>NC_132848.1:35927745-41437745 GCF_048164855.1 Canis lupus baileyi
CTTTTGAGTAGCTTTTCAGGTGTTTTTCTGTACCTGGGCCTATACTAGGTTGAAAAGTTTCAAGACAAGTTACTTGACTCAGAAATTAAAAAGCTGACTAGAAGTAGAGATTTGTGTGGCTTCTATTTTTAATGGAATGCCTAGGAACCAGACATTTCGTATTGTACACATACAGAGGTTTCTGCCCTTGTGGATTTCTTCAAAGGCAGAGTTTCTAGATCAGTTCCATGGAGAGTGCCTGAGACAGGAAGTCGTCCTCATTACAGATTACATTAACAAGTATGTGTCAGGCCCTCTACTCTGAGTATTTTCTGTTTTGTCTACAGTACCCATGCAGGGAAGATGGGATTATCCTTACTTTCAGGATGACAATACTGAAGTGCCAAGAGGTAGTCCCTTTCCACTCTATTGAGCAAAAGCTTTATGTTTAGAAGTGATTGTCCCTTACCTCTCAGAAGCTGGATGGCAAAAAAGTTGGTGACAAACTCCTTGATCCTTAAGAAATTAGGAAGACAATGAGTAGGTAGGAAATTTGCCATTCCTGAAGAGCATAATAATTGGAAAGCCACCTAATCTCCCTGATTTTTGGTTTCTTCATCTGTAAGTGGCAGCATCCAGAAAGCCCACCTTAACTGGGTTATTGTAAAGATTAAATTAGGTGATGTATATGATAGTATTGAACACGTAGCAAGACACATAATAGGTATACTTGTTGACTTTCATTCATTTAACTGTTAGTAGAAAAATACATTTCTTACTGAAGCTATTCAGGAAAAATAGTTAACACATTTTGTCCTGGTGGCATTTATTGGTGTGGCTGTCTTCATGTGTTCTCAGCAGAATAAAGCTGCCATGCTTCAGCTTGATTGAAAGATAGACCATTAACTGCTTGGCTGATAGCTCCCCTGCCTGACAAATGATTGTCTGTAAGCTTATCAAAGCAGCTCTAATGGAGGCACAGCCCTGAAGGACCAGATCTGTTGGAGGGACAACTGTGTGCACATGAGGGCTTCATATGTGACTGCGGTCACCCAGTCACCGCTGAAAGAAACTGGCAAATGCATACTGCCAAGAAAGACTGCTGGGTGATTTCCCTTTTGTTCACCAAGCAGGAATCCCAGAACATCTTCAGTAATATCTGTGTTCATTGCTGGTGTCCAGACTACCAAACATTTGTGAGCATAAAAGACTTTGTATCCAACACGGTATAGTAGGATGAAAATCCCAGCTGTTCCGTGCTCGCTTCGGCAGCACATATACTAAAATTGGAAAATCCCAGCTGTTCCACCTTTTTTTGCAGTCTGGATTTGGAGAGTTGTTTGCCTGTCTGTTAAATGGGTATAATAAATAAAACCTAACTCTCGGAGTGGGTGAGAACCAAATGATATAAAACCTGTAACTCTGGCATGCAAAAAGTACTCAAAAATGGTAGCACTGAGGGGGATGACTTTTATTTCTCCTGCACCATTTACAACAGGATTTAGAAAGGCCTTGACAATAAAGAAGATGTGGTCTGTGTATACAATGGATTATTCCTCAGCCATTAGAAACAACAAACATCCACCATTTGCTTCCACGTGGAGGGACCTGGAGGGTATTATGCTGAGTGAAATAAGTCAATCAGAAAAGGACAAACATTATATGGTCTCATTCATTTGGGGAATATAAAAATTAGTGAAAGAGAATAAAGGGAAAGGAGAGAAAATGAGTGAAAATATCAGTGAGGGTGACAAAACAGGAGAGACACCTAACTCTGGGAAATGAACAAGGGGTAGTGGAAGGGGAGGTGGGCAGGGGGTTGGGGTGATTGGGTGATGGGCACTGAAGGGGCACTTGGTGGGATGAGCACTGGGTGTTATATGTTGGCAAATTGAACTCCAATAAAAAAAAAAAAAAAAAAAGGAAAGGCCTTGACAAAGTGGAAGAAGAGAAAGAATCAGGAGCCATTATAATTACCTGGTGAGGGGGATCACATTTGAATACAGTCATCTTGTTCTTGGAAAGATCCTTTTCTGAAGAACAGAGGCCTGGGATCTGAGGTTTCAGTGGGGAGTCTTCTTTCTCCAGAGTAGTTCCCAGGCCTGCAGCTGCTTTGATTTTAGGGTTAATGGGCTCCCAGCAGGCCGGTCTTTCAAGTGTGACTTTGCCCCCTTCTAAGAGGGAGAGAGCTCAGGGTGGCCTGGTAAATATGACCTGCGGTGAGTGCTCCTGGTGAGCTGCCTTGACTGGAAGCACACTGAAAGTGTCCTCCTCCAGCGGGTGTGGCTCCGACTGAGAACACAGAACCAAGGTTTACAGTAAACAGACTGTAGCCATGGGCTCAGGGCCTCCTTTAGTAAACCTAACTGGGTCAGTTAGAACCTGCATTCAGTTTTAGTATCTCTAGGCCTATATCATTTGCAGCTTTATGAAGGGTTGTTTACTTGCCAAGGGAGTGTAACAGAACTCTTGAACCACACAGAAGAGTTCAGTATGATCCTGTGCCAAAATCAGATTGTGTCAGTAATAGTGGATATAATTTTTTTCAGTAAGATTTCTCTCTTTTTCAGCTTAATGTTCTCCATACAGAGCTGGCTAAACAGTTGGCAGACACGATGGTTCTACCTATTATACAATTTCGAGAAAAGGATCTCACAGGTAAAGTTACTGAGTTCAGTGCCAATTACCTTCAAAATATCAATTCATTTCATAATTGTTCTGACTGTACTAATTTCTTTAAATGCATGCATCATTGAAAAATGGGATGCCCATTTTTTCCTGAGCATTTCAGTTTAGCTAACTTTCATTGAATCCCCACTAAGTTCTTAGATCACCTAAAGGAGGTTATAGGCTGCTGAGAAAATGGAGTTGGAAACAGACAATCATAACATGTAATGAGGGCAGCAGGACAGGGAGGTACAAGGAATAAAAACAGCACACAGGAAGGTGTTATTACCCTTTTGATATTAGAGTACCAAGGAGGGCTCCCTGGAGAAAGTGATCTCTGTGCTGGCTTTTGAGAGATGAGTAGTGTTTACCAAGGAGGCAGAGATGACAAGGCTTATATTACTGGTTCGGAGCATTTTGAAGGCATACTGTTTTGGGGGAGTCATGAATGCTTTGGCGTATAAAGTGGGTGGCTTAGGGAAGGAGGGGCGGGGACCTTGCTTTATCTGTGCCAGACCCTGGGCTGCAGCCGGGAACAAGGCAGATCTCCTGGAGCTCACATGTTAGTGAGCAGGCATACCTGGGACTAGTTAGAGAGCGTGGTTGCCCTTTTGGACTCATTTTGGTTCTTCAACGAAAGACAAGAACAAAACTTTAGAATAATTTTATATCTCTGGGAAATCAAGGTAGCCAGAAACTGAATAAAAAAGAACTAAAAATCTTGGAAAAATGTAGTTGATATTATGAAATGGAATCTCGAATTCCTAGTCTTTTTGTTTTTTATGTCATTGAAAATATCCATTGCTTAGAGATTAAAGAATTGTATTTTCTAGAACACTGATGTAAGAAATTGCTGCCCAAAAAGTCCAAACCTGAGTACTAAGAGATCTGTTCAATATAGTATCTCTTCTTTAAAAATGTAACACCTTATGGGCTGCCCAGGTGGCTCAGGTCCTTATCCTGGGATGGCCTGCTTTGGGCTCCCTGCTCAGCGAGGAGCCTGCTTATCCCTCCTGCCCTGCCCCCCTTCTCGTGCTCAGTCTCTCTCTTAAATAAATAAAATATTATATATAATATATATATAATATTATATATAAAATATAGTATATATAAAATATTATATATTTAATATATATATATATATCACCTTAAAACGTAAAATTTGTTCAGGCAGAAAAGATGCAATACATCTTAAAGAGGGTGTCCCCCCCTTCCCCCACCTTGGAGATTTCCTGTGATCACATCACCTGAGGCTGTAGGGGGCAGGGGTAGAACAGAATCACCTTTTCCCAGGGGCAGTTTGACAGCACTAAGACTTGACAAAGAACAGGAAATGAGATGTCAGCTTGTATAGGGAGAAACCTTTCTTGAGCAGGGGTTTTCATGGTTTTCAATGTTGCTGTAAGTGCATGTAACTCCCAAAGCTCCATGTCGTCCTGTGCTGATCATCCAATATGAACTGAAAGCATTTTTCATGAAGACTTTCTCTAAATAAAATAATAGAAATGTGTGGGAATATCATTTTGAAAACAAATTCCAAGTCTTTTAGACAGAAAATAGTCCCCTCTCCACCCCCCAAACCACCCAGACCTACATTGTCAGATTTGTGTCTTTCAGCTTTGTGCATGGGAGGCAGCCCTGGCGGAGAGGGTCATGACCAGAGCTTCATTAATCCCGAAGGGCTCAGCGTGTGGATTAATAGTATTTGCCCAGGATGGTGATTTTGTTTGTTTTAAGAGAATAAAACTGTCTAATAGTAGTAAAAAGAGAAGCCTCTAGGTATCAATGGAAACTGTGAATCAAAGTAATGTTCTCTGATGACGCCAATACACAAGTTTGAAGGGTTTGGCCCAGGTCTTACCTGAGTCAGCCTGGGAACCAGATTAGAATCTGGCCTCCCCACTGCATGATAGCTTTTACCTGATGTTTCACTGCCTTTTTCATTTATGCACCAATACAAGTACATAACTGAATGAAGAGAACCTAGAGATAGTAAGGAAGCTATTTGACCCCAGAAGACAAGAACCCTGAAAGTGCTCCAATAGGAAGTGAGAAGGAGAGAAGAAGAAAGGGAAATGTAGGCCAACAAAGGCAGAAAGCAGCCCATTACCAGAAAGAGGCAGAATAATGTGAAGAGAAATTTACAAACTGGAGGCAGTTTTGAGTCAAACTGAAAAACGATATAAAAGTTATGAAAATGCTTTCCTTTGTTTGACAAAGCAAAACTGGACTGTGGTAGAGTTGTAGAAAGTGTTGCTTTCTTTTAGGTGTCTTTGTGTTTTAAAGTTTTTAACCTGGGACAGCCCTCCTTTATTGACCTCTTCATTTTTTTTTTTTGGTCTTGGACTTTGTTACGCCACATTAACAGTGCAGTACCCACCTGGGATAGTGGTGGTGGTTGGCTTGTCCCAAGTACCAGATATGAGATGGTTTCAGACTTTTTCACTAAAACTAGCACCCCATACTCCTTTATTAGTGGTGGCTTTGCTACGTGTTAAAATGGCAGCAACAGGGCATTTGTAGGTTCTAGGTATGGTCCAGGTATTCTGAGGAAAGAGGTATTAAAACTTTCTGGGCACTGAAGAATCGGAGCTTAGGTATGTACTCCAGGTCTCCATGAAGAGCCCACATCCCCAGAGTGCCCTCTGCTTTACAGACCCCCCGGATGCTATCTACGGGGAGTGACCAGAAGCTCAGTGAGGGTCACTGCATCCCCAAGTTGGGGATGCAGCTGAAGCCACAAGATCCAGTCAGACTAGGATTCCCAGCCGGGAGGCCGGAGCCCTGTGAGGCCAGAGGTCCAGAGGAGGTGCTCGCAAAGCTTTTCTCCTTCCACACATAGACTTTTATTTTCTCGGGGAAGCACAGAACTCTGGGTTGGCATATTTTATTTTTCTTTGCTCTAAGATGTTTTTTTTTTTTTTTTTTTTTCTCCAGAGGTTAGCACTTTAAAGGATCTTTTTGGACTCGCCAGTAATGGTAGGCATCCTCTGATTCTTGGCATGTGGGTTTAGTATTCATGTGGGTGGAGATGCTGAATGAATGTTCTTGCCTTTCAACCCATCTGGGTGCTAAAATGCCTCTTTATTTTCAGAGCATGACCTCTCAATGGCAAAATATAGCAGGCTTCCTAAAAAAAAGGAAAACGAGAAGGTAAGAACCTACCTGACATGTTGTTCTTCACCTTGTTTACTGAAGCTCCTTTTCTGTGTTCCTACTGTGAAATTCGTGGCCTTGAGAGGTACCTCAATGAATTCTTTCTCTGCTTTAATATACATAGATTTTTAATTACTTATTCTGAATCTCCTAAGTAGACTTCTACCTCCCTTTTCTAGCTTTTCAAACTGGTTTATTAAACACCAACTTGAAACCATTGTAAAATTACAGTTGCACAATGATTTCAACTCCAGCTTGGTACCTCCTGCTTGTGTGCCTCATACCTATTCAGGTTACCTGAATTTCTTGCTCGGGGTGTTGACTCTGCTTCAACTCATGTTTTTTTGCTACTATAGATGATATTGAACATTTTAATGCACGTAACTTATTTCTGTTGCATGATTTCCTTGAGCTAAATTATTTCCTTGGGATACAATATTAATGAGTGAACTAAAATGTTTGTGGCTTTCCATGCATGCCACTCTATTGTTCTCCTAAAGGATCTTCACCCCAGGGCAACCCCACAAGCACGGATATATTGTTATGTTGGTATTTTTTAGGTGGGAGTTTTTAAAACTCAAGGTGGGGCCTAGTCTGTGTTTTATTGTATTGGTCATAGAAATGGGTCTCATGAATAAACGCACATTGTCGTAGGATCATGCTCTAACAGAACTGCCACGCATGTGTTCCTCCCTTCTCTCCCCCAGGCAAAGACTGAGGTTGTGAAAGAGGTGGCTGCGGCGCGGCGGAAGCAGCACCTTTCTTCTCTGCAGTACTACTGTGCCCTCAATGCGCTGCAGTACAGAAAGCGTGTAGCCATGATGGAGCCCATGATAGGCTTTGCCCACGGACAGGTAAGCCATGCCCTTCCCCTGAGGGCCGAGCCCTGAGCCAGCTAGGGAGAGCAGCTTGGCCTTCATGCAGAGGTCGTGTTTAGGAGAAACCAAAGCATTGTCAGAGAAAGAAACGTGAACACACTACCACCCTGGAGCCTGCCTTAGATCCAGCACACAGAGAGCCTCCAGGCGGGCTGGCTCATCAGTAGCTGGACTTGTTGGGCTGTACGTGCTGGTAGTGATGGCCTCAATCCCAGGTCTCCTGTGGGGAGGGGCTGGCATGGCCCTTTGTCTCTGAGCCAAGTGAGAGCCAGGCCTGGTCTGCCATTCAAAGAAGCAGCTGACTGCTTGGAGCTGGGCTGACAGCCTAGGGCACTGTGTGCGTGGTGAGGGCCACCCAGGGCTGGGCTCTTATCATTGCTGCCATCATGGTCACAGCCCGCTCCTTGGCCTCTGGGGCATGGCAAAACGTTGCCACCGCTTGCTGAAGCCTCTGTCTGGGACGTGGGCAGCTTCTCCCCCCAATTAGTATCTCCTGGACATGTGGCTGCCAGGAGTCTCTGGCGGTAGGCTAAGGCCCTGGCCAGGCAGCTCTGCCCCTCCTCTCTGGGCCGGGCTTGCCCCTCCCCCACCATGCTCCAGCGTGCCAGAGAGATACCCAGGAATCTTCTTTCAGTTGATAATCTAGGGACAGAAAGGGATGTCAGGAAGAAGAATGTTGAGAAGAAAAAAGAAAATAGTCAGCAACTCTTTAAAATACACACATCTATTATTATAATAAGAGCATCTATTATTTTTAAATACGTTTTAAAAATACGAATGTTTCAAAAAACAGCATCAGTAGCATTCGGGGAAAGGGGAATAAGAGAGGATCCTCAAGGGCAGAGATCCTCCTTCTTAATGTGATTATGACATTGCTGAATGGCGAGGTGACTAAAGTCAGTTTGTGTCTTCAGAGGTGATATTTAAGGAGAGTGCTGTAGTCTGTGTCATCTGCGTAAAGCTGGGGAGAACCAAAGTTAGGCCCATCCAGCCGTGGGCTCCCATCCGCAGCAGACTCCTGACAGCATCCAGCTTCCTTGCTGTGGGCACTAGTGCCCATGCTATGTCCTTGCCCACTCCGCTGCCCACCTCCCTCCTTCTTTAGGTCCCGCAGCTCTGCCCGGCAGAGTGCCTGGCTATGCTTTCATTAATGCCCCCGTCACTCTGTCCAGGGAGGATTGACAGCCCTTGCTGGTGGAGTGGTAGTCCTAACTAATTAGAGGCCCGGGGGCCCTGGACTGAGAGCCTCAGAGAGCTGAGCAGCTGCAGGCTGATCCGCTAGTGGTTGGGGAGCCTGGTTGGTGAGGGGGGGGCCTCACAAAGTCTAGTACCCTGCTTTACCGTAAAGACCACACCGCTTCTCCCAGCCTGCACTTGATAAGTGGAGGCCGCCCCAGGGAGAGGGGGCTCTGCTTCGAGAGCACAGAGCGCCAATGTGCCTGGGGAAATGGACAGAGCACACCTTCTCCTTGGGGTGGGAGGCCACAGCGGCAGGTGTCTGACAATGGAGAGTGGCACGTTTCACTTTAAGCACAAAATACCCAAATTTCAAGACACAAAACCAAATAGTCCCTCCCCTTGCAGACTTTGAATCCTGCCAAAATTATAGCTCCTTTGCCTAGACCAGTTGATGTCTAACCACATGAATCTTTTGGATAATTCCAAAGCATTTACTCTCCTTCTGACTCATCAGCCCTTTGAGATTAGCGTTGACTGGGTGTCCACCCTTGTTAGCCGATAGTCATGTGACCACTGTACTTCCTGTGGCTCACGAAAGGCACGTGAATCTGGGTCAGGCTTCTCAGTACCACCCACTTCAGTGCAAGCTGTCCGACTTTATTTCTGCCTTCCCTGGCCCTTGTTAAACAGGTTTGCAATGAAATCATGAATCAGTCATCATGCCTGAAACAAACCAAGATTTTGTAGCTATGTGCAGGTTTATGAGATCACAGAAATCAACAGTAGTGTCACATTCACTGAGTAGACCCTATGAAAGGTGGCCAAGATCTCATCCCTCCCTTCCATTCATTCAGATCAGACTGTGGTAGGGATTGCATGAGCCCCTGCCCTAGGAGCTTACAGAATAGAAGAGCTAAGACGTGGAATTCAGAGGATAAATTCCAAGGAGTTCGGGGAGGGAAAGGAGAGGAAAGCCACTGTGAGGCTGTGTCCTTAGAAATGCAGAAGGCTCATTTAATAGACTTTGATTTTGAGGTTTCAGAGATTCCAAATGGCATTTACTGTTTTGATCTCTGTATGATTAAAAGGTTATGATCTCTGTTATGATTAAAAGGGCCAGAGCAGCTTCTTGCATTATTATACCTCACATGAGGATAACTGTGATCATCTTGTTTTTATACTATGAAAACCAAGGGTTTGGGGGCACATACGTCCCCAGGATGCCTCCTGTCAGAGCTGCCCTGGTGACACCTGTCAGCCTCATTGGCGCATGTGTTAGAGTTCCGTGCCCACCTTTCAGGGCAAGGGCTGCTTCCAGATCAGACACATGAGCTGGCATAAAGCGTGAGAAATACATCCAAGCTGAGTGTTTTCTCTGTTTATTCACGACCTGGGCTTGCAGCTGTTCTAGCTCTGTGAATAGCACGTAAGATGGAGCAGTTCGCACCTAGTATCCAGGTGTTTTAAAGGCGTGGCCATGGAAAGAAATGGAGAGTTGAGCTTTGGAACCAGATGGTTATTGACGTCAGTAGTGCACCAAGGTGGCCCCTATTCCCCAAACCTTTGGGATTTGTGAGGCAACCCAGACTTTCTGGGATGTGAATACCCAGCAGTCACAGGAAGTCAGGACTTCCTTCTATTTGTCCCCCCAAAGCCAGCAATTAAAGTTTTATTTTCAAAGAGACTGAGCCCTCCTGGGGTCCCCCGTCTTGGGCAGAGAGAGCATGCATCCCAGGACGTAGGGGCAGGAAGGGAGCTCACCTGTGTCGAGCGCCTCTTCGGGCCCAGAGCTCCGCTGCATCGTCCACACGCACAGTCCCCTCTGGGTTGACATCAGGGTGAGAAGAACCTCTTAAGGGTCTGTAGCCCTGTTTCCCCTTCGCAGTGTCTCAACCATATCATCTGTCCAGCTCGTGTTCCGAGCTGCATATGGCTTGTTGAGAGGGGTCAGCGGTGGCCTTCAGGGTGGGCCTCTCTAAGCACCACCCACTGCGCTACATCCGGTGCTCGCCAGTTTCTTGCTGGTGCTGTGCACGTCACGTGTCACTCACCGATGGAGCCCCTGGAGACACAAAGGTGAAAACCTCCTTGCCCCCTAGAAGCTTTCTGTCGAGAATTTAGAGGGAAAGAGCTGATGATGAGAATGTCAAAGATAATTGTCAGTAGTGACGACTGATGCACCTGGCCTGGTATGTGCCAAGCAGAGCACTCACGTAATCCCTGGTGTTGATGGCCTTTCAGTAAGAGCTAGTCTGCAGTGCACTCGGGGCTTCAGGAGGAGCTCCACTGGCATGGGCCCAGCAGAGGCCCATGAAGCCCAGGAGCACATGCACACGATGAGGCCGGCCTCTGGAGCTGCCCTTGTGCTGTATGCTCACACCGGCTGTGCTCCCTGAGCCCCTTTCCTAGACGACTTTCAGCATCACGATTCTGTCTTTCAGATTAACTTTTTCAAGAAGGGAGCAGAGATGTTTTCCCAAAGTATGAACAACTTTTTATCCTCAGTTGCGGACATGGTTCAGAGGTAAGGCTGCGCTCCAGTCTGGTGGGCCTTTGCCTTTCCTGCTGAATCCATCTCTCTGGGAGCAGGGAGGGCCCCAGGAAGCCCCGCCTGTGTGAGGTCTGGGCAGCCAGCCCCCTTCTCAGCTGCCAGTATTCGGGAATACTGTTGTTGGAACGTAATGCCTTCTACCGTTCCCACCCGTGGGGGCACCGAGGGTGAACAGGTTAGATAGCTAAAGAGAAATTGTCCAGAAGGGGACTTAACCATCAAGTTCCAGTCCTGTGCTGAGGGAGGGTCTCGTGTTTGCTGACAGCCAGCCTTCACATCCTGCAAGCCAGGACCCAGTGTAGGATTGCAGTAGATTTGGAAGTGGTCTGGCTTCCCATTTGGGGCCATGGGGTTCATCGCCAGGAGTGCTGTGACTCTTCCGGAAGCTAGCTGCCAATTTATGCTAGATAAATGAGGCTTTAAGCTGCTTTTGAATTAATTTAACAAGTTGCACTTCAGCCTTGCAAAGGCTTATTTTTTAAAAACACAGCATCCTGTCTCCAGGCTGTCCTGCCACATTTAGTTGATGCTATGGCTGCTTGGACGCCCTTTGCCTCCATTGCCAGTGTCTGCGACAGGAGGCTTGTTTAACTCGCACTGCAGACCTGGTTCTGGGAGCACTCCGTGATTTCTGAAGTAGGGGACAGAGGGAGATAAGTTGATAAGCAGACAGACAAAATGGAAGTAGGAGTGGAGGATTTTACTGTGTGTGGAAAAATGGAGGAAGGCCACTCACTTTCTTGAGGATGTTGCATTTCAAAATACCTTTTCCAAAAAAAATTATTTTAGAGAGCACAAGTGAGTAAGTGCAGGGAAGGGCAGAGGGAGAGGAGAGAGTAACTTTAGCAGGTTCCACACAGAGCATGGAGCCTGATGCAGGGCTCCATCTCCCAACCCTGAGATCATGACCTGAGCCAAAACCAAGGGTTGGACACTTAGCCGACTGAGCCACTGGGGTCCGTGCATTTCAAAATACCTTAAGGTGAACCAGTGGACTCTGTTTAGGTAAACATGTACCTCAAATGCTGAAAAAAGAATAAATCCCAAGAAAATCAGAGCTCAGCATTCATATGAGCATGCAGGAAGGTTGCAGTTTTGAAGGCATCTGTGCCTTCCCAGAAGTCACTGAGCTCTTGTCCCTGGCCACTGGCAGCAGAGGTGTAAACTGGGCTTATGATGAGGCCAGAAAGCACTTTGAAATCCGATTTTAGCTTCCTGCCTTTTAATCTGATTGTTAGCCACCAAATATTAGGAGAGAGGAAGGCAAGGCACCTACTGTCACTTTTCACCTTCTTTCTCCCCCAGCCCTCTCTCACTGCCTCTTTCTTACCCTGCTTCAGCTCCCAGAATTTCCTGGCTTTCTGTGTCCTAGGAGAACCATCTGTGCTTCAAAGTTTTTCATGCACTAGATTTTATTATTTATAGATGGCAGGACATTGGCGCTGGTGTTTCAGATGCTGTGGTGTATCTCCCTGCAAATCTCACAGCCTCTGTCCAGCCCCCAACCCCGGTCATTATCTCTGTGAGCTGGTACAGGTTAGCCCAAGTGCATAGTAGTCACTTCGGCAGTTCCATGTGATAAGCGTGAAACCCTGGCTGTGCCGCCTTCTCTCAAGGGCTGGTCCAGGTCTGTGAGTTGTCCCTCTGCTGCCTAACAAGGTCTAGTTCATTAGGAAGGCAACAGCCCCCTGGCAGTGTTCCCAGCTGAACCCGGAAGCACTTGAACCTCCTGGTTCCAATAACTAAAGCACTCAGATTAACCTTTAGGTTGGTGAGTGGATGCATACTGCCACTCCTCTCCAGCCAGGGGGTGGTGCTGCTGCCACACTGCTGTGCCGCTCAGGGCTCCAGGGCACTGCCCTCCTTCCCCTGGAGGTGAGTGCCCTGCTCCTCTGTATCGAGATGTGAGGGGATTCAGAACCCAGCCTAAACCAACACAATGGCCTTTCCAGTCACCCAAAGAGCCAGATTAGTCCCTAACCCCACAGGGACACATTTCTACCTTTATTCTGGGTTCCTGCTGCTGCTCTAATAGATATTCAGTTAAACTTATTAAAAAAAAAAAATTTGGAAGAGAACCTATTGAAAGTTACTTTCCTACTCTGCCCTTGGGTTCTGGGAGCCCTGCTCAAGCTGGGTATTGGAAGCGGAGTCTTCAGGGTTTGTGGGCAGCAGGAGGGGCAGTCCCTGACCGCTCCCTGGAGTTGTGTGCAGGACGTCATGCTGGCACACATGAGTGTTTTTCTGGGAGAGGCAGTCCTAATCTTTCTCTGGGTCTTCAAGGGGGCTTCTCACCCTGGAAAGCTTAAGAACCTAAGTGGTTTTGTATACTCTGGCTCCCTCCTTCCACCTCCTGTCCTGCTTTTTTCTCTCATTCTCCTCTCCCGGTCTTGGCAGTGACACGCAGGTGAGCCAATGAGGCTTGTTCTCAGCTTGCCTGTCTTAAGGCTACCAGAGGGGTGTCCAGCTGTTCTTTTCAAATGTCAAAAAAGCCAAAATTAATTTAGATAGACTGTTTGCTTTGAGCTGCATTAAGATATAGGCTATGTACACTGTGAGACTCCAAGGGGAGAGCATGGACCGTACAAACTCTTATAAGACTTAAAGAACCCTTTTGAGAGAAAATCCTGAAGAACTCACTTTGAGAAACAGTGGACTGGCTGGCCAGCCAGAGCTCCTTCAGACTGTAATATCTGTAACTCAGTCTTACCTTCTTTAACACCATGGAAGAGTGGAAGTATGCCTCGCTGTCTCACGTGGATGGGCCACGTTGGGCAAGATGGTGTTCAGGACTTTTATATCCAAGGCTCACCACTGGGTAGGGTAGCTATCGGGGCATTGCTCTGTGGGAGGAAAGGACAGCTGCTTCTTTGGAGCTAAAGCTTCTCGGTTTTCCACCTCTCAGCGTGCATACATGCCAGAGCCTGGACACTGGCCTCCCACCCTTACTGCGTAGCGTGGGCAGTCCTTGGCTGGCGGCCCCTGCGGTCTTGGGCAGTGGTATGGCTACCAGAAAAGGAAGAACATTGTCTTTGTCATTGTCACTGCACCTTGATTCTACCTTCTCATTTCCTATCTCCAGTGGCCATTTCCACCTAAGGGGGGCTGGGGGGGAGGGCGGCAGGAATGACTGCTGTCTCCTTTCCAACTCTTTTGCAGGTGGTCTGCACCTGTAGCCCTGAGAATGGGCTGATCAAAGCTTTTTTCCTAAGATTTGCATGAGCGTGGGGCGCCTCAGTGTCTTTAGTCAGTTAAACGTCCACCTCAGTGCCTCAGTCAGTTAAACTGACTCTTGGTTTTGGCTCAGGTGGTGATCTTGGGTGGTGGGGTGGAGCCCCACATCAGCTCTGGCCCTTGCCCCCGCTCTTACATGCATATGCACTC
The DNA here is from genome assembly GCF_048164855.1 of Canis lupus baileyi. Taxonomy (NCBI): domain Eukaryota; kingdom Metazoa; phylum Chordata; class Mammalia; order Carnivora; family Canidae; genus Canis; species Canis lupus. Next base: position 35,941,540 of record NC_132848.1, read on the forward strand.
CTCCCCTCACCACACACACTCTAAAATGGATAAATGGCTCTTAAAAAAAAAATGCACCAACAGTTCTGAACCTGGATACCACTTTGTCAGCAGAGAAACTGCAGAAGCTATTTCACTGGGTTCAGGCATCATCCAGTGGTGTTCCTATGTTCTGATTTACAATAGCAGTCATATAAACACTTAGCAATGCAGAATCAAGTCCCCACAACCCCCAAGTGTCTGGAGCCTGAGCTCTCTTCACAAGGCAGGAAGCCCTGGGGACGGCTCTGTCATCTGCTTCTGGGTGGTGCTGGGTTGGTGCTAGGCCGGCCAGTGAGGAGCAGCTGACCTGACACCTTCTGTCTTAAGCATCCAGGGGGAACTGGAAGCCGAAGCAGAGAAGATGCGGGTGTCCCAGCAAGAACTGCTTTCCGTTGATGAGTCTATTTATGCCCCAGACTTTGATGTGGCTGCCCCCCAGATCAACAGGAACCTCATCCAGAAGGCTGGTTACCTTAATCTGAGAAAGTGAGAATGCCATTGCTTGCTCTTTCTGAAATCAGCTTTCCCTCAGAGTGGCTACAGGGCATCCGCTCAGTGGAGGGTGGGGGCAGGGCAGGTTGGGGAGTAGTGGGCCACCCCTGGCCTTCGTCACTCTGGGCCTGTGCAGATAGCCCACTCTTAACCAGCATCATCATGGACCATAGGATTACCGACCCTCCCCACCCTTGGCCCAGGCCCCAGAGGGGTGACTGCTGTGTGGTTGAGGCCTGCCGCTAAGGCCAGAGTCTGTGGGCCAGCAAGCATTCAGGTCATCCCGGTTCACACAGACTGATCCACACTGGAACACTCTGGGCACTTTGAACTGAAGGGAGGATGAGGAGGTTTCCTGTGTCCAAGAGCAGGCGGAGGCTGTTGGGTGTGGTGAAGACCTAGGTTCAGTCAGGCCTCCTAGCTGGGCCTCAGTTGCATCACCCACAGAACAGAGCTGCTCATCACACCTTCTAAATAAAGGTGTTACAAGAACGTTCCTAGTAGGTCATTCCTAGGAGATAGTAAGCACTCAGATGTTAGCTATTACTGGTTTTTGGAAATAATTGTAATTATTGAAGCAGGAAACCTAGTGCCTTGCACATAGTTGCTACTTGATCAGCACTGAATCAAGTAAGTGCTATTTCTCAAATGGAGACTCCACAGAGAGAAATTGCCAGCTGTTTTCTTACCAAGGTGGAACGAGATCATGAGTTAAATCTCTCCTTTAGTTTGTATGGCTAGAGTACCCTACAAGGTTGGTGTTACCTGCCAGTTACTGGATATTCCTCCTCTAAGCAGCCCATAAAACATCCAGTTTGAGCAAAACTCAGTGTGGTAAAGTCCCACAGGATTCGGGGTGCTGGGAGCCACGGTGGCCCTGGTGACTCTCTCTTGACTGAGAACAGTTGGGCTCTGTGTCTTTGAGAAATGACCACCTAGGTTTCCAGTTTCCAGTGGGGATGGACTGATCTGTTTCCAGATCTCGGGAGGAGCCAGTGTCTGGCTGCCAGTGGGTGTGTACGTGCCATCCCACAGCGGAGCTGGCCCTGGGCCAGCATCTCCCGTGTAAGCAGAGCCCATAACTTCCAGGTCACTCAGGCTAAGTGGTACCTCTTCTGCTCCTTTGCATTTGGATTATTTCCAAAGCAGTTTTGCTTTAATGTAAAGAAGCATTATTTCTAAAATGCCACTAGTACTCATCCAGAGGCAGCAAGAACTTGAGGTGCTGGGTGCACTCCCCAGTACCAGCAGGCTTTCTAAAACCACAATTCTTACAGTAAAACAGGGCTGGTCACTACCACATGGGAGAGGCTTTACTTCTTCACACAAGGTGGGAACCTCATGTGTCAACCCCGGGGCGCCGTGGCAGGAGGCCTGATCCAGGACCTGGACAACTGCTCCGTGATGGCGGTGGATTGTGAAGACCGGCGATACTGCTTCCAGATCACCACGCCCAACGGAAAATCGTAGGCCACACGGGTGTCCTTGGGAGGAGAGCGAGTATAGTGACTCCACCCAACCCTGCCAAGGGCCTCGTCCCTCCATGCCGGCTGCTCTTTGGGAGGAAGCTTTTCTGTCCTGTTTAAGCAAGCACACAGGCCCCCTGTGGGATCCACTCTGCCTTATTTAAGGGGTCCCGGTGCAGATTTGCCCCATGGCTTTGGAAGAGACATGACCCCTGTGTGGCAGGCAGCTGTGGAAGGAGCTGTTTGTCAGCACAGAGGCTTGGGGAAGGCTGTGGCCACTCCTGCCTGCCCCGCAGCTGAAACTGAAGATGGGATGGTGGGCTCAGTGATGGCACTGTCCGCAGAGACCCCCGTGAGCTTCCGGGACCCAGCAGAAGTCACCTGGTGTCATTCACAGATCCCACTACAGTGGGGACCCCTCTGAGCCGTAGTTCGAAACTGTGCTCCAAGGGCCAGAGCCGCCCATCCTTAGGTTGCTGCTGCTGGATTTGCATTTGCTTCCGTGTGGGGTTCTGAGCTGAGATCCTAAGTGGACAGGAGCATGTCCGGGCAAGCTGGTGCAAGCCGACCTTTTGCTGGACAGGCAGGGTGGTTTCAGACTTTGTCCTTCTTCCTGGGTGGCAGGAGCAGACCGGGATCCCAGTTGTGGTCCTGTGCAGTCACTTAACTCCTTGGTCTTCTCAGATATAAGACAGGGGTGGGATCTATGCTCCCCACCTCCCACAGATGTGGAGTCCCTGGAAAGGGTTAAGCCCCCACCGCAGGTAGGGCAGTGTTACCTGCCTCCCGTTCTGTCTCCCCCCATGGGGAGGGAGGTGTGGAGTGTCTGCTAACCCCTGTGGGCATGTTTGGGAGGAGGGACCAGGGGCTCCTGGCAGCTCCAGAGTCTGAGAGCCCACGAGATGTCCATGCTTGAGGACCCACAGCCTCCAGCTGGTAGAGCTGAGCCCAGCTGCTCACTTTATAGATGAGAAAGCACAGGCCCAGGGGAAGTACGTGTGTGTCCAGGATCACACGGTGATGGAACAGTGAGCCAGAACCCCATTGTCTTTCCTTCCTGTCATGCTGCCTCCTGGCCCTTCCTGTGGGGCCACCACTGAGTTCAGTGTCTGTGAATAAGCCTCAGTCACAGGGGTTTGGGAAGCACTGACTTGGATGCACTTTATTTCAGGGGAATAATCCTCCAGGCAGAAAGCAGAAAGGAAAACGAAGAGGTAAAGGTTTTGTTTTTTCACCTGTGTCCTAGTCTAGCGGGTGACTGGGCTCCAGCAGACTCTTTACTGTCCTCTCTCCACAGTGGATATGTGCCATAAACAACATCTCCAGACAGATCTACCTGACCGACAACCCAGAGGTAACTCGTGCCTCCTCCCCTGCACCCCCGGCCTTGCTCAGTGTGAAGGGTGAGCACCCGTCCTGGACTGAGCGGGACCTCCTGTGCGTTTGTAGGCAGTTGCCATCAAGTTGAATCAGACGGCTCTCCAAGCAGTAACTCCCATTACAAGTTTTGGAAAAAAGCACGAAAGTTCGTGCCCCAGGTAACTAAATGCCGTGGGAAAGTGGTTCCGGGGTATTTATGAGTGATTTTGTCCTCATAGCCCCCCTAGGGGTGGAGTTCAGGCTGCTGGGGAGGTGGGGTACGTGCCCGATCCCACCACCAATGAGGGGCAGAGCCAGGAGCCGCAGCCGCCTGACCTCAGCGCATCCTGCCTGCTGGACCTCGGCTGCAGTCAAGCAAACACGACTTGCCTCGAGGGTCAGCTGGTCAGGGCTTCTCACATTTTCTGTCAGCAACAACGACGTTCTAGAACCAAAACAAACCTTTTTTAAAAAATAAGGGACAAAGTCACCCTTTCCACATCTGTGTTACAGGTGCTTTCACATGTGTGTTACTTTTGCCTTCTCACGTATATTTTTCATATTTTTACATTTTTTGTTACTGTTCCTTTTTGTCACTATAGACTTTCATGATTTATTATTATTAGCCATTGACTATTTAGGTGGCATCCTTTTCCTCTGCTATTATCATGTATAGTGAATATTTTCATGCATCCAGCTTCGCTCCTGTTTTGAATATAGCTTTCAGGTTATTCCAAGAATCCCACCTTTTAACTTAATGGCAGTTACCATTTAGTTAACTGATAAAGGGCTGTAGTATTGGTCATGCCAAAGGTAAGTTAAAATTAGGACTGTATCTGGTGTCCATTTTCAGCAGCACGGTAGAAAGAACCCCATTAAATAAATGTTTCACAGATATTATCTGTGAGTCCAGACAGAAGTCATCAGAAAGCTAAGCGTTAAAAAAAAAAAAAAAAAATAAGAAAGCTAAGCGTTCACCCCCTTAGCTTAGTCTCAGTGCCGTGCGGTGGGGCGCCAGTGTGCACACGCAGAACCCTGGGTGCATGGGAGGGAGCCATGGAAGAGGAGGCCAGAGGGTAGCCAGGGTTCTTTTGTGAGGGGACTGGGTGCTGTGGGGCAGAACTGGCTGTGAGGAGGGGTGGGGAAAGGCTGTCCTGCGGCTCTGTGCATGTAGGACACATTGGATCTGGGGTGTGCAGGGAGAAAGGCAGGGCAGGGACGCCCCACACAACGCAGCTGGAACAACCACAGAACCTGAGGAAAGGTGCTTACAAAGGGGCAAGAGGCAACAGGTCACACCTGAGTGCTGGGTGCAACCCTTCCATAGGCAGTGTGTTCACAAAAGGCAGCTCTAAGGAGGGCCTTGAGTGGAAATGGAAATACTGATCGGGCCAGCCAGCTAGGCTGCCAGCCTTGTCGTGGGTGCACACGCCAGCCTGCTCCCCAGGGGCTGTGGGGGTAGGAGCTGGGCACATGCTGATGGCTCGGCCCTCGGCCTCTGTCTCCCTGACTTTATGATACGAGAAGATGCAAAACTAGGCCACCGTCCCGGTCCCTTTCCAGTTCGAGCAGCACTCTTTCTAGAGTGCCATGTGTAGTTTACTAGCGTTAGTAATTAAAGGTGTGCTTGGTCTCCTAAAAAACGTGTAGCTTAGATTTAATTATTCAGCAACTGATTTTTCTCCCAGTTGTAGAATCAGTAAATCACACAGAAGAATCCTGCAACAAACAAAACAGACCGCTAGCCAGCCAGCTGAACCAACACAGAGACTGGAAGGGTGTGGGTGCTGGAGGTGGGCTCCTCTGTCCCTGAGGGTCAGCTCGTGAAGAATGAATGTTTGGATGCCACTGAGGCGGGGGAGCGGAGAAGCTATTCTTGGGAACAAAGTGCCACTCAATTCTAAGTGAGCACCGTGTGGGCCTCTGCTGTTCTGCAGCCCGAGGCCTCCAGGACTCGTGCATTATCTGGCTCCTAAAGTATCATTTGTTTGTGGAGTAGCTGCTCTGGGCCCAGGCGCTGGGCTAGGTCGCAGAGTCTTGTTGGTAAAGACAGGCAGAAGGTAAATAAATATTTTGTGAAAATGGAGAAAAGTGCTCTGGTGTTAAAGGCGAAGGCGCTGGCACAGAGGCCTGCCTGCAGAGATAGTATGTAGCCAGAGGTGAAAGATGAGCAGTAGCAGAGCCGGATTCCTGCGTCTCCGGTAGCCGGTACGGAGGCTAGAAGCCGAGAGAGCAGAGTGTGCTTGAAGAACCGAAAAAGGAGTCCAGGATGGCTAGTGTGGGCACAGAGGGATGGGAGCCAGGTGAGGTTGGGGAGGGAGGGAGGCAGGAATGGATCACGAAGGAACTTGGGGAGTCAGGAACTTGGAGAGTTGTCGAGGGGGAAGAGAGGTAGGTGTGTGTGTGTCAAGACAGATGATCCACGGTATGTTGTCTGAGGGCAGCTGTGGCTACGATGGACGACAGCACACAGAGCTGGGCAAGCAGGGGTCCAGTCAGGGCCTATGGCAGCAGCCCAGGTGATGGCGGTGGCATCTTATATCAGGCAGGGTCTCTGCACAGGAGATGAGACTTATTTGGGGACTTGTTTTGGAGGCACAATGTGTAGGACTTGAGATCAGTGAGTTGTGAGTGGAAGGGACACATGAGATGACGACCGTCATCTGATTGAGCACCTACATGGATGGTGGCATATTGAGAGAGGAAAGGAGTTGCTCGTGGGGACCAAGAGTCCCTTGTCTTCTGGATGTAACATTGCGGAGCCCGTGATGCATCCCAGTTGTCAAGCGGTCAACCCATGACGCAGGTCTGGAGCCCTGAGGGAGTCCCAGGGCTGGGGATGTGGACACCGGCTGTGGTGGTAGACGAGGCCATCGAGGGAGGGCCTCGGGTAGAAGCCTCAAGAATTCCAGCGTCTGGAGTGGAGGGAAGAACCTGCTAAAGCCCCCGCGAAACAAGAAGGAAAGTGGTGTGAGGAGGAACCAAGAAGAGGAGCTTCAAGGAGGAGAGCTCCACTGTGAGCCGCTTTGCTGTGGGACCTTGATCGCAAAGCGTGTCTGCCAGAGTGGTGGCCGGAGGTCACAGTGATGCCCCGCGTCACTCGTGTGTGCAGTCGTCCGGGCCGCCGTGCCCTCGACTGGCAGTGCGGGCCTCGCCTGCCGGGTCGCCGCGCCGCGCGCTCTTCCCCAGCCGCTGGGAGCCAAGGCCGTGGGCCCCCTCCCCTTTCTCCCGCGAAGCCTCTACTCGGGGCTCCCCACCTACGAACCTAGCCCCCGGAGGAGGAGACCGGGTGGCTCCTGCTGTTTGGGCGGGAGGCCGTGTGACGGGGCGTGCCAGCTGGCGGCGGGGCCTCGGCGGCGGGGCCCTGGGCTCTCCCGCGGCTCCCGAGACCACACTCCTCTTCCGGTGACGGTGACGGTGACGGCGGGGGCGAAGGCAGGGGGTCTCCTTGCGGGCCCCGCCCGTGCAGCATGTCCATCCGGGCCGCCGGCACTCCCCTGGCGGGGCCGTGCCAGTCACTCCGTGCAGTGACACCCGGGGTGAGCGAGGTGCCCGGGGCCTCGTGCCAGATGAGCTAGGAAGTCAGGTCACCTGGCGCCGTCAGCCTCCCGCAGGAGCTTGCGCCCTGGCCGGGGAGGGGTATGAGGATGGGACCGGTCAGATGACGGCATCGTGACACCGACGGAAGGAGCACGCGGCCCGTGGCGTCCCCGGCCGTGTCCTCTGTCCTGCCGCAGGCTCTGGGCAGCTCCGTGCACGGGACGGCCGGGCTCCCGGGGCGGCACAGGGCTGCACACAGCTCGGCGGAGGACGGGGAGCTCGAGCGGCTGTTGGAAAGAGGGTGCCGGGCTGGGAACGGTAACCGGGAAAAGCGTGGGGTGCGTCCGGGGGCAGAGCCGGGATGTGTTCATGCACCGAGCAGTTGGGAGTGCCTTCTGGGGGCCGGGTAGGAGCGCGATTTAGCTGCAGCCTGCGCCTAGGCCTGCCTCCCAGGGAGGAGGCCAGAGAAGGCCTAGGTGACGTCCTGACCGGCACTGGCACGTCGTGGTGCAGAATGCTGTGCCGCGGCGGGGGGTGTCCCAGGGTCCCGGAGTCCGGAAGGAGTCCAACCAAGGACGCCAATGCTGTTCCGTGAAGCTTTCTTTGTAAAATTAGTTCAAGATTGGCTGAAGTCTTCACCCTGGTCTGTAGATGTCACACCGCGCTGAGCACGTGCTCATTTGCTTGCAAAGGCACAAGGTTAAGAGGGATGTGATTTCCCCGTTTCACACTCCAGCCAGAACCTGAGAAATTCCGAGATGGAGAATGACAGGATTGTTCCCACAGCAGAGCTCCGTGTCCCCAAGGCCGATGAGCTCATCGCACCCGGGACACCCATCCAGTTCGATATTGTCCTTCCTGCCACAGAGTTCCTGGAGCAGAACAGAGGGAACAGGTACACCCCGAGGGGGGTGCGGGGTGGGCTCCTGGAGAAACGAGAGGAAACTCGAGGTCTTCTCGAGGTCTTCGGTGCCGGCAACCACCTGCCAAGGCTGTTGCTGTTCTGACTTAGAGCTCGGGAGTTCGCGTCCTTTTAGCCGAAAAGGTCTTGATTGTCGGACTCTGGCGGTTCCCCTAGGCGCATCAACCCTTTCGGTGAGACCGAGGACGAGACATTCCCAGAAGCAGAAGGTGAGTGGCTGGGGCACTCCTTCCCCCTCACAGAATGCCGCGAGTCACTGAAAGGAGACGGGCACTCACGGTCCAGGGAGCCAGGACTTGGACTGTGAAGCAAAATTGTGACCCACTGATTGTCCTCTGGAAACTCAGTAGGTCTGTGCAGTTAAGGCAGGTCTTGGGTCAAACCTGAGGGGAAGTGGGCAGATTTTCTGCAAGTGTTGCACTGTTGGCCTCATCCATGCCCTTTCTGGGACTCCCACATAGAAAGTTCCCGAGCCTAAACCAGGTATCAGATTACTCCAAAACAGATCCAGAGAGAATGAAATGGTCACAACAAAATGCAATCACGGTGAGTCATAAATATGCTGTTTCATTTTAGCCAAAGACACACATCACAGCTCATTCTTGAATTTGAAGATATGTGTACATTTATTTTTATTTTTTTTTAAATATTTTTAATTTATTTATGATAGTCACACACAGAGAGAGAGAAGCAGAGACACAGGCAGAGGGAGAAGCAGGCTCCATGCACCGGGAGCCCGACGTGGGATTCGATCCCGCGTCTCCAGGATCGCGCCCTGGGCCAAAGGCAGGCACCAAACCGCTGCGCCACCCAGGGATCCCTGAAGATATGTGTAAATGGAATTTAAGTTCAGATTTTTGACACGTGATGTACATCCTTAGAGTAGAGCTGACTGAAACTTGGTGCTCCCTAGAGCAGAACCTGAGTTCCCAGCCAAGGCAATTTAGGAGCTAGAAGTGCTGCCAAGACCTCATTTTCACACTGCCTCATGACTGAAGCCTGAGACTCATTAGAATAAAATGGCCTTAAATTTAAAAGTAGGACCTGAGAGTTGATACTCCTTACAGAATTAGCCAGAAAGGGGGTCAGTGGAGAGGGAGGGAGGATCTGCCTCAGATCTGCCCCTCCGCTTGTCTCTGGCTGACCTTCTATATAATTCACACCATAAAGTCAAATTTACGGAAACTATCTTCTTATGGAAATAACTACTTATAATTTTACTAGTTACATTTTCCTAATCTCTTGTTACTTATTTTGAAGGGCAAGGACACTAATAGGGCAAGTGAGGAAAAAGCAGTCATCTTTGTGTAAAATGGTAGATAAATGAATTATTGTTCTTACAAGGAAAAAAAAAAAAGCCTTTAAACCTTCGTGATTTTGCAGTCACAGTTGCTGTTACTCAGTTTTGTCGGTTACATGCCATGACCAGGAAGCCAGTACTGGTTCACTAGAATCAGATAAGAAAGTCGTTTAAGATGTGCATTAGTTTATGGGGTGCCCTCACTGCCCTGCAGCAACGCCTGATGTGCACACACTGAAGGAGCCCCAATTATCAGGTCTTCTGTTCTTCAGATATTTTCTTCTTTAGGACTCTGTCAGTAGGCCCAAGAATTTTCTATCATCTTGGTGGAGAAGCTCTTATTTTCAGAGAAAAGATGCATATAGTGCCACCGGCATTAGTCACCTAGAGTTTTAGTGCTAGAAGGATGTCATCTGGTACTAAGGTCTCATTCTATAGATGCACTAAGAGGTGCTTCTCTAGACCTGTAGTAGTTCCTGAGACAAAATGTAGATGATAGGCGATTTCAGGGCTCTGGCAGTGTGGATTTATTCAAGCACAGTGTTGAGACTTTTGGTGGAAAGCCTCTGTAGGAGGCAAAGCGGACCTGAGGTGTGCAGCCCGTTCCATGCCTGGCACCGGTGACTGGCGGCAGGCAGGAAGAGAATGTGCTCCTGAGTGGAAGTCACTGTCTTGCAGATTCCCTTCTGCAACAGATGTTTATAGTTCGGTTTTTGGGATCAATGGCAGTTAAAACAGACACCACTACCGAAGTGATTTATGAAGCAATGAGACAAGTGCTGGCTGCTCGGGCTATTCACAACATCTTCCGAATGACAGAATCGCACCTGATGGTCACCAGCCAGACCCTGAGGTATGCTGTCTTGTTTCGGGCGGTCTTACCGTGCTGGCAGATTGCCCATGTAAGGCACATTTACTCATCTAGAACGTTCATACTAGAATATTCGTTTGATCAGAGTAAGTGAAGATGCTACTCATCTCTGCCCTATTCCTTTTTATATTTTAATCTTATAAGGTATGTTGGGAAGAAGCTGCTCCCCTAAGTAATGGATACCTTCAAAATTTAGTGGAGTGAATCCTACTATTTATAAGGTGCCATCACTCCAGAGCTGCTCTGTGTATCTCAGAGCTTGAAAAAGAAAGGGTCTTTTTCATTTCTGAATACACTATTTTTTAAAATTCACAACAGTGAAAACAGAACACGAACCTACCTGAGTTGACTAAACCACCACCAGTAGAATCTGATTAATATTTTTTGAGATAAAAATAAAGCCAGGTGATGTTAACTACATGATTTGGGGTTTCAGGTTAATAAGATCTAGATGGGTGATGGCAGAGGACTATCAAGCCGCGGTTGGCATAGGTAGGCTTCGCTAACATATGCACCATCTAGGAGTACTCAGTGTAGCACTTGCAACAGAACTAAATTGTGAACTGAAATGTTTTTAGTGTAAAATACAGAACTCATTTCTAAGATCTCATACCAACCCCCCAAAAAGAATGCAAAATAGCTCATTAACTTTTATATTAATAAAGTGTCTAGCTGGTAGTATTTTAGATCTTTTAGATTAAATAAAGTATGTTACTTTCCCGGTTTCACTCTTTGATGTGGCTAGGGAGTTTTAAATTATGTACAAAACTTATATTTTATTTCTGTGAGCAGCAGCCCTGCTTTAGAGTCAAAATGTCTAGTTTATTCCTGGCTTTGGCTTTTGTTAGTTGTACGACCTGGGCAAGTTTTAACCTGTGTGCATCGGTTTCTTCGGCTGTAAGATGAAAATAACCATATCCACACCTCATAGTGCAGTCATGAGGAGTTAATACACATAAAATACACTTAAATATTTACAACCACAACTGGCATCAAAGAAAATGCTCAATAAATGTTAGCTTCTAAAAAGGTAAGCAGGATTTCATTAACAATCAGAATATAATTTCTCCCATTCATTAAAATCAGTCCTTTTTATTATAAACCTTATAGTGAGAATAAACTTCCTATAAATAAAACCTTATAAAATAAAGGTTAAAACCTTATAATAAAACATATTTATTTAAAGGTTTTCTCCAAGCATGTCCTGCACCTTTTATGGGCACTGGCTCCCTGTTCTTATAATCTCCACCAAAAAGATCAGAGTAAATACATACAAAAGTATTGTGAAAAATGATAGTACATCAAAGAACACTATCAAAGTACAAAGACAACCCACAGAATGGGAGAAAATATTTGCAAATCATGTATATAAAGAACTCATACGGAAATCAACAAAAAGACCTCAAAACAAAAAATGGACAAAGGACCTGAGTAAACATTTCTCCAGAGAAGATATAGAAATGGCGAACAAACACAAAGAAAGATGCTCAGTGTCCTTAGTTATTAGGGAAATGCAAATCAGGTCCACAGTGAGATATCACTTAACACTTGCTAGGATGGCTGTAATTTTTTTAAAAAGGAAAATAAAAGCACTAGTTAAGAATCCATCGCTGATGGGAATTGTTAAGACAGTCCAGCCACTATAGGAAATAGTCTGGCAGTGCTCCATGAATTAAACCCAGAATTCCCAAAGAACTGAAAACAGGTGTTCAAATAAAAACGTTTACACTCATGTTTGTAACTCACAATAGCCAAAGAATGGAAATAATCCAGACGTCTGCCAACAAAGTAATAGGTACACAAAACGTGGTATTTTACATATAGTAGAATACGAGTCAGCCTTAAAGAGGAATGAAGTCCTCGCACGTGGTGATTGTTGAACCTTGAAAACATTCTGCCAAGTGAAAGAGGCCAGACTCACAGTGTCCGCCACTGTGTATGGTCATTTACACGAATGATCCAGGGTAGGCAAATCCAGAGGGAGAGAGAGCAGGTTAGTGGTTGCCAGAAGCTGAGAGGAGAATGAATGGAGAGGGACTGCTTAATGGGTACGGAGTTTCCTTGTGAGGTGATGAAAGACTTTTGGAATCTGACAGTGGTGGTGGTTGTACAATGGGGTTAATGTACCAAATGTCAACAGTGATCAGTTTTATGTCCGGTGTATTTTACCGCAGTACACACACAGACGCATCCCTGAACTGGAATTCACATTTGGGGACAATTTAGAAGTCCCACAGAAAATTGGACCTTAAGAGGGAAATCCATGTTACCTGATTTAGATTGTTACAAATATGTTTGCATTTATGAAAAAAATTTGCAAAATACCTAAACTTAACCCAACTTGAGGGAAATTGTTTATGATGTATGTTTTTTATCTTTAAATTCATATTCATTAATAGGGACGTATAAAAATATAACATTTATTTAGCTTTGTAGATTACTAAAAATTCCATACACATTTTCTCCTGGTCTTTACCACCTCTTTGAAGTGGGGCTTCTTATCCCAGTTTTACAAACAAAGCAGCTGAGAAGTCAGGGTGACCTGCACAAAATCAGTGCTGAGCAGCCAGGTTATAGTCCTCTGAGTATAAACCCTGTGTTTTAACAAGTATGACTGCATGTATAACTGCTTTACTGAGATATGACTTAAATACAATTCACCCATTTAAAGTATTTTTAGTATATCCAGAATTGTGCAGCCATCACCGTAAACTCTTTTCAAACATTTTCATCCTCCCCAAAGAAAACCCATAGCCATTGGCACCCGTTCCCTTTCCCCTGAAGCCCACCCAGCTGTAGGCAGCCATTAGCCACTAATCTTCTAGGTCTATAGATTTGCCTGTTTGGGACACTTCACATAAATGGAATTATAACCATTTTTTTAAACACAGATAATAGACTTTTTGCTTTCACCCACAGAATTTATAGCAAATCAGCAATAGATAATATACCACATTTAGAAAGTAGAGATTTGTATGTATATATGACAGCAGTAGACAGTGGGATGCAGTGTGTTTTCCCAGACACATCAACCTGTTACTAGGTGGTGCTCTAAGTGCCCTTCAGGGAATGCACGTGGACACCTTCGTAAACAGTACTCTCTGCACATCCAGACAGACACAGAATAGTTTTGTTAAAATCTGTCCATTACTTTCACCCCACTCCAGATTTAATTTTTAAAAAATGTTTATCAAACACTGCAAGGGAAAGCCTGTAGTCAATAAATGTCTGTTGGGAAGCGTGCTGTGCAGAACCCAACCCATCCATGCTCTACGTCAGCACCCTGCAGAATGACAAAGCTGCCTTCCTGGATGAGCCCCGAAACATGAAATTCTCCCTTTGTTGTCTTCTTCTGTAAAGATACACCCCGAGCTTTAAACTACATGGGTTCAACAGAGGCAGGAGCCATGGCACATGCTCCTTCCCTGTGGACAGTCACACAGAGCCATGTCACCTTGGCCTCAGCCAGGCCTTCTGTTTCCATGTTTGGAGATTCGTGATTGCATTCTGAACTTCTACAGACACTTCTAAGCATATGTTTATCCAACGTGTGTAATGTAATGAATCTCTTAAAATTTCAGGTTGATAGATCCTCAGACTCAAGTAACAAGGGCCAATGTAAGTACCTGCATACATACGGACTCTACTAGTTTATTCCTTAAGTCAAAGTTGGCACTTTATCACTCTTGCCAAATCTAATATCTGTCTCTACTAGTGCACCTTTTCCGTGATGTTTCCCAGGGAGAATGACTTGTGTTTTTGAATTCCAGTTGTGTGATACTCAGTCTCTTCCTGTTATTTCCAGTTTGAACTCACCAGTGTCACCCAGTTCGCTGCTCATCAAGAGAACAAGAGGCTGGTTGGCTTCGTGGTCCGCACGCCTGAATCCACAGGGGGAGAGGCTCTCAGCACATACATTTTTGAAAGCAACTCAGAAGGCGAAAAGGTCTTATTATTTTTTTCATCTTAGGATTCCATAATCTGTCCAGAGATTTAAAGGGGTTTTTGTACCATTCCCTGGATATTTAGATGACTATGCTGTTTCCGCAGTGAGTTTAGAGAATACGTCTAGGAAGGCCCCACTGAAAGCAAACCGACTGGAATATGGTTTCCCCATAGAAAGTACACGTCATCCTAAACAGTGATGAAGAATGTTCACAGTGGGATATGGTTATTTAGAAGAGGTGTCAGGAAATGTTAAAAGCAATTGCCTTCAAGTTTCTTCTTTTAAAATTAAAACAAAAGTTACAATAAATAAAATCTAGTTTCAGGGCAAGCCAAGGAAGCAGACATCAGGAAACTGTTCTTGTTTATTATGAAAAATCTTGTGAATGTATTCACTACTTAGAATTAATCAAAATTAACCAACTCTTCTTTCAGCAAATACCCATTTGCTGTCATGCCCATGAACATGCTGTGGCTGACTATGAGAGAAAGCAGTAAGATATTCCTTTAAGAAATGTACGCTCTGGGATAACCTCAGTTGCCACTGAACCTGCACACACTGGCAACAGGAAGCCCTGTGTGATGATTCTCCTACAGCCAGGTCCTTGAGCAGTGACCTCACTGGACTTCCATAATCAGTTTTCCCCTAACGTTCTTTATCCTTTTCCACCTTTGCCAAACACTGCTTTTCTTGTCTTGCAGATATGTTATGCTATTAATTTGGGAAAAGAAATCATTGAGGTTCAGAAGGTAAGGTGCATTTTAGTCCTGGTTTTATCAATTGCTCCAAAGATCTATATACATACTCAGATTTCTCTCAAAAAGAAGAAAGGATGTTCACTAGGCAGCATGGCCAAATCAGATTTCCTGTGTGCATTCTAACCACCAGACTAGCCAGGTCCACAATCACAGGTGGCACACATGGAGTTCTTAATAAATACCACTGCTGCAGCTCTTGTTTTATATTATTGATTTTTTTGCTTGCTGTTGTTGGCTAGATATCCCTTTTCAAATGAAGGTGATGGAAACGTCTACCATTGCTCAAGGGCTCTGCTCCTCAGAGCATCACAGAACTCCCCTGGAAATGCACTAGATGTGAAGGTTCCCATACCTCCCCTCCCTGTCAGGCGCTTACAGTCCTCCATTCACCAAACACATATCTGAGAGCCGAGTTTATAAAAGAAAAACGTTGGAATTAAAGCAGTGAGCGATACAGGTCCTGCTGCAGGAGGCTTCTGGTTCAGCACGTGCAGTGAGGCTTCCGGTCGTGGAAATGGCCTGTATCTGCACTGCTTAATATGCAGATTGAATGTCACTAATGAGACCGTGGACCTGGATTTTTACATTTTATTTTAAGCAGCTAGTGAGTACCACACTGGCAGTTCAGTCGTTAGGAGGTGAGGGGGTAGGAAGGCCAAGGACTAAGGCCAACACACACGAAATAGTAGCAGGCAGTGCGAGTTAGTGTTTTATGGTCTAGATCAGGAGTAAAGGGCAAGATGGCAGCCTTCTAGGCTTACATCTTTTGGAACACCAGAGCAGTCATATACGGTATGTAAAGGAATACTGTGTTCCAATAAAACTTTATATAAAACAAGCGGTGAGCCTACATGGCCGTGGTTTGCCAGCTCTTGGGACAGCGAGACAGAAGGGAGTTAAAGATCCAGAAACAAAGGTACTGTAAAGGAAGTTCCTCTCTGGACTCTTCCTGGGAAGATGATTATGATTTGTCTACATGAACAATATTTTTTGGCTGAGAGCAAAACCTTGCGCTAGATTCTAGAAGTAATGCAATTGAGTTTTTTCAGAGAAGCAAGGAGACTTCCCTTGAAGGCACACACAGAAGGAATGAGGCCAGATTACAAACATCATGAAAGCCAAGCCTGGGGGGCGGGGGGTCTTAAGTGCATTTTAAGCGTTTTCTTTTCTCCTTCTTAAACTTCTCTAACTTCAGGATCCAGAAGCATTGGCTCAGTTAATGCTGTCCATACCACTAACCAATGATGGAAAATATGTACTGTTAAACGATCAACCAGATGACAGTGACGGAAGTCCAAGTGAAAATAGAGGCGCAGAATCTGAAGCATAACTCTCTTGGGCCTTTGGGGGACGAGCACCCAGGAAGGAGAGCTACCCCCCTAAAGGTTTTCAACTTCTTTGATATACAGGCCCACGACCTGGTTTCAGAATGCTGACAATCGTTTGTGGAATGTCCTCTGGATGCCTTGATACTGAGAGATGGGAGGGAAACAGAAATGGTTGACAACCTTCCTACCCATCTACAAATGTTATTTTAGGTGCTTTGTGGTAAGTCTTTTTCTTAGATTGTACTGTTCTGTGCTCAGAATGAAAGTTAATGAAAAAATGCATTGTTCACTTTATTCAATTGTCATCTCTTCAGTTTCTAGTACTTTTTTAAAAATGGTAAAAGCCTAGATTTATAATTTGATAAACACTAAGTATTTCCTATTAATATAACCTATTTTTGTATTTTACTTAATGAACTTTAAGTGCCTGTCACTCTGAAAATTGTGTATTTATAATCAAGCTTGTCTCACAGTTGGACCTAATAGCATTAATTTGTGCACTCAAGTGAGGAGCCCTGCTTTAAGGCCTGAGCACTAGCAAAACTGCAGGTCTAGTTTTGATCATTTTTCCAGACATGCAATAAAAAGACTAGCAGATGAGGACCACAAAGGATGTTCAGTTTTACAATGGAACCTTAATGAATGAACATTCAGAAGTTTATGGTCCTCTAGATACTGTTTTTAGTGGGGATCACCATGGAAGCTGTACCAGTTCCTGATTCTCATGAGCCAGACCCTCCTCAAGGAAGGGACCAATGAATTTTAAAACTCACTTGAAGCACAGCTGGTTGTGGGGCTTGGTGCAAAGTTCCTGTTTCCACCCCTACCTACAAAATAAGTATAATGATCTGGAATTGAAATAGTGTGTTTAATTATAACCAAGTTCAACAGAATATCCTTGTCTTTGTAATAAATTAACCTAGCAATGAATGCTAGCAAATAAAAACTGTCATTCTGTTTCTTTCTTTTGCTTTTTATGGGTGTTTTCTGGAATATCCTCAGAAGAAAACTAAAGGCTGTTCTGTAGCTTCAATGTTAATTTCCAAAAAATTAGGACATAATGAAATCACAGCAGAGAGGGAGGTACCATCAAATACTTCTATTAACATGGATACAAGGTGATCGCAGTACCAAGTTGTTAAAAGGTGTTGCTTTAAAATGGTGGATTAATAGAACAGTTTTTGTAATCCCAAACTAATGTTACAGGGTTCTCAGGAATCCATTTCTATAATGTGGACATCATGGTATTGGTTCAGTGTTAACAGTAACTTACAAAAATGTGTATATCCTAACCAAACCAAATTAAATCAGTAAGTTCTCTGGTAGGCCACAAAAGCCACAGTCCCGAATTTCTTTTTCTTGCTTAGAATTGTTCAGGGTAGGAAGGATGAATCCAGTCATGAACAATACTGTTAGAAACTGAAATCAACTTTTTTCATTAGTAAAACTAAAAAATGTGTGGCTTAACTAAGCCACAAAGCATGCAAATCATAAGGAAAAAAAGAGCTGGAAATCCGGTACATTAAAACTGCATCACAAAAAACAGAATGAAAATAAAGGCCCGTGAGCGCCAGAAATAAGAGCCCAAGGCCCACACAGCCATTAAATTATGAATCAGGGCCAAAAAAAAAAAAAAAAAAGAAAAGAAAAGAAAATTAACTGAACATATTAAGCAAGCACAGATGACAAAAATTTGTTTAGTCTGCCAATTAGTAAGAAAAAGATACACTGAAAACAAAACAGAATAAAAAGGGTTTTAAATATGTTCAATTTCATAAAATAATCAAGGAAATGCAAAGTAAAACACTGTGAAGTGATATATCCATCAGACTGTTGAAACGTGGCTGGAAATAGGGTGATGGGGAAGGTCCCCCACTGGTGGGATGGGGAAGCTTGGCATCTGTATCCATCGCGCTTGTACCTGACCCTACCACCTGGATTCACTCTTCACACATATGCCCAGAGACACATACATACAGTAACAGTTACAGAGTCCTACTCATAGTATCTCAAATTTGGAAATGACCCTCATGTCAACTGAATATTGGGAAGGAAAATTAAATGAACTCTAGTTATATGCATCTACGTGGATGGATTTCAAAACCAGTACTGAAAAAGTCCTTTAAGCACATGGAGTCCATTTATAGTAACTGTTAAAAACAGGCAAACCATCACCATGTTACTTAGAAAAATACAGATAGGTTGTAACACTAGAGAAAAAGAGGGAATAGTTCCCACCAAAATTTTGCATTGTGGTTTCCTCCAGAGTGGCAACGTGAGCTGAGATCTGAGGCAGGAGCAACAGGCTTTTTTACCTACATGGTGGCTACCCAAGTGTTGTTTATTGTAGATTTTATTTATTCATGAGAGAGACACAGGCAGAGGGAGAAGCAGGCTCCCTGTGGGGAGCCCGATGTGGGACTCGATCCCAGGACCCCAAGATCACGACCTGAGCCGAAGGCAGATAGATGCTCAACCGCTGAGCCACCCAGGTGTCCCAAGTGTTGTTTTTATGCTCTCTAGAGTACACACATACTATATTCTTTTGTCTATGTTTCCCATTACTCTGAAATCTATGGCACGAACCAGGGACAGCAATCACCAAATCTCTCATTGAAGTTGGGGACATAAACCTTTGAAGATTATTCTGATATTCAGTAATTATGTCTACTTAAAGTGCATCTCTAATGCTTTATTACCTTTTGTGCTGATTCTGAAGTGATTTAAATACTGTAAAATTAATATAGATAGGAGTTTCTGGATAAAAAAGTATTGACTTTCCCCCTCACTTTAATGATAATGAGGCATTACTAAAGAATATTTCCCTACACCAAGATCTTACATACATTATAGAATGTACAGTCTTTAAAGAAGATGCCAGAATTATTACATCAGATCTACACTGATGGGAAGATAAATGTCCTCTCCTTTGCTGAGTATGACTCCACTAATGGGAACAACTGGATTATCAGGTAACCTAGGTTTTATAGTAAAGAGTCAAACAAAATATCCATACATTTGCCCAAAGTGACTTCATATTTTGTATTCGTATACACTAGATATAAGAACTTTTTGTATAAGCTAAGCACTAATTTTGCCATCACCATTTCAGAGTTCATTGCGTGATGTCCACTTAATCTCTAGATTTCAACTTATTCCAGATTCCTTTTTTTAATCTGAAATCTCTAATAACCTGTCAAATTCTTCCTAATATCTAAAAACTTGAAATTGTAGTGTTAAAACTTTCTTAAAATGAATATCATCAGTATGAAACCTTAAACTTTAACTGGAAAAAAACACAAAATTATTAAGTTTGTTAAAATCTTTTTACATTTAGCCATCCAAGAGTAACATGATGATATATGTGATGGCATTATCCCACTTTCCCCTAATTACAAATTTACTACCTCAGAAGACAAAAGGAGCAGCCATCAGACTTTACCAAGAACAATTTCTCCAGTGTAGGACAGCTGATCCTTGAACACCATGGAGGTGAGGGGCACCAACCCCTTCATGCAATCAAATATCTGCATGTAACTTCTGACTCCCCAGAAACTTAACTAAGAGCCTACCATTGACTGGAAGCCTTATAATGAACACATGCTGTATATATCATTGAACTATATTCTATATTCTTACAATAAACTAGAGCTATTAAAATCATAAGAGAATACACATTTATCATACGATATTTTTGAAAACTGCATGTAAGTTGACCAACACTGTCTCCTGTCTCCAGTGTAATATTTAAAAGGCTCTCAGTTATTATTACTGTTTCAGTTCAACTGTTTGCAAATGGCACTAGTTATCTCCAACATTAAACACTGTAAACCAAGGATCCCTTCCCAGGATTAGGATTTAAAATTAAACATTCATGTGGGTTCTTTTTATTTGAAAGTAACAAGGAATAAAAAGACCAAAAATGTACAAAGGAAAGTAAAAGTTCTTCACTTGGGATACATGGAGCGGTGCCAATACCAATTTTATACTTGAAATTTTTACATATACACGTGCAAGTATTGATTCCCTGTATTTATTAAAGGGGACTCCAAAAAGGTTAATGTTAAGAAGTACTGGTTTAAGACATTCAATTTTGAACATAAACATTAGGGGAAGGAAGTAAATTTTTGAAATTATATTTATTAAGGTTTTATTATGCATATTATATTTTCTTAGAATCGGGAGAGGGAAGTCCCACTCAAGTGAGGTAACAAACTTGCCATCCTTTATAAAACTTAATTAGAACAGACAAAGATAATGGTTAGTCCTTACTTCCTGAGAACTTGAACATTACTGAGTTTTTGTGAATTTACAACAAATGCTCACACTAATTTTAAATTACAGTGTCTGAAAACAATATTTAACAATATGTTAGAGCAAAGAAAATCATCTAAATGTGTATTAAGTGTGAAACACTTAAGCCCTATTGCTCTGCACTTTAATAGCATTTAAGTATGCTTAATCATTTTCAGAGATTTTATTTCAAATATCTGTAACTTACCCAGACTGCAGTGACATTATTTTGAACTAATGGCAGAATAACAATCTATTCCTTTCTTCTCAGTTGTACATATCCATGGAGTCAGCATATGAACTCTATATAGTATTCATAAAATCGGTAACAACTGATACGTGTGGATAACGAACAGACATTGGTTTCTCTTCCAATTACAGTTTGTATCCATAGTGAACGGGATTATTTTAGGGAAGTCAGAGAAAAAAAACAAAACAATATTGTTGCTATGAAATGGTGATGAGTTTGATACAATCAAAGCAAGATCATTAATAAAAACATAATAATGAAAATATAAATTACTAATTATGCAGCATGCTTTAGGGCCATTTCTACAGTTAGTATGAATTACAAATATTAAATGCCTTTAATCCATCCATTGTACATAATTCTGTAAGTCATGTTTAAGTAAAAAACAAAAACCATTTCCTACCTATTCTGCTTCTTCTGACTTGGAACAGTGAAAGTGTTTATCTTGGGCTGGGACAGTTACCCTGCCAGTAACCAATGAATACAGATAGGGCAAATGCATACCTACTCCAAAAGCTGAAAAATCAAACACCATTAGGACGCCCTGCATGATATACCCAAAGAAATGCTTAATAGGCAAGTGCAATGGAGAAATCAAGTATTTCCCAAATGATGTTATTAGTATTATGTGTACAGTTTTAAAATTTGTTTTCATTGTAAAAGTATAACTGTATTATATTAAAAGCTTATAGGCCATGATTAACCATTTAATTATTAACTGATGTAATCTTTACAAAAATAAAGCTAGTAGCCTGCCAGGAACTAAATTTACTCAAAATCTTACTGTATTTTTAAATCAGTAAATGATTTAATTTATTATAACTTTATTGTCACAGTGGTAATTTTTAAAAAGCCTGCACAGTGCTTATTAATCTGATGTCTTAGATTATACTTGGTTTAAAGAAAAAGTCTGCCCAAACCATCACCAAGATTTCAATTCAACCTAATGTAGAAGAAACCTGAGTTTGGATGTAGAAATAAAAATCCATATAATTTTCTCTGATATCATACATAGTGTCTTCAACCAAAAGTGAAGCTTCAAGCAGGACTCTATGGCTTTCTCTGAATTTTCTTTCATCTTGAGTATTAAGTAAATCTTAAATTTAAAGCAGTTGTTGGAGGTTACATGTTCTCAAAGCAATGTAAACTAGTTATATAAAATGTCTTCTCAAAGACACTGACAGCTCTTGTGAGTCACATGAAATTAACAATGAATCAGTTCTACACTGTACATGAACGGTACGTAACATACTTATGTCTCACCTCTATTATCAAAACCATCTTTAAATATTCCTGTCATAAGAATATTGATATGTATGCTTCATAAATTTCAGGCTTAATGCATTTTGTTTAAACATGTATTTGCTGGCTGTACATAGTATATGCACTGAATTTCCAATTAGACAAATATGGATCAAAGACCTATGCAAATACAAATTATAAACCCTCATGTAGATTACAAGAGATCTGAGGCGGCAGTTTAGGAATTTGGATTGGCCCTTCTATAACTTCACATCAAATAACTCTCCACAGGCACATCTCCTAGCCTGAAGTCCAGGCAAAAATCCAATTTAAAACCTCATTCTCAAACTCTGAAAAGTAGATACAGCCTTTAGAAGAAAAACAGACTTAACTTTAGAGCACTGCTTTAAAGAGTTGCAACATCGACCTATTACCAGAAATGCGGCCCAGGGAATACTCATCATTACCTCATTAACATCATTTCACTGGCAACAGTACTGACACAATTCTGATGATCTCATAGGAGCAATGCATACCATCAATATCATTTGACAACAGGATCTGCAGACACAGTGCTGTCGGACAGGTCTCCATTGCTTGCTTTTGTCTCTTCTGGAACCATGGATAAAAATAACAATGGACAGATTTATGTTCATTTTTAAAAAGTGCACTAAATGAAAACTAGGAATGCATTGTTAAATTTCAAATTAAGAAAATGTGCATCTACCAAATAGTTCTCTAAAGTTTATCGAGTATATTTACCTTAATTTTTTAGAAACCTAAGTTAAATACAAAAAACGTAATGTTCTGACTGGTACTTACTGTACTTATGAGAGGTGTAGGATTGTGAGAGATCAGAAGTGCTTCTGGGTGGAGTTTCACTGGCACATTTGAAGCAGTGTTGCCCCTCGGCTGGTTCCCCAGCCAGGCCAACGAATCACTATTACAGTGCATTAGTATTACTGACAGAAACATTACTGCAAATTCACATATAAAATTGTCCAGAATAAATAACTTTCCATTTGTGTTTATAATTCATTTTTAAAGCAACTTTTTATTATAATTGTGATAAAACAAATTCCTGTTTTATCGTGCAAAATGTCACATGCACATATTTCAGGAGCAAAGGAAAGCTACCTCCTGATTCCTGCAACTCTGACTACGTGTCTGAGCGACCTCAGCTAAGACAGAGTCCTAAACCAGAATAACCCAGCCATGTGGGTGATATGCGTCAACCAGAATCACAGACAGTTCTTTAAGAACAGTCCAAAGCAAGGAGTCCCAGTGACACAGAAAGATCTGTTTTGTCTTAATGCTTTATGTCTTAAAGTAAATATCCAGTCCACCTGCAGAGTCTTCCTAGCAGGCTCAGTGGGAGAGAAGCTTCTGGCAGGAAATGGTGGAGCAGAACCCAATCAACTGACTTTCCTCATAATTTAAATCAACCTCACTCAAATTATTCCCGTTTATCTTAGTCTTGGAAAAGAACCCAAACAGAATTTATACACATTTTCATGTAATAAATATGGAGTATCTTCCAGGTAACAACAGCCTGAAATCACTTTCAAGCATGTAATTATTTGTCTGGATTCCAAAAATGTGTGTATAAGCTAATTATTAACATAATATTTAATTTATGCAACATTATCAGGGAATAGGTAATTGATGTAAGTGGTCTACCCAAAAGAATCCACTCTATTCAGTGTAAAAAATATATATATTTTAAAATTTAACAAAATAAGATAAATAAAATTATTTTATGAAATGTTTTATGCCTTGATTTGTAAAACACAAATAAGGAAACAGGATAAAGGGCAAAACATGAAAACCCAACTCTGTTGCTCTACCCAGTTTTGAGCTTCCGAGCAAAGAGGAAAACTTAAGTTACATAATTTCTACAACAGAAAAGAGGAAACATCCATTCTTCAGGGAAGACAACTGTTCCTAAATTTAAGTCTGAGAGAAATGTAGCATGTGAGTCCTTACGTATGAAATAAGCAATTTACACCATCCTACAAATAATACAACAGAATCCTTTCCATAATGAGTCAAGCTCATGGATCTGGTGACCAGTTATCAGGGGTACAGCGTGCTCTGATTCTGGCTGCGGCGGAAGACAGGCAGCCGCTGACCATGACACTCCAGGGAGCAAGCCCCGATGTTTTACACCTCCTCAGGCACCTGCCCCATCTCATTCGGTCTGTGTCTAGTCATGAGCAGCTCTGCCTTCAGGAAACACTTAGCATTCCTCCTAATCTGTTCCTTCTTGTTGGACACAAATTAAAGGGTGAAAGAAAAACTAAACTTGTTAAATTTTATTTACATTAAGAAAAGATGAAACTGAATAAAAAGTTACCCCAGAATGAAATGTAAAAACTATGTAAATTTTTTAGTTTCACAAATGATCCACCCAATAGGCTGGACTTTTTTTTAAAAGAAGTCATTTCTAGGTCTAAATTATTTTCCAAAATGAAAAGGAAGCTGGAATTCTGACTGGATAAAATGGGGCAATAGTGGCTACTATTAAAGATGTATTGGTCTTTCCAAATTTAAGCCACTCACTGACCTTTCTCTTTCTTTTCTTGGTTTTCTTCAGCTGCAGTCTTGTCTGCTCTGAAGAAAATTCTTGCACTGCTCAGTGAGAAATAGAGCAACTCAAATTCCTAAGTAAATAAAAAAAATTTAAAATAAAAGCTGAAAATATTTATAGCAAAATACTAAAATTATTACATATCTATTATTTCTAAAAGCTTTAATGGAAATCATAAATATAAAAACTGAACTAAGTAACCCATCTATTTTTAATATCTGAATCAAATGGCTTCCAAATGCCATTCCTTTAAAAATATACTTACTACCACTATTCATCTCACTTATTTAAAAGGGGGCTTCTGTAGGATTAGTTTTTTCAGAAATCAAGCAGATTTGACTATTACTCTTCTCTACCTGTAGACAGACATCCAGGCGCTTCTGAGTGAGATTCATGGTCTGTAGTAGTTTTTCATCTTGACTAGCTGACTGCACATTCTGTTGCTTAGCAACTGCTCTTATCTCCTTCAGGTACTTCTCTCTAACAGACTGGAACCAGTGAAGTGAGTCAAATTCCTGGTACTGATCCAAAAGCTTCAAAATGTAAGCCACACCTGCAGTCATTAGCAAAATCAAACCTAATTACAAAGAGTACAGAAGCTGTATTCTACTCTTTAAAAAAAAAAAAAGAAGAAGAAGAAGATGTGAAAGTATACAGAGAACTAAAAATGAGCCAATCAAGAAAGAAAGAAATGACAGGGCTACGAAAATCAGAGAGAACATGGATGGAAGGTTAGGAAAAAACTTCCACTGCTTAAGTAGCCAGCAACTGAGGAAGCTACATGGAAACTCAACACAAGATGCTAAAACTCTAAAACCACAACAAAATCTAAATATTAGCTCTGAGACCAAGTGATTAGCAATACCAAGGGGGCATGAATGACAGTTATAAAATGATGGTAAACAGTACTAGTAATCAAATGGCCCAAGTACAAAATAAAGAATAACTACTGCTCAGGAAATACAAATCTACAAAGAGCACACAAACCTGTTAAGCAAATGTTTCTAAAAATCCATGATAATAAATGAACTTAAAATTATTGGAAAAACAATTGCATTAAGCTTACCCATGGCAAACCCATCATCAGTGAAAGCAGCTCCAATTTTATTTTTTTTATTCAATTTCTCCTTGCAGCTAATGGAATGTTCTACAAAGTTGAGGGTCTAAAAAGATAAAAGATCTTAGAAAAACAACTCTCAGCAATGACAGAAACTCTGTACAGCTGCACTATCCAATACAGTAAGCCACTAGCCACATATAGCCACTGAGCACTTGAATCATGGCCAGCAAAACAGAAGAACTAGATTTTTTTTATTTTATAGCATTTTAATTATATTTAAGTAGCCACTTGTGGCTATATATGGATAGCACAGCTCTAAAGGGGGTAAAGAGAGACCTATTTAAAAATAACTGTGATACACTGTGAAAACTACTATAATAACCTATACTGGAAACAAAATACCAAATTTCACTTTTTTGCCTGTAAAACTCACTTGGCAATTAATCACAGATTTGTGAAATCTCTACCAACTGTTACTTACCTTTTTTTAGATAGCTCATTTATGTTTGTCTTTTTTCTGGAATTGGATGATAAACTCAAGCACAAGGATGGTGCCCTATACTTCTCTGTAGTGATTTTCATCCTCCCATCACTAACTGAATTCTGACAGCTGCCCTGCAAAAAACCCACTTTTCCTTAAACTCACAATTTCCTGTTTACTATGGCTTCAGTATACTGTGCTTCAAATTAAAGAAACATGATGAGTCACCCTCAGCTAACTATACTGTTATCAAAGTATAACTAAGATTTGCTTCCAGTTTGACACTGTTTTAGGATGAAAAGATAATGTTTAGTAGGTGAATATGGGCATTTTTGCTATACCACAGAACATATAATTATGATAAAGCATTAACAATATAATTAGGATATATCATTAAAAATAAACATACTACAAAACAGGAGAAAAGAACATTTCAAAGAAAAAAGCTGTCCACAGACTACCCGCTACTTTCAAGGGATAATAATGGTAGTAATATGTAAGAAGATATGTGTTAACAAGTCAGGCATATTTATGAAAATTTATTACTCTTATCAAAATTAGATGTAATCAAAAGCTACAACTGTAGTATTTACTGGATGACAGGCACTGAGGAGGGCACTTGACAGATGAGCACCGGGTGTTAATATGTTGGCAAATGAACTCCAATAAAAAAAAAATACACAAAAAAAATTGTAATAAGTTACCCATTTACAAATTTTAAAAAAGAAGTTTTATTATAGAAGTCTGTAGGGAACCATAACTCTTACTGCTAGTATGTGCCTCTCTAATCTGAGCAGTACACACAACATATATTATGAGAAAACACTTAAAATTTAGTCTAGATGTTAGTATTTACTACTGAATAGAGAGAAGTTGTCCTTATAAACAGTAATACTTTTAAGAGATGTGTTAGAAAATACTTCATATTGTAACAGTTAAAAGTTAGTCTACATTAATCACTTAAAATGATTATATAGTATAATCAGCCCAAAGATTATATGTGGTATATATATATATATAATGGAGTACACTCAATTTAAATAACACAAGGATTTTTCTAGTAGTTACTAACAAATAAAAATCCGTATCAACTATAAGTAAGTTTTACTCTGCATAGTTAGTTAAGTAAAATTCCTAGCCACATTCACTGAGATCACACTTAGATTTTACCTACAACCAGAAAGAACAGAGTCTATGTGCATTTCCTTCTATAAAGGAACTAGATCAATTTACTAACTTTTTTTAAAAAATTCACTTTGGAAACTAAAAATACTCACCAGAGGGGGAACAATGATATAGAAATTTCGAAGATGTATATTCTTTGGCCTTCGAAATTCTGGAGCAAAAACATCTACAAGCATTTTGAAATACTCTGTGCCTTCGGCAGAATTTCGTGTATGATCACTGAGGACTGAATCCAAATGCCTAAAATACAAAACGTTATTTACCTGATTCCTTTCTCAGAAGAAGGAATAGCTTTTAAAATTAATTAATTTTAAAGAGACACAGAGACAGAGTGTGTGAGGAGGGGGTGGGAGATAGGAGGAAGGACAGAAGGAGAGAGAGAATCTTAAGCAGGCCCCATGCCAAGCATGGAACCTGACATGAGGCTGGATCTCACGATGCCAAGTTCATGACCTGAGCCGAAATCAAGTGTCAGACTGACTGAGCCAACCAGGAGCCCAAGAAGGTATGGCTTTTTAAATCCATCTCTCATCACTTTATTTATTTTTTAAAGATTTTATTTATTCATGAGAGACACACAGAGAGAGGCAGAGACATAGGCAGAGGGAGGCAGGCTCCATGCAGGGAACCTGATGTGAGACTCGATCCTGGGCTGGGATCACACCCTGGGCTGAAGGCAGGCGCTAAACCACTGAGCCACCTGGGCTGCCCAAGTTATCTACTTTTAAATGAATGACATCAGTTAATAAAAGACAACAGTTCTGATTTTGTTCTTTGACATACAAGCCACAAACTAATCATTTAGTCCTTGTGGCCCAGGACTTTAAATGTATTATTAACCATACATGGCTTCTATAATTCTTAGCCTAAAAAAACTAGGCTAAGAAATTATTTCAAATCAAATCTTGTTTTGGGGCCTTATTCCCATAAATACACATACACATTTTTCACTTTTTTTTAAAAAGATTTATTTATTTATTCATGAGAGAGAGAGAGAGAGAGAGAGAGAGGCAGAGACACACAGGCAGAGGGAGAAGCAGACTCCATGCCGGGAGCCCGACACGGGACTTGATTGCAGGACTCCAGGATGGCGCCCTGGGCCAAAGACAGGCGCCAAAACCGCTGAGCCACCTAGGGATCCCCTTTTCACTTTTTTTATTTAAAAAAACTTTAAGCCTACTGAAAAGGCTAGTATACAGCCTTTTAAAATAGCCTAATAAAATGTTAAAATATAGTGTACTAGACACCTATTTACCCTTCACCTAGATTCACCATTTAACATCCTCCATGTTTTTCTTTTTCCCAAAACATTTCAAGTTGGCAGATCTCATATCACTTAGCCCACAAATGCTTTAATATGAATGTTAAGAATCAAGACATTTTCTTACAAAGCCACAATATATTACATCCCAAAATAAACTACAGTATTATCTAATGCACACATGCTCCAATTTTCCCAATTATCCTCCAAATGTCCTCCCCACTCCCATCTAAGATATGATTAAGGATTACCCACTGCATTTGGTTGTCAGGTCTCTTTAGTTTCCTAATGTAGAAGAGGCTCCTTGCCTTTTTTGTCCTTTATGACAAGTGACATTTTTTAAGCGTCTAGGCCAGGTATTTCATACAATGCCCCACACTCTGAATGTCTCTGATGGTTTCCTCATAATAAATTCAGAGTAAACCTTTCTGGCAAGAATACAACCCAGGGGCAGCCCGGGTGGCTCAGCAGTTTAGCGCTGCCTTCAGCCCAGGGCGTGATCCTGGAGACCCGGGATCGAGTCCCACTTCGGGCTCCCTGGATGGAGCCTGCTTCTCCCTCTACCTGTGTGTTTCTGCATCCCCCCCCCATGAATAAATAAATAAATAAAATCTTAAACAAAAACAAAAACACCCACAACCCAGGTACTGCCATTACAGCGCAGCAGGAGGCCCCATCATGTCAGTGCGTCCTGTTAACTGGGGATCCTATGTCTGATCACCTGGTTAAGGTAGAATGTCAATCTCTAAAGACAGTTTTCCCCTTTGTGCTTATTAAGAAATTTGTGGGATAATCTTCTGACAGTGAATGAATATTCTGTTCTCCAAAACTGTTTTACTGATGATTTTTGTCTGATTTTAAGCAATAGAATGGTGGTTGCAAAACAGGGATTTCTCCCTTTATCTGCCAGTCCCTTCTATATCTATTAGCTGACATTCTTCTGTAAAAAAGGAACTTGCCCTCTGCTCAACTTTTCTTATCACTAGGGCTCATGGTTTCTTTTTTTATTCAATGCATTATAATCAATTTCTACCTTTATTTTATTAATTAATCTTTTGAGAGAAAAAGAGCACTTAAGCGCACAAGTAGGGGGAAGGGTAGAGGTTGAGAAGGAGATACAGAATCCCAAGCAGACTCCCTCCTGAGCTCAGAGCCCAACAGGGACTGGATCCCACAACCCTGAGATCATGACCTGAGCCAAAATCAAGAGTTGGATGCTCAACCGACTAAGCCACCCAGGCACCCTTACCGTTATTCTTTTTGAGATTCAAACTGTCTCCAATTTGTCCAGGGGTGCCCCTTCATGCCTGAGTCAAAACACTGCTATAATCTTAATAATAAAACTTGGGAGTTTTCTAAATAACAATTCTACATGCCTCCCTCAAGTTGTAAGTTGTGTTCAAAATTCACCACTTACTCAAGTCTGTACATCTGCAATGTCCAATAAGATAGCCATGAGCTATCTAAATTTAAATGAAATAAAATCTTAACTTCAGTTCATCCCATTAGCCCTATTCAAGGGTTCAACAGCTGTATGTAGTAATGGTTACTGTACTAGACAATGCTACTCTAGATTATATGAAATGAAGGACTGGTGTTCTAGAACTCTATTAGGAAACAAATATTTTTAAAAAGTTAAATAGGTGAAATGAATTTTATTGAGATACTTGGCATTTTTTAAGATTAAATCTTCAAAATTAATTATAACTTTATACTTCAATACATTTCAATTTGGACTATTCACATTTCAGGTGCTCAACAGCCATAGTGGCTACGGGCTACTACATTATATCATGTTCTAGAAGATCCCTTTTTAGAAGTTGGAAAAAATCTCAGAATATTATAGTCTTAAAAAATTGTATCTCACAAAATGAGACCATAACTTGTATAATAAAAACACAAAAATGTTTATATATTACCCTCTCATCTTCCCTTTAAAATGTTTAAATTTAGATTATTCCAAAATTAGATTACCTTGCTGCTTTTAATGTTTCTTCTGCAAGACCTTCTTCTTTTACTAGTTCTTCAAAATTCACAATATCTTCAAGATCAGGCACAAATCTAAGAATTTGGGAAATAATTTTATTAAGTTAAATATGCACAACTATCTATAGAGATACGAAAGTGGTATTGTGAGATTCTATATTTTCAACTCAATATTTGGAAAGAACTCTGTATTTCAGTTATATTATCAATATAATGTATGTATAGGTAATGTTATCTTTAGAACTATTCACAATCTGTAGTGTTAACTATAACTTTAAGAGAAAAATTCTCAAAGATCTACTGTAGTCTTAAAATTAAAGTAAAAAATTTAACCAGTAGAATTAATGGTTTTCTTCCATATTTTACTCAAAGTATATTAATAAGAAAAAAAATCTCTACAATATCATCTATAATAAAGATAAATTTAAATGACATAAAATTTTTAAATGACATAAGCCAGGTAAAAATGATGTTTACACCCATACCTAATGGCATTGCTGCTACAGTGAAGGCCACCAGATCTTATCATTCGTATATAGCCCATAGCATTACCTGAAAAATGATACACATAAATCAGATATTTATACAAATAACTCTAAACTCTTAACAATCAGGAATATAGTCATATATAGCAGTCAATTACAAGGTTCACCACTCCGAAGTACCAAAGCATTCTTTTCTGTTTTACTTTAGCTCTTGCTCCATGAAAGTAAAACTTACGTATTTGTGTGCCTACAATAGAAATATATATACTTAAACACAGCTATATTAAATATTCAAAAAGTAAATGTGACTGACATTTGATAAACAAATTCATTAAATGCTGACTATATTTTTAGAAAACATTTTAAAATTACTTTGTCAATAATTTCCTCATTCTCACATTGAATGCCCACCTCTCTCTTTTCCTCTCTCTCACCCCCACACATGCAACTGGAAGTGATGTCGAGAAATCTTTATTTGATGCCTCCAAATTACATCTCCAGCCTGGACTACTCTAGGTTTGTTTAATCCAATGCCGATACCTACATAACTAAGAAGAATTTTTAATTTAATATGTTCAAGTCAAACTCAAGATCTTCACCCTATTATAATTTCCTATCTCAGAAACTGACATTTCCATCCTTCCGACTGTTCAGGCAAAATGTCTTGAAGTCATCCCTGACTCCTTTCTTTTATACTTCATATCTAATCAATGGGCAAATCATAATGGCTCTACCTTCAAAATGTAGCCAGAATCCCACCACTTTTCACATTCATAGCTATGACCCTATTCCAAATCACCACATCTCCTGCCTATACTTCTGCAATATGCAAACACCTCCTGATTTCCCTCCTTCCACCTTCAGCATTATGCTTCCCAATCTTTTACCTACATAGCAGCAGTGCTGGTGGTTCTTTCCAAACCAAGTTGGAACATATCCTTCCTTTTCTGAAAACTCTACAATGGCTTTCTATCTCAATAAAATCCAAATCTCTTACATAGTCAACAAAGCCCTGTGTGATCTTGCCCCTTGCTGCTTTCTATATCCTGCCCTACCACTCAGGACTTTACTAACTCCTCCATTCTGGCCCCGACTACTTCCCTAAAATGCTAAAGACTTAGGACTCTGGCACTTATTTTTGACCTCTCTCTGGTATGCTCTTGCCCTGAATATGCACATGGTTTATTCCCTGATGTTATCTAGGCCCCTGCTCAAATGTCACCTTAGAACTTTCTCTAAACATCACCGAATAGCACTGTCCAGAAGTATTACATCTCCTTAGCCAGCACTTAACACTGACATATTCTGTATCTTTGTGTTTCTCCCAACTGACATGCAAGATCCAAGACAAGGCTTCTGTTCTCACTGCTCCATCCCTAGAGCCAATATGTCCTGGCACATAGTAGGAATTCAATAATACAGTTGACCCTTGAACAACACAGGAGTTGGGGCACCGAACCACTCCCCGACCCCGCTTAGGTGAAAATCTGCATCCCCCAAAACTTAACTACTAATAGCCTATTATTAACCAGAAGCCTTAACCAATAACATAGTCAATTAACACTTTTTTAAATGTTATGTGTATTATGTACTATATTCTTACGATAAAGTAAGCTAGAGAAAAGAAACTTACTCAGAAAATCATAAGAGAAAACACATTTACAGTACTGTACTATATTCATCCAAAAAATTGCATATAAGTGGACTTTAACAATTCAAATACATGTTGTTCAAGAGAAAACTGTAATTAAACTTATTTGTAAGTAATATAACTTACTTATATTATTAACTTTTCACATAAATTATTTTATACCTTTGCACTTAGGCTGTAACTTCAGGGAACCAGTTTTTAAAGTCCAAAACTACCATGAACAGGGTAAGTACCTAATAAATAGTTCCCAGCTGACTATCATGAGGATATCTGAGATGAGTTAAATGTATTTTTAATTTAATTGAAGAGGTTTTATTTGATACATATTGTCCATCAATTATTTCTGCACCAGCAATCTAATCATACTTTAAAAACTTTTGGTAAGAACATTACTCTAGTGGAATAAAATTGATCTCAGGTACTTACATATTAAGTTGTTGATTTGCATGAGCTATTTAAAGAGAAGGATTCTCGGAATTTGTATTTTATTCCCCAACTCTTTTATAATAACTTACCAATCTGGCTGATGAGTTGCCTGAACTGATCAAGGTAGCTTTGTCCCTCTGGGGTAATTCCAAGTTTTCTGATGCCTCGATTAAATTTTTCTGCTCTTTCAAAAGGATACTAAGGAGATAATTTAAAGACTATCTTTAATAATAAAGACCCCTAAAGCATAAAATGCCTACAAATCAACCATGCTAATACCACTTGCCTTTCTAATTTTGTATTTCCATTGTTTAAAAAAAAAAAAAAATCACTCAAACCTAATAGCAAAAAATTTGTAGTACAAAAACTACCAATGTTCACAGTCAATATAAATTAAATTTCTTTTTGCCACTACCTAAGGGAAATAATTTTTTTAAAGATTTTATTTATGTATTCATGAGAGAGAGAGAGAGAGAGAGAGAGGCAGGCGCAGAGATACAGGCAGAGGGAGAAACAGGCTCCATGTAGGAAGCCCGATGTGGGACTTGATCCCAGAATTCCGGGATCACGCCCCAAGCCAAAGGCAGACGCTCAACCGCTGAGCCATCCAGGCGTCCCCTAAGGAAAATAACTATTAAAGCCACCAAATTTAAGTTTTCCACCACCATTATTCATTTCCCAACATCGAACTACTCTATTAGATAGATAAAAGAAACCAATTCTTCTTAGAAACATTTCTTCAGATGCCCAACCATGTTCCTGTGGGCTGAATAGGTATTATATTATATAAATATATAAACACACTCCTTCCCAAATAATACACATTAGCTGAGTAAAAATTTCTTTTTGCCATCACCAATAAAAAATTATTTTTCAACTCTTAGCCAATTAAAAGTTAGGAAATTACTCATTTTATATTAATAACAATGGAAACAATTCTTACAAATAATAGAAGGATTATCTCTCTATATACTAGTAATTTGTTCCAGTAAAAGTGAGACAGTTAATAAAATTCTCTACTGGTAACTGTAATCTGTAATTTTATTAGTTATTTTACTAGAAAGTAGTATTTTACTGCTGTATTAAAACTACCAACTAGTTTACTAGGGGGTTGCAATTAGGTAATGTTTAAGGGTAAACATTTGCCACAAATGTGGCAAATCAAATATAAAAGCCATCTAAGCATGTTGTTGGTTCTCCATCTGCATGGCTAATGACTCTATACTAGTACCACTTACATTTCTCTTTATTATTAGAAAACTCAGCCCAGAGGGTGAAGGGAAAATAGCATTTTTATAAATTATGGGTGGGAGTAGCAATTGGTGCAGTATTTTTAGAGTGCATAGCAACATGTATCAGAATTTTAAATATTCATATTCTGTACCCTAGAAATTTCTCTTCAAGCAATTCCCCTTTCAGAATTTT
Organism: Canis lupus baileyi; assembly: GCF_048164855.1. Classification (NCBI taxonomy): domain Eukaryota; kingdom Metazoa; phylum Chordata; class Mammalia; order Carnivora; family Canidae; genus Canis; species Canis lupus. The sequence continues at coordinate 35,975,878 of NC_132848.1, forward strand.
AATAGTTTGCAAATACACAGAGATAAATGTGTAAGGATATTACCTGCAGCACTGTTCATAACACTAAAAAATCAGAAAACCTAAATGTCTGTCAGTTGGAGAAGGTTAAATAAGCTATGGTATACATCCTTACTATCAACTATTAAAAAGAATGAGGCAGATCTATGTGTCGAGACCTGTGATAAGCATACTGTAAAATAATCTGTGTAGTAGTATTACATCATTTTTCTTAGGAATAAAGCAGTACATGTAGGTACAAATAGATGTTTATCACACAAACATCTAGAAGCATCACATGACATTAACAGTAACTGCCTACAGAGAATGGAATTGGGAGGAAGAGAAATAAGGGAGATCATTTAGTTTATGCAGTCTTTATTGCTTAAATTTTTCAAAGTAAGCATGTTTTGCTTCTGTGTTATTTAAAATAAATAAAGAAAAGTAACATCTTGCTACACTAATCCTTACCCTTTAGACTACAGAAAATGCAAAGAAACTGTAAGGGGAAATAAAGAAACTTGGAGGTCAGATCCAGGAGATATTATTGTGAAACATAATAAATCTAAAACTTTACTACCAAGCCTCATAATGAACTTAAGCATAAACATCTGCTATGTACTCAACAGTGGAATCAACATATCTTAAAAAGAATATGTAAAAATACCTTATGATCATTTTGGTCCTTGACTTCCCTGAAAAAACGAATATCTTTAATCAATCTAGATTTGATATGTTCATCATACATAAATTGGCTGAATATATAGAACTTCTTTTTCAAAAACTGGTAGGTGAAATTAACCTATAAAATTAAAATACAAAAAATTGGACAAAGTTAATATAAAAATCTCAAATCAATGTGGCTGAAGAACAGTTATCAATAAACTCTAATTTATATGAGTTTTCATAAAGTCTAATAATTTACAAAGTCTAATTCACACTGGAAATAAAATAGATGAAGTTTTTTTATTGCCCAAGTTTACAGAACTTTCTATAAGCTTCCCTTAAATATTTTAACTACATAAAAGAGGAGATTATTCTAATAGAACAAAGAGTTATTCTTAGAATCCAAAAACCAGATTCAACACTCTAGATTTTGAGTCATAAACCACAATCAAAAGTTTCTGTTCCTCCCTCTATAAGACTTCTTATTACAAATCTACATGTCTAGAATGATAATAAAGTAACAAACACAGTGCTCTTTGAACTTTCCTGAAGGAAGACCTTTAATTATTTACCCAGGAATATTTTGAGCACCTTTTATGTGCAAGGCACAATCTATCTGCTCTCACACTAGACATGATGCTTGTCATCATGAAGTCTATATTCTAGCAGGAGCAACAGACATTTTAAACACAAATATTTTAAATAAATTATTAAATCTCAACCATAATAATTCATACAATGAGAAGTGCCAGTGCTTTAAGAATGAAGAAAAGGCCCTGACCTAGATTCAGAAAACCCTGAAAAAGTTGGATTTGAGCTGAGAGTAAAGCCATAATAACATAAGATTACTTCTGACCTAGATGGAAGCCTGTACTAATTTTTATCTCTTCCAGCCTCAAGAACTACTGTGTTTGGCAAACAGATGCCATTTTTAACAGTCTTCATTTACCCAGTTTTAGAAATGGGTGCTTTCTCTTAACTCTTCTTGTGGCTTAAGTGCTGCTTTTTCTTGATCTCCTTACTAGTAGTCATCTTAGTAGAAATAGTCTCTTCTTTATCCTTCCCGCTCTTAATAATGGGTAACTGCCAGTCTCTGATCTGGTCTCTTCTATACTCACTTTGTCATCACCAGACACTGGGAATGTACATTCATTACTGTGATCAACTGATTAAGGACTACATATCCCTTGCTAGAGTAAAAAACACCATGAGAGCTGGAACCATTTTTCTCACCACAGTAGCAAGCACAGTGGCTCAGACATGTAAAATATACACATAATTTTATTTATTACATGAATGAGTATCTGACAGATGAGTTTAAAGAAGAGTTTATTTTTATCCTGAAAAGTTCAGATATGACCTCTACATGAATGACTCCTTATTTTAAGTTATAAACTCTGTCTCATTTCTATATTGGTAATCACTAAAATAGAACTCCAATCACATCTCTTATTAGCTCAAATACTATAATGGCTCCCCCACTGAATATTAAAATGGTCCCCATGTAATTTCCAGTTACATACTCCTCCCTATTCCCTTACTTTCAAACATGTTTAATCATATTTTACTATTTAAGCATTCATATTCTTCTTTCCTCAAGGAGAAATTAAGTGTACCCTGAAAACCAGGTAAATTCAAAGACTTCTCTTGTCTGCAGAAGAAAAAATACCATACAAATTCAAGTGATTCCCTCAAGTTATTGCCCACTTCTAAGATTCAAAATATTTTTAGTAAATTTCTACTTTTATGGATATCAAATAATCAGTAAGCTCCCCCCAAGACTGATGTTAAATAAACTGCTATTGATGATTTGTTTGCAAAAGCAACTCTCCAAGAATATCAGACAATCCACCCCAGATACATGTATTTAGCCAATGTGCTCAAATTTCCAATAGTGTTCAAAATGATGATCCTGAGATGGTAAGATATTCAAATATGCCTTTTGTATCACAGAGCTTCCATCATTTCTGAACACAATTTTAGTGCCATTTTTTTCTTAAGATTTTATTTTTAAAAAAGCTCTACAGCCAATGTGGGGCTCAAACTTACAACCCCAAGATCCAGAGTTGCATGCTCTACCAACTAAGCCAGCCAGGCGCCCTCCAAACATTTTAATTACACCAACCAGAAGAATGGAAATTCAAGTATAATATAAACAAGCGTAGTATGTGTTTACCAAAATATTCTATGAGAATATTTGCCAAACTACCAACTTAAACAGGAGTCTATTACCAACTCAACCCCCCAAAAAGGGTTCTTACTGTTGTATTCATGATTCCTGTGCCATGTGTTCGAATTGAATTAGCAATATGTCGAATATTAATAGTGTTCAAATGTTTGTTATTGCTTGTTCGTTCAATAAAAATCTGTAATGAAACAAACTTAGGCTAAATAACACAATCCATAGCAAGCCACTGGTCAGTTATACAAAAAATTTTTACAATCTATCTCATTAAAGATAATTTAATTGGAAAGTCATTCAAGAAGATAATATAATCAAAGCAAAAAAACATGATCTCTAAACAATTATTTTCTGCTTATTTCAGTAGTTTTCACCAATGAGAATCAATTCTTTGCCCCTCAGCCTTCCTAATATACATCCACCCACATTTAGAAAAAATTCTAAAACCCACTCACCTGATTGTTGAGATTATAGAGGTATCGAGACACAAATATATGAATATTTCTCATAATTTCCAAAACATCCAGTCCCTACAAAAGAGCCCGCACAGTTCTATTATTATTGAACAGACTTATACCGATATAGTGACTTGCGAACAAGATTTTTAAATTAAAGAAACAGCTATACAAAAGGTAAGACCAAGGGCTAAGGAGCCCTCTAACTGCTACAATCAGGACTATGTCCTTAGGGAAACCTGGCTGCTTATTATCTCATCCCTTTTGTAAAAACATGAACAGTTATGTTTAAAATTTCAGAGATTCGTTACCCAATCATTTCCCCACCATTCTTGATTGTATCTGTGTTTCCAAAGATCGTCTATATATGTTTTATTAAATAAACTAATGGCCAGATTCTAAAAGGCAGTCAGGAGATGTGGTGATATTTATAAAATGCATCAGGCACTGGGCAAGGTTCTTTATATGTAATTCTCAAAAAAATGAGGTATTAGTCTTCTGTAATTCCACAGCTGAGGAAAATGAAGCTAAGGGAGTTCTCCAAGGTCAAACAGCTAGGAAGAGGCAGAAGCCAGGGATTTCTACAAAGTCTGATTTTGAATCCTTATGCTTCTTTTAATTACACTAAACCACTTTTAATGTACAGGTTACCTATTAAGAATCCTTCATTCTTCAGTTATTATTCTAATGCCTCACAGCATCATATAAATTGTCCCATAGCTCTTCTAACTGGGGCTCAAAGAAGTATCACAGTACCCACTGAAGTTTTTATTATCGTTTTTCTCATGTTTAGACCTAAAAATCTGTTTACTCACTTTTTCTCCCACTAGGTTATAAGGACATGAGCTAAAATTGTTTATTTTTATATCCCAAAATATAGTTCAGTGCCTAGCATCTTTTCAGTAAATACTAAATGTACAAATGAATGAAAGGATATACAAACTGATCTTGGAAATGCAGTAGAATGGAAGAAAAATTGTGATCCTTAAATTTCAGGACTGAATAAATGTTTCTTGATAATATTTCTGGGTTTTCTTAGAAAAAAAATACATGTAAATTAACTGAAAACATAAACTTTTGCACTCGAGATACTGCCAATTGTAAATTAGCTCACTGAATTAGCAAAATTAAATGCTTCCAGGCAGTTATCATTTTAAGAATATATTTATAATATATACATTTAACTATTTCTTCCTAAAACATTAAAGGTTATATATCTAGGTTTAAAATCTTTAGCTATGATCTTGATTAAACTTTTTACAATTCTGCACAAGTCACCTCACTAGACCAATGTTTCTGAAACACTACATCTAAATCTATGCAGATTTCAGATGTTCAACAAAAGGCAAACTATAAACAGAAAGCTTATGGTAAATTACTCATGAAGAAAATTAGCACCATCTAATTTTCTATTCTTGTCAAGCATATCATTTTTATAGCAAATATTTTCTTGAGATGTAAACATATGCTAAATAAAGTAAAAAAAAAAAATAGACTACTCAGAGAAACACTATTATGCTACAAATACACTACACGAGAAACACTTTATACTGTACCTGTTCCAAAGTCTGACTAGGAAGATGAGCTTCTGTCATAACCAATCCATAACGCTGGGTAGCTAAATTTCTCATTTCACTGTAAGTGGCCCAATCATGAAGAGCTACTGTTGTTAAATTGTAGAAGGTCTTGTCTAGGTAGTGAGTTACATAAGCTACCAAAAAAAACAAAAAATAAAAAATGTTTTGATTCATGAAAAAGTAGAAAAGGAAGAGAAATGAAACTTATGGAAACAACTTGTCTTTGAACATTAAATTTCTTCCTTTAAAATAAGGTACTAAGGGATCCCTGGGTGGCGCAGTGGTTTAGCGCCTGCCTTTGGCTCAGGGCGCGATCCTGGAGATCCGGGATCGAATCCCACGTCGGGCTCCCAGTGCATGGAGCCTGCTTCTCCCTCTGCCTATGTCTCTGCCTCTCTCTCTCTGTGTGTGACTATCATAAATAAATAAAAATTAAAAAAAAATAAAAAATAAAAAATAAAATAAAATAAGGTACTAAAAATAAATAAATAAATGAATAAATGAATGAATGAATGAATAAATAAAGCACTAGAAGAAAATAAAAACAAAAAGGAATTAAAGAATAAATGAGTAACAAAAATATCCTCAGAGTTTTGTTTTTTAATAGTTAAGGGCAAACAGACATAGAGTATGATTTTAAGAAGGAAAGCAGAACACTCACCTCGAATGTCAATAAAACGATTGAAAAATCGAATTGGATTCAAAGAGAAAAAAAGGGCCAGGTCTTTCATGCCAACTTTGAAAGGGTTTCGGTCATCCAGCTTTAAATGAGTGTGCACAGAAAGTCGCAGATCCTTCTCTATTTCCTTGCATAATTTGTCCAGTAAATGCTATTTACAAAAGAATACTTTAATTTTTCAAAATGATACTCAAAAAACAAAACAAAACAAAACAAAAAAAACAAAAAATAAAATGATACTCTAATTGCATTATTCCACTAAGGCATCTATGCTTTGACCATTAGCTTTATAATCAGTGCAATGATGAAAAAAATCTGTCAATCTGGTTAAAGAGTCTAAATAAGCTATGGTAAAATACTACTTTTATTGACAAAGTGAAAATTACTTTGTCCTTCATTTTATTTTATTTTTTTGAAGATTTTTAAGTGGGGCACCTGGGTGGCTCAGTCGGTTAAGTGTCTGCCTTTGGGTCAGGTCATGATCCCAGGATCCTGGTATCCAGCCCTGCATTGGGCTCCCTGCTCAGCAGGGAGTCTGCTTTTCCCTCTCCCTCTGCCACTCTCCCTGCTTGTGCTCATGCTATCTCTGTCAAATAAATAATAAAATCATTAAAAAAAGTAATAAAGATTTTCAGTAATCTCTACTCCAAATGTGGGGCTTGAACCCAAAGCCCCAAGATCAAGTTACACACTTTACTGACTGAGCCAGGCAGGCACCCCTGTTCTCCACTTTAAACAAATGATTTTTTGACCAGGGAGCAGGTAAATAAATTCTAAGTTTCTATTTTCAATAATACTTAAACCCTTGAGAAGAACTTCAAAAGCTAATGTCTGATGACTTAATTAAAAGGAATATGAATATGCAATATAATATTTATGGAAACCAGTAACAAAAAAGGAAATGCCCTGAAAACTACCAGAAGACATTTTTAAAAAGCTTCCTTATATGGGTGCCTGGATAGCTCAGTCAGTTGGGCGTTTGACTCTTGATTTCAGCTTGGGTAGTGATCTCAAGGTCATTGGATGGAGTGCCACTGTGGGCTCCATGCTCAGCAGGAAGTCTGCTTGGGATCCTCTCTTTCCCTTTCCCTCTGCTGCTCCCTCTGTTATCAAATAAAAAAATAAAATCTTAAAGGTTATTACAAGCTTCACTTCCTTATAATAATCATTTTTTAAAAAATCATAAAATTCACTGTAAAATAAAATTGATCTTTTCTGGTCTATCATGAAGTTCTAATTACACATGTTCTAATTACATGTATGTTATTTTTAAATAAGAATAGTTAATACAAGAAATTATACAAAATTTTTCAATTTGTCAAACCTGAATATGGTTTACATTGTGAAGTTTACTTGTTTTTAATCTCTCCTTCCATATAATATTGCTAGATGAAAATTTAAAGGTATCAGTGTTTATAATACGCATTCCATTAAAATAAGAAGGCATATACTACACTGCATTTGAATTATTTGTAACACAAGTAAATCTTTTAAATTTAGGAAATTTAAATGAACAGTAAATTTTAGTCAGTAGCTCTGCAAATAACTCAATAAAATATTGGTAGTTAAGTTGCAATAACTGCATTACCCCACTAGTAGCACTCAATATTCAAACCAATTTTGCATTTTTATTCTTCTAATAAACAGAATTTTAAATTCAAGTCTACTATTTACTAAAGTGAAAAAAATTTCCCAAATTCTTGTCTGAATTTTTATATAAAAATTAGGAATTGGGGGCCCCTGGCAGCTCAGTTGAGCATCCACTCTTGATTTTGGCTCCAGTGAGGCTCCACACTAAAAGTTTGCTTGTCACTCTCCATCCCCCTACCTGTGTGTGCTCTCAAATTTTAAAAAATATTAAAAAAGAAAATTAGAAATTACAGACCAATTTAGCAAAATAGTGATACTATAACTAAAAAGAGATCCTTTGTTCTAGACAGTGATTTATAAATAATTTATATTATTACTTATATAAAAAATGAATATATGTGTAAATGAAAGCCTGCTTCAATCCAGGTTTTCCCAAACACTGAAAAACTTAAAACATGTATTTGGAATGCAATCCCGAATATGATGTTACCTCGTTTAAAATTTCCATAATTTCTTTGTCATAGCAATCCAGAAGTATTTCATAGGACTCTAAATGCCTTGCATGCATCATGGCAGGTACACAGTCTCGTAAAGCACTGAACATGTACTAAGAGGAAAATTAGAATGTTCATGAATTTAGAAAAACCAGAGCTCTAATTAAGAAATATCACAAGGGGGAAAAAAAGAAGTATCACAAAAGTTTATCTTTAAAGACAAAATCTCAATCTGAAGGGTTTTTTTTTTCACATAACTGTCTTACTTTCCTAAACAAGATGAGCCAGATTTTACTCTCTAAAGTGAATACGTTAAAAAAAAAAAAAATTGACATTCACTTATCCTTTCTTGTCTTGAGCATTCAAATACTTACTTCCATAAAGAAACATAAAGACCTGAATAATATATACCTTGCTGACAAGTAAACGCCAAACTATTGTGACATAAACTAAAATCAAGTGAAATGAGAATGATTAGGAATATGAGTAAAAAAGTTAAATAGATTAAAATTAATATCAAATTTAACTACAGGTTAAATGCCTATTAAACATAGCATTGTAAAAACATTAGCAGTAAATTTTAAAATGATTAAGTCAAATGATTGTATTTAAGACTAATTAGAATGGTTTGTACAATAACTAAAAATGATGGACTATTTTTTACATTATTCTTCACTTACATGTAATCTGGCTGCATCAACAGCATGTTCATATACGTCATCTAAATAAATTGGGAAGACAGCTCGATGCCAGTATAAAAAACAACAGTCACACTGTGTTTGGACTCTACAATATAAAGTAGTAATTAGTGGTAGCAAAATTGAAGTACCTCCTCCCTGCCCCCAAAATAATGAAAGGACCATCATCTTACCATAATGGTAAGAGCTCAATCTTACTTCCGTATTCCCTGTATCACTTAACCCAATATTAGTACAGAGAAAGCCACAAAATAATATTTTTCAGATTGAACAAGGATAACAAAACACTCCAATATCTAATAGTCGGAATTCTGCACAGATGCTTTAATTCTAAAGCATACTTGAAAAATACACATAACTTACAAATAGTTTAAACTTTTCAATATTATTTGATATGACTGAACTTACAACACTTGCAACACACATGCCATTTTACCCGTCTCAAGGTGGAAAAGCAGAACCTTTTTAAAAAATTGTGAACAAAACAAAACAAAAAACAAAAACCCAGTTACACTTAACCTGTCTATAATCTTTGCCAAGTGACTATTTCATGCCATTTTGGGACAACAAAATGATCATTAAATATCTTGTAATGAAGGCGGCTATTTCTTCCAAAGATAGAAAGTTAAGTGCTACTAACTACAAAAGTCTCAGCTTCTCAGAACAAAAATAGTAAGTTTTATAGAAGTTAAAACATTAAGTTTTAAACATTAAACATAAAACTATACTATAACCTTAATTCACCTGAGAATCAAAACTCAGAAGACTCATTTTCCCTTCAAGAAACATACTGCTTCCTAAATAAAAGGAAAATAATAAAGTCACAACACTTCCAAAAAAGAATTCATTTTAGTGACTTCCAATTCATATGTCAAAATAAAATTACAGAATGTGACATGTGACACGAAACTCGAAGTCTCTTATAGATTGATGAAACCTTGTTATAAAACAGCAATTTTAAAAGCCCACAAGGCTAGTGGAGGATCACAGCAATCACTGTGCATCAGGGCTGGCATGACAGATTCTCACAAGAGTGCTTCCAAAAGCCACCTCCTTACTGTAGGAGTGAAGCTGAAGAAATATGCTCCCTCGTCACTAGCTCATTTTGGTCATGCTAGAGGAGGAGTGACAAGGAGGAACTAATGGTCTCTCTAAGTTATATTTCTTCTTCTTTTGCATGCTAAACAGAAAACTGATGTTTCTATCAGCCTTATCTTTGAAGTATCATTACATATCCCTACTTACCTTTCTCTAAGCTCAGTGATAAGATCCAGCTTTTTCATGACTACTTGGAGTGGAAAGAGTTCTTCATCTTTAAATGTTTTCTTTCAGGAAGGAGAAAAAATGACAGAGAAGTTGCAAAGTAAGGACAGGCTTCTTGGGTCAGTAACAAGAGAATTGTGAAATCTCAGATCTCATTTTCCCTCCATAGTAGCAATACACTTACCATTTGTGTGCCAACACTTAGTGCCAAAGAAACAATAAGTCTCCGTTGCCTTGTGCTTGGTCCATTTAGAGTGTTTTCAGCCAAAACTAAAGCAGAGAGCACATCAAGACGCTGTTCACTATATTTTTTGTCAGAAATTACTCTTTTCTAAAAGATAAAAGGAGAGAAAACAAGAAATAACAGATTTATTTCTGAAGCAGTAACAAAGACTCAGAAGAAAAACTTTGGGGTAATCTTTTCCAAGATGCAATTTTAGACAAACACTTTCCCTGTTCAGCTTCTTCTGTTATGTGCTTTACACTTCTTAACATTGTCATTTAATGCTGTTAGAGACAGCAAATGTATTAAGCATATTTTTAAATTTCCATAGTAGGCTTTTTGAGAGGCAATTCAAGAGAGCAGTATAGGCCCCATTCTAAAATTTCCGTATTTTTTAATAAGGGAATTATTTCTTTAAAAAAAGAGGAATTTTTTTAAAGATTTATTTATTTATTCATGAGAGACCAAGAGAGAGAAAGGCAGAGACATAGGCAGAGGGAGAAGCAGGTTCCTCGCAGGGAGCCCAATGTGGGACTTGACCCCGGATCCTGGGATCATGCCCTGAACCGAAGGCAGATGCTCAACCGCTGAGCCACCCAGGCATCCCAAAGAAAGAGGAATATTTTAAAATTATATGCAATGTCACTTTTTAATAGAGGAGTGCATGCTGCAAGTTCAGAGTTAAGATAACCCTGATTGTTCTAAATATCATAAAATACCACAGAAGAGCCAAGAATTATTATGTTTGAAGGAACAGCGTAAGTATCTAAAACAACAGAAGAGCAAACAAAAAATAATTATGCTGAATATACAATAAACTGCATACCTTGGCCACAGAAATAGAATTAAGAGCCTGATGTTGAAGGTGCTGTGTTATATGTGAAACCGAATCAGCCACAACCATGCTTCTTCTGTAAAACATATGCTCTATTGCCTAAAAAGAACCACAAGTAATGTGAAAATCAGCTTAAAACTTTTAGGCAAATTATAGAATATCTTTAAGACCTTGGGTTAGGTAACGAATTTGTAAATGAGATCCAAAATCACCATCAGATAGGGTAAGATTGTAAACTTGACTACATTAAAATTTAAGAATTTCTGTTCATCAAAAGCCACTATTAAAAAAATAAAAAGGCAAGCTGAAGCATGAGAAAATACCTGCCACACACGAGGGTTTAAGTACTCAGAATGAATGAATGAAATTTTTTTAAAGATAATTTAAATATTTTTAAAATAATTTAACAGAAAACTGAACAAAAGAACTGACTTTTCACAAAAGAAAAAACACAGTTAATAAAACACTTGAAAAAGACATTACTGTCAACAATCAGTGAAGTAAATACCACAAATAAAATAATTTACCTCCCACCCAAAAAAAAGCCAGATAATACCAACGTTGGCCAGTTAGGTAACCACAGGAAGTCTAGTCCACTGGGGAGGTATCTAAACTGACATAGAACAACTATAGGAAACAATGTGGCATCCTCTTGAAAAGCTAAACATGGACATCACACACAACCAGCAGTCCTCCAATAGACCCATAACACCTCAGAAAAACTCCTGCACAATTACACCAAGAAACATATGCAAGAATAGCAACACTGTTTATAATAGCAACAACTGGAAACCACCCAAAGGTCCATCCACAGGAAAGCTACATAGCCATGAAAATGAATGAAGGACAGCTACTCATCGCAACATGTTCAAATATAAAATCCTGAGTTTGAAAAAAAGGTAAGTCAAAAATACAAGAAGTATCACTTCATTAATATAAACTTCAAGAACGAATGGCTTACAGATTCACCCATATCTGGTAAACTAAAATGAAAAACAACAGAATGGGAAGCATAAAATTCAGGACAGTGGTTTCCTCTGAGGGAGTGGGATAAGAGTAATCACAAAGGGACAGTAGGGGGTTTGTGAAAATAGTATTTCTTAAATGGGATGGGTTTTTAAGTGTCTAGTCTTTTTAAAAAAATGTTTATTAAATACATATGCATATACATACATATACATACATTTCTGTACTTATAGTTCACAAAAAAATATAATAACATATCTTAAAGGAAAAAAATGCTAAAAATCTCCAAAAATTTATTTCCGAAGCAATCTAAAGGCATTAGCAGAAATTTGCTAGCATATTTTCAATTTTTACAAAAGGTTAAGTGGAGTTCTCCCGCCTACAAGGGGTTTTTTTTTTTTTTAAAGAGAGCATCCTAAGGAGCTTTATATTTCCAGAAGTATTAAATCACAAGGTCACAGTATTTTCTCTAAATTACAAAATAATTAGCCTCATGTTGACCAGCCTCATGGGCATTTGAACACTATCAAATGGACAAATAATGTCTTTTTTTTCCTTAAGTTGATACACAATGTTAGTTTCAGGCATACAACCTAGAGATTTGACAAGTTTATACATTATGCTATGTTCACCGTAAGTGTAGCTACCAACTATCCCATTACATTTCTATTTCATTATCACTGCCTGTATTCTTTATGATTTGCCTTTTATTCCTTTGACTTACTCATTCCATAACTGGAAGCCTGTATCGCCTTCTCCCCTGCACCCATTTTATCCTACCCTCCATGCCCCGACCCCACAGCTGGCAATCATCAGTTTGTTTCCTATACTTATAGATCTGATTCTGATTTTCGTTTATTCATTTGTTGTTGTTTAAACTCCACTTATGAGTGGAATTATACAGTATTTATCTTTCCATCTATCTTATTTCACTTAGCATAATGCCCTTTAAGTTCATGCATGTTGTCTCCAATGGCACAATCTCACCCTTTTTTTTACAGCTGTGTAATCTATGACATATATACCACATCTTCTTTACCTGTTTATCTACTGATGGACACTTAGGTTGTTTCTATACCTTGGCTCTTGTAAATAATGCTACAATAAACATAAGGGGTGTAAATACCTTTTCGAGTTAGTGTTTTCATTTTCTTTGGGCAAATACCTGGTAGTGGAATTACTGGATCATATGGTATTTATATTTTTAACTTTTTGAGGTATCTCCATACTGTTTTCCACAGTGCCTATACCAATTTACATTCCTACCAACAATGCATGAAGGTTCCTTTTTCTCCACATCCCCACCACCTCTTGTTATTTCTCGTCATTTTGATATTAGCCATTCTAACTGGTGCAAGGGGGAGATCTCGTTGTGCTTGTGATTTGGATTTTCCTGACAAGTGATAGTAAGGATCTTTTCAAGTGTCTGTTGACCATCTGTATGTCTTCTCTGGAGAAATGTCTCCTTGGTCCTTTGTCCATGTTTTAATTAGATGATGATGATGATAATGATTGAGTTGTAGAAGTTCCTTATATATTTTAGATATTAACCCCTTACTGGATGTATCATTTGCAAATGTCTTCCCCCATTTGGTACATCGTCTTTTGTTTTCTTGATGGTTTCCTTTGCTGTGCAAAAGCTTTTTATTTTGATGTAGTCTCAATAGTTTATTTTTGCTTTTGTTTCCCTTGCCTTGGGAGACTATCTAGAAAAATGCTATGGCTGATGTCAGAGAAATTACTGTCTGTGCTCTCTTCTAGGATTTTTATAGTTTCAGGTCTCATATTTAGGTCTTTAATCCATTTCACATTTATTTTTGTACATGGCATCAGAAAGTGGTCCAGTTTCATGCTCTACCTGTAGCTGTCGAGTATTCCCAGCACGATTTATTAAAGAGACTATTTCCCGGGGATCCCTGGGTGGCTCAGCAGATTAGCGCCTGCCTTTGGCCCAGGGCATGATCCTGGAGTCCCAGGATTGAGTCCCGCATCAGGCTCCCTACATGGAGCCTGCCTCTCTCTCTGTCTCTCATGAATAAATAAATAAAATCTTTAAAAAAAAAAAAAAAAAAGAGAGAGAGAGACTATTACCCCACTGTATATTCTTGCCTCCTTTGTCATAATTGACCATGTAATTGTGAGTTTATTTCTGGGAACATTTTGTGCCACTGATCTCTGTGTCAATTTCTGTGCCAGGCCATATTCTTTTTTGTAATTCAGTCAACACGCTTAAAACTTCAATAAGTAAAACTTTACTAATACTTAAGCTAACCTTTTCACTTGCCTTCTTCTCTCTCTCACTACATGCTAATTTTTAATAAAGTTTAAATATATTGGCCATTCATAAGAAGTTAATCAGGAATTTCTTTCAATGGCTAGTTTCCTTAGCCAACTGAGAGATAAGTACACTTTCCCACAATTTTTTTATTTTCATAATTGAGAAGTCAAATATTACAAGACCACCTTAATTTAAGCACAATTCTCAATTATAATGGCAAATAAAATAATTTTGAACCTACCTTGAGAAGTTCAACAAGTCTGCATAATGCCTTAACCGAGGTTTTGGTCATTGGCTTTTGCATTGACATGTAGAGATTCATTGTGGTTTTAATAATGGTACTAATACTGTATGCATACAAGAAGCCCTATAAAAAAATAAAACATTGATTATAATTGCAAGAAAAAGTTTCATTTCTTCAATATTTCATTCTCTATGTAACAATAATTATGGCTTGGCTTGTCAATAACTATTGTTTGTAAAGTTCATTTTAAAGTCTGTTTTTAAGATTTTTAAACACGTTTCCTCATACAATATATACATGATGGTAAAGTTTCAAAACAATTCTTAAAAGTGTATGTAACCTATTAAATACCGTAAGTTCAGTACTGCTGAAATTATGATACATAATCACAGTTAAAGAATCTTCCTTTATACAAACAAACATACCCTTCAAGGAAATAATCTGAATCTCAAGAATATATCCATTCATCCTTATCTTACCTGCCAGACACGAATATAAAGACTCTTATCTGCTGCAGACAAAAGCTAAGAATTCAAGGAAGGAGAAGTGAAAAATGAGGAAAGCTGCTCTCTGGCCAGTACACATATCAAAAGGTATTTTTCACTTCCAAGGCAATTCCCCCTTTCCTTTCACCTAGGGCAATCACCACTGTCTATCTGCTACCATGTACCCTGCCTATGTTGGTGCTAATCAGACTTTATCTCCTTCTAGCCCAATAAGAACAGATTCTCTCCTACCCTTCGATTCACAAAGGAAGAATACAGGTCTTGTGAGATTAAAAAATACTGAGTGCTAGTAAACCCAGGGAAATGGGATGGAATAAGAAAACAGGGAAAAGGATATGATCTCTCAGATATATTTTCAGTTAGATCCAGAAACACAAACATATATAGTAACAGAAATTCTTTGGGTATATAAAGGACCAAAAAAAAATACACATACAGTTTAGAGATGAACCTAAACTACACTACTGTGGATATATCCAAGGAGCTGTGGCAGAAGCTACACACTAGTGATGCTCAATTTCTATTCTTTTCCTCTGCTGTGAGAGAGAGAGAGTACTCTCCCCATCGGTGTTAACAGTGACTCAGCAAAGGAGTGACAGTCAATGTGGGTGGGACAGGGAGTTTCTCTGAAGTAATAATAACTCTGTGATAAAGAGATGTGCTAAATTAAAGAATAAGAAATGAGAGGGAAGGTAGTATCCTGAGAAAAGTAACAGACAATAAAACCAAAGCTTGGGGCATACACAAAGAAAGAGCCTCAAGTCTTATCTTGTCAGCTACAGGACTATTACACCAGACTCTGCTGCAGTGCAGTACCACAAAAAGTTAAAAAACAGAAACAACAAACAGCAAAACTGTAACTCTAAGGCAGGGAGAAAAAAGGAGTTTCTTTTTTGAGGGGAAAGGAAGGAGAAAGAACTCATGGGGTGATATCTATCACACCATTCCCAGATGGTCAATAATTTGTGAGAGATACATATGAATGATGTCTTTTAAAAATCTAAATGGGGACGGAAGAGGTCTAGCTCTGTTTCTGTTAATGGTAGAATAAATAATCTGGACCAATCTTCCTACAAAGATCAACTAGCAAATCTGGGCAAAACATTTTTTTTTAATCTTTTAGAAGGCATCAAAGAACTACCAAGAAGGTAAGGAAATATAAAGCCAAAATCTAGAAGACAGAAACTCAGAGAAGTAAGCTTGGCTTTTGTGGCTGCTTTCCCCTTAAGAGGCATCTGCCCCATTCCAAAAGAGAAAAAAGACAGAAACCAAACATTATCTTTAAACACCTCACACTGAAAGGAAAGGGGAATAAAAATAGGAGTTCATGGCCCATCAAAGAGGGACAGAAGTCTTGTAAACCTACATTCTGGATTGGGATCCTGAAAAACTACCCCCTGACAAGTAAGGGTGAACTCAAAAAATAGCCATCATAAGATTTAGGTCCCACTTCAAATCATCTCAATCCATGACTGGGTTGAGGTGATCTGGGTTGCTAATTGTCCTAGACTAGCTGTATATTGGAGGCAAAGATTATTAAATCCTCTCTGGAGAAAAAGAAACAATATCCAGATCTTCAAATTACAGCCATAGGTTTCATATACAATGTGCCATACATTAAAAAATAACCAGGCATACAAAAAGACATATCCAAAACCCAAGAAAAAAACAGGTAACAGAAATATCCAGATAATGAAATTATTGGCAACTTCAAAATAATTATGCTGAGTACACTGAAGGAAATGAAAACTTATTCATAAAAAGAAGCTATTAAAAAAAGCTGAAAAGTAAAATAATTAAAATTAAGAATTCAGCAGATAAGCTAAACAGTAGATTAGACATAGCTGAAGAGAAAATTAGGAGAGAGAGTGATAATAAAACAGAAATAGTACTTGAAGAGTTGATGGCTGAGAAATTCCAGAAGCTCTATAAATCCCAAGCAGTACTGACACAAAGAAAACTACATCTAGGTACCTCAAAATAATATTGCTAAAACCCAAAAAGTAAACCTTACAAGCAATTAGAGAAAGACTCACATTGAGAAAAGCAACAAAACTGACAACTGACTTCTCAAAAAATAAATAAATAAAGGAAGCCAGAAGACAATAAGGGAGGAGGGAGGTGAAGGATCCTGCTAACCCATAATTCTGAATGTAGCAAAACTACCTTCCAAAATGAAGTTGAAATTAGATATATCTAGACAAAAAATGGTGATAATTCATCAACAGAAAGACATTTTAAATGAAATATTAACAGGTATTCCACAAACAGAAGAATAAAGAGATGCAGGAAGGATGAAAAGCAACAAAACAAATATGTGGGTAAATCTAAATGGACCCTAACTATAAAAAACAACAGCAGCAATAATAATAATACCTTGTGAAGTTTAATACATGGAATCAAAATAAATAGCAGCAGAGGTGAAAGGGATAAAACTACTCATTTATTTTGGAGTTGAAGGTTAAATGATGCATCTTAAATCCTCACAGTAACCACTAAAAAACAGTAAAAGAATATAGAATTTAAAACCTAATAGTGAGAGAAATAAAATGATGAAATCATTCAAAAGAACAAGTCAAACAAACAGAAAGCAATCAGTCAGATGCTAGTTTAAATCCAAATACATCAGCAATGACAAAAAGGTAACAAAAAGGGGTGCCTGGGTGACTCAGTTGGTTAAGAGTCTAACTCTCCTGGTTTCAGCTCAGGTCATGATCTCAGGGTTGAGATCGGGCTCCACAATGGGCTCTGCACTCAGCACAGAGTCTGTCTATCCCTCTCCCTCTGTTCTCCTCCCCCCTGCATAGCCTCTCTCTAAAATAATAAATATTTTAAAAAATAATGAAAAAAGAAAGATCAAACTGGGGAAACTTATGCTGCTTTCAGGACACAGACATTAAATGTAAGGAGCCAGGATACCTGAGTGGCTCAGTTGGTTAAGCGGCTGCCGTTGGCTCAGGATTGAGCCCCACATTGGGCTTCCTGCTCAGCAGAGAGTCTGCTACTTCCTGCCCCCGACCCCAGCTCATGCACTCCCTCTCTCTCTCTAATAAATAAAAAAATCTTTAGGGGCGCCTGGGTGACGTAGTTGGTTGAGCATCTGACTTTCAGTTTCAGCTCAGGTCACGATCTCAGGGTCATGAGACTGAGCTCCATGATTGGCTCCCATGCTGTGTGGGGTCTGCTTGAGATTTTCTCTCCCTCTGCCCCTCCTGCTCATGTGCTCTCTCTCCCTAAAATAAATCTTTAATAAAACATAAAATCTTAAATAAATAAAATAAATAAAAGGAGCCAAACAGGTTGTAAGTAAAAGGATCAAAAACAGGACATACCATGTAGACCTTAACTAAAAGAAAACTGGTATACCTGTTACTGTCACACATACAAGACCTATGATAAGGATAATAATAATTTTCCTATGATAATTTTATAATGATAAAAGGTTCAATTCATCAGAAAGATATAGCAAAATTCTCAATTTTATGCACTCACTTGGTCTCGAACTATATAAAATAAAAACTGACAAAGGAAAAACAAATCCACAATGCCAGTGGGAGATTCTAACCCAATTCTCTCAATAACTGATACAATATCCAGACAAAATCATTAACAAATATGACCTACTTGACATATACAGAACACTACAACCAACAAATACAAGTTACATATTCTTTTCAAATGTACATGAACTGTTTATGAAAGCTGACCATAATGTGAATCTCAAATTTCAAAATACCAAAATTATTTTAGTATTTCTAGAAATCAATAATAAAAAAATAACTAGGAAATCCTCATATCTTTAGAAATTAAAAAATATCTTTCAAAACAACTCAAAGACCAAAAAAGAAGTCACAATAAAATTTCTTAAATATCTTGAACTAAAGGATAATGGAAATGCAACATATTGAAACATGGATACAGCAAAAAAAGTCATGCTTTGAAGGGAATATAAATGTATGTAATTAGAATATCTAAATTAATAAGTTACACAGATCCAAACATAATCAATTTCAGTTTTTAAAAACAAAAACATAACCTATCCTATCCAGTTTTTTTCAAAGTGTAATTTCTATACATTGGATTAACAAAGAAATGACCCCCAAAATATTCTAAGTAAGAAGATGCAACTACCTGTATAAAAACATTACATCTATTGGTGAGGTCTTCAGCAAATTTATCCATTTTCTGCTCTTTAGATAAAATAGATTCCATTTTCATCATCCATGAGCTCACAAAGACGTAGTAAGACTGTACATCTCTAACAAAGGAAAATATTGCAGTTACTCAGCACAGGAAAGAAAATTTACTTCCATTTCTTTGAACTGATTGGGATAAAATATTTCCTTGCAGCAGTCACCTTTCTGGTTTTCAAACTATAGACATCCTACATACATATATAATTTACTCAACAAATGTTTACAGAATGCACTGTTTCTCAGTACTAAAAACAAAAGTTAGCAGTAAACAAAATGAATAAAAATCCCTGCCATAATGAAGCTTACATTCTAGAAAGAACAGCTGTATAACAAAGAAACCAATAATTAAAATCAGTAAGACATTAGATGATATATGCTATGGAAAAAAATGCAGCAGGGAAAAGAGAGACGTGAGTGGCAGGCACAATTTTAAATACAGTGATCAAAGCAAGCTCAATGAAAAGATTATTTTGAGCCAAGATTTGAAGATGAATGAGTAATCCATGTAAATATATGAGAAGAGAATCGTAGGAAGGTAAATAACAAATGCAAAGGCTCTAAAATAGGAAGTATGTCTAGTATGTTCAAGTAATAACAAAGTCAGTTCAGCTGGAGGTCAGAGAGCAGGTAAGAGAACACAAAAGGAAATTAGAGAAGTAGAGGGTGGTGGGGAGGATTGGGAAAGGTGGAGGACATAACAGGATTTGTGTAAGACCTTGTAGCAAGGACTTCAATGAAAGTCACCAAAGGATCTGAGCAAAGTAACCTAACTCTGAAGAGGACCAATATTATCTTGACTGAAATGTTAAAAATAAACTATAAAGGGGACAAGGGTAATAGCAGGAAAACCACATAGGAAGCTACTGTGATAATGCAGAAGGAGATTACAACTTGAGCCAGAATGAGAGACAAAGTGGTCAGAATCTGAACATAAAAGCTGCATTTATAGAACGCTTACTGTATGCCAGCCACTGTTTTAAGCACAACGTAACACAAAGTAACTCATTTAGTCCTCACGTTAACCTTATGAGATAGGTATTAAGATCTCCAATTTACAGAAGAGAAAATTGATACATCAAAAAGTTACGAAATGTGCCCAAGATCATACAACTGGTACATAGCCAAACCAAGATATAAGCTCAAATCTAGGAAGCTTTCCTATATAGGAAAGACTAAATTGATAATATAATTCTCCTCTGCAGGCCAGTCACAAACACTAAATCACTCCATAAATGAATGCCAAATTGCTCAAGATGGGAACTTTTAGCCCAGAAGCTGATTAATATATGTATTTTTTATTTTACAGATTTAGTGTGAAAAAAATGAACAATTCCCCTTTGTGGGAACTAACATTACCAACTGTATTTAAAAATCTCCTTCAGGTCACCTGGGTGGCTCAGCTGGCTAAGAGGCCTGACTTGATTTTAGCTCAGGTCATGATCTCAAGGTTTTGGGATCCAGCCTGGCATCAGGCTCTGCACTCATTGGGGAGTCTGCTTGAGGATTCTCACTCCCTCTGCCTCTACCCCTACCCCTACTTGAGCTCTCACTCTCTCTAAGAGAAATAAATAAATCTCAAAAAAAAAAAACAAACGAAACATCCCATTATTGCCAGTCAGAATCAGCTAGAGGATAGCTCTTAGGGCAAGAGACTGAAGAGACTCACTTGATTGAGACCAGAATCCCACACTGGTTAGTGCCAGTCATACTGCCAAACAGTCTGATAGTCTCAAGAACTCGGCCTAAAGAGGGATTACACCAAAATTTTTAATAACTGTGTTTTAAGGAGATGAAACCCTAGCATCAAATCTCAGAAAAATTTCTGCTGAGCCAGGACTCCATTAAACAAATGACACCAATAGTTGTACTTTTGGCTTTGCCTCAAATGATGCTAACATTATTTGATTTATGGGTTTTCTGACTTGTGGATTATTTGATTTAAAAGTGTGGAACACAGAGAATGAGTAAGGTACCTAGGGCAATGCCTCCACTTCTGAAGAGGCTATGATCGGTATTCAGCAGGAATAAAATATATAGGAGGGAACAGAAAGGTCATAAGCAAGGACAGAAGCAAGAGGTCTAGAGATCATGAAGCGCTCCCTGACAGTAATCAAACCATGAACATTATTGAAGGCGGCTAATACATCAGTCAAAGGCAGTCAGTTTTAGATTGGACCATGCAGGATAAAGCGGAGATTTGCTGTTAACACCACTCATCACTCCCACATCCAGACACCAATCTTCGTCTCTTGTGAATTTGTAAAAATGTAAATGCTTCAAGTTTTAAAAAGTTAATAGAGTCCAAAAATATCCAAGGGTCTGTCAGATGGCCAGCCTTATTTTAAAGTACAAACAGGAAAAAGACTAACGAAAAAAAAATCTCCTCTCTCAATATAAAACATGTAACAGTGTCAACACAGGTTTGAAATGAAGGTTCATACCTCTATCCTGAAAAGTCAGTATTTCCAGTATCAAAGTGGTGTGAATGAAAAGAAAATGCAGCAACCTAAAAACCTTGGACTTCAGTCAAGACTGACTGGGGCACTTGGACAGGTAGTCTACTGTGTAGTGTAGGAATAAGGAAACCGTCCCCCACTGCTTCTTTCTTACTTAGTTACTGAACTCAGAGTGTGACTGGAAAAAACATTAGACAAAACTCATGCTGATCACACTGTCTCTCCTCTTCTGGGTTTCATTTCAGTAGAGTGAATTTTAGGTTTCTTAAGGAGAATTCCAAGGAGAATGAAAAAGGCACTATCCCCTTTAGCTCCCTGGAGCCTGATGGTGCCTATGTATCTTTGGAATCAAAGAATATAGAAACACAAAATGTTATCATGTTGTGGGAGGAGGTGTCTTTGAAAGTCAATTTATTCAATCTTCCACCTGATAAGCCTCCCTTCCTACACCTTGGACTACTAGTCATCTACAGTCCACCTACACAGCTCTAGGGAAAGAGCACATTACCTCCCAGAGCAGTCTTCACAACCCTGTTGCAGACGCTCTACAGGATTGGTACAGGTCTGCATGCCTTCTCTGACATGTGCTTAGCTGTGTGACCTGGCAAAGTTCATTTCTCTAAGCCTCATTTTCCTTATCTAAAAATAGGATAAAAATAGTACTAAAGAGTAGCCATTAAGAGCTTGTGCTCCAGAGTTAGGACTGTTCAGCTCTGCCACCTACCAGTTGTTTAAATCTGGATAAGTTTAATCTAATCTCTGTACTTCAATTTTCTCATCTATAAAATGACCATAACAAAGTATGTGCCTCATAGGATTCTCTGATGATTAAAAAAGATGATATATGAAAAGTCGCTGGAAGAGTTTAGTTATTGGCTTACAGAAAGGACCAGGTTAATATTTAGTTGTGACCTTTATTATTTTCCACATAAGAGGACTGTTGCAAGGTTTGCATAAGACAAAGTGTAAAGCCTTTAGCATAATGCCTGCTACAAAGAGCTTGATAATGCTGGTGACTATTATTATATCATCTTCATCTTTTGGTTCTGGTTGACCTTCTGAAGCCACAGAGATCAAATCTGTTTCCTCTTCAATCAGAATGTCCTTCAAATATTTAAGGAGCTCACCACATCATTCCTCAGATTTTCCTTTTAAAGGCCAAACAATGTAGAGATTCTTCAAAGGGCATGGCTGTCAGGTCTTTGACATACCCTAATCAACATCATTTAGGGTTGCTGCATTCTGTGTTCCTCTCTATAATGTAACACCACCAAATACCAAGTATGATCTAACCAATAAAAATTCAGTGAAACTACCAATTCACATGTCCTAGATATTATAACTACCAGTTTCCATTATCCTAGTATAGTTTTAATGTAATACAAGTATGTATTGGCATTTTTAGTAACTGCATCACACTGTAAAAGAGTAAGCTTCTGATAATCAAAATATCCCTATCTTTTAATTACTGCTACTAAACCTAACCCCTGTCTCTCCATCTTATTGAATTCAATTCCTTAAATCCAAACTATGTCTTTTTCCCTTCTCAGTTGTTTTAAAATGTATGAGAGAGCTCTGAAATCTCTGCTGTAATCCTGCCTGAACTAAGTAACTGTCATTTTTCAAAGATTTTAATCACAGGACTGGGAGTACTAAGAGGTGCTTTAGGGGACCTCCTATCTTCCAGACATACTCCTCCTCCCCTCACTCTGCAGTAGTGGCCCAATTTCCCCTTGATAGTCAAGATCAAAAGAAGAGGATAACTATCCCCATTTTCTTTTAATCATGTCACACACATGGGCCAGCGGCACAGTCCTGTGTCACTTCACTTAAAATCTTCATATAGGTCAACACGTAACTTTGGCAGCATACTAAAGAATGTACGGTAAATTTTTTTTTTTTTAAGATTTTATTCATTTATTCATGAGAGACACAAAGGGAGAGAGAGGCAGAGACACAGGTAGAGGGAGAAGCAGGTTCCATGCAGGGAGCCCGACGTGGGACTCGATCCCGAGAATCCAGGATCAGCCCTGGGCCAAAGGCAGGCACTAAACCACCGAGCCACCCAGGGATCCTCTCTGTACGGTAAATTTAAATATTGAATCTAGGTGATGAGAACATGTGGGCTCACCATACTATTTTCTCTATTTTGCATATATTTGAAAATGTGCATAGGAAGACCCAGACAAAATATAAGGATGTAAATATCAGAAGAAACTAAAGTTAAGGGATGCCTGAGTGGCTCAGCGGATGAGTGTCTGCCTTTGGCTCAGGGCCTGATCCCGGGGTCCCAGGATCGAGTCCCACATCGGGCTTCCTGCATGGAGCCTGCTTCTCCCTCTGCCTGTGTCTCTGCCTCTCTCTCTCTCTCTCTCATGAATGAATGAATGAATAAATAAATGAATGAATAAATAAATAAATAAATAAATAAATAAATAAATAAATAAATAAAAATATTGCAAAAAAAAAAGAAACTAAAGTTAAAAGTGTTCTTTTAGAGAATAGTACTCAGGTATGGAGGAAAGTGGGCTGGGGACAATTATTTTTCTCTTAAACTTTTAGTACTTCTTGATTCTAAAATATATGCATACATTACTTTCATAAAAATAAAAATTAAAAAAAGGAGTGCATCAAATTAAAATCAACTCCTCCAAAAACTATCACTGAATCATGGACACACAATGTGTTTAATGTAATCAAATGACATCTACTACAAAACTTCACTTTACACAAAAAATGTATCTGATAAAAAGTTCTGTGTGTATGCATGTATGTATGCAAATACATGTATATATGAGTACATACACACACACACACCCTCCATAAAGTATAATTTTCCTAATTTTTTTAAGATTTATTTATTTATTTATGATAGAGAGAGAGGCAGAGACACAGGCAGAGGCAGAAGTAGGCTCCATGCCAGAAGCCCGACGTGGGACTCCATCCCCTGACTCCAGGATCATGCCCTGGGCCAAAGGCAGGCGCCAAACCGCTGAACCACCCAGGGATCCCTAATTTTCCTAATCTTAACTGAGTTTAAATCTAAATCATTTAAAACAAAACAAAACAAAAAATCCTAAAAAAAAATGAGACTGTCCAAATTTTTCTCTAGTAATAAATATATTTGTTCTTAAAATCAAATGTTTTCCATATATTTAGAGTCAATATAAGATCTGAGAATATAAAGTATCTGAATATTTTCATTATAGGTACTTATAAAACCTACTTGGTAAGTGATTGAGCTTTCTGCTGTAGGAAAGTATCTCTGTGAATTTTAATGGCTTGAAGACTTTTTCTGTCTAGAAGTTTGGCAGCTGCTGGTATTTTCTGGATCAAAAAATTATCAGGAAACCAAATAATATTAGCAGTTAGAGTGATGGCTGGTACCTGAAATAGTAATGTAAGGAAAGTAAATTAATAAATGTAGAATAAGCAATCAGCTGCTTATTAGTTCTACAATATGCAATAGAAGACAATTCATAATCATAAATACAATCATTATGAAACAAATTATCTTACTGTGGCACAATTAAGGCATTCCGATATCTCATGTGGAGCATGAAAATAATTTTATTCTGCCTCAGTATTAAATATACACACACGTATATACTCTTACAGATTTTTAGATAAAAATATGCAAAAAGCAAACAGAAACTTGAATCCTCATTGCTTTTACTTTTATTCTACATTAGTGAAAAAGTGAAAGACCCAAGATACTGGGTTCTCCTAGTCACGTATCACTTGATTCTACACACAAACTAAATTTTCAATTTTGAAATCAGATGTCATATCATGGAAATAGCAAAGATGTAAAACCAATTTTAATTTTTTTCTATTTCAATAATGAGAAGGAATAGCAAGAAGAGAAGAACTGAAGAAAAAGAAGAGAAAAAATAACAGTAATAGGAAGTTATTTTATAGGAAAATATCTGGAGAAACCTCCACAAACAGGTGTTTATGTGATGTGGAATTATGCAGTACCTACATTTACTATATCACTTACTTCCAGAATGCTTGGTTTTTAAAAATAAATACTATGATATTATTTTTATAATTATTACAAAATATTACAAAAATTACTATTCTTGTAGCAGAAATAAAACACATTTTAGAACATCCAATTTTATCCAAAATCTTTTTCATCTACTCAAACTGAAAAAAATAAAAGTTCCAAGTTCTTACCTTCTTACAAATATCCAATAAAGACTTATAAAACTTTTTATCAATAGTTCGAAAAATTTGAAAATGCAGTACAAAAAGTCCACAAATTCCAACATACTTGTCTCTCTGGTCAATTTCAGAAGGTTCTCCTTATAAAACAATAGCATGAGAGAAAATCAGAACAAATATACTTAAGTTCTATGTTCAAGGAAATGCAAACTTCATCAACAAAAATTTAAAAATGCCTTTTACATTACCAAGTTTGGCTTCTACATTTGTAAAAATTGAGCGAATACTATGTGCAAATTCTTCAGCAAAAGTGTTATTTTTTGACACAGATACTCCTCCATTGAGAGAGTCAAACTGCTGTTCTATACAAGCCTAAACAGGAAACATTTAAAGAGAAATTTAGACTCTCAGTAATAAACTATTAAACAGATCTACATATAGAGTGTGTGGTCTATGGCCATACCACCCTGATGGGCCTGATCTTGTCTGATCTCAGAAGCTAAATATAGAGTGTGTGATAAACTTCTACATTCATCATTTTTATTTTACTAACACTGAGGCTCAAGTTTTTACCTTAATGTCATCTACTGTCTAAATCCTTTTGAATGGAAAGTATGTATGTACTTAAATATCTGAGTACCAATTAGTGCAATAAAACTGAACCACAAATTCGGAATTTTTTTTTTAAGATTCTATTTATTCATTTGAGAGAGAGAGAGAGAACATGAACAGGGTGTGGCGAGGGGAGAAAGAGAAGTAGACTCCCCACTGAGCAGGGAGTACAACATGGGGCTCAATCCCAGGACTCAGAGATCGTGACCTGAGCCAAAGGCAGACACTTAACCATCTGAGCCACTCAGGTGACCCACAAATCCATAATTCAACATGAAGAAATATACACAGTGATATTCAATAATGTACAGAAGACATATCTGATGAAGCACTGGAAAACATGTTTTATTATTTTGCTTTGCACTTTCAAGAGTAGAATTAATTTTTCTGAATATAATTACTTTCCTACCACTTAATTATAGCATGTATAGGAACGTCTCCTGGAAGAGTACCTGGATGGCTCAGTCAGTCAAGCATCTAACTTTAGCTCATGTCATAGTATCAGGATCCTGGGTTCAAGCCCCACCCATGTCAGGCTGCACACTCAGCGGAGGGTCTGCTTGTCCCTCTCCTTTTGCCCCTCTCCTGACTCATGCTTTCTCAGATAGATAGATAGATGAGATAGATAAATAAATCAATCTTAAAAAACGTCTAGATATGGGCAGCCCGGGTGGCTCAGCAGTTTAGCACCACCTTCAGCCCAGGGTGTGATCCTGGAGACCTGGGATCGAATTCCACATCAGACTCCCTGCAATGGAGCCTGCTTCTCCCTCTGCCTGTGTCTCTGCACCCCGCCCCCTCTCTCTCTGTCTCTCATGAATAAATAAATAAAATCTTAAAAAAAAAAAAAAGTCTAGATAGATAGATAAATAAATCTTAAAAAAATGTCTCCTGGAAAAAGAATCTGTAAAAATTGTGATCCTGAGCTTAACATAATGTACAGACTTGTCAAATCACTATGTTGTACACCTGAAGCTAACGTAACATTGTGTGTCAACTATACTTCAATTAAAAAACAAATTATGATCATATAAAATATGTTAAAAATAGGGGCCCCTGGGTGGCTCAGTCGGTTAAGCATCAGCCTTTGGCTAAGGTCATGGTCCCGGAAGCATCAAGCCCCATACTGAGCTCCTTGTCAGCAAGGAACCTGCCTCTCCCTCTCCCTCTGCCTGCCACTCCTCCTGCTTGTGCTTTCTGTCAAATAATAAATAATAAAATCTTTTTAAAAAATGTTAAAAGTAACCCTGAATCGATTTTAAATATAAATATACTGCAATCTCTGACAAATACTATCCAAAGTAGTGCTATCCAATAGAACTTTCTGTGATCACAGAAATGTTCTACATTTGTGCTGGTATGATAGCTAGTCACAAACTAATTGTGGCTATTTTTCCCCCAGCTTTAAGATATTATTGATATATAACATATTTAAGTTTGAGATGTACTTTGAGTTTGAAATGATTAGATTATACATGCGTTATGTGCTTTAGGTTTGAGATGATTAGATTATATGCTGCTATTAAGCACTTGAAAGTGCTATAGAAAGTGAAATTTTACTTTATTTTAATTAATTTAAACTTTAAAAAACTACTAAATGGTAGGAAGCTACCTAGACTACACAAATCCAAATCATATTCCCTGAGCCTAGGAAGAATTGTTAGGTATTGTAACAGGGATGCCTGGGTGGCTCAGTGTTGAGCATCTGCCTTCGGCCCAAGAGCATGATCCTAGAGCCCCAGGATCGAGTCCCACATCGAGCTCCCTGCATGGAGTCTGCTTCTCTCTCTGCCTATGTCTCTGCCCCTCTCTCTCTCTCATGAATAAATAAAATCTTTTAAAAAATAAATAAAAGGTATTATAACAAACTCAAATTTAGAGGCTAACAACAAACATTAACACAACTGCTTAGATCTTATTCTTTACAGTTTTATCTTTTTACATAATTAAAAAAAAAACTTCATCCCAAAACAACTCGTACTATTAATTTTGTCTGCTACTAGATACTAAAATCTGTATTTTAGTACACTAACAATGTTTTAAACCAAAGCACTTTAAAGAAAACATATTTCAACAGTATGCTATGAAAGTTGTCCTACTGTAGTTCTGAGCTGGATCAACTAATATAAGCCCATTTAGTATAGCTCGATACAGCTCTCATACCTGAAATATCATTCCATCAAGTAACTGCCCTTCTAGCTTCAGCAAGAACTTTTCAAATGGTTTTAGTTTTTCTTCTTGAATTCCAAATTTTGAAGGATTGTGATGGACAGATTTCAGTAACCTTATGGAAGATTAGGAGAAAGACCTTCAATTTTCCTTATAAAGTTCTTCAACTGAAAATTTTCCAGGAAATCAAAATTTTAGATTTGTATTTCTTGTTTAGCTCTATATATTTGAAAACCTAAATAAAAACAATACTAATATATTTAATTTTCTAATCATACCTTTTTATATCATCCTAAATTCAGGTATCTGGTACTCTCTTGATACCAGATGAACAATATAAGATGCCTCAACTTAAGTCTTAAGAATATACAATGAAATAAAAACAGGTTTCAGGAAAAGAATGGTCACTTGACTAACCCCCCCAAAAAAGCTGGTTCTAAGGTAGTCAAATTAACATTCCACTACATTTTAAGAATTAGGAGGCTCAACAAGCTCATCTGAAATTTAAAAATGGTTACCATATTCATAAAAATATTTTTCTCATAAAAATATTTGACATAAGATCCTTTTAAATACAGATCTCCAAATCTTTTAAAAGATCTGCACTATTTACATTTGTTTCTTACTAATATATTAACTCTACAAAGAGACTATTTTAAACATTTTAATTGGCTCACCTTTTATACATAGTCCAGTGCTCTTTCAATGTGACATGATTATCAACAATTTCATCCAGGGTAAGCAAAACAGTTAGCAACTCTCCCAAGTGCTCATACATAGTCTGTCAAAACACCTTTAATGATTACCATTTAATCACTAGTTACAAGTTAAGCTTCCTATGGATTTTTAAAGTTAAACACACTGAGCTAATTATTACTGAATTAAAGCAGCGGGTGAATCAGTTTATTAACGCAGATGAAACTATTAATCCTCAGATGGAACAATAAACCTTAAATAGAGAAATGCCTGCCCACTACTTCATCCTTAATCGTGATATTGCAGAACTGTTTCATTCTCCAAAGTGACCACTTAGAGAATCTGCATTTCCCCTTACTGGGAAAAACTAAAAGCTATACTGATAATAGGTCAGTAATGTCTCATCAACTTCACAAACAAAAGTGAGCAAAGGCAAAAAAAACAAAAACAACTTTAAGAGTTTTGCTATAATTGTACTCCCCAATCATATAAACTCCCCAGTAAAATGTAATAAAAATTACAGTTTTACAGATCAACTTAAATTACTTTTACCTGAAAATGAACTCCAGTTGTCTCTATAATTTTGGGTGCAATCCTGTAATAAAATAACATCCAGTTAAGAAAACAATTTGTTTTTTGACACTGTTCATTTTTATTTTAAGGAAAACACATAGCAGCAGCAGCTCTTGGAATTTTAACATGTACGTATCTTTAGTTGGCTGTCGCCACTAGAATTTATGAGACCATACTCCACTTTCCTAAAAAGAGAACTAACTTGTATATATAGAGTCAGGGTTATGCTTGCCTATAGCTAATTTAATGGGTAGGAAAATGACAATATGTGGCCCATGAATAACCCTAGCCATTTAAACCTAAAGGATAGCTTCTGGGATGGAGGTAGAGAAATAATAAAACTGATACTAATTTCTTTCTAAATAGTTAGAATTTCTCAGTTCCCAACAGGAATCTTTATCATCCTAACCCAAATTGGCACTTGGAAACTAGTCAGGTTTATTTCTGAGTCCCCATTCCTACTGAAAAACAATGCATTCAATCAACATTGTACCAAAGTCAGAAGCCCCAGGATAATTCAATTTTACTTGCTAGACATCTTCTACTCAGCAGTAAATAATTTAAGACAGTACTTGTATATCAAAGCACATATAGATATTCCATTCCACATGATAGAATATCTTAAAAGTTAAATACAAAATACAAATAAATTTCATCTTTCTTGGATAGGGGTGTGGTGCTGAGGAGTCCTCTTTGAATCACACATCAGGTACTGCAGGGGTTGGGGAGCTATGCTCTCATTTGCCCTCTGGCCATGAGAACAGCTTCAGTGAAAAAACAAAGCATAAAATAAACACCTGACTGAGAAAAACATGAGAATGAGAAACCATTAACACAGTCTTCGAGTTTATAAAGAGAGTTAAGATGCAGCCTGGTATAGTAAGAACAACAATGAATGGACTGATGATCAAAGAACAGCATCTCAATTGCTATGGAATCTTATATACCTCCTCTGGGCCTCAATTACTTCTCATAATTGAGAACCCCTTCTCATATACTTAAAGTTACTGTGAAATTATAATCCAATAGTAAATGGGAAAAATTTTAAGTATTAATCAAATATGAGATACTACTTTGCGGTCATAAGAACAGTAAGGGCTAAGAAAAGTTCCATGTGATTCTACTAGGCCAGGAACAGTCAATGTAAAGGAGAAATAAGGAGAGAGAATTTGGTACATGTTCTAATTCCATATTAGGCTTTTCCTACATAATCAAATTTAAGTAATATTGTCAACATTCTTATTCAGATAGATAACACCATGGCAGAAACTGTCTTATTAACCTATGTACTATACACATCAAGTAGTGTTTGAAACATCACAAGTGTTCAAAGGATATTGAATAAAGGAATGAAAGAATGAGTAAACAAATGAGCAAACAAGCAAAAAACTATTTCAGGTAACTAGTTTTATAGAAAAACATTCCTGGCATCTCTCTTTTAAGTGCAAAAATATTTATAAAATCCATTACTTGTTACTGATATAGAGGGCAGCCAACTGATGGACTACATTCATCACCACTTCATAGCACCTCGTAACAAAACAAGACAGTTCCTGAAATGACAAGTTGAGTATGTGTTATACAGTTGCTTTTTTAACTGTCACCATTTCTCAATTTTATGGTAACAACGTTAAACAAAACAGTTTTCAGTAAAATTTCCAGTTAACCTGCAGCCAGACAACTTCAAGAATCCTTCAAGCAATCAATTCTTAACTCCTCTCCTGCATCCCAAGGTCATTCTAATGCCCCCACAGAATTTCCTTCATCCTTCTATTTTAAGTCTCATAGTTACTCATGTTATTCTTAAATGACAGAGACCATCTTATTGCTTCCCTGAATATTCACTGCCCAGCATGGAGGCTAAATTTCAACTGCTTCTCAATAAATTTCTGTCCTAAGTGAATAAATAAATGAACATCTGAATGAAGAAGTTCAAAGACTGCCAATTTAGAAAGTAAAATAACGAGGAAAAAGGCTCTCCAGAAATCACGCTGAAATAGCTTCAAATGTTTATTATCTTTGTCCTTTTTTTAATAAAAAAGCTTGGCACACAGAAAGGGAACTATTAATTATTGCAAGAATATGTTTGTTATTAAATAACTCGCATCTAGAGGATCCCTGGGTGGCTCAGCAGTTTGGCGCCTGCCTTTGGCCCAGGGCGTGATTCTGGAGTCCCGGGATTGAGTCCCGTGTCAGGCATGGAGCCTGCTTCTCCCTCTGCCTGTGTCTCTGCCTCTCACTCTCTATGTCTATCATAAATAAGTAAATAAATAAATAAATAAATAAATCTATAAATAAATAAATAAATAAATAAATCGCATCTACCCATGTCATAAACCTTCTGAAAATTTCTTTTCAGAAGCTCTCAATGCTTAAACCTAAAAAAGGTTTGTATCCTCAAGTATTCTAAACCTGATTAAACCTGTGGCTATTCTTCTTTTTTTTTTTTTAGATTATTTATTTATTTATTCATAGAGATACAGAGAGAGGCAGAGACACAGGCAGAGGGAGAAGCAGGCTCCATGGAGGGAGCCCGATGTGGGACTCGATCCCGAGTCTCCAGGATCACACCCCAGGCTGCAGGTGGCGCTAAACCGCTGTGCCACGGGGGCTGCCCAAACCTGTGGCTATCCTAAATTTTAAGTTCTACAAGGGAAGGAAGTTCTGTTGGATTTGTGCACTGCTGCAACCCCAGCATCAAGAACAGTTCCTAACATATGGTAGGCTTATAAAACATTTACTGAAGGCTTAAAAATGGAATTTTATGCAGCTGTCAATGAGATCAAAAGACAATTTAAAATATCTGAAAATGAAAATAGATAATGCATGTCAATCTTCCTTAAATAGCTCTAGTTTTACCTTTCTTATTAAACTTCTAAAAGTTCAATAAAAGCAAAGAACAGAAAATGCAGACAAGTAGTGCAAAGCAAAAAAGCCAAAAACCTTTTACAGGTATATAACAGACTACTTACAAAAGGTAGAAACAGAATGAATTAGCCAATTAAAAGACAGAGATTTATAGATGTTCAGACTGCATAATAAAGCAAAATCCAGACACATGTGGTCCTAAAAAACACAACTAAAACATAATGATATTGAAAGACTGAAAGAATATAAAAAGATAAATCATAAAAATGTTGACTAAAATAGAGCTGGGGCAGTGACAAAATAGTTTGTTAGCATTCCTATAGCTATTATATATACATTTATATAATTATATATTATATACCTAATTATAATTTAACAAGGTCAACATATAAGATTCAATTTATAAAGAATGATTAACAATTCTAAATTTGTATGCACCAAATAGAGTATCTTGAAAATAAGAAATCCAAATTTGAGAAAACCAGAGGGAGAAACTGACATATTCACTGGAACCCCGCAAATGACATTTCTTAGACTCCTACCAGGAGGCTTTTCTGTTAGGTTCTGCCAACAGGTGGCACTAAAAGGACACTAGAAGGCAGGAAAAGGACCTTTCCACTTGCTTTTTTAATCAACAAAATCCAGGCAAGAGCAGTTCACCCAGCTATGGCAGTTTGCTCCAGCCTCCTTTTCTTTCACCACTCCAGAACCAACTTCATATTGTCCTCTCAGAGGTACCCGTCAGTCAGGCAGCACTGCCTCCTTCATAGGTATCAGCACTAACTCCGCAATGCTTCTGCTCTAAGCTCCCAGATTCTGGCAACCCCAATCCTTTTTTCCCTTGATGTAAAGGTGGTGTCTGCTTCCTCTGGATGACCTCACTATTCTCTTTTCTTTTAGCCCTCCAACTATTATATAACCAATTTTCTATATCAAATCTCCTCTTTTGAAACCTAACACATACCATAAGAGAAATCCAGTTCAACAAAATGCTCTCAATTACAACAAGGAGACAAAAAACGTAGTAAAGATATAAATGAATTGAATCTATTAGAGTATGCTTGATTCAATGAAATACATCAAATCTTAAACGTAATAATCAGAAGGCAGGTGGGATTAGGGGTGTTTTTTCCTTATCTCCAATTTTTGCCTTTGTCATATAGTACTAGCATTGCTTTTATAATGGAGAGAGAAGAGGAAGTTATCTCAATTTTTTGATAAAATTAAACCAAAGACCTAGAATAACTAAAACCCTGCAGTGATGAAAACATCTGGTTTATTCTGATCTGACTGAAACATCTGGTAAAAGCATCAAGATCTACTTTTTAAAACTTCATCACAGCTTAATCATTTCCACTAACAATTTTTTCTGACATAAATTATCTTTTCCTACCTGGTACAAAGTTTAAATTCTTTTAAAAGGTATGGTGACAAACCATCACAAATGAAATTATTTAAAAAGAAAAAAATTACTTTGTTTTCTTATTTCCATAAAATGCTATGAAAATCTTTCAGGGTTATGACCTCTTTAACTATAATCCAGTGCCAACTATCTTACTCTCAAAATACATATTCTTAGCATTTGAAGGTTTCAGAATTTTTTTTTTTTAAAGATTTGTTTAGAGAGCACGCACAAGCACATGAGAGCGTGCTAGTGGGTGGGCAGAGGGAGAGAGAGAAGCAGACTCCTGCTGAGAAGGGAGTCCATGGGTGGGGTGGGGGTGGGATGGAGCTTGATCCCAGGACTCTGGGATCATGACCTGAGCAGATGGCAGATCCTTAACCAACTGAGCCACCCAGGTGCCCCTCAGAAATCTTTTTTGATTGGGTATAATTTACCCAAACTTTTCTTTTTTTTTTTTTTTTTTTTTCAAACTTTTCAAAAAAAAAATTAAAATGAAAAATCAGTTACCTGTAAGAATGAAATAAATCTTCCCATTTGAATTTGGCAATCACCTTCCACCATGCTGGAATCTGTAGCTTTAAAAAGCAACATGAAGAACCATATTTTGACTTTCTAATTTAAACTCAGTCAAAACCCAAAATGAAAAATAAATATAATTTTTATTCATTAGTATATCTTCTAATCTGCATAGTATTGAAAAAAGAATTTTTATACTGAAAAGAAACTGAGACAATCATTAACCATTCAATTAAAAGTAACCATCTGTTTCACTATTTAATGAATTCAAGGAAAAGCCTTGGAGTAACATAAAAATTACAGATTTTAGAGAATTTGCTACTGCTTCATCACTCAGGTTTTTTCCACCTGCTTATCAAACAAGTAAACCAACAGAAAAATTTGAATGCCTATTTTCTCACAGTAATACATATATAATCATGGTAGTGCTAGAATTGTCAACTTTCATTCATTTCAATCTTAAAAAAGGCATCATGACACTACAATGTAAAACTTTAAAACTTACCTCCTTCTCCATAAAACAAGAGACCATTATAAAATTTAGTTTCAGCCTGTTTAAAAAAAATTTAAAATAATTTTAAAGGTTGCTATTTTGTTTTTAAATTGCTAGGCTCTCTTGTTATCCATATTTAATAATTAGAAGACTATATCACATATACAAATTCATTTAAATTCAGAAACTGCTTACAAAACAGGTAAATTCCAATTATCTTTAGAGTACCAAAGATATTACTGATACTCAAAGTTATTTCTTAATTTCTTTACCCCCGTTTTGTCTTTTCTGAGCATTCTAATTGTCCTATATCCTCCCACATACTATCAAAAAGGTACAGAAAAAAGAGGAAGTTTACCAACTTCTACCAGTTTTAATGACCCATGGGCAAGAAAATGCAAAACATATTAAAAATTCAAAGCTTTAACAAAAAAATCAGTTATATCTAAGGGCATCTGGCTGGCTCAGTCAGCAGAGCATGCAACTCTTGATCTCAAGGTTGTAAGTTTAAGCCCCATGTTGGGTGTGGAGTCTACTTAAAAAAAAAACACCAAAAAAAAATTGTTAAAAAAAATTGTTAAAACATATACATGAAAATATATATAAATCTATAAATATATATATATAAATATATATACACATATAAATATATATACAAATATGTATAAAAGTCAATTATGTTTAGAAAGCCAGTATATATGGCAGATAACATAGACTTGGAAGGTATGCAGACCTAGACTCAGTTACTACCAGTAAAATGTTAGGCAAGTGATGCCCTCTTTAAGCCTATTTCCTCATCTATTCCTCAGGTTATCTGTCTCTCTAAGTATGTACAAGTATGGGGTCTCGCACAAAGTATACTCAATGAATGGTAATCATTATTATTAATATTACTTTAAATAAATAATTCATTCAACATGCAACAAATCCTTATGTACACTATATACATACACACACACGCATTTATTTGCTTTTAAATCATATTTTTAACATCTTAAGAGTATAATTACCTCATACTTTAATTTCTTGATTTCACAACAAAGTGCAGCATAAACAGTGATGACCTTGTTCAAGACCTAGTTTGATGAGTACAAACATAAAATTAAAAAATCAGTTATAGAAGGTAACTAAAGCATTTAAAAAATAGATTTTTAGGTTTAGAAATCTATACCTTGTTTTCAGTCTTTATGAGTTCCAAAAGGGAAGACTGTTCATAAGGCAAAAGCTATAAAAACAAAGAGAAAGAATATTTCTCTATAATTTGAAAAAAATCATTGAAATTTTAAAGATACTAATTGAGTCTAGCTCTATTCTACTTAAACTTGTTGGACCCTGTATTTAGCACTAACATACACCAGATGGGGAGTGACTGCTAATGCATATAGGATTTCTATAGGAGTGCTGAAAATACTCTAAAATGGAGTCTGATGATGGCTGCACAATTCTGTGAATACACTAAAACCCAAAGAATTATATGATATGTAAATTTCAAGAGTGAGATCTGAATTTCAAGAAACAGTTATTAAAAAAAGTCAATATGTAACTCAAGACAGTGTCTAATACATGATAAACATTCAGTATATGTTAATTATTATTAAAGTGGTATCAAGCTATAGTTTCAAAGACCGAACAAGATAGAATGTTCTCAGAATGGAACAGAGCAGAAGTGACTTATTTTATACATTAAAAAAATTGCTCCCAAATGAAATTCTACTACTGAAACTAAATTACACTATATGTTAAATGGAATTTAAATAAATACTTTAAAAAAAAATCAAAAAAATAAATTATGCCCACATTAAGATCCCCTAAATGGCATAAGGGGAAATGATGGAAATCTTCTATATCTTCATCAGAATACAAGTGACATGTGTTTGAGAAAAATTCACTAAACAGAATATTGCAAATCTATGCATTTCACTATATGTAAAATAATCTCAATAAGGAACAAATAAAGAATGAATATTCTATTCCAACCCTTTCCATTTTCTTGATGAAAAATAAAGGCTATCTCAGAGGTGTGTGCCACTCATTAAAAAACGAAAAAAGGCACACACCTACATGGCTTAGAAATAAGGATATTAACAATTTGTCTCCAAGTTTCTTTTAGTTCTCTAGATTCCAAATAATAAAAATATACAGCTGACCTTTGAAAAACACAGGTTTGAATTGCGTGGGTCCACTTACATGCAGGTTTATTTTTTTTATAAATGTAGTACAGTGCTCTAAATGTATTTTCCTTATGATTTTCTTATAACATTTTATTTTCCCTAACTTATTATAAGAATATAGTACATAATACGTATACAAAATATGTGTTAATCAGCTGCTTATGTTATTGGTAAGGCTTCTGGTCAACAGCAGGCTATTAAGTTTAGGGTGGCCCTAAAGTTCTACGCAGATTTTCAACTGTGTGAGAAGTCAGCACTCGTAACTTACATATTATTCAAGGGCCAAATGTACATTCCACTTTTTAAGATTATGTTTTCAAGATATAGTATGTCCTGAAAATGTATACATAAATTAAAAATAAAACAAAATCAAACCTTTAATGCTATTGGATCAAGATTGAAATCCCAAACATCACCAATTGAATCATCCAATGCATCCTCAATTCTTCTCAATTGAGACGTATACTCCTCAAGAAATTTCCCATAATTCTTAAGTTGGACTTCAGCATGAATTTCTGAATTTAAATTTTAAAACAGTATGTAAGAAGTACAATTAACAAATTATAGGACATTTACTTCAAATAATTCCAAAAGTCACAGCAAAGTAGTTACTAAGCTTTTTAAAAGTATTATTTTGCAATGTCTGGACTTCTTGAAAATAAAGTTTCAAATTTAAACAATAATTCAGTTTTAATCCTTTCCAAATAAAATAATTTAAAAAGCTATAGATATTAGCCATATACAACTACAACACACTTAAACTATAACTTTATTTTTAAAAATTTACTTATTTGAGAGACAGAGAGTGAGCAAGAGAGAGAGAGAGAAAGTGCACAAGGAGGGTGAGGGGCAAAGAAAGAAACAGAATCCCCATTGAGCAGGGAGCCCAAGGTGGGGCTCGATCCCAGGACTCTGGGATTATGGCCAGAGCTGAAGGCAGACACCCAACCAACTGAGCCACCTAGATTCCCTGTAAACTAGAACTCTAAAATGCTATAAAAAGGTTATTGTCCCCATATACCCCGTAAGTTAGGGCTTTTAAACAACCTGAATAATGCCTTAGACAATTCAACATCTTGAGTCTTTTTTGCAAAAAGAAAAAAGGAATACCTGACTCAAGTATAAAAATGTGTGTTGTCATAGAAGCAAAACTTAATCATCATTCGTAAGTCTCTATGCTGTTGACTAGTGTCTAAAAATACATCTATTGTTTTTAAAACAGTTTTAGACTATTTTATCATAATGAATGTTATTTCTATAATGTCCAAAATTTACCAAGATATTTTAATTATCAAAATAGAGTTGGAAAAGCCAGTAAAGAACACTGAGTACAGAATACAATGCTAATATTTACAGAATCCACAGATTATATAGAGGACTCTAAGGAGTCACTGAAATAAACTGGACAATAAAAGTATGTCTAGTCATTAAAGTTAATAATTGAAAGGAAATATTCTACCATACACATTAAGAGTTCATTATTTATTCCAAAGGCAGCAAATCTGATTCAGTTTCTTTTATTGATCTGAATAACTATTCAACCGTGTTGTCTAAAAAAACTAAAATGTTTCTCTCCTTAAATTAACAATGCAAAGGAACTCTAAGATAAGTATGTCCTAAGGATAAAGACCCAGCTCCCCAATCTCCCTTATTTCGCAATTAATGCTCTGAATCAGCTGGATCCATGCAATCCATTAAGGTTCCTAGCTTTTCATATGAAAAGTGCATTAAGAACACTCAGGAGCTGAAGGTACCAATCTCTCTTATTAAATAGATTAATATCACTAAAGAGACAGATTATCAACTTGTATTAATCTTAGAATTTCACTAATATAATCATTTTGGTCTCTAACTTGTGCTGCATGGAACTTCATCCGGTACGGTTTTTTAACCTCGAACTTCAAAACGAAACTATTTAATTTTATGAAGTAAAAGTTGCTTTTAATTTTTGAGACCTTTCTAGGTGCAATGGAAGCTATAGGGCATCCCTAAAAAACACCACATATCGTAAATAAAAGGCATGGAAGAAGATAAACTGGCATTCTCTTATTATTGCCGTGTGAAGAGCGCCTTTTCGCTATCTTACACGTTGTAAGAATATGCAGGGGGAAGAAAACACTCAAACTTCCAAAAGTTGGTCGGAGGAAAAGTAGAAAAACAGGAAAGCGAAAACAGGAACCCGGACCTCTGCCCATTCTAGAACTGAACGCTCAGCACGGGTGGCGAAAGCCCCGAGAGGCCAGAGGCAGGGCCAGCGCGGTTCCCAGGGCTGTGGGCCTCCCCGGGCGCGCCCCGCCCGGCCCGGCGCTGCGGGCTGCGGGCTGCGGGCTGCGGACAGCCGACGCCGCTGCCCCCGGGCACCGCGGCTCCTCCGCACAGCCGCCGCCCCGGACGCCGAGCGCCGCCTCGGCTGGCCTGACCCACCGCCACCGGGACCCCAGTCCCGAAAGTAACGCTCCAGGGCTCCTCCCTCCGCACCGCAAGGGGCTGCAAGTGTCCCGAAGCGGACCGCCGCGCAGCGACCGCGACGCAGAGCCCTCCCGCAGGAGCGCTGCCGGGGCGCACCCACCCGCAGCCCTCGCCCTGCCCTCCCTTACTCTGCGAGCCGTCGTCCACGCGGTCGAACTCCCAGTCTGGGGACAGAGTCTCCACCGCCATCCCCGCGCCGCCTCCCCCGGTCACAGCCCCAACCAGCCCGGCGGACCACGGCGGCCTCACCCCGGCGGCTGTCACGGCACGTGACTTCCGGCCTCGGCCCCGCCCCCGCGCGCGAGGGCAGGCCGGGCTGCGGGCCCCTGTGGGCCGCGGGGGCTGCTGGGAAAGCGAGTCGGCCCGGGTGGCCGGAGGCGGAGTCCTGCGGTGGCGACTGGCGCCTCGCCTCCCTTCAGCGCACGTCTCCAGCCACACGGATGCTTTTCACTTCACTCTGCTGCCTCCAGGTCATTTTTAATAGCTGGGGAGTTGTCCCATCAGTCTAGCCTGAACAGGGCAAACTTGAGGGGGCAGCGGCTTAACAGGAGGCGGTGGTCCCCGAGGGCGCCCGCGCCCGCCCTGTCACCCCCATCGGAGGTCCCGCGGCTGTCCAGCAAGTCCCGTGCCGATTGCTCTTGAGAATAAACCCGCGTGTGAGAGGCCGAGTTACTTTACGAACGCCCTACCTAGTGAGGGGTTTTTCTATTCTGCTGACCCTGCGCCGGGCGATCCTCCCCGTCCTCCTCTGAAAAAGGCCGGGAGGGAAGAAGCCGCGCTTTGTAGACGGGTCCCGAGGGGCTCCTAGCTGTTAACCGGCCCTCCCGCGAACGGGGATCTGTGTTTCCCGGTAAGTCTACATGTATACAGGTATTGGCACAGTAACGGTCATTGCTGCATGGCTTTTAATACACACTAACAGGAAATGGTCTTAATGTCCATCAATAGGGCATAATTCCATAAAGCTTAATACATCCATATTATGAAATACGAGGTAACTGTTTCTTAAAAATCAAAAACATTTATAGAGACATAGGAAACTGAAAGAAAGCGGTTGCGGCGGGTGGGGGAGCACCTGCGTGACTTAAATAGTTGGGCAAGTGTCTTCAGCTCAGGGCATGATCCCAGGGTCCTGGGATCAA
The DNA here is from genome assembly GCF_048164855.1 of Canis lupus baileyi. NCBI lineage: Eukaryota > Metazoa > Chordata > Mammalia > Carnivora > Canidae > Canis > Canis lupus. The sequence goes on from NC_132848.1 coordinate 36,016,467, forward strand.
GCCCCACGTGGGCTCCCTGCTAAATGGGGAGTCTGCTTCTCCCTCTACCTCTACCTCTCCCCTGCTCAAGCTCCCTCTCTCTCTCAAATAAATAAATAAAATCTTAAAAAAGAAGAAGAAAGTGGTTGCGGAATAATGTGTATTTGTGGTTACATATGTACTCATGTAAATGTGTTTGTGCATATGTGCGTGTAAATGCGGAGAAAGACAACTCAAATCGCACCAAACCGGATATTAGTCACCTGGAAAAGAATATGTGTTGGCGATTAAAAAGTGGATTTTCACCTTTTTTTATGTCCCTTTGTGCATTTTTTAATTATTAACAATGAGATCTTATTGAAGTCCTCCATAATCTTTTTTTTTTTAAGATTTTATTTATTTATTCATGAGAGACACACACAGAGAGAGAGGCAGAGACACAGGCAGAGGAAGAAGCAGGCTCCATGCAGGGAGCCTGATGCAGGACTCGATCCTAGGTCTCCAGGATCAGGCCCTGGGCTGAAGGCCGCGCTAAACCGCTGAGCCACCCGGGCTGCCCAGTCCTCCATAATCTTAAAAGGAACCAAAAATAACTAAATTAATCAAAGCCGGTAAAAGGTCTTTAGAAGAGCAGTCCCTGAGACCTATGGATCTACAGTAGGTCAAATATGAGTGCCCACTAGGTGCCAGGCACCATGTTAGATAGACAAACTATTATGGGGGAAAAAAAACAGACAAGAAAGGTGGACCCCGCCCTAATGATGCTTGCAGTCTAAGTAGGCATTTCAGAAAGGAAAAAAACAAACTTGAAAATAACAGTAACACAGTGGCTAACAATTAATTACAGTGATTAATACACTTTTTCCCTTTACTTTGTGAGTAAATATGATTGTGAGTTCAACTTACTGTACTCTTCACATTTGTATTAATCACTGTAATTAATCTCCCAGTAGCTCATTGTGATATAGTGAAATTATAGGTAGGAGCAATTTGAGTATGCAAATGCACTATTCTATTAAAGTTAATAAATCAGTGGCAAGAGGCAGTGTCATACTATAATAAGCAGAGTGTCTATAGCCGAATTCTGTAGGTCCAAATCATAGCTCTGTCACTTACTAGCCTTGTGATTTGGGGCCAGATAATTTAACCTCAGCCTCAATTTCCTCAGTTTTAAAATAGGAATGATAGGGACGCCTGGATGGCTCAGTGGTTGAGTGTCTGCCTCCAGCTCAGAGTGTGATCTCAGAGTCCCGGGATTGAGTTCCGCATCGGGCTCCCTGCACGGAGCCTGCTTTTCCTTCTTCTGCCTATGTCTCTGCCTCTCTCTCTCTCTCTGTGTCTCTCGTGAATCAATAAATGAAGTCTTTTTTAAAAAAAAATTTAAAAAAATAAAATGGGAATGATAATAGTAAACACATCATGGGATTGTCTTGAGGACTATTATATTTTATACATGTAAGAGGCAACAATGCCAACCACATACAATAGAAGTGTTTGCTATTTGAATCATTGTCACTTAATTTTTTAAAGAAATCTTAGGGATTGCCTGTCTTGATCTTATGTATCTTTAAATCAAATTCCAAGTCCTAGATTCAAATTTTGTTAGAGAATTAAAAGTTGGATGTGAAATACAAAGCACATTCACTATAAACTGAAATGTGCTTTCTGAAAGTTATTTATGACAGCAGAAGTCCTATATTTTTCAGGCCTAGACTACAGAAGGCAAATGATCATTTTGAGGAATTAAATATCCTTCTTTCTACTTTTCTTCATTCTTAATAATACTGTCTAAAAGTTGAGCTTGGAAATAGAAGGGGAAATTTTTTATATAGATAGCATTGTACTATTTTGAGAACTTCAAAGAACTTATACAGCTGCCCGGAGAACATGCTTGCAGGAGTTCTTGCCTTTAACACTTATATTCACAACTTAAGTATCAGTTTATTCCATACCAAAATACTTTTTATATATTATAGAGCTAAGGTTTTGGTGAATGAACATGTTTTCTAATATACATTTAAAGTATGTTTCCAATAATAGAAATTATGGTAATAGCTCACCAAGACCTTTTACTTAATTCATCACAAAGCCCTATGTGTACCTGTCAAAAAGATTCCTAATGCGTTAATTCATGTATTTCTTTTTTAAAAAATTTTTATTTATGATAGTCACACAGAGAGAGAGAGAGAGGCAGAGACACAGGCAGAGGGAGAAGCAGGCTCCATGCACTGGGAGCCCAACGTGGGATTCAATCCCGGGTCTCCAGGATCGCGCCCTGGGCCAAAGGCAGGCGCCAAACCACTGCACCACCCAGGGATCCCCATGTAGTTCTTTACAAAAGAACCTCCCACCTGGACAATTACTATAAACCTGTGATAGAGCTTCTCTTTCCATTGTCCGCACTGTTCTCCAAGTGAAATTTCTCAAAAGCTATCCGATCAGGTTACCCACTTTAAAATCCTTCAGTGGATTCCTGTTACCCTTGGTTTGAAGTTTTCACTTCATAGAATGGAACACAAGGCCTTTTTCAATCTTCCCGTTGATTACTCTCTAAATTTTCTGACTCTTCTACTCCCTAATCTCCACCCACTTTGCTCTGCTGGGATGCCAAATCATTTGCAGTCTCTCAAACAGGTCCTGCTGACTCCAGTTTATGTAAAGGCCTTCAGATGCTTCCTGGCATGTTATAAATGCAAAATAAGTGCTGCTATTATCTTTACTATCACTCCTGATCCCTGCTTTACTCTCCCCCCACCAAATTGTTCCAAATTTCCACTCCATCTCATTGTCCAGAACTTAATGATATGGCTACCCCTGACCTACAGGAGAGCCTGGGAAAGGCAATCTTTGAATCGAATGGCCATGCATGCAATTGTTTTTTAGGAGTGCCTGGGTGGCTCACTTGGTTGAGTGTCTGACTCTTGGTTTCAGCTCAGATCATAATCTAGAATTATGAGATAAAGTCCCACATTAGCCTCCATGCTGGGCATGGAACCTGCTTAGAATTCTCTCTCTCTCTCTCTCTCTCTCTCTCTCCCTCCCTCCCTCCCCTCCCCCCCACTCCTTGCTCTCTCGAAAAAAAAAAATTGGTTTTATTAGAGAGAAAGGAATAATGTATCTTGGGAAGCCATTAGTTTCTGATGTAAAAGTTAATGTCTGAACTGAATTTTGATAATATCACCACTCCCTTGTTTAAAAATACTGTCAGTGGCTTACAGGTGTGCTTACAATAAAATATAGCATCTATGGGAAAAGCCTAACCTTTCTTTTTTGCTTATTATGATCTAACCATATTGGCATTTTAGCTCCTCCAACAAACCAAGTTCTTCTCCAAATGAAGTCCTTCACAAATACTATGCCCACTTTATGCCTGGAAAGTTCCACCCTCATTGGCTATCTACCACTTATCTTTCATATCTCAGATTAAATGTCACTTCCTTAGGACATTCCTGACTACACAATCCTCAGTAGGTACCTTTTGTATTCAGAATATATACCTTTCCTTCATTGCTTTTATGAAAATTTTTACCATTTAATTATTTGGAGTTTACTTGTTTAAGGCCTATTTCTCCCACTAGACTGTAAGTTCTATGAGCATCCAACCCATGTCTCTTTGATACAGTTCATTATATCAGTGCTTGGAACACAGATGATAAATATATTTGTTAAAAGAACAAGCTAACAATCGTTATTATTTCCATTGCTCTGTGATAAATATTCATTTTGCAGGACAAGTATTTCCTTTTAGTTCTTCAGTGGTTGGCATTATTTATTAAAGAAACTATAAGCATAAAAAGTTTAATAAAATATTATATATATGTATTTCTATGTAAGTAATTTTAAAAGCATACCTTAGGAAAATCTTATGATTAACATATTAAAGTAATTGACAAGAATACATCTAGAAATGGACAAGCAGAAAGTAGTCAAGTAAACCTACCTGCAGTTAAAAACTAAGAAAAGTAGACAATATAGAGTAGAAACTTTAAAAGAAATGAAAGACAATAAAATCAGACAGAAAAGCACATGGAAATTACTCAGAATTCTGAATTTACTCAGAATTTGTTTGTAAGAGTTATGAGTTCATGGCTTTCTTCCTGACAGTGTCTCTCACCCCTTTAAGTCAAGCAATGAAACCCGGTCTTACCAGCTCATGGTGGAAGCACACTAAGTTCAGGTTTGTTGGAAGAGAAACTGGAAATTTGGAGGAGCATCCTAAAGCAAGGGGCCCACAAAGGGGATGAAATCCAAAACCTAAGTGTAAACATTGCCCAAATCCCTGGCTAACCACCAAACTATATAGAGGGAGCCTGCTGAAATCACAGTCAAGAGTCCCTAAAAACACCTACACTGGGTGAGAGGGGTGCTTGCTGCCCTTTGATGCATATATTTCCCAACAGATGTGCACCTCAGGTAGGAAAAAGCTGAAGTCCTATGGGTTCAAGATAGCAGAAAATGGAGATGGTTGGGCTAGCAGAGCAGCTTGAAATTTAGAAAGGAAAACTGATAATCAAGGGAACTTACGGAGGTGAACCCCAAAATCCGAGCAAAAACACTGGCCAAACCATTGTCTACATGAATTGAACAGAAATATAAGTTGCTTCCCTCTGCAGGGTTTGAGTCCAAGCAAATTCACTGCTTTCTAAACAAAAACCCCTGGGATACCTGGGTGGTGCAGTGGGTTAAGCTCCTGACTCTTGGTTTCAGCTCAGGTCCTGATCTCAGGGTCATGGGATGGAGCCCTGAGTGAGATTCTTTTTTTTTTTTTTTTAATTTTTATTTATTTATGATAGTCACACAGAGAGAGAGAGAGAGGCAGAGACACACAGGCAGAGGGAGAAGCAGGCTCCATGCACCGGGAGCCCGACGTGGGACTCGATCCCCGGTCCCCAGGATCGCGCCCTGGGCCAAAGGCAGGCGCCAAACCGCTGCGCCACCCAGGGATTCCCCCCCCACCAAGTGAGATTCTGCTCAGCGTGGAATCTGCTGGAGATTCTGTCTCCCTCTCCCTCTGCCCCTCCCACTCATTCTCTCTCTCTCTCAAATAAATAAATAAATCTTTAAAAAATAATAAATAAACAAGTAAATCAAAACTCCAATAGTTTTCTTAAGAATGTAACAGAATCCAGAATGTCTGTGAATTAGCTTTTTTCATCCTTTTTTTTGGGGGGGGTGAACAATAAAATTTAATTAACCAAAATCTGACAGAATAGAAAGAAAAAATAGATATAATTATATAGCTGAAAATTTTATTTATTTTTAAAGATTTTATTATGTGTGTGTGAGAGAGAGAATACAATCAGGAAGGGGCAGAAGGAGAAGGAGAAGCAGGCTTGCTGTGACATGAGGCTCCATCCCAGGATCCTGGGATCATGAACTGAGTCTAAGGCAGAGACTGAATTGACTGAGCCACCCAGCTGCCCCTTTGGTTGGAAATGTTAATACTTCTCTCAGTATTATGATGAATAGAATATAGGAGAATAAAGAATTGAACAATACTCTCAACAAACTTGTCTTAAATGGTACTTATAAACATTCTACACAACAACAGCAAAATAGACATCTTTTTTCAAGTATACAAGGAATACTCAGCAAGGTAGGCCATATGCTAGCCATAAAAAAAATCTCAGTGCATTTTTTTTAAATTTTTTTATTTATTTATGATAGTCACAGAGAGAGAGAGGCAGAGACACAGGCAGAGGGAGAAGCAGGCTCCATGCACCAGGAGCCCGACGTGGGATTCGATCCTGGGTCTCCAGGATCGCGCCCTGGGCCAAAGGCAGGCGCCAAACCGCTGCGCCACCCAGGGATCCCCTCAGTGCATTTTAATGGACTGAAATGTGATGGTTAGATTCTCTGACTGCAATAGAATTATATGGAAATTAGTAACAGAAGAATCTTAAAATCCCTAGAAAATCCCTAAACTTGAGTACAAATCTCTAGGGCACTGTGTAGAGTGAAGAAAATCTACAAAGTTATATACTATGTGATTTCATTTATTTGGCAATCTTGAAAAGATAAAAACCACGGTGACAGAGAACAGAGCAGAGATTCTCAGGATGGAAATGGGTAGTTGGTTAGCCATGACTGCAAAGAGACAGGGCAGTTCTGGGGTGGGGAATGGAAAGGTTCTGTATCCTAATGTCAGTGTTACTTACATGAGTCTATACATAGGTTAAAACTCATAGAACCGTACAGAAAAAATGAAATCAATTTTACCACATGTTAATTTTAAAACATGTAGTACTGGCATTGACCTTTGTGTGCATTCGGTTTCAAGATTCAAAAACAAATCTTGGATTCTGGTTCTTTTCTATCTCTTCTGTAATTTTTGCTACACTCTTTAGGTTCCATCTGGCAGCCTTGGTAGCCTCAGGTTCACATCTCAATACCAAAAGTGTTTTTAAAAAAAGGGTACACCTGGGTGGCTCAATCGGTGAAACCTCTGCCTCCAACTCAGGTCATGATCTCAGGGCCTGGAATCAAACCCTGCATTGAGCTCCCTGCTCAACTGGGGGTCTGCTTCTCCCTCCTCCCTGCTCATTCTCTCTCTCTCTTTGTCTCTCTCTCTTTCTCCTCTTAAATAGATAAATAAAAATCTTTTTTAAAAAAAGGAGGGGGTACACTTAACATAGCTCAAACAGAAATCCGAGAATTAGGTCTTGCTGGCCTTCCTTAGCCTTACTAGGATCTTGTGCACAATTTGAACCAATCATTGGGTGGATTAAAAAAAAAATCATCCTTTCTGAATCTTTATACTTTATGGCTCTCTTATAAGAATTTTGTTTTTTAAACAATCTGACAATCTTTGTCTTTTAATTAAAGTGTTCAGTCCATTTTCATTTACTGCAATTATTTAGGCTTAAATCTAACATTTTACTAATTTCCTTCTATTTATTCCCAGTTATTCTGTGTTTCTTTCTCTCACCTTTCTTGCCTACTTTTCAATAGATTAAAAAAAAATCATTCTACATATTACCTTGATAATTTTACATTTTGTTAACTTGGTAGTTATATATTATCACTACACATAGTTATTGGGGTTTTCTATATATAATATAATTTCATCTGCAAATAGTGAGTTTTATTTCTTCCTTACCAGTTTGGATGACTTTTATTTTTTCTTCTTCTCTGATTACTGTACATTGGACTTCCAGCAGTATGTTGAATGAAAGTGAGCAAAAGTGATGAGAATGGACATCCTTGTCCTATTACTTATCTTAGAGGAAAAGCTTACAATTTTTCATCATTGAGTATAATGTTAGCTGTGGACTTTTTCACATATGGCCTTTATTTTTTTAATTTTTTTATTTATTTATGATAGTCACAGAGAGAGAGAGGCAGAGACACAGGCAGAGGGAGAAGCAGGCTCCATGCACCGAGAGCCTGATGTGGGATTCGATCCTGGGTCTCCAAGATCACGCCCTGGGCCAAAGGCAGGCGCTAAACTGCTGCGCCACCCAGGGATCCTGGCCTTTATTATATTGAGGTATATTCCCTCTAAACCCGTGTTGCTTAAAGTTTTTATCATGTATGGGTGCTGTATTTTTCAAATGCTTTGTATCTATTGAGATGATCATACGGTTTTTATCCTTCCCCCCCCCGTTAATGTGATGTATCACATTAATTGATTTGCAAATATTGAACCATCCTTGAGTCCCTCGAATAAATCCCACTTAATTATGGTGAATAATTTTGTTTTAACATAGCATTGAATTTGGTTTGCTAATATTTTGTTGATAATTTTTGGATCTATGATCCTCAGGGATATTGGCCTATAATTTCCTTTTTTGTCATGTCTTTGTATTGTTTGGATACCAGGGTAATGCTGGGCTCATAGAATGAATTTGGAAATTTTCCTTCTTCAGATTCTCTCAAATTTTTGTTTGAGAGACATAAAAATGACTTTATTTCATCTTCATTTTTGCTGAGTATAGAAGTCTAGGTTGACAGGGCTTTTCTCTTTGTCAAACTAATTGCCTTTGATCTAACCACTGGTTATTAAGAGATCTATATCTTTAACTCTTACAAAATAAAATTTTAGACATCATTAATATTCCACTGTATGTGGGTAGACATAAACTCTACATTTCCTGAGGTTGGGAGCTAGGGGATATAACTATGGAGCCCCAATTCAGAAAAAAACCACACTCCTTTCCCACCTCTCCCAGTATACACAGTTTACAAGTAAAATTATAATTAGTATTTGGAAGTTTAAAAGAAGCCAGAAGTCACAAAATGCAGTCAGGGAAATGGGTTGAATTGACAAAGGGCAATTCCCAGAGCAAAACAATGTTTGCTGAATTCTCCAACCTTTAAGGATTTTTTTCCTCTCTCCTTCTTAAACACATTCATTCATTCATTTATTCATTCTGTCTTTCAACAAGTACTTTTTGAAATCTGCTTAGTGTTAGATATTGTAAATCCCGATAAATCAGACATAGATTTAGCCTGCAAGGAGCTTCCAGTGGAGCAGAGGAAAGATACACAAACACCAATAACAGAATGAGATGTCAGAAGAGACACTTGGACAAAAATCTTTCCCAATTCAGAGGAGCGAAGGATTACTTTGGGGGAATAAGGGAGTTAAGGGAGGAAAGAATCAGGAAAAATACCTTCAGGAGGCAGCATTTGACCTGTACCTCTATTTTTTTTTTTTAAGATTTTATTTATTTATTCATGAGAGGGACCAGGAGAGAAAGAGACAGAGGCAGAGGGAGAAGCAGGCTCCATGCAGGGAGCCCGATTTGGGACCCAATCCCAGGACCCTGGAATCACACCCTGAGCGGAAGGCAGGCGTCCCATGAGCTGTACCTTTAACAAAAGAAGGAATTTGGACATGCCCGGATGGTGACAAGTGACAGATGATAAGCTTTTCTGGGAAGCATTGTCTCGGAAAGAAAGAATCAGCAGGTACTAGAGAGGCTAAATTACACAAAGGAGCAGCAAGAAAATAAGAGAAAATCCCAAACCACAGATGGCCTTGAATGCCAGGCTAAGGAGTTCTGTTTGGAACAGGTGGTTAGGTAGAGCATATCTGAGCATTCCTTCTAGAGAGATGAGAGAGAAGTGTGGGTATCTACTTGACTATCATCTGTTGGGGTCTAGCTCTGTGCCAGGCCCTTTGCCACGTGCTTTATACACGCTCTCTCTTTAAATCCTCGTATCAGTTTACAAGACGGGTATCAGGATCCTACACAGCCAGGTGTCTCCACCTCTTGTCTTTCCTATCTTTGCCTCCTCAGGACAGTGTTATGGCCATGACTTGAAATGTCAGATGGGCCATTTATAAAGCAAATCCCTGTCTACCTCACAGGGTCTGAGTAACCCGTAGAAGATCCCGCAGCGGGAAAGCAAGTACCGGGCCGAGACTGGCAGCCGGCCCCGCCCGCTGGGTATCCGCGTGGCACCCCAGCCGGGGCCCCGCCCGGTCGCAGGGGATTGGCCCCCGAGCCCCGCCAGCTGAGGGAGCGGGGCGGGGCGGGGCGGGGCGGGCCGAGGGGGCGGGTCCCGGGACTAGCGGTCCCCGCGAGCCGCGAGCGCGGCGGCCCCGGCGCTGGGAGGTGGCAGGCCGCGCCCCGGCTGAGCCTCCGCTGCGGTGCGGTGCGGCCCGGCCGCGCGTCCCTTCCGGCATGCTGTGGCGCGGCAGCCAGGCGCTCCGGCGCTTCTCCACCGGCCAGGTGAGTCTGGCCTGGGCGGGCGTCCTTGGCTCTCACCCGGGACAGTGTTCCAGACCCTGGGGCGGGAGAGCCGGGCGGCGCAGCTACTGGGTGGGCAGCGATACTGGACTTCGCTGAAAGCCAGGGCAGCATTTTTAAAACTGAAAGACTGCAGAGAAGGATCCGGAGAGAGCCTCGGGTATGTCAGGCGAGGCATTGTCTTGTCCTAGGACGGGTCTGGGGATGCGGCTTTTGAACATCCACCCCTCTGGCTGGGATTGACAGGGTGGGAACAGTCGCTTGGCAAGGGGGGCAGAGCCAGCTAGCTTCCTTTCCTTTTTGCATTTCCGTCATGAACTCCTTGGTCATGAGATGGAGCCGGAGTACAGGACCGAGACCATCTCTGGCGGAGAGTAGTATTCAAGGCAGCGAGGGCCTCCTGGGCAGCCCCGGAGGTCTGAGCGCTCCCGGCTGGCATTCAGGGCGCCTTCAGTAATGGCCCTCGGCGCTGGTGGCTGCAAGCGAGCCCATTCTTCCTGAGCTGCAGGCGGGGGGCAGGAGTGCTAGGATTCCCAGGCGCTGCAGAAGCAACCACCCTGGAACATTGTTAATCGTAGCGCAAGAACCGAGCTGTGGCGGAGGCCCGCGCCTTGGAATTGCGTCAGCTCCTCCAGAAATGGAAAAGAGAGCGGACACGTTGCATGTGGCCCCGGGAGAGATGCCTCCCTGCATCTAGGCAGATTCAAAGCTGTTTAGGGGAAAAACAAAAACAAAAACAATTCATCTCATGTACATTATCTCTTTTATAGGAAGTGAATGCATCCCGGGCTGTGAAGGAATTTGCTTTTCCATTCTTCTTCTTTGCAAAAGCCTTATGTTCATATATCCAGATGTAAAAAACTTGAAAGCAGAGAAAAGTGTTGAATAGCACCAAAGAGAAACCGATCAGTGCATAGGTGGAAAAGCTTTTGTTTCCCAGACAACCCCAAATAATGAGGACTCTCTTTACCCCCATCCAATCCTAGTTATTTGGGGAGGATTCACCTTTTAAAAATAAATAAATAAGGAAAAGAGACCTGTTCTTGAAGAGCTTTTGCTTGCTCTAGACTCCTCCTCCTTAGCTTTCTCTCCCTACGTGGCACCTGGGAATCTGGGTAGGATGGTAGAGAGAGCAAGGGCTTGTGCTTGCCTGTTTTATCAGTCTCCTCTGACAACACCTTTCATTGAAATTGTCTTTTTTGGAAAGCAGAAGGGAGTCTTAAAGAATGCAAAGATTACAGTAGTGAGACTTACATAAGATTTCAGTAATCAAAGTTGAACATTCCAGGTGGCAAATGACAGAGACAAAAACATGCATGTGGGGAAGCACCAAGCATGGTCGGGGTCAGGGGTCAGGGGTCAGGGATCTGAGTCTGACTGTACCCAGGAGTACATGTGGAAGAGCTGTGACATTTGGCTGGGAAGAAGACAGGTTTTTCCATGGCCAAAAGGAAGACAGGGAAGACAAGTGGAATGTTTGGGATATTTTACTCCATAGAAAATGAGGATCCATCCTTTGGACAATGTTCTATAAGAATTGTTCAAAATCAAACATGGCTGGTGGGAGCATAAAATGGTATAGCCACTTTGGAAAACTGGCCATTTTTTATAAAGTTAAACATATAGCTAGCTATGATATGACCCAGCAATTGCATTCCTAGGTAATTACCCAAATACCTATTTATGAATGTTTACAGAGGCTTTATTCATTTATCAGCAAAAACAGCAAACAAATTGTCCTTCATCTGGTGACAGGATCAACAGTGGATAAATCCATCCATACAAGGGAATCCTACTCAGGAACAAAAGGGGAATGAACACTAATATGCACAACCGCATATGGATGAAACTCAAATACAGATGCTGAGTGTAAAACACAGACTCAAAGGGCTATGTATTATGTGATTCTAATTATAGCACATTTTGGAAAGAGTAAAACTACAATGATGATCTGTAGTCATCAGGGGCTGGAGATAGAGGAAGAATTGACTACAAGAGACTGTCTCTCAAAGGACACAAAGAAATTCTCAGGGATGATGAATTGTTCTTTATGTTGATTGTAGCAGTGGTAGGGTAACTCCGTGCCTGTCAAACTTATAGAACTATATATGCTGAAAGGGTGTATTTTACTGCATATAAATTATACCTTCATCTTTATTTTTTAAAGATTTTATTTATTTAATCATGAAAGACAGAGAGAGAGTGAAAGAGAGAGGCAGAGACACAGGCAGTGAGAGAAGCAGGCTCCACTTAGGGAGCCTGATGTGGGACTCGATCTCAGGACTCCAGAATCACGCCCCTGGGCTGAAGGCAGGCGTTCAACCGCTGAGCCACCCAGGCGTCCCTACCTTCATCTTTAAAAAGGAAAAAAAAAAAAAATCACACAGTGCTTCTGAGTTTGGTATTAAAGCAGAATGAAAAAAAAAGAAAAAAGAAAAAACTTCTTAGGACCTAGCAAAATCCAATGGGAAAACTAGTTTATAACACTTCCTGATAGCAATTTTTCCATTCCCTGTCTTAAAGAAATGGACTTAGAAATATTTAACGATGACTTAATGATATGGCTGGATCTTTTTAATTGCTGCAACTATAGATAGGAATAAAACCCTTTGTCTGTTAGTTATTATTATGCACCTCCAGTATCCTGCCTGGTTCATTGCATCTTATTTCTCCCCATGGCAGGGGGTTATTTGGTCTTCATATTTATTTGGCACTCTGTTATTTGGCTTCCTCTGCCAGTGTCTGGGACAAGTCAGGTTGCTGGTTCTGAGTTCATAGCCTGGTTCCAGAACTTGAGGTTACCTTCTGATCCAGTTCAAGAGTTTGGGCCCTTCCTTGCTTCTTGGAGCCAAGTACTGGCTTTATACCCTAACTCTAGAAAACAGGTCCTTGTTTCTGAATTACCTGACCCCCTGCTATGGTGTCTAGTTTGTTTTTAGGACCTTCAAATTCAACTTCAAACCATACTTACTTGTGTATTATGTCCTGAGCATTTGTTCTAAATCCTGAGGATATGATTAATAAATAATAATAATAATAAATAGCATTGATACAGCACTTAGTATGCACCAGACACTGATGGAAATGCTTCACACATATGCTCACTTAATCTCCTTAACGTTTCAGTGAGATAGGAACTATTATTATGCCCATTGTACAAATAAAGTAACTGAGACCCAGAGAAGTTAAATAACTTTTTTAGAGTATCACAGCCAGAAAGGATAAAACAGTAAACAAGAAACAAACAGTCCCTGCTTTCAAAAAAGCCCAGATTGATGGGACAAATGATTTAACTTGTGGTTAAGGATAATAATAGACAATATACCAAAAAGGAAATACAAATGGTCAATAAAGCTGAGTGAAGTAAGTCAATCGGAGAAGGACAAACATTATATGTTCTCATTCATTTGGGGAATATAAAGAATAGTGAAAGGGAATATAAGGGAAGGGAGAAGAAATGTGTGGGAAATATCAGAAAGGGAGACAGAACGTAAAGACTGCTAACTCTGGGAAACAAACTAGGGGTGGTGGAAGGGGAGGACGGCGGGGGGTGGGAGTGAATGGGTGACGGGCACTGGGGGTTATTCTGTATGTTGGTAAATTGAACACCAAAAAAAATAAATTAAAAAAAACAAAAACAAATGGTCAATAAAATATTAAAAGACACTCAATCAAACTAATAATCAGGGAAATGCAAGTTAGAACAAGATATAATATTTCACTCTTCACTGAGCATGGAGTTCCATATGGGGCTCAATGCCATGACCCTAAGATCATGACCTGAGCCGAAATCTAGAGTTGGACACCTAACCAACTGTGCCCATCAGGAGAGCCTAACATTTAAGTTTTAAAAATGATTGTGCAATTTCACTTATAGATACTGACAAAAGCACTTCCACCTTGGCACAAGAAGCATGTACAAGAATCCACTGCCATGGTACTTTTAATAATGATAAATTGAAAGCCAAACTTTTCCTCAATAGGGAAATGAACAAATAAACTGAGACATAGCTACACTATGGAATGCTGTGCACCAATTTTTTTTCTAAAGATTTTATTTATTTATTCATGAGAGACGCAGAGACATAGCCAGAGGGAGAAGAGAAGCAGGTTCCTCACAAGGAGCCTGATGTGGGACTCGATCCCTGGACCGGGATCACCAAAGGCAGATGCTCAACCGCTGAGCCACCCGGGCATTCCTGTGCACCAATTTTAAAGTATAAGTTATATGTACTAACAAAAGAAGTTATGGAACCTTACATATAATATGATTTAATTTGCATTACTTTTAAAAACAAAAAATATTTTTATTATTATAAAATGTGTTTATTTCCATATAGGTAAATGCCTAAAAAAGGTCTGTAGGCTGCACAGCAAACCATGCAATGATTATTTCTTCGGTAGAGAAGGAGAAGAAATTGGGATTTGGAGTGGTGGTCAAAACGGACTCCAGTCTTATCTGTGGTTGTTTCATTTTTAACAAGGAGAATATATAGATATATATATAATGTATAATTTAATATAATGTATAATTTAAAATTAATTTAAAAATTCTGGGATGCCTGGGTGGCTCAAGTGGTTGAGCATCTGAGTTCTAGGATCGAGTCCCACATCGGGCTCCATGCATGGAGCCTACTTCTTCCTCTGCCTATGTCTCTGCCTCTCCCTCTCTGTGTGTCTCAAATAAATAAATAAAATCTTTTTAAAAAATAAAAATAAATAAAATTAATTTAGAAATTCTATGCAATGAGAATATATTACAGGTAAATGCTATGCACTGAAGTCCTGCCCTTCTGGCGGAGACTGGAGTCCATCCCTGGATCTAGTCCTCTGGAATCTCCCTACCTTTACTCAATTTTTGACATGTTCTTTGGTCACCAGCTGCACTCAATCTTTAGGTGCAAACCATCCCCCTCCGACCTCACCTGCTAGTAGATCCTGTGTTGACATTGTTATTTTTTTTTTTAAGATTTTATTTATTAGAGACAGAGAGAGATAGAGAGAGAGAGAGAGGCAGAGTCACAGGCAGAGGGAGAAGCAGGCTCCATGCAGGCAGCCCGACGTGGGACTCAATCCCTGGTCTCCAGGATCACGCCCTGGGCTGAAGGTGGCGCCAAACCGCTAAGCCACCAGGGCTGCCCAACATCATTATTTTAAAAATCTGTTATACTTTTTATGATTAAAAGAATGTTGGCCAGATATCCAAGGAAGTCTCCATTAATACATTCTTTATGTGATTATGCAATAGGAAAATCAAGTTGCACAGGTTTGTCATTTATGGTGGTGTCATGAATTTTGTTTGAATGATACACAGATTTACAACTATGCAACATGTAATTTGTTGCCTTTAACTATTAGTCTGAGGGTTTATTACAATAGGTAATGGGCTTTTACACTATTGCAAGCTGCATCCTGTGAATATATTGAAGGTGGATTATTAGGTCAGCTTTTATTTTCACTATCTGCTCAATTCTCAAACACAAGAGGGGTGCCCACCTGTAGTTAATTCACAGCTTGCCTGTGTGTCAACATAGAAATAAGACAGTATCACTCTTCTGCTTATTCAGTAGATCTCATTGTCTTTACAATAAGGTCCAAATTATTTGACGTAGACAAGGCTCTCCCTAATAGGCCTTTAGACTGTTTGAGTGTCACTTGTTGTCAGTCTGCAATTTCCAATATTGAACCCACTTTGCCCATTCATTTCTTTGTACATGCTGCTCCCTCTGCCTGAAACTTCCCAAGGACCACCCGCAATCCCTGCCCTTCTCATGGCCAACCCCCAAGATAGGTGCTCTAAAATTCAGTTTCGGAGTTCTCCTCTGGGGAAGTCTACCAGGCCTTCACACACACACTATGCCCTCCTGTTCTCATGCTATGAGATCAATGTATGTCTTTACTGCGTGTCTTCTGTGCTGACTGGTAAACTCCTGAGGACCAGGACCAGTGTTCTTTATGCTTTGATTGTAGAGATCCCAAAGAAAAACACCCACAGAAACAAAACAGGTGAAACAAATGAAGGATTTGAGCCAGATGGAGTGCTGTAGGAATGGTGGCAGCTGCTGCTCAGCTCTAGCTGACTGTCACTACAAGGAAATACAGAGCACGGTTGACAAACCTGCTTTGCCAAAAGAAGTCAGAAATTCTGCCCGCTGATATGAAACCTCCTGAAAATATTATCACAGTCCTTTGACAAATGCTCCATGGTCCAAATAAAACATTCTTGCTGGGCAACTGATTTGCAATCCCTCTGGGTAACTTCTGTGCCCAGAGCCTGGTGAATACCCAAAGCATGCTCGCTGAGTACATCTTGCACACTGGCAGGTATGATTGGGGCACCATGTGCCAAATGCTATGAATCTTAAAGACATATGATAAGTAGTTAATAAATTTTTCAAAGTTAATGAACAGGGCTCAATGCAGTGCTGGGCTTATGGCACATTTCCAGTAGGAAAGATCCATCATCAGCATTTTTTATTTACACAGGTATTGCTTATGGTATTATTATTAATAGTAATAGTGATTAACATCTGTTAAGCATTCACTATTGCTACATGCTGCACTAATACATTTCATGCTTTATCCTGATAAATTCTTATAACAACCTTGTGAAATACATACTATTATTATTCGGATTTCAATTGATGAGACCCAGTTCAAAATCATAGGGCCTGTGTTATGGGAAAACAATGGACACAAATAACCAGTTAGAATCTGAGGGCTGCCACTTAGTAGCTGTTTGACTCCAGGATGCATCTTATCTTCTCTGTGTTTTAATTTCTTCATTTTTAAAGTGGCTTAGTAATGCCTGTCTCCAGGAGTTGTTGGGCAATCAAAATGAGGTAATGTATATGAAATGCCTGGCACTTCCTAGCTTCTCGTTAAAATGTTTGCTATTATTTCCAGCCATTCTTCCTGACCCAAACTCTCCAGGGCAGAATCTTTTTGTGTAGCAAGCAGGCACGTGTTCTCCATACAGCAGACATTCTCTGACTTCAGAGTGTCTCTGAGTCAATGAGAAGCTTGTTAAAATGCAGCTTCGTAGGCCTGGGAATCCGACTCAGCAGATCAGGGCTGGGGCCCAGGAACTCACACATTTGACATATGCTCCCTGTTGATTCTGCCAACACAACAGTCAGTCCTCAGATCAGAGTTGGAGATATATAAAATTGAGGTAGAATATCCCAGTCTGTTTTTTTTTTTTTTGATTTATGCTAACTCGTTATAAACACACATAATCATAAAATCCAAACAGGTCTCAGTGTTATAAACTCACCTTTATAGCTTCAGCTTTAACATTAAGCTCAGAAACTGTTTCAGTAATGTAGTATTTTCAAAGATACTGACATTTGTTTAAATACTGTCTTTCTAAGGGAGTGTTGAATCTGGAATTGAAATCCAAATGACATTACATTTGAGTCAGTTCAACCTCTTGGCTCTTTTGTGTTCTAAGAGTAGTATTTTAGAGGTCTGAAAATATCTGCTGTTGGTAGTGATGTGAGGTAAAGCCAAATTTTTGAGATAGCCAACATGTTGGTTCTATTTCAAGGAACAGCACTAATGATAGGATTTGGAGATAGAATATTTACAGAACATTTTGATGTTTTTGATAAAAATAAATGAAATAACCATGTATTATCTGTAGGCAGAACAACAGATTGGGCTGTTGTTACAGAGTTAATCTGTTTGCTTGAAAATATTTGTTAGATGTTGAAGCTATAGGCTCTCTTGGGATAGAAACTTTGGCTGGCCCTGGAAATGAATTTTTAAACTAAAATCCTAATTGTTTAATTATCAGCTCAACTATAGGGAACATGTGAACCCATATGCTTTCAAGTTCATGCCTGAAAAGGGGTGCTGTCTATGCTCTTAATAAACTGGTCAATAAGGGGAAATTGTTTCCCCATAATCCAATTTTCACAGTGAAGCTTGACTAATTTAGAATGACTTACTAAACTAAAGAATCCCATTTAGAATGAAGGAAAAAAAATTTCTAAATCCAAATTCTGTGGAGCCATGCTCTACTAGGGAGGAATGTGCATGACCCTCTGGTGACTGTCCCTACGCCCACAGTCCTGCATCTAGCCTGCTCCACCTGTGGCTTTTCATTATGGTCTTAACAATCATCATTATCTTTGTGAAAAGGTTCCCTTTGGGGAGAATTTACAGGAGGCATGATTTCTTAAAGAGAGTTAAGACTACAACCCCTTAGTGCTACTCTTAGCTATTTAGTATCTTATTTCTTGATAATCAATGTACTTTCATACATCAGTATTCATCTTCGAAAAGGAAAAAAAAAAGAAGGGCGGTGGTGGTAACTCATTTTGATTATTTTATTCTTAAGTACATTTGTTTGCTTTAGAGCCAGACAGACCTAGATTCAAATCCCACCTCTCCTCCTTTATGCCAGTATGACCTTGGAGATATAGTTGACATTTCTAAGCCTTGGTTTCTTCATTCATAAAATAGTGTATAATGGGAGATAACAAAACATGATACTTGCAGTGATTAAATTAATTGAAATGAAATGATGTGCAGGCCTTAGGCCTTAATTCTTTGTCTAAAATCTATAGGACAAAATATGTTTTGGGGTTCAGAATTATCCACATTTTAGAAAGATTAGCATAGTACATAGATAGTACAATACACACAATTCACAGCAGGGCCTGTAACCAAATACACTGATTTTTCTGTAACAAAATATATAAATATTCATATAGTCCTTAAAAATACTATAAGTAAAGACTATAAACAGCAGTACATCAGTCCGGGTCAAGTTTGAAGCCAATGAATTTGCACAAACTTACAAGAAACCTATAAGGACTATAAAGAACAGTCCATTAGAGCAACCCTGGTTTTGAGGCCAAATGAATTTGGGCCACTTACCAAGGATTTTGGAATTCTGAACTATATGAAGAAACACAGAACTGTGTCTGGGATATAGCAAAACCTTTCAGACATTACTGAAGCTTTTCTTTAAACAATACTTTGTGTCAGACACTGCACTAAGATTATTGCCTATTAAGTCCTCTACTTCAATAAAAATTGTGTGACGTTGATGTTACTGTTCCCATTTTACAGATGAGGGGGAGAAAAAAGGCAACAGAAGTTAGTCATTTGCTTAAGGCCACACGACTAAACAGGAGTGGGACTAGATGTTAATCTCAGATAGTTTAGCACTATCTGAGCTTGTGACCTCTGTGTTATATACCACATGTTAGCTCTTGGCCTCTTTTGGAAGTTAAGAGATGAGTCCAGCTTTTTTCTCTATATTGCAGGGCCATAAAAGCATCATCATGTTGAAGTGGATCTTGTTCAGAGTTAAACTCCTTTTAGCCGTGAAACTTACACTTACCTACTTGTTAACATCGGGCTTCATTTCACCAAGTAGTTGGAATAGCTTATAAAATATATGCAATCCCAGTGATTATGATACTAATCAGGGGAATTAGAGCAAAGGGGAAAACTGAATTCTTCAGTGTGAAATTATTTTCATTACTGCCTGTGTATAAGGTAGCCTGGATCCAGTGTATGTCAATAAAAAGTTTATTTAGTAGCTCTCTGAGATTTTGTTGTCCTCAAGTTGTCTCATGATTGAAAAAAAAAGCATTTATCATCCATATATTTGCAATCCATGCCAACATCTGTCATCGTTGAACTGTTTCACAGGCTTATTTCAAAAACAAGCTGAAGTTGGCACTTATTGGTCAGAGCCTCTTTGGCCAGGAAGTCTACAGTCACCTCTGCAAAGAGGGCCACCGAGTTGTGGGTGTGTTCACGGTTCCAGACAAGGATGGAAAAGCCGACCCGCTGGGTGAGTGTATCTTGGAACTACAGAATTGAGTACTGCACTGACCCAGCTGGCAGAGGCCCCAGCTCAGACCCCTTATCCCTCATTAGCATTTCTACACTTCTAATTTATTTGCCACAGGCCCCAAAGACCCAGACTACCGGCCTCCCCTCTGGTCCTGCAGTTTTCACTCTACCTATTGAAAGCCTTCTCAAGCTAAGTCTATTTGCACGATAGATATAGAATCAAAAATTCTCCTTTCTTCATGGGCCCCAAGACAAACGTGCAGGCCCCTAGTATATTAAGAGTTTCTCCACTTACCTCCAAGGTAATTACTAGATTGATCCATCAGAAGAATTTTCAGGCATATGTTTTTTCTGAACTATGCTTGTGACTTTCCAAAGGTGTTATGGAACATCTAGAAGGGAGGGTCACATCCAATAACAGAAATTGATGTGGAGTCATAAAGAATGCATTTATGTCAGAACAAATTATGGCTGTGGCTGTTTGGCTGTTAAGGTAAGGTAAAGAGGATAGCCATCCTCAAAGCAAACCGGCAATGGGATTCTGATTTGCAAGCTACACAGCTGGCCTTGAACAAAACAGGAGTTAGAAGTACAGACCCCCTACACAGTCAAAAATCCATGTATAACTTTTGACTCCCCAAAAACTTAACTACTAATAGCTACTGTTGACAGAAGGAAGTCTTACTGATATGTAAGTAACTTCAGTAACTGATGGTACTGATAACATAAGCAGTTTATTACTGCATATTGTGTATATGTATTTACACTATATTCTTATAATTAAGTTAGAGAAAAGAAAATGTTATTTTAAAAAGTCATAAGGAAGGGAAAATACATTTATAGTACTATATTTATCAGGAAAAATTCACATATAAGTGGACCAACACCATTTCAACCTGTTAACAGTATATGTTTTGAAGTCATGGAATTAATTCTGATTCTGCCACTTGCTGCCTGATGATGGGCAAGTTACTAAAACTCACTAAGCTTAGTTCAACAGTACCCATCTTACAAGGATTAAATGAAATAATGTATATAATGTGCTCAGCTCTGTGCCTAATTCATGGAAAGGGGTCAAAAAACAGTGGCTAACTATCTTATTGTCAGAATAGTCAACTAGGGCAGCTGAAAATAGCCCTGGGGCAGCCACAAATCAATATGAAGGAAGACACCTAGATGCTGCATGCTTCTCTCAGTGGCGTAGATTTTTAAAATCAAGACTTCTAGATTTCTCATCCCATTTTTTCTTTCCTAGTCTAATCCTGCACAATTTTCTCCCAATTTCACTTTTTTTTACCACCATTTACTCATTTTCCTGTCATCTGAAAATGAGTTGTTTACAGTTTTTTGAACATTTTATGAACGTTCACATTCTGTGAACATTATTTTACTGGTCTCTCCCATTCTTCCAAGCAAATTGATCAAGGCATCGGTTTGATGGCCAGATTCCTTTAATACTCACTTAGGATTTGGAATTTAGGCTTTCTGGTTGAGGCATCATCACATCCAAAGTCAATGAAGTTTGATGATCCAGTGGGACAGAAAGGAAAGGGAGCTCAAAAATACAGATAAAAAGCCTCACTTAAAGCTTTTAAAGATTGCCTAAAATTGCCTACTTTGTGTTGTTGGTAGAAAATAAATGTATATACTTAATATATACAAGATATGTAGTTAGTCAAAGTGATATCTTATTATGGAACAAAAAATGAGCTACTGCTGTCTGCACTTGGGAGGACCATTCCTTTTCTACACAGAGGTAGATGGAGCCATTCCTTGGAGAAGGGACATTTTCCAAGGGAAGGAATCTTGGATCTTCTCCAGTATGGCAAAACCCTCATGAGAAGCATATATTCCCCATTCTTGGCTTCTCTCTCCCACTGACTTATCTGATTGGTGAATTTGGGAGAAGGTATTAGATAAGCCAAGCTCAGCTCAAAAACTTTCTCTCTTTATCTTTCGAGATCTACCTGGTTGGTGGGGAGAATGTGTTCCAATCTACAGTTTGCCTTATGTTAAAAGAGACTTCCCTTCAGGAAATAGACATGGGAAGGGACTCGTGGTTTTCCACCTGTGCCAGAAGCTATGTCTAATCTGAGTGGTCATGTACCAGCACTTGGCTCCAAATCTAAAAAACAAATAAATAGCTATATCAATAATAAAAGTATAAATTTTTATCTATAAAAGAAAAAGTTTCTGTTAAAATTTTAAAATGTTATCTAGCCACAAACTTTTGAGCTTAAATATATTATGCTTCAAATATACAGATAAAAATCACATTAGGAAAATGGATGAATTGTGATAAAATTGTAACAGGTCAAATTCTCGTCATAATCAAAATTGTTCTTCACCATGTTTTATTTGTAAATATGTCATGAAGCTGTAAAACTCTAATGTGTGAATTCATAGTCATATAAACTTATGGCCAGATTTTTTCTAATGAAAATAACTTTCTTTTTCATGCTCAGCTCTAGCTGCAGAGAAAGATGGGACACCTGTGTTCAAGTTCCCCAGATGGAGAGTCAAGGGCAAGACCATAAAGGAGGTGGCGGAGGCCTACAAATCTGTGGGTGCTGAGCTAAACGTGCTTCCTTTCTGCACACAGTTTATCCCTATGGATGTAATTGACAGCCCAAAGCACGGTTCCATCATATATCACCCTTCCATCCTCCCCCGGCACAGAGGAGCCTCTGCTATCAACTGGTAGGAATTTTTTTTAATTACAGAAATGATGGGCCTATTTCCATTGCCTGTAATCTGTTCTTTTATCTAGGGGATCAAGAAAATAGGTATGCTTGAGCCTGATTGATTGCTACTCTTGCATGAACTCCCCTAAGACTTAGCAGTTCTGCATAGGCTAGACAGTGTTTTCAATGAGTCCTGGCTCCACTGGATACATCTAAGTAATTGAGCAAACAAAGGTTTTATAGTCAGAGAAATTTGGTTCATGCTAGATTTCTTGATCACAGGACTTCTGAGAACCCTTTAAATGTACTTTAGTGAGAGCATCAAAACTTCCAAGAGGGGGGATCCCTGAGTGGCGCAGCGGTTTAGCGCCTGCCTTTGGCCCAGGGCACGGTCCTGGAGACCCAGGATCAAATCCCACATCAGGCTCCCGGAGCATGGAGCCTGTTTCTCCCTCTGCCTATGTCTCTGCCTCTCTCTCTCTCTCTCTCTCTCTCTCTCTGTGACTATCATAAATAAATTTAAAAAATTAAAAAAAAAAAACTTCCAAGAGGGAATCTGAGTACACAATGTTCCCAAACTTATTTGACCATAGAAATTTTTTGTATAGAGCATCTCAAGTACATTTCAAGAAATGCTGAATTACCTGAAATTTTCTTCTTTGTTCTGTCTTCTTCTATCCAGCTTTAAGCTTCTTGAGAGAAGGGACTATGGTCTAACATTTTTATTGCTGTAGGTATACCACAGGTACTAAATATCATAGGTACACTTTTCCACATTCTCTCCTTTCCCTGTACATCTCCCTGATATCTCTCAATGTCAAGTTATTAAATAGGCAGGAAACTACACTTAGTTTAAATGTGATAAATGACATTTCATTGTATTTGGCATGAATCAATTTCTTTTTGCTCTTATAAATGGTACTGTGTGGTTATCTTTGCACTTAAACTTGTATTTTTTTCTCATTTCACATTGTTTCCACATGTAGAATCATTGGATCAAAGTATATGAATGTTTTCAAGCCTTTTGATAGCATAATGCCAATTAATTCCTCAATATTTCTGAAAAGAGTGATTGATTTATTACTGACTTAGGTCTTGCTTGATTAGTAGCTCCAAGGTTTAAAAATTATTTAAGTCATGAACATGGATGATATGTTACTTCATATTCTTTTGATATTAGCCTATCCTCTCATATCTTTTATATGTATTTATCCACATATTCAGCTTATTGTTTATATTATAAGCTCTTATGGGCCAGTATTTTCTCTTAGGCTAAGCTTTTTCCCCCCAGTATTTTATTTTTTTGTTTGTTTGTTTGTTTGTTTGAGAGAAAGTGAGAGAGTGAGAGAATGCATGTGTGTGCATACCCATGAGGGTAGGGGTGGGATGGGGCAGAAGGGGAGGGAAAGGGAGGGAGAGAGAAAGGAGTGGATCCTAGATCTCAAGCAGACTCCCGGCTGAGTACTGAGCCCTACCCGGGGCTCTATCTCACAACCCTGAGATCATCACCAGAGCCAAAACCAAGAGTTGGATGCTCATGCAGGCACTCTTAGGCAAAGCTTTATAAAGAGCATAAAATACAAAGAGTTGAATTAATTAACCACCTCTTACTATAGTTTACCTAGACAATCTAGAGCCAATTCTAGCTCTGACTTATACCCAAATTACATAACCTAAATAAACAGTTAAGAAAACTAATAAGTTCTCCTCTACTGAGTATTCCCTGTTTTATCTTCCATTATCTTATCCTGCCTAGTACAGGGTCAAGTACAAGGTGGGAATTGGACCCTAGTGGGCAAAATTGCTGAATGCCACAGTAGAAAGCCGAAAACTGGCAGTTAAGGAGTGGAGGTAATGACAGATTCTTGTGCCCTTTTGAGTAGAGTAGAAGTCATCATCAGAAGTCATCATTAACACGAAAGTCAATAGATAAGGGAATGTATAAAATAGTGGTACCAGTGCTTTTTATGAATGCTGACATCTCCTGGCTGTACTATTAATTTCTCACAGTAGTTCTGTCACTGTCTACCTCCCATTGTAACTACCTTGTACTTTATTTATTTCTTAAGAGAGAGAGAGAGAGAGAGCAGACATGAGCCAGGGGGCTGGAGGAAGAGCAGAGGGATAGAACGAGGGAGAATCTCAAGCAGGCTCCATGCTCAGCGAGCCCAACATGGGGCTCAATCTCATGACTGAGATCACAACCTGAGCCGAAATCAAGAGTCAGCCGCTTAACTGACTGAGCCACCCAGGCACCCCACCACTACCTTGCACTTTAATACCAATAATTCGTCACTTTGTGATACATTAAACCAACATTTTAAGTTGAGGCTTTTCTTTTCACAGGACTCTAATTATGGGAGACAAGAAAGCTGGGTTGTCTGTTTTCTGGGCTGATGATGGTTTAGACACTGGACCCATCCTTCTTCAGAGGTCATGTGACGTTGAACCCAATGATACAGTGGATGCACTTTATAATCGGTTTCTTTTTCCTGAAGGAATCAAGGCCATGGTTAGTATATTTACACCATCAAGGGGAATTTAGTAAAGCTTTAACATTTTAGAAATGTTTTTCTCTTATTGAGAATTTCCCCATATTAATCTTTACAAAAAGTATAAAGCTGAAAACAAAATTAGACTTTATATTTGCCAGTAGGATAGTATATTTAGGGTGGAGGTCCGAACGTTAAAATGTCTTAGTCTCTGAAGCTTGTTCTTCTGAGAACAGTGATCAGATGGATGAGGTAGCAATGAAACAGCTTCATTTATTTTGCCAAATACCTGAATCGTCAATCCTGTTTGTAATGACTAATTGTAAGGAAGTGTACAGAATCTTAAGAAATTTTGCTATGGAAGTTGGACTTCTGTCAAAAGTATTTGAAATCAGTCTATGTAACAGGATGAAATTTGGCATTGCTTTATTTATTTGTTATTCAGATGTGCTCTGCGTAAAAAGTCCAAAGCATGTACACCACAGAGTAAAAATATATTAGCCTGTAAAATGTTGAAAGATAGATTTCAATGTCAACATTGAAATCTATCTTTCAATATTTTCTGAATTGGATAAGGTAGAAATAGCCACACAGAGATGGATACTAAGATGGTATAAAGCAGCAACCATTGATTTTGGAGGGAGGAGTGCAGAGCTTTGTATCATTTAATGATTACCAGAGTAGAGCTTTGGTGTTAGAAAGATCAAAGTTCTCATTCTACCACGTATCTGTTCAATGATAATAGGCAAGTCACTTAGCCTCTTTAGCCTTGGTTTTCTTATCTGTAAAATGTATATATTACCAGATTTATAAGAGCTCCTGAGAAATTAAGTAGCATTTGTGTAAAACACTCGGCACACAGTAGGTGCTCAAAAATGATCATTACAATCAAAATAGTATTATGTGTGTTCAGCGGCATTTGCTCAAGCCCAGATCATGTACCTGATGATATCATAGCCAGAAGTGGATAAATGAATGAGCTATGAACTGGCCCTGTTCTTGGGTAGCCCTCCACATGCTCTTGGGGAGGCTGGTCAGCAGCCATGTGTGCCGAGAGATCTGAAAACCCAAGTTCACATAGGCCTCCCTGTGAAGGAGAGAGGCTCTCAACTTAAGGCAAACATGAGTCTGGCACAGAAGACAATTCACAACACATCTCAAAGGCAATTAAACTCATGTGTGGATTTTAACTGGTGTGTAATTCCAGGTATCCTCAACTAGAAAGTAAGTTGAAGTTCTTAAATAGAATAATGCATCACTTTCTAGAATCATCATGATGAGCAGAAATCACTCATGAGAGCCCATCTTACAATTCTATTATTAAAATTCCCACTAGATCACGAAGGGGAGGTTGAAATTTGTTTTAACAAGGGAGTCATTCTTAAGAGTACTAGCTCGATATTGGCAGTAGGTAGACTTGGATGCAGATCTTACTACTGACACCCACTAGCTATCTCTGTGATCTTGGACTAGGTGCTTCACTTTTCTAAGAATCAGTTTCCTTGTCCATAAAACTGAGATAATAATATCTACCTGGCAGGACTGGTATGATGTCTGCAAGGATATTTTACATAAAGTAGCTACCACATTGCCTGGGACATAGATGTAACTGAAGAAATGGTAGTTATTGTCACAGTCTGACTCTCTGGACAGATTGATTGATTAAAGTTTTATTTATTTAAGTAACTCTACATCCAATGTGGGGTTCAAACTCATGACCCTGAGATCAAGAGTCACATGCTCTTCCACCTGAGCCAGTCAGGCGCCCCTGGACAGATTTATATATAGTAATTCTGTTTAGCACGAACTTCAGTTAAACCAACGGTGCCGTTACTGACCATTGGGCTGTAACACAGATCATGTTTTCGACTTTAGGTGGAAGCTGTCCAACTCATAGCCGATGGAAAAGCTCCTCGTATTCCCCAGCCAGAAGAAGGGGCAACGTATGAAGGTATCCAGAAAAAGGAAAATGCTGAGGTATTTATATGAACTCAATAACACACCTCAATGTTCTTGGCCCTTTACTTTTAAGTAGTTCCCAGTGTACCATTTCCTGGCCAAAAGGTAGATCTCTAACCATCCTGTTCTATTCTGCACCAATCCTACTTCCATCACTGATGGAGAGAATTGATTACTTTTGATACTCATAGCATTAGGAGTTTCAGCCTGTGCTTTGTACTTCCCTAGATTTCTTGGGATCAGTCTGCCGAAGTTTTACATAACTGGATCCGAGGTCATGATAAAGTTCCTGGAGCTTGGACAGAGATAAACGGACAGGTATGTTCTAGGGACCAATTGTGTGTGTGTGTGTGTGAGAGAGAGAGAGAGAGAGAGACCTTTGTAAGAAGTATTACACATAAATCCACTTTTGCTTGGTAACCTCTGTCCGGTTACTTACCCATTGGGTGTTTTGGTTTCCTTATTGTAAATGGGACTAATAATAGTAGCTCTTTTTTTTAAAAAATTATTTATTTATTTATTCATGAGAGACACACAGAGAGAGGCAGAGACACAGGCAGAGGGAGAAGCAGGTTCCATGCAGGGAGCCCGATGTGGGACTCGATCCCAGGACCCCAGGATAATGCCTTGAGCCAAAGGCAGACACTCAACCACTGAGCCACCCAGGTGTATCTAGTGCCTCTTTTATTGGTTATAGGTCATTGTGAAAATTAAGTGAGTTAACACATGTTAATTCATTTAAGTACTTAGTCTCTGGCATAAGTATTCAATAATAACTCTTAGAGTGCTCAATAATTAATAGCTAATAGTCATAGAATTATATTAACACATCATCTAGCATCACATTCTCTTGGTTACAGTCTGAATTCAGTCCTGTTTCCATGAACTCACCCACAAAACACCCTGTGTTTCCCATCAGTAATCACACTGGCCTAAAATGATCTGATTGCTCCCCACATCTGCCCTCAATGACTCCCCATCATCACCTCTACTCCCCTTCAAAACCCCTAGCTTCAGGCTGTGACGTCTGCGAGAACTTTTTGTCTCATTCATCTTTGTATCAATGTCAATAAATGATAAACGTCTTCTGGATGTGAGGCACTCTCGAATCTCTTCAGTCATCCATTCATAGATTATCACTCGTTTTGTGTCATTTCTACAGATGATTACTACTGTCTCCCACATTGGGCTATTTCAATTTTATCATAAATCATCATTCAACTTGAGCTTGTTTTCAGGGAGTGCTGCTTGCCCACACCCTGTTTGTAGGTATGACTCCCTCCTTACATGGCCTGGGTTTGCTCTTTTTCTTAGATGGTCACGTTCTATGGCTCATCATTACTGAAAAGCTCTGTGCCTCCTGGAGAACCACTGGAAATTAAAGGTGCCAAGAAGCCTGGTCTTGTTACCAAAAATGGACTTGTTCTTTTTGGTAATGATGGAAAAGCAGTGAGTGTTCAATATGGTCACCTATAATGTTTTTGGTTTCCTTCTATAACCCAAGCTGCTAAGGGAATATCTTTCACAAGGTAATCGGCTATACAGTGGGATATGGGAGGCCTCAAGGACCTGCACAGTGTGCTTTGTGGTACAGTAGAAAGTGCTTGGGATATAGTCAGGAAACAGAATGTGAACCCCTCCTCTGTTACTTGCTGGTCTTGGGAGGATGCTTCTCCCCTTGGGATCTTCATTTCCCCATCTGTGAAACACAGAGTAGTCTCATCTGCCTGCCTTCCCACTGCTGGAGTCTGGGAAGATAAATACTGTGGATGTGGCCTTCTTCAGATGCTCCTTGCCTTTGCCTCCCATGCAGGTACCCACTCACACTGCCCTGTGCTCAAGAGCATGGGCTCTTGCCCTTTAGTGGACTCTTTGAAGATAGCAAAGGGGAATTTGCAGCCTAAAGGTGTACTCTGGTAGCTTGCAGGGGGCGGGAGGGGGGGGCGGTCAGTTATTAAATTGTAGGCTTCTGGGTCCAGCTAGTTCTGGGTTATGACCTTAGCTCTGTAACTTACTAGCTATGTGGTGTTGGACAAATTACTTAACCTCATTGAGCTCCATTTCCTTATCAGTAAGATGAGGATGATAATGGGACCTGCTTCCATCAGGATTCATGAGACTAAATGATACACACATACATACTTAGCACTGTGCTTGCTGCGGAGTAAGTGTTCAGATGATGGCCATGAGGGAGGAGGGGAAGTGATAGTTGTAGTAGTGGGTGGAGGAAGAGGAGTTATAGTAGGTTTTAGTCTAAAGATGTTACACCCAAATGTCAATTTTTTCTAGAGCTTGTTTTCAATTTTGAGACGTATCTAGCCCTAGACTTAACTTTCTCCTTTCTGCTGCCATTAGTAAAATACCAGTTCAGATCTTTGACACATAATGGTAAGGGTTTTTAGTTCATATTTTTCTATTTGCCAAACAAGCTGATCTTTGTATTCATATATGACACTCCATCTCCCACCATCTTACTCTTGCATTGTCTGAATCTTCAATTCCTCTGCTCTTTTTGTCACTATTTTATAGCTGATGGTGAGAAATCTGCAGTTTGAAGATGGAAGAATGATTCCTGCTTCTCAGTACTTTTCAGCCGGTGAGACATCAGTGGTAGAACTTACAGCCGAAGAGGTCAAGGTGGCAGGGACCATCAAGGTGAACATGTGATGTCCTTAATGTTACTCTTACCTTAGAAAACTGAAGCATTTTGGTCATGGCACCATCAGTCTTCAGAGTAGGGAGGAAGTACTTTCTCTCCTCTTTTTTGTGTTAGCTGTCATATGAAATCAACTCCAAAATGCATATGCAAATTTATTTCTCACAAAATTATTCAAGGCAGCTCTAGGTCAACATGGGGGTGAGGGGAGAAGCTGGAATGTAAGGATTAGGGGTGCTGTCATTTGGGGCCCCAAGTTCTGCTATCTTCAAGGTCACCCTAGGGGTCATCTACATTCCAGACAGCCAAGGGCTAAAGAGTACAGAGAATTGTGTGAAGGAGGTTTTGCATGGGTCAAGACTAGGAGTCAATTTCACTTCTGCTCCTATTCATTGGCTAGAAGTCAGTCATATGGCTGCATCTGACTTGAAAAGATGCTGAAAAATGTAGTCAAGCCACATATCCAAGATGAAAAAATAGTAGGTTTGGTGAGGAGCTGGCCAGTCTCTACCATTGTGTTGTTCATGGCACATCCTTCATAAAAATTACCCTTGCTGTATAGGTCATCTGGGCTGGAATTTTAAGCAATGTCCCTGTTATTGAAGACTCAACAGACTTCTTTAAATCTGGAGCGAGCTCAATGGATGTTGTCAGGTAAAACGATTACCCTATTGACTCATGCCCCTCCACTAGAGATTTTTTTGACTTTGACTTTGAAAATCAAATCCAATCCTTTGTTCTGGATGTTATCATTTTACCATACCCACTCTACTCTTTTCTTCATCTTTTTTGAATTGTTTCCATGTCAAACATGTATATTTGTTCCTTTCTCTTTGTTGCT
This sequence comes from Canis lupus baileyi, assembly GCF_048164855.1. Taxonomy (NCBI): domain Eukaryota; kingdom Metazoa; phylum Chordata; class Mammalia; order Carnivora; family Canidae; genus Canis; species Canis lupus. The sequence goes on from NC_132848.1 coordinate 36,046,592, forward strand.
AGCCAGGAGTAGTTTTCATATGCCCTTTAAACCTAGAAAACTGATGCTTCTAATTGTTTGTTTCTTTTAAAAATTTGCCCTTACATTTCTTAGCTAATTTTGGAATGGTGAAGCTCTGGATGAGAATGTTAATCAGGAATTACCTACATAGTCTGATTCAGAAGCATACTTGACATTGATTACATTTACCCCAATATCTTTTTTATCCTATCCCTCAAAATTACCCAGTAAAATATAGCTAGAATAAGGATTATTAGTATACTTGCAAGAGGAAGAATCATTGCCCTATAGTCAGAATTTCTCTATAAAGGTTTATGGCAAGTTGAAAGAGCTAGAGTCCTAGAGGCCCTCTTTTATGGCAAAAAAAAAAAAAAAAAAAAAAAAAAAAAAAACAGTCTGTGAGGATCCTAATACCGGAGAGTCTTGCAGAGATATTTTGCTTTGAGGGCTGGCTACACTATGGCCATTCACTAATTAAATAAGTTAAAGAATGCTGCTCCTCATGTCAAAAAAGTGAGTGTTCTTTATGATCATTCTGTTTATTTTCTTATCACTCATTTATTCCACAACATTTATTGAGTACTCACTATATATGCACTACATATCAGGAACACTTTGAACTCTGGGAATACAGTCATGAACAGGACAAAGTTCTTTAATTCATGGAGCTTTTATTCCACTAAATCCAAACAATCATCTCCAGAGCAAATAGCATCATCAAGTCAAGAGTTTTGGTTCCTCAAATAACAAATTTCTTAGCTATGATCTGTGAGTTCCCAGAAACTTCTAATTTACTCAATTAAAGATTTCAGTACTATGCTATTACTTTTTTTACTAGCAAGACGCTCCTGCTAGAATTGCCCATTTTCTGTTTGAGTATCTGAATCACTATAATCACCTGATGCTGTTACCTGGAACTGCCAAAGCACCTCATCTCTTTTGGAGAAGAAATGACCAAACAACTGTGGTGATATTTCTGTCCTGCAGCTAGCACACTGGTGATATTCAAGCAATGGCAAATAACAGCTATAATTTGTAAAATTAACAGCAAAAAATCAAAGGATCAGTAGAGACTTCAGAAGTTATCTTAACCTAACATGATTCTACTTTGTAGTGACACTAACCATGTAATGCAAACAACATGTTTGTTTCATTCTTATACATGATCCAGAGACAATATTATACAATATGACTTTTGTTTCATACTCTTTACAGTTAGGGACTTTCCTTTATTTATTGTTCTTGTAGTACCTTTGAAAGGAAAGGAACTAATTTTATGTGCCCCCTATTATCTTGCTTACAAGTAGGTAAAAAAAATTTTTTTTTTGCCTTGGTTTCTTTTCTTTCTACCTATATACAAAGTTAAAAACAAGAGAATATCCACTGTCCTTCAGGACAGCTTTTTAATTTTGTTCTCCTGGTCTTACCAATTTCTTCAGTTATTATCATGGAAGATCTCCGAGGCTCTGTACAAATGGGTTTGTAGCATGTCTTATCTACAAACAATGTGGAAAATGTGTTAATATGGTTCCCCTAAATCCTTTTAAAAGTGTAAGTAATGGTGAGCTGCTGCTTCTGTCCAGGCTGGTTGAGGAGATCAGACAGAGGTGTGGTGGGCTTCAGCTGCAGAACGAAGATGTCTATATGGCCACCAAGTTCGAAGACTTCATCCAAAAAGTCGTGAGGAAATTGAGAGGAGAAGATCAAGAAGTGGAACTAGTGGTGGATTATGTAAGCTTCTCCACGCTGCCTGAAATCTACATCATGTTGACACAACAGTGAGGATGCCGCATGATAGGCACTACACATATAAGCTATAAGGGAATTCTGTGCCTTCTGTCCATTTTTTTATGGCCTTTTTGAAAAAGCTATTTCTTTTTTTTTTTTCAACTAGCTGCATTCTGTTTTATTTTTTTTAATTTTTTTAAATAAATTTATTTTTATTGGTGTTCAATTTGTCAACATACAGATAACACCCAGTGCTCATCCCATCAAGTGCCCACCTCAGTGCCCGCCACCCAGTCACCCCCACCCTCCGCCCACCTTCCCTTCCACCACCCCTAGTTCATTTCCCAGAGTTAGGAGTCTTTCATGTCTGTTTCCGTCTCTGATATTTACACTTATTTTTTCTCCTTTCCCCTTTATTTACTTTCATTATTTATGGCCTTCTTGAAAAAGCTGTTTCATTAAGATACACCATAAAATTCACTCTTTTGCTTTATTTTTAAAAATGTTTACTTATTATATATTAGAGAGAGAGAGAGAGAGAAAAAAAAAAAGAGAGACAGTGAGCAGGGGAAGGGCAGGAGCAGAGGGAGAGAGAGAATCCCAAGCAGACTCCTTGTGAGTACAAAGCCTGACATGAGGCTCAATCCCAGGACCCTAAGATCACGACCTGAGCTGAAATCAAAAATAGGTGCTTAACCAACTGAGCCACCCAGGCACCCCAAAATTCACTCTTGTAAAATGTATAGTTCAGTGGTTTTATTTTTTTTTATTTGTTTTAGAAACTTCTTTTATTTTTAAGATTTGTTTATTTATTTGAGAGAGAGAGAGTGGGTGGGGGAAATATGAGCAGAGGCAGAGGCAGAGGGAGAAGCAGACTCCCTATAGAGCAGGGAGCCTGACATGGGGCTTGATCCAAGGACCCCAGGATCATGGCCTGAGCCAAAGGCAGACACTTAACTGAGCCATCCAGGTGTCCCAGGCCAGTGGTTTTAAGTATATTTACAGAGTTGTGCAACCATCACTGCTGATTATGGAACATTTTTATCACCCAAAAAGGAACCCTGTATCTACTAACAGTAATGCTCTGCTCTCTTCCCCCTACTTCTGGCCCCCAGAAACCACTAATCTCCTTTTTGTCTCCGCAGATTTGTCTATTGGTATAATAATTATATCATTTTTTGTTATTTATATAGATATTTCATATACATGGAATTACACCATTTGTGGCCTTTTGCATTTGGCTTCTTTCACTGAGCACCATGTGGTCAAGGCTCATCCATGCTGTAATGTGTGTTCAGCTCTTTACTCTTTTTCTGGCCAGATACTATTCCGTGCTATGGATATACCACATTTTGTTTATTCGTTCCTCAGTGAATGGACACTTGGGTTGTTTTCACTCTTTGGCTATTCTAAATAATGGTGCTATGAAAATTCGTGTGTCAGCTTTTGTGTGAACACGTGTTTTCAGTTCTCTGGGATAGATATCTAGAAAGGCAATTGATGAAGTCATATAGTAACTCTGTTTAACTGTTTGAGGAACTGCTAATCTGTTTGCCAAAGTGGTTATGCCATTTTGCAATCCTACTAGCAGTGTAGAAAGATTCTAATTTCTCCATGTCCTCACCAACATTTGCTGTTGTCTGTCTTGCCTATTTTATTCTTTTTAAAAGATTTTATTTACTTATTCATGAGAAACACAGTGAGAGAGACACAGGCGGAGGGAGAAGCAGGCTCCCTGCGGGGAGCCCAATGTGGGACTTGATCCCAGGACCCCAGGGACACACCCTGAACCAAAGGCAGATGCTCAACCACCAAACCACCCAGGTGTCCCTGTCTTGCCTTTTTTTTAGCTAGAGGTGTGAAATGGTATCTCACTGTGGCTTTGATTTACATTTCCCTGGTGACTAACAATGAGCATCTTTTCATGTGCTTATTGGCCATTTGTATATCTTTTTTGGGAAAATGTCCATCCAAATCCTTTGCTTGTTTTTTAATTGGAATATATGTCTTTTTGATGTTGAGCTGTAAGGGGCTTTTGTGTACTTCGGATACTAGACCTTAATCAGATACATGATTTGTATACATTTTCTCCCATTCTGTGGGCTTTATTTTCACTTCTTTGACAGTGTCCTTTGATGCATAAAAGTTTATTATTTGATTCAGTTTAATTTATCTATTCTTTCTCACTGTGCTCTTACAGGCATACCTTGCTTTATTGCTTTTTGCTTTACTGTGCTTCATATATAGTGCATTTTTCACAAATTAAAGTTTGTGGCAATCTTGTGTTGGGTAAGTCAATTGGCACCATCTTTCCAACAGCATTTGCTCATATCATGTCTCTATATCACGTTTTGGTAATTCCCACAATATTTCAAACTTTTTCATTGCTATTATATTTGCTATAGTCTGTGATCAGTGTTAATCTGTGATCAGTGATTATAACCCACTCAAAGCTCAGATGATGGTTACCATTTTTTTATAATCAAGTGTTTATTTTTTAATTGAAGTATAGTTGATAAAGTATTATTAATTACAATATATACATTGATTTTTTAGACATAATGATATTGCATACTTAATAAACTAGTGTATAAGATAGTATAGTGTAAACATGGCTTTTATATGCACTGGAAACCAATAAGTTCATTTGGCTTGCTTTATTGCGATATTCTCTTTATTGAGGTAGTCTGGAACTGAGCCTGCAATGTCTCTGAGGTATGTCTGTATATGTCTTCTCTTGACCTTTTTTGCTCCTCTATTTTTCCTTTACTGCATTTTGTTTGTATTAAATATAGTCTAGTATACCATTTTGATCCCTTATTATTTCTTTCACTATATATTTTTAGTTAGTTGCTTTGTGGTTGCCTTGAGGATTACAATGAACACTTTTGTTTGAACACTCCAGTTCAGTTCAGATTCATGTCAACCTAATAACAATAGTGTAGAAAAACTTTGCGGTAATTTAGTTCTGCTCCCTATCCCCTCATTTGTGATATTGTTGTCATATAAATTACATCTTTATACATTGTAAGCCCACCAACATAGTTTTACAATTATTGTTTCATGCAGTTGTCTTTTAAATCATGAGAAGAGTTAAAAACAAATATACATGTATACTGACTTCTGTATTTACTTTTATCAGTGTGCTTTATTCCTGTAGATTCACGTTCTGTCTAGAGTCCTTTTGTTTCAACCTGAAGGACACCTTTTAGTACTTTTTGAAGGGCAGTGTGCTAGCAAGGAATTCTCTCAGTCTTTGTTCATTTGGGAATGACTGAATTTCTCCTTTGTTTTTGGAGAGTGCTTTTGCTGTATATGGAATTTTTGGCTCACAGTCTTTTTCTCTCTCTCTTTTTTTAAAGATTTTATTATTTATTTATTCATGAGAGACACAGAGAGAGAGGCAGGCAGAGACATAGGCAGAGGGAGAAGCAGGCTCCATGCAGGGAGCCTGATGTGGGACTCGATCCCAGGACCGTGGGATCATACCCTGAGCTGAAGGCAGATGCTCAACCACTGAACCACCCAAGCATCCCCACAGTCTTTTTCTTTCAGCACTTTTAATGTGTCAATCTATTGACTTCTGGCCTCCATGGTTTCTAAGCATCAGTCATCTGTTAATTTTATTGAGGATCCATTTTCTGTGATGGGTTGCTTCTCTCCTGTCCCTTTCAAGATTCCCTCATTATCTTTGGCTTTTGACCATTTTATTATGATGCTTCTAGAATGGATCTCTTTTATCCTACCTAGAGTTTGTTGAGCTTCTTGGTTGTATGGTTTAATGTTCTTCATCAAATTTGGGACATTTTTATTTACTATTTCTTCAAATATTCTTCCTGCTGCTTTCCTCTTCTCTCCTTTTTTCCTTCCTGTTTTCAGACTGGATAATATCTATTGACCTATTGTCTAGTTTGCTAGTTCTCTATTCTGTTTGCTTGAATCTACTATTGAGCCCCTATGGTGAATTTGTGAAGTTTCACTTATTGCACTATTCAGCTCCAGAATTTCTCTTTGGTTCTTTTCTTATAATTCTTATCTCTTTATTGATATTCTCTATTTGGTGAGACATTGTTCTCTTATGTTCCTTTAATATTTTAGACATCATTTCTTTTAGTTATTGGGACATATTTACAAAAGCAATTATTTAAATATTTTTCTAATAAATCCAGTGCTAAGTCTTTTCCAGGATGGTTTCTATTGACCCTTTTTTTTTTTTTTGTCCTGTATATTGGCCACTCTATTCTTTCGTGTTTCTTCATGTATCTTGCAATCTTTTGTTGAAAACCATCTGTTTCATAATGTGGCAACTCTGGGAATAAGACCTCTCCCTTCACGGGGATTATTGTTGTTGCTGGTTGTTGTTGGTTTTTCTCTCTTTAGTGAGTTTCTTGGGCTAATCCTGTAAGGCCTGTATTCTTTGTTGTTTGCCACCACTGAAGTCTCTACTTGGTTTGGTCATCAGCTGATGATCAGACATAGATTTCCTTAAATTTCTTGTACTGATAAGTCTCTCAGAGTCTACTGAAGGACTCAGGTAGTTTGTGCAGAGCAAGCTCTGAGTTAGGTTAAGTAAAGAAAGACACAGAGTATAGAGCTTAGCATCGGGGAACTCTGTGGAGATAAGGCCTCTAGGGAGCTTCTGGGGAGCCATGTGCGCCCCGTTGGTGGCTAATAGACTGCTGGTTGTAAGGATATTGGTTTTCAAGTTACTGCTGCACTGTTAAGAGACAGATAGGAAAGAGTAGGACAATTAATATACCACAGAACTCACTGTTCTTACAGAGATTCCACTGTTTTTCTTGAATTTTTCTTGAATAAATGGATTCTCAAGCTTTTGGTTATTCTCCAGAGTCCTGAGAAGAATGATTTTTGACGATATTTTCTAACATTCTTGTGGCTTTTATGAAGGAGTGGATTTTTAGTGGTGTCTGGTCTATTATGCCAGAAATGCTTCTCATCCATTTGTTTTTAATAAAATTTAGGTAAATTTGGGAAGCAGTTTAGCATCATCTGGTTAAGAACATGAATTTGGGTGTCAGACCCACCTAAAGTTGAACCCACATAGCATTACTTACCAGCCATGCAACCTATGGCAAGTTACTTAACTTCTCTAAGCCTTGGCTTCCTCATTTTTTTTTAAATAAATTTATTTTTTATTGGTGTTCAATTTACCAACATACAGAATAACACCCAGTGTTCATCCCGTCAAGTGCCCCCCTCAGTGGCTTCCTCATATGTTAAATGAGACAATAATGATATATACCTCATAGGATGGTTGGAAGAATCAAATTAGATGGTACATGGAAGACACTTAGCACATTTTCAGAATGATGAGTTTACGGGGACTAGACACGTCAAGTCAGATGAGATTCCTTCATTAAGTCCTACATAAATAGAATGGAAATATTTCTTTTTTAATGATTTTATTTGTTTATTCATAAGAGACACACAGAGAGGCAGAGACACAGGCAGAGGGAGAAGCAAGCTCCCTGCAGGGAGCCCAACGGAGGACTCGAACCTAGGACCCTGGGATCATGCCCTGAGCCAAAGGCAGACACTCAACCACTGAGCCACCCAGGTGTCCCAGAATGGAAATATTTCATAGAAACATTTCTTATCTGTAGGATAAGACTGATGACCTCTTGATATTTTTCTATTCCTTTTTAAAACATGATCAATTTCTCTATATGAAATTATTTTTAAATCATTACATTGACTCTGTATATCTTGCATTGATATGAAATTTTATTCTAATAATGCTTTTTCAATATGTTTTCTCAGTTATTCCATGTAATAACTGTATGAGGCAGGTAACATTATTCTCTTTTTATTATTTTTTTAAGACTTTATTTATTTGAGAGAGAAAGCAGATGGAGGAAGGGGTAGAGGGAGATGGAGAGAGTCTCAAGCAGATACCCTGTTGAGCAGGGTGCCCAACTGGGCCTGATCCTACAACCCTCATATCCTGACCTGAGCTGAAAACAAGAGTCAGTCGCTTAACCTACTGAGCCACCCAGGCACCCCTCCACTTTTTATTGTTGAAAAAACTGAAGTTCATAGTAGTTAATGGACTAATCTAAATTCACTCACTAGGTAACAGTAAAGAATACAATTTAGGCAACACATTTGAAAGAGAAAGAGAAAGTGAAAATGAGGAGGAACTTAAGGAAGGAAAACTTAAAATGGCACCAGTGTAAAAGGCAACCTAATCCACAAAGGCAATTTCAAGGTTTCAAATGAATGCAATGGCTGTGCTCCATAGATGTTGCCACTAGATGGTGCCATTTCCATTATCTGGAGGTCTTTTGAGTTCTCTTTTATTTCTGTAGAAAATCTGAAGTATTGATAAGGCCCAGCCTTAGAGTACTTTGGTTATCAGAGATGCTGGCCTCCTGGCTCAGTGGCCAATCTGAGCATCATGAGGCCCAAATCTTACGTAAGTTTATATCTTCCAGAGACTAGTAACTAGAATCCTATCGACATAACTTCTCCTGTCAACCTCTTTATTGCTAATTGTTATCAAATGGGTAAGCAGAGAAATCCACCGAATCTGTTAATATAATTCTCTATTTTAGGTTTCAAAGGAGGTCAATGAAATGACCGTGAAAATGCCATATCAATGTTTCATAAATGGACAGTTCACAGATGCTAATGATGGAAAGACCTATGATACTATCAACCCAACAGATGGATCTGTGAGTAATTACTTAGTGTGCACAGCGACCACTGGTCATGAATTTTTAATTTATACAGTTGTAAAACCGACAGTCTTAATAAGTTACTTTATTCTATCACTTTGCCTCTGAGCACTTATTATAAATGCACTCCATGTATTTCTTCCAACTATTCAATTCTAGTACTGGCTGCTAACTGTAATAAATTATTTTATTGAGTGAATATTTATGATGAATTTAGATGTATAACTATACCTATACATATCAGAGGCATATCTCCAATAAAACTATATGCAGAAAATAATTTTTAGAGTTTGCAATCTCATGGCAAGAAATTCAGCTTCTGTAAGGTGCTAGAAGAGATAGATATATTCTTCCTAAACGTAGTATGACATGAGAAGTCCAAACTTTCAGTCTAATGATTTCCATGTTAAAATTTTTTTGCTATATTACTGAATGTATTGATTTTCCATCATAAATTCGTTGGGTTTTATAAGTAATACTCTATTTTTCCTATTAATATAATATTAATTTCAAGAGGCATATTTGTATATCTCTATTTAAACAACTCATACCCTATTTTTTCTTCTCTTGAAACAGACAATATGCAAAGTATCCTATGCTTCTTTGGTGGATGTTGATAAAGCAGTAGCAGCAGCAAAAGATGCCTTTGAAAAAGGTGAATGGGGAAGAATGAATGCAAGAGAAAGAGGAAGATTGATGTACAGGTGTGGTTTTTAAAAACACAGAACTACTACCTTGGGATGTTGGCTAACATTGCCAAGATTTTAAACATTTCCCAAAAATATTCTAGTATCCACCTATTATATGTCTTCTGTTATTAACATCATATAAAGTTCCATATATATGAGTTCTTGATTTTTGTAATATTCTTTGTAACAGCAGGAAAAAAAGTTCAATTAAGAACCATTTACAAAGACGTGGGCAAGGATGAGGGATAATGAGGTACCTAGTTAGGGGCAGCAGCAGGAGGAAACTGTTACTACTCCAAGGTCTGGGACAGAGGAAGAGACTACTGGAATCTGACAAGATCTGTAGCCGTAGAAGACCTCACTCCAGGGTTTTTGGTGAAGGGATGCAGCAGCTGCTGAATCACAGCCCATCTGTGAAGATGCTGGAGAATGGAATCCCCAATCACTTTCTCTCTCATTAGTCAAGCCCAGTGACAGAGCAGGAGAGCCAGGTGATCTGGCCTATAAAGGTCATCCTCCCAGGTCATAGAGCAGTGTGGAGGATGGATTTACAACAGCAAATGGGGAATATTCTTTGTTGTTTTCAAAGACAAAGTCAACCGAAGAAAGACAATTATCATAAGAAATAGCACAGAGAACCATAAGGGAAGGAGGGAAAACTGAATGGGGAAAAAAGTCAGAGAGGGAGACAAACCAGGAGAGACTCTTAACTCTGGGAAACAAACTAAGGGTTGCTGGAGAGAAGGGGGGTAGAGGGACAGGATTACTGGCTGACGGGAATTAAGGAGGGCATGTGATGGATGGGCAACTGATGAATTATTGAAAACTACATCTGAAACTAATGATGTACTATATCTTGGCTAATTGAATTTAACTTTAAAACATTTTTTTTAAAAGACAAATTTTAAATCTACTTGACTTGTAGGGAGTCAGAGTGAGGAAGAAAAATAGTAAGGCCTGGAAAGAGTATTATAAATCAGTAACTGCATATGCCGAGACTAATTAAATTCAATCATAAATTCACTTTTCTGCTTTCCCAGAGCCAAACGCTGGCCTGGCCAAAATATCGCTTAGAGCAGGATCTGGAAGAAACATTGAGGAAGAGGGATTTTGAGCCCAATTTTAGATTGGAACTTACTCACAGAACCACTAAAGGATGGAAAGAAAACCAATGGTTGAGGGGAACACAAAAGATGAATTTTGACTATTTCAGAGCCATTAGACCATCCTCAACTCATTTTGCCACAGAATCTAGACACCTAACAGAAATTCATTGTGATATCTGTAATTCACCCCATGTTTTTCTATCTTGTCCTCTTCAGTTAGTGCTGGAAACATTTCTGTACCAACCAGAAATCCTCATATTCTGGATTCTCATGGATTGCACTCTGTAACATCTCCCTGTATATTCATAAATTGGCCACATTGCTACTGTTTTCTGTCATTGATCCCCTCAGTTTGTTTGTTTGTTTAGATTTTATTTATTTGTTCATGAGAGACACAGAGAGAAGCAGAGACACAGGCAGAGGGAGAAGCAGGCTCCATGCAGGGAGCCCGATGCAGGACTCAATCTCAGGACCCCAGGGTCACACCCTGAGCCAAAGACAGACACTCAACCACTGAGCCACCTAGGTGCCCCAATCCCCTAGATTACTGTGGCTCAATCACTCTTCTACTTCTGATATATTTATGAGGCAAATGGTACAGGCTACCCACACTTCTTTTTGTAATTCTTGGAACAAATTATTTGTGAAATGATTTAACATCTTCCCTGCTGGACCACATTCTTTATGAGGGGAGAGACCTCATCCATGTGTGTTCACCTCTGAATTCTCTCAGGCCTTAGGATGGTGCCTTATACATAATAGGAGCTCAATCAATATTTGCTGAATGAATTCCTTTCACTGATCGTACAGACTTGCAGACCTCCTGGAAGAAAACCAGGAAGAACTGGCAACCATTGAAGCCCTTGATTCAGGCGCTGTCTATACCCTGGCTCTGAAGACTCACATCGGAATGTCTGTGCAAACATTCAGATATTTTGCTGGCTGGTGTGACAAAATTCAGGTAAGGTACAAATGTTATTTGTCTCCGTGGAGATCATCCCAGAAGGAAAAGGGCCGGACATTTAGTAGTTCGGAAAGGCACTGTTTTAGAGTTATCTATTAGGTTTTCTTATCTCATCTTTCTAACAATCATCCATGGTAGATAGATAGCTGTTGTCCCTTATTGCACGTAAGGAAACAGACTCTGGAGGACAGTGAATGACTTGTAAATGGTCACATCGTTAGTAAGTAAACTATAGAGCCTAGGATTTGAACTCAAGATTTTCTGAAGTCTAATGATATTTTTTATATTTTACTATAATATCTCTAAAGGCATCTAATCATCTTCTGGACATATAGAGTATCATGAAGAGATTGAAAACTCAAATGCCTGCAGACACCAGACAGCTAACATACATGATCTAAGTAGGCTGGGTATAAGAAAAATAACTTTTCTAAGACACAGATACAATAAATATTTCATTTCTCTTTTTCTATAAGAAAGTAAATAGCACAAGTGTGATGGTGGTAAGTGGCAATTACACTTGACCTCCACATTGGGTATATGCAAGAGGTAAAGGTAAGGCTTATAATAAAGACAAGCATGCATGCGGCTCATAGACTCATGATAATCACTGTGATACCAGCCATCACAGCCATGCTCCCAACAGCAGGAAGGAGGAAGTGGGGAAGGGAGAGAAAGACAAAAGGGCTTTAAACATCAACCCCACCCTCCCTTGTACTTATATCTCCCATTGGCCTTCTCTGTCTGCTAAGAAGACTGGGAAACAATATTTTATTTGAGCGAGTTACTGTCACCACTATTGATATAGTCAGACCTGGGTTCAAGTGTTAGCTTTGTCAGTTACCAGCTAATGTTAAAGTTATTTTATGTCTCTAAGCCTTACTTTTCTCTTCTGTAACATGGTTACAATAATACAAACCCTGCAAGTTATGGAGTGAGGCTTGGCAACAAGTCTGCAACAGATGAGGGCTTGCACATCAATATAAGCTTCATTATTATTCAGTCACAAAGTCATAAAGATGTAAGTATTTAGTAATGGTGGTTCAGGTCCATCCTTTATCTTCAATTATGAGATCTAAAGAGCTCCAAAACCTTAAAATTAATTGGTTTGGGTGGTTCAAACTTATTTATTGCCAAAAACTGGCCTGAACTACTATGAGCCTACTTATAGTTTGTATTTATATCACTTAGAGGGAATATTCATATGTTTCATTAAATAAATATTCCCATAATCATGTCTTTGATTATGAGGAACTGCTCCAGACCCTACTGGGGTCATAGATAATATAAGGTATATGTGTTACATTATGTTTCTATAGTCTAAATAATTCTGAATCCTAAAACACACTTGGCCCCAAGGATTTCAGGTAAGAGACAGACACTTGTAATTAGTAACAGCAATACTTTTGTACGTGGGGAAACAAATGAATAACTTCAATTAAAGACTACTATTGTGAATTAGTTGGGATTAAGTTTGGTTGCATGTAACAGAAATTCAAGTAGGAACTTTGTTTTACCTCATTTTCAAGAAGCACGAAGGCAAGTAGTCAGGGCTAGTATATGACATGCAGTTCTCCTCCCTCTCTACCAGGCCATCCTTAGTACCGTGTGATCTCTGCCCTTGAGGCTGTGTCATGGCCTCATGATAACCACTGCAGTTATTAGCCATTTCAGGGACGTTCTGAGCAGGAAGAAGGCTGAAGAGACCATGGGGGTTTATGGTAAAAGAGCATGTGTCAGAGCTGAGTCATCCTCCTGCAGAGAGCACTACCCTATTAACGCCTTGTGTTTACGTCTTCCATTGACCATCCCTATCTGCTCTGGAAACTGGAAAACAGAATTTTATCTGGGTACATGGCTGTCACTATGATAGGGTTTTTGTTACTAAGAGCAGAGGGAAGAATGGGAAGTGGGCAGGCAATTAACATTCTCTGCCATGCCAAGAAATTAGGAATGGAGGTAACTAAATTGCAGTTATGTTTAGTATATGGGGGCACCTGGGTGGCTCAGTTAATGGGGCATTTGCCTTTGGCTCAGGTCATGATCTCAAGGTCCTGGGTTCAAGTCCTGCCACAGGCTCCCTACTCAGTGGGGAGTCTGCCTCTCCCTCTCCCTGTGCCCCTCCCCTCCCACTCGTGCTCTCTCTCAAATAAATAAATAAAATATATATTTTTTAAGTTGCTGTGTTTAGTATATAAAGATACATTCATAGATAGACAGACATATTATTCTTCTGTGTCTTACTCTCTCCATAAAGAGATAACAATTCCTTTTTTCTTATAAATTGAACACTGACTTTTCATACCAGTTAAGAAAAATTAAGAGAGGCAGACAGAAAATAGATTCCTTGAGATTAGATTTATTCATTTAAATTAGTAAATTAAGTATCAACCTTTTTTACTTTTTAGGGCTCTACCATTCCAATCAACCAAGCCCGTCCAAATCGCAATCTGACCTTCACCAAGAAGGAGCCACTTGGGTAAGACAAGGAGAGCACCTTGGGTGACTTGTGTGAGTTGTGTTGTTTGGGGACAACTAAGGATGTTGTCTTTCTACCCCTGCAGTGTCTGTGCCATTATCATCCCCTGGAATTACCCACTGATGATGCTGGCATGGAAGAGCGCTGCGTGTTTGGCAGCAGGCAATACCTTAGTGCTCAAGCCAGCACAGGTGAGATGCAAAGGGCCAGGGGCAGAATCATCTCCTTCCCTATTCACTGGAAAACAGAAACATACATTTATAAACATTATGTCTTTAAACACAAATGAGCTTGTATATTATGACATCTTTAAAGATATCACAGGCATATTTTCACATTATATCTTCATTTTTGATAGCAGCCTAATGCACCCTGTGGATATCCCACAAATTAAAATTTCCATGACAAGGGAAGCAAGCATAGGGTACTCTAGTGAAATCCACTGACTTTCTACAAGCCAATTCAATTCTTGCAAAATGCCAAATACCCAATAATTAGGGAATTATTTGAGTAATGATGAGACATCAGAAGAAGAAATATTATATAGGCATTCATATTTTAATTATTAAAAATATTGCAAAGATAGGGAGGATGAGGGAAAAGGATGCAAAAGAATGTATATAATTGTGGCAACTGTGTAAGAATATGTACACTTAGACAAGGAAATAGTTAATAAAAAATGATATTTCAAATGATAGAGTTCTCAAAAAAATCTTTTAACGCTACAGTAGCTTTTTGGGAAAAAGCATATGGTGGCCAACTTAATACCTGGCTTGAGCATTGACTGTGTACAATGAGCAGTAGTAGACATTCTGAGGTACACGAGTCACAGAGAAAACTTGGTCTCTATTCTAGAAAAGTTTACATTACCCATCACCTCTCCTAATTTGGCATTGCCTCTTGGTCATATTGACCACAGGCATCTTGCTTTACTTGTTAGAAACACTTTCATTTTTAAAAATAACTATGTTAAAAAATTTCAAAACAGAAATGTTCAGAGAAGTAGATAGTGAAAAATCTTCCTCTTATTCTTAATCCCCCAGCCAGGCAATTTACCTCCCCAGAGGGCAACCAATGTTATTAATCATGATTTATTAATTTCTTAGGTATTCCAGAGATACTCTCTGCATATACAAATATGTATATATTTATTTATAAATAAATTATATTTATATAATTATATTATATATGTATATAGTTTTTAAGTTCATTAAAAAATCACAAAGAGGGGATAAGGGGATATGGGAAATTGCTAATCAACAGGTATAAAGTTTCAATTATGTGACATGAATAAGTTCTAGACATCTGCTGAATATCATTTTGCCTACAGTTAACAATGGTATGTCATATAGTTAAAATCTGTTAAGAAGGTAAATTGTTATGTTAAGACAATACAATACAATAGTTGCATTCTATATATACTTAGCAAAAGAAAAAAATCTTCCTTTTTATTAAACAATTTCCATTGTATAAATAAACAATATCCATAATATTCCCTTGTATAGCTAAACCATATTTTAACAATATCTAATTAATGGATATTTAGATTTTTCTGTCCTTTTGCTATTATAAATAATGTTATAATTAATACTCTAGTAAATATGGCATCATGCACATGTGCAAGTATATTTAAAGGATAAGTTTCTAATAGCAGAGTCACTTAGTTAAAAGATATACATGTATTTGGGGGGCACCTGGGTAGCTCAGTTGGTTGGGCATCTGATTCTTGATTTTGGCTCAGGTTATGATCTTGTGGTCTTGAGAATGAGACAAGCCATGGCTCCACACTGAAAATGGAGTCTGCTTAAGATTCTCTCATTCCCTCTCTCCCATCTCCCCCACATGCTCATGCTCTCTCTTTCTCTCACTAAAAGTAAAAAGGGGGGGAGGTACGCCTGGGTAGTGCAGTCAGTTGGGCATCTAACTCTTGGTTTCAGCTCAGGTCATGATCTCAGGGTCGTGAGGCCCCATGTTGGGCTCTGCCTTCCTTGACAGTCTGCTTGTCCTTCTCCCCTTCCCCCCTCCTCCATCTGCTGTCTCTTGTTCTCAAATAAATAAATAAATCTTTAATAAGTAAATAAGTAAAAGGGAAAAAAAGATACATGTATTTGTGTGATAGATTTAGGCAAATCCTCCCATGGAAATGGCACTGATTCACTAGCATTCTATAGGAGTGCTGTTTCCCCATTAACTAGCAGGAAGCCAGTGAAGAGGAGAGGTAGATAACCTAGCCTTCGGGTGCTCAATCCTGGCTGCATATTAGAATCACCTGGAGTTCTCACTGAAAAACACTGGTATCTCTTGGCAGAGACGCTGATGCAATTGGTCTAGGTCAGAGCCCAGGCACTGGTATTGCTTTAAAGCTTCACATTCATTTCTAAGATACAGCAGCCAGGGTTAAGAATCAGAGTGGTATCCAAGGAGAGTGCTAAGCATTAAAGAACTCCAATGATTATACAGAATGTTAAAAAATTAGGAATATTTATTGAGGGCACGCTAGCTGCCAGGCATCTATCAGTGATGAAGACATACACAGTTTTTTTTTTTAAAGATTTAATTTATTTAATCATAGAAACACAGAGAGAGAGAAAGAGGCTGAGACACAGGCAGAGGGAGAAGCAGGCTCCATGCAGGGAGCCCAACATGGGACTCGATCTCAGGTCTCCAGGATCACACCCCAGGCTGCAGGTGGCACTAAACCACTGCGCCACGGCTGAAAATGGAGTCTGCTTAAGATTCTCTTAAGAGAATCTTAAGTGTATGGGCTGCCCCATACACAGTTTCTTTCCCCGTGGAAATGACAGTCCAACCCCCTCTGCAATTTAAAACTGACAGTTTAATGGTTGATCATAGGGATACCTGGGTGGCTCAGTGGTTGAGTGTCTGCCTTCAGCTTGGCTCAGGACGTCATCCCAGGGTCCTGGGATCAAGTCCCACATCGGGCTCCCTGCAGGGAGCCTGCTTCTCCCTCTGCCTATGTTTCTTCCTCTCTCTGTGTCTCTCATGAATAAATAAATAAATCCTTTTAAAAACTGATTGAACTTAATTTTAATCCTGAAAATGAAAGACCCAAAGTTGTTATTGTTCTGCTGTAGATATCGTTTTATTTTATTGCATAATCTTATGTGATGATGGTATGAAACCATCTCCAGTATGAATGTCTTGTGTGAATGAATGTCAGGAAGACTGAATCAGGGGGCTTTTTCTCATGGTCTGGACTGGTTCAGGTCTGGCAGGTTCTGACCACTTCATCAAACCCAATAATAACATTAGCAATGACCTACTCTTGCCCAGAACACTCCTAGATGCTTTCCCATATATCATTTAAAGCAAAAGTCCTGCTGGTAGAACTGAGTAGCCAAATTAAAGAAAACCAATAGAAATGAAAAGGATGAGATAGGGACACCTGAGTGGCTCAGCGGTTGAGTGTCTGCCGTGGGCTCAGAGCATGATCCTGGAGTCCTGAGATTGAGTCCCATATCGGGCTCCTGCATGGAGCCTGCTTCTCCCTCTGCCTGTGTCTCTGCTTCTCTCTCTGTGTCTCTCATGAATAAATAAATAAAATCTTATAAAAAAAAAAAAAGAGGGATACCTAGGTGGCTCAGCAGTTTGGCGCCTGCCTTTGGCCCAGGGCACGATCCTGGAGTCCGGGGATCGAGTCCCACGTCAGGCTCCTGGCATGGAGCCTGCTTCTCCCTCTGCCTGTGTCTCTGCCTCTCTCTCTCTCTCTCTCACGAATAAATAAATAAAACCTTAAAAAAGAAAAGGGATTAGATAAGGATGAAAAATTTGTTTTATTGTGTTTGTTAATGATATAAAAATCTTTTTTGTTCTGAAAAGAACTATCATTAATTCAGGGTAGTTAGTTTTTGAAAATCTTTTTAAGGCTTTATTTATTTATTCATAAGAGACACAGAGAGAGGCAGAAATACAGGCAGAGGGAGAAACAGGGTCCCTGCGGGGAGCCCAATGTGGGACTTCATCCCGGACCCCAGGATCACCACCTGAGCCAAAGGCAGATGCTCAACCACTGAGCCGCCCAGGTGTCCCTTTAAATGTTTTTCTAATCATGATTTCATATCAAGGCATAATAACCTACACTTTGCTCTTTAGGATCATCTTTAGCAGTAGTAGATGTAAATCTACTATGTCAAATACCTTCTTGATAATTGCAAATGTTTGAGGCCAATTTCTCATGAAGTCTAGCTAGATCGCCACTTGGTAAACCTCACAATGTTACTGCAGTGGACCTGTTACTAGAAGGAGGGAAAGTGTTAGCCATGCCTCTTGCCTTTTTCTTCTTGTTTTCTTGTTGCCTTGGTAATATTATTTATTATGCAGTTTATTTTTTTTTAATTTATTATGCAGTTTCTATACAGATTCTTTTTCATCTTTTTCAACCACTTGTCCATTTTATGAAGTTTTGGTTAAAGTAACAATATAGTCTGCAAATCCATGTAACCAGGCCTATAAACTTCAACACGTGGCAATATTCTGAAAGCAAATGAGCAAGTGAAGAAACACCATCATTCCCTTGGCCCTATGAGCTCCTGTTCTTTTCTAGCACATACTTTTATGACCCATGACCATCTGACCTTCATTCAGACAGAGTGACAGTATCATTATCCAGCCACATAATGTTATGTTTAGCTGATTGCCTATCTTTGTCAGTTAGAATATGTACATACAGAAGTTCTACTATTCTCTTTTCACACCTCCACGGATCTTCTTGCACATTCCATTTATTGAGACCACACCAAAAAAAGTGCTAATTTAAGATTTAATCAGCATTGGATTTTAACAGTGTGAAAATATGACTTTCATTTTGCTTCTGAGTTATGCATTGCTATAAGAGATGTTAAAAATAAGATCATATTATGCCATCTTTGTGTAAGAAGGGAGGGAAAATAAGAAGACATATATCTGTTCATTTGAGCAAAAGAAACATAGGAAGATTAATGGTTATCTACAGGCCATGGGGAGACAGGGTAGAAGGGATAGGGGGAAAGAGGGTAGAGAACAACACTTCTCTAATGTACCTTTTGTGAATTCCTTCTTTTGGAAGTATGTTTCCCAAACTCAAAAATGACAACAAACAAAATATAATCAACCCAGATGGGGCAAAAACCCTAAAATTGAATACAAATAGAAACAAATAAATTAAGCTATTTTTTAAATGAATAACATGATCCCATTGAAGGAAGGGAGGAAACATTAACCCAAGTAACTTTTGACAGGCATTTGGACTAATGCCCTCAAACTTAAAGGGCACAGCAAATAAGTATCAGATTCTAGTTAGTACACTTCCTCTTTGTAAGGACATGGCTTAATAATTCTTAAATTGTTTTCTATACATTTTAGAGTTGGGCAAATTAGTGAATGCTCTGTGGATATTGGAAGCCATGTTTCTCACTGTTGGAGAAGAGAGTTACAAACATAAGAAGGGAAAAAGATTACTGAATGAAGCCCGAGATATTGGTTAGAGGTATTCGCAAACTCATGGGTTTTATATTTTTTCTTTTTTTTTTTAAGATTTTTATTTATTTATTTATTCATGAGAGACAGAGAGAGAGAGAGAGGCAGAGACACGGGCAGAGGGAGGAGCAGGCTCCATGCAGGAGCCCGATGTGGGACTCGATCCCAGGTCTCCAGGATCATGCCCCAGGCCGCAGGTGGTGCTAAACCACTGCGCCACCGGGGCTGCCCCAAACTCATGGGTTTTAATATACTTAGATAGCTAGGTAAGGAAATGGATATAGGTGTTTGTGGGGATAGATGATAGGTAAGAAGACAGGTAGACATATAAGTAGATACACGTGTATATGAGTGCACATACAGCTTTTCCTCAGCCCTATCTCCTGAGAGGAAAAGCAACATTTCAATAGTGTCCAGATATTTGTTTCCAAAATTCTGAAATTTTTTTACTCACAACTCTTTGATACCTAATGTGTGGGGGGTTTTCCCCCTAGACCAACCTATTCTCTAACTCTCTGGACACCAAGTAGGTGTCCTACCATTTAAATCATTTGTGACACTAACTACCTGGAGCTTTAGCACAGACCCCACAGGTGAAGGGCTTAGCCAGTCTCACAAGACTGCCTCCACTTCAGATGCCAATTGTGAGTCTTGGGCCTCCTGTACTTCTGACCAAATAGCTTTACATCAGAGGCTCCCATGACCCTCTTCTCAGGTGCAATTTGCTAGAATGGCTCACAAAACTCAGGAAAACACTTACTAATATCCTATTATAAAGGATAATATAAAGGATACAAAACAACAATCAGATGGAAAGGTACATAGGATGAAGTATGGAAGGATCATGAGCACAGGAGTCCTGTCCCTGTAGAGCTCAGGGTTACCACTCTCACATCACATGGATGTGTTCGCCAACCCAGAAGCTCTCTGAACCCCATTGTCTAGGTGTATTTAAGGAAGTTTAATTACACAGGCAAATTGATGAAATCATTGCTCTCATGATTAAATCATTGCTCTCAGTGATTGAACTCAACCTCCAGCCTCTCCCAACTCTCCAGGGTCAGGCTGAAAGTTCCAACCCTCTTATCACGGCTTGGTCTTTCTGGTGACCAGACTCCATCCTGAAACCACCTTGGGACCCCAGCTACCAGTCATGTCATAAGTATACAAAAGACACTTTTCACACCAGGCATTGCAAGGGTTTTAGAAACTGTGTTGTAGGAACCAGAGACAAAGACCAAATATATATTTCCCATTATAACCATAATTCTTAAATATCATTCTTCACCCAAAGAAATCTGGGTTCTTTGAAAAAAGGACTGGAACAGGAAAAATGCAAGACGAGCCCAGAATATCCCATGTAAATGCTCAAAGAATGATAGGGACGTGTTAGAAAGACACAACAGCTATCCTAAAGGGGCTTCCATCAGCCAAATCTGGAACAATTTGAACATCAGAAGAAATAATAGTAAAATATTATAGCCTATTGAATAAAGTAAGAATCCATGAATTCACATGGATTGATTAATTAACTGAAGAGAAGGGAAAGCTCTTAGACTGGAATGCCAACTAATACATGTAGGAGAAATGATAAAAAATCAGCATCGCAGCTGTCCTCATAATACTTGATTCAGGAAGAAGTCATCCATGTATTCTTAAACTACTGGGTGGAATTTGGAGGAGTAACTGGATATTTCTTTTTTTTTAAAATTTATTCAGGAGAGATGCACATAGAGAGGCAGAGATACAGGAAGAGGGAGAAGCAGGCTCCCTGTGGGGAGCCTGATGTGGGACTCGATCCCAGGACCCCGGGATCATGCCCTGAGCCAAAGGCTGACACTCAACCACTGAGCCACCCAGGTGTCCCATAACTGGATATTTCAATAGTCTTGAAGCATCTTCCTATAAAACATTTATTAATTACAAAGTATAAAGGAGTAACGTACAGTGATGAAACCTGGGAGACTCCCTTTTCCAAATGATCAAAATTAATATTTCTAATATTGGACTATTTGATACCATGTGCCTTCTGAGATGGTGCTCTAAGAACTTAGCATCACTCCTGTGGTGTTCTTGCCAAAGTTCTTGCATATGAACAAGTGCACAACCAAAATTAAGTCATGAGGAAACAGCAGACAAATCCAGACAAAGGGACATTGTCCAAAATTACTAGCCTGTGCTTATCAAAAATGTCAGTGTAATGGATAAAAAAAAAAAAACTCAGAAACTCTCCTAGATTAAAGGAGACTACAGACATGACAACGCAATGTATGATCTTGGATTTCCTTTTGCTATAATGCACATTTTTGGTACACTTGGTGATGACTTAGTTAAGTCTGTAAATTAGATTTTCCTGTGAGTTGTTAATTTCCTGGTTTTGATCATTGTATATGGTTACACACAGGAATTCTTTGTTTTTACAAAATGCACCCAAAATTATTTACAAATAAAGGGGCAGGCATGTCTATATCTTACTCTTATACAGTTGAGAGAAAAATAAAGAGAAATAGAGGATAAAGCAAATGTAGCAAAATGTTAACATTTGAGAAATCTGGGTGATGGATATATAAGAATTCTTTGTACTATTTTTGCAACTTTGCTGTAAGTCTGAAATTATGTCCAAATGTCCAAATAAAAGAAAAAATAAAATGAATGGAGTATGACCAGAAAGGAAGAGCAGGGTACTGATCTACAGGACAAGACAGAGTCTGAAGAAGATAATTGTGGTCTGCTTCTGCTCAGGTCACACCCTTGACTGCTTTGAAGTTTGCTGAGCTCTCTTCGAAAGCAGGCTTTCCAAAGGGTGTAATCAACATCATTCCAGGCTCAGGTAAGCCATCAAAGGACCCACTTGGCTGTAATAATGAGTGGTACAGGAGCAGCTGAGTGGCTATTTTCCCACTGGAATCTTGTCCCGACTTATAACTACAGTATATTAAAACTAAATACAGTTAACCAAACAGTTAACTGAAGGATAAATAAAAATCTTAAAGTAGAAATATAATGGATGAGGTGAGTAGGGTGAGTAGGGTGAGAGGAGCAGAAATTGTACAGCAATTAAAACTACCCGTTTCAACTTTTAAAAATTATTTTGGAAGATGAAAAACCAGGGCTTACCCATCTTTTGGGGGCTGATAATTGCATGGAGGACATTATTTAGACTTTTGTCAATTTGTAATTAATCCAGAAAATGCAAATGAAGAGAGTTTAGAAATCCATTCCAATGAATCCAAAGCCACTCACACCATAAGAGTTTGAGAAATGTTTTAATTCACGTTTTATTCCCTGGTTCTACAGGTGGTGTAGCCGGGCAACGCCTTTCTGAACATCCTCATATCCGCAAACTTGGCTTCACTGGGTCCACTGCTATCGGCAAACAGATCATGAAGAGGTATTGGTTTTAGTGTGTTGATTTGCTGCACATCCTAGTAAACTAGGTTTCCCTTTTCCTTTTTACTTTTTCACACAGAGTATGTTTGCAGGGAGAAAACCCACATCAGATTTAAGAGAGAAATCTACTTATCATTGCAGGGTATTGAAATACTTTCATATAATAAAATATTTCCAAAGCATAAAGCCCATCAATAAAACTAGAGGCATACTGAAATTCTACACCCTACTGGTAGCTATGACAATCCAGCACAAAAAAGATTTTCTATACTAATGCTGTGGCCCAAATTGGTTTTGGAGCATAAGTAAGAAACCAAGACATAAATGACAAATATGACTTCTTTATAAAATGAATTCCTAAAGAGCAGTAACATTCATTTTTTAAAAGATTGCCAACAGTCTAAATGTCCAAAATAAGGCAATGTGTTAGTGTAATGGAGTGCTATGTCATCATGTTCCTGGAGAATTTTTAATAACACTGAAAAATGTTGTTAAGAGATAAATGGAGGGATCCCAGGGTGGCTCAGCCTTCGGCCCAGGGTATGATCCCGGAGTTCCAGGATCAAGTCCCACATCAGGCTCCCTACATGGAGCCTGCTTCTCCCTCTGTCTGTGTCTCTGCCTCTCTCTGTGTGTGTCTCTCATGAATAAATAAATAAAATCTTTTTAAAAATAAATAAATAAATAAAAGATAAATGGAAAAATAAGGTATAAAATTGTATATATTAGGTAATCCCAACCCATTTTAAATAAGGCAAAGGCCATGGTTGATAATGGACCGGAAATAAGTATGTCAAAATGGTAAAAACAATGGACACTGAGACATGGAATAGAATTTTGTGATTTTTTTTTCTTTCTTTCTGAATTTTTGGGGGTATTTTTTCAATGTTTTAAATAACAATACTATTATGAGTAGGGGAAAATAATATGCTTCTAAAAATTGATATTTTATTTCCCTAATGTTCCAGGAATGTGGGTTAGAGGTTAAATTCCTTACCAGGCCTTTATGTAACCAAAATTCTTATGCCTAAAGAATCTGAATTTATCTAGAGGATCTATAAATATTTGACTACAGAATTTTAAAAGAACACATTTTATTATGGGAAATTTCTAATATATACAAAGCACACAGAATAGTATAATGAACTCCCATGTGCATCACCAGGCTTCAGCAGCTACCCCCATTCTACCATTCCTGTTTTGTCTTTGAATACATTTCTCAATATTTCTGAGGTTCAGCTATGTTTTCCATGCTAACTGGTAATTTATAGCTAAAAAAGCACATGCAAGAGAGAATGCTCATTTCCCATTTATTTTCCTCTAGCTGTGCTGTGAGCAACTTGAAGAAAGTTTCCCTTGAACTTGGTGGCAAATCCCCACTTATAATATTCAACGACTGTGAACTTGACAAGGCTGTGCGAATGGTAAGAGTGGGTCCAATCCCACCAAATAGATGCCTACTCCTAAAACACATCTCATCTCTTTAACAGAAATCTCAGTGTGAGATTTGGTTTTGTCTGGTCATAAGTAGAAACCACTCTCTTGATGCTTAGATTTAGGACTTCTTAAAGCACTTGATTTTTAAAATAATATCTTTATAATTTGTATCATACAGTGTTTTTAAAACTTAAAGGACAGGATACTCTTTCTAAACATTCATGATTTATACAAACTGATGTCAAGATTTTAAAAGCATTTGGTATACAAGTATTATATTTAAATGTATAGAACAATGCAGATTTTCTTACAACACAAAATTTGTCCTCAGTGGTGTGCCTTATTGTCATACACATTGAAGTACCTCTGGACCAAAAAGGGTAAAGCAGAAACAAAAATCCCTAAAAACATACTAGATCAAAACTCTAAGTGTCTCTAAGCAGTTCTCATCACTAGCTAGGCCAAGGCATTGTTTTTCTGACTTCTCTGTTTGTCTTCTGTCTCCCAATAACACCTAATTTTTGGTGTGTGTGATTTTATGACAATTCAAAGTACTGTTAATATTTTCTCTCCTGCTGCTGAAGGGCATGGGGGCAGTATTTTTCAACAAAGGAGAGAATTGTATTGCAGCTGGGCGTTTGTTTGTGGAAGAATCCATCCACGATGAATTTGTGACAAAAGTGGTAAGACATCTTCACATTTATTCTAGCTGTTTAGAAGCTGCTTTTATTGAAAAGGGCTTCTGGCATTACTGATGAAGTTTTAGGTGTGATATTAGTACTGTGGTGTGTGTATATGCATACACAATATATATTTTTAATATATATTATATGTTTATTTATTATATATCATTTGTATATAAGTATTACATGTTATATTGTTTATATATAATATAAATAAATACAATAATATATAATTAATAAATATTTATATATTAAACAACAGTCCTTATCTTTTAGGGCTACCTTCTGATAGATTTACAGGTGAAATTATATGATGTCTAGACTTTGCTTCAAAATAACCCAGAAGGGGAGGAAGTAAGTGAGGAAATAAAATTTGCCATGAGTTGGTAATTGTTGAAGCTGGGTGATGAGAACATGGCATTTCATTATATCATCTACTCATATTATTCTTAATTTTTCATAGTAAAAAAGTATGTTTCCATTAAAAATAACCAACCCTAAGAGATTTTATTACCTATGCCTTGCTCTATATTTATAGTAAATTATATCCTTGACACTTGTGGGAGAGATTCTCCTAGATTTTTGTAAATTCCTAAATTGACTAGGAGAGATATACCACTAGATCCTTGCAAATCCTCAATACACAGTTAACAGATCGGTATATCATTTCCTCCACTAAAATAGATATATAGATAGATGTATACATATATACATACCTACACACAAACATACATACATCTCTCCTATAGAATGGTCATGATTCCATAAATATGATACCAAAAGCCATTTATAGAACTATTAAGATGAATTCTGTGGCACTAAAATAAACTGAACTATAATAAACTATGCCATTATTATGATAACAATAATCACGAATTTGTTTATATTTGAAAAACCAGCAAGCAGCTTCTTTTTTTCAGAGTCAATTCTCCTTCCCCATTCCAAGAAACAAAGGCATTCTTTCTTCATGAGAATGGAAAACACAGAAGACATGTAAAAGGCCAGATGGTGGGCAGTGGCTACCTCCTGAACATCCCTCTAATTCTATTTGTGCCTCATTAAAATACGAATCACAGGGTTTTCACAACTTCAACATGTGGGCATTTCAAATGCTGAGTTCAGGAATGTCAAGAGTCGACCCTATCAGTCCATCAATACACGTTTTGCACACACATAAGTTGTATTCAGTCACTCATTCAGCAGCTATTTCTTGAGCACTCACCAAGGGATTTTCACCCAGCCCAAATTCAAATTCACGGCCCTGCTGGGTCGTGGTAACTCTCATTCTTTCTTCTTACTGGAATTGGACTTAACATTAGAAAATGCACAAGTAGATTAAGTGAGGCGCACAGGGATGATCATTAAGAGATGTCAGTGATGCACACTGCTTTTGAACACAGCTTTTCACCAGAACATTCTAGCAATTCCTCTGGCGTGCTATACCATGAACATTTCACAAGAGCAGGCTGACACAGCAGGGGAGATAAAAAAGATAACCATGTGGCCATTTTGGAAATTCTTCTGTCCTGAGGAGTACAAGGGTGCTATAGTAATAAAAATTCCAGAACATCAGGTTTGCCATTTTAATGGATTAACACTCAGGATCATTTGTATGTCACATACATAGGTTATGGTCTCTTAGAACTCAGTGATTTAACAGCGTGGGCTTTCAAGTCAGGAAGACTGTCCTGTGTTTAGTGGTTGTGTGTGCTAAGTCACTGGGCCTGTCTAAACCCCGTTTCTCCCTCTGTAAGATGGAAATAGTAAATGCCCACCTCCAGTGCTCCCATGAAGACTAAAAGACATCTTTTGACAGCTTAGACAGCACCCACCACACTGAGAAGCTCAGCCAGGGGTATCCGTTGTTATTATTATTAACAGTCAATTGTGTTTTGTGAACTGGGTGACAAACAGGTAGAAGAAATTAAAAAGATGAAAATTGGTGATCCACTTGACAGATCTACAGATCACGGGCCCCAAAACCATCAGGCCCATCTGGAAAAGCTTCTGCAATACTGTGAAGCTGGAGTGAAGGAAGGGGCCACCTTGGTGTATGGGGGAAGACAAGTGTGCAGGCCAGGTAAGATCACCTCTGCAGGAGGCGTGCTGGGCTCTGGTTCTGATTGGATGGTAATGGTTTCCACTGCAGCTCCATCTTGCCTTAAAAGTAAATCATAGCACTTATGTTATGGTCACAAGAATTCTTTTCTAGATACTACTTGGCCACTTATATGCTGTGGTACGTTGCACATGACAATTTTTCTGAGCCTCAGTTTCCTCCTGTGTAACATGGGATGAAATGTGGGCACCCTACTTTAGAGGGCTGTGGAAATCAAATCACAGAATGGACATAACTGGTCCTTACATGGCGGTCCAGTAAGAGGTCTAATGGACAACTGTGTCATTCTGGTGCTGGTGACCTTGACTCCTGGAGCTGTGAGATTTAATCATAGCCAGAATAGCCTGGGAGGATTAATTCCTATTGTCTAAAGCCATACCTGTTACTGAAATATGTGAATGACTCAATGTCATGATACCCCAAAGGAGAGAAAAACAAACAACAACTTAAAAAAACCATTTTTCAATACTGTAGGGGGATTGTGCTCCAATAGCTTACTCTAAAAAATGATAATTAGAAGGGGGAAAATTTAACATTTATCTGTGTCTTCTGTATAAACTGAATTTCTGGGTAAACTGGCTGATAAAGGAGACTTTTTTTTTTTTTAACAGAAGAATTCCTGCTAATTAATGTAGAAAAAGAATGATGGCACAGAAAAAATCAGCACTTTGTACTCCTAACTGAATGAAATGATTGATTCAGGCAGTTATCATCAAGGGAGGCTAAAGTTATTGGGAGAGAGGTTGATGGGGATCTGAGTATGTGCAAGGTACCAAAGTTTCTCCCCCAAGATTGCTTGCCATTCTCAAGGAGAAAAACACAATTTTACAATGGAGAGGTGAAGTTGTCACAGCTTGGAGCCACTGGTCAGTCTAAGCAACAGTGAAAGCAGGATAGCTAGGCAGGATGTGTCTCCTAAGGGATGCAATGTGTAGTACACAGCATCACCTGTGCGGTATTCTCACCAAAAATGTTTAACCTGAATCTAATTGTGTCTTTAAGTTAAAATTTCCATTTACAAGAAATAAAAGGGATAGGGGAACAAATTAAATATCATCCCAAGGACACAAAGACAAATCTAAATGCAATATGTTCTGGAGGACAACTGACTCAGTCTGTTGAACAAGCCAATGGCATGAAAAATTAGAGGTGAAATGTTCTAGATTGAAGGACACTTAGATCTAGCAAGTGAACACAATGTATAGAATTTATTTGAATCTTGAATCAAACCAGTCAACTATAAAAAAAAGATACTTTTGAGGAAAAAATGGAAATATAAATCATGAAGAAGGAATTAACACTAATTTTGTTAAATGTGGTAACGATTGTGGTATGGGAGAAAATATCTTATTTTTCACAGATTTATACTGAAATACAGGAGGTAAAAGTTATAAGCTCTGGAATTTGCTTTCAATTATTTCAACAAGGAAAAAATTAATCAAATAAAGCAAAATAAGAGTATTTATTTTATGATTTGTTATACTACTTTCACTACTTTGACATATGTTTGAAATTTCTGTAATAAACAGATAAAAAAACAAGAGCCTAGGAATGCTAATGCCAAATAGGAAAATGAAAGTTGTCTTGGCTTTACTGACCCAGAAGGGAAGGAAAAAAATTATGCTGTAATTAAATGAGAGAACTATTAATTAAAAATTAATTACCCTATAATTGATGATCTTGTCTGTTTTTCAAATAGGCTTTTTTATGGAGCCAACTGTGTTCACAGATGTGGAAGACCACATGTATCTTGCCAAAGAGGAATCATTTGGGCCTATTATGGTCATTTCTAAGTTCCAAAATGGGTATGTTCTTCAGGCACAATTTAACAGGTTTTGACTTGATAAGTGTTTTTTTCTTCTGCCATTGTGCTATATACAGACTGTAGAAATCAATGAATATGGAATCTCAATTATATAACAATAATTGACTTAAATAATTAGAAGAGAAGGCTAACCAGTGTGGACTGGTTATAGATTTCTGCTTCATAGCTTAAATTAATGGCTGGCAGTATGGAACTTTAGCTAACTAAATTTAGTTTTTGTACAACCAACACTTGAAATGCCTCTCAAGATAAATAGGAATAACAGAACTGGTTTTCACATTTACATTCCTAGGGAAGGCAACATCTGTGAAATGTGATTTTCTCAAGGAAGAAGTGTTGCCTTCACTGGAGCTTATGCCCCAGAAAGCCTAATATTCAACTCTAATAGAAATATTCACAATCATCATATAACCAGCTATTAATGAAGGTTCATCATAGTGCAGAGAACTTTCCAAAGTGTTTAGCACATCAGAGAGGGTCATATGTTAACTGAGTTCACACAAGAATATTTAATACAGGGCAGCCCCAGTGGCGCAGCGGTTTAGCGCCGCCTGCAGACCAGGGCGTGATCCTGGAGACCCTGGATCGAGTCCCATGTCAGGCTCTCTGTATGATGCCTGCTTCTTCCTCTGCCTGTGTCTCTGCCTCTCCCTCTCTCTCTGTCTCTATGAATAAATAAATAAAATCTTTAAAAAAATTAAAAAATTAGAATATTTAATACAATAGACTCTCATGGTATACTGGGTAAAATTCTTCAGAATTCTGGCTTGAATTTTCCTTCAACCAATGAGAAGGTGGAAAAAAACAGAATACAGAGTTCAGAGGGCTTTTTGTCTTTGATAGACATATTCTAAGACATATTTGGGGATACCAAACTATAGTGAGCAACCTTTTCACACACTCATCCAAGGATGCCCTATTAACCTTTACCTCATAAAGTCCCCCCATAAGATAGTCTTTGTGTTAAACATGCAGATTTTAGAAGCCACGTTTGTAGGATATCAATTGAGATAGGTCACAGTTCCTGTCTTTGAGAAGTTTACCATCTAATGAGGGAGACAGACAAGGAAATGGACAATTAACCACAGAGGGCCAAAGGCAGCCATATTGGGTAGAGTCTGCACTCTTCACTGCACCCAACTACCTCTATGGGCTTGGGCCAGCCTGAGCCTTTTCTTTATTGTGAAATTGAGTGATTAATAGCATCTATCCTTTTATGTCATTCTCAGTATTAAATAAGTCATGTTTGCTATTGGTGCTGTTGTCATCGCTGTGCTTGTTATTATCCTAAAGTAGACAAGATATCCTATGAAGCTGTGTCATCTCATAGTCCCCGACAAGTAATGGCATAAAGCCATCTTTCTCCATTAGGCTGGTCAATAAATATCTGGGTCCCTACCATATGCAATGCATTAAGAAGTGTGAGAGTTTTAGCAGAGCCTCAAATCACCCTAGGTTCAGTTCCAAATTTCTTGTGCAAGTTTAAAATTGTGTATTGTCAGGATTGCCTTGGAAAATCCCTTCAAAAGCCACCACATTGAAGACTGTGCCGTCTCTCAAAAAATTCAGCACGATGAATTCAGAGACACATTCTGTTTCTTTGCCAGAGTGCCAGATGAAATAGTTGGCTTGCATTCACTGGCCATGCTGTAGAACATTCACACAGTTTTACACATTAGGATGCCACTCATAAAGATGAGATACTCGTACCATGACAGACATGGACCTGGACCTAACCGAGAGATGAGCAGGGTTACATCTTCCGCTTACTTGGGAGTGCACCCACACTGAGTTGAAAGCCAGGGAAAGCATGATTTCTTTTTTAAAGATTTTGTTTATTTAGGGATCCCTGGGTGGCGCGGCGGTTTAGCGCCTGCCTTTGGCCCAGAGCACGATACTGGAGACCTGGGATCGAATCCCATGTCGGGCTCCCGGTGCATGGGGCCTGCTTCTCCCTCTGCCTATGTCTCTGCCAATCTCTCTGTGTGACTATCATAAATAAATAAAAATTTTAAAAAATTAAAAAAAAATTTTGTTTATTTATTCATGAGAGACGCAGAGAGAGGCAGAGACACAGGTAGAGGGAGAAGCAGGCACCCTGCAGGGAGCCCTATGTGGGACTCGATCCCAGGACCCCAGGATCACACCCTGAGCCAAAGGCGGACGCTCAACCACTGAGCCACCCAGGCCTCCTGGGAAAGCATGATTTAAGGGATACTTTTTATTTCCTTTTATTGAATTGTATTAATTGAATTCACTCTCATTTGATGATCTAACACCATGGTATAAAGAAGAATAAGAGGTCATCCCTGCCCTCAGGGAGCTTCCAGTGTAGTTGGAAGGCAAACCACAAATACACAAAGAGTTAAACCAAAATACTGAGTTTGGAGGAATATGTGCTCCCTGATTATGGCTTTTATTGAGCATTTACTGTGTTCCAGGCATTATTAGGTCACTTAATCCTCATGACAACAGGAAAGGTCCTTTCACTATTACTGCTATGTTTTGCAATAAACAAAGACAGGTGGAGATGAGGTCATTTGCCCAAGGTCACCTAGTTAGCCTGGCTGCAGAGCCCTCTCAGAGCCACTACACCCTACTGCCTCCTCCAGGGCACTGGTGGGAGCTGGGAAGGCTTCAGGGCGAGGTACTAAATGGATGAGCCTTGAACTGTATGCAAACTCTGGAGACAGGGAGGGAAAGAAAGGGGAATACTCTGAAAATATATCTAGACATGGGACTCAAGGGAGAGGGAAGGAGGTGGGAAGTCAGGAAGGAGAACCAACAAGAAAAATGAAAAAGATGGCTTCAGATCAGATTTTAAAAAGATGTTGCATGATGTGTATGAAAAGTATAATACCAGAGCTATAATGTCTCACTGGGAGTTTCTTTTGGTGTAAGCTTGGAATATTTCATTTATAAAAATGCAAGCCAGTTGGCAGTAGTATTTTTCTGTTCCTAGCATGTAGGGGGAAAATATTAGAACATAAAATCAGAATGTCTTGCTTTACATTCAATGAAGTTTTGTCTTCCTAAAAATATATTTTAGGGACATCGATGGAGTGTTACAGCGAGCAAATAATACAGAGTATGGTCTGGCCTCAGGGGTTTTTACAAGAGACATCAATAAAGCCATGTATGTGAGCGAAAAACTCGAAGCAGGAACTGTTTTTGTTAACACGTACAACAAGACGGATGTGGCAGCCCCTTTCGGTGGAGTTAAACAATCGGGCTTCGGAAAAGACTTAGGTACGTATGCTCTGCTTTTCCAGGGCATGATCCCTTCGATCCCTTCGCTTGCTGTGTTCCCGAGAAAGCCGCTTTATGTTCCTAGCAATGCTTGTATCTTGTTTCCAACGATGTTTCCTGCACGGCCAGTGGATCTGGGTTTCTATGGGTACCAGTTGTGTGTTAACATTAAACATTTTCAGCTAATGTACAGACAGGAAAGTACCCACATGGTGTGCAAAAGTGTTTTTGAAAATAAGATTAATGTTGAAGGGAAAAGGAAACTTTGGCAATATCTGTTAGCTAAAATAGGCTTGGTATTTTTACCCGACATTCAGCATGCACTTGGTTTAGCTTTCGTGGGACTGAGTAGAACCAAGAAAGGGAAACGGGGGGCGGGGGGGGGGGGTTGTGAAGTCGGGGACTAGAAGGCAACAAGCAGCTCCAAGAATAAATCTTGTCTGCGAGCTGCCTGGCAGTCTTTCAGAATCAATACTGCAACTGGCAGAGTTTCCTGGTAGTCTGGAAAGTCAGATTTAGAGTCACAGAAAGTCCAAAAGAAAATTCTTTGTGGGCAATGACCCCATCACATTTCAAGTAACAGATCACTTGAACACTAAGTATCAGAGCAGATCTTAGGCTACCTACTTGCTCTGTAAGAGCACAAGCAATCCTCACAATAGCCCTGGGAAGGAAGTGCTCTTATATACTTATTTTATAAATGGGGATGTTGGGGCTCAGAGAGGTTGGGTAACTTGCCCAAAGTTACACAGCTAGCCACTGCTTGAGAAGAGAATCCCAAGCCAGACATTCTGGCTGCAGAGCCCGTTCTTTTTCCCCACAGCCAGTCTAGCATGGCATTTCAAAAACTGAAATGTTCGTGGCATACTGAAATTATAGTCCACTCATATAAACTTGGTTAACATGGGGGTATTTCTACATTTTCTCTTTCCCAGTGACTTTTGGTAATAATATATTTGCAGCTATAAAAGGAGTTCTCATTTTAAATTCCATTGAATTGAAGGTAAATAGTGTTTATTATAGAACAATAAAATTTGCCTAAATAGTTTCTTTTTCTCCCAATTTTAAACTCCCTAAACCCAGGGGGTTCCCAGCCTTAGCTGTACATTGGATTAGAGTCCCTTGGGAGTTTTAAGAAATACAAAGATGCTAATTGGTTTGGGGTGTGACCTGGGATCAGGAGTGGTTTTTTTTTGTTTTGTTTTTTAGATTTTATTTATTTATTCATAAGATACACAGAGCGAGAGAGGGAGAAGACACAGGCAGAGGGAGAAGCAGGCTCCATGCAGGGAGTCTGATGTGGGATTCAATCCCCGGTCTCCCGGATGATGCCCTGGGCCGAAGGCAGGCGCTAAACCACTGGGCCACCCAGGCGCCCCAAGAACCTATGTTTTAGCTCGACTTTCAGGATCACGTATTCATTAGTTGCACCAGTATTATTCACTGACATAGAAATCAATGATTTGCATGAGCTCAAGATAGAATGGAAACAGAAAGGCAAACCTACTTACTTTTCAGCCTGGATATACTCTATTCTATCTAAATCAGATACTGTGTGATCCTTATCCTTAAAATAAGATTACATCAAAGAGTCTCCAACTTTCTTCTGCTCAGTTTTGCTTTATTTAATATAATGCAAAGGACAGTATCTTGGTCACTTTGTTCAGCCTAAATGGGCAAAGGATAGAGATGAAGAGTCATCAGGCAGGGAAATAAGGGAGAAAGTTTTCTGGTGCAGACCGAGCAAGTCAGCACATTCCTCAGAAGACCTGTTAGGTGGTCTAAGCTCTTCCTCCTCCAAGTGGGGTCCGTGGACCACGAGCACCTGCCTCATCGCTTGATGGTTACAAACCCATAATCCCAGGGCCTGAGCTGGATTTAATCAGAACATGCAGTTTCACAAGGTCTGCAGGTGGCACGCATGAACTTTAGTTTGAGACCTATAACCCGATATCTGTATCCAAAGTCTGGTGACATTGCATCCACTTGTCCATGAACCACTTTTCTGTTTCCTCAGGTGAGGAAGCTCTAAACGAATACCTCAAAACCAAGACGGTGACATTGGAATACTAGAGCTGTGCCATCCCTGAGAAATCCTCGGCCGACAGCACCACTCCCGATCCCTCCACACACGTAGGAAGCCTGGGTGTGCGGAGGGAAGGTGGATCTACCACGAGCCGATGCTGCACACGTGGACCCTAAAGGGGGTCAGGCCACATCAAGCATTTTCACCTGTGCCTGTGTATTCTGATGCACCTTTTCTACCTTAAAACTATTTGAAGTGGTTGGGTTTTGACTGTGTTGTATACCCCACATATTTCTAAACTGCCAAGTTGCTTTTTCTCCTAAGACTAATCTAGCCATTGTTGTTCATCTTGAAAAATGTCAGGATCAGGTGGTTATAATACACAAGGTGGGTTTGGGGGATACTTTGCATACTATGTGTAGGTTGTAACCTCTGAACTATACCTATGGGGCTATTAAAAAGGTTTTCTATAATTTTGCTCTCAAGGAACGTATATCCTATAAGGAATGTGAAGTAAATTCCTTTTTTTTTTTCATATTTGGAAATAAGATACATCTTTGTGCCTTTTGATGTTCTATTTTTCAGCCCACTGAGAATGAGTAACCCAAAACAGTGCTCGAGTACTTGCTAGGTGTGAGGTACTAGGTAGTGTTCTGAGGAGTAGCCAGGACATAGTGACATTGTCTCTGGACTCAAATAGCTTACATTCTAATAAAGAGCTTTTAAAAAGTGAATTTTACAATATGATATAGAATGTAAATAGCCTTTGGAGGGTGAGCTTGGTTCATATCTTGCCATCTTGCCATGTGACTTGGGGAAATCTACTCAACTTCTCCCAGCCTGTTTCCTTATCTGTCAAATGCCTTCCTCAGGAGCCTTATTTTGAGGAGTCAGTACAATAATATAAGTACCTTGCATTATGCTTTGTTCAGGGTACTCAAGAAAAGTTAACTTTGTTTCCCCCATCACTGTTTTAAAAATACATCGAGATAATCTAACTAGATGAATGAATTTCCCTACAGTCCTTTTCAGGACTCATTGATTCCTATACTCCATTGTTCTGACATGGGGCCTGATGCAGCAGCTCTGGAAAATGCCATATATAATGAAAAATGGCAATGGTACAAGGAAAAGGATTGCTTTTCTTTCTGCAGCTCATTTGTTCTTCGTTGACCATCTTGTTTTCCACTTTTCTACCTACTGGGTGATCTTAGGCACCTTAGTTACCTACTATCTCAGAGCCTTGGTATCTATAAAATGAGGATAAAGTCCTTCTCTCATTAGATGTTGGAAAGATTCAGTGGGATGATATGCTAACACACCTCACAAGTGTCTGGATCATAGTCTGTGCCCAAGAAATGGGAATTAGTTCAATCCATGCATGACTCACAAAATCATTGTCAGACAAAAACAGGTGAGTAAATTATCACCATCCACATGTGACTAGAAGGTGAGCTGCTGAAACTCAGTGTCATTGGAAGACAGAGCAATGGACTTCTACTGCTCCTCTTTTTAAAGTAAAATTTCAGTAAACACTCCTATCTCTGACTTTGAAGGAGCCCTTAGGGAACCCTTGGTACTTTGGAGACTCAGCAGCTTCTCATAAAGGGAA
The DNA here is from genome assembly GCF_048164855.1 of Canis lupus baileyi. Lineage (NCBI taxonomy): Eukaryota > Metazoa > Chordata > Mammalia > Carnivora > Canidae > Canis > Canis lupus. Next base: position 36,082,072 of record NC_132848.1, read on the forward strand.
TGTGGGAAACCAATGAACAAACAACCAAATCAGAGGCAGAAAACATCGAAAGGGAAGAATACCAGGTGTGATCCCGGCATGATCAATAGAGCATATTTTGCCTCTAAGCATTTTTTAAATTTTACAATAGTTCATTTACCATCAGATCTGGGTGCAGCTGACATTCTAAATTGGAATGAATATTCTCTGAGTCCAAACTGATGGTTCATATTTGAATTAAATTACATAGGAACTACTTTTAAATGCAGTGTTCTGATTTTCTGTGAACTAAAATATCACTTTACCAAATTTTTAAAAAACATTTTATTTGACAGAGAGACAGCGGACAAGCCAGGGGGAGAGGCAGAAGGAGAGGGAGAAGCAGGCTCCCCATGAGCAGGAGAGCTCTATCCCAGGACCCTGGGATCATGACCTGAGCCAAAGGCAGACGCTTCACCAACTTAGCCCCCCAGGCGCCCCTCCAATATTTTAATGATTGATAAAATGGCAAACAAAACTACATCCATTTCTTCTGGACTCATTTTTGCCCCTACTATATATCTCAGTAGCAGTGTTTTTAATCTTTGAGCCACACAGCTCTTTGAGAATCAGATACAAGCTGTGGAATCCCTCTGTGTTATTCCTACCACCCAAATTCCCACAAACATGCCTAATTCTACAAAGACTTGCAGATCTCCTAAAGCCCATGCTTGGAGATTAGCAACTCCTTCTTCCATAGCAAGTTCTAAAGTTCCTACTGACTTGAGTCTTTATATCTGACTGCTGCTTAGACTCCAAGGCTCTGTGGAATTCACAAAAATTGCCAGTGAATTTGAATTGGAACATGATGAGCCACAGCCCACCAGGTGATTTAATTAACACAGGGAATAATTAGAATGTCAGTCTTCTGGGTGCCTGGCTGGCTCAGATGGTGGAGCATGCAACTCTTGATGTTGGGGTCATGAGTTCAAGCCCCCTGTTGGGCATAGAGATTGCTTAAGAAAAAAACATTTTCCTTTAAAGATTATCACTATTCTTTCAGATCACAGATTATTTTGCTAAAGAATAAAGCTGTGATCTGATGTCACCTGCACTGGGAGGTGTGGACACTCAAAGTGGTTCTATGACCTTTGTAATCCTCTTCCACTTGCCTTTGCTAAAGCAGTCACCTTTTGGTCCCACACCCTTGTGGCTTCCCATCCGCAGCTCGGTTTCAGGGCCTCTCTGTGCTCTCACTTGTCGGGAGCATAGTACTTACCACCTGGTACTGAAATTATCTGCCTTCCTAACCGCCCCTTGTCCACCCCCCAGGTTTGGACTTTTTCTGGTGCATTGTAACCACAGCTCTCATGTATTGAGGACCTCTCGTGTACTGGACACTATACCACACTTGGTAAATGCTACCTTATTTAATAACATCTGAGAAAAATGACCTAAGTTGAGGGGCTCTTCTTACTGGCCCCACCACGACTGAGCCAGCCCCATCGCAGTCCCAGCTAGCGCCCGGGTCTCCTAGCCTATCTTCCTGATTTCTCCCTGTGTAGATCTGTTCAAAATTTAAGTCAGACACTGTCACACCTCTATTCAAACCTTCCAATGGCCCCCAATTTGGTTAGAATAAAATCTAGTGTACTTCCTGAGGTTTAGGAAGTCCTATTGATCTTGCCCCTGGCTGCCTCTGACTTCCTCTCCTATGAATTTCCCTCTTGTTCTGCGTAGCCACCCTGGCTGCCTTGATGTTCCTCAGGCCAAGCAAACTCTTACCTCAGGGCCTTTGCACTTACTGTTCTTCTTCTCAGTGGTGTGCTGATAACTATTTACCAAATAGTTCTGGGGAGGGGGGCAGTTCTTGGAGCAATTGCTAACTTCTGTGTATAAATGCTCTCATTAAGGCTGATTGCAAACTGTAGGGATGCGCGCATTCAGCACAAGTACAAGTCAGTGCCGGCACACCATTATCTCTCCTCGCAATTCTTTCCCTACATATGACTTCCTGACTGGCAGCCTCACTTCCTTCACATCTCACCTCCAATCTCATCTCAGTAGAGACAGATTTTCTAGCATCTATGTCCCCACATTCATACCTCATCTGCCTTGTCACTATTTATTCTTCTTAACTTGCATTATTTTCATAGCACTTATCTCAACCTGGCAGATTTACTTATCGTCAGTCTCTCCCCAACAGAATGTAAACTCCATGAACAGGTGCTTTGCTGCATCTGCAATGCCTAATATGTAGAAAAATTTCAATAAATATTTGATTTCAAATGAAAGGCGTTAAGTAACCCACCCAAATCAGACAGCTATGAAGTGGCAGGACAGGCATTCTAAGCAGATTAGGGGGTCTTAACCAAGCTGGACGGCTTTTGTGGCCAATGCTTTAATCAGGGCCCGAGTAGTGGAAAGCAGCACACATTGAACTTCTGTCATTGTCCGCAACAACCGTGGAAGTGCCTAGAGACAAGGTGAGAAGCCAAACTGGTTCCCCCACACCTGCCCCCTAGGATCGTAAAAGCTGTAGAGGGGAACCTGTTCTAAAGGAGATTCTCAGACATGAGACGTGGTGGGGCGATTATCATCACGATTACACAACTAATACCCAAGGGGATTTTAAAAATGATTAAATAATACCTAATTATGTAAAAATACATAAAATAGAAAGGTAAGTTTCAACCATCAACTCTCCACACAGAAAGAACCGTGATTGTTCCAGATTTTTCTATGAACATATATTTTTACAGAATTAGCAAAATACTGTACATAACTTTGACCTGCTTTTTGCAATGAACAATATGCAGGCATCTTTCTGTGTCAATAAACATACTTCTTCTTATGTTTGGTGGCTTTAATTCAACTTGTTCTCTATTGGTGTACGTTCAGACATATGTTGGACATAGTTGGTCTTTGCTATTTTAACTTTGCGATAAACCTTATGCAGAAATTTGTAAACAATGCTGTTAACCAGGATAAATTCTGAGAATCAATAATCTTACTAAGTTCCCCCCAAATTCTTGCCACCATTGTGCATTATTCCCACAGCATGGGAATCCCTCACATTTACTGAACTCCATCTAAACAACATGCTGTGTTGCAGCTCATTCATTTCTTACCAAAACCCCATGACAGAGGTTATGACCCATTTTGCATGTGGGGAAACTGAGAGAAGAGGCTAGGCCAAAGCTTTGGGGTCTGTGCTTGTGACAGAGCAACTGGTGGCCCACAGTGTGACTGGCTCACAGAAACCTGGCTTCACCACTCACCTATTGTGAGACGTCAGGAAATGTAGCAGCTCCAGGCCACTTTTCTCATCTGCCAAGTGAATATAAGCAGAATTATCTCCTAAGGTGTTTTTTTTTTTTTTTTTTTAAACAATTAGGAGATTCACTGTGTCACAACACAAATCTAGTGACAGTTCCATCTGCAGAGTTATTTATGCAGTGACTTCATGATGCCCCCTTGTTCCACCTTGCTATCTTGGACATGCAGGTCCAAGACAAATGCAGTGTCACGGCCACTAGACAGGACTCCCAGGAATCCTATCCAGGCAAAATATGCAATCCTTTCCTCTAAAGAAAGGAGGCACCTCTTCATTGGCCTCTCTTTCGGAATGAAAAATACTTTCCTTTACAAAAGTACAATAACAAGACTTTGCTTACTATGCCTCACTAGGAGAGTGTGTGTCACGTGCTCAATCCCAATCCAACCACTGGCAGGGTTTTCCCATGACCGGGTTATGGGGAGTTGACTACAAAGATTCCAGCATTAAACTTTCTGGAAAAGTCTACCGATCATTATTACCCTGTCTGTTTCTGTAGGATCGAGAACCACTGACGTTTAAGATGAATGACTTTACTGACATAAAGAGAGAAAGAGTAGTTTAGTGAACATTTATTGTACATTTCAATCAAGTGAAAGGCCCCATCCTAGGCTGAGGGAAATACAAGTGAAAATAAGATTCAGCAACCGCCCCCCCCCCCATCTTTCCAGAGTAGTGGATACAGGTACAAGCTACTTTGTAAGGCAGGCTTTTTTTTTTATAAGTACCATATTTAATGCACAATTAAAATATTGTGGGAATGGACAGGAGATTCACTCAGAATGAAATTTTTGCCTCAAAGACCATTGCACCTGATTTTCTGATTTATAACTGTCACAGACCCACAGAAGGATGGTACCCCTCCTCAACCTTGGCAGGAACAGAACTGCCTGTCCAAACGGCTGCCATGTCTCACACCCAAGCACCGGGCAGAAAAAGCACAGGTCAGACTAACCAAAGCACAACAGTGATTTACTTCCCAATACACTGAAGGGCAAACTGTTGACAAATAAAACAGCTTTTTAATTAAGGTGTAACATGTACACAGCAAAGTGCAGGAGCGAATGTGAAATTTGTGACTCAACACATTTTTATATATGACTGAGTGGTGGTAACACAAATGGACTTGAATTTAGTTGACTTCCTTTACAGTACAGACAGGCTTGATGTGGTACACAAGACAGCCATGGCAGGAGGGAACTATTAAAATTCTATACACTAGTACATATTTCTAGAATGACTGATCTCTCACCAATCACTCCGCATATTTCCACTTGGATATGTATTTCCTGTGAAGTTACACCTTCATATCCTACTGCTTGGAGCAGCCTACCATGGCTTAAAGTTCCCTATATACCCTCATATACCCATTAAGTCACTTAACAACATTATCCAGAGCCTAGTTGGTACTATCCACCACGCTAAGTAGTAAACCAAACAAATGCAACTAACTCTTCCCACACGTAGCATAAGATATTAGCTGGTAGGAGCTGATCTTTAACTATTTACACCAATAACACATCACAGTCATGTTTGGTGCTACTAAATAGAGCACAATAATGTTTCCAGCTGAAGAGTCTCATTTCCAGATCTGTTCATTTCAGAGTACTAACAAGATGTCTCGAGCTAATGTGAGGAGTAGGAAAAAAGTTAAAAGAGAGCCCTAATACATTAGGGGACAAATTTCATCAGCTCAACCTACTTAGAGATGGTCCTTTAAATTCTCAGGCCTGGGATCCCTGGGTGGCGCAGCGGTTTGGCACCTGCCTTTGGCCCAGGGCGTGATTCTGGAGACCCAGGATCGAATCCCACATCCGGCTCCCGGTGCATGGAGCCTGCTTCTCCCTCTGCCTATGTCTCTGCCTCTCTCTCTTTCTCTCTGTGATTATCATAAATAAATAAAAATTTAAAAAAAATATATAAAAATAAAAAAAAAATAAAAAAAAAATAATAAATTCTCAGGCCTATATCCTGAGCAAAGCCAATCCTTGGCAGATGAGATCTGAAACAAATTTAATAAGGTCAAGAATGAGGCAAAAAGGCACCTGCAGCACAGGATAATTTTGACCTTTGAAAGGGAAAAAACAACTGTTACATTTTTTTTTGTACCACACCCTGTTGTTTCCATGATGTCTCTTATTTTCTATATTTGAGAGGTTTTAAACTGTGGGCAACCATCTAGAAGAGTTTTAAATAGCTGAAACAAAAAATCTGCCTTATGAAAAAGAAGGAAAAACAAAGAAAGCATGAATTTTTCTAACCAGTAAATTCTCTATACACTGAGTGGCTGCAGAGTCACCAACAGAGCCACAGAGCGCCAAATTTCCGGCTCAACCTGGCAAGGACGTTTCTGTTTTTTAATGAAAGTAGATACACCTGATGGCAGCTGAATATAAGTAATTCTTTTCTCTGTAAAAAATTTCTTTCTCTTAAAAATTTCTTCCCCATTGAACCCACAGTGATGATTGATAAATTTGACTTTATAATGACCTAAAGAAATAACCCAGATTGTTTTATTCAAGACAATTTAAAAAAACAAATGATTTGTATTTTTACTTTAAAATGAATTTGTGAAAAAAAAATGAATTTGTGATTTCTGAAGTCTATGCCAAAGAACGAAGATGCTAAACAAATTCACTCATCACCACACATACAGTTAAGCTTTCTAAATGAAATCTCTTTAGTGTAAGATCAAAGACAGTCTGCTCATAGAAAATCCTCAAATGCTACCTATTCCAGCTCTTTAAAAGGTAGCTTTTGTTTCTCTGAGAAACAAAATACATCTAATGATACATAAAAGCACCACAGATATCTGAAATGCAAAACAACCAGCAAGCCATTATTCTTTTTCTGCAGAACAAGCAGGCATACATCACCTGTTTCTGAGACCATTTATTTTACTATTTCTATTTTTTTACTGGATGGGCTGTCCAAAACCTCAATCTTGCCTTTTCCATCTTCTGAATGAGGAAGCTTAATGTTATCTATGGTGACTTCAGAAGCGGTGCTATCATCTTCCTCCTCAGATTCTGAGCTGTCCTCCGAGCTGTCTTGTAAACTCTCTTCTGAACTGTCCTCTTCTTTGGAATTGGATTGATTCATCTCAAACAAGGCCACATCCTGCCAAAAGCACCACGTGAGAAATTTATTTCATGGTAGTCCCCTAGAAAGTTGCAAAAACCACCTTGGGAAGAACCCACAACATTAAGGACAAATATCAAAGCACAAAGGGCAAGAAATGTTTTTAATACAATATGGCCTTTTTTTTTCTTTCAGTTGCCACCCCCCACCATGATGGTTTACAGGTACTACAAGTCTAAAAAGTCCCCCACAACCCAATTCTATACAACCTGAACACATTCAACAATATGCATCCAACAAATATTAACAAATACTAACATGAGCCAGGCACCACACTAGGTTTTAGAGACTCCACCAGAACAGCAACAAAATCCCTGCCTTTGTGGCACTGATATTTTTGAGACGGATTGGCAAATTACAGCTTGCAGGCCAAACCCAGCCCAGTATCTGTTTTTGTTTAGCTTGTGACCTAAGAATGTTTGTTTGTTTGTTTATTTATTTATTTTATTTTTTAAAAGATTGTATTTATTTATTCATGAGAAACACAGAAAGAGAGGCAGAGGCACAGGCAGAGGGAGAGGCAGGCTCTCTGCGGGGAGCCTGGTGTGGGACTCAATCCTGGGACCCCAGGAACACGCCCTGAGCCAAAGGCAGACGCTCAACCACTGAGCAAACCAGGTGCCCTAAGAGTGTTTTTTAAAATTTTTAAGTGGCAGGAAAAAAAAAATCAAAGGGATAATATTTCGTGAACCATGAAAATGATATGGTAAGTCAATAAAACCTGCCTATTCAAACATATCGTCTACAGCTGCTTTCATGCTAACATGGCAGAAATGAGCAGTCACAACAGAGACAGTATGGCCGACAAGCCTAAAGTATGTACTAGCTGGCCTCAGATACAAAATACTTGCTGACCTCTGTTCTAGTCAGGAAAAAAAGATAATGAAAAACTACATATAAAGTATAGTGTAGGACAAGTTAAAATGAAGAAAAGTAAAGCACGATAGGATAAGCTTCTAATAGGGCCACTGGGGTGACCACTAGTAAGAGAGGGAGAGAGTGAAGATGCAGAAATCTGGGAAGAGACTTGTACAAAGACGGACAAGACCTGGAGCAAGGAGACTGAACGGGAGTACAGGAAAGAGGTGGGAGGTAAATCAGATGGAGCTAGAGGCAGGATCCCATGGGCCCTTGAGGGACTCTGAACTCATCAGGAGTGTGATGGGAAGGGTAGGCCACACATAGTGTGAAGAACAGATCATAGGAAAGAAAAGGCCGAAGCAGGGGAACCTGTTGAGAAATCACTGCAGCAGTCCAGAGGAGACCATGATGACATGGACCAAGGGTGGCAGCAGGGGACACGGTACAGAGTAGCTGGATCTGGATAAATTCTGGAGGTAGAGTAGGCCAGAGCTGCTGATGAATGAGATGTTACTATCAAGCATGCTGTCAGCTCTGTCCAGACGCAAGTGTTATACAGGGAACTCTGGTGTAGAAAAGGAAATGAGGCTACATGAAGAAGACTTTGCATGTGGCTCAGGTAATCAGTCTGTTAAGTGCATCATTTATTTTTATACTTTCCATGAATCAGGTTATGATTACTTCTTTTAGGAAAAAACAACCCACTTGGAACACTTAGTAAATTAATGCTTCAAGATAACAAATGTACTATTTGACTTGAAAAAGCCCTCCTATTCTCTATTGCTACACTCCTAAACTCCACTCAGGGAAGCTTACTGATCTGTAAGATCCCTGATCATAAAATGATCAGATCCCCATGCAGTACTGGAAATATGAGCGGACTCTGCAAGAAGGAAAAAATAACGCTTGGAATTATACTGGAAAAGTCCTCTCTCTTAAAGATGATGAGGCATACTGGTAATTTTACCCTATGAAATGAAAACAAAGCATCATTACCATTTGTATAACTTTTCCAAGAGCCCCATCAATATCCTCAATATTGAAACGACCAGGTGATGCAGCTGCCATTTCTTTTCTCAGCTTTTCATTTGCCTGAGCCATCTGTGGGAGAAAGGTCTGCACTTGGTCCAACACTAAGGAAAGAAAATATACTTTATCAATATTTATGTCAGTCTTTGGCCAAACATCCAATTATTTTTAAAGATTTTATTTATTTATTTATTCATGAGAGACACAGAGAGAGAGGCAGAGACACAGGCAGAGGGAGAAGCAGGCTCCATGCAGGGAACCTGATGTGGGACTTGATCCAGGACCCCGGGATCACGTCCTGAGCCGAAGGCAGATGCTCAACCACTGAGCCACCCAGGTGCCCCTCCAATTTCTAAAATCCAGGATTTACTGTAAAACACTCCCAAATTCAATAGTAACAATAGTTATAATAAAAAAAATCTTTCACATTTCTTCCATTTTAAAAACCTCCATCCTCTTCTGAATCCTTAAAGCAGGACTACACAAGGTAGTGAATATTTCTTAATGTTTATTTGTGCTTTCATATATCCTCAGAACTGTACATTCCTAGACGGCTGGCACTTTGACCAATAGTAACTGAATAAGGAGAAAGTATGGCTTAATAGTTAGATGTATCAGGTTTGGAGCTGGAGTTTAGTCATTTGCAACCACAGGTGTCCTAAATAGCAAATTTCATCTAACCATTCAAAACATCAATTTACTCATCTGTTAAAACAGGGGTGATAACCATACTATGCTAAGTACAGGGAATCAATGAACAAGGTATGTCTAGTTTCTGTAGCTCTCAAGAGGCTCAGCACATTATGCACACAAGGAATTCTCAAAACTTGTTAAGCCACTGACACAGCTACATAATACAGAACTGAACTATCCAGAGTACAGAAGAAGAAAAGAAAAAGGTAGTGAAGGTCAAGAAATGGCCTTTCATTGTAAAAGAGGGCTGCTGGGAGAATGACATAAGGTCATGTAATACAAAGCCCCACACAACTGCCATCACAACGAGGAAAGAAATAAAAGATAAAAAAAGACTCAAATGGAACTCCACAGATGGAAAACACTGTCAGAGCTCCTGAGACCCTGAGCAGTCATGGGGGGACAATGAACAGCTCTGGCGAGACTGGGGTTCACTGTGGAGCTCTACTGCTCAACTGGGCAAAATTTAACATCAGAGAGGGTTCCTGAGAAAGAAGGGGAGAAGAGAAAGAAAGCAAGGAAAATATACTTACAGGGACTCCTCTCTACCCGAACTGTTTGAAGAGTGGCATTTTTTCTGCAGTTAGGCTTGGGTTGGATAAGTAACCTGTCCCATATACCTGAAAGCACACACACAATTAATTGACTGCAGCATCAAGAAATGGGGGCCCTTCCGCAAACTTGCCACAACTGCTCTCAAGTCTTGAACATTCCACATTCCCCAACACATTTTTAGAAAAAGAGGCTCTCCAAGCAGGGAGCCCGATGCAGGACTCGACCCTGGGTCTCTAGGGCTGCCCCCACCCCTCCTCTTTCTTAGGCCTGGCTCATACATCTGTATGTGACACCGATGCTGGGGAATATGTGCAAACTAACCTGCACCTCTGTGGGTCAGAAATCCATCAGTGACCAATGAGTTTCTTCAACAAAGGGGCAGAGGAAGCAGTACAGAGTACAATGGTTAAGTGAAACCAGAAATGGTTACTGGCTGTGTTATACCGGACAAATTAACCTCTCGGAGCATTCGTTCATTTATAAAGCACACCTGTCTTGCTAGTGGACCTTCATTAAAGATGTCCAACCCGGACAAATGAGCCCTTGGGAGAACTTCTGACCGTATCCCCCACCCCTGACCCCTGTGCACCTATTCAGGCGCATCACTCACTACTCCTCAAATTAACAAACTCTTCAGTCCATCAGAGCTCAGAGGACAGGATCTGTCTTTCAAAACTCAAGGTTTGTTTGTTTGTTTTTAATATTTTATTTACTTATTCATGACACATACAAAGAGAAAGGAAGAGACACTGGCAGGGGGAGAAGCAGGCTCCATGCGGGAAGCCCAGTACCCCGGGAGCACGACCAGAGCCAAAGGCAGACACTCAACCAACCACTGAACCACCCAGGTGCCCCAAAACTCTAGGCCTTGATCCCCCTGTTTCCAACACCTGGAAAAACTTTTCACTCAAGTACAAAAGCCCTGTTCACCCCAAAGCAGAGCTTAACAAATATTCTTTGACCACCACTTTAGGTCTAGCAAATGGATGAGCCCAAAGAATCCAATCAGACTGACTGGATCCGAATCCCAATTTTGTCACTTTTCAGCCACATGATCTCCAGCAAGTTATTCATCTGTATGATGCACTGTGACTCAGTTTCCTCATCTATAAAACAGAGATAACGGAACCTTCTGCACGGGTTTTTTTGTGAGGATGAAATGAGTTCATTAAATCCTGGGTCACAGCAAGCTCTACACAAGCTTTGGCATTCGGGATGCTCTGGGTCTTCTTCAAGCTAATATTCACGGAGGGTATGCCCAAGACCTTAGGCCCCTTCCCCTTCTCCACCAAAACAAACGAACAAAGCGAAACACCCATTCAACAGGTAGAGCTACCTCTATTTTCCAAATGTGGAGAGTGGAGCATCGAGAATGCAAACAGCTCTCTGTGGCTCCACAGCCATCAATCACGGAGCTGGGATTCGAATCCACGCTTCTGCACTCTCCACTACGTGGCTGAAGTCCTAGGTGACTTCCTAGAGCCAAGCGTCCCTCTACTAGCGAGACGAGGCCCTGGGGCCGCTGGCGTGGGCACGGCGGGTGCCGGCGCGGGGTCCACCCCCAACAGTCGCCTGCACCCGCGCCGCCGCCCCGCTGAGTGGGCGCCCGCCGCCACGCGGAACCGAACCGGCATCGCGGGCCCCGCGCCCCCCCTCCCCGGCGGCCCCCCCGCCCTGCCCCCCGCGGCCCGGCACACGCCCCCCGGCCGCACGTGCGCACCCACGCCGCCCCCGCCCCCGCCGTCACCTCTGCGGCCGCCGCTCCCGGCCGTCAGCAGCTCCTTGGACACCGGGCCCGCCGAGCGTCCCCGCGGGGACGACGAGCAGCTGGCGCCGGCCTGGGGCTCGCCGCGGACCTCCATTCCGCTCACTCGGCCTTGCGAGCCCGCCCCCCAGGCCCGGATGCCGGAAGGAGGGCGGGCGGGGGCGGGGCCGGGGCCGCGAGTGGGCGAGACGCGGCGGCGGGGGGGGGCGGGGCCAGGGCCGTGGGGGGCGGGGCGAGGGCGGGGCGGGGCCAGGGCCGTGGGGGGCGGGGCCAGGGCGGGGCGGGGGCGGCCGCGGCCACAGCGACACCTGGCGAATCTCCGAGGCCACCCCACCCTGGGCCCTGGGGGAAAATGAATGGCGGAGTTTCTGAGGCTCGGCGGCTGGGTGGAAGAGCTGCCAACACTCAATTTTAGCCAAAGGATCCGGACAACAGGGCACCCTAGGGCTGCGCCTCCTCCTCATTTTTTCTTATTCTTGGATTGTAGTGAAAAGAATACTCATAAAATTTACCGTCTTAACCATTTTTAAGTGTACATTTCAGAAGTGTTAGACTATTTTACATCGTTAGGTACCAGATCTCTAGAATTTTTTCACCTTGCAAAGCTGAAGCTGCATCCATTAAGCAACCCTCCCTTATTGTTATAATAACCACTTACCGTTATATTACATCCAAGTTATAGAACCTATGGGAGAAATGTCAGTAGGCACTGCGAGCAAGACACCGATTAATGCGTCTTAATAGCTGATTTCACTCTCTTTCTATTTAAAACCTACTCTGGAAATTCTTCAGAATAAAAAGGGACCTTTTTTATTTGTAGCCAGCGCCTCCCTTGTAGTCAGGCACATTGTTAATGATTAATCCATGTTTAACTAATGAATGCACAGAGAAAAGTTGAACAAATTAGTAATTGTGAATTGTTTCATTGGTTGATGGATCACCCCTGTGAAACAGAATTGTAGCCTTCAGAAATGTCCTCAAATCTCTGTTGTAAATTGTTGCCTAGATCAGAAGCACCCTGTAGGTACAATGTTGTACAAAACTAATCAACGTGGGACACTTGGGTGGCTCAGCGGTTGAGTGTCTGCCTTCTGCTCTGGTCCTGATCCTGGAGTCCTCCAATCCAGTCCCACATCGGGCTCCCCGCAGGGAGCCTGCTTCTCCCTCTACCTAGGTCTCTGCCTCTCTCTCTTGGTGTCTCTCATGAATAAATAAATAAAATCTTAAAAAAAAAAAAAACCACCTAATCGAGCTATTTGTAACAATAACTCAAAAATTAAGACATGCATATCTAGCCAAGATGAGTAGAAAATGCACTGGCAGACTGTCGTCTCCCCCCCTTGAAATAATGTTGTTAACCAGAAAAGCAGTTCTATAAAATATGCAAATAAATGTAAAACATCGTTTTCCTCACTTTGAATCTTTTAAAAATAAAAGATTTTTATTTCAAAAATCTAAATTTTATTTATTCATAAATAAATGAATTATTTAACCACTCAACCACTGAGCCACCCAGACGTCCCAATCATTTAGATTTTTAAAAGTATTATAGGTTTATAACATATGTAGAAGTAAAATACATATGACAAGAATAGCACAGAAGGTGGAGGTAATAAATCTGTAAAGATCTTACATTTTATGTGAAGTATTTTAATAGAATTTTAAAATAGTGATAAATTAAAGATGTATATTATAAATACTGGCCCAACTCCCCCAAAAAGAAAAAAAAAAAACAATTAAAAAGAGGAATAGCTGATCAGCCAATAGTGGAGATAGAAACTGAGCTGTAAAGTATAATCAATTAATTCAGGGATGCCTGAGTGGCTCAGTGGCTCCTGGGACTGGAATCACGCCCCACATCAGGCTCCCTGTGGTTAAAGGTCAAGTGATGGAAAAGATAAACCATGCAAATATGAAACAAAAATCAAGCCAGAGTAGCTACAGTACTATCAGACAAAATAGATTTCAAAACAAAGAATATCACCAGTGTTACAGGCTGAATCCTCATATCCTCCCAAAATCTCTATGTTGAAGCCCTAACCCCTGGGTGCGGCTAAGTTGGGAAACGGGGACTCTAAGGAAGTAATCATTACTAAGTGAGGTTGTAAATATAGGGTCCTGATCCAGGAGGAGTAGTGCTCTTATATAAAGAAACACCAGAGTCCTACTCTTTCTTTCCCCACACTCACACACACTAAGTATAGGCCATGTGAATACATGGTAAGAAGGCAGCCTTTTGCAAACCAAGGGGAGAGCTCTCATTAGACATCAGCCCTGCTGGAAACTTGATTTTGGATTTTCCAGTCTCCAGAACGGTGCGAAAATTCATTTTTCTTGTTTAAGCTACCCACTTTGTGGTACTTTGTCAGAACAACTTGAGCAGACTAAGGCACCAAGGATAAAGAGGAACATTTCATAATGATAAGGAGATAAATTCATCATGATAATGTAATGGTAATAACTGTGAATGAGTCTCATAACCAAGCTTTAAAGTAAAAAAGGAAAATCTAATAGAACTAGAGAACCAGACAATATTAATACTATTGTTGGAGATTTCAACACTCCTCCCTGAGTAATTGGTAGACCAAGTATACATAAAGAAGTCTTGAGAAAAACTATCAACCAACTTAACCTAACTGACATCCAGAACACTTCTTCACCTTGCAACAGCAGAATAAAAATTGTTTCAGCAGCAACAAAATAATAATAAGGTCTATCATACATATGTAAGGTCATAAAAAAAGTCACAAAAAAATTTAAAAGATTGAATTCATCCAAAGTTTTTTCTCCAATATCAACAAAACTAAAAACCTTATGTAGGTTATCAAAAGCCAACTAGAAATCAATAATAGAAATCTGGAAAATCTCTAAACATTTGGAAATTAAACAATTAAGTTCCAAATAATCCATGAGTTAAATAAAAAGTACAAAAGGAATTATAAAATATTTTGATCTGAATTAAAATAAATATAGAAAACATCAAAATGTGTGCAATGTAGCTACTGCAGTACAAGGAGGGAAGTTTATAACATTAAGTGCTTACATCTGAAAAGATATAAGGTCTCATTTATCTAAGCTTCCACATTATCCAGAAAAAAAAAGGAGCAAATTAAACTCAAAGCAAGCAGAATAAAGAAAATAATAGAGTGGAAATCAATAACATAAAACATAAACACAATACAAAAGTCAATAAAACCAAAAGCTGATTATTTGTAAAAATCAATAAAATTGATAAAACTATATCCAAACTAATCAGAAAATAACCAGAAAAAAGACAGACTAATAATATCAGAAATGAAAGAGGAGCATTACCATAGATTCCACAGGCATCAAATGAATAAGGGAAATAGTCTGAGCAATTACGCCAATAAATTTTCAAATTTACATGAAATGGACAGATTCTGTGAAAAACACAATGCATTATCCTGTCAGTTTTTGATTTGACAAATGTACCATGGTATGTATAATAGTAACAAAGGGTGGAAAGTGGATAAAAGACGTACAAGAACTCTCTGTGTTATCCTTGAGAATTTTCCGTAAAGTTAAAATTATTGCAAAACAAGGAATTTATTTTAAAAGGAATTCAAGAAAATTATTCTACAATATGTGGATATCATTATACATACACATAGACTATACATTTCAAAAGACCATATCATTTACCTAGAAAAATCAGCCCAGACTAGTCACTACCAAAACATACTCTGGTAAAACTCTTGGACTTTAAATATAAGAAAAAAACTGTCCAACATATTTTGGCAAAAAGACCCAATAAGTCATGAGGAAAGAAAATAAAATTGGCATTTACGTTCTGACAGAAAGATTTTTGCCAGAATGCAATTAAATAGCTTATTTAAGATATTCAGAGAAAGAAAATTTAAGCTAAGAACTTAGCTTACCTGCTTTTCTTTTTTTTTAAAAAAAAACTTATTTTATTTAAATTTAATTTGTTAACATATAGTGTAGCATTAGTTTCAGATGTAGAGCTCAGTTATTCATCCATTGCATATAACACCCAAAGCTCATTTCATCATGTGTCCTCCTCAATGCCCATCATCTAGTTGCCTCACGCCCCCTTCCCCTACAGCAACCCTCAGTTGGTTTCCTATAGTTAAGAATCTCTTATGGTTTGCCTCCCTCTCTGATTTCATCCTATTTTATTTTTCCCTCCCTTCCCCTATAATCCCATTTTGTTTCTTAAATTCCGCATATGAGTAAAACCATTCTTTTTCTCTGATTGACTTATCTTGCTGAGCATAATACACTCCAGTTCCATCCACATTGAAGATTTCATCCTTTCTGATGGCTGAGTAATATTCCATTTTAGATATAGAGCACATCTTCTTTATCCATTCATCTGTTGATAGACATCTGGTCTCTTTCCATAGTTTAGCTATTGTGGACATTGCTGCTATAAACATTGGGATGCAGATCAGATCACAGCATCTGTGTCCTTTGGGTAAATACCCAGTCGTGCAATTTCTGGATTATAGGGTAGGTCTATTTTTAACTTTTTGAGAAACCTCCATGTTGTTTTCCAGAGTGGCTCTATCAGCTTGCATTCCCAACAACAGTATAAGAGGGTTCCCTTTTCTATGCATCCTTACCAACATTTGTTGTTTCCTGACATGTTAACTTTAGCTGACTGTTATGGGGTGGTATCTCACTGTGGTTTTGATTTGTATTTCCCTGATGCCAAGAGTGATGTTGAGCATTTTTTTACATGTTTTTATTGGCCATTGGTATGTCCTCTTTGGAGAAGATGACATGATACTTATGTGGACCCAAAAGTCTCCACCCCAAAATTGCTAGATCTCATATAGGAATTTAGTAACATGGCAGGATATAAAATCAATGCACAGAGATCAGTGGCATTTCTATATACCAACAATGAGACTGAAGAAAAAGAAATTAAGGAGTTGATCCCATTTATAATTGCACCAAAAACCCATAAGATACCTAGGGATAAACCTAACCGAAGAGGTAAAGGATCTGAAAACTATAGAACGCTCATGAAAGAAATCGAGGAAGACACAAAGAAGTGGAAAAATATTCCATGCTCATGGATTGGAAGAACAAATATTATTAAAATGTTTATGCTACCCAGAGCAATCTATATATTCAACACAATCCCTATCAAAATACCATCAGCATTTTTCAGAGGGCTGTAACAAATAATCCTAAAATTTGTATAGAACCAAAAAACACCCCAAATACCCAGAAGACTGTTGAAAAAGAAAAATCAAAGCTAGTGGCTACACAATTCTGGACTTCAAG
This sequence comes from Canis lupus baileyi, assembly GCF_048164855.1. Classification (NCBI taxonomy): domain Eukaryota; kingdom Metazoa; phylum Chordata; class Mammalia; order Carnivora; family Canidae; genus Canis; species Canis lupus. The sequence goes on from NC_132848.1 coordinate 36,098,688, forward strand.
CTGTATTACAAAGCTGTGATCATCAAGACAGCATGGTACCGGAACAAAAACAGACACATAGATCAATGGAACAGAATAAGGAACCCAGAAATGGACCCTCAACTATGTGGTCAACTAATATTTGACAAAGCAGGAAAATGGAAAAAAAAAGATAGTCTTTTCAACAAATGGTGTTGGAAAAATTGGACAGCCACATGCAGAAGAATGAAACTGGACCATTTTCTTACACCATACACAAAGATAAGCTCAAATGGATGAAAGACCTAAGTGTGAGACAAGAATCCATCAAAATCCCTGAGGAGAACACAGGCAGCAACCTCTGTGACCTTGGGTGCAGCAACTTCTTGCTAGACACGTCTCCAAAGGCAAGGGAAACAAAAGCAGAATGAACTATTGGGACTTCATCAAGATAAAAAGCTTTTGCACAGTAAAAGAAACAGTTGACAGAGCCAAAAGACAAGCTACAGAATGGGAGAAGATATTCGCAAATGACATATAAGATAAAGGGCTAGTATCCAAGATCTATAAAGAACTTATCTGGGCGGCCCGGGTGGCTCAGTGATTTAGTGCCGCCTTCAGCCCAGGGCCTGATCCTGGAGACCTGGGATCAAGTCCCACGTCGGGCTTCCTGCATGGAGACTGCTCCTCTCTCTGCCTGTGTCTCTGCCTCTCTCTCTCTCTCTCTCTCTCTGTGTCTCCCATTAATAAATAAAAAAATCTTTAAAAAAAAAAAGAACTTATCAAACTCAACACCCAAGAAACAAAAAATCCAGTCAAGAAATGGGCAGAAGACATTAACTGCTTTTCAAGAATAAAGGTTTTAAAGATGTAGACAGTTTTGAAGATGTAAAGGACACAGGTAATATTGCTCCCAGCCTTCTTGAGGTATCTAGTAGAGAACAAGTTTCAGAAAATGATTGGAGAAATTCAACTTCAGTTTTGGTGATGAGCATTTTGCTGTAGAATTGGGGAAAGAACAGTGAGAATATGGTTAAAAGAATAGTATGTTGTTTTTTATAGATTTGATAATACAGATATAATACAAATATCAAAAATGAGGAGAAAGCAGAGATGATAAATGAAGAGAAAGTCTTGCTTTTTGAAAACCGGGAATAAAAGATAACACTTTATCTATTTACTTTTTAAAGAAATTTTAAGTAATCTCCAACCTAACTTGGGGCTTGAACCTACAGCCCTGAGATCAAAAGTCAAATGTTTTACTGACTAGCCAAAAGATAATACTTTAAATTAGATATTAGAGATAAAGGAGGAAAAAGAAAGAGGTGACCAGCTAACTACAATATTGTTCATAGTAGAAAGACAATATCAAAATAAGAGGGGTCTGAATCCTGATAATACAAGTGAAACCTTCTTCTAAGTTACATGGAAATTTCATAAAATTGACATATCAGAGCCCACAAAGAAAATTTCAATGTATTGGGATGCCTGGGTGGCTCAGTGGTTGAGCGTCTGTCTGCCTTTGGCTCAGGCCATGATCCCAGGGTCTTGGGATGAAGTCTTGTATCAGGCTCCCCGCAGGGAGCCTGCTTCTCCCTCTGCCTATGTCTCTGCCTCTCTCTGTGTCTCTCATGAATAAATGAATAAAAGCTTTAAAAAAAGAAATAAATGATAATAGAATAATGACCATAAAGTCAAAGGATATGTAGAAAATTTTATAAAGACTAATTTGTACAATTCCATGCAAATAAATTTGAAAACCTATATGAAACCATTTGAAATGGACAATATTCCAGTAATATCTAAAAACATATACCAGAAAAAGATTCATGAATTTGACTATATCGAAATTCAAAAAGATCTTTTACCTAAGAAAAAATCAGTATAAACCATGTAAAAAGACAAATAAAGTTAAAGTTTCCAACTTATACTACTGGAAAGTTTCAACACTCATAACATAAACAGCTTCTAAAAGCTGAGAAGAAAAAGAGCAAATAACTCTAGGGAAAAATGGGTTAGTGAAATGAACAGATAATTCACAGGAGTAGAAATAAAAGTGGCGCTTACACATATAAAGATATTCTAGCTCACTCATATTTTTTAAAAATGCATGCAAAAGAAAATGACACAGAGGAACCATTTCTAATCTACCACGCTGGTAGTATTAAAAAATTACAACATACCTGTTGGCAAAGTTATGGGGAACCAGGCACTGTCATGTATTAATACCGGGAATGCAAAGCAATAGAGTTGCTATGGAAAGGAATTGGCATTATCAGGTAAAATTATTTATATATTTACCCTTTTTAAAAGCTTTATTTATTTATATTAGAGAGAGAGAGAAAGAGAGAGAGAGTGCATGAGTGTGGTGGGGGGCAGAGGGAAGGAGAGAGGGGAAGCAGACTCCCTGCTGAACAAGGAGCCTGGCCTCAGGACTCTGAGATTGTGAGCTGAAACCAAGAGTTGGACGCTTAACCAACTGAACCACCCAGGTGCCCCTGTACATTTACCCTTTTGCTCAGAAATTTCCAACAATATTCAGAGGCAGGGGGTAGGGGCTGCAGGAGTGGATACACTATTGGTAATAATGAAAAACTAAAATAACCCATATTTCCATCAGTAGGGACCTGGTTGAATGAACACAATGGAGTACCATGTAGTGTGAAAAGGAAGGAGAAAAATCCGTATATCCTGGTAGAGAGTGATCTTCTGTACCAATCTGTACCAATAAGTGAATAAAGCAGTTTGCAAAACAACATTCATGGTATGCTGCCTCACATGTGATAAAGAGGAAAATACCTATGTGTTGGTATACATGCACACACAGTCATGCATATATGCTTATATTTACAAAAAGAGACAATGGAGCATAAGCCAAAACTGAATAAAATAGTTAACTAGAAGGGAAAGGAAGGAATAGAAAAGGACATTAGACTTCATGGAATATATTAGGTTTTATAGCTTTGACTTTGGAATCATGTAAATACCTTGCCTACTTAAAAATAAATACAAAAGGAAAGAAAATCCCCCCAAATTGAAAACACACTGAAACAACTGAATTTAACTATATGTCAAGTTTATACCATAACAACACAGAAAAGAACTATTTTGGGTGACTTTAAAACACAACATTTGGCTGGTACATCCCTAGCAAGACACAGCTTAAGGGCAATGACAATAACTATACACCCACATAGAAATTTTTAAATGTTTACAATCCTCTTAAGTTTTAGTAGCAGTAGTAGAATGGTTATTTTGAAACTGCTATAAGAATATTCTTGGATAAAGCAAATAAGTAATTATATTAATATTCACAGCTCAGCTTTTTGTTGTTGTTGTTCCAAGAAGAGACATAAAAGTAAAATCCTCCTGTAATTTTATTTTTTTTAATTTTTATATATTTATGATAGGCACACAGTGAGAGAGAGAGGCAGAGACATAGGCAGAGGGAGAAGCAGGCTCCATGCACCGGGAGCCCGACATGGGATTCGATCCCGGGGCTCCAGGATCGCACCCCGGGCCAAAGGCAGGCGCCAAATCGCTGCACCACCCAGGGGTCCCCCTCCTGTAATTTTAAATTTGAATTGGTAATATCTGTATAAATTCATGGTATCTTTTTCTCTTTCTGAGAAACATACTTATTCCTGAGTTTGGTCTGCTGGAAGGTCTGGAAATAATAACAAGCCACCATATCAAGCATCCCTGAGCTGGATCGTGCCTGCTAAATACCTTTCCTCACTAAAAGGAACAGAGCTTCTTACACAAATGGCTGATGTCAAGTCTGGGTCAGGGAGACCCAGGGACATCTGTGGTGCCAGAAACCAAGGATGCTTTCGAAGACAATGGGAGTCATATCAAAAGGAATCTAGAACTGACTCTGAGATTCCCATTAGGCAAAGCTGGCAAAACCATAATGGCTCTGCCAGTCATTCTGATGTCTCTGAAATTATAACCAACGAGATCTTGTGTGCCCCCAATTTAAAGCATTAGGAAGTACACAATGCCCACCTAATTAGTTTTCTTGCAAATGAAACAAGACACAAAGAAAGGAAGAAAATCTTTTCCTAAATCAAGTCCCCAGTTCTAACTACTATTTTACAGGAAATATGAGGAATAGAAGGATAAGTGAAACCACTCAGGGAAGCAATTAGCCAAATCTAGAATGTGGGAAATCCTGCAAGATAAATATCAGTTTTATTCAACTGGAAAATTATATGAAAAGAAGGTGAGCTGTTTTCAATTTTAAGATACTTAGAAAGCATATACCTATGAGAAACTCTGGTTGACTTCCGTATATGTTATGGTTGTTATAATGAGCAAGCTCTTAATCATGATAGGACCCAAGCAGCACCCTATTGCTGAATGGGTGTTACAAAGTAACTTTCCCAAGAAATGGGAAATAAGATTGCCATCCAAAAGTTAAAATGTGAATTAAGTTAATCAACTTGGGTCATTGGCCCACTTTTGGGCTAGCTGAAACAGGGGGAATGGAATTATTCTGATTGGTTTAGGGCAGTCAGGGCCACTCCTGTAGCTGGGGGTGGGGGTGGGGTGCGGTGGACATCATCCAGATGGCAGAGCTTCCTTGGTAGGGAGAGATGGCCAAGGAAATTAGGAGGACACCCACAATGCCTACCATAGTCAATAGCACTTGGGATATATTATTTTGAGGTTTTTCTAAAAGGTAATTTTCTTTTAGGTTTACTTTTTATCTTCAGCAGACTAACCAAACTGATCATTTCTGCTGGTAAGTTTTCAAATGGCTATTACCAGGTTGCCAAGCCTTTGGGGAAAATCATCTAACTTAATTTAATTACCCAATTTGGTAAATCAAAACCATTTTATCTCTAGAGACATATACACTTAATGGCTGAAAATTATGGTATAGTTATACTGCAAATAATTTATTTTGGTTAGCTTCTTAGTTCATCTATTTTAATCCTCTGGATAGAATTAAATGTGTCAAATAAATGATTTATTTTCTAGCAGCATAAAATTTTTACTTGGGGGCTGCAGATAAGGGGAGAGCAGAATTTTATTTCTAGTAGACTGTTATTCTGAAGAGTAGCCACCTTCAACTGGAGTTAACCTGATTCTCTGCCTCATCTGCTGAAATTTTTAAATTATTCTTTTAGGGGCTGAATTTTGGATATAGCAGAAGGCATCGTTTCTCCCTCAAAATTCCATCCATAGCATGGCATGAATAAGACCTGTGCTAAATTCTGCTAAATATCAACAAATCAAGAGTGACATCATAGTATTTTGATAAAGGGTGAAAATGTGCATACAGGTGGGGGTGGGGAGCCATTTCATTTATATAATTCATTGGTTTTGGATCAAAAGTATTTTCGCATTTTAACCAATTTTAAGTTATTTTCGTAACTAAGTTCTTTTAATTCTTTACTTCTTTTCATTCTCAGGGTCTTGTTTCTAGGATCTTGGAAACATGGATCTTGCTCTAACAAGAACAGGATCTTACTCTGGCAACACAGAGTCTAGGACTAAGTTGTCAGCATCTCCCCAAAAGTATTGAAAAGATCTATACATAGTGAGGTCAATAATAAGCATTCCAATGATACTATTTCACACGATAATAGGCATACAATCTGGTAGATACAATCAGAAAGACTACGTACAAACAAGAGTGAAATGGGAAAGAACTTGAAGGAAAACTTTTTTTTTTTTTACATTGGTAAATTGTGTACAGTTTGTACTGTTCCCCTTTTCTCATCCTACACTACCTCTTTTATCTATTTCATGTTAAGTACGTTTTGCAAGTTTATACATTCTGATTACAAACTGTTACAGGGCTCCAAACTGTTATTCAGAACAGAGAAGTCTCTATTATTTTAAATTGAATACTTTCAAGTCCACAAAAGCTGTCTTCCTTTAAGCTGCCAAACTGACCACCTACACATGGCTATAAGTACTTTATTTAGCAAGAAATACAGAAGAGAGGTGGCTACAGAGAATCAAGGGGGAACCAGCATATTTTTGTAAGGGTTTTCCCTCTGCACTGGCAGGATGCTGTCAAAGTAGCTTCCCAGGTCTCTGTTCCCTTATCTCCATCGTTTGTCTATTTTGGTAGAATTTTGGACAAGTTGCAACCACAGTATAACTCCTATGTCACTTTTACCCAGATTCAAAAATGAATACATTTTAATCCATTTATTTTTTGCTTTATCTTGGTCTTTTCTCTCTTCCCACACCACACCACACAGTCTTTTTTTTTTTTTTAATAATTTGAGATCAAATTGCAGCCTTTGTGTTTGTGTATCTGCTTATCCCTAAATACTTCAGTGTATGTATCCTAAATACAAGAATATTTTTTGACCTAAGTGGAGGGCAATGAACAAAATCAGAAAATCTGACATGAATATGCACTATTATATAATCTGTATGTATTCAAATTTTGTCTTAATAATGTCCTTTGTAGGGGATCCCTGGGTGGCTCAGCGGTTTGGCGCCTGCCTTTGGCCCAGGGCGCGATCCTGGAGTCCCGGGATCGAGTCCCGCGTCAGGCTCCTGGCATGGAGCCTGCTTCTCCCTCTGTCTGTATCTCTGCCTTTCTCTCTCTATATATATATCTATCGTGAATAAATAAATAAAATCTTTTAAAAAATTTAAAAAAATAATGTTTTTTGTAATTTTACCTTCCAGTCCAGGACCTGAAGCAGGACCATGTACTGCATTCAGTCTTCTCAAATCAATCTGTGACGGTTTTTCAGTCATCTTTTGTCTTTTATGGCTTTGATATTTTTGAAGAAGGTAGGCCAGAGGCTTCATAGACTGGCCCTCAATGTCAGCCTCCCTCCTGTTTCCCCATGATTAGACTCAGATTGTCTATTTTTGGCTAATCTACCATATAAGTGATATTGGGGCCTGCTCAGTGATATCTGCAGGCACATGATGTGGTTTTGTCTCATTACTGGTAATGTTAACTTTGATCACTTGGCCAAGGTAGTGTCTGTCAAACTTCTGCACTGTAAAATTATTAGTTATGTTTTTAGTTAACTAGTATTTGTGGGGAGATATGCAAACATACTGTCTCCTTAAACTTTCACTCCTTAATTTTCACATCTATTGATGATTTTCTAATTCTTTCATTCGTATCCTATGTATTAGTTGGTACTGTGCTTTGAGAAAGAGCTTTCTCTTCTCCCATTTCTTTACTTATGTCAGTTTTGACTCATGGATTTTTATTAATGGGTTTGAATTCATTACTTTATCATTTATTTCGATACTAAAATTGTCCCCAGTGGCCCTTTCAATCCGCAAACTTCTCTTTTTTCTATGTTACTTTTTTTTTTTTTAAGATTTTATTTATTTATTCAGGAGAGACACAGAGACACAGAGGAGAAGCAGGCTCCCTGTGGGGAGCCCAATGTGGGACTTGATCCCAGGACCCTGGGATCACGACCTGAGCCAAAGGCAGACGCTCAACCACTGAGCCACCCACGTGCCCCTATAATCTTCATTCTTTGAGCACTTCCCTAATTTGTGGTCCAGCAATTTCTGTACTTTATCTGCCCTGGTCCTGGAATTAGCCTTTTTTCCAAGAAGCACTTGTTCCTTTTAATGTTGAGAATGGTATTTAGAGAGTAAGGTCTGGTTGTTAGGTATCCTCATTGCTACAGATGTGCCCTCACTTTTAGATCCTATCACCCTAGAGGGCAAGGCAACACACGTGTATACACTCACATCCTCATATGCGAATATTTATTTCTATATCTGTCTGTATGATTAAACTTCAAGAATGAGAAACTTGCAGCTGTATGCTGAAACCAGGTTGAACCAGCTCAAAAGGGCTGATTACTAAATAATTGTATTTTGTGAGCTGATATTAGCTTGAAATCAGCCATTTGAGTATTTATACCACAACATTCTGCAAATGCTACAGATCAAATTTGTTCCCCTCGCCCCACCCCAAGTTTAGCAGAGCACTGATGCAAATCTGCCTTCCATTATCCTCAATTTTTAAATTCAGAATATTTAGGTTACATGGTAAAAGGGAATTAAGGTTGTTAATCAGCTGACTCAAGGGCAATTCTCCTGGATTATCTGGGCAGGGCAAAGGTGCTCACAAAGGTCCTTAAAGTGGAAGAGGGAAGCAGAAGAGGAGAGAGATGTGAGAATGGAAGGAGGGTCAGAGATGCTACCCTGCTGTCTTTGGAGATAGAAGAAGGGGACCACAAGCCAAGGGGTGTGGCTGGCTTATAGAAACTGGAGAAGCATTCTCCTCTGGAGCCCCCAGAAGGAACATAGCTCTCTTGACACTTTAATCTTAGTTCAACTCCTATTGGATTTCTAACCTACAGAACTGCAAGATAACAAATGTTTTGTTTAACCCACTATGTTTGTGGTAATTTGTTACAGTAGGAATGGAAACCAAACATTCATGGTGTATATGTTTCTTCTGTCAGGGAGCTTTCTCTCAGCCTAATGTCAGTGAGATTCATCCCTTTTGCTGAGTCTGTAATTTGTTTCATTTTATTGCAGAGTAGTATTCTATTATATGAAAGCCCGAGGCGAGTTTTGCCATTCTCATACTGCTAAACTTCTGCTTATTTCCAGTTATTAGACTATTAGATAACAACAGGTTTTGTTGTTGTTCGAATCAAAGTATGAAATTTATTCAAAGAAAAAGAAAAAAATGACCAGATGTCCATCTCTCAGCATCCTTCCCTCCCCGCCCTGCTCCTCTTCAATCCCCTGAGTCCCTGAGGACTAGACCCTGACTAGGGCTGGGTAGCAGAACAGCCCCTCTCAGAGGAGGTCAGCAACATTGAGGGGCATCTCCTCAATGGAAATGTTGAGGAACGTCTTGATGTCTCAAAGACTCTTCTCGTCTTATTCTGTCTCCATGTTAAAAGCCATATCCTTATGGCCAAATTAGCCACCAGGACCAGTTCTGTGGATAGAGTTTTCCCTGTTGGTGGGAAGGTCATAGCTGCTGACTAAAGAAATATGCTGCCCATCAGTGCCTCTGGCCAGTAGGTCAGTAGTAATTAATACTCTGCTAGAGCCAGAGCGGAATTCCCTTATGATTGTATTTCTTTTGGGTCCATGTCTCCAGGCCTGGCAGATACAGTGAAGTCTTGGGCATGTCCATCTTCTCAGTGAGCCAACCAACCTTCCAGTGTTGAATATGACTGCCTGCATGATGGTCAGGGTGTCATACAAGTCACACAGTGTGTCCAGCCTCCACTCCTCTTGTTCCACATTGATGTAGAACTGGTGGGTGATGTAGGCCCTCTAGGGTCAACTCTTCCTTGGCCAGAATCCAAATGGGTCCCTCATGAACTTCTTGGTCATCTCAAGCACATCAGGAGGCTTTGCAGCTGACAGCAAACCCCGTGGGTGTTGCTGTTGAGCTTTTGAAATATGTCATAGATCTGGTCCTTGAATCCATGGCTTAATATATCATCAGCCTCATCTAAAATAAACATTTTGATGTATTTGAGAGATAGGTATTTCTAGTTAAGCATATCAAACACATGACCTGGAATACCCATGATGATATAGGGAGCTTCCATCTGCAGCTACTGCACCTCAGCATGCACATTTGTCCCATCAATGTGGGTGTGGCAGGAAGCACCCATGTAATCTCCCAATGTCATAATTACCTTCTGTATCTGCTGAGCCAACTCTCTAGTGGGTGGCAGGACAGTCTTGCATAGCCTTTATATCTAATTCAATCTGCTGCATAATCCATATAGTAAAAGGGACTGTTTTCCCATCCCTAGATTGGGCTTGAGCAATCAGATAATAACCCTTGATACAAGGAAGAATGGCTTGATGCTGGATGGCAGAAGGCTTCTCAAAACCATTTGTATAGGTGCCACAAAGAAGGGACTCAGGGTCATGTCATCAGAGCTGTCAACAATTCTAGGTACTCTTAATGATGCCTGTGGGCTCCATCCCACCAGGATCATTGTCACTGGATTGGGATTCCTGACTTAAAGGTATGAATCTTAGAAACTAGACCATGAACAGTTTTCTATACTTTTTTTTTTATACAAGCCTCCATTCAAAAGAATGTTTACAAATGCTGATTTTGCTTGATTCCTAAACCAGACAGTATCAGCGAGGCTGCATCTTCATCGCTAGACGAGTAGTCAATGCACAGATGTTCTTGAAAAATAGCCCAGCCATCAGCATCCCAGTATTGCACAAACCCTATCTGCTAGCAAAACTCCAACAAAGTCAGGTTAAAGAAGCTAAAAAAGGGCATCTGGGTGGCTCAGTGGATGAGCATCTGCCTTTGGCATCCTGGGATGGAGTCCCACAACAGGCTCCCCAGAGGGAGCCTGCTTCTCCCTCTGCCTGTGTCTCTGCCTGTGTCTCTGCATCCCTTATGAATAAATAAATAAAATCTTTTTAAAAAGAAGCTAGAATAATGCAATATATAATTAAAAATTTTAAATAAATGAATAATTCTGTTGAGAGTGGAACTAGAATAGAAAATCCAAAAGCCCATAGCAGCATAACTAAAAGTAAAGAATGATAAATCAAAATGTATTCATTCATTCATTTCAGGAAGAAAATAATGGAGCATCCATTCAGGGCTGAAAACATTGTGCTAGCCTGAGTCATAAAGACTATGCTGACAATCTAGCAGGGACATAGATAAGTAAACAATATCTGTCCATAACTTATCTTCTAAGATATGATTCTATGATTATGCTCTTCATTGGGTGTCACGGAAGCAGAGAGACCCTTAAGTCTACCTGGTTGGGTGTGGACTCAGAAAGGTGTAGGGGAGACTGGAGTGTCCTCATTAATGAGAACAGGAAGTCCAAAGCCCAGAGGCAGGAACTTGTGGGCACTGTTGAGGAACGACAGGAACTTGACGAGTAGTCAAGGACAGTAGACCCTTGCTCCCTCAGGGGTACGTTCTAAATTTAGACACCAGGAATAGGGAACCCTTGAAACATTACCATGTTTGTGGAGAGAAACTTTCAATAGGTTACCAATCAACAATTTGATCTAAAAGAGAGAGAAACATCATAGGGAACTTCTTTCAATTCCTCAAAATCCCCCCCCTCTCTTTTTTGTAAAAGTACCTAGGACTAACCTCTACCTGGAACGCTCTCTTCTTTTCCTATCCCCTCTCCTAAAATTTCTATTAGGTTGGCTAGTGATCCTTTAGATTACAGCTTAAAGTCACTTCCTCTTACAAGTCTTCCCTGACCCCCCCCCCCCCCGCCTGTCTCCCTGACCCCCAAACTTAGGAAGATGTCGTTGTCACTGTTTATATAGTTGTCTGCCTCCCGGATAGACAATGCAGTGGTAGCCTCTGGAGTGTTATTATCACCATTCATAGAAGTGGAATCTGAGGTACATTGTGGATCAGTACCTCAATTCCTCATCTCTAAAACAGGCATAACAACAGGACATACCTTAGAGAGTTGTTGTATGAATGCGTTCATACAGGCCAGGTGCTTAGAGCAGTGGTTCACAGAGGTTCTCAGACCGGTCCCTGATTCTTCTCATCATTTGCCATTTCAGCAAACGGCAACTCCAGTCTCCAACTACTTGAGCCAGAAACTCTGGAGGCATTCTTAACGCCTTTCTCTTTCTCTCTTACCTCTCATTCAATCCATTAGTAAATCCTGCCTGTCTTCTCTCTTCTCAAATGATCCAGAGTGTAACACCTCCTCACCACTTCCTCTATGACCACCTTGATCTGGGCCACCATCCCTCTCACTTGGATTATTCAAACAGCATCCTCACTCAGCTCTTCCCAGTCATACCATTGAAACCCAGCTCAGAGTGAGCCATTTCTCTGCGTAGACCCTTTCAGTGGTTCCTGTCTCACTCAAGAGAAGTCCAAAAGTCTTACAATGGCCTACAAGCCTCATGACCTGTCTCCAGCTACTTCTCATTCCAGCGGCACAGGACTCTTTGCTGTTTCTTTTTTTTTTTTTTTTTAATTTTTTTTAATTTTTTTTTTTTTTTTTTTTTTTTTTTATATATGATAGTCACAGAGAGAGAGAGAGAGGCAGAGACACAGGCAGAAGGAGAAGCAGGCTCCATGCACCGGGAGCCTGATGTGGGATTTAATCCCGGGTCTCCAGGATCGCGCCCTGGGCCAAAGGCAGGTGCCAAACCGCTGTGCCACCCAGGGATCCCTCCTTGCTGTTTCTTAAACACATCATACGCACTTCTGCCTCAGGACCTTTCTGCCTACTGTACCTCCTTCAGATAGCATAGTTTCTCCCTCACTCCTTTCTCCTCAGAGCAGCAAGACCTCTGTGTATCATCTTGTATAAAACCATCTTCCCTCAGTGGTTGAGTATCTGCCTTTGGTTCAGGATATGATCCTGGTCCTGGGATCCAGTCGTACATCAGGCTCCCTGCAGGGAGCCTGCTTCTCCCTCTGTCTATCTCCCTGTGTCTCTCATGAATGAACGAACAAATAAATAAATACATAACATCATACAATACAAAATACGAAAACAATACATTAAAAAAAAAAAAAAACGACCATCTCCCCTCCTCTCTATACCCTGAACACTCCAATTCTTTATCCTGTTTTATTTATATTCATAGTAGTTATCACCAAGTGGGATATATATACGTCTATCTACCTACATATGTACATGTATACAGATATCTGTATACATACACATATACATAGCTGTCTGTTTGTCTTTCCCTACCCAAATGTAAACTCTGGAAGTCAGGCATCTGTTTATTTTGTTCACTGCTATGTTCCCAGAGCATGAAACAACATGGTGTTTAGTAAGTACTCAATAAATATTTGTAAATAAAAAAATAATAATAAAATAAATAAATAAATATTTGTAAATAAATGAATGACTATTGTTATTTGGGACACAGTAGTAGGTCCACCGTAACTACTCACTGCTGACTGAACACATGAATATTCCAGAATTTCCCATGAAGGGCATTGATAATGGTCAGCTCGGGTTAAAGAAGTGGGGGCATGTATCCTCAAACATTTGCTGCATGGGGTGCTTGTTCTTGGAATCATGTTTTTTTTTTTTTTTTTTTTTGAATCATGGTTTCTTCTAATCATTTTTTAAAGTGAGTGTTTTATATGGTTTGCGTGACCACTTTCAAGTAGTCTGCACTTTTAAGTTTCTAAACCTCCGTGATCATCAGAACTACCCACAGAGATTCTTATTCAATAGGCCTTATTTAATTGGGATTTAAGTACATTTGAGCAAGAACTTAACTGTTAGTTTCCTCATATGAAAGATGGGATTATAATACCATCCACATAGTGTGTAAAAGATTAAATAAATAAAATATTCTCTGTGGGGTGGCTCACGCATAGTATTAGGTACTCTTTGCTTCTGCTCACTTTCCCCTAAAGTTTCACATTAAATTCTTATAAGCAAGTCATAGTCCTTGCTCTCTAAAAATTTAGGTTTGATTTCGTGTTCAGTCCAGATCTCTAATTTGAGGTCCAGATTTATTTTGCAAAGATATACTCAGCATCTTCATTTGGATGTCTCATAGACACATCGAACCCAGTTCATTTAAAGCAACTCAAATTTGTCCTGGTGCAACTTCCTTCTCCAGGTTCCCCATCTCAGAGAATGGGATCAGCTCATGCTAGAAACCTGGGAGTCATTTTTGGACACTTTTCTTTCTCTCATCTTTCATGCCCAGTTGGTGATCAGGTGCTTACAGATCTAACGCTGATCCATTTCCTCCATCAGGAGAGTCTTCTACTCTTCATTGCCTGCAGACAGGTAGGTCTTCACACATCTTCTGCTGCTCCCTTCCTTCTCAGTGTCCGTATTGCAGCCAGGAATGTCGTTTACAAATATAAATTAGATCGTGTGCAGATGGATCCTCTCCAACCCTTCAGTGGCTTCCTTTTGTTTTTAAGATTAAGTCAAAAGTTCCCAGCGTGCCCCTCAAGCCTCATACCCATGTCTGTGTCAGCACTAGCTGCCTCATTCTAGCCACAGGTGGAGCCCCTTCCTACCCAAGTGCCTTCAAACCCGCAGTTTCCACAGCAACAAGTGCACTCTCCACCCCGCTCCCTTCCCTTTGTTGTCAGACCTACTCTTCCTTATTCTTCAAGGCTCAGATTAAATGTCACTTCCTCAAAGAGATCTTTTTTACCCCTAGAGCAGAAAAGTCCCTTTGTTACAAACTTCCATAACTCTCAGGTTTTTTTCTAGCAACCGTCACAGCAGTGATTTGATTTTTTAAAAAAAGATTTTATTTATTTATTCATGAGAGGCACACAGAGAGAAGCAGAGACACAGGCAGAGGGAGAAGCAGGCTCCCTGTGGGGAGCCCCATGTAGGACTTGATCTCAGGACCCCAGGATCACTACCCGAGTCAAAGGCAGATGCTCCACCACTGAGCCACCCAGGTGCCCCACAACAGTGACTAATACAGATCCTCAATTCTAAACCACTTGATTCACATTCTAAGCTGCCAGCTGTCAAGCAGAAGAGGAAGTAATAATGTGATCACTGTTGCCTGCACAATTAGGATCTAATTTTTCAGAAAGGGGTGTCTCTTGATCCAATCCTACCTAGAACTTTAATTTGAATTGAAATTTAATTTGAAATTTGTTGAAATTTCATTTAAATTTGTATTCCAACTTAAAGCTTAAAATATCTAAAAAATACACACCATATTGTGGCATACAGAATGAGAGACGGCGTAAATGGAAGTTTTGCCCACACGCCAATTAATGAAACAGGGTAGTTGAAACCATCGGCTCAGAATCAACCAGGAAAAAATGGTGGTAGAATTTTCCAAGCTGAGAGAGGGTGGTTTGTCCAATTCAAACCTTGTGCAGAAGTCTTGGAAGACTACGTGACCCAGGGGACGAACACTTACCCAGTTGGAATTTTACTTCTGGCAAACTTACCTCCTAGTGAAATGTAATTCAGAACAGTAAGAACAAAATCCACTTGGAAATATGGTCAAAACACTGTTTTTCCATATTCTTTGCAATTATCCTTTCATTCCTAATGGTGTTTAGATTGTGAAGAACACCTGCATTCACCATTATAAAAAGCATAACCGTAGATGGTCAAGATTGATATGAAAGCACACTTCACCCAGAAGGTTAAGGTCAAAACGCAATCTGATTGCGAAGCAGAAAAACAAAAACCTGGGTAAATGTACGATCCAGTGTCCCTTAGCACCTGAAAAGCTGCTACTAAATCACTGGTGTGACTTAGAATTGATGGAAGCTTTGATCTGAGGAAAAAGAGTGCCACTAGCTCTGTAATTTTTAAAATGACATCTTTCAGAATAAATGCCTGAGGACGGACACCTTTGTTTTGGTCACTGGAATGTCCCCCAGGCATGGGCCATTACCTGAGTCATACAAAAGGTGCTCAATAGTTGTTAGGTAAGAGTTCTCGGCTTTACGTGGCAAATTTTGGTCACTTTTACCTAGATGGTGGCGAACTTGAAAAGTCTTAGTATCCCAGCCACCTGCACTGCACCCGCGCACTTGGCTCCTACACCCCTCTCCCCCTGGGAAGGTGCTGGGGGCCGCCCTACATCCCATCCCCTTAGTGGTCCTGGTCCCCGCCCCCGCCCCCACCCCCACCCTCTTCGACCTCGGCCAAGCGCAGCTACACGGCTGTTCCTGCGCTGCTCTGCAGACAGCCAGGCACAGAGTTACATACGCCTTGGTTTTAATTCCCGTCTGCGAGAAGGAAACACGAGCCCAGCCACCAGGAGGCCCCGGTCTGAGCACAGAAATCATGAGTCATAGATTCGGGGGTTCGGACCTAGGAACAGCTGGCGATGTGGATGGGCGTCGGGCTGCGGGGATGACGAGCCCCCGCCCCGCCCCGCCCCGCCCCGCCCCGCCCCGCCCCGGGTTCCCTGGAGACTCCGGCGTCCGCTCCTCCATCCGGCCCCCACCCCAGGCCCGCGGCTTGCAGGGTGCGGCCGGGGGTCGGGGCGGGGCGGCGCTCGCGCTCCAGGTCGCCGCCCCCGCGGCCACATCAGCAGCCTCTCGCCTCCCCCGAGGCGGCGGCGCGGCTGCGCGTGCGCGGGGCGGGGGCGGGGGCGGGGGCGGGGGCGGCGGCGGGGAGCGCGCGGGCCGCGGGCGCCGGCTCCGGGGCTGTCAGCGCAGGGCCGCGAGGGCGCGAGGAGGCGCGCGAGCAGGAAGGAGCCGCGGCCCGGGGCCGCCGCCACGCCGCCGCGGGGGACTAGGTGAACGAACGCTCCTTCCATCCCCCGCCCCGCCCGGGTCCCCCCTCCCCCGGGCCGGCGCGGCCGCGCTCCGGGGCAGGTGATAATGGAGGGGAAGTCTGCGCCGTGGCCGCGGCGCGGGGTTCGGGCGCATCCCAGGTACCGGAGGGAGGTGGGGGCGCCCGGCCGGGCCCTCTGCGGCAGGGGCGCGGGAGGGCCGGGCGGCGGGGAGCAGCCGCCCCCTGCCCCGCGGAGCCCCCAGCCCCGCGGAGCCCCCAGCCCCGCGGAGCCCCCTCCCCCGCGGAGCCCCCTCCCCCGCGGCCCCCGCGCCTGCGGCTGGCCCTGGGCGGCGGCGGGGAGGGGGCGCGGCGGGGCGGGGTTGGGGGTGGCCGAGGGCGGGGAGGGGAGGGGAGGGGAGCGCGGATGCAGACGCCGCGGGGCGGGCTCGGCAACCCCGGCCCCACCGCTTCGGGGCGCGGCACTGCTCCGGGTCGCTGCCGCCTTCCATTCCTTTCTTTAAGTAAAATATATCTCAATTAAAACAATACCCCAAACGTTCATCTACAGGAAGAGATGATACGTTCGTATGTAATGATGTATATTCCATTTACAGACATGTTGCACATATACGTCCTCTTTCTGTACGTGCAAGCTTGGTTTGTTTTTTTTTTTAATTGAGATATAATGCGCATACCATAAAATTTGCCCTTTTAAACTGTGGCTTTTACTTTAGTCACAAAGTTTTGCAGCTATCAGCACTATCCTGAGCGTTTTCATCTCAAAATGAAACCCTGGACCCATTAGCAGTCATTTCTCATTTCACCCCTACCCCATCGTCTGGCAGCCGGTAATTTACTTTCCCTTCTCTATGGATTTGCCTATTCTGGAAATTTCATATAAAAGGACTAATACAACATGTGCTTTTTGTGTCTGGCTTCCTTCACATAGAAAAATGCTTTCAAGGTTTATCCATGTTCTAGCTTGTACTGGTACTTTATTCTTTTTTTATGCCTAGGTAATATTCCATTGTATTGCTGTACCATAATATCACATATTGTTTATCCATTCATCGCTTGATGGACAATCCCGGATGTTTCCACTTTTTGGCCTTGTGAATAATGCTGCCATGAACATTTGTGTACACGTTTTTATGTGGGCATATGCTTTCATTTCTCTTGGGTGTCTTTGTGTTTAACTTTTTGAGGAACTGCCAGACTTTTTGCCCGGTAGCTGCTTCCTTTTACATTCTGCCAAGCACTGTGTGAGGGTTCCAGTTTCTACACATCTTCACCAACACTTGTGATCATGTATTGGCTGGTTTTTATTTTAGCCATTCTAGAGGGTGTGAAGTGGTATTGATTCACATTGACCTAATGACTAATCATATGGAGTATCTTTTCATGTGCTTATTGGCTATTTGAATAGCTTCTTTGGAGACCTGTCTATTCAAATTCTTTGCATATATTTTAATTGGATTTTTTGTCTTTTTTTTTTTTTTTTTTTTTTTTACACGTTGGGTATTTGTCTTTTTATTGATGTATTATGTTGTTCATTTATGGAAAAAAAAATAGGTTTGGGGCTAGTTCTGACTAAAAAAGCCAACCGACCTGATAGCAAGCACCATAATGTTTCTTGGGGAAAGCTGAGTTAAGTGCCGTTTACGGTTTTCAGACTATCCTACCTGTCAATTCTTGGGCATCTTAATGCCTGTTTCCATGTCTCATATCTTGAGAAAAGCCACAAAGGTATGCTATGACCAGATTCAAGAGAGACCACACACAGTTGGTGTTTTCATATATTTCTTGCTTGATTTGAAAAAAGTACCAGTTATCACTTTAATTACAAATAATTTATTTTGATGGCTGGTTAAACAAACTACTAAAAATAGCAAACACCAGTTATTCAATTAACATTTCATATGCTTAACTTCTCAGGCAAAGTGGGAGATCTTGTTTTCCTAAGTTTTTGTAGTCTTTATCACAGTTAGACTCATCTATGGGCAAATAAATATTTTTGATGGCGCTGAAGTTAAGAGCCACTTACAGCTGAATGAATACCGGTATGCTTATTTCGTGGTTTATTTCTGAGTACACACAAATTCAGCATTAGCCTTAGCTCTTTTTATAGCAAAAACCACCGAAAGAGACAGGACACCTGCCTCTCAGGAGTTCAGGCTCATTTTCCTATTACTCTAATGTGACTGTTCAAAAATATACTTCCAAGTTTCAGAAATGCTATAGAAAATAAAATTGAAGATTTCCAAGTAGAATTAATGGATAAACAACTGATTAAAACTGTGAAAAGCAGCCCAGTCCTGGTTTTCAACTACTAAATTATAAAACAATGGAAATGGTGTTTAACCCCTTTATGCCTCATTGACTTTCTTAGTAGAAGGAATAATTTCAATATATAACCTGAATGTCTGTTTTTCTTTTAGCTAATGGAATGATTATCAGATGTTTTGAGAATAATAACCTATCCAACCTAGTAGTGATTGTTACTGACTCACCCAGTGGATATAAAAATGTCCCATAGCTACAAATGGTTTTCAAGTTGGCCTTCTTCTTGGTACCTTCGAGTTTTTAGGACTTATTGAGGACTGAAAGTCAAGTGCAATGAAAAATGGGAACATGATCCCTGGGAAATGGTGATCAGAGCAGACCTGCCTCCTATATGGTGAACTTATAGGCGCTTCTCATCTTTTCTCTGAGATTACTGTAGTTACATTTCTATAGCTTAAAAGTAATGTGTGTGTATTTTAATATATATGAATAATAATATATATCTCCAGTAGAGTTCAAAGGCTAGGAGTCTCAGTTGTTTTGTCCTAATGTGAATGCATTTAATCAAATTGCTTTGCCCCTCCCCCCCATTAGCTACACTAGGGAAATGGGAATTTTGACTTGAGGAAGGATAAGAGAGGTAAGTAGTATGGGATCATGTGACATTTTGGATGTTTGGCAAAATTTGCAGTATTTTTTTTTTTTTATGATTTGATTTATTCATGAGAGACAGATTGAGAGGCAGAGATGAGAAGCAGGCTCCCTGTAGGGAGCCTGATACGGGATTCAATTCCGGAACTCCGGGAACACACCCTGAGCTGAAGGCAGACACTCAGGCATCCCCCACTGAGCCACCCAGGTATCCCCAAATTTGCAGTATTTCTAAAAGTGGGTGTTGAAAATGGAAATCTTTGGGTAGCATAAAGGGTCTGAAAGAAGAGGAAAGAAAAGCAAGAATGAGAATTTGGAAGGGAAAGTTGTAAGCTATTAAGATAGGTACAATTTATTTAGGCATTTTTGCCCAAGGGAAATTCTAAATAGGAAAAGGTGGAAGAAACCTTCTTTATTTCAGTCTTCTTCCCCTTTTCCCCACCTTGCTTCTCCATGCTACTCTTCTCCTAAGGACCCAGGAGGCCGACTGTAATGACTATTGTTCATGTGTAAGCTTTTCAGTGCGTTAAGTACACCCCTTCTATTTCCAGTTTCAGGTCAAATTGAGATCAGAGTCAGGAAATCAGATGAAAATTAAAGTACTGTGAAAATACAGTCTTATTGTAAAGCTGGATTGGAGAATTTAGCTTAGATCTGTGCTTATTCTGTTCCTTCTTAATTTACCTTCCCAGAGGCAACTGTAGCACCTAAAAAGCTGCGGGTCAGGTCTCCCCTCAGGCAGGGAAAGTCCTGAATCCGGAAGTTGTCCTCCTAGGAATTGGAATGGAAAAGGAAAACTTCCTTTGAAGGCATCCGAGTGGGAGAGAGCCAGTGAGAGTTTAGGGGTGGAGCCTGTCTGGAATATTGACCTTTATCCTTAGGTGAGTCACTTTCTCCAGGAATTGCTGATGAGATAGAAAGAAAAGTGCCCCTTTAATCCTATTTTCTCCTATTTAGGGGGGAGTGAAAGTTCTGTTATCTTTGCAGAGAGGGAAATAAGAGGTGTCCTCTTATCAAATGTATCGTGTTGTGTGTATTTTGTAGGCTAGTCTAGGAATTTAATAATTTACAAAATAGGAACTGAGAACTCGTTTTCCTTGGAAATAGCTAAACCTCTCAACAGTTTTTGAGAAGGTGATTGTTTCATTGTGTGGTTAAATATAGAGAGTATTAAATCTACATCCTAACTTGTTTTACTCCTCAAATATTTACCAAGTGTCCAATACTTAATAGGTACTGGACTAGGCCCTTGGGATTCAGCAGTGAACAAGAATGGGTCCTTGCTTTCATGGAGGTTACTCGCCTAGCAAGACAACTAGTGCAAGAATGATCACAGTAAGGTGGAATAAATGTTAAAAAGCTTAGAATACTTTGGGACCACTGAGGAAGGGGAACTCATCTGGGAGGGTCAAGGGAAGTGCTGGTTAATAGCGAAGGGTCACAAAGTAAAATAGGAAGTAGCCAGGTGAAAGGGAAGAGAGGATGAGCAAGAGTTTTAGGAAAAAAAGAACATCTGGAAAGGCCAAGAAGTGAGATAGGGTAGTATATACTAAAATAGTATTTTTCAAACTGCAGGCAACTAGGCATCCATGAGTAGACTGTAAATTCAATTTAGTGGGTTGTGACCTGCATGTTTTAAAAAAGAAATCAAATAGAAAGAAGAGCGTATCACACATAGTAGATTGTGATATGTAAAGTTTGAAAATCTGCTACAGTGGAAACAGAAAAAGCCCTGTGTGACCACAGCCAGAGGTCTTAGGGATGATGATGCAGGATTTAGTTGACCTTATTAAAGAATTTGGATTTATTGTAGAGGAAATGAAGCCACTGGAAGTTTCAATAAAGACCTGATTAGATTAATATTTTCTGAAGATCCCTTTGAATGTCCCAATTTTTCTCTATTTGAATATAAACTGCAAATTCCTTGGCCCAGTGTTACAGGTATTCCAAAGTTGGTTCTAGTCTATTTTTTTCTAAAGAATCTTTCCACTATTTTTGGTATTGGAACCTCCCATTTCGTAAAGATTTATTGTCTGCCTAAGTGCCTTTGCGCTGACAGAAGGTCTAGAGGAGTGGATCATGCTTCTGTCTCACTCATGTTGAACCTCTGGCATTTAGCTTACTGCTTGGTACCCACTAGGGATTAAGCAAATCTTTGTTGATAGAGTCTAAGCATTCTTAATTTTAGAACTGTTACATAGTAGGAGAAATGACCTTGGCATTTCTAATAATTCTTGCTTGTGCAAAGAAGTAGGCTTTATTAGAAATTCTTTTTTTCTCAGTTGGAATCGTGTTAGTGATAGAGCCATATTGATTTATTTAAAATATAATTTAGGGCAGCCCCGGTGGCTCAGTGGTTTAGCACCGCCTTCAGCCCAGGGTGTGATCCTGGAGACCTGGGATTGAGTCTGGCCTCCGGCTCCCTGCATGGAGCCTGCTTCTTCCTCTGCCTGTGTCTCTGCCTCTCTCTCTCTCTCTCTCTATGTCTGTCATGAATAAATAAATAAATAAATAAATAAATAAATAAATAAAATAATAAAATATAATTTAACAAAAAGCACTCTTAAAACAGTAGCAGAGAGAAGAAAAAGAACAACAGATTTTCTGATTTGGGAGTTTTTCTTCCCAAAGAGTATAGAGCAATGACTGATTATTCATGAGAGGAGGCAATCCAGCAGTCATTTGTATTTTGTTTGGATAGGCATTTTTTTGAGCACTCACCAAAAGACAGTTTTGTGGAGATGGCTAGGAACAAAGAGAATAAATTAGATTAAAATGTATCAATCATATGAACTTAATGGAGAGGCAACAGAATATTAAAATTTTGGTCTTAGAAGTAAAAATAGAATATCCATATATCCCAAAGAACTTACAAATAAGAATCTAATGATGTCAGTTTGTTGCCAGAAAATGATTGTACTGTCACAGTACTGTGACTTCACAGAATTAGATTGTGAAACCCAACTGTGAAGGAAAAATAAGTATATGGTTTCAATAAGTGGCAAGAGAAGTTATGAAAAATTCATGAAAGGTAAATTTCAAGCTCTGATTCAAATTTCTCTTTAATACACTTTTGAGATGTGAAAACTTGGCTAATTAGTTTTGTAAATTAGATTTTATGTAGCTTAAACATGAGTGCTAGAATCTAATTTTGCTAATATGGGATGGCTTTTTAAAAATACTGAATTTTATATTTTTATGTTCTACAGAGTCCTATTTTAAACAGTGAATTGTAGAACCTAAATTGAAACTGCTAACTTGTATAAATTTATCCTAAGGAAATAATTCTAAATATGGGAAATTATTATGCACAAAGATGTTCATTTTCATTGCAATGTAGTTTAGTCAAGAAAATGTCCTGCTCTAGGGAAGTGATTCATTAAAATGTGGCAATGCTCTTGAAATTTAACCATTAAAAGTACTTTTTTAGAGCAATGATTTCTTATTACTTTTTAAATTAAAAAATAAAAAGTGTTCAATATAACAAAAATTCAAATAATATAAAAATATGCAAGATTTAAAAAGTGAAAATGGTATTTCAAGTCCTTCCTTACCCTACCCTATCTCCACCCCCCACCCCTCAACCTAGGCCATCCTAGTTCTTTATAAGTAAATACTTGGAGCAGTAGACCTTTTTCTGATTTTGAATTGTACTCTCATGAGGGTCTTCTGGTTCTTCTCAAGTTGGGTAGGTGGAGACCAAGTGGGTGGGAACCAGGGTGCTAAAAACCCTATACTGCTTTGTTTGTTCCTATTATATATATATATATGTGTGTGTGTGTATATATATATATATATATATGTATGTATGTATTTCACATAGGGTTTAATTTAAACAAATAATTGCTTTGCATTAAAAATAAATGTTTAAAAACTATGGGCCTGATTTATCAAAATGAAGTCCAAGCCCTCTAGGAATTCCAGGTCTTACCCAGTTTACCATTTTGCTACACAGTGATAGGAATGTTCTTCTCAGATCTTTTGATTTCCCCAGGAGTTTTTAACCAGTCAACTTGTTAGAATGCACTCCCCCACGCCTCCACCCTGACTTTTTTTCCCATCTCTCTAAATCTTACCTGTTCTTTAAAGTTCTGTTCACCTTTGTTTTGTTCATTCCTTATTTCAACATGTATTTAGCGAACACCTACATTCTGACTAATACTGAATGGGAAATATGCAGAATTTTGTACCAAAACTCAAACTAGTAAAGGATGACCTTCGTGTAAATAAGGGCAATAATGTTTTTTGCAAAGTAAGAGCATTGTGGGTAGGACAGGTACTAAAAATAGAAATGGTGTCCTCTACAGTTTTATGTGGCACTTATAAAAGGGCAATTTATGATACAGCTACATTTCTGGATCTTCAGTAAGTACTTGTTCATTTATTAGCTGAGTAATAGAAAATGCAGAGTTCACTTGTGAATTAAGGATGAGACTTCAAGAAGGAGCTATTTTCATTCTTGAACAATCAATTGTGTTTAAAAATAACTTGAATCCAAGTTACTGGATGCCAGTGTTGGGCATGAGCAGAGCTGAGAATGAGCCTTGGAAGGACCTTGGTGCTGTCAACCTTGTCTCCTGTGGCCACTTACACTGGTGTGGAAGGATCATAACAGAATACAGGTGCTGTCTTCCGTATCATTACCTGGTTAGTCAGAAAGTCATGAATTCAATTCCTGCATCTTTATCTTACTAAGTTTACAACTTGGGCATATTCCTTAACATCTTTGAGACTTAGTTTCCTAAACAGCAATGTGTGGACATATGTGTCTCCCAGGTTTTCAAAAAAGACTATGAGAGAGCCGGAGCCTGATCTGCTATTTTCTTCATGATATCTGCCACTTTCCTCTTTATGTTTTTAGATAAGCAATAATTTTTATAGTAACATTTGAGTTTTCTTTTTTTAAAGTCAGAAAACTCTTTTTTTTTTTTTTTAAAGATTTTATTTATTTGTGAGAAACACACAGAAGCAGACACAAGCAGAGGGAGAAGCAGGCTCCCTGGAGGGAGCCTGTTGTGGGACTCCATCCTAGGACCCCAGGATCACGCCCTGAGCCACTCAAGCATCCCAAAAAGTCAGAAAACTCTTGTACTCTAGCCTTTCCAGATTATAAGTCTTCAAAATAATTCCAGGCAAACTCATGATGGATTCCATCTTTCTAGCACTTCATGTTCTGGTTGAGCAGACAGTTCTTCAGAATAAACCCTACAATTGTGGTTTAAGGTAGTCTGTTTTATTTGTAGATTGTAAAAATGTTATTTAGATCCCTTTTTAAAATTAAAAAACATCAGATATGATATGTAAACCTAACAATGGTGTTAGAGCTACTTCCTATTCCAGCTTTCATTTTCTTTTTTTCTTTTAAACACTGGTTTCCTGAAGACCTTTATTGTTCAGTATATCTAAGTACTGTATAGTATACATACATAGTGGTCAGTGTATAAATGTAACACTTTATAGCTTGCTGGGCAGTTTAATTAATTAAATTAAAAGTAGGATAGGATTTCAGTGCCCTGGTGGTACAGTCGGTTTAGTGTCTGACGCTTGGTTTTGGCTCAGGTCATGATTTCAGGGTCGTGAGATGAGCCCTGCCTTGGGCCCTGTGCTGAGCATGGAGTCTGCTAAAGTTACTGTCTTCCTCTCCCGCTCCCCACCTCATTCGTGCTCTCTCAAATAAATAAATAATGCTTTAAAAAAGTAGGATGGGATAAATTATATAAAAGATAAATATTAAACCTCAGTTGATTTTTTTAAAAAGAACATTAGAACAAAACAGTGGATCTGAAAATTATAAGCCAGGGTTCAATACAGCAATGTATAATATTTTTGTGATCATACGGTATAGTATATTCCTTAGTAAGGGGCAAAAGAGGTGGAACATTAGGTTTTGAACCTTTTATAAAAAAATGTATAAAAAGGGATCCCTGGGTGGCGCAGCGGTTTGGCGCCTGCCTTTGGCCCAGGACGCGATCCTGAAGACCCGGGATCAAATCCCACATCGGGCTCCCAGTGCATGGAGCCTGCTTCTCCCTCTGCCTGTGTCTCTGCCTCTCTCTCCTTCTCTCTCTGTGACTATCATAAATAAATAAAAATTAAAAAAAATTAAAAAAAATGTATAAAAAGAATGATGAATAATGATGATGATTAACATTTTTTGAAGGCTCAATACACTGATATATGCACTTTACATGTACTAATTTATTTGATCTTCATAAAGACCCAGTGAGGGAGATATTTTTTTTTTGTGAGGAAACTGAGGTGAGAGGCATAGTTTCCACAGCTAGTGAAAGTCAGTATATAAGCCAAAACAATTTGATTTCAGAGCGCAAGCTCCTAACTAGTGTCATTATCATTATGTGTTGATACTTCTTGACATTGAATTTTTTGAAAGAAAATCATCTCTCTTAATTGAAGTGTGGAGATTTGCTGAATAAATCACTTGGAATTTCCCCATAAAATCACTCAATGCAAGTCCTGTTATTGATTAATTCATTTAATGAAAGCATAGCAAATACTTACATAAGCTTTGTACAGTTTCAGACCTAGCATAAAGCATTTGCCAGTGGTTCCACATCAGTAATACAACTTTGAACAGCCAGTTAATATTCTTTCCTCTTCAAAATGTACTTGACTGAAATCTCTATACTCAGGTGTAGGATTTTGTGCATAGGTTTCATAATCTGAATTTAAAATCATATTACTCTTGAATCACTAAGTTTTATGCCTGAAACTCATAAGACACTGTATTAGTGTAATTACACTAACTGAAATTTAAATAAAATCTTGGAGAAAAAAATTAAATCGTATTACTCCTTAGAACAAAACCTAGCCCTTTCTCAATCCCTGGGGGTAGTGCTATATAGGCAACCTAAGCATGCATTTGAGCATTAGCAAGGAAGCACCAAAAGAGAGAAAAACATTAATTTTTGTAATTTTTATTTTATTTTTAAATTTTTTGGGGGCGCCTGGGTGGCTCAGTCAGTCGTTTGGGCGTCTGCCTTCAGCCCAGGTCGTGATCCCAGGGTCCTGGAATTGAGCCCCACATCGGGCTCCCTGCTCAGTAGAGGAGTCAGCTTCTCCCTCTCCATCTACCCCTGCTCATGTGTGCTCTATCTCTCACTCATTCTGTCAAATAAATAAAATTAAAAAAAAATTTTTTAAAGATTTTATTTATTTATTTATCAGAGACACAGAGAGAAAGGCAGAGACACAGGCAGAGGGAGAAGCAGGCTCCATGCAGGGAGCCCGATGTGGGACTCAATCCCAGGACCCCGGGATCACAGCCTGAGCCAAAGGCAGACACTCAACCACTGAGCCACCCAGGCGTCTACGTTTTATAATTTTTAAAGAGACAATGAGGTAGTCTTTCTAGAAAAAAAAAATCATTAGTAATTTGTTTGGAGTTATTATTATGAAATATATGTGATGGTTTGTGGGAATCTGGCCCTGCTTTGGAGCATGGTGGGGCAGATACAGTTACTTATTCACAATTATCTAACAAATATAAATGAAACCTTGGCTATGAAAAATGAATACAGCAGAATAACAGCTATATGGTACTGTTTAGGATGTGTTCATTAAATGAAGGCAGAGTAAGAGAAATATACTTTGTTTTATTATTGAAAAGCAGTTTCTTAACCTCAAAATAGGATTCTCTGAACACCTTTGCTAACTATTCCTCAAGTTTTTTCAAACAGTTGTACTAACTGATATGTCTGCCTTTTAATTGTGCTGACTATACTGGGGAATGAGTGGAGAGGGAGAAGTAGGGAAGAAAGGGGCAATTTTGGAGCTCCTAGGAGTTTTAGAAAGAGGAAATTATGAGTAATCACTAAAAGTAGCTTCATAGGATATTATTGAAAAGGAAATTTGGGGGATATTTTATAAAATGCAGAAAGCAGGATGTAAAATAATATATACAGTGTGAACCTATTTTTGTTTTAAACATATATAGAGAAAAATTTAGTAAAAAAAAAGTTATATATACCAACATGTCATTAATGAATATCTCTGAATGATGGGTTTCCAGAATAAACCATTTTTATGTATCCTTGCTTTTTTTTTTTTTTTTTTTTCTGAGAACCTATTGCTTCTATGAGAAAAAGAAAAAAGAAAAAAAACCCAAAACCCTATCCTAGGTGCACTAGAAGCACAGTTTCAAATGAGCTGGGAAAGAAGGAAGGGTAGTCAAGACACTTTTTGAGCAAAGACCATCATGACAACTAAGTTGATTTTTAGGTGTCTTTGAGGGTAGTTAGCTTGAACTTCAAGTTGGACTTAGAGCTTCCCCTGCGCCTTTTTTTTTTTTTTTTTTTAACTGATATTTGAATAAAAAGGTACATAGCCCTGACCAAAGGGTAGAGAGGAGAAACTTGATTGCAGGGAGTAAAGATACTGAGTTAGGACATTGTTTCACTTCGCTGCCAAGATAATTGAGTAACATAACACTGTGTACCTGTAGTTTACCTAATCTGGGAACAGTCTCTTGTACCGATTCCATGTGTTTGAACTGACTTCACAGCTCTGTGTACCCGGGAGTACTCTTTAAGGAAAGTGCAGTTTGGGAAGGTAGAAGATCAGCTTCATCTCCTTGGGTGCTGCCATTGTGAAAGTGTCCCAGGGAAGGTGACATTAGGCTACCACCTGAGGAACACCTGAGAGAGGGAGCTGCCCTGTTTCATAACTTTGGAAGGTAATGTAAATTCATGTGGCCTGTGCATAAGGGTCCTGCTTCACCTCTGAGATAGGGGAAAGAAAGAGGGGGATGGTGGATAGACAGAAGTGCTTTGAGTAAATAGTTGAAATGAGATACTGTGAAAATTATGGGGCACTCTAGGTCTAAAAATGGAGAAGAAAAAATGCTAACTTTACATGTGGCCCATCCTTTCCTTCGCTTTCTTAAAAACAAAATTTTATTTTTCTTTTAAACCTTAACACATTAGCTTCCTTTCTTCCTTTATTCTTAAAAATAGAATTTTCTTTCTCTTAAATTTTGACACATTGGTATTCTTTCTGCACCTTGAAATTCTGGAAGCTTTCATTTTCAATTTTCAGTTTAATTATACAGAGCTAAGTGTATATTTTATGTTGGTCCGGAAGTGGGTTTGCATTTGTAGGGTCTATAAGAACATAAGCCTGTGTTATGTGGGGGAAAAATCAAAGTATACTTTTGTATGAATTCTGAAGAATAGTTTTTACTCATTTGAAATGCTGATGAACTCATAACTTCCTAATTTTGGTATTTCAGATTCACAAGTGCCAGAGAAAACTGGTAAGGAAATATATTTATGTTTTAGTCTTATGTACACTATGGTTTACACGAAGGTGTTGAGTCAGTTTATAAAAAAATAATACAATAAATGTTGGTTTTTTTAAAAAAAGAATTATAAAACTAGTACCAAAGAAAATAAAACTAGAAGTATAACATTAAAATGGATAAATTAATCATAGATTTGAATTTTTGATATACCTGTAAGCTTCTTTGCTGCTAAAGGAAAAAAATAAGATGGCTCAATATTTATTAAAGAAAAGTAAAAATATCAGTTTTCAGTAGCAAGGCTAACTGTATTGTTTCTAAATAAAGTTTCATATGACTTCATGCATGAATGATTGATGAGAAGGGGATGTTCTCAGTAGTAGTTCTCAGGAAATTAATGAATGTCCATTGCTTGTCAATTAAAGGAGAGAGTCATTAAGTGAGTTTTTGAATAAGATACATGAAAGAAATGTTTAAGACAGAGTAACAGAAATAAACTTTTTTAAATTTAATTTTTATTTTTTAAAAGATTTTATTTGTGAGAGACACAGAGAGAGAGAGAAAGAGGGAGAGAGGCAGAGGCATAGACAGAGGGAGAAGCGGGCCCGAAGTGGGACTCATCCCAGGACTCCAGGATCAAGTCCTGAGCTAAAGGCAGATGCCCAACCACTGAGCCACCCAGGCATCCCTACTTTGTTTTATTATTGAAAAGCTTAAAACAGGGTTCTCTGATTGTACTCTTTTGCTATCTAACTATTCCTCAAGTTTTTTCAAATAGTAGCACTAACCGATATTTCTGGTAATAGTTGACTTCCTGTCTTAGAAAAAGAATTTGTGTATTGCTGTGAACTTAATCAGAATATCTAGTTAAATGATTGAATTTTTCGCCCCATTTTTTAGTTGGTTTGATAGGGGCTAGATATAATCTAACTGATGGCACTTGGTAGAATAAACTCTACTTTGTTTATGCAATACACTTAGTTCTTTGAACACACACGTATTTATTCTGTCAATATTTTCTCAATAAGTAGAAATGGTTTAACTATGAATTGTGTTGTAGTTGACTCATTAGCTTGTTTTTGTTCTATCCTAAATAAAGCATTCTTTCAAAAATTATTTACTTATTTATTCAGTGGAATTGAAGGTAGTGATTCTGAAACAAAATTAGTTGCTCTGGATCTGGTTTTCTTTGAAAAATTGTTTGAGATGTGTTGGGGATTTATTATACAGAAGATTTAGTATACCCGCTGATTATTTCTGGTCTTAAAACAATTCTTTACAAATGTTTGGTTGTTTTTTAGGCATATAGAAAGAATTGATAAATTTCAAGACATTACTCTTTTTTTGTCAGTGTGCGATTTTAGAAATGAGTGATTGTTTTATGTAGTCAGCTAGGTTTTGGATCTCAGTAGTTGAATCATGTCCGTGACTTCTCAAGCTTTTGTGTTTGTTAAGAAATATCAGAGCCAGCAATTTTACAGCAATTCATTGTTACTGAGATAGCAGTTAATTGTTCTTTCCTTCTCCCAGTTTTTAGTAACTTGCCAGTAAAGTTTGATGTCACTACCTATAACTTAAATGAAACTTACATGAGTGCTTAAATTCAGTTTAAGTCAAAGAAGTCAAGTTTTTAAAAGAAGATGGTTATGTATTTTAGACAAAAAAGAAAAAAAGGCAGGGAGATATTCTCATTGTACTTTAGAGGTGAGCCTTTTAACCAGAGAGGATGGTGTTTGTGAGATGGTGTCTTATATTTTAATTTCTAAGTACTTTTTTAAAAAAGATTTTATTTATTTAATTGAGAGAGGGTGAAAGAGTGTGTACATATGCATGCAGGGGAAGGGGCAGAGAGAGGGAGAGGGAATCCCAAGCCTATACGTGGCTCCCAGCACGCAGAGCTGGACATGGGGCTTGATCCCAGGACCTTGAGATGATGACCTGAGCTGAAAGCAAGAGTTGGATCCTTAACCGACTGAACCAGGTGTCCCTCAGTTTCTAAGTATTTTTAAAGGAGCTGAACAGTGATAAAAATTTATAAGATGTAAATTACTATTACTCATCTGTTGTTTGGACCAATTTGATACTTCGATCTTGTAAAGTCTGTGGGACAGTTATTGAATTGACTCACCTTCATTTCTTAGAATTGTTATGGTGGGATAGTTACTGTAGTTACTGTTCCTTGTTTAGCTGCAGGACATGATCAGAAGACATTCATGTATTTTTTCTAGTTATATATTCTTAACTGGATACCATGAATTATATTCTTCTGCCAAGCAGTAATAGTGCCTTTGGAATTCTTGAGATTTCTTTTATATTTCCATATTGATTTCTTTTGAGGGCCAAGTGATCTATTACATATCACAGGAAACACAACATGTCATTTCTGTCATGTGGGAACGAAATGGATACGTTTCATTTTAAAAAATTCTCTTTTTTTAAACTGTGATAGGAAAATTGCTAACCATTTTTGGCATTTAATTTTGACTGTTCTTTCCTCTCTGTACCCTTAGTTTTACATTGATTTGGGTAGATTTCTTTGAGGTGGAACAATCTGGTAGAAAGTGTAGAAGTGGAAAAGCTGAATAAAGGAAATTGGATTGAATAAAGGAAGCTTAGAAAAGAAAATAATATACCTGGTTTAGATAACCTAGTAGAAGGAATCAAGTCATTGTGAAACATTAGGAAGTTCAAAACAAACAAACAAACAAATACACCTCAAATAAGCAATGTAGAGTCCAGTGGATGAGAATGATGAGATCAAAGGGCTGAAAATGAGAAATGATTTTGGTAATAGCTGTAGGGCTAGCTCAAATGGAGAAGAGAGTTTTTCAATATGACTCAATAGTCAGGCTGTCAAGATCTCTGATCTCCATAAATGGTGCTAGGGTGTCCTCCTGGGTTCTGGTGAGTACCCTCATGCAGAGTGCCTCTGCATGAGGTCATGTCAGAATGGCAGAAAGTGGTGTTGGGGTGAACACAAGAATACGAGGGATGATTGTTTAGGAGCTGTTTGGGATATGTGCTAATTGATGGTAAATACTTAAGGAAAAGAGAATTGCGAATAGGAAATGGAGAAGCTGAAGTTCAGGTCATGAAATTGAAATCTAAAAGGTTTTTAAACATAATTTTTGCTTAAATGGAGGAGTTAATCATTGAGAGAAATTGGTAAGGATTTAAGTTTACATAGGTTTAAAACTTAAAATGAAAATAGTTAAAACTGAGCAGCTATAAAGTCAACCTGCTGTTTGGGTGCTTCAAAAAAGCAAATTAAATAGACATAATCCTTCTTTATGAACTGATTATACAATTAAATAGTTAAGTACTTAACTGAGTATTATTCAAAAGAATGAACCAAAATTGTTTATGAAACAAGGAAATAATTTGTAGATCAGCTGAAGTCTGGTTTTGTTTGCCATAATCTTTCTGAAAGCTAATTTAATTGACCACATAATACATCCTCTTTGGTTACTACCTACTTTTGAAGAACAAACAGAAACACAGAAGACATATACCCAAAGAGAAAGCGAAAGGAGCAGAAAGTACACAATTTATACAAATATATACGATTTATACAAATATATTTATACACATATAAAATACCCACCTGATGGACAAGTTGAGATTTTTGACTAAATGTGGTAATACTGGTAACAGTAACTCAAATCACTTTTGGTATGGGAAGATAAAGTATTAAGCTCTCATTTAATGCCTTTCTTAATAATTAAGGCCTGCTAACTCACAGGTTGGCTGGGTTTTTTACATGTATTATTTAACCTTCGCAATGAAACAACACCTCCTCTAGCACAAAGAATAAAGCAACACACATAAAATACACTGCTTTTTCCTAAGTTTTAAAAACAAGCAATTTGAACATTCATGTTTTTCATTTTTGTAACTGAGGTAGAATTCATAAGGAGTGTCTGGTATTAGTTTATTTTCCTTAAAGTCAGTTACTCCCTGACATGACTATAGACCAGTGCTGTCCATGACAAAACTGTCAAAGGGAATATAGAGTGGATTCATCTAAATGTGTTCAATGGAAAGCTGTCTTTTAGTCTGAGATTTTGCCTCTTCTATGTGCTTTTTTTTTTAATTTTATTTTTCTAAGTTTTAATTTATTTGCTCATTTTAAGTAATCTCTTCTTCCAATGTGGGACTCAAACTCACGACCCGGAGATCAAGAGTTGCATGCTCTTCTGACCTAGCCAGTGGGTGCTCCTCCCCTTTTACATTTTGGTGTTAAAAGTACACTTATATTTTTAGAAAAATATCATTTAAAAAATCTTTAGATTTTTGTATATATATATCATTTTTAACAGTTTTATTGAAATATAATTGACATACATCACTGGGTGAGTTTCAGGTTTACAAAATAAAGATTTGACTTATGTATGTTATGAAAAAATTGCCACAATAAATTTAATTAATATCCATTATGCCATATAGATAGAATAAAGAGAAATGAGGAGGGGAAAAATTCTTTTTCTCCTTGTGGTAGAACTGTTAAGATTTACTTTACTTTTTTTTTTTTTTTAAAGATTTTATTTATTCATGATGGGGGGGGGGGCAGAGACACAGGCAGAGGGAGAAGCAGGCTCCACGCAAGGAGCCTGACACGGGACTCGATCCCGGGTCTCCAGGATCACGCCCTGGGCTGAAGGCTGGCGCTAAACCACTGAGCCACCAAGGGATCCCCAAGATTTACTTTTCTAACAACTTTTATATATCCTACAGCAGTGCTAACTATAGTTCTGGTGTTGCACATTATATCCCTAGTTCTTGTGTATCTTATAACAGAAAGTTTGTACTCTGACCTTTTTCCTCAGATTCCCCCATCTGTTCCCCCTGCCTCTATCTCTGGTAACCACAAATTTGATCTTTTTTCTTTGAGGTTAGGTTTCTTTCCTTTTCTTTTTTGTCTTTCTCTTTTTAAAAAAGATTCTACGTATAAATGAGATCATACGGTATTCCCATTTCTCTTTTTTTGACTTATTTCACTTCCTTCGTAAAGCACAGAGTCCATTCATGTTGTTGCAGATGGCAGGTATTCCTTGTTTGTTTGTTTTTATGGCTGGATAATATTCCAGTGTGTGTGTGTGTGTGTGTGTGTGTGTATTATATATGTACACACACGACAACTTCTTTGTCTACTTACCTGTCAGTGGACACTTAGGTTGTTCCATTCTGGCTATTGTAAATAATGGTGCTCAGAACACAGGGGAGCAGATATCTTTTTAAGTTAGTGCCTTTGTTTCCTTTGGATATGTTCCCAGAAGTGGAATTGCTAGGTCATATGGTAGTTCTATTTTTAATTTTTTGAGGATCCTCCATACTGTTTTCCATAATGGCTACACCAATTTACAATCCGCTGGCAGTACATAAAGTTCCCTTTTCTTCACATTCTGATCAGCATTTGTTATCTTTTATCTTCTTGTTGATGGCCATTCTAATAGGTGTGAGGTGGGAACAATTGATTTTAAAGATTTTATTTATCTGACAGAGAGAGCACATGCGATCAGGGGGAGGGGCAGAGGGAGAGGGAGAATCTAAAGTGGATTCCATGCAAAGCATCGAGCTCTGGGTGGCTCAGTTTCACAACCTGAGCCAAAACCAAGAGTTGGACACTTAACTTTTGAGCCACCCAGGTGCCCCTTGGGAAAGATTGTTTTTAACTTGGTAAAATTTGAGGGGAAGTTTGACTGGTTAATGAGATCTAAATATTTGCAAACCACTGTTTTAAAACTCTTTAACCATAGATGGAACCCATAAGTGCTCAGTAGATCAGAGACTCACCGAAACTTAAATAGGCAGGAATCTGTATATCAGAGTCCTTTTTAAAAGATACACTTTTAGGTAGCTTTTGATAGATCATGTTATGGTAATAATTCCAGACTCGTGGTGGCTTTCAACCACAATGCTTTATTTCTTCTTCACATTACATGTTGCCTGTGAGTTGCTGAGGATTGGCTACAGTAGCTGGGGCTCTGCAGTAGCTGGGGCTCTGCACGCATCTTTGTCCCAGGACCCAGTTTGAGGAAGCAGCAGTAACCTAGAACGTGCCTGTCTCATGACAAGGAAAAGAAGACATAGCTGAACTGCTTCTGCTTATAGGTGTTTCTGCTGCTGTCATTCTGTTAGCCAATGCAAGTCACGTGGCCAACTCTGGTGTCAGTGGAGATGAGGAAGTCTAATCCTCTCATAGTCCCTTCAAGGAAGGTGGCAACAGGTGGAGATAATTCCTTACAGGAGGGCAGCAATAATGGGAGTAAAATAGTCTACAACATCATGCATACTGAAACACTCATGTAGCGTGTATGAGTAAAGGACAGTAATAAATAGATATCCACCATCAAACTGAAAAAATATAACCAATACCTTTGAAGCCCCCTGTATGTTTTTTTTTTTTTTAATATTTTATTTATTCTTGAGAGACACAGAGAGAGAGGCAGAGACACAGGCAGAGGGAGAAGCAGGCTCCATGCAGGGAGCCTGACGCAGGACTCGATCCTAGGTCTCCAGGATCAGGCCCTGGGCTGAAGGCAGCGCTAAACCGCTGAGCCACCCGGGCTGTCCCCCTGTATGTTTTTATACCACTTAGCCAAATACAACCGTTCTTTTGAAATTTGTGTTTATCATACCCTTCATATATTCCAGTGTATGAATATCCCACAATTTAGATTTTCTCTTGAGCTAATTCCAGTTTTTTGCTAGCACGAAAATGCTGCTAAGGGTATTCTTTATGTGTCTTCTGGTATACAGTGCAAGAGTCTCTTCAGGGAATGAATTTGGGGTGGAATTGCTGGAATGTGGGTCATATACATCTTTAATTTTAGTAGATAATGCCCATTGTTTTCCAAGGCGGTATAACATTTACAGTTGCATTAATAATGTTTTATGTATTACCAGTGCTCATACCTTTATTCACATTTGAAAGTGTGACTCATTTTGAGTGTAGTGAAAGTAAATCAGATTCTTTTTTGAATGTGTAGGGAGGTGCTTCTCAAACTTGTGTGTGTACACAAATCACTTGGGGATGCTATTAAAAGTGAAGGTTTTGATTCATAGATTGGGGGTAGGGATGGGAGCTGAGAGCCTGCAAGTCTAACAAGCTCCCAGGTAATACCAGTACTGCTGGACCATAAACCATATTTAGAGTAACAAGGGCGTAAGGCAGTAAAATAGAGTTGTCTTCTTTGGAACAAAACTGCTAAATGACAGGATTTGATACAGCTACTCAGTCTGGGGTTTTTGAATCATGCCTCATATTTTCATTGACATTAGATGATAGTATAGATAATTTTTTTTTCATTTTGCAGTTTTGGAAGAAAAAAAATCCCAGGACACAGTTTTAACCATTCTACTTGTACTCTACTGCTCCAGATTTTTAAATTTGTAATTTTATTTTATTTTTTAAAAATATTTTATTTGAGAGAGAGAGAGAGCAAGTGAGTGAGCCCAAGTAGGGGGAGGGGCAGAGGGAGAGGGAGAAGTAGGTTCCCCACTGAGCAGGGACCCTGGATGCAGGACTCGATCCCAGGACCCCAGGATCATGACCTGTGCCAAAGGCAGATGTTCAACCACTGAGCCACCCTGGTGCCCCTCCCCCAGATTTTTTTTTTTTTTTAAATTTGTGACTTCTATTTTGTGCAAATATTGGCCATCAGTGAATAAAGTAGCAGATTCTTTGTTCTTAGAGATTTGTTTCTTTGTAACACAGAGAATTCAGGATTTAAAGGTAAAGAATGCCAGGGGAATATTTTATGTCATTCTTCAGTTACTTAGTAGATTATATTAATGTAGTACTGACCTAGCCGAGGAGAAACAGTATCTTTAGAACTTTAATAGAATAGCCTACCTTGAAATCCTGAAGTTGCAAATTAAAAATAAAATAAATTTAAAAATTTAAAAGCAGTAGAGTACTACTGTTTCCCTTCAAGTGGTGGTGGTGGTGGTGGTAGAGGAGACTTTTTGAGGTGCTACTTTTGATAAAATGGCAGCTTCAGAATGATGTCACTTCAAAGAGAAGTGAGAAAACTCTTCCAGAGGCCTTTCACTCTAAAGTAGCCCAGTAACTTATTCACTCATTAAATCAAATGTTTCCTTTAGAGCCTTTATCACAGATTATCTTATTTGTTTGCTCATATGGTGTGTATCATCCCCAGCACAAGATAGAATCCATTAGAAGCAGGAATGGTGCTTGTTTTATTAATTTTGTGTAACCCCAGCATCTAGTAGTCACTCAGGAAATAGTAAGAAAACAAAAATGTAAAATTCCAGGGAAGGACTTAGGTCCTGCTGGAGCCACTTGTCATGTGATCTGGAGGGTAGGATACTGTTGATTGATAAGCCTACCTGAACTGCATGAAATAGAGGAAGAACAGATTCACGTAGGAAATGGAAATTTGTGTCAACTTAAAAACAGTGCCTCCCAGAACAAGGCAGCCCCATGAATGGAGCCTTGGGCTAGATTTCAGACCCACCTCATGGTCTCTGTGCACAAAGGCCCTGGTTGAATATCCATCTCTCCATCTTACCTTCCAAATTGCTTGTGCCAAAGTAAGAATACTAGGAGCAAAAGTATGAGCTGTACGAATCTTTCTTTGCATCTGGATCCCGCTTGGCCAAGTCTGTGTTGACTGTGTGCTTAGCCATGCCCTGTAAGCATTCTAATGGAGAGGACTTGTCTTGGGAGATTCCTCCCCACCCTTCACCTTCTCTTCCTTTCATTTTTCTATCTAGTGTTAGTTGGTCAAGTTTCCCCAGTTCTCTCCATTTTGATCAACCGGATAATTCTGCTTCAAAAGGAAGAAGAAATTGCCTGTATCCATGACAGGCCCTTCAGTAGTATAGACTTATCTTAAAGTTCAATCACTTTGAGGTTTGTTTTATATTTTATTTAACTGAAGATCTCTTTGAGGCAGTGAAATGCTCACTCTTTAAAAAAAGAAGCAAATGGGTAGAAGGAACAGAAAGCCACTCAGTCTACTCATATGAGGCTGTTGGGAACCTCATAAGTTCCAGAAGTATAGCTGAGCCTCTTATTACATGGAAAGTTCTCGGGTAGCTATTCTGGCCGTCTTTCTTTTTCTGGGACTACTTGGTTTCTCCTCTGCTTTACTCTGGACGTTAGTTCCATTCATCTGATTTTCTTTAAACATTGCCTTGCTATGTATGTTTACTGAAAACCTGCAAATGGCAAAAAATGGCCACTAGTACTTAATCTATTCATTGAATTATTATTTTTTTAAGATTTTATTTATTCACTCATGAGAGACACAGAGGCAGAGACACAGGCAGAGGGAGAAGCAGGCTCCATGCAGGGAGCCTGATGTGGGACCTGATCCTGGGACCCTGGGGTCATGCCCTGAGCTGAAGGCAGACCCTCACTAACTGAGCCACCCTGGTGCCCCTACTCATTGGATTTTTATGGCAAGTCCACGAGAAGTCTGCACTATAATCCCTTGGGCGAGTTTAAAAAGAAACATAGATATTCCTGGTCAGTAGTAGATCTGGGGTCCCACAATCTGTTTTAAAATGTTTCTCAGTAGGATTCCAGGATTCCTCCATAATCACAAAAAGGAAGGAAAGAAAATGAGTGAATGATGAAATAGATTAGACAGGCCATACCACCTGCTTGCTATACACCTCTGTTTGCTGTTGATCTTCCTATCAAAGGAGTGGACATTGTAAGGAACTGACAACAAGCATTGAAGGATGTAATAATTTTCATTAAAAGCAGTGACTGGCAGTAGTAATTATCAGTTCTCACTTGGTGGGTGGCAGTGCAGTTGGGCAGTGAGAACACCTATCTGTTATCAAATAAGTGCCAATTTCTTGATCTCGATGCTCTTGGAAGTACAAGGCAGACCTGGATGTTCCTGACCTGAGGCCTTTAGACCCATTGCAGTGGATCCCTTTGAAAGCCTGTGTAGCTCTGGCAGCAGCTGTCCAAATAGTCAGGCTCTCTACCTGGGTGGGTGGTATATGACCTTGCAGCTTCAGTGCCTATCACTGTCAAACTAGCTACAGTATGTGTCTGTGTCCCTTGATTTCAGAGTCTTTAGAGAGGATTTGGTTGCTGGCCAGCCACTCAGAAGCCTACTCTGGGATTGGGGGTCAGAGCGGACTTTGAGAAGAGCATTAAGTAGTAAGTGCATTGTAAGCTTTCTTTTGGTTGGCTTGCAAAGTAGAACATTTAGTGAGTATCTGTAGCTCCTTTTCTTTGTAGTTATTTTGTAGATATTCCTAAATCAGTTGTAATGAGTTGTACAAATATGATTGCAACCTATTTTTATATATGAAATAAATGCCCTAAGCAGTGTTCAGAATATTTACCAAATATTTTTATGGCAAACATTAGCATTGTCTCCTCATGTTTTAATAAAAATAACATTTTGATGAATTATATGATACATTAAGTTGTAAATAAAGTAAGTTTATTATTTAACATTTAAATATAATGCCATATTCTTTACTACTTATTATATACTGACATATGTAAAGAGTTGTAACAATTTGATTCTGAGACCTCTGTATAGTAATAGAAGCCATCACTAAAGATTTATTCATTTATTTTAGAGAGAGAGAGAGAGAGAGAGAAAGACAGAATCTTCCAGCAGACTCCCAGCTGAGCAGAGCCTGCAGCAGGGCTCCAACTCCTGACCCTGGAAATCATGACCTGAGTTGAAACCAAGAGTTGGTTGCTTCACCGACTGAGCCACCCAGGCACCCCAGAAGCCATCACTTTATTTAATAAATTTGTTCTCTGTAGAATTGCAGAGACTTGATGGCTTTACATAGGTATCAATTATGTAAAGTATGCAAAGATAAACACTTTTAGGGGGATCCCTGGGTGGCTCAGTGGTTTGGTGCCTGCCTTTGGCCCAGGGCGCGATCCTGGAGTCCTGGGATCAAGTCCCGAGTTGGGCTCCCAGCATGGAGTCTGTTTCTCCCTCTGCCTGTGTCTCTGCCTCTCTCTCTGTCTGTCATGAATAAATAAATAAATCTTTAAAAAATATATTTATTAAAGATAAACACTTTTAACAAAGATTTGAGCACAAAGTTCTGTACTTTATTTCTGTTTAGAAAGTAGCTGTATGGCTCAAAACAATTATGTGTTAAGCCCACGAAGCATAGTGTCATTACCTTAGGGTTGGTTTAAGAACATAAGTGTTTTATATGAGAATCTTAAGTATCAAGATAGTTAATCTGATTTTTTTAAAAAATTATTTTATTTTCTTCTTTTCAGATCCAGTCCCTCTGTGGAACTTCTATACACCTTTTCTTAGTAGAAACGTTATTTCCTACAAAATGAAGGCAACATCTTAATTCAAACCAGCATTTGTGTGGTTCTGATTTACCTACAATGGTGTACAAAGCTTGAGGTCTAAGGAGTACAGGGTCTTTTGCGATGACAATATGACTAATAGCAAAGGAAGATCTATTACTAATGACATAAGTAGTGGTCCAAGTAGTGGAGGAGGTTTAGTAGACTGGACTTTAAGCTTAAATACAATTCAGTCTGATAAGTTTTTAAATTTATTGTTGAGTATGGTTCCAGTAATTTACCAGAAAAACCAGGAAGATAGACACAAAAAAGCAAATGGCATTTGGCAAGATGGGTTATCAACAGCAGCACAGACTTTTAGCAGTCGATCTGAGCAGCACATGGAGTTTCACAGTTTCTCAGAGCAGTCTTTTCATGGCAATAATGGGCACACACCAGGAAGCTGCAGCCCCAAGTATGACGACTATGCCAACTACAAGTTCTGTGATGGAAGGAGTACTGCAGAGGCTGCTGCCATGCTACAGAATGAAGATGCATCTAGTGAAGGGGATGAAGACGCCATTGTGGAAACAAACCAGAAATCACCAAAGGAATCCAGTGGTGTCATGGCACTGCAAATACTTGTGCCATTTTTACTAGCTGGTTTTGGAACAGTTTCAGCCGGCATGGTTTTGGATATAGTCCAGGTGGGTTTGATTCTTTGTTTATCTTCACTGTCTTCATTGTTGAAAATGCTTTGTGTAGGTTTCTAATCTCAAACATTCTAGATTTCTAAATCTATTCTAGATTTAACTTATCCCTCAGTGAAATGAACTAATGCTGACTCAAGCAGAGAATGTGTTGTTTCTAGTGTTTTTGTTTGTTTTCCTTTAGAGGTTCTGAGAGAATAGTCTCATTCTGTCAAGTGACACTTCATGAAAAAGTACAATGATAAAGTAACCCCAACATGGGTACAATGCAAAACCCAATAAATATTATATTTAAATACTTCTTTATCTTTAAAATAAAACATATACTTGTTAAAAATGAATTCAAACAATGCAAAGTATTAAATAAAAGATAAAAAATCTTCCCTCTTCCTCCTCTTCAAACCAAATTCTCTTCCCCTCCATAGGTTAAGAGTTTGTGTGTTTACTTGCCGATATTTTTCTATGCTTACATATATACCTATGTACAGTTTCTTTTTCAGAAATAAAAGTGAAGTGCTATATATATTTTTCTGCCACTTATTTTAATTGCTTAATAATATATCTTAGACATCTTTCCAAACTAATAACAAAGATGTTCTACGTTTTAAAATGAGAGCTTGATATTCCATTGTATGAACATACTAAAATGTATTCAATACTCTCCCATGCTAGTGCTATAATGAATACCCTTATAAATATATCATTATACACTTACACTAATATTTTCATAGGATAGATTTTAAGAATGGGATTTCTGGGGATTAGGGTAGGTGCATGGGTTTATAATTTTATGGATACCATCAGATTAACTTTCAAAAAGATTGCACCAAATATTTATACTCCTACCGTTAGTATAGAAATACTTTTATTTTTCCATGTCCTAGTCAGTATTGAATATTTTGATCATTTTCATTTTTGTTAATTGATAGGGAAATGTTTTCATAAATTAATTAACATTCTTTAATTATTATTAATGTTTAGCATGTTTTCATATGTCTATTGGCTATTCTTACCTCTTCTGTGAATATTTCTTATACGAGTTACCTTTTTGTATCTATTATCCATTTTGAAAATGTATATGCTTCTTATTGATTT
This sequence comes from Canis lupus baileyi, assembly GCF_048164855.1. Lineage (NCBI taxonomy): Eukaryota > Metazoa > Chordata > Mammalia > Carnivora > Canidae > Canis > Canis lupus. Next base: position 36,140,061 of record NC_132848.1, read on the forward strand.
GTAGGAATTCTTAATGTAGTATGGTTACAGAGTTACTTATTATATAATTATCTTTCTAATGTAGTAAGTTGTTAAAATGTAGCATTCTGTTACTACCAGTTTTCATTCAACAATCAGAGAAAGATTGGCTTTGGAAAAGTGTTAGATAGGATAACATTTATGTGCCTTGTCTTTCATTGCTTGTGCCTAAAAGAAATCTCAGGTCATTTATGACACCAAAAAACTTTTTAAAGGATAACATTTTTATTTAAATGGAAAATATACATAAATAGAAACAATTTTTCCACCATCAGTTGGAGAAAGGATATGAAAAGAACCATCTTAAGATGTATATTGAATTTTTACAGTAATCAGTCAAGAAAAAGAAGGCATCCACATTGGTAAGGAAGAAGTAAAATATTTACTATTTGCAGATGATATGATACCATATATATAAAATCCTTAAGACTCCACCAAAAATACTACTATTGATAAATGAATTCAGTAAAGTCAGAGAATACAAAAATAATAACAAGTCTATTGCACTTCTATACACTAATAATGAAATAGCAGAAAGAGAAATGAAGAAAGCAGTCTCATTTACACTTGTACTAAAAATAATAAAATACCAATTTTAAAGAACCAAGGAGGTAAAAGACCTATACTCTGAAAACTATAAAATATTGGTAAAAGAAATTTAAGATGACACAAATAGAAAGATGTTCCATGCTCATGGATTGGAAGACCCAATATTGTTAAAGTATCCATACTACCCAAAGCAATCTAAAGATCTAATGCAATCCCTATCAAAATACCAACAGCATCTTTCAGACATCTAGAACAAATAGTACTAAAGTGTTTGTATGGAAACACAAAGACTCTGAATAGCCAAAGCAACCTTGAAAAAGAAGAACAAAGATGGTAATCACAATTCCAGATTTTAAGATATATATTTTAAGATACAACAACAACAAAAAAAGATACATTACAAAGCTGTAGTAATCAAAACACCGGGGTCCCCTGGCTGGCACAGTCAGAAGAACATGTGACTCTTGATTTTGGGGTTGTGAGTTTAAGCTCCACTTTGGGTATAGAATTTACTTAAGAAAAAGAATAGAATGGTGCTAAAAATAGACACCTACATTAATGGAACAGAATAGAGAACCCAGAAACAAATCCATGCTTATATGGTCAATTGATCTATGACAAAAGAGGCAAGAATATACAATTGGGAAAAGACAGTCTCTTCAACAAAAGGTGTGAAAGCTACATGCAGAAGAATGAAACTGGACCACCGGACCACTTTCTCACACCATACAAAAAAATAAACTCAAAATGGATCAAAGACCTAACTGTAAGACCTGAGGCCATAAAACTCCTAGGAGAGAGCACAGGCAGTATTTTCTCTGACATTGGCCAGAGAAACATTTTTCTAGGTATGTCTCGTCAGACAAGGAAAACAAAAGCAATATTTAATTATTGGACTCACTAAAATAAAGAGCTTTTGCGCAGTGAAGGAAACCATCAACAAAACAAAAAGGCAACTGAATGGGAGATGTTTTCAAATGATATGTCCAACACAAGATTAATATCCAAAGGATATGAAAAGCTTATACAACTCAACACCTAAAACCACAAATAATCTGAATAAAAATGGGCAGGGGACTTTAGTATTTTTCTGAAGAAGACATACAGATGGCCAACAGACACATGAAATGCAAATCAAAACCACCATGAGATATCACCTTATACCTGGCAGAATGGCTAAAATCAAACACACAAGAAATAACAAGTTTCGGTGGGGAAAAAGGAACTCTCTTGTAGTACTGGTGGGAATGCAAATTGGTACAGCCATTGCGGAAAATAGTATGGAGGTTCCTTAAAAAATTAGAAAATAGAAATGCCATATGATCCAATAATTCCATTATGATATTTACCCAAAGAAAAGGAAAACACTAATTTGAAAAGCTATATGCACCCTTATGTTTATTGTACCATTATTTACAATAGCCAAGATATGGAAGCAACCCAAGTGTCCATTGATGGGTGAATGGTTAAAAGAACCATACACACAATGGAATACTCTCCAGCCATGAAAAAGAATGAAATCTTGCCATTTGCAACAACATGGGTGGACATAGAGGGCATAATGCTAAGTGAAATAAGTCAGAGAAAGCAAATACCATATGACTTCACTCATATGTGGAATTTAAGAAACAAAATATACCAAAAAAAAAGAGACAAAAAACAGACTCTTAAATATAGAGAATAAGCTGATGGTTACCAGAGGGAAAATGGGTAGGGAAATTGGGTGAAATAGATAAAGGGGATTAAGAATACGCTTATCTTGATGAACACTGAGTAATTTATAGAATTATGGAATCATTGTACATCTGAAACTAACATTGTACATTAATTATACATCAGTACAAAAATGTTGGGGAAAATAGAAACTTCAGATATAATTAATTTAAAGATACTGAGATGGGGAGATTTTTGTGGATTTTAATAAGAGGGAGATAAGTTAGAGTGAGGGAGGATGAAAGTATATTGAATTTTTGAATGGACTATAACACTAACAGAGAACCAAATCTATCTGTCCACTTGAAATATAATTGTTTCAGGTTATTACAATAGTATCACGACTGCTAAAATGAGTAAGCTGTTTCTGGTTGACACTTTTTCTTGATAATTATTCTGAAGAAACATTCAATATTTAGCTCTAAAATAACATCTATAAGAATGTTAGCATATAGACTATTAGAATATTTATGTAGCTTATGTATCTTCTTCTCGTAATGTTTACTTATTTCTTGATACTATTTGAGATAACATATGCATTATTGATTTATAATATTAACTTAGTGTTGGGCAACCCAGGTGGCTCAGCGGTTTAGTGCCGCCTCAGTCCAGGGTGTGATCCTGGAGACCTGGGATCGAGTCCCGCATCAGGCTCCCTGCATGGAGCCTGCTTCTCGTTCTGCCTTGTGTCTCTGCCTCTCTCTTTCTCTCTCTGTGTCTCTCATGAATAAATAAATAAAATCTGAAAAAATATATTAACTTAGTGTTAAAAATTATGAAAACATGTTTTGAAAGATTTAATTTGAATATTTTTAAAACTTTTTAATTGTGAAATTTAATATACAGTATAAAAACCAAAAATGTACAGCTCAGTGAATTTTGATGACACAAGCAATCATAGAACTATCATCAAGAAACAGAATCTTAGCAGTATTTCATTATTCTTTTTGTTCTCTTGTGATTGGTTTTATTCCCCATCACCAAAGGTAATCAATAATCTGATTTTATGATTCATACTTCTTTGTCTTTTTAAATGTGTATCATTAAACACCATTGTTTGGTTTTACTTAATTCTTCTAAAACTTTATACAGTAAAGTGTAGAATATATATTCTGTGTTTGGCTTTTTTTTTTTGCTCAACATTATGCAAGTTTTATGAAAAGATAGTTCATTTATTTTTATTGCTATATATTAATCCAATTATGAGTATATCACTATATTCTGCTATTGATGGATATTGAGGTCATTGGTGTTTTCAGATTCTGGGTGCACATATGCATTCATTTCTGTTGTATACACATGTAGAAATGGAATTTCTGGGCCTTAGGATATACAGGTATTTAAATTTAGTATATGTGAAATGGTTGTACCAATTTACAGATTAATTAGCTGCGTATGAAAGGTCTCATTGCTCTGTATTCTTATGTATAACAAGTTATTGGCAGTCTTTTTAGAAATTCTGGTATACGTGTAGTGGTTTTAATGGGGCTTTCCCTCATGATTAATAATATTTACTGACCATTTATTTGGACGTTACTGGTAAAGGTTTTTTTGCTCATTTTCTTATTTGATTTTTAGATTTTTTTCTTACTGATTTGTGTTATTTGTGTGTTCTGGACACAAATCCTTTAGTTATATGTATTAAAAATCTCTTTCCCTTCTCTATGGCTTACCTTTTTACTCTCAGTGGTGTACTTTAATGAGCAGAAATTCTTAATTTTGAGATAGTGCCTTTTTTCCTACTTTTCTATGGTTTGTACTTTTTGTTTCCTGCTTAAGAAATCTTTTCATACTCTGTGATAATTAAAATAGTCCCTTAAATTACCTTTTTAAATAAGCTTTGTTGTTTTGACTCTTACATTTAGATCATTCTCTTCCTGGAATAATTTTTTATAGAGTGTGAGGTGTAGGGATTGTTTTGTTTCTTTTCTTTCCACATGGATTTCCAGTTGTGTCTGCTCTATTATATAACCAAAATCTTTGTTATAAATCAAGTACCCATTTGTGTGCAGATGTGTTTCAGGGCTCTCTATTGTACTACTTTGGTGTATTTATGTTGCTTAGCATGAATACCACACCATCTTAATATCTGGTAGAGAATGTTCTCCATGTTCTTCCTCAGAGTGCTTTGGTTATTCTTTTCCCTTTTCACTTTCACATACATTTTAGTATAAAAGCTTGTCAATTTCCACAAAAAAAGTTGTTGAAATTGTGATTCAGATTGCATTGAATCTACAGATAATTAGGAAGAGAACTGACTCTTTATAATTCCGACTCTTCTGATACATGTATATGGAATAGCGTTCTTCATTTATTTAGATCATCTTTAATTTCTCTCTCTAATGTTTAATCGTTTCTGATCGATTAAAAAGATTAATAAAAGATCTGTATCTTTTACATTTTTTGTTAGACTTATTTCTAGTTATTTGATACTTTTTATGCTATTGTAAATGTATAGTTCTTTAAAAAATTTATTTTCTGTTTATGTGTGTATGTGTATTGACCCTGTAGCTAGCAACTTTGCTAGAATCGCTTACTAATATTAATAACATATGTAAATTCTTTTGGAATTATTTTATCAAAACCATATTTTCAGTGAATAATGACAGTATTTATTTCTTTCTAAACTTTATTTATTTATTTATTTATTTATTTATTTGCCATTCTGTACTGACTAGAACTTCCAAAGCACTATAAAATAAAAGTGATGAGAACAGGCTTGTCTTGTTCCAGATCTCAAAGAGAAAGCTTTCAACAGTTTCTCATGAAGTATGGGATTTGCTATTGATTTTTGTAATATTTATCATGTTAGGAACATTTTAAAATTTTAGTTTACTAAGATTTCTGTTAAAAATCACGAATGGATGTTGAATTTCGTCAGATATTTTCTCTATATTGTTAACACTATATGAGTTTTTACCCCAAAGTTGATGCCTTTCTGTAGTTGTGGGAAATATAAATACATGGATTATAACTAAAATGCGTGACTGAACGCTTAAGTACCTTTAGAGGTAAAAAGAGTGCTATAGGAATCTACTGAACTACCAAAAAAACCAGTAAGGATGTGAAATGCTCTTTCATGTTCAAGCATGTTCAAGCTTACCACAAGGAATAAGCTTTTGTTCCAGTCTAAACTACCTTTGTGAGCTCATGCCTTACAACATCACTTTATTCATCCTGGGCCCTAAATTAAAGAACTTCATAAACTAGCATGTGAAGCACAATTATAGTAGCTGGGAGATCAATGTTCAGTAAATATTAACAAGTAGCATTCATTGAACATTCTCTGTTGGTACATTGTGTGAGTTATCTCATCTGATGTTTATGAGAACACTGAGGTAGGCTGTGTTATTTCCATTTTATGTACAAGGCTTAGATAACTAAGTTATTTGCTTAGGTCACACAACTGACGAGTGGCTGACTTACAAGGTGGCTTTTATTTATTTATTTTTAAAGATTTTATTTATTTATTCATGAGAGACACAGAAAGAGAGAGTCAGAGACATAGGCAGAGGGCTTCATGCAGGGAGCCCGATGTGGGACTTGGTCCCGGCTCCAAGGGATCACATTCTGAACCGAAGGCAGATGCTCAACCTCTGAGCTGCCCAGGAGTCCCCCAAGACAACTTTTAACTAGTTACTGTACTCTATCCTCATTTATTGGGGACATATCTTTGGGTCACCTTCTGTGAGTCAGAATTTTCTGTTGTAAGAAATTGAAACCCAATTAACCACTTAATTTAAGCAATAAAAAAAAGAATGTATTGTCTTTTGTAACTGGGAAGAATAGATGTGCAGCCTACCTCAGATATAACTAGATCAAAGACTTAATTTTATGCTTATCTTCTCTCTGTCTCTCATTTCAATTTCCATTTTGTTTGTTGCCCACATTCTCTCATATTGCATATAGACCCTGACAGTTGTGAGGTCCTATCCTTTTAGTTTGTTTTAGAAAGGGAAAAAAATGAGCCATTCTTTCTCTTTGGTTTGGAAAAATCTAAGGAAGAACTCTTTAGTTGGCTTGTCTTTGGTCATGTGCTTACCTCTGGGACAAGTCAATGTGACTAGAGAGATAAAATAAAGATCAGTAATTTCACTAGAAGCACAAAGAGTAGGAATTTAACTGCTTCTCAAGTGAGAGGGAGTGGATATTGTTTCAAGGAAAGTGGAGATGGAAAAGTATGCATAAGAGGCAAGAACATCCTTTAGTGTAGTGACTCCTTACATATAGGACTTGGCCCCTCCATGGTCTTTTTGTTTATCTCAGTCTGTGTTTCTCAAAGTGTGCTCCCTAGACCAGTAGCATCCGCATCATCTGGGAACTTAGATACGCAAATTCTCAGACTCTACCATAGCTGAAACTTAGGGTGAGGTCCAGCAAACTGTGTTTATAAGCATTTCTGGTAATTTTGATGTGGGCTCAAGTTTGAGAACTTTGAATCTAAAGTTATGTAAGTGCCCTTACTACTAGTAAATGGAGTTGGGTTGGGATAGTTAGGCCACATAATCTTTGGTCCCACTTAAATAGGTCTCAGTCCAAAAACTCAGCATAATGCTTTACATAGAACAGACATTCAGTAATTCCTTGTTGAATGAATGAGTGAAATAAACTACTTTGTTATAAAGATTCCTGAATTTTGATAATCAAACAGAGTTTTAAATCCTAAGATTCAGAATTGGAATATCCTAGTCTAAGCTCTTTGTCTTTTCTTCCCTCACTAAAAATAAGGAAATAGTTTTAAATGATTTGCGCAAGAATGTACAGCTTGTAAATGGCAGAGCCCTGTCTTTTGTGTAAATCCTGTTCTCTGTATAACATGCTGTATGCGTATCTTGGATTATCCATAGACTTACTCTGTTATAAGATTCTATAAAATGAGATTACTGTTAGCTACCCAAACATCTAAAAGAAACGTAAGTAAACTGAGCTAATACCTTTGGAATTACTGCTAGTAATTCCTAGGTAAATTTATACTGATCATTAGAATATTATTGAAAGCTGATGTCTGCCAAACCCTGAGATCCTATTATGTTTGATGAAGATAGTATTATTGCAATGCTGAAAATACTCCTTTGAAATATGAGATAGTATAGCTCTCCAGTATTCCTTTATTACTATACTGCTGTGTGTGTTTCAGAACTCATGGGGAATGATGCAATACCTAAGCTGTATTTCTAACCATGGAACTCTGAGTTAGGGCTATTTTCTGATATGGAAGGTAGACTGGTCAGAGAGAAAAGGGAGGCTTTGTTGAAGTTTTGTGGACAAAATGTCAATGTTTTAAAAGTGCAAAGAAAAGGTAAGAGGGCAGTATCAATGTTAGACTAATTTTTGTTATCAGTTTCTCAATTCACAAAGCTAGGAAGGCAACAGCATGTTTGTCTTTACTTATGAAGCATAGCTATCATTTTAGAATTTTACTGAAGATAAAATATCTCTTTTTAACATAGCTGTGATCTCAGGAAGGCACTAGCACTTCCTCTGATGTAAAGGCATTTTGATTTCTGGGAAGCTGTAAAATGTATGTTTACCTATTCTGCCCATTAAGTACAACAACAAAACAAAACCCTGGAAACTTTGTATAAAATAAACATAAGGAGATTCCATGAAAGGTAGAAAGAAGAAAGCCTGTCTAGGCCCTTTTTGCTTCATATATCCCTGATTTGGAGCTAAAGAAGCCAGCAACCTGGGAATGCCAACAGGTGTAAACAAGAAAAGCGTGTTCTCGCTAGCAAAATGATTAGGAAAATGGCAATCTAGCAAGATAGAAACCTTGTAGACAAGAATTGTTCTACTCTAGCCAACCATGACAGAAAAGACTGGCCTCATCCACACACCCAGGGCAGCAAAGGTTCAGTTTGGGTCTTAGACTTCAACCTCAAGAGGCTTTAATGAACATGGATGTACGTGAAGGGCATTATGCTAAGTAAAGTATATCAGATGGAGAAAGACAAATATTGCATATCACTTATATGTGGAATCTTAAAAAAAAAAAAAGTCAAACTTACAGAAACAGTAAAATGGTACTTGCTGGGGGATGGGGGAAATGGAGAGAGGTTGGTTAAAAGGTACAAACTTTCAGTTATAAGATGAATAAGTTCTGAGGATTTAGTGTATAGCATGGTGACTATAGTTGATAATACTGTACTGTATAGTTGATAATTGCTAAATAAGACAAAAAGTCGTAAGCATTTTAACCAAAGAAAGAGGTAACGTGAGTTGGATGGATGTGTGAATTAACTTGATGGTGGGACTCCTTTCACAATGGTATATGAATATCAAATCATCATGTTATACACTTTACATATACTACGGTTTTTTCAGTTATACCTCAATAAATCTGGGGAGGAAGAGAGGCTATAGTGATGTACTCCAGCACTTCAGCCAGGGTGTTATCAGAGAAGGGCACGTAGGGTGCCAGGACTTTCATTTTGTTGGTTAATAATAAGAGCCCCTGATAGAACTGAAAGGAGAAAGAAAAATCCATAATTAGAGTCTTCAATACTCTTTTCTCAACAATTGATAGAACAAATAGATAGAAAATCAGCAAGGACATAGAAGGACTCAACAATACCATCAGCCAAACAGAATCTAATTGACATTTATAGAACATTCCCCTCCCCAAAACAGCATCATACACATTCAGTTTACACTGTCATAGATCATATACCAAAGTAGACCATAACCTGGGCCGTAAACCAAACCTCAACAAGCTTAAAATATTGAAGTCATTCAGAGTATGTTTTCTGATTACAATGTAATCAAACTAGAAATCAGTAACAGAAAGAAAACAGGAAAACTTCCAAATACTGGAAACTAAACAGCATACCTTTAGATAATCCATGTTCAAAGGGGAAGCCTCAAAAAAGTCACACAAAACATTGAACTGGATGAAAATGAAAATGTAACCAGAATTTTTGAGTCACGGGTAAAGCAATACAGAGATGGACATTTATAGATGGATATTAGAACAAGGAAGAAAATCTTAATCGAAGCTCTCATCTCAAACTCAGAAAAAGAAGAACAAAATAAACCAAAAGCAAGCAGAAGGATAATAAAGATAAAAGCAAAAATTTCAGTGCAATTGAAAACAGCAGAACGAGAAAAAGCTGATTAAACAAATAATTGGTTCTTTGGAAAGATCATTAAAACCGACAATCTCTAGCAATATTACCAAAAAAAAAAAGAACCCCAAAAAACAAGGAAAAACCAGGATGAAATGGGGAATATCACTAGAGACCCAGAGACATCGAAAGGATAATAAAGGAATACTACAAACAACTCTGCACACGTACATTTTACAACTTACACAAAGTGGACTACTTCCTTGAGAAACAACTACTACAAAGAACACAAATGAAATAAATCATTTGAACAGCTCTATACCTACTAAGGAAATTGAATATGTAATTTTAAAAACTAAAAGCTAAATCTTCAGGCCCAATTAGTTTTGCCTGTAATTTCTATCAAATATTTTAAGCAGAATTAACACATTTTACATAAGCTTATCTGGAAAATTGAAAAGGAGGGAACACTTTTCTTTTTAAGAAGCTAGTTACTACTCAGATACAAAACCAGAAACAATATAATTTTTTAAAGCTACAGATTAATCTCCTCTGTATAGATAAAAGAAAAAATCCTGGACAAAATACTGGCAAGTAGAATTCAGCAATATATAAAATGAATTATACACCATGAACAAGTGAGGGAAGCGAGCTTGGCTCCATATTTGAAAAATAATGTAATTTGCCATATTAACAGGCTAAAGAAGAAAATCACATGATAATATCAACTGATGCAGAAAAAGCATTTGACAAAATTCAACGACTCATTCATGGTAAAAAAAAAAAAAAAAAAAAAAAAAACTCTCAGAGGGATCCCTCGGTGGCGCAGTGGTTTAGCGCCTGCCTTTGGCCCAGGGCGCGATCCTGGAGACCCGGGATCGAATCCCACGTCGGGCTCCCGGTGCATGGATCCTGCTTCTCCCTCTGCCTGTGTCTCTGCCTCTCTCTCTCTCTCTCTCTCTCTCTCTCTCTCTCTCTCTGTGACTATCATAAATTAAAACAAAACAAAACTCTCAGATAATTAGAAATAGAGTGGAATTTCCTCAACATTTTACTTATGGAGAAATATGAGTGTCTTTTTCCTAAGACCAGGTACAAGGTAAGGATGTCTGCATTTGTTACCTTTATTGAACATAGTGCAATAAGGCAAGAAAAAAAAGGCCTACAGATTGGAAAGGAAAAACTAAAACTGCTGCTATTTACGGATGATGTGATTACCTACTTTGAAAATCCCAAAAAATCTACAAAGAAAGCTCCTAGAACTGACACATGAATTCAGCAAGGTCCCAGAATACACAGTACATCAAAAAAATACATTCTATTTCTATGTGCTGCAATGATTAAGTGAACATTGAAATTAAAGATACAATAACATTTCTCAGAAAATACGTACATCTGTAAATCTAACAGAATATATACAGAACCTACATGCTGAAAGCTGCAAAACCCAGGTGAAAGTAACCAAAGATGATCTAAATAAAGAGTCATGCCATATTCATTTGGAAGATTCAACTTAATGAAAATGTCAACTTTCCCCAAATTGATATATGGGTTTAACAGAATTTTTAAACTCCAGATTTTTTGTAGATAGTATTCTAAAATTTATATGCAAAGGAAAAGAAAGAATAGCTTTAACAGATTTGAAAAATAAAAATAAAGGGGGAAGGATCAATCTACCTGATGTCAAGCTGATTCATATGGCTACAGTGATCAAGACTCTGTGGTATTGGTGGAGGGATAGATATGTAGATCAGTACAGCTGAATAGACAGGCCAGAGGTGGACCCACACAAATATGTTCAGCTCATTTTTGAGACAGGTGCATTGGAGAAAGAATTAGCCCTTTCAGCAAATGGTGCTGAAACAATTAGACATCCATAGACAAAGAAATAAACCTCAACCTAAGTCTTTATGGAAAAATAAACTCAACGTTGATCACACTTTTATATATGAAATGTAAAACTATAAAACTTTTAGAAAAATAGAGAAAATTCTCAGGATTTAAGGCTAGGCAAAGATTTCTCAGACTTGACAACAAAAGCAGGATCCATAAAAGGAAAAATGGATAAATTGGACTTCATCAAATAAATTTTTTGTTCTGTGAATGACCTTATTAAAAGGATAATAAGCCAAGCTGCAGAGTGGGAGAAAATATTTGCAGACCATATATCTGGGGCAGCCCAGGTGGCTCAGTGGTTTAGCGCCGCCTTCAGCCCAGGGCCTGATTCTGGAGACCCAGGATCAAGTCCCGCATCAGGCTCCCTGTGTGGAGCCTGCTTCTCCCTCTGCCTGTGTCTCTGCCTCTCTCTGTGTGTCTCTCATGAATAAATAAGTAAAATCTTAAAAAAAAAAAAAACCCATATATCTGATAAAAGACTAGGATATATAAAGGACTCTCAAAACTCAACAGTTAAGAAAAATTAGAAAATTGGCAAAAGACATAGAGACATTTCACCAAAGAGTGTGTACAGATGGCAAATAAACATGAGATATTCAATATCTTTAGCCATTAGAGAAATGCAGATGAAAATCACTATGAGATATCACTGCATACCTATCAGAATGGCTATATTAAAAATAGTAAAAAAAATATGAAATGCTGTTGAGATGTAGAGAAATGGTATTACTCATATATTGCTGATAGGAATTTAAAACTGAATAGCTATTCCTGGAAACACCTTGACAGGTTTTTTTTTTTTTTTTTAAGATCTTTATTATTTTAGAGAGAGAGCACATATAGGAGGAGGAACAGAGGGAAAGGGACAGGCACATTCCATGTTGAGCACGAAGCTTGAGGGGATGAGAAAGGGGAAGGGTGGGGGGCATCTCATGACCTTGGAATCATGACCTAAGCTGAAACCAAGAGTCTGACACTTAACCAACTGAGTCACCCAGGCACCCCTTGACAGTTTCTTAAAAACAAACACACAAACAAAAACTAAAATTAATGTTAACTATCATATAACCTAGCTAAGTACATTACTGAGCATTTATGCCAAAGAATAAATGTTCACACAAATCCTGTACATAAATGTTTATAGCTGCTTTATTTACAATAGCTAAGAACTGGATATAACCCAGCTAACTTTCAACAGTTGAATAGTTAAATAAACTTTGGTAAATCACAGAAGTCACAGAGTAAGAGTAGTAGTCAGAATTCCATCCTACTTAATCTGACCCTGAAGCCCTTCTCTTTGACTAAAATACAGTACAGCTTCTCACTACTCTCAAATAACCCAAATGCTGTCTCTGGACACTCCAGGGTTGGTGTGGGATTTTTAAAAAACTTTGAAGGAAGCACAATGACATTTCCTGGACACTCTACAGACTCAATGTGGTTCAGCACTTCAACATTGCATCATACAACATTTCTCTTGACTAGATTTTCAATGGTGCTGCGAAAAAAACAAGTGTCATACAAAAATCAATATAGAACAAGAAATGAAGGTGGCAGTTTCCAGTTCCAAGGTTTGAGAAGTTTTGCAGTGACCAACAGGTACACACACCCCATTAATAAGTAGTTATGGTGATATAATATAAAATGTTTTTTCAATGTATTTGTTTTATTTCTACAAATGGTTACTAAATTGTTAGGAAATAAATACCCATTAAGTTGTTTGGACCAATTACATAATAAATAGGACTATTAGATGTTTCTTTTGGCCTAAGGATATAATAAAAACTGAGAAAGTTTGGGAACTTCTAGAAGCACACCTCTGCACGTGTAGGGAAAAGAATACAGAATTTGTTTGGCATAAAAAATCAATAATGGAGAGTTCTTACTGTTACAGCAATGCTAATGTGTTAGTGACTTCGCAGTAATTCTCATGGGAGTATTTGATTTGAATTGAACTTGGAAAGGGTGGAAGTAACCAAAAGGAGCTCATTCCGACAGATCCAAAGTGTGATGACCTATAGGAGCTAGACAGAGATATTGGATGTTATTCTGATGTTTCTAATATTAAGCCATATAGGCAGGTGTCTTAAAATGATGACCCAGGTAAAATGTATTCCTGAATTCCTGAATTATGTCTGATTTGTTAAAAATGATCCCTATCTCCTAGGTTTCTTGTGAAGCTTAAATGAATAAACCTAAAGAAAACCGTGCCTGGCACATACCAGGCAATAAGTGGAGGTTGAATGTTGTTTGTTAGTATTATTATCCTGTTCATCATCATCATCTTTATCACCACTACCACTCTTATCTCTGAAGGAGGCATATCCCACTAGCACAGCAGAATTCTTAACCCATCATAAAACATGGACAAGATTATTTGTTAGTTTTTTTTGCAGATTAAGAAATCTGGGACCAACCGGGACCCCAGTGCTTTTTTTAGGCTCATTCTTACTTGACTTGAACCCTGGAGGGATTCCCTTGCATATCCTATGAACCAGGATTGACCAAAGATCTGATAAACATTTCCTAACCTCTTTAGGTTCTAGTTCTATATTTATTTGGAACAACCACTAAGGCAACTGTGGGGACAAATTGGATTTTTCTTTCATTTATCTGATGAATTTAAGTTTTATTTTTCTCACTTGTCTTGGTATTAATGACGAGGCTGCATTCTTGATATTTTTGGGCATAAATCAACATGCGAATCCATAAAGTCTCTTCCTGGGACAATCACCTCTTAATAGCATTAGTAAATGGCAGGTTAGTAAGTGAATTGTGTGGGTTTTTTCACTTTATAAAGTATTTTAATATGTTATTTTCATTATCATGGTATTTTCCCAAGGTCTAGAGCAGACAGGGATCTTCATTTCATAGATGAAGCAATGGAGATCCAAAAGACATATGACTCATCCAGGATTTATGCAGCTAGGTTATGACAGATCCATGACTAGAATCACAGATTTTCTAATTTCCAATTTAGGGCTTTTTTTAATGATCCTGTGCACTGTAGCCTGTTGCCTCTGGTCCCTAAAATGGGGACCAGAACATGGAATGACTCAGAACTTCTGAGTTCTGTTCTAGGTCCCATTTTCTGGCCTTGGGAAAATCATTTAATTTCTTTAAATCTTTATATCTCCATTTGCTAAATTAAATAATACTGTAATTTTCCTGTGAGATTGTTGTCATTAGTGTTGGAACCAAGATTCAAGTCCAGTTAGATGGTCTGGTTCTTGAGTGTGTACTCTTAACTACTAGTTATACTGACTCCTGTCCTCATTAACGGATAAAATAAAATTCAAGGGTATCAGAACTGTGTAGCAAGCTAGAGGTATTTGGGGATATAGTGACTGTATCAGCTATCACTCCCAATTTAACTCAGTCTTCTAAAGCGACTCAAGCAAGGCTTCAGAGCTCTGCAGAATGGGGTTAAGCTAAATGTTCACTGATTAAATGACCTGTGTTATTCAAAATGTTGATGCAACATTGGAAAAAAGAAAGGCTGAGATTTTTAGAAATGTCTTTTTTTTCTAAAGTGTTTTTTAAAGTGTGTCAGAAAATTCTGTTTGTTTTTCCTTTATAGCACTGGGAGGTGTTCAAAAAAGTAACAGAAGTTTTCATTTTAGTTCCTGCACTCCTTGGTCTCAAAGGGAACTTGGAAATGACATTGGCATCCAGATTATCCACTGCAGTAAGTTTTTTCCTACCTCTAAGTATGTATATTACCTATACTGTTTCTCTCTGTTAAGGAGAACTTGTAGCAGGAAAATTTTTTTCCTTTATCTGACAAATTTCTGGACCTCAGGGATATGCTAAGTAGTAATGCCTGGTAACATACCCCAAAAGTTCTCTAGGTTGGCTAATTTGTGAATTATAGGCCCTCCTTTATCCTAAGAAGTAGTATACTTGCTTCATTTTACTCCAGGACATTTTGGCAGTTATCAGTGCTTGAGACATGGGACAAGTTAGATAATGAGATTTTTTTTAATGGTTCAGTGGTCGGTTGATTGGTATTTAAACCTTTTGTGATGATAAAAGTAATACATACTTATTTCAAAAACTGAAGAAAAGGGAAAAAAGTATAAAGAAAATTTAAAGCCACTCCAAGTTCTTCACCTATACATATATTGATCGTGTTGGTATTTTGGTATAGATCCTTCTATACTTGGATATTTATCTGTACTTGGGTATCTATACTTATACATAGTTAGGCATAGCATAGAGTAGATACATACAGTGTATTTTTTTAAAAAAAGAACAGGAATCATGTATATTCTCTCAAAATCTGTGATATCCATTTGAAGATATACCATGATCATCTTTCCATATCAATAAATATAGACATGTCATTATTTTTATTGGCTATGTACCTTTCCATTACATAGGTCTCCTACAATTTAGTCCATCATCTGTTATTGAGTATATAGGCTCTTTCTAATGTTTTGCAATTATAAACAATGTTAAATGTTATAATGAATACTTTTATATGTACAGTTTTGCATTCTTTTATTTCTTTTGTTTTTTCTTGTTTGCTTAAAGATGCTACAGCAAACCAACTTCATATACTAAAGACACTGCAATTAGAAATACCTTCTGATGGCTTAATTTTTGACTAACGTTAAATGGGTAGATGGTTCATTAAAGTGAACTTCAATAGCAATGTGACTTTAACCAACATAATTTGGTTGCACAATGGTGAACCCCAACAAATGTTACAATGAGAAAATAATGTCCTTCGGGCTTCTAAAAATAACTCAGAACCCCGTTACTGGCAATGTTTTTAAAAAATGTTTAACCTTTCTGGATAACAATTTAGCATATGTAGCTAAGCTGTGAAAGAATGCATTTTTTTTTCCTGAACAGTTTAATTACAATCCTAGAATTTACCCAAAAGAAATAAAAGAATGCAAAACTGTAAGTTCCCTAAGGTTTCTTGAGTAAAGCAGATGCTCGGAAAGAAAATAAATGCACGACATTAAATAATGCTTTATTAACATTGTTGGCTTGCTTGGTTAAGAGAAAATACTGCATGTGCCCTGTGGAAACTTCTAAGCTCCTTCTTTATATATGAAAGGTCATGTAACTAAACTCCGTCCAGCACCATAATGATATTGGGCATCAGTGAGCCCTCATAACATGCTAGGACTGTGCCTCCTGCCTTATAGCAACCCTATAGGATAAGCACTGTCATTCCTGTCTTTATAAAGGAGAAACTGAGGCTTAGAACAATGGAGTAACTTCACTGAAGACAGAGCTAGTATGTAATGGAATAACTCACATTCCAGAACATTCCCATTTACTTGCACAGGATAACTGTGTTAAGAGTTTATAAAACCAATAAATAACCTCACTAACAAAAACCTAATAGCCTCCTCTGCGTTGTAGGAATGCTTTCCTGAAGTGTTGGTCTTAGCACCAATGTACAATATTTTTTGTTACTTAATATTTTGAAAATTTGATATTATTTCTTTTAAATACCATTTGAAGATAGAGTCCTAATTACTTATTTCTGTAATTATTTGGTGAGCTAGAAATGTCTAGGGATATCAGCTAATTACTAAGGTGGAGCCAGACCTCATAGAGTAGAATTATTTGGTTAAATTCACTTTAGTCTCTAATTTTGCGTGTCATCATTGTAATTATTGAATACAAAATGGAACTGGGAATCATAGAAAATGAGGACTCCTCATTTCTTGGACAGTAACATTTAAAAGTATAAGATGACCCTGGCACATCTTGCTGTGTCAGAAAGTAAGAAAATGCCAAAAATATATATACATCTATGTTTTAAGTAAATATATATAATAAAAATATAATTAAAAATATATATGAACATGTCAGAAGGATACAGGATAACATTCTAGGCAGATCTGGGGCAATTTGACCCACAAAATAAATGATAGCTAAGATTATAACCCATGGCATTAAATAAGAATACAGTTTTCTATAGATGAATAACAAGGCAGGCAAGGTTCCTGCTGTAGTGGAATTTTTGTTAACATTTTCAGATATTGATATGGGCAGTGAGGAAAATAAAGGAAACATGATGAAGGATGATTCATGAGGGATATTTGATATTAACTAGTAAGAGAAGACTTCTCTGAGAGATGATGTATAAGCTGGCACCTGAATAATAAAAGAGAATCAGTCATATATCAAAATCTGGGAAAAGACCATTCCAGGTTATTGTTATATTTAGTCAGTGCAGTGATATCAGTACAATAATGTAAAATATTTTTTAAAGATTTTATTTATTCATGAGAGACACAGAGAGGGAGGCAGAGACACACGCAGAGGGAGAAGCAGGCTTCACATGGAAGCCCGGTGCGAAACTCGATCCCAGGACTCCAGGATCATGCCCTGAGTCAAAGGCAGATGCTCAACCGCTGAGCCACCCAGGCATCCCAAAATATAAGCATTCTAGACAAGTTCACTTTAACAGTTGGGCCTGAGACAGGAATACAAACAGGCCCGTGGAACATATGCTATGTAGTTTAAGATTATACAACAATCTACAAACTTAAAAAAATTTCTATCTTTCTTCCTTGGCAGATATATCCTTATGTAGATCTGGAAGTGTGAGATCAAATGAGGAACTCTTAGCTTCTAGGGTTCTGTTTTGGAACATGGTGTTATGGAGAGAGTCAGCCCCTGGCCTGCCCCCTACCTCCCCTACACTTGGCTCTGTGTCTTGCATTTTGAAAGACCTCACACATACCTCAGGTCCTTTGTCCAAACTCCATCTGTACCCTCTGCAAACAGCCACCCTTTAACATTCCTCCAGTTGGGCATGTACCCAGTGGTGGCATGATCTGCCTTCAGAAGGATGACTCAGGGGGATCCCTGGGTGGCGCAGCGGTTTGGCGCCTGCCTGTGGGCCAGGGCACGATCCTGGAGACCCGGGATCGAATCCCATGTTGGGCTCCCGGTGCATGGAGCCTGCTTCTCCCTCTGCCTGTGTCTCTGCCTCTCTCTCTCTCTCTCTCTCTCTCTCTCTGTGTGTGTGAGTGTGACTATCACAAATAAATAAAAAATTAAAAAAAAAAAAAGAAGGTTGACTCAGGAGGAGGTCTTGGCATTGGGATATAGGCCATTTGGTCAGGGAACTTATGGTTCTGGGTATCTGGAGTATGGCCTTGAAGGGGATAAGGCACAGGTGCTGAGTGGGAACTTTACTTGAGCCCTATGCACTCCTCCGCCTGTGTTGTGTGGGCATAGTTAAAGAGAGTCTCAGAGCTAGGGCCCCTTTTACCTGATTTAGAGTACTATTGATTTTAGATTCTAGGAGTAAAAAACTTCTTTTGGCCTAAGGAAAATTTCATGACTTAGTAAAGATTTTCAAATCTCTTGTGATGTAATTTGTAAGATACTAAAATAAAATGGAAGAGAATTTATATATTAAAGAGGGCTACTTGAACAAAATAGCCTTAATTTTGTACCCTAAAGGAAACAATAACATGACTTAATAATAAACAATGGTTGTTTATAAAGAAAGCACTTCTTTTACTTGTACCTTCTTAAATAACCAAACAGGTATACCTTGACGTGTTTAAGTATTTCTTATATAATCTTTGCTATAAAAGTCCTGCCATTCTTCTCTTCTCTTCATTGGCATGGATGAAATAAAAACCGAGATACAGATGGAAATTCATTACTTTTTGGCATCATGGAAGCCAATTACATTGCTCCATTGTTAAACTTTTAGGTCCTAGGTTTAAAGACAAAGCTTTCTCAAGTGATCATGTGAAGCAATAAGTACACGTAAAAATATTTTTTAAAAATATAAGGACAGCAATCTTAGACTTATCTGAAAACATTTAGAAGGCATCATCAAGCAATGTACAAAATTTCAGCTTATGGAATTATTTTAATGAAATTGCATCATCACCATCAATTGAATCTCCAAACCTAGGAATGAAAGAGGAAATACTCATCAATTATTATATGAGAGGCAAGAAATCCCAGTAATTGCTGCTTTATTATCATCAGTAATACTCATCAATTATTATATGAGAGGCAAGAAAGCCCAGTAATTGAGTAATACCATCATTCTTACAAGTATCTAAATTGGCAAAACTAGCCCAAATTTATCTTGATTCTCTAATGACTTAGTTTTAAAGTGGGCATCTGTGTAGTATTACATAGAGGCAGTATAGTGACCAAAGGATAGAACTAGTAGCTCTTGGTGCTGAGAAATGATTTCTAAAAAATTTAGTACTGAGAGGTAATATAAGTTTTAGAATTTGATTTATTTTCACCTTCTAGTATCTCCTATAATGGTGACATTTGGTGTCAGCTGAATGTTGATTTTCACACTTGGTGTTCTGCTGGAATGTGTGTCCATTATATTGCTAGCTTTTGTCTTAAACAAAACAAAAACTTTTATGTAGCTTTACCAATGTCTTCAGTGTTAGTGAAATTATATACATGTGTTCCATGTGCTATCTTTTCCCAGTGATCTGCATTTGCATTATGCTTTAAGAACTGTTGGGTTAGGGCAGCCTGGGTAGCTCAGTGGTTTAGCGCCACCTTCAGCCCAGGGCGTGATCCAGAAGACCCGGATCGAGTCCCACGTCGGGTTCTGTGCATGGAGCCTGCTTCTACCTCTCCCTGTGTCTCTGTCTCTCTCTGTCTCTCTCTCTCTCATGAATAAATAAAATCTTAAAAAAAAAAAAAAAAAAAGAACTGTTGGGTTAGCAAGGTGGAACTCAATCCAAGAGAGGCTTATGACCAAAGAAGGGAATAAAGAAGAGGTCTTGAAAAAAAAAAAAAAAAAACTGGTAATATTTAAAGAAAAAGGAAGTTATTGGAATGAGAGTTTAAAGATAGCTTTAGTTTCATTTTGTTGGAAAATGAACTTTGTTCTGATAAATATTCTTAAGCATACAAGCTTTTAAGCAACTTGATAACTTTGCCCGGAAAACTGAAATTTTGGCTAGCTTATCTCAAAGAAAATATTTCTAAAAGCAACATTCTTGAGCATTCTCCAATATTTGTTTAGATTCAAATAACAGATTAAACATGCCACGCCATTTTGAAATAAGCTGAGCTGTAGGGAATCTGGCGGAAAAGAAGAATGCTGCAAATTACTTTGTTTAATTTGATTACATATTACCATTAACACTGAATAAAGATGAATTGAATCTTAATCTTTTAATTTTTGCTTTAATTTGTTGTGGCGTTTATATTTTATGTTAGATATTTCCATCAAATGTCTGGTTACATTTATTTGTTCATATTTAAAAGAGGGTAACTCCAAATCTGATTAGAAGCAAAGCCCATGGGAGGGGTCGGTCAACCAACTGCCTTTTTTTTTTTAATAAATTTATTTTTTATTGGTGTTCAATTTGCCAACATATAGAATAACACCCAGTGCTCATCCCATCAAGTGCCCCCCTCAGTGCCCATCACCCAGTCACCCGCACCCCCCACCCACCTCCCTTTCTACCACCCCTAGTTCGTTTCCTAAAGTTAAGAGTCATGTTCTGTCTCCCTTTCTGAAATTTCCTACTCATTTTTTCTCCTTTCCCCTTTATTCCCTTTCACTATTTTTTATATTCCCCAAATGAATGAGACCATATAATGTTTGTCCTTCTCCAATTGACTTATTTCACTCAGCATAATACCCTCCAGTTCCACCAAGTGCCTTTACTACAGAGTGAGCTAGCTGGGCCTTTCTTTGGGGAAGGAGAAACGGAGTTGACATTTTCCATAGATCAAGAATTTTGTCACTGATTATATTTGAATCATAAGCTAAAGAAATTACTTAGTTCTCTAATGAAGACACCATAAACTAGATAAATGTACTATGTTATGGCTTGATGCCATGAGTTACTACTTTTCCATCTACTAATCTGTTTGCCTTTATTTTTTGAAGCTATTTGAGATAGACATGGCCCAGTCAATGTCAAAGGCCAGAGACAGGACTGTTGTTGATATGTTAGATCAATGATTCTCAAAGTGTGGTCTTTTGATAAGTGTGGTTAGCAACTTGTTAGAGATGAAAATTCTTGTTACTACCCCGAAGCAACTGAATCTGAAACTCTGGGAGTTTGTCTCAGCAATCTTTATTTTAACCAGTGATTCTGATATACATCAAAGTTTGAGAACCACTGTGTTCAATGAACAACGTAGAGGCCTATGGGGCTGTGACCAGATGGGAAAAGGGAAAATAACAAAGCATGAGATGAGTTTGTGGGCCATTGTAAGGACTTTGCCTATTGTGGGGAAATGGGAAGCCATTCGAAGGTTTTGAACAGAAGAGTGCTGTGACCTGATATTTTTAACAGATTATTTTGACTGTTGTGTTGAGACAGAGCTACAGCAGGCCAAGGACTAAAGCAAACAGACAAGTTAAAAGTCTGTTGCAGTAATACAGGCTAGAGGTGATGCTGGCTTGGATCAGGGTGGTAGCAGTGGCTATAATGAGACATAGTTGGAGTCCAGAACTAATTTTCAGAGACAGAAGATGGGATTGACTGATGGATTAGTGGGAGTAGCCACTTGAAAATTTCTCAGGATTTGAGAGGGGTAAAAGTAAACAAATTAGTATATGGAAAAGTAGTTAACTCATGGCATCAAACTATGATAACATGGTATATTCATCTAGTTAATAATGTTTTCATTGCTTAGAGAATTTGATCTCAAGTTTGCTAGGTAGAGTACTCTTACAGAATGCTAGAGAATCATGGCCAGCTATATTCCAATTTTGATACTCTATCAACTACTAAAGCAATTCTAGGTTAAAGATTTCCCTCTCCTCCCTCTCACCCTCCCCCCTTTCCTCCTTCCTCTTCCCCTCTTCCTTCTCCTTCTCTTCCTCCTCATCCTTCTCTTCCTCCTCCGCTGCCGCCACCTCTTCTTCCT
Source organism: Canis lupus baileyi (assembly GCF_048164855.1). Classification (NCBI taxonomy): domain Eukaryota; kingdom Metazoa; phylum Chordata; class Mammalia; order Carnivora; family Canidae; genus Canis; species Canis lupus. Next base: position 36,162,164 of record NC_132848.1, read on the forward strand.
CCTCCTCTTCTTCTTTAGAGGAGGAACAGAGAGGAAGAGAGGGGGGACTAGGAGAGGGAGAGAGAGAATCTTAAGCAAGACTTCCTGCTGAGTGCAGAGCCCTTCTTGGGGCTTGATCCCACAACCCTGAGATTATGATCTGAGCTGAAATCAAAAGTCAGATGCTTAACCAACTGAGCCACCCAAGCATCCCCTAGATAAAGACTTCTTAATAGTAAAGTCCCCAAAGTCTCACCTTTGATAAACTTCACTGACTATTTTCTACTTGAAATTTTTTTATTACTCTTGACTTTGAGAACCCACACTGACTTCCTTCTACCCTTTCATGATTTCCTCTTAGTCTGCTTTTTGGTTTCTTTTTCTTTGCTCATCTTCTTGATTTGAATACTAAAGCAAGGTACTAATACTAAAGTTTTACTTTAGTATTACTACTAATATTAATATTTTAGTATTGATACTAATAAGTATTACTGTGTTACTTAATATTAGTACCTTGTTTTAATGATCTGTCAATAATTTCACATAGTCCACCACTGCCTGCACGTCACTGACTCTCAGATCTATATCTCCAGTCTCCTTCCTGACCTCCAGAGCTGAATTTTCAATTGTCTGCACCACTCACTACATTCAAAACTAAATTCATTACTTGCTTTTACTCTACTCATATTTTCTGTATTTCTTGTCGGTTTATTAACATTACCAATCACCCCCAACTTCTACCCAGTTAATGTCCAGTCTGTCAGTTCAACCTATGGAATCTCTCCCCTTCCTTATATGTCCCACCTGCCACTACCGTAATTTAGTTTTCTTTTATCTTTAATTGGGACTGGTGTGGCAGATTCCTACCTGTACTCCCTGGTTCCAGGGAAAAAGGTCAGTGAGAATAATTTTTTTTTTAAAACTTAAAACAAGTAGTATTTGAAAGCGCCTTTTCATCTATGATCAAAAAATAATTTTAAAAATTTTTACAATTTTCTTATGTAATATTTATTTTCACTTGTAAAAGTAGGAGTAAGGATTATAGCTATAGAAAGCTATATGAGGGGATCCCTGGGTGGCTTTTTTTTTTTTTAAAAAAAAGAAGGCTATATGATTATTTTAATCTTTTTATTCCATTGAAGAGTCTTTTATCATTTTTATGATTGTCTGCAGGACAATCAGGGTAAATGAAATTATAGGATTATAAAGAAGGTTTTCAGTAAGTATAAAGATGGAGAACTTAAAACATAAGATATCACTCAATCATTGAAGGACAGTTATCTTTAAAACTTGTTATTCTGGGGACGCTTGGATGGCTCAGTCGTTGAGCATCTGCTTTTGGGTCAGGGCATGATCCTGGGGTCTGAGATTGAGTCCCACATCGAGCTCCTTGCCAGAGAGCCTGCTTCTCCCTCTGCCTATGTCTCTGCATCTCTCTCTCTCTCTCTCTCTCTCTGTGTTTCTCATGAATAAATAAAATCTTAAAAAAAAAAAAAACTTGTTATTCTGTAAAGATGAAGGTTAAATGCTCTCAAATAAAAAGATATTTCTATAAAAGTGTTTCCTATTTTAAAGAGATTTAATAATAATTTTAAATCAACATTATCTTGCCCCCTTACTTGAGTCAAAATTTAAATTATAATGATTAACTTTGAATAATTTTTCCTTAATTTTTATCTTTTCAAGAATAGATATATATTATAGTAGATAATTGTGGATATGTAACAGTAGTATATAATTAGAAAATAATCCAGGTACAATGCTTCTTTTTTTTTTTTTTAAATTTTTTTTATTTATTTATGATAGTCACAGAGAGAGAGAGAGAGGCAGAGACATAGGCAGAGGGAGAAGCAGGCTCCATGCACCAGGAGCCCGATGTGGGATTTGATCCCGGGTCTCCAGGATCGCGCCCTGGGCCAAAGGCAGGCGCCAAACCACTGCGCCACCCAGGGATCCCTGGGTACAATGCTTCTATAAATTGTTGGGTTTAAATTCTATTATCTCAGGTCTAAAATTTTTTGCTCCTAGATCATCTGGTAGATAAAAGAGTCAAACATGGTATCCACTGTCCTAAAGACAACATATATATTTTTAAAGCCCATCAATCTATTTTTTAGGAGCAAATTATGTAGCACAGTTTGATTAGCTCATTTCCATTTAGGCAAAACTGATTTCTGTTGCCTCAAATGTCTTTTCAAGGAACTCTTGATTCTCTGAAATTATTTTGTAACATTCCACCTTTATAACTCATTAAATCAAAAACTATTTTCAAACCCTTCCAATATGCAAAGTGCTATTGTGTGCTTGGGAATCAGCAATAAATAAAACGGAAAATGTTCCTGCCTTCATTGAGCTTATATTCTAATACTGGGATGTGAAAAAGTGGCCAAAACCTTTCCCTAATAATTTTAGATTGGACTTCAATTCAAATTATAAGACTTCTAAAATAAAGAAAAATTAAACCCCAAATAATGATATTAATAGCTGTGGCATAATATATAGTTACAATCTCAGTATTGCTTCCTAAATTTGGCATAATTCTAAATTTTACCAGTTCTTGTCTCTAAACCTGATTGTTAGATACAAATGAAACTGTATATTCCTCTCATTTCATAATTTTAGACTATGTTTCTTAAGTTATAAATACCAATCCAAAATAAATAAATAAATAAATAAATAAATAAATAAATAAATAAATAAATACCAATCCATAGCCATAACTTTGTGGAGTAGAACTACTTATGTTTAATCTAAAACTGTTTCAGTCATCTAGATTTTTAGCTACCCCCCTTTTTTTGACACTTTACTGAGATATAATTGATACAAATCAACTATACAAATTAAAAGTCCATAATTTGATGAGTTTCAATACATAGTATGCACATGTGAAACCTTTACTGAAATCAAGATTATAAGCATAGGCACCACCCTCGCATGTTCAGAAAGATAATAGGGTGTGTATATGAATGTATGTGTGTGCATTTTGCCATCTTACATTTTATAAAATATTTCAAGCATGTAAAAAAATATAATGCTTCTAATTCTACTTAATGGCAGAATGAAGTAGTGAGTGAAACTTTCCAGAGATTAACAATGAGAAAACCTAGACAAACTGAAGGCAATAGAAGGTGATCAAAAACAGGTGGAAACTGAGTTCACCCTTAAAAGACCATGTTTACAACGGGTAAGAATTGCAGTTTGTAGGTTTTTTATGTTTGTTTGTTTGTTTTTTTTTTTTTTTTTGCCTGAGGGAGTTTCCTCAATCCCTGGATCTCATGTGGCAGAGAACTCACAGTCTTACCACTTTCAGGTGACAGAGGTCAGGAGTCTGACAAAAAGCAAAAACAAAAAACAAAACAAAAAACAAGTAGATAGAAACATGAGTGGGGCCTGTACTTGAAAGACAAATACACTAGCTAAGATCTGTGAGTTTTTTTGTTTTTGACCAAATGCCTTTTGTGACTTGTACATAGGTATAGTGGCAGAAAGTGGAAATTTTATTGTCTTGAATTATTAGATGACAGAGCTTGGAGCTGACAGAGCAGGTAGAAATTTATGGAGAAATCCCAAGAGTAAGAGAACAGTTAAAAGGATGAGCCCCAAAATCTGGGTATAAATTCTGCTCAAATCTTTGGCTGACCATAAACTACACAGGTGCAGGATGATCCCCAAACAGCGAGGCTAAAAAGGAATAGTTGATAGTTGAAAAAACCAGCTTTTCTAAAAGCAAAGATATAAGCTGCTCTACACTGTGAGAGAGACGAGAGTCTGTAGTTTGAGTCTAGGCAAATTAACTGCCTTTAAAAGGGAAATCCAGTAATGCTCAGAGGAACACAACATTATTGGAGTCATTGTAATACACTATTACATTGTTTAGTTTTTAACTGAAAATTATTAGATGTAGAAAGAAATGCAAAAGTGTGAGTCATATTTAGGAAAAGTGAGATTCATACTCAGTGGAAAGTAGGCTCAGATGTTGGATTTAGCAGTCTTTTTTTTAAAGATTTATTTATTTATTTATTTATTTATTTATTTATTTATTTATTTATTTATTTATTTATTTATTCAGAGAGAAAGAGAGAGAGGCAGAGGGAGAAGCAGGCTCCATACAGGAAGCCTGCCGTGGGACTCGATACCGGGTCTCCAGGATCACACCCTGGCCTGCAGGCAGCACTAAACTGCTGCACCACTGGGGCTGCCCTAGCAGAGTCTTTCAAAGCATGTAGTATAAGTATGTTCAAAGAACTACAGGAAAAAATGTTCAAACAAATAAACAAATGTAAATATTAATAAGTGAGTAGATATAGAATCTTAAGAAAGAAATGGAAACTGAAAAAAATAAATAGAAATTCTAGAGTGAAAAAGTACAGTAACAAATAAAAATATACTCAACAGGGTCAATATCAGATGGGTGATAGCAGAAGAAAGAATTCATGAACTTGAAGATAGATTGACAGAAATTATCCAAAATGAAGAACCAAGAGGAGACAGAAAAGATTGAATAAATAGAAATAGAGCCTCAGATGATGATGGGATAGTTTGATGGTTTTAAATGTAAATGGGATATATTGGCATACTAAATATGGTCAAATTTTAATATTTGATAAAACCAGGTGGTGGAAATATAAATGTTTGTTATTTTTAAAAAGCAATTATTGCTATATGAAATTACCTTTAAAATTTTTATTTAAGTCTTGGGGTGCATGCGTGGCTCAGTCAGTTAAGCATCTGCCTTTAGCTCAGACCATAATGTTAGGGTCCTGGGATTGAGCCCTGTGTTGGGCTCCCTGCCCCGTGGGGAGTCTGCTACTCTCTCTCCTCTACCTCTCCTGCCCACTCATGTGCTCTCTCACTCACTCTTTTTTCTTAAAAAATTAAAAAAATATATTGAAGTCTCATTTACATGTAATACTGTGCATCTGTGTTAGGTGTATTTTTTGATGAGTTTTGAAAGATAAACTGTGTAGGAGCACCTGGTGGCTCAGTTGCTGAGCGTCTGCCTTAGGCTCAGGTCGTGATCCTGGGGTCCTGGGATCAAGTCCTGCAACAGGCTCCCTGCATGGAGCCTGCTTCTCCCTCTCTGCCTGTGTCTCTGTCTCTCTCTCTGTGTCCCTCATGAATAAATAAAATCTTAAAAAAAAAAAAAACCTAGAAACTGTGTAGCTACCACCACAAACAACATACAGAACTTTCCCTTACCCTAAAACGTTCCTTTGTGCTCCTTTGCTGTCAATACAGCCACAACCTCTGGTACCATGTAATCCCTGATCTTTTGGTCATTTTTTTAGGATTTCATATAAATAGTATCATTCTGTTTTACTCATTGATTATTTGAATAACAGTGTTTGCCAGGTTTCCCATATAAAGTTGTATCTTACCCTTTTATAATTAGTAAGCAATCTGTAAGAAGACACTTTGATACAGGAAATACCCTGTTCTAACCTTTAGCCAGTTTTATCATGTTAATATTTTTGTCTGACTCTATTATTACTTTGAAGGCTGCTAAGTTGTAGTTTACTAATTGTTATCCCTTCTACATTTATTAGTTGGCATTGTACTAAGGAAACATTCTCCTGTCTTTCCTATCTATCTATGCATCCATCCATCCATCCATCCATCCATCCATCCTGTATGGACTGAATAGATTCTTATTTTATTTAATGGGTGATAATCCATTACTGTACTGTAATGATTCATCCTGATACCTGAATCGTCTCAGAATTGTCTCAGAATTGGTCAGGGGGAAGCTCTTTCAAATTGGTTCCTCTGTCCTTTTTTTTTTTTAAGATTTTATTTATGTATGCATTTTAGAGTGCATGTGAGCTGGGGGAAAAGGGAGAGGAGTAGATGGAGAGGGATGCATGGAGTGTGTAGCCCAACGCAGGGCACTATCTCAGGACTCTGAGATTGTGACCCTGAGATTACGACCTGAGTCGAAATCAAGAGTTGAGCACTTAACCAATTGAGCCACCCAGGCACCCCTGGTTCCTCTGTCCTTTTGGCGTGCCTCCATTATTTTTCGGCATTTTGTTACTTTCTGGTACAACAAGATATTCCAGGGTCATCTTATGTTTTCCTTGTCCCAGACCTGAAATCAGCCATTTCTCTATGGAGGCCTGGTTTCTTTTAGTGAGGGATAGTATTTAGTGATTTTAGAATTTTTAAGCTGTTTCCATATTCCTTTTATATTCCATGTTTATGGGATTCTGCCATTTTACCTGATGTTTTTATGCATATTGATTTTTAAAAAGGTTGATTGATTAGAGAGCTGCATGCATGAGTTGGGGGAGGGCAGAGGGAGAGGGAGAATCTTGAGCAGACTCCACGTTGAGCACAGAACCTCACATGAGATTCCATCTCACAACCCATGAGTTCATGACTTGAGTTGAAATCACCAGAGGTTGGTGACAGACTGATCCACCCAGGCACCCCTGTGTATATTGATTTTATGTAATAAAGTTTAACATCATAACTACCCATGAAGTATCACTTTAATAACATTTTACAGAACTTTTTGCATATTTCTATTATTTGATTTTTGCTTTTCATAAAAGAAGTCATTTAGTCAAATCTTCATACTTGGGGCAAGATTGACAGTATATCCCTCTAGATAGATGAGAATCTACTTGTTTTAAAACTTCAGAAGAATTTTACAGCCTCTAGGAAAATTGTACCAGTATTCAGTGGCTAGCACTCAAAGATGTTGTGCTTACTTCTCTAGTTCTTTTCTAAATAGGAATAAAACTTTCCTCCTCCCTTCCCATTTCATTTCCTTTCATTCCTTCTCCCTTTTCAATTCTTCCTCTTGTTCTTTTCCAAATGTTTAGTGTCTTACTATGTAAAAGCCATTCTTTAGTCAGCTTCCAGTCCGACTAAAGTTGGACCTCATATTTTTTTAATCTAAATGCCTTAGGTTGGGTCTCTACTCAGTCCCTCATATTTATAGGGTAGTCTTAGTTTCTATTATGGCTTTCATCTGAATACTCTGTGAGTTTTAATGTCATTTATATTGTAGAACCCATGTTTAGACAAAAAGTTGAGACTATTACCTTTTCTAGTTGCCAAATTTTTAAATTGACCAATTATGTGTTTTTAAATAAAATTTCTGATTATAGCAGTAATACATATTGAGTGATAAAAATTCGAAAAATTTACTAATGAACAAAGAAGAAAATAAAAATTATCCACAAACCCATCATTCAGAAATAAAAATGGTTAACATTCTGGTTTATTTTTTATATACCTTTTTTTGGGAGCACATACTTAATTTTATTTATTTATTTATTTATTTATTTATTTATTTATTTAAAGATTTTATTTATTAGAGAACATGGGCAGAGGGGGAGAGGCAGAAGGAGAAGGAGAAGCAGACTCCCTCCTGAGTGGGGAGTCCAACTTGGGACTTGATCCCAGGACACAGGGATCATGACCTGAGCCAAAGGCAGATGCTTAAGCCACTGAACCCCCCAGGTGCCTATGTGTGTGTGTGTACACACACACACACACACACACACACACACATATATATAAAGACTAATGGTTTAGTGGAGACTTTCAGTACCCTTGTTTCAAGTATTTACATATTAAATATATTTTTTTAAATCAATTATAGTAACTGTATTAGTAAATCTATAATTTCAAGGTCATTCCAACCCACTATTATCTTTAGTTCTAATAAATCTTAAAGCCTGTCCTTAACTCATGTGCTTCAGGGTCAGATAAGTAACATATACTTCTATGAAGAAGAGGGATGTAGAGATTATAAAAAGTAGAGACTACAGACCCAACCTAAGGCATTTAGATTCAAAAAATTAAAACCACTGTGTTGACTAAAACATAACACATCTTCAGGCCCTGGCCACCTCAGCTCTACTCTCTCCTTAAAAACTAGCTAGTGTCTACAAAAATATCGGTCTATTTTTCTAGTACTTTAAAATAAATAATAAATAGTACTATTAAAATAAATAAATTAAAATAAATAAATTAATAAATTAAATGAAGTCTTTATCAGATCATATCCCACTATACTTTATCACCTTCCAAGTTCTTAGTTTTTCTAGCTGAGTACCATCTGGTCAGTTAATCTAATAAAAGTAGTTCTAGCAAAGGTCTTTACATAGAACATTCATTCTTCCTCTCAACTCTGGAAAAATTTAGATGGTTCATATTAATCCTAGGCCACTGGCTAGTATGGTAGGTCTGCCCAATTCTTGTTTCAGTTTTTACAATATGGAGGCCACAAAGGTCAATTTTCTGAATTCTGCCAGATTCCCCCTTCCATCCCCAATGCATGCCCATACTATGAGTATTTTCTCTAAGTAGTTACATTTAGATCAACATTTTTCTCTTTTAAAAATCCTTGCTTCTAAAAATCTTTGCTTTATATAAAAAGTGATTATTATTTGTCAATATATTCTACTTTGTGTTTATTTCATATAATACATTGTGATTTACACATAAATTATATGTCATAAATGTGAAATATGTTTTATTTCATATCATACATTAACTTGCTATTTATTATTCATGTTAGAATAAAAGGACTCTAGATTCAGAGACATACGGATCTGGAAGGGACTCAGAAATTGTGATCATCAGTTATAACACAGATTAATTGAGTAGTGTGATGTTATTCTATCACTATGGTTTTCGTCAGTAGAACTGCCGTAGTATATATTGTGGCAATAAAGAATTTAATAAAACAATTTGGGCGTACACAAATGTGGGAGAAGTAAAGATTTCTGGTGGGAGTAGACAGAGAAATAGCCTGAAGCACTGCAGCAGAGGAAGAAAGCCATGGGTGCATTGCAGTGTAGACCTCTGGATGCCTACTATATCTGCTACCAGGACCTTACAGAAATAATGGCATCTCCTTCCTTTCTGCCTTTCAAATCTTAGGCAAGTTCCTGTCACTGGCAGACTAACCAGCAGCTCTAAGGAAGAGGATTTTGAGAAAAGTAGTTAGTTCCAGGCTTTTGAAGGGTCTCATGGCAGTGGTACCAAGTGAATCTGGTGAAGTAGCCTACCTAATTCATAGCATTCATTCTGTGACTCACTTTTCTTCACTTTCTCCTAGACCTTAGTATATGCGTGGTCCACCTCTACTGATCATTGATTTATTCTGGAGTCTTGAAGTCTTATGCTTTTTCATGGAATCATTTTAGTTTGCTTCCTATACCTATAGACCTCTTTCTAAAAGTTATTAAAAATAACACTAATTTCCCTCATGCCTATTTCTTGAACACTAAACCTGAAGTAGATTTACTCTTTAAACATTGCTTGTACCTTATTACTCACAGAAGCAAAGACCCAGGTTGTTAGAGCTACAAACACAAATTTCATGAATAATGTAGATTTCCAGGCTTAGGGAAGAAATCTGCAAATAAAGACAGCATGAATAATTATACTGAAAAACTGAGAGATCTTAATATTTGCATTGCTGGGTGCTTTGAGACTAGAGCCCAGAGGGAGGTTCAAGAATTCTGTTTTCCAAATTGATAGTGGAAATGTTGATGTAGCAAGTAATCTGCTAGTCTGAAGCCAGTGAGCTAAACTCTAGTCTGTCCATAAACTACCGATAAATAGCAACCGTTATGTACTTCTCACTTTACCCATTCACTTAACTTTCATGACCAAGCAGATAATGAATAATTGAAACCCAGCTCAGTATGTTTTATATTAATAAAGTGTTCACTGCTAGAAAAACTCAACAGATTTGGATATACATGTTTTAAATCCTAAATGGTTGAGAAATAATAATTTTGCTTATAGAGCAATTGAATAATTTTTTTGGAGAGTATTCTTCTGTTTAGCAGAAAGATGTATAAATTGTAGTAGATTCACGATCAAAACTTATGTGAACTGAATGAATTTTTTATTGCTAACAATCTTAGTCTTGACTCAAATATAAATCATGTACATATAAATGATTTGTTTAATCCTGGGTTTTCTGCTCACTAATTCTTCAAATTACATTAGTTTTATGATGTGGAATAAAATCCTAGCAGTTCAAAATTATGTAATTATTTATATTGAGACTCAGTACACAAAATATGGCATTTTAGGATAACATTGATGATGGTAATTGTAAACAATGAGCAAGTGGATTGCCCTAACTGGTCTGCTAGTTCTTGTGAGCTAATATTAAATTTTAAACATATATATATATATATATATACACACACACACACACACACATATGTACATATATATATACACACACACATATTTGATATGTATATATTTATGCTTAAAAATAAACATTTAAAGAATATTTATATATATATATTTTTTTAAACATCTTGAGCAAGCTAAATGTGAGATACGAAACTGGTAGTGAGTTCAGGATTATATTTAAAGTACAGCATGAGTTCATCAGTTTTACTAAAGAATTTTCTTTGGCTTTAGGACTTCAGATGCTTGTTTAAATGGAGTAAAAACATAGATTAGTGATGCATGATGAAAATATCTGTCTTAACAGGTAAATATTGGGAAGATGGATTCACCTATTGAAAAGTGGAACCTAATAATTGGCAACTTGGCTTTAAAGCAGGTACGTGATACACATTTTGTTTACAGATCTTGCGTTTATACATCTTGGTTTTACCTATAAGAGTAATAATTAAATTTTAGTGCATTTCTGACCTCTGGAAAGTTTTCTTTCTCTAGAAATTGATCAGGTTCTTCCAAATCTGAAAAATACATGATAGAATATAGAAAACTATATAAATTTTTTTATCATGTGTTAAAGAGGAAGAATGTGAGTATTTGAGTTAATATATACAAATAAATATTTAGCATTTCATCAATTAGGTGCTATTTTTCTACTTTGACTTTTCTAAAGTAAATCTTTAATTAAAGTAAACATTTATATATTGTGATCTTATGTTTATTTTTTTATTTTTTTTTGTTTTTTTTATCTTATGTTTATATAAACTGAAGTTTTCTTTGTTATAGTTACTAGTGTTCATTCATGTAAAGGAGCACATTAGACTGTCAGTTACATAGACATAGATTGTCAGTTACTAAATCGTGGATTATATATAGATTATCTACAGCTCCTTCTGATCTCAGATGAATGTCTGCCTCCTCAGCTCTTTCCTATGATGCCCAAGAGGGATGCAACCCCCTAGTAACTCTCCAGCAAGGGGGCCTAAGGAACACTTACTAATTTTAAAGTAACCTCAATTAGGACATCATGTTGAGAAACATGGTTGCAGAAAAGTAATTTCATATAATATATTTCAAAGACCTAGAAATAAAATAATTTTTGGAACTTGGGCTTTAAAAAAAAATCCATGCAGCTGTCTCTAAAATCACAGTTTAGGGGATCCCTGGGTGGCTCAGCGGTTAAGCGTCTGCCTTCAGCCCGGGGTGTGATACTGGAGTCCCGGGATCAAGTTCCGTGTTGAGCTCCCTGCATGGAGCCTGCTTCTCCCTCTGCCTGTCTCTCTCTGCCTTTCTCTCTTTCTCTGTGTCTCTCATGAATAAATAAATAAAATCTTAAAAATAATAATAATAAAATAAGATCACAGTTTAGAAATAAAATCTGGGATTTAATCTCAGCTGTAACATTAACCAGCTGTATAAATTTTGTTAATTTTCTTAACTTTTCTAGGCTTCTTTGCCCCATTCTTTTATTTTTTTAAAAGATTTATTTATTTATTTATTTATTCATGATAGACAGAGAGAGAGAGAGAGAGAGAGAGAGAGGCAGAGACACAGGCAGAGGGAGAAGCAGGCCCCACTCGATACCGGGACTCCAGGACCGCGCCCTGGGCCAAAGGCAGGCGCCAAACTGCCAAGCCACCCAGGGATTCCCTGCCCCATTCTTTTAAATCACATATTGTATTAGAGATGTGTATGTTGCTTCCCAGTTTGAAATTGTAGGAACCTACACGAGAGTAATAAAATATTTAACAACAAGTAGGCTACTATAAGTTAATATATAAATTAAAATTTGAAAATATACTCCATTTTATTCTTTAAATATTCTAAACTTCTACCAAGTAATATGAGTAGTGGTGTAAATTATTCATCACATCATTCTAATAGCTTCCATCTCAGATTTTAATTTTTCCTTCCACTTTTCATCTGTACCCTTCTCCTGTATCCTTCCTCCCTGCAGCCGTTGGTCAGGATGGGAGCCAGAGATGGCTCTGGATTCTAGTACATGGATTGCCTTCTGAGAGTCAATGAGCACCTAGAAATTCTTCTCAAATATTGAATGCATCTGCGTTTTCGTAGAGAAAACAATCTTCACAAAATTTTTGCCAGACTGTCAAAGGAGTCCAGCACACAAGCACAATTAGGAATCTGTGAATTGGATTCCCCTAGGGCTTCTTTAGTCCTCACATTCTACTTAATAGGATTCTAAGAGTTCAGTCAGTGTTATACTCTTAGTTGCTGGGTTGCTTTGTGCCAGCACTGTGGGAAACACTTTATAGTTATGTAACTCATTTAAATCTCAATTTTCAAATTTGCTATTATTGTTGTTACTTTGCAGATTATGGTTGTGGTTATTCATGACGTTACTTTTTAATGTCTTTCCCACCTACCCACCAAGAGCTGGGGGAGAACAGGGAATGAATCTATTTTGACCACTGTGTGGCCAAGACCAAGCACCTTGTACATAGTAGATTCTAAATAAGTACTTGTTAAATGAATAAATTTAACTTGCCACAAGATTAGGTGATATAGGAGCAAGGAGTCAAAAGCTTATCATTTGTTTATAAAACCCAGTCTCTTATGAGTACTGCCTCTGGAGTCAGACTTCAGTTGTTTGGATTTGGGTATCTTTCAGTCTTAAGGTTGGTATCTTCTTAGACAATCTGTGGGTTACACCATCAAAGTCACTTGGGGTGCTTGATAAAAACAGATTCCTGAGCCCCATTCCATACCCACTGGCACCAAATCATGGCAGTTTGAGAACTCACCACCTTAGGGAATATTAATACTAAATTAGAGTGGCTTCTTCAAAAGGTAATGCAGTTCAATGACCATATGCAATACTTTCTTCTGACTTTTGGTATGCATATTTACATAACCAAGTAAAAATTGTTTTTGAAATGAATAATTCAGTTGGATTTTTTAAAAAACTTTTTAGGTTCAAGCAACAGTGGTTGGTTTTCTAGCGGCTGTGGCAGCAATTATACTGGGCTGGATTCCAGAGGGGAAATACTATCTTGACCATTCCATACTTTTGTGCTCTAGCAGTGTAGCAACTGCTTTCATTGCATCTCTTCTACAGGGTAAGTAGATTTATAAATGTCTACTCTACAGTCTTTCACTTTCAAATAATTTATTTTCCATGTTGACTATTTTTATTAAAATGATACTTCTTCATTATAAGATCAACAAATTTTTTAAGTTCTTATTTAAATTCCACTTAGTTAACATACAATGTAACATACAATGTAACCTGTTCCTTTCAGATGCACAGTATAGTGATTCAACACTTCCATATATGACTCAGTGCTCATCAAGATAAGTGTGCTCTTAATCCCCTCACCTGTTTCACCATTACCCCCCATTCACCTACATTCTGGTAGTTACTGGTTTGTTCTCTATAGTTAAGGGTCTGTTTCTTGGTTTGCCTCTCTCTCTTTTCCCTATGCTTGTTTGTCTCTTAAATTCTCCGTATTACTGGAATCATATAGTATTTGTCTTTCTCTGACTTATTTCACTTAGCATAATACTCTCCATCCATGTCATTGCAAATGGCAAAATTTCATTCTTTTTATGGCTTAGTAATATTCATTGTATATATATATACATCTTCTTTATCTGTTCATCAGTTGATGAACACTTGGGCTCTTTCCATAGTTTGGCTATTGTAGATAATGCTGCTGTAAACATTGGGGTTCATGGATCCCTTTGAATTATAATTTTTGTATTCTTTGGGTAAATAACCTAGTAATGTAATTGCTGGATTGTAGGGTAGTTGTATTTTTAACTTTCTGAGGAACCTCCATACTGTTCTCCACATTCCCACCAAGAATGCAGGAGGAAGAGAAAATTTATCTACAAGCTTTTAAAATATCTTATTTCAGATATACCTATATTTGTTATGTATAAGCCTAGTATAGACCAGGCTTTCTGAGCTTGTCTCTGGCCTTAGGTACTCTGGTAGAGTTCCTAATGAGATCAGGAAAATAGTCTAGACATTCATTAGTTTCTGTAAATTAAATTAATTGAAAAACTCTGGAAATCATGCAGAGGATTTGCTGGCTTGTCATTTGAGTAACAAGGTTTCTAGGAATTCTGAATTTTAAAAGCAGTCCCTCTGTTAAAATTTTTTAAAGTTTCAGGTTTCAAAAAAATATCTTCACTGCTTCTGTGGCAATACAAATATAACCATATGCTCAACAAAGCATATTGCTGGCTGTAGACTTTTAAAGAGCTGAAAGGTTTTAAAAATTAACTACATTGGAATTTTTCAGTTGGGATATCATTCTTTATATTTATTTATTAAGAGCATAGCACTAGAGAACTAGCTTATTATTAAATCATAATTGTGAAGACTTGGTTCTTTTTATTTTATAATTGCCATCTTCTTACCCTTATATCACCAGCAAGGTGAAAAATAGAAAATTCTCATGTCAGTTGATTATATCAATGTTAAGCCAAATTTTTGGGTAGGTTCAGGAATTTAGAGAGTCTTATTAAAATTAAGACTTGACTTCCAAAATATTTTCAAGCATTTTGTTTTGGTACTTAAATTACATTAGGGATAGGATAGTTTCTTGTCAATGTATAGAATTACTAGAATTCAGCAGAGTTAACACTGGCCAAAGCAGGGTGTGAAGTTAAGCTACTGGGGAATTAATTTCTGGTAAAAAAATAAAAAAAGTTAAAGCATTAGCTTCTTTTTCTTTTAAGTTCATTTGCTTCTGTTTTCTTTCTAATCTTGTTTCATTTGAAAAGAACTATAAATTTTTAGTAAAAACTATTTTGTTGCCTAGGATTTTCAAAAATTGTAAGAATTCAGACTTTTAAAATACATTTGCTTAAGGCTTCTTACTTTGAATAATGTGTATTCTAATTTTATGATAGCTTGATTTTTATATATGGAGAGCAGATACTACTGACCACCTTTTATAGGTGAGAAAACTGACTCAGGTAAGGTGACTTGTCCAATTTTATCAGCTTGTTTGCAGAAAATCAGAATTAAAGCCTGTTTCCTGACTCCCAACTCTTTCCACTGGTCCATGCTGGCAAAATACTTGTTTTCAGCTGAAAAGATATGGCTGGCACTCTGTCCTAGGAGAACTTTCCATATCAATCTTTAAATGTGCTAACTTTTAAAAAAGAATTGTATATGATTACATCTCTATTATTACATAATACATTTAAACTTTTTTTTTCTATTTTTTTTTTACAACAGTTTATGGGAAAGTTAAATCTATAGATTGAAAATGTCTCCGGAATATAAGAAGTGAGACTTTATTTGAAATAAGACAAAAAGTCTACTTTTAATAATTTTGGCTTTAGGGGGTGGTAGAAAACATGGGCTAGAAATATTTACAAGTTCTGTGACCCTGAGCAGGAACTTACAGCCTATTCTCAGGACCTCAGTTTTATTATCTATAAAATGAGTATGCTGGAATAAAATCATTTTGAGTCATTTTCAGTCTAAATATGCAGTGAGATTCCGTTGGATATTTTCCCTCTAACCATATTTAGGCCTCCATACTGGTTTATGGTTAGCACATAAGTGCACTAATCTTAAATAGTCTTTGTACCGCATCCTCTAACTGTGGGCATGAGAAAATGTATACATACAACTGGGTATGGATATATGTTATCATCCTCCCTCCCCATTTCTGTGATTCAAGAAAATATTTAGGAGTACAAGTACATAGTCATATTTTCATCATTTGTTCTCTGGACGGAAGTTCAATAGATAGAAACTTTGGTTTTAAAGAATATCCTATAGGGGCACTGAGTGACACAGTTGGTTAAAGTGTCCGACTCTTGCTTTCGGCTCAGGTCATGATCTCAGGGTCGTGAGATAGAGCCCCGTGTTGGCCTCTGCACTCCGTGGGGAGTCTGCTTAAGATTCTCTCTCCTTTCTCCCTCTGCCCCTCCCTTTTGTGTTCACTCTCTGTAAATAAGTAAGTAAATAAATCAATCTTAAAAAAGAATATTCTTTACAGAGATTGCTTTTTGTGTTCTGGCCTCCAGTGTTCAAATTTTGATTACTTCCTCCTTTGTAATGCTTCAAGACTTCTAGATTATAGAAAGAAGCAAGCATTCTGACTACCACCATGTAGACAGATCTGGCTTTTTGGTCTTCTTCCCAGTTGCTGTGCCTATAAATATGACTTAACCTTTCTTTGACATTTTCATACCATATTTGAAGGTTAAAATAAAATCTTTGGTTTTGATATACACATATATGTTACATCTGAGACATACATGTTATTAAATTTGAAACTTTAACATTATTTTATAGTAGCTTGTCAGGTCTCTAAATGCAAAATTGAACTTCTCAGATCTTCTGTGATCCCTACTTGGAATTTGTCAAAAGGCATTTTGGCAAAGCATTAGAGTAAAATGTTTTGTTTGCTTTAAGTCAGCTTATCTAAGCATTCTAACTGGAACTGATGTGCTGTTTTTCTAGCCTTTATATTTCAGTATTTAGGGGATTGATTTTCTCTAAATCATAGCATAGAAAGTAATGAGTTTTTCTTTCTTCCAGGAATAATCATGGTTGGGGTTATCGTTGGTTCAAAGAAGACCGGCATAAATCCTGATAACGTTGCTACTCCCATTGCTGCTAGTTTTGGCGACCTCATAACTCTCGCCATATTAGCCTGGATAAGTCAGGGTTTGTACTTCTGTCTTGGTAAGTTGACTTGAAATTAAATATAATGTGCTACTCAGAGTCTCATTAAATGAATATTGTTGCAACGCTGCTAGGAATCCCTTGTGGCCTTCATCTGTAGCAGAACTGTGGTGGAGACTGATTAGAACAGTAACTTCCAGTTGCTGTATACCTACTATGTGTTGTGGTTCTCATATATTTTTTTCTTCCATTTTTTTTCTTCTTGAGTTTAAAACTCTATAAGATATGGTAAGATAAGATCATCTCTAATTTCAAATGAGAAAACTGAGGATCATGGAGATTATGTGTGTTACCCACTACTGGTAGGAAGGTTGAACACAGGTCTGATATTCTATGAATTCTGTCCTTTTGCTAAGTGTGTAGGCAGTGAGGAGTTAACCTATGGTGTTCTGATATATGCATTGTACTACTGTCCCAGAACATAAGGGTATAGCAGTGCTTTAAATTTGGTGATTGTCCCTCCTTCAGAAACCAACATGGCAATTAACAGCAACAAAAAAGTCACCGTGAAAATTAGCCTGAATGTTGTGTGAAGTTGTGATGTCTCCAACATATTCTCTCTCTCTTTCTCTCTCTCTATATATATACACACACACACATAAAATTCCAGATAATAGTGATAGATTATATATAGAATATAGAATCTAATGAATTGTTTTAACACAATTATTTAACACAAATTTATACTTTGGGATTCTTATCAATGTAAATGAATATGATTTGTGAGCATTGGTTTAGTGCTAAAAGTTGGCTATGGTTCTATTTTTTTTAGATGCCAAATTAAAAAAAAAAAAAGAAAAGAAAACAGAAACCAAAAGAATACTTTGACAAAAAAAAAAAGAAAGTTTATAAGCTAAGCCAGAAGCAAACATTTATTCATATATCCTCATATATTTCGTGGATTCTATACAGATTTATGGTATTCTTTAAAAGAAGTCTAAAGTACATTTGGTTTGAAGAAGTAGGTCTCAGATATATGTTTTTGAACTAAAGAAAGTGTTTTAACCTAACAAAGGCAATCACTTGTGAAGGGAAGCTTCATTTAGTATATAAAATTACCTTAAGTTATTGAGTGGCATAAAAGCAGTAAGTGAATAAAACTTGATGTCCAAGGAAAATTGTTCTCATTTAGAAATAAGATATGTCCACTTGAAGCAAGGTAGAAGACAATAAATGATTAATGGCCTAAATGTAATAAGATCTTGTTCATAGTGATTTTGGGTTTTCATTGTTGTGAAATATACAAGGAAAGCTGTATGTACGAGTATATTCAGGGTAATGTTTGATTCTTTTCTCTTCCAGTCAAAAAAGGCACAGAAAATGAGTTATATCAGTAAGGGGATAATCTGCTTTAATTTATTGTTGGGGTGGTAACTGGTCATACTTTTCCCCTCTCTTATACAATTTAGAAATTCATACTGAAGTCAGGGATTGAAATGTGGCTAGTATTAGAGAATGTGACTTAATATTTTTCTCCTACTCTATTAATTAATTAATTCACCCACTCAGGCAGGCAGCTGGATGACTTGTAGGCCTCATCTCCCCATAGAAATGGGCTGCTACCTGTGTTGAGGAAGGGAGACTGTCATCAATAGGCTGGATCCCAAAAGACAAAGGGAATGAGTTAGGCATGGTTAGTGCCTCTTTCCCTAGTCTTATCAAGTAGACAAGTCTCTCCCCTGTGAGGAGGAGTGGAGAGAAATGAAGGGGAAAGAAGAGGGTGAAGGGTTTCTACCTATTATTATTCTATGGGTCTTGCCAGGAACATTGAGGGTGGGGTGGGGATGGGACTGGAAGGTTGGTAGTGGTTCTGAATGGGCTGCCTTACATAAATAATGAGGAAGGGTCTATTATTTGCAAACGTGGGTATTCAAATTACCACGAAGTCATTTGTAACATATTGCTCAGTTGCTTGTTAAATAGCACTATGGGTGTCTCCTCAGTTGAAGTTCTAGTAATAAGAAAGTAAGAAAGAGAATGCCATTGAAGAATGTTATCCTAATAAATATGACAATTGTTATAATGATATAGGCTCAGTATTGAGATTCCAGAAGATAAATCAACTTCTGGGGAAAATAATGTGTGTTAGTTAAAATATTATTATTATTATTATTATTATTATTTTAAATTACAGTTGATTTACACTGAAGGGTTTTCTTGGGGTTAGTGTTGGATTATAACATTCTACGTTGTGAACACTAGGGGGCCTCATAAGATCAGCACAGTGTTAGTGGTAGTCTAAATATAAAGGTTAGGAACAGGCACATTTGAATTCTGAGACCCCATTCACCCTGCTGTGCTACCTAGCTCTTGGAAACAAAGTTTAATTCCTGAACTATTGGAAAACCCTATGTTGAAGACTGAAAGCAGTCTTTAGAGATAAGAGGATTTCATGGAGGCTGTAGGCTTCTGTTACAAATGGAGGCTGTGTATTATATGGCTCCCAAAGAATTGGACATTGAGAATAGTCTTTCTTAACTCTTCCCCCTAGAGTTTTGGATACTTAGAAATGACTTGGAACAGCTCCCCTCTTGTCTTGTTAGTTTTGATGCATGTACCAAAGCTCACTCTATGTTCAATGTGTTTTTCTTATGGTCCTGATAAAATTTGCTGATTTCTGATTTTTCCCCTTTTCACCTCACCAGTTCTCCACAAAAAGGGACAAAACAAGCCCAGAGCTTTGCTTATTACTATTGACTTTATTATGTGTAGTTACCTATGTCTTTGTTCCTCAGTTAACAAAGTTAAAATTTTAGCCTCGAGTTTAGGCCTCTAGGAGTCGGCAGAAACTTATCTTCCAAGACCCTCCTGCTCCTCTCTTTTTTGTACTTTAGCCAGACTCACCCAGTTACTGATTCTCATACATCAGCCATGATTCTTCTCTTTTCTTCCTTCTGTTATTCCCTTCCCTTTTATTAAGGCCAGTCTGAGGCCTCATTTTCTTTTTTCTTTTTTTAATATTTTATTTATTTATTCATAGAGACACAGGCAGAGGGAGAAGCAGGCTCCATACAGAGAGCCTGACGTGGGACTCGATCCAGGGTCTCCAGGATCACGCCCTGGGCTGCAGGCGGAGCTAAACCGCTGTGCCACTGGGGCTGCCCTGAGGCCTCATTTTCAATGCTGAATTCATGTTTCCCTGTTAATTGATCTTTTCCTCCTCTGGATTCCTGTAGTACTTCACTGATACTTTTCTTGTTCTTTACATTTTACTGATCATTATAGTTTTTTTGTGTAAATGTAGTACCTTCCTTTATGAAGGTATAAGCTGCTGAGGACAAAATTGTGTGTTTTTAAAATTAATGTAAATATCTATATATGTATCTATCTATCCATGTATCTATCTATCAGCATTCCATAGGGCCATATACATAATGGATGTTAAATAAATAACACTTGGTGAAATGCTTTTTTTGAAAGCTATCCAGTTAGTGTGAATAAAAGTTATTCAGGAAGTAGTACACACATGAAAATAGAAGATAGATATTTTTCTGAATCATTTTGCCTTATTCTTTGTCCAATAACAGAATAAATTGTAACAAAAAATTAACCTTTCAATGAGGACACAATATTATGGAAATATTGGAAGAGTATCTTATGTTAGCAAAAAATATCAGAGGATTAGCCTCCCTACAGAAAAATTAAATTGGCATCATATGGCTAAGAAAGGTCTTAAAATAGAAGGGAAAATAGAGGGGCACCTGGGTGGCTCAATTGTTTAAGCATCTACCTTTGGCTCAGGTCATGATTCCAGGGTCCTGGGATCAAGCCCTGTGTTGGGGCTCCATGCTCAGCAAGGAGTCTGCTTCTCCCTCTCCCTCTCCCTCTGCCCCTGCCTTCCCCTCATTCTCTCTCTGTCTCAAATAAATATATAAAGTCTTTAAAACAAAACTGAAAACATTAATTTTAAAAAAAGCAAAAATAAAAAGTTAGTTTAGTAAGTAATCTAAGCTCTGGACTATGATATGCTTTGGTATGACTTGCCAAGAAAATACAAAGGTATTTATTCATTTATACAGTAATTAGTAATCTTTAAAACCTATTAAAAGGATAAAGTTAGGCCAGTAACCGAACTACATGTATACATAATGGTTGCTGCCCTTTCTTCTTGTTTGCATACTGTTAAGAGGATTTAAAAAACTCTTTTTAAATTATTTATCACTGCATGGCTATTTAATTCTGGTATGTACATGATTTTATTGATTTGAAAAACTGTCAGCTTTTCTCTTTTTAAGCAAGATCCGAGAAGCAAAATGTGGATTGATTTCTCATTCTTCAAGGTTAACTTTTAAAAAATGGCTTAGTTGAAGCCATAAGAGCAAACACGATCAGCCTTAGGTTGCTTCAGTCTGTGGAAACTAACAGGGATGCCAGGTTATTTACAGGGCATTTTATAATATCACTGCCTGTATATGAGTGGTGATATGAGTAGAATCTAAATTTATCTCTCATGTCACTCTTCAGAGATTTTCAGCATTCACCATCTTAGCTTACAGTGATTCCTAGAATTCAATTTAGTGAGAAAATTCTGATAGTTATAATGGAGGGCACTTAAAAATTTGACAAATTACCGTGCCCCTTGCTTTGTTGCTCACCCAGAAACAAATGTCACTCACAGGAGCTACATATTTCAAAAGAATTTAAGGTAAGAAGAATACATGTTGTTAATGAAATTATGTAATAATTGTTGTAAAATGCTACCAACAATCTAATAAAAGGTGCAAGCCATGAATCAAAAAGATGGCTGTTATGTTTGACAGTTAAGTGGAATCATAGCAATTTGAACCACTTTAGCTGTGTTCATCCTTTTCTGTAGTTTACGTATGTCACAGAATCAATACTAATATACGTGGACATTTCTTAGGCTTAAAATTCTGCAAAGCTCTATCTGTAAAAGTGTATTCTTTTTTCATTTTTTTAAAAATTTGTATTTATTTATGATAGTCACAGAGAGAGAGAGGCAGAGACATAGGCAGAGGGAGAAGCAGGCTCCATGCACCGGGAGCCCGACGTGGGATTCGATCCCGGGTCTCCAGGATCACGCCCTGGGCCAAAGGCAGGCGCTAAACCGCTGCACCACCCAGGGATCCCTCTTTTTTCATTTTTAAAGATTTTATTTATTCATGAGAGACACACAGAGGCAGAGACACAGGCATAGGGAGAAGCAGGCTTCCTGCAGGGAGCCCCATGTGGGACTTTACCCTGCGACGCCAGGATCATGCCCTGAGATGAAGGCAGACACTCAACCACTGAGCCACCCAGGCGCCCCTGTACATGTGTAGGGGCATTCATTTCCTATTGCTGTTGTAACAAATTACCACAAATTCCGTGTCTTAAAACAGCAGAAATAAGTTTTCTTATACTTCTGAAGGCCAAGGTCTAAAATGACTTATACAGGGCTAAAATCAATGTGTTAGCTGGGCTGGCCTTTTCTGGAGGTTTTTAGGGGAAAATGTATTCCTTACCTCTTTCATCTGGTGGCTGCCAACATTCCTTGGCTTACAGCTGCATTACTCAATCTCTACCTCTATGGTCACATTGCCTACTCTTCTGGAGTCAGATCTCCCTCTAAGTTCTGGCTGGAAGTACACCTGTGAATACATTTCAAATTCACTCTAATAATCCAGAATAACCTCTGCATTTCAAAATACTTGACTTACTCACATTTGCAAAGTTTCTTTTATTATATAAGGTAATTATTCACAGGGTCTAGGGATTAGGATATGGATGTATTTGAGGTTCATTATTCAGCCTACTACAATACCCATGGTGATATACTAAGAAATTAATACAAAATATTCTTTTGACTAGGATCATTTAAATGTATTTCATTTCTAAGGAAGACATTTTATTTTTTATTTTTTAAAATTTTATTATTTTATTTTATTTTATTTTATTTTATTTTTATTTATGATAGTCACAGAGAGAGAGAGAGGCAGAGACATAGGCAGAGGGAGAAGCAGGCTCCATGCACCGGGAGCCCGATGTGGGATTCCATCCCAGGTCTCCAGGATCGCGCCCTGGGCCAAAGGCAGGTGCCAAACCGCTGCGCCACCCAGGGATCCTGGAAGACATTATTTTAGATTTTGATATTAGTACATAAGTTCATGGTTGGCTTTTAAAAAAAAATTTTTTTTTAAGATTTTATTTATTCATGAGAGACACAGAGAGACAGAGAGAGAGGCAGAGACACAGGCAGAGGGAGAAGCAGGCTCCATGCAGGGAGCCCGACATGGGACTCTATCCCAGGTCTCCAGGATCATGCCCTGGGCCAAGGGCAGGCACTAAACCACTGAGCCACCGGGCTGCCCCATGGTTGGCTTCTAATCAACTATTTTCTCTTGCCGATTGAGTCATTAGTGGTTTTCTAAAAGTAATTATTTAATTTTATGACATCTATAAAGCACCAACATATCCTACAAAGAGAAATGTTTTAGAATCTTCCCTTTTCCAATATTTGTAATTTTTCCTTTGCCATCAGAATTGGGTTAGCTGTCAACCAGGAAAAAGATAAGAGGGTCCTATACAATCATAATTTGGTAGGAACAGGCATATTAGATTTGGCAGGAAGTTGAGATAGAATGCATTTACGGTAAATTGATTTTAGAAATTTTTATTTTTAACATAGTCACCCTGAGTTTTTAAACCATTTAATGTTAACATTTTACCCCATTTGCTTTGTCTGTTATTCTTTCTCTCTCCGTCTCTCTCTACATCTATGTATGTATATTTGTATATATTTTTTCTTTGTTTTTTGGACATGAAGATTTTAAGACTATTAAACAATGAAAAAGATTTTTCCATTGTTAGAATTTTTAAAGATTGAGGTACAATTCACATGTGACACAATTCACCTTTAAAAAGTATATCATTCAGGACACCTGGGTGGCTCAGTCAGTTGAGCGTCTGCCTTTAGCTTGGGTCATGATCCCAGGGTCCTGGAATTGAGTCCTGCATTGAGCTCCTTGCTCAGAGGGGAACCTGCTTCTCCTTCTACCTGCCACTCCCCCTGCTCATGCTCTCTCTCTCTTTCTCTCTGACAAATAAATAAAATCTTAAAAGAAAAATTTTTGAAGTGTACAATTCAGTGGTTTTTAGTGCATTCATAAGATCGTATAACCTATTATATAATTCCAGAACACTTTCATTACCCCTAAAAGAAACTTTTAGCTCTCACTCCCCATTCTACTACCCTTTGCCCAGATCCTTCAACCAGTAGTCTACTTTCTATGGGTTTACCTGATCTAGACATTTCAAAAAAATGGAATCATCCAATATATGACGTTTTATGTCCAGCTTCTTTCAATTAATATGTTTTTAAGTTTCATCTGTATTGCAGCATGAATCAGTACTGAATAGCATTCCATTTATGAATATATCACATTTTGTTTATCCAGTTACCATTTCATGGACATTTGGGTTGCTTCCACTTTTTGGCTATTATGAAAAATGCTCCTGTGAACACGCTAGTACACATTTTTGCATGAACATATCTTTTCAGTTCTCTTAGTATTTACCTAGCAGTGGAATTTCTGGGTCATATGATGATAACTGTTTAACTTTCTGAGGAACTACCCACTCATTATTTTTAGTTTATTTACTGAGAAAATTTTCTCCCATTTTGAAAGTCTAAGTGGTGATTCTGAAGTTGGGGTGGTAGGTGCTTCTTTCCACTTCACATATCCTTCCAGAGATTAATGTTGAGGATAACTTAAAAGCTCAGTTGGATGCTCCTCTTTTGATCTGAAAACGAAGTACTGAAATAAATGTCTGACCTAGCAGAATAGTTCTTTCCATTTGTGTTTAGTGGATTTTGCCTTTAGTTTTCTGTTTGGTCCTATAAAGAGATTGTTGGCAACCTTAGTTGTATTAGGAGGTAAGGATTGCCTCCTAATTGGGATGTTATTTATCCTTATCTAATATTTTAAGAAGAAAACTGGGAATCTATTCAATAAAGATTTTTTTTATCAATCTTCTATAAAATTCGTGGAGAAAGTGACACTGTATCATATTAGTCATATCCCTTTAAATGGAGGAAAATGTTTAAATAGATTTTGTTAGCATAATTATTTTGAAGATGTGATCTAGATAAAACCATTAGAAAATCTGGTTGGATATTACTTTAATTATAGTAATTGTTCCTACCTAATAGGGAAAAAAATTGAGTTTTTATCTAGTTCAAACATCTTTAGTCATAGGTGAGAGATCTTTAAATATCTTAAGATGAGGAAATACAAAGTTCAATCAAAGATAAGATTCTGCACAAGGATTGAAGAATTTTGTGAGGTGCCAGAAAAATTTGGTAACATTTTACTTACATCTTTAAGACTATAAGCTACAAGGATTGTGAGATCAACTCTGTTTTTAAGTTATGAGACCCCTACTATACATGATAAGTATTAGAATCATTGAAAAGAATCCAGGAATGTCCTCGCTGAAATCTCTAATAATAATAAAACCTTGATCAGCTAAAATGTTATTACCAAAAATGTTTTGGGATGGTGTTACTATTTCAAGAAGGGATGGGCAACTTTTATCCTTGGGGATATTTAGAATTAAGTATAAAAATGTTGGAGAATCAAATTCATGGTATTAATGGTTTTATGCTAAAGAGGCAAAATATATATTTTTAAATATACTTGTAACTTAGCCTGTCAGAGAAACGTGTCAGTCTTTCTAATCTTATCTTAAATTTGTCTTAATTAATTGACTTATTTTTATAATTTTTAAATATAAATATTTGAAAATTGTATGCATTATATGAATATTTGTAAAAAACTTAAAGACTTACTGTATTTGTACATTTAATTTTTTTAATTTATAAAGATTATCCTAAGTACTTGGAAACTTTTGAGAGACATGAGAAATGTCTATGGTCAATAGAATATCTCAGGGTATTTAACAAAAGTCTGTAAATGTGACTAAATATTATTCCAGACCCTTCAAAATAATTTTTGGTTGGATGCTAGACATTGTGAACATAATAACAGTAAGTGTTCAGTTGTTTTGTTTTTCTTTACAAAATGTTTGACTTTGTTCTTGTAGGCAGTTAATTGTAGATTAGTTTGAGCCTTACAAGCCTTGGTTTCAAGCTTTATTGGCACCAGCCTTGAGTAGACTTTATTCTAGGACAGGTCCTCCTACTAAGATGTGACCCTTCTCAGGTCATGACTAAATGTTCTCAATGTTTAAAGAGGCCTCTCCTCTCTCCAGGATTGACTCTTGAATGACTTCCAGTCATTTGTAAACTCTGAGAAATGTTCATCTTAACAGCTCCCCAGTTATTCTTGGCCTAGCATTGTGGAGTTCACCCTGTGCATGCATGGTGTAGGATTCTATTCACAAGCTCTTTCTCTGATAGCTTCTTTTTCTCCAGTATTTTATCCTATGAATTCTAGCTGCCCTAGCCTCACTCTGCTGGAGTTTTCCCTTCCTGAGCTGTGGTCTCCGATGTGCCTTCAGTCAAAAAACTGAGACTATTGTAGGGTGTATCTCATTCTTTCCCTTCTCTCAGGGATCACAGTCTTGCAATGTTTGTTGTCTACTGTCTGAAGACAGTTGATATCTACCCACATATCTCTATCTATTCTAATCATTTCTGAAAACACTTAAAATTTTGTTCAGAGGTGACATGCAGCATGTCTACAAAGCAAGACAAATAGCTAAGTCCAAAGTCAATGTGGCAGAGAAATATATTCACTCCATAGTAAAACATAACAAGAATGGAAAGAGAATGAATAATGTGATCAAGTAAGACAGTTTACCACAAAGAGGTTATAACAAAGTCCTGGCAATCTGCTATTTCAGTGTGTTCCAAATAGCAAGATGTTAATGATAATGGCCATGATAATTATGACAATGGTAAGTGTTCAATAAATATTGGCTAGGTGTCTGAGCACTATTCTACTTACATGTACTAATTCTCTTAAGACTCATAATAACCCCATGAAATAGATACTATTATTGTTGTCATTTGATAAGAAAATTGAAATTTATAGAAGGTAAATTTCTTGTCCAAGGTAGGTTGTAACACTGAAATGTGAAACTAGGTGGTCTGGCCAAACTATGATTAAACATAGTGTACTGTATTCTATCTTAGCATCTTAAGGGTTCTGAGAAGTTCAGCAGTGAAGAAAGGTGTTTACCTTTATTAAGCTTAGCTTTTCTATTTTATTTTGGAGCTTGGAACACTCTTTAGTATTGGGGGCATATCTATTATCAATTGATTGGCCAGTATTGCTTGGAATGCTTGTACTATAAGATCTTTGTGGGTAAAATATCCCATTTGATTTTAGAGTTAAGAGTTTACTAACTTTGGTATCCGATGCCATCTTCTATCAACTCTTGCTATTTCTTAGCTGTGTTCTTAAGCTCCTAAGCATTGGTTTCTTCATAAAATAGAAATGGTAGTTTGTACCTCATACTTGTGAGGACAGTCAAATGAGATGATGCCAAGAAAGCATTTAGCATAGTACTTGGTAAATAATAGCCAAATAAATGTTAGCTTTTTTTTTTTTTTTTTACTGTTGTCCTTACTGTTATTTGCTATTCTCATCCAGTTCAGATAACTACTTCAATAAATGTCCATTGAATTAATGTATTCATTTTCAGTTACGTTATTAATGTTTTGACCTTATCTACAGTTTTATTTTTTTAATTTTTAAAAAATATTTTATTTATTTATTCATGTAAGACACAGAGAGAGAGAGAGAGAGGCAGAGACACAGGCAGAGGGAGAAGCAGGCTCCATGCAGGGAGCCTGATGTGGGACTCTATCCCAGGACCCCAGGATCACGCCCTGGGCCAAAGGCAGGCACTAAACCCCTGAGCGTCTCTTACCTACAGTTTTAAATTTGTGTGAAGTTCAGAGAAAATATATAGCATGTGAATATGTTGGATAACATCCTATCTCTTGGGAAACTTTTACTCTAATGTCTACAGTTGCTACATGATTAGAAGATAGATTCAAATGTTGTCTCTTTTTTAATTTTAGACAACTATTACTACATTTCTCCGTTAGTTGGTGTCTTTTTCTTGGCTCTAACTCCTATCTGGATTATAATAGCTGCTAAACATCCAGCCACAAGAACAGTTCTCCACTCGGGCTGGGAGCCTGTCATAACAGCTATGGTTATAAGTAGGTTAGTATTAAAATGTGTGTGCATGTGTTCTTTATGCCTTTATCTGTGTATATATTAAAACAGCAAAAACAAACAAAAAACAAAAAATAAAACAGCAGCCTGTTTTTATTTCTTAGGTAATTATTTTATATAGTGAAGTTGTAAGAATCCTCATCACAGTGGAATTTTTAACAACAAAAAAGAGACCACCTTAGAGGTCTAGCAACCAGGTATTGATCAAATAAATTGTAGTGTAGTCACAAAATAGAATATTAGCCACTAAAAACAACATTGCAACATTTTTATTGATGTGGAAAGATGTTCACAGTACATTTGGTGAAAGGAGCAAGCAGCTAGAAAAGAGTATGAATTTCCTGTTAAACATGGTGTATTGACACACATTTATCTTCTTCCTTCCCGAAACTACTAAAATGACAGTAATAGAACAGAAAAGCTATAAAACCACAAAGACAGAAGGGGAGCAGAGAGGACAGCAGGTGTGAGATTCAACAAAATTAATAAAGTAGAAATCAGATGGATGATTTTTAACTGAACTAGCAGAATGGAAAAAGCTAAAATCTAACCTTCTGCAGGCCAAGGGACACCCATCAGAAGCAAACCAATCTGAGATTTGAGCCTCAGAAACCCAGAAAGGTGGAGTAATTAGATGCGCACTAAATATTTCTCAGAGCTACAATGAAGAAGAGTGGTTGAAAGTTTATGTAAGAAGCAATTAGATCCCAAAAGCCCTTCTTCAGCTTAACCACCCGAGTGACTGCTCCCTCCCACCTTGGCAGAAGACAAGATTTAACTCTGGAGAGACCAAATCAGAGAGGCCATGGATTTAGAACACCTGCACATCTTTAAAAAAAAAAAAAAGAAAAGAAACACCTGCACATATGAGGGTGTGGATTACACACTGTCTGAAAAATAAGATTAAGTGAAAATTAAACAAAAAAAAAAGATTAAGTGAAAATTTAGATGCTAAACAGTGAAAACCCTACCCTACTTCCTTTTCTTTGCTCATGGAATGCTGGCAGTCAAGCCTCTACCCCCAGGCAAAAAATCAGAATAATTCCTTTCTGGGGAAACTTATCAGCACAAAAGAAAAAATTGTGGTTACTGACCCTTGTGGGTCCTTTCATGAAAGAGCTGCGTGGCCACCTGACCATTCTTTAGGAGGCCCACCTGCTGACGAGCTCTGCCTGTGTATACACAGTGTGCTGTGCTGAACCCCTTACAGAGGAGCGGACAGTAAAAATGTCTAGCGGTCGCCAGACATTTGATTAAGGCTTCTAACATGAAAGACAAAAGCAGAAAAATGGTACTCAAAGAAAGTGTAGGGATAGTTCAAAGACCTCAAAAAACTCTCATCAGTGTCTTCAGAGCAATAAGAGAATCTATGGCATCCATAAGGCATGAACAGATTGCTCTAATAAGGAACAGATTGCTCTAATTACTAATAAGTACCCCCCAAATTAGGAAAAATATGGGACAAAGCAACAAGTAAAAGTGAGGAAATCTAATTGAAAAGCAGCAAGAGCTCTTAGGAATTAGAAATCTATAGAGGCACCTGGGTGGCTGAGTCAGTTAAGCAACTGACTCTTGATTTCAGCTCAGGTCATGATCCTGGGATCCAGCCCCATGTCAGACTCTGCATTCAGCCCTGGAGTCTACTTGTCCCTCTCCCTCAGCCCCTCCTCCTGCTCTCCATCTCTCAAATAAATAAATAAAATCTTTAAATAGCTGAAACAAAAAAGCACAGTAAAAAGTTGGAAGATAGAACTGAGGAGAACTGTTCTGGAAAATAGAACAGATAGCAAAGAGGTTGGCAACTGGAGGCAAAGAACAAAGAGAAGAAATTACCAAAGAAATAATGTAAGAAAATTCCCTGGAACCAAAGACTGTGGGCTTCCAGCCTGAAAGGGCCCACTAATACTCAGCACAGTGAATACCAGGAGAGACCCAAATCAGAAGACCTTCCTCTAAATCCCAAAATCTTCTGGAGAGAAAAGATGAGTTACATAGAAAGCATTGGGAATCTGGATGATGTCCAATAGCAACACCTAAAGTTATTCTTCAAAATTCTGAGGGAAATTATTTTGAACATAAAGTGTGGTCGTGATATCAACCGAATGTAAGGATGGAATCAAGAAATTTTCAGACATGCAGGATCTCAGAAAATTTGCTTCCCATTTGCCCTTTCATATAAAAGCTGGTAGAGAAGATATGGCCTATCAAAATGAGGACATAAATCAAGAAAGAAGGTGACAAAGGAATGAGGAAACCCACTCCATGAGGACATGTATGGTTCATTTTTCTGTGATGTAGATTGCTTTTTTGTAAGATTCAGGCAGTAGGGTCCTATGAAATGCTGGGACTTGGTCATGGTGCACAGACCAAGACCTGGCGTGGGGAGACTGAAGGGAAGATGCAGGGAAGAACAGCTGTGCAGCAGGCCTCCAGGCCACCATCCAGGTTGGCAGGAGGACAGTGGGCTTAAGGAGGAATGTTTCTAAGAAACAAAAATGGAATTGATGAGTTACCTGATGAGTTTGACTCTATTCAGAGGCATTTCGTGAACTTTGTTAGAAAGTTGAGACTGAATGACTAATAAGTACCCCCCAAATTAGGAAAAATATGGGACAAAGCAACAAGTAAAAGTGAGGAAATCTAATAATGCACTTGGTGGCTCAGTTGTGAATAATTCCTAAAGTAAAGCCTAAATTTTTTTCACCCAAAATTATATAACCAAGTTGGCAAGTTAAGGGGAGAAAGGGAATTATGAAGGATCTGAAGTGCAAGTGAAATTAAATCCTCATCTGTCACAGTGGAGGTCATTAGGTAAATGTCTAAAATTAAAATCAAGAAGTCACAGTATAAACACATTATTTAGAAATATAGAATTAAACGCCAGAAGCAACAGCTAGAGAAGTTGAAAAAAATTGCTAGTGGAGAACAGGTTCTAGGAGGGGGGGCTGGGCACGATTTAATAAGCTCTGTTGTACTTTCACTTTTAAAATAATGTACATATGTTTATTTGGTAAAGATAAAATGTAATAAAAGTGAAGAGAGAACTATCTTTACCGTGTGAGTTGTGTGTGTGTGTGTGTGAGTTATTATTTTTAAAGATGTTTAAAAATGTCTGGGAGGCTATATACCAGCATGCTAACAATATAGCTCTGAATGATGGTACAGTGGATTTTTGTTTTCTTCTTTTGTCTTTTCTTATTTTTCTATGATATTTTGTTACCTGGGTCATAAAAACATAATAAGATGTGTTTTAGCAAGTATTCATGTTGTATTCACAGCATGAACCTGTGCATTTTGGCACAGAAATTTATTCTCTGACACATAAAACTAGTTTTTCTATGAAATATATATATATATATTTTTAAATTAGAGCTTAAATTATTAAAATACTGCAAAGGAACTTTACAGTGTAACTTCTATTTTATTTTTTTACAGTGTAACTTTTAATGGGGCATCCTAGTAATTTAGGCATATTAGGCCACAATTTATTTATTTTGCTAAAAATTAAATAATATTTAATAAGTTCCTGATGTTAACTATCAGATATCGGTAGAACATTTGATCTGATATTTTTACAGTCAACCCCACTATCTGATAACATGGGGTTTATTTTTCTGTAATGTAGATGACATTTTCCCGGAAGATTTAGACAACAGGATCCCATGGGGTATAGGGACTGGCAGTGTTTTATGGGACTTAGACCAAGAAACTGAAGGTAACCAATTGGTAATGGTCTTAGAAACTTGAAAAATCTCCAAGCTCCATAGAGACAGTCAGAGTATATGGCTTGCTGCTATACAACTGTATGTTATTTTTCCAGACCTCTGTCCTCAAAATCAGGTCTTTCTATGGCTACAGCTCATTAATTTCCCAGGGATAAGATGCTACACCTATCTAGTTTTAACACAATAAAAATGATCTAATACTTTGTTGATTTCAAATATGAAAAAATAACCTTTTAAAAACTATTTTTTTAGGGGGATCTGGCAGGCTCAGTTGGTAGAATATGACTCTTGATCTTGGGGTCAGAGTTGTGAGTTCAAGCCCCACATTGAGTGTAGAGCTTTAAAAAACCAAACTATTTTTTAAATTATAGGAACAATAAATGCACATGATTTTTAAAAACTAGTAAATAGAAAAGGATGTAAAATAACCCACAATCTTTTGTTAGTCCCTCCACCCAGAGATAGACATTGTTAATAATTTCATATATATCCTTCCAGACATTTTAATGCGCTTAAAACATATTCTTTTCCTTTTTATAAAGAACATATCTTGGAGATCAGAAGGAGAGGTCTGACATGTAGGACTATAGCCTTATTCCATGTTTTATTTCCAACATTTCCTGTTAACATTGACTTTTACTTTGAATGTTTTTCCTTTGTATTCTTTTTTTTAAATGTCTAAAATTTTATTTTTAAAAGTAGAGATCTTTGTATGTAAAGGACAGCTTCAAATTAGTAGATTTCTTTTCTCTTCCCTAAATTACATGATTTTCTATTTTTCAGCATTGGGGGCCTTATCCTGGACACAACTGTATCTGACCCAAACTTGGTTGGGATTGTTGTTTATACACCAGTTATTAACGGTAAGAATTAGATATACCATTTCATAATGGTATCAAATCATTATATACTCTCAGTTGCTACCAGGAATTTTAGGGTTCAGATTTTAAGAGGTGTATCTTCCCCTCTCTCCCATTCTCCCTTCACCCCCAGCTTCTTCATGGTAGAAATGACATTCTCTGTTCTCAGTATGCACAACATATTTTTGGAAAGAACTGTTTCTCTTACTACTTGATATTTGAGAGTGAAACATACTTGATTTTTAAGATTAGTGTGGCAAAATAATGATATTTCGATTCTGGATTATCATTTACTTTGAGTTTATCTGCTATCTCATGTTTTGCTACTGTTCCTGTCCATTTATGTGGATCAATTAGAGTTAGCTAGGTTTAAACATTGTTTAAGTCAATTCAGTTCATTAAAATCTGTCACTCCTCTGTGAATCCCTTTAAGATCTGCCTTATATTTTTTTCTTACCTATAAAATGAGAATTATAATACTTAGGTTCACACGGGTTTTTGTATGAATTCCATTTAATAAGATAATTTTAATCTACTCGTACTGGCTTTTGGTCTGGCTGTCATTAAATTGGATTTTAGTATAGCCTACACCAATATAATTTAAAAAGTAATTCTACCTGAGGGAAACCATGTCATAGGGTATGCTACAAATTTAATATAAATTGTTTTTGTATATTTATATGTAATAATATATGTTGTATGAAGGCAAGTTCTCCAAAATCCAACTTCATACCTAAAATTTCAACTCCTCCTGCCTGTCAAATCAAGTTTGAATTCTTCTGCTTCCCTTTCAATGGCCCTCTACATGTGTACATACATACATACATGTACATACATGCATGCATGTGTACATACATGTGTACAACTTTTTCCTTTGTCTTTCTAACCAGATTCTTATTTCGTGGCCCTACAAAGATCTAATTTTCATTGCCTGGAATTACTGCTTTACTTCGACCTGTTCAAATCCTCTTCAGTGATTATTAGTTGATGAAGTCACTAGCATAAATATTATCCACTAATACCATGAGAGTTGTATTGTCCAACATTTCAGTGAAAAATTTGTATTATAACAACCCTGTTATTAGTAAGGTTTTAATCAGTGTTTCTGTTACTTCATCTTACATAAGAAACAATTCTGGAGCTTCCCCAAAGTGCTCCTCTT
The DNA here is from genome assembly GCF_048164855.1 of Canis lupus baileyi. Taxonomy (NCBI): domain Eukaryota; kingdom Metazoa; phylum Chordata; class Mammalia; order Carnivora; family Canidae; genus Canis; species Canis lupus. The sequence continues at coordinate 36,195,892 of NC_132848.1, forward strand.
TGAAGCCATGATATTACCTGGTAGTAAAAACTTTTTTGGATCTCAGTAAGTGAATCTCTTTAGTTGGATATCACAGTGAGCTCACTGTATGTTAAATTCCACTCATTAAAAACATTGATAGAGAAGATCCATTCCATTGTCCTCAAAAAAGGTGGAGCTTTTGAGAATTGAATTTCATTTTTTGATATGCTAGAGGATGTACTATTTAAAGGACCCATCACCATCATCATTTGCTAACTAGTTGGTACCTACTATGTACCCGATAATGCAGGTCTTTTATGCATATCATTTCATCCTCACAATAAGAAAGTAATGTGCCCGTCATCTCACACCTAGTAAGTGGTAACTCAGCATTTAAACCCAGATCTTGGGGCAGCCCGGGTGGCTCAGCGGTTTGGCACCGCCTTCAGCCTGGGGTGTAATCCTGGAGACCCCGGGGTTGAGTCCCATGTTGGGCTCCTTGCATGGGGCCTGCTTCTCCTTCTGCCTCTCTCTCTCTCACTCTCTCTCTGTCTTTCTCTCTTTCAAGAATAAATAAATAAAATCTTTTTAAAAATAATAATAAAAAAAAATAAACCCAGATCTGCTTGATTCCAAAGCCTGTGCTTTTTCCCCCCTCAAAATTACTAATTTATCTGTTTTATTAGTTACAAAAATACACACTTTGTTTAAAGTAAGGGCATATCAGTGTTGATATTGTGACTAAGATATCTTTTAATGCTTATTAACATCTCTCAGAACTAGTAGCATTTTCAAAAATAGATTTCACAAAATACTAGTTCAGTGAGGTATTAATAGTATAATTTGATAAGTGAGCTTTGTGGTCTATTAAGTTTGGGAAGTATTAGGTCAAATAGATTTCTTTACTCCAGGATTTTTTTTTTTAATTTATTTATGATAGTCACAGAGAGAGAGAGAGAGAGAGAGGCAGAGACACAGGCAGAGGGAGAAGCAGGCTCCATGCACCGAGAGCCCGACGTGGGATTCGATCCCGGGTCTCCAGGATCGCGCCCTGGGCCAAAGGCAGGCGCCAAACCGCTGCGCCACCCAGGGATCCCAGCTCCAGGATTTCTTAAAGCCTTAATCATGCTAATATGAACCTCTCCTGAGACTTCTGCTAGCAAGGGGTTAAGATTTCTAGAACTAACCTTCCTTCGGACCCCAGACCATACTTTGGGAACTACTGATCTAGGGCTTATCATATATCTTTACCACAGTATACTTTCAAATAATAATCTAGCCCATTTATATAAAGGGTAAGCACCTTATATCAGTATACCTAGATTTTCACTTCTTTTTCTTATGTATTCTTTTTGTCATACATTTTGCTTTGTTATAAATCCTATATACATTGTTATTATTTTTGCTTTCAGTGGCCGGTTATTTTTAAGGAGATTAAAAATGAGAAAATGGTATCTTCTCTATTTTCTAATATATTTTACATTTCTAACACCCTTCTTTCCTGTGTGTAGTTCCAGATTTCCATCTGGTTTTATGTTCCTTTTGCCAAGAGAAATTCATGTTTCTTGTAGGACAGGTTTGTAAGGTATTTGAGAGGATAATCTAGGTTGAAAGTTGACTTTCTTGAGTTTTTTTTTTTTCAGTCCTTCATACCAATTTCTTTAGTGACCTAAGAAGAAAAATATCAAGCCTTGTCTGTTTGAAAAAAAATCAAGCTTATTTTTCCTCTCATTAAGGTGATAAGCATTAAACATCTTGCTACCTATCTTTATATCTTGACTATGATAGTAATTTAAAAAAATTATTTAGTCTGGTCAGCTTTCAGTTGGATGAGTCAGATTTGAAAAAATAATGCATGAGTCTTTCATAACAATGACTTTATGCCTTTGGAATATGTACCTTAACATTAAATAAATCAACATCTCAGAAGAATTCTTTTTTGTTTGTTTGTTTTATTGGCTCAGGATATAACACAAAGAGCCTTGCCTTTGGTTGAATTTTTACAGTTGTTTAAAATAGGAGGATAATTGGTTTGTTTTTCCTTATGTTTCAGGTATTGGTGGTAATTTGGTAGCCATTCAGGCTAGCAGGATTTCTACCTACCTCCATTTACATAGCATTCCAGGAGAATTGCCTGATGAACCCAAAGGTTGTTACTATCCATTTAGAACTTTTTTTGGACCAGGTATGTGCTTGTGGATTTTTACATATTTTTTATCAGGAATAATTCTTCACTGATAATAGAGATGGGCGACATTTGCTGAGTACATATTTTGATAGTTTTGCATGACTTTTTAATTTCTGAGACCCGAATAGATTTTAAATAGAGTAGATTGTGTTCATTAAATCTCAGTGAACAAAAAGTCATTTGTATCAATTCTGCAGTTGCTGAGGAATTTTGTATACTTTTTCTGTTTCATCCTATTTTCTGGGATGTCTTGTTCATGAGTCAAGAAAGAGGAACCTTTTACCCACAGGAAAACACTGCTAGGTGATTTAGAGAGACAGATATACTGTCTTTCCTATATTAATCCTTTTGGCTTTTTTTTTTTAAGATTTTATTTATTCATTCATGAGAGACAGAGAGAGAGAGGCAGAGACACAGGCATTGGGGAAGCCCAACGTGGGAACTCAATCCCCAGTCTCCAGGATCACACCCTGGGCCAAAGGTGGTGCTAAACCGCTGAGCCACCCGGGCTGCCCCCTTTTGGCTTTTCTAAATGTAGACATTGGATCCCAAACAAACGGAAGGAGAGGGAAAAACCTCTATAATAAGGAACAGCATCCTGTGTCACCCAGGAAGTGACTACCAAAAAACTATGACCACAGTATTAAACCTCACAATTCTTATCACTTCTTTTCTGAGGAAAATAAAGGTTATTATTGACTTTTTTTAAAACTTAAATTCAATTAATATATAGTGTATTTTTAGCTTCAGAGGTAGAGTTCAGTGATTCATCATCAGTTGCATATAGCACCCAGTCACATCATGTGCCCTCCTAATGCCCATCACCCAGTTATCTTGATCCCCCACCCACCTCCCCTCCAGCCATCCTCAATTTGTTTTTCCTATGATCAGCAATCTCTTATGGTTTGTCTCCCTCTCTGATTCCTTCCCATTCTGTTTTCCCCTCCCTTCCCCTATGCTCTTCTGTTTTGTTTCATAATTCCACATGAGTAAGATCATGTAATAATTGTCTTTCTCTGACTGACTTATTTTGCTCCGCATAATACCCTCTAGTTCCATCCATGTCATTTCAACGGCAAGATTCATTTTTTTGATGGCTGAGTAATATTCCATGGTATGTATATGTGTGTATACATATATATGTATATATACACATATGTATATACACACACACACATACATATGTGTATATAGATACACTCACACACACACATACATATACACCACATCTTTATCCATTCCCTGCCAGTGGACATCTGGGCTCTTTCTGTTGTTTGGCTGTTGTGGACACGGCTGCTATAAACATTGGGGTGCAGATGCCTTTTTGGATCACTACATTTGTTATTATTGACTTTTGAGTAAGAATCAGAAGTGCCCAGTGAAATATCAGTAAAAGAACTCTGAAGGAAAAGTAAAATTAAAACATTCCTATGCTTTAAGAATTTTGTTTTCTTTTGTTCTCCCTCTGTTATCACTGTAGATATAAAAGTCTGGCCAGTGTTCTTCATAGCAAGTTTTTGTCAACTTCCTGCCATTTAATTAGCACATAACATATAGTGAGAATTTTAAAGAATTAAGTAAACTGTGAATGGTTGAAATGTATTGTTAGCCACAGAATTTTACGAAATGCTATACAGTATAGTAACTAGAAAGTAATCCTTAAATTTTAACAACCGTGACTTATTAGTACCCAAGCTAGGATTTTGTTTTGACTTTTATGTTTTCTACTACAGGAGTGAATAATAAGTCTGCTCAAGTTCTACTGCTTTTAGTGATTCCCGGACATTTAATTTTCCTCTACACTATTCATTTGATGAAAAGTGGTCACACTTCTTTAACTGTGATCTTCATAGTGGTATACTTATTTGCTGCTGTACTACAGGTAAGAGTTAAAACCTCTGGTAATCTTTTTTTTTTATCCTCAGACTGCTGTAACAAGCATAAATATGTAAATCTAAGAGCAGATAAACTATTTTAACATTTCAAAAAGCAACTGAGGGGCACCTGGGTGGCTCAGTTGGTTAAGCATCTGCCTTGGGCTCAGGTCATGATTCCAGGGTCCTGGGATCCAGCTGTGTCAGACTCCCTACTCAGTGGGGAGTCTGCTTCTCCTTTTCCCTCTGCCCCTCTACCTGCTCCTTCTCTTTCTCCCTCTCTCTCTAATTAATTAATTAATTAAATCTTTTAAAAAAAAATAAAGCAACTGAATGACTTTGTATAGATTCCATCTTCCTAAAACCAAGAAATTCATTTTTAATACAATCTAATAAATAGAACCTTCAGATTTCTTGTTTCCGGAATTCCATGTCTCCCTTTCCCTCCCTCCCTCCCTCCCTCCCTCCCTCCCTCTTTCTTTTCTTTTCTTTCTTTTCTTTTCTTTTCTTTTTATTTTTTCTTTTCTTTTCTTTTCTTTTCTTTTCTTTTCTTTTCTTTTCTTTTCTTTTCTTTCTTTTCTTTCTCCTCTTGTTTCACATGAACACATTTTCTGATAGATTCCTGAGAGCTTTTGCATGTTGTAAAGTGCTTTTACATGAATAGGTTGAATGGATATAAAATTCTTTCTTTTAGAATTTTGAAGGCTTTGTTTGCTTCAATGCTTTTTAACTTCTGTTACCCATCAAGAATAACTGGTGCTGTTCTCACTGCAGATCTCATTGTACATAAGTTCTTTTTATCTCCCTAGAAGCTTGAAAGATCTCTTTTTTTACCCCTTGTTATTAAATTGCAGGTTGATGGGCCCTGGTTTGGATATACTTTGTTTTGTTGAACATCGTTTGACCCTTTCAATCTAAAAAATCTGTGTTCTTCAGTTCTAGGAAGAGTTTTGAATTATTTCTTTGATTCTTTCCCCCTTCTTTCTTCCTGGAATCTTATTTGATTCCTAAAGCTCTTGCATTTCTGATCTTATTCTCCTTTTTGTCTTTTTTTCTGGGAGATCTCTGTGCCTTTCTACATCTTTGTTGTGTGAGTGAAATTTCAGGAGACAGTAGGGTTGAACATATATACTCACCTTGCCATCTTTATGTGGGAAACTACCATTTTAAAAATTAAGGAAATCAGCTTTGTTTTAACATCTGATCGATATAATGCACATAATTTAAAAATTAAATAGTACTGAAATGTATTCTACCTTTCCAGTTACATTCCTCAGAGATACTCACTGAAATATTTTAGCTGTTTCTTCTTATGTGTATCTGCAAGTTTTAAAGTAACATGCCTTAAACTTTAGACTTTTGCTAATAAAAAGTGAGGATTTAAGGGATTATGTTAACACCCCATTTTTTCCATATAGTTATATCACAATTTTTTGTTAAATTTGCAGCCAGTGTTTGTGTGACTATGTAAACATCATGTACTATCGAGCCGGATAGTATAGTGTGATTGTATTTCCTTTTTGTGTACTTTATTTTTCTTGGGGTTAATAATTACATCTTTTTTCCTTTGCATCATTTTCCATAAACCCAATCTTTCCAACAGTTTCCACTTTTCTTTGGCTTCTTAGGCTTGGCTTCTTGCTAAACTCTGTAGGATTAGCACCTCCTACAGTGAGAAATTCTAACCTCATAAAAGATACATTCAAATAATTTTTTGACGAGAGAATATTTAAATTTGGCCTTCAAGACCAACACTGTTCTAAGTGCATGAAACATATCGATTCACTTAATTTTCACAAAAACTCTATGAGATTTGTTCTTTTCATGTAAATCTGTGATTTTCAAAGTGAAGGCCATACAAAGCAATCCAATGTATACAGGAAAAAAAGTTAGAACATCTGTGTATTTTTTCCTCATTTGCTTAAAATGTCTATTTTCTTCTATTTTTGTGATTGTCTTATAATAAACAGATTAGCACCGTGTTAAATAAGTAGGCTTAGGTATTTTATACTAGGGCTAAATAACTTAAAACTTCTGGAAAGTAAAAGCATGGAGATGAGAAAGTACAGAGTTTGTGTTGGAAAGAGAAAGTAATTCATACCCAGAATATAAGTAGGAGGAGGGAGTAGATGAGAGAAGGTTAAGAAGGTACATTAGGGCCACATAGAAAGGGCTCAAGTGCCAGGCAAGGGAGATTGGAATCTACTCTTAAAATAGCAAACACCCTATGACTTAATTGATATATATATATATATATATTTAAGATTTTATTTATTTGACAGAAATAGTAGGAGACAGCACAAGCAGGTGGGGGGAGGGAGAAGCATGCTCCCTGCTGAGGAAGGAACCGACGTGGGCCTGGATCCCTGGACCCTGAGATCATGGCCTGAGCAGAAGGCAGACACTCACCTGCCCTTAATTGATATTTTAAGCTTTTCTATAATGCTCTGTAGTACCTGAGAGTTTATTAAAGGTCACCTATCAAATCATCATTGATTCATCCAGTAAACCTTAATTCTACTAGATGTAGAGATGGGTTTTAAATCCCAGGATGAATAAATTCAGACCCTATCTCTGGAGGGAAGACTACTACATGAACAGATAATTATATTGTAATGTAATATACAAATGCTGGGAATAGCTACATATAAGGTGCTTTCAGAGCTTGGAAGGAAAAAGCAACTAACTCTACCTAGGGAGTAATATTTTTCTACTGCGCAGTAGGGACAAAAGTTATTTCAAATGCTTTTTGCCACTGGCTTCCTTTATTGCTGTATATGATACAGTCATTTATCTCTGTGTAAGTATTATGAAAAAGGTGCATTCTTCAGTCCCATGGGAAATTTCAGAGATTGTTGTCTGATCTATTGATAAACATGCCATTTTTAGAGCATGTTTCTATTTGCAACTCCACCTCTTAGCCTCATGGATTGATTTTACATTTATGTTTATGGCTCTTTGTCAGCACATTATCACACATCATTTCACCTGAGTCAATAAGGATATAATTTTTCTGAACTTACAAAAATATTAGATTTCAGCCTATACTCAGAGAAATCCTACATGTCTTTTTCTATCCTCTGACTTAATTCTGACAAGTAAAGGTTGAAAAAATGGAGGTGAGGAAAGAGTAATATTAATCATCTGTATCTCAGTTACCTTCTTATAAGATGGGAGGAATAAGAGTACGTACCTCATAACTTATTTTTAAGATTAAATGAGTTAATTATAGAAAACTTACTACGAAAAAAAAAAGAAAGAAAGAAAACTTACTACGTAGTAGATGCTATTTAAGTGTTAACTGATGCTGTCGTTATTAAAACTAGAAATGTAAGTGATGAGGCATTGATCTCTGATTACAATTGGAAAATATTTTTTAATCTTATAGTGTTGATTGATTTTCTTATGTATCTTTTACGACTTTCGTTTTTATGGGTTTTAGTTTTTACTATTTCCCCAAGAATCAGCTAATCTGCCAGACTAGATCTTTGCATGTACCATACATTGTATATTATTCCAGTGGAATAGCTTAGAGTCAGATTGTAAATGCTCAAATCAAACCATCATGTTCTGACACTAACATATGTGACACACATGTAAATACACACACACACACACACACACACACACACACACACACTTCTTTGGAAATTGAGATTTAGATAAAAGGCCTTCCCCTGCCCACTCAAAAGATGGACAGAATGATGAAATACTTTCTAAAGACAAAGATTCCTTGACCACTTTAAGACTCACTTGGGTTAACACCCAGCTCTTACTCAAATATTTTAGTTCACCCTTCCCATCCCCAAACTCTATATTTTGATGGAATATTCAGTAATAAGGTTTTCTGATGCATGTTTATTTTCTTCACATTTAGATTTCCTACCTCCTGGAGGCTAGAGACCAAGCCCTTTTCCTTATGGTCTTCTACACAAGACATTATATAGTGGTTGTTTTTGAATTCTTGGTGCTTTGCTTTCTTCCTAATATTATTTGATGAATCCCCCACCCCACCCCCTCACCACCCAATTCCCCAGCCAACTAAATGAAGGAAATCTGGTTGAAAGAAACCTCATATAGGACTTATTATAATGACATACATAGTAACAATTATTTGTAGTATTTTTGCATTTACTCAGATATCAGCTCTTCCTGGAAGCCTTATTTGAATACTTGATTTGGTCTGAGTGCCCTTATTCTGTGCCCATAGTCCCCTGTGAATATCATTATTCTAGCTTTTCCATATTTTATCAACATCATCTGTTTATGTGTGTCTCACCCATTCTAGAGAAGGGATCTTTGACTTACTCATTTTTACTCTTTTACCTAGCCCCATCTCTGCTCAGTTAGTTTTTGTTAAACTGAATGCCTATATCTTTTTTTTTTTTTTTTCTGAGAGCCATTTCTTGCTGGAGCCTGGGATCACAGTAGGGTTTGGGGCTTTGCCCAGGGCTTGCTGGAGGTCTCAGAATCCATACAAAGGAGCAGGCTGGGATCCCTGGGTGGCGCAGCGGTTTGGCGCCTGCCTTTGGCCCAGGGCGCGATCCTGGAGACCCGGGATCGAATCCCACGTCGGGCTCTCGGTGCATGGAGCCTGCTTCTCCCTCTGCCTGTGTCTCTGCCTCTCTCTCTCTCTCTCTGTGACTATCATAAATTAAATAATAATAATAATTAAAAAAAAAAAAAAAAAAAAAAACAAAGGAGCAGGCTGAGCTGGCTAGAGCCGAGGAGGTAGGAGTGGTTGGGGGCAGGGGCCAGGGGGCTACCTCTGAATGACTATATCTTGCCAGCCATGTCTTCTTCTTCACTGAAGGGAAGAGAAAAGTTTACAACTGTATTTAAACCCATAAATGCCAGAAAAACTGAAAACTCTGAATTTTCTTCTCTTTGCTTTCAATAAACACCAGGTTTCTCTCTTTCAAATGACTTAGGTATTGAGAATAAGAGGCATTGAGAAATAAAACATAAAACCTCCAAATTCTATCAACATTCAGCCAGAATTATAAGTTTTTTTCTGAAATGTTTAGAAATGAAATGACTTGGTATCTAGAGAAAGGTAGGGGTATATAGATAAAACAGTATTGGTCATGAGGTGGTCACTGGTGAAACTGAGTGATGATACATAAGAATGGTATGGGTTCATTTATACTGTTCTGTGTATTTTTGAACTTCTGCATAATGAGTTTTAAAAATTAAGATTTTATTTAAGATGTTAACACAAGAATGTTTTATCTATTTGTTTGTTTTAGAGAGAGGGTGGGAGAGAAGGAGAGGGAAAGTCTTAAGCAGGCTCCATGCCCAAAGCAGAGACCCACACAGAATTCAGTCTTACAACCCTGAGATCATGACCTGAGCCAAAATCAAGAGTCCCATGTTTAACTGACTGAGCCACTCAGGCACCCCTAACACAAGAGTTTTTTCAGAGCACATTAACTTTCTAATTTTGGTCCTGTAGCTGACTATTTCTTATATCAAGTGAAAAATAAAAAAAGTCAACTTGAATTTGAAGTGGTTTGGGACTTGGAATGGTCAAGTATCTTGTATCTTGTTTTGCCCTTGGCACACATTAACTACAATTTTTTAAAGCTATTCTTTAAATTTTAAAAATCCACTTAGATGTTACAAATTACATTATTTAGGCATTTATCATGTGTCTTGCAATTAGAAGGAATCTAATAAATGTGTTTTTGTTGTATGCAGTAAGGCCACCGAACTACAGTTGGTAGCTGTGATGGATTATACAACTTACTTGTGTTCTTGCCCAAGGCCCAAGAGCAGTCAGGATTCGTTGGAATATGTCAAGGCCAGAATAATCTATGAGAGGCATTTATATTTCGTACATCACTGGTCGTATTGCATTTTGAGTCTTTTTTTTATTTTTTATTTTTTTCAGCAGTAAGGATAGGTTGGCACCAAGCTAACCATCCTGGACTACTCATTATATCTTTTATGCCATCAGCCAATATTTATAAGACTGCTAGCCATGGCTAAGGATATAGCTGTTGGCTTTAGAACATAATTTTTTCATCTGTGTCACATTAGCCCACTGAACCCACACTTTGATTTTATAGAACCAGAGAACCCTTTCTTCCAGAAACTTAGAGATGATTGGGGTCTTTCTTTCTAAGTGATGATTTCCTCCCCTTCACATCTTACTTATTCAGATGCTTCCTTCACTGCGCAAAGCTTGTTAATTTGTGAAATCAAAAGCATAATATGGAATTCCAGGTTCTGATGAACCTCATTGACTTTCTAAGATCTACTGAAGGGAATCCAGATACCTTCTTCAGAGTTTTCTGTCTCTAATTCTTTGTTTGCCTTATTCTCTATAGTCTTTTTCAAGGATATAGTATTTTGACAGCATAATAAACTTAAGGTACAGAAGTAACTATCAATCAAATAAGCAGACTGGCAATTTCTTGAGCAGAAAAGGAACAAAGTACATTATGGCTTGTTTCCCTAATTAAAATCTCTACTAGTTTCCCTTTGTGTTTGAAATCCTAACTGCTTCCTTTGTCTATGAAAAGACAAAAGCATAAAGCTGGGATGACATACCCTACAAGAAGCAAAAAATAAGCACATATAGGGTATATTAATTTGTTTTGTTATAAAATCTTTTAATGGGAAGAAAAGAGACTTTTTAGTTCTAGATGCCTATTGAAGTCCCACAAAGTGGGCCACCTGGGTGGCTCAGCGGTTAAACACCTGCCTTCAGCCCACAGGGCATGCTCCTGGAGTCCCAAGATTGAGTCCCACATCAGGCTCCCTGCATGGAGCCTGCTTCTCTCTCTGCCTGTGTCTCTGCCTCTCTCTCTCTCTCTCTCTCTCTCAGTCTCTCATGTATAAATAAATAAAATATTTTAAAAAAAAGGAATTCCAACAAAGTGCTTGCTAATTGGTGTAAACTATGAATCAAAACCATTTCTAAATGAAATTTTTAATTCTCTATTTTAGGCACTGTTTTGTGCAGAAAATTAGGTCATTAAGAATGCTACTAAAATTTCAGCAGCACCAAATTCCATAAGAAAGTCATTTTGAAAGTTGGTTGTAGAAAACCTTTGCTCCTGGCTCTGTTGTTTCATGTGAGGGAGACAAAATATTTCCATTAAATGGTGTAATGACAAGTTCTCAATATATAAAATTGAGAATTGTACATATCAGGATTTTTATCAAATCCATAATACATGCAGTCTTCCAAGCACTATGCTAGTCGCTGTACAAAGAAATAGAAGCACATTGTCCCTAGCCTTTACGATCTTCTCTCAGTCATGGGAGATTGGATTTATTAAGACTTCCCTGCATATAACAATAGAGTCTTCTTCTGTAATTTCACAATGAGATTTTTTTTTGCCAATGCCTGGATTTTAATCTTTAAAAATACTTCAATAGATTTTTTATAAGGGGAGGATCAGACTATATATTATAGCTGACAAGAAACTTCAGTTAATATCAGTAAAGATGAAATTATTCTTAGCAAGATAGTAATTTTTATACTTTTTATTAATATGATTTTTAAAACAGAAGTCTCGTTAGTTTTTGTTACTACCTTTTAGTAGACAGTATATGTTTTTTTTTTATTTTTTTTTAATTTATTTACCTATGATAGTCACACAGAGAGAGAGAGAGAGAGAGAGGGGCAGAGACATAGGCAGAGGGAGAAGCAGGCTCTATGCACCGGAGCCCGATGTGGAATTCGATCCCGGGTCTCCAGGATCGCACCCTGAGCCAAAGGCAGGCACCAAACCGCTGCGCCACCCAGGGATCCCCCAGTATATGGTTTTGAATTTTATACTTATGTGCAAATTGCACAGGTTCATAGTCTCAGAAGAATTGTGCTTAGCAAATCTCAGGCCCACTTTAAACGAGCAAATGTATGCTGCTTGTAATAAAATGTATAATCAGGATATACTGATCAATGAATTTCCCAATAACAGTTTCTGTCTTATAAATAATAGTTCATAGCCATTTTGAAACATATGTTTGTTATCTGACCATGGCCACAACACAAATGGTGTAAATTAGGAGCAAGCATCTTCCATTTCTTATCTGGTAGAACATGCTTGAGGTAGAAATATGGTCTACATACTTACTGAAAGAAACACTGGCCCATCTTAGTTCTGTAGTCATGTTCACATGATTTAGTGCCATTTTAGCAATGAATAGAGACATAAAATTAATCTTTCCACAGAAGAAAAATATTTATAAGCCAGGCTACATGTAATCACAAATATCACATACAAAGGATAAAGGAAAAGAGAGAAGATAAGATCCCAATGTGCAGAATATTGTAGAAAGATCAGAGATCTTTAGAGTCAGACAGGAGTTGGAATCTCTGCTCTGCTACTTATTTTTGTAACCTCCTTGGCCTATTTTTTTCCCTAACTCAGAGGATGGTAATGAGGACTAAGCTAATGTATATAAATTACTTGGTGGAATTCCCAGGACCTAATCAGTTTTTCCAATAATGTTAGTGGCTGCAGTTTATCATCATTATTGTCAGAGCCATCATTTCTTCCTTCCCCTCATTATTGAAGCTGGTTATTCAATGCCCTGAGGCCTTTTTTTTTTTAAACCTCCTCACCATTCACCTTCCTTTTGACCCCTGTTCTTTACTGCAGTTCTCTTTTTTTTGCTCTTCTGATGAATGCCCTAAGCTTTAGATAGCACCTTTTCATTGCTTACCCTCATATTGTTGTCTTCAGTCTGGACTCCTTTTCTACCATCTCCAGTTACATGTTGAAAGACATCTTTCCCAGGGACACCTGAGTGGCTCAGGGGTTGAGCTTCTGCCTTTCACCCAGGGTGTGATCCTGGACACCCGGGATCAAGTCTCATGTCAGGCTCCCTGCATGGAGCCTGCGTCTCTGCCCCTCTCTCTCTCTCTCTCTCTCTGTGTGTGTGTGTATGTGTGTGTGTGTCTCATGAATAAATAAATAAAATCTTAAAGAAAAAAAAGACGTATTTCCCATATCAGTAGGGGTGCTGGGCAAGAAGCCACAAGGGGGAACAGTGAAAAGAGCAGTAGGCCAGGCTTAGGTCATACAAGCAAAAATCCCCTAAATGTCTCCAGCCTGAACTCCCAATGCTGTAGAGTCCTTCTAGGATGGGGAGAGCCTTACTCACATAGACTTTATGTGATATGCACTGCAGTGCCCCAGATCCTAGCCATCACTGTCATCACTGTTAATCCTGCTACTTGTGAGTGCATGCAGTGGAACACGAAGACTCCAAGACTAGGAATAAGTATTTCTGGTCCCTTCTAACTCTGTGACTTTGGCTAAGTCACAGCACTGCTATGTGGCTTAGATTCCTCACTTGTAACTTAGGGGTAAAGATACTAACACTAATGTGACCATATGATTTTCATCGAAACCAGGGCACTTTTGAGAGTGAAAGGGAGTTGTTGATAATTAGAATGACAAACATAAACCATCACTATCCTGGGCAAACAAGGAAACACAGTGACCCTAGTTATCACTCAGATCCCCCTCCTTCATTCATGATATTTAATTTTGTGAATTCCCACTTCTCCAGTAAAGATGATTTGTTACAAAGCATTGTACACACTTAGTAATGTATATGCTAACATTAAAATAAGCTGGTAACTACAGCTATTAATATGAAAATCGATAATTACTACTATAGTAATACTAAGTTAAATTGGCTTTTATGGGTTACCCAGAACCCAGGCAAAAATTGTATTCCTGAAAAATTGTATTCCAAGTCCAAACAGCTGATTTTTTTTCAAACAGCTAATTTTTAATGGGTCTATTGGGTTTTTTAAAAGATATTATTTATTCATGAGAGACACATTGAGAGAGAGGTAGGGACATAGGCAGAGGTTCTCGAGAAGCAGGCTCCCTGTGGGGAGCCTGATGCAGGACTCGATCCCAGGACTCCAGGATCACACCCTGGGTGAAAGGCAGACGCTCAACCACTGAGCCACCCAGGTGCCCCAGTGGGTCTGTTTTTTACCCAGAATTCTATGTTCACCTCTTTCTGCCATAATTTGGCTTATAGTGTTCAGTTATATCTCCCCTTGATCTTGTGAGAGGAAAAGAGTACTGTTCTTCCTGTGTATAAGCCAATTCATCTTCTTATCACTTAAGTTGTTCATTCTGAACATTTCCCATTTCTGACAGTTCCCTTTTTGAGGTTTGGTGATGTCAGCCACATTTTCAATCTTTAGAGAAAAGTTTCAAAAATGATAATAGCAAATATTTGTATTATATTTATTATTATTATTATTATTATTATTATTATTATTATTAGCTCTTCACTGTTAGGCATTTTACATACATGAACTCAGTACTCACTGAGCTAAGTGAGCTAAGTTATGCTCAACTCTGTGAGCTAAGTTATGCTATTCCCATTCTCAGACGAGGCAGTTGATGTAGAGAGTTGAGTGACTTGTCCGAGTCCACACAGCAAGATAGAATCTACAGTCTACACTCCTAACCACTGTGTTTTACAAGAATAAGTTGACACTTTGTTGTGGTCTTAGAGGGTCATAGTTCTTAGTATGGCAATTTCTGAAGACTTAAAGCAATCTTTTTTCTCTGGTTTTGTTACATCTTCCTATTTCTTCCAGCCAGGCATCTTGCATCAGAAAGGCATTCATTCCACAGAGTTTACACAGAATCTATATCTATTGAAGTCAGGTAGGAATCCAGTCAAGAACACAAATATGTCTTGAGTGTCTGGAGAGAAGGACAGAGTGCTATGGAATTTCAGTAGTGGGAGAAATTTTTCCTATGTGGGGAGGAAGATTTATAATGGATAAAATTTTATTTTGTAGAATCCATAGAAAACCCCAGCAGAAGGAAGTGGTAGCATTAGGTAAATGAGAAAATTTGGTGCATTTACAGAAAATAGTGAGAAAATTTCTGGGGCATAGGTGCTTATGTAAGGAAGTGATGAAAATCAGGTTGAAAATTATAATTTGTGGCAAGATCATGAAGGATCTTGATGACCAGAATGAAGAGTTTATTGTGTTTTATAAAATGATGCTTTTCAAACTTTGTTCCACTCCCAACAAACTTGAGAGATTTGATACATTCATTTGATGCACTGGAGTATATAGTATATAAGGGCTTGGGCTCTGGTTTCCACCACTCATGCCCATGTCAGCTTAGGCAAGGTAACCTCTCAGGGACTGTTTTCTTGCCTGTAAAAAATTGGCTAAGAATAGACCGACTGTGTGGGTTGTTTTAAGGATAAAATGAGCTAATCCATATAAGGTGCTATTACTGTCTCACTATTTTAATATCATCTTCAATAGCTGTAGTTTACTGGAGTAATGAGTCCCTTAGGGGATCAGTGAGGGGATCAGAACCTATGGAATCTAGCATCAAGAGTCCCTACCATTATTCTGATACCTCACTAATTCCTTGGAGTCATTATTCTCAATAAGTATGGTGGCAGTACCACCATAACTGGAATCCCAAGATAACCACCCACTGAGAGAGTTAATTGGCTTAGCCTTAGGCAAGTTACTTAAGTTCTTGGGGACCTTATTGTTCTTGCCTGTAAGATGAGGATGATGATTCTCCTCTGCATGGTAGTAATAATGTTTAATTGTGTGGCACATAGTAGGCCTTATTGAATGGTGTGCTCATATATTTTTTAAATTACCACACTAACTCAAATCCTATTCCCAGATGGCATCTCAAAGGAAAGAGCTAAGCAACCAGGGGATATTATTTTATTTATTTATTTTTTAAAGTAGGCTTTATGGCCAGAGTGGAGCCCAATGTGGGACTTGAACTTGTGACCCTGAGATTGAGACCTGAACTGAGACCAAGAGTCAGACACTTAACCAACTGAACCCACCCAGTTGCCCCAACCAGGGGATTTTAACAGGTTGGCTGACCTCATTCACATTCTTTTCTCCTCAAAATTTGAAATCACTAGATTTCAAATGGAAAATGAGAATCTCTTTATTTGTGTGTGCCTCTGTCTTTTAATTGGTTTCTGTCAGCTTGGGCTGAAGGAAGAGTCAGAAGAGGGGAGGATCAACAGTTCAAAAATTTTTTTCTCCCATAAAAACATCTGCTTTAGCTTTGGGAGGTGATGAATATGGTAACCTCAAGGTAGGCCGTTGAAACAGGTGAAGTTTTGAGATTCTTTTATAGCCTTGTGATTGTTTTTGTGATACAATATTACAGTATTTGTACAATATAATACAATATTTATGATACAATAGTGTGATGACATTATAGGTTGTAGGGTCTGAAAGTGGGACACTTTTCTAAATCCATATTTATGATGAATTCTCTAGACAAGTATGCTCAGGCTCTAGGCTAGTCAGGCATGGAAGATGAAATGATTGTCTACCTCACTGTAGACACAGCAAGCATGCTGGATCCCTGGATAGCAAGCCCATTGAGAAAAGGTGCTCTTTTCAGGCTTGTCAGTCCTGATGAAGATGAAGGTAGGGCCAGAGAAGCTGAGCCATCTTTTTCTAGCACTCTGGCTAGGAATATAACCAGCCGTGCTCTGAATCCTGCTGAGACTGCAGATATGACTTAGAGGACTTTTCATATCACTGTCAAAAAACAAAAACAAAAAAATATATATTTTAACAGAGCTCTGTAAAAGCATTTAATTGAAAAACATAAAAACCATTACTCAAGAAATTTGCCAGAATAATTCTTGGTTGATTGTGATCTCAGAATAGTCACCATAGAAATCCTGACCTGGGACGCCTGGGTGGCTCAGCAGTTGAGCATCTGCCTTCGGCTCAGGGCGTGATCCTGGAGTCCCGGGATTGAGTCCCACATTGGGCTCCCTGCATGGAGCCTGCTTCTCCCTCTGCCTATGTCTCTGCTTCTCTCTCTGTGTGTCTCTCACGAATAAATAAAATTTAAAAGAAAGAAATCCTGACCTAATTGATTTTATTATTAAAATTTTTGAGTTTATTTTAAAAAATAAATATTTAGTACCATACCACTTTTTTTTTTAATTTAAAGCTAAATATCCATGTTAGTTCTAGTTGTATTGTTAAAAGGAATGTTTAAAGGATGTCAAAGGATGATGAGACCATCATTCGGTATCTAAAGTAAAGAGACAGAGTTGACTTTATTGCTCACTGTTGGGTGGGAGCTATGCTGGGGTCAGTCAGGGAGAATCTCTCCAGCCCAGCAAACTGCTGATCTTACATCAGATTTTAGGAAAGTGTGGGCTGAGGGATTGGCAGATGTCCAAAAGCACGAGTGAGTTGATGCCGTCTGTACAAATATGGTTACTTGGTTGTGACTAGTGTTTTGTTTGGTTGGCCCCACACCGTGTATTTATTGGACTGAATCTGTTCCTAATTGGCTACTTTAGGAAGCAAGGACTATCACTGTTTGGCTGGCTTTTAAAGTATGTTCAATAAATCTAAGTTGTTTATTGATTGAATGAGTTCAAAAGTAGTTCTGATAGCTTTTTGTTAATGTGGCTAAAGAATCATCAGTGTTTTCCTGGGAGAGGATGAACGAAGTTCTAAATTCTCAGTCTACATTTTTGTTCTTCACTCGTCAAAGCTGCAGGAGATCCCTAGGGATTGTCCAGACCTTCACCTAGGTTGCTGATTCTTCTTGAAGGCAGGGTTTCATTTGTGAAGATCTGCTTTTTAGTTTATATCAATCAGCATAATTTCATTTTTTTTCCTTTGCATCATTTGCTGAAACATCTGCTGGGACAGTGGCTTTCAAATAATTTGAGGCTCTAGACAATAAGCCTCAAAGAACTTTGAGACAAACCAGAATAATGAGGAGTATTAGAAGAAGGGACTAGGATATATTCACTAGCATTACCTAAGAGTTTTCAGGCCTGACCCAGAAAATAAGTCTTAAACATTCCCCAGGTAACCAGATTACCTTTTCTTTTAGCTTAGATATAGATTGCTTTCTTTCACCTGTAATGTTGGCCAGGGTTAAATAACACAAGTGTTAGTAGTGGTTTTGGTTGGCCAAAAGAAAATTCAAAACCATTCTATTATCTGCAGCTGAAACTGTTATTTTCGTAGTCTTGTGTGGAAGCTGTGTACTTTGTATGGTCATCTCTGCTCTGAGAATCTTGAGTTAATAGTCAGCTTTCCATGAATCATTTTTCTGGAAGTGCTCTGAAGAACCTGTTTTAGGTTCTCAACTGGTATTACCTTCCAGCTCTGCTAATATCCCTTCCATTTTTTTTCCCCAGAGGATGTTGCTAGTTTAGTTTTATCCAGGGATTATATTTTGTGTTGTTTTGTTTTTAATTGAATAATGGGGATCTCTGGGTGGCTCAGCAGTTTAGCGCCTGCCTTCAGCCCAGGGCACCATCCTGGGGTCCCAGGATCGAGTCCCACATTGGGCTCCCTGCGGGGAGCCTGCTTCTCCCTCTGCCTGTATGTCTGCCTCTCTCTCTCTGCCTCTCATGAATAAATAAATAAAATCTTTAAAAAATAATAACTAAATAATGGACATTCCTTTCACACAGGGTTGTACCTGGACATGGATAAAAAGACCATGGATTATTTTATTCATCACCATAAACTCAGCACCAGCTTCTGCCTGATACAGCAAATAATAATCAAATAAGTATTCAGCTTTATAGTATTAGATTATTTTAGGCATTTCAGTCATGTTTCTTCATGCAGATTCTGATCTCATTGAAAGCAATAACTATGTTGTATTCTTTTCTAAATGATCCAGAAAGCTTTATCACAGTGTTTTCTCTGTTAGGTATAAATAAATATTTGTTAAATTGGATTTGAGATGTGTTCAGTGTACTTTGAGTATTTGGGCAAATACTGACGCAGTTCCTCATTGTTTGAGCAGAAGAAGCCAGACACAAAAAGAATGCATAGTAAATTTATTGTAACATTTATATTAAGTATAGATAAAGGCACAAATAACAACAAAAGTAAATGAAGTTTGGTGACTAACTTGTGCCAGAAGAAGAATTGAAGACCCATAATTGATGAGCCACTATTCTTGGATACCTTACTCACAAGAAAAATATGAACTAATGTTTATCCTTTTAGCAGTACCCTGAGATGTGCATAGTCTTCCTTACTTTCCAAGTGACAATCTGAGAGACTGTAAGCTTAAAAGATTTACCTAGAGTAACAGAAGTAGTTAAGTAATAGATGAAATTTGAACTTAGAGCTGTATTACTCCAAAGTCTTTGTTCTCTTTACCTCATCACAAGTAAAAGGACTGAGAATTTAACTTGGTAATCTCATTCTTTATTAGTGGATGATGATGGAAAGAGGTCCCAGACTCCAGGGTAGGGATCAGCAAACTTTTCCTGTAAAAGGCCAGATAGTCAACATTTTAGGCCTTACAGATCACATGGTTTCTGTCACAGGTACTCAGCTCTGCTATGACAGCATAGCAGCAGCCATTGACATCGTGTAAATAAATGAGCATAGCCACGTCCCAGCAAAGCTTTACTTATGGACACTGGAAATTAAATTTCCTATATGTTTATGTGTCAGAAAATACTATTCTTCCTTTGATTATCTTTAACCATTTGAAAATATTAAAACCATTCTTAGTGTATGGGCCATACAGGTGGTAGGCCAGATTTGACCAGGAGTATAGTTTGCTGACCCCTGCTGTAGGCTGTTGCTGCAAAGAAAACTCTATCAAAGTCTCTCTCTATATATGTAGAATAATATATATATATTATATATATATATTCAATTTATTTTTAAAATTAATTTTAGTGGTAGAATTTAATGATTCATCATTTGCACAGAACACCCAGTACCCTTATATGAAATATCTTCCTTAATGCCCATCACCCAGTTACCCCATCCCCCTACTCCCCTCACCTCCAGCAACCCTCAGTTTGTTTCCTAGAGTTCAGCATCTCTTATGGTTTGCCTCCTTCTCAGTTTTCATCTTATTTTCCTTTCCTTCCCCTTATTCACCTATTTTGTTTCTTAAATTACACATATGAATGAAATCATATGGTATTTATCTTTCTCTGACTGATTTTGCTTAGCATAATACTCTCTAGTTCCATCTACCTCATTGCAAATGGCAAGATTTCATTCTTCTTGATAGCTGAATAATATTATATATATATATATATATAATGGAATATTATACATATATGTGTGTGTGTGTGTGTGTGTGTGTATACACACGTACCATGTCTTCTTTATCTGTTCATCTGTTAATGGATATTTGGGCTTTTCCATAGTTTGTCTATTGTAAGCATTGCTGCTATAAACATTGGGGTGCGTGTGCCCCTTCTATTCACTATGTTTGTATCCTTTAGATAAAGCCCTAGTAGTGTAATTGCTGAGTTGTAGGGTACTCTTTTTTAAAGAAATGTATTTATTTACTCATGAGAGAGAGAGACAGAGACACAGGCAGAGGGAGAAGCGGGCTCCATGCAGGGAGCCTGACGTGGGACTCGATCCTGGGTCTCCAGGATCAGGCCCTGGGCTGAAGGCAGCGCTAAACCCCTGAGCCACCCAGGCTGCCCCTAGGGTACTCTATTTTTAACTTCTTCAGAAACCTCTATACTGTTTTTAGAGTAGCTGCACCAGACTGCATTCCCACCAAGAGTATAAGAGGGTTCCCCTTTCTCTGCATCCTCACCAACATCTGTCATTTCCTGACTTTTTAATTTTAGCCATTTTGACTAACGTGAGCTGGTATCTCACTGTGGTTTTGATTTGTATTTCCCTGATACTGAGTGATATTGAGCATTTTTTCATGTGTCTGTTGGCAATTTGTATGTCTTCTTTGGAGAAATGCCTTTTCATGTCTTCTGCCCATTTCTTGACTGGATTTTTTTGTTTGTTGGGGTATTGAGTTTGATAAGTTCTTTACAGATTTTGGATACTAGTCCTTTATCTGATAAGACATTTGCAAATATCTTCTTTTAGTCTTGTTGACTATTTCCTTTGCTGTGTAAAAGTTTTTATCTTGATGAAGTCCCAGTAGTTCATTTTTGCTTTTGTTTCTCTTGCCTTTGGAGACATCTCTAGCAAGAAGTTGCTATAGCTAAGGTCAAAGAGGTTGCTGCCTGTGTTCTCATCTAGAATTTTGATGGATTCTTGTCTCACATTTAGATCTTTCATCCATTTTGAGTCTATTTTTTGTATATGGTATAAGAAAGTAGTCCAGTTTCATTCCTCTGCATGTGGCTGTTCAATTTTCCCAACACCATTTGTTGAAGAAACTTTTTTTTTCCATTGCATATTCTTTCCTGCATTGTCAAAGATTAGTTGACCATAGGGTTGAGGGTCCATTTCTGGATTTTCTCTTCTGTTCCATTCGTCTACATGTCTATTTTTGTGCCAGTATCATACTGTGTTGATGATTGCAGCTTTGTAATATAGCTTGAAGTTCAGAATTGTGATGCCACCAGCTTTGGTTTTGTTTTTCAACACTCCTTTGGTTATTCAGGGTCTTCTCTAGTTCTCTACAAATTTTAGGATGGTTTGTTCCAGCTCTATGAAAAATGCTGGTGGTATTTTGATAGGCATTGCATTGAATGTATAGATTGCTCTGGGTAGCATAGACTTTTAACAATATTAGTTCTTCCGATCCTTGAGCAGGGAATGTTTTTCCCTTTCTGTTTGTCTTCCTCAATTTCTTTTGTAAGTGTTCTGTAGTTTTCAGAGTACAGATCCTTTATCTCTTTTGTTAGGCTTATTCCTAGGCAATTGTGAATGGGATCAATTTCTTTATTTCTCTTTCTTCTGCCTTATTGTTAGTGTATAGAAATGCAACTGATTTCTGTGCATTGATTTTATATCCTGCAAGAATCTTTATATATTTTTAGGAATTGCCTTTCTAAACAGATTTTAAAATCTTAACAGATGTTTTTCAAACCTCTCCCTATGTGGTGCACATTGCTACTTAATACAAAGAGATGAACATTTCAACAAAAGCAATTTGAAAGAAAATAACATTAAGGTTTAACTTACATGCAGTGAAATATACCCATGTAAAATGTGTTAAGTTTGATGAGTTCTGAGATATGTGTACACCCCTGTAATAACCACCCCAGTCAACACATCGCAGTCAGTGTCCCTCCAATCCCTGGTTTTAGACAATCACTGATCTATTCTCTATCACTATAAATTACATTTTCCTTTTATAGAATTTCATATAAGTAAATCTAAATATGTATTCTTTGCCTCCTTTTACTTCACATGTATTTTGAAATTTATTAATAGTTGCATATAGTTAGTAATTTGCTCTGTTTTTGCTGCTTTGTTTTCTGTTGTATGACTATACCACGGTTGGTTTATCCATTCACCTGCTGGTAAACACTTGGTTTGCTTCCAGTTTGGGGCTATTATGAATGAAGCTGCTGTTAACATCTGTGTATAAATCTTTGTGGAGATATATGTTTTTGTTTCCTTTGGGTAAATACCTACGTGTGGAATTGCTGGCTCTTATGGGATAGGTATGTTTAACTTTATAAGAAGCTGCCAAGCTGTTTTCCAGTGTGATTATACTGTTCTGAAATCCTATTGGTACAAGAGTTCCTGTTTCTCCACATCCTTACCATCACTTAGTATTGTCAGTCTTTGTACCTTTAGCCATTTTAGTGGGTGTAAAGGTGGTAGTTCATGGTCATCATAATTTCTGGTATTGATTATCTTTTCATGGATTTATTGGCCATTCACATTTTCTTTTGTGAAGTTCAATCTTATGTCCATTTTTAATAATGAATTGACTTATGGAGTCGTAAGAGTTCTTTATATTTCTGAATAGTCCTTTGTTATATACCTGCATTAAAAATATCATCTACCAGTCTATACATTGCTTCTTTATTTTTTTAACCATATATTTTAACATCATACGTTTCAATTTTAATAAAGTCAGTTTATCAGTTTTTCAGATAAACTAGTGCTTTTATCAGAAAAGCTACTGCTTTTCTTTGTCCTAAGAAACCATTGTCTATGCCTGGCTTGTGAGAGGTTTTTCCTGTTTTATTTGAGAAATCTTCTGGTTTTAACTTTTTTGGAGTTCTCTAATCCATTTTGACTTAATTTTTGTGAATTACAGATTAAGGTTCATATTTTTCCTTATGAATACCTGGTTGTTCCAGCACCATTTATTGGGAAAACTATCCTTACTCTCCTTGAATGACCTTAGTGTCTATCAGAAGTCAGTTTATTATGTATATGTGGGTCTATTTCTAAATTTTATTCTGTTCCACTGATGTATATGTCTGTTCTTGTATAACTGTTTTCTTTTGAGCCCGCACATGTTTTTTTAAAGTTTTAGTCTCAAAAGAAATCATTTTCCATTCTTCTTAATTGCAAGCTCTCTTCTTTATGTGAGTCTCAGTTCATTTATAGGAGTATTTGATGTGCCAGATAACCAAAACTAATGTAGATGTTTTTCTCTGTTATTTCTGCCAAATCAATATCCTTTTATTCACTGCTCTTAACATAGAATTCTCAGTGTGCTAGTATTTCAACAGCAACAGTAATTATATTTATGAATCCTTATGTGATACTGTATCTCAAAGCTCAAAGCTTCTGGAAGTCCAAGTGGATTACATCTGGATTTTCACACTTGTCACTTCTCATGGCAGCTTTTTTCTAAGATGTGAATTAGACTAATTATACATGTTCCTTCCTTTTGTATATCTGACTCCATTCCCTGCTTTGCCCCATATTCTGTCTCTTACCAATAACTGTACATCCTTTGATATCAAGAAAAGATTGATTTTCAAATCTCTCAGTTATTTCTTTGACTGTTCTTTTTACTTCCTCCTGGTTAAATGGGTTGTCTTCTTTTCAGGGTTTACCTTCCTTATGTCAAAGAAGTTCAGAACTGTACTTCTGACACTTTTCATTTTACCTGAAGTTAAAATGTTTTCCAGGTAGTTCCATGTTCCAGCAGTATTTGTTATTCAGTTCCTGTAGACTTCAAAGTTATCCTTTTAAATATGTTTTCTGAGACCATCTGTCACCATTAAAGTAATAAACAAGGAAACGAATGGATTTCTGTACTGAGCTTAGGCAAGGAAGGGGTTTTGGTCATTCTTTCATGAGCATTTTTGTTTGTTTTCATTTGAGGTTTGTTTCATATCATAAAGGCAACATACACTTATCATGGTAAAATGCCCATAATCCCCACACTCAAAGATCACCATCACAAATATTTTGGTGTGCTATTTAAAAAATATATTTAAAAAAATTATTTCTCAAATTTGAGTATTACATATATTGGAAAGTCATACAATAAATGGTTTTAAATGAATGAATATTCTTTTTTTTCATTGAAATGTTTTGCTAGGCAACCTGCAGAAAGGGAGATGGTATAGAAACAGGGTGATCTTGGGCTATGGGCAGAGTGAAGGGGGAGCACCTAAGTTGCTCAGGGCCTGATCTCTGCCTAGTGCATCTTTCCCTAATATTCAGTGGATACTAAGAACATTAAAGTAATCTAACTCAGTAGGAGAAGATCAATACATGTTCACTCCTATAGCTATTTAAATATGTTTATTTCTATCTTTTTCCCCCTTTTTATTAGAAACTAACAGACCTCTTATTTTTGCTTGACTTTTTTTTTTTAATTTTCAGGTTGTCATTTCCTAATGTTAAACTGGCTCTTTGCGTGATTGGAACAGAATGATATGGTCAGATGAGGGAGCAATCAGTAGTGGGATTAACTGGGCCAGGGTTAAAGAACACCAGCCAAAAGATTATTATTTTTTAATTGTAATTATATATTAAATATTGAATAGATGAACAATAATGACATGCACAAGGTATAAAGAATAATAAACACCAGGACACTCACCAGTCAGCTTAACAAATAGAACACTACCAGAACCCTAGTATCTGTACCTTTTAAAGCTACACATTCTAAAAGTTTCTTTTTTTTTTTTTTCTTTTTTCTAAAAGTTTCTTTTGGACAAAAGGTCTTCACCATTTTTGTGACTGGACTCCTTGGAAATCTTAGGTCCCTTCTCAAAATAAGTTTTATTCATTTCCCACCTTCCTCCACCTACCACCTTACAAAAATAATTCAGACCAAAGAAAAGATGCCTTTATTGAAATATCAGGAGTAGACTGAATTCCTGTTGACTGATAATCCTAAATTCTTAGGAGCAAACATTTATATATTCGATTTTAATTAGTGGAGTTTCTAGTCTGGAAACTGTATTAGGGAAGCATATTTTTATAGGGAAAATAAATTCAGCCTTTGTATGTTAGGGGTTTGGAAGAACTGTACTAATTTACTACTCCTGGTGTTTATTTGCATTATATTTCCAAGCCTTCCTTCCCTGAAGAATCATCTTTCTTTACATAGTACACAAGGCTGTTACTGGCATTCAGGACATTGAGAGGATGCTAGTATGCAGGAATGTTAATTCTAGCTCAAAGAAGGAGCTGGCCAAGAGAATCAATATTGTCCAAAGCAAATATATATTTTTGTACTCTGGATATTTATTTAAATTCCAAGCAATACAGCTAGAACATCCAGAACAGGCTACAAATTTGCCTTTTCAGAAGGTACACTTACCTAAAGAATTTATGCATATCTCATAAAAAACAGATGATGTAAAAACACATTCTACCCTTGGTTTGATTTCAATGTATTTTCACAGTGAAAAGCATGCATTCCTTAAATAATCATTTAGTTTTAAAATAAAATATGTTGCATTAAGTAATATCTGATACTTACTGTGATTTTATAATTCGTTAGATACTGTGTTCCAAGGAAACACTGAAATCCTTTGTTACTTACAAAAAAATTAATAAATTGAAATCTGAGTGAACTTTAAGTCATCATAATACCGTTAACAAGAAATTGCATGGGAAGGGAACTTAAAGTCCAATTAATGGAGTAAGAATTGAGAGGGAGTGGGAGAAGACATGCATATGTGAGGCAAGCAATCACTACATAGTTCATGATCACACATTTCTTACCTTTGCACTCAAGAGCTAGAACAGACTATGAAGGCATAAATTAATCTGTTTTAAAGAAGGCTAAACTAAGGATCATAGAGAAAAGTCATGTTAGGTGGTGAGTGTTAGAAACCAGTGTTCATAACCTTGCATCACGGAACTATTAGTGAATGAGGTAAACAACAAAGGTACAACCAGTGCAAAAAAAAAAAAAGAAAAGAAACCAGTGTTCACACTTCCATTCCAATAACCTTTTTAAAAAAATTTTTTTTAAAGATTTTTATTTTAGAGAGAAAGAGAGCATTGTGGGGGGAGGGGCAGAAGGAGAGGGAGAGAGAATCCCAAGTATACTCCCTAGTAAGCACAGAGCCTGATACTGGGCACGATCCCAGGACCCTGAGATCATGACCTGAACTGAAACCAAGAGCTGGATGCTCAACCAACTGAGCCACTCAGGTGCCCCCAATAACCTTTTAATTAAGGATCATAAATTCAGCATAATAACTGATGAACAATGAGCATGACATTAATATTTATTGAGTACTGACTGTGTATAGACACTTGTTTAATTCTTTACATATATTATTTAATTTCTGCAACCCACCTGTGATAATGGATATTTCATTGCAGAGATGAGAAAGATTTGAGGTTTATTCACTCATCAGTAGTAATTCAGTGGTAGAGCCTGTTCAGCGACACATGATTGCTTCAGGCTTATTATGGATAAGTGTTTTTGCTAAAAACCAAGAGA
The DNA here is from genome assembly GCF_048164855.1 of Canis lupus baileyi. NCBI lineage: Eukaryota > Metazoa > Chordata > Mammalia > Carnivora > Canidae > Canis > Canis lupus. The sequence goes on from NC_132848.1 coordinate 36,222,537, forward strand.
TCAAATAGAAAAATGACATTATTTTCTCCTTTAAGAGATTTCCACATGAGATCCCTGGAACCTAGCATGTCAGATGTACATATTAGGTCAGTAGCTTTCAAATGTTTTGTTTTATTTTGTTTTGTTTTTTTAAAGATTTCTTATTTATTCATGAGAGACACAGAGAGGCAGAGGCACAGGCAGAGGTAGAAGCAGGCTGCATGCAGGGAGCCCGATGCGGGACTCGATCCCAGGACCCTGAGGTCACACCCTGAGCTGAAGGCAGACATTCAACCACTGAGCCACCTGGGTATCCCAGCTTTCAAATGTTTTTGACCACAATCTTAAGTAAGAAATATGTTCAAGGTACCTGGGTAGCTCAGTCAGATAGACATCCAACTCTTGATTTCGGCTCAGGTCACCATCTTAGGGTTGTGAGATTGATTGAGCCCCACGTTGGGCTCTGCGCTGGGCACAGAACCTGCTTAAGATTCTCCCTCTCCCTCTTCTCCCCTCCCTTCTCCATTAAAAAAAAAAAACTAAAGAAAGAAAAATGTTTATACTGAAACTAATGCATCCATTTATATATTTTATTTATATATAAATATATGTAATTTCATAGCTGAAACAAAAGTTGTATGAAATATCCTGTTAGCATACTAATACTTTCTATTCTAACCCTGTTGTATTCTATTTTATTGTATTTCATTTTTTAAAAGACCAATTACATTAAATTGACTTCATAGCTATTCGTGGGTCATATACTGAAAAAAGACATGTTAGATATATATTATTTTTTAGTTCTTTTATGTGTGTGTTAAAAACTAGATATTACTAGTCCTCCAAAGCAACTCTAGCTGATCCTTCTGTTATTTTACCTCTGTGTTGTACTTGGATTGCTAATTTTGCTTTCTCAATTTAAGAAATTATCTACAATCTGTTATTTATGGTATATGAGGATCTAGCCATCTTACCCCATGTTTTATTTCCCCAACTTTCATCCTCCTAGTTTAGGAAGGCTCAATTTTTATTTTATGAATAAGTATTGTTTATATTCTGTGGCTATAAATATCATTTATCACAGAGCCAAGCCATGTGTTATATTTTTTTAATTTTTTAAAAATATTTTCTTTCTTTTTATCTCTCTCTGATTTTTTTTCTGGAGATAGTTGCCCTATTTTTTCACTGGCATAATTTCCTATATCCTATCCTTAGTTTTTTCCCACATGATCCATCATAGCTGCCACACATCTGTACTTAGTTTTTTGCTCCCAGACTCTGTTATATCAGATAATTTGCCACTTGCCTTGATCGTAGAGACCTCATTTCTAGAGTGCTCCATCTAGGGATCCCTGGGTGGCTCAGCAGTTTAGCGCCTGCCTTTGGCCCAGGGCATGATCCCGGAGACCCGGGATCGAATCCCACGTCGGGCTCCCGGTGCATGGAGCCTGCTTCTCTCTCCTCCTGTGTCTCTGTCTCTGTCTCTGTCTCTCTCTATGTCTATCATGAATAAAGAAATAAATCTTTAAAAAAAAAAAATAGAGTGCTCCATCTACCTGCTATTTCTGGACTCTGGCTCCCCAGCTCACCTGGCACCTTCTTCCCTCACTGCTCTCTGCAGTTGGCTCTTCTATTCTCCCATCCCCATTCCTTCTCTCCCTCTGGTTCTCCCCTCATTTTCATCACACATTTTCTTTTTTTTTTTTTAACATTTATTTATTTATTTTTAAATATTTATTTATTTATTTATGATAGAGAGAGGCAGAGGCACAGGCAAAGGGAGAAGCAGGCTCCATGCCGGAACCCGACGCGGGACTTAATCCCGGGACTCCAGGATCGTGCCCTGGGCCAAAGGCAGGCGCCAAACCGCTGAGCCACCCAGGGATCCCCACACATTTTCTTTTTTAAAAAAGATTTTTATTTATTTATTTGAGACAGGGCATGAGCCTGGGAAGGGGCAGAGGCAGAGGGAGAGGAAGACTCCCTGCTGAGTAGTTCCCAGATCCCAGGACACCACTGAAATCATGACCTGAGTTGAAGGCAGATGCTTAGCCAACTGAGCCACCCAGGCACATTTTCAAGAAAGTTCTAAAGAGAGAGAACATGGGAGAAAACTTCCTGAGTGCATGCATGTCTTAAAATGCTTTAGTTTAACCTTCAATACTTGGGTGACAGATTGGCTGGGCACAGGATTATGGATTAGAAATCTCTTTCTCTTGGAATTTTGAAGGCATTGCTTCTTTGTTTCCCTGTGTTGCTGTTGGGAAAGTCAGGCTCTTGTTCCTTCATATAGGACCTATGAGGTTTTTTTTAATCATTGCAAATATTTACTATGTTCTTTCTATGTGGTAGGTACTGTTAACTTTTCTGTCCCATTTCATCTATGAGACAGGGATTATTTCCACTACAGGGAAGAGACTGCAGCATGCAGAGTGTGAGTGGCTTGGAAGTAGAGAAGGCTGTGGCCTGGGCACTCTCCAATGGGAGGATGGGGGGATCAGCCGCTGAACTGGGAGCCCTCCGAATCTGAGCATCTGATGTCCTCTCTGGAGGGTTTTCCTTCTGCCCACTACTGTTCTTGGAGCAAACGAGGTCTAAAGGAACCCCATCGCTAACTGTGCAGACTCCTCATTCTCAGCCAGTACTTCATAGTCCCCAGTGGTTTTAAGTCCTGAGATTCTTCCCCTTCAGTTTTCTCCAGAAGATGTCCCATTATTTCCCTAGATGGGGAAGACAGTTGCACAAATGATCAAACAATTAGATCTTTGCTCACTCCACACAGACACTTAAATACCCCTTTGGTTTTAGCCCCAGCGCCCCTTAGTGCTACCAAGTTCACACCTTTCAGTTTGAACTCTGCAGGGCACGCTGACATCCTCTTCTAGGGAGCCCCTAGGGAGGTAGGTTTTTTTTTTTTTTTTAAGATTTAATTTGTTCATGAGAGACACAGAGAGAGGGGCAGAGACACAGGCAGAGGGAGAAGCAGATTCCCTGCAGGGAGCTGGATGCGGTACTCGATCCCAGGACCCCGGGATCATGCCCTGAGCTAAAGGCAGACACTCAACTGCTGAGCCCCCCAGGCACCCTGGGGAGGTATTCTAGGAGGTAGCTCGGGCAGCCCTGGTCAGTGAGTTACCACTGCCCTGTCTGCTCATGCTTTTTTAATTATAAAATACAAATGTACAGGAAGTTATAGGAAATAAAATAGCCTTGCATTTACTATGCAGCTTTAGCAACCCTTAACAAATTATTTAAGCAACTACTTCAAAACGATCAATAAAAATGCATCATGTATATGGTAGGTGCCACTTGTGTATCACTTCCTGGTCTCATTTGATTCCCTCCCGAGCAGTTGTCTAAATTGGTATGTATCACTGCCAAGCACGTTCCTCTACCACTGCTGCGGAATGAATCTATAAATAACATATTGTATTGTTTTTCATATTTATAAGCCTTATGGGAATCATACTTTATGTAGTCTCCTACTGCTTTTCGCATTCAACTTTATGCTTTTGAGACATATGCATATGGATTCATGTAGCTCTTTTTCATTTGTTTTAGCTTCTATATAATGTTCGGTTGTATGACCTAGGAGTTAATTTCCTCATTCCTTTGTCAATAGACTTTTGAGTTTATCTCAACTTTGGACTTTTACCATAGTGGTGCAGTGAATGTTCTTGCACATTTCTGTGAGTGTGCATGTCGGAGTTTCCCAGCAAAGCTTCTGCAAGTCTCCAAAGATACTGGTCCACCCAGTCCTTGGAGTAGCCACTCGGCACTGGGGTGGGTAAAGCCCCCAGGCCAGTTTCCTCCAGTCATGAACACAGTTTCACCCTTTTACTCATTTTGCAGAAGAAAAGGGAGGGAAAAAATCCTGGTTTTATGTGGAATTGCTGGATTGGGGAGATACACATCTTCAAATTTAACAGATTTGCTGAGGTGTTATGCAGAGTAGTTGTGCCAGTTTATACTCCTGTGGCCAATGCAGAGTTCTTTTTACCAAGGTGATGTGCTGCACTAATGTTTAATAATTTGGGCTTTTGTGTGAGACTGTAGTGAGTTGGAACTTGTCTTCGCCCATGAGCTGTATGATCTCTGTGTGATCTCTGGCAGGCTAGCTGCACTTCACATATACCTTAGTGTCCCTTTATGTCAAAAAGGTATAATAATAGTCCATAGCGTATTATAGAGGTATTTTAAGGATTAAATCAGTTCATGTGAACCACCTTGAACACTGCATGTGTTCATCACAGGCCATTTCAAAAAACAATGTTCGCTATTATGATTGCTCAAAATTTGACTTTTGCTAGTCAGATGGGTATGAAATAGAGTTTAATGTGGCTTAATTTGCATTCCTGTATTATTAGTGAGGTTGAGCATCTTCGTGTTTATTAACACTTCTGATTTCCTTTTCTATTCTATTGGGTTGTTCTTTTTCTTACCAACTGTAGGAGTTCTCTGTATATTCTCTTTAAATATTCTAAATACTAATTCTTTGTCACTTATATACAATGCAGAGATTTTTTTCCCCCCAAGCCTGGGGCATGATTTTTAACTTTATGGTGTTTGTTGAACCACAGAAATCTTTAAAATAGTTTATAAGCTAAGATTGTATGCATTTTACTTACGAAATCATTCCCTACATCAAGGTCATAAGACATTCTCTTACAAAACTTCTCAGGTATTGCTTTTTGTACTTGAGTCTTACCTAGAATGTATTTTTGGGTATGAAGTATGGATGCTGTTTTATTTCTTTCTGTATGAATAAGCACTTGTCTCCTGAGTAGGGTTCAGCACACCTTTTTCTGTAAAGTGCCAGAGAGTAAATATCCTGGGTTTTGTGGATCATATGGTCTCTGTCACAACTACATAGTTCTGTCATTGTGGCACCACACAGGTCACTGACCCTCTCTGACTTGATTGCTCCCAATGAACATTGGCGATTATGAGTGCCTCTTTCATGAGAATGTTGTGAGGATTAAATTATAGACTAAATAGACAGGAAGTAAATAAATGGGTAGAGTAGATTTCCAATAAAATTTTATTTATAAAAACAGGCAGCAGGTTGAATTCGGTCCATGGGCTGTAGTTTGCCAATGCCTGTTCTAGACGAATCTAATCCATTCAATGTAGATATTAAACAAGCAATTAGTAAATTGTATATATATCATATATGTACGATAGATATATATTACATAAATTTATGTATATAAATGTATATTAACTATATCCTATGTAAATATATAACAATACACATATATTATAGATTTATTTCTATTTCTTGCCAATCCCATAGAAATTAGCTACCTTATTCTCTTCAAAACTATCATTTCCTCCTGCACACATTACTCACTCACCAGCACATTTCCTTATTGAACCTCCATACATTCCAGTAATACAGAGTTTACTGCATAATTTGTTCTATTTATAGGCAACCCCAATTTTTTTTGAAAATAGTTGTCTTTTGGTAACTTTTCTCCTGTAGCCTACAACTACCCTCTGAAGCTGTGTATTACAAACTCATGTCACCTGATGCCATGATCTTAAGTTTCCATCTCCCGCCCTCCCTGCCGGTGACAAACAGCTCTTGTTCTCACTGGATACTCTTTGTGTCCCACTGATTCTCATGGATTCAGTCAGATAGCAGGTGTCTGCTTTGTGAGCTGGTCATTTTGCTAGATACAGAAGATACAGGGGTGGACGAGTTCCTGTGGAAATAAGGCATCCAGAACAGAAGGCGTGGCCTGGCCCATTCAGGCCCCAGTGCATGACTCTCTTTCTTGTTCTGAACCTTATGTTTTTATTGATGTAACCTGAGTTCATGCAGCTTTCTTACCTTTCTCTTCATGCCCCCAGACTGAGGTTCTTATTAATTATCTCAAAGCCAGTATGGCAGATACTAGGCCCTTTTGGGTTTTCTTCAACCCAAAGAAGTAAGAAGTTTGCCCAGAGTCATACAGCTGATAAATGGAAATCAAATCAATACTCTGTCATTTCCAAGTCTAGATTATTTCTAATACTCCATGCTTCCTCCATACATTGTCCTGATGGAACTTTCTGTGATTCCAAAACAATCTTTGCCAGGGAAATACTGTTGTGCTCAAAATTGCGTATCTGAGAAACCACTAAAGAGCCGACACCGATTCAAGTACATGAGGGTTTATTAACAAGCTTGAGCTTGGGTCCAAGTATATCTGACACAGGGGAGCAGGGACTTGGACCCCAAGGTTAAGAGGCGTAGCAGTTTTATAGGGGCCAGTGGCCAATGAGATTGTAACACACACAGAAAGTTGCATAGTCATGTCGGTCCACACGTAGGTTGGCCAATTGAATTACAATTTACCCTATAGTGACCGTTTGAACTAGCCTATCACTGGTCAGAATTGGCGCACAGGTGTGGCGGGCAAAAGGCAGGGTTTACATTCTTTGGCGGTTAGGGGTTCCACATTCCTATATGAGCCGCATTCCTATGTGAGCTGGTTTCTGGTAGGGTGTGCTCAGCAGCTTGATTAGGGTCGGGGAGCACCTTAAGCAATAAGCAGGTCTTGTGGGGGTTATACATGAGATGGCAGGTGTAGCACAAAATGGAGTTAGTCGTGCTCTGCTTGTCCAGGGGTAGGGAATTTTTGTTAAATTTCTTGGGTCCTACAATACTAAAGAAGAAACAACCTCATGCAAAAGAAAATGGGGCTTAAAACACAGCCTCTCTCTGACAGATGTCCAGAGACATCTAAAGTTGACTCCTTTGGAATGGGTACATGTGTGTCTCTCTGTTTTGACAAGCCAATCTCCTCCCTGGTAAAGGTGTCAGAGCTAAACCACAGCACACAGTTTAGGACTCAAGGGAGATACCTCACCTCCATAGCCAACATGTCAGAACAGCAGAAGGTAACAGACCATTGGCATATACTCCTCCTGCACTTATCAAGTATTCCCACTGTCTAGGAGGCCACAAATTGTCATAGCAATGAAGCTCTTAAAATCTACTAGTAGCAGACATCTGATGAAAGCTTATTGTGTGCCCCCAACTGATCATTTAGTCTATTATTTTGTCTTCACAACATTCTCATGAAGGTAGGTGCCATTATTATCTCACATGTTCACTTGGAGAAATAGAATCTGAGAGGTTAAGTGATTTGCCTGCAGTCGGCTAGTAGGTGATGGAGAAGTGCTCACAGCCATGCCACTATTCTTGCCAAGTTGTCCAAAACCAGGGAACATTGACCTCTCTAACCCCAAATCCCTTTTTATTTATTTTTTATAAGGATTTTATTTATTTATTCCAAATCCCTTTTTAATACTGAAGGAGTTTGAGAGTTAGGGGATCCTCCTGCTCTTAATATCCAAAGAAAAAAAATATTTATCTGATCCCCAAATTCAAAGCATTATGATGGTCTTCATATTCCTGGTAGCCTAGAAAATACTTACATATATCACCTCAGTATTTGAATTGCCCTTTAAAATACTTCGACTCTGTGTCTGTATCTGTACATCTATCTATGGAGACAGGTCATTCCTCATTCCACCTCCCTTCTGGCTATTGTTCTTAGCATAGACTGAAATTTCCCTTGGCAACCCACCCATAGCCTTATAAGTAGTAAGTGAACAGTTGGTTCCCTTTCATTTCACTTGATGTACCTGCAATAGGAGAATTTATTCCTTATTTTAATTTTTATTTCCATCTTTATATGTCTTCCTTCTTCACAGGTTTATCATACAGAAAGAAGTTGAAACAAACAATGGTACAATACTGTTAAATATAAGGCTTATTGGGATTTGGGGGAAGCTTGAAGAAAATGAGAAGGTATATGTGAAAAGTTGAAGAAATATGTTATTAATTGTGGAGATACATGGTTTTTTTTCCTTGTGAAAAGAAAAGGCTCCTGGCAGTTATTTCTTTTTTCCAAGTGTAGTTCTTGACCTGGACACATGCTCTTCCTTTCAGAAGGCAATGGTGTAGACTTATGGCCTAGTGCGTCTTATGTTTACTGGGCCAAGAATGTCCAAACAACAGGAGTAATCTCTGGTGTTTTCTAGGTATTTACCTTGCTGTGGATTGCTGACTGGATGGTCCATCACTTCTGGAGAAAAGGAAAGGACCCAGATAGCTTCTCTATCCCCTATCTAACAGCATTGGGTGACCTGCTTGGGACAGCTTTGTTAGCCTTAAGTTTTCATTTTCTTTGGCTTATTGGAGATCGAGATGGAGACGTTGGAGACTAATAAATCCTACAAACTGTTCTCAAGTTCCAAGGAGGAAAACACAAGACAACTACTTATGACTCTTTCAAAAATCTTAAATCAGTAGTTTAACTTCTACCAGGGTAATCTTCAGTTGGCCCTGATTCAATTAAATGGCCTTAACATTTTTTTAAGGAATTTGTGTTAAAACCAGAATGAACAGTATTTGTGTTGCTTTTCATAGAATAAATGGTAATTTGACATAGATGTAGACACAAGCTTAAGCTCTGAAATTAATTAAATAGGAAAGAATACAGGATGTTTACAGTGAATAATTTAAAAACCACTGATGTAGCAGAGATGTGCTTTATTATTGTTTAACTTATAAAGCCAGGTTTGAGGAAACAGAGTTTTAGCCTGTCTTGTCTCATAGATGTGTTGTGCTGCAAATCCTACTATAAAATGAAAGGGACCCAAACCAAGCCTTTAATAGTTTTAACTATTAGTTTTTAACTAATAGTTTTAACATAGCAGGCATGTGTGTCAAGTTTTTTAACTTTATTTTTTGCCTAACAAAGCTAAACTCCATTCCCGAACACTCTTCCTCTGTGGCTCTGAAGGAAGCCCCAACACAATGCCCAGCCTCCTCTCTTGGCCTGGGCCAGGTTGGTCCCTCCTGCCCAAGCCCAGAAGTTACAGCACCTCTCAGGGGCAGGGGAGAGGCGGAGTGGGGAAGGGGGCTTCCTCATGTTTTCTTTCAAACAAAAAACACAATCTTATTTTTCTTTACAAAAGCAAAAAAACGAAACCAAAAAAGATACCAACCTTTGAACTATTAAAAAAAAAAAAAAATCATGGCTGGCACCCCTCTCTGCTAGCTGAGGGTAAGTGATCAGTTACTAGCTCCCAGCCTGACCAAATATGTTATGCTGAGCATGAGATAAACTCACTTTCCTCTGTGCCAATGCTAATTTAATTTTAGTTCTGTAAGATCTTGGCAGGCTACCCTTTAAATACAGAATGACCTCAAGAGATCTTTAAAGAAAGCAGTGGGTCATTTTGATCATTGATTTGGTGAAAGAATTTTGATCTAAGAAGACTGAATACTTAAAACCAGAAGATAAGCTGAGCTGCATTTGTAGGGACAAGGTGTGAGAAATTGTGTGCGTGTGTGTGTGTGTGTGTGTGAGAGAGAGAGAGAGAGAGAGAGAGAGAGACAAAGAAGCAGCAAAGAGAAATGTTTGAAGGAGAGCTGAATCTTGGATCATTGATAGCAAAGATCATAGTGCTATTGAAATTTTAGCATTATGTAATTATCCTTAAACACATTTTATTGATATGCTTTTGTCATTTGGTCCACAAATTTTGCTACTCTCCATGATTTACTATTTATTACCTATATTATAATGATTAGATTTTCTTATTAAAAAACTACCATTTAATATAACCATGGTTTTCTTCTAAGATTTTGAATAAGTAAGTGATTCATTTGCTCTTCTAAAGAAGTATGTTGCATCTTTTAGGCTTACTGTTTTAAAAGAGAGGTTGGTGGGTTATTTCAATTATTGACCATGCCTGTCCATACCACCTATCTGCACAGGCTTATTTCTACATGGGACTCTATCACATAAGTGATATGCTATGTTTCCTATATATTTTTCTAAAACTCTGACCTATATTCTAAAATTTGACCAACACTTTACTTATTCAATAGTAAGCATTTTTATATCATGTACAGTTCATTTAAAAAATACAGTAGAACCTCTCAAGATCATCAGATACCTAATAGTTGAACTGGTAAAGGGAAAATATTCATTGACATTGATTTTTATGGTTTAAGTTGTGAGTTTTAGTGTTAACATTATGTAAATAGTACATTGTTATAAACATGTTGGAGGAAGTATTCCTATTACACTCTTTAAAGTGAGACTGTGGTGTAGAGTTATATATTTTTGCTTATTTTGAAACTTTAATTATTCCACTCTTCTGCCTTGTAATGAATCTTCCAAGGTAGAGAACTGAACTAATTATAGACTTTCTCCTTTGGAGAGTTATAATGTCAAATAGTGAACATTCTCTTAAAGAACAATTAAGTCAATGAATATTTAGTTGCAAAGATTTTTTAATTTAAAAAATCCATAAAGAATCTCTTTGATTTTATCGTAAAGCATTTGTAAATTACTTACTTACATTTGGGCTGTATGATTCATAAGCATTTCTATTTGCCGATAGATTTTTATCTGGATTTTTTTAAAGATTTTATTTATTTTCATGAGAGACACAGAGAGAGAGGCAGAGACATAGGCAGAGGGAGAAGCAGGCTCCACGCGAGGAGCCCATTATGGGACTCGATCCTGAATCCCAGGATCGTGCCCTGACCAAAGGCAGACGCTCAACCAGTAAGCCACCCAGGCGTCCCTTATGTGGATTTATAACATAAAAAAGTACCCAGCAAATTACATTTTTAAAGCATTTACCATCATCTTTAGTGTATTACATATTCTGAAACACACTCAAATACACACCATCACATAGTACAACAGTACCTGTGAAATAAATCAGGTAGATATTCTTATCTGTATTTTTCAGCGTAAGAAACTGAAAAGCAGAGAAGTTACACTTTTAACATTGCCTGGGTGCAAAGTGCCCAAATCGTGACTAAAATCTGGGTCTCTGGTCTCCTGAGCCAGTTACTCTTTTTATGACCCCCGAGTGTATCAAGAGTACCTAACTAATGAACTGACAGGAAATAGGCTAGAGCATCAGAATTTTCTAAAGTAAAAGAATAGAATAATACTACATCTTTTAGGTCAGACAGGGAAGCCTCCACCATCTATCTCAATGGTAAGTGTAGCCAATTCTAAATTATTCATGTGCTTAAGACCAAGGAAAACAGATAAATGAAGACTTCAGAATAAAGAATAATGCCTGATTTCACTGAACATTTAGCGTCCACCACCTTCCCAGATTTAACATCATCTGTAGATGCTAATAAGTAACTAGCATAGCTGATTCGAGTTCTTTCTCCTTTCTGTTTTGGTACCCGATCTTGGTTACAGCAACAAAATGTCTAAAAGGCATGTCATAGGGAAAAATAAAGACATGGAAAAATCAGTTACTAATTAGCTCAATTTGCTTATAAAAGGGAAGTAGATTCCTTAAACTTTTTTTACTGGTTTTTTGAAAGCCCTTACATAAGTATGCAGCTAATAAGATGATTTATTTACCCACGAAATAATTTATTATCAGTCATATATAATGTAAATTGACAGTATTTATTTTTATACAATATAAAAATTCCTCTCCAAACTTCTTCCTTTCACTAATTTATCAGACACTTTATTTATATAGAGATCATCTTTTTAAAAACATATTTTTATTCTTGCTCACTAATCATTTTTTTTCCTTTAAAATATAAAGTTTAGAAGTTAATAAAATGGAAACTTATGGTAATGTCTCTTCTGGGAGACATCAAAAGTTCCACATCATACACTATCGGTGATATAGCCAAATGAAGTACATTTTATGAAGTCTTTCCGTAATTGGGCTTCCTTGCCTTATAATGTATCTGTGGTATAGTATACCCATTTATGATGGGCATCTGCTATCTTTGAATTGTTGTAAAGTCAAATAAGAATAAAATGTAAGAAATATGACCCAGCCTTGTTGTACTTCTTGGTAAACCAGGTAAACATCAAGCCCATGTGGAACTCACCTAGAAGAGACTGAAGTGACCTGTATATTTGTTGGATTGATGAGTGTGATAAACGAGGCTCTGACCACACCATGACCTCCAAACCATTGCTTTACCACTTTATCACTGTTGAGCACTCTTCTCATTTTCCACTTAGATTCCTAGGTCCATCTGTCCACACATCCTCTCGCCTCCTCCATACTCACTGGTGGGCTCTGGGTAAGCCCAGCCCTCTGCCTCTGCTTCGCCTGCACTTGAGCAGCTAACTATGGTTCAAGAAGGACACATGACTGCTTGGACAGACCTTTGGCATCAAGTTAGCCCCCCAGTACCCAGCAGCTGCTATATTTTTCTAATCACTTCACTCTCTGGAGATCAGGCTTTTGTCTCTAATTCTGTACTGAAGGTATACCTGTCAAGGTTGCCAAGAGCCTCCCTGTTGCCAAATCCAGTGAGCAGTTGTAAGAATTCTTTTTTTTTTTTAATTAAAGATTTTTTATTTATTCATTCATGAGAGACAGAGAGAGAGAGAGGCAGAGACACAGGCAGAGGGAGAAGCAGGCTCCATGCAGGGAGCGCGACGTGGGACTCGATCCCGGGTCTCCAGGATCACGACCTGGGCCGAAGGGCGCTAAACTGCTGAGCCACCCAGGCTGCCCAAGAATTCTCATTTTATTCACTCTCTAAAAGTATTTGAAGGTCTCCTTCTTCCTTGAAATGCTTTCTTCACTTAGCTTCCAGAAAACTCTGCCTTTTGCTTTCCTTTTCTACATCCCTGAAAGCCCCTTTCTTTTTGCTGGATCAAGCTCCTCAATCTCCACATTTTGGGATGGCCCACAGTTCAGTTTTGATGACCTCTTCTTTAGATGGACACACCCACCTCATTGTTTCAAATGCCATCTATTTGATTATTCCCAAAGGTATCCCTCCAGCCCAAGGCTCTCCCCTGACTCCAGACCCATATGTCCACATGGCTGCTGGACAGCTCCACTCCAGCCACTGTGAGGTATCTCAAACATTTGAACAACACTGCCAACCACTTAACCCAACTGACACACTGACACCACTATATCAAACAACCACAGAATACATGTGAAGGGTTAATCTCCTTAATATGTAAAGAACATCTATAAGCCAGGAAGAAAGAGACCAACACCCGATAGTAAAATAGCGAAAGATAATTCATAAAAAACACCCAGATAGATGCTCAGTACCAAACTAAAAGGAATGCTAATTAAAATCACACTGAGGGGGGCCTGGGTGGCTCAGTTGGTTGAGCCACTAACTCTTGATTTCTGCTCAGGTCATGGTCTCAGGGTCGTGGGATGGAGTTCTGCATCGGGTTCCATGTTCAGTGGGGAGTCTACTTGAGGATTCTCTCCCTCTCTCTCTGTCCCTCCTCCTGCTCTTTTTCTCTCTAAAGTATTTGATCTTTTAAAAAAAAATTACACTGAGATGCCATTTCTTACCTATCAAATTGACAAAAATTCAAGATCTAATAAAACATTCTCTTGGCAAGGTTATAGGGGAACATTTACCATGATAAATTGATAACAGCTCCATAGAGGGGAATCTGGCCCATATCTACCTAAATTCTAGGCACACTTATCATTTGATCCAGTAGTCCCACTATTACTACCATCATTAGACCCAGGCAAGTGAAGCCCCTGCCCTGGGCCCTCTGCCACATGCAGTGTTTCAGAAACTGGCCAGGAGGCCACATCTAAGTCACTGCCTATTTTTATAAATAAAGTTTTATTAGAATGCAGCCATGCCCAGTTGTTTACATACTGTGTCTGGCTGCTTTCCCTCTCCAGCAGTAGAACTGAGTAGCTATAAAAGAGACCAGATAGCCTGCAAAAGCCTATTTACTCTTTGACCTTTTTTACACAAAATAATTGACCTACCCTGCTTTAGAGTGAATTCCTCAAGTTTTATTTCTGTCTCAGGTACCTGGGACTACCCAGGATCATCCGTGTCATCTGGGCGGTGTGCTTCAATCTGATCTAGTCCTACACAGGCCCTAGTTGCCAGAAGCACCTCACAGCTTTCTAAATCACTGCCCAATGCCTGGGACCAGCCGGGGATGAGAATGGACCCCCATTTCTGTTTTTTCTATTCAGGAAGAGCTCCTTGTATGGGTCAATTAGATGCCCCCAGGAAGTCAGAATCTGCCTATAGGGTAGTCCCCAAGGCTCTAGGACTGGCCCCAGCTCCAAGAAGGCAACATGGGGGGGAGGGGGTGGTCAATCACTCTCACTGGCCAGAACGACAATGGGCTGCAGGAATGATGCTGACATTGATTTGGAGCAACTCTGACATCAGACACAGGACAAGTTCAGAACCTAGACCACCGACAATCGACTCACAGCCAACCCTTGGACTTGAGCCTCAGCATTCCCTCTTTTGTCAGCATTCTGGCTATGGCATCACCTCTGGTCTAAGCCCTGAAGTGTGACAGGGTAATGGCAGGCATCCTTCACCCTGTGCCCTCACCACTTGCACCCAGGAAAGTCTCCTCAACCTCTTGCAGGTTCTGTGCCACTTGCCAAGCAGTCCTCTGGGGGTGACTGCTCCTTTTTCCTCTGATTTTTTTCAAGACCACTGCCCCACAACGTACCCTTTCAACTGATGTCCTGTCTTAGCTCCAGTTGATTTGATGATGCCATACTCTCCCAGGTCAATCTTAAATTGTAATGGATAAGGAAGAGCCATTCATCATGTGGATGGTACCATTCTTCTCAACCTGCTTCCAGACCCTCCCCCAGCCTCCCCACCGGTGACAGCGTGGGGGAGGCAGGATGACACTTGTTAATGATGGTAAGGCAAACCTTATTCAGGGCCATCGTGATAGGTACAGGGACCACTGTACCTGCAATGTATCTGCAATGAGATGTTGCAGTGGGGGAGAGAGGTGGGGCTCCATGCTGAGTACAGCATGGGCAAGTGGTATCTGTAGCTAAGGAGCAGGGTGGAGGTCAGTGAATGGAAAAACACTGAGAGGAAACATCACGGGTGAGGGGGATTCTGCTTCAGTGGACCTAACACGACTCTTGCTGAAGGCAGGCCAAGGTGATCAGACATCACCAGGGGGTGGGTGGAGGATGAGGGGCCCCACCAGATAGTGAGGTTTGATCAGACCTCAAAGGTGGGGAGTTCTGGTTAAACTGATTTAGCAGGGTTCTTGCTGAAACCAGACTTTATAAGGAAGTTAACAGATGGGCCTAGGAGAAGTTTCAGGAGCCTTACTAGAGTTCGAATCTTTGGGTGCTGTAAACAGCATCAAATAAATGGTATCAGGGGACTGCAGAGGCCACAAAAGCTGTATAGGTGCACCTCAGAACCCTACAGGCTCGGTTCAGGACCACAGCAATAAAGCAGATATTGCAATAAAGCGAGTCAAATGAGTTTTTTAAAAATCTCCTAGTGGGATCCCTGTGTGGCTTAGCGGTTTAGTGCCTGCCTTCAGCCCAGGGTGTGATCCTGGGGTCCCAGGATCGAGTCCCATATTGGGCTCCCTGCATGGAGCCTGCTTCTCCCGCTGGCCTGTGTCTCTGCCTCTCTCTCTCTCTTTCATGAATAAATAAATAAATAAAAATCTTTTAAAAATAAAAATAAATAAGAAATAAATAAAAATCTCCTAGTCAGCATTCTGACTATGGCATCACCTCTGGTCTAGAGCCCTGAAGTGTGAAATCTATGGAAATTATGTTTATACTATATTCTATTAAGTCTGCAATAGCATTATGTCCTAAAAAGGAACAATATATAGGGGCACCTGGGTGGCTCAGTCAGTTAAGTGGACAACTCTTGGTTTCAGCTCTGGTCATGATCTCACGGGTCATGAGATCGAGCCCTGCATTGGGCTCCATGCTGGGCATGGGATCTGCTTGTCCCTCTCCCTCTACTCCTCCCCCTACTCTTTTGCTCTCTCAAATAAAGAGATAAATCCTTTAAAAAAAAAGAACCACAATGTATATACCTTAATTTAAAAATACTTTATATTGCCAAAAAAGATAACCAACGTCTGAGCTTTAAGCAAACTTTAATCTTTTTTTTGCTGGTGGAGGATCGTGCCTCGACATTGATGGCTACTGACTGAGCAGGATGCTGGCAGCTGAAGGTGGGGGTGGCTGTGGTGATTTCTTAAAATAAGACAATGATGTTTGTCATACTGATTTACCCTTCCATTCACAAATGACTTCTCTGTAGCATGTGATGCTCTTTGACAGCATTTTACCCACAGTAGGACTTCTTTCAAAATTGGAGTCAATCCTCTCAAACTTGCCTCTGCTTCATCAACTAAGTTTCTGTAATTTTCCCAATCCTTTGTTGTCATTTCAATGGTCTACAACATCTTCACCAGGAGTACATTGCATCTCAAGCAACCACTTTCTTTGCTTGTCCACAAGAAGCAAGTCCTCATCCATCTATTAAAAGCAAGTCCCATGAGATTGAAGCAATTGAGATATGATAATTGAAAAGTTTGAAATGTGACACAAAGGCAGGAAGTGAGTGAATGCTGTGGGAAAAATGGTGCCAGTAGACTTACTCAATGCAGGGTTACCACAGACCTTCAATTTGTAGAAAGCACAATATCTGGGAGGCACAAAAAAATGAAGTGCACACTAAAGGTATGCCTGTAAATGGATTCAGTCTATATTCAGTCTTGTATTCCAGGAACGACTCTGAGCCCAGGGTTGGGCAGATAGTAAAGTCCCACCTGGGTTGAACCTGCTTCATTGTGATGGTTAAACTAAAGACTTTAAAGGTGATTTAAAAAAATAAAATAAAATAAAAATAAAGGTGATTTCCTTTTTAATTCCCAAAGGTAGTAGTCAAGTAGCTTTGGTATGAAGGTCTCCTTCAACTTAGTTCTACTCTTCTTGATGAACCAACCAATTGTTGATTCTCATATTAGCTTAGAGCATTACCATCATCATACACATAGCATGAATGTGTGTGTGCACACAAGTGTGTGCCTGTGTGCATGTGTGTGCAGTTCTGGATATGATGCTATGATTTGATTTCAGGGGTCGACAACATCACCGGGAGCACCAGGAGCACCAGGAGCTATAAGAAGCTATAAGAAGGTGGCTTATACCTACTACTGCCTAGGATTTGTTAAGTAGTTCCTCTAGAAAGGACATCATTTGAATAGGAGACTTTGTTACTGTCGCTATGAATATTCATTATACATTCATTGCAAAGTGGTTTTAAAAAATTATGACTTGTGTTTTGATTCTCTAGTGCCTTAATGGTTTCTGCTAATAGCATGTCAGAAGTTGAATATAACAAAACGTGAGATGCCTCATTATAGAGTGAGTAGCTCATGATAGATGCTAATTGGGTTTGGCATAATCTTGTGATTTCATATGGCTTAATATTAAAGAGACAGGTTTCTAGGCCCCAATGAAAGCTGATCTAGACCATAAGTGGAGTTAACAAGTTTTTATTAAGTGCCAGATTGAAGCCACTCCTGCTCTCAGCCCTGAAGAGAATCCAAAGGATGAAATGAGGCTTTTGTGGTTCATGGCAAATGATCCGTGAGAGGAAGAGGATCCACACTTGAGAAAACTAATAACAGTTTTTGATAAGAGTAAAAACTGCAAACTAACTTTCCAACAATAGAGAAATGGTTAAAAAAATATGGTACGCAATTTGCAAAATGTATGTAAAATATATAATCATTGTGTACAATCATATTTTCCAAAAACATTTAATGACAACGGGGGAATTCTCACAACATAAGTGCAAAAAATCAAGACATATGCAGGTTGATCTTATTTACTGTGGACTGGCTTCCACCACCCCTCACCTGGGGACTGGGGAGAAACAAAGCCACTGGGGTTTTATCAATATTCCTGCTAACTTAACACAAGGAAATGAAAGACCCCCGCACGGGGAGAAGTCAATACCTCAGGGAGGAAAGGGTTCTCACAAAGGTCAGGTCTATAATTTCAGATGTTGTTTTTAGGAAAACAAGTCAGAAGTGAACTGTATCCAACCCCCTCCCCAGGGGCCCCATGTCAGCACCCCATCCCCTGAACCCGGAGCTCACTGCTGCCCCCACTGGGGTCGGCAGAAACTGCGAGAAGAGCTGCCCCCCTCCTCCGTGTCCCCAGAAGGCAGCTGTGTGGTTTGCAGGAGCCACAGGACCCGTGACGGGTACCGACCCAGCGTGGAGCGCCAGTGTGCTCAAGGGAAAGGACAAGTGGAAAACCGAGGCGAGAGGGAGAAAGGGGCAGGATTCGGTGAGTGAAGTCCGCCTGTCGCCCATGGCCGGGACTCACATGCCCCAGTGCCACGGGTCCTGCAACTGGGCTGCTGTCGTGGGCCGTGCTATCGTGGGCCGCGCTGTGGTGGGACGCGGTGTCGTGGGCCATGCTATCGTGGACTGTGCTGTGGTGGGCTGCGGTGTCCTAGGCTGTGCTGTGGTGGGCCGTGGTGTCGTGGGCTGTGATGTGGGCCATGCTGTCCGGGCTGCGATGTCGTGGGTCTGCTGTCATGGGCTGGGCCCTCCTTCCCGACCTAGTGCAGGAGGCCAGAGCGTGCAGCACACAGGAAGGCAGCCACGCCAGTTACCAGCCTCTCCAGCGGCCTGATTGAGAATTACTTTGTAGCCACCCCTGAATTGTCCCTTAAGTGGCCTCTAATCTTCTCTGGGGCAGGGGACCTGCTCAGGGAAGGGCTCGGTGCACAGCCTAGCCCCCCGTCCTAACCTGAGCAAACCGCAGCAGCCCTCTCCCTGTACAGGTAGCATCCAGGGAAGGCCCCAACTTGCTGGGATGCAGGAAGGGACCGAAGTGAGCAGGAGCCACCACGGGACCTGCAGCGCCTTTGAACTGGGGGATAGGGCACAGGGTGGCGGTGGGGAAGAGGGATGAGCAATATATGTGTGATCTGTAACTGTACATTTTTAAGAAATTGGAAGTAAACACCAAAATAACATCAGTTATCTTCTGGTGAGATTTTAGATGATTTTCTTTTCTATTTGTGCTTCTCTGCATTTCTAAAATCTTCTGCATCAAACATGTATTGTTCTTTTTGTTGTTGTTTAAAGCTATATGTCCTACCAAAAAAGCAAACTTGGCCTTCCACAGTATGTTCTAAATGGGGTTTTCAAGTGAAATTTGCTGGTGTAGTGTTTACTTGGCTCTAGCAGTTATGACAGAGTGTCTCTGTGCGGGCGGTGTCTCATCACCCAGGCTACCAGCTGTCACTATCATCAGTGCTCACATTATGCTGATTGTCATCATCACAGGATAGCAACTTAAGGATTTTTCTGTATTCTTTTAAGGTGAGCAACTGATATGGCCAGGAACACACAGGACAGGAGCTCTTCACTTTCTTGACCTTCAAAACCTCTATCAGAGGGATGCCTGGTGGGCTTAGTGGTTGAGCGTCTGCCTTGGGCTCAGGGAGTGATCCCAGGGTCCTGGGATTGAGTCCTGCATCAGGCTCCCCGTTCTCCCTCTGCTTATGTCTCTGCCTCTCTCTGTGTCGCTCATGAATAAATAAATAAAATCTTAAAAATAAAAAACCCTGTCAGACATATATTGGGCAAAATCTATTCTCATTTTATGAGTGTTACGTACTGTGATAACTCCTTAAGCCCTAGTGCAACAAAATACATTAAACACAACTTTAGTTCCTAGGTTGCATCCTGCTCTTGATTAGATTATTGGAGTGTGCAGCCTTTGACCCAGTCGATCAATCTCACCTCTATGGGAATGCACCATCAGAAGTAACATGGTCCCTCAAGCCTATTAACAACAAGTACCCACAAAAGTAAAGGGTTAAAAGTATGGCCATTTGGAGCCCATTTAGTTGGGCAAATGGAAATGACTTTAGCTGGAAGAGATCTTGGCCTCTGAAGCTACAAACTCAAATCACAAATGTTCTCCTTTGGTCACCTTTGTGAAGGAGAATCGCAGGTAGAGTTCATTTTGAGTTTTAATTCAAAGATATTATGAAGCATTTCACATGAGGAAGAAATTTAGTCTTCTTGGTCATTTATCCAGAAGGCTGAATAATTTCAGGGCAGAGGAAAATGTGGTCAGGGGCCTCCGAGTAATCAGCACGTTAACCATCCTGCAGAAATGTAAAACTCTTCTGTGTGGGTTAATAGGTACAATTAACACCAAAATTAGATACCATATGTAAGTAATTGAGGTTATTTAATACAACTGTTGACTCAATACGTCTCTGGACTGTGGAGCAGGTAGTCTCGGAATTTATTAGAGTGTAATTAGTGAGACTTTATTGGATTCCACCGTCGGCTCCAGAGCAGATTTGTATGGCGCACAGCTCGGTAGGTGGTTGTCTGAGAAAGCCTGCGTGGCCGTGGTTTCCACATTCGGTTTGAAGTGGGTACGGATGTATTTTCAGATGCAGATTCCGTTCATCAAACGGAATGATGATCAATCAATTGGTGGTCATCAATCATCTGACCTTAATCTCATCCTACCCCCTCTGCCCAACCCCCTCCACCTCTCTCCCGTCCTTAGGGGCTCCCCTTATCACTACCCCCTGTGAGCTTTTCTGCCCAATCCTCAAGCTCCTTCCTCCTTCTCCTGTCACGCTTCGCTTCGACAGTGGTGTTTGCTGGCGTCGGGGCTGGCCTCGTGGTTCCCACCTTCTCAGCTGAGCTCACTTCTGTTCCTCCTCCACGGCTGACTCCCATCTATCCCTGGACAAAAAAAAAAAAAAAAAGGAAAAAGAAATCATTTATCGAGCTAAGGGGAGCCTGAGGGAGGTGAGCCCATGGTAGACAGGAGAAGGAGGAATATTTGACTCTAGGAGGAGGGCAGTTGCTGTAAAAAGCTTTCCTGAAATCTAATCAGATTGAACTTTCGAGCAAAGGTTTTCAATGCTAGCCACCATCAGAATCACCTGGGAAGCTTGTATAAACCACTGCCAGCTGGTTCCCCACCCAGAGATTCTGACTGAACTGCGTGGAGGTGGGGCCCAGGGATCCCAACATTTTCACAGCATCCAGGGGATTTTTTTTTTTTTAAAAGATTGTATTTATTTATTTGAGTGAGACAGAGCACAAGCAGGGGGAAGAGCAAAGGAAGAGGAAGAAGCCGGCTCCTCACTGAGCAGGGAGCCACATGTGGGCCTCCATGCCAGGACCCCGAGAGCATGGCCTGAGCCGAAGGCAGACGCTTAACCAACTGAGCCACCCAGGTGCCCCAACATCCAGGGGATTCTAAAAGGACACCCAGGTTAAGAACTCCTCAAGAGCAGACTTTTTCATACTTTGATGTGCAGGTAAATCACCAGAGTGGGGTGTCAGGGGAGTTCCATTGCAGTGAAGATTTTGGTTCATTAGGTTTGGGGTGAAGCCTGACATTTTACATTCCTAAAAAGTTCCCAGGGGCTGCTGCTGCTGCTGGTCCCTGGATGACACTGTGAGAAAACGTTCTGCATCCCCAGAGAGGCTGAGATAAAGCCCAGGGGCTGACAGACTAGGTCTGTGCAGAAGAGGATGACAGGGAGGATGGTAAGGACGGTTGGCACGCAGGCTAAATCGAATTCAGGTTTCCCCAGATCTCACCAGCCCCTGAGTACAAGTGACATCTCCTGTTGACAATGTGTTCACAGCTCACACTCAAAGGGCTCCTGCTCACCCCTCAGTTTGCGATCAGAGCCTCCAGCTCCCTCCTTAAGGCTCACTCAGTGATTTCTAGGTTTCCCTGGGGGGTAGGGGGGGTCTCTCCACCTCAACCACAGCCTGTCGGGATCTCCTGGTTCTTGCTCCAAGCTCGGGACTCCTCCTGGGGAGGGCTGCTGCTGCTGCTGTAGATGCCAGGCCCTGCCGGGGACCTCGCCGGGGCCCCAGGGAAGGCGCGGTCTCCCGGCGCCGGCTAGCGGGGAGCAGGCAGCGTCTACACTGGTCGCATGAGATTGCTGCGCAGGTGCCTCAGGCTTAGCTCGCTTCCCCGGGCATCTGCCCACATCTCTTCTGAAATGGCATCAAGATCCTCCCTGCAGCTCCTCTCCAGGCCTAATCCACGGGCTGGCAAAGACACAGATATCACCTCTGTCTTGGCAAAGAGGAAGAATGTAAATTGGCTCCAACAGAAAAATCTGTCTTGTGGAATTGAGCTCCTTGCCCGAAGAAGCGTTGACATCGTCGCAGGATGGCCACGCTCCTGGATGTGGTGGGCCCGGGGTTCCGGACTTCCCCGATTTTCTGACCTGGAGCATCACCCGTTTTGGACTGTTTCAAGATGCATGTGGAAATGGAAACAAGCAATGAGACATTTAAACAATATTGAATTAAACCATTAAAATTCAAACACTCTGGGGCTCCAGGCTGGCTCCCCATCCCCACGCTCCTGCTCTTGGTGAGCAATTCGGACTCTGTGTCTTGCAGCTCTAAACTATGCTTCTACCTTGGCTTCACAGTTTCTTGGTTTTAAGCAACTTTTTTATTAACAGCCGATGTGAAAAATGTATGGTTTGATTCACTTACACCATTCAGTCTCCAGCCCCCTCCTCCTGATTTTGTTGGTTGTTTTTTAACCACTGGTTCTTATTTTGGTTACTTTTAAAACTCAGGTAATATGCATAAACTTTTGTTTCTTGATTATTAATCTTTAGATATTGGGTTTTTTGCACCTACCAATGTGTAAGATCAGGCCCCTGACACCCTTGCATATTTTCTCTCTTTCTTCAAGTCCTGTTAACTGGGTTATTTTATCAAGCTTGTCTACACAGCATCAAAAGTTCAGAAATAGCCGAAGTAAAACCAGCAAATCACTGAAGTAGTAATTAGTAAAAATGTATTGTGCACACAGCAAAAAAGACAGTTTGCAAACCAGAGCATGCAAACTGAAACACAGAATGAGGCTGGGGGTGGGGGAGGATGTGGTTATAAAGCAGCTTATGTAATGAGAAAGCAGTGACTGTTCATTCTTCACAGTGATTGTTTGCAATATTAGAATTTTCTCAAATGACCGGGAACTGGCCAGTTAGTTAGCACATATCCACTAGGAAAGCAGTTTAACTTTTGCTCATGATTTCCAGAGTCATAAGTGAGAAATAACCCAGGTCAAGTTAGCCTTGCAAAATAAGCTACATTAAGCTTTGCTTGTATGACTAAACGGATTTCATCTGGTCAGGGAATTTTTAAGGCTGGTCTTTGCTTGTTTTTGATTTTAACAGGGGAAAGCAGAGTTTAGAAAGTTATGTTTAAATAAACAGTGTTTAATGAAGGACCAGGGCAGGTTGACTGGATGCGCAGAATAGGAAATCTATTTTATGGCAGGCATGCCTCTCCCAGGGGAGATCCCAAGAGTCAAGGGCAAATCGATTCTCTTCCCTTAAATGCCATCAAATCCTGAACCATTTATGTCACTGAGACCTTTAGTGTCACTGAAAAGGAACCCTGGATATGTTTAGTTTGTTTTACTTTGGGAATGAATACTCCGGCGCAGTTTTTCCTCCCTGGTGTTTTAAAATTATCTTCTTCCTTGGTGATAGAGAAAAAAATTACCCTATCGTTTATATCTTCCAGCTGTTTAATGCATTTTGAGTGTGTCCATATACACTGACTTCTCTCTAGGATGATTTGCATAGAAATTATCCCAGGATTACTTTTCATTACCCTCTTTAGTTAGCTTCCCCGTTCTTGAGGCTTATTGTCTTTCTTCAATTTATTTTTCCTTTTGCTGCTGTGGATCTCTTAAATTACATTTTCAAAAAAAAAGTCTAGAGGTGTTTGCATGTCTGAAAATGTATTCTCCCCTAGTATCTGATTAATGTTTTGAATTAATGTTAATTCTACATTTAAAATCCTTTTCCTCCAGAACTCTTAAGACATTTCTCTACTGCCATCTAGCACTTAAGCGTCACTGAAAAGGAAGCAGCAGTCCCCAGTACTAAGCCAGACTGCTCGCTTGGAGTCCAGGTCTGCCACCTGCTAGCTGTGTGACCATGGGTAAGTTTCTCAGTATTTTCATCCAAAAAATGATGATGGTGATAACTCAAAGGACTAAATAGTGAGGATTAAATTAGTTAGCTAAGATATATAAGGTGAAGCAGCTGCTTGCACATAGTAAGCCCTATAAAAATGTTAGCTCCTTGAAAAAAATCAATTTTATGATCATTATCGTCTTGCTTTCATCCTGGATGTTCTGAAGGGTCATTATACTATTGCTGTGTGCATCTTATACTTGGTGAACTTGGTACGTGGAAGACCCTTTCAAGTATCTTCCTTTAGTTCTGGGAATTAAAAAAAAATTTTTTAAATAATTTTATGTCTCCACTTTGTCTCTTTTCTCTTTCTCAGGTGTCTTGGTTAAATGTAAATCCCTTTGGATTAAGATGATGTGTTTATATATTTTTTCTTTTTTTCCAACTTCCATTTTTTTTTTTTTTGTCTTTTCTATATTCTGGGAGATTTTCTCATCTGTTTCTTCCACCTGATTACATCCTAAATTTCTACATTCATGTCTTTAATTATCACAAATAGTTTCTTGTTCTGTGCTTCTTTTGGTTCTCTCTGGAGTTTTTAATGGATGTAATATCTATATCTTTTTGTGGCACTTAGATTTGTTTTATGATGTACAATTTCTGCTAGATTATCTCCATTCCTTCCAAAATGCAATGGCCCATAGTCCTTTATAGACACCTCACTTCTTTAAAAAAAAAAAAAAAAAAAAACTTTATTTATTTATTTGAGAGAGAAAGAGAACACAAACAGGGGGAGGGGCAGATGGAGAAGGAGGCTCCCCACTGAGCGGGGAGCCTGATGTGGGGCTCCATTGTGACCAGAGATTGTGACCTGAGCTGAAATCAGAAGCTTAACCAAGGCACTCAGGCACTTGATGCCTCACCTCTTTTGAACAGTCTCCTTATATTTTAATCCTTTTCTATGATATTAATTTCACCCTCCCATAATTGACATTTTAATTTTCATATTTATTTATTTACTTATTTTACCATGAAATAGTTTATTGTAGGGTGGCTTTGAGGGATAAATGGAAGGTAAGTAAAAATTTGCCAGGTAAGGCTGAAGGTGTTCCAGGTTGGGGCACATACTGCATATTTTCCTGTTGTGGTATTTATGTTTAGCTGTGGTTTTTCTGTATCGTTTTCAAAAAGCAATACTGTATCTTAGCCCCTGCCCTTCTGGTCCTTACGGCCCCCTCCCCTCCCAGCCAGTACCAGTGTTTCCTGTCTTGCAGAGATGTCTTCCAGGTGAAAATAAGGTGTCACGTACTTGATAACTAAACAGCCTGGCCAACTCAGGACTACATGAATTGGATATGCAGTGATAACATTCTGCTGAGTACTTTAATTAAAGCACATACTGATAAATTGATAAACATCCGAAATGAAAGTATTCTAATGATATTATTGTATCAACAATATGATTTGAAGTCAAACAGAATGCCTCCTGCCAAGGCCACTCCTTGGTAGGGGAACAGCAAAATATTCACCCATCCAGCATAAAGGCCTCACTAAATAAAAAGTGTACTCCCCACTCACATCCCAACAGTCTGAGCCTTTGTTTTTTAATGTGGACAAACATTTAATTAATAAATACATAACCCTCAAATGTGAAGAGAGAGAAAAAAGCTTACAATTTACAACTAAAATTATAAATATACTAATATTTCTAAGCTAAACAAGTATTTATGGGTTTGGTTTTGTTTTATTTTAAAGATTCTATTTATTCATGAGAGACACAGAGAGAGAGGCAGAGACACAGGCAGAAGGAGAAGCAGCCTCCATGCAGGGAGCCCGATGTGGGACTCCAGGATCATGCCCCGAGCCAAAGGCAGATGCCCAACTACTGAGCCTCCCAGGCATCCCAAGTATTTATTTATTAAGTCAAACTATAGTTCAATTAAACAAAAATAAGGTATTTCTTTATTTCTGGAGCACTGATTATTTGTTCCATTTAGAAACTATTTAAGGTAATACAAAATGAATTTTGTAACTTCCGAAAATATCAACAAGTAACTCAACTTGCTAAGATCAGGCCTGATTCAATGTCTTTCATTTTTTTGTTGTTGTTTTTCTTTTTTGCATTTTATTTAAATACAATTTGCCAACATATAGTCTAACACCCAGTGCTCATCCCATCAAGTGCCCTCCTCAGTGCCCGTCACCCAGTTACCCCATCCTCCCGCCCACCTCCCCTTCTGCGCCCCTTTGTTTGTTTCCCAGAGTTAGGAGTCTCTCATGGTTTGTCTCCCTCTCTAATTTTTCCCACTCAGTTCTCCTCCTTTACCCTATAATCCCTTTCACTATTTCTTATATTCCCCGTATGACTGAAACCATATGACGACTGTCTTTCTCTGATTGACTTACTTCACTCAGCATCATACCCTCCAGTTCCATCCACGTACCATAATTGACATTTTTTTAAAAAATCACATTTTTGCTACTCCTTGTAACTAGGACATAGACTTTGTTTCTGCCAATCAGAATACAATCTTTTGAGAAATTTGATTCTAAAGTTAGTTATTTTGCCACTGTGCAGAGACAGAGGCAACATTTCTCTGGGGTCTGCAGTGGGACCACAGCAGCTCCCTTTCCAGATTAGGTACCCAGTATGGTTCTGGGAGATGTTCCTAGAGACTCAGCACAGAGTTGTTTCCTCCACTCCTTTAAAAGATTGTCTGAGATGCCTAACACCCAATAATAAGTGCTTCCCTGATAATGACTTTCTAAACAGATTTATCCCATATATTCCAGATTTTTTTTTTCAAACTGCTCATATGGCCTTGCCATATGGACATTCAATGAACCCACCTCTTGGTATTCATGTCCTTGTGTAATCCTCTTTCACCGAGTGTGGGCAGCCTGGGCATATTGGCTCACTTCTAATCATTTGAATATGGCAGGCATAATGGAATGTCACCTCCTGGATTACATAAGAAAAAGAGCATAGCTTCTATTTTGGGTGCTCACTCTCTCTGGCTCATTCTTGGATCATTTACCCTGGGGAAAAAGTCAACTGCTGCATCCTAAGCCAGCCCTGTGAGAGGCCTGCGTGGCAAGATTCCAAGGTCTACAAAAATCCATGTGAGTGAGCAAGAAAATAGATCCCCTCGCTCTCATTTGAGCTTTTAAATGAGACCCAGCCAGTAGCTTGACAGTAATCTCATGAGAAACCTTAGCTAGAGGCCCCAGCTGAACAGCACCTGGTATCTGACTCACAGAGACCATGAGCTGATAAATGTTGGGTGTTTGATGGCATTTCTCAGAACTAGAACAAATAAACCTAAAATTTGTCTGGAACCACAAAAGACCCTGAGTAGCCAAAGCAATCTTGAAAAAACAAAACTGGAGGCATCATAATCCCACATTTCAAGATATACAACAAAACTATAGTAATCAAGACAGTGCAGTACTGGCACAAACCTAGAGAGATCAATAGAACAGAATGGAGAGCCCAGGAACAAACCCATGATATATTTTTTTAAAGATTTATTTATTTATTCATGAGAGACCCAGAGAGTCAGAGACACAGGCAGAAGGAGAAGCAGGTTCCCTGAGGGAAGCCAATTGTGGGACTCGATCCAGGACCCCAGGATCACACCCTGAGCTGAAGGCAGATGCTCCACTGCTGAGCCACCTAGGCGCTCCCAAACCCACACTTATATGGTCAGTTAATCTATGAAAAAGGATACAAGAATATACAATGGCAAAATGTCTTTTCAATAAATGGTTTTGGGAAAACTGGACAGCTACATGCAAAAGAATAAAACTGGGCCAATTTTTCACACCAGACAGAAAAAATAAACTCAAAATGGATTAAAGATCTAAGTGTGAGAACTGAGACCATAAAAACCCTACAACAGAGCACAGACAGTAATTTCTCTGACATCAACTGTTGTAACTTTTCTCTAGATATGTCTCCTAAGGCAATAGAAACCAAAGCAAAAATACACTCTTGGGATTACAGCAAAATAAAAAGTGCTGCCCAGAAAATGAGACAGTCAACAGAACAGAAAAACAGCTTACTGAATGGGAGATGTTTGCAAATCATATATTTGATAAGGGAGTTAATATCCAAAATACATAAAGAACTCATACGGTGCAACACCAACCACCCCCCAACAATTGGATTAAAAAATGGGCAGAAGACACGAATAGACATATCTCCAAAGAAGGCATATAGATGGCCAGCAGACACATGAAAAGATGCTCAACAACACTCATCATCAAAGAAATGCAAATCAATCCACAGTGACATATCACCTCACGTCTGTCAATGGCTAAAATCAACAACACAAGAAACAACAGGTGTTGGTGAGGATGCAGACAAACAGAAATCCTCATGCACTGTTAGAAATGTCAACTGCTACAGCCACTGTGGAAAAAAGTATGGAAGTTCCTCAAAAAATTAAAGGCAGTATTACCATATGATCCAGTAATTTCACTATGGGATATTTACCCAAAGAATATGAAAACACTAATTCAAAACAATACATGCACCTCTATGTTTATTGCAGCATGATTTACGATAGTCAAGATACCGAAGTAACCTAGGTGTCTAAAGATAGATGAATAGATACAGAAGGTGTGTGTGTGTGTGTGTATATATATATATATATATACACACACATATATATATATCAAGGGAATATATACATATATATGGAATATTTCAAAGATGAAATTTTGCCATTTGCAACAATATGGCTGGATCTAGTGGGTAGAACATGAAGTAAAATAAGTCCTTCAGAGAAAGACACCATATGATTTCACTCATGTGGAATTTAAGGAAGAAAACAAGTGAACACACACACACAAAAGACACAAACCAAGAAACAGACTCTTAACTGCAGAGAACAAAATGGCAGTTCCCAGAGGGCAGATGGGAGGCGGGTGAGGAGAAATGGGTGAAGGGGATTAAGAGTGCACTTGTGATGAACTGAGTAATGTATAGAATTGTTGAATATTGTACCTGAAACACATATAACACTGTTAATCTTTTAAAATAAATTAATTTTAAAAATGGTGTTTTTCAGCCACTAAGTTTGGGGGTCATTTGTTAGGTAGCAAAAGCCAAAGAGTACAAGTGTTGCAAATTTAACTTGTCTAAAACCAGACTACTAACATTTAATTGTGCCTCCTTTCAGAGATTCCTCATCTCCGTGAAGGACTACCCTACCCTTCCAGTGGCTGAGGCCAAAAGCTTGGAATCATCCTCAGTTTCTCTTCTCTTGTGACCGATAACCAAACCATCAGCAACCCCTATCAGCTCTCCTTTCATCATATTCACTAAAATCTGCCAATTTCTTATCATCTCTGCTGCTATCACTCTGGATGAAACCACTGTGTTCTTAGATAAGGATGATTGCAGTGGTGTTTCCATCCTTCCATTTTTACTGCTCTATCTCTTTCCCACACAAAGCTGAAGTGGCCCATTTAAAGGTAAAATCATTTTCCTCCTTTGCTCAAAGCTCTCTAATGATTCCTCATCTCCCCATAAAGACAGCCTTCAGAATGACTTGAAAGGTCTGTGAGGTCAGACCTTCTCTCTTAGCTTTCTTCCCAAGCCATCCTGGCCAAAGTCTGAGTCCATCTCAGGGCCTTTGCACTTGCTCTTCTTCAGCCAAAAGGCATGAACACACCTGACCATAAGGAAGGGATTCTGTCTACTTTGTCCATTGCTGTACTCCCAATACCTAGAGTACTGCCCAGTTCACAGAAAGTCCTCAAATATCCACCGATGACACGTATCCACCCAGATAGAGTGGATGGATGCTGTGCTCTGCAGCTACAAGCCCTGAGCAATCCATAGCCTTCATTATTTTATCTGTCCTTTGTGCTGGAGCTTTTCTCTGCATGTCTTACAATTAGTTACCTGCTTATATTTCATAGTGAAACACTATTAGGTAGATGGCATGCTTTTCTCTGTCTTTAGTGGCCTCTTTCCTGAATGAGAGGGCTGACTATACCACGTGTGCATGTGTGTGTGCATACACACGTGTTTCGGGTGGGGCCTGCTGAGCCTATGCAATGGCAGGCTTCACTAAAAGCTTTCACCAAAGCATATTCACGTTAGGAACAAGTGGATACATTGGGTTTCTTCCCCAAAAATGTCCAAATAAGAATGGCTTTCTCTACTGGAGGAGCACTATGTTGCCCTGGTCCAAATTTTGGTGAAAGATGCCAATATGTGATGTTTTTCTGTAATTTCCATCAGTGTCTGCTCTTCATCCCATGTTTGTCCCCTGCACCATTAGACTCTAGAGGCACCCAGAGGCAAGAACCCTGGTGCATCTTGGGGGTGGGGGGTTCCTTCCCTGTTTGTGTGTGTGTGTGTGTGTGTGTGTGTGTTCCCCCATCTACTCCCATATTCCTGGAATTCACAATTTAAGATTGCAGATGCCCACTCCTTTTTCCATTCTCAGCAATTTTATGACTATTCTCTTTAATTCTTTTTTTTTTTTTCACTCCTTTCATGTCAATGAGTTTCCAGGAAAACAAGGTGGTAAAGTCATAGGCACACTATGTCATCTTCAACCAGAAGACACGCATTATATTGTAATTTTTGCTTTTTGCCACCCTTATTATATGCTAGTTTTATTTTTCCACTTGCCTTCATTTTCTTTTACCAGAAGCTTCTGTTCCTGGTGTTATGAAATTTTATAATGATATGCCTCTTGGTGGAGGCATTTTTATTCACTGTGCTGAACAAACAGAGTTCCTCCCTTACTTCTAGAGAAATTTCCACAATGTATTTACTCACTGTTTTATCTTCCTGGAATTCCTATTCATTGGAAATTTTACCTCCTGGATAGATTAACCACCTCTCTCATCTTTCTTTTTATCTTCTTCCTGTGAGCTTTCCTCATCTTCTTATCCTTCAATTGAATTTATTTTGGCTATCCTGCTTTTAATTTCCAAGAGCTCTCTTTATTCTCTATTTGTTCCTTGTTTTTGGCATTTCTTGTTTTATGAATACAATATCCTCTCTTGCCTCCTAGAAGATAACAGCTCTACGTGGTGCTTTGTTTGTTTTAATCTATTTCCTCTGGATTTATTTTTTCTCTTTGCTTTGGATGGCTTTCCCAAACATCTGGAGATTGTTAACTGTATGCTTTGTTACAAAGATAAACTGAGGCATATAAAACATTTTAAGAGTTTGAGCAATAACCGATTTAAATTAAGTAGGACCAAAGTGAACACAGTTAAGATTAGCTTGGCTGACAGGAGCCTGGGAGAGGCAGAGCAAGTGTGGAACCAAAGAAAGGAAATCATTTGATTGGTTGTGGCTTTGTCAGCTGTTTGTGATTGGTTGTCCTTAGCATTTTGATTTCATAACCGGAGACATTTATAGGCTTCAATTTCGATTGGCTTCTGTAGGGCCACTATGGCATTAGAGACTCTGTGTCCAGTGGCCTCCTTGTGTAATTAATTAAACAGCTGTATTCAAGAGCAAGACCAGGCATGCATTTCATTTGTTGACTGATGGATTTCATGTTAGGATAATTTGGATGACCAGGCATTTGCATGGTCATTTCTCCGGGATCCTGAGTATTGTGTATATGGCAGGACACTCCTCACACTAGGTGGCAAGAATAATAGTCACAAAAAGGCAAACGCCAGCAATGAAGTGTCATTGTCTAAACATGACATCCTCCCACAGGATACTAAACTATGCCATTAAATCCATATTTTACTGTTATCAGCCTATAATCCATGACCAACTTGAGGACAAGTAGTGTTACCTACTTAATCTTGATGTTCTTTGATTTCTCAATAAATGCATGTGGAATGAATGAATGGATAAACTCAGCTTGGCAGGGATTAGCTCAGGGCCTGGCCCAGCACCTCAAATAACACGAGCCCAATCAGGCTGTGGCCAGCTAATTGCTGACTGCATCAGGGTGCCCTCCCTGGTGACCCAGGGCCCTGACCTAGCCCTGACCCAGCCATTCTGGGGGAGGCAGCTCAGACCTCATGTAACTAAGGCCAGAGGGCACATGAGCCCAGGGCTCAGAAGGAGGAGCATCACCTCTGCCCTGCCTTGTTGCTGCACCTTTTTTTTTTTTTTTTTAAGATTTTATTTATTCAGGAGAGACAGAGAGAGTCAGAGACACAGGCAGAGGGAGAAGCAGGCTTCCTGCAGGGAGCCAGATGTGTGACTCGATCCCAGGACCCCAGGATAATGACTGGAGCCAAAGGCAGATGCTCAACCGCTGAGCCCCCAGGCACCCCTGTGCCCTGCAATTCTTAACAGCAAGGCTAAGTTTATAGTCGGATCCTTTTTTGCCAAAAGTGAACATAGAGCCAATGGCTTCCAACTGTCCAGTGACCCCCAGCTACCCTCGTGGCTGTTGGGTCTGGATATTTTTCCCTTTCATATTCTCCACATTAAAGAGTTGTCAGTGTCGAATCAGCCCTGCTGTTTTGCCATTTCCCCAACTAGGAGAGCCACCTGTCATCTGAAAACACACCCTCTTTGAGACCAGTGGGGAACACGATGTTCCTTAACATCTAGAAAAAGGAGCACAATCCCTTCTGTCATTTCCCCCTTTCAGTCAGGTTGTGTCAGATTTGTCCGGATGCCAAGATAATTAATATTTTAAGTAGGCTTTCTTAAGACTTTTAAAAAGGATAAACAGATGATGCCTTTTCCTATTTAAGCACATGTTATTCATTTGCTTCACAGTAAGTATGATAATGGATACAGAGAAAAATGTTGCCTTCAGAGTTTTACAGTCTCAGGAGGAAAAACAAATCCAACTAAGTTTAGCCAATGTTATCTTCTTATTAACAGCTCAGAAACAGTGTTTCCAGGGTGGGAGGATGCACTGGTGGTCTCTGTGACCCCAGCTGGGCATTCACAGGGCTTCTGGATGACTCTCAAATATATACGTGAAATCTACAATCAGGAAAAAATTACCTTGTGCTTTGCTTTGATCACATCCCCTTTCAGATTTGTAAATTAACAAATGGAAATCTGAAGTGACAGGCAGGTGTGAAAGAGAACTCAAAGAAACAGCTGCTTTAAGGAATAATATTGAAAATGTATAAAAGCTGTTAATAAATAAAAAGAAGCCCATATGTGTATTTTAAAAATCCCAAACACTTCTTTCCTGGCTTCTCCACAATCCCTTAAGTATAAATAGCTTTTTTTTTTTTTTTTTTTTTTAATTAACCAAATCTGCCAAGATTTCTGCAGACCCTCAAGGAAGCATAAAGAATATGAGTCAATGTAAAGGATTAAACTAGAAATGCTGGTGGTTAAAAAAGGAAACTGGGGCATGCACGCAACATGGAGCCAAGCTCATTGACGGGGCTGGAGAGAGGGTAGGGAGGGAAGGCGGGCTTGACACATGAGCAGCTTCACGAAAATCCTCAGTGGAGCCCTTGCATTGCCAGAGATCTCTGGGGGCGGGTGGGGGGCAGCGGCCGGGAAGGTTCCAGACCTCTTCAATCCCTCCCAGCACCCCCCACCCCCACCGCAGCAGCTCTGGGCACGTTTCTTTTTTAGACTGGTCTTCTGCCCGGGGTCTCATAGCCGAGGGTTGTGTCAGCACAGAGAACCTCCCGGGAGAGTGGAAGGTGCACCCGTATACACCAATCACAAATGACAAAACGAGCGAGACAGAGGGACCTCAGGAGCCCTGGCAGGTCCCTTTGCTAAAATAAGTAGAATGGACTGATCCCAAGAGCATCCAGGGCAGCGGAGGAGAGGCCAGGGCAATCAGAAATCACTAAAGATCAGTACCCTGACCTGAATGGCCATCTCAGGGCGTTGAGAAGGAATGACCTACAAATCCACGAAGGACCTCAAGGACCTACTGGGTGAAGATTTTAAACATCAGAATTCAAGGTAGGCATTCCCAAGGATGTAAGGAGAACGGGAACACTGAGGGATGGAAGAACAAAACCAAGTTGGACTTCAGCCCTTCTCCGGGAGCGACCAGCAGGGGGACCCGGGAGCGATGGGGGGGGGGGGGTGTCAGAATCCCCGCAGGGGGCCACGTGGAGCTTCTGCCCTTGGCCTTTCACCTGACCTTTAACATAGACCACAATGACCTTTCTCTTAGAAGCCAAACTGGAGTTTGTAAGAGGGACGGAAACACTTCGTCACCCCGAATCCTCAGCTGCGGGGAGCCTCCCAAGCAGCACTACTGATTTGAATTACCTGAGGGCTTTTCTCAAGGGGAGGTCAAGCCAGACATTCCATGAGGGCACAGTTGGTGGCAGGACATCCAGAAATAGGAGGAGCACAGGACACACACCTGACCCTTAAAAAGGTTTCAGATCTTTAACCCACACTCCTGATCGCCGTTGCATTCATTGTAGGAGCCCAATAATTATGTTTTAAATGAATAAATCAGTGTGCCAGGTGCTGTGGCTGACACTAGGAAGACAAGGGTGACAACATAAGATCTGTGGAACTCTTTTTTAAGACTTTATTTATTCGGAGGGGAGGAGATCTCTTGCCCATGAGAGTGAGCACAAGGAGGTTGGTGCAGAGGGAGAGGAAGAAGCAGACCCCTCACTGAGCAAGGAACCTGATGCAGGGCCCGGTCCCAGGATCCTGAGATCATGACCTGAGCCGAAGGCAGACGCCTAACCAACTGAGCCACCCAGGCACCCCAAGACTTGTGCAGTTTAAAGTCCTATAACTTGAGAGAAGAATGAAGAGAAATCAGGATAGTACCATGTACTAACATTAGTAAGCATGCAGGTAAAAAGAGAAGGCAAATCATTATAATACCTAAAACTGTGTTTAGAAAGTGATGAAAAAAAATCTAAATGTATCACTTATGTTTATGTTGAAAAGATGAAACCCTCTGGGTAAAGAGCAACAGAATTAGCAACAAAATGTAATTATCTGCTACTTAAAGAGACACAAGTGAAAGTAGTGTGTAAGCTAAAAGCCATGTGGAAAGCACAGCTGCTAATAGTCTGTTCTCCTACAAGATGTAATAAGGTTCTACCATGTAAAGCCTATCTTAAGCCCTCTTGATGCGTCATCAGGCCTGCTGAACACATAGCGTATACATGAGAAAACTCAGATATTGGATCATCTGATGGGAAAATGCACAGGTTTCCTAGCAGTAAAAGAAAAAAAAAAAAAAAATAACGGAGGCACCCGTGTGGCTCAGTCAGTGAAACATCTGACTTTGGCTCAGGTCCTGGTCCCGGGGTCCTGGGATCAGGTCCCATGTCAGGCTCCCTGCTCTACAGGGAGTCTGCTTCTCCCTCTCCCTCTGCTCCTCCCCCTGCTCATTCTCCCTCTCCTCTCTCTCTCTCTCTCTCTAATAAATAAAATCTTTAAGAAAAAAAAAATAAATTGAGCCACCTTACAGGCACCATTAATCATGGTTTCAGCTAACAAAAATAAAGTGATAAAGTCCATTGCTGGCAATCAGGAGAAATATGTATTTGTATTACAGCGCCTAGTGACATTGTGACTGGGATTCATCTGGCTGGGGACAATAAGGAGATGTTGCAACGAAACTATGAAATTATTCAAATCCTTTGTTCTGGTATCACTGCTGAATTTCAAGGAAATATCCTGAAAAAAGTTGTTTTGTTTTTTAAAAAAACAATGTTCATATTGGCACTGTTGTTAATTTCTTTAAAAATTAGAGAAACACTCCAAATTCTCAGTGGGAAGGGATTAGCGAAATAGGCCATGGGAACTTGTCTTAGCTACAGCTATTGAAACAACTAGCAGACATCTTCATCGGCCCAGGAGGGAGAGACACCATCCAGAGTTACCCGCCCCCCCCCCACACACACACCGCCCCCAAGCTAGAAAAATGGACAGAGTCCAGGAATCATGCTATTCAGACATCAGACAGTAGGCAGAAACTGACTGGGATCCCTGAGAAAAGGGAAGAGTTGAGGTGAGGTCAACCATGGCCAAGCCTTGCTGTCTGGAGGTGATTCCCAGAGTGCAGCTCATGGAGGAGAATCCCAGACTCGTCCACCAGTCCCTCTGAGTTGAGGAGATGGACAGACCCTCGGACAGGCCAGAGTTTCTAGAA
The DNA here is from genome assembly GCF_048164855.1 of Canis lupus baileyi. Taxonomy (NCBI): domain Eukaryota; kingdom Metazoa; phylum Chordata; class Mammalia; order Carnivora; family Canidae; genus Canis; species Canis lupus. The sequence goes on from NC_132848.1 coordinate 36,258,384, forward strand.
CTGGCAGAGGAGGGGCCCCAGGGAGGAGAAACATGCTGAGAAAGAGGTTCAGAAATTTATTATTATTTTTTTAAAGATTTTATTTATTCATGAGAGACATAGAGAGACAGAAGCAGAGGGAGAAGCAGGCTCCATGCAGGGAGCCCGATGTGGGACTCGATCCCGGGACTCCAGGATCACGCCTTGAGTTAAAGGCAGGTGCTAAACCACTGAGCCACCCAGGGATCCCTGAGCTTCAGAAATTTAGACAGGGATCTTCTTGAGTCTTTGACTACATGCCAGTGAATGCACGTGTGGGATAAAATCCCACAGGCCAGACAAGATTAACTCCCAAAGAAAGAATAATAATACCAGACATTACACAGTGCAGGGGATGACCTGTGTGTCCTTCAGCCAGAGAGAAAGATCTCACTGGATATTCAGGACACTAACTAGGATCCTTAGAAAGTATCTGACAAATGGGATTTCACAAGTTCCAGGATAAAAACTAGTCTAAAAGCACCTTAAATGACTTTTTACTACTAAAAGAAAAGTTAGATAACTTAATGAGCCATATATCTATTAGGTAAACTGAATTTGTAATGAAAGGTCTTCCCACAATAGGTTTGGGGCAGTCCGGATGGGTCAGCGGTTTAGCGCCTGCCTTTGGCCCAGGGCGTGATCCTGGAGACTCGGGATCGAGTCCCACGTCAGGCTCCCTGCATGGTGCCTGCTCCTCCCTCTGCCTGTGTCTCTGCCTCTCTCTCTCTCTCTCTCTGTGTGTGTCTCTCATGAATAAATAAATAAAATCTTTAAAAAAAAATCCTAGGTTCAGATGACTTTACAGGTGAATTCTACTTAACATTCGATGAAGAAATATTATAATTTCTGCACAGATTCTTCTAGGTAATAGGTAAAGGAGCTCTTTTTCTTTTTCTTTTTTTTTTAAGATTGTATTTATTTATTAGAGATCACGAGTGGGGAGAGAGGGAGAGAGAGAGAAGCAAGTCCCAATGTTGGACTTGATCCCAGGACCTTGAGATAATGATCTGAGCCTAGGGCAGACCCTTAACTGACTGAGCCACCCAAGTGCCCAGAAGGAGCTGTTCTTAAGTCATGTCATAAGGTCAGTGTTCTCCTGATTAGCAACCAGATGAACACACTATAAGAAAAGGGAACTATGGGCTATTTCCCATGAATATAGACGCATAACAACATAGTGTCCACTTCAGTTTGGTGATGAAGGGCATCCAATGAAGGCCTCTAGCTGGCATCATACTTTATGGTCAAAAAGGGAATGCTTTCCTCCTAAGCCCTTCTATTAAGCCTTATGTTGGAGTTCAGGGCCAGTGCAATTAAAAAAAAAAACAAAACATGATAAAGGAGAGGACACTATGATTTTAAGACTTACTATGAAACTATAGTAATTACAACAGTATGATATCAGTGGAACAGAATAGAATCCAGAGAGAGACTCACACATATGTGTGTGGTCACTTGGTTTGACATAGCACCAAGGTGAGGAAAGTATAGTTTTTCAACAAATGGCACTCAAAAAACTGATTATCTATGAGGTCTTGACTCTTACCCTTCACACTGTATACAAAATTAACCCTAAATTGTTATAGTCTTAAATGTGAGGGCTAAAACTTGAACACCTCTGTAAGAAAGCACTGGAGAAAATCTTGGAAGGAGCCTTGATATCCTTCGACAGATGAATGGATAAAGAAGATGTCTATGTATACAATGGAATATTACTCAGCCTTCAGAAATGACAAATACCCACCATTTGCTTCAACGTGGGTGGAACTGGAGGGTATGATGCTGAGTGAAGTACGTCAATCAGAGAAGGACAAACATATGGTTTCACTCATACAGGGAATATAAGAAATAATGAGAGGGATTGTAAGAGAAAGGAGGGGAACTGAGTGGGAAAATTAGAGAGACAAACCATGAGAGACTCCTAACTCTGGGAAATGAACAAAGGGTCGCAGAAGGAGAGGTGGGTGGGGTTATGAGGTGACTGGGTGACAGGCACTGAGGAGGGCACTTGATGGGATGAGCACTGGGTGTTAGACTATATGTTGGCAAACTGAATTTAAATTCCAAAAAAATTTTTAAAAAATTTCTGGAGACTTTAAGTGGGGGCAAAGATTTCTTACATAGGACGCAACCCACCAAAAAATAAAAATTGAGAAATTGGACTTTATCAAAACTCAAGTGTTTTCATCTTTGAAAGATCTGTTAAGAAAATGAAGAGGCAAGCCAACAGCAGATGAGAAGATTTGCCAAACACGTTTCTGATAATGGACTTGAATACAAAATTTATAAAGAAATCTTACAATTTGATCTCAAGAACAAGCCAATTTTTAAAATAGGCAAAAGATTTGAATGAACACTTCTCCAGAGAAGATAGTAAATGTGTATGTAAAATAATATAAAGTGGAGCAGCCCAGGTGGCTCAGTGGTTTAATGCTGCCTTCAGCCTAGGGCCTGATCCTGGAGACCCGGGATCGAGTCCGCATCGGGCTCCCTCCATGGGGCCTGCTTCTCCCTCTGCCTGGGTCTCTGCCTCTCTCTTTCTCTCTCTCTCTCCCTGTGTCTCTCCTGAATAAATAAATATTTTTAAAAATGCATAAAGTGGTAAATAAAAACACAAAAATGTCTAATTCATGTGTACGCAATGGGAAAAAAATCAAAAACCAAAAATGATCTTCCGTATTCACTGAAATATTTTTAAATAAGCTTCTTTTATTTAAAAAAAAAAAAAAACATTTTTACTTAAAAGCTTAAGTTCAAACTAGAGAATGGATAATCATTGATTGGGGAGACAAGATGCCGGATTTCCAACCTTGACCTTAGTGGCAACACCCCAACACGTGCGCTCGAGGGTGAAGAATACGGATCCGAGAATATCACATAAGTGTGATTTTAGAGTTGGAGAAATTTCAGAGAGGAAAGCTGCCTTTTATCTGGCTTGTGACTTAGAGCTGCGGCTCCATTTCTGAGCGGAGAATGGAGTCTGCTCTTCGTGGGGGAGCAGAACCGGGGGCAGCCCCGCTTCGGGAGAGGTGCGGGGCGCCGTGTTCTCCAAAGGCAGCAAATGTCTTTTCCAGGAGGAGCTGGCGCCTGGATGGCGCTGCCGTGCGGGGCCCCCGAGCGTCGCTGTGTGGCCCACTCGATCCAGGCCAGCTCCCCGCTTTCACGCTAACACAGTCCTGCCGGGAGGCTGTGTCTGCAGGAGGTGGGAGCAGGGCGACCCGGCGCGGGGTGCCTGGTTTGGGCCAAGTGCCGGCAGGACCCCCAGGGGCCTGTCTGCAGATGTGCGGCTCAAGGGCCTGGCGAATATTCTGTCGCGAGGGACCCACACGAAGCACAGGGCCTCACCTTCCCACCGTGTCTCTGTTTGCAGATACGCCTCACCCGGGAGGGGAGGGCGGGCTGTGTCACTGGTGTCACGCTCCCTGAGCTTCTCCGGATCTGTGTGATGCAGAAAGAGCAGGAGGTTTGGGCCTTGGCTCCCTCGCGTCCTCACCGCTCTGACCCTGTTTTCCCTCCGTACAACTAGGGTAGGACAAGCTGATGGTTCTTCTCGGCAACCGTTGGACCAGATGTGTTTTAGAATTCACACATTTTCAGATTTTTTTTTTTAAGATTTTATTTATTTATTCATGAGACACACACACACACACACACAGAGACAGAGAGACAGAGAGACAGAGAGGCAGAAACACAGGCAGAGGGAGAAGCAGGCTCCATGCAGGGAGCCCGACATGGGACTTGATCCTGGGATTCCAGGATCAGGCCCTGGGCTGAAGGCAGGCACTAAACTGCTGAGCCATCCAGGCATCCCCCATTTTCAGATTTTAGAAAAACAATGCTGTGCAAATAGCCTGCATCACCTCATGCTCAGGGAGGGTGTGGGGCTGGGGACCATATAAAGCCCATTAATGTTTCTGCGGGGAGATGTACAGACACTCATGGCAAGTGGCACAAATAGATGTAGTTACCTCATGTTAGCTCAGGTCAGGTTCTGCTGCCAAGTGAGCTTGCTGTGAATCTATAAAAGGACTTATGGCTTTCAAGGTTTATAGATTTTAGGACTGCAGACGGGGGATGTGGAATTGTTATACTCAAGGCCATTGTTAGGCCGTAGGGATTTTCTGTCAGGAGAACCTGATAACCATTATACCATGGGAACTGTCAGCTTTGGTGCAAATTAGAATAATAGCCCTTCTGGGTGATCACGGCCCCTGTGCCCATAACTTGGCAAATAGAGTAAGAGAAATGCATCGTTTCCTTCATGGTAAATATCAGTTGTCAGCCCCATACTTAACTAGGCACCTTTGTGCAGTGCACAACCTGTACAACCAGACACTGTACAACCAGTGGCCCTGATCATACCCACATATCAGGGTTGCTGGAAGAATAAACAGTAATGTAAGATATATATCCTCCTCCGTCGACCCCTCCAGCTCTACTTCAGACTATCTCTTGTGTTCTAGATAAATGCTCCTCAAATGCGAATGTGCTCACGAATCACCTGGCTTCTCAAAATGCAGGAGGGCTGCGTGAAACACTGTGTTTCTGGCAAGCTCATAGGTGATCTGCTGGTGCACAAACCACACTTTAGTGAGGTTCTAGACCAACTCATCCATCTTTCTCTGGGTGCCCCACATGGACTGAGTTAAGCGTGTGCCTTACTGAAGTCATGGCCTTTCCAGAAACCTGTTTCTGCTCCTAATTCCCTGACCCCCAGTCTGCAGTTACTGTCTCCCAGGCTGGGATGGTGCTCCCGCCTCCTCACCTCCTCCTCCGCTCCACACATCAACCAGTTGTTAAAACCAAAGATTCTGCCTCCTTGGTACTTCTCCCATTCAGGCATTTTTGAGCTGGACAATTCTTTCCTGTGGAGAGCGTCCTTTGGGGGCGGACCCACCCTGAGTGGAGAACCCTCTCCAATCCCTCGCCTTCTCTCCATTTCTCCAGCTACTGACTTGCAGCGCTTTTTTCCCAGGGATAGTTTGGTGTTTCATCTTTGTGTATATTTTAATTATCCTATAACAATCTGTTAACATTTCTGTGTTCTCCACTTGAGGACAAATCCTCAGAATTCCTGGCATCCCTCCCGGAGTCTGACATAAGCAATGCTCAACACGTTTGAATGAATGAATGAATGAATGAATGAATGAATGAATGAATGACTCAGTCCCCTCACAGCTGCAGGTTCCTGGGGAACTCAGGGCTCAGCTCGCAGGAGCTCTGCCCCAGGGTTGGGGTAGCTCCCGTGCATGTCTGGAGAGAGCCTGACAGTGCAGAGGGAGCAGCGGGGGCCGGGGCGCACCCAGATGGTGCCCCAGGATCCTCTGGCCCGCCCCTCGGCTTCTCTGGCCCTGTTCTTGTCTGGTGTCTCTATGCGGCTCAGGACGCACAGTCATTCCTCTGCTGCTCAACCCTGGGCGCGCTGGCAGGGCTGCCATGTGAGCAGCTGCTTGAACACAGTGTTGTCATCCTGAATGGCTGCCCGGGACACCGGCTTTAGGGGTCATTTATTTATTCATTTATTTAAAGATTTTATTTGTTTGTCCATGAGACACACACAGAAAGAGAGGCAGAGGCCCAGGCAGAGGGAGAAGCAGGTTCCCTGTGGAGCCTGATGTGGAGCCCGATGTGGGACTTGATCCCAGGACCCCGGGATCACGCCCTGAGCCGAAGGCAGATGCTCGACCGCTGAGCCCCCAGGCACCCGAGGGTTTATGTTTGAAGCCCAGTGTGGCTTGTTCTGCGCAGACTCTGAGACGGCTTGTGGCCTCTGTGTTCCACTTCGGTAGACTCACAGCCTCCTCTGGGGCCCAGTCTGAATTTAACTTTTGCCATTGGCTTTTTAGTTGGAAGTCCAGACTTTAGGAATAGTTTGTCCAAACTTGCTAATAATCGGGTCTGTTCAAACAGGATGCTGCAACAGACAAGTGTAAGAGAATCGAAAACCCATACACTGGTCCCTGCCCTGATTCCTGGCACAGAGCTCCCTAAGCCCTTGTGTTCCCCGAGTGACCAGAGCACACAGAGCATCTGTCGTCGTAATATTTGGTCCTTGACCAAATTCTTGACCCAGAACTCCAAATCCCTTGGACTTTTCTGGGTGACAGCAGTGTTCTTTGCTCTACTGAGGGGACAGCTGGTGGGCTTCTAGATGGCGGCTGGTAACTGAAAAGTCCATGCCATGATTAGAAGCTTGTTCAGTGCCAGCCCCCATTCTCCAGAGAGGAGAGGGGCTAGAAATAGACCCATTGGTCAATCACGGCTACGTAATGAAGCCTCCTTAAAAATCCCAAAATTATGGGGTTCAGAGGGCCACCGGGTTGGTGAACACGTGGAGGTACTGGGAGAGTGGGCTGCCAGAGCCCTTGGAAGCTCCACCCACCTCCCCAGAGCTCCCCAGGGGCATTTCTTTCCCTCAGATGTTCGTCTTTATCCTTCATCATATTCTTTTATAATAAACTGATAAGTTAGGAAAGCAGTTTTCCTGAGTTCTGTGAGCCACTCTAGCAAATCAATTAAACCTGAGAAGGGGGGTCATGGAACTTCCGATTTTTAGCCAATGGGTCAAAAGCCCAGGTGACCACGAGGCTTGTGACTGGCACCTGCGGTGGGGGCTTGCTGTAGTCTTATAGCACTGAGCCCTCAACCTGTGGGCTCTGACACATTTCCAGGTCCGAAGTGTCAGAATTGAATTGAACTGTAGGACATGCAGCTGGTGTCACAGAGAATTGCTTGTCATGGGGGCAGTGCCCCCCGACCTGTGTCAGGAGGGTGGGTGTGACTGCGGTGTGGGGTAGTGGGGCCATGCAGGAGGGGAGCTAGGGTTTTCTATCTCAACAACACAGGCAGAAACTTAGTAGATTGTCTGCAAGTATTTTTGTCTGAACTTGACCCTTTCTAGGTATCCTTATCCTTAGGTGTCTTTCAATTGTATTTAATCGGCTTTTGCCTCTTTGGCTACAGTTTTAATCTCTTCCTGTGTCTGCCTGTAGGACTACCCCTTCCCAGTCTGCCTCCTGTCTCAGCGCATACGTGAGGCCAGTTCCAATGGGCCAGCCAACAGGCCTGGGCGTGAGTGTGGCTCTGCCACTTAGGAGATGACTGATTTAGCAGAAGCTGTTTATTCTAATCTTCTGCTTCGTTCTCTACAAATAAGGATACAGGCATCTACCTCGTTGGTTGGTGTGAGGATGGAATGGAAAGCACTTAACACCTTGCAATAAACTTTCTGAGTTCGTAAAAGTTAGCTGCTTTTACGGTCAACTTTCTTTACAAAAATCTGAATTTTTGGAAAAGACTGTATTAAGAGGGATCCCTGGGTGGCGCAGCGGTTTGGCGCCTGCCTTTGGCCCAGGGCGTGATCCTGGAGACCCGGGATCGAATCCCACGTCGGGCTCCCGGTGCATGGAGCCTGCTTCTCCCTCTGCCTATGTCTCTGCCTCTCTCTCTCTCTGTGTGTGACTATCATAAAAAAAAAAAAAAAAAAAAAAGACTGTATTAAGAGCAGACATTTCCCAGCCGCCTACGACTGAGTCTGCGCTTACTGTGTTGGGAAGCTCAGCATACAGCTGTCGTTCCCTTAGAACTCCTTCTTCCTTCCTTCATTTCTTCTTCAGGCATTTTCCCTTCGTCCTGCTGCCACTGTGGTTCCAGGCACAGGCTGTTTCTGGCGTGATCTATCAGGTCACGATCCAAGGCTAGATGCAGCCATAAAGGAAATCTCTAGCTGGGGGTTTGTCCAAACCAATGTGAACGCCAAGCCTTTGCTCTTCTTCCATAATGACACACTCTATTCTTTTTCAAAACAAACAGTAAAGATGAAAAAGCAGATTAATTTGGAGACTGTTTTTCATCCCAGTCTCTCGTATTTCAAACTAAGGGGGTTTTGTAGGAATTTGGGGGCTGCATTTCCCTGGTAGACCATTTGGAAAGAGAAGCCTAACCCTGGTTTCCACCTCAGTCTGAGCTGTTTCCTTCCTGCATCTCCCTTCGCCTTTGTACTTTCCTTTTCCTTAATTCTTTCCTCCCAGCTTCATCTTGTTCGAATGCTCGTCCCTCATCATCCCTTCTTGAAGCAGTTGATACCTCCGTGGTTGTCCTCTAACTGCTAATCAACCTCTTTGGCATAAAGAGCCACAGGGAAGGGTTTGGGTAGACCATTAGTGAAGGTCAAAGCTGGAAGGGCCCCGAGGTTCTCGAACTTTGTTCCCTACAACCCGAGGGACCATGGAGGTCCATGTGAACGTGATGGGGAAAAGAGGCTCAGGGGGTCCTCAGATTAATCACAGCATCTCTGCTTCATCTATTGTACATACAAAAAAAAATTAAGAGGCTCATTCTTCTTTTTAATTGAAAATCACAGACCTAGCTTGATGCTTACATTTTACAGGTGAGGGAACTGAGGGCCAACAGGAAGTTGTCACCTGTGGGCCACACACAGCTCCTGGGTGGATGGATTAAGGCCTCAAGGGCTCTTACATATCCAGAGAGAAGTAATTTAGGTGTTACTGTTTTCCCTACGTCAAAGAGGCAGTGGGTGTGATCAGGCTCCTTCATCCTGACTGTTCCATGGAGGGGTTGTTGTTATGATGGGTGGAAGATGCTGGTGCTGGGGGAGGACTGTAAGATGGGGGAAAGGCTGGGTGTTTCTCATGTCAGTCTTGCTAGAATCTCTATTGTTTCATACTGGAGACACGAGACCCAAGATGCCTGATAAACTCTCTGGGGTGAATGTAGGCCGGACACGTCTTCCCACTTTCTGTTGTTGTCCAGGACCCCAGGGGGCCACAGCCATTGGCCACATGTGCCAGCAGGTATGTGGGTGCCAGCTGTGCAAAGCTCAGAATCGCACTGTGAGAGGGATGTGTTCTCCACCAAGCCCTCTGTGTTCTGCCCCCCAAATGTCTTCTTAGCCATTGCTTCCTTGGCCCTTTGGATATTGTGACTTTCCGAGAAAAAGGTTTGAAAAGGCTTTAGGTTTTAGGGAATTGCCAGTATCTTTCTTGTTTTCTGGTATCAATCAATGTCTACTATCATAAAAGGTGTGTGATCACCAGTCATGTCTCAAGGGTAGGACATAACCTGAGAAAGGATAGTCTTCCCAAGAAAGGAAGCTTTGGCATGGGGTACTAACGGGTCTGCCTTGTGCTGCTGTGTCCACTTGGAGGTGGATCAGTGATGACCTCACCCTGGCCTGGCTCTGAACATTCCAGGATATGGGCTCCTGAGTTTCTGTAGCTTCTGCAGTGTTCAATGGGGCACCACTAGTGCCATTGGAAATACTGACCCATTAGCCACAGACAAGAGGGCTTGTCTCAGTGTTACTCTGAGGAGAATGAATGAAGACTGGGGATGTTCTCTTTCAGGCTTGCTTCCCACTGACATTTCCCACTGTCCCAGATGAGACAGGGACAGGCCATGACCAAGTTAAGTCCACTTACTACATTAAAAAGAAGTGCCATCTTCTATTAATTTAAGACAGGTAAGCTTCACAGTCTGGACATTTCCCAACCAGACGGGGCCAGAGCCAAGGGCAGCAATGACACCAGAAAGGGGTGGTAGCCGGCTACTGGTGGGCAGATGTATTACAAACCATATCCGGCATGGTTGAAAATGGGATACATTTTTAAAAATTTATTTATTTGACACAGAGAGAGCATGAATCGGGGGGTGGCAGGTTGAGGGAGAGGGGGAAGCAGGCCCCCTGTGGGGAGCCCGATGTGGGACTCAATCCCAGGACCCCAGAATCACACCCTGAGCCAAAGGCAGATGCTCAACCACTGAGACATCCAGGCGCTCTGAAAATAGGATATTTTTAGATCTAATCTTCTCATGTTAAATGTTTAGGTAATATCATTTAAAGAAATTATAGTAGAGAAAACAACTTTGAATATTTTTCCTTTGGCAGAATAGAAATAAGTAAATCATTTCTATCAATAAAGCTAAACTGTGTCCATCAAGGGAGCAGAGATGGGGCATTTGAAAAAGAATGGGTCTCAAGCTGGAAAACTGGGGCTCGCAGGGCAGGTGTGTGGCTTCTGGATGGCAGACAGCTGCTTCGAGGCGTGGCGTCTAGTGGCCAGAGCGTGGGGTTCTGAAGGCAAGTCAGCCCACGCTCTGTCACCAAAGCCATTTAACCTTTCAGAGACTGTTGCCTTATTTTTCACATGGGTGGTGGGACTGTGCTCATGCTGGACCTCCTCACGCACCACCCTACAGTTTGTAGACAAAACAGGAATGAAGAAAGCTCCCATTCATCCACTAAACAGGAAGGGTTCAGATCGGGGGTGGCCTCTGCCACGGCCCAGACTGCCACTGGGGTCCGCACCTCCGCTTCCCTCTCCATCCCGTGGCACACACGAGCAGGGCCCCCCACACAGCCAGCCAACCCCTACAGTCCTCTGTCAATAGCCATGAACAAACCATACACAGAAAGAAGCTTCTTTTTTTCTTCAATTTAATTGAAGTTACTTAGAAAAATAATCAGGCTTGAATGGCTTTTCCTGGAGGAAGGTTCATGAACATTTCACGCTTCTGTTGGCAATGTGGAATTCAGCTTTCTTGAACAGTACAGTAAGATACAGGGAGAGTTTTCTAAAACAAGCCCTCTACTGCATACAAATATGTAAAAAATAAAACTCACACTCCACGAAGATGTTAAGTTGTATGTGCAAACACCACAATGAGCATGCTCACTGGAAAGTAGCACGGGCAGCCCCTTCTGTACTGACCAAGAGCAGCAAACCAAAATTGGCCTGTCAACCACCGAGGGGCAAGTTGGTGCTTGTGGGCCTGCAGCCTATTCGTGGGGCCCAGTCAGTCGATGAAAAAAGGCTGGAAGGAGCGCTGGTGTTAGAAATGGGGGTGGGGGTGCCATGAGGTCAGTCCCGCTGACCCAGGAGGGGGCCAGGGAAGGTCTGGTCCCCAGGATGGCATAGGCCAGTGCAGCCTGGATCGTTGGGGCGGGGGAGGGGGGTGTCTTCGAGAGGCGCCTGACACCAGCCAGGAGGACCCTGACCCTTGGCCTCTTGCTAGGTGAGCGCAGGGCCTTGCACCTGTTCTCCTGTGGGGTCCCAACCCCACCAGCTAACTGCGCCAGTGGCTTTTCTCCGGGAGCTTTGTCCGGCAGGAAGTAGCTCTAGTGCTGCCACACCTTTGCTACCAGGGGGGTGAAGCTCACCGGGTGGCCAGGGAGGAAGGTCCCCACGGAGACGCCACAGGTCAATAGACTGCCATCTTCCCAGACCGGCTGGGGAGGCGGGGCAGGAGGGTGGTCCAGAGAAGCTGCAGGAATTCAGACCCTGTGGCTAATATTCTAGAGTTTTCTAGCCAAAGGGATAGGCTAAGCAGGGATGTCCTTGTAAATACTACCCTAAATGTACCTGGTTTTATAAACACAGCAGCACCTTTGAAAAGTGGCTTGGAGATGGGACATCTGCCTGTACTTTTCTCCAGCTAAGCATGCAATGAAAAGCATTTTCAAACAGTTTTCTTTAAAAAAGAAAAACCAAAAAAACAAACACAAGCTTTTGGTTCCCAGGCACATTTTTACCCATGGATTCTTTTACACCAAGGACACAGAATTTTTTCTACATTCTGCCAAACAGTTGATTCAATTTTTTTTTTTTAAGTTTTTATGCCATTACAAAATAAAATGTGAACATAAAACACAAGGAGAAAGTCCCTCGTTGCAGAGCTACACGGACGTATTGTCCTGTGAGGACAGTCTTTCTCTGCTGGGAGGGGCGGGTGAAGGCGGGCACCCTGCCCGTGACACAAGCGAGCACACCCAACCCCACCCACCTAAGACGGTGGCGGGAACGCAGAACTCGGCTAAACCCACGGACTTCCCATCGGAAAACCAAAGCACACGGTGAACTATTCCAAACTCTGGAATTGAAGGAGCGCTCCTAAGGCAACCTTGGCAACCTTGAGGAGTTAGGGGGCGACTCTGGGGTCTTATGCCCCCCCACCCACCCCAGACAACCTCCAGCTCCCTTCGGGAGGGATGCAGGATTGTCTAGGGTGGTATCCAGGGCTAAAACCATTGCACTTAAGTAAAAGTTTAATTCGTTTGATAAAGTACCTCTGTTGCTACAAACCAGATGGATGCTGTTTTATTGTTTTGTTTTGTAGAAGGGTCAGGGAAGTTGTTTTATCCTCGACGATCTCGGATACGCTAAATCGACCTAACTCAAGTGTATTCTGTGGAACGTCTCTGTGAAATCTGCAAAACAGAGTATCCTGGTCACATAAGTTCAGGAAATGCTACCAACTCAATGATGCTTTTGGGGTTCATAATGCACAGCGCACACCTAAGGCTCTGAAAAGTCCTGTAGAGGGAAATTGGTTTGTTTCCCAAGGATATTTGACCTCAAAATGCCTTTTCTTTCTTTCTTTTTTTTTTTTTTTGCATCACACTGACTTCACATCTCCTGAGAATCTCTGTTCTGTGGGGCACATGTCAGGAAACGCTGCACAGTGTTTCATTAGCAGAAGCCCTATTTCTGAGGACAGTGTCCCCTGCCTGCAAACAGGGCCCAGACCCCCAATTCCAGGGACAGCTGAGGTCTGTCACTCTATTCAGTAAAAGACACGGCATCATCTCTGTCCGTGGAGGGCACAGTCACTGTGTCCTTCACAAAGGGGAGTGAGCTTGGAAGAAGGTACACATTTTATCAGAAGCTTTGGCCCCCTTCTCCCGCACACACCTCACTCAAATTCAATAAAACCATATTCTAGGTGAGATGTGGCCGCTGCTGCTGAGCTGGTCGTGAGTTTTACAACTTTAATAGTTTCTGTGAATAAATTATTCATTCGTTTGTTTAGAATATTCTCACCCTTTCGCTATATACTGCATCAAAAACAAAACAAAAAGCAAAACTTACCCACACCCCCTCCCACCCCACCCCCTATTATTAGAACTGTAATTATTATTATATACAGGATTTGCTACCAATTCATTCACTAGCTGTAAGAGGGATGTGGCTCAAACTTCAACTGAGGCATCACCATGGCCAGAAGTGAGAAGCATGTGCAGATGGTAATGAGTGAGGAACAGGAGTGTTCCTGGCCTTCCGGAGGAAAGGGGGGGCGTGGGGTCCAGCCACGGAAGGCTGTCCTTGCTGCTTGTGCATGGTGCTCGCCACGGTGCCCATGGCCTCGGCCTCTGCAGGCTCTGGAGCACGTGTGCATGTGCAGTGAGTGGATCCTGCTGTGACCTTGGCCAGAGGAGGAGTGCGGGGCGACCGCCAACCGCGGGTGTGCGAGGCCTGCTGCAGCCTCTCACGCTTTCCGCAGCAGAGGAGAGAACACTCCCACGCGGAGGCTGATGTGACAGGAGGCGCTTGGTGAAGGTCCCCTTCCCACCCTTGCATGCTGTGCCCTGCGGGTCTGGTCCCGGGGCTTCCCCAGTACACGGGAGCGCACATGATGGGAAACACTCTGTCTTCTCCCGTGTTGGACGGTGAGCCTGGATTACTCACCAAGTTAAGTGGCCTGTTCTCAGTGTGGGGTTTTCAAAATTTGGGCCAGAGGAAAATGCAAATTTGTAGGGGTCATGGACCTTTTGGGGTTGTTTAAAATGGTCTGGACCTCATGTCTAGTCCACGGATATGAGGGGTTTGCTAATTGTTGAGATGGATACTGCGTCCACATAAAGATTCTTGAGGGCCGAGACTACTGGTTTTGTTAAATGCTCTATCCCCAGGGCCTACATTTAGGCCTGGCACAGAGTAGTTGTTCAACAAATACTTGTTGACTATAAAGCAACAGCCACTTCACCATCACAACTGGCAGTGCCAGTTAAAAATTTCGTAGAAAAGCCTATTCTATCAGACTGCTAATTCTGGTGGAAAAAAAAAAAGAAGAAAAAAAAAAGCTATAATCAGCTCTTCTCCTTGGGTTAAAAAAAAAAATCACATTTTTTCTTAGTGCGAGGGACTCTTGGGTTGCTCGGAATCTGTTTGGAATGGTCCCCTGCAAAGGTGCCTTTCTCTATTTATTTCTCACAGACTTCCAAGAATGGTGGCATCAACAGACATCACAATGGCTGTTATCACAGTTCACTCTCTGAGCGGTTAGTAAGGAGAACATTCACGCCCCCAAATGAGCTGTAGCAAGTGTAGAACAAAACACACATTTCTTCTGCAAAGACATTTGAATCTTGCTGCCACAAAAAGAAATCTATACAGAGACCATGTTTAAATAACTATAAATAATATTAATTAGAATTTATGGGATGCACAATTCATGGAATTCACCAGAGCACAAGGAAACCTTTAAGACAGTGTTGCAGGTAGGTATTTACGTCTAAACACAAGGACACCCATCCTATTCTCTTGCAAAGACAGCCGTCCTTCCCTACTAAGGATTTTAAATAATTCTCACCATGCTGCTCGCAGCATCATCCCCAAAGAAATATTACTTTACAAAATAACCCAATATCCATATAATTCTTTTGACAAATAAAAATCTTAAATTAAAAAGCACGATCCTCTCCCTCTCCCACCCCCTTTATTCCAATTTCAGGTAGCTTGGCACTGAGTAATTGAACATTAAAAAATCGAGTTTGTAGACTTCATACAACTGCGTTTGGTGCTCTGAGCTGATGTTCTGGAAGAACTCTGTGGTCATTTCGTCAGTAGTTCTCGTAGACTTGGCATAGGTGGGGAACTTCAGGTAGCTGCCCACGCCCGCCAGCCGCAGGACGTAGTTCGAGTCCTCCTCCAGCGTCTCATACTTGCCCACGAGGTCGTAGTGGATGTGGCACGGGTGGCAGAGCGAGTGCACTGTCTGCCAGTGCTCGTTGAAAGGCTCCTCGCGCTGTGTGTGTGGGTCGATGAGATAGGCCACAAACTCCTCGAACCTGACATCGTCACCCCTGCGCAGCGCCTCCTGGGTGGCATTCTTGCGCTGGCGCCGGATGATCTTGGTGCCGTAGCGCTTGTGGAAGGATGTGTTGTATTTCTGCGTGAACTTGTTGCGGTAGGCCGACACCAGGCGCTCAAAGGGCTCCCGCACGAACAGGAACTTCATGTAGCTTTTCAAGCGGTGGTTGATTTCCGGGATGCTGTACTGGTTCAGGGTCTTGAGGTTGGCTGACACGTGCGCCTCGTTGGCCGGGATCTCCATGGGGTCACTGTACTTGCCCCGGCCCGAGAGCACCATCATGAGCCGCTTCCAGTTGGTACACGCCACCTTGGGCACGTAGCAGTAGATGAGCTCGTGGTCCTCGTCCACCACCAGGTGCTTCAGGTCGTTGGGGGTCAGCACGCGCCGCTTGCGGCTCAGGGCGCTGTTGGCGCGACAGGTGTCCGTGACCTGGTCACGCCTCATCTGGTGCAGGATATTGGTGTTGGAGAGCTCCAGCTGTAGAGGGGACACAAGAGGAATATGAATTCAGTATGGGCGTGTGGTACGTGCCCTAGGCCACATCCGCAGCCGTGGCGGCCGGTGTCCGGCCCCCGGCACGGCTGGCTGGCAACCTAATTCTCCACCAGCTGCCTCGACTCTTTTTGTGTTGTTCCACCATGTTTCCTTTGTGGAGCAAGAATGAGGATCAAATCTGTAACTTACCCATCACCCTCTACGTGCCTGGCATTTTACTAGAGTGCTACGTTTTTCTGTTCTCTGTACAGTCACCCTGAAATGAGGCTGCTTTCACACTACCAAGCACCTGCCACCATTGCCAGGTAGCATGCTGCCAGGCGCTGGGGATGCGGTCATAAAAAGTACAGTGGGGTAACTGCCCCTTATCTAGCTGGAAAGAAAGAGGGAACCGAGGCACAGAGAGGTTAAGTTACTAGCTTGAGATCACACAGTGAGGGAGCAACAGACGCCGTATTCAAACTCAGGCTGTCCTGGTAATCAAGGTCGCCCACTTTCCACTCTACCCTGAGGTCCAGTGCTCCCATCTTCTTGATTGAAGCATGGAGAGTCTGGCATTTGATCGATCTACAATGGAGTGGGGGGATCCCACTTCTCCACAAGCCCATCACTATGAACATCTTTTGCTCTGTGCTGCTTCTGGTACCAGTGCCTTGATGTTCCTCTGGGAATCCACTTTCCTCCTTGTCCTCTCAAGCAGCTGAGTTGTGAGAAGTCTGGAGTTTGGGAACAGGGAAGAGGGCCATCATGGAGGAAGGGCTAGACTGGGAATGCAGGGTACAGAGAAAGATGAGAAGACAGAGGGACATCACCTGAACACCTAGGTCCATACATTGCTGAAAGCAGCCCCAAGTCCTGGGCCTTTGTTACGTCAGTACATTTCCTGTTGTGCATAAAGCAAGGGGAGCCTGGATTACACCGCTGGTACCCGATGTATGGGTCTTTGCATTTACTGCCTCAGCTCTGTCCTTCTCGCTGCAGCCATCCATTGACGTATGCATTCAGACATCTGTCCAGACCTCACAGTGTACGAGGCCCTCTGCTCCACACCCTTGGGAAACAGAACATTTTCCTAAAGGACTCACAGTCAAGGAGGCATCAGGCCAGATAGCTGGCGGCCTCAAAAGAGCCCAAAGGGAAGATGTGTGTGCTTCTCTAAATTTTAGGAACAAAAGTTTCTCCTCAAAGACCGTTCACTCCCAGTGTGAATGAGTCTTCACAGTCTACCTAGAACAGGAAACCCAAGACCTCACTGCCTTGGTGTGCCAGCAACCCCACTGTTGCTGGCTTAATGCCATGCCTCCATCTACCCGCCTGTATGTGCAATGTGGCGCTTCTTTTAAATATCAAATAGATTGATATTAAATTATGGTTAAAGCTATAGAGAAACTGGGGTGTCAGAGCTATGGGACAGGCTGTCTGGGGCTGCAGAGGATGTTGTGTCCGGTTGCCTTCCTGCCCTGAGAACACGGCCCCCATCTATGCGCTCATCTTTTTAAATTTTATTTATGATAGTCACAGAGAGAGAGAGAGAGAGAGAGGCAGAGACATAGGCAGAGGGAGAAGCAGGCTCCATGCACCGGGAGCCCGATGTGGGATTCGATCCCGGGTCTCCAGGATCGCGCCCTGGGCCAAAGGCAGGCGCCAAACCACTGCGCCACCCAGGGATCCCTATGCGCTCATCTTTTTTTTTTTTTTTCCTATGCGCTCATCTTTGATGTCCTTCACCAACCCGCTTTTCCAGTCTTGTTCCTACTCTTCCCCTGTTCAGAACTAAAAGGAGCTGCAATCAATGATTCACTCTCTTCCTTTTTTGAATTAAAAAAACTTTTTAAAATCCCAATATAATTAGTGTAGTGTTATATTAGTTTCAGATGTGCAATATTTTGATTCAATAATTCTGTACATCACTCAGTGCTCATCATAAGTGTACTCTTGGTCCCCTTCACTCTATTTCACTCCCCATGCCTCCTCCCTTCTGTACTCCCCCAGTTCTCTGTATTTAAGAGTGTGTTTGCCTCTTGTCTTTGTTTTCTTAAATTCCACATATGAGTGAAATCACATAGTATTGGTCTTTCAGTTTGTTCATGTAGCATAATACCTTCTAGATCTAGCCATGTTGCTGCACATGGCAAGATTTTATCCTTTAAAAATTCCACTCTCTCTACCACATCTTCTGTATCCATTCATCTATCTTTAGACACCCAGGTTGCTTCCATATCTTGGCTATTGTAAATCATGCTACAATAAACATAGAGGTGCATGGATCTTTTTGAATTAGTGTTTTCATATTCTTTGGATAAATACTCAGTAGTGCAATTACTGGATCATACGGTAATTGTTTTTGATTTTTTTTTTTTTTTTTTAGCAATTTCCATACTGCTTTCCACAGTGGCTGCACCAGTTGGCATTCCCACCAAACAGTGCACAAGGGTTCCCTTTTCTCCACATCCTCGCCAACACTTGTTGTTTCTTGTGATTTTAGCAACTGACAGGTGTGAGGTGATATGTTGCTGTAGTTTTGATTCGCATTTCCCAGATGGTGAATGATGTGGAGAGCCTTTTCAAGTGTCTGTTGGCCATCTGTTTGTCTTCTTTGGAGAAATGTCTGTTCACGTCTCCTGCTCATTTGTAAATGGGTTGTTTTTTGGTGCTGTTTTATAGAAATTCTTCCTATATTTTGGATATTAACCCTTTTTCAGATATATCATTTGCAAATATCTTCTCCCATTCAGTAGGTTATCTTTCAGTTTTGTTGTTTCCTTTGCTGTATAAAGAGGGTTTTTGTTTTGTTTTGTATTTTGTTTTTATTTTTGTTTTGCTGTAGTCCCAAAAGTATAATTTTGCTTTTGTTTCTATTGCCTTAGGAGACATATCTAGAAAAAAGTTGCTATAGCTGATGTTACAGAAATCGCTGCCTGTGCTCTCTTCTAGGATTTTTACGGTTTCAGGTCTCACACTTAGGTCTTTAATCATTTTGAGTTTATTTTTGTATATGATGTGACAAAGTGGTGCAGTTTCATTCTTTTGCATGTAGCTGTCCAGTTTTCCCAACACCTTTTGTGAAGGTGTCCTTGCCATTGCATAATCTTGCCTCCTTTGTCATAGATTAACTGAGCATATACTCGTGGGTTTATTTGCCTCCAGTTTTGTCCTTTTTCAAGATTGCTTTGGCTACTCGGGGTCTTTTGTGGTTTCATACACATTTTAGGATTATTCTAGTTCTGTAAAAAATTCTGTTGGTATTTGAGAGGGGGTTATATCAAATCTGTCATTGCTTTCGGTAGCATGGATACTTTAACAATATTTGTTTTCCTAATCCATGAGCATGGAACATCTATCCAATTGTTTGTCATCTTCAATTTCTTTCATCAGTGTTTTATAATTTTCATGGTACAGGTCTTTCACTTCTTGGTTAGGTTTATATGTAGGCACTTTATTCTTTTTGGTGCAATTGTAAATGGGATTGTTTTCTCAATTTCTCTTTCTGCAACTTCATTGTTGGTGTATAGAAGTGCAACAGATTTCTGTATATTGATTTTGTATCCTAAAGCTTTGCTGAATTTGTCATTAGTTCCAGTGTTTTTTTTTTTTTTTTGGTGGAGTCTTAAGGGTTTTCAATATATAGTATCATGTCATCTGCAGATAGTTACTTCTTTACTAATGTGGATGCCATTTATTTCTTTTTCTTGTCTGATTTCTGTGGCTACCACTTCCAGTACTATGTTGAATAAAAGTAGTAACAGTGGACCTCTCTTATTCCTCATCCTAGGGGGAAAGCACTGAGTATGGTGTTAGCTGTGGGTTTGTCATATACGGCCTTTACTGTATTGAGATATGTTCCTTCCAAACCTACTTTGTTGAGGGTTTATCATGAATGGATATTGTACTTAGTCAAATGGTTTTTCTCCATCTATGGAAATGATCATATGGTTCTCATCCTTTCTCTTAAATTGACGTATCATGTTGATTGATTTGCAAATACTGAACCACTCCTGCATCCCAGGAATAAATCCTACTTGATTGTGGTGAAATGTAAAAATGTAAAATGGATTTGGTAAAAATGTATTACTGGATTTGGTTTGCTAGTATTTTGTTGAGGATTTTTGCATCTATGTTCTTCAGAGATATTGGCCTGTAGTTCTCTTTTTTGGCAGTGTCTTTATCGGTTTTGGCTCAAAGAATCCTCTTCAACGTTTCTTGTAAGGCTGGTTTAGTGGTGAATTCCTTTACCTTTTGTTTAGGAAACTCTTCATCTCTACCTCTATTCTGATAATCTTGCTGGGTAGAGTATTCTTGGCTGCAGTTTTTTCTTTTAGCATGTTAAATATGTCATGCTACTCCCTTCTGGCCTGCAAACTTTCTGCTGAAAAAAAAAATCAGCCTTATGGGGTTTTCCTTTGTAACTGCTTTTCTTTTCTCTTGCTGCTTTTAATATTCTCTTTTTATCACTACTTTTTGCCATTTTAATTATCATGTGTCTTGGTGTGGGGATCTCATTGGGTTGATTTGGGGGCGGGGGGGGGGGCTGGAATCTCTTTGCCTCCTGGATCTGGATATCTGTTTCCTTCCCCAGATTAGGGAAATTTTCAGCTGCTATTTCTTCAGATATATTTTCTGACCCCCTTTTTCCTTCTTCTCCTGGGATCCCTATAATGCAAATGTTATTAACTGGGTTGTGTCACTGAGTTCCCTTAACCTATTCTCATTTTTTGTTCTTTGTTTTTCTCCTGTTCAGCTTGCTTTCATTACAGTCCTCCAGCTTGCTGATCCGTTCTTCTGCTTCCTCTAGTCTTTACTATTTATTCCCTCTAGGGTTTTTTTTTTTTTTCCCTCTAGGGTTTTTTAAATCTCAGTTATTGTGTTTGTCTCTGGTCAGTTCTTTTTTTTACATTTTCTCTTTGTTAAGGGTTTCACTGAGATCCTCCACTCTTTTATCAAGTCCAGTGAGTATCTTTATGACCATTACCTTAAGTCCTCTATCAGGCATATGCCATATCTCCATTTCGTTTAGCTCTCTTGCTGTGGTTTTTGTCCTGTTCTTTCATCTGGGACATATCCCTCTGTCTCCTCATTCTGTCTAACTCTCTGTGGCTGTTTCTGTTTATTAGGAATCTCTCCTGCTCTTGAAAGTAGTAGCCTTATGAAGAAGAGGTCCTGTAGTGCAATATTCCCTGTTCACCAGAACCTGGCACCTGTGTGTACTGCATGAGCCTTACTGTTGTAGCTAAGCCACTTTTGCCTCCAGTGCATTCATCATTCTCTTTGCTCATTGAGGGCAGGGTTTGGTCCCTGTGGTGTTAATGGGCCAGTGTGGGGCTGCCTTGGGCTTGAGTTGGGTCAGACCAGGCATTTGCCAGAGTCACAGTAGCACCAAACTGCAAGGCACTCTCCTTGTATTGTCCCTGGAGAGGCTTTCACTTGGTGGGCAAGGCCTGTGGTCAGACCCAGTGTTGCCCCAGCCAACTGCTGGGGCTGCAATCAGAAGGGTATGTGTGGTTACCATCTCTTCTCCCCAGGAAAGAAGGCACTGTAGAAGGCACAAGATCACTGATCCTTGTCAGGGCTGCCTGCTCACTGCTAGGCTTGTGGCACCACTTTGGATGGACTCCTGCTGATGCTGGTTGGAGAGAACAGGCCAGCAGGAGAACGTGGGGCTGGGGTACTATTAGCAAGCTAGGTGGAGAGAGTTCATGCTATGCTGGTTCCTGCAGGTGTTCCTGTATCTAAGCCAGGGGGGCAGGGAGGGAAATAGTGCCCACCAGGTCTCTTGTTTTTGGAGAAGTCTCCTAAAGGTTCTTGCCTCTCTAGCACACACTCTGAGATTAGTAAACAAATATACCCACCTCTTGTATACCTCAGGCATTGAAGCTGGTGTTTCTATGCTGTATCTTAGTGGGGTTGTTATATTGTCTCTTTAAGAGGGTTGTTGGTGGTGGCTCAGTCTCCTATCACCTTCCAGCTCTTCCAGAGCTGAGCCTGCTAATTTTTAAAGTTCCAAGTGTTATGCCCCCCTGACTGTAAGAACTCACAAAGTTAAGTCCTTGTGGTTTTCAAAGCCAAATGTTATTGGGCCTTGTCTTGCCAGTGTAGGTTGCCTGTGCCTGGAGAGCCTAGTGTGGGGTCTTCTCCTCTCCAGTCTCTGTGTTGGCACTGCTCTTCCCGCTCATGGACGGTTTTCCCAGTCAGTTTGATTCCTGATCCTATCTCTGCCCTTCCTGCCATTTTTGGGAAATGTGGTTTCTCCCTGCCTTTAGCTGCTGAGAGTCTGTTTTGCCAGTCTTTAGGTCATTTTCTGAGTTAGTTACACTGACTATGGGTGTTATCTAAGTTTATCTGTGGGATAAGGTGAGCCTAGAATCCTCCTACTCTGCCATCTTCCCTGGAAGTCCTCCTTTGTTTTCCCTTTGGGCCCAACCATTCTCATTTGGGATTCTTGCTCATACAAACCTGACAATCCTTCAAGTTCAAGTGCATTCCCCTGCTACACAATTGGAAGAGTCACTCTCTCCTCTGAACACCTACTACACTAAGCATCCTTTACCCCCCAGTCTACTTCATGCTTGGTTTTCTCAAGACTGGTGGCCACTTGCTTCACAGGGATTCAGGGCCCAAGAGCCACTACCCTACTCAGGCCAGACTATGGGTGTCCTGAATCCTGAGAATGCAGAGGGATTAGTGAACACCCCACCCTCCAACCACCTGCACAGCCACCGCAGCAGACCCATGAATGTGGGTATGACCCAAGAGGCTGGCCTGTGGTTTCCACTGAAGCACAATCTGTACAGTTCATCCTAAAACATTCACAGGGCAACTGGGGTGGGCCTAAATTAGGAAATTTCCTGAGTTTACTGGAGACCTACGGATTACCTAGTGGCCACCAGAGAACGTCATTACATCCTGCATTAGAGCCCTGTATCTGCCTCCTCCCTGTTCCCAGAACAATGATGCTGATGATGGTGATCATCAGACAGGATGAGACAACAAGAAATAGTAGGAGGAGCTACTCTAAGTCTCCTTCACAGGTTATTTTAGTATATCATTTCTAATCTTCCTGGTAATTCTCTGAATTAGATGCTATCACCACTGAAAATTTCCACACTTGAAGGAAGGAAGCAAACCAAGACAGTGCTAGTGCAATGAAAATTCCATGTGTGAATAGTAAAGTGATTCACTACTTTTAGCCTCACAAGCTACTGTAAAGCACAGAGGAGTCATTAATGCTCTCCTGATAGCCATTCCCCTTTGCAGTGCTACACTGTCATCTTTCCCATCAAGTAGAGTTTATTTAAAAAATAAAATAAAAATAAAATAAAATAAAAAATAAAAAAACAAGAAGTACAGTCTACTTCTCCAGCCCCTTGACTTCAACTGGCTGTGAGTTGTTGACTAGTGGAATGTGGTGGAAGCAATCATAAGCATGTTTTAGAGCTAAGTATGAAACCCTGCAGTTTCTATACTTTGCTTTCTTGAAAGGCTGCCATACTTTCCTACCACACGACATAAGGTTCTCCCCATCCAACAGAAGTGCCATGAAGTATGGACTTTGTCTTTCCCTGGTTGTGTTCAGTGCTTTAAAAAGTGCCAGTCACATAGTAGATGCTAAAAAAAAAAAAAAAAAATCTGTTTTGATGAATGAATCAATTAATAATCTCTTTAGGGAAATTTGATATAAAAGCAAATGAAACTTCCCAGTTGTTCACCAGAAGCCAGAACATTCTTTAATAAAGGCGGTACTAGGATCAATAGTGCCCCCCAAATTCATGGCCACCTGGAACCTTAGAATGTGATACTATTTGGAAATAGGTTTTTTGTGGATGCAATTAGGTCATAATGAGTTAGGGTGGGCTCTAACCTAATGATTGGTGTCAATTAGGAGAGGAAACAGAGACTCAGAGACACCCAGAGAGAAGGCCATGTGATGACAGAGGCAAAGGTTGGAGTGATGCATCTATAAGGTACGAGATGCCAAAGACTGTCAGCACCATCCAGAAGCTGGCAAGAGGCCAGAAGGGTCTACCCAGCAGCTCCAGGAAATGAATACAGGAGCCAAGCCTTCAGTCAATAACTTTGAACAAATTGACATAGGGTATAAATGTACAAGAGAAGATAATATTATATGATAAGATATTTTTACATAGCAAAATAAGGAAAGGGTATTAGAGCACTAGTAAGAGAGGATGAGATCTGAAAACAAGATCTGGGCTTGATCTCCTTTGGGCAAGACCATTAACCTTCTGAGCCTCAGTTCTCTTAGCTGCAAAATGGGGATAGTCAATTGACATTCAGGAATGTCAATTAAATCAAATCAGGTATGGGATTCAGCATTTAGAAAATAAGATCAATCTAGTGCAGAATTTGGACAAAGTATGGTACACTGTAGGCAGTTAATATGTGGCATTTTTTTATGAAAGAAGAAAAAAGAAACCCAAAAGAGAGGGCCAGGAATCCCAAAGATAAATTTCACCAGCCCTATAATTTTGTTGCAGGCAGTTCTAAGTCATGGAAGTCAATATTTTGGATATGAAAAGTTCTGATATGCATTTCCTTTTTTAAAAAGATGTTTTATTTAAGTTCAGTTTAGTTAACATATAGTGTATTATTAGTTTCAGAGGTAGAATTTAGTGACTCATCAGTTCCATAGAACACCCAGGGCTCATTCCATCACGTGCCCTCCTCAATGCCCATCACCTAGTTACCCCATCCTCCCACCCACCTCCTCTCCACCCCTCAGTTTGTTTCCCATTTTCTGACTTCTTAGAAGATGTATTCCACCTTAGGAGGAGCATTCATGCCATTCAAATATCAACAACAAACTGTCCAAAAGGAAATAGAAAGTCTAGGAAGGAGAGAAGACTCAGTTTTGCCTATTCAAATTGCTATACATGGTTTTCAAGGCAATAAATCACTAAATGAGCAGAGAAACCAGGGGATCTCTCCCAGTTTTTTCCCCCTAGCTCTCTTCAGCTGGAGACAATTCTCAGGCTCCCTGAGGCTCCAGGGAGATAAGCATGTCAGTTAATATTGCATTCAGAACCACAAAGCCAGAGAAATGGAAACAATACCACGGTGTCATTTTACATCCGGTTGCAGAGACAAAATTAACTCAATGGGGCTTTGAAATGTGGTATTTGAGGTTTCTTTCTCCTTCCATTTCCTCCTCTTCCACGGCAGTTTAGGTGACAAATGGCACACCTGCTGCAGTGAGGTATGCCCGATTCCTCTCAGGAGGGTTTTGGGGCACAGGTCAAGAGACTAATAAGCATATTCTCAAATGTGAGACATGTCCAGTCCCCCATACAAGGAAAGAAATTCACTTGGGCCTCCAGTGTTCAATTTTTTCACAAAATAGTTCAATTTTGTTTTTTACTTTACAATAATTTTAGGGGCACTTGGGTGGTTCAGTCAGTTAAGCATCTGACTGTTGATTTCAGCTCAGGTCATGACCTCAGCAGTGTGAGATCAAGCCTTGCATCAGCATCGGGCTCTATGCTCAGTGGGAAATCCGCTTCTTTCCCTTTCTCTCTGTCTCTCTCTGTCTCTCCCTCTGCCCCTCCCCTTGCTCCAAGGCCCTCCCTCAAATAAATAAATAAATCTTTAAAAATAAAATACTTTTAGACTACTGTTGATTTAACTCATTACAAATACAGTGTTACTGGGGCACGTGGGTGGCTTGGTTGGTTAAGTGTCTGACTTTTGATTTCGGCTCAGGTCATGATCTTAGGTCCTGAGACTGAATCCCCTGTCAGGCTCCACATGCTGGCCATGGAGCCTGTTTAAGATGCTCTCTCTCCCTCTGCCCCTCCCTGTTCATGCTCTCTCTCTCTCTCTCTCTCTAAAAAAAAATTAAACTAATTTTTAAAAAGTCTACAAGATATTAAAAAAAATACAATGTTACTAAAATGTGCACAAACATAAAACTAGGTATACAATGGAGACCAATAACAAATGTAAACATTCAAATGAACATTAAAGTGAAGGATGATGTTGTTTTGCTGGAACTAAAGCCCTGCTTGAACCTTGAAACTGTGCTTCCTCACTGCCCCCAAGGCAGGCTCTTTGCAATATGGCATTTTTCCTCTGTGTCCTACAGGAGGTCGAAATTTTCCCACTAATTTCTCATTTCTAGTTACTGTAAAACCCAGCACCCTGTAACATCACCTGACCTTCACTTGGTACAAACTCATCATTTACATATTTTCTGTCTTTGCTCATTTCTAATTAGCCCAAGACAATAAAAAGAGATCTGCATGATGCCATCAAGACCATCAACAAACACATGGACCATGATTTCACATGGCAGGACTAGATTATAAGGGGTGGCCCTAAAAATCCAGAAATGCTTTTTTTTTTAAAGATTTATTTATTTATTTTAGAGAGGGGTAGGGAAATAAAATTATTTATTTTTAGAGAGAGAGGAGGGGGAGGGAAAGGGAAGGAGAATCTGTGGGAGTTTTTTGTTTTTAAGATTTTTATTTATTTATTCATCACACACACACACACACACACACACACACACACACACACACAGAGGCAGAGACACAGGAGGAGGGAGAAGCAGGCTCCATGCAAGGAGCCCGATGTGGGACTCGATCCTGGGTCCCGGGATCATACCCTGAGCCGAAGGCAAATGCTCAACCACTCAGCCACCCAGGCATCCCAATGCTTTAATTTTTTCAAAAGAATATCACCAAAATAAAATTACACAACGAATGCAGTTGTCATGCAGAGCTTCAGATCCCAGGAGTTATACTGTGGACCCCTTGAACCGTGGCTTCAGGAACCTGGATTAAGGAGGGGAGCCCTGCACAGGTCACAGGGAAAAGAGGACTTCTTCACTATCATGGTCAAGATGGGGCAGAAGAGATTTCTGATGGCAGCCCGGTCAGTTCCAGATATCCCCATGCTTGTTATTAGGACCAACAGCATGTGAACAATTGCCATCAGGTACATGGTGACTTCCAACCTTAAAAAATACAAATCTGGTCATGTCCCTTCCACACTTGTCCCCAAGGACAAGACAAGCAGGGCTTACAGGAGCTGTTGTAATGGTCATAACTCTTCAGCAACTAACAGGTTCCTTGAGTATCAGGAACTCCCCAAGGGGCCACAGCTATGGGACATTAAAGCACATACAGGACCCCTCTGAAGATGAAGAGGACTCACTGATGAAGTCCAGAGTGGTCTTTTGTCACTGAAAGAGAATATCTACCAGTTGATCTAATAATTGAGCTGGGAGGAGGTCAATCTCTTTCCTCTGTCAGTCCCTTTCTCTCTTCACTGTTTTTTTTCTTTCTCAAAGGTGTTTGAAGAGAACACAACAAAGGACAACACTGAAAGAGGAAAAAACAAATATGCTAACTATGAGGGCCGTGATTAAGAATCTCATTTAGTTGTGGGGTTCCTAGTAGCAGGGACAAAAGGGGAAATGGAATTTTATCTCTTTGCTTTTGTTCTCAGAGGCATTCCCATGGTTTGGGTGGTGAATGTACAAGATTTTAAAGGGCTCAAATTTCAGTGGAGGAGGGAGATTCTCGGATTCAGTTGGCTCACGCTGGAGTCTCTGGAGGGCAGCTTTCCTCCATTGACAAGAATACTAGGATTACCACTCACCACCACCCCATGTCTAGACTGCTTCAGAATTTACAGGACTCTTTAACACATACCATCCCATTTAAAGAACACACTGGAACATCTCTGGAGCCTAGTAAAAGAAAGTTTGTATTTTGGCAGACCAGCTGTACTTCCAGCCACATGACATCTTTTGGGCTACCACCAGGAATGGAGACTACCCGCCTTTGGCATGCATGAGAATCATCACCTGGAGGGCCTGTTTAAACACCATTTGCTAGGTCTCCCAACCCCAGTTTCTGATTCAGTAGATCAGGGATACAACCTGAGGGGTTGCATTACTAGCATGTTCTTAGGAATGTTAGTTTGCTAGGGCTGCCGTAACAAAATACCCCAGGCTTCGTAGCTCACAGTTCTGGAGGGGGGGGGGGGGAGCAGGGTTGGCCTCCTCTGAAGCCTCCCTCTTTGGCTTGCAGATGTCTACCTTCTTGCTGCCTCTTCACGTGGATGTCCTCTGTGCACATTTGCCTCTGGTGTCTCTTCCTCATCTTGTAAGGACACCAGTTCTGTTGGATTAGAACCCACCCTAAATGACCTCATTTTAATTTAATCATCTCTTTAAATAAGGCCCTAGCTTCAAACATGGTCACATTCTTAATTACTTCAACATGTGGATTTGGGATTGGGTGGGGTGTGGTGGGAGGGGCACCCTTCAGTCCATAGCACAGGTGATGCTGATCTGCTGGTCCAGGGACCATACTTTGAGACTACAAGGTTCTGTTAGGAGGAACTCCTCAATTCACAGCTGCTCTGAAACTCAGAACCCAAGTTCATCGTTTGCTGCCAAGAGGCTGCTAGACCCACCTCCGCTCTCAGCCGGGACTCCCTTCATCTCCCTTTGATCCTCCCAAAAGTATAAATTAGGTCAGAGGAGGGCTGATTCTTGGAAGCCGTGAACATGGCTAGAGGCAGGGCTGTGTCCTGCGTTCTCATTTAGATGTCTATTTTTAATTTGGACGTTTAAAGAAAGGCATCTATAATTAGTGTAAGTACCAAATCGAGGGACTGTTTGAAAAAGTCTTTAAAACTTCACTACGTTTCATCTTAAAAGGAAGAAAAAACTGGTTTCCTTTAAATTAAAACATCTTCGGTGGTGTTTGTAATTTCTTTCAGACAGAAGAACCCAACCGGAAGGAGCAGCCGTTCCGTTTTGCTGCCCTGGTGGGAAAGAGGCAGAGAGAAATGGAAATGGGAGAAAAAGGTAAATTTGGAGGCATCATGCAAGTGGGGTTTGGTGCAATCTGTCATTAACAACTGTTAGCTTGGGGCCCCGGGCTCAGTTTCTCTACTTGAAAATCCTAATATAATCCCCCTCCTGGCACCTCCGCTGCGCCTGCCATCATCCTGCCTGCTGATTTGAGAATTGGAGGAGAGAGAAACCTGACGATCTGATTCCCTGTGATTCTATCACATTTCTTTCTGGAGGTGAAGGTCCTAAATGCTCACGAAAAGGGCTAGTCTGGGGGGATCACTGAAGGATCCATATCCACAGCAAATGAGAAGCGCACACTTATCCTTGCTACCAGCTGCTGAGTACTTACTATGTACCGCCGGGCGCTGTTAATCCTTACGCTTGAGGTAGGTATCCTCGTTATTTCTACTTTACGGATGAAGGAAACTGAGGCACATGGAGAATAAGTAACTTGCTCAAGATCAGGGAGCTAGTAACTGGGGCTGTGCTCTGAGATCCTGCACTGTGTGGCCTCCCAGGGCCTGCATGCCCTCCCCCCCACCCCGCACCCCGCATCCCACCCCGACTCCAGGAGTTACTATCTGGAGGGTGGTAGAGACACTGGAGCTGAGGGTCTCTATCCTGGCAGCTCACTGGGATCACAGAAGGGCTCTAAACACCTCTGAGTCCTGGGGCCCACACCAGAACTCTGATGTAATTGCTATGAGTGCGGCCAGCTCCCAGGGCGTTCTAAAGCTGCCCAGGTGGGGGAACCATTGCCCTGCAGGCTCCAATGCCACAGTTATAAATTAAAGCACATACAGGACCCAAGCAATGCCTGAGCGTGATCCTGGCCAGAATTTATTTTCCTAGCCCTCAGATTTAAGACCAAGGGACTTTCTTATTCATTCAACAGGGTCAGAAGTCAGAGGTCCAGAGGGTCACAGTTCTCGGACATCTATGAATGCATCCTTAGGGAACCACTAGGAATTGTGTAACACTTAAATACTTGTATGTTTAGAAAAGAAAGGAGAAAAATATCAAATCTTCAAAGAAACAATCTGGTCTGAATCTGTCTCAAAATCTACAGGGTTTAACAGTGCCAGGAAACTGGATGCTTAGGATCTGCACTTGTCACTGACGAAGCAAGGGCTGTTTGATTACAAGGGCTGAATGTCTGTAGGAGCTTTTCCTATCTTTCCAAAGCAAAAGGAAGAAGGAAGAGGTGCAGGAGACAATGGGTGCCTGAGGGCCCAATGCAGATCTCCGAAGCAGAACCCCAGCCAAGCTCAGCAGACGTGGCTACAAGGAGTAGAGATTTTAGCCTCCTGAGCTTTGTGGGCAGAAATCAGTAAGCAGAGGTTTCAGGCTAATGGTTAAATTACTTCTTTTGTATGAATCTGTGACCTGGATTAGATTCACAAACTCAGAATGCCCTCCAGAGCCAGCCAGAGGTCCCAAAGCCACTGAAAGTAAGTGATGCCACTTAAATCTTGTTCAGGTTGCCAGGAGGGAATGGGAACCTGGTGTTTCAAGATGTTACAATTTCTCACGAGGAGCCAGAAAACCAGATTCTATGTGAAATCTTGGCATTCTTAAATTTAGCTACAATTTTTAAAAGTTTAATACATGGGCCAAACCATACTTATTTGCGCTGGGTTTGCCCAGGAGCCACCAGCTGGCATCCTCACCCAGGTGTCTGAGGACACTTAGAGCTAGTAAGGAGGCACCCTTCCTAGGGCAGGCTGTTCGAAGCAGCACTCTTGCTGCCCCAGCTGCTCCAGCTCACTTAACGGAACCCAGAAGCAACTGAGGTGGGCAGAAACCCCAGGTGGAACCCGCCAGACTGCAGGAATACCAGGGAGCAATTAGGAAAGTTCTCCATCAGCAGGAGTTATTAAGAGAAACCACTGGAACCTCAGCTCCCTCATCTTTCCTGGTTAGGGGTCATGCACCTCCTTCTGATGCTCTTATCACCATGTACTTATTCTGTGTGGCTCTCCCTTCCAGAAGGCAAGCTCTGGGAGGGCAGCTGGCATGCTTTCACTTTTTTGTTTATTCCTGTATCCCCAAGCATCTGGCATGTACTGGACCCTAAAAGCTTTGTTGAATGAACGAACGAACGAATGAATGAATGAATGAATGAATGACGGGGATAGCAGGAAATTTAAAGGCCACAGAATGGCTGATGTGGCAGCATGGGCTTCCTGCTGCCTAAGCCTCGAGGCAGTGCAGCTCCACCTCGTCTTCCCACAGAGGTTTCTGGCACAGACCATGCAGCTGCAGTGCCGGGTGGAAACAGACTCCCGATAGCTGCAGCAGCCTTTGACAGAGGCAGAGGGAGACTGGCATTTTCCACCCATCTGGTGAGGCCAGGAAGCAGGAGGAGGGAAATCACGCAGGAGGGTGCTGGAGCCAAGGGCTGCCCTGAGAAGGCCTGGCATGGGGTGCGTGCTGCTAGGGCTCTCTTTCAGCCAGGCCAGGTGCGGCTGCAGGGGCTGCATTTCCATTTTAGATCAGCTGTTTGGGCTTCCGGAGGCCTGGGCAGGGTGCGGGAGGGGCACATGAGTTAGGACGGGGCTGCTGCCAAGCTGGACTGGCTTCCCATGAATGGTAGCCAGGAACAGGGACAATGGTGAAGGATGTGGCCCCCACACAGTGCAGGAGGCTGGATTTCCTGGGAAATCAGAAGTCAGAGGGCAAGTGTGATGTGCACCTGCTGAGTGATGCTTTGAGGCCCTCGGAAGTCACTGCTGTTAGGAGGGAGCAGGGAGGAAGTTTCTGTGGCACAGTTTCAAGTGGCTCAAGAAGTGTCTCAGGCCAAGGTGCTGACAGCACCCCTTCACGAGGGGCCTCCCAGAGGGCAATGTTCTTCCAGGGCAGGGGCTTATGAATCCCCAGCTACTCCTCCTGGTCCCTCTCTCCTTGGACCAACTGGCTTCACTGGTTCCCTTCCTATACTCACTGGAATGTTCAACTAGTCATATTTTGCCCAAATCACTTGATCCCTTGAGGTCTCAGTTTTCCCATCTATAAAATGGGGACCATAGTGTCTACTTCTCTGAATTGTTCTAAGGATTCAATAAGCGCCCCCCAAAAAAAGCCCCTGGCCCGGTGCCACACACATAGGAGGCACTTGGTCAACGGTAATTTGCTTTATCAATATAATGTATTACATTACAGAGGGTCACTTCATCCTAAGTGGTTGGCAATATGGCAAGCCTATGGCTCTAACAGCAGTTCTCAATCTGTAGCGTGTATAAGAGTCATGGTGGAGGTTGGGCAAAATGCGGATTCCTGAGAAATTCTGACTCAGAGGGTATGGCTGTCCTGGGTGCCTGCTCTTGACCATGGCCCCGTGGTCCTTCAATAAACCCATTCCAAGGGCGGTGGGCCTGTGTTCCATCCTGAGCACTGTTGACTGAGCATTGCTTTTATGCGAGTGGGTTCTACATTTAATGCCCTACACATTTGTGGTCTGTGCAAAACACCTGCAAAACACAGCCTCGAGGATGTAGGACACCGACAGCAGCCAAGGGAGGCACCTTGGATCGGCAGCTGGTCAGCAAACTGCAGGTCTAAAGAGGAAATCTTCTAGCTAGACAGAGGTGCCCCATCACCGCCCATTAACAGGCCACACAGGATGCGTGGCACTGCAGAGTAAGTGAACTGGGTTGAGACACACCCAAAAAGGTTGATTTATATCATAATCAAGTAGCTAGTTTCAACGATACCCAACTTCCTCACTGGTGAAAAGGCATTCAAGGGCCACTTAAATCTGTAATTCCACTCGGTCAGGCCTTCATTTCTGCATGCTGTCCACTTCCTGGAGAGGGGAGGGCTGCCCTTTCACACACTGGGGAGGTTGAGCTAGCTCTGCAGAGGGGTCCCCCGAGCCTTCCTCTCAGCTCTGCCAGGTGATCCCCCAGTCACCCACAGATCTGGGGCTCCTTCACCTACTCTCTCACCACCCCATGCCTCAAGCTCCACCATCCTCATTGCAGTTGCAGTGCCATGAGTGATGTGAGTCCAACTTTCCCTCCTCTGAAGCTGCCAGGACAGCTCCTGGCTAACTCTGCAACCCAAGTGCCAGGCTCTCAGTATCCAACACTCATAGGACTTAGAGATAGTTAGTTTTGTGCCAACACCGTAATGTTTAACAGGAAGATCGTCACAGAGTGCTATGGGGACAGGCAGGTGGAAGTTCACTATCTGTGTAGAGACAAGCCTAAGCACCTGGGCTGTTTCTCACGTGTATGGGAGCCACATATGATAGCATGGATCTCAACTTAGGCCCCCAGGTAGGTAAGATATCTTTAAGTTAATGACATAAGAGGTATGAATGCCCTTCTGTCTGTTGAGCTTTGCAGTAATTTCACACCCCCAGAGTCCTTGGAACACAGAGCTTCAGAGTTGGAAAATATCCTTGTGAACAAATGACACCACGTTCTGATTTTCAGACAGCAGCATGGAAGTCCAGAGAAGGGAACTCATCCACCCCTCCCAGAAGGTGGCAGACCTAAGATGAGAACTCAAGTCTTTTGCTTTTGTCCGAGCTGCTTGCATTGTATGGCGAAAAGAGGCCTCTTCTCATTCTGCCCACCCAGCAGCCCTCAGTGGTGGGACAGGGGTGGATTCAGGGACAGAGCAGGGGCTGGGCCAGCCCAAGGGCCATCTACAAGGTGCTAAAACATCTCTGTCAGGCACGAAAACATCCTTGCTACCTACCACCTTCCATCAACCTAAGAAGAGTTTATTATTCCACGTGGAGTCATGATCAGTGGAAATCCTGAAATCAAACAGGAGCCATGACCTCTTATATCCAATATAGGAAACATGGTAAAGGCTTCCCCTCTGTGCTGGCGTGATTTGGGAAATCATTAAAGAAAAGTGAAAGCAAGAAGTGGGTGAAGTCTTGACCATTAAAACACAAAAGCAGTGACACTGGGCTAGTGGAAGGAAATGAATGGATCAATTTCAGGATAGGATTTTTTAAATAGAAAAATCAGTGCCTCCCTGATTCCACTAAGTGAGTACTGAGCGAATACAGAGAGGATTTGGGGTCTTATTCCCAGTAGAAAGTCTGGGATTCTGTGAAGCCAGCCTGATGGAGGGGTTAGAGGTCAGACTCTAGAGTCAGGCAGACACATCTGGACACAAACCCTGGCAATGCCCCTGTCTAGCCATGTGACTTGGGGGCAGTCATTTCTACCCTTTCCAGCCTCTGTTTCCTTATCTTTAAAGTGGGGGTTGATAGACGCACCTACGCAACAGGCTGTTGTGAAGTCTAAAGGGATAAAGTCTGCAAAGAACTATCAGTTGGCCCTCAGCTGCTCTAAATGGGTGTTAATATTCAAAGTTAAAAGATCTTTTCCAGGAAAAAAAAACCCCACAGAGGTCTTCTTGGTGTTGTAGCTGTTTCTGTGGAGTGGCAGCATGGTTCAGAACACAGGTTCTACACCCAGACAGCCCACGGTTAAAATCTGACCCCCCCACTCGCTGGTGGTGGAACTTAACATGGGCCTCAGTATTCTCCTCTGTAAAATGGGGCTTACTACAGGCACCGACCTTCTAAGGTTCTTTGTGATGGTGATAGTAGCTTCCTGAATGCAGAATGCCCTGGAGGTGCACAGGTGACTGCCCCTGAGGCTTCCCTTGTCTAGTAACCTAGTAGATGAAAAAAAATGAGGAACTACCCCACACTCACCTTCCCCAACTAGAGGTCTGCCTGGACCTGCGAACTAGGAGGGATAGTGGTTGCCACTCCTTGTCCTTCACTTTCCCTGTCTCCCTTGGGTCTGAAGGCCCAATAGTGGTGAGCTCAGGGCAGAGCAGGAGAGAAAGCTCAGGCCTGCATGTGCCCACGCTGCTGGCCCAAGCTCTCCTGAGCAATGCTGGAGAGGCCTGAAGCCCTGACCTCGGACAGGCAAGCACATCTGGCTTCCCTAGCCCTCAGATGACCCCGTGGACACCCTGCAGGTCCTGCTTGGCCCATGGGTGGGCTCTGGACTGGTCAGCTCGCCCTCTGCCACTGCCTAGCAGGTCACTTACCTCCTGGCCCTACTGTCCATACCCAGGAGGGACCCCTCAACTTGGCAGCCACTCCATACTTGCCTCAACCCAGCAGCCAGCAACAGTTAGAACACCAGGCCCTGGGGCTGAGGCTCTGGAGGGGGGCCCACCATGAAGCAACATAAGGTTTGTCTTAGGGAAGACTCTCACATTCCAACATGGGACACAGATGAGGAAAGGAAACAGTCCTCATGCCATGTGGCAGCTGACAAGTGCTACCCCAGGGGTTGGCAGTATGCAGGTGTCAGATGCCCGGATCCAGCCCCTATCACCTGGAAGCCTGGGGCTTGCTTCACCTTCCCAAGCCTCTATTTTCCCAGCTGTAAAATGGGCCCAACAAGGGCCCCTGCCTCAAAGGTGGGAGAAAAGACCAGATGAGGAGTTAGGTCTGTCTTGGCACAAAGATGCTTAGCAACATCTCACAAGGTGGGTGTGAGGATGTGGGAGGATAAACAGTGCACACGGTGCCCTGTCCTTGTTTGAGAACGATTTCCCCAAGAAAGGAGTGATCCTGTGAGGCTAGAAGAGAAGTTCTGAGCTGGGCAGAAGGAAGGTCTTGTGGGTGGGGTGGGGAAAGAGAAAGCATGGGGGTGGGGAACCCAGGGTCACAGAGGCCAGGGAACCTCTGGGTTCTGGAAGCCAGATGCTCGATCCTGCTCACTGCTGCCCCTGCACAGGCTAGGGGTCAACAGGGACAGGACAGGTCCCCCCCAAAGCTGGTTGAGCTTCCGAAGTCCGCAGGAGACTGCTGCGTGCCCCCACCCCGGCCTTCCAGAAAGGAAGCTGCACAGACATAATTGTACTGCCGGGGTGAGGGGAGCCGCCAGGGAATCTTTTTTTATGCACTAAGTGGCATTCTCGGAGAAAAGCAAGTGGGGTCAGGGTCTGAGGGGGGCTGATCTTCATGCATTAATCTACTCCCTGTGGGGACTGAAGCCTCCAGCGGGGAACCCTTCAGTGCCCGTGAACAAAGGCATTGGTGACAGCCGGGGACCCCCAGGCCCACCGCAGGGCCTTCACAGGACAGCGCCCCGTACTCCCTGCCCCCCCTCCCCCCTTTCTCACGTTCCCTGCTCAGCACGTCCTCCAGGCCGGCCCTGGGTGCAAAAACACCTGGCCGGGGAATCTCCCTCCTCTCTTTCTGTTTTCTTTAGAAAGACATAAAAACTACAGTCCCTCAAGAGAGGCAGGAGTGGCTGCACTCATGTGTTTTTCTGGACTGCCCTGAGGAAAGGGCTGGGCAAAGGGGCAGGAGGAGGTCTGGAATGAAAGAATGATCCAGAGAACTACCAGTTCACCTGTAGGCTCAGGTGGAAGAAGGAAGAAAACCAGATGCTGCATTTATGGAAGGCAACACTGAGTGGGTACCTGCCCCGTGGCAGGGGAGGCGCTGGTTCAGTAAGAGGATCAGACATAGGGCAGGAAGAACACACCAGGAAGACCCAGGCTGGGAGAAGAGGGTCCTGTGCAGCGGTGCATTCCTGCCTCTTTACTGCGTACACGGGGGACGTGAAGTCACAGGTCATCAGCCCACAGACATGACTGGAGGAGGCCTGCTGGTCAAAGATGGGAGTCTCAGATGGGACCCCTGGGTGGCTCAGTGGTTTGGCGCCTGCCTTCGGCCCAGGGCATGATCCTGGAGACCCGGGATCGAGTCCCGCATTGGGCTCCCTGCAAGGAGTCTGCTTCTCCCTATGCCTGTCTCTCTGTGTCTCTCATGAATAAATAAATATTCTCCAAAATCTGAGTGTGGTTGGCAGCTACCTACCTGCACATGCTGGAAAATAATTAAATCTCTGGTGCACTCATTTGGGCTTTGGTTTGCTTAGGGATTCAACTTCTGGTTCTGTTTCCTGGGCTGCACTTGTTTTCCAGGGTGGGGTCAGCAGAGTCAGGGTGATGGATATGCCCACCCCCACTCTTCCAAAGCCTGTGCGAGCAGCAATCCAGCCCTCCAAGGAAGGTTCCAGCCAGCCTGTGTTCTTTGGCTTGGAATGCCAGAGGAGACCACTAAGGCACCTAAAAACAGGATGACAAGTGCTGGGCTGCAGAGACTGGCCTCAGGAAGACGGCTGGCAGGCAGAGGGCAGAGGGCCACATTCTGAAGGGCGCCGAAGAGCTGCTGCAAGTGGGTGAAGAAGGGAAGATGCATTGACACTGGGGAGCTGCCGGGATGGGCTAGCTCCTGAGCTGGGACTCTGCTGGCAGCTGCACCCGAGGAGCCAGGAGAGCCCTTCTGGGGAACAAGTGCTCCTTCCCTCTGCTCCAGGGACTCCCGCAGAGACAGAGGGTGGTGAGAAGCCCAGAGGACACCTGTCTCCATTTCTTTTTTTTTTTTTTTTTTAATTTTTGATAGTCACAGAGAGAGAGAGAGAGAGGAAGAGACACAGGCAGAGGGAGAAGCAGGCTCCATGCACCGGGAGCCCGACATGGGATTCGATCCCGGGACTCCAGGATCGCGCCCTGGGCCAAAGGCAGGTGCCAAACTGCTGCGCCACCCAGGGATCCCCCTGTCTCCATTTCTTTACAAAGCAGAGCCTACATACCCTGAGGGAGGCTGTCCCATGGTATATGGACTTTTCAGAACTCCATGCTCCCCCTGCAAGCCCCCTCACCCTACCCCTTCTGCCTCTTTTTTCTTTTTTTTAAAGATATTTGACAGACAGCAAGTGAGCACAAGCACAAGCAGGGGGAGCATCAGAGGGAGAGGGAGACGCAGGCTCCCCACTGAGCAGGGAGCTCCATGCGGAGCTCGATCCCAGGACCCCAAGATTATGACCTGAGACAAAGGCAGATGCTCAACCGACTGAGCTACCCAGACGCCTCTGCGCCTCTTATTTCAAGGCCCAACCAAATGTCTCCTCTGAGCCAATCAATGAGGCAGCCATCTGGTGTCCTGGACACACAGCTATAATCCCACTGCATCACAGGGAGCTGTTTCACACCTCTTCAGGCCCCAGACCCCGAGCTCCTTGTGTGTTTCTAGCGCCTTCTCAGTACTTAGCATGGTAGGTGTTCAGTAAATGGCTGTTGGGTGAAGAACTGATCGTTGTTATCAGTAGCTAATAATTACTGCACCTTCGCTATGTGCCAAGCATGGCCACAAGGCTTCCATGTGGATTAGCTCAGTGAACTAATGACCTGATGACAACCCTCTGTGGCAGGCACCATTCTCCTCCCCATTTGATACAAGAGGCCAAGTGGGCAGAGAGGTTAAGTAACTGGTCTCAGGTCACACAGTGAGTGAGCAGCAGAGACAGGATTCTAACCCTGAGCACGCTGGTGACTGTGCTGTGCTGCCCTTCAGTAACCAGTGAAACATCTGTAGGGCAAGCTCAGAGGCTACTGGAAGCAAACAGTGAGTACATGGCCCAGGAGACAGGCCCCACTGCTGCCTAGGTTTGTGGGGTGCCTTTGCTGTCATCTGACACCAGCCAGCACAACACATTAGGGGACCAGGGGCCAGTTTGCTCAACCGTCTAGTGCTACTAAGACCCCCCAGTCAGGGAACAGAGTGCAAAATCCTGACCCAGGCTGCCCAGGAGGGAGACCAGAGAGGCTGCTTTCCCTTCTGGTCCACACCCCTGCCCCCCAGGGGCTCCCCAGTCAGACACCCCAGGTCTCCCCTCCATTTGGTCATTCTGAGTCTAGCCTGCCCTTTTTAGATTCAGCTCCCTCTGAATTCACCAGCACACGTACCGCCTGACAAGTGAACCACCCACACCACATGGTCCTGCATCTCCACTGCTCCTGCTCCTGCCATGACTGCTGTTTGCTCTAAATGCCTAGATTTCAAACTTTAATTAACCCAGGAATCCACAGGGCAGGTAAAGGGCATGTACCAGCTGGTTAAATGCAGATTCTGGGGCCCAACTCCCAGAGACCCAAGTTCTGAACCATTCACCCAAGTGACTTGCTGGGGAAGAAACAGTTTAAAACCTCAGTGGTTAATTATTGGGTGAAACAACCCTTCACATGGACACAGTGTCTTGCAATTTGCTAGGTCCCCTTACTTCTCAGGGAGCATCACAACAGCTGATAAAATGTTCTGGACAGGAAGCACAGGCACGATTGCGTGGGTGAGCAAGGTGAAGTTCAAAGGGCTGC
This sequence comes from Canis lupus baileyi, assembly GCF_048164855.1. Taxonomy (NCBI): domain Eukaryota; kingdom Metazoa; phylum Chordata; class Mammalia; order Carnivora; family Canidae; genus Canis; species Canis lupus. The sequence continues at coordinate 36,296,773 of NC_132848.1, forward strand.
AGGCTCAAGGTGACAGAGTGTGTCAGACAGGAGGCGAGACCAGACGGCCCACTCTGTGTCATTCCAGCCATGCGTCTGCTTCTCTGTCAGCTGACCTAGGCCCCTTTGTCTCTGTTTCTCTCCTTTCCTCTTTCCTGCCATAATTCTTAAAAAACAATTCTAGAAACTAAAGATATGAACTAGGGATAAACCGTAAGAGGAAAAGAAAAACCCCCCAACTCCCATTCACCAGAGATCATTATTCACGTTCTGGTGTATTTTTCCAGCTTTGTTCTTATGTTCTAATTACTGTGGCACTGCTTTGTAGGCCACGTTTTCCCCTTCCAACAATTAACCAGGAACCAGGATAGTCCTGGCTTAATTGTCACTTGAAAGGAGGGGAAGATGCTGGCTACCTACCTGTCCCTTTCTGCCCCTTGCCCTCCCGAGGGGCCGCTGCCCCTGCAAGCTCCCCCCAACCCCACCTTCTCCACTGGCAGCTGTAAGAGCAGGTGGCTTTTGGGAGGCCACCCTCCCCAGGCAGGGATGGGGCCTCTAGATTTCCCAGGGGCCAAGGATAGGACTTCAGAGGTCTCCACTGGATCCTCAAACCAAACCAGTGGGACAACAGTACGTGGGAGCTAGTACTTTCCACAGGGACACCGCAAAATGCAGAGGGCACTGTGAGGGACTCTAACTCCATCATCACCTCAGATGGAGGGGTGGCTGGTGTCTCAGGGGCCCGGTCATTTCTACCTCCTGCTCCTTGCTTCTGGAACAGAACTCACTGGTGATACACACTGGCCTGCACTTTTCTTTTTCTTTTCTTTTCTTTTTTTTTTTCTTTTCTTTTCTTAACAGGAGCGGAGAATTGAAGACTGTTTATTCCAGATGCTTCTGAATCGGCAAGAAACGGTGTGCGCGGCTGTGTACGCCAACAGTAGGGATGTCTGACTTCCTCTTTTCTTTTATTCCAAAATCCAGCATAGATCCCCAAGGCTTTGAGTTACTCATAGTCACAGCTTTGGGGAAATTTTAAGGCCAGTCCTGAAGACACTTGCAAATTAGTTCCTGCAAGACTTCTGAATAGCAACTGATTACAATCTCTAATTATTTCTAAAGGAACTACTTACTCAATTAGAGCGATGGCCCATGAATGGGACATGAACATTCTTTTGATGGAGAGCAGTGAGAAATCATAGCCATTATTATTTCTATTATTATTATTGTTTTCTAAAATCATGTGATGTCTAGAGGCTATCCACTTGTTCAACACTGGATTTTACCCCAACACATTCCAGAAGGAATGTGCTCTGTGCCTGGATCCACCCCCATCCTTCTTTTACTTGCCAACTCCTGTAATGCAGCCTCTGTAATATAATGCTTCCCCAGGGGACCTTCCTGAGCCCTGTACTCCTCACTCAGAGCGATGGTTCTTTGACATTTGCTTATCCTCTCCACCAGTCCATACGCTGTATGTGTATTGTGTTCACTGCTACACCCTCAGCCTCTAGAATATTGCCTGGCACACAGGAGATGCTCAATAAACACCTATTGAATAAAGGGATTGGAGAATGTAATGTTTCTTCCTTGGGTTGAGTGTGGATTTCTGTCTAAAGTTGGTTATAAAAGTACATGGTTGACTGATGGATGGAGTGACTGATTCATTCAACAAACATTTAGGCATCTGGAGCATATTGGCTGGCAGTCTGGTTGGTCCAATGTCATCATCTCCAGTCCAATAACATCCAAGATACCACTCCAGAGTTTGTGGTGAACCTGCTCTTCTGAACCCTGCACTCCCAGGGCTACCCACCTCCATTGGCCATTCTGATGGTTCCACAGCCCTGCAATGTTGGGCTTTGAGGAGTGAATTTCTGTTTGGGTTGGTATAACTTCACTGGCTTTGATGTCAGCTCTTGGCTAGGTTAACACCTCTACTGCTCCTCAAAAGGCTGAATGGAATGAGCTAGGAACAAGGTTAGGACCTTAAAAGATCCTGAACATAAGATCCTAAGGGGTATAACACAAAATTTGAACAACTGAGGTCTTAGGAACCCTCAATGATTGGAGGGTGGGGGGGTAGGCACCATTTCTTCTAGAAGGTTCTTTTTTTTTTTTTTTTTTTTTAAGATTTTTATTTATTCATGAGAGACAGAGAGAGGCAGAGACACAGCAGGGGGATAAGCAGGCTCCTTGTGGGAGCCCAATGTGGGACTTGATCCTGGACCCAGACTCACGCCCTGAGCTAAAGGCAGACACTCAACCGCTGAGCCACCCATGTGTCCCTAGAAGGTTCTAAACAATGTAATTTGCCATCGCCATGTCTATGTCATCACTTGGTGGTGGGGGGCAGTGTGGCCAAATAAATGCCTATCTGTTTCCTTCTAAATCTCTAGAGACCTAACTGTTCATAATTACACTGGTCATCTAAGGTAACTTGGTACATCAGACAAAAACTGTTCTTTTTAATGGTTGTAAGCATCTGACATGTCCTAGATCTGCTCCTAATAACTTCCCTATTCCACCCACTAAAATGTATCTGCCCCACATCCCACTCTTTCGGGGCCCTGAGTTCGGCAAGACAGATATCTGAAGACTGTTGAGGTATGCCAACAGTATGCCTTGCTAGTGGTAGGCACTTTGCCAGGCAGCTCATTCTACTCATCCACAGCTAGGCCCAGTTCAAACACACATGCCCCGAATGTTCTTGAGAAATTACATTCTAATGTTCCAGCAGGTTTACAGATGCCTGTAATGCCCCCCAATCCTAGCTTACTCCACAGATACACACGGGTTGCTCTTCCTAGGAGCTGCCATTCTGGAGCAGGGCTGCTAAGCTCCTTCCTTTTGCGGGGCAGCATGGAGTGTGCCAGCTGGGAAGGCTCCACCCCCAGGGGCCTGTCGTCTATCATGGGGATCTCCCGTCTGCTTTGCAGAAAGGACTCTTTCTCAGTTTGGTGTAGTAGGTACTTATCTCAGGCCTCTGGTTGATGCCACTGCCTTTTAATTATAAGCCCCTTAAGCTTTCATTTTAGCCCAGCTGCCCTGCTTTTCTCTTAGAACACACTGAGGGGCAGTGGCCATGTCTACCTCGAGTGGGGACTCTGCAACCAGGGGACATACAATATGGTCTCCGCTGGTCACACAGACCACCCAGAACCCAGCCTCCAAGTGGCCTGTCAGATAATGAAAAGGACAAAAACTCCTTTGAACTCTGAAGCTGTACTTAAAAGGATGAAGCAGTCACTGGTTATGTAGTTTTCGAAGAACTTCAGATGAGACATTAAGAATCCCTCATGAAATATGCAATTATTTCTCTCTGCCATGAGGGGAGGGGGAATATTGGTTTTCTGTCCTGTCCTCCATTGATGGAGACCTAGCTGGGAATGCCATCGCTGCAAGCACTGTTCTTGCCAACCCTGCTTCATTAAGGGATGGACAACACGGGATAGATGGCTCAAAGACGGAAGAGGCCTCTGTCATCAAGTCACATCTCGATTTTTCTTTTTCTTTTTTAAAAAGATTTTATTTATTCATTCATGACCAGGAGAGAGGGAGAGGGAGAGAGAGAGAGAGAGAGAGACGCAGAGACACAGGCAGAGGGAGAAGCAGGCTCCATGTGGGGAGCCTGACGTGGGACTTGATCCGGGGTCTCCAGGATCATGACCTGGGCTGAAGGCGGCACTACACCGCTGAGCCACCCAGGCTGCCCACATCTCGATTTTTCAAGATGGCAGGGGCAATGTGATAGGGAAGATATGCCACAGACCCCTTCCATCGGCCTCTAAGCCCTACCTAGATCTACTTGAGTCTGGTGAGTGGTGAACCTGCCCGGGGATAATCCATCCAGGGAGACCTGATCTGGGGCTACAGCTGTAGATCCCTACTCGCCCCACACCACCAGAGAAACCAATTCTTGGTTTGTACAGGATGGTAAGAACGGGAGGACAGGAAGACCAGGATAGTGAGTCAGGCTCTGCTGCAAAATGGCTGTGTGACCCTGTGTGAGTTACTTAGCTTTTCTGAGTCCTGAGGGTCATCAGCCAAGTGGGGAAAAGAACTACTTCTCATAGTTTTGAGCAGTAGTTTTGACCTGTCTTGTGTAGGGCTGAGAGACCCAGGGGAGGCATACTTTGGAATCAAAAAGCATTATTATCAACAGCTTGGTTGGGGTATCATTTATACTTCTGATTTTGAAAGCAATCTCGGAACTGTCTGATCCCATTTAGAGCTGAGAAACTGAGACCCAGAGAGGTGCACTTATTCGCCCAGGGTCACACAGCATGTTACAGCAAGGCTGGGATGAGGAGTCAGGTCTTCACGCTGGTGTTTTCCTGTTTTGGCATCATGGCCTAAGGCTCATTAAGTACATGGTCATCTTTAATTCATAAAGGAAAGAAAAATAACAAGAATAACTGGAAAGAGTTGCTTTGAATTGAGCCCACACTATGCTAAGGGCCTCACAGGTGGCACTGTTTAAATCCTTTACCATTTCATGAAGAAGGTGGTATTATCATCCATATTTTAAGATGCAGAATTGAGGCTCAGAGAGCTGAGGAACTTTCCCAAGGTCACCCAGGTATCTGAGGAGTCTGACACCAGAACCCATGTCCCTAATGCTAACACCCTGCCACCACTTCTAGTTCTGAAGTGCTAAAATACTGGGGAATGAGACCCTGCGTCACAGGGAGGCATGCCAGATTTAGCAAAAAACAAAACAAAAACAAACAACAACAACAAAAAACAAAAAACAAAAAAACAAAAAAAAAACAACCCAAAACACTATTGAAATCAGAATGTCAGATAATTTTAGTATGAGTATATCCCAAAGACTGCACGGGACATACTTATATGAACACATTATTCCTTATCTGAAATTCTACTTTGGGTGACTTTGCACCTGCCAGCCCTACAGTGGGTAACATGATGTGTTCCCTGAGGCAAACCATGTGGCCTCTTTGGGTCTCCATTTCTGTCCTGTAGAAGGACAGGACTGTCCCCAGCCACTTGTAAAAGCTCGGATTGAATCCTCAGGAGGAGGGAAGGATGGAAGGAGCTCTCTAGGGACTGTTCTGAGCCAAGACTAATCCGGGAAATCACTGAGGCCTACGAGGTGCAGGACAAGGGTGATGGCAAGTGATGGCAAGGTTTTGTACCTAAAACCCTGACAGCATCTCCCCTGGCCCTTCGGGACAAATGCTTCCATGAGCCCTGAGCTCCCTGGGCAGTAACATGAACAGAAAACCAGAGTTCCTGTCTTGTTTTCTAACTGTGGTGCAGACACACGACACAGACTCGCCCATCTTCACCGCCTCTGAGCATACCACTCAGCATCGCTAGAGTACGGTCACGTCATCACCTTGGCCCATCTCCAGACACGTTTCATCTTCCAGAACTGGAACTCTGTCCCCAGTGAACAGCTCTAACTCCCCGTTCCCTCTCCCCCAGCCCCTGGGAACCACCCTTGAACCCTGTCCTTCTGATCTGACTCCTCTAGGGGAGTCAAATTTGACTTCCTATGGTGAAGTCGCATAGTATGTGTTTGTGTCTCCTACTGCACTTGGCAGCACATACGTCCTCGAGGTTCAGCCGTGCTGTGGTGTGTGCCAGCATCTCCTGCCTTCTTAAGGCTGAACAGTTTATTTCATGTAACTTTTTCTCTCCGGGAAGAGGTGCAGAAAACACCCTGACAGACTCCATCTTCTGGCTCCACAGAGGAAGCCCCTTGCCAGGGAGGGCTGCTGGGTCGCAGCCACCACAGGCCCTTAGGGCCAGGCCAGCTCCCGCCCCAGAATCTAACCTGGACTCCCACAGACTTATAGGACTTACCACCTCCTGGGGGCACTTCTCTCCACGCCAAAGGCCCTGGCACCCAGCCAGAGGCAGATATATGAATATATGATGCACTCCAAGGAGGTTTTATTTTTGTTCTAACAATACACTAAAACAGGGAGTGATTTATTGAGGGTGAGCGTTGGGGAGGGAGCAGTGCAAATTCCCATTTGGCAGCAGGCCATGGGCCGAGGGAGCCTGCAGAGTGAAGGGCAGTGCAGGCACTCAGGATAGCCTGTTTGTGCCTCGGTTGTACCAATGGTAATGGTACCAACAGGGAGCACCCAGAGGGTGGCAGTGAGGCTCCAGCACACAGTAGGGGCTCATGAGAGAAGGCTGGTTTCCAGAGGTGGGGTGAGGTGGTGGTGCTCAGAAGACAAAACCCCAAACTGGATGGGTATGTTGGGGAGTCTGTTAATAGAATTCAGGGGACAGGACTGATGAAAAAGAGGACTCATTTTGCAAAAATCAATTAAATCAAAAGCCCTTGTGTCAGGTCATTTAGTCTGGTAAGATGCCCACAGGCTGCTCTCCAGGCCAGGGGGTGTCCACGCTCCTCCCTGGACATGTGTGGGTGCTCTAAGGAGAAAACTGCTCCCCTAGGTCCACAGGGTCGGAGCCCCCAGTGTTTGGTGGGGGATGGGCATTTCATTTACCAACAGCTTTGGGTTTTTAAAATGAAGCACATGTGTCTCCAACCAGTCAACTGGCTGCCTCAGAAAGAAGACCCCAGGACCCTCATGCATTTCAGTCTGGCTTTTACATTAGAATAAAGTGAAGAGCAGGGGGTGGGAGGGGTGGGGGGGTGGGGGGGTCAGAGAGAGAGGAATGAGGGGAGCCACCAACCACTCTGCCTGTGAGCATCACTCCAAACGGAAGACAGGCTGCTGGCCTCACCGTCCCTGGGGAAGGGAAGAGAGGTGACATGGCCTGAGCACGGCCCTGTGCCTTCCATTCACCTTCGAGTCCTGCCTCTGCTGCAAACTTGCTGTGTGACCCTGGGCAAGTTGTTAGCCTGTTTTCTTACTGGCTCCTGGCAGACCTTAATGAGTTAACACAGAGGGCTCACCATAGCCCTTGGAAGACTGGAAGCATTCAGTAAGTGTTCACTCTTACTATCTCGCCGCAAATAAAGTCCTGCTACGTGTCAGCTGCCTCATCGTGGTCATCAATCCTGCTGGCTGCTACCCCAAGTCCTGTGGGAGGGGATACCACCCTCACTTACAGATAAGGAAACTCAGGGAGTTTGCAGAGGGCTGGAGGGGGGACTCAGGCCAGGTATGTCCGGCTCCTTTGGAAGGAACCAGAATCCTGCACTGAGGTGTCTACCCCAGCAGGAGTCTGCCCAGGTACCTCAGCACCACACCCCAGGGAACTGAGGGACAGAGGCCTAGAAAACCATGAGCCTCCACCCAGGCTCACGTGAACCCTTCCCGTAATACTTTGGTTTGTCGGTGGGAAGTTTAAAATCCTTGGGGAGCTGACGCGATTAGGTTTCTAGAAAGATGCTCTCTCCATCTCAGCCTCAAAAAGGTCTCGGTTATTTATTTTTAAGATTTTATTTATGAGAGAGAGAGAGAGAGGCAGAGACACAGGTGGAGGGAGAAGCAGGCTCCATGCAGGGAGCCTGATGCGGGACTTGATCCCAGGACTCCAGGATCATGCCCTGGGCTGAAGGCAGGTGCTAAACCTCTGAGCCACCCAGGGATCCCCTCCATTAACTTCTGACAATATTTCCCTGCCAGGGCCCGTGAGAAAACCCCCAGATGTCAGAGGGAAGCAGAGAGGGAGCCTGCAGAGGAAGAGCAGGACCCTCTTTCCTTTTGAAAGAGGTGGGCAATGAGCCCTGAAGGCGAGGATGAGCAGAGGCCCAGGAAGCAGATAGCAGAGGTACCAGCATGCAGCCACGAGATCCGTCCTCTCCACGAGCAGAAATGGTGCCAGCACTTCACAGGTGAAATTCACCTCCACCTTTAAAGGCATTGGAAAGTCAGGATTCATCCACTTGAGATAGGTGCATTTACGCTGTGTTGCATAAAGCCAAGTCCTCACCCAAGTCCTGCAGCTGACTGTGATACGAGAAATATGCCAATAGCCATGGTGAGGAGAGGTCTTAGCTTGAGCTTCCCAGCAGCTTGGGTATAAAGGGAAATAGGATGGGTCATGAAACTTTCACCTCTGACAGAGTTGGAAACACACAGGAATTAGAGCTGACACCAGACTGAGTGCAGGCTCTGCCACCTGCAGACCTCGTGAGCTCAGGCAATACTGAAACCTCTCAATCCCTCGGATTCCTCATCGCTGAGTGGTCCTAACAACACCTCAGTGTATTAGGAAAACATCCTGTCACTCTCATCAGATGAGACACATGTGTGGGAGTGCTTTGAAAACTACTGAATATTTCACACAAATCTTATTTATCAGGAAGTATCTATGTCAGTTCCTCAGAACAAACACGCTTGTTTTCAGTGCTACTTGTTTTTGAGGTAGCTTGGGAAACATTCCATCAGCCAACTCCTTGTACGAGGGCCACCAAATGCTAGAAAGGAGAGCACCACCATTTTTGAGCACTAATTATGTACCAGGCACAATTATACCATTTGGGTTTAAATCACTTAAGCAACCCCATGTAACCTCATCCCACCTTCACAGAAATTCTAGCTACGGGTACTATCAGTATTTCTATTTCTACAGAAATGGAGACGCTGCGACAGGGACCAATCCTGTTCTCCCCATAGATGTGGCACTGAAGGTCAGAGGGACAGGGGGCCGGCAGTGGGCCCTGGACCCAGATGGGAATGAGGCTCTGAACTGAAGGTGGCCATGGTGAGGTGGCTGTGTGTGTGTGTGTGTGTGTGTGTGTGAGAGAGAGAGAGAGAGAGATGGAGTGGGGATGGAGGGAGATAGGAAGAGAGAGAGACAGACAGACACACACACACACACACACACACTCGGGGAGGGGGGAGGGGAGCAGAGAGGGAAGGAGGGAGGGAGGGAGGGAGGGAGGAAGATAGATGCAGACATAGAAATAAGCAGGAGGGGGATCCCTGGGTGGCTCAGCAGTTTAGTGCCTGTCTTCTCAGGATCCCGTCCCACGTCGGGCTCCCTGCATGGAGCCTGCTTCTCCCTCTGCCTGTGTCTCTCCCTCTCTGTCTCTCTCATGAATAAATAAATAAAATCTTAAAACAAACAAACAAACAAACAAACAAAAAAAACAAAAACAGGAGTAGAGACTCAAGGGCCCAGAGAAAGCCCTGTGGAGTCACAGCCTCATCCTGAGGGGGTGGAGATGGGGGCAGATGAGGGGAGGCAGCCACAAACCCACACACACTTTCTGCTCTTGGAGTACATGTGCCGTCTGTTCCAGCAGGACAGGGTGGGTTCCTGCCCTTTCCAAGCAAGCATTTCCCATGAACGGATGGATAGCAAGACCACAGAACCACAGATGCCCAGGGGGCTCCACGGTAGGGTGTCTGCCTTCGGCTCAGGGCATGATCCCAGGGTCCTGGGATCAAGTCCCACATCGGGCTCCCTGAGAGAAGCATGCTTCTCCCCCTGCCTCTGCCTGTGTCTCTGCCCCTCTCTCTGTGTCTCTCATGAATAAATACATCTAAAAAAAAAAAAAAAAAAAGACCAAGGAACCGAGAGTGGGCTGAGACACAGGATGAGTACCTCTCCTTTTCCTTATGCCCCCCACTGAGCCCTGCTCCTTGGCCCCCAGGACACCAAGCCCAGGACCCCAGCTCACTAAAGAAGGCCAGAGCATACAGACGTCTGGTTGAGAATATTCAGGGTCATTTTAAGAAGCCCCAGAGCGAGGCGGCATCTGACCAGCTAACAGCTCACCACACTTCCTGTTTGTGGGAACTTGTTCTGTTTCTTTCAAATTAGATTTCTACTCACTGATCCTCTCCAATCTCTTTTTCTTTTTTTAATTGAATAGAAAATCAAAAGGAAAGCCAAGGAAAGCTTGTGGTGTTCTCCTCCCTCAAAGGCCAAGCGTCTGCTGGCCTCAGTCACTCTTGGCTGCTGACCATGGCATTTCATACCATTTGAGATGAATACATGCGACAGTGCATATGGGAAATGGGTGTGAGGTGGCTGTAGTCCTGGGAAGCCCCTGGGGTGAGTGTGGCTGCAGCCCAGACCTGGCCCCTGTGTCCTGCTGGATGGGGGACATGCTGTGCAGGCCTGCCCGGCAAGAGGCCTTGCAGAATGAAGGTCTGGAAGGGGAGGCCGCATGGCAGCCCACAGGAGGCAAGAGGCACAGAACCAGAGGCAAACACACCTCTAAGTAAAGGGCAATGATGAGTGCCCAAGGCCCCAGGAGCACGGGTGAGGTGTGTCTGACATCGGTGTCACGAATCCTGGCTCTGCCCCTCATTATTGTGAGGGCGTGGACGAGCTTACTGAACCCTCCCTGGTGCCAACTTCCTCATCTGTGGAAAGGGAAAGTGATGGTGCCCACCACAGTGGACTGTGGGCACATGCTTGGCACACAGTAGGCCCACAGACATGGGAGCTGGTATTCGCTACTCTGAGCACCATCCTACCTGCTCTGTGGGCGTGCTTCCTGGGGCCTCGGGCGCCTCTGGAGGTCTTTCCTGAGCCACAAGACTCTACTTACCCAATTCACAAAAAGCAACATGTTTATGAGGCCACACTATAGCTGCAGACCCAAAAATGTAGAAAAGCCTGGAAGGCAGCAAAGATCTAGAGAGATGTTTTTATTCCCAGAGGCTATGGAGCAGGGACCAATTCCTGAACTGTTTTTTTTTTTTTTTTACTCCAGCAAATGGGTACAAGGCAAAGAAAGCTGTGACCTGGGTCAGCCTGCAGGAAGTGGCTCAGGTCCTGGGGCTCATGGGGGTCTCAGAGGAAGTGGTGCCTTTCAGCACCCCCACACTGTGCTCCCTGATACACCCTCCCTGAGCACCTCTGGTCCCGGCCACTTCTCTGGCCAGCACAACCTCCGTGTCACCTTCCTGGGCCTGCTGGCCACTCGGCAACTTTTCATTCTGAACACTTTAAACAAAGAGTCCCAGCTAAAAGGGGGTGTTTATAATTCAAAAAGTGCTGATATGCCAACTAGTCATTTGCCCTGAAGTAGGCATTAGCCGGAGCAGCATTTCTTGGAATTAAAAAAGAACTATGAATAGACTTTTATGCTGTGTCTGCAGTCAGGGGCCTCCAATTAATGGCAGGAAGCCTGTATTCCTGTCAGACTGCAGCCAGCACTGCGCAGGCGTGTGTGAAGTGTGTGTGTGTGTGTGTGTGTGTGTGTGTGCGCGCGCACGCGCGTGATAGAGAAAGAGGGAGAGAAGGAAGGGATGGATGAATGAAGAATGGTGAGCAAGGGGACAGTGGATGGACATACTCGAATGTACAGTAAAAATAATGGCCGGCTATTTGACATCCAACAAATGCACTGGGCCACTCTGAATCTCAGGTCATCACCCAGAGAGGCAATGGATGGCCCGGAAGCCAATGCATCAGGGGGATGGTCTGGTTCCCTTGTTTGGAAGCCACTGTAGTCAAGTCCCAGCCCCGGGGCTAGGCCTGCAGCCCAGCCCACTCTGAGGCCAGCAGAGGAGGCCACGGTCACAGTCACACCTATTCCGTACCCTCGACCTCCATGGATGAGGGATCTGTGACCCTATTTAGTATTTACTTTCACACACGCACTCAAAATCAGCCCCCAGCACCAGTGGTGGACACCTGCTTTAAATGGGGACTTGCCATCCTCTAGTTCAGAGGGACACCTTGGGCCACATCTTCTTTGGGACCTTCCCTAACCCCTGCCACTGTGAATGTAACACAGAATAGTGTCTAAAAGCCTGTCTACATTCCAAATCTGGTCCACTGCCACTCAGCTGTGTGACTTTGGGCAGGGCACCCAAACACTTTGTGCCTCAGTTCCCTCATCTGTAAAATGGGAATGATACCTGATGCCCCACCACCTCCTTCACGAGCACTTGTGAGGGTTAATGAGTTGGCAGATGTAAAGGGCTGGCACAGTGCCATGCATATGATAAGCTTCGTAAAAAGTTTCTATCATCCTCCTCCCTAAGTATTTGGTAAAGATCAGCATCCACTCTGGGATCTGAGCTCCATGAGGGCAGAGGGCCCACCTGTCTGGTTCACTTCTGCATCTCCAACACCTAGGGCTGGTTCTGACACAGGACAAGTCTCAGAAAGTGTTGGCTCAAAGGATGAGCAAAGGTAAACATTACTGCTTCAAACATGACGGGCGTGAAAGACAGTGGTCTCTGGATGCGACTGAGCCCTTTATTTATTTTTAAAAGATTTTATTTATTTATTCATGAGAGACACAGAGAGAGAGAGAGGCAGAGACACAGGCAGAGGGAGAAGCAGGCTCCCTGTGGGGAGCCCAATGCGGGACTCGATCCCAGGACCTGGGATCATGACCTGAGACAAAGGTAGATGCTAAACTGTAGAGCCATCCAGGAGTCCTGCCACTGAGCCCTTTAGGGGTTCAGGCCCAGACGTTAGGGGTTCTGGCCCAGATGTTACTTTGGAAGGAAACGTCTGGGACTGTACTAGTTTCCTGTGGCTACTGTAACAAATTACTAAACATTTCATGCCTTAAAGGAACACAAATTTATATTTTACAATTCTGGAGATCAAAAGTCTGACTAGGACCCCACTTGGCTAAAATCAAGGGGACTTTAAGTCATGGAAAAAAATCAAATCAAATCAAATCAAGGGGATTTTAGCTTCTAGGGACCTCTTGCATTTCTTGGCTCATCGCTTCTTGCCATCTTTGGAGATTCTTCCCTCTCTTCCCTCTTCCCCACGTAAAGAACCTCTGTGATTACACTGGACCCACCCAGACAATCCAAGATAATCTACCTGAAGGTCAGATGATTAGCAACTTTAATTCTATCTCCTGCCTTAATCCCTTCTTTCTTTGCCAGGTAACAAAACATATTCCTAGATTCTGGGGATCAGGATGTGGACATCTCTGGGGACCACCATTCTGCCTACCACAGGGACTTTCCATTGTTCAGGAAGATGGGAAAACTAATGCAGAAACTCCCTGTTAAACTGTTCCAAACCATTCTTGGAAGGTAAAGTTTTCCTGTTTTTTTCTTTTTTTAAAGATTCTATTTTTAGGTAATCCCATACCCAACATGGGGCTCAAACTTATAACCCTGAGATCAAGAGTCACATGCTCTGCCAACTGAGCCAGCCAGGCATTCCTGGAGGGTAAAGTTCTTAAAACCAGTTCTTAAAAAGTTCTTCTGGAAGGCTCTTCCTGAAATGCATGGCTCCAGGCATCTGTGCAGTGGCAATTCTCTAGAGCCCATAAGACCAGTCTTAAAAAGTATAATAGTCCAGAAGCAGAATCAGAACACGTTCATGGAGCCCCTCCTGTGTGCCTGTGCTGGTGCATTCGGCAGCACTGCTACCGTTCATAACCAGTCTCTATTAAGCACCCTTTGATGAGGAAACTGTGCCACAGAGAGGGTTAGTGATCTGCCCTGAGGCCATACCACCCATCAGTGGCAGAACTGGGATTTGAACCCAGGGGTTTGTACTCTAGAATCCTGCTTGCTTCTGGCTTGCTTGCCAGCTTCTCTACTGTTCACATACATTCTCTCATTTCAGCTGCACAGCTGCCTTGTGAGGGCAGGGTTTCATTTTAGTTCCCATTGCTGAGACTAGGACACTTGAGGCCAAGAATGACTGTGCGGCCAGCCCTGTGTGCCCTGGCTGCTGCCTGCCCTGCATCAGGACACCTTACCTACCTGGTAAGGTATTACTGATGGAAGAATTTTAGAAAATAAATAGTTTCACCACACACCCTGTCCCCTAGAGCCTTTCAGGACTGTTGGCTGTTTTTAATATCTACCCTCCCCCCTCCCATGTGTAAGCAATCCCTGTTGTTTAGGAGGAGAAATGGGAGGTGTCTCCTGCCTGCCACCCAGGGCTTCCGGCTGCCTGCAGGTTGCAACCAACAGGCAGAGGAGATGCCTGGAAGAGTAAATGTAGCCGGTCTCCCAGGACCTCCTTAATGAAAAACTTCAATCCTGTGGATGAGAGTGGAATAGACACAGCCCTCATTACTACCCACATCTAAATTAAACAAGACAAGAGAGGCTCTTGAGAAAACAAAGGCACGAGTAACTGAAGTCTTTGAGAAGAAGACATATGCTCCTGCCAGGGAAGCTCTCAGACTTTCTGGGGTGCAGAGAACCCCAAGCCCCATCAGATGTGGAGTAGGGGGCTGGAGGCCGTACCTTTCTCCAGACTTCGCAGGGCCCTAGGCCTGAGTGGGCCTGAGCTGGCTGACAGTCAACAGGCCTTTATTGACTGTTCATTGTCAGTGAGCACAAGGCTGTCCATTTAAGCGCTGATCCAATATTGCTATGTGTTGGGTAAGCTCATCGAGAATTCAGAGGATGATGTTCACTCAACAAGAGACAGGCACGCCACATGAGCTTATTTATTCTAGCAGCAGCCGTGATCCCAGTCCCATTCATCCCCAAGTGCTATTCCCCGGGGCTGGGGGCGGGGAGCTGACAAGGCTTGGGGGGGTGGAGGGTGTAGGAGCCTGAGTGAGCATGGGGGGGCGTGTATGGAGGCAGCTGGGGTTCCACATCTACAAAGTAAGGATAATAGTACAGCCCGATGGCGTCAGGGAGGATGGTGAGCCTGTATGAGGTCTTCGCCTGGTGTGCGGCACCTGATGATGGTGAACGCGGCATGAGCTATGGTCATGTCACGCAGCCTCCTATGATCTCTGACAATGACCGACAGCGCCACTGCTCCTAGTTCCACTTTACAGATGGGGACTCCTAGGCCCCCAGACGGGCCAGAACTTGCCCATGGATTTCTGGCAAGTCAAGGCCCTGGGCAGGATTCACATCTGGGACTCGAGCCTGGGCTCTTCCTACAGCCCTACCTCTACGTCAGATACTCCAAGTGTGCACCCACTCTGGATTTGACATTAGGTCTTGAGTTCCAGCCTGCCATCTTTGAAACCAAGATGACTATGAGGGAAGTACTGTCAGCAACCCCATTTACAGAGGGGGCAACCAAGGCAGGGTCTGAGTGGGTAGGTGGGAGGGGGATGCAGGGGGTCATGCTGGTGGCACATGTTGGGGTGGCAGCTCCCCAGGGAGTGCCAGAATGTGAGTAGGAGAAGCTCTGCGAACGAGGATTCCTGGCCAGCCGCTGGTTTGCAGGGCTAACAGCAGATGTGCATAGATTTGCCCGGCTAGCTTCACAACAAATACTTTTTTCCACCAGCCTCTGGAATTCAGTGGCCCCAAGACAGGGCGGCTGCTTGGGCTCTGAAACCCAGAGCCCAAGGTAGACCTGGGTTTTTATCTCAGCTGTACTACCTTCTAGCTGTGTGACCTTGGGCATAGGACCTAACTCCCTGGGTCCTAATTTCTGCAACTGTAAAGGGAGCAGGGCCAAGAGGTGAGATTATTGTGAGGAGCTCTGCATCAGGCACATGGCCAATGCACAATCAGAATGAATCATCTGCTCCTTGTGCCTCTCACCACAAAGATGAGGCCCTGATGGCTGGCCCCAGCACTTGGTTTACCCCTCAGCTGGTTGTGGACCTTGGGGGAAGTTGTGCTACCCAGTCCCTCATTTTCCTCAGATGTACAAGGAGAGAAAGAGTTTTCACCTCAGAGAATCCAAATGACACAATTTGTATAAAATGCCGGCATGATGCCTTACGTGGTAGCTCCCAGTGTGACTTTCCTATCCTCTCCACGCTGCTCCGTCCAACCCTGATCCACCATGGCCTCAGCCATTCCTGAGAATGTTCCTTTCCTGCCTGTATCTGGCATCCCCCTCAATAGAGTGAATTTTGGGGGAGGGGGTCACAAAAAGCACTATATGCTTCAAGGGAGACTCCTGTTTGGGCTGGCTTCTTGGGAGCCAGACAGGGCCACCTTTTTTTTTTTTAATATATTTTTTATCATTCATTCATTCATTCATTCATTTATGATAGACTGAGAGAGAGAGAGAGAGAGAGAAAGGCAGAGACACAGCAGGAGGGAGAAGCAGGTTCCATGCCAGGAGCCCGATGCGGGACTCGATCCCGGGACTCCAGGATTGCGCCCTGGGCCAAAGGCAGGCGCCAAACCGCTGAGCCACCCAGGGATCCCCAGGGCCACCTTTTAAGACTCTGAGCCTGAAAGGAACGTAGAACAAAGGCATGTAAGACACACTGAGGTCCTGTGTTTCCCTTCTTTCCTTTCAAAGTTGTTTTATTTTTTTTCAAAGTTTCCCAAAGCATCCTTCATCTTCAAAGGTCTGGCTGCCAACTTGACTTTGCCCTCTGAAGTTCTTTTCCTTTCACCCTTGCAGGCACTGCTTAAGAATGGCCTCTGCACATGGCCCAGAAGAGAAGGAGCCCTCATTGCACTCCCCACCACCCTGTCCACTACCCTCTCATCACCCTACCCCCTGCCACCCGCACACCGCCCCCCCCCCCCCCCCAGTTTGTATTCAATTATAAATTGGCCAAGAGTTGTCCTTGGGTCTTTTCCAAGATTAATTAGAAAGCTGACATTAAGGGCATTTGTGAAAAGTATGCCTAGCTATTTATTCACAAAGGAAGGAAAGGGGGGGGGATAATTTCTTGTGCTATTTTCTTCCATCTTCTTGTGACATCCTCCCACCAGAGGCTCCAGGATAAAGGTGCCAGCAAACAGATGAAGACTCCAGTGAACGGGCAGCCTGGGCGGCTCAACGGTTTAGCACTGCCTTTGGCCCAGGGTGTGATCCTGGAGACCCAGGATCAAGTTCCATGTCAGGCTCCCTGCATGGAGCCTGCTTTTCCCTTTGCCCTCTCCCTCTGTGTGTGTGTGTGTGCGTCTCATTAATAAATAAATAAAATCCTAAAAAAAAAAAAAAAGACTCCAGTGAACTCTGCGGCATCAACTTTTTCCTCTCTCTCTCTTTTTAAAGCACTGGTTATTCATTTGGATTTATAACCTATTCAAATGATGTCTCAGTGCGGCAAGAAAACACGGGAACCTCCCACAAAAGGAAATTCATCTATAAACCAGTGCAAAAATCAAATCCATCTGGGTACTTCAGGCATGTTTTAAAAGAGATATCTCTAAAAAGCATTCTCGGGATATCAGGCAATAAATACATTCAGCAGACAAGCCCATCCTGGCATGAACGCTGTTTTACTGAACATGACATGACTGCTCTAGGGAAGATGTGAGAATAGGATGCCCCCACCCCCTGTGACACTTCATCACTGTATCAGGATATTAAAATGGAAGCTTTTGCTGAAGCGCCAACCTACATGACACTTAGGTGTCTCCATCCAAAGTGGGTGTTAGCCTACAGGCAGCTGTTGGAGGAGGTAGGAAGTGAGCCACCTGACTCTGAACCCTGACCCAGGATGGTCAATGCTGCTCACAGCAACACAAAGGGTGGGATATAAGGAGACGGAAAAGAGCTGCTAGAAAGGTTTCCTGGAGGGACCCAGTGGTTGAGCCTTTGGCTCATGTCGTGATCCCAGGGGTCCTGGGATAGAATTCTGCATCAGGCTCTCCCTCTGCCTGTGTCTCTGCCTCTCTGTGTCTCTCGTGAATAAATAAATAAAATCCTTAAAAAAAAAGAAGAAGAAGAAAGGATCATAAATCCTGCCCACACCTGCCCACATACCCACGGGAGAGGGCCGGAAGGTTTCTCCTTTCGCCTTAAACTGAGAGAGCGGCTTTGAAATCGTGGACGAGTTTAGTATATGCGCCCCTACCGTCTGAGGCTGGAACCTGTTACTTACCAAGCACTTTGGCCACAAGCAAGGACTCTGAGCTGGAGAGCAGTGCCCCCCCCGCCGCCCCCATCCCACCCATCAGACCCTGTCAGGAAGGCTCAGGTGTGGACTCCCCAGGACCAGGCAGGCCTCACTTGGGAGAGGGCCGCCACAGGTCATCCTTGGGCCTGCCCAAGAGGGGCTGCCTGCAGGGCTAACAGGGATTCATTCTCCACTTTCTGGGTTGCAGAAGGAGTTGAAGAGGCAGGGCACAAACTACAAGCTGATGGAGAACCTCCTGAAGGAAAGTAAAGGCAAGGATCCCCAGGGACTGAGAAGTTGCCAAAGAACCTGCTAAAGTATTGGGAAAGAAAGAGCCTGCTGGAAGCATCTGCCTGTGAGCCTAACCAATTCAAGACTGTGTCAGCCATGCCAGAATCTTCTTTCATCCTTTCCACCCCCTCCCGCCCTCCTCATAGCCAGAGCTCAAGTCAGAGAGAGAGAGAGAGAGAGACAGAGACAGAGAGACAGAGAGTAAGAGAGAGTAGAGTGAGAGTGAGAGTGAGAGTGAGAGTGAGAGTGCAAGCACAGATGCTGACCCAGCTGCTCCCCAGGTGCAGGGACGGGCCAGCTGAGAGCGGAGAAGACGGGTGGACTTTAAATGAAAAACTGTGGGACAGCTTTCTTGAGATACAATTCGCATGCCATGCAATTCACCCACGTAAAGTAGACTATTTAATGGTTTCCAGTGTATTCACCGAGTTGGACACCACTCATCACAATTAGTTTCAGCACATTTCCATTACCTTTAAAAGGAACCCTGTACCTATGATGCCCCTCCCAGTGCCCCCAGTCCTAAAAAATCATTAATCTGCCTTCTCTCTATGGATATGCCCATTCTGGACCTTTCACAGAGATGAGATCATACAGTATGTGGCTCTCTGTGACTGGCTTCTAAATGAAAGAACCGTCAATACTGCCCGGACATCCCGGCTCTGCCACTTGCTAGGCTTGGGTTCTCAGGCAGGCAGTAGCAAGCAGTCCCCTCCTCACAGGGAAGTGGTGGGGATTAAATCTGTCCCCAGTTCACCGCTTCATTTGAGTGAATTCATCCAACTCCCCAGCTGGGCTTGAGCTGGCAGCAAAATACCTCCCAGCACACCCGCCTCATGGCACGCCTGCAACGGTGGGTGTCGTTATTTGGATAACGTCTGTCCTTCCCCCAGAGGAAAACTCATGCCTCCTTCCCTTCCCTGTCCCTAAAGGCGCCTGGCACGCGCCTGACATGTCTCAGAGCCTTGGTAAACATTTATTTGCTGGCTGATGACGGAGGGCAGCCGAGAGGAGAGAGGGAAGGCCCTGAAGCACAAGGGGCGTGGGGGTGAGGCCGCAGGCAGGGCAGCTCGAGAGGCCCCCACATGTGCACGCCTGCTCAGGAGGGCCAGGAGGCAGTGCCAGATGGCAGACAAACTCTATTGCTTTCTGGTAAGTTTTATGTGTTTCCTTGTTTTTTAGTTTGCCACTGACATCTGCTGCTTTGCATTGTTCTAGGGGCAAAGTGTAAAATAGAAAATGTGTCTGGGATGCTGTGTTCCTCCCATCCCAAGGGCCCTGTTTGCTCAGGCCTTGCCATCGGGCCCAGGCCCACAGGCCTCCACCCCCCACCTCCGTTACCTTTCTCTTCCTGTATCCCTGTGCCCCCTCATCTCCTTCCCTAAAGCCAGATGCCATGAAGCTAAGAAGGTGAAGATGACAGTCTTCTCAGCCGGTGTGCATGAGTGTGTTCCAGGAGCCTCTGCCCCGGTGCAGAGAACACGGGATGGGAAGCCCATCCTCATAACACAGGAGCAAGGGTGGATCCATCCAAGAGATCACAGATGTCATTTCCACATGGCTGAGAGTGGTTTTCCAGGGAGAGCACAGCCTGGCTTCCACGTAGCCCCAGAAACGGTGAGGACAGCATGGGGTGGTGTGGGCCAGAGCACATGACAGGCCCTGAGCACCCTCCAAGCTTCACCAATCACTGTGCTGGTGCTCCTACAGACTGTACTGTGTCCTCATGACGACTCTGCCTTCTGGAGATGGGATCTCCCCATTTCCCAGAGAGGCCCAAGGAGGTGCCACCATCACACAGTTCGGGAGATGCGCAAAAGTGGGTCCCAGGGCTTCTGCTGGGGCAGCTGGCCGGTCTAACATGCACGTGCTCTCAGGTTGTCCCCACACCCGCCCACCCCCTGTAAAGCAGGCATGATCTTCATTACCCCAGATCTAGGTGAGGAATCAGACTCCACGAGACAGAGTAACCTGACTGAGGTCACTCAGGCAGTCAGTGGAATCGAACCAAAGTCTGGCTAACTGCAAAGTCTTTGGACATATGGGGCCCAACCTCCTCACTGATGCCGCTTACTGATGGCTCCCCTGCTGACTGCAGATCTGAGAATGGCCTGGGGTCTCTAGGGGGAGGGAAGTAGATGGAAGAAATAAAAGAAATAAAGATGTTCTTGTGTGGACATGTGTGTATGTGTGTGTGCACACATGTAACTAAGTCTGTGTTATGTGTCTGGTATATGTAAACGTGTGTCCATGTGTACCTGCGTGTGTAGATGCATATGATTACTGTGTGTTTGTGTCCAAGTCTGTGTGCCTGAGTATGCTTATATGTTGGTATATGTGTACCTGTGTGTTTGTGTAATACGAGGATATAAATAACCCCATACATATCCAGGGGACTTGGGAGATTGGGCCCCCTCTACAGTGGAAAGATACTCATTTTTTCAGTTAATAGGAAACAAAGGAATCTTTTCTTAAAGCTTTAGGGCCCCAGAATGTAAACTTTATGCGACTAGGTTTACAGTCTCTAAGGGAACGATGTTCTTTGAAGATCAACCCTGAGAAAACTGAGAATCCACCCTTGCATTTCAAACTTTTTTGACGACTCCACAGTGAGAAATAAAGTATTTCATTCCACATACGTTGAATATATGTAGACACATGTACATACAGTTCTTTTTTTTTTTTAAGTTTTTTTGTTTTTTATTTATTTATGATAGTCACACAGAGAGAGAGAGAGAGAGAGAGAGAGAGAGAGAGGCAGAGACAATAGGCAGAGGGAGAAGCAGGCTCCATGCACCGGGAGCCCGACGTGGGATTCGATCCCGGGTCTCCAGGATCGCGCCCCGGGCCAAAGGCAGGCGCTAAACCGCTGCGCCACCCAGGGATCCCTGTACATACAGTTCTTAAAGCAATACTTGCCCTTACCATGTGTAATGTACTCTGATATTTTAAATTTTTTTCTAATTCTTAAAAAGAAAATGCTAGCAGTGAGCCAATGAACTGATGTTGCAGAGCCTACAGTTTGCAGAACACAGGTCCAGGGTGGCTTTCTCCTGGCCTGACATGAAGAGACTTCATCTGTCCATTTAAAAGATAAACAGTAGGCAGTTGCTATGGGCCAACTACTTTTCTGGGTTCTTTGGAAACAAGTTTCCTGCCCTCCTGGCACTTTAATTCTTCTTCTTCTTTTTTTTTTTTTTTAAGATTTTATTTATTTATTCATGGGGGAGAGACTAAGAGAGAGAGGCAGAGACATAGGCAGAGAGAGAAGCAGGCTCCATGCAGGGAGCCCGATGTGGGACTCCATCCCAGGACCCTGGGATCATGACCTAAGCCAAAGGCAGACACTCAACCACTGAGCCACCCAGGCATCTCTGGCACTTTCATTCTAAAGGAGAAAATGAATGAGGAACCTGTTAACACTTAAATAAGATCATTTCAGGTGGCAGCAAAGTCTATGAAGGTATTTCAATGGGTTGGTCAGGGAGGACTTCTCTGAGGCGGTGGCATTTCAGCTGAGGCCCTAATGATGAGGAGTTGGCCAAGTAAGAGGTGGGGAGAAAGGCTGCTCTGTATTTCATGTCCTGTCTCTACCATCAAAGGGTAGAAACTGACCTTGACTGGGACACACGGGCAGGCATTCTGTCCCTCCCTCCCCTTGCTCCCCAGGCCTCCTGTCCTCTCCCCTTTCACAGCTACACTTTTCCCCAAAACTCCACATTAGAATTTGGTGGCCCTGCAGTGGCACATATTCATTCTTTCCCTGGAACATACAAAATAACATTTGGTCCAATTAACTCTGTTATTAAGGCAAACTACCTGAGGACAGCTGATTTTGCGGAGGGTGATTCCAACAGTCAACAAAGCTCAGCAATGAGGAGGCAGAGGACAGGAAACGGGCTGAGAGCCATGCATCAGAAAGTTCATGCTGAGAAAGGCAAAGATGGCGACAGGCAAGCCTCCCTTTCCAGCCTGTTCCATGGCTTCTCCAGAGATGTCTGCGTGGCCAGCAACCTTGTTGCCTGCAGGTTCTTGCTCAAATGCCACCTTCTCTGCAAACCTCCCCTGCCCATACTATTTAGACCTCAGCCCTCCCTCCTGACTTGTTACCTGGTTACTGCCTAGTTCAAGAACGTTAACTCCAGGGCTGGGGACTTTTGCCTGTGTTATGCCCCATCTTGTACACAGCTGATGCTCAATAAATAGCTATTGCACAGGTCAGTGAAAAACAGCTTTCATATATACAGCACCTACTACGTGCTGGGCTTTTTACATCCATGACCTTGAGTTCTCACAGAAACCCCACATGGTGGTTGTTTTCATTCCCATTTTACAGTTTATAACATGAAGGCTCCCAGAGTCAGAAAGGGCAAGTGAATGCGATGAATGATTAACGGATGTGGATATGAACCTGGGTCTCTCTGACTGCAAACCCACAGGGCCACAATGCATCCACTCACATAACAATAATGTCGTCTAAACCAGATGACCCAAACCAAGATCCTTCCAGAAGCAAGCTCCTTTGGGACAGAGCGCTTCTCTTTTGTTTTGGCTAAAGAAGGGCAAAGGGTGTGTTGTTAATCGAGAGAGATGCCTCTCTGCCAAATGGTGGGGTCATCCCCACCCAGTGGAAGGAAAATTTCATGTTGTATTGTTCTTCATAAGAAATTTTCATGCTTTTTGTTTTTCAACACATGGAGGCGCATGGAACATAAATAGCCAGAAATTCATGCCGCTAAATACCCTCCCCTCAGGGTACCCTGAGATTGAAACTGGTTGTGCTCCTCTGAGCACCATTGGGGGGGGGCCCCATGTTCCTAGGGGCGCAAGTGGCCCAGAGAGGTGGGACCAACAACCTCCCATTCCCCTGGCACAGCGGGGACCAGCGGCTGAGGCTGAATTAACCAGAGGAGACCTCTGGAGGCTGGGGTTCTGGGACACCAGCAGAGTGATCTTGCTTGGGGATGGCAGCTGCTTCAAATTATGAACTATTCCAAACGGTGCAGATGAACAAGTTTTTCAGCCCTGGAAGAAGACCAAGGGACTCGGGCCACAGCCTTTATCTTCAGACTCTTCTGGGGGGAAGCCTCCAGCCCAGAGGCCCAGGAAGGAAAGGCCAGGAGCAATGACAATAGAGACAGAAGGCCCCGACCCCCTTCCCTGACCAGCAGCAACTCTTGGGATTGTCTGCGCAAAGTCTAAGCGCCAAGGGGAGGGGAAGCCCCCCGTCCCTTGTCACTCTCTCCCCCTCCATACTCCCAGCCACCCCATGAGCCTGGTCAGGAGCTCATTTCATCCCTGACTGTCCTGAAATCCCCAAGCTTGAAGCTGGGAATTGAGGGTCCCAGGCAGCGGTATTTCCCAGGGCTGGGCGGGGGGGGGGGGGGGGCAATGGAGAGAAGCAGGAAATTCTGTCCCCAGAGAACATAAACATGATGGGTTCGCACCTTTGACCTGCACCAGGAACGGTGTGGACCGCCTCCATCGGCTCATCCCTCCATCCTCACTTCGACACACGTTGTGAGCTCCTGCTCAGTGCCAGGCACGAGGCCAGGCCCTGGACACACAACCCACTCACCAACCTTCCCGTCTGCTCTGGATTAGGCCCCGAGGAGCCATTGTGAGAAGGCAGTAATAACTAACAGCTACGGAGCTGGGCACTGTTCTAAATGCTTCTCACATGGTAACTCATCCATCCTCAAAACATCAGAGGCGATTTCTAAGCGGATACTCGGATACTCGACGAAGCAAGGAAGCTAACGGGGAGCATATTGGGGGAAATGAGAGGAAGGTGGAGTCAGGCGAGTGAGCCTGAGTGAGCCTGGGATGCGGATGCAGCGGAGGGCAGTGCAGGACTGCCGGCTTGGCTGTGGCTCCACGGACCCTTGCTGAAGCTTTAGAATGTTCTTTGGTGGGAAGAGGGGCAGAGGCTGCAGGAGAGCAGCGGTGGGGGGTGGGGAGAGCCTATGCACCCCTGTTCTACTCCAAAGGGAGGATGCACATGGGGATTGAGTGCAGGCATGGGAGAAAAGGGTGTTGAGGAAGGACTCTGAGGATTTGGCCTCTAGTGGGTGCAAAGGGGGACTGCCACTTGCTGGGGTGGGAGACAGGAGGCGAGCAGCTCTCCTCTGTGTCAGGCGTGTCAAACTTGCAATGGCAAACCTGTTTGCCATGGATGCGATGGGGAGCAAGTCCGGGGGTCCTGAGCTGGTGTGTTAGGGAGCAACATTAGAGACGGTGAGTCCTGTTGTATCCCACCGCATGTGCACCTCCCCCCACATCCAGAGGCCAGGAGGGCCTAAGAGGCCACTGTTTCTGGCTTTGGGTCCCAGGGGTGTGGGTGGGGCTGCGGGCCAGAGGTCAGCTGTGACCACCAAGCCTGCTGAGCCTCCAGGCAGCAGCGGAGGCCAAGGCCCTTCCCGGGACACCAGGCCCAGCCGCTGCCAGTGCACCCGGGAGACTCAGATGCCAGGCTTGTACTAGATCTGAATGGTGTCCAGCTTGCTGGGATCCATTATCGACTCTCACTGACCCTCTCTTTGCCCTTGGAGAAGCATTCTAAGCTGTACTGTTGGAGCCAACGTTGGCTCCAACCAATAGCAGGGGGCACGTTAATGTTTCCAGACACAGCCGGGGGGCAGGGTGGAATCTGAAAGGAGCCTGGGGAGCAGTGAGGGATCTGCCGCAGGGGCATGCCACCCCCTGAGACAAAGGGCTGGCTGTTCCCTTCCTGAAGTTTCTTAGGGGACAGTGAGGAATCACAGGGGTCCAGTCCTCCAACACCCCCATCTTCATGCCTACATCCAGAGCATAGGTTTGGGGCTGTCCCAGGTGGCCAGCCCTGCTAGCTGTGCAACTCAGTGAGCCAGGGACTCATCCGCTCTATGCCTCAGTTTCCACACGTGTATACCTCACAGGATTATTGAAAGGATTCAATGACGTAGAAGACCACAAACTAGAGCCATCTGTCACATAGGAAGAACTCACTAATTGTTAGTGATGATTATTTCCTGAGCCCCTAGAATATGCTGACATGAGGGGCGCTGTGCCAATTTACAACTTGTTCATTGCCCATTTCAAGGAAATCCTCGAAGGCCAGCACATTCTACTTGAGTTGCCAACAGTGGAGAAACTCTCTCCAAGGATCTCTGAAAATGGAAGGGAACAAACTTTCTCAGCCTCCTTGTCGAATGTATAAAAGATGGGCTTTTAGAATCCATAGTGATTCTGTGGCCACGTGACTGTGTGCTTGGAGCAGCACAAGAACCTTTGAGTCCTGCCCACCCCAGTGCAGCCTGGCTACCAGGAGAGTGTGCATGGCTACTGAGTCCATCCTGACCCCCAACCCAAATGAGCTTAGACTGGAAAAATACTGGAAACCATGACTGGGGAAGAGGGATGTAGGACAGTCTGTGGCCAGGGTCACACTGTGCTTCTGCCATGTTCTAGCACCCAAGTGGGCATCAGGCTGCATCCTTCCTGCCCAGTCCCACTGGAATGGAGCACAGTGAGCAGCCTCAGGGTGGCCTACGTCCTAGCTTCCCATTTAATTCCCTGATCTGTTCCTGGCTTCCCCTCCTGAAGTTCCACCTAGAGGACCACACTGCCCGATGTGGTCTGCCCGATGCTGAACATCCCTGAACGCTGTCTTTAGTGTCTGCTTGACTGTGGCAAGGATAGAGAGCACCACACATCCAGGCAGCCCAGCCTACCAACCCACCTATAATCATCTCCAGGCCCCCCTTGTAGATGAGAACAGCCCACCCACAGTGTGCCCAAGGGGTACGCTTCACAGAAAGCAGGGATCTTCTGGTTTTAACCCCAGTGATTTGTTTTGCCTGGTCTTCCATAATGTTGGGGATGAAAATCTCTTATTCTAAGATTTTCAGACACATCAAAAGGATGATTGACCCCATCACTTTCATAGAATTACGAGCCTTTAGAAAGAGTAGAGAGGCCTTATGGGTACAAACACTTGAGTCTGGATACAGCAAGGTCTCTCAGGGGCTGGTTCCCCTTGGACTCACCCCCTCTGAGACTCAGCTTCTCCATCTGTGTCAGATGGGGTGGTTAATGAAGATGAAATGAGATCATGGACGTAATGAACAGGCAACAGGTAATAGGACTGGACTGTGGCAGGAGTTTAGCCTTATTTAACTTTTGAGAGAGGGAGAGAGAAACAGGGTGAGTGGGTGAGGCAGGGCAGAGGAAGAGGAAGAGAGAATTTTAAGCAGACTCCATGCTCAACACAGAGCCTGACATGGGGCTAGATCTCACAACCCAGAGGTCACGACCTGAGCTGAGATCAAGAGTTGAATGCTTAACCAGCTGAGACACCCAGGTGCCCCCAGCATTATCATAATTGTTATTGCTGCTGTTATTTTTTGCCTGTCCAGCTCCTGTGTCTTGTCTTTTCTGAATTTTATGGCTGCTTACACCCTTAAACTTTTCACTATGCTATTTTCCCTAAAAGCTTCTGCAAAGAGGGGGAGAAACTGCTTCTTTGGGATACTGGATGATATCCCAATAATCCCTAGCATTGCATGGGTATACAATAAAGGCTTCGGAAAATGCCATCAATAACATGGTTATTAATACTCCTAATATATTACCAGGTGCCTTGCTAAATGCCTTATAAACATTATTCTCATGTGACCTTCTCCATCTTACATAGGAGTCTATTGCTAATGCTATCCCCATTTTACAGACAAGGAAACTGAGGTACTGAGTTCATTTTCCCAAAGTCACATAACTAGTAAGACATGGGGATGGGATCTGAACCCAGATGATTTAACTTTGGAATCTGCCCTTTTGGCCACCTTATAATGCCTAAGGGATATGTAATTTTCAGAGCAGACGTAGAAGGGAAAAAACCCCACTGATGTTTAATCTGGGATTTCTAGAGTTAAGTCATGAATTATGGGTGACGGGATAAATAAATAATAAATTCCAGAAGCTGTGTGTGGGGCAGCTGTGAGAAAGATGGGCACCACAGCTTACGATGGTGGTGGTCAGTACTCTTCCTGGTTCTAAGTGAAACAAAGAGGAGATCAGGGGAAGGATGAAACAGACGATGAAATTATCCAGAGTTCCCAGGGAGGCTTCTGACCTCACCACTCAGCAAGCTGGGGGTAGCATCATTTCCTGTCCCCTCTGAGTGATGCTCTGCAGCCGCTGCAAGTGGCACATAAGAGCCTTTCTCCAAATCACTGAAGAGATCCAACTGCAAGTGGCTAACTGTGCTCCCATTACTCTGCTTATTTTACAGATAAGAATACTGAGGCCCTGGGAAGTGAAATGGCTTGTTTAAATACCAGGGTAAGTAAGCAGAAGCCATGTGTTACTGACCAACCTCATTCATTCATCCAACAGATACTTAATGAACAACAACTATCTGAAAATCCCCAGGAGACAAGCACCATGTTTTCAGTGACTCAACCATCCAGACCAGCGCTGTCCCACAGGATATAGCATGAGCCACACTTATAATTTAAAATGTTCTCACGGTGACATTTAAAAGGTAAATAGGTGAAATTAATTTTAAGTCAGTTATCTCCTCTCAAATACTGTTTTAACATGTCATCAGTTTTTAAACAATATTACTGAGATATCTTACTTTTTGGGGGGGGTGGGTGGGTAAATAAGGCCTTGAAATCCAGTATGTATTTTCTGGATAAGTACACCTTAATTTGGACTGCATACATTTCAAGTGCTCATGGTCACATAGGACCAGTGGCCACCATACGGGACAACACAGATCCAGATCCATGGTTCTCAATCCCAGTATGTGTTACAATTACATGGAGAGCTTGTTAATTAAAACTACAGTTCCAGGTCCCACCCAGAGATTCCTGAGACTGAAGATGAAGCCCGGGAATCTGTTTTTTAACCAGCATTCTAGGCGATTCTGATACAATTGGTTATTTTGCAACCACTGAGCTGATAAAATGAAATGCAGTCCAGTCATTTGTTGTACCTAACAGAGAATGACCATTTAGCTAGCGAATGCTCTTTCTTAATTCATATTGATTAGGGAAAGCTTGGTCTTAATTAGCAAAATCGGAATTAAAGACAACATTGGGTTACATTTAGCTGAATTACTTTTCAAGAATAAAGAGTAAACTCAAAAGAGTCTCCAAGTAGAGGGTGTTTATTTAGGTAAGACTTCCTGATTAAAAATAAAGAATATTCATCCCCACACTTTGTTAAACGCTTGAAAAGCCAATTAAGTCTCTTAAGATGAAACAAACCTTCCATCCTGTCTCCAGCACTAATTTGTGAAACACAAGCCTTCCTTAGCAGACAATGGACAGTTAGTTGGATGGTTGATGACTGGATGGTCAGGGTGCCTCTGATGAACTGGGAATTGCAGGAGTGAGGAAGTGAGGAGTTACTCATCACAAACTTTAATTATGCACTTTCTGTATGCCAGGCACAGTCCTCAGCCCTGAAGCTCCTGGGGTGGATGAAGATGAGTCATGCTCGGGAAGGGGTTTGCATAGTAGCTAGTGGGACAGATGAGGCTGTGCCAAGCTCTGTGGGAGCACAGAAAGGAAAACACTAGCTCTACCCTAAAGCATGAGAAGGCTTCT
Source organism: Canis lupus baileyi (assembly GCF_048164855.1). Classification (NCBI taxonomy): domain Eukaryota; kingdom Metazoa; phylum Chordata; class Mammalia; order Carnivora; family Canidae; genus Canis; species Canis lupus. The sequence goes on from NC_132848.1 coordinate 36,325,276, forward strand.
CTGATAAAAATGGAGCTGAGTATTGGGTGACTACCAAGTGTTTAACAGGTAGAGACCACGGACACTGGCAGAGGAGTGAGCACCGTGTCGCAGAGTGTTTGGAGGAACTTGGGCAAGGAGATTAGATGCCAGTGGGAAGAAGGCTGAGGTGATGCTAGGGATATGGGCTGGAGCAGGGATGGTGAAATGGCTTGATGGCCAGGCCAAGACACCAAGATTCAGTCCAGCAGGTGACAAGGGGCCATACTGTGGTTATAGGGATGCACACAGCAGGGCTTCTGTCCACGATGGATGAATGAATGGACTGGTAAATGACAGAATGAATGGGAACACTGAAGCCAGGAGGCCAGTGAGGCTGAGGGGCAGCTGTCCAGGTAAGAGGGTTTCAGGAGATGTGCACCAAGTGCTGACAGCAGATAGGAGATGTTTTCAAATGACCCAGAGTAAGAAAGGTAAGAGTTGGTGAGATTGTGGTAGGGAATCACCTACCACGTGGCACAGGCCAAAACTTGATGGTTTGGTGCAGGAGGCTGCAAGTCACAGGAGAGCAAGGAAGAGCTCATGACGCCAGAATCTCCAAGAGCCCTGAGGAAGGAAGAGGTCAAACCCTGGGATTTCCAAAGCATTCCTTTTCATGGGTAGGCTTGGGCCCTTCAGTGCAAGATCTTCATCTAAGAAAAAAAAATTTTTTTTTCTATAGGGAGATCACTGGTTTGGTCAGAAATACAACACATATGCCAAAATCAAGTGGCTGGGAGGAGACAGGGGAGCAGGAACCCTCAGCCACTGTTGGCAGGCGTCCTGACACATACTCTGTAGGGACACTCTTGCACTTGTGTATGCAGAGACAGGCATGCACAGGATGTCTGAATCAATGTTGTCTGCAAAAACAAACTGGAAGCAGCCTATGTGGCTCTCTATAGGGAGATGGATAAATAAAATGAGGTATAGTTATATGTTGGGAAATGATACTACAATTAAAAACAACTGAGCACTGGACCTCAAAATGCAAGGTTGAGTGAAACAGGCGTATTGCAGAATAATGAACCCAGGATGACAGCACCTACATGAGCTAGGACACCACCCGTACTGCCTACTGTACATTGTATATGGTGACACAGAGGGGATGTAAAAGTGTAAAAACACAGACTGATATTTATGGTACATTCACAACAGAAAATTGACAGGAGGAGGATGAAGGGGAAACACGAAAGAGATTTCTCCCTTGGTGATGAATGATTTCTACCATATATGCAGACCTAGATGAGAGCTGAAACAAATATGCCAAAATGGTTTGTTATTTTGGGATGGTGGGAAAAAGAGTGTTTTATTATATTTTTTGCTACACTTTCAAAAATTTCCCCAACTGGGGGCAGGGTGGGTGGTTAGAAAGGATAGAGTAAGAGGCAGCCAAACATGGTTTAGAATTATCCAGCCCTACCAACACGTCTCATTCCCCAGCAAAGGAGCGGGCAGATGGTTCTAAATATACCTGGAAGGTGCCTCCTGGGGTGTAACACTGCATTGTACATACTCAGACGACTACTGGGGCAAAGGCAAAATAAACACATTTTCTCTGCCTCCCTTTCTCAGACTGGCACCCAGGCCAAAGTAAGGGTGCGGCTGTCATATCATTTATTTACACAAGGGCATCTTCATCAGCATGCTTTAAGTAACAGTATTCATCTGTTTGGCTCTCCTTGGGGGCCATCCATCTTTTCCCCCCCTTCCTGGCAGACCAGGAACATGGTCTCACTGCATGGCACCACAACCAAGTCACCTCTATGTGTGGCAATGCCAAGCGTGCACAAGGAAGAACTCTGATGGGGGCAAGCAAGGGCTGCTTCTGCATCACTGGGGGTTCTTCCCCTATTTCTGGCAAAGAGCTCTGTGGTCACAAGATCTTTAAAAAGAATTAATAGTATGGTGAAGCACATAATGCGTGGAATCAAGAGCAAGCAAGCATTATCATTATTTTTGGAGCAAGATAAAAATATCTGTCTTGGAGCACCTTCCTCGCAACTAGGAACTGTGTCTTAGTCATCTTTATGGGTTCCAGGGTTTTGCACAGAGTAGGTGTTCAGAAAATGCTTGCTCAATAAGTGGAATCATGAGAGGACACACACACACGTTTTTGAGAACTATGTTTTTGCTTTTGTGAGTTTCATTTCTTTTTGTGGGGCAGTACTACCTCATGGTTAAGGATGTAGATTCTGGAATCAAATTGCTCAAGGAAGGTCTTGCAACAGACAAGGACCCTTTCTTTGCTCAGTAGCTTGACCTCACAGCATCCTGAAGAGGGCAAGACGAGACCCTCAGCACCACCGCTGGGACAAAAGATGCACCCACTACGCATTTTCACTAGTTAGTCCTCATGGCAAGCAAGGTGGATGGGCAATACCATACCCATTTTACAGATAGGAAAGCTGAGGTTCACTCAAGTCCTGTGACTTGTTGGAGCTCACACAATTTACTAGTGACAATGCCAGGATTGAAGGCAGCTCCTCCAGCTCCAAAGAACTCCCCCAGGACCCCTGGTGTTGCAATTTCCCATTAACTGACTCAAGGACCAACTTCCAGAGTCTTCTCCAGCTGCTTTGTTTTCCACCCAGCAAAGGGTCTGGTGGGAACTCCCTTGGCCAACTGGAAGCTCCTGACTTCTGCTGCGTCAGGCCAGGAATCTGACTCAGGCCCAGGGGACTCTAATTCCCACATCAAAGCCAAGAGCTTGAAGTCACTCTGGTGAAGTCCAGAGAAGGCAGAAAGTTCTAATGCAAGAAGACAATGGAGACTCCCAATGGGCTTTAATTATTCCCTGCTCAGCCCAGGACTGACGCCCAGAGATGAACGGTTCCAGCACCAGCCTGGCCTTCCTATTCCACAACTTCAGAGAACTCTGATCCTTTGTGCTCAGAAACTGCTCCCACCCCTTCTGCCACGTTCATGCTTCATTTTACTGTAGTATGTAGTAAACATGATCCTGGGGAGAAGGCCTGGCAGATGACTCAGGTGAAGGCATGCCCTACATCGAGTGCATTTCCTTCACAAAAGCAGTGCTGGCACAGGGGCCTGTGCTCCTGACCTCGGGCCCACGTTTTTCATGGAAACGACCACCAAAAGCACAACATGAATGGTGTCCTGGTCACCAGAGATATATTTGAACTCACAGGGCCTGGTGCAGTGCCTGACACAGAGTAAGTGCTCGATGAACCTTGAATAAGAGGATAGATTAACATGTAGATTAACAACTAGACTCCCACTGGGTCTTTCCAGAAGCCCTGAGAAGAGCATTAGCCATATTTTACAGATCGAGGAAACTGAGATTTGAGGAGGTTAAGTGGCTTGGTAGGGCCCCACTGTTGCTCAGGGGCAGAAGTAGGTTGGAACACAGATAGGCTGGGCTTTTGGACTTCTGAGTTGTGTGTCCTCGATACTAAGCTGCCTCCCACTGTCACCTAACACATGGCAAAGCTTTCTGATAAACAGATATGCCGGTGAAGCCAGGGCAAGACGGTAATCTCTAGTATAACCCCAAGGGCCAGATCTAATCAGCTGGCTGTTTTTTATTTCCATAGTTTTATATTGTTACATTTTACTTTATTTATTTTAAAGGCTTTATTTATTTATTCATGAGAGACACAGAGCGGGAGGCAGAGACACAGGCAGAGGGAGAGAAGCAGGCTCCATGCAGGGAGCCCGACATGGGACTCAATCCCAGGACTCTGGGATCAGGCCCTGAGCCAAAGGCAGAACTCAACCACTGAGCCACCCAGGTGTCCCCATAATGAATACCTTTGTTGGGCCTCTTTCAGCTCTCGAAAAGTCTTCCAAGATGTTCACATCTCTTTTTAAAGCAGGCTGTTGCTCACCGTTTTCTCTAGGACTGGCCAGAGGAAGGCCTCAGATACTGGTCATATTTCTCATATGAGCTAGATTCACTAATCAACTTTTATTCCTATCCATGAAGGAAACAGCTAAGTGAATTTTAAAAAAAATTACAATTGTTTTAGCTAATAGAAAAGAGAAATACAAATGGAGTGATTCAACCCTCCAAATGCACAGAAGATGCTGGGACAGGAAGGAATGTCTAGATCCTCAAGGAGCTCTACGCAGTCTCCAGAATGCAATTCTCCCTGTCAATTCCCCTTGAATAGAAAGCTATTAACTGGATTCTCACCTTATTTATAGGTACCGTGTCATTTTAATGAAAACTAAATTTTGCTTGCTCTGTCTTTTCAATCCTTTCTCCGCTCAATTGCTTTCCTGTGGCTACATGGGAATAATTTATATTTAAATCTTCACCTTAGTCACGAGAGTTTTAGCTCACCTGAATGGAGAGGCAGTTGCTATTAGACAAATTAATACTCTCAAGAACTTCATGCAAACTCATCCAGCTCTCCATTTTGAATCGACCCAGCTTTGACCTAAATGGTGATTTTAAGTAAAAAGTATCCACTTGCATTATTTGAAAGAGGTGTGTGTGGGTTGGGGGTAGGGGGGAGAGTGAAGAGAAGAAGAAGAGGGGTCAGGGGAGTGGCATGCAGGGGGCAGAGCTGGGAGCGTGGGGAGTGGAAACAGAAAGATGAATTTTTCTCCCACGTTAAGCCAATGGTGCCTTCACTGGCCTCAATTTTCCTGAAGATGGTCTTCCTGGGGCTTTGCTTCTCCCAGGGCAGCCCCAATCCTTCTCCTGGCTTAAAGGCCAAGTGCCCCATGGGAGTACCCCATCATGTACCCAGTCTCTAGCCCTGAGCAGGTACCCAGTGTGTCTTGAGCACTTCTGTAAGACAGCACCTAATACAGTGCCTATCACAAAAAGCATCAAATAAATGTAGCTACTATTATTAATCATATTATCATAGTAAATGTTCAATAAACAGTTGATGAATCACTACATGAAAGAGAACCCTGAATGGACTATACCCAACTTTCCACAGCTTCACATGGTAGAAGTGAGTCCCACCACTGCCTCCACCAGACACAGCACACATATGAGAGTCCCCCATGTCTGCGTGATGTGGGACAGGACAGTCATTGGATTCCACCCTTGGCAACAGAAAGAGATTCCAGTGCAGTTCGATCAGAAAGAAGCACGTTTCTTGGAGGAGGTAGCAGGTGATCTGTGGCCTTGAGTGCAGGTTGAGTAGGAAGAGATTTTGGCTGGAGCCACATCAGGGGCCAGGACAAGAGCTCCAGGGATTTTTCTGAACCTGCCTTCCTAACAGCAAACTTTTCATCAACATTAAAACCCAGCAGAATTATAGGTGCTGGAATGCTTGCATCTCATCTGCAAAATGGAAAGATGGAGCTCATGGGTCTCTAAGCTGCTCCTCTGCTCTAACAGTCTTACACTCAGCCCCCAATTTACAGACACAGAAATAACCACATTGTTGTGTTTTCTGAGAATTATAGGGCCACCTGATGTCATGCTGGAAGTGACACACAGAAAACATGACCACAGTATTGCTAAATTCAAGTGTGAACACTTCCCCCTCCACACTTTGAGAGTAGGAAATATAGAATGACAAATGCCACCTCAACCCAATGGCATGAAACAGTATGAAATGCAGAAATGGCATGAGACAGTGCCTTGTGTACCAGAGGACTGCACCTGGACAATTTCTCAGTAGGAACAGTTACTAAAATCTAAAGTTGTGAAAAAAATTTTTCTGTGGAACTTTCTGGAATATGGGTTAAGTCTGAATGAAAAAGTCCTTTCTTTCAAAGGAATTGTAAGCTAAATTGACCTTGGCATCTATCCTCCCATCTCAAATGGTAGCATCTGTTCACCTCCCAGTAGATGTGTAAGGACTACCCTGGGACCAAATCCTTGCTCTGCTTCTAAGCTGTGATAGTAGGCAAGTTCTTAAGCTCTTTGGCTCTGGTTTCTTCATCTGTAAAATGGGGATTATCATGGCATCTACTTAATGGGGTGGTTGGAAGGTGAAGTGAGATGAACTGAGTAAAGCACTTAGCATAGTGTATGGTACACAGTAAGAGCTCAATAAATGCAAGCCATTATTAATCGTTATTACTGCTGTGCTATTTAAGGTTTATGTACAATTACTTAGTATCTCCAATGTGCAAGGTACTTTTAACTATTCAGTTGACACCATAGGCTTGAACACCCAAATGAGAAGAAGACAAGGCATAGAAGCACCTGGATGCTAAATTGATAGCCTCAGAAGTGCTGGTCCCTGGCATGGGCCCTTGATGACCTCCCAGAGCAACTCCTGAGCCCTACATCCCACCACAGCCCCTCTTGGCATGTGGCAACATCCAGAAGGGCTTGTGTGTTAACCACAGGTTTGCGGCATCTACACAGGAGAGGGACTACATGCCCTGCAGGCTGGGCCTACACAGGTCTCAGACTACCTCCTACAGAGAGCCAGCTGACAGACAATATAAAGACTTAAAAACAAAGCCAAGGTCAACAATAATAAAAAACTCAAAAGGTTCTATTTAGCAGCAGCTCCTTACTTTCGATAAAATAGTATCCATAGTTCCAGGCCTTGTCCGGGAGACCTAAAAGTCTAGAAGAAAGTGACACATAGGAGCTGGATTTGTGTGGACCTGGTACCAGAACCAAATTTCCTACACCTTGACAGTGATCATCAGCCAACCATCTGGTCTTTAGAGTCCCCTGCAGCTGGGTGACCAGGGAAACACAGTGGGCATGCCGGTCCCACAGTCTGGCAACCAAGCCCTGGCACACAGTGAGACAGCCTGAGCTGCTTCCATTTGACTTTTAGGAAAAGTCAGGTCAACTCTATGAATCACTGTGTAGAAATGTTTCAAATGACTTTCTGGAACCATCAGAAAACAGCACAGCATCTGCCCAAGAAATACCCGAACAGCACAAGAGTAATGGTGCAAATTGGTTCATGTCTCTAGGGTGCCCAAGCAGAGAGGGGGAGCTAGGCACCCACAGTGCCAGGAGCTGATATTTTGATCTAAATGAAAGCCCCGCCTAATCCATCACACCAATCCCTTCATCAGCTCAACCACAGCAACAGTGCTACCTAACATCACTAAGTGCTAGGATGTGTCAGGCGTTCCAAATACATAAACAGGTGTTTGCCAACGTGGTGAAATGGAGCTCAGCTAGGCAGACAGACTTGCCTGAGGTCACACAGCTAATTAGGATTGGAATCCCTGCTTGTTGACTCACACAGTTAGGCCTTAATGATTAATGTTTAAAAATGGAGAAAAAGTGTTCAAAATTTATCCCTGGATGATAAATCACAGCTTAATTTTTCTCAATACAAAGCAACTCAAAGGAACTTGCAACAAGCATATGTATTAAGAGTCATCAAATAAGTTTGGGGGTTTTTTAATACCCAAACTCATTTGCTTATATATAAATATCAAGGAATAGAAAAGCAGAATTTCAAGACAAATTGAATAAAATAGTGTGCAGTAACATCACCCTTCAGCCCTTTCCGGAGGCTATATATTATATTAAGATTTTGTTTTAAAGGCCTTCTACCGGGACACCCCGGTGGCTCAGCGGTTTAGTGCCACCTTCCCCCCCGGGGTGTGATCCCAGGGTCTTGGGATCGAGTCCCACGTCGGGCTCCCTGCATGGAGCCTGCTTCTCCCTCTGCCTGGGTCTCTGCCTCTCTCTGTGTCTCTCATGAATAAATAAATAAAATCTTAAAAAAAAAAAAAAAGAATTTCTTTAAAAAAATAAATAAAGGCCGTCTACCTAATGTTTCTGGAGAAATAAGACAGATGAGGTTTTACAGATTTATTTCAGCATAAATTAATGCTAACCATCTGGATGGATAAGATAACCAAATAGCCATAAAATCTTGGCAACCTCCAGCATAAGAAAAATTGCTTGGGAACAGAGAGGAGAAAAAAATCTGTGCTGAGTTTGTTGGAGGCATTCCAAAGCGATCACAGAGTTTACTAAGATTTTGACTTACTCTTGCACTTTAATCATAATATATTTGCAGTGTGGGGCACTACGGGTAGTCTTTGAAAGGACAGGGTTACCCAGATAATAATTCCTCACAGTGGCAAAGCACCTTTAACTGAACCAAGGAGTCTGGCTTTTATTTTGAGATTTCCGATGGCCCCTGGAGCTAGGGAACAGCTGGGTCTATCGTCCTCTGCAGACGTTAGAACTGCACTCAGAGAGGGAACAGGTGGTTGGCTCTGCCATTCAAGATTAATGCCCCTTTCACTACCTGGTGCTGATGCTCGTTTACCCAACCCTACATCCACCCATCCATCTGTTCATCTGTCTTTCCTACCAAGTCCTATTTATTCTGTAATCCTTTAAGAAAGAGAAGAGAAGGGAGGGTGGGGGGTAGGGGAAGGAAAGGAAAGGGTTCCTTTGGGGTGGAGCCACCTCTATGTATCTGGGCACAGTTTTGCAGGAAGAGTCATCTTCCCTGCCAGTCATGTCCTCGGCTTGGGGATTCAGAGCCCTGCCTTCCTTCCTGGTTCCGCTGTGTCTCCCTGGCCCTACCTCATTTCCATGGCTCTCGATTCTTTTGCCAGCTTCATGCACTTACGGTCAAGTGCTAAGCATGTCAGGAACCCCCGCTCACCTCTCTGCCCTTCTGCTAACCTACTGGACTGGTAGGACTCCTGCCTCACCAGGCTACCTCTCCAGCTTAGGTGACACAGCGAACAAACAGTAGCGTGATGGAACTGAATCCAGCGACGAGTATCCAATAGGAATGAATTTTCCCACCCATGTAAATGTGTGCCTGTGTTTACCCATGCATTCATTCCTTCGCTCAACAGCTAGTAAGCATCCATCAACTAATCAGCAATGTGCCTAAGGGCTATAGAAAAGAGTAAGATTCAAGTGTCAAATAAAACTGTTTAAGTAGTTTCAAACAATCTTCCTTGGGGGTGACAGTCTGGTGTTGGAAATTCAAGGACAGACCCCGCCTCTGCTGCCCTCCGCCCCCCCGCCACTGAAGTCTGGGAGTGGGTACAAGGGGAATCTCAGCCTATCTACTGTGTCCTGAGGAAAATCAGTCCACACCACCTGCTCCGAATGGTTTATTCTGACGTCACCAAGCTGCTACCAGCAGTTGCACACAAAGTGCTCAGTGTAGCTGCAGCTGGCTTCAGCCTGAAAAAACCACTGGGTGCCTCCTCCAAGGTGGGATTCCAAGAAAAAACAAGGTCAAATCATAAAGTTACTTAAGCCCAACCCATTTCTGATTTCTCTCATGATGACTGTATTGATGATTTTTATAAATATCAGAAATCTCTTTTTTCTTTTCTTGGAGGAGGGGGAGGGGAGCATGTTCCCAGCTTTGCTGAAGCCTCAGTACTGCTCTGGCCTGTCTGAGTCATCCCTCACTGGGCAGGCTCTGGTCTTGAGCCAGAAGGTGTCCACCACAGCTCCTGAGTACATTATCCTACTCTCCAGGCAGCCTCCACTCCATTTCTGCTCATGACCCCTCTTTTCTCCTTCTTCCAATGTCTTTTTTCCTGTCAAAGGCCACTTGCCCTTTTGAGACACAGCCCATCTTCTGAAGGTGATCCACACCTGTCCTGTGAAGGCAGGTACAGTTTAGCCCCATTCGACAATTTGGAGATGGAAGGGACAGTGTGCGCCAGGCATCTGCCTGGTGGCCCTGGCAAAAGGTTGGTGCTCAGTGACAAACTGCTGTGGCCACGGTATCTGGCCAGGTAGGGCCAGGAGCGGCACTTGGATCCAGACCCTCGTTCTCTGCACTTCTGGCTCATTTACACTGCTGCTGCTGCTCCTGCTCAGATGAGGCATCTACTGCCACAGGGGCAGCTCTCACTCCCTAATGAGGTGGTTTCACATAGGAATCAACAGCAGGGTGAAATCTTCAGGCCCTACCGAGGGCACCACTACTAACTCTAGACTCTGTCACTCTGTGAAAAACAAGACTACAGACTAGAGAGAGATGGAAACCCCAAGATCTGGGCCAAGACATGACAGGTGTTACCAAAGCTGGGGTAGGCAGGAATCAACCGAAATCAAGGACCCACTTGCATCTGGTGGTCAGCGAGGGTTTCTTGTCACCATGGATGGAAATAATACACAACCCTAACAAATGTCCCTGCAGATTGAGGGAGGGGGGACAGAGGATCTCCTGTAGGCTCTGTGCTGAGTGCAGAGCCCGATGTGGGACTTGATCCTATGACCCTGAGATCGCGGCCTAAGCCGAAACCAAGAGTTGGACATGTAACCGACAGAGCCACCCACAGGTACCCTCAAAGCAGAGAGCTTTTGCATGTTGCTCAGCCAGAAGCATGAATGCCTATGTATGCCTCAACACCATGCTCAGGTGAAACCTCCCTCAGGAAGCCTGCCTGATACGGTTGTTCCCTCACCTGGTTCCACCCAGATAGAACCTGCCATTCCCAATGCTGTACAACATATATACTTCTAGGATGGCCCAATCTCACATTTTAGTACTTCAACATATGTCAAATTAATCAAAACAAAAAAATTAAAATGAAAAAAGGGCAGATGAGTGTTTCTAGACTGTTCAGACTGAGGAAGAGTAGGCTTATGAAAGGAAACAGGTTTCCTTTCATGGCAGGACTTATCAGAGCTTTTGGTGTGCAAGCATGCTCGTTGAATTTCTGAGGACTGCAGGAGGTAATACTTCTAGAAACTCAGCAGAGTAGCAGAATGTCTCACTGGGCTGGTGTGATGACTAATTTTATGTGTCAACTTGACTGGGCCACAGGGTGCTCAGATAGTTAAAGGTTACTCTGGGTGTTTCTGGATGAGATCACCACTGAAATGGTCGACTGAGTAAAGCAGACTGCCTTCACCCCCAACATGGGTGGAGCCTGAATAGAAAAAGGGTAACTCTCCCCCACAAGTAAAAGGGAACTGACTCTGTAGGCCCAACTGCCTTTAAGCTGAGACATGAAGAGACCTGTTGATCCCCATAAGCACGAGACAATTCCTTACAGTAGACCTCCTTCTGAGCATTTGGACACACACTCCCTAGTCCTTGTGTTTCTCTGGAGAGTTCTACTACAGTGAGCACCCTAAGCATCACTCTGGGTAAGTGTGCCCATATTTACTGGGCCACCTTGGAATCCTTGAAGACAGCCACCTAGCTGACTTCTGGTTCAGCCTTTAGGACAGGGGCAGACACACAATGGGTTCTCCACTCGTTAATCTGAACTGATGCCAAAGAAAAGCAATGTGGAATTAGGGATCATTTCTATTTTCTGTGGTCGTTCAGGGCTTTATTCTGAAAAGGACTGGAAATCCAGCCTTCACGAACCAAGGGATTCCTTGGCTGACTTCAGTTCTCCGTTTTTTATTCTAATGCTCTATGAGATGGGGACTTTATGTGGTAATCCTCTCAGATAACAGATGCATTTCTGCATTAACATCTAGGTCTTATTTTTGTATGTCTTATTTTGAAACTGTTAGTCCAGAAAGTAATAAAATGATATCTTTTTAAAGATAAGGAGACACAGTTTTCAGTTTTTATACCATAAAATTCACCTGCTTGAGGTGTATAGTTCAGTGGTCATTAGCTTACTTACAGTTTTATAATCACCACTGTAATCTAATTTTTAAAAAGATTTTATTTATTTATTTATGAGAGAGTCAGAGACACAGGCAGAGGGAGAAGCAGGCTCCCAGCAGGGAGCCTGATACGGGACTTGATCCCAGGACCCCAGAATTATGACCTGAGCCAAAGGCAGATGGCTCAACCACTGAGCCACCAAGGTGCCTCCACCATAATCTAATCTAATTTTAGAGTGTCTGTTGTGCCAAAAAGAAACCCTGTAGTAGCAGTTAGCCTCATCTTCCATTTGGACCCCCAAGTCCCATATAGCCATGGATCTACTTTGCTTCTGAGAATTTACCTCTTCTGGATGTTCACGGAAATGAAATGAAATCACACGGTATGTGGCCTTTTGTGACTGGCTCCTTTCACCTAGCACTCTGTTTTTGAGGTCCACCTGTGTTGTAGCAGGAATTGGTGCCCATTCCATGTTATTAATGATCTCTTTTCCTGTGCATGATCATTCAGATGATCATGCACACAGTCACATGGCCCAAGCCTGCTTCTTCTCACTCAGGGATGTGTAGCTAGGGCCCTTTGCTACAAATACTACACAGCAGACCAGAAAAAGACTCGAAGCGGAGACCTTTATACTGATTAAAGCACTTGCCTTTGTGCTACATGATTTTATTTATCATCTTGATGAATCCTTATAAGGACTTTTTCAGTAGATAATATTATCTGTCCTATTGCTACTGAAGTTCAGAAACTGTGAGGGACTTGTCAGAGGTCACACAGCCATTGAGTGACAAGACTGAGATTCAGGTGTGGACCTCTTTGACCCTATCTATCATCCTCCTCCCCCCTGAATCCTCATCCTCAGCAGGAACACGGAGCTTAGTACTGAGAATGGTGGGTCCAGTTCTCTGTCCCTGGAGGAACATGAGCGTGTGCAGTTTATGTGAAAGGTCTCGGTGACTTGGAAGTTAGTTTGCGTGAGCACGAACCAGAGAAGGGAGGGCCTCCCTTTCCATCCTACCTGAGGCAGGTGTGGGAGCTGATCCATCGCCTCGATGAGCAGAAATAAACTGTCTACTGAGAGGAGGTCCCAGGACGCCCTACACTTCTTTCTGCCAATAGTCCAAATGATGATGTTTCCTAGTAAAACATCCTAACTTCTGCAGCCTAACCAGGCTCCATGGACTGGCGCCTGCCCTGCCCGTCCTCCCGACCACACTTCTCTCCCTACTCTCACATTCATAAAGTCTACCCACATCCTTTGTCTTGGCTTCTTCAAACCATCCGTCTGCTTCTGCTGTGGGGCTTGCATACCTGCTTTTTCCTTCTGCCTGATGGTTTCTGTTCATTAGCACCATGGCTGGCCCCTTCCTCTCCTTCACATCTCACTCAGCTTACATGTCCTTGCCTTAGTGAGGCCTTCCTGACCCGCCACCCCTCTGTCCCACCACCTTACTGCCTGGCTTTGTTGGATTCTGACTCCCTGGTGAATGAACGGATGTCAAACAAGATTCAGGTCACTCAAATGAAGGCAGATGGGTTGTGGTGCTTTACTGGGCAGTCCAGTGGGTAACACTGACTCCTGGGGATGTGAGTGGGGCACAAACAAATGGCAAAAACCCCAAACAAGGGGGCATGGGCGAGGCCTCTCCTCTGCACACTCAGAAGTGACCTGTGGCAGGAGCCGGGAATTGGTGTGATGAGCCGAAAGTAATTCCAGGGCCACTTTTAATGAAGATCTTCCCTGGGGAGCTGGGACCTGTCTCATGTGTTGTCATGCTCTGTTGTGAAGGATGCAAAAGAGAAGGAAAGGTACCTAGGCTCCCATCAAGGGCAGGTGTCAGTACTGCCAGGACTCGACAGCCACATGGTTCAAGCCCCAAATCTCATGCTGTATCCACACAGGCCTGGCCTCGCCATCCACAGGACTCAGCGGCACATGGCTTTGCTTGGAGGGCTCTCTCCATCCCCAAGCCATGCTGGGGGCAGAGGCCAAAGCAGAAGACCCACTGCAGAGCTCTGCCCAGGAGACAAGACTGAGAGCAGCCTCCCAGTTGTTTACAAACAATCGTATATATGCTCGTCTTCCCTCGCCCATCTCCTGCTGAGGGATCTTACTGCACGGAACACATTTCAGACCTTAAATCCCACCCTGGGTAGACGGCATTGGCTTGAGGAGTTGCAACCGTCTGAGTTAGAATTTTGACTCCTCTACCAGCCGGGTGACCGTGAACTGAATCTCTCTTAAAATTCCCACTTCCGAGCAGCCCTGGTAGCTCAGCGGTTTAGAGTCGCCTTTGGACCAGGGTGTGATCCTGGAGTTCCAGGATCGAGTCCCACATCGGGCTCCCTGCATGGAGCCTGTTTCTCCTCTGCCTGTGTCTCTGCCTCTCTCTCTCTCTCTCTCTCTTTCTCTCATGAATAAACAAATAAAATCTTAAAAAAAAAAAAATTCCCATTTCCTTATCTGTCAGGTGAAGAACGGTGATATCCACCCTCACAGGTTGAGCGGTATCCCTTCTTCCTACATTCATTCTGCCAACATTTATGGAGCAGCTACTATGTCCTGGGCACTCCGCCATGCAGCAGAGCCTACATCCGGAGGACCTCAGGGAAACAAAAACAGGACGGAGGCCATGGGAGCAGGACCCAGTTACTTCCCTCCCAGTCTCTGCTCCCCCATCATAATGAAATTGGACCAATGCCACACTTGTAAAGACTGTTTTGGGTATTTACAAATAAAATGTGCCCAACAGTGGAGATTAAATCCCAGCAAAAAAAACTAATCAATTAAAATAAAATAAAATGTCACAGAGTGCATGATGATACAGGGCTCAATGAATGTTCGCTGCTCCCTGAAAATATAAGTTTTCTCTCTCTCTCCCACCCAACAGAAAGATGAAATACATTGTTCCTTTCATTCCTTGGCATTGTGAACAAGTAGCATGAAGAAACAGGGTGTTCTGTTACACAGAATTATTGTAGCAATAAAAAACTGATATAGTTGCTGAGTTAATTCAATGATACCTCACATGTGGCTGAATAATCTATTCATTTGATTTTCTTTAATTTATCACACTATGCCTCCATTTTCTTATCTGGAGAATAGCTAAATTGAGATAAATTAAAGGAATTAATGCAGGTAAGATATTCAGAATGAGATATGGCACCAAACAAGTGCTAGGTGTTAGCCATTATTATTTTTTTTTTAGGATTTTATTTTTTTTATTCATGAGAGACAAAGAGACACAGGCAGAGGGAGAAGCAGGCTTGCTGTGGGGAGCCCCATGCAGGACTTGATCCCAGGACCCCAGGATCACGCCCTGAGCCAAAGGCAGAAGCTCAACTGCTGAGCCACCCAGGTGCCCCCATATCTGAAATTCTGACTAATCACAGGGATTGGACTTCTCTCTCCACTTCTCTGCTCTGCTTCCTTCAAATCTCTACTGGTTTCTCCCAGTTCCAGATGGACACCTGGAGAGATTTATATTCAGTTCCTGCAAACATCATGTAGCCCGTAATAGGCTGATCAAACATTGGGGGCATTTAGGCTCTGGGCCCCAATAGGGGCCATAAAATATCTTGTGCCTCCTTTAACATAAACGCTGTTAGAAAAGGCTGCCTTGATCTGCAGCTTTCACAATAATATACTGTTTGACAAGCTAATCTCTGCTCCCTTCCTCTTCTCGTTCACACCTATCACCAGGTCAGCTGAATAACGCTTTTGTTTCCAACCGAGTCCAGTTCTGGTGCACTAGAACCAAGTTTGGTTGCTTCCTGTCTTTCGTAGGCCATTATTAGAGACCGCTTGACCTGTATGCTAAGACATTTGTTCATTTTTACCGAGACGCTGGGCTCTGTTTGTTGTTACAGGAGCATTAAAAATAATTTAGAAGTTGTCATTGTGAGAATAATGGTTCTCATTTCGGAGGGCCAAGAGGACCAAGCACTTTACCCACATCCTTTCATGTTGGGCACTCAACAGCCCTGCAAGACTGGTAGTGAAGCTCTAACCTTCAGGTAAGAAAGTGGAAAACGAGAAATGATCAGGCTCCCAGGCCAGGTCAATGGAGGGGGTGGCGGGGGGTGACAGCTGCCCCACCCCCAGCCATCGCTGGGAAAAGCTGGGAAGGTAATCAGCTGTCTGCTTCCTCTGCAGCCAGCATGACCCAGTGCAGGAGACCTGGCTGAGATGTGTGCCAGAGGGCAGAGGGGGACCCTGCCTCAGGTCAGCAGGGCTCAAGCGCAAGCCTCCCAACCAACGCACGTGTGACCTTGAGCAATACCCCAGCCTCGCTGAGCCTGAGTTCCTCGAGCACGAAACTGGGGTGTACGAGAAGAGTTAAGGGATGACCAATAAACATGACTGAGTGTCTGCAGCTGGCCAGATAACTCTATATACTTAACACATATTATATCACTTAAACTTCAAACAGCCCTCTAAGAGGGTTATGGGATTAATTCCATTCTACAGGAGAGGAAACCAAGGCACAGAGAAGTATATGGTTTAGGGCCAATGAACCCGTGGTTCTTCAACCACTACTCTGAGTCAAGTCCCAACACAGTATGTGGCACTGAGTGAAGCACTCAGCAGATAACAGCAACTGTTACGGTATTCGTATTGTTGCTATTATTGTTTCTACTATTATTCTTGGTCTCAGTCGCCAACTTGGATCCTGAAGATAATGCATCCTACTGACATGATATAGCTAAGAAAAAAAAAAAAAAAGAAAAACAGCAAAGGAAAACAAAGATTAGGACAGGCCTCTTTATCACTTAGGTGGAAATGCGTAAGGCCACTGGCTACCATACTGTACTATCATGCAGGAGTCATGTGAGGGCTCAGAGCTCCAACCAAGAAGCAAGCATGGGAGAAGCCAAAGTCCTTGATGTCTGACAGTTTCTTAATTAGATCCATTTCAATGGTAAATTATTCTGTTTCTTCAATAATGATGCCCATTGTCACCCATTTTTGGTTCAACATTAAAAAGTATTTCTTTATAAACTTTCATTCAGCCAGAATATTTTAAAATAAAAACTGATTAGTGTGATCTCCACTAAAAACACATGGTGTAACAGAGATACCTATGCTACATTTATCTGAGCAAGGAAATTATAGTAAAGGAAAAAAAAGTATCTTCAGAGTTATGCAGCAATATTCTTCAGGATAACACTAAGTATTTAAAATTTTACCTTTCAAGTTTCCATGTATTGAAACCTGCTATTGTGCCTGGTACTTTATATACATCAGTATTTAATGTGTTCAGTATTATTAACCTGAGAAAAGTAAGGCTCAGAGAGGTTATGTGCCTCGTCCTGATCACAAAGCATCTGGGTTTGAAAGAACATCTTTTGGTTACCACACACAGGTTAAGAAAACCTGGGCATTATATCCTTGACTGAAAAACCAATGAGGGAAAAATGTGCACTAGTTTCAAGCTAAGGGCAGGGGGCAAAGAAAATGTTCCAATCTGCCAGCAAAGACTGAGATTCCTCAGTGAACAAGAAAAGCCATTCATCATTCAATTAAAGTGATAATACATTTTTGGAACTCCTGTGTGTCCTACAAATCACTACAGACGTTCAATGGAGGGCAGTCCTGGGTGATGGCAGATGCTGAACTCCGAGTGCCTGGGTTCAAATCCCCAGCTTCACCACCTATAAACTGGGTAATACTGGGCAAGAAGTTACTGAAACTCTGTGGGCCTTGCCTGTTTCCTCATTTGTAAAATGGGGATGATGACAGGGCCTTCCTCATGAGGATGGGAGTGAGGGGGATAAAAGTGAAGAGTTTAGGGCAGCCCCGGTGGCGCAGCGGTTTGGCGCCGCCTGGCGCCTGGGGAGTGATCCTGGAGACCTGGGATCCAGTCCCACATCAGGCTTCCTGTGTGGAGCCTGCTTCTCCCTCTGCCTATGTCTCTACCTCTCTCTCTGTGTGTCTATGAATAAATAAATAAAATCTTTTTTTTTTTTTTAAAGTGAGAGTTTAGAAGAGTGCCCAGCACAAAGTAAGCCTTAAGCCAGGGTGGCTACTGTTATATGAATGTTAGCTGATGTAGGATTTATGAGCTGGTCCCTGCCCACTAGGACAGGCCAGTGAGGGAACCAATGAAGTATTTTCCCAAAAGGTTAGTAGTTCTAAACACACCATCTTAGAACTGACCTGGAAATCTTTTAATTCCTAGAACTATGGCTTGATTAGGCTAGTATCAAACTTCCCAAACATACCAGCAAAAAAACTGCTCTGGGATATAGCAATCTGGAAAGCAAAGCCTTCTCTGTGCTGGGAGCTAAAGGGAAACTGGGCTGAGGGGAGGAAGCTGACTAAACCTACTGTAAGCTATCCTCTGCATTCTGGGGAGAGCTGACCGCAGGGGAAGGCCAAGCAGCCGCACAGACTCAGGGAGGAAGGATGCCCCCGCTGCTTACGGAGAAGCAGCAGACTACACACATACTCTTTCCTCAATGTTCGGCCAGTGGGGATGCAACATGTGCCACAAAACTGACCTTTTTTTTTTTTTTTTTTTTTTAGAAAAACTGACCATTTTGATCTTCTAGTGGCCCTTCCAGGGAATGTTCTACCAGACTCAGAGAGGTTAAGGAGCTTGCCCAAAGTCACACAGTGACAGATCCCAAGCTACTTGCATGAAGCCAAGAAGTAGAAGTGTAAAAGGCCAGCACTCTGGGAGACCAGACAGAAAGTTCAATGAGTGGCCTAGTAGAAAGTCCCATTGTCTGGAGACAGGTTCCAGGGGTGATTATGATGCCCTGATATCATCACCATAAGGATGGTTAATATTTAGACAGTGCTTGCGACATGACGTAGCACTCTACACATTATACTTAGGTCTGTGGGTAGCTCTTCTATTATTCCCACTTTATAGAAGAAACTGAGGTCTAAAGGAGTTAAGAAACTTGTCCAAGTCAAACATCTGGACATAGATATCCCCAGACATTTATTCTTGAGAAAATGCTTTAGGCTCACCATAGAAAACCTCCTGGGTTTTCTATGGGTCAGTGTTAACCCATACCACTAACCTTCCCATTAAGGTTTCCCATTAAAATGTACAACAGGTTAACCATAGCCCCTCAAATATAGATCCAGTCTAAGTCCCTGGAACCTGTAAGTAAGATTTTTATTTGGAAAAAGGGTCTTTGCAAATGGGATTATGGATCTTGATGTGAGGACACCATCCTGGGTTGCCAGGGTGGGCCCTACATCCCATGGTAAGTGGCTATGTAAAGGTGAAGCAGAGAGACGCAGCCCTAGGTCGAGGAAGCCAGCAGAACACCAGAATGGAAGAGGCAAAGAATGCATTCCCCCCCTAAAGCTTCCAGAGGGATAGCAGCCCTGCCAACATCTTGACTACATACTTCTGGCTTCTGGAACTGTGAGAGAATAAATTTCTATTGTTGTAAGCCACCTGGTTTCTGGTCATTTGTCATGTAGTGGGAAAGGGAGGCCCAGTATTAGGAAATGAGGCTAATCTGTAGGCCTAGATGTGTAGGTGAAAGCAATGGGAAGAAGAGGCACCTTGCTGGTGGCATGTGAAGCCCAGGGGAGGTTTGCTGGCTGGAAGTTGTAGGAAGAAGACTCCCCCTCTGCACATGCACACCTGCAGTAAGATGGCTGGCTAGCTGGGGCCCTGAGTGCAGTCGTACTGTCACTCATCTCAGCTGTTATTCTGTGTGCCAGAGACGACCCTGGCCAGTGTTCCATGACCCCTTTACCCCTGCAGTTTGCACTCCACTGCGTGGACCAGATGGGCCTCAGGAAGCCTATAGGACCATGTATGTCCTCCACATACTTGTGCTTCTAGAAACAACTGTTCTTGTGCCATGCTGATATTCTTGGGCCTTCACTGTCAAGGATCAAAAGCCTGGGCTTCCCAAATCATATCAAACATATACGGCTTGAGCAGAAATCACAGCATTCTTTACTCCAGGGCTGATGATAAAAATATTTTCTAACTGGTATGACCAGTCAGAAGAAAAGCTGGCGGTGACCCCAGGTATGGACAGGAAATTTCAGAGTCCCTGCCCAGGTTGCTAACTTCAGTATTCCCACTGCCACACACCTGTAAGGAACACAGGTGTTTCCATGAGCCATGAAAGGCTCGCCTCACTTTACATTCTATGGAGGGGGAATAAAAGAAGAAAAAAAATTAAGCTTGGGCAAGATGTCTGAAAATGGAAAATAAAAGAAAGCCTTTCTATAAGTAATCCTTTGGAAACAAAGTATCACATCACTTTAACAGTGGCTTTTTCTACATGCTATTTGTCCTCTGGAGTCAAATAAGATACTGTTCTGGTTCTTAATTTGCTGCTAGACCTCTGGGGTAAGTAGGCAAGTAAATCACAGTCCAGTGGAACAAGTGCTTTGGTGACAAAGCTAATGATAAGAGCAGTAATAGTAATGATATGTGGGCAGATGTTCTAAGCACTTCATATGGACCATCTCTCTGACTATTCATAACAATCCTAGGAGATGGGGGTTAATATTGGCCCAATCCTGCAAATGAGGAAAGTAAGGCCGAGCACAGGCAAATCACTGTGGAGTCAAGATTTCATTCAAGCAGGCTAGCTCTCATCTGCCCCTCTGTATCCCTTGTGAGACTCACGGGAGCAGAAAGATGCTGCATGCAATCAGCCTGGAGATCACAAGAAGCTTCTGAGGAGGCTATGCAGGCCAACAGACAAGATGTAAGCTAAGGAGGAAAGATAATGTGCCCCCATCCTGTGTTAAGAAGTAAAGAAAAAAGTGGCTATCAGCCACTGTTTTAACTTGAGCCTTCCAATCTGGTGGTTATTTTTTTATCTCCATACATGCTCTTTGGGCTTTCTCATGTGCCCATCGCCTTCAGGAAGCAGGTCAGGACAACTAGCTTTGTTTTTTTCACATGGGAAATCAAGGTGACTGACAAGGCAGAAGCAGAAACATTAGCTGAGTGTATGTGTGTCTGAGAGAGAGAGACAGAGAGAAAGACAGAGAAACAGGTGGAGGAGCCCATGAAGGAGGCTGAATGGGATACAGGGTGAAGGGAAGCAGTTCATGGAGGGACCTAATGGAAAAGGAAAGGACCACTGTGCCCTAGGGATGGTGTTAGGCAGACACCACCTGCGGATTCTGAGCATGGGGGAGCCCGTTGGTCTCTGCTGCTGGCCTCCGAGGCAGGGTGACAAGGACAGAGTCGGCAGACCAGGGACCTTCAGAGGCCTGTCCCTGCCAGAGTGCAGCTGGCCAGGGGACACCCTTCTCTCTCCTCCTCCTCCCAATTAGGCCAGTAAGACCTTCAGCAAGCTGAGCAGAGAGACAGATTCTTCTGACTTCTTGGCAAGCTTCTGCTACTGTCCAGCTCTTGGCTTGTTTAGCATTTAGGAAAAGAGGGAGGGGGAATAACTTAGATTTATCAGGTGCCTCTTGCCACAGGAGGATGTGTGTGCCTGTATGTGTGTGTGTATGTATTCTCTCTGTCTCTCTCCACTGACACTGCTGCACCGAGCACTTTCCATGTGTCAGGTACTAGCATTTTAGACATTAACTCAGTTTTCTCAGTTCCTTTTAAGGACTTACTGTTACCCTCCAACTCAAGGAGAAGTTAACTGAGAAAACAGAGAAGCTAAGAGCACAGAATGAGAAAGTGGCAAGCTGGGATTTGAACCCATGTTGCCTAACTTCTGTTCTTTTAAAGATTTGTTTCTTTTGAAGGGAGAAGGGTAAGGGAGAGGGGTAAGGGAGAGGGGTAAGGGAGAGGGGTAAGGGAGAGGGAAAGAGAATCTCAAGCAGGCTCCCCGCTGGGTGTAGAGTCGGATGCAGGGCTCAATCTCATGACCCTGAGATCATGACCTGAGTTAAAATCAAAAGTCGGATGCTTAACCAACTGAGCCACCCAGGCACCCTATTATTTAAAAAAAAATTTTTTTTTAAAGATTTTATTTATTCATGAGAGAGAGAGAGGCAGAAGGAGAAGCAGGCTCCCTCTGGGGAGCCCGATATGGAACTCAATCCCAGGACCCTGGGATCACTACCTGAGCCAAAGGCAGATGCTCAACTGTTGAGCCACCCAGGTGTCCCTCAAAAATTTTTTAAAGATTTATTTATGCCTAACTTCCAAAGCAAGAAAGAAGGACCTGTTATCACACCCATTTTACAGATGAACAACAAAATTCTGGAGAAGCTCCAAAACAGTGCCCAGGGTCCCACAGCTAACTGACAGAACATGACTTGACCCCGGAGTCAGCCTGGACCCAAAGCCCATGCTCTCTAACCTCCAGCTGGCTGCTCTACGTGTTGGAAACACTCCCCATCCGGTGCAGGAAGGACACGAATCTGACCTGGAATGGGGAGACGCCCAATTCATGTTTATGGACAGACAGCCTGAATGAAGAATGAACGAAACCTCAACTAACACACCCAGGTCTGGAGGCTGACTTCAGAATCCAGCCTCGGGGGCAGCGGAAGGATTCAGAAGCATCCTTTTCAGAGAAAAAAAATAATAATCATTTGCACCATTTCTGAAAGCTGGAGGGGGAATGGATTGAAAACAAGCAAAGCTCTCCAAATAGTGATAAATACCTTAAATTATCCAGCAAGTGTAAAAGCCTTCACGCTGCTCTTTTTCCCAGCACAGAAACAGGCTCTTGATTGTGGCTGGTTTAGAATGGAACATTCAGGAGGGTGTGGAGCCAGCGGGGCAGGAGGGGGGGCAGGGTGCAGGGGGGTGAGGAGAGGAAAAGTCTCCGGGTGCCAGGAGCACTCGGCCCAGCTGGCTGGCAGGAGACAAGGCGGGCAATTGTACAGGCTTGTGCCTGCAGAGGAGTGCATGTGCCTGTGATCGCTGGGGCTGGGCACTTCCTCAGTTTGTGGGGGCAGTTTTCCCTGCCCACAAAAATGGGGAGAGAGAAATGTCAGGGCTGCAATGGCTACCTAAGGACTGCCTTCCTTTCTGGAGCTTAGCGTTGCCTGGGGCTTCTCTGTGTTCTTACAGGAAAACAACTGTATTAATTCCAAAGAAGAGAACAGTTCACGGAGGACTGTAAATTCCCAGACTCCAATTCCCTCCAAAAAACATGGGTTTGGGTTGAGCTTTTCCCTCTTCCTCCGTGACCCATACATGTCTGGGGAATGCTGCTATCAGACGAGTATAAATTAGTGCTGTCCACCCCAGGGGAGGGGGGGCAATAAATGGTCATTGGCAAGAGGGAGGGACCTGGAATGCTTCTTCCCTCTGTACCACACAGCTGATCTCTAGTCCCAGATAAAATAAACATCATTTCCAGGGCATGTATCCCATGCCCACTTGTGTGGTCAGCTGCACCCACGGACCAGGCAATCACAGCCCATTTAGTTGGGCAGATTCTACTGCCTCTGCTGCAGCTCATTCTGGCATGTGCTGTGCTGTCTCACGGTAAGGAGCACGGTGTCTGCAAGGAGTAGGTTTAAATACTTGCGACCTTAGAGAAGTTACATAAGTGCCCTCTATCTCCATATTTGTAAAATGTGGATAATGATCACACCTACTATCTAGGGTTATAAAGATTAAATCAGTTAATATGTATTAAGTGCTTACCACTTATTTGGGGGCTTACTCTGTGTCAAGTACTTTATAAAACTTGACTTGTATTATCTCATTTAATCTCTATATGATTCTATGGGGGTGCTAATACTGTCTTCATTTTCTTGTTGAGTAAACTGACCTTCAGGGAAGTTAAGGCAGTGGCTCAAGGTCAAGGGTAAATGGTTGTGAGTGGGTGTTGGGTGCTGGGATTGAAACTCAGGTATTCTCACTCCCACTTCTCAGGGTTGGCTATTCTAGCTACACTGCCTTCTGAAGAGGTACCCCCATAAATCTAGTTCCTTTAGAATCAGCAGTTTCAAACCTGGCTGAGCATACAAACCATCTCTGGGGATTTTAAAAGGTCTCCCAAGATTCTGATTCAGTAGGTCTGGGCATCTCAGGAATTTGAATGTGCGACCACAGTGACCAGTATCACCTGGGCCTCAGGCAGTGCTAAGAGGTGGAGATGCTTCATTCATTCCTCACCACCTTCTAGCATAGAACCATCACCATTCTGTGTTACAGACAAGGAGACTGAGTCCCAGAGGAGCTCATGGATGCCCAAGATCAGAAATGAGTAGGAAGCAGAGTCTGGAAGTGGAGTCACTTGTACCTGCAACACCCTATGGATAAAAGCAGGAAATCAGGGACACTTGTCTAAGAATGCCCTCTGACCCTACTGGACCCCTTCCCAGCAAAGGGCAAAACTGCCTCTGGGGCAACTGGGTGGCTCAGCTGGATTGGCAACCAACTCTTGGTTTCGGCTTAGGTTATGATATCAGGGTTGTGAGACTGAGCCCCACACTGGGCTCTGCACTGGTTCAGATTCTCTTTCTCCCTTGCCCTCTGCTCCCCAACCCCTGCTCGCGTAGTCTCTTCCTCTTTTGGAAAAAAAAAAAAAAATCTGCTCTGAAATGCAAGATAAGGACTGATATGAAACTCCAAAGACCATAGTCTTTAAGAACATGTGTGTCATGACTGCATGGCCTTTATCTAGATCTGGACCCATGTTCTAGCAAACCCCATGAAGACGCGGCCTTGGCAGGGCAGTCTGTGAGCTAGAGGGACCATGTGACAAACAGCACCAAGCCACGGGGGCTGAGGCTGCATAACTTTTACATCTTAGTACAAAAGTAGTGGTCAGGAAGGGGAACACTTGTAGGTCTCCATGGCACCAAGATGCTGTCAACCTCTTACGAGAAAGGCCACCTATGGTCAATAGTCTGGGACAAATAACCATGATGAACCAGAGACTCTGCTGGACCAAATTCACCGAACTGAATGATTCCTGGGGATGAGTCAGGGCCCACTTACCTCACCAAATAGAGTCACTAAGTGAAACCAGCTCTATTTATTAAGAAACCATCAGAAATTTTATTCAATAAGCTTTTGAAGACACCTTTTATTTGCCAGGTCCCATGCTGGACACTGGCAGAAGGACTATGACCAAGAGAGAGTCCTCACCAGCTACCCAGTTTGCCACAGTCCTGGAGGAGAGGACTGGGCAACAACTTGCCCATTCTGGCTTTTGGGGTCTCAGCACACAGCGCTGTAGAAGCACCGCGGAGGATGGGGGCAGTTCTCGGATCTCTCCCTGCCTCTCTGTTCCCCAACCTACTGCTACACATGGGACTCCCCTCTCTACCCCTTCCCTTTCCTCCTCTCCTTCCTATTCTTTCCTTCTTTGTTTAATCAAGAGACATTTGTTGGCCATCCATTGTATTCCAGATCAAAATCTGTATTTCAGGCATGTTGAGCCTTGGAATACTCAATTTGAATACCAATGGAGCTGGATGCTCATATTATTTCATCCCATTTTATTTGTCCATAATCACACCCTGTAGAATTCAACATGCAGACAGATGCAAATGACTTACAGAAATGCAGTCCCAAGAACAATAGAAGGAAATTGGATAGTCTTATCTTAATAAAATCTTGCTTTGCCAGGGGAGAATTCAAGGCCAAGGGGGCTGAAAAGGTCCTCATGTTTCACAATCACCCCTGATCTTCTGTATTGTGTTTCAGGGAAAAAAAAAAAAAAAAACAACAACCACAAAACCCAAAACTTCCTTTATTAAATTTCTCTATTCTTGCCTCCATCCAAAGTTAAATTGTTTTTGGAAAGATTGAGAAAAACAGCTCAGGTGTTTTTCGGGGAGAGCGAGCCTATTCTTGGCACAATTTTAAAATGTTAAATATATTTTTAACCTCCCCCCCCCAACAACTTGCAATTGGTAGCTATTTAAATAAAATATCCCAATGTCATTTCTATATACATTGGTCGAAAGACGCTAAGAAAGAAAGAAGGAAGGAGGAAAAGAAGGAAGGAAGGAGGGAAGGAGAGACAAGGAAAGAAGGAAGGGACATAAAATAAAATCAGTATTTGCTCTGTATCCACAGAAAATTACTAATTTTTGTTTCAAATTTAGATGCAGAGTTTTTAGGAGGCATAAGAAAAGTTTAAAATTAGGAACACTACTATGCAAACTTACTGAACATATGTGCCAGACATTCCACAAGGTGCTTTAGGCTGATCATCTAAGGTCATCACTGGAATGACCCCACTGGGTTATTATCATCATCCCAAGTTTACAGAGAGGAAATGGAGTCACAGGGAAGTCATACAACTTGTCCAAAGTGCCACATGGGTACCACAAAGATTCACACCCAGGCAGTATGATTCCAGGACCCGCACTTGTAACTAACTTACATCCTCAAATGGCACAGTTTGAAGAGAGAGACTCTCTAGACTCTGATTTTCGAAAGTTGATCAGGTGTATTAGATCTCCTTGGCTTCCTACACTATCCCATACTCCCTTCCCCACAAAGCTCTACTTCTCCCCACATCCTGAGAGGAGTGTTCTTATCATGCCTGTCTTTTGCAGATGTAGAAATCAGCCTAAGTAAGACAGTGACCTGACCAAGGTCACGCAGCTCACAATAAATGGGGCAGAAAGAGCAGGACCTCAAACTCAGACCCTTTGACTCCAAATCTCAAGGTTAATCCTATACATTTGCTATCATACCCCAAAGTGGCCAGACCACCAGAGAAAAGATAGCAGGGAGGAGAAATGAAGATGAGCAGGTGTGTGGAGGTAGCACCTGTCATATACCTGTCTGGTGCACTCGGGCCTAGCAAGGAATCACTGACTGTGTCCTTCTGAATAACATGGACGTTGGCCATTTGTGTTATTATAATTAAACCTCTGAGGTCTGCCTCAGGCTCGGGTTTATTAAAATTAGATGGGTATCTTTAAAAAGCCAAATATAGCGTAGTTCCATAAACGCAATCAATAAACAGGCCTGAGCTGGTGACATGGAAATGCGTGCATGGAACAGTTCTAGCAATTCCATAAGTGGCACATGCAAAATTTTAGGATATCACTAAGGCCCACTGGAAGAATTATTTCCTTATAAATCTATGGCGGTCTTAGGAAGTCGAAATGGCACCATAAAAAGAAAGAACTCCACTTCCCTGGAAAAAGCACAGCCTACTTACTCTGAGGGGGGAGTGGGGGCTGTTCACACTTGTAACATTTTACAGTAACTGTAGCCGGCATCCATGAGGTACTTCCTCCTGCTGCGGTGCTGGTGCTGGGCTGTGCTCTGCGTTATATTTTACTGGGAAAAATAAATCTTACCTTTTTTATAAAAAACCATGCTTCTCCAGAACACCTCATAAGGGAGGGGAATGAACAGAACAGCCTTGCTATCTCTCACAGACCTGAGAAGACCACACTTAAAAAAAACAAAAAACAAAAAAAAACAAAAACCACCTAAAATAATCAGGAAGTTTTTCATCACCATCCTCACTCTTCTTTGATATAGGAGATACATTAACAGTTGTGCTGAGAAACAGCTTTTTAAACATGTGGCTGCCAGGGACGCCTTGGTAGTTCAGTCAGTTGCGTGTCTGGCTCTTGGTTTTGGCTCAGGTCAGGATCTCATGGGTTGTGGGGTTGAGCCCCGGGCTCAGTGGGGAGTCCACTTGAAGACTCTCTCCCTTTGCCCTTCTCCCCACTCTCTCTCTCAAATAAAATAAATAAATCTTTAAAAAGTAAAATAAAATAAAAGTAAAAGTGTTGCTGCCACTTCACCCTCTGGTTTAATATTCAGCTTATATGGTGGTCTCACTGAGCACTAGGCTGTAGGGCTAGATGGCACCTAGAGACCTAGGGAATGATAGAGAGATGCCTCCACTATAAAGGAGGAATTACCTGCCATCCTCCAGTTGTCTGCCAGGCAGCTGGCCAGAAGTGCTCAATTTCATGGTGGAGAAATAAATGGAGGTTATCATCTCATGTCCAGGGCAGACGGAAGCTCTGGATGGAGACTGGTAACTCCTAGGTGGTAGGGGCCTGCATCATATATCTGTATCCTTACCACCAAACAGCCTAATTGCTGTGACATATGATATGGTGATGACCCCTATGTTAGATGGATGGCTGCTTGGATGTAAGGAAGGACAGACAGACAAGACATTGAATAGATGGGTTAAACAGATAGATGAATGAATGGCAGAAGGAAGGAATAAGGGTAAAAGAATAACAGTCACCCTTAGGAACTTGTTAAGAATGTTACCATAAATGCCCTAAAGATAGGGAGGAGGCCATCTATGTTACATCAGTGCCCTTGAAATGACATTGAAGCAACCCAAACAGAAATGCACAGCTGCAGCTAATCTCATCTCTCTGGAAGGCATCATGCACTTAGGCAAACCCTTCTCAGTCAGATACTTTGTTTTTAGGGTCAGACTGCCCAAGCCCCTTTGAAAACCAGCCTAAGCAAACCAATTGACAGTAATAGAGAAAAACTCCTCAAAAATGATAAATGAATAGAGCAGGTTACCAAAAAGTACAGTCTCTGTGTGTCCATTTTTTAAAAAATACAGATGTATACCAGAGAAAAAAGTCTGGAAGGATTTATCAAAACTGTTAACAGTAATTATTTCTGGATGATGGATCTACTGGTGATTTCTAATTCATTCATTTGACTTATACATGTTTTCTGTATCTTCTGTAATAAACCTTTCTTTCATATCAGAAAAAAAAAAATTTAGAAATCGCAGTAACTCTGATTGTGCCAGAGTAGAACAAGTAATAGCAAACAAACCCACTGGAAAAAGCCTTAGCTAAATCTCAGATTCAGTAGACAACCCTAGGTCCAAAGAAATGTTGAGGGTTTCAATCCCAGCTGAGTTATAAGGGTGAATCTGTAGAAGTCCCATAGCCGCTCTGAAATAATATGAGGATAATGGGTCAGTCTTCCCCTCCATCCATGCAGACCTCAATAGAGTCACACAGAGATGGGAGTGGAGTGGATTAGGGCTTGGCCAAACCTCCAGAAGGAAGTCTGACCTGCTGACCTAACTCAGACCAGCCTGCCAGCCCCTACCTGATGTCCTCCAGAGGCCTGGCCCCATCCCCTGGGCACCTCCTGCTTTGCTGGGGGAACAGTTAGTGTCTGTTTTTCTTGTGACTATGGTGAGGAACAGCTGCAGGACACAAATCACATTAAACACATTAGTGGCTCCAGAGTGGGCTCCATGGCACAACTTCTAATTCATACAATGCCTCCAGTTTTGCTAGTTCAACTAAATCATTTATCAATCCCTTCACGGATGTCAGTAAATCTCAGCATCTGGGGACCTGTAAACATTAAAATAAGAAGCTATAAAAAATATTAGTAAACCAATTAAAAGCTCAAGGAGCAATAAACTCTACTTGCATTACACCTAAAAAACAAAAACAGACCCTCCTCCTCTGAGATTAAATAAACACTCTATATCAGCAGTTTTTCAAAGAGCTTTTTCTTTCTTCTCAAAAGAGGTCCCCTGGTCTCCCATCTGGTGCCTTGGTGAGCTGGAGATCATTTATGGATCAGGCAAAAAGGAATAAAGGATGGAAAAAAACCTGAGTGTTTGCCTCTAGAAAGCAAATGTGATCAATATTTGGTTGCAGGAATTGAGAAATGGCCTAGAAACTGTATTATTTGAAAAACACCCAGTTTGAATCATGACTGGGAATTGACTAATATTTACCCAAATCAAATAAAAAAAGGAGGCACAATTATTATCATTAACCACGATAATTAAGAACGTGGAACTAGCATGCTGTGGAGTTTTGCCATTCACAAAGCACTTCCATTCAGTTATTCTATACACACAAAGTAGGTAGAGCTGCAATTCCTAATTTTTTAGACAAGAAGCCTGGGACTCAGAGATGGAAAGTGGCCTGCCTGAGGACACACAGCTAATGAGAAATAGCGCTGATGCTTGAACCCAGGTTTAGGACTCCCAAGCTCTTTTCCTCTCCTCGATGAGCTGCTTCAGCCACCATGCCAAAGACAAGGGATCCAAACACACGGAGATCCTACTACATGCCAGGCACCATGTTTGCAATGGGATCCCTGTGACCACTTGAGCTTCTGTTAAAAATGACTTCCTGCTTTCTCTCTTCTCCACCCATCTGGAGCTCACTGAGTCATCCCCAAATGGGAAATGAGGCTCAGTATGTTTAATTAAAAGTAATATCTTCTCTTTGCCAAGATTCCTTGTCCTAATCCTGATGCAAATAGAAAGGACAGGTGGCTTCAGAAAAGCAAGGAGGTACAAATACTAGTAATCTCCAACTTCCAGAATACTTTATCCAAATTCTGTATCGGCCATGGATGGTCTTCACTGGCTATCATTAGATTGGCATGAAAATCCCAGTGCAGAGCTCTCACCGGTCACGGTCAGAGGAAGGAAGCACCTTACCCAGGAGGCAGAGCAGGGTCAGATGGAAAAGCAAACACTTGGCGACAAGTTGAGAAGGGCTGCTCATGCTTCCCATATGTCTGCCACATTCTGGGCACTATCTGTGGCTCTTTCCATATTATCTCCTTTAACCCCAAGGGCAAGTGAGGCAGGTGCCACTATTTCTATTTTTATTGATGAAGAACCAAGTGCCTGAGAAATTGCCGCCTGCTCAGAGACATGGGACTTGAGCCAAGCTGCATCAGATTTCGGGCATAGGTGACTTAAAGTTGCAATTCAGCAACATCACCTCGACCCTCAGTAGAGTGAGTGGGCAAGGCCAAGTTTGGATGATGGAAAGCAGATCAGCAGTGAGAAGAGGGGCAGGTGAGTGAAGCTGCGGATGCAGTCATCTGGATTCAGGTCTCCTGCATGCTGACCCCTTACCAGTAGCAGAGACGTCACAGGAAGAGTAAGGACAACAGAAATCCAGACATCAAAGGCTGGACCAGAGGCCTCTCTAAGACCCATCCAGTCCCTGCATTCCTTGACTAAAATTCCTCCTCAGAGGCTCTCCTCAGTGGCCTCAAATCTTGGGATTTGTCAGGACTGTGGGTAGAGCTAGTCTGTGCCCACAGACCTAAAGTCAAAGACAAATGTCAGATCTACACTCCCTTAAGAGGGCTGGGTGTGGGGTTTGCTTTGAGGACGAAGGGGATGTGCAGGATGGATGGAGGTAAATGGATTAAATTTTTTATCTTCACAAAGTTCAATCTGAGAAGCCATGTCCAGAAGAGGACCTTAAACTTGGAAATTTCCTTCAGGTCTTTCTCTCCTGCTCGCCATGCACAGTGATCTCTTTCATGGGTCTCCTCTGGCCTATAAAGTGAGCTTTCATGTCCTCTGTGCAAAATTGGTTTCCCTAACGTGCTGAAAATAGAAGAGATGTACACAGCCGTGTTTTCCCTCTGGCTACACAGCGAGACTACCTCAAGAGAAGCAGAGGCCTGGCCGTCAAACCCAGCCATCGGTGGGAGGCCAGCCTGGGCCAAGCCCAAGGGTAACAGTGCCAGAGACCTGGTAAGCTGGAAACTCCGGTCTATGGGCTTTCCCTGAGCTTTGGGAACCAAGGGCTTACCCCTGATCCTGGCTTGGTACTCAATAGAACTTTCTAGGTTTAAGAACAATAGAAACGGCATCAACAATGATTTTTTTGAATGTCTCCTATGGGGCCAGGATCTGAGTGAGGTGCTGGGGTATAAAACAAACCAAATGTGCTCCCAGGAGCTTATCGTCTACAGTCTAGACTAGTACCATCCAATGGAAGTATAATGTGATCTATACATGCCATCATTTTGAACCCCAGGAGCACATTTGGGAAAAAATCCCCCAGATTTTCTAGCAGCATTTAAAGAAGTAAAAAAAGAAACAAATGAAGTTAACTTTAGTAATATATTTTGTTTAATCCAATATCTAAAACTTTATCACCTCAACATGTAATCAACATAAAAACAGATAATTTATAATTTTTTTGGTACTAAACTTTCAAAATGTGGTATGTGTTAAGTTAATCCTGACGGCACCTCTCAGCTCACATGAGCCATATTTCAAGTGCTCAATAGCCA
Source organism: Canis lupus baileyi (assembly GCF_048164855.1). Lineage (NCBI taxonomy): Eukaryota > Metazoa > Chordata > Mammalia > Carnivora > Canidae > Canis > Canis lupus. The sequence continues at coordinate 36,356,699 of NC_132848.1, forward strand.
TGAGGGCTAGGGGCATCACACTGAGTGACACTGCTCTGGACTGTGAAGATGGAGGATTGAGTGGTGACAGTGACAGCTGACAGCTCTTCGAGGCAAACAGTGTAATAAAATTACCACCGATGGTATTTATCAAGCAGTTACCACATGCCAGTCACTCATGTGATCTTCCCGAATGACCCTAAAAGACTGCCATGCCCACTTTACAGATGAGGGAAGTGAGGGACAGAGAGGTTACACCTGTTGCCCAAAGTCACAAATGTAATCAAGGACACATGGATGCGGAGCCCAGAGCCTGTGCTGGTACCCAGAGCATCATCCCAGGTCTTGAGCACAGAGTCAGAACCTGCTCTCCTCAATCTTACCAGTGTTGCTCTTTGTGATGAAGATCAAGCAGGAGGACATATCTGGAGCCCTTGGTAAACTGTGAAGGGCATTGTGTCAAATACAGAGTCCTACTAAGTGCTTTATAATGTACTCTCTGTAGCTAGATGGCCTGGGTTCAAATCTCACCTCTGCCACATATGAGCTGTGTGACCTCCAACAAGTTATGTACCTCCCTATGCCTCAGTTTCCTTGTCTGCATAATGCAAATAATAAGGGTCATCGTGAGGATTATGTGAATGAATATAAATAAAGTGCCCACCGAGCACCTAACTTGGTACCTAAGCAGTCAATAGTAAGGAGCAGCTCTAAATATTTTGATATAAGCAGGGTTTAGATGCTGTGGGGGTCTCTAAAGTGTCTAGAAGGAAGAAGACAAAAGCAGAAAGCAGAGAGAAGGGCCAATCATCCATCCACTGTAAAGTGGCGGTGTTAGCGCCCCCCGCCCCCAACTGCCCACCCAGGGCTGCTTCCTCATCTCCAGATGAATAGGACAGAATACGAGGTACACACTATTGTGGGCTGAATTGTGTCCCTCCAAAATTCATACATTAGAGTCCTCAGGCCTGGTCCCTCAGAATATGATCCTATTTGGAGATGGGGCCTTTACAGAGGTCATCACATTAAAATGAGATCATTAGGGTGGACCCCGATCCAGTGTGACTGGTGCAGTATAGACAGAGGAAGTGTGGACGTGGCAGGATAGGGAGACTGCCACCTCCACTCCAAGGAGAGAGCCTGCAAAGGCCCATACCTTGATTTTGGCCTTCTGGCCTCCAAACCGGGAGACCACAAAAGTCTGCTGTTGGAGCCCCTGCTCCCCACCCACAGGATGTGTTACAGCAGCCCTACCACACGGACACCCACAGGGACGTGCATCTCCCCCCTCACCCCGACTCCTGACCCTGCCGGACTGCAGAAGGGCTCAGGGGTCAGCACCCAGCCCCAGCCCCACAGCCTGCTGGGAAAACTCTCCATCTCCTCGGCCAGCTCGCTGGGGTGGACCCGCTGCTGTGGAAAACTGCCCAGGAAGGTAGGCTGCGTCTTTGAACACTACTCACTCTGTTTCCCCTGTTACCTTCAAAATTCCCCTCTGTTGAGTGGAAGAGAAATAAAGCGTGTCTTTATGCAGCCCAGGCTGCCTTGGACAGCACGCTCCGGCCTGAGCCAAGACAGACACAGTGGCTCATTGAGCACTGTGCTCCCTCCGTGTGTTCTGGACACACTACACCGAAGCCCCCGGACCCTCCAAAATGCACACACGTCCATCTGGGTCCTGGGCAGCGAAGGCGGGGTGAAGGCACAGAGGCACCTCGGTTCGCCTGCCGCCCCGACTATCTGTTGACTCAGCGCGTGGGGCATATTTCTTCTCTCCCTTCCAGGATCCCATAATCAGAGGCAGTTACTGCTAATTCCCTGAATGAGCAGGGAGACGGGACATGCGTGATTCCTCATGTGCTGCTCCCAGGGGGAGCCTGGGAGGGGGGCCAGCCTGCGAACCATTTCGGAGGGGTTCCTCATATCTGCTGCAGGGAGCAAAGCAGCACTGTGACTCTGATCCATTTGCTCTCCTGCAAACTGCTGCGTGAGAGGCAGCTTCCTGGAAGACCTCACTCCTTTCTCCACAAACAGCTTCTCAGGTTCTAATCAATCATGTCTTTCACCTGGGAGGATTAGTTAAACACGGACAAGTCTTGTGTTCTAGAACGCGGATCACTGTAAGGAATGGAAAAGGTGGATAAATGGCCCCTTCGGGGAGAGGGTGTGGAAACTTTAAAGTGTATCCTCTTGGTTTCCCTCCCAGGGAGAAGACCCTCCAAACAGTGACCTCAAGATGCTGCCCAGAACACAGACCAGGTCGCCTGAACCTGAAAAACCACCGGGTGTTCCGGGGCAGCTGAGAGAGGGCTCTGCCATTGATGAGCTTTGCCACCTTGTATTACTCAGCTTCCCTGAGCCACATTTCCTTTCTTGATCAATTTCTAAAACAGTAAAGAGGCAGTGTCTAATGATTTTCGCTAGCATGTTGTCCTTTTGCAGAGAATATTCCATGTATCAGAAACCCTGAAACCTCCTGGGTGAGGCCAGAGCCAGGGATGTGGGCTGGGTCACCTGTGGAGCCTTGGCACCTAGAAGGGCTCAATAAATGCTTGCTGAGCAGAAATAAAGACTGACAAGGTCTTCTTTGTTCCTCCACTGCCCCTCGCCTCCTGCCCAACAAAGTCCCTGTGGTTGTGAAGACGGTGTGTGGATGTTTTACTCTGTATCTCATGGGCTGGGGGTGACATTCCAAAGTCCCACGAGTGAAGCTGGCAGGGGCCACTTGTGCATCAGTTAGACCCATCTCAGTTAGCCTGGGGCTATGGACATCATGGGGCTCGGATGCCACAGAGGCCAACAGGGTCACCACATGCACACTGACCTCCTCCAGCATACCACCGTTGGTCCCATTGGGAACCAAGATGGCGGAGTTGGTTTAACAGGTCTATAGCATACCCCAACTACACTCTGGAACTTCCTTTTTTAAAAGATTTTATTTATTCATGAGAGACACACAGAGAGAGGCAGAGACACAGGCAGAGGGAGAAGAATGCTCTCCGCAGGGAGCCTGATGTGGGACTCGATCCAGCACCCCGGGATCATGACCTGAACCAAAGACAGACACTTGACCACTGAGCCACCCAGGTGCCCCACTCTGGAACTTCCTAATGCAAACATGCTTCCTGGGTTCACTCTGATTATATTTCCACCCTCCTTTTTACCCCAATCGCTTACCCACTTCCTGGAACACTCTCTATTAGGCTGACTTTCCTGTGTATTCTGTGTGAGGAGCAAGGAATATGGCAAGGCAGTCTGACACTTACTAGGGACTTCTGGCTATGGAAACCAAGGAGGCCCCTGCCTCCCACACACCTTTCCTAGCCTCCGGAGGGTTCCCCAAGTGCATGCTGTCTGAGGAATCATAAACCATGTTCTCCCTCCTCCCCAACCTTCTGCTCAGCCTCTCAGCCTTGGGCTTCTGGGCAAAAGCCTGACAGGTCTTTGGGGAACAAGAACAGAGAAGGATTCTATCCCTCACCATCCTGCTGAGGCTAGAGGGGCAGCACTGCCTCCATGTTGGCATCTCTTAAATCAATTAGTAATGAATTAAAAGAAATGCCATGAAGTGGAACATACTTGGCCACAGCTGCAGCTCCAAGGTCAGGAGAATTTGTACTGAGCAGCTGGAAGCCCTTCTGAGTTCTGCAAAGCCACTCACCTCACCACTGTTCAAAAAAAGGGCACGTAGAAAGCTTCCCCATCAAATCCACAAAGCTTCCTGCCATCTCCATCAACTGGGCATGAATGCCATGCTCCCATTCCCCCCAAATCCTCAGAATTTCCCAGATTTTTAAGAAGGGATAAGACAGCAAGGAGCAGAGACCCAAAACACACATGCCAGCAGCCAAAGGATGAGAGAATGAGAGCTAACAGCATGCTCCTTATTGGCTAGACATGGTGTCAGATGCTTCGTGTGTATTTCCTTCAATCCTTACAGTGCAGATGCTGTGAGCCTCTCAATTCTGAATGTGGAGGGGCTGGTGATCTGATGATGAGCTCATACTCTCAGGGAAGGTGGAGGCAGAGATTAATACAGGAAGTAGGGATGAGGGGCTGCAGGGTGATCCTGGCTCACTTTGCGGGAAGGCCAGACGCTAGCATTGGTCTGAAAGTGACCTCGCATCAACCCAGCTTCAGCAAAGGGATGGGGTTGTCTGGCCCAATTCCTTGCTCCTGGTCAGTGGACCGGACAAAGTCTCTAGAGCCTCGGGCTGGGGATAGACGATGCCCAGGAGGTACAAACCCCTACAAGAAGGGTGCAGGAAGCTTCCCTACAAGGTGCACCCTCCTCTGTGCTCTCATTCAGTACAGGGTGTCCTTCCCATGGGGAATCCAGGGACCAGGGACACTGCACCCCCTGCCAGAAGAACCCAGTGTTAACTTCCATGCTCAGCCCTCTCCACACACATCCATATCCTTGGCCATTTCCCATAGTCTGTGGGATCTCCCATGTCTAGTTTGATCTCACCACTAGCACCTACTCCCATATCCCTAAGCCTTTCTAGAAAAGTCTATGTGAGGAGCTGATGGAAAATTCTTTGAGTCCATCAAGAACTAGGATAAGCCCAGAGGATTCTGAATTCTGAATACCTGCTGAGCTGCAGACCCAGAGACAGAGAGCTGGGGTTCTAATCCTATTTTGCCACTACCTGCTATATGCACCCGGAACATCACTTCACCCCTCTGACTCAGTTTCCTTGCTGGAGAGAATGGTAGCACCTACTTTATGGGGTGATTGATAAAGTTCCATGAGATCATGTAAAATGATGACATGAATATAGATCTCAGACCAGTGTCTGGCTTGTGGGAGGGACCTGAGATTACAGGGTTGTGACATGGTGGCCTCTGTGGCCCTCTCACTCACAGGGAGATAGCATCTTCTTTCTGCTCAGGTACGTGGACTCGCACACATGGCCCGTCCCACTCATACACATCTTGGCATAGCTTGGGGTAGCCGCTGACAGTAGGGTACCTGCCATGCAGTAGGTGCTCAGAAATATTTGTTTGAAGAGGGTAAATGCAGGTAGAAGCCACCTAAAGGTCAACTGATGGATGAGTAGGTGAAGAAAATGTAGCATTTCCATAGAATGAAATGTTATTCAGCCTTGAGAAGGAGGGATTCCTGTCTCATGCTGCGCGAATGAACCCTGAGGACGGGAGGGTCTGTGAAGTAATCCAGTCATCAAAAGATAAATGTCATATGATTCTGCTTGTATGAGGCACCTAAAGTATTTGAACTTAGAGAAACAGAAGTAGAATGGTGGTTGCTGGAGGCGAAGTGGAGGGGAAACAGGGAACTGTTGAGTGGGTGCAGAGTCTCTGTTGTGCAAGATGAAAAAGTTCTAGAGAACTATTGCACAACAACGTGAATATACTTGACACCAATGAACTGCAGACTTGGTGATGCTTATGGCAAATTTCACGTTATGTGTTGTCTACCACAATTTATAAAAAGGAAAGATGCCTCCGTTTACAAAATGGATGGTCCCTGGGTCCAGGGAAGAGCAGGCTGGCCCAGCATGTGGGTGGGGAGTACCTGCGGCTCCTGGCCCTTTGCACCTGCTTCCAGGGGGAAACAGAGCTCAAGATCAAAACCAACAAGGCTCATCAGCTCACAGCCTCATTTCAACTTGCAAGCGGTGTTGGGGCTTCCAAGATGGAGTGGTTGGCTCTTCCAGACTGAGTTTGTAAATGCTGCCTTCTGTCTTGGGCCTTAGGGATTTAGGACCTGGCCAGTTAATGGTAAACACAGCAGTGGTAGAACAGTTTCTAAATGACACACACACACTGCTCTCCAGAGGCAAGCTGGCCAGTCATACACCAGTGCTCAGGGCCGGCTGGTTGGAGCTACTTTGCAAGGTGGCCGCTGTGCCCCTCACTGCCCGCCCCCACACCTTGTCTAGTGCCTTCCTCTCTTCTTGGGACAACCCAGGATGTGGGACCCCATCAGCTGCTGCCTGTGGGGCCAATAGGCACGGCTCCCCAGCGAGCGGCTTCCCTTTGCATAATTAGATCAATTATCCTGCTGCCGACAATTACTGTCATTGCCTGGTGCCACTTTTAGTTTATTTGGCAGTTATTCTTCTCCTCTCAATCAAACTACAAGTAGGATGGCACCGAAAATGTAAATGACTGTTAAAAAACACTTAGAACTCTCTGCATTTTTCATGAATCTCTAAGAACTGGGTGAGTGAGAAGGATGGCACAAACATGGGCTGACCACGGTGGGTAAAAATCACATGTCCTTTATACTTCCCAGCCCCCCTACATGCATCTACTTATCCTTACTCTACCCCACCCTGTTGCCCTCCTTGTCTGGTGTCACCTAAACCAGAGGTCCTGCTCCTGAAGAGACACAGAAAAGAGATAAAATGTTAACTCTGTATAAGGTGAAGACTAGGGTCAGGGGGGATACCCCCAGAAAACACCTACTGAGAGCTTCTGGAAACAAGATCCGGATAAGAAAATAGGTCAGGTTAACAAGAGCTGGGACTGGAAGGAGCCAAGGGCAGTAGAAAGAATAAATTTAAAAAAAGATTTTTTTAAATTAGGAATAAAGAGCAATAAATAAAGACTTTGGGGAAAGAGAAGAGGGGACTAGGGGTCTTGGGGTTGGGTTTTGTTTCATCAAAACCTCCCAGAATGGCCTTGGGTTGGTCACTTCTGCTCAATGCTCCCACCAGCACAAGCAGCAGTGGCCAGGGAGGGGCCCGGCCAGAGAACCCCAGGTTGGACCCACCTGCAGGTGAGGGCTGTGTAGAGGGGGTGAGGGGCTTCTCCCACCCCCAATATAGAACTACTCTCTTTCATCTAGGGTTCCAAGTTAATATTTGTTTACGGTGTTTTTCTTCTCAAAAACATTGGCAGGGGGTGGGGGCACTGCTGTGATGTGTGGTTATAAATGGCACGGTGCCTTGAACAGAGCACATAATCAATGTTAATTAAATTATAGGCACTCAAACATCCCCCATTTCAAAATGAACAATCCAGGTGTCATATTCTTGGCTCACGCTAAACCTTTTCAGTGAGAATCCACAGGTCATTTTCACATGAACAGACACCAAATTGTAAAACAGGGCTCTTACAACCAGTATTAATTTTTTAATGCAAATAAGAATTGAGCATAAAGCTTTAGAGTCACTTAGAAATTAATCCAATGGTGTTATGCTGGATGGCTTTAAACCAGGAGAGGTAATGGCAATGGCATCCTGATAAAATCCAGATATAATAAGAGGCCTTTTTAGCTATCGTGAAAATGGGGCTGAAAATGAAGAATGATAGTAATGATGATTAATAAATACTACATGCTCAGCTCTTCACAAGAATCAAATCATTTAACCCGTGACAATCCCATGAGCAGGGCCATTATTGTCTGTGATTTGCCCAATGATCATAGTGGATGTAACCTCAGGCTGTGTGGCTTCCCGATGTTCAGTTCTTAACCACCCCACACTTGCCAGGCCCTCAGCAACACTGCCTGAGGGAGTGCCTACTGTGTGCAGGACCCCCGGGTCAAAGCTCATCAAGGACTGCTGTGCCTCCTACATTTTAGCCTGAAATCCAGTCTGATTTCAAATTCCAGCCCACATGGAATTACCCTCCCTGGCTGGCAAAGGCCTGTATGGGAACCTGGTTCCTCCTCTTCTGCCCTGTAGACTCTGCAAACACACGGGTCGCCACTCCCACTATCATCTCCTCCTGCAGTGCCCTCCTACCGCTGGCACTGGGCCTGCAGCTCCAAAGTGAATAAGCAGGTGTGAGAGTGACCCTTTCACAGACTTGGCTTCCAACTAGTGAGATTAACTGGGCAAATGCCCACACACCCCAGGGTTGATGAGGTATTTAGATCGTGGCAACTAGAGTTTAAAGCATAAATAGAAGATTCTCTACCTGGAAATAGAAATGTAAAACACATCCCCCAACTCACTAGCTTCTGGCTACAGCGGCAGGAGACCCTGATGAAGAGTCAGACCAAAGCCCTCTGAATAGCTGCCCCTCCGCCCCCATCTAGGTGACCTTCCCAGCAGCGTCATCGAGGCCACTTCTCCCTTGCTGGAAGTCTGAAGGATGTAGATGAAAACAAACCAGGGAAGTTCCTAAATTTTTTTGACCACACGCCCAGCACTGAAGACAGAGTGGGTAATTTTCATTATTGCAAAACGCTGAGTTGCAGAGCAATGCCATAACCCTGCATCCTCCTCCCTCCCCACCTCTACTTCTCACCAGTCCTCCCTCAACCCTTCTGTTTGCCCTGGTGGACAGGGAAAGCTTTCTTCTAGAACCGAGGGACCCAGTGATTAACAAAGTGCCTCCTGAGGACCCAGGGCTGCCAGGACAGACACTGGTTCCAGGGGCCGGCAGCCTCCTGCCTCTGTATGGGAATTTACTAGGATCTCGCTGGTGACCTCCATCATGGCAGGTCACTGCACGGAGCACTGCGTTCCCATTCTGTTATTCCAAGGGGTGTCTTTTTCTCCTTCTTGCCTACTTTGTATGCAACTGGCATGAAACTCATAATCTGTCAAACACACAATACTCTAACTCCTGGGCAAATCTGTGTCCAGAGAGTTGGTATGTTAAAGATTTTATTCTTTTTTTTTTTTTTTTTTAATTGCTCCATTGTGGAAGAGGCCCTTGAAGGCTTTAAAAAAGCCACATCAGTCCACCCCCTTAGGCTGGCCTAAGCTGTGCTTGGAGAGGAAGTTCTGGAAAACTGATCTGAGTCCAATCCTAGCCCTGCTGCTGTGTAACCTCAGGCGAGACTTGAGACTCTCTGAACCCATTTTTTCCTTGCCTGCGAGGGGCTCATAATAGCATGTGCCTAGCAGAGTTGGCTAGCAAGATGAGAAATAGTATGTGCAGCATGCCCTGTAACATAACATCTTGCCCTGTACATAGAAAATACTTAGGACAAGATAGGGAATACTGCAGTTATGATTACGGGTAATAGTAAAGTTACCCACATCTCTAACATGGCAAGGGTTGGTGACCTCAGCTCTGGTACATTGGGAGCACCAGTAGGGCACAGAACAAACTATTGACAGACATGTGTTGGCTATTCTCCATTTGCTCTTCTTTCTGTCCTCCCATCCATCCTCTACCCCTCTCTCTTCCCCAGGAGGCTGATCCCATGGACCACATCAGCAAGCCTCCAGGCTGATTGTTGGATGACCTGTTTCAGTTTGGCCAATATGAGGAAAGAACCAGCAGAAGGGAGGGAGGGAGGGAGTGGGAGAGAGAGAAGGAGAAAGAAAGGGGAGAGGAGAGTGGACAAAGGACAGAGATTAGGCTGTATATCTCCTGCTTCCACTACAGTTCTATTGCCTCATTCCTTCAGGCCATCCCTTCAGTGGCAATGGCTTATCTCTATGGCCAGTCTCAGGGCACCTGAAACCTTACTGGTTACCTTGTTCCTGCTCACATCTCTGCAAGTGGTTCCTTCAGTAGGGAGTTTCAAAGGTTGAATCTGTTTCCTGCTAACCCACTGAAGTACTACGGCCATCCCTTCAGTGGATGGCATAATGATAAAGGGAGTGGTCCAGAGGGAGCCCAACTTTGGGGATGTCCCCAAATGACCTTGCTCCTAGGTTGTAACTTTGAAACCCTGGCTGGACTAAAGTGAAACCAAATGCAGACCAGGCACTTGTACCATATCAGATGCCTAGGGCTTTCAGGGATGTCCATTCCAGGGGTGCTTGGGTGGCTCAATTGGTTAAGTGTCTGCCTTCGACACAGGTCATGATCCTGGGGTCCTGGGATCAAGCCTCACATCAGGCTCCCTGCTCAGTGGGGCATCTGCTTCTCCCTCTGCCCCTTCCTCTGTTCATGCTCTCTCTCTCAAATAAATAAATAAAATCCAAAAAATTTTTAAAAAGAGGAAGGTACGTTCCTTATAATAGCAAAAGGATGGAAACGACATAAATGCGCAACAGTGGGGGCCTGGTTAAGTGGGGGGTAACAGAAACAGGATGTGTGTGGTAGTCAGCCCCCACGGTGGCTCTGAAGGACCCTTCCTCCTGGTATTCATGTCCTCCAACACTAAACAGAGATGACCCGTGTGACAAATAGACTACTACCCAAGTGGCAGTGTGTGACCCTCAAAGCTAGGTCAGAGAAAAGACATAGCTTCTTCTTAGATGTCTCCCTCTGGAATCATTCATTCTAGAGGAAACCAGCTGCCATGCTGAGAGGACACTCAAGCCACCAGTGGAAAGGCCACATGGAAAAGCACCACTTGTCAGCAGCGGGAGTGAACCACCTTGGAAGAGGTCCTCCTGTCCAGCCTTCAGGTGATTATGGCCCAGGCAACAAGTGACTGCAACCCAAACCAGAATTGCCCAACCAAGTCACTCTCAAATTCCTGACCCACAGAAACTGTAAGAGATCATGATTATTGTTTCAGCCACTAAATAGTGGGGGTGATTTACTGTATCAACAGATATAGTAAATGTAAATGGAAACATTGTACAGTAGATAAAAATTGTAATTTGGAGCACTATTTCATGAAGCAGAAAATGCTCACAATCTATTAAGTCAAAAGAACAAGATATAGGCTACGTTCTCATTTTTAAAAAATTTATATTTTTATATATTTCTCAAAAATGACTGGAAGAAAATAAATTTAGATGCTTACTTACATTGATTACCTTTGAGTAAAAGAATTAAAGTCCTTCTAATTTTCTTTATGTCTTCCTGTGTTTTCCAAAGTGATCACTTTTTATAATTCAAAAAATAACTTTCCTGGCATATATATTATTTTTTTATGGAAGTTTACTTTACATAAGTGAAAATGTTTGGCTCCAGCTTTCAAGAGGAGCCTGTTGACTTACAGCAGGAAAACACAAAGACAATGCCCACCTTGCAGGCTGCCCCCGGTCCCCTTCCTGATCTCATCTTGCTTCCTTCCTGTAGATCTAGCCTGGCACCTCCACGACAGCATCCAGCCCAGAGTATCCTTCAGAGAGTCAGAGAAGCTTGGATGTGACTGGGACCCTCAGAGGTTCCACTTACTGCACTGTGACAATGGACTGCCCAGGCTCTTCTTGAATACTTCCTGTGATGGGGAGCTCACCTCCATGAGGCAGCCCATCCAATGGCAAGCAACTATCATTGTTAGAAATGTCTCACTGAGCATTTTGGCGGCTGCTGTTGGTTGGGGCTGTCCCGTATCTAAGGCAGGAAGATGATGGCCGCAAAGAAGACGGAAAGGTCACTGGAGTTGATCAACTCTAGACTCCAACTAGTTATGAAAAGCGGAAAGTACGTGCTGGTGTACAACCAGATTCTGATAATGATCAGACACAGCAAAGCAAAACTGGTCATCCTGGCCAACAACTGCCTGGCTTTGAGGAAATCTGAAATAGAATACTATGCCATGTTGGCCTAAACTGGTGTCCATCACTACAATGGCAATAATATTGAATTGGGCACAGCATGTGGGAAATACTATAGAGTATGCACTGATATCATTGATCCAGGTGATTCTGATATAATTAGAAGCATGCCAGAACAGACTGGTGAAAAGTAAATCACGCAAAATTTTTCTTTTTTTTTTGAATTTTTCTTTAATAAAACTGGGCAGAGCTTGTTTTAAAGGAAAAAGAAAAAAAGAAAAAAGAAATGTCTCACTAAGATGAATGGCTATGCCCCTTAAAGTTGGTCACTTACTTAAACAGGAAAGAATGGCTGGTGTGCAAGCACCATGACAGCAGGCGCGCTTTGCTTTGCTTATTGCTGTATCCTTTGTACCCAGCACAGTACCCAATATACAGGAGGTATGCAAATATTTCCTGAATGAATGACTGAGTAGGTGAATGGATGAACAGAGAGCATTTACCAGGCACTTAACACTCTGGGAGCTCAGCCTTGAGTCGAATGCATCCCATCTTGGCCTTCTTAGAGTTTAGAGCCTGGCAGGCGAGATGGGCATCAACGAGTAGTAACTAAATAACGAACTGATGAGTGTAATGAAGGAGCACTTCAAGGGGCTCCAGGTCATCTGGTTTAGGGAGGTCCCAGGAAAGCTTTCCTGAGAAAGCAACATTTAGGACATGGTCTGAAGAAAAGGCAGGTGCTGGCCAAGCAAAGCTGCGGGGAGAAGGACGAGGAGGGGGAGGAGGAGGAATGTTGGGAGCAGAAAAGAGGACAAGTGGGGACCATAGAAGCTCAGGGCGAGAGAGAAATAGAAGAGTGACAGTGGGCAGGGCCACTGAGGGAAGGGTGAGGCAGAGACAGGGCCTTGGAAGCAGGACACAGAGGGGGGTGATGTGTGCAGACCATCACACCTGCATCCATCCTCCGGGGAGCAGCAGGTTCAGCCGGCGACATTGTGCACATGGCACTCAGGAAAGGGCTAGGCAGGGGCTGATGTGGGCTGGGTGATGGATGGTACGGCCCCACCGTCGGGGCCCCTGGAGAACCACATCGGCTGGACCACCACAATGACCAGCTTGGATGAGGCAGGGCCAGTGAGGGTGAGCATGGCAGGTGGATGGCTGCCTGCTAGAAGCCCGGCCAACCTGCTGGGAGGTGTTCACCCCTTGGATCAAGAACTGTGCTCTGTAAACTCATCTGCTTTGCTGCTATTGTTTTTTTTCTCGTTTTGGATTTATCCTACCTACCTTTATCCTTTCATTTATCCTAAACGAAGTATTTCGTTTATCCTTTCATTTCCTAGTTTAATTTCCTTTTAATAAAGCCCTAATCTTGTCTTGGCTCACCTAATGGGAAAAGGGATTAGTTTCTGGCTAACCCAGGAGGAAGGGGGGGGGCAACTGGGGGCCCTTGGGGTCCCGAGAGGGGAAAGTAGGGGTCAGGGATGTACTTCCTAGCCCTGGCAGAGACTGAAACTTGAGGAAGGGGGGCAAAATAAGAGCCACCAAGGTGCCCACCCTGCCCCTGGGTCACTGCTCCCTGAGCTAGTGCCAAACTTCCAATACAAATGTCTCTTCCAAAGCCGGAGCAGGGAGGCCTGAACTCCAGTCCTGGCCTATCCCCTGGCCCTGCTCTGGGTAAGTTCTTAAACCCCCACTTCAAGCCTCAATTTCTACACTTGTGTGATAGACTAATAACCAGGGTTTCTGCCACAGAGGATTCTTGCAAGTACCTGGCACAGAGAGAGTGCATTTGAAAGTCTGATGAACCCTGCTTCAGGGGTTGGTCCTTGGGGGTCAGTCCTCTGGGGTACACGCAGAGAAGCCATGGACCTGCTCCAGGACCCGGGGCCAGTCTCTGTAACCACCCCTCTCAGCTCTGACCAGACTCTCCCAGACTCAGGCACCTACGAGGTCTAAGTTCAACCCCACTTTCCGGGGACAGACCCATGTTGGAGACGCCAATATTCTTCTCCTACCCCTCCTGGCCAGCCCTGCTGTCTTACTCTAGGACAGAACCACCGGGTCGGGAGTGTGCAAGCCGAGGCCACAGTGCTCGCTGCATACGGAAGGTCCATGACTCAAGCCCAGACTCCAACTCTAGGGCTCTTTCCTCTGCCTCCTAATGCTGTTCCCGAGACCCCAAAACATGGAGCAGGAAAGTTCCTCAGGAAGGAAGGCAGATTGGCTAGTCGGGATGCCTAGGCAGTGCCGGTCAACACCAGTGAGCACAGGTATGCCTTTTGAAGGGAGAAGACTGGCCCCATGTTGGACACTGGAGGTAGAAAACAGAATCTGGTCTTGATGAAGGATGGAACATAGGAGAAGCTAATTAGAAGGTAACAGAGGAAAGCATCAGGTGGGTGGGTGATATCCCAGGAGGCTGTCTCATGTCATTTTAAGGGTGGAGAGTCAAAAGGCAACCTGAGATGAAATGTATCAGAGGAGGATGTCTGAAAGGTGGGGAGTAAACCATTCGAGGGACTTCTGGAAAGTTCTCCAAATGGACAGATATTCAGGAGTGTGTGCTCTGGGTGTGTCAGGTAAAGGCTGCAAGATGCGCATCCAGCCTCTGTGCAGTGATAAAGACCGTGATTAGCACAAGGAAGCCTTTCTCAAGATGAAACTGTTCTCTTTTCCATGAGTCATTTCAAATTATACCAGCCCACTCCCTGGGAGAAACCCTCTTCAAGAAAACCAGCCTCCAGCAGAAGGTGGCAAAGTTGAGGACACCAAACAAGTCCCCTTCCTGGTTAACTGCACTCCTGCACTCCAGGAAACTCAACTTTATTCCTTTGGTACCAAGAGGAAGCCAGTGGAAGTGTCTGCTTACGAGAGGACTGTGGGGAGGCATTCTGACGTGCCCTGTTATCGCCCTGCGTTGAAACGGTGAAGGCTGTGCTTTATAGGAGCCTATGAACACTTACTTCATGAGATTCAGACCAGACTCTGGCACAACTGACATTTCCATCCCTGATCTAGAATGAACTGTTCAAGACAAAGCAATTTTCCAGATAAGAGAAAGCTCTCTAAATGCAAACTCACAAAAATAATGATTAAACTTTCTCGTGTGTATGAATAGAAGGTATCAGAATGTTCTTTCTCTAGATTCTCAAAATGAGAATCCCCTGAACATGTCAGGGTTGTGTAAGAGACATGCTGAAGAAATGCAGACTTGTCACAGATAATCCTACATCAGCAGATGACCTCACCCTGTGGCAGACAGGCCCTCCCACAATAGAGCAGGAAAGCTACAAGTCTTGGATTTAGAAGTTTTGGGGTATAATCCCAATAGCTGCTGTTGACCCAAGCACCCTCTGAGCTTCCACATCTATACGTCTATATAGTGGGTATCAATGAAGACCAACTTAATAGGATTTTTTTTTTTTTTGAGAAGTTAAATGAGATGTCTTAAAACATGGCATGTAATTAGTATGGTAGTTTATTCTGGAAAATACTTTCAAATGTAACTAAGAGTTGGAAATAAACCCTAAAACTTCAGCAGCCTTTACTTGACTACATATCCAGCAGCATAATCTTTTCATTTAAAAAAAAAATTCTCATTTTTATTGTTTTAATGAAAAAAAGTGATAATAAATGTTGACTGTAAAAAATTCTAAATATCAAAAATAATTTGAAAGGGTAAATTTTATGAGATAAAAAGTAATTTTAAGTCTCTTGAACATGCTTACTGGCTCTGATAAAGCAACCACCCAGACACAGGCTTGAGGTTTTGTCAGAGATCTTCCCAGCATTTTAAGAAATGCACATTCTGTCTTCACAATGATAGAATTATTCTATTCATGTTGCTTTGTAATCTTTTCTCATTTACAGTGTCTCATGAACATTCTTTCATATTAAAAATCATAGTTGTGTACTGTCATTCTAAAGGCCATTCAGGATTCTGCAGTATGGATGTACTATCCTTTAATCTCTGATGAGTGATTTCTGGTGATTTTTAATTTTTCACTGCTATGAACAACACTGAGATGAGTATCTATGTCTCTGTACACTTTTCCAATTGAGTATCTCAGCAGCAGATCTACTGAAATGCAGGACTAGATAATTCTCGATAGTGGGCACTGCCCTGTGCCCTGGAGGATGTCTAAGCAGCACCCCTGGCCTCTGCCCATGAGATGCCAGTAGCAGCTCACCAGAGGGCAAAAACCAAAATGGCCAGATGTCGCCAAATATCTCCCTTACCAGGGTTGGGGGTGGGGAGTAGGGCACAAAATGCTCCCTGGTTGAGAACTACTGCTTTAGGATAAACTCCTAGACATGGAATCGCCAGACCAGGTTTCTATACTTCTTATCTTGTTACCCATTACAAAATGCCCTTCACAGATCAAGTGCTCCTGCCACAACTGGGGAGATCTAGCCTCCCTTCCATTTTTGCCAGTGTAATGGTGAGCAGATCAGCCCATTGTTTTGTTCTGTTTTTTTTTTTTTTCCTAATTAAATTAATAGACTTTTTTTTTTTTTTGAGCAATTTTCAGTTTACAGAAAAACTGAATGGAAAATACAAAGTTTCATTTAGCTACTCACCTCCAGTTTCTATTATTCACATCTTCCACTGGTGTGGTACCTTTGCTAAGCTGATGAGCCCTAATTGATAATTACTTTTAACTAATGTCTGTAGTTTATATTAGGGTTCACTCTTTGTATAATGACATGTATCCACCATTACAGTAGCATACAGGATAGCTTCAGCACCCTAAAAATCCCTGTGCTCATCCTATTCATCCCTTCTTCATCCCTAACCCCTAGAAAACACTGATCATTTTACTGCCCCCATAGTTTTGCCTTTTCCAGAATGTCATACAGCTGGAATCAAACAGTATGTAGCCTTGGTAATATGCTACATACAAGTTTCCTCCACATCTTTTCATAGCTCATTTCTTTTTTTTTTTTCCATAGTTCATTTCTTAATAGAGCTAAATAAATTCCATTGTAGGGATGTACCATCGTTTATTTATCCATGAACCTCCTGAAGGGCATCTTGGTTACTTCTAAGTTTTGGCAATTATGAGTAAACCTGTTATAAACATGTGCAAGTTTTTGAATGGAAGTTTTTTTTTTTAAGATTTTATTCATGAGAGTCAGAGAGAGAGAGAGAGAGAGAGAGGCAGAGGCACAGGCAGAGGGAGAAGCAGGCTCCCTGCAGGGAGCCCGATATGGGACTGGATCCCAGGAATCCAGGATCACAACCTGAGCCGAAGGCAGATGCTCAACCACTGAGCCACACAGGTGCCCCAGGACGTAAGTTTTCAACTCATCTGGGTAAATACTTCGGAGTAGAATCACTGGGTTGTATGAAGTAAGACTACGCTTCATTTTGTAAGAAACTGCCAAACTGTCTTCCAAAGTGGTTGCACCATTTTGCATTCCCACCAGCAACGAATGAGAGCTCCAGTCACTCCACATCATTACCCACATTTAGTGGCATCACTGTCTTGGATTTTAGTCATTCTAATAAGTATACTTGCCTCTCATTATTGTTTTAATTTTTAATTCCCTAGTGACATGATGCTGAGCATCTTTTCATGTGCTTATTTGCCATCTGTGTATATTTTTTGGTCAGGTATTCAGGTCTTCGACCTATTCTGAATTTGGTTCCATTCTTATCGTTGAAGTCTAAAACTTCTTTGAATAGGTTGGACATCAGTTTTTTTATCAGATATATTTGGCAAATATTTTCTCCCAGTCTGTGGCTTATCTTTCCATTCTCTTCACAGTGTCTTATGAAGAGCAGAAATTTTTAATGAGATCCAACTTACAAATTTTTTTCTTTCATAGATTGTGCTTCTGCTGTTGTATCTCAAAAGTCATTTCCAAACCCATGGCCACCTATATTTCCCCAAACGTGATCTCTTAGGAGTTATCTTCTACAGTTTTGCATTTAGGTCTATGATCCAATTTGAGTTAATTTTTATGAAAGGAATAAGGTCTGTGTTGAATGCACTGTTTAACTTCCCTATTTAAAAAATTATTAGCGAGGTCAGGCATTTGTATTCTCTTCTGAACTGTTTGGATGTGTTCTTTGTCCTAAGTTTTTGGTTATGTTATTCATGTCCAGCTATATTTATTTTTTGCTATTTAAATATTGGTTTTATACAGAGTAGGTGTTACCCATTTTAAGTATACTGCTTGATGAATTTCTATAGATGTAAAGTCCATTAACAACTGCAACTACCACCACATCCAAATTTTAAGATCCATAACCCTAAACCATTCCCTCAAGCCCCCTGTAATCACTCTGTCACCCCAACCCCAAGCAACAAGTAGTCTGCTACCACCACAGCCTGGCCTTTTCTAGAATTTCATACAAACGGGATTAGATAAATTTGCAGTTTCTCGGAGTCTGACTCCCTTCATTTAGCACGTTTTGCTGAGATTTGCCCTCACTGCTGTACCTATTGGCACTTGTTTCTTTTTGTTCCTGAGCAGCATTCTAGTACCTGGATATACCACATTGTATACATCCATTTGCAAGTCTGTAGACATTTGGGTTGTGTCCAGTTTAGGTCCTTTAGGAAAAATACTATGAATGCTCATCTACAGTCTTGGTACTGTGACCAGCTGCTTTAAAATATTTTGTCATGTTCATCTTCAACCCATAATAGACAAAGCATGTCCTTATTACAGGCCAAACCATGTCAACTGATACCAAGAAAGGGCAGTAAGCACTGTGTGACTCTAGACCTAGATTTCAAAGCACAGAACCAGGAGTTATCACCACATGCCTCCTTGACTGAAGGATGGCATAAAATTCTAACAAAAGGTCATAGGAAGCCAGATGTTAACTCCAAGAACTCCAATCCCTGGAAGCTACCCAACAAACCAAGGTGCACCTAGAGTATCAAGACCAGGAAATGGACTGCACACTGACATTTTCAAGCTTAGCACACTCCCAAACTGGCATTTCTAGAAAAGACATTCTCAGCTGGAGTGCCAGGAGAAAAGGCATGTGCATAGCTCTCTGGCTCTGTGCCTGCCACTGGTATTTGGGATGTGTTCAACTCAAAGCCACTGCTCTTTAAAGACTGCTGGTGCCTTTCTGGTTTTAGGAAGGAGGAGGGGAAAAGCTTGAAACTCAAGTTACAGCCAACAACAGGAATTAGAGGACCTGGACCCGTTCAGATAAAGACACTTCTCCCCCCAACCCCCCATATTCAAGGAAGATTTCCACCAAAGTGATGCAGGAAGGGGAATGGGAGACAAATGATCCACAGCTCTTTCCTTTCAAAGTGATCAGGCCAAAGGAAGGCAATTCCCAGCAGACACATAAACTGGTTTTTGGTGTTACCCCAACCTTAATTTCTTACCATATGTGCCCACCCCATCCCACTCCCTCCAAGCCCCAAGTATTCCCTTTATCATGAGAGTGGCAGGTGCTGGACACCATTTCCTATCCCATCTTGGTTTGGAGGGTCAGGACACATGGCTGACCTTTCTCCACATCCCCACTGCTAATTGCATCATCAGTTTACACATGAAGATACTGAGGCACAGAGAAGTTAATGGCTTGCTGGAGGTCACTCAGCTGCTAAATGGCAGAGCCAAGATTCAAGTCCACACTTTTAAACACCATGTTATGCTACTAAATAAATGGCATAAAACCCAAATGTTAGAAAACTAAAGAGGATGCTTCCTCTTGCTTCTTTCCCAGAGGTGGCCATGAAAGGGACTACAGAGATGGAGGGTCCTTTGTAGGTCCCTGGCCTACAAAGCCAAGGACTTTTAGAGGAGCAGCTCAGGCTGGCAGAGAGAACACAGAGAACAAAGGGCTGACAGCCAAGATATTTCTTCAGCCTGGCACCCGCCCAAGCCCACACTTCCACTGTCCTTCTCTTAAAGCACAGGGTGGCCCATGATGTTTCTTCAAGTCAGAGTAACTCAGACTGGCCATAGAAGAAGGTGGTAGGGTTTGGTTGAGAAGTGGGGCAGGATCCCTGAAAACCATGAACAGCACAGAAATGAGGATATGGGATGGCCAACCACCTGGGTTTGGATCTGGACAGCACTGCTCTACCCTACAACTCTGGATCAGTCCCTAGAACTCAGTGACTCCACCTGTACAATGGGATGATCGTGGCTACAACCCACAGCAGAACCTCATATAAAGATGCATAGCTCTTAGCATGTCATACATAGCCCTGCTAGCCCTGTTGTCAGCATCAGCATCAGCATCATTATGAAACTGTGCTTCATTAGTAGTAGTAGTATTATAAAACTGTAGTTGAACCAGTCCACTCTCCTAGAATGGCAAGCATATGGGGGCCCAGCAAGAAAGATGCTCAGAGGCCACACTGAGTGCTGGTGCGGTAGCTGCTGAACACAAAGACCACCAAGCCACACCCCACACCTGCAGCCCCAGGTTCCCCATTCACTTCCTCTGATGAAGCGAATGCTGGTGAACTCCTCCCCCTTAAGAAGTGGGAAGTGGGGATTCCCAGGACTCTGAGCAGCTCTGTCACAGCAGACGTGGTGGCCACAGACATGTCCTGTGGCTATGTCAATCCACCACATGTCTGCAGCTGGAGCTGTCAACTCAGTCATTTCTCACCTTGTTCAAAGACTTTATCCAGCTGAACCGGCTCTGCCAGGTGCTGGTGCTGCCTTATGCCTCCTGACAGCCTCCCGATCCCCCGGGGATGCAACAGTCGCTCATAAGGTTAAGTGGCAGTTTCGTCTTTTTAAGAGTCTGAGCATATCTGAAGGATTAGAAGCCTTGAGCTCATGCCACTGAGTGACCAGGCAGCATTCGTGATGGAAGGGTTTTGAGATGCTCCTTGAAGTGTAAAAAGGGACCTTCCTTCCTGAAAAGGTGGAGATTCTGGCCCCTCTGCTCTCCCCACGGTGGCTTGCACAGAATTTTGCTACATATGAAGCACAGACTCGGGGGCAGCGGTGTTGAGCCCCCTCAGCATGTTACCCTGGACTCCTAGCTGGAGGGTCAGGTATCATCTAATGAAAGGCTTTTGGGATCAATAAAATTTAAGAGAAGGGTGGAGCTGGCTATAGAGGCAGGGCAAGTCTTCAGTCACATTTTTGCTCCAAAGGGAGAGAACTTTATGCCAACGTTCATGCCACATGCTCTTTCTTCTCTCTCCCCACCTTTCTGCACGTGATTATGAATGAATGAATGAATGAATGACCTCATGAGATAAATGGAGACAACACATCTTGTTGAGGGGGTGATGATCTGTTTTTCAGCAGAGGGTTTTTAGGGGGTTGAGGCCTATTCTGAAGACAGATCAGAAGGAAGCAGCCAGGTCTGGGTTAAAAACCCACATGGTGAAACAGAATCGCCCAACCAAATCTCCAAACACAGGGGAGACCTGTCTTAACACCTGAATGAGGTGGTCTCAGGGCTGGTAAAGGGCCCTGTCACAGCCGCCCAGCAAATATATATTTGACATATAAATAAAATGACCCCAAGAAGTTATAAGAGTGAAAACACAGAGAAGTGGAATGGAGGAGAGATCCTCGCGGAGAGATCTGGGAATGGTGTAAGATGCAGGGTGTATCGCAGGGGATGGATGAAGAGCACCTCTAGTCCCCAGAGGAGACCCCTGGGGTCCTGGGAGACCTGTGCCTGGACCAGTGCCTCTTTGCTCACATTCCCTTTCTGGGGCTATAGTCCAGTCCCAAGAAGCTAATTCCACATGATGATAGCTGTTTTCCCAAGGAAGACACCACCACCTCAGAGATCCTAGTTAACCAAATAGCAGCCATCGGATCACAAGCTGCCTTTCATTCCCTGAGTACCTACTGCAGGTCTACTGTGCACCAGGGTTCATGGAACATGGTAGTGCAGAGACTGTTGTCAACAGGACAGATGTGGCCCTGTCCTCATAGAGCATCAAAGTCAGTGGGAAGACATGTCCATCAATGAACTGCCAAATAATTATTCATCATCAAGGTCTCAATGAATCTGGAATACAAGCCCCAAGAAGACAGGGATTTGTGTTGGTTTCGTTCACACTATGTCACAAGTGTCTAGAAGAGAGCCTGCCACAGAGCAGGTGCTCACTAAATATCTGCTGAATGAATGAAGTGCAATAAAAGAAAGGCAAAGGGTGTGGCAAGAGCATATGATGAAGGGACCTAAGCTAGTGGGGGCACCTGGGGAGGTTTTCCCAAGGAAGCCACATGAAGTAGATACAAGACTGCGCAGGCACTGTGGGACAAATAAAAGTGAGCTGGGGGAGAGGGTGGGGGTGTCAGAAGCACTGAGAAGCCTCGGTGTGGACAGGGCCAGGCAGGGGCCAGATTATGCAGAACCACAGTCAGGGATGCTTCCGAAGCCTGACCAGACCCACACCCCCACCCCACCCCCCAAAAAATCTGTATTAAGAACAGGGGAGGGACAAAGGAAATGTGACACTCCTCCCTCACTGTGCTGGTCCCCTTCCAACGCCACTGAGTAATTAAAAAATCATCTGATGATATATATCCATAGAATAATGTATGCCTTCTTTTAATTGTTTAATAGAAGGCAGTGAAGAAAGCATGAATTACTGCCCCAAATGGGATATTTGTCAAGAAGAAGGACAAGCCATGACCAGTTGGCCCTCACACGAAACTCAGGAGCAGCAAAATATTTCAAGCATTAAACAGTCACAACACAAAACAGAAGGCGGCCCCCTCCTCCTGCTTCCTCTGGCAAAGCTCAGAAGTTTTTATGGCATTTGTGTACTTATTCCCGGATGGAAGAGCTCTCATCCCCGCCCCGCCAGTGGTCATGCTGTGAAAAATAAGGGATGGTCTCAGCCTGACAGAGCCAATGATACAGTAAAGAGTCTCCCAGGGCTCCAGGAAATCAGGGTTTCAACACCACCAGCCTCCTTGGGAGGCGCACAGCGGGGAGGCCCTTCCAGGTCAGCTTCTGATGCAGTGTTCCTGGAAACTGCAGGCTTCCAGGCTTCCAGGAGAGGGGCAAGGAAGAGCAGGTGCTGTCTGCAGAGCACCGTCACCAGCCCAGATCAGGATGGAGCTAAAAGGCAACTGGAGTCCTAGGGGTCATTTCTGGGAAAAGCTCCCACAACCTGCAAGGGGACTGAACAATTTCGTCTGAGCAACCTGATAGGCTAGGGGGGTAGGGGACCAAACTGAGCACACCATGGGGTGGTCTCCAGACGTCCTCCCTCTCCCCCAAAAGTCAATTCCAAGCCCTTGTCAATTCCGACATTCCATAATCAGGGAATCTTGGCCATGGGGTTCTAGGGCCCCTGGCGCCTAACAGTAAATTCTTGGGAGACCAGACTCCTGCTCATATATTTAGTACTTCTCACCTCCTTTAGCCCAGTGCTTCCCTTGCACAGAATTCCACCTGAGCTGGGTGGAAGCTTGTCTCAAGAGCAACTTGGGAGCAAGGACTTGGTTGTTTTAAATCCCAATCTTCTGCACTGAGCACACAGTGGGGAACTGCTATTTACATAAGCAGAAGTCTCATCTCCAACTCTGCTCATGCTATGTCCCCTTTTCATTTCCCATCATCAACCCCAAGTCTCCCTGTCCTGCACTTGGGGCACACGTCCCATTGCCAGGGTGGTAGAAAGAAAGCAGCTGGAACCAGAACCCATTGCAAGCTCCTGGACACACCTTCCTCCTTGCACCTCTCACTGTGGGCGCCTCCAAGAGTGGAGTGTTTTTTTTGTTTTTTTTTTTTAAGATTTATTTATTCATGAGAGACAGAGAGAGAGACACAGGCAGAGACACAGGCAGAGGGAGAAGCAGGCTCCCTATGGGGAGCCCCATGTGGGACTTGATCCCAGGACCCCGGGATCACATCCAGAGCTGAAGTCATATGCTCAACCACTGAGCCACCCAGGTGCCCACCACCTTGAGATTCTTACTTCCTAATATTTTGACAAGAAGCCTTGCAAATAATGTAGCTGTCCCAGGAAGAAGATAGAAGAAACAAAGAAGCCCAGCAAGGATATTATTTCAGGTTTAAGGACAGTCTTCAACCCAATCCTGTGTGGAGCTCAGGAGCATGACTTTACTCCTCTGAGTCTGTGTGATGTGCGGTTAGGAAGAGGTAAGTTCTCGATTCTTCTCCACCTCTGTTCAGAGGAGGAGCAACTCCAGGAGCCCAAATGCAGCCTCAGAAGCAAGTTACAGATGTGGCCGTAAAACTCAAGCATACAGGAGCTGGAGGGTGAGCGCCCAGACAGCGGAAGGGGACTGGAGGGACTCTGGGCAGAGCGCCAACAGTGTCTACTACCACTGTCGATAAAATTACTTGGGTTGAATTATTGGGTACAAAATATGAGGTCTAAAGAAGAGTGGCTGACTTGCCCTGGGTGACTCGACCAAAAGGGGTTTCAATGAAGCAACTCCCTTCCAAAGACAGACGCTGTCATCTTTCTTTCCCCGCCAACCAGTACTCATAAATACACCATCGTGAAGGCACTTCCCTGCTTCACCTCACTGAATCTTCGTCTTCCCACATTTGGTTAACAGCATCCCAGATTGAGCAACAAATTGATTCTTAACAGTCTCCAGCAATCTGCACACATCACAGCAAATTTCCACGAATGCCTCCTGCTAGCCATGTTGTGCAAGTACTGGTTTGCATAACTGTTACCCCAGGGTAACAAGGGACCCTTCTTTTTAAGCTGAGCCCAACTAGGATCCTGTTTCAGGAGACAGCCATTCTTTAGGTCAGATCTAAATTGTGGGGTGTAACTGCTAACATAAATTGCCTAAATATCCAGTTATGCCCATTCCTCCATATTTGGGATGTCAATCTTGATTAAAATTCCCAATAGAAGGGATGTCTAAGCTTTTCAGAGAAACAAGAACATTCCTCTTTGCCTTGAGATGTTTCAATGAAAGAAACTAAAATGGGGGGCACATGTACCCACTTGTAACCAAT
Source organism: Canis lupus baileyi (assembly GCF_048164855.1). NCBI lineage: Eukaryota > Metazoa > Chordata > Mammalia > Carnivora > Canidae > Canis > Canis lupus. The sequence goes on from NC_132848.1 coordinate 36,380,939, forward strand.
TTGCTTTAGTAACTTGATATAGCTTTCCATCTGCTTTGCCCATTTTTGCCCTGAGGGGTAGAAGCTGTCAGCTTCCCTTTTAGAAAGACAATTTATCAAGTTCGTTGATATTCTCCTGTCTCTTCTCTCCCTTTTAGCCTGGCTTCTCAGATTTCATTTCCAGTCAGTTGGTGGACTGTATTTCTAAACTTGGATGCCACTGGCACAGTTGGGGATTATCATCATTTTTATGGTTGTTACAGCTAACATTTACTGAATACTCACCACCTGCCAGGAGTTATTTTATGCATTTAACATAAATTAAGTCATTTAATCCTCACAGCAAACCCTATGAAGTGAGTATGGGCATTATTCCTACTTTACAGATAAGGTAAGAGTGGCATAGATAGGTAAAGCAACTCACTCAAGGCCTCACAGCTAGACGAGTGGTCAGTCATTTAAGATGGTCCCTGCTGATCCCTGCCCACCCTTGTATGCATGTCCTGTATACCCTTTGGTGTGCACAGGACTTGGGAATGTGACCGACTATTACTCCAATGATTATAATACAGTATAAGGCCAGGGCAAAGGGATATTGTGCATGTAATTAAGATCCTTCATCAGCTGATTCTGTGTTAATCAAAACAGATGCTGTCCTGGATGGGCCTGACTTAATTAGGTATGCATTTTTAAAGAGGGCTTATACCTTCTCTGAACTCAGAGAGACTCCTGCTGGCCTGGAAAGACCAAGTTGCTGTGATTTCTACAGCTCCAAGGAAATGAATTCAACCAATAACCACGAGAGAGCTTGGGAGGACATCTGAGCTGGTCACAGGGGACCACAGTTCTGGAGAACACATGGATTGCTGCCTGAGCAGAGGACTCAGCTAGGCCTGCCCAGACCCCTGAACCATGAAAACTGTGAGATATTAAACAAGTGTTGTCATAAACAGCTAAGTTTGTGGTAATTTGCTACACAGAACAAATATAACTAGTAAGGGGCACTGGCTAGTTATACAAACCCACAGACCCTGGCTCTTGAGTTCTCACTGGTAACTACTTTTCTATTTGCTGCTCTAGATCTGGAATCTGGGGTGGATAGAAAAGGAATTACTGAGTAGATTGGTCAGAAGACTCTGTTCTTATGAGGCTGGGGATGTCTTGTTCTTACCCCATCTACTCAGCATTCAACATGTTTCAGGAACTACATGAGGCATAAAGCAGACACAGAGGCACACAGCATGGACCTTAGCATCCAATGGGGAGGAAGGCACTAAACAAGTAACAAAATAAGTATAACAATAATAATTACAATAGGCAAAGGGCATAAAGTGAAAGTGCTAAGGGAACATGTAAAAGGTCCTAGGGAGCACCCTGGCCTGTGTCTGAGTAGGAGTCAATCAAACAGAGGTGAGGAGAAGGGAAAGAGCTTTCTAGGCAGAGGGAATAGCATGTACAAAGGCCCAGTAGGAAAATGCAAGGACAGAGGAGGAACTTAACAGGTCTTGGGTGGCTAGAAGGGAAGGAGGGTCCCAAGATGTGGCTAAAGAGGCAGGGAGGGGCCACCTCCGTTGAAATGATACTGCTCTATAGCTGACACTGACCCTTTTCCACAAGCGCAATTCAATGCCGCCTCACCCAGGACAATAGAAACACATTCCACTGAGCACTGGTGGCACAAAGTCAAAATTACTGCTTTCTGAGAAGGAAACTGGAAATGCTTTCAGACTCAACAAGCCTTGATAGGTTCATGTTGTAATTCTGGAAGTGGGAAATAGAAATCATTTGCCCTTTGTCTTTTTTTTTTTTTTTTAAGATTTCATTTATTTATTCGTGGGAGACAGAGACAGAGAGAGAGAGAAAGAGAGAGAGAGAGGCAGAAACACAGGCAGAGGGAGAAGCAGGCTCCATGCAGGGAGCCTGATGTGGAACTTGATCCCAGGACTCCAGGATCACGCCCTGGGCTGAAGGCAGTGCTAAACCTCTGAGCCACCCAGGCTGCCCCCCTTTGTCTTTTCTTGCATGTAAAAAACACAGAGATGGTCTGAACACGTGTGGTCGGTGGGCTGTGAGAACTGGGGAGCCACCAGTCAGCATATGTCAAGCTGGAGATAAGGCCCCTAGGAAACCCAAGAATAATGGGACCTTTGGGATTAAGCAAAAGAACTACAGTCTCCTGCCTCCTGACCTTGGGCTTAACTGGAGAATGTTGGGGGCCTGACATACATTGGTTCCAGCCCTGAGTCACTATATTGGGAACAGCATGTGTCCCAAGACTTTTAAGAGCCTTGGCAAATGAGCAATGAAGGGAGTAAGGGCATGAGATGGCAGGGGGGAAGGGTCATCTCTTGCTGCTGTCACTTGCCAGTTGTGTGACCTAAGGCAAGTTATTAACCTCTCTGAGCCTTGGTATCATCATCTATCAAATGGAGTTTCTTTTTTTTTTTTTTAATTTTTATTTATTTATGATGGGGGGGGGGGGGGCAGAGACACAGGCAGAGGAAGAAGCAGGCTCCATGCACCAGGAGCCCGATGTGGGATTCGATCCTGGGTCTCCAGGATTGCGCCCTGGGCCAAAGGCAGGCGCCAAACCCCTGCTCCACCCAGGGATCCCTGGAGTTTCTATATTACAGGGTTGTGATGATTCAAAGAAAAGTATAGAAAGCACCTGAATTGTGCCTGGCACAGGGTAAGTGTGCAAGGAAATGTCAACACTATAAACACTGCTGCTACAACCACCACCACTGCTGTATCATCACCATCATCACTGTCATCATCATTATTATCATGGTCATTGCTACCACCACGAGCAGCAGCATCCTATCAAAAACTGAACTGGCTTTATGAATAAGCTTATAAGCTTTAATCTTCCACAATTTAAAACTGGAGTTAAGGATGCATTAAATACTAGGGAAGGAGAGAGAAGCCCTCCCACTGCCCCCCAGATACTGGGAGTGCTCCTTTCTTGGTGACCATGGCTGTGGCAGAGAACTCAAGTCCCAAAGTCAAGGAAACACACCATAGTTTTGTCCACCTCACTGGTGCTCTGAACCCGGGCTCACTAAATAATCTGTTGATTGCAGTCTAGTGCCCTAATTGGTCTGACTCCAGAGAGAGGACGTGCTGATGTGCTAATGAGAATATTCCAGTCCTTGTGGCAGTTACAGTTTGATTTAAATTAATAAATTGGCTTCTCATTTATTTTTTAAAATCACATGGGAAAAAAGCCTGTTCCCTGGGGCGTCTCCAAGGAAATGTTGCATTTGCATCCACAAATATATTTTGACCACACATTGGGGGCTACCCAGGCCAGAGATGGTAATTAAGAAAAACACAAAGCATTCGTGTATGCTTCCCAAATGCACAGAACGCTTTCACACCCATTTTTTTCATTTGCGCTGCCTCGATCTTATAAAGTATTACACTTCTCCTTGTTTCTCAGGGGTTCGGTGAATGCTGCTTTTAAGGTTAGCATGAATAGACAAAAGTTCTGGTCTTTTAAAAAGAAGTTGTTAGTGACATAATTGTAAGAGGGAGTGTTGGTTAGAATGAAATGTACAGAAGGTTTTATGAGGTTTTAAAAAAGCTTTTCTTATTAAATAACTATAAAACCTCACAAAAATAGCTCAAACTAACTTTGGAGAAGGCCAGTCATAATTAGTAAAAACCTAAAATGCAGAATATTTTTTAATGCCCTTTTAATATGTGAAGGCCACACAGTAAAAAGAACCCACAGCTAATAAGGCGCCTGTGTCTTTCACAAACAAACAGAACTTCGTGAATCAGGCTGGTGTCCTTAAGAAGGGTAAACTGGTCCCACTGTGTGAGCTTGCAGAAGCCTCGTATGCTCACTGGGCCTCAACTTCACGTGAAAAGAAATCAGCCACCAAGGGAGAGCACTGAATCACCTCCAGGTACCTTCCAGCTCTACAAGACTTGTCTTTTCTAATTATGTTCACACTAGTAATTTGCTCCTCAAATTCCTTCTTTTCGGTGAGGTTGGAAGCAATGCTACATATTCTAAATTAGCAGAGTTCAAATTAATGAGCTTTTACTGTCTTCCAGGTTGATTTGAAGATGAACAGAAATAGAAGAAGAAATGAGACCTAGTAGCACTTACTCACACAGAATCACGGGTACACATCATTGATTTCTGCTCCCAGGGCATCTGTTTTATGGAAGCCCGAGACAGGCAGTTCGGGTGTCGCACTTTCTTTTGGAAAAACAGCATCAATGTGCTGTTTGTCCAACGGTGGAGAGTAAAGGATGAACAACTAGGGTCTTTGGAGAGTACTGGAGATAGGCACCCCCATGTGGAAGGGCAGATGTTGCTGGAAGTTCATCCAATTTTCCAGAACGTTTGGGCATTCAAATTTCTCATCCCAGGAAAAGGTTATTTCAGTGGTTTCAAAGGTTTTATGTTACTGCTTAGAGCAAGCTTAGACCTAATATAACTACAAAAGCAAAGTCTGATGTTTTCATCGGGTATTACAGAAAGAACTGCATCCTTCCCGAACCCATATGCTGAAGCCCTAACCCCTCATGGGACTATATGTGGAGACAGAGCCGATACTATAGGAGGGCAATCAAGTTTAAAAGAGGTCATAAGGATGGGGCAGGCCCTCATCCAATAGGAACTGGTGTCCTTGAAAAAAGAGACACCAGCTTCCTTTCTCCTCTCTCCACTCATGTGAAGAGGCCACGAGGGGGCCCAGTGAGCAGATGGCTGTTTGCACTCTAGAAAGAGGTTTCACCAGACATCAACCCTGCTAGTGCCTGGATCTTGGACTTCCAGCCTCTAGACTGAGAACACAAATGTCTGTCGAGTGAGGCCTCTCGTACTAATCCCTCTGGCTGAAATCGAGCACCTGCAAGTGCCAGGCACCACACTGAGGATTCCAGGTGCTTCACCCCATTTAATTCTCACACCACCTATACGTAGGAAGTGTTAGCATTATCCTCGCTTTCTATGAATTATTGGCTTATTAATGTGTTCATTTATTCTCTGGCCTCCTTCATTTACTTATCTGACAAACATGTGGCAAGTGCCACACCTGCAACTTGCTACAGAATAAACTGCTTTGATGCCAAAGAGGCCGATAAAGGACACCAAGCACATGGGTCCCCGTGACCCCCGTATGTGACTCTGAGACCACACACACTTAGTCTGGAGTTGATCTGGGATGTCTGCCTCTTTCTATCCCATCTTCCTTGCTGCGACAGCCTTTTCATACCTATTGTTTCAAACCACCTCCCTTCTTTTTCTTCTCCTGCCAATTATGCACTGACCCCCTTTCAGACCTCAAAATTGAGGTTTGCACATAATTGCTCTGACAATTCCCTCAGTATTGAGGCCGGGACTGGGTGCATCTTAATGAGATGCGTAATTGCTTGGCACAATGCTTTTTATTCACTAACCATTCTGCACTTCAGACCGGCAATTCATTTACCACCCATCTTCCCTCGATAAAGGCTTCAGGTTCTCCTGCTCCAGCCTGAGACATTGAGAACAAACATTGTGCTTCTCGGGAGCCCCATTCATCATAGTCATTTCGCTCATTTGCAATTTCCAGAATGGAGATCCATTTGCGCTACACCCAATTTGCAATTTGTTGCTTGAGAAACATCTCATGGCAGCTAAGGGGAGCTTATCTCATATCCCAAAACAAGATGAACCTAACTGAAATTAAACAAGCCTTTCCTGACCTCGTCACCAACTGCAGACGGGAGAGTTGGTGGCCAGCAAGCAGGAAGAGCTGGTGGCCAGCAAGCAGCATTTTACACCAAGTGCACGTGCATGCTTATCTACCAGCAGCTGCCTGGACCACGACAGTACATCAGCAGCAAAATGTTAATAACCACATTAGGCTCGGTCCTGTAGTTGACATACTGCTCCCATTGCCTGCACCACTGCCTGAGAGAGAGAGAGAGGTATTGGTATTCCTATCTTGAGAGGTGATACACCTGAGCCCTGGGAGCCTACACGACTTACTCAAGAACACTCCTGCAGTGTGGTGAAGCTGGGACTTGAACTTGGAGCTTCTGGCTCTCTGCCTCCCCCAAAGGCCACTTGTGGACCAAATCCAGCCGTGTCCATTCATTTATACATTGTCCAGGGCTGCTTTCACACTGCAAGGGCATAGCTGAACTGTTCTAACAGAAATCTACAATGTTCCCCATCTAGGACAGGTGTGTAGACCTAGAACGTGTGGAACCGACTTGGTTCAGCGCTTTAGAAAGCTCCAGAATGGGGATCCCTGGGTGGCGCAGTGGTTTAGCGCTTGCCTTTGGCCCAGGGCGCGATCCTGGAGACCCGGGATTGAATCCCACATCGGGTTCCCTGCATGGAGCCTGCTTCTCCCTCTGCCTATGTCTCTGCCTCTCTCTCTCTGTGTGACTATCGTGAATAAATAAACAAAATTAAAAAAAAAAAAAGAAAGAAAGCTCCAGAATGACGTGGCTTTGGGGTGCCTTGGCTCCCAGTATGTGGACAACCCTGGAGTGAACACTAGACGAGAAGTCAACTGATCCTGCTTATGGTTGTGGCTGTTGCTGGTGTTGGTACACAGTGACACCCTCTACGAGGTGCCTGGCATTGTTCTAAAACATTTTACTGCTGTATTTTCATTTGGTCCGTGCAACAGACCCATGAGGCACGTACTATGATCATCCCTATATGGACAGAGAGGAAACTGAGGCATAGAGAGGTTAAGTAACTTGCCCAAGGTCACCCAGCGAGTGCTGGCAGGACTGTCTGCTCTAAACCAGTACGCTCTACTCCCTCCTCTAGGTTAGACTTTAAAGTTTGGCCTCATCTCAGTTATTAAGAGCTTGCTCTGGGGACTGGCTTCGTATCCTGAGCTTCCTTCTCTTTGCACCTTAAAGAGTGTGATTTTCCATGAGGCTAGCCTTGAGGACGATACTTTTGAGAACACTGGAAGCATTATGTTCCCCTGAAGGAAAATCTTGACAAACAGAACACCATTAACTCCAAATATACATTCAGTCCTTTTCTTTAATGGACTAAACACAGTGGGAGTACCTCCCACACACAGGACCCCGTCAACAAAACAGTGATCTGATAGAAATTTTAGGTGGTGTGTACTGCTGTTTAGAAATGCTTACGAATGCAAGGCTTTGAGATCTACAGCACCCCATTCCCTGGAGGGAAGGGAGCCACAATGAGCCAGTGCCTCGGCCACCAGGGTTGCTGGTTCACAACTCTCATTTGTGATCGCTTTTCACAGTACTTCACTTTATGCCCAAAGCAATCTCTTAGAAGGCAATACCGCCGCTGTCATCAGCAGCATTCCCACTGTTCACACCAGCAGATCGCTGCTAGATTCCGCTTTCCTGACACCACCAACCCAGCATCTTCTAGGCCTCACTCAAACCCTGGATGGAAGAGTTCGTGTATTAGTTTCCTACTGGCTGCTGTAACAAATCACTGCAAAATTAGCAGCTGAGGGCAACCTGGGTGGCTCAACGGTTTAGTGCCACCTTCGGCCCAGGGTGTGATCCTGGAGACCCAGGATCCAGTCCCACATTGGGCTCCCTGCATGGAGCCTGCTTCTTCCTCTGCCTGTGTCTCTGCCTCTCTCTCTCTGATGAATAAATAAATAAAATCTAAAAAAAAAAAAAAAGTTAGCAGCTAAGCCAACACATAAATTATTTTCCCGTGGGGGGCGGGGGGTGGGGACACAGGCCCTAGGGTCAAAGTATTGGCAGTTCCTTCTGGAGGCCACTTGCTTTCTCTGGCTCAGGGATTGGTCCTCCCATCACCCTGATTCCTGCCTCCATCCATCATCCCATCTCTGTCTCTTACCTCCCTTGTGATTACTCAGAACCCAACTAGAATGATCTTCCCTACTTAAAATCTTTGACTTAACCGCATCTGCCAAGTCTCTTTTGCCACATAAGGGAACATACTTATAGGTTCCAGGGATTAGGATGTGAACATCTTTCATGGGCCATTCTGCTACCATAGTTTAGGAGGCAAGAAACTCCAGGCCTTAGGCTGTGAATGCCTCTGGGCTAAGGGCAAAGTTAAGGACAGCACCAGAGAGGATGAACGGATGTCTGCTCTGGTTCCCTTAACTGGGTTCAGCAGCCTCTGCTGTACATGTTCACCTTTGAGGCTGGCTTGACTCTTATCCCCCCCCCCCCCCCCCCCCCCCCCCCCGCCGCCAGATCCTTCCCCAGGTCATGATTAAACTGTCCCCCAAACCTGTGACCTGTGGCTGTAATCTGTGGACTTTCCCAAGATCCCACAGTGTAAAGCTTGAGATCAGAAGCACAATGTTATTTAGCAAGTTAAATTCGACCATCCAAACTGATAAAGACCAGCAGGGTTTCTTAGGCTCAGGAAAGCCTGCACCCCATGCACTAATTGGATAACGAATGGCCACAATTCGCCAGGGGCTGTTTTTGGCAAGGCCTTATCCTGACAAGATGCTTATCACTTCTTCCCTTCTGACTGGGTTACATCCATAATACCGTGGGGAGGGAGACCCGGTTATCAGTTGCAATTGACTCTCATTCTCCTAGCTCCTGGTTCTTATTTCAGGATTACCTAAACTTGAATGCCAATAATTTTTTTTCTTTTTAGCAAAAAGAAAATTACAATGTTATATGCTCCTCTCTGATAAGACAATGAACAAACCAAACACCACAATAAGCTCATTTTGTCACTTGCTCAGAAAAAATGGCACTTTACACTGGTTGGGGGAATCAGTTCCTCTAGATCCTTCTCATTAAGAAAGGGGTTGGCAAATTATTTCTCCTGTACTGATCTCTTAAGACCTCAGTTTTAAAGACAGCAACGTATCAGCCAATTTTTTGGCAACAGTTAAAGGCATGTTGGAAGAGAAGGCTATTGATTAACAAGAGGTTTGGAGATTATCTGTGGAATTCTATTTCTTATTCAATCCCTTTCCCCCAAGACCATGAATAATTGGATGTCAGCTGCTTCTGAACTCCCCTAGTATCTGCCAATTCCTTTAAAAAGTCACATTTCTTTTCAGACACCAGCTCATTTATCCTGTAAACTGGAGGAAAACCTACTGAGAGCTGAGGCTGAGATTCTAAACTGAGATTAACCATTCTATGAACAAGAGAGACCCAATGCAGAGAGAAGGTGCAGGAACATTTTATGAGCCAGTCTCAGTGGTGATCAAATACTTTTAGGGACGTGTTCCAGGACACCCTCCTTATTTCCCAATGTCACTCTAGCAGGCAATTTCCCTATAAAATGAGATAAAGCCTTCAATCTGCTCCATCAGTCCTGGAATGAAGGTTCTGTAGGAATGATAATTACAGAATTACAAGGCTGTGGATGGCTGAGCTCACTTACTAGCTAAGGGACCAGCTTTCTCTGATTTCTCTGAAAAGATTACAAGTTGTCCCTCATTAAATGGACTTTCAGGTTTCTCTTGAAAAGTGGAAATAAATAAATAAATAAATAAATAAAGTAAGTAAGTAAGTAAGTAAGTAAGTAAGTGGAACCCAGAATGTTCCACCTGCAAAATCCAAGAGCTCAGTGTGAGTTTATTTAATTCCTTACTCTTGGTGACAAATGAGTTTGGGGGGCAAGTTAATTAACCCATTCTGACAATTCCCTCCACCAGCTACTGCTGGTAAATAGGTCCCTCCCCAAAAGAAGAATGAATCAGAGAGAAAATTGCAGATGGTCACCATGCCTAGGCAGGGAAGTGCTCAAAAAAAAGAACACCCAAAGTAGTCTCCCAACTCTTAAACCCATGGAAGTACTCCCCTGCAATTTCCCTATTTCAGGCACCATCTCTGGCCTGAGCAATCCTGTTCCAGGTTCAAGGGTACTCTGTTGACTCCCGAGGGGGCTGAGTGAGTTTCTGGGAGGGGTCTAGAAGCCTGGAAGCGGAGAGAAGTCCTGGGCTCTGGAGGCAGGCGCACAGTACCCTCTCATCAGCCTTGCTCCTAACTCAGCACCCTATCCTGGACAGGATGGGCCTCGGGACCCGGCTCCCCGCCCCACACATACACCCGGTGTGCCTGGAAAACCCACAGTCTTCACCGCATTGAGTCCCAGCAGACCAGCGAGCAAGGGCAGACACGTAGCCAGCCCATTTACGAACTCTCACGCAAGGAGCACGTTTCACCTCTACATCAGGACCAATGAACTGAGAACCAAAGGAGTTCAAGTCACCCCCGTGTAGGCAAAGCATCTCTAGGCCAGCTGAGCCAGTAGAGGGGGCCTGCTCCCTGAAGCCGGGGGCTTCACAGCTGGATTGAATCCTGGCTCTGGAACTCCTCGACTTGACCAGATGGCCCTGCACAGGTGACTTTATTTTATTTTTTTAAAGATTTATCTATTTATTTGAGAGAGAAAGCGAGCAAGCACAAGCAGGGGGAGCAGCAGGAAGAGGGAGAAGCAGGCTCCCCTACTGAGCAGGGAGTCTGATGCATCAGAGCTCAATCCCAGGACCTTGGGATCACGACCCAAGCCAAAGGCAGACACTTCACTGACTGAGCCACCCAGGTCCCCTGCACAGGTGACCTTAAGCGACAACACCAGCTCCCTCAGCTACAAACTGAGGAATGATGCACTGAAGAGCAGTAACAGATTGTCTGAATGCGAGGAACTATAAAAATCACAGAGCAAGAGGAGCTTCTCTTCAGTCAGTTACTGGGATCCAGACTGTGATGATCCTTGGTTCTGAAGGAAGAACAGTGGGGAATTTTAAAGATGAAAACATAAAGACAAAAAAAAACATAACGCTCGCTGGCACGTTGGACACAAGTCAACTCATTAAATTCTCACAACACTTCAAACAGGCAGGTACTGCTGTTACCCCATTATGCAGATAAAGACATTGAGGCACCCAGCGTTTAAGAATCGACCCAAGGTTCTTCTGCCAGTTAGTGTAGCTTTACACCGAGGCAGCCTGACTTGGAGAATAGGGTTTCACTGCTGTACTCTGTGGCCTCTTTAGATAAAGGTAAATACATAACTCCCACATTCCTGGCGAGGTGACTGAAGCCCCAGAAGGTTGAGATGTTTGCCCAAGATCCCATTGCTGGCAAGTGAAAAAAGGCAGAATTTCAACTCAGGACTGAGAGTTCTAAATTCCACGTTCTTCCCAAGAAACCACACTGTAGGGATCCCTGGGTGGCGCAGTGGTTTGGAGCCTGCCTTTGGCCCAGGGCACGATCCTGGAGACCCGGGATCGAATCCCACGTCGGGCTCCCGTGCATGGAGCCTGCTTCTCCCTCTGCCTATGTCTCTGCCTCTCTCTCTTTCTCTCTCTGTGACTATCATAAATAAATAAAAATTAAAAAAAAAAAAAAAAAAGCCCAGTTTGGGGACTGGAGTTTAAAAAAAAAAAAAAAAAAAGAAACCACACTGTATGAGATCTGCTGCATTGGAGGTGAGGATGATGGGGGAGGAGGACACCTAACAATGTCATTTGCAAATAAAGGCTGGAGGGAGGTGGGGGAAGTATATAGGGTCCACCTTGGGCTCTTCCTTCCTGTTTTTTTTTTGTTTGTTTTTTTTAAACAACGTGAGTTCAGGAACAGCACAGTCCATGAGACAACAAGCTTGGACTCTGGCCACCCAAGAGAGCCCCACTCAGGTCCAAGCCCTGAAAATCCCCTTCACGCCAGAGACCCAGTATCCAGGAAGGATGGGGTTACCTTTTAAAGGCACTGCAGAGGCCTTCACTTCCATATTGCTCAAAGCCACATTTCTTTTCTCTCTGAATCGAGCCCGTTAGGAATATTTAATGCACCCAGAGGAACTGTGAGGCTGGCCTAGCCCACCAGGGGCCTCCAGGTTCCTGCCACTGACAAGCACTCCATGCGGCACAAACACAGCTTCTATATACTCAATTTTCAGAGAGTAAAAGTGTGCCAGGCTCTGGAAGAGATAAGGATCTCTTCTGGTTTCCTCACCTCCAAAACCCATGCACTTGTCCCTTGTTATCTAGTGCACAGGACCGATGCTGCTTCTAGGAGCCCCAGGGAATGAGCTGTTTGCTCAGAAACCTTCCCCAGTTCCATTCAGCAGGCGGGTGCTGGTCCTTGGACCTGGCTTTGGGTAGTAAAAGCCCAGAGCAATGGTTCTCAAACTTGGCTGCCCAGTGGAATCAACAAGCAAGCTTTTACAAAGCACTGTTGCCAGAGAAATGCTGATTTAGGAAGCTGAAGATGTGGCCTCAGCATTGGGATTTGTTAAATCTCCTTTTTTGATTCTAAAGTGCAGCCAAAGCAGAGATCCCAAGCTCGAAAAGATGGATTTCCCTTTTTTTTTTTATTAATATTTTTTTTTATTTTTATTTATTTACGATAGTCACAGAGAGAGAGAGAGAGAGGCAGAGACACAGGCAGAGGGAGAAGCAGGCTCCATGCACCGGGAGCCCGATGTGGGATTCGATCCTGGGTCTCCAGAATCGCGCCCTGGGCCAAAGGCAGGCGCTAAACCGCTGCACCACCCAGGGATCTGGATTTCCCTTTTAACAGATAGAAGATGATTCAGCTCTACACAGCTCCATCTTCCGAGTGGTTTGAACTTGGCCTCACTCATTTGTCCCCAGGGATCATTTGCTCCTTTCTGGCTTTTGTGCCTGAATAACAATAATAGCAACAAACAGCAATCACTTATGTTGGCCTCTGTGCCAGTCACCTTTCCAAATACTTCACATGTCTGGATTCATTTACTCCTCACAAGAACCTTAGGAGGCAGGTGCCAATATTATCCTCATTCTGCAAGTGAGGAAACAGGCACAGAGAAGGTCAGAAGCTTTCCCAAGTCACAGAGCTGGCAGGTGGTGGCTCCGGAATTCCAGCCCAGGTGAGCTAATTCCAAGGCCCATGCTCTTACCCAGTTCTCGGCTATGTGGCCTCAGACACTCCCCTTTTTCTCAGAGCTTTTCCCAAAACACTGGGACAGATCTCGAGGCCGAGATCCAAGCAAGCACTGAACTCACCCAGCTCTCAAAAATGAAGCTCTGCACTGGCAGGATGTCATGATATCCATGGATATGTCTGTGGATATTCCGTAGGGAACATGCTGGAGACTGAACAGACGGTCAGGGCCAATTCTCCAATACTCAAAATGACTGCCAGACACCATATTGGCTGTTCTGTGGCTTTAGAGCTCTGATTTAAGATGGAGAAAAAGAGATGTTGCAAAAGGTCATTTTAGGCAGCAGCAGAGTTTGCCAGGGTGTCACACCTTTGTGGTGTCTTCCAGAATGGCCAGCTTCTTTCCAGGGCAGCCCAACACCTGCGAGGCTGGGACAAGGCCAACCAGCAGTGCTTCCTGGTATGATAATATAGCTATCGAGCAGTGGAGGAGCAGTTGCAGGCACCCAAGCTGCTGACCTTTCTGGAAGTCAGGAGCCACAGAGAACCTTCGCCTGCTTGTCCTCACCAGAGAGGTGTTGGTGAGGATGCCCACTCGGAGGGATGGTGCTGCAGTCCTGTGAAAGTTACCATGTCCTTTCCCTTTATCGGTTTGTAACAGTGCAGGGACGGCAGAGGCGGTTGTCCCTCCATGTGCCACTTCTCCCGAGCCCTTGCTTAGGCTCTGCACACACACAAGCACATGTGCTCACATCTAGTCTAGGTTCGTGATCTGATCTGTCTATGCTACTCCAGCATCCAGCGCTGAACTGAAATAGGATTTTATTTTGTCATGGGCCAGTTTACTGGCTGACGCATCTGCCAGAGTATGTGCTAGTAGAGGGCAAGGTTCTTTGTCCTCAGAGTCCCAGGTTCTAGCAAAGCGCTATGCACGGAGCAGGTGTTATGGATTGCATTGTGTCCACCTCCCACACACACACACATACACATTCATATGTTGAAGTTCCTGGTACCTGTGAATGGGACTTTATTTGGAAATAGGGTCATTGCCAATGTAATTAAGATGGAGCCCTACTGGAGTAGGTGGCCCTTGGATCTCATAGGATCCTTTAAGAATAGTTCCTTTAAGAATGGGAGTTTGGGGCAGCCCTGGTGGCTCAGCAGGTTTAGCGCCCCCTCCAGCCCAGGGCATGATCCTGGAGACCCAGGATCAAGTCCCACATCGGGCTCCCTGCATGGAGACTGCTTCTCCCTCTGCCTGTGTCTCTGCCTCTCTCTCTGTGTGTCTCAATAAATAAGTAAAATGTTAAAAAAAAAAAAAAAAAAAAAAAGAATGGGAGTTTGGAGACACACACACACACACACACACACACGGAGAAGACCATGTGAGGGGGAAAGAGGGAGATCAAGGTGACATTTCTACAAGCCATGGAACACCAAAGACCACCAGCAAACCACCAGAAGCCAGACAAGGGCCCAGCCCAGGTAGCAAGCCTTCCTCGTGGCTCTTGGAAGGAACTACCCCTGCCAACACCTGGATCCTGGACTTCTGGCCTCCAGCGCTGTGAGACCAGGGGATGCCATTCTGCAAGCCACTCAGTCTGAGGCCCTCTGTTGTGGCAGGCTGAGCAAACTCCCTGAGTGGGTGCCCAGAAGGAGAGAAGGGAGGGGACAGAGGAATCTCAGCTCCTTTTCCATCAATGCACATTTACTAGGTTCCTGCTTGTGCTATACATGCCATGGGAGGAGGAGGGAAGGAGAGAGGACAAGAGGGAAAAAAGAAACAAGGCTGGATGTGGACTAAGTACTGAGGGACAGTGAGGCTCTGGCTTGAGCTATCCCGCCCACCTCCTACCCCACCCCACCCCTACATTCTGTTCAGGCTGTGGCTTGCTTTCCCCACTTCCTTCAAGCACCCAGCCCCTGCACCAAGCCGCTCCAACCTCCCACCCTGACACAGGCTGGCCTCCAGAAAAACCTTACCAGGTGGAAGGTGAGATGTAAATGATCAAGACCTTTCCAGGCATCAGCCCTTCCATGGTATCTGCATATAAACTTTCAAGAAAAATGTTTTTAGGGCAGACACCAGGCATCAACTTGGTTTAGAGATGTATTTTCTGGACCAGGAAGATCACTTGGCTCAGGGGACTTCCTGCCTTGACGGTTGAAGCCACACACCAGACTGGCTCAAGGCACAGGCAGTCAGCTCCCTTCACCCCCCTCTCCTCCAACTAAACACCCGCTGAGCCCCTCTTCTGTGGCTGGGCTGAGATAGCTACCAGATGAACAAGACACAGCATCTGCCTTCAAGGGCCTCAAATCCTAGTAACATCACGTCAGGTGCACAGGCTGAGTGTCACGGATGAGGAAAATGTGGGCAATGGGGTGCAGTGAGGCAGCATATGACAGACCTGCACTGTCCAGTATGGCAGTCACCTGCCACATGTGGCTATTAAGCAGGTGATGTACAGCCAGTCCAAGCTGAGATGTGCTGTGTCAAATATACATCAGACTTCAAAGATTCAGTACAAAAACAAAAACATAAAATATCTTTTTAAAAAAAAATCTTTAGGTAGGCTCCATGTCCCACATGGGGCTTGAACTCATGACTCTGAGATCAACAGTCACATGCTCTACTGACTGAGCCAGCCAGGCATGCCAAGAACATAAAACATTTTAATAATTTTATATTGAGTACATGTAGAAATGATCACATTTTGGATACACTGGGTTAAATGAGACATATTATTAAAATGAACTTCGCCTGTTTTAATTTTTCAAAATGTGGCTACTAGAAAATTTCAAATTATATATGTGAGTCACGTTTATTCCTGGTAGGCAGCATCATCCTGGAAGGGCATTTAACCTGAGCGTGGAGGGAAAAAAAATCAGGGAGAGCGTCTGAAAAGAGGTTTCACCTGAGCTAACTAAAAAAAAAAAATCAGCCTTGATTGGACAGCTTTCCATGGGCCCAGAACTTTTCATATACTTTTTTTTTTTTTTAAAGATCTGATTTATTTGAGAGAGTGAGACAGAAAGAGCATGAGCACAGAGAGGGGCAGATGGAGAGGGAGAAGCAGACTCCCCATTCAGCAGAGAGACTGAAGCAGGGCCTGATTTCAGGACCCTGAGACCATGACCTGAGCTAAGTCAGAGGCTTAAATGACTGAGTCACCCAAGTGCCCCTTTTCATTTACTTTCTAATTTAATCTTTAATAACTGAACTTTTGTTCCTTCTTTATTTTTTTTAAAGATTTATTTATTGGGGCGGGGGGAGGGCAGAAGGAGAAGGAGCAAGAACACTGAGCACAGAGCCCTGTGCAGGGTTGGATGCAGACGCAGGGCTCCATCTCATGTCCCTGATACCATGAACCTCAAGATCATGACTGAGCTCAAAAACAAGAGTGAGATACTTAACGGGGAGCGCCACCCAGACACCCCTTGGTTTCTTCTTTATAAACAGGGTCTCCAGTACTGGAAAACTTCGTTTGCCCGCGATTTCACAGTAATTAGTGGTGAAGATGGGGTGGAAAGTCTGCTCCCCACCAGATCTGCAGGCCAACTTCACTGTTGGGAAGAGAGAGGGGATATGAGGCAGGAGGCAATGCCCACCCCTACCCAGGTCTCTCCTACAGAGAATCTGAGAACAAGCCAGGGCTTCGTTGCAGCCCTAAGCATCCAACAAGGTTCAAATCCACTCCGCTGAGAAGCTACCTGAGTTGTGTAATTTACAGAAAAATCAAATTATGTAGAGGCCTCTTATAATTGAGGGTAATTTAGGAAAGAACTTTCCAAAAATGGCAGATTTTATAGCTGTGTTACCATTTGGAAATGGCCGAGGTCATTTTGTCATTCAGACGCTCTTCTCTGATTGAAACAGGCCAGATGATAGTCACACAGACTGACACAGAAAAACCCCATTAGGGCACTGAGCTCACTACCTGGAGTTGAATATACTGGGTCAAACCAGGCTTCCTGAGACAAGGCAAGTGCCCATAAAGATAGGCTGAATGAAATGTGTGGATGAAGCCATGTGCTTGATGGCATCACATTTCCACCACACAGAGAGGGGTTCTTATGAAACAGCTACTCTGGGACACCTGGGTGGCTCAGTGGTTGAGCGTCTGCCTTTGGCTCAGGGTGTGATCCCGGTCCAGAGATTGAGTCCCACATCAGGCTCCCTGCGAGAAGCCTGTTTCTCCCTTCCCCCACTGTCTATCTCTCTGCGGGTCTGTCATGAATGAATGAATAAATAAAATCTTTTTAAAAACCCAGCTATTCCTAAAGCACTTTGCGGGGGGCGGGGGGGGGGGGACACGGTATGACAAACTTAATTGCAGGAGAAGTTTAAACTTAACTTACTGGCCCTACCTGCCTGTTGCAGGATATGCGTTGAGTGTATAGGTACTCACATATCACACACATAGAGAGGCACCCATGGCCTTACTGATCATCATGTCTAGCTTCTTAATAACAGAGTCAACAAGACACATAACATAAATCAAAATTTTTAGGAAGTGCTCACAATGAATACCTAGTAGCATCCAGGCAAGAGGATATCATTATATCTTACTACTATTCAACAAAATTCTTAGTGTGCACCTGTACAGTGTCTGAGCCTGTAGTACAGGGTCCCTTGCATAGCTCAGATCCCCTAGGAAAAGTCCCAGGTCACCTAACTCAACTCAGACCATTAACACCAACTCTTCCTCAGTACACTCTCAGGTGCTTTTTGATACATGATTTCAAAACTCACAAAACTCCAAGACTGTATTGTGTTCCTATTTTACAGATAAAGAAACCAATGCTTGGGAGGATCAAGTAATGGCCCCAGGTCATACACCTGGGCTGGGCTCCCCCATTCCTGCAAGCACCCAATTCTCTCCTCTGACCCAAATTGTGTCTGACTCTGGAGTCCCCATCTGTCCAGGCTTGATTGGAAATCTGACCAGGGCGCCTTCCCTGCTTAAAAAATAATAGAGGCACTGGCCATGGTGAAAGAGGTGGCCCACTATCGCTGGATTTAGCAATGGGCTCGCTCATCTATTGTAATTTGCAATTAATAATGAAGCATTCTCCCAAGCGCTGCATGTAAGATCAAGTTCATGTAATATTTCATCTTTGCCAGCCAGCTGCCGTTCTGCTAGGCTGACAGTAAGTAATATCTTTGCATAAGGAGCCAGTCCACAACTAAATCAATTAATCCCTCTTTGGCTGGTAGCAGCTGTTGGGTCAAAACAAGATAATTAGATGGACTCGTCATTTACCAGGTGGTTGATAATGAAGGGATTAATTGCCCAGAGTTGGAGGCTATGCAATGTCTGCTCTTTCCTGCCTTCACCAGTGTCGGACCATCAGCGTTGGTCTTCCCAAATGAAAATTTGGAAGGCAGAGAGCCTCTTCTTTCTTTGCACTTATTCAAAACTGGAGCTGCTCCTTCTGCAGTGCTCATCTGATGTCTGGCATGGAACAAGTCTGGATTCTCCACCTTACGGGGTTCAAAGCTCTCTGAGTGATCCTTATGAACAGCCAGGGTTGAGAACCCCAAATCTAGTTCATTTTGTAGAAGAGATCACTGTGGCAAGGAGGGGACATGCTCTGCCTTTGAGAAGCCCCGCCACTAACCAGTGGCTTGACTCAGAAGCAGCAGCTGGCTTGTAAGTTGTACACTATCACCTGTGGGCTCCCTAGGACCACCAATCCTGCTGGTGGGTAGACGACCCAGACAAGCCTGATTCAGCGGGCACCAACCTGCCCTTCCTGTTGTCTCTCCAACCAGATCCCTGCACCGTTCTTCACTCTGGCCACAAACCTCCTCACCATTCTCTAAATGTGCCATAGACTATCCTACAGGGGCCACGCTCCTGTCATTCTTCCCCTCCTTGATGGTGTTCCCTCTTCTCTGTTGGGTGAAGTCTGATGTGTCTTCAGAGGCCTAGCTCAAATACAAAGCCCCCCACTTGCCTTGTATGTTAAAGGGTTGATTACTCCTAATTCTCCCATAACTGAAAAGCTTCTACTGCAAGGCATTTATCATGTCCTATTACCTACAGGCCTCTCCTCCCCATGTCTTTTTCTTGTTTATCCTCTAAATGTGTGCAGAAGAAACAAAGTTTGGCAAGCATTGCTGAGAAAGCTGTTTTAGGATGGTGCTAGAAGAGCCCCACCCTAACCCCCTTGGATGATTCAAGCTTTTATCAATCTAAACTTAAAGCCCGGGACGCCTGGGTGGCTCAGTGGTTGAGCATCTGCCTTGGCTCAGGGTGTGATCCGGGAGTCTCAGAATAGAGTTCCGTATTGGGCTCCCTGTGGGGAACCTGCTTCTCCCTCTGCCTGTGTCTCCGGTCTCTCATGAATAAATCAATAAAATCTTAAAAAAAAACAAAAAAAAAAAAACAAAAAAACCCCACAAAACCTTAAAGCCCCCCACCCCCACCCCCAGCAGAGTTCCTGAGGGTGATTCCTGCTGAGCCTGGCCACAGCCAAGAAACAAAGGCCTCTCTCCAAATGTCAGGTTCAGTAAGCAAAAAAAAGAAACTTCAGTTGTTTATTGGACATTACTGTGCATGCCACATCACTCCACAAGCCTTGGTTCCTGACTTTGGGAATTTTACAACGATCCTGAGCACATCCATCTCAGCTTGAGTCACTAGAAAAAAGAACCTCAAGGAAGCATTTTTTCCACCTGGAAAAGATGAAGTGATAGGTTCTCATCCTCCTATAATCTCGCCAGGTCAGATGGACCCAGACAGGCACTACCACTTAGGAGCTATGTGATCTCGGCAAATTGCTCAGTTCACTGAACTGCAGATTTTAACTTAGCTGAAAAATGGCACTCAACCTTCCTTTTTGGGTTGTTATGAAGATTCACTGAGATATGTGTTGAAATGCCTCGAACAGTGTAGTATAGTATGGTATAGTGAACGTAGGTTATATTTTCAATGAAGAATAACTGTTCTTCCTTTCCTCCTCTCTCGATCCTTCCTCCTGGAGCCTACCTTACTTGTGGAGAGATGAATCTACTTTAGCATATTGAAGACTAGAC
The DNA here is from genome assembly GCF_048164855.1 of Canis lupus baileyi. NCBI lineage: Eukaryota > Metazoa > Chordata > Mammalia > Carnivora > Canidae > Canis > Canis lupus. Next base: position 36,400,806 of record NC_132848.1, read on the forward strand.
CAATAAGGCGCCATCAAATAACTTGTTTTGTCCTGCAAAAAAATTTTTTTTGGCCTCAAACAATTCACCCAGAATACCTACAACTAGATCCCTCAAACATGGACTGGCCCTCATGGACCCTTAGAAATGGCGTAGACAGTTGGATCTAGTGCACTCACGCAAGCCTTCTAGACTTTGTGTTTATGAATTCCTGGTCAGCCCCTGGGCTGTGCATCTGTCTTCTCGGAACGTGGTAATCACAGAGCAAAGCTAAATGCTAAAGAAAGCACCAGGCAGGGCAGGGCTGAACCACATGAGTGATGCTGTGAAGATTTCAGGGAACCCACAAGAGGACCAGGAGGTGGGCGAGGGAGAAGGACAAGCTGTCTCGCTCTTGCTGGCATTTTGGGGCAATTATGCCCTATTAATGGCTGACAACACAGCTCTGCCCTGCGAGTCTGAGCTGAGCCAGGGCGGCCCACAGATGTGCTTGGCCCACAAATATGCAGTTGGCAACTCCTGAACTTTCGGTGACTTGACACCAGCTGATCTGATCGGCAATTACATTTTATTTTGGGGCCAGGAGACAGCAGAGAACCAGGGAAATTATAAGACATCAGAGTACAGTTTTTCTAAGAATACCAACTATAAACTTTTTTTTAACCAATTGTTGTTTTAATGGTTAGGGATTTGTGAAGCACTAAAATAAGAAAACCTTAGACACCAAAATCAGATTATAGCCAATTTCCTCAAGGGGGCTTTTAAGCCTTTGTCCAATAAAAATGTGAGTGATTCTGCTGTTGTTTTAGAGGGGAGACAGGGTAATTCCTGCCAAGAGAACTCTGCCAGTGACAGTGAGTGCAGCACACATGGATTTGTAGTTTCTCCCAAGTTTGAATCTTTGCTTCCTACTAGCTGTGTGGAATAACTTTCTGGGCCTCAGTGCTCCCATTCAGGAAATGGGAATATTAGACCTAGCTTGGGGCTTATTAAAACCATTCAATGAGTGGTTTAGAAACATCTAGATAACAGCTGGTCCATAACACCAGTACAGGGTAACTGAGATGGTGCCTTCTTGCTCTAACATTGGTTTCTTATCTATAATAAACAGTTCTGTTTTCACCATCATAGATCAAACCCAAATAACCAGTCAGTATAAAATGGGGAAATGGCATTTCTAGGAGCAGTTTGGTTTCTAGCAATTACAGGGTTTGTCATCCACCTCTGTGATAACATCAGTCCAGGCTTAGCAGCTTCAACAGCTTGGCTCCTTGGGAAACATGAGAAACCACAACCATGCCCACTCGGGTGCATAGTTAGTAAATCTCTCGTGAACACAAAAGTTAACAGGAGCCCCTGCTCCCTTCTCTCCTGACACCCAGCCCACGGCAGCCCAAATGATCACCAAGACAGTGTCTCTGAGGCACTGCTGACTGTATTTGCGTAGGAATGGAACATAATTGCAGCTTGTAAAGGAAACCAGCCTAAGAAAAAACATCTCAGGCAACATCCCGAGGAAACAGGGAGATCTTCCTGCAGGGACAGATCCTGGTTGCCAGAGAAGGGGGTCAGACAGCTTGCCCACGACATTCTTGATGGAGGTGACTCACCCCCCCCACCTACACCCTCACACATGGCTCCCAGAGCTGCCTCTCCAGCCCCATCTTCCCTCCCAGGTCCTAGGCTCCTGCTAAATGAGCTTTTCACCCAGAAAACAAAATATCACCAGAAGGAAGAGAGGACCTCTACCCAGGAAGGTCGTCGATCCTTTGGTAGTTTTACAAATGGACCAAGCAGGGTCTCCCTTTCCAGCCAACTCACTCATGTCAACTCTGGTATGACAAGAGGAACCAGACATGGAAGGCTAACCACACATGTCCAGCTCACCCCCTTGTGCCCAGCGCTTGGCACTTGTAATAGCGAGGAAACAAATGGTGAAAGAGTGGATAAAGCCAGGAATAAACAAACTCTACAGGAGGCACTGGTCAAAGTACATCTTCTCATGCAAACCTACAAGGCAGGTATTGTTAACACCATGTTATGAATGAGGAACAGCAGTTTAAGAGGAGTTAAGAAGTATCTTGCCCACACGCACATAGCTAGGAAATGAAGAAACTAGGCTTTGAACCCATGTCTGATTTTGAAGTCAAGGCTTCCAAAATGGAAACCACCCTCATGACCATGATAATGACAAATGTTTACATAGTCCCTGACACATCAGAGTTCTAGCCTCCCAACATTCCAGAGATGTGGACTCATCACTAAGCTGCACAACCAGTGGGAGGTGAGGTAGGGATGTGAACCGAGGCTTTCATTCTTTCAGCCACAGAAATTTGGGGGCACCCTCTATAGACCAGGCCCTGTGTTAGGCAGTAGGGATCCAACACTAAGCAGCCCAGACACAGTCCACAGACTTCCTGTCCAGAGGAGTGTCTACCTCAGAAATAAGCTCTTCCCATGATACCAGATTCTGCCCATAGAATTTCCCCAGGAAAACAGGAGTGCTGCAGCAGCTGTACTCTGAAAGGGAAAATGATCTGAGAACAGAGCACGTCAACAAAAAGACAGGAATGGTTTGCATCTAAGTAGCCTATGCTGTTCTCAACATGGCTTACCAAAAAGCCTACCCTTTGCCCAGGCCAGTTCTGCCTCTTCTTAAGGACAGGTATGTGAACACGCTAGGAGACTTGCCTATCATGATCAGATTATTTGGGTGCCAAACAGAACCCAAATATCAAATTCCCTGCTGAGTCACCAGAGAACTCAATAAGGAAGCCTCAGGCAATCGGAGTTTGCAATTAGTAGCTAATCAGGCCTCCTCACACTATAACTCCAGAGAAGTGGGGCTAACAGGATAGTGAATTCATCTGGTTAGGCCACCCATGATGCACACACTCCGGAGCCCATTTTGCCAGAAGGGAGTGCAGGTGAGAGGCAGGGAGGCTAATGTAGATCAGCAAGCTCCCTTTGCAAGACTTTAAGGAATGCAGTGTCTTTGAGGACATGCATTATCTTTGTTTACCAAGCACCTTAGTCCACAGAAATACTATATGGAGAATGTGAATACAAAATAAAGCTCAGAGACTATGGCCAAAGCTGTACATTTTTTTTTTTTCTTTTCTCAACAGCAATCAAAGGTCAGATAATGGGCCACCAGTTATTCACTCACCATTTCCTGGTATCAAGTGCTAATTACCATTCCCACAGGAGAACCAGCCTTAGAGTCTCCCCATCAAGACCCACACACCCCATTGAGGCCATAGCCGTAGTGACCATAGCCTCTTTCCTTGGCTCATAGCTTTCCACAAGGGTACATTACCTTGGTTGAAAGTTCTTTTGCTCAAAGAGAAACTCTTCAAATCAATTTACCACGATAGTTGCTTAACCAAAAGCCACCTCACAGAACTGTCTCAGTAAACTGGTTCAGGGAGGTTGAATTCTTGGGGGATCATGGACTTCAATGAACTGATGAGGGAGCAGGATGGCAGGTTCACCCACATGTGAACCCTTGGGAGTGCTAAGGAGAACACTGGCCAGCTCCTGGCTCTATAATTTCAGAGTCCTGTTGCTGGCACCCATGACTATGTGGTTCTCAAACTTGAGCAGCTCTGAGAACTTAGTCCAGCACTGCACAGAAGCTTCTCTCAAATTCTAAATCCCTCTAGCTAGAGAGAAACAAGAAAGTAACCACTGAAAGTAAAATATCAGGCAGTGGAAGTTTCAAATCCCCAAGGAACCAAATATTAGAGTTTTTCATCCTCTCCTCCCCCAAAATATTGATGCATGGAGACCAAGCCAAGAAAGCAAGGAAGTTTCCAGGGCTTACTTGAGTTGGGTTGTAGAGTTCCTGCAGGGGGCTTCGAGACCCCTTCCGGCAGCAGATGTCCACACCAAAGGGGTTTCTCCGCATGACTGTGGAAAGAAAGTGAAGGCTCATCAGAAATGAGAAACAAATCCTTATTGTCTGACAAAGGAAAAGGCACAGAGGTGGGGGAAGAAGAAACAGGTAGGAAAGGAAGAGAGAGAACCAGCTTCTAGCGTAGCTGTTGCACATCTTCCCCAGCATTCAGGCATCTCCACACTCAGGAGACAAAAGTAATGCTACACATTTTTCCCAGCAAGTTTCTAAGAAAACAAGACCGGCATCTAAAACTCACTGAAATGAAGCTACTTACAAAAGACAGCCTAAAGGTTGTTCCAAGAGAGTGGGTGTCCCCAGACCCGGGCTTGGGGGTACATGTCACATTCCACAGCCTCCTCCCTCAAGGATCAATTACCACCTCTTATTCCTACCCTCCAGCACCTGGCCCTGGTCTCCTGAGCTGTGCCTCCCACCAACCAAGTCAGACACCAGGGCTCCCTAAAGCCTCTTGTAAATTAGGTTATGTTTAATGAAAATATCAAGTGGAGGCAGAAAGGACAAGGGTTTGTGGTTCTAAACAGACAGAGGTGGCAGTTACAAGTAATAAAAAAGGGGGAAGGGGTGCCTGGGTGACTCAGTCATAGGTTAAGCATCTGATGCTTGATCTCAGCTCAGGTCTTGATCTCGGGGTTATGAGTTCAAGCCCTGTATTGGGCTCCACACCCAATAAAATAAAATAAAAATAAAATAAAAAATTTAAAAGAGAATTAAGGGAACTGCTCAAAAGCCAACGGCATTGAGGACACGAAGAACTTTTTTTTTTAAAGGTTTTAAGCAATCTCTATCCCCACTAAGGGGCTCAAACTCACAACCCCAAGATCAAGAGTCTCACACTCCACCGAGCCAGGCAGGCACCTCCACAAGAACTATTTTTAAGTGGAAAATAGTCTTTTTTCACTCTTCTTGTTCACAAAACATCCTCATTCCAGGCAGTCCTTCCCAGAGCCCAACACAGTCACCTGTTGATAATTATTTGTTGAAGGAAGGGCGGTGTGGAGGAAGAAGGGTGGCGTGGAGGAGGGAGGAATGAATCAATGAGTGAAAAAGTGTTTTCTTCTCCCACAGGAGGCAATTTTCTTTTTTTTTTCTTTTTCTTTTTTTATTTATTTATGATAGTCACACAGAGAGAGAGGCAGAGACATAGGCAGAGGGAGAAGCAGGCTCCATGCACCGGAAGCCTGACGTGGGATTCGATCCCGGGTCTCCAGGATCGCGCCCTGGGCCAAAGGCAGGCGCCAAACCGCTGCGCCACCCAGGGATCCCCCTCTTTTTTTTTTTTTTTTAAAGATTTTTCTTTTTATTTATTCAGGAGAGAGAGAGAGAGAGAGAGAGAGAGAGAGAGGCAGAAGGAGAAGCAGGCTCCATGCAGGGAGCCCAATGTGGGACTTGATCATGGGACTCCAAGACCACACCCTGGGCCAAAGGCAGGCACTAAACTGCTGAGCCACCCAGGGATACCCAGGAGGCAGTTTTCTTGTGGAATGACATGGTAAGGGTGTAAGCAGGACAAGGAAAGCAGATTCATCCACAAGCCTAAAGAATTCGCCCTTATGTAGGAGCAGCACAGCAGACAGCCTAGGTCTGAATTCTGGCTCTACCACATACCAGCTGGTGACCTTGGCAAGGCACCTAACCTTTCTGTGCCTGTTTCTTCAGCTGTAAGATGGGGATGAGGATCTAACTCCCTGGGATGGCTGTGAGGATTAAACGAGATACTACTATCTGCAGAACACTTAAACCAGGGTGCTGGCCAAAAGGTGTTTCTTATAAATTTCTTAAGGGGATCAAACTGCACAGTGGATTTGCACATAATAATTACTGACAAAAACCGCTTACCCCCTGGGGAGGGAAGGGGAGAATTTCTCTATTCTTGAGCCATCAAACAAGCTGATGGGAGGCTGGCAGACCTCAAGCGGGGCTTTGGGCTTCTCCAACAAGAAAGCCACAGAAGCCTGGGAGGGCTGGTTGAAGGCGGGGTGGGGGGGGAGGGCAATCCCAGGCCCCTCCCTCCGCTCGGAAGCCAACCTGAGGTCAGAAAAGTGAGGAAAGCCATCTCTGCAATTACTTCTGGAAGTTCTCCAGGTGAATCAACTCTTTCTCTGGCAGTTCTCCTTTGACTTGTCACTTTGAGCCATGTGGAAACCCTTAGAGCAAATCATCGATTCTAGGCAACTGGAAGCTGCATTTTCTCTCTCCTTGTCTTTTACCTCCTAGAGCAGGGTCAGCTCACTTTTTCTGCAAAGGGCAGGTGGTGCTTTGTCTCTGTGCCCTGGATCTCTGGGGCACCTTCTCAGCAGCCACAGACAACACAGACCCAAATGGGCATGGCCAGGTGCCAAGGCAATCTCATTGGCAGATGCCAAAACCGAATTCCATGTCATTTTTATGGGTCAGGAAATCTTCTTCTGTTCCCCCCAACCCTCCAACCGTGTCACAGACACAGGCGCTGGGCTGGATCTGGTCCATGGGCTGTAGTTTGCTGATCCCTGCCCTAGAGAACGGTCCCAAGGATGCCTGGAGTCAGTGCAACAAGCCCCAGACACATTCTACGTGCCCCACACAGCCCTCTCCGGGGAGGCGATCTACGGGCAAATGTCCACACAGAAAAGCCGGTAGAATTTGATTAGGCTGTGCTGGGGGGAAACACTGGTTCTTTGTCCCTCCACGGCTGCCTGCAGAAGAAGGGGAAAAATCCACGTTGTGTTTTTCTTTAATTTATGGCTTCATTTTTCATTTCCACCAAAAACGAGGTAAACTGTTAAATGCACGCAAGTTGCCCTCAGTGCACAATGACATAGCAACACTTCGGAGGAGAAAAAACAGCCATAAAACTTGTAAAATTATGCTCACGCCGTGCAAGATTAAACTCTCCCCATGGCGGCAGACGGGCTCACTGAGATGCTGGCTTGCAGGACCGCCGGGGTGAAAACCCTGCCATAGAGTCCATTAAAAGTCAGCTTTTATGGGGGGCAGTATTCTTTAATTGGTTTATTTTTCTAATACAAGACCTTTAAAATGCTTTGACCGTGTGGGGCCTGCAACTCAGGCCCTTTCCCAAGGCTGCCCGCCCCCTGTGCCTCTGCCAGCCCCAGCCACGTGTGCTTCGGTGGGTGCCCTGTGAATCTGCGTTGGCACCCGGGCCACAAAGACCAAAGGGGCTTTGTGTGCTTTTTATGAGGACAACAATCTTACTATTTATCGAGTGCGCACCGTGTGCCAGGCATTTGGTGAAGTGGAATCCTTCCCACGGTGAAGGAAGTACCTGCGTTTTATAGGTCTTTGCCTCCCTTCACTTCAGAAATCTGCTGACCAAGGCTAAGACCATGGGAGTGGAAAGCAGCCACATGAAGACTCAGACCTGACTGCCTAGGCTCTTCACATCCAAACGAGAACAGTGAGGACCTACAGTGTGCCTAGACACAAAGGAAGGCTTGGCAACGATGCGCGTAAGGATTGTGTTCACCACCCTGTGTGTCTTATGAGAAGTGGCATCAGAGAAGGTTTCAGTGACTGAAACACACAGATGGTGACGGCTAGGATTTAGAGTGCTCACAGCACACCAAGCAGTTCGCACATTTAACCTACACAACAGCCATATGAAGTGGGTACCACCACTGTCCCCACTTTATGGATATGGATACTGAGGCACAGCAGAGGATACTGGACACAGTTGCCCAGGTCTTGTGGGAAGAGGTTGAAGCGTGGATTCCAACACAGGCAGCTCAAACTCTTAGCTGCCACAATGGACCAATGGTCAGGTGCCAAGTCCACCACACATCTTTCTAGTTTGGCCCAAGACTGAGTGGGCTAGCCACCTCTAGGGCAGGAGATCTAAAATGGAATCCAGTGTCATAGGAGTTATTAAAGTGATGTGACATGATGCGACAGCCAGACTATTAAATCACAGTTACTACTATACTCCATTCTTTCAACAAACTTCTCAAGCACCCTTGGTATGCTGGGCATGGACATGGGGGTATAGACTCTCTCCCATCTTCTTTTTAAGATTTTAAGGCAGAGGGAGAAGCAGGTTTCCTGCGGGGAGCCCAATTTCGGACTCGATCCTAGGACCTGGGATCACGACCTGAGCAGAAGGCAGATGCTCTACCACTGAGCCACCCGGTGCCCCAACCCTCCTCATCTTATTCACATTTTTCCCTGGTGCTTGCTTGGCACACAGTAGGTAGGTACTCACAAAAGCCTGTGAATGAGCTAGGATTTGAGGTTTCGTTCATAAGCATTTGGAGAGGCTGTTTTCTGCTACAGAAGGAAGAAACTGCCAGTAGTATCCGACTGCTGTAATTTTTTTCCTTTGAAAGTAAAAGGTCCGGTGATCAAAAGCCCTAAGAAAGGAATCCCTGAGGACATTTGACAGTGGCCTTCTGTCATCCACCCATCACCACGGGTTTTATTTAGTTGCAACACGTGTTTTTTTTTTTTTTCCTTTCTAAACTCTAATCAACAAAATTCAATACCATTTTGTAAGAATCTAATTGGCTCAATTTATAGCACCATTTCTTAGACCCAGGAACATTTCTGTATATTCCAAGACACATAAAAGAAGCTGAAATCAGACTCAAGCCCCAGTGTTTGTTTTACTATGATGAAGAGCACACTGTTCTGAAGTGGACACTCTTAAGTAAACGGACAGCAGGTGACACAAAGTCGGCTCACAATAAAGGAGCAGAGCCCACCTCATCCTCTGAGTGGCTCCCTGTGACCCTGCCTGTGGGTCTGGGTGGAAGGGAGCCACTAGATTGTTAATTCAGGTCTGATGATGTAAAACTGAAAGCCTCTGCGGCCCTGGGTGTGAACTGACCTTTGATGTGTTTTATAAAATGGAAGATATTTGGGATACTCAGGGATTACAGTCCAGGTCCATAAGTTTACAGAAGAAACTCAGTTTAAACACTTGTGTAAGCTCCCCAAGGTAGCTAACAGCAGAGCCCAGGGCTGGAACTCAGGTCTTATAAAGTACAGCAAGAGTTAATAATCATCATGACAACTACGATTCATTGTACGATTCATTGAGAATTTATCATTCTACCTGATGCCTGACATATGCTAAGCCTTTTTCTCGTGTTGCTTCATTTACTTCTCATAAAAACCCTCTATGTCAGAAATAATGCATGACAATAATATCATTTATTCTCATTTTACAGTTGAGCCGACTGAATTCGAGAGGTTAAGTAACTTGCACAATTCTACCCCTGAAATTAATACTACACTATATGTTAACAAAAAAAATTGTTTTAATTAATAAAAGTAGAATTTTCTGTGTCTCTATGAGATAAAGTTTTATCTCAGGGAATCTGAAGCTCTTTGAATCCAGTGTGTATTCAGCACATCTTCATGCCCAGATGGGTTCAGGTTTTTGCATTCCCTGTTTGCTCCTGCTAAAGAATTAAGAACCAAAACTCATGTTTGGAATCTGAGGGGTTCTTGGCTCCCATCTGACCACTCCCAGGCATTTTCAGAGAGGAAAACGTGGCCCAGGGAGGGGTTGGGATAGCCCAAGTTCCCACAGCAGAGCTGAGAAAGAAGGGCCAAGCCTGCCCTGTCCTAAGCCAGCTCACCCCTCCACCTCTGAGTCCCAGGCAGCCCAGACCCATGGCTCTCTCATGGGCCCCCTCCACACGCCCTCTGCCCAACTAAGTACTTGGCACGTAATAGGGACTCAGCATGTTGTGTGAAGTGAATGAGATAAAACAACAGGTCAAGTAACAAGAGGTTTAAGAGGGACATTTTTTGTTAAAGGGTTATCAGGCCAAACCACTTACTAATAGCAAAAGAACAAAGAATATAAGTTCAAAGTTGGTTAGCTAAGAAAACATCCTCGAAATTACTTAACTGGCTTCTTAGTCAAAGGAATTAAGACAAAAACATAAGGCAAAATGAGTATGATCCACTCTTGGGGAACTGTGATGTGCCCTAAATGAATTCTACAAGCATTCAATAAATGCTGTATTTTATTATGTCTCTCCTCTACTCCCCACCACTGCTCTAGAGGTAGGTGGTACATGCCCATTTTAAAGACCAGGAAACTGAGGTTCAGAGAGGTTGGAGAATTCACACAATGACATGGCCAGTGAACAGCAGAGCTGGGATCCCAACCCACGTTTCTGTGGGTGCAAACCCTGCGTGCTCTTCCCCAGTCCTCTGAAATGAGACTTGCTATAGTTAATAGAAGTTGAAATTGGGAGAGGTCAGGCAAAAAGACAGTCCTGAGTATTGACCCAGTATTCTTCAACTACCCAGACTTTGGGGGCTTTATAAAACATTCAGCTCTCTTGTATTTGCAGGTGATGTTTCAGGAGCCCCAAAGCACGGAGGGTCGGAGGCCCAGGGCACTGGAGTTCAACCGAAGCTATCATTAATACCATCATCAAACTTTAGTTTTTCAACTTGATATTCTCCCTTTCTCAGTTCCGACAATAACCCAGAGCTATTTGCTATCATTTCCAGATCTGTTTTTCCTTATTGGAGACTGTACCAGCAACCACTAAAGAACCCCAGAGGTATCTGGGGTTTATTAGATTTGGAAATATTCAGAATTATGATAGCTAATTCCCCGGTCAGTATCCTTTCGCTACTGTAAGCTCCACCAAGCTCCTACTGCCCAGCCTATGGAGGTGGTGGCAGAACTAAAGTGAATTAAACTTTTGGCAGATGAAGGTCAAGGGTATAAATCCAAGAATTAGGTAAAAGCACTTGATATAACTCTGGATGAGGAAAGTCACAGCTTTATCTGAGAGCCAGGAGATTTACTGTCATAGAAACCTTCCACAGAGAGACTGTGACACCGAGCCTTGAAGAATATACCACAGGCACTACAACACTGACCCACCGGAAAAAGAACCCAGCCATCAAACATATTTACCAAAACCAACAGCCTCGGTAATCAACGCACCCCCTTCTTTTAGACAATTCTGGCCTATCTGCAAAAATGTCCTCAGAGCAGAGGTTTGTGCCCACATCCAAAAAGCACAAGGTCCTTGCCCAAGGGCAAACCAGCTGTCAACCTGACAGGTTAATGGAGAACCAGGCACATGTAGGACAAGAAGGGCCTTTAGAGGCCATCTAGTCCAATGGCTTTCACACAAGAAAAGAGAATCAGTATTTATGATCAGAGAAAAGTACCCTCAGAATTGGTTCTGAGTGAGCAAGACAAATGGCAGGATGTGAATCTCAAAAATGATCTTCCTGGACAGTAGTGTTTGAGTCCACCTGAGAAAGCACGAAGAGGTGAAAAGAGAGGAGGTGCCAGGCACTGAAAGTTTAAGAAACCCCAATCCAGTGGAACCCACTGCTCCCCCAGCCCCATTCTCCGGGGGGGAAATGGGCATCCAGAAGCATACGTGACTCATTCAAGGTCACAAAGCTATAGATCTCCTGTCCTTTCACAGCCAGTTCACATGTGATGAACTGATACTTTCTAGTCTCTTCTATTTTTTTTTAAAGATTTTATTTATTCATTCATGAGAGACACAGAGACAGAAAGAGGCAGAGACACAGGCAGAGGGAGAAGCAGGCTCCATGCAGGGAGCCTGACGTGGGACTCGATCCTGGGTCTCCAGGATCAGGCCCTGAGCTGAAGGCTGCACTAAACCACTGAGCCTCCCGGGCTGCCTTCTATTTCTTTTAGTACTTGTCCCAACTCATTAGGCCCCGTGCACTCACTGTTCCATCACCTCTAACACTCTTTCCTCTGCGCTTGCTCACGTTATCGCCGCCACCGCCACCGCCACCACCCCTGCTACCACACTAGTTAACATACCTGTCTCTTCTTTCTGTCTTCCCTCTGTTTTGTTTTTTATTCTTTTTCAAGGCACCTGCTATCTTTTTTAGTTTAAATGCTTTGTTGGCTACTGCCTATTGCTGCCACAAGACTATAAAATCCATGAGAGGTGGGATGTGGATTATCTTATCCACCATGATATCCTCAGTACCTAAATGAGTGTCCAAAATTCAGCGCCTGGATGAATGAATGAACAAATGAATGAATGAATTTGAGCTCTTTCCCCAAAACATAAGAAACCAGACCATTTCAGGAACACAGTTCCCCTCATCCAGTGTCTTCAAAACCTGCTTGGTAAGAGTCTTCTGCGGTCCTTGTGAAAAAGGCATACATCCCCTGCCCCTCTGAATCAGGCTCCCCCAGAGAGGGGCCTGGGAAGCAAGCAAGGAGGTAAATGAGCACCCCAAGGGATTCATGTCTCAAAAGGATCTGGGGAAGCAGGACTGGCCAGATGGGAAACACAACAATAGGGTACACAGATGGTGTACCTGCAGGACAATCTGGAGAAGGGGGGGCGGGGGGACACTCTTTCCAGCTGGGGCCAGTGAGTTCAGGGGCCAGGGGTGGCGGAGGAGGTGTCAAGGGTATGTGCTTACCAGGACCAGGGGGAGCCTCACTGTGAAGGGTGTACCGACTAGGCTGAGGGCTCTTCATTTACTTGTACCTAACTCATTCCAAAAAGAATTTCAGGCCAGACTGAGAAACCATTCCTTTGATTCTGTAGTCAAGATGGAGCCCCTGATAGATGATCTTTGAGGTGGAGAATAACACAAATGCGGTTTTACCCATTTTTTTAAATTGTGGTAAAATTTACATAACAGAAAACGTACCAGTTTAACCATTTTTAGGTGTCCGGTTCAGTAGCATGAACCGTGGCACATTCACCACGCCACGCAGCTATGTAACCATCACCACCAATCGTCTGCAGAACTCTATCTTCCCAAAATGAAACACTGTGTTGTTAAACACGAACTCCCCATTCGCCTCTCCTTCCAGCCCCTGGCAACCACTATTCCACATTCTGTCCCCAAACTTAGCTATTCTGGGTACTTCACATTAAGTGGAATCATACAGTATTTGTCCTTTTGTGCCTGGCTTGTTTCACTTAGTACAATGTCTTCAAGGTTCATCCATATTATAGTGTAAGTCAGACTGTGTAAGTCTTAGTCAGTGTAAGTCCTTTTTTAAGGCTGGGTAATATTTCATCGTGTGCATATACCATATTTGACATACCCAGGCATCCACCAAGGGACACCTGGGTTGTTTCCACCTTTTGGCTACTTGGAATAATGCCGCTATAAACACGGGTGCTAAGTTGTCTTGCTTGGATGTGGAGCGTGAACCTGAGGGGACCTGAGGCTTTGGGGTGAGCATGCCGCGCAGGTGGTCACAGGAGCCTGGCTGATGAGCACATGGTTGGAACTGTGGCCTCAGAGCCAGCCCCCACCATGAGAGTCTATCATCAGCTTGCACCCTAACCTGGTGTCACAGCAATGAGCCAGGCGAGGCATCGGAGTGGCATGAAGCCACCTGCTGGGGTTTGCTCTTCTGCAGAGAAGCAGAATTTGGCCCAAGGGACTTGAGTCTGGTTTTTGGGTTACAAGAACCCCCCCACCCCACCACTTCACAGACTGCGTTGCTCAGCTCTCTCTCATATAGAAATTCCAGGGCACCGAGGCAGTACCCCAAAAAATTGCTGGGAAGATGACACCAAAATTGAGATAGTAAAACTGTTTCCTTAAAAACCCAGCATGAGGGATGCCTGGGTGGCTCAGTGGTTAACCGCCTGCCTGCGGCTCAGGTTGTGATCCCGGGGTCCTGGGATCGAGTCCTGCATCAGGCCCCTGCAGGGAGACTGCTTCTCCCTCTGCCTGTCTCTGCCTCTTTCTGTGTCTCTCATGAATAAATAAACAAAATATTTAAAAAAAAAAACAAAAAAACCCCCAACAGCATGATTTCAAATTAAATACAGAAATTGTTAAAAACAGGCCAATACATAGACACAGAAAGTTGATTTTCTATGACTTGTTGCCTAAGGCCTGGGCAGGATGGTGAGTGACGGGTAAACAGACATAAGAGTTCTTTTTAGGGTGACGGAAATGTTCCAAACTTTGTGGGGATGGTCATATAAGTCTGTAAATACTAACATTCATTAAATTTAACACTCAAAATATGTGAATGTTATATGTAAATTATATCACAATAAGGCTATTTAAAATATAAGTACAGAAATGTTTAAGAGAACCCGTAAGATTAATATTTTCAAGATTTTGGGGATCCCTGGGTGGCTCAGCGGTTTGGCGCCTGCCTTTGGCCCAGGGCGTGATCCTGGAAACCCGGGATCGAGTCCCACATCAGGCTCCTGGCATAGAGCCTGCTTCTCCCTCTGCCTGTGTCTCTGCCTCTCTCTCTCCCTCTCTCTCTCTCGTGTGTCTATCATAAATAAGTAAATTTAAAATATATATATATATACACATATATATTTTCAAGATTTTATCCTACATGGGCAGGAGCTCTATCTCACAATCCCAACAATGACTTAATTGAACAATTTACTTGATTTTAGATTATTTGATTTGAGATTTTAAGTTGAAATCTTGTTCATGTATACTATTGGGGCATTTTAAAAACTTACCAGTCACTCTATTTCTAAGGCTGATGTATTAGATTTGTTTATCTAAGTACTCATTGGTTAATCAAGCAACTGAAGTACTCGAAAAAGACATTAACTATATTAAATTTTAAATGCAATTTAAAATGTTAAAATCAGGTTGGGTTAAATATTAATCAAAGGCTACCCTGAATGTAGCCATGAACATTTACTAGACTTCTAAGAAGAGTCAGATTTTTATAGGCTAGCATCCTAGACTTGTAGCTTTAGTTTTTCTAGAAGCTTTTTTGGTACACAGCCGTCACCTTGAATGACATGAAAATGCTCACAATAACAGAATTAACACTTAGGAACTGGCACCTTCACGCTGGTTGAAGGTGGGAGAATCAGAGCATCTCAGGTAAAGGAGGACCAGCCCCCAGCCCAAATTCGGTTCCCAAAATCCAACAGCTGTGGACGAATTTTACTGTTGAAAAACATAAGACCCTGTGGAAAAACAGAGTTCAAGGAATCAAAATTGGCAGTTAACCTAGGAAAGCCCTTATAGATGACATTTTATGTTCCTTTAAATAAAACAAGAGAGGCAGTGCTGGTGGTATAGATCACATTAATTACATTCTACACCTTGAATAAGTAATTACGAATATTGTACAGTTAATTCTCATTTACCCTTCCTTGCATGCTAGAGAATTTCTATACTCTCCCCTGCAGTTTTCCTGGAATGCTTATAAATTTATTTTACAGTGATGCAGATAATATGCCAAAATACTTTCTTCCCTGCGGCTGGTGCTTCAAGTCTCGTTTTACGACTTGGAGACATTTACGTCTGCCTCTGGGGTTCCCCCGCAGCTCCAGACGCAGGGAATTATTCCAGGTCACCTTTATGCAAGCTACTTGAGCGTGGTGGGGCATTAACCCCACACCTACCCTCTGGCCTTAAGTACAGAAAGTTTGACTCTGTGCAGGATAACTTGGCTCTAATGCAGTTGGCCTGTGCTGGGCACCCCATCTCTTGCATAAGCTTTGCTCCCTCTTGCCCACACAGGGATTGCTGCCCAAGCTTTGTCTCTCTCAAGGCCACCTGGGCAAACCTTGAGCACACCCAGGCTTTTGCTTTCTTTTGCTTTGCCCCACTCTGTCCTAGAAGGCAGAATGGGGGCCTGGCTAAGATCATGGTGTAGCAGATTGAATAGTGGACCCCCCGAAATACTCAGAGCACCTCTGAATGGGACCTTATTTGGAAATTGGTCTTTGCAGGTATAATTTATTAAATTAAGACAAGGTCACATGAGGCTGGGGTTGGCACTAAAGCCAATGACTACTGTTTTTATAAGATAGGAGGGGACACAGAGAGAGTAGAGAGGCACAGCTACCAGCCAAGGAGTACCAAGGATTGCCGGGAGCCAGCAGGAGCTAGGGAGAGGCAAAGAAGGCTTCTGCCCTAGAGCCTTAAGCCCTGCCAACACCGTGATTTCAGGCTGCCAGCCCCCAGAGCTGTGAGAAAACAGATTTCTGTTGTTTTAAGCCACCGAGTTTGCAGCACGTTGTTATGGCAGCCCTAAGAAACTAATACATACAGGCTCGTGTCCTGTACAACCTCGACGATATACCCAATCTCTTGGCTTCAGTTACCTATCTGTAAAATAAATTCTACCTAGTAGGTATGTTCTGAGGACACCTATAAATCAATCCACGTTAGGCATGTGTAAGGGCTCAGGAAGCTATAATTAGCTACCGTTCCTGGTGTCCCGAGCCTTCTCTTTCTAACTACTCCCCAAGAGAGCACCAGAAAATCCTCTATTTCAACCACAAATCTCCCTGTTATGGACATGATATATATACACAGTAATCTGTGGACACAAGATCATTTCACAGGATGGAGAAAGGACTTGGTGATGTATGATGGAAGTCTAACCATTTTGGCTTTGCTCAAGACACACGTGAGGCAGCTGTGGGAAGCTGCCCGGGGCTTGTTGAACAGACAATGTGTGTACCTTGCCTCCAGAAGCAAGAGACAACTAGAAAGAGATTATCCCCCACAACAAAACACATGCTTATAGTCGTGAAGAGCCAGAGCTTTCCAAGGCATCCAGCCATCCATCTACCCAAACCCATATTTTCATTTCCATATATCTAGATGACTTTAGGATGGGAATTATCATTTTAATTGTTCATCTGTATTATCTTCTTCTGACATTTTTCTGGCACAAAGTGCTAACTTTTAAAATATCCATACATGTACTATGTCACTGCAGCCGTGAAGACATTTACAGCCTTCAACTCCAGCATTTACCCTGTTGGGAGTGACAACAAGTGAATAATCCAACAGAAGCTAAAGAATTTATGCACAAAGATGTTTACTATAATATTTCCCTTCCAATGGCCGAAAATTGTAACCACTGTAAAACGCCCATGATTAGAGGAATCATTTTATAAATTATCCACTTAGGTACGTCATTAATAAATCACAGTATATTAAGTACTCAAAAACGATACTGTTATTAAAAGTAATAAGGTGAAGACATTAGAAAAAGGATTTAAGTTAAAAAGCAGCAGATTTTGGGGCGCCTGGGTGGCTCAGCGGTTAAGCGTCTGCCTTTGGCTCAGGATGGAGTCCCACATCGGGCTCCCTGCATGGGGCCTACTTCTCCCTCTGCCTGTGTCTCTCCCCCCCCCCCCGCCCGTGTCTCTCAGGAATAAATAAATAAAATCTTTTAAATAAATAAAGGGCAGCAGATTTCCAAATACTATGAGGACCAGGATCTCAGCTATGTAAATATATATACATATAAATGACAACAGATAAACATACAAAAACACATTCTTCCACCTTGTTTATCATTTTTCCCCCACTTAAAAATGATGATGTCGGGATCCCTGGGTGGCGCAGCGGTTTGGCGCCTGCCTTTGGCCCAGGGCGCGATCCTAGAGACCTGGGATCGAATCCCACATCGGGCTCCTGGTGCATGGAGCCTGCTTCTCCCTCTGCCTGTGTCTCTGCCTCTCTCTCTCTCTGTCTCTGTGTGACTATCATAAATAAATAAAAATTAAAAAAAAATGATGATGTCAATATAATGGGAGATCCAAAACAACTCTAAGTGTCATGGACGTTCCTGAAAGCCAGGGAAGTTCTAAAGAAAGTGTTAGATCTCTCCCCAATAATGAAGAAAAACCTCTGTAGCCACTGCTGGGGCTATTTTCTGCCAACAGATTTCTGACAAATGAGAGCACAATGAGTATGCTTCATGTCTGCATGTCTCAGGACTACAAGTTGCTTAAGTATAACTTGAGTTGCTCTTATCAAGAAGTGGTATAGGGGTGGACAGATAAAAGCTGGCACTGGAGAAAATCCAAAAGTGGGTGGAAGGAGGCAGGGGGTGGGCGTAGAGAAGGCATATCTGGGTTCTAAGGGCAGCTCTGCTGTGCTTCTTGAAATGTGGTCAGAAGGGAAAGACCACTGCAGCTGTAGACTATTAAACATGCCCACGCTCCCCATCTCCCTCCATCCCTTCTAGTGAGTCTGACATGCAAAGCTGAACCTCACTCCATAATCTCTCTGAAGACATGAAGTAAGAAGGGAATGAGCCCATGGGGGTGGGGTGGGGGTGGGAAGCATGAGGACCAAAGATATTATAGTGATTTTCCCTAGGGAAATATTTAGCATTTTGAGACTTTTTCCTTTAGATAGATAGATAAAAGCTTTGTGACAATATGGAGAGTTTGCCTAAGAAGTATGACTGTTGTGCAGAGTATTCTTATTGCCATGGTAAGCAGGAAGGCATGGCCTCTAAAGATGCAGCACACACATCCAGCCTGAGTTTAGATATTAAAATTCTTTTCAAAGTCAGCCAGGCAGGATCTATGTGTGCAAGCAAATTAAAGAGCTGTAAAACCATAAGAGGGTGTTTGCAAATGGCTGTAGCTCCAAAAAGGGTCCGATGAGAAGTGGCCAGGTATGTTAGTAAGGGCTCTGGTTCAGAGCTTGCTGCCACCAGCTGTGTGGGTGACCAGAGAAGAGGAGGACAAAAATAAGCAGAACATATTCTGAGTTCCTACAATATGCCATGCTGAATGCTAGGCACTTAACTTCTCCTTTTTTGGGACCATCCTAGAACATAAGAGTGATCACTTAAAGAAAATAAATAAATAAATGTCATTATTTCCATTTTACAGACGAGAAAACAAATTCAGGTAGGTATTTACTGAAGTCACACAGCTTGTGCCTGACAGATTCTGGAGACTGACATAGCAGGTTAATCTCTGAGTGTTATCAACAGAAATCTATCTGATAGAGAAGGGGAGCAGAGCAGACACCAAACATAAAAAACAGCATTTCACAATGCTAGGCCCATCCCTTAGTAAGAGTAATAATGTGAAAATATGGCAATAGGATTGAAGTCATTTAGTAATAGGAACGGAGCAGAATTACCACACCTGTCTGACTCAGATAGGTCAAAACATTGACAGAAAAGTGTTTAAACACATACACACAACAACATGGACTTTGTAAAGCAAAGTAGCTACGGCTAAGCCCTGAAGGCATCTGAACTCCTGCAAGCATCTTCACCCCTCTGTGCCCTAGTCTTCTCACTGATAAGAGGTGAAAATAGCAAGAGAACGTGCCTTATGAGTTAATAAGGGGATAGGGTGAAAGCACCAAGTATGACCAGCCACAATTCCAAGGTACATGCGTTGTTCTCATAGTTTGTGACTTCTCTGAAATCACGGTGCAGCCTTCTTCCACTTGATAAAGCAGGGGATGATGGGTGATGGTGAGGTGCATCCCCGACTCCCTTCACAGATCCAGGCCTTCCTCGACCTTCAACTTCTAGCTCAACCCCCTGGAAGAAGCGTGTTCCCTCTCCCTTCCTTTCCTTCTTTCTCCCTCTTTTTTCCTCCCTCTTTCTCTTGTCTCAATCTCCTATAAGTTTAATGCTTTGTTTCCCAAGCCAAGACAAATGTCCCCAAGTCCAAATGGCAAAGTGCTACAGCATTAAAAGCCCTGGACCCTTTGAGGGTGAACCCAGAGTGAGGGCTCACTCAGGGACAGGCAGGCAGCTGCAGGCTAACAAGCTCTGAGACAGCCCCATGCACAAATCATGCATCACAACGCTGGGGACACGTGCCTTGGTGCCCCAAATGGCTGTGGAAGCCTGTGGGTGTCAGGATGGATCAGGGTAATGGGTCTTCAGCAGCATGGAGAAAAACCCTCTTGTCATAAGATTCAGCCTTCCTCCACATAACCGTCCCAGCTCTTGCTGAGGCCAGAAATCAGTGTTCTTCAGATCAATGGTTTCTAGTAACTTTCCAATGTTTTGCCACTTAAATAATAGCCAGCTTTCTCAAATCTTGAGAAACCACAACACCTAAAATAAACACAGAAGAATTTTCCCAATGATCAAGCTTTCCTCCCACAAAACTTTATTAAACAGTTAATTCAGTTACGCTTGAATCATATGTAGATTGACATATATATGTGTCAATATCAAAAATATTAATATCTGAAAAATATTAACATATCACCATGACCTCCAGATGATCCACCAGCTAAGTATGAAGTTACTCCTCCAGTAGAAGGTAAAGGAGGTCAGCATCCCTGGGATCAGGGCCGAACATCCAGAAGGGTGAGGGTGTAGAAAGCATCCATCCATAAGAGGTTCTACACAGAAAAGGCTAGTGGAGAAATCCTTCCTGGGTATCCAAAGTCAAGGGTGAGGATTTGGCAGAGAGGAGAGTCAGAACAGAACTAGGATGGCTAGAAACAGCAGAGGAGGCACTTTTGCCTTTCACTTCCTTCTGATCTCAGGCAACATCAACACTCAAGGCTTCACTTGCTTTTTCACAACGACTGTGTTGGAACCTAAAATTCTCAGTTGTTAGCTCATGAACATCACCCAAAGAAATAAGAAAATCTCACTTCCTTCCAAGTGAGGTAGGGAGCCTCAGAGGCCTGAGCTCCCATGTCTTGACAAAAATTTTCCTGGTTCCCAGGCCAGCTATATCACAGAAACAGAACCGAGCAAGTCCAGGGGAAAAAAGAATTGGGTTCCCTACGCCTCCAGGAAGCTCTTCATGGGGCACAATTTTGGCCCTGGTGTAGAGGTGGGAGGCTCAGGTATATATTTATCTACCATTCTCTGATCATATCTGACACACTGAATCTTTATTCAGCCTTCTCCTACTTTATCCAAAATCTCTATGTCTTTGGGGTAGGGGGGTTAAAACTCCAACTGAAGGGGAGTGGGATGTGCGGATGGATGAAACATGCCAAGAGGATTGAATAGTAAGTACACTGATCCCATGAGCACATGTAATGGACAAAACTGCTAAATCGCTATATTGTACATCTGAAACAAATATAACACCATATGTTAAGAACACTGGAATTAAAATACATTTAAAAAATAAAAATAATAAAATATAACTGAAAGTAAGAAATCAAGTCTCATGGTATTTGGAAACAAGCAGTATAATGTCCCACCTAACTGACCTAATTAGCCACCCCCTTTTTTTTAATGTCCTGAATTTTATTACACCAGCCAGTCAAAGGTTTTGGCTTTCCTCTGGCTGAACAATATTAAAAATGTTAGTCAAATCCAAAATCCAATCTTTAGTTTCAATTTTCTTTTATACTCTGGCTTAAGCCTGGAATCTTCCTGCCTGTTACCAGAAACCGCAAAAGATATTTTATCCGCCAAACTTATAATGCATGGGGGAGAGGTCACAAATGATTTCTGGCTTCGATCCCCTAATGAAGTAACCAATGGGCCTCGAAAGCAAAAACCAAAGGGTTTTATTCAAAGTTCAGGCTGTATTCTTCAAATGTCCATCCAAAATAAAAGGGATTCATTACTCTCAGGACTAGATCTTATGTGACCATTGTCTGTGGATGTCAGTTGCAAGTAATGGTTCTGTGTACCTTGTGTACCCCTCAATCATCCATGCTGGTGAGACTGTGATGAGCCAGACCACTCAGAATCAGCAGGTGACCCACAGCCTCACTTCCAGTCAGCTGGGTACTGCAACAGCATCCTTAAACATTTAGCTCTCATCTCCTGGGATGTCTGGCCTGCAGAGTTACTCAAGCACAGCTGGCCAGGGAGAGTCAGGAGCAGAATCAGTGCTGGGGCTCTGAGGGTGCAGCCGGGGGATGCATCCACATACTGGCCTTCAGAAACTACTCACACCAGAACATATTTATGGTTGTAAAACTTCATTTGGGGCAAAGAAGTAAAACAGCCCATACCTGGGCAGCCCGGGTGGCCCAGCGGTTTAGTGCCGTCTTCAGTCCAGGGCCTGATCCTGGAGACCCGAGATTGAGTTCCATGTTGGGCTCCCTGCATGGAGCCTGCTTCTCCCTCTGCCTGTGTCTCTGCCTCTCTATCTGTGTGTGTGTGTGTGTGTCATTAATAAATAAATAAAATCTTTAAAAACAAAAACAAAAAACAGCCCATTCCTGACATAGGAGTGATAATAACGGTTAGCTGCCTGCCTGTTCCAACGGGCCCTCCACCTACAACCCAAGGCCTCCCATGGTAAAGATGAGATATCCCGGGTCAGGGAGATCACGTGATGCACCTGGGGTCACCAGCTGAAATCACTGCCTCTCTATTCCATCGATGGAGGAAACGGTGGCTCAGTGATGTAACGGATTTGTGCAGGGGCACAGAGCAAAGTGGTAGGGCAGAGACGCAAACCCAGATGAATAAGATTCGAGTTCAGTCTTGCCCCCTCCACACATGAACTGCCTTCCATATGAAAGTTTCTTTTAAAATGGCGAGGGGGTGGTATGCACTGAAGAAATAGTTTTCTGAGCATCCACACTCTACAGGCCCACAGAGGTGACCAGGACAGATGCAGCCCTCTCTGAGCTTCAAGGGCCAGCAGCACCCTCCTCCTTTGGCATCTTTCTAGGATTCTTTGACAACAAGGAAACAGAGGCAAGTGACTAAGTCCCTTATCAGCTACCTGGGCACCAACTCAGAGGCTGAGATTCCTGAGATGCCTGGGTGGCTCAGTGGTTGAGCATATGCCTTCGGCTCAGGGCTTGACCCTGGAGTCCTGGGATGAGTCCCACTTTGGGCTTCCTGCATGGAGCCTGCTTCTCCTCCCTCTGTCTGTGTCTCTGCCTCTCTCTCTCTCTCTCTCTCTGTCTCTGTGTGTGTCTCTTGTGAATAAATAAATAAAATCTTAAAAAAAAAAAGGAGGCCAAGATTCCTGTTCATACCTCCAAGGGGGGTGGGGACAGGGGACTAGCACCTCAACAGCCATTCAGTGTTCCATCAATTAACTAATCAGCCTTTTTAGCCAGGGTAACTGAGTCCTAAGGGCCCAGAAGCTTCCTAGCTTTTACTCAGGAGGGTGAGGGGTCTGGTCTATCTCCCAAGGAATGGAGCCAGCTACCCGTTCACCCCTCTAGAATGCCTACCACAGACAGTTCTACTGAGTTCTTTCTGGAGCTTACGGTCAATCCCTCCCCGGACTGAAAGAACAGGGACTATCAGACGGCACTTCAGATTTCTGGGAAAGGAGAGGCCTCGCCAGGAAATTGAAAGCCAGAAAGCTTTCGACCAGCTGTGCTGTCACCCTGGCCAGAGGGCCCCATGTACCCAGGGTTCTCATCAGAACAGAGGCACGGAGCTCCAAGATGCAATCAGAGAGATCAAGATCTTAGGAAAGAAACTTAAAGAGAAAGGTCTGCTCAGAAGCAAAGCTTGAGGGGCACCTGGGTGGCTCAATGGTTGAGTGTCTGCCTTCAGCTCAGGGCATGATCCTGGGGTCCCGGGATACATTCAGCTCCTTGCATGGAGCCTGCTTCTCCTCCCACTGCCTATGTCTCTGTCTCTGTGTCTCTCGTGAATACATAAATAAGATCTTAAAAAAAAAAAAAAAAAGCAGCAGTAAAGCTTGATTCTACACAAATACAGGAGAAGAAACACAGAGAAGGCACACAATATATAAATGAATTTGGAAAGACCGCTTGATTCAGGAAAACTTATCTTTAGGTTTATTACACGCAAGCCATCTAGTTGATCCCAAGGACAAGGAACGTCTGGTGTAGTTAAAGACAGTGGGCTGGAGACCAGGAAGCCAGTGTTTTGGGCTGAGTTCTTCACTGGGGGGTGTGACTTTGGTGACACTCCCCCTTTCTGGGTCTCAATATCCCCACCTTTAATTAGGGGGGTTGCTTTATGTAAGATCCCTTCAGCTGCAAAATTCAATACTTCTGTAACTCTCAGCCCACTGGCTGCTCCAGGGCTCTCCCCTCCACTGCTGTGAGGTTCACCAAAATTCCACTGGCAATGCGCTCTACCAACAAACAGGCCAGCTTTTGTGGTCTCCTCAGAGCATGGTAACCACAGAAATAAACACAAATGCACCAAAAAATGTAAATGGGTCGTAAGCACTCTTATACATATGAAGTCAGCAGTGAGAAATGTATAAGAAGATTGTCTACAGATCTTTTGTCGACACACAGTTTAAAAAAAATTTTTTTTTAAATATAAAAATGCCCATTTGTTTGGTTCTCAACCAGGTCAGTCTTGAGCCAGCAGCATTAGAAAACTTCAGTCCCAGTCACAGCCATGGGTTGCCTCTTCCCAACACACCCATTGGAGGGAAACTGGGATCTTTCATAGAGGTATCCTCTATCCTGCCGGGGCAGCTGGGAGAAGAAGGGGAAGCTGCCCTTGGCATTGACCAATGAACTCATCATCCTGCCTGGCTCAGAAATAGAAATTGAGCATTAAACATAGCTTACCAGCATCTCCCTGACCAGCATCTCAGACCGAAGTTAATTTGATCGTATGAAAGTCAGGGGTGCGGATGCCTACCCAATGGGTAATGATTTACCTATCATCCCAATAATCCCCGACCACCCTACTGTCACCTGAAAGCAGGTACTAAGCACCTAAATGGGCTGGGCGCTGTCTTCCTATGGGACCCCTGGGTTGGGCTGCATGCACAACAGTGTGAATGTACTTAATGCCTCTGAACTATACACCTTTTAAATGGCTAAAACAGATTTCATGTTATGTGCATTTTACCACAATGTTTTTTTAAGAAATATCAAAGAAACAAACAACAAAAAAAGTTTAGGGTGCAGCCCCAGGCACACCTAATCACACTGATGCAAAATAGAAATGCTCAGCCAGTGAACTATTTCTAGCATGTCCCCAAAATGTCTGGGCCTGATGGTAATAGCCTCTGCTCTAGCCAGAGTAACTGTGGGCCTTTGTTCAAGCATCATACCTGAAACCTTAAAAGTGAATCCACAGCCATCTCCACCCATCTCGGGGTCTCCATACCAAGGCCTAGCCAGGTGGTTTTCCAACCTGACCACTCCTCTGGACCACCTAGGGTGAGGTCCATGCAGATTCCAGGACACTCCCCACCACGCCCCCCTCCAATCAAGATCCTGATTTGATAAGTCTATCTCAAGACCCAAAGGTCTGCCCTTTTAAGTGCATCCCAGGTAACTTAGGGGGATTTAGGATGCATTAAAGGGTCTGGGAGCAATGAGAAGGGAGTAGCAAATCAGACACAGTCCTTGCAGAGTCTTTGGAAGTACCCAGAGGCATGTGGCCACAGGGACTGCTGGCAGCTCCTAGTCTCCAGGTAAGGCTGCCTGGTGCTCTCTCTCAGTTTCAAGGAAGCCCTTGACTTTGAGTCCTGGAACAAGTCAGGGCAAGGCACACGTTGAACTGCTCTCCTGCCTTTCCCCCTGCTGGTAGACAGACCATCAGCCAGAACCAGAATGCCCAGATTCCAGCGCCAACTCTCTCCGCACACAGCCACCTACCTCATCATCGAGCCTCGGGCTTTCAGACTCTGTAAAATGGGCCTGATGATACCTGCCCTGCTGCCTCCTAGGGCTGTTGTCCCAACCATGTGACCTTGGGCTCTTTACAGTCCACCTCTCTTGGCCTCAGCTTCCACATTTGTAAAGTGGGAACAAAAACAGTATCCATTTCACAAGGTTCTTATCTGCGCTACCTGGGCAATGCAAACCAAGAGCTCAACCACCAAGATGCACGCACAAAGCACTTAAGTGTTAACGATCCTTGTATTTATGGATATGTTGCTTGTAGATGTGCTTGGGAGGGAACAAATCTAAGAGACGACAACTTTCACACTCGTGTCATTGAAACACAAAATCCATGCATGCACGCCGTCCACCCTGTGATTATAAGTCATGGCCCTTTGCCTTAGAGGTGACAAGAATGGAGGTGAGAAGCCAGCCTTTTGACTTCAAATGTGAGTCTCTCCAGGCAAGAGGCGAAGGGATACTTCCATCAATAATTATTGAGCACCGCTGACAGAGGGAAGGACGTGGCCTTTGATAAAGGAAGGGGCCCAACCCTGCTGCTTCCAGAGCAGACTCTCAGAAGGAAGGGAGTCACATGGTAGCTGGGTGTCTGACAGGAAGGCCTGCGGACTATGCTCCATGTCACCCCATCGAAGGCCACAGAGAACGACTCACAGATCCCAGAACACATCCAGTAATTTCTTTTCCCTCTGTCAAGCCATTCTCACTTCTGGAACTTTCTTCGCTTTCTCAGTTGCCTCAGCCATGATCCTCTTCACCTACATTTCACTGGCGCTGTGGCTCACGCATCCCCGCCTGATGGAGGCAATGTCCAGCATCCCCTGATCCCATTATCCTGTGTGGGTTTCCTCAAAACACCAGCCCTGTCCCCTTGAGCCTGAAGCCCTTGGGTCCCCCTGTCCTCCTCACTATGACACCAGGGCCTGGCCCCTGCCAAATGCTCAGAAAACACTTGACTGAGTCCACTCAGGGGAAACCTGGAACCCAGGCACCCAGGGCTCCTCCCACCTTAGGTCCGTGGTCCTGGAGTCATTCTCAGATCCGCCTCTCTGATTCTACACCAAGTGGCTGGGTCTGGTACTACAGCTTGCACTGCTGTGACGGGAAAGGACAGAGCCCAGGGGCTGGAAACCCCAGGTTCTAGAATCACAGACCTTGGTATCAGCCTCAAGCTGTCACTTCCCACCATGTGACCCTCGATGAGCCATGGCCTTCTGACAAAACCATCCTTTCATGGACACCAAAGGACAGCACGGCTGCGGGCACTCGTTTGTGGCACACGGTAGGTGTCCCACAAATGATGTTCTCTGTCCTCTGTCCCCACGACCTGTGCGACCTGGGCCAACTCCCCTTTCCCGCTACCCCCTTCTCATCCCGCAAATGAACGTTAGAAAGCATCCTCAGCTCACGGGGTGTTCCCAGGATGAGAGAAGGTAGTCCTGGGAAAGCAGGGCATTGGGGCCACGCCCGAGCTCTCAGCACACCGCAGCGGGCCACGACGTCCATACTGTGGCCTTTCCTCCTAAACCCGCGGCCTCCTGAAGGGCACGGACCTGCACTCCCGCCTCCGTGCCCAACACTCGATGCCTGGCATGTGACCTCTGAGGTCACCCCAGGCCCACCAGCAGCCAGCTCAATTCCCGACGGGAGTGTGTGTGGACAGGACGCAGAGAAGGCATGTGGTTTGCGGTGGGTTGCACAGCTCTGCAAAGGCAGGAGGAGAAACGTGCTGCAAGTGCAGAGCGGGGGTGTCACAGATGGTGAAAGACCCCACCTGCTCACACACCTACTGGTAGGAGGAAGCTTGCTGTTAAAAATGAGTCAACTTTCTCTTCAACAAGACAACCAAGGCTGTGACAGCGACGGACAGAGACCAGACCTGGCGTGCGCGAGGGAGGAGGCACCTCGGCCCGACTCCCATGGAACTTAACCCTTTGCGTGCGGAGTCAACGTGTACGTGCGCGGGGCCGGCGTGTGCGTGCATGGGGTTGGCGTGTGTGAGGGGGTGTGCGTGCGTGCGGGAGTCTGCGTGCGTGCGGGGGGTGTGCGTGCCGCGGGGGTGTGCGTGCGTGCTGCCGGCGGGTGCGTGCGTGCTGCGGGGGGTGTGCGTGCGTGCTGCGGGGTTGTGCGTGCGAGCCGCGGGGGGGGGGGTGTGCGTGCTGCGGGGCTGTGCGTGCTGCAGGGTGTGCGTGCGTGTATGTGCGTGCGTGCTGCGGGGGGTGTGCGTGCGAGCTGCTGCGGTGTGAGTGCTGCGGGGGTGTGCGTGCCGCGGGGCTGTGCGTGCGAGCTGCGGGGGGTGTGTGTGCGTGCTGCGGGGCTGTGCGTGCGGGGGTGTGCTGCGTGCTGCGGGGTGTGCGTGCGTGCGTGGGTATGCGTGCTGCGGGGTGTGCGTGCGAGCTGCTGCGGTGTGAGTGCTGCGGGGGTGTGCGTGCGTGCTGCCGGCGGGTGCGTGCGCGCTGCGGGGTGTGTGTGCGTGCTGCGGCGGTGTGCGTGCGCGCTGCGGGGTGTGCGTGCGGGGGTGTGCTGCGTGCTGCGGGGTGTGCGTGCGTGCGTGGGTATGCGTGCTGCGGGGTGTGCGTGCGAGCTGCTGCGGTGTGAGTGCTGCGGGGGTGTGCGTGCGCGCTGCGGGGTGTGCGTGCGCGCTGCGGCGGGTGCTGCGTGGGGTTGGCGTGCGTGCGCGCGGGGCCAGCCGGGGGAGCACCCGCGTTGGGGGATTCCGATTGCACCCCCGCACAGGGGCCGCCACACCCGTCAGGTACGTTAGCCGGGGCCCAGGTCAGTGTGGCAAACGCGAGTGGGCGGGCAGGCGGCCCAGCCCCCGCCCTGACTGCGGAGTTTCTTCCGCAATATCGTCCTTCCGCCAAGTGTAAGGCGATGTTATGAGGCACCATGGACAGCACCGCCCGGCCTCGGCCTCGGGCCTCAGGCCTCGGGCTCCCAGCACAGCGTGGCCGCGGGACCCGCACACCAGCGCCCGCACTGCCGTCCCTATGACCGGGGCCGACGGCCACATCCTCCCCCCGCTCCACTGTCGGCTCCTCCCGGACGTGAGCTTTGCTCCCACTCAGTCCAGCAGGTCTGCGGGCCCCCGACGGCCCCCGACGGCCCCCGACGGCCGGTGCTGTGCTCCGCGACAGAGCGACGGGTCGGGTCGGGGCAATGACAAGATCGAATCGGGCATCTGCTGCGCGCTTCTCTAAGCCTTACAGCAACAGCTCAAAATGGACAATTTAGAGATCAGTCTGTGAGAATGCTGTCCACAGGCCCTGATGACGGGCCCCTTAAACCAGTTCCACCGATCGTATTTGCCGTTGTCTTTCGTTCGGAATATACAACGTTCTGACAACCCGAGGAGGCTCGTGCACTGAGCTCTGCTATCTAACAAGGTAACGCCAGGAGGGTCTCTATCCCTAGAATTTATTCCCTCAGAATAACCAAGTTGACAAGTCTGTTGTGTTTACATTTAGAAACTAGTACCTTTACTCAGGTGTGTGGAATATGGAACCAGACTCGTGGGTTCCAAGCTGCGCTCTGCCGCATCCTGGCTCTGGGGCCATGGTTACTGGCCTCCCTCCACCCCCGCCTCAATTTCTTCATCCGTGTGGGAATAATAGTAATGCTGCTCGGGGCTGTTGTGGGGATTAAGGAGCTTTCCAAGAGCACTTAAAAGAGCAGGTGGTACACTTGTGAGTACTTATTAAGGAAATACTTAATAAATGTAGCTCCATACATCACACAGCACTGCCTTAAAGAGCTAATGACCTGCTTTCATTGTAAAGATCTCCAAGGGTAGGTTTCAATTTTTATTTTAGAAGGGGAAAGGCAGTAAAGGCAGTACAGAACACTGGTTAAGAACGCAAATGATCAAACCCCATTGCCTGAGATGCGCAGCTCTGCCTCTGACTTCCTGTGTAACCTTGGGCAAGTCACTTAATCTCTCGGAGATTTAGTTGGTTCATCTAATGAAATGGAGCTCAAACTGCCTTCAGCCTTAAGTGAGTTAATAATGTGAAACACATAGAAAGTAATAGCAAAGTATGACAGTTTGCTGCTGTCATTGTAGCTCTAGGGGAGGTCCTGGCAACAATTGTCACCACTGTCATATTTGTAAAATGTCAAGATGACATTTGAAGTTCTGGAAAACAACTAGGTAACCAGCCACAGGCCACTCTCACCCAACCCAGCTCTGTTCACAGTTCCTGGCTTGTAGCTCATCAGTGAAGGTGAAGCAAGCAGGATTCAATTAAAATCGGCCAGGTTTGCTGTCCCAGTCCCCATCCTGTGGCAAGGCTGAGAGCTAAGGAGACAGAAAAGAAGGGCTGATGCACAGACAGAAGCCCACTGGTACGGTATGTCTGGCTGTTCCATGGTGACAGTTAGCAGAGCAGCAGTGAGCTGCGGTGACAGAGAGCCTGGTGCTCCCACCCACCACCACCATCACCCCCACCACCCCCAGTCCAAGCACAGAAGCATCCACAAGGCGGGAAGGCAAGGAGCCCCCAGCCTCAAAGAGCAGCCTGGGCATCCAGCCCCCAACCCTCTGAATCCTGGTGTGCAAAGGCAACAGACAGAATGATCCTTCCCTGTGGTGACCTGCCCTGGGAGGCCTTGAAACCTTGTACCCAGCTCGTGGGAAGCCCCACTGCAGACTGGAAACTCGCTCACTGCATCCAGGAGGGAGGCAGAAGGGTCACGGGAGAGCTGGTGCCCGAGGAGAGCTTGAGAACGTCTCACTGCGGACAGAACGACACAACATAAGACAGTATTTGGGGGGCACCTGGGTGGCTCACTGGTTGAACATCTGTCTTTGGCTCAGGTCCTGATCCCAGGGTCCTGGGAGCGAGTCCTGCATCGGGTTCCCTGAAGGAGCCTGCTTCTCTCTCTCCCTGGGTCTCTGCCACTCTGTCTCTCATCAATAAATAAACTCTTTTAAAAAAAAAAAAAATTTTTTTTTTTCAGCAGGAGTTGAACTAGAATAGAGGTGCTACAGGTACTCCACAGAGGAAGAGTTTCCTACAGGAGGGAGCTGGGTCATGAAAAATTTAAGAAAATGGCAAAGGAGGCAGGGAAGGGGTTGTGGTGACAGCAGGCCCTGCACACCCAGGGAGCACCCTTCTAACCAAAGGGAAGCCAATCACTGAAAATAAACCTTTCTCTGCCTTCTAAGAAAGGACTGCATTTTTCTGCCAGATCTGATTCAGTCTCACGGGTATTCTGTGATTGTACTTCCCTGTCTACCTCAAAATGCCCCAGCTTGTTGGTCACCCTCAATCTTGGGTACATTTTGCCTAGCCCACGTGATGTGGCCAGTCTGACGCATGTGACTCAATTTCCCAAAGGCTCCCACAGCTTTAACGTGGCTGGCTTAAGTGGCTACAATATCTTTTTTTTTTTTTTTTTTAAGATTTATTTATTTATTCAGAGAGAGAAGGAGACAGAGAGGCAGAGACACAGGCAGAGGGAGAAGCAGGCTCCATGCAAGGAGCCCGATGTGGGACTTGATCTCGGGTCTCCAGGATCACACCCCCGGCTGCAGGCGGCGCTAAACCCCTGTGCCACCGGGGCTGCCCTACAATATCTTTATTTAAAGACATCAGCAAATTTTGTCTCTGGAAAATTGGTCCTGCTGGAGAACCTCAGATTTAAAGGTATAGGAAGAAAAGTTCACAGACATATAGGAATGTGCATGTATGTGTATGTGAGAGCATACATGTGTGTTTACACGTGTACATGTGTGTATGTTTTAGCTCACCTAACGAGAAGAGCTGCCTTGAGCTGGATACTTAGGACTCTGCAAAGGTATAGGGTTTCTCAGGCTTGGGTAGGGTGAGGCAGATTCTAAGGCTCCATTCCAGTTCAGCACAGAGAAAGGTGCTGGGGCCCACTGGTGACGTGTGAGGGGTCACACTAGGAGAGATGGGAGGTGTGTCTGTTGGTATCTGGGTTAGCCCAAAGGACGCCCCCCCGCCCCGAAAGTTCTCCTGAATAATCCTGAATAATCATCTGAACTCAAATGGGGTGGGGTTTTAAAAAATCTCTAAAGGCCTATTAGTTCAAACATTCTGAGCCCCAAATTATATAAAAGCCACTCTCATGCATTCAAAGCTGTACCTTTGTAAGCACTAGTGGCACAGTGGTGTGCATAGCTGCCTCCCCAAGCAGTCCTTCCACTGCAATCAGAGGAAAAAATATGCTGTTTGTGTTGAGAAGAACCCCGCTGAACCCAGTCCTACACACTCCCTGGCAAGCCTGTGCCACAAGCCCCAGGTCATGAGGGCTCTCCTCGGTGGGACCTGGGGTTTGGGGATGGAGAAATAGTTCCCCAGAAACTTGGCCAGCCTGTGGAGTCACTATAACTTCTGTGAGACTCTAAAAGCAATTCCATTATATGCAGCTTTCACTTTACAGACTGACTGCCCTCAATGCAACTTTAAAAGGAAAAGAGAAAAGGGAATTTCACACAAGTGAAATCATGACTTCTCTGGAGTTGAAGACAGTGCTTCAGAGAGGGAACTGAGAAAGGAGTGATTTATGAGAACTGTGAAACCTCAAGACCTGTCTGTGAGAACATTCTAGATTCCTGTTACAGCAGTGACTTTCAGGCTCAGAGTCAGGACATCAACATCACACAACCATGAATGGTTTCCAAGCCCTGTACTTTCTTTTCTTTTTCTTTTTTTTTAGATTTATTTGAGAGACAGAGAAGAGAGAGAGGCAAGAGAAGAGGGAAAGAGAATCTCAAGCAGACTCCCTGCTGAGGGTAGAGCCTGACATGGGGCTTGATCCCACAACCCTGACTGAGATCACGACCTGAGCTGAAACAGAGTCAGATGCTTAACCAGTTGAGCCACCCAGGTATCCCTGAGTTTGATTCTTTCCGTGCTGCAGCAATGCTGACCAGGCATACTGTGGTAGGTGGGGTGGGCCTGGGTTGGAGAATCTGGAATGTGGACAGGCCCTAGACAGTAAAGTCAAAAGAAGGTACACAAAGAAAAAGGAATGTAGTCCCCACGCTGTCCATCCCACTTCTCCAAGAAACTCAGTCCACGTGGGTGTTTCTATCCCAACTTCTCGGCAACCACTCCCCACCTCGAGTTCACACAGCTGGGGGACAGGCTACCACTGCTCAAGAAGAGAATGGTATGCTGTGCTCCTTCGTCTCTCAGAGATGACCTGGGCAGCTGCCCAATCTCAAGGGACTGCCAGGAAGAACAACAAATCAGCAACTACAGAGTGTCCTGGGCCCGAATTAGCCATTCCTCAGGGCCCTGGCATCCTCACACATTCACTCCACCTCCCCAACCCAGTCCCTGCTGCCTGCAGATCCCTCCGATGCTGGTGGCAGCGAGTCTCCTGTTCTGAGCCACAAGCAACACACAGTAGGCAATTTACTCCTAAAAAAACTGGGGGCTGTAGAGGGCAGTCTGCAGAGTCTGTTCCAGGATGGAAGCTCAGAGGCATCCACGGCTGGTTCTGACTACTGCCATTGCTGGCCGCCAGGAAGCCTCAAGTCCCCACCAGCAGAGGTCCTCCCTCCCCAGGGTGAAAGGCAAACATCTTATTGGGGGAAAAAACAATCCACTGGCAAAGGATAAAGGATTTCCATCCTGCACAATCCCATCCTTAGGCTGACTTGGGGAGAAAATGTGTAAGACTTGATGGGGCTTAACCTAGAGAGGGAACTAGGCTCCAAAAGCCTTGAGCAGTCAAGGCTGACAGGAACAACATCATAAAAATAGCAGTTAAACGTTTTGCACCCCTGCTGTCCACTGGGCACTGGTTCAGACTTTAGAACTCCTATCTCACTGAATCCTCTCAACAACACTAAGAATAAGAAGTAAATACTATTATCTCTACTTTATAGGTAAGAAACTGAGGCAGTGGAAGATTCAGTGACTTGCCCAAGGCAACACACGGTTCATTCATTCCTTCAACATATATTTATTTCCCGTGTGTCTCCAGCCACTGTACCAGATCGGGAGCATAGAGTGGCTACGCAGTGGGAAGCCACATGTGACCCCTCAGATGGGCCAATCTGCAAAGGGAAACATTGCGTCAGCTGAACCATGAGAACACATGGAGGAGGCCCCCCCAGGGGAGACAGGCCTGTGTTAGAGTGTCCTGCTCCTTAGAGCTGCAGGAAGGAGGGGAGGCTGGAGGGAGATCTGGTCCTGCTGGATAGCATTTCTGGGACGTGGGACACCTCCCTCCTGTCTGAGTCAGCCTCATCTTCAATGCCACCTCAGTGCCCCCATGTAGCAGGGTCTCATGACTGGGGAACTTCCTCTGCCCACACCTCAGTAGTGGCCCCCTGAATCCCTCATGCAGCAGGTAACTGGGCGCCAATGAGAGAGCAGTCCACAAGATATGTCTGCCAGCCCCTGCACATCCCAAAGTCTGGCAGAGCCTACACTGTCCTTCCTGACTCACAACCCAATGCAGCCACCAGAATCCCCTTCCTATGTGCTAAAACCCACCAAGAACAAACATTGAAAGCTCTTCCACCAAATCCAGAACCAGAACACCATTTTCAATGGGCCACACAGAGCCCAAGACAGGGGACCGGGAGGGGGAGGGGCTATTCTCCAACTAATCATGGAGAAAGTCAAGTCTGGATGGCTAGAACAAGCTGGAATTACACCTGTGGAAAAAGAAAGTACTACTATTGAATGTAACCTGCGTAAAGTCACAGAGGTAATCAAGGTAAACCAAAAGAGGTTTTTAAGCTTGTGATGTGACTCAGAGACTACAAATGCAGGAAAAAGATAAAAACCTCTGGGCTTTTTCATGAGCACAGAATCCCACGAGGGAGCGTGAAAAGGATTATGATGGAAGAGAGAGTAACACGTTGAGTGTCTAGTCTTTAGACGTGGCCTCAATCAATGCTATCAACCCATTTAAACTACACAGCCATTCTCTACAAGGCGAGTTCTATTCCTAAAATGGCCACTTTACAGGGGGGAAACTGAGGCACCAAAATGTTAGGTAAAGACACCGTAGAGAGCTAGAAATACCTCTCGAGCCCATGCCACAGTTCAAGGTTCCAGGAAGCAGACAAATGCTCAGCCACCATGAATCATCACTTCTCTTGCCTAACGGAAGTGTGAGAATTCACAAAACAATGTCCCTCCTCATGCTCAAGCAGGATGTCCAAAGATGGAGCCCTGATGCGACTTAGCTATGTGACCGTGGGTCAGCCAAGTAACCCCTCCGGTCTTCTAGCATCTTCCTCTGTGAGATAAAGGTTGGATAAATAATGCCCAAAGTCCCCTTGAGCTCTAAAAAGCTACAGCCAGACTGGGTACAGTCACCTTTCACTGGGCAATTAATTTGAAATCATTGAGAAATATGCAAACGTATCTGAATTCAACACCCTCAACCCAACCAACTTGCCAAATAATAGGAAAACAGTTGCTTCAGCCAGAGGAGACTTTTAAAGTTCTTCTCTGGTCCAGAGGGCCAGAGACAGGCAGACCCAGACAGGCCACGAAAAGGCTCTGGCCCCTGCGTGGGCCCTGCACTACCTCTTGTCAGAGTGACTGAGGAGCAGGGGCATGGCCTCATTTTCCTGTTTTTATAGCACTGCAGGTAACCCTGAGGGATTCAAAGCCTGAATCCTATGCTGATTTGTCCACCTGAAGCCAGTTCTCCTGGTCCTGCCCAGTCTACCTCTCCAGACCAGTAGCCCTCTCAGGCCACCCAAGGGGCCACCCCAGAAAGCCCCCATTGATTTGCCAATGGATTCCATTCTGTGTAGATGACAACACAGAGGACTGCAAGGAATACCCCCAGGGCCATTCTTCACATCAACAGACTTCCTTGAAATGAGGCCTGGAGCAGGGAGAGGACAGAAGAAGCACTAAAGACAGAGCGGAGTATAGCGCTATCAGGTGCTGACAGTACAAGGGCTAGAGTCCCAGAGACGCAAGTTCAAATCCTTCCTCAGCCTCAGCCTCCCTAACTCAAAAATGGGCCTTAAAATGGGACATACTTCATAAAACTGCAATAAGGATTAACTGGAAGTTGTGTGGTGATGCACAGTGGTTGGCACCAAGCAGGCATTTAATAACAAGAAAACAGGAAATCTGGGGCATTGTTTCTATCAGATTGCAGCAGAGTGAAATCATTTCCAATTCAAGCTGCTAGTGACCTGTGAATCATTGCCATTTCAAGGTTCAGAAATCTTTCATTGTGCTGTGGCAGACACCTGACTTGCCCCCCGCCAAATCTGATCTTTCTAACATAGGATGAGATATGGAGTAGGGCACTTGGGCATTTGCAGTAAAGACTAGAGTTCTCACCTTTCCTTGCAGAGGGGAGGTCACATGACCCAGCTCCAGCCAATGGCATGTGAGCAGAAGCACCACCTCAACTTCCAGGACATACCAGCCCTTGGAGGGGTATAGATGTAGTGGAGAGCCATCTTGGACCACACAGATAAGGTTAACATTCTAGGGGCTGCAGAGCAACAACATGGAAGGAATCTAGGCCTCTGACACCATGGAGCTACCTCAGCGGCCCAGAGCAGGATATTTGTGAGAGAAGAACTTCCATCCTTTGTAAGCCACTGTTATCTTGGGAACCAGTAGCAGCAATCAAAACTGGGACCTAATACACTCATGTTTTCCCATCCAGTTTTCCCATCCAAAGCTCATAAGTACCAGGTAAGGTTGGTAAAATTATCTCACTCAGCTCATAGATGAGGGAAAGGACCACAGAGAAGCTAAGTGATCTGTTTAAAGACATAGCCCCAAAGTGTCTCAGCTCCAATTCTAGGTTACAGATCACTTCTATTCCAGGCTGTGTCCCCAAGGAACACTGCTGACTGCAGCAGAATTCAATTCACAAAAAATTCAGAGTGCCTCCTGGGACCTCGGCATCCTGCCAAGTCCAAGAGACACAAGATATATAAACTGTGGCCCCTACTTCAGGGAACTAACAATCTAATAGAAGATTAATAATATAGGGTTAACACCTTCCTTTTGAATAGTGGTGATAGTTTATGAAAGGTTTCCTTGTTCATTATGGAGTAGCAGAACAAGGACACCAGCTGCAGAAACTAAGCTTGGAGAGGTTAAATGACTAATCCAAGATCACTCCATAACTGGGAGAATTGGAACTAAAACCCTTACCTTCTTCTAAATTCAAGTCCAGTGTCTTCTCTGCTACCTAACTATAAAGCACCATAAATTACTGGTGTTGCCTGCTAAGCCATCCCAACCCACCCCTATTTCAAGATGCATTCTTGGTACCAATCCTTGTTTCTTGTTTAAGTTTTAATTCACCCCACACAAGGCAGAGTTCATAGAAGGCACCATAAGCCCCACCAATAGCTCAACAAGTGCTCTGCCATGTTGAATCCCTGGATTAACTCTAACAGCTATGCCTTTCTATGTATTAACAGCGGATAAATTGCAAACAGAATTAAGTAGAACATTAATACAACTGCCCTCTTTTTTTCCAATAGTAGTTCAGTTTTCTACAGGCCTTTGTTGTGCATCCAGATCATTGCTAACCTGGACTATAAACTAATTAATTAAACACCCAACCTTGACCATTAAGACTCTGTTTGATCTACCCCTTGCCTACCTCTCTCCCATTCTACCCTAGCCTACCATTCCTCTGACATGCCAAGCTTATTCCCACCTCTGGGCCATTATCCTTGGTGGACCTCAGGACTTCACATGGCTTACGCCTTCACATCCCATTCACATCAGCTAAAAAGTCTCTTCTTCAGAAAGCCTAACATAACCATCCCTTCCAAAAGAGCTTTCCCAATCTTTATTCCCTAACCCTGGTTTAACGGCATTCTTCACTACCCAAAATTATGTTCTCTACCATGGTGTGTTTTCTGATTGACAATCTGTCCCGTCAGAATGGAAGCCCCATGACAGCAGGGACTTTGTTTAGTTCATTGCTCTACCTCTAGCATCTGGAACAGAGCCTGGCACAGAGTAAGTACTCAGTAAGTATCTGAAAAATAAGTGGATAAATTCATTTGTTCAATATTTACCATGCGCCAAGTACTGTGCAAAGCTCTGAAAACACATATTTAAAAACAAACAAATAAGCCAATGATCCTAGCCGTGAGTTCCCAGCTGAGAGAGGGAGCTGCCTACAGAGGCGTCCAAGGCCAAGAATGCCAGAAGAGAGTACCGCAGTGTTCTGGAAGCACATGGGAGGGAGCACCGCCCCACCCCCACCCCAGTACTTGACCCTGAGGAACCACAAGCCCTCCCTTGCTGGAGACAAGGGTTCCACATGGACACCAGCTGGAGAATCTAATCCCATCCTTTCTTTATGCTGGCTATCTGACTCTTCTGTTTAGGAAGCAGTTGCGCACACAGAAGATTAAAGCCATTAAAAATTTTTTTTCCCATTTTTAAAAATTGAGATATAAGTGACATATTACATTAGTTTCAGTTGTACAACATAACAACTCAATATTTGTAGATATAGAGAAATGAGACCACAATAAGCCTGCTTCCACGGCTTCAGATGGAAGTGCACATCTTTCACCACATGTAGCTCCAAGTGTTTTTCTTGTGA
Organism: Canis lupus baileyi; assembly: GCF_048164855.1. NCBI lineage: Eukaryota > Metazoa > Chordata > Mammalia > Carnivora > Canidae > Canis > Canis lupus. Next base: position 36,438,493 of record NC_132848.1, read on the forward strand.
TGAGACCTTTCAGGACCTACTCTTTGTAACTTCCAAATCAGCAATATAGTAATACACTAAGTCTAGTCACCATGCTGTGAACGACATCTCCAAGACTGACTTTTTTTAACTGCCAAGTGTGCACCTTTAACCACTTTCCTGCCTTGCACCCAATCCCAATCCCATCCCAGGAACTATTCAGAACAATTTTGGGAAAGTCTCTACTAGACAAGTGCCTGGAGCCTGAGGACTGGGAATGAAGAGTTTCTGTGTAAGGAAGGGGTGGTGGCACAATGGGATTAATTTTACATACTCTGGGATGGGAATGGGGGCAGAGAGGAGACAGGCATAATAGCCCCCAATCTGCAGGTAGAGGGATAGGGCGCTTTGTTTCCAGAAGCCTCATTCAGATGCAAAGGCCTCGAGAGCCCTGGTGGCCCCACTTTGGCAGGCCCACCAGCTGTGATATGTCAGTTCTTTCCTTTATTTACTGAGGCTGCTAGACAGACAAAAAGGCGGAGGGAGATGCTTTGTGAAAGCTGAGACTGAAATATTGATGAAGGACAGTAATTGCACATCCCCATGACAGGAGGATAGGAGCTGCGGCTGCGGCTGCCGGAGAAGGTTCTCTCTGCCCATCAGAGCTGCTCTTTCCACGGCTTCAGATGGAAGTGCACCTGCAGCCAACCCTGGGCCTGGGCCTGCGGTCCCAGCCCTGAAGCGCCCTCCCCACTCTTTGTGCCCCCCCCCTCCCCACAGGGATGCCACCTCCCCGTGGAGCATTCTCCCATGGCCATTGCCTGCGCTGGCTTAGAATCACAGAAAAGCTGCAATGAGAAGCCAGAAGGAAGTTTCGAGATGAAGCAGTCAGTCCCACGTTCTCTGGGAGGCAAACCTAATGTCCACGAGGTGGAGTGACCTGGTTTCCATGCCCCTCCCCTGGCTTTCCTCCTTCCCATCCTGTGTTTACCCTCCTTCTAGGTTAAAGGCCACCCTGCCTCCCTGCTGGCTGCTTCCCTTCACTCAGCAAACATTCCCCTTGTCTCCTGCCCTCCCTTCATGGTCAAGCTCTGCCCACTTGACAAACCTCCATTCCTCTCCAGTCTCCCTGCCTCTCACCCCTCCACCAGCACCTGGGCTCAGCCCCGCTCACTGCCAGGCTGTTATGCAAGACCCATCATGGTGCCCAGGGGACCTCTTGTCCCTACATATCCTGCTCCCGTGCCAGCCTGACCACCACCTCAGATCCACCCCCCACACCTAGTCCGAGACTGAGTCCGAAGTCTTCAGGAGGGCCGTAAGCCCTCCCTGAGCTGGCTATTCCAGCCTTAGGGGTCCTTGCTGTGCATGTACCCCACCCTTCTCTCTGACCAGTCCTGCCTTACAGCTGTCTCCCCTACCGTGGGTGAGCCTCTGTTCCCTGAAAAAGATGGGTGCAAGTCCCAACTGCTGGGTACCCATGAATGTGACCTTATTTGGAAAGGTCTTTATACATATAATGAAGTCTAGATGAGGTCACACAGGGGCAGGGCAGGCTAATCCCCTGACTGGCACCCTTATAAGAAGGGATTCTGGACATAAGACACGCAGAGAAGACAGAACACGGGGAGAATGTCAAGTCAAGACAGAGGCAGAGACCTGCAGGAATGCATCTACAAGCCAAGAACACCAAAGACTGCCAGCAATCGGCAGAAACTGGGAAAGAGGCAGGGGAAAGATTCTCTCCTCTGGAGCCTCCAGAAGGAATCGACCCTTGACTTCAGACTTCTAGCCTCCAGAACTGTGACAGAATAAAGTTCTGTTGTCTCAAGCCATCTAGTTTATGGAAATCTGTTCTGGCAGCCCTAGGAAAACAGGGGCTTTGGAAGTGAACCCTGGCTTCTGATGTTAGCTCCAGCCCTTCCCAGCTGAGCCACCTGGAACAGGTCCCCCGAGGTCTGTGAGCCTTGGTTTCCCCTCTGTACAATGGGGTACCATGTTCTCTTGGGTATTTTTGATAATATACTTAACTAATTTGCATAGAAGATAAATAAGCATCACTGCTGTTATGAGGACTCCTTTTTCTGGGAGGTCTTCTTGTCCTTCCAAAGCTCATCCCAGGGATATCCTCCACACACTGCACCTCTCAGATCCCAGTGAATGGAGCCCCCCCGCCAAGTATTCCAGGATCAGCTGTTGGGGTGCTTCCCCCTCCTGGGCTCAGTAATCCCTTCTCCCTGGGGCAGGGCTCCCTTCCTGCCCAGCAGGCTTGAGAGGGCTCCGTACCCCCTGCCCAGAGAGCAGCAGGGGGGCTGAGCCTCCCTGGAGACTTCTTCTTGAGCCAGCCAGCACCCAACCTGTTGCTTTTAAAGACAGGCCCCTTGCCAGCTCCATCTGCCTCAGGGACAAGCTGTTTAATGAAGCGAGAGTTGGCTCCAGGGAAGACAATGAATTTTAATGCTTCAGGACAGCAGGCATGGTCCTGAGGGGCTTAGACATTGTGGAGCCCAACCCCCTCCCTCCTCCACACCTGAGCTCCAGGGGGCTGGGTGACTTGCCCAAGGTCACACAACTGGTTAGTGGCAGTCAGTTCCAAAACTAGAACCAGCTGTCACTCCAAGTCCTATGAAGAACAGCATCGCTGGTAAAAGTCAAAAATATGCAGAGAGGAAGACAGGAAGTGAGAGGGAAAGAGGACAAGGGAGAGGGGTGTACCACCAGTCTAGAAAGTGAGCAAAAGATTTCTTTCTGGGTCATTCCAGATTAGTGGAATTTAACCCGTAAGTCTAAAAAGTGAAGACCCTATTACAAAAATATATTTCCCTCTCCTCTTCAAGTCCTCCTTACCCTACTAATCTTCACTCCCCATTCTTCCAAAGATACTCCTTTCCCTGGGGTTCCATAAAAGGGAGGGCCAATGACCTGATGTAGTGATAGCAAAGGAACAGCTTCCCTGCCCTCTGGAGAACAGACCTTGATAACGTATGACCTGCCTCCCTAACGTGGCTGGGATCAGAGTTTCCTACCCCAAATGCTTAGCATTAACGGAGAACCTGAGACAGCCCATGACCCTGAACACTATATGCCTAAACCCAGAGCTGAATGAACAAACATATCAGTGATTGAGAGGACAAGTGAATGAAATCAACAGTTCTGATCACAAGCTTAGAAAATGGGTTTCCTAAGAATTCAGTAACTCACCTCCCCCAGCAACCCCAGTGCAGCCTCAACTCAAGCTCCTCCTTCTCCTAACTCTGCATGGGAAAAACAATACCAAACAATGTAACTGACTGCTCAGGGTCAAAGGTTCCGGTCCTGGCTCCAGCCCACAAGAACCCTAATGGAGCCACGTGGGACGAGCACATGAAGACCCTCCAAAGGCAGCTAGTGTAGGCACTTCCAACTGGTTTTTAAGTCATGGGAACCTCCATTAAAAGAAAACCTTGGGCAGAAAAGCCGTCTCAGACTGAGATAGAAACAGCTGTTCAGGTGGGAAGGGAGGAGATGCTTCCTTCACCCATCCTCCATCCTCACCAGGAGCTCCTGAGATTTCTCTGTGGAACCTTAGGCTCCCTGATACCCAGGTGACAAGTCCCGATCTGGCAGCAGAGGAAAGGGAAGGTGAGAGCAAGGGACATACTCTCAGTCATCATGAGAAACATCCCTGCTCCTGGCCCATTCTCACCTCCAACCACTGCACCAAATTCCAGTGAGCCACACCCACCAAAAAGGGCAGTTGCTCAATAGCATCCTTGTGCCTCTGTGCCCTTGCATATGCTGTTCACTCTCCTCAGCTTGTCCCTCCTCTTCCACCCATGGTCCCTCTTGCTGCCAATGGTGGACAGACTCTAATGTTCCCCAGCCTTGTGTAATCGTCCTTACCTCCCGAGTTTGGGTTAGCTTAGCAACTTGCTTCTACCTAATGGAGTATAGTAAAGGTGAGGAGATGTCTCTGTGGTTGCATTACATGAGATTGCTACTTCCATTTTGCCATCTCTCTTTCTCGCTGGATGGCTTTGATGAGGCACATCCCCATGTTGTGAGTTGTCTAATGAAGACACACGTGGCAAAGAACTGAGGGCTGCCTCCAGCCAACAAGCAGAAGGAACTGAGGCCCTGGATCCAACAAACAGCCTGGAAGGAACCAAATCCTCCCGGCAACCACAGGAGCTTGGAAGCAGATCCTTCCCCAGTCAAGCCTTCCGTTGAGACCCCAGCCCTGCTGACATCTTCACTGCAGCCTATGTGAGATCCTGAAGCAGAAGACCCACCTAAGCCATGCCCATACTCCCGGTCAACAAAAGCTATGAAATAATAAATGTGTACTGCTTTAAGCTGCTATATTTGTGACAATTTGTTACAAAGCATTGATAACTAATATACTACCCTAAGGAATTACTACTGTGTGCCTTGTAAACTCAGCTCAAAGGGCACTTCCTACATGAAGCCCTCCCTGAAAGGTTAGGCACTCCCTCCATAAACACCATGGCCACCATCATCTCTGTTTTCATCCATCTTGGTCATCACAACTAACATTTCTTAAGGACCTACTCTATGCCAGGTACTGTACTTGGTGCTTTACATCTACAGTCTTAGTGGAACCCTTGGGGATAGGAGTTCTGATCTTTCATGCAACAAACTTTACTGAGCATCTACTATGTGCCAGGGTTTCTGCTAGGCACACCCAAGAGTCAGAGAAGGAGACAGTAGGAACAAGACCCACAGCTGCTCATTGTTTGCTGTCCTGGAGCTCGTTTTCTAATGAAGGGAGACAGAAAAGAAACATGAAACACAGATAATCTCAGAGAATTTTAAGAGCCAAATGAGGGGCTTGGGGAGCTGCTCTAGGTCTGGGCCATCAAGGAAAAACAAAGTCTCTTTCAGGAGCTGACACTGCAGCGAAGCCCTGAAAAAGAAGACAGACAAACAAAGACCCAAGGGAAGCACAGGGCGGATGGGATAGGCAGGCCCTGGGGCAGGAACAAGCTCAAGCTGGGTGTTTTCATCTTGTCTCACCAACATAGTCTACAGTCTCAGGCCTGGTAAGGCAGGGTCTGGGCCCTGTACCAGCTGGAGCAGCTCAATCAGGAGCTTTCCAGAAATGCAGAACTTCAGCCCAGCTCCAGCCCCACTGAATTAGGGTCTGCCTTGTAATGAGATTGCCTGTTGATCCATATACATGTGGAAGTTTGTGAAACTGGTCTATTACACTTGAAAAAATACTTGTTGAATGAATGAATGAACAAATGAATGAATGCCCCTAAAGATCAAATTTCCAACTTCAACTGCACCCCTCCCGGCACCCAGACAGCCTCCCCGTCCCTGGCGGGAGGGAGGGTGTCAACTTCACACCCTGTAAAGCAGGCTGACAACTGTCAGCACAATGTGAAAGGGGACCGCCAGCCCACTTTGGGGTCAAAGCAGCCAGGAGCTGCCCCACATCAAGTCTTTTGCAGCCCCCATCTGCCTCCACCTCCCTGCTCACCCCCAGCCTCACATGGAGCGCCCAATTCCATTACTGGTCCCCAAATGGCTATCAAACCCACACAGCTTAGCTAAAAATACCCTTCACACTTGTCAGGCCTCCCCACAGTTAAATCACTGCGAGAAATCCAACAGCTGTACTGAAGGAGACACGTAAATCCAGCTTTGGCCTCGACAGGGCCAGGCTCAGCCACGTGGGCACCACACAGCCAAGGGGGAAGGGGTGAGACCATGTCACTTCTTCCTGCAAGACCCCAAAGTGACCAAAATGGGGTGATTCCAGGAACATGAACAGGGCTTTCGAGGAGTAAAGCCGAACTACTTCTAACGACCTACAACCAACACCTGCTCACAAAGTCACGGGGACGCGAGACAGGTGACCTGCCTGCTCCCCCCCACCCCCAGGATCACGCTGTCAGCCTTTGGAGGGAAGCAGGGCTGGCACGGCCAGTCCCACCCCACCTCTCCTCTGGGGCTGAAGGTGACAGTAGCTCTGCGCAGCATGCAGCTGCGTGCTCATCTTTCCTGCTGAAAGTCTGTGGGGGAAATCACATTTGTAAAACTGGGACTGTTTTACTTTCTTAACAAAGCTCTCCCCAGTCTGGGAGGAAATGTTAGTGAATCTCAACCCACACTTCAAGGTAGTAGAGTAGGTCGCCTTTGAAATAAGGCCAAAGCCTGAACATGCTGAAAAATAAACTGTAATAGGTCTCACATGGGGGTCGTAGGCCTTATTTTCCTCTTTATCCAGACTATTAGGAGGATGAAGGAAATAAGAGAAAGAAAGCTTTAGCAAACTCCGGGCTGGGGGCATGGGGGAAGCAGGGAGTGATGCACAGTTAAGCTGTAGCCCGCCAGCCAGCCTATACCATGTCCAGGAGCTGCACCAGCCAGGCAAGAGCAATGATTGATTAAAGTGGCCCAAAGGCATTCTCTGCCTCGTTCACCCTTTGACTCACCCTATACTCACCCCACATCACCATCAATGGGATAAGTGGATCTGATGTCTCCCTTATGCCTTTCACTCCCCACTCTATTTTCAGGTGGGGTAGGGTCTTGTAGCATAATAGTGCTATGCATTATCATCCACACTGGCAAATGAGAGGTTTCTATTCCGTCTCTGACCCCTTACAGTAGCACCTGGCAAACAAAGGCCTCCAGGCCCAATCCTCCCCACTTCCTGCTTTTGTGTACAGTTTTATTGGAAGACAGCCTTGCTCATTCATTTGCTTTTCACCTGTGGATGTGTTTGCTCTACAAATGGCTGCACAGTTAGGAAATTATGACAGAAAGTGTATGCCCCCCCGCCCAAAGCCCTAAGATGTTTACTCCTTGGCCCTTTAAGAAAGAGTCTGCCAATCCTGCCTTAGAAGAACCAGATGATGCTCATAGTAGAGTAAAAGTACAAAGTATTTTCCACACTGCTTAAAGAAAGACCAAGGGCAGCCCAGGTGGCTCAGTGGTTTAGTGCCGCCTTCAGCCCAGGGTGTGATCCTGGAGACCCGGAATCGAGTCCCATGTCAGGCTCCCTGCGTGGAGCCTGCTTCTCCCTCTGCCTGTGTCTCTGCCTCTCTCTCTCTCTCTCTCTCTCTCATGAGTAAATAAAATCAAAAGAAAGAAAAGAAAGAAAAGAAAAGAAAAAACAAGACCAAAATATCCAGCTGCTGATTGCCTCTCCAGATCTTGATCTCTAACTTAGAGCACTTATGACTTTCTAACACCACTGGATGGACCAGGTGAGACGATGCCAGCTGATCCAGGAAAGTACACTACAAATACCAAAGAATGAGCACTGCCCCTCTGCTGTGGGTTGCAGGTTCTAAGACAAGCCCAAAGGAACTGTGACTTCCACCAATGTTCCCTTGGCTGTCAACTCAGAACAGGCGAAGGGTGCCTTCTAATTTGGTTTCCCAAAGAGTCCGAAGGGGTCAGGTAGGAATCAACTCTGACTCCCAGTTTGATAGTGATGCAGCCTGCTGACAAGTTATGGATCCTCCCATCTCAGCTCTTCCAGGCATTTCTTCTAGCTGAAATGAGTCCTCATTTCAAAGTACAGTCTGGGGCTTCCAGCTCTACATCACTTTCTCCACCAACTGGCCAGACAGCAGAGCTTAGGCTCCTCCATCACAGGGAGTCCTCGGAACAGAATCATTAATCTCCTCACATCTCTCTTCCTCCTCTGTCTTCTCTGTCTGGACTTCTGATGATGTGGAACCGATAAATCACTTATAATCTTTTTATTTTTTTTAAAGAAACTGACACCTGAATATAAACTCTGCAAAAATTCTAAAGATGATATAGAAATGGGCCCCAAAATAGTTTTTATCTTCTGTCCCCAATAATGGCCCCAATTTTGGCATCTTTCTGTATTATTTATTTTCCACCTGCCAGAGGAGTATGATAAGCCTGGACTTTGGCGTGAGCAATTTGCCCAGAGAGTATGTAAAGAAGGAAGCTGACCTTGTGAGGAAGGAATTTTGCAGTGGATATCCCAGTCAACTCATCCTCTCCACCTCGCTCACCACAGCCAATCCTTATCTCGAGCCCACACAGGACTTCACAGCCCAACTGAAGTGCAGTGAATCTGCACTTTGGGAGCACTTGTTCTCTCTTCTGAATGCTTTATCGCAATCATGTTTTGACTTCCTTTCTTCTCACCTCATTTATCACTGCGGTTGGTATCTCTTTGGTTGAGAAAACCAACCATTTTACTGCGAAGGACAGGGCGGTTTATGATGTCTGGAGTGAGGGACAGACATGAAGGAAGGTGGGGAAGAACTGTATAATTCTGATGATAATGGGGCTACTTAACTTTGCTGTAAAGGCAGTTTGGGTGTCTGAAAAATAACTCCTTCCACGTGGAAAGTCTTGCCCTTTTGGACACTCTTGGTTGCCCATCCAACAGTCATCTTTCATCACTGACAGATGCCTGCCAGCGTTCAGAGAGGCAGAGGGCCCAGGTCTAAAGAATGACACATGAATAGTCTACACCAGTTCCAGCACATTCACTGGGCCCCACCCCTTTGTTCCCTCCCTTGCTTCTCCTGCAGCTAGAAAAAGCCAGTGTGACCCAGTTCTACACCAGGAGGTGTGAAAAGACCACTAGGAATGACTTGGGGGCTGAACTTGGCACAGAGTAAGCCCTCAATAAATTTTATTACTGCTACTATTGTTATTACTACTATTAATTTTAACAGAACCTTTTCTTTCCTTTCCTCTCTCCTTATTTCCTTGCATCCCTCCAGTGGTGAGCCAAGGCTGGTTTGGACTTACTCATAAGAGTTGATTATATGCATCTCTTCCCAATAATGAGTTCAGTGACATCACAATGGTAATTTGAAATCAGCCATGAAGGGGATATTTACGCCATGGAAACTGGCAAATGCTATAGCTCAGGACTCTTTTGCCCCCCAAGAGCTAATAGTTAAATACTCACCAGCATGCCTCTCTTCCTCCTTCCTTTCTTTCCAACCATCCATCTCCCTATTACAACCAGTGAGTACCTACTGTATGCAGGACATTACGCTGGGTTCTCCTTGAGAACTCCAAGGTGAGTAAATCACTGCCCAACCTTCAATGATTTTATAGTCTAGCAATAAACTTGTATCTGTGAGGATACATTTGGCGGCAAGTAAAAGAAAACCCAACCAGCAATGGTTCACTTAAGAAAGTCTGGAGGGAGGCAGTAGTCTGGCCACCTGGCAGTGAGTCAAGGATCCCAAACATCCTTGTCAGCCACTCTTTGCATATTGACTTTTCTCCTCATGCCTATGGTCTCATGTGTACAAGAGAACTGCTGCAGTTCTAGGTATCAAGACTGCTTTCAAAAGCAAGAAGCAGGGACAAGGACTTTTTCTTTTTATCTAGGAAGAAAATCATTTAATCCTCCTAACAAATTCATGAGGTGGCTCCTATAGCAATTCTCGTTTTACAAATAGGGATACCGAGGCCAAAGAGATTAAATAATTTGCTCAAGGCCACACAGCCAGAATATAAATCCAAGCATTCTGACTCCAGAGAGCACGTGCACTATGTCAGATATACCATAATGAGAGATGCGAGCTCTGGAGAACAAAACCACACCATCCACTGCTTCATTACACTACTTCGTACTACCCTCCACCGTCACGTGCATCCACCTCATACCCAAGACTTTTTGTTGCTCAGAAATGAAAATCCTTTTTGTTCATTCTTCTATGACCCCTTCCCCCAATCATGGGCAAAGTATCAGGTGCTTGGATTTGTTAACTGACATGCACCCATCTCAGCCCTAAGACTATCCAACCTGAATGGAAAACCCTGCCACTCCTGGTGCCAGCAGGCCTGCATTTGGCACCTTCCTGTTCCAATTACCCACTTGAAAACCTGGAGACTCCAATCCTGTTGGGAATCAGACGATCTTCTTGGCCTATTGCCTGTTAACTGCACACCCCCCTTTCTGGCGCTGATTTCCTTTGTACTGTGCCCACTGCATGGGAAGATCTTATGATCTGGACCCTCCCAATTACTTTCCCATCACAGCAAGTTCCAACCCCAACTGGCATCCCCACCGCAAAATGCTGGTATCCCCACTAGAGGCACCAAGAAGAAAAACATTACTATTTGCTAGGGTGGCCAAAAGACTTGACTACTCTATTATTAATAATTTTTTAAATAGAAAATATAAGTTCTCTACTGGGTTCTCTGGTGTCTCTATGACATATGCCAGAATCAGAACCTGCTCTGCAAAAGAAAGTCATCTGGTTTGGAAATCTAAGTACCACTTAACTAAGTGCTGTGGAGGACACCGTTCCAAAAGTCACAGCCTGGGGCTGTATTTGTCATGGCAAGTTTAGGTCTGCTACCTGAGCAAGTGCCAACTACCCAAAGGGAACACTGGCTAGTCCTATCACCACTTCTCTCCTGACTTTTTTGCTTTTGGACTTTCTGTTTTCCTTTGCTTTATTCTGTCCTAAAGAGAAAAGGAGATGGAAAGACCAAGTGGCTGCAGGAACCTGTAGGAGACTGACATGAAGGAACCCCTCTCCCATCCCACCCCACCCTGGAAAGAAAGATTACCGGAGGGCTGCACACACACCTTTGTGGGACTCCATTTCAATTGTGTTTTCAATCTGTTGGATCCAATCCCAGAGCTTTCTAAATGGTTTGCTCAGAGTACCTCTGATATACTAGCGAAGAACAATTTGGGAAGGAAAGCTAAACCTCTTACTGTCCCTGAAAAAAGGGAATTGTTGAGAAATACAATTGGTCATTTAGGATTCTATGACCTTGGGCAAAACACAGCACAGCTCCTCATGTCCAGTGCAATGGGGAACTGCATGCTGGGGCTCTGCAGCCAGAACAGCCAGCATGGAATCCTGCCTCTGTCACTAACACGTATGATCTTGGGTGACTTTCTTAACTTTTGTCTCTCAGCATCCCGAGTTCTTCTAGCTCCCTTCAGAGCATTAGTAAGAGGCGTAAATCTGTAAATTTTACACATAGAATGCTCAGAAGAGAGCCTGACACAGCTGTTTGTAATTCACGTTACTTTGTTATTTTGATTATCTGCCTCACCAGATCTTGCATGAACTACAGAAAGTAATATATTTAGGAGATAGAGTTTCCATTCAATAAATATTAGTTTCCCTCGAAAGGAAGGAAGGAAGGAAGGAGGGAAGGAAGGAAGGAAGGAAGGAAGGAAGGAAGGAAGGAAGGAAGGAAGGCAGGCAAGAAAAGCAAGAAAGCAAGCAAGAAAGAAAGAACAGATCAAGTATCTTCATATATATTTTGTTCTATATTTAAGCACAGATTTTTGGATATTCAACCAATCAACCAAGCCATGTGCCCAGTTATTCTCAACAACCTGACTCCCGCATACTTTCTTCCACTCCATTCCTCAGCAGCACGGTGTGCATTGGTTCTCCGAAGGGAACGTGGACAGGCCCCGCAAAAGAATGCTAGAAGGCTGGATGGGCTGCAAGGGTCACAGGGCCCGAGTTCAGCAGGGCAGAGAGCCCCCTGCCCTGGAGAGGCCATTCAGTCACCCACAGCCCTTGAAGGAGCACCATGACAGAGAAGCTGAGAAGGCAATGAATTCATCATTTCTTTAAAGTTTTATAATAAAACCTTCTGTGAGTCCTTTTCTCTCTTTCACTCTGCAGGGCAACAGCAAGGAAGCTCTGCCAGGATCTGGCCCAATAATTCTGGGGGATTCCTGCCTTCTACGGAGATAATCCAAGCAAAAAGGACTACTGCGTACCCCTCCTGGGAGCCTCCCACCTCTCAGGACAAGGACACCACACCTGTTGGATCTCAGAACCATGCGTCCCTGTTTTTCAGCCTCAGGCAAAATGACAGCACATGTCTAACCACATAGTTGCTGTGGGAAGACCAATGACCACCCAATTGACGTTTACTGTACGTGAGGCACCTCAGTGGCTCTACAGTTAAGTGTCTGCCTTTGGCTCAGGGCATGATCCCGAGGTCCCGGGATCAAGTCTCACATCGGGCTCCCCACAAGGAGCCTGCTTCTCCCTCTGCCTGTGTCTCTGCCTTTCTCTCTGTGTCTCTGAGCCGAAAGCAGATGCTCGACCACTGAGCCACCCAGGCGTCTCAGAAGAACAATTTTAAAGGCAGTTAAGCTTACAAAAGATCACCACTCCCAGAGCACCCGAGTGGCTCAGTCGGTGAAGCATCTGACTCTTGGTTTCAGCTCAAGTCATGAGTTCAGGGTTCTGAGATCTGAGACCCAAGTGGGACCCATGTCAGCGCAGAGTCTGCTTATCCTTCTCCCTCCCTCTACCTCTCCCCCAACTCACATACACTCTCTCTCAAATAAATAAATAAATCTTAAAAAAAGAAAAGAAAAATGAAAGAAAAGACAAGACCTCCTCTTCTCCCATTCACAAAGGAAATACAAAATAGGACGTGCTGACAAAAATACCTGTCCTGCTCATGTAAAAGCTGGAAACACATCATATGTTCCCTTCCCCTATCCAGCCAACCCTGCTTTGTTGATGAGGACCCCTCAGAGACAACGCCAGCCTCAACTTTCTGCAGGGCCGCAATCCTTCTGGGGTCTGAAATGTTCTCAAGGGAACTTCCATCTCCCATTACTCCCTTCCCTGCCACTGGATCTGAAGAGTTGAATTTATTTTTTGAATGAAGCCACAAAAGTACCCAAAAAAACCTCCTCAAAGGCAGGAAAGGTTACATACCGTGAAAATATGCTTTCTCTTCTCTCCCCCAAGCTCCCTGATGCAGCCACAGTCTCTCCACAGATACTCAAAGAACATACACTGGGCGCTGGGCCCCTACGTCCTCGCTGATACCAGCTCTTGTGTGTCTCTATGGACAGGCTCTGTGCTAATACAGGCCTGTGGTGCATGTGTTGGTATATGTGGATTAGCTCTGCATATATTGTGGTAAAACACACCTAACATAAATTTGACCATTTTCGCCATTTTCAAGCATATGGTTCAGAGCATTAAATATTTACCTACCATGCAACCACCACCACCATTCATTTCCAGAACTTTTTCACCTCCCCAACCTGAAACTCCATATCCATTAAACACTCATTTCCCCTTCCACCTCCCTTAGCCCCTGGAAACTACCATTCTACCTGCTGTCTTGAGGAAGCTTGAGGAAGCTACACCCCCCTAGGTATTGCACATAAGGGGAAATATACAGTATTTGTCCTTTTGTGACTTGGGTTTCATTTATCATAATGTCTTCAAGGTTCATCCACGCTACACTCTTCATGTCCCAATCTCCGTCCTTTGGAGACATCTGGCTGGCTCAGTCAGTAGAACATGCAACTCTTAGTCTTGGGGTTGTGGGTTCTAGGCCCTATTGCATGTAGAGCTTACTTAAAAATGGGGTGCCTGGCTCAGTGGTCGAGCATCTGCCTTCAGCTCTGGTCGTGATCCCGGGATCCTAGGATTGAGTCCCACACATTGGGCTCCCCACAGGGATCCTGCTTCTCCCTCTGCCTGTGTGTCCCTGCCTCCCTCTGTGTGTCTCTCATGAATAAATAAATAAAATATTTTTTTTAAAAGATTACTTAAAATAACATTAAAAAAAGAATTTCTTTCCATTTTTAAGGCTGGATAATATTCCACCTTTGTTTATAACCACCTTGTGTTTATCTAGTCATTTCTTGATGGACATCTGGGCTGTTTCTACTTTTTGGTGATTGTGAATAATGCTGCTATGAATGTGAAGGTATAAATATCTGTTCAAGTGCCCACTTTCTGTCTTTGAGGGGTACATACCCAGAAGCGGAACTGCCGGTTCCACTACGGTTAAGTCTACGTGTGAGTTCTGAGGATCCGCCATACTGTTTTCCATGGCAGCTGCATGTGGATTATCTTTAAAACAAATGTTAGTGTGTTCTCCACAATGTTCTATGCTACTATTTCAAAAGCACTTCGTACTCTTCATCTTAAGGGAAGATGAAGTTATTTGTTAATCCCAATTTGATCCTTCACATCCAAGATGCTCAAACAGAATTAACAGACACGAAAGTTGCTAGAAGGGAAATGTGATGATATGACTATCCAGTTATTACTTAACAGTAAACCCACAGGGCATCTGATTATCTTTACTCCCAAAATAGTTCTTCCCCTCCAGATTAGCTGTCCTGAAATAACTTCCAGTGCCCTTTACTCAACTCTTTTCCCAAGTCCCCCACGAAATGAAGCAAAGAACAAAGGTGTCTGTAAAACAGTACTCAGAGGAAATAGCCCATCCTCAACAGGGGGCATCTGAAAGGAAGAGGCAATGGCCAAAATTCTATTTCAGCACACACCCACTAGGCCACCGTGGAAATTTTTAGAATGTTAGAGAGAACCACTTCGTAAATGTCAGACAAAGAGGTTTAAGGAAATAAAAAGAGAACACTCGTTATTTTTGTTTTAGTGAAAAGAAAGAATTGTACAGAGCCTACAGGCAAGCCGAACACGGAGCACTTTTAGAGAAAAGGGCCTTATGAGCACCAAGAAAAAAACCCTCCAAAAGAGAGGTTAAGGCAGATTGTCATTTAAGATGTGAACTTCTCAAACACATGATGAGTCATTCTGTAGGCTGATGCCACTCCTTGCAGGTCACCATCAAGGGTATTAGCACCTCCAGAGCAAAGCCAAAGACTGCCAGTTAATCACCAAAAGAGGCCAGCATGACCAGGGCAGATGAAAACTCTGAAAGTGTGTATCTTAGTCTGTGTCTGTGTTTAAAACAAACAACAGTCCCAGAGATGAAGAAGTATTTTTCTGACTTGACCTCAACCTTAACCCAGGGAGCAAAATCTTACAGAAAAGCTCAGTGTCTACTCTACTCCTTCAATTCCACACACACACACACACACACACACACACACACACACACGCACGATTCGCTAACACTATGCTTCCAGAATGAAAATGTGTGCCATATGAGGGCATCGAAATTCTTGCTGGCTCACTGCAGGCCACCTGGAGCCCTTGTCTCCAATGCTCATTAGCTTTGTAATTAGAGAGGATGGAACCTCTGCGTTCCCAGATGGAATGCTGTGGTTTTACCCATTTGCAACTCTCCCCACAGGCCCTTGACATGTGTCAATCGCTTCTGATTTTGCTGAGGCATGAATTTGAGTCAAGAGCCCCCAGCGAGAGAAGGGGAGGAGAGAAGAGTGGCCTCAGGTCACCAGAGACCTGCCCTATATGGCCCAGTGTCTTGGGGTTTCTGGCCCCCCCCACTCACACACACTCTCTTTTATTCTTCTTTGTGAAAATATGGCTCTCCCCGAAAAGCTGCCTGCCAGAGCTATTGATAGAAGTGAAGCAAAAATTAAAAAGTCTAGGATTGATGGTTCTTAGCTAAAAATGGTGACTTCCCCTAAATTGGAGATGCTACCTATGTTCTTCTTATGGATCCTAAGTTATAATAAATTTAAAAACATAGGTCAATTCAATGGCACGCTTTATTTATTCATGTTATTTAGGACTTTCATTCTGATATTTAGGTAACCGTTAAAAGTCTGAAAAGGTTACCGAAGTCTCTTAATATTCTGCCACTGTGACTGGCAGTTTGTGAGGTCCTGACTTGTCCTGGGTCTCTCTATCCCTCACACCTCCATCAGCTTTCTGAGCATCTAATAATTCCACTCTGCACAGCCATCCCACTTTTAGGAGACAAGCCCTATTTGAAATATTTCATCTTATGGCCCCCATCCTAATACAGTTTTTCATTCATGTGTCCCTACTTTTAATTCAGAAAGTATGGCAGTTTCATCTGTAATATATGATAAATATTAGGTGTGATGCAATTATCTTAGCAAAACCTTCCAGGGAGGTACAAATATTATTTTTCCATATTTTTATGAATGCAGAGACAGAGAAGGGAAATAAATTGCCCAAGGTCACACAGCAGCTTGGTGCTGGAGCCAGGAATAAGCACGGTCATAACCAAATCACGGTGTGCCAAAGCCTGGATTCTCTGCTATCACAGAAAGAAAGTGATAGCTAGCTGGGTAGCAGGGAAGAATGGTTAGCAAACATTCAGATAACTTTTTGCTTTCTAAATCCTACTGCCCAGCTCTGCAACTTACTAGCTGTGTAACCTTGGGCAACACTTCCCTGTGTACTGCAATTCTCCATCCCTCAGTTTCTTCATCTGTAAAATGAACACAATAGCAGAAGCTGCCTTATAGAATTCCTATGTGGATGAAATATGTTTAGTGCTAACACTGCATCCAGCACATGAGAAGTACATGTGTATAGGAGTGAGCTTTTGCTATTCATACTTGAACTTCCTAGCTAGGCCTTAATCAAAACTCAGCACTTCTTAAACTATGCACGGTGAATGCTTCCCAATGATGAATGATGGAATACTGAATTAGGGTATGGATTGGAAACTGGGGAGCTGATCACAATGTCAAACAGTTTGGCCAACTGGCCTTTGGCCAACTGTTTATACAAACAAGCCATGAAGAAAAAATAAGAAGTGGTGGAAAGAAATGGAATAGATTTGGGGGTATCTGGCTGGCTCAGTTGGTGGAGCATAAGACTTGATCTTGGGGTCCTGAGTTCAAGCCCCACAATGGGTGCAGAGATTACTTTTTAAAAAAGAAAGAAATGGAATTTTAATAAGATGCAAGGTATATAGAAAGTGCTGAATAATGGTATGATCAAAAAAATTTTTTTTAATTTTCTTGAACACCTAACAAAATACTACAGATAATGACTTCCTCCCAAGGCACAGTATGGAAAGTCGTGGGAAGGTGGCAATTTTACAATGGAGAAACCACAAACACTACCTCCATCAGGTGATCAAAACCCCATCAAAGGTGACAAGTCTTGCTGAAAGTATGCACCCTTGATATGATGTGACACCAACAGCACTCTACCATGGCCTTTCTCTTCAAATCCCCAAACCCCAGTCAATTCATGAGAAAAACCTCAGATGAATCCCAATGGAGGAAAAGTCTATAAGAAAACCTAACCAGTACTCTTCAAAATAGCCATGATCACCAAAAACAAGAAACGTTTGAAGAACTAACACAGCCACATGCCTGAGGAGACATGACAGCTGAATAACGTGGTGTCCTGGGTGGGATCTTGGTCCAGGAAAAGAACAAGAGGTTAAACACTAAGGAAATCTAAATAAAATATGGACTTGAGTTAGTAATAACGTACCAATATCAGTCCATTGGTTATGACAAATGTACCACGCTCGCATAAGATGTTAATGATAGGGAAACCAGGGTACATGGGAACTGGGTATGAGTTCTACTATCTATACTAACTTTTCCCTAAATCTAAATCTATTCTAAAACTTAGAAAGCATTAAAAGGATTTTTAAAATTTCTACCAAATAGCCACCTCAAAAACCTCAGGGACCAGGCCAGGCAGAAATTCATCTACAGATTTCTCGTGAGTGGCATGATTCAATGAGGTTTGATAACTCACCCATCATCTGGCTGCTAGGAGAAGACATGGCAGAGATTTCAACCCAGGTCGGACCTCAGCGCCCACCCAGTTAATTGCTTGGCCTTGTGGTTGTCCCCTAACAGGATGGAAAACCCCTGTAGCTATCTCAAGATCAACGGTGTGGCTAAAGCCCCCTAATTGGCTGGGTCCACTGACAAGCCCAGCCCACAGCCCTAGGATTTGCTGTTTTAGATCTTTTGCATCTCACAACCACACTCTAATCCAAGATGACATCCTCCTAACTGGGGGACAATTTAAACAAATTTAAAATGTATTTGAGGGCACCTAGGTGGCTCAGTCGACTGACCTTCTAACTCTTGGTTTCAGCTCAGGATGTGATCTCATAGATCTTGAGATCGAGCCCTGAGACAGGATCCCCGGTAGGCAGGGAGGCTGCTTGAAGATTTTCTCCCATTCCCACTCCCCCTACTCACCTATGCTTGATCTATCTCCCTCTTTAAAATAAATAAATAAATCTTTTTTCAAATAAGTAAATAAAATGTATCTGAGCTCTTCTTTCTCTGTCTCATTCCAAAGTGACACAATGATGGAAGCTGTGAGCTGGCGTTCTCTCAGTGTTCTCTCTAGAACACTACTCCTTTTCTCTCTGCACACCTGTGTGCTATATGGTGTATAGCCAAAGAACAGTCTGGACTTGCTTGAACCTGACAGCAAAGGAGCACTCTTCTTTTTTTTTTTTTTTTTTTTAATTTTTATTTATTTATGATAGTCACACACAGAGAGAGAGAGAGAGAGAGACATAGGCAGAGGGAGAAGCAGGCTCCATGCACCGGGAGCCCGACGTGGGATTCGATCCCGGGTCTCCAGGATCGCGCCCTGGGCCAAAGGCAGGCGCTAAACCGCTGCGCCACCCAGGGATCCCAGGAGCACTGTTCTAATAGCCTTCTAGAACACTTCCCTATAAAGCTAAGGCTCTTGGGACTGCTGCCTCTGACTCAAACTGAACTTTCCAAAGATCAGGGATTTTAAGCTACAGACACTGGTGCTGGACAGCAAGTGCCTCAGCCATCAACACATTCTAGGCACAGAGAAGGGGCAGGGGTTGGGAGAAAGCAAAGATGAACCAGACCTGAAGCCTCTTTCAAAGGCACACAGAATCAACAGGGGAAATATGACACCAAATCGTCACCATCACATGAATACCCACCAGATACTACTGGCTTGGTTCTTGGATGAGTACTTTAGAAATACTCTGTACTTAATGCTTGAAAAATCTCTGGGAAGTGGTTGCTGTTATCTCTACTTTCCAGATGAAGAAAGCAAGATGTGGAGGTACGAAGTAACTGTCAAGCAGCAGAGCGCAGTTGGGGGTACCTGAGTGGCTCAGTCCTTGAGCAACCCACTCTTGATTTCGGCTCAAGTCGTGATTTGTGTCCTGGAATGGAGCCCCTCATCAGGCTCCCCACTCAGCAGGGAGTCTGCTTAAGGATTTCTCTCCCTCTCCCTCTGCCCCTCCCTACTCCCATCAAATTAATTAATTTTAAAATTAATTAATTAATTAATTAAAGAAAAAAGATGAGAGCAATTGACATGATCCAGAACCTGGGCTTCTCATCTACCTGTGGTATCACAGGCTATTGTGGGTAACCTGACAAAGAGTGAAACAAGGGCAGGGGTAGTTTATATAAGGACATTTCATGGGCAGGCAAGGCCTGAGATTCTACATTTCTAAAATCTAACAGTGGTAATGCTGATGCCACTGGTCCTCAGACACACACTGAGTAGAAGTCCTCACTGAGCAATAAGGACCATCAACTCTGGGTCAGTTCTATCTGAAGGGGAGGCTGGCTTCATTAGACTTCCATCCTGGGTTTAGGGACACCAACTCCAGACTTAAATTAAGTGGTCTTACTCTGCCCTGAAAGGGTATAAGAAGTACTAACATTCTTCATGAACTCCAAGACATCATTTCTCAGCCTTTCTGAACCCATGTTCCTAAGATGGCTTCTCGGTCCATCCATCATGTTCCTGGCTCGGCCAGAAGACTTGGCCAGCTTTACTCTTGGCATTTTATATATAGAAAAAAAAATAACCAATTGAACAGATATGCTTTATCAAATTAGTCTCTCCCCCACTCCTAATACACATCCCCTCTATACGTTGCGACCCGCCGATGAAGATAGCTGAACTAACAGATGTCATAAAGGAAAGTTAATGTAATATAGTAAAAAGGATTGTCCTTCACAATCTAACTGTATACAGGTCTCTTCACATTGAATCCAGAGCTATGATCTCTTTCATGCACCTATGTATAAATACATATATAAATTAAATTTTCTAAAGCACCACAAATGAATCCACGATCCTGTTTTAGGAAATAATGCCCTGGTTTATAACTCTGAGGTTACCTCTGGTTAAATGAATGTCATCACAAACACATAAGGCAGTGTACTTTTCCCCACCCGCCCCCTAGCCCTCCCCATCTGCTTGGTGTACCCATATGGATTTAATTTTAGTAGACACTGAGCCACCTTGGCAAGAGCAGAGGAGATGTTTTCAAATGCCTCCATGCCACAATGTAAGGTTTATGTTCCTTGAGGTAAGCAACATTCCACATTGCTTCTGGAATGCAGCATAGTCAAAGAGTCAGTGTGAGATGTGGCCCTGAGGTTTAAGGACATGGAGACCTCATCGAGATGAGCAGATTAGAACACCCAGACATTAAGACCCTCTTATGCAAAAACAGTCTACCCCAGTGCAGAATGACCCATGGAGCACCAAGGACAGACACTCCCAAAGACAAGCTGCCACCAACTGCACAGGAGACAGTGTCAGACTCTGATGTGCTTAGACTTTTCTGTCATTCCAGGACGAGCCCCTGAACCACAACTCAGCCTACAGACTCCAAAGGGCAGGGAGACCTCTGAAGAGGGGATCAGAAGGAATAATGTGCAATCTTTTCGCACATACAAATTCTCTGACAAGAAGAAACAGCTCCCACCAGGACTGATTTTACAACCCAGTATGATGTAGTCTTCCAGCCCAGAATCTTTGCCGCAGCAGTTTTACAGAAATGCAAATGTGTCAGGTCTTACCATAATTAGCTACTTTTTAAAAAATGTAGAATTCCCATCTTAAATTGCCTAATGAAGATGGGGTGGTGTAGCTAATCAGAAACCTGGCTTCTGTGAACTAAAAATAATCAAGCTCCTTAATGAAATAAAATAAAAAATGTTAGCCCCTACGTTCTGGTGCTTCATAAACCAGTATGCAGATGAAAATAATCAAAACAACAAGCTCCCAAGAAATCAATCTACACAAGCATGACGTTCTGCAACCTGGCAGATTGGAGATTAGCAGAGCTTGGGGGCGGTGGGGGTGGGGGAGCATCTCTCCCAGCAGGAACCACATGCGGCCAATATGGGATCACACACCGAATCCTTCCTTCCTGGAAGGAAACACTCAGGAGGCAGCAGCTTCTCTCACTTCCTCAATGGGATCAGCTGAAATCCATCCACCCGGGAACCTTCAGACCTGTTTCTAATGTTATACAAATGAATTTAAAAGTCACTTCGGGGGACGCCTGGGTGGCTCAGTAGTTGAGCATCTGCCTTTGGCTCAGGTCGTGATCCCGGGGTCCTGGGATCGAGTCCCACATCGGGCTCCCTGCAAGGGAGCCTGCTTCTCTGCGTGTCTCTCGTGAATAAATATATAAAGCCTTTAAAATAAGTAAATAAGTAAATAAATGTCTGTCACTTCGGGCTAAGCAGAAAGTCCAGCAAAATGGAAATCACTACACAGAACCATAAGGGGCAGGTGGCCAACGCCTGGTTAGACTACCACTGGAACTGTGTTCTTGCTCTCAGCTCTCAGAGTTGAGAAGTGACATTTTGAGAGCTGCAAGGGAACCACAGACAGCCCTGAGGGTGAGGTCTCCATGCATCACGTCTATTACAGCATTAAAGAAAAGTGACACACAAGCAGCGGTCCTTGATAACTCATTTTGCCATCTTCTTCCTTAATAAAATATTCTGAACTGAGAAACTGAACACGTTGCAGAAATATGTAATAAGTTGGTGTGCTGAATAAGTGTATCCCTAAAACTTCTATCACTAGGACATTAATAATCTTGAAGGAAAAAAAGGCTCAGTCACTTCAAAATGAACTCTGCCAAGAAAACCTTTCCCTTTCTATTAAAAAAAAAAAAAAAAAAAAAAAAGCTAGCATCTCTAATAACCCAAAACCTTCTTTTCATTATGGGGTAACTTTAATCTTATTCAAAAGAGGGGGAGGGGTGGAAGTTTAGTTTCTCTTGAAAGAAATGCCAGCTTCAGGCCAATCCAGTGAAGACACATAAAAACAGGGCATAAGCGATCAAAAAGACTTATTCTGGAAAAGTTGCATGTGACTCACTCTGCACATGCACTGACTAGAAGGCGGTTTCAGAAGAGCGCTTTCTTTTCATTGCTTATTGATTGATCTGCATTTCCTACTGGCTCATGTGCTTCCATTCTGCCCGGGCCTTAACAACCTACAAACCACTACTTACATGTCTCAGGGGAGCACAATTTGGAAGGAAATGTATCCTTTTATATGCCAATAACCCTCTTCGCATTTATCTATGTATTCTATTTTTGTTGGAAAGCGCAGATTCGAGGGGTCATACACAAGGGGACATACACAACCATCAAAATGAGGCTTCATGAAAAGTGCTATAAAGTTTAGTAATCCCCCTGCCTAATACCTTACCAATGGTCTTATTTTCCCCCCCAGATCAGAGAAAATTAAACTGACAGTTAAGCTAACATGACACCTTCTCCGTAGTACTTCACAATATACCAACACTTGGTACTTGATACCAAGATGAAGTGTAAAAGCAAATGAATCTATAATGCTGGGAAAGCTTGATCATGTTCATGAGTTTATTCAATTTTTTGCATTCTCCTGAACTCAGGGCTCCTCATTTCTTGGTCTGTAACCCAAAAAGGATGACAATGAAATCCACAGCCACCATGGCAGGATATGATGAGTACAGTAATGGAGGCAGGTTCAAAATATGATGGGAACTCATAAAAGTATGATTGAATCTGTTGGGGATATAAGAGTTCCAGTGATTTGGGGACTGGTCAAGGAAAAAGATATGACCAGGAGAGGTAGTGACACACAGCAAGCAATATTGGGACCTGGGGTGGGGAGGACTTAGGGCTTCACGAGTCAGAGAAGTTCCTCACTGCAAGAGACCATCCTGGGGCTTTGCTCAGGGTCCACCATTCAGAAGGGGACAAGAACTAGGGATCTCCCTACAGGGAGAGGAGACAGGAGAGAAGGGTCTAAGTGATATCACTCAGCATTGGGGAGTAACTGAGTCCCAGAGCTCCGGAGGACAGGAGCAGCTTGGGGTCTTATAGCCACAGGGCTCTATCTTAATCAATAACCAACAGATGCTGGGTATAGTTTCACGGGATATGCAAAGCATGCAGGCCCTAGATGCTAAAAATCTGTATGTTTGGGCTATTTTTAAAATAATTAGATGCATTAAAAAATGAGTTTGGCACCAGG
The DNA here is from genome assembly GCF_048164855.1 of Canis lupus baileyi. Taxonomy (NCBI): domain Eukaryota; kingdom Metazoa; phylum Chordata; class Mammalia; order Carnivora; family Canidae; genus Canis; species Canis lupus. The sequence goes on from NC_132848.1 coordinate 36,461,406, forward strand.
TTTTTGAGCTACAGGGTTTTAGCTTGCACCAAAGAAATAAAAAGCTGGGAGCCAATAGAGTGGCCATCTTTTGCACATTTATGTAAAAGGACACAGAAGGGGAATCTTTATAGAGGAGGCTGTGAACTAAACCTTGCAATAAACTTTGCCAAAAAGGTGAGGGATAACTAGACTCCTTGTGGTGACCACTAAAATGTATATAAACATAGTACTGCCACACTATACACTTGAAACCAATAGTGTATGTCAATGTACTTCAATTAAGAAAAAAAAGAAAACCAGTCTTGGCAGAGGAACTGCAAGAAGGTATAGGCACTTGGGACGTCTGAGTGGCTCGTCGGTTGAGCATCTGCCTTCAGCTCGGGTCATGATCCCAGAATCAAGCTCCTTGCTTGGTGGGGACCCTGCTTCTCCTTTTGTCTGCTACTCGCCCCCGCTTGTGCGTGTGCACTGTCTCTTTCTCTGACAAATAAGTAAATACAACCTTTACAAAGAAAGCACAGGCACAGAGACATGGGCAGCTTCCAGGGCTTGCTGTTCAAGGCAACAAGACAAACTATGGGGGACTGGTGGGACTGGAAGCCAGGGAAAAGGCTAGAGAGAAATGAGCCCAGTGCATGATACGACATCTAGGAGCACCAGTTCTAGAGTCCAATTCCAATTTCACTCCTTTTGAGAAAAAGTTACTTCATCTCTCTAGCTTCCATGTCTTCAGCTATCATTATAAATACCTGTTCCCATGCTGGTTATTCTACATGTGATTAATATGTCAGCAGACAACCATACTAATGACCTGGCCTTGGACCTCATGCCAAGAAAGGCTGACTCCCTGCCACTGACTACATTGCAGAGAACTGCCTATCTACAACCAAGACAGTGACCAGGCCAGATCTAGGCTGGGAGGACCCACACGGGATAGGGGGGAGGCAGGAGGCAGGAAAACCACAAGACTGTTGCACCTGTCCTGGCAACGGAGACTGAGGGCCTGAACTAGAACCGTAACAGAAGGATCCACGTGAAGGAGAGGAATCCCTAAGACATTTCTGAGTGTGTCAACAGGGATTGAGGGGAGGAAAGGAGGAGAGAGAGGGGGAGAAAATGAAGAATTCAATGATGGTTTCTGGGGATTCCAGAATCCCTTTTCTCCATGGCCCTTAATCTTTAAAGAAAAATGCTTTAGTGAAAAGAAGCAAGGCTCTAAACTCAGAACAATTCTTCCAAGGAGAAAAATGTTACTTTCTGACACAGTACTTTAAAAAAGAAAAGGAAGGGGGTTCCCTGGGTGGCTCAGTTGGTTCAGCATCAGACTCCTGACTTCAGCTCAGGTCACAATCTCAGGGTCATGATCCAGCCCCATGTGGGGAGCATGGAGCCTCCTTTAAGATTCTTTCTCTTCTGGAGACAAACCATGAGAGACTCCTAACTCTGAGAAACAAACAAAGGGCAGCAGAAGGGGAGGTGGGTGGGGGGATGGGGTGACTGGGTGACAGACACTGAGGAGGGCACTTGATGGGATGAGCACTGGATGTTATACTATATGTTGACAAAATGAATTTAAATTTTAAAAAATGTAAAAGAAAAAAAAATATTTTCTTCCTCTGCCCCCCCCAAAATAATAAAGTAAAATAAAACCTAACAAAATTTGTTTTCTTAAAGATTTTATTTATTCATTAGAGACACAGAGAGAGAGAGAGAGGCAGAGACACAGGCAGAGGGAGAAGAAGGCTCCATGCAGGGAGCCCAATGCGGGACTTGATCCTGGGACTCCAGGATCATACCCTGGGCCAAAGACAGGCACTAAACCACTGGGCCACCCAGGGATCCCCAAAACCTAACAAATTCTTAACCTACATTCACAGGTAGAGGGGCACCTGGCTCGTTCAGTCAGCTAAGCATCTGCCTTGGGCTCAGGTCATGATCTTGGGGTCCTGGAATCAAGTCCTGCATCGGGCTCCCTGCTCAGTGGGGAGTCTGCTTCTTCCCTCTCCCTCCTCCTCACCCCTGCTCATGCTTTCTCTCAATATCTCGCTCTCTCTCTCTCTCAAAAAAATAAAATCTTTCAAAACAAAACAAAGATAGGTAGAGTTTTTTCCCTTCCTTTCCTCAACTTTTCCTGCAACATTCTAATTAAGCTGCCCAATGGATTACTAAGATTTTATGCTCTACTCTCTCTCTTACTCCTAAATTGTCAACGTGTTCTCCAACCATAACATCCATTTCTGTCACACAGGGCACTGTATGTAGGGCTATAGTCACTCTGCTACCCCCTAGGTTAGAAAAGTTGCCAAAAGTACATGGACATAGGGCAAACTGTGCAGTGGAAGAAAGCAGAAGTTAAGATGGTCAAAAATAGAAAATAAGGGGACAAATTAGGGACTAAGGACATGGAGGAAGTTATAAGCTAAGATCAGAAATGATGATGATGGTGATAGTGGTGGTGGTAGTGGTAGTGATCATGGTGATGTGATGATGGTGGTGATTGGGGTAATGGTGATGGTGGGGATAGTGATGGTGATGATGGTAATGGTGGGGATGGTGATGGTGGTGGGTGGTAACTATTTATTGACCACTTACCTCCTAGACAAATACTACCAGTTGTCCCCTAGTATCTGGTCTCTCCTCCTTACATAGTAATAGAGTACTCAGGCACCAGCTAGAGCCCAAAATTTCCTCAACTCACTTTTGAATTATGTGGTCATATGACTACATTCTAGTCAATGGGATAAAACAGAGACATAGGCAACTTTCAGGCCATACCTTCTACTTCCCTTTATCACTTCCTAGCTGGGATGTAGAAATGATGGTAGGAACTAAAACAGCCACCTTGGACCATGAGATGGAAAACACATATTAAGGATGGCAACACAACAAGGTAAAGAAAGTTGGGTCCCTGATCATTGTGGAAGTTCCATAACCAGCCCTGGCCCTCTACTCTGGCCATATATCAGAGAGAAATGACCTTTGACTTTTTGAAGGCACTATTATTTTGAGCCTCTTAAAACAGCTCACCTCATAAAACTCTGTACCAGGTACAATGCTATACATATTACATGCATTATGTCATTTAATCCATATGCAACTCTCTAAAGCAGATCCTGGTTTCATTGTTCTCACCTGGGGACACACCTGTTGGCATTATTGACACCCCATGGAGAATCGAGCTTTATCACCTCTTCTAATGGAGCACAAAAGGGAGGGGAAGCTTCCTCAGGAAACACAACAGTAAAAAATAAATCTTGGGGATCCCCAGAGTCAGTGGTTTAGTGCCTGCCTTTGGCCCAGGGTGTGGTCCTGGAGACCTGGGATTGAGTCCGCATCAGGCTCCCTGCATGGAGCCTGCATCTCCCTCTGCCTGTGTCTCTGCCCCCCGCCCCCCCCGTGTGTGTGTGTATGTCTTTCATGAATAAATAAATAAAATCTTAAAAAAAAAAATAGGTCTTAACACACTCAATAAGCACTAACTAACTACCGGGCTCAGAGCTAGGTGCTAGCTAAGGAACCAAAGCAAACAACATCTCTACCCACTCGGTTCTCAAAGTCTCATGTGGCAAAGAAATCAAAGAAGGGCGAGTACCAAAAGGAAGATTTCAGAAAGTCGTGACTAAGGGAAGGTCCAGCGCAGCAGGAGCATCCAGAGGAAGCTCCAAGTCGGGGAGGGGTGGGGGGGGTGACAGAGGGGGCCAGAGCGGGGTGACCCAGGAGGGCCTCACAGAGAAGGTAGCCTTTGAACATAGCCTTGAAGAAGTTGTAGCTCATCAGGCAGGGGAGAGAAAAGCAGAGAGAAGCCAAGAAACAAACACCTCCTATGACATTCCTTGGGGTTGGAAATCCATCCCCTGGGCTGAATAGCCCTATGCAGGAGGCCGCCAGGGCTGCCACCACTAAACACCATGGACCTGGTGGCTTAAATCACACACATGGATTGTCTCACGGTCCTGGAAGTCCAAGATCTAGGTGTGAGTAGGGCTGGTTTCTCCTGAGGCCTCTCCCTGCCTTGCAGATGGCTGTCTTCATGCCGTGTCCTCCCACAGCCTGATGAGTGTGCACACACGTTTGTGCCCTGACCCCCTAATCTTACAAGGACACCTGGCAGCTGGGATTAGGGCCCACCCATGTGACCTCCTTTCATCTTTATCACCTCTTTGAAGAATCCCTCTCCAACAGCACCTGGCCTGGCTGCCTCAGTCGGTAAGAGTACACGACTCTCCATCTCAGGGTCATGAGTTCAAGCCCCAGGGGGGGCACAGAGCCTAGCTAAAAATTAAAAAAATAAAGACTCCCTCTCCAAATGCAGTCACATTCTGAGACTACAGGCATCAGGACTTCAGGGTATGCATTTGGGGAGGTCACAAGTCAGCCCATAACACTACGAAAGGATGTAGAGGAGAATGACATGAACAGGTCTTCACTTTAGAAAGAATACTCAGATGGCGGTGAGGAGAATGGAATTTGAAAAGGAAGGGCCTTGAGGCAGGCAAGCCACCAAGGAGATAAGGCGGTCACCACATGAGGCATGTGTTTAACTGGAGCCAGGCTGGTTTTGCTCAAGAACAAGCTCCTGTGGCCTAATGCAAATCTCTGCCATTCCCTGCTGCAAAGAGTCTACTTGTCCACGTGGATTCTCTGAACTACTGTTTCAGCACGTTCCCAGGCTGGGCCTGCTCACCCACCACCAATACCTGCCAGTGTCTGGGAACCCCCCAGAAGCTAAACAAACAGTGGCCCAAGGAGCAAGAATAAAAACACTGCCGTGCATTCCAAACACAAGTCAGGGGGCCCAGGACCCAAGGCCTGAGCTTCAACCCTTGGCAGAGGAAAAACAAGAGCTCTGGTGTCCTGAGGCCCCTCTAACCAGCCCCCCTCACAAATAAAGCCCCAGCAGGAAGCCCATTAACACCTCACAGGGGCAAACCTCAGGCCCGGTAGGAGAAACTTCAAAAGACATCCCAGTAGCACAAAACGCCAAAAAAACATCAATCAAGTACACCATCCCAGGAAGTAGCCAGCTGAATTTGGGGAAGGAGTCTCACACATAAATTAAATGTCCCTGAGCCCCCATATGGCTCTCAATTTATTACCATGGAGGCCAACCGTGCTCTTTAAGTTTAAAAAGGATCAAGGCCTCTATAAACAGCATACAGCACTATCTTCATTGTAAAAGGAAAAAAAAAAGTCAAGAGAAACTCTTTTTTTTTTTTTTTTCTGTTAAGAAAATGATCCTTTTATGACAATAATTCCCACTACACTGAACTATTTGCCTCAAGTGTTGGTATAAAATCCAACTTGCCATTCGGCCCTTTAAAAATGTATAATGTCAGCTATAATTACCAATTGCCTTTTTGATTTGTTGAAATTCGTTTCAGAATTGGATTTTCTCCTGAGTAGGTGACCTGCCTGAATGATATGCTAACACTCAGGTGTGTTAGTAGTGGAAAATCTATGACATTGCTTATAGGCTTAAACACTTTCTCCTCCCTCCTCTGTACACAGGCAAACACTCACCAACCTTTCACTGCAAAGACAGCTAAAGCTCACCGTTCATCCTTGTCACAGCAAAGATGCATAAAAAGGGCCATTTGAGAAGCATTAATATTCCCCAGGGATTATCAACTGTGTTATATACCAAAAGGCATCATCCATCTCACTTCCATACTGAAACCACAAGTTGCCAAGATTTCTCTTTCTTTTTCTTTTCTTGAACCATCCAGACCCTTTGCTCCTCATCATAATCATATTTAAATAGCTAGCCAGTACAACACACTTAATCTAAGCCAGGCTCACTTTGAGTACTGTTGCCAATTCCCGGGTCAGAAAGAGGGAAAGAGGCTCAGAGAGGTTAAGTAACTTAGCCAGGGTCACACAGAGCATGGCAAAATGGGAGACCCCAACCCCAGCTTTCAAGATCCCAAACCCAGGCTCTAAACTGCTCATTTTAATGGCCTGTTTCCAGGCTAATTCGCTTCCCAACCAGCCTTCTAGTATGACAGATTTTTTTTTTTTAGTATGATAGATTTAGAAGGTGTTTTGCACTTAAATTTACTCAAGGTTCAAAAAGCAATTTTGAATAATATATACGAGGCTTGAAAAAAGCTTTTAATAAAATAAATAAAAATAAAATAAATAAAAATAAAAAAGCTTTTAAGAATTCCAATAGATACCTTCATACAGGGATCCCTGGGTGGCGCAGCGGTTTGGCGCCTGCCTTTGGCCTAGGGCGCGATTCTGGAGACCTGGGATCGAATCCCACGTCGGGCTCCTGGTGCATGGAGCCTGCTTCTCCCTCTGCCTATGTCTCTGCCTCTCTCTCTCTCTCTCTCTCTCTGTGTGACTATCATAAATAAATAAAAATTAAAAAAAAAAGATACCTTCATACACAAGATTCTGTCTTTTCTTTTGGATTATGATTTCTTCCATCTTCTTCTGTTTAATAATACAAGCACTTACACCGTGCTTAGAGTTATACAAGACATGAGCTCCAAACTCAAGCCCAAAAAGGGTTTATCAAAACTTGTGAAATGTCACAACAGTTACATGCCATGCTTTGTTCAAGAGCTGGAAACCAAAACAAAATAATAGGTATGTGTTGAGTAAGAATTTGACTTAAAATTTATAGGAATACATCCTCTACCCTAGAGTGCCAGTTCCCTGAGGACAAGGATCCTGTCTGTGACTTTTTATCCCCAGGCTTCGCACAAAACTGGTATATAGTAGGTGCTTAATAAGGATTTGCTAAAATGGAAGATGGATGGATGGATGCGTGGACAGATGGATGACGGATGGATGGGAGGATGGGATGGATGGACGGTTGGATGGATGGACAGATGAATAGATAGGTGGACGGATAAATGGGTAGATGGACAGACGGAGAGATGAGTGGACGGACTGCTGATAGATGAAGAAATAAACGTTCAGATGAAGAGACGTTTCTACCAGCAGTTAAATGGCTGAAATGATCCGTAAGGAACTTACTTTCTCTCTGTTTCTACAATTGTTTCCTGGCCAGATGCCTATTTCTCCACAGTCCATCCTGGATTCAGACAAATGAAAGACCTAGCTGCTGAGCCTGCCAGCACACTGACAACAGGACCAAATGTGGGCTGCTACTGAACTCTGACCTTCCGCCAGGACAGGCAGACATACACCAGCAACTGTGCATTCAATCGCTGCCCATTTGACAAACACACGCTGAGCGCCACTAATTGTTCTGGGAGGCATCCCCGTTTGGCCGCACCAACACGTCCTTGCAATCTCTGTCCCTTGCAATCTCTGACCCTTCCCAAGTCACCAAAGTGGGAAGCAACATTTACTCAAAGACTGACACTTTGCGTTAAAAAATCACTCCAGAAAACAAGTCCTGCAGTGCCATTCCGTTCTGACTGGGGAGCTAGGAAAAGAAGAAATTCTCTGGTTTTCGTGAACACTGCAGCAAGGGGGCTGCTGGGCAGAGCTGCTCACACATGTGTCTGCTTTCCAGCAAACACAGAGCTGGAGACCCACTGTGAAAGACAGCCACGTTCCCACGGCACAAAAACGGGGCGGGGGGCGGGGACTTACATACAAACAATTTGCCATGGTAAACACGGAGAGAAATAACAGGTCAACACCCAGCAAAACTCCTGAGTAAATGCCAGCGTTCTAATAAGCAACAATATTCCTTATTCAATAAGGTGACATGGCTCTGTGGTTTCACACATAAAATATTTCATTTGGGAAAGCTCAGGGAAGCAGTGTGAACACCGCGTTCAACCAATCACGCGGCCAAGGCTCGCTCCACGACAGTTCGATGACTTTTTCTAGGTCACAGAAGCAGGAAGTAGAAAGGGCCACGTTTTGCACCTGTTCTGATGTATTTCTCGTTGCTCGAAGGACACATTTTTGGCCTCACACCAAGTACTAGGGTTATACCCAGGTAAGATGAAAGCTAGGAACGGTTCCTGTCCTCGTGAAATTTCCAGGCATGTGAGGGCTGCAGCCAGAAACTGAAGCTGGCTTCCCTAACTCCACGGGCAGAGTCCTCCAGGAGCTGGTCAGGGTTCTCCCAGGAACTAGCCAGCCAGAGGAGGAGGGAGGGAAGGCATCAGAGAGAAGCAGAGAGAAGAAGCCCCACCCGGACACCTGAAATGGAACTAACCAAGTCCACGCTGAGTTCCACCTGTCTATCTTAAAGCTAGCTCCCAGATCAATCTCCGTCTTGGAAGTGAACCCAGTGGCCCCTGAACAGAGATAATCCAGTTGTCTTTCGTGCCACAAAGAACGTTTTTGAAGGACCAAATTATCTATTTCTAATGAATCAAGCATCACAGTTTCTCCTAGTAGACAATTTTAAAATGATTGTCCTATCTTCCACCCCACCCATCCCAACACACAGAAAATAACTTGCTGTGAAAACAGAGCCCAAATCGAGCATGAAAAAAAAATGATCAGAATATTTAAATCCTCAAATCGTCTCTACCACCTCACATTTTGCCTTGAACAAAGATGATTATAGGGAAAATAAATAAAGCCCATTCTGCAGATGGGGACCAGAAGAGCCTTTCTAAATGATGCAATGCTGAGCCCACTGCTGGAGATGTGAATGAGCTGATATTCTAGAGGGGCCTCTGTGTTTGGGTGCTGGTGGTAGGGAGATTTCAATGATCAGCCTGCTTGAGAACCCCCGAAGTACACCTACAGAGGTCATCCTACAGCAAAGGCTGTCTGGACAGCACCCACCCCACCGCATACCAAGCCTATAGGGTGGCCTATTCCACATACACTAGAATCGCACATCATCCTTATACCATCTTCAAAGTTGGCACAATTATACCCATTTACAGACAAGAAAACTAGGGCTCAGTGAGAATATACTGATTTGCTCAGGAGGCATAAATTCCCAGGCTTTCCCAAGAAAGCCTGCTGTATATTCCTCTACTGCATAGAAAATCTACCACTGAGAAGAGCCAGAGCGAGCCCTGGAACATACAGACCACAACTGTATTTGAGTGGCTGGCGCTGGTTCAAGGAATGCCTTGATTTAATGTCCTATTATTGATTAATATAACTGGGAAGGAAATGCTAGTGGAGACAGACACCCCAATTTTATAGGCTCCAGCAGAGTCACATTTACCAGCTCTATGGAGGGTGCTCGGGTCCTGTCTGAGATTCCACCAGGAAGCAGACACTGAACAGAACAAGTTCACTAGCCTGCTGCTCTGCCGGGCACAGCGTGGGAGCCCCTTTCCACAGCCAAGGGGATAAAGGCAGAAGATGCCCACTGGCAGGGAAACAGGAAACAATACTCCAGGCTGGGGAGAGAGGCCGACTGTAATCAGATAGTAGAGCAGACCCAAATCCATTATTCCCTCAGTGTCGAAGACTCAAAGCATCACCCCACATCTCCCAGGGGTCTGAGGGAGGTATTCTGATACCCTAAAATAGGACATATCCATCTGGAATAGCATCTTTGCCCAGGACACATGGATAGACATCCCAGCCTGCTTTTCTGGAAACAGGTCAGAGCTAGGAGGAGTCAGAAAATAAAGGTTTCTATCCCGTCACCCCACTAACTCTGCAATTCTCAGGCGAGTCACTTCACTTTGTGCCTGAGCTTGTAAGATACGGAGGTGGAAGGAGACCATGTTTAGACTCCCTGCCAGCTCTCACCCCAGACCCACAACAGTGATCAGGATGGCAGGACAAACATGCAGGGAGATTTCCCAAGATGCTGTTCACAAGGAAGCTGCCAACAGAGGGAAGCCAACCTGCTTGGCATCGTATTTGCTCGAGCTCACCTGTGGTGGATACACATTGCAGAAATGCACACAGATCGGAAGGAAGAGGCTGTGGCGGGGAAAGAAAGGGTAGAGACCCAGAGACAAAGAATGTCTGTTTCAAAGGTCCCCCCAGACTTGAATCTGATGGTAACCTCTAAATTGTCCCCCATAAACCTCCCAGTCATTTATCCACTGACTGAATACATACATACAAGAAACAGCACCAGGAGCCAGGGTCACTGGGGCCAACTATTATTATTATTACTATTACTATTACGCAATTAAAGTACTGGGAAATAAAGACATATCTAAGCGATGCTGGGTTGATAGGTGAAAAAAGTCCCTTAACAGAGGAAAAAAGTCCACCAGCAAGATTCAAAATATGTCCAATTCTTTCCCCCTCAACTCACATATTCCAAAGAAATATCAAGCAGTCGACTTCAACACAAAAGGCCCGCAGTCTCCAAGGCCAGAACTGAAAAGGAAGATGCACGTGCCAGGGGCCATGGATTGTCTGGCTTCCTGAGCAGAGACAAGCAAAGGTCAAGGGCTCTCAAGGGAATGCAAAACCTCCTGCTCTGATGCTACTAGCCCAGGACAGATTTAGTTCCTCCCATAGAACACGGCGCCACAAGGGCTCGATGCACAGAGCTTGGCCTGTGCATTGCCAGGGTCGTGCCCTGGGAGAAAGATCCTATCACTGAACACATCCTAAGAATCTCCTTTAACAAGTGCTCTGAAATTTCAGGCGACAGATCCATATCTATCCTGTAGTAAACTCAGGGTGAAAAAAAAAAGTAAGAAAAAAAAACAAACCCCACAACTGGCTATGTTGCAGCAGTGGTAGTATTCATTTTCTTAACCACTACCCACGTACTGACTAGTCCTTCTTACTACTAACTACAACCACAGGCACATTACTAACTTATCACTAACCACTAGGCTATACTGCCTCTCAGTGAATGAACTCCCATCTATTCCTCTATGGTTTATAACACATATACGTGTTGATGATCTTGCAGCATATGTAAGACCATGCGAGATAAGCAGAGCAGGTATTATTAGACCCATTTGACAGATAAAGACACTGAGGTGCAGCAATTCAGAGACTCCCCGGAGGGCTCACGCTGATAAGTAGTAAGATGTGTTTGGCTACCTCTTGCCTCACTGACTACAGCACAGCTGTGCAGAGACAAGTGACTCCACTGACAGCCCCTGCATCCTTGTTCAATTCTGACGCCAGCAGCTAGGAATGACGGCTCAGGCAGAAGTCCCTCTACCCAACAGAGTCCCCTTCTCGTCTATATACAGCTGGCCTCCTAAACCACCCTCTCTCTCTTTCTCTCTCTCTCTGCAAGTGGCTTCCAGGAAACTGGATCATCGCTCTTCTGTACCAACGCTGCACCTGCAGAACCTACCAGGCCCCGGATGGGGAAGGCTTTGCCTAAACAGTTCTCCGAAGAGCTGTCCTGGCCCTGCTGCAGTGCAGGGAATCTTCACATCCTGGCAAGCCCTACTGCAACCATGTTTCTGCACCGCAGCCTCCAATGAATGAAAATAATCAATTTAAGCCAAGTAGATCCAACAGGCTATCACGCAAAGTACTGGTGTCAAATCAAACTTCATAACCAGCAATTACCCATCAAGCCGGGGCTCCTTGGGGTCACTTCACTGGGAGGTGGGGAGGTGGTTACTAGAGAGAGGGTTGAAATCAGACGAGCATGACAGTCGTAAAAGAATGGGGTTCCACTTGCTTTTCTACAGTTATCCCCATCTTGATATCTAAAAACACCAATCTTTCCTCTGAGGTCAAAGCATCACATGGCTACCCCAAGCGGGCTTGGGCAGATTTCAATCTATGATGCTGTGCCCTCAAATTTTAAAGGAAGTCAGTTTTTTTTTTTAAGATTTTATTTATTTATTCATAGACACACAGAGAGAGAGGCAGAGACACAGGCAGAGGGAGAAACAGGCTCCATGCAGGGAGCCGGATGTGGGACTCGATCCTGGGTCTCCAGGATCACACCCCAGGCTGCAGGCGGCGCCAAACCACTGCGCCACCAGGGCTGCCCAGGGAGTCAGTTTTAGATAATGGTCTGAAAGATACTTCCTTTCAATAGCTATAATTAAACTAGAAAAACATTAATTTGTACCCTTGTGGTATGAGGGTTTCCTTGAAATTCCTTAAAAGAAGTGTATAATCAATAGAATGGCTGAACATCATTCATGCAGCACAAAAACCTGAATTGAGTACAATCTGTGAAGGTTCAAATTCCCTGCTAGAGAAACAGCAGTCTGTCTACCAAAAGTGTTGTGCCACACCTCTGTTTAGGCCTGATCCCATGACAAAGACACACACACATACACAGAGGAAACTCCAGTTTGCAGCGCTGAGCCTCAAAGCTCCTTACCATATTAGCTTCAACTCTATAACTTGATTAAAGAGAGAAGAAAGCATTAAAAAAAAAGTTTTTTAAGGAAAAACAATAGTTTCTATTAAAATGCATAACACCACCTTTCAATAGATGAAAGGACTCGGTAGAAACACCATAAACCTCAGAATTTCAAAGTAAATTGCTTCTTTTGTTTAAGGCAAATTAATATCAGATCACAGACAAAAAGTAAACCCTCCTGACATCCCCAGTCGGATGTTATATCCAATACACAGCTTGGGAGGTTCCGTGTTGACAATTTGGCAGAGAGGGACAAAGGGCTGGTTATAATCACCTTCCCACTCAAATCCTCAAATCCTGTCTCATTACCTGAAGTGTTTTTTCCTGCAAGTGACATATAGATGATTTGCTAGTCTCCATTTGCTTTGCATAAGCCACCATATGCAGAGCCCAGAGTGTACTGACTGTGACAGCACATCTGTCCAGGACCCTCCTAAGTGCCTTCCAGAACAAGATGCATGGACAGCGGAGGGTCTGCGAGTGAAGGCCTTGCCAGGAGCTTCAGGAGAATCAGAGTAAATCTGGCACAGAGGCAACTAACTAACCTCCTGAACATCCCTTCCTGGGCCTCCAAGAAGCTGACTCCCTCAGAACCACATAACTAATGAAGGAAATTCAGCATGAAAATGTGTGTAAAGCCAAGTCTTCCCTCTTACCGTACCACAGGCTCCTGGCATGTGAACAAACGGTAGGCTTGCTGCTCCCAAGTCAGTTTTTGACTCAGAACCAAGGTGACTTCAGATCCAAAGTGACCCAGCATGCCACTCAATGGGGAAACAAGGGCTGGCACACAATAGGTACTCAGGAAATGCTGGCCACTGCATTAAGAAAAGGGGCCGATGAGAAAACATCTGGCTTCATTTCACCAAATTTATCTGCAATTTCACTACCACCACCTGCGGAGGCCATGCTCCCCCAATGGATGGTGGGAAGGATGAATTCTTCCTGGGGTCTGGTTCCTGAATCTCCTTCAGGGCAAAACTCTTCCAAGAATTAGGTTCGGCCTCAGAAGTGGGAGGGCAAAGTCGTCAGTCACCAACTCCTGTATGATTCGTGGACCTCGGCATCACCTTGGAACTTACTGGAAATGCAGGCTCATGCCCCAGGACAGGCCTCCCAGGGACCCCAGAGGGATTCCCCCACATCTGAAAGGTAACTGCAGACTTGAAACTGAAAAGTCCCAGAAAGAAAAGACACTGGTAGACAGAAGGAAGGGGACAGGGTAAGAGAATGACTCCTGAGATGGATGTCAGCCCCTCACTAGTACAGGCAGACTGGGATTAACCTGCCTTCAGGAAATTCATCCACACTAACAGTGAAAAGTGGACTCGGGGACAGGTGAAGCCCTGTGGGTGCAATGTAGGGATCCCAGCAGATGCTGAGCTTTGGGGTGCAATGTTAATTTCACTGGAAAATCCTCAACCTCTTATGTTGCATCCCAGATTTTGTAAAAGAAATGGATTATGGGGGTCATAATCCAGCTTCCCCAAATGACTGAACTACCTGGCCTAGGAGGGAACTCACTATAGCCCTGGCAGGGAGGATTGGGAAGTGAAACAAAATCATGCATGGAAAGTGCCTCCAGCACATCACAAGTGCTCAGTAAACATCAGTTATTGTTCCTTTACCTCCAGAAACTCTTAACTCAAGAAGGAAGAGCCCACAGGAACATTTTGTCCCACGATCAGCTTAGGCACAGAATAAGAAGGGAAGTAAAGCCAAAGGAGTCCAACATGCAGCACAAAGGCACCCCCAATATGCCCCTTTTTGTGCCCTGAGTGAACTGGGAGATAAAGATGTCAGGCTGCCCAGTGTCTGCCCTTCCTCTTCAGAGCAGGTGTCCCTTTCCATCTGTGTGGCGCATGGTGACATTAGATGTTTGTGTGCTCTGGGGGCTCTCTGGGGGAAAGGAGCCTTTTTAAGCAGGGCAGCTACAGAGGACAGTGGAAAAGCTTCTCTCCTTTATTCAACTGCTCTACAAGCCTCTCTTTCACACCTCATTATCTGGGCTGCCCGCAGCCCAACAACTGCTGGCTCTGAGCTCTCCATCCTGGGGGTTCTGAATGGTGGTGGACTTCTGGGGAAGGTGTGTTTCTTAAGCTCTGAGGTCCTCCACTTTCAACCATCCCAGAAAGTGGAAGGAGTGATGTCCACCTCATTGCATCATAGGTCAATTGAGAAACTGTCAAATGGCAGCTGCAAGTGAGGAATGAGGATTAATAAAAGGAAAAAAGGTGACCATTTTGATACCTTGTACTTTGACACAAGGATCTGAGCCCATCATAAAAATTATATAAATACACTTCTCACTGAGACATAAAAAGACACTGCTCTCAGTGGAGGAACAAGGTGAATGAAAAAAAAAAAAAAAAAAAACAAGAGCCAGTGTTCCTGCTCTCCCCACTACCATTTGTCTAGGGCTTGGGCCATATCAATACCCATGCTGAATGCTGGCTGTGTTCCCCATCTTAATCCTCCCGACAGCCCTAGGATGGTAGGCCAAGGTAATAGGTCTCTCTATAGATGATAAAACTGGGCCCAGAGAGGTTAAGTAGCTTGCCTACCATCACACAGTTAATAAGCAGCCTGATCCCAGAGCAGTAGTTCTCAATGGGGGGAATTTTGCTTCCAGGAGACATCTAACATCATTTGAGACATTTTTGGTTGTCGTAACTGAAGGATTATTACTGGGTGCTAGTGCATAGAAGCCAGGAATACTGCTAAACATTCCACATACAGTGTAGAGGGCTGCCCCATACAACAAAGACCTATTCAGCCCTAAATGTCCACAGTGCAGAGGTTGAGAAAGCTTGCCCTAGAATTTCTATTCATACCCACAGCACTATATTGTCTCCCCTCCGGTTTTCTAATGTGGCTGAAAAGGGCAATAAATATATTTTATAAAGGATCATAGATCAGAGTACCACAGCCCTGTAGCCAATGTTGAAAATTAAAAATCCTATCGGATGCTATATGTTGGCAAATTGAACTCCAATTAAAAAAAAAAAAATCCTATCAGGCCTTTTTTTTCCTTGACTTTCTCCAGTGTTCCCACCTTGAGGCTTTTAAGCTTGCTTTTCCCTCTGCCTGAGCTGTTATTTCCCCTTCTCACCAAATCCGTCATGTATGTCTGGGCCTCACACCTTGGCTCCTTCACATCAATCACGCCCTTCTCAAGAATAAAACATAGCTGTTTATTTGTATACCATCTAGTTCCGCCTATTAGACTGTAAGTTTCTGTAAGACAGCAGGAATCTGTTTCTGTGTGGCTTACTGCTTTTTCCTCAATACCCAAAAAACTGTCTAGCATGCAGCAGGAACTCAACAGACATGGGGTAAAACAATGAATGACTGACACGTGGAACAAATGAATCAGTCATGATTGAATGAACTAGCTGAGATTCCTTCTCCATCAATTCAGGAGCGTTAGCTTTCCCAAAGCTTTAGCATATCTGGGTAAAGGTCCCTGTGGAACCTGGTACATCTTGCTATAGTAATCATTAAGCTAGATCAGGCTGGCACACCTTTTCCTGTAAAGAGCCAGATAAATATTTTTGGCTTTGTAGGCTGTTCAGTCTCTGGAACAACTATTCCCAACTGTAGCACTGCCACCGAAGCACAAAAGCAACCCTAGAAGATATGTAAACGAATAAGCCTGGCTGAGTTCCAGTGATACTTTATTTAAGAACACTGATAATTTGAATTTCATGGAATTTTTCGTGTGTCAGGAAATAGTCTTCTTCTTTGATATTTTTCCAACCATTTGAAAACCTAAAAATGGCTCTCAGCTCGCAGGCCAGGCAAAAACAGGAGATGGACTAGATGTGGCCCATAGGCCACAGTGTGCTCACCCTTGTTCTAGATCTTCTCGAATTTTGGTGATTTACTAAAAAGGATAGCCCAGAGTCCTTGCACAATTGTCATCTTATTCACCCTCACAGTATCCCCAGGAGGGTGATCCTTCATATCCTTCTCTACCTCAGTTTACCTCTGAAGACACAGAGGCCTGGCCTCTGACTCCAGGGGTAGAATTCTTTCTGCACTGAACAGATTGTCACAAAACCTTGTCCAAAATGGATACAAAGCCCTGAATGAATCCATTATTGATTTCAGAGAGTTAGCAGGGAGAATCCCAGTGAAGTGAGCATTGGAATCAGCAAAGATTCCTGAATTAAAATACAAATATCAAATCAACAAGAGGGCAACTGTGCATCCTGCCCCCAGGCCAGATAGCTGTTCCATTTGCCTTAGAGAAAGAAATATGGATACCAGCCCTTCAGTGTTACAGGAAAAAGTTAACAACACAGAAAATTGCTTGTGCTGCCCAGGATGGCGAATAGGAACCTGAAAGGTGAAGGCTTCATAATAAACACATAGGACTTATATTTTAATACCTAAGCCAGGTGTCACCCTTTTGTCATCTTAATTTCACAAATGTTCCTGAAAGGTAATTAAGACTCTCAAACTGAACACAAACACTTGGGGGAAAATTCACATCCAAAATTCAAGAAATCTGAACTGCATTCCTCATGATTACAGTCTTAGAAATAACCTCTGAATATATGTACATATCACCAGAAAACGGTCCCCAAATCTATCACAACCAAACATTCAATCCGTGTGTGCAAGACAAGAGAAGCAAGTCAGGGGAAGAGCTAACTACCCCAATCCACCTCCCCCCAGGGATCAGGGCAACTGGTGGAAATGCAAAAGCCATGAGCTTCACCCCTCAGGACCTGTACACCTAGAATCAGAAAGAAAATGACCATAAAAATCAGAGTAATGGCCTAGTTCAGCGTCTGAAGCAGTAGACCCCTCTCATTCCTTAATTCCTAAATCCTTTTGCTAGGGAATTCTTAAGGCAAAGGTTTAAGCCCAATAAGAGTTCAGTGAAAACATCTGGGACAGGCTGATGGATGAATCATAAAGAAGAAAGCCTGGACACCTCAGGCTGGTTCTTCACACCCTGGAATTCAACATGGTCTATCTCCAGTTGGGTTTCTGCCAATGACATTGGTGGTGTTTGCCTTGTTCTATCTCCAAAATGCCTTCCTCTCTGCCCCTACAGCCAATCATCTAGCCTGGATTCACCTTTGCTGAGGAATAGCTTTCACTGTGGTCCTTCCCATTCAGAGAACTTAAATGATCTTTTTCTCAAGATAACTCCTTCTGCTTCAATAATTGACTACATTGGTGACCTTAAAGTTGATTTCCCACACCAGGACACTTCTGAAATGAAAGGGACACTATTTTTTTTTAATATTTTATTTATTTATCCCTGAGAGACACAGACAGAGGGAGAAGCAGGCTCCTTGCGGGGAGCCTGAAGTAGGACTCGATCCAGGGACTCCAGGATCACGCCCTAAGCCGAAGGCAGATGCTCAACCACTGAGCCACCCAGGTGTCCCAAAAGGGACACTATTAATAATTATGCCAGGCCTACAGCAATAAACCAGGACTATCCAGGGCAAACTAGGGCACAGAGTCATTCCAACTATAAGCTGTTGGAGGAAGTACCCTGTATTACCTTGTTCACTCTGCCTCACCTTTTTAGCCAAATAGCTCCTAGCATAGCACCTAAAACATCATGATAGACATCTGATAATAAATATTTGTGAAATTGATTCTGTAAATTAGAGGAGCCCTACCGGGTATAACAGGTATTAGCTACTCTGGATTTGCTTCCACAAACGATGCTGTAGAGGATTACAAATAAAATCCTACTAGAAAAGTCACTGCTTCTGATATGCCATATCATTTTATTTCTACTGTGGACATTTTAAAGTTTCTCACTGATAGTGATTTTGTATATAATAATTCTTTTAAAGGATTTTTTTTAAAGATTTTATTTATTTATTCATGAGAGAGAGAGAGAGAAAGAGAGCCAGAGACACAAGCAGAGGGAGAAACAGGCTCCATGCAGGGAGCCCGACATGGGGCCTGATCCCGGGTCTCCAGGATCAGGTCCTGGGCTGAAGGCAGAGCTAAACCACTGAGCCACCCGGGGCTGCCCTATAATAACAACTAATAGTAGTTATCACATAGAGTCCTGTGTATGTTCATTACAGTCAAAAAATCTTGGATACATCCTCCCAAAAACCCTAATAAGGAAGCATTAGCATACCTACTAAGTGAAGAAAAGGAGGCTCAACAAGGCTAAATAATTCAAGGTTATAGATTCTGGTCTTCTCTTGCATTGATTAGAAAACTTACCAGTCAGAACATCCTGGTTCCCAAGTTATTTTTCAAAACCACTTCGTGATCAAGACAAGGTGACATAACGTTCAACTAACTATCCAAAAGCCAAGAAATTGGCCGTACATGGACGAACTGTACCACTGACCGTCCCCGGCACTCACTACATTATGTCACTTCAAATTAAATGAGAAAAGAGAAGACCTAGAAGAATATTAGAAAGATACTATGATAACATACAGCACAACCCTTCCCTAAAAGAGAGCAGTAAGGCAGAAATGGGCATCCTGATTTCCACGTTCCAAGTAAGTTTTGTAAGGCAGCCCCACAAATAGGACCCCAAAACAGAATTTCCTATGTGATGGAAGGAAGTGAGCCCCTGCACTCCTGAAGGGAAATGAAGGCAATACCAGAAGCAGAGAGAAGATATTCCACTAGTAACAAGACCAACGAAAATGACTTTTGAAGACGGGAGGGAGTTTGGGCTGTAAACACCACAGGATGGAGGCTGATTCAACCCAGGGTTGCCCTAAACTGTTCTGACATTTTGTCCAACTTCTTTTTCTCAGTAAAATTCCACAAATTAAGTAACCCATCTCCCAGGATGCCTGGATTTATGGTGGTTTCACATCTAACACAAGAAGTTTAAAGCCCCTGTCAACCTCACCCATTCAAAAGTATGTACAAATTCCCCAAAGCTATGAACAAGGCATTCTCATGGGTACATTCCTCAAATTACAAGTTACCAAAATACCTGACAATAACACACTGGGTTATTTACTCCCCTGTAAAAAAGAAAAAAAAAAGAAAATTCAACAACCTCACATATCCACTTGCAAGAATCACAAACCGACTTCTCATAAATGCACTCCCAGGAAATTAGCCGAGCAGCTCAGCCCCAACAAAGGGGAAGCTTTGTCTGCCAAACAAGAGATTCTCTTCATTAATGTCTCCCTTGTATTGATTATAGCCAACACGCTGTACAGTGTTTCCACAACAAGGAGAAAGGAGCAAAGCTTTGCTGCAGGTACTAAATTCAATAGCTGCCAACTCCCTGCAGATTCCACCCTGCTCCTGAGAGCATAGTCAGCCATCCCTCATCTCAAAGGCTCTCCACCCAGCCAGATGGGTGCTGTGTACACTGCCGCTGTCGGCCAGCAAGACCATATAAACCTTCAGCCAAAAAATTAACTGGGTTCTGGGGAGCCTGGCTGGCCCAGTAGGTAGAGCATGCATGTGACTCTTGATCTCAGGGTTCTAAGGTCAAATCCCACAATGGGCATAGAAATTTTTAAAAGTTAACTGAGTTCTAAGAACAGCATAGAGCAACATTCTTATCGGCACCATGCACAAACTGTAAACCACAACTCACATTCTCCAACCCCACCTTCCTGGTTCAAAGATCCCCATTTTGTTACAGGGCTGCAGACCAGGACCCAAGGTTGCATGAAATGTTAGTGAAACTTGGTTAAGACTGGCTTTAACTGAAAAATCAGACAGAGGTGTTACAAAAAAAAAAAAAAAAAAAAAAGAATACTACATATCTCTTGCACAAACACTGTTGTGGAGAGTCTTGCTAAACAGATAACGAATATATAGCTAAATACATTTCCCTGTCCCACTGAGACCAAGTTCTGGCCAGTGGAATGAGAGTAGAAGTGGTGAGACCCAATTCCAAGCCTGACTCCGTATCATTATTCCTCTGGCTGGCTGCCTAAAAAAAGCAGATGACCTTCAGAGTAACCTTGGGAGTGCTATGTCTTAAATGGCAGATCAACAAGATGGAAGAAGCCTCGGTCCCTGAAACATCAAATGAAGGACAGGTGCCCAATGAGAACACCTACTCTAGACTGTTGCATAAAAGAGAAATAAACTTGTATTCATTCACAAGATTTGGGGAAGTACGTTAACTTATACAGGCAGTCATGCAGAGTCCATTTATAAGTATCTAAGTCCCTACTGGAGCTGGGGCTTTCTAACTCGTTCCCATCCATGGAGTCCAGTGTCCTATGTCACTTGTGAATGCTACTCTTTATTATGCACCCCTGAGACCATAGCAGTCTGGCGGGCTTCTCCCACAGTCTTTGGTCTTAGAACAAGGAAATCACAAGAGTGAGGTAAACTCCCCTGTCAATAGTTTCAACAGGTATTGAGTACCCACTATAAGCCAGGTTCTTCTCTAGATACTAAGGCACAGAGACATGCTTTCTGCCCCATGAGAGAGGGGCAAAGAGGAGACTCATCAACAAATACTGTGCTTTAAACACAACATGCTATGACAGAAGCACGTGCAAGACACAAAACAGCAGAGCGCTACTGCTTATTTGAGGGAAGCTGGTTAGGAAGGTCATCATAAAGAACACAGTCTGGCAAAGGTTTAAAGGATGATTATAATTCTGGCTGTACTGAAGATGGTGGGAGAGGTAGCAGTGGTGGTGATTGTAGCATCGGTAGCAGTCATGGTGGGAACAGTGGTCAGTAGTAACGGTGGTGATGGTGGCAGCGCTGGGAGTAATGATGGCTCAGCTCTAAGAAGAACTGTCCCACCAAACAAATCATCACAAGAGATATTTATCTACTGCTACCACCATATTTTCTCACAAGATTATCATATCCACAAAAAACAAATCATATCATCCTATATCATAAGAATGATAAGTGGGTAGATGAAGGTTTGCTTTACATGAAATTGTGAGGCTAGTAATTGTTATAAATTACAAAAATGGTCCCATTTGCTCACTCCTCCCTAATGTGCCTCTTTGGCCCTGGAACCTTGCAGGCCATTCTGGGCAGGGCATTCTGGCCTATTCTGTGCTTGGCCATGTGACTAGCTCTGGTAAATGGGATGTTAGCAAACATCCCACAGTGGATTTAAAAGCATCTGCATGAGTGGCTTGCTGGCCACCGCACCTTTGCCACATCCACAAGAACTTGATGGGACTACCCTGTCACCGGATGCAAGACATGTAGAGCAGAGTCAAACGACTTCAGTCATGCCAGTCAAGGCTGTTCTGGATCAGTGATCCTCCGACATGTGAGCAATCAAGCCAAGACCACCCAGGTGTGTGAACAGTACACAATCATCATGTGCTACTAAGGATTAGGTGGTTGCCTGCTAGGCAGCATATTATGGCGATAAATGATAGAGCACTATCATCCTCATTCTCCTTTTATGGAGGGACAAACTAAGAAACTAAGAGCGGTGAAGTAAATTCATCAAGGTCACACCACTGGTACCTGGCAAAGCTGGAATTTGAAAGCAGACAGGGGCTCTCTTCTCTGGTCTCTGCTCTTAACCATCTCATCCACCTTAACTTCTCTCAATAAAGCAGTAAGAGTTGAGTCTTTCTCAGTAGGAGGCAAAGCGCTCTGCCCAGACTTCCCAGTGGGACCCTCCGGGCTAGGAGAAGGGATCCTGGGTACCCTAACTGGTGGCACCCACCCCCTCTAGGCACTGACCTAGCACCAACAGTGATGGAGGCTGTCTGCCCTCCCAGGAGCTGCACACCAAGCAGAGGGAGCCCACACACCTGAGCTCAGCTTGCCCTTCCCTGTGCTGCACCATCATGGCTCAGACCCTTGGGCTCCTAGAGGCCTCCTGAGGGCCAGCACCTGGAGCTAGCGCAGTCTTCCTCTCCACCACTCTACTCGCACGCCCACCCTGCAAGGCCTTCCAGTTGGCAGCAGCAGTGTCTCTTCCCATTCACCAGGAAACCTGTAGAAGTGCCCTGGCACCTGCCTCTGCCCTCAGCCCCCTCCCCCACTTCCACATTCTGTTTCCAGACTGCTCAAGCCTGGCGTCCAGGTTATCCCACTTGAGGTCAACTGCTATGACAGTCAGCTGTGTGTGTTCCTTCTCCCATCCCCATTCCTCCCGGCCTCTAAGTAGCGAACAACAGCTTGGCCAAGAGAGTATCAGCAGCCTTTGCCAAAATAAGAGGTCTATCAGGACGACTCTCAGAGTTCCTGTCTCCTCCTACCCCTCAGCCCAGCCAGGCTTCCTACACCTTCTCCATTCTTGCCCATCGCCATGGGCCCAAAGGTGACCATTCTAACCTTAGTACCAGGACAGGCTTTCTCAAAGTGATATACCTGTACCAGAGAGCCCTGGGATGCTCGTCCGCAAGGCAGCAGGTTTTGGAGCCTCACCCTGGCACGAATGAAGACTATGGGAGGGAGGCCTAGGGGCTCTGTGCACAGTAAGCTTCACCCCCCGCCTCACGTGCCTGGAATGCACAAACACCTGAAAACAGCCTTCCCAGTGACAACCTTACATGGCAGGACAGGAGCCACACTGGCCAACAGTCAGCATATCACTCATATGCTTCATCTCACACCTGCCTCTCTTTAGCTCCACAAGTAGGTACGACCCGACCCTTCTGCCATTTTAGAGATGGGTAAACTGAGGCTTTGTGGTCTCAAATAATGCCCAGGCAATGTGGCTAACACATAGCACTGCTAGGCTCTAAACATAGATCAACCGCACATTCTAAACCTGCTCCAAAATACTCTGATGCAAGATGATGTACAGTGACACTGGGCCTCTGTGTTCATGGGTCACATGTGATCCCTAAAGTCATTATCAGAATGAGAACTTGGAAAACGGGTGCTTTATTTTTAGGAAATTCTCGCCATACTCCCTTATGGTGAGAGAGTGCAGTGTCATGGCAGTGTCCAGGGATGGGAAGGACATAGCCAATTTCATACCTCCTGCCCAATTCGATTCCCACTCAGTGGCAGAGGGTAAGGCGACTTGGGAGCAAAACTGATATTAGTTATCTGTATAATTCACCACCTCAGAGATAATCCTTCCTATCTCCTCCCAACTGGTCCTATTTTATCAAAGCATTAGGCACAAAGTAGGTAAATAACCAAACAGTGGACAAAGTGCCGAGTGGCTAAGCAGATAACAGTAATGACAATAACAGCTGCGTTTATCGAAAGCTCACCAAAGCCAGGAAGTGCTAAACTCTTTACACATGTTATCTGACTCCAGGGAATATTATCCCCGTTTTCCAGATTAAGAAACTTTAGGTTACAGAGATTAAGTAATCTGCCCAAGGTCACTCAGCCAGCCCAGGAGAGCTGTGGTTCCAGCCCACAGTCACTGTGAAGTTCACTACTCGAAAAACCCTTGCTGTGCAAGGCGTGGTCCCCAGAAGGGCAACACCAACATCACTCCGGAGTATGCTACAAATGCAGGATCTCAGGCCGCACTCCAGACCCAGGAAGTCAGGAGCAGATGCAGAGTTGAGTCTGCAAAGCATTCATATGGACAAGGGTTTCTCAGCCTTAGCACTACTGACTTTCAGAGTTGGAGGATTCTTTGCTCTGGGCACTGTCCTATGCAGGGCAGGACATTTAGCAGCATCCCTGGGTTCTACCCACTAGACAAGACGCCAGTGGTAACTGGGCTTCCTCCTCAAGCCAGTGCCCCATGTCCCTGAGAGAACAAAACAGCCCCCAGCTGAGAGCCCTGGTTAGCCTGGGGTGCTCTTCTGTGGGGCTGAATTTCTGGCATGGATCAGAGATTACAGGGGCCTGTCTCATAGGGGTCTGCACGCCAAAAAAGAACCTCTGAGTTCCAAAGACTGTGTTTGGCTCTAAATCTGTCAAGACTGCCCCATGAAACAGAGGGTGACAGATTCACAGATTGGCACCTCTGTGTCCAGCCCCAGCACCAAGAAGGCTGGACCAGAGCCGGGCTTTGCCAAACCTCATGGCATACAAGAGTCACCTGGGAATTGTTTGAAAACTACAGATTAAGGTGGTGCCCACCCCACCATTCCAGATCTCCTAAATAAGAATCTCCAAATGGGTCCCTGGAATCTCCCTTTTAGAAAAGCTCCTTAAGAGATTCTAATGTCCCTCATCCAATAACTTTTAGGCTAGGCATTCCAAAGGGTCCTAAATGTGAGGGTTTGCTCTCTTCATAAGTGACTCAGGCCTCCTCCCCAACCAGCTGTGTTACTGACAACTGACTCGAAGGAACCAGATCACACGGAGGGTGCTCAGGTTGCCAGGAGCTGTGATCCAGCCTGCATGATCCACCCACTCTCCCCCTGGCAGGTGCTTCACACACGTGGAGGTAGTGCCCGCAGGGATGTACTCAGCAGTACCAACGGCAGCACTATGGTGTCTGATTTTTTTAAGCACACGTGCCACTGCCACCTAAATCTGTTAATGACATTAACACAGCCTGATGGCGTCGGGGGAGGCAGGCTGCTCCAGCCCTGCTCAGCGGTGGGGAGGGAAGAGCAAACACAAGACTCCTCTGCAGCTGCAAAGCTGCATGAGGTACCAGAGCAGCCCGGAGGGGCAGGTCCTTTCACAGCCACCAACTGTCCTCAAGGCAAGAGGATGACTACGAGGCTGCTGGCCTGGGTGTAGGAGGCACCCTCAGATAAGACTGCCAGAGAGCCAGAACCATTTCCCAGATGGTGGCAGACTCCATGGAAGGCTCTCTGCAAAGCCAGAAGGAAAAGCTGACATTTACCAGGTGCATGCAACATGCGAGGCACTTCACCTGCAGTGGCCCTTCCATCGCTTCAGGGAGGCCTGATGGCCTCTGTTACAGATAAGGAGAAACGGAGGCTAGAGCCCCAAAGCAGTTCATCCCAGAACACCCAGAATTCATGATGGGAAGGGATCTGGGCTCACTCTTAAGAAACTCAGATGCACCACCTTGTCGCTTTTATGTCTGCAGTGTCTGAAGGGACCTTTAGGAACCAACTCTCCAATTCAGCCAATAGCTCTCTGTGAGCAGAACCCCTGACTGCCACACCGCCCAGCCCCGGGAATCGACCTGCAACCCCCAGAGTTAAACGCTAAGTCTCGACGCTCAAGGCTTTGTGGCTCACAGCAAAACAACTGAGAGGCTGTCTGAGCCCAAAGCACTTCACCATTTTTCATTCAAGAATCCACCCAATGCTTTCTTTTTCCTTTCCCTTAAGTCCTCATCTATTCAGTCACAGCCCATCTCACAGCCCATCCTTGGCTTTTCTAGTCAGTTCCTGAAGCAATCTCTGGCCACAGAGAAAGGGAACAAGTCCTAATGGGTCCTGGGTGCCAAGACCTGGTCACCGCCTGTGGCCAGGACACCCTGCCAGGAAGGATCAAGACAGCCCTGCCACAAACCAGTCCCCAGTCCTAGTGCGCCTGCCAGGGACCCAGGGCCCACGGTCTCCCTGGTCAAGCCCAGTCAAGTCGAGGCATGCCCAGGTGAGTGAATGGAAAGACTCTGCTCTTGGCTGCTCTGTATGGGCCCAGAGCTGGTCTAACCACTTACATGGGCTTGCTCCTCTATTCCTAAACATACACACTTTCAAGGTGGGTATTAATTAGGTATCCCAATTTGCAGGTGGGCAACAAGGCTCTGACAGGGCTAATGACTTGCCCAATTTTTATGGTCTGGATTTTGGTGTTTCCCTCCTCTCCCCCAAATTCATTTGCTAAAATCCTAACTCCTAAAGCTGACAGTATTAGTTGGTGGGGCTTTGGGAGGTGCTTCAGGCATGTGGGTGGAGCTCTCAGGAATGGGATGGGTGCCCTTATAAAAAAGGGTCCGGAGAGATGTCTAGCCCCTTCCACCAGGTCAGGACATAGCTAGAAGGCATCACCTGTGAACCAGAAAGAAGGTCCTCACCCGACCATGCTGGCACCATGATCTCAGACTTCCAGCTTCCAGACTCTGAAAAACAAACTCCTGTGTTTATAAGCCACTGTCTGTGCTGTTACAGCAGCCCAAACACACCAGGACACCAAAGCTTCAGACCTAGAAAGTGACAAAGGCGGGGTCTGAGCACAGGCCCCACAGTGCCACTCCCCACCCTGAGAATGTTTGGAAAGGCATATTAGTTCCATGCACCAACAGCCCCTTCCCCCTCGTTACTTGTACCTTTTATTACATTACCTAGATCTATAGACTAGCACCTAATCTGTTAACACCTCGGCCCAGCAGCACCACCTGGGAGCTTGTTAGAAAGGCAGAATCCTAGGCGCTGTCCCAGACTCGCCCAACGCTGTGAGACGCTCCGATCAGATACTTTTTGCACTTGATAGTCTGAACTGCCACACGTCTGTCGGCTGCCCGATTTAGCTCCCACAGCTGTCTCCCAGCTAGCTTGCGTAGTACTTGTTTCACACTTGTGGGGCGGGGCGGTAAGATGGTACAGAGGAGAGGGAAATAAATTCTCACTCACAAATTACCTTCACCCTGTGAAACTATCAGCGGTCTAAAGAGAAGATCTGAGTTGTTTGTGTTTCGGGGACGATGTTTTCTGCCCCACAGCAAACAACAGGTACTCATGCCAACAGGTGCATGTCTCTGTTAACTGAAGTATCTGGCCAACCCGGTCTGTTCTAAAACCTATGCACGCAGATGGGCTTCAGGGAAGAGGAAGAGGGAGCAGGGGTGTGCTGAGCCGGAGCTAGGAGCCTCTGCCTGCCCATGTGCTGGCAGGGGAAGAGGGAAAGTTAGGTGTTTGCTCAGAGCCCTGCCCTCACCCTAAAATCGGCAGCGGCCAGCCAGGTGTCTGATTAATAATAGTTTCCACAGCGATGGACACCAGGGTTTGTTGGTGGAAGGCACTTAATGTCTGCAGCCACCTTCTGCAAAGGTAGCTAGGTTTGGTCAGGTCCAAAGCGGACACAGTGGCTTGCTCCATGGGCGGCTTGCTCCTCCCTCTTAATAGAAAGAAATAAGCACAGGGGTACCTGAAGGAGGTCAAGGCACGCAGACTACAGCTACACGTTCCTTCTCCCCAGCTAACTTTCTCAGGCCAGGCCCCAGGCTCAGTGCTTCCCCTGCCTCCTCAGACTTAATCTTCACAGATGCCACAACGGTGCCCATGCTGCCACCCTGAGTCCATTTGTGATGATCACCTGAACACCTGCAAGCTTAAGTGACTGGCCCCAGGTCGAAAATCTAGTCAAGGGGCTGGGTGAGGATTTGAGCAGAGGAGCTGTCCGACCAAATGCTAGACCACGAACCCCAAGGGGAAAAAAGTACTTCAGGTCCAGCGCCTCCTCTCAGCCTCCACAAAGGTCATCCAGGAAACTGGGGTTGGGGGTTGCCTTCAGGGACTCAGAAGTGCCCCCTTGCTGCCTCCTGCAACATGGAGTCTCACTGCATGTCCACCTAGGACATGCTAACATCTGTCCTTCCCCGGTAACTCCCAGGCAGCAGGCCTTACAGGTAAGAGCATAAAATCTACAAACAGAACTGGGCTCATGGCCTGGCTGTGAATACAGTGAGGGCAGGCCTATCTGAGCATCTTTCTACTCTGTCCCCAGATCCGGGTATGACTTCCCATCCAGAATGCTCTGGAAAGCTGCTCTGCTTTTATGCCTGTCTCTCTGAGGCTGAAAAACCCAGCCCCTCTGGACCATCCTCAAGGACTCAGAGGGAAATGAAGTGCCCTTAGCAGCAGGCCCTGAGCTCCAGGGATGCACTCAAAGGGCTCTATTCCACCCCCTCCATCAAACCACCTACCTTCCCACCTGGGCCCTACAGAGATCAGAGACTGAGAAATCTCCTCTCAATGTATTCCCTGAAGTAACCAGACTAATCTGCCAGCCAGCTGCAAACATTCAGTTCCTTTCTGCTTATTTCTTTTTGTTTTTTGTGGGGTTTTTTTAGAGATTTTATTTATTTGACAGAGAGCACAAACAGGGGGAGTGGCTGGCAGAGGGAGCTGGAGCCCCAAGTGGCGCTCGATCTCGGTCTTGGGATCATGACTTGAGCCAAAGGCAGATGCTTAACTGACTGAGCCACCCAGGCACCCCTTTGCTTATCTCTTTCAGAGAATCTAATGCATTGAAAGCCAAACCCTGTAGAGGAATCTCACACCACCTTGGAGCCAACTCTGCTGTCCAACTGGAACCCCCCAAGGTAAAGGGTTGGAAGTCCCTCTATTAAACGGGTTTTGGCCCTAAACCCCTGCTCTCCTGTTGATGGCTCCTTCTTAGATCACATAATCCTTTCAACCCACTTCACAGAAAAACACCTAGCTAAAAACAAATTTGTCTTGTATTGGTAACACGCCAAAGGGCAGAAGGTGTCACAGGTTCATTTGTCTTCTTCCTTGCTCGTTCATTTCTAGTACTCTTGGTTCATTTTGCCTAATTAGCCACGTGGCTTAAAGCAAACCATTTAAAATTCTCTGTGCCACTTATCACTAGGCTGGGACTGATACTTCCGAGTGTAAAAAAAAAAAAAAGAGGCCGACAAACCCTCAGCAAGCACCACATCCTCCAAAGGGGAGGCAATATTGTACGTTAAGGAAATAAAAGGCGAGCCCAGATAAGCTGCCAGGTATTAATGCAAAGTAATAAATCAGGAAAAGGCCCAACAGCAATGGTTTATGGAGACAAAGCAAGAACTTCTCCCGAGGAGGGGGGAGGCCAAGAACTGAGCTTCTAATCTAATAAATCAAAGCAGAAAAAAACAAACCATTAACAAGGCCCAGCAAATGCATCTCAGAAGACAGCTGCAGGAAAAAATAGAAGGCGCTTACAGGTCACCTGGGGTGCCAGATTAAAAATCCACAATCAAATACTGCAAAGCTGTATGAATCTTATTTAGTGGCATCAAAACATAGTTTATAGAACAATTCTCCACTGGGCCCTGGGCTGGCTGCATGGTGACAGGGGCTCGGAGGATGCCCCAGACCCTGTGGCCGCAGCCTCACAGGGTCAAGGGAGGACAGCAAGAGAGAAAGGAGAACAAAAATGAGAGGACCCCAGCAGTGTGGCAGGAGGCAGAAGCCCTGAAGGACCCACCCCTATTTTTGATGATTCCCTTTCCTATCTTTTTTTGGAGGGGAGGGGGTACTGGGGGCCAGAGCTAACCATCTATTTGCTGACATAATAATGCCTTCTCCATACTCATGAAGCTCTCATGAACCACCAGCATGGATATGCAGCCACTTGTCAGGGCACATTTTCTCTATGTCTTCCTCCTCAATGTTTTCTTGCAGGAGCCAATGTTTAAAAATGTACAGTCTGGCCTCAGAACTGCATAAAGTTAATGGCCCAACACGTGATTGCTGCTCCAGGCTTTGGGGGGCGGGGGCAGAGTACAGCCCAGGCGTCTGGCCATGGGGTCCCTCAATTCATCTCTTCTCACCCCCATTCAGACCAGAAGTAGGGTGCAAGCATTTCCACCTCAACTATTGGGGATCCAATGGCTGGTCACAGGCCTCATCCCCAAAACCCCAACCCCAACCCCTCACCCTCCACACCACCCACCTTGGCCTCTACAGAAAGCCCAGGCACAGAAGAGTAAATCAAAACTAACTGCTTGCTTCTCGAACAGCCTGTAAGAAAAGGATGAAAACCTAACACTCCTCCCTTCCCCCCGAAAAAAGACCAATCAATACATACTTGCTGATGCTTGCTCTATTCTTTCAGATCCATGTGAATTACAAAACAAGAACCATGGACCAGACAGGGAGACCTACATTCAACTAGCCCTGGGAGATAAAGAGAACAGGCTGGCAATAGCAAGCCACTGAAGTTTATAGAGCAGGAGAGTGATGGCCATGTTGAAAAGGAGTTAAAAAGATCAGGAAATGATGAGAAGAAATACAAAACTGAATCACCTCTCTCTTGTCCTAGTGCTGGAAAAGAATATAAAACAAAAATAACTCCTCCCTCCAGCCACCTGCAAACCATTATATCAAAAGTTTCCTAAAAGAAACCCCCAACAATGTTATCAGCTGCAAAGGACCATTAAAATCAATGGCTAACTCAAGTACCCAGCTCTTTGAACTGAATCCTTCCCACATCTGCTTGAATGGACTTTCTTGGAAATCATTAAGAGCTTCGCAAATAACCAAGACCCTTTGCCAGCAAGTCAGATAAACCAGAAGTGAAATTTGCTAAAATCTTCAATGCAAAGGGTTTCTTAGGGAAGTTTCCAATAAAAAGCATCTTTGAAGGCCTGGCCCTCCTGTGAACTGAACTGCACAGTAGATTATTCCAGTCATGAGACATTAACACTATCTCTATCCTGCATGTGCTCATCCCTTTGTTCTGACTTTTTATTGGGTTGAAGTTAAGCCCACCCTGGAGGTTTAAGATCCCCCTAAAACCCAGTCACTTCCCATTCTATCTGCCTGTTTCCCACTAAAGGCTGGCAGTAAAGCCTTTATAATAAAATGGACTCATATGCTTAGGTAAGTGGGGAAGTGTACATCTGACCCACACACAGACCAACAGGGAGAGGAGGCCCGCTCTCAAAGAGGGAGGCTGTGACAAAGATGAAACATGAAGCCCAACATCCCTGCAGCCACGGGATCGAACAAAGCAGGGGATGAGGAGGCGGACCCGGACAGTTCCCAAGAGAAGCACATGCAGGGCAGGGGGGCCTGAACCAAGTGCCACAGGTGTGTGTGCAAACAGCGTGTGAGGGGGCAACTGGCTGCATGACCCTGCTCTTGTTCACCCCACCCCAGCCACCACCACTGACCCAGCTCCTCAAGGGGATGGGAGAGTTAGTGAAGACCAAGAGACTTCAGCCCCTCACAGAAGAAACCAGAAAACAATGGTTACAGGAACCCCCAAGGAAACTATTAGTAGAGAAAACAGGATGATACACAAGGTTCTCAAGAAGTTGTGAAAGCATCAAAGGACTGTATGAGCTTGCTAGGGCCTCCGTAACAAACACCACAGTCATTTACGGTCTCACAGATCTGGAGGCCAGAAGTCCAAGATCAAGGTGTCAGTAAGGATGACTTCCTCTGAGACCTCTCTCCATAGCGTGCAGATGGCCACCTCCTCCCTGTGTCCTCACTGGTCTACCTTGTGTTAGCACGGGTGTCCAAAGTGCCTCTTACAAAGACACCGGTCACACTAGGTTAGGGCCCATCCATATGACTTCATTTTAACTTAATCACTTCTTTAAAGACCCTACTTCCAAATACATTCCAAAGTCAAGAGTATGAGGGCTTCAACATATGAATTTGGGGGGCGGGGTGGGGACACAATTCAACTCCCAACAAAAGATAATGGCTTTAAGGCCTACCACCTGTGACATGGCAATCCTAGTAGGCCAGGCACTCGGTGTTCCTCAGCTCATTAAACCTTCACACATGTCCTGTGAGGCAGGTGTTCTCGTTCCTAAGTCACAGATAAGAGCCCACATGGTTTGAAGGGGGCCAAACTACACACAGGCACAGTTACAGAGGTAGGGCTGAACCCGGGAGAGGGATAAACAGTGGAAAGGTGCTTCTGGATGGCAAATTCTTTCACGCTCTCCAGCTCAATGAGCCCCTGAACACACCTTAGAACTCATCCTTCAAACTTTGTCTAGGATTTTTGTGGCAGGAAATGACACATCGTGTTTTCTTCGTCTTGTATGGAAAAAAAGGAAAAGTTTTAGAGTATTAGTCTGTGAGTCAACTTCTTAATGGAGACGTCGTTTTATGGTGCCAAAATAAGAAATATGTAAACAAAGCGTATCAAAGAGTGAGGAGTGGCCCTGCAGATTTAATTGGCACTGCTGGAATGACCCTGTGCCATTATTTACTGATAGGATTAGCAGATGTGAGCGTGGAGCTGCTCCCCCGACTTGAAATAACGTAATGTATTTTTCCAAATGCAATCTAAAGCGTTAGTTAATACAATAATCCAACACAAACAGCAGAACTGATACGGGCAACTGTGGCCGCCAATCACTGCACAGCACCTAAAAGAAACTGGGCTAATATGAAGCCTAATCAAAAAACAAAATTAAATAGGATAAAGATTAACAAAAGTTAAACCAAATATTTGACATTTATTCCACTGTTTCCATGGCTTTCCAGAAAATCCAGGGGCTCTAAGAACGAACCCTCTAATCTAATAATAACTCATTAAATCAATATTTCCCCCCCCCCCAAGCCCCCTGCACACACACACAGCAATCACATTCAGGAGTTGAATAGTGTCAGTGAAAAATGTTCAAAATGAATTGTGTCTCTTTCCTCACTTCCTCTGTAATTTACTCAATAGTTAAGGGAATTGAAACCAAAAAAAGTACAAAGTCCTTCCCAAGCCAAGGGCTTAAGAGACTTGGCCACTGTGTGTCCCAGCTTTGGGCTGCTCCATAGGGCTTCAGTGATGGATGAGACAAGGGTCTTATTCGAGAATCTTCAACTCTTGAGCCCACCGAGGAACTGTTTTCTCCAGGAAAGATCTCATTACCTACTACCTACTACCCTGATATGAGGTCAGCTCTGGAAGTAAATTTTCTATAGCTTAGTGAGGAAAAAAAGAGAACTCCATGAAAGCCAGGTCCAAACCCACATGCAGGTCTTCACTCGTTATGCAACGTTGGGTAAGTTACTTAAATTCGCCAACCTTCAGTTTCCTCATCTGTAAAATGGGGTAAAAATGGAACCCTCCTCACAAAGTTGTGGTGGGAATTTAGTCACACCAGGTGCTTAGGAGATTTAACAGTCGATACTAAATTATGTACTGATGACAACGTGAAGTAACAAGATACTACTTTATGCCTGTTAGGTTGACTCTTACTAAAAACACAGAAATTAAGTGTTGGCAAGGATGTGGAGAAACTGGAACCCTTATGCACTTGCCAGTGGGAATGTAAAATGGCACAGCTACAGAAAACAGTATGGAGGTTCCTCAAAGGATTACAAATAGAATTACCCTATGATTCAGCAACCCCACTTCTGGCTATTTATCCAAAAGAACTGAAAGCAGGATCTCAAAGAGATATTTGCAGACCCATATTCATAACACCACTATTAACACAATAGTTAAGACGCAGGAGCAACCCATACATCCATCAATGGAGGAATGGATGAGCCAAACGTGGTGGATACATATGCTGGAATATCAGTCAGCCTTCAAAGGGAAGAGAATTCTGTGGATGCCTGGGTGGCTCAGTGGTTGAGCATCTGCCTTTGGCTCAGATCGTGGCCCCGGGGTCCTGGAAT
This sequence comes from Canis lupus baileyi, assembly GCF_048164855.1. Lineage (NCBI taxonomy): Eukaryota > Metazoa > Chordata > Mammalia > Carnivora > Canidae > Canis > Canis lupus. The sequence goes on from NC_132848.1 coordinate 36,494,748, forward strand.
CAAGTCCCACATCAGGCTTCCTGAAGGGAGCCTGCTTCTCCCTCTGCCTATGTCTCTGCCTCTCTCTGTGTCTCTCATGAATAAGTAAATAAAATCTTTAAAAAATAAAAATTAATAACAATAATAATAATAATAATAATAAAAGAAGGGAATTCTGACACTTGCCACAACATGGATGAACCTTCAGGACATTGTGTTAAGCAAACAAAGCCAGTCACAGAAAAACCAATACTGTCTGATTCCATTTTATGAGGTGGTATCTAAGTAGTCCAAGTCACGGAATGGAAAAGTAGAACAGGGTGGGGAAGAAGGGGATACAGGGCATCCTTCAACAGATACAGTTCCCCAAGCTGACAAGAGTTCTGGAATATGTCCCCCATGATGTGAATATACTGAACACTGCAGAATTGCACACCTAAAAATGGAAAATAGAAGTCTAAATGAAAATGGAAATTTTAAGTGATGTGTTTTTTCACCACAATTAAAAAAAAAATTTTTAATTACAGTTTTAAACCTCTCCACACAGAAAAGCAACAGCACTGTTTCAGTGTTTTAGAACATGAATTCCAGATGCAACCACGCCAGCCAGCTGGCCCCGGAGTTGGGGTCCCGCACCTGTGGCGGCAGCACTAATGCCCACAAGATTGTGCGGAGAAGGGGTGCGGCGTCGGGAGTCAGCTGCTAAGGAGATCAGGATCGGAGGAGTTTTCAGAAGTTAACTTGAAAAGAAGTATTCTGCCTTAGAACAGATTCTATTTTAAGGCTTTGAGACAAAATCCTTCCCCTGGAAAACTGCCTCCAACTCACTGATCACATCCTCAAGAAGCAGGGACCCTATTTTTCATTGCAGAGGTGTTACCACGGAGCTGTTCCAAGAAGAGCAATGATAAGGAACATTAATGTGCGATGTGCTGGCTCTGAGGCAGCGAGTCCCGTGGACGCGAGCGAGGCCCAGGCCAGAGGGGCCAGCCAGCAAGCTACCGAGTTCCAGTGTCCATCCTCCACCTTTCAGCTCCACGGCACCCTTTCAGAGAGGACCCCAGCTGGAGATTTGGGGAAATCGGCCCAATCCTACCCACCAGTCTGTAGCCTCCGGTCCTAACACAGCAGGTGTGTCTAGGGGGCATTTCTGCCCACGTACAACCCCGGGGGAGCCTCACACCAAGTGATGAAATGCTTCAGAGGGGCTGCCGGGCACAGGCCTTAGACACATCTTCCTACGTATACGTCCCTTCATCCTTCCCTTCCGACAAGCACGAGTCCCAGTAAGCACCCACCTGAGCCAGGGGACAGGGGAGAGAAAAGGACAGAAGGAGAGAAGCTTCGCTGACTCCTCGAACCCCCCGGCCTGCAATGGCTGCCCCCCCCCCCCCCCGCCAACCTGAAGCCTGCTTTCCTTGCAGGTCTCCCAACATAATTAAATGACACCTTTCCCATTTATGAAGCATCTGACACGCACCTACATCCACTGCTCCATCTCTCTCATATAGACATTCCAAAGCCACTGGATTTCAAGCCAGCCGCCCTATTCACCAGTGCATCCCCCAGCACCCCTGCATCTAATTGGTACTCAGTAAATATGTGCAGGAGTAACCACACTCCAAGAACACCTCAGTTTATTCAAGAGCCAATTAAACAGCCCAAGGCCTACCTGGTCCCAGGCAAAAAACTCTCTTCCACATGCATCATCTGGTGAACAAGCAATCAAGGTCTGGTCACATCGCTAGACACTAGTTCCAAAGCACACACAGAGTTGGGGCTCCCCCCACAAATGGGATGGCCAGGGCTACACATACTGCTGGCAAACGGCTCTAATACACCATTTCCACGACAGGCATGTTTCACTCTCTGATCTTTTTGTTGGTTAAGAAAATCTAACTTGGCTGAGAGAAGGAAAGAGAGTTATGGCTAAGTGTATATATAATTTCAACTTGAAAGTTTTCTCTGTTACATCTTGTATTCTTGTTAATAACAAGAATCAGCTCAACTGATGTCATGCCCCACGGTGGTATCTCCAAGCTAAATCTTGTTCCAGAAGTCTAGTTCAACAGCCAGAAGTATAATTTTAAGAGCAATTCCATTCTCTACTCATAGCTTCCAAAGGGCACCAACAGGGATTTACTCATGCAATGAATCAACAACAATATTTATTGAGTTCTTACTTTGAAGCAGACACTGGAGCGTGTGCCAGGGATATACAGGGAGAAATAAGGCTCTGCCCTGAGGCAGCCTCTACTCTGGGGAAATGGGTGATAACAAAAAGGAGTAAGAAGCTAATTTCAGAAAGTGATACTTGCTTTGGAGAAAATAGAGTAATGTAATAAGGGAGAATTCTTTAGACCAAATGGTGAGGGAGAGTGTCTCTAAGGGAGTAACATTAGAAGCTGAGACTGATTGATGGAATGAGGAAGTCTTTAGGAAGAACAGCATTCCAGGTGGCGGGGACTGCAAGTGCAATGGCCCTGAGACAGTTTTTGAGCAGGAGAAATTATACCACTGGAACACAGCAAGTGAGGCCAAGGGTAGCAGAAGACAGTTATAAAGGTGGGCAAAGTAAGTGGTGAGAATTTCATTCATTCCAAGTGCAATGGAAAGCTATGAAGGATTTTAAGGAGGCGATCAAGGTAAACTACAGAAAAAGAATAGACTGTAGAGGTAGGGGCGACCCTTCATTATGTGGGTTTTACTTACAAGCTTTGGCTAAATTTTCCTGCCCATCCTATCCCAGGTCACTCTCAGAAGAGTCTAGATCACATGAAGTGGGTATGGTGGATTCTCTCTGATGGTCATGAGAGTTATCTGGGAGAAATCTAATAAGTTATTCATTTAATATGTATATAGTGAGACAATACTTGGCAGAGAGCCTGAAACCATACCTAAATGCAACAGGCTCTCAGAAATATTTGTTGGATAAATGAGTAAGTGATTAAACATACTGCTCCACTTAGCTCAATGCTAAGACAGATCAAAAAAGTCAGAGGCACCTTGATACTCAGCACGGCACCTGGTCCTCGGTAAGGGCTCTCACCGAGTTAGAGAAACGAATGAAATGCAAGCAAAATGACAGGCTATGCCTGAAGATTGCCCTGTATTTTTCTCTTTGAACTATGGTCAATATTTTATTATTTCTCAAACCTTACTCTAGAATTTTGGAAACGGTTCAAAAACATGCACTCCCGAGATCTAAATCTTGTCTTTTCAGACCCATCATACATACTAAAAGATTTTTTTTTTTGAAATGTCAGTTCTTATCATGATGAATCCATCCTCTCTTTTCAAAGGGTGAAAGAAGCCCAGTGTCTACTCTTCAAATTCCCCTGACCAATGTTTAGCAAAAACAGTTTTAAGACTTAACATATAATAAAGATGCAGCATCAAACCCAATACCTCTCTTGATTTTGCTTGACTTCTCAAGAAAGGAAATCACTGTGCTTCTACCTTCATGTGGGAACAGCACGGGCTCAAGATTTTCTGACAAAAATTTCATATTGTCTGCAATTTACCTTAAAACACTTTGGTACCCACTGTGTGACATAGCATACATCCATGTTAATGGAGGTACAGTCAAGTAACATTTAAGGTCCCTAAATAGGTAAGAGACACACACTGCTAGGGGTGGTTAGTATTTGCAAACTAACAAACAGACACTCACTGCCCATCGGCAGTCCAATAGCACATTCTCCATCTTTATCTCCCACATGTACCAGAAGGTAGGAAAGTTAGCATAATGAAAATTGGAAATAACTTCACACTGGCAAAGAGAGGGGTGTATCAAGATGTGTGGTTTGGCTGGACTTGCCTGCTTTTCCTCAATAAACTCTAGGCCAAAACCTACATCTTTCAGAGTACACTCTGGCCCAGAGTCTCCCCTGGTCTGTGAGCAGACATTTTCAGAGGATTCTGTGGCCTGACCTAGCTAGAAAGTTAGCTGAGTGCTTTCCCAGAACTTTCTCATCTGCCCTGAGGGAAACTTCCATGTGAGATACAGAGAACCTAAGAGGACAGACAACTGGGACTCTATCGGGCTCCAAACACAAAACATAATGAATGCTTATGTGACTCTTGCTAAAAATGTGCATGAGGCAGGATTTGGTCTAAGGCTTGCTTTCTTCATAATATTCCCATAACATTATACGGGAAGCCCAGTGGCCCTCTGCTCCCTTGAAATGCTAGAGACACAGATCTCTGCCAAAATAAGGCAGTCACAGTTGTTATGGGCTGAACTGCATCTCCCTAAATTCATATGTTGAAGTCCTAGGCCCCCAGTGCCTCAGAATGCGCTATAATTGGAATTGAGGCCTTTTTAAAGAGGAGATTAAGCTACATTAAGGCCTTTAGGGTGGGTGCTAATCCAAATCTGATTGGTGTCCTTATAACAGGAAATGGAGACATGAGAAGAGCCCCCGGGATGTATGCACACCAAGGGAAAGGGAAGACCACGTGAGGACATGGTGATAGGGCAGCCATCTGCAAGCCACAGAGTCAGGCCTCAGGAGAAACCAACCTGCCGACACGTTAATCCTGGACTTCCACCTACAGAACTGGGAGAAAAGGAATTTCTGTTGTTGAAGTACACAGCCTGTGGTATTTTGTAACAAGCAAATACTACAGTGAACAACAAATAGGCCTAGGTGTCTGTACGTACATACACACACACACACACACACACACATCCCTCCACCTGCAGGTGCCGTGTGGGCTGCCCTCACTGGCAGAGCAAATTCTCACTCTCCACAGTGCCTCGATCTAGACCTTTCCTCCTTGGACAGAGCAAGCCCCTTTCTCCTCCTCCCACCTCAGACACTAGTCATCTGTGCCAAGTCCTGAAAAACCCATACGAAAAATTACGTTGTCAGATAATACTTCTATATTATATATAAAAATATGCTATACATAGTATATACATTATATATATTATGTATATATGATATACATTATACATACATACATAAATATAAAACAGATTTCAACCATGCGAATATATGCAAATAATAAAATGATCTTAACCCTACCACCCACTTGTAAGATTTACTTTTTACTTTTTTTTTTAAACACTGTTGCACATGCATTTTAATGGGATTCTTAACCCGAAGGAGCCGGCAATCTATGTTCAACTGGCTGCCTCTCCAAGTTCAACTTCCTCTTCGGTAAAACAGAGACAATGAGAATCACCCCAAAGCTGTTTATGAAACAAGATATTGCTTCTGAAGCACCCTGCATCGGGGGTGGCTGGCACTCAAGATGAGGCGCCACTATTATTAGTCTAGTAATTATTGCTAACAGGGTCATTGTAAGCAAGAATTTCTGACAGTCGTGGGGTGGGGAGAAGGCTATTTTTAAGCCGACAGAACTTAAAATCATCCAAGGCTGTGTTCTTCATTTATTCGGAGAGCTGCTGTGTCCACCAATGGAGTTCACAAAAGCAAGGTAAGATACTGAAATATCTCACACCAGAAATGTGGCTTGCTGTTATTTAGTTGTAACTGTATCCAGCTACACCTCTTTGTAAAAACCTAGTGCTATGGAATCACTAAATTGGACTATCATGTATTTGTACAACAAAAATGGAAACTAGAAGACCCCATGCTTTTTAAAAAAAAAAATTTTATTTAAATTCAATTTGCCAACATATAGTATAACACCCAGTGGACCCCCGTGCTTTTAAATACTCTCCCTCATCAGAAATCCCATTTCAGCTGCCAGGAGAGTAGAGCTGGGCCCCAAGCTAGGGCTTCCCTAGTCCTTAGAAGGAGGACTCTTCCCTCCGATTTGCTTCAGAGCCCTTTCCAGCTCTAGACTCAGTGGTTCCATGATTCGGTTTATCCTTGGAAGCAGCCCTGGCAATTGGGCCTTTCATGTGTGGTCATTATAAATAGGCACCATGGTGATGCCTGCAGAGAAGTCCCAGGAACACACCCTCCAGACAGTCTCACCATCCAGGGGAATGAACCAGGATACAGAGCTCATGAACCCCGGGCTGGCTCTCTCAAACTCTCACGTTCGCACGGGCCTTGAGGCCCAGGATTAAGCTCTGGCTAATTAACCCCACAGTCCAGCAGAGCAACAGCCAGCAGCCAACAGGCAAAAAGCCAGACCCCCAAAAAGCTGAAGTCATCATTTTCTAAAGCTAGGCGCACCACGGGCAGTTCTCGGGCTCCCATCCCAACAGCCATTAGCCACAGAGTGGTCCTCTCAGCTAATACTCATTTCCATATTATTAAGAAAAATCCACACTGACTTTAAAACACTTTTTTTCCCATGGATGCAAAGGGAAGCAGGAAGACAGCGAGTGACTCAATTACATCTGCTCAAGAATATGGATTAATGATCATATTTTCCCTAAAGACAAAAATCTAAAGGTCAGGCAGGAATGACTAGCAGCATCATGCACTGGAGAAGTCACACAACAAAATGAAACTCACAGTCTAGCAGAGAAGGATGCAGGAAGGAAGACACACACACACACATGTGCACACACATGTGCACATGCACGCACACACGGAACTGATGATTTACGTTTCAGCTTCAAACCAAGTCAGGCTGTGCAAAGGCTCCCTTCACCTCAGATCGCCCTGCTGCCCAAAAATGGTGTGTCAAGTATTGTAGTCCGAGTGGAGGAGGAAGGCGGTCCCAGCAGGAAGTCTGCGGTCAGAGGTCTTTTCATTTTTCCACTGTTCCCATTTTCAGCTGAAGCACGCACAATGAACCTCGCCGATCATGAAAGCACCGCGGCTACCGAACATGAAAGACGTGCTAGGTCTGAATGTAAGGCTCCCCACACCCACCTCCCAGCTCCGACAATGGATGGGGGGGAACATGAAGAGGTGCCCAAATCCATTTTTACAAGGAAAGTCTAAACTGATGCATTGTACAGCTGCCACCACACAGAAACCCCAAGTCAGGGCGGGGTGTTAGATGTGCAGCCTTCAGCTTCTAGGGCAAGGTGAGGGCTAGGACCACGGACCGTTCACAAGAACGGACCTGCTGGCCCAGACTTCCTAAAGCTGCTGCAGCTGTCATCAAATCTGGGCCATGACCTGCCCTTATGGCTTGCCCCATAAGCAGCTTCCTAAGATCAGATACAAACGTCCCTTTAGGTGACTGCCCCTGCATTCTCCACTGGAATTATTTGCCATTGCAGAGGTCAATTTCAGATTCTGCAGAACTAGCCAATCTGTCAGAGATGTGTTTCTCAAAATGATTTAGGGAACGTTCTGAATCAGAATCACCCACGGGATCTGCCTGTCAAATAAGAGTCCCACCTCAAACCTACTGAATCCAACCCCAAATCGCCTTTTGATCAAGCTCTCCAGGTGATTCAGTAAGAAAGAGCATGAATGAGACTCACTGCCCTAGTGTAGCAATTCTCCCCAAAATTTCCAAGAGTGAGTCTAAAAGAAACACACATTTCTGGTCCCTACAGCCTACAAGGGCTCACTCCCTGAATCCTGACAGAGATCGTCTGGGGTGGGGACCAGGGATTTAATCCCCCTGAGAGCACCCATGTTTGTGAACTCCTGATATCAGGCCTATTTCCCCCAAAAGTGCCCCCCCTCTCCTTTCCCATCCTTTTCCTAACTCCTATGTCTTAGAGAAAGAAGCCTATGAGCACCACTCACACCGCCACACCCCTGCTGCCAACACCAGATTAGGTTTCCTTACTACAGCCTCTCAACATCCTGTCCTCTTTCATATAACTAACTACACCTGTTATTAAATACTTTCTGTTTAATGCTTGTTTCATGTCTGATCGTCCATAGGCTGATAATAATGATGGATCTGTATCACTGACAACCTACCACGTCCCCAGCCCATGACCTCCATGGTGGCCCGTGACCACCACACACAGTGCAAAGCTGAAAAGCCAGACCACTGATGCCACCTGGAAACAATTCCCCCTGGAGTAAGGCAAGAGACATGCCCTTCCTGACTCTATCAGTTTCCCAGGGCTGCTGTCACAAGTACCACAAACTCAGTGGCTTAAAACAACAGAAGCTTACTCTCTCCCAGTTCCGGAGCTAGAAGTCCAAAATCAAGGTGTCAGCAGGGCTGTGCTCCCTCCAAGGTTTCTGGGGGAGAATCTGTCCTTGCTTCTTCTGGACTCTGATGGCTCCTGGAGTTCTTGGCTTGTGGCCACATCTCTCCAGTCTCTGCCTCCATTGTCACATGACTCCATCTTAATTAATTACATCTGCATGGACCCTATTTCCAAATAAGGTCATATTCTGAGGTTCTAGGAAGGACATGAGTTTTGAAGCAACATCATCCAACCCAGTCCACTGACCAAGCAGATGTTCATGAAATACACTTGTGCTTGCCAAGGACTGGCATGGAGATGTCACCTCCATCTGAAGTGTTGAACCTCAATGTAGCAGAATTAGTAGTTAAACCTCCAATATCCATTCTCTAGCTCTCTTTAGAGCTAAAAGGCAAAAATATTAGAACACGTGACTGCAGAAAATAAAAGACTACCTCACCCAGCCTCCCCTCAGACAGCAATGGCCGTGACTCAACAAGACATAAGCAGAAGTAATGGGTGAAGGATACACCTTCCACTGTACCTCTCTCCCTCTTCCCACTGGCAGGATGCAGACATGGAGGTAAGACACATTCAACAAGTAAATGAAGACAACCCAGGCAAAGCAGTACAAGATGGAAGGCATATGAGCCTCCAGCACCACGGAATCACTGCATCCACCCAGAACGAGTGACCCAAGAAATATATGCACTATAGCTTCCTTAGGTCACAGTGATACATATGTCTTCCTAAAACAGGAGGTAAATGGAATAAAAAATTCATGTCACCTCTTTAATCTAAATTGGTTTTCCAAGTAGCAAAAAATTCCAAAGAATACTACCTACTATAAGAGTGCAAGGTGTCTTTTTAATTCGATTATAGATTTTTCACATCTTGCCTTTCTTGCTTTAGTTATTCATCAGAAAAAGAAAAAAAGAAAAAAAGGCAGCCTCCAACAGCCCATGGTGACCCTGGACCAAAAGCAGCCATGATGCCACATGGAGACCACATCTCCAAGGCCACGTTAGAGCATGCCCAGATGTTGTCTTATCTTTCAAAATACTTTCAAAAACCAATTCTAACCTCTTACCTCAGTCACAAGGTAAGTCTTAGACGCTCCTCCCTGAGCTCTTCAGTCATGGCACTGTGAACTTCTAGGAATCCACAAGCTGGCTAGAATTCCTGCTGCCCAAGTTATTAAGCTGGTATCAGTTGTCATTTTGGTTTTGCTAGGTGGCTCCTCCAACACTCTCAACATGGGTTTGATATCATTGGTACAGCTCAAAGCAAGCACTGTGTGGTTTCTGACCAATGTTCAGTACTTTTGACAACAGCACCCCCAGTTTTCTTTGGAAACCATTCTCTTCCAGTCTCTCCTACTATCAGCTCCATTCTTGGGCTGTGACCCCAGCCACACCAATGACATTCATTCATTCATTCAACACATTTATTGAACGCTTACTATAAGCTAGGCACTGTTCTAAGAGTTGGAGAAAGGACAGTAAACAAAATATAAAAATCCCTGCCCTCACAGAGCTTATATTCTAGGGCTTTTATGGAAACTGCTGGGAATGAGAAGTACTCTTTCTTTCTGTTGTTCAATCTATCCTGAGAGGATAGGTTGGCAGCCTTCTTGCCACCAAAAGGAGAGACAGGGCATTAGACCTAATGCTAGAGTGCCTGCACCCTGCCATACTTTTTCAGTTCTCTGTGCAGGAGTAGGAGTCTTTTTCTTTTTTTTTTGGCTTAAACCAGTGTGAACAGGGTCAGAGAGATGGAGGACCTACATCTGAAAGTCTCCCGACCAACCAATACTGTAAGCTCCCTCAGAAAGATATTTGATGCAAGTTTGGAAATGCCAAGTAAAACCAGGCAATTTTTCGAGAAGGCCCATTCTTGAATATTCCTCACTGCCAGGTACTGTTTTAAAGGTTCCTTCCATGTTGTCACTTCCAGTTTAAAAACCATGCCCCTAGGGGCATCTGGCTGGGTCAGTCAGTAGAGCATGCACCTCTTGATCTGGGGGTTGTAAGTTCAAACCCCAAGTTGGGTGGAGAGATTACTTACAGAGAAAATCTTAAAAAAAAAAAAAAAAAGACATCCCCCTAAAAATCTCCTAGAATGGAGGAACCAGGTCATGGCCTCTCTCCAGTGTTCATTAAGAACCAAACCATAGGGATCCCTGGGTGGCGCAGCGGTTTGGCGCCTGCCTTTGGCCCAGGGCGCGATCCTGGAGACCCGGGATCGAATCCCACGTCGGGCTCCCGGTGCATGGAGCCTGCTTCTCCTTCTGCCTATGTCTCTGCCTCTCTCTCTCTCTCTCTGTGTGACTATCATAAATAAATAAAAATTAAAAAAAAAAAAAAAAGAACCAAACCATATCAACAGCTCCAAAATGACCAGAAACAATGGTTCTAGCCACCTTGTCCTCTTGAAATTACCTGCCACTGCTGATGGCTACAGGTAGCATCACCTTTGCTTCCCAAAGGACTAAGTCACAATGCCTATTCTCAAGGTGGTTACTGGGTCCCAGAGCCTCTAATAACTGCTTTCAGGCCTAGGCAACTCAGTGCAAGCATTGAGTGGTTTCTGACCAACACTCAGTGCTCCATCTTAGACAACAGCACCCCCAGTTTTCTTTCCAGAACACTCTTTGTACTCACAGCTGGCAGGAGTGTCTGAACGAGACACAGATAACCAAAGTTAATTGACCACATCCTATTTAACAGGAAACCTACCAGCCAGCTATTTTAGAAGTATTCTCACTTCCTTAGTCCGCTCCTCCCACAGTGTGAAATTTGATGGGAAATAAGAGTGTGCAAAAAAGACAAAATGGGGGGAGTGACAGCGAGGACCCCAGAATTCTTTTTTTAAAGGTTTTATTTATTTTTTAACACTTTTCTTACTATTTTTTTAAGATTTTATTTATTATTCATGAAAGACACAGCGAGAGAGAGGCAGAGACAGAGGCAGAAGGAGAAGCAGGCTCCATGAAGGGAGCCCAATGTGGGACTTGATCCTGGATCAAGGATACCCTGAGTCGGAAGCAGACACTCAACCGCTGAGCCACCCAGGTGTCCTGGTTTTATTTATTTATTTGAGAGAGAGAACACAAAAGAGCAGCAGAGGGAGAGGGGAAAATAGACACCCTACAGATGCGGGGCTCAATCCCAGGACCCCAGGATCATTACCTGAGCCAAAGACAGACCTTAACTGTCTTAAGCCACCCAGGTACCCCAGAATTCTGACAGAAAAAGGCTTAGGGGAATCTCCCTGGTGGAAGAGAGGCAGGAGGCTTGTCCTTCATGTGTATTTTGGGGTGATCTGGTGTCAGCTGGTAGAAATTGTGGGAGACTAACATTTCCCCCAAGCCATCCTTTGATGCTGCCATTACAGTGGTTTGCATCCAGTCTTCAGTCCAATACTAAGAATAAGTGGATTGCATTGTTTCAAGATAATACAAAACTCTAAGATGTATGTATAAATGTTAATTATAAGGACACCTGGCTGACTTAGTCGGAGGAGCATGTGACTCCTGATCTCAGGGTCATAAGTTTGAGTCTCATATGGCATGTAGACATTACTTAAGTACATTTTTCTTAACTTTCAAACTGTTAATTATAGCATTTTTTAAAGGAAGAGTCTTGTTTTAAAATGTTCAAAAGAATGATTAAATTATATCCATCAAGACTTCCCCTCTGGAGGCACAGGCAATAGAGATATCACATGGGAAGCTCCATCTGCCGTGTGTGTGTGTGTGTGTGTGTGTGTGTGTGTGTAACCATCAGTAATGTCTTTTGCTTTTGCAAAAGGAAAGAAAGAGTCATCGGCTGGATTTGGTTGCGTTTTTCTCTCCCCTGCCCCTGTTTCCTGTTTAGGGGAGGCTGTCCCCCCAAACCTGAGAGCATCACCAAGATGCAGCTTCCCAGAGAGGCTTCATTCTCAGAGCACTGCTAACCACTACTCCCCTGAAAGTGGTACAAGGCAGTAAAGAATTGCTCTACCATGCCACAGTATCTTGGTCCTTGTCACCAAATGAACTCCCTCACACCTGAATTCCTCTTTCCAAGACCATTGGCAGAGGACCACTGGGTGCATAATGCCTCCTAGAGCTATTATTAGTCAACTGTAGAGCAACTGTCCATTTTCCTTCCAGCTCAGGGAACATCGCACTACACATTTTTCCTCCTCAATCACAGAAAGGAGGTTTTCACACAGACACTAGCCCCATAGTTTGCAAACAGAAGTAAGTTCTTAGTAGGGGCGCCTGGCGGGCTCAGTCCAAAGAGCATGTGACTCTTGATCTTGGAGTCACAAGTTTGAGCCCCACATTGGCTGTAGAGATTACTGAAATAAATAAATTAAAAAGATGTAGGTTCTCAGTAGAGCATTTGAAGTCAGACAGACGTGGGGATCCCAGATCTAGCACTTTGCTGCTGTTTCTGTTCACTCAGGCTACTATAACAAAACAGCAGAGAATGGAAGAAATTGATTTCTCATAGCTCTGGAGTCTAGAAGTCCAAGATCAGGATCCTGACATAATCAGGTGAGGACCTTCTTCCTAGTTCACAGCTGGCACCTTCCCCCTGAGTCCTCACATGCTGGAAGGGGGGAAGAGATCTCTCTAGAGCATCTTTTATGAGGGCACTAATCTCATTCCTGAGGGCACCTTCATGACCTAAGCACATGCCAAGTTCTCAACTCTTTTTTTTAAGAGTTTATTTATTTATTTATTTTTAGAGAGAGAGAGAAAGAGAAAAGAACTCAAGAGCAGGGAGGGGCAGAGGGAGAAGCAGAGAATCTCAAGCAGACTCCACGCTGAGCGTAGAGCTCAACACAGGGCTCAATCCTAGGATCCTGAGATCACAACCTGAGCTGAAAGCAAGAGTCAGATGCTTAACCAACTGAGCCACCCAGGCACCCCCAAAGTTCCAACTGAACAGCATCACCTCTGGGCATTAGGATTTCAACATATGAATTTGGCAGGGGCTGGGGGGGCGGGGGAGATCACAAACATTTAGACCACAGCACTAAGTTAATTACAAAATGTGTCTGCATCCCACCCAAAATATAAGGATGCCGACAGAGCCTCCCTCACCAGCGCCTTTGCCAGGTGGTTGTGAAGACTAAATGCTTTAACAAAAGTGAAACTCAGCACAAAGCAAGGGAGAAGCTAGGACAAATCTTTTAATTGAAATTCAACCCTGAGGATGATCTAGTGGCCTCTCAGACTCTGAGACTGTGGAGGTGGCTTTCAGACAAGCACTTGCCTACTGATGAGTTTCCCTTCCCCTGGAAGTCCACTGGCAAGGTACTTTGGGACGCCAAAGGAAGTTCTATTCTCTTCCCAGTCATCCAGTGAAACTTTCCCTGCCCTTGCTGGCTCACCGACTCAGGCATGCAAGCAGGTATTCAATAAACATCTATTTTATCGCACATCTGCAACAGGACAGCACCAAGGACAGAGTCTGGGCTCTCCTGAAGCCTGGCACCTAGTGTGGCCCAAAAACAAAGAGAGAGCATCCACCCTGAGTTTGAGGGAGGCTCTGTTCAGCATCTGGCTGACAGCTAAATCAAACTGGCTGCAATCAGTAAGACCAACAATCTCATATGCAGCTGGCTGGAGCATACATGGACAGAACCATCTAGGAAACAATTTGGCTACAGTTATCAAGAGCCTTCACAAATTTATTGTCCTAGGCATTCTCATTCTGAACATATATTTCAAAGAAATGTTAAGAAACTCAGATAAAGATTTATGGACAAAGAGGTGTATCATGGCAATTTTTAAAAAGGGAAAATCTTTCTTGAAAATGTTCAACAAAAGAGAATGACTAAATTCTATCCATATGATGACATATCCATATGATGGAATATTATGACATCCATGATGAAATATTACGGTGTTTTCAAAGAAAATTGGATGACACGAGAAAATACCCATGATTCACTACTAAATGGCAAAAGCAGACACCCTGTACTATATGCACGAGGCCTTTATCTTTCTAAAGATATATATGTGCACAGAAAAATAAACTTGAAGTTAACAGAGCGCCTTTCTGGGTGGTGGGGATCAGGGATGACTTTTCTGGAAATGGATCAAAAAAATTCTCTATAATACACCTGAATTAAATTGATAATTGGAATGATATATATGTATATATCACATATGCACATTATATTACACACTATACATATATATTATATATACATATTACATATACATTATACATATATACTATGCATGTTGTATTATATACAATATACATGTTTTATACACACACACACACACACACACACACGCACACAAAACATTGCTTTACTCTGCCACTGCATGGCAGGGGAGGGGACAATAGTGGAAGACAGCCAGTGCTGTTGCGAACCTTGCCACTTGATAAACCATATGCCAACAACGTCAGCTCCATTAAGACGGATCACTCACTATGATTGTCCCCTGCTGCTTCCCTAGCACTTGAAGTGGTCCTGGCACACACAGTAGACATTCAATAAATGCCTGTGGGATAACTGAATGAATGCCTGGAGTCCAGCTCAAATAGTTCCCCGACCTCCCCTAAACTAATTACTCCTTTTTTTCTAGCCGCCCATAGCCATTATTACAAAGCTCCACAGCTAACAATTATGGGTCTGCCACCACTTGCTAAATTACAAGCTATCTTAATGCAGGAACTAAGTCTTACTTAGATTTATCTCTTTAGTCAGATAAATATTTGGTCAATAACTGAGTGATGGATGGAGGGGTAGATAGATGTCAGTTTGTTTACACCTTAGGAAGTTACCCATTTTAATGATGATTTAACCCTAACTGTAAATAGGTATCAAAATTGATACCTGCTAATAGAACAAGATCTGAGTTGGGAGAAAGAGTCTTAGAAACCATCTAAGCAGTAAACTGCAAAGTTTTTGGTGGTTCCAGCCTTGAAAGTTTTTTCCAACAAAATTTTACTCAGGACCCCAAAATATAAGAAGGGATAGGCAAGCAGCCACTCCACCAGAACCCTCCTTGACCTTAAGTCATCGGGGACTTGGAGGTGTAGTTTGAACACTGCCAATATCCACATATATTCACTTATCAGTAACACATGAAAGGGTCTCCAGAAGGGGGCAGAAGAACCAGGACTAGAACCCCAGTGTCCTGACCCATACCCACTTGCCTGCACAGCCTCCTCTGGTCAAGTTCATCTATGTTTTACAGCAGATCAAACACTCGGCAATCCCAGCAGAGGCTAAGGAGCCAAGGCCCGGTACTCTGGGGCCACTCCTCATTTATTTCCCATGAAAATTAAAAAGGAACATCACTGTGACCCTCCAACGACAACATCCTTTACATAGCTTAAATCCCTACCTGCAGGAAGGCACGGACTACCAGACCTGTATTTATTCTTCTAAATCCCCATTTGTTGCTTACAGACACAGGAAACACAGTCTGCATTAACTGGAAGAACTCACTTGAGTCCTGTAGGTAAGAGCCGGGAGCCATGCCTCTCCTGAATTAAATGGATTATCCTAAAAGGAGCAAGGCCACCTTACTAGTTAATATCTTTAAGCACATAACTGTCTTTGATCTGAGAGCTCACACCTTTCCCAACAAAAGCTATTTTACCACAAGTGACTAGAAGACTGCCTGTTCGGTGTCTGATTTCAAATCTGCACTTCCATTTCCGAACAGCAAAATTATACAGAAAGCCCTACGTACGTAAAACCTGGACTCATAAAGGATTTCATGATCTAATTCTCTCGTTTTCAAAATACTCTCCATTCCAGTACTTCTGCACAGACTTCCAATAATAAGCACTGCCTTCATCAGACCTTCCGATCCTTAATCCCTAAATCCTTGCAAGTTTGCCAGTGTAAACCCAGGAACCCCTGCCGCTCGCAGGGCCGCACGCTCCCTTACACAATGATGCGCCATCTACGCCATTATCTCACTTTCTTAAAAAATTAAGGATTGGAAAATTCAGTACGTTGTTTTAATGGGAAAAGGGGGATCAAAGGAAGATAAAAAGGGGATCAAACCCCTATGTGGGAGCCTGCGCTAGTATATTTATCAATGGGTATCAAGTACTACAGTCTAGCAGAGAAAATTAAGGGAGCCTGCAGCTTTGTACTAAGCACAATGCCCCCCCCCCGCCCCCGCCCAAGTGATTCTGAAAGCCAGGGATGCCTTTTGATGCTGTGTGTGAGCTCTATAATTAACCCGGCCTCTCTCCCACAGTCCAGGAGTGGAGTGGGGCCTTTTGATATGAAGATTACCCAGGGCAGCATCTCTCCAGGGAACAATGAGATGAGACCCCACACACAGCCCACAGGGTTAGTCTCCTGGGGATAGGGGGGCAGCCTAACCTTTGGGCTTCAAGCAGCTGACTTGGTTTTCCATTCTCTGCTACTCACCTCCAGGATAGCACCCAGCTGTGTCTTGACCCCAGATACACCCAGGAGCTCACCCTGGAGGAAGAAATTCTCCCTGTGACTAGTTACATACACACTTTTCCTTTCTCCTGCCACTTACTTCTTCCAGAGCCTCTGAGGGTGAACCCAGAGCACCATTAGCAACTGAGAGACTGAAACTTAACCTCCACGGCCTATAATTTTGGCACAAGCAAAGCAAACATCGGAGTTTTAAATCCCATCACAGAGTGCTTTTAAGTTCTTTCTTACTTTGCACTTTAGACATGCATGAATAATCTTCCTACCTCCCATTAAACGATAATAATAGAAACTATTTCAAGCTGGCCCAAGCTCATTTGAGAAAATGAGTTGAAAACGTCTGCCCTTCAAACAAAACAAGAGAGCTTAATTAAGTGGAGCTTAAATTTCATCATCTGAAAACCAGGAGACCCTCAACCTTCTATGGCTCCCAGATCCCAAGAATAAAATTCAAACTTGAGAGCATCCAGTCCTCTCCAGGTCCATTGTTGACCTTACCCTCCTGGAGCCTCCTGTGTTCCCAAACATCACTCTCCTTCCTGCCTCACCCCTGCAGTGGCAGGTGCCCTCACCTGGAATGTCTTTCCTCTCCTTCTCCCATATCCCCTAGCAATTCTCTACTCATCCTTTGGGCCCAACAAACATCACCTCTCCCGGGAAGTCCTCAACTGACCCCCATTCTAAACCAATGATCCCCAGTTCCATCCTTAGTTGCCAGTCTCTCTTTGTAACCCCAACCACATTTGGCCCCATAGACAATCATGTGTCTTCTGTCCACCCCAACTGAAATGAATGTTCTTGGGGCCAGTCTTTACACTCAAACGTTTGTGTTAGAATCATTTTAAACCAAATGTAAGCAACTCCCTGAACTCCTCTGAGTTTCTACGGACTCCTCTGGAGAATGGAGTTGATAACTGTTTTTCTCTCTGCATTACAGTTTGTTAGGGCCTCATTAGGAGGCTCAAGCTTTATTTATTTATTTATTTATTTATTTATTTATTCATTTATTTATTTATTTATTTATTTTTTTTTTTTTTTTTTTTTATTTATTTTAAATTTAGGCACAGAGAGAGAGAGAGAGAGAGAGGCAGAGACACAGGCAGAGGGAGAAGCAGGCTCCATGCACCGGGAGCCCGACGTGGGATTCGATCCCGGGTCTCCAGGATCGCGCCCTGGGCCAAAGGCAGGCACCAAACAGCTGCGCCACCCAGGAATCCCGGCTCAAGCTTTAGAGGGCACTAACCAGAAGACTCTGAAGCTATTTCAGAGGCTGGATGACTTGAGCGACACGTGTATGACTCCGCACAGCTAACATATTTTATTTAACATCTGAAGTTGGGACGCCTGGGTGGCTCAGTGGTTAAGCGTCTGCCTTCAGCCCAGGGCGTGATCCTGGAGACCCAGGTTCGAGTCCCACATCAGGCTTCCTGCATGGAGCCTGCTTCTCCCTCTGCCTCTGCCTCTGCCTCTCCTTCTGCGTGTCTCTCATGAATAAATAAATAAATAAATAAATAAAATCTTAAAAAAATAATAACATCTAAAGTCCCAGACAGTCAGCAGTCTTCCCAGAGGGTACAGCTTACACCCAGGAAATAAAACATACCTTAAATAAAGGGGAAAGGGGCAAACAAAACAAAACAAGAAGCAAACAAAAAGCCCTCATCCACAAAAGTTCTCTAACACCTCTGAGCGGCACCATCCAGTACTGTAACATGTGGCTGCTGAGCACATGAGATGTGGCCAGTCTGAATCAACATGCGTTGTAAACATCAAGTATGCACTGGGTTTCCAAAGACTTTGCACAAAAACGTAAAATCTCAATAATGTGTAATATCCACTGCCCGTTAAAAGCTTATTTTAGATGATTCATTTCCCCTGTTGTTTTGTCCGTTTGTTTCTTTACTTTTTTTTCAATGCAGTTACTGGAAAATTTAAAGTTTCATGTGTCGCTGACAGTATATACTGGTTGGACAATGCTGCTCTATAAGAGTCCTGTTTTCAGACCGTCCTATCCCGGCTGAACGAGCAGATCTCCCCCCAGGACATTCAGGTTCCTCTCAGGGTTACAGCACCTAACTACCCACCACACGTTTGAAAGTTGTTCATTTTTTTGGTTGGGTCTGCATCTAGCTGTGGTGTTAACAGAGTTGTTCTTTGCTCCAATGGGGCAGCTCGCTCACTGCCCAATCAAACTGACAATCCAATTGGCAATGATAGTGGCTAACAATTCCACCCCAGCCACCCCAGGAAGCAGGATTTTCTTCCTGGTTCCCCATCAGTATCAATGTGTTCATTTTTTCAAATATACAGTTATCGAGTGACTATTGCTGTGGTCTCAACGTTTGTATCCTCCCCACTATTTATATGTTGGAAACACATGCCCAAGGTGATGATGGGGTTGGGGGGTTAGGTCATGAGGGTGGGGCCCTCATGGATGCTCCCTCACCCCTTCGGCCATGTGGAGCTACAAGAACTCTGTGCACCAGGAGAGGTCCCTCAATCATGCTGGCGCCCCGATCTTAAAATTCCAGAACCATGAGAAATTAATGCCAGTTGTTGATACATCACCCAGCCTGTGGAATTTTGTTGCAGGAGCCTGAACAGGAACCGGGAATAGCTACAGGTGCCAGGCTCTGTTCCAGATGCTGAGCTACAGTGGTAAACAAAGCACAGCTGCTCTTACTGACCCAATACACCAGAGTGCGTAACAACAGAGGTGCACCCACACAAAGCACCGTGGGGTGCAGATGAAGGACACCCATCCCCTCAGCCTGACCACGTGAGGCTGGATGAAGATTTTACACAGAAGGCAACATACAAGCTGGACTTTGACCTCAGAACACACACAAGTGGAAGTGAGAAGTGTCATCTGAACACAGGTGACAGCACCAGCCCCCAGAGGGAATGAGCTCACCCAGGGATAGAGTGTAGGGTAAGAAGAGAAGAGGCTATCAATGATTGTCCCGCTTAAAGTCCAGAGCTGGGCTTAAGGCCCTTCTAACAAATCACCTCCTGACCTAATTAGCTGAAAGCAGGAACGTGTACACAAAGCACAATGATGGGGTGAACGGTAGTCTGGTGTCAGTTGGACCTGAGCAGGGGTCCTATTTCAAATTTCCAACTCTGTGACCTTAGACAAGCTCCCTGATCTCCAAGCCTCAGTTTCCTCATCTATACAATGGGACTGGTAAAAGCTCACCTCACAAGATCATGAAAACTAAATGTGATAACTGAAGTACCGCAATTGGCGCACTGTCTGGTACATAGCAGGTACTCAATAAGTGAGCATAGTTGTATTATTCTCTGTGTGTGTGTATGTGTTTTATTCTTAAGAAAGCATCAGAAAGGGACACCTGGGTGGCTCAGCTGTTGAGTGTCTGCCTTTGGCTCAGGTCGTGATCCTGGAGTCCTGGGATCCCACATAGAGCTCCCCGCAGGGAGCCTGCATCTCCCTCTGCCTATGACTCTGCCTCTCTCATGAATAAATAAATTAAATCTTAAAAAAGAAAGAAAGAAAGAAAGCATCCGAAAAACAAAAAATCTAAAGAAGGGTTTCCTAGTTATTGTTATTCTGGGCTGAATTATTCTTTGTTGGTGGGGAGCAGCGGAGGGGGAAGCTGTCCAGTGCATGCAGGATATTTAACAGCATCTCTGGCTTCTCCCTATTAGATGCCAGTAGGACATCCCTCCGCAGGTGTGACAACCAAATTATCTCCAAATACTGCCAAAAGTCCCTTGCTGTGGGGGAGAGAAGGGAGCAAAATTGTCCCCGGTTGAGAACCACTGGTCTAAACCAAGTGAGGTGGAAAGTTCATCTGGAGGAAGGTCTAGTGGCTAAAAAGATAAGCTTTTTCAACATATAAAGAACCCTGAGCACTGATGGAGACCACCCTCCCACGCCACCCTTGACTATCAAGCCCAGCAGGACTATCTCCAGCAAACAAAGGACACCAAATATACCTTGGCCCCGCCCAAATCAGGATTATAGCCTTCTAACTACATCTCAAATCCTGCTCTGGTGACCATGGCAGAGATGGGTCTCTGCCCCAGATATGAGTGCCGTCCACAGAGGCAGCTCCACCGGGCTTGCCCTTAAGAGTGGGGTGACTGTCCCCTATGCAGGAAGAAGCCACATGGTCCTCCTCTGCACACAACAGGTTCAAGTGTGGTGACAAAGGCCAATCAATCATCTCCTGTGCAAAGAGCCATGTAAACCACCCAACCGCTGCTCACTGAAGGTCTGCCACAGAACAACTGCTATTTTTCTGAAACAATTTTTCTTCCTCCTGAGTTCAGCTTCAGAAATGGCGCTGATAGTGTCCTGTGTTTCATTTTTCAAGTGTCACCTTGTAAAGCTAATGAGAACCCGAGGGGTAAGTATGTGCATAACTGGGAGGAAGCTATGGCCTTTGCATTGAGCATGAAACCACAAAGCGGAGTTTTCACCAAATGAACTCTGCTTTTGTAAAATGCAACACTGAGGGGCGCCTGCATGGCTCTGTGGGTTAGGTTTGTGTCTTCAGCTCAGGTCATGATCCTGGTTGTCCTGGGATCAAGCCCCACATTGGGCTCCCTGCTCAGTGGGGAGTCTGCTTCTCCCTCTCCCTCTGCCCCTCCCCTGGCTCCTGCTCTCTCTCTCTTTCTCTCTCAAATAAACAAATAAAATCTTCAAAAATAAAATGAATGAATGAATGAATGAATGAATGAAAGAAATACTCCATTGAGGCAGAGCTCAGGTTCAGGTGCCAAGGAAGTTGTGCCGGCACAGCTGGCAGAGGGTTCCTGCAGACAGAAAGAAGATACAACAGCCTGGACCCAGGAACCCCCTAGTAAACGTGGCAGTGCAGGGTACACACACCAAATGGATAAACGCTTGTTGTGAACATGAAGATTACCAGCTCAGGACCAGAAACCATAGCGCGTGCCCCCACCAATCTGTGTCCTCTGTGTCTGCAGCCATTTCCAAGGTACTTTTCTTTCTCATTTCTCACTTGATCCTCACCGTCAGCACCACGTTGGAGAGGGAATATGGCCACCTCTACTCGGCAAAGGAGGGGACCAAATCTCTGAGGCTGTGACTTCCACTCATTCAATTCATTATTAAGTTGCTACAATTCGCCGGGCACTTGCCCAAGTGGTGAGGGGGTGGCCAGGTACCACGTCAGATCCTGTCAGAGCCTGGAGAGCCTTGAGGAAATTCTCAAAGAGAAGCAATATTGGCATTTGGGCAAGATGACCCTGATGGGCAGGAAGATCCCACTCTTTGCAGGATATCTAGTAACCCTGGCCCTGCCAACGAGACTGATGCCATCAGTCCTTAGAGACAATCAAAAGCACCCCCTACACGTTTCCAGGGTCACCTAAGCAGCTCAGCAGTTGAGTGTCTGCCTTTGGCTAAGGGCGTGATCCCGGGGTCCTGGGATCGAGTCCCACATCCGGCTCCCCACAGGGAGCCTGCTTCTCCCTCTGCCTGTGTCTCTGCCTCTCTCTCTGTATCTCTCATGAATAAATAAATAAAATCTTTAAAAAAAAAAAAAAAAGAGCATTCCCTACGTATTTCCAAATGTGGGGACAGGGGGTAGCCCCCAACTGAGAGCCCCTACAGATGTCCTGAACAACAGATCTTAAGTCAGACAGCCATGGTTCCTCAATCCTCTCCATCTGACCTAGACAAGTGATCTCCTCTATGCCTCTGTATCCACCCCCCTGTAAGATGATGACAATCACCCTGTACGATTCCTTTGAGACATAACATATTAAACACCTGGCCCATGTCAACCTGCAGAAATAATAGCCAATAAACACCTGTATTATTTCCCCAGCTCATCTCCTATATGCCATCATCTCCTTCCAACTTTAAAGCCACCTTCTCAGGGAAGCCTCGTCTGAGCACCTTCCTGCAAACTGCAGCCCCCAGCCGCTTCCATTTCATATCCTCCTTCCTTGTTTTATTGTTCTTCTGTAGCATCTGTCATCATCAAAACATGCTCTGTGTTTTAAATATGCATGTGTTTATGGTGCCTCCCCCCAGAGAACAAATCACAAGGACATGAATTTTTGTCTATCTGGGTCCCTGCAGTATCTCCAGCACCCAGAACAGAACCGAACTCTTTTTTTTTTTTTTTTAAGATTTTATTTATTTATTCATGGGAGACACACAGAGAGAGATAGAGAGAGGCAGAAACACAGGCAGAGGGAGAAGCAGGCTCCATGCAGGGAGCCCGATGTGGGACTCGATCCTGGGTCTCCAGGATCACACCTGGGCCGAAGGTGGCATTAAACCGCTGAGCCACCCAGGCTGCCCCAGAACCGAACTCTTAAGAAGCATTCAACAAAAACATCTTGAGTGGGGCAGCCCGGGTGGCTCAGTGGTTTAACGCCGCCTTCGGCCCAGGGCGTGATCCTGGAGACCCGGGATTGAGTCCCATGTCAGGCTCCCTGCACGGAGCCTGCTTCTCCCTCTGCCTGTGTCTCTGCCTCTCTCTCTCTGTATCTCTCATGAAAAAATAAATAAAATCTTTAAAAAAAGAAAAAAACAAACATCTTAAGTGATGTCAAATGGATATAGTAGACAGCCAAGTTCTGGAAACTGGTCTCTGGACTACAGATTTTGTGTTCTTTTCTCTATAGCAAATGACCACAAACAATAATAAAGGTAAAGCATGCCAATTGTTAAGAGACGTAAAGTGTGACATCACAACACTCCCTGAGAGGGGCCTTTGTATCTTCCCCTTTCTGGGATTCTTCGAAGTTAACAGCTGCTAGCAGAAACCCAGCCATCAGCCTATTTCAACTGGAGCTGCCTTTGTGGGTTTTCTCCCCAAGACTTTTAGGATAACGACTCACAAGCCAGAGATTGATAAAGACGTAAACCCTTCTATTACTAGGTTTCTTTATCCTTATTCATATTGGCTTGAGTCAGAAATGAACTTCAGGTGATATTAGAACTTCAGATATCTACTCCTCCCACTTATCTACAGCTAGATGCTGACTCCCCACTCCCACAACTGGCATTAGGTTATTACCAATACCGTACCTTGACCCAAAGTTGGCTGCAGGGGGTCTGGCAACTACCGATTATATTCAAGACAAGGCCAGACCTGGGGTTAAGTCTAGGGGACACTAGCACCCTGGGAAGGAGACATCAGGTCTTCCATTTATGTTTAGTCTAAAAAAAGAACTTTAACGAATGTTAATAATATAAATAGACACAGCCACTTCCACATAACCTGTCATACCAAGTTATAGGCCTTTCTGGACATGCATGGGTCACAAGGAAGGAGGAGAGCCACCAGGTGAAGGGACTCTATGGCCACTTCAGGGGATCCCACTGCTCTTAGTGTAGTTCAATGGATTGCCATTGACAACAAATCCAAAGTAGATCTACAGATCATACTATCCTCTTTCACTCTATGTAACCTTCACAAAATGGAGAGGAGGCTTAGGGAGATCCCAGACAAGAAACTACAGTGCACTAACACAACCCACACTCGCACACTGCTCTGAGGCTCCATATGCCACCTTCCAAGGGAAAAGGATAATGGAACCACAGTGCACAAGGTGTCAGTCAACAGAATGACCCAGATAATAACAAACATAAGGTTTTACCATCACTACTGTTAGACAGAAATACCCTTATCCTGGAGATTCAGATAATGGTGGTAATATGTATAAATTATCTATAAACAAAATATATTAGCAATGACTAATGTTTTACCTCAAGTATGTTTTACCAATAGTATAGCCATGTGTGGTGAGTACTGAGGATGTCTGCTCATCACCCACTCCACCCCCTCTTCTAGAAGGCCTTTCTATACTGCAGAGACTGATAATTTAAGAGCTATACCTAAATAAAAATTAAAAAAAAAAAAAAAAAAGGGATCCCTGGGTGGCGCAGCGGTTTGGCCCCTGCCTTCGGCCCAGGGCGCGATCCTGGAGACCCGGGATCGAATCCCACGTCGGGCTCCCGGTGCATGGAGCCTGCTTCTCCCTCTGCCTGTGTCTCTGCCTCTCTCTCTCTCTGTGACTATCATAAATAAATAAAAATTAAAAAAAAAAAAAAAAGAGCTATACCTCTCAGGCTTCCTTGAAATGGATGTGCTTTTGGTTCCCCCAAAAAGAAGCCCTACTCCAGATTTAGAAAGCAAACATGAGGCACAGGCCAACTTCCCGCCTTCTGGGTGGTTCTGCTGGAGGCTAACATGATGATGGGGACGTGAGGGGTTTTGCAACAGCACCTCATGGTCCCTTCTCTGACTCTCTGGGTGTTGAGAGGTGGCTGCAGTGGGGAAGCAGCCTACTACTGGAATCAGGAACTGACCCCTGGTTTTCAGTTCCATCAGTCTGTTCTCAGACTCAGGAGTTCCAGGGACAGTCTGGGGCACTCCTGGTGGGCCAGTTTTGAGCAGTCACACCAAGATAGGTTTGTTTATAAATAATTACAGACAGCATCAGCAGGGACTCATTCCTGGAGGCTTGGCCAAGAGCCCTACATCTCTGGCCCTCCCCGTAATTGCAGTTTCACTTTCTGCTTCAGGCCCTGAACTCTGCATCCTAATAGAGCAGGAAAGCAAAAAAGATTCAGGGGTCAAATGGAACAGACCACACCAGAAGCTGTTTGGGCCTGGCGAAGCAACTTGACCCTTCCCTTTGGCCTCCGCGCACACTGGTGAGGTGGGGACAGGAGGAAAGAGGTGTCTCTGAGAATCACCTATTTACTCTTTAAATGTTTCCTAAGAACCTCTGGGCCAACCTCAGAGACAAAAACTGTGTCCTAATAATCAAAAGAAGATGTACAAGCAGACAAACAACTACAATACACCTCTAAAAGGGCTGGAGAAGAGAAATTATAAAGGCCATGTGAGCTCAATGGCTGTACAGAAACTAAACTCTGTACTGTGATACTTTCCACCAAGAAATGTCTACATCTTTTTTTTTTCTTTAGATTTTATGTATTTATTCATGAGAGACACACAGAAAGATGCAGAGACATAGGGAGAAGCAGGCTCCCTGCAGGGAGCTCAACATGGGACTTGACCCCAGGACCCCAGGATCATGCCCTGAGCCGAAGGCATAAGCTCAACCACTGAGCCACCCAGGCTCCCCCATCTATATCTATTTCTATTGGAACTTCCAGAGTCAAACCCCAGGTGAAACAACTTACTTCCCCACCTTTCCCGACATCATCAGTTAATCAAAGAGAGCTACTACCTGCAAGCCCCGAGCCTCTGAAAATGGGTGCAAGCTCCCCAGGCACAGCAGAAAAGGCTTTATGGGCCCACATGCTGGCAAAGCTTTATGAAGCCCACAATTGGGGCTACTGGATCCTTCCAGGCCCTCAGTTGGAGCCTGCATCATGCTGGGTGCTTTTCTCATCACCTCATTGAGGTTATGGAGTGTGCCATGCTTTACAAAAAAGTACTTGCCCAATTTACAGAGGTGCCCTCAGAAGGCATCAACTGTTCTGTCCCACTAAGAAAGAGAAAGGCTGGCCGTGAAAGGACAGCCCAGAGCCAAGGGGCCATCTAGTACAGCACAGTCAATTTTCCTCCATATGAAAACGTTAAAAAAAAAAAAAAAAAGAGTCTCTTAAAAACAAGAAATTACCATAACTTACAGGGTTAGGAAGCAGAGGAACTCCACACCAGGATCCACCCAGGTCTTCCACTTCGAATCATCGGTCCCTTCAATCTCTATATTCCTACTGAGTGCCTCCATAAGTCAAGAGCTGGGGATGATTGTTTTTATTCATGAATGCCAAGGATCACACCCTGAACATTTTGTGGAAGAATTTCCCAATACGAGCTCTGTTAAAATTTTTCTCAAATCTCTTTTACTGAGTTGTAGTCTAGTTTAGGGGTGGTAGGGTTAGAGAAATGGGATTTACACGGGGACCACTTTACCAAAGTGCATGACCAGCTGCCCAAAGATAAACACGAAGCTGCAAGTAAGAAGAATCCTGGCTTCCCATGTGGCTTGCCCCAGGCCCCCCACAGCAGACTCTCCTCAGACCCTCCAGGGCTTCCCATCCCAAATCTCTCTCCACGCCACACTCTTTTCTGCTGCTCCTCCCTCTGCTATCCGCTTTGA
This sequence comes from Canis lupus baileyi, assembly GCF_048164855.1. Classification (NCBI taxonomy): domain Eukaryota; kingdom Metazoa; phylum Chordata; class Mammalia; order Carnivora; family Canidae; genus Canis; species Canis lupus. Next base: position 36,521,299 of record NC_132848.1, read on the forward strand.
ACAATATGCTGCTTACTCTGCCCCTTCCCATCTCAAGGATGGGCTTTGGGCTGCCCTATGCCTAGAATATTCTTCATGGGATGGACGTGTGGATGGTTCCTTCCCTCCCTTGAAGTGTCTGCTCTCCCAGGTCATCTTACCAGTGACAGTCCCTAATTACCTCTATATTAAATTGCAACTCCTGCCTCCCACCCATCTCCCCTGCTTTGTTTTTCTCTCTTCACACCATCTGATACACTATCTATTTTACCTCTGCATGTGCTTAAAGTCTGGCTACCCTACTAGAATGTAAGTGCCCTGGGGGCAAAAATCAATGTTGAATCCCCAAGTGCCTAGGACAATCCCTAGTGCCTAGCACAGAGCAGAAAAGAGAGAGAGACAGAGACAGAGCTCATAAATTTTGATCAATCATGTTTGATCTAAGATATGTCAAATCACAGTTTCCAGGAATTTTTAACTGACAGACCAAACCCTTCAGTGACCTCATAGGAAGATGTACCTTCCTCTCCGTTGTCATAAAGATGAGGTCTCAAAACTCAAGAGAAGAGAAACAAAAAAGGGGAAGAAAAATAAAATGAAGAGCCAAATGACCTTCCGGTTTTTCTAAGAATCTGAATTCCCAAGCCTGCTGGCCATGACTTTCCTGAGGCCTTTTGCATCTGCCCTCCCCGGATTAAGAAGAGTTCTTCCAGTTTGTGGATGGAAGAGGAGGAAAGGGTGGAGCTTGTGCTTGTAAACTTTTGACTTCCTGTTTTTAAATGGCTGTGCTAGAGCTGGTCAGAAGCAAAATGACTTTCCAACCAGATAAATAGAAACTGCAGCCACTTCTGCTGCAGGATGGGTTCCCCTTGGCCCCAGGCCCCACAGAAATCTCCGGCCACTCTTCCCCTTGAGCCCGACCACCACTTTTTACTTCAGAAGGCAATGACTCAAGGATTCCTTAGCAGTGGCTAGAACTGTTAGAGGAAATTGCCTAAGTGCATCTGTCTTCCCTTAATGCAGCGAGGAAAATGCCCCACTGAGGCGCCAACATGTCACCCGCCGGAGTGAGACCCCACATTGGACAAGTCTTACCCTTCAGCTATTTCATGTGCTTTCAGAACTCAGAATATTTGAGACCCTCCTGATGCCTTTTCAAAGGAAGTTTCAGACAGCCAAAGAACAGCCCCTACACATTGCTTTGACTCCAAACTCACTTCATGTCTAAGCAAAATATTCTTTTGTTTGTTTTTAAAATTTTATGTATTTATTCATGAAAGACATAGAGACACAGGCAGAGGGAGAAGCAGGCTCCCCGGGGGGGCGGGGGGAGCCCGATTCAGGACTCGATCCCGGGACCCGGAATCACGACCTGAGCCAAAGGCAGAGGCTCAACTGCTGAGCCACCCAGGTGCCCTAAGCAAAGACATTCTTTAATTTAGAATTAAATGCATGCGGGGGCACCTGGCTGACTGAATCAGCTGAGCACTGGACTCCTCATCTCAAGTCTCCATCTCAGGGTTGCGAGTTCAAGCCCAGCGTTGGGTGTGGAGCCTATATTTTAAAATAAAAAAATAATTAATTTAATGTAATTAGAGGTAAAATGTGCACAGCAAAAAAGAAAGAAAAAAATGATACAGGACTGACATCCTGCAAAGGAAGGGGGAAGGGGTGGAAACATATGCAAGTCTATAAATGGAAAAAGTTGTGATTAAATTTTGTCTTTAAACTTAATAACTAATCACCATAATGATGAATTTGTCTAAAATACATCAAAATGGGTACAAAACGCATAATATGATCTCAACTATTTTTTTAATGTATATATTCTATAATTTGTAGAATAAAGCACCAGTTGTCTCTGGGTGGTGGAATAATAAATGACTGTTTTTCTTCTACACTTCCTAAATTTTCTAAAAAGAGCACATATTATGTTTATGATTGGACTAAAATTACAACACGCAAGTATTGTGCATTCAATCAAATAAAGTGAAACTATGAAGGGGTAACCCAAGAAGTCTTTAAATAAAGGGTATAATCTTTCAATACACCCATCCAAGGCAAAGAAATCCCAAGCAACAGTGAAAGTAAACATACAGGCGAGAGGAAAAAAGAGTAAGAGAAGCAGGGAGAAAAGGCATTCTCCTCCGTGGGCTTCTCTTCTTTTAACAGGAGCTTTCAAACAAAACCACAATCCTCCGGAGTGACACAAAAGGAAGGTTCAGAGGAGCTGTCTTCACACACTGGGCACAAATGCAGCTCCAGGGGGCCTCTTGGCTTTGCCTTGCACAAGAGAGCCCCATCAAAGCCCAGCCGTCTGGGGCAGGTATGCAAGACACTTTACTGTGAAGGATGCACATTTCCAGGAGGCGTTCCACTGAGCAACCCAAAAGTGTGCAGAAACCACCAGCATGTGGCTCCATTTTCATCACCTTCAGGAGCAGCTCACACCCACAAAAGGTGTTCGGCCTGCAGATGGGTTTCTTCAAGTCAGTAGCTAAGCAAAGCCAAGCTTCCCCAGGACCCAGGACACCAAACAGTGCCCCAGCTGTGTCCTACCTGGGGGAATGTTCTCATCTGCTGCGCAACAACTTAAACCAAATCTGTGTCTGCAGGAGGGGGGTGTCTCAGGTCTCAGAGACCAGCAAGGCAAGGAAGGGTCCCCACCAGACAGACCCAGACTCACTTGACAGGGCGTTCTTGTCAAGGCTGGAAAACCTTCCTGAAAACCAAAGAAGTGGGCATTCTAGGGCTGAGCCACCTCATGCTTTCATCCAGCAAATATTTTACTGAGAGCCTACTAGGTGTCAGGCACTGTGCAGAACACGGGAATGAGAATGGGGCCTAAAACCTGATCCCGGGACGCCTGGCTGGCTCAGGCAGTAGAGCGTGTGATTCTCAATCTCAGGGGTGTGAGTCCAAGCCCCACATGGGGTATAGAGCTGACTTAAAAATAAAATCTTAAAAAAAAAAGCAAAAAACAAACAAACAAACAAACAAACAAAAACCAAAAACCTGATCTCAGCAAAGACTACGGACTCAGAGCATCAATGATCTAAAGAAGGACACCTGTGTGGCTCAGTGACTGGGCGCCTGCCTTCAGCCCAGGGCGTTATCTTGGAGACCCAAGATCAAGTCCCACATCAGGCTCCCTGCATGGAGCCTGCTTCTCCCTCTGCCTATGTCTCCCTGCCTCTCTCTCTGTGTGTCTCTCATGAATGAATAAGTAAATATATAAATCTTTATAAATCTTTAAATATATATATATATATATATAGAGAGAGAGAGAGAGAGAGAGAGAAAGCTGCCTTACTGACAAGGCCTAATGCTCCAACCAAATGAAAGATGGATCAACTACTCAAGTTTAGGAATTAGAATAGTACAAAAGACAATTGGCCCCACATCAGAATCAGAGGGGGAGACAGCCAGCCCTCCTCATCACTAGCAGTTTCCTTCCTCCTTTCTCTCCCTCTTCTCACACTCCAGATGTTCTCTGGCCACCAATGAAGCTGCGAATCCATTTCTTTTGGAATACTATTTTTCTATTTCAGATACAGGTACGTGGAACTCCTGCCAGAGGGCTCCAAATTTTTAGCAACACAATCTGTGCCATGCTGTGGTCCCTTCTGCCTCCCTCTGGGTGAGCTGGAAAGCCTGAAACTGCAGAGCCTGGTGAAAGGATCATCCCACCACTACCCTAAATCAAAGAAGCAACTTTGGTCAGCTAACTTTTAAAGAAATCCAAAGTAGTAGAAAATATGTATGTAGCATCAGCTGTCATCAGGTTTGTTTCATGCCAGTAAAGTTTAATAAAACAGAAAAAAAAAAAGGAAAGGAAAATGTTTAATATTGGTTTCAAAACATATCTTTATGCCCCATGTCATCATAAACTGCTGGCACAGAGTTTTCGTGGAACCAAATGCAATACAAAATAAGGAAGACTCTTCAACTGACCCATCTTCAGGTCTACATTCAACAGAAGGTATGGAAAGCACCAGTTGCTAAAGACTGGGGAAAAAGAAGACCATACTCATATAGATATGAATAATAAACAAATGCCATTTCTGGGAGGACGTGGGACCCAGAAGGGAAGCAACGGCTGAGAACAAAGGCCAAGGGCAGAGGATCCTTATCAGAGCACCCATAGAGAAAGTTCTGTCCCTGATTCCCAAAGGCTAGTCTGAAAAGTCCGGTGCCACTTTCAAGTCAACGTTGTAAACGAGGGCTGGAAATTTTAGCAAAGTGCCAATTACAAGTTGGAAGTTTCTTCCTCATGTCTCTGGTTAGAAAGTTCCTTCCTAATTCTTGGACAAGAAAAGCAAAGCCCAAGCTGCCTGAAAAGCACAGAGAGCGGTGGTATTAGTTAGTATCTCCCCAGACAATTAACAGGTACAGAGAAGTTAAAGTGCATTCCCAACAGAGTCTAATAACCATCCCTGTTCTAGGTAGGCGTTTTTGCAGAGTACTACCTGGCATGTTCCATCCAGGCAAAAATTTTTTTTTTTAATTTTTATTTATTTATGATAGTCACACAGAGAGAGAGAGGCAGAGACACAGGCAGAGGGAGAAGCAGGCTCCATGCACCGGGAGCCCGACGTGGGATTCGATCCCGGGTCTCCAGGATCGTGCCCTGGGCCAAAGGCAGGCGCCAAACCACTGCGCCACCCAGGGATCCCCCAGGCAAAATTTTAAGTGACCTAAACACATGTCTACAGTCTAGACCAAATCCTTCGGCCCTTTGTTTAAACTGGTTGAGCCTAAGTGTACTCGCACACCACCCAGTCCCCCAGTCTCTGGGGTGGAGTCTGGCCTGGCCTCCAGGATGCTTCTGTCTGTCTGGCCTTGGATGCTGCAACCACTGCCCACGGCCCAGAACCTAAGTGATGAGGTCCATTTTTAAATCCCTTAGAAGTTTCCCAACCACCGGTTTGGGTGAGGAGACAAACAGGGCTGCAGTTTGCTGACATGAAACTAAAAATATCCCGTTGCAAACAAAAGCCATCTTTTACAAGTCTGGCTCGGATGTCCTGAGGTTCCGTGTGGTAGCGTCAGAACATATCCTTGGCAAGGTGGCCGCCTTAACAACTGCTCCAGCCGGTGAGTGCCCGGCTGTCAAGGAAGCTCACCCCGCAGCCCTGCCTGATTGATGGAAAGAACAGCTTCAGTCCTCTGCCACCCACCCAAACGCAGGCTGGAAGAATTCAAGGCTGCCTCTGCCCAAAGTGTTAGATACACACTGAAAGGAGAAGGGGGGTAAAAACAAAAAACAAAACAAACAAACAACCCCATTTCCCTGGAAGGAAACGTGCTTCCAGTTCCCTCCTTGCAATTATAAAAGCAAATTATTGCTGTGGCTCTACTGAGAAAGGCAACTCGGAGGCGTAGAAAAAAAAAAAAGGATTTCGAAGCCAATGTGGCCCAGAGGGGCCTGCCGGGGTGAGGCGGGGCGGGGACACCACGGCTCCCCGGGGAGATGAGCCACCAGCCGAGCCGAGCCGAGCCGGGGCCTCCTTGGGTGGTTTTTACCTGTTGGGCTTGCGGGCGGAGCTGGAACCCCCGGTCGCCGCGCTCCAAGGCGCCCCTTACCTCCTCGGGTCCCAAACTTTCCTTAGCGCCCCTTGGAAGGGGCGAGCCTCCATCCTCCCCTCGTCCAGATTTCAGACGTGGAACTGGTCTAAGCTTTCGAGGACTGGGGGCGGGGTGGGGGGGACGGTGAGGGAGGCCCACTGTCACAGGCCCCGAGCCCTCCGGGGGCTTCGGATGCTCGGACGCCAGGAGTGGGGGAGGCAACCTGACCGTCAGCCCCGGGCCGGGCCAAAGTTTCCTCCAAAACTGCCGCGGCCAAGGCGGGGGCAGGGGCCGTGACCGGCGCAGGGTCGGAAGAGCCGCGGGGGAGGGGGCGCAGGGGGACGCAGGCCCCAGGGCACCCGCCGCAAGGTCGACGTGGAGCCGGACCCGGGGGGCAAACACCGGGCGCCCGGCCTCTTCCCCAGCCGGGCGGAGGGGCAGCGCCGGGCACCCCGCCTCTCCCCGCACCTCTGCGCGGCGCCGAGCCCAGGACACGTGGGAGTCAAGCCTCGGGCTCCCCAGCTCGCAGCGGGGACTGGCGACCTCGGCGGGGGCACAGCCTTCGCCCCCGCGCCCTCCCCCCCCCCCCCCCCCAGGAGAAGGCAGCGAGCCGGGGCGCAGGGCGGCCGCTCCCGGCGTCGCTTTCATCCCCAGATCGCGGCACCAGCGGGGAGTTGCGTTCTGTTCAAACCCGCCTCCCACCACCAGGAGCTGCACACGACCTCTCTACCTTGCTCTGCTACCTCGCAGACAGACAGACAAGAGACACAAAGAAAAAAGGGAGAGAGAGAGGGGGGAAAAAAAAAACAAAAACCCACCAACTACCGCCCCTCCTGCTCCCATCCTCCACCCTGGAGCCGGGAGGAAGAAGGGGAAGGTGAGCACGTCTTCCTTCCTCCTCTCCATCCCGACTCCGGGCAGACTGGGCAGCAAGGAGCCCCGAGGTGGCTGGGGAAGAGGTAAGGTTGGAAAAGGCAGAGACCCGGCGCCAGCGAGCGGCCGAGGGAGAGCGCGAGAGAGAAAAAAAAAAAAAAAAAAAAATCCAACAAAACCACGCTAACGCGCCCCCTACCTGGGTGCAACATACTTTGGAAATAGAAGATGACCAGGATAAAGGATCCCAAGCAAGTGGCCAGCACCATCCGGCAAATTCTGTTCATCCTCATCACTTCCAGCAGCGCCGGCTTCATGGCTTTGTCCTGGCTACGGGGACCGGGCTGTCCGGGAGGCGCGCCGGGGCGCAGGAGCCGGGACCCTGCCGCGCGGAGCGGAGCGCGGGAGGCGCCGGGCAGGGCCGGGCAGGGCTCGGGCGGGGGACGAGCGGGCGGGCTCCGCGGCGGCTCTCGGGGCCCGCCGCCCCGGGCAGGGGTCTGGAAGGCGCGGGAGTTGCTCTGGAAGTGCCGAGATGCGTGGCCCCGCCGGCTGCGCGCGCCCGCTGCTCCGGCTGCGGCTCCTCTCCGCCTCCCCGCCTCCCCGCCTCCCCGCCGCCGCCGCCTCCGCTCGAGCCGGCGGCCGCCGCGCTGCCTCCTCGCGGGCCGGGCGGCTGCGGTGCGAGCGCGGGTGGTGCGGCCGCCGCGCTGGCCGCTGTGGCTGTGGGACGAGCCCCTCCCTCCGCTCGGAGCCTACTTCATTGCGCTCCGAGGACCTACGCGTTCCGGGCCGGGCTCTACCGAATGCGCCTCGCAGCCCCGGCGAGGGGAGGGAGCGGGCGGCGAGCCGGGGGGAGGAGGGGCCGGAGCGCCGGGGCGGAGCGTCGCGCTCCCCCCGCCCCTGCCCGGGAGTTGGTCGCGCCCAGCGGGTTCCCGGGGAGAGCGGAGTGTGCGCCGCGCTCCCGCAGGGTCCCAAAAGCCCTCAGTCCCCGGCCGCGCTCGGCCGCCGTCTGGAGGTTGTGTCAGCGTTTCCATGACAAAACCCGGAGGGAAAAAAAATGCGAATAGAATCGCCTCGGTGCTGCCACCCACTCCCGCCGGCGTCTGCGGAGGGACGGGACCGGGCGCGCCCACCGGGTGCCCAGGGCGGGGGGGCGGGGGGGGCGCGATCGTTTAAAACCTCGGGGCGCGGGCGCGGGCGCGGGCGCGGGGGCGGGGCCGAGAGGTCGCCCGAGTCCCCGGGGCGCGAGGGCCCGCGAGCCGACGCTCGGTACCGGCGCTTTCGTTTTTCCTTCCGAACCACAGGCTGCCTCGAGCGCTGTTTTAAGAGAGGAGTTAAAAACGGCGGACTTGGGGTCGGGGTTAGGGAAACTCCGCTGCCCCCGGGGTCAGGCGCACGCCCGGCGTTCCCGGGGATTTGCGCCCTCTCTCCGTCCACCAGGCCCAAGGGGCTTGCTCGCGGATTTTAAGACTCTGCCTTCCCAAAGGGTGGAGAGAGCTCCCTCCAAATCCTCCCAAGTGCACTGGAGCCCCGGGGGGGGGGGGGGTTGCCCCCGGGGGGGTTGCCCCCGCGAAGTCAGCACCCTCAGGACTGCAAACGACTGATGGAAAAACCCCAGCCGGCCTTAGCACTGGCAGGTAAACGGAAAGACGGCGTTGCTTCCTCGGATTGTGGGAAGTAATTTAAAATTTCCAATCCCGGGCATTTAAATTGTTCAACAGTCAGTAAAGTGGATGCAGGCGAAGGGTGCGAAGATCTCCAGCTCCCCTCCCCTGTTCGGCTACCGCAGGCCGCTTACCTACCGCTCGGCGCTGAAGATCTTGGTCTCCTGCCCTTTACGGTTTCTGTAAGCAAAATAAAGGGGGCTGCTATGTCTTTTTATTTTCCTCGTAAGTCTACATCGAGTTTTTAAGCAAAAGGAGTATTTAAATTCCAACAATGATATTTGTGGGAGGGGTGATGTTATTGTAAAGACTGACTTTTGTGTCATCAAACTGTTACTACTATTGACCCGTAATGAAATAAGAGAATATGTCTTTCAATGCCTCTCGCATAATAGGCATTTGGCAAATACTTAATGTATCTGAATGTAAAGGGACTTACCCTCTTCCCAGTCCATCAGACACAACTTGCAGACACACTCATGCAGCAAAACCCGCCTCCTACCACCTCAGTTCCCTTCCCCCAAAGTTTTCCTCCAGAATTGCAAGGTAGGGAAAGTAAAATGTTATCAGCCTCGCCTTTGATTACAGAAGACAACTGATCACAGCACAATATGTGTGTAACTGGTATGTACTGTATTAATTTGTACTCACTTGTGAATGAGTTACTTGCTAAAGGCTGCAGAGCTGAACAAGCCCCAGAACACAGTCATTCATCAGTGATTCTCCCCACAGGAGATTGGGATGGGAGTTGAACACATGGCCACCTGCCCCAACCAAGGCAGGGATTCTTTGCAGGGAGTATGGTTAGATGAGCACTTGCAGCGCTTTGCCTAGAATGTCAGGCTCTCATTTTAATTCCTGGTTTTACAGAGCAGACGAGTGTCACCCAGCTGGTCTCTCACCTCCCAGGGCAGAGACCACACTATACCTAGACAAAAGCCTGGACATGCATAAGGCGGTCTGAGAAGCCACAGGACGAGGAAGAGCTCAGAAGTGTAATCTCTGGTGGATCTTGATGGGTTGGGCCACATGGTAGAGAAGGTGGTGAGCCATGCCCAACATCTATTTTTTATATTCCCACAATCAGTCAGGAATTGGCCCAAACATACAGTGAGGGGTAAGGCTCTTGTTGGTAAACTACCACCTCTTCCAAGAAGCTTCCCTGATTTCTCACCTGAAGTAGCTTCTTTCCTCCTCAGTGCTCTGAGTACTAGATCCAAACCCCTCTTGGATCATGTACCCACTAGGTGGGGTTTTATTCCCCTCTATCTCTCTAGTGCTCAGCCTCATGACTGGCACTGGGTAGGTACAGATAAGTCAGAGATGGAGAAGTAATGCCTTCTTGGGCTACAAAGTTAAGTTAGATCACCTCTAAAGTCTAGCATAATGGTCACCGGTAATGGACTGTGATTCTGTTGTTCTACCCACATCAGGGGTGAGGGAAAAGGTTCCATTTGTTATCTCTCTCATCACACGATAACTTCCCAATCTCAAATGGACTCATTGCTTTCTGTACGCTTCTGTTCTAACAAAACTTTTTCACCTCTTTTACTCGTGCTACATGATAAATATTGACCAGATAAAGCACAGCGTTGACTAATAAGACTGAGGAGAAGGGAGAAGATTTGGTATTTTGAACTTTGAAGAGAGGAGAAGAAGGGACTGCCTTTCAGATCAGAGTTTTTGTTTTCCCCAATGTATCAGTCAGGACAGTCCAAGTTATGCTTGGTTTGCAGTAACAAACAAGCCACAATTTCAGTGGCTTACAACCACCAGGGCTCACATCTCACTCCACTGCATCTGTGGTGGGCCAGCAGAGGGGCTGTCCATGTGGCATTTTTCAAGGATGAGGCTGAAGCAGCTGAGGACGATGATGGTTGCCATGCCTGAGGAGAAGAAGTCTGTGGGAGGTCTCACTTGAACAATTCAGTGATCCAGCCCGGAAGAAGCACATGTCCCTGCTGTTCAACATTTATCCATCAGAGCTACTCACAGACAGTTCCATGTCACACTGAGGCCAGGAAGTCTGAGCCTAAAGCACTTGGGGAGCAGTCTTCCCAGCTGCAACCCCCAGTTCCCTTCAGATTTTATTTTCCCTTATTTTTCTAATTCCCTTGAACCCTGAGAGCTCCGGCAAACCAGCACTGTGCTCTTCCTGGGACCTGGCTAAACCTTGCCTCATTGGGAGGCTTGAAACTTTCTCTCCAAATTAAACAACATGCAAATAAAACACGTGAAAGCCTGGTGTGGTCCTGAAAAACACATTGAGAAGAAAGTTCTATTTATATGGATGATCTTGGAAAACTCACAGGCAAGGAAGAAAGAGATGTGAAATAAGAATTGTCACTTGCGTGTGTCATCAGCAATGAACCCACAGATATTTCGCAAGCCCCCCAATCCCTAAAGACCAGGCTCTACCTCCTTCCCGTTGACTGTGCCTTCAATGCACAGTCTTGCCGAGATCTGACAGGACTGGCAGCCGTGCCCCTTTCTGCCTTTGTTTGGAGCGGGGAGTGGGCCCAGGGCACTGGGAGACAGAGAGCTCTTTAGCATCCTTGGGAAAGGGGGGCTTGTCTTCTGCCAACATCAACCAGGGGCCCCAGCTCCTCCGAGGACTGGCCTTGCCCATTTGCATCTCTCCGGCATCTACAACACAAAGTACTCTCAGTTAACCAGAGCACAGTAAATATTTGTGGAGTGGAATCAGAAACCATTTGCCTAGAGCATGTGGTGATCTTAGGTACAGACTTTCTACTGGTAGGTAAACCGCAAGCACACAAGTGGGTGACTCATGACATAGCTCTGAGACCAGAGGCGTCCTCGCAGGCTTTTTAGAACAAGGTGGGGAAGAAAGAGGAGAAGGGGATGGGAGGAGGGGAAGAGACCAAGAAGGACAAAAGGAAAGAGGAAGGAAGATGATGAGGGAGGTGAAGAAGGAAGAAAGAAAGAAGCATCCACTGTTATTCTGTTCGTGTTCTGATGCTACTTTTGCCCCTCTGCCCGGGGTAGGCCCCGGAGGCTCCTCTCTTGCCTTCAGGAGGAGAGATGGCTGTTGGACCCCAGGGCTCGACCTCACTCCAGGAGCCCCCTGCCTGGCCTCACCCCCTCTGCCCGTGTACACACAGCACGGACATCAGCTCCCGGGGCTGCTCCCCCCACAGTGGGCCCTGGCTGCCTCCCAAAGGCCCCTCCAGACCACCCAGAAGGAAGCTCTCACCCTGCAGTCAGGTGACCTTGCTCCCTCTGCCCAGCCCCACACCTGACTCAGGTGCCATAACAGTGGGCGCTGCAGCTCTTTGCAGGGCTCCCTCCAGCTGGGCCATGTTCTAGGCTTTTGATGTGCTTCCCCTCACCACCAGCTTCCAGGTAGGGGCGGGCCACTACTAAACTTGTGTTATAGAGGAGGAAACTGAGGCAGAGAAAGGGGACCTACTATGCCCAGGGTCACACAGTGGTGTTGGCAGATTCGAGGTCACAAAGCCAGCAGGCAGCAGCAGCGGCTCCAGAGTCCCCTCTCATCTCCTACCTTTACTGCCAGTCAGGCTGAGGGTAGACCACAGGGACCTGTGTGCCCTACAGATGCAGCTGCCTCAATGGGCAGGATGCCAGAGAGATGACATGGCACTCTGGCTGTCAGGTGCCCTCACTGGTCATCTCCCTTGTCACCCCTGCCAGCCTCTCCGCATGCCCCTGAGAATCATCTTTCCAGCCACCGGCCTCCACCCCCCCCCCTTCGCCGGCCTCTCACTGCTCTTCAGTCATGACATTGGCATCTCTTATGCGTACACTGACATCCACGGCCTAGTAATTTGTTGAAATATTCATTTGTATTTGTTCTCCTGTATCTTTGACTTCTCCACGACCCCTCCCTCTCCAGCAGATTTTTCCACCTGCCTGAGGGATTAGATAAAGACTTTCTTGGAAAAGCACATAAAATGATGGGAGAGAGAATGCCAGGGAGAAAAGGGGGTGCTTTGGTGGAGATTTCTGCAGGGAGGGGTGAGTGCCCTCCCACCCTGTGTCCTGTAGTTACCAGGGGAGGCAGGAACCTGGAACCATGGCCCCCGTGTTACCAGAGACTCCGACCAGGGCCTCAAGCATGGCCTGAAAGTTACAGAGCTGCTGCTCTGGGAGGACAAGAACAGGAGATGCCTTGGCGGTGACCAGTGTCCCCAACACAGGACCCAAAGCGCCTCCAAAGCTTTGGCGCCATGGCCAGATGAAGACACCAAGAACCTCTAACTGAAAACCTTAAAATTTCTCACTCCCACATGGAATTCAAAATAGAAATCCTACCAAGGCAGAAAATACATAAGAAGGGAGCGGAGAAAGTTCAATTTTTTTCCGATTTTTTTTTCCTCTCAGCTTTAATACATAAATAAAACCTATTGACTCTAGGTGTACAGTTTGCTGAGTTTAGGCAATTGTGGATTTTTTTTTAAAGATTTTATTTATTCACTTGAGAGTGAGCAAGAGAGAGTTCAAACGAGAAGGGGCAGAGGGAGAGGGAGAAGAAGGCTCCCTGTTGAGTGAGGAGCCCGATGCAGGGCTCAATCCCAGGACCCCAAGATCATGACCTGAGCCAAATGCAGATGCTTAACCAACCGAACCACCTAGGCACCCTGAGTTTAGACAATAGTAAACGGTACATAACCTCCATGACTGCAATCAAGATACAGACTATTTCCACTGTCCAGACAGTTCCCTCTTACTCCCCTGCTGTCCATCTCCTGCCCAGACCCTGGCTCCAGGTAGCCATTGACTATCTTTCTTTCACCATGGTTTTGCCTATTCTATATATATATTTTTTAAGTATAATATATATATATATATATATTTTTTTTTTTTTTTTTTTTAAGTAGGCCCCACTCCCAGGGTGGAGCCTGACATAGGGCTTGAACTCACAACCCTGAGATAAAGACCTGAACTTAAGAGAGAGATGCATAACTGACTGAACCCCCCCCCCCTGCCAGGCACCCCCGCCTTTTCTACAATTCTATGTAAATGGAATCATGCTCCCTTGTAGCCTGCCACGGTTAGCTTCTTCCACTAACAAACTTATTTTGAAATTCACCCACCTTCCTATGTAATTCCTTCTTTATTGCTGAGCAGTATTCCACCATGTGGATTTACACAATCTGTTCATCCATCCATCAGTTGGCAGACATTTGCACGGCTTCCAGTTTCTAGCTAATATGAATAGCACTGCAGAGGACATTTGCATGCAAGTCTTTCCATAAACAAATATTTTCGTTAATCTTGGGCAAATACCTAGGACACTTTATATAAAGGGCATGGCCTACCTCTCCCCCAAAGTCACTGTTGGACCCTATTGCATTGCTACCAATAGAGAAGGAGACTCATATCCTTTTCAATACTTAGTGTTGTCAGCCTTTTTACTCTTAGCCTGAGTGTTTAATGATCTGTCACTTTCATCTCAACTGCATGTCCGTGATGACCAGTGACACTGAGCATCTTTTCATGAGTTTTTTTTTTAATATTTATTTATTTATTCATGAGAGACACAGAGAGATATTGAGAGGCAGGGACATAGGCAAAGGGAGAAGCAGGCTCCACAAGGGAGCCTGACTTGGGACTCGATCCCAAGTCTCCAAGATCACACCCTGGGCTGAAGGCGGCGCTAAACCGCTGAGCCACCTAGGCTGCCCTTTTCATGTGCTTCTTAATCATCCAAAAATCTTCTGTTGTGCAGTTTGTTCAAATCATTTGCCCATTTTTCACCATTATTTCTTTTCTTATGATCCGTTGTGATATTACTAAATTCTTCATATTTTCTGGGAACAAGCCCAGTTTCAGATATATGTTTTGCCTATGTCTGCTTTCTATTTTGTTTCCTTAACTGTGCCTTTGGAAGAGCAAAAGATTTCAAAACCAAAGTCCATTTCAGTAAGTGTTTCTTTGATGGCTCATGTTTTTCTGTTCTGTTAAAGAAATCGTGGCCTAACTCAGTGCCACAAAGATTTTCTCCTGTGTTTTCTTGTAGAAACATCACAGTTTTAGCACTTACATTGAAGTACTTGACTATGTTGAGTGAAATTTGGTATCTGGTGTAAGGTAAGCATGGAGGTTCTTTTTTTTAAATACAGATGTCGGGATCCCTGGGTGGCGCAGCGGTTTGGCGCCTGCCTTTGGCCCAGGGCGCGATCCTGGAGACCCGGGATCGAATCCCACGTCGGGCTCCCAGTGCATGGAGCCTGCTTCTCCCTCTGCCTATGTCTCTGCCTCTCTCTCTCTCTCTCTGTGTGACTATCATAAATAAATAAAAAAAAAATTTAAAAAAAAAAAAAAATAAATACAGATGTCTAGTTGTTCCAGCACCATTTTTATATAATATTATTTTATCCCATGTTGTGCAGTTAAAGTATGCCACATCAGGATATAATCCCCATGGGCATGCTGTAGTCCTCAAGACATTAATAATAGATAAGATTCCAAGGATGTTATAGAAATGAGACCAGAAAAGATTTCATCTTTTCCCCCAGAAAATCCCTTGGGATGTTCTGTACTGTTATCCCATCCTCTGTATCACTTCACAAATGCACAGAGGCAAAAGCAGCCATCTCCTTGGTCTACTGACAAACATGACCATAAACCCTCAATGGGCCCATTTTGTTTCATTTACTAAGGACCTGACTGGATAATCTAAGAAAGACTAATTATAACCGCCCTCCCTACAATTTGCAGGAACTGTGTATTAAACATCTCTCAATCCTGTGGTCTTTGAGGGCAGTCTAGAAATACATATTAAATGAGTGATTTAATTTTTACCTGCAGCCTGGAAGAAACTATAAAATATTGGCAAGACCAGTGCTGGGAATGGTGTGAGGAAAAGAGAACCCTTAGGTACTGGTGGCAGAAATGAATATAAGTCAATACAACTTTTACAACATTTCTGGAAAATGAGCCAACAATAATTTGACTAAAATCACTAAGTTATTGATTCAAGGAATTTGAATAGTCACGTACTTAGCTATGCCAAAATCACCTGTCTAGCAATTAGGGTTTGGTCTAAAAAAGTCTAAGACCTCCATACAATGGAATACAACTACAAAGGAAATGACTGAATCAGTTAAAGATATTACAACCTAGTATGTATATATGTTCTTACTTTTGTATAAATACGTAAGCAAGTCAAATTATATTTATATACAAATATATACATTTAATACAGTATTAATGGTAGGTATTCCTGGATGTTAAGATTTTTTAAATCAAGTTACTGCATCATCTAAGTCATTTTAAAGAGTATATATTATTTTTTAAAAGGAAAAGCATACAGCTATTTTCATTTTCAGAGGGAAAAAATGTCCTAATAAAAGGAGAATGTTTCTTAAATCATCAAAACCCAATTCATGCCCCTACTTCTTCTATGAAATTTTCCCTAAAACCTCGGCCTACGGAGGTATCTTCTCACTTGTAGGATACAAAGCCCTTCCACTATAATTCAGCACTTCTTCACTGTTGCATGGCTGCAGAGTCATTGAGTGAGCCGTACCCTGGCTCCTGGGCCACACCTCGTAAACTCGTGAAGGTTGATTTGGGGGACCTGAAGCCACTGACCTAATGTAATGCTAGGCACACAGCAGATGGCCAGCAAGTTCTTGCCAAATAATTTCCTAATGCATTAGAAAGGGCTTCCGTTGCATACCTACTGCATGCCAGACTCTGCTAAGCACTTGACATGCACCACCCCAATCCTCACATCAATTACGCAAGGCTGGCACAAGTATCCCATTACTCAGATGACAAAACTGAGCCTCAGGTAAATTACAGGACTTGCTTACGTTTGCACAGCTCAGAAGTGCCACATTATATGGCTCCAAGACTCATGCTTCAGAGTATCAACCATGTCTGTATGTTCTACAGACATCTAGCAGGGCCTCCTCTAGACTTCCTATCTAGAGCATGCCTTACCAAGATCAAAGGAGCTTGGGGACACAGGTCAAGGTGGGGGTGGCAATAAGGAGATAAAGGAGAGGTTTTCAGGCCGTCACTTGGCCTATGCACTCAGACATGCTCACTTTCAGAGCCTTTCCTTCCTGCAAATCAAACCTCCATGAATTTTATTTATTTATTTATTTTTTGTTTAATTTTTTTTATTTATTTATTTATGATAGTCACAGAGAGAGAGAGAGAGAGGCAGAGACACAGGCAGAGGGAGAAGGAGGCTCCATGCACCGGGAGCCCGATGTGGGATTCGATCCCGGGTCTCCAGGATCGCGCCCTGGGCCAAAGGCAGGCGCCAAACCGCTGCGCCACCCAGGGATCCCCTTCCATGAATTTTAAACCAGGGTTTTAGCATTTCCTCTCCCTGCACATAGTTGTTCAGATGGGAGGATGAGATGAGTCTGTGTCAATGACTGGAGCAAACAATATTCACCTTTGTCTTTTTTTTTTTTTTTTTTTTGCCCTAGGGCACAGTGAAAAACCATGCCTCTCAGAGTTGTCTATGACCCTCTCTCTGGAGATGAAAGGACTCCTATAAGCCTACTGACCCAAAAGTATTGTGAGGTGGCAGGGCATGAAAAAGAGGAATTATCTAAGTATTCAGGGTTAGAGATGTTTTCCCCTGAAACAGTCCCTTGTGTTCTGCAGGCAGCCTGAAAAATCACTGTTAAATGTTTGACCCTAAAGTGCAAAGCTCCTGTGTGTCAAAGGAAAATGAACAAAGAAAGAACTTTTTTAAACAGAAAATAAAAATATGGTGAAAATATTCATGGGGGCGGGGGGAGAAAGGAAAAAGAGCTAAATTTCTTTGCTATATGTAAAGAGCTCATATGACAACTAAGATAATACCACCACGACCCCAGTAGACATATGAATAAAAAACATGGATGGGATTTTTCACATAGGAAAAGGAAATATAAGTGGATAATAAAATACGGAGAAATGTTCAACCTCAATGATAAAGAGAAGCAAACCAAAGCAAGAAGACACTCTTTTACTCCAACAAATTAGCAAGGCTTTGTGATAAATGATACCTTACCCCTGATGCTGGGTGGAGTGAGAAGGGGATATACATACATTGCTGGTAGAAGCAATTGGAATGAACCCTTTTGGATCTGGCAATAGGGTTGAGGCACGAAGTGTGGTTACTGGGAGTGTGGGCTTTGGAGTCAGGCAGATCTAAATTTGCCATTGGCAAGTCCCATAACATCTTTGGGTCTCAGTTTCCTCATCTGTAATATGAAAATGATAATACATATTTTTAGAATTGTTGGGAGGACTGCACAGATCAAGTCTGGCCCATAAGAGGCACCCATGACCATACGTTGAGCCAGGAGCTGCTAATGCAGAAAAGCAGGAACAGGAGAGAATCTGCATTAGTGGTAGCCCCACAAAGTCCTGTGGCAGTGGCAGTGTGGCCTCTTTGGACTGACTGTGTATTGGGATGGTGGCATTCCACCTCCCTTCTTCGTGCTGACTTTTTAGCTATCTCCCAGCACTTTTAGCATTTCTCTGAGTTACCCATCAATCCTTCAATGAAGTCTTTCTCCATCTAAGTCAAAGCTGGTTTCTGTTGTGTGGCCCCTTCCTTCCTCCCCTTTACCTTTACCTTTATGAATAAGGTAAAAAGGTTGCAGAAGCCAGTCACCTTTGCTTTTCTAGATACATTGTGACCAGCACACCCAAATCTGATAGGGGTTGAGCTAAGAGATGGATTCGGAGCCACATGTGTGCACAAAGTTCAGCCTACCTCTAACTACTGCGTATGTAACACTGCTGTGCATTGGATTGTGTCCTCCGAATTCATATGTAGGTAGACACGTAAAGCCCAGTATGACTGTTGGACATGAGGCCTTAAAAGGGTTATTAAGGTTGGGTGCCTGGTGGCAGGTGGTTAAGTGTCCAACTCTTAATTTTGGCTTGGGCATGATCTCAGGGTCGTGAGATCAAACCCTGTGTTGGGCTCCATGCTCAGCAGGGAGTCTGCTTGGGATTCTCTCCCTCTGCTCTTCTCCCCACTCAAATAAATAAATAAATCTTTAAAACAAAAGGGTTATTAATGTTCAATGAAATCATAAGTATGTAGCCTGAATCCAGTAGGACTGGTGTCCCGATAAGAAGGGAAGAGACTCCAGAGCTCTCTCTCTGGCACACTCACAGAGGACAAGCCCTTTGAGGACACCTGAGAAGGCTGCTGTCTACAAGCCAAGGAGAAAGACCTCCCAGAAATCAACCCTCACAGAATCTCAGTCTTGGACTTCTGGTCTCCAGAACCACGGAACAATAAGTATCTGTTATTTAAGCCACAGAGTGTTTGTTATAGCAACCCAAGTAGACTTTGGGTGAGTCCCTGTGGAGAGGATGCTTGTCATATTTACAGCCACCCAGCATCTTTGAGCATTCTACATTGCAAATCCTTCCCATTCCAGGGAGGAACCAAAATATGTGCTGGTTCCCAGCATGCCTTGCAGCTAAGATGCAGCAAGTGACCTTGGCTTTGCCCATCAGACATAAGTGCTGTGTGCCAAGGGCACAGCCACACAGGTCTGGCTCTTTGGAGGAGCTGTGAATTCACAGAATTTATGGTCCCACATTCATCCATGTGAACCTTGGATCTGTGCCAAATGACAGAGTATTTATTTTCTGTGGTACCCAAAATGAATTACCACACATTTGGTGGCTTAAAACAACAAATTTATTCTCTCACAGCTTTGGAGTCCAATAGTCCAAAATCAGGGTGTCAACAGGACTGAGCTCCTTCTGAACACTCCAGAGTAGTTGCCTTCAACTGAGAACTCTGATTGACACGTACTTGACTTTCCAGTCTCCTTTTTCCAACTGGAAAATGCAAAGAATAATGCATATTTCTATGTGAAAGAAGCCAATCTGAAAAGGCCACATGCTGTATAATTCCAACGACATGACATTCTGGAAAAGGCGAAACTACTATGGAGGCAGTAAAATGATCAGTGGCTGCCAGGGCTTAGTGAGGAGGAAGCGATGAAGAGGCAGAGCACAGAGGGCAGTGAAAATACTTGAATGATACCGTAATGATGGATATATGTCATTAAACATTTGTCCCAACCTATAGGATGAACACCACCAAGAGTGAACCCAAATGTAAACTATGGATTTGGGTGATAATGATGTGTCGCGCGTGTAGCTTCATCGATTGTCATAAAAGTCCCACTGTGCTGGGGAATGTTGATAACAGGGAGGCTACGCATCTGTGGGGGCAGGGGTATAATGGGAAATCTCTGCACCTTCCCCTCAATTTTGTCGTGAACCTTAAACTGCTCTAAAAAAATAAAGTCTTAATTTTAAAAGGACATCTTTAAATTATAGAAAGAAATTATCACTGAAAAAAAACAAATAGAAAGATTGGACCAGTATGCTTTAAGATCCCTTCCTGGGACGCCTGGGTGGCCCAGCGGTTGGGCATCTGCCTTTGGCTCAGGACATGGTCCCGGTCCCGGGATCGAGTCCCACATGCGGCTCCCTGAGGGGGGGGGGGGGCTGCTTCTCCCTCTGTCTGTGTCTCTGCCTCTCTCTCTATGTCTCTCATGAGTGAATAAATAAAATCTTAAAAAAAAAAAAAGATTCCTTCCTGTCCTGACACTGGGGTGACTCTAGGATCATGAAATGCCCTCGGTTCCTGTAGGTAGATGCGTCAGACCAGTGCCACCAATATTAGGAACTCAAATGGAGATCCTTTTAAATGTGACCTCTGTGGGGTGGGGGTGCGTGTCTTGACCACAAAGGGATGTTTGTCAAAAAGAGCAGGTCGAATGATGGGTGCTGGTAAAGAACAATAACCTTGGAACCGAAGTCTCATTCTGTGGAGTCAAATTGTTAATATTCAAGATGTTAAATAATCTTGTTATGATCATGATAAACGGAGGGCTCCAAACACAAAAATTGAGAATGCTGATCAGCAAGGGAGAGCAGCAAGACTAATTGCACACGGCAGGGTGTGAACTTCAGAGCCATGACAGTGGGAGGGATAGGGCTCGCTTGCTCTCTGGAGAGGCTGAGAAACCCTGGAGCTGGGGGGTCAGAGGCAGGAGTTCTGATTCTAGCTCTGCCATCCGCTGACCCTGTGGCTGGAAGCAAGTCATTCCCCTTTTCTGGGTCTCAATAGCCACATGTGATTAAAGCCTCAGAAAAGTAATATCCCAACAGACAAGTGTTAGGATCTGTTCTATGAAAGGGCTACTATTTTCTCCTTGTTTTTTTTTTTTTCTCTTTTTTAAGATTTTATTTATTCATGAGAGACACAGAGAGAGAGAGAGGCACAGGCAGAGGGAGAAACAGGGTCCATGATCCCGGGACTCCAGGATCACGCCCTGGGCCGAAGACAGGCGCTAAACCACTGAGCCACCCAGGGATCCCCTCCTTGGTTTTAATTAAAAAATCAGTGCCACTTGGATGAGAACATGCCTCAAGAGGAGGTAATGCTCAATAGTGTTAACGTGAAACAGAATCCAGCATCAAATATCACTCAGGTAACTCCAGACCAGGAACTCTGTCAGGAACATCTGGGCTCAGAAATCTGACTCCCAACTAGCACAAACAAAAAGGGCCTTTTCAGGGCACCTGGGTGTGGTTGAGCGTCTGCCTTCAGCTCAGGTTGTGATCCCGAGGTCCTAGAATCGAGTCCCACACTGGGCTTCCCGTAGGGACCCTGCTTCTCCCTCTGCCTGTGTCTCTGCCTCTCTCTCTGTGTCTCATGAATAAATAAATAAAGTATTTTTTTAAAGTGGGGAGGGGGCTTTTCTTGGAGCCCGTAATTGGAATCTTCAAGAAGCAGAGCCGGCTTCAGGCATGACTGTATTCAAGGGTTCAAGCCATGTCTTCAGGACAATGTCCTTTTCCAGCCCACTACTCTGCTGAACTCTGTGTTTTCATTCTCAGGTGGCGCCGGCTGCTCCAGACTTACCTGCTTCAGCTCTGTATTCCCTGTGGAAAATGCATGCCTCCTTCCTGGCCACTGCAGCAAGTCTAGTGCTTCATTCCGATGTGCCCAGCTGTGGTCCCCTGCCCGTCCCACACCGGGGACAGAGAATGTGGTATTCTCATTGGCCAGGCCTGAATAGCATGCTCTATCCCAGAGCCCGGAGTTGGATCAGCCCCACCCACAGCACAAGGACCAAGGGAGTGGGCAGGATGGTTCCCCGTGAGGTCAAGATGGATTATTTTATGAGAAAGGATGCTGAACATACTCATTCCCTGTTGCTTCTGCAACAAATTACACAAACATGGTAGTTTAAAATGACAAGAATTTATCAACTTAAAGCTCTGAAGGTCAGAAATCCAATCTTAGTGGGCTGAAGTCAAGGTTGTTAGCAGGGCTGTATCACCTCTGAAAACTCTTGGAAGAATCTCTTTCCTTGTGTTTCCTAGCTTCTTCTGGAGACCACCTGCATTCCTTAGCTGGTGGTTCCATCCTCCATTCTCAAGGCCCCAGCATAGCATCTTCCAATCTCTCATTCTCTCTCTCTCTCTCTCTGAAGCCCTCCTGCCTCCCTCTTATTAAGATCCTTGTGATTACCTAGGGTCCACCCAGATCATCGGAATCCTCTCCCTGTCTCAGAATCCTTGACTTAGTCACATCTGCAAAGTTCCTTTTGCCATATAAGGTCACATAGCTACAGGTTCCATAGATTAAGATGTGGGTATCTTTGGGTTATTACTCAGCCATGATTCACCCCATCCCACTGGATGACAAAGAACAGATTTCTTTTTAAACCACATCTTCATCTGTCCAGAGAATACAAAAATCAGTAAAGATTTATTGCTAATAATGAATATCCTATAGTAAAAAGTTTATTGGTCATTGAGGTCTAAAGACATAAGTTTGAGTCCAAGCTCTACCATTACTTGACCCTCTTTCAGTCTTTGGTTTTTAATCTCTACCATGAATATGCTTACCTCAATCCCTCTGTTTCTGTGACATGTTCATAGGAGCACATTTATATCACAAAGCAACATACAAATGGAAATTTCTGACACGAAATGTATGGACATTAAATTTCACCCACCTTTGAGCCATCCATGCCAAGCAGAGGCCGTGAGTTATCTCCCCCCACAGAAGACAGATCCCACCTAGAGCCAAAAAAGTAATTCATCAGCTTTGAATCTTGAGGTAGCATTGGAAACCAACATTTGCCAAGAGAGAAAAGGACTTTCTATATTTCTTTAGCTCTCATGAACACATTAACAGCAGCCAGGCATGGCTGCCCAGATGCCCAAGTTTATTCTGAGTACAATGTTATGGCTCTGAAGACATGGGAAGCCACCTGTTCCCAGCTCAGTGGCCTGTGGGAAGGAGAAAAGAGAAGAAGGCAGAGAAAGCATTTCAAATGCCAAGGTCCTGCACCTCCTGCCTTGGGACCCAGCCATGAACAAATGATCAGACCTGAGGAGCATATAGGATATTAAGCGGGAGAAGCATCATGCCATACTTTCCCATAAGTAATCTGGGGAGTAGGAGGGAGATCGGAAAGAAGCCCCAGTGAGGCCACCTCTGGCATAGGATGGTAGCACTGGTGGAGGGCTGTGTCTGGCTGGTAGATGGCCTGCCCCACCACCGTTAGCTTCCCGTGGCCAGCTCAGGATTTGCAGGACTTTGGAAAGCAAATGGCCTCCAGCAGAACCTAGAATCCATTGTGATGCAGTGATCACTACCCCAGGCCTGGAGAAGACACAAGGGGATCCAAGGTTCCTTGCAGAAAAGAGTTAATGTAGCCAACCTGGGACTATGTGCAAGTTTGGCTGGCCTCTGGGAACCTGAGTTTGGGCAGGGTTCTCACCATTCCCAGAACTGACGAGAGTGGCTCTCCATGCCCAATATCTTGGTACAAACCAACGTGATTTATGCTGAACACCTGCCTTCCTCTGGAAGCCTGGGCTTTTGGGACATGCCAGGCAAAAGGTACCTACGTGACTGAGCCCCAGTGAAGTCTCTGGCCTCCCAGGTTTAGTCAGTTTTTGTTGATAGCATTTCACACGTGTTGTCACAACCGGTTGCTAATGAATTAAGTGCAGCTCCGTGTGAATGCTGGGAGAAAGGTCTTAAAACCTGCGCCTGGTTTCCTCTAGACTTTGCACCGTGCGCCCTCACCCTTAGCTGGTTTTGCTTTGTAGCCATTCACTGTAAGAAACCACAGCCATGAATATAATTACATGATGAGCCCTATGAGTCCCTGTCAAGAAACTTTGAAGTTGGTGGGGTCCCCTGACCCAGGTCCCTTTCCGCATGCCTCCACATGTCACCTGAGCTCTCCTCCATTCACCCAGCTGAAGTCCTAACACAGAAGCAGGTGGGGGGAGGAATCGGAGACTGAGCATTCAATGTTGAGCGACCCATCACTTCAAGAGGTTGTATAAATTATTTATTAGACCACATTCTGATTTCTCCCCCTCTTACCATTCATTCCATTTCCTTTGTACACTTAGGTGCACTCAAGCCCATGGTATTATTATTGGAAACTGCCACCTTCCCCACCAGTCTCATTTGTCATCTCTCCCATCCACTCAGCAGCAGATGACTCGGCACTTGCTTGGCAATCTGGTGCCCACCTCCCCACATCTGCCCAGCTCCTGCAACTGCTCAGCACCCACCCCATGCTAACATCTAACTCCTCTCAACACCAACACTATCTCTTCCAAATATATATCTATGTATCTATGTTTGGTTAATATATATATTTAGTTAACATATGTTTATGTTTGGTGGCCTCAGTTTCCTTATCTGTCAAACGAGAGTTGGAATGACAAGCTGAGTTCTTGATCACTGCTCAGTAGAACTGCATGATTACCTATGAGCGTGTCCATGTCTCAGCACAGACAAATACACACCAGGCATATTGTCTTAATTTAGGTTGCTATTGCAAAAATACCACTGCCTGGGTAGCATATACAGCAACCATTTATTTCTCACAGTTCTGGAGGCTGACCGTGAAGGAATGAGCCTACTTCCTGGCTGTAGACAGCCACCTCCTTGCTGTATCCACGCATGGCAGAGAACAGAGATGGGAAGCAAGCTCTTTCAGTGTCTTCTTTTAGGGGTATTAATCCCATCATGGGAGCTCCATCCTCATGAACAAATTACTGCCCAAGAGACCCATCTCCAAGTACCATTACACTGGGGATTAGAGTTTCAACATAAGAATTTGTAGAGGACCGGAATGCCTGGGTGGCTCAGCAGTGGGATGCCTGGGTGGCTCAGTCAGTTGAGTGTCTGACTCTTGGTCTTGCTCAGGTCAGGATCTCCGGGTCATGATCTCAGAATCGTGGAACTGGGCCCTGTGTCAGGCTCCGTGCTCAGAACAGAGTCTGAGATTCTCTCTCCCTCTCCCTCTGCCCTTCCACCAGCTCACTCACTCGCTCTTGCTCTCTCTCTAAAATAAATAAATCTTAAAAAAAAAAAAAATACCTGGGGCACCTAGGTGGCTCAGTTGGTCAATCATCTCGCTCTTAATTTCAGCTCAGGTCATGATCTCAGCGTCATGGGATTGAGCCCCATGTTGTGCTCTGTGCTCTGCACGGAGTCTGCTCATCTCTCCCTCTGCTCCTCCTCCTCTCCCACTCTTGTTTCCTCTCCAATAAATAAGGTCTTCAAATATAAAATAAAATAAAATAAAATAATTAATTTTAAAAACTCCCAGTTTTGACTTGACCATGGAGAGTAAAGTTTGTGTTTGTCCTTTTCTGTCTGGGTGAGTCAAAAGTAAATGTCTTCACCATTGAAAGTTTTGTAATTGGGAAAATATTCCCTGAAACCCAGTACCATTCCATAAGTCAGCACCTGGGAAACATTGGCCTCGTAGACCTCAGGAGTCCTTGCCAGCCTTAACGTGCTGTGATTTCTCACATGGAACCCACTCCAGGCAGGTATCTGGACCAGAAAGTTCTTTTCCAATGCTATAATTACATGTTTCTTAGGTCATATGAATCCCCCTGTAACTCTCTTGCTTTTACTTTTCTTTTTAAAAATAAAGTCTTAAATTCTTCCTTCTTCCTTTAAGGAAGAAGATGCAAGAAGGAAATACTTGAGGAAAAACCAAAATACCAAAATTTGGACAAACTAAACAGGTCAAAGAAGAAAAAGTGACAGAAAGAAGCTTGGCCTTCCAATAATAATAATTTGCAAAGGATTTTTTGAAATGGCGGGTTTGTCCAGTGCATGTATAATGGAATTTGATTTATCAAAATTCAATTCTTATCCAAGAAGCTACAGTATAAAGTGAAGCTTACAAAGAGCAGGGAAGGCAGAGTCATTACCTTCTTGGAAGACAATGCTGCTGGGGACTTTCTGAGTGCCTCTGGAGAGGTCACAACCCCATTATGATGGCTTCCAAATTTATCCCTTCAGCTCTGCCTCCCACTCAAGCTGTAAGCTTTACACTGAAATATGCAGCTGCTTGTTTGTCTGTAGCTCCTCTTGGATGCATAATATGCATCTCAGTTTGGATGTAAACAAAAGAGAACTCTTGAATTGCACCCAACCTTGCTGATGTGTTTTCCCTAGACTTTACCATCTTCTTAAATGACAACACCTACATACCCAGTTACTGAAGCCAAAAACATAGGAGTCCCCCATAATCTTTACAGTTGCTATTAACAGCAAAGGCAGCTTTTGTTCTTGAAAATAAGAGACACCCCAAACACAAGTGGCTTAAACAAAAGAGAACTTTATTTTGTTCTTTTCTTCCTCCTGTATGCAGAGAAGGAAGGAAGGCTGTCCAGGCTTAACTACCAGGACTCTGCTCAACACTGAGGGATACAAGCTCCTGACATCATCACTTCACCATCCCTAGGTGTGATCTACCTCTTCATGGTACAATATGGCAGTGAGGTTGCCGGTCGTTGCATCAGGGGTCCAAGCAGCAGGGTGGAAGGAGGCATGGAAAGGTAGAAACAAAGGGCACACACTAGCTACCTTTTAAGGAAGGTAATTTTGCTAACATCTCATTGGCAGAACTTAGTCCTTTGACTGTTCCTGACCAGATATTGGGGCTGGCAGTGGCCAGCGGCTCCTGCCCTATGTGATCCATGAAACCTATAGGATTGGGCCCCTGCCTGCTATTTGACCTCATCTCCTCCACCTTGCTTTAACACAGTGTGGCCACCCAGGCCTTTTCCGATGCCTTTTGAGCATTCCAACCTTGCTCCTGCCTTAGAGCCTTTGGCTTGCTGTTGCTTCCCCCAGATGCTGTCCTCCAGATGTATGCATGGCCACTCTCAGTCCAGCTGTCACTTCCTCACTGGGGCCTTCCCTGACCGCCCTGTGCAAAGCAGCATTTCCTGCCAGCCTCCATCAATCACCCAACTGTGTTGTTTTTCTACAAAGCACTTGTCACTCCCTGAAAACACCTTTCACTTGCTCTGTTTGGTTTTGGTTTGTTCTTCTCAACACCACAACACACGCTCCATCATGGCAAAGGCCCCAGCTGCCTTGGGTAGAGCCAGTCATCCACAATGGCACCGAGTAGACACCCGATAAATATTTGTTCATTCATAAATGAATGAAATTATCGATTTGATTGTCATCAATATTGCCCAACCTTCCCACACAGACAAGCTGCTGCTGTCTTTGGGGAGTTGTTCACTGCCAAGACAAGGAGGCAAGAATTCATGTTCCCTAAGGCCTCAACCAGAGAGACAGGAGAACAGAGCCTGGACTCCAAAGGAAGCTGTACTTGGCTCCAATTTGACAGCCGGAAGCCACGACCTGGCCCTCAGTGAACTGGTGAAGAGAAAGATCAGTCGGACTCTGTAGCTTGTACCAACATGCCCTGTGGACACGATTGCACTGAGTTTCCAGGGTGCCAGCCCCCTGGGCAGTGTGACCTGTGGCGGTCAAGGTCACCGTCTCCTTCCCAGTTCTACTACATATGGGCTGTGGCAGTGTAGACTTCGGCAAATTCACCAAGCCCCCTGTACTTTGGTTTCCTCATCTATAAGTCAATGATAATGACAGCCCTGCCCTCAGCACTGCTGAAACAATTGAGTTATAATATACAAAATACTTTTTAAGCTGGATATGTAGTAAACAGCCAATGTATTATCAGATGCCTGGCTATTATCAGATGCCTGGCACTTCACACATGTTTTCTTGAAGCTTCCCAAAAAACCCCGGCAAAGTAAGCCTCCCAAATAACCCGCAAACTGCCTGGAATAAGTTCTGGTTTCTTGGAGTGCTGATAACTCAGCAGATTTGCCTTGAGTGGCCATCCCACGGGCTTCTTGGGCCACCTGTTTAAGCTGTACTGAGATTTTACTGGGGGCCACACCCTGCGGTGTGGTGCAGGAAATCCGGAGGCTTATGGGTAATGGGGAGACATGAGCTCCCTGGCATTTCACTGAACAGTGGCCAGTGCTCTGCCAGGGACCAGGAAGGCTTCCCAGGGGAAAGGGCATCAGACATGTCTAGATAGGTTAAGGAGGCAATCACTAGGCAAAAATGTGGGTGGCAGTGTGGGGGAGGAAAGAAGGGTCGATTCGCAGGAAGAGTGCCTTCCACAGAAGGGAACAGGGCAATCTTTGTGCAGCTCCCTGCTAACTCTCAAATGATGCCGGCTTGTGGCAGGTGCTCAGTAAATACTTGTCGATTGACTAGGAAACCAAGGTAAGTTAGGCATTATTACCTCCAGAGAAAAATGAGGCTTGGAAGGGCTAACTTTCCTAAGGTCCCCAGAGCCAGAAGTTCTATATCCAAACTTGAATCCATGGCTTTCAACTGTCAGTTGAATTATGAACGTAAAGTCACACACGTTTGAGGTTGGGCGAATATCATAGGACATGATAGCTTTTAGCGCAGTGTAATCCAAACAGAGAGAACCTGCGCCGCCAACCTGTTAGTCTGGATGAGCAGACGGTTCAGTGTGGACTATAGCCTGTTCTAAACAGCACCAGATGGCAATGCTGGAGGTCAATTCAGAAGCGAAGGCCTGGAGGTCAGAGGCAAAGGCATTGGCCTCTGTCCTGTATTCCCTGTGGCCCAGCTTGACTCCGGGGAAAGCAACACGAATACATCTTCCTCCTGCTTAGCACTAAGCACAGAGTCAAGCAGAAGTCAGAGGCAGCCAGAACTGAGTTCACACACTCTACTTACTAACTGTGCATCCTTGAGCAAGTTACTCACTTTCTCCATGAGCCTCGGCTTCTTCCTCTGTAAAATGGGGATAAGTAACGCCTTCTCTGTGGGGCTCTTAGGAAGATCAAGTGAGAGATGACACAGCAGGAGAAAGAGGAGAATATAGGAAAATGTTAAGTATTAACACACACACCCTCAAAAGAAAGACCAGAAAAGCCCATAGGCCAGGCCAAACTGTTAGCTGGACTTGCTACAGTAAGGGAGAGATCACTGCGACAACACCTGAGGGATATCTTGGAGGGAACATGTCTGGGAGGATAGTTATAGGGCATAGGGCTGGAGATGATGGTTTGAAGTGAGTCTTGCAAAGCTGGGAGCTGCCTGGGGTTGGGCAAACAAAATACGATACAATAGCTTCTGGCTTGGTGCTAGCCAAGGTGTGGGAGTCTTCCCAACCAAGCTGTTAGTCTTGATAAGAAAACTATTTTAGTTAGTTTACAGTCTTATATTCCAGGAATATTTATTTATTTATTTTTTTCCTTTCACCAATATGAATACCCAGACAGGGGCCTGTTGGTTGGGTTCTGAGCGTGTCATGGAGCTTGTCAGAGGAATTACCTCCTCTGCTCTCACAGCCATCCCCGGAGGAGTCAAGGAAGGGCCTTATCTGACCCTTCCCCGCGGTGCTAGGAGATCTTCTTTATTCCTACTTGAGAGATGAGTAAACTGACATCACACCGGCCTTCTTTTTACTACCAAAGAAAAACAAGCATCAAAGAGGTTAAGGAATTTCCCTGAAGTTGACAGAGGGGTAAATAGTCCATCTGGGATTTGAATCTAGCACTTTAGACAGTGAGTGGAATAGGGACATATAATAGTTCCTTAAACCAAACAATAAAAAGTAGAGCTACCTAAGCATTTTTTTGTAACAGCCCAAATGAGAAAAAATAAATAAAACAATCTGTCAACGGCAGAATGGCTACATAAAATGTGGCACAGTGGCATGTGGAACAGTCTACAGCAAAGAAAATGAAAGAGGGAAGCACTGCCACATGCAACCACATGGCTGATTCTCAAAAGCACAATGTCAAGGGAGAAAAACCAGACACACAAAAAACAACCTACTATCTGCTTCGCAGATCCTTTATAAACAGGCGAACCTAATGCAGGCATTGGAGGGCAGGATGCAAATTCCCTTTGGGAAATGGGCAGGGGCCAGTGGGTGGGCAGGATCGCAAGGAGTGTCCCAGGAACTGGGAAAGCTCTATTTCTTCACCTGGTGGTATTTACACAGGTGTGCTCACCTGTGCTGACTTATCCGAGTGCACACTTAGGGTTTGTGCATTTTCCTCAATATTTTCATGTAAAAGTTTTGTCTTAAGCAGGGATATTTACCCTTTGCTTTAAATGTTAATTTCAGGATCAGTATTCCAGATGTCTATGATCGCTCAGGTTGAAATTCAATGAGCTAAGGCCCCAGAAGCACTTAAAGCGTGGTGTCTGGAACAGAGACCTATGTTCAGTAAATGCTAGTAAGTATTATTACTACTATTATTATGTCTGTGACTTTTCCAAATGGCAGTGGAGATTTCTGAAAAGCACAGCACGTCTCATGCCCAGCTCAGGTGCCAGGAGTTTGCTAGAAGAGGGGCAGGATGGTATTACTCCAGAGGAGATCCCCCAGCGCCCAGGCAGGTTACGAGCGTGGCCACAGGCCACAGGCTGGCAGGGGCTGTGGGCACCTTGGGGGGCTCAGCCACCCGCCACACTCCAGCCCAGATGCCTTCCCAGGCCAGATGGTTTTCTTTGCCCATTTTCCACACAGGACACCTTCTTATAACATGAGGCTCCTGGGCTCAGCCCAAAGCACAGGTGCATGTGTTCCTAGGAAAAGCAAAGTAGCTGCTGGGCACCACTGGCCGCCACTGCCATCGAGTCAGCCGCTCCCAGCCTGAAGCACCCTCCCCCGGGGCACCTATGCCCCTCCCCTGCCTGCCCCACCTCTGCGGCCCACCCCGGGTCCAAGATCACCCCTTCCCACATGCACAGTGCTAGGTCCACACTGACACACTCACACCCGCACGGTCATGTGTTCACACTTACATACTCATATCGCTCACTTGCTGACAGTCACAGGCTCACACACCCACATGTTCCCCATGGACTGACACACCACACACATCCGCTCACACACATTCTCATGCACATTCATGCTTTGACTCATCAAGATCAACTTGTGACCAGAAAGGAGAGCCTTGTGAGACCAGGGCAGAGTTTGCCCAAGCACAGTCCCCCCATGTCTCAGGTCACAAGCATCCCCACGCAAACACCCCCACCCTCCTCAGTCAGCCAAGAGCTACTGAGGCAGGACACACGGCTTCATGGCCCAGGAATCTGCCTCAGGTGGTTTTCACTCACAAAACACCTGGGAGCCAGGGTTTTCTAGAGAAATGGCACAAAAGTTATGATGGGTGCAGTGAAACTAATTCCAAGGCAGGGTGCAGAGGGGAGTAGGAGTCCACGCCTCTAACCCACCACCGCCCCCCTGCTCTGAGCACCATGAAGGTGGGTCTGACTGAACGTGGAAGGGGCTGGGATGGGCCACAGGGCCAGGGAGGGAGGCAAAGGTTGACTTACTTCTCTCACAATTCTGTTGGCTGACCAGCTAGGTCATCTCTGCTGGTGTCACTTGACGTCTCTCATGTGGTTTCAGGGAAATGGAGGCTGGAACATCCAAAGTGGTTTCCCTGATGTGTCTGGCACCCCAGGCGGGATGACTGGAAGGCCGGGTCTCTCTCTCTCTCTCTCTCTCTCTCTCTCAATCTGTCTCCAAATAGCAAGGGGCCCTCCTTACACGGCAGCTGGATCTCAAGATTAGGAGTTCCCAGAGGAAAGAAGTCCTTCTTCTTCACCTCAGATTGTCATATGATAGTTAAATAATCTTGAATAAATTCATCTTTGTTTTAAAAAGTTTACTATTTTTGTATCCTCAACTGGCATCTCCTCAGTTCATCACCAAGTTTGTGATAACATCAGATCTCGAGGAGTAAAAAGTATGTTGTGACGATATCCATATTTTCTGTTTTATAAGAGAGGCAAAACCTTTCCTGGAGTCAACCATGGATGGGGTATCTTTCCTACAGATGTCAAAAGAATTCCTCCAAGACAGATCATTTGTTTTCAGATATGAAAATCCAGCCTGAAGTATATTAAATTTCTAGACAAAAACATTAGAAAAAAACCCTAATGGCCTTAGGCTTAGCAAAGATTTCTTAAATAGAACACAAAAAAGAAAAAAAAAACCTCAACAAATTGGGCTTCACCAGAATGTAAAATTTTTGCTCTTCAAAAGACAGCCATGAAATAAAAATATAAGCCCTGCTAGACAGAAAATATTTGCAAAACACAGAACTGACAAAGGGCTTGTATCTAGAATATAAAGAGTGCTTACAACTCAATAAGAAGGTAAACCTAATACTACCTAATGGACAAGTATTTAAACAAATACTTAACCAAGAAAATGATACAGATGGCAAAATATGCACTTAGGAGATGCTCAACATTACTTATCATTAAGGAAATACAAATGAAAACCACAGTGAGGGGACGCTTGGGTGGCTCAGTGGTTGAGTCATGTCTTCAGCTCAGGTCATGATCCCAGGGTCCTGGGATCCAGTCCCACATCGGGCTCCCAGCAGGGAGCCTGCTTCTCCCTCTGCCTGTGTCTCTGCCTCTCTCTGTGTGTCTTTCATGAATAAATGAATAAAATCTCTTAAAACAAATAAATAAAACCACAATAAGGTAACACCACACACCACTAGAATGGCTAAATTAAAAAGACTGATGGAAAAAAAATAAAAAATAAAAAAATGAAAAGACTGATGGTATCAAGTATTGGCAAAGATGCCAAGCAACTGGGACTCTCAATGTCGGCAAGTGGTATATATAATGTGGTACAACCACTTTGTAAAAACAGTTTGGCAGTTTCTTATAAAGTCAAACATATACCTAACATATGACCCAGCCATTCCACTTCTAAATATTTACCCAAAAGAAATGAAAGCATGGGATCCCTGGGTGGCGCAGTGGTTTGGCACCTGCCTTTGGCCCAGGGCGCGATCCTGGAGACCCGGGATCGAATCCCGCGTCGGGCTCCCGGTGCATGGAGCCTGCTTCGCCCTCTGCCTGTGTCTCTGCCCCTCTCTCTCTCTCTCTCTGTGTGACTATCATAAGTAAATAAAAAAATTTAAAAAATTCTTAAAAGAAATGAAAGCATATGTCCACACAGACTGGTATATGATTGTTCATAATAGCTTTATCTGCCAGTTAAGAACTAGAAACAAACTAATGTCTACCAACAGGTGAACAGATAAACTGGGACCTATCCATACGATGGAATATGGCTCAACCACGAAAAGAAATTATGGATTTACAACAGGATGATTCCATCATCTCAAATAATCATGCTGCATAAAAGAAGTAGCCACAAAGAATACATACTGTATGATTACATTATATTAGGTTCTGGAAAATGCAAACTTGTCTGTGGTGGCTGAAGCAGATTGGTATTTTTTCCCCTTGGCACAGGATGGGGAACAGAAAGAAACAGATTACACCAAGCTATAAGAAAGATTTTAGGGGTGATAGATGTACTCATTATCTTGATTCTGGTGATAGTTTCACAAATGTACAAGTTATGTCAAAACTCATCAAATTATGCCATTTGTTGCTTGTCAATTATACCTCAACAAAGCTGTAATGAAAAAATATACATATAAATATATATATGCATATATGTTTATATCGACCTTTACTTGTTTGGGACAACTCTTTGCAGCAGGAAAACTACTCTTGGATTTCATCATTTATAAATCTTCCAAACACTACACCAGGACACGTTTTAGTGAAACATATGGACATACCCACCTGGATGAAGCTATTTGTAACTTCTTTTTTTTATATGTATAGATTTTATTTATTTATTCATGAGAGACAGAGAGAGAGAGAGAGAGAGAGAGGCAGAGACACAGGCAGAGGGAGAAGTAGGCTCCCCATGGGGAACCCAATGAGGAAGTCTATCCCAGAACCCTGGGATCACAACCTGAGCCAAAGGCAGATGCTCAACCACTGAGCCACCCAGGTGCCCTGCTATTTGTAGTTTCTTATGCAAACCTCTTCAACATCGTGTAACATGTATCAGAACATTGACTTGATTGAAGTCTTTGAGGTGGAACTTTCCCGAATCTTCATACTACATCTTATCTTCGCGTTTTACTCACGAAAATTTTACTGGCTTTATTAGGTTTGCACAAACTGTGTGGCCTTTCGTCTTCTGGGCCTTAAGTTCTGCAGCAAGGTAATTTGCTTCCTGCACCTGAGTGACTTTTTCCTCAAAGGCTTTACTCTACTTGTGATTCTAATAACCATTTAAATGACCGGCTCTTTCCTTCTCAAGTGGCCATGGCCTGTGGTTCTGTGTCTTTTCAAGGGGCCATGCCACCTCTGCATCTGCAAGTTGTGTGCCCCACAGGAGTACAATGGAACAGGACCCCGTGGATCACCGGCCTGAGGAAAGCCCATGGGTATGAGTGGCTTCCATGGTAAAGG
The DNA here is from genome assembly GCF_048164855.1 of Canis lupus baileyi. Classification (NCBI taxonomy): domain Eukaryota; kingdom Metazoa; phylum Chordata; class Mammalia; order Carnivora; family Canidae; genus Canis; species Canis lupus. Next base: position 36,555,055 of record NC_132848.1, read on the forward strand.
ATAGCGTCTCTTGTGTCCCTCGTTCGACCAGTGAAGTGAAAGATCTCAGAAAACCGTGATTCCTTGCCAGTCGGTGACTTCCGTTTTCAGGTCACCCTTGTGATGCCCCATCCCTAACCTCATCAGGACTATCCAAGTCCTGGGCCCAGAGCTCTCCTCTTACACATCACACCTCCTCTTCGAAACTCACCACCCTACTCTCAAAAAGAGTTTGTAAAACACAAACATTAATAAAATATAAAGTAGAAGTGCCTGATAAATAAACAAGAAAACTGAATGCATGCAATAATTCACAATGCAATTCTCTCCTCACAGTCTATGTTTTGCAGTGTTTACAATGGAAGTGGAGAGGCAGGCAGGTGGGGTGGCTGAGGCACAGTGGGTGGGAATTCCTTTTTCCATCTGATATATTCTCTCTGATTTTCTATGACCCCTGTCGTATTTGTTTGCTCCTCTAAGCCAGGCAGCAGCAGTTAAGGATGTCTGGGAGAGGTCATTCGGGAGGGAGGAGCTGATGTCATCCACCTGCAGTCCCCCCTCCCTAACCCCCCACCACACCCCTGGGTAATTCAGAGCTCACTAGCTTTCAGCCGCCCTTGACTCAACAGCTGGGAATGGGCTCAAGAGATGAACATTAAACAACTCTACACTCCTGCAGGGGCTGGGGTGGTAGGTTTTCTGGGTCAACTTTGTTAGGACTGTTGTTGTAACAGTCCTCATTATTGAATCAAACACTAATCTAAGTCTTGCTTGAAAGTATTTTGTAGGTGTGATTTTTTTTTTTTTTTTTTTTTTTTGTAGGTGTGATTAAAGTGTATAATCAGTTTACTTTAAAGAAGGAAGATTATCCTGGATAATCTGGACGGGCTGATTCAATCAGTTTAAAGGCTTTCAGAGCAGAATTGAGGCTTTCCTCAGGAAGGAGAAATTCTGCTCTGAACAGCAGCTTCCGCTCGTGCGGACTTCTTCAAGGCCTGCCCTATGGACGTCAGACTTGCCTAGGCAGTCCCCACAACTGCTTGAGCCTGTTCCTTGCAATAAATCTCTTCACACGTTATCTCCTGCTGGTTCTGTTTCTCTAGTGGAACTCTGATACAGGAGCCGAAGAAACTTTCACAAAACTGTTATGTGATTGGGGCTGTTCCATCAGCATCCTTTATTGCAAATGTTAGCAGAGTGCAGACATAAAATGTTAAATATGTGTGCTTTTTCTTGTTGATCACAAATTCTCACAGAACTGAGTTCTACAGAAACCTAGTTTAGAAACTCTGGTTCAAAGTCCTCATTCTAGACCATTTGCCTGAACCTTCTTTACGGTTCAGAGACAACACTCTTAATGACACTGTGCATTTTCTCATTTGGAGCTTTTTTTTTTTTTTTTTTTTTAAAGATTGATTGATGAGACACACAGAGAGAGGCAGAGACACAGGCAGAGGGAGGAGAAGCAGGCTCCCTGTGGGGAGCCCAATGCAGGACTTGATCCCAGGACCCCAGGATCGTGACCTGAGCCAAAGGCAGATGTTCAACCGCTGAGCCACCCAAGGGCCCCTCATTTGGAGTTCTTAATCTGAGTCATGATTGGCAGACTGTCTTGAATAAGCAACCCTCCCAGCTGTACTTGATCCAGGGACTCCCCTACCCCATGGCCCTACTCCCCTTGCCCTAGTAAGCCAGTTCCCAAGAAGCTATCCACGGACCAAGAAGAAAACAAAGATCTCCTTTACTCCTGTGCAAAATGTAGACAATGATACTTTTCCTACCCAACCTCATAGGACTATCCCAAGAATCAAATGAGATAAAAAATTACTTTGAAAACGTGAAGTCATAAAGATGGAAGGATCATCATTATCTTTGTAATTATCTTAATTATTATTATCGCGCTACTAATCCCACCAATTATTCTCTTCCTGCCCACACCCCTTTCTAAGAGCATTTGCTTTCATCCCACAAACCCAGGCGACGTTAAGTCACTGTGTATTTTACCCAGTGGTATACGCTGAAACATTTAGATTCCCTTAAGAATTGGCTATAGGGGCAGCCCAGGTGGCTCAGCGGTTTAGCGCTGCCTTTGGCCCAGGGCGTGATCCTGGAGTCCCGGGATCGAGTCCCACATTGGGATCCCTGCATGGAGCCTGTTTCTCCCTGTGTCTCTGCCTCTCTCTCTCTCTCATGAATAAATAAATAAAATCTTAAAAAAAAAAAAAAGAAATGGCTATAGCTCTGCACTCAGGATCCTTGGAAAAAGTTACTTTATATCAGTTAAGGTCCTTGGATTGTAAATTTCAGAAACCCCAAGCACACTGATTTAAGAAAAATCACTTACTGATCCATAAACTAAAAGTTTGCAGTGGACTATCACCACTAATGATTACATAGTACTACAGGTCATAGCCCATGCTAGAAATAAAAAAGGAAATGGTGTAAAAATTGGAAGGGAAGAGATAAAACTGTCATCCCATTTACTTAGAAAAACCAACGGGATCAACAGACAGATTATTAGAATTTATAAGCAATGTTGCCTGATACAAGATTAGCCCATAAAAATCAGTAGCATTTTTCTACACCAGCAATAAATCAATAGAAGAAAATAACTTTAAGACACATATTTTTTCCACATTTTAATGTCTCTGAAATTGGGATGCATCATACATTTGAATAAGTGCAAAAATAAAAATAAGATACCATTCACAACAGTCATAGGTATTTTAAATGTCTTGGAAATAACAAAGAATACATAAGACCTCTGTGGAAAAAACCTTAAAGCTCTAATAAAAGATACAGAAGATTATCTGAAGAAATGAAGTGACTTTTTGTGTTCTTAATAATATGATTAATATTATAAAATTGTCAATTCCCTCCAAATTAACCTATAAATTCAATGTAATCCCAACGAAAATTCCATATGGATGCTTCAGAGGAACTCACTAAAATTCTATATAAAGACCTTACTATGAAAACTAAAACTATAGAATTAATTTTTAAAGATTTATTTATTTATTTGTGAGAGAGAGAGAGAGGGAGTGAGGGGCAGGGCAGAGGGAGAAAATCTCAGGTAGACTCCTAGCTGAGCTTGGAGCCCTATGAGATCCTGACCTGAGCCAAAATCACAAGTCCGACACTCAAATGATTTAGCCACCCGGGTGCCACTAGAATTATTTTTTTATGATCTTATTTATTTGAGACAAAGAGCACAAGGGTGAGCATGAATGGGGGTGGGGGGGAATGGGAGAGGGGAAGAGGGAGAAGGAAAAGCAGACTCTCCACTGAGGAAGCCCAATATGGGACTCTATCCCAAGACCTTGAGATCATACCTGAGCTGAAAGCAGATGCTCAACCGACTGAGCCCCCCAGGTTGCCTCAGAATTAATTTTTTTACATACAGAATACCACTGTGACATGGGCCAATGTTTTTCAACCTTTTTCTATTACCACTTCCTAAGGACATTTTCTTAGACATTTTTTTCCCTAATTATAACACCCACCCTCACCCCAGGGAAACTTTAATACCACAGTTATATTGATTTTATATGTATATAATATACATATAAATAATACATATAAATAAATAATTACATATAATTACATATATATATATATATATATGCTTTATGTATAAAAAGAACTAAGTTTTTTCATCCCCCAAGAACCAACTTTTGCCTCTTGGGTTGATCACTCCACCCACCCACTTAGAATGCATACCTGTATAAAGTGAGGAAGAAATTAAAAAGAAAAATCAGATCCATCAATTAGACTCCTGGATATATACTCTAAGGAAACAAAGTCAATATGTCAAAGAGATATCTACACCCTCACATTCACCATAGCATTATTTACAGTAGCCAAGACATAGAAACAACCCAGGTGTCCATCAAAAGATGAATGGATTAAGAAAATGTGGTACAGGGGAACCTGGGTGGCTCAGTTGGTTAAGATCCAATGATTGATCTCAGTGCAGGTATTGATTTCAGGGTCATGAGTTCAAGCCCCATGTTGGGCTCCATGCCTACTTAAAAAATATGGTATATATAGTGTATATATTATACATACACACCCACACCCACACAGTGGAATAATATTCAGCAATAAAAAAGAAGGAAATCCCACCATTTGTGGCAACATGGATGGACTTTGAGGGCATTATGCTAAGTGAAATAAGTCAGACAAAGACAATTTTGTATGATGTCACTTATATGCAGAATCTTGATAAAAAACAAAACTAAACCTAGAAGAAAGATCAGACTTGTGGTGGTTGGAGATAGCAGGAGGAGCGGGAGAGGGAGGAGGAACTGAATTAAGGCATCAAAAGGTTCAAACTCCCAGTTTTAAGATAAATGAGTACTGGAGATGGAAGGCACAACATGAGGACCATAGTTAACGTTGCTGTGTGCTAAGAAAATAAATCCTAAAAGTTCTCAGCACAAATAAGTTCTTTCTTCCCTTTTTTTGTAACTATAGGAGATGATAGATATTAACTATTTGTGGTAATCATTTCATAATCTTTGGAAGTCATGTCATTATGCAGTGTTTATGTCAATTATATCTCAATAAAAAATTACACAGTGTGTCAATTATATCTCAATAAAAATGAAAGAAAAGTTCAAAAGCAAACACAAATCATAAGACAAAACACTGATAAATCTGATTACCCTATTAGTTTCCTATTGTTGCCATAACAAATTACCACAAATTTACTGACTTCAACCAGCATTCATTTATTACCTCATTGTTCTGCTGGGGGGAAGTCCAGTGAGCTCAGCTAGCTACTTGGTTTAGGCTCCCACCAAACTGGCCTCAGTTATTTTCTGGAGACTCTGGAGGAGAATCTGTTTCCAGGCTCATTCAAATTGTTGGCAGAGTTCAGTTCCATGCAATTGTGGAACTGAGTTCTCCGTTTTCTCACTGGCCGTCAGCTGGGGGGTCCTTCTCAGCTTCTAGAGGCCCCATCCACTTTGGCCTCCTTCCTCGGTCTTTCAAACCAGCAACATAGAGCCAAGTTTGTCTCATGACTGATATCTCTCTGACCTATTTCATTTCTTTTCTTGTCTCCCTCTGACATCAGCCAGGGAAATATCTCTGCTTTTAAGGACACAAGTGTTTAGATTGGGCTCATCCAGATAAGCCAGGATTATCTTCCTATTTAGGGGTCTGTGCTAAGATCTGAATGATTCTATCCCCCCTTTCCAATTTCATCGAAACCTCATTGGGAGGTGATTAGATCATGACGATGGAGCCTTCATGAATGGGATTCATGCCCCTATAAAAGAGATTTCGTTTTCTTTTTAAATTTTTAAAAATATTTTATTTTATTTATTCATGACAGACACACAGAGAGAGGCAGAGACACAGGCAGAGGGAGAAACAGGCTCCCTGCTGGGAGCCCAATGTGGGACTGGATCCCAGGACCCCAGGATCAGGCCTGAGCTGAAGGCAGATGCTTAACCACTGAGCCACCCAGGTGTCCTTAATTTTTTTTTTAAGAGGCTTCTAGAGAGCAACCTTGATCCTCCCTTGACAGCTGAAAGATGCCATATTTGAACTAGAAAGTGGATCTCACCAGACACTAAATCTGCTGGAATCTTGATCTTGGATTTCACAGTCTCCCATACTGTGTGAAATAAATTTCTTTGTATAGGAAAACAAATGTGTAAGCCACCCCACCTATGATATTTTGTTATAGCAGCCAGAATGGACTAACACAGTCCATTACCTAAATCACACCTGCAAAGTGCCTCCATTGCAGTACCTTGATTGTGTTTGGATAATCAGGGGACAGGAATCTTGAAGGGACATCTTCAGACTTCTGCCTACTACAATGACTTTAAAACTAAGGATTTCTGATTTACACAGGACACTACGGGCAAAATTAATGAGCAAATGAAATAAGGGGAGAAATATTTTTAATTTCTGAAACCAAAGGTTAATATTTATAATATATTTATATGTATTTATATTTGCATATATTTATAATATATAAGGAATCCTTGCAAATCAAAAGAAGAAATGGGCAAAGAGTATGAACAGGTAGTTTGTAGAAGAGGTAACCAAAATACTTACAGATATATGAAGAAATGTTCACAATTATTAGTAATCAGAGAAATGCCAATTTTAAAGCATGAAATATTACTTTTATTTGACTAGCAGATATTAGAAAACTGGATAATGCTCGGTGCTGATGGGAACAGAGAGCTATGGGAACTTTCTGGCACTGTTGTAGGGAAGAGAGACTGAGACACCCATTACCCAGAGAAGTCAGCCATTACTTAGTCAAATTATGTGCCCCATTTCCTTGCTTCAGGACCTAGCAATCCCACTGCTATTATTATGACTCGAGGAAATTCTTGCCTAGCACCACCAGGGGATTCATAAAGCATGTTCACTGTGGTATATTTTATGGCAAGGGGATGGGTGAAGTAAACACACAGCATGGAGAAGTATGACGTGACGAGAAGTAATGAATGATATGGTGCCCACAGCATCATGTACAGACCTTAAAAATGTGGTACTCAGTAAAAAAAGTAAAAGAAAGAGCAAAACATGACAAAGTCATTTGTGTAAATGAAAAATACAACAAAAAAAAAAAAAAAAAAGAAAAATACAACAAAGGATATAAAGTCCCATGTTAAATACAAGAAGATCACCACACAAGAGAAGAGATGGGGAGAAGGAAGATGTCGGAGTTATTGGAAATAAGCAAATAGATTTTGAATCAAAGGCCATGATCTGAGGCTTATGATCACTCAGCTTTCGCCATGGATGTCTGCTTTAAAAAAAAAAAAAAAGTGGTTAAATAAGAATGGTTTCAGGCACAGCCTCATCCAGGCCTCAGGCAATGTGACCTGGCTCCATTCTCGGATGGATTGGCTCTGCCCTCAGCCTGGCTCAATTTTTTTAAGCCTTGTTTTGTTATCTGTTGCTGTACCACCAATGACCCCAAGGTCAGTGGCTTACATGAAACTTGATTAAATAGCTTCTAAGGCAAATGTGTGTTCTGCTTGCTTGAAAGGCCCTACACAGACTTATGGTTGAAAATATAACATTTCGTAGTGGCTGTTCCTGCCTTAGTCATTGTAGCCCCATGAACCCAGTGGAATGGGGGCCACAGAAGTCCCTAGCATGCCATTTTGAACAGTGGGGGTCACAGCTCTCAAGACCAACTTTGTACGCGTTAAGCTGCAGATAAAACAATCTGCACATGGTTATAATCACCTTTGGACATGGTTATGATTTGATTAAATACTTGAGATAAGGTTGTTTATTTTTCTGACAAAGAGAGAGGAAAGGATAAATGTTCATTACATAAGGACTCCAGCTTAGTCAAAATGAAAGCGTTAATTAAGGCTTTGGTGTGATTTTTATTAGCGGTGGTGCTGGGGGAGGGCAGACACTTCTCAGCTCACTTCCAGGCTTCATGTGAATGGATCCCCCCTCAAACCCTGAAAGTTGGGGGAGAACCAGTGCATCTGAGGCTCTGCTTCTCCCTCTCACGCTCTGCAACCCACCTAGGACATCACCATCCCGATGGCTGCATTAGTTCTTGAAGCTGCCATAACAAATTACCACAAACTGAGAGGCTCATTCTCTCACTCTTCAAGAGGCTATGAGCCTGAAATCGAGATGCCTCCAGGGTTGGTTTCTTTTGGAGGCTCTGAGGGAGAATCCATCCCAGGTCTCTCTCTTAGCTTCTGGTGGTTGCCAGAAATCCTTGGTGTGTTCGTTGACTTGCAGATACATCCCTCCAATCTCTGTCTCCATCTTTCCAGGAGTTTCTCTCTGTGTCCTCTCCTCTCTTTCTAAGGATGACAGTGATTAGCTCTGGGTCCTGCACTAATCCAGTGAGATCTCATCTCAACCAACTACCTCCGCAAAGACCTTGTTTTCAAATAAAGTCACATTTGGAGGTCCCGGGTGGATGTGAATTTTGAGGGGACACTATTGGACCTGCTATAGTAGCCTAGCCTTGCATTTGCCCAGGCCTGGGTAGGTGATTTGTGAATGCGGGTGAATTAGGCTGCTTCACCTAATGCAGAGGGAGGGAGGGCATGTATGGATTATGTGCCATTTGGTTGGATCTAGGCCACTCGATGACACCAATAATAAAGAAGAGTGTTCTGACAAACTCCTGCAAGCAGCAAAACCTTATGCTTTGGTAGAAAGAGAGGGCAAAGAGCAGCAATTTGATCTGAGGCCTCTTTAAGACCCTGAGGTCCTTGGGACTCCTCCCTAACCATCCAGTGGAGAACAATCATCCTTCTCCACTTTCCTTGGGTGGCTCTTCTATGCCTAATTATGCAGCAACCAACCCCAGCATGTGAGCAGAATTCCTAACCACAATCTGTACCCTGCAATTGAGAGGCGTATCCAAGGAGACTGACAGGTAGATGTGAATGTTATAAATCAAGATCTTAATGTTGCATTCTTAATGCCTTTTTCCTCTAAAAGAGCTTCTGAGCTCTCCCCTCAGCAGACTTGGGAGGGATGTAATTGGGAATGTCATCCTGTCTGATTCCAGGTCTGGGTGGGAAATAATCTTCCTATCCTGGAAACCCAATCCCTGGGGGTGGGGATGGGCATGGAAATAGACACCGCAGCAGAGTGATGTCTGGACTCTTCCTTTGCAAGTAACCTCACCCCAGAGAGGCCATGTCCATACCTCCAGCCAGTGCAGCAAAGTGGTCATCCTTGAATTCAGTTGGTTGGTATCAGGTGCAAGTGTGGCTGGGCATGAGTCATTTGGAAAGATGTCATTGCTCATGGCCCTTTTGAAGATGCTTCAGGAGCTTTGAAACGATTTGTGGGTGAAAGGCACACGGATCTTTTACAGTATATTGTTTTCTGTCTTTAAGTCCTGTTGGTTCATTTCCTTAGTGATTTCCTGAATAATTTTTGAGCCTTGTTTTGTTATCTGTTGCTGTACCACCAATCACCCCAAGGTCAATGTTTTTACATGACAATAATCATCTCATTGGTTCACTAATCTGCAGTTTGGGCAGGGCTCTGCTGGGCAGCTTGTCACTGCTCTGTGCAGCATCCACTGGGATAGCTCCACCAGGCTCAAGGGTCTCCTTCTAAGATGGATTCCCACAGCTATCAGGCTGGTGCTGGCTGTCGGGCCCTCTCCATGCGGGTCTCTCCAGGAAGGCAGCTTGGGCTTGCTCACAGCATGCTGGCTGGGCTTCCAGAGCCAGTATCCACGAGATAGAAAACAGAAGATGCCAGCTTCCTAAGGCCTGGGACTCAAAACTGACCGTGTCATTTCCACCATAGTTTATTGGACAAGCCATCCCACAGCCCAGGTTTGAGAGATGGGACATTAGGGGCGCCTGGGTGGCTCATAGGTTGAGCATCCAACTCTTGATTTCAGCTCAGGTCATGATCCCATGGGTTCGTTCTCAGCATGGAGTCTGCTGGAGATTCTCTCTCTCCCTTTCCTTCTACTCCTCCCCCTTCCTCTCAAAATCAATCAATCTTTAAAAGAGAGAGGACACAGATCCACTTCTCAAGGGGAGGAGCAGCTACTATAAGATCCCACTATATTCCAAACCCTGGGAAAACAGAAATAATAGCCAATGTTTATTGAGCACTTGCTATGTACCACCATACACGAACTATCTCATTTAAACCTTTAAAAAAAGGTAGGATATGGTGTGGGGTAACAGACCCCCAAAGATGCCTGCATCTGAATTCCTGGAACTTGTGAATATGTTACATTACTTAAAATTATGTTAGATTAGGTGATGAGGGGAATTAAAGTTGCAGATGGAATGAAGGTTGCTAATAGCTGACCTTGAAACAGAGAGGTCGTCCAGGTGGGACCCAAGTACTCACAAGATCCTTCAAATAGGAAGAGGAAGCAGGAGAGTCAGCATCAGAGGACAAGTGACAAAGATAACAAGGTCAGAGGGACACACTGGGAGAAGGACATGCCTGCCCTTGCTGGCTTTGAAGACAGGAAAAGGGAGCCCCAAACCAAGGAGTATGTGCTGTCTCTGGAAGTTGGGAGAGGGAAGGACACGGATTTTCCTGGCACCTCCAGAGGGAACCCGCTCTGCCTACCTCTTGATTCTGCCCGGTGAGGCCCATGTCAGACTTCTAACCTCTGGAACTGTAAGGCAAAACAGTGAGGCTGTTTGTATTGTTGTAAGCCACTAGATTTGCGGTAACTGGTGAGAGCAGCCATAGGAAACTATACATGGTGCTGTTATTCTCCCCATTTTACAGATGGGAAGGTCAAGGCTTGGAGAAGTTAAATGACTTGACCGGAGTAGTGACACTAGGAACCAGCAGAGCGAGGATTCCAGCCCCTGTGCCCTCATCCACTGTAATCTGCGCCACGAGAAGCTTCACAAACTAGTGGGGAGGGGCAGGTGTATACGTAAAGAAGAAAACAATGCAAGGCAGTGAAAAATGCAATGGCAGAGCCCATCTATGGTCCATGGGGGCAAAAATGGAAGAGGGATCCACACTCCACCGGGAGGTCAGGGAAGTTCAACATCAAAGGTAACTTAGGGCTCTTTCTGCATAAACAAAGGGACTTATAATGGATCGTGTGTGTAGAGTCCAGGAGATGAGCCACAGCTGGAATGAGGCATCCAAACAATGTTGGCAGCAACCAGTCATTCCTCATTTCTTGATTGGCTTTCCCTCAGGCAGGCGTCCCCTCCCCTTGAGATGGTAAAGGTTCCATCCTACCAGCACCCCCTGAAGAAAGCTACTCCTTGCAGTAGCTACCCCCAAAGTCTCCTAGGATTGAGGTTATGGAACCAGATCGGGCCCCGTCCCCACCCCTGAAACGATCGCTGTGGACAGGAGGCCTGAGAAGCTGAGCAGCCAGGACCCCCTAAGCCCCAGGGGGTCTAGACCTTCTTCATGTGTTCCAGGAGTGGAGGCAATTCTCCAAAGGAAAATCAAGGTTTGTTCATCAGAAGAGAGAGGAATGAATGTCAGATGTGCAGAATCAGGTGTCCATTATGCTAGCTTACCTGCCTAAAGTCAAGTTTAACAGATGAGGGTCACACACGTGGCATTTATTCATTGCATGTGGCAGATCCTGCTGCATTCCTTGCACATCCCCATTTCTTGCTAACAGAACCCAGAACCTGCATTTTGCTCCAGTAGGAAGCCTGAAACCCTTGAGTTCAGGGGCCGAAGCTCCCCAAGCTCCAAGGGATAAATTGTGGTTGGTCTAAACCAGCACAGTGATCCCACTGCGCTTTGTTCGATACTGTCCTTCCCGTCCGTCCTTGCTGCTAGTGGTAGCCACATGCCCAAGTTCCAATGGGATACAAGGAGAAGTCGGCTTGGGGGCTTCTGAGTTTTCGCTTTCTGATAAAAAAGTTAGGAGAGTTCCCTGTGGCCAACCCTTCCCCACTTCTCTTCTTGAACACAGTCATGTAAGGACAAGATGCTTGGAGCTGTAGCAGCCACCTTGTAAGCATGAAGAAATAAGCCCAGGACCAAAGGCAGCATGCTGAGTGTGGCAGGGGAGAGGCAGAAGGTGTGACGGAGCCACCGTACCAACCTGGAACTGCCTATCGGCACACATTTTGATATGAGAGATAATTAAATGTCTTTATTGCTCCAGCCATTGTTAGGTATTCTGTAATGTGCAGCCAGACACACACTGACACTTTATTACAAAAATGAAAGATTATTACACCCCAGTCTGTTTTCCTTGAAGGATCACAAGAAACTATCTAGAAGCTCTCACCAAAACCATTAACTCAGATAGATGCTCTCTCTGCCAGAATTTCAGCAGCTGCCCATTAATATAGCTTCTGGAAGCAGGCAGGGCTTCTGTAGCTAGTGTCGCTAGAAAGCTATTTTGACAGCATAGTGTACTATATTATTAGCTGCATAAAGTAGGCAAGTTAATTCTATTCCCTCTGAAATACACGAAAGAAGAAGGCATTTCAGTTCTTCCTGGGTATTGAAGAGAAAATCATAAGGGACATTTTTTCAAGCTTTCAGCAGGGTTTTTTTTTAACCCCCGCCCCCCGCCCCCCGACAAAAGTTTTGTTTTGTTGTTTTGTTGGTTGACAAAGTCATGGAAGTCCAACATTACTAGCAGGACACTCTTGAAACAACTGTAGAATTATCCTTTGCTAAATGGAAGTGAACCGAATCCTGACTATTCAAACAAGACTCACGCAGCAAAATGATTACACATGACTCACCTATCTGGAGCTCCGCAAACATAATCTGAAATCAAGGGGAATATTTTGTTTGTTTGGGGCTTAATTCAGTAAATAACAATTACGGGTTTGTAAACCATAACAACAGCTGCAACAATTATTTTCTGACTGTATACTCTTGGGTATACAGGCACTCGGGCTAGTGCTTTCAATGGATCAACTTAATATTCATACCCACCTAGGAAGTAGGTATGATTATTATCCACATTTTCCAGATGAGGAAACAAACCTGAAGCTGTTCAATAAACTGACAAAAGTCACACAGCTCCACTGGGTGCTGATTGTTAAATATTCAGGAATTTTGTGAGCTAGCCGTTAAACATCGGTAGCTTGAAATTAGCGTGGTGGGAATATTAAGATCGCAGTAAGCGGCATATGCTACAAATCGGGGCTCCCCCTCTCCATTCATGAGTGCGCTACTGCACAGTTAATAACCAATCTAATTGAAATATTAACATTTAACCAAAACAAATACATGACTCTACTAATGGAAAATGGCAGACCAGGTATGTTGTTGATGGATTGGAAACTGAGTGGGATTAGTGAATATTCCAGTAATAACGAGCCCCCAGACAGACCCAGGCAATGTGGCATATGTATGCAACAAGAGGATTTTGAGGTTATGAGGATCATCTCTGTGATTCAGTTAGTCTCCAAATAGAAAAATGTAAATTCCTCAAAGCTTAATCAGTGTCATGGCCCCCAGCACAGACATCTGAGTTATGTAAATATCACAGACTTGAGAGCTGGGTAGTGTAGAATACATTTGCAAGAATATAACTATTTTAAAGATATTTGCAGAAGCCTTCATTTTGGGTTGTTGAAAATATCCTATCCAACCAAGAAAAAGAGTTGAATTGCTTATGAGCCCAGAAAACAAAGATGATGGCAGTATTTTTAGTGTTTAAAATCAGAAAATTGCAACCAAATGTGTCTATAATACAGAGAAAATTCAAACTGGAACTAATATTAAAAGAAAAATACATGTTTGGCCCTCAGCTCATATTGTAGGTCTTGTGTTGTTTCTTGGTATTTCCTATAGCAAATTCTATGCTCTAGGCACTCCAACCACTTATCTAGCCTTTGCATATACTTTCCCCACTGCCTTTCTTTCGGCTTAACAAACTCCTGTGCAATCCTCGAGAACCAGATCAAGTATCACCTCCTCTTGGTGGCCTTCCCTGACTCCTCCAGGCAGTATCAGCTACTCTGTCCTCTGAAGTCTGAGAGCCCCGTTGTAGTTATCTCTATTTTGCTATGATCCACTCAGTCTCACAGGGATCTCTCCAACTTGATGGTGAGCCTCAGGGGACAACCGTTGTGTCTAATTCATATCCATATTCCCAGCATAATCCCTACCTCTTCTCCTACCATTCTACCTTCATATTCCACCCTAGTCACACTGCCTTGACCAAGCACTTCCCACCATAAAGCTTCTGTATGAGCTCTACATGGAATGATACATGCACATACACCCTTTACCTGCTAGGCACCATTCCTAATGTTTGAGGCAACCTTTAGGCCTCATTTACATGTCACCTCCTCCTAGAGTTCCTCCTGGATAACCCAAGCTGGGTGAGATGTCACCCTTCCCCTCATTTTATATTCTCATGCTATCCTCCATCTTCTTCCTCCGTGAGGATTACAATTAGGATACATACTAAATTTGTGTGATTATGTGCTCAATGTCTGTCTCTGCCACCAGTCTAAGATCCATGAGAATATTATTCCCCGGCTTCAGCCTCCCTACACCTAGTACAGTGCCTGGAGCACAGTAGGTGGGCAGACTCATGTGCTGAATGAATACGTGAGTGGGTGAATGAACAGATGAACAGTGGGTCTCCAGTTTATGTTTTTGGATGGATGAAGTGTTTATGGGGGTGACATGAGCCAGCTTCCTGCTTGTCTCCCTCCTCCTCCCCCTGTCCTATAACCTGATGGACAGATATGTCAGCATATTATTAAAATATTCTTCTCTTTCACTTCAGTCTTGTGATGGGTACTTAATTTCATATGAAGGGATTACTGGTAAAAAAAAAAAAAGGATTACTTTGGACTTTGATCCATTCCTGATAATACCCTGCATTGTTTCCAGGTAAGAGACTCAAAGAACTTTTTCTCAGTTCCTGACTAAGCCCAATACAGTGTGCGCAGCAGACACAGAGCTCCTCACTGCACCCCCGCTCAGGATTCATTTCTCTCTGGAGAAGCATTTAGGGGAGCCCTGCTGGCTGCTTGTTAAGGCTGGAATCATCCCAACAAAGCAAGAATTGTCCACATTAGCTGCTAGGGAAGCAGCCAAGCCAAACAGACCCTCTCTCTGGGGCCATTTGGTTAAGCTCTGACCTCTCATTCCCTCCAGGCTAATTATCTAAACATTCATTAAGTAATTAACCCAAAGCTCCACCTTCCTCACTCTGAGGCCTTTGACAATACGTCTTCCTCTTCCTGCCTTCAAACCTGTCTCCTGCAAAGTAATGGTGGTGGGATAGATGATCTTACGCCACAGAACCCTTGACATCATAACTGTCATCATTGCCAACTGACCTAAGCCAATATGGTCATGCACAATCCCTTGGGTTCTTTTTGACAGAAACAAGAATTTTCCAGAACATGTGAGGTGAGCAAAAGTTAGCTACTTCACTGCAACCTCACTACTGGTTAGAACGAAAGCAAACCTCAGACCAAATTCACCACATCTCGTGAAATTTAATTTATTAACATAAGCAAGCAGTTAACAAATGGTTTATACCACATGAACTTGGTAAAATTCCAGCTCTCCAACTTTGTAGCTGGTCTGCTCACACATTACAGGGAATATTTTCTGGAGGATCAGACAAGACAAATTTCAGAGCAGGATCCTGTTAGCCCCACAGTTGGTATTAGACAAGCAGCTAGCCTGCAGCCCTCTGGCTGAACACAGGCCCCAGAGCGTGCAGGACACCTCCCTGAATTCATAAGCCCAATCAGCCAAGCAGAGAGAGCGTCTCAAAAACATTTCATCCTTTCCCTTAAACTTGAATACCCCTAATTTTACTAATGAGAGCCCATTTCTGACATCTGTTAGGTCGTTAGCCACAAATTTCACCAAGAAAAACCTCCTTTTGCTATTCTCTATGCTAATTAGTGAGACACCTGGTGTTGACCGGAGACGGGGAACAGAGGAGCTTATAGCAGGTGCCTTGAGGTGTGACCCTTCAGAAGCAGAATCATCTCTGGAGTGTGGATTCCTGACTGGCTTACAGGGTCCCTGGCACACACATATATCACATCATCAAGAACGAAGTGTGGTAGGGTCATAACAGGTATTATAATACCAAGACATTCTTCTTTAACTTTTGTGGGGTCATAAATCCTCAGGGTGCATGTATTGAATTCAGGGGGGTCCATGGTTTTGGGTAGGGAAAACTTACATCTTTATTTTCATTGACCTTGGTATTTATAAACCCCGTAACTTTGTCATTAACATAATTTTCAGATCACATTATAGCTGCTTTATATATCTTGAAATATCAACATTCATTGCTTCTAGATTATTAGACCCACTGATACGCCTTTTGTTAACTATATTATCACATCATTATAACTTCTGTGCCATATATTAATATGTCATAAGTCTGTTTTTATTTTTTTTTCTGGGTACAGCATACTTTATTGATGATACATGACAAGGTAGGGCTCCCCAAGCCCCTCCCCTTCCTCAGGGGGTATTGGATGTAAATTGGAGGTCAGGAGATTCCCAGTTTGTTGGGGGATTAATTCGGGGCAGGGACTACTCCCCAACAGCTGAGGGCCTCTCTCTTCCTCTTGTTCTCTCTGGGGTTGGTGGTCCAGGAGGCTCCTACTCCTTGGAGGCCACATGGACCATGAGGTCCACCACCCGGTTGCTATAGCCAAATTCATTGACATAGTGGTCATTGAGGGCAATGCCAGCCCCACCATCGAAGGTGGAAGACTGTGTGTCACTGTTGAAGTCACAGGAGACAACCTGGTCCTCCTGCCCTTGAGGGGGCCCTCCAATGCCTGCTTCACCACTTTCTTGATGTCATCATATTTGGCAGTTTTCTCCAGGCGGCAGGTCAGACCCACAACTGACACGTTGGAGGTGGGGACATGGAAGGGCATGCCAGTGAGCTTCCTGTTCAGCTCAGGGATCACAGTCTTGGTGGCATCAGTGGAAGCAGGGATGATGTTCTGGGCAGCCCCTTGGTCATCATTCCACAGTTTCCCAGAGGGGCCATCCGCAGTCTTTTGGGTGGCAGTGATGGCATGGTTGGTGTTCATGAGGCCCTCCATGATGCCAAAGTTCTCATGGATGACTTTGGCCAGAGGAGCCAAGGAGTTGGTGGTGCAGGAGGCATTGCTGACAATCTTGAGGGAGCTGTCAATACTTCTCATGGTTCACACTCATCACAAACATGGGGGCATCAACAGAAGGAGCAGAGATGATGACCTTCTTGGCCCTGCCCTTCAAGTGAGCCCCAGCCTTCTCCATGGTGGTGAAGACCCCCAGTGGATTCCACAACATACTCAGCATCAGCATCACCCTATTTGATGTTGGTGGGATCTTGCTCCTGGAAGATGGAGATGGACTTCCCACCGATGACAAGTTTCCCGTTATCAGCCTTGACCATGTCGTGGAATTTGCCGTGGGTAGAATCATACTGGAACATGTACACCATGTAGTTGAGGTCAATGAAGGGGTCATTGATGGCAACAATATCCACTTTGCCAGAGTTAAAAGTAATCCTGGTGACCAGGCGCCTGATATGGACAAATCCATTTACTCTGACCTTCACCATCCTGTCTCAGGGACAGGGCTAGCCCTGCACCAGAAGATATGGCTGTCTGTCGAACAGGGAGGAGCCAAAGTGTGATTTTAAAATAGTTTGGTGGGATGCCTGGGTGGCTCAGCGGTTGAGCGTCTGTCTTTGGCCCAGGTCGTGACTGTGGGGTCCTGGGATCAAGTCCCACATCAGGCTCCCTGCAGGGAGCCTGCTTCTCTCTCTGCCTACGTCTCTGCCTCTGTGTGTCTCTCATGAATAGATAAGTTTGAAAAATATCTTAAAATAGTTTGATAACTGTTTCTTTTGTAAATTTTTAATGTTAATTTTATTTATTTGAGAGAGAGCGTGCAGGTGTGTGTGCACCCACGTTCATGAGAGCAGGGTGGGGGGTGGTACAGGACTAGGGAGAGTGCCAGAGGGAGAGGAATGTCCTACACAGGGCTTTATCCCAGGCCCCTGAGATCATGATCTGAGCTGAAACCAAAAGTCAGATGCTTAACCACCAAGCCACCCAGGCACCTTGATAACTATGTTTCAGTATAATTGGTCTCCTCTGCAATCCAATGTATTTTATTGTACATTTATAAACATCAATCTAAGAAGCAGTCCTTAGCACAAAAAAAGAATCTCTGATGTGCCTAAGAAGATGACCAGATGACCAGATGACTCTTGACCCAGAGTCGCGGGGCCTCCACAACATTGCTTTCCTTCTCAGCTTCTGGAATGGAAATCTGCAATGTAGTGTCTAAGTTTGTGGCCCATGAGCCACATCGGATATTCCAGTGGCTTAGAATTGCTCTGTTAAGACAATACCCCGTGTCACATATTGGGTTCTTGGCAAAGCAGACTCGGAGGGAGGGACATGTAAGCAGGAAGTTCATGG
Source organism: Canis lupus baileyi (assembly GCF_048164855.1). NCBI lineage: Eukaryota > Metazoa > Chordata > Mammalia > Carnivora > Canidae > Canis > Canis lupus. The sequence continues at coordinate 36,572,916 of NC_132848.1, forward strand.
GGGAGTGCACTCTGTCCTGTCCAGAGAGTGCAGCCAGCGGGCTTGGACACAGTGATAGGTGGCCAGTGCAGCCCCAGCAGAGGCCTCACCCCTCCCACGGGGAGCTCGGGCCCAGCCTGGTGCTTCTGACTTGTCCCAACTTGGTGGGGAGCTGAGCAACCCCGCATCTCCTCGTCACTGGATGTAGCTGACTCCAGGGAGGGAGGTGTGTCCTTGGGGAGAGGGGACTCCACTGAGCCCATCTTCTGTGCCAACACCACACTGACCCCACCACAAACCGCTCACCTGCATACATCTGGAAACCGCACAACAGCTCTACAAGGTGTGCTTAGCTTACTACCCTCATCCTGGATGGGAGGGAGGGATGCTCAGAGCAAGGGGAAATGCATCCCCTACCATTGGCCTGTGTCACAGGCTGACACTTCCCCTAAATTTGGACTTCAGGTTAGGTAACTATCAGTTCTCCAAGCTAGAATCAGCGAAGAGAGAAGCCCTCCTTCTGTACTTGCTCACTCAGGTTCCCCTCAGAAACTGCTCCTCCTTGTAGCCTCCTGTTGTGATCAGCGCAGCACCCCCGTTTGATCCACACCCCAGGTCTCTGACCCCCACTCAAGCCCCATGTCTTGTGTTTCCCAGCCCCACCCTAGCTCCCAGCCCTCAGCCCTCCCCACCGACCTGTCCACATTCACCTGCACTGTTGGCAGAGCCTCTGGAGGCTCCTAGTGCCCCAGCCCCAGCACCCCTGTTCCCTCCTCTTCCTCACCAGCCAGGCCAGCACTCCTCAAGCTGAGCTCCCAGCATATCTGATCATAGCACCCCATCACCCAACAGATGAAGTCTCCACTCCCCACAGGTGTCTTCTACAAGATGTTCCCAACCTTCCTTGCTGTCACCTTCTACATATACTCTACTCTGGCTCCAGCTAAACTGGGTGACTCATTTTATTCCTTGATATTACCCACGGTCTTCCCTTTGCCAGAAATGTCCTTCCTGCTACCTGTCTCCCTCTGTTCCCCATCTTTGCCTTCATCCATTTCACTTGGGGAATATTTGCTGAGTGCCCGTCATGTGCCAGACACCACAGAGGAGAAAGCTAGAGTCAGATGAATGGGGCTCTGACTTTCCGGCTTTACCTTCTGTTGGAAAAAGAAGGTAGTGAACAAATCAATCAACACCCTAATTGCAGATTCTGGTGATTGGTACAAAAGAAGTAGAACAAGTTGATGCAGGTTGGCTGAGATCTGTGGCCACACGCGGGGACTGTGGTACACATATGTGAGATGGGGAGCCCCTCGGCTTTTTCCTTACTCATCTAGTCCAGTGAGCCCTACATTATCATATTCTGCCTCCAGAGGGATGTGAAAAAAGCTTGGACATAATGGGGGCTGGAAGGTGACACATGAAACAGCAGGGACCCCAAGGGCCTGCCTGAGATGTGGATAGCTGGGCAGCTAGTAGAGAGAAGCCCTATGTGTGGGAGTGCAGGAAGGAGCAACCCCCGCAGTCCAGTGGGCTGCGGGCCTGGGGGCAGGCCAGAGCTGCGCGTGCTCCCAGGACCCGAGGAAGTCTTCCACGTGGACCTCTGGTCAGGCAGAAGCCTGGTGTGAGAGAGACTGGAGGAGCAGACCAAGGGCCAGACCCTCCCTCCCTGGTCCAAGTGCAGCCTGTGCACAAGCAGGACCCACTTTAGCTGGGAATTCATTAGAAATGTAGAATCTGGGACGACTGGTAGGCTTAGCAGTTGAGCGTCTGCCTTCAGCTCAGGGTGTGATTCCGGGTCCTGGAATCAAGTCCGACACTGGGCTCCCCACAGGGACCCTGCTTCTCCCTCTGCCTGTGTCTCTGCCTCTCAGTGTGTCTCTCATGAATAAATAAATAAAATATTTAAAATAAATAAATAAATAAATAAATAAATAAATAAATAAATAAATAAATAAATGTAGAATCTTGGCTCCTCCCTAGACTTACTGAATCATATTTTGCATTTTAATAAGATCCCCAGGCCATTCATAGCCACATTAAAGCTGTACTTCAAGACCAGTTCACTGTAGGTTCTTTTAGATCCTTTTAAATTTAGGAATTTGAAATCCTATCATCCTCTCTGTTAAGAGCAATGTCAAGTGCTTATTCCTCTGGGAAGCCTGGCCTGATCCCCCTAAGCTGTTGGAATTTACATCCTTGTAGTTATCTAATGTACTTGGCTGCAACTACTGGATCATAGGTTCCTTCACTTCAGATCAGGGTGTACATCTTAGTCATCTTGCAGTCTCCAAATTCCCTTGCAACATCTTGCCCCTCATGGGTAAGTTATCAGAAAAACAAAACAAAAACCAAAAAATGTTAAAGCCATGTACTGGTGCATGTCAGTGGGAATGATACTATATCAGGTAGGACTCTTATAGGGGAAAGTCACAGAATCCTCTATCAGCTTATGCAAAAAAGGAGGGATTTATTATCTTCCATAGCTGAAAAGTATAAAGAGCGCATCTTCAGGCATGGCTGGATCCAGGTGTCCAAAGAATGTAATCAGAAGTCTGTTTTTCTTCATTTCTCTACCTTTTTTTTTTTTTAAGATTTTATGTATTTTTTCTTGAGAGACAGAGAGGCAGAGACACAAGCAGAGGGAGAAGCAGGCCCCATGCAGGGAGCCCGATGTTGGACTCAATCTCGGACCCTGGGATCATGCGCTGAGCTGAAGGCAGATGCTCAAATGCTAAGCCACCCAGGTGTCCCTCATTTCTCTACTTTGCTTTCCTGTATACTGGCTTCATTCTTAGGATCAAGTCCACGTATTGATAAAAATGGCCTCCAATAGTCCTAGACCCCTAAAGTACCAGCCTAGTAACCTGGAGAAAACCCTTTTTCTTGATATTTGCAACTTTGTCCTATGCCTATACACTGGCACAAAAGATAAGACTTAGCACCACTTGAACCAAACACTATTATCAGAAACAAAGGAGAAAGGATATTGAGCAAGGGGAAGCCATTCAATGCAGCCATCGTGAGACAGACCTGCTGTGCTATCATTAAAAGTCAGGATTTGAAAGAATATTTATTAACCTGGAGGAAAATTCATAGAGACTTGCTAAATGAAAAAAACTGGCTGTAAAACATCACTGTGAAATGATATCACACAGGGATATGAAAAAATATTTTTTAAAGATTTATTGATTTATTTGAGGGAGAGAGAGTGCACACATATGCACACAAGTGAGGTGAGGGGTAGAAGGGGAGAAGGAGAGAGAGGATCTCAAACAGACTCCCTGTTGAGCAAGGAGCCCGACACCAGGGCTCGATCTCATGACCCCGAGATCATGACCTGAGCCAAAATCAAGAGTCAGATGCTCAACCTATTGAGACACCCAGGCACCCTGAAAACATTTCTTACAATGTTCATAGGCCTAGAATTAGAACAATATCCATCCCAGTGGGCCCTGATAGGATTAGGATATTTTTTCTTTTTCTTTTCTTTCTTTTTTTTTTCTTTTTGCCATTTTGAGATTTCTATATTGAATGTGTACTGCATTTATTATCATTAAGAAATGTATTTTAAAATGATTATGTGTGTGATGGCTAAAGTGTCCACATGACTGAGCCACGGTGCTCAGATATTTGGACAAACATCATTCTGGATATTTCTGTAAAGGCATTTTTTAGTGAACTTTGAGTAAAGCAAAGTTTTATAATGAGGATGGGCCTCAACTCATCGGCTGAAGTGCTTGCTAGAAGACTGACCTCCCCCCAAGCAAGAGAGAATTCAGCCGGCAGATTGCCTTTGGAGCTGAACGGCCCCTCCTTCCCTGTGCTTCCTGCTTGCCGGCCAACGCTGCCGAGTTTGGACTTGCCAAGCTAGCCATAATCCTGTGAGCCAATTCCTTAGAATAAAATCTCTCTCTAGGTACGTATGTATACAGATCCTGTTGGTTCTGTTTCTCTGGAGAACCCTGACTTGTACAGGATGGTTGCTGCCTTCTATTGTTAAGTCCTCATCAAAGATAACCACAGTCTTAGAGCCAGAAAGCCTGTGTTTGAGCCCAGGAGCCCCCCGCCAGAAGGCTGCCTCCCCTCCCAGGGCCTGGTTTCCCCCTGTCTAACGCAAGGATGAGCATGCCAGCCTCAGCTGCAGGGTGAGGGGGACAGAGCCAACAATCACCACTGTGGCAGTCTATAATATCACCTTCTGACACTAAGGTGCCAGTTACCTATTTCTAAAGATTAGGTGCTGCCATGAATTTCTTTACTTTAGAAGTCAGCGTGAAAATAAATAAATAATCAATCTCTTGAACCGAGAGTATGTCTAGTCACTGATGACTAGATAAAAGGAAACGTCTGTTTTATCTTTGCACTTAAAACACCTGCAGTGTCAATAGCTTTCCCGGTCTCATGATTAGCGTGGAGCAGACTGATCTGTGTTTAAACCTAGCAAGACGCTGCTCCCACAAGGAAAAGCCTCTCACTTCTTGGGTCGCCTCTCTGACTTTGTACTTTCTTTGTGCGCCAAACATCAAAGGTGGCAGGAAGTGAGACACTCACTTCAAACCCCCAGTCTCCGCCTCGTGGAAGAGCTTCTAAAAGCAGTGGAAACGAAACAGCCCCCTCTCCCGATTCCGGCTTGGGCTCACTGAGGATGCCCAGAAAGGAAGGCCTGCTCTTTGGCAGATGTGTGTCTCACTGAAGATACCAGCAGTTTCCCAAGATCCCCAGGGCTGCCCCGGGTCTGCCCAAGTTCTCTGGCAGCTTCAGAGATGCTCAGGTGAGCCTCCCCCAGGGCCTGCTGTCATTCTGTCTATCCCAGCACTTCTCACGTCTGTCCACCCAGCAGTCCCTTTATAGAACAAAAGATGTTAATGAAAAAAAAAAAAAAAGATGTTAATGCTCCCCTCATTGCGTTGTAATGAAATTCATAGATAATTTTACCTCCCTGTGCACAGTTTTTAAAAAACCAATAGACTATCCTATCCATTATATGAAAGAGTAAAAGAAGAAATTTAGAAGAAAAATCGGTCATTTAAGATTTTTTTACCTTATTATTATTTATTCATGAGAGACACCCAGAGAGAGGCCGAGACACAGGCAGAGGGAGAAGCAGGCTCCCTGTGAGGAGCCTGATGCAGCACTCGATCCCAGGACCCTGGGATCATGCCCTGAGCCAAAGGCAGATGCTCAACCTCTGAGCCACCCAGGTGCCCTGAAAAATTAGTCATTTAGAATAAAACAATGTCCATGCTTGCAGTCAGTCAATGAATGTTTATGAGCACCTCTTCTCAGGCAATTGCGTAGGTGCTGAGTGGTGAACAAAACTGGCAGGCAGAGGGATAGGAAACCTTGAGGGTAGGGGTTCACAGCTCAGGCAAGACATTCGCTGGAAATCCTAATGAACTAATTGGATGCTTGCATCTTCCTGTGTTAATTTATTCAATATTTACTGAATGTTGAGGGGGAAGGAGGGGCGAGCTGTGCTCTGGGAGATGGGAAGTCCGCAGCTACCAGCCCTTCCCCTGTGGAACCCCGTTCTAGGCAGGGGCATCAGTTTGAATACAAGAGGAATTAAGAGACCAAGAGCTGATCTATATGAGGACATTGGAGGAGCCAGGAATGTGGCGAACAGAACAAAAGCTAGGATATCCTACATCCCTCATACAAAGCCTTTGATGTGGATGGGAGGGAGGGTCATGGCCACTCCCAGGCTCCACCCCGGCTTTCATTTAGAGCGATATCACTTCCACAGACCACGGCCAGAAACACATCTAAGTCTTAGAAAGAAGGTAACCCCAGGTTTCCCAGATCTCAAGACTTTCAGAAAGAGACTAACTGCAACTCCCGGGTACCCGTGCAACTTCCCACCTGCTGCCTCATCGACGTGGCTCTTATTTTTCCCTCTCTCTAGAATATTCTTTCCCCAGGCATCCTCATGGACTCACTCCTTCACTCCATTAGATTTGTGCACGTGACAGCTCTGGGAGAGGCCACCCCATCTGCTGTATGCAAAAGCCTGACCTTCTCTCAACTCTCCCTCTTACTCTGCACCACTTGTCACTTATCCCTCCTGACAATCTGTCACATGCTCACTGGTAAGCTTTGCCTACTGTCCATCTCTTCTACTCAATATACGCTTCACTGGGGCAGGGGCTTTGGTTCGCTGCTATGACTTCAGCACTAGGACAGCACCTGGCCCATAGTAGGCTCTCCACCAAGGGGCGTCAGGCATATACACCCAGTAGCTAGCTAGGGCCAGCCCACAGCAGCTTGTGGGGGTCAGCGGCACCCATCTCTTCCCCAGTGCATGTTTCACGATATCTTAACATCTGCCGGGAGGGAGTATTTACACCCCAGAAATTGGCCAGTGCTATCTACCAGGACTTTTCACCCCTGGAAAGCTGGTTTTTAAACATTTACCAGTGTATCACTGAATAGAAATGAATGTGCACTGTTGGAAGACACCTCTTATGTTCAGGGAGGCAGCTCCCATGTAACTCCAGGGAAAACTCACTGATCATCAGACAAACTGTTTAACCCCAAGTTGTGTTGTGTTATGGGCTAATAGCAAGGTGGTCTGGCACAAAGGCCAAACACCTCCTATTTGTTCTCTACATGCTAACTTACTAACATTAATGGGCAAGTGCACTCGTGATCACACTAGAACCAGCTCATCTAAGGGTAACATTTTCTTTTTGCCCTGGTAATTTTAAAAAATGGCTATTGCTAGTCACTAAAATAGGAGAGTTGATAAATAGTTGTGATAATCTCCGCCATTCCCTCTTCAGAGAAAACAGTAATATTGTATGTAGTCGTTTTTGATAAATATAGAAAATAAGTAATTATTGCTAGAGCTATTCATTAGGAATCTCTATTCCCAGTCACACTTCTGTAAACACAATTCATTGTTTAAAATAATCATTTTGAAAGGCCAAGCCAAACTTCTCATTTCTGGATGATGGGTACCGCCTTGAATAGAGAGGCTGCAAACACACAGGGCAGCCTGGATGCTTAGCTGGTTGTCTCAGTGCCAATTGTGCAAACTAATTTGAAAAGATCATTTTCCAACATGGAAAAAGCCAGAAAGCGCAAGAGAAAGCTAACATGTCTGTGTGTCCCAGCCAGGGGCAGCAGGAGGTTTGGAGATCTAATTAAGAAATGTGCGCTAGGTAAAAGTCTCGGGGATTGACTTTGTGTCCACTCAGCCCACAAGTGCTTCTTTCATGTCTAACCTTGACTGAACCACACTTCTCAGAAAGTCCGGCCGTGATGGCAACTAAATTCCATTAACATCTCCCTTCTCAGGTTCTGAAATATTTATTTGCTTTAAAATACACACACCCATCTCTGTTTCGTTAGGAGGTAGAGCCACCTTTTTCGTTGGGGGTAGATTTATCTCTGTCACTCTCCCCATGTCAGGCTGAGCTGCTGGGGGAGGGGAGAGGGGAAGCGGCCAGGATGGGGGAGTCCCAGAGGCTCCACTCTTCATCAGCTAGTGGGAGAAACCTTAGCACCACCTTGACCAACCCCAGATCCCTGCTCCCTCCTGCAGCTAACTTTTTGTTCTGAATCAGTCATAGCATTAGTGACTGGAGTAAGATCACTGGTACAACATCAGAGATTTGTGTTCAAATCCTGGCTCTGGCATTTGGGCAAGCCTCTCTCCCTCCCTTTCTCTTAGTTCCTAATCCATTTGGGAGGATAGGTTGGACCAGTGGTGGTACTGTTCCTCTTAGGGTGTCCTGGAGATCTGTGAGGACATATTTGAAGATCATGACGATGGGGGATGCCATCGACATGAATGGGCTTTGGCAGGAATAGTAGATGTCCTGCAGGGCTCAGGACCATCTCACACAATGAAGAATTGTTCCAGAGCCCACATGACTTCCAAAGGCCCAACTGCACATTCCTGTACGTCTGTGATCTTTTTGGATCACTTTGCTTCTCCAGACTTTCCTTTCCTCATCTTTAGCTGAGAAGTATTATTCTTTGAGCTCAGGCCCATTTGGACATTTTGGGAGTATATAAGCATGATTAAAATCAGTATGTTCCTTCACAACAAGTATTTCTTCTTTTTTTTATTTTTTAAAAAAGATTTTATTTATTTATTCATGAGATACACAGAGAGAAAGAGAGAGAGGCAGAGACACAGGCAGAGGGAGAAGCAGGTTCCCCGCAGGAAGCCCAGTGTGGGAGTCGGTCCTGGGGCTCCAGGATCACGCCCTGGGCCAAAGGCAAGCGCTAAACTGCTGAACCACCCAGGGATGATTCTTCTTCTTCTTCTTCTTCTTCTTCTTCTTCTTCTTCTTCTTCTTCTTCTTCTTCTTCTTCTCCTTCTTCTCCTTCTTCTCCTTCTCCTCCTCCTCCTTCTTCTTCTTCCTCTTCTTCTTCCTCTTCCTCTTCTTCTTCTTCCTCTTCTTCCTCTTCTTCTTTTCTTCTTCTTCTTCTTCTTCTTCTTCTTCTTCTTCTTCTTCTTCTTCTTCTTCTTCTTCTTCTTCATTTGTTTACTTGTTTGAGAGAGAGAGGGAACAAGAGTGAGGGGTGGGGCAGAGAGTCCTAGGCAGATGCCATGCTGAGCTGGGAGCCTGATGCCAGGGCTCGATCTCACAACTCTGAGATCACTACCTGAGCTGAAACCAACTGAACCACCCAGGGCACTTCAACAACAAGTATTTCTTGAGCACCAAGGAGGTGCCAGGTACAGTGTTGGGTACTGGGACCCAACCTGAGCCAGATGGGTAGTCCAATACATTCAAATCTGTAATCCTAGAAAGGACAAAAAGGACATCATGCCCGCAGAGTTAGCAGTACTCAAACTCCATTTACTGGTTTCCTGTTAGGTGCCAGGCACTGAAGTACTAGTAGGGGTTTTGAGAGGAATACAACATATCTCCATCCTTAAAGAGCTCCGAGTTAGACAGAGTGATGAATAAATAGTAAACCAGTCACAATACAGTGTCATAAATCCTGTAATGCGGGTTTCAACACTAACAAGATAAGAGCTCTCATTTATCACACACTTCCTATGTGCCAGGCCTAGGAGAGGTGCTTCCCATACATCACATCATTTCAAATTCACACCCTCATGAGGCAAGCCAGTATGTGTGTGCCACCATTATGATTTTTGCCACTTCCACCTAACACCTGTTCTGTTATTTATCTGATATTTTCCTTAACTAATTAAACTAACCCTTGTTTTAAGTAATGATATCTCTGCAATCATAAGGCTGATGAGTTAGATTTATGTATATAAGTATTTTTTCCTAATACCTTTATTTTTTTAAGATTTATTGATTTATTTGAGAGAGAGAGAGACAGAGAGCACAAGCAGGAGAGGCAGAGGAAGAGAGAATTTCAGACTCCACACTAAGCAGAGAGCCTGACATAGGGCTCGATCCCAGGACCCTGGGAGATCACGCCCTATGCCAAAATCAGGAGTCAGATGCTCAACGGGCTGTGCCACCCAAGCGCCCCTTCCTAATATCTTTAAACAAATGCATAACAAGTCAAAATTTAAAACTTTGGATACCACCTGAGACATCTTGTGTATCAGGCGTTGGGAAATGTTGTAGATGTGAGTCAGGGTAAGAAATGGTAGCTGCTGTAGAAACTACATGGTCAAGGTTGATTTTTTGCTCATGTTACAGTCCAATGCAAGTGACTGGGGATCAGGGATTTTCCACAAAGTCACTCAGGGACCCAAGCTCCTTCCATTTAAAGGTTCCATCCTCCTCTGGAGCCTCAAGGCCTACCCTGGGTTCTCTGCATCCAGATGGCAGGTAAAGGAAGAGGCAGTGTCACATCCCTTTGGTCAGAATTCATCCATATGATCCCGCCTAGCAGCAGGGGATGCTGGGACATGTAGTTTGCTCATGAGCTCAAGAGGAAAGGAAGACAGGTTCAGGAAAGACCTAGCATTACCTCTGCCACCTCGAGGCAAGAATTCCTACTTTGGAAACACTAAGACAAAGTATTTCCATTTTACAAATGAAGAAAGGGAGATTTTAAAAAGTTGAGCACCCTGTCCCCAGGTTACACAGGCATTAAGAGGTAAATCTGGTTTCAAGACCAAACCAGGGATCCCTGGGTGGCGCAGCGGTTTAGCGCCTGCCTTTGGCCCAGGGCACGATCCTGGAGACCCGGGATCGAATCCCACGTCGGGCTCCCGGTGCATGGAGCCTGCTGCTCCCTCTGCCTGTGTCTCTGCCTCTCTCTCTCTCTGTGACTATCATAAATAAATAAAAATTAAAAAAAAAAATAAAAGACCAAACCAAAGACTGTTACAATCATCACCTCTGTTCTCCATGAGGGCTCCACACTCTACCTCTGCTCAGAACTCACTCTCCACCTCCAGATCTGCACATCAGTCTGTCCACAGATGTCCTTACTTGAGTGTCCGACAGGCACCTCTCACTAAACATGACCTGAACCCAGGCAATCATGTCTCCCCAGACCACTCACTTTCTCCTTCTGAATTTCCTTTCAGTAAATGAATCCATTGACCAAACCAGAAAACTAGACCTTACCTAGAATTGTCTTGTCTCAGAATGCTTTTAGCAGCAGGTATCAGAAAACCTAACCAAAATGGCTTACATCATTATGATATGTCCCACCTCCTATGAAAACAAGCCACCAAATGTGGTAGCTCCAGGATTGGTTGAGGTGGTGGTCCACTCTTAGTATCAGGAACATCAGAAACCCACATTCCTCTGTCTTTCCACCTGGCCATCCTCAGCCTGTTGCAGATCTCCTAGCCTAATTCCAGGTAACACAAGCAGACAGCAATGTCCAGAGGCAGAAAAGAGTCTCTCTTAACATTTGCTTTTGAAGAGCAAAGAAACCCTTTGGAGAGGCACCCCAGTGGATATTTCCTTCATGTATTCATGTGATCAGGGTGGTGTCACATGCCCATCCTAAACCAGTCATGGGCAAGGGGAATGGAATCACTAGAATGGCTGAGATTAGCAGTGATTCATCTCCTGGGGTCCTGTGAAGACCAGGCCCCTCTCATCACAATGGCCACCTATACCAGAGCCAAAATGGTGCTCTCTGGGCAAGAAAGATGGAGGACTGCATGAGCAACAGTGTCTTCAACATCCAACTGATCACCGCTGTTTGCCAATTTTACCTCTTTTGTGTCTCTTGGTTCCATACTTTATATTTGGTCTCCATAGAGGCTATCATAATTCAAAACCTCAGGAGGTTGGGCAAACTTCAACTAACAGTGAGTGACTCTGTGAGCATGTAAATAAGTCCTTCTTAAATGCTAAAAATTATACATTCTGACACTTAAATCATTTGTATGTCAATTTGTTCCAGGAAATCTTCTCATAGATATACAAAGATGAATTTTATCCTGGTTTTTGTGCAAACTGTGAAAAAATAAATAAATTTTAAAAGTGAGACATCAGAATTAATGGGCTGGTACTATATTTGATGATCTTAGTTTCCAGAAATAATTGTGACTAAAATGGTTATGGAATCTGATTTCTGAAGATGCATTAATTAACATTGTTTAAAGTGGTTTTGTGGAGAACATTTAGAGCATATATGTTGGTAGCTAACTACCATTCGAAAAATTCACAAAAAACATCACAGAAACAGAAATGTGTGTTGTACATATGCAAAACCAAATTTGTGATTTCCCCACCAAAAAGTCCTTCTATCTATACTCATCTCATTATGATAAATGGTAATTTTATTCTTCCAGTTGCCTAGATCAAAAACCTTGTGCATTAGTTATGTATTGCTACATAACCAATTATCCCCAAACTTAACAGCTTAAGACACACATGTATTCTCCCTGTTTCTGTGGGTGAGGGACCTGGATAGGCTCCTGGGTGGTGCACATCAATGTCAGCAGGTGCTGCCCCTAGGTCGTTGTCATGTGGACCTCTCCAGCAAGGCATCTTGCTTCATTGACATGTACACACAAGGAATAGAGAGAAACTGCTAATGGAGGAAGTCAACTTTTTGTAACCTAATCACAGAAGTGACATCTCATCAACCCTGCCATATTTTGTTCATTAGAAACAAGGGCCAGGGTCCAGCTCAGATTCAAGAGGAGGGGAGTTACACAGACATGAATACTAGGAGGTGGGGATCATTGGGAGTCATGTCTGTCCCACTTTGGAGTCATCCTCAATTCCCCTCCTTCTCTCAAACCCTATATCCAACCTATCAGGCAACATGACAGGCTGTTCCTTCAAAGCAACAGATCCAAATGCTTCAGTTGTTTGCTCAAATGTCACCTGTTCAGTGATATTTGATCATCTCCCTTACTATTGCAACCAACCTATTAATATACACATGTTCCCATACTTCTTCTCTCATTTTTCTTTTTTCTTTTTTAAAGATTTTATTTATTCATTTGAGAGACAGAGAGAGAGCATGAGTGGGGGGAAGGGTAGAGAGAAAAGCTGACTCCCTGCTGAGCAGGGAGCCCAATATGGGGCTCCATTCCATGACCCTGACATCATGATTTGAGCAGAAGGCAGACACTTAACCAGTTGAGCCATCCAGGCAGCCCCCTCATTTTTCTTATAGATCACGATCATTCTAGGTATTTTTATCATTTTCAAAATGATGTCTCTCCCCCACCCCTTGGCACAAAAGCTGCATGAGGGCAGGGATTTTCACCATTTTGTTTGCTGCAGTATTCTCCATGCCTAAAGCAGCTCAAAAATTTTACTGAATGAATGAATGAATGAATATTAAAATACATGAAGATGAGTTCTCTTTTAAAAGCCCAATACAACAGGGAGAACATTATTCAAAGATTCACAAAGATTTCAACTCTTCTGTACAAGCAGGTGTGGACGCTGTTGGTTTTTCCAGGTGCTCTTGCTTGGCTCCCAGGTTGTGCCCACCATAGTTATAACTCCCTACTACACCAAAACCAGAAGGGACTGAGCAGAGAAAAGGACTTCATTTCAGCCTTGAAGGGTGGTCTCTAATTTAGCTTTGCAAACCACACTACATGGGCTTCTGGGATGAAACTACAGGGAACATTCTGCCAAGGAAGCCTTCAACACCCAGTGCCCACCAAGGGGCAGACCATGGTCATGGGTGGACAGCAGTGGAAGGCAGCCCAGGGCAGAAGGAACTGGGTGTATTTTTCTGCTTAAAGACCAATAGCCCTGAGGCTCAAGGGGCTCTTTGTAAAGCAGAGCTCCTCAAATTTTCCACATCAGTATCCCTCATGGTAGTTAAAAATGAACACTGAACCCTAGGGGTTTGTGAGGGTCCAGTCTGAAGCTGACCAGAAAACCAGAAATTTATCTGCTATTATTAATTTCCTCCTTCAAATTCACCCAGAATTCACATTTTCCTCAGCAACACAGCTGCATCTGATTTAATATACAAATAATGCTTTAAATTACATATAGAAGTTTCCTAAAACATTCTACCTTCTTTTCAGTCAATGAAGGCAATGCAAAAGGACCGAGGCTGTAAATTCCAGAAAATTTGGGCTGAAGAGAGTGCATACTGCAGAGCAGATTCAGGACTAGGGCAATTTCTTCCCATGATACTTTGAGAATTCAGATATATGCTCGTGAATGTGCAGATGCAGAAGGCAGCTGGTGGGGAAGTCAGAGGGCAAAGCACCGTCAGGGATGAAGCTCTGCACAACTCTTGGAGGCTCTGGTCTGCGGAGACTCTTTAACCATTTTCTCGCTGAGAGGGTAAGAAGCTCGAGTCAGATGGTAGACTTTCAGATCCTGGTCTCTTTTTTGGGTTGTTTTTACCTTGGAAAAATTCCCAGTTTTCCAAAGACATTTTCCATGAACAAAGACCTCTGATTCCTTTGTTCCTGTTTTATTTCCAAGACTGTAACTTTTGGCACCTGTAAATACACTAAGCCTCCAAGAATCCAGTCTTTACAATCAACTCCATTCACAGCTCAGATTTCATTGTCATCATATCAATTGTGTTACATGTGGTAAAAAGAAAAGAAAAGAAAATTTTGGCTAATTCAGGCTTTTCAGAAAATCTGCTAAATGAAGTAAATTTGGGAGCTAGGCTCTACCATTAGATCAATTCTGAATCCACATTTTTACCTTTTGTCTTAAGTCTATTTTCTCCTTCTCAAAGAATAATGATTCAAGCCTGAATTCGGTCCCTCAAAACTGGGAGTGTCTCTTCCCCTGACTAAGGGGAACATCTGAGCAAAAGTCATCATTAAATTCATACCATTTCAATAGAAAGCTATGGAAGATGAGGAGTAGCCAAACAACTTTTGTTTCTGCTCTTTTCAATGTTCCACCGAGAAGCATGGGGCTCTTGATCCCGGAATCGAGTTCGAGTGCAGAGATCGCTCAATGTTCCACGGAACACAATGAGAAACCACAAGAATCTTTCTGATGTGAGGTGTCTGGGTAAAATGAGGCAGTGCCTGGTAGCGAGGTCAGGTGAGAAATAACCTTGCTACAGGCTACCTTTGCTGCCCTTTTGCCTGTCACAGAAATGACCTTGTCTTTGCCACATGTTGGCACCTTGTTGGCACGTTTCCCTTAATCAATACAAACCTGGTTGAAAATTCTTCAGCAGGTATTATCTGCCACATGGCAAACTTACAGCCTTCTACATGAGCTCCTACAGTACAGATCGGAGCCTAGGTCAGCTGGCTGCTTGCACCGGAATCCCAGCCAGCTCTCCCCGTCTCTGGCTGCCTTAGCTCCTCAGTGCCTCAGTTTCCTTATCTGTAAGCTGGGCCTAACCATAATGAGGATTCGAATGAGTCAATGTGCACAAAGTGTCACTGCCTGGCAGGTAGGAAGGGCTACATGTGTGAGCTCTCACTGCATTTCACCAAGACTAAGATGTCATCGATTGTAAGCAGCGCCACTGTTGTATATACCGCTAAGAAAGTAAAAAAATGCTGCCAGTTAACGATGATGCAATGCTTTCTTATCTCCTCAAATGTTTATTTTAGACTTACCAAAAGTGCTCATTGAGTGACTTATGTAGATTTATCCTACGTCACCCTTGAGCAAAGCTAAAGAGGAAAATACAGGTGAAAAAAAGTGGTTATTCTCAAAATGTTCTCAGAGTCCAAATCTTCATAGTGATTTTCAACTCAGTGTTGTCAATGTTCATTGTTCTCAACACAAAGTCCGTCCTCTAGGCAATCGATGGCATGAGGAGGAAGCGCTTCTTTCCTGGGTGCTGCACTCTGATTCTGAAAGAAGGTGTCGGGCAATGACAACCCTGTCATGACCTTGTGTCAAAGACAATAAGACATTGATCTTAAGACACATTCCAGTTGCCTATCTGCTAAAAATGTGTGTGGTGGGGGTGGGCAGTGCATCTTAGAATCAATGAAATGTGTTAATAATATTACATTATCAGGGATCCCTGGGTGATGCAGCGGTTGTGGCGCGATCCTGGAGACCCGGGATCGAATCCCATGTCGGGCTCCCGGTGCATGGAGCCTGCTTCTCCCTCTGCCTGTGTCTCTGCCTCTCTCTCTCTCTCTCTCTCTCTCTGTGACTATCATAAATAAATAAAAAAAATTACATTATCATTATAAATAGAGCAGACAAAGCTTACTGAAATGGTTGCATCATCACAGCCCATGCCTTCATTGAATTGTAAAGAATTATTAACCTTGGTCAGAATCTCAATCAGTTGTTCAAACGGATCTTTTGAGCACATTCAATTTGTTATTCCACAAGGGCACGATTTTCAGCTTGGCTGTTTAATTCTGACCCAAATCAGGAGCAAGTAGTCTTTACCACAGTTTCTCCTGGGATGTGCTGGTCTCTATCCAAGGAGTTTGGAAAGGAAAGGTCAAGTCATTTTTTATTCGTGTGTTTGATCATGAATTTGAGGGGGAAAGCAGCAAGCACAGTGTTGATTCTCTTCTGGTGGCCTCTTCTCTTTATCCCCTCTGGGTTTTGCCCATCTTTCAAGAGGCATCCCTCTAAGTGCAATGGAACTAGTGGTTCCTGCTCCAGTTGGCTTGTGGTACAATCGCCTGGAGAGTGTGGTAACTGGGCTAAAGCAGACTCCAAAGTGAGACCCAAGAGTCTGCATCTTAAAGAACTGGCTCCTCCCCATGATTCTGATGTAACTGAAATCTGCGGGTCATTGCTTTAGAAAAAAAAAAAAGCTGATAGGAAAAAAATGGGCAGAAGATGGAGAAATGGGCGTGGTGGCAAGACATTAGGATGTGTCCTTTCTACACAATTCGTTTTCACAAAGTGACTCCTTTTTAGCAGCTTTTTAAAGGTAATATATTGACTTTATAGTGTTCTTAAAACAGAATGAGAGATGTAGGGGAAGCTGTGGAAAAGGTTGGTTTACGTTCTGCACTTCCATCAGCAGCACAATCCCAGCGTGTGAAAAACTGGGAGATGTTCTGGTGCACCCAGTAGGACATCAGAAGTGCGGGCCAGCAGCTCTGAGACCTTGAGATACCTGTACCTTCCGCCCCCTTCCGGCCCCACTCAGCCACCACCCCAAAGCTGGGACCCCCCCTCAAGATCAGAGGGTGATGTCCAGGGAGATCGGACTAATGTGCCCACCCAGCAGTCTGTGGAAAATAGCAACCAATTGATTCACCTGTTCAGAAATTACTACGGGAGTTCTTTTGAAGAAATAAAATACAGGGTCCTCTGTAGAATAGTTTAAGGGTATTTTTAACTACTTATAACCCCAACAGCCTTACAAAGTAATTATTTCCATTCATGAATAATGGCCTTCTAATTTTAATTCTTATGAACCCACATAATTGTTACATAGTTTTAATCACAATATATATACATATAGTTTTATGTATACATTTTTGTCTTAATATAATTCTGTAAACTTTCTTCATGTTTTATAGTTGCCGTATAATTTTAAATAACAGCACAACATTGCTTTTTATTGATTCGCCACAGCTTGCTTAATCCAACTGCACAACTTCTTTTAGCTGTCCGCTGTTACAGGCAACGCTGGGATGCAAATCTTTTTATGCAGCATTTTACACACCTGCTACTTCAGCCAGTGGCCAGGTTCACTGAAGCAGTTTGGAACAGAGAACTCTGCCTGGGACATTGGGTCACATGTCCACTCCTGAACCAATCATGGGAAGGGGGTGGGGAGCGTCCTGCTGCCAGCTTCCCAGAGGGGCTGGTGCCCAGTGACAGTTTGGTGACTGAGTGGATGACTTATTAAATAAGACAGCCAAGCATCAAAGCAAGCACAAACATAAGAGCAACTGCAAATCGTGGCCTTCTGCCGTTGTCACCTTGGTTTCTGATACACTTTGTTGTTGCTTTCACAGGCTAAATGTATGTACTGAAGACTGAGAGTGAGGCAGAGAAGCCCAACCTGGGGAAATTATTAAACTGTATAATATAATATAATATATTAATGTTCTATTAAATTATACTATTAATATAAATTAATATAATATTAATAATATATAATTATATAATACAATATTATTATATAGAAATGTATTCCTAAAGTCTCATGATGGGCTTGCTTCCCCACTTGTAATCTTCTCTCTCTCCCCCTTTTTTTTTTTTTTTTACCCCCGGAAGAATTATTATTAGTCACAAAAATATTAAAGAAGGGGGGCAGGGAGGAGGAAGAGGAAGGAAAGAAGAGGTGGCCTCTGGAAGCTGGGTAGGGTGAGGAACTGCATTCTCCTCTGAAGTTGCCAGAAAGACTGCAGCTCTTCCCATACCTTGATTCTAGACTTCTGGCCTCTAGAACTGTAAGAGAATAACTGCACTGTTTGAAGGCACTGAGTTTGCAGGCATTTGTTACAGCTGCAGTGGGCAATGAATACATCTGCTCTTCGGGCAGGGATGGGGAAGACACAGAATTTAGTAACAGGAGAGATATATAATAGCTGCTAACATCCAACCATGGAGGCCTTGCTCTGTGCCGCATATTCACCCAGATTCAAACTGCATGACATGGAGGGATGAGCACCATTATTATCTGCATGTGACAGATGTGAACCTGAGGCTCACAAAGGTTAGTAACTTTGTGAGCTGGCACAGCCCAGCAGGGGTTGACTCAGGATTTAGACTTGGTCCAGCCACGTGCAGTGGTGCGTGCCTGTGGAGCTCTGGGCTGTAGCGCACCACGCCCACAGAATGTCTGCACTAAGTGCCACATCACTACAGGGAACTCCGGGGGGTGGGGGACCAGCAGGGGGCCTGACTAAGGAGGGTTGAAGTGGCTCAGTCAACAACAGAACAGGTCAGGATTTAGAGATAGTGAGGAATCCAGCAGAGATGCTGCATGAGACTTGCCCAAGGTACACACTTTGTGGCAGAGGCAGGACCTACCTTGGACCCTCCAGTTGACTCGAGTGGACTCTTTTTTTAAAAGTATATTTGATGGTGGGGGTTGGGGGGATCACTATGCCTCTGCAGGGGGCTGGATCTTGTGGGAGGCGTGGTGTAAAGAGCCAGGCCTGGAAGGGAAACAAGGTAGATCCTTCGGGACTCTGCTTGAGGCTCTGCTGCAGACATCACTGCTTCCTAACCAGACAGAGGCTCTGGGTGGCTGATCTTGTTTTGTGCGTGCTCTTGTCTCAACATAGAAATGGTCTCAGTGTGGGCTTCATGTTTCACTATGGATGTAGGGTCTCAGTGTGGACATTGTCTCTCCAGCTGCTCTTTAGAGCTTCTGACTCCTCACAGAGCCTCGCTAGCACCTTTCCCTCAAGCTTTAACACCTCTGTCCGCACAGAGGTCGGAGAAAAGTTTGCAAACTCCACCAGCCCAGAGCTCCTGGGGATCCTTGCAGGCTCTAGGCTCTGGTGTTCATCTCACCAAAGGAACTAAAGGCCCCAGAGACCTGGTTTGCTGAGCCTAGCTTCTTGAACCTACTGGTGGCCACTGCAAGTAACTGTGTGTTCTGCACGCCACCTAGCGGGTGCCCAGGGCCCCAAGAGTTTCTTCTCAAACCAGATCTCCAGGCAGGGGCTCCCACTACCCTTCCTCTCAGGTTAGCTCCGGGGAGGTTTAGCTGACTTAGAGGGTCTCCAGCCCTCTTGGCTTCTGGGACACCTTAGAAATGCTCGAGGCCAGCTAGTTCCCTGAAACTTTGTGAATTTACACTGAGGCTGCCCCATCCCAGGCTCTGCCTGAGAGTCCTCTGAGTTAAAATACAGAACAATGCTTTTTGTCATTTATCAGCTCTGTGTCCTGAATGAGCATGGGGAAGCCAGGTGGGGGAATCAGTACCTTATTTCAATATGAGAGGAACTAACAGAGGAGAGTGAATTTTAAAAAGCTATTGAGAACACATTGTTTGACTACTTAGATAAAATGGACTCATTCCTTGAAAAACACAAAGACTGTAACTCAATATGAACTAGAAAATTTGAATATGCTTACAACTGCTAAAGAAACTGAATTCGTAATTTGAAAAACCCCCAAAAGAAGTCTCCAGACCCAGGTGGTTTCATTGGAATTCTACCAAATGTTTAAAGAAGAATTAACACTACCTCTATACATTCTCTATCAGAAAATACAAGAGGAAGAAACACTTCCAATTCACTGTATGACACTGCTATTATCCTGATATCAAAACCAAAGACAGTACAAAAAAGGAAACTATGTGAATATAGACATAAAAATCATTAATGAAATATTAGCAAGTAGAATTCAGCAATATATAAAAAGAATTGTACACCATAGCCAAACAGGATTTGTCCTAGGGATGCAAGGCTGATTCAATATTGAAAATCAATCAATGGAATCCACCATGTTAATAGGCTAAAAAAGAAAAGTCACATGATCATATAAATTGGTGTGGGAAAAACACTGACAAAATTCAATGCCCATTCATGTTTTTAAAAAAAGCTCAGAAAAATGAGAATAGAGAATTACTTTCTCAACTTAATAATGAGCACCTACAAAAACACTCTACAGCTAACATACTTAATGGTGAAAAGACTGAACGTTTTTCCCTTATGATTGGGAAGAAGGCAAAGATGCCAACTCACCACTCTTATCCAACACAGTGCTTTGGCCTGAAGGAAGGCCAAAAAAAAAAAAAAAAAAAAAAAAAAAAGGTGGGAGGTGTGGAATAAAAGGTGTACAGACCAGAGAAAGAGGATGTATTTGCAGAAGATATGATTGTCCAGGTAGAAAATCACCAAGGAGTAGATTACCCTCAAATAAGATTACATTCAAATAAGTGGATTTACCAGACACAGGGATACAAGATACATCTATAAAAATCCATTGCATTTCTATAGACTAGCAATGAACAGATGGACATCAAAATTTTTAAAACAGTATCATTTATAATTGTTCATTACAAAGGTGAAATACATGTAATCTAATAAAGCATGCTAAGAACTACAAAATATTTATGAGAGAAATCAAAGATCTAAACACACAAATAAATAAACCATGTTCATGGATTGGCAGGTTCAATGTAGTAAAGATGCCAATTCTTTCCAAATTGCTATACAGGTTTAACCCAATTCCTATCAAACTCTCAGCAAGATGTTTGTAGATATAGACAAGATTATTCTAAGCTTTATTTGGGAAGGCAAAGGAATGAGAATAAGTAAAATAATTTTGAAAGAGAAGAATAAAGTAGGAGGAATCAGTCTATTCAATTTCCAGACTTATTATAAAGCCAAAGTAATCAAGGATTTGTACTACTGGTGGAGGAATAAACATATAGACCAATGGAACAGAATAGAGAACCCAGAAATAGATCTATGCAGACATGCTCGATTGATTTTTGGCAGGTGCAAAAGTAATTCAATGGAGGAAAGGTTGCCTTTTCAATACACAGCACAGGTGCGATGGGACATCTGTAGGCAAACAAACAAAATCCTTAACCTAAACCACATAGTTTGCACAAAAATTAACTCTAAATTTGTCATGGGCTTGGATGCTGAATATAAAACTATAAAACTCTGAGAAAAAGGCAAAGGAAACAATCTATGAGATCTAGGTTCAGGCTACCTTAATCTTAAAACTACAGAACACAAACATACAATCATCTATTTCAAAGAAAGTAGGAAGCACATTCTTTTCTTCACCTTCCCAGTTGCCGCCCTTTCCTACAGAAATGATAAAATCATGTGGGAAGCTTTTTCAAGCTACCAATGCCCAAGTTCCATTCCCAGAGATTTGATTCATTTGGTCCAGGGTAGTGCCAGAGCGTCTACATTTTGGAAAGCTCCCAGGTGATTCTGATGTGCAGCCAGGTTGAGAACCACTGTGTGGAATGAAGAGCTCCCACAAAACACCATCAGTATAGTGATTTTCCAAAGGTGATCCCTGATCAACCTATAGCAGCAGCCTCACCTGGGTGTTTGTTAGAAATGCACATTCTCAGGCCACACTCCAGCCCTGCTGAATCAGAAACAGCCATCCGTGTTTCCACAAGCCCTCCCTCCAGGTGATTCTGATGCCCACTCAAGTTTGAGAACGTCTGCCTCAGTAGACAAATTCTGAGCCAGCCAGGAGCAGCTGGTTCCCAAATAAGAAAATACATGTGGTTAAAAAGCAGGAAGAGCATTGTTCAACCTCCCCGGTGATCAAAAGAAAAGCCACGTTAAAACAGCAGGGAAATTCCACCTAACACCTGTCAAATGAGCAAATTTAGAAATAAATCAAGCAAAAGACAATACTGCATGCTTCCCTCTTCACAAAACTAGGGTAACCAACCACCCAGTTTGCCTGGGACTGAGGGGCTTCCCAGAAGTGGGGACTTTCTAAGCTAAAGTCGGGACTATTTGGTGCTTCGACCCAAGACTTATCAGATTCTTACAATTATTGCTTACTCTCTATTTTCTCCCATTAGGCAGTGAGCCACAGGGGCAGAACCCTGTGTTTCTTTTATTATGTAGCCTGGTCTCTATCCTTATACATAACAGATGCTCAGTATATATTTAGGGAAGGAAGACAGCAAGGAACAGAGAGACAGAGGAAGCGAAGGGGAGAGGATGATAAACCTTTGCTGAGCAGTCAGCCCCTCCCTCAGTATTTCCATAGTACCAGACATGCCACGATTATAATTCTGACTGCACTGCATTACAGCTGCTTGCTCATAGGTGGTTCTCCCTCAGTAAACCATGAGCTCCTCCCATGCATGGACCGTATCCCACCCACAGCAATATAATCAAAGGTGTCAGTGCCTAGAGGTTAGGAGGATGAGTTCTAAGCTCAGTCTTCCTGGGTTCAAATCCTCACTCTCTGTACTATCAACTGTGTGACCTCGGACAAGCTGATTCACCTTCCTCTACTTCTCTATTCATCTGAAAAATGGGTATGAAAAGAATACCATAGGACCTACCTCATGGGTTTGTTGTGAGAATTTTATGTGTCTGAATGCATGTAAACCATTTAAAATGGTGCCTGGAATACCCAGAAGGCTCAATGCTGTTGGCTATTATTATTATTATATTACAGGAAAGGGACTCACAAACCCCATTTGAGGGATTGAAGTTACCTTCTAGTGATCAGGAAGCTGCAGGTGGCTGTATTTTCTGGATGGTGGATAAGCAGCAGTGTGACTGCCTCCAAACAGTCAAGAGGAAACTTTTCAGGGATGAGAAGATGATGCAGGAAGGCTACAGGCTATCACTAGGCTTCTCTTGCCCATGTGCTCCTTCACACGTCCCCTACTTGCTTCCCCATTTAGACCAGATACCTCAGTGTCCCTATACTTCCACACGCACTGTCAGTTGAGAGAGGCAAGGGCCCTCACTAGAAAGTCATATCTAGGTGAATGGATCCTTTGGTTCATTATGGAATCCCTAGGACCTGGTTTGTGGCACAAGAGTGTGCATTCGGGAACTACGTGTAAACTGACCAATTTTAATGGTTGTAAGTCCTTTTAATTCCATTTGTGTATCAGTGTTCTGAACACCCTCACCTCTGGTCCTGCCCTTGACCATGTACTTCCCAGCTGTGTCATTCCTGTTGGGTCCTGAATCAGAAGCAGAATGGCCATAAACAAAGTGACTCCATTGGCATTTACCCAAAGGGCCTGGAAATCTAGGTCCTCACAAAAACCTGCACATGAGGGGCACCTGAGTGGCTCCGTTGGTGAAGCGTCCGACTATTGATTTCAACTCAGGTCATGATCTCAGGGCTGTGACATCGAGCCCCGCTCTGTGCTGGTGTGGCACCTGCTTAAGATTCTCTCTCTCCCTCTGCAGCCCCACCCCAGTTGTGCACATGGACTCTCTCTCTCTTAAAAAAATAAAACCTGCATGCAAATGTTATAGTAGCTTTATTCATAACTGTCAAAACTTGGAAGCTACCCAGATGTTCTTCAGAAGGTGAATGGATAAACAGGAGTACATCCAGACAATGGAATATTATTCAGGGCTAAGAAAGAAATGAGCTACCCAGACATGAAAAGACACAAGAAAGCCTCAAATACAAATCACTAAGTGAAAGAAGCGCATGTGAAAAGGCTACGTTCTGTATGACTCCAATTATCTAACACTCTGGAAAAGGCAAAACTATGGGGACAGTAAAAAGACGAGACATTGTCAGGGGTTCAGGGGGACAGATAAATCAGGTGGAGTGCCAAAGACATTGAGGGCTGTGAAACGAATTCCGAAAAATAAAGTGGCCCCATCTGTGAACTTCCCGGGACTCCCCTCTCCCCAGGGGCCCACTGACTTGAGAGCTAAGTAGTGCAAACAGAGCACACTAGATTAAAGAGGCAAGAGCCTACACTGTCCTTGTCACTACCCTTTTTTAGGGACCTAACATGAGCACCCCTTGTCCCAGCTCCTTGCTGGCATCCACATGTATTCTCGGCTCTGAGGCACTAAGCTTGTCTTTGCGATGGAGTTAGGCATAATGAGATCATCCATCCAGAAGAGAGGAGCTCCTAAAGCCAACAAAGGCTGGATTAGCACCTGTCTCCCTCTCCCCTGCTCCCCAGAATGGATCCTCCCTTCTGTGTGTCCCCACTGAGACATGCTACCAACCACACCTTTGCAAGCTTACTTCTTTATCTGTGTCCCTTTCCTGGACCAAGAGTCTGTTAAGGACAGGACCCCATTCGTCCATTGTCAGTTAGGGAGCCCCTACCTGTGAGGTCTGGCAGGCACAATGCTCCACATGGAAGGCGGGGATGGGTAAGACACAGCCATAGCTGCTGGTGAGGGTTCAGTGCAGGAACCTCATGTCCTGCTCATTTCTACTTCCTTGGCACTGAGTGCCGGGCCTCGCAAATGAAAGACGTGTTTGTTGAAGGAACGGATGAAAATCCCTGCATGACCCCACAACAGGCTACAAAAAGGGCTGCCCCTGAAATCTGTTCCAAGCTCTCTGGCCATCTAGGCCTGGAACCTGGGGAGGGGCAGCAATGAAGGCAGTGTCCAAGTCACCTAAGGACAGAAGGTGTCCCTTACTGTCACAGATCAATAGCCAGGTGAGCCAGCTCAGTGTCCTGACAACCCAGCGCTGCCCTTGTGAGAGCACCCCAGTCCAAGGAACCATCCTCCCAGGAGAGGAAAGGTATTGACAGGGTTCTTTCTTGTCCTTTGATTTTTTTCCCCTCCTTTTAAAAAAATGAGACCATACCCACTATGCACTATTTTGCAACTCTGGGGCAGGTCCCCCCCACTTAAAAACATATAATGTATATATACACATATTTTTTAAAAGATTTATTTATTTATTTAAGACAGAGATTTAGAGAGAGGGTGAGCAGGGTGAGGGGCAGTGGGAGAGGGAGACAAGCAGACTCCTTGGTGAGGAGCCAGAAGTGGGGCTCAGTCCCAGGACCCTGAAATTACAACCTGAGCTGAAATCAAGAGTTGGTGGCTTAACCAATTGAGCCACCCAGGTGCCCTAAAATATATAATGAACATTCTTCCGTGTTACTAAATTTATAAGTCAAGTACCAATTTTAATGGTCGCACAGTATTCTGCTACAGGAATGCATCAGCCTTTATTTAATTTTTTTTCCGTAGTTGGGAATATTTAGGCAATTTCCAGATTGTCATTGTGAGGAATATCCTAAATCTTTCAACCCTTAGAAGAAATTCCTAGGATGGGAATTGCTGAGTCAGAGAGTGTGTACATGTCAGCTTTGGACATTTATTGCTGAACCACCTACAGATTTCTCGCTGGGCAAGGATAAGCAGGCAGGCTGGGAGTGGGCCTGGGCAGTTTTATCCAGCTGCTCCTTGGCCTCATCTGGATCCCCAGGGAAGAGACACATTTCAGAATTCAGAATTTTCCAGAGAAATACTGCAGTATGCATTGCAGGTGCTGTGTTACACCTTCAGAAGGTTCTGAGGTGGACCCACAATCCAACTCCTAATTCTCATCTCCTCAGTAAAACATATGAACATTGATAGTGACAGAAGGAAAGCAAAACCACAACCAACCTCCTGGCAGCTCAGGGCAGGTTTTGCCACTATCTATGTTTGGAGCTAGAAGTATGTTAAAAACAAAACCCCCAAACAAAAAAAACCCCACCAGACTTTCAGTGTTCAGAATTTTTGCAGTTCAGATTTGTGGAGAAGGCAATGTGGTAGTCAGCCCGCTGCTCTGCGAGTGAAACGGGCTCAGCCAGGCTCAAGGAGGTCACGCAGGGTAAGGGTCAAGTCCTCATCTGGGGAAGGAAGCCCATCTGTGTTTGGATGTTGGCTTTCCCTACCATAAGCTGGGTGACCTCGGGCCAATAGCTTGCCCCTTCTGGGCCTTATCTCTGCAGAGCTGTGGCGAAGACTACAGAACACTCAGGAGGTACCTAACCAGTGCTGAACAGGTGAGAGCCGTCGTGAATTTGCCGTGGAAAATGGCAGAGCTGGGCAGTGAAAGGCTGGCCTTTTCTCGCAATGCCAGGTGGGCCCAGGTACACACTACGGCCCTGCCAGTCTGTCCGCTCTAACTCACCTACGTGGAAGGCTCAGAGATTTGGGTAGCACGAAGGGCCCATTGGTAGCCTCCGTGGATGTCCTCTCAGTGGCCCCAGATGGCTCCGGCCCGCCCGGGTGGCGCTGGGGTGCTCTGGGTGCGGCAGAGCCCTGGCCAGCCTCCCTTGGACCTCCACAGAGTGTGGTTGTTGCAGATGAAGGCCTGGATAGTTCGAGGCTGCAGTTCCAGGAGCGAGTCAAGCAAATACCTGGGCAGGACACCAGCAGGTCTCACAAAGAGTCTCACAAACTGTCTCCTTAAGGCCACGGGCCATCCAGCGGGAAGAGGTGTGAGAATGGGCAACCGCTGGCTTTCTGCAAGTGCAGGGTCCCCCCGACAGGCTGCAGGTGGGTGCCGCGGTGGGAGGGGGCAGGAGGCAGCTGGAGTGGCTGGGGAACCAGGGGTCTGGGCTCGGCTGCGGGGACAGAGCAGACAGGAGGGAAGGGGCCAGTGCATGGCTTCCTTCCACGTGTTGCAACCACACAGACCCGGAGGACAGAAAAACTGCACGCTTGGCTTGTTTACTAAAACTGGGGCGAGGGGTGGGGAGAAGAGAAGGAACAGACTAGGTAATAAAGCCTGAAAAGCACTCTGTCAAATCCCCTGTTGACGACGTTTTCCCAGTACAGATTATAGCACCTTGGTTGCTGGAGGCTCTTTGCACTGTGTTCTGAGACAAGCCTGCATTTGCCAAAAATAATTTTGCCAGGTCTGCACCAGGGGGTGGGGAGCTGGAAATTTTCAAAAGCCCCCAGTCCAATGAGGCCTTTCATAGAGCACCACATAGACCCTGGAAAATAGCAGACTGGCTCATCTGTTTAGAAATTGCTGCAGGGGTTTCTTTAAGAGACTTTAAAAATATTCTAAACGCCGTTGTGGCACATCGAGTGTTGCTTGCTTGCTCTTAGCTCTCTAATTTGATACAAGAATCACTTTCTTTCTAAACCCACCTCCCCATCTTTATCTAGAGTTGCATGGTTATATTGTTTTCATCACCATATTTTAAAATTTCATCTAGGGATCCCTGGGTGGCGCCTGCCTTTGGCCCAGGGCGCGATCCTGGAGACCTAGGATCGAATCCCACATCGGGCTCCCGGTGCATGGAGCCTGCTTCTCCCTCTGCCTGTGTCTCTGCCTCTCTCTCTCTGTGTGACTATCATAAATAAATAAATAAATAATTTTAAAAAAAGAAAATTAAAATTTCATCTGTAAACACTTTTCCATGGTTTTATGCTCTTCGTGGTAATTCTCATAACTGCATCCATTTCATTGCATTCAATACCACAGATTTCTCAACCAGAATGTAAAAAAATAGTTTTCCAATATTATAAATAATGCTACAACGAACATCTCTATGCCTATGGGATTTTTGCATACTGACTACTTAATTTTCAGTTATCTGCTCAACACATGTTTATTGTAACCTATTATGTGAGGTCCTAGAGATAATAGAAAAAAACAACAACAACAACAACAGACACAGTCTCTGCCCCAAAGGCTAAGTAATCTGTATTTTTAATGATCTGCAGGTCTTTCTTGAATACAATAACCCTCTGATTCAGATATTGTAGCATTCACTGCCAAGAAAGTAGATTGGGGCCTGGGACACACATTATTGGGGCTAATCACCACCACCCCTCTCTCCCCCCCACCACACCCCAGCGGAGCATGTGTAGGTCACAGGGAAGGACTTGCCACAGGAGCTGGGCTGAAGACAGAGGCTCTGGCAATGCCGGAGGGGGCTGAGGCCCCACTGCAATGGGACCAGGCCCACCCCATGACAGAGTGCCCTAGGCCTCTGTAGGCCTCTCCTTGTCCCCTCCCTACAGCTCATGCACCCAGGGACGGGCCCTGCAAAAAAGTGCTGGGATTCGGGGAGCAGGGAGGGTAGAAAGTAGGCTTCCTACGGGCCGGGCTGGCTCCCAAGGGGAGACGATGCTGTAAGCATGCACAGCTCCTTCTGCCATGCTCTGGAAGCAGGTATCCCTCTCCTCTGGATGAAGCCGGGATGCTGCTTCTCCAGGGGTTCCCCCTCTGTCCCCACCCGCCACCCTGCATGGAAATGGAGGGATGGGCAGCAAAGGCAGTGATGGTGGATGACGGTACAGACAGTTGGGAGCCCTCAGCCCCAGGTTGCTTTTGATTTATTGTTGCTAAATTAATGTACTGAAGCCTTACTGTGTGTCAGGCAGGGGGCCAACCTTTTGATGTCAC
Source organism: Canis lupus baileyi (assembly GCF_048164855.1). Classification (NCBI taxonomy): domain Eukaryota; kingdom Metazoa; phylum Chordata; class Mammalia; order Carnivora; family Canidae; genus Canis; species Canis lupus. Next base: position 36,600,977 of record NC_132848.1, read on the forward strand.
TGTCCTGTGGAATCATCTGGAAAGCCCTGACCGGGAGCACTTACCATCTATCTTCACATCTTCTCCAGGATCACACTAGGAAGTGGCAGCAACTGGCTGCAACCAAAATGGGTCTGATGGCAAAGCTGGGGTTCCCAGCCTCTGAACTATGCTGGCTACACTGGTCACCCCCGTCCTTCTTGCAGATGCATGGATTGCTTTCAAAATCACTGCTCACGATACCAAAGGGGAAAGAAAGAAAGAAAATGTGTCTTTTGGCACATGCAAGAATTCTTGGGTCTAGCCAAGAAAACCCCGAGTCTCCTGACGGCCAGATCTGCCACCTGCCCATGGTTCACACGTGATCACCACTCACAGTGGCAAGTGCTCAGTCCTCCTGACGAGCATGTGAGGGGGAATGATATTATCACCTTTTTTGCTAGCTGAGGAATCAAGGCCCAGAGAGGTTAAACAACATAGCAAGTGGTTCAGCTAGGATTTGAATCCAGCCCGTATGACTTCAGAAGCTGTAATTGTCACTACCTCCTCTAATTCCTTTTGGACCAAAGATGAACAAAGCAGCTAGGACAGAACACTGTGGTGATTGGTCATGGGGATTTTCCCTCGGTCCTTTTGGCATATACACTTCTAGATTTTTCCACCAGTCTCGGGGAAATGTCCATTACTCCGTATAATGTGGGCGTGGAGCAGCAGGGAGGGGCAGTCTCCAGTTATGGAAGTCTCCAGTTATTTCTGAGCCAGTTGACTCTTCAGGGGCTTATTCTTGTACCAAAGTACTTAACCCTTTTTAGCCTTTTTATTGACTGTCCTTGGTTCTAAAATGTCTCATGCATAGAACATTCCATTTCCATAATGTGGCCTTTCTTTCTCGTGAAGACTTCTCTTCCCTGCAAATATTGAGAGGGTTTTTTTTTCTCTGTTGATGAGTTAACACACGCCACAGCCCAGCCGGCTTTCACTGCCCCCTGTGCACCTTGAAATGTACCCAGAAGGTTTTTCACCAATTTTATTTGCAGGGAGCACTAAGAGGCCCTCATTGCACTGAGAACAAAGAGTAAACAAAACAAGGAGGGATCACAAGAGGTGAAGCTTTAAAGCAAATCCTTAGGATGCTTAATGATGACCTAACTCACAGCCAAACCTTCTCTAACAAATAAACAGGGGAATGCAGACTGCTCCGGGGTGGTTAGCCTGGCTTTCCCTTTCAGCAGCTCTGATATTCTGAATCATGACTCTAGCTTGTTGTGTAGCACATTACAGAGCTCTTTCATGCCCACAGTCTTCTCTGATCCCTCTAAAACTGTAGGGGAGTGATGGAGCCCGGAGGAGGAAGACAGACATGAAACAAAGATCAGCTTCTCCCCTGCCTCTCTCCACTGCCTGGTGTTATCTCTGCCTTGTGTGGCTAATCCACCCAATAGATTGGAAAAGCTCAAAACAAAACAAAACAAACCTCACTTGCCCAGTCTCCCTTGTAGCCCAAGGTTGTCATGGGGCATAGCTCTGGCCAGGGAGGTAAAAGCAAAAGTCTGCTGGGGATTGCTAGGATAGCTGCATAAAAGGTAAAGAGGCAGTTCCACCTCTTTTACCCTCTCTTCTTAGTGCCCTGAATATGGACTTGATGCTTGGAGCTGCAGCAGCCGTCTTGTGACCATGAGGGAAAGGACAAGAGAATTGCCAAGAAGCCAAAGCAGAACCCTGACATCACTGAGTTGCTGCTCCAATAGCTGAAAGCACCTGCCTTGGGACTTCTCCTTATGGGAGAAAAAGAAACGTCTGTTTAGGCCCCTGTTAAAGAGTATTTGTTCCTTGCAGGCAAAAACATTTCTAAACAATGGAGTGCTACTTGGGTGCTATTATCTCCATTATTCAGGTATCGAATGAGGTCAGAGACACTGTCTTGTTCAAGGTCCCATTGCCAATCAACAGAACATGCACTGAAGCATGAGCCTTGTCCTGGCCTCTCCCTGCCCTTTCACCGCTGCCTCCATAGTACGGTAGTGGCAGAAATTCTACCTAGCAAAAAAACCCCACTGCCCTGAATAACTAGCACTTCCTTCAAGCCGTGAATATGTTTTCCTGAGTCAATGGTCCAAGTGTTTGTGTGCAGCAAGAGGGCTCCCTCAGTTACTTTCCAGACACTAACCAGTTGGGACTTTGGCCACATAAAGGGAAGAGTGAACTATCTTAGCTGTTGGAAGCTTTAGGATGGAAGCTTTAGGTGTTCAGTTGGATTGAAGTAATACTCGGTAAGCTTTCCCTCCCATCCTGAGGCACAGCTGAGTGCAGTCCTGCATCGTCACTGGACGAAGTCAGGGGACATGGACACCAGCTGAGTGTCCAGAGGGGATCTGGTGACCCTTGGCCTCCATCCACCTGTGTAAATGCTCATGGAGTCTCACAAGCCAACCATGCACGTTTTCTTAACAAACACCTGCTTCTGGCCTGTGCAGGGTGATTTTCTGGATGCCTACCCCCAGTCTCCCATGTCCCTACCCTCCAGACTCTAGCAGTTCTCTGTGTTCAAATGCTTTTAAGTCATCTGGACTGTATTGTGTGTCATTTAACTGCAGTTGTAATTAAACAATTATTTATGCGATGATCTGCTGAAGGTCTGTTTCCCACATTAGACTGGAAGCTCCACATGGGCAGACACCCTGCTAGCCCTATTCACAGACATACCCCTCAAGTCTAGCACAGGACTTGGGCAAAGTAAATCCTTAATGATGTGCTTTGAATGAATAAATGAGCAGATAACTGGGTGGTTTCAGGAGCTCTTTCTACCTCTTGCTAATTTGGAATCCCCCGTCTCTCCATCTAGCACAGGAGGTTTACCTGTTCTCTCAGCAACTGCCGTTTTTCCCTCCTCTTCTGATCTGGCTCTGGTTCTAGGCCTTGAAAGAAGAGAGGTGAATGATAATAATATTAATAATAATAATAATAGCAGTTAACATTTATGAAACAGTTAGTATGGGCGCCGAACACGGTGCTAAGTGCTCTCTAACCATTACCTCATCTGATCTACATGCCAAGACTCTAAGGTAAATGCTACAACATTTCCATTTTGGGGGGAAGGAAAGTGGGGCTTCTTTGAGAGGGAGAGGGAGGGAGAGGAAGAGGGAGAATGACCAGGGGGTGGGGCAGGCTTTGCACTGAGCAGGGAGCCCAATGCGGGACTTGATCCCAGGACCCTGGGATCACGACCTGAGCTGAAGGCAGATGCTTACCTGACCGAGCCCCCCAGGTGCCCTGATAAATCTTTTGAGATACAGGAAGAGCCTGTTGAATACCAGGGTTTCCCTTTTCTTTCTTTCTTTTTTTTAAAGATGTTATTTATTTATTCATGAGAGACACCGAGAGAGAGACAGAGACACAGACAGAGGGAGAAACAGGCTCTCTGCGAGGAGCCCAATGTGGGACTTGATCCCAGGACCCTGGGATCATGCCTTGAGCCGAAGGCAGACGCTCAGCCACTGAGCCACCAAGGCATCCCCAGGGTTGCCCTTTTCAATGCCCTTCTGGGTTGAAGCCCGGTGGGCTGTGGGGAGAAGCTCTCTGGCTTCGGTTCCCAGTCCTCAGAACACAAGGCCATGGACAAGCTGGAAGACCACCAACCGAAGGCCGATGAGCTGCTGTTGCAAAACTCCCCATGGCCTCCCTTCCTCTGGGGGCTTCTCTTGCATATCTTGCTTCTCACGCGTCCTTCCTGGTCCCCACGCCAGCTCCAGACAAGACTTCAGGCCTTCCAGGAGCCCTGCCCACCAGAATTTACCTCAAAATTTCTCCACAGACTGTGATGTAGGGGAGACTGTGGGATGTAGGTTGCCCCAGTGGTGGCCAACTGCCCTGATCAGGATCCCACATTTCAGGGGGTGGTTGGGGCCTTCCGTTGAAAGGCTATACTCTGGAGGGGCCACCACCCACTTGGGCTCCTCTTCATCCCTGGTCCATAGTGGAGAATTTGCTACTTATCAATAATAGATATTAGAAATAGATTTTGGTGGTGAATATTCATGGCTAGGGAACATCATGGAAGCTAGAAATGAGCTCTCCTTGGTAAAATCTGTGGTTTTCAGATACGTGCGGTGGCTGACATACGCTAGAGGCATCTCATCCATGTGTGAACAGGAAATGGAGCCCAGGGCGCCCTCCCCCAGGCCTCCGCTGTATGCTCCATTCCTAAAGGGCCTGTGTCCAGCCACCAGTTGAGAGGATTTGGTGACACTTGGCCTTAATGAGCCTTTTACCCAAGGTACAGGTAGAGCACCTACAAGGACTATGAATTGGGACTGAGTGAGCAGGCTGTAGGATTGCTTTGCAGGTCCTTGCTGATACATGTGAGTCCAAGTGGGTAGCATTCCTACCAGGGAGCAAAGTCGGGGAGTACCACGCCTAACAACCACCAGCCTCTGCTATCAACCAAACCTTGCCAAATTGCCATTTGCCTAATGAAGTTGGCTAACATTAGTTCGCAATACATATTTCTACTACTCAACCCCAGTGCTGCATGCATGGATCCTTGTAGGGTTCTGTGAGTTGGCTTTTAAAAATTTAATTTAATTTAAATTCAATTAAATAACATATAGTGTATTATAGTTTCAGAGGTAGAGTTCAGTGATTCATCAGTTGCACAGAACACCCAGTATTCATTCTACCACCTGCCCTCTTTAATGCCCATCACCCAGTTACCCCACCCCCCAACCATCCTCCAGCCACCTTCAGTTTGTTTCCTAGTTAAGAGTCTCTTATGGTTTGCCTACCTCTCCAGTTTTGTTTCATTTTCTGTGGAGTTTTTTGTGTGGAGTCTTGGAAACAGCTCTGGAAGACATTCTAAAGCAACCCTAGAGCAAGGTATTTCAACCTTAGCACTGTTGGCAATTTGGCCTGGTTCATTTTTTGTTGCAGGAACCATGAATTGCAGGCTTTTGCAACATCATGGCCTCTTCCACAAAATGCCAATAGCACTCCCATCCTACCTTCTCCTGGCCCCCTGTGTCCAGTTGTGACAACCAAAAATGCCTCCAGACACAAATGTCTGCTGGGAGTAAAATTGCCCCTAGTTAAGAACTACTTCCCCTGAACTATTGGGTTAGATTCCAATACAGTCAACACGTCCATTAACTGAAGGAAGGGCTCTCCAACCTCCCAAAGAACAGAGTCTCTACAGAAACACACTGGCCAAAACACAGCCCTCCATCTCCACTTTCTAGTGGAGACACAACCTTAAAAGTTACAGAAAAACTAGGTCTGAGGCACACTCTCATCTCTGAATCATCTTAATGTTTGGAAAAGAACGCAATCTGAATGACAGAGGTGCCTTGGAGTGCAAGCCACCAGTGCCATAGCCATTCCCAGTAGTCGATGATGTCAGAAATTCCCATTCCCCACAATCAGAGCAAATTTTCCCACACTCAGCTTGCTTTGCTTTGCATGAGCGTGACATTTGATCACTGCATAAATGCTGGAGCCACGAGCATCCCACAAGAGTTTGCTGAGAGACGCCAAGAGCCTTCGGTCTGACGCTGCTACCAGGCATGAGCTGCGCGTCTTTGAAGTCACTCCTTCCCAACCTTCACAAACGTGCTCCTGCAAAATGGGTGGATTTTAGAAGCTGAAGAATTCTTTGTAAACCTGAAAAAGACCAGGCACCATCTCCCTGGAAAATATATATGAGCATAAAAGTTCCTCGCATAAAACGTCAGGGGTTTCACAGGTGTGTGTGTGAGGATGCAAGACCCCGGTTAGGAATATTCGGTGGGAGGCCTCTAAGCCTGCTTTCAGTTCTGACTTCCTGGAGCCTGTTCTCTTCCTGGAACAATGTTGACCACCAGTTAGGGCGGCTGGGAAGCTGAGGGCGGGGGGGAGCTTGACCAGGGGTGGAAGGGAACAGCATGAGTAACAGAGTATGAGTAACAGAGTGGGGAGAGGCTTCTTACTGTTTTTCTCTGATTACATCAAAGAAAGTCTCAGCTGGATGCTGTAGTCTCCTTACCCCCTCCGCTGCCATCTAATCCTCTTTATGGTAGAGGCCTGAGGCTGAGCCCCTTCAGGAGGCAATGCTATGAAATAATTAGTGGTAGAAGATCAATAATCCAACAAAACTCTACAGCAATGTGGGAATATAATCTGACCCCCTTGATATTTATAATCCTGGGGAAAATAAGGCATGAGTAAGTAGCAGAAAGCAGAAACCCACCCTGAATTCTAATTACAACAAAAAGTCGTTCTATCCAGAAAATGTTGGAACTGTAAGATCATTATGCTGCACCCCTTATACACTGCTGTATGTCAATTATATTTCAATAAAATTGGGAGGAGGAAAAAAAAAGCCTCTACATCAGGAGGTAGTTCCCTTGCAGTGTCTCACCAAAAATTACGAGGCAGAAATTTCATTTACACCTAAAAGTCATTCTCAAATCTTGACTCTAGTTCCAACAAGAAATTTTCCAAGTGTTTCAACATCTCCAAGTGAGGACAAATAGCAGGTGTTAACACCCCCAGTATCTCCAGGAGTACCTTAACTGCCCAGGGGTCCCAGCAGCACAGTAAGGTGGGCACTTGGCTGACTCAGTCAGTGGAGCATGCAACTCTAAATCTTGGGATCATGAGTTTGAGCCCCATGTTGGGCATGGAACCTACTTATAAAAATAGACTATTTTTTAGAGTAGCTTTAGATTTATCGATAAAAGCAGAAAGTACAGACTTCCCATCTACTCCATCCCTCAGATTCTTCTATTATTAATATCCTGCATTGGTGTGGCACATTTGTTATAATTAAGGAGCCACACTTTGCATTAGGATTCTCGCTTTGTTATCCACAGTTCTATGGGTTTTACAAAGACATGATATCATGTATCCACCATGATATGGTCATACAGAATCATATCACCATGCTGAAGATCCTCTGTGCTCTACCTACTGACCCCTCTGTTCTTCCCTCCCTCAACGCCTGGCAACCACTGATCTTTATCCTACTGCCTCCATAGTTTGCCTTTTCCAGAATGTCTGATAGTTGGAATCATACAGTATGTAGTATTTTCACACTGGCTTCTTTCACTTGGCAATATGCATCTAAGGTTCCTCAGTGTGTGTGTATGTGTGTGTGTGTGTGTGTGTGTTTAAGATTTTGTTTATTAAAAAAAAAAAGATTTTGTTTATTCATTTGAGAGAGAGAGCACAATTGAGGGTGGGGAGGAGAGGGAGAAACAGACACCCCCTGAGCAAGGAACCCTGATGTGGGGCTCAAACCCAGGACTCTGGGATCATGACCTGAGCCAAAGGCAGACCCTTAGCCTCCCAAGCCACCCAGACGCCCCCCTCTGTGTGTTTTTGTAACGTGATTGTTCATTTCTTCCTATAGCTGAATAATACTCCATTGTGTAGATGTACCCTAGTTTATCTATTGAAAGACATTTGTTTGATTCCAATTTTTGCCAGTCATGAATAGAGCTGATACAAAAAAAAAAAAAAAAGGAGGCAATGCTATGTAGTCAGAATGTAATGCCAACTTTTTTTTTTCACTGCATTTTTTTTCAAACCATTTATTTTTAATTCCAAAGGCAGAAAGTATAAACGGGATCAGCCAGGAATCTTCACTCAAAGTGGTTTCCCGCCCCGGCCATCAGCTTTTCCTTCTCTCCTAGGTGATCCCCGAGTGCTTCTTATGTGGCCTTCCAGAAATATCTCATGCACTGCGAGTATATGCAATATGCATTTTTTGCATTTGTTTTAAAATTAGTATTTATTTATGGCAAGTAAAGCTGGTCTCTGTTTATGATTTTGATGTATGGTTTTGTTTTCGAATAAATGTGTTCAGGGGCGCCTGGCTGGCTCTGTCGGTAGAACACATGACTCTTGGTCTCGGGTCGTGAGTTCAAGCCCCACCATGGGTGTGGAGATTACATACATACACACAGATGCATGCGTTCACACTTAAAGGAAGGAAGGGGTCACTTGAGTAAAGCACAGTGTCAGGTGTATGCACAGAGACGACACAGCCCCCAGCCCTGCTCTGTGCGGGGCCAAGGCCAGGCTTCACTGCCTCTCTTGGTTGCCCGCCTGTGGTGACCAGTGGCAGAGGCTGGAGGCATTTGGTTCAGACTCAGGTCGTGTTGGAGCAGCCCCCTCCCTGGCACCCTGTCCCCCGGAAAGGAAGGGGAGCCCAGGTGGAGGGCACAGGCCCTGTCAAAGGGATCTGGAGGTGGGATCCTGGCCTCTGGTCTCCTAGGCTCATCAGAAGCTTTCGAGCCCCTCAGTTTCTATTGTTGCCCCCACGTGGAGGAGCTTCCGTTACATCATGCCTGACGTGTATCTGCTTTCAGAAAGAACATATCGTCTGGAGACTGTCCTTCCACTGTGTGGGGGGCCTCGGTGCAGGGGCATGCACACGTGACTGCGGGAGGGCTTGTGGGGCCCCACATGGGTCTCAGCAAAGGAGCAGAGAAGCTGCAGAAATGGACCAACGACTCCGAGCTCCTATCTGTGCCACATTGGCCCAGCTGGAAGCACTTAATAGTCATGAATAGAATATTCATGCATTTTATTTGTGCACTAATGAATTTCATTATAAATACAATGAACGCCCTCATTCTTCTCAGACACAACACCTCATAAATCTAAGGAACAAAATTGAGAGAGAACCACTTACTGTCATTTATCCATAACTAAATTCCAATTTTGGAAGATACACGCAGACTCTCAGGATGGACCCTTGTGACTCAGACCCTGGACCACTCTCGTGCACGTGGATTCGTTTTAGGAGCCGTGTTAGATTCAAAAGAGGTGGGATGTGTTTACCATCGCACAGAACAATTCTAGGATTAATTTCACAGGGTCAAATGAAAACATGCTCAGAAATGCCTGCCACTGTCAGAGTCACTGTGATGCCACATGATAGTCACACAGTGACAGACCCAGTTTTCCTTTGATCACTAGATTCTTGCTCATTCATCAGTTGCAGGGATCATGAGAACTGTAGACCTGGCTGAGCCCTGGGAACCCATCCAAGTATCTTACAGACAATTGTTCACTAGTCACAAAAACCTCCGTGTCCCGGGGGCTGCCTTCAAATAAACACGTGGACCTCTCAGCAAGCCATGAGAAGGTTAAGCCCATTCCACGGAAAAATGTGTGGGTCTTCGTACTTGGCATGCATCTATGCAACTGGGTTTTTTCTTTTCGTTTTAAAGATTTTATTTATTTATTCATGAGAGACACACAGAGAGAGGCAGAGACACAGGCAGAGGGAGAAGCAGGTTCCCTGCAGGGAGCCCGATGCCGGACTCGATCTCAGGATCCTGGGATCACGCCCTGAGCCAAAGGCAGATGCTCAACCACTGAGCCACCTGGGTGCCCCAAGCCTCCCTCAATTCCAACATCTTGACCAGAATGCTACAATCCATGAACCTACATTTGACATGTCATGATCACTCAAAGTCCAAAGTTTACATCAGGGTTCATTCTTGGTATCGTACGTTCTATGGGTTTGGACGAACGTATAATGACATGTATCCATCATTATATCACCATACAGAATAGTTTCAGTGCCCTAAAAATCTTGCTTTTATATACTGACTTTTTTTCCCCTGATGAGCTATACACCATAAGCGTTTTCTTGGATCATTAAATATTCTCCGGAAAAAAAAATTATTTACGTGGCTGGATTAGCTGGAGAGCAGGCTAAGCTGCTACATCAGAGAGACCACTTCTCCCGGGTGCCGAATCTTCAAAGAGGGATCCACATACAGGTTTCTTTCCCTCTCATCCAGCACATAGAGGTGGGCAGGGTGCTATGGGGCTGCTCACTCAGGAACCTGCTTCCTTCCATCTTTTCCTCCCTTTGTATTTCATTTGCTGAAGAGAGAAGACTGCCCACAATCTGTGCTTGTGCCAACACCTAGAGATTATTCTAAAAAAACAGGACAATAATGCCCAGCTCTCGGGGTCATCTGTGAGCTAACCGAGACGAAGGCATGACCGAGCCTCTGATGGCACCCTGCAGAGTGGGTGCATTCACAAGCGCTTCCTTCTTATTGCAGAGGCTCAAGGGAGAGCAGAGTCGGTGATGGTAACCGCAAGCAAAGTGTTTATGAAGTGCAGCTCTGATATCTGTGTGTGGCTGTGGGAGGGCCCCACGCCAGCCTCCCAGAGCTGCGTGACCACACCTAGCAGGGAGGGCCCTGGCAGGCCTGGCCCTCAACACCTGCTGTTGGCTTTCTCTTCCCTTCCTTTGTTTAATGGTCCTGGGTATGGACCCAGGCTGAGTGCTACCAGATTCGAAAAAATAAATTTATAATAAGGCAGGCATCAAACTCCATGAGCCACACAGGAGGCAAGGCAATTACATCCCTAATCATTTTCCTATCTCTGCACTTTACCATGAGAAATTCATTTCAACAACTATTAGGCTTGAATTCGCTACAGTAGGAATGCCACGGAAGGGATGGCGGATGCACCCACAAAATTCCCTTCCCATGGGTTGTTTCTTGGTGAGACATCACACTAGAGTGATGCTACAGTGGACAAGGTTAGGCACGTTCCCTTATGGACCTGAGAACTGTCTGAGGCTGGTGCCCTGGAGCAGAATGGCCAGGTCATGAGGTACATGGTGCTGGTCTGTCTCAACTCTTACAGCACAGCCTGAGAGTCCCCTCGTTAGGCATCAATCAGCTTCTGATGTTGCCAGATCTCATGAGGATAAGGTGACCTCTCGTCATTTCGATTCACTTCTTAGTTACTCGTGAGCTTGCATCTCTCTGGTCTTGTCAGATTCTTCATAGAATTCCCAGCTCAGCGTCCTCCGCTTGTTTTCCTCCAGGCCCCTGAAGGTTGAGCAGAACTCCTTGGTGCCATCTGGTCTAGGCCCCTTGTCAGCTTTAGATGCTGAAAGTTGTCTTTTCCCAGTGTTGCTGGGACTCTATTACCTCTTTTTCATGGTGGCCCTTTGGATCAGAACCTGTGATGCTGTTGGTCTATGGTTCACGTGTTGAGACCATGGTTTCAAAGTCCTTCCCACCTCCAGATCACAAAGATGGTTTCCTATGTTACCATATACATTTTCTGTTTGTAGCACACATAGGCATTTCAGTGTTAATCTGTTTCAAGGCTAATTTTGTTATAGGGTTTTAGACAAGGATCCAGTTTTACAGTTATACATACAGTGATAGAGTTTTCCCAGCATCATCTGTCAAATTGTCCTTTCCTCTTGATTTGCAAGTCCTATACTTTTTTAGCTCTGTGGACTTACTCATTCAAGTATAGTTTGTGTCCCAGTAAAAGTAACCGATTATAAGCAGGAGGCAGAAGCAGCAGCCTGCTGTTCACACAGATGGACACCAGGGGACACACCTTCTCTTTGTGCTTTCAAGCCCTGGGAGCTTGGACAAATGTTTGAGGTCCGACCTTGAACCTCACCTTTTTCACTAGGACAACGGGTACAATAGTCCCAAGGATTCTTACAAAGATTAATCGAACCGCTGCCTGTGAAATGCCCTGGGTGTGCAGTTCTTTTGTTTTCTTTGTCCAAAGTTTCCATCAATTCCTGCCTCTTTTTCTCATTTCATCTCCAGGCTGTTTTGAGGCCTTCGTTTTCCTATGCATTTGTTTGCAAGTCGCCCCCACATCATCCCAGACATAAGCAATGCATCCCCTTCCATGTTGAATATAATGTTTGCAAATATATAGGAACTGGATCTGATTGCATTTGATTGGCTGAGATAATATTATGTGCACGTTTAAAGATGTCTCCATTGCAATTTTTGTGTCAACATTTTTCCTTCATATTTTGAAGCATTTTTTTTAAAGATCTGAAATGTTTTATAAACACTACCACTTAGTGGATAAAACAGCCCAGACTTCTCTACCTCTGCAAAACTAACCTTGTGGCTACCATTTGCCTTCCTGTGTAGATACCTACTTGGAACCCAGCATGGCCGTTCCCTCATGAACCCAAGCCCCACCATCCCATCTTCCACCTGACCAAACCCAGTCAGTGCTGTACCTGGGTCTCCACCGAGGACATGCAGTATTCTTTTCTAGAGCCAATAGCCAAGGACACACGCCCTGGACCAGGCTAGCTGGGTTCAAATTCTTGTTCTGCCACTTACCAGCTGTGACTTTGCAGAAGTTCGTTGACCTCCCTATGCCCATTTCCTAATTTGTAAAACAGGGCAGGAATGACAGCTACCTCATGTGCAAAGTGCCTGGGCAAGTGAATGCCAAATTCCCTTGTGCTATCAGTACAGTTCCGTTCAGAGATGCAGTCTTCTCCACTGGAGGCACTCAAGTATTTCCAAATTTGACTCACAAGAATCACCTGTAGGACTTGATAAAAATCTAGATTTTCCAGGTTGATCCCCTGAGGGATCTAATTCTGTTGGTCTAGGGTGGGGCCCTGGGTTTTGTATTCAACCTCAGTTCTGTAATGTGAATCATATAGTGTTAGGCAAATTATGGAATCTCTCTGTGCCTCAGTTTCTTCTATGTAAAATGGGGATAAGGGCTATCTAGGCTGTGGTAAGAATTAAAACAGTGTCTATAACACCCTGCACAATGCCTGGGGCATAGATTCCTTTTCCATCTGTCATCTTAGCCTCTGGCATAAAAACAACAGTTCCTTGGACCAGATCATTATTCAATTTTTTGGAAAATTGTTTTTATCGGTTAAATTTTTTAAAAATAAAAACAGCTATAGGGGCACCTGGCTGGCTCAGTCAGTAGATCACAAGACTCTTGATCTTGGGGTTGTGAGTTCAAGCCCCATGTTGAACAAAACACTTACTTAAAAATTTTTTTAAAAGGCTCTAAATTTTCCTAGGACCTTAACTATACCCCATCAGTATTCTTTTCTGTTATTTTCAATTATTATAGTTTCAGTGACTTCTTTGATCCAGTTTTTAAAGACTGTTTCTCAGTTTCCAGGTGGGTAAGTTTTCTGGGTTATATTTTTGCTTCTGATACACTGTAATCAGAGATTATGGTTGTGATCGCACATCTCTGTGAAATGTACAAAGGTTTTTTTTTTTTTTTTAGGTTTTTATTTATTTATTCATAGACACAGAGAGAGAGAGGCAGAGACACAGGCAGAGGGAGAAACAGGCTCCATGCAGGGAGCCCGATGTGGGACTCGATCCCGGGTCTCCAGGATCACACCCCAGGCTGCAGGCGGCGCCAAACCGCTGCACCACTGGGGCTGCCCTGTACAAAGGTTTCTTTTGTGGTTTCCAGAAATGCTTCATAGACATAAAAGAAAAACGTGTATTTTCTATTTGTAGGGGCAGAGTAATACAAGCTCATTGATTATGTCATCCAGATATTCTGTATCCTTATTATTTTGGCTTTTTTCAGTGTTTTCTAGAGTCATTAAAATACTCACTTTTGTGATTTTTCCCCCCATACTATACTGCTATTTAATATATTTTACTTTAAAAGGAAACCAATATTAGGGGCTCCTGGGTGGCCCAGTCTGTTAAACGTCTGCCTTCAGCTCAGGTCATGACCCTGGAGTCCCCAGGGTCAAGCCCTGCGTTGGGTTCCCTGCTCAGTGAGGAATCTGCTTCTCTCTGCCCCTCACCCTGCTCATGCTGTCTCGCTCATTCTCTGTCTCTCAAACAAATAAATAAACACAATCTTTAAAGCAAAATAAAAGGAAACCAATATTGTCTCTTAATTTCCACATCAACACAAGTCTAGCATAGGGCACTGAAATATTTGAGAATGAACATGTTCAGGGCTGAACTGCATCCTCCCTAAAACTCATCTTAAAGCCTCAGAATATGACTATATTGGAGATAAGATGATTACAGAGGTTAGTTAAGGTTAAAGGAGGTCATGTGGATGGGCCCTCATAAAATATGACCAATGTCCCAAAAGAGGAAATTTTGGATAATCAGAAACACCAGGGAGGCGAGCATAGAGAAAGGGCGTGAAAGAGATCAGCAGGAAGGTGGCTGTCTGTGAGCCAAAGAAAGGAGCCTCAAGAAAACAAACCTGCCAGAACCTTAATCTTGGACTTCTAGCCTCCAGAACCACGAGAAAACACATTTCTATGTTTAAGCTCCCAGCCTGTTGTATTTTAATAGGCAGCCCTAGCAAACAATATGTAATGAATGAGCTGTTCCCTTCTCCCTGGCACTTAACATCAGCTACTGTTTTATACAATTGACTTATTTATTTTTGCCTGTTTCCCTCAACTATGCTGTACAGGATTAGTAATGTTTTGCTTCCTGTTGAATTCTGCCTAGAGCAGTTCCTGCTGCATAGCATTTTTGAAAAGATTTATTTGAGAGAGAGAGAGAGAGAGAGAGAGAGAGTTAGCTCATGAGCAGGGGGAGGGCAAGAGGAAGAGGGAAGAAGCAGGCTCCCCACTGATCATGGAGCCTGATGTGGGGCTTGATCCCAGGGCTCTGAAATCATGATCTGGGCTGAAGGCAGATGAGCACACACACCTTCAGAGTTTTAGTCAGAGTTTTCTAGAGAAATTAGACCTACTGGCCATATGGATAGGAAAATATTTCTTATAAGAAACTGGCTCATGCCATTATGGAAATCGAGAAGTCCCACGATCTGCCTGGGCCAGCTGGAGAGACCTGGGGAAACCGGCGGTGTAGTTCAGTCTGAGTCCAGAGCTCTGAGGGCCAGGAGTACCAAAGGGCAGGTGAGGACCGATGTCCCAGCTCAAGTACTCAGGTAGGACAGGCTGAATTCTCCCTTCCACTAAGGCCAAGGGCAGGAGAAGACTGATGTCCCAGCTCAAGCAATCAGGTAGGACAAACTGAATGCTTCCTTCCATTAAGGCCTTCAATGGCACCCACCCACCGAGGGCAAACTGCTTTACTGAGTCCACTGATTCACTGCTAATTTCCTTCAGAAACACTCTCACACCACACCCAGAAATAACGTTTCACCAAATATCTGGGCATCCCATGATCCAGTTGAGTTGATACAGAAACTAACCATCTTGTTTATTCACTCTCTGTATCCACTGCACCTTGGATGTAAGGAACATTCCATAACTGTGTCTGTCTCCTCACTCATTCAGCAAACTCACCCAGGATTTTCACTCTTGCAATGACTAGGCAGGCTCTTCCTCATTTTCCTGATATCCAAGAAGATACCCCCATCATGCCCACAAGGAAGTGACACCATGGGCTCTGATGCCCCGCTGTACTCTGCACATCCTCTGTGCGCTGGCCACCAGGCCAATGACCAACCTATTTGCTGCATATTTCCAAGTCAACACATGCTTTTGTGCCCTTGGTTCCCTTGCAATCAAGAGTGTGCTCACATGGCTGGTGTTCTTAGACATGTGGAAGAATCTACAGAGGAGATGGTGGCAGGAACAAAGCAGTACCATGCTGCTGTGGGAAAGCACAGAGCAGGAACACAACGGCTTCTGGTTCCAGCTCTATGTTGAGCTGTTTAACCTTGACCTTGATGTCGAGGAGGTAGCTTCACGTCGAGCCCTCAGCTCCTGCACCCGTAACTGGACTTGGAGGAGCTGACCTGCCTTTCCAATCTCAAGTACTAGGAAATAGTGCCTGAGAGGCACATGGCTGTAATAAGGCAGTTCATGGTGGGGTACCACTCACAGCCATCCAGGGGATCCAGAAACACCCCAACCCCGCTCTACTCAGCATCTTGTGAGACTCCCCACAGTACCCAAAGGACGGTGTATGGGATCAGTGCTGTGGAGCATTAGCAGGAAAGGCTCTGCAGTAAAATCCCGCTTTCTTGCAGTAGAATCTCAAGTTTAAAAACAAAACAAAAAAAGGCTCTTTTCTTTTTCTAAATAAAATCCTATGAAATATTAAAAGTTGAGTGCTCTCGGCAGCCCTGGTGGTGCGGCAGTTTAGCGCCGCTTGCAGCTGGGGGTGTGATCCTGGAGACCCGGGATCGAGTCCCACATCGGGCTCCCTGCATGGAGCCTGCTTCTCCCTCTGCCTGTCTCTGCCTGTCTCTCTCTCACTGAATAAATAAAAGCTTTAAAAAATAAATAAATAAAAGTTGAGTGCTCGGACTTAAAGTGGGTTTAAGGGAAGAGATATGGGCTATTCATTTTATGACCTCCTTCTCTAACCCCCATTGCTGTGTCACAATTACCCCATAATTAGGTTTATGTTCTGCTCATTCCTAGATCTCATATCAGGGATGGAATTATGGTGAGAGATGTTCAGGAAAGACCTTCCGCTGTTCGGGTACACCTCGGAAATACTGCGGGTCTGGTTCTGGGCCACTGTGATAAAGTGACTATCACAATACAGCGACAATATATGTTTGGTTTTTTTCGGTGCATGTAAGTTATGTTCACACTATACTGTAATTTATTAAGTACACAACAGCATTATGCCAGAAAGTACATACCTAAACTTAAAAATATTTTATTGATAAAATAGCCATCATCTGAGCTTTCAATGAGTTACAATCTTTTTGCTGGTGGGGGGGGCGGTTCTTACCTTGATGTTGCTGGCTGCTGATTGGGGCAGTAGTTGTGGAAGGTTGGGGTGGCTGTGGAGATTTCTTAAAATATTGAAGTCTGCTCTATCAATTGACTCTTGCTTTCACCAACGATTTCTCTGTAGCATGAGATGCTGTCTGGTAGCAGTGTTTTTTTTTTTTTTTTTTTTTTTTAAGAGAAAGAGTGCATGTGTGGGGGTGGGAAGAAACAGAGAGCGGGGGAGAAAACCCCAAGCAGGCTCCACACTCAGCACAGAGCCTGACGAGGCTGTTCAATCTCATGACCCTGAGATCATGAGCTGAAACCAAGAGTTAGACACTTAATCAACTGAACCACCCAGGTGCCCATCTGGTAGCTTTTTACCCTCAGTAGAAATTCCAAAATTGGGAGTCAATCCTCTCAAACTCTGTCACTGTGTTATTAACTAAGCTTATGTGTTATTCTAAATCTTTGTTTTCATTATGATCTTCTTAGCATCTTCATGGGGAGTCGATTCTCTATCAAGAAACCACTGTTTCTGGGCAGCCCAGGTGGCTCGGTGGGTTAGCACTGCCTTCAGCCCAGGGTCTGATCCTGGAGACCCGGGATCAAGTCCTGCGTCGGGCTCCCTGCCTGGAGCCTGCTTCTCCCTCTGCCTGTGTCTCTGCCTCTTTCTCTCTCTGTGTCTCTCATGAATAAATAAAATCTTTAAAAAAAACAAAAACAAACCACTGTTTCTATGTTATAGAGATGGCTTCTCTCCTTAAACCTCATGAACTAACCCCTTCTAGCTCCAAATTTTTCTTCTGCAGCTGCCTCCCCTCTGAGCCTTCATAAAATTGGGAGTTAGGGCCTTGCTCTGGGTTAGCTTTGGCTTATGGGAATGTTGTGGCTGATTTGATCTTCAATCCAAACCAAATTTTCTCCCTATCAGCAAGAAAGCTGTTCCACTTATCATTCATGTGTTCACTGGAGTAGCACTCTAAATGTCCTTCACAGACTCTTCCTTTGCATGCAAAACCTGGCTGTTTGGTGCAAGATGCCTTGCTTCCAGCCTGTCTCAGCTTTTGACATGCCTTCCTCACTAAGCTTAATCATTTCTAGTTTCTGACTTAAAGTGAGAAACACATGACTCTTCTTTCGCTTGAACACGTGGAGGTCACTGTCGCGTTATCAACTGGCCTCATTTCAGCACTTTAGTGTCTCATGGAAAAGATGACGTAGAGAGACTGGGGAATGGCCAGCTGGTGGAGCATTCAGAACACACATTTATAGATTAAGTTTACTGTCTTGTGTGGGCAAGGTTCATGGTGCCCCTAACCCATCACAACAGTAACATCAGAGATCACAGATGACAGATCACTGTAACAAATATGGTAATGAACAAGTTTGAAATATTACAAGAATTGCCAAAATGTGACACAGACACAAAGTGAGCAATTGTTATTGGACAAAGAGCACCAGTACTATGCAGGGTTGCCAGAAACCTTCAATTTGTAAAAACAAACAAAAAACAAACAACATAGGATCTGCAAAGCACAATAAAGTGAAGCACAATATACTATTCTCTTAGAGTGTGGTTTCCTAGCTCCCAGGGCAGAACTTCAGTGGATTCATTCTTGCTCCCTGGCATTCTACTAATATTCAAGCTGCCCCCCACCCCTGTCCTTTTGAAGTTGTCTGAATGAGCTACCGAGTAGATACTAAGGAACTTTTGTAAACATAAATGATACAACAGATACAGAAGTCTTCCACATGGGTTAAGTAAGAAGCCTTTAAGGGGCCCTTGGATGTCTCAAGTCATGATCCCGGGGTCCTGGGATCGAGTCCCATATCACCTGGAGCTCCCTGCTCAGTGGGGAGCCTGTTTCTCCCTCTGCTTCTGCTGCTCCCCCTGCTTGTGCTCTCTTGCTCTGTCAAATAAAATTTAAAAAATTTTTTTCTTAAAAAAAAAAAAAAATCTTTAGGTGGCTCAGTCGTTAAGCATCTGAGAGCCCCATGTTAGGAAACTGTGCTCAGTGGAGTCTGCTTCTCCCTCTGCCCCAGTTCATACTCCTTCTTAAACAAATAATCTTAAAACAAAGAATCCTTTAGTTCCTACATGTCCCTTCTTGACCACCCCCTCCATTCTATCCCTTCCTAGGCAACCACCAGCCTGTACTCTACATATTCTTCATTTTGAATTTTCATGCTTTTGCTTTCCCTTACTGTTCTACACCAATTTTCTCTCTAAACATTGCTTCGTCCTGCCTGTGTAGGCAGTAGGGTCACACTGACGTTTTCACTCAGTGCTGCTTTAGACTCATCTGTCATATTATTTTGCTGCTGTAGTCTTGTTACATGGAGACACAATTTGTGTGTCCATTCTTGTCTGATGGCTTTTGGGGCTGCTCCAAAAGTTTCCCAAAGTGACTGTACCCATTAATGTACACTCCTGCTGGCAATACATAAACGTTCCATGCTCCACGTCTTGCCAACATTTGGTTACTGTCAGACATAAAATCTGCCAGGTAGCTGCAACGCAATGGTGCCTCCAAGCAGTTTAGTTTGCCTTTTTCCTCATTGCTGAGGTGGACCAGTTTTTCTGTTCCTGCCCTTTCTACTCTCATTAACATTTGCATCAAAGGTTCCTAAGATAAGAGGAAGAGATTAACAGGCTCCCTTAAAGTGGCCATCTCCGACAGGATCTGATCCAAGGTTAAGGCTCCACCAGCCAAGCCAATTACAAACTTTTTTTTTTTTTTTTTTTTTTTTGGTGCTTCTGCAGTGCACTTGCTCTTGTGCATACATGTGGCCTTGTGCTACAAGCTGGGGGGCAGAAAGAGGTAGAGAACCCTGATTATTAAGAAGTAAAGACAGATGAGAAGACACATGTACCAGTCTCTATGCGGAGTAATTCAAAGTGCTCTAGAGAAAGCACAGAGTACCACGATGTGTATAAGGAGAATTCTTGATGGAGGCAGTCCAGAGCAGCAGGGAGGTCAGGGGAAGAGTGTGTGTGGAGCACAGAGCTAGTGTGACCAGACGAGCACGTGAAAGCCAAGGTCAGAGGTACAGGGCACAGGCCTGGTGTCTGGCAGGGGGCTAAGGGCCTATTTAGAGGCCTCTGGAAGATCCTGACGGCTTGGAGCAAGGGAATCTGAGCAATAAAATCCTGGCTTTCGTGTGGAAATAAATTGGCAGTGTAAAAACCAGTCAGGAAAAGTGCTAGGACATCTCAAAGTATTAACCATGCCGACGATACTGCACCATGTGTGTGAAAAATGGAGAGTCCCTGGAATGGCTCCAGCAACCCTGAAAGCTCCCATTTGTCACAGGTGGATGGGAGGCAGTAAGGAAAGGTGGTGAAGAGGCAGGGCCCAGTGAAGTCACAGATCTAGCTCTTGTTTCCAATACTTGCTACATCACTAACTAGCTGTGCAATCCTGAACAGGGATTCCCACCCTTGGCCAGTTTCTCCACCTATAAATGGGTGGGTACAGGAGCACTTTAGGACAGAGCTGTTTAAGGATGAAGGGTGAAGGCAGCTCATGCCTGTCAAGCCACAGCACCCAGCACAGGCTATGGTGAGTGCGTATTACACTATGACTGTTAGCACTCTGCAATCACTCAGGGTGGAACAGAAATATTCTGGAAAGGTTTTTGGTTAAGAATGAACACATAGAGGAGTTTCTGCTTAGCAACTGCAACTGATGCATAAGAAAATGAAGTGCTTTACATGAGTAAGTGGAGCATGACGATTGGCATTATTGTAAATAAGTACTGAATGCCTACCCCATGCCCAACACGGCCAGAGGCTGGGAATGCCAATAACTTGTCGATTGCTCTCCAAGGACTGCTGGGAGGAAGGATGGAAGGCCTGCAAGCTGCTCTGTGGGGCAGTGACAGGTGCATAGCCAGTGGAGTGGGAGTTTGCCGCCCTAAAGATCAAGACTGAGTGGGAAAATCATAGTAAACTGGAAAATGGAATCGGAAAAGCCAACAACATGGAAAAATACACCTTAGTGGCCTCAGTGGAGCTTCTTCAGCAGTGAGTCATCATCATCGTCAACACAAAGCCTGAAATCTAGCGGGCACTCGTGCAAAGAATCCTGAGAACACACACAGGGTGCATATTAATACCTTTTAATGTTTCACAGTTTTTTTTTTTTTTCCCCAGAAGATACATAACAAAAATACATGGAATTTAATATGAATCTCAGTACAGTGGGCAATTACAGAACCTAAATAAGACAAGTCTATCAAGTATAATCCTTCTTATGGGGGCCAAACATTCCATTCTACTAAGAAGAAAGAATCACAACATGATTAGGCACAAACATATCATACTGCCTATTGTTCTAACTTCTGAGACTGGTAGTCTTGGAGAAAAAAAAATCGATTAAAAAAATAAATAAAGCTGAACACAGTCAACTGCCTCAGTTGTTGTCCCCTCCCCCCCACATCCCCGTTTTCCTTTTTGTGCTCTTCAAAGAGCCATATGGGTGAGGGCGTGAGGCAGAGCCGTGTGGGACAGGGGTAGGCACCCTGCTGACTACATGCCAGGCAGATGCAGAAGTTCCCTGAGGTGACCAAAAAATGTACTGCCACTCAGCGTTGCTGCTGAGAACTCGAGCTGAGAGGAGGTGATGGGCTGGCAGGGGCCTGACAGCCACAGCATATGGTGCAGATCCAACTTTGAGAGACAAAGTGGCCCACACGTCATCGTGGAATAGTCAGCACATTCATGTAGGAATCTCGAACTGCAGAGCCAACCCTCTCTGTCATGCTACAAGCTGGAATGCTTTGACCACAATTCTGCCAGGATCAGTCATTCATTCAACAGAAAAAAAGTCAAAACCATTTGGTTTTTAAATGAAAATCCTTCACGTCCACCTGTGTTCAAAAATAATAACTTAGGACATTAATACTTCCTTAAAACATCAATTACCATAACAGAGTTGAATCGTAAGTGTGGGGGACCTATTTTCCTATGAACACAGCTCATAGGAAGGGATAGATATGTAACACACATGAAAAGTAAGGCTGTGATAGTCTTTGTTTTTAGCTTAAAGCTCAGGTTACCCCCAAAAAGTATTACCCAAGTTAAATGTTTCTTACTGAGAAAGAGCTCACTTAGACCAACACGATACACTAAATAAAGGAAAATATTTATTGTTCCTCCCCATTTAAAGGTGCACCTCTGCCTCCACGGTGAGTCCTGGTGGGAAACCTCCTCTCTGACTAGGTCTGCGCAGTGGAGTATTACTTCAAACAAGCTGGCCAAGGAGCCACCTTTTTTCCTAAACAGCATTAAAACTAAGAACAGTAGGTGATGTAGCAAATGGGACAAATGTGGCCAGATCTTGTCATAACTGTACTTGTTCTGACACAAAACCCCTGAGGGGAGACACTGAATGATAGGTTGGTCACAAAGGACAGGACACTGGAATCCTGGCACAGTTCTGTTGTGCAGGACAAGCCTAAGCAGCCTCCAAGTGACCAAACCACGCCTCCCGTGCACAAGGCACCTTACTTGCATACTCAAGACCTGCTTTTGAACAAAAACCAACTGCTAACATTTCTCCTCTCTAGTATCATTTACACCTTGGAGGGAAAAAAAAAAGGAATCAACATTAAAAAGCTTAACAGTGAGAATAGGCAAACTCAGAAAGGAAAGATCACACTAAAACTGCTCGACAGTTGCTCCATCACTGCCCACCGCATGGCTTGAGGCCAGTGACTTCATGGACGCACCACGCCGATGCATGCCGAATGTCAGTTCCAGTCCTTCACGGTGACCCCAGTGTGACGCTGCCTGCCTTCCATTCACCACCTCCTGCCCAGGAGATCCAAGGGGGCCTTGGGTGCTGTGCGCACAGGACGTCCAGGTGCCAAAGCCCAAGACCTTCCTAAAAACTTCCCCTTGGGTTTGGGCAAGGAAACACAGCAGTGGTTTGGAGTATTGGCAGCAGCATCCACACTGGGGCTTAACCTCAGCAGCCAGCCTGGAGGATGCTTGCCCCAGAGCGCTTGGTCACTGACAAGGTCGTGAATACCTGCGGGAAGGACAGAACAGGAGATGTTCAGACACCCCAGCCAAGAAGTCACCAGGGAGCGGTGCCAGTAACACCAAACCTACTAAGATGGACTCAGAGGACTACTTACAGTGAACAAAATGGAAAAGAAGTATGACCAAAGGTATCACAACTTTTTCAGAGGATAAAAGGGGAGATGTATTTTAAAAACAAGGTAAAAGAGGAAAAAAATTTAAGTTTTATCTAATGAAGAATTTTATTTTCATGAGAGTGATTAAAACAATTAAATGTGTCATCCCGGTTGCCGGCCAACTCTCTCAAAGAAATGCATGGTGAACCTAAGACCCAGCAATTGCACTACTGGGTATTTACGCCAAAGATATAGATGCAGTGAAACACCGTGACACCTGCACCCCAATGTTCATAGGAGCAATGTCCACAATAGCCAAATTGTGGAAGAAGCCTCGATGTCCCTCGACAGATGAACAGATAAAGAAGATGTGGTATATACACAATGGAATATTACTCAGCCATCAGAAAGGACCAATACGCACCATTTGCTTCGATGTAGATGGAACTGGAGGGTATTAGGCTGAGTGAAATAAAACAGTCAGAGAAGGACAATCATCATATGGTTTCACTCATACAGGGAATATAAGAAATAGTGAAAGGGATTATAAGGGAAAGGAGGGAAACTGAGTGGGAAAAATTAGAGAGGGTGACAAACCATGAGAGACTCCTAACTCTGGGGGGAAAAAGGCTTATGGAAGGGGGGATGGGGTAACTGGGTGACAGGCACTGAGTAGGGCACTTGATGGGATGAGCACTGGGTGTTAGACTATAATTTGGCAAATCGAATTTACATTAAAAATTTTTAAAAAGAAAACCTTTAGTAACGTGGAGGGAAATAAAACATAGCAACTAAATAAAACATAGCAACTATAATTTTAATAAACTGTAGATTATGATGTATTTACCTTTCTTTAAAGATGTGTTTTAATGATACTATGATTAAATATGGAAATGGAAATTTTCTCCACTTTTTTCCAAATGGAAAATTTGAAGACAGAAGGGTTATGCCTTTTTTCAATTATTGTAATTTTATAAAATGTTTAGTTTCACATCAAATAAGAGAAACTTTCTAAATTATCTATGAGACAACTTTCAATTTTACTAAGATGATAGTATGAGGAGGATCAGAAAAAAAAGAGGGGGACGCCTGGGTGGCTCAGTGGTTAAGCGTCTGCCTTTGGCTCAGGGCATGATTCCGGGGTCACGGGATCGAGTCCCGCATCAGGCTCCCTGCATGGAGCCTGCTTCTCCCTCTGCCTATGTCTCTGCCTCTCTCTCTATGTCTCTCATGAAAAAATTAATAAATAAAATCTTTAAAAAAAAAAAAAGAAAAAAAGAGAGGAACTAATTGGAAACTAGCAACTATTTAAAATTTCTAGAGAAATGCTGGGATTTCTATAAGAAGAAAAAAGTAATTTTGATTCTTGATGGAGTTATAATAATCTAAGTGTTGCTGTATGTGGCTTAGGTTCTCAATAAAATGTTTGTGGAAATAAAAAAAGAAAAAGAAATGCATGGTGAGATATTCTGGAAATGTAGAAAGGTATACAGTATACTGTCACAAATACCCATGTGCTATTAAGCGTGTATAAATGTGGTTAGAGCCCCATGTGCGCTCCTCCCTCATCACCTCTCTCCTCTCCTCCCCGACCAGTGCTTACCACTCCTATACATTTCTTGCATTTCTTTGGTGGGTTTCTACCAACTTTACCTCTAAATAGCAAGATGATAAATGTACTCTTCTGCCACCTGCTTCCTTGGCATCATCTTGCATTTCTGTAATTCATTCACCGATAAGGATACAAGTATCTCTAATTCTTCCACTTTTCACTGAATAGTATTCAAGTAACTACAGTACACTATATCCACTGTGTACTAGAGAATCCAATTATTCAGTGAATATATTACAAATTACATACCCAGGCTCCTATAGGTGGCCCTTCCAGCAGTTGCTAATATTCTATTTGCAATACGCTCTGTGACATTCCAGTTGTCTCCTTGTACCTGCAGTTAGAGGTACAACTTCTGGGTTGGAAAGTATATGTCACTTCTACGTGACTGGATTCCCAAGGTGCCAGACCAACTGATGAGTCCACCTCAAGTCACATCCTGCAAACATCTGGTGCTTATGGACTTAGAGCCTCAACATCTTCAAGTAGCTATTTTACCATCTACTATTCATAAAAACAGTGATTCTCAAGCATTAGTGAACAAAGTCTACTCATAGATAAAAATACACAGAAATTATACTGATGTCAATATGGCAGATTTAGGGTAGGGCCCAGCAATCTCATTTTTAGCAGGAGTCCCAAGTGATTGATTCTAATGCAGGTTTATCTATAGTACACTTTCTTGTGGAACACTAGTGCAGGAATTTTGGGCAAAATCCAAATTCAAGAAGTCTACTGCATGTAAACTAACCAGCACTTGCTTATCTTTGTAGTTTTACCAAATAGGAAGCCTACAGTCAAGGTTTTTAAAAACCTATACTCTACACATTTAGAAACAGAGAAACAAGGTGAGCCTTCAACAGTCCTGGCTTTCTACCCGGAAGCCTCTGTATGACCCTGGTACAGCCCAGAGACAACACAAACATCTCAGGGACTTGAAGAGACAGAGTGGAGACTGGGGAAGCTGAGGTGGCTGGGCTTTGTGGGGCCAAATTCCTAAGAGGAGGCAGCCATGTAGAGAAAGAGCTGTCCCCTCATCTCCACCTGAATACCAAGCTCTGCACATGTGGGGGGCAAGATCCCATGAGGCCAGAGAAGAACCACCAGCAGACAACTGTATGCTGAACCAGCACCAGAATCCACTTGGGGCTGGGAGATGTTCCAGTTGTCACCAACTGGAGTCCGGAGACTTCTCTGAGGCCCTGGAGCAATCAGTAGAGACCCCAGAAAGCCACATCTAAAAATAGGGCTAAGCTAGTAATGTTACTGGCCCCAGAGTAAAAGCTACCCTAGACCACCCTAACAAAGCTCAAAAACAAGCTTCCAAAGGATCAAATGATCCACAAGGACATTATCTACCACAAGAAAACTCGTACCTTTTAAAGGAAGACAACAAAACCCAGGTACCTGGCATGGATTCAAAGAAAAAAACCTGTCAACCCAGAATTCTATGGTCAACAAAACCTTCCTTCCATGAAGAAAGCAAAATGAAGACATTTCAGATAAACAAAAGCTAAGCGACTTGTCACTAGCAGACCTACGATACCAAAAATGGGAAAGGAAGTCCTTCCAGCTCAGGGAAATGCACCAAGAGGTAACATCTTTCCTACCATCACCGGCCTGTCGCTTGCCACCCAGGGATAGCCCACTCTTACCACCACTCCTCCTCCATGACTCCGCAAGAACAGTCTTCAGGCTGCCAGGCTGGGCTTAGGATCCCACCCCTAGCGTTCTTTCATACATCACCTGAACCCACCTCTTTTTATTCTCAAGTTTGCCTTTACCACTGCTTCTTCCTCCTTGGCTTTCAAAATGTGTTTATACTGCATTTATCCTGAAACAATTCTCCTTCCACCTTATGATCACCTGTACCACCAATGTCTCTCATCCTCTTTACAGACAGAATCTTGAGCTCTTGGTACTGTACTTACAGTCTATTTTGATTCATTTCACAGTCTATTTTGATTCATTTCACTGGATTCTGTCCCTGCCACCACGCCTGGGGTTCATTAAGAATGTCTGGCTGCCAAACCCAGGGGGACACCTTGAGTTTTCTCACCCTCACACACCCTCTGCAGCACTTCTTGTCATCCCCCTCATCTCCCTTTTAACAACTCCTTCCTCTTCCCATGCCCATGTCCTCCCCTAGTGGCTCCTCCCACCGTGCAATGGACACATGCAGGAACACCTATCTCCCCTGGCTAATGCACTGGCTGAGCCCTTGGGGGGCTGCGCAGCCCAGCTGCCTGTCTGCTGTGGGGTGCTGCACCAATGCTGCCCCAGGCTTCGGCCACCATTTCTCCCCGTAAGACAGCCTCACGGCACATGTCTTATTCAGTTGGTCTCTCCCTTTTAGGCAGATGAAGGCACCACTTCTCCAGCCACCGTGTGTCCCTCCTGAACTGTATCTACCAGTAAGACCCAACACAACACTTCTTCCCGGATGACACTTCAAACCCATCACGTCCAAGACTGAACCATCCCCCTCCCTGAATCCAGCTCCTTCAGTGAAGGCCATCACTAGGCCACATATCTGCAGTTAATGTTTCATTCTTTTGTCTCCTTCCTGCTGCTAAGCAATCAATTCTGAGGTCTTCCATAGCTTCTCTTCTGTCATATCTGATCTCTTTTTGTGTTAACACTGACACTCAGCTCATGTCTCATCATTCTGACTGACCTACTGGGAGGTTTTTGCTAGTTTCCAATGTCTTCGTCTCACCATGAAGACTTCTGTATGGCACACATTACACACTTTTGCCCTATTAGATGTTAGGGGCCCAGGGCTTGCAGTGTAAGGAAGAGGGATGCGTCACCTCTGAAAACCGGGAGCACCAAAGTGTGCCTTCCTACATCTTGTTCCCCTCTGCATCTTAGCCAGAAATGCCCCAGGAAGGGGCTGCTTCTATGAGTCAGGGCCTAGAGTGAAGACAGAATGGAAATAGTCACATCTGGTCCATGATGACCATGGAGCACTGGCAAGGAAGAGACCTGGTTTTATAAGCAAAACAAACACCACCACCCAAACTGTCCATCTGTACTGCCCAGTCATGAAAACATAAAAAGGCATTGTGTTCAATTAATTAAACTTAGAAGCCTATTTGGATATCAAGTATACTTAAGATTTCAGTCCAAACCTTTTTGGCCACAGCACTTGGATGGAGAAAAAACACCAGTAAGTTTCTGTAGACTCCATCTGTCCTCTACACCCAGGCTGATCCCCTCCAGCCAGTAAGCATCTGGAGTAAGACTGGAGGCCATGGCTTAGTTATGAGAGTCCCCAGCAGAAGCAAGACTCATGCAGTACCCACAACTGTGCTGGCACACCAGGACACCTGGGCAAATTTTTTGGTCAGCTACCCCCTTGCTTCCTGAGTAAAAACTAGTTTCCTGGTTTTTAATATAAAGAAGAAAGAGCACAAGAAAGCAAGACTACTTTGACTTAATGTCGGTCAAAGCAATAGCAATCAGCATCAAAACTACTTTTGAGGGCAGCCTGATGGCTTAGCGGTTTAGCGCCGCCTTCAGCCCAGGGTGTGATCCTGGAGACCCAGGATCGAGTCCCATGTTGGGCTCCCTCCATGGAGCCTGCTTCTCCCTCTGCCAGGTCTCTGCCTCTCTCTCTCATGAATAAATAAATAAAATCTTTTAAAAAAATACTTTTGAATAAAAGGAGAAAAACTTTTGTGTAAAAGAGGAACATTATTGAGAAAAGCCCTTGGTCCATTTCAGTCTTAAACTAGTGACAAAAAGCCTTTTTACTACTTACATACATATAGATACACTTATCTATAGAACTATATATATCATCAGCACCTTAAAAAATTCAGACCCAAATAATAATGAACAGTATATTAAAACATTAAAAATATGAAGCTAGAAGAAAATATGAACAATTCATATTTTTAAAAATAGGTTAACGAAGATATGTAAAAATCCTTGAAAGTTAGTCCTTTTTTACTTGATACAGAAAAAGATTTATTTACACCGAATTTTGCAACATTTTCATTAGCACTCCCAAATTCATGCTGATGACACTGTAAGCTATGGCAACTTTTGAAAAGCAATAAAAAATTTTTTGTTTAAAAAAATGTGAAACTGAACAAGGACAGAAAGACAATACATGATAATGAAAATAGCTGTGTTAGGATGATATCATGGGCAATTTAAAGTATCATCAAATGCACTGGCCTCAATTTTTATAAAAGAAGAAAGATAAAGAGCCAAGGAATACATTACAACACATTTCAGGCTTCGCGATGTACAAGCTTCAGTTTTACTTCTCAGGAATTAATTTGGAAATAGAACTGATGGGAGATTTTTGGTAGAAAAGGAAACCTGGGTGGCTCAACTGGCTAAGTTCCCAACTCTTGATTTCGGCTCAGGTCATGATATTAGGGTTGTGACCCCAAGCCCCGAGTCCAGCTCCGCACTGGTGTGGAGCCTGCTTAAAATTCTCTCTTTCCTTCTCCCTCTGCCCCATCCTGCCCTGCTTGTACAAGCTACCTCTCGGAAGGAAGGAAGGAAGGAAGGAAGGAAGGAAGGAAGGAAGGAAGGAAGGAAGGAAGGAAGGAACGAACGCAGGCCCATCAAAAACGCAAAGTGCCACTGTTGATTAGTCTAAATGAAAAAAGAAATAAGGTCAATTTTTACATTTTTATTTGTACATAGCTGCTTTAGAATTTTCCTAAAAGCACATATTTTAAAGATGAGCATAGAGGCTACCCCTTCAAACTTTCCTAGCCCAGCAAGAAGTGCACTCACGAAGGTCAAGTGCTGCTATAGGCACCCCCCTCACATTCAGATCCACCACCACCTCCCAGCCTCACAAGCCCCCCTGTTCCAAGGCTGCGATGTTGACATTGTTTACAACTTTTGATGTTCAGCACTAAGACTGACTTAAAAACATTTCCCGGGTCTTTCCTAATGTTTTCTCCTCTTGGGCTATTATTTTTCCCCTACAAATAAACATGATTAGTTGAAATTACTCCTCCAAATGATGTGCAGTTTCCTATTCAATTACTGCTGCTCCAAAACCTGGAATAAATTATCACCACACTATCTTCACACTGAATAATGCTAATGCATTACTGATGCTCCAGCCATTAAGATTCCCCCAGTATTGATACCAAAAAAAAAAAATTGCAGGCTAAAAGAGTTCTCTCCTTCTCTTAGAGCAATTCTTCAACTGAGCAATCTGTTGACTTTTCTCAGTAATTACTCCTCAGAACCAAAGGTTGGTTGCTCAAACAACAGGTTACATTCCCACAATGGTGTGAAGAGCCTTCCGTGATTCATTCCGCAAACCAGCGCCACTGGCCCCAGAGCTGTGGCTAGTTCCGGTCACTACAATAGTGTTCAGGACCAGTTTTTAACTTACTGACTTCTAATCCAGCCCATGGACTGATATTTGTGAAATCCAATAAAATGAAATTTTCAGAGGCACGTAAAAATTTTTTTTTAATTTTTATTTATTTATGATAGGCACACAGTGAGAGAGAGAGAGAGGCAGAGACACAGGCAGAGGGAGAAGCAGGCTCCATGCACCGGGAGCCCGACGTGGGATTCGATCCCGGGTCTCCAGGACCGCGCCCTGGGCCAAAGGCAGGCGCCAAACCGCTGCGCCACCCAGGGATCCCTCAGAGGCACGTAAAATTAAAAGCCAACCTGAGATATCATCAAGTTTCTAACCTTCCCTTCTTCATTTCCATCCATATCTCAAATGCACTACTAACACACACTCTGGGGTGGCTGTGAGAGGCATGTCTCTATAGCATAAAGCTGGACATGAAAAAACTGGGTCCAGCAACTAATCCAATCATCATCCAAGCCAGACCCCCCATTTAACACAGAAAAAAAGAGCCCCTAAAAACTGCCTCCAAATCAAATTTTACTTTCCCTTGATCAAGAAGCTGTAAAAAAATATTTCCATAGTTAGAGATTGGAAGAATTTGATTTTTTCAAAATCCGATTTGCCAGCAAGCAGTTCATACTGAGAGATTAAAAAAAAAAAAAATCACTCCTCTCTTGCCTGAACAGAATAATTGTAAATCCATATCTATTAAGGGGCTAAATATGTAAAATACACAAAGAATTCATACAATTCAACAGCAAAAAATCAAATCCAATTAAGAAACAGATCTGAACATTTTTCCAAAGACACCCAAAAGGCCAACAGGTACATGAAAAAATGTTCCACATCATTAATCATCATCATTAATCATCAGGGACATGTAAAGCAAAACCTACAATGAGATACCATTTCACACCAGTTAGAATGGCTATTATCAAAAAGAAAAGAATTAAGTACTGATGAGGATGTGGAGAAAAAGGAATCCCTGTGCACTCACTGTTGGTAGAAATGTAAGTTGGTACAACCACTATGGAAAACAATATGGAGGTTCCTCAAAAGTTTAAAATAGAACTACCAATATGATCTAGGAATTCCAATATTGGGTATGTATCCCCTCAAGAAACACAAAATACCAATCTGAAAAAGATATCTGCACCCCAACGTTCCCTATAGCACTACTTACAATAACCAAGATATGGAAGCAACCCAAGTGTCCATCAGTAGATAAAGAAAATGTGGTGTACACACACACACACACACACACACACCCTCTGGACTATTACTCAGCCTTAAAAAAAAGAATGAAATCTTGGCATTTGCAACAACATGAATGGACCTCAAGAGCATTATGCGAAGTGAAAGGAGTCAGAGAAAAATATTATAGGATCTCTCTTATATGTGGAATCTGAAACAAACAAAAAAACATGATCCCAGAGAAAACAGGCTAGTGGTTACAAGAGGCAGGGGTGAGGGTGGGAAAAGTGGACCAACTGTTTTGTTTTCTCCTTGTTTCACATGTTTTTAGTTTAAAATTTATTTAAGATTTTATTTTTAAGTAATCTCTACACTCAACGTGGGGCTCAAACTCATGACTCTAAGATCAAGAGCTACATACTCTTCTGACTGAGCCAGCCAGGTATCCGGGACAGGACCTTTTTCAAAATACACATCCCTACCCACCCCACCCTCCAGCCCTCTTAAGAAATACTGTAAGGATGACCTTGAGTGAAGCTACATCTTCTATAATGATAGAAGAACCCAGCCTACACACTCTCCACACAGTGTCGTCCACTAATGATAGAAGAACCCAGCCTAGACACTCTCCACACAGTGTCGCCCACTAATCCTAGGACTCTAGCACCATCTCTGCTTTAGTTAAGGTGTCTGAAAAGCTGGATGCCATGGCCAGGCTGAGATTCTGCTGAGATTACAACCCAGCTCTGTGTCTCCAACTACACTCATGTTACCACCAGGAAATCATTTCTATGTTTTAAATTCTACGTCAAATATCATAGAAGAGGTATGCAAGTAGAGTATCACTTGTGGTGTCTCAGGAGCCAGACTGGTTGGGTTTGAAGCCTGGTTCTGCCAGTTCCATTCAACCTCCCTGTCCTCCATTTCTCCATCTGTCAAGTGGAGCTACTACCGCCCCCGGGGAATGCTTGTATGGACTTTGCAGAGAGCAGAGTGCCTGTCACACAGAGGAAGGCCTGAAGAATGTCAGCGCTGTGGTTAGAATCACTCCCCTGGAACCTGCTTTTTTTTGCCACCACTTCCCACTTCAAGCCATAGCTGTGAATCACTCTGCTTCTTCCCTCTCCCACTTGCAGTCAGTTGGCAAGCACCATGAAGTCCACCTCCTATTTTTCTCTCAAATGTCTCAAGGTCTCCTGACATCCACTGCCACTACCCTAGGCTGGCACCACCTCCCCATTCCCTTCTGGATGTGTCTGCTCTGGTCCAGTAGAGCAATGCCCCAATGTAGCCAGTGATTTCTCTCTACAGTGCATCTGATCACATTACCCCTGGCTCTAACCTTCTCCCAGCCAAACCTCAGTGCCCCCAGGATAAAGCCCCTGGTTTACAAGGCCATGACCTTCCTACCAGCTTCTCTAGCATCATTGTTTTTACTTCTCTATAGGCTCCTCAAGCTACAGCAGTAGAGGTCCTCCCTGTTCCTCCTTGAAGAAACATGATCTCTCCCACAGAGGCCTTGTACTTGGTATTCCCTCTGACAGGCTAACTACCAACACACTACTCATCATAGACCAGAACTACCTCCTCAACTGTCCTGCCTGGGTCTCCCCACTCTGGACACCATCAGGATTGCCCCTGATCTGGGGGCCTGTCACACTGAACTGCAATTGCTATTTCACTCAGCTGCCACTTGCTCTTTCTGAGTCTCATCTTCTATCTCTGCTCTAACCCCATAAATGCCTGGCACAGTGCTACACTCATAATTGTACAACAAATGTGTTCACAGAGTGACGTAGCACCCAAGTTTTCTCTCATTAATAACCAAACACCAGCTTGGGGAAAAAAATTTTTTAAAGCCCTAACAAATCAGTGAAACTTTCAGCCTCCAAGCTTCAAAGTCATAAGAGAACCAACAAATGGAGATGCACAGGAGCAAATGCTCAAAATGTGCCAAGTATACCAAAAGGAAGAGACCTTTGGCTGACCTACCTGCAGGCAGGGGCTTCAGGAAGACTCCCTGCCTCTTCAATACCATCTCTCTGCACAGCTGGCTGTCATCCTGCCAGATGCCACCTCACCTGCCACTGCCGGGTCACAATACAACAAAACCACGTGGATGATGGGAGTCAGTCTTTTAACCAGTCCACTGAGGGCTAAACTCAAACTCAGAGTTAAAAAGTTAAGACACTCACATACACAAGTTGAAAAGTCACCTTTTCATCCAGGACAGAGACGACTGCTGTGGTTTTTAAATATCTTGAATTGGCTTCTAAAATTTTAAATATACTCAGTGTAGTGGGTTAAGTCTCCCAGAATGACATGCTCAATACCTGTTAACGTGATCTTATTTGGATAAGGTCAGGCTGGATTGAGTGGGCCTTAATCCAGTGACTGAGGTCTCTCTAATAAGAGGAATCCAGACACAGACACACAGGAGGCAAGGCCATGCACGTGAAGACAGAGATGACAGTGATGCAGGACTCAGCCAAGGTCGACCAAGGACTGCCAGCAACCACCAAGAGCTCGAAGAGGCCAGCCAGGCAAGATTCTTCTCCAGAGCCTTGGGAGGGAGCATGCCCCTGCTGACACCTTGGTTTCAGACATCCAACCTCCAGAACTATGCAAGGATAAACTTTTTTGTCTTCGGCCACCCAATGTGTGGCACTTTGTTACATCAGCTTGGTCTTTTAAAGACATCATATTATATACTAATATTTATCTCAATGGAAGTATTTATGAAAAAACTGAAGTTAACTGGTTCCTTCCCCAGGCAGATAGTCTTAGTCATTACAATGAACAAAAAAGATATGCTGTATATTCTTTAAGAGCTTCAATCTGGACTCTTCAATTTTGGGGTCATTTTTTTAGAAGCTTAGTTTTATTTCACAAAAACAGAAGTTTTCTATGAATAATGCCCTGGTCACTAAACATGTTAATATTTTATGCTTCCATCCTAGCCTGGTGTATATTATTAACACAGAGGAGGACCCTATCCCTAATTATAGAAAAGGCAAAAGCAAAAGGAATCCCAAATGTTTCCTCAGTCTTGAAGCTGACATTTCACATATTCAGCAAAGAATTCAGTTGTGCAAGGGCAAAAAGAACAGACACCCATCAGTAAACCAGCTGCAGAATGAAATCAGGCATGCACCTGCAGGTATACACCCTGGAAACCACTCACTCTGGTGACCAGATAACAGCTATGGTTTTCAACTCCATACCTACGCTGGTCTAATATGAGCTACCTTCTCCCAACCTTCGCCAGTCTCCAAAGTCGACACATTTTTGGTTTACAAGCCCTGCTTAGTAGTAAACATAATAACCTTCAACTCTTGCATGATCATGGGCAAGCATGAAGAAATGCTGGCACCCCAGAGGCCCAGAGTGGTCAACTTCCAGTTCTAGTGTCAGTTGCTTGATCTTTTAAAAGCAACACTTTCAAATCTCATCCTTTGATACAGAAAGCTAGAGGCAGACAACATCACTGAGCCTTGAGGTGGCTCTGGGATAACTAGGACTGCAAGCTCTTTCTGGGTATGAAGGGCACTAGTCATTGACTGCCAAGAAAACCATTTAGGAGACATGACAAAAAAAATTTAAGGCACATCTCTATAAATAAATCACTGCCATCATTTTACCATTAGCATGATACTCCTATCCAGTTCATGTCAGGAACAAAAGTATCTGAAAAAGGAAATTAAACTGTAAGGAGGTACAGATATAGCTCAACTACAACAGAAGGACACTAACTTCAGAGTCCTGGACTTGCCACTTGAAAGGCAGGTGATGTTGTGCACTTTTAAACAGAGCTGTCAAAGTGCAGGGGACCCACCTCTGCACAGATGGGGTGGATTCCAATGGTACTGTCCAGCTGCATTTTGGTCAGTCCACACTTGAGGGCAGCTGCAAAGCCTTGTGTAACTTCTCCAGCATTTGGACCCAGTACGTGGAAGCCCACGACACGTTCCTAAGATATAAAATAAAGTAACAGTTACGCTGATTCTTTCCCCCTTAACAACCTAGAACATGAACCCAGTCTATTCTAAAAACCCTGTTCAGAAAGACTTATACTAACACATGCTAAAAGTGACTTAGGCTGAAGAGACTCCAACATGGGCTAGTAGAGTATAGTGGTTACAGCAAGTAAGAAGGGAGAGACATGAGTTGGCCTTGAGGGATGAGAAAGAAAATCACTAAAAGCAAACATGCCTGCAACTCCATGGGCACCAAAATGTTCTGGAAAATATTTTCAACGAGCAGTTCTATCCTCATCTCCTCTATTTGGTTGTCTCAAAGCTCCAGATAAACTATGTGTGATAGCTGTACATTCAAAAACAGTCATTTCAGGGTGCCTGGCTGGCTCATTTGGTAGAATGTGACTCTTGATCTTGGGGTTGTGAGTCTGAGCCCCACGTTGGGTACAGAGATTACTTAAAAAAAATCTAGGGGTGACTGGGTATTGCAGTCAGTTAAAGCATCTGACTCTTGGTTTTGGCTCAGGTCATGACCTCAGGCTCCAAGCTTAGTGTGGAGTCCCCTTGGGTTTCTCTCTCTCCCTGTGCATCTGCCCATCACTCTCTCTCTTTCCCTCTAAAATAAATAAGCCTTAAAATAAAAATAAATAAATAAAAATAGTCATTTAAATTTAGAAAGTATTCTAAGGCCTTGAGGGCAGGCAGCATTGTTAGACTTCAGACCTTTTTAATCTGAAGCCATTTAGAAACCAACAGAAAAATTTTTGGCAACTATGAAAAGTGATGTGGGAATTACTTTGAATAAACTCCAAATCTCAGACTCCAGCTACCTCTGCCAAAGGCAAAGAAATCTGATGCATTCTAATGTTCAGACTTTCATGACTGAGCTACACTATCTAGTCCAACCTCCTCAGCACAGGAAAGGCAACTGACACTGCGGGGTACACAGCCTTATCTAAGGTTCAATTGCTGCCTGGAAAACAATCAGGATGGTTGTCCTGTTGCCAAAGTACTATAATATATTCCACGCTGAGTTCCTCCATATTCATTCTGCCAATCAGGGGTTTAGTGTATGGATAAAGCACCAAACACACTGCACTTAAGATATATAGACTTACGTTTAATGATATGGATATATCTCAAAGAAAGAGATTTTTAAAAAGTTATAAGGTTCTATTTTTAGCTGAGGATACCACTCTTAAATCACAATGCGTGTTTATGGATACGTAACAGGCAGCAAATGTAAAAACGTGAACAGGTGAGACACTCGCTTCAAAACAGTGTTGCCTCTGG
Source organism: Canis lupus baileyi (assembly GCF_048164855.1). Classification (NCBI taxonomy): domain Eukaryota; kingdom Metazoa; phylum Chordata; class Mammalia; order Carnivora; family Canidae; genus Canis; species Canis lupus. Next base: position 36,636,982 of record NC_132848.1, read on the forward strand.
AGCAAGGAGTGAGGAGTGAGTAGTACAGGATCACAGGACTGAGAAGGACTACAAACGATTACTCAGGCATACGGTAATGCTTAATAGTTTGAGATCTACATTGCCTGGGATTGAGTTCCAACTCTGCCATTAACTAGGTTAGTGACCTGAGCACAGTTACACTTAATCTCCATGTGTTCCAGTTTCCTCATCAATGAAGAAGGGATAACAGGAGTACACACCTCACAGGATTGTGTAAGAATTAACTAAGTCAATACAACAGACACCCAAGTAGTACCTAGTGGTACATAGTAAGTGCTCAATAAACATAAGCTATTCTAAATTTCCTCTGTGATGGTTTCTCTCTTACAACAGAAAAGCTCTGAAGCAGACACACTAAATCTGGATGGTAGGTACTTTCCCTATCCTTCTGTAAATGTTAAATATTTCACATAAGAACAACATACAGAAAAATAGAACCCCAGCAGATAATAAACACTGAAAAAGCCAAGCATAGGTAGACACTGTAAAGTGACGGACTCAAAATGAATAAAACATATGCCCCAAAGATGGTCAAGTTCTAGAAGCATGCTTTTGCATAAGACTGCTCATGATGGCTGAGTGTCTGCCTTTGGCTCAGGGCTTGATCCTGTAGTCCTGGGATTGAGTCCCACATCAGGCTCCCTGTAGGGAGCCTGCATCTCTCTCTGCCTCTCTCATGAATAAATAAATAAAATATTAAAAAAAAAAAGAGACTGCTCATGACAAAAGAACAATGACAAGTATTCATTTTTTCTAATACAGTCTTTGTGAAAATAATTAAAAACAGTATCATCCTCCTTAAGGCCTCAACTATTTTAATTAAGATGGGCTCATTAGTAGTGAAAACTGCTCTTCATATCTTATTTAAAAAGTGTTATTTGAACACATGACACAACAGTGGGAAAAGAAAACACATACAGTTAAAGAAGATTTGCTTGGTCTGAAGGAAAATGTGGAGGTTTCATTGCTACATGCAACATGCAACTGAACTACTTCTTGTTGGAGGCAGTTATCAGACTGCTAGTGACAACCTCAGACATTGTCTCCTTTTGTCTACAGCCGCATGAGAGTTTTGTATACGCAAACACTTTTAATAATAAAACATGTCTGCAAAGGAAAAACTGCATAAAATCATTCTTTATGCCAACTGTATCCTAGTATCCTCATTTATTAAATGCATCTAAATGCATCTAGGATCACCATTCCTGTAGACAGTGCAGGTTTTCCTCTACTACTACCTGAGGCAGGAGTTTCTTAGTAGGATACATGGCTTAATTTTATTCAAACCCTCCAAATAAGAAAAGTATGGATTCTTCAGAACCATTTACATTTTTACTTAGGTCTTTTTTTTTTTTTTTAAGGTAAGATCCCAACTAAGTTAAAAATACCAGTTCTCATCAGATTTAATCCATAAGCATATGTGCAAAGATATATACATTCTGAATCACAATATAAAATGAGGACAGTAGCTAAAAAAGAAAACCAACCGTGTATTCAATCATTTTGTGGGTATGGAAACAAAACTGTGAGGTGAAGGAGTTTGCCCATAGGCTTTCAGTTACCAGTTGTTACACGTAGGAGCTGGCAATGAAATCTTCAATCAGAACCCAATTAAGAGCTCTTCCTATTACACCTTTATCATTAGTGCCAGCTGCCCAGGATACGAACACGTGTTACTCCTTTTATTTTTCATTATTTCTAGATAGTCACTGACTTCACTGCTTCCCTTTCGCAAACACAAGTGTAAACAGTTCTCAAGCTGTCTCTGTGGTCTTTGCTCGGCGAGGTCTTGTGGACCTGCGACCACGTGCGGGGCCCTGTGACAGTGACCCTGAGTAGAGATCAAGCAGTGTCACCATAGTCCTTGCCCTCAGTGTCCACACGGCTGGGAAGACCAACAATAAAACACTAAAGGAATGTGAGGTACATCATGTGATCAAAATAGAACTACATATTAAAAACGGAATTACTGAAAAAAGGATTCAACGAGGATTTCACTTACATTATCTTTGATGTTACAGATTACTTTTGCGTAACATTTGTTATTATCTCTTGAGGGAATTGTCCACTCCAATGGCCAGAAGTAACTATGATAAACCTGAGAAGATACACAATTTAGGCCCATTATCTTAAGAAGTCTGTTTGTCAAACACCAGCTGTGATTTGAAAACACTGAAGGCTCTTTGATACTTAGACTTTCATGAAACAATAAAATTCATGGAATAAATAGGAAATTTGGTCAGAAGGTAAATGACCTTACACTTGTCGTCAGGCCCCTTTGCTATAAGCTCCTTCCCTTAATTACATCTCAACCTCAGAACAGTAAACCTTAGGTAATAATAACAACAAAAAGCAAGCAAATGAGAGAAAGAAACCAGGTAATTACTTGCTGTCTTACATTAAAAAAAAAAAAAAAGAAAAAAAGAAAAAACCCAACACTATCTTGCATCTTGAATGGCAACTTTGGGCAAAAAACAAGCAAGGTGCCACAAACAATTATAGCAATTACCCAGTTCCTTGCTTAATGCTTCCAAAGAAATTTCCTCCTTTGGTATTTTTCACCAAAAGTAATGAAGAGGAGGAAGAGGGAGAGATGGAGGGAAGATGAGAGGTGGAAGGACACAGATATCTTTACTGATGCTTCATGAACTTAAACCTGGGTGACTACAGGGATTTATTTCCACCTCCAGCTGCTAGCCTCAATTGAAAACATACATGGCTGGCTACCTTTTAAAAAAATATGGATTATGTAGCCATTATAATAAGTGTTCTTTGATGTTATAATACAATGTGAATTTTTTTAAAATGTGGGTTATAAAATTGAATATATAATGTTATAGTATCACCACAATTACATAGGGAAAAGATATTAAAGAAATTATCCCAAATTGCGAAGAATGGCTATTTACAGACATAAGTCTATGGATAATGGTTTCCTACTTCCATTTTCAAAATTGCAACCCAAATGCATTACTTTTAAATGAAAAATGCAAATTTCATAAAATGAAAGCCAAAGCCTGTCAAGAAATATGAAATATATACTAAGAACCTTAAAACATAAGACTCTTGACAGGACTCTATTGTCAGAAAATAACCAGAGAAATACAGTGAATTATGAAGATGTTCACTGTTCTATTTGTAAAAGTGAAAAACTATGAACAATCTAATAAAAGTATGGCTTATCAAATTATTTTATAGCATCCAAAAAAAATAAGTCATTTTTTAAAATGCTGGGTTTAGGGTGAAATGCTCATGACCTAACATTAACTGTAAAAGAGAAAACTGCAATAACTTAATCATACTTAAATTAAGACACATGTACCTACAATTATACAATACACACAATGTATATATACAAGTATACAATATATAAACATGTAAATAACTTGGAAAGAAACTAGAAGGAAATATGCCAAAATATTAATAGCAGTTTTTGCTTCATGAATTACAATTTCCTTTTTTATATTTTCCTAATTTTTCAAAAGTCCTAGAATGAGGATACTATTTTTGCAATCAGAAAATGCTACTAATGTGGTACAAATAGACCAAGATATTACATACTACCACTAATGTATATAGTAAGAAAAAATTAAGATATTTAAAATAGGCTTTTATATAATAAAATTTACTCTGATTTACAAATCTGGTCTTCTGGAAGGTTTTACTGGAAACTTTTTTCCTGAACAATTTAAAGCAGCAGTCCCTGGGGTAGCATCCTGTTTCCAAAAATAGCATCTTTCAGGTGCCTGTTCCTGGATTATGGCAAAGTTAGAAGAGGGTAATGGTACCAAAAACCCCGACTATTACTAACAGAGTCGTAGAAATGGAGTTTATTTTTAGTTTTCTTCTTTGTATTTTCCATAATTCCAACAATATTATTTTAATAATAAAAGGAACCAGTAAAAGTGGTTTCAAAAAGTAGAAGGAAGTATTCCTGGGTCAGCTGACAATATTGAAAAACAGAAGGTAGGTCATATCCAAGTATTGTATCAACATTAAACTTGTGAAAAGTGGTGACTATAATGTAGTTAAGAAATACCCTGTTCGCAGGAAACACACACTGAAGAATTTAGTAGTAAAGGCGCATTTCATCCTCTTTCAAAAGGTACGGGGAAAAAATACAGATACAGAGAGAGAAAAAAGAAAATATGAAAAGTATAAAACAAATGGCAATACGTGAATCTGAATTATAGGTATACAGAAAGGTCTTTCTACAATTTTTCACCTTTTCTATGTGCTTGAAATTACTTTTAATTTTGAACAAATGAGCAGTATAACTTAACATAGGCATAAAGAATATAACTTACCTCAATATTTTCTTCCCCGAATTTCTCCACAGCTCTCTCCTCAGAAAGACCACAGGCACCATATTCCAAAGGAGTAAACACAGTTGTTGGAACATTTTCATAATCACACTGTTTCAAAATGAAAGGTTAAAGACTGGAGAAATTATAACTCTAAAAAGAATATGTCAAAAAAGTTTAAAATCAGGAGGGGAGGGCAGCCCTGGTTCAGCGGTTTAGTGCCTTCAGCCCAGGGTGTGATCCTGGAGATCCAGGATCAAATCCCACGTCAGGCTCCCTGCATGGAGCTTACTTCTCTCTCTGCCTGGGTCTCTGCCTTTCTCTCTCTCTCTCTGTGTCTGTCATGAATAAACAAATTTTAAAAAATCTTAAAAAAAAATCAGAAGGGGAAAGCAGACTAATAAATTTCTATGAAAAGTATGGGAAGTCACAACACCAGATATAAACCTACTACACTGAGAACCATTAACTCATGTGGCAGTTTTAAGAGGTCTGAAGTCTGTCAAGACCAGGTATAAATAGATTCATGTGCCTTCTCCATCGATCTACTAACTGATGTTAACAACAAGGACACACTTTTTCTCCCTTTATAAAGCAGCCAAAAACAATACAAGTGTATTCAATGCTGACAGTCTCATACAGGTGACAGAAATTAATAGACTTCTTTGGAAAATCAATTAGGTAATACCTAGTAAGAGCCATAAATACATTCTTTATCTTTGTGTCAAGAACCCCACCCTTAGAAATCTTAATAATTTATTATATGGAAAAAGTGACAGGCATTGAGCATTGCTGCAGTCTTCAACAGGGGCAATATACTGAGTGGTTATAAATAGCAAACAGGAGAGTGATTCTATAGTATATACTCTCAGTGTAGTATTATACAGCCACTAAAGTGGAAGACCACAGAAACAAAAAAGTTAATGATGGTATTTCCAAAGCATATTTCATGATGTTAATAGTAGAGATGACAAAAGGATTCTGAAGTCAAACAAGTTTGTGAAACACTAAATAAACAGGTTTCTCTACAATGGATTTCTCAGAGCTTCCAGTATACTGATGTGAATTGTGTTAAAGATATTATGCAAATACCAAACATGTTTACAAATGATTTGGTAAAAACCTACCAAATCACATTTGTACACAGAGGTGAGCCTAAGTAACATTTTGCATTTAAAATATCAGATATTCAATTCCCCTTTAAAACACTCTCCCTCTAGAAACAATATAATCCTTCTTCTTTAAAAAGAACATAAACTCTTAGAATTATGAATCAAAAGTATAGGTAGACATCAACAGACAGCCATAATAGTGTATCAGGGACCAGATGTCCCTTCCTTCTTTCAACAAGCAGAAAACCAGACAAACAGCAGCCACCACTTGCAGACCCTGGACAACAGGCAGTGCAGGATGTGTGATTCCGGACAGAAGGGAAACAAATGAGGTGAGCCCAGTGATTTCTCATTTACTGTCCAGAGCACTAAGGACTGGTGCAAGAAGAGGGAACACAAACAGAGCACAGCAATCTCTCTTAGTTATGGAGATAGAGACCACAGTTTAGGCTTAGGGCTGCAGGGCAGAGCACCTGAGGGTAGAGCAGGACGAACTCTTGAGATCTGCAAAGAATGGGGCTGAGAACTGATCCATAAATGTGTCATAGGTGGTCCTCAAGGGTGAGGAAAGAGCTACTGGAAAGCAGAAAGCAGCAGGCCCCCAAATGACCAGAACTCTTATAGGACTGGAAATAGCTCCTGTTTCCTCAAGCCAGAGTAGAAAGAACTCATAAGGAGGAATGGGGTAGAGTCCTCCAAAAGGCAGGAGTTAGGAGTGGAATTAAATCAGCCCTAGATAGAAGGTGGCTACTTGCAGACCCTAAAAAAAGCTTAAAAGCAAGTTACAAAAGGATAAAACTAATTCCATGTAACTTAATGGGCTGCCAGAACAAAATTCAACACTGTATAAAGGAATTCAATAAAACCCACCACCCAACAGAGTAAAATGTACAATGTCCACATCCATCCAAAATAACGAGACATGCAAAGGAGAACATGTGAGCCAATAACGAGAGAAAAATCAATGAATAGAAACAGACACTAAAAATGAGATGATGGAATTATCAGAAGACATGAAATGAGCATATTATAAATATGTTCTGTATAGTCAAGTAAATAAAGACATGAACCCATTGAGGAGAAAAAACAAAAACATTTATTTTTTAAAAGATTTTATTTATTTATTCATGAGAGACACAGAGTGGCAGAGACACAGGTAGAGGGAGAAGCAAGCTCCTCACAGGGAGCCCAATGCAGAACTCAATCCCAAGACCCCAGGGTTACAACCTGAGCCAGAGGCAGAAGCTCACCACTGAGCCACCCAGGTGCCTTGAGAACATCTTAGGTAAATAAAACTTGTAGAGATGAAAAAACTATTTGAAGTGCAAATTACACAATCTGGATTTAATAGCCTAAGACAGTGCAGAAGATAGTCAACTTGAAGACATCACAACAGGTCCTTGAAAAAAACACAGCACAGAAACAGAGGGGGAAGAATATGAAAAGAGCATTAGACACTCAGGATAACACTGAGTGAACCAACATTCATTAACTGGATGCTGAGGGGGAAAAAGGGAAGGGGGAAGACAGGAAAAAAAACGAATGGCTAAAAATTTTCCAAATCTGATGAAAAGGAGAAACAGAAGTCCAAGAATCTTGACAAACCATAAGCAGAATAATAATAATGAAAAGCATGCCAAGGCACACAGTAATTTAGCAGTAATTGCTAAAACACTGTGATAAAAGGCAATCTTATAAAGAACAAAGATAAAAATGACAGCATACTTGTGTTCAGAATCTATGTGATCAAAAGATAATAGGCAAATCACTAAAATATTTAAAAAACACAGTAAATCTAGGACTCTATATTCAGCAAAAATACCTTCCCAAAAATTGGAGGCAAAATGAATCTAAAAAAACAAACAACAAAGAGTAGAAAAGGAATCTACCAAGAGCAGACACACACTAAATAACTATTAAAGGAAATTCTTTAAGCAGAAAACAGTGTATCAAACGGAAATCAGTATCTACATAAAAGACAGGTTTGTCCCCGGTTCCAAAATGCAGATTCCTATGGACTTAAAGTGGACTGTGTGGCCTAGCCTGGAAAATGTAACCCTTGTTTCTATCACTTCCATTTGGAGAACACACTTCGCAGTTTTCACAACATCAGCTTAATGCACTTTTAGAATGCACATTCTGAAGTTGAAGATATGTGTACTGCAGTTTCTCTATGGTTTTCACATAAAATACATGCACACACACACACACACACATATATATACACACACATATACACATTTTAAGTAGGCTTTACACTCAATATGGGACTTGAACTCACAACTCTGAGATCAAGAATTGGACACGCTACAGACTGAGCCAGCCAGGCACCCCTAAAATATTTTATATATACTATAATACTCAGTTAACAAAAAGTACCACCTTAATAATAAAGATGCTAGTGTTTACTCTTTGTAAAAACGAAGTATTTCAAGTGTTTGAGAGCAACTTTTTTTTTTTCATTTCTTCATTTTGTTTCCAAAAGAATGGAATAGTTTAATGGCAAATATTTTTAAGTTTTGAAAGTTTAATTATTTTTTTTTAAGATTTAATTTATTTATTCATGAGAATACACAGAGAGGAGAGAGAGGAGAGAGGCAGAGACACAGGGAGAGGGAGAAACAGGCTCCACACAGGGAGCCTGACATGGGATTCGATCCTGGGTCTCCAGGATCAGGCCCTGGGCCGTAGGTGGCGCTAAACCGCTGAGCCACCAGGGCTGCCCGAAAGTTTATAATTATTAAGTGCTAAAAAGGGTCATACAAATTTTCCCTATATATTTTCTGCTTCATTTTATTTAGGAAAATTTTATTTGTTACAGAAATTTTTGCAAATTGGTAGATTCTTTAAGTATGGAGATATCTTTCCTATTCCACCCCCTATTTTTCTATAATCTATACGTCCTAGATCTTCTTTCTTAGGCAATAAATTGTTGTGATTAAGAGAGCAGTACCTACAATCAGAAATGGACTTCATTTTTATGCCTTGGCTGCCTCCTAGCCTCCTGACCTCACGCAGTTACCTAATTTCCCTGTATTATGTCATCAATCTCCACAACTGCCCTGAGGCTGAATGAGATAAGGTCTACAAAGCCCTTAGCGCAATGTCAAGCATGGCACAAGCACTCACATGTAGCATTATCTCTTTTTCCTCCCAACACTCTTGTGAAGCAATAAGGAATAGATGATAGCAATTTTGGAGTAAGGCACCAACACCCACGATTCAATTTGAGCTCCCTTAAAATCCCATAATGGATTGAACTCAGCTAGGTGTTGATGTTAAACTAAACTTTTCAATAGAGCTGCTCCCTTAGAAGGAAGGAAGTCATGGATCCTTTCACCTTCTTAGATAATATGTGATAATGCTCTCATTAACATATGTTGGGCAAAATGAAAGGGAACAAAATTATGCAGTTGCTTTAAAAGTGTGTGATTTCCCCAAATACATTTAACCTAGATATCTACTGGCATTTTGACTTTATTTATTATATTGAAGGACAGACCAGGGAGACTTCAAACTCAGAGATCAGAGCGCATCTGCATCTGTTTATTTTCTTGTTCAGTAAAGTATGTCTTATTATTATGGTTAGACTAAAAATAAGGAAAAAAACATAAAACAGAATAAAAAAAGAGTCCTTTAATTTCAACCTACATTAAACTCTGATGTTGATAAAAGCTTAAGGCACTTTAAGAAAATTGGCTCTACCTAGGAGAGAACAGAATACAGTACCATGCCAACACATGGAAGGCCACAAATAAGTAGGTGCAAATAAAGGTTTTTTAAGAATTAAAGTTTTTTAAAGAATTTTGTGCTACTTAATTTCAAATTTGTTTAGGAGCAAATTTTTGCACGTGTCTTCTTTGGTTATTGTTGGTATACAAAAATACCTCCATTTTAGGAAAACACAAAGATATAAGGTCAGGAACAAATACAATGCATCTCAAGCTGTATTTCCAGGTTCCCTTTTCTTGGTTTACCAGATACTCAATAACTGCAACAATGAATACAAGACATAACTCATTCCAGTAAGTAGTTAAATTTATCCCAAATAGTAATAAGAATCAGCTACTATGCCCTGGATGTTCAGACAATCTGGAATTCAAATCCTTTTTAGTCTAAATCCTATTAATTTCAAGATAGAAGATCTTATTATGCCACTATCCAAACTAACCCCAGGTACATTTGAAATGCCTGTCATAAATTTTACTAGCCATATTCTTTGAGGTTTCCATTACTATAACCAACCCAGATCAACCCACGGTGATTTATGTGCCAGGAAAATGAGTAATGACTAAGTTCTTTAAAATCAATGTTCCTGGAATCCTTTCAAATAATCAATTAGGGAGGAAATGCTGATGATGGGGAAGGCTATGAATGTATGAGTGCAGGGAATAATATATGGGAAATCCTGGTACCTTCCTTTCAATTTTGCTGTGAACCTGTAACTGCTGTAAAATTTGTCTTAAAAAATTACAGTACATTTATATTTGCCATCTAGTCCTATGAAACATACCTAAAAGTTTCAATTTCATACACTGACTTAAAAAAAAATCGAAAACATTAATATAGCACATTAAACATTCCAAGAGCAGAAGACATATTTTTAGAAAGGACAAGGTAATAAAAGCTTAAGTATCTGTTTAAGCAGCTCTGTACAATGACATTATTACCTACATCCTCAAATCCTTTTATAGCCTAGATGGGTGCCATAGAAAGATTCAGAAAATTATACTAAAATGGGTAATAATGAAATTAATGTAAAATGCAACTATTATGCATCTATGAAACATAATAGTGCTGAAACTTGATTAATCAAACTCATTTTATTCCGAGTGTGATTCCAAGAATGACAATTTTCATAATAAAGTCAAAAAAGAACAGTAGTCTTAACAATGTCTTGTTTTGAATACAGTTAATAAAGCACATCTAAGATGCTGTCAGCAGATAGCTAAATTATTCAAGACCCGGAAAACTTGGGACATCTGGGTGGCTCAGTGGTTGAGCATCTGCCTAGGGCTCAGGTTGTGATCCCAGAGTCCCGGGATCAAGTCCTGCATTGGGCTCTCCAAGGAGCCTGCTTCTTCCTCTGCCTATGTCTCTGTCTCTGCCTCTCTCTGGGTTTCTCATGAAAAAATAAAATCTTAAAAAAAAAAAAAGACCTGGAAAACTTCACAGCTACTCCTAACTAGAGAATTGGGAGCATTATTAAAAACAGTCTCAATAGGTGGGGTGCCTGAGTGGCTCAGTAGGTTAAGTGTCCGACTCTTGGTTTTGGCTCAGATAGTGATCTCATGGATCATAGGACTGAGCCCTTGTATAGGACTCCACACTCAACAGAGTTGGCTTGGGATTCTCTCTTCCCCTCTCTAATAAATACATAAATATTAAAAAAAAAATAAAAAACAGTATCAATAGGTGTCAGCTACAACTCACCTTCACATTGGAGCCAGCATAAAGCCTCTGAGCCAACAATCTTCCTGCCTGGATTGCTACTGGGGTGAGCTCCAGCTTCCCCTCCAATATATCACCAATGGCATAGATGTAAGGTACATTGGTCTGCTCTTCATCTGTGACAGGTATTTTTCCAGTCCTGAAAATTCATTCAGTTAAAATTATTAATTACCACTATGAAGTAAAACAAAATCTCCTTTCTCCCAAAGAAGCCCAAAACTGTGATTCTAGCTAAGGCCAACATTCTAATGCATTAACTTAAAAATACATACGTCAGGGGCAACTGGTTGCTCAGTTAAGCATCTGACTCTTGATTTCAGCTCAAGTCATGATCTCAGGGTTGTGGGATCAAGCCCTGTATCAGGCTCTGCACTGAATGTGGAGCCTGCTAAAGATTCTCTCTCGCCCTCTGCTTCTGCCCCATGCCCCAAGCACTCTCCTTCTCTTAAAAAAAATAAAAATAAAAATAAAAAAATAAAATAAAAATTAAAAAAAATTCTTAAAAAGCTTAGAGACAATTCTGGAATAAGAAAAGCGTAAGAAACTCTGGAGGGTTTCAACAGTGGTTAAGAACATGCAGGTGGATACTAGGGGTGCCTGGCTAGCTTGGTGGGAGGAATGTGCGACTCTTGATCTCAGGGTTCTGAGTGTGAGCCCCACGTTGGGTGTAGAGATTACCTAACTAAATAAAACAAAAAAAGAATATAAAGATTCTAAACTGTAATAATCAGGTCTGTTAGTTATCACCTCTATGATGCTGGGAAGGCTATTTAATGTCACTAAGCTTCATTCTCCCAGGGGAAAATGGGAACCATGTATTGGGAATGGGAACCATAATACTGGGAATACCAGTAAGAAGGAAAAGGATACCATCTTCTACTTTAAGAGGCAGCGAGGACTGAATGAAAATGTGTACAAAATATTTAGCACAAAAGGCCATGGCTCATAGTAAGTGCAGAGTAAGTGTTAGCTGTTAACATAACACAAAATCTAAGCCTTGGGCCCACTGGAAACAGGCTAGCAGGTATATTAAGCTGATGGAACATTTGGTCTGCTAAACCTTACTGATGACCTCCTCAACAACTGTCTCTTCATTCACCCTAGTAAAAAATGAATAAAACAAAAATCCTCACAATCAGATTAGGGAAGTCTCTTCTCTAGAAGATAAGATTATTCCAGTAAAAGGGAAAGTAACCTGCATTTTTAGTTTCCCAGACATTTGGCATTCACAGTGCTTGTTTTTACTTGGTTTAAGGAAGGGGATATTGAAAAACAGCCTCAGGCAGCAGATAAGCAGATACCACCCAGGTCAGTTATCTCAACTAGTGCTACAGTCCAGAACGTTTTAACTTTTAACCTTGAAAAGTTTTTGATACTTGTAGCTGTCACTAGAAATACAGTGACCACTCATCATCCTAAAATTTGGTAGCTCTAAACTTGGTTCAATTTATATATTTAATGAGGCTCAAAGCACACACCTGCAATTAACTGTGGGGTTAGATTCTTTTTCTGTACCCTAAACATTAAAAGAAACAAAATGCAAGCTGCTCTATCTTCCATTTAGATTCTGAAAAGGGGAAAGAAGTAAAAACAGAAAATACTACTGTGAATAGCACTGAGAGTTTTCTCCAATATGACAACTAACTAAAAATCTAAAACTTCACTATTAATCAGTATTATAAAATAACTGGAACACTAATTCAGTAAGACATAAATTTTTTTCTTACTTTTCATTTATTTTTACTCCCACGGTTTCTAAGCCAATTTTTCTTGTGCAAGCATCTCTTCCTATTGCCAGCAATACCTGAAAAATTATTAATATATCAGTGACTGTTACCAAAAGGTTGCATATAAGTTACTTAATCATTAAGCCAATCTCATTGCATTTTCCAGTCCTGGAAAGAAATACTTCACTAAGAAAATACTGCAAGAGTTTAAACAAATTAAAATCTTAAAAAATATATATATAGCCATTGAATAGGATACGGTAGAGATCCTTATCCATTTATTAAGAAAAAGAAAGTTAACAATTCCTTTATAAATCTAGCCAAGTTTAGGGACAAAGAAAGCACAGCCTATGACTGAACTACTTTTTTTTAAAGTAGTGAGCTAGAGAAATTAAAATTTTTAAGGACAGAGAAGTTCTAGCTCATTTTAAAAGTTGGATGTCCTTTTCAGCTCTTTGACAAATGATGTTTTAAAGTTACATTAAAGAAAATCTGAAGCCATCCCTATACTAAAACAAATTGTAATACCACAAGCAATAACAATGTCTTAGAATGGGAATATAATCAAGGGTTTTGGAAATAGCAAGCAGCCATTGTATATACCCAGCAAATAACAATAAGCACATTATCTGCTTTCTAATGCATAATGACCTGGGTCCTCTCCTTACCGTATTATACTCTCCTTCAATGGTTTCACTACTACTGGTGGACTGAGCTACCACCCTGAGTCGGCCTGGTGTCCCTGCTTCAATTTGTTCAACCTATAAAAGTAATAAAGTTTCACTTACTCCACAATAAGGACATGTACCAAGCCTTTTCTATCAGGTCAACCCAAAGTTAAAACACAAAATCTGGCTCGAAAGGTCTTTCATGTCTCATCTCCCTCACCTTAACATCATGAGGATAATAAGAGATTTTTCTATTTTATCCCCTTCTTTCTTATTGTTTGTTTGCTAGAGGGGCTTTCTTTCAAATAGTTCCCAAACAGAATAAAATTCAAAGAGAAAATTGGGAGAGAAAAAAGTCAGAGACCCTGGTAACCCAGTAAAATGTTATGTGCACATATTTATTTTACTAGGGGATAGTCCACAAGATTCTCAAGGTGCTCACAACTCTCTAAATGTTAAGACATTATAAAGGAATGGTCAATTAACCTTCAACAGAGAAGGAAAGAATATGTAATGGAAAAAAGACAGTCTCTTCAACAAATGGTTTGAGGAAAACTAGACAGCTTCATGCAAAAAAAAGAAAAAAAGAAAAGAAATGAAACTTGCCCACTTCCTTACACCACACACAAAAATAAACTCAAAATGGATTAAGGACCTAAATGTTGAGACCTGAAACCATAAAAATCCTAGAAGACAACACAGGCAGTAACTTCTTTGACACTGGCCTTAGCAACAATTTTCTAGATAGGTCTCCTCAGGCAAGGGAAAAAAAAAAAAAAAGCAAAAATGAACTATTGGGATTACATCAAAATAAAAAGCTCTTGCAAAGCGAAGGAAACAATCAACAAAAGTATAAGAGAATACTTTCTACTTCTGTAGAATGAGAGATGAGATTTGCAAATGACATATCTGATAAAGGGTTAGCATCCAAAACATATAAAGAATTTATATAAAAAAATTTATACAACTCAACACCAAAAAACCAAATAATCCAATTAAAAAGTGGGCACCTGAGTGGCTCAGTTGGCTAAGCATCTGACTTCTGATCTCAAACCAGATTTTGATCTCAGAGTCATGAATTTAAGCCCAACAGAGCTTACTTTAAAAAAAAAAAAAGGGAGAAGACATAAACAGAAAGGCATCTCCAAAGGCATCCAGATGGCCAACAGACACATGAAAAGATTGTCAACAATATTCATCATCAGGAAAATGCATATCAAAACCACAATGAGGAGGAGGCGCCTGGGTGGTTCAGTCAGTCAAGCATCTGCCTTTATTTACACTGCTGGGGATTTACCCCAAAGATACTGATGCAGTGAAACACTGGGACACCTGCATCCTGATGTTTCTAGCAGCAATGTCCACAATAGCCAAAATGTGGAAGGAGCCTCAGTGTCCATTGAAAGATGAATGGATAAAGAAGATGTGGTATATGTATAAAATGGAATATTACTCAGCCATTAGAAACAGCAAATATCCACAATTTGCTTCGACGTGGATAGAACTGGAGGGTATTATGCTGAGTGAAATAAGTCAATCAGAGAAGGACAAACATTACATGGTCTCATTCATTTGGGGAATATAAAAAATAGTGAAAGGGAATAAAGGAGAAAGGAGAGAAAATGAGTGGGAAACATCAGAGAGGGAGACAGAACATGAGAGACTGCTAACTCTGGGAAATGAACAAGGGGTGGTGGAAAGGGAGGTGGGCAGGGGGTGGAGGTGACTGGGTGACGGGCACTGAGGGGGCACTTGATGGGATGAGCACTGGGTATTATGGTATATGTTGGCAAATTGAACTCCAATTAAAAATAAATAAATAAATTGCTTTAACAAACATGAAAAAAAAATGCATCTGCCTTTAGCTCAGGTTATGATGCCTGGGTCCTGGGACTGAACCCCTCATCAAGCTGCCTGCTCCACGGGGAGTCTGCTTTTCCCTCTCTCTCTGCTCCTTAACCCCCACTCATTTTCTCTCTAAAATAAATAAAATTTTTAAAAAAAACACAATGAGGTATCACTTCACATCTGTCGACGGCTAAAATAAAAAACACAAAAAATAGCAAGTATTGGCATGGATATGGAGAAACAGGAACCCTTGCACACTGTTGGTGGGAATGCAAACTGGCATAGCTACTGTGGAAGACAATATGGAGGTTCCTTAAAAAATAAAAAATAGGGATGCCTGGGAGACTCAGTGGTTGAGTGTATGCTTTTGGCTCAGGGCGTGATCCTGGGGTCCCACATCGGGTTCCCTGCACTGACCCTGCTTCTCCCTCTGCCTATGTTTCTGCCCGTCTCTCTGTGTCTCTCATGAACAAATAAAATCTTAATTTTTTTATTATTTTTAATATATTTTTTATTGAAGTTCGATTTGCCAACATAGTTTTTAACACCTAGTGCTCATCCTGTCAAGTGTCCCCCTCAACGCCCATCACCCACTCACCCTAAATAAAATCTTTTAAAAATTTTAAAAATACAGGGGTATCTGGATGACTCAGTCAGGCATCCACCCCTTAGTTTCAGCTCAGGTCATGATCTCAAAGTCCTGGGATCAAGCTTCACAGTGGGCTCTGTACTCTGTGCAAATCTGCTTAACCCTCTCCATCCCTCTCTGCCCCTCCCTCCATTCATGCGTACACACTCTCTCTAGAATAAATAAAATCTTTTTTTTTTTTTTAATTAAAAATAGGGCAGCCCGGGTGGCTCAGATTAGTGCCGCCTTCAGCCCAGGGCATGATCCTGGAGACCCAGGATCGAGTCCCACATTGGGCTCCCTGCTTGGAGCTGCTTCTCCCTCTGCCTGTGTCTCTGCCTAGACTCTCTCTGTGTGTCTCTCATGAATAAATAAATAAAATCTTAAAAAAAAAAAATTTTTTTTTAAATTTAAAAATTAAAAATAGAACTACCATATGATCCAGCAATTGCACTATCAGGTATTTACCCAAAAGATATAAAAACATTAATTTGAAAGGATAAATGTACTGTTATGTTCACTGCAGTATTATCTACAACAGCCAAATTACAGAAGCAGCCCAAGCATCCATCAATAGATGAATAAAGATGTGGTTTATACAAACAATGGAATATTAGCCATAAAAAAGAATGAAATCTTGCCATTTGCAACAACATGGATGGAACTAGAGAGTATAATGCTAAGCAAAATAAGTCAGAGAAAGACAAAAAAAAAACCTATGATTTCATTCACATGTGAAGTTAAAGAAACAAAACAAATGAACAACAACAACAAAAGAGACAAATCAAAACAACCAACTCTTATTAGAGAATAGATGGTTCCCAGAGGGCAGGCTGGGGTGGGGGGGGGGGGAAGAGTGAAATAGGTGATAGGGATTAAGGAGGGCACTTATCATGATGAGCATAACATGTTGCTGAATGACTATATTGCACACTTGAAACTAATATAACACTGCATGTTAACTACACTGGAATTAAAAAAAAAGACATTATAGGAATAGGTTACTCTTCTATCAGACAACACGTACATCCAGCTGTTGTTTTCTAATCACAGTCCTAGTGCAAACATAGGATATCTACCTCCACTCCTTAAAAAAACTCTAGTAATTATAAAGTAAAGGGATGTCCAAAGAGAAGCATTAAAAAAAAAAAAAAAAAAAGAGAGAGAGAGAACCTAAGGTAAGAAAGTTGAGAGGAGAGTATTATTATTAATTATTAATCTGCAGACAAGAACAAAGCTGTTGGGGTGCCTGGGTGGCTCAGTGGTTGAGCATCTGCCTTAGGCTCAGGTCATGATCCCGGGGTTCTGGGATCAAGCCCCACACTGGGATCCCTGCTCAGTGGGAAGCCTGGTTCTCCCCCTCCCTTTGCCTGTCCCCCAGCTTGTGCTGCCAAATAAATAAAATATCACAGGTGAGGCTAACGGTTTATAATGCTGAAAGAAAGCTCCCATCATCCACCCCAATGCTTTCTCTCCTGCCTTTTAAACCTAAGTATAGAAACAATAAACCTACCAGCAACTCCACTTACTTTTATTGGTACAAACTGTCTTATAAACTTGACACCATGTTCTTCCATATGTTCACCAATTTTGTTGGCCATGTCCTGGTCAAATCCTCTAAGGAGAATGGATCGTACCATAACAGTAACATCTAAACCAATGCCAGCAAGAAATCCAGCACATTCCAGGGCAACATAGGATGCTCCAACCACCAGGGTCTTACCCGGGCAATAAGGTAAGGAAAAAAGATCATCACTGAAAGGAAATTAAAAAAAAGAAAAAAAAAAAGAAAAGAAAAGAAAGACGGAAAAAAAGAAATTGAAAATGGTCGTATGTGAATAATGACTAAATGAAAGTAAAACTTTTGGTTTCTTAAGTATGATACACTTTTCATATTAAAAACATTCAATTAGCTACACACATAATATATGGAAAGTGTTTGCAAGGCCTTAGACACTGTCCCTTTCTTGCCACTCAGTTGCTTTGGGAGTAGCTCAAGCTGCTCATGGCCAAACAGCTCACCGCCCGATTTCTGACGTTAGTCCCAGCTCGTGGTCAAACAAAATAATCCTGAACGGTCTGGAATAACTGTCCACTAATGTGTTTAATATCGTATTTTCGCAAATCAAACCCCCATCCCTCATCTCACCACTTAGCTCTCTCCGAGGTAAAAATCTGTATTACTTTTTATTTAGAACACCAATTATCAAGAGTGGGGAGAAGAGTTGGAGAAAACTTGCAACATAACTGTTTTGTAAAATAAAAACCAGCTCTAAAAGGTAAAACCCAACAAAATCTTTTAGTCAAGAATATACAGGACATGAGAGAGATCACAAAGGCATTGTTGGGAAATTATTTTTTAAAATATGAGAAGGGAAGCTATCCGAGACAACAAAGAGAACTGTTACCATCCGAGCTGCCCCTATATGAAGCACAAGGGAAAAAAAAAAATAATATCCTTGCCCAGAAAAAGGGCCCGAAAGGAAATAATTTATAACATAATCAGAAACTCCTTGAGCAAAAAACACCCAAGAGGACGTATTTATCAACAACCTGTCATAATTTCATCATAATGTTAAATTCCTGATTGAATTCCAAATGTGAATTGCTATGTCACCGTACAATCACCTGATGGGCAAAAATAAATCACACAGCCAAACCTTGCCTGACTCACTTATTTCAGATGGCCAGCCTACAGTGACATTATAACCTTGTAAACAGCATGAGGAGGGACGAGGGTTTAATAAATCTATATGGCCTGCCACCCTGTCATTGTTTTAGTGTCCCCATGAATATTCTTCTGGTTTTATGTTTTATACATTTATAACACACACTCACACATATATACATTTCAAACATAAATCTATATGTCAGCAGTGATGTTAACCGGGTAGTAAAAAGACCAATGTTTACGGCTTTGAATTCTTTCAATGTTCTCTTGCATAAAATGATTTTTCCTGTGTTTTTTTCCCCAACTCCCTGTCCCTTTTGGGCAAAAAATGTGGCAAAATACTTTGAAGTTCTAGGAAATGGACTGAATGGGTTTGAAGAAAAAGCCTAAAAAAACAAACAAACAAACAAACAAAAAAACCTGAAAAGCATAAATCTAAAATGAATTTCTCTTTCCCCTGCAAGGTCCCCTTACCTGCTGATGCAGTACTCTCGGTCACCGGGGATTCCCAAGTAACGTGGCCTCTCACCAGTAGCAATGAGAAATCTCTCTGCTGAATAAATTTTTTCTTTGCCTTTGTTATTTGTTGCCTGCAAAGAAACCAATGTCAACTTTTAATAAGTTATTATTCATTAGAATTGCAGACTTTATAATTAACAAAGGCCATTCACCACATTATCCAATTTGATCGTCACAAAAATCTGGTAATACCCAATAAGATGTTAAGGCTCTGAGTAATTAATACATTTGTTTAAAATCATAAATCTAATAAGCAGCAACACTCAAATCCAGGTCATCTGGCCCCAAATCCAGTACTCTTACACTACCACCCCACAAAAGAAAGCCCTGTAAGATGTGACTGCAAAATCACCAAACTGGGCAATTTGGGTCACCATGGCTTTTATTTTATTAAGATAATCACTTTCTTTTTCCTCCCCTACCCCCAACCAAAGTTTAAAACAAACAAAAGCTACTCAGGGTGTCACACAATTACCTTAATCCTATGAGGACCCACAAACTGTCCATATGCATTCTCATAGGTCACCTTTTTCTCCCGCAGAGCTACCCGGTAGCCCCAGTTCAGAGAGCCAATGTGGTTCTGTACAGCTTCTGTCATTTTATCCCAGTCATGTTTAACTGCACAAAAAGATAAGACAAAATGCTTTTAGCTTTTCAACTGCCTGGCAAAGATCATTTCTTAGCAACTATTCACATGGAATATGAAGAGCAGAGCTTTTAGTCTAAAAGAGCAGGGTCCTTCATTTCAAGCACATCAACAACTTTTTCATGCTCAAATATTCTTTCTTTTTTAGAAGACCACCATACAATTAAGTCATGCAAGGCCTCCTGGCAATTCTTAAAACTAAGATAACCAGGTATAAACTTTTTAAGAAATGAACAGGATTTATTTTGATTGTAAATACTGATTGTTGGGGTAATGAGGTGTGGTAAAGCCTAGGATTCTGTAGTTTTAACAATCCCCAAAGGATCCTGATGTAGCCAGGTTTGGAGTTACTACGCTTGTAACAGAGTCTAGACCAGAGACCAGCAAACAAAGGCCAAGTATGGCCCCACAGCCAAACATAGCCCATCACATTTTTTTTTTTTTTTTAAAGATTGTATTCATTTATTTGACAGAGAGAGAGCACAAGCAGGGTGAGTGGCAGGCTCCCCACTGAGTAAGGAGCCCAATGTGGGACTTGATCCCAGGACTTTGGGATCATGATCGGAGCTGAAGGTAGACGCTTAACTGACTGAATCACCCAGGCGTCCCCAACACCTTTTTTTTTTTTTTTAAAGATTATTTATTTATTTATTCATAGACACACACACACACACACAGAGAGAGAGAGAGAGAGAGAGAGAGAGAGAAAGAGGTGCAGAGACACAGGCAGAGGGAGAAGCAGGCACCATACAGGGAGCCTGACGTGGGACTCGATCCCGGGTCTCCAGGATCACGCCCTAGGCTGCAGGCGGCGCTAAACTGCTGCGCCGCCACCAAGGCTGCCCGCCATCACCTTTTTTTTAAAATCAAGCGTATACACTCATGATCATTTATTTACATATTATCTAGTATCTAGGGCTTCTATTGTGCCACTGGGCCACACCCTTAAGTTTGACAACAGTAATCAGACTAACTGAACTTTGTGGAATCTTTAACATCTTCAGGGCAATCCTGCCTGTGGTCTAGGTCATTATTTTTCCAGGCAGGCATTATTGGCATGTTGGACTGGATACCTTCTAATTGGAAGGAACTATATATAGCGAAGGATATTTAGCATCACTGGCCTTTGGTCATTCCCAAACCACTGTAATAGCCAACCACATCACCAGTAAAATGCTTAGGGTTTCTAGTAAAAGGATGCCTAGGAAGCTCAAAGGTCTGACTTTGGCTCAGGTCATGATCGTGGGGTCCTGAGATTGTGCTCCATGCTCAGTGGGGAATCTGCTTCTCCTTCTCCCTCTCTTTCTGCCCCTTCCCCTGTGCACATGTACAAGTGCTCTCTCTCAAATAAATAAAATCCTAAATATTCTAGTAAAAAAATGGGGGTATATGAAATGAGATTGGCAAAATGTTGGTAATTTTTATAGCTAGATGATTGGCACAGGGGGTTGAGTTACACTCATTATTCTGTTCATTCCTTGGAGACAAAGCAGGAGTGAATCTTGCCCCTTTTTCTAGTGTTGCTAGATGAAGGCCAGATGGGCAGGTTGGCAGGGCTCCCTCAGTGTCCCCCAGTCCTGCCTCCCAGCACCTCACCCTCTCAGCATTGCAACCACAGTGGCTTCTATAGCCGCTGTTTGTTTCCACTGATCTCAAGTCTAACATTTTATGATTATGTGAATTCAGTATTGACAGTCTGCTCTCTCGGGTTCCACAGACCAATTTTTGTGTTGTTATTCCCAGTTCCAGAGGCTGGCCTTTGGGTTGTATAGACTTGATTCACCACTTTCTCCATGGCTAAGCTGCTTATTAATCCTGAATCTAAGATTCAGACTCCTCATTTTCATGACAGATCTTTTGAGTATAATTTATTTTTTTTAAATATTTTTTTTTTATTTATGAGAGAGAGAGAGAGAGAGAGAGAAGCAGAGACGAGAGACGTAGGCAGAGAGAGAAGCAGGCTCCATGCAGGGAGCCCGATAAGGAACTTGAACCTGGGACTCCAGGATCACAGCCTGGGCCAAAGGCAGGTGCTCAACCGCTGAGCCACCCAGGTATCCCTCATTGATAAGTTATTAATGGATGAATGATTGATTTTTTTATCCACTGAAATTTAATATATTAGTGCCTGACTCAAAGGATTCAATTTTTTTTTTAACGCTTTATTTATTTTAGAGGGAAAGAGAGCGAGCATATGTGTGCGTGTACACGCAGGGAGGGGCAGAGGGAGAGGGATTTAAATATAGGGCATGGCTTTCATCAAACCCTTTGGGATTGGTGCTGCTAGCAAATAAAAGAGGAGAGTATAAAAATAGAAAATTGTAATTTGTAATGTTTAAATCTGGAAAGGAGGAAGAAGCACAAGATTAAAACTGTTCATTTAGCTGAATAAATAATTTCTTTAAAGACAACTTTGATTTGGCCAAGTTTTAAAATCCCATTAAAATTCAGGGAGATTTTACTGGTTTTAATGTATAGATCTGGATTTATGCTGGTAGTGGCTCTTTATCACTCCAGTAACTATATATTTATTAGTTCTTTATTATACAATTCAGAAATAAATTCAACATAAATAAGCATAGCTAATGTTTATTGTTACATGACAGATACAGAAATATTCATCTGCTGGAAAGATCTGTCGATTCACTAAATATTTTACCACCCACCTGATTACTGAATTTATTAGAATTACACTTAGTTGGTCCTGTTAATAAAAATTCACATTCAGCAGAGGCCTGTACTTAACTCTTTTTAAGATTCTAAAGACCCACTATATATACACTTCCCTACATTTCTAGCTAAAATTAAGCAATTCTGTTCCACTCACTTTATTTTTCATAAGAGTGGATAGCTTAAAGCTAACATCAATTAGTACAACATGCCAATTTGAGTATTAGATCCTTACATGAATGAATAAAAATTGTGTGACTGAGTTATATAGCTCCCTGGCCCTGTTACTTACCTAGATTTAAGAGACAGACATGTTCACTGTAAATGCCAGTATGTGGAAATTACAAAGCTGTGTAAATCAAAATTTGCTTGGAACAATCTTACTTTTTCCAACAGATTCTAGACTTTTTCAGATTAATGTTCTTGTTACATGTCCTTTTTAAGAGAGTAACTAACTAGTTCAAATATACAACTTCCTGGAGTACCTGTAAATGTTGTTCTACACATTAAAGAACTAAGTGCTTGGCAGAGTCTACCCAATTTATTCAAACCATGAATGGAAGAATTAAAGGCAACAAGTCCAGAGGCAAGGATAAAAACTGTATGTTGAGTGGCAGCTATTTTAACCACACTACTATACTTAATCCTCATCACAAGCAGTGAATGGAAAAGTCAGAAGTTGTGCCAAGGGCTATCTCATTTTAGTATCAGGAGGGCTGGGGTGAAGGAAGCTCTTAACTCAAGGGACCCAGAATACCAGCAAAGACTGTGTGTTGCCACTTAACTCCTGTTACCAATTCTACCTCTGGGCCCCCTGGGTACATGGTCTGCACTTTGATGATAGTGGTACATCAGTGATTATGGAATCTGTGTACCTATACAATTGCTGTTACTCATCTCTGTATCTCTCCAGGACAGACTCAAATGCAAACAGTGGGCACTCAATAGCAATATTATTTAACTTTACCACTTTAAAATGTCTATTAAGAAGTCTAATAATTAACTGAAAGGAGACCTCTTGTTCACGGAGGTACATTAAAAGTAGGCTTCCAGGAGGGGAAAGAGTGTATCTAATGGCAGACTCAGTGGGGAGACATTCAGACATGAGAGTAACAATAATTTGGGGAGGGGCACAGAGATGGGATTAGGGACGGATTATCGGTAGATTATGTGTTAAATTCACATTCCGTAGGTCAAAAGAGTCACTTTGACTGCCCTGTTTGTTGGCAAGAGAAAAGGCATGGCACCTCAGAAACAAGTAATGAAACTCTCAGTACCAGCCTAAGGCCCCAAAGGTCATAGACAGAGAATAGCCTCGTAAGGATCTGAGGAAAGAAAGATGACCCCAACACAAAAACATTTTTTGAGTAACTGATTTTCTAAAATTCCAAACTTGGATAAAAAAGTACTGTTGATTTTAAACAGGAAGTAAAAGCATCAAACAAAGGAAGCATAGCTAATGTGAGTAGGAGCAAAATTTTTCAAAGCACTTATTTATTATGCCTTTTTAAAACAATATTTAATAAACTTAATTAAAATTCAGAAAAAGCTACAAAATAATTTACCCTAGCAAATGTCCCATACCCTATAAGATCTCATAACTGTATCAGATACAGTTGGAGTTTATCTCTTCAAGGACATGGTGACCTATGTCATTAATTATGAAGCTATGCTAACCTCAATTTTTTTTTTTTTTCAACCAGATAATACAATCTACTTTCCAAAGGCAACAATTCCTTTTCAACTTTCCTGGGGTCACTAGGGTACTTTAAATATTTTATCCAACAAAGTCTATCTCTTCCTCAACAAATAAATAGCACCCCCACACCCAAATTATCAGCTTATGAAACTGATTTCTTGGGAGAGAGAAAAATGAAACCATTTCCAAGGAAAGCAAATGTTATTTACACTCTTTATGAAACCCTAAGAAAGAATTTATTTGAGGAGCACCTGGCTAGCTCAGTCAGTAGAGTGTGACTCTTGATCTTGTGGTCATGAGTCTGATCTCCACTCTGGGCACAGAGATTACTTTAAAAAATAATAATAATAAAAAGAATTTATCTAAAAAATTCTGGTTTTCTATTACAGAAAGGCACTCTAAGTACAGTATCTGTCCTTACCATACCAGCTATGCAGCTACCTGACACAGGATAATCACAGTAATTTTAGACATAAAAAACGTCAACAATAAAAACTTCCCAGTCATTTTCTAGTCCCACAGAAATGGATGGTGCATTAGTGCAGGATCACAGCTCAAACCCATCAAAAGCACAAATGGAAAAGCAGCTTTTCCTGCCGTACCCGTCTCCTCGGTGCTCCAACCATAGTTCCGAGAGTCCTGTAGGGCTTGTCCTAACAGAGCTGCTTGGTGCATCAGTTTTTTAGGTATGCAACCCACATTTACACATGTTCCTCCGAGACCTGCAACAACATTGAGAAATCAGTTTATATCCAGCTTCACAATCCTTGAGAGAAAAAGGTCAATAATTATTGTTATGCTAAGAAAGATCATCATTTATTTGTTTAATGTAGCCAATACTATCTACACAAGTTTATTCCTACGACTCATGGTATTTCTAAGCTCAGAAAGCCTTATATATCAAACATAGTGATACATCCTAAAACGAAAGAAAAATGAGATCTCCCCAATTTCCACAGACTTCAAAGATTCAAAATTAACTGCTGATTAAGATGCCACAAATTGACATTTTACTTTGTCCACAACCCTACACTCGGCACCACATCTGTGACTAGAACTAAATGGTAAAGGGGTTGTTAAGCTGGCCACGGATGGACTAGAAGTACATACAAAATCTGGTATATATGAGCATTTTCTAAAGTAGGATTCATGAGTGAAACAAAACAAAGAAACAAAAAGAAATTTAGCATCTCTGAGCTGAAAGAACATGGCAACAGACTGTCTCCATTAGAACAAAATGTAGACAGGCAGGGAGGGAAGACAAAATGGCATAAGCGTACAGGACAGCAGTGGACTTCACAGCTCAGGAAACATAAGCCCTTTGAAGAGAATGCTTCCAGACTGCCACTATGGAGTGGAAGCTCCACAGCCCAGAACACAGCTATGTCTGGCACAAGAATAGTGCCTGACACAAAACTCACACCTAATAGGTACTTGCTGAATGGATTAATCGGAAATTCAGACACTCTCTTATCCAGAGTTCCTGCTTCTTGTCTCCTAATTAGAACAGCTAAGTCATCTTGTTAAGATTTACATTATCACATCAATCCCCGTCTCAAAGGCTTCCTACTATGCTCCAGTTAGATCCAATTTCTTGTCTTGACCTACCAGGACTTGTACACCCTGACACTTGCCTTCCTCTCCAATCTTACCTCCAGGTCGTACCACTCAAGCTACAACCATGAAGGACTCCTACTTGTCTCAGGGCCTTTTTATGTTCTATTCTCAAGAAAAACTGAGAAAAGTCCCCTGAAAGGTTTTTTCTCAGTTTTTGGCATAGTTCGTTCACTCTTAATTCTTTTGGCCTATCTAAAAGCCACCTCTTCAGAGGTCTTCTCTGATAATCTTCTCAAAGTTAAACTCTTTCCTCTACCCAGGTCCTCCCTATTCCACCATATAATTTTTTCTAGTACAACTTATCATAATTCATAGTTCTTGCTTGTCTCCTCACTAGCATGTAAACTTGACAAAGGCAGGAACTTCATGTCCACCAAGTCCACTGCTATAATCTCCAGTGGTTCATAATAAGTGTTTAATTAATACTTATAGAATAAATGAACACAGAATATTTAATTCACCAAGACTGGGAAGCACCACGGGCTATCCATTAAGATACCTGATTCCAGTTCCTGTTGAATGTAGGAACTGGTTTTAAAACGGAAATCCACAGATAAATGTTTAAACTTTCAGTTAATAAGCCACTAATTTCTAAATTTTTAATTGGGTTTTAGGAGCCATTTAAACCAATTTTGGAATTTGGAAGAGCCAGGGAAAAACCTGCTCTTCCAAATTCACTTCTAAAATATTTTAAAGTGGGATCCCTGGGTGGCGCAGCGGGTTAGCGCCTGCCTTTGGCCCAGGGCGCGATCCTGGAGACCCGGGATCGAATCCCACATCGGGCTCTCGGTGCATGGAGCCTGCTTCTCCCTCTGCCTGTGTCTCTGCCCCCCCCCCCCCTCTCTCTCTGTGACTATCATAAATAAATAAAAAAATTTTTTTTAAATGTTAAAAAAAAATAAAATATTTTAAAGCTTACCCCATCTAGTTCCACGAGGGGTTGGAGTGACAAAATCCAGGACCATTATCTTCTTATTATATCTGGCTGCCTCCTAGAAAATAAAAGTATTAAAGTAAATTGGAAAGGTGAATATGACAGACTAGAAATGGGTTATTAAAACTCCACACTCTTCTTATTAAGCTATAGTGCCTAAGGCATAACCAGTTATTACTACCTGGGAATTTCATATACAAAATGATTAGTGTGACTCCAAGATAAAAATTAAGGAACATTCAGACAGTCATAAAGGTAGTTTAAAGAATATGCAGAGTACAGCTATAAAACTATCTGCTGTAAACACTAGAATCCTCTTACAGAATTCCACTCAAACAAAAGCATGTTAAGCAATAATCTGAAAAACCTGTGGTCATTTTTAAGCAAACGAGTATTCAGTAAAAAAGATTTATGACAGTCTACAGCTCTTGATTCAACCTGTATCGTACAAGTATTTTTTAAAGTACTTCTAAGTTTTATCTAATTCAGTATCCGGCAGAATATTGGAAATATTTTTCTTCTAAATTTGTCAGATTTCTTAAAATTTCACATGAGGAGCCAATGATAAAGTTAATGGTATCTAGAAGGTTTCCAAATCAATTTTAGGGGAGTGATCACAACAGTCAGAAGGTCATTTTGCAAAGTATCCTTTAAACTTCTCCGAGAATAAGCTTTGTGTACTGGCAACTAGAACTCCAAAGGTTACTTGAAAAGGTTGAGTCTGGTGTCCTTTAAAACCACCAGAACTGGAGTAAAATACATCCAGCATTATTCCTGTATCATTTACAGCAAAGTATTGCTTGATGCCAGACACTGGCCTGATCTTTATCTGGGCAGCTTCATTTGAATCTACCTTTCCTCTTTTTTTTTTTTTTTAAAGATTTTATTTATTTATTCATGATAGACATGGGGCGGGGCGGGGTGGGGGTGGCAGTGGCAGAAACACAGGCAGAGGGAGAAGTAGGCTCCATGCAGGAAGCCTGATGTGGGACTCAATCCTGGGACTCCAGGATCACACCCT
Organism: Canis lupus baileyi; assembly: GCF_048164855.1. Lineage (NCBI taxonomy): Eukaryota > Metazoa > Chordata > Mammalia > Carnivora > Canidae > Canis > Canis lupus. The sequence goes on from NC_132848.1 coordinate 36,664,518, forward strand.
GAGCCAATGGCAGGCGCTAACTGCTGAGCCACCCAGGGATCCCCTGAATTTACCTTTCCTGATCCACAAGCTACATGTTAGGGGAATATAACCATCTCATCTTTTAAAAGTACCTGTTGGGGAAGGATGACAGGTCCCAAGCTCTTCACACATGGAAAATGTATTTCAATTTAGGGCCAGGAGCCCTAAATTTTTTTAGTTGTTTTTTTTTTTTTTTTTTTTTTAATTTTTTTAGTTTTTAAGTAATCTCTCTTAAGGTTACTCCTTAACCTTTCTTATATATACACATCTTCTACCCTCTTACCCCCAGGCCAGAGTTGGTAGTTATTTCTTAGTTCTCTTCACATACAAAGGAGGCAAACATTTTTAATGATTAAGTTTAAGAACTCGAATTGCTCTCCACTTTTCTCTTGGGGTAGAGGGCTTGTGAATATTGAAAATCACTGAAGTGAAAAGTTCATATTAATATTTATAAAAAAAGAAAGATATTTAATTTCAGGCCATTTCTAGACAACACCTTGATTATCTTTGAAAAATCAGTCAAAATGAACAAAAACATGTCCCAAAATATTGGGGCTGGTTCTGTTATATAGAAGTACTTTCATAAAGAAGATCCAGTTCAACCTGGAAAAATGATTTATAAAATAGTTCCTTTATACACATGTGCTGCCCAAGTTAATGTGCAAAATGTCACAAGAATGGCTAAAAGAAATTCCAGTGAGAACCAGATTCCAGTAAGAACCAGAAGTCTGTTAGGAATAGGACTATTCTACCCATCCCCCAGATAACACGGAACTTGCCTTAGCAGCTGCCAGTCCTCCTGAGCCCCCTCCAATGATGATGAGGTCATAGTCATAGACCTCAGGAAGATCCTCAGAGCCATTCATGTTTAGTAGGTTTTGAAGTCTGCCCTCTTGATAAGCCTAAAGAAAAACAATGGAAGGGGAAATACTTTAACTTAAAAGCAGCAATATCTGAAAAGTTTTGTGAGAAAACCTTTCTTTAAAGAAAAACAAAAGGAATTTTTAAAGGAAAAATAGTAATTATATTATAGCACACAAAACAGAAAATGTGCAACCCTTTTCTGAAGTGGTGATCAATGATTTGCTTTTGTTAGGGCTGTTCAAATTCCTTTTTATAGCACAGATAGCTAACTTTGAAATGTTCATATAGTACTTCTACGTAAGTTAGGTCTTCACATTCCAACAAGATCAACTTAGCCTTTTTTATTTTTTTTTATTTTTTTTCAACTTAGTCTTAAATTAAGTAAATTTTTCCTAGAATTATTATACTAGGTTTCAAATTAGGTTTTTAAAACACTTGTCCTATATGTTTTTAGTAAAATCATCAATACCAGTCAGCAGCATCTTTATTTTCTATCATCAAAGGTACCACAATGAATGGGCTAAGGTCTCAGGTTAAGATAGAGGACTGGGAAATAGCAACGGAAACAGATCAGCCAAATACTTTCCTACATTGTTTAGGTAAAAATTCAGAACAAAATCATTAATTGACACTTAACTGCATGAATAGCTAAATGTAAAAGTCCCTAATTTTCCAAGGCATTTTAAATAAGCAAAGGGGAAAAAAAAAAAAGGAAGGAGGATGGAAGAGGGTAAATAAACAAACACGTCCCTGTAAAGCTTCTCTCTTTTTTTTTTTTAAAGAACACATTTTATTTTATTTTATTTTTAGTTTTTTAAGTAATCTCTCCCATCCAACATGGGGTTTGAACTCATGACCCCCCTGAGCCAGCCAGGCTCCCCTAAAGCTTACTTCTTTAATCTACCTATGCACAAGGCCTCTGGTATTTTATTTAAAATTTAGTTTCCATGTACCTGACACATAACAAGGTATATAAATGTTATGTACTTTTAATTTTAAAAACCATTTTATTCCTAGCTTTTATACACATTTCGTATTAGTTTGGAAGACTTTTGATGATCTATTTAATTAGCTTTTATTAAAACAAAAATCTGTGCTAAGGTGAGATAATGGTTAGAAATGTTAATAGGCATGAAAAATTTTTATAAAAATCAAGTTTTAATCTCAATAATAATAATAAAAAAAAAAACCAAACTTACCAACCCAGACTGCACATTTTTCTCCTGCCTACCATCAGCTGCAGGGGGTGAAAGGCAGGGTTTAGGGTCAGAAGAGCAGGATGCTTGGGATGTGGAAGGGGGTACAGTGGAGGAAGGTGGAGGAGGCCCAGCACTGTGGCTGCCCCTTGGCAATGTGGCAGGTGCACCCGGTGGCTTGGGGACTGAAGGAAGAACACGTGGAAACCAGCAACAATGGGGGAAGAAGGGAGAAGACTTCACCCTGACCATCTGTACAAAAGGTCTAACGTGAGAGGCTGGTAAACACAGCCAGTATTCATCAACTGGCATTATGGCAGAGGCTTCTCCTCCAATACAAGGCACTGTGGGGGAAGGGAAACAATTTGGTAATAATAGCCATTTAGATTAAAGGATCAATATAAGCTTCAGATAGCAAGCATTACTCTCTTGTTGGTCTCAAAGAGCACAGGTTGACTGGCTGACTTGCTGGCTTAGAGGAATTAATAAATGCAGCTAGATGTTCTTCTGGAAAAACAAAGTATAACCATTCTAAATTTCAGCCTCAATTTTATCTGCAAGTACATGACACAGTGCCAGAACAGTCATTGGCTGTCTAAATGGCAATTACCCATTTCATAACCACTTCCCCCCAACATATCCACTAGAACAAAGGAAAGAAAATGCACTGTCATACTGAAAAACCACTTACTCCCTCCACCAGAGCGTAATCTGTTCTGCACTGAAATTCTGGATCACACCTGATTCTTATGGTTCAAGTTGAAGTCAAATTATATTAACTAGTATACAGATTTTACAAAGAAAGCTGCGTGAGCTTGAACACTTCACTCTGTACAAGTAAAATGAGTAAGACACAGGCACCTAAAGCATTCCACTGACCCCAGAACATGGTGCTTTAAAATTTTAATCCAACTTAAAACTGAAATTGGTGTCAATAAGGTCCAAATTAAGTGGTTTCCCACCTGAAATATAAATACAATAGACAGTAGAACACAGCTCCCCAAGACAGGGTCAGGAAGGAACACACTGATGGCTATGGAGAGGAGGAGAAAAATACCCCCCATTCTCCAATTATGAGTGCTAGAAATAGTGGCCACTGACCATAGTAACTGATAAAGAACAGTTCTCAAACTTTTTAGTCTCAGGATCCTTAAATTACAACCTTAAATTAGTTAGGACCCCAAAGAGCTTTGGTTAGTGTGAGACTTATATATCAATTTTAGTAGATTAAAAATTAAAACTAAGAAAATATTAAAATATCTTAAATTATTAAATATCAGGATGCCTGAGTAGCTCAGTGGTTGAGCATCTGCCTTTGGCGCAGCACATGATCCCGAAGTCCTGGGATTGAGTCCCACATTGGGCTCCCCAGGGGGAGCCTGCTTCTCCCTCCACCTATGTCTCTGTCCCTCTCTCTGTATTTCTCATGAATAAATAAATAAAAATCTTAAATAAATAAACAAATATTAAATACCTTAAGTACTACTGTTAAACATACCTTATTAACAATAATCTTTTGATTAGTGAGAAGGGTGGCATTATTTTATATCTTTGTAACTCTTTTTAATGTCTATCTTAATAAAAGACAGTTCATATCCTTTCTGCAGTCAATCCATTACAGCATTACCTGTCTGGAAAATTCCAGAAAATTGAGAAAGGATTATAACACAAAAGCATCTTAGTATTACGGAAATAATTCTGACTTTCAAGGCCTTCCTCTTCGGGCCTCAGGAGGCCACCAGAGGAATTCAGTCCACACTTTGAGATCCACTGCTTTAGGTCTTAAGTGCAATTATACAACACCTTACACCAGGAGGTGTCTGTCTGCCCTAGTTACTGGATATCCTTCCATTTCTTCCATCTGTCTCTCAGGAAAGCTTCTGCCCGCCCATCCCACTCCTAAGTGAAACACTGCTCCAGACTCACCTCTGAAAAGGCACAACATAGAAAGTAATTCAAGTGTGCCAGATTTCTTTAAAATTAGAATAATCTCTATCCCCCTTCCCCCAAACAGGATTCATATCCACTGGGCACAGATGTGTACTAGTTTTACCATTATACATTAGCTCTGGTGTTGGACTCACCTGGGTTAAAATACTTGCTCTACTACTTTCTAAGCTCAGTGAAATAAGCTAATCACTTAATTCTTAAGAGTCTGTTTTCTCATTTTGTAAAATGAAGTTAACATACCCCTGTACTTCACCAACCTGCAGGCTTTAAGTAAAATAATGCATATCGGCAGAATGGCTAGTAGGAAAAATCTCTTTAGGTTACTAACTCTCCCCTTCCTAAACAAAAGGAAATCTGTGTGGTCAAAAAGCTCCTGGAGTGTTTAAAAGATGTCCCTTGTACCGCACCTCACCTCTTCCCATCAAATCCTGATAAGAGTACAGGAACAGCACATAAACCTCGATGCTAAATTATTTTTATTCAATGTACACAAACACACTATTCTTTCTAAAGCATTCCTTTAGGGGCAGGGAAGGGTTCTTTTACCAACATTCTAAGACTCCAACACAACGCCCGTTTCTTCCATTAGATCTCCCCTAAAGTTCTCTTATTGTTTCTTGTCACTCCATTAACATATAGCATATCCTCACATGAAGCAGCAGAGGGAGACTTCACTACAGTAGTAAATGTGAAGACAGATTTAAGAAGTTGCACTGGCAGCTTTGAAAATGGAGGAAGAGATGGGGAATCAAGGAATACAGGTAGCCTCCAAAACCTGAAAGAGGAAAGAAAACAGATTCTCCCTCCAGAGCCTCAGCAGAAGCAGCCCTGCTGACATCTTCATTTTAGCCCAGAGAAACAGATTTGACTTTCAACCACTAGAACTGTAAGATAATAAATTTTTGTTGTTTTAAGCCAGTAAACATTTGGTAAATTGTTACAGCAGCAATAGGACACCAATACACTCAGTGAAATATAAAGTGCGTACGAGATGGTCCACCACGTTTCCCCCAGTGCCTAGAGCAGTGTTAGAGCAGTGTCTGGTACAGAGAGCACTCAAACAACTGAGTAAGTTAGCAAGTGCCAATTTCAATAGCTTGGTAATGGAGTCCTCAAAACAAAGGCAAAGCATGATGAAGTCCTATCCTGACGTAGAGTGAATGAACCATAACAGAGATGTCACCACTGAAGGAGGTGGCAACGCAGAATTTCTGACCGTAAGATTGAGGCACTAACATGCATGATCACAACAGGCCAGACACAGTGTTAGATGCTTTATATATATTATCCCATTTAATCCTCACAACAGTCATCCAAGCAAACGTCATTCCCATCTCCTAAGTGACAATATAGAGATCCTTGGAGATGAACTTGCCATGAATCAAAAACTGAACCCAAGAGTAAGTGATTACAAGCTCTTGCTTTTCTCACTATACCATGCCCAGTAACTCATATTTCAAAGAACAGTTGACCCTTGAACATCAAGGCTTTGAAATGCAGTCCACTTATACAGATTGTTTTCAATATAGTATTTTAAGTGTATTTTCTCTTGTCAGTTTTTAAAAATTTCATTGATTTGAGAGAGGGCACACATGTGAAAGAGAGAAGGGGGAGGTGCAGAGGGGGGAGGAAAAGGGAGAAGGAGTGAAGAGAATTTTGAGTAGTCAGCACTGGGCACAAGCTCGACATGGGGCTTGATCCCACAACCCTGAGATCATGACCTGAGCTGAAATGAAGAGTCAGACGCTTAATGACTGAGCCACCCAAAGCACCCCATTCCTTATAATCTTTTTTCTCTAGCTTCCTTTATTGCAAGAATACAGTACATAATACATTTAACATGTTTCAACTAACTCTTTATGCTAATGGTAAGGCTTCTGGTCAACAGTAAGCTATTAAGTTTAGGGGGAGTCAAAAGTTATACCTAAATTTTTAACTGTGCAGGCGGGATGGTGTCCCTAACTCCCTCATTGTTCAAGAGTTACTATACTCGTCACAGAGATTTTCTAACTTTACACTTAAACATAATAGACATATTATATAAACATAATAGAGGTATCATTCCCACTTAACAAGTCAAAAACCTAAGGTTTACATGTTCAATAATTTGTCCAAAGCCTCTAACCAGAATGGTTAGTCAGGATTTGATGCCAGGTGCTTTTATTTTTTTTATTTTATTTTTTTATTGGAGTTCAACTTGCCAACATATAGCATAACACCCAATGCTCATCCCGCCAAGTGCCCCCCTCAGTGCCCATCACCCAGTCACCCCAACCCCGCCCACCTCCCCTTGTTCATTTCCCAGAGTTAGGTGTCTCTCATATTTTGTCACCCTCACTGATATTTTCACTCATTTTCTCTCCTTTCCCTTTATTCCCTTTCACTAATTTTTATATTCCCCAAATGAATGAGACCATATAATGTTTGTCCTTTTCCGATTGACTATTTCACTCAGCATAATACTCTCCATCCAGGTCCCTCTACATCGAAGCAAATGGTGGGTATTTGTCGTTTCTAATGGCTGAGTAATATTCCATTGTATACATATACCACATCTTCATTATCCATTCATCTTTCAATGGACACCGAGATGCCAGGTGCTTTAATCAGAAAAGTGATCGTTACACAATAAAGTTCTAATTAAAATTTTTTTCCATAGGGACACCTGGGTGGCTCAGTGGTTCAGCGTCTGCCTTTGGCTCAGGGCGTGATCCCAGAGTCCCATGATCAAGTGCATGGAGCCTGCTTCTCCCTTTCCCTAGGTCTCTGCCTCTATGTCTCTCATGAATAAATACATTTTTTCCCCATAATATTCTCCTAAAATTCAACTGAGTTTATTGAACCTGTGAAACTTAAGCCACTCTAATTATATTACTGGGAAAATACCAGATCTGCAGTTGGGCTCATACCTATCTCCATAATTATCTATTTGTCTATTCTTTTTTTTTTTTTCTTCCAAGTAAGCAGTCACTTTAATTTCAAAGAGATGAGGCAACTGAGGTGTCACAATAACCAGCAGAAATACAAACAAGGGGTCACACCATGATTTGTATGTTTAAAGCTATAACTTTAGAGAAGACCCCCAAAATTACCTTCCCCCTAAACCTGTACATCTTCTATTGTTTTAGTCAAGTCTCCAATACTCCCTGTAAAGAAAGATACAGGGCACCTAACAGAACCACCTGGGGATGAGTCAAAAAGGGAGGCAGGATCTTCTTGCTACCAAGAATGTCAAATCTCTGGAAAACCCAAGAAATTTGGTTGGGAGAGACAAGCTAAAGTGAGGATCAGCGAGAGTATGGTATTTCCCTGACTGCTAAATAAATCTAAGAGTGGTAGACACCAGAACGGTTAGCATTCCTTCAAGACATGAAAAAGGGGAAGGGATGGCTACATTAGAAAACTGAGCAAGTTTCAAGAGAAATCTGGCTTTTGGCTAAAAACAACTATTACTGAAGAATCTTCCCCACACATACATTAAGATCGCTCCTGTCAATCCTGATGTCATTTATTCAGTCTTTGGATTTCCCTTCCCTGTACCACACTAGACTTAGGAAAATTTATTGTTACTTCTATGGAAAACAGATACTTCTCCATTTGCCAAATCATGCTTTAGGGCAAAATTCACTACCAAAGATTAAGCTCCCTTAGGGATCAAGAAAAGCAGCCTACAGGGCACCTGCCTGGCCAGTCAGTGGAGCATGTGACTCTTGATCTCTGGGTCCTGAGTTGAAGCCCCACATAGGGCACGGAGCCTATGAAAAAGAACAAGAACAAGAAGAAGAAAAGAAGGGAAGGGAAGAAAAGCAGCTTATTTAGGCATGCTCTGTACCTTCAAAATTATTTTCTTAAAAACTTAAATTTTTGGTGTAACCTCAAAATAAAATTGTAATTTATAACCTTAAAACAACTGCAAGCAACAAAAAGAAAAAAAAAGCTTTCATGGTTAAATAAAGAACATTTGGGGAAGTCAATTACACATTTCATTTTTTTAAAAGATTTTATTTATTTATTCATGATAGACAGAGAGAGAGAGGCAGAGACACACGCACAGGGAGAAGCAGGCTCCATGCCGGGAGCCTGATGCGGGACTCGATCCTGGGACTCCCGGATCATGCCCCGGGGCCAAAGGCAGGCACTAAACCCCTGAGCCACCCAGGGATCCCCAATTACACATTTCAGTATAAAGAGAGATTGTTTCCAGGCATTTAAAGCCCAAATAAGAAACAAAATTGAACTGGGAATTTTCAAGGCTGTAACATAATGAAACACCACTGATTCTGAAGGTCACTCTGTGCACTAGCAGAAATTACCAAGGGTTTGGAGATTAGAGACTAGAGAAGAAATTAACCAAGTAGATAAAGCCTATAACTGGTTTGTGTTTGAAAAAAAAAAATACCTTCTACCTCTGAGGATACTAATAACAAGGTATTTCAATTTTTGCTCAGTTTAACATTCAAATCGAACACCAAATCTCCTGATTCTCTCTCTGGTGCCATTATTTCTTGTAATTCCATGTATTTGGCCTCTGTATTCCCCTGCCTAGAATACCCTTCCTATCTTTGACTAATCGCTGCTCACCTTTCAGCATACACTTGATGCCTCACCTGACAAAAGTAGAATGACTCTACAGTAGGTAAGTCTCATCACAGGAAAATTCTTTAGAATATAGATATCCACTCATTAATCATACTGAATCCTCCTTGCAATGAAGCTTGGCATCTAGTTTTTTCTGCAGCATTAACATTGCTTATTCACTGCCCTAAGGATAAAGTCTTCCTTGAACTTTTTTCCTTTTTTTTTTTTTTTTACAGCTTCCCCTAACCTTGTCAGGAACCCCATATGGGATTCTTTTTGTTCCCTCTAACGGAGGAAGCAAGGCAGTATCATAGAGCATCATAAAATTGATATTTTTGGTAAATTATCAAATGCCTTTTAACTTATGAAATTCAGAACTGATTTTTATTGATAAAGACTTAAAGGGCATTCAAAAAATCTTGCAAACATGCAAGTGAATATTTTTTAATAACAGAAGATCATGACAACCTTATAAAGTACCAAAAAAAATACACTGCACAGTAAAACAATTTCTGGTGTTTCTGAAAACACTTTTTCATTCTACATGAAATACAGTATGTGCTTCTGCTTGGATTTTACTCTCCATTTTGAGTACATTAGGAAAGCCAGATAATGCAGCCTATACTAAGAACAAAAATCCCTAGTATGAGTTTGTGATCATAGCCTCTGAAATTTCAAAAGTTGCCACAATATTTTTCCAGTCCTGTAAACTTAAAGATATAACTCCTTGTTTCCTGCCATGAGAACTGGGATCATTTCCCTCATCCACTTGGTTAATATTAATCGGCTCTAATATTGGCAGCCTGTCTTGGTCAAGCCTTATTCTCGCAAAACCATCCCTTATAATGAAAGAAACATAAAATATATTCTCCACAGTACGAGAAAAAGAGTTTGGATCAATCACAAACTCAAAATAGGACACAGGAGTATCAGGATACTTTCGAAAGTACGTTTGCAACAATCCCAAGATTCTCTCTACTTCTTTTTCTGTTGCTTCTTGATTGTTACTCAGGTCCAACTTCCTCAGCTTTGTAGGCATATCCCCACTTTCTTCTACTTTGTGAGCTTTTTTGTGGTGTTCAAGTCGGGGCTTTGGTGCAGAAGGTTTGGACTTGAATGAACCGAAAATAAAGTGAAATGTTTCAGCTTGCAATATCCAGGATGTTGCTTCCTTCTGTACTGTCTCCCAGAAGGAAAGAGCTATATTATCATCACAGCCACTCAGTTCACCAGGTTCATCATCTTCCATCCAGTTCAGACCCACAAATATAAACAGAAAGTCACAAAACGCTACTTGATTAAAAAAGCTCATATCAGAGTTTAGTTGCTTTGCTTTTTCTTTACCCAAATCAGAAGCCAAAACAAGAAACTGGGCATCGAGAGCTGCTTCTCTTGTCCGGCTCACTCCATCAAATAGGACATTGGCTTCTTCAAGAGCCTCGGTTAACGAGTCGCTGGCAGTGTTCACGATGTCATCACGGTTCTGCTGGACGTTATAGATGAGCTGCCGGTACTGCTTGCGGATCTTCCGGCATTTCTCCTCGTCATCCGCAAGCTCTAGGAGGCTGGGGTCTATGTCGGCCTCCCCACAGCTGAGGTCGTCAGAGCAGCCATCAGCCACTTCCACTTTCACGGGCTCCTCGCCGTCGTCCGCCTGTTTCACCGAGTGCACAGTAGCAGCGAGGGTCCCCGGGGGCGCCTCTCCTTCCTCTACCGCTCCGGCGCGGGAGCCTTGTTCCTCAGACATTTCGGGGCCGGCGCACTCACTGACACTCCGCTAACGGCCCTCGCGACGTTTGCGACAAGAGCGGAAATCGAAGGGGGTCGGTGGGAGCAGAGGAGGTCCGCCCATGCGCACTGGCCAGGCCCCGCGCCCTGCCCCCAGCCCACCCCGCCCCTCGGCGCCGGGAGCCCAGACCCGTCGGTGGTTTCCGACCAGCCGACCGCCGCGGCAGGCAGCAGGCAGCGGGCAGCGGGCAGCGTAGAACGCGAGCAATAATGGGCCCCCCTCCGCAGGCGAACAATACCCGCTCAAACGACAGCTTCATTTTAGCAATTACCGACAGTGTCCTCTAGCTTTCAAAGAAATACCTGAAAATCTTACGACATTTTAAAACTGAGGGGGAGGGGGAGGGACTAAAGGTCCTGCGCTTTGAAATACCTGCTGTCACATACTGCAGTTAGGTCAACCTATGGTTTTCGTTTTTACTCTGATTAAATGGTAGGGTCTTTAGAGTTTTCTTTTTTGTGTGTTTTTAAAAACTAAATCTGGCTTTGCTGTCAACTGCCCATAATGCTAAGCATAGTGAACTGCAGAAAGTCCACTACAAATAGGCCGAATTCTCAGGGTTCATTTGCAAGGTTTGGAATTTATTCATTATACAATTGCATATTGGGTTAATTACCCTACACTGGCCCTCAGAAGCCAGACCCCTTTCAACCAACAGAGGAGGCAGCTGCCAGGCAAGTGAGTGGCTGAGCTGGCGCTGGGGCAAAAGGTGGGGGAATGTCAGGCATTACCCAAGTGACCTTTGGGTCTCCACCACCCAAGGGTGGAAGAATAAAGTGGGTACAGTCTCTGCAAAGAGTGGTTTATTTGGAAGCTTACCAAAGGCTAAAAGCCACAGACTGTGGAGAGAAAGCTAAGCCCTGAAAGGTGAGCAAAGCTATTAAGATTTTAAACACAATCTGGGGCAGCGCCGGTGGCTCAGAGGTTTAGCGCCGCCTTCGATCCAGAGCGTGATCCTGGAGACCAGGATAAGTCCCGCGTCAGGCCCCCTGCATGGAGCCTGCTTCTCCCTCTGCCTGTGTCTCTGCCTCTCTCTCTCTGTCTCTCATGAATAAAAATAAATAAAATCTTAAAAAAAAAAAAAATCTGATGTAAGGGTATGAAAGTGAATGCTGCAAATCAAGTGACTACTTTGGAAAACTCACCCACTAGTTCACTGGGAATTCACATACAGTTGGGAGAAAAGGCTTAGCTCAATGGTTTCATAAGCAGCAAAGTATATGTAACAATAAAGAATATATTTTGTTGGCCCCGCGGGGAAAAAAAAGGAATATATTTTGTTGTTAAAGAGAACAAAATAAAGTGCACTCTTAGCCCACAGGATCAAAAGCTTTTCACTTCCAACAGGTGCCCCTTTAATGGGGGCTGGGGGGGGGGGGCCTGAACACCATACTGCACCTGTCAACTCTGGTTTCAGGGTACTAGGAAGTAAACTAGCCCTACCTTCCTTCCTATGCATCTAGACTAGTTCATTTTTCCTTGTTTTTGGCAGAAAGTTTCTTGTAAATGCATTAGCAGCACAACCTAGTATTAAATTTCTCTGACCTATTTGTATTACTCTTCATCCACCACAATTTTCTCTTTTTTTTAAGATTATTTATTTTATTTGAGAGAGAGAAGAGGCGGAGGAGCAATGGGAGAGGGACATGCGGACTCCACACTAAGCCTCACACAGGGCTCTATCATACACCCCTGAGATCACAACCTGAGCCAAGACCAAGAGTTTGGAAGCTCAACTGACTGAGCCACCAAAACACACCACCACCACCACACACAGTTTTTTAAAGTAGAGGTATAATTCAGAGGGAAAAATATGTATTTTTCAAAAACACCAGGCATTATGGCTATTCATGCATAAATATTATCCTGCTGTATTAGACCGAACTACTCTAAAGCAAGAATCTGGTTTTAAATCTTCCAAGCAAAGCTGTTTTCACATGAACATAATTGAATATGCACATTGGAATGTATAAATGAATGTAGATAAGAAACACTGTTCCAGCACCTACTGCCAAGTTATTTGGCAGAAAAGATTAATTTCACAGATTAGTGGGAAAAAATAGATCCAACACACTGAAAATAAAAGTTGACTGCTTTTCAGAAAGTCAACCTTTACTCTTCTCTGAAATAATGGAAAAGCAAGAGAAAAACAAAGGTGAGCCCTAGTATCATCAAAGGGCCATATTTTCCTCCCCAAGTCTGGCCAATTACAAACTATTTAAATGTTTTAAATCTTAGATGAAGAGACATAGTTAATTATAAGTTCCAAAACAAAAAATATTTTCTTTTAGTTAACCATATTCTTGGGAGCTCTTATATCTTCTTCAAATTCAGTAAAAGCAACCTATAAAAGAACTCCAAAAGACAAGCCAACCTTCCCACCCTAAGGTGTCTATTTTCTCCTGTCTCACCAGAGGGAAAACAGGCAGACAACAATTTGCTCTACACAGAGGCTTTCATCTAAGAATTTCAAAATGGTTTAGAAAAATAATTCTCCCACCCTACTTATAAAGTATTACTTGTACCATTTACAGGGATTTCTCAGGAGATAACAGCCCACACAACTTGCTCAGAGCAACAGAACACATCAAGACAAGCATCATATTATTAAGCAGTGATTTCCAATGCTGAATTCATTCATTAGATGCTAGTTAGATCTCAATCCCTAAGGACCTTGGTAACATGTAACATATCATCATCCTCAGAAAGTCATATTTGCATTATATATATTCAGCCTTTTTAACTCTGCCTTCAGAGCAAAGTTTAAATGTCGCTACAAACCGCAAATCTCAAGGCTAATGATTTTCCTTAGTCATTTAAAAAAAATGGGATTTCTATACTTGCAAATGCTAAAATCACTATATAGTGATTTTCTACCCTAAAGTCCGATTACTCATGATAATTATATAAAAGCAGCTTAAAAAGAAGGAACAGCAATAAATTGTTATGCTGGTAAACTTCTTTATGGATTGTAAAAGAAAGCAAACATGCACTAGCACTACAAAGAAATCACTAAAGTTTACCTTCCTCATTCAGTAAGGCTGGTTCAGGTCACCATGACACAGAGCTTGGGCTTCAAGATAATTTGGCTCTTCCCCTTCCCCCTTTTCCTCTTTCAAAAGGAGTTGCTGCCAAGTGCTCAATATGGCCCAACATCTCCTTTCTTCTCTTCAGTTTTTTCTATTTTCCAGTCCCCCTTTACTACAAGTTCAGAATCATTCATTTCCAGCTCTTAGGCTCTCTCCCACAACACCAGGGCTCAACACAAACATGATGGGGTGGATGTCACAGGTTCCAGGCCTCTCTATGGCCAAATAAAAAAAAGAACTCACACAGGGTCAGTGGGGGTTTTTACTGCAGGATTAATCGATAATGGACCTAGAGACTTCTGGGCCAAAGCCAGGGACCAATCAGGTTTGAGTCCCACACTACAGCAGATATGCTTAGCCTATTAGCTACTTCCCTGAACTTTCCTATTCTTTCTTTCATGGCTGTTTCTCTTCTCTCATCCTGCCAGGGTATCTATTTTATACTCAGCAGAGAAGAGTCTTGCTGACAAAAGCACTAGTTTGATTTGTCAGAGTAGCAGGGTTATTAGGTATATTTTCTCTTTCATCTTAAGGTTATGCTTTTGCTTTGGTTGGTATTTTTGTATTTAAGGTAAGCTTCGCCACGATCAAGGCAGATACATATTTTTAAAATAACCATGGACAGTGGAAGGAGGCAAACTCAGGTTCCAATCTTGACCTATTATTAGTTATTAGGTTTCTCTTAGGTAGGTGGCTTAACTGCTCAGCTTCCAGGTTCCTCATCTGAAATACTACTAGTTACACACCATAAAGCTACTGCTAAGTACTAAATGAGAATTATGGGACAGATCTGATCATACTTTCAACTCTGAGTAGGCACTTAGTAAGTTTTAAATTATCCCAAAGGTACTAAATGTTTATTAGTAAACATTAAGAACTAAACAGAAAAAAAGTATACAAACCAGTAGCCTCACTCCTGAATGCTGTTTTAGGAACAGGAAAATATTTTAAAGGTTAAATCCATAAGCAGGAATACAGGAATATGTCCCACTATAACTAATGCCAGTGAAAAGAAAATTGCCATAGAATGCAATTTAAAAACCTACTAAGGTTTCAACTAATGGAAGGGCACATCATACTTTGAAGAGGTAAAAAAAAAAAAACCAACCCAGTACTAGATAGATAATCTGAACTAGGTCTATTAAGAGTCTGAGATTATACGCAAAATTCTTATGTACACTTTTCTCATGAGTGGTTCCTTGGATTTTAGCAGATTCTTAAAAAACAAAACAAAACAAAACACATACAGTACCCAAGAGAGGCTTCAAATAACTGTTCTATTCAAATAACATGGCTTTACTGTTAGTGAAGTAAAAGATAAAATGACAGTCAAGTGCCACAGAATAATGCAGATCCAAGCATTTAAATACTTAAGAGTACATAAAACCTCCACCCTTACTCTGTGGTCAGTCATACACTTCACTGTCACCAGAAAACCCTGTCCTGGCTGACTTACGAAGCCTCAAGAACAAACATAAACAAGGGTGTGAGTTGAGAACAGAACCTTTCAGGTTATGAGAGCAATTACCAACTCTCTTAGGACACATCTCAGAAGTCAGCAATGACCAGGAGCATCATTTTGATAGACTACAGGCAGGAAAGTACTGGGTATTAAAGAAGGCAGCCTTGAAGGAACTCATTCTGGAAGCCTGGGCTCAAATCAAGACTAGTGCTTTATTAATTTCCATTTATTTTCTTCAGTCTGAATTTCCTCCTTTGTAAAAATGAGTCTATTGGAGATCTTCTCTGCCACACAGAGTGGTTGTCACTCTTTATTAAAAAAAATGATAAAGAAACATTGACAAATTTATCTTAAAATATATACATTTGCCCTACAGATTTGTGTTACAGAGAGCAAAGACAATGCCTAGCCCAAAGTTGAGAACACAAGTATTCAATAAATAGTAGCTAAATGGGATCCCTGGGTGGCGCAGCGGTTTAGCGCCTGCCTTTGGCCCAGGGCGCGATCCTAGAGACCAGGGATCGAATCCCAGGTCGGGCTCCCGGTGCATGGAGCCTGCTTCTCCCTCTGCCTGTGTCTCTGCCTCTCTCTCTCTCTCTGTGACTATCATAAATAAATAATTAAAAAAAAAATAGTAGCTAAATAAATGTAATGTGATTTCCTTCTAAACTGACCCGGACACACTTGCTTAACACAATGAAGGCAGATAATGCTGCTGTCATATAGCTCTTTAAAATTCTAAACTGTCTATAATACACTGCCTAGAATCTCTCCAGAGTATCTTAGGGGTTGGTCTCAGGTAGAGATAGTCCATCTTCTCAAAATTAGATACCCTGTAGCTAAATATCTCACTTGAAGTGAGTCTCCTCTGGCCCTACCACCATCCATTCATTCAACAAATACTTACTGAATGCACACTAGGTGTTAAAACACACACATACACAGGATTAAAAAAAAAAATCATTTTTGTCCTAAAGGAACACACAATTTAGTAGGCACAGAGGAATGTAGTTCCACTCAGCAAGCATTTAATGAATGAAAGCCATCTGCCAGAGCTACGCTAGAAATACCAAGATTTGCATGGGCTCAGGCCTGAATGATGAGCACACAATCACACTGGGGAGATCAGGCATGTATCCTAGTAGCTGTAAAATGAAGTGCCTGCAGGTATGAGTATAACACAGTGAATTTCAGACAGGCCTGGATTCCATTCCTGCTTCTGCCATGTAACTTGCTGTCTCATCTGTAAGACTAGATAATAACCCCTTCTGCACAGGACTACTGTGAGAATTTAATCACCTAGGCATTATATGGCATGGAGACCCTAATGTATAGTAGATACTCAAATGAATGGTAGTTACTATTATTAATGGGCATGCTTGTTTAAATATTTGCTGAACTCTAATATAGGCCTGGGATCCTAGGCACAAAGAATATGACTTTCCACTTTTGATATGTAAGTCAAAAAAATTATAATTGGTAGGACTCCCCCTTTTCCAGAGATAAGAGGTCGTGGCAAAGATTGGGCAAATCTGGCCTTGTACTCTAACACAGGCAATTGGGAAGGTGGGTCTGAGCAGGAAGATAAATCAGAAACTGGAATAAAGAACTGAACAAAAGAGGGAAATTTTAGGGACTCTAGCTGTGACGGCAATCCCACTTCCTGTAGGTAAGGGAGCAGAGCAGGAGATAAGCAGAAAAGCAGGCAGGGGTCAGACCCGGGAGAATATAGAATACCTAGCTGAGGAGGGTGCCCTATACCCTGCATGCATGCCCGAGGGCAGGGAAGGAGCAAGCAGGAGATGCCTCCAACAGCAGACGGGAAGGAGAGGAAGATTAAAAGTAGAAAGCCTAGTAGAGAGACTGCTGAAGCGCTTTAGGCAAGAGGAAATGAGGATGTGTGAAGAGCTTGGGCAAAAGTTAATAGAGGCAGTGGGCAAGTATGAGAGAAAAAAGTCAGGCCCCACCCAGTGAACAGACAGGAGAGGCCAAAGGTGACCTAAAGCAGGACCAGCAGAACATTGACACTACTGTGAAAGAACAGATGAAGAGCAAGGAGGTTTGTGTTGTCACTTTGTTTGAGGGGGATGAAGAGGCGTGGAGTCTCAACACAAATTCACAACTTCTAAAAACTTCTTTACACAAATCAGCCCCAGGGAAATTTGTCTGCAGTCCTAACAATCCAGGCCTTTTCTTTTTTTTTTTTTTTTTAATATTTATTTATTTATTCCTGATAGAGAGAGAGAGAGAAAGAGAGGCAGAGACACAGGCAGAGGGAGAAGCAGGCTCCATGCCGGGAGCCCAACATGGTACTCGATCCCGGGATTCCAGGATCACGCCCTGGGCCAAAGGCAGGCGCTAAACCGCTGAGCCACCCAGGGATCCCCCAATCCAGGCCTCTTCTAAATCTTATTAGTCCTCGCCCCTTACCTTTTTAGGTCAGCCAGAGTCCGTTCACTTCCCTCATCTTCAAAGGAGTCCTTCCCATTCCTCTCAGGCCTCAACCTTCTCTCAGTCAAAACAGGTACACCACTAATCTCTCCTAAAGGATTATGTCCCAGGAAGGAATCAAAAGAAACATAGTTTTCTGCCAATTTTGGTAGAGTATTAAGAAAGGAAGGGGATGGTTGGAGAGTTACTAAATTACCACTCATTTCCTGATGTCTATTCAGTTAAAGAATCTGGTTCCTGTAACTTTAGAAGTCAGGCTTGAAAGGAGACCTGCCTTTGTTGTAGTGTCTACATGCACAGCCTAGACCAGGGGGCAGGAGCCTCAATGCAACAGCATCATACTGGAGCTCCACCCACAACTGTCTCCATAATTCACCTGGAGGCCAATCAGGCAGGCACTGCTTTATATCTGGCATCTCTCCTCTTATTGCCTTGAAGAAATTAAGTACCCTGGTGCCAGTTTTAGTCTATTATCTCAAACTACTAGTCTTCATTATGTCATCCTGTCCTCAGTGTGCCAATAAACATATTTCATACACTTCTCTTTTCTTCTCAATTTCCCTCCCCATCCTAATTATTTATTTTTTTTTAAGATTTATTTATCTATTCATGATAGACACACACACACACACACAGAGAGAGAGAGAGAGAGAGGGGCAGAGACACAGGAGGAGGGAGAAGCAGGCGCCATGCCGGGAGCCCGACGCGGGACTCCATCCTGGGAGACCAGGATCGCGCCCAGGGGGCCGAAGGCAAGCGCTAAACCGCTGAGCCACCCAAGGATCCCCACATCCTAATTATTTAGCAACCAATCTTGACCAAACCTCCTCATACATTAGTCTCAAATGTAATATTTACCTTAAGAATTACTTGAGTGGAAAAAAAAAAAAAGAACTACTTGAGTGGACTTGTTTAAAGTAAGTTAAAAGGCAGCTCCTAGTCCCTTCCAGAGGGTTTCCTTAAGACCTCAGGTAAAGCCCAGGCATGCAGGTTTAATGAGCACTGCGGGGGATTCTGTGCAGGTGGCCCATATACTAGTCTTCTGAAATATAGTTCCTTAAAACAAGGTAGGTTTTGCTGTGGCTGCTGCTGCTACTGTTTACTGAGGGGAAAGGGAGATAAAGGAAGAAACAAGAGAAAGGAAAAAGCAGACATTTTAAAGAGCTCCCTCTCCCCTATTTAGGTTGCAATTAAGGTATAAAATCTTCATTTTTTTTTAAAGTGTGGACTTTAGAGGACTATGACACTAATCCTATAAACACTTAATTCTCCACTAAATAAATTCCTTTCTCCACTCAAACCCAACGTTCCCTAAAGATTTTCAGAAGCCTCCATTTAGCCCCAAATGTGGGCAACAGTTGGCTGGAAATTCACAAACATTTCCAACTAGTAGTCCTTACTTTGTTGTGTCTCTTCTTCCATTTCTTAGTACTCATTAGAAACCAATATAGGTGATATAAAGTAGAGTGACAAGCTTACTTAAAAATGATGTGCTAAATGACTTTATTTTAATTAAGACTTGGGTGGTGTACTTCTCAATCTTGACACTGTACCTCACTAAATGTCTGAAATTAACTACAATCAGGGATCCCTGGGTGGCGCAGCGGTTTAGCGCCTGCCTTTGGCCCAGGGCGCGATCCTGGAGACCCGGGATCGAGTCCCACATCGGGCTCCCGGTGCATGGAGCCTGCTTCTCCCTCTGCCTGTGTCTCTGCCTCTCTCTCTCTCTCTCTCTCTCTGTGACTATCATAAATAAAAAAAATTTTTTTAAAAATTTGAAATTAACTACAATCATATGGATTGAAAACATCAATCATACTAATAAAAGTGGACTCAAAGCTTATAAAAACTGATTCTTTTTACTCCCCCTGATGCTAAAACCAGAACTATTTGTAGAATTTACATAAAGGTCAAATGCACGTATAACTTTTTAAGTGGAAATTTATGACACAGGTGGAGAAAACAGAACAATCAGACATAAAGTAATATTAATAAGCCTTTGTTTCATCTTACTTGAAACTCAAGCTAAAAGCCTTTTTATCCTTTAATTTTTAATTTTCCATTAATTTGCTCTGTGGGACACCTGGGTGGCTCAGTGGTTAACTGTCTGCCTTTGGTTCAGGGTGTGATCCTGGAGTCCCGGGACTGAATTCCACATCGGGTTCCCTGCATGGAGCCTGCTTCTCCCTCTGCCTGTGTCTCTGCCTTACTTTCATGAATAAATAAATTAAAAATCTTAAAAAAAAAATTGCTATTTGTCTTTGAAGTCTATCTGCATTTCCTATTCCATTGCCCATTCTTTAAAAATGGTAAATAAGAATCTTTTAGGAGAAAAGGTAGTAAATAAAAATGCAAATTGTGAATATTCTTCCTAAACATGCACATATCTAGACTTTTACATTTAACGGAGGCCTCAGGTTTACCTCTAAGAAGGTAATGCTCAAGTATGAGTTCCATTTCTTAAAAATTACACAAACAAGAACAAACTGATAATCAGTAAAAAAAAAAATTAAGCAAAAAAGCATCAAGGTGGTGAGATTATGATGCTTTTTAACCTGCTAACCAACCACACTTGATGTAGAATAACATCCACGTTGGGTGTCCTCTCAGTCCTGCAGCTGTCTCCAAGCACTCTGCCAGTACCAGGGCCATGACTCATCCACCCCACGGTGCCTGGTCGGTGCCTGGTCCTACCGGAGGGTGCCACCACGCTTGCCACCAGCCAAAGAAAGGACTTCTCCCTTCCCTCTATCAACTGTTAACTCCGGGCTAGAAAAGAGAGAACTGAAGGGAAATAAACTCACTGGAGAAACTTGTGGGTTGCTCTCCCCAGGGCCCTGGGGCATCAGAATTAAAGAGAAAGAGGATAGGGGATGGACAAAGGTAGGCATTTCCTGATCCCCTTTTCTCAGTACTTAAAACGACTCACTTTCAGCAGTTCACACGGCCGCTAGATAATTTTTAAAGGTTTTAGACTGGTTAGAAGGGGCAAAGGGAAGGCAGAAGAGGAGGAAACAAATTTTCCGAACACGTGTTTTAAAAGACAAAAAGTTACATATTTCCTTCCAGGCCTCCCGGGTTCTGAATGTAGCCGCCGACCCACCGAGCTCCACCCATCGAGCTCCCCCGACGCGCCAGTGGCCGCCGTGCGTCTCGGTGGTTTTTAAGGACCCACCGGGCGCGGGGCTGTTCGCATCCCGCCGGCCCTGACCTGACGCGAGGGCCGCGAGCCGGCGAGTAAAGAACATGAACGCCCCTCACCTACCTTCAGGGTTGGACCATGGCCGCCTATGTTCCGCCACTTCACGAACACCACGGGCGCGTCGGTCTCCGGCGTCAGCTCCGAGAGCGCTAGTTCCAGGCCCCGGGCGTCCTCTGCGACACAAGAGCAGGGGCGGACACGGGTCAGCCCCGCCGGCCCGCGGCGGCGGGAAGCGCGCGACGGGGGCGGGGCTTGGGCGGCGGCGACGGCGCAGCCCGCGGCTGCTCCCCCCACCCCCCCACCCCCCACACACACAGCCCGCCCTGACCGTCGAGGTCGGCCCGGGGCCGGGGCAGGCGCTCGGAACCCCGGTAGGTCCCAGAGCGCACACCGGGGCGTCTCCGCGCTGTCAACCGCCTCCGTCCCTAGGTAATTCGCCTTTGAACTCTGCTTGTGCCCAGACTGCAGAGCCCGCTCCTCGGGCTTCTTTCAAGTTCGGAGCCACGAGGCGAGGTGAGAACGCGCTGCCCCGCTGGAGCGCCCTCACTCCGGGGCCTGGAAGCCGCACAGCAGCACCTCGCCTGACACAGCGGGAGCTAGTGGCCCAATTTTACGACCGGGTGAACTCAGGTAAGGGTGTGAGTCAGCGCCGGAATTAAAAATAGACTCCAGTTACTCTAACACCATCAGGTCCATTCATGAGGCAGAAAGCACCGCGACGCTCCCCAGCGCGGCGGGCTGACGGCGGTGGCGGCCGGCCCTCCCCCGGGGACACGGCCGCACCGCGGTCCTCTGGCGTCCGCGCAGCAGGCAGGCAGGCAGGCAGGCGCAGAGCGGCCCGCGCGCCCGAGCCCAAGAGGCAGGGCGTCCGCAGCAGGGTAGGGTTCGCCCCGCCGCCGCCACCCTGGCCTGCCGACAACCGACCCACGCGCCGGGTCCCGAGTCTGCGGCAAGCCGCGAGATCCTAAGCCTCGGTTTCCCCGCAGGCAAACCGGGAGGTGCAGACGATTTGCCAACTCAGGATTTCCGGGCACTAAATGGTGCAAGCGTGTCTTCAAGAGGCCCCTGTCGATCCCTCTGCTCCCTCAGCGCTGTCCAGGGTCGGCCCGGCCGCGCGGCGCACTGGCACCCTCGGTCCGATGCTCGCAGTAGGGGCCGGGGCCGCTCCACCCCCCTCCTTCCCGTTGCTGCGCGGCGGCTCTCCCGGCAGGTAGCGGAAGGACCGCCAGGCCGCCCCGGGCAGGGCGCCCCGCCCCCGCCCCCGCCCCCGCCCCGGGCCAGGCGCTCACCGACCCGCGCAGGCAGCCACGAAGGCGGCCACGCGGCTCACCGCCCGAGGAAAGCTCGCCCCTGCTCGGACACCCCTCAAAACATCGCCCCTTCCGGGACCCACCCCCATCCCCGGCCTCAGGGCCCAGGGGCCCGCCGCTCCGCCCGGCTCCCGCGAACCCACCGCTGGCGTGAACCCGAGCGCCCGGCCCCCGGGCCCTCCTCGCGGGCGGCTCCCCGGCTTCGGCTCCGGCCCGGCGGACTGGCTCGGCGAGGCGGAGACGGCGGGCTCCCCGCGGCCGCGAGAAGCCACGCCCTGCTCGGAGCGGGCGGGCCGCCTCCGGAGTCAGAATGACAAAGCAGAAATCCACTCCCGTGCAGCTCTGCGGACCAAGCCGACAGGCTCTGCGGGCCGGGACCTCCTAATTGGGCGACACCACATGCTCTTCCTGCTCTCAGCGCCCCCAACCCGACAAAGGAGCAGAAACAATGTGAGGAATGTTTGGAAGCGGAACCCAAAGGAGAGTGCTTTAACCACACAAAACCGGCTCTGCCCTAAGGCAGTGACTCCGGAACTTTGCGCCCAATGCAGTCACGAGAGGATCTTTAAAAATACTGACGCCTCGTCCCCACACCCAGACACTCTGAGGTCATGGTAGTGGGTGCGACCCAGGTATCTGAGGGTTTTGTTTGGTTTTTTGGTTTTGTTTTGTTGTCGTGTTTTAACTCCCGGGGTGATTCTCGTGAACAGCAAAGTTTGGGACCCAATGCCCTAAGGTAACAGATTAGTCAGTCTGGCAGTTCCCTAAAGGAAGTTATCTATCAGGCTTTTAAAAGAAACCTCTAAGTCATGCCGAGTAATCCTGAAAAGTGACAAATTCCCACCAACACATAACTTCCCCTTCTAGCCTTCCTCTTTAACCCACTCAGGTTTTGATTTGTTCTGTTTGTTTTCGGGAAAACAATAAGTATGATCGACTCCGGCCATGCCAAACCACCTGCAGCTGCCCTGGTGGGTCATGCTCTCTCATCTTCCTGCTTAGTCATATTCTTACTCAGCACCTTGCTTCAGTAGGTAGCTAGGAATATTTGATGAATAAATAAATGAGTGAACGGGGATCCCTGGGTGGCGCAGCGGTTTGGCGCCTGCCTTTGGCCCAGGGCGCGATCCTGGAGACCCGGGATCGAATCCCACATCAGGCTCCCGGTGCATGGAGCCTGCTTCTCCCTCTGCCTATGTCTCTGCCTCTCTCTCTCTCTCTGTGACTATCATAAATAAAAATAGAAAAAAAAATTTAAAAAAAAAATGAGTGAACGAATGTCTCTCCCCCTTCTTTGTCTGGATACTGACAAACTGAAGCGCACTGGAGTGAAAGGACTTGATTTCTTAAGGCTAGGAGAAGACCTGCCTTCTCTGAAGTGGCAGGCAACCACAATTTGCTCCTGTGAGTACATTCCCAGGCACAAGTTAGAGGTTTGGTATACAGCCTCTCAGCGTCTGCACAGTTTGTGCACTTGTGCAAACACACACATAGCATATATAAATGGGCACTCTCCCTGCATGGTAGTTGCTCACCTAAGTGCATGCCTCTCACCTGTTCTGGGGTCCTTTGAACAGAGAATGGGTCTAGCACAGGTGTTTGGGAAACAATGTGATTTAAGGAGCAAAGGATGAATAATGAGAGGGCAAGAAACCCAGGACTCCAAAGTAGAAAACATTTCCTCCTGGCTGCTGTGCCCAGCTCTGTTAACCGTTTTATATACCTTAGCTCATTTAATCTACACGATAATGATCCATGAATCAGGGTCATAAACTTCTCCCTAAAATGCATAGAAACTACAGCTTCTTCCAAAGGTATGTCTCAAGATAGAGAGGAACTGTAAAATTATTTAACTTGAAATAATGTACTAAAAGCAAGTGATAAAGATTGATTTCTATGAAATTCATATCAGGTCAGAGCTGCTATAGTTCATATCTCCTAACAGCATATCAAAAAAGCATTTTAACTTCACACTGTTATTAAGTGAGCAAATTATAGCACAAATACCTACAATAGCTCCATGTAGCTTTTTTTAAGTTAAAAAAAATCACCATTTTTTAAAAACCTTCACTTTCAAACCTTTTTTGTGCAGTGAAGGGCCCAGATGCCTCACCCTTGTCACAAAACACAGAGAACTCCTTAGTTACTGTTAGTTTCTGGGTAGTGGAAGAAGTGCTTCATCATCTCCCACCATTTCTCAACATGCAGCACTTTGTTCTAGACATAACTCTTTCATCTCTTGACTGAGCTCATGTTATTCCCACGGCCTAAAATAATCTCCCTCCCTAAGGCCTACTCCTTCAAAGCTCATCTGAAATGTGACCTCTTCTGGGAGGGCTTCCCAGGTTCCCACTCAGTGTTGATAGCTTCTTCCCTATCCTGGGATCCCAAATACCCAAAAGTAATTGTAAATCATGTAAATCCAAGAGGGCTTTGGGAAGGCAAACCCTTGTTTAATTTACCCTGTCTTCCCAGAACCTGCTATACATAGTAACTTGCTCAGGAAAGGCTGGAAAAGACCCTCTATGTTGCTGAGCTGTCACATAAACACAGTATAAACAGATCTATGCAGGGTCCTATTGCATTAAACTACTGTTCTTCCTACAATAAGTTTCCCTCTCACACACATATACCACCCTGAGCTAAAACAATCTTTCTGACACTCAAATCTTCTCTGCTCAAAACTTGTCACTCTCTGGGGCACCTGGGTGGCTCAGTGGTTGAGAGTCTGCCTTTGGCTTAAGTTGTGATCCCAGGGTCCAGGACCCCAGGGATTAAGTCCTGCATCAGGCTCCTGATAGGGAGCCTGCTTCTCCCTCTGCCTATGTCTCTGCCTCTCTCTCTCTCTCTCTGTCTCTGTCTCTCATGAATAAATAAAATCTTAAAAAAAGAAAAAAAAAAACAAAAACGTGTTACTCTCTAGAACCCTCAAAACAAATTCCAAGCTCCTCAATTGTACTGACTTGGCAAGGCCCACCCTTGTTAAACCTTGCTGTCCATATATTCTGTACCCTACTTATACAGCAAAAGATTGCTGGAGAAAACACAGAAATTAAAAGTGATTTCACTTCAAAGTCAAGAGTGCAAATGTCAGCAAGTCTCCAAAGCTGCCCAGCAGTGCTTTGCATCTGTGATATGTTTTCCTAGTTTCCAAAGTAAATATTTCATACTTAGTCCTTTTTTTTCTCAAACCTCTAATACACCTACACTTTGCCATTAACTCATAATCTGCTAATTTAAGAAAATAGAATCAACCAGACAGAAATCCCTCCCATTTTCCTCTGAATCACCACGCTGCCATATTCTCTACCTTTGCCCCTGTTTTAAAGAGGGCCAACTTCTCCACTTGTGTACAGATTCTCATCTTGTCTTGCTTTCTCGATCTTTAATAATTTCACTTCTGAAATTAGCCTCTCTCTGGCATCATTAGATTCTTGTTCTCTGCCTGATCATTCCATCATCAAATATACTGTAGTTTTTCCATTAAAAAAAAAAAAAAAGCCTCCTGTGATCCCATGTTTACTATCCCATAGTTACTATTCCATTTCATTGTTCCCCTTCCCTGGGTGGGGGAGAGGGGGAATACTGTCTTTAAAGAATCCTTTCTACCCTGAAGAAGAAGAAAGTAGAATATGGAAGTCAGGAAAGATTGAAGAATATGGCACTTGAGTAGAGACCTAATGAAAAGAAGGAACAAGTCTTATTAAGAGGGGAGAAATCTTTCTAAACAGAGGAAATACGAAGTACTAAAGTCCTAAGCTGGGAGCCTGCTTGACTTGTCCAAAGATCTGCAAGGGAAGCAGTGTGAACAAGGAAAAAAGTGGTAGATAATGAAGCCAGAGGAGTAACCAGGGGTCAGAGCCCAAAGGCCGTAGGACTTTGGATTTCATTCTAAGTGTGATAAACCAAAGCATCACAAGAGAGGACAAGGAAATCACCTAGTTTGTGTCTTAAAAGGATTGCTCTGCTGTGTGGAGAATAGACTAAGGTGGAATGATGGAGCACAGACTAGCTAGGAAGTTGCTGTGGTAGTCCAAGCTAGAGATGATGAAGGCTTGGATTAGGGGGTGGGAAGAGATATTTGAAGGTAAAGCTCATACATTTTGCAGATGGGTGAAATGAAGGACATAAATGAAGGAGAAGACTTGGCAACTGAGTAAATGGGGGCACTCTTTAAAGACAAGTGGAAATACTCCAGGAAAAGAGGAAAGATGGGAGTGGGACAGATGGAATGAAATAGTTTGGGACAAATCCACAGTGTGGTTTGAGAGGCCTATTGTTATCCAAATAGAGATGCTGAGTAGGCAGCTGGTATGCAAATCTGGAGTTCAGGGAGGAAGTTAGAGCTAGAAATAAGAATCTGGGAGTCAAATATAAAAGATGTTTAATGCCATGTATATTAGTCAGGGTTCTCCAGAGAAACAGACCCGATAGGGTGCAGAGATAGAGAGAGAGAGAAACAAATCGGCTCTCAGGAGGGCAGTGCAGGTGGCTCAGCAGTTTAGTGCCGCCTTCAGCCCAGGGTGTGATCCTGGAGACTGGGGATCAAGCCCCACATGGGGCTCCCTGCAAGGAGCTTGCTTCTCTCTCTGCCTGTATCTCTGTCTCTGTCTCTCTCTCTCTGTCTCTCATGAATAAATAAATAAAATCTTTTAAAAAATTGGCTTTCAGGATTGTGAGGGTTGGCAAGTCCAAAACCTATAGGACAGGCCAGCAGGCTGGAAATGCAGCATTCTTCATGTTGCAGTCTTGAGTCTCAAGGCAATCTCAATTCCTTCCCCTTCAGAAGACCTCAATCTTTTCTCTTAAGGCCTTCAACTGATTGAATGAAGCCCACTGGCCTTACAGAAAGTAACCTGCTTCATTCAAAGTCTACTGTCTTCAGTGTTAATCACATCAAAGAATACCTTCACACAGCAACATTTACCCTGGTGTTTGGCCAAACAACATGCCACATAAAGTAACCGTCACACATGGGACTAGATGAAATGACCCAGGGAATTAATTAACATAGCTAAAGAAATGAAGACGGTCCAGGACTGAGCCCAGCACAGTGCAAAGGAGGATGAGGGTCCAGCAAAGGAGCCTGAAAAGAAACTGGAGGGAGGTGGGAGGAAAACCAAGAGAATGTGGTGTCTCAGAAGCTAGGGAAGAAGTGCTCTCCAAGGAGGAAGACCAACTATGCCATGTACTGCTGAGAAATACACCAAGATAAAAATTGAGTCTTGGGCATCATTGCTGATTTTTATGAAAACGAGGGAGGAAAGAAAGCCTGATTGAGGAGGTTCAACAAGAAACAGAAAAAAGGACATGAAGGTAGTGAGTATAGCTATAAAAACAGAAACGTGGGAAAGTAGATGAAGAGGGATAAAGGACCAAGGAAGGTGTTTTGTTTAGTTTTGTCTAAGAAGGAAATTATTAGAACATGTATTTATGTTGGAAAAAAAAAACCAATCTAGCTGAGGGAGAGTTGGCAATTTTCAAAGAGGAAAGCAATGAGAGGAGGTCGTTACAAAGTCCTCTGAACAGGCATCTATGATGCAGCATAGACTTAGTCAAACCCAGGCTCTATCTGTGATTAGACTGTCCAGATACTCAGCCTCTAGCTCCCTCATCACCTTTCTCTAAGACCTTCTGTGGTCTTTCTACCTCTCTATCTCACCCAAACCTGCCCTCCATCTCTATACCCCAGCCTTTAGCCTTTAATTACCTAACCCTGGGGCTTTGCTAACTGCCAGTGGTTCAGCAGATCTGAGTTCAAGCAAGTCTTCCTTGAGGAAGCCATCAAAATGGGTCACCTCCCCCGATGAAATGCTCCTGTGTTATCATGTATTCTTTCTTTTTGCTACTTATCACAATTGCAGCTATATTTTTACTGATGATTATTTGATCAATGTCAGCCTCCCTCTAGGACAGCACAGTTCAACAGAATTTTCTATGATGGAAATGTTCTGTATCAGCACTGTCGAACCAGCACTGTCACTGTCCCACTAACCACATGTGACTGTTGAGCACTTAAAATATGGCTAGTGCAATTGCACATCTGAAGCTTTTATTTTATTTAAGCTTAATTTGCTTAAATGTAGGTTGTCCCATGTAGGCAGGATCCAGGATTATTTATGCTCACCACAGTGTTCTCAGTACTTAAAACAGCACACATAGCAATTGCTCAATAAATATTTCTTGAAAAACTCAATCTGTAAAATGGGAAGAATACTAGTTAATTTGTGGATTCCATCTTTTCCATAGAGGAGAGGAAAAAAGACTTTTATATGGCAACTCCTGTAGGTTCTCAGTCCTCCTACAAAGATGAATTTGCCCTTTAAGTTAGAACTTGATCTATCCCAGAGGGTAGCAGGGATAATAAATGAGAACTTACTGAGTGGTCTGAATGAAATAGCATCTGTAATATGCCTAAGAGTGTGCCTGGAACATAGTAGGTGCTTAAAATGTGGAGGTCATCCATCAACTTCAAATAGAAAAAGCAAATAATGGTATGGGAAGATTGGGAAAGGCCTCAAAAAGCAGATGATACCGAACCATATCTTGAGGAATAATAAAGGTAGAAGTAATAGGAGTGGGAGAAATGCCTGAGAATATTTTAGTGTTTGAATGTTTCAAGAAATATTTATTGAGCAATTGCAATGTGTGCTGTGTGGGCACTGTTTTAAGTACTGAGAACACTGTGATGAGCATAAATAACCCTTGATCCTGCCTACATGGGGCAACCTACATTTAAGCAAATTAAACCTGAGGTATAGAAGGGGTAATTATTTTGCCCACAGCCACCTAAATAACAATCAGCAGAGCTGAGACTGACCCTCAATCCTTGGCAATCACCACGATGCTGTTCTACTTCTTGAACAGAATGTTTTCTAGGCAGAGAGAGCAATGCATACAAAGACACAGCCATAGGAAAGAAATGGTGTGTCCTATAGGAGACGCAGAAGCATAAGAGGAGATGAAACTATATGTTGGGTTCACTTTGGGGTTCACAAGACAGCTAAGTATCTGGTTCTTTTCTCTACATTCTCAGTTAATCCTCAAAAATCATCTAACTGTTACACCATATTAAAAACTAGAAACTGAGATTTCAGGAAGTTTAAGAATCTTGCCAAAGATCACAAACCAGTATGTTGGAGTTAGGATATAAATCCAGGTGTGCCTATCTCCAAATTCATTGTTTGTATTACAATTCAACAATATATAGTGAGGTAGGGGCCAAAAACAGGCAAAAGCAAAATGCTGTAGGGAAAACAAAACAAAGAAACAAACCATTAACTTTCTGGGGTACCTGGGTGGCTCAGTCAGTTAAATGTCTGCCTTCAGCTCAGGTCATGATCCCAGAGTCCTGGGATCCAGTCCCATGTCAGGCTCCCTGCTCAAAGGGGAGTCTGCTTCTCACTCTCCTCCCTGCTCGAGCTCTCTCACTATCTCTGTCTCTCTCTCTCAAGTAAATAAATCCAAAAAAAAAAAAAAAAGAATTAACTTCCTGACAAAAATCAGGGTGGACTTCATCCATGAAGCATGATGAAAACTTCAAAATCCTGAAAACTTCAAAACTTCAAAAAAAGTTCAAAATCCTGCTTGGGGGGTGGGGACCATGATCTCTGTGATGCCTTCTCTGATCAAACACAGAAGTAGTCCTTCTTTTATTTCTTATATCGATCTACATTAAAACTGTTTACATGTCTGCCATGCTCAGAATGGTCACTTAGTGAGTACTTCTGTGCCAGGAGCTTTGCATGTTCTCGTTAATCATTGCAATAACCCTTTGGGATGTGTATTACCGTTTCTATTTGCAGATGGGAAAAGCAAGGTTAAGTGACTGGCCCAAGCAAGTTCTGGCAGCTAGTGCAGAATTTATGTCTCCTACTCTATTCTCTCTGCTAAGGTATTTTTTACCTGAGGCGTTGGTCTTTGTAGCCCCAGTATCTGGCACAGTGCCTTTCCCATAGTAGCTTGCACTTGAGATTTGAATTCAACTGTCAGTATAGCAGGCTTTCAAATGTTAATGAAGTAGAGAAGAGAGTTCAAAGAGTTCTGGTAAACCAGCTTGGGGGTGGGGGCTGAATTTGTAGCATTTGCCAATTTTTGTGGTATAAATACTCCCACTTTGGCTGATTTCTAGCTATCAACCTGCTTACAGAATTCCTCCACGTTTAACAATGGCTGTCTCAAGCTGATAGGAGCAGTTCCAGCACAACCTCTAAGGCCTCAAGATTATCAGGTACAAGCTTCTTCCCCTCCTACATCTCCTCTTCACTGCAGTTCTCTATTCTTAGACGTGACAGCAATCTCAGAAGGCTAAGGATTGTTCTACTTCTACCTTTACCAGAGCCCCACAACCTATCCCAATTCCAGGCGGTGTTAGGAAACCCCACATCCCTTAAACATCCTCTCCCTCTCTTCTATCCAGGACCATTCAAGCCCTCCTGCCTTCAAACACATCCATGTCTCCTCTTTTGTAAATATCTCACTGACCCCACAGCCTTATTCAGCTTTCTACGGGCAGTGTGGCCCAATAGTCAGCACACTTCTTCTGAAGTCCCGTAAACCTGGCTTTTCTGCCCACAAGATGCATGCCCTTAGGCAAGTTCTGTTCCCTCTCTGTTTACTCATCTGTAAGATGGTGATAAATACAGCACCTACACTTCATGGTGTGGCAGTGGGAATCAGATGTAAAGGGCTCAGAATGTGGTAGGTATTCAATATCTGTGTTATTATCATCATTATGTCTTTATGCATGGTGTAAATCTAGGAAGAACACAGAGTGGTTAAGAGTTTGGATTTCCTCCTTTAACAAATTATTCATAGTAACCATCAACAATGTGTTGCCCTAGACGATATTCAAAACTTAATTCAAGGGGGCAACCTATTCATCTTTCTTTTAATTAGCAATCTGTGACTAAGCACACCATTTTCCACGGCTATCTATCCATATTACTCAGAACTTGTTCTTTACCTGCCAGAAGAAAAATGTAATTTCCTTAAACAACTTGCTAAAAGAAATGCAAAGGACATGAGGAACTTCTAAAAGAATCAGTACATGCATCTCATATTGAGTGTTCATACACACAAAATGTAAACACTCTAGAGCATGCAGAAATAGTCCCCTTCTGCACTCCATTTGTTTTAGGTCTCTTGGTGTCTCATCTCAATTCTAGAAGAAAGAAAATGTTTTTAATGCAGAAAACCACCAGCCAGCAGAACCTAAGGAGACACAGGCTCTCTTGAAGTCAACTCTCAGATGTCTTGTCTGAAAAAACTGGAGATCAGCCACCTTTACCACTAGGGGTTGTATAAGTATTAATTAACAGTGGTAAACAGCTTTTAGATCCTACAGATGAAAGAAGAGCCATACAGTTTATTACCATTGTTAACCTCTAAATTCTTAAGCCCTAGTAGGTAGTTGATATTGAGAAGAACATTCGCCTCTAATTTTTCCCAGAGCACAAATTCCAGAATCTCCAGACAGTTGATGACCACAAGTCATTGGTGGAGGGTTAGTGTCACCTCATGAAGTGGCCTTGGATCTCCCTGGATGGTAACTATCATCCAGACCCTGATTTGAACAGAGAGTGATCTATGTCTCATTTATAACCATAGATGTAGTAAGACTAACTTTTCCACTGTAAAGACAAATGAGAACATTATATAGTTCTCTACTAAAATATTTCTGAACTTCTTTATCTACAGATTTACAATATCTATAATAATCTTCAATATTCTCAGAAACTTTTTTGAGGCCATGTTGTAATGGACAAAGCTGGACTACTTCCTACTCCTCTTGATAAGTCCTGGTCAATGTTAAACATTAAGTGAGATTACCAGGCCTCTAGTTCAGTCCTTTTTCAGTCACTGGCCTTTCTAAGACCGCAAAATATTTCCCACCTCACTACCATCATGTAATGACCATAGCAGGGTGCCTCTATACTTGTGATTTAAATAGGAAATAAATGTATGGTTTATATGGAAATTATTATACTAATCTTCAGGTGAACCAACCTCAGCTATTCTGCAGGCAAAACCAAGATGAACTAGCATCACTAACTGGACTCTTGATTTTTAACTGTGTACTTGACTCCCCAAATAAAGGTTTCATTTCCCCGTCTCCTTTCACCATATATATGGCTAAGTGACTAAATTCTGCTTATGTCAATAAGACATAAGCACTCTATCAAGTGCAACTTTCAGGAAATGTTCTTAAATAGTAAAGGCAGTCCTCCTTCAGCTCTTCTTTCAATTGATGGCTGTAGTTGGAATCCCCATCTTGGGACATTAGATGGAAGACAAATGCTGAGGAGTATGGGCCATGAATACAGGAGGACTCAATATTGGATCCAGCGCTGTGGAGTATCACACCAGTCCTGGACAGACTACTCTATTTAGACTTCTTTTAGGTGAGAGAAAACTAAGCTTATATCTAGTATAAGCCATTGTTATTTTGGGTTTGTTGTCACATGAGACCAAACTAAAAACTAACTAAAACACTTATATTACACTATAGGAAACACATTTGCATTATAGGATGTTTAAAAATATATATAAATAAAGCAAAGGAAGAAAAAGACATCATTCAGAATCTTACCCTCTGGATGCAATCAAGATCTAAGTCTCCTGGGGGATCCCTGGGTGGCTCAGTGGTTTGGCGTCTGCCTTCGTCCCAGGGTGTGATCCTGGAGTCCTGGGATCGAGTCCCACATTGGGCTCCCTGCGTGGGGCCTGCTTCTCCCTCTGCCTCTCTCTCTGTGTATCTCTCATGAATAAATAAATAAAATCTTAAAAAAAAAAGATCTAAGTCTCCTGCTTCACTCACAGACTTTCCCTGAGTGCTCTTCTTCATTCACTTCACCTAGAAATTAAACCCTCTCAAATCTGTATCTCCCACTCATGCAGACCTATAAACCAACCAGCCTATATATCCACATTGGATAATCATTATATGTCCAAAACCAAATTCATCATCTTCCTTAGTCTAAATCCCATCTCCTCTCTCAATGAATACCACCACAATCCTCCATTCTTTGTAGCAGAAATCAAAGCAGCATGTTTGGCTTCTTTCTGTACTTCATCCTACACTACTTTGTGACTGTCTGTCTCCCTTATTAAAACCTTTTCCTCAAAACAAAAACAAAAAAAACCCTTTTCCCTGGGGTGCCTGGGTAGCTCAGTGGGTTAAGCATCCAACTCTTGATTTTGGCTCAGGTCATAATGGCAGAGACTTGGTCCAGTCTGCTTGAGATTCTCTCTTCCTCCCTCTCCCTCTGCCCCTTTGCCCCCACTCTAATGAATAAATAAATAAGATCTTAACAAAACAAACTTTTCCCTGACAAAGAAACACATCATTTCACCTGTATTTCCTCAGTGCCTATTGCACTAGCAAAATAGATGCACAAATAGTTGAGTGATTATTCATATTTAGTGTACCTTTCTAGTCCTTTTCCTATACTTTTAAAAACAAGATGGGACTATTTTATAAAAACTATTTTAAACTCTGCTTTTTTCCACTAACTATTATAGTACAGAAAAATTCCCCATGCTATTAAAAACTTTTTTTTTCTTATGAATATAGTATTTGTTTGTCTTCCCTCTGTCAAACCCTGAGCCAACCACTCTCCCCAGGCTTCCTGGGGAGGCATAGGAAAAGGAACATACAGAGCAGACAAGACAGGGGAGAAAGACCTATGAGAGGTGGAGAGGACACCTTCACATGGTGCAAAGGATGAAAAAGGCCACCATCAGGCCAAAGAGCCCCATGGCATCCAAGAGGGCAAAGCCCAGAATGGCGTAGAAGAAGAGCTGTTGCTTCAGAGAGGGATTCCTGGCATAACCAATGATAAGGCTCCCAAACACAGTCCCAATTCCAGCCCCAGAGCCTGCCACCCCTACAGTGGCAGCCCCAGCCCCAGTGAACTTGGGGCTGCTATGTCAATGTCCCTTGAAATGGCGCTGGTTCGGAAGCTGCCGCTAGAAATATGTGAGGTCAGGGGATGTGGGGCAGCCCAGCTGCTGAGGCTCTTATCTGTCAGTGTCAGTTTTAGCACCACTGCCGACAGTCATCAGCTCAACAGCTGAGAGGTGCTCCGGACCAAGAAGGCAGTGGAGACAAACTTTGCACAGGCGTACATTTTCAGGGGATGAGGGGATGTAGACGGAGAGCTGCTCCCAGGGCAGAGACGACAGGGAGCTTTGTGAATCTTTTTTAATGGCTGCATAATATTACATGAGTTAGCATCTACTACTAAGGACTGAGTGTGTGTCAGTGCTAGGTGTTCTTATATACATCCTCATTAGATCCCCTACTTGACAGATGAGGAAACAAGGGCTCAGAGAAGCAAAGAGCCCTCTTTGCACCTGTGGTGCCTGTGGCCTGTGACTAATAACCCACAACATATAGAGTCCACAAAGGGCAGAACTCTTATCATTTATGTGTAAGAGCAGGCCCTCCAACATTTGTTCAAAGATTGAAAAGAATCAACAATTTACTAGAATGTATGTCTGGCTTTATCTTGCTTCATAAAAAGCTTAATCTAACTTTTTCTTACCTAAGTACATTGGGAAGAGGACAGTAATTGAACACTATGTTAGATGTGTTATATACATTATTCTGTTTTTTATTTTTCTAAATTTATTTTTATTTAAGTATAATTAGCATACACTTATGTTAGTTTCAAGTGTACAATATAATTTTTTCAACAATTTTATACATTACTCAGTATAGTTTTAATCCCCTTTATCTATTTCACCCATCTCCCCCACCCACTTCCCCCTTTTCTGGCAACTACTAGTTTGTTCTCTGTACTTAAGGCACAAACATTATCTCCTATTAATCCTTACAACTCAAACAGAGGAACAACATTATTCCATCTGGCATGGATTTGAACCTAGGTCTGTGTGATAGGAAAATGTATTTTTTATTTCTTACTTAAAAGAAATCCTTTCATAAGATGTGTGAGTTGTTTTCTTAAATAATCAGCTCTCCCACCCACCTCGTATTCATTCTAAAACAGAAATGGACTTGAATAGAGGTGTATGTATATGGATTCCTATGTGAATGCTACATGACCACTGGTCTCTGTCCTCTCTGTGCTCTTTATCTAAGAGCAAAGCATACACAAGCGGTGCAATCAGTGCAGTGGTTACTTCCACAAACTGCATGGAAACAGGTATAAAAGGCAATCGGGGGAGGGGGGGTGTGGAAGTTAGTGAGGAGCACCAGGACCTGCACGATCATCAGCAGAGGTTAGAACAGAGTTCAGCAGTAAGTCTGGTTTTATGACCTTGAGCAAGTTGTCTGACCTCTTTGTACCTTGATTTCCTCATCTGTGAAATGGAGATAATAGAAATATCGGCTTCACAGAACTGTGTAGTTAAACTAGTTAACATTGGCCATGGCAATAGCTCCTAGATATTGCTATAAAAGGGTTTCCTGGTATCATTACTGTTACGTGAGGAGCATGAACACATAATTCACATAATAAAGGACAATAAATGAAATACAATGCAGATAAAGTGCTACAACCTATAGAAAAAACTGCCTCATTAATAGTCAAAGAAATACAAATAAAAATGACACTTTTTTATCTCTCAAATTGGCAAACAATCATTTTTAAAAACCTCTTATCATTTCTAATACTCACTAAATACAGAGAAAACTCATTGAATCTGTGGAGTTTAACAATTAGTCCACATCATTTAAAAGGCTCTAGAAATTTAGAAATGTTAATACTCTGATCCAGGTATTGATTCTAGTAATCTATCCTATGAAAAGAATTCTAAATACAACAAAAAATTTAGTACAAAGAAAAATATTTCTAACCTATTATCCCATAATAGTGAAAACACCAGCAATAGACTATTTGTCCAACCAAAGTGGAATAGCTAAATAAAAATATTATATGGACTATTATTTTATAGCAACTGGGAAGATTACTAAAAACTTTTTTTTAAAGATTTATTTATTTATTCATGCAGAGAGAGAGAGAGAGAGAGAGAGGCAGAGACACAGGCAAAGGGAGAAGCGGGCTCCATGCAGGAAGCCCAATGTGGGACTCGACCTAGGGTCTCCAGGATCACGCCCTGGGCTACAGGCGGTGCTAAACCACTGCGCCACCGGGGCTGCCCACTAAAAACTTTTAATAACATGCAAAAACATCTTAACATAACAAACAGAACGCAGAATACATAAAAGGCATACAAAAATATTTATAGTGGTTCTCCTGGATGCAATTATATGTGGTTTTTGTGTTTTATTATACTGCATTCTACAAAATCTCTAAAATGAACCTTTTTATGGGCAAAATCAAAATGTCTAAAGAACATTTTGAGGGACGCCTGGGTAACTCAGTGGTTGAGCATCTGCCTTTGGCTCAGGGCATGATCTCAGGGTCCTGGGATCAAGTCCCACATTGGGCTCACTGCATGGAGCCTGCTTCTCCCTCTGCCTGTGTTTCTGCCTCTGTGTGTGTGTGTGTCTCTCATGAATAAATAAATAAAATCTTTAAAAAAAAAAAAGAACATTTTGAGTTTCATTCGTTGAAATAAGCAGAACAATCTCCTACGGACCCCCACTTCCTCTACCGTCAAGCCTCTTGATTTCTCCACTTTCATCTCTTATTATTCTCTCTGCCAGGTACTCCTCACTAGATTCACTCTAAATGAACAAAGCAGGATGCTTTCTAATTTGTTTTGTTTACAACTACAAATTCCTTACTTGCCACATTTTTTCTATCAGGAAAACACTTGTGCAACATGCTCTTACAAGTACTCTGTGATCCTGCAGCCTCTCCAGGTACCAGATCACACTGAAATTAGAAGGGAGGCAGATGCAAGCCAATAGGATGATCTTAAAGAATGAGACTGTGCCTTATTCATCTTTTTTCTCCTGCAGTGGCTGGCACAGAAATCAGTGCCCAAGCACATCTGTTGAATGAATAAGCATTGGTACCTAAGTGGTAAGGTCTGAGCTGGGCTAGGGTACCTCTGCATGTAAGGGGTTTTTATTTGTTTAAAGAAAGCAATCCCTGGGGATCCATGGGTGGCTCAGTGGTTTAGCGTCTGCCTTCCGCCCAGGGTATGATCCTGGAGTCCCGGGATTGAGTCCCACATTGGGCTCCCTACATGGAGCCTGCTTCTCCCTCTCTCTCTCTGTCTCTCATCCATAAATAAATAAAATCTAGAAAGAAAGGAAAGAAGGAAAGGAAGGAAAGAAAGAAAAGAAAGAAAAGAAAAGAAAAAAAGAAAAGAAAAAGAAAAAGAAAAAAAGAAAAGAAAGAAATCCCTGAAGAGGCAGCTGGGGAACCAGACAAGCCTGGGCTTGACATAGCAACACTGAGCAAGTTACTAAAATGCTGAGTATCTGCTTCCTTGCTTGTAAAGTAGAATTAAATCCAGCAGCCACACAAGGTCAGTGTGAGGATTAAGCAAGAGAGATGTGAAACACAGACATGAGAAAAAAAAAAGTTCATCAATATAACTCAAATATGTGTTAAGTCAAGGTTGGTTCCTTTCCCTCTGGGTAAGGGCATTAAAGCTATGCCCTCCATAAGCAGCCGGGGTAAGGATGATACCCATCAGAACCCCCAAGCCAGTGAGTGACATATGGCATCCAGACATACATCCTGGCAAACTATCACATGAGTCCTCTTAAACCTTACATCTGTTTTCCATATCAACAGCTGAAGAGCGGCAGCAGCTTCCAGACCAGATTAAAATGACTACACTGATGTTGTCTGTTCCTCGGATCGAAGCCGCTGGGCAGATACCCAAATCCAAGAGAGAGGTTTCACAGACCAACAAGCCCTGTGAATGACAGCTCATCCACAGGGATAGCTAAGGTGCAGCTATCACAGTGGTAGGTTGCATAACCTCCGGTCACAATAAGTCACTGTCCCATCCAGGAACACCCATCATAGTATCAATGCCATGAACATCATACATCATACATAAGGCAGATAGGGTGAGTCATGACAGCCTCTGAGGATGTAATCAGAGGAAACTGAGGGGAGGGACCAGGAATTACCCATGGGTTCACTAGCAAGCCATACATCCTCTATATTAATACTTTTCTACATTTTGTTTCTTCATCATAAGAAGGTGATATCACACCTACCTCACTGACGGTATTTTGAAGATTAAGTAGGAAGATATGCATAAGCCCCTGGCACAGGGAGGAAAAACATTTATGCCCATTACCGCTGCCCATACACAGATGCTAATGCCATGCATTCCAGGTGCTGAGTTCTCTCCAGTACCAATCTTGGTAGATCTGAGTTGATCTTGATGGTTCTCAAATAGTAATCTTAATTTATATAGACTTGTCCAAAATATAGCCCAAAATAAGGAAGAAGAAACTGTCAGGGTGGCAGGGGAGGTTCCTGGCAACAGAGCTTCCCTTCTTGATTTTCCTTAAGAGATCATACTACTGCCACCAGGAACTCTGTGCGCAGCACTCCATTACCAGCCCCATCAGATAGCACACTGCACTGGCTGCCACAGACATTCAACTCTAAAAGAAGAGGAGGGGGTTTTTGTGAGTGGGGGGAAATGCAAGTCTAACTTGACAAGAACACAGTTCCCCACTATGTTTCCAGTGCTTAGTACAGAGCCTGGCATGCAGCAAATACTCAACAAGCTGGGTGAAAAAATGCACCCACTTCATTCTATACCAAACACCCCTGGCCTACCAAATGACCCTCTGGCTCTTTGAGAATCTACTGTGATCCAAGAGCTGAGGAGATTAGGTAGCCAAGACTGGTGAGAAAATAATGCCTGGGCAGTGTTCTTCATAGAGCCAAGCCAAAACAGATAAAAAACTATTCATTCACAAAACCAGCACTTAGAGACCACAGCAGCAATTCCAGCTTTGTAATTACAAGCTGCTTGCCAACACAAACCTGATCACGTATCTCTCCTGTGTGGCTGGTTCTGAGGCCCAGCACATGTTGTACAGTGTTCCTCCTGTGCTGGAGACAGGTAAATCACGTAGAATCCAAAGTTCTTAATTGTTTGTTTGTTTTTTAAAAAGTTTATTTTTTTTTTTTTTTTTTTAATTTAAGCAATTTCTACACCCAACATTGGGCTTGAACTCACAACCTCCAGATAGTCTCATGCTCTTCCAACTGAGCCAGCCAGATGCCTCCCATGTTGTTAGATTAATACACTCTTCCTACTTGCCTTAGAACTCAAGATGTCAAATTTTTGGTGTCAGTAGCCCTTTATACTCTTAAATAATTATTGAGGACTTCAAAGAATTTTTGTTTGTATGGGTTATAGCTATTAAAACTTACCACATTAAAAATTAAAACCAAGACATTTTAAAAATAT
This sequence comes from Canis lupus baileyi, assembly GCF_048164855.1. Classification (NCBI taxonomy): domain Eukaryota; kingdom Metazoa; phylum Chordata; class Mammalia; order Carnivora; family Canidae; genus Canis; species Canis lupus. The sequence continues at coordinate 36,703,758 of NC_132848.1, forward strand.
TTATTTATTCTCTTAAAATTGGTAAACCCATTACATGTTAACGTAAATAACATCCTTTAAATAAAAATGACTGTATTTTTCCAAAAGAAAATAATGAAAAGTTGGCATTGATATTTTTGCAATTTTTTGTCTGCTTGGTTTAATACTAGACAGATTCTCATATCTGCTTCTGTATTCAATATATTGTAATATATGTTGTTGTAGTAGAAGTATATGAAAAAAAAACCCACTCTCACAAAGACAAATAGTTGGAAATAAGATAAATATTCAGTAGATTTTTTAGATAATTGCAGATATTCCTTGATACTGCACCAAAACTTTGAATAGCTCTTTTACCCATGAACAACTCTGTAAGATCATACATTGATCATTCAGAAAATATTCATTCACTAAATACTGAAAAGCTATTGAGCTCACATGCCAGGGACAGCTTCCAAATTTCTTATTTTCACCTGAAAGCTTAAATTTTATCATGGACAACAAATATTGTCAGTGGTTTACCTTTAAGTGACAGACTCGTTTATTCATTTGAGGGGAAATGTCTGTCAAATACCCAGCTCTGAATAATCTATATCATTTGAATAATTTGACTGCTGGTCATTCTTTCAAGTATATATGGTATTTCATGAGAAAAGCAGCTAGTTCACTTTGCAATGCAAACTGTTAATTGTACAAGTGCTTTTCTTTGAGACAACCATTGTGCTTCATGCAACAAAAACACTTTATGCATTTTTACCCACAACTGCTTTTTTTTTTTTTTAAGATTTTATTTATTTATTCATGAGAGACACACACAGAGAGAGGCAGAGATATACGCAGAGGGAGAAGCAGACTCCTCACAGGGAGCCCAATGTGGGACTCGATTCCAGGACTTCTGGATCATGCCCTGAGCCAAAGGCAGATGCTCAACCACTGAGCCACCCAGGTGCCTCACCACAACTGCTTTTGCACCATCAATGAAAATATCAAGACGGGGCAGCCCAGGTGGCTCAGCAGTTTAGTGCTGCCTTCGGCCCAGGGCCTGATCCTGGAGACCCGGGATCAAGTCCCACGTCGGGCTCCCTGCATGGAGCCTGCTTCTCCCTCTGCCTGTGTCTCTGCCTCTCTCTCTCCCTCTCTCTCTCTCATTAATAAATAAATCTTAAAAAAATATATCAAGACAGTAAAATAGTAAACATCTTAAACATTATTAGAAAACAGTTTTGAGCTTAAGGATCCCTCCAAAATCACAGGTACACCAGGGGTGTGCAGACATTTTGAGAACTGCTACCTTACTCTATAAATCCTTATCTGAAAAAAAATAAAAATAAAAAATAAATAAATCCTGATCTGTTCCTACAAACTGCCTGGCTTGGGAAGGAAGAGAGCTTATTCTGTGTGATGAAGCAGCAAGTGAGGACACAGAGGATCATCAGCTCTCTCATCGAGGAAGAGACTCCCATCTTTCAACTACAGAGGCTGGTTCAGGTCAAACCTATTGCAGCTCATGTCCTTCAGGTTTTCTGAGGTAGGACTTTACCAAGGGGTGAGTGGGAGCTCCCAACTGTGATCTGTAGATCCACTGCCACATCCACAATAAAGGGAAAGAACTGCCTGTCTGATTAGTGTTGCCAGAATTAAAATGTCTGAATAGTTGGCACTTGCCTTTACTGATCTCCCATCTACCTTTGGCATTTCTGTCATACTCTTTGTCTCTTTCTGTGTTAGGGAATCTGTCTTTAGAAGCATCAAATAGGAGCGCCTGGGTGTCTCAGTCAGGTAAGCATCAGCCTTCAGCTCAGGTCATGGTTCCCCCGGTCCTGGGATGGAGCCCTGCATCTGGCTCCCTGTTCAGCAGGGAGTCTGCTTCTCCCTCTTTCTCTGCCCACTCCCAACCCCGCTCATGCTCTCACTCACTCTCTCTCAAATAAATAAATAAAATCTTTTTAAAAATTCTTTGGAATAATAATTTTCTGTCCTACAACCACCTCCTTCCTCTTGACCCTAGAAATGAGCTTTCTACCCCAATTATCACATCTCTATAGTTGAGTCTCTTTTATTTTCAAATACTATTTGGTATAACTTATTGGAAAGGTGGCAAATTTGCAAAAATAATAGTTACCATGAAACCAGAAAATACTGTATCTGTAACTAGACTCAGGATTAATAAGAAGAATGATTTCAACATGAAGCTCATATAAAGGCTATAAACAAGGTAAAGACAAAAAGCAAATACAGTTAGTCCCTTGGAATGGTCTGGCTAAATGGTCAAAAAAAAGAGATCTACTGGAAAGAGCTCCCTAAACAATAAAAACTTCAAAGGAGAAAAATAAAAACCAGACAAACTAGATTAAATAAACTGCACAGTCACCGGATGTATTTTACATATTCAGTAGAATCTTACCTGCTTGATCAAGTTCGAGCAAAAAATACGGAACACTCATCGACTCAAATAACTTCTTTACCTGAAAAAACAAGGGGGAGAATTGCTTTTCAAGAGTCTTCTCTCCAGCTTTTTACTTTCCTCTTTAATCAGGCTTCTCCTTTGCAAACTTACCAGCCCATTTTTATAGAACCCACAAGATTCTCCCTGTTGTTGGCAGTAATGATACTTAATGGCTATTTGAAGTATGTTGATTCTACTCTATGTTCAGTGATTCACCTCAGATAGCTTCATAAAATACATTTTACATGTTTAGTGACTCCATCTACCCCACTATAAAATGGGTTTAGTACTAACCATGTTTAAAAAGGCACTGTCATATTTAATATTTCCAAAACATATGTGGAAACTCTAAGAAAAAAAACACATCCTGGGATCCCTGGGTGGCGCAGCGGTTTGGCGCCTGCCTTTGGCCCAGGGCGCGATCCTGGAGACCCGGGATCGAGTCCCACGTCGGGCTCCTGGCATGGAGCCTGCTTCTCCCTCTGCCTGTGTCTCTGCCTCTCTCTCTCTCTGATGACTATCATAAATAAAAAAATAAAATAAAAAAAAAAAAAAAAAAAAAAAACACATCCTGCAATAGTCAAAGTATTATTTATTTTTTGGCCAAGTAAACCTCAACCAACACATCAATTACAGAAGTCATATGCTCAATATTATACAAACCATAATGGTAAAAAATTCCTGGAAAGATAAAGAGTTACTTTTGCCAAATTTGTGCCATTAAATAACAAATTACTGATAAAAGGGACTGTAAAATGACATTTATAAATAAGACACAATAGCTTGTCATTAATGCTTCAGGAAAATTTAGAACTACATTTCCTCCAGCTTCTACAATAAAATGAAAAAGGTCTGAACTATGGCCTGGGGTTCATAGAAATTACCAATCTAGAGAATGTATTCCTGTCCCATTCTAATGTAACTACTGAAACAGCAGGTTGAAAGAAATTTTCAATTTTATAGGACCAAAGACTATATTTTGATAAAAATGGAAGAATAAGCTCATTCACACAGTCTCAGGGCCCTCCTCTTAGCACTCCTCTGAGCAGCTTCTGTGCCCCAGTAGGAATTCAGTTCCCCCGGCAACATACAGTTAAAAAGATAAGAATCATTTGGAAGAGTGATAAGGTGAGTAAAGAGGGACTTTAAGGAAAGGGCAAAGAAAGCTACAGCTGAGAGACCATCTGGACAAAAGTTAATTCCTATTCCAATGCTCATTTTCTAAGACTAAAAATAAACAAGGACAAACACATAAAATTATGGGCTCTTAAGGCTTCCTTAGCCACTTAACTTTAGAAATAAACCATTTGCAGTTTGTTATAAAAACAAACAATTTTCCAGATATAGAGAGTAATCCTAAAAACAGCTCCTAAAAATATCAACATGTGACAATATATGAAATGTAGAAAATATAAGCTCTAGATTCCAGAGTACACATGACCCTACTTCAAGAAACTCTTTGGTAGGTTATTGTAACTCTGATAAGGGGCACCTGGGTGGCTCAGAGCTTGAGCATCTGCCTACGGCTCAGGTTGTGATCCCGGGGTCCTGGGATCGAGTCCTATATTGGGATCCCCACAAGGAGCCTGCCTCTCCCTCTTCCTGTGTCTCTGCCTCTCTCTGTGTCTCTCACAAATAAATAAGTAAAATCTTAAAAACAAACAGAAACCTCTGATGAAACTTTCTCATTGATCCACAGTACAACATTAAAGATCTGTATTGAATATCATTAGCACCGGTTTCCAGAATACTCTAATTGGTAGAAGTAAAGGATGGTCAACTTTGCCTATAAAATATACACACTATGGAGAAATGGCAGTGGATCTGGGTGTCAGGCAATTGATAAGTTATATGAGACTTCATTTGCTAATTCCAACTTCATACATCTAATTTCCCATTGAAATATCTGTAAGAAATAAATATCACATTTCTGAAGAGATAGGAAGTTATCTTTGCACTTTAAAACCCAGCCATCACAGTAGGATGAAAGCAAAGCACACACCGTAATGTGTTATGCAATAAGTGGGAAACTAACTTACGTAGAAGTTCATTTCTTTGCGGGCATTTCTCAATTTGAATTAATGCAAATTACTTACTCATCTCAGAGAGAAATATATATTCATTAGACTAAGTGCAGATATAAAACTGAAGTTTCTCCATTCTGATTTACTCACAACTGTTAGACAATCAAATCAAAACTGAAGGAAATTTAAAAAAAACTGAAGGAAATAACCTGGGGAAATGCTACTTCAAGGTAACTTTTAAAAACAATAAAATAGAAAATTAAAATTAAAATAAAAAAACCATGAACAGCCAAGTATAGAAGTTGTACCCTCAAGAAAATCACTATTTTTACCAGAAGAGACACCTAACCATCCTTCACAAAGGAATTGAAAATTAATTTCCATATTAATTGGCACAAATCTGAGAATAGCTTATATATTACATATTCAGAAAAGCTAAGGAACTGGTATTTGTCAAGGTAAAACTAGGGGATATTTGTCCAAAGGCCCTGGTATACCCAGGAATTATTCAGATAATGACATTAAATAAAGTTGCCAGAATTACCCTGCATTTTAACACAATAAATATGCAAGATCTACCACAAATTTTACAGGAAATGTTCACCATTCCTAGAGCATATTTAATTGAGGAAAAGGAGGTTTTGTCTTTTCAGAGTCAGGGAGGAGACTTAGGAAATGAATTCAGGGAAAAGAGTGTAAAATAAGAATAATTATAGGTCAAAGAGATGGGCAATTGTAGGGAACATGCAATGAAACTGCCTATAGCTACTAGCAATCCTGGCCAGGCTAGCCCAGTTCTTTGCTGCAGGACTAGAGCAGGGTGAAAAATGCAATTTTCCAATTTTTTAGTAGTGTTTTAAAATACAACTAGAGTGACCAAACATTGCCTTGCACACAGTAAACACTCAATGGTGGCTCCTAATACAAGTGTAGTACTGTAGGCTTCCAAATAGATCTAAAATGACTGGTCCTCATAAGGAAGCTGTGCATAAACAAGAATAGCAGATAAGGTGGCATTGTCAGTCTTACTGTTGAGGAAGCTGATTTACAGAATGAGAACTGAGCCCTTTCAAATCCAGGTGTTCTTTCATTACACCACCAGGTGCATAGAGTTTTGAAGGGAGTTGTTAGTTTAGGAAAAAAAATAGCCACTTTTTAATAGGAGTAGCTATAGTAGGAATAGAATCGGATACTTGTTGATTTCCACCTACCTGAGGCTCAATATTGATGAAAGAAGATCTCATCCAAGGTTGGAAGTCATGTTAGGAAAACAGGAAGGGCAAGTAGTTCTTTTATTAAAAAAAAAAAACAAAAAAAAACATTATGTAGGGGCACCTGGGTAGCTCAGTTGGTTAAGCACCTGTCTTAGGCTCAGGTCATGATCCCAGAGTTCTGAAAATCAAGCCCCACATCAGGGCTCCCTGCTCAGCGGGGAGCCTGCTTCTTCCTCTCCCTCTGCCTTCCTCTCTCCCTGCTTGTACTCTCTCCTTTTCTTTGTCAAATAAATAAATAAAATCTTTATAAAAATCAAAAAACATTATGTAGCATTTACTATGTGCCAGGCATGTTCTGTGGCTTCTATAAATATTAGCTAATTTGATCCTCACGACAAACTTCTGAGATAGGTGTATTATTACCCATATTTTACAGATGAGGAACCTGATGCACAATAGATAAAAACCTTAACCAAGATCATATGGCTAATAAGTCACAGAGGCAAGATTCAAACTCCGACTTCAGAGTTCAGGCACCTGACCATTATTTGGAAACAGAAAAGATTAGACAACTCCATAATTTCAGAACTAACAGGAATCTCAATAGTCAACTAGTCCAAGCCCTTTATTTTACAGATTGCACAAACAAGGGGGAAGAGCCTCAAAAGAAGTTCCCAGAGGACGGGAATTATGCAGGGGATTTCTGATACCCAGCCCTCTTCCAAATTCTCTAATGTTTACTGCCTATGCTAATGATTTAGAATGTAATGGTTTACCTTAGGTCATTTTTCTTTTCTTTTCAAGATTTTATTTATTTATTTGAGAGAGGAGAGACAGAGAGCATGAGCAGGGGAGGGGCAGGGCAGAGGGAGAGGGAGAAACAGACTTTCCACTGAGCATGGAGCCAAAAAGCAGGGCTCCATCCCAGGACCCTGAGATCATGACCTGGGCCAAAATCAAGAGTTGGTGCTTAACCGATTGAGCCACCCAGGTGTTCCAGATCATTTTTCTTTTTAAGGCCAATGTCTGCCTTCTCAGTTTGATTAAACCTTCTGGGGATGGAACTTGTGTCTCCTACCTCTTTACAACCCTGTTCCCAACATGATGGACTACACGAAAGGTTCCACAATGATGTTAATAGAGGTGAAGCCCCAGGTGACACTGAGGCAGACTATGTTGGGATGAGAAACAAACATGAAAGGTTTTGCCTACTTTCAATATTTCCACTGCTTGCCCACTTTCCTTTTTATTTACAAGAGAAGCACGCATACACACACACACACACACACACACAAACCAGGAGTCCAAGAAACCTGTCTCTGTGTAAGGCTTCCAGAATATAAAGGCTTCTGAGTTCAGTCTCCTTGAGAGCTGGAAAATAAATCAAGAGATAAACAGAGAAAACTGAACTTAATAAATTACAGGTGAACCCTGACAAAAGGTCAGCTATGTTCACTTAAGAATCCACTGTGTCAAATCCTGGAGCTACCCTGAGTATAATCTAAAGCTAAGCTTCAGTGACATTTAAACATCCTCAACCTTCCCATAAAGCACCTGATCAGATTTGTCTATTAATTCTCGACATCATTCTGTGGTTAAATCAGGGAGGACTAAACCAACCCTCTCCATGGCTGTGATCATTGACCTTTTCTCTAAGAACCAAGTAGGAAGCACAGTTTATTCTTTGGGAAGTCATTTTCCCCATGATGAGCATGAAGAGATACTTAACAAAATTTAGCAATATCTTAAGTAACAGCTCCTAGGAAATATTCTCTGTAGAAGTGCCTAAAAGAGCAGCCAATCACCTGGTTTGGGAGTTCCCACCCCGACTTTGCCTGACCCTTGATTACCTGAAAGTATCTAGTATTTTGGAAAGTCAGGAGATTACTCAAGCAACCTTTTGTTCTCAAAGCATCACCCTCCAAGGTTTCTGAAGCAACTTACAACCACGCAAACCCCTTCCTCAGGTGAAATCCAATGACTCACAGCTGAGCTCAGAAGTCTGTCAAATTTCTCTAAGGCAACAGTTTATCGCAGCTCCTAGAGGCTGAAGGCTTACCTCAGCACAGCGCTTGCATGCGGACTTGCTGACAATGACTACAGGGTGGCTATCTATATAGGCCCTGAGCCGGGCTCTGGGGTCCAAGAGGCTTGTGCTGGTGGACCCTGAGGGTCTGCTCACACCAATGGCTGGGTTTTCTGGCAAAGGCTGACAAGGGAAATGGTCCTTAGCTAGAAGAAATGGAAGCAAAGATGGTAATTATCAGAAAGGAAAACATGATGATGCATTTCCTAAAATTAGTTTACTCGACAAGCCTCACAATTTTAGCTCCAACCACCAAAATAAGGAGTCTGAGGAAGGACTCTAAGGTGGATTACACATTAAATTCTGTCATCTGACCGGAGACTCCTGGCAACTCACTGGATATTTCCAATTTGTTTTTGTTACATTCGAGATTAGTTGGGGGCTGATAAAAAAAGGGAAGAGACTGAAACTTCCTGAGGCAGGAAACTAAGTGACAGGTCTGGACATTGAGGGCCACATATGACCTCACCCCGACCCTGCCCATGGTATAAATGCAGAGGGGCCAAAGTTCAGAGACTACATCCCCTTCTCACACAACCCTGCTCGGAGCACTGGAACAGGCAACTCAAATCAAGGCTCATTCCTTTCCCTCTAGCTAACTTCTGGACAAGCAGAAACAGGATCTTCAGACCACAGGCACAGCAAGATTTTAAAAAAATGACTTCAGATTCTGTTTTCCTCCCCAGGATTCTGTGGCAGCCCAAACTGGCACCTTAGTACACATGACCCAACTCAGTGGTATGTTACCCCACATGACACCACTATCATCTCAGGCATCATAGCCAGACAAAAACCACGGAGAGATTGCTACCTCTGGCTTGTAAATATTTTAAACTAGCTATCTTCTCCAGGGCCACAAGCAAAGCAAGCTTGATCCTACCCTTATTACCTACTCCACAAGTTATTTCCTCTCATTTTTGCTTGTCTAACTACCCATTCTTCTTCAACCTCCTCATCATCTTCATAGTTGATATTAATGTTTACTCAGAACTAGACAGGGAGTATCCGATATTTGCATGCATCATCTCATTTAATCTTTACAAGGATATCATAATGTAAATACCATCATCCCTATTTATGCAAATAAGGAAACAGATTCAGAGAGGTTAAGCAACTTCCCCACAGTAAGTGACAGAACTGAGATTCAAAGTACATCTTAATTCTCTGGAACCCATACTTCAAAAAACCCAGCTTTATTGCTATATAATTTATATACCATAGAATTCACCAATGGAAAGTATATAATTAAATGTTTTTTTTTTTTTTTTAGTTCAAGTTGGGCAACTATCATCACAATCAAATCTAGAACATTTTCATCACCTCAAAAAAGAAGCCCTGTAGCCATTAGAAGCTGCTCTCCATTCCCCGCCGCCCCCCCAGCCCTTCTCCTTATTCCCCTCGGCAACAACTACTCTATGGAATTATATAATATGTAGTCTTTTGTAATTTATTGTTATATTTTTTAAGGTTCATCTATGCTGTAGCATGTGTCAGTGCTTTCTTTTTTATTGTTAAATAATAGTCCATTGTAGGAATATACATTTTTTAATCTATTCATCAGTTGATGGGCATTTAGGTTGTGTCCACTTTTTGGCTGTTATGGACAGAGCTGCTATGACCATTTGTGCACAGGTTTTGAATACCTGTCTTCAGTTTTTGTTTTTGTTTTTGTTTTTTGAGTAAATGCCTAGGAGTATGAATCTTAGGAGGAACCATCAAACTGTTCTCCAAAGCAGTAACATTTTACATTCCCATCAGTGATAGATGAGGGCCCCAATTTCTCCACAACCTTGCTAATACTTACTATTTACTTTTTGATTTGAGCCATCCTAGTAGATGTGGAGTGGTGTCTCATTGTAGTTTCATGTGTATTTCTCTGAGGGCTAATAATGCTGAGCAACTTTTCATGTGCTTATTGATTATATATCTATATCTATAGAAGATATAGATATATTTCTTCTTTGGAGAAATGTCTGTTCAGATCCTTTTCCCGCTTTCTAATTGGGCTATTTGTCTTTTTATTGCTAAATCGTAAAAGTTTTTTTTTTTTTTTTTAAGTAGACTCCACACCCAATGTAGGGCTTGAACTCATGACCCTGAGATCAAGAGTCACCTGCTATACTGTTAAGGCAGCCAAACACCCCTAAGTTACAAGAGTTCCTCAGATAGTCTGGATATAAATCCCTTATCTATATGACCTGTGAAATTTTTCTCCTATTCTATAGGGTTTTTTTTCCCCCTTTAATTGATGGTGTTCTGTGAAGCCCGGACATTTTTAACTCAGTAAATCTAACTTATCTATTTTGTTTTCTCGTGCTTTTGATGCTGTATCTAAGAAATTGTTGTCTAATCAAAAATCACAAAGATTCACTCCTATAATTTTCTTCTAGGAGTTTATAGTTTTATCTCTTACGTTTAGTTCTATAATCCATTTTGAGTTAATCTTTGTGTAGGGTATAAGGAAGGGGTCCAACTTCGTTCTTTTGCATGTAGATATCCAGTTGTCCCAGCACCATTTGTTAAAAACATTATTCTTTCCCCATTGAAATGTCTTAGGAACTCTGTCAAAAATAAATTGACCATGAATATAAGAGTAGAACCCTTGCCTTTAACTAGTGTGCCATACTGACACAGCACTCAGAACAATATTTGCACAAAGTATTAACAAAATCTGCTAATCTCAAGAATGTTAACGATGGTTATCTCTACTAAGCTTGACTTTTTTTTTTTTAGATTTTATTTATTTATGAGAGAGAGAGAGAGAGAGAGAGAGAGAAAGAGAGACAGGCAGAGGGAGAAGCAGGCTCCAGGGAGCCGATGTGGGACTCGATCCTGTCCGGGATCACGCCCTGGACTGAAGGTGATGCTAAACAACTAAGCCACAGGGGCTGCCCCCTAAGCTTGACTTTCATTTTTCATCATAAAATCTTTTGTATTATGTGTTTTTAAACCATAAGTATTATTTTTATAAAAAGTTTTTTAAGTGCTAGTTAATTTTAAATTTTTAAAAAATCACCCCTATTATACGTGGTCAAGACAGGGTCAAAAACTAAGTGACTGTATTTTTATATGCCATTCAAATATTACTAACTGAAATAAAGTAAAAAGGGATATAGAAATCTCTAAATCTGAGACATGGGTGCTTTTTTTTTTAAGATTTTATTTATTTATTTATTTATCTATTTTTATTTTTTTTTATTAATTTTTTTTTATTTATTTATGATAGTCACAGAGAGAGAGAGAGAGAGAGAGGCAGAGACACAGGCAGAGGGAGAAGCAGGCTCCATGCACCAGGAGCCCGACATGGGAATCGATCCAGGGTCTCCTGGATCGGGCCCTGGGCCAAAGGCAGGCGCCAAACCGCTCCACCACCCAGGGATCCCTATTTATTTATTTTTGAGAGACACACAGAGAGGCAGACCACAGGCAGAGGGAGAAGCAGACTCCCTGCGGGGAGCCTGATGTGGGACTCGATCACAGGACCCCGGGATCACGACTTGAGCTGAAGGCAGACACTCAACCACTGAGTCACCCAGGTGTCTCATAGGCATGCGTGCTTTTTTTTTTTTTTTTCATATTCAATGAATTGTAGACTTTTTTTCAGTTTATTAAGAAAAACTAGAATTGACATGTCTGTCAAATTCTTGTCACATCTACATTTTTGTATTCAGAATATCTCAGACTTCACCCAATAGATAATACCACTGTATTATTCAGGGCTCACCCCATTGCAAGTGACAGAAACCAAATTCAAATTAGCTGAAGCACTACTGGTGGCTCTAGAAACTACTGGTGGCTCTAGAAAAAAGCATAAAGGACTCAAGAGACTTCATGACTGCAGAATTAGATCTAATCAGGCTGATATTAAAAATCAATTAAATGAGATGCAATCCAAACTAGAGGTCCTAACGACGAGGTTTAAAGAGGTAGAAGAACAAGTGAGTGACATAGAAGACAAGTTGATGGCAAAGGGGGAAACTGAGGAAAAAAGAGACAAACAATTAAAAGATCATGAGGATAGATTAAGGGAAATAAGTGACAGCCTGAGGAAGAAAAATCTATGTTTAATTGGGGTTCCTGAAGGCGCCGAAAGGGACAGAGGTCCAGAATATGTATTTGAACAAATCATAGCTGAAAACTTTCCTAATCTGGAAAGGGAAACAGGCATTCAGATCCAAGAAATAGAGAGATCCCCCCCCCGCTAAAATCAATAAAAACTGTTCAACACCTCGACATTTAATAGTGAAGCTTGCAAATTCCAAAGATAAAGAGAAGATCCTTAAAGCAGCAAGAGACAAGAAATCCCTAATTTATATGGGAAGAAATATAATATTAACAGAAGACCTCTCCACAGAGACCTGGCAGGCCAGAAAGGGCTGGAGGATATACTCAGGGTCCTAAATGAGAAAAACATGCAGCCAAGAATACTTTATCCAGCAAGGCTCTCATTCAGAATAGAAGGAGAGATAAAGAGCTTCCAAGATAGGCAAAACTGAAAGAATATGTGACCACCAAACCAGCTCTGCAAGAAATATTAAGGGGACTCTTAAAATTCCCCTTTAAGAAGAAGTCCAGTGGAACAATCCACAAAAACAGGGACTGAATAGGTAACATGATGACACTAAACTCATATCTTTCAATAGTAATTCTGAATGTGAATGGGCTTAACGACCCCATCAAAAGGGGCAGGTTTTCAGACTGGATAAAAAAGCAGGACCCATCTATTTGCTGTCTACAAGAGACTCATTTTAGACATAAGGACACCCACAGCCTGAAAATAAAAGGTTGGAGAACCATTTACCATACAAATGATCCTCAAAAGAAAGCAGGGGTAGCCATCCTTATATCAGATAAACTAAAATTTATCCCGAGGACTGTAGTGAGAGATGAAGAGGGACACTATATCATACTTAAAGGATCTATCCAACAAGAGGACTTAACAATCCTCAATATATATGCCCTGAATGTGGGAGCTGCCAAATATATCAACCAATTAATAACCAGAGTTAAGACATACTTAGATAATAATACACTTATACTTGGTGATTTCAATGTAGCGCTTTCTACACTCGATAGGTCTTCTAAGCACAACATCTCCAAAGAAACAGAGCTTTAAATGATACACGGGACCAGATGGATTTCACAGATATCTACAGAACTTTACATCCAAACGCAACTGAATACACATTCTTTTCAAGTGCACATGGAACTTTCTCCAGAATAGACCACATACTGGGTCACAAATCAGGTCTTAACCAAAACCAAAAGATTGGGATTGTTCCCTGCATATTCTCAGACCACAGTGCCCTGAAATTAGAGCTAAATCACAAGAAGTTTGGAAGGATTTCAAACATGTGGAGGTTAAGGACCATCCTGCTAAAAGATGAAAGGGTCAACCAAGAAATTAAGGAAGAATTAAAAAGATTCATGGACACTAATGAGAATGAAGATACAACCATTCAAAATCTTTGGGATGCAGCAAAAGCAGTCCTGAGGGGGAAATACATCGCAATACAAGCATCCATCCAAAAATCGGAAAGAACTCAAATACAAAAGCTAACTTGCACCTAAAGGAGCTGGAGAAAAAACAGCAAATAGATCCTACACTCAGCAGAAGAAGAGAGTTAATAAAGATTCGAGCAGAACTCAATGAAATAGAGACCAGAAGAACTGTGGAACAGATCAACAAAACCAGGAGTTGGTTCTTTGAAAGATTTAATAAGATAGATAAACCATCAGCCAGCCTTATTAAAAAGAAGAGAGAAAAGACTCAATAAAATCATGAATGAGAAAGGAGAGATCACCACCAACACCAAGGAAATACAAAAAATTTTAAAAACATATTATGAGCAGCTATATGCCAATAAATCAGGCAATCTAGAAGAAATGGAAGCATTTCTGGAAACACAAACTACCAAAACTGTAACAGGAAGAAATAGAAAACCTGAACAGGACAATAACCAGGGAGGAAATTGAAGCAGTCATCAAAAACCTCCCAAGACACAAAAGTCCAGGGCCAGATGGCTTCCCAGGGGAATTCTATCAAACGCTTAAAGAAGAAACCATACCTATTCTACTAAAGCTGTTAGGAAAGATAGAAAGAGATGGAATACTTCCAAACTCGTTCTATGAGGCCAGCATCACCTTAATTCCAAACCAGACAAAGACCCCACCAAAAAGGAGAATTCTAGACCAATATCCCTGATGAACATGGATGCAAAAATTCTCAACAAGACACTAGCCAATAGGATACAACAATACATTAGGAAGATTATTCACCATGACCAAGTGGGATTTATCCCCGGGATGCAAGGCTGGTTTAACACTCATAAAGCAATTAATGTGATTGATCATATCAGCAAGAGAAAAAACAAGAACCATATAATCCTCTCAATAGATGCAGAGAAAGCATTTGACAAAATACAGCATCCATTCCTGAACAAAATTCTTCAGAGTATAGGGATAGAGGGAACATTCCTCAACATCTTAAAAGCCATCTATGAAAAGCCCACAGCAAATATCATTCTCAATGGGGAAACACTGGGAGCCTTTCCCCTAAGATCAGGAACACGACAGGGATGTCCACTCACCACTGCTATTCAACATAGTACTAGAAGTCCTAGCCTCAGCAATCAGACAACAAAAAGAAAGAAAAGGCATTCAAATTGGCAAAGAAGAAGTCAAACTCTCCCTCTTCGCAGATGACATGATACTGTACATAGAAAACCCAAAAGACTCCACCCCAAGATTGCTAGAACTCATACAGCAATTCAGCAGTGTGGCAGGATACAAAATCAATGCCCAGAAGTCAGTGGCATTTCTATACACTAACAATGAGACTGAAGAAAGAGAAATTCAGGAGTCAATCCCAATTACAATGGCACCCAAAAGCATAAGATACCTAGGAATAAACCTAACCAAAGAGGTAAAGGATCTATACCCTAAAAACTATAGAACACTTCTGAAAGAAATTGAGGAAGACACAAAGAGATGGAAAAATATTCCATGCTCACAGATTGGAAGAATTAATATTGTGAAAATGTCAATGCTACCCAGGGCAATTTACACATTCAATGCAATCCCTATCAAAATACCATGGACTTTCTTCAGAGAGTTGGAACAAATTATCTTAAGATTTGTATGGAATCAGAAAAGACCCCGAATAGCCAGGGGAATATTAAAAAAAGAAAACCATATCTGGGGGCATCACAATGCCAGATTTCAGGTTGTACTACAAAGCTGGGGTCATCAAGACCGTGTGGTACTGGCACAAAAACTGACACATAGATCAATGGAACAGAATAGAGAATCCAGAAGTGGACCTTCAACTTTATGGTCAACTAATATTCGATAAAGGAGGAAAGACTATCCACTGGAAGAAAGACAGTCTCTTCAATAAATGGTGCTGGGAACATTGGACATCCACATGCAGAAGAATGAAACCAGACCACTCTTGCACCATACACAAAGATAAACTCAAAATGGATGAAAGATCTAAATGTGAGACAAGATTCCATCAAAATCCTAGAGGAGAACACAGGCAACACCCTTTTTGAACTCTGCCACAACTTCTTGCAAGATACATCCACGAAGGCAAAAGAAACAAAAGCAAAAATGAACTATTGGGACTTCATCGAGATAAGAAGCTTTGCACAGCAAAAGAAACAGTCAACAAAACTAAAAGACAACCTACAGAATGGGAGAAAATATTTGCAAATAACGTATCAGATAAAGGGCTAGTTTCCAAGATCTATAAAGAACTTCTTTTTTTTATTTTTTTTTTATTTTTTTTTTTTTTCTATAAAGAACTTCTTAAACTCAACAGCAGGCAGCCCCGGTGGCGCAGCAGTTTAGCGCCGCCTGCAGCCCAGGGCATGATCCTGGACTCCCGGGATGGAGTCCCATGTCAGGCTCTCTGCATGGGGCCAGCTTCTCCATCTGCCTGTGTCTCTGCCTCTCTCTCTCTCTCTGCATCTCTATGAATAAATAAATAAAATCTTAAAAAAAAATAAACTCAACAGCAAAGAAACAATCCAATCATGAAATGGGCAAAAGACATGAACAGAAATCTCACAGAGGAAGACATAGACATGGCCAACAAGCACATGAGAAAATGCTCCGCATCACTTGCCATCAGGGAAATACAAATCAAAACCACAATGAGGGATCCCTGGGTGGCGCAGTGGTTTAGCGCCTGCCTTTGGCGCTATGTATGTATGTCTTCTTTGGCGAAATGTCTGTTCATGTCTTCTGCCCATTTCTTGACAGGATTATTTGTTCTTTGGGTGTTGAGTTTGATTAGTTCTTTATAGATTTTGGATACTAGCTAGACCTTTATCTGATAAGACATTTACAAATATCTTCTCCCATTCTATCAGTTGTCTTTTGGTTTTACTGACTGTTTCCTTTGCCGTGCAAAAGCTTTTAATCTTGCTGATGTGGCAATAGTTCTTTTTTGCCTTTCTTTCCCTTGTGCCTTTGGAGATGTGTCTAGCAAGAAGTTGCTGTGTCTGAGATCATAGAGGTTGCTATCTGCATTCTCCTCTAGGATTTTGATGGATTCCTGTCTCACATTTAGATCTTTCATCCAGTTCAAGTCTATTTTTGTGTATGGCATAAGGGATTGGTCCAGTTTCATTCTTCTGTACTTGACCGTCCAATTTTCCCAATACAATTTGTTGAAGAGACTATCTTTTTTTCCATCGGATATACTTTCCTGCTTTGTCAAAGATTAGTTGACCATAGAGTTGAGGGTCCATTTCTGGGTTCCCTCTTCTGTTCCAATGATTTGTGTCTGTTTGTGCTACAGTATCATACTGTCTTGATGATCACAGCTTTGTAATACAGCTTGAAGTCTGGGATTGTGATGCCATCAGTTTGGTTTTCAACATTCCTTTGGCTATTTAGGGTCCTTCCTGGTTCTATACAAATTTTAAGATTATTTGTTCCGGCTCTGTGAAAAAAGTTGATGGTATTTTGATAGGAATTTTACTGAATGCATAGATTGCTCTAGGTGACATAGACATTTTAACAATATTTGTTCTTCCAATCCATGAGCATAGAATGTTTTTCCATTTCTTTGTGTCTTCCTTGATTTCTTTCATGAGTATTCTATAATTTTCTGAATACAGATCTTTTGCCTCTTTGGTTAGGTTTATTCCTAGATATCTTATAGGTTTTGGTGCAATTGTAAATGGGATCAACTCCTTTATTTTTCTTTCTTCTGTTTCATTGTTAGTGTATAGAAATGCCACTGATTTCTGTGCATTGATTTTGTATCCTGCCACTTTGCTGAATTCCTGTATGAGTTCTAGAAATTTTGGGGGTGGAGTATTTTGGGTTTTTCACATACAGTATTATGTCATCTGCAAAGAGTGAGAGTTTGACTTCTGTGCCAATCTGGATGCTTTTCATTTCATTTTGTTGTCTGAGAAAAAAAAATTTTTTTAAATAGTATGGTGACGGTACACCTGGGTGGCTCAGTCTGTTAACTAATTTTGGCTCAGGTCATGATCTCATGGTCATGAGGTCAAGCCCTATGTTGAGCTTTGCACTGGATGTGAAGCCTACTTGGGATTTTCTCTTTTCCTCTCCCCCAGCGCCCCTCCCTCTCTAAAAAAGTGTTTAAAAATTTTAAAAAATTAAAATAATATCGTAATTATGGCTCCATAATTTGGAAAAAAGTTTTTTCACTTATCTCTTACTATATAACAAACAAAAAGAACTCAAGCAAATTGGTGAATAAACAGCAGGATCACAAATGATAAAGTGAATAAAGAACAAGAACAACTAATTCATTAGAAAATAAAGAACAAACCTAGAATAAAATGTCTATTTCACTTTTCTTTCAAAATCAGAATTGAAGATTAAAGCAATGAAGTATAGTTTCATATTTATATACACATATATATGTAAGAGATTTTATTGATTTATTCATGAGATACAGAGAGAGGCAGAGACACAGGCAGAGGGCGAAGCAGGCCCCCTGTGGGGAACCTGATGTGGGACTCGATCCCAGGACTCTGGGATCACGCTCTGAGCTGAAGGCAGATGCTCAACCATTGAGCCACCCAGGTGTCCCCATTTTTTATGTATTAAAAATGGAAACTCCCAGTGTTGGTAAATGTACACTAATGGGAGTCCATGAACATAAGGGAGTATCTAGTATAAGCTGTTACTATTCTTTTGGAAAACCATTTGATAGTGTGGATCAAAAACCATTGAAATAGCCATCCTTTTCCTTTTTTTTTTTTAAGATTTTATTTATTTATTCATGAGAGACACACTGAGAGAGGCAGAGACACAAGCCAGAGGGAGGAGAAGCAGGCTCCATGCAGGGAGTCTGATGTGGGACTCGATCCCAGGACCCCAGGATCATGACCTGAGCTGAAGGCAGACGCTCAACCACTGATCCACACAGTCACCCAACAGCCATCCTTTTCAACCAAGGATTCTTATAGGAATTTATCTTAAGAACAACAACAAAAAAATTAAACTAATGAAAACATTATATTCATAAAATGACCCTCACTTTCTAGTCTTCTCATAGGAAAAGTTTTTAGTAATTTTTATTTATATAATTAGCATCATCTGGTTAATGGGAAAATTTCCAAATCTCTTTTCAATATGAGTTCTATAGCCTTAGGAATAATCATGTTAACTTCCTGTGAAATCCAAGGGAGCAAAACAGACCACTGACCTATCAACATTTTCCACTCCCTACCTCCTGAACATGTGTATCACCTTTCTAAGGACAGGGACAAAATCATATCTTGTTTCAGCCACCTTTCTCTCTCCAAAGGCTAAATTGCAAACAGCTTCTATTCCTCCTCTCCAGCCTCCTTCACACCTTTCTATTCCCATCCTCAATCCATTCTTTTTATCTATATGTTACCAACACAGCATCATTGGTTATAGTAAAAAAAAAAAACTGGAAAACAACATATGTCCAACATTAGGAGAATGGCTAAATTATAGTACCTCTCTTTTTCTTCAATAATTTTAATGGTTCTATACTTATGCAAGATTCAAAACAATATGGAAATGGCTTAACGTATTGTTAATTGCAAAGAAACAGAATACCAAATCCTATATACCATAGTTTTACAATTACATGAAACTTTGCATATAGGAATCCTAAAAAGGGATATGCAATATGGTTATAGAAGTTATATTGGCAAGATAGAATTATGCATGACTTTTCCTTTTTTGTATTTCTCAAACTTAAAAAAGATTTTTTTTTTGCAAGACACAATAATTGGCCACAATTTGCAATATATGATCCTTAATTAGAGCTCTAACTCACAACCCCAAGATCAAGAATTGCATGCACCATGGACTGAGCCAGCCAGGTGCCCCACAACTGAGTAAATTTTAATATGAACTTACATAGGATGATATTATTGTGTTAAGTCCACTGACTTTATATGGAAGAGTATTTGTTCTTAGGAGACACATGCTGAAATACTTAAGGCTAAAAGTTGTGATGTCTGTAATTTATTTCAAATGGTTCAAGATAAAAGAGTAGAGGGGGATTGTTTGGGAGAAAAAAGAGGATGTAAGGAAGGAAAATAAAACAAATGTAGCAAAATGTGAATCTTAAGAAGAGAATTTGGGTATCCATTATACTAGTCTTTCAACCTTTCTGTTGACTGGGGAAATTGCTAGAATTATTGGGATAATAGCCTTCAAAGCTTTTCTACAAAGCCCATAATACTGTATTCCTGTTCAGAGTTGCGGGAAAAGTCTGGCTCATTCGTCTTCATTCCATTACCTTCAGTCATGTCTCTGCAGATGGCTGGTTTGAGTTTGAAAAACTCCGGAAGTTGTAAGTCAGCCAACTTTGGGTACATCAACTTGTAGCTAATAAGGAATCCCTGGGACTTATTTCTTGATTTCCTTTGTTTAGGCAACATAAACATCTCTTAGAGCAGTGGCCCTCAAAATGTGGTAGGCATACCTCTGGAATCCCTGAGGTCAAAACTGTTTTCATAATAATAAGATGCATTTGCCTTTTTCACTGTTGGCATTCTTAATAACGTCGAAGAGTAAAAGAGTATTAAGACCAAAAGTTTGACAAAAGTTTGACAACGACCAATCTTGATGTTTTCAAAGATTTGAAAGAAAGAAAACATGAAAGGTAGAAATTCCATAGGAGCTAATTTTATCTAGGCCTGAAAAAAAAATTTTTTTTAAAGATTTATTTATTTATTTATTTATTTATTTATTTATTTATTTATTTATTTATTTATTTATTTATTTATTTATTTATTTATTTATTTATTTATTTATTTATGATAGACATAGAGAGTGAGAGGCAGAGACACAGGCAGAGGGAGAAGCAGGCTCCATGCCGGGAGCCCGACACGGGACTCAATCCCGGGACTCCAGGATCGTGTCCTGGGCCAAAAGCAGGTGCTAAACTGCTGAGCCACCCAGGGATCCCATGAAAAAAAAAATTCTTAAAGCGAACACAACTTGGCTTCTCTCCCCAGAGTCCCCAACACTAATTAGAATAGGGCAGTCCTTCAGTCTAGGCTCCTCTTAAAAAACAAAAAAATTGCTTTTGTCACTGTTGTTAGTTCTAACTCCATGCCACTTAAAACAAAATGGAGGAGGAGATGGTGGAGGAGGAGGGGAGGAAAGTAAAGGAGGAGAACAAGAGGAAGAAGAGGAAGGAGGAGGTAAAGTGACCTTACCAACTGTAGAACAAACAGATTCAATGTTCCCCTCCTTCCTTGATCCTTACACATTGCATGAGGCTCTCAAGGCCTGCAGGTCTATGCTGTAGTCACCAGGACAAAAAAAAAAACAGCAGCAGATTATTGGAGTTGACAGCTTAGACTTCTGAGAGCACGGGGTCAAGGCTGTCAAGAGATGAGAGGAGTAGCTTGTAAATTTCAGAGCAGGGGAGTCAAGGGGGAAAGCAAAGCAGAGCCCAGCAAAAGGAAGCAAAATGCAGAGTTAAATACAAACTAAAACTGCCACTTGTTAGAACTTGAATTTCTGCCATTAATAAGCCACATGATCACTTCAAATGTGATGATAAAAATTTTATAGCACTCCACTCTGCCCGCTGTCATCACTTCCTGGTTCATAGGTTTGTCACATTCATGTGTTTACTCTGTTGCCTATGGTGAAAAGCACCTAGACTATAAGACATCAGAAGAAATCAAGGATTTCCGCAAATCCTATAGCTCTAAAACTTTTTATTTGGCTCAAGGATTTTGCAAACATGCCACTGCTCTCAGATTTCTTTTAATAAATTAACATTTGTAATGGTATTTTTTTCAACCCGGAATATTATTACACTTGGGTCTAATAAGACTCCATGAAATAACAAGATATTCCATAAAAATCCTAAGAGTGGGGAAGCTATCATGGGGAAGTATGACATGATCTATATGGTGAGAAGACAAGATAATTATGCACGCTTTTTAAAGGCTGCAGGGTATGAGACATGTTAGAAAAATAAAACATAAGAACATAAGAAGGAAGACTAAAGACTCCTTAATGTGACATGATGATGACTTCTCTAACACTGAATAAATGCATCTTAGTCTTTAGTACTATTTATTTGCCAAATTAAAACAAAACACCTAGGATGTTTTTTTAAGCCTCAGAGGGATTTTTAATTCTTACAAAGAACTTGCCATGTTAAGTACTTAGTATGTTTCAGAAGAGCTGCTACAAACAGGCCTACAAGTCCTGATTATAGCTCTTCTTTATCTCAGAGGAGTCTCATTAGAGGGTTAAAATTAAACCTGGGTTATGCTGAAGGTGCTACCTCTTAGGGATTTCCCACTTGCCTCACCCCACAGTTGTATACTATTATGATGATATGCCATGTCCAGGATTAGATAGCTATATGAGACTGAGAAGATACATTTGAAAGGAAATAGCCCTTCCCCAAAGGACTGGATTATGGAATGATCTATGATGGAAGAAAATATGCCAGAAGCTCAAATGAGTTGTCACTAGAAACTGACTCTTCTTGTGGGGGTGGGCAGGGGTGGGCAGAAGGTTATTCTTATTTACTGGATCACTCAGCCCAAAGATTATCAGGTCAGGGTTAGGGTCTACTACTGAATGATCAAATGGAAGAAGAAGAAAATCCAACTTCTTTTCACCTCGCTGTTAAATTTTATATTGATGCTATTAATAAAAACATCATTTTAAAGGAAATACTATAGAAGTTTTTTAAAATTGGAAGTGTGAAAACAAAAGATATTACATGAAAGAATAAAATCTTTTTATTTTCTATTGGTGTTCAATTTGCTAACATATAGAATAACACTCAGTGCTCATCCCGTCAAGTGCCCCCCTCAGTGCCCATCACCCAGTCACCCCCACCCCCGCCCACCTCCCTTTCTACCACCCCTTGTTCGTTTCCCAGAGTTAGGAGTCTCTCATGTTCTGTCTCCCATGAAAGAATAAAATTGAGAAGCTTTCCTTAGTATGTCCTTTAAAAATGACTTTCAATGACTTGAGAGATAGATCTGGCTTAATAATGCCTTCTGGACTTCAATTTTTCCATCTGTGATATGAGTTGGTCTAGACATTTCTGCAAATGTGCCCTTTGTGAACATAAAGCATATACATGGCAGAAAATGTATAACATACTTACTATTAACATACTTTGTATAACATACTTACTATTAAACCTGAATAATAGTCATTAAACTACAAAAAGAATCTGTGGAAAATGACACAACTGATTCCTCACATACCTACGTATGCGCGCACACACACACACACACACACACACACTCCTACTACATACCACTTAAGAGCTAGCTAAAAAGATCTCACCTATACTACACCATTAATTCTCATAATTTCAATAAACATGCTTCAAACATTTATACAGAAAATATTCTGCATTTTTCATATTCTTTATGTGACCTAATGAGTGTTAAGAATAGCCAATGAGAAAAAAAAAAATAGCCAATGAGGGGTGCTTGTGTGGCTTTGTTGGTTAAATATCTGCCTTCGGCTCAGGTCATGATCCCAGGGTGTTTATCCTGGGGATACAAGACTGGTTCAATATTCAAACTCAATCAATATAATCCACCATAGGGATCCCTGGGTGGCTCAGCGGTTTAGCACCGGCCTTCGGCCCAGGGCGTGATCCTGTAGTCCTGGGATCGAGTCCCACGTCAGGCTCCTGGCATGTAGCCTGCTTCTCCCTCTGTCTGTGTCTCTGCCTCTCTCTCTCTTTATGTCTATCATGAATAAATAAATAAAATCTTTAAAATATATACATATAATCTACCATATTAATGGTCTAAAAGAAAAACCCGTATCAGTTATATGCCAATGTACTAGATGCCCTGTAACTACCCAAACTGACTCAAGAAGAAATGCAAATCTAAACAGACCTATAACTAGTGGAGAATTGAATCACCAAGAAAACTTCCCACAAAGAAAAGCTCAGACTCAGATGTCTTCATTAGTGAACTCTAACAAACATCCAAAGCAGAATTAACACCAATTCTTCACAAACTATTCCAAAAAACAGAAAAGGAAAGAACATTTCTCAACTCATTTTATGATTACCACTATTACCTTGAAAACTAGACAAGAACATTACATGAAAAGAAAAACACAGAACAATATTCCCTATACACACAAAAATCCTCCACAAAATATTAGCAAACCAAATCCAGCAACATAATCGAAATAATTATGTATCAATCATCAAGTGGAATTTATCCCAGGATTAACTTTGCATAGGTTGATTTAACATATGAAAAAATCAATTGAGGAACCCCTGGGTGGCTCAGTGGTTGAGCATCTGCCTTCTGCTCAGGGCATGATCCCAGGGTCCGAGGATCAGGTCCCACATCGGGCTCCCCATAGGGAGTCTGCTTCTCCCTCTGCTTGTGTCTCTGCCTCTCTCTCTGTGTCTTTCATGAATAAACAAATAAAATCTTTTAAAAAATTAATTGATGTAATCATTTTTAAACAGAATAAAAAACAAGGGACCCCTGGGCGGCTAAGTGGTTGAGCATCTATCTGCCTTTAGTTCAGGGCATGATCCTAGAGTCCTGGGATCGAGTCCCACATTGGGCTTCCTGCATGGAGCCTGCTTCTCCCTCTGTCTGTGTCTCTGCCTCTCCGTGTTTCTCATGAATAAATAAAATATTTTTTAAAAAGAATAAAAAATAAAAAACAAAAACTACATGATCATCTCAATAGATGCAGAAAAAACATTTGACAAAATTAATAACCACCTTTCATGATAAAAAAAATACTCAACAAACCAGGAATAGAAGGAAACTCTCAATTTGATAAAGGCCATCTGCAAAAAACAAAGGCTAACATCATGCTTAATGGTGAAAGAATGCTTTTCCTCTAAGATCAGGGACAAGATAAAGATGTCTGGTCTTACCATTTCCATTCAACACTGTATTGACAGTTATTGCCAGGGCAATTAGGCAAAGAAATAAAAGGTATCCAAGTTGAAAAGTATGAATAAAACTACTTGTATTCACAGATAACACGATCTTCTCTGTAGAAAATCCTCAGGAGAACACACATACACACACCTGTTAGAATGAATAAGCAAGTTCAGCAAGGTTGTAAGATATGAGATTATATTCCTATAGATGAATCTGAAAATGAAATTAGGCAAGCATTTTCCCCCCGTTTACAATAACCTCAAAAAGAATAAAATACTTGGGAAAAAGTTTAACAAGACTGCAATGATTCAATTTCTATGAAATGTCTAGAATAGGCAAATCTATAGAGATAGGTAGATTGGTGGCTGACAGGGCTGGCAGGGGTGGGGGTGGGTGGGTGGAGGCTAGTATTTATGGATACAATGTTTCTTTTAGGGGTAGTGAAAATTACATGGTTGTACCTGAACTATGCATTTTATTTTATTTATTTATTTTTTAAATTTATTCATGAGAGACAGAGAGAGGCAGAGACACAGGCAGAGGGAGAAGCAGGCTCCATGCAGGGAGCCCACGGGACTTGAGCCTGGGGTCTCCAGGATCACACCCTGGGCCGAAGGCAGCGCTAAACCACTGAGCCACCAGGGCTGCCCAACTATGCATTTTTAAATGGTGATTTTTTTTTTTAATGGTACGTTAGTTATGTCTCAACTTTTAAAAACCCTTATGTAAATATTTATAGCAGCTCTACTTATAATCCAAAAAAGTGGAAATAATCCAAATATTCTTTTTTTTTAATTTTTATTTATTTATGATAGTCACACAGAGAGAGAGAGAGAGAGAGAGAGGCAGAGACATAGGCAGAGGGAGAAGCAGGCTCCATGCACCGGGAGCTCGACGTGGGATTCGATCCCGGGTCTCCAGGATCGCGCCCTGGGCCAAAGGCAGGCGCTAAACTGCTGCGCCACCCAGGGATCCCTCCAAATATTCTTCAATGAATGAAAGGTAAATAAATTATGGCATATTCATGCAATGTAATAAATGCAATGAAATGGAATAAACTATAGTTACACACAACAAATTGGATAAATTTCTAAGGCATTTTACTGTGCGGAAAAAAAAATCTCAAAAAGTTATATATTGTGTAATTCTATTTATATGACATTCCTGAAAATGCAAAACTATACGGAGAACAGATAGTGGTTCCCAGAAGTTAGAAGTGGGGGTTGGTTGTGTCCAGAAAAGGACAGCATAAGAGAGTTTTTTCAGGATTATGGAACTGTTAATATATGCTGATTATGTACACATGTGTTAAAACTATCAATTTTACTTGTATCATAAAAATTAAAAAAATAAAATTTAACAAGGTATCTCAAAAGATACACTCATTTCCTATGCAGTTGTTATAAAATGAAAAAACAAGACTGCAATAGAGATCTTATATGAACAAGAGGGACATGAATTTAAGGATCAGCCTTCTCAGAGAATGGGTTCTTTTTTTTTTTGTAATAATAAATTTATTTTTTATTGGTGTTCAATTTGCCAACATACAGAATAACACCCAGTGCTCATCCCGTCAAGTGCCTCCCTCAGTGCCCATCACCCATTCACCCCCACCCCCCGCCCTCCTCCCCTTCCACGCCCCCCAGTTCGTTTCCCAGAGTTAGGAGTCTTCTATGTTCTGTCTCCCTTTCTGATATTTCCTACCCATTTCTTCTCCCTTCCCCTCTATTCCCTTTCACTATTATTTATATTCCCCAAATGAATGAGACCATATATTGTTTGTCCTTCTCCAATTGACTTATTTCACTCAGCATAATACCTTCCAGTTCCATCCACGTCGAAGCAAGTGGTGGGTATGTGTCATTTCTAATGGCTGAGTAATATTCCATTGTATACATAAACCACATCTTCTTTATCCTCAGAGAATGGGTTCTAAAAATATACTTGAATTTATGCATATTCCTCTACTGAAATCTTAAAAAATGCAATTAAGATATTATTTGGATCTTAGCATATTTATTACTTTAAAGCAAGCTCCTTCCTGCTATGTCAGAAGTTACTGACATACCCACATAAAATGAAGCAAATGAGTTAAAATCCTAGTTGTTCAGGCATGCGTTCCAGCAGCCAAGATGAGAAAAAGGATATGTCTTAGATAATACATGCAAAATTCCTTTGTATATTGTGGGATCCTATAAAATGCTAGTTATTTTTATTTGGAATTAATACATTTCCTATGCATCTGGTGATTTGATTAACTTTTCTGGGAGACAGATCTACAGAATATTAGAGCTGGAAAGGTCTTTTTGTCTTAAGATTTTATTTATTAGTGAGAGACACAGAGAGAGAGAGAGGCAGAGACATAGGCAGAGGGAGAAGCAGGCTCCCTGCAGGGACCCCAAAGTGGGACTCCATCTGGGGACTCCAGGATCATGCCTTGGGCCAAAGGCAGGCGCTTAACCGCTGAGCCACCCTGGCGTCCCAAGAGCTGGAAAGGACTTAACATTTATCCATTCACCTTATTTTGCAAGGAAACCAAGGCGCAAAAGTGCTATGGAAATTGTCTAAGATCATATAGCTAGTTGTTGGTACAACAAGAATTAGAGGTTTGTTTTCCATTGTCTCTCAAGTGACTTGTGGAGCATAATCTAAATGAGCAGCTAGCTACATCATCACTGTCATGACAGTGACTATATCAGGGACCTAACTTGGAAGCTAAGTTTGTTTGTTTTTTTTTTTTTTTTAAGATTTTATTTATTTATTCATGAGAGACACACAGAGAGAGGCAGAGACGCAGGCAGAGGGAGAAGCAGGCTCCATGCAGGAAGCCCGATGTGGGATTCGATGCCAGGATCCCAGGATCACACCCTGAGCCGAAGGTAGACACTCAACCACTGAGCCACTCAGGTACTCTGCTAAGTTGTTTTATATCAAGTTCTTCCTATTGGTTCAAGGTTATATTCCAGGGACACAATTGGTCTTGTGGACATGAAGTGATAAAGGGATCTACTCTGCTTTGTAGGCAGATCAGTGAGCCCATTGCATTCAGCATTCACCACCTAAACTGGGTATTGAGGGCTATTCAGGATTTCTATGACTGATTTTTATTCTACTTGTCCCTAAATATAAGGTTAAACTACATAAACATGCTCCTTTCCCCATTATTTCCAGGTACTGGCAATCCTCCAAAAAGTTTTATTTTAATTCTAGGGCTGGTTCTCATAATAACACAACGCTTTACTTTCAAGGGGGGATCCATATTGCCATTAGATTAGAAATGGCTAATCAGTCTATTATGGGAAGGAGTATGGCACAGTACTTAAGAGCATTAGTTCCTAGGTGAGAATCCTGGCTCCAGTAAGGACTGGAGCCTTACCAGTTACATGCCCTTTCCTCTTCTGCGCCTCATTTGCCTACAATGCCTAACGTCTATAAGATGGTTAGCTTAAGTGTTGAATGAGGAAATGTAGCCTAATTTACAAGAATTATCTTCCCTTTCAAAAAAAATTATTACTGGAAACTACAACATTCCATATGGTATATTGGAAAATTGACGAAGACAATTTTACCTGCCTGAGATGTCCCATTTGTAGGATTCCAAAGAGGTGGGGAAAGAGAAGTAGATAAGAGGTTTCCAAAAGGAAAGAAAGATGGTCCTCCATTGACTTTCACCAGGATAGAAAAATCAGACAGGAGGGGTGCCTGGGTGGCTCAGTTGGTTAAGCGTCCCACTCTTGTTTTTGGTTCAGGTTATGATTTCAGGGTCGTGAGACATGCCCTGTCTCAGGCTCCATGCTCAGCCTGGATCCTGCTTAAGATTCTCTCTGTCTCCCTCTCCCTTTGCCCGTCTTATGCTTGTGTGGGTGCATGGATTCTCTCTCTCTCTCTCTCTCAAAAAACAATAAAGTAAAAGAAAAATCAGAGAGATGGAAAAAACTTGACTCACTTGATACAATTATTTTTGAGCATCTACTATGTGTCATGATACATCATCCCAAAAAGGAAATTCAACTCTGAGCAAGACATCCTTACCCTGGGAAGTCAGCCTAGTAGAGCGCACTACACAATGCACTATATGTCCTGTAACAGAAAATGGAAAAGGCCATAGTTTTCCACAAGGCACAACACTAACTCTACTTGGGGAATCTCAACACTGTCACTTGGAATGGGTCTTTATGGGTAAGGAGAGCTTGCTCAGCAAAGAGAAGAAGGAGAATATTCTAGGCAGACAACCAAATGTTCAAGAACAGATGAATGAAGGAGCTTGGCAAGATCAGCGAACAGGAAGAAAAAATGTGTCAAATGCAAGAGAAGGGCTTAGAAAGAGACCTAACCCTGTCAAAAGGTCCTTTGTTCTTAAAACAAACTTCACTAGGAGCTCCAGGATTGGTCCAATGTAGTGAGAATGATTACTAATCAGTACCTATGCAAAAAGAAAAGATCCAACACACAATTCTCTTTAAAATCTACCTCCTCCTGGGGTGCCTGGGTGGCCCAGTTAGTTAAGTGTTGGACTCTTGCTTTTGGCTCAGGTCATGATCTCATAGGTTATGGGATCAAGCCCTGCATCAGACTTGATGCTTAAGATTCTCTCTCCCTCCTTTCTTTCCCTTCCCACTGCTCATGCACTTTCTCTAAAAAAATTAAGTAAAATAAATAAATCTTAAAAAAAAAAATCTACCCCTCCCCTTCTCACACTACTCTGCCCACACCCAGAGCTAAAGACATTGACTTGGCTTTTTGTTGGGTTGTTTTAATAAATACAATTAACATGCTTTAGCAAGTCATTCCTGCTGTTGTGCTCCCAAACCAGTTGCCAAACACACACTGGCCCATGCTTTTTCCTCCCTCCTTGCCAATCTCTACCCGCAGCTGCCTCTTTGTAATACCAACGAGCTGTTACTGCTATTCCCTGCACTTGACTGAGGACCCAATCCCAGTTTAACTTCCTTTTCATTTCACTTTGGTTTGGACACCCGCTCTTGCCCAGCCAGATCAGCCCCACCAAATCCTGAGGATCATATTACCAGTCTAGCAAATCAAATCACATCCAGAAAGATACCATGGAATCCTACTGCAAATAGGTACAAGGAAACCTTGCCTCCTGGCTCTCCCAGCATAAAGACTGTTTAGCCCAGTATTAACATTTCTGACAAAACCTGATGGGGGTGGAAAGCAGCTTACCAAGCAACCCCCCTCACTTCTTTGACCTCACTGCCTACATAAAAGAAAAAAAAAAAAAAACCAAAGAACTAGCCGTTGCTCAAATATGTACAATTACTTCCATGAACCTAAAACAGTACAGTACATGACTGTACTGTATCCACTTCCAATTAAATCTTTGTTATAAAGTATTCAACGAAACAATCATTAACTGGATATAGAGGGGCGCAAGTCTTTAATATGGTCACAGAGGTTTAAACCTTATGTAGGCTGTGGCACATACCTGAAAAAGTAGTTGAATTTGGGCAGCACATTGGGGATGGAGGAATAACCAGCTTCAAATGCCACTAAGTAAGTGAGCAATTACTCCATGGTAACCATAACTCTGGTATAATATCCATGATCTTAAAAAAAAGCATCCAAAACTTGAAAATAAAGGAAGAGGATGACGATGCCATTTCAATGTCATACTGGGGCATTGTTTGTTTAACAAGCCCAATAAAGGATCATTCAATCCTTGAAGAGAATGTGCTTGTTCTTGACTTTGTTATTTACTAGTTCATTAGTGTCCAGACACTGAAGTTTTGTCATTGTTTTAAGATGTTGCTGTTAAATAATCTCTACACCCAATGTGGGCCTGAACTCATGACCCCAAGATCAAGAGTCTCACACTCTACCTACTGAGCCAGCCAGGCACCCCTGGGACTCTGAAGTTTTATTTTAACTTATACACGTCTATCCAGTAATACCAAAGGTTACAGTTTTATTGCCCTGTAGGACATTAACCAGTTCTGTAACTACTAGCAAAATTCAATTCAGTAATACTTTGACTGATTCTCTATTCCTTGGATTCTCCCTCAAAACAGCAGCTTTACCACCTACTGATTACTTCATACATTCAGTTTAATAAACTTTTATACATGTTCATCTTATTTTTACAAGAATCATGTTTTTAACTTTTTGAAAATCATACTTTAGTCACTACATCGTTCATTCAGTTGTTCCTCTGTGTTGC
Source organism: Canis lupus baileyi (assembly GCF_048164855.1). Taxonomy (NCBI): domain Eukaryota; kingdom Metazoa; phylum Chordata; class Mammalia; order Carnivora; family Canidae; genus Canis; species Canis lupus. Next base: position 36,734,088 of record NC_132848.1, read on the forward strand.
GTTGCTATCTATGAAAACAATGTAGATTTTCTGCCTTGTCTACTTTTCCTACACCTTCAAAAGGCACCATCTTTTTTTCCTTTTTTTTTTTTTTTTTAAAGATTTTATTTATTTATTCATGATAGTCACAGAGAGAGAGAGAGAGAGGCAGAGACACAGGCAGAGGGAGAAGCAGGCTCCATGCAGAGAGCCCGACGTGGGATTCGATCCCGAGTCTCCAGGATCGCGCCCTGGGCCAAAGGCAGGCGCCAAACCACTGCGCCACCCAGGGATCCCCCATCTTTTTTTCCTTAATGTGTGCCAGCTTGACACGACATATTCACAGGCCATAATTACCTGCAATTGTATCTTGTTTGGCCCTCAGTGTTTTGTTTTATTTAACTGAATTATCACTGACATTTACAAACTGGAAGAAGTCACAAGCCAATATATGTGGATTTCTAGTTTCTCTTGAAGAAAATCAGAAGTATCTAGCAACACTAGAGTCATCTTCCCACCCAACAAAGAAGAGCCGAGCCCCTTTTAGCGCATGTTGTCCCTTGTTCATCCCAGTCTCCACTGTTGTCTATTGTTACCTGCCTGTCTTCGCAGTTAATTCAAATTTTCAATCCCTCAACTGTGTCCATTCTTCCCATAACAAGCTGATTCTCAGTCTGTCCCACCTCCCACTACCTGCTTAGCTCAATTCTTCATTCAATAGACACTGACATCTGAAGAGTGTCTGTGTGTGTATACATATCCTATACACACATACATTCAATTATGGCAAAAAAATAACTAAAATATTGATCGAAAGTTGGTAGCACATTTTTAAGGCATTCTTGACACCCCTAATGGTTGAAAGCTGAAAACCTTTGCACTCTCATTTAAACCAACAATAAATTGTTTTACAACACCAAATAGGGATTCATAATAGTGATTTACAGCTGTACACATGTAAGACTAGCAAAGCTCTGAGCTAAAGAACAGGATATAAGGAACATTCATGAAATGCTCAATGATGTTGTATGAAGGTTAAAAAAGAACCAACGTGGGATCCCTGGGTGGCGCAGCGGTTTGGCGCCTGCCTTTGGCCCAGGGCGCGATCCTGGAGACCCGGGATCGAATCCCACGTTGGGCTCCCGGTGCATGGAGCCTGCTTCTCCCTCTGCCTGTGTCTCTGCCTCTCTCTCTCTCTCTCTCTCTGTGACTATCATGGATAGATAAATAAAATTTAAAAAAAAAAAAAAAAAAAAAAGAACCAACGTTACACATTAATCCCTCCTTTCAAGGGCTTAATCCAATTGTAAATCCAAAATATACTTTTAAAAAGGACACATTTAAAAGCTTTAAATACTCGGAAAACATTAATACAAAGAGGTGAACATTCAAGTGTAAAGATTCAAACAATGGCTAAAGACTTTTATTTAAATTATCTGGCTATTGTGGGCTAAGAGCAAGTTTTCCCTTGAATTATCCAGCAAATTATGCAATATTCACTTTTGACTGCAGATTCCTAGCACGTCACTCAGGATGATCTTAGTTTCTACACCACAGCTTTCAATTTCTTATTACATCCTCCACCCAAGCCTCAACCCCACTGCTAAGGACAGGAGCCTCTCCCCAGTAAAAGGTGGGTTCACTCTGGCTCAAACACCTCCCTCCTGTGTTCTCAGACCTTGGTTCAAACAGAATCACCTGAAGCACCAAACATGGCAATTCCTGGCCCAATACCATGAGGCTTGATTTAGTAGGATGAAGCCAGGAAAACAAACTTTTAACTTACATATAACCCACCCTCTGTGTAATTAATTCTCTTGCAGGTGGTCTTAGAAGAGGAGACACACTGGCAAACACTGTGTCCTTGCCTCACTGGAGAAGCTGGTTGTAGAAACCAAAATGGAGTCACTCATGTAAAACAGGGGCCTGTGTCAGGTGATGACGCAAGTACTTGAGATACTGCAGCTACAAGATATCGCTGAGACCAGCAGCAGCTGACACCCAGAACTGATAATAAGCCGAAGTGGAGGAGGTCTGCAAGGGCCCAAGACTAATTAAATCTCTCTGAAAAGGGAGGATTTTTGCTGCAAACTATCCTCAGACATGACCCCTTTATGTCTGGCCTCTTTAAAAAGGCAGCTGCCACCAAAGGCTCTTCCTGATTGATCTCTGAACAGAGGTGAGATCCTTCATTGCTCGAACATCATAAGCAGTAAGTGCTGAGAGCTGACCCGGACCAGACTCTACCGTGGGCTCACAGGCTGAATTCACGTTTAGTTTGTTAACTTCTACCCACTGTTATCTTGTTTACCGTGTGACTTACGTTCTGCTTTGTGTGCCATGTAAGAAGCCAAGTTAATGATATCGGGACATGTCTTTGAATTTGGAATCCTGAACCTGCTTCATAATTACATTAATCCTGCTTTATGACCGAACAAAGCTGACATTATGGAAAGATACAACTCACGTGTGCGCCTTGAGAGCATGCTCGTGACGCAGGTCAACGTTAGTAACATCGGCTTTCGGAAAGTTTCTCACAAAAAGTTGTCCTTTGCCGTATGGAGCATATGGACACATTTACTGAGTCCTAACCATGTGTAAGGCAGCGTGTCAAGGACTGTGGCCGACAAAATAATGAACAAAACACATTCCTAACCCTCACAAATCCAGCGGGGAAAAATAAGCATTTACCAGTTAATTAAAATAGAATGGAATATGTGTCATGGCAGGAGTCCAAATTAAACTCTAAGCACTCAGAAGTTAACTCCCTCTACCATTCTTCCCCAGCATCTCAACGATCTATCTTTATGATTACACATGATGATACAGCATTTTCCAAACCCTTGCTCTCCACTGGACTGCAAGTTCCAGGGCTGAGGTCATGCCTTGTTCATTCCTGAGTTGTTAGTGCCTGGTACATAATAAATGCTAAGTAGAAGAGTCATTTAATCAACACACGCTTCATCATTACAACTTGCCCCAGATTGTGAGAAACTTCACATTAATTTCTGGCTGCTCATTTAGGAAAGTCAGTTCCTTGAAACCTAGCCATGTAATTTCACATTTGGGGGTAACATGTGGTCTGGCATGTCACAAATTTGGTGTGCAGATTATTAGTGGCACTCAAGGAAGATAGCTTCTAGAATGTTTATAGGTGACATATGAAAAACATTTTAAATTTCAATAGGACGCATATGTAGGCGTGTATAGAAAATATCTAAAACAAAGCAGTGCTTTCACAGATTAGTGCTTAAAACAATTTATTTCAAAAAGTAAATGTAGAACGGGTGAAACTACTATGCTATTAGGAATCATAGTGGTTGCCCTTGGTATGAGAGTAAGAGGCACAAGGTGGGTTTCTGGGGGGCAGGAAATGTTTCTTTAGCTGGGTTCTAGCTGCTCTTTTCTGTAATGTACAGTATATTTCGATCCAAAAGTATTTTTTTAAGGGGATGTAGTTAAATAATAAATGATAGCACATGGACACTGGAAAAATCCTGAAACTGGGAAAGGAAAGGTTAATTTGGGACACAGCTACTCAAATTCCATTGTGAAGAAACTCAAGTGATTACCACACATCAGCTGCTTGATCTTGAGTAGGAGCTGCCTCTCTCCCATTCTCCCTTTTCCCACCTCAAGTCCTAAATTCCAGCAGGATAAGCACCTTCAGTGTCTCCACAATGGTTTTTATCAGCCGCTTCCCACTCAGACACCGGAGCCAAATCCTAATTCTTCCAAGAGATTCGCCTTCCCCACTTGGCTGTTTTTTTTACCATTCCTCTAAGCCCTTCGCCATATGCTGCCTTGTCACTAAATTATAAGCCACAGGAAGACAGGTGCTGCGGTATTTAACAATTCCATCTTTTGGGCAAGTGACTCTTTTATGTCTCGCTTTTAACACCTGTAAATCTGGGAGTTGCCGAGGTCAGCACGAAGATTTTGATGGAGTCTGGAGTCAAACGTTGCACCTATCCCAGCGCTCCCGCTTACTACTGGGGAACTTTGGGCACGTTTCATCATCCTTTTGTGCTGTCTTTTAGTGCTGCTGGTAAAGTGACACAAGATCATCCACGTGGGGGGCTTGAAACCGTGCTTAGTACCTGTTAGGCACCGTCACCGTCATCTACAAAGTGGAGGGAATCCCAGCGCCTTTCCCCTGCCGGAGTCCTGGAGAGAGTGGGCCATCGCGGTCAGAAACATGCCTAAGACTCAAGGGGTGGAGAAGGCCGGGGAGGGCAGGAGAAGGGCACCCGGGTGGCTCAGCTGTTGAGCGTCTGCCTTTGGCTCAGGTCAGGGTCCCGGACCGGCATCGAGCCCCGCCTCGGGCTCCCCGCAGGGCGCCTGCTGCTCCTGCTGCTCCCTCTGCCCGGGTCCCTGCCTCTGTGTCCCTCGTGACTATATACATCTTTAAACAACAAAGAACAAAAGATTCTCCAAGGCGGAGGGTGTGCGTGGGCAAAGGGGTGCACGAGCCCCCCCCCCCCCCCCCCACGAGCCACCAATTCAGGATCTCCGGTTAAAACGGCCCTTAAGTTCCTTGGATTTTGGTTCTGTACCCCCGCCCGCCACTCCTTGAGAGGTGAGGGGGAATTCCCCTTCGAAACACGGTGCTTGGAACAAGGGAGCAGCCCAGGGCACCCCGACACCGCCCCGGCCTCGCTCGCGGGAAGCCGTCTCGGGGCAGGTCCTGGGGAGGCCGCTCGGAGGGCGCCCCCCGGCCCCGCACGCCCCGCGCCCTGAGGCCGCACCTCCGCCCACGCTCGTACCTGACGATTGGCTGCCCGGGCCCCGGCGGCCGTTGGCTTCCGGCTGGGGCGGGGCGCCCGCCCTCACCTTGCTCTTCCCGCAGCCCATAGCCCGCGGAGGCCTCTGGGAACTCGCGGCGGACGGCCCCTGAGCGGAGGCCGCGCGCCCCCTGCCGGCGGGGGGCGGTCACACCCTGACGTCCCGCCTCCTCTCTTTCAAGCAGGTGAATTTTTTTCATATTAAAATATTCTCACCAGGGGCCCCTGGGTGGCTCAGTTGATGAAGCGTCTGCCTTCGGCTCAGGTCCTGATCTTGGGGTCCTGGGATCGAGCCCCGCATTGGGCTCCCTGCTCAGTGGGGAGCCTGCCTCTCCCTACCCCTTTGTCCCTCCCACCCCGGCTCCTGTTTGCTTGCGCGCTCTCTCTCTCTCTCTCTCTACAAACAAACAAACAAACTTTTTTTAAAAAACGTCCTCTCGGGGGATCCCTGGGTGGCGCAGCGGTTTAGCGCCTGCCTTTGGCCCAGGGCGTGATCCTGGAGACCTGGGATCGAATCCCACGTCGGGCTCCCGGTGCATGGAGCCTGCTTCTCCCTCTGCCTGTCTCTGCCTCTCTCTCTCTCTCTCTCTCTCTCTCAATGTGTGTGTGACTATCATAAATAAATAAAAATTAAAAAAAAAAGTCCTCTCAATAAATAAATAAACTTTTTTTAAAAAACGTCCTCTCAATAAATAAATAAATAGACTTTTTTTTTAAAAACGTCCTCTCGGGCAGCCCGGGTGGCGCAGTGGTTTAGCGCCGCCTTCAGCCCAGGGCGTGATCCTGGAGACCCGGGATCGAGTCCCACGTCGGGCTCCCTGCATGGAGCCTGCTTCTCCCTCTGCCTGCGTCTCTGCCTCTCTCTCTCTGTGTCTCTTATGAATAAATAAATAAAATCTAAAAAAAAAAAAAAAGTCCTCTCAATAGAGCTACTGTACTAGGCTTACCTAGTCCTCTACTGATGGACATTTAATTCATTTCTTATTTTAAAATATAATGAATAAGATGACAGTGAGTATCTTTGTTTTTAGAGCTTTAAGGCTCTCTCTTGCTTTCCAGAATGGTGGTGCCCATTTGTACTCCCAGTGGTAAGGAATGAGAGTTCCATACTACCCAAGACTGATTTTTAACACCAAAACCACATTGTGCCACATCAGGTGGGGTCATTGTTCTCAGGGCAGTGCTTAGTTTTCCCTTCTTTCAATGAATTACCATATGTGAAGCATCCAGCCCATATCTGGCTTCGTTCTAGGGCTACAGGGTGTCTGAAACATGTTTCCTGTTCTTGAGGAACTTCCATCCCAGCTGAGATTTAGTGAACATATTTGGTCATTAGATGTGTGGTAGGGGTGCAGGCTCTTTGTTTGCATCTGGATTTGTGTGCAAGCTTATTTCCTGCTTTTCTTGGGTGCAATCCAGAGTCAAAATGCTCTTGGAAAATGTTGGGTGTTTATTTGCTTAAATACAGAAAGCAAAGGCTGAACCAAAACCTTTTAAAAACACACTACACAAAGCCAAAGTGGAGCTGGAAAACCTCATCCAGTTGTTTGCAATCTGTCATGATGGTCAGTAATATAATCAAGCTGGGAACTTTCAAAGGCAAAGAAAAGTTCGCTCCCTTGGTGAGCCAGCTCACAGTTCCTTTCTGCAGTTGGGCTGATTATTTCAGAGATTTAAAAAAAAAAAAAAAAAACATGCTATTCAACTTATGCTAAAATTACTACATATTTTGTCAACAAAATTCTAATTGTGGTTGTCTTTTCTTTTTCCCTATTTAAAGCACACATTAAACTAAAATGATGGCTTTTCCAAAAATTTTTAAAAAATATCTATGCAACAGAAGCTGACAGTCACATGCTTGCCTGAGTCATCTTACCACATGTCAACAATTTGTTGGATGCTAAGATGAGCCTGGCACCTTCACCTTATGTTACCTATACAAGAGCCCTGTGTGGTAGGGACAACCATTATTCCTATTTTATTTTATTTTTTCTTTTTTTAAAAACACATCTTAGGCACACTGTCACCTGCCTAGCTGCCTAGACAAAGAATTTCTGGTCAAGGTCAACCGTTGCTACGCCATCCTGGACTGCTGAAGTGACTGTTGGGGTTTTAGTTCTTTCAGCTGCCTTTATTTATTTTAAAATATTTTATTTATCTATTCATGAGAGACACACACAGAGAGAGGCAGAGAAACAGGCAGAGGGAGAAGCAGGCTCCATGCAGGGAGCCGGACGTGGGACTTGAGCCTGGGTCTCCAGGATCATGCCCTGGGCCAAAGGCGGCGCTAAACCGCTGAGCCACCCAGGCTGCCCTATTCCTACTTTACAGTGAGAATCCTGAGGCTTGTGGATTAATTGCCCAGATTCACAAAGCCTGATATACAAATCCAGGTCTCCTTACTTTAGGGCCTCTGCTCTTTTTTTTTTTTTTTTTTAAGATTTTATTTATTTATTCATGAGAGACACATAGAGACAGAGACACAGGCAGAGGAAGAAGCAGGCTCCATGCAGGGAGCCCGATGTGGGACTCGATCCCAGGTCTCCAGGACCAAAGGCAGGCATGAAACCACTGAGCCATCCAGGGATCCCCAGGGCCTCTGCTCTTAACTACTAACTTATATAATCATTGTGATATTGCAATCCCCAATCTCTATACATGGAAGGACTCTTCTTTGGGAAATATTTTGAGTGTTGATTTAATTATATAAGATCTGTTTAAAGTGCATCAAAAGAGAGGGCATCTCTTTTCACTCAATAACAGTCGATGTTTAGTCCTTGGCTTATGTGACCCATCCATCCCATGTGACCCCCGTTTGTCATTCTCTCCTTCTTGCAACTGTTGGCTTCTAGAATACCACACTCTTCCCTTCCTCTGAGCTTGAAGATGCCCCTCCGGGTCTCCTTTGCTGGTTGCCTCCCATTTTCCATAGCACTTAGTATTTAAGTGCCCAGGGCTCAGTCCTTAAACTTTCTCTGCCCTTCCCCCCCATTCTCAATCTGCATTCGCTCCCTTGGTGACTTCACCCAGTCTCAAAGCTTTCTGGGCCATCTGCCAAATTCACATTTCCTGTCCTGTCATCTGCACCTGAGTGTCTAAGAAACCTCTCATACCTAAAGTGTCCAAACAGATTGTCCCCTCCCCAAACCTGTATGTCCCCCCATCCAATAAAAAGGCAACTCTGTTCTTTGAGGTACAAATTGGTGATCTTGGAGCAGTATTCATTCATTCCTGCAGAAAATACTTATGGATCCCCTGTTGTGTGCAGGGCATCACTTGCAGACCACCAGATAGTAACTTATGGATGCCCACCCTCACTGTTACCATACTTATAATTATCGTTCTGGGATGATTAATGTCAAAGCTGCTGTCAGGTCAAAGTCAGAACATCTCATTTATCTTAAACCATCAGTGCACCTCAGAGGGCTACTCCATAAATGGAGCTTATGAACAAAGTCTTAAAGTCACAACAATTAAGGTTCAACAATTATTTATTTAATTTAATCTCTGAGTGTTGACAATCTGGGTACAGTACATCCTTTATCCAGAAGAGGAATTTCTCTTTCCATGTAACTCTGTGTGCCTTGCTTGGACCGTCCTCCCCCTGCCTATTTCTGGTCCCATGGTCAGAGGCCACCCCTAGCCCACCAGGTTCTACTTACTCTACCTGCTAAACCCCTGAATCCACCTGCTCCTCCCAGCCCTACCTGGGGAGATACCTGTGGTACCTTGGTCTCCTGCTCCTTTCCCTACACCATGGTGAATGTGTTAAGGGCAGGTATGTGACTAATTCACCTCTGTGTCCTCAGCACATGGCTCAGTATCTAAGAAAATCACTGTGAAAATATTACACAACATCCACCATCAATTATGCATTGAAAAGCCTAACATTGGTCATCAATTACACATTGAAAAAACTTCCAGTTTTTTTAGTTTTCCAGTTGTTTGGATTTGCTGTGAAATTTACATTTTAAAACAACTTTCCTAGATATAATGTCTCTGCTATTAGCACTTTCTGCTTGAGTAACATGCCAACTCCACCGTCCATTTTAAATTTTTTTTTTTTTTTATGATAGTCATACAGAGAGAGAGAGAGGCAGAGACACAGGCAGAGGGAGAAGAAGCAGGCTCCATGCACCGGGAGCCCAACGTGGGATTCGATCCCGGGTCTCCAGGATCGCGCCCTGGGCCAAAGGTAGGCGCCAAACCGCTGCGCCACCCAGGGATCCTTCCACTGTCCATTTTAAAGTGATTATATATAACCTTGCATGCAGCTTTCAAACAGCCTCTCACATAAAGGAGTTAGAGGCTATCTCAACAGTAGTTGTGGAGGTGCAATGGAAATGTGCTGTACTTAATTCTGAGAAGCAAGCTTTCCTTGAAGGAAACGTTCAACTGCCCTTAACATATGGAAGTTAGATCTTTTTTTTTTTTTTTTAAAGGGGGTGGGTATTTTTTTTTAAAGATTTTATTTATTTATTCATGAGAGATACAGAGAGACAGAGGCAGAGACATAGGCAGAGGGAGAAGCAGGCTCCCCACAAGGAACCTGATGCGGGACTTGATCCCAGACCCCGGGATCATGCCCTGAGCCAAAGGCAGATGCTCAACTGATGAGCCACCCAGGTGTCCCTGGAAGTTAGATCCTATCTCAACAGTAGGTGTGGTGGTGCAGTGGAAATGTGACATACTTAACTTTGAGAAACAACCTTTCATTAAATGCAGCTTTCAACTAGCCTCTACCACAAGGGAGTTAGAATGTATATTGATAGTAGATGTGGAAGTGCAACCTAAATGTGCTGTACTTAAGTCTGAGAAACAAAAGTTCCTTGATTGGGGTTTTCAACTAGCATAAGGGAGTTAGAACCCATTCTAACAGAAGGTGTTGAGGCGTAATGGAAATGTGCTGTACTTAACTCTCAGAAACAAGAGTTCCTTAAATGCAGCTTTAAACTAGCCTCTTACAGAATGGAGTTAGAACCTCTCTCAAAGTAGATGTGGAGGTGCAATTGAAATGCGCTGTACTTAATTCTGAGAAGCAAGTGTTCCTTGAATGAAACTTTAAACTGGCCTCTAACATATGGGAGTTAGATCCTATCTCAACAGTTGGTGTGGAGGTGCAATGGTAAAGTGATATACTAAACTCTGAGAGGCAAGCATTCCTTGACTGCAGCATTCAAATAGCCTCTGACATAAGGGAGTTAGGAGACTGGAGAGATGGTGGAAGAGTAGAGGCCCTCAACTCATCTGCTCCCACAAACTTACCTAGATAACTTTCAAAACACCCTGAACACCTACGAATTCGACCTGACATGTAAAGAGAGAACAGCTACAATGCTACAGAGAGAAAAGTTTTCACACCCAATAAAGTAGGAAGGCAAAAAAATAAAAATAAATCAAGTCGGGGAGGGGAACCATGACTAGCAGTGCTAAAGCAGAGCTGAGAAAACCTCCGGGGCAGGAAAGCCCAGCCCCGGACAAGAAGGAACTTTAAAAATCCGCACCTCAGTTTGCCCTGATGCAAAAGTGCTTAGGGAAATCAGGCAGAATCGCAGGAGGGCAGTGAAGCCTCAAGATTTCCAGAGTCACTATAAGAGGACGGGCGCCTCGGGGAAAGCATACTGCAAACCGTGGACTGAACTTGGTAAAGGGCTGGAGCGACGCAAGGGCATCTGGGAGATGCCAGTTAATCAGGGGGCCAGCTCTGGAGCGCCCTTTACCCTAGAGGTTGGCAACAGACAGAGGCAGCTGTCTGTTGGGCGAGGCGGCCCTTGGGAGCATGGGTCCAGGGGCACAGGGCCCTGGATCTGAGGGTGCAGAAGGGGACAAAGCCAGCTACCCTCCATTCTCCCTGGGACAGGGGGAAGTGGGGAGGGCACAGGACAGCGAGAACTCTCCTGCTGCTGGACACCCCTGAAGCTGTGCAGATTAGTGCACCTGCATCTGCCCCAAGGAGCATCTAGGCCAGTGTGGACTGGGAGACTGCAGTTAGTCACCCGGGGGGGAGCTTGACTACAGACCTGGCAACCTGGCTGCCACCATTTTTTTCTCTTCTTTTCACCTTGCACCTGGGAGAGTTGGGGCCTCTAGGGAACAAAGGTCTCACAGGATAAACAGCTCACACAGAGCTCTGCACCTGGCAAGGGGTGGAACATCTCCAACCAGGCACACACACCTGAGAACCAGCACAGAAGACCCCCTCCCCAGAAGACCAGCTGGAAGAACAAGGGAAGAGCAAGTTTACTGAACAAGCAGCACTGGAAAGCTCCAGGACTGAGGGAGAATAGTTTATAGAATTAGATGGTCCTTTGTTTTTTTTGTTACATTTATTTTATTTTCTTTACATTTCTTTTATTTAAGTTCGATTTGCCAACATATAGTATAACTCCCAGTGGTCATTCCCTCAGTGCCTGTCACCCAGTTATCCCATCCCCCCACCCACCTTCCCTTCCACAAGTCTTAGTTTCCCAGAGTTGGGAGTCTCTCATGATTTGTCTCTCTCTCTAATTTTTCCCACACAGTTCCCTTCCTCTCCCTTATAATCCCCTTCACTATTTCTTATATTCCAAGTATGAGTGAAACCATATGATGATTGTCCTTCTCCAATTGACTGATTTCACACAGCATAATACCCTCCAGTTCCATCCACATCAAAGCAAGTGGTGGGTATTCACCCTTTCTGATGGCTGAGTAATATTCCATTGTATATATAGACACATCTTCTTTATCCATTCATCTGTTAATGGATATCGAAGCTCCTTCCACAGTTTGGCTATTGTGGGCACTGCTGCTATGAACATTGGGGTGCAGGTGTCCTGGTGTTTCACTGCATCTATATCTTTGGGGTAAATACCCAGTAGTGCAATTGCTGAGTCATAGGGTAGCTCTATTTTTAACTCTTTGAGGAACCTCCACACGGGTTTCCAGAGTCGCTGCACCAGTTTGCATTCCTACCAACAGTGCAAGAGGGTTCCCCTTTCTCCACATCCTCTCCAACATTTGTTGTTTCCTGTTTTGTTAATGTTCACCATTCTCACTGGTGTGAGGTGGTATCTCATTGTGGTTTATTTAGATTTGTATTTCCCTGATGGCAAGTGATACAGAACATTTTCTTATGAGCTTGTTGGCCACATGTATGTCTTCTTTGGTGAAATTTGGTTACATTAGAAGCGAAAACTTCTCTCTGTAGCATTCCAGCTGTTCTCTCTTTAAATCTCAGGTCAAATTCGTAGGTGTTCAGGATGTTTTGAAAATTAGGTAAGTTTGTGGGACCAGATGAGTTGAGGACCCCTACTCTTCTATCATCTTGCCCCTTACCCCACAACAGCTTTTTTTTTTTTTTTAAAGATTTTATTTATTCAAGAGAGACACAGAGAGAGGCAGAGATATATGCAGAGAGAGAAGGCTCCCCACAGGGAGCCCAATGTGGCACTGGATCCACAAACTGGTGTCATGCCCCTGGCCAAGGCAGACACTCAATCACTGAGCCACCCAGGCATCCTGACAACAGTTTCTTGAATGCAACTTTCCACTAGCCTCTTCCATAAAGGAGGTAGACCCTATGTCAACAGGAATCTGTACGGGGAGTGGAAAGGTGGTCTGGTTCACACTGAGAACCAAGCTTTTCATGAAAGCACCTTTCAACAAGCTCTCACAACTGAGGGAGGTTAGCAGTGAGCTCCAGCATTGGTGGAGGAAGGGCAGTGGAGAGGCAGTTCTTTTCATTGAGAAAGCAACATTCCTGGCCTTCACCTTACACCAGGTCTATCATTGGACAGAGTTAGCACCTCTCTCCAGTTGTTGTGAAAGTGAAATGACAATGCGATATACTGAACAATGAGAAACAAGTGTTCCTTGAATGAAACTTTCAGCTAGCCTCTCCCATGTAGGAGGTGGGCCTTGGCTCAACATTAGGCTGTAAACACAATGGAATTCACTCTCCTGAACTCTGGGCACAAGGTTCTTTCCACTGGCTCTAAATGAAGGGCTTTAGAACCCAGCTCCTCAGTAAGTTTGGGGGGGTCCCGTAAGGCACTGTCCACCTCTAGGGGATATAGGCCTTCACGGAATGCACCTTCTGACTAGCTTCTCACATCAGAGAGCTGGGGCATCTGTCTCAGCAGTGGTGGTGGTGCAAAGGGAAAGCAGGCTACCTTTCTCCAAGGACAAAGCTTTCCCTGACTAAGCTTACCTGTAGGTCTCTCCCAGAGGCCTGTAAGACCCTGCTTCCCCAGCAGCTGTGGGGGCACAATGGAAAGGAGCTGGCCTTAGTTCTAAGGCTCAGGCCTTCCGTGAAGGTTAGCTTCTCAATGAAGGGAGTTCAAACCTGTCTCCCCACAAGGTGTCGAGGGGCAGTGAAAAAGTGCTGGAGGGCCTCTGGGACACCATAGTTCCTTGAATGCAGCTTTCTACTAGCCTTTTCTCTAAGGAAAGTAGAACTTATCACCCCAGCAGATAGACATGGGCAGTGGAAGGACTGTCAGCTTCAGTCCGAGCACCAAGCCCTCCCTGAGGGAACTTTTCAATGAGCCCGCACAGCTGAGGGAGGTTAACACCAGCTCCACCCTTTGAGGTGGAGGGGCAGTAGAGAGGTCTGGTACTTTTCACTGAGAGAGCAGCTTTCCTGGTCTTCACCACTGGGCCTATCACTGAGGTGAGTTAGCACACCATCTCCACAGTTGTGGAAGTGAAAAGACCATGCGACCTACTGAAACTATCAGTAGCCCCTCCCTAGTGGGAGGTATGTCCTGGCTCCATCTTAGGCTGGAGACCCAATGGCACTCTCTGTCCCGAACCCTGGGCTCAAGGGTCCCATGAGGGCAACTTTCCACTCACTTCTTCAGGAAGGGCTTCAGAAACCAGCTCCTCAGGAAGTTTGGAGGGGCCTCGGAAGGCCGGTCCACCTCTTGGGGACCTAAGGCTTCCTGGAGTACCCTTTGTGACTAGCTTCTCACCTCAGGGAGTTGGAACATGTGTCTCAGCAGTGGTGGAGGCACCAAGGGAAATCAGGCTACTTTCCTCTGAGGGCAAAGCTCTCCCTAACTAAACTCACCACTAGGCCTCTCTCAGAGGCCTGTGAGACCCTGCCTACCCCGCAGCTGTGGGGGTGCAATGGAAATGAGCTGGGCTGAGTTCTGAGGCTCAAGCATTCCCAGAAGGCTGGCTTCTCAAAGAAGGGAGTTCAAACCTGTCTCCCCTGAATGTTTGGTGGGGTGGTCCAAAAGCATTGGGAGGGCTTCTGGGACACCACATTTCCTTGAGTGCAGTTCTCCATTGGCTCCTTCCTTGAGGTAAGTCAAACCCCTCATCCCAGCAGACAAGCCTGGGCAGTGGAAAGGCTGTGCGGCTTCATTCAGAGAACCAAGGCCTCGCTGAGGGAAACTTTCAAGGAGCTTTCACAGCTGACGGAGGTTAGCAGGTACCTCCAGCCTTGGTGGTGGAGGGGAAGTGGAGAGGCTAGGAACTTTTCACTGAGAAAGCAGCTTTCATGGCTTCAGCTTACAAGGAGTCTGTCACCAGGGTGACTTAGCACACCCTCTTCATAGATGGTGTGGAGGTAGAAAGACCATCTGACATACTAAATGCTGAGGAAATAGCATTCCTTGAATGAAACTTTCAGCTAGCTCCTCCCAGGTGGAAGGTATGCCCTGGCTCCACCTTAGGCTGGAGACTCAATGGCACTCTGTCCTGAACCCTGGGCCCAAGGGTCCTATGAGGGCAGCCTTCCACTGGCTGCCCTTCCTTGAGAAGCCAGCTCTTAGGGAAGTTTGGAGGGGCCTTGGAAGGCACTGTGCACCTGTAGGGGAACCTAAGGTTGTGACTTAGGTTCTCACCTCAGAGAGTTGGAACATGGGTCTCAGCAGTGGTGGAGGCACCAAGGGAAAGCAGGCTACTTCCCTCTGAGAATAAAGCTCTCCCTGACTAAGCTCACCACTAGACCTCTCTCAGAGGCCTGTGAGACCCTGCCTACCCAGTAGCTGTGAAGACACAATGGAAACGAGCTGGACTAAGTTCTGAGGCCCAGGATTTCCCAGAAGGCTAGCTTCTCAATGAAGGGACTTTAATCCCCTCTCCCCACAAGGTTTGGGGGGCAGTCCAAAAGCACTGGAGGGCCTTTGTAACACCATAGTTCCTTGAGTGCAGCTCTCCACTGGTCCCTTCCGTGAGGAAAGTAGAAACTCAGCAGATAAGCCTGGGCAGCTTCTTGAATGAAGCTGTGGGCTTCATTCAAAGAACCAAGGCGTCCTCACAGCTGACGGAGGTTAGCAGGTACCTCCAACCTTGGTGGTGGAGGGGAAGTGGAGAGCCTAGGAACTTTTCTTTAATAATAAATTTATTTTTTATTGGTGTTCAATTTGCCAACATACAGAATAACACCCAGTGCTCATCCCGTCAAGTGCCCCCCTCAGTGCCCGTCACCCATTCACCCCCACCCCCCGCCCTCCTCCCCTTCCACCACCCCTTGTTCGTTTCCCAGAGTTAGGAGTCTTTATGTTCTGTCTCCCTTTCTGATATTTCCTACCCATTTCTTCTCCCTTCCCTTCTATTCCCTTTCACTGTTATTTATATTCCCCAAATGAATGAGAACATAGAATGTCCTTCTCCGATTGACTTACTTCACTCAGCATAATACCCTCCAGTTCCACCCACGTTGAAGCAAATGGTGGGTATTTGTCGTTTCTAATGGCTGAGTAATATTCCATTGTATACATAGACCACATCTTCTTTATCCATTCATCTTTTGAAGGACACCGAGGCTGCCTAGGAACTTTTCACTGAGAAAGCAGCTTTCATGCCTTCAGCTTACAATGAGTCTGTCATTGGGTGACTTAGCTCACCCTCTCCACAGTTGGTGTGGAGGTGAAGAGACCATGTGACAGACTAAATGCTGAGGAAATAGCGCTTGTTGAATGAAACTTTTAGCTAGCCCCTCCCAGGTGGGAGGTATGCCCTGGCTCCACCTTAGGCTGGAGACCCAATGGCTCAAGGATCCCATGAGGTCAACTTTCCACTCAATTCTTCAGAAAAGGCTTGAGGAGCCAGCTCCTCAGGAAGTTTGGAGGGGCCTGGAAGGTGCTATCCACCTCTAGGTGACATAGGTGTTGCTGGAGTGCACTGTGTGACTAGCATTGCACCTCAGGGAGGTGGAACACGGGTCGAGGCAGTGGTGGCAACACCAAGGGAAAGTAGGCTGTTTTTCTCTGAAGACAAAGTTCTACCTGACTAGTATGCTCACCACTGTACCTCTCTCAGAGACCTTTGAGACCCTGCCTACCCAGCATCTGTAGGGCCGTAATGGAAATGAGGAGGCCTGAGTTCTGAGGCTCAGGCCTTCTCAGAAGGCTAACTACTCAATGAAGGGAGTTTAAGCCTGTCTCCCCAGAAAGTTTGGAGGGGTGGTCCAAAACTGCTGTAGGGCATCTGGGACATTACAGTTTGAGTGTAGCTCTTCACAGGTGCCTTCCATGAGGAAAGTTGAATCTCTCAGCCCGGCAGACAAGTCTGGGCAGTGGCAAAGCTGTGGGCTTCTGTCTGAGAACCAAGCCCTCCCTTAGGGAACCTTTAAATGAGCCCTCACAGCTGAGGGAGTTTAGCAGCTAGCTCCAGGCATGGTGTTGGAGAGAGTGGAGAGTCCAGGTACTTTTCACTCAGAAAGTAGCTTTCTGGGCCTTCAGTTTACAAGAAGTCTGTCACCGGGGTGAGTTAGCACATTGTCTCCACAATTGCTGTGGAGGTGAAAAGACCATGCAACCTCCTGAACTTTCAGCTAGCCCCTACCAGTTGGGAGGTAGGCCCTGACCCCACCTTAGGCCGGAGAGCAAATGGAACTCGCTGTTGTGAAACCCTGGGCCCAAGCGTCCTGTGAGGGCAGCTTTCCAGGCCTCTCCAGGAAGAGCTTGAGAAGCCAGCTCCTCAGGAATTTTGGAGGGGCCCTGGAAGGCACGGTCCACCTCTAGGGCACCTAGGCCTTCCTGTAGTACCCACTGGTGGCTAGCTTCTCACCTTAGGGAGTGTGAACAGGTGTCTCAGCAGTGATGGGGGAGCACAAGGGAAAGCAGGCTACTTTCCTCTGAGGACAGAGCTCCCCCTGACTAAGCTCACTCATAGGCCTCCCTCTCCCAAAGGCCTGTGAGACCCCGCCTCCCCAGCAGCTGTGGGGCGCATTGGAAATGAGTTGGCCTGAGTTCTGAGGCTCAGGCCTTCCTAATGTAAGCTATGTCCAGAGTAGGTGTGGAGACCAAATGGAAAGGTCCTGCGCTCAACTCTCAGAAAGAAGCATTCATTGAACACAGCTTTCAGCTAGCCTCTCACCTATGGGAGTTAGAAACTAACACCACTGTAGGTGAGGAGGTACCATGAAAATGCACTGAACTCTGAGATACAAGCTTTCATGCCATGCACATTACCACTAGCCTCTCACCTAAGGGAGGTAAAAGCTATATCCACAGGAGTGGAGGGGCCATGGAAATGCTGTGTAATGAGCATTTATGTAGTGAACTGTGAGCAACCAACGTTACTTGGTGCAGCTTTCCACTTCCGTCTCACCCTCTGGCATTAGAACCTATATCAAAAACACCTGTGGAGGCTCGAGTGAACCTGTGGGCTACTGA
Organism: Canis lupus baileyi; assembly: GCF_048164855.1. Taxonomy (NCBI): domain Eukaryota; kingdom Metazoa; phylum Chordata; class Mammalia; order Carnivora; family Canidae; genus Canis; species Canis lupus. The sequence continues at coordinate 36,751,462 of NC_132848.1, forward strand.
ACTCTGAGAAAAAAAAAAAAGTGTTCCTTGGAGGCAGCTTCTGAGAAGCCTCTAACATAAGGGAGTAAGAAGATACGTCCACAGGAGGTATGGAGGCCCAATGGAAAAGTCCTGTGCTCAACTCTGAGAAAAAAGCATCCTTGAACGCAGCTTTCAACTAGCCTCTCACCTATAGGAATTAGAAGCTAGCTCCACTCAGGTGAGGAGGTGCCATAGAAAGGCACTGTACTGAACAATGAGGTACAAGCATTCCTGCCCTGCAGCTTTCCACTAGCCTCTCACCTATGGGAGGTAAAAGCTATCTCCACAGGAGTGGAAGGGCCATGGAAATGGTATGTAGTGAAGTGTGAACAACCAGCATTCCTGGAGAGCAGCTTTCCACTCACCTCTCACCTACCTGCATTACAAGCTCTATCAAAAGTACCTGTGGAGACTCGAGTGAAATGTGGGCTACTGAACTCTGAGAAAAAAAGTGTTCCTTACAGGCAGCTTCTGAAAAACCTCTAAAAGAAATAAAAGGCATTCAAATTGGCAAAGAAGAAGTCAAACTCTCCCTCTTCGCCGATGACATGATACTGTACATAGAAAACCCAAAAGACTCCACCCCAAGATTGCTAGAATTCATAAAGCAATTTAGCAATGTGGCAGGACACAAAATCAATGCCCAGAAATCAGTGGCATTTCTATACACTAACAATGAGACTGAAGAAAGAGAAATTCAGGAGTCAATCCCATTTACAATGGCACCCAAAAGCATAAGATACCTAGGAATGAACCTAACCAAAGAGGTAAAGGGTCTATACCCTAAAACCTACAGAACACGTCTGAAAGAAATTGAGGAAGACACAAAGAAATGGAAAAATATTTCATGCTCATGGATTGGAAGAATTAATATTGTGAAAATGTCAATGTTACCCAGGGCAATTTACACATTTAATGCAATCCCTATCAAAATGCCATGAACTTTCTTCAGAAAGTTGGAACAAATAATCTTAAGATTTGTGTGGAATCAGAAAAGACCCCGAATAGCCAGGGGAATATTAAAAAAGAAAACCATAGCTGGGGGCATCACAATGCCAGATTTCAGGTTGTACTACAAGGCTGTGATCATCAAGACAGTGTGGTACTGGCACAAAGACAGACACATAGATCAATGGAACAGAATAGAGAATCCAGAAGTGGACCCTCAACTCTATGGTCAACTAATATTTGACAAAGCAGGAAAGACTATCCACTGGAAAAAAGACAGTCTCTTCAATAAATGGTGCTGGGAAAATTGGACAGCCACATGCAGAAGAATGAAACTAGACCACTCTCTTGCACCATACACAAAGATAAAATGGATGAAAGATCTGAATGTGAGACAAGATTCCATCAAAATCCTAGAGGAGAACACAGGCAACACCCTTTTTGAACTTGGCCACAGCAACTTCTTGCAAGATACATCCAAGAAGGCAAGAGAAACAAAAGCAAAAATGAATTATTGGGACTTCATCAAGATAAAAAGCTTCTGCACAGCAAAAGAAACAGTCAACAAAACTAAAAGACAACCTACAGAATGGGAGAAGATATTTACAAATGACCTATCAGATAAAGGGCTAGTTTCCAAGATCTATAAAGAACTTATTAAACTCAACAGCAAAGATACAAACAATCCAATCATGAAATGGGCAAAAGACATGAACAGAAATCTCACAGAAGAAGACATAGACATGGCCAACACGCACATGAGAAAATGCTCTGCATCACTTGCCATCAGGGAAATACAAATCAAAACCACAATGAGATACCACCTCACACCAGTGAGAATGGGGAAAATTAACAAGGCAGGAAACAACATTCCAAATGTTGGAGAGGATGTGGAGAAAGGGGAACCGTCTTGCACTGTTGGTGGGAATGTGAACTGGTGCAGCCACTCTGGAAAACTGTGTGGAGGTTCCTCAAAGAGTTAAAAATAGAGCTACCCTGCGACCCAGCAATTGCACTGCTGGGGATTTACCCCAAAGATTCAGATGCAGTGAAATGCCGGGACACCTGCACCCCGATGTTTCTAGCAGCAATGTCCACAACAGCCAAACTATGGAAGGAGCCTCGGTGTCCATGGAAAGTTGAATGGATAAAGAAGATGTGGTCTATGTATACAATGGAATATTACTCAGCCATTAGAAACGACAAATACCCACCATTTGCTTCGACATGGATGGAACTGGAGGGTATTATGCTGAGTGAAGTAAGTAAATCGGAGAAGGACAAACATTATATGGTCTCATTCATTTGGGGAATATAAAAATTAGTGAAAAGGAATAAAGAGAAAGAGAGAAAATGAGTGAAAACATCAGAGAGGGTGACAAAACATGAGAGACACCTAACTCTGGGAAATGAACAAGGGGTAGTGGAAGGGGAAGTGGGCGGAGGATTGGGGTGACTGGGTGATGGGCACTGAGGGGGGCACTAGGGATGAACGCTGGGTGTTATGCTCCAACCCTTTATGGAGCTCAGCCCACGGTGTGTGGCGCGCTCTCCCCTGGGGTGCACATCCTCCGTTAGTGACCCTGGGAGCCTGGGGGCATCACTGCCCCTCCTGGGAACTCCTGCCCAAGTTCCCTGCGAGTGCCTTTCTGTCCAGGAAGATTGGTAAAGTTCCTGCTTCTCCCGGACTGGGCTTTCCTGACCTGTAGGCACTTGCTGCCTGGCCTTAGCCCGGCTCCTCGCAGGGGCCCCTCCCTCTTGGATGCTTTTTTATTTATTTAATTTTTTAAAAGTTTTTATTTATTTATTAATGAGAGAGAGAGAGAGAGAGGCAGAGACAGAAGTAGGCTCCACTCAAGGAGCCCGATGCGGGACTCAATCCTGGGACTCCAGGATCATGCCAGGGGCTGAAGGCAGGTGCCAAACTGCTGAGCCACCCAGGGATCCCCTGCTTTTTTATTTCTTTATTTTTTTCCCGTCTTCCTACCTTGATAGAAGCGCGAACTCTTCTCACTGTAGCATTCCAGCTGTTCTCTCTTTAAATCTCAGGCTGAATTTGTAGGTTTTCAGGATGATTTGAAAGCCATCTAGGTAAGTTGGTGGGGACAGGTGACTTGGAGATCCTACTCTTCCACCATCTTGCCGCTTCCCCCCTTGATATAAGTTCTAATACTGATAGGTGAGGGGGGTGTGGAAAGCTGCACTCAAGGAACGCTGGTTGCTCACAGTTCACTACATAGCATTTCCAAGGCCTCTCCACTCCTGTGGAGATGGCTTCTCTCTCCCTTAGGTGAGGGGCTCCTGGAAAGGTGCAGGGCAGAAATGCTTCTGTCTCAGAGTTCAGTACAGAGCATTTCCATGGCACCTCTTCACGTATAGTGGAGTTAGCTTCTAACTTCCATAGGTGAGGGGCTGGTGGAAAGCTGCATTCAAGAAATACTTCTTTTTGAGAGTTGAGCACAGGGCCTTTCCATTGGGCCTCTATTTTTAAAACTTTGAGGAACCTCCACACTCTTTTCCAGAGTGGCTATACCATCTTGCATTCCCACCAACAGTGCAAGAGGGTTTCCCTTTCTCCACATCACGCCAACATTTTTGTTTCCTGTCTTGTTAATTTTCACCATTCTCACTGGTGATTTCTCATTGTGGGTTTTTTTTAAATAATAAATTTATTTTTTATTGGTGTTCAATTTGCCAACATACAGAATAACACCCAGTGCTCATCCCGTCAAGTGCCCACCTCAGTGCCCGCCACCCAGTCACCCCCACCCCCTGCCCTCCTCCCCTTCCACCACCCCTAGTTCGTTTCCCAGAGTTAGGAGTCTTCCATGTTCTGTCTCCCTTTCTGATATCTCATTGTGGTTTTGATTTGTATTTCCCTGATGGCCAGTGATGTGGAGCATTTTCTCATGTGCTTGTTGGCCATATGTATACCTTCTTTGATGAAATTTCTGTTCATGTCTTTTGCTCATTTCATGGTTCTCTATTCTGTTCCATTGATCTATGTGCCTGTTTTTGTGCCAATACCACACTGTCTTGATGACCACAGCTTTGTAGTACACCTTGAAATCCGGCATTGTGATGCCCCAGCTCTGATTTTCTTTTTCAATATTCCCCTGGCTATTCAGGGTCTTTTCTGATTCCACACAAATCTTAAGATTATTTGTTTCAGCTCTCTGAAGAAATTCCATGGTATTTTGATACGGATTGCATTGAACGCGTAAATTGCCCTGGGTAGCATTGACATTTTCACAATATTAATTCTTCCAATCCGTGAGCATGGAATATTTTTCCATCTCTTTGTGTCTTCCTCAATTTCTTTCAGAGGTGTTCTGTAGTTTTTAGGGTATAGGCCTTTTACCTCTTTGGTTAGGTTTATTCCTAGGTATCTTATGCTTTTGGGTGCCATTGTAAATGGGATTGACTCCTGAATTTCTCTTTCTTCAGTCTCATTGTTAGTGTATAGAAATGCCACTGACTTCTGGGCATTGATTTTGTATCCTGCCACACTGCTGAATTGCTGTATGAGTTCTAGCAATATTGGGGTGGAGTCTTTTGGGTTTTCTATGTACAGTATCATGTCATCGGCGAAGAGGGAGAGTTTGACTTCTTCTTTGCCAATTTGAATGCCTTTTATTTCTTTTTGTTGCCTGATTGTTGAGGCTAGGACTTCTAGTACTATGTTGAATAGCAGTGGTGAGAGTAGACATCCCTGTCTTGTTGCTGATCTTAGGGGAAAGGCTCCCAGTGTTTCCCCACTGAGAATGATATTTGCTGTGGGCTTTTCGTAGATGGCTTTTAAGATGTTGAGGAATGTTCCCTCTATCCCTACACTCTGAAGAGTTTTGATCAGGAATGGATGCTGTATTTTGTCAAATGCTTTCTCTGCATCTATTGAGAGGATCATATGGTTCTTGTTTTTTTTCTCTTGCTGATATGATGAATCACATTGATTGCTTTACGAGTGTTGAACCAGTCTTGCATCCTGGGGATAAATCCCCCTTGGTCATGGTGAATGATCTTCTGAGAATTGGAATAAATAATCTTAAGATTTGTGTGGAATCAGAAAAGACCCTGAATAGCCAGGGGAATATTGAAAAAAACCAGAGCCGGGGGCATCACAATGCTAGATTTCAAGTTGTACTACAAAGCTGTGATCATCAAGACAGTGTGGTACTGGCTCAAAAAACAGATTCATAGATCAGTGGAACAGAATAGAGAACCCAGAAATGGGCCCTCAACAGTATGGTCAACTAATATTCGACAAAGCAGGAAAGACTATCCAGTGGAAAAAGGACAATCTCTTCAATAAATGGTGCTGGGAAAATTGGACAGCCACATGCAGAAGAATGAAACTGGATCGTTCTCTTACACCATACACAAAGACAAATTCAAAACGGATGAAAGATCTAAATGTGAGACAGGAATCCATAAAAATCATAGAGGAGAACACAGGCAACACCCTTTTTGAACTTGCCACAGCAACTTCTTGCAAGATATATCTATGAAGGCAAGGGAAACAAAAGCAAAAATGAACTATTGGGACTTAAGATAAAAAGCTTCTGCACAACAAAAGAAACAGTCAACAAAATTAAAAGACAACCTACAAAATGGGAGAAGATATTTGCAAATGACCTATCAGATAAAGGGCTAGTTTCCAAGATCTATAAAGAACTTATTAAACTCAACAGCAATGAAACAAACAATCCAATCATGAAATGGGCAAAAGACATGAAGAGAAATCTCACAGAGGAAGACATAGACATGGCCAACAATCAGATGAGAAAATGCTCTGCATCACTTGCCATCAGGGAAATACAAATCTAAACCACAATGAGATACCACCTCACACCAGTGAGAATGGGGAAATTTAACAAGATAGGAAATAACCAATGTTGGAGAGGATGTGGATAAAGGGGAACGCTCTTGAACTGTTGGTGGGAATGTGAACTGGTGCAGCCACTCTGGAAAACTGTGTGGAGGTTCCTCAAAGAGTTAAAAATAGAGCTACAATACAACCCAGCATTTGCACTACTGGGGATATACCCCAAAGATACAGATGCATTGAAAATTCAAGACACCTGCACCCCAATATTTATAGCAGCTATGTCCACAATAGCTAAACTGTGGAAGGAGCCTCGGTGTCCATCAAAAGATGAATGGATAAAGAAGATGTGGTCTATATATACAATGGAATAATACTCAGCCCCTAGAAATGATAAATACCCACCATTTGCTTTGACGTGAATGGAACTGGAGAGTATTATGCTGAGTGGAGTAAGTCAATCAGAGAAGGACAATCGTTATATGGTTTCACTCATACAGGGAGTATAAAGAATAGTGAAAGAGATCATAGGGGAAAGGAGAGAAATGAGTGGGAAAAATTAGAGAGGGTGAAAAAACATGAGAAGACTCTTAACTCTAGGAAACGAACAAGGAGTAGTGGAAGGAGTGGTGGGCAAGGGAATGTGGTGACTGGGTGACGGACACTAAGGGGTGCACTTGACTGGATGAGCACTGGGTGTTATAATATATGTTTGAAAATAGAGCTGCAATAAAATATATATACTTAAAAATTATTAGTCCCTGTATTTTTAATATACCTGTCTTCCTATGCACATTGAATTCCAGTAGTATCTGTGTAATGATATTCTTCCCAAAAGCTTACTGTATCACATAGCTCATTTTTACAGATTGTATTTTTTTAAAGATTTATTTATTTATTTATTTATTTATTTATTTATTTATTCATTCATTCATTCATTCAGAGAGAGAGAGGCAGAGACACAGGCAGAGGGAGAAGCAGGCTCCATGCAGGGAGCCTGATGTGGGACCCTATCCCAGGTCTCCAGGATCACACCTTGGGCTGCAGGTGGCGCTAAACCGCTGCGCCACCGGGTCTGCCCTACAGATTGTATTTTTGTGGCATATATAAACATGTCACACAGATTCTGCTAGATAAAACCTATTTCACACTAGTTATATATTGGTTTTATTAATGTTGACTAATTTCAGAAACATTAGGGTATATATGGTCAAATGCAAAATATCAAAACCCACAGCCAAGTCATAGATTACTTCCATCATATCCTAAATCTCTTACCTCCAGCAAGTGGTCCCAGTGATCTGCTAAAACTGGAAAATTTGGAACTACCATAATCTCCATATTCAGCTCACTGACACTGACTGACATGTGTCTTATGCTGCCTACCTATGTGTCTCAGGACTCCCTTAGCCCTCTACTTGAGTATTTCCTGAAATCACAGGTAAGACTGGAGATGCCACCAATAGACCAAGAGGTAAGAGGAGGCTTATTACCTACATAATGAGGCTCTGAGATCAGGATAAGTCTCCAGAGATGATCCAAAAATGGTTAGGGAATGAATAAATGTAAAAGAAACTGACCAGATTTCTTTCTTATTATTGTTATGGTTACAGGTGTGGCTGGGGGAATGGCTTATACATGCCAGCAAGGGGTTGGTTGCATGGTGCCACAGCAGGGAGAACTTTGGATTTCTTATCGCTTTGCCCAGAGTTGAGGCACAAGGGGAAGAATAAGGAGGAAAGCCTAAAAGCTGATAGCCAACATAAAAGAAAAAAAAATAGAGTCAGCCTTATTATTACAACTACCCGCCCATCAGAATAGCCACAATTTTACAAGTGACAACACCAAGTGTTGGCAAAGATACGGAAAATTTACCACTTGTATACATCCAGTTGTAATGTAAAATCTTACAATCACTCCTGGAAAAGAGTTTAGCAGTTTCTTCACAAAATATTTTGCATACAAATACCACATAATTTAGCAGTAGCACTTTTGGAAATGTATCTCAGAGAAATAAAAAATTATTTTCAAAAAAAGTTATTTTCACATAAGAAGTATGCTACCATTGATAACATTATCTACAATAGCTAAATTATGGAAACAGTCTGGTGTCTATCAACTGCTGAGTGCATATGGAAGAGTGGTATACATTGTCTGTATGTATATATATTTCTAATATTTCTTCGTGCCAAAGGGACTTTCATGCCTTCAGAAATATGCAAATATGTGATAATTTTAGCTCTTTTTAAAGTCAGATATAGTTTAAACTATCACAAATTTCTCTTAAATGTGCTCTTATCTAATGGTTCATGTACATCTTTATGGAACACATAAATTTAAGATGGCACTGATGATTTTATACTGATGATTTTTATATCGTATGATGTTACTCATATGCTAATGTGGCAAAAGTTAAATTATTCAGCTGGGCTTAATCCAAACACATGAGACCTTTAAAAACAGAGTTTCTCCAGGTGGTAGTAGAAGGCGGATGTCAGTAGGATTTAAACTGCAAGGACTCAGTGCACTGCTTTGAAGATGGAAGGGCCATGTAGAAAGAATGTGGGTGGCAAGAATGTTGATAGTATCTATGAGCAAAGCATGCTCCCATCTGACAGCAAGAATGTTGATAGTATCTATGAGCAGAGCATGCTCCCATAACAGCAAAGGACCTATGGCCACAGGGAACTGGATTCCGCCAACATACTGAATGAGCTTAGAAGTACATTCTTCTCTAATCCTCTAGCTCTAAGCCTACTCAGGCTGACATCCTGACTGCAGCCTTGTAAGGCACTAAACAGAGTTCTATTGAGCTCACTTGGACTTCTCATCTACAGAACTGTGAGCTAATAAATGGGTATTGTTAGAATCTGCTAAGTTTTGGTAATACACCAAGATTTGTTTAGGAAAAAAAGGAAGATATATATGAATTGCTCTGCCATAAAAAAGAACAAAATCTTACCATTTGCAAGTACATAGATGGAGCTAGAGAGTATTATGCTAAATGAAATAAGTCAATCATAGAAAGACAAATACCATATGATTTCACTCCTACGTAGAATTTAAACAAAACAATTGAGCAAAGAGAAAAAGAGAGGCAAACCAAGACACTCTTAACTATAGAGACCAAACTGATGATTACCAGAGCGTAGGTGGGTTTGGGGATGGGTGAAATAAATGATGGGGGTTACAGAGGGCACTTGTTGTAATGAGCATGGAGTGTTGTATGGAATTGTTGAATCATTACATTATACACCTGAATCTGATATTAGACTGTGTGTTAACTGGAATTTAAATGAAACTTTAGGAGGAGGGACAAGATGGCGGAAGAGTAGGGTCCCCAAGTCCCCTGTCCCCACCAAATTACCTAGATAACCTTCAAATTTTCCTGAAAATCTACGAATTCGGCCTGAGATTAAAGAGAGAACAGCTGGAATGCTACAGTGAGAAGAGTTCGCGCTTCTATCAAGGTAGGAAGACGGGGAAAAAAGAAATAAAGAAACAAAAGGCATCCAAGGGGGAGGGGCCCCGCAAGGAGCTGGGCTAAGGCCGGGGCGAGTGTCCCCAGGACAGGAGAGCCCCGTCCCGGAGAAGCAAGAGCTGCACCAACCTTCCCGGGCAGAAAGGGCCTCGCAGGGAGTTGGAGCAGGACCCAGGAGGGCGGGGATGCCCTCAGGCTCCCCGGGACAGTAACAGAGGAACTGCGCCCCAGGAGAGTGCGCCGAGCTCCCTGAAGGGCTGCAGTGTGCACGGCTGGACCCGGAGCAGCTCGGAGGGGCTCGGGCAGAGGAAGAGGCTCCATGCGGAGGGGGCTGCGCCGCTCCGGGAGCAGCTCGGTGGGGCTCGGGCGGTGGCTCCGCGGAGGGGGCTGCAGGCGGGAGCGCGAATCCAGCAGCGCAGGCGCCGGAGCACAGGGCGCCGGGGACACAACCCAGGATCTGGCCTCCCCCTGGGACAGGCAGAGGCCCGGAGGGCCCAGGACAGCGAGGACGCTCCTGCCCTGAGCTGAGCAGATCAGCGGCCCCGCCCCAGAGCCTCCAGGCCCTGGAGACGGAGAGCTCTGGAGCTACTGCGGGGGCTGACTCCAGGGCTCCAGGGCTGGCCCCGCCACTGCGGTTGTTCCTCCTGGGGCCTCACGGGGTAAACAACCCCCACTGAGCCCTGCACCAGGCAGGGGGCACAGCAGCTCCCCCAAGTGCTAACACCTGAAAATCAGCACAACAGGCCCCTCCCCAGAAGACCAGCTAGACGGACAAGTTCCAGGGGAAGTCAAGGGACTTAAAGTACACAGAATCAGAAGATACTCCCCCGTGTGTTTTTTTTTTCTTTTTGATTTCTGATTGCTTCCCCCACCCCCCCTTTTTTTTCCTTTCTTTCGTTTTTTTTCTTTTCCTTCTCTTTTTTCCCTTCCTTTTTAATTTTTTTCTTTTTCTCTTTTCTTTCCTTCTTTCTCTCCTCTCTTTTTCTCCTTTTCCCAACACAACTTGTTTTTGGCCACTCTGCACTGAGCAAAATGACTAGAAGGAAAACCTCACCTCAAAAGAAAGAATCAGAAACAGTCCTCTCTCCCACAGAGTTACAAAATCTGGATTACAATTCAATGTCAGAAAGCCAATTCAGAAGCACTGTTATACAGCTACTGGTGGCTCTAGAAAAAAGCATAAAGGACTCAAGAGACTTCATGACTGCAGAATTTAGATCCAATCAGGCAGAAATTAAAAGTCAATTGAATGAGATGCAATGCAAACTAGAAGTCCTAACGACGAGGGTTAACGAGGTGGAAGAACAAGTGAGAGACATAGAAGACAAGTTGATGGCAAAGAGGGAAACTGAGGAAAAAAGAGACAAACGATTAAAAGACCAGGAAGATAGATTAAGGGAAATAAACGACAGCCTGAGGAAGAAAAACCTATGTTTAATTGGTGTTCCCGAGGGCGCCGAAAGGGACAGAGGGCCAGAATATGTATTTGAGCAAATCATAGTTGAAAACTTTCCTAATCTGGGAAGGGAAACAGGCATTCAGATCCAGGAAATAGAGAGATCCCCCCCTAAAATCAATAAAAACCGTTCAACACCTCTACATTTAATAGTGAAGCTTGCAAATTCCAAAGATAAAGAGAAGATCCTTAAAAGCAGCAAGAGACAAGAAATCCTTGACTTTTATGGGGAGGAGTATTAGGGTAACAGCAGACCTCTCCACAGAGACCTGGCAGTCCAGAAAGGGCTGGCAGGATATATTCAGGGTCCTAAATGAGAAGAACATGCAACCAAGAATCCTTTATCCAGCAAGGCTCTCATTCAAAATGGAAGGAGAGATAAAGAGCTTCCAAGACAGGCAGGAACTGAAAGAATATGTGACCTCCAAACCAGCTCTGCAAGAAATATTAAGGGGACTCTTAAAATTCCCCTTTAAGAAGAAGTTGAGTGGAACAATCCACAAAAACAAGGACTGAATAGATATCATGGTGACACTAAACTCATACCTTTCAATAGTAACTCTGAACGTGAACGGGCTTAATGACCCTATCAAAAAGTGCAGGGTTTCAGACTGGATAAAAAAGCAGGACCCATCTATTTGCTGTCTACAAGAGACTCATTTTAGACAGAAGGACACCTACAGCCTGAAAATAAAAGGTTGGAGAACCATTTACCATTTGAATGGTCCTCAAAAGAAAGCAGGGGTAGCCATCCTTATATCAGATAAACTAAAATTTATCCCGAAGACTGTAGTGAGAGATGAAGAGGGACACTATATCATACTTAAAGGATCTATCCAACAAGAGGACTTAACAATCCTCAATATATATACCCCGAATGTGGGAGCTGCCAAATATATCAATCAATTAATAACCAAAGTGAAGAAATACTTAGATAATAATACACTTATACTTGGTGACTTCAATCTAGCTCTTTCTACCCTCGATAGGTCTTCTAAGCACAACATCTCCAAAGAAACGAGAGCTTTAAATGATACACTGGACCAGATGGATTTCACAGATATCTACAGAACTTTACATCCAAACTCAACTGAATACACATTCTTCTCAAGTGCACATGGAACTTTCTCCAGAATAGAGCACATACTGGGTCACAAATCGGGTCTGAACCGATACCAAAATGTTGGGATCATCCCCTGCATATTCTCAGACCATAATGCCTTGAAATTAGAACTAAATCACAACAAGAAGTTTGGAAGGACCTCAAACACGTGGAAGTTAAGAACCATCCTGCTAAAAGATGAAAGGGTCAACCAGGAAATTAAGGAAGAATTAAAAAGATTCATGGAAACTAATGAGAATGAAGATACAACTGTTCAAAATCTTTGGGATGCAGCAAAAGCAGTCCTGAGGGGGAAATACATCACAATACAAGCATCCATTCAAAAACTGGAAAGAACTCAAATACAAAAGCTAAACTTACACATAAAGGAGCTGGAGAAAAAACAGCAAATAGATCCTACACCCAAGAGAAGAAGGGAGTTAATAAAGATTCAAGCAGAACTCAACGAAATCGAGAACAGAAGAACTGTGGAACAGATCAACAAAACCAGGAGTTGGTTCTTTGAAAGAATTAATAAGATAGATAAACCATTAGCCAGCCCTATTAAAAAGAAGAGAGAGAAGACTCAAACTAAAAAAATCATGAATGAGAAAGGAGAGATCACTACCAACACCAAGGAAATACAAACGATTTTAAAAACATATTATGAGCAGCTATACGCCAATAAATTAGGCAATCTAGAAGAAATGGATGCATTTCTGGAAAGCCACAAACTACCAAAACTGGAGCAGGAAGAAATAGAAAACCTGAACAGGCCAATAACCAGGGAGGAAATTGAAGCAGTCATCAAAAACCTCCCAAGACACAAAAGTCCAGGGCCAGATGGCTTCCCAGGGGAATTCTATCAAACATTTAAAGAAGAAACCATACGTATTCTACTAAAGCTGTTCGGAAAGATAGAAAGAGATGGAATACTTCCAAACTCGTTCTATGAGGCCAGCATCACCTTAATTCCAAAACCAAAGACTCCACCAAAAAGGAGAATTACAGACCAATATTCCTGATGAACATGGATGCAGAAATTCTCAACAGGATACTAGCCAATAGAATCCAACAGCACATTAAGAAAATTATTCACCATGACCAAGTAGGATTTATCCCCGGGACACAGGGCTGGTTCAACACTCGTAAAACAATCAATGTGATTCATCATATCAGCAAGAGAAAAACCAAGAACCATATGATCCTCTCATTAGATGCAGAGAAAGCATTTGACGAAATACAGCATCCATTCCTGATCAAAACTCTTCAGAGTGTAGGGATAGAGGGAAATTTCCTCAACATCTTAAAAGCCATCTACGAAAAGCCCACAGCAAATATCATTCTCAGTGGGGAAACACTGGGAGCCTTTCCCCTAAGATCAGCAACAAGACAGGGATGTCCACTCACCACTGCTATTCAACATAGTACTGGAAGTCCTAGCCTCAGCAATCAGACAACAAAAAGACATTAAAGGCATTCAAATTGGCAAAGAAGAAGTCAAACTCTCCCTCTTCGCCGATGACATGATACTGTACATAGAAAACCCAAAAGACTCCACCCCAATATTGCTAGAACTCATACAGCAATTTGGTAGCGTGGCAGGATACAAAATCAATGCCCAGAAATCAATGGCATTTCTACACACTAACAATGAGACTGAAGAAAGAGAAATTCAGGAGTCAATCCCATTTACAATTGCACCTAAACAGCTATTAGAAATGACAAATACCCACCATTTGCTTCAACGTGGATGGAACTGGAGGGTATTATGCTGAGTGAAGTAAGTCAGTCGGAGAAGGACAAACATTATATGTTCTCATTCTTTTGGGGAATATAAATAATAGTGAAAGGGAATATAAGGGAAGGGAGAAGAAATGTGTGGGCAATATCAGAAAGGGAGACAGAACGTAAAGACTGCTAAGTCTGGGAAACGAACTAGGGGTGGTAGAAGGGGAGGAGGGCGGGGGGTGGGAGTGAATGGGTGACGGGCACTGGGGGTTATTCTGTATGTTAGTAAATTGAACACCAATAAAAAATAAATTAAAAAAAATTGCACCCAAAAATATAAGATAAACCTAACCAAAGAGGTAAAGGATCTATACCCTAAAAACTATAGAACACTTCTGAAAGAAATTGAGGAAGACACAAAGAGATGGAAAAATATTCCATGCTCATGGATTGGAAGAATTAATATTGTGAAAATGTCAATGTTACCCAGGGCAATTTACACGTTTAATGCAATCCCTATCAAAATACCATGGACTTTCTTCATAGAGTTAGAAAAAATTATTTTAAGATTTCTGTGGAATCAGAAAAGACCCCGAATAGCCAAGGGAATTTTAAAAAAGAAAACTATAACTGGGGGTATCACAATGCCAGATTTCAGGTTGTACTACAAAGCTGTAGTCATCAAGGCAGTGTGGTACTGGCACAAAAACAGACACATAGATCAATGGAACAGAATAGAGAACCCAGAAGTGGACTCTGAACTTTATGGTCAACTAATATTCGATAAAGGAGGAAAGACTATCCATTGGAAGAAAGACAGTCTCTTCAATAAATGGTGCTGGGAAAATTGGACATCCACATGCAGAAGAATGAAACTAGACCACTCTCTTGCACCATACACAAAGATAAACTCGAAATGGATGAAAGATCTAAATGTGAGACAAGATTCCATCAAAATCCTAGAGGAGAACACAGGCAACACCCTTTTTGAACTCAGCCACAGTAACTTCTTGCAAGATACATCCATGAAGGCAAAAGAAACAAAAGCAAAAATGAACTATTGGGACTTCATCAAGATAAGAAGCTTTTGCACAGCAATGGATACAGTCAACAAAACTAAAAGACAACCTACAGAATGGGAGAAGATATTTGCAAATGACGTATCAGATAAAGGGCTAATTTCCAAGATCTATAAAGAACTTATTCAACTCAACAGCAAAGAAACAAACAATCCAATCATGAAATGGGCAAAAGATATGAACAGAAATCTCACAGAAGAAGACACAGACATGGCCAACACGCACATGAGAAAATGCTCTGCATCACTTGCCATCAGGGAAATACAAATCAAAACCACAATGAGATACCACCTCACACCAGTGAGAATGGGGAAAATTAACAAGGCAGGAAACCGCAAATGTTGGAGAGGATGTGGAGAAAAGGGAACCCTCTTACAGTGTTGGTGGGAATGTGAACTGGTGCAGCCACTCTGGAAAACTGTGTGGGGGTTCCTCAAAGAGTTAAAAATAGATCTTCCCTACTACTCAGCAATTGCACTGCTGGGGATTTACCCCAAAGATACAGATGCAATGAAATGCCGGGACACCTGCACCCCAATGTTTATAGTAGCAATGTCCACAATAGCCAAACTGTGGAAGGAGCCTCGGTGTCCATCCAAAGATGAATGGATAAAGAAGATATGGTCTATGTATACAATGGAATATTACTCAGCCATTAGAAACAACAAATACCCACCATTTGCTTCGATGTGGATGGAACTGGAGGGTATTTTGCTGATTGAAAAAAGTCAATTAGAGAAGGACAAACATTTTATGGTCTCATTCATTTGGGGAATATAAATAATAGTGAAAGGGAATAGAAGGGAAGGGAGAAGAAATGTGTGGGAAATAACAGAAAGGGAGACAGAACATAAAGACTCCTAACTCTGGGAAACGAACAAGGGGTGGTGGAAGGGGAGGAGGGCGGGGGGTGGGGGTGAATGAGTTACGGGCACTGAGGTGGGCACTTGACGGTTTGAGCACTGGGTGTTATTCTGTATGTTGGCAAATTGAACACCAATAAAAAATAAATTTATTAAAAAAATAAATGAAAGTTTAAAAAAATAGACAGCAAAAGAAAACTAAAGGCATCTATTACATGAACACAGACACAAATATCTCAAGCTAAGTATTAGCAAACTGAATCCAGGAATACATGATAAACACAGGGGAAACTGTCATGATGAAGTTGGGTTCGCTCCTGAAAAATATGAAAAGATGTTCAACGTCATTATGCAATGCAAATAAATAAAAACCACAATGAGATGTGACTCCACACTCACTAGGAGTATCATAATCATCAAGAAGGAAAATAATGACAAGTATGTGGGGAAGTTGGAACTCTCAAATATTGCTGGTTGGAATATAAAGTGGTCAGCCACTGTGGAAAAGTTTAGTGGTTTCTCCACAAGTTAAACATTACTATATGTTCCAACAATTGTTCTCCTAAGCATATACTTGAGTAGAAATAAGAGTTCAGACAAAGACTTATACACAAACGATATAGCATATGCAGTTGCAATAGCTACAAGATGGAAACAACCTAAACGCCCAAAAATAGAAAAATGGATAAGCAAAATGTGCACACTCATGTGATGGAATATTATTCAGCTATAAAAAGGAATGAAGTGCTGATACACACTGCAACATAGGTAAGCTTTGCAAGCATTATGCTGAGCAAAAGAAGCCAAACAAAAAGCATCCATACATATGATTCTATTTACATGAAATATAAATGTGTATATAAATATAAACACTCAGAATAGGTAGATCCACAGTGATGAAGAGCAGAGTAGTGGTTGCCAGAGGCTGGGAGTGAAGAGGGAATGAGGATGAACCATCTACACAGCATGACGTTTTCATATGGAATAATGAAAATGTTCCAAAACTAGATAGTGGTGATGGTCACCTGATATCGTGAATGTACATAATGCCACTGAATTATAGACCTTAAAATGGTCAAAAAGGCAAATTTTATGTGTATTTTGTCACAGTAAAAAATATGAAGAAAATATAGAATTTAGCTCAAAGGTGAGACATATTATCATTCTTCAGAGTATTTCTCCACTTTTTTTTTTCCACTTGTAATAGAAATCACAATATATATGAATTAAATATATTATATGTAATATATAAGATAATATATAATAATATATTATTAATATATATTATATATTATATAAAATATGTAGTAGAATTATATATTTAATGTGATTTAAAAAATAACTCCTAGAAATTAAATACCAATGAAAATGTTACTTAGGAGTAAAGATACACTGAGGATATTTTCAGAGACATATATGCACATACATGCACACAAGCACACACACCAAAGCTACTGCAGTCAATACAAAAGGAAATTCTAAAGAATGTTTTTCAGGAAGGAGACAAGTTACCCCTGAAGGGCAGGGGTAATCCTAAGTTGGATTCCTATGAAGCAGCCCCTACAGCACAGTCACCAAAACCCTTCCACAAGTAAACTACAGAACCAGAGAATATCATGGTGAACTCTATTACACAAAGTAAAGTAATTCCACACTTACATTTTGGCAAATAGTAAAAATTGCAAGCATTCCACAACTAATTTTATTACACTAGTAAAACTTTAAAATAAAACCAAGAAAGGAAAATACTAAGACACATCAATATCATTCATGAAGATCTAATCCAGACAAAATCACTTAATTCAACAGTACACAAAATGATAGTTTCCATGTATGAGTTAGGTTTACCCCAAGAAAACAAAATTACCTTACTGTTAAAAAGTAGTCAACTAATCTTTGACAAAGCAGGAAAGAATATCTAATGGAAAAAAGATAGTCTCTTCAATAAATGGTGTTGAGAAAATTGGACAACTACATGCGGAAGAATGAAACTGGACCATTCTCTTACACCATACACAAAGATAAACTCAAAATGGATGAAAGACCTAAATGTGAGACAAGAATCCATCAAAATCCTAGAGGAGAACACAGGCAACACCCTTTTTTACTTTGGCCACAACCACTTACTGCAAGACACATCTCTAAAAGCAAGGGAAAAATAAAAATAAAAAAATAAAAAAAATAGGGATCCCTGGGTGGCGCAGCGGTTTGGTGCCTGCCTTTGGCCCAGGGCGCGATCCTGGAGACCCGGGATCGAATCCCACGTCGGGCTCCCGGTGCATGGAGCCTGCTTCTCCCTCTGCCTGTGTCTCTGCCTCTCTCTCTCTCTCTCTCTCTCTGTGACTATCATAAATAAATAAAAATTAAAAAAAAATAAAAATAAAAATAAAAATAAAATAAAATAAAAGCAAGGGAAACAAGCAAAAATGAACTACTCTTGGGACTTCAAGATAAAAAGCTTCTGCACAGCAAAGGAAACAGAAAAACTAAAAGGCAACATACAGAATGGAAGAAGATATTTGCAAATGACATATCAGATAAAGGGTTGGTATCCAAGATCTACAAAGAACTTATCATACTCAACAGCCAAAAACAAACAAATCTAATCAATAATGAGCAGAAGATATGAACAGACATTTCTCCAAAGAAAACCAACAAATGGCCAATAGACACATGAAAAAAAAGCTCCATATCACTTATCATCAGGGAAATACAAATCGAAACCACAATGAGATACCACCTCACACTAGTGAGAATGGCTAAAATTAACAAGATAGGAAACAACAAATTTTGGTGAGGATGTGGAGAAAGGGGAACTCTCTTACACTGTTGGAGTGAATGAAAGGTGGTGCAGCCACTCTGGAAAACAGTGTGGAGGTTCCTTAAGAAGTTAAAAATAGAGCTACCCTCTGACCCAGCAATTGCACTACTGTGTATTTACCTCAAAGATACTGATGTAGTGAAACACCAGGATACCTGCACCCCAATATTCACAGCAGCCAAACTGTGGAAAGAGCCATGATGTCCTTTGACAGATGAATGGATAAAGAAGATTATATATATATATATATATATATATATATATATATATATATTCAGCTATCAAAAGAATGAAATCTTACCATTTGCAATGACATGGATAGAACTAGAGGGTATTATGCTAAGTGGAATAAGTCAGTCAGAGAAAGACAAATACCATATGATTTCACTCATATGTGGAATTAAAGAAAAAAATAGATGAACATCGGTGAATGGTAGGAAAAATAAATAAGATGAAAACGGGGCGGGGGGGAAGAGACCCATAATCATAGGAAACAAACTTAGGGTTGATGATTGGGAGAGGAGTGGGGGGATGGGGTAACTGGGTGATGGGCATGAAGGAGAGCAGGTGATGTAATGAGCATTGCGTATTATATCCAACTGATGAATCACTGAATTCTACCTCTGAAACTAATACACTATATGTTAATTAATTGGATTTAAATTAAAATTTAAAAAAATTTTTTAAAAGATCCGTTGGCCATATCAGAATGCATTTCCTTCTGGGCTCTCTATTCTGCTCCATCAGCTTATGCCAGAACCACACTATTGTGGGGTTGGTTTTATTAAGTAGGCCCCATGCCTTGTCCATAGCCCAGTACAGGACCTGAACTCATGACCCTAAGATCAAGACCTGAGGTGAGATCAAGAGTCAAACACTTACCGACTGAGCCAGACAGGTGCCCTAGAACCACACTGTTTTAATTCTGTGGCTCTGTAACATAGTTTGAAATAAGAAAGTGCTGCATCCAGCTCTGTTCTGCTTCTTCAATATTGTTTTTGCTGTCCAGGGTCATTTATGGGGGTGTATGAATGTTAGGGTTGCTTTTTCTATTTCTAAAAACTGCCATCATTATTTTGATAGGAATTACACTGAAACTGAGGGTCACTTCAAGTACTATGGACATTTTAACAATATGAAGGCTCCCACCCCATGAGCCCAGAATGTCTTCCCAATGTCTTCTAGTTTTCAGTGTACACGTCTTTCACTTCCTTGGTTCAGTCTAATTATTTTGTCCTTTTTGATGCTACTGAGAATGGAGTCATTTTCTTAATTTTCTTTCTGAGTGTTCATGGTTGGTACACAGAAAAGCTACTGATCTTCAAATGTTGATTTTGTGTCCCACAACTTTACTGAATTCACTTATTAGTTCTAACAGTTTTTGGTGGAGTCTCTCGGGTTTCCTGTTTATAGTACCATGTCTTCAGCAAATAGGGACAGTTTGACTTCCCCCTTACAGGTGTGGACACCTTTTATTTTTTTGTGTCTGTTTACTTCCAGTGCTAAGGACTTCCAGTGCTAAGAAGGGACTTCCTTGTCTTATTCTTGCTCTTAGGGGAGACAATTTCAGCTTTTCACCATTGAGAATGATGTCAGCTGTGGGCCTTCATACACAGCCTTTATTCTGTTGATGGACATTTCCTCAAAACCCACTATGCTTTTTAGGATGTATTTTGTTAAATGCTGTTTCTGCAACTATTGAGATGATTGTATGGTTTTTGTCCTTTCTCTAGTTAATGTGTTGGATCGTGTTGATTGATTGCCAGAGGGAAGGAGATGGGCAAAATAGATGAAGAATATTAAGAGCCATAAGTATCTGGTTCTAAAATAAGTTACAGAAATTTGAAAAGTACAGCCTAGGGAATGGAGTCAGTACTATTGTAATAACTTTGTACGGGGACAGATGGTGATTATACTTCTCATGGGGAGAGCTGAATAATGTACAGAATTGTCAAATCACTATATTGTAGTCCTGAAACTAATGTAACATTGTGTGTTGATTATACTTCAATAAATATTAAAGAATAGGGGCTTCTGATATAAATCACGATGGGTCCGTGAAAGGCATTTACACAGCCTTTACAAATATGAAGGCACCTCTGCAGAAGGGATAAAGATTTCTGAAATGTTTTAAATGTTAGTTTTTAAAATATGTATTTGAGAGAGCATTCCGATGCTAGCAGGAGGGAGGGGCAGAGGGAGAGGAAGAATCGGAAGCAGACTCCTCACCCAGCCGGAGCCCGAGCCCCACATGAGGCTTGATACCACAACCTGACGATCATGACCTGAGCCAAAATCAAGAATTGACATTTAACCGACTGAACCGCCCAGGAACACCTCAAATGTTCTTAAGTGAAAAACCCATGCTATGAACCCTTGGGGATGGGAGGACATTTGCGACACCCAGTCTACCTAGAAAGACAAGAGGCCTGGAGGGCCTGATGATGGGAGCTAAGGATTTGGGAGGGTGCCAGCATCCCCTTCCCACCTTGCATGGTGACAGGACCCTCCCCTGGGATACTTGCCCTTCAGGGTGAAGGGCTCAGTGATGACTGGACCTCCATCAATCTACAGTGATGATGTGGGACCCCATTGTGAGTGGAACTGTGGTGCCATGCTCACTACGTGTCCGCAGGCATTTGGAGGCACTCATGCTCCATACCCTGGCTCTGCCATAATGGAACTGTCCCACTCTCCCCAATTATCCAGTCTTTAAACGATAGGTGCTCACACAGTGACAGGTCACAGGTGAGTGGGAGCTGTTCCCTGCTTCCCTTGGGCCACAGGTGGGGGTGCTGGTCTCTTGGGCTGGGTCAAGAATACCCCAACCCCCATGCAATGACCATGAGACAGCTCCTGAAGCCCTTCCACAGCTCCATGGGGTGAGGGCTGCCAAGCTGCTGCCTCAGTCCAGGAAAGGAGGCTGAAGTCAGAGCTCAGGCAGCTCACCTGGGACCTCTGCTCCCCTGAAAGCCCTGTCCTGTGCAGGAGAGACCCAAGCCATGACCTTTCCAGCCCATCCGAGACCCATGGACCCCAACACATGATGACCCATCCACCCACCCTGTGGTCTAGGGTAGACGGTCAGGGCTTTCTGGATCCTCCTGGCCTGTGAGCAGGCTTGCTCTTTATGAACTGGAACATGGGGTCCCTTGTGCTCCCCCTAGACTCCCCCCTCAGGCTATTCACAAATCATTGCGTTCAGGGGGTTCGTTGCATTCAGTTGGTCACACTCTTGCTGGCATAAGTTTTTAATTTTGATGAAGTCCAGTTCGTTGCTTTTTCCCTTTGGTCATTGTGCTTGTGGAATCTAAGAGAAACCTCCAATCCTCTCAAGCCTGTAGGAACACTCACTGGCCGGGCCACTCACCACCATCTTGGCACCAGCCCTTGGCTGGGAAACATCACCCCAAGCATCAGGTCGGCAGTTCCCTGGAGACTCCTGGGCCCCCCGTGTGCTTCTGATAATGGGGTGGGAGAGCTCTGTCATCTCAGTATGACGGTGTGTCCTGGAACAGTGGCTGGGAAGGTGGACTGTAGTTGGGTGAGCTATAGACAGTGAGTGCCCGTGTGTGATCCTCCAACCCAGCATGTCCCCCTAGGAGCTATAGGGTTGTCTCCATGCTCTGGTCAGACATATAGGGATCTGCCCACAGGGAGCAGATAGATGCATGTGTCCTCTGAAGGTTTGCATGCAGTATCATATTTGGATATGTTTGGTTTGTAGTCCATGCAAGAGGACTTGGAGACCCTGCTGGCCCTGGAAAGGGCTGATATCATACCAAATACCATCAGGTGAGGCCCAGACAGGTACCATAGACACTAGAGCACCCACTAGAGGTGGGGACCATATCTGCAAGAGCAGGTGAGGCCCAGGAGGAGATCAGAGCCAAGGATGAGCCAGGTCAGCCCAGACAAGGACCATAGACATCAGAAACAAGTGAGACTCTGGGGATGGTCCTGGCCATTAATAGCACGTGAGGGTCCATCCTGGATCATAGTCATTGGTAACTGATGAGTCCAGGTGAGGCCCAGGCGGTGATCAGACCCAGGTATGGCCCAAATGGTATCATGAGCAGCAAGAGCAGTTATGTACCAGGTGGGGATCATAGCCACAGTCCAGCTGATGAGACCCAAGTGGGTATTGTTCCTAGAGCAGATAAAGCCCAGGTGGGGATCATAGTCCTCAGGAGCACCAGATTTCCAGGTGGGTGTTTTAGCCAGCAAGTAGAGGTGAGACCCAATCAGGGATCCTAATCTCGGCCAAGCAGATAGAGCCTAGGCAGAAATGAAAATAAGAGGAGCAGAGCTTCAGGAAAAGACTGGAGGCATCAGAGCCAGGTGAGGCCCAGGTAGGGATCACAGCCAAGGATGAGCCAGATCAACCAAGACAAGGATCATAGTCATCAGGAACAAGTGAGACCCTGGGGATGGTCCTGGACATCAGTATCAAGTGAGAGTCCATCCAGAATCATAGTCATTGGTAGCCCAAGAGCCCAGATGGGGACCATAGTCACTCACATAGTCAGGTGAGGCCCAGGCAGCGATCATAGTCACCAGGTCCAGGTGAGGCCCAGGTAGGGATTGTCACTGGTAGGAGCAGGTGAGGCTGTCAGGCTGCTCCCACTGGGCAGAGGGGCCCTTCCTCTCATGCCCAGCCAATCTCAGGGGGTCCTGGGTTTCCTCAGGATTCAGGGGAGGGATGAGCCATTCTGCTCCCTCCTTTCCCCATGTCTCTGGCTCTGATCGGTCCCCATCACGGGGCCCTCTCTGTTTCAGGCACACTAAGCAGGGTCTTCACGGGACCCTTGGGATGATGCTGACCTGTCACTGTGGAAGGTCACGGACCATCAGGGCTTTCTCCAGTGAGTCCCCTGGACACAACTTCATCCATCTCAGGGGTGGTTTGCATTTGCAGGAACACCTCTCTGGAAGGTGACCCATCTCCCCAGGTCAGGACCTCATCCCCTGGAGCCCACTTAGGGCCATGTCTGCACTGGGATAGAGCTGAGAGACCAGGAGGCAAACCGCGAAAGTGGGCAGAAAGGGAGCCGGGCCTGGGAGCGGGCTCCCGGGCACTCAGGGGAATGGCCTCCACGCCTGCTTCGGGGAGGGCCTGGTGTCTGTCTCCTGCTTTGGGGTGGGGTGAAGGGGGTGTCCAGTCCCTTCAGCAAGTGCTCTAGAGGGTGAGGGGCTCTGGGACAGTGGTGTGCTTTCTGTAGGAGGATGGCCTGGTCTGGGGTGAGTTGGGAGGAGTGCTACTCACTCACACCCCCCAGGCCAGGGCCTCCACAGTCCCAAAGGCTTCTGCAGGGCTGCAGGTAGATGCCAGGGACAAGGCAAGTTCAAGGAGGGAGGGTGGGCACAGTGGGAGGGGCTGACCAGCTTGGGCAGGAGGAGGGAAGAGGAGGAGGAGGCTGCCCTGGGGCAGGAAAGAGGGAAGGGGACGGGGGACCCAGTGGCCTTGGTCAGAGGGGAGGAGGCTGCTGGGTCGACAGCCCCACAAGAACCTCACGGAGGCTGGAGATTCCATGTGGGGCCAAAAGGGCTGCTTCCTGCCCTCTCAGCCCTGCTCCCTGCCCAGTGGCTGCTTGGATGGGTCAGGGGTGGGTCGTGCTCAGGGACTGTGATGAGACAAGAGGTAAAATGGGCCAAAGTGGCAGAGATGATAGCAAGAGGAGACACAGCCAGGGGGCAGCAGGGGGCATGGCCAGGATGCGGGGGGAGGCTGGCTGGACACCGGGCAGTCAGGCCCTGGGAAGGTGGGGAGACCTCAGTCGGATAGTCATGGGGGCACTCGGGGCACGCTGACAGGTCTCAGGCTGGTCCATCCCAGGACAGTGGCAGGTCACCTCCCAGGGGTGCCGAGGGGCCCCTGTCCAGCCCACCACCAGCAACAACCCTTCTCAGACACCCCAGAATGCTGCTCCTATCTGACCACAGGCAGCTGACAGCCCCTGCCCTCCCTGGGGGAGAGCCCTCCCCTCCCGAGGCCCCTGGGCCCAGACATGGGGGTGTGGGGGTTAGGGCCTGGGCCTCAGGGCTCTGCGTCTCTTGCCTTCCAGGGAGAAGGAGCTGCCTGGCCCCAGCCCCCTTGAGGCCAAGGTGAGAGCCTGTCCTGGGCACCAGACAGGATGTGGACGGTGGGCTTGGGGCCAGGTGTCTGCAGACCCTGTCCCCCAGGATGTCCCCCGGGGTGTCTCCTCAAACCCCCTGTCCCAGCACTGCATGGGCTGCTGGGAATGTGCCCCAGACCTGGAGCCGCGGTCAGCAGGAGAGGCCCTGTACCTTCCTGGCTCCTCTGAGTCCCTGCGGGGGCAACTGGACGTGGCACCAAGTGCCCACCTCCCATGGCTGGAGGCTCATCTGCTGCCCCCACTTGTCCTTTACCAGAAACATCGCCAGGAGACCTGGTGAGCTGACAAGTGGCTAACAATGTTCAGAAAATGGGGCCACTACCATCAAAGCGTGCCCCCCGAGGGTACCCTGTCCTGACCGAGCTAGGGGGCCACCCACAGTCTCCTCCTGCCCCGTCCCCAGGAGAGTCCCCTGCATGGGGAGAGTCTGCTGCTGGAGCTGAAGCCTCCCCAGGTCCAAGGATGGCAGTGGGGGAGCATCAGGTGAGAGCCACGGTCCCCTGCTCCTTGTGGGGGAAGGGGCCCAGCTCTAGGGATGCCCAGCCTCTCTGGAGACACCGTAGAACCGAAGCTGGAATCTCTAGATGCCTCCTGCTCCCTGGGCTCCATGGTGCTGCCCTGGGCTTGTCTAATCAGTTGTCTAATCAGCACTGCCTTCCTTCCTGCAGCTGTGTCGCCAGGTCTATAAGGGGGTCCCTCCCCAGGTATGGGGACAGGTGTGGTTGTGTTTGCTGGACAGGTAGGGCCCTTCCACTCCTGGCAGACACATGGCCCCTAATGGAGGCCGGGGCAGGAGCTGAGGGGAACCTGGGAGGAGGGGGTGAGGTCACCTGCCTGGAGACCTGGGGTGGCCCCAGCATTTCCTGGTGCCTCTCAGACCCAAGGACCCTGCCCACCTCCCTGCTGTCCCCACCTCAGTCCCACTGTCCCTGGAGCAGGGTAGACCTGGGGTCCAGAGAGGGACAGGGCTGCGGGGCTCTGAGCTCCTCCTGGGCAGGGTTGGTGTTGGAGTGATGGGAGCTGGCCCTCTGGACAGGCCTGGAGCCGCAGCAGCCCAGCCCTGGAGCCCCAAGTGGGGCCGAGCAGGTGGGATGGGGCCAGGTTCCTGCTGGATGAAGCAGAATGAGCTCTCAGGTGGGGATGGGAAGAGGAGGACAGTTGGCCCGTGCCACACCTCACTCAGGAGGGCATCAGGAACAGAGGCCCCCCAACTCTCCTTGTCTCCCCAGGTGCCCTGAGAGCAGCCGGTGCCCTGGGGCAGGTTTCAGGGAGGTTTCTCCCTGAGGGCAAGCTCAAGGTCTAGCCTGGGGCTCAGTCCTGGACAGGCCCTGTGCTGGAGGAGGGGAGGAGCCTTGGGCTGAGCCCTGGGAGTCCCCTCCCTACCCGAGGTTGACCCCCTGTGTCCCCTCCCTGCCCATGACAGCTGAGCACAAGCCCTCACACAGGCCCCATGGGCACAGTGGGCACTTGTGCCATCTCTGGCTTCACAGGAGAAGGAAGGAGGTTTCTGCAGGACTCACTCACATGGTAGCCAGCAGTGCTCCCTGCTTAGGATGGCAGTTGGTGAGAGTTCGGGTTCTGTGTCCCTGATGCCAGCTCCTCCTCCTGGGTGCTCCCCACAGGAAATGAAGGAGGAGGCCCAGGTCTCCTATGACATCAAACAAATCGACCTGGATGTTTTTTATTTTTATTAAAGATTTTATTTTTTATTTATTCATGAGAGACACAGAGCAAGAGAGAGAGAGGCAGAGGGAGAAGCAGGCTCCATACAGGGAGCCCGACATGGGACTTGATCCTGGGTCTCCAGGATCACGCCCCGGCTGCAGGTGGCGCTAAACCGCTGTGCCACTGGGGCTGCCCACGACCTGGATGTTAACAGAACCTTCCACTACCACATCATGTTCTGGGACCACAGGGTTCTGGGGGCCCCAGGGTAGCCCCAAGGGGCTTCTGGGTAGCGAACATGGGATCTCTGAGGCCAAGGGGAATTACAGCAGCAAACAAAATACTGCCGCATGGTAAAGTGCTTGGATGACCCATGTGCCCCCTACCTTCTGGGGTCTCTGCAATGGGGAGGCCACTAGGACAGGGCCTCCAGGTGTCACTGTGTGAGCTGAACCCCAAGGTGGTGTGGGGTTGCCCCATGAAGATCAGGGGCTGTGGAAGGGCAGTAAGAGGACATGGGGGCCAGGCAGCACAGCTGCGGCTGGACCAGGACACACATGGACCGAATGAGGTTTGGACAGGTCAAAGTGACAGCAATCCTCAGTGTTTTAATGTATTTCTGAATTTTTTGCATTTTATTTTAGACAATTTGTACTGTTTGTAAATATACATAGTATGATGAACCCCCACATACCGCCCTGGGTCCAGCCAGGGTCCTGCACTGACTGCACGGGACCCAAAAAGCAAGTGTGTCACAGAGCAAACCCCAGACCTGGGGTAGACTTTACTTGTGGACATCTCCGTATGCATCTTACAGAATGGGGATGCCCTGTGTCTGCATGCTCCCCACAGCATAATCCCCCACACCATCCCCTGCACCACCACCCCACCCCCGCACCATCCCCTCACAGCATCCCCTCCACAGCCACCCCCCCCCACACCATCACCGTCCACACCATTGCCCTGCACACCATCCCCCCACACCATTGCTCTCTACACCATCCCCCATACCATCGCTCTGCATATCATCCCCCCACACCGTCACCCCCACACTATCCTCCCTGCACATCATTGCCCCCACACCATTGCCCTGCACACCATCCCCCCACACCATCGCCCTCCACAACATCACCCCCACCCAATGCCCCCACACTATCACCCACACCATCGTCTGCCACATCGTCGTCCCCCTGCACCATTGTCACCCTGCACTATCGCCCCCCACACCATCGCCCCCTTGCAAGGATGTGGTGCAGCTGCTTAGTGTGGGGTATGTTTGTACCTCCCCCACCACGTTAGCGTTCTCTGGATGGTCTGTTCCCATCAGAAGCCTGGGTGTCCTGTAGAGTCCCAGGGGCCACACGGGAGGGAGGGGAGGAAGTGTGCCCCCAGACAGGTGAGTCCAGGTGGATGGAATAGAGGATAGAGCTCTATCTGTGTGCAGCGTGGGGTGGCTGGTGGTGTGTATCAGAGCCCGAGACCCACAGAGGCTGACCTGGAGGGGCACCAGGGACAGGGCTGAGGAGCCACCAGGCAGGGGTGCACTGGGGCTTCCTGGGGGGCCCCTTGGACCATCTCAACCATGAGGGGTCGATGCTCCTCCATGCAAGGAACCTGGTGAACCCTGTGTCACCCTTGGCTCTCAGAGTACAGCTGCGTCAGGCTGACCCGTGACCAGGTCCAGAGTGAGCCAGCCTCTAGCAGCCCTGGCACGAGGGCAGTGGGAGCTGGGGGTGCAGACTCAGGCAGCAGTGTGGGAAGGCAGGCGAGCGGCTTCTGGGAAAGCTGAGCGGGGCTTTACCACAGTACACCCCAAAGTGCTCATAGAGAGTGGACCAATTGGTTCAAATCCTTGTATCCAAGTCAAACCTACACGAACGTTCCCTGCTTTCTTCACAATGGCTCAAACCTGGAAGCACCCAAGATGTTCTTGGATGAGCAAGCACGGGAATCCCTAACACACAATCCAGTTCAGGGACACAAGGAAGGCACTGTGGATGCGCTCAGTGCCATGGATGCACCCACTGCGTTTGCTCAGGGCAGGAAGCTAGATGGGGGCTGGTGGTGTTCCCAGGACATAAGGAACAAGCCAGAGCAGGGAGACGAGAGTTGTCAGAGCAGGGTCAGGGGGAGCGCCTGGCTTCCAGGGGGGCGTTCAAGGTGGGGGGCTGCTCCAGGGCTGGAAGGGGAGCTGGTGACTCAGGGAGAGCCCAGGAGCTGCACACCCCACAGCAGGAGCTCTCCTGGAGGCACACGGAAAACACCAGAATGCAAATAAACCCCAGCATGCTGTATGTGTGAGGTCGCTGCCTATCACCGTGTGCCGGCCTGACCCCAGAGAATTGTCCCCCACTGAGGTGCCCTGAAGAGTGCAGGGCCTGCCTGGCTGGTGTCCACACCTTGCCAGGCTTGCTGGGCAGGGGGCCGGACTGAGCAGACCACCCTGCTGTCCCCCCTCCTAGCCAGCAAGCCCTGTTCCACATGCTGTCAGCCTATTCCATGTACAACACCATGAATGCCCCTGCCCCCGGGCCTCCTGCCCTGCAGGTGTCCTTGTCCTGAGTATTAGTGACCAACAGGTTACATAGTTAGGGCCCCAGCTCCCACTGTCCCAAGATGCAAGGGAGGGTCTGTCTCCTTCAGGACCTGGGCAGGGGGCTGGGGTGCAGACCTCCCTGTGGGAGTGCCTGAGTGCTGGGGCTGCCTGGGGCTCTCATGTGCAGTTGCTGTCCTAAAACTCAGGTAGGTGCTGCCATCTGGGCTTCATCTGGCTGTGGGCTGGCAGGGTGGCCTGGGTGGGGAAAGCAGGCAGCCAGATGGGAGGCTGGAGGAGCAGTGGGAGTGCAAGACTGTTCTGCAGATGGTGGGGCGGGTGGCCATGGCTCAAGGACCCCAAGGGCCACCTGGGGAGGCGGTGCCCTTGCTGGTGTGGAGGCAGGCTGGGTGGGGGTCCCCGCCTGCCCCACGGCTGGAGCAGCCCTGCAGGCAGGCTGGCTGTGGCAGGTGGGAGTCCCAGCCTGAGTTGAGACCCCCAGGGGCCCTGCTCAGGCTGCTCCTCTCACCCCGCTGTCCCTTAGACCCCCTTCTCGCTCACCCTGAAGCTCTGGGACTCCTACATCCTGGACAGGGAGCGTGTGCTCACAGCCATGGCTTACAGGATCCTCAAGGTGCACAGGAGTAAGTGAGCCTCTGGGAACCCAGGTGTGCCCGAGGAGGGGGACAGGGACGTTGACCTACTACTTTGAGTACCCATCGCGCTGGCCACGCACTGCCCACGGCACTCCTGGGCACAGCTGGACCCCCAGCCACTGCCCCTGGGGGGCACCCTGGAGCCACAGGGTGGGGCCCCTCTGGGTCTGACTCACCCACTGCCCAGAGCACTCCTGAAGCTGCCCCTGGAAGGTCTTTGGGAGTTTCTGCAGGACTCGCTGGCCCAGCCCTGGGCCCTGGAGGATGAGGTGGTGTTCAGACGCCCCCGGGCAGCTCCGAAGGATGACGTATGACCTCCCCCACCCCCCAGGTGGGCTCAGGGCCCTATCCCCTCCCGATTCAGCCTCCTGGGGCTGCCCACAGTGGAAAGAGCCCCCAGGGCCTTCCTCCTCATCTTTGGGCCTCTCCTCTTCTGCTCCAACCTCGGGGATGCCAGGCCAGGGCTAGGGGTGCGAGCACTTACTGCAGAGGCTGGGCACCAGCAGTGTGGAGAGCTGCGGACAGGGTCAGACCGGGGCGGGGGGGGGGGGGGGCACACAGGATCCGTGAGGACCCCTGGGGCCCCCCTGCTGGGGACACACAGCCTGCTGGTGATGCTAACTCAGTTGGCCTTTTTCCAGAGGAACCTGAAGAGTTCCCCATGAGGCCCCTGGGCCTGGAGTGAGCGTCCCCGGCGCCAGGGCCTCTCCTCCCTTCTCCTACTGTTGACATGCTGCCCAGAGTGGACGAGCAGGCCTCCCCAGGCCCAGCCACCCAGCCTGAGCTGCCTGGACTCCCCTCCTGGCCAGGCCATCCTAAAGGCCGAGGAGCCACTGTAGGAAGGAATACCCAGAGCCCATGGCTGCATACCTGTGTCCAGGAACACTGGGGGCTCTGCTTCTGGCCAGGCCGCCCCCAGCCCAGGACCCCTCACTGGCCAGGCTGCCCCCACAGTGACGGAACTCCCTCCCCATCCTCCCAGTGAACCAGGAGGGTGCAGACAGGCAGTCCACAGACATGGGCTTGAAGCCAGAACACGGGTCCCCTTCCCTTTGGCACTTGCCTGGGCCACCCCAGAGGCCATATGACAGGCCAGGCCCTGGACTCCCCTGGGACTCCTCCCATCATGGGGTCCACCTAGCCCACTAAAGACAATGCTCTAGTGCCCAAGACACCCTTCCTGCTCTGTGGCCACAGCAGCTCAAGCCCCTCACTGGGCAGTGACTGACCCAGCCAGGGGAGAGTCAGGGCAGCACTGAGCCAGCTGCCCTAAGGCCCCACACATGCCTGGGACCCTCTGACCTCTACAGCCCCAGGGAAGCTCAATGCTCACAGGCCTCTGGAGCAGAGCATGATGGGGAGTGTGGGGGCCCTAAGGCTCTGGCCAGCCAGCACCATGCCCTGCCTTGTCTCACTGTACTTCCTGGAGGGCGGTACACTCAGGGATGCAAGTCTCTGACCCAGAGGGACCGAGGCTGGCCTCTCCCCAGGCTCTGAGGGGGCAGGGTCAACATGAGCCCCACCCAGGGCCAGAATGAAGACTGATGGAGTCAAGCCCCCCGTGGCCCTGGCCAGTCCTGGATTCTGCCCCAAGCCTGTTTGAGCCCTCTCAGAGCAGTATGTGGCCTCCTGGGACCTGGGTGTGCCCCACAGATCCAGGTCTCTGACCTAGGGCAGCACTGGGAATAACAGGACCCCCCAGGATAGGGGCAACAGGGGCAGGCCAGTGGGCCCCACCCTCACCCACACTAGGAGGCAGGCTCCTCCACATGCTGGGTCTCCAGCAGTCAGTCATCAATGAGCCAGAGGCTGGGGTCCAGCTGGGACTCGCCCCAGGAACCCAAAAGCTGCAGGTCTGGGTAAGGTCTGCTGTCCTCAGAACTGCTTCTCATGGCCCAACCTCAGGAAATATGCCCCCACCCAGAGTCGGCACAGGCTCCAAGGTGGGGCACTCTAGCACCCACAACCCCATGTGATTTCAGCATTCCTATAAAGGACAAGGTCTCCCTCCCCAGGGGAAGGCACACACCCTCAGCTCTGAGCCCCTGTTTGCTGTTGAAAGTTCAATAAAGTGTTGTTGTGTTCAAATGCACACCCAGCCCATTTCTGCATCTCCCAGAGCTCTGCGCAAGAAGCACCAGACAGACCCCCAGAAAGTAGGAGGGGGCACCTCCCAGGCCCCTGACCAGCTCTGCAGAGGGGCCACCAGGCAGACAAAGCTGATGTTCCTACATGCCTTCCAAGGTTGGCCAGATGCCAGGGTCAGAACCATCATAGACTTTACTGTGACTCAGCCTATGCCCCATAGGCCAGGACGGGGCTGGGAAAGAGTAACACCCAAGGGGGCCCGGTGGCCTCAGTTCATGACAGTCTGTGCAAAGCGCCCTGGGAGGTCTGTGCTCCCTCTGTCCAGGGAGCCTGGACTGGCCGGGTTCTGGGGGTGCTTCCTCCCTTCCTTGCCCTGTGCCTGTGCTCCTGGGGCACAGAGGGCCAGCAGGGCTGTCAGCATGGCCCTGGAAGAGATGTAAGGACAGAAGGCACTTGCAGCTCATGCACCTGGGCCACCGTCACTAGGTGGGCTCAGCTTGCGCACCTCGTGCTGCTGGATCTCTTGCACCAAGTTGTGGAAAGCAACCACCACGCCCTAGCAAGAAGGGGCTGGGTGAGAGAGGGGCTTGGCCCAGGGGCCTGGCAGCACAGGAGACTGAGGGACCCCAGCCCTTTCCCCATCCTGACTCCCACACACAGGCAGCCCCAGGGCTCTCCCCCATCGGGCAGCTTGCTCTTCAGGAGCTCCCCCACAGGGTGGCCCTGAGGTCTGGCTCCCAGCTTGGGAGGCATCGAGAAGAGAAGCCAGTGCTCAGCTGGGACCCACTGCCAGACACATGAATGTGGCCAAGCTGGACCTTCAAACTCAGCTGACCCTCCAGCAGAAAGTCATTGCACGAGTGAGTCCAGGGTCGACCAGTAGAACCCAGCTAGCCACCCAATGCCAGCACCAGAAATAATAAAGAAATGTTGTTTCAAGCCAGTTCAGTGTGAAGATGACACAGCCTGGGGATCAGATAGCTGCACAGCGATAGATACACACACACACACCTCAAAACGAACAAAAGTCGGAATCCCCCCTCAATGTTGTCAGCAGCAGAATTTTTACATACACGATACTCTAGTCACACGAGAGAATAGACTGAAGATGCTACAAATCATGACTGCAGAGAGGTGTTGGAGGCATGGAGATGTGCTTGCTGGGCTCTGACAATTAGTGAAGAGTTGTAGGAAACATTTGACAGAGGGTGGGCCCTCTCTTAGGAAAGGACACCAGAACATTTTGAAGGCTATAGCTGGTGAAATCTGTCCTTCTCTTTTGCAGCTTCTGTTTCTTCCTCTACTTGTTCTTCATAATTATATTTCAGCCTCCCCCCTTCTTCCAAGCCAATGGCCATACAGGCTTTTTAAAGACATTAGGTCCTAAAAGGAGGCAGAGATTTGGCTACTGGTTTCAGGAATGATTATTGCTTAGATGTATGCTGATCCACCAAACTCCTGCCTTCACAGCTCTTCTCTCCTTGCAGATGAGGGGGAACACAGGTCTTATAATGAAAGAAGTCCACTCCCACTTTGGTGGGACCATCACTGTGGAGGATGTCATCTGGGCAAAGCAGTGAAAGTAGGGTTGATGAAGAATGGGTTGCAGATTAGACATTCCGGTTTGTTTTTTCTTTCTGAAGCAAGCACTTACCTTTGATGCCATGTTTTGTTCATCCATTTATTATTTTTAAATACTGTATTTTTGTGTAATCTCTATATCAAACGTGGAGCTCAAACTCACTACCCTGATATCAAGAGTTTCACACTCCACTGACTGAGCCAGTCAGGCACCCAGTGCCATGTTTTGTATCTTTGCTTGCACGCCTATCTCTGCATCCGGCTGGAACATTAAGTCCACAAGGGGGGAGCTTTAGTTATCTCCAAATCATGGAATGTTCTTGCTATATCCCAATCCTAGAACAATGTTTGCCATTGAATAGCACTTTAAATAAATCATCGGTTAAAGGACTACTGGTAAAGGAAATTGTCAACATTTAACATATATGGGCCCAGCTCTCTGGGCTCCCAGGGAAGCTATGCTTTCTTTAACACTTATCAAGGTCCAAATGATTCCACAAAACTTCAAAGGGTGGGCTTAATTTCTTCCCTGAACACATGCTGCATGTCTGGTTCAACTAATATCAATCAATCAAAGGGGGCCTGGCTGGCTCCGTGTGGTTGGTAAGAGTATGCGACTCTTGATCTTGGGGTAGTGATCTTGGGTGTCTGCGCCTAAGGGAGCTTCCCCGCCCCCTGCTGGTGCCAGGCTCAGTGGGAGCTGTTTGTCCTGTGAGGCCTTTGTCCCCTGGGTGTCTCCCAGGCACAAGGTGAAACAAGGAGGAAAAACACCACTGTGGCAGCCAGAATTCCAGCTCTGGAGTCAGTTCCCGGTGAGTAACTAACAGAGTCTCCCTGTCCACACTGGCCTAGGTGTTCCTGGGGCAGCGAGGGTGCGCTGATCTGCACAGCTTGAAGGTGCCCAGTGGCAGGAGAGGCCTCGGTGTCCTGGGTCCTCCCGGCTTCCGCCTGTCCCGGGGAGCACAGGATCCTGGGCTCTGTCTGTTTCAATGCTCTGGGATCCAGGGGCCCTGTGCTGCTGGACCCACACCCCCAGGGACCGCCTCTTCCAAAGGGAATGGAGGACAGCCACCTCCATCTGGAGCCAACCCAACTAACGACTGGCTTCTTCCAAATGCCCCCGAGGGCTGCGGCGCTCCAGCCCTTTACCAAGATGGGCCATTGGTTGGTGGTGAGCTTTCCCCTGGACACCTGAGAACCAGCACAACAGAGCAAGTTCTTGACCAAGCAGCCCTGGAAAGCTTCAGGACTGAGAGAAAATAGTATATAGAACTAGAGGGGCCTTTATTTTATTTTATTTTTTCTTTCTTTTTCCATTATGACTCATTTTTATATCAGATAAAAATTTCTGATATATTTTCTCTTTTCCCACCTTAACTACAATATTTTACCAACTCCTCATTTTTAAGTGTTTTCCTTTTTGACTTTAATATTTCTACAATTACATGTCTTGGATATATTTTTTACTTCTGGATTTCCTTCAATGTATAGAATTTAATTTTGGTAGATATATATGAGATATGGGTTTTTATTTTTTATTTATTCTGCCTTGTTTTGTTTTATCATGGTGGAAGTTAGTATCTTCTAAAGCAAGACCACATACACCCAGAACTAAGTGGTTAATTGTGTGAGATTATATTCTCTCTTCCTTCCCATTCTGTCCCCCTAATTTATCTTTTTTATATTTTGATGGTCAATGTTGGGTCTTTATATAAGTATTTCTGGTTTATATAAGTTTGGGATTGAGCATCTTCTAACATACAGAACAAAATACACTCAGAACCAAGAAGGTCACTCTCGAGGATCCCCGAGGGACATTACATTCTCTTTCTACTACCACTACTTCACCACAACCATCACCTCTTTTTACTTTTACATATCAATTTACTTATTTTATTTATTTTTATTTATTTATGATAGTCACAGAGAGAGAAAGAGAGAGAGAGAGGCAGAGACATAGGCAGAGGAAGAAGCAGGCTCCATGCACCGGGAGCCTGATGTGGGATTCGATCCCGGGTCTCCAGGATCGTGCCCTGGGCCAAAGGCAGGCGCCAAACTGCTGCACCACCCAGGGATCCCACATATCAATTTATAATATTTTTTATTAGAGTTCGATTTTCCAACATATATTATATTATAATACCCAGTGCTCATCCCATCAAGTACGGCCCTCAGTGCCCGTAACCCAGTCACCACATTCCCCTGCCCACCTCCCCTTCCACAACCCCTTGTTCGTTTCCCAGAGTTAGGAGTCATGTTTTGTGACTGTCTCTGATTTATCTCCCTCATTTTCTCTCTTTCCCCTATGATCCCTTTCATTACTTTTTATATCCCCTGTATGAGTGAAACCATATAATGATTGTCCTTCTGAGATTGACTTACTTCACTCAGCGTTCCATCCAAGTCGAAGAAAATGGTGGATATTCATCCTTTCTGATGGATAATAGCCCGTTGTATATATTTTACCACCTCTTCTTTATCCATTCATCTTTGCATAGACCGAGGCTCCTTCCACATTTTGACTATGGTGGCCATAGCTGCTATAAACATTGGGGAGCCAATGTCTTGGCTTTTCATTGCATCTGTATCTTGGGGTAAATCCCCAGTAGTGCAATTGCTGGATCGTAGGGTAGGTCTTATTTTAACTCTAGAGGAACCTCCACAAGGCTTTCCAGAGTGGCTGTACCAGTTCACATTCCCACCAAAAGTGCAAGAAGGTTCCCCCTTCTCCACATCCTCTCCAACATTTGTTGTTTCCTGCCTTGTTAATTTTCCCCATTCTCACTGGTGTGAGGTGGTATGTCATTGTGGTTTGATTTGTATTTCCCTGATGGCAAGTGATGTGGAGCATTTTCTCATGTGCTTGTTGGCCATGTGTATGTCTTCTTTGGTGAAATTTCTGTTCATACCATTTGCCCATTTCATTATTGGATGGTTTGTTTCTTTGCTGTTGAGTTAAATAAGTTCTTTTTTTTACATCTTGGATACTAGCTCTTCATCTGATATGTCATTTGCAAATACCTTCTCCTGTTTTGTATGTTGTCTTTTAGTTTTGTTGACTCTTTTTTTTTTTTTTTGCTGTGTAGAAGTTTTTATGTTGATTAATATTCAATAGTTCATTTTTGCTTTGTTTCCCTTGCAGAAATAGAAAACCTTGCAAGAACTTGCTGTGGCCAAGTTCAAAAAGTGTGTTCCTGTGTTCTCTTCAATGATTTTTACAGAGTCTTCTCTCAAATTTTGGTCTTTCATCCATTTTGAGTTTATCTTTGTGTCTGGCCTAAGACAATGGCCTAGTTTCATTCTTCTGCACATAATAGTCCAATTTTCCAGCACCAATTATTGAAGAGGCTATCCTTTCTCCAGTGGATAGTCTTTCCTGCTCTGTCAAATATTAGTTGATGAAAGAGTTGAGGGCCCACTTCTGGGTTCTCTGTTCTGTTCCATTGATCTATGTATCTGTTTTTGTGCCAGTACCACACTGTCTTGATGATCACAGCTTTGTAGTACAACTTGAAATCCAGTAGTGTGATGCCACCGGCTCTGTTTTTCTTTTGACCATTCCCCTGGCTATTCAGGGTCTTCCCTGATTCAGAACAACTATTTTTTTTAAGATTTATTTATTTGTTCATGAGAGACACACACAGAGAGAGGCAGAGACACACAGGCAGAGGGAGAAACAGGTTCCACACAGGGGAGCCTGAGGCGGGACTCGATCCCGGGACTCCAGGATCATGCCCTAGACCGAAGGTGGTGCTAAACCGCTGAACCACACGGGCTTCCCTGATTCAGGACAACTCTTAAGACTACTTGTTCCAACTCTGTGGAGAAAGGCCATGGTATATATACATCACCTAACTAAAATCTTAGAAGTAACTATGCCTTCAAGCCAGATTCTGCTAGCTTCTCTTTTATGCGAGTTAGACCCTAGCTCCATTCAATTTGAGCATATTACTAGGAAATCGCTGTACTGAAGTGGATACAACAGGCATCTGGGCCTGCAACTTCCAAATGCTTTGCACACAACTTCTGCCAGCATCTAACTTAAGGAGGATGGAAGCTAAGTCTACAGGAAGTCAGGATGTGTGAGAGTCCTGCAAGAAGCTAAACTCTAAGAAATAAGGATGTCTTGAAACCAGCTTTCAACTAGAATCCTACTTGTTGAAGTTAGAACTTAGCACCTTACTTAAGGACGAGGTTCCACTGAAGCGCTGTACTTTACACAGAGACACAAGCCTCTCAGGCCCGCAGCAGGCCACTTAGCTCTTTCGCAGATTCCGACGATCATCTAAGAGAGGATGTTAGAAATTACATTCACAAGCACTGTGAAAATGCCAGGGACAGCACCTATGTCCCACAAGCTGAAGGAAGTCTGTCTAGTAGCCAGATTACAAGTACACATGCTCCTATGGGAGTTATAAGCAAACATCATTCTAATGTAGGCAATTCCATTGGAAAAGGTGTCTTGAACTCCGAGACACTAGCCCTCCATGACTGCAGCTTGCCACTGGCCTCAACGCAGTTTCTGACAAGCAAATAAATTAAGGATATTACAAAGTAAATCCACAGGAAGTGTGGAACTGCAAGGGAAAGCACGTGTGCTCAACTCCCAGAAGTAAGCATGCCTCGAATCGAGCATACAGCTAGACTCGCTCCTATAGCAGATAGTGGCAAACGTCATTGTGAGGTAGGATCGACCGAGGCAAAGGCAGCCTTCAACTTGGAGACACACGCCTTCCAGGCCTGCAGCTTGCCACCAGATTCTCATGCTGCTTCTGACAAGCTTCGAAATGAGGTTGTTGGAAAGTAAATCCCCAGACAGTGTGGAACTGGGAGGGACCTCACCTAGGCTCAACTCTCAGAAGGAAGTACGCCTTCAAGCCAGATGTCAGCTAGCTCGTCATTTAGGCCACTTAGCACCTGGCTCCCTTCGCATTGAGCATAGTACTAGGAAATCGCTGTATTGAATCGGATACGACAGGCATATGGGCCTGCAACTTCCACGTGCTTTTCACACGACTTCTGCCAGCATCTCACGTAAAGATGTTGGAAGCTAAGTCCACAGGCAGTCAGGATGCGGGAGCGTCGTGCCAGAAGCTCAGCTCTCAGAAGTAAGTAGGTGTTCAAGCCAGCCTTCAACTAGCTTCGTTCTTCTTCGAGTTAGAAGTTAGCACCTTACTCCGTGATTAGGTTCCATTGAAGTGCTGTACTCCCCTGGTGACACAAGCATTCCAGGCCTGTCACTGGCCGCTAACCTCTTGGGCAACTTCTGACGATCATAAAAAGAGGACGTTGGAAA
This sequence comes from Canis lupus baileyi, assembly GCF_048164855.1. Lineage (NCBI taxonomy): Eukaryota > Metazoa > Chordata > Mammalia > Carnivora > Canidae > Canis > Canis lupus. Next base: position 36,789,745 of record NC_132848.1, read on the forward strand.
TTACATCCGCAGGTAGTGTGAAAGTGGGAGGGACAGCACCCGTGTTCAATTCGGTGATGGAATTCTGCCGTGTAGCCTGCTTACAAGTATACATGCTCCTATGGGCGTTACAGGCAAACACTATTCTACTGTAGGAATTTCTATTGCAAAAGGTGGCTTGAACTCGGAGACACTAGGCCTCCATGACTGCAGCTTGCCACTAGCCTCAGACACAGCTTCTGTCAAGCCTACCAAAGGAGGATGTTAGAAACTAAATCCACAGGCCGTGTGAAACTGCAAGTGGCAGTACATCAGCTCACGTCTCAAAAGTAAGTACGCTTGAAGCCAGGTTTCAACTAGGCTCTCATTGATGGCAATTTTAATCTAGCCCCCTTCTTAGTGAGGATGTTGTGGGAAATCTCTCTATTGAACAGGGAGACACCAGACATCTGGACCTGCAATGTACACTTTCTTCTCACGCAACATGTCAAGCATCGAACATTAGGATGTTAAAGCTAAGTGTTTAGGCAGTCAGGATTGGGGAGCTACAGGTGGTAATCAACTCCCAGTAGTGAGTATGCCTCGAATCCGGCATACAGCTAGACCCCGTAATCTGGGAGTTAGTGGCTAACTTCATTCTGCCGTATGATTGTGGCAAAGGTGTCTTGAACTCACCCCTTCCAGGCCTGCAGCTTCCATTTGCCTCTCATGCTCTTCTGTCTGCTACCTAATTGAGGATGTTGAAAATAAATCCCTGGGCAGTGTGGAAGTGGGAGGGAACTCACCTAGGCTCAACTCTCGGAAGTACTTATTCCTTCAAGCCAGATGTCAGCTAGCTCCTCATTTATGCCACTTAGAACCTGGCTCCTTGGGCAGCCCGGGTGGCTCAGCAGTTTAGCGCCACCTTCAGCCCAGGGCATGATCCTGGGGTCCCGGGATCTAGTCCCACATCAGGCTCCTTGCATGGAGCCTGCTTCTCCCTCTGTCTGTATCTTTCCCCACCCCCACCCCCGTCTTTCGTGAAAAAATAAAATCTTAAAAAAAAAAAAGAACCTGGCTCCTTTCTTATTGAGTATCTTTCTTGGAAATCGCTGTATTGAATCAGATACAACAGGGGATTGGGCTTGCAACTTCCACATGCTTTTCACACAGCTTATCCCAGCATCCAATGTAGGGATGTTGCATGCTAAATCTACAGGCAGTCAGATGCGGGAGTGTCCTGCAAGAAGCTGCACTCTCTGAAGTTAGGATGTCTTTAGCCAGATTTCAACTTGCTTCGTTCTTCTTTGAGCTAGAACTTAGCATCTTACTCTGTGAGGAGGTTCCTTTGAAGCGCTGTACTCTACTCGAAGACACAGCCTTCCAGGCCTGCAACTGGCTGCTTAGCTCTCACGCAGCTTCAGACAATCATCTAAAATGGATGTCAGATATTATATCCCCAGGCAATGTGAAATTTCCAGGGACAGCCTCTGTGTTCAATTCTCTGAAGGAAGTCTGTCTGTAGCCAGTTTATAAGTATACTTGCACCTATGGGAGTTACAAGGAAATAGCATTCTATTGTAGGAATTTCCATTGCAAAAGGTGTCTTGAACTCGGAGGCACTAGCATCCCATGCCTGTAGCTTGCCACTTGCCTCACATGCAGCTTCTTACAAGCATATAAAACGAGGATGTATGAGTGTAAATCCCCAGTCAGTGTGGAACTGCAAGGGACAGCACCTGTAGTCAACTCTCAGAAGTAAGTATGCTTTGTAGCCTGTTTTCATCTAGCCTCTCTTGATGGCACATGGCCACCACTGGGTGGTGGGCACTGAGGGGGGCACTTGATGAGATGAGCACTGGGTTATACGCTATATGTTGGCAAATAGAACTCCAATAAAAAAAATAAGAAGAATAAAAGAAATGATTAAGTGGAAAGTTTGATGAGAAATGGGATATTTATATAGAATCTCCCATAAAATATGAATTCGTTATAGAGAAGTAATAGAAAAGCCTGGAAGGCACCACTTTCAACAATGATCAAAGAGAATATATTTAGTTATAAGCAACTGAAATTGTTCTCCACCAAATAATATGCAATAGAAGAATTCATCATGGCTTTTGTAGTAATCCTGGCAAAGTTGCATAACCTGAATTGAATCAAGAGAAAACTCAGAAAAAAGCAAATCCGTGGGCATTATAGCAAATAACTGACCTGAGGTCTTCAAGGTGTCAAGATCTTGAGATAGAAGACTGAGAAACTGTCTCAATCTAAAGGAGACTAGAGAGACATTATCAACTGCAACACATGATTCTAAGTTGTATCTTTATCCTATTTGGGGACAACTGGTGAAAACTGAATCGATTCTGAAGATTAGATGTAAAAATGTTAATGTCCTGATTTTGATGATTCTGTTGTGGTTATATTAAAAAATGTCCTTGATTGTGGGAAATTACACTAAAGCATTTGGGAGTGAAAGGGCATCATGTCAGCAAATTATAGATAAATATTTCAGGGGGAAAAGGTCTTTGTGCTGTACTTGCAAATTTTGTAATTCTGAGATTGTTTTGAAACTAAAAAATACGTGTTATTACATTTATAAATTAAAAACTCTAGTTATTGATACTCTAAAAAAAAGCCATCTATGAAAAGCACACAGCAAGTATCATTGTCAATGGGGACAAGCTGAGAGCCTTTCCCCTCAGATCAGGAACATGACATGGATGTCCACTCTCACCACGGTTATTCACCATTGTCTCTCCTTTCCCTTTATTCCCTTTCACTAATTTTTATATTCTTCAAATGAATGAGACCATATAATGTTTGTCCTTTTCCGATTGACTTATTTCACTCAGCATAATACCCTCCAGGTCCCTCCACGTCAAAGCACATAGTGGGTATTTGTCGTTTCTTATTTTTTTTAATAAATTTATTTTTTATTGGTGTTCAATTTGTCAACATACAGAATAACACCCAGTGCTCATCCTGTCAAATGCTCACCTCAGTGCCCACCACCCAGTCACCCCCACCCCCCGCCCACCTCCCCTTCCACACCCCTAGTTCGTTTCCCAGAGTTAGGAGTCTCTCATGTTCTGTCTCCCTCACTGATATTTCCCACTCATTTTTTTCTCCTTTCCCCTTTATTCCCTTTCACTATTTTTTATATCCCCCAAATGAATGAGACCATATAATGTTTGTCCTTCTCCGATTGACTTATTTCACTCAGCATAATACCCTCCAGTTCCATCCACGTCGAAGCAAATGGTGGGTATTTGTCGTTTCTAATGGCTGAGTAATATTCCATTGTATACATAAACCACATCTTCTTTATCCATTCATCTTTTGATGGACACCAAGGCTCCTTCCACAGTTTAGCTATTGTGGACATTGCTGCTAGAAACATTGGGGTGCAGGTGTACCCAGGGCAATTTAAACGTTCAGTGCAGTCGCTGTCAAAATTCCATGGACTTCCTTCAGGGAGTTGGAACAAGGACTCAGAAGAGTTGCCTGCACTGAAAAAGACTCTGAATAGCCAGGGAAATAGTGAAAAAGAACACCAGAGCCAGGGATATCACAAGGCCGAATCTCAAGCTGTACTACAAAGCTGTGATCCTCAGACAGTATGGTCCTGGCACAAAAACAGACACCTAGCTTAGTGGAACAGAAAAGAGAACCCAGAAATGGGCTCTCAACTCTATGGTCAACTGGTATTTGACAAAGGAGGAGAGACCTTTGGAAGGACAGTCTTTTCAGAAATGGTGCTGGGAAAATTGGACAGCCACATGCAGAGGAGTGAAACTAACCATTCTTTACACCAGACACAAAGGTAAACACAAAATGGATGAAAGTCCTAAGTGGGAAACACAAAGCCAGCAAAATACAAGAATAGAACACAGGCAACACCCTTTGTGAACTTGGCCACACACCTTCTTGCAAGATACATCAATGAAGGCAAAAGAAACGAGAGGAAACTAACTATTGGCACTTAAACAACAGATAAAGACTCTGCACGGCATAAGACATTCAGCAAAATGAAAAGACCACCTACAAAATGGGAGAAGATATTTGCAAATGACATATCAATAATTGGCTAGGACCCGAGATCTACACAGAACTAATTAAACTCAACGCCCAAGACACAAACAATCCAATCCTGAAATGGGCAGTTGGCATGAACATAAATGTCACCAAAAAGACGTAGACATGGCCAACAAGCATATGAGAGAATTCACCACATCACTTGCCATCAGGGAACTACAAACCAAAACCACAATGAGATACTACTTCACACCAGTGAGAATAGTGAAGATTAATGAGACAGGAAACCATGAGTGCTGGAGAGGATGTGGAGAAAGGGGAACCCTCTTGCACCATTGATGGGAATGTGAACTGGTACAGTCTCTCTGGAAAGCAGTGTGAAGTTTCCTCAAAGAGTGAAAAGAAGAGCTGCCCTATGACCCAGCAATCGCACTACTTGGGATTTACCCCAAAGATACAGAGATAGTGAAAGGCCGAGACACTGGCACCCCGATGTTTATAGAAGCAAAGGCCACCATAGACAACTGTGGAAGGAGCCTTGGTGTCCATGGAAAGACGAACGGATAAAGAAGAGGTGGTGTAATATATACAATGCACTATTGCTCAGGCATCAGAAATGACGAAGACTCACTGTTTTCTTCAACGTGGGTGGAACTGGAGGTATTATGCTGAGTGAAGTCTGTCCATCGGAGCAGGACAATCATTATACGGTTTCACTCATACAGGGAATACAAGAAATAGTGAAAGGGATCATAGGGGAAAGGAGAGAAAATGAGGGAGAAAAATCAGAGAGGGTCCCAAAACATGAGAGACTCCTAACTCTGGGAAACGGACAAGGGATAGAGGAAGTGGAGGTGGGTGGGGGCATGGAATGACTGGGTGAGGAGCACTTTGAGGATCACTTGATGTGATGAGCGCTTGGCCTTATACTGTATTCTGACAAAGCGAATTTCAATGAAAACATAAAAGAAAGAAAACAAAAAACACCCAAGGACTTGATTAAAATTCTTTTACACCTATTACTCTCACAAGATGTTTTCTTTTTTTCAAACACTGAGGTGGATCTTATCATATAACCATGCTTTACTTTTGTCTAGTACATTTTCGTTCAACTTTATTTTAGATTTACATTTAATCTGATGAGACCTCTTAAACTTAGAAATCATATGGTAGTCTTTAATATCCTACTCCGACTGTCTTTATTTTTGAAATAATATTATGAAATGCAATGTTTATTAGTTCCAGGTGAACAGTAGTGATTCATTAGTTCTGTATATTACTTAGTGCTCTTAGCAGTAAGTATACTGAATCCTCTTCACGTATTTCACCCACTCCTGCATCCATTTTCCTCCTGGTAACTACCAATTTCTTTTCTATATTCGAGTCTGATTTTAGTTTGTCTCTTTTTTTTCTTGGTTCTTTTGTTTCTTAACTGCCACACATGAGTAAATTCATATGTTAACCTAACAGTCAATTTTTTAAAAATATTTTTAAAATTTATTCATGAGACACACACTGAGAGAGAGGCAGAGACACAGGCGGAGGGAGAAGCAGGCCCCATGCAGGGAGCCTGATGTGGGACTCAATCCCAGGACTCCGGGATCAAACCTTTAGCCAAAGGCAGATGCTCAGCTGCTGAGCCACCCAGATGTCCCCACAATCATTAATTTTAAATCCCATTTCAGTTTTTTTGGTCTAGGCAAATGTAGTGAATAAACCATGAGGTTCACTCCACCATGGTCCCTGGTGGTATCCGTCATCCCTGGTCTATATCTCTCTGTAAGCTCTGATTGGTTGCTAGTAGGTCTCTGAGTTATGATGTCAACTCTTGTCTTCCCTCAACTATACAAAGCAAGATTGGTGTTTAGAACTGCCTTATATAGAGGCCCACAAAGGAAGAACCTAGGGATTGCCCAGGCCAAAAGGCAGAAAGGAGCTTAAACAGTAATTTTAAGTTAAATCCTGATACTTGGCACTTGGGAGCAAATATTACCACAGCTGAGCCTCAGGTGAGGCCACAGACTACACCACACAGAGAACTTGAGGCAGAGACACCTTGGTTAAGCTGTGTACAGATTCCAGCTCCAGACTCAGTTTTACAGCAGTGTTGTCAGAGAGAAAGAGATAGCTAACACAGTCTACCAAACTTCAGCATCTGGCCCCACCATCTACCCCCATCCGTTGTTCTCCCCTCCCAGCCTCCACCACACTCTGGCCACTTTTCTAAACTTATCTATCCAAACTAGCTTCTGTCTAAGAGACTCTGCCCCAGAAGTGCCTTCTGCCTGACACTCTGCTCCCAGACTTGTGCAGGTTGCTCCCTCTTGTCATTTTGCCCCCAACAGGGAGGCCTTCCAGATCTTCCTATCCTGTGACTCCCTACCACAGTGTGGTTTTAATTGGGGTATAGTATTTGCTCTTTTCTGTCACATATCTTTGCTTTCAAGCTTTTGTCCTACATACTTTGAACACCTGAACAGCAGAAACAACTTGGCCATTTTCAGCACTGCACTGGGGCCCACCAAGTCATCTGGCACAGGGTGAGTGCTCAGATCATAGCTGCTTAAAGAATAAATGGGAAGATCTTGGAGCCTCTCCTTCATGATTCTGACTAATTCATTCTGTAGGGATAATGACTAATAATAGGACATGCATGTTGTTTCTGAGGTAGAGGCATGGCCAAAATAATCTTTGTATTATCCTTTCTCAAGTTGCTCCAGAAATGCTCAGTAACACCACAGACACCACTACCTGCCTCCTAGTAGCCAGCACTAGCGCTGCAGCACCACACAGCAAACTAATTGGGTATTTTTGGGGCAGAGGCTCTCCACAGCATAAAGTTCAGCATAAAGCTTCAGTTCCAGCAGCTTCCAGGGCTGTGGAAGGAACCTCAAAAGACACTCTTGATAACCTATTCTCCTCTACACTCTGAGGCGTTTTATTTACTCACAAGGCATCCTCACCTCACCCAGGGTCGTGATTACACCCATCTTTCAAATGAAGACTCTAAGGATCCAACTAGGACAGATATTGTCCCTTATACCCTTCTTATTCAGTCCATGGCTCTGCCTCCTCTCCACCCAAACTCCTCATTTGCCAAGCTCCAATGTTCCCTTTTCTCTGAAAAACTCATGGAGTGGAAAGCATTTGTCCATGTTCTCAGAGAACAATGAGCTTTTGGTTCTGAACTAAGGTCTAAAAACTTTCCAAACAGACATAATCCTTGTGGTCAGACACATCAAGTACACATTTTGTAGTGTAGGAAACTGAGTCCTTTCCTATAGCCCCTGTCTACACTGAAGGATATGTGCCCAGTTTCAGGAGCCGAGAGCTGTCGACATTAGGAGCCCTGGCCTTATCCTCTGGAGACTACTGGGATATGGCCAGGCAGGGCTATGGGGACTTTGAGAGTCCCTCTCATGCTGTGGACCTCTAGATGTATCACCAGGAGAATAGATGCCCCTTGTCTGTGCCTCCAACTTCTTTCTTCTTTTTTTGTCCCTTGCAGGGATTCTGCTCTCCTTAACCATCCCTCAATGTCTCCAACTGTGAAAAAGTCTGTTTCCATTTGTGTATGCCCATGTACTTCTGGGGATGAGGTGAGTAAAATGGCCCATATTGGAAGGGGTTGTGCAAGGATAACAAGGATCTTAGGGACTCTAGTTTCCAAAGTAAATGTGCTGAGAGGGTTGAACTCTGTTCTAAGGAAGCCAAAGTAGTCACATTTCTTCTGGGATCTTCCTATGTACTGAGACCTGGACCATCCCTGCTTCTTTTAGGGCCTCTGACTCCCAGATGTATAAAGAGCGTTGGGATGTGGAACTGTGAAAGTATGTGCACAGGAGGATATGATCTCTGGCTCCATCCTCACTGGATGGGGTGTTCGTTTGGGTGGCCTCTGGCAGGCACAGGTATACAAGTCTCCTCTAACATGGCTAAAGTGGCTGGACATGGAATGGGAGCAACAGGACTCCTGTGGAGGTTCCAAAATCGACAAGAAGCCATGTACAGTCCCCAGGACAATGAGTACTCCTGTGCTCCAGCCGCCTGTGTAGGCATTCACCCTGCACCAAGAGATCTGCTCAGTAAGCAAGTTCTTTGTGATGCTCTCACCTGCAACCTATGAATGCCCCACAGATGAAGATAATTCACATTTCACAAGTAGTCCATGGTAAGTAAGTATGGGTGGCAGTGATATTTACCCTATACATGTTCACACCATGAAAACTTGCTTCACAATCTACAACACTTCCCTCTTACAACTGAGAGGAATAATCCTAGTGAGAATACCCACAGCTGAAGGTACACATTGATTATGGCAAATCCAGTTGTTCAGCTGAGTCTCTGAATCTCTATTTGGAGAAAATTCAATAGGACAAGTCACTTGCTACTTGAAAGCCTATGTTTATGCTTTATGTGAAGTAAATATGAATTTGTGTAATGTTAAAAACTGATATTTTCATGTTTGCCATTATAGCAGCTAACTTTAAGGAAGTCTGGATATACACATTATATCATATTGTATATATAATACATAGAATTTTTTCAGATATTTTACAAATGGTATCAGTTCTACTTAATTTAATTTGCATAAAAATTTAATTGAATAGAGAGGGTTATTATCATAATGTTCTTCCTTATCTGATTAACTTTTTATTTATTTTTTATTTTTTAATAATAAATTTATTTTTTATTGGTGTTCAATTTGCCAACATACAGAATAACACCCAGTGCTCATTCCATCAAGTGCCCACCTCAGTGCCTGCCACCCAGTCACCCCCACCCCCCAACCCCCTCCCCTTCCACCACCCCTAGTTCGTTTCCCAGAGTTAGGAGTCTTCCATGTTCTGTCTTACTTTCTGATATTTCCCACTTATTTTTCCTCCTTTCCTCTTTATTCTCTTTCACTATTATTTATATTCCCAAATGAATGAGACCATATAATGTTTGTCCTTCTCCGATTGACTTATTTCACTCAGCATAATACCCTCCAGTTCCATCCACGTCAAAGCAAATGGTGGGTATTTGTCGTTTCTAATGGCTGAGTAATATTCCATTGTATACATAGACCACATCTTCGTTATCCATTCATCTTTCGGTGGACACCGAGGCTCCTTCCACAGTTTGGCTGTTGTGGACATTGCTGCTATAAACATCGGGGTGCGGGTGTCCAAGAGTTTCACTACATGTGTATTTTTGGGGTAAATCCCCAGCAGTGCAGTTGCTGGGTCATAGGGAAGATCTATTTTTAACTCTTTGAGAAACCTCCACACAGTTTTCCAGAGTGGCTGCACCAGTTCACATTCCCACCAAAAGTGCAAGAGGGTTCCCTTTTCTCCACATCCTCTCCAACATTTGTGGTTTCCTGCCTTATTAATTTCCCCCATTCTCACTGGTGTGAGGTGGTATCTCATTGTGGTTTTGACTTATATTTCCCTGATGGCAAGTGATGCGGAGCATTTTCTCATGTGCTTGTTGGCCATGTCTACGTCTTCCTCTGTGAGATTTCTCTTCATGTCTTTTGCCCATTTCATGATTGGATTGTTTGTATCTTTGCTGTTGATTTTAATAAGTTCTTTATAGATCTTGGAAACTAGCCCTTTATCTGATACGTCATTTGCAAATATCTTCTCCCATTCTGTAGGTTGTCTTTTAGTTTTGTTGACCGTGTCCTGTGTTGTGCAAAAGCTTCTTATCTTGATGAAGTCCCAATAGTTCATTTTTCCTTTTGTTTCTTTTGCCTTCATGGATGTATCTTGCAAGAAGTTACTGTGGCCGAGTTCAAAAAGGGTGTTGCCTGTTTTCTCCTCTAGGATTTTGATGGAATCTTGTCTCACATTTAGATCTTTCATCCATTTTGAATTTATCTTTGTGTATGGTGCAAGAGAGTGGTCTAGTTTCATTCTTCTGCATGTGGCTGTCCAATTTTCCCAGCACCATTTATTGAAGAGACTGTTTTTCTTCCAGTGGATAGTCTTTCCTCCTTTGCCGAATATTAGTTGACCATAAAGTTCAGGGTCCACTTCTGGGTTCTCTATTCTGTTCCATTGATCTACGTGTCTGTTTTTGTGCCAATACCACACTGTCTTGATGACCACAGCTTTGTAGTACAACCTGAAATCTGGCATTGTGATGCCCCCAGCTATGGTTTTCTTTTAAAATTCCCTTGGCTAAAAAAAATTTAAAAAAAAATTCCCTTGGCTATTCGGGGTCTATTCTGATTTCACACAAATCTTAAAATAATTTGTTCTAACTCTCTGGAGAAAGTCCATGGTATTTTGATAGGGATTTTAATAGGGATTGCATTAAATGTGTAAATTGTCCTGGTAACATTGACATTTTCACAATATTAATTCTTCCAATCCATGAGCATGGAATATTTTTCCATCTTTGTGTCTTCCTCAATTTCTTTCAGAAGTGTTCTATAGTTTTTAGGGTATAGATCCTTTACCTCTTTGGTTAGGATTATTACTAGGTATCTTATGCTTTTGGGTGCAATTGTAAATGGGGTTGACTCCTGAATTTCTCTTTCTTCAGTCTCATTGTTAGTGTATAGAAATGCCACTGACTTCTGGGCACTGATTTTGTATCCTTCCACACTGCCAAATTGCTGTATGAGTTCTAGCAATCTTGGGTGGAGTCTTCTAGGTTTTCTATGTAGAGTATCATGTCATCGGCAAAGAGGGAGAGTTTGACTTCTTCTTTGCCAATTTGAATGCCTTTTATTTCTTTTTGTTGTCTGATTGCTGAGGCTAGGACTTCTAGTACTATGTTGAATAGCAGTGGTGAGAGTGGACATCCCTGTCGTGATCCTGATCTTAGGGGAAAGGCTCCCAGTGCTTCCCCATTGAGAATGATATTTGCTGTGGGCTTTTCATAGATGGCTTTTAAGATGTTGAGGAATGTTCCCTCTATCCCTACACTCTGAAGAGTTCTGATCAGGAATGGATGCTGTATTTCGTCAAATGCTTTCTCTGCATCTATTGAGAGGATCATATGGTTCTTGGTTTTTCTCTTGCTGATATGATGAATCACATTGATTGTTTTATGAGTATTGAACCAGCCTTGCATTACAGGGATAATTCCTACTTGGTCATGGTGAATAATCTTCTTAATGTATTGTTGGATCCTATTGGCTAGTATCCTGTTGAGAATTTTTCCATCCATGTTCATCAGGGATACTGGTCTATAATTCTCCTTTTTGGTGGAGTCTTTGATTTTGAAATTAACGTGATGCTGGCCTCATAGAACGAGTTTGAAAGTACTCCATATCTTTCTATCTTTCCAAACAGCTTTAGTAGAATAGGTATGGTTTCTTCTTTAAATGTTTGATAGAATTCCCCTGGGAAGCCATCTGGCCCTGGACTTTTGTGTCTTGGGAGGTTTTTGATGACTGCCTCAATTTCCTCCCTGGTTATTGGCCTGTTCAGGTTTTCTATTTCTTCCTGTTCTAGTTTTGGTAGTTTGTGGCTTTCCAGAAATGCATCCATTTCTTCTAGATTGCCTAATTTATTGGCGTATAGCTGCTCATATGTTTTTAAAATCGTTTGTATTTCCTTGGTGTTGGTAGTGATCTCTCCTTTCTCATTCATGATTTTTTTAGTTTGAGTCTTCTCTCTCTTCTTTTTAATAAGGCTGGCTAATGGTTTATCTATCTTATTAATTCTTTCAAAGAACCAACTCCTGGTTTTGTTGATCTGTTCCACAGTTCTTCTGGTCTTTATTTCATTGAGTTCTGCTCGAATCTTTATTAACTCCTCTTCTACGTGGTGTAGGTTTTATTTGCTGTTCTTTCTCTAGTTCCTTTAAGTGTGAGGTTAGCTTGTGTATTTGATTTTTTCCCCAATTTTATGAGGGATGCTCGTATCGTGATGTATTTTCCTCTTAGGACTGCTTTTGCTGTATCACAAAGATTTTGAATGGTTGTATCTTCATTCTCATTAGTTTCCATGAATCTTTTAAATTCTTCTCTAATTTCCTGGTTAACCCATTAATCTTTTAGCAGGATACTCTTTTAACCTCCACGTGTTTGAGTTTCTTCCAAATTTATTCTTGTGGTTGAGTTCAAGTTTCAAAGCATTCTGGTCTGAAAACATGCAGGAGACAATTCCAACCTTTGGTATTGGTTGAGACGTGATTTGTGGCCCAGTATGTGGTCTATTCTGGGAAAGTTCCATGTGCACTTGAGAAGAATGTGTATTCAGTTGCATTTGGATGTAAAGTTCTGTAAGTATCTGTGAAATCCATCTGGTCTAGTGTATCATTTAAAGGTCTTGTTTCTTTGGAGATATTGTGCTTAGAATATCTGGCATTTGCAGAAAGTGCCATGTTGAAGTCTCCCAGTATTAGTGTATTATTATTTAAGTATGTCTTCACTTTGGTTACTAATTGATTGATTTACTTGGCAGCTCCCACATTAGGGGCATAAATATTCATGATTGTGAGGTCTTCTTGTTGGATAGATCCTTTAAGTATGATATAGTGTCCCTCTTTACCTTTTACTACAGTCTTTGGGATAAACTTTAATTTATCTGATATGAGGATGGCTATCCCTGTTTTCTTTTGAGTACTATTTGAATGATAAATGGTTCTCCAACCTTTTATTTTCAGACTGTAGGTGTCCTTAGGTCTCAAATGAGTCTCTTGTAGACAGCAAATAGATGGGTCTTGCTTTTATATCCTGTGTGAAACCCTGCATCTTTTGATGGGATCATTTAGTCCACTCACGTTCAGAGTTACTATTGAAAGATATGAATTTAGTGTCATCATAATACGTATTCAGTCCGTGTTTTTGTGGATTATTTACTTGGGCTTCCTCTTTCTTTTACAGAGTCCCCTTTAATATTTCCTGAAGAGCTGGTTTGGTGGTCACATAGTCTTTCAGTTTCTGCCTATCTTGGAAGCTCTTTATCTCTCCTTTTATTCTGAGTGAGAACCTTGCTGGGTAGGGTATTCTTGGCTGCATGATATTCTTATTTATGACCCTGAATATATCCTGCCAGCCCTCTCTGGCCTGCCAGGTCTCTGTAGAGAGGTCTGCTGTTAATCTAATACTTCTCCCCATATAAGTTATGGATCTCTTGTCTCTTTCTGCTTTAAGGATTTTCTCTTTATCTTTGGAACTTGCAAGTTTCACTAGTAAATGTCAAGGTGTTGAATGGTTTTTATTGATTTTAGAGGAGAATCTCTCTATCTCCTGGATCTGAATGCCTGTTTCCCTCCCCAAGTTAAAGAAGTTCTTAGCTATGATTTGTTCAAATATACTTTCTGGTCCTCTGTGCCTTTCAGCGCCCTCTGGAACCCGAATTATACATAGATTTTTTTCCTTCTGAGGCTGTCATTTATTTCCCTTAACCTTTCCTCATAGTCTTTTAAGTGTTTTTCTCTTTTGTCCTCAGCATCCTTCCTTGCCATCAACTTGTCTTCTATGTCACTCACTCTTTCTTCTACCTCATTAACCCTCATCATTAGGACCTCCAGTTTGGATTGCATCTCATTTAATTGATTTTTAATTTCAGTCTGATTAGATCTAAATTCTGCAGTCATGAAGTCTCTTTAATCCTTTATGATTTTTTCTAGAGCCACTAGTGGCTTTATAATTGTGCTTCTGAATTGGCTTTGTGACATCAAATTGTAATCCAAATTCTGTAACTCTGTGGGAGGGAGTACTGTTTCCAATTATTTCTTTTGCAGTGAGTTCTTCTTTCTAGTCATTTTGCTCAGTGCAGAGTGGCTGTATTAAGAATATCAGCCACGACCCAAGTAAATTTTACCCTAGATGATTCTGCCATGGTCAGAGACCAGAAATTGAAAACAAAGATCAAAATGAAATAAAACAAATGGACCACTAAAGTGAAAAACAAATTTTACAACAAAGTAGTAAATATAAAAGGCCAGGAACCCTAAGGAAGAATAGAATAGAAAAGAAAAGAATAGAAAGAGAAAAAAGTAAAAAAAAAAAAAAAGAGAGAAAAAAAAAAAGAGAAAAAAGTGGGAAAAAAGGAGAAGAAAAAAAGGGGGAACTGGGAGATGGTGGTGGTGAAGAAGTTGTAGTGGAGGGAGAATATAGGCTACCTGAGGGGTTCTAGAAGGTGATCTTGTTTCTGAGTATATTAAGTTCTGTTATTTAGAAGATGCTCAGTCCCAAATTTATATAAACCAGAAATACTTGTTGACAACTCTACAATTGACGACCAAAACAAAAATGATATAAGGGAGGGGCAGGTTGGGAATTAGGAATCTCACATAATGAACCAGCATGGTATACCACTTGTTTCTGGGTGCATGCTGGTCATGTTTTAGAAGGTATTAACTTCTGCCATTGTAGAACAAAATGAGGCAGAGAAAACAAAACACACACACACACACACACACACACAAACATATCTTGTATATCTCCCAAAATTAAGTTGAGTATGTTGAAGGGAATCTAGAAGTGGAAAATATATCTAGGACCTGTAATTCTAGAAATATGAAAGTCAAAAAGGAAGAATCTTAAACATGAAGAGGTGGTAAAATATTGTAGTTAAGGTGGGAAAAGAGAAAAAAATTGGAAATTTAGGCTGGTATAAAAATGAGTTATACTGGAAAAAAGAAGAAAAAAAAGGGGGAAGGGTACCCAGGGTAACCAGAGCTCTATATACTGTAAATCCCTCAACTTTCCCTGTAGCTTTCCAGCGATGCTTATTCAAGAACTTGCTCTTCCCCTGTCCTTCCAGCTGGTCTTCTGGGGGTGGGGCCTGCTGTGGGGTCTTCCGGGGGTGGGGCCTGCTGTGCTGATTCTCAGGCGTGAGCACCTGGGGGAGCTGCCCCACCCCCTGCCAGGTGCTGGGCTCAGCGGGAGTTGTTTATCCTGTGAAGCCCCTGTACCCTGGCAGCCATGCTGCGTCCCAGGCATAGGGTGATGCAAGGAGGAACAACAACACTGGCAGTGGCCAGCTCTCCAGCCCTGGCATTACCTCCCACAGTAACTACTACAGTCCCCCAGTCTGCACTGGCCTAGATGCTCCCGGGGCAGTGCAGGTGTGCTGACCTGCACAGCTTGGGTGCTCCCAGCCACAGGAGAGTCCTCACCGTCCTGTGCCCTCCCCGCCTCTGCCTGTCCTGGGGGGGAGCCAGGATCGTGGGCTGTGTCCCCCGACGCCCTGGGATCCAGGGCCTGCGCTGCTGGAATCCTCCTCCTGGGACCATGGCTCTCGAAGGCAGCAGGGTGCAGCTCCCTCCATCCAGAGCTTCTGCCTGAGCTTCTTTGGAGGCCCCACCGGGTGCACACTCCAGCCCTTTACCAAGATCCGCCCACAGTCTGTGGTGCGCTTTCCCCCGGGGGGAACTTCCTCTGTTAGTGACCCTGGGAGACTGGAGGCTCCACTGCCTCTCCTGGGATTCTGCCCGAGTTCCCTGCTAAGTGCCTTTCCATCAGGGAAGAATCTGGTGTGGATTTTTAAGGTTCCCGCTTCTCTGGGACTGGGCTTTCCTGTCCTGGAGGCTCTTGCTGCCCGGCCTTAGCCCAGCTCCTCATGGGGGCCCTCCCACACTTGATTATTTTTTATTTTTTTCCACCTTCATACCTTGTTAGAAGTGAAAACCCTTCCCTCTGTAGCGTTCCAGCTGTTTGCTTTTTAAATCTCATGGCGAATTCGTAGGTTTTCAGGATAATTTGACAGTTATCTAAGTAAGTTGGTGGGGACAGGTGACTTGGGGACCCTACTCCTCTGCCATCTCGCCCCGCCCCCCTCTGATTTGTTCTAATATACTTTGTGGCCCTCTCTCCTTCTCAGGACTTCTGGAACCCCAGCTATATGTAGATTCTTCCTTCTCAGGCTGCCATTTATTTCCCTAAGCCTTTCTTCATGGTCTCCTAATTGTTTTTCTCTTTTTTCCTCAGCTTCCTTACCATCAACTTTTCTTTTATCTCTCACTCTTGCACCTCATCAACCCTAGCAGTTAGGGCATCCAGTTTAGATTACATTTCACTTAAAATATTTTTAATTTCGGCCTGATTAGATGTCAATTCTACAGTAACAGAGTCTCTAGAGTCCTTTGTGCCTTTTTCCAGAGCCACCAGTAGCTTTAGAATTTTGCTTCTGAGTTGGCCCTCTGACATCGAATTGTAATCCATATCCTGTAACTGTGGCAGAGAATACTGTTTCTGATTCTTTTGTAGTTAATTCTTCCTCTAGTCATTTTGTTCAGTGCAGAGTGGCTTTATGCACAGGCTGAGTCAAAAATATCAACCACGACCTAAGTAAATTCCACCTTAGCTGATTCTGATGAAGTCAGAGACCAGAATATGAAAAAGAAGGTCAGAACAAAATAAAAGGACCACTAAAGTGAAAAACAAAATTTAAAACAAAGGAGTAAAGATATAAGACCAAAAACCCTAAAGAAAAAGGAAAAAGAAAAAGAAAAAATAAGAAGAAAAAAAAAGTAAAGCTAAAAAAGAGAAAAAAAGAAAAAAATGGGGTGGGCACGGGGGATGGTGGTGGTGAAAAGTGGTAGTGGAGAGAGAATGTAGTTTACCTGAGGGGTCCTAGAGGGTGATCCTCTTTGCTCTGAGTGTAATGAGTTCTGTATGTTAGAAGATGGTCAATCCCAAATTTATATAAACCAGCAACGCTTGTAGAAAGCCCCAACATTGACCACCAAAACATAAACGAGATAAAAAAAGGGGGGCAGAATGGGATTGAAGAGAGAATATAATCTCACAGAATGAACCAGCACGGTATTCCATTGGTTCTGGGTGTATGCTGGTCATATTTTAGAAGGTATTAACTTCCACCATTGTAAAACAAAATGAGGCAGATAAAACAAATACAAAAAACAAAAACGCATATCTCTTATATCTACCAAAATTAAATTGAATATGTTAAAGGGAATCCAGAAGCGAAAAATATATCTAAGATATGTAATTGTAGAAATCTGAAAGTCAAAAAGGAAGAAACTTAAAAATGAAGAGCTGGTAAAATATTGTAGGTAAAATGGGAAAAGAGAAAAAATATTGGAAATTAGTTGTAATGGAAAAAGGAAGAAAAAATTTTTAAAAATTAAAGGGGGACTCTCTAGTTCTATATACTATATTCCCCCATTCTCCTTTGGTTTTGGAACTTTCCAGCACTGCTAGGTCAAAAATTTGCTCTTCCTCTGTTCTTCCAGCTGGTCTTCTGGGGGAGGGGTCTGCTGTGCTGATTCTCTGATGTGTGTGCCTGGACTGGGATGCCCCATCCCTCACCAGGTGCTGGGCTCAGTGTGAGCTGTTTACCCTGTGAGGCCTTTGTTCCTTTTCGGGCCCCTCCTCTCCCGGGGACAGGGTGAAACAAAGAGGAGCAACAATAGTGGTGGTGGCCAGATTTCCAGCTCTGGAGTCAGGCCCCCCCTGTGTAACTAATGCAGTCTCCCAGTACGCAGTGGCCTAGATGCTCCCTGGGCAGCATAGGTGCACTGATCTGCACAGATTGGGGGCTCCCAGCGTCAGGAGAGTTCTTACTGTCCTGTGCCTCCTGGCTGCCACTTGTCCCAGGGGGAATGCAGGATCGCCGGCATTGTCCACTTTGGCACCCTGGGATCCAGGACCCTGTGGGCTGGAACTGGGCTCTCGCGGGCTGCCTGTCTGGAAGGGAACAGGGCACAGCCACCTCCTTCTGGAGCAACCTGCCTAACCCCCTGACTTCTCCCAAATGCCCCAAGGGCTGTGGAGCTCCAGCCTTTTACCAAGATGGACCCGCGGTTTGTGGTGAGCTTTCCCCCAGGCGCCCCTCCTCTAATAAAGACTCCGGGAGGGGATCCCTGGGTGGCTCAGCGGTTTGGCGCCTGCCTTTGGCCCAGGGCACGATCCTGGAGTCCCAGGATCGAGTCCCACGTCGGGCTCCCGGCATGGAGCCTGCTTCTCCCTCCTCCTGTGTCTCTGCCTCTTTCTCTCTGTCTATCACAAATAAAAATAAATAAATAAATCTTAAAAAAAAAAAAAAAAAAAAGACTCCGGGAATCTTGAGGCTTCACGGCCCCTCCTGCGATTCTGCCCGATTTCCCTGCTAAGGACTTTTCCATCTGGGAAAACTCTGGTGCAAATTTTAAAAATTCTCACTTTTCCAGGGCTGGGCTTTCCTGCCCCAGAGGCTTTGCCTCTCAGCTTTAGCCTGGCTAGTCATGGTGCCCCCTCCCACTTTATTCTCCACCCCCCTTCCTACCTTGTTAGAAGTGAAAACTTTTCTCTCTGTAGCATTCCAGTTGTTTTCTCTTTAAATCTCAGGTCAAATTCATAGGTGTTCAGGATGTTTTGAAAGTTATCTAGGTAAGTTTGTGGGACCAGGTAAGTTGAGGACCCCTACTGTTCCGCCATCTTGCCCCTCTTCCCTGGCCTTCCTTCTTCTTTGTTTTTATTTTTTAAATTCTTATTACTTTCTTTTATAATTTGTTTTTCACTTTAGTGGTCTTTTGTTTTACTTTGTTCTGTTCTTCTTTTTCTTTTATTTTCTGTTCCCTGACGCCTTTGTAATCTTCTAGGGTGTGTTTTACTTTGTCAGGATTCCTATTTTTGACCCTGCTCTCTCATACAACCACTCTGCACTGGACCAAATGACTAGGAGACTAGAAGGAAGACTTTGCCACCAAGAAAGAACTGGAAGCAATACTCTCAAGCCACAGTGTTACTGAATGTGGATTTTAAAACGATGTCAGAAATTCAATTCAGAAGTACAAGTATAAAGTTACTGGTGGCTCTGGAAAAAAACATAAAGGACTCTAGAGACTCTTGTACTGCAGAATTGAGACCTAATCAGGCTGAAATTAAAAATACTTTAACTGAGATGCAGTCCAAACTGGATGTCCTAACTGCTAGGGTTAATGAGGTGAAAGAGAGAGTGAGTGACATAGAAGACAAGTTGATGGGAAAAAAAAAGGAAGCTGAGGAAAAAAGAGAAAAATATTCCCATGAAGAAAGGCTTGGGGAAATAAATGATAGCTTGAGAAGGAAGAATATATGGGATTCCAGAAGAGATTGAGAAAGAGAGGACCACAGAGTATATTTGACGAATCATAGCAGAGAGCTTCCCTAACCTGGAGAAGGAAACAGGCATTCAGATCCAAGACATAGAGAGGTCCCTACAAAAAATCAATAAAAACTGTTCTACACCTCATCATTTAATAGTGAAACTTGCAAATTCCAAGATACAGAGAAAATCCTTAGAACAGCGAGAGACAAGAGATTCTTAATGTATATGGGGAGAAATTTCAGATTAAGAGCAGATCTCTCCACAGAGACCTGGCAGGCCAGAAAGGGCTGGCATTATATATTCAGGGTACTAAATGAGAAAAACATGCAGCCAAGGCTGTCATTCAGAATAGGAGATATAAAGAGCTTCCAAGATAGGCAGAAATTTAAGGAATATATGACCATCGAACCAGCTCTGCAGGAAATATTAAGGGGCACCCTGTGAAAGAAAGAGACAATCCACAAAAACAGTAACTGAGGAAGTTTACAGTGACACTAAATTCATATCTTTCATTAGGTACTCTGAACATGAATGGGCTAAATGATCCCATCAAAAGATGCAGGGTTTCAGACTGGATAAAAAAGCAAGACCATCTGTTTACTGTCTACTCATTTTAGACCTAAGGACACCTCCAACCTGAAAATGAAGGGGTGGAGAACCATTTACTATTCAAATGGTCCTCAAAAAAAGCTGAGGTGGCAATCATCCTAACAGATAAATTAAAGTTTATTTCAAAGACTGTAGTAAGAGATGAAGAGGGACACTATGTCATACTTAAAGGGTCTATACAACAAAAAGACTTCACAATCATGAATATTTATGCCCCTAATGTGGGAGCCACCAGGCATATCATTCAATTAATAACCAAAGTAAAGACATACTTAGCTAATAATACACTAATAGTAGGAGACTTCAATATGACACTTTCTGCAAATGACAGATCTTCTAAGCAGAATATCTCCAAAGAAACAATGGCCTTAAATGATATACTGGACAAATTAGATTTCACAGATATATACAGAACTTTGCATTTGAATGCAACTGAATACACATTCTTCTCAAATGCACATGGAACTTTCTCCAGAATATACCACATACTGGGTCACAAATCAGGTCTTAGCAGATACCAAAAGATTGGGATTGTCCCCTGCATATTTTCAGACCACAATGCTTATAGACTAGAACTCAATCACCAGAAAAATTTTGGAAGAAACTCAAACACATGGAGGTTAAAGAGAATCCTACTAAAAGATGAATGGGTTAAACAGGAAATTAGAGACGAATTTAAAAGATTCATGGAAACTAAAGAAAATGAAGATACAACCTTTCAAAATATTTGGGATACAGCAAAAGTAGTCCCAAGAGGGAAATACATTATAATACAAGCCTCCCTCAAAAAAAGTGGGAAAAAAATACACAAGCTAACCTCGCACCTAAAGGAATTGGAGAAAGAACAGCAAGTAAAGCCTACGCCAAGTAGAAGAAAAGAGTCAATATAGATTCGGGCAGAACTCAATGAAATAGAGACCAGGAGAACTGTAGAACATATCAACAAAACCAGGAGTTGGTTCTTTGAAAGAATTAAGATACATAAACCATTAGCCAGCCTTATTAAAAACAAAAGAGAAAAGACTCAAATTAATAAAATAGTGAATGAAAAAGGAGAGATCACAACAAATACCAAGGAAATACAAACGATTTTTAAAACGTATTATGAGCAACAATAAGCCAACAAATTAGGCAATCTAGAAAAATGGGTGCATTTCTGGAAAACCACAAATTACCAAAACTGGAACAGGAAGAAACAGAAAACCTGAACAGGCCAATAACCAGAGAAGAAATTGAAGTAGTTATCAGACACCTCCCAAGACACAAAAGTCCGGGGCCACATGAGTTCTCAGGGGAATTCTACCAAACATTTGAAGAAGAAATAATATGTATTCTACTAAAGCTGTTCTGAAGGATAGAAAGGGATGCAATACTTGCAAACGCGTTTTAGGAGGCCAGCATCACCTTAATCCCCAACCCAGACAAGTACCTCACCGAAATGGAGGATTATAGACCACTATCCCTGATGAACACAGATGCAAAAAATTCTCAACAAGATACTCTCCAGTAGGATCCTAAATACATTAGGAAGATTATTCACCATGACCAAGGGGGATTTATCCCTGGAATGCAAGGCTCTTTCAACAATCGTGAAACAATCAACGTGATAGATCACATCACCAAGAGAAAAGACAAGAAGCATACGATCCTCTCAATAGATGCAGGTAAAGCATGTGACAAAATATAGCATCCATTCCTGATCAAAACTCTACAGAGTGTAGGGACAGAGGGAACATTCCTCAGCATCTTAGATGCCATCTATGAAAAGCCCACAGCAAATATCATTCTCAATGGAGAAAACCTGAGAGCCTTTCCCCTAAGATCAGGAACATGACAGGGATGTCCACTCCCACCATGGTTATTCACCATCATCCTAGACGTCCTAGCCTCAGGAATAAGACAACAAAAAGAAATAAGACATTAGACATTCAAATTGGCAAAGAAGAAGTCAAACTCTCCCTCTTCGCCGATGACATGGTACTGATTATAGAAAACCCAAAAGACTCCACCCTAAGATTGCTAGAACACAAACAGCAATTCAGCAATGTGGCAGGATACAAAATAATTCCCATAAATCAGTGTCATTTCTATACATTAACAATGAGGCTGAAGAAAGAGAAATTAGGGAATCAATCCTATTTACAATCGCACCAAAAAGCATAAGATACCTAGGAATAAATCCAACCAAAGAGGTAAAGGAACTATACCCTAAAAACTACAGAACACTACTGAAACCAATTGAGGAAGACACAAAGAGTTGGAAAAATATTCCCTGCTCATGGATTGCAAGAATTAATATTGTGAAAATGTCTATGCTACCCAGGGCAATTTACACATTCAATGCAATCTCTTTTAAAATACCATGGGCTTTCTACACAGAGTTGGAACAAATAATCCTAAGATTTTTGTGGAATCAGAAAAGACCCCAAATAGCCAGGGGAATATTGAAAAAGAAAACCAATGCTGGGGACATCGCAATGCCAGATTTCAAGCTGTATCACAAAGCTGTGATCATCAAGACTGTTTGGTACTGTCACAAAAACAGACACATAGATCAATGAAACAGAATAGGGAACACAGAAATGGACCCTCAACTCTATGGTCAACAAATATCGACAAAGCAGGAAAAAATATCCACTGGAAAAAAGACCAGTGTCTTCAATAAATTGTGATGGGAAAATTGTACAGCCACGTGCTGAAGAATGAAACTAGACCATTTCTTACACCATACACAAAGATAAACTCAAAATGGTTGATAGATCTAATGTGAGAGAATAATCCATCAAAATTCTAGGGGAGAACACAGGCAACACCCTTTTTGAACTCGTCCACGGTAACTTCTCACAAGATACATCCATGAAGTCAAGGGAAACAAAAGCAAAAATAAACTATTGGGACTTAATCAAGATAAAAATCTTCTGCACAGCAAAAGAAACAGTCAACAAAACTAAAAGACAACCTACAGAATGGGAGAAGATATTTATTTGCAAATGACGTATCAGATAAAGGGCTAGTATCAAATATCTACAAAGAACTTATTAAACTCAACACCTGGGGTGACTGGGTGATGGGCACTGAGGGGAGCTCTTGATGGGATGAGTACTGGGTGTTATACTGTATGTTGGCAAATCGAACTCCAATAAAAAAATACACACAAAAAATAAACTCAACCCCAAAGAAACAAACAACCCAATCATGAAATGGGCAAAAGACATGAACAGAAATCTCACAGAGGAAGACATAGACATGGCCAACAAGCACATGAGAAATGCTCCACATCACTTGCCATCAGGGAAATACAGATCAAAACCACAATGAGATACCCCCTCACACCAGTGAGAATGGGGAAAATTAATGAGACAGGAAACAACAAATGCTGGAGAGGATGTGGAAAAAGGGGAAACCTCTTGCACTGTTGATGGGAATGCAAGCTGATACAGCCACTCCTGAAATCAGTGTGGAGGTTCCTCAAAAAGTTAAAAATAGAGCTACCCTAAGACACAGCATTTGCACTGCTGGGGATTTATCCCAAAATACAGATGTAGTGAAAGGTCGGGACAGCTGCACCCCAATGTTCACAGCAGCAATATTCACAATAGCCAAACTGTGAAAGGAGCCATGGTTTCCTTTGACAGATGAATGGATAAAGAAGATGTGGTTTATATATATAGTGGAATATTAGCCATCAGAAAAGACGAATACCCACCATTTTCTTTGATGGGGATGGAACTGGAGGGTATTATGCTGAATGAAGTAAGTCAATCAGAGAAGGACAATCATCATATGGTTTCACTCATACGGGGACTATAAGAAATAGTGAAAGGGATTGTAAAGGAAAGGAGAGGAACTGAGTGGGGAAAAATTAGACAGAGAGACTAACCATGAGAGACTCCAAACTGTGGGAAGCGAGCAAAGAGTTGCAGAGCAGGAGGTGAGCAGGGGAAGGGACAAGTGGGTGATGGGCACCAAAGAGGGCACTTGATGGGATGAGCACTGGGTGTTATACTATATGTTGGCAAATTTAATTTAAATTAAAAAAGTAGAAGACACGGCTCTGTGCATACTGCTAACTACTGCAGAATTTGGTTAGGAAGAACGACTGGAAAACTATTTTAATTATCCATCCTTTTTTGTGTTTTTATGCATGAAGCCTTAATATACTGTCATTATTACATGTAATTATTTTTCCATATCTCTCTTTAGCTTTTTAAATATTAGTATTATTGGTAATATCTCTCTCTCTCTCTCTATCATGTTTCATGTTCTAAAGTTTACAAAGGAAGGAGTACACCAGATTTTCCCTCAGAAATAGATGATGGGGCACCTGGGAGGCTCAGCGGTTAAACATCTACCTTTTGCTCGGATCGTGATCCCAGGGTCCTGGGATGGACAAGTCCTGTATCAGGCTCCCCAGAGGGAGCCTGCTTTTTCCTCTGCCTATATTTCTGCCTCTCTCTCTCTATGTCTTTCATGAGTAGATAAAATATTTTTTAAAAAAGAAACAGATGATGACTTAAATGCTATAATGATTTGAAGCTAGAGGTAGAAAGATGCAATAGGACGGTCAAGTGCCATTAGGTGGCTCTGTTACTCGTTAAGTTTTTTAGGCTTTGGTTTAAAGTAATATTCACCAAAGTCTCATATATATATACCAGTTTTGGTGCTCCCATAAGCACATCAGCCATGATAGTTTAACTGAACTATTGATGGAGAACAGTTCTGAAAAGCAGCTCTGGATTGAATGGGAAGAAATATATTTAATCTGCATCTATTTCCATTGCATGCAATGAATGAATATTCTTAGGTATTTTCCTAGTTTTTAAAATTACTTTTAATAAAATATTTGAAATAAAATATGATTGAAGTAATCCTAATTACTCATACCTTTCCTTATTATTACTCTTTTTGGTCAAATTACAAGATAGAGAAGAAAGTCTGGAAAACCCCCCTAAAGGTCAAAATGCCTTCAGGTCCCCCAAAAAAACAGAAGCAAAGTTTGTTTCACAAAGATAAACTGCAAGTCCTTGAGACAGTTTTTCTCTGAGTTTCAGATGGTCATCCTACTGGTATGAATGACTCACAGGGTCAACCTGACAATTAAAGTGTATGAACTGAATAAGCCCTGAGGACACTTGCATGTGCACTTCCCTGTTGGATCTGATGTGTAAGTGTCCTTCCATTCTGTTATGTTATGACTGGTTTACACATTTATTTTCAGTGTAAAAGTTAAAGTCATTTTTCTTATTTTTTATTCATGTCTCTCATGAATAAATAAAATCTTTAAAAGAGAGAGAGAGAGAGAAATTTGTTTCATATCAGTTTCACTTGTTATTTGAAATGTTCTCAAGTGTGCCATAGTATAGCTGCTGTGGCACATGGACATGGGGTTCCTGCTCAGCCTTTCCTATTTCCTCCATCTACTCCAAGCTGGCATCTGGCCTTGAGGAGTACATAGCACTTTGCAACCCTGAGTCCTGTGGGGCTAATGTCTGAGCAGTTTCAGGAATTGAGCTGGCTGATGTGGCAGTGGAAGAGGGTAGCAGTGAGTAGAGGAGAGCTGGAGAGAAGGAAGGAAAATAATCTGTGTTCCTGATACAGGAGAAACTCATGTTCAGGCATCAAGAGAGACTGGGGAGGGAGTGGACCTAAAGAGAATGGTTTCTTGGTGCCTACATGCTAGCTTTTCCTTTTGCTGAAGATCCTGGAAGATACTAGCCCAGGCTCCCTTCACCCCAACCAGGCCATTATGGCTGCATTATTTTCTGCCAAGTTTTTATTCCCCTTTTGTATTTGCCCAAGATCTGGGGTCCAAAGCAGATCCCATGAATGCCCCCAGCAGATGAGATATTATTCTTCAGCTTACCTCCTGCCCCCACCTCTCATCAGAATGTGAGAGAAGGAGAAAAGCAGCCCATGCCATCCAGAAAGTGACCTGGTTCCCTCAGTTCCTGGTGCACATAAATACCTTCACAGAACATCAGTATCATAAGACCATCAGATGGCCTGGGTCAAGGGAAGTACAAGTCTACTCTGTAATCCGATGTGAACAGAGACAAAGAAGACATCATCCAAGTCATAAAATTTTGACTATCCCCCTTCTCCAAGCCAATATGACAACTGGTGCTTCTTTATTGACTACAACTATAGTTTTGCTCTGGGATTACCTATCTAGAGATGAAATTACCAATCATAAAAGCATCCCTGATTACTGATACACACCACCCTGATTAAAATTCTGCTTATTTTAACCCACATCCAAAATCAACTAACATTAAGTGCAAAGTCTATATATAATAAGACTCTTCTAACAATTGTTTTGAAAATGGCCCATGATTCCCATGGTGCATTTCTCTCTTGCTGAATGGAGTAATCCAGATTGTATTTAATTATATATATGTTCCAAGTGGTCTTTCACTTGGAGGTTATTGACCTGTCTCTATAAAATATGAATGTATACATGAACATTAAGACAGATATTGTTTTATTCTACAGACCCGAATCTGTGTTCACCAAATTTTAAAGACATTTTCAATAAAGAATATACCTAAGCTTGTGCTGAAAGACCCAGTGGGGAATGACACAGGATGTGAGGGCCAGTTATTGCAGAGTCATGGCATATTGGTATTGTGTATGTGTGTGATGGAGGTAAAGGTGCATAGGAGGAGAATACAGTTTGTCCTGATGAGGGAGAGCCCTCAGTTATTGAAACCAACAGAAGGTGTTTGTGGTTTTGCACATCTCTCCACCAAAAAGCAAGTAAGCAAGACTGAAGAAAAGACCATCACAAGGATGGGTGTTGGGGGTTGTGGTGAGTGGAATGTGGTAAAACCATAACCGCTGGGGAATCCAAGTGAAAGGATCAGAAAGAATTCATTATACTGTTATTGCAATTTTTCTATAAGTTCTATAATTATTTCAAAACAAAATATTTTTTAAATGACGATGTCACTACTGTGCCAGTAACAAAGGGACATTAATCTGCTTTTTAAGGAGATTAAACTCAATTCAAACTCACTTCATTCACAGTTGTGAAACTTCTACTCACCATCCTAAGAGTCTGAATTTTATTAAGGAAGCAATGTGGGAATATTATAGCGATGGCTGCTAAGGCTTTGGTGTTGTGAATTATTTCTGGATTCCATGGAGACAATGGGGTTTTGAATTCCATTTCTGCTCAGCACTCTGGAGCCAGGCTGGAAGCCCAAGGCCAGGGGGTGGGAGAGGTAGAAGGGGCATTTACTTGCACTATCTTCTTACTTCTATCCTCCAAGGGAGCTACCTGCCCTCCAGAGTCATAGCTAAGCTCACTCTCAAACACCCCAGGAGGCCCATCAATTCATTTGATGAATTTTCTGTCCTGGCTGCAGCTTTTTCTATCCTGGCTGCAGCTTTTTCAGTTGGTTTCATGCTTGTGTATTCCAGGGGTCATGCAAAGAGATGTGTGGACAGAGTTTGGGGATCCCTTCAGTGGCTATTTCCTTTCCAGGATTCTATTGGGGTTTTAGTGCATGTGAGGCATGACATATTGCCTTGACTGTGATTTACCAGATGGTGATCAAGGTCCTTGGGGGCCATCAGATGCTGGGATTTCCTCTAGTGTGTCAGGGAAACAGATCCTTTATGGGGAACTTGGTTGGAGTATCCTTTAGGACTGGGCCTCAACAAGAGTTTGGACGGGAATCATGAGATGAACTTGTGCTCTCTCCTGGCCCATCTCAGAGGATGCCAGGGCAACTACCAATGGCCCTTCCTTGTAGCAGTGAGGAGGAGTGGCCCTATGTGGGCGCCCTGGAGCAAAGCACAGCCTGAAGAGCCACCGCAAAGTTTCAGACCATGACCTTTGGATGCTACAAGAAAGAACCTGGCCATCCTCATTTAGGCTAAGGCTTTGGGCATCCAAATGAGAGGTAAGCATGTCTGAGATTTATGGAGGTGATATTACAGGCCCTGGGGAGTTTGATTTGGGGAAAGGAAGTTGGAGGGAGCTGCTCTGAATTGTGAGGGATGGTGTGAGAATAGTCAGGGCTCATGGGCATGGCATCTCAGGAAGGTGACCAAGACTAAAGGTGCCATCCTAAGTGAAGAGAGACTATGGGTGAACATTCCTATGGGAACAAAGACCTGGGGCCAATTTTGGGGAAGGGAAGAAGATTAAGAAGACTCCGATGAGCTGAACTGGAGACAAAGACATCTTTGACTCAGTGGAAGGGAGTTGGAGTCCTAAAGCAAGGCTTGAGGAGGGTGGGGCAGAGGACCACTGGAAGGTGAGTTGAGGGGAAGGCAGAAACTGCATGGATGGTGACAAAGGCCTGGGAGGACCAAGCAATGAATGGGAGCAAGAGACCTTGTCCCACAGAAGGGGTGAGGCAGAGGGGCTGGGAGGAATCTCAGGGAGAAGGGACTTAAGAAAGAGGTAGGGAGGAGACCAAGCCAGGCATCCAGGGGAGACCAGAGTGCAATGTTGAGGGAGGATGAGAGGAGGTAGAGGGACAGGGTGTGTGGACCACAGAAAACCATGCTGTCTGTACAGAGCAAAGTCAGGCCAGAGGAGCTAAGCCATGAGCATGGAGGTGAAGAGACCAAGAGACAAAAGGAGGGCTGAGGTAGTGCCAGAGAAGAGACACCCTCTGAATATCTAAGGCAAAGTGGGACCCCAAGAGGTGAGAAAGGGGTGACAGAATCAAAAAGGGGGAAGGCAGATTCACCAACTCAATTACATTGTGGTCATGGCTGGTGCAGGGCAAGGAGCTGCGGTTATGGGGTGAAGTGTCAGAGAGGAGTGAAGCTCCCATGGCTGAGGTGAGGAAGTGGGCACCAATTTGTGTTTGAAAAGGTTGGTAATATCCTGAAGAGTCCTTGAAATTACAATAAAAATTAAATCAACAATACACATATCACTTTTCTGTGTTGGGATTGTTCCCTCCACATGGCTTTCATCCTTCCCCAACTGCAAAATGAAATGAACCAGAATGGCTGCCCCGGAGCCACTCCCTTCCTAATTTATCATTTCTTCCTGGCATTAATCTACCTGACACACATAGGTAAATCCCACTGGAATGTGAGCGCAAGCTCCTCCCAGGAGGGACCATCTGCTTTATTTCTGGGGAGGTCCCTGCAACAGGCACCCCACTCCTGAAAACTCCTAAGGGAGGAGGGAGGCAGTTCTTAGTTTAGCCACCAGAGGACACTCAGAGTTGGTTTTGGTCCAGTGACTACAGCTAAAATTAATACAGACAGCCTCAGGGGAAATTAGTTATTGTTTTAGCAGATCAGGCTATTTAGAAATGCTGTGACCTGAAAATACTTTACAGATTGGCTATGAAAACATTTCAATACAAAAATGAGATGATGACCAGTGATGTACCCAACTGTCATATCCTCCGGTATTTTTATTTCCAAACGTTGATGAAATACTGACTACCTATAAAAAATTATATTTACAAAAAAAATTATATTTACAGTATAAATTAATTTATTCTCATTAACAACTTTAACATAGTGGTACTAGTCCTATCTCTACTTTGGAAGTGAGGACACTCATAGAAAGACACAGAAGGGTTCAGTAACAAGTCCAAGTCCACAGATTTCTCATTGGGATCAAAACCCCTTGGGGCTGTCCCCAGGGTCTGGACCCCTAACCACTAGCTTGTTCTCTTGTTCCCTTGTTAACTAGTGTTGACACCCCATGAACCTGCCTAATCATAGCCCTTTCTCTTCCATGATGTGCCCAGACCCTGAATTGGATGTTCATCCCCTTCATTCACAATTTGACTTTTGCTCACCCTGGCTGTATGGTAGAACCAAAAATTAATAAAGGCTCAGCCTCATCGAGGGATGTGCTCATTTAATTGGTCTAGAGGTGATTCCATAGCTTTGGGATTTCTGCCTATTTGGGGAGAGCACACAGTAGCCTAGTTGATCCCCTGGGAGTATTTCCCTTTGAAGTTTAGGTTCAGTGTGCGTCCCAGGGGGAGTAGTGATAGTCTGGCAAAGGTCAATATGTTGCCCAGTGCTGGGGGACAAAACAGGGAGACCCCTTATGTGAGAACTATCATATTGCTATAGGAGCATTGCACTAAATTATTGATAAGAGGGGCTTATAAGGTGGCTTACAGGTTAGAGGACTTTACCTGGGTGGGGATTTATCTTGTGGGCTGCTGTGCTATGAATTTAACCTGTGGCCTTGCCTGAGGAGACTGGTGGGTAGATAACTCAGGACTGGCCTGATGTGGTTACAATCACGGGATGAACTTCTGCCCTCTCCAGGGCCCTCTCAGAATCTTCAGGAATAGCATTCAAGGAGTTTTATATGAGCTTGAAGGGCAGGACTGCCTGTTGCTCTGGCTCCAGGTGGCTGTCCAGGAGCCGAGACAAGCACCAGAGCCCTCCCCCACACCTCCCACCAAAGCTTCAGACTGGCACTGTGCCCCATGACCAGCTAGGGCCATGACAGACAGGGCCAATTGGTGCTAGTGAAGGGATGAATGTTTAGAGTTGAGCTGAGTTCTGTTGGAGGAAGGCAAGACTCATGGAAGAGAGTGGATCTCTGCCCACATGCCCAGTGGTGGCAAATCTGGGGAGAGATGCAATGACAGGTCTGGTGACTATGGGACAGGTCACTTGAAGCCAGTGAGGAGATCTGTGGAGGAAAAGATCAGGAGGGAGGAGAGAGCCAAGCTGAGATGACTTGAGTTGGGGAGGTGGAATGAGAGCTGGTAGACTGACTCAGGAAAGAGGGGCCAGAGATGGTGAAAGAGAAGGGAGTTATGGATGCAGAGGAAGTGAGATAGTGAAGGAGAGAAGAAGGAAAGTATACTAAGGAGAGAGAGGACAGACAGGGAATGAGGAGAAAAGTGGCCCAAGGGAAGGAGAGGACCCACGAGGCAAACTGAGGAGAGAAGAGAGCTGAGGAGATATTGGAAAGGAAAATTGAATGAGGGGCAAGAAGGAGTCTGTGTGAGGAAGAAGACCTAAAAAGAGGGAAGAGGAAGTGAACTATGGGAGAAGGAGTGGAGAGAGGTAAGAAGAGTGAGCCGGGAGCGGGGGTTGGAATGAGGTGGGTGGGGAGAGGATGTGTTTAGAGGGGCAGCCACCTCAGCAGAGGGAAGAGGATAAGAGGATAATTGGTGACAGGGCAGAGAGGTAAACTGATGCAAAAGGGGAATCACACAGAAGGGAAGCAAACATTTTGGAGGAGAGTGAACTGAAGACAAAGAAAGATGAGTGTGAGGTATGAGAAGAAGAAGCAGTGAGGAAGGGTTGGGGTGGTAAACTCAGGGCAGGTTAAAAGAGCAGAGAGTGGAGCTGAGGGTAAGGCAATGGACATGAGCCATGGGGCATGGTAAACAGAAGGGACTCTGAGTGGGGAAGAACTGAGGGACAGAAGGAGAAGGGGAGTGAATTCAGGGGAGGCAGGTAGAAGAATTGATGCCAGGAAGAGTAAGATCAGAGGAAAAACCAACTGTGGAGGAAGTGGAAGTCTTAGGATGAGAAGGAAGAATTATTTTGGAAGTGACTCAATGGGGAGGGCATGAGACAAAGAGAGGTCTTTTCAGGATGGAAAGGGAGGGACAGGAGGAAATACTGCCAAGACACTGTGCAACTCTTTGAAGGAGTGTCAGAAATCACACCTCAGAACTGAGCCAGGCAGAATCTGACCTTGCTCTGGCTCTCATCATTCCTACTCCTATTCCTTAAATTTAGAAATAAAACCCTCTGTCTTCCTCATCAGCATGACCACCCCACAAACCCACATGGTGACCTGATGGGGAGACATGAATTGAGAGTCATTTCTTTCCTAGTACTTCACCTTTCTCTAGCCTCACATTAAACCTGATTGAGATAATTTTGATGACAGTGTCCCATGTCATGTGTTACATACATTATCCATGTGTAAACCATTTTCTCCCAAACTTTTTTGTGGATTACAATTGCCCATATCTGAAACCTTCAGATAAGAAGGTCACTAATTTTGACACCATGGGGGAAAAATTGTTTGCAGGATCTCTCTTTTACATCACTTTTACCTCCCTAAGCAGGAGAGTGCTATGCTTTTATTTATGACTAAAAACAGTTACAGAGAAACACTAAATGTGTTTTTGCACAAACTTTTAGAACTATGCATAGAAAAACTAAGATGAAATCAATATTTGTAACTCTATGGAAAAAACTTTTATTGTCTTATCTATGACAAAACATTTAAAATTTCAGTGTTTTCTCTTCTATGCATTAATAGTATTGGTCTATCATAGACAGATATTCACGTCAAAAATGTGGCAAACAGAACTTCTTGTATCTGCCACATTCAAGGCAAGACTTGCCTGGATGCCCAGCAGCCACCTAAAGCTGCCATGTGAAGGTTGCTGACAGCAGCAAAATGGAACATAAGAGACCCAGGGAACAGCTCTGAATCAAGAGTGGACAGACTTAACAGAATACAGAACAACAGACCAAAACCACAGGATACATTATACACAAATAACTGAAATTAATGTCAGGTAGAAAACACTGAATTTTGGGGACCACTAAAATATACTCAGCTTATTTGCCATATATTTTCATGGCAATAGATGATAGATAGATGATAGATAGATAGATAGATAGATAGATAGATAGATAGATAGATAGATACCTAAGTTACTTGTAAACCCAACCATTCACACATCTGGACACAGAGGAGTTTCTTTTGTCCACTGAAGCTCACTCTTAAATCCATCAAATGTGGATGTTACTGTAATTGTTTCATTCAGCTGCCAAGGTAGATTGACTTTAGGGACACCTGGGTGGATCAGCAGTTGAGTGTCTGCCTTTGGCTCAGGGCATGATCCTAGGGTCCTGGGATCCAGTCTCACACCGGGCTCCCTGTGAGGAGCCTGCTTCTTCATCTTCCTATGTCTCTGTCTCTCTGTGTCTCTTATGAATAAATAAATCTTAAAAAAAAAAAAAAAAGACAATAGATTCCTAGTTCTCCAGTGTTCACATTGATTATGTTATAAGATTTTTTGGAATTTCTTGTGTCTCCAGAAAAATCTGTGTCTGGAGTATTTCCTACTAATGGTCCAGTCTTTCTCGGAGACTACAGAACTTCCTCACTACAATCATTGGCTCTATGGATGAGTTCTATGTGAGAACATTCACTTCCACACTCCAGATTCTTAAATCTGCTTTAGTATTAATGCTTACTCCCAGCACTGTATCCTATGTCTTTGATATGTCTACTCTTGCTGAAAAAGCAGTATCATTAGTTACAAGCTTATTAAGATTTATGATGATTTGTTCTAAGTTGAGAGAATCATCAGAAGTGGCTTTTGAGTCAAAGCTCAGGTAGAACTTTTTCAAGCCATATTCAGGTAAATCAAGATATTTTTATTGTGAACTTTAAGTTTTTCATATTTTGAACTGTTTAAAATATTACCTGTTTGCAGAAGGCTATCAAATATTAATTTTCTTATTTATACAGATGCAGAAAAATATGTCCCAAATGAAAAAAAGAATAGGACAAATTCACAGCAAAAGAGATAAATGGAAAGGAGATAAGCAATATGCTTGATAAAGACTTCAAAGTAATGGTCACAAAGATCCTTAGTAGACTTGAGAAAAGGGTGAAGAATCTCAGTGAGACCTTCAATAAAGAGATAAAATATTTTAAAAGAACCAATCAGAGATGAAGAACCAATAACCAAAATTAAAAATACACTAGAGAGAATCGATGGCAGATTAGAGGAGGCAGAAAAATGGATGGTAGCCTGGAAGAGAGTAATAGAGAGCAAGCAAGCTGAAGAGCAAAAAGAAAAAAATAATAAAAATGAGAATAGGTTAAGGGAACTGAGCAACATCATCAAGAATAATGTCATTTGAATTATAAGGATCCCAGAAGGAGAATACAGAGAAAAAGGAGGCAAAATTATTTGAAAATAATAGCTGAAAACTCGTCTAACTAGGCAAGGAAACAGAAATCCAGATTCAAGAGGCATAGACAGTCTCTAACAAAAGCAACTCAAAGAGATCCACACCAAGACACTTAATAATTAAAATGCCAAAAAAAAAGTAATAATAAAGATAGGATTTTAAAAGCAGCAAGAAAAACAGGTGATTATATATATACAAGGGAAATACCATAAGGCTATCATCTGATTTTTCAGCAGAAACTAGACAGACCAGAAGGAAGTAATGTGATATATTCAAAGTACTGAAAGAAAAAGAGCCCTCAATCAAGAATACTTTATAAGCAAGGCTGTCATTCAGAATGGAACGAGAGATAAAGAATTTTTCAGACAAAGAAAAGTTAAAGGAGTTCATCATCACCAAACCAATCTTACAAGAAATATTAAAGGGAAGTATATAAGAGAAATAAAAGGCCATAATCAAGAGTAAGAAAATTAGGAAAGGAAAAACTTTCATAGATACATACAAACAAAATAAAAATAGTAGATTAATCACTTATAAAAACAGTACAGAGGTTAAAGCACAAACACAGTAAAATTATATCCATAAAAATAAGTCAAAGGGCTCATATATAAAAGGATGCTAAGTATGACACATATACATAAAATGTACGGGGTGGAGAGTAAAACTTTTGTGCTTCTTAGAATGTGTTCAAACTTAAGTGACCATCAACTTAATATAGACTGCTATATGCATGAGGTTTTATATAAACCTAATGGTAACCCAAATAAAAAATCTGTAATAAGTATACAAAACAGTAAAGTGTAAAAAAATCCAAATATATCACTAAGAAAGCCAACAAACCATGAGAGAAGAGAGCAGAAGAAAAAAGGAACAGAGAAGAATTACAAAAGCAACCATAAAACAAGTAATGAAGTGGCAATAAGTATATACCTATTAATAACTACTTTGAATGTAAATGGACTAAATGCTCCAATCAAAAGACATAGTGTGATTAAATGGATAAAAAAGCAAAACCCAACTATATGCAGCCTATAAGAGATTCATTTGAGACCTAAAGATACATGCAGATTGAAAATAAAGGAATGGAAAAATATTTACCATATAAATGAAAGGAAAAGGAAACTGAGATGGCAATACTTATATCCAAAAAATTGACTTCAGAGAAAATACTGTAACAAGAGAAAATGGAACACTGTATATTGATAGAGGGAACAATCTAATAAGAGGATATAACAATTGTAAATATGCACCCAATGTTGAGAGCACCTAAATACATAAAGCAACTATTAATAGACATAAGGGAAGAAATTTCTAGTAATACAGTAAAAGTAAGAGACTTTAACATCCCACTAACATAGCAGATAGATAATCCAGAAAGAAAATAAACAAGGAAAGAAGGGATATAAATGATACATTGGATCAGATAGACTTAATAGATATATTCAGATCATTCCATCCAAAAAATATCAAAATATACATTTTTTTTTCAAGTGCACATTCTCCAGAATGGATCACATGCTAGGTTGGAAAATAAGTACCAATAAATTTAAAAAGACTGAAATCATATCATACATCTTTTCTGACCATAATCATATGAGAATAGAAATCAATCACAAGAAAAAAATCTGAAAAGAACACAAACACATGAAGGCTAAATACTATGTAACTAAACAATGAGTGGGTCACTTCATTTCTCTTTTTCAAAGAGAAAATTAAAAATACTTGGAGGGTGTGCCTGGGTGGCTCAGTTGGTTAAGCATCCAGCTCTTGATTTCAGCTCAGGTCTTAATCTCAGGGTCATGAGTACTAGCCCCACATTGGGCTCCACACTGGGCATAGAGCCTAATTTAAAAATTTATATGGATACAAATGAAAATGAAAACACAATGGTCCAAAGTCTTTAGAATGCAGCAAAAGCTATTCTAAGAGGAAGGATTATAGCAATATAAGCCTACCTTGAAAACCAAGACATGTTAAAAAGAGGAGAGAGGGAGAGTGAAAAAATCAGAAATGAAGGAGGAGAAATAACAAGCAGTATCACAAACTACAGAAGATTATAAGAGAATATTATGAAAAATTGTATCTCAACTAGTTGCACAATCTAGAAGAAATATTTAGGTTCCTAAAAACATATAAACTTCCAAAATGAGTCAGTAATAAATAGAAAATTTGAGCAGACAAATTACTAGCAATGAAATTGAGTCAGTAATAAAAAAACACCCAACAAATGAAAGTCTAAAATCAGATGGCTTCACAGGTGAATTCTACCAAATATTCAAAGAGGAGTTAATACTTGCTCATCTAAAACTATTCCAAAAAGTAAAAGAAGAAGGAAAGCCAACATTACCCTGACACCAAAACCAGATAAAGACACTAAAAAGGGGGGAGAGGTATGAAAGGCCAATATCCCTGGTGAACACAGATGCAAAAGTTATCAATAAAATATTAGCAAACCAAATCCAACAATACATTAAAAAATTATTTACCACAATTAAGTAGGAATTATTCCAGTAATGCAAGAGTGGTTCAATATTCACAAATCAATCAACATGATACATCACATTAACAGAAGAAAGGATAAAAACCATATAATCATTCCAATAGGCAGAAAAAGGCTTTTGACAAAAACTCTCAGCAAAGTAGGTTTAGAGGGAACATACCTCAACATAATAACAGCCATAAATTTAAAACCCACAGTGGTTTTCATACTCAACGGTGAAAAATTAAGAGTTTTTCTTCTGAGATCTGGAAGAAGACAAGGATATCTACTCTCACCACTTGTATTCAATATTGTATTAGAAGTCCTAGCAACAGCAATCAGATCAGGAAAAAAATAAAAAACATCTAAATGCTAAATATATTTGTATATAGTATGATACTATATATAGAGTACCCTAAGGACCCTACCAAAAAGAAAAAAAAACTACTAGAACAGATAAATTCAACAAAGTTGCAGAATGCAAAATTAATACATAGATCGGTTGCATCTCTATACACTAATAATGAAGTAGCAGGAAGAGAAACTAAGAAAACAATCCTAATTGCAATTGCACCAAAGATTAAAAAAAAACAAACAAACCTAGGAATAAAATTAAGACCTGAACTCTGAAAACTATAAAAACATTGAAATAAACTGAAGATGACACCAAAAAATGGAAAGACATTCCATGGATTGGAAGAATTAATATTATTTAAATGTCCATACTATCCAAAGCAATCTACAGATTTAATGTATCAAATATCAACAGCATTTTCCACAGAACTGGAACAAAAAGCCAAAATTTTTTTGGAATCACAAAAAATCCTGAATAGCCAAAACAATCTTGGGAAAGAAAAGCAAAGCTGGAAGTATCACAATTCCAGATTTCAATTTAAGCTACAAAATTGTAGTAATCAAAACAGTATGGTACTGGCACAAAAATAGACATATAGATTAATTGAACAGAATAGGAATCCCCCAAATAATCCTATAACTATATGATCAATTAAACTTCAACAAAGGACACAAAAATAACCAATGGGGAAGAGTCACTTCAACAAATGATGTTGGGAAAACTGGACAGCAACGTGCAAAATAATGAAATTGGCCCACTTTTTTCACCATGGACAAAATAAACTCATATAGATAAAATACCTCAGTGTGAGACCTGAAACCATAAAAATTCTAGAAGACAGCAAAAATAATTTCTCTCATATCATCTGTAACATTTTCCAAGATATGTGTCCTGAGGCAAAGGGAAATCATATATGGTCCTTTTCGTGTATTACTGAATTTGGTTTGATAATATTTTGTTGAGGATTTTTGCTAAGTGAACATTGGGACCATTGTGGAATCCTTGTCTGGTTTTGGTATCAGAGTAATTCTGGTTTCAAAAAATGAGTTTGGAAGAATTCTCTCCTCTTTTATTTTTTGAAATAGTTTGAGAAATATTGATATTAACTCCTCTTTGAGCATTTTGTATAATTCACCTGTGAAGCCATCTGGTCTTGGACTTTTGTTTCTTTGGAGGTTTTGATTACTAATTCTACCTGCTTAGTAATCTGTTCAGATTTTCCATTTCATCATGATTCAGTCTTAGCAGGCTGTATGTTTCTAGGAATTTAGCAATTTCCCTTAGGTTGTCCAATTCGTTGTTGTATAATTATTTATAGTAGTTTTTTATGATCTTTTGTATTTCTCTGGTATCACTTTTAACATCTCCTCTTTTGTTTTGTATTTGAGTTCTATCTTTTCCTCTCTTTCACTTTTTTTTTTTTGGCAAGTCTAGGTAATGGTTTGTTGATTTTATTTTCAGAGTACCAGTTCTTGGTTTCATTGGTATTCTCTATTATCCTCTTAGTTCTGTTTCATTTTTTCTGCTCTAATCTTTGTTGTTTCTTTCCTTCTAATAACTTTGATGTTTTGATATGCATGTGTGGTGTTTTAAATACATTTTGATGACAGAAATGAATACTACATCCAGTCAAAAATTAATCAAAACAAAACCCAAATATATCATGACATTTCCTAAATGTGTCCTCACACCTTTCTTTAAGCTTCTAAAGTATTTTGTAGAATTGCTTATAAATTGTAAATTTTCAGCATGAGATATTTGAGTTTGCCTATATTTTTAAATCATTCATAGTCAGACAATACTTCATATTACAGGTAGCTTGTGTTGAAAACATAATACATTAGTACTGTTAGAATCAGAAAGACAGTTTCTAACTGAATTCTGACTATGACAAGAAAAGGGTACACAATCACAGCCTTAGAAGAGTATGTGAATAAAGGATATCTTGACCGTGCCCATAGAATATAGGAGCACCTTCTAAGTGTTCTGTATTGCAGTAAGAGTTGAAAAAAGCAACATGTGGGAGTTCTGTAACCTTGGGCTTAAGCCTTCTGGGATTAAGCCTGGGATTTCTAATGTTTCAATAAGGCTGAATTAGATAACTTGAATATTAATTCCTAGTTACAGTCCTCTTATGGGACCATTGTGGGAGTTTAATGGAGTTATGGGTATAAAAGGCTGTGTGGTAACTGGCACCTAGTTAGTGCTCAAGAGCTATCAGATATCACTATTATCACTATTTTCCTGAGCTATCCAAATCCATATACAGCTACTTGGATATGAGTAAATGCCTCAGACCAGGGCTATTCATGTATGTGCTGGGAGATTGTTAGCAAGGATTCAGGCATTATTTAGATTCAGTACTGGGGTAAAAACGGGAAGGAAGACTAGATACCAGTATTAGTTTTCTGTTTCTGTGTAACAAACTTAGTAACTCAAAACAACACAAACATTATTGGGGAACATCCAGGTTATTTCAAACCGCAGTCTATGTGGTATTTCTTTTTACTGAAGTTATTATGTATTCAGAGTATGTGTATAACTCTGAGCATATGTGAAAGGTGCATACCAGGTCATCAAGGAAAAACATTGGGTCAGACCATCAAAGGCAACCTGAGCTTTCTATTGCACACAGCCCTCTGTCCCCAGCATGTTGAATCCTATCTGGGACTTTAGTAAAGATGGCCCTGAGTGAATCAGAATGCATATGATGTTGTAGGGATCAGTGACCTTAGAATGTGGCTATGGATGTCACCCAGGAAGAGAGAGTCCTGCTGGACAAATCCTAGAGAAAGCTGTATAGAGAGTGATACAGGAGAACTTCAATCACCTAGTCTCCATGGGTGAGTCTTGTCAACACAATTTATTTATTCAACAAGGGTCCAGAACAGCTTCTACATATGCTACTACTTCCCTCTCTTCTGTCATCTGTATTCTTTCATAGTACCTACAACTATCTGAGATACACTTTATTTACTTACATCTAGCTTGTCACTGACTATATATTGTCTTTATGACCAAAATTTCTTTGTTTTTCAATTTTATTGATATATGATTGACACACAGCTCTGTATAAATTTCAGGTATACCCCATAATGACTTGACATACATATGTTGGGAAATGAATACCACAAAAAGTTTAGTGTTTTTTAAAATATGTATTTATTTATCCTAGAGAGAGAGCAGGGAGAGGGCCAGAGGGAAAAGGAGAGAGAAAATCATTAAGCGAACTCCCCACTGAGCAGGGAGCCCAATGCTGAGCTTGATCCCAGGACCCTGAGATCATGACCTGAGCTGAAATCAAGAGCTGGCAGCCTAATCTACTGAGCCACCCAGGCATTCTTTTTTTTTTTTTTTCCACAATAAGTTTAGTTAACATCCATTTCCTCATATAATTACATCAAAATTCTTTTCCTTGTGATGAGCTCTTAGTAACTTTCAAATAAAACATATGTCGGTGATAACAATAGTTATGTTGTATATTGTATTCTTGGTATTTATCTCATAGCTGGAGGTTTGTACCTCTTCATTCAGTATCCCCTCTCAGCACGCCTACCTCTGGTAACTATAAGTCTGATCTCTTTTTCTATGAGTTTGAGCAGGGGGATTTTTGTTTGTTTTATGTTTTAGATTCCACCTATAAGTGAGATCATCTAGTATTTGTCTTATTTTACCTAATATAATGTCCTCAAGGACCACCCATGCTGTTTCAAATGGCAGGATTTCCTTATTTTTATGGTTGAATACTATTCCATTGATATATAGACCAAATTTTCTTTATCCATTAATCTATTGATGGATATAAGTTGTTTCCATATCTTGGCTATTATGAATAATGCTGTTATTAACATGGGAGTACAGATACCTCTTCAACATGCTAATTTCTTTTTTTCAACTTGCTAATTTAATTTTGTTCAACTCTATGACCAGAAGTGGAATTGCTGAATCATGTGGTAATTTTATTTTTAATTTTTTGAGGAAAGTTCATAGTGTTTTCCATACTACCTATACCAGTTTCATTCCCACCAACAGTGTACAAGGGTTCCTTTTTTTCTATACCTTCACCAGCGTTTGTTATCTTTTGTCATTTTGATGATAATCATTCTAACAGGAATGATATCTCATTGTAGTTTTGATTTGTATCTTCCTAATGATTAGATGTTGAGCATCTTTTTATGCTGGTAGTCCATTTATTCATTTTCTTTAGAGAAATATCTATTCAGGTTCTTTGCATTTTCTTTAGTCTTTTTTTGCATAAAATTGAGTTGTATGAGTTATTTATATATTATATATTAATTTCTTAATATTATATGCAAATATTTTTCCCACTCCATATGTTGCATTTTCATTTGTAGATTATTTTTTTTTACTATGAAGAGGTTCTTGAATGTAGTATCACTTATTTATTTTTGTTGTTGTTGCTTGTGCTTTAGGTGTTATTTTTTAAAAATACATTTACCAAGACCAATATCAAGTAGTTTATTCTCTATGTTTTATGATTTCAGATCTTGCATGTAAGTCTTTAATCTATTTTGAGTTAATTTTGTGAATGATGTTAAGATAGGGTTCCAGATTTGTTCCTTTACATGTGAATATATCCACTTTTCCCAGCAACGTTTATTCAAGAGGCAATTTTATTTTTCTCCATTGAGTATTTTGCCTCTCTTCTCAAAGACCGTATATCTAGTCTCTCTATTGTGTTCATTAGTCTATGTGTCTGTTTTTATGCCAGTACCATTAGATTTTGATTACTATAGCTTTATAGTACAGTTGAAATCACAAAGTATGGACACTCCAGCTTTGTTCTTCTTTCTGAAAATTGTTTTGGTTATTCAGAATCTTTCACTGTTACACTCAAATTTTAGGATTTTTTTCTACTGTAAAAAATGTCATTGGAATCTTGATAGGAATTTCATTGAGTCTATAGGTGGCTTGGGTAATGTGGGCATTTTAACTATTATTTCTTCCAATTCATAAACATGGAATATTGTTTAATTTATTTGTGAGTTTCTTTTTTTATATCTGTCATCAATGTCTTACAGTTTTCAGTGTACAGATCTTTCACCTCCTTAGTTAAGTTTACTTCTAAGTATTTTATTATTTTTATCCCAATTTATTTTTTTTTTTTAAGATTTTATTTATTTATTCATGATAGTCACAGAGAGAGAGAGAGAGAGAGGCAGAGACACAGGCAGAGGGAGAAGCAGGCTCCACGCAGGGAACCCGACGTGGGATTTGATCCCAAGTCTCCAGGATCGTGCCCTCGGCCAAAGGCAGGCACTAAACCGCTGTGCCACCCAGGGATCCCTTTATCCCAATTTAAATGGAATTGTTTTCTTTATATCTTTTTCAGATAGTTTGTTGTTGGTGTATAGAAATGCTACTGATATTTGTACATTTATTTTGTGTCCGACAACTATACTGAATTTATTTATTAGATATAACAAGGTTTTTTTTTATTTGATAGAGTCTTTAGGATTTCTTTACATAAAATAATGTCATCTGAAAATAGAGACAGCTTTGCTTCTTCCTTTCCAATTTTGATGCCTATTATTTCTTTGTCTTGCCTGATTGTTCTGCTTGGACTTCTAGCAGAAGTACTTCTAGTAATATATTGAATAGGAATGTTGAGAACGGGCACCCTTGTGTTGTTCCTGATCTTACATGACTAATTTTCAATTATCACCATTGAGTATGATGTTAGCTGTGGGTTTGCCATATATGGCCTTTACCATGTTGAGGTACATTTCTTCAAGATCCAGTTTGTTGAGGGTTTTTATCATGAAAGCAAGTTGTATTTTGTCAAATTCTTGTCAAATGCTTTTTCTATATGTATTGAGCTTAAGAATACAATGATTGGACTGAATAATCCAATAGAGAGCTTCAGCTGAAATATTTTCATTTTTTTTAATTTATTATTTTCATGTGTTTTTATCTTCCATTCTATTACTATGATGTGTCACTGTGATTGATTTGCATACGTTGAACCATCCTTGCATTCCATTTGATCATGTTGTATGACCCTTTAAAGTGCTGCTGAATTCAGTTTGCCAATATTTAAAGATAATTTTTTTCACCTATATTCATCAGGGATACTAGTATATAGTTTTCTTGTAGTCTTCTTATCTGGCTTTGGTATCAAGGTGATACTGGCCTCTTAAAATAAGTTTGTGTGTATTCCTCCTTCTTTGATATTTTTGGAAGAGTTTAAGTACTATAGGTATTAATTCTTCTCATAGGGCAAGTCTAGTAGTGAGGAACTCATTAGCTTTTGTTTGTTTGGAAAAGTCTTTATCTCTCCTTTATTTCTGAAGGACAGTTTTGTCAAATAAAACATTCTTGGTTGATAGGTTTTTAAAATTTCAGTATTCTAATGTATCAATTCATTCTCTTTTGCCTGAAAAGTTTCTGTTGTGAAATCAAAGATTGGCTCATGGAGATCCTGTGTATATTTTCTCTTCTCACTTTCTGCTTTCAAAATAATTTCTTTGTCTTTGAATTTTGACATTATGATAAATCTTGGTGTAGACCTACTCAGGTTCCACAGACTTGGGGTCTTTTGAGCCTCATGGATGTGAATATCCATTTCTCTCTCCAGGTTCAGGAAATTTCCAGTCATTATTGCTTTAAATATGCCTCCTGTCCCTTTCTCTTTCTCTTATCTTGGATTCTCATAATCACATATAGGTTTTTTTTTTTATTGCATGCCATAAGTTCCATAGGCTTTATTCATTTTTTTTCATTTTTTTTTGTTTTGCTTTTGTGACAAGATAGTTTCAGTGTAGCATCTTCTAGTTCTTTGATGCTATCTTTTGCATGAAAGTCTGATGTTGAAGCTCTCTATTGAATTATTCAGTCCAATCATTGTATTCTTAAGCTCTAAAATTTTCAGGGGACTATTTTTTTTATGGTTTCCATTTCTTTGTAAAACTTCTCACTTTGTTCATGCACCGTTTTCTTAATTTTGTTTCATAGTCTGTGTGTTCTCATATTTCACTAAACCTCTA
This sequence comes from Canis lupus baileyi, assembly GCF_048164855.1. NCBI lineage: Eukaryota > Metazoa > Chordata > Mammalia > Carnivora > Canidae > Canis > Canis lupus. Next base: position 36,833,086 of record NC_132848.1, read on the forward strand.
GGAGGATTATTCTGAGTTCTTAGTCTAAGAGCTCATAGACCTCCATTTCCTTAGCTCAGCTATTAGAGCTTTCTTAGTTTCCTTTCATGGTATCGTGTTTGCCTGATTTTTTTGTGATTCTTGATTATTTACATTGATATATGCATATGTGAGTCAGGAGCCACCTCTTCTAATATTTATAGGTTTGCTTTGGCAGAGACAATCCTTTGCCAGTGAGCTTAGCTTGGGGTTTGGAGTGTGTCAATTGGCAATGTCCTATTGAGTGTTGCTATTTGAGTCAATCTTGGAGTGAAGCCACTGCTGAGCTTTGAGGTAGTTAGTACCATCGACAGAGAACAATTGAGTAGCACTGTTGGCTAGATTTCTTGCTCAATAGAATGTGTTCCCTATTTGTCTAAATTCTCTGGTCAGACTTCTTCTGTGTTTGGGACTGAGCATGGTACTTAGCAGTAGATGTGACTCTAAATTAGCTTCCTTGAGAGTTAATAAAGATTCAAACAGAACTCAATGAAATTGAGACCAGAAGAACTGTGGAACAGACCAACAAACCAGGAGTTGGTTCTTTGAAATAATTAATAAGATAGATAAACCATTAGCCAGCCTTATAAAAAGAAGAGAGAAAAGACTCAAACTAATAAAATCATAAATGAGAAAGGAGAGATCACTGCCAATACCAAGGAAATACAAGCGATTTTAAAAACATATTATGAGCAGCTATACACCAATAAATTAGGCAATCTAGAAGAAATGGATGCATTTCTGGAAAACCACAAACTACCAAAACTGGAAGAAATAGAAAACCTGAACAGGCCACTAACCAGGGAGGAAATTGAAGCAGTCATCAAAAACCTCCCAAGACCCAAAAGTCCAGGGCCAGATGGCTTCCCAGGGGGAATTCTATCAAATGTTTAAAGAAGAAACCATACCTATTCTACTAAAGCTGTTTGGAAAGATAGAAAGAGATGGGATACTTCCAAACTTATTCTATGAGGCCAGCATCACCTTAATTCCAAAACCAAAGACCCCACCAAAAAGGAGAATTATAGACCAATATCCCTGATGAACATGGATGCAAAAATTCTCAACAAGATACTAGCCAATAAGATACAATAATACATTAAGAAGATTATTTACCATGACCAAGTAGGATTTATCCCCAGGATGCAAGGATGGTTCAATACTCATAAAACAATCAATGTGATTCATCATGTCAGCAAGAGAAAAAACAAGAACCATATGATCCTCTCAATAGATGCAGAGAAAGCATTTGACAAAATACAGCATCCATTCCTGATCAGAACTCTTCAGAGTGTAGGGATAGAGGGAAATTTCCTCAACATCTTAAAAGCCATCTACGGAAACCCCACAGCAAATATCATTCTCAATGGGGAAGCACTGGGAGCCTTTCCCCTAAGATCAGGAACATGACAGGGATGTCCACTCTCACCACTGCTATTCAACAGTACTAGATGTCCTAACCTCAGCAATCAGGCAACAAAAAGAAATAAAAGGCATTCAAATTGGCAAAGAAGAAGTCAAACTCTCCCTCTTCGCCGATGACATGATACTGTACATAGAAAACCCAAAAGACTCCACCCCAAGATTGCTAGAACTCATACAGCAATTCAGCAGTGTGGCAGGATACAAAATCAATGCCCAGAAGTCAATGGCATTTCTATACACTAACAATGAGACTGAAGAAAGAGAAATTAAGGAGTCAATCCCAATTACAATGGCACCGAAAAGCATAAGATACCTAGGAATAAACCTAACCAAAGAGGTAAAGGATCTATACCTTAAAAACTACAGAACACTTCTGAAAGAAATTGAGGAAGACACAAAGAGATGGAAAATATCCCATGCTCATGGATTGGAACAATTAATATTGTGAAAATGTCAATGTTACCCAGGGAAATTTACACATTCAATGCAATCCCTATCAAAATACCATGGACTTTCTTCAGAGAATTGGAACAAATCATCTTAAGATTTGTGTGGAATCAATCAATAGCCAGGGGAATTTTAAAAAAGAAAACCATAGCTGGGGCATCACAATGCCAGATTTCAGGTTGTACTACAAAGCTGTGGTCATCAAGACAGTGTGGTACTGGCACAAAAACAGACACATAGATCAATGGAACAGAATAGAGAATCCAGAAGTGGACCCTCAACTTTATGGTCAACTAATATTCGACAAAGGAGGAAAGACTATCCACTGGAAAAAAGACAGTCTTTTCAATAAATGGTGCTGGGAAAATTGGACATCCACATGCCAGAAGAATGAAACTAGACCACTGTCATGCATCATACAGAAAGATAAACTCAAAATGGATGAAAGATCTAAATGTGAGACAAGAATCCATCAGAATCCTAGAGGAGAACACAGACAACATCCTTTTTGAACTTGGTCACAATAACTTCTTGCAAGATACATCCATGAAGGCAAAAGAAACAAAAGCAAAAATGAACTATTGGGACTTCATCAAGATAAGAAGCTTTTGCACAGCAAAGGATGCAGTCAACAAAACTAAAAGACAACCTACAGAATGGGAGAGATATTTACAAATGACATATCAGATAAAGGGCTAGTTTCCAAGATCTATAAAGAACTTCTTAAACTTAACACCAAAGAAACAAACAATCCAATCATGAAATGGGCAAAAGACATGAAGAGAAATCTCACAGAGGAAGACATAGACATGGCCAACAAGCACATGAGAAAATGCTCTGCATCACTTGCCATCAGGGAAATACAAATCAAACCACAATGAGATACCACCTCACACCAGTGAGAATGGGGAAAATTAACAAGACAGGAAACCACAAATGTTGGAGAGGATGTGGAGAAAGGGAACCCTCCTGCACTGTTGGTGGAAATGTGAACTGGTGCAGCCACTCTGGAAAACTGTGTGGAGGTTCCTCAAAGAGTTAAAAATAGATCTTCCCTAGACCCAGCAATTGCACTGCTGGGGATTTACCCCAAAGATACAGATGCAATGAAACGCTGGGACACCTGCACCCCGATATTTATAGCAGCAATGTCCACAATAGCCAAACTGTGGAAGGAGCCTCGGTGTCCATCGAATGGATAAAGAAGATGTGGTTTATGTATACAATGGAATATTACTCAGCCATTAGAAACGACAAATACCCACCATTTGCTTCGATGTGGATGGAACTGGAGGGTATTATGCTGAGTGAAATAAGTCAAACAGAGAAGGACAAACATTATATGGTCTCATTCATTTGGGGAATATAAAAAATAGTGAAAGGGAATAAAGGGGAAAGGAGAGAAAATGAGTGGGAAATATTAGAAAGGGAGACAAAACATGAGAGACTCCTAACTCTGGGAAATAAACTAGGGAAGGTGGAAGGGGATGTGCGCGGGGGATGAGGGTGACTGGGTGATGGGCACTGAGGGGGGCACTTGATGGGATGAGCACTGGGTGTTATTCTGTATGTTGGCAAATTGAACACCAATAAAAAATAAATTTATAAAAAAGATAAAGCTCAGCATATAACCAATAGATAGATAGATAGATAGATAGATAGATAGATAGATAGATAGATAAAATTAGCTTCCTTGCTCTGGTGAGACAGCAGAATGGGCACCCAGACCAGAAACCCTGATTGTTTTGGGACCCAGACATTTTCCTTTTCCACACAGAATTTATATTTTTCTGGTATACTTTATGTGTATTAGATTATTTATGAACATAAAATTGAATCCACTGTGTAATCATTTATTTACTCTTGTTCAAAACCACTGAGGATTCTTCACACCTTGTCTTTGAGCTTAGTCATGAGCATCATTAGCAAGAGATTTCTCACTGTCTTGTGCTCCCTGCTTGCTGCACACTTTCAGTTAGTTTCCAGAGTTATGTAAAAATTGATTTTGACAATTTTTCACCAGTGTTTTTACTGTTTTTATGGAAGGAAGACTTTTGGAATTCCTAACTCCACCATCTTCATTCCAAACCTATGCATGGATGGTTTTAAAGGAATTAATTTCCAGATCTTTAACTTCTACATATACTTTTTCCAAAAAGTGATCTAAGATCTAGTATAAAAACGAATATTTCCCTTTCCGATAAACCTTCTCCCACTTCACAAAAGAAATATTGCTTTTCAAGAATCTTTCATTTTACCTTGGGCCATGGATCCATATTCCGGTGCCTAACAAAGGGATAATTTAAAATATTGTAGTAGGTATTGAGAATAAGCCTCATTCTAATTCCTGGATATCAAGTCTCATTACAACTCAGGTAACTTTCAGTTCTTCATTTAAACAATTTAAGCATTGGAACTAATCCAGTTGTTAGCATATGGGTCATTTATAATAACTTTTATTAGTATTGCTGTATGATTTTTTATCTATAACTTTGACAAAATTCAAGTAATTGCATAAGGACTCTTTCCATTCATGTCTACTTATTTGTAAACAAATACAACATACAAATACAAAAATGAAAAATATGTATAAAACTGATGTCAAATCTTGTCTTATTCTAGTAGTAAACTGTGTTTGCTCATAGTTCAGAAATAAAAATGGTGAGGACGTTATGAAAGTTTAGCAGCAACCCTGGGTAGAACACTGAGGTGGGCCTACAACATCTCATGTAACCCTACTGGCCAAATGCTCCATGAGTTCTTTGCAGACAGGAATTAAAAAGAATGATTCACAGTTTATTCTGTGTTATAGTTGGACTCTGTGTCTTACTAGCTGTGGCCCTTGGGGCAAGTCCCTTTTCTGCTCAGAGCCTCACATGTCCTACAGGTTCTGACCCACAGTGTAAAGGACACAAACTCAAGAGCGTTCAAGAAACCAGCTGCAGAGTATACATAGACACTCATGCTTTTCCTTAAGCACAGTGTTTTTCCTGTTTGCCAAGGTATTTTTCACAGCACAGGTTCAAGAACGTGACTCTAGATAGAATACTGGTTTTGCTATGGAATAGCAGTGAGCACTGGACAAGTAACTTAATGCTTATGTTCCCTAATTTCCTCATCTTTAATATGGGGGAGATACAGTATTTATTTCAGAGAATCATTATGAGTATTAATTAAAAATTCTTGAAAAGCAGAATTGTGCCTGACAAAAATAATAAGTCATGAGAAGTTGTTCCTTAGTGAGCAAACAGGAGGGTGGTCACAGATGGTTTCTTGAAGGAAGCTTTGAGGCTCTGGGAAAAATATCTTTTTCTGACATGAGTTCTATTTGTACAGTATATTGAGCTTGTGGAAATCCATTGCACTGTGTATTTTACATCCATTTATGTAAATTTTCAAAAAAAAGTAATGGCAGAGAATTTTTTTAAAGTCCTGGGAGAGGGATCCCTGGGTGGCGCAGCGGTTTGGCGCCTGCCTTTGGCCCAGGGCGCGATCCTGGAGACCCGGGATCGAATCCCACGTCGGGCTCCCGGTGCATGGAGCCTGCTTCTCCCTCTGCCTGTGTCTCTGCCTCTCTCTCTCTTTCTCTCTCTTTCTCTCTCTCTCTCTGTGACTATCATAAATAAATTAAAAAAAAAAATAAAGTCCTGGGAGATCTTCAGACCTCCAAAGATTTGGTCAAAGTCTACATATCTAAGGAGGAATAGGAAACCCTATTAATATATGAATTATAGGTGGAGTAAAAAGTAACTTGAAGTAGAGTAATTTTGGAAATAGAAAATAAGTAGTTCTATAGAAAGGTAGAGGGATCTAGAACCAAAAGAGATGGTGGATATACTAGGATGCATGGTAGGGGAGTGGCTGTTGGTTCACTTTCCCTTTTTTGCCCCCTCCCCCACACTCAAGAGCAATTTGTGACTGTTCCACATTTTGTGATATAAGCTTGGAGCTTGACATTGAAACATGCATTCTCTGTGCTCAGTTGCTAAGGCAGCAGCATACTTTAGATTATGAAGAATGATGAGTGGTTTCATCTGTATTTTGATGAGTCCTGGGCTTCAATTCTATCTTCAGTGATTTTGCATGGGTCTTCTCAGAAGATCCTAATTAGTGGTATCCATATTAACCAATGTTTGGGAAAAAGAGAGACATCTAAGGAAACTCTAATCTCAGCCCACTGAAAGAAATGGACACTTTTTCCTTTCTTCCCAATTTTTTAGCTTTATTGCTGAACGATAGACACTGAAAGCTGAAGGTAGGGATGTGGGTTTGAAGTCTCAGGGATAGGAGTGCTTCTGACCTGTCTGGGAGGAGTCAGTAGGTGGGCCATATTGGCTGGGATGGGGAGATATGAGATGTAGGTAAGGCCAGGCTTCCAAGAGCCTTCACTGCACACCACCCCCATGTGGTAACTTGGAGATAGTCAAGGAGCTAAAAGAGAGCCTACCTATTGGGCCCTCATTGTCTTCATCTCCCAGCCACATCCCACCCATCTATCCCCACTACCTGTCTTCTGAGTGCTTTCCCTGGTTCTGTCATTCTCTTTCTTCCTTAAGCTAAAGCCAGGCTGGCCATAGTTCTAGAGCACCCCTTTCCCACCCTTAGATCCAGCACTGCCTGCTCCACAGCACAGCCTCCACAGAGGGTCCACCAAGTCAATCAATGGGTACACATCCCTCCAGTTCCCAGAGCTGTTTTGGAAAGTTCCTGTGGAGATGGAGTACTTCATTGGCAAGCTACAAAACAAGCACTGTCCCATCATAGCAGGACATTCTCTTTAAAGGCTCATTTCCCAACAGATTATCCCCCTTTAAAACCACCTCAAATTTGTTTCTCTCTCAGACCACTATTGTTTCTCATAACATAAACCTGTTTGTTGCAGATATCTGTTGAGATGCTTTGGCTGCCAAGTTTCTGAACCCCTTTTTCTATTTGGAGAATCCCTTACTGTGGGGACAAAAAAAAAGTCAAATATTCCTTTTCCCAGCTTCGCTTGCCACTAGAAGACAAGCAGCAAAGCTAGGCCAACCAGATGCACCCACCCCAGGTTTTAAATCGAGAGCCAGTGATGAGAGGAAGCAGTAATGGGAGAATCTTCTTCGATGATGGTGGTAAGGGCAGCAACACCTAGCATCCAGAGGCAGAAGCAGCAGGCAGAGAGGCACCCAGTAACCTGCAGCAGGGGTGCCAGGTGAGGAAGACAGCAGTCCTATGGCACAGTTCCTACTGCAGCTCTGGCTAAGTCAGCTTCTGGTTGTTCCTGCCCTTTATCCAAGCCTGTATCTGAGAATATCCTTGTGATAAATTCCCTTTCAGCTCAAATCAGCCATCCAGTTTCTGTTGCTTGTGTCTAAGAACATTCCCTGGAGGCAAGAAATGCAGACTGCCTGTAAAAGGTCTGGAATGGGCCCCAGGGCCTCTAGGACCAGGCCTCCAGTTGGCCTCACGCTCAACAGTCCTCTCAGTCTCTGACTCTTTCCCTCATATGTTGAATTCATTCTCTAAAAAATGAAAAGCAATTTAATTATAAAAGTAATATTAGTTAAATATAAAAAAATTCTAGCAATACAGAATAGAGAGTCGAAAGTAAAAGTCCCCTTCTAGAGCACTCTCTCCCTTGCAAGTTATATGGTAAGTATTTTGGTGTTAGCTTCTCACTCTGCCTTTGTTACTGGTATCTAAGGCAACTTGATACCCATTTTCCAGAGATGAAAGATGTAACTAATCATTCACTTTCTCATTCAACAAACATTCACTGAATGCCACCATGTGCCATCATTCCAAGTGCTCTGAATGCCTCAGTGAACAAAAGAGAAACATCTTTGGCCTCATGGAACAAGGAGTAGGAGGTAGACAAACATAATAAATGACAGAATTATACACCACATTAGAAAGGACTAGGTGCCATGAGGGGAAGCAGAGCAGGACATACGGGGAGTAGAGGCATTGAGAAGTGTGGGAGGTCAAGGCAGGCTCCAATGGTAGATGAAACTGGAACTAGTAGATGAGATTGGTCTTAGAGGAGGAAAGGGGTCAGCCACATGGGTTTCAGAGGAAGGACATTCCAGACTTAAAAAAGGCCAGTGTGAAAGCCCTGAGATAAGGATGTGCCTAGTGTCTCCAAGGACCAGTATGATCCAGTCTGTTGAAGTGGAAGCAACACCAGAGAAGTCATATGGATCTTCCTTCCTGGTAAGACTTTGGCTCCTCATCTGAGTGAATGGACACTACTGCTGGATATGAGCAGGAATGGGCTGGCCTACTTTATGTCTGCTGTGCTGAGAATAGGCTCAGGGGATGGGGGCAGGAGGAGCAGCCAGGAGGCCACAACATAACCCAGGTGAGAGGTGACAGTAGTTCTCACTAGTGAGTCAGTTAGAAGCAGTGGTTGGATATTTAGTATACCCTAAATGATATCCTAATAGTCTGGGTATGAATCTGAGAAGGAGGAATCCAAAATGACACCAAAGTTTCTTATTGTTGGTTTACATGAACAGCTAGAGTTACTTTTATCTGACTAGAGACAAGTGGAACAGTGTGATTTTTCACAGTGGACTGACATTAGGATTTCTATTTTAGACATCGGAATTTTAGATGACCACTAGGTAATCATTCCCTAAAACTTTCTTGGCTGAACTTCAGAGACAATGGCTCTATTTTTACAGGTCCTAGACTTCCTTGGGGACTGAGACTTTAACTCCTGCTCCTAAATGCAAACTTGGAAAAGCCTGCTTGGCTGGACCAGAGTGGCTCTGCCTAAATTTTAGGGAAAGCCAGCACAATGCCAAAGGTCTGCGGGGGCACCAGGCTCTGGTCCAGCACAGTCACCCTGATCAGTTCTGTGCTTTAGAGAACCATGGCTGAAACACTGGGGTGAACTCTGGGCACTTTAACTCTGAGTCTGAGCCTGGAACAACAGGGAACCAGGCCCACAGATACATGCCCACAAGGTTTCCAGCAGCCCTGGGAGGCAGCAAGAAAGCCTCCAGGAGTCCGCTGAGCAGGCTCTGTTCTCTCTGTCCATCCACCATCCTCACTGCATGTATTCCATTTTCTTTTTATCTGCTAATCTGATTGGCAGGAATGATTGTTGTGTCATTATGCATTTTTATGATTCCTAGAGGGGTCTGAGCATCCTATGTGAGTACTGACTTATACCAAATCATTGTATTTCTCTTACTGACTTTTTGATACCTGCCTTCCTCTTTTCTCTCTAGAGGCAGTTGTCTGTGTTGTGTAACACATGGGGTACAAATATGGCAGTCTACCAGCTTAGTTCAAGGCTCAATATAGACTAACTGGGGCTTCTGAGCCCACTTCCAAATGTGTGGGGAGAGATGACCTAACTAATCTGATGGATATAGTTTCTACCCTGGGCCAAAAACCTCTGGTGAGCAGGGTCAGTTCATTCAGGCCCACACCCTGGGTAGCTCTCTGATAAGGAGGGATAGAACAGTGAGAAAATGGTGATGGAAGAAATGCTACCTCTAGTACATTTTACAGCAGGACTGTACCCTCTAGACAACTCCAATGATGGAAGTCTGCTTTGCTCTTCATAGTGTGTCACCAGTTTTTGCCCAAAAGTGGCCAGTTATGTGACTTGAGCTTAACAAATAGGTAATTAGCAAACTTTATATGTTTTTGAGCAGGAAGAGGACATTTGTATAGTGGTTTTTAGAGAGTCTATTCTGATGGTGTGTATTAGATGAAGGGAGGAAGGAAGATGGTAAAGGAGGAAGATTAAGTTGGAAAGATACAACAAATCACAAGGTGAAGAGCAATTAACATATAGAAAAAAACCCAGACCACCGCCATGCAATATTTAAGCATTGTCTGTGTGAGTGTGAACACATCCTGTTAGATAACAGGACACAGTCACAGTTCAAAAGATATGGTACTATTTTATTAGTGTTTACACATTACAGTTCAGAATGTAATATAAAAAACTAACCACTCAGGATCTCTGGGTGGCTTGGTGGTTTGGTGCCTGCCTTTGGCCTGGGGCGTGATCCTGGAGTCCTGGGATGGTGTCCCATGTTGGGCTCCCTGCATGGGGCCTGCTTCTTCCTCTGCCTTTGTCTCTGCCTCTCTCTCTCTCTCTCTCTCTGTCTCTCATGAATAAATAAATAAAATCTAAAAAAAAAAAAACAACAAAACTAACCACTCAAACTTCAGAGTAACAAATTTTTTGTACAGTCCATTCCTAGTCCTGACCCCAAATTTGATCAATGTTTTTTGCTATTTTTGTGATATAAATATTATGCTACTCTGTCTGAGGTTAGGAAGTGGGTAAGAATGTGGTGAGCAAAAAAAAAAAAAAAAAAATAGAGTAGGGAAACTAGATAAATGGTTATTTCAATTCTGAATCACCTACAAAAAATTTAAAAAGTAAAATCAAAATCTCAATTTTCACATTTTTTTATATAATTGAGGTTTCAGAAAATTTTCATTTGTTTTTAGAACACCTGACCTAGCTTGATACAACCAAACTTTCCATGGATTAATGTACATTAAAATATTTATCAGATCAATAAAGTCTAATAAAGCTAAACTAAAAGAAAAAAAAAAAGAATGTGGTGAGCATGCTTATATAGAAGCAAAGAACTTTTGAGAGAATGGACCATCATCTAACTAGCCACACCTCTGTTGTCACACTACATAATATACCTATAATAAAAGTAACTGACTAGAGCCCAAAGAATGTAGGGTGAGAAAAGGAAAGATCTACAGAAATAAACTGGTTATGAATATCAGCCCAGCACTTTCTGAAACCACCAAGTAATATAAATCCTCCAACATATATATTACTGATAGGATCAGAACAAGGAAGGAATGCTCTGGGGTGAATTTCCTTTTAGTGTGAATTAAAGGCTTGTCTTACTGTATAGTTGGCCATTTGTTATCTTCGTGTGGGATCTAAGAGAGAGGCAGGGTTATACCCAGTGTTTATATAGTCAGGTAGCATGGGACATTCTCCGGCATATCATGTATATGTGGAATCTAAACAAAAAGTCAAGAGGCGCCTGGGTGGCTCAGGCAGTGAAGCATTTGCCTTGGGCTCAAGTTGTGGTCTCGGGGTCCTGGGATCGAGTCCTGCATCAGGCTCCCTGCTTCCCCCTCTCCCTTTGCCATTCGGACCCCACTAGTGCATGCTCTCTCAAACGAATAAAACATTTAAAAAAATAATCAAGCTCATAGAAATATCAAGTAGAAAAGTGGTTGCTGGGGGGTTGGAGGGTGGAGGAAACCGGTAAAGGCTAGTAAAAGAATACAAACTTTTAGCCACAGTTTAGGATGATTAAGGTCTGTTTCTCACGTGTAATATGGGGACATTGAAGGTTACCACTGTGAAGTGTCCTAAAGGAAGAAACCTGAGAATACTTTCAACACTCCTCCCCCCGCAAAAAAAGATAAATATGTGAGGTGATAGCTGTGCTAAGTAACTTGATGAGAGAAGCTCTTTACGATGTGTATCAAATCATCATGTGCACTTTAAATATCTTCTAATTTTGTCAATTATACCTTGAAGTTGGAATAAAAGTAAAATTGTAAAAGAGAAAAAAAATATGCCTTTGGCCAGGAGGCCAGGTGGATCAGTGGTAGATCAGCCATGGACTCATAAGCTGGACTGAAAATCTGGGAATGCAAGCCATATGAGACATTGGACCAGGGCTTGCCCCAAGTAAACACATGGATGAAATTTGTGTTTGGTTTCCCTTCACTTCCTCTTTTTAATCTCCTGCTTTAATAATCTCTAATCCTGAGTTTTTAAATCCTCCACAGTTGTCCACTCCGGAGAACTTTCCAAGAAAGTTATACTCCTTTCTTTACCACCACCCAATTGATATTTCTCCGTGGCCTGGTCTCAGTCGTTTTTCACAAGGAAAATAAGCGAATACATTACCAGGGCAGGGCAACCAGCTTGTGGCATTTCCCTTCTTGGAGGCATCACACAGTGGGACTTCTGACTTTGCAGAAAACATATGGAAGTAGCATTTCAGGCAGGTGACCCTTCTTAGTATCCTTCAGATCAAACTTTTTAGGTGATTGCTTACTTTAACCACACAGAAGATATGGTGTGGGGATGCCTGGGTGGATCATTGGTTAAACGTCTGCCTTCAGCTCAGGTCATGATCTCAGGGGTCCTAGGATCAATCCCCACATCAGGGTCCCTGCTCAGTGGAGAGTCTGCTTCTCCCTCTTCCTCTCTCTGCTTGTGATGTTTCTTTTTCCCTCTCTCTCACTCTCTCTCTCTCTCAAATGAATAAATTAAAAAATCTTAAGAAAAAAAGATATGCTGTGAAATAGTATGCAAGCATAGTCATTAATGAAAAAAAGTCAGGTAGATGTTCAAGGGACTAATTGGCCTCTGTGACTAAAAAGAAAAAAGTACACATTTTTGGTTAATAGTCAACAAATTCAAGTTCAAATTTAAAATACTTGCTTTGGAAACTAAAAGCAAAGTCACTGTTAGAGAAAATAATTTGATTTATTTTTTTCTAATTTGCCCTGGGTAAGGGAATTGCATCCAATTGCATGTGGTAATCCTCATGGGATGAGGCTCATTTTGTTGTATCCTGACTGTAGAAGGTGACTGATCCTCTTAGCTTAAGTTCTTTCTGCAAAGTAAGTGGCAATGCTGAGCCCAGAACCCCTGCTTCTGAGAACCTATCCCCTGCAGTTTGGATTCCATGGATTTCCCTCAGGCACAAAGGGCTGTGAGGATATATGTATCTCTATTGTTGGTTTTGAAGTTACTGTTATTCACAAGTTCTCTTTTGCCTTTGCCTTCCCCAGCTTTCCTCCTACTTCATCTTCTGATTTGTTCTTTTGCCATTTCCTTAAGGGAAAAAAGTCATCAATCTTCTGTCCTCTGCACTTGATGGGATGAGCACTGGATGTTATACTATATGTTGGCAAATCAAACTCCAATAAAAAAATGCGAAAAATCAATCAATCAATCAACCAATCAATCTTCTGCCCTCTGACTATGGTAACTCCCTGTTGACTCCGATGGGCCTTTCCTTACTTTTTCTTCTTACCATGTCCTTATTAGCTGCAACTACATTTCAATATAGAAGTGCATCACAGTGTGGAGGCCGAGAAAAATTAAGGCCATTCCACCTCAAGTTTAGCATTAGCACAAGTACAGCCATCTTATGTCCCTGGGAATAAGAGCTGAACTTTACAGGGAAAACTGCCGATTGTCCTATGCAGGACAAATCAGAAAGACAATAAAGCTCAATAAAGCTCAGAATGCCTTCGGCAGAGAATCCCGTATCAGATCTTAAGAAACTCCCCCACCCTTTCCCCCATATTGGAATGGAAAAAATTCCTCCACCTCTTCTGAAGATCCCCTAGACCAGCCCATAGAAAACCCAACTGTAACCCACTTCGGGGTCCAAGTCCCCGGTCTGCTGTATGGAGTATACTTGGACCCAAGCTCGAGCTTGTAAATAAACCCTCATGTGCTTCCATCGGTGTCGGCTCCTTGGTGGTTTCTTGGATTCACAGTCTTGGGCACAACACACAGGATGTGCAAACAACAATTAATCTCTCCAATATCCCCTATAGGTTTCCAAATACTCACACTAGGTTGCAATTATGATAATTATTGTTTTTACTTTGACCTTGAATTTATTACAAAATATCCTGGACACTGAATGCTATTCAACTTAAAATGTACTTCAGGTTTTCTTCTGGCAAGAACTTTTTAAGACAATATAATAGTAAAAATAAAGAATTATCCATAACATCCGCTCCACCCATTAAAGATAAACTACTGTAGAAATTATCTTCCTGCAATAAAACTAGAAAACAAACAAAATAAATGAAAAGTTTTTTTTCAGAGATTGAACAACAAGCAGTGCAGGAAAATAATCCTTGAGACAAGAGTATCAAACAAGGTAAACCCTGCAATTGTCTCGGCTTCCTTCCTGGAGGCAGTGTCTAGCCTGCGGCACAGGGAAATGGAACCTAACGTGATCCCAGATGACTAACTGAATTGAAAGAAAAAGATCATAATGTGAAGCCAGTGCAGCAGAGTACTAAAAGGGAAGGGCTTAAAAGAAACAGCATTTCAGAGATGTGTGGGATTCCCTGTCAGCTAAAATAAATTACACAAAACTACATAAAATTAAATTACACAAGGCATGAAAAGAACACCAGAAAGTGGAATATCAGTACAACAGAACTCACTCAGGCAAATGAAAGACTTTATAATACTTCTGGGCCAAGACCCCAGAAGACAGAATAGTCCTACCTTAGTAGTGGAGTTAAAGTAAAACACTACATAAAAGCTGCCTCATACCCACCTGGAAAAAAAAACACAACAACTTTAAAACCAACCTATAAAACCATCTATAGGAAACTGAACTGCTCACTGAAACAAAGTACAATGCTCTTAAAATAATACAATAAAATCCAGTATCCAAATGTAAAATTTTCAATTGATACAACAGGTGCAATTAATACAAACGAATCTCAACTAATACAAATGAACCCAGAACTGACACATGATTGATTAGCACACAAGAATATTAAATATGTGTTACTATAAATATTATAAATCTATAATTATAAATATTATAATCTATAATTTAATTAGTTTTTTTCGCTGTTCTTTTTCTCTTTCATGGGTAATGCTACATTGTTTATTTGAGATTTTTCTTGCTTCTTTTCTAAAAATTTTTTTCAAGTTTTATTTATTTATTCATGAGAAACACACAGAGAAAGGCAGAGGCAGAGACATACAGAGGGAGAAGCAGGCTCCTCAGGGAGCCCGATGTGGGACTTGATTCCAGGACTCCGGAATCACACTCTGAGCTGAAGGCAGATGCTAAACCACTGAGCCACCCAGGCATCCCATGAGATTTTTAAAACTTCTTGAAGTAGGCCTGCATTGCTATAAACTTCCTTCTTAGAATTGCTTTTACTGTATCCCAAAGATTTTGGAACTTTGTGTTTTCATTTTAATTTGTCTGCAGGTATTTTTTTTTTCTTTTTCATTTCTTGTTTGACCCATTCATTGTTTAGTAACATGTTGATTAACCTCCATGTATTTGTGTCTTTCTAGATTTTTTTCTTGTGATTGATTAATCAGTCTTTTTTAATTTCTTAAGACTTGTGGTAATGGCCAGTTTTTTTTTTCAAATCTGATGAAATTACAAATGCAAGATGCAAGAGCCTCAACAAAACCCAGCAGATGGGACAAAGAAAAACACTTTTTGTTTTCATTTTAAAACATTTAAAAATAATATCACTGCTTAAAGCAATAATAGCAACCCTAGGGTACCTGGCTAGCTCAGTTAGTAGAGCATGTGACTCTTGATCTTTAGATATGAGTTCAAGGCCCATGTTGAGTATAGCGATAACTAAAAAAAAGAGAGAGAGAGAGAGAGAGAGAGAGAGAGAATAGAAAACTATTTTGTGGAAGTTATAAAATATGGAGAAGCAAAATGAGTGACAAAATAGCCAAAAGGACAGAAAAGGAAATGGAAGCATAATGTCATCCTTAGGACAATGTGTGCCAATGTGTGCAATGATAGGGAAGCTATCACTATGAATCTTACAGACATTAAAATAATAACAAAGGGGGCAGCCCCGGTGGCTCAGCGGTTTAGTGCTGCCTTCAGTCCAGGGCCGGATCCTGAACCTCGGATCGAGTCCCACGTCCGGCTCCCTGCATGGAGCCTGCTGCTCCCTCTGCCTGTGTCTCTGCCTCTCTCTCTGTACGTGTCTCTCATGAATAAAGAAATAAAAATCTTTACAAAAATAAAAAAGGAATATCATAAACAACTTTTGCTAATAAGCTTGACAATTTACATATTAACATATTCTTTGAAAGACACAAACTACCAAAGCTCATTCAAGAAAAAGGTAAGCTGAATAGCTTTACACCTATTTTAAATACTGAATATGCATATGGTCATTGCACAAAGAAAACTGCAGTCATTGATAGCGTTATTGATGGATTCTACCAAATATTTTAGGAGGAAATAATATCAATTTTTTGCCAGTGCAGAAACTAATGATACCAAAACCAAAACCAATGAGGTTTTGATACCAAAACCAACAAAGGTTTTTTCAAAAAAGATTTTATTTATTTATTCATGAGAGACACAAAGAGAGAGAGAGAGAGGCAGAGACACAGGCAGAGGGAGAAGCAGGCTCCATGCAGGGAGCCTGATGTGGGACTCCATCCTGGGTCTCCAGGATCATACCCTGGGCTGAAGGTGGCGCTAAACCACTGAGCCACCCAGGCTGCCCCAAAACCAACAAAGATTTTAAAAGAAACCTGCATACCAATAAGCCTTGTGAAAATACTTTTTAAAATATTTAACAAAATATTAGTAAATCAAACCCAACAATGTATATATCATGACCAAATAGGGCTGTACCAGAAATGCAAAGTTGGTATGACATTCAAATATCAATTAATGTAACTTACCATGTTAACAAACTGAAAACAATAACATAGGTTTAAATATGGAAAAAAATTGAAAACATTCAATATCCATTCATGAAAGAAATTCAGCAAATGAACAATTGGTGGGAACTTCCATGTCCTGAAAAAATACACGTACAAAGAACATGTACAAAAAACAAATAGAGCTAACATCACATTTAGTAGCAAAAGAACCAAATGCTTTCCTCCTAAGAATATGGCAAACATTCCTGCTCTCACAACTTCTAAATAACATTGTGCTAGACATCTTAGTGCCAATAAGCAAAGAAAAGAAATAAAAAACAAAAGGTAAACAACAGAAAGGAAGAATTATTTGCAGATGGCACAATTGTCCATGTAGAACATTCTCAAGAATCCACAAAAAGTTACTAAAACTACTGACTTTAGCAAGGTTATAGGATATGTTATTATATAATAATTAACTGTATTTCTATATACTAGCTATGAACATTTAGAAGTTTAAATTCAGGAAAAAATATCTTTAATATTGGCATAGACAAATACAAAGGCCTAGAGATAAATCTGACAAAAGTACATGTTTTGTACACAGAAAGCTACAAAATACCACAGAGAGAAGTTTTTGAAGGTTTGTATGCATGGAGAGCTATAGCATGTTAATGAATCACAGGTCTCATTATTAAGATGCCAGTTCTCCCCTAATTGATCTATAGATTCAATACAATTCCAATCAAATCTCAGCAGGTACTCTTTTAATTCTAAAGTTTGTATAAAAGTGCAAAGGAGCTAAAATAGCCAAAACAACTTTAAAAAAGAACAAAGTTAGAGAAATTGTACTACCTGATTTTACTTGTTAAAAAGATTCATTATTTGATGATTTCAGAGACAGAGTGTGAGTGAGTGAGTGAGTGAGTAGAGAGCACATAGGGAGCAACAGAGGGAGAGGGACAAGCAGGCTCCCGTCCAAGCAGGAAGCCTGGTGTGAGGCTCCATCCCAGGATCCTGGGATCAAGTCTTAACCCACTCAGGTGCCCCTGTACTACCCAATCTTAAGACTGCAAAACTAAAATAGCTAAGACTGAAAATGGCATAAAAATAAATATGTAGATAAATAAAACAAAATAAAAAGCTCAGCAATGGACCCACAATGTTTGATTGATCTTTGATATAGGAACCAAAGTGGCACAACAGGCAAAAATTAGTCTTCTACAAATGGTAATGGAAAAATTAGATCTCCATAAGTAAGTAAAATGAACCTAAACCATTAACACATATTAAAAAATAACTTGAAGTAGATTGTAGACCTACATATAAGAGCTACAACTATAAAACTCCTGATGAAAATCCAGGAGAAAAAGTATGATGAATATAAATTGGACAAGAATTTTTAGAAAGAATACAAAAAAGAATTATACTAAAAAAGTTGAGAAATTGCATTTCATCAAAATTAAAATGTAAATTGCATACCTTAAAACAGTACATTCTGTGGTATGTAAATTTTATCTCAACAAAGCTATTACCAAAAATATAAAACTTTTTATTGTTCAAAAAATATTTTAAGAAAATAAATATGTAAAACACGAGAGACACCTAACTCTGAGAAATGAACAAGGGGTAGTGGAAAGAGAGGTGGGTGGGGGGTGGGGATGACTGAGGGATGGGCACTGAGGGGGGCACTTGGCGGGATGAGCACTGGGTGTTATGCTAAACGTTGGCAAATTGAACTCCAATAAAAAAATTTTTTTTAAATAAAATAAATATGTAAGCCAGAGAAAATATTTGTAAAGCATATGTTTATAAAAGGATTTGTATCCTGAATATATAAAGAACACTTACAACTCATTAATAAGAAGAGTAACTACTCAAAAAAATTGATAAAATGTTTAACAGACATTGCACCAAAGAAGATATGTAAAAAAGAAAATATGGAAGTGTAAATTAGCATATTAAAAGACACTCATTAGAAAACTCAGATCAAGAGACACCTGGGTGGCTCAGCAGTTGAATGTCTGCCTTTGGCTCCGGGTGTGATCCTGGAGTCCTGGGATCAAGTCCCACATCAGGCTCCCCACAGGGAGGCTGCTTTTCCCTCTGCCTGTGTCTTTGCCTTTCTCTCTGTGTGTCTCTCATGAATAAATAAATGAAATTTTTTTTAAAGTTTAAAAATGCAGACTGCAACCACAATAAAATATCACCTCACCCCTACTAGAATGGTTAAATTTTCAAAGGCAGATAATAGTAA
The DNA here is from genome assembly GCF_048164855.1 of Canis lupus baileyi. NCBI lineage: Eukaryota > Metazoa > Chordata > Mammalia > Carnivora > Canidae > Canis > Canis lupus. Next base: position 36,851,643 of record NC_132848.1, read on the forward strand.
GTGTTGGCAAGGATGCTAAACAACTAAATTTCTCATTCACTGACTGTTAGAATGATGATGGTACAGCCAGTCTGGAAAACACTTTAGCAGATTTTCACAAAATTTAAAAGGTACTTACCATAATCCCAGCAATCATATGTTTATGTATTTGCCAAGAGAAATGAATGCTTTTCACACACCCATGAAATAATGCTTAGAGAAATTTTACAGAAGTTTTATTCAAAATAGCTGAACTGGGTGTTATTCTGTATGTTGGTAAATTGAACACCAATAAAAAAATTAATTTATCAAAAAAATAGCTGAAAATAGGAAACAACTCAAATGATTAACAACCAGTGAATAAATAAACAAAATGAGATACATTCATGCAAGGAAATGCTAATTAGCAATAATAAAGGAACAAAAAGGAAAGGTGTAACAACATGGATTAATCTTATAAACATTAAACTAAGTAAAAGAAACTAGGCTGCTGGCAAGATGGCAGAGGAGTAGCATCCTCAACTCACCTGGCCCTACCAACTTACCTGGGTAACTTTCAACCCATCCTGAAAACATATGAATTCGACCTGAGATTTAAAGGGAGCACAGCCAGAACGCTACAGAGAGAAGGGTTTTTGCTTCTAACAAGGTAGAAAGGTGGAAAAAAAATAAAAGAAAAAAGAATCAAGTGGGGGAGGGGCCCCACGAGTAACACAGCTAAGGCCAGTGGCAAAAGCCTGTGGGACAGGAGAGCCCAACACTGGAGAGGTGAGAACTTTAAGAAATCTGCACCAGATTCTTCTTGGACTGAAAGGCAATTAGCAGGGAAATCGAGCAGAATCGCAGAAGGGGCAGTGAAGCCTCCAGTCTCCTGCAGTCACTAATAGAGGAAGTGCACTGGGGGAAAGCACGCCACAAACTCTGGACCCATCTTGGTAAAGTGTTGGAGCACACACCCGGCAGGGCTTCTGGAAGAAGCCAGTCAGTAAGGTGGCGGCTCCAGGTGGAGGCTCCAGGTGGAGGATCTGCGCCCTGCTGCCTTCGGGAGCCACAGCCCTGGGAGCGAGACTCCAGCAGCACAGGGCCCCGGATCTCAGGACAAGGAGCAGACTCAGCCCATTATCCTGCACTTCCCCCGGGAAGGTGGAATCAGGAGGGCCCAGGACAGTGAGGACTCTCCAGCCGCTGAGCGCCCCCAAGCTGTGCATATCAGCACACCAATGCCGTCCCGGAAGCATGTGGGCCAGTGTAGACTGGAAGACTGCATTAGTTGCTAGTGGGGAGCTGAAACCTGAGCTGGAAATCTGGCCACTGCCATTATTGTTTCAGCACAGCAGGCCCCTCCCCCAGAAGACCAGCTGGAAGAACCAGGGAAGAGCAACTGCTAGACCAAGCACCACTGGAAAGTTCCAGGGGAAGTGAAGGGGTTTACAGTAAATACAACTAGAGGATATCCCTCCGATTTTTTTTTCTTCCTTTTTCCAGTACAACTCGTTTTTATATCAGACTGTAAATTACCAATTTTTTTCTCTTTTCCCATCCTTAACTACAAATTTTACCACCTCTTCATTTTTAAGTTTCTTCCTTTTTGACTTTCATATTTCTACAATTACAAGTCCCAGATATATTTTCCACCTCTAGATTGCCTTGAACATACTCAGCTTAATTTCAGGAGATATACAAGATATGTTTGCTTTGCATATATTGTACGCATGTTTAGTGCTTTTTGTTTTCTTGCCTCATTTTGTTCTACAATGGCAGAAGTTAATACCTTCTAAAACATGACCAGCATGGACCCAGAACCAAATCATATACCGTGCAGGTTCATTCAGTGAGATTCCTCATTCCCATTTTGCCCCACTCTTTTATCTCATTTATGTTTATGTGGTCAATGCTGAGGCTCTCTACAAGTATTTCTGGTTTATATAAATTTTGGACTGAGAATCTTCTAACATACAGAACTTAATGTACTCAAAACCAAGAGGATCACCCTCTAGGACTCCTCAGGTAGACTACATCTCCCTCCACTACAACTTCATCACCACCAACATCTCCCAGTCGCCTCACCCTTTTTTTTCCTCCTTTTTTTTTTTTTCTTTTTTCTTTTTTTCTCTTTATTTTTCCTTTTTTCTCTTCCTTTTATCTCTTTTCTTTGTTATTTTTTTTCCTTTGGAATTCTTGGCCTTTTATTTTTTACTACTTTGTTTTAAAATTTGTTTTTCACTTTAGTGGTCCATTTATTTTATTTCATTCTGATCTTTGTTTTCAATTTCTAGTCCCTTACCTCGTCAGAATCATCTAGGGTGAAATTTACTTAGGTTGTGGTTGATATTCTTGACTCCACCCCTCATAAAGCCACTCTGCATTGAACAAAATGACTAGAAGGAAGAACTGAATAGAAAAGAAAGAATCAGAAACAATACTCTCTGCCACAGAGTTACAGAATTTGGATTATAATTCGATGTATTAAAGTCAATTTAGAAGTACAATTATAAACCTACTGGTGGATCTGGAAAAAAGCATAAAGGATTCAAGAGACTTCATGACTGCAGAATTTAGATTTAATCAGGCCAAAATTAAAAATCAATTAAGTGAGATGCAATCCAAACTGGAGGTCCTAACAACAAGGGTTGATGAGGTAGAAGAAAGAGTGAGTGACATAGAAGATAAGTTAATGGCAAAGAAAGAAGCTGAGGAAAAAAAGAGAAAAACAATTAAAAGACCACGAGAAAAGGTTAAAGAAAATAAATGACAGCCTCAGAAGTAAAAATCTACATATAATTGGAGTTCCAGAGAATGCTGAGGGGGGGCAGAGGGCCAGAAAGCATATTTGAACAAATCATTGCTGAGAACTTCCCTAATTTGGGGAGGGAAACAGGCATTCAGATCCAGGAGATAGAGAGATACCCCCCTAAAATCAATAAAAACCGTTCAACACCTTGACATTTACTACTGAAACTTGCAAATTCCAAAGATAAAGAAAAAATCTGTAAAGCAGCAAGAGACAAAAGAGATCCATAACTAATATGGGGAGAAATATTAGACTAACAGCAGACCTCTCCACAGAGACATGGCAGGCCAGAGAGGGCTGGCAGGATATATTCAGGGTCCTAAATGAGAACATGAAGCCAAGAATACTCTATCCAGCAAGGCTCTCATTCATACTAGAAGGAGAGAGAAAGAGCTTCCAAGATAGGCAGAAATTGAAATAATTAGTGACCACCAAACTACCTCTGAAGAAATATTAAGGGGGACCCTGTAAAGGAAAAAGGAAGCCCAAAGAAATAACCCACAAAACCAGGGACAGTATAGGTATTACAATGACACTAAATTCATACCTTTCAATAGTAATTCTTAACGTGAATGGGCTAAATAATCCCATCAAAATATGGAGGGTTTCAGACTGGATAAAAAAGCAAGACCCATGTATTTGCTGTCTACAAGAGACTCATTTGTGACCTAAGGACACCTGAAAATGAAAGGTTAGAGAGCCATTTACCATTCAAATGGCCCTCAAAGGAAAGCAGGGGTAGCAATCCTGATATCAGATAAATTAACGTTTAATCCAAAGACTGTAGTAAGAGATGAAGACGGACACTCTATCATACTTAAAGGATCTATCCAACAAGAGGACCTAACAATCATGAATATTTATGTCCCTAATTATGGGAGCTGCCAAGTATGTCAATCAATTAATAACTAAAGTAAAGACATCCTTACATAATAATACACTAATACTGGGAGACATCAACATGGCACTTTCTGCAAATGATATATTTTCTAAGCACAACATTTCCAAAGAAACAAGAGCTTTAAATTATATACTGGACCAGATGGATTTCACAGATAGTTACAGATTTTCACACCCAAATGCAACTGAATACACATTCTTCTCAAGTGCTCATGGAACTTCTCCAGAATAGACTACATATTGGGTCACAAATCAGGTCTCAACCAATACCAAAAGCTTAGGATTGTCCTTGCATATTTTCAGATAACAATGCTTTGAAAATAGAACTCAATAATAAGAAGAAATTTGGAAGAAACTCAAACACGTGGAGGTTAAAGAGCATCCTGCTAAAAGATGAATGGGTCAATCAGGAAATTAGAGAAGAATTAAAAAGGATTCATGAAAACTAATGAAAATGAAGATACAACCATTCAAAATCTTTGGGATACAGCAAAAGCAGTCCTAAGAGAGAAATATATCACAAAACGAGCATCCTTCAAAAAATTGGAAAAAAACCCAAATACACAAGCTAACATCACATCTAAAGGAACTAGAAAAAGAACAGCAAATAAACCGTACACCAAGAAGAAGGAGACAATGAATAAAGATTCGAGAAGAACTCAATGACTCAATGAAATAGAGACCAGAAGAACTGTGGAACAGATCAACAAAACCAGGAGTTGGTTCTTTGAAAGAATCAATAAGATACATAAACCATAAGACAGCCTTAATAAAAAAAAAAAAAAAAGAAAAGATTCAAATTAATAAAATCATGAATGAAAAAGGAGAGATCACAACCAATACCAAGGAAATACAAATGATTTTTAAAACGTATTCTGAGCAGCTATACGCTAATAAATTAGGCAATCTAGAAAAAAGGATGCATTACTGGAAAAACACAAATTACCAAACTGGAACAGGAAGAAACAGAAAACCTGAACAGGCCAATAACCAGGGAGGAAATTGAAGCACTCATCAAAAACCCCCCAAGACACAAAAGTCCAGGGCCAGATGGCTTCCCAGGGGAAATCTATCAAATGCTTAAAGAAGAAACAATACCTATTCTCCTAAAGCTGTTCAGAAAGATAGAAAGGGATGGAATACTCCCAAACTCATTGAGGCCAGCATCACCTTAAGTCCAAAACCAGACAAAGAACATATCAAAAAGAAGAATTATAGATCAATATCCCTGATGAACACAGGTGCAAAAACTCTCAACAAGATACTAGGATCCAACAGTACATTAAGAAGATTATTCACCATGACCAAGGGAGATTTTTCCCCAGGATGCAAGGTTGGTTCAACACTCGTAAAGCAATCAACGTGATAGATCATATCAACAAGAGAAAAAGCAACAACCATATGATCCTCTCAATAGATGCAGAGAAAGCATTTGACAAAATACAGCATCCATTCCTGATCAAAACCCTTCAGAGTGTAGGGATAGATGGAACATTCCTCAGCATCTTACATGCCATCTACAAAAAGCCCACAGCAAATATCATGCTCAATGGGGAAACACTGGGAGCCTTTCCCCTAAGATCAGGAACATGACAGGGATGTCCACTCTCACCACTGCTATTCAACATAGTACTAGAAGTCAAAAAAAAAAAAATTAAAAAAAGGCATTCAAATTGGCAAAGAAGAAGTCAAATTCTCCCTCTTTGCAGATGACATGATACTGTACCTAGAAAACCCAAAGGACTCCACCCCAAGATTGCTAGAACTCATACAGCAATTTAGCAGTGTGGCAGGATACAAAATCAATGCCCAGAAGCCAGTGGCATTTCTATACACTAACAATGAGACTGAAGAAAGAGATATTAAGGAGCCAATCCCATTTACAATGGCACCCAAAAGCATAAGATACCTAGGAATGAACCTAACCAAAGAGGTAAAGGATCTATACCCTAAAAACTACAGAACACTTCTCAAAGAAATTGAAGAAGACACAAAGAGATGGAAAAATATTCCATGCTTATGGATTGGAAGAATTAATATTGTGAAAATTCAATGTTACCCAGGGCAATTTACACATTTAATGCAATCCCTATCAAAATACTATGGACTTTCTTCAGACAGTAGGAACAAATAATCCCAAGATTTTTGTGGAATCAGAAAAGACCCCGAATAGCCAGGGGATTATTGAAAAAAAAAAAAAAAAACATAGCTGGTGGCATCACAATGCCAGATTTCAAATTGTACTACAGAGCTGCAATCATCAGACAACGTAGTACTGGCACAAAAACAGACACATAGATCAATGCAACAGAATAGAGAACCCAGAAATGGGCCCTCAACTTTATGGTCAACTAATATTCGACAAAGCAGGAAAGACTATCCACTGGAAAAAGGACAGTCTCTTCAATAAATGGTGCTGGGAAAATTGGACAGCCATGTGCAAAAGAATGAAACTAGACCACTTTCTTACACCATACAAAGATAAACTCACAATGGATGAAAGATCTAATTGTGAGACAAGAATCCATCAAAATCCTAGAGGAGAACACAGGTAACAACACCCTTTATGAATTTGTCCACAGCAACTTCTTCCAAGATACATCTATCAGGGCAAGGGAAACAAAAGAGATAATGAACAATTGAGACTTAATCAAGATAAAAATATTTTGCATAGCAAAAGAAACAATCAACAAAACTAAAAGACAACCTACAGAATTGGAGAAGTTATTGGCAAATTGCATATCAATAAACGGCTAGTACCGGAGATCTGCATGAAACTTATTAAACTCAACACCCACGACACAAAGAATCCCATCATGAAATGTACAGTTGGCATGAACAGAAATGTCACTAAAGTCTTACATACACGTGGCCAATAAGCACATGGAAAATGCTCCACATCACTTTCCACCAGGGAAATACAAATCAAAACCACAATGAGATACCACCTCACACCAGTGAGAATCGTGAAGATTAACGAGACAGGAAACAACAAATATTAGAGAGGATGTGGAGAAAGGGGAACCCTTTTACACTGTTGGTGGGACTGCAAACTGGTGCAGCCACCCTGGAAAACAGTGTGGAGATTCTTCAAGAAGTTAAATATAGAGCTATCCTACAACCCAGCAATTGCACTACTGGGTATTTGCCCCGAAGATACTGATGTAGTGAAATACTAGGGCACTTGCACCCCAATGTTCTTAGCAGCAATGTCCACAATAGCCAAACTGTGGAAGGAGCCTCAGTGTCCATCAAAAGATGAATGGATAAAGAAGATGTGATATATAGATATATATATATATATATTGGAATATATATATATGAATATTACTCAGCCATCAGAAAGGACGTATACCCACCGTTTTCTTCAATGTGGATAGAACTGGAGGGTATTATGCTGAGTGAAGTAAGTCAATCAAAGAAGGACAATCATTATATGGTTTCATTCATATGGGGAATATAAAAATTAGTGAAAGGGATTAAAGGGGAAAGGAGAGAAAATGAGTGGGAAATATCAGAGAGGATGACAGAACATGAGAGACTCCTAAATCTGGGAAAGGAACAAAGGGTATTGGAAGGGGAGCTGGGTGGCGGCATGAGGTGACTGGGTGATGGGCACTGGTGGGGGGCACCTGACGGGATGAGCACTGGGTGTTATACTATATGTTGGCCAATCGAACTCCAATAAAAAAATACACACACACACACAAAAAGAAACTAGAGTCAAAATAACTATATGCTTCAAAATTTCATTATGGTTTTTGACATTGGGGTTGAAGTAGGGAAGGAACTGAAGTAGAGGAAGGAATTGACTGAAAATGAGCAGGAGGGAACTTTTTGGGTTAATGTAAATATGTAAATAATGTAAATATTCTATATTTTAAATTGTGGTTGTTGTTACACATTGTATGTGTTTGTCAAAATTCATTGAACTATTCATTGAACTTAAAATGGATGAACTTGATTGAAAAATAATTATTTATCAGTAAAGCTGATTAATTTTTTTCCTACCCTTATCATTTCTATTATTGAAAATTATCTTCCAAACACAAAAGGATGGCTGAAAGTAACATGACTAGGAATTTTATATGCCAGTAGGATATAGATTGAAAAGACTTATATTTTCAACAAACCAAGTTAAAAATAATAGCAAAAGCAATTTGTTGTCCAGTTTGGGATAGGATGAAATAATCCTAATCTTTCCATGTCCGCCTTTATAACTCAAAACACTAAGCAAAACATGACATAAAAACATAAGAATACTGAAGAGTGGGGAAAAGATGTACTACATAGAGATTTCAGAACTTCAGGGATAATGTGTGGTGAGCTCTCAGGGTTTCCTTACTGCTTCCCTACATCCTAGACAAAAAGCCACAGATGCCTCCAATCCAGAACTGTCAATAGTCACAGAAAAATAGGTGTGTGTGTGTGTGTGTGTAAACTCCAATAAAAGCCTAATACCTCTAACCAAAGTCCAAGAAAAAGGGAGTCGAAAATAGAAAACACTTTTGGCAATATCCACTGTACTCCAGCCAAAAGTAAATGTAAAAACTACCCCCTACCTACTGCAGTTTCAGCAAGACTAAGCAAGAAGCTGGCCTTTCCCTCTAACCCTCTGCCCTATGGAAGCAAGCCTTATTCCAATTTTCCCACACAGTCTGTATCATTGAGCAGGGAGACAATCTTCCATCTTTACCTGACAGAAGCAATTAGCATAGCTATTCCCCTTCCAAAGTCACGTTAGCAGGGCTGTGCAAATATTTGATAGCTCAAGAAAAAATTATTGATCTTCCATCCATCTCTCACCTGGTTGAAGCAGATGATGCCCCAATTTCCCCACCAAGAGGTCTGTGGGATCTGGCATCAAAATGAACCACCATTTCCATCCAATAGCACCTACTGACTACATTTTTGCTGAAATGATATTAGAAGGACCCATGGGAAACTGAAAATAACATATCCATCCAGCCTTCATGGTACATCTCAACAGGGGAACTGTTCACTAAAAACAAGAAGATTAAATGGGATATGGATTCTTATAATATCCAAAATATCCAGGATACCTATCAATCCGTGCCCATTTTAGCTTTAGCTTTACTGCCAGGAGGCTGCCTGCACAGAATATCTCAGTACCTAGCAGCCTACACCCACCTCAGATCCTGGGCAGCCCTTCAGGAAACTCTTTGGTCCTGGAACACCATGGCAATATGTATATACCTATCAATAATTATTTTAAATGAGAATGGCCTAAATGTTCCAATCAAAAGACAGGCTGGTAGAATAGATTAAAAAAAAAAAAGAAAAAAGAAAAAAGAAAACCATTCCCATCTATCTGCTGCCTAAAAAAGACTCACCTCAGACCTAATGATGCATGCAAATAGAAATTAAAGGGATGGAAAAACTTTTGCCATGCAAATGGTTGCAAAAAAAAAAAAAAAAGCTAAGGTAGCAATACTTATATCCAACAAAATAGACTAAATAAAAGACAAAAACAAAGAAAGATATTATATAATCATAAAGGTATCAATCTAGCCAAAGAATATAACAATGGCAAATATCTACACACTCAACTCTGGAGCACCTAAATACTTAAAGCAAATATTAATGGACATAAAAAGATAAATTGATGATAATTTAATAATAGTAGGGAACATTAACACCCCACTTAGATCACTAGACAGTTAATCCATGCAGAAAAGCAAAAAGGAAATAGTGCCTCTGAATGACACATTGAACCAGATGGACAAAACATATAGGAAATACCATACAAAACAATAGAATACCTGTTCTTTGCAAGTGTACGTGGAATATTACCTGGAAGAGATCCCATATTAGACTATAAAACAAGTCTCAATAAATTTAAGAAGACTGAAATCATAGCATGCCCTTTTTCTGATCACAATGTTATGAGTAAAAATAAGTCATAAGAAAAAAATTGAAAAAAAAAAACCCATAAACATGTGGAAGCTAAAGAACATGATGCAAAATAACCAGTGGATCAATGAAACAATTGAAGAAATTTTAAAATACATGGAGAAAAATGAAAATGAAAACATAATGGTTAAAAATCTTTGGGACACAGCAAAAACAATTCTATGAGGGATATATATACCAATACAGGCCTACCTCAAGAAACAATAAAAAGCTTAAGTAAACAATTTTACCTTACAGTTAAAGGGACTAGAAAAAAGAAGCACAACCACAACAAAAATCCAAACCAGTAGAAGGAAGGAAATAATCATGATCAGAAAAGAAATGAAGGACATACAGACTAAAAACACAGTAGAAAAAAAATCAATGAAACCAAAAACTGGTTCTTTGAGATAAACAAATGCTAAATGCTTAGCCAGACTCATCAAGAAAAAGAGAAAGGACCCAAAAAAATAAAATCAAAACTGAGACAGAAATAATAATTGATACTACACAATTACAAAGAGTTATAAAATACTATGAAAAATTATATGTCAACAGGTTGAGCACCCTAGGTGAAATGGATAAATTCCTAGAAACATATAAACTTCCAAAGTTAAATTAGGAATAAATAGAGAATCTAAACAGACTAAATACAAGTAAGAAAATTGAATTGGTAATCAAAATACTACCAAAAAATAAAAACCCAACACTGGATGGATTCACAGGTGAGTTCTACCAAATATTTAAAGAAGAGTTAATATTTATTGTCTTCAAACTATTCCAAAAAATAAAAGAAGGAAAGAAAGCCATCAAATATATTTTATGAGGGCAGAATTACCCTGATACCAAAACTAGACAAAGAATCTACCAAAAAAGAAAACTACAGGCCAATATCTCTGATGAACATAGATGCTAAATCGAACTCCAATAAAAAAATATATATACAAAAAAAAGAACATAGATGCAAAATCCTCAATAAAATATTATCAAGCCACATACAATATTTTTAAAAAATCATTCACCATGATCAACTAGGATTTATTCCAGGAATGCAAGGATGGTTTAACATTCACAAATCAATCAATATGATACACCACATCTACAAAATGAAGGATAAAAATAATATGATTATCTCAATAGTTGTAGAAAAAGCATTTGACAAAATTCAACATCGTGCATGATAAAAACTCTGAATAAAGTGTGGTTAGAGGGAACATACCTCAACAAAATAAACACAATATATGAAAAACCCACAGGTAATGTGGCGAAAAATGGAGATCTTTTCCTCTAAGATCAGGAAGAGGACAAGGATGTCATTCTTGCCACTTTTATTCAATAATGTATAAGCTTATCAAATCATTATGTTGTACTCCTGACAGTAAAGTAACACTGCATGTCAACTATACCCAAAGTAATAGTCAAAGTAAAAAAATATATATTAGATAGATATAGATATAGATTTTATATTTATGTATCTATATTTATCTCCAGGATACAATTGAAAATTATTTATCATACCATGAAGGAGGAAAAATCATAACTTGAGTTAAAAAAGTAAAGAGACCTCAATACTAAGATGAATTAGATGTTGGAAATATCTGACAAGGATTTTAAAACTATTATAAAGGTTAAATAAGCCATTAGGAATTCTTTTAAATGAAAAAAAGAAAATCTCAGCAACGAAGTAGGAGCTATGGATTTTGTTTTTTTAAAGATCTTATCTATTTATTTTAGAAATAGAGAGCACAAGCAGGAGGGGAAGAGGGAGAAAGACAATCTCAAACAGACTCTACATTGAGCACAGAGCCCAATGTACAGCTCAATCCCAGGACTCTGAGATCATGACCTGAGCCAAAACAAAGAGTCAGAGGCTTAACTGACTGCACCACCTCGGTGCCCCAATATTACATTTTAAAAAAAATAACCAAATGAAACATATAGAACAGAAAAAATACAATAAATGAAATTCTAAAAGTCACTGAATGAACTCAATAGCACAGAGAAGAAGAGAGATAGAATCAGGGAACTTGAATAAGGAGAATTTACCCAATCTGAACAACTGAGAAATAATAGAATAAAAAATAAAATAAATGACTCTAGGATCTGCATAAGTCTTTAGGAATTGTAGGCTAACAACAAAAGAACTAATATTTCTATCACTGGAGTCCCAGAAGAAAAGGACAGTGGGACAGAAAAAATATTTAAAGAAGTAATGACCAAAACTTGACAAATTTGCTTTTACAAAAAATAATAATAATAAGCTACATATTAAAGAAGCTAAGAAAACTCAAGTAGGATAAATCCAAAGAAATATATGCCAAGATGCACCATAATTTAATTTATGAAAACTAAAGGCAAAGAGAAAATACTGAAAGCTGCTAAAGAGAAATGACAAATTAATAATAAAACACAAATTCTAATAACATCAGATTTCTTATCTGAAACCATAAATGCCAGAAGGAAGCAACACATTTTTCGACTACTGAAAGAATTGTCAACCATGAATTCTACACCTAATGAAAAGATTCTTTAAGAATGAAGAGGAAATAAAGCCATCCTCAAATGAAGGAAAACTAAGACAATTTGTTGCTAGTAAACCTTAGTCTTATGGAATGGCTAAAGAACATCCTCTAAACAGAAAAGAAAACAAACAAACAAACAAAAAAGAAAGAAAGAAAGAAATCATAACAGAAGAAGGCCTGGGACTTCAGAATTGAAAGATAAGCATTGAAATGGGCAAATAGGCTGTCTTACTCTAATTAATCTTTAAAATTAAAATACCATCTGATATGGTATCCAATGTGTAGAGAAAATACATTAGGGAAGTATGTTTTAAAAGCAGAGAGGGTAAGGTGCCTGGGTGGCTCAGTCAGTGTCTGCCTTCCATCCAGGTCATGATCCCAGGGTCCTGGAACTGAGCCCCACATTGGACTCCCTGCTGGAACATAAAGGCTGCTTCTCCTTCTCCCTCTGCTCCTCCCCACTGCTTGATTTCTTTCCTTCTCTCTCTTTCTCTCAAATAAATAAATAAAATATTTTTTAAAAACTTTTCAAGAAATAAAAATAGTAAAAGTAGTGAGGGTAAAGGAACTTAAAATGGAAGGAGAGTCTCTACACTTCACTCAAAGAATTGAAATGTTGATACCAGTAGCCTGCAATAAGTCATATGTATATACACATATAGTAAAACTCTAAGCAACCATTTAAAAACTATACAAAGTGATATACTCAAAACACTACCAAAAAAAGAAATTCAAGAGCCCACATTATGGTAAGAAAGGTGAGCAGAGAAACAAGAAACAGGCAGAAAAACAAATAACAAAATGACAGATATATATATCTGTATCTGTATATATCTGTATATATAGATTTATATATATAATTACTTTAAATATAAATAGTTCTAAATACACTAATAAAAAGAGATTGGCAGAGTAGATAAAAATAATTCAATAACATGCTATCTATAAGAAACTCAAATATAATACAGGTGGTAGAAAGTAAAAGGGTGGAAAAATATACATGCAGACATTGACTTTTTAAAATCAGGAATGACTATGTTAATATTAAATAAAATAGACTCTTTTTTTTTTAATTTATTTTTTATTGGTGTTCAATTTACTAACATACAGAATAACCCCCAGTGCCCGTCACCCATTCACTCCCACCCCCCGCCCTCCTCCCCTTCTACCACCCCTAGTTCGTTTCCCAGAGTTAGCAGTCTTTACGTTCTGTCTCCCTTTCTGATATTTCCCACACATTTTTTCTCCCTTCCCTTATATTCCCTTTCACTATTATTTATACTCCCCAAATGAATGAGAACATATAATGTTTGTCCTTCTCCGACTGACTTACTTCACTCAGCAATAAAATAGACTCTTGAGTAAAAAAAAGTAAAAAGGAAAATTACTGGAGAAAAAGAGGAAAATACATAACAATAATAAAAGGGTCAATTTACCAGGAAGACATAAAAGTCCTATATGTGCATGCACCTTCAAACAACAGAGCCTCAAAATACTAATAGAAGTAAAAACTGGTAGAGCTGAAAGAGAAATAGATAAATCCACAACTATAGTTGGGAGACTTCAATATCCCACTCTCAGGAATTGATAAAACTACCAGACAGAAAATCAACAAGGAAATAGAAAAAATGAACAACACAATAAACCAACAGGATCAAATTGACCTATATACAATATATCCACCAACAGCAGAATATACTTTTTAAAAGCATCTGTGGAACATTCACCAAGATGTGGCATATTGTGGACCATTAGACCATAAACTTAGACCACAGAATAAACTGCACAAAATCAATCAGTAACAGAAAAACAACAGAAAAATCTTCAAACACTTAGAAATTAACACAATTCTAAATTATCCATGGGCCAAAGAAGAAATATCAAAAGAAATTTTGAAACATAGAACTGAGTGAAAATGAAAATACAACATATCAAAATATGTGGGATGGAGCTAAAGCAGTGCTAAGAGGGAAACCTATAGCATTAAATACTAGAAAAGTAGGTCTCAAACCAATCACTGATAATCCTACCTCAAGAAACTAGAAAAGGAAGAGAAAAATAACCCAAAGCAAGCAGAAGGAAGGAAATCATATAAACAACAGCAGAAGCAAATGAAATTAAAAATAGGAAATCTATTCAGACAAATAAACAAAATAGAAAGCTGGCTTTTTGAAAAAAAATAGATAATATTGATATCCCTCAAATACAAATCAAAACCACAATGAGATACCACCTCACACCTGTCAGAATAGCTAAAACTAATGATACAAGCAACAATAAGTATTGGCAAGGATGTGGAGCAAGAGAAACCCTCTTGCACTGTTGGTGGGAATGCAAACTGATGCAGCCACTGTGGAAAACAGTACAGAGATTCCTCAAAAAGTTAAAAATAGAGCTACCCTATAAGCCAGGAACTGCACTAGTATTTACCCAAAGGATACAAAAACACAGATTTGAAGGGATACATTCACCCCAATGTCTGTAGCAGCATTATTAACAAACTATGGAGAGAACCCAAATGTCCAATGACTGATGAATGAAGAAAGAAGTAGTATAGGGATCCCTGGGTGGCGCAGTGGTTTAGCGCCTGCCTTTGGCCCAGGGCGCGATCCTGGAGACCCGGTATCGAATCCCACGTCGGGCTCCCAGTGCATGGTGCCTGCTTCTCCCTCTGCCTATGTCTCTGCCTCTCTCTCTCTCTCTCTGTGACTATCATAAATAAATAAAAATTAAAAAAAAAAGAAGTAGTATATTCACACAATGGAATATTACTCAGCTATCACAAAGAATGCATCTTGCCATTTGCAATGACAGATGCAAATGGATGAAGCTAGAGTATATTATACTAGGCAAAATAAGTTAGTTAGAGAAAGAAAAATACCATATGATTTCACTCATATGTGAAATTTCAAAAACAAAATAGATGAACATATGGGAAGGGAGAAAAAAGGAGAGGGAAACAAACCATAAGCGACTCTTAATGACAGAGAACAAACAGGGTTGATGGAGCAAGATGGGTGGGGAATGGGTATTAAAAAGGGCACTTGTGATGAGCATTGGGTGTTGTATGTAAGTGATGAATCACTGAATTCTACTCCTGAAACCAATATTGTACTGTATGTTAACTAACTAAAATTTAAATTAAAAAAATTTAAAGGATAATATTGATATCCCTCTAGCAAGACTGTAAAAGTTAAAGAAGACACAAATCACCAATATTAGGAATGAAACAGGAGATATCACCACAGATCCTGCAAGTATTGAAAGGGTAATAGGGACTACTAGAACTTTATGCTCACAAATTCAACAACTTAGAAGAAATGAACCAATTCTTTGAAAACTGCAGAGGTGAAATAGACAAATTGACTAGTTCTATAACCATTAAAGAAACTGAATTCATGATTTAAAATTCCTAAAAATGAAATCTCCAGTTCCAGATGGTTTTGATAGAGAATTCTACCAAATATTTGAAATGAATTTATTACCAATTTTATACAATCTTTTTCATAAAGTGGAGAAGGAGGGAACACATCTCAACTAATTTTATGAGACTATTATTAACCTAATATAGACAATACAGAAAGAGAAACTACAGGCCTATATCTTCCATGAACTTAAGGATAAAATTCCTCAACAAAATATGAGCAGGTAGAACAACATACAGATGATATGCAAGCGTAACATGTTTCATTGTGCTTTGAAGATATTGCTTTTTTATATATATATATACTGAAGGTTTTGGTAACTCTCTGATAAACAAGTCTCTTGGCATCATTTTTCCAACAGCATTTGCTCACTTTATGTCTTCGTATCACATCTTGGTAATTCTTGCAATATTTCAAACGTTTCCATTATTATTATATTTGTTATGCTGATCTATGATCAGTGATCCTTGATGTTAGTATTGCAATTGGGGTTATCAGAACCTGCATCCATATAAGATGTCAAACTTAATCAATAAATGTTGTATGTGTTCTGACTGCTCCACTAATTGGCCATTCCCACATCTCTCTCCCTCTCCTCAGGCCTCCCTATTCCCTGAGACAATAGGAAAATTAGGCCAATATTGTAATTAGCCCTGCAATGGCCCATATATGTTCAAGTGAAAAGAGATGCATATCTTTCACTTTAAATCAAAAGCTAGAAATGATTAAGCTTAGTGAAGAAGGCATGCCAAAAGCAGAAAGGCTAAAAGCTAGGTCTCTTGCACCAAACAGTCAAGCTGTGATTGCAAAAGAAATACACTTGAAGGAAATTAAAAGTGCTATTTCAATGAACACAGAAATGATAAGAATGTGAAACAGCCTTATTGCTGATATGGAGAAAGTTTTAGTGGTCCGAATATAAGATCAAAACAGCCACAGCATTTCTTTAAAGCAAAGCCTAATCCAGAAAAAGTTTCTAATTCTCTTTAATTCTGTGAAGCTGAGAGAAGTGAAAAAGCTGCAGAAGAAATGTTGGAACCTAGCAGAGGTTGGTTTATGAAGTTTAAGGAAAGAAGTCTTCTCTAAAACATAAAGTGGCAAGGTGAAGCCGCAAGTGCTTATGTAGAAGCTGCAGCAAGTTTTCCGAAAGATTTAACTAAGATAATTAATGCAAGTGGCTACACTAAACAACAGATTTTCAATGTAGATAAAACAGCCTTATTTTGGAAAAGCATACTATCTAGGACTTTCAGAGAAGAGAAGAGAAGGGAAGGGAAGGGAAGGGAAGGGAAGGGAAGGGAAGGGAGGGGAGGGGAGGGGAGGGGAGGGGAGGGGAGGGGAGGGGAGGGGAGGGGAGGGGAGAGGAGAGGAGAGGAGAGGAGAGGAGAGGAGAAGAGAAGAGAAGAGAAGAGAAGAGAAGAGAAGAGAAGAGAAGTCAAAGTCTAGCTTCAAAGCTTCAAAGGACAGGTTGACTCTCTTATTGGGGTCTAATGTCACTGAAGACTTTAAATTGAAGCCAATGTTCATTTGCCATTTTGAAAAACCTAGGGCCCTTAAGAATTATGTTGTATCTACTCTGCTGTGCTCTATCAGTGGAACACAAAGCCTGGATGACAGCACATCTATTGACAACATAGTTTGCTGACTATTGTAAGTTACTGCTCAGAAAAAAAGGTTCATTTCAAAACATTACTGGACATCGACAATGCACCTGGTCACCCAAGAGCTCTGATGGAGATGGACAACAAGATCAATGCTATTTTCATGCCTACTAACACAACATCCGTTTGGCAGACCATGGGTTAAGGAGTAGTTTTGACTTTCAAGTCTTATTACTTACGAAATACATTTTGTAAGGCTATAGCTTCCATAGATTATGATTATTCTGATGGATCTGGGCAAAGTAAATTGAAAGCCTTCACGAAATTGAAAGTAGTATTTACCACTCTAGATGCTATTAAGATCATTCCTGCTTCATGGTAAGAGGACAAAATATCAACATTAACATGAATTTGGAAGTTGATTCCAATCCTCATGGATGACTTGGAGGGGTTCAAGACTTCTGTGGAAGAAGTAAACTGCAGATGTGGTGGAAATGGCAAGAGAACTAGAATTAGATCTGGAATCTGAAGATGGGACTGAATTGTTGCAAGCTCATGATAATACTTGAATGGATGAGAGGAAGCTTCTCATGGAGGAACAAAGAAAGTGGTTTCCTGAAATGGAATGTAGTCCTGATGAAGATGTTGTAAATATTATTGAAATGGCAACAAAGGATTTAGAATATTATATTACATAAAGTTAATTGATAAAGCAGTGGCGGAGTTTGAGAAAATTAACTCCAATTTTGAAATTTGGGTGAAATGCTATAAGAGTATTGCTTGCTATAAAGAATCATTTTGTCAGTTGATGCAGCAACTTCATGGTTATCTTATTTTTAAAAATTGCCACAGCTTCTGCAACCTTCAGCAACCACCACCCTGATCAGTCAGCAGCCATCAACATGGAGGCAAGACCCTCCACCAGCAAAAGGAGTCACTGAAAGCTCAGATGATGGTTAGCAGTTTTTATCAATAAAGTATTTTTAATTAAGATATTC
Source organism: Canis lupus baileyi (assembly GCF_048164855.1). Lineage (NCBI taxonomy): Eukaryota > Metazoa > Chordata > Mammalia > Carnivora > Canidae > Canis > Canis lupus. The sequence goes on from NC_132848.1 coordinate 36,869,772, forward strand.
ACATTGGTGTTTTTAGACATAATGTGGTTGCACACTTAATAGACAACAGTACAGGATAAACACAACTTTTATATGCTGAATGCAACTAAAAATTTCATTTAACTCATTTTATTGCTATACTAGCTTTATTGTGGTGCCTGGGACTAACTCCCCAGTATCTCTGAGGCATGTCTGTATAAAACGTAACATATGCCATAAGCAAGTGGGAATTATGGCATGTATGTAAGTCTAATTCAACACTCAAAAAGCAGGCAATGTAATCCACCACATCAACACATTAAAAAGAGTCTTATGATTATATTAATCAATGCAGGAAAAGCATTTAACAAAATCCAGCACTCACTCATGATAAACACTCCCAGCAATCTAGAAATAGAGGGGAACTTCCTCAACTCGATAGAGAACATCTAAAAAAACCTTACAGTTAACATCATAAGAGTAAAAGGCAAAATCCTTTCCTCCTAGATTGAAAACAAACCAAGCACATCTGTTCTCACTAGTCTTATTTATTATAGTACTGGGGAACTCTAGCCAGACAATCAAAAATAATAGTAATAGTATAAAGATTGGAAGGAACAAATAAACTTCCCTATTTGCAGATGACATGATTATCTACGGAGAAAATCCCAAGAAATCTACACACGCACACACACACACACACACACAAAACTCAAAACAAAATACAAAACAAAACAATGACAAAACCTCCTAGAATAAGAAGTGAGTTTAGCAAGATTGTACAATTGCAAATCAACACACAAAAGTCAATCACATTTCTTATACTAGCAATGAATACGTGGAAACCAAAAGTAAAAACACAATACCATTTATAATTTCTTTTCTTTTTTTAAAGATTTACTTATTTATTTATGATAGACATAGAGAGAGAGAGGCAGAGACACAGGAGGAGGGAGAAGCAGGCTCCATGCTGGGAGCCCAACGTCAGACTCGATCCCGGGTCTCCAGGATCGCCCTGGGCCAAAGGCAGGCGCCAAACCGCTGAGCCACCCAGGGACCCCCCCCCCCCCCGACATTTATAATTTCTCTAAGGAAAATCAAATGTCTAGGTATAAGCATTTGGTAAATCTAAACAAAACAGGGTTTCCCTGGGTGGCTCAGCGGTTTAGCGCCTGCCTTCGGCCTAGAGTGTGATCCTGGAGTCCCGGGATTGAGTCCCACATCAGGCTCCCTGAATGGATCCTGCTTCTCCCTCTGCCTGTGTCTCTGCTTCTCTCTCTCTCTCTCTTTCTTTCTCTCTCTCTGTGTCTCTCATAAATAAATAAAACCTTTAAAAAAATATAAACAATTATGTGATAAATATCCTGAAAATTCAAAGTCCTGATGAAAGAAATAATATATAGAGGTATACTGTGTTCAAAGATCAGAAGACTGAACACAGTAAAAACATCAAGTCTCCCCAGACTGATATATCAGTGCAATGTAATTCCTATCAAAATCAGAAAGATGTTTTTTTTTTATAGAGATAGACAAACTTATTCTAAATCCAGGAGAAAACACACAGAACCTAGAATAGCTAAAACAATTTTGAAAAAGAAAATTAAGTAGGGGAAATTATTCTGTCTAATATTAAGGTTTAATATCTAATTATAAAAATGAAGACAATATAATAATCGTGAAGAAACAGATACAGAAATCAATAGAAAGGAATAAAAGAAAAACTAGAAATAGACTCACACAAATGATTTTTTTTAAGTAAAACTTAAAAAAAAGAAATCATCAGGACCTAAGGCTAGGCAATGTGTTTTTAGATCTGACACCAAAAACACAATCTATAAAAGGAAAAATTGATAAATTTGATCTCATAAAAATTTTTCTCTGTGACAGACCCTGTTAATAGAATGAAAAGACAAGATACAGTCTGGGAATGAGCATTACAAGCCACATATCCAGCAAAGGAACTATTTGTAGAATTATACATAAATAACTCACAAATCTCAATAATGAAAAACATTTAAAAAGTAAAATACAATTTTAAAATGCCAAAAAACATAAAAAGATATTTCATTATAGGACATACAGATGCATGACATAAAAAGATATTCAGCATCATTAACCGTTAGGGAAATCCAAATTCAAACCACAGTGTGATACTACTATGTATCTCTTGGAATGACTAAAATTAAAAATGATAACACCAAATGCTGGCAAGGATGGGAAGAAAATGGATTGCTCATTTTTGGATTGCCATAATTCCCACTTGCTTATGGCATATATTACGTTTTATACAGGCTTGTGGTAATGTGAAAAGGTAATAAGTCTAGTAAAAAGTATAGCAGTTTTTCTAAAACTAAACATGTATTATATGATCCAGCAATTACATTCTTGAACATTATCCTAAAGCAATGAAAATTTATGTTCACACATAAATCTGTACACAAATGTTCACAGCTGCTTTATTTGCAATAGCCAAAAGCTGCAAAAACACAAATATCCTCCAGTGGGTGAATGGTTAAACAAACCATGATATTTCCATACTATGGAATACTACTCAGAAATAAAAAGGAAAAACTATTGATACAACTTGCACAGATCTCAAAGATATCACACCAAAAATTTAAAAAGCCAACCTCAAAAGGTTAGATACTGTATTATTTCATTTATGTAACTTTCTTGAAATGACAAAATTATAGGGACAGAGAACAGAGTCATGCTTGCCTGGTATTGAGGATATTCCAGGGAAAGGGTAAGAAAGGGTGTGGCTTAAAGAAGTAGCATGAAGTATCTTTGCCATAGAACCATTCTGTATCCTGAATGTGGTGGTGACACTAGTCTACATATGTGATCAAATTATACAAACTAAATACACACAGGCACAAATGAGTGCACATAAAAATGATGAAATCTGAATATGGTCAATGGATTATATCAATTTCTTGGTTGTGGTACTGTACTATAGTTATGCATGATACTAGCATTGGAGGAAACTGAGTGAGGGGTGTATGGAATCTTTCTGTACTGTTTCTTAGAACTGTATATGAATCAGAGCTTGAGTGGCTCAGTCAGTTGAGCAATCAACTTTTGATTTTGGGTTAGGTCATACTCTCAGGGTGGTGAGATCCAGCCAAGCATTGGATTCCATAGTCAGCCCAGAGTCTGCCTGAGTTTCTCTCCCTCTGCCCCTCCCCCCACTCATGAGTTCTCTCTCTCTCTCTCTCTCTCTCCCCCTCCCTCCCTCAAATAATAAACAAATCTTTAAAAGAACTGTATGTGGATCTACAATTATCTGAAGATAAAAGTGAAAAAGAAAGAAAAGTTAATCACTGAAACCAGACCTCAAGGTAAAGGTAGATATTGGACTCTGTAAAAATGAACCTCTTAGCCATAAATATAGTTCAAAGACAATTGGAAGGAAATATTGATAATCAAAGGTTAATATTTTTACTAATGAAAGCTCTTATAAACCCATACGTAAAACATAGACATCTAAAAATATATGTAAAAGATTTTGAAAATAAAAATTTAAGTGTTTAGCAAACATACCAAATATATTCAACTTAACTATCAGATTGACAAAAAATATTTACAAATGCCAAAACCAGCTATTGGCACATATGTGGGGAAAATGGGTCCCTTGGTGAAGGCTTTCTGGAAGGTAGTGTGGCAATGCATATCAATGTTTAATGTGTGTATCCCATTTGACCCAATAGTTCCACAGTTTGAGATTTCTCCTCTGGAAATATCCAGACAAGTCTGGATGCTCATTATCAATGCTAATACTACTAGTAAGTGAGAACCACCTCACTGCCCATTGGTAAGCATGAATGAAATGCTTTGTGTTTTCTGAAATGTTTGCAATGAACATAGATTACCTTCATTAAAATAAAGCCATCAAACAAAGGAATAAATGATACTATGGTAAGTATTTGATTAAAGTACTTTAAGGACACTTCCTTTAAAAAACACGATACCTATTCTTTTAGCAACTTTTAGATATGCAATACAGTGTTATTAACTACAGTTACCATGTCATGCATTAGTTGCTAAGAAAGAAGACCCTAAAAGTTCTCATCACAAAAAAAATTTTTTTGTAACTACATATGATGATAGATGTTGACTAGACTTGTGATCATTTTGCAAGATATACAAATATTGAAACATTCTGTTGTACATGTGAAACTAATATAATGTGATATGCCAATTATCCCTCAATTTAAAAGATATATGAGAAATTGCATGTTATTTCTTAAAATCTTAAAGTAATTTAAATCTTACAAGTATCTTAAAGATTTATTTACTTATTTTAGAGAAAGGGGGTGAATAGAGTCAGAGAGAAAGGGAGACAGAGTCTTAAGCAGACTCTCCATTGAGTGCATCACCCAACGTGGGGCTCAATCTCACCATGCAGGGCTTGATCTCACAACACTGAGATCACTACCTGAGCTGAAAATAAGATTGGATGCTTAACCAACTGTGCCACCAGGCACCCCAGTAATTTTTTTGTTATGAATTATATATAACAATAATTAGTACCATGATTCGGTGTATAGAAATTACTTTAAGTTTATTGTTACTTACGAATGCAGAGAGAATCCACAGGCACAAGTAGAGCATGTAGAGCCAACTGTATTCAGTGAAATGCTTGATGAAATTAAAGTGAATCTACTGAGGATATATTAAATAGTACTTCTAACTATATTTTACCTTGTTTTAATATCACTTTTATGCAAGGGTTTTAAAGGGTTCCATTGCCGTATAAACAAGTTTTCACACTACTCCTTCAAAGGGAAGGAGGGGAATACCCAGACAGAGAGGAAGGCTGGGTAGGCCTAGCTAGTGAGAGTCCCTGAGTTGTCTGTCCCTGTCTCTATTACTGACATATCCAGAATCAGGAAGACCCTCGAGCTTGGATTATAATTCTTAATTCATAAAATAGTGCTAATAATCCTTCCTATCCCTTTCTTCATTAAATACTGAAGAAATTTTAGCAATCTGAATAAAGGTATTATCTCAATATATTTGGCACAGTGCTTTGTCATTAGCAAAAAGTGTCATTAGCACTAACTTCAGGAGTATTACTAGCAGTTAGCTCCAACTGTGTCACTCCTAAAATGAGTGGCCCTTTTCTTTCATCCTTCAGTTGTCACTTCCCCATTTTTGTCCCTAAATCCAATCATAACTCCTTACTTGAAACCTTAGTACCAGATAAGCTTTCCAAAATATGTAGTTGACAATTAGGATCTTTGCATTCCTTTGTGTTTCTTGGAGATAGTCCTGGTAATTATTTGATCTCTGCCTGAGGTGTTACAAGATTTAAGCCTGAAAAACACTTTGAACTTCTTGAAGCAAAATAATTTTTTTTGAATTATGACGAGAACACCCACTGAGAAAATGTATATTTCTTGGCAGCAAGCATTTTAGAAGTATAGATTAAGGAGGAGGGGTAAACAGAGTTAGCCAAGAGCAGGCAAGGGGGGGAAGAAGAGGAGACAGGGCAGTGAGGAAACAGACAAAAGAAAGAATAGTCAGAAGTTAGTGAAAAAGAGGGCTGTTTCCTCAGACTGAGTTTAGCTCCTTTAAGCAAGTACATATTACACTATATGAGCTAATTTTTTGTGTGTGTGCTAATTTTTTGTAACATGGATCCACTCTGCAAAGTGCTTTGGTATCTTTTACCTATGGTGCCTAAAATATAATTTAGAAGATTTTGAAAGTGTTGGCCCACTATATGTACTGAAAGACAATCAAGAGAATCATTCTGTTTCCAGATCAGGGAATAATTCTCTCCTTTCTTTCCTGAGCCTCACCACTCACCAGCAGTGGGCCAGGTATCCCAAGAACAGAGGCAGGAGTCTCCACCTGTCTCAAATTGACATTTAATCTGGGATTAATCTGGGGTCTTGCTATTTTGCTCCCCGTTGGGACCTGCTGACTGTAACTACCCATTTCCTAACCAGAACAATCCCAAATCAGGAACAAATTTTCTGGATGATACCCTGTCAGAAAATTTTCTCTGGCCTCAATCCATTAATCCTCAACCCTGCTACATCCTATCCATTTTCTTCTGGAAAGAGTGAGAAGCAAAGACAGAACAATGCCTTTGCCTATTTTTGAGAGCCAATGCCTGAGTTGACAGCCTGCACCAACCTCCTCAGTAGTTTCTGAGTCTATGAAGTCAAAGGGAATTTTCTGGCTCATCAGACCTGGGTAGGGCAAGATATCAACTTCTTGCCAATGACCTGTGTAGCTTTTGCACTGTTTGCACACTAAAGCCCCACTCCTAACAGGCCCAGTGACCAGAGAAGGATTAGGCTCCACCTTCATCCCCAGCCTTCCAGGTTCTCCAGGCCTTTTCTAAAATAAGAAAACAGGAGTCAGACAAGATGTGCTTGAACAGGCAAAAATTCTAATTTATCTAAAGACAAACAGCTATGATGGAGTTCAAAGGGCAAAATCCATTTGAGGTCAGATGAGCAGTGCTTTCTCCCAACTAAGGTTGAGGAGAGAGTCAGGGAACATTCCCTGGAGGAAGTAATGCCTGAGCTGGGTCCTGAAAGGACAGAAGGCAGTGGGCTGAATACATTGTAGGAAGGGAAGAGAATTGTAGGCAGAGGCAGGAAGCTAAGATAGTATGGACACATATTCAGAGAATTGCAGAACAACAGATCAACTGACATGTGGTGTATGAGAAGAGGAAAGCAAGGTCACATCTAGAAGACTTTAGGGACCCAGATGGCCGGCAATGGGGAGCCATTAAAGAGCTTCTAAGCAAAGGAAGATCTGGTTGCTTTCTTCAAGTGTCCTGTCCACTAATTATGGACATATATTTTATTAATATATATAGGATGAAGTCTTTTCTGTCAACCACCATGGATCCATAGGAGAAAAACAAACAAAAACAAAAAACACTGAGTGCATGGTATTTTTTAAACTATTAAATACCCTACGACCCAGCAATTGCACTGTTGGGGATTTACCCCAAAGATACAGATGCAATGAAACGCTGGAACACCTGCACCCCAATGTTTATAGCAGCAATGGCCACAATAGCCAAACTGTGGAAGGAGCCTCGGTTTCCATCGAAAGGTGAATGGATAAAGAAGATGTGGTCTATGTATACAATGGAATATTACTCAGCCATTAGAAATGACAAATACCTGCCATTTGCTTCAACATGGATGGAACTGGAGGGTATTATGCTGAGTGAAGTAAGTCAATCGGCGAAGGACAAACATTATATGTTCTCATTCATTTGGGGAATATAAATAATAGTGAAAGGGAATAGAAGGGAAGGGAGAAGAAATGTGTGGGAAATATCAGAAAGGGAGACAGAACGTAAAGACTTCTAACTCTGAGAAACGAACTAGGGTTGGTGGAAGGGGAGGAGGGTGGGGGGTGGGGGTGAATGGGTGACGGGCACTGGGGGGGCACTTGACAGGATGAGCACTGGGTGTTATTCTGTATATTGGTAAATTGAACACCAATAAAAAATAAATTTATTTTAAAAATAAATAAATAAATAAAAGAAAAAAATAAAAATAAACTATTGAATATTTTACTTTTTAAATTAGCAGTTCTGACTAAAAGTAATGATAACATTGGTGACTAATAAAAGAATTGGATAGACACCTCAAATTTGGCTTCCTCCATTGAATTTTCCAACCTTTTGTAGCCATCACACTCTAGGACCTACCAAAATTAGGGACATGTTCTTTTTTGAAGGTGAGGCTTTGACTCTGGTGAGACCAAACCTTCAGGACACCCACAGCCAGTTGGCTCTGTGGGTCTTTTATTCCCATGAGCCCTCTGCCTAAGGGGGAGTTAAAGGATCCTGATGATTCTGATCCCCTAGCTTGTATTACCCACTCAGCAGTTGGGAGGCAGAAGATGGAGGGGATTAGCCTAAAGTGTACAGCCAAACCCTGAGAGTGTTTTGAAGCTTTTTGTAACCTAACTCTAGGTACCAGTTGTCATCCAATCACAACTTCCTTTCCCTTAATTTGGTTTTCTTCCTAATCTATCTATGGAGATGTATATGTCAAAAGAGCAAGCAAGCTAGATTTCTTAAACACAGGTCCTGTGTATGTCACTCATCCTCCTGCGGCCTATCTTTTGGGAACAAGTATACCAACTTTAGCACACCTGTCTATCACTCAGGATGTTCTTGACTGCAAGTAGCAAAAAGCTAAACTTAAAGTGGCTTCAACAATAAGAAAAGGATTAGCTCACATATCAAACAAGTCCCAACATGGCACAGCTCTGAGCATGGCATAATTAGGACTTCCTCTCCATGCCACCACAAGTACCTATCTCTGCCCTTCACATTTGTCCTCAGGCTGCCTTCCTTCAGGACCACAGTCATCAGGTACCACATACCACCATGTTGAGAGAGCCTCTCCTCCAACCGTGGAATAACAGTCCTCCCCCTCAGTCTTATTGGGCCAACTGTGAAGAAGAATGCAATACCCCATTGGGTTAAGCCTGGCTCCCTGAACCAATCACTGGCAAGGAGAAGTGGAATCAGCAAGATGAGTTTATTTAGACTGATGAGGACCCACTCCTGGAATCATGGTCATAAAGTAAAGGGTCATCTTCCCCTGGGTCACTCAGCCTGCAAAATCTAAGTTCTAATAGGACAGAGGACGGACACAGAATCCTTGACAGAAAGTGTCTACAATACCTCACTTAGGAGTGATAGTCATTATTAATACCTTTAGTTCTCAATTCCTGGGAGTGCATTGAAGAGTTTTCCCAAGACTTTCTATAGCATGTCATTGATGTCCTTCTCCTTGATAATCCTTAAGGACAACTCATCTGATGTGGATCTTGTATTTCACTATTCTTTCATGTATTCCACTCTTGTCTCTCAACTAAAATATAAGTTATCAAAAGACAGTGTTCAGGACATAAAGAAACAAATCCCCTGGCAAAGATAATACTTTCCGAAGACAATATACAATAGCTTATAAGTAAAAAACTTCATCCATGAGGTAGAAACACTATGAGGCATAAAGATGCATTTTAGAACAAAAATTCTTTTTTTAAGGTGTTATAATGCCCTAGCTCCATTTATGCTCAGATAACCACATAATACCCAGCTCTGATCATATCACCCCCCTGCTCAGAATCCTTCAGTTGCTTGAGGACTGCTCAGTCTGCCCTAAAGGACTTCCCAGCCACTTCCCTATCTCTACTTATGGGGGCCAAACAGCACCCACTACTTTCTCCTTTTTCAGTGCCTTTTCCTGAACAATGACCCATTTGGAACACCTTCCTTTTTGTTACCACTCTTGAAATCTTTAAGGCTCAGTTCAAATGCCACATCTTCCCTGTGGAATAGGACTGAATCCTCTTCAGAGAAACCCTCCCCCATAAAGTAGCTGCCTAACTCCTCTCACCATGTATTTTATTCTTATTGTACTAGTCACTTTTTTTTTTTTTTTTTTACATCCTCTGTTGCTTGTTTCTGTCTCCACTTAACAGAATGTAAGTCCCAGGAAAGCAAGATTCTTATCTGTATAAGAATATCCCCTAACGTCATTGTGTCCAACACCTGAATCTTCTACTGCGCCCTCTGGAATATCAATGAATACCATCAAAAAACCCCTTTTGTGCACCTCCTTGCCCTATGGAAGATACCACTTCCCCTGAAGCCTACTCACAGGGTGGCCGGTTCCTCCTCCTCTTAACTGGCCCTGATGGCCTAACTCCTCAACATCTCTCTGAGACCATTATGTCGCTTGCCCCTGAACCTGAGTTCTGACCTCAGATGCTCAGATTCTGGTCACCCAGGACTTCATTCTGTGACTCATGTTTCTGCTGACATCACTCAGACCGAGCAGGATTCACCCTTCTTTCCTGGCTCAATGTATTTCACCAAAATCACACCTGCTGTAAGGTTTGCAGTGCACAAGAGAATGAGTCTTCCCACACTTGGTCCTCTTATTTCCTTCAATTCTTCTCTAGTGGTCTGGCAAAAACAAGCTCTCTTGTCAAGGACACTGTGGACCTGCCTGCGTATTGCTAGATTTCATGGTCTATTCTCAACTCTCACCTTTTAGTAGCATTTGACACAGCATATGCCCTCTTCCAGACATACCTCCTTCTTGTGGTTTCCTGGGTTCTTCCCTGTCATAGTGCATTTCATCTGCCTGTGCTGGTCTCAGCTTCTCTCTGAACATTTATTGTTGGATGTCTGGCCTCTGTTGGTCTGCTTCTCTTTCTTCCTGGGCAGTCTTCTTGGTCTCATAAGTCTAAATACCACCTATCTGCTGGCCACTCCCACTCCACCCTTCAAGTTTATTATTTTTTTTCACACTTCAAGTTTATGTATGCAACAGCTCACCTGACATCTCCACCTGGAAAGTTAATTGACATCTCCAAGGTAATAACCCCAAATCTGCTCTATCTATGGCCTTCTCTGTCTCAGTCAGACCATTCTTCCTTTGTTTGGGGCAAAATTTAGAGTCATTTAGACTTTTCTTTTTGTTCCATACCTCACATCTAATCAGAAAGGCTCTGCACTTATGATACATCTGTAATATATATTACAGATATATATTACACCTCCACAGCCACTGCCCTGGTCCCAGCACCACTGTCTCTTACCAGGATGATACAGCCCTGAGTCTATCTCTGCCTCTTAATCTCTCCTTTAAAAAAATTTATTATTTATTTATTTATTTGGGAGAGACCATGCACAATTGTGTGCAAGTCGAGGAGGGGAGGGGCAGGGGAAGAGGGAGAGAGAGAATCTTAAGCAGAATCCACACTGAACACAGAGTCCATCTGACACAGGGCTCAACCCCATGACCCTGAGATCATGACCTGAGCTGAAATCAAGAGTTGGACACTCAACTGACTGAGCCACCAAGGTAACCCTGCCCTTTAATCTCTTCTCAAAACAACAACCAGAGTGGTCCTTCAGAAACCACTTCAGTTGTGTTCCTCCTCTGTTTAAACCACCCAGTAGCTCTGCATCTCTCTCAGGACAGAAGCCAGAGACCTCCTCCTTTAAGAGGATGTGTTTAATCAGGAGTGGTAGGACATGCAGACATGGAAATGACTGTTATGAAGGAAGATTTTATATTCACAAACCCTTAAAACCAGGAGGCATGTAGAGCCATATGGGAGAACACCAGGGCCATACAGGAGGCAGAGGTAGCTGAGAAAATGTGGACAAGAGCCTTTATTGTGGTTTCTACAGGAAGATAAAGGTAAAGCTGAATAAGCAATTTTCTGATTGGCTGGCTTGAATAATTAATTGTAGCAGGTTCCAGATCACAGGAGCTCTCCCTTGTTTTCTGGTACCAGGCCGGGTGTGATTACAGCGTGAGAGTGGGGCCTGGAGAGTGAGAACCAGATAGAGGGAGCAGTTGGGGGCATGGGCTTGGAATTGGATTGTTCGCATATTTACTATCTCTAGGACTTAGCTGACCCTAAAATCCATCCAGGGTCAGCAGGACCCAAGAAATCAAAGCATGAAAAATACAGAATAAAAAGGCATGATTAACATACCTCACAATGCCTTCCATGAGCTGTAGCCCATCCCCTTGCTTTCCTTGGTGTCATTCCTCCTGTCCCCTCACTGACTGTACCCCAGTAACCCCCGCCTGCTCCTGCCTTAGGTGCAGAGTCCCGTCCTGGACAGCTCTCCCCCACCTACCTGCAGGAATCTGTCCTGTACCTCCTTCATGATCTTTGTTCAAATGATACCTTCTGAATGGGGTCTGCTCTGCCCACCCTGTCTTAAACTTGTAGTGTTTGCCCCCTCAGACTTGTGCCCCTATTATCCTTTACCCTGCTCTGCTTTTTTTCCCTTAGCACTTACTACCTTCTAATATGCCATATGATTTACTTCTATTTTTATGTTTACTGACTTTCTACTGTCTCTGACTGAAATGTGAGTGTCCTAATACAAAGACCTAATGTAACCCAACTACTAGAACAGTGTCTGGCATGTAGCTGGCCCACAATAAATCTGCACTGAATGAATAACAGTAAAAGACTTTAAAGGAGACATATATGGATCCACTGCTCTGCAATTTTGAAGGTGAAAAAATTCAAGCAGCTATTTAGCAGCTTTCTAGAAACCCCAAATTCCAATTTAGGGAAATAAGAAATGGCAGAGGGCCAATGATGGAGAAGGAGACTATCTTGCGTGTTTTAGGTTTTTCTCCCATATATATGGCCTGTAGCCTCTAGATGAGTAAAAACCAAACCAAACCAAACCAAACCAAATCAAATCAAAACAAAACAAAACAAAAACCAGGGACTTTTCTAATGCAGAGAGAGGCAGGAGTCCCCTTAGGTTCTATTTTGTTTCTCCCAGTTCTGCTGTCACATTCACTTTTCATGGAAATATAATTCATATACCACAAAGTTTATCCTTTTAATGTGTACAGTTTACTCATTTTTAGTCTATTCCCAGAACTGTGTGTCCACCACCACTATAACCCATTTTAGAATATTATTATTACCCCAAAAGTATACTCTACACCCTTTGCCCTAACCTCCAATATACCCACTGTCCCCAAAAACTCTGCCTTAGACAACCACAAATCTACTTTCTGTTTCTATCTATTTCCCGATTCTGGACAGTCACAGTGAAGCCATACAACATGTGGGTTTTGTGCCTGGCCTTTTTCTGCTGCCACATGTGACCAGCACCTGCTCCATTACACAAACACCAGTGTGCCCAGGCAGTAAGCTTGCAAAAGGTATACTGGGATTTGATATGCAGAAACTCAAAGTTGATCACAAACTTTCTAGGATGCTTTAAGTTGGAGGTGGAAATAGGTGTGTATACAAAGGCCAACCACCATGGTTTCAGTTTTACTGTATAGATTTACTCTATCTCCATCTTTACTCACCACTAAGGAGCATGGGAAGGAGCCACAGCTGGGACCCAAGAGATGACCTGAGGCAGCTCCAAGTCCCATTTATGGAAGGAGGGAAGAACTTACAAAGTGCTGTGTAAAATCTGCTCTGGACCTGGCTTGGCCCCTGAGGGCATTCTGAGCATTTCTGCTTTGATCCAGCTCAGAACAGAGCCCTGGAAACTGGCCTGGGTGAGCCAGAAACCAGCCCTGCTAGGTCCTCGGTGAACTGTCGGCTGCACTTTATGCTTATCCGGCAGCAATGATTGATCACTAGACTGTGTCTCTGGGTGGATCTCCACCAAGTCCCTATGTTTAGGCTGAAACCACCATTGTTATGCAGTACTACTAAAAACCTACTATTTAAAGGACATTTCTCCCCCAATCATCAACAGCTGATTGTGACTAGCCCTGTTACTTGAGAGTCAGTGTGTTTTTCTTTAAACACGTTTGCTGGGCTTCTGGCAGAGCTACTGTAAACACTTCCCATCATCCCTATGTATTTTTAGTCGTGAGTTCTGCAGTGCTGGGAGAGACCCAAGGTCTTTGCTCTGTCCTTTGTAAAGAACCTGCCTTGCAGCAGGACAGAGCTGACTGCTCTGGTGTTGGTGACTGAACATTATAAAACCTGCAGAACCAGCTGCTGCCTGACAAGGTGAAGTGCCCTGCACTGGTATGAGAAGCAGAAAACAAAGCCATGACTGAACTGGAAAGGGATAGTACAAGGGCAATGTTCAGAATTCTCTGGTTACTGAGTGTGCAAGAAGAAAGAAGGTGGGGCAAAGGGGAGAGGCTCAATCAGGAGGGGGTCAGGCTGGCAAAGTCCTTCTTCCCCTGCCCAAGGTGCTTCCCAGGTACACCACCATGGCCTTATGGATGCTGAGCAGTAGTCTAACATGGAGGCCCCCTGGCTTCAAAGGATGGTGGGTCTCTCCCTTGATGTGCCACCTGGCACATTAGTCAGCCTCAGACGACTCTGAGTGCCTCTGTGCCTGGTAGCCCCCTTTGTGACATGTGCCAAGAACATGATAACAACTTTTTTTTTAAATATTAATCTTTTTAAATTTTATTTGTTTATGATAGGCACACAGTGAGAGAGAGAGAGAGGCAGAGACATAGGCAGAGGGAGAAGCAGGCTCCATGCACCGGGAGCCCGATGTGGGATTCGATCCCGGGTCTCCAGGATCGCGCCCTGGGCCGAAGGCAGGCACTAAACCGCTGCGCCACCCAGGGATCCCCATGATAACAACTTAATAATAGAATCATCATTGGTACATTTCTCTTTCCCTCAACAGAATAATAATTCCTGGAGAAGACAAGTCAGATAGCCTTTACCTTTATAGCCCCAGGGACCTGCCTCCAATATACACCTGATACATATTAGGAATTTCATAAATGCTGGTTAAATTGAATGAAATTTTTAGGAGAAGAAGAGTACAAATACTAATTTTGGATTCCAATTATCACTTTTTCTGGGAAAAACGTTTTATTGTTGTTCAGACACACTTGGCAATGGAATAGCTCCTTCAAAAGAGGAGCTTTTCTGAGTGAAGTGTAGATGATCCAGCCCATATGGATCAAATTTCCCTGTAAGTGCTTGTACATGCTTTGAGGAATAGTAGAGATAGGGAGGAGGAGGGAAAAGTGTATTTGGCAAAAGGAATTTTAGAGTTTACTTAACCGGAGTGCAGGAAAGGGAAAAAGCAATTTTGTTGAGTCCAAGGCGTGGCTGGATTTTGTCATTGCTAATGAAAAGCAGGTATGGAAAATATGCTATAGTTAGTTGCAGATGTCTCCACCAGCTGTTTCCTGCTGATCTTTTCCCACTTCCATGCCTACGGACCCCAAATGCTGCAACGTAAGGAGATCCAGTTTAAATTTAACTTCTACTCTGTTATATCGTCCTAAATGGATTTGAAAAGAAACGTTACAGACACTGAGATTGCAGAGGTTCATTTCAAAAAGCCATTATACATACACATATTTCCTAGTCCTATTGACTGAGAAGGTCTAGAAATAGTGACACCCTTATAATACTGAGCACACTCGGCTCCCAGATACCATTCTCCAAGAAAAGGAACCAGAGTTCCCTGGAGAAGAGATTGGTTCCAGGGACTTTTTACTACCAAAAATAGCGAAGTGCTCCAAAAATCAAATGAGGGCATATCAGAAGGAAAGAGGTCAATTTAAAGGAATTTGGGATGGCCAATGCTGGGTGAATGTGAACAACAAAATAAGTAATGATGATTATAATCCCCAAAATAAAACAAATATTCTTGAGTCCATACTGATATAACTGAATAAGTAACACAATTGAATGCACTGAGCCTAACTAGTGCCTGGCAAGGCACTCAGTCTATACATGCAAACCAGTATAAGTAAGTGATACCTATACAAATAAAACACTTATGAGTAAAGAGAAATCAAATGTTCCCTACATAGGGAAGGGGACTGCATTTAAAGGATAAATGTATTTTGTAAAACATTTATAAGACTATGAGTAATTTTTATTTACAAAATATATTCAAGATCTAAGTCCTTTCCTATTCAAAGTAGCAAGTTTGGGATTAGAAATATAAACAACTTGGGGGCACTTGGTGGCTCAGTCAATTAAGTATCTGCCTTCAGCTCAGGTCATGATCACAAGGTCCTGGGATCGAGCCCTGCATCTTGCTCCCCATTCGGCAGAGTCTACTTGTCCTCCCTCCGACTCTTCCCTGCTTGTACTCTCTCTCTCTCTCTCTCTTTTTTTCTTATGAATATATTTCTTTATTAGGATGCTCACAAGAATGACACACTAGCACTGATGTGTTCTGATGTGATACAGAACACATACATCTGAGCCACATTCTGGCAGGAAACAGGTATAAGGGCTCTCAGAGCTGGTACCAGGTGTCCATTGAAGACAACTCCATTCACCAGAGAGGATGTTTCCTTGATTCCAATGTCTCTGCTGTAGCTTCCAGTCAGGTCTCCATGACATACTCAGACTTCATTCCAGCGTCAGTGGACTCTCTTTTTTTTTTTCTAGCCACTCTCGACTCCTTCAAGACTTACATCAGCTGCCCCACGTCTAACTCACTCATGTAGCCTCTGGAATTCTGCAGCACATCTCTTTGGTATGCTGCTGCCCTGCCACCCTCAGGGGCATGGTTGGGATCTGGGGAAAGGGGAACAACATCACATTACCAAAGTAAACAGCAGGAGCATATTAACAAATGACACTTGGACACACACCTAACAACTTCAAAAAATACATGCTTTCTCCCCTAATGATCCATAATCCCCTAGAGAACAAACACATATGGAATGATTTTGTACTCCAGGCACAAAGATTCAAAGTGAATGGTGTTTACATCCATCATGTTCTACATGCAACAGGAAGTGAGCTCAAACCAGACCTCTAACAGGCTCTTCCCTGCCTCTGAATGGTGTCACCACTCTGTTTCTGCCTGTTCTTGGCATTAGTTCATTTTTCAAAAGGGAGGATAGGATGGTAGAGAGAGAGTAGAATGGGAAATTGAGGTGGGGTGGGAATTAATATACAGATAACAACCTGTAAAACAAAACAAACAACCAACATACAAAAATGCAAAACCAGGATTTAGTACTAGAATATAACAAGAGAAGGTAGCTGGAGAAACTACACGCGAACACAGACGATATGATACACAACCCCAGGGGGAGGACTCAGTGAGGAGAGGGACAGAGGCCAGTGGTTTACACTAAGAGCCTTTCAATGGACTGCTGAATGGATGGGATCTGCTGCTTCAGCTGGGAGCCTTCTTTGATGGTGACAGAACAGGCGATGACAGGCCTGGACACCCCGCAGGCCCGCCCGAGGGCCTGCTTGGAGCGCACAAACACGTAGGGCACATTCTTATCTTCACACAGCAGCGGAAGGTGCAGGATGATCTCCAGGGGCTCAGCGTCTGCAGCCATCACGATGAACTCAGAGATGACTCTGTTGAGGGTTTTGGTGGCTTCGTTGGCTCCTTTCCGAAGCTACTTGTAGTTACATGACCGCTGAACAAGGTCCAGTAGTTTCTTGGTGAGGTGGGCATCTGCAAGGGGATGGCTTCTGAGGATGCAGGAAATATATCTAATATATTGGTTGTGGGGGTGTAATTGGGATGACTTTATTAAGGCAATTTGGCAATAATCACCAAGGGGGTAGGTGCAAGGGGGTAGGCTTCGGATTTACATCAGCCTCAGTCATTGCGTCTGCCTTGGTGGTCTCCTGCCGGGTACCACTTCTTTCTCTTTTTCTTAAACAAATAAATAAAATCTTAAAAAATGAAATATAAACAACTTTAAGTATCTGTGGTGGCTTCAAGTCCAAGTAATAAAACCAGTTTGCTTAAGTACTAGTTGAGCTTGATGACCAAGATTCACCTAAAAAAACAAACAGCCTCCTCAAGCTTCCAGAGGTTACTGGTTCAGGGCTTTGACTTGCCTGAGAAAACATCTCAGAAGCTGTCTCAACACTTCTTGAAAGTTTCCCCCAGCATGGCAAACAGTCCCCAAGACAGTAATACCAGTTATCACTGGCTGAGCAAAAATGGTAAAAACCATATAAATATAATAATAATAAAGGCATTAAGGTGTGATGGCCAAAGGCTGGGAAAGGAGGAAATTCCAAAATTTACAAAATAAACAGACCCCCTCTAAGAAATTACTTTCTTGTGAAAATTTTTAGGAACTTTTAAACTCCAAATTTCACCTCATTGTTTAGCTTTATTTTTCTTTTCCCCAAACTTGGTCTGTTCTCTGATCATTCCCTGCTCCTTCCCAACCCTCAGAACCTGGTGACTCCTAACTCTTCCACCATTTTCCTCTTCTCCCACTGTCCTCGTTCTATCACTGTGCCTTCTTCACCCCTGGAAACCCTCTCCTCCTCTGCTTTGTCTGTGTGATATAAGCCTTCCCACAAACTGATGGCCATTAAAAAAAAAAAAAAGCCCCACAAGATTAATCGATCTTAGATGTTACATTCCACAGAAAATTAAAATTATTTCACTTAAAAAATAAAATTAGGGGCACCTGAGTGGCTCAGTCAGTTAAGTGTCTTCCTTTGGCTCAGATCATGATCTCAGGGTCATGAGATCGAGTCCCACACTGGGCTCTGAGCTCATCAAGGAGTCTGCTTCTCCCTCTCTCTCTGCCCTTGCTCTCTGTGCATCTCTTTCTCTCTCTAATACATAAAGAAAATCTCTTTTAAAATGTTAATTTAACTTAATTAAGTAAAATTTAAAATAAACCTCAGAACCGCAGCCATGCAACAGCCCCAGATGGACAAGCCTTCTGCACACCTTGGTAATGTATGCTGTGGCAACTCTCATAGGGCTGTCCTGCCCATCTGGCAAACTTCCTGACAGCTTCCCACCAGAGCAGGATATTCTGTATTTCCCAGCCTTGTACATGTTCATAACATCAAAAAGGGTACAATACACAGAATGAGGGCTCAGTATTTTTTGCCTCAAAGATATAAAATCAGAGTAGGCTTCTGAGGATGCAGGAAATATATCTAATATATTGGTTGTGGGGGTGTAATTGGGATGACTTTATTAAGGCATTTTGACAATAATCACCAAAATTTGAAATATATATACCCTAAGACCCAGAAATTCTACTCTTCAGTAATTATTCTACAGTTCTACTGGTATAAATACAAAATTGTGTGTTCATACGCCGGGACACCTGCACCCCGATGTTTCTAGCAGCAATGTCCACAATAGCCAAACTGTGGAAGGAGCCTCGGTGTCCATCGAAAGATGAATGGATAAAGGAGATGTGGTTTATGTATACAATGGAATATTCCTCAGCCATTAGAAATGACAAATACCCACCATTTGCTTCGACGTGGATGGAACTGGAGGGTATTATGCTGAGTGAAGTAAGTCAATCGGCGAAGGACAAACATTATATGTTCTCATTCATTTGGGGAATATAAATAATAGTGAAAGGGAATAGAAGGGAAGGGAGAAGAAGTGGGTAGGAAATATCAGAAAGGGAAACAGAACATGAAGACTCCTAACTCTGGGAAACGAACTAGGGGTGGTGGAAGGGGAGGAGGGCAGGGGGTGGGGGTGAATGGGTGACGGGCACTGAGGGGGGCACTTGACAGGATGAGCACTGGGTGTTATTCTGTATGTTGGCAAATTGAACACCAATAAAAAATAAATTTATTATTAAAAAATTAATAAAATAAAAATAACAAATAATAAAAATTATGTGTTCATAAGCATATTCATTGTTGCTTGTCCTACATGGTCATGAGTGGAAACCTGGTTAAACAAATCATATGTACATCCACACAATGGAATAGTATGCAGCTATTAAAAAGAAAGAAGCAGAACTATTTGTGCAGATATAGAAAATGCTCAAGATATAATAATAAGTGACAAAATCAAGGTGCAGAATAGTGACTATAGTGTATTGCCATTTATGTGGAAAAGTATGAGATATATATTCTTGACTATATAAAATTTCTCAAAATACTCCTAAGAAATCTAGGAGTGTCTACCTTGGAGGTAATTTAATTAAATGAAGGGCAGAGGGGAGAGAAAATTTGGTTTTCCCTATTGTACCTTTATAATTTTGTTCAAATGTACATTTACCTTCCTAAAATATGAAATATCAGAAGTATGTATAGTTTTTGTCTCTAATAACCTTGCGGGAAGTGTAAGTGCTATTGAATTTTAACCCACTGTCAGTCTGGCACTATGCTTATTACTTAAGAGATACAAAAGAATACGAAATAGTCTCTACTCAGAGGGAGAATGAATGAGTGTTGACAAACAATAGGAGAAGATATAGTAAAATGTCCAAATGTGACCACCTGGAGGGCTCAGAAGACAAACTGAATATGCTGGACATAGAGCAGGAGGGACCTAGGAGTGCTCTGGGCAAATGACAACAGAATGCCAGCCAGCCAGCCAGCCAGCCAGGGGATTCTGCCAAAGAAACTATGTGTTTATTGTTCAATATACTAGCATTTTTGTGAGGTTGGTCATTGACTGGAGGATTCAAGGCCAACACGAGAACTGACTTGGTCTATGTTCTGGAATTAATATTTATTCTGTGCCACTGTTAGCTTGAGACACTGGCTGTAGCTGGGTGGAGAAAGGGAGTTGCCAGACTAACATCATGAATTATGGAAGCCTGTCATGGGACTCTGGGTGCATGAGTCAAGATTTGAATGATCCTATTGCTCCCTAGACTTTCAAGGTTTTACATATCCTGGCCACAGACCCCAGCACATCTCAATCTCACCTGCCCCTCCCACCTAGCCAAATCCAGTGCTCCACTGGGTCCCTAACTGGGGCCCCACCTTCTTCACAAAGCCCTTTTTCCAACCCTTCCAGCTCCACTTAGGGGTTTTTAGTAGTACTAGTATACAATTCAACTTTAATTATTTCTAATATCACTCTGTAGTTTAGTTTCCTTTTCCTAAACAAATTGTAAAGTCTTTGAGGGCTGGGACTAAGTATTTTTCTGCTTTAGCATCTTCTCTAGAACCTATCAGATTCTCAGTCAATGCTTTCTGAATGACTGAATATTTAATTCCCCCTTCCTAATCATCAACATCCAAAAGACAGGGCCTGCTGTCTGCACTGAGGTCATTCTGTGAGGATTTTAGACATGTGAGTCCTGGGTAATCCTTGAAGGGGCATTCAAAGAGAAAGAGTCATTCACTTCTTATTGAAACACGGTAAATAGAAGGGCTGTCTGTTTCTAGTCACAATCCTTAAAGGCAAGTCTCCAGGAAAATGGGTTCTCACCGATTCTCTTGATAAGGAGTGACACCCCAGACCTCACTGAAGCTCCACAGGGTCATCACCACCAATATCACCACCAACAACAATTGCTGGTATTTAAGCTGACAATGAAAATTCTACTCCCACCACACAGGGACCAGGATCCTTCCATAACTTGGTTTTACCTGTAAAACAGGTAAACAGGATGAGCACCGGGTGTTATTCTGTATGTTGGCAAATTAAACACCAATAAAAAATAAATTTATTATTAAAAAATTAAGCTTTCAAGAGTGTTAGCTTTCAAGAGTGTAAGAGTTAGGGAGCAGAACCCATCTCACCCTTGTGTAGGGAAACGGCACACACCAAACACAATCTCAAAAAGCCTAACTGGGGATTAGGTTGGTACAGGCTCACACCATGGTCAGGGCTTCAGTTTCCTCAGGTTCTTCATACTGGAAAACCTGTGCTTCCATCCAGTTCCAAACCACAGTGCAAACCCTTCCATTTCCTCATCACTACAACCCGCCCCTCCCACACACACACAAACACACAGACACACACATGCTACATGTGTACCATACACACCAACTTTTCTGCTTGATGAGAAACAGATGGCTTTTGTATAAGGAGGTGAATGAAGTCATTGTTATCCAGACACCAGGTCCGCCTCTAGTCCTAGAAACGGAGCCTTCTGTGACTATCAGAGCTCCCTGTGAGATGCATACTGTATTCGCATGGGCTGATCTTGCCCTGCCCTGACAACAGCCCAGGCACAAGGTACTGGTTTATCCCACCTCTACTCAGTTTTTGGCTTGCAAGGGCTTTGAAGCAGCTCCTGTGTAATCTTTTCATATTAATTGTCCTAACGTTAGAGCTGTGGTTCTCAATTCAAGCCCAGGTTTTAAAATTCCCAGGGTCTTCCCTTCACCCTGGACCAATTAAATCAAGATCTCTAGATGTGGAACCCAGAAATCAATAGGATTGTTTTATCTTGTTGTGTTTTTTTTAAAACTACCCAATTAAGTGTAATTTATAGCCACTGTAATTGAGAAACACTGCCTTGGAGTAACTAGCTGTATCAGTTTAGGATGAATTGGCTGCAAGAAACAGAAAATCACAGGTCAATAATTTAAACAGGAAGAAATTTTCTTACCTCCTCTAACAAAAAATCCAAAGATGGAGTAATTTGAGGAGTTGGTTTGATTCTGTGATGTGATGGTATCACCAAGAATCCAGGCTTTTCCTATCTCATGTCATGTCAGTGGGCTAGTCCCCCTGGCTCCAGGCATCACATCCTCACATAGACAGGGCCACAGGCAGAAGGGGCATCCACTGATGAACAAATCAGGGCTGTACCACAGAGACAGGGGCACTCTGGCTATGGTGCAGCTAGTGGTACCTGACACATCACCAGAGGTTCCCTCATTTCCTTCACATTATCCAGTCTCTTTCAGTGATATTGATGAAGTTTTGGAATTATGTGAGGTTTAGGGGGGGTGAGGTCTGGAGCCAATGACCAAGAAAGAATTCTTGAGACATCTTTGGTGCAAAATGGTGCTTTTAGTAAAGCACAGGGGACAGGACCCATGGGCAGGAAGAGCCGCTGCCCCGGGCCTGTGAGGGGAGACTGATTGTATACCTGGGAGTTGGGAGGGGTTTGAGGATAGTTTGCTCTCTAAGGAATTTTGGAAGCAAGGTTTCCAGGACCTGGAGGGGGCTAGCTGTTTTTGGGAAAAGGTCACTTAGTACTATCTAATAAAACCTGAGTCATGAGACCCTTCAGATGTATATCGGTGGGCCATGTGCTTGGTGGATGATTGCCAACATGTATCTTGGGGGTTTAGAGATAAAGGAAAATTCTAAAGGAATTTTTGTATGTTAGGTAGACTTACAGGATCCTGGGGATTGGGCTAAAACTGCCTTTTGCCTTTAGCAAAGTATTCATATCGAGGCAGTTGAGTCCATAGAGGAATGTCTCTCTGCCTGTTTCAAGGACTTGTCAGTGTGCTTTGTCCATAGTTAGTCCTCTGTTCCCCCATCAATATCATTAGCTTAAATGAAACACATTTATATCCTGATCCAACAGGGAACTTGATCTGGTTATTCCAAGATTAAGACCAAGGCTCACTGAACTCTTCAGAGACTGACTCCCAAACCAGGATAAGGGGAAAACATGGAATCAAATTGCTGTCCAAAGAGGAAAATATGGAATCAAATCAAACATCAGAATCATTTATGGTTGAAAAAATACTTAATTCCAAACCCCACCTTCAGAGGATCTGATTTCATTGGCTTACAAACATCAGAATCATTTATGGTTGAAAAAATACTTAAGTCCAAACCCCACCTTCAGAGGATCTGATTTCATTGGCTAACAATTGCACGTTGTTTGGGTCTTGATGGGCAGAGGTAGGTGTCCTCCATTCTCTTCCGGAGAGGCAGTCCTTAGGACTGCAGGTACATAGGCACAGGGCCCTGGATCCAAGGACACCAAAGCAGAAAACCCAGCTATCCTCCATTCCCGCAGGAAAGGTGGAAGTGGGAAGGGCACAGGAAACTGAGAACACTCTTGCCCTAGGCCCTGGCAAGCTATGCAGATCAGTGCACTTGCGCCTACCCCCAGGAGCAGGTAAGCCAATGTGGACCAGGAGATTGTGGTTAGTTCCCGGCGAGGAGCTTGACTCCAGACCTAGAAATCTGGCCTCTGCCATTTTTTTCTCTTCTCTTTTCTTTCTTTTCCCTTATACCTGGGAGAGGCAGGACCTCTATGGAACAAAGGCCTCACAAGATAAATAGCTCACACTGAACCCAGCACCTGGCAAGGGGTGGGGCATCTCCCCCAGGCACAGACACCTGAGAATCAGCAGCAGACCACCCACCAGAAGAACTGCTGGAAGAACAAGGGAAGAGCAAGTTTACTGAACAAGCAGCACTGGAAAGCTACAGGACCGAGGGAAAATAGTATATAGAACTAGGGAGGGTTGTTTTGTTTTGTTTTGTTTTTTCATTACAACTCGTTTTTGTATCAGACTAAAAATTTCCAATATTTTATCTCTTTTCTCACCTTACCTACAATATTTTACCAACTCTTGATTTTTAAGTTTTTTTCCTTTTTAACTTTCATATTTCTACAATTACATGTCTTAGATATATTTTTTACTTCTGAATTCCTTTCAACATATTCAGTTTAATTTTGGTACATATATGAGATATGGATTTTTGTCCTTTGTTTTTTGTTTTTTTCTGTATCATTTTGTTTCACAGTGATGGAAGTTAGTACCTTCTAACACATGACCAAAATACACCCAGAACCAAGTGGAGCACCGTCTTGCTTCATTCCGTGAGATTATATTCTCTCTCTTCCTTCCCATTTTGCCCCCATCTTTTATCTGGTTTGTGTTTTTGTGGTTGATGTTGGGTCTTTATATAAGTATTGCTGGTTTATTTAATTTGGGATTGAGCATCTTCTAACATACAAAACAAAATACACTCAGAACCAAGAGGAACACCCTTTAGGATTCCTCAGGGAGACTACATTCCCCTGCCACTATCACTTCCTCACCACCACCATCAAACCCCTTTTTTTTCTTTTCTTTTCTTTCCTTTTTTTTCCTTCTTCTTCTTTATTTTAGGTTTTTAATTTTTGCTACTTTGTTTTAAAATTTGGTTTTCACTTTAGTTGTCCTTTTGTTTTACTTTGTTCTGTTCTCTTTCTTTTATATTCTGCTCTCTGACCTCTTCAGAATCATCTAGGGTGTATTTTACTTATGTCATGGATGATATTTTTGACTCAGCTCACTCAAACAGCCACTATGCACTGGACAAAATGACTAGGAGGAAGAATTCACCACAGAAGAAAGAACCAGAAGCAATACTCTCTGTCACAGAATTACAGAATGTGTATTTAAATACGATGTCAGAAATTCAATTCAGAAGTACAATTATAAAGTTACTAGTGGCTCGAAAAAAGTGTAAAGGAATCTAGAGACTTCATTACTGCAGAAGAGATCTAATCAGGCTGAAATTAAAAACGCTTTAACATAGATGTAGTCCAAACTGGATGTCCTAACTGCTGGGATTAATGAGGTGGAAGAGAGAGTGAGTGACATAGAAGACAAGTTGATGGAAAGGAAGGAAGCTGAGGAAAAAAAGAGAAAAACAAATAGGAGCCCATTAGGAAAGGCTTAGGGAAATAAATGATAGCTTGAGAAGGAAGTTTATACATATTATTGGGATTCCAGAAGAGGCTGAGAGAGAAAGAGGTCCACAAGGTATATTTGAACAAATCATAGCTGAGAACTTCCCTAATCGGGGGAAGGAAACAGGCATTCAGATCCAAGATGTAGAGAGGACCCCCTAAAAAAACAATAAAAACCATTCAACAGCTTGACATTTAATAGTGAAACTTGCAAATTTCAAAGATAAAGAGAAAATTCTTAAAGCAGCAAGAGTCAAGAGATTCTTAACTTATATGGGGAGAAATATCAGATTAACAGTAGACCTCCCCACAGAGATCTGGCAAGCCAGAAAAGGCTGGCAGGATATATTCAGGGTACTAAATGAGAAGAACATGAAGCCAACAATACTTTATCCAGCAAGGCTCTCATTCAGAATAAAAGGAGAGAGAAAGAGCTGCTAGGATAAGCAGAAACTGGAAGAATATGTGACCACCAAACTGTCTCTGCAAGGAATATTAAGGGGGACCCAGTAAAAGGCAGAGGAAGCCCAAAGAAACAATCCACAAAAACAGGGACTATATAGTTATTATGATAACACTAAATTCATCTTTCAGTAGTCACTCTGAATGTGAATGGGCTAAATGATCTCATCAAAAGATGCAGGGTTTCAGACTGGATAAAAAAGCAAGACCCATCTATTTGCTGTCTACAAAAGACTCATTTTAGACCTAAGGACACCTCCAGCCTGAAAATGAAGGGGTGAAGAACCATTTACAATTCAAATGGTCCTCAAAGAAAGCTCGGGTAGTAATCATCATATCAGATAAAATAGAGTTTATCCCAAAGACTATAGTAATAAATGAAGGGGGAGACTATATCATACTTAAAGGGTCTATGCAACAAGAAGACCTAACAATCATGAATATTTATGCCCCTAATGTGGGAGCCACCAAGTATAGCAATTAATTACACTATTATACACTAACAGTAGGAGACTTCAACAAGGCACTTTCAGCAAAAGACAGATCTTCTAAGCACAACATCACCAAAGAAACAAAGGCCTTTAGTGATACACTAGACCAAGTACATTTCACATGTATGTACAGAACGTTCCATTTGAATGCAATTGAATACACATTCTTCTCAAGTGCACATGGAACTTTCTCAAGAATAGACCACATACTGGGTCACAAATCAGGTCTCAAGCAATACCAAAATATTAGGATTGTCCCTGCATATTCTCACACCACGATACTTTGAAACTAGACCTCAATCACAAGAAGAAATTTGGGAGAAACTCAAACATGTGGAGGTTAAAGAGCATCCTACTAAAATATGAATGGGTTAACCAGGAAATTAGAGGAGAATTAAAAAGATTCATGGAAACCAATGAACAGGAAGAAATAGAAAATCTGAACAGGACAAAAACCAGTGAGGAAATTGAAGCAGTCATCAAAATCCTACCAAGACACAAAAGTCCAGGGCCAGATGGCTTCCCAGGGGAATTATATCAAACCTTTAAAGAAGAAATAATACCTATTCTGCTAAAGCTCTTCTGAAGGATAGAAAGGGATGGAATACTTCCAAACTCTTTTTATGAGGCCAGTACTACCTTGATCCCAAAACCAGACAAAGATCCCACCAAAAAGGAGAATTGTAGACCAATATCCCTGATGAACACAGATGCAAAAATTCACAACAAGATACTAGCCAATAGGATCCAACAATACATTAAGAGGATTATTCACCATGACCAAGTAGGATTTATCCCTGGGATGCAAGGGTGGTTTCAACACTCATAAAACAATCAACATTATAGATCACATCAACAAGAGAAAAAACAAGAACCATATGATCCTCTCAATAGATGCAGAGAAAGCATTTGACAAAATACAGCACCCATTCTGGATCAAAAGTCTTCAGAGTGTAGGGACAGAGGGAACATTCCTCAGTGTCTTAAAAGCCACCTATGAAAAGCCCACAGCAAATATCATTCTCAATGGAGAAAAACTGAGAGCCTTTCCCCTCAGATCAGGAACACACAGGGATGTCCACTCTCACCACTGTTATTCAATACAGTACTAGAAGTCCTAGCCTCAGCAATCAGACTACAAAAAGAAATAAAAGACATACAAATTGACTAAGAAGTCCAACTCTCCCTCTTTGCAGATGACATGATAATGTATATAAAAAAAACCAAAAGACTCCACCCCAAGATTGCCAGAACTCATATAGCAATTCAGCAATGTGACAGGATGTAAGACATAAAGAGATGGAAAAACACTCTATGCTCATGGATTGGAAAAATAAATATTGTGAAAATGTCTATGCTACCCAGGGCAATTTACACATTCAATGCAATCCCTATCAAAACACTGTGGACTTTCTTCACGGTGTTGGAACAAATAATCTTAAGATTTGTGTGGAATCAGAAAAGACCACGAATAGTGAGGGGAATATTGAAAAAGAAAACCAATACTGAGACATCACAATCCCGGATTTCATGCTGTATTCCAAAGCTGTGATCATCAACGCAGCATGATCTTGGCACAAAAACAGACACCTAGATCAATGCAACAGAATAGAGAACCCATAAATGCACCCTCAACTAATATTTGACAAAGCAGGAAAGAATATCCACTGGAAAAAAGACAGTCTCTTTGATAAATGGTGCTGGGAAAATTGGACAGCCACATGCAGAAAACTGAAACTGGACCATTTTCCTACATCAGACACAAAGATAAACTCAAAATGGATGAAAGATCTAAATGTGAGACAAGAATCCCATCAAAATCCTAGAGGAGAACACAGGCAACACCTTTTTTGAACTTGGCCACAGCAACTTCTTGCAAGATACATCTATGAAGTCAAGGGAAACAAAAGCAAAAATGAACTATTGTAACTTGATCAAGATAAAAAGCTTCTGCAGAGCAAAAGAAACAGTCAACAGGGATCCCTGGGTGGCGCAGCGGTTTAGCGCCTGCCTTTGGCCCAGGGCGCGATCCTGGAGACCCGGGATCGAATCCCACATCGGGCTCCCGGTGCATGGAGCCTGCTTCTCCCTCTGCCTGTGTCTCTGCCTCTCTCTCTCTCTCTCTCTCTCTCTCTCTGTGACTACCATAAATAAATAAAAATTAAAAAAAAAAAAAAAAGAAACAGTCAACAAAACTAAAAGACAACCTGCAGAATGGGAGAAGATATTTGCAAATTACCTATCAGATAAAGGGCGAGTTTCCAAGACCTAGAAAGAACCTATCAAACTCAACACCCAAGAAACAAACAATCCAATCATGAAATGGGCAAAAGACATGAAGAGAAATCTCACAGAGGAAGGCATAGACATGGCCAACAAGCACTGAGAAAATGCTCTGCATCACTTGCCATCAGGGAAATACAAATCAAAACCACAATGAGATACCACCTCACACCAGTGAGAATGGGGAAAATTAACAAGACAAGAAACAACAAATGTTGGAGAGGATGTAGAGAAAGGGGAGCCCTCTTGCACTGTTGGTAGGCATGCAAACTGGTCCAGCCACCCTGGAAAACAGTGTGGAGGTTCCTCAAGAAGTTAAAAATAAAGCTACCCTATGACCCAGCAATTACACTACTGGGTATTTACCCTAAAGATACTGATGTAGTGAAACGCTAGGGCACCTGCACCCCAATGTTGATAGTAGCAATGTCCACAATAGCCAAACTGTGGGAGGAGCCATGATGTCCTTTGACAGATGAATGGATAAAGAAGATGTGGTCTATATATACAATGGAATATTACTCAGCCATCAGAAAGGACACACCATTAGCTTCGACATGGATGGAACTGGAGGGTATCATGTTGAGTGAAATAAGTCAATTAGAGAAGGACAATCATCATACGGTTTCACTCATACGGAGACTATAAAAAATAGAGAAAGGGATTGTAAGGGAAAGGAGGGAAACTGAGTGGGAAAAATTAGAGAGAGAGACAAATCATGAGGGACTCCTAATTCTGGGAAACAAACAAAGGGTTGCGGGTGACATGCACTGAGGAGGGCATGTAATGTGATGAGTCCTGGGTGTTATACTATATGTTGGCCAATTGAATTTAAATACAATTTTTTTTTTAAACCCACCATTTTGCACCAAAGACCTTGGCTCTGAACCTCACCCCACCAAACCTCACCTATATTCCAAAACTTCATCGTTCGGTGCCACCATAGGGCTTTGAGTTTTTACATCTGGACTCTGAGCTTCGGTGCAAAGTTGGTAAGTACTTTCTCTTTTCTTCCTTTTACTCTCATTCCAGGGGCCTTGGAAGAGTGTGGTCTTATTGGAACACTTTCATGCCAATTGCTCAGGCTGTAATCTCTAGCCTGTGGCTACTCTATGGGGAGGAGAAAACCTGCCTTTTGACTGGAAATTAGTACCCCGGCCACGATGGTAATAATACCCAGAAAATTGATGCCCTCTCTTTATTCTTGTCCTTACACTAAATTGTCTTATCTTGGGCACAGGATAGCCACCTAAGTCACCAGGACAGCTGCCAATCTTAATACTCCCATGTGAGGTTTCCTCCTTATTGATCTAATGTGATCCCCTCCACATCCCTGGTCCGGCCACTTCTGCCCACAAGATCTCCACTGGGATCCAGCTGAAACCGGTACCTGATGGAATTATACCTAACCCTGGACCATTGGCTGTAAGGACTAAATGTGTTGGAATGTTGCTTAGACCAAGATGGATCCCTATCTTTACTGTTTTCTGTCAATGTCCTCTACTAAATACTTAAGCTACAAAATTGGGTAATGTCCTCCTTGTAAACTTTTCTGGTGTTTTCCATGGGTTAAAAATGGCAGGTTTTGCCTTCAAGGCAAGGCAAAATAAAGCATGATCTTCATGGCAGGACCTTCAAGGCAAGGTTTTCCGGTCCATACGCTAGCACTCACACCCATCTGTAGCCTAGGAAGCGTTGGGGATGCGGGGAGAGGGCAGGCCTCCCTCCTACACAGGCTTTTAAGAGCTGTGGTTTCATTGCGATTTTGTTTAAGGGACATCTCATGTCACTTTGAGACCAGGAACCTCTGACATATCCTGAGCGTGGGACACACCTCAGAGTCATGGGGGGAGGGGATTTTCTTTGGTAATGGACCTTCTTTACTCTTCCCTTGGAGCATGAGAGCTCCTGTCTTCAGTCTCCAACCATTCCTCCTCAGGGTGCCTTTTAACCCACTGGAGACAATTTGGGTTGCAAATTTAGGAAAGGACTGAGCTCCTCTAACACTGCATGGCCTCAGTGGGATCTATCCATTAGATCTCCTCTGCAGGAAGTAGGACAAATGGCCCAAAAGTGTCAGCTAGTAAACTCCTTCCTGACACTGGATAATAATGATCTAAATAGGCCTCCTCCAAGTAAACCCAGGGTGTTGGAGAAAACACAGGCCATCCCAGACAAAGGGGAGTCTGACTGTTACTCTCTCACTGTTCCTCCTAATAGATTGGGGGGCTTCACCCTCACTCATTTCCCAGGTTAATGGCAATAATTGGAGCCAACTGTGGTTAGTCTACTTCAGGGTGGGGACTTCAAGGATTATTCCCAAACAGCTGCCAAAACTCTCTTTATTTTGGGGAAATTCCCTGTCTTCTCCAGCCCAACTTGGACTGCCCATTTCCCGTTCTTGGCAGGAAAACATGGCATCTGCTCCTCTGTTGAAGCTGATGAGCTTGAGAACCAGGAACCCTTTCTCTGCCTTCTGGCAGCACTTTGCCTTTTCTGTCTCCCTTCCCCCTCCCCCTGTTTCTGCACCATTTTGGATGTGGCCTACATAACTGGCTTCTATACCATCCTTGGTGCCTACAGCACCATTGGCTCCTACTCTCTCTGTCAAGAAGCAAAGAGCACCCCCTGGACTTAACACTGCCCACTCCAGATTTCCCTACCAGTGTCTCAGGTAAAAATTGGTAATGGGGAACAAAGTAACTTTTAAGAGTGGGCCCAGGTGAAACATTCAATATTTAAACTAACTTAAATTTGTTGATTTAAGGTAGATCTGTCTTTAAAGTTATCAGCATTAAATATGAAACTTTTATTTTATCAAGGTTTACTAAAGGTCAAATAAGTTCATGTTATCTCTGTTGCAATTTGCTAGCAAAGATAACTTAAAACAATGGTTTCTCTTGTCCGTCTCAAAGTTTTCATAGGTATTGTTAAGATAGCTTTCAAAGTTTTTGGTAACCTACAACTTTAAAGTTTTGCTTGGATGGTTACTGAGATTCAATTCATTGGATATCTAGATCTTTTCCACATCGGATAAAGTGCTAAAGCATTTATTACTGGACGTAGGTTTGTGCTTTTGACCTCTTATTACAGAGAAACTAAGGATATTCGAATATGTTTATAAATGTGCTTTGTGCCTAATAAATTAATAAATTTGTCTTAGTTTTGCTGTAACAATTCACAATTGGTTACTACTTAGTTTTCACCAGAAACTAAGGTTTCTGCTAAAAGTAATTAAGACTAATGGAGAATAAGGGAAATATCTCTGTATTTAGAAAGGTTGGAGACACGTAAGAAAGATATAAGAATGGGAATGCATTTTTGTTAAAGGTAAAAGAAGGTAATTTTGTCCTAAATAAGACTGGTTGTTTGAGAAGAAATGGCTTGGGACAAAATCTGCATGCAAAAGAAGTTGTAGGTCTGTGAAGAGAAATCTTTTGAAAGGAATTTTATTTTTTTAATAAAATAATTTTTATTGGTGTTCAATTTACCAACATACAGAATAACACCCAGTGCTCATCCCGTCAAGTGTCCCCCTCAGTGCCCATCACCCACTCACCCCCACCCCCCGCCCTCCTCCCCTTCCACCACCCCCAGTTCGTTTCCCAGAGTTAGGAATTTTAGATGTGGTCAGGACAGACTAAGATTGAAATGAATGGATTTTAAAAATATTCAAGTATAAAATTAAAAGTCTGCTTTCTCTCTCTTTGAAAAGACAAATTTTCTTAAATTGTTGATCTCCTCTTGATAAGAAAATGCCAACAGTTGTTTTCTCTTTGCCCAGTAAAACCAGTTTCTGTTTTGCCTTTATCAGGTCTTTAACATCCCTAATCCTATTTAGGCATGTGCTTTAACAAACTTCCCAAGATTTGAGTTGTAAATGGAGTCTTGACTCATTAGGCCTCTTACTTGTACTACTTTAAATTACTCTGAAAGTACTGTTAAGCAAAATGATAAGCCTTAGGTTACATTTAAGTAAATGCCAAAACTATTCTAGAGATGATATGCAATTCCTAAAGTTTTAATATGTTTTCATATAACGTCATCACTTGATATTTTGATCATTGAAATGTTATATGCCACAAAAAACTTGAGTTTCCTTGTCGATTGCATCATGATTATTAATCATGTCCATTTCTAAGTTTTCATCATTTATAATCATTCCCATTTCTTGGAAAATGAATTTCATCTTCAAGGAGGTTCATACATATACAGGTACTCAATGTCTTTAAAATCCTAAAACAGAAATAGATAAGAATTTCCAGAACTAATGAAGCTGCATTCAAACTAAACAAAAATAGTTATATGGGACTAAGTAAATTGGGGAAAATGATTATATATAGTTGTTGTTTTTGTACTCTTGGTTAAAACTTTGGTGATTCTCTAATATTTGCTCTTCCAGACTCAGGTAACTTTCTCTTGAGACATCAGT
This sequence comes from Canis lupus baileyi, assembly GCF_048164855.1. Lineage (NCBI taxonomy): Eukaryota > Metazoa > Chordata > Mammalia > Carnivora > Canidae > Canis > Canis lupus. The sequence continues at coordinate 36,902,234 of NC_132848.1, forward strand.
GATTAGTAGAAATAATAATAAATTAAAGCATTTAACTTTTGTCTCTATTTGAACCCTCGGAAATTCAAAAGGTCTCAGTAAGTATTCTTTCTTCCATGCCAATCATAGTCATTTGCACACATTCAATAAGAATCTATTCTTGTAACAGGACACCATTGGAAACAATGTGGGTTTTTTTTAAAAGATTTTATTTATTTATTCATGAGAGACAAAGATAGAGAGGCAGAGACACAGGCAGAGGGAGAAGCAGGCTCCATGCAGGGATCCCGATGTGGGATTCAATCCTGGGACTCCAGGATCATGCCTGGGCTGAAGGCAGGCACCAAACTGCTGAGCCATCCAGGGATCCCCAACATGGGTTATTTTACCATACCAATTTGACTGGAATGTCATTATTTGAGAGACATGCATAGACTTAGATATGATCAAACAGCTTTAAGGAACTAAGGCTGACCTTGTGAAACGTGGAGCCACAAAGCCACATGGAAATGTTGGCCTGATACCTTGCTTACAGAGTTCAGTTCGGAGTTTGCAGAAGCCTCACCAGGTGAGTAAAGAATGTCACTTCCTCGCAGGTTCAGGAATCTCAGGATACTTTGGGGACCTTGTGAAGAGGAATCTGCCCAAATCTACAGGTATTGCAGGCATGACTGATGGCTTGTACTTGGCTTAGCTTCTGGCCTGGGGAGGCTACTAAAAGATCAACCTATAAAAAGTTCCAGCAAAGCAGATTCTAAAAGATGTATGTGATCAATCATCTTGCTGAGCTTATGTAAATAATTTGGCCAAATATGTTAAAAACTGGACTTGTTTTGCAGTCGGTTCAGTCCTGATGTGGCTACCTCCGATTTAGAAATAAGGGTTATTATAGAGAGAAACGGTTTCAATAACACACCTTTGTGAATGTAAAGTTCTAGTTCTGCTTGACTTTAGTGTTTACTTAACCTAGACAACTTGAGGTTTTGCTACAATAGCTAATGTATAATCTTCTTGTTATTCTGTGGGGATAACAGGACCCCATGGGCATATGAATATTTAAACAGCTAAAAAGGAAAAAAGGGGGGGGATTGACTCCCCAGCAATTGTATAACCCAGCTAGCACTCTAACCAATTCTCTGTGGCTGGGATAACAATTAGTTCCCTAAAGTAAGAAGACACCTCACTCTAGGGTTAACTATGGACTTGTGAAGATAATGGATGACCCTACTTTCTTTATGATTGGATTGAATGATACATTTAGGGATGCCCAAAATTGTATGACTGTCTTCTAATGTGACCCAATGGCTTTGCCACTCTGATTTGTGGCCATGGCTTCGATAGGCCACAGCTGGATAGGCCACTGTACTCTGGGCTTTGCCTGGATTCACAGATGCATCATTACCATTACCAACCCAGCCAACCTTCCAAAATTAAAACAATGGACATGTTTTATGTGTTATTGTTATAATCACCCAGCATCCATCGTTGTTCCCTCTTTGAGGCCAGAGGATGTTGTTTGGAACATGGAACCTCTTAATAAATACATGGTCAAAGCCCTAAATGACACTCAATGTAAAATTTCTCTATTAAATACTAAAGTAATACAAATGTGTGAAGCAGTTTTACAGAAATAGAATGGCATTGGATATTTTAACTATTACACAAGATAGAACTTGTGCTATCATTAAACAAACAAAACAAACAAACAAACAAAAAAACCTGAATGCTGTGTATACATTCCAGATGACCACAAAAATATTTCTGGGTTTCTATCTAACATGAATACTCAAATGGTGCTTTAAATAATCTTTCCTTTAGTGATTGCTTTAAACTGCTGGACTAGGGCAGTCCCGGTGGCCCAGCAGTTTAGCGCAGCCTTCAGCCAGGGGTGTGATCCTGGAGACGGAGGATCCAGTCCCACATCAGACTCCCTGCATGGACCTGCTTCTCCCTCTGCCTGTGTCTCTGCCTCTCTGTGTGTGTCTCTCATGAATAAATTAATTAAATCTTTTTAAAAAAATAAACTCCTGGACTAGAGGAAAATTATCAAAGGTCAACTGTCAAAGGTCTTCACTTTCTCATTATAATATTAACCTTACCTTGTTATTTCTGGTGTCTCCCTGCCTACTGCGAATACTCCTTCACTGCCATAACTTCCAGTTGAGAGATGATCCTTTCTACTCAAGGAGGTTCATGTGTTGTCCTCAAATTCAAGGAATTCATTGAAGCTGCCTTCTCCTTTTTATAACTCCCCGATTTGTTCCCCAAATGACCAATACTGATCCATAGGTAGGGACATCTGTATGCCTCTACTCAGCAGGAAGAAGTTACAAAAGATGAGACCCTTCATCTTCAACAACCTTAAAGATTTAAGGGTTAAAATTGTTCAGGGGGAAAATGATGGGGAACAGAGGACTAGCTATGGACAAAGCACTCTGACAAGTCCTTGAAACAAGTAGAGAGACATTCCTCTATGGACTCAACTGCCTCGATATGAATACTTTGCTAAAGGCAAAAGGCAGTTTTAGCCTGATCCCCAGGATCCTGTAAGTCTACCTAACATACAAAAATTCCTTTAGAAATTTCCTTTATCTCTAAACCCCCAAGATACATGTTGGCAGTCATCCACCAAGCACATGGCCCACCGATATACATCTGAAGGGTCTCATGACTCAGGTTTTATTAGATAGTACTAAGCAACCTTTTCCCCAAAACAGCTAGCCCCCTCCAGGTCCTGGAAACCTTGCTTCCAAAATTCCTTAGAGAGTAAACTATCCTCAAACCCTTCCCAACTCCCAGGTATATCATCAGCCTCCCCTCACAGGCCTGGGGCAGCGGCTCTTCCTGCCCATGGGTCCTCTCCTGTGCTTTACTAAAAGCACCATTTTGCACCAAAGATGTCTCAAGAATTCTTTCTTGGTCATTGGCTCCAAACCTCACCAATATTCCAAAACTGCATCAGGGCTAAATTATGAGATATGTCAAAATCCATATGTTGTAGTCTTATCCTTCAGTATGTAAGAATGTGACTGTGTTTAGAGATGAGGCCTTTAACTAGATAATTAGGTTAAAGCAAGGTCATTAGGGTGGACTCTGATTCAGTATAACTGGTGTCTGTATAAAAGGAGGTTACGACACAGACAAACACAAAGGGAAGGTCATTCAAAGACCCAGGGAGAACACAGTCATCTGCAAGCCAAGGAGCTAGACCTCAGGAGAAACCAAACCTGCTGACACCCTGATCATGGACTTCCTGCTTTTAGAATCATGAGAAAATAAATTTGTTTTATGCTACTTGGTCTGTGGTATATCATATGGCAGGCCCCACAGACTGATGCAGATGTCTAGAGCAACCCACTGTTCTAGACTCTTGGTTGAGTGTCAAGTGTTCAAAAATAATGAGTACCTGAGCCCCATCCCAGTGGTTTGGGTTTATCTGCTTAGGTGTGATAATAGGTCATCAATATCTCTCCCCAGGTAATTCCACCATGCAGTCAGGGCTGAGAAATACTAATCTGAACCTTGCTCAGGGTCCAGGCCACAGCCACAGTGATACAAGCACACCAGAAAGGGAAAAGATGGCCTCACATTCCTGAAATTCTTCCCTGGTCTTTGTGATTCAGCACAGCTTATCCTGGTGAAGATGAATGTTGTTTTACAATGCAAACTCCCTGGACAGGAGGTATGGAGGAGCCAGAAGCTGAGGTTATTTGCAATGTACTTTTCTTTGGATTCCTTTAATTAGAATCGCTTTTCTCTGGGTACTTAGCTGAGACCAATTACTCTGAAAATTAGGAATTTTGGTGGAGGGAGGAAGAAGAGAGTTCTGAAGTATAAAATAAGAGGTAAAACCCCTGCCTTTCTCTCATCCCATTAGCTCTCCTCAAAGATAATAATGATTGCTGCTATTAATTATTAGTAATTCCTGCCAATCTTAATAATTTCTTACGTCCTTAGAGAAAAGGTTATATGTATATACCAGCATATGAATAGTCTTAAATTTTTATACAAATGGGATTATATTATATATATATATATATATATATATATATATATATATATATATATATATATACTGTATATACCATGGTATACTCTCTATATATTTGTGGTTATTATTTGCAACCTAATAGCATAATGCACTTGAATTCTTCTTATTGAGTTTTACATATTCAAGTCTCTCTTGTTTAAAAAGTGGATCTCACTTAAGTCCAAAACCAGACAGAAACCCCACCAAAAAGGCGAATTATAGACCAATATCCCTAATGAACATGGATGCAAAAATTCTCAACAAGATACTAGCCAATAGGATCCAACAGTACATTAAGAAGATTATTCACCATGACCAAGTGGGATTTATCCCTGGGATGCAAGGCTGGTTCAACACTCGTAAAGCAATCAATGTGATAGATCATATCAACAAGAGAAAAAACAAGAACCATATGATCCTCTCAATAGATGCGGAGAAAGCATTTGACAAAACACAGCATCCATTCCTGATCAAAACTCTTCAGAGTGTAGGGATAGAGGGAACATCCCTCAGCATCTTAAAAGCCATCTATGAAAAGCCCACAGCAAATATCATTCTCAATGGGGAAACACTGGGAGCCTTTCCCCTAAGATCAGGAACACGACAGGGATGTCCACTCTCACCACTGCTATTCAGCATAGTACTAGAAGTCCTAGCCTCAGCAATCAGGCAACAAAAAGAAATAAAAGGCATTCAAATTGGCAAAGAAGAAGTCAAATTCTCCCTCTTCACAATGACATGATAGTGTACATAGGACTCCACTCCAAGATTGCTAGAACTCATACAGCAATTCAGTAGTGTGGCAGGATACAAAATCAATGCCCAGAAATCAATGGCATTTCTCTATACTAACAATGAGACTGAAGAAAGAGAAATTAAGGAGTCAATCCCATTTACAATGGCACCTAAAAGCATAAGATACCTAGGAATAAAACTAACCAAAGAGGTAAAGGATCTATACCCTAAAAACTACAGAACACTTCTGAAAGAAATTGAGGAAGGCACAAAGAGATGGAAAAATATTCCATGCTCATGGATTGGAAGAATTAATATTGTGAAAATTTAATGTTACCCAGGGCGATTTACACATTTAATGTACTCCCTATCAAAATATCATGGACTTTCTTCAGTGAGTTGGAACAAATCATCATGAGATGATTTGTGTGGAATCAGAAAAGCCAGGGGAATATTGAAAAAGAAAACCAATGCTGGGTGCATCACAATGCCAGATTTCAGGTTGTACTACAAAGCTGTGGTCATCAAGACAGTCTGGTACTGGCACAAAAACAGACACATAGATCAATGGAACAGAATAGAGAATCCAGAAGTGGACCCTCAACTTTATCGTCAACTAATATTCGACAAAGCAGGAAAGACTATCCACTGGAAAAAAGACAGTCTCTTCAAGAAATGGTGCTGGGAAAATTGGACATCCACATGCAGAAGAAGGAAACTAGACCACTCTCTTACACCATACACAAAGATAAACTCAAAATGGATGAAAGATCTGAATGTGAGACAAGATTCCAACAAAATCCTAGAGAAGAACACAGGCAACACCTTTTTTGAACTGGCCACAGCAACTTCTTGCAATATACATCCATGAAGGCAAAAGAAACAAAAGCAAAAATGAATTATTGGGACTTCATCAAGATAAGAAGCTTCTGCACAGCAAAGGATACAGTCAACAAAACTAAAAGACAACCTACAGAATGGGAGAAGATATTTGCAAATGACATACCAGATAAAGGGCTAGTTTCCAAGATCTATAAAGAACTTATTAAAGTCAACAGCAAAGAAACAGACAATCCAATCATGAAATGGGCAAAAGACAGGAACAGAAATCTCACAGAGGAAGACATAGACATGGCCAACAAGCACATGAGAAAATGTTCTGCATCACTTGCCATCAGGGAAATACAAATCAAAACCACAATGAGATACCACCTCACACCAGTGAGAATGGGGAAAATTAACAAGGCAGGAAACAACAAAAGTTGGAGAATATGTGGAGAAAGGGGAACTCTCATGGACTGTTGGTGGGAATGTGAACTGGTGCAGCCACTCTGGAAAGCTGTGTGGAGGTTCCTCAAGAAGTTAAAAATAGAGCTACCCTATGACCCAGCAATTGCACTGCTGGGGATTTACCCCAAAGATATGAATGCAGCGAAACACCGGAACATCTGCACCCCAATGTTTATAGCAGCCATGTCCACAGTAGCCAAACTGTGGAAGGAGCCTCGGTGTCCATCGAAAGATGAATGGATAAAGAAGATGTGGTCTATGTATACAATGGAATATTACTCAGCCATTAGAAACGACAAATACCACCATTTGCTTCAATGTGGATGGAATTGGAGGGTATTATGCTGAGTGAAATAAGTCAATCAGAGAAGGACAAACATTATATGGTCTTATTCATTTGGGGAATATAAGAATTGGTGAAAGGGAATTAAGGGGAAAGGAGAGAAAATGAGTGAAAATATCAGTGAGGGTGACAAAACATGAGAGACACCTAACTCTGGGAAATGAACAAGGGGTAGTGGAAAGGAAGGTGGGCAGGGGGTTGGGGTGACTGGGGTGATGGGCATTGAGGGGGGCACTTGGGATGAGCACTGGGTGTTATGCTAATGTTGGCAAATTGAACTCCAATTTAAAAAATTAGAAAATAAATAAATGCATACATGCATATGCACATGCATATGTGTGTCATGTGTATGCATATACATATATATATGTACATGTATATATATGTTTAACTTCAATAGATACAAATAATGCCAGTACATATATACATTTATATAGTTGATCCTCATTATACAGATCCTGTATTTTTTAATTCACCTACTTTCTAATAGTATTTGTAACCCAAACTAACACTTACAATGCTTTTGTGGTCATTGTGGACTTGTATAAGGTGGAGAAAAATTTCAAAATCTGACAAACCAGAAAAATCTGGTAGGTTCCCAGCTGAGGCCAAGCAAGTGAGGCTCTGCTGCTTGATTCTGCTCATCATGCATCTTTTTTTGGGGTCTATTTAGTGCCAGAATTTTTACATTTTGTGCTTTTTACAAGTGATTTTGCTGTTGAAATGCCCCCAAGCATTATGTTGAATACTGGCTGGTGTTCCTAAGCATGGGAAGGCTGTGATATGCCATAGGGAGAAAATACACATTTGAGGAGCTTTGCTCAGGTCTGATTTTGAGTGCTGTTGACAAGAGTTCAACGTTAATATTTATATATTAATAAATAAGGTATCTTTAAACAGAAATGTGCATAAAACAGAATTATGTATTGATCACTTGATAATAGCACTGTGCTCATGGGATCTACCCCTCAAAAATCTTTAAGGGCAATGATTCAGTATTTGCTAATATAGTCTTCACTGTGACTTTAGAGAACATGACTACTGGGGAGCACTGTGAGGCCAAGCCCGAGGCCTCTCACCTGCCTAGTTCCCAGACAGACAGAGCTCTGAGTGTAGGGAGTATCTCTCTGCCTTTAGAGCTATTATATCAGCACAGGACAGTCTCTTAAAAAAAAAAATGTATTGAATACTGAATGATTGAATGATTCTGGACGATTCTGGGTTGTTTGATTGATTGTGCCCCCACTGTGCCTGGTCCAACCTGGAGATCTCCATTCTTGGCAAGTTGCCAGCTCCACAGCTACAAGGCAGTGGGTCTTCCCTGCACCCACAGAGACTTAATAGGAGCCCTCTTCCAGCCCTGTTCCACAGACTGAATCCAGATTCCCACATCCTATCAGCTTTGGTGGAAGGTAGTAGGAAAGCAAGAGAAGGAAAAACGGTCACAAAGTGTATGCTGTGTATTATCTGGCACAGAGGGAAATCTGGTTCATTATTTATGGTTATTTGACTCATGTGCAACATTTTCAATGCAAATGTTTCAAGGAACTTTAGTTAATACGAAGGTTTTCTACATTTCAGATGGATAATAAATCTGAATGTTCTTTTTCCTAAACTAAGCAAGTCAGGGAAGCATCAACTATATCCAGAAAGCATTTCTGTCCTTGGAAACCAGCTGACTCTGGTTCAGGCCATGCCAAGTGAGTGGAGTTCTATGTCTGAGCCTGCAGGAGAGTCTTGGTTGCGCTCCAGGCCAACAGCATTACTGGCCGCAGCTAACTGAATTTTTCTTTTCAGGGAACAGAAGATAGGCTGTGGTTTCTTGGAAATCCTCCCAATGTCCCTCTGACTCAGTTAATCTTTTTTTTCTAAAGATTTTCTTTATTTATTTGAGAGAGAGAGAGAGAGAGAGTGAGCAGGGAGAGCAGCAGAGGGAGAGGGAGAAGCAGATTCCCCGCTGAGCAGGGAGCCAGATGTGGGGCTAGATCCCAGGATGCTGGGATCGTGACCAGAGCTGAAAAGAGACGCTTAACTGACTGGCACTCAGGCTCTCCTCATTAACCTTCTGATGAAGTAGATGCTTGAGTGTGATATTTCAGATTTTTTTGCCTTTGTGATCCTTGAAAAAGTTACGGATTTCCTTGTCTATGTTTAGACAAAGGGAAAAATCTTACCTATTTCTAAGTGAGATAGGTCAAAAGACCTAGTCTGGCCAAAAGAATAATTTATTTCTGGACATTGTATGTGACAGGAGAGTGAGGAAATGTTGCTAAGCAACATTGCGCATCCCTCCACAGAGCCCCATCATCACCTAGCAACAGGCTACCTGGTGTGACCTTCATGCTCCTTCTAAGTAGAACCACCAAAGGCATGGTGCCTGAGAGGTCTGCTTCCCTCCTTTCAGATCGGAGGCTCACTCTTGGAACAACTGGATTTACTGAGCGCTCATGAGTCAGTACGCTTGCTAGGGACTGGGGATATATAGATCAAAAGAGGAGGTTTCTGCCTTCAGTGAGTTGTTCAGACTGGTTTCAGTGGGAGGTACAAAAATAAGATGATTATACTACAGTGTGGTGGTTGCTATTTTAGGAAATAGAAACACTGTATTATCTAAACAGTTGACACCAGAGTTCTTCACTAGGAGGGAACTGGTTTTATTGGAAAAGTAACCTGATAAACTTGGGTCAGGATTTGGCACATGAAGGCATGAAGGTTGTCAGACAGTGGAGTTAGGGGTCAGTTTCTGAAAAGGGTGTACAAGAAAGGCAGGAAGTTACCCCAGCTTAGAGAAATCCTAGCTGGAGGACTAGTTTAAAAAGTGATGTTGATTTTAAGTGCTTTGCTTTATTTTTATTTTTATTTATTTTTTAAAAGATTATTTATTCATGAGAGACACAGAGAAAGAGAGGCAGAGACATAGGCAGAGGGAGAAGCAGGCTCCCCACAGGGGGCCCAATGTGAGACTCAATCCCAGAACCCCAGGATCACGACCTGGGCCTAAGGCAGATGCTCAACCACTGAACCACCCAGGTGTCCCAAGTGCTTTGCTTTTAAAGGCACTTCCCGTGACCCATAAACCTTCAATAAACATTCTGCTGCTCATAACAGAATTCAGTTCACTGTTACTGTGAAGGGAATGATCAAAGAGAGAAGGCCTCAACCCATATTGAATTGACATCAGGGCAGAGGTACCAAAATAGCTGCAACATATAGAGAAAAGAACAGTTTGGCCAAGGCTGGAAATTAGCACAGTTGTAACTTTGAGAACGCAAATTCAGAGAATTTTGGACAGGACACACACTTCCAGTCTGACAAGCTGGGCAAGGGGACCTGAGTCAGTCCTCAACAGATCTTAAGGGGTGGGGGGAGACTGGCCCAGATGGAGCTGTCCTTTATCACAGGTAGGGGAGAAGCTTCTGATTGGCTTGGAGAGTCAGGGGAAGGGGAATCCAGAGGATGGGGCTCCCAAGAGAGCTGAAGGAGGAGAAGATGAGGAGGTGCTGAGGAGAAGCAGCAGGAGCAAAGGGCCACCTGCAAATTGGGGTATCAAACCTCAGAAAATGGAGAACTTGTCACAAAGCAGTGGTGTCTCATGCAGTAAGGAGTGGAACAGAGATGGAAACCTGAGGTAATATCCCAGCTTCTGAAATGACTACTATTATTTTTACTCAAATTTAAATCTCACAGCATGTATAATCCTGTCCACCTTCAAGAGTGTCATGGTGTCTAAAGATAGGTAGGTAGATGATGGACAGGTAAATAGATATATAGATTCAGACGCCAAAGAAAAGCCCACTACTGTCTCTCTCCCCATGTATCCGCAGATCCCCATCCCACCCCCAAATCCCAAAACTGTGATCAGCCTCTGACTGTGGATGTGCCCATTGCTCAGGGAAGAATTCCACTACTGTGTGAATGAACACACTGTGCTATCTTGCCTTGCAAACTCAGAGTTTGCAAAGTACTTGTGTTATAATATCTTGCTTGCCTCCGTATACTGGGGTCAAAAAAAAAAAAATGCTTCCTTTTCTTTGCATGGTTGGGTTTACAACCCCTCCTTCAGCTGGAATTTCCTGAGCTTGTCATATCCTGTCAGCTCTATGGCTTCTGCTCTGACAAAGGTAATCCCGATGCTTAGGGCAAAACCAGTGTTTTCTACCTGACAATGCTGAATAGATAGAAAATTTACTTGATAATATTGCGTGGCCAAGACTCTGGGTGTGTTCAATGTGTCTGCACATGTCTGCTGCTTCCCTTTAAGAGCAACAGTTAAACTGCATTCAGCAAAGTTATTTAGTCAGTGGAAAGGAAGGGCGGGTGGGAACACGTCCAGTATGATGGTGGAGGATGGTGCTGGCAAAGGCTGCCCTATAAAGGGGTTATGAAGACGCTGAGGAAGAGTCTGGCCCCATTGTTACCTGTGCTTTCCAGGGTCATGTGAGTGGAAGTAGAGAAGCACAGAGTGCAAGGTCAGGAGGACAAGGGCCAGGCAGAGTGACATCATATTAGCTGGCACTGGTCCCTCCAGTTTGTTGTAAAAGACATCTCTTGAGTTCCTCACACACAAAGCAAGATTGTGGTGGATGTTACACTGGAGGGACTTCCTTGTATATAAATGTTTGTGGGAAGAATAAATGCATGGACAACTTGGATAAATAGATTCAGTCTTCCTCAATGGCCATTGTAATCTCACTAATCCGCACATGTGCCTGTGTTCCCATAGGAACCAAACAGTTCACTTCACGGTGAAACATTAACAACTGATCTGTAGAGGCCTCACAGATCACTGAGCATGTTATAAGACCAGAAATCCACCTGGGGTTGTCTCAATGCACACTTTCAAGCAGATCCCACCCTAGAGAAAGAAAGACACAGCAAGCAAGGGGGCAGGGATTAACAGAGCCACTTAGATTGCTGTGGCTTCTTGCTCCACTTAGAATCTGGCTTCTGCCAATTGGTATAGGAACTTGGGAACCTAGTATTCTCAGTGCACCAAGGAAGAACACAGAGTGGAAATTTAGTTCACATTCCCTGGACTTACAGAGCAGAGTGCTGTGAGAGGTATATGGATGATCTTATCGAGGGGCCCACCTGACCACTTTCCACTTTGCCAAGTTTTCCTTTTGAGTTCGGAAGGTTACAGATGCTCTTCAGTATCAGAGGAAATAAGCACTTGAGGGCCTTTATAAATGTAGTTGAAAATGAAGTCCAGGCAACCAAGAGATAAATTAAAAGTAAAAATTAAGGGAGAGAGAAGGCATTATAAAAAGACTGTTAAAGAAAGATGACCCCCATATAAACAGGGTTAAGATTATGCTGTGGTAGAAATGGTGGTTTCAGAATAAAATGTAAATCTCAACAGTATAAGGCTGGCAAACTCTGGAGGATAGGAGAGAGAAGGGAAGAGGAAATCTACAAATATTAATTTCATAATATTCATAACAAGGAGTTCACAGATACTACATTTAAAAGAAATGCTTTCTTAAAAATGCTTTTAATAAACCCTTTCCTTAATTTTAGTGGGTTTATTTTAGAAACTAGTATTCTTTTTAAAGTGAGAAAACATTTATCTGAAATTCAGTAATTCCTTCAATTTTACTTCATTTTTTTTCTGCTAAATTCAAGTACACTTACATTCGATGCTTATTGTTTAGAATAGGATGTATGCATTAACTGTAAAAACTAACACAATGAAGAGCTGCCAACAAGGTAGTAGTAAGAGTGAAAGTTATTTCTTCACACAGGACATGAGGAGGTATTTGCAACATAATCCCAACAAATTAATGAGAAAAAGACAGACCACCCAATTTTTTAAAAATGGGCAAAAGACTGAAACAGGCACTTTACAAAACAGATATGCCAAATGGACAATAAAATACATGGGAAGGTGTACAACCTTATTAGTATTCAGAGAAATGCAAATTAAAACCAACTGAGAAATGTAGTAACATTACTCCAGGAGAGCTACAATGAAGAAAGAAAGGAAATAAAAAAACCTTTGCAATGTCAATTGTAGACAAGGTTAGAGATCACTGGAATTCTCAGACATTGTTCATAAGGGTAAACTGATACAAGTGCCTTGCAAAACTTTTGGCTTTTTCTGATTAAGTTGGGCATATGCATGCTTCGTGAAACAAATATTCTATTCCTGGGGAATACCTAACAAATGTACACACATGCTTGCTAAAATAATGACAAGAATATCTTACTAGTATTTATAATAATCCCAAACTGAAATAAACCAACTGTCCATCAACCATTGATGCATACACAATTTTGGAATGGAAAGGAATACTATACAGGAATGAAGATAAATTATAAATATATGCAATGATGTTCATGATGCTCACAAATATAATTTTGAGCCAAAGAAGCCAGACACAAAATAATACTTAATGTATGATTCCTTTTATTAAAAAAGTTAAAAAGAAAGGGCAAAACTAATCTATAGTGTAAGAAGTCAGGATAGGAGTACTCTGGGGAAGGAGAGAACAGTGTGATTTGAAGGACTGTTAGCAGGGAGACAGGAGTGGAACTTTTAGGATGCTGATGAGGTTCTATATTTTAACATAAGTGGAGGTAACACAAACATATCATTTTGTGATAACTCGTTGCATTTATTATTTTAATTTGTTCCCTTTTCTGTATGTATGCTATACTTCAAAACAATGCTTTCAAATAAAATTAAAATTAAAAATAAGATTGTAGTATCTCATTTTGGTATACTTATTTTTATCTATGTTTAGGTATTAAGAGATTTCTGTAAGAATGTTGACTCAATAGTCTTGATAGTTCTTTCTGGGTTTTGGGATTTGGGGTGATTTAAAATGTTTTGTACTATTGCTTGGAATTCTATAATGCATTCATCATTTCTGAGAAATATAATGCCATTTTGTTACAAGCAGACATTTTTTTTAAAATTTTTATTTATTTATGATAGTCACACAGAGAGAGAGAGAGGCAGAGACACAGGCAGAGGGAGAAGCAGGCTCCATGCACCGGGAGCCCGACGTGGGATTCGATCCCGGGACTCCAGGATCACGCCTTGGGCCAAAGGCAGGCGCCAAACCGCTGCACCACCCAGGGATCCCACAAGCAGACATTTTACCCAGTGGAAGGATGGACAAAAACCAAGATGTATTAGAAGAGGAATAAATGTAATGAGGACTGCCCAGCAACAGAACAGAATGGTCTGGTCTGCAAAAAAGCCACTTTCTCACTTTGTGTCCACACAGAAGATGAAGGGTCTTCATCACCTATATGCCTCCCAGATCTCAGAGTTAATACATTTGAGGTGATGACTGTGACTGCCCAGTGATATATGGGAGGCATCTCAGTGTCACAGGAGCATTTTCCACAAAGCCAATTGAAAGAGGAGCTAATTTTGGAAATGACTCCTAGATATGCCTGGTCTCTTTGCTGATGTGGATTCTTGTTAGCTTTAACGCAAAAGCTGTTCCTTAATTTGGACGTTCTGTCAGCCTTTTTACCTTTTGCCTCAGGTGTTCCTGGCCTAAATTTGTGGCTGATTTCTCTTCTGTCTGTGTAGTACTTCTATAAGTTCTGCAGACATTCTGAGCCACAATTTCACTTTTCTCTCCTTAAATAGGTGTGAGTTTCAGCATTGCCATTAGCTACACATTAGGTCAGTAGAGTATTTTAAATGATCTCCTTTTCAGTATTTAACAAACAATGAGGCACTTGCTATATACAAGAGCACCACTCAACACTGTTATACTCTAGAATGAAGCTCCATAGGAAGGATTTCTTAAATCTGTTTTGCTGATTTATCCCCAACACCCAGGACAGGAACTAAAGCACAGTAGGCGCTAAAATAACTGTTTGCTGAATGAATGAATCACCATCCTTGCCGTCAAGGATCTCCAGCTAGTGGAGGAGGTTGAAATACACTTAAATAAATAAGCAGGGTGAGGGATTATGTGCAAAGTGCTGTTGAGAACCAAAAAGAGGGAAACAGTAGGTCTTTGAGGATTAGGAAGACTTTTGAGCTGGATTCTAATGAATGAATAAAACTTTGATAGAATGAGAAATGAATGGAAGCCATTTCAGGTAAAGGGAGGAGGCCACATAAGGGGAGAACAATAGGGAAAGGCAAATGTTCCCTGTACAGAAAGGACAGTGGGAGGAGGTGAGACAGAGGAGAGATTGTGAAGGATTTTGAACCATGTTCTAAGAAATTTAGGTGGATTCATAAGTGGCAGATGGGAACAATTGAAAGCACTTATCAAAGGAGTAATTGGTTAATATTTATATTTTGGAAATGGAATGCTGTGGCACTGTAGATGCGTTGCTTGAAGAGAATGAGACAGGAAGCAGGGAACCATCAGGAGCTTTTCCATTGGTACGAGAGAGAGGACACAACTGAACTAGGCAGTGGAATGTGAAAAAGCACAGTTTTGAAAACTACTTTAGTTCAAGTCCTCTGAAAAGTAGATGCCAACATTGCATTAAACTTATCTGCAAGAGATTTACTGGGGGAGACATGTGTGAAAACTAAAGGTGGGGTGAAACTTTAGACCATAGAACAGATCCTATCTCAGTGAAGAAGAGAAAAGAAGGAGGGCTGGGGAGGAGAGTCTTAGATTCAGTAGAGATCTAAGAAAGTTTGTGCAGTACTGATGGGAAGTCCTTGAGCCAAAGCTGCCCTCTAGAGAGCCCCACAACTTGCAGGAATGGGCCGTGCATGCTCAGTCACAGGTAGAGTGGCCCATAGGCAGTGTGGGCTCAGTACAAACACAGACATGGCCCCAGAAGGGGTCTTCAGCAGCTGGGATCTTTAGTCAATCATGTTCCCTGAAGCAGAAAATAGGAGCAGTGCATTTCCATGGCTACCACCAAGCCTTACTTGAAGAAGAAGAAGCTTACTCAGAAATTTGTAGGTAGGTTTCTAAGTGGGTGATAATACAGAGGAAGGAACATAGTAGAAGGAGCAAGTTTCATTAGGGATGTTAGTGAGTTTGAACTTTGAATAGGTTTAGTTTGAGGTTCCTATGGGGCATCCAAGGGATATATCCTGAAGATACTTGGAAATTAAGGATGAATGTGGCAATAACTTACAGCTGTTCAATAAACCCTATGTCCCTACTTCCTGGGCTCATGACCTGACTACATTTCCTAGCTTTCCCTGCAGTTAAGTGTAGCAATGTGAGTGAGTTCTAGACAGTGGAATATAAACAAAAGTATGTGTCACTTTCATTCCTAGCCCTGATAAGCTTCTTCCCACTCCCTCATGCCCCTTCTCCTTCCAATATTGGCATCCCCTTCGAGGACAGCCATGAAGCTACATGTTGAAGGTGGCAGAGCTTCCATCAATGTGGGTCACTGAATGACTCCATGGAATGGAGCCCTTCTGCTCCCTTAGCATGGGCATGGGTGTTTCCTTGAGCAAGAAATACATTTCTATCATGTTTCAGCCATTACCTATTTATCATATATTTACTACAGCAGATAAACCAGCCCTAACCAACCTAATGAATCCTTACTAGTATACTGAGGTCCAAGAAGAGGCCAAAGTTAAAGATGTAGTTATAGGGAGAGAATAAAAATGAAAGAGAGCTGAAGACAGACACCAGGCTAATATCTTCTCTAAATCCAAAGGCCAAGGTAGATGACAAGGAGCCAGGGAAGGAGAACAAGATGTCAACCCAGACTGTGAGGAGAACCAGTGTTATTACCACTGTTTTTCAAAAGAGTAAAATGAGGTTCTGAGAGATTTGTCTAAGATCATTTGGTGGCAGAACCAGAACCAGCACTCTGCTCCTCAGGCTCTCAACAGCCTGTGTTAGCGTGCCTGGGACAACACTGGGCAGCCTGGCCAGCTGACTGCTCATCCTCTGGTTCCCCCCACTGCCTCCTGGCTATGGTGACTGCTCGATCCCTCCCTGTAGGCTCTGCTCTTCTGGACTTCAATTTCCCTATGCTAATCCTGACTTGAGACAAGAGCTAAGCTCCTGCTGCTTATTCTGTGCCCCCATCTTGTGTTCCAGTTTAGCCATCTGGACGTCCACTTGTGCCTGAGACTCAGCCCCACCTTGTGCCTCAATTCTCACAGCCACTGGGCTGTGGTTTGGCCCTTGGCCTCAAGAGCCTCGTCCACCTAATCCACCAAGAATATCAGTCCCCACTCATACTACCTTTTTGTTCTCTTCCTAGGCTTCAAGAACTGGGCCACTGCAGACAGACCCTATATCCAGGTTTCCTGGGCCCTCTCCTCCACCTCATCTGTAGCCTAACCCTCAGCCCTGGGCTTTCACACTTTGTCTGCCAGACAAAATCTTTGTACTCAGTCCCTGCTGCAGTGGCTATGTCCCACGCATTACTGCCACTGTCAACCCAGCAGCAAGTCCCAGACCACACTCACAGCCATCTAAGGATAAATTAGAACATTCCTCATCAGAAGACAGGGCTCTAATAGTCACCAGCATTCACTATTGAAATGGAGCCCAGGCCACTGGGGTGCTAGTTTTCTTCCTGGGATATCACTGATGTCATCTGTCAGTCTCTGAATAGTTTTTAAAAGATTCTTTTGGGCAGCCGGGTGGCTCAGTGGTTTAGTGCTGCTTTCAGCCCAGGGTGTGATCCTGGAGACCTGGGAATGAGTCCCACGTCTCTGCCTCTCTGTGTGTGTGTGTCTCTCATGAATAGATAAATAAAATCTTTTTTAAAAAATAAAATAAATTAAAAAATAAAAAGATTCTTTCATTACAACTCAACATTGTTCTAAAAGGATCTCATCACTAGAGATATCATGGTAGTCTATTTAAACGAGGAGAGAATGTTGTGATTCTGATTTATATTTGTTAGAAATGAAATTATTTTATTCAGGGAGAAAAAGTGAGAATTAGCTTATATACCATCAATTTCAATCTGTGCTATTTTCAGAGTTGTGAAGTTGAGGTAAATGTTCCACATTAGGTAACTAATGACAAACTCAGCTAATTTATGCCTTTGGAGATTTCAGTTAACTTACGTTCCCTTTTATAAGAACATACTCTTCCTCTCCCTCAATAATGACACCATTCTTAATTACTAATAGCTAAACATACTGACCAAGAATTTATAACCAATGTAAATATTTATCTCAAGTTGAACTTCACTCTGCACACTTCTTGGATTTTCTTTCTATGGCAATATAGAGAAAGAACATGGTTGGGAGTGTCTGCTTAACTAGCAGCTGTTTGGCATGTTAAAATGCAGGGATGTCTGTGTGTACCCACAGAGGATGATCGTTAACCATTTAGCAGTTAGGTAATGTCTAGGTTTGTACTATTCATGAAAGCAGAGTATCCAGAGATTGTTTCTAAGTTACCTGAAATGACCTCATCTTTCAAATCATATCATGGATTTTCTTGTCCCCAGTGTTGAAATGATTGGTTGTAAGATCATCCCCATTCTATAATTAACTTTTACCATCTGTCTTTTTTGTTCTTCACTGGAGATCTTGATTTTTCCTACAATTTTTCTACATTTCTAAATTCTTTGCATTATCCTAACAGAATCATAGTAGATAATTTTTTATGTTTTTCCATTCCCTTGAGGTAGTACCTGCATTCATTAAAATCCAAGCGAAGAAAACCCAGAATACTCACATGATATTAATTAGTGGAAAAGGACTAGTTAATTCTATAATTGCTATCTAGTTATCATATGAAATATATTTCAGAAATGACTGTATAATGATAAGGACCTGAGCAAATGAAGCTGGGCTTGCTTTGGAATTTTATTTTTAAGAAAAGGGGTTGAAAAATAAAAGAAAGAGAGAAAGTGGTTCTAACGGACAGTAGATACTTCTCTCACTCCAGAAACATTTGTTCTGCACCTCCTCTCTACTGTGTCCTATGAGGAATAGAGGGTGAAAGCACATGGCCTATACCTACAGGATGCTCATGGCATGGTAGCAGAGATGAAGTCGGTATATAAAGAAAGTATATTAAGCAGAATAGGATCACTCTACTGAGGCACAGAAGGAAGATGACTCCCCTTAGGGACTTAGGAAGGGCTTGTGGAGATTTCACTTGAACCTGACTTTGAAGAATGTATTCACAAATGGAAATCGGTAGGTCTGGAAGGGCATTCCAAATGGAAATATCTTCATTTTACAGTTGAGAAAACTGAGGTACCAAGGAAGTCAGGCGACCCAAGGTCATGCAAATAATAAATGGTAGGCCCAGAATTGGAACTCCAAGCTGATTCTGAAAACAAAATTGTTGGGTTTTTTTCCAGTATATCCAGGCTTTCACTCAAATTACCTCATTTAATGCAATGATGTATTAGAGACGTTTTTTTCTTCCTCGGGCTAGGATATTTTGGTTTTAAGGAAGAAAGACCATGTAAACAGTTTAAGTGAAAAAGAGGGTTTTGTTTTGCTGGATTTTCTTTTCCTCGTTTATTTAAAAATAAAGATATAGGGGCCTCTTGAGGAACCAATGTGGGAAAATAAGCAGAACATTACATGTGCTGACACCCAAGAAAAGCCTAAAGGATAGGTGCTGACACCCAGTGAAGGCCCTTTTCACTCTCTCCTTACAGTCTCCCTAGTCTGCTTCTCCTCATTTGCTCTATTCTTCCTCCATTCTTCTCTTCCTCTGAAGGAGTCATTTTTGCTTCTTCATCAGTGTATCTATGGCCTTCAACTTTCCCAAACCTGAAGAGCTTCCGAATCTTATCCATTTTCCTTTTCAAATGAGAGACTTGATTGGAGCAATTCTTTTTTCTAGGTAGAGCCCTTCATTGCCAGTCATTTGTAAGCTGCTGATATGATGTCCTCCTTAGTTCCAAAGAACTACAACTGGAAGCAGCAGTGGAGTAGAGAATTATGGTTCATGGCCACTGGGCAGTGTGTGATAGAACACTGTGGTAGGGGTGCATTCCCTACCCGGACTACTCCTGACTGATCCCAGAAGTGGTCCCAGAAATTTAGAGATTCAGGGATTCTGAGAATGCTTGCCTATTTGATCTTGAAAGCAGCTATAAGCTTTACCAATTCTTTGATATCACAACGACGTATATTATAATCCATGCTGACTTGAGGTAAAAGGCCATTGGAGAATAAGACTTTGAGACATAAAGGAGCTACTATACTTGATAGTTTTGGTAGTAACAATGGTTGTGTTAATAATGAAGGACTGACTTCTTCATGTGGCACTGGAGAGCTTATATAGAAGAAAGTGCTAAGCTCAGGGCTTTAAACTCTTGGCTCAAGTCAGAACATTGTCAAAGAAATGGAGAATTTCCATGATGGTGCTAATAGAACTTTCTATTTTTATATCACACGCTAAACACTAGATCAAAATCTTGTTGTACAGGCTTCTGAATTAAAAGACAAGTGCAACTTTCAGTGATGTCAAGACTTATATTAAGGTTAGGTTATGTTAGTATGGCATGTGGGACCTTGAAACTGAGGTGAAGAAATTTGGACAGGTTTGCAAAAGTCTAAGAATCTTGCACCCCAAAATCCACTAAGCCTTTCTTACCTGTACAAACACCTCCTTCTATGCCATTTGAGACCACTCATCTGACATAATAGGCTTTCAAGGAAAAGTCTGTTCTGAAGATTTGCCATCACTCTGCTCATTCTCTTCAAACCTATAGTTAGATTAAGAGCCATGCATCCTTGGTATATTCCTAGACATATCTTATACAGCAAAACAACAGCAAGATTTTGCTAAGTTTATATCCAAAAGAATATGAGATGGACAATATATGGGACTGGACTACATTTATTAAAGTGGGTACTATTATCCAATGTTCTGGGCTTCGTGTACTAGTTTGGAAGCTGGAATTAGCTCTACCAGTTTGATTAGTTGGTTAACTGTTGGTTGACTGTCAGCCCAATAGCAGTCTCTATTTAACAAAGTGGAGGGGCTCAAACTTCCCCGGAATAATGTCAAAGACTTAGAAATATGAGAAAGCTGAAAGGAAATTATTTTGTGCAACTCACTTACCTACCACCTGACTATGTCTCCCAAGAGGACCCAGAGACTGACCAGAGTCTGGTTAAGGCTTTGAGAAATGCTCTGGTAAGGAGAAGACCAGAAGCCTTGAACAGCCCTGTGAGAATGACAGTGGGAAAATTTCCAGTGAAATGGGCTTTCTGGTTCAGTGGGAATGATGGGGCCCTAGGGCAATGAGTCCAACTGAGAGTGCTTAACCAGCAGACAAGTTGGGTACAATTAACTATAATGTGCAAAAGGAAAGAAGACGGTTTTAAATTTGAACTGCTGGGATCTTTTCTTTGAAAAGAAGCATGGGCACCCTACTAAAACATTACATTACATAAGCAGAAAAATTCTAGGTCAGCAGAAATATAATTCAAGTAACCATAAAAGGAACTTACTTCTCTTTCAATTCCCAGACCTTTGCCAGCTCACAGGAGCTCCAATCCCTTGATGAAGAGAAGACAAGTCTCCTCAAGAAGGAAACTTCAGAACTATCAGAGATACAATAATATAAGTCTGCCTCCAAGCCATCCCCAAAGGGACCCAAAGTCATTTATCAGAGTGACTGAGCATCAAGGAAAGAGAAAAAATGAGAGTTTTGAGGGTTTACTAAGTACCAAATATATGTTGATATTAATCTCTGGAAAGCCAAAATATCCCCATGTTCTACCATTCAGAGCAAATCTGCAACATATTCTACTCACAAACTGTTAATTTCTGCTTTTGAGAAACAGCTGCTGGTCTCCTACTGAGCTCTCGTAGAGACTGAAAATTTGACCACAGGACACCAGGTTAGTAGGCAGCACAACTTCCCATCATGAACTGGGTGCTATCTGAGCCACAAAGTCA
The DNA here is from genome assembly GCF_048164855.1 of Canis lupus baileyi. Taxonomy (NCBI): domain Eukaryota; kingdom Metazoa; phylum Chordata; class Mammalia; order Carnivora; family Canidae; genus Canis; species Canis lupus. Next base: position 36,923,418 of record NC_132848.1, read on the forward strand.
TACAGCTGTGCATGCATAGCAGGAATTCATTTATCACGTGAGAAATGCCTTACTTCTTTTGATGCATAAGAGTCTCTTGGTCAGAGTAAAGTTTTACAAGATACCATGATGGTAAAAAGAGCATTCTTTGAGCCCATGAATAGTGGGACTAACAGAAGCATTGCAGTCAGGGAAAGCAAGTACAGAGTTAGAAATAGTTTTCTGTTGTCTTGAGAACAAATTTCTTCCCCCTCCATGCTGGAAAGGGATTTAATATAATCAACATATCACCATGTTGGGCTGTCACCAACCCCCTCTTGGAAATGGTGCTCTATTGGGGAAGAAGTGTTGACTTCTCCCATCAGCAGATTGGACACTCAGCAGTGGCAGTAGGCAGATCAACCTTGGTAAAGGATAGTCCTCTTTGTTGGGCCATCATCCCTGTTGCTATGGCCATTTTGTACCTGGACCGGTGAACAAGCTGAGGAGAAAGCTAATATGCACATATTAATATCATTACGTCTAGCTGACTTTTCAAAGTCTCCTCTGCAATAGATGCCATTGAGAAGTTATCAAACGAGACACAAACATCATCATGTTCCATCCATTCGGAGAGATCAGACCTCTTCTCTAGATCTCCTTGTCAAAAATCTTCCAATTTTGTTCTAAGTCCCCAGTCAACCAGCCAAAGCATTAGCCACTGTCTAACGATCCTTACCTCTGGCTATCTCTCCTGTCCAGCAAAGAGCTAAAAATCCTGTCCATTGGGAAGACTTCTCTTTACCACTCTGTCCTCCAGGCCCACCTTGAAAGGGGCTGAATGCATCAGCAGTCAATTTCTTGTTGGTGCCACCAAGTTCTGTGGATATATCTGTAAACCAGATCTAAGTTTTTGTGTCCCTCTCATATGGTCATATGAGGTGTTTCTATGAGGCTTAAGTTTGCAGGGAGGAAGGGGCAGCAGTGCAGCAAAAGTAGGCATCATGAGACACTGTGCCTTCTCAATCTGCTTAAGCCCAGTCATATATATATACATACATATATATTAGACGAGGTGGAAAACAAAATTGGAAGAGAGGAGCTATCCTACAAAACACTCTCATCTGGGGAGAGATATATGGGGCTATTTTTTTTTCCACAGCAGGAATTCACAGGTCCAGGGATCAATGGTTGAAAATGTTAAAGAACCCTCTCACCATTACCTGATATTCTATCACCATCCTTGAAAACTTGCTCTGAAGGTTTAGAGTTTTGCGTTGTCGGGGGGGAGAGAGGAGGGAATGCTTTACCAGGGGATACACAATATTCCAACTGTATGCAGGCTGAAATGTGGCAATTTGGGGCCTCCTTATACCACTGCCTCATAACAATAGGCAGATACAAAAGGGAACTTCATGAGCTGTCTGAGTAATGTATTCTGAATTCCAAGGGGATGTTAGGTTGGTGCTGTATAGTAGGGATAAGAGAGGACCAGGTTTGGCACCCAGAGGATTTAGTGGGCTCTTCTTAGTACTTCTATGTCCAAAATTAAATCTAATAGAAAACTGCAGCTGTCCATTAAAGGTAGGACCACTGAGGACTCAGGGGACTCAGAAAGAAAGGCTTATGTCATTCTAACAGGTAAAGAATGCCAACCACATGATGGCAAAGGGAATTTGGAAAGGAAGGTAAAAAAAGAAAGTGATAACATGGACCTCGTGACAGTTACAGAGATGAGAACTATAATAGTCTTAAATAATAAAATGCAATGAAAATGTTGTAAATACAAATAAAAACATACACAAATAAGTTTTAAATTATATATACACACAAGTCCACTTTATCTGTTGCCTATTATTTTAGACAAGGAGAATTGGTGGTACTTAGCCTGTATAGTTCATCGAGCCCCTCTGAAGCCATATCTGGATCTGACCAATGGAACTATATATGCACATTGAGATGGATCCAGAGATCGCTGGGGCTTTGTGTCTCTCTCTTTGAAGGGAGAAAATATCTTAAGGAGAGCCTGATCCTGGTGGTTGCATTTAATGACATTATTGAATGGGAGTTAAATATGTCTAGATATATGAGAATAGAGTGAGCCACAGGAGGAGTGGTTGTGTCAGTAATTTTTCATCTGCTTTCATACCTTCCCAGCCTCCAGCGGGGTCCACTCTATGAGACTTCATTTCCCAGACTCCCTTGCAGACCTCCAGTTAGGATTGGCCCATGGGAACTGGCCAGAGATTGGCAGGAAGGAAAAGGAGAGAATCAGGGTACTTCTTCTCCATTTTCCTTGCTCCTGAAGTGTCTCCTCCTAAATTCTAATTAGGTGGCTTCTCCCCCATAATCTCAGTTCCGCACATACAGGTGGTCCTGGCTTTTGGAGATCAGGCTTCTTGTTGTTTCTTTGTCCTTTCTGCCCTAGGGAAGTAGTGCTTCCTGAAATTACTAATGTCTGGGATACGTCGCCCTTCACTCTGCTCTATCAGCTCCCTAACCCGTTGCTCCTAATTCCCCAGATTAAATTCTCCCTGTTGATCTGTGTGATTTAGGCTCTTTGCCAAGCCTATGTGTGCTGTCACATCACTAGAATGTACTGTGTTAAGTCTTGTGAATTTCTATCATCTGTTTGACTTTTGTTTCCCACAAAATCCAAATGAGTACATGCATTTGTAAACTGGTTAAAAAAAAAATCAAATTCACACACATCAGCGCCCTGCGAAGAACATCCAGAACCAAGCTTGCTTTGGGAAGCTTTAGGACTATTGCAGGCTTGCCCAAACAAAAGATCACAACTGTCTTGTAACAAATGGCTGCATTCTAGAATTGTCCTTTAATCATGTCTAGTATGACATGCTAATGAGGGAGGGGTCATGGCCTCCAAGGAGCTAATTATCAGTGTGGTGGCTTTTCCAAGTTGATCTCTGCTGAAGTAGCCATTCTTTTCCCTTAAACACACAGGAAGGAGAATCTTCCTTAAAGGAAAATTGTGTTCTAGAAATTAGCTTAAAAAAAACTCAGACCCACCGAGCCAGGGATTTGAATTTCAACATAGTTTCCATCCAGTTGGTTCACATTTGCCTTCAAGTCTGGAGAAGCATGGTTCTGTGGTAGAGAGGTTTTTACTAGAGCAATTTAAAAACGTGACAATGGTCATGGCTAAGCATTCAGACTGTTGAGGTTTGAGTCTGGATTCCAGCACTGACTGTCTTGGGCAGGTCATGGCTCTAATGGAAGAGCAGAAGGGAGTTCTGGTGCTGTGGGCCCCATGCAGACCTGGGAGAGCAGCTGCATAGGGAGGGCACACAGCTTATTTTGAATCAGGGTGTCTCCTCTTCCCCCCAAACCCTGTAAGCACAGAGACCACCACGGTCCTTCAGAAACCAGAAATACCAGCACAGACACCCATTCCCTCCTGCTTCCTTTCCAACAAGGCACCACCCCAGGAGGCAACCATAACCTCAGCTGTAGGGAGACCCTGGTCAGCTGAAGGCCTGTGTGCTCCTTCCTTAAAGAAGGGGGGACCCTTCCCCAGAGGTCTCCAGCAGCCTCCTCAGTATAGCCCATTAGCTGGGATCAGTTGCTGGCCCTTGCAGAACTTGCCTGGTGAGGCAATAAGCACAACAACAGGCTAAGACAGACCAAGATTTCTCCACCAGGGAAAGGTCACCTTTCCAAAGAGTGGATTCCTGAGCATAACTGGGAAGAAGTGGCTCTGCACATGGGAAGGCAGCCACATACCTGCTAGCAGAGGTAAAGCACTCTGATGTCAGGGTGCACGGGGGGTCTTCCAGGCCAGCTGAAAGGGGCAGGGATGAGAAGCAGAGGAGTAGGGGGAATCCAGGGCCCCATCTTACCCCAGCTGTGCACTCTCAGGGCCCGTAGCCTACCTGTCTGCTGCTTTCTGGGGAGGTGGGAGCCTCAGGAAACATTTCCTGCCCGACCAGAGTCCAGAGGAAGCAGTTTGCATCATTCTGGTTGAGGTAATTATCATTCCCCAAGTCCACAGGACCAGAAACCAGTTATTCCTCTTTCCCAGAGGCTTCGAGGGGTAAGGATGTGGAGGGGCATAAGAAATGTTTCTATTTCCTCTTCTCCGGTTTTGCCCTCTGCCCCCAAAGACCACAGGCCAGTAGTTTGTTGGAGGCATTCCTAGGCATGGGTGCAGGAAAACCAGGCTGTGGAAATTCGTGTTTGCTTCCTCAAGCACATTGGAGAAGCACTTTTTGTTCTGCACGATTATTTCTCATGGCCCCAGTAAGAAGAACAATAGGCAGAAAAACAGACTCAACCTGATGGAGCTCCCTCAGATGGCTGAAGAGCATTGCCCTCTAATTGACGCAGCCAGCCTCAACAGAGAAGGCTTGAGGGCACAACAGGCCTGGTGTACTCTGTGGTTGAGATCAGAAGCTATCCTCGTGTGCCCTCTCTTACCAGGGACTCAAGGTGACTATTAAATACAGCCACCATAAAGGCCCTTTCCCAAACCAGGGCTCACTGATCCACTTCTGGTGAGGCATGTAGGGATGGTGTAGGGGCCAGAGGAAAAATCTCCTCCCTCTTGAAAGGAAGCTCCAGGGAGAAACTGGGTCTCCTACCACAGGCAGTTTCAGTGTCTGTGCCCACACCTGCAGTCCTAGAGGAGATCCATCTGAACATAGCAGTCTAAGGATGGCAGAGTGCAGTGATAGAATGAACCTGGATCCCTGGTGACATCACTAAATGACCATCACACCTCTGGAAAGTCATGTGATAAGAGATAATAAATACTCTTCCTAAGAAAACTTGGTTGGGAATTTTTGGTAACTTAAAGCTGATGAGAGTCTGAAGTCCTCCTAATAACAGACTAGCCATGCTACTCACACTGAAAAAGCAACGGTTTTGCCCTGTGGCCAGGTTATCAACATTGTCTTGCATCTGTATGTTATTTGTCAATGCACATGGTCACAACCTCTACTTACCTGCTAGTGTGTTTGGGGGTTAGCAGAGGGAGGGAGCACTCATTCGTCCATCTTCTGATATTCGCTCAGAGATGAAGAGGGTGTTCTAGTTAGGACAGCAACCTCCCTACAGCAGTTGGATCATATATCTCTCTGAGCTTTTGAGAGGATTGCGTTTGTAACACACCCATCCTGACCCCAGGAAATGGTGACACATGAGAGCCTGACTCCTCCAAGCATTTGCAGGTGACATGCAGTTACTGCCAGTGAGAACAAAGGACATGCTTTCACGGCTACACCACTGCCCGCCTCCCCAGATTACGTCTACCAGAGGGCTGGAGGGTGTGGTCTGACCCAGTGACTGCACTCCAGCCAGGTGAACTCAAACTGGCTTTTCAGGTCATCTATGAGCACTCAGGCCGGACCCAGACCCCTCCCTAGGCTTTAATTTCCAACTGGCTACCTCACCTTTCTATTTGGATAAGCATCTCAAACTTAACCCATCCTAAAATATAATCCTTGGTTTCTCCCATAAAACTTGTTTCTCCTACCTGATCATCTCCATAAAGACAAGTTGTTCGAGTAAAAAGCTGGGGATCATTTGTTTGTTAACATACTCCATGAAGCAAACCAGACAAAATTAACTGGTGATGTTGGAAAGCAAGCCATGGCTCTTGCTGAGGGGGTGGATGGGGCAGGGCTTGGGAGGGGCACAGAGGGGCTCTGGGACCTGGTGAGGTTTTCTTTCTTGGTGTGGACAGTGATCATCCGGTGTGTTCACATTGCAATGATTCATTGAGCAGCAGTAGCTCACCCCCTACTCTCCTGTCAGAGGAGCAGACAAGACCAAGGATATTTGCCTTGTTTGAAACATATTGGTTTCTTTTTTTTAAAGATTTTATTTATTATTCTTGAGATACACACAGAGAGAGGCAGAAACATAGGCAGAGGGAGAAGCAGGCTCCATGCAGGGAGCCCGATGTGGGACTGGATCCCCGGACTCTAGGATCATGCCCTAGGCAGAAGGGAGGTGCTAAACCTCTGAGCCACCCAGGCATCCTGAAACTTATTGGTATTGATAGTATCTTATATTTATATGTTACTCTTAGATTTTTAAATGTTGAACCTACTTGTATATGTTATTTTTAAACTTTATTTTAATATTCTTTGAGATTGTTACATATTAATATTTCTATTATTGATTGTCCCAAAAATATTAGCATGTCATGTGAAATGACTTGGAACATAATCCTTCAGACAGGACAGAAATTGAGGCACTGTGGTGGCTCTTTTGCCAGGTGGCCTGAATTTGAACCCTGGTTCTGCCATTAAGTTTTAAATTGGATCTTAGCTTCCTGATCTGTAAAACGGGCATGGTGATTATAAATACAGCATTCAAATGCAATACTGTACATTCGGAATGGTGTCTGGCAGGACATATAACATTAACTCACTCTTTTTTTAAAAAAAAAAAATTCTCTATGAAAAATTTCATTCATATTCAAAAGAAGAAGGTATGGCATACTGAATCCCACACATCCAAAACCAGGCTTCAGTGATTATCAACACAGGGCTGGGCTTTTTTTCATCGAGACTTCTATCTGCTTCCCCTGCCCAGCCAGACATACTACCATTTCATCTAAATATATTCTAGTGTTTATGTCTAAAAAATAGGAACTCTTTGAAAATGTAATAGGGATTCATTCCTGACTGTGTTCCCTAGCATCCTCCATCCACTTCATCAGTAAGCCTGAGGATGCTAACCCCAAAATGAATCTCCAGCTTGGGCCTTGCTCTTGGCCTCTACACCTTCTCCTGGTCCAGGACTCCATTGTTGCTGGGATTGCTACCTGGTGTCTTACCTCTGCCTCTTGTCCTCCAACCCATGGGTCCATTCTCCACAAAAATGCTTTTAAAAGATGTAAGTAAGATGATGTCATTTTGCTACTTAAAATCTTCCAGAGGCTTTCCACTGCATGGAAAATATTTATCCACAGATTCCTGTCAGCCTTCCCTCAGAAGTCAACCCTGGTCAGTCTATTATTTTATCTTCTCTGCTTCCTTCCCTAGATTCCTCTGATGTGTGATTCTTGCTTATTTGCCCACTTATTGCTTATTGTCTGCCTCCCCTAACAGACTGTAAGCAACTCCAGGGCAGGGACAGGGGTCCCTTGTCATGGCCACAGGGCTTTGCATGGGAAACGGAGTGCAGTAAGATGACCAAGGAGGGTTTGTGGAATGATACTTGTTTTCAAAGTCTGAGTCACACCTATGCTCCAAAGTCTTCTGAGAGGGAAGGGCATAAAAGCAAGTCTTGTTTTGTTCTTAGGCTTTAGCACTGCAAACCTGGTGAGTTGTATAAGTGACTTCCATATTTCTGTTCCTCCCCCCTCCAGGTGCCAAGGCCTGCTAATCCTCTTCTGGTCTCCCTGTTGTATTTTCCCAGGTGTTCTATTCATAAGATATGAGTTACTAATGACACTGAAATGGAATCATTTCTGTTTCAGAATTCATTCATCCAGCTCATTCACTCCATCCAAGAGAGTAGTCCTGAGGCTAGAGGGCTGATTCAAAGCCCACCCCTCCCCTGAACTGCCACTTAAAACTGTCAGGATCAAAATGGTAACTCAGGTAAGTGCTGCTAATAGCACTGGTACAGAAGTACTACTTAGTACTGGTTGTGAGTATTCATTCTAAGAACAAATATTTACTTGTGAAGAATGGGAGTCTCTTGTAACAAGCATTTGAAAGTTCAAGGGTTCCTCTTGAGTCATGATATCACAGTAAGATACTGTTTTACCCAATGCATGTGCTTGTTTACATTAATAAACTAGTAGTAAGCACCTGGCATAGTCACCAACTGTATTAGGTACTGGAGACAGAATAGTGACTAAACTGATGTAGACACCCACCCCCACCCCCCCAGGGAGTTTACATTCCAGCAGAGGAGACAGACAATAAAACATTCCCACAAATACTTGATTCTGTAATTTTAGACAGATCCATCTCAGTCTAGGAAATCAGGGAAATATTCTCTGAAGAGGTGATAGTTAGCCAGTCAGGCTTTCTGCAGTGGCTCAAAGTAGCCACTCCTGGAACTGCTCTGTATGACTTTCCACCTGCTAACTGGTTTGTTAATAGTTTTCCCTCTCTGACCTTCCTTATATATTGTCTTCATGAATCTGTGGTCATTGTTCCTGACAGCTGCACAAAGTGAAGCCGTGTTATTAGGGCTCCGCTATCCTATTTGCCTTACTAATTTGCCTCGGAGTATTTTTTTTTATTCTAAGGGATGGAAAACCACCTACCCTAGCAAAAGGGATAAAAGAGGACTGAGTGATAAGGATGTGCATTGTAGATCATGAAACTCACCACAGCTTCATGGGGAAATATCCAGAACCTAGAAAGCTGTTTCCAAGTACTGCTCCCAGCCACATGGTCTGCCTTGTCCCATTTCCATCAGTACATGGCCCATTTTGTGTCTTTGCAAACTGTTGACCTATAAGGGGGCACCAACCTTTTCAACTCTTTGCCTCAGGTTCCATTATGGCTGCTCAGCAGGGCCCCGGGCTTGCCTTCCATGCCTTGTGATCTTCGAATATGTGTGTGCATGCGCCTGTGGAGGTGTCAGCCCAACCAAAGGCTCTCCTTACTTAAACACCATTCCTCCACCCCAGCAGCGATCCCTGCAGGTCACAGCTGTCCCAAGTGACCCCCACAAGCACACATCTGAACACACAGCCCACACTGCACCGAGCACAGTAGATATTGCCTGAGTCTCTGCTGGCCACTGCCCAGGGGATATGCCAGCGTGGAGACAGGGCTGTGAGACACAGGCTGTGGCTGTGTATGCAGAAAGAGTTAGGGGTCCTCAGAAAAAGAAAGATGAGACTCAGCTCTTGTGACAGAAGAGAAGCCCTTTTAGGTCCCTGGCTGTTTTCCATGATCTATCTGCCCTACCTATCTGCTCTACTGGCCCTAGCTGATTCTTGGGGAACTTCCTAGGAGGTGTCAGAGTTACAAAGAAATGCAAAAATCTCAATAGTTAAGGACTTTAAGGGAACAGAGGGAGTGCAAAAACTAACAGCTTTATCAGACCAGGAAATAGCTTAAGAATATCAGAGATGATAAATCAGTAGTGAAACTCCGAATGCCCTGCATTCCTTACAGAGATAAGGAGCCCAAGACCCCATCCAGTTTATACCAGCTCTGGGAGCATGCCCATAGCCCCTGCCCCTTGCCTGCTTACCCCTACTTCATTATAGTGTTAGTCACCACCCCCTAGTGCTCCTCTAAGGAGCACTACCTTCATTGACATATGTATGCATGGGTTTTCTAAGTACTCCTGTGCAACTTTACGCCTGCCTTTACATGTGATGACAAAGCTCCTCTGAATATGCATCCTAAATCCTAAATAAAAAGAACCTGCTCACCCCTGTTCAAAGGGTGAGTCACAGTTGGGACGTTACTCCCTGTAATCTCCTTATTTGCTGCAAATAAAGTTCCTATTGTGTGACAATTCCACCTGGTGTAGTCTCTACCTCTAACTTACCAAGGTGTGAACTCATGTTCATTTGATTTGTACTTCGTGCCTTCATGGGCTCAGGGCATTTAATTCCCTGCACACTGTTTTTAAGCCTCCCTTACCAAGTGAGTGTCAAGCCTCATAGAAGCTGTTAGTTTTTGCACTCCCTCTGTTCCCTTAAAATCCTTAACTATTGAGATTTTTGCATTTCTTTGTAACTCTGACACCTCCTAGGAAGTTCCCCAAGAATCAGCTAGGGCCAGTAGAGCAGATAGGTAGGGCAGATAGATCATGGAAAACAGCCAGGGACCTAAAAGGGCTTCTCTTCTGTCACAAGAGCTGAGTCTCATCTTTCTTTTTCTGAGGACCCCTAACTCTTTCTGCATACACAGCCACAGCCATCCCCTGTCTCCACGCTGGCATATCCCCTGGGCAGTGGCCAGCAGAGACTCAGGCAATATCTACTGTGCTCGGTGCAGTGTGGGCTGTGTGTTCAGATGTGTGCTTGTGGGGGTCACTTGGGACAGCTGTGACCTGCAGGGATCGCTGCTGGGGTGGAGGAATGGTGTTTAAGTAAGGAGAGCCTTTGGTTGGGCTGACACCTCCACAGGCGCATGCACACACATATTCGAAGATCACAAGGCATGGAAGGCAAGCCCGGGGCCCTGCTGAGCAGCCATAATGGAACCTGAGGCAAAGAGTTGAAAAGGTTGGTGCCCCCTTCAGGTTTTTATGCATTTTGTAAGGACTTTTTCCCCAGAATATTAAAGTAGTTAAAAAAAAATATTGAAAATTTTGAAACAGGTTTGTTAAAACTCCCAATGTTATTTTAAGTTTAAATATTTTACTTAGGGCAGCCCCAGTGGCTCAGCAGTTTAGCGCCGCCTTCAGCCCAGGGCGTGATCCTGGACACCCAGGATCGAGTCCTAAGTCGGGCTCCCTGCATGGAGCCTGCTTCTCCCTCTGCCTGTGTCTCTGCCTCTCTCTCTCCCTCTCTGTGTTTCTCATGAATAAATAAATAAAATCTTTAAAAAATCAATATTTTACTTATACTCAAAGCAGAATTATCATTTTCCTTTCCAGGCTTTGATAGAAATAATCTCTTTAATAATATTTTATCAAAATTGTTAGCCATTTAAAAATACATAAAAACATGAATATAGGGGCAGCCTGGGTGGCTCAGTGGTTTAGCGCCACCTTCAGCCCAGGGCATGATCCTGGAGACCCCAGATCAAGTCCCACGTCAGGCTAGTGGGGCTCAGGTGAAGGATTTGCAATGCCAGCCCCACTCCCACTGCATTCTTCCTATCTGTCTCTAAACTCCTTTACTTTGCAAGATTACCCCTGCACTCACTTGGTAAGGGAGGCTTAAAAACAGTGTGCAGGGAATTAAATGCCCTGAGCCCATGAAGGCATGCAGTACAAATCAAAGGCCTGTGGAAGAATTTTGCCAGTGGACTGAACAGTAACTTCGCCACTAGCATTCACTCTGACATTTAGGATCCCACTGGCTTTTGAATCAAGGCATTGTCGTTTGGGGCCACACAGTCCGGGAAGTGAACAAAAGCTACCCAGAGTTAGCCTTGCATTGCTATTCCTGGGGGTGGGAAAGAATACGAACAAACCACCCAGGGAAAAGTCCCTAAAAGTAGACAGTGTGCACAGAGTGGTTTCTACTGACTTCCTCTTCTCTTTATTCTAAGTGACAGGTTCGGACCTTGGCAGTGGATAGGGTCCTGTGATCTAGAAATCAAATATTGACAAGCAGCTGAGGAAACAGGGCAGGAAACAGAGTCCAGGTTTGGATAACAGTTCCACTTCTTTGGAAAGTGGAGTGCTGGCCTCAGCTTTAAATTCCAGTCCAAGGTTGCAATGAGGCAGCATTGCTGCAACTTTCCCAGCAATGTTCTTGGGGTAAACACTGGAACCAATCCAAAGCTCCTGTCGTTTGAATATGGTTACTGCAAAAGCCTGATTTTCTTTTTCTGCCTTACAGAAATTTTGCAGATGATTTCTTAGTACCCATCTTAGATTCTGGAACATTCTAACTTAATATAGACTACCTTCCTTCAACCATGCTCTCTCCCCTAGTGACCTTATTTGATCCTGTGGTCTTAAATTTTTTTTTAATTTTTATTTATTTATGATAGTCACACACAGAGAGAGAGAGAGAGAGAGAGGCAGAGACAGGCAGAGGGAGAAGCAGGCTCCATGCACCAGGAGCCCGACGTGAGATTCGATCCCGGGTCTCCAGGATAGCGCCCTGGGCCAAAGGCAGGCGCTAAACTGCTGCGCCATCCAGGGATCCCCAATCCTGTGGTCTTAAATACCATCCTTTGGCTGATGAATCCTACTGTGTACTCCCAGCTCCATCATCTCCTCTGAGCTCCAGAACTGAATGTCCAACTGTGGATTGACACTTCTAAGCACCACCTCAAACCTCAGTATGGCCAAATCTCAACTTCTGAGAGCACCTCTCCCAGTTTTCTTCTCAACAGGTTCATAGCCATCCTCCCAGTTGCTCAAAGCCAAAAACCTAGGAATCATAATTGGTTTTTTTCCTAATACCACTAGAAAACAATTCTCTACTCCTCCAAAATATATTCTGATCATTCAGTTCTCACTAACTCACTGACAGAACCAGAGTGCAAGGCACCTTCACTTCTCACCTAAATTAACATATTGTGAAAGCTTTCCTCCCTCCTTCTCTCTCACTTATTTTTACTCTTTTTTATGTTTAAAACTCTTTACTGGGGATCCCTGGGTGGCGCAGCGGTTTGGTGCCTGCCTTTGGCCCAGGTCGCGATCCTGGAGACCCGGGATCGAATCGAATCCCACGTCGGGCTCCCGGTGCATGGAGCCTGCTTCTCTCTCTGCCTCTCTCTCTCTCTCTCTCTCTGTGACTATCATAAATAAATTTTTAAAAAAATTTTAAAAAAACCCTCTTTACTATGGAAAATTTTAGACATCTAAGAAGTAGAGAGAATAACATAATAAACCTCCATAAACCCATCACCCAGCTTCAAAATATCAGCATTTTGCTCATATTATTTTTATTTTTTTTTACACAAACACCAGTATTTTGTTTTATTTCAGAACACTTAAAAGCAAATCTCTCCTATCATGCCACTTTTTTTTCTGTAAATACTTTAGTATGCATCTGTAAAATTAAGAAACAATTACCATAGTGCTATCATATCTAGCAAAATTAGCCATACTCCTTTCATACTGTACGTATTATCTTAAAAACCTATTTTTACAAATATTTTGGTGAAATCAAGATCTAAACAAATTCTACATATTGCATTTGGCTAATTTGTTCCTTAAATCTTTTTAATAATCATCTCCCATCCCTTTTTATGCCATTAATATGGGGGGGTCCCCTAGTCATTTGTCCCGTGAAATTTTCCACATTCTGAATTGATTGATGACATCCTCATGATGTCATTGAAATTGTCTCACTGTTCCTGCTATTTCCTACAGGAAAGATGGTAGCTAGTTCTACAGGTTTTATTAAGTTTAGGTTATATTTTTACAGCCAGAATACTACATAAGTGGTGCTGAAAACTTCTTTCTGCATATGCCAGGGGGTATAATGTCCATAGTTCCAGTTTTAGTGCATCTATGATTGAACTGTAGGTTCAAGTGTCTGATTTATTTTTATATAAGCTATAATTCAGAATGCCTTCAAAACGAAATTAATGGAATGATGCTATAATTTTTAAAATTCGGTGAGAATCCTATTTGGTGATCCAAACCCAGAGTCTACACAGTAAGTGGGAAGAGCGAAGCAACGTGATTAGTTGTGACTGGTTAAAGATAAGGAATAGGGATAAGGACATAGCAACAAGGCATTCAAAAATCACAGGCCACCTGCCTCACCACTGGGGTCAGATACTGAATGGATGCCATCTTGAGACGGGCTCCTGACCTTGGCATGCATCCTTTTCTTTCTCCCGGGTATGACCCTCACCCCTACTGTACCAGCCCTCTGTTATGTCTAGACTGGGGGAGCAGGGCACTTTGCCAGAAAGGGGATTTTGCTGATGTTACAGTGACTTTTACATTCTACTTTACAGAGAAAATGCCAGCTACGTCACAGGATAGTCAGTACTAAAAAACTCAGTCTTGTTAAGAGTGGGCCAGTCATCTCTTGAATGCTTTAGAAGAATGATGAAACAAGATGTTTTGAGTTCTGAGAGTTTAAGAAAAATTGGTCAAAAGAATGTTAGTCATCAAGAAGTTGAGGATGAAGGGGAGCTGACAGTTCTAGGCTCTTAGGAAGAGGCAGATACTAGAGTTAAGTCTTTTTAGCTTTAGTGTCTTCTTAACAACCCAACCCATCCATTCACTGCAGGTCATACCCGAAAAGAGGATAAGGTCAAAGATACATTCCCTTGACCCCCATATAATAAGGGATAATCTATGAGTATCAAGAGGAAGGGATAGTACTTTGGAAGGGAATAGACTAAACCTCGAGGCTGCCAACTCCCAATAGCATATAATTGCCCTAAGATTAAGTGGACCTATAAATTGCATTACAAGTTGTGCAGAAAGACATCAAGTTAAACTTAGCACATACTACCTTGTTGAATTCCCATAACAAACCTATGAGATGGCAGATATTATTCATCTTTATTTTGCTGATGAGCTCAGAGAAGTGAATCAAACTGATTTAAGTCTCACGCTAGTAATATGTTTTAATTTTTTAAATGGATATTGTAGCGCTGTCCTCTGAAAGGCCTAGAAACAATGATAGACCCAATAGCTGTGTGGAACCTAGATGTCTCTATGGCGTTTCTCACTAAAAACAAAACAAAACAAAAATGAGGTTTCTAGAGAAGTGTCCAATTCCAGGTGTGGGGAAGGAAATGAACAAAAGAATTTGAACATATTGTCATATTAGAAAGCAAAGAAGCAACAGGGGACTACTAGAGGTGTGTTAAAGTGAGTGGTTAGCCAACTTGAGAGCCAAACAAAGGTCAGAAGCAACAGGGGACTACTAGAGGTTTGTTAAAGTGAGTTTGTTAGCCAACTTGAGAGTCAGAAGGACCCTCTCAAGATGGCTATGAAAGTTAGAGCATCAAAAAATAATTAGGGAGGTTCATAAACCTGTGAAACCCACAGTGAAACTGTGAAAGCTCACAGTTCACAATTCATGAAGATATCATTAAAATTCTATTCCCTGGGCACTTTTGGAAGATTCTAGGAAACTATTTTGTTTGGAAAAACTGGCAAATAAAGGGATAAAACCCATCCTTCTTTTCTTATATAAATTACATTTCAGTGTAACTGAATAGTTATTGAGAAGAAATTTCTCTTTGCTGAAGTATTCCAGCTAATAATTGAAGAAGGAATGATAGAATTAGAAGATAATCATTTGGCAACACTTAATGAAATAGCAGATCTGGGCATGCATCTTCAATACCTGGAAACTGCACACTTATAGGTACAGATAATAGATTATATTATATTTCCTGATAAAAGTAGAGAATACAGCTTATGAAGTGTTCTCAGTAAAATGGAACTTGAATATAACCAAGACTGTCAATATGAATACCACTTTCCAGAAAATAAGGAGACAGGAAATAAATGACACCACTGGGATGCAGGTGGCAAGATCTTTACAGTAGGAACTCTACAGGAAAAATAGCCCAATTTCTTCAGCAAACAAATAGAAGCTATAAAAAAAAATTTTTTTTGATGCAGTAATTGGGAGAGAAACTTATCAATTAAGAGACTTAACACATATTGACCAATTGAAATTCATGACCCTAATTAGGACTCTGTTTTGAAAAAACAAACTATTTAGAAATCAGAGAAAAAGAGGGAAATTTGAACACTCTGAATATTTGATGATATTAAGGAATGATTGCTGATACTTAGATGTGATAATGATATTGTGACTATGTGATTGTGTGTGTGTGTGTGTGTGTGCACATACACACATTTACCTTTTAGGGACACAAAGAAGCTTTTCTTTAATTTTAAGTTTTATTAAGAATTTAAAAATCTAAATATTTTGGGGCACCTGGATAGCTCAGTTGGTTAAGATAACTTAAAGATTACTTAACCAAACATTCAACGTTTGATGTCAGCTCAGGTCATGCATGATCTCAGGGGTCCTGGGACCAAGCCCCACATCCAGCTCCACATTCAGCGGGGAGTCTGCTTAAGGATTCTCTCTCCTTCTCCCCCTGCCCCCTCCTGGTCAAGCTTTCTCTCTCTCTAAAATAAATAAATAAATCTTTAAACATATCTAAATATTTCGTAGAAGACTGAGAAGGCTTCCTGGGCACTACACCCTTCTGCATTTAATACGTCCACATAGGGATCCCTGAGTGGCGCAGCGGTTTAGCGCCTGCCTTTAGCCCAGGGCGTGATCCTGGAGACCCAGGATCGAATCCCACGTTAGGCTCCCGGTGCATGGGGCCTGCTTCTCCCTCTGCCTATGTCTCTGCCTCTCTCTTTCTCTCTCTCTGTGTGACTATCATAAATAAATAAAAATTTTAAAGAAATAATAATACGTCCACATACCTCACTGAGACACACCCTGATGACATGCAACTTGGCAGCACTGTGTCTCTATTTTTACAGTTAGTAGAAAACAGCCTTTTATATTTCAAAATTTGTATTCCTAAATTACCATCAGCAGTTTTAAGCAATTTCAATAATGCTCATGAACTCTACTTTTTCTGACATATGAGATTTGCCTCAAAATAACATGAGACAAGGGAAAGTGGTAGGAAAATAAATGAAAGAGGATTTGACACAAAGGCTGATAACTATGGAGCTTGGCTTGTGGGTTCATTGGGGCTTATATACTTTTCCATATTTTTTACATGTTCCAAAATGAAAAGTTAGGAATAATAACAAGAGCTAACCAGGATGGGTTATAGTATTCTTGGTTCTTAGGACATACAGTATTTTGACAGCAATTCCTATTTCCTGCCTTATCTTCTACTTCTCAGAAGTATGCTTTTTTCTAAGCAAAGCGGGCTATTCATTGTCTCCCAATGTTAGGCACAGACCCCAGACTTTGAGGACATGCATTATATTGTCCTGTTGCTGGAACCGACCCAACCGTGTACATGGTTCCACAGTCTGTCTCCTCTAATGCTTCCCATTTTACAATACACTTTTTCTTCTGGTAACATCAGTAACACATTAATATGTGTATCTCACCTTTAGCACTGACAGTGTTAGTTACCTTTCTGTATACATGTGACTTTCCTCCATATCTAGGATATAAGTCCCTGAGCCCAAAACCTTGTCTTGTACTTTTGGTATACACCGAAGACTTAGCACTATGGTCCATAGTAAGTGATTAAAAATAAATATGACTTAGTTAAATAGCTGTAATGGCTCAGATGCTAGAGGTAGAGCCTTTGAAAGGAAAAAGATGGTGATATCTGAAAGCAAAGTTAGGAAAAAGAAAAGCAAGAAGTGAGGCAATCTGCCCAGAAGAGGAAAAAATTTACCTGGTGACGGCCTTCTGAATACTTTGAGCTTAGCGTGGGAAGATTTGTCTTTTGCCCTTAGAGATAATCTTAGCAGATTTCCCCTAGTGCTCTAAGTAAAGTATCATTTTATGCACACACAAGGGACTTTTATTTCCTGCTTACAGCATAACACTTCTGTCTGCCAAAGTATACAATCTGGCTAAAACACCCTGAACCACTCATTAAATGGACATTACTCAGTTCCTTTTATTAATCCTAATTTCTTTCTAAAATGTATCTCAAATAGCCAAAGGAAAATAAAGAAAGATTATATGAGAAACAGAAAGCCCGCCTCTGCCATTTATATGACTGGCTAGGATATACTATCCCTTTGTTCTCTAATTCATTTTTTGTAACGCGGCAAATACACAAAAACATAAAATTTACTATTTTAGTCATTTTTAGATCAGTTCAGTGGCATTAAGTACATTCCATTGCTGTGCAACTATCACTACCATTCATCTCTAGAACTTCTTCATTTTGCAAAACAGACACTCTATTACCCATTCATTACACCCCATTCTCTATCCCTTAACCTCCTGGCAGCCACCATTCTACTTGCTGTCTCTGTGAACTTGACTACTCTAGGCACCTCACATAAGTGGAATTTTACAATATTTCTCTGTGCCTGGCTTATTTCACTTAGCATAGTGTCTTCAAGGTTAATCTAGGTTATAATGTATGTCAGAATCTCACTCCTTTTTAGGTTGAATAATAGTCCATTGTTTGAATATATTACATGTTGTTTACCCATTCATTTACCAACGCCATTTGGGGTATTTGTACCTTTTAACTATTGTGAATAATGACACTATGAACATTGGTGTAGAAATATCTGTTCAAGTTCCTATTTTTCAATTCTTTTGCATGTATACCCAGCCCAATCCATGTTTGGAAGCAAACTGTTTGCAGTTATACTTCTTAGGCATCCTAAGGAATATTTCCCTTCTCCCTTCTCTTATTTTTTCAGTTATTCTAGAGGATTTATCCTCAATCTCTAGCTTTTGGTAAGCCCCATATAAAAAGCAACAGTCTCTAAATGTCAGAAGATTGTTGGAGTTGTTTTGGAAACAGGAGCCAGGCAAGTATGGATGGGTGCTGAGCCATCTGATTCAGTCCTTCCTGCTTCACCTGGGCCTGATTTAGAATAACAGATGCTTCAGTCTCCAGGCTTGAGGATTTGGAATGACTGTTCAGTAAACAGCAGTAGGACAGGGTAAAAACAGAGCCCAGGAATGTGAGCCTCTGCTTGAAAAATGGCTGAGTGTGGCTGTGATTCACAGGAGCGGGAGGCTGGCCACCCAGAGTTAAGGGCTGCAGTGACATACTGTGCTAATGCAGCATCACGAAGGCCCTCAGTGACTAATCCACTCTGCCCTTCCCTGGCTTGACTTTACCAGCTTTTAGAAAAGGGATCTTGTAAAACATGTTTACTGTTCAGAGCCATTGTGAGGAAAGATTAAATATTAAAAGAGATTTAGGGGCGCCTGGGTGGCTCCTTGGTTAAGTGTCTGCCATCTGCCTTGGGCTCAGGTCATGACCCCAGGGCCCTGGGTCCCAAGTCCAGGCTCCCTACTTAGGGCAAGTCTGCTTCTCCCTCTCCCTCTGCCCCTCTCCCTGCTCATGTGCGCTCTCATACTTTGTCTCTCAAATAAATAAAATCTTTTAAAAAAATACAAGAGATTCAGGCTTGGAAAAAAAAGAAATCATATAATTTCTAAGTATTCCTGTGAGTGCCCCACTATGGTTAATGCACTCCTTCAGGAAAAAATAGCAGAATGAAGAAAGAGAGGAAATCCCCAGCCCTTTCTGACCAGAAAGTTCTGTGGATTCTTTTCTAATCCAGTACTGTTAGAAAACAGGAGTGACCTGTAGTAACCTTTTGTAAAAGGCTCCTTTAAGCCTCTACCTGACAATCCATTTCCTCACGTGATTTCTAGAGTTCAATAACTACTTTTTTTTTTGAGATATTTTTATTTATATATTCATGAGAGAGAGAGAGAGGCAGGCAGAGACACAGGCAGAGAGAGAAGCAGGCTCCATGCAGGGAGCCCGATGTGGGACTCGATCCCAGGTCTCCAAGATTACACCCTGGGCCGAAGGCAGGCGCCAAACTGCTGAGCCACTCAGGGATCCCCTAGAGTTCAATAACTACTTAATTAAAACCTGCCGAAGATTCAGGAGGGATTCTCTTTACCACAATGTCCAGTGAGATGGAGAAACAGCTGCTTTATTTTTGTAGCATAAATTTCACCTAATGCTTAAATCCATCACTACGATTAATTCCTCAATTCAAAAAGTAGAGAATAAAAGCATTATGAAAAAAAATCTCAGTGAATCTTTGCAAATGAGGAGGTGCGGCAGATTAAAACTACTTTAACATGTGAAAGGTCTGACCATAAAAACCATTCTAAGCATTAGGCAAACCAGCTCCTTCTTTCCAAGATTATTGGCTAGAAAAGCCAGGTGACACCTCTTTTAAACTGCTCCCACATTTGCCATAAAGGGGTTTGGCCAGTAGCAACATCTGCTGGATCCAGGCTCTGTTTTGGAGCATGGCCAGAACTCTTCTGGAGGTAGAAAGTATCCAGCCCCTATTTCAAGAAACATCATCTCAGAGTATTGGCGGAAGAACAAGGGAATCTTACAAGAGCATCATTTCAACAATGCTACTTCTTAGGCATTTGAAACTAGTTTTTAACAGTGATTTTTTTAACAGTTTAGTGGTTTTTTTTTTTTTTAAGATTTTATTTATTTATTCATGAGAGACAGAGAGAGAGAGAGAGACTGAGAGAGAGGCAGAGACACAGGCAGAGGGAGAAGCAGGCTCCATGCAGGGAGCCTGATGTGGGACTCGATCCCAGGTCTCCAGGATCACACCCTGGGCTGAAGGCGGCGCTAAACCGCTGAGCCACCCAGGTTGCCCCGCTGAGCCCCCCAGGGTGCCCCCCAAAATTTTCAATTAAAAATAAATAAAACTGGGACACCTGGGTGGCTCTCTGCCTGTGTCTCTGACTCTCTCTCTTTCTCTCTCTCTGTGTGTCTCTCGTGAATAAATAAAATCTTTAAAAAATTAATTAATAAAACTTATTTTAAAAGATTTTTTTTAAAAATTGAATAATGGGAGCCCTGTTGCTGAGGCTCCATTTAAATTTTTTATTACTGTGCACACCTACTCTTTGTATTACTGTGTATTACTAAGACATTAGATGGGGAACCAGAAATTGATTTTCTTAACATATGTGTGAAAGCTAAATTGAACTGGATTGGTTTTTAAGTTGGTCAATGGAAAGAGGTCACACAAAAGACCAGCAATTAGATCATGATTACCTTTTTGCAGATGGCTCAGTGCCACTCTTCAACATCGTTTTCAAAACTAGGTACAGGACAAATAAGAACCACACACACCAGTCCAAACATGTAACGTGCACATCTGGTGGGGAACTTGGAACTTGGGTTTGCTTTTATGGAACATAAAATGAAAGTTTCAGGGAAAAGGGTTAAATCTGATATGGAAACTACTTTCTGAGAGCAAACCTAGTGTTTACTCCATCTTTGAATGAACTTAATCTTCTAGTGAGTGCTACATCTTACCTCTTGACTCTTGCATGAGAGTTTTGTTCTTTTACCTAATTTTTAATGTAAGTTGCCTTAAGAACACATAGAATTCCCATGTGTTTTATTGTGATTCCCCAAATGTTAATATTTTGCCACATTTACTTTAACTTTCTCTCTCACTATTTTTCTTCTTGAACCATTTGAGAGTAAGTTGCAGACATGATGCTCCTTAGCCCGGATAGTTAGTGTGTATTTCCGGGGAGGAAAGACATCCTTTTACACAATGACAATAATAAAATCAGAAAATTAGCATCAAAACAATACCATTATAATCTACAGACCTTATTCAGATTTTGCCAATTATTTTAATAATGTCCTTTATAGCAGAAGAAAGTCTGGATCATGTGTTGCATGTAGTTGTCACATTTCTCTAATCTCTTTTAATCTGAAACAGTTCTTCAGACCCTTTTTATCTTTGATGATATTTTTGAAGACATTGTCTTCATAGATACTCCTTTTTAGTTTGACTTTATATTACTTGAAAATTGTATTATAGTGAACATTGATCTTTTTTTGTTTTGTATAGAACTCCTTTCTATGTGAGTTCTAATTTTTAACATCATAAGTGATTGTTATTACTGTATTATGCAGTCAATAATCTTTTGATCTGCCAACATATGCACATTAACACACACCGAACCACATATGTCTCAGAACTTTCATTATTGTGGTTTTTTCTCAGTATGGTTCTTTAAGAACAACAGTAAAATTCTCTCAATTTTTACCTATCCGCAAACAACCTTATTGTGCTGTCAGTCTTGAAAGGCTCTTCGCTTCATCTTCAATTATGTTATGACTGTTATTTTTGTCAGTGCATTAAAGCTATCATCGCCTGGGGCACCTGGGTGGCTCAGTGGTTGAGCATCTGCCTTCGGCTCAGGGTATGATCCCTGCCTGGGACTGGGTCTCACATTGGGCTCCCTGTGGGGAGCCTGCTTCTCCCTCTGCCTGTGTCTGTGCCTCTCTGTGTGTCTCTCATGAATAAATAAATAAAATCTTTAAAGCCATCATCCCCGTGGCCTCAAGGCTCTTATTGCTGTGAAGAGTTAAGCTCTCAGCCTAGCTGTCCATTTTTGGGAGATAATGTGCCTTTTCTCTCTGGCTTATTTTAATGTTCTGTCTTTGTACTTCACTCTAAGTGAATATACCTAGGTATTAGTTTTGTACTCATGTATTCTGCTTGTGATTTGTTGGACTGCCTAATCAATGATTGGTATTTTTCATCATTTGAGGAAATTCCACCATTATTTCTTTATCTCCTACTGGAATCCTAAATGCACGTATGTTACATCTCATCCTATCCTTTATGTGTTTTGCCTTCTTTTTTACATAAAAAAAATATCTCTCTCTGAGCTGCACTTGGGTAATTTCTTCAAATGTATCTTCTAGTTGATTTTTTTCTTCTTCTTCTGAAATGTCTAATCTGGTGTAAGGCAGACTGTCCATTAGGTTTGTTCATTTTAAATTTCAATTGCTATACATTTTATTTATAAAAGTTTTAATTTTTTTCAAATAAGCTTATTCAATATATAGTCTCTCGTTAGTTGCTCACATTTTTGTACTGAGTGTTCAGAAAGGAATATGAAAAACTCTATGCCCAGAAAAAGCTCACTATGTAGTACAGAAAATAATCAGGTAGAAAATTAAATTACAGCAGCATGGGGGAAAATGCAACAGGGAGCACAACCTACAAATAAATGTAGCAAACTCATCAAAGGCTTCCTGAAGAAAATGATTAGCTACAAAATGCAAGTGAAGTTACCAGTTAATCCATATTTCTCTTGAGTAGTAGCATTCAAATGACACCAGCTGTTGCACAAATTAGTTTTTAACAGAATTATAGTATCAACACTGTGTTATAGGAGAAAACAAATATCCACTGACTTTTTGAAAATGAACCAATCTGTGATAGTTTTGGAATCCCGCAGTTTCTTATTTTGAGTCCTATGGTCATTCTCTGTGCTTAGATATCCTCCATTCACCCCCAGATTCATTCTCTACTTGGGGGACAGATCATCTGGGTTTTATTTTGCTTCAGTTCCAGTCAATTTCTGAGGAGCATAGCAGGAGGGAGGCCGGCCTGCTTCTTGCCCCAGGCTATGGTTCTGCAGTGGATGCATCCTTCTGGGCTGAAGGACTTGCTAGACAGCCCCTTTCTCCAGCTCTCAACAGGCACTGGTAATATCTCAGGCAGGAAGGTAGTAACAGCTTCCCTGGGTGCCTCAGCCTTCCCTGCTGGTTCCTTAATCCTATCTACTCTTTTTTAAATTGTTCTGAAAACAATACACCCCAATAATTAGCAAGAGTTAACAGACAAGATGCGTTCCTGTGGAGGCCGAGAAAACTCAAGGCCATTCCACCTCAAGTTTAGCGTTAGCACAAGTGCAGCCATCCCAGGCCCCTGTGAATAAGAGCTGAACTTTACCTTACTTCACTTACAGGAAGAAAACAGCCTACAGCTTGACGTCCTAGAAAGCCCCATATTAGAATAAGAACAGAGCCCAAGCCAAGGGCAGGAAGCCCCTATTAGAATGAGAACAGAGCTCAATGCCCTTGAAAGCCCCATATCAAAACGTAAACAGAACTTGAGAAATTCCTCCACCCCTTCAGAAAATCCCTAGACCAGCCTATAAAAAACTAAGCTGAAACCCACCTCGGGGTCCAAGTCCCTGCTCTGCTGTGTCGGGTACACTTGGACCCAAGCTCGAGCTTGCAAATAAACCCTCGTGTGTTTGCATCGGTGTCGGCTCCTTGGTGGTTTCTCGGATTCGCAATCTTGGGCACAACATTCCTTCATGTCAAGGGGGAAAAAAATAAAATTTTACTCAGGCTGAATGACCATGAGGAACAAAACCAGTCAGCACCAAGATAACAAGTTTGCACAAAATTCATCAAAATTTGCAGAAAGATCCCTGCAAACATATCTTATCATGCTCTTCAGCGACTGCTGCCACATCCTGAAACTGTTACCAGAAGTGGCAGGCTGTACTCTGCTGGTCACTCTGCTTCTGAAGTTTGTAGTTTGGCACCTGAGTCTGATCAATTTCGGGGTATGTTTTTGGTTTTTCTTTTCTTTTTTTTTTTTTTTTAAGTTTATTTATGATAGTCACACAGAGAGAGAGGCAGGGACACAGGCAAAGGGAGAAGCAGGCTCCATGCACCGGGAGCCCGACGTGGGATTCGATCCCGGGTCTCCAGGATCGCGCCCTGGGGCGAAGGCAAGCGTCAAACCGCTGCGCCACCCAAGGATCCCTGTTTTTGGTTTTTCAACAGAGGCTGTGTCTCCCCAGTTTGTAAACTGCAGGGCGATAAAGCTTTCTCCTTCCCTATAACTAATCTTTGCATTCCAGGAATTTTTGTTGAGAGTACCTTCATTCAAAAGCCTTTTTAAAATTTCCAGCTGAGGGGATCCCTGGGTCCCCAGGGGGACCCCCTGAGACTCTCAGCTCTCCTCTAACATGAGGGCAGCCTGTGGAGAGTTGTGTCCTCAACCTGTGGGTGGGGCCTACGCTAGAACTGCAGGGGGCTAGCGTTGGAATTGAATTACAGTGTACCCAACTGGTATTGGACCAGTTTTGGTGGAAACAATACCATCTTATCTATTCAAGACTTGATGTCCAAGATGAAATACACAATTATCATGTAGAGTTCTTTCCTTTTGAATTCCTTTCTGGCTCTCAAATCTGATATGGTACCATCAGCGTTGTTACTCCATTTTTGCTACACTCATGCTCTACAGAAAAGGATTTTGAGGAATTGTATTAGGCAGGGTTCTGATGAGAAATATAAGGCATGTTCAGCTGGAGAAATATAAGGCATGTTCAGCTGGAACTTTTTTTTTTTTTTTTTGTGATAGTCATACAGAGAGAGAGACAGAGACAGAGACACAGGCAGAGGGAGAAGCAGGCTCCTCCCTGCCCAGTGGGGTTTAATGCCTCACTGGAACAACTAACAGAACTCCAGAAAGCACTATACTTATGAGTATAAGTTTACTGTGAAGGATATACATAAGGCAAGACCTGGGAGGGTCCCAAATGCACTGTTTCTGTGCCCTCTCCTTGTGAAATCAGGGCGGGACACTATTGGAATTTCATCACATGGACATGGTTAATCATTTCCAGGTCCATTCTCCTCCCCAAAGGTGTGGCTCTAAGTCCCAGCCCTCTAATTACTTGGTTGGCTTTTTGTTTAGTGAGCAGCCCCCATCCTAAAGCTATGTAGGGACCTATTCTGAGTCACCTCATTAGTATAACAAAGACACTCCTATCATTTAGGAAATTTAGACATTTTAGAGACTCTGCTGTGTCAGGAAGCCAAGACAGAGACCAAAAACATTCTTTATTATACAACAGTGATCATGAGATGGCTTAATGAACTTGTAGCTTCTCCCAGAGCACAAGATTTTCAAAAGTCACATTAGTAGTGGGAAGTGACTTAGGACACAAATCAGCATACAACTTAAATTCGGATGTTATTTGCAACCAGGCTTTCCTAAATTAAGGATTTGGCAAGTTATGACAGATGTTGTCCTTTATTTTTTATTTATTTTTTTTTTATTTATTTATGATAGTCACACACACACACAGAGAGAGAGAGAGAGAGAGAGAGAGAGAGAGAGAGAGACACAGGCAGAGGGAGAAGCAGGCTCCATGCACCGGGAGCCCGACGTGGGATTCGATCCCGGGTCTCCAGGATCGGGCCCTGGGCCAAAGGCAGGCGCTAAACCGCTGCACCACCCAGGGATCCCAGATGTTGTCCTTTAAACTTATGAATTGATATCTACATACTTAGCTCACTTTCCAAAAAGATTTGGGACTATGAACAAGACTTCTTTTCAAAATATCCTATGATAAGAAAGTATAATTCACCCAAACTATAAAAATAGTTTAAGTGGTGGCAATAGTACTGAGCTGGGACTCTGTGGGCTTAGATCCAAGTCCTAGCTCAGCCACAATGTTACTCTTGCCTTATCTCTTCTACTCTGTATACAACCAAGAGCAGGACATGATCATATCTGCCACCCTACGCCTGCCACAAGTCAACAGCCAGTTCATACAATGAGGGCATCATGCATTTAAGCTTCGAATAACTATCACTCTTAGAATATTGTTAATATGTAATTTTCAGGCTTTTATCTTAGAAACTTTCTATCATTATAATATGGTATTGAGATTTAAAAATCAATTCTCAATTTAGTAAACATATATAAAATTAATTTTTATATTAAGGTAGAAATTTATCATTTTTCAAGTTTGTGAAAATGAGGCCCAGAAAAATGAAAGATCCATATAATTTATTTTGAGAAAACTACTTTAGGCCAAGTAATATTTGTACTTGCTGGTGGCTATTCAGTAGTATTTAAACATTCGGAAGTATTTTGTGTTTAGTCAGATACTTCTGATTAAATGATTGCCAGCTTGCTTGCCAAAAACATGAGATTTTTTAAGAAGAAAAGGCACAGCAACCAGAACTCTTTAGGTACTTTTGTAAGGTTAATAAAATTTGTCATTTAATAGTAAATTAAATGTATTACCTGAGATGTGTTGCTTTGAAAATGTAGCATGTCATATTGGTGAAATATCTTGAAATGAAATGTGGATAGATTTTAAAAGATATAAAACAAGCAGACAGCATTGGGAGCAGAAAAATGCACCCACCTAGAAAACATGAGAACATAAATAAGCATATGAAGGAGAGAGATCACCCCAGTAAACCAAATGTGGCTATCATGGGAATAACAGGAAATATATTCTTTAATGGCTCATGATCAGTTGTTTGAAACAGGAATCAGGAAAGGGATATTTATTGCAGTCTTTTAGGTGTCTGGAAGATCTTTGTGTTAGAGAGAAGGCTAGGCTGAGCTTCTAAGACCCTCCCAGAATACCACCACAGAAGACCACTGGAGCTGCCACCTGTTACTGTCTGGAAAACGGAGAATCAAGCAGTCACTGTCCTAGATGGACCAGAGTTAGAGATATGCATGCCCTGACGCCCAGCATATGCTCACCCAAAAGCCTTTCATCAGGATAGCACACTCATAATAGCCCCCAGAATGAGACTACTCAATTGATCATCAAAATACATAAATTGTGTTACAGTCACACAACTATATAGCAATGAGAATAAAGAACCAATCTGCAATCAATACTATGGATGAATCTTATAAACACTGTTCAGCAAAAAAAGACAGACAAAAGGAGTTTATATTGTATAATTCCATCCATATAACATACAAAGATAGTCAAAATTAATCTATGGAGTATTTTATATACTCCCACAAAATTTTTTTTAAGTCACTGCCTCAACTGTGAATCTAGGCCCTCACTGTCCTAGCTCCAGTCCACAGGAGCAGACTGGCTGCCTGCACACTGCTCTGGACTTTGATGAATCTAAGGACCCCTGGACCATGCCCCTGGAAAGATCTCCATCCCCAACTTGACTGTGGAATGACAGGGTCAGAAGACCCTGCATCTCACCTGACCTTCCTAAGCTGCAGAGCAGTAATTTGATGGAAGTCAGGTTAAATAAAATTTCTCAAATTTGAGGGTCTTAGAGGTATACCTGCAATTCTGAAATATTCCAGTTTCCAGAGCAAAGCACAGGACAGGGGGTTGGGATGGAGTTGTGTGATGGGTCTGCAGATCAAACTCACTTTCCCATCCACTAGCTGATGTTCTTGGTACTTGCCTCTTTAGTTTAATACTGCCTCATCTGTTAATAGCTTGATGCTGTAGCCTTCTCAGGGACTATATTCTACTGTTTAGATTTTACTGAGAATGAGTTCAGATAAACAGCAAACAAGGAAGAATGGAAAAGTCATGACAGGAGATCAAAGTATGCCTATCTTTTTTTTTTTTTTTTTGTACTTCTTTTCTTCTCTTGCAATATTTCAAACATATTTTTAAAATGATAAAAAAATATATACCTGTCACCTAGCTGTACCATATTTAATCATCTTGCTATGTTTGATTCTGATTTTCTTTTTTAAGAAACAGAACACCACAGATATAGTTATTTCTCCATTCTCCTTCCTCTGCAGAGGTAACAACTGTATTAAATTTGGTACATAACACCCATGCCTTCTTTTTATTTATCTATTTATTTATTTATTTATTTATTTATTTATTTATTTATTATTTATTTTTTTAAATTTATGATAGTCACACAGAGAGAGAGAGAGAGGCAGAGACACAGGCAGAGGGAGAAGCAGGCTCCATGCACCGGGAGCCCGATGTGGAATTCGATCCGGGGTCTCCAGGATCACGCCCTGGGCCAATGGCAGGCGCTAAACCGCTGCGCCACCCAGGGATCCCCCATGCCTTCTTTGTAGTCTTTTGTGTGACATATGTTTGTAACCCCAAATGAAACAGAATATTGTTTTATTTTCAAATCATATAAACTGTATCATACTCTACATTTCAGTCTGAAATTTGCTTTCTTCACTTAACACTACAATTTGGATTTTTTTTCCCTTTTTTTTTTTAAATTTTTATTTATTTATGATAGTCACACAGAGAAAGAGGCAGAGACATAGGCAGAGGGAGAAGCAGGCTCCATGCACCAGGAGCCTGACGTGGGATTCGATCCCGGGTCTCCAGGATCACGCCCTGGACCAAAGGAAGGCGCTAAACCGCTGCGCCACCCAGGAATCCCTACAATTTGGAATTTAATCCATGTTGGTACATACGGCTTTACTTCATTTACTTTTAACTGCTTTATAATATGTCATTGTATGGTAGTACTACAATGTATCTGTTCTCATTGTGTTGGAAATTTGGGTTTTTCCCTCTTGGGTTGTTATTAGAAACAATGCTGCAGACAACATACAAGTACCCTTGTTTGAGTTCCTTACAGCCAATGCTAGCCAATTCCCAGGATCTTGTTGAAATGCAAATTCTGATTCAGGAAGTCTAGGTGGGGCCTGAGATTCTGGAGTTCTAATAAGTTCCAAAGTGATGGTGATGCTGTTGGTGTAATGACAGCCTGCAGGGATACCAGGGGTGCAGTGAATTAAGCTTCGAAATCTTAATTTTGGCTCAGGTCTTGATCATGAGATCAAACCACACTCTTTCTCCCTCTGCCCCTCCCTGTGCTTGTGTTCTTTCTCTCATTCTCTCTCTCTTTCCCTCTCTCTCAAATAAATAAATAAATCTCAAAAAAAAAAAAAAATAGAGGCTACCTCTTAAGTAGAGTATGTATTAAGAAGTGGAATGGTTGCCTTAAAGAGTATAGGTATCTTCAACTTCATAACACTTTTCCAAATTACTCTGCACAGTGGTTCTACTTTATACCCTCTCTGCATATGACGGTTCCCTTTACTCTACATTTTTACTAACACTTGATTTTATAAGAATTTAAGTTGTTTAGATGACTATACAGTTTTTCTCCATACCAGATTGTGGTGTATCATATCAAACAGATTTTCAGATTTTGAACCAACCTTTCACTGCTGAGAGAAGGACCTTATTTGAATTTGCTGAATTTGTTAAGCAATTATTAAGGATTTTTCACTCTAATAAGTGAAACCAGCCTACAGTTTTCTTTTCTTGTACTTTACCAGTTTGATTTTGGTATCAAGATTGCATTAAATTCATAAAGTGAGTGTTTCTTTTTATATTCTCTGAAACAGTATATGTTAGGAAGTGTCTGTGTACATTTTGTTTATTTTGAGAGATTATGGTGTTTTAGGGAAAGGATAATTTTTTATTAACAACTCAATTTCTTGAATAGTTACTTGGTTTTTGAAGATTTTCTATTTTGGGGAGTGCCTAGGGAGCTCAGTTGGTTAAGCATCTGCCTTGAACCCAGGTTATGGGTTCAGGGTCCTGGGATCAGGCCTCAGGTCAGGCTCCCTGCTCAGTGGGGAGTCTGCTTCTCCTTCTCCGTCTGCTCTTCCCCCTGCTCATGCTCTCTCTTTCTTTCTCTCCCTCCCTCCCTCAAAATAATAAGTAAAATCTTAAAAAATTTTTTTCTAGGGATGCCTGGGTGGTTCAGTGGCTGAGCATCTGACTTGGGCTCAGGGTGTGATCCTGGGGTCCCAGGATGGAGTCTCACCCACATCGGGTTTCCTGCCTGGAGCCTGCTTCTCCCTCTGCCTGTATCTCTGCCTCTCTCTCAGTGTGTCTCTCATGAATAAATACATAAAATCTTTAAAAAAATAAATTAAAAATATGTTCTATTTTAAGTCTTTTTCCCTTAAAACATTATTTAATATTATTTCTCGAGTTGTTATTGTAAAGTTACTATATTGTTTTTGTATAATTTCTTATCACCATTTTTAAGTTTACTATATTTCTAGTTTGATTTGAGTGATTGACTATTTTCATTCAGATAACATGAACTGAAGAAAAATCTGAATTATAAGATGTTACAAATATAATCCATTTCCATTTATAAACTCAAATTAGGCTAACAAATTTCTGCTTCAACATAGGTCCCAGTATTAATGAATGCCTGGAATGACCTGTAGCTAGGCTGGAGCTTGAGAAAAAGCATCTGTATTACAGAATTTTCTTGTTAAAATGACTTCAAAGTTTATCCTGTCCACCTTTCCACTTAGTTCAGGAATTCTCTCTTCAATATCCTACACTAATAGTAGTATTAGCCTTAAATGAAAGACATGTGGCGGTGGTTTACAGTCTTCACCTACCAACATTTCCCTTAAATACTCCTTATTCTCTTCATTTACTTACCGAAATATCACTTTATAATTATCACTTCATAATCACTATCTCTTCATAGTTAAGAGCATAATTTCAATGCAGCCCAAATTTGAACAGATTTTCCTTATATAGGGGTGCTTTGGTGGCTAAGTCAGTTGAACCTCTGCCTCTGGCTCAGGTAACAATCCGGGGCCTGGGATCAAGCCCTACATTGGGCTCCCTGCTCAGTGGGGGGTCTGCTCCTGCCTTTCCTTCTGCCCCTCCCTTCTGCTCATGTGAGAGCACGTGTGCACACACACTCTCATAAATAAATAAAATCTTTTTTTTTAAAAAAGATTTTCTGTGTAAACAGAAGAGATAGCAACGTATGAAAGGACATAAGGAAAGAGCGAATCTGAGCAGTCAATATGAGAATTAATGTGGCTAGACTACACTAACTCCCCTCCAACCCAACAGGAAAGGAAAAGAAGAGATCTCAAGTAACATTTCTCAGGCAACCTGCAGATGATTTCAGATGGAAACCTGAAGGAACAGTCTAAGAGTGAAAAAAAAGTTTACTAGCTTTTTTTTCACTTTTTCAATATCTGTATTAGATATAATCTAGTGAAAACTGAATGAACTATTTTAGACCAAGGAGAGAGGCTAGTATAAAGTCAAATACTCGAAAGCATAGAAGGAACCATTAAGTTGGAGTTACACTGGGTAATACAAATGGGAAGAAATGAGTAGTTTTTACTTTTTACCTTACCTAGTTCTATTCTGTCATTTGTTTAAATCCATGAGCATACATTACATTTTTATATAAAAATAGTTAATAAATTATGGGGTGTCTAGGTTGCTCAGTCATTTAAATATCTGCCTTCAGCTCAGGTCATGATTCTAGGGTTCTGGGATGGAGCCTCTCATCTTAGGGGACTCTTGGCTCAGCAGGGAGCCTGCTTCTCTCTCTGCTTCTGCCTGACACTCCCCATGCTTGTGCCCTCTCTGTCTCTGTTTAAATAAATGAATAAAATCTTGTTTAGAAATAAATTAAAGCAAGGTATTTTTATTCATTTGAAGTACATATGTAGTTAACTGGGTGTCAAAGTTGTAGGAGGTGACTCATTTTTTTTTAAAGATTTTATTATTTACTTATTTATTCATGAGAGACGCAGAGAGAGGCAGAGACACAGGCAGAGAGAGAAGCAGGCTCCATGCAGGGAGCCCAATGCGGGACTCGATCCTAGGACCCTAGCATTAGGCTCTGAGCCCAAGGCAGGTGCTCAACCACTGAGCCACCCAGGCGTCCCAAGTGACTCATTTTTAAAAGCAGTTTACAAACAAAGGGCAAATATCCCTAAAGATCGTTCTTTAAAACATTTAAATATCACCCTTTATAATATAGCAAAGACAAGTTTATGACTATTCCAAGATGAGTTCTCAAAATTCAGATTCATTTGTTTAAAAATTGGTAATTTTATGGCAAGGAAAATGGATGATGTGTTGGTTTTCTTTCAGGCTGACCTTTAATGTTATGATTTTGTGGAAGCGGTGAGCCCTTCCATTAAAGCCTAGTGCTCAAAGTGGGAGGAGAGGCTGGGGAGAGGGGAGGTGAGCCTAAACAAAGAAACCTAACCATACCCTATATACATTTTAGCAACTCTATCATCCTGAGCTAAGAAAAGGATCTTTCTCAACCCAACTGAATTTTATCCTAGGTAAAACAGAAAAAACTAAACACCTAAAAATCTACTTTCCATCTTATTGTTGTGCAGCAGTATCAGATATGAAAGTCAGTATTCACCTCAATCATCAGGGCTTGTGGTTTTGTTTGGTCTCTTATACAGGAACTGTGAATTTTTTTCTGCATGATGAGGTTGCAGTCTTGTAAGCTTATGGCCAGTTGACTATAATTTATGTTCCCAGAGAAGTGGCAGAGTCTAGTGCTTACCACAAGCCCTAGAACCAAGTCGCCTGAGGTTAAGGCCAGGCTTTACTCCCAGCTACTTTTGTAGACTTGGACAAATAGTCAGTTTCTGCACCTCAGTGTTTCCATCAATAAAATGGAGACACTAGAATCTAATGAGGAGGGACAGAGCAGGGAGAATAAAACGGCTCACTTTTTATAAAGTGCTTAAAGCCTTGCCTGGCCTGCACAGTAAGCTTCCTGGAAATAATAACTGTTTCACACAGCCAAAGAAAACTCTTAGCTGGGTTTAGAATCTCCTCAGTGCAGACTCTGCATGCAGCCATAGGATTGAACTGCTGACCACAGCCAGACCATTGCCCCTTGAATACGTACTTTTTATGGACTGAATGTTTGTGTCTTCCCAAAATTCATGTTGTCCCCCCCCCCGCCTCCCCCGCCTCCCCAGGATTTTAGGAGGTAAGGCCTTTGGGAGGTGATTTGGTGATGAAGTGATTTGGTGATGAAGCCCTCATGAATGGGATTAGTGCCTTTGTAAAAGAGACCCCTAGACCACTGTCCATGAAGCAGGAAGCAGATTCTTACCAGACACGGGCTCTGCCAGCACCTGGGTCTTGAACTTCCTAGCCTCCATAATTGTGAAAAATAAATTTCTGTTTATAAACTATTCAGTCTATGGTATTCTGTTATAGCAGCCCAGATGGACTGAGACAAAACTTAAGGATCACACTTACCAATATTGAAACTTCTGGATGAATCTCAGGAAAGCTCAATTATATTTATAGAAATTAAATTCAAAACTTCTGAGAAAAAAAAAAAAAACTTCTGAGAAACCCATGAGTATCCTAACACCTGCTTCCAGGTTCTTTCATCAGAACAGCATAAATTAGGGCTAAAAAATTGTATAATGCTACTTCACTGGATAACTTATTTAAAAGTCAGGCCAGTTTTACTAAACCTTTGGACAGAATGAATAGGATTCTAACATTCTAGAGCAATGTTTATTAAGACAGAATCAGTCACAGGACGCCTGGGTGGCTCAGTGGTTGAGCGTCTGCCTTTGGCTCAGGGTGTGATCCCAGGATCCAGTATTGAGTCCCGCTTTCAGCTCCCTGCATGGAGCCTGCTTCTCCCTCTGCCTATGTCTCTGCCTCTCTCTCTCTCTCTTTCTGTGTCTCTTATGAATAAAAAAATAAATCTTAAAAAAAAAAAAAAGACAGGATCAGTCACAAATGTGCGTAGATCTGCTTTAACTACTCAGGTGCTCATATAACCTCGATCAATTATCTTCAAGGGCTGTGATGTGTCTCCTGAGAAGTCCATGGTATGTTTAAAATGTTTATTAGAAAGTTCTCTAAGCTAAACTTCACCTCTCTATTCTTTTGGTTTTGGGGTTTTCACAAAGTGGTCATTTGTATACATGCTAATACTTAGAATATTTAAAGCCAGTGAAAGTAGATTCTCTCAGGGATTATGTACTTGAATCTCAACTTGTAAGGTAAAACTTTCTGATAATCAAATTTACTCATGAAAATCTTTTAAGTTGCTCCAAAGTAAAATCCTATTAAAGCTGATTTTACCTCCTGGTTGGAAGATTGTTCTTTTGGCTGGTCTGTAAATGAAGTGGTTGGCCAGGACTTAGGAACCAGATCCTATGAAAATTACTTACCTTATTCATTTGGCAAAAATGTGTACCATTCAAATTATCCATATGATGGAACAACATGAAATATTTTAGTGTTGTCCACTAAAAAAACCCCCCCAAAACCCAAACCCACTTAACGATCGTCAACATGCCAGGCATTGTGCGAGACTGGCAACTTGTCCCATATTTCTCATCAATTTAAATGTGGAAAAATAGACAATTCTTTTTAACTAAATGGGGAAGCCACTCCTAAAATGAAACTGAGATTTAAAGAGATTAGGGAGAAGAGTATAGAGTAAAATAATCGGATATGATGACCCGAACAACTCTACTGCTGAATCTTGATAAAGGAGTTCACAAAGTGTCATTTTATTTCTTCATTTTCCAACCTAACTTCTAACATTATTTCATGAAAATCTGACTCATCACCAAAGGAACAATGGTTTGCAGCAAGTTCCCAGAGTATTTATTTTTTAGGATTAAGGAAAATTGTTTAGGATTTAGTTTCCAGGAAACTCCAAATAATTGCCATTTATTTAGCAAAATATAGTTTTTCACTAGGACAAATTACAAAGATACCTTCAAGTGGACTGTTCAGTTAATCCTTTTAAGATACGTACTTTGAAGTCATTCTAGAAACAGAAACTAGACTTCAATCCTTCAGTTGTACAGAAAAATATATTGTAAGTTGTCATAAAGCAAGAGTGACAACAAAAATCCCCAGCAGCAATAATTGGATCTTCCCAGGAGAGCATCAAGGCTTCCCACACTTTCCCTTACCATATGAATAGAGGTGAATTTCATTAAAATAAAGATAAAAGTTTTTGTGGTTTTGTTGTTGTTGTTGTTTTTTGGTGAGGAAACCAAAGCTCCTTAATGACCAAAGCTTAATAGATATTGAATAGAAAAACACATTCCATTCCCATATCTTTCTTAAGATCTGGTCTGGGTAGGAAGGGTTCAGTTAGCTGGTATGTGAGTGAACGATAGGGTTTTTTTTGTTTTGTTTTGTTTTTTTAAAGGTAGTGGTGTCCAAGTTGATTCTTCCATCACTGAAGCCAAACTACAGTAGTTTTGCCAAAATCTGGCAATTTGAAGTGCAGAAAATATATTGTGGAAAAGCACTAAATCTTAATCTTACTAACTGCCATTTACTTCATGACCCTGAACAGCCATTGAACTTCATTCCTTTATTAACTTTAAGGGACAGGAAAGGGATCAAATAAATGGAAACTTCAAAAAGCACTGTGTGAACTACAAAACACCACAGCTAAGAAGCATAAAGGACTACAATTATTTAGACAATTCAGAGAAAAAAATGTAGTGTGAATCTTTTATTTTGACAAAACAAACTTTTACAAATTATACACTCTAAAACTACCAAAGTTTCACTTGTTTAAAAAATAAGACTAGCATCCTAGACTCCTAAGATTTCAGTCATGAATAAAATAGTACCAGATTTTCATTGTATAAACTAGCTGCATTTTATATACCATAAAGGTGAAGAGAACTGTGACCAAACATTCAATAGTTTCAAGTGTACCTATAAGAAACATGTGGACATACTTGGGTTTTCTACCCGACACATTTTCATATCAACAAACATCTAAGTAACTGACATATATATTTCCATTAACAGCAGACACAACTCCACAAAATCAAGTTACACAAATCCTTTGCTTTTAATCATCTCAATTTGGAAATTGAAAAATAAGAAGAATGTAGAGTTTAAGTAGAAAAAAATGCTATACTTATTGCACACGAGCGCATCATGACAAATAATGCTAGAAGTAGTTTCCCTCAGGAATGATTTTTGAAAACTTAGATTTTATTGGAAAAGTTAAAAATCTTTAGTGTGAAAAGCAGGTTAAATGAAGTATTGACTCAATCTCTAAAGATCTAGTAAATTATAGATTTTGTGCAATTATTACTAATACACATGTTCTGAGATTAATATTGACTCCA
This sequence comes from Canis lupus baileyi, assembly GCF_048164855.1. Lineage (NCBI taxonomy): Eukaryota > Metazoa > Chordata > Mammalia > Carnivora > Canidae > Canis > Canis lupus. The sequence continues at coordinate 36,959,142 of NC_132848.1, forward strand.
TTAGAACATTTAGAAGGTTCTGAAGTACCTATTTTTTATAGTTCTCTTTAGCTTTATATGTCAATGAAACGTAAGATTCCTCAGTGAGAAGTTATATAGCTTGTTCTGTACTAGATACAGGTAGTGTATAGGATTCCAAACAAGCGACCGTTTTTCACCTTCAAGGAACCTCTGTTTATACAAAATTGGACTGTTCTTACCCACATGTATGGATAAAGGTGCTTCTCAAATGTACATAGCCCATTTCCATAATCCTAAAACAAAAAGGCACACAAATGGATAATAGTTTACATATTTTATGTGAATATTTTTGATATGTCTTTAAACAAATTCAATTGCTTTCTAGAAAGGTGTGACAAACTTCGTACAAATTTCTCCCACTTGGGAAAGTAAAGATCTAGAACTCTCTAAACTCTGCAGTTCTGTGTGATTTATATATTGGTTCATTCACTCTGCAAGCTGTTAACTCACTCTTTAACCTTTATGGGCTGCAGATTCTTAGGTTTCAGCAGTTAGGAGACCAAAAAGACTAAGGGAGAAGGATTTGTTAGAATTAATCTCCCACAATGTTGTTTTGAATCTGTTACAAGTCAACTTAATATGCTTGTGAGTTAAATTCTACAATAATTATATAAACATTTACCCTAACAAATTTGAATGAAATATAATTAAGAACTACATTTAAACTCTGTAATTTTAATGAAAGGTATTTTTTCATTTATATACAAAATAATTCAATAGCCAGCAGCATTTAAATAAAGAAATGGTCCCATCTCTTCTCTTTTCCCCTTTTATAAAGTGCTATTTTTAACTGGGTAGATTTATTATCCAGCCTTTTAATAACTTCACTGTACATCTCTAACAGATTCAAGGAAACATTGGAAAATGGAAAGTCTTTAGTATTAGAAACATTTGCAAAATTGCTACAAAGCACAGACTATGAGTGTATTTTATTAGTAAAATAAAAGTGTACCTTATGTAAGAATCATTGATTTAATAATTACTTCACAGAAGCATAGGCTCATTAACATTTATGCCACTTTTTGCTAATCATCTAAACCAGAGACAGCTTCTGTAGGCAATTCACATCTAAGCATCATCAAATAGGGTAATGTCAAATAGAACCAATGGTTATATGATTCCTAGAATTAAAACTGGCCTTTTAGAATAGCAAAACAAATTAGTGAGAATCAGAACCAGAGGCAATGTTTAAGTAGAAGTACCATAGATTGTTAAGTGTTCTCTTTAAATAAAAACGTGTGTAGCTATTAATAAGGTACCTTAATACTGAGTGCACTGATACTAGATAGTTAAGAGGAAACCACAGTACAGATTACCTCAAAAATGAAGAATGTTGCCTATTTCTTTAGTTCAGTGATTAAAGTTGAAATTTCCTTTAAAAAAATAGTTGAGCACTATTTACGATACAAACAGGATACTATTTTCATTCACATTATTTTCTAAATAGTATTTTTGCTTTTCAACTTTGACTTGACCTTCAGTAGTATTTTAGCAGGTAAATGCAGTAAGTAAAAAACCAAAAATCAGGGCAGTATGTAGTTTTGTTCACATGTATAATTTCACTACAACTTGCATTTTTTTGTTGCTCTTGGAAGAGTAACCACTTTTAAAAATAGAAATATAAAAGTGCAATATTCCTTATTTTGCATGGCAGCCAGTATTGGTAAAATCAAAGGAACCCTCAATCATGCATTCTGTACACCCAATTTAAATACATTTTCAGTCCTCAGAAACAGGGACTCCAGGGCAGAGGGGTGGCCTGGGGAAAAGGGGCCTAGGGCAAGGTTTGATGAAACCACCTGTAAACCTACTACAACCCAGAACGCTGTTCAAGGAATTCTTCCCACCCATTCAAACGCCCCAAGTGAGAATGCAGAATTTACCTTCTTTTCTAGTCTCAGTTTCTTGTACACTTGGTATTATATTTCCGAAGACCAATAAACCTAGTATTTTCTGAAAGAAACTATTTTTACCCAAATACATTGGACTTCGGCCTCAATTTGAAGGAGGATGAGTGTCCTTTAAGAGCCCGATCCTCCTCTTCCTCCTCTCCTTCCTCCTCCAGTGGCTGCTCCGGGTCTCTAAAAGAGGGTGTAGTGTGGATGATCTGAGTCCGAAAGCGTATTTTATTGAGTCTGGGTTTTATTCGTCCACTAGAGCTGCCAGGGGCCTTGCGACCTGGATCCTTCACTTTGCCTCCAGCCCATCCGTCGGTCAAGTGGTGGTGGTGGTGGTGGTGGTGGTGGTGGTGGTCTCCTCCATCCTCCAGGACGTGTGAGAGTTTGTAGGTGATGAGGTGTGAAGGGAGCACCTTGGATAGCCTCCAGCGCCCACCCCCGCCGCCTGCGGCACAGTCTCCATCGTCCTCGTCCAGGGCTCCCACGAGGTTCTTGATTTCCTCCGCGATGCTGGGGCTCAGATACTGGGAGGCCTTTCTCCCACTGTAGTCCCTGATGTCCACGTCTGCGTCGTAAGCCCCCACCAGCAACTTGACCACCTCCACGTGCCCGTGCATGGCAGCTAGGTGCAGGGCCGTGTAGCCTCCGCTCGTCCTGGCGTTTATGTTCACTGGCAGCTGGTGTTTGTTGGCGAAGTTGACCAGCATGGCCAGCAGCTCCTGTCTGCCATGTTTGGCGGCCCAGTGCAGGCAGGTGAAGCCGGTGATGAAGTCCCGCTTGGCCAGCAGGCCGGGCTCGCAAGTGAGCAGGCCTTCGAGGCTGTCCCACTTGCCGTCCGAGGCTGAAAGCATCCAGGCGTGTTCCAGAGGGTCCAGCGTCACCGAGCCCCCGCCGCTCTCCTCCTCCGCAGACGAAGAAGCGACAGATGCGCTGTCCGAGTCGCCCCCGCCCTTGCCGCGTCCTCCGCCAGAGGAGCTCCCGGGGCTGCTTCCCCCCGCACAGACGCTCCTCTTCAGCTGCGGGGAGCTGCCCATCACGAGGTCTCGGAGGCTCTGGCGGGGCGGCCTCGGGGTGCCGACTACCCCGGGGGCGGTTCCCGCGTCCGTCTCCGCGCAGCCGTGGGGCGGGGGCGGGGGCGCGGGCGCGGGGTCCTCGCTGGGCCCGGGGCCCGGCCCCCGGGGGTGAGACTGCGCGTCCCGCCGCGGGTGCCTGGGCCGGGCCCCGGCGCTCAGGGGTGGCCCGCTGCCGCTCTCGCGGTCCACGCCCGGCGGCCCCCCATCGCCCGGCCCGCCGCCCGGACGCGGGGACGCCTCGGGGGACGCCGCCTCGGAGCGCTGGCCGCCGTCCGGGACCTCCGGCGGGGCGCCGCGGCTGGCCTCGGGCTCTGCGGGCTCTGCGGGCTCTGCGGGCTCTGCGGTCCCCGCGGCGCGGGGCAGGTCCGGCGGGGCCCCCTCCAAGAACCTCTTCTTGAGGTGCACGAACTTGGAGCCGTCGGCAGGGTCGGTGCGCACCGTGGCCACGGCGTTCACCAGCTCCTTGAAGCGGGCGCGGGCGCGTTGCTCGGGGTCCCCGCCCAGGGCACCCCTGAAGCGCTGCACCAGCTCGGCGTGCGGGGCCCGCCCCCCGCGCTCCCGGAGGAAGCGCAGCACCGCTTCGACGCTCAGCTCCGCGGGCCCCTCCATCCCTGGCCACCCTGCTCGTCCGGCGGCGGAGGCTCAACCCGGCCCCATCTCCGTGGGCGGCTCACCCACCCACCGTCCAATCCGCCGGGCCCTAAGGCTCCGCGCCCGGACGTCCGCGGCGGGACGCGCCGCCGCCGCCGCCCGACTGGGGCCGCACCCCGGCCGGACACGCCCCCGCCCGCCCCGCCCCGCCCACTTCCGGTCCCCGCGCGGGCCGCCCGCCGCCTCACGCCCCGCGCCCGCCCCGCCCCCTTCCGGTCCCGCTCGCCGCTGCCCGCTGGCTGAGATTTGCTTCCTCCGGCGGCCCCGCGCCGGCCGTGGGGTTGCTGCTCTCTGAGACGTCGGCGGGCGCTCCCGGGGGAGGCTCGCGGCGCGCGCGCGGCGACTCGGCGCGGTTGTCGGCGCGCGCCCTGCCCGGCCGGGCCGCCGCCCCCCGGCTCTGCGCCCCCGCGTCTCGGAGGCCGCGGGGCTTGGCTCCTCCCCTTTCCCCGGACATTCCGCGCCGCCTCTCCCCCCGCCGGAGGCCCGCCCCGCCCGCCCCGCCCGCCCCACCGGCCTCCGCCCCGCGGGTCCCACCCTCCCCGGCCCCCCTCTGCTCCCTCCGTGGTCGGGACGCTCGGCGCGCGGGCCCGGGGCTGAGCCCTCCCGCTCGGGACCATGGCCTCTGAGGTGGCGCGGCACCCGGTGAGTCCCCGCCGACCCCTCACGCCCCTCCGCGCCCCGCCTGCCCCTGCCCCTCCCCCAGCGCCCCGCCCCGCCCCGCCGGCCCGGCCCGGCCCGACTTCGCTTCCTCCGCCGAGGCTCGGGCCCGCCGCGCAGACGGGCCGCGCCCCTGCTTGCCCGCGCTCGGCTGCCCCTGCTCTGCCCCGCGGCCTGGCGCTGCCCAGTCCCTCCCGGGCCCCCCCGCCCCGGCGGACCCCGCGGGGTCCCTCCTCCTCCTCCTCCCCCCCCGTCCGGCTGCAGCGCGGCCCGGTGAGCGCCCCTGCCCGAGCGGACCCCTCGGGGAGCGGGGCCCCCCTCCTCCTCCTCCTCCTCCTCCTCCTCCTCCCGCAGCAGCGTGGCGGTCGGTGGCCGCCGGGAGCCGGGGCTCGGTCTGCAGTCCCCGGAGGGGTCGGCACGGCTTCCCCCGCTCCTCAGGGAGCGTGGTCCCTCCTGGTAACGGCCCTGGCCGCGCGGAGCCCTTGAGCGCAGTCGTACGCTCTCCCGGACCGCGCTTGCGGGGTCCAGCGTGTCCGCCGGTGGGATTCGCGGTGTGTGTGTGTCCTTGGCGCCCTGACGTTAACAGAACGTATGGGAGTGATGTGTTCAGTGTTTCATACTTGTACAACCGCTTACATGCATAGATTCCATCGGTTCTCAAACTGTGGTCACAACTATTTTCATGACAATAGCAGCCAGGTACTTGCCCTTTTCGCCCTCTTTCTAAGTAGACGTGGAGCTCTCCAGGGACTGCACGATGTGGAAGGACCTCGCTTCTCGGAGGGCTGATGTGTGTCCTTTACTTACTAATGCTGTAAATATTGCTGGTTCCACTCCAGGTTAGCGGGAGCTCTGTGGGGCCTGAGACCACAAGGATTGGGCACTCTTGCTGTAAGCAGTCTTCCTAGATTAGTTTGGCCTGCAGGATGGAGCTGGGACTGCAGCCTGAGAGGTGAGAGGACCTGTGGAAGTCAGCGCAGTTGGTTTCCTCCTCGGTAGAGCCAGGACCAGGGTTTTTCCTCCTGATTCAGGCCAGGTCACTTTCTACTTTTGGCTCTCTCAGCCCCTCCCTCTGTTCACACTCTCTAAAATAAATAAAACCTTATATTTTTTTTAATGGGTCATAAGCTTAGATGTAAAACATAAACTATAAAACTATTAGGAAAAAACCTAGACTTATGCAGAGTTTGGAGAAATCCGTGTTTGGAGAAATCCGAGTGCTTGTGTCTGAACTGTGTTACACTTCTTTTGCGTGTGTGTAGGAGAGGAAAATGTGCTTCATACACGGATTCAGAGTAATCTGCAGAATTAGACCTGGGCAGAGTACTTCATCTAATTGGTGTTGGACCTTCTTGTTAAGCGCTGTGCTCATTTTGCAATAGCACGGCTACCTTTAATTGTAACCTTTTTATTTTGGGGTAATTGAGGATTCAGATGCAGTGGTGCAGTTGGTAAATAACAGGCATCCCCTGTAACCTTTATCCAGTTTTCTTCAGTAACAGCACCCTGCAAAACCGCACTACAAGAGCACAACCAAGACTTTGCCATTGATACCGTGGAGGAGAGAGAAGTTTCCATCACCACAGAGTTCCTCAGGTGGCCACTTAATCCACATTCACTTCATTTTTACCCGACATCCTCCATAACCCCTGATAACCACTAATCTGTTTTTCATTCTATAATTTTCTCATTTCAGGAATGTTATTTAATAATCACATAACCTTTGGGGATTGGATTTTTTTTCACGGAGCAAAATTCTCTGAAGAATTTCATCCAGGTGGTTGCATGTGTCATTAGTTTGCTCCTTTTAGTTGCTGAATAGTTTTCCATGAGATAGATGTACCACACTTTGTTTCAAAGACACCTAGTTGTCTCCATTGTTGGGCTACTATGAATAACATTGCTATAAACATTCCAGTACAGCTACAGGGAATGTAACACAAGTCTTCCTTTTTCTGGGATAAATGCCTAGGAGATAAGTTGCTGGGTCACATGGCAGTTACATGTTTAGTTTTGATGAGAAACTTAAAAACTATTTTCCAGAGTTTCTGTACCATTTTACATTCCCGTCAGCGATGTAGATGGGATCAGTCTCCCCATATCCTCATGAGCATTTAGTGTTCCTATTTTTTATTTAGACATTCAGATAGGTATGTATGTATGTGTGACCAGTATAGTGGTTTTAATTTGCATTTCCATTATGATTAATGATGCTAAGGATCATTTTATGGACTTGTCATCTGCATATTCTCTTCATCGAAATGTCTCTTCATTTCTTTAGCCCATTTACTAATTGGAATTTTTTATTGTTGATTTTAGAGGGTTTTTAAAATAGTTTTTAAAAATATTTTATTCATGAGAGACACAGAGAGTGAGGCAGAGACACAGGCAGAGGGAGAAGCAGGCTCCATGCAGGGACCCCGATGTGGGACTCGATCCCTGAACTCTGAGATCACACCTTGAGCCAAAGGCACATGCTCAACCGCTGAGCCACCCAGGTTTCCCGAGGGTTTCTTATTCTTTTTAAAAAATATGTCTGAATGCCAGTCCTTTCTTGATATGTAGTTTGCAAATGTTTTCTCTCAGTCTGTTTTTTTTTCCCCTCCATCCTCTTAAAAGACTCTTTTGCAGAGCAAAAGTTTTTAATTTTGACAAAATCTGTTTTAGCAGTTTTCCTCCCTATGGATTATACTTTTGGTTTGAAGTCTAAGAACTCTGCATAAGTCTAGGTTTTTTCCTAATAATTTTATAGTTTATGTTTTACATCTAAGCTTATGACCCATTAAAAAAAAATAAGGTTTTATTTATTTTAGAGAGTGTGAACAGAGGGAGGGGCTGAGAGAGGGAAAGAGTCACAAGCAGACTCCCCACTGAGCTTGCTGTGGGGCTTTATTTCACCACTCTGATCATGACCTGAGCTGAAATGAAGTCAGACTTTTTTTTTTAAGATTATTTATTTATTCATTCATGAGAGACACACACGCACACACACATACACAGAGAGGCAGAGACACAGGCAGAGGGAGAAGCAGGCTCCATACGGGGAGCTCAACACAAGACTCAATCCCAGGACCCCAGAATCACACCCTGGGCTGAAGGCAGGCGCTAAACTGCTGAGCCACCCAGGGATCTCCTACTATTTTTATTTTATTTTATTTTATTTTATTTTATTTTATTTTATTTTATTTTATTTTATTTATTTTATTTATTTTATTTTATTTTATTTATTTTATTTTTTATTTTATTTTATTATTTTATTTTATCTTTTTTTTTAAGATTTATTTATTTATTCATGAGAGACACAGATTTCTCATTTTGTTCATGTTGTCGTTGTACCTCCTTGTCCCAGGCCCCTGTACAGGGCTTTGGCAGTTACTTAGTGTGCCAGCAGTTTGCATCTGTTGCCACCATAAGCACTTAATTTGAACAGCCTTCTTAAGCCATACATTTATGCTGATGTCATGTTAGCTCTTCTCTACTGTGACATGGGCCTTTGAGATCATTTCTAGGGCTCTCTGTTTTGGGAGAAGATAGACTGTTTGTCATATAATAACAGAGATTCTGTTGCATAGAAAAGAAATATAATCTATCATTTCTATATAACTCTGAGAGCCAAAAGAACCTAATGCTGAATTGTAACTTGGAGAAAATATTTTAATCTCCTTTCGCATTTGCTTGTTTTGGTGTATACTTACTTTTTATTGCTGCTTACTAATATGTTGTCATAATCATCCTATCCTCAGATGTTCTAAGTTTTTGTTAGCTACTACTTTCCCATGTATTGATTACTTACGTTTAGTTAGAAAATTTTTTTATATCTTTGTGAATTATGTTTTTTTGTTAAGGTATAATTTAGTATAGTGAAATTTACACTTTTGTAGTATAAAGTTTTGAGAGTTTTGATGAACACAAACAGTTGTGTAACCACAACCACAAAGATGTAGAATAGTTCTATCACCATCCAACCCCATATTCCTTTGTGCTTCTTTGTAGTCCTCTTCCTTATCTCTGACAATCACTGGTCAGTTTTCTGCCCTTATTATTTTGTTTTTACCAGAGTGTCCTATGTATGGAGTTATCATAGCCTTTGAGCTGGCTTCTTTCACTGAATGGAATATCTTTGAGATTTGTCCATGTTGCATGATCCTTTTTATTGCTGAGTACTGTTCCATTGTATAGATGTGTCATAATTGAGTTTGTTCATTCTTTCTCCATCTGAGGAACATTTGGGCTGTTTCTAGTTTTAACAGTTTTGAATGAAGTTACTGGTTATATTCACATACAGGGTTATATGTCAATATATTTTTTCTTTTCATCTGGGTTGTTACCTAGGAGTAAGATTGCTGAGTAGAATGGTAGATGTGTATTTAATTTAAGAAACAAACAAATGTTTGTACCAATTTGCATTACTACCAGTAGTGACTGAGAGCCCTTGTTGCTTTGCATCTTTACAGGTGTTGTCAGTTTTTTTAAAAGTCATTTTGATAGGTATGTAGGGATATCTTGTGATTTATTTGGCTTTACCTAATGACTGATGATACTGAGCATCTTGTCATGTGCTTATTTGCCATCCTTATATTCCTGGTGAAATATATGTTCAAAACTTTTCCCATTTTTTAAATTATGTAATTATTGAGTTGTATAAGTTTTAAGTATATGTATATTTCTCATATAAGTCCTTTATGAGTAAATGACTTACAAATGTTTCATCAAAGTATGTGTCTTGTGGGGTGCCTGGGTAGCTCAGTTGTTGAGTGTCTGCCTTTGGCTCAGGGCGTGATCCTGGGGTCCTGGGATCGAGTTTTGCATCAGGCTTCCTGCAGGGAGCCTGCTTCTCCCTCTGCCTGTGTCTCTGCCTCTCTCTCTGTGTGTCTCTCATGAATAAATAAAATCTTAAAAAAAAAGTATGTGTCTTGTATTTTTGTTCTCTTCATAGTGTTTTGAAGAGCAGAAGCTTTTTAATTTCAATTTATCATTTTTTCTTTTATGGATCACACTTTTGGTGTTGTAGCTAAGAAATTTTTGTCTAAGCTAAGGCCACAAGGTTTTAGGTCTACAATCTATTTTGAGTTAATTTTTGTGTATGGTACAAGGTTCCTTTTTTTTTTTTTTTTTTCCATATGAGAGTCCAGTTGTTCCAGCACCATTCTTTAAAAAGACTCTTTTCTCCATTTAATTGCATTTGCACCTTGTTGGAACTCTACCCCTCCCTCCTCCCCCCATTGCCCCTTTGACTGCTCTGGATCACATCGCTCTGTTCTTTCAAAACATTGACCACACTCGGCTTTCTTTCTTTAGCTGCCTCCTCTCCACTAAGCTCTTAGAAAGGAGGAACTTATTTTTTATGGGACTGAGGATGGAAAGGGTATCCAGGCAGAGGGAATGATAGTTGTAAAGTGCCTGAGGGGGTGGAGCTTTGGCATGTCTGAAAACATGTCCAAAGGGAGGGCATCAAAATCAAGATGAAGCTGGAGAGAGGGATAGATGGTGGTCAAATCCTGCAGGGCCAGAGAGAGGCCATAGTACCAAAGGAGAGTATGGCCCGGGGCAGAAGGATTACCCTAGAGAAGAAAGGGCATCCTCACATATGATACTCCTCTTTATCAGTGTGGATAAAAAAAAAAAATAATACAAATTTCTTTTATTTATTGCCTTTGTCTTGTTCCACAGCTCCCTAGAGAGTTCCACCCACTGCTCTTCTTGGGTTAAGATGGATGAAGCCTTCCTTAGGATTTGTTATTTTAGTCAAAATGTAATAATATTTTAAAATTTTACATGTGATCAAACTTCTCCCAGAGGGGATCTGTGGAAACTGTGTTTCAAGGCTTCCTGTCATTAATGGACACCCTTTGTAGTATGAAACTTGGAGGTGTCATAGTTGAGCATTTTACTCCTCCAGTAGTCCTCTTGACACATCCAGATCATTCTCCTCTCCTCCCTAAATAGTCTCCATTTTGACTCTCAGCTGTCCTCAGGTGTGCTCACACCTGTCTTTGTTACCTTCATCTCCCTCTATGCCTGATGGTGTACCTACTGGCTCCATGTGATCTCCAGTATTAAACGTCTGGTAATTATGGTGACTTCAGTTTCCACATAGATTATCCTTTCAGTACCTTGCCTTTCAGTTTTTGGCCTCTTCTTCAATGATCTTATGTTCAGTCCCCTGCTTTCACCTCTCCTTGTGGTTAAAAACCTTGACCTTGTTATGACCAGTAAATGCAGCCCCTCCAGGCATTCTACTCTAACCATACCTGTTTGGTTGTGGAGTTTGCCTGGTTACTCCCCTGGGTACCAAGTCCCACAATTCTTTGACCGGATCTGCTGCTCCTACTTACTACCTTTTCCCTTCCCTCATATCCCCCATGCCCTCTCCTCTTTTTGCCCAGCTGTTAAGTCCTTCCTCATAACATGTATAGTCATTTCCTTGCCTCAGTTCCATTCTTTGCTTCATCATTCTCCCCTGGCAAAAACCACACACACTATCCCTAGACTTCACTCTCCTTACAGCTGAATGAGATTGAGGGAAATCATGCTGAGTGGTCTCACTTAAACATCATGACCACTGAACTCTGGAGGCCTTGGTGCTGCCTGAAAATTGTACTGCATTTTCTTCATTAAATTATTTGCCCTCTAATTCTTCTAGATCAAGAGTTGGCAAACATTTTCTTTAAAGGGTCAAACAGTAACTATTTTCAGCTTTCTAAGCCGGATAGTTTTTGTCACAACTCTGCAGTTCTTGCTGTTGTGGCCTGAAAACAACCACACACAATACATAAAACAATGATAGTGACATACTCTCTCCTCCCCAAAAGGCTTTCTTTACATCTTCCAGGATTCCACACATTTCTGGATTTCTTTCATTCTCTTTGGCTGATCTTTCTCCATCACTTAGACTCCTTGCTCCTCTTTTTCCCAACCTTTAAATGTTGGAATTCCCTAAGGGGTCAATTCTGTGATCCTTTTTCTTTTCTAAATACCTTTGTTCTGTGGGTGATTTCATCTCTTCCCACAGCATTGATTACTAGCCATGTCCTGATGACTTCAGCATGTTTATTTGTGATCCAGAGATGCCTGCACTCTCATTTTGTCTATTTAGCTACCTACCTAGAACCTTCACTTAAGTGTCTAAAACGTATTTCCAATTTATTATGTTCCAAAAAGAACTCTGATCTTCCCCAGTCCTTCTCATTCTGTTGTCTTCCCAGTTCTAGTAAAATGTTGCTCAAGTCAAAAACTTTAAAACCATTCTCCATATCTCCTCACATCTTATATTGAACTTTCAGCAAATCCTATTGCTTCTGCTTTTGAAGTAGATCCAGAATTTAATCACATTTTACCTCTTCCACCAGTAGTATTCTGCCATGATCTCTTTTCCTGGATTAACACAGTTAGGATCTTAACCAGTCTATTTGTTTCTGTCTTGCCATTCTTCAGTCTACTTTCAACATAATAGCTGAAGCAAACTTTTTAATGCAAAAAGAAATATCTCTCGTATGCTAAAAACCCTTCAAAACCAGTCCTTACATAATTTGGCACTTCATTTCTCTGTGACTGCTCTGCATCTCCCTTCCAGCCCTCCAGCCACCAGCCAGGTTGGCCTCCTTGCTGTTCCTCATACACAAGAGCAACACTTGCCTTAGGATCTTTGAAATGGTTAATTCTCTGGTTAATTCTCTCCGCTTGGAATATGCTTCCTGCTCTGCTCCCTTAACTCCTTGAGGTCGAGACTATCACCTTTCTAGTTAGACCTTCCCTAACCACCCTGTTCAAAATGGCAACTCCTTGGGGCACCTGGCTGGCTCAGTCAGTAGAGCATGAAACTCTTGATCTTAGGGTTATGAGTTCAAGTCCCATGTTGGGTGTAGAGATTACATAAAAAAATAAAATCTTTAAAAACAAAACCAAAATGGCACCTCCTCTCCTGTACCACCTTCACATTTCCTGTTGCCTTCTCTTGCCTTGTTTTTCTTTATTACATGTGTTATTCTCTATTATCACAGCATATGCTTTATGCCTGTCTTCCCCTAACTAGAATGGAAGCTTCCTGGTAACCAGGACTTTTTTCTGTTTTGTTAAGTTATCCTTCCCCCGTACCTAGGACATTTCCTGGAACATAGTAGTCACTCAATACATATCTGTTGAACAGATGCATTTTTACAGATATTTGAAAAATACTTATATTCTTCTTTTAGCCTTTGTTAAATTCACATAGGTAATAATATTGATATCAAGAAAAAAAGGTAATATTCTCTTCCTTCCAAGAATCAGACTCTGTGTATGCTTGCTCATATGCATAAATAACTTGCAAGTATGGTGTCAGTACAGTCTTAATGTCTCATTTTGCCATTTAATATCACATATTATTTCTCTTAATTTTCATAATTTCTTCCAATTTTTATAATAATATTCCCCATAGTATTTCAATGTAGATGTATACACAACTTTTTCCTTTTTTATTTAAAGATTTCTTTTTCTGACTTACAAAAAATAGGATACTACCTTCTACACTGCAGCCTTTTCTGACTTACAAAAAATAGGATACTACCTTCTACACTGGAGCCTGTTATGGGTAATACATTCAGACTAAAAAGTAAGCCTAAATGGCTGAGTAGGGCTAAATTTTTAGTGCTCTAAAATGTGGAAGAATTACCAGAATGGATGAATTCCAGTCATAGAGAATCAATGGAAACTTCAAGAGAAATGGGACTTACCACTGTATTTATTTTTGATAATCATGTAAAAGTTACCCAAGATTAGTTATATACTTAAACTAAAGATTTGGGTGATTAGGTCTCTCTCTCCCTGAGAGATCCAGAGTGCCCATGGGAACCTTAAACTCTATTTGCAAAATTGCATCAAACCTGTGCTGATTTATCTCATTTTCTTTCCTGCCTCACAGTAATATCCACCAAATCACCTTAGGTCAAGACATCTGAAAGTGGGCAAGGCTTCACTCTAAGGCAGAATGGATGTCCAGCCCCCTGCTGCCCTGTCTATGCTCACCTCTTCTGTCCTTACACTTAACCTTAGGCCTCCTAATGGCTTAAATGATGAGCTTACTGCAGTTTTCCAGTCATTCCAAGTATACTTGCATGCTTTTGCACACATCAGTTCCTCTACTTTCTTTTCCCATTTGCTAGGAATATTTAGATTTCTCCTTCAAGTCTTTGCTCAAGCCTTCTCTTGGCAGTGTCTTCTCTGACCATGCAGGGTTCATTATACCCTGAGCTACTGTTGTGTCCTGTCTATAAGTTGAAGGACTATCTGTTCTTCACTGTACTAAAATTTAAATTGCAAAGATACTTGACTTACTCACCTATCATCCTCAGTGCCTGAGGTTTGTTATTCTGTCCTGAAAATGGAAGGCCTTTTAGTAAGTATTCCGTGTATTTGTGGAACAAATGAAAAACTGTATTGATAGTCCTCACACTGATTCCTCAGTATTCTTTTTTTCCTCAGATATTCCTTGTCAATTTTTTTTTTAATTTTTATTTATTTATGATAGTCACAGAGAGAGAGAGAGAGGCAGAGACATAGGCAGAGGGAGAAGCAGGCTCCATGCACCGGGAGCCTGACGTGGGATTTGATCCCGGGTCTCCAGGATCAGCGCCCTGGGCCAAAGGCAGGCGCTAAACCACTGCGCCACCCAGGGATCCCAATTTTAAGTTGTTTTAATGAGTTTCTTCTGCCTTCCTCCTTCTTCAGCTCCTTTTCTATTTGCTTTTCTTGGGTTAAATAAATGATTTTTGAAATATGATTGGCTTTTTTATCACCTAGTCTGCATGGAACATACCCCCTCTCCCAGAAATTTGAGCTGTCTACTTTTCATTAAATTAAGCCTTGAAATTTTGTTCCAAGAAGCCTTTTCACATCAACTAGCAGTTTTGTTGTGCCTTTCCTTACTTCCCTTTGTCTGAGCGTTCAGTTTCCATGACTCATTCTTCATTCTCCAACACATCACATACTTTTTCCTCATTGCCTGCTCATAGGTACACAGTCATAAAATTAAATTGAAAGAGACCTTAGAAGATCATTATTTTTGCTTCCCACTCAGCGCATGAATTGGCTGCCCAGTTGATGACTGTGTAACTGTTTGACATCCCGCACCCCACCCCACCCCCAGGGGGAGCAAGCCACTCACTCTTAGTCCTTCAGGAATTTCTCCTCGCTGTGTCAGATTGGTCTCTCTAGCCCATTCATGCATTCTAATTTTTCCCTTGGGGATGCATTTCTCTAAAACAGACTATAGATGTTTGAATATACTTTGCTGTCCCTTGATGGAGCAGTAGGCTAAAAGGATGTTGGGGAAAAGCCCAATTGCTTTGACTCACACAGTGTTAGAAAGTAATTTTTAGAAGGCTTAGAAACTTATATGTAAGACATAAAATCCTAAAAGAACTTGGAAAAAATTTAGATCCATTTTTTTAAACTTCAGGGTGTGAAAAAAAAATTTAAGCTTTACATTTATGAAAGAAACCCGAAAGGAAAGGATTGATAGATTGGACTATTTGAAAATTGAAAAGGCCAATGACAAATCAGGAAAAGATATTTGTAATACCCATGACAAGCACAGAGTTATATCCAACAGCTTTTGTTAAGAGAAGCCAAAACAGGATACCCTGATGGGCAGTTGGGGGGAAAACATGAACTGATGGGTTTATGAAAATATGCTGAAAAAAATGTTTAAAATACTGGACATCAAATTAAGATGCCAGTGTTTGCGTATCAAATTGACACTTAAAAAGTGTTAATACCCTGTATTGATGACTATATAATGAAATGAACATACACATTTTGGTTTTTTTTGTTTTGTTTTGTTTTGTTTTGTTTTGTTTTGTTTTTTGAACAGACTGATTTTGGAAATGTAAGCAGGTATAGCCTTTTATTTTATTTATTTTCTTTGTAAATTTATTTTTTATTGGTGTTCAATTTGCCAACATATAGATATAGCCTTTTAAAGGGGCAGTTTGGCAATATGTTCATACCTTTGACCAGTGACTCTATATTTTAGGAATTTATCATGAGGAAATTATTAAATGTATGAGATGACTAATGCTTATACAGGTATGTCCCTTTGGATCCTCCAGGAAGCAGATGGTGAAGTTAAGAGTGTTAGAGGTAGATTAGGGGTAGTATAGGTAGGGAGTGGAGGTAATGCCTGTGAAAGAGAGGGGGGGAAGCAGGACTGGAAAGGAAAAGCCTTCAGGCTCTGATGCAGTTGGAGACAATTATGAAAGGAAAGTAGCTGGGAAGCTAGAACCTGGTGGAAAGAGCCTCAGAGGCCATGCGGGTCTGGTAGAGCCTGGGCCAACCCAATAGAGAGCTCTCTGACTGCCTGTTAGGGCTGCCTACATAGCACAGAAGGGGCGAGGCCCTGACGCCCTCACTGCTCAGTCCTGCACTAGGGGCTGCCAGGGAGGAGTGGTCTTGGGTGGAATACTGTACAGATGGTGAAGGCTCTGCAGCTGAAGGCTGTCAACTGCATTCTTTGTAACCAAAGGGCAAGTTCTTGCTAGAAGGGAGATCCAAGTAGCATACCACAAAAGGGATGTTTGTTTGCAGTGTTATTAAAAAAATGACACAATTAGAAATGGTATTTTATCCTATAATAAACATAAAATCCTCCCATTTCTAATTAAAGGGAGGAAAATAATTTCAAAATAAGATTGCATTTAACAGAAGCCTGCTTCCGTTACAGTAAGCTTTTGTTAAGCTTGATACCCCAAACTCTTTATTACATGAACCACTATCAAGAATTTCCATGTCTTGATCTTTTGAGGCTGAATATTAGACTTTGTAGTTATCCTCTTTTTTATTTATTAGAGATGATGGTGACATTGAGGGGATATTTTGATGAGACTTGGACTACCCCAGGCTGAACTAAACAGAGACTTCACTGGGGGAGATCCAGGCAAGACACGCACAGTCTTACTGGTTTCAGTTGAATTCTTTCTTTTTTCCCTGGGTTCTAATTAAGCATCCACTTCTAGAATTAGGTAATGTTATTACCTGTTTGTAGGAAAATTATAGATCAGCAGTTTTGTTTTTTTTTTTTAAGATTTTATTTATTTATTCATGAGAGACACACAAAGAGGCAGAGACACAGGCAGAGGGAGAAGCAGGCTCCCCACAGGAAGCCCGATGTGGGACTCCATCCCAGGACCCCAGGATCACACCTTGAGCCAAAGGCAGACGCTCAACTGCTGAGCCACCCAGGCGTCCCTAGATCAGCACTCTTTTTTTTTTTTAATTTTTAAATTTTTATTTATTTATGATAGTCACAGAGAGAGAGAGGCAGAGACACAGGCAGAGGGAGAAGCAAGCTCCATGCACCGGGAACCCGACGTGGGATTCGATCCAGGATCTCCAGGATTGCGCCCTGGGCCAAAGGCAGGCGCTAAACCGCTGCGCCACCCAGGGATCCCTAGATCAGCACTCTTAAGTTTATTTTAAAGTTTCCTTAACCTGAAGATTTAATAAAATGATTTTATTTTATTATTATTTTTTTAAATAAAATGATTTTAAATAACGAATTTGTGGAATCTTTCAAAGTACTATTTTAAACCAAAGAACTCTGTCTTCTTGAAACCCATGAAATAGGCCCAGGTAATTATTTTGACTACCCTCTGCTTTTCATTCTTTTTTTTTTTTTTCCCCCCTAAAGAACCCCAGGAAACACCAGGGAACAATTAGAAAATTTTGGTTCTATTTCTTGGGTTAATTTTATAAAGAAAAAAATTGTGGGACAGAAAAGTTAAAATGAAGCTATGCTAAAGCTAAGTCACTTTTCTGTTTCTCTAAGGCTCATTGTTATAGCTACAGAGAGGGGCAGTTTCAAGAATGTTTACAAGTAAGGAAACTTGTTATCTGAGGTCCTATTGTGAAAGAATCACCAAATGTTTCCCCATAATTGGCTGATAGGGAAAAGGTCATCTACTATATGTCTACCATAGGATCCCAGAACAAACTGTGTGCTCCCCCTGTTGTATTGCACATACTCCCAAACTGAAATTTTGAAGAAGGTAAGAGTGCCCAGTCTTCCTCCAGCTACTCCAAAATGTTCTGACACTTTTTTATTCTATGATTCATTATAAATTACAAGTTAAATAATATGTGTTAGAGTTTGTCAGGAGTTAAAGGTACTGTTTACTTTTCCTTCTAGATAGTTTGTGTATAGATTTAAATATATATGTGATTGTGTGTGATGTGTATATGTATTTAAAATGAAAACCGTAGAAAAAGCAAACTACATAATCTAGTGTAGGTGGCGATTTTGTTAGTTTTCCTTGGAATGAGAGTGGTCAATGAGTTTGTATTTCTCTGATATAAGTTCTTCTTTTTTTTTTTTTAAATCTTTTTTTTAAAATTTTTTTTTTATTTTATTTATTTATGATAGTCACATAGAGAGAGAGAGAGAGAGAGAGGCAGAGACACAGGCAGAGGGAGAAGCAGGCTCCATGCACCGGGAGCCCGACGTGGGATTCGATCCGGGGTCTCCAGGATCGCGCCCTGGGCCAAAGGCAGGCGCCAAACCGCTGCGCCACCCAGGGATCCCTGATATAAGTTCTTAAGATAAAGGGCTCTGTCTTACGCCCCCTGAGACCTCATTACCCAGCACAGTGATTTGCACATAGTAAGCGATCACTGATACTGCAGACTGGAATTCCACTTCCAATTTGTCTTATTTATCTATCTATCTATCTATCTATCTATCTATCTATCTATCTATCTATCTATCTATCTATGATAGTCACACAGAGAGAGAGAGGCAGAGACACAGGCAGAGGGACAAGCAGGCTCCATGCACCGGGAGCCCGACATGGGACTCGATCCTGGGTCTCCAGGATCGCGCCCTGGGCCAAAGGCAGGGGCCAAACTGCTGCGCCACCCAGGGATCCCCAATTTGTCTTTTTTTAATTTAGGGCTTGCCACTAGAGGGACTTGCTCAGCTATTGTCCCCTTGTTATTTTGCCTTCAAAAATGTCTTGTTAATTTGTTAAAAACTTTATTCTAAAACTTGTTTGGAAATTCAACTAGTCAGGTAGTAGCAGTGCAAAAATTAAAAACTATTTTTAGGGATCCCTGGGTGGCGCAGCGGTTTAGCGCCTGCCTTTGGCCCAGGGCGCGATCCTGGAGACCCAGGATCGAATCCCATGTCGGGCTCCCGGTGCGTGGGGCCTGCTTCTCCCTCTGCCTATGTCTCTGCCTCTCTCTCTCTTTCTCTCTCTCTGTGTAACTATCATAAATTAAAAAAAACAAAAACAAAAAAACCTATTTTTAATACTTTTATGTGACTCATTCATACTTCCTGATCAAAACATTTATCCACAGAGATATTAAGTAGCTTTTTTTTTGGCAGGTATTCAAAAACATATGAAATGAACAATTGCAAGCAGATCTTTGAAATGAACTTACATAAATGACAGAAATACAACCTAGGTTTTATTAGTCAAAATTTAATGATGAACTAGTATAAAACCTATCCTGTTTTTTAAGCAAATTTTACTTATCAACCACACTGCTTACTGAGCAAGTATTTAACAAAAATATGCTAGTCATTATATATAAAAACCATGGAGCTTCTTTCTCACCATAATTTTTTGACATCAGAAAGTAGCACTGAGCATGAGATGTTCTACTCTCTTACTTAGTTTATCTAAGGCAAGGCTGTGAACAGGGCCCCCAGTTATTTTCTGTGGCACTTACTTGCCTTTACCAACAGGTCAGATTCTTGAGATGGACACTTCAGAATTCCTCAGTGAGCTACTCATCTGTTTTCCCTAATGTGTTTCTCTACCTCATTCATAACCTCATTCATTACTGCAGCAGGAGAGCAATGAACTCCCCCTCCCCCCACCAAACTCATATTCACTATTTACTTTTTCCAAATACTAAATTCTACCCCCCTCTTGTGGCTCAGGGATTTTTCTTTTTCTACCCTAAATGCCACCTTCTCTCTTGCTATATATGCCACTTTCCTGACTCATTGCAATATCATTGTCTTCTCTGAAAACTGTTCTGGCTTTTAATGATCTCTTTTTCTTCATCTCCGTAAGTACCACTGCTCTTTTCCCTCTGCTATCACTTTTCTTTTTTTTGGTTTTTGTTGTTTTTCTTTTTTTATTTTTTTTCCAGCTACTTCTGCTAGTTGGTGAGACTTATTGTTTGTGGGTTTATTTATTTATTTTTTTATTGAAGTTCGATTTGCCAACATATAGTATAACACCCAGTCCTCATCCCATCAAGTGTCCTCCTCAGTGCCCATCACCCAGTCAGTCACCCCATCCTCCCACCCACCTCCCCTTCCACTACCCCTTGTTCTTTTCCCAGAGTTAGGAGTCTCTCATGTTTTGTCACCCTCTCTGATTTTTTCCCACTCATTTTCTCTCCTTTCCCTTATAATCCCTTTCATTATTTCTTATATTACCCATATGAGTGAAACCAGAGGATGATTGTCCTCCTCCAATTGATGTTCTGGCATAGGAGAGGGACCTGAGCTACTGCATGCATGCTGCACAATGACTAGGGGCAAGGGAGCTGCCTGAGGGGAGGAGGATGAAGCACATATAGTTAAAAAACAAAACCTTAAGTCTATTTGATGTACATTGTGTCATTATGTATTTTTCACTTTTTTAAATTGTGAAAATACAGCCTGTACCTAAGTGTTAATCCTAAGGACATCTTCCAACTGACGAGTCATTTCATGTTGGAACAAGGTGTTCAGGGTAGCCCCGATGGTGCAGCGGTTTAGCGCCGCCTGCAGCCCAGGGTGTGATCTTGGAGACCCGAGATCAAGTCCCACATCAGGCTCCTTGCATGGAGCCTGCTTCTCCCTCTGCCCGTGTCTGTGCCTCCTCTCTCTCTCTCTGTTTCTCATGAATAAATACATAAATCTTTTTTTTAAAAAAAAGGAACAATGTGTTCAGTTAGCTATCTCTCTCTCTCTCTCTCTCTCTCTCTCTCTATATATATATATATATATATATATAGCAATTAAGTCACAAGGCCAGCTTCAAAAGATTATATTACCCAGAACGTACAGAGAGAGGTTGTTGTCAGCATTCTGTAAATTCAGGCATGATACATACCTGTGTATCTGTGACATTGCATCGCAATCCATGTGTGTGTATGGTTGGGGGCACTTTAGGGTGCCAAAACACTCTTCTTTTGATGCAGTAGTAAAGTTCTCCCTTTCATCGTACATGTGATCAAAGCTGTTCATTGCAGCATAGTTTATTATAATTAAAGACTAGGGACTGCTTAAATAAAAATAGAGATCCACATATATTGTTGTATATAAAACAGAATACTGTACTACCAAAGGAATGAAGTAGATCTGTGTAATAGTGAAGCAGTCTCCATGAGAGATTAAGGGGAGAAACCACAATGCAGAGAAAGAGGCGACTACCACTTGTATAAATTCAGACACCTGCACACTCACAGGTACTCATACATGCATGATCTGACTCTGGAAGGATATGTAGGTCTGCTGAGGTACTAGTAAATCAAGGGTAGGAAAGGAACTTATTTTGCATTATTTTCTTACTGGCACTGTTTACATTTTTCTTACTACATCCATACTAATACTACTTTTTTAAAAAATGCCACATTTCCTTAGTATTTGTGTTACACTCAAAAGTATCAGTTTTTGAGGCAGGATTGCTTTGAAATTACCACTTCTCTTGTTCTTGTCTTCCTTCATTCCTCACTATTGCGAACATTCCCTTGGCTATTCAGGGTCTTTTCTGGTTCCACTGTAAATTTAGTCTTTTAAATAAAAGTAATGTTCTTTGTCTTCTTGGATGTAAAAGAGAGTTTACTCTTTTACAGTATTTTTGCATATGTGGGTAAGTATATTGATATATGTTATATGTTGAATATTATATTTACTTTTGCATATATTTATCCATCAAGAAAACCATGGTGTTAAGCATGAGTAAGTTGTATAGATTGCAAGTCAAAACTTGGTGTTAATGATAATACTGGAATTCCTTTTAATATAGACATATTATTTAGATATAGGGTTTTTTGGAGTAATATCTTTTAATTTTATTTTCCAGCTCTTTCAGTCTCACATGCCAACAAAAACAACTTGTCTGTCCTCACAAGTATCTGATGATGAACAGAAAGTGAGTATATCTTTTAAATAGATCTGTAATGTACTCTACACCCCTCTAGGATTTTTTTTTTTAATTTTTATTTATTTATGATAGTCACAGAGAGAGAGAGAGAGAGGCAGAGACACAAGCAGAGGGAGAAGCAGGCTCCATGCACCAGGAGCCCGACGTGGGATTCGATCCTGGGTCTCCAGGATCGCGCCCTGGGCCAAAGGCAGGCGCCAAACCGCTGCGCCACCCAGGGATCCCCCCTCTAGGATTTTAAAATAACTATTCAGAGACCCGACAGACTTCTGTTTGTATCTTGAATGTAAATTAACTTTGATGTTGATTGAAATTACAAATCAATAATGGATTGAATAATCATTAAGTGTTTACGGTGTCTCTTTCCTATGGGACATAAAGCAAATTAATACTTTAACTGCTCCCACAGCATTGAGTAGGAAGACTAGCACTGCTTTTGCTGGGCATGCTTGCAGAACTTGGTGGATGGAGAGAATTCCTTTAATGACAGAGTGTAGGAAGTCCCTGAATGGCGCTGTCAGATGCTTTCCTGAGCGTGAGATCAGCCCTTAAAGGTTCTTCTAAGTGTGGCTGCATAGGAGGGAGGTTTTGGTAACTCATGTTAAAACTTACATTTTAAAGGGGAGTGAATTTAACTTGATGAAAAAGATGAGTTGATGATTCTTTAAATAGAAAATTGCAAATATAAGCATGGGTAATTTGGTAAGATGAAATAATTTTCTTTAGTTCTATGCCCATTAGGCCTCTTGTTTTTCCCTCTTCCTTCACACATGCTAAGGGCCCCAGTGTTTTGATAAATTGTAGTTTGACCACCAAACTACCATCCTTTTTATCTTTTTTCTCTCATTGGTAATAATAGCCTACCCTATCTTTATTTTATCACCTTGCAGACCTTTGGTATGACTCTTTATCTGCCTTCTAACACATTGCTTTGCTGAAACTGCTGTCACAGTCACTAGTAATCCACTGAACGGTCATCGTTTAGTCCTCATTTTCTCTAGCCCCTCTTCTTCATTAAATTATGGTGACCACCACCACATTTTTAAAAAAGCCTTTTTTATTTCCATGATATTGAAATCTTACAGCTTTAGAACTAGAAGGGATTCTGTATGCTGTTTAGTTCAGCTTTTAGCTGATAAGCATGTGCTTATCAGGTAAAAACTCTGACATGTATTACTCTAATCTTCTTGAATACCTTCATGACTGGGAAGCATAGTTTTTCTTCACTTTCTTAATAATAAACAGAAGACTAAAAGGGATTCACAGAGTAGAAAAGAGAATATAATGTACTCGTTTTCTGTTGCCCCATAACAAATTGCCATGAATTTAGCTTCTTAAAATAACACCTCTTTATTAGCTCATAGTGCTGTAGGTTAGAAAGCCACGCCAGCATAGCTGGCTTCTCTGCTCAGGGCTCACTCAGGATGTTGGCTAGCTGGGTTCTTATTTGAAGCTCCCCTTCCAAACTCTTTCAGGCTGTTGGCAGGATTCAGTTTCTTGCTGTCTGGTTGCTATCAGCTCCTAAAGAGCATTCTTATATCCTTGCCATATAACTCTCTGTTGTCCGTACAACAGGGGAGAAGCCCATGTCAGATCCCCTTCAGGCTTCACATCTCTTTCACCTGGAAGTTCCCAGTCCTTTTTAAGGGCTCATGCCCACCGAGGATAATCTCCCTTTCTTAGGTTAACTGATCTGGAACCTTAATTACATCTGCAAAATCCCTTCATAGCAGTACTTAATGTTTGAAAAAAAAACAGAAGGTGTGGGTACACCAGGGACTGTATTAGAATTCTACCCATCATATAAATAAAAAGTGAATCTTTCTCACCTCCACCTCCAAGACCATTCCCTAGTAATAACCACTGTGCATAGTCTGTCACTATCCTTGAAAGATTTTTATCCATATTCATGTATATGAGAACATATGAAAAATATACTTTTATTTTCTTTGTCAAATCAAGGTAAGTAAATCACTTAATTTTTGAGACTTTTTGAGACTTAACCATATCGTGGCATATATCAGTAGTTTAGTATTCCATTGTATGGATATACTACATTTTATTTCTCCATTCACCAACTGTTGGATATTTGGGTTGTTTCTAGTTTTTGGCTGTTTGGATTAAAGCTACCATGAACAGGGGATCCCTGGGTGGCTCAGCGGTTTGCCGCCTGCCTTTGGTCCAGGGCGTGATCCTGGAGTCCCGGGATTGAGTCCCACGTCAGGCTTCCGGCATGGAGCCTGCTTCTCCCTCCTCCTGTGTCTCTGCCTCTCTCTCTCTCTCTATGTCTATCATAAATAAATAAATAAACAAATCTTAAAAAAAAAAAAAAGCTACCATGAACATTCATATGTGTTTTTATTTATCTTGAGTACCTTCAGGTATAGTTTTTTGGTTGTATAGTAATGTGTATTTTACTTTATGAGAAACTACCCACCTGTTACCCAAAGTGACTGTGCCATTTTGCTTTCACACCAGCAAATTTATCAGAGTTCCACTTCATAATCTGTAATACTTGACATTATCAGCTTCTTAAAATTTTAGCTATTTTAGTGGGTGTTCAGTGATATTTTACTCTAGTTTTAATTCACATTTCCCTGATAACCAGTAATGTTGAGCACTCTCTCATTTGCTTATTGGGTATTTTGTTATCTTCTTTCTGAAGTTCTGTTTGAATCTTTACCCACTTAAAAAAATGGATTGTCATTAAACCATTTGAATTCTGTATGTATTCTGAATATAAGTGCTTTGTCATGTATGTGTCAAATATATATTTTCTTTCAATCTCTAACTTACATATTCCTTGATGATCACTTTTTAAATTTTGATGAAGTAGACAAATAAGTAACTAGATTGTTACAAGACCACAATTCTTTTGCATAATTGTTGTAGCTATTCTTAATCATCTGCATTTCCGTATAGATTTTAGAACCAGCTTATCAGTTACTATATTAACAGCATAGAATTGAGTTTGCTTTTTTATCCAGTCTGACAATTTCCTTTTTTTAACTGAAACATTTAGACTTTCACTCTCTAGTATGGTAGCCACTAGCTGCATGTGGCTGTTTAAATTTAAATCAGTAAAATAAAATTTTAAAAATCAGCTCTTTCCTGTTGTACTGCTCAGATACCAAATACTTCCACCATCACTGGTTTAGACTACTTACATTTAATGTAATTATAGATTTGGCTAGGTTTAAGTTTGCCAATATGCTGCTATTTTCTCTTTGTCCCACTTATTCTTTCATTTTTCTTTTTCTGTGCTTTATGGTCAATATTTTTATTATTGCATTTCATCTTTATTGACTTCATCTATACCTCTTTGCTCTTTTGTTTTTTAAAAATAGTAATTGGCATAGGCTTTAATTTACCACACATATCTTCAAACAATATTATAATACTTTATGTATAATAGAGAAACCTGACAACAGTTGCTTGCTCTCTATTCCCTCTCCCATTGGTTGTGCTGTCACTGTCATACATTCTACTTCTCCATGATCACAAATTCTGCAATACATTGTTGTTTTTGTTGCTTTAAGCAATTATATGTTCAAGAAAATAAAACCAACAAAAAAATTCTCTTATATTTACCTACATATCTACCTAGTTTTCATTCCTTTTTGTAGATCTGGTGTCATTTTCCTTTCTATATATTGTCATTTTCCTGTCTCTTAAGAACTTTTAGCATTTCCCATAGTGTAAGTCTACTCTTAGTGAATTTTCTCCAATTTATCTTTTGTCTGACAATATCTTCCTTTGACTTTCATTTGTGAATGATATTTTCATTGGATATAGAGTTCTAGGTTGTCATTTTTTTCTTTTGGCATTTTATTGATGTTGTTCTCTTGTCTTATGCTTTGCATTGTAGTTTATGAGAAACCTGTAGTCATTTTATAAGTTTTACTTTTGTGTAATATGTCTTTCCACATCTGGTTGCTGGTAAAGTTTTTCTTTAACTTTGTTTTGAAACATTTTGCTCTACTGTGCCTAGTTGTGGGTTGCCCTGGATTTTACCTGTCTGTAATTGCTAAAAATTTTTTTTTATTTAAATTTTTTTTTTAAGATTTTATTTATTTATTCATGATAGACATAGAGGGAGAAAGAGGCAGAGACACAGGCAGAGGGAGAAGCAGGCTCCATGCAGGGAGCCCGATGCGGGACTCGATCCCAGGTCTCCAGGATCATGCCCTGGGCCAAAGTCAGGCGCTAAACCGCTGAGCCACCCAGGGATCCCCATGTAATTGCTAAAATTTTTGGATCTCTGAGTGCATGTTTAGAAAATTGGAAAAATTTTGGTTACTATATTAGATGTTTCCTTCTTCCCTCCCTCAGTCTCTCCCCATCTTTTCTAAATGGTATTCCAGTTATAAGTATGTAAGATCATTTGATATTGTCCCATAGGTTTTTTGGGGGGGTTTGGAGGGGACTTTATTAAAGTTTTATTTTTTCTACAAAAGGTTTTTAGTTTGGATAGATAAGGATATTTAGCTTAGATAATCACTATTGAACAAATCTTTTCTCCATTGTTTGATCTCTTGTTAATACTGTTTAATATGTTTTTTATTTCAGATGTTGCATTTTTCCTTCTAGGAATTCCGTTTGTTGACTTTTGTTGTTGAAAGCTTTTATATCTCCCTTGTAATTTGTCACCCATTATACCCATCTCTTTTTCTGTAGAAAAAAAGCATATTTTTCTTCTTCAGCATATTTATCATAGTTATTTTAAAGTTCTTATCAGCTGATTCAATATCTGGTTCATTTATGGATCTCTTTCTATTGACTTTTTTCCCTATGAATCACATCTTTCTGCTTCTTCTGTAGTAATTTTTTATTGTATAGTAGTTGTTGAGGATAGTACATTACAGAGTGCTGGATTCTGATTTCTTCTTCTGAAGAGTGTTGACCTTGGTTCTAGCAGGTAGTAAAATACTAGCTTGTTACGTTGTTCATGTTGAGCCGTGGTTATATGCTTTATTTGGGCAAGTCTATTTCAGTTGTATACTAGGGAACACTTCTGATTTCCTGGGATGTGACCCTTACTCCTAAAATGTGGTCCATATAGGTTTTTAGTGGAAAGCCTGAAGTGTTTATTGAGCCCCTTTAATTTACAGAGCTAAAATTCAAGCCCCCCAGGATGGCATTCTTGAAAACTCTACATAGCTCCTTCCAATTTCCATTTCCACCTTGCTAGGCTCTTTTGTGTTCCCACTGTATTTGTGCAGTTCAGTGATTAGCCAGAGATTTGAGGCAAGTGCCTCAAAATTTGCAGATTTTGGACTCCCTCGTTTCTGGAATTTTCTTCTTCAATTTTCAGCTCTTCTGCCTTCCCTTACTTCCAACTTCTCAACTCAGTAAGACTACCACTTCTATCTGGAGGTCTTTTTTTGCACAGCAGTGATTGGGGTGTGCCCTCAGAAAGACCGAGAAAATGTGCATCTCACCTTACATGGTTTCCTCCTAAGAGTATCATTCCTTCTAATGTCTGTTGGCCTTTGGTTGCACTGCATTGACTTGGAAGAATAGATTGTTATTAGTAGGGACATTAATGTGACATAAGTTACTCTGCCACTACCGGGAGCTGAAACTGTTTAATTTTGTATTGTACTTTTTTCATGTGATATTTTGATGCAAAACTTAAGTTACTAAATATTTATCATAAACATCTATAATAACTTTATAAACATTCCATTTTGTGAGTAAATATGCCATAGCTTACCTGAGTATTTTCTTATTTTTTGGAAATAAAACATTTGAATGTTACAAATAATGCTGGACTCCCATTGTAGGAAGAGAATAAGAAATGTGTATGTGTTTTCAGGGTCTGGAAACAGGTTCCTCACAAATTTACTTAATATAGTTGTATCTTGGTGAAGGTCTAATGATCATAAAATCCTTAGTTTCTTTGGTAAATTGTATTTATCCTTTCAGATGTGCTGTATCCTATTTCAGTAAAAGTTTTTTTTGTTTTGTTTTTCTTTATTTTTTTAAAATTATTGATGTTGTCTTTGTTTTCCTTCAGCAAAAAAAGGGAAATATTCGTTCTTTAACTATGTCTGGCCATGTTGGCTTTGAGAGTTTGCCTGATCAGCTGGTCAACAGATCCATTCAGCAAGGCTTCTGTTTTAATATTCTCTGTGTGGGTAAGTGCCAGACTCTTCCTTGAAATTATTCCTTTACATTCCTTCTGTTCTCTTCACTCCTAGAAACAGTATGATGCTCATGCTATTAATTTGAGATCATGATTGCAGATTTTTTTCAGTTACTTAAATTCTATCAGTTTTGGTTTTTTTAGTTGTACTGCTTTAAACGTTTTTGTTCTTTGAATATTTTAGTGCTTTCCTCAGAGTTCTGAGTAACTTAGTATCTATACTCACTTTATGTTCTGCTAATGACTTGGTGGATGAGCCTTAACTTGTATGTCTTTAAAAGACAACTCAGCCTTTGGAATGTTTGAAATATTTGGGATCCTTGAAACCAGTCTAGGAGTTCTATTTTTTCTCATTTGTCCTCTGCACCTGTGAAGATGTACCTTTGTTTCTTTCAGGAGAGACTGGAATTGGAAAATCAACTCTGATTGACACATTGTTTAATACTAATTTTGAAGACCACGAGTCCTCACATTTTTGCCCACATGTTAGACTTAAAGCCCAGACATATGAACTCCATGAAAGTAATGTTCGATTGAAATTGACCATCGTGAATACAGTAGGATTTGGTGACCAAATAAACAAAGAAGAGAGGTACACATTTTCTTATTGTAATAAAACAGGTTTTTCTTATTTCAACACATTTGTCTTCCTTTCCTTCCAGACTTTACTTTTTCTTTTTTAATAATTCAGCAATGTCTTGTTCTTAACAAATCGACATTTTTCTATCTAGTTGTCTTAATTTTTTAGCATAATTTAACTTCACATTATAGAAATGTATATTTTGGCAAAAATTGTCTTAATTATTTTCTCATATGCCAATTTGGTGTATAATAAGTGATTTGGGGCAGTCCAGGTGGCTCAGCGGTTTAGCGCCACCTTCAGCCCAGGGTGTGATTCTGGAGACCTGGGATTGAGTCCCATGTCAGGCTCCCTGCATGGAACCTGCCTCTCTCTCTCTCTCTCTCTCTCTCTCTGTCTCTCATGAATAAATAAATAAAATCTTTAAAAAAAAATAAGTGATATGTACTAATTTTGAGGCAGGACTTAACTTTGTTGAGGGAAAAAAACAAACAAGACCTACAACGGCAAATATATAATGGCCAAATCCATGGTGCGTGAATTTTTCTGTGTGTGTGGAATTCTAAGCAAATCAGCCAGGTCCATTATTATTAAGCATTACAGGAAAGGTTTGATAGTGAAATTGTTTATATTTTATGTTATGTTATTATTTCTCCTGTGGTATTATAAAGAATGATTATAGATTCTGTATGAAATTTAAAGTATGAAACAGGGAAATAGATTGGGGTAAAGCAATAACTTCTTATTTTTCCTTTTTGAAATATTTTCATTATTAGAGCTAATTTTCTAATTTCCTAAAGTTTGCTTTAGAGAGGAAAGAGTTGCATAATTGACTCCCTTTAATGTGACTTATATTTGCCTTTTCAGCACATTTATGTGGACTTTCTAGAAAAAGCAGGTTAGTTGTAGAGTCAAAAGCCTGTGACATGTTACTTTAAATCTTCACAATTTCAGGATGCCTGGGTGGCTCAGTGGTTGAGCATCTGCCTTTGGCTCAGGCCTGATCCTGGAGTTCCAGAATCGAATTCCACATCAGGTTCCCTGCAGGGAGCATGCTTCTTCCTCTGCCTATGTCTCTGCCTCTCTCTGTGCCTCTCATGAATAAATAAATAAAATAAAATCTTTATAAATAAATAAATAAATCTCTATAATTTCTTTATAATTTTATATGTAGAGGTCTTAGACAGCTTTACTTAAATTTATTCTTAGGTATTTGGTATATTTGATGCTCCTGTAGATGATATCTTTTAGAAATACCTCATTTTCTGTTTTGGTGTATAGAAAAATAGTTGATTTTGTAGATAGTGACTTTTGTAAATTCTCTGATTAATTCCAACATTTCATCTCCAAATTTGTGTAGATTTTCTATGTATGTATAATAGTATAATCTACAAGTAATGAATTTATATTTCTGTTCTCAGTTTGTTTTAAAATAAGTTTTATCGATGTATCATTTACATAGAATAAATGAAATGCAGAGTTTAGTGTACAATTCAGTTAATTTTGACAAATACATAGTTTTGTAACTACCATCATGACTATAATATAGGAAATATCCATAGTCTTGGGTTCTTTCCTCACATGTATGTGAAAATTAGTGCTTCACCACAGACTGGAGGGAACCACCGTCTATCTAGATCTTCTGTTGGTGCAGCTGCCTTCTATTCAGTGTTCTTGCCTAAAATTCTAGTTGCCTTGGCCTCCCTGAACTCCTGTTTCTGTTTCAACTCAGTGAGTTTGCTAGGCTCTGTGCTCTTATGTGCTGTTCCTGGAAACTCCGGCAGTAAGCTGGAGGAGTCATGAAGCTTTTCTCATTTATTTCCCTTCTCAACAAACACTTTTATATATTGCCTGTTGTCTAGTGTCTGAAAGCATTTTTTTTTTTTTAATTTTATCCAAGTTTCTAGTTGTTCAGAGTGAGAGAGTAAATCCAGTCTTGGTTTACTTCATCATGGCTGAAGATAGTTTTTACTTTTCTGTCTCCCATTTTTAAAACCTGAATGTGTGGGTAGGACTTATAGTATGTTAGATAATCAGTGGTATTAATGGGTTATCTTTGACATGTTTCAATGCAAGGGAGAGTTTTATTTTTACCATTTATAATGCTTATTTGCATTTTTCTTAAAGTTGGCCTAAGGAAGTTCCATTGTATTACTAGTGAGAGGTTTTTTTTTAATCTTGAATAAATATTATCAGATATTTTTGTTTTTGCATTCTGTAGAGAAGATTGTACATTTTCTTCTTTAATCTTTAACAAGATGAATTATAGTAACTGAGTTTTCATTGGTAAATTAGTCTTGTACAGTTTTATATTCTTTTTATATTATGTATAAAATCAATTATTTTTCCCTGAAGTGATTGGTGGGACTCACTAATAAAACCATTTCAGTCTGGAGTTTTCTGAGATTTTTAATTACTAATTTAATTTTCTTTAATGATTATAGGCCAATTTAGAGTTGTTTTATTTAGAGACAGTTGTAATATTACATTCTTCTAAGAATCTGTCCATTTCATCCAAATTTTCAAAGATATTTACTTAAAATATTTGATAATATATTCCTAATATCTTTTGATTGCTTACATCTTCTATGATGATATCCGCATTTCCTTTTCTGATTTGAGTTATTCATGCTTATCTTATTTTCCCTTTGATTGGTCTCAACAAAGCTTTATTGGTCTATTTGGCTTTTACAAATTTTGGCTTTATTATTGGTCCTCTCAATTTTATATTGTTTGTTTTCCTACTTATTTCTGCTCTTACACCTATAATTTACATTTCTTTGGGTTTTGATCTAATTTGCTCTAATTTCTCATTGATTCTCAGCCTTATGCACATAAGATTATAAATTATTTACCCATGTTTGTTTTTCCCTTTGGTTCTCATTCATTGTGCTTTTTTCCCCTTATACGCTTGGTTATATATTTATTGTAGTTCTCATGGTCTTTGAAATACTATTTGCAGAGATACTTTGAGGTCCAAGATGAAGTTGTCTTCCTTTGAACAGATTTGGATTTGTTTATATTAGGTCCCTGTTGGCATTAAAACCCTGAGGATCCTTAAACTCATTTCATGTCTTGGGGTTCTCAGCATCAAAGAGGCATTGTGGAAAAAAAAAAAAAAAGAAGAGCACTGTGAGCCTGGGCTGCGGTACATGTGTGAGGGAGACCCTGTGGCTTTAAGTTCTCAAGGACTATTTTGTTTCCCTTTCCTTTTATTTTCCCTGCTTCATTTAGTGCCAGGGCAACCTTTCCTACAGAACCTGGGGAGTGGGGAGGAATTGTAGGTTAATTTCTAGTTCATTCTTAGCCTGAAGGTATAGGCTATTAAGATCAATGATTTTTATATTTTAAGCCATTATCCTTTGTTTCATTGGAAGACTGAGTTGCAGTGTATTGGAAATGGAAATCTAGGGCAAATTACTGTCGAAGAATTCCTAATGGTACGCTATTTATTTAGCAGAAAATGTTTCAATTTTCATTTATGACAAGCATAATGCAGCATGGTCAGGTAGAGGACTGTCTATGGCCATTAGGTCATAAAATGGGTCATGTTACTAATCTCTTTCAAGTCATTAATAAATACCTCTTTGAACTTTTTATGTTAAACGTGTACTTACAGAGATCCCTGGGTGGCGCAGTGGTTTAGCGCCTGCCTTTGGCCCAGGGCGCGCGATCCCAGAGACCTGGGATCGAATCCCACGTTGGGCTCCCGGTGCATGGAGCCTGCTTCTCCCTCTGCCTGTGTCTCTGCCTCTCTCTCTCTCTCTGTGACTATCATAAATAAATAAAAATAAAAAAAAAACATGTACTTATAGATTAATTTTAACTGTTTTATTATTTTGGGGAGGGAATTGTGTTGGATCATATTTAGACAAATTTCCCAAGGATGGTGTTCCTGGTAGTGAATACACGTGTTCCTAACACTCTCTCTGATCATGTTCAAAGCATATGCTAGGTGTTGTGGAGAACGTAGAAGTATAAGATACTGTCTCTGTCCTCACATTGTTTACCATCTGCATGGGAAGGACATGGTAGTCAATGAGAGTAAAAGAGGTGATGGGATCCTTAAGGACTAGAAGGATCAAGCAGATTTATGGAAGAATTCAGTTCTGTGCACATGTACTGAGTACCTTAGCTGCACAAAGCACAGCTCCATTTGGGCTACAAAAATAATTATAAAAGTGTCCAGGGAATTTGACAGAGGAACAGTTTGCTATTATTTTCACTTGGAAAACCAGATTTACTTAATGAGAATAATTAAGAGTAGAACACTGAATTATGTAGGTAGTGATTTAGTATATCAGAATGAAGTGGGACATTCACAAATTAAGGTGAATGCCCATACACATGGAGTGTGACGTGATTCGCATCTTGGAGGATGAACAGAATAAAGTAGCTAGTGGGAAAAGGCATGCCAGGGAGAGAAGTGATCTAAGCAAGGACTCAGAACATAGAGTGTGTGTGTTTTCTCTTTGTAATTAAAGATAAAATCATGCCTGCATTACTAGTTACTTTCATTTGATGTATGAAATTCCTCTTTCATCTTTATTTTGTTGCTGTTCTTTATGTCTTATGAATCTGATTTAAGAAACAAGAAATCATAGAATTTGACTTAAATATCTTTTCAGTTATTAATACTCATGACTTTTGTTGGTTAAATAACATGTCATGTCCACTTTGGTTATAGTTCAGTGCCTGGCCTCATTCAGCACTCTGGCAAGTATGGGAACTTTTATCAGAAAGGGGTGCAGTATATGTAAGGGGTGCAGTATATGTAAGAATGAGTACATGTACATTCAGTTTCTATAAAGCAATTTAAAGCACAGGTTGTACTGATGGTTTTGAAATACTACCTTTGTACATGCATGTTCTGTGCAATTTGTTTTATTACTAAAGTTCTCTGTTTAGCAAAGATAGTAGCTATTTATTCTTAAAAATATAGATCTCACACTTTAGAATTACATAAATATCTTATTAAGGTAGCATGAGTAAGCTCGATTAAATATTTTAATGTTTATTTTTTCAGCTACCAACCGATAGTTGACTACATAGATGCTCAGTTTGAGGCCTATCTCCAAGAGGAGCTGAAGATCAAGCGCTCTCTCTTTAACTACCATGATTCTCGAATCCACGTGTGCCTCTATTTCATCTCACCTACAGGTCACTCTCTGAAGACACTGGATCTCTTAACAATGAAGAGCCTTGACAGCAAGGTGGGCTTGGAAAAGGAATGAATTTATCATGCTTTAATATTTATTTACAATATTTTTATAGCATGTAAATATATTTTAACTTTTATTCTGTGCATTTTAAAAACATTTGATAAGTTTCAATCTTCGATTATTCCAGAGAAACTCAGTTTGAAAGATGAGCTGCAAAGAGAATACAATAACATAAAATTTTAGTCCTGTTTTTTAGTAATTAAATTGCATGCCAGAATTTATTTGATACTAATCTTACTTTATGATGCTGTTAAGTAAAAAGAAGTTCATTGAAAAAGAGGAAGGTCTAATGTTTCATCATGTGTTATAGTATATTACGCTTTGATTTGAACTATACCAAGAAAGCCTATTTTTTAATTTCTGAACCAAGGAGTTATATATAAATGCAGGGAGCTATGAAAAATAATATCTACAAATTAACTTACTTGATTTAAAAATCTGTGTAAAAGGTGGTTGAAGACTATGATCTTGTACTAAAAAGACTCCACACAGTTTTCCCGTAACCTCTGATGGTATAAGAAATGCAGCTTTCATTATCCTGGCTAATGATTTTATGAGATAGGATTCAGGAAGAAGGGCATTCTGGCAAGTACTACTTTCTATGTAGAAATCGATATGGAAAGCATAAAGCTGCTAGTGAATTTGTGGTATGTAGGTTGATTGACTTTTGACTAGTTGCATAGTCCCCTGGCTTTAGCCAAAACTTGATGAAGATTATGTGATAGTCTACTCATCTGATCAGATGTTATAACCATTTATCCAGTATTTTCATAGTTGAGTCTGATTATATGGAAATTCATAAAATAACATAAAATCAAGCATGTGTGAGTTTGTCTTAGCTAGACAGAAGCAACATAATATAATCTCTATAAACAGCATAGAATTTGGTGTCAGTGGAGACTGGTTTTATGTATCAGCTCTGTCACTTAATAGCTTTGTGTTCTTCAGCAAGTTTTTATAGCCTCTTGAGCCTCCATTTCCTCAACTCTAAAATAAAAAATGAAGGGGCCGATGTGAGGATTAATTAAACTGATAGCTTATCTTTTGTCCCTAAAAGCAGAATGTTCCACTGCTTCACATAAAAGTTACCTTATGCAAACAGTGACAAGTTACCCTCAGTGTGAAACATCTCTTTACCTACCCCCAATGTACAAATAAACATGTGTGTAGCTTTCAGCCTGTGGTGTACCCTCCCAGCCTAATTACAGTGATATTCTTGGCTAGGAATGCCAGAGGTACGCCCCCAACCATATTACTCATGGCAAGCCCCACAGACATCCTCCCCAGGGCCAGTGTCATGGCTGGGCCAGCCCTTGTGGCTCTTACACTCTTACACAAGGATGCACTCAGCCAGATACAATGAGAGAACTCTGAAGAACAAGATCTATTACTCACAGGTCCTGGAGGGCACATAACATGCTGGAGGGCCACACGATGAGGTCAAGTGTGAATCTGGGCTCTGCCTTTATTAGGGTTGAGGGTCAAATATCTAGGGTTTCACAGATACACTCTATTGGCAAATTTAAAGCGTAAGAGTGGGATTAGGGCATGGGGAGGAAGAAATAGGGTCACTCAAGTGCTCAGTTATCCAGGTCACCTTGGTTTCCTAAAAGGGGGGTGGTGGCTTTGTGTCTTATTCAGTTTTGATAATAGCTGTGCCATAGGGTTGGCAGTATGTTTGTTCGACATGCATGTCTTTGAAGTGAGTACCTTGGCAATGAAAAGCTTAATGTCAGGCACTTAAACTACAGTGTGCTTTTGCTATTCACTGTGGAATCAATTATAAGTTATTAACTTGGCATAATTTATTGACAATCTAAGTATATAATACTGAAACCAAGAACTTAGCATCAAATTTTTATGTACTTTAACTAATTTAGCATGAAAGCTGTTTACCCACAATTGCTGGTAAGTCTTCATGGGTAAAGAAAAAATCTTTATTTCCTGTGAAGCATATTTATAAGGATAATAAATCCAAATATACACAGTAAGTCAGTGTGAAATTGGAGAAGAGCAAGAAATTTAAGAATAAGATTGATTTTTTTTCTTTTCCTTTTCATTCTGAAAATTAAATTGGTATCTCACTTTCATGATACAATGACTAGTTAGCTTGAAGTTTTTCACTAAAACCAACTAAATAGGGGCTCTTGGGTGACTCAGTCAGTTAGATATCTGCCTTTGGTTCGGGTCATGATCTCCAGGGTCCTGGGATTGAGCCCCATGTCGGACTCCCAGCTCAGCAGGGAGTTTGCTTCTCCCTCTCTCTCTGCTCCTCCCCACTGCTCATTCTCCTCCTCTCTCTCAAATAAATAAATGAAATCTTAAAAAAAAAAAAAAAGAAAACAAAAAGCCTTTAAACCCCTACATTTGTGGAGACATTAATCTTCTATGGGACTAATGTTGTAAAGTTAGTCTTCATGACACCGGATTTTTTCCTCTCTGGCCAGTAATAGGACTTTAAGGCTGGGAATGTCATCAGCATTTTCAGTTGGTATTTATAAAATTTTCTTCCTTCAACATCTAGGTAGGAGTCTCTCACAACAGAGTGCAGATTACATGGATCCATTGGGGAGGGGATCTGCCAAAATGAGAGGCAAAGAAGAAACTCACTTGCTTCATAGTTTTGCCGAGGGATCAATTACCCTGATTATTTAGTGCTTAGATTATTAAGACATAAAAAATACTTAGTGAGGGCAGCCCAGGTGGCTCAGCAGTTTAGTGCCGCCTTCAGCCCAGGGCCTCATCCTGGAGACCTGGGATCGAGTCCCACATCAGGCTCCCTGCGTAGAGCCTGCTTCTCCCTCTGCCTGTGTCTCTGCCACTCTCTCTCTCTCTCTGTGCCTCTCAGGAGTAAATAAATAAAATCCTTTAAAAAAAAACAACTAGACATTAAAAAAAATACTTAGTGAATTAAGCAGATGATCTCAGCTTCCTGCTTATATTTGGTATGTGATAGAATTATAAGAGACTTTGAGAAAGAGAAGAAAATGTAAGATTTCTAACCCTAAATTCAAATGTAAGATTAATTATAAGAACTCTGTTTTTAAAAGCAGTTACTATTACGGCCCGCATCTGTAGGAATGATTGTGTAGGAGAATGTGGTGACATTGACAGCCAGTGATTATCTAGGTTAGGAATTGATAAGCTTTTTCTGTGAAGAACCAAGCAGTGAATACTTTAAGCTTTACAGGCCATATGGTCTCTGAGGTTAACTACTTATCTCTGCTATTGGAGAATGAAAGTGGCGATGGGTGATATGTAAATGCATGGGCCTAGCTGTGTTCTAGTAAGTCTTTCTTTATATCAACAGGCAGTGAGCTAGACCATACATAGTGTGTTCATCCCCTGATCTAGGTTAAGGAAGTTTGTCAGATATTGAGTGGTTTTGAATGCGAAAACTACAGAATTAAAAAGTAAATCCTCAATTACAATATTTTGTTTTTCTTTATTATTGATAGGTAAACATTATACCAGTGATTGCCAAAGCAGATGCAATTTCTAAAGCTGAATTACAGAAGTTTAAGATTAAGCTCATGAGTGAATTGGTTAGCAACGGTGTCCAGATATATCAGTTCCCAACAGATGATGAAACTATTGCTAAAATCAATGCTTCAATGAATGTAAGCTCCTAGTTGAATGTTAATTCTGTTTACATGTGGAAAGAGTAATTTATAAGTGACTTTCCTACTAACACATTTTCATTTATATCTTCCAAAAAGACTTCTAGAGTTGGAAAAAATATATGAGAATATATTTTTGAGCATATTTTCTTTCCTCTACTTTCAGCTAAATAACATGATACATTGGCAAGGCTGGGATACTCCTTTTGTGGTACTGTACTTACTAATTGCCTTAGAAAGATGCTTTTTATCCTGTCTTTAAAAACATGGGAAGTCTATACTCTCCCTTGGAATGCTTTGGAATCTTAAAATCTTTAAGGACACCTTTCTAATCTGGTAGTTAAGCTCATCCTTCCTTACAGTGTCAGACTTACGTATTAAACATTGACATAAACTTTCATTTAATATAATTGAAGTTGGCTAAGTTCTTTGTGTTACTTTCTTCGGGCTACTAAATTTCTTAAGTATCTGGTTATATTTTAAAGGGTTATTGGTTTTGACTTAGCCATAGTTCTTGTGGGAGTTATTAACCTTCCTGAGACTGTTCACTTACCTACAAAATTGGGTTAATACCTGCGAATGGGTCATTGTGAGGATATAGTTTGTTCACTGCCTAACACAGTAACATTCAGTAACTGTTCATGCCACTTCTCCTTTTCCTTTTCTCACTTTTCATTAAGATACTTTATTTAAATATATATAAAGCTGACTAATAGAAAAGAAGTGATCTCAATACCTATATGTTATATTGTCTTTAGATCTAATTTTATTTTTTGTGCTCACTTCGAATAATTTTTCAGAAAGGCACAATTAAGACACTAAGTGTCAATTACTAAACATAATACTTAGTAGTTTTACATTAGACTTTTGTCCTGTATTAATCCTCAGCTTCAGACAGACTGGTCTACTCACTGTGCCCTAAAGCTAACTATTATGTGTTTGTTCAAAATCTTTTCCTCACCTAAGTTCTTACTGTCCTTGATCCATCTCCAGTTTGGGTTGTCTTCCTGCTCACAGTGATCCAAGTTTATGTAACATTTACTGTACTTAGCACTGGCTTGGGACATTGTATTAATATCGTATATCTATGCATACACTAAATATAGATAGATAGTTTTGTTATTTATTTTGTGTTTGTGAGTATATGTATGTGTGTAATTTCCTTAACATTGTCTTTTAGGGCGGAGATAATACTGATTTTTTTCCTTATTCCTATAGCATAATACCTTGCATGTGGGGAATGCTCAAAAAATAATTTTCTTTATGGGGCCTAAAATGTACTCTTATAGAACAGTTGGCACATATTCACTGCCAAATTTACAAATCAGAGGCACAGCGGATCATTTCAGTTAATAACTTTGTTATTTAGTAAATTTTCTCTGTTATTTTCATAAAACTTTTTTAGTCATTTATCACAATGGTGTGAGATATGATTTGGTATCATGGTTCCTTTCCAGGGACATTTGCCATTTGCTGTTGTAGGAAGTATGGATGAGGTAAAAGTTGGAAATAAGATGGTCAAAGCTCGCCAGTACCCTTGGGGTGTGGTACAAGGTAAATGACATGAATAATGCCTAGGAATATGTATGTCACCTAACAGTCTGAAAGTTTACTTTCTGTGCATTCTCTGAGGTGATACTTATTTTGGGTTATGATTTAGTCATCAGAAAAGTGAAATGTGTTCTGTTTTGGCCAAGTCTATAGAGGCTGGGCAGAGCTTCCCCATTTTCTGCATTATACTACACACATTTTGTGCCTGGTGTGACAAGACAATCAGAAAGTAGGAAACACTAGTCAAGTACTTTGAACAGAATTTGAGTATAAATACTAGTGTTTAAACAGGATGCATAAACTAAATACTAGGTACTTCTAGACATAATAAACCATCTTGTACATTAAAGTATCTTTAGTCATCAGAGTATTGCCAACTATTTCCAAAACAAACTAGTCAACCAATTAAAAAATTTTAAGATTTATCTAGCATTGTATGAATAAGTGATTAGTATTGTCTGGTTCATTTACTTGTGGTACTAAATAACGGGGAATGAGTTACCCCTACTAGGTACTGGTTTACCAGTGCTGCTGCTTTTTTAAATTGACAAGTTTGTAGTTAATAAGAAGTACTGACAACATTTTTAATGTATAAAAAATATAAAAATAGTAATCGTGCTTAAAACTATTGGTATAGTAACACATTTATTTCTAGTCTTTTGGTCATCATAAGTCTAGAAGAAGGACTGTGTAAGGAGAACTAAATATATTTATTCACTGATTTAAATGGTGTCAAACACAGTACTGTAACTGTGGCATGGTTTAAAAAATTTTGATAATTATAGCATGTACAGATGGTATCTGGAGTATGCAGAATTACTACTTTGAAGTTTTAGTAAAATAATGTTACAGACTCTTTAAGCACTTTGTAAAATGTCCTGAGGATGGTTTGTAAACTGCAAACAAAATATTAGTGAAATAACTGGAGCATATGGTAACATAGTGTATTTCTTACCTATTTATACCTTGCCTACTAGATTTAAAGCAGTCTCCTAATCTGTTCATTTACATTGCCTATAATTCAGCATGTATAATTCAAGAGTTTCTTTGTTGGTTACTTGTATAAAACAATCATAGATTTTAGACTGATCATTTCACTGTTATTTCAGATGTGTTTTTATAGATTCTTTCATTCAACAAATACTATGTGCCAGGAATTAAAAATTGGTGTTGCTGTTTTCTTATTTTTCTGGCTAGTGGAAAATGAAAACCACTGTGACTTTGTAAAGCTCCGGGAAATGCTCATTTGTACCAACATGGAAGATCTGCGCGAACAGACCCACATGAGGCATTATGAACTTTATAGACGGTGTAAACTGGAGGAAATGGGCTTTACAGACCTGGGCCCAGAGAACCAGCCGCTCAGGTAATGGGGATTTCTGGGAGGAGCCAACCAAGAGGAGGTTAGAGAAGATAGTACCTTGTTATGTAGCTAGGCTGTTGGAGAATGTGGTTTTTTAGAAATTGGGCAAATCATGAAGTAGAATCATTTGCTTATGATTAACTATTATACTTCTCAAATCACTTGAGGCCTTCTTGCTTTTGAAAGGCCTCTAACACCTCATCTGACTCAAAAGTTTAAGAAAAAACGTATGGCAGAAGCCCATGATCTCAGTACATGCTGAAATGAAAGCTAAAGGAAAGAACTATAATTATTTGGTTTTATGTTTGTATTTTCCTGAAAATGATGAAAGTATATTTATCTGTTCTTCTAAAAGAAAGTTGGAATGTAAAAAAAAAAAAAAAAAAAAAAGTTGGAATGTGAATCATATTAAACCGAGAAAACCTTGGTTTTAATTCTGATGAAAGTTTGGAATGACTTAAACTTAGGAAAATGTCTTACAAAGGAAGAATGAAAGTGCTTGTAGGGAGTCAGGGATTAGACTGTTTCTTAAAATATTACAGGATAGTTATAAGAGTTTTAGAGCCTGATGACCTCCTTGCTCAGTAATTAGAGCATTCAGTGTTATCAACTTGCTGGGTAATTTTATATGCAGCCACATTCCTGACTTATTTTCTTATTAAGATATGTAAATATGTGACTAATCCTTAACCTACTACATCAAATTAGATTTGGTGTAGCATTCCAGAACAGTTTTTGTGTGGCAGAAAGCATGAGATCTTTAGGAAAAACACTTTTTAAAACTCTGCTGTGCAACTAAGGATTTATTTTCCATTTCATTATTTGCAGTTTGGTGTTTCCCTGACTGTTAATATTTGTACTAGAGTAAACACAAAAAGAAGGAGGAGAACATTAACAGTGCTGCCATTGCCTATGAACTTCGGGAAGGTTTAATGGTAGCTGAGGTTAAATTTTTAAATTTTTTTCAGTCTATGGATTTAATTAATGTTTTCACTCTAGAAGTATGGGAAATAAAGAATTATATGTACTTAACCCCTCCTCACCATTTTAGGCAAGCTGTGCTTTTGATTATGGGCCAGTTCTAATGAAATTATTTTCTCTATTGAAGATTTGGCTTCACTTCTCATTCTTTCAAGTCTGAGGGTCAATTCAGAGGCCTCAGTGTATGTTACTAAGACACGGATCCTGAGTAAGAGCAAGTTGGACAACCTTGAAGTACTCCAAGAAGAGGGATTCAGGTTGCTTGATAGTTCAGTCATCAGACATCTGTTGAAGATTAAGAAATGCAGGTTCAGAATTTCCAGGGATGGAGCCTAAGAATCTGCATTTGAGTTAAAATTTCCATTCATTTAGCAGATATTTACTCTTTATCTCATCTGACTCACCTAGTGCTAGTCAGTGGTATGTAAGCACTGTGGATTAAACAGAAACCCTGCCTTACAGAATTTCTGGGGTAGAGGTGGGAGGAGGACACTCTGGCCCTTCGTGGAAAATAGTGTCAGAGGTGCTGCTACAGTAGTTCTGATGAGACCATAAAGGCTTGGATTAGGGTGGTAGCATAGAAGTGGTCAGGAGCACATTTAGGACATCTACTTCAAAGGTAAAGTTAATAGGACTCATTGATGGTTTGGATATGGGATGTAAAGGACAGAGGAATCAAGGATGATAACTTCAGTCACTATGTTTGACCTGAAGAATGGCTGAATGGTAGTGATGTTTACTGATATGAGCAAGACTGGGGAAGGGATAGATTTTAAGGGTTATGGTTCATAATTGAGAGGTTTTAGACATGTTAAATTTAAGTTGCTTATTAAATATTGCAGTGAAGGGGTGTCTGGGTGACTCATAGGTTAAACATCCAATGTGTGGTTTCAAGTCAGGTCATGATTTCATGGGTCATGGTATCAAGCCCTGCATCAGGCTCCATACTCAGTGGGGAGTCTGCTTGATGATTCTCTCCCTCTGCCCCTCTGCCCACTCATGCATGCACATGTGTTCTCTTTCTCTCTCTCTAAAATCAATTAATTTATCTATCTTTTAAATAAATAAATATTCCAGTGAAGAGCTTCAGTAGGTTATTAAATAAATGAACCTGGCACTTAGGGAGAAGTTAAGGCTGGGTTAATAATTTGGGAGTCAACAGTGAATAATATGAAAAATCATAAACATTTTAAATGTGTCTAATATTTGCAAGGCTCTAGGCTAAGTGCTGGGGATATCATACTGTGTAAGATCTTATAGACCTGGCTCTCATGGAGTTTACATTCTTATAGGGGAGGCCAAAATAAAATTGCACAATTAATCATTGCTGTGAAATGTACACTAGAGAAGAGATAGTATATAATGGGGAAGGGTTTCCTCACTTACTCTGGAAAATTAGAGAAGACTTTCTTGAGGCAGTTACTGTTTTGAGCTAATAATTTGGGGAAATCAGAGCAAGACATGAAAAGACTGCAAGCAGAGAGAAAATAACATCTCTAAGGCTCTGTCAGGAGGTCAGTGCAGCTGGAGAGTAGACAAGTTGGGGGGCATAAGATTGAGAGAACAGGTAGGCAGGAGTCCAACTGCAGAGGACCTGGTTGGGATTTGGGCTTTGTCCCAGGGGAAAGGCAAAACCATTCAAGGAGTTATCATATATTTGCATTTGAAAAATCACTTTTAGCTGTAAGGCAAAGAAGGCATTAAAGGGGTGTGCAAAGATGCTTAGGAGAGACCAATGGGAGAATATTGCTTGGACTAAAGTAAAAGTGGTGAAAATAGAACTGGACATGTTTGAGACATATCTAAAAGATGAAATGAAAGAACTTAGTAACTGGGTATAACGAGTTCTAAAGAAGCAGAAGACGCTGCTAAAAAGAAGATTTCTAGTTTCCTAGTATTATAGTTTTATTGGCTAGGTAGATGGTTGTACCTTTCAATGAGATAAGTATCTCTGGATGGATTGGCCTTTTTTATGGAGCAGCAGTGATGGGCATAATAGAGAG
The DNA here is from genome assembly GCF_048164855.1 of Canis lupus baileyi. Classification (NCBI taxonomy): domain Eukaryota; kingdom Metazoa; phylum Chordata; class Mammalia; order Carnivora; family Canidae; genus Canis; species Canis lupus. Next base: position 37,002,051 of record NC_132848.1, read on the forward strand.
CATAAGCTTGGTTTGGGACCTGCTGACTTGAGTTTCCTCTGAAACATACAAGTGACAATGTCGAATAGGCATTTTGGTATTTTTCTGGAGCTCAGAAGAAAGGGCTGGGCTAAAGGAATAAACCTAAGAGTCATCAGCATTTAGTTGGCTAACTAAATGTATGAATATGGATGAGATTGCCGGGAGACAGAAGTACATCTGGAAAGAAAGGTGCCTTAGAATCAGACTTGAGTCACTCTATTGTTTGTCAGCCAGAGAAGCAAATAGAAGAGATTGAGAAGCCTTGGGTAGAGGAAGGAGAAAAGCCAGCAGTGTCATGTCTTGGAAACCAAGTGAAAAAAGTTTTAGGAAAGAAGAGGTCAGCTGTGTTGAAGCTGAGGATCAGGTTCTCGATATAGAAGTACAGCAGTGTAATAATACAATCCAGTTGTTTCCTTTACAGCTCTTTGAAAATAATGAAGACCACTCCATCTAAAACAAAAAGGGCAATAGTTGGAAGACTACATCAGCCAAGAATTACAGGTTCAAAGGGAAGACTTAGAACAGGTAGAAACCAGTTTCATTCTATGCTGGGAGTGGAGCAAATGAACTCAAAAACCATTTCCAGCCTTTTTATTCTCTGGTTGACAGTTTATAACCTAGTCCAGCAGGCCTGGCTTAGGACATGTACCCTTGTCCTGGCCAGAGTGGGCATGAATCTAATTAATTGTCCCACCAGACTATATCCCTAGGGGGAAGAGGTAGCTCTCCAAAAAGTAATTAGGTTAACAGTACAAAAAGGAGGTATAGATAGATGGTGAGCAATCAGAATCAAAGATTGTTTAGAACATCCTTACATCCTTTTTTTTTTTTTTTTTTTTTAAGCATTTCTTCAGTTCAGGAAACATTGGTTCACTGATCGAATGAAGAGTGGAAAATTGGAAAAATGAGGTTTTTCAGTTTACACCAGGTTAACAAGTAGGAAAGGATGGGGAACTAGATCTCAGTGTAAGCTGCCTGAGTCCTCTGCCCTTCGTAGGCTGCTCTCCTTCAGAGAAAAGACATTTCTTACTTCTTCTTGAGTCAGGAATAGCAGAATGTTTCTTCTCTTGGTGTTTTCTCACTTGTGAATAAATTATTTGATAAAGCTTCTATAGTTCGTTGTAGCTTGATGTCTTAGGACGGTTTTACGGTTTCAAGAAGTTACATTCTATTTTCTGGGCAATATTTTCCATTTAATTTGGGGTATACCTAACAACAGTCACTACGATTTGGTTGGCATGTAAAATCTATCCCTCAATATTATATCAATTTAAAAAAGTTATATGAACCTGTGAAGATGACCTTTATTTCTTTTTACTACCCAGTCCTTTTCATTGTCAGACCTTTAGCTTGTTTGCCACTTATATTTTATTGTGAACAGTTAAGCTGAGTCATAGTGTCCTAATCTCTCAACACTTTTCACTTGCTTGTCATGAGGTCCCAGTAAATGGCATTATACCCTCCTCTAGTCTTAATTAATGGATCTTTAATTATTTAAGCTAGATCAGAAGTGCTTATAAATGTTCTTTTTTATTAATTTATTTTTTATTGGTGTTCAATTTACCAACATACAGAATAACCCCCAGTGCCCGTCACCCATTCACTCCCACCCCCCCCCTTTCTACCACCCCTAGTTCGTTTCCCAGAGTTAGCAGTCTTTACGTTCTGTCTCCCTTTCTGATATTTCCCACACATTTCTTCTCCCTTCCCTTATATTCCCTTTCACTATTATTTATATTCCCCAAATGAATGAGACCATATAATGTTTGTCCTTCTCTGATTGACTTACTTCACTCAGCATAATACCCTCCAGTTCCATCCACGTTGAAGCAAATGGTGGGTATTTGTCATTTCTAATAGCTGAGTAATATTCCATTGTATACATAAACCACATCTTCTTTATCCATTCATCTTTCAATGGACACCGAGGCTCCTTCCACAGCTTGGCTATTGTGGACATTGCTGCTATAAACATCGGGGTGCAGGTGTACCGGCGTTTCATTGCATCTGTATCTTTGGGGTAAATCCCCAACAGTGCAATTGCTGGGTCATAGGGCAGATCTATTTTTAACTTTTTGAGGAACTCCACACAGTTTTCCAGAGTTGGCTGCACCAGTTCACATTCCCACCAACAGTGTAAGAGGGTTCCCTTTTCTCCGCATCCTCTCCAACATTTGCGGTTTCCTGCCTTATTAATTTCCCCATTCTCACTGGTGTGAGGTGGTATCTCATCGTGGTTTTGATTTGTATTTCCCTGATGGCAAGTGATGCAGAGCATTTTCTCATGTGCATGTTGGCCATGCCTATGTTTTCCTCTGTGAGATTTCTGTTCATGTCTTTTGCCCATTTCATGATTGGATTGTTTGTTTCTTTGGTGTTGAGTTTAATAAGTTCTTTATAGATCTTGGAAACTAGCCCTTTATCTGATATGTCATTTGCAAATATCTTCTCCCATTCTGTAGGTTGTCTTTTAGTTTTGTTGACTGTATCCTTTGCTGTGCAAAAGCTTCTTATCTTGATGAAGTCCCAATAGTTCATTTTTGCTTTTGTTTCTTTTGCCTTCGTGGATGTATCTTGCAAGAAGTTGCTGTGGCTGAGTTCAGAAAGGGTGTTGCCTGTGTTCTCCTCTAGGATTTTGATGGAATCTTGTCTCACATTTAGATCTTTCATCCATTTTGAGTTTATCTTTGTGTATGGTGAAAGAGAGTGGTCTAGTTTCATTCTTCTACATGTGGATGTCCAATTTTCCCAGCACCATTTATTGAAGAGACTGTCTTTCTTCCAATGGATAGTCTTTCCTCCTTTATCGAATATTAGTTGACCATAAAGTTCAGGGTCCACTTCTGGGTTCTCTATTCTGTTGCATTGATCTATGTGTCTGTTTTTGTGCCAGTACCACACTGCCTTGATGACCACAGCTTTGTAGAACAACCTGAAATCTGGCATGTGATGCCCCCAGCTATGGTTTTCTTTTTTAAAATTCCCCTGGCTATTCGGGGTCTTTTCTGATTCCACACAAATCTTAAAATAATTTGTTCTAACTCTCTGGAGAAAGTCCATGGTATTTTGATAGGGATTGCATTAAACGTGTATATTGCCCTGGGTAACATTGACATTTTCACAATATTAATTCTGCCAATCCATGAGCATGGAATATTTTTCCATCTCTTTGTGTCTTCCTCAATTTCTCTCAGAAGTGTTCTATAGTTTTTAGGGTATAGATCCTTTACATCTTTGGTGAGGTTTATTCCTAGGTATCTTATGCTTTTGGGTGCCATTGTAAATGGGATTGACTCCTTAATTTCTCTTTCTTCAGTCTCATTGTTAGTGTATAGAAATGCCACTGATTTCTGGGCATTGATTTTGTATCCTGCCACGCTACCAAATTGCTGTATGAGTTCTAGCAATCTTGGGGTGGAGACTTTTGGGTTTTCTATGTACAGTATCATGTCATCGGCGAAGAGAGAGAGTTTGACTTCTTCTTTGCCAATTTGAATGCCTTTAATGTCTTTTTGTTGTCTGATTGCTGATGCTAGGACTTCCAGTACTATGTTGAATAGCAGTGGTGAGAGTGGACATCCCTGTCGTGTTCCTGATCTTAGGGGAAAGGCTCCCAGTGCTTCCCCATTGAGAATGATATTTGCTGTGGGCTTTTCGTAGATGGCTTTTAAGATGTTGAGGAATGTTCCCTCTATCCCTACACTCTGAAGAGTTTTGATCAGGAATGGATGCTGTATTTTGTCAAATGCTTTCTCTGTATCTAATGAGAGGATCATATGGTTCTTGGTTTTTCGCTTGCTGATATGATGAATCACATTGATTGTTTTACGGGTGTTGAACCAGCCTTGTGTCCCGGGGATAAATCCTACTTGGTCGTGGTGAATAATTTTCTTAATGTGCTGTTGGATCCTATTGGCTAGTATCTTGTTGAGAATTTTTGCATCCATGTTCATTAGGGATATTGGTCTATAATTCTCCTTTTTGGTGGGGTCTTTGGTTTTGGAATTAAGGTGATGCTGGCCTCATAGAAGGAATTTGGAAGTACTCCATCTCTTTCTATCTTTCCAAACAGTTTTAGGAGAATAGGTATGATTTCTTCTTTAAACGTTTGATAGAATTCCCCTGGGAAGCCATCTGGCCCTGGACTCTTGTGTCTTGGGAGGTTTTTGATGACTGCTTCAATTTCCTCCCTGGTTATTGGCCTGTTCAGTTTTTCTATTTCTTCCTGTTCCAGTTTTGGTAGTTTGTGGCTTTCCAGGAATGCGTCCATTTCTTCTAGATTGCCTAATTTATTGGAGTATAGCTGTTCATAATATGTTTTTAAAATTGTTTGTATTTCCTTGGTGTTGGTAGTGATCTCTCCTTTCTCATTCATGATTTTATTAATTTGAGTCTTCTCTGTCTTCTTTTTAATAAGGCTGGCTAATGGTTTATCTATCTTATTAATTCTTTCAAAGAACCAACTCCTGGTTCTGTTGATCTGTTCCACAGTTCTGGTCTCGATTTCATTGAGTTCTGCTCGAATCTTTATTAACTCTCGTCTTCTCCTGGGTGTAGGATCTATCTGCTGGTTTTTCTCTAGCTCCTTTATGTGTAAGGTTAGTTTCTGTATTTGAGTTCTTTCCAGTTTTTGAATGGATGCTTGTATTGCGATGTATTTCCCCCTCAGGACTTTTGCTGCATCCCAAAGATTTTGAACGGTTGTATCTTCATTCTCATTAGTTTCCATGAATCTTTTTAATTCTTCCTTAATTTCCTGGTTGACCCTTTCATCTTTTAGCAGGATGGTCCTTAACCTCCATGTGTTCTGGTCCTTCCAAACTTCTTGTTGTGATTTAGTTCTAATTTCAAGGCATTATGGTCTGAGAATATGCAGGGGACGATCCCAATCTTTTGGTATCGGTTCAGACCTGATTTGTGATCCAGTATGGGGTCTATTCTGGAGAAAGTTCCATGTGCACTTGAGAAGAATGTGTATTCAGTTGAGTTTGGATGTAAAGTTCTGTAGATATCTGTGAAATCCATCTGGTCCAGTGTATCATTTAAAGCTCTCGTTTCTTTGGAGATGTGTGCTTAGAAGACCTTCGAGTATAGAAAGAGCTAGATTGAAGTCACCAAGTATAAGTGTATTATTATCTAAGTATTTCTTCACTTTGGTTATTAATTGATTTATATATTTGGCAGCTGCTAGATTCGGGGCATATATATTGAGGATTGTTAAGTCCTCTTGTTGGATAGATCCTTTAAGTATGAAATAGTGTCCCTCTTCATCTCTCACTACAGTCTTCAGGGTAAATTTTAGTTTATCTGATATAAGGATGGCTACCCCTGCTTTCTTTTGAGGACCATTCGAATGGTAAATGGTTCTCCAACCTTTTATTTTCAGGCTGTAGGTGTCCTTCTGTCTAAAATGAGTCTCTTGTAGACAGCAAATAGATGGGTCCTGCTTTTTTATCCAGTCTGAAACCCTGCGCCTTTTGATGGGGTCCTTAAGCCCGTTCACATTCAGAGTTACTATTGAGAGATATGAGTTTAGTGTCATGATGTTTATTCAGTCCTTGTTTTTGTGGATTGTTCCACTCAACTTCTTCTTAAAGGGGAATTTTAATAGTCCCCCTTAAAATTTCTTGCAGAGCTGGTTTGGAGGTCACATATTCTTTCGGTTCCTGCCTGTCTTGGAAGCTCTTTATCTCTCCTTCCATTTTGAATGAGAGCCTTGCTGGATAAAGTATTCTTGGTTGCATGTTCTTCTCATTTAGGACCTTGAATATATCCTGCCAGCCCTTTCTGGCCTGCCAGGTCTCTGTGGAGAGGTCTGCTGTTACCCTAATACTCCTCCCCATAAAAGTCAGGGATTTCTTGTCTCTTGCTGCTTTAAGGATCTTCTCTTTATCTTTGGAATTTGCAAGCTTCACTATTAAATGTCGAGGTGTTGAACGGTTTTTATTGATTTTAGGGGGGGAATCTCTCTATTTCCTGGATCTGAATGCCTGTTTCCCTTCCCAGGTTAGGAAAGTTTTCAGCTAGAATTTGTTCAAATACATATTCAGGCCCTCTGTCCCTTTCGGCACCCTCGGGAACCCCAATTAAACGTAGGTTTTTCTTCCTCAGGTTGTCGTTTATTTCCCTTAATCTATCTTCATGGTCTTTTAATTGTTTGTCTCTTTTTTCCTCAGTTTCCCTCTTTGCCATCAACTTGTCTTCTATGTCACTCACTCGTTCTTCCACCTCGTTAACCCTCATCGTTCGGACTTCTAGTTTTGATTGCATCTCATTCAATTGATTTTTAATTTCTGCCTGATTAGCTCTAAATTCTGCAGTCATGAAGTCTCTTGAGTCCTTTATGCTTTTTTCTAGAGCCACCAGTAGCTGTATAATAGTGCTTCTGAATTGGCTTTCTGACATTGAATTGTAATCCAGATTTTGTAACTCTGTGGGAGAGAGGACTGTTTCTGATTCTTTCTTTTGAGGTGAGGTTTTCCTACTAGTCATTTTGCTCAGTGCAGAGTGGCCAAAAAACAAGTTGTATTGGGAAAAGGAGAAAAAGAGAAGAGAGAAAGAAGGAAAGAAAAGAGAAAGAGAAAAAAAAAGGAAGAAAAAAAAAGAAGAAAAAGAGAAAGAAAAAGAAAGGGGGAAAAAAGGGTGGGGAAAGCAAACAAATCAAAAAGCAAAACAAAACAAAACAAAAAAAAACTCACAGGGGAGCATCTTCTGATTCTGTGTACTTTAAGTCCCTTGACTTCCTCTGGAAGTTGTCCGTCTAGCTGGTCTTCTGGGGGAGGGGCCTGCTGTGCTGATTTTCAGGTGTTAGCACTTGGGGGAGCTGCTCTGCCCCTGCCTGGTGCAGGGCTCAGTGGGGGTTGTTTACCCCGTGAGGCCCCAGGAGGAACAACCGCAGTGGCGGGGCCAGCCCTGGAGCCCTGGAGCCCTGGAGCCCTGGATTCAGCCCCCGCAGTAACTCCGGAGCTCTCCGTCTGCAGGGCCTGGAGGCTCCGGGGCGGGGCCGCTGATCTGCTCAGCTCGGGGCAGGAGCGTCCTTGCTGTCCTGGGCCCTCCCGGCCTCTGCCTGTCCCGGGGGAGGCCGGATCCTGGGTTGTGTCCCAGCGCCCTGTGCTCGGGGCCTGCGCTGTTGGATTCGCGCTCCCGGGCCGCGCAACCCCCTCCGCGCAGCCCCCTCCGCGGAGCCGCCGCCCGAGCCCCTCCGAGCTGCTCCGGGTCCCGCCGTGCGCGCTGCAGCCCTTAGGGAGCTCGGCACACTCTCCCGGGGCGCAGGTGTCTGTTAGTGTCCCCGGGAGCCCGAGGGCATCCCCGCCCTCCTGGGTCCTGCTCCAACTCCCCGCGAGCCCCTTTCCGCCCGGGAAGGTCGGTGCAGCTCCTGCTTCTCCGGGACGGGGCTCTCCTGACCTGGGGACACTCGCCCCGGCCTCAGCCCGGCTCCTCGCAGGGCCCCTCCCCCTTGGATGCCTTTTGTGTCTTTATTTCTTTTTCCTTCTCTTCCCACCTTGATAGAAGCGCAAACTCTTCTCACTGTAGCATTCCAGGTGTTATCTCTTTAATTCTCAGGCCGAATTCATAGATTTTCAGGATAATTTGAAGGTTTTCTAGGTAATTTGGTTGGGACTGGTGATTTGGAGACCCTACTATTCTGCCATCTTGCCCTTCCCCCTATAAATGTTCTTAAATCCTCAAGTTATTTTAGATTAACATAACCATTCTCATTCCCACAAGTTAGGCATCTTTAACATTTGAGTACAAAATCACTGCCATTTGAAGTGTTGAGGGACCTATATAGTTTTGAAAGGAAGATTTTTGTAGTATTTTAGAGTTGCTTACATTTTTTACATAATTTTATTCTGTCATAAAATTTGTGTCATTAGGGATGCCTGGGTGGCTCAGCGGTCGGGCATCTGCCTTGGGCTCAGGGTATGATCTTGGAATCCTAGGATCCAGTCCCACATCAGTCCCCCTGCAGGGAGTCTGCTTCTCCCTCTGCCTATATCTCTGCCTCTCTCTCTTGTCTCTCATGAATAAATAAATAAAATCTTTAAAAAATAAAAATAAAATAAAATTTGTGTCTTTGGAACTCTCAAGAAATAAATAACTTCCTACATTTAGTCTACAGCAGAAATGGAAACAGTTCAACAGGCTTTTTAGAACTGTATATGAAACAAAGAAGTCCTGAGTGAATGGACTGTAGTGATTTTCTTGATGAACGTGAGCATCTGAGAACTTTTTTCTTCCTCTTTAATTTTCAACTTTGCTTTAAATCACTGATATTTGCAAGTATAGTAATGTGTTTCATTGAATATTCATGACAACAAGATACTTTTATACTAGAAAAAGCAAGAATTTTATATTAAAATAGCAAGAAAACTATTTTTCATTTTCATTTAATGAATAAATCCATGATTGTAAACAATCGTTGTGTTAGTCTTATGACACTAACTATATAAATTATTCCCTTACACATCTTCTAAACATTACTTACAATTGACTTTTGGTTGTCAAGGTTGAAAAACAATGTGACGTGATGGAAAATAATCTTTTTATCAAAAGGTTATTTTGATAAAACAAAATTCTGACCTGATTCAAATTCCAGCTTTTTACTTACCAACTACGTTACTTTGATTACTTTACCTCTCTGAGTTTACTTTTCTTATCTGTAAAACAGAGTGTTAGTGCTTGTTCTTCACGGATGCTATGGGAATTGGGTAGAGAAAGAATTCCAGAAAAGTACCTTGCTGGTAGCAGCTATTAAACAAATGTTAGGTCTTTTCTTTGCCAGTTAGATTTATTTTCCTCTTAAGCAACTCAAGTGCTTACATAAACAGATAATGAGAACTTCTTTAAACTTACATTTGATATGAATTCAAAACTTTAATTAAATCAAGTTTGTTTATAAAGACTTTCAATCCACTATAGGACCAGCAAAATGCAGTGAGGTTTCTGAAAATGATGAAAAAAGCCTGATAGATATAGAGGCTTCTTTAAGACCAAAACAAACACAGAAAAACAAAGCCTGATAGAAAGTGAAATTTTTCCTTGAGATTTAGGGCATTTATGTGGTTATCTATGGCAGTTTGTACATTTTTCTCTTAAGACAATGTTTAGGATCTGTTCCTCCTCAGAAAACCTGCTACACCTACCCTACACAATCAGCCGTAATAGCTGTTGCACAACATTTCTTACTCTAATTCTCCGTGAACTTCTAGAATTCTATACTTACCAGGTTTATTTCTCCAGTTGTAATATTTAAGACTGTAAAATTCCTTAATTCATCACATTTGTATCTATTTTAATATAAAGTACTTTTGTAAGCAGTAGAAATTCCTAACTGCAACATAGCTGGAAAGTATATTTGTGTTTCTTGTTAAATCTTTGGGATACTCTCATAGTAAGATGAAATGGAAGGGCTTGGTAATTCTGCCGAATAAGGTCTGTTATACCTCTGAAATGCAATAAATAAGAAAGGGCAGCTAGACACAGTGCTTGAGGACAGTACTTGCTCTGCTTGGTTAAATCTGGCTCTATTTCCTGGGAATTTCTGTCATTAAATAAACATTTATGAAGAGCCTGAAAAGCTAGCGAGCTTTGTTGGATAGTTGGGTTACAAAGATAATGATCTATTAGAAGAGTAAGACAAGTAGGATATAAATGCCAAAGAAGAGGTACAAAGTGCCACGAAAGTACTTAGAAGGCATAGTTAGTTCCAACTGGGGAGACCAGAGAAGGCTTTATAAAGGAAGTTGCATTTGAATTAGAGGATCAGCTGGTTAGAATGAGGGTTGGCATGTGGGCAGTGGCTTTGGAAGCGCAGGAGATACACAAGCTAACACATGAAATGTGTAGTTTTAGGAACACTGAATAGGTTGATATGGCTGAAACCTTAGGAGGATTGGATATGCTTGGTAAGAGATGAATCTGGAAAGGTAGAATTAGGCCAGATTGTGATGTTTCATAATTGCTTCTTACAGGAGGTGGGACCTTATTTTGTAGAACATAACTAATGCAGTAGAAAAAAGATAATGAGACCTGTGGGGGATTTTAGAAAATCTTTGGAGTGGCAAGAAGTAAGAGTGAGAGAGAGAGGAACTAAAAGCCCAGAGATGAGTTAGGTTATTATTGTAGTAGTGAGGGCAGAAAATCACGAAGACTGGATTGGGCTGTATCAGGATATCTGTAGAAATCAGAAGACTGGATTAAAATGATGTCAGGGTAAAATCTAAACAAAAAAAAAAAAAAAAAAAAAAGAAAGAAAAAGAAAGAAGGGAAGGGAAGGGAAGGAGGGAGGAAGGGAAGGGAAGGGAAGGGAAAGGAAGGGAAGAAAAGAAAAAAGAAAGAAAAGAAAAGAAAAGAAAAAGAAGGGAAGGGAAGGGAAGGGAAGGGCAGCCCTGGTGGCTCAGTGGTTTAGTGCCGCCTTCAGCCCAAGGTGGGATCCTGGAGACCCGGGATCGAGTCCCATGTCAGGCTCCCTGCATGGAGCGGAGCCTGCTTCTCCCTCTGCCTGTGTCTCTGCCTCTCTCTCTCTCTCTCTGTCTCTCAAGCATAAATAAATAAAATCTTTTAAAAAAATAAAATAAAATGATGTCAGGGTCACAAACTGAACTCCCAGACCTTGGTGATCAAATACAGAGAGAAGGTAAGGGAAGAGTCAAGGATGACTTCAAGACCTCAAAGGTTTCCAGACACAGTGATGCTAATTAACCAAGGCTGAAAGAATTTATCTGGAGTAAAGTGAGAATACTTCTTGTGAAGGACTTGATAAAGCAGAGATTTCAGAAATCTAGTACTCTTTATTTATTATAGCACTACAGCACTGGTGGCTTTTTATGTCTTGTGCTGTAGGAAATGTTGTGTTATGGAAATGTCATGTTTGCTCTGTGTAAGAGGGTGTTATAGTTAACACTGAGGCTTAACCTGAGAAGTTTGTGTTTGCAAGTGTCCTACATCATTTTTAACATGATAGTACCACAAATAACTTTTTAGTCTTCAAGAGACCTATGAAGCCAAAAGACATGAATTTTATGGTGAACGTCAGAGGAAGGAAGAAGAAATGAAGCAGATGTTTGTGCAGCGAGTAAAGGAAAAAGAAGCCATACTGAAAGAAGCTGAGAGAGAGGCAAGTACACTGGTTTAATGTGATCTGCATTTGTTTTTTAGGTGTCCTGTTTGGGAGATTTATCTCAAGAATTTAGCTGAGATGCTTTTGGGGACTACTTGTTCATTAAAAAGTAGCTATTTTAACATACGGTCTTTGCATACAGACTTTAAAAAATCTGAATTCAAATAAAAACGTTGGCCTTTTTGTCAACGTTTTGGCAAATGTTAGTCTTCCATTTGAAGTGGTTCACCAACAACTTACATTGGACTAGGTTAACTAAGTTAACCTAGGTTTTGTTGGACTAGGTTTTTTTTTTTTTTTAATTTATTTTTTATTGGTGTTCAATTTGCCAACATATAGAATAACACCCAGTGCTCATCCCATCAAGTGCCCCCCTCAGTGCCCGTCACCCAGTCAACCCCATCCCCCACCCACCTCCCTTTCTACCACCCCTTGTTCGTTTCCCAGAGTTAGGTGAACTAGGTTTTAAATGCCTTAATTTTAGGGGATTCCTGGGTGGCTCAGCAGTTGAGCATCTGCCTTCAGCTCAGGGCTTGATCCCAGGGTCCTGCAATCAAGTCCCACATTGGGCTCCCCACAGGGAACCTGCTTCTCCCTCTGCATATGTCTTTGCCTCTCTCTGTGTCTCTCATGAATAAATAAATAAAATCTTTAAAAAAATTAAAAATAAATGCCTTAAGTTTAAACCAGAAATGTTTCAGCTGTGGCTTCATAAAGCCTTTCTTGAGAGTTCTGGAGATTGTTGGGATTGATGCTTGCTACCTAGTGGCTAACTATGAAAGCAATTAAGTAACTTTGAGTTTGAAGTCAGGCTTTCCAGAGGAGTCTGGTGGTCACATGACCTTTGGATTGCTTCTAGTTCTTCAAGTCATAATTTTACTTTTATTGAGTTAAGCTATTTTCTATAGACCTAACCACAATGGCTACTTTTAAGTCAATGGTCACATTCAGGATGATGGTCAAAAAGGATGAGCTCAAAAAGGAATTTGCCCTCTGTATTATATATATGTGTATGTACATATCCAAGGGGAGGATATATATTTTTCCCTGGTCATCTGAAAACTGGTTGTAGACATGACAACACTTTATCCCTAGGCCCTGCAGTGTGCATCTCTGAAGCTTAGGCACATTCTCCTCCATAACCATTGTATCAGTATTACATCTAAGAAAATTAATGGGAATGCCTGATCACATTCACATTTCCCACTTGTCCAAATATGGCCTTTTATTGTTTGTTTTTAATTTGGTGATTTTGTTTTCGTTTTTGAACTGGAATTCAGTCGCAATTCTCATGTCACATTTGGGTATTCTGTCTGTTTGTCTCTATGAATATTGAGGAAGGAGTTGTGATGAGAAGGAATAAGGTTGCTGATATTTTTTTCATTAGTAGATTTCATCTTTAAGATGGTAGAGTAAAACTATTTAAGAGTTTATCTCTCACGTATCATGATTTTTAGTTTCTTCACTGAGGAGAAAAGATGTAGAAGTGGTTTATAGTTGAGTTTTTAATTTTTAAAATCCCACATAAGAATATTTTTCTTAAATGTGTATTATTCAAAAGGATATAGAAAATTCAGAGTGACCACACGGTTGAAAGAAAAAGAAAAAGACTATTTGTCAGCAGATCCTTTGTAGACTTTTATTTTTTATGGTTAAGTGCTTTTTTGTGAAGCACAAAAAATGTAGTTAATGTAAGCCTGAGGCATCAACAACCAAAGTTCTCACAAGAGTTCTAAACATATTAGTTATATAGCATTCGAGGCAGTAGATTCCGGACCTCTTTTATTAATATTACCAGGAACCTCATGACCAGGTTTTATACTGTAAAGTCAGTATCATTAAATACTTAAGAGTCAAAGTCGGAAAAACAGGAGACCTCTGTGCTGTTGATAACTTCTCACCACACCCTTAAGACAGTATCACCAATATGGCACACTGCTGTATCTTTTGTAAACATTACTTCAGAGTATTTGAAAATATGTTTGAATTAAATGCCTATTATACTGAATCATGGAACCACAAGTATGTATATGTGAACTCCACATAATGTGAATAATAGTCACACCTACCCCTGTTTCCCCTCTTAAAGATTTTATCTATTTGAGAGAAAGAAAGAACGTGAGAGAGAGCGCAAGCAGAGTAGAGGGACAGAGGCAGAAGCAGACTCACCGTTGAGCAGGGAGCCCAACACTGGGCTGCATCAGGAGATCAAGACCCCAGGATCATGAACTGAGCCAAAGGCAGATGCTTAACCCACTGAGCCACCCAGGCTCCCCTTGCCTCCCCTTTTAAAATATTTTTCTCTTTATAGTATTTCTGCAATTTTTAGCCAACCTCATGAATGACATATAAAGTACCCTATAACCTTTCAAGGTATTTAACTATGCACATAGAGTATGCAGCCTCCATTTAAGTAATCAGAGATGTCTTCATTCACATCATATAAATTCACTCCTAGATCCTGTCTTTCCTGGCTTTACTCAGTTCCTCTCCCACATTTGTAGGAGATGCACACAGACTCAGAGAGTTGTGACTCCCTTTATTTATACCACTGATTTGAATGACAGCTAGATGAACCCCACCCTTTACATACATACACACTCACATAGCTTTTTTTAAAAGCAGGAATTATTGAAATAAATACTAAGGAACTGATACTTCTCTGAAATTCCATCCTCAGGAATAAAAGAATCTTAGGGTAGAAGGGTCTTACTTAATCTGTTTCAATTCTTTTCTGTCTCCATTTCAATACATCTGTCAAGCTTTACTGGCACACAAGACAACCTCTTCCATATTTGAAACCATTAACTTTTATTAGGATAGAGTTTAGCTCTTCACTTTCCACCCTCAACCTCTAATTTTTAGCAAAGTATTTCTTCAATTATTTTATGCCATCTTTTCTAGAAACCAAGTCCTGTTTTTTTATATGAATGCTGCACAGAACTGAAAATACTGAAGTTAATCTGACTAGACTAGAGAATTTTAGAAGTTGCCTTTTTTGATCTAGATTCTGGATGCTGTGTTTGTGTTCTTGGCAGGCAAGGCTTGCAGCTGATTCATGTAGAATCTGCTCAAGTCTCTAGATTTATTTCCCCAATAAACAACAAACAACAAAGGGAAATTTCATCTTATAGTGTTATAACCTTTTACAAAAAAAAAAACACCTTTTACAAACTCATTTTAATGGCTGCATTGAGTGTACTTCGCATAAATTTATTTTTTGACTTCATTAGACACAGGCTATGGTGAAATTCTACTACAGTGAGTATTTTTATGAATAAAATTTAACTTAGGATTTCTTGATTTAGTTTAGATTTCAAGAAGGTGAATGTGGAAAAATCTAATAGATTTTTCAGGTTCTTGATTTAAATTGATAACTGGCACTTTCCAACCAGGTTTACAATGTAGCTTTTAACTGTTTCACTATACTTGGCAACTTTATTTGAAAAATAAGGTGTTTTTTTGATAACTTGATTTTGTATTTGTGTCCCTCACTTTTATTGAGCATGGATTTTAGAAAGTTTATTTGAAGAGGCTTTGTGAGGAAAATATAGAGCAAGAAAATAAAAACTAAGAAAAGGTCAAATGTTTTAAAAGGAGATTTTTAGAGGCTATAGTTTGTTTTGTTGTTGTTATTCATGCATCTTTTTGCATGGGAACTCGTTACCAAGGCAATTTCATATGTACATTTTTACTTTAAGCATGAACTTTTGCAACATCCAGATAATTTGTAGATTACTGTGTAGGTTAGCCTCAGCAATGGTTGCTAAACTGGAGAACGTTCTTGTGCATGTGCTGCCACACTGTGTCGTTGATGGGAATTGCACCTTTGTTTCACAGCTACAGGCCAAGTTTGAGCACCTTAAAAGAGTTCACCAAGAAGAGAGAATGAAGCTTGAAGAGAAGAGAAGACTCTTGGAAGAAGAAATAATTGCTTTCTCAAAGAAGAAAGCTACTTCAGAGATATACCAAAGCCAGTCCTACATGGCATCAGGCAGCAACCTGAGGAAAGACAAGGACCGTAAGAAGTAAGCTACCCCCAAAGCCCCCACTTTGGTGGCCCCCTCCCCATTACTGTCTGTCTTGTTGCCCTGTTTGATCTTGTGCTTATAACAGTCTATTTCCTTGTTTATTATCAGCTGCTTGCAACTAAAATGTCAGCTCCTTGAGAGCAGAGACCTGTCCCTCTTGTTCACTGCTGTTTCCCCAGCATCTAGAACAACACTGGGCACACACTAGGTGCTCAGTGAATATTTGCCAAATGAGCAAATAAATGAATGAACTAAATACATCATAATTTAAAAAGGGTCAGTTACCTGAGAGGAAAAATGACTGCTCTTATTTCATTGTCCAGCCTGTTTCTAGTGCATAACTAGTAACTGCAGACCTGCCATTAGCTATGCTGAATTTCTTGTCTAAATAGAAGCTATATACTTTGTTGGGGAATCTTAGAAGTAAAATAATATCTGATAAAAAAACAAATTTTTAGGTTTACTTTTATTTAAATAAATTCTACTGATGATAATTTTGTGAGAATTTTTATTTTAATAAGGGAACCAGGCTATCGATTCGAACTCCTGTGCTTTGATGTCAGAGCTTGTGAAACCAATGGTGGACGTAAAGATGCAGAGGAAGGTAGAGAGGGCCTCGGTACAATGGGGCGGCCATGAGTAGCATATGGATGATAATCTCGAGGCTTGAGG
Organism: Canis lupus baileyi; assembly: GCF_048164855.1. Taxonomy (NCBI): domain Eukaryota; kingdom Metazoa; phylum Chordata; class Mammalia; order Carnivora; family Canidae; genus Canis; species Canis lupus. The sequence continues at coordinate 37,017,897 of NC_132848.1, forward strand.
GTTTGGGGTATGTGTTAAAAATCAAAGTTACCAAATTTTTAGAAAATAAGTTTTATTTTTCCTTTTCTATACTTTCTGTCCTTTATCTCTCCCACTCAGAGTGTCCTTGTCATTTTGCCTATTTGACCGTCCTTGAACTTTATCACTGACTTGTTCAGTTGACAGTGCTTCTTGGTGGCTCTGCCTTAGTTTACTCCAACTATCTCTGCTTTGGCAGCATCCACTTCTCCTTTTGTTCCTCACACTGCAATATTTCTGGTTCAGTTTTATCATTACATCTTCCTTCAAACCCAGCATTTTCAGAATACTATAATTTAACTTCAAAATAATTAGGAAAACATAATGTTGGTTCATGACGGCTTTCCATTTTTGAACTGTGGAGAAGTAAATCCACAAGGTTCTGGTGGATTTAGCTGACCTGTGGATTTCATAGTTTGGGGGAAGAAAGAAGGAATAAATTCTCATGTATGATCTTTCAATATAAGTTCTACAATCTTTGTTTTGTTCATTGATGCATCTATCCCCAGAGCCTACAAAAGTGCTTGCTATGTAGTGGGCAAGCCACTAGTCAAAAGAATGAATATGACTATTAATAGCTATGTTTTACTCAGTCATTAAATTTTAAAAGATAAACTATAAATAAAATTTATTACTGCTTTAAGATAAGCTTTGAATTATAAAGCTGAGGGACCTTTTACCTATTCTTATCTTTTCCTCCTAATCCAGTGTTAACTAAAATTGGATTCCTCAAGTTTATTCCATATATGAAAGACAGTTTACATTTGCTATGTAAAAATGGTCACCTGACTCCATTTAACATGACCATTATTAGCATATGCTCGTTTATAAAGTCAGGCCCAAGCCCATAGTTTTATTGAGAGCTCAGAAATTCATACACAAGAAAATAGGGTTTGATGGTTTTTTATTTTCCAAAGATTCTTTTATATATTAGATATATACTTACTCTTTCTGTAAAAGCTTTATAAAACTAATGATTCTAGTAATTTTTATTTCCTATATAGTTTCTTAATTGTATCAATCAAAAGGTTTTTTTCTTCTCTTTCCAGCTCCAATTTTATGTAAAACAAAGGTTCCAGATCACAGAAGGTCATCACAAGCAAAAGTTATTAAAATGTTAGAAGTATGCTTTGATTTTCTTGCTGTTTTTATTTGCTGTATCACTTATTCTATATCTGGCAAATGGCTGTAGTTACTGCCATTTATGGAAAAATATTTTTAAGTATAAGGTTAATACATAAGCCACAGTGGATGATACCACTTTTATATTCACTGTTGTTAGAAGTTTCCAAGTTGCTGGTTTGTGATGAATCTAGATTGTTTTCCTGCTGCCCAGTTATTATTACTTATATGCATTGTACCACAGAGCAAAGTGTCAGTGCCATTGAAAATACAGAAGTCATTCATTTTATGGCTATCTGATTGCATTTATATTCCAAGATGAACTCCTTTTTTGTACATACTAAAGGTAAAATTTGGGGGATATGTTTTAAAATGTACTGTGTATCTGAAGCTCTAACCTCTTAATAGTTTCATGAAACTTTAAAAATTTTTGATATCATTATCCAGTTGGTAACACAATCCTAAACATTTTTTATCAAATTGTGTAAAATTGGCACAATAAGGCACTTCATTGAGGCATTCAATAAGGCATTCAATAAGGCACAATGAAGTGCCTTATTGTGGTAGATGTATTGTGATGAAAAAAAGATGTGTTTAAAAGTAAAAGCTTCTGGATAATAAATCCTTTTTTTAGTGATGAGTACCTTTGAGCCTGGGATATTCCCACTCTATTTCATTAGGATGTTTTACACACTTGTTGTTTAAAACTCTGTCTTCCAGGGGAAAAATCATAAGGTTGAATCATCTTATTAAAAATATTTCTTAAGAAAATAACTGTGAGCAACTGAACATTAAAGATATTAAAATTTAGATAATTCATATATTAAGTTATAGTTGAATTCAGTGCCTTTGTAGTATTCTTATAACAATTTAATGCCTTCTAACTTTTTCTTAACAGTCATAGGTATATAATTTTTCATTTTTTGTACTTGAATATCCTAAATAAACTTGGCATTTACTTTTGACAAATAAAATATATTTACTAATATGTGGTTAAATTATTTTTCTTTTTACAAACTGTCATCTTAAACATTTTATCAAAATTAGTTCATTTAATCATGTGTTTGAACTATTTTAAGACAGATATATATTTCCAGTATTTTTCAGAAAATAAAATGTTTCACTTAGCCTATGTCAGATTCTGAGCAGTGTAGTTTTTCATGAAGTTGTATAAGTTGCAAATAAAACCTTTCATTTCATAGTACAATTTATCTGGACAAACACTTTAAATTCCAGCTTTACACTTGAAATTCATGAATGTCTCCTAGCCTTTTAAAACTTTAGTAAAGTAAGTTATAAGTATCACAGAAAAAGCTCTGAACTTTCTTCTCAGGATCAGTAATGTCCAAGTTCTGGAAATTGGCAGCAGGAGAGCCCGTGAGTCCATGAGAGCAGGTAGCCTGTCGTACAGAGCCCAGCCACTGCCACAGCGCTGAGCGTTAGCCGAGGAGAGTGTCATCTCAGAAGCTCAATTATGTGATGTGAATGGTGGTTATCTGTAGATTTATTATATCCAACTGTGTATCAACAACTATCCTCAACTTTAATAAAGTTACTTTTAAATGCCAGATTGGTTGTTGGCATGTTAAAACAAAGTTATTCAGTTCTCTAGTTGAAGAGATGACTCTGAACTTACCAGAAGGGTAATCATTTTGTACTACTAGTGACTCTGCTGTGAGAGACACTCACCACATGTGCTTCAGTCACAGTCACAACATGAATCTTTAATTTACTTAATATTTTTGGGATTCCATGTAAGATTTTATTTTAAAAGAGTTATCCTGCAAGGAAAAAAATTTCCAGAACAAGTATAACATTCACATTCTCCTTACAAAGCTGATTTATTCTTCACTATTCAGGCACAAGTTTACAAAGTAATTATGATCCAGGAATTAATAAATTTCTTGGGAACAAAATCTAGACATATTTAATTTAGATTTTTTTTCATAAAGCATAAAGCATGTGAAACAACTTTGTCGTACTACCAACCATTAATCTCTACATACTTATCTGATTTTTTTTTTTAATTTTTTTTTTTTTTTTTTTTTTTATGATTGTCACACACACAGAGAGAGAGAGAGAGAGGCAGAGACACAGGCAGAGGGAGAAGCAGGCTCCATGCACCGGGAGCCCGATGTGGGATTCGATCCCGGGTCTCCAGGATCGCGCCCTGGGCCAAAGACAGGCGCTAAACCGCTGCGCCACCCAGGGATCCCTACTTATCTGATTTTAAGAGCTCTTTCACATAGACTATGATTTCAGCTTCAGAACACAAAGGGGCAAAATGCGTTACAGGGACTATTATCCCTTTTTTGAGGATGAACTCAATATTGGCTCCATTTTCCTACTGGGCTAGGAAATAGAGATACACATTGTTAAGGCTAGCCATGCCCTCATGGAGCAACCAGAGTGGTAACAAGATAAGAGAGTAGATTTATGTATAGAGCTCTCAGAAGGGCTTCAGCCTCCACCCACACAGCACAAGAAAGCATCCTGGGAAGTGACTGGGTCTTAAAAGATTGGAAGCAGTATTTCAGACACATGAATGGAGCAATCCAGGTTACAAAACAGCAGTTTTTTTATAAAATCCGGGTAATCCAGAGAATCTCTAACTATGAGTAGAGAGTATAGGGGCACTGTGGGGCATAAATAAGGATGAGATTTTAGAATTAGGTATGGGATAGGGGTACCTGGGTGGCTCAGTCAGTTAGGCATCTCTCTTAAGCCCAGGCCGTGATCATGGGGTCCTGGGACCAAGCCCCATATCAGGTTCTCTGCTCAGTGGGAGAGAGAACCATCCCTCTGCCTCCTCCCATGCTTGCTCTCTCTTTCTCTTGCACTTGCTCTCTCTCTCTCTCTCTCAAATAAATAAAATCATTTAAAAAAAGAATTCACCCCCATATGCACTTTTTTCCCTTTGTGTTGTTCTGAAGCTGAAATCATAGTCTATGTGAAAGAGCTTTATAAACCCAGTGTCACAGGCAGTAGGAGCCATGAAAAGAGTTGGCCTCACATAATACTCCTCCAGGGTTTGCAGGAAAGATGTACTGGTGGAGCTAGAGCTGACCCAGGCTGGCTGACTCAGGGAGACTGCAGTCCAGACAAGCAGTTCTTAATAAGTGTGTAGTAGAATAGATAAGTAGTGTTTAAAAAAATACGGATGCAGAAAGGTATATATGGTAATGGAAGTGGTAACCATATGGTTAAATCTAAATGGATAGTGACTGCAAAACAATGTCTTGTGGAGATGGAAATATAGAGAGAACTAAAATACAAAACTAGAGTGGCATATAAATTGGGGAGGGGTAAATCATGTAATCTCAGGTTCTTGTGTTAACTGAGAGTCCCAGTTAGCCTGGTAACATGAGGCTTGGAGTGCACACAGACATGGTAAAGTGTCTGACTCTGAAGCCAGTAGAAGGAACACTACTAGTCCAAAATATGCTCATCCAAAAGAAAACAAAGGAGATAAAGCAGATATGACAACCAGGAAGCATTTAGTAATATGGGTAGATTTAGATCCAAATAAATAAGTAATTACATAGATTACATGCTGTAATTTTTTTAAAGATAAAAGTCTTTAAAAAATCAGCTCTAACCATCTTACTGGTCTGACACTTTCTCTGTCTTCATAGACAAAAGATAGAAAAAGATACATCATGTAGACTCTAACCAAAAGCTAATGTATAGCTGTATTTTCTATATATTAAAAAAAACTCTAAGGCAAAGGCATTGTTAGAAATGGAGATAGATACTTCAAATACAAGGATATGTAACAACTCCAAATTTGTACATACGTAACAACTTTAGCATATTTTAGCAGAAATTATGAGAATACATGGAAAAGTATGCAAATCCATACTCTGAGAGATTTTCAGACACCTCTTGTATATGATAGACTAAGTGGGCCAATATTGGTACAGCTATGGGAGCCTTGAAGAAAACATTCAAGCACATTGGCCTGGTGAACAATTACAGAGCAGTGTACCCGAAATCACAGAACACACACTGCTTTCAGGCTCACAGGGAACATTTATGAAAACTTACTAGGACATTTTGACTACAAAGTGAGCCTGAGTACCTTCTAAAGGAATTATATCATGTAGACTGTGTTCCCTGATCATAATATAATTAAGATAGAAATCAGTAATAACAGAAATTCTCCTGTTTGGAAACTAAAAAATATACTTCTAAGTATACTAAATAACAGAATATTATAACAGAATAACAGAGAATAACAGAAAATTATAAATATAATTTTAATTAAATTAAAATTAAATTATAAATATAATATATATAAATTATTATAACAGAGAATAACAGAAATTCTCCTGTTTGGAAACTAAAAATATACTTCTAAGTCCCTCATGGGACTTACTTACTTCAGAGAGGAAGTAAAAAAGGAAATTAGAAAAATATTTTGAGCTGAATGATAATGAAAATACCATACGTCGTAACTTGTGAGAAGCAGCTAATGCCACTCTTAGAGTCACAATTCATAATCTTGAATGCTAGTATTAGCAGAGGAAGAAGACTGAAAACCAGTGCTGTTTAAATTCATCTCAAGAAGTTGGGGAAAAAATTGTAAATTCAACCCAAAACAAAACAATAAAGATGAAAACAGGAATTAATAAAGTAGGAAAAAAATCAAAAGTTCTTATATTTTTTAAAGATGATTAAAATTGATATACCATGGGAAGAATGACCAAGAAGAAAAGAAAGAGGCATAGAATGGCTAAAATTAAAAACAACAAATCTGACATTACAAAAAAGAGAGAGAGAGGGAGAAAGGTTGTGAAGAGCATTGCTGGTGGGAATGCAAAATGTTCAGCCATTGTGGGATGTCTGCGGTTTCCCGTTCCCTCACCATATGTGTGTGTTTTCTACAGCTACTGTAACAAATTGCCACAAACTTAGTGGCTTAAAAACCACAGTTTAGGAGGACAGAAAGCTGATATGGATCTCACAGGGCTAAAATCAAGGTGTGGCCAGGGCTGTATTCCTGGAAGCCCTAGTGGAGAACCCTCTTCCTTTTCCTGCTTCTGGAAGCTGCCCATATTCCTTGGTTCATGAAGCTTCCTCCGTCTTCAGAGTCAGCAGTGGTGAGTTGAATCCTCACAGGGCCTCAGTGTGACCTCTTCTTCTTCCTCTCTCTTCAGCTTTCAGAGACCCTGGTGACAGCATGGGTCTGCTGGCTAGCAACCTGAGTTTTTCCCTTTGCCATGTAACCTAACATTCACAGGGATTGAGGTCTGGGGCGGTAGGGGGAGGGCATGTCTCCCTCCCAGATTGAGGTCTGCCTGCCATATCGTACAAGCCAGCAATTCCAGTCCTAAAAAATGTATTCAAGATACATGAAAACATTTATCCATACAAAGACCTATCCTGAAATGTTCATAGCAGCTTTTCCCATAATCTGCCAAACTCATATAACAACCCAAATGTCCATCAACTGGTAAATGCATAAACAAGTTGTGGTTCATCGTACGATGAAAAGGAGCACACTGATACATGTAGACACGTGAATAAACCTAAAAGTATTATGCTAAGCCAGACTCAGATGTCTGTGTGACTCCATTTATGTGACATTTTTGTCAGAGCAAAACTATCAGGACAGAACTGAGCTGTGGTTCCTGGGCTTGGTGAAGGGGAGGGAGCAGACTGACTTCAAAGGCACACAGGGAAACCTCTCGGAGTGGCGGAAAAACTCCACAGACCTCAACTAAGCCTGATTTTTCTTCTTAAAACTCTAAAGAGGCAGGAACAATGGGAATGAAAAAAAAGTAAGTGTCACTATACAGATCCTGTTAGACATTAAAATGTCATAAATAAATGTGAAAATACAGAAGAAATGATAAATTCATTTTAAAAATAACTTAACAAAAATTAATAGGAAGTCTCATAGTAACAGATAATCCATAATTAAAATCCTCATAAAGTTTAGGCCAAGATAGCTTCACCTAAGACTCGTACCAGACATTTAAAGAGGCGGGCATTCTTTCAGTACTCCCCCTGTGGTAGGTAGGATGGCGCTCCCCTCTCCCCACCACTGAAGATGTCTGTGCCCTGATGTCCTGAACCTGGGAAGCTGTCCCCTCTTCTGCTGTAAGAGACTGAGGGCCTGCATTGTGCCAGTGGCCCCATCTGATCACTCAGTTTCTTAGAGCTGAGAGCCTTTCCTGGCTGTAGGCAGAGAGTGGATCCGAGGGACACAGCCCTGCTGGCTCTGATGATGGAGGAAGGGGCCACAGCCAGGGAACGCCCAGGCCTCCAGAAGCTGGAGAAGGTGAGGAACGATTCTCCGCTGGAGCCTCCAGAAGGAACTCAGCTGTGCTCTTTGTTTTTTGTTTGTTTGCTTGTTTTTTGATTCTTTGATTTTAGCCCAAGGAGATACAAGTGAGACTTCTGACCTTTACTTAAATTCCTGCTTCTCTTAGCTCCAAGTAGCTGTTGCCCACAAGGTCAAAGCAGCAGGTGCTGTAAACCTTAGATTCTTCCAAGTCTAGAAGTGTAAAGTCAAGTGCACAGCCAGAAATACCCCACAGGACACCACGCCACAACACCCACCCATATCATATGGGTGCAGCTAGAAGTCTGAGTCACAGTCATTCCAGGCAAGGAGTGGTAACTGGAGGGGGCTTGAAGGGACACTGGGGTCCCGGAACATTTCTTGATCTTGGTGTTGGTTACATGGGTTTCATGAAAATTTGTTAGGCTGTACTTGTGCACTTTCCGCAATACTCTAGCAAGTGGTAAGGAAGAAGAGAAGGAGGGGAAGTGCTGCATTCTGGAGTCCATGCACCTGGTCCCACAGAACCTCACGAGTTCCTTTGGTCCACGTAGTCCATTCTCTGTTATTTCTCAGCGTTCCTGACCAGTTAAAGTTTTCCAGGGGCTAATAAATAGCTCCCAGTTTCCTCACCAGAGTTCTGAAAGAAATTGAAAAGTAAAATAGGCAGCTGGAAGCCAGAATGTCACCTTTATTGCCGACAAAGGTTAAGCTTACTACTATGAGAGCCAGATGCGCTTGTTAAACGGAGCCCACAACCAGGGAGAATCCCCCTCCCTGCACCCACCCAGGCAGTGCTGGATGATGCCGGCCTTCTCAGAGTTACATCCACTATCACCTCCCCTAAACTGCCTGACTTGAATCAGGTAAAATAGAAAAATGAGAAACTTTCGGTCCCAGACATTTCAGTAGCATTGGCTTAAGCAGTTGCAGAGTCTGGTGCCCTCTCAGCTGCTTTTAAAGCACTTAGTAGTTTTCAGACTCTGCTCTAATGTCTGTGCTCCTATGTGACTCAGGCAGCAGGTGGGTGCCTGTTACTGACCGCCCTTGTCTCCTGCTGTATTGCCCTGTACTCCAGGTTGAGGAAACCAGGCATTTCCAAGTCTTTTCAGTTAATAGTGTAGCTGTTTGTCCACAAAACTTGTCCCTGACAGTCATACCAACAGTCTTGTCCAAAGAAAGAATGTCTCCAGGAAGCAGAGATCTGAAGAGGATTTCTTTTTGGGCATCTGGAAAGCAGTTATAGTGTCCCTCAAGCTAGACACCAAAGGAGGGAGGGCAGCTTGCCTCCCCCTGCCAGCACCTGCTAGCATTCTCCAGGGCTTGACCCTGGATCCCTCAGTTATTTGTCCCAGTTTCTTATGGCAGAGTTGTTAACTTCAGTGTTTCAAGGTCTTACCCCAGATAGAGAGAAATGCTAGCTTTAAAAAGATGCTTTAAGAATGAAAGAATCTTCAAGACTTGAACAAGTTTGAGTGATGGGATTCCAGGAATACCAGTAGATGATAAATTTTTTTTAAGAAGATTTTATTTATTTGAGAGAGCACACAGGAGCAGTGGGAGGGGTGGAGGGAGAAGGAGAATCAGGCTCCTGCTGAGCACAGAGCTGACACTGGGCTCAATCCCAGGACCCTGAGATCAGGACCTGAGCAAAGGCAGGCGCTCACCTACTGAGCCACCCAGATGCCCCTAGATGGGAAATTATTTAAAGCACCTCCCAAGATCTCCTATTCTCTAATATGATCATAGTAAAGGCTGTTTTTTTACTGGTTAGAAACTGTGTTTACAGGAATTTAGTGGATTCATAGTTCATATGGCACTGTATCACTCTAATACTTAGCTGTTTCTCTATTTGCTAAGAGCCTATTTCCTTTTTAAAAATGTTTTAAAGGTTATTCTGTAAGAAAAAATGATACACGAATGTGACATGAGTGGAGAATATTATTGGAATGCAGACATTACCTCACACCCATGTTATCCCATTGCACAGCCTGAGTTTGATCAAGATTTCCCATGGAACTCCACATCAAAACTTCCACCATATGGAACACCTGGGTAGCTCAGTGGTTGAGCACCTGCCTTTGGCTCAGGGCATGACCCCGGGGTCCCCAGATGGTGTTCTGCATCAGCTCCCCAGAGGGAGCCTGCTTCTTCCTCTGCCTGTGTCTCTGCCTGTCTCTATGTCTCTCATGAATAAATAAATAAAATCTTTATTCTTAAAAAATTTTCTGCCATAGAAGATGGATGTTTTGTTGTTCTTGAGTAGCAGATGCAGATAAAAATCTGTGTCTTCCAAGGGAAAAATCAGTGTCTAATATATCTTTTGAAAATACAGAGAATAGCACAGTAACAGAAAGGAAGTCCCTGTCTTGCTAGTCCTCCTGTGGGCTCCAGTTCACACGTGTTTGCACACAACTCACAGTGCACCTTGGTATATTGATTTTTCAAATGCTAACATCTTAAGAACCATCCATTTAAACATGAAACATTTTCTCTATTTTTTTCCTCCTCATTCAACAACAAAAAATAATAAAATCTTTCTGAGGTGCTAGACTTTTCCTAGTAAATATATAGGCAGTTTGTCATAAGTAAGATAATTTCCTTTTCAAATCCAAGTGTTTATGATTCCACCAGCAGATGCTGCTAAGTGATCACTGTGAGTTGTATGTGGCTGCGTGTCTTAATCATGTGGTTTAGGATGGCTGTCTTCTTGATGACTAGCATTAATTTTGTGCAAATTTCTGAACAAATGTAAGGTTTACCCAGTCTCAAAGTGGGTTGTGAGAGAGGTAAGAATTTAGTAAGTCACTTGAGGCTGTCCAGGAAATACCTGAGAGGTTTTTAAGAGTGTGCCAAAGTATAGTGGGATATTCACAGAGATGGTTGATTTGAGTAGCTTCCCATCCCTTTTAGAAATCTATCATTTGGGTAAATATATGAGATTCTTTATACTTAAGTGCGACAAATGACCTTAAGTAGTGCCTGGTGTTCATAAGCAAACGTAATGACAGACCAACCATAAAAATAATCTCTAGCGTTAGACAAGTTGTTGACCTTATAGTTTTTCTGATGTCTTCCTATGGACAGATTACCATCTCTCCTTTTGGATGACAGGACTATGACCCATCTGCTAAGTGGCTTAATCCTTTCTCATGTCCACTGAGGTCTTCCTGAGGCTCTACTGTCAATATGAATGAGTGGAGCCCCTGCTTTTCCTGGGCCTTGGACCTGTGTGTTTCTTCATGTAATGAGGTTAACATGCTATGTGTGAGGCACCATGTGGATGCATTATGTTGTTATATTATTATTTTACTTATCCTCAGCATACTCCAAAAGATAGTTGTTTTTCTCTTCCCTCTCCACCTACTTCCCCTTCTACTCCCCCTTCTGTGTTGGACCAGCTTCCTTCATCTGTTGAAGTGGTGTCAGCAGTGTTCCATCCTCAGCGTTCCTTCTCCTTCCCCTCCTTGGTCCTCCTGTGTGTGCTCACCTCCACTTTTCACTTCAGCCACATGCCCATGGTGCCATATTTGTACTGTGGCCTTCATCTCTCGTCTAAGCACTGGATCGATATTTCTAACCATGTACTGGAAATATCTACCCAGTACCAACGGTTCAGCAGTCCCAAGTGGGCCTCCTCATATCCGCTCCCTGCTCTTCCTTCTGGGTACCCTAGTCTGGTTAATGGAACACCATCTGTCCAGTTGTTCAAACCTGTCTCCAGAGGCTCCCACATGGGATCCCCTTGGTCCTTGGGGAACCTCAGTTTTGTGCCAAGGAGGCTGTGAGGCCCTGGGCACCTACCCACCAGCCTCTGGTAGCACTGTGCCCAGAGAATTCCCCTCCTGGTCCACATGGTCTTGTAACCATAGCTGGTTCAACCCAGGAGGGCTCCTGACCAGCCAAGGCTGACTAGTATCCTGTGGGATTAACCTCTCTGGGATGAGAGAATGAAATAAGGGCCTTACATTGCATTTAACAGCAACTTAACTGTCCAGATCAGTTAGGACAGGAAGAGGGGAACCCGGGAGCTCAGAAGGAATGTCATAGAGGGAACTGGTTATATAGGTGTTGCAGAACACAGGAGGACTCTGAGTAACATTGAAATGGTAGCTCCAGCGTGCCCAAGGGCCATGCTGATGAGTACGGCAAGTGACTGGTGCTTTGCCTTTGCCCCCTCTCGCCCTGCAGTGCTCCGTTGGCTCCCCTCTGCAAAGCCTAATCAGAAGGTGCTGTAAAATTAAAATATGGGCTATGGAGTTGCAAAGGAGGAGAAGGGAGGGATGGTGTGAGCCTTGGGCTTATAAACCAGTGAGACTGTCCCAACGAGTTTGAATGTGAAGCTGGTGGTGGTCAGCAGCCACAGCAGGGCCTGAGAAATCAGGACAGGGTAAGGTCAGCACCAGTCTACTGACCCTTCTCTCTCTCTCTCTCTCTCTCTCTCTCTCTCCTTGTGTGGTAAAATCCAAGAGAACATCAAAAATAAAAGTGGTAGTCAAACTTTATCCAAGCCTGTGATCCTGGAAAAAGTGAAGACTGAAGACTGGGAAAACCCCGCTTTTTGTGTTCCCGGAAATGACTTTCTGCCAAGATCCCCCTTCCCATACAATTTAGATGAGATTCATGATATCTCCTTGTTTGCCAAGGACAAGATTTGACCCAGCTTCCCACCCCAGGGTCCTTGCCAGGCTTAGGGAGTGGCTTCTGTGGTGCTTCCCTGGGAAACCTGCTGGAAACCCACCCGATAGTGTGCCAGGAAGGCTGTTCTCAGGGAGGTGTTGCAGCAAAGGCACTGCACGGCACCAGCACCATTCCCCAATGCCCTCAACTGACAAATGAATGTGGCACCAGCCGGCAAAGAAAAAATACTTAAAGGAATCATCTTAATTTTCACGAACAGGCGATGAAGGGTGAAATTGAAGTTGAGAGACAGTTTATTGATGGTTGACACAGTATCTATTATTTAAGCAAGAAGTACACAAGATCTATCAGTTAGGTAGCCTTTGCTGTTGTTGTTATTTACTTATTTACCTTCAGAAGAACTGACCTTGTTGTTGACCTCTTTCCTCCGTGAGACAGGATCCTTGCACTTGGGTCTTCCTCTGCCAGTGTTTCCCTGAGCTAGCTGGGCTACACCCCATGAAGTACCTGCATGAAGTATGGAGTCACCCCACCTGCTCCTCTCAGAGGAAGGTGGCAGTTGCTCAAATTTCACCTTGCCCAGGCAAGGAACTTGATCCTCCTTTAGCAGAGATCCAAGACACAAAAGCAGGTGTGGTCAGCAGACTCACACATCATTTATCTCTGGTTCCTTAATGAGCATGACATGGTTTAGCACTACACAGCCAGGGACGGGCAGACTGATGCCAGCTTCACGGGGGTGCTGAGCTAATGTGCCATGATCAGAAGCAAGTCAACATGGATGATTCACAGAAAACAACCAAAAGTCATCCACGTCCAACTAAGTGGCTCTACAGTTCCACAAGATACATTCTGTATTTCTTCAGAAAAAAAAAAAAAGATATTTAAATAGAGAAAATGCTTATCTTTTATTCTAGGGGATGGATAGATAGCTCGTGTGGAATCTTGATTTTAACATGGGGGCCTGGAGGCCCAGGAGAGATAAATGATCTGTAGGTAGTGTTACTGTCTGAAAAGTCCCCAATTGTTGACATGGCAATCCTTGTCATGGCCTTCCTTGACTAACTTGTCCCCATCTTCTTATCTGTATAAGCAGCTTATTTATGCTACTAATTAGGCTCTGCCTTCCTTTTGAGCCAGTGATAATTCTACAGTCCCTTCTGATATCTTCTTCTTTTTGCTTTGGCTACTAGGGAGCTCAAAGATCAATTCAGCACCCAATAAGATTAATAAGTTTGTTCTTAATTCCTGATAAATTTACCTCCCTGCTTCCTCTGTAAGGTTTCTAATAGCTTAAAAAAAAAAAACTAACTGCCATGTTTACTTGTGTATATGTTTTTACTATAAAGCTTATCAAAATCTCTTTTTTGTTTTCGAATTTGGCAGACCATACATTTTAAACAAGCATACATAGTTCCTATACGGGTCTTCTAATTATTTTTTCTTCTACTTTGAGGAATATTTTGTAAAGCTTAGCCCATAACTTTATTTATCCATTTATTCAGTTTCCAGATATCTATGTGGGCTAAAGTTTGAGGCATGATAACACAGCCAGCAGGCACAGCTCAGAGCTCCGCTGTTTGAGGGCTCTGATGGGGAAGCTCAGGATGCTACCAAAACTCGTAAAATGGCATATGCCCAATCTGAACTTGGTGGAGCCTCAAGCAATCTTTCCAGAGGAATTAACACCCATGCAGAAGTCTAAAGGATGGTGAATTAGCCTTCTTTTGTTTTAATCAGGACTGGAGGCTGGGGATTTTGTTCAATGCTTTCTCTATTGAAATGATTATGTTTTTTCCTTTTTAATTTATTTTTTAAATTTATTTTTAAATGTATTTTATTGAGATATAATTGACATAGTATAAATTAGTCTTCTTATAACTTTGAAGTTTATAATATGGTATTATTCTGTATAATCTATGCTGTGCATGAGATCTCCCGGACTACTATTAGTTGCAAGTTTCATCCTAAAACAGTATCTCCCCGTTTCCCCAGGCCCTGGTAACCATCATTCTACTCTCTGTGTTTAGGAGGTCAGCTCTTTTTGATTCCACATGTAAGTGATGTCATACAGTATTTGTTTTTCCCTGACTTATCTGAATAATATTCCATTGTATATAGGCATAGATCACATCTTCCTTATCCCTTCACCCACTGGCAGACACATAAGTTGTTTCCATATCTTGACTATTGTGAACAATGCTGTAGTGAACATGGGATTGCAGATACCTCTTCAATATTCTCTTTTAATTTCCTTGGGATAGACACCCAAAAGTAGGATTGTTGGATCATATGGTAGTTTTATTTTTTGCTAGATCATATGGTAGACCTATTTTTAATTATTTGATGAAACTTTATACTGTTTTCTGGAATGGGTGAACCAGTTTACATTCCCGCCAACACTGTACAAGGATTCTCTTATTTCCACATCCTCACCGACATTTGTTGTGTCTTGTCTTCTTGAAATCTCATCGTGGTTTTGATTTTCATTTCCCTGATGATTAGTGATGTTTCATGTACTTTTTGGCCATTCAATTGTCTTCTTTGGAGAAATATCTACTTAGTTCTGCCTGTTTTTATCTTTTTTATTTTTAATTTTTTTTAGTTCTTCCTGTTTTTAATTGTAATTTTGGTTTTTTTGGTTATTGAGTTCTAGGAGTTCTTTATATATTTTGAATATGAATACCTTATCCCATATGTAGTTTGCAAACATTTTTTCCTATTCCAGAGGCTGCCCTTTCATTTTGTTGATCATTTATTTTGCTGTGCAGAAGTTTTAAAGTTTGATGTAGTCCCACTGGGTGGCTTTTTCTGTTGTTGCCTTTGCTTTTGGTGTCATATCTTAAAAAATCATTGCCACGATCAAAGTCATAGGGAGCATCTTACCTATGTTTTATTCTAGGAGTTTTATTGTTTCAGGTCGTATGTTTAAGTGTTTAATCAGTTTTGAGTTAATTTTTGTGAGTGGGGTAAATAAGATAGGTGTCCAATTTCATTTTTCTGCATGCAGTTATCCAGTTTTTTCCAACCCCATTGTCAAAGAAGTTATCTTTTCTACACTGAGTGTTCTTGACTCCCTGTCAAATATTATCAAAAGCAGGGGTTTGTTTCTGAGCTCTGTATTCTGTTTCATTGGTCTGTGTGTATTCTTTTATACTGGTACTATACTGTTTCAATTGCTATAGTTTTGTAGTAGTTTAAAATCAGGAAGTGCGATGCCTCAGCTGTGCTCTTTCTCATGACTGCTTTGGCTATTTGGGATCTTCTGTGGTTCCATACAAATTTTAGAATTGTTTTGTCGATTTCCATGTAAAATACCATTGGAATTTTAGTAGGGCTTTCGTTGAATCTATAAATGGCTTTGGATAGTATAGACATTTTAACAATATTCAATCTTGAGATCCATGAACATGGAATAAATTTCATCTGTCTTCAGTTTCTTTTATCAAAGTCTTATAGTTTTCATTGTTCAGATATTTTACTTTTTTCCAGTCTTACTGAGTTATAATTGGCATACAGCCCTGTGTAAGTTTAAAGCAAAGAGCATAATGACTTGACCTTCATATATTGTGAAATGATGACCACGATAAGTTTAGTTAACATCTATTATCTCATAGAGACACACACAAAGTGCTTCTCTCCCCTTGTAGTGGGAACCTTAGGGTTTACTCTCTTAATGACTTTCAAATACACAGTACATCAGTGTTAACTTCAGTCATCTTCCTGTACATTACATCCCCAGGACTTGTTTTTCTTGTAACTAGAACTTTGTACCTTTGACTCCCTTCAACCAATTCTCCCTCTTTCACTTTCTTGGTTAAATTTATTCCTAAGTTGTTTTTTTTTTTATTTTTGAAGCTCATATGATTGGGACAGTTTTCATTTCTTTTTCAGTTGTTTTATTTTTAGTGTATAGAAATGCAACTGATTTAATTTGTTTTCTGTATCCAACTTCTTGAGGGTTTTTAATCATGAAAGTATGTTGTATTTTGTTAAATCCTTTTTCTGCATCCCATGTAGATGATCATAAAATGCTTACCTTTCATTCTATTAATGTGGTGTTTCACATTTATTGATTTGCAGATGTTGAACCATTCTTGTATCCCAGGGATAAATTTCATATGGCCATGGTGTATAACCCTTTTAATGTATTGGATTCAGTTTGCTAACATTTTGTTGAGAATTTTTACATCTACATTCATTGGGCCTATAGTTTTCTTCTCTTGTAGTGTCTTTATCTGATTTTGGTATCAGGATAATGCTGGCCTTATAAAACAGATTTGGAAGTTTTCCCTCTTCTGCAATTTTTGGGAAGAGTTTGAGAAAGGTTGGTGTTCATTCTTTTTTAAATGTTTGATAGAGTTCACCAGTGAAACCAACTGGTCTTCGATTGTCTGGGTTGGAAGGTTTTGGATTACCAATTCAATCTCTAATTTGTTGTTTATGGTAGTGTCTTATGATCCTATGTATTTCTGTAGTATCAGATGTAATGTCTCTTCTATTTCTAATTTTACTTATTAAGTCTTGTCTCTTTCTTTTGTAGTCTACCAAATGTTTGTCCATTTTGTTTGTCATTTCAAAAAACCTATTCTTAGCTCCATTGATGTTTTCTAGTCTCTATTTCATTCATTTCTACTCTGACCTTTGTTATTTTCTTTCTTATGCTAACTTTGGGCTTTGTTATTTTTCTAGTTCCTTGAGGTAAAGTTAAGTTGTTTGAGATCTAGATTCTATTTTCTTACTATATGCATTTATTCCTGTAAATATCCCCCCAGATGCTTTTATGGGATCCTATAGGTTTTACTGTGTTGTGTTTCCATTTTCATTTGTTTTGTGATTTTTAAATTTTCCCTTTTGATTTCTTCTTCAATCCATTGATTATTCAGGAGTGTGTTGTTTACTTTCCACATATTTGTAGATTTTCCAGATTTCATACTGTTGATTTCTAGTTTCTTACCATTGTTGTCAGAAAGGAAACTTGATATGATTTCAATCTTCTTAAATGTGCTAAGACTTGTTCTGGGCCCTATCGTGTGACTTATCCTGGAGAATTTTCTGTGTGCACTTGAGAAGAGTGTGTATTTGCCGCTGTTGGATGGAATTTTCTATAAATGTCTGTTATACCCATTTGGTTTAATGTATGGTTCAAGCCCAAAATTTCCTTGTTGTCTTTCTGTCTGAATCCAATGCTGAAAGTGAGGTGTTAGAGTCCACTACTATTATTGTATTTGTTGTCTATTTTTCCCATCAGATCTGTTAATAATTTGCTTAACATATTTAAATGTTTTTTAATTTTTAACTTATTTTTATTAGTTTCAGAGGTAGAATTTAGTGATTCATCAGTTGCATACAATACCCAGTGCTCATTACATCATGTGTCCTCCTTAATAACCATCACCCAATTATACCTTCCTCCTCACCACCTCCCCTCCAGCAACTCTCAGTTAGTTTTTTGTTTCCTACAGTTCAGCATCTCTTCTGGGTTGCTTCCCTCTCAATTTTCATCTTATTTTATTTTTCATTCCTTTCCCCTATGTTCATCTGTTTTGTTTCTCAAATTCCACATATGAGTGAGATCATATAGTGTTTGTCTTTCTCTGACTGACTTATTTCACTTAGTATAATACCTTCTAGTTCCATCCATGTTGATGCAGATGGCAATATTTCATTCTTTGTTGATGGCTGAGTAATATTCCAGTATATATATATATATATATATATATATATATATATATATAATGTATATATATAATGTATATATATATGATATGTATATACCACATCTTCTTTATTAATTCATTTGTTGATGGGTATCTGGGCTCTTTCCATAGTTTGGCTATTGGGGACATTGCTGCTATAAACATTGGGGTTCATGTGCCCTAAGAATCACTATGTTTGTATCCTTTGGATAAATGCCTAGTAGTGCAATTGCTGGGTCATAGGGAAGCTCTATTTTTAACTTTCTGAGGAAACTCCACATTATTTCCCAGAGTGGCTGTACCAGTGGTTTACATTCCCACCAACAGTGTAAGAGGGTTCCCTTTTCTCCACATCCTCACCAACATCTGGGATTCTACTGGCTGGTATTTTGGTGAGAATTTTTGCATCTGTGTTCATCAGGGATTTTGGTCTGTAATTCTCATTTTTGATGAATTGACTCCTTTATTTTTACATAATGACCTTCTTTGTTTCTTGTTACCATTTTTGTAAAGTCTATTTTATCTAATATAAATATAGCCACCTCTGTTCTCTTTTTGTCTCAACTTGCATGGAATATCTTTTTCTATCTCTTCACTTTGAGCCTGTTTGTTTCATTTAAAATTTTATTTATTTATTTATTTATTTATTTATTTATTTATTTATTTATGATAGTCACACAGAGAGAGAGAGAGAGAGGCAGAGACACAGGCAGAGGGAGAAGCAGGCTCCATGCACCGGGAGCCCGATGTGGGATTCGATCCCGGGTCTCCAGGATTGCGCCCTGGGCCAAAGGCAGGCGCCAAACCACTGCGCCACCCAGGGATCCCCCATTTAAAATTTAAATGAGGCTCTTGTAGGCAGTGGATAATTGAGTCTTGTTTTTATTTCTTATCCATTAACTACTGTGTACCTTTTGATTGGTGAATCAATCCATTTACGTTTAGAGTTACTCTTGATGTATAAAGACTTACTAATGCCATCTTCTTAATTGTCTTCTTACTGTTTTGTACCTCTACTATTTCTCTCTGTTTCTGCCTACAGTTGTAAGTTGATAATTTTCTGTGGTGGTATGCTCTGCTTCCCCTTCCTTTATCTTTTGTACAGCTACTCTAGGTTTTTGCTTTGTGGTGGTAACCATAGGGCTTATGTATAACATCTCAGATGATATTATCTATTTTAAGTTGATAGAAACTTAACTTCAATCATCTATAAAAGTCACTTATACCCCCCTTATATATATGATACATGTATATATGTATATATATTATATATAACATATATATTATATATATATATGTTTTAGGATTTTATTTATTCATGAGAGACAGAGAGAGAGGCAGAGACATAAGCAGAGGGTGAAGCAGACTCCTCACAGGGAGCCTGGTGTGGGACTTGATCCTGGAACCCTGGGATCATGCCCTGAGCCAAAGACAGATGCTCAATCACTGAGCCACCTAGGCATTCTCTCTTTTATATTTTTGATGTTATTATTTACCTTTGTATATTGTATATCTGTTAGCAAATTATTATTTTTTAGTACCTTTGTCTTTTAACCTTTATATTATAATTAAATGGGTAACACACCTTCCTAATACAGAATTAGAGTTTTCTAAGTCTGACTATATATTTATCATGACCCACGTGTTGTATACTTTCATGTCACTGATTACTGTTTTCTTTTAAGCATTTCCTGCAAGGCAAGTCTAGTGATGATAAACTCCCTCAGCTTTTGTTTGTTTAGGAAAGTCTTTATTTTTTCTTCAGATCTGAAGGATCCTTGCTGGATAGAGTATTCTTGGCTGGCAATTTTTTTCCAACACTTTTGAATGTCCTTCTACTCTCTCTGGTCTGCAGGGTTTCTGCTGAGAAATTTGCTGATAGCATAATGAGGGTTACTTTGTAGATTAACAATCTATTTTTCCCCTTCTGTCTACTTTTCAGATTCTGTCTTTATCTTCAATTTTTGAAGATTTCATTATAATGTGTCCTGAAGAATGTCTTTTTGCATTAAGATAACAGGACTATCGGTTAGCTCTGAACTTTGATATTCAAGTCTCCTGCCAGTTTGGGAAGTTCTTAGGTATTATTTATTTAAATAAACTTTCTGTCCCCTTCTCCCTGTCTGCTCTTTCTGGAACTTATATTATTCTTTTTTTAAAATAAGCTTACTCATTTTGTACAGCTTTATTGAGATATCCTTTGCAAACCACACAATCGACCCAAAGTGTACAATTCAATGACTTTTGATATATTTGTATGGTCATGCGTTCATCATCAAAATACATTTTATGATATTTTTATTATCCTAACAAGAAACTCCACACTATATCACCTAGCCTCAATGCATCTCTGTCTCACAGCCCCAGACAATCAATAATCTACTCTCTGTTATAGATTTGCCTATTGTGGACAATTATTACAAATGGAATTTAATCTAGTTTATTAATATGGTGAATATCATAGATTTCTTTTTTTAGTGTTGACCAAATTGTGCATTCCTGGGATAAATACCATTTGATCACAATATACTACTCTTTTCATTTATGGTTAGATTTGTTTCACTAAATTAAAAAATATTGCACCTGTGTTCATTAAGGACGTCAGTCTGTAGTTCTCTTTTCTCCTAAAGTCTTTGTCTGGTTTTGGTATCCATGTTGTGCTAACCTCATATGTTGGGAGGAAATAATCTTGCTTTTAAATGATCAGGAAGAGTCTGTTTAAAATTGGTATTCTTTCTTTAGTATTTGAAAGAGTTCACCAGTGAAGCCATCTGAGCTGATATTTTGTGAGAAGGTTTTGAATTTTAATTTCAATTTTGTAAATAGATATAAGACTATGCAGTTTATTGATTTCTTCTTGAATGAGCTCTAGTAGTTTGTCTTTCAAGAAATTTGTTATAAAAAAAGAAATTTGTTTTAATTTTGTCTAAATTATCAAATTGATGGGCATCAATTTTTATTCATAATATCTCTTTCTTATTCATTTAGCGACTATAGGGTCTGTTTATTGTCCTCACTTTCATATCTGATATTGATAATTTGTATATTCTCTCTTTTTGCCCTCCTCAATCTCCTAGTTTTTCAAAGAAACAGCTTTTGATTTTATTGAAATTCTTCCTTATTTTTTCACATTTTATTTCATTGATTTATGCTTTTATCTTTACTTCCTTCTTCCTACTAACTTTGGCTTTATTGGCTCTTGTTTCTCTAGTTTCTTAAGATGGAAACTTGAATAATTATTTTATAACTTTTTTTCTATTGTAACTGTTTAATGCTATAAATTTCCCTCTAACCATTATTTCAGCTGTATCTCACAATTTTTTTTTAAATTTATGATAGTCACAGAGAGAGAGAGAGAGGTAGAGACATAGGCAGAGGGTGAAGCAGGCTCCATGCACCGGGAGCCCGACATGGTATTCGATCCGAGGTCTCCAGGATCGTGCCCTGGGCCAAAGGCGGCACTAAACTGCTGCGCCACCCAGGGGTCCCTATCTCACAATTTTTTACGTGTGTTTTTAGGTTTGTTAAGTTCAAAATATTTTATAAATTTGTTAAAATTTTTTGAACCATGAGTTTCAGTTCATAAGAAGTGTGTTGTTTAATTTCTGAGTATTTGAGGGGATTTTCCAGATATCTTTCCATTATTAATTGCTAGTTTAATTCCATTGTGGTTCAAATAAAATATTTTATATGATTTCAACCCCCTTACATTTATTGAGGTGAAAAATATGGTATATGTAGGCAAATGTTCTGTGTGCACTTGAAAAGAATGATTATTCTGCTTCTATTGGGTGCAGTGTTCTACACATGTAAATTTGGGCAACCTGATAGTGCTGAGTATTCTGTATCTTTATAGAGCTCCTGTCTACTTGTTCTATTGGTTGCTGAGAACATTTTTGAAATTTCCAATTACAATAGTAGTTTTGACCTTTTTACTGGCTATGGGATTTGGAGATATTTTTCATTTCATCAGTTTTTTGGTCCATGTACTTTGGAATTCAGTTATTAGGTGCATATACTCTTAAGATTGATAAGTTCTCTTCATGAATTGTCCCTTTATCAGTAAGAATGATAAAATTTATCTCTGATAAAATTATTTGCTCTGAAACCTACTTTGTCTTACATTAATATAGACACTTCAGCTTTCTTTTCAATCACATTTTCAGAATATATCTTTTTTCCATTCTTTTTTTTTTCCATTCTTTTCCTTTTAATCTAGCTATGTCTATATTTAAAATAGTGTTTTACTAGGTGGCATATAACTGAATCTTACTTTTTCAATCCAATCTGATGACCTCTGCCTGCTAATATTGGAGTGTTTTTGGCCATTCCAGTAATAAAATTGAATTTAAATATACAATCTTGCTGTTTTGTTTTGCTTCATCCACTCATTGTTTCTTCTTTCTCATTTTCTTCCTGATTTCTTTGGATTAATTTAATATTTTTTATGTTTCCATTTTATTTCCTTTTTGTTTGCTTAAGAGGCATATTTCTTTGTTTTAAGATTTTGTTATGGCTAATGAGTTTACACTACACATCTTTAATTACTTATAATTAAATTATCATGATATTAAACATAAATGTACCACTTTACATATTTTTTAAGCATTTTATTATAGTATGCTTCCATTTTACTTTTTCAGACATTGTGTTATACTGTTTTCATATATTTTATTTCTACATGTTATAAATTCCATAATATCCTTTGATTTTCCTTAAAACAATTGGTTATCTTTTAAAGTGTTTTTTAATATGAGAAAAATCGTCTTTTATCATATTTACTATTTCCAGCACTCTTTACACTTTGTCTAGAGTTGAATTTCCTTCAAGTGTCATTTTCCTTCTGCCTGAAGAACTTTCTTTACCATTTCTTATAATCTAAGAGTACCAACAATAAACTTTTTCAGTGTTTGTTTGTTTCAATGTCTTTCTTTTGTTTTTGTTTTAGAAAGATATTCCCTGAGGAGGGAGGGGCAAGATGGCAGAAGAGTAGGGGTCCTCAAGTCACCTGGTCCCACAAACTTACCTAGATAACTTTCAAAACATCCTGAACACCTATGAATTTGACCTGAGATTTAAAGAGAGAACAGCTGGAACGCTAACAAGGAAGGAAGATGAAAAGAAAAAAAGAATAAAGTGGGGTAGGGGCCTGTGAGAAGCCAGGCTGAAGTGGAGCAGCAAGAGCCTCTGGGACAGGAAAGCCAAGCCCTGGAGAAGTGGAAACTTTAAAAATCCACACCGGATTTTTCCTGGATGGAAAAGTGCTTAGCAGGGAAATCAGGCAGAGTCGCAGGAGGGGCAGTGAAGCCTCAAGATTCCCAGAGTCACTATTAGAGGAGGGGCACCCAGGGGAAAGCTCACTACAAACCATGGGCTGAGATCTCTATCTCAGAGCGTCACAGCCCTCTGGGGCTCTGGGAGAAGCCAGTTGGTTAGGCAGGCCAGCTCTGGACGGAGGTGGCTGAGCCCCATTGTCTTCTGGAGAGGTGGCTCCCAGGTGGGACCAGGGGCACAGGGACACAGATCCCAGGGAGCCGAGCAGACACAGCCAGTGATCCTCTGTTCCCCCTGGGAAAGGCAGAAGTGCGGAGGGTCCAGGACAGCAAGGACTCTCCTGCTGCTGGGTGCCCCCAAGCTGTGCAGATCAGCGCACATGCACCTCCCCGGAAGCATCTAGGCCAGTGCAGAATGGGAGCTGCAGGTAGTTACTCACAGGGAGCATTCTCCAGACCTGGAAATCTGGTAGCCACCAGTGTTGTTCCTCCATGTTTCACCTTGTGCCTGGGAGAGGTGGGGTTTTCAGGGAACAAAGGCCTCACAAGGTGAACAGCTCCCACTGAGCCTGGCACCCGGCAGGGGGCAGGGCAGCTCCCCAGGCACACACCCCTGAGAATCAGCACAGCAGCCCCTCCCCCAGAAGACCAGCTGGAAGAACCAGGGAAGAGCAAGTTCTTGACCCAGCAGTGCTGGAAAGCTCCAGGACTGAGAGAAAATAGGCCCCCCTAGAGGGGCCTTTCCTTTTCTTTTTCTTTTCCTTTTTCCATTAAGACTTGTTTTTATATCAGATAAAAATTTCCAATATTTTTTCTCTTTTCCCACCTTAACTACAATATTTTACCAGCTCTTCATTTTTATGTTTTTTCTTTCTTGACTTTCATATTTTTACAACTACATGTCTTAGATATATTTTACACGTTTGGATTCCATTCAATGTATTCAATTAAATTTCGGGAGATATATGAGATATGGGATTTTGTTTTTTTTGTTTTTTTCTGCCTTGTTTGATTTTACAATGGTGGAAGTCAGTACCTTCTAAAACACAACCAACATACACCCAGAGCCAAGTGGAATACTGAGGTGGTTCATTCTGAGATTATCTTCTCTCTTCCTTCCCATTCTGCCTCCCTCATTTACCTTGTTTATGTTTTGGTGGTCAAGGTTGGGCTTTCTATAAGTATTGCTGGATTATGCAAATTTGGGATTGAGCATCAACTAACATACAGAACAAAATACACTCAGAACCAAGAGGATCACCCTCTAGGACCCCTCAGGTAGATTACATTCTCTCTCCACTATCATGTCCTCACCACCACCATCCCCCTACACCCCTTTTTTCTTTTCTCTTTTTCCTTTTTTCTTCCATTATTTTTCTTTTCTATTTTTCTTTGTGGTTTTTGACTTTTTATTTTCACCACTTTATTTTAAAATTTGTTTTCATTTTAGTGACCCTTTTATTTTGTGCTGTTCTTCTTTTTCTTTTATTTTGTGGTCTCTGACCACTTCAGAATCATCTAGGGTGTATTTTACTTAGGTCATGATTTCGTTGTTGTTATCTTTGACTCAGCCCACTCATACAGCCACTCTGCACTGGAAAAAATAACTAGAAGAAAGAATTCACCACAAAAGAAGGAACCAGAAACAGTACTCTCTGCCACAGTTACAGAATTTGGATTTCAATATAATGTCAGAAAATCAATTCAGAAGTACAATTATAAAGCTACTGGTGGCTCTGGAAAAAAAGCATAAAGGACTCTAGAGACTTCATTATTGCAGAATTGAGATCTAATCAGGCTGAAATTAAAAATAGATTAAATGAGATGCAATTCAAACTGAATGTCCTGATAGGGTTAATGAGGTGAAAGAGAGAGTGAGAGACCTAGAAGACAAGCTGATGGCAAGGAAGGAAGCTGAGGAAAAAAGAAAAAAAAAACAATTAAAAGCCCATGAGGAAAGGCTTAGGAAAATAAATGAGAGCTTGAGAAGATTTTACATATATTTCGGATTCCAGAAGCAGTTGAGAGAGGGAGAGAGAACCACAAAGTATATTTGAACAAGTCATAGATGAGAACTTCCCTAATCTGGGGAAGGAAACAGGCATTCAGATCCAAGGGTTAGAGAGGACAACCCCCACCCAAAATCAATAAAAAAAAAATTCACTGCCTTGACATTGAATAGTGAAACTTGCAAATTTCAAAGATAAAGAAAAATTCTAAAAGCAGCATGAGACAAGACACTATTATATGGGGAGAAATATCAGATTAACAGCAGACCTCTCCACAGAGACCTGGCAGGTCAGAAAGGGCTGGCAGGATATATTCAGGGTACTAAATGAGAAAATTATGCAGCCAAGAATACTTAATCCAGCAAGGCTGTCATTCAGAATAGATGGAAGGAGAAAGAGTTTCTAGGATAGGTAGAAACTGAAAGAATATGTGACCACCAAACTGGCTCTGCAAGGAATATCCAAACTGGCTCTGCAAGGAATATTAAGGGGGACCATGTAAAAGAAGGAGGAAGCCCAAAGAAACAATCCACAAAAACAGGGACTGTATACGTATTACCATGACACTAAATTCATATTTCTCAATAGTTACCCTGAACGTGAATGGGCTAAATGATCCCATCAAAAGAGCAGGGTACTGACCTGGATAAAAAAGCAAGACCCATCTATATGCTATCTACTCATTTTAGACCTAAGGACACCTCCAGCCTGAAAACGAAGGGGTGGAGAACTATTTACTACTCAAATGGTCTTCAAAAAAACGCTGGGGTAGCAATCCTCATATCAGATAAATTAAAGTTTATACCAAAGACTGTAGTAAGAGATGAAGAGGAACACTGTATCATACTTAAAGGGTCTATCCAACAAGAGGACCTAACAATCATGAATATTTATGCCCCTAAAGTGGGAGCTGCCAAGTATATCAATCAATTAATAACCAAAGCAAAGACATACTCAAATAATATACTAATACTGGGAGACTTCAACACAGCTCTTTCTGCAAATAACAGATATTCTAAGCACAACATCACCAAAGAAGCAAGGGCCTTGAATGATACACTGGACCAAATAGATTTCACAGATATATACAGAACTTTGCATTTGAATGCAAATAACTACACATTCTTCTCAAGTGCACATGGAATTTTCTCCAGAATAGACCACATACTGGGTCAAAAATCAGGTCTCAACTGATACCAAAAGATTGGGATTGTCACCTGCATATTTTCAGACCACAACACTTTGAAACTAGAACTCAATCACAAGAAGAAATTTGGAAGAAACAGAAACACATGGAGGTTAAAGAGCATCCTGCTAAAAGATGAATTGGTCAACCAGGTAATTAGAGAAGAATTAAAAAGTTTCATGGAAACTAATGAAAATGAAGATACAATCATTCAAAATCTTTGGGTACAGCAAAAGCAGTCCTAAGAGGGAAATACATGGCAATACAAACCTCCCTCACACCTAAAGGAATTGGAGAAAGAACAGCAAGTAAAGCCTACATCAGGCAGAAGAAGAGAGATAATAAAGATCTGAGCAGAACTCGATGAAATAGAGACCAGAAGAACTGTATAAAACAATCAACAAAACCAGGAGCTGGTTCTTTAAAAGAATTAATAACATACATAAACCATTACCCAGCCTTATTAAAAAGAAAAGAGAAAAGACTAAAATTGATAAAATCACGAAAGAGGAGAGATCACAACCAATACCAAGGAAACACAAATGATTTTAAAAACGTATTATGAGCAGCTTTAAGCCAACAAATTAGGCAATCTAGAAGAAATGGATGCATTTCTGGAAAACTACATTACCAAACTGGAACAGGAAGAAATAGGAAACCTTAACAGGTCAATAACCAGGGAAGAAATTGAAATAGTCATCAAAAACCTCCCAGGACACAAAAGTCCAGGGCCAGATGGCTTCCCAGGGGAATTCTATCAAACGTTTAAAGAAACAATACCTATTCTATTAAAGCTGTTCCGAAGGCTAGAAAGGGATGGAATCCTTCCAAACTCATTTTATGAGGCCAGCATCACCTTAATTCCAAAACCAGACAAAGACCCCATCAAAAAGAATTATAGACCAATATCCCTGATGAACACAGATGCAAAAATTCGCAACAAGATACTAGGATCCAACAGTACATTAAGAAGATTCTTCATCATTACCAAGTGGGATTTATCCCCGGAGTGCAAGGTCATTCAACACTCGTAAAACAATCAAGGTGATAGATCATATCAACAAGAGAAAAAGCAACAACCATATGATCCTCTCAATTGATGCAGAGAAAACATTTGACAAAATACAGCATCCATTCCTGATCAAAACTCTTCAGAGTATAGGGATAGAGGGAACATTCCACCATATCTTAGGAGCCATTTATGAAATGTCCACAGCAGATATTATTCTCAATGGGGAAATACTGGGAGCCTTTTCCCTTAGATCAGGAACACGACCGGGATGTCCACTCTCACCACAATTATTCAACACAGTTCTAGAAGTCCTAGCCTCGGCAGACAACAAAAAGAAATAAAAGGCATTCAAATTGGGACAGAAGAAGTCAAATTTTCCCTCTTCGCAGATGACATGATACTGTCTATAGAGAACCCAAATGACTCCCCCCGCCCCAAGATTGCTAGAACTCACACAGCAGTTCAGCAATGTGGCAGGATACAAAGTCAGTGCTCAGAAATCGGAGGCATTTGTATACACTAACAATGAGACTGAATAAAGAGAAATTAAGGAATCAATCCCATTTATAATTGCACCAAAAACCATAAAATACCTAGAAATAAACCTAAGAGGTAAAGGATCTATACCCTCAAAACTACAGAACACTCCTGAAAGAAAACGAGGAAGACACAAAGAGATGGAAAAATGTTCCATGCTCATGGGTTGGAAGAATTAACAATTAATGTCTAGGGATCCCTGGGTGGCGCAGTGGTTGGGCACCTGCCTTTGGCCCAGGGCGCGATCCTGGAGACCCGGGATCGAATCCCACATTGGGCTCCCGGTGCATGGAGCCTTCTTCTCCCTCTGCCTGTGTCTCTGCCTCTCTCTCTCTGTGTGACTATCATAAATAAATAAAAATTTAAAAAAAAAACAATTAATGTCTATGATCCCCAGGGCAATTTACAGGTTCAATGCAATCCCTATCAAAATACCATCGACTTTCTTCAGAGAGTAGGAACAAATAATCTTGAGTTGTATGGAATCAGAAAAGACCCCGAATAGCCAGGGGAATATTGAAAAAGAAAACCAATGCCAGGGGCATCACAATGCCTGACTTCAAGTTGTACTATAAAGCTGTGATCATCAAGACAGTGTGGTACTGGCACAAAAACAGACACATAGATCAATGGAACAGAATAGAGAATCCAGAAATGGGCCCTCAACTCTATGGTTAACTAATACTCAACAAAACAGGAAAGATTATCCACTGGAAAAAAAGACAGTCTCTTCAATAAATGGTGCTGGGAAAATTGGACAGCCACGTGCAGAAGAATGAAACTAGACCATTCTCTTATACCATACACAAAGGTACACTCAAAATGGATGAAAGATCTAAATGTGAGACAAGAACCCATCAAAATCCTAGAGGAGAACACAGGCAACACTTTTTTCAACTTGGCCACAGGAACTTCTTGCAAGCTACATCTATGAAGGCAAAGAAAGAAAAGCAACAATGAACTACTGGGAGTTAATCATGATAAAAAGCTTCTGCACAACAAAAGAAACAGTCAACAAAACTAAAATACAACTTACAGAATGAGAGAAGATATTTGCAAATGACATATGAGAAAAAGGGCTAGTATGCAAGATCTATAAAGAACTTATTAAACTCAACAACCAAAAAACAAACAATCCAATCATGAAGTGGGCAGAAGACATCAAGAGACATTTCTGCAGAAGACATAGACATGGCCAACAAGCACATGAGAAAATGCTCCGCATCACTTGCCATCAGGGAAATACAAATCAAAACCACAATGAGATACCGCCTCACACCAGTGAGAATGGGGAAAATTAACAAGACAGGACACAACAAATGTTGAAGAGGATGTGGAGAAAGGGGAGCCCTCTTGCACTGTTGGTGGGAATGTGAACTGAGGCAGCCACTCTGGAGAACAGGTGGAGGTTCCTCAAAGAGTTAAAAATAGACCTGCCCTATGACCCAGCAATTGCACTGCTGGGGATTTACCCCAAAAATACAGATGTAGTGAAACTCTTGGACACCCGCACCCCGATGTTTCTAGCAGCAATGTCCACAATAGCCAAACTGTGGAAGGAGCCTCGGTGTCCATCAAAAGATGAATGGATAAAGAAGATGTGGTCTATATATATACAATGGAATATTACTCAGCCATCATAAAGGATGAACACCCACCATTTGCTTCAATGTGGATGGAACTGGAGGGTATGATTCTGAGTGAAGTAAGTCAATCAGAGAAGGACAATCATCATATGGTTTCACTCACACGAGTAATATAAGAAAGAGTGAAAGGGATTATAAGGGAAAGGAGGTAAATGAGTAGGAAAATTAGAGAGGGAGGCAAACCATGAGAGACTCCTAACTCTGGGAAATGAACAAAGGGTTGTGGAAGTGGGGGTGGGCAGGGGGATGGAGTAACTGGGTGACTGGGTGACAGGCACTGAGGAAGGCACTTGGTGGGATGAGTGCTGGGTGTAATACTATATGCTGGCAAATTGAACTTCAATGAGAACAAAGCAATCAAACAAAAAAAAAAAGAAAGATAAATCCCCCAACATGGAGTTCAGGTTGATTTTTTTTCATTCAGTACTTAAAAGGTGTCATTGTCTTATGGTTTGTATTGTTTGTATTTTTTTTAAAGATTTTATTTATTAGAGAGAGTGAGTAGAGAGTATGAGTGGGGGAAGGGGTAGAGGGAGAGAATATCCAAGCGAACTCCTGCTGAGCTCAAAGCCTGATGCGGTACTCCATCTCATGACCCATGAGATCAGGACCTGAGCCAAACCCAAGAGTCAGATGCTTAATTGACTGAGCCCACTCAGGCACCCCTGACTTAAATTGTTCTTGATGAGATGTCTCCCTTATTCTTAACTTAGTTCCTCTCTACATACATGCTTTTTTTCCCTCTGGCTACTTTTAGCTTTTCTTTTTGTCACTGGCCCTCTGGAATTTGATCATGATTTGTGTATGCATACTGTGAATCCTCATGTGTGTTTTCATGTTCTTTCTACTTGGGACTCACGTAGTGTCTTGTATCTGGACATTTATAGTTTTCATCAAGTTTGGAAAATTTTTTTCATAATTTCTTCAAAGTCTCTTTTTGTCCACCTTCCTTATTTTCTCAATATTATATGTGTGTTAGGCTAATTGATATTTTCCCACAGCTCATTGACATTCTCTTAATCTCTTTTCTGAATGTTCATTTTGGATAATTTATACTGTTGTGTCTTCAACTTTATTGATCTTTTTCATGAATCACCTAATCTGCTATTAAGAGCGTAAAGTGTAGTTTTCACTTCAGGTACTGTATTTTTCCTCTCTATACATTACATTTGTGTCTTTTAAAAATCTATCATTTTACTTTCCATCATTTCCATGCTTTCTTTTACCTTTTTAAACTTATGAACTATAGTTATAATAATAGTTTTATTTTTTTAAGATTTTATTTATTCATTCATGAGAAACACAGAGAGGGGAGAGAGAGAGGCAGAGACACAGGCAGAGGCCCCATGCAAGGAGCCCGATGTGGGACTTGATCCCGGGTCTCCAGGATCACGCCCCAAGCTGAAGGCGGGGCTAAACTGCTGAGGCACCCGGGCTGCCCACGATAATAGTTTTAATGTTTTTGTCTACTAAATCTATAAGCTGGGGATCCCTGGGTGGCGCAGCGGTTTAGCGCTTGCCTTTGGCCCAGGGTGTGATCCTGGAGAAGCGGGATCGAATCCCACGTCGGGCTCCCGGTGCATGGAGCCTGCTTCTCCCTCTGCCTGTGTCTCTACCTCTCTCTCTCTCTCTCTGACTATCATAAATTTAAAAAAAAATTAAATCTATAAGCTGTGTCTTGTATATGTTTATTTCTATATACATTGATAGATGTATACATTCTATATACATTGATTCTA
Organism: Canis lupus baileyi; assembly: GCF_048164855.1. Lineage (NCBI taxonomy): Eukaryota > Metazoa > Chordata > Mammalia > Carnivora > Canidae > Canis > Canis lupus. The sequence continues at coordinate 37,049,068 of NC_132848.1, forward strand.
TATAGATTGATTTTTTAAACGTTGAAAATCATATTTTAATACTTTAATTTTAATATAATCCAATCACTTATTAGTGATTCTTTATTGAATGGCAGATATTGTGAAATTTATATTATTAAAAATGGAGTGCTGGAGTTTATTGTATTCCTTCAAAAAATTTGGCTTTGTTCTAGATGCAATTAAATTCCTTGGAATCAGTTTAACCTTTATGAGACTTGTATTTGAGCTTTGTCCAAGCAGCTTCATTCTGGAGTGAATTTGGTTGCATTACTGAGACCACACCATTCTGAGGCCTCTTGTATTAGGAGGTTTCTTCTTACTTGCTAGTGGGAGCACAAGCTACTGGTCAAGTCAGTCCTGGGGATTATTTTGCCTACTTCCTCATGGTGGTGCTTTCCCAAGCTTGCATCATTCCTTCACATGGATTGGTACTCAAATAAAGGTTTGAGGGGTCCCTATGCAGATCTCCACATCTTGCTCACTCTGTACAGCCCCCTCCTTTTTGGTACTCTCTCCCACAAATTCTGCTTACTTTTGCTTCTGTCTGCAGAACTCAGCAGATTATCTTTGGGTCTCCTTTCCTTGTACTAAAGCTTAGATACTCTCCAGGCAGGGCCTAGGCATTCACTGGGTACACTCTGTGTTATGGGCTGAGTTGTGTTCCCATTCATATGTTGAAGTCCCATCTCCTAGTACCTGAGAATGTGACTGTGTTTGGACTTCTGAAGAGGTTAAATAAGGTCATGAGGGTTGGCCCTAATACAATGTAACTGATGTCCTGATATGAAAAGATGAGGGGATCCCTGGGTGGCGCAGCGGTTTGGCGCCTGCCTCTGGCCCAGGGCGTGATCCTGGAGACCTGGGATCGAATCCCACGTCGGGCTCCCGGTGCATGGAGCCTGCTTCTCCCTCTGCCTGTGTCTCTGCCTCTCTCTCTCTCTTTCTCTCTCTCTGTAACTATCATAAATTAAAAAAAAAAAGATGATTGGAGCATGGATATACAGAGGGAGGGCGTGTGAGGACACAGGCAGAGAGCAACCTTCTCAAGTCAAAGAGAGAGGTCTCAGAAGAAACTAATGCTTCCCACACCTTGATCTCAGAATTTCATACTACAAAACTGTGAGAAAATACATTTCTGTTGTTTCAGCCCTCCAGCCTCTGGTACTTTGCTATGGCAGCCCCAGCAAAATAATGTACCTCCTTTGGATTCCTTGTCTCAGGAATCAGTGTTCTATGATGTCTGTGTTCTAAAGTCCTGTCTTCTGTCTGATTTTCTAGTTATATAAGCTGGAAGGAAATCCAATTCCTGCCTTCCATTATGTCCATAAGCAGAAATCAGAACTATAGCTTTAGTCACTCAGCAATACCTGCTCCAGCTCTAGTTGTGATCCAAGAGATGACAATTCACAGAATGTCAGATTAGAGAGAAGTCTGAAGGAGACTATAAAACACAGCCATAAGAAGAAAAAACTAGCCTACTATAATAAGAAACTCAAAGTCAAAGGGGCTTAAACAGGTAAGACTTTATTTCTTTCTCACACAATACCTTGGGCAGGCAGCTTGATGGAGTCAGACCTCCCCGCTTCTTGCTTTTCTGCTGTCTGTAGTCTTGCTCCGGTCCTCATGGCCAGAGCTGGCTTTCTACACAACTGTGCTCCAGTTGCTGCAGAAATAGGGAGAGAAGTGGGGGACTGTATAGCTTTCCACACCTGCCCTGCTCACGGCCAGGCCAGATCACCTCGTGAGACCGTGAGAGGCAATCTTATACTCAGGTAAAATTTATATATCTATGGAAGAAGGGGAGAGTGATAGCAGTCTATGCCACATCAGTAAAACTTTTGTGTTTGATGAGATAAGAAGCTTTTTAAATGGGATGTAAGAGAGAACTTATCCTTGCAAAATCCTGTACACCAGGCAGCATCAACATAGCTGGGCATTTCAGGAGATAACCAGTGAAGATTTGTTTGGAATGGTGCATTTCCACCTGAATCGTGGCTGTGAAGTGGCTTTAAAGGGATGTCCCTTGACAATGGTCTCATGCCTGATACTGAGTAAGAGGGGATGAGGAATAAGCAAGCCTGAGAGATCTGGCCCCAAATCAAATTGTGGGGGACTTTGGGGATATAGTGTCTGCTGGATATAAAATGTGATAGCTGAGCTGTTTAACTTACCTTTGTGATATCAATTCTTGATCATATTTTTAAGTCTAAACATCCTTATAAGCTCCTCTAGGAGCATGTTAGAACATCACACCCCAACACAACTGACAGCTTGTCAATTGTTACAGAAATTTTAGATTACAGAAATGTTATATTTGCCAGGGAGAAATAAAAGGAGTCAAGAGCACACATGGTTCAAGGCCTCTTTATCACAGGGATTTGGGGCTTTTCTATATAAGACCTTTATGAGTGTTCTAGAATGTAGGGGGCATCCATAAAAATGGTATTCTGGGCCCCCACCTCTGTTTCAAGAAGAATAACCCTATCTAGTTTATATGTTAGACTTCCAGTTAAAATTTTTAATTTTTTTTAATTTTTAAATTTAAATTCAATTTGCCAACATATAGTATAATACCCAGCACTCATCATATCGCATGCCCTCCTTAATGCCCATGACCCAGTTACCCCATCCCCCTACCCACCTCCCCTCCAGCAACCCTCAGTTTGTTTCCCAGAGTTAGGAGTCTCTCATGGTTTGTCTTCCTCTCTGATTTCTTCCTCATTCAGTTTCCCCTCCTTCCCTTATAATCCTTCTCACTATTTCTTATATTCCCCATATGAGTGAAGCCATATAATGATTGTCCTTCTCTGATTGACTTACTTCACTCAGCATCATACCCTCCAGTTTCACCAATGTCGATGTAAATGGTAGGTATTCATCCTTTCTGATGGCTAATATTCTATTGTATATATAGACCACATCTTCTTTATCCATTCATCTGTCAAAGGACATCATGGCTCCACCCACAGTTTGGCTACTGTGGACATTGCTGCTGTGAACGTTGGGGGTACAGGTGCCCCTTTGTTTCACTACACCAGATGAGATTTCATTTGAACAAAAGTTTCTAGTCTTTTAAAAATATGAAGTATAAAGAAGTTCATTTATAATTTGCTTGCTTGGTGCAACTCAAAAGTCTGTATTAATAGATCATTCCAATGCCTAGAAAGTGACCTACTGTATAATCGAAGAGAAACCAACCTTCCTTGCAAATTCCGCCTGTTTATCCTGAGAGTCCAAAGCCATTCAAGCCCCAGTTCTGGGAGCAATGCTGTCTTACCACTGACCTTCTCCAGGTTCCACAAATGCTCATCTTTAGTGTTTTACCACATGTCCTACAACATGGCAGCTGGACTTTCAGTGGGACAGGGAGCCAGTGCCGACTGCAGTGCGACACTCTACATTCACCCACATAAGCTTTTTTAAAAAATGTATTTATGTTATATCCTACTTTTGGAGGAACTCCAGTCACTCTACAAATGATCTTTGGTCAAGTGCAATGAATTGCTGGTTTCTATATACAAGGTTTTACAATTATTCAGGTTGGTACATTAATCTCTTCCCTTAAGGTAATTTTGACCTTGAGTCTGTCATCTACCATATCTATCTGTCCCACTGGGCTTAGGGTAATTGATAGATGTGATATTTATTCCTTGATGCCTTCACCTAAATTATAGAATGCTTTACTGGGGAGAGCCCTGTGGTATGCCACTAGAGACTCCCCTTCACACTGACAGTGATTTGACTTGGCCCCACAGTAGATTCTGAAGTCTTTGATTAAAATCTAGGTCCTTTGATAAGTTAATTGAAAAAAAAATCTAAATCAGTGATGCTCCCAATGAACAGCTGAGAAGTCATTCCCAGACTGATTTACATTTATTAGGGCTATGATGCATGTTTAAGAGTCACATGAAAGGGCTGAGTTCAGGGTAATGTGTTGGATTGGCCGTGATTTTAATAACTCAGGGTGTGCCCCTCCTTCCCTTTATAAGTGCTCAACACCACAGCAGCTGATAACTGAGTAGAGAGAAATAGCCAAGAGGGAGGCTTCCAGAGTCCGCATTTCTGCAAAGCACGTCTTGAACATTTGAAAGGGCTGACATCAAACACGAAATCAGTCTGGAGAGCAGGATGTTTTCACATCAGAAACCAAGTGTCAGGATTGCAGCTTTGAACATCAAAAAAGAGGGAAGGAAAAAAAACCCTCTGACAGCATTGATAGCCAAGGGACAAGCTCTGAGACCAAAGACAGAGGTATTGGGCCACATTTTCAAAGATCTTGGTTGAAGGGTCCTCTGCCTGGATCTGCACTGTTTGTTCCCTCTGTTCACACCCTCCCTGGCTGGATAGGACAGGGTTGAACTAGGCCTGCGGTGTGGGATGGGAAAGCACATGCAAGCATGGGCCTCGGAATGGGTTGGGGTGGGGTTCTGAATTTTTCTTCATTTGGGCAGGGCTCAGCCCTACCTTCCACTGTCTCAGGCTCAGCAGACCGCCCTCAGGGCCACTTGGGGAGGAGGAACCAGCTTTGGCCCAGCCCTTCCTCCCAGGTGTCTCTGGGTAGGGTGAATACTGGACAGACGGATCCCCCCTACTAGCCCAGGATACCAACAGTTGGTGTTCAGCTCAGACTCCAGCCGAATCCAAATCAAATCAAAGATCATTTGATTTTTTTTTTTTAAAGATTTTATTTATTTATTCATAGAGACAGAGAGGGAGAGGGAGAAGCAGGCATCATACAGAGAGCCTGACGGGGGACTCGATTCAGGGTCTCCAGGATCACGCCCTGGGCTGCAGGTGGCGCTAAACCACTGCGCCACCAGGGCTGCCCAAAACATAATCTTCAATTTAAAAATCAAATGATCGGGCAGCCCTGGTGGCGCAGTGGTTTAGCGCCACCTGCAGCCCAGGGCGTGATCCTGGAGACCCTGGATCGAGTCCCCCGTCAGGCTCTCTGCGGAGCCTGCTTCTCCCTCTGCCTTATCTCTGCCTCTCTCTCTCTCTGTGTCTCTATGAATAAGTACATAAAATCTTAAAAAAAAGAAAATTATGTTTTGAGGGTGTAAGATATTAATATGGGTAAAAAGTAAACACTGTATAAAAGGGCATACCCAGAGCTGTCAAGGTCCCATTTCCTTAACCATTTTTATTAGAATTGTGTTTATCATCAGTTTGTTAGTATTGCTTATGCAAAACCAAGCAAATACAAAGTGTATATATGTATGTATGTGTGTGTGTATATGAATAAATATATATTCTTACTAGTTTTATAATACACTTATTACTGAAAAATGTACATTTCTACAAAAAGATATGCACTATTTATTGTTCCACATCTCACTTCCTTCATTTAACAAACCACGTGGAGGTGATCCCTGGGTGGCTCAATGGTTTGGCACCTGCCTTTGGCCCAGGGCGCGATCCTAGAGTCCCGGGATCGAGTCCCCCATCGGGCTCCCGGCATGGAACCTGCTTCTCCCTCTGCCTGTGTCTCTGCCTCTCTCTCTCTCTCTCTCTCTCTCTCTCTCTCTCTATGTCTATCATAAATAAATAAATAAATAAATAAATAAATAAATAAATAAATAAATAAATAAATCTTTAAAAACAAACAAAAAAACCACGTGGAGACATTTGCTAAGCTGGGCTCCCCGTGGGCTCTGTGGTAGGGATGTGCTATGCGTGCCACGTGTGTTCACTCAGTCCTTGGCTGCTGCACACTTGGCTGCTTTGTGTCATGTGATGTTACAAGGCTGCAGTGAATGCTCTGGTCCAAACGTCACTCTCGGTGCACAAGTGTGTGTCCATGTGGCTCCAGTCCTCTCCCCAAGCTATGCTCCTGCATGCACACTCCCAGCTGATCACCAGTGTAGCCTGCCAGGCATCTGAGGACATCAGTGGGTCTCATGGGCGATGAGTAACATCTCACTGTGGTTTTTCAATTTGCATTTCTCTGATGATGAGTGAGGCCATCCTTTCCTATGGCAAAGGTCATTTGTATTTATTTTCTGGAAACCACTCATTAGATTCTTCAGACGCAAAGCAGAAATATCAATCTCGGAAGTCAGGGAAAGAACAGTTTTTTGTTTGTTTGTTTGCTTGTTTTTTTAAGAAAGGAGTTGTTTTTATTGCCAGAAAGCTGAGGGCAGGGAGGATGTAAACCATGAGATTTATTCCGTAAACAATAGAATGGGGAAGAATGGGTGATGATTCAAGAGAAGTATCCATGCCCCGAAGGGCAAGAAGTTTCATTCATTTGGAGGGGCTGGGGAGCACAGCCTGGGGCCTGGTGGGTCCCTGGAAGGCATCTTTCCAACGGTGCTTCGGAGGCAGAGCCCCAGGAGTGTGATGGGTGTGGTGACAGGGTCCTTCCCCCCCCCCCCACCAGACCTCTGGGATGCCTTCCCCACCTCCCTGCTCCTGAGCACGTGGTTTCACTGTGTCCCGAAAAAGGAAGCCAACACGACCCAGTCCCCGTGGCTCTGCACCTGCTGCCGGGGCCACCTCGGGCCACCTCGGGATCTCCGCCGCCCGCGCGGCCCCATCCGCGGGCCAGCGCTCCCAGGCAGCGGGCTCTCCTCGGCAGCCACCGTGCCCGCCTCCTCCTCGGGCTTCGCGGCTCCGGGCTGCCTCCCAGCCCCACGCTGGGAGCCCCCCCTGGAAAATTCTCAGCAGCTTCCTCCGTGCCGCCAGCCAGGGCTTCTTGTCCTCCTCTGCCTGCTTCGGCCGCCCATCGCCTTTGCCTGGCCGCCTCCTCCTCCTGTCCAGGTTCAAACCAGCGCACCTCCATCCTTCCCGAGGGGCAGGACCGGCTGGAAGCCCTCCAGGATTCCCTGAGGTCAGACCGGGCCGCCGCATGGCTCGGAGCGGTCCTGCGACTGCTGCAGGGACTGGGGTCCGGGGCCACTCGCGTGGCGGCCGCGCGTGCTCCCCGCGGCTGCGGTAACCAGGCACCGCGCCCTGGAGGGGGGGGCACGTTATCCTCTGCGGCTCTGGCGCTGGTTCAACGTAGGCCTCACTAGGCTGAGATGGGGTGGCCGTCCAGAAGCTCTAGGGGGCAATCTGTTTGCTCACGTCTTCCAGCTTGTGGAAGGAAGGCCGGGTGCTCTTGCTGGCTCACCTCCCCCCCCCAATCAAAGCTTGCAGAGGCAGATTCAGCCCTTCTTACATGGCATTTGTCTCTCACTCTTCTGCCCCCTTATCTACCTGCAAGGGTACAGCCAGATAACCCAGGAGGATTTCCCGGGCTCGAGGCCAGCTGGGAAGCAGCCTCAGTTCCTCATGGAATAGGACAGATTCACCGGCTCCTGGGGTTAGGACATTGGGAGCATGGTTCTGCTTCACCTATAGGATGTTTGGCACTGGCCCCACCTTGCCACCCTGAATGGGCTTCAGGGGGATCTCCTGGTCTGTTCTCCTGCTCTCATCTCCACCCCCAATTTCCCTGGCTTTCTACCCGCCCAAGGATCTCTCAGCCAGTTATTTCCTTTTTTTAAAAAATGTTCATTTTCCCTTTTTTTAAATTTATTTTTTATTAGTGTTCAATTTGCCAACATATAGCATAGCACCCAGTGCTCATCTCATCAAGCGCCCCCCTCAGTGCCCATCACCCAGTCACCCCCACCCCCCGCCCACCTCCCCTTCCACCCCCCCTCGTTCGTTTCCCAGTTAGGAGTCTCTCATATTCTGTCTCCCTCACTGATATTTCCTCTATCCCTACACTCTGATCCCACTCATTTTTCCTCCTTTCCCCTTTATTCCCTTTCACCAATTCTTATATTCCCCAAATGAATGAGACCATATAATGTTTGTCCTTCTCCGATTGACTCATTTCACTCAGCAAAATACCCTCCAGTTCCATCCACATTGAAGCAAATGGTGGGTATTTGTCGTTTCTAATGGCTGAGGAATATTCCATTGTATACATAAACCACATCTTCTTTATCCATTCCTCTTTCAGTGGACACCGAGGCTCCTTCCACAGTTTGGCTGTTGTGGACATTTCAGCCAGTTATTTCCACTCCAATCTCTTTATGGAGCTGGGAAGGCGGCTTCAGTCCTGGGTCACTCTGACGACAGCTTGAGGTCCTTCAAAAGGAATGGATTGCATAGCAAACTAGCTAATATTAGCAGCCTGTCACCACATCTATTTATTTTCTTTAAAAAATTTATTTTATTTGTATATTTTTTTATTGGAGTTCAATTTGCCAGCATATAGCATAACACCCAGTGGTCATTCCATCAAGTGCTCCACTCAGTGCCTGTCACCCAGTCACCCCATCCCCCCGCCCACCTCCCTTTCCACTACCCCTTGTTAGTTTCCCAGAGTTAGGAGTCTCTCATGTCCTGTCTCCCTCACTGATATTTCCCACTCATTTTCTCTCCTTTCCCCTTTAATCCCTTTCACTATTTTTTATATTCCCCAAGTGAATGAAACCATATAATGTTTGTCCTTCTCCGATTGACTTATTTCACTCAGCATAATACCCTCCAGTTCCATCCACTTTGAAGCAAATGGTGGGTATTTGTCGTTTCTAATGGCTGAGGAATATTCCATTGTATACATAGACCACATCTTCTTTATCCATTCATCTTTCGATGGACACCGAGGCTCCTTCCACAGTTTGGCTATTGTGGCCATTGCTGCTAGAAACATCAGGGTGCAGGTGTCCCAGCGTTTCACTGCATCTGTATTTTGGGGGTAAATCCCCAGCAGTGCAATTGCTGGGTCCTAGGGAAGATCTATTTTTAACTCTTTGAGGAACCTCCACACAGTTTTCCAGTGTCTGCACCAGTTCACATTCCCACCAACAGTGCAAGAGGGTTCCCCTTTCTCCACATCCTCTCCAACATTTGTGGTTTCCTCTCTTGTTAATTTTCCCCATTCTCACTGATGTGAGGTGGTATCTCATTGTGGTTTTCTTTTTCCCTGATGGCAAGTGATGCGGAGCATTTTCTCATGTGCTTGTTGGCCATGTCTATGTCTTCTTTGGTGACATTTCTGTTCATGTCTTCTACCCACTTCATGATTGGATTGTTTGCTTCTTTGCTTTTGAGTTTAATAAGTTCTTTATAGATCTTGGATACTCGCCCTTTATCTGATAGGTCATTTGCAAATATCTTCTCCCATTCTGTAGGTTGTCTTTTAGTTTTGTTGACTGTTTCTTTTGCTCTGCAGAGCAATCAAGCTTTTTATCTTGATTAAGTCCCAATAGTTCATTGTTGCTTTTGTTTCCTTTGCCTTCATAGATGTATCTTGCAAGAAGTTGCTGTGGCCAAGTTCAAAAAGGATGTTGCCTGTGTTCTTCTCCAGGATTTTGATGGATTCATTTATTAGATGAATACCATTTGATGGATACCATTTATTGAAGAGACTGTCTTTTTTCCAGTGGATAGTCTTTCCTGCTTTGTTGAATATTAGTTGACCATAGAGTTGAGGGCCCATTTCTGGGTTCTCTATTCTGTTCCATTGATTTATGTGTCTGTTTTTGTGCCAGTACCACACTGTCTTGATGATCACAGCTTTGTAGGACGACTTGAAAACTGGCATTGAGATGCCCCCTGCTCTGGTTTTCTTTTTCAATATTCCTCTGGCTATTCATGGTCTTTTCTGAATCCACACAAATCTTAAGATGATTTGTTCCAACTCTGAAGAAAGCCCATAGTATTTTGATAGGGATTGCATTGAACCTGTAAATTGCCCTGGGTAACATTGACATTTTCACAATATTTATTCTTGCAATCCTTGAGCAGGGAATATTTTTCCATCTCTTTGTGCCTTCCTCAATTTCTTTCAGAAGTGTTCTGTAGTTTTTAGGGTATAGATCATTACCTCTTTGGTTAGGTGTATTCCTAGGTATCTTCTCCTTTTGGGTGCAATTGTAAATGGGATTGATTCCTTAATTTCTCTTTCTTCAGTCTCATTGTTAATGTATACAAATGCCACTGATTTCTGGGCATTCCTTTTGTATCCTGTCACATTGCTGAATTGCTATATGACTCTAGCAATCTTGGAGTGGAGTCATTTGGGTTTTCTATATACAGTATCATGTCATCTGCCGAGGGAGAATTTGACTTCTTCTTTGCTAATTTGAATGCCTTTAATTCTTTTTGTTGTCTGATTGCTGAGGTTAGGACTTCTAGAACTGTGTTGGATAACTGTGGTGAGAGTGGACATCCATGTCGTGTTCCTGATCTAAGGGAAAAGGCTCCCAGTGTTTCCCCATTGAGAATGATATTTGCTGTGGACATTTCATAAATGGCTTCTAAGATAGGGTGGAATGTTTCCTCTATCCCTACACTCTGAAGACTTTTGACCAGGAATGGATGCTGTATTTTGTCAAATGTTTTCTCTGCATCAAGTGGGAGGATCATATGGTTCTTGTTTTTTCTCTTGTTGATGTGATCTATCATGTTGATTGTTTTACAGTTCTTGAACGAGCCTTGCATCCCAGGGATAAATCCCACTTGGTCATGATGAAGAATCTTCTTAATGTACTGTTGGATCCTATTGGCTAGTATCTTGTTGCAATTTTTTGCATCTGTGTTCATCAGAGATATTGGTCTATGATTCTCCTTTTGGGTGTGGTCTTTGGTTTTGGAATTAAGGTGATGCTGGCCTCATAAAACGAGTTTGGAAGTATTCCATCCTTTTCTATCCTTCAGAACAGCTTTAGTAGAATAGGTATTGTTTCTTTAAACGTTTGATAGAATTCCCCTGGGAAGTCATCTGGCCCTGGATTTTTGTGTCTTGGGAAGTTTTTATTTTTCACTTTAAAGATTTATTTATTTGAGAGAGAGAGAGAGAGAGAGAGAGAGAGATTGTGTGCCAGTGGGGGGAGGGGCAGAAGGAGAGGGAGAGTCGCAAGCAGACTGCACTTAGCACAGAACCTGACACAGAGCTTGATCTCACGGCCCTGAGAATCATTACCTGAGCCAAAACCATGAGTGGGATGCTTAACCGACAGCCCCCCAGGCACCCCCAAACATCTCTGTCACTTTAAACCACATTTTACATGCTGACAACCTGCACGGAGTTAAAATAATTGGAAGATATCAGATAAAAACACAGATCCCAGTTTGTTTGGAAGAACCAGAAGACCCATTCCTGCAGGTGTCCCTGGGCTGGAGCCCCCATGAGGGGGCCCCCTCAGCAGGTCCTTTGCTGGCCTGCCCTCAGGCCCAGGCCCTTCCTTTCCTGTTCTGCTTCAGCAGCAGGAACTGGCCTCTGAAATTACATGCCCAGTGTCCTTTTTTTTAAAAAAAAATTATTGAAGTTCAATTTGCCAACATTTAACATAACACCCAGTGCTCATCTCGTTAAGTGTCCCCCCTCAGTGCCCATCACCCAGTCACCCCGACCCCCCGCCCACCTCCCTTTCCACTACCCCTTGTTCATTTCCCAGAGTTAGGTGTCTCTCATGTTTTGTCACCCTCACTGATATTTTCACTCATTTTCTCTCCTTTCTCTTTATTCCCTTTCACTAATTTTTATATTCTCTTGGGAGGTTTTTGATGACTGCTTCAATTTCCTCCCTGGTTATTGGCCTGTTCCGGTTTCCTATTTCTTCCAGTTTTGGTAATTTGTGGTTTTCCAGAAATGCATCCATTTTTTTAGATTGACTAATTTATTGGCGTATAGCTGCTCATAATATGTTTTTTTCATAATGTTTTAAAATTGTATTTCCTTGGTATTGGTTGTGATCTCTCCCTTTTTATTATTTTATTATATGATTTTATTAATTTGAGTCTTTTCTCTTTTCTTTTTAATAAGGCTGGGTAATGGTTTATGTATGTTATTAATTCTTTCAAAGAACCAACTCCTGGTTTTGTTGATCTGTTCCACAGTTCTTCTGGTCTCTATTTCACTGAGTTCTGCTCAGATCTTTATTATCTCTCTTCTTCTGCCTGATGCAGGTTTTATTTGCTCTTCTTTTTCCAGTTCCTTTAGGTGTGATGTAAGCTTGTGTATTTGAGTTTTTTCTAATTTTTTGAAGGACGCTTTTATTGCAATGTATTTCCCTCTTAGGACTGCTTTTGCTGTAATCCAAAGATTTTGAATGGTTGTATCTTCATTTTCATTAGTTTCCATGAATCTTTTTAATTCTTCTCTAATTTCCTGGTTGACCCATTCATCTTTTAGCAGGATGCTCTTTAACCTCCACGTTTTTCTGTTTCTTTCAAATTTCTTCTTATGATTGAGTTCTAGTTTCAAAGTGTTGTGGTCTGAAAATATGCAGGTGACAATCCCAATCTTTTGGTCAGTTGAGACCTGATTTTTGACCCAGTATGTGGTCTATTTTGAAGAAAGTTCCATGTGCACTTGAGAAGAATGTGTATTCAGTTGCGTTCAGATGCAAAGTTCTGTACATACCTGTGAAATCCATCTGGTCCAGTGTATCATTTAAAGCTCTTGTTTCCTTGGTGATATTGTGCTTAGAAAATCTATCATTTGCAGAAAGTGCTGTGTCGAAGTCTCCTGCTATTAGTGTATTATTATCTAATTATGTCTTTACTTTGGTTATTAATTGATTGATATACTTGGCAGCTCCCACATTAGGGGCATAAATATTCATGATTGTTAGGTCCTCTTGTTGGACAGATTCTTAAGTATGATATAGTGTCCCTCTTTATCTCTTACTACAGTCTTTGGTATAAACTTTAATTTATCTGATATGAGGATTGCTACCCCAGCTTTCTTTTGAGGACCATTTGAATGGTAAATGGTTCTCCAACTTTTCATTTTCAGGCTGTAGGTGTCCTTAGGTCTCAAATGAGTCTCTTGTAGACAGCAAATAGATGGGTCTTGCTTTTTTATCCAGTCTGAAACCCTGCATCTTTTGGTGGAATCATTTAGCCCATTCACATTGAGAGTTACTATTGAAAGATATGAATTTAGTGTCATCATAATACCTATTCAGTCCCTGTTTTTGTGGGTTATTTCTTTGGGCATCCTTTTTCTTTTACAGAGTCCCCCTTAATATTCCTTGCAGAGCTGGTTTGGTGGTCACATATTCTTTCAGTTTCTGCCTGTCTTGGAAGCTCTTTATCTCTCCTTCTAGTCTGAATGAGAGCCTTGGTGGATAATGTATTCTTGGCTGCATGTTCTTCTCATTCAGGACCCTGAATATATCCTGCCAGTCCTTTCTGGCCTGCCAGGTCCCTGTGGAGAGGTCTGCTGTTAGTCTAGTATTTCTCCCCATATAAGTTATGGATCTCTTGTCTCTTGCTGCTTTAAAGATTTTCTCTTTATCTTTGGAATTTGCAAGTTTCACTAGTAAATATCAAGGTGTTGAACGGTTTTATTGATTTTGGGGTGGGACCTCTCTATTTCCTTGATCTGAATGCCTATTTCCCTCCCCAAATTAGGGAAGTTCTTAGCTATGATTTGTTCACATATGCTTTCTGGCCCTCTGTTCCTCTCAGCACTCTCTGGAACCCCAATTATACGTAGATTTTTCCTTCTGAGGCTATCATTTATTTACCTTAAGCTTTCCTCATGGTCTTTTGTTTTTCTTCTGTTTCCTCAGCTTCCCTCCTTGCCATCAACTTGTCTTCTATGTCACTCACTCTTTCTTCTACCTCATTAACCCTCATCCTTAGGACCTCCGGTTTGGATTGCATCTCATTTAATTGATTTTTTTAAATTTCGGCCTGATTAGATCCAAATTCTGCAGTCATGAAGTCTCTTGAATCCTTTATGATTTTTTCCAGATCCACCAGTAGCTTTATAATTGTGCTTCTGAATTGGCTTTCTGACATGAATTGTAATCCAAATTCTGTAGCTCTGTGGCAGGGAGTACTGTTTCTGGTTCTTTCTTTTGTGGTGAATTCTTCCTTCTAGTCATTTTGCTCAGTGAAGAGTGGCTGTATGAGCAGGTTGAGTCAAGAACATCAATCATGACCTATGTAAATTTCATGCTAGATGATTTTGCTGAGGTCAGAGACCAGAAATTGAAAACAAAGATCAGAACGAAATAAAACAAAAGGACCACTAAAGTGGAAAGTAAATTTTAAAACAAAGTAGTAAAAAATAAAAGTCCTAGAATCCCAAAGAAGAAGAGAAAAAAAAAGAGAGAAAAAAAAGAAAAAGGGGGAAAAAAAAGTAAAAGCAGAAGAAAAAGAAAAAAAAGAGTGGGGGTACTGGGAGATGGTGGTGGTGACGAAGTTGTAGTGGAGGGAAAATGTAGTCTACCTGAGGGTGCTAGAGGGTGATCCTGTTGGTTCTGAGTATATTATGTTCTGTATGTTAGAAGATGCTCGGTTCCAAATGTATATAAACCCGAAGTACTTGTAGAGAGCCCCAGCATTGATCATATAAAAATAAATGAGATAAAAAAGGGGGGCAGGTTGAGAATGAGGAATCTCACAGAATGAACCAGCATGGTATACCGCTTGGTTCTGGGTGCATGCTGGTCGTGTTTTAGAAGGTATTAACTTCTGCCATTGTAGAACAAAATGAGGCAAGACAACAAAAAACACAAAACAAAACAAAACAAAACAAAAATATCTTGTATATATCTCCCCAAATTAAGTTGGGTATGTTGAAGTGAATCTAGAAGTGGAAAATATATCTAGGACCTGTAATTGTAGAAATAGGAAAGTCAAAAAGGAAGAAACTTAAAAATGAAGAGGTGGTAAAATATTGTAGTTAAGGTGGGAACAGAGAAAAAAAATGGAAATGTGCAGTCTGATATAAAAATGAGTTGTACTGGAAAAAGGAAGAAAAAAATAGGAGGGGTACCCTCTAGTTCTATACTGTAAATCCCTCGACTTCCCCTGGAGCTTTCCAGCACTGCTTGGTCAAGAACTTGCTCTTCCCCTGTCCTTCCTGCTGGTCTTCTGGGGGAGGGGCTGCTGTGCTGGTTCTCAGGGGTGTGCACCTGGGGGAGATGCCCCACCCCCTGCCGGGTCCCGGGCTCAGGGGGAGCTGTTTGTCCTGTGAGGCCCCTCTTCCCTGGCGGCCCCACCCCTCTGAGGCACAGGGTGACACCAGGAGGAAAGCCCTGGCAGCGACCAGCCCTCCAGCCCCGGGTCCGCTCCCACGGTAACTGCCGCAGTCTCCAGGTCCGCGCTGGCTGGATGCTCGGGGGCGGGGCGGGGGGCGCTGACCTGCACCGCTTGGGAGGGCTCCGCGGCAGGAGCGTCCTCGCTGTCCTGGGTGCCCCCCGCCTCCGCCTGTCCCGGGGGCAGTGCAGGGTCCTGGGCTGTGTCCCCCGCGCCCTGGGATCCGGGGCCTGCGCTGCTGGAATCGCGCTCCCGGGCCGCGGCTCCCGAAGGCAGCAGGTGCAGCCCCCTCGCCCGGAGCCCCCCCCCCCCCCCCCGCCCGGCTTCCCCCCCCGAGGCCCCGCCTGGCGTGCGCTCCAGCCCTTTACGGAGCTCGGCGGGCGGCGTGCAGCGCGCTCTCCCCGGGCGCACCTCCTCTGTCGGTGACCCCGGGAACCTGGAGGCTCCACGGCCCTCCTGCGGTTCTGCTCGAGTTCCCTGCTGAGCTCCTTTCTGTCCGGGAAGAATCCGGTGCAGATTTTTAAAGTTTCTGCTCCTCCGGGGCGGGGCTTTCCCGTCCGCCCGCCCGGCCTTAGCCTGGCTCCTCGCGGGGCCCCTCCCCCACTGGATTATTATTATTATTATTTTTTCTGCCTTCCTACCTTGTTAGAAGCGCAAACTCTTCTCTGTAGCATTCCAGCTGTTCTCTCTTTAAATCTCAGGTCGAATTCGTAGGCCTTCAGGATGGTTTGAAAATTATCTAGGTAAGTTGGTGGGGCCAGGTGACTTGGGGACCCTACTCCTCTGTCATCTTGCCAGCAGCCCTCAAAATTTATTTTGAGATAATTATAGACTTACAAAAGTTACAAAACAATACAGAATTCTCATATACCTTTCACCCCATTCCCCTCACATTAACATCTTACGTAAATAACCACAGCACAGCGCCTATATTGGAAAGTGGACATTGATATACTACTATTTGACCTTATTCAGATTCTGCCATCTGACCCACTAATGTTCGCTTTCTTGGCCAGGACCCCATTTTGCATTTGTCCTGCCTCTCTGCTCTCCTCCAATCTGCGAGAGCTCCCCAGTCTTTCTCTGTTGTTTAGGACCTTGTCACAACACATCTTGAATACGGGGAAAGGTGTGCAATATTCCTTTGTCTTTATCTTACTTTAGCTTCTCTTTTTTTCACACTGTGGGGAGGAAGGAAACAAATGCCATTCTGCCTCAAATATGCCATGTTCTGTTTGGTGTCCAACTTCTGTGCACGTGGCTGGTTTTCCATGGCCGTTGAATGTGCAGGTCCTCTTACCCTCTCTCCTTGTCTGTTCAGAACCCTCTCAGTGCTTGCATGTGGCAGCTGATCAATAAATGTTGACTGAGCTGGGGTTAGATACTTAAGAGAGTTTAGCGCTTGTGAGCTTGTGTGAGGTGTTGCACATTTATGTAAGCATTTGTAGAAGTGTGTCTGTGTGTGTGGGAGGGGGGTTCCTCCATGAACGGACTATGAAAATCAGTTATTTCTATAGGCCAAATTAAGCCATTTAATTTTTCAACTAAAATTTGCTGGGTTTCAACCTGGTGACAAGCACTGTACTGATTGTCACTGTACCAAGTCTTAGAGCAACCAATAATTGAATGAGGCAGAGTCCCTGTCCTGGGGTGGGGCAGTCTTTCATTGGAAGCAAAGCCTCACTGGTTGGAGTTCTAGGAACACAGAAGCAATCAAGGAGGGCTTCCTAGAAGAAGTGACATCTTAATTGAGACCAGAAGGTTGAATTGGAATTAACCAGGAGTGTGTGTGGGGTGGTGGTGATGGAGACCAAGGTGAGGTTCTCTGGCAAAGGTGAGAGAGGGTGCATTTGGGGAACTACAAGCCAGAAATGGGTTTGTACCAGGTCCCACATCAGACACACTCTACACATTTCCTTTAAGCCTTCCACCTCCAGAAAGTAGGCATTATTGTCCTCATTAAAAGCTGAGCTGAAAGTAACTCAGAGAGGTGACTTGTCCAAGTCCACAAGGCCAGTAGGAGGGAGCCCTGAGCGCTAAACTCAAGAAAAGGAAGCCAGTGCTGTGACTTCGAGGTCTCAAGGATGACAGGTTGACAGGTGAAGCCTTTATAAAATGGAAAAGAAGGGATTTCCAATCTGTAAAAAGACTTATAATAAAGCTTAATTTTGGTCTCTCTTCCCCCAGTTTCCTGGCTGCTGGAGCATGGATCTTTGGCAGCAGGATCTCAGCAACTGTGGTTGGCAGGCGACCCCTCACTGCAGGACCCTTGTGGCCTTGTGACTGTGAGCCACAACCTGTGCCCGGGTTGCAACCTCAGGGGGCAGGCATGGGCCTGACGTGGCCTCCCACCTGCACAGTCAGCTCCCCGGCGCAGTTGTTTTAGAAATTACCAGCAAGTCTTCTGATGAAGCTGGGAGAATTAGCAAGAGCAGCAGGACCAGCAAGACCCCAGACAGATGAGCTAAGAAGGGAAAGTGGGGCTGGTAACCCTGGACTCGCAACTGTAGTCCAGGCACTCACACATGCATCGAACAGGCAAAGCCAGTGGTGGAGGAAACATGTGCAGGTGTTAGAATGGAGCCTGATTTTTACAATAAGAACAATGGCCAGTCATGTGACCTTTCTCCCCTGTATTTTATGACTGATGTGCCCTCAAGTAGGTTGTCCTGAGGTACTCCGACAGGTGACTCAGGAGTCACAGAGGGACCTTCCATCCTGACTGCAGGAGACAACGTGCCGTGAATGCCAAGAACACTGTGATTCTTGAGGAACCTGACATGCGTGGGGCGCACACTGCGGCCTAGCAAGTGTACTCCAGCACACAGCTGTTACTCTATCAGGCCTCCACTCATATGCGCTGCTTCCAGAAGACAATCAGGCATTGAAGATGGTTAGTTTTTGACATTTGGGTAGAAGCAGTTGCAGAGAACTGGAGATCCTCCCTTATTGTTCCCAAGAGCTCACTTAGGGGTTGGCTAGAGCAGACACCCACCCGAGAGCCTCTAGAACTGAGAGCCGACCAGTGTGAGCAGTCCACTGCCCCTACAGGGCCACTAGTGGCATGTTTTCTTGCAGTCTGTGACTATCCTGGTAGGAGAAAATGGATCAGTTGATTTCACCTTGCCTTTTTCTTAAAAGGGTGTTTCTCAGGTGGCCCCAAACTGCCCAGGACTGTGGCTGGCAGGGCTGCAAATTCAGAACGTGACCAAGGCCAGCATGTAGGAGGAGGTGACTGACTGGTGCACAGAGACTTCAGTGTCCCACCTGGGTCTCAGGAGGGCCCTGGGGAACTGCCCATGCTGTGGGATCCAAATGGCCAGGAGGTACCATTGCCAGGTTGTGAGGACACTAGGGATCTGCAGAGCCAGTGTGGGAAGGTTGGGGGTACTGGGCTGGAATGATCTTGTTATGGGTGCGAGGAGACCATAGTTGGGTCCAGCCGGTGTGGCCTGGGAGGTCCTCTTCCCTCTGGCCAAGATGTGGCCCAGGGCTGCTAAGGTGCTGAGCTCTTCCAGGAGGAGGGCATTCATTTATATTCTGGTCAGAAAAGGCCTCCTAGAAGGCTCTGGGGGCAGGTGGGGATGAGGGGGGCTTGCAGCACAGCACAGCTCCCAGGTGAAGTGTGTCCCAGGTGAATGTGGATGGGGGCAAGGGTGCCCAGCCCCCCGTGGCCCCTATTCAGCTTGAGGGTCCTGTGGGACCCGTCGGGGCACGGCCTGTTTTGGAAGGGGACCTGGTCCATAGAGCGGCACACATGCCCCCACCTCGAGGTAAGACTACCCACATATCACCTATTTAGAATGTCCTGCAGGGTGGGGACCGCAGCCGCCTCCTCCATGCAGCCTCCCCCTCCATGCAGCCTCCCCCTCCATGCAGCCTCCCACCCTCCCCAGCACCTGCGATGACTCAGGGGCTGAAAGCCACGGGCAGCTGCCTCCCAGGCCTCCTGTCTCCTTGATCTGCCTGGGCTTGTTCCCGGAGGGCTGGCGAGCACTGACCTTACCACTGTGGCTAATGCTTCTGTCACTAGGATGTGAGCTACCACTCAGCTGGAGATTTATCCTATTTCTGATTTTCCTATTTGTGCCTCACAGCTCTGCTTCTTTGCTCTCACTGCAGCGGTTTCTACTGAGCCAGTGCCTGTAAATAGCCATGGCATGCAGCCCTGCCGGGGTGCTGCCTTCATCACAGCTGCTGACTTGCAGGGGCTGGGGGCAGCACAGAGACCCCCCCCCCCCGCTCCGCCCCAGGGACACGGGCCAGCTCCCACCTCTGCTGTGAGACAAAGGGCTAGGCTGTTCTGTGTGCACCTGCCTAGCTGCGCCTCTGGGCCTCTGGACCCCACTTTCTGCTTGGGCTCAGCGAACGCAGCCTCACACCCACCCTAGTAAGTGGAGGGATTTGATCTGCTTTTGTCAGGGGAGACAGTGGTAGTAGCACAACTATTCTTATTTAGCAACAACTAAAAACATCCACAGCTTATCTGCCCACGAGGCTGCAGTTTGGACTGGACTCGGCAGGGCAGTTATGCTGCTGGTTTCTGGGGTCCCCTATGGGGGAGAGTCCCCAGCAGACAGCTGGGCTGTGTGTCCCCAGCAGGGTTTTCACCAAGTTGGCTGTTGCGGTGCCAGCAGGAAGAGTTATATCCTGACGAGCAAGCGCCTTTCAACCTCTGCTTCTCTGACATGAGTCCCTCGGAGGACAGGCCTCTCCTGGTGTTCTCAGACAGTGAGGACCTGTCTGCTTCAAGACTCAGGGCCCAGTGAGATGCTCAGGAACTACATGGCCTAGCACTCTATGAGGCAAGAGGGTCGGCACTCAGGGCCCAAGAGAGCCCTTGGTCCAAGTGCATTACAGGGCAGATGGCATTTTACATATTATGTGTCCCCAGAGCTGTGCCCAGAAAAGGTGCTCAACAAAACTTTGTGGAAAAAAAAAAAATAGAGGCTGGAGGAGAGGGAACCGGTAATCATGAAAATGAGCCAGGGCAACCTGTCCAGGGGAGGGTGTTAAGGAAGCAAATGTCTGAGGGGTGTAGATCCATTACAAGAGGAAATTTAGTGACAGCTCATTTACATATCAGTGCATATTTGTTCCTTTTAGCACTTATCTTACAACGCATAAATGGAACTGGAATTTCTGCAGCTCTGACTAAATGCACATCTACTCGAACACCCTCCTCTCCGTCCTTCTCCTGAGCCTGACGGCTCCATGGTAGCAGCCCTGAGGCAGGCAGCATTGAGGGCCAAACTGTGTGCTGAAATGAAGGCACTGAGCAAAGGTTCTCAGCCGTGGCAGCATATTAACATCCCTGGGAAGCTTGTAGGAGACGCTGACGCCAGGACTGACCCCGGGGCTGGGGCACGGGACTGGGCATAATTGCTGGGGTGGGACTGGACACTGGTACTGTCTCCCAGGGATACTCATATGTCCCGGACCACAGTAGACAGCCCCACAAACAAAGATGCCCCCTCAAAACTTAGTCGGCTGACTTTTACTGATCTCAACTAGTTAGGAGATTCAATTCATATTAATCCTATGCTCATATAACAGTATCTTGTTTAAAATTAAATTTTGAAGAAAAATTCCATTAAAACGTTGAGCATTACAAGTAAAATGCTGCCATCCTAGCGTTGACGGCTGCCCCGGGGCCCAGGGCCAAGTCAGGGCTGTGCTGGACCTGTGCCTCTGAGCCTGCCTCACCCACGCACACGCACACGGAGCAGCAGTTGCCAATACTGCCTGCCCTCTCCCCGCAGGAAAGTCACCTTCAATTAACACCTACTGTAACAGTACTTAGGTAATGAGCTGATTTAATCTGTATTAAAAGTGCTAACAGCAGGGGCCCCCAAAGAGCAAAGCTGCAGCTCGGTCTGCTAAAGGGAACCACCTGTCCCCGTGGATGTGATCCTTTCTTCTGTTAGAAGCTGGTGCAGATGACCCTTCCAGCCAGCTATTTTTTTCTAGTGTCAAAAATATCAGCACTGAAATAAAGGGGTGGGAACAAATAGAAGAGTAAAACAGAGTAGGCTTAAGTCAGAGCTAAAGTGTCAAGCAGTAAGCACGCCCTGAATGCTGACTCAGCACGACCATTGCCACCGAGTCCAGCGCCAAGCCTCCCTTAGCTCTGCTCAGACACCCGTAAGCAGAGGGAGCACCCTGAGCCCCACAGCCATCCCCTGGCGGGCTGGCGCTGCCGAAGCAGCTTAGTAGTCCTGTCCTTTCCCAAGCACGTTCTCAGCCGCACTGGGGAGCCCGAGCCAGCAGAGCAGGCTCTAGGACAGTGGGCAAGCCTGCCAGCACAGCACCACCCCGCCCACCCCTTGGGTGGCACCTCCCTCCCTCCATCCCCTACCCCTCTGACGTTTAGTCTCCTTAATGGAGAGGACAGTGTGAAGCTGGGGTGCACGTGTTGAGAACACCCACCTGGCTTCAGTCTGGCAATTCTTCAGCAGGGCTCCTGTCCCCCACCCACTTCCTTCACCCTTTGGCTCTAAACTCAGTTCCGACTCCCTTTAAAATTCTCAGTTCATCCCTCCCTTTAAAATTCTTTTTTTTATTTTGAGATAATTGTGGATTCACATACAGTTTTAAGAAGTGATATAGACAGATTCCACATACCCCTCACCAAACTTCCCTGAGGTACTGGGCTGGCATCTTGCAAAATGATAGTACCGTCACAGCCAGGGCCCCGATTCTGGTATAACCCCATTCAGACTTCACCTGTTTTACTGGCACTTGTGTGAGTGTGCAAGTATACATGTACACGCATCAGTAGTTCTGTGCAACTTTACACATGTATAGACTCATGTGACTACCACCAAGACACAGAACAACCCATCCCCACAAGGGCTCCCCCTACCATGTGTAGCCACTCCCACCTCCCTCCTCTACCGCCCACCCCCTTGTCGCCACCAATCTGTTCTCCAACTCTATAATTTTATGGTTTCAAAACTGTTATGTAAATGGAGTCATATGGTATGTGACCTGTCGAATTTGCCTTTTATTTTTCCAATCAGCATAATCAACCCTGGAGATCTAATCAGGTTGTTGCCTGTTTGCTTTTCACTGATGACCAATATTTCGTAGGATGGATATGCCAGAGCCTATTTAACCACTTATCCACTGAAGGACGTTTGAGTCTTTGGCAGTTTGAGGTTATTATGAACAAAGCCTCTATGAACACTAATGTACAGGTTTTTGTAGGGGTGAAATAGTTCGCATTTTTCCAGGATAAACGTGCAAGGGTGTGCAATGTCTGGTCACATGGCAGTGCATGTTTAAGTTTCTAAGAGACTGCCAAGTGTTTATCAGAGTGATCCTACCATTTTCTATTCCTGACAGCAATGCATGAGAGACTCAGTTTCTCCACCTCCTCACCAGCATTTGCTGTCGTTACCAGCTTTTATCTTAGCCAGGTGTTTACTGGGTATGTGGTGGTGTCTGGTGGTCTTCATTTGCGTTCCCCACATGGCTAATGATACACACGGAGCACCTTTTCATGCACTTCTGTGCCATTCGTATATCCTTTGGTGAAATGTCTCTGTGCCTTTTGAACATTTTTCTAATTGAATTGTTTGGTTCTCATCCTTGAGTGCTGAGATTTCTTTATATGTTCTAGATATAACTCCTTGGCTATTTCCCTTCTCCTCCCTTAAAAAAAAACAATAAAAGCTATTCTTAAAGTGTTTCCTTAGGTTCAGTTTGCTTGAGGCTTCTGTGTCCACCCTGCTGCTGCCAGCTGCCCTTGGCAGTGGCTTCCATGCTGGGCCCACTCCCTTCACCCCTAGAATCTGACTCCACCTCTCCCAGGCTCTTCAGCCAGCCAGCTCAGCCCTGCATCACAGTTGGCACCAGAAGAGGACACTGCAGTTCCAGCCAAGCTGTGAGCCCAGGGTGGTCCCAATGGCCGGGCCAGCCTGCCCTTGTGACCCCTCCCTCTTCTGCAGCCTTGCTTCAGGGACCAAGCATGTAGCAGGAGCTCCACCCCAGTTTTTAGCAAAGCAGCCTTTGCCTCCTTCCTAAGACAGGAGCCCCATCAGCCACTTCCAATAGGTCCCCACCTGATTTCTTGGTTCTTCTCTGGCCTCTCTCGTGGGTACCTAACACAGGGACATGTCCTGGGTCTCTGGAACTGGAGGCCACCTCTGAGCTCTGGAGAGCACCTCCTCCCTGATTCCAGTGGCCTCTCTTCTTGAAAACTTGTTTTCACCTGCACGGGTTCTCTTCCCATGAGGCTGCTTGTTCCCAGGGGCCGGGCCCCATTACAGTGCCTCTTTGTCCACCTGCCAGGCTGGCATTTCCCGGGGAGTGCAGCGTTACTGATCCTACTCCATGGCTGGCACTGAGGGGGTGCTGAGAAAGATGAAGAAATGCATCTCCACCCGCAGAAACATCATAGGACCACGGACCCAGGCTAGGATGACCCAGGGGGAAAGGGTGGGTGGGCAAACAAGACTAGGAGCCTGGGGTGGTAGGAGGCAGGAGCCTCTTTCCCATCCTTGGGCACCCTGGCAGCCTTCTCAGTTATAGACTGTCAATTCTGGCCCGATCATGCCCCTCCTCAGCCAAAAGGCCTTGATGGCAGCTAGTGACCATAGCACTGGCAGTCTCTGATAAATGTTCACTAAAGACTCCGTGGATGGCAATATTTGGTGCCATCTACCCTGTGTCAGGCATGCCACACACAGTTCCTCTCCTCATTCTACAGATGAGAAAAGGCAGGCTGTGCTGAGGAACTGCCACAGCGAAAGGGGCATGCAGGGGGGCTGGATTTGCATGCAGGCTGCTAAGCTGCCTGGTGGGCACCTTCTCCCCAACTACCATTCTTCACTGCAGGTCAGAACAGCAGACTGCTCTCTGAGCCCCACATGGCCAGCTGATCACTTGCATCACCCTCTTATGCCATCTCCATCCTCGCTGACGGAAGGGACACCACACCATATGATCCTCACCTCCCTCCGTCCAGGCGTCCTGTTGTAGCTGTGCCAGTGACTCCAGCCATGTGGGCACACAGCTGGTGTATGGGTCCAGGGGCCCGCCTCCCCGTGCAGCTCACCCAGGACAGATCCTGCTGGTGACAGAAGAACTGGGCAAGAACCCACAGGTAGACAGCTCAGAGGGGTCTTCCCTCACCTCTGTGAGACCATAGGGGATAGGATTCCAGTGCCCTGACACTTCTCTCTTCCTGGAATGAGCGACAGAGGAGGCACCTGCCACAGTAGCTGGAGGAGTCCTCCACCTCCCGCCTCTGCAATGGCCTCGACAGCAGCAGCCGGGTCCCGCAAATGTTCCAAGTCAGGGCCACTGACCCAGGAGGCTGATACATGAGCAGGGCTGGAGCAGCGGCCCCTCTAGGCCACAGAGCCCACTGGCGGCGGGTTCACACACGCCCACAGCTGCAGGAGGGCATCCCCGCTGACACACTTCCCTATGTGCTTCTCCCTCTCATTTAGAAAGAGGTCATCCTCTCTGAGAAGTCGGAAGGCAGAAGATGCTCCTCAGCTCACTCATGTCTACTTCATATTGTAATGGGTACGTGTACAGAGCTTGACTGTCTTGGGCAAGAAGACAGACATGGTGTGCACTTACTAGAAGCTCTTCTGTGAGAGGCAAGCAGTGTGTGAGGGTCAACTGCCCCTCCTGCTCTCCTCTCCGTCCCGGGCCACAAGTCGCCTGTGTCCCCAGCTATTGCTAGCTTTCCCTCAACTCCGCAGAGGAGAGTGGCCAGCTGATGTGAGAGGGCACCCTGTGTCTCAGGGACCCCGCTCCAGGTAGCCTACCACAGAGAACGCAACACAGTGCTCTCCCTGAGAGCAGGGTCCTGGAATCCAGATCTCCCAGATCTCCACCCGAGTGTATGGCCATACTACAAAGACTCAGGCAGCGGGAGGGATTCGGCTCATATGTTAGACTACTTCTTCCCTTTTCCCTTCGGGCCCGAGGAACCTGGTTCCTGGAAGGGGCCTCAAGATGGAGGCCAGAGGCCAGAGGCTGCCCTGGGGGCTCCCAGCATCCACATTTCCCACACCTGGGCTCGCCGAGCTTGGAGGCACATCCAGCCCTCCTCCCATCTTCAGACCCTGACCATCCACTAGGATATAAAGTGTTGCACAACTAGTGCCCTGGCCTGGGCTACTGAGCAGACAACAGCATTAAGAGAGCAACAGCCTCGTACCCTTGACAAAAATGTGCGGAACCCCCAGTTGCTTTCTACATATCAGAGTTCTGGGACATCTGTTGATGAAGTGATAACTAGCTGGGTGGCATCCGGTGCGTATGTGATTATTACATTTTTAAAAAGATTTTATTTATTTATTCATGAGAGACACAGAGAGAGGGGCAGAGACACAGGCAGAGGGAGAAGCAGGCTCCATGCAGGGAGCCCGATGTGGGACTCGATCCCAGGACCCCAGGATCACAACTTAAGCCCAACCACTGAGCCATCCAGGTGTCCCTGATTATTACATTTTTAATACATGTCTGTCCTTTTTTTCTATTTTCTTGCACTGGCTGAAAGAACTTTTTTATTAGTTATTTACAGAAAATTCAACAGTGTCCACTTAGCCCAGTCTGGTGGCCATTTCTTTAGCCTGTGCCTGTCCCAACTTGGCAATGGGAGCCACCAACTTTGGACCCAGGGCACTGCCTCCCCAGTGGTGGCAGATCTCATCACATCTGTCCTTCTAATTGGTCCTGACAGCTTTCACCAGCTTAGCCAGAGCCCCTTGTCTTCCAAGTTAACCTGTGTGCAAGCAACAGGGTGCAGGTCTTCATGTGGACCAGATGCCCCCACCCGGCCCTCCCCTTGATAGTGCGGTAGGGAACCCCCATCGTGTGACACAGGCAGGCAGGAGGACAACCAGCTCAATAGGATCCACATCCTGTGCAATCACTACCAGCCAAGCCTTCTTGTTTTCCACCAAAGTGGATAACATTAACCCCTGCTCGAAGGACAGGTGGCCTCTGAGTGGAGACATCCCCTTTGCCGGCAGCTGCCTTTTCAGCCTGGGTCAACTATCTCGGCTTCTTCTCTTGCTTTGTCTCTGGTCTCTACACAGGCCAGCTGAAGCAGCTGGGTAGCTGTTTGGTGGTCCGAGGCCTGGGTGAGCTGGTTAATCTTGAGAGGCGCTTTTAAATGCTCATAGAGAATAACCCTTTGCCACTGCAGCCAGGGGTAGCAGGGCCACTTGACAAAGGAGGTGAGGTCCTTTTGGGGCTGGATGCCCTGTCCAATGACAAAATTCTTGGGCCTTTTCTCAAACAGGGTACTGACGACCTTCTTGGCCCCCTGCTTCTCCTTCACAGCAGAGGCTGGGGCTACCTTCACCTTAGCCTTCTTTCCTCTTGGCATCTTGGACAGCTGGAGGGTAGAGGCATATCTGCTC
This sequence comes from Canis lupus baileyi, assembly GCF_048164855.1. Taxonomy (NCBI): domain Eukaryota; kingdom Metazoa; phylum Chordata; class Mammalia; order Carnivora; family Canidae; genus Canis; species Canis lupus. The sequence goes on from NC_132848.1 coordinate 37,075,458, forward strand.
TTTTTAAAAAAGGAGGTGCAAATGTAGCATTTTCGGGTCAGAAGCGACCCTGGAGACCAGTGTGATCTCCTCAACTGGTGCTGAGCTGTGGAGGAGCTCAGGGAAGCATCTCCTGACCTGGGCAGTTTCTTGTGCCAGGACTGTTCTTTTAACAGTAGGAATCACATATGTGTCAATGATCAAATAAAGGTTTGGGTGGATTGTGCAGTAATGTACATGCATTGGAGCACAGAACACTCTCTGTGAGAATGCATTTTTTTTAAATCTCAGCAAAGCTTATGGGGGATTTTGATTTAGTGTATTTGCTTGACATACAATTCACTTACTAATTTTGATCATGAGAATGCCCATCAGAAATCACAGCGATGCCTCCCCTCAGAGTATACAAACTACAGGTGCATCCCGTGTTTGTGGCTCTGAAGGCACGGGTTCTGGAGGCTGCAAGGAGGGTCTGACTCCCAGCTCAGCTGAATGGTGGTTGTGGGGCCTCTGAGAAGCTACCTGGCCCCCCTGCGCCTCCACTTTCCCATCAGTAAAACAGCATGGGAGTGCTTGTGTGCAGGGAGCTAATAAAATTAAGTGAGATCATTGATAAAATGCTTGGAGCACAGTCACTGCCAGCTAAGATCATGTGTAATGCTAACAAGGGGAGGGGAGCTAATGGTCCCCTCCCTCTAGGGGCATACTGATTAATAGGAGGAACAGACTTGCATGTAAACAGCTCTTGCATAAGGGTTAGAAACAGATCTCTGCCAGATAGAGCAAAACTAGAAAAGTAATACAATTGCCCATATGTGATTGCCCATATTTATTTTTCTATCCTTCAAGTTATTTCTTAGGGATTTCGTTTAAGGACTCTAATGAGACCAATGAGAGAAACAAAGCGTTGGGTTAAGAAGACAGGTACAGAGCAGGCGTGGTGAATTTGCAATTCAGTAGAGCAGCCCACTTGGCAGGAGGACCTTGCACCTCAGACTGGCTCCATTTTTAACAGCATTTGCCTCTGAAGTCATAGCACAAGACTCAGTGCCACGCCCTTTGATCCAGTCGCCCTCGCTTTCCCTTAGGGGACATACATATGCTCGGCCAGCATTTGCGGACTGTGCAGGTACAACCACACTACCACCCTGAAAAAATCTGAGCCCCACACGTGAGTTCACCCCAGGCATGGCACAATTTGTGTGGAGCAACCAAGCCCATGTTTGTGAGTGTGTCCTTGGGGCTGCTGCATACATGCAGAGGGTGTCAACCTGAATTGCACATTAGGTCATCTGAGACCCTTCAACCCCCAGACCCTTAGTTTCAGGAGCTCAGACAGTGACCCAGTGATGGGACCTTGGGAAGCTTCCATGTGATTCCAGCACATGGCCAAGGTGCAGAATGAGTGAGCAGAGAGGTGCCAGGACCCAAGGGCAGCTCCCTTACAGTCCACAGGGGGCGCTCAGGAGGGAGGACAGCCATACACCTGACAAAGTCAGCCTCCTCCAATCCACTAATGGACTTCAGCAAAGCAAACAGCCAGGACCTGCCCACTGTGCATGCCAAACCTGCAGGTTTTCTGCTTCCGGTTCCCATTGACTTGTCTGGCCTTCCTTGCCAAGGTATGCTGAAGCTGTGAGGAGAAACCTTCCAGTGGAGGTTCCTGTGAGCCCTCAGATCAGCCCACTAATGATCAGTAACCCCTTCAAGCTTTGGTTGAGCATGAACTACATTCCAGGCACTGAGTGTTACCCTGCTGAAGAGGGTGGCGGGCACAGAGACAAAAGGGGGCATGGGTTAGAAGGGCTGCAGGAGGCACCAGCTTCCAGAGGGAGGGGGTGGCAAAGGCCACAACTCTTTGCACACAAGGGTTACCCTTCCCAAGCAGAGCACAGTGGTTCTGGCCGGCTCTGGGTCTGGGGGGTCAGGGATGGGGCTGATCTTCTTGGAAGGCTTTTGCTGGGGAGGTCAGCTCAGCGGTGCCTGCTGCCACTGTCCCCTGAATCATGAATGTCAGGGACCAGGCCGAGACTCATTAAGTTGAGGCCAGCCACTGGGTGAGGAATGCTGTCCATCTACCCACAGTGACCGGGATCCATCTTGACCATGAGGTGACGTAGTTTTTGCGCTGAAAGAAGTTATTATGGGAAAATTATTGGATTGTCTATTTTGGAAAATGCAGCCGTTGTTAAGGAGGTCTTCATCTGAAGGCAAGAGACAAGGAAATGTGCATTAATTACTTGGCAAGCTGAGAGCCATCTCTGCACTGCAGTTAGCTGCATCTCATAGTCCTGGCCCCGTTTCGAGGTTTGGGGGCTCCTATAGGGGCCAGCCACGATTTTCACCCCCAGGACAGCTTTGCCTCCTGTCTGCTGCCTTAGTGTGGTGAGTACTGAAAGCCTCGTGCCTGAGCTGCCTCAGGGCAGGCCCCAGGGCACCAGGCAGGAGCTGTGAGCCTGCAGGCCACCAAACCCAGGTGCAGACCCTAGGCATCTTCTCTCCTGAGGATGGGCCAGGCTCTTGGCACACACGCAGCCATAGCCTGTCAGCCTAATCATCTGTATCTGACCAGGTTCTGTTCCAGGACTGAATTTCTGTTCAGTCCCGGCTGGGGGTCCCATGGTCCCTGTGCTGGAGAGAACCCGAAGGGCCCAGGAGGCCTCTCCCGTGGGAGATGCTTTACAAAGATTGTGCCACTTCCTTCTTCAACCTGAGAGTAGGTCTGTCATATCCACATTTTCTAAATGCAAGATCCCTGACCTGACATCACATTGTCAGTAGGGACTTGGCACTTGAACTTGACTCTCTCTAATCCAGGAAACCCGTGAAATGAGTCCTGAAGTAAGGCCAGACCATGCAGGCTGACAGCCCATGTGCATGGGGGTGCTGGGAGGCTTTGCAAGTGGGCTCAGCAGGCCGGGGGCCTTAGGGGCTCCAGGGTCTGAGACTCAGAGTCTGCAATCTCAGACTGGCCTTCCTCTGCAGGGGGAGGGGCGGGACCCCACATCTCACGGCCCCAGGAAAGGTCCTAAATCAGAACCATTCTATTCAACTAGACACCTTGGTGCTGAGGGTGCTGAGTATGAAAACAGGTGATTAGGCCAAAGCACACCTTGCCTTGAGTATGAACATCTCTGACGCCAATGGCCATGTTGGGGTACCGGGAATCTGGCCGATGGGACAAGTGAGCCCCTCGGTGGACTTCAGCCTTCCTGAGTCCCACAGTGGGGAAGTGGGCATGAGATCAGGGTGTGCCATGCTGCTGGTTGGTCCTGCATCTGGGGAGTGGCCATCTCACTTGTGCCTGGTGCTGGGGTGATGGCAGCTCACACAGTGCAGGTGGTGAGCTCCCACTCCATGCCCAGGGAGACGGCACCAGCTTTGCCCCCATGCCTGCCCACTGCATCAGCTCCCTTTGCTCAGCCACTGCCTCCAAACCTTCTTTAAGCTACATTTGGATTGTCCGAGGTGTAGTGTGGAGTCACACGTCATGCCAAGCTCGCAGTCACTGGCTGCTGGGTGCTGCCAGGTTTCCATTAAAGCTGCTTCTTGAGCTTAGAGAACATCTCCTGCTTCAGGCCACCACGCTGAGCCTGACATTAAGGCTGAGCACAGATCCTGGCCCAGGAGCAGAGGCATTTGGTCTTGGAGGCCATGGGTGATTTGCAGGATGCATGTCATCCCTGGACTCATGTTCTACCAGCAGGTAGTTCATGAGGAGTGGGGAATACCCGGTAGTGGTTGGGTTGGTACCCTGGAGTTTCCGGGAGAAGCTGTATGTGAGAGGGAGGGTGTGGGGACCAGAGGGGAAGGGCGGGGGCATGTCATGGACTACAGAGGAGGAGGCCAGCACAGGAGGCACAGCAGCGTGTCTGTGAGCAGCCCAGCTCAGGCTGTGCACGGTTTGGGTGGGAGTTGGCGCCTCCTCCCACGGGCCCCGGGCCCCCACGGTGACTTCACACAGTCAATAAAACTGTGAGGGGCTTCCACATGCCAGTCAGTCTTACGGTGACAGGAAGTGGAAAATGTGGAGAAGGAGACGCCAGTGCAGCTGTGACCCACTGTGGGTTACTGACATTTGCCCACTCAGGCTGGGAGCTCAGATTCTGGGCCTGGAAGAGAAGAACACTCCACACCCAAGGCCTATGGGTTGAAGGAATTGTACCCAGTGGAGAATGGTGTGCCCTGAAGGACGGCCCCCAGGACCTGCACCTTCCCTCCAACCGCCTGGCCGGCCCGGGCACAGGTTGCTCCCCAGATGCCACCAAACACCCCGAACATGATCATTAGTTCCCCGGGGTTGACCTGCTTCTAAGTCAGAGCTGTTTGCAAGTCTTGACTCATTGGAACCAGGGTTGGCAGAGGTGGATGAGCGGCTGCGGGTAGCTGATATGGGAGCTACTCTTCCTAGTAGCCCTAGTCTGTGTTCTCATGGCCTCTGAGTCTATGGTAGATGCTCCACATTTACCTGCTCAGCGCTGCACTGAGGCTCTGCATCTGGAACCAAGTCAAGAATCACAATGAGATTCTAGAGGCAGCCTGCCCAACACATGGGAATTCCCGGGGAGTTACGTCAGCTCGGGATCTGGCCCAGGGAGCTTGGTGCACAGTTGAAGTTTCAAACAAATCTCTGAGCCCGGAGAGCATTTGATGGAGGAGACAGAAACTGGGCTTGCTGCCTTCCTGAGGGACGTGGGGATGTGACCTCTTAAAGGCGCTTCCCTTGTTCCCGCTCCAGGTGGAGCTGAGAAGTCTGACAGGGGCCACAGACCCCATGGGGATGGGATGGCCAGCCTCGATGGGCTGCAGGCCTCCTTCCTGCTGCCCCCCAGGGCGGTGAGGGAGTGAGCACAGGACAGGCTGGGAGTGAGGGCTTGGTCTGCTAGCGGCGGTCCCTTCCCCGCACCTCTAGCCAAGTCCTCTGCACCTCTGGGTGGCCTTGAGCAGGGACACAGACTATGGCCTCCATGGTTGCCTTGCCTCTTCTCCTCCCACGTGGTCCACTTCCTCTTAATCTTCATGCGACACAGGACAGGAGGCAGGGCTGTCTGGGCGGATGGAGGGCAGGCTTTGTCCAAGATGGGCCATGGTGCCAGGTACTTTCTTTTGGGCAGTTACTTTGGGGAACAGGAGTGGAAGACCTGGACAGCCAACCAAGGAAGAAGGGGTGTCTTAGAACTGTCCCCTAGGAAAGGGAGGTTCCACAGGGCATCTGTCCAAGCATCCCCTTCCACCCTCAGCTTTCTGTACATTCAGTGCCCTGTAGGCTCTTTCACTGGGGTGACAGAAAAGCTTCTGGACATGAAGGTGCAGCCAAGGGGAAGCATGGCCAGGTGACACCCACAAAAGCTAGTTGCCATGGCAATGGCTGCAGTAAGTGGTGGGCCTAGGGGATGCAACGTGGGACCCAGAGGGCTATTCAGCTTTCAGGAAGTGGGTAGCCAGGAAAAGAGGCAGGGGTGAGTCAGGGGTATTGTCAGTTCGGGTGAGAGAAGGGTGGATTTCAGGGGATCAGCAGGCAGAGGTCCTCAGAGAGACGCACACCCGAGGAGGTCAGAGACCGAGTGCTTGAAGGATCCACGATGCCCAGCTCACACACCAATTCTTACAGGGCTGGCTCCTCACCTTCTCTCAATTGGCCTCTGCACACACGAGTGGCGCAGCACACCTGCTCCCGCCTCACCTCAACACAGTCTCTGTAGTCAAGGATTCTCAAAAAACACTCAGCATGGAGATAAAGAGACACACCGCAGAGGATGAGACCAGTGAGGGGGATTGCAACAGACCAGGAAAGCGGCTGCTCAGGGCCCACGTGACAAATCCTCAGTGACCAGGTGAGGGGGCACACATCTGAGTAGGGGCACTGTGCTGCCTCCACCTGGTGGGGTCACACCTGGGCACCCCAGGGTGGGGGCAGATGGATGGAGTGGGGGCTGTGGGTTAGAAGGTGCCACTTCAGTGGCAGGACTTTAGGAAGACGAGGGAGAGCGTGTGGAGGGCAGCCCCTGGATGGTGCCTAGACCCTGCCAGGTCACCTTGGGATGTGCAGGGTGCCTGCGACATGGTGCATGGATGTGTCCAGCCAGCAGTCAGATCCAGCAGTGAGGCTCAGGACAGGGGGAGGCTGAGGCACAAGGGTGAGCCCTATAGTGTCAGGAGGCCCTTAGACAGCAAGAGTGTGCAGAGCCATCAGGAACACAATGGGGGAAGGAGCCACAGGACCTCAGCAGAGTCATGGCCAGAGCCAAAGGGAGAGAGAGTTTCTGGAGCAAGGGGGAGGCACCTCGCAGAGCCAAGCGAGGCAGAGCAGGCTAAAGAAGGCAGGGCAACTGCACCTAGAATGGTTTGTATGCTGAGACTCATGTCACCCCACTTTATTATCACACGAGTGGGGGCTTCCCAGGGGCCAGGGTGGGCATGGGCTCTCACATGCCCGGAGGCAGTGGGGCATAGGCAGGACCACATCCTCTGCAGCCTTCCTCTCCATCTGCAGGGCTTGGCAGCAGTCAGGCCATAGTGGCCATGGGCACTGGTCCGTGAATGGGCCTCACGCTGAGGCTGTGCAGCCTGGAATAGGTCCCCTCCTCCTCTGCCTTTTGCACTGAGGACCCAGACTGCCCTATGCCCTCAGCGAGGCCTTCCCCGGGGAACCAGGGCCCAGGCACCTCGGGGAGCCTCCGACCTAGGGTTCTGGGGCCCTGGTGGTCCCAAGACCGCTGGGTGGAAAGCCAGGACCTAGGGAGACGAGGGTCCAGCCTCTGCTCCTGTATTCCACGTCACCCCTCAGCTGGGCTGGCTGACTGGGGTGTGCTCCTGCTTTCTAGACACTTAGAGTGACCTCAGATGTAAGATGGACAGCCCATATCTCTGTGGGCTCATGTCTCAGAGGGCTGTGAACTCTGAAGAGTCCTGGGGCGGGCAGCTGGATCCCAGTCCTCCCCGGGACATCTGATGGGGTGGTATGGAGAAGGAGCCGGCATGAGTTCTCCTTTGACGGAGAAGAGGGGAGGCCCCGCCTTGACAGACAGCTGCTGGCCTGTGGTCCGCCCTGTCTGGTCTCCAAGGTGGTGATGGGATGAGCGTCTGCGCCTCGTGCCAGCCTGACCGCAGGTGGCAATGCTATGAGCAGGGCATTCTTCTCGCGGGTGTGACTCTCTGGTCCTCATCTGAGGGAAAGGAAGCAGGCATCCGAATACAGACAGTATCAATTAGGATGTTTGGGCAATTCCACAAAACAGAATGGAACCAACAGGAGCTCTGGCCTGTGGGGGCACATGGGACACTGGCCCCTGGCCCCTCACCCAGGTATCCTTGCTTCCCCTTCTGCCCTCCGCCAGGGCCCCATCTCTCCCTCTGCCTGCCCCCAGGGCCCATCCTGCCCCTCTGCCTGCCCCTAGGATCCATCCTGTCCCTCTGCCCACCCCCAGGGCCCCATCTCCCCCTCTGCCCTCCCTCAGGGCCCCACCTGCCCCTCTCCCCTCCCCCAGGGCCCTCCCCAGGACGCCGGTGCCTTGTCTCAGACTTGAGCAGCAGCAGAGTGGCAGCTGGCTGGAGCTACTCAAGGCATGTGGCACGGTCCCTCTTAACCTTGTTGTGAGGACAGCACTCCCAGGCCACCAGGCACCAGCCTGTGGGCCAGAGCAGAGGCACACTGCAGTGGAGAGGAATTTTCATTTTTGCCTCAAAGAGCTAGTTGCCTCCTAAGTGGGGGCACCTGGCACCCTGGGCCTCTGGGGCCCAGTCATCAGAGGCCACAGAGGCACAGCCAAGTACCCACTGTGGCTGTTGGGGACACCATCCTCCAGCCTGAGAGCAGAGACACATGGGAGAGCCTCCCAGGTAAGCTGTGTGTTGTGACAGTATGCAGGAGGTCAGGTGAGGGTGTTGTCACCTGCCGCTCAGCCAGGCCTGCCTGGGGTCTGGAACGTGGTCTTTGGAGCTGGATTGTCTGGATTTGAATCCCAGTGGCACCACTTTGCTTTAGCCTCAACACAGCTGTATAGTAGCTCTCTGCCTCAATTTTCCCATCTGTGAAATGGTCATGGTAACAGTTTCTGTCTCATAAAGCTGATGTGAGGACAAAAATGAGAAAACGTGCATGAAGCACCATGTGTGTGCCAGCAGAGGGAACTCTGTCAGCAGGGTCAGGGAGGCAGCACAATTCCAGGACCTGTGTCCACACCCCGCCCCGAACCATCCTCTACCTTAGCTCTCGTCGGCTTCCCCGGCGATCACTATGTCCTTCTGTCTCGCATTCAGTTCTCCGGAGGGAAACTTCTTGTTTGGGTAGTTGGATCAGCTCAGAGCCCCTGCTTGGCCCACCTGTGGGCAGGACTCTGGCCCCTGCTGCTGTTGCTGGAAGCTCCTATCAGGCGACTGGGGTCAGGGTGTGAGGGTGGCAGACGGCACACAGCAACGCCTCCACCGCGCAGGCTCTAGTAGCCTTTTGCTCAGAAGGGGCCTTGGGCAGTCGGAGCCTGTATCCTGCCAGGAATGGAAATGAAGCCTCACATCACCACTGGCCTCTGAGCCGGAGCATCACCCACCTGAAGGGCAGGTGAGAAGCAGAGGGATGGAGTCTGGCTCTCATTTCAGTAAACGCATCCACCTCCTTCATGTGAAGAGGGTCTTCCGGCAACCCCAACCCAATGGTCCCCTGGGGCCTGCTAAGCAGGGGATCCTGATGGGCTACGATCCCCCAGATGGTTCATTTCATGCGTCACCTCACTGGGTGAAGGGATGCCCAAAGAGCTGATAAAATAATATTTCTGAGTGGGTCTGTGAGGGTGTTTCTGGAAGAGATTAGCATTTCAATCAGTAGATGAGTAAAAAATATCTACCCTCCCCAGCATGGGTGGGTGTCATCCAATCTGTTGTCATTGAATAGAACAAAAAGGCAAAGGAAAGGTGAATTTCTTCTTGAGCTGGACGTTCCTCTCTTGCTCTCAGACGTTGGAGCTCCCAGTTCCCAGGCCTTTGGACTCAGATTGAATTATGCCCCAGACAGGCTTTCCTGCTTCGCCAGCTTGCCGACAGCCAATCGTGGGACTCCTCAGCCTCCGTCATCGTGTGAGCCCATTCCTGTAATGAACCTCCCTTTATATGTCTGTATATACCCTGCTGGCTTCATTTCTAGGAGAACCCAGACTTAACATGTGAGCCCGTGGTGGGAGGGGCCGGGCATCCTCCCTTCCCCAAGCCACGCTACCTCCTCTGTTTTCTTTACAGTCTTATAAAGAAACAAGTGCAAATAAGAGATCTTCGTCTGAGACATGACGACAGCCTCCTCCTGGGCCTTCACCATGGCTTGGCTTAATCAAGAGGCAGCGTGCTCATTTCTCTCCATGTCCTCGAAGCCAAGGGCAACACCATATCTTTCCTGGAACTTTTCAGTAGCTTCTTTATTGGCTTCTCTACATTTGTATGATCTGCTCTCTCTCTTGCCCAGAGAGGGAGTTTAAAGCACAGCTATGATTGTGCCACACTCCCTACAACTCTTCAAAGGTCACCCTTGCCTCTGGCCTAGAAGGCTCACTCCCACTGGCCAGTCCCCTGACATCTCAGTTCCCCCTTCTGCCCCCCTTCCTCCAGCTCGCCCCTCCCTTGCCTCACCCTCTCTCTTCTCCCCTTACCCCCAGCTTAGTCTAGCACTCTTCTGCTCCTCTGGGTACTTGCATATTCAGGTCATCCACCAGAGCAGCCTTCCCTCTCTCTAAGAACCACCTGCCATGCTGCTCCCCCTGCAACTAGGTGACATTCTCCTTGTGATCCCTCTGTACTTTGTGCATAATAATTATTTGCTGAGTAGCTATTGTCTAATTATTTAGCCTTTGACCTCTTCATTACAACATGGTCTCCTGAGATCGGCACTGTTATGGGCTAAGTTCTGTCCCCTCAAATTCATATGTGACTATGCTTGGAGACAGGTCCTTAAAGAGGTAATTAAGTTAGAAGGAAGTTACCAGGCTGGGCTATTCCAGTATGACTGTGTCCTTATGAGAAGAGAAATTTGGACACAGACATACACAGAGGAGGGCCACGTGCAGGCACAGGGTGAAGGTGGCCATTCACAAGCCAGGGAGAGAGGCCTTGGGAGAAACCACGTTGCTGATACCTCAGACTTCCAGCATCCAGAACAGTGAGGAAACAAATGTCTGTTGTTTTGCCACCCACTCTGTGGAGCTCTGTCACGGCAGCCCTAGCAAACTAACACAGGCATCGTGGATTTGTCCACCTCTGTTTCCATAGCACCAAACACAGTTGCTTTCTGCTTTACCTACCAGAGCCCCGCCGGGCAGAAGCTCCAGGGGTGCTCAGCGTCTTGAGCTGGATTGTCTTGCCTACATTCTCAGTGATGCTGGTGCCCTGGAAGGATGGAGAGCCCGTGCGCAGATGCAGAGCAAGTGGCCTGAAATGACCATGATAAAATGGGCCACATCCTCAGATTTCTCCTGGCAGGAATGTGCTTACCCCCTTTCTGGGCAGGAGAGGGCTTCTTCCTTGCTATATTGGTACTGCTAATTCTTGCTAAGAATCTCTAGGCAAGAAGCAGCTCGAATCTCATCCTTGAGTGGGCTGGATCCCTCTGCCGTGTGCAACCACTGCTGTTTTCCTCAGGCACAGGGCTTTTCACGTTTCTAGTTACTCATTCAACACCGGCCTTCCTCTCCAGACTGTAGCTCCATCCTTCCTCACCGTGTCTGTAGGGGCAGCCTGGCATCTGAGTGCTCCCTTGCCTTGTGTGTCCCACTGAATGGACGGATGAAAGCTGGAGCCTCCAAAGGTGCATGGATGGGTAGACTTCCTCCATGCACTTCCTTTCTGCCTCGTGGCTTTCATCTGGTTCTATTTTTTGGGACACCGAAGAATGTGATTTCCTCCAAACTGAGAATCTTACTCCATATTTATGTTCAAGTCTGTCGATATTTCCTATGGAACCTTTTTGAGATTTGGTGTTTATATCTCACCTTCAGAAATACAGTGCAGTATCTCTGATGGTTCACTTTACTTGATCAGACTTTGCTAGGATGTTTCTAGGGGCAGCTTGCTGGGGTAGGTATAGCTCTGTGGAGTGGGCATCTGCTGGTTTTAGCTGGTAAGTCACATTTTCCTTCAGTTTTGCCATCAGCACTATAGGGATGTTCTCTGGCCTCCATCTTCAATCCATGTGGTTCAGCTAGATGATAGCTCAGGGACAGCCTTTATCTCAGGTACCATAAGTTAGCAAATTCCCACCCTCTGTCCACAATGGCTGAGTCAGGGAGGTAAGCATGGGTCCAGACTGAAACAGTGGCTTCAACCCCAAAATTTTGTCTGGGACCACTGAGAAAGAGAAGGTTGGTCATCCCAAACCTGCTGGGGATGTGTGAGAGAAAGGAGCCAACATGGAGGGCAGCAAAGACAAGAGATACCCAAGAACAGCCTGTGAGTATGTGGATCCAGCAGTGCCTGAAGTAAAATATACCTAAGCTAGCTTCTTAGTGGATACACAATTGGTATTTTGGGCGGGACATTCTACACATCACAAGATGTTCACCATCCCCAGTTCCCACTAGCAAAATGAAGGAAGTTTTCATAGTCACTGTAACAATCAGAACCACCCCCCTCATTTTCATGTATCCCAGATGGCTACCCTTGGCTTTTCAGTTACTCGACTCAAGAATTTCCCCTTTCATTTATTCCATTTGGTTTTCTGACATTTTCAAATTATGACTAATGACAGTCTGTCTATATTTTTGGGTGTCAGGGATTTAATCCTTAGCATGTCAGTTGATCTTGCCTGTCAGAGCACAGAACTAGTTCTGAGAGGAGCCAATGGCCGGCACAGCTACCTATCAACGTGGACAAATGAAAAGTTGTCCAATTCTTGTTCTGGAAAACAGAACAGAGGAACAGACTGCAGCATATTAGGGCCAGCCTTGGATATTGGGGTGACAACAGTTGGACCTAAATCAGGACACTTCCAGCTCACAAGCCCAAGATGCACTCCCTTGTGGGCAACCAAACGCGGCTTCCTTTGAGAGATTAAGAGAGCCATTTGGAAGGGTAATATCAATTGAAAATGAGATAAGAACCTCAACATATTCAAACCAATAAGGATCCTTATAGGATCCATAAAGACGGCGAGTGGGTCCCATGAGGCCAAGCCAGGGTGGGAGCTGGCTTGGGGAGGGAGGGATTCGGGCCTCAGCATTTTCTCTGAGCAGCACAGGCTTTATGGGGGGATGCTGTGTCCTGCCTCCACATGTCAGGTCTGAGAGGAGAAACATTTATCTCAATGTTGGAAGGGACCTAGAGATGCTCTAGTCTTTCCTTCCCTCTAGTATGAGCCTAAGGTGTGTTCCCTTAGGCATAGCTCAGAGCAGGTTGCTAATAACCATCAATAGCTCCCCCACCTATAGGACCAAGCACAGACTCTTCTTAGTATTCAAGCCCCGTCAACCACAGCTCCCCCATGCACTAATGTGAGGTCTTACACAGGGCATCAGGCCTTGTGTTGCCTCTGATTCTCCATCTATAAATAATATGATAGCGGTGCCCATCTCAAAAGGTGGTTCCAGCTGATAACAGAGTGTTGGCTGCTCAACCATCATTTTAGGGTTTCTGCTGCATTCAGTAAAGGTCAAGATATTGGATGTTGAAAGTCCTGGCTCTGCCACTTATTTAACTCAGAGCTAATATAATTTCCTAGCATCTTGATTTCTTCACCTATAAAATGAGAATAAGGACCACATTCAAGGAGATGCTATAACGATGAAGTGAAATAATTTATGTAAATAAAATATAAGTGAAAGATTTTGGATAGAATATCAGTCCCTCCCTTTGGAAAAGCCCCAGGCCCTGGCCTCCCCCACCCTCTAAAAAGCACAGTTTAGGGAGAGATTCACAGGGAGGTATCTAAGGGGCTTGGCTCCCCCGCCCATAATTGTCACACAACTCCGTGAATCTCTCCCAGATTCGCCCATCTTGTTAACAGCCAGTTGTGTGTTATCCTAGCAGCTCTACTGAGGGCTGGCTGCTCTTACACCCTGTAGCTTGCCTGGCAGCACCCAGTATGGCTCTTCATGAAGAAATTTAAATGGCCTATGGAGCTTATCTCCTGGGAAAGAAGACCCAATGGTCTCTAGGGCAGACATGCCATCTTGTAAGTTAGAGGCAGAAGTGTGCCTCCTGCTCATAAAATCCACAGGACTGAGGCCTCTGCTGGGGGTTCAGCTTACTGGTAGATGGTGACAAATGTCCACCGTGGAGGCTGAGTGGTGGAACTTCCTTGATTAGAAAGCTGTTCTCCCTGTGGGTGTTAAATCAGTAAAGGGAAAGAAGTCCTCTTTGCTTAGCGGGCATGGATTCACAGACAGAAGTTATGTGATTTCAATGTTAAAATGGCACCAGGTCCTGTGAGGTTGCCATAGCAACCTCTATAGTCAGGGTACCTCTGCCCCACAGACTTGCGCATTGTCCTGCCAGGTACCCTTGCCTGATATGTTGTGAAGGGCACTGCCTGCATGTCCTCTGTCTGCTCTTCTCATGTGCTCACTCTCAACATTCTATTCCTGTAGAGGGTTTGGGGTCCTGCTTCTGGAGTAGTCTTGAGTCTAGGTCATAGCATTCTGTGAGCTATTGGACCTGAGGCATTCATTTCACCTCTTCTAACCTTGATTGCTCATCTAGCGAATGAGGATCAGAGTTTCACTGAGGGTGGGAGGGTTATGTGAGCAAGTAGTATACTTTCTTAGTATAGTGCTGGGCCCTCACCAGACTCCCCACTCATAACCTGTGCTTATACACATTCATTTAATTTTTGTAGAAGAGTAAAATGGCTCCTTGCTAAGCTCTCTTCCAGCTCGAGGATATATGTGATAGTCAATGAATATGTGGTATGTGTCTTGGCTACGAGGACAGTGAAAGCCTATTTCAGGAAGCACCCGGACATGTTTCAGGCTGGTAGGGCAGCCCTCTGCCAGGCATTGGTGTATCAGGTTGATCTGGGACAGGCCTACTTTCCTAGAGGTTGGTGGCCTCCTGAAGTCCCTCTTGTTAGTGGATTCCAGGTACTCTCCTCCTTGTGCTTCAGGGAACAGCTCCCCACAGTCCAGGTGCTCTGAGGGCCAGAAAGACCAGGGCAGGGCTCTGAGTATGCTGGTCTGGGAGGTCAATTCCAGGCACTTCTGGAATTTATGGACTTGAATACTGACACAAAACATTTTCCCACGAGAAAGGAAGGTGAGTTATTTGCAAAAAGTCACTCCACCTTTCAGGCAAATGAGCCACTGGAGGTCCTGCACACCCACCAGTGGGTGGCTGGCTCAATACTTAGTGCCCGGATAGTGCCTCTCTGGCATATGTTGGACATGGCTGTCTTGACATTCCTGGTCTCCCTAATGGCCCAACACCCTGTGCTTCCCACATGGAAGCATTCTGCAATGGTGGGTGTGTGAGCCAACGTGCTGGCCAGCAGGGACACAGTAAGGCACCTGCCTTGTCACACTCTTACCCATTTAGGCCTTTCTGCTCGGGCCCCTCTCAGCCTCTGCCCCAACCTCACTGCTTGAATCATCCAGACACAAGACCTCTCCATGTTCATTTTTATTTAAAGACTCAGAAACACAGGCATCATAGTTTGTCATCACTGTCAATTCTTTCAAAATCACACGCTGACATTTGTGTATAACAAAAACATCGGTGTGTGTGTGTGTGTGTGTGTGTTTGTGAACTGTGCAAAGTACAAAGAACTTCCCAGCCAGGCAGCTGAACTTGTTTGGGGTACCAGAGCCTGGCATTCACACATTGAGGCTGCCAGGGAACTGGCTGCCCACTGTCTCCCCACTCCACTTCTGAGGCCCTTAGGTTGGACCAGATGTCCCTGTCACTTCAGTGCCTGCGGACCTCAGTGGTGGCTATGGACTCTATGCATTCCTCAAAGCAAGTCACTTTGGCTGCCAAATGCCACTAATAACCAAGATGTGTAAATTGCTGGGTCAGGGTAGAGTGTGAGGGTTCAGACAAGGTGTTGGTTTCATCTTAGTAGCCAAAATGAGTTTGTTCTGTAGGGCCAGATGGTGGTTCCCAGGGCAGGGTGCCGGGATCAAAGGTGCCCCTTCCTCCTTTTTCTCCTCCTGGCTCCCTTGGATTCTGTGTCTGCAGCAGTGCCTCAAATCCCTTATTCTCCTCATTGTACTTCCAATCTCTACACCAACATCTGTACTGCCTGATAGGGAAACATTTATTTAAAAAAAAAAAAAAAGACAAAATCATCACAAGGTGGTAATTCTGTTCCTGCTCCTCTCTGTGGGCTAAATGGTCATGAAGGCTGATGGGATTTGATTGAATGTGTTTGAAAACAGCCCAGAGCATGGGTGCTGATCGTGCACTTCCCTGCTCTCTGTGAGTCCCACCTGAAAGGATGTCCTGGTGATGGCTGGCCTATGGCATTGCTTCCTCCCCAAGGTCATACCAATGCCTGCCCCAGCTCTGCTGCAAAAGGAGCCAGTTGACACCTTTCAAAGGCACGGGATGCTGGCCCCAACTCTCTGCTGTGAGGGGGTGCTGGGCCCTGCTGGGCTGCTGCCTCACCCACAGTCACTAGGCTGTTCAGCGATTCCTACCTACCACGAGCATCATGTAGGCAGTGGCTCGGAGAGGAAAGAAGATCCAAGTTAGTCTATTTGTTGCTTGGTAACTGTCTTCATTTTTTAAAAAAAGGCTTTCCTTATTATCTGGAGATTTGAGTTAGTTTTGGTCTCACTGGGGAACATGTGTCTCAGCATGTTAATCCACGCACATTTTTGGTGATGGCATGATTTTAAACATGCACATGATTTTTGTGCATTACAGGCAACTAATTTGGCACTGATGGCAAATGGTTACCTTCTGGTTGTCATTAACTCATGTATGGGGCTCCCCAGGTTTAAGCCGGATTTTGTCTTTCTTTGATTCAGAACAAATTTCTCAACTCTTATTAAATCTATGCTCATCTGGAGAAGGGAGAGGAACCTTTGTCTAGGTGTGATATCACCAGCATGGTAGCCACCTGGCAGTAACAAATAGCCAAGTAACATCCCCAAATAGGAACTCTGAAAATAAACATTTGGTATTTCAAAGGCATCACATCAGGCGAGGGAATGTGTTTCTGGATTTTGTTGCATCTTTGAAAACCAGGCAATCTTACATTACCAAAGGCTAATTTAGTCAGCCTAATTTAAACTTGAGTAGTTTTGTAAAAATAAAAAGAGGGGGCTTATGAATTGTGACTTTGAGCTGATAGGAATGTATTCTTAAGGTCTGACTCTCTTGAGAATGAGACTGCCTTCTCCAGTCTGTGTCTGGGAGGTCTGGGCTGCCGGGCTCAGGAGGAGGCTCTGACGGACCCCGCCCGGGACAGGGTGCCAGGATTAAAGATGCCCCTTCCTCCTTTTTCTCCTCCCAGCTCCCTTGGATTCTGGGTCTGCAGCAATGCCTCAAATCCCTTGTTCTCCTCATTGTACTTCCAGTCTCTACACCAACATCTGTACTGCCTGATAGGGAAGCATTTATTTAAAAAAAAAAAAAAAAAAGACAAAACCATCACAAGGTGGTAAATCTGAACTCTGGTTAAAAACTGCACATTTCAGTACCAAGAAGTCATATTTTGATTATGCTAATTGTATTCATTTTCTCTAAAGCAATAAAAGGAAAATTCTGCCTTCCTAGGCTGGGGTTGACCTTCATGTTCTTTTTACTGCCACACAAAAGCAATTATAGTGACCCTTCCTTGAAATGGTTCCAGTTCTTGAAAAATAATTACCACTGTCTAGACATAGCACGGAGCTTTGGTAAGGGTTTAAAGAAATTGGTTTTTACCAAACTCCCTCCAACCACTATTTAAGTGGTTCCCTCTTCTCCACGGAGCAGTAGCCAACACTGATGTTGAGTACGTGGGCTTTTCAGAGTTTTCCAAAATTCACATGCTACGTATAAAAATTCTGCCCACTTGATATCAACTTAGATATTTTTTCTTTCAAGCTCAACCAAGTCATTACTGGTTTTACAAAAAGGCAGCACCAGATGTATGAAAAATAGGCAATGTATGACCTATTAGAAATATAGAAAGTCTAACAGCTTTACCTTAAAAAGATGTTGTAAGAAAGAAGCAATGCAAAGGGACAGTGGCGGCAAAAGAAATGTGTGGCTTATAACATGGGCAGGAAACAAAGCCAAGTGCGATCTGGCGCCTGCGATGGGAGCTGTGCGCTGGGCTGGCCCGGGGACCCCACGGACCTGGCGAAGGCCCGGGCCGGGAACACCCTTGCTGTGCGGCCGGCTGGCAGGTGACTGAGGTATATAGAGAGGTGATGGAGCAATCTGGATCCCCCACAGGAAGCCCTGGGCAGCCCATCGAGGCATCACGCTGACGCCCTGGGCCCTGGGCCCTGGGCCGCCGCCCCTCGGCAGACTCCAGGCTCGGTGGGCAGCCAGCAAGCCCGCCGCCGCTGAGCAGTCCGGCGCGGAGCAAATCAACCCGCATCAGCAGCTTCTCTTTTCAATGACATTTCCTTACAGTTTACGCAGAGGGAAGCGTTTTTGTCGGAGATGCACCCCGGGGCGCGCTCTCGGTTGGGGGCTGCGGGTGGAGGCGCGACCCTGCGTCCCTCAGCTCCCGTCCTCGTCCGGGGTGGCCTGCCGGGAGCCGTGAGAGGGACCCAGGACCCTCGGCGGCCTGGACCTCCTCTCTTCACCCCCTGGGGACCCCGGGGAGCCTCGGTGCCCAGGAGCAGGGTGTGGGGCCGGTCCTCAGAAGCTCTCCACAAAGCTGCCTGGGAAGAGTCCGGTGCGGCCGTTCCTCTGCAGGGTTCCCTTGTACCAGCCGTCCTCTCGCTTCTTGTGCACAAAGACGATGTCACCTTCCTTCAGCTCAATCTCCGCCTCACTCTGGGGAGGGTAGGAGACCACCACGCGGTACCTGGGGGAGACAGACACCATACGGGGTGAGCCTGACCCCAAGGCCTGCTCTCAGGGTCTCTCTCTCTGTTCTTCCCTTCCTTTTCCCTGCCTGTTGTAAATTGTTATAATTTGGGGCTACTTCCTCCGCTTTTAAAAATTTCTACTTAAAAAATTTTTTTTTACGACTTTTTCATTTTTTATTAAAATTTAAAAGAATTTCCCCTGGTGTCCTCCCAGAGCCCACTCCTGTGGCTGGGACGCTTCCCTCCCTCTCGCCCGTCTCAGACCACAGTCTCCCCTGGGTGGGGCAGAGGACAGCCACTGTAGTCCCGGGGCAGACACTGGGGGAGGGCAGGACACGTGGCTGCATCCTCGCCGTCTCTCTGGGGCTCACCGGTCCACGGGCCGGCCGGGACCCATGCGGTGCCCACGGTAGGTCTCCTGCACTGGCAGGGGCAGGCGAGCTGGGGTCAGCAGCACCTATCACCCCACACTCTGGTTGTGCCCCCGGCCTACAACCAGCCCAGTACATAGGAGTGCAGTGACTGTGTGCCCGAGGGGACCTGGGGGGGGCCTGGAGAGGGCCCAGGGGCCAGCGGGTATCGTGGTCAGCGCAGGGCAGGAGCAGCCTGGGAGCCTGGCGGGAGGGGTGAGGCAGCCGCTGGCCGAGGGCAGCTTCTGCTGCTGCTGTGGAGGCTGGGCAGGGTGAGTAGCTGGACTGTGGCCACGCAAACCACCTGGCGCACAGCCTCCCTGCCCAGGGTGTATACCTCACCTCCTGCTGTTGGCCTCTGGCCACAGGAGGGAACACCGGCCAGACGAATGGCCAGGAGCTGGGTGACCCATGGCCTTCAGGGTCCCCCATGAGTAGGGGAGGAGCCGTGTGTTGGTGGGGGTGCTGCTGGGCCTCAGAGGGGCACCCCCAGCACACACTGTCTGCTGCTGTCTCCTGGCAGGGGAGGAGGGAAGATGTTCCCTGGGCTGCCAGCTGTTGCCTGTGCCCCCATCAGCACAACCACACGAGGGCCCCTGAAGGAGACCATTGGGTGTCCCAGCAGCTCTGTCCTGAGGACTGTCAAGGGGCTCTCTGCACGGGGCCTCTGACCTGTATGTTCTGGTTTGGAAGAAACCAGGACATTATAAAACACGTCAGCATTTCTTAAAAGTTCGGCCATAGACTGCAGGACCCGTGGGTCAGGTTTCTGGCTCTATCCTGGACCTACTGATGAATCTCTGATGGGTCCAGGAAGTAGATTTTCTACCAGTTATATGGACGAATGTTTGCCTGCTGCTGTCTGAGAGTCAAGGTCAAAGTGCCAGCAAATCTTCATTCTTCAGCCACCTGCTGACAGGGCCTGGGGCGCTGGCCCATCAGAGGAGGACTGGGAAGTCACAGCTTGCAGCAGCTGGGGTTGGTGCCCCGGAGGCTGGGGGACGATGCGCAGGCAGAGACGAGCCAGGCCCCCACTCTGGGGAGCTCACAGTCCTGGCTTGCTCCGGGCTGTGAGGGCAGGGGGCAGAGAGCAAGGTGGCTCCTGGGGCCAACCTGGCAGGCCAGCAGGAAGGAAGCAGGGCCAGCCAGGCAAGCTAAGTGCTCTGCAACAGCTGCAGGTAAGGGAGGGCTGGGCTAGTTCTCACTGCTGTCTCTGGACTTCAGAAACTGGCTTTTAGGGTACAAAGGAGGAAAGAAAAGACAGTATGCCTCCCACCCTCCTCCCAGCCCTGAAACTGTATATGGCTGCCTGCAGCCCCCCCTGGAGGACAGATGGCCACTGTGTGGATGGGGTCTGTGAGAGCGACCAGCACTGCAAAGCCTGCACCCTCCCACGCCTCTGGCAGCCAGGCTGTGTATGCGACGGGCGGGACCAGGGCTGGCCTACCTGTGGCTCTCTGCTACCCTCTACCTCTTCTCCAGACACCCACCTCCCTCTCTTCCCCGAGGAAGAAAAGGCAAAGAATAACATGATTCCTCAGACTTCAGACACAAGTTTTGGCTTTTGCCTCAACTGCCAGATGTGAAACAACAAGCAACTCTGAAAATGTAATTTGCTAGAAAAAATAGTAATTTGGTGCTTCTGAGCAATTCAATGATTTAATGAGCCCAGATGGATGATGTGGGCCTTATGCTAAGAGTTGGGCATTTAACGTTTCTGTCCAGATCATTCCAAGACTGAGCTATTTTTCCTGATAGTCCCTGTTATAGACACAAAGGGCCACATGAACAGTTAAGGACAGCAGCTCCTCCCGGGCTAGGACTGTGGTGTCACCAGTCATGAGACAGCCCCGTGCTGAGTAAAGGTCATGTCAACCACGGATCACTTCCAGACACAGAACTCAGGAAACCAGAAGGCTGAACGTCACGATGAATTCTTACTCCTGCACCTTGCAAGTAGCTTTACGTGTGAGGTGTGGAGTGTCCTCAGCAAATGTGTCATCTGCAACTCCCTGACAACGTGGGTGCCAGGGGGCACTCCAAGGGGCAGGCTCTTCGGAGCACTTGCTTCTGGGCTGTTGAGGATGTGTGATTCCCAAGCTGGTAGACTGTGATCATGGCAGAGCAGGGCCCTCTAGGAGCCTGGAAATAAGCGTATGTCTTCATCTTGAACACTAAACTCCACCATCGTCACACGTATTATTAGTTGCCTGTTGCTGCTGTAACAAATTTCCACAGAATCAGGGGCACCATTCAGCATAAATTTCTTACTCAGAGTTCCTTAGGTCAGACATCCAATCCAGTCTCCTACCCTGGGTTCCTTCTGGAGGCTCTAGGGAGAATGCACTTCCCCCTCCGTAAGCTCCTAGAAGCTTCCTGCATTCCTGGCTGGACACTCCTTCCTCCACTTCAAAGCCAGCAATGGCCACTGGAGTCCTCACTGCATCACTCTGACCCTCTGTGCTGCCTTCTTCTTCTACCTACAAGGACTCTGTGGTCACACTGGGCCCAGATAATCCAGGATCATCTCTCCATTTTAGTTCCAGCTGGTTGGCAACCTTATTCTGCCTGCAGCCTTCATTCCTTGAGATCATGTGAGGCCACACAGTCATGGTTTGGGGGATTAGGGCATAGACATCTTTGGGAAGCCATTATTCTGCCAACTATGACACATAACAGATCAAAGCCAAACATCTCTGAAATCCTAACAAAGCCAAACAATTCACAGGCTGGTTAGAGGTGAGGATAAATATATTCAGTGTGTGAGTACGTGAGAAAAACGACTTTCCAATCAAAAGTGGAGGAGAGGGTGCCAGTCAGCACCGGAGGGGTCATCACGTTATTCTTATGTATGTCACACCATTGCACATTATTACATATATTATTTCATATATTATTACTGTTCTTTTTTATGCATTCATGATTTCCTAGGTTTGGATCCATGTGTTTTACAAATATTATAACTACAAATAGATATTAATATCTGTACTTTGTATGTGGGGGAATGGGGACTCGAAGAAGTAAGACACCTATTTGGGTGAACTGGCTGGTAAGTGGTAAGCGTGCCCATTTCTCAGAGCCACTGCACAACTTCCCCAAAGTGTGAGAGCCAGGAGGGAGGCATCCAGAGGCTGGGGCAGTGGGACGGCTGGCTCGAGAAGTCCGCCACACCTGCCCAGGCTCGGCACATCCCTGCCAGGGAGACGAGGCATTAGACAATGGCACTGGGTCCAGTGACTATACCACTCTTATGTATTCCCGAAGTACCTTCCAGAAATGTGATTCCCTGCACACTGTCCATAGGGCATAATATATCCAGATGGCCCAAAGATTAGGTTTGCAAGGAAGACTTAGTAATGGGCACTCTGGTTTACACATTAGGCCTGTGGTTTTGGTGCCTATGGGTCTCCTGAGGGCTGGGCCTGCCCCTGGGGAGCTGACTTGCAGGCCTGGCCCCATGGGCCTGGGGGTAGCTCTCCAGGGTTTACTCTCCTGGGTGGCCTCCCTCCAGCCCACACTTCCTCCCTGTGGGAGCAATGTCTTCCTGAATCCTCAGGGGGGAAATGGAGAGACCTGAGGGAGTGTGTACATAGGAGACACCCACACGCAGCAGCCAGAGACCAGCCGCTCCACTCAGGGTGAGGGAAGCCCCTCCTCAGCATGCCGGTGGCAGACACCTCCTAGGAGTGTGAGCCCCGGGTGCCCTTTGTCTTCCTTTCACCGTGAACTGTAAGGTGGCCTTGCACACGCAGGCACTCTACAGACCTGTGGCATCTGCAGCAGGGAGTCTTGTTACAGCTGCTCCCCTCCAGCTGCAAGCTAAGTTTTATTCAGGAACCTGCAGTGCTCTAGGCCAAGTGCTTTCTGGACCTGCCCCAGCCTGGAGATGAAGCCTTTGCATTGTGAAACCCTTACTCCGACCTGCTGGGGCTCCCCAGGACATGAGGCAGCCTATGGGCTGTACAGGGTGAGGGAAGGGGGCATCTGGGGGCTTATTAGGCAGTCGTTGGTTTCAAGCTGTATTTTGAAAACTCTCATCACTAATGAGCTGCACGGCGTGCTGGGGACAAGCAGGGTGCCAAGAATCTCTGGGTACAATAAGCCCTGATTAGATGGAATATTCACAGAATGAGAGTAATTCTCTGAACTTTCTAGTTAATCAGAGACTTTCATGATTTTTTAGAATAGGTCTTTTAAGACCTTTTATTAAGGCGTCTGGAAGTTGAGGGATGTGAGGAGAACAGAAACCCAGGGGAGATATGAGAGCATGTCTGAAATACCTAGGTCTGTCCTTCTCAGGAGCCACCAGCTTTGTGATCCGAGGCAAAGGGACTGGGAGCCACATTCAGAAATCACAGGCAGCTGGTGGTTGGTCTTGTGGAAGGAAGAAGGTTCTGACATGAAAGAGCCACACAGTTGGAGGAGGCTCCCTGGAGGGAAGGAGAAAGAGAGAGAGAAGTGTGTACGTGTGTGTGGTGTGTGTATGGCATGTGTGTGCACATGTGTGGTGTGTGTGTGGAGTGTGCACATGTACGTGTGTGTGGTGTTTGGGGGGGTCTCTGTGTGTGTGCGTGTGTGGTGCGTGTATGTGTGCATGTATGTACCGTATGGTGTGGGGCATGGTGTGGTACGGTGAGCCCGGTCTCCTCGGGGCTGGGGATGTGCAGAGGGGAAGGCAGCTCATGGCAGTGGGCCCTGCAGTGACTGAGTCTGCACAGCAGGTGTAGGTCAGACACACAGGGCCGTGGTCACCTGTGGAGCACATGTAGGCGTCCTGGTAGGGCAAGATCCATGCAGTTTAAAGGATAGAGACACCCAGATCCCTCGGTGGGCAGATGATACATTGGGGCGACAGCTGACTGTGCTTCTCAGAGCGGCTGGGGAGCCCTGGGTTCAGTCCCTGGCTCAGCTGCTACCGAGCTGTGTGGTGTTGGGCCAATCCCTTAGCCTCTCAACAATCCTCAGCTTCCCATCTATGGGATGGGATGTGCTCTAGAGCTCCCATGAAGGCGGAGGTACCAAGCACAAGGCCCTTGGAGCAAGGTGGGACGCTGTGGGCCCAGCCTGGGATTTGGGGCTGGCACCACACCGCCTGCAGAGCGTCTGAGTGGCACGTCACCCCTGCTGGCTCTCGCTCTAGAAGTGGGCGGGAGCACGGCCCTGCTACGGCTGTGTCAGGGACCCCCAGGCCCTGCCACATGGGGAGCCCGGCGCCCGAGCCCAGAGCACCAACCCGGCCCCACGCCCACCCACCAGGTCTGCCTGTGGCGGTCTGTGTGGCCTGAGAGCCAAGAGTACCACCATCGGTTTTTTAAATGGTTGAAAAGCAAATCAAAATATGAATATTTCAGGACACAAGAAAATCACATGAAATTTAAATTCCCGGGGCCGTAAGTGGAGTCTTACCAGGAAACCCACACCCACCATTTCTGTGTTGTCTGCAGCTGCCTTCCCACTGTCACGGCCCAGCTGAGTGGTGGCAGCAGACCCCATGACATCTGCAGCATCCACCATCTGGGCCTTGACTGAAGAGGTGCATCTTCCCTCATCTACACGGAACCTCGGCCAGCCCGGCCTTGGTGCCAGAGGTCAGTGGGCGCTGGGGATAGCGGTGGCCTTCCCACCCCAGGCACCAGGGGATGCAGGAGAGGGCTGGCCGACATCAGTGTGGCAAAACAGGGCAAGGATCCTGACACATGCCAGGATCGCCTGCTCAGGAGGCCACTCGCAGTCTTACCACTTACACAGTGCTCGCTTAGAAGGGAGAGCTCATTCCCTCTCCGTGCGGTGCCCTCTAACCCTTATGTGAAGCTCTTGAAGGACCCGTCCACTGGGGGTGGGGGGGACACCAGCCTCCAGCCTTGGTAAAGTTCAACACCTAAGGCTCCTCAGGGGACCCAGTTTATTGCTCTGTACAACTCTAGGCTTAACTGTGAAATTCCTGGTTTTGGTAGAAAAGCAAATAAATATTGGCAATTTTGTGTGGTTCAACCCAAAAGATTATATACCTTGAAGCCAGATTGGGGGTGATGCTTTCTAATGTTAAGGTGTCAGAGCTGCTTCCGGGGTGGGGCACACAGACCACGGGATCAGCCTGGGGGTTCAGTCCAGGGGTTGAGGGGGTGTGGTCCCTCACCAACGTCATTGCTCACTCTCTGGGCTCAGGACCCCATCAGTGCCAAATTTCCTGACGAATCTCTTGCAAATCCTAAACTCAGGACCCCGGTGGATTCAGAATGTGAAATATGTTCCCTTCTTTCCCAAGTGTGTTTTATCTGATCCTTACCAACCAAGCTCAGGAACCGAGCAGATGTGGGTAAGAGGGACGTTTGGTCAATTTAATCTGAAGATCCCCTTGTCACTGTTCTCCCCAAATGGCTCCCATCTCGGAGACTAGCCTACACCAAGGTTCCAGAGGACGTGAGCCCTGCCCCCACCCTTACCTCTCCCTGGACAAAGGCTTGGGCTCCGGACGGATGGCAGCCATGGAGAGAGGTGCTTGCCTGGAGGGGGATGAGGAGAAGTTCAGATCCAAGGAGCCTGCCTTTCTGTGCAGCGGCTCCATCCCCACAGCACCCTGCATCTCACTCTCTATGGGGCAGGAGCCTGCCCTGCCATGCATGGACAGCGAGGACACTTCGGGCCCCACGGCACCCTGGAGTGAGGTGTCTGCTGCCACCTGGGCTTCGTGGGTTGGAGAGATGGACGGTGGGGAGCGGGATTTCTTCTTGGTGGAAGCCCCAGCGAGAAGCTTCAGCAGCCCACTCTTCTTCTCTTTCTGGAAAGACACACAGAATTGAAACCCAGTGGGTTAACACCCCTACGTTATCAAGTGGTAAGGGAAGTATAATCTTACTTATACAACATATACAACATAATCTTGTAAAGCACCGGTGCAGGTGCCCAGAGCAAACCCAGGAGGCCTGGGGGCAGGCGGAAGGCACTGATCCCAGGGGAGGAAGCTGTGGGGGCGCCCTTCTCTACAACATCCCCCCTTGCCATCGAGGACCACCCCAGACTGGCACCCTCACTGGCTGAGTCAGAGGGGCCAACAGTCAACATGATTTGGTTCTCGTTACCCAGGAGGGGAGTGTAAGCATTCTCCGTCAGGATCCTGAGATCCACTCCTTCGGCCCTTGGGTTTATAGAACCAAAGCCCATGTGTCCTGCACACATCTTTGGAAACTCTGGGCAGCACTGTAAGCACACCTTCCTCTGCACATAATTGACTGTACCACATGGGAAACCTGAGTGTTATGTGTGCATGTACGTGTGCAAGCGTGTGCCCTGCATATATTCCCTGAGAAAGTCATGTGTGGGCGGGAAGGACCACTTGTCCCAGAATCCAGGGCAGCTCCCCAGGAGGGCGTCCCCTTCGTGGGAAACATCCCGATGAAATATCTTCACCTAGCAGGTGGCTTTGTTATTTTAAGAGGAAGGGCTGCTATGGGATGTGACAACCTTCAGGTAATGGCCCTTCACACACAAAACAAATGACCTGGTCAGAAGAATCTGCCGCCACAGTCACGAGGCCATCCATACGCTGTCCCACTAGACGTGCAGAGCTCTCCTGCACCAGAGCTCGCCCCCAGCTCTCACGGAGGATTCCTCATCACGCACCACAAAGTCCCCCGCCGGCGGGACGATGGGCAGAGTCTGTACTGGAGATGCCCTCAGTGCACCCTCACGTCCTGGGGCTCAGGGCAAGCTCTTGATGGGTAACGGAGAGACAGACCCAGAGAAGGGTCCAGCCGTGTCCTCGGGTGCCCCGGCCCAGCCACCCTCTCTGCCCTGAACCCTTCGTATCACTGTCAGCAGTCGGCACGCCGGCCTCCCTCAGCTTGTGCCAATCCATGGAAGCACATGCAAGGAAGCGTGTGAACGCTGCCACTGAGTGATGTATGTGTGTGAAAGAGAAAGTGTGTACAAGTGCTTCTAGATCAATCCAATTGCCCTGGAACTGGAGTACTTGTATGGCCTTACTCGAGTTTAGTTTTCTTTTTACAGATTTTATTTATTTATTCAAGAGAAAGAGCACTCAAGAGACAGTAAGCACGAACAGGGGTGGGGGGTGGAGGGCAGAGGGAGAGGCAGACACCTTGCTGAGCAGGGAGCCCCACTTGGGGTTCAGCTCCAGGACTCCGAGATCATAACCTGAGCTGAAGGCAGACGCTGAACCAACTGCACCCCCCAGATATCTCTAGAGTTTGGTTTTCTAATGTTTTGGGGGAATCAGGTGGCAGGGGCTATGGGCACATGGCGTAGAACACACGCAAGTCTGAAACTGTAGCCACTGAGTCAGGGATGGCCACAGAAGAGTCTGCTTTGGTCACTGGGCTGAGCAGACCCGGAGCTGGGCTGACAAGATTTCCTCTTCCCACCTTCCTTGTCTGCATGGTTAGAGGCCCCTGGGGATAGCGGGCACGTATCAAAGGATGTGCACGTCCTTAAGCTAAGCCAGTAACACTTTAGCCTGAACGAGTCCATGTTTTTCTCCACTCTTAGCATTGATAGTGAAAGAAAGAATGGAAGCGGATGTCCTGAATACTGTCCCTGGTGAGGAGTTGCTGGCAGGGCGAGCAGACTGGTGGCAGCAGGTGGGCGTAGGGTAACATGGAGAAGGGAACCCCCCGTCTGTTGATGATGTCCTGCTTCCACAGGCATCAGCGCTGGGACACACTTAGGAGAGCTTCACGAGTGTGGCCACGAGGGGGCGCAACACAGCTGGCTCAGAGGCATCCTTGTCTCCCAAGTAGCAGGGGCTCCCGAGCCCACTACCAAGAGGTGCTGGCCGCTGGCCATGTGTGTCCGGCTTCTCATGACAACAGTCTGCTCACCCAAGGCCACAAAGGGGAGGGCCCTGGAGGTGGGCGGGGTGGTGTCTGACGGTCCCCGGCCCTCTGGGAGCTCCGGAAGGCTGAGCCTGCCCAGGGGATCTAAGGAGCCATGTGGACCCCCACACCAAACACCCAGACACGGTTAGGTCAAGTCTCACGAAAGCTACGTGTGATCAAATGTTCACATCCCAGGTACTAATCCAGTGGGATGGCGAAGCTGCAGACTACAAGCGAGAATAATTTAATCTACAGCCCTGACAGTCTACCCTGAGCAATGCTGCCAGCGCTGTGGTCAGAGGGGCCCTGCGTGGGAAAGCACCGCCACAGAGACTGTCCCCATCACCCCAGACAGCACCTGTCTCTCCTCCATTCACAGCCAGCGTCCCTGACCTCTTCTACATGTGACATAAAAGTGGAAGGAGACAGAACGAGGATGTGCCCAGGGCTAGCGGGGAGCTGCCTCTTAGAGTTTCAGGGGTGAAACTACAGCCCTACCTGAGACACCCTAGCAGGTTACAAAATAAAAAAGGAAGGGCCGAGGGCCCAGTGTCAACTAGCATGACAGCTCCTGTGGGTCACATGGTGGTGTCCTTCTGTCTCATGGGCAGAGAAGAGGTTTGGCCAACAAACGCCCTCTTGCAAGGCACCACTGAGGGACAGAAAGCCCTGGAGCTGTGGGCCGGGCCCCGGTGAGTGTGCTGCAAGGGACACAAGACAGAGCCACCGGGCTACGGAGCAGGTTTGCAGGGAATTCTGGCCTTAGTTGTGCTCTGGAAAGAGGTGCAGGAATGTGAGGGGTAATTTTCCTGCCTTAGTTCTCCACGATCAAATATGACAGATCATTCTCTTAATTTGACTTTGGCAAACACGGATATCACGACTGGAAAAAGCCTCTCCTTTGCCGTCCACGACAGAATTCTGCTAATGCCTTAAGTACCGGGGGATTACAAATGGCTGTGGAATTTGGTGAACTAGCAATTCCATGCACACAGAATTCACAAACATGTGGGTAGGTGTTCCAAGCCCTTCCCCTGGCGGTGGTCCAATTTTGGTGACACAGGTAAGAATCCACTCATGAGACTCTGAAGGTGGCAGGGAACAGACTTGCCGATCAATTTTAGGAGCAACGCCATGGGACAGTAAGAAGTTTTAGAGGACACAATTTCAGGTTAATCTGGACAAAAGGAAGATGGATTTGTTGGGGTTTCTTCTGGGACCAAGACTAAATTAGGGACTTTCCTGAGCCCAGTCAGGTGCAGAGAATGGTGATCCTGCAATGGTTTTGGGGGCGGCCCTTTCAGGTATGCTGCCAGAGTCCCTGCTGCCCTGCACAATTTCCTGCCTGCGTCTGCACCTCCCTCTATGGCCTGCCATCCCTTCTCCAGAGGAGGAACACTTTCTATCCCAAGGCCACAGGGCAGCCATTTCAGCCTTGTGGGGGACCCTGAACAGTCTGAGCTGTGGGAACAAAAAGCCTCTCTCTTTCAGTCCTGGCATGTGGGGGGCACATGTGCAGGGAAAAGTACCCTCACCTTCCGTCTTCTCCCAATGTGAGTGATGGGCTACTCCCGTGAGTGAGAGAGGCTCCCTTCACAGTGCTCCACACAGGCAGCAGTCCCATGCTGCCTGGCTCCCCTTCCTCTGCCTCTGGAACACACAGGAGCACAGGGGCAGCCCAGGCCAGCCTCAGGAAGGCCCAGCTCCATGTCCTGGCTCTGCCCACACTGAGCAGTTAAGATGACAAATGGCAGAGTGCTTTTTAAACTACGAATGCATGTCACAAATATTTGATTGTGTGGCTCTTTTTATGATGTGTTTATATGATGTGTTAATTTTAGGTTCTTGCAAAACACCCACCACCTAGTTAACTCCCAGTACACTTTTGTTAAATGAAGAAAATCAACTTCATTTCCACCCGAGGCAAGTGTCTCACTGTTAACCCTTGAGAGGTCCCACCAGTCAACATGGGGTCTCTTGGCTCTCCAACTTTGGCTACAAAGAACCAGCTAGGGAGTTGGATAAGTATAATGCTGGCCCCACCCTCAAAGATTCTAACTCAGCAGGTCTGAAATGGGGACAAAAGAAGTGATTCCTGATTCAGAACCCAGGAAGGGATCAATTACAAGCCACCGGTCATGTGTGACCTGCTAATGATTCCAGAAGACTACAGATAGTGCTGTAAAAACCCAGAGAAGGGACCAGCTTCAGGGGAAGGTGATGAAACCAGGTAGTTCACTGAGCACCTACTAAATGCCCAGCCCAGGGAACGTGCATGGGTTTAAAGCTGTGCTTGGGAGTGCTGACATGCACGGTGTGCGGATTCTAAGCTGAGTGTCTGAGCTGTCCACTAGCTCCCAGGTGGGGCCACCTCCCTCGGTGCACTTTGAGGGGCAAGGCTAATGTACTAGTAGAGGCTCAGCAAGCAAGGCTGGCCACACCAGGCAGAGGAACAGGCTCGAGCCAACAACTGCTGGCACCAGATGAGGTAATTCCAGAAGCCCCGCCTCTCAAGATACACATGTAGTTCTGAAAGCCTCCCTCAGCATTCTCATGTTAGGGAAGGAAGAGCTTACGAATTGCGTTAAAAAATTTTATGTGTATATGCACACATGCACACTAACACATACGTACACACACACCCTAAAATAAAGTCAAACCGTACTTTAAAAGCACCATCTGAAAACCTAACATTAAAAGAAGAGATATTTGAAGGGGTTCATTCATTATAGGAACATCATAAAACATCTTATAAATAAATAATAAAATAATAGTTTTTGTTATGATTAAAATAGGGGCCTCCCTAGGGGCCTTAATTGTTTTACAGAACATTAAATGTAAAAACTTGGCAAAAGGAAAAAGAAATTTAAAGCTTAAATTAAGAACTGCTGCCAGTTAAGAGTTAACCAAAAAATTATGGGAAATTCTCTGTGAAATTATGAAAAGCCGAAGGGAATAGAATTTGATTTATAAAATGTGGCATTAAAATTTTCAGGGATACAACTCATTTCACAAAAATGAAGTAAACCTATAAATGTGACCTATAAGTACCACGTTGTGTTTTTGTTTTTTGTTTGTTTTATCAGGTTGTCTCCCTCGTTAACCTACGTTAAGGAAGGTGGCCATGGCATAGCTCCTCTCAAAGAGACTCTTAATTCTTATTTTGTGCAGGGAAACACTTAATAAATCACTGGCCAGGCACACAGCGAACGCTGGGCCACCTGCAGTGGCCAGACTTGACAGTCTGGGAAAACCTCAGCTGGAAGAATCCCCAGTATGATGCCAGAAGATGGGGACACGCTCCGTGCGAAGTCAGAAGGCTGGCTGCGACCTCTTCCTTTGCAAACAAAGGATCAAACACAGTCACACATTTTCCCTCTGCATTTGCGTGAGCTGAGGCCCAGGAGACAATGGTCGCGTTCAGATCATGTGTGGACACTGAGGAACCTGGTGGCATCTGCAGGCCGAGGGAAGCATAGAAATATTCCTTGCAGACTGTTACTATTAGTTACAGGGTTGGGGGGTGGGAGTGGGGGTGGGGAGGGGCAGGCACAGGAGGGAGGCTCCAGGCAGCATTTCGCTTTTGTGATGCACTCTTATTTGTTTGAGTCATTATGTCAAATGTGTATCTCTTTTAGTTTAATGGGGGAACCATAATAAAGGAAAAAGTTGCATTCTGTTGCTCTGAACATAATGGTCCTAGAGGTGATAAACCAGGGGGAATTTTTGCTGTTAGCTTATGGAGGAGGTGGTTTTGTAAGAGGGGACAGTTGGGGTAGCCTTGAGGGCTGGGCTGATTTGATTGGATACGGTGAAATGGGTGGGCTTGGGGGTGAAATGGTCCCACTGAGGGATGAGAAGGTGTGGAAGGAGCAGATGAGATGCCTGGGAGATGAGAAAGGCAGGCGACAGCATATCTTGATGGCCATAAGAACAAGCTGAGGGGCTGAAGTCAGCTTGGCAGACGCTAGGAGCTGCAGGGAGCTGTGCTGGAGGCGGAGGTGGAGGAGAGGAGGAGAGCAGGTGAGTGAGTGACTCTGGTGTGGCCAGGTCAATGGCATGTGGCCATGGCTGAGGAGCCTGCGTGGGGACCATGGGACTACAGACAGTGATGATGACAGCCACAGGGCACTTAGGGGGAAGGTGATGCCAGCTCCTGCCAGCTGGAGACAGGAGTTGGGGCACGTGCGCCCTGCAGCCAGGAACTTGCTCTGTGCCGGCATGGGCACTGCAGGCTCTGGCTGACACAACCGGCGGAATGATCAAGAAAGCCAAATCCATGTAGGAAGAGAGCCAAAGAGTTCTCAGGAGCTACATCAATCCACGGTCAGCCAGGAAAATCACATTGCAGGCATCGGTGGCCTCCAGGATGGCCAGAAGCTTGGAAAGTGGGGGTGTCATCCTCACGCCCCTTAGATTGACTTGCAGCTGCCTATTTAGGAAGGAGCTGGTGAGACTAAAGTGTGGTCAGAGGCCCGATGCACATGGATTTGGCATGACAAACAGTGCCGGGGGCTTCAAGGAGCCTTTAGGTTCAAAATAAAAAACCAAGGGACGTGGCGCATCCTTATCTTCATATACTGAGTCTGGCTTCCAGACAGCCAGGTACACTTGGAAACCTTTTGATTAGAAATTTATGTTTGGAAAGTTTCCTACTGGAGATGGGGAAACAGTAATTAAAAGCTATGCCCTGGTAAAATTTTGATGGGGAAAGGCACATCTTTGCCTGAAAACATAGTTACTGTGAGAGCAGAGAAAGGGTTATAACAATATAAACGTGTAGTGCTCTTCATAAAGGGTAGAAGAATAGAGGAATATAAGATCTACAATAAATAAAGAGGAAGAGGTTAACAAGCTAATTAAAGGAGACAGAAAAACTGTGCATTTAGCTATTGGCTATTTTAGACATTAAAACATCTTCAAAAATACTGTCCTCAAACGACCAAAGTTGAACATTGATTCCTGAAAAAAATGCAGAAGGGAAGCAGCAGATAACAATGTGCCAATCTAACTGTGCTTTCTCTAGCTTTTGTTTTTGATGGGAGAGATGCCTGCTCCAGTATGCTGCTTCTCTCGCTCCTCCTGAGGACGGAAACCATTAAGTGAAGCCTTTGTTCAGTGTTCTGCCCATGGCACTGTGCTGGGCACTCTGAAAAGGGAGCCGAATGGGCAGAAGAGAAAGTGGGAGTTGGTTCTGGGTCCTTCAAAGCAGAGCCACAGGCACTGTGACAAAGACAGCAGTTTGTCAGGATCAGAAACAGAGGAAGAACACTGAGGAGCTGGGCCTGGCGTGGTTTGGGGCCACCAGCCAAGTTCAATGCAGCAAGAAAGACCTCCTGAAGCAGAGGATACCCTCTTCCTGAGGAACTTCCAGATGGCACATCATGACCGCCTTGAAGATGGAGGGAGCTGGGTGGCACTGCATTTATCAGCTGACTGATCGTGAACAAGTTACTTGACTGCTCCTAGAAGTCACTATGAGCTGGGCCCCAAGTCTTGGACATCATCAGCTCTGAGATTCTTAAAACAACCCAGTAAAAAAAACACAATCTCCGAGATTCTAAACAACAGACCCAGGGTAATCAACCAGAAAGAAAGTTGCACGATCTGGATTGAGGCCCAGGACTCGATTCCAAATTTTAATGCCAGCTCTACTGCTTTGTCCTGAGAGCTAAGGCACGGAATCCCAATATGGCACCAATAAGTGGGAGGCCCCCCGGCCATGCCCTGCCGAGGTTTTCATGGTTTAAGTCACTTCGTGGATGGGCACTGAGGTATTTACACAGAGCAGTGATTACAGAACTCCAATGAGGACTACATGATGGTAAAACAGGGGGTTGGCCAGTTACCCCTCATGAAACAGCCACTCTTTGCTCCTCTGGGCTGCTTCTTCAGGATGGGGCACTGCCAGTACCCTCAACACTGGTGGGGGACTACTAAGGATGGCAGGGAAAGCCCCTAGCGAGTGCCCAGCACACAGTGGGCTGTCGACAAGGCCTCTCAGCTATGGTGGCGGTGCATGCCGGCATCTTCATCCTTCCTCTGGCCCCCAGCCAGCTCGCATTCCTGGGAGCCATGGCCGACGTCACAGGAAGGCTCATGCGTCCACTTACCCACCAAAAGGAAGATCGAATAGGACTCAAGGACCAGCTACATATCCCCTAGCCTCTGGAAGCCTCTTGTGCAGTAAGAGGCTGAGAAAGATCCTCCGAGTCCCTGAAACGATGCACTCAGGCTCCCAACTGGAGGAAACACCCTGGTGTCTACTGAAGGGCAGGAATGTTGTGAGAAGCAAACCGCACCAACCATATTGTTTTCCCTTGTTTTGTTCACACTCAGCTTGCCGGGTGGAAAGCACCAGGTGCCCTTTTCATTTCTTAGAAAACACAGTAAATAAATATGGTGACAACATGGTGGGGACTAGAACTTGAGTGCAGAGAGACAGCACAGAGCCGCCTCAGCCAGGCTCTGGTCACCCTGGATGCGACCTGTCCAGGGCACCGGCCTTCCTCATCAACTCCCCGCTGAGCAGGGCCTCTCGTGGGCTCCTTGCCTCCGTACCATGTACCATGGTTCCTTCCCCTGCCCTCTGCACAGCTGCTGGATTCTCCCCCCGTCCAGGACACTCAGGGACTTTGTCTCCTGCTTCACTCTAGAGTGTCTCCTGCCGAAAGCTTTGACACACGATTGGCTCTTCTGTGGTGAAAGCATCTCTAGCCCCAAGGTCTCAAATGAGCTCTAGGTGTTTTATCTGCAACCTCATCTAGACATTCTTTTAAGATAGAAATCCCACAAATAAAACCATCAACAGATGCCTGAAGCTCTGGGCCAGAGGGCGTGCGCACACACACACACACACACACACACACACACACACACACAGCAGATGTGAGCCCTCAGCACCAGCGGCAGGCCAGTGCCCTGGCCTCCGAGCCACGGGTCCTTGTCCTCCTCAACACAGGGCAACGGCTCCAGGGCACCCGGCTGCTAGGGTGGGGTCCACAGCCCACGGAGGCTGTTTCTCCAAACTTGCAAATAATGGCAGCCCACGCTCATCCTCCCCCAACCTCCTTGCTCATCAGGCCCGTTCACAGGGCCCCTTTCCAGAGGCCTGACTCACTCTCTGATTTCCTTCTCAGTCAGGCAGGCAACCGCACCACTGTTTTACACAGGAGGACAGACAGCTCAGCCAAGAGGCAGGGGGGCACTGACCATGTGCCCGGCGTCTGGACACCATTGGTGTGTTCGTGCACCTTCTCTCAGCTGGCTTGAGCTGCTGTAACGAAACGCCAAATATGGGGTGGCTTACACAGCAGCAGTGTATGTTCTCACAGCCTAGAGGCTGGACATCCATGAGCGGGGCGCCAACATCGTCAGGCTCTCGGCGAGGCCTCTTTTCCCGGCGACACATGTCCAGCCTCTCACCGAGTCCTTGCGTGGCTGTTCCTCACTGCAGGTGCATGCAGAGGAAGCCAGCTCTCTCTTTCTCTTCTTCTAAGGCCACTAATCCCATCATGGCGCCCCACCCTCATGACCTCATCTAATAATTAGCCCCCAAGGCCTCATCTCCAAAGGCCATTGCACTGGGGCTTTGTCATATGAATTTGGGTGGCAGGGGACGTAAACACCCCTATATTCATGTCCTTCTCGTGCAAAATTTTGTCCATAACAAAATACCAGACTATACCCAGACACTAGCAAACTTCCTTTCTTGCAGCCTACCAGCTGGAGGTCCGCGGTTAGACGGCCAGCATGGTGAGGACTGTCTCCCTGCTTGCAGACAGCGCCCCTTCTCGTGTTGTCACATGGCCTCCCCTTAGGTGTGCAGGTGGAGGGAGGTCTCTCTCTCCCTCTTCTTCTATGGCCACTGATCACAACCTGAGGGGCCCACCCTCATGACATCATCTAACCCTCATTACCCCCCAGACGATCCACCTCACCCTGGGGGGTTAGTCTTTCACTTATGAATTTTGGAGGGACGTGAACACTCAGTCCCAGACAGTACTTTATGTAACACAGCTGTTATAGGGGTCACAGTCACCTGATTCACAGATGAGGAAATTCAAATTCAGGGAGATGAAGTGGGTGGGATTGGGCTTTGGATCCAGGTCTTGACAGTGAATCCCAGGCCTTCTCTACCTGTCACGCCACCTGCCATTCCCACTGCACTTGATGAATGAGCAAATGGAGGGAGGGTTTGTTATTCCTTCATCACTGGTGTCTTCAGGGCCTCTGGCCTCGACCCTCTCATCCCTGATCCACCCCATATCCCAGGGTCTGGCCAAAGTTCTGGAGCATTACTTGTGTCTGCTGAATCTAATCAGGCTTCACTTACTGCCCCTGACAGTCACACCTCCAGGGCTGGACAGGCTCAAATGCTCCCATAGGTCCCACAGTTCCTTGAACCAGCCTCCATGCAGTGAAACTCTCAGAGTGACAGACATTGGATGTCATCTCCAGATCTAACAGAGCCAACGTGGGTGGGGCAGTGGAGTCACATCACAGGGACAGAGCCCTGGCATCCCCGATTCCTGTCCTGATTGTTCTCTTTCCTCTTGGCCCCACTGCCACCAAAGCCTTCCCCAGGGAGAGCTCCTTGCACGCACCCCCAGGTCTTAGGCCCAGCCCAGGGCAGCACCCCACCAAAGTGCTGAACAGGGGTCAGAGCCTGGTCGGCCTGTGGCAGCCACACAACCAACTTCTTTGGTGTGGGCCCACGGTACTGTCACTCCACACAGCAGGTGAGGCCAGGGTCATGGCATCCTGGGCAGGTGTGGCCCACCATCAGTGGGTGCTGAATGAAGAAAGGACATGCATGGCTTGGAAGATATGCATCAGGCTTGTTGGGTGTGCACTAGGAAAGGACAGGTCACAGGGCACTGGGATACTCATTCTGAAGCTGAGATAGCAGTCTGAGACTCCAGACAAAGATGGGAAAGACGGGCAAGGCAGCAGAGCAACAAAGAGCAGGACACAGACCGCCTGTCTACTCCAGTCCAACTACCTACCAGCCATACACCTTGGACAAGTGCCCTAAAGTTTCTGTGCTTCAGAAGTGGGGTAACAGTAGCACCCCCCACAGAGAGTTATTATGGGGACCAAATGGAACCATGCATGCTATATGCCTGACACCTGGGAGATGCATGCTTGTCTGCAGTCATAGTCACTGTCACTGTCCATGGAGATGTTGGACTCAAGGCCTTCTTTCTGCAAGAATAAGTCTTGGTATGAATGACACGTGTCATTTCATAGCTGCTTTTTACTATGTTGGAGAAGAAAATATGACCCCTCAGCCAAAGGAACAGTGCAGAATCTGGTCTTTCCTTCTGAATCAATGGTCCTCTCAAGTAGCAATGTTGAAGTCACCCTTCCTACAGGCTGTGGTGACAGGTCTGGCCCAAGGGGACATACCACTTGTGCAGCACTGAGCTGTAGAGGGCTGTCAGGTCCACAGAGCAGTCCAGGCCCCTCTCCCTACTATTAAGAAACTGACAATCTATTTCAACCGAAAAACAAGGAGGCAGGGGGTGTGTGTAGGTGCCCAGCACTGACAGGTGGCAGGCGTGGACGGGGCTGTGAAGTTCAGTAGGTGGGCTCCTGGCACCCCCAGGCCACTGCTTCCTTTGCCCATGTCACTGGGAGCTGGAAAGCCAGACTCTATAAGATAATATATTCAACAGAATTTACTTTTGCACTTAATTTAAAAGTACTGAATCCGAGGTAGCCCTAATAGACAAGCAATGTTCCGGCTGAACTCAGGGAAAGAGTGAGAGGTCACAGAGCTAGATCCTAAGTCCCCTCCCATTCACCCTCTTTGTGAAGTGACTTTGTACTCCCCTTGTTACATGACAGGAGTTGCGTCTCGTCCACATGGGCCGGGGTCATTGGGATAGCCTCGGCTGATAAGCACTGGAAATGCCAGTGGCAGGACCGTGGCAGGAAGATGCCATGCACTCATGCTCGGAGCCCAGCTGCCATACTGCAAAGAAGCCCAAGCTGCCCACTCATAGAGACCCTGGAGAGGCCACAGCTGGTGTTTGAAGAACAGCCTAACAGAGGCGCAAGCCAACTGCCAAACCTGTAAGCAAAAACACATCCCAACAGACTTCTTTGGAAAATGTTACAGAAACATTGGAAACGTACAATTGAAGGCTCACCAGGCATCCAAATAATAGATGAGAAGAATTCTGTCAAGAGAGATGCCAAGACCTGAGCTTCAATATATTTTTACTGAGTTATCGAGTTCTAGATAACCTAATACAACCAAGTCAAAAAGGAGACCAACCAGATGGGGTGTGCAGAAACTAGAAGGCCCATCCTGATTTCCAGGCTTGACTGGGAATTGGGGTAGAAGGGTTTTACCCAGAGGATGCATTTTTCAGGCAGCTCACAGAATCCAATCCATGCAAATCTGAGCATATCAAAGAGACAGATCAGTGGCTTTACAGGAACCAAGAAAGAGAGAAGAAATAAAAAAGAGACAGAAGGTGAGACTGAACAAAGCTGTGAGGACATAAAAGCATTTAAATTGCTTTTCCCAAATGCTGCCTCCTACCAGGGAAGCTCATTTCCCTCGGCAAAGACACTGCTCAGCTAGCTTAGAGGACTTGGTGGGCCTTTTGTCACTGTCATTGGACAGTATGCTCAGGGGACTTATTCCTCAAAGCCCTCTCTCAGCCTTGTTGGTCCTCACCGGGGTGAGGGAGGCCAGGAGGCAGACATGTAAGAAGAGATCTCTGGGCAGGTCTACACTGAAGGGAGAATTCCATGGGGGCTGTGATCCAATCACTTCATTTCCCAACTCCTGCTGGGAGAACCTAAGTAAGGGCTAGCTCTCCCCTACCCACACATGTGGTGGGGACAAAGACTTTCTGATCTCCTGATCTCCTTTTAGGGACTTCAGGATTGGGTTGGGAGAGGGCCATGGGGAACCACCAAAAGCCATGGCTATGGTAATGAGTAATGGCAGCTGACTGTATATGGCTTGCCATTTCTTCCTTGGAGGGCAGAGAGTGACTCTAGAGGTGAAGGCTGTGTCTTTGTAGAGATGTGAAAAGAAATTTTCTCTCCTCTGGGTCAGTTCCTAATAGTCACTACAGGACCAGAGGGCCCCCTACTCTGGGGGAAGGAAGTGTAAGCTTAGAAGATTTTCCAGTTTTCCCCAAGGCTATGGTCATTCAGGGTCAATGTCTTCATAATCACCTGTTGAGGCTCCTGGAGAACCCAAGGGCACTTTAGAGGGCATTCAAAAGACCAGTATCCTTAGTTCTTGACATAGTAGAGTCCAGCTTAACAAGAACATTCAGATATTTTGTATATGAGATCTCATTGTAGGATCTGCTTGAAGAGTCTAAGACGATCTGAGTAGGAACCTCACCTTGGGGTTGTGCCACAATTGTCAAAGGCTCATTATGCACACGGTCATATCTGCTCTTCACCCAATCCCAAACTATGACAGCACCGGCGGCATTCCCTATGAATGTCACACTGAAGGATGTTAGTAGATGGGCAAAAGAAGGAAACCTAGACTTCTAGACTAGGCTAGGATATTCTTGAACCTTCGCTATGCTAACAAGTTAAATTTTCAAAAATTTAATTTTATTTTGAGAAAAACACTGAACACAAGATCTATCTACCCTTTTTAAGAATCCAGCACAGAATTGTGTATAATCTAGTATTGCTGACTGCTGGTACAAGGTTCTAGAGCAAATGTCCAGAATGAAGTCACCCTGCTTAAGGGGAACTTTATCAACAAGCATAAGTTGATAGCAATATGAATAAATTCTAATAAGCTAAGTTTTACTGCAGGATTTTTTTGGGTAGGCCTCGGGCTCTTTTAAAAATGAAGAAAGGATTCTGAAGATTTGGAAAGACAATGAGTTGACAGCATAGTATCAACATAACCAAGAGTCAGAGCCAAGCCTGGGCCCCGGGGTCCAAACTCAATTCATGGTTCTAGGGACACAGCTAGTTTATACACCAGCGGTTCTCAGCCAGGGGCAATTTTGCTCCCCAGGACACACAGGGAAGATTTCTGGCTGTCACAACTGGGGTACAACATGCTACCAGGTCTAGCTGGCAGAAACCAGTAGTGTGAGGGCCTAGGTGCCATAGATGGTTGAGCATCTGATTCTTGGTTTTGGCTCAGGTCATGATCTCAGGATCATGAGATGGAGCCCTGTGTCAGGCTCTACACTCAGTGTGGAGTCTGCTCTCCCCTTACCCCTCCCCCATCTCTCTCTCTCTCTCAAATAAATCTTAAAAAAAAAAGAAGAAAAAGAAAAAAAGAAACCAGGAGTGATGCTCAACATCCAAGAATCGTCTGGCCCAAAGAATGTGAAGGCTGCCAAGCCTCGGTTGCTATGGCAGGTGGCAGGCACTCCCTGTGGGTCTGTCCCTGTCCCTTGCTGAGGCCCACTATGGTACAAGGAGTGCAGATGCCGGCTGCAGGTTGGCTATACTCTGGCTGCTAGTCAGCATCACACTCCTCTCTCCACTTTGCCTCTGAGACCCAGGCAGCTACAGGAAGCAAGCTTGGACCAGCTCTTAGGAGGCAGGAGGGCAGGCTGCCACTCTGTGGGTTTGCTTTGGGGAGCAAGGAGGTGCAGGGGCGATGATGGGTGTGTTTGGAGAGAATGATCCAGAAGAACTTGGAGATTCGGAGATAACATCGAAAGGTACTATTTCAACGTCTGTGATCTGGGGAAGCGGGGGTCGCCCCTCTTGGTACTGGAGTGGGCAGGCCGGGGCTGGCTTCTGGAAGGCTGCTGAATTCTCCAGTCAGGAGTGAGTGTGGCACATTTATGTTCCCATCCTAAAGTGTCAGGGACGGCGGGCCTCCAAAACCGTCAATACTGCCCCCAGTTTGCTGTGAAAGCAAAGAGTCATCTCTGGCATTTTGGATAGTAGACAGGACTTGGCCCTCAAGCTTCCCAGACTCCTGGCTTCCATGTGTGCCCCCTCACCATGGCAGGCTTCCCTGGTTCCGAAGCTCCGACAACAAGTGCACACATGTCTGTGGCTGTGGGCCTCTATGTGGTTCTGACTGTAAGCTGCCCCCCACCGACTGTGGACATCACATGTTGCTCCCAGGTGTCCCCAGAGGGATGTGCCCTGCTCTTGGTCAAGGCCATGCTTCCCTCAACAGGGCACCACATCCGAAGCCCATCCTCTCCCAGAACTCTGCTGGGGTGTCGGCAGGCAAACATCCATGGTCAGTTCATGTTTGCAGCCCAAATGGTGTACAGAAACCTGAGGGCCTTCTTTCCTCAATAGGCCTGGCCCTAACTATCAAACTCATAACTCAATCTCATCTTCCTGTTTTAAAAGAACAGCTACAGAGAGCCATGCCCACAGCCACCTCCCCAAGGAGCAGCCAAGGCCTGCACCTGCGTGCCTTCCAGCAAGTGCTCTTGTGCACCGGCCCAGCCTCTCTGCACCTGTACCTTCCCAATACCTGCCAGCTCTGAAATCCACCAACCACCAGCCCCGCATTATCATCTCAAGTGCAAGCCCCCCCCCCAAAATAAGGTGATGAGGTCAGATAGAGGCATGGGAAGTTTCTCCCAGCACCATGGCCCCCTCCCTGACTCTGATCTCCACTTTTGAGGGAAAGACAGTATGTAGGTGGACTTTCTGGCCCTAAGTGGGGGCTGCATTTACATGTGGGGACGTGTTAGTGTAGGAGTAGGGGTAGCTCTGCTGATGACAGGGAGCCACACAAGAGAGCAGGTAGGAGACACTGCAGGAGAGAGAGCACAGGGGAAGGCAGCTGATGTGCCCTGGTGGGGGCCCACGCACTAGGGGCCCCTCAGACGGGCTCAGGCCAGGTGAGACAGGGCCAGTGGGGGCCCGTGAGGTAGGGAGGTACGTGGACAGGCTGGCGGTTGCAGAGGACACCAGCGCTCCCCTCCACCCATCTGCTGTGAGCCCTAATCATGCTTTCAGGCTCCACTTGGAAAACATCTCCCCTCTGAAACTTGGATGGGCACTTGTGGAGGAGTTTATTTCTCTCTCCTATGCTCTGCCCTGTTACATCTGGGTGCTTTAGGCCTTCTGCGGCCTCTGTACTTGCTGCTTTGACCTTCCCCGACAAAGAAGCACCAGGCACAACCCATCATATTCACCCCAGATCCAGGGCCTAATGGTGGTGCCCCCAGAGCACCCCATGTCCTGAGTGTGGAGCCAGCCTACACTCGGTAAGTGGCCACGAGCCCGCGGCCAAAGGGGAGGCTCACTCAGGGCCAAGGCTCACGTCCAAAGTCCTCCAAGGAGCCTGGGTGCCGAACGGGGACCAGATCAGACCTCTGGGTGGCACTCACGCTTGGAGGCAAGCAGCCATCCTCCGGAGGCAAACTATCAGAGCTGAGCCAGAGTGCACTGGGTTTAATACAGCTAAATGAGGGAGGATCAAAATGCTGAGGTTTCAGTTCTTTACAGATTCTTCTGGACTCAGCACCTGAGAAGCTGTAGTAACGTGTGACCCTGTGCCTTTGACATCTCGTTCCAATGCCATAATCTTTTCACTGAAGTAAGAAGGCCCTGTTAACTCCGTAGAATTTATAGCATCACATTCCTTTCTTTAAAATTGCTTCGAAGGAGATTAGGCCACAAGGCAGATGGGCAGAGATAAGAAACTGGAAGAGCATCGCTTGCTCTAGGGCATCCAGGCTGTGCTATGGTTTTGTCCTGCTACAACTTTGCCTCACATTTGGATTTCCAACAGGCTTCTGGCTCGTTTTCTGTAAAGCCTATACAGAACTTCCAAAATTATTAGATTAAATAAAATGGATTTGGATGAAATCTCTGTAAAACCTGGCATCCTTCTGAGAGATTTCTGGGATGGAATGAGAAAGATGAAACACTTTACTCAGGTATGCCAAGTCCATGTGCTTTCTGAAAATTTTTTCCCCCTAAAACAAACCAGATGGATATAAATCAATTCATCCGACCTGAAAGGCAGCTGCAGGATGGTCAGTTATGTGCGGAAGGAGCAGCATGCTTCGTCAAGGGCATGCAGAATTTCTGAGGCTCAGTTATGAGTCAAAGCTATTATTTCCATTAGCGCTTACCGTGGGCTGACAGCAACCCAGGACTGGCAGGCAGCCTGCAAGCTCTGCAGGATGATTTGAATTTCCTTCCTACATCTGTGTGCTTCTTAAAACAGACTGCTTCCAGGAAATGCGAGATGCACACCCCACCTGCAAGCCACCCTCAGAGCTGCAGGTGAGGAACGGAGGCCGGCTGGCAGGGTCGTCTCCAGCCACCGCCCTGCCACCCCTGCCACCACCTGGCTGGGAGCAGCCTACACCCTGGCCAGGAGCACCTCCCTGATTAGGGGCCCAGATTTGGGTGTTCATCCGTGTCCAGTTTTCAATTGGCAAAAGCTCCTAACTTTCTCTGAGGAACCACCATCATGAGGCCATGCGTGGGTGTTATCATCACATTAAATAGAAAAGGAAATCTGGAAGAAGCTGAGGTATCAGAATCCAGGTGAATGCATCCTACCGGTCCCCCTACCCGCTCTGCTTGTGCCTGCATTCCCGGTCTCATCTTGGAGGGAAATGAATTACCTCCTAGACCAAATGACATGATGGGTGATGCACACAGGCCTATCTTCTGAGAGCTGCCAGGCAGCCACTTTACCTGTGGTCGAGGCGTCTCAGCAGAAGAGAACGTGGGAACAGTAAAGTAAGAGGTGCTCCACGCAGAAGAGCAGGATAAGTTATCCGTGTGTTGTGGGTGGGTTTATCTTCCATGCCTTAATTCTGGGCATTGTTTTCTTTGTGGATGTGGAGGCTGAGACGGAAGGAGGTCCATCGGCCCCACCCCAGCTGCATCCTGGAGCAGGTGACTCAGAAAGCAGCCTCGTCCCATGAAGTGCCACACCATCGGCCTCTGAGCACAACTGTGGGTCAGGGGAGAAGAAGGAAGGTAGTGGATGACCCTGGCCCCACACAGGCCGTTCCTATGGTGGATGTTGTTACAAGTGTTTTCTTGTAATCAATTAAGAGGAATGGAATAGAGCTCATTTTGTTTTTGTGGTAAGGTCCTTGGACTCCTTGATGAGAGGCTGCTGTGAACCTGTAAGACGTGGCCCTTCTGTGCCAGAGGAAACAGGAAGGCTCTCATGTGTGAGAGTATGGATTTGCCTGTACTAACTAGAAGACAGTCCTGGTTGCTCGTTGCCAGCAAGGACTCAGCTACAATAACCACCCAAAATGGGATTCTTGAATATTAAAGTCATTACCATCAAGTAATTCCAGCTAGCAGGGTAATTCACATTATCTGCTCATGGGTTCATTTTGCTGCTTGCACTTTCAGAAAATGCTCTGAAAACCCTTGTGGTCTAGGTTGAGACGCTCCACGGAAGCACAAATGAGGCTGTCCACAGTCACAATGGACAAGTGCCTGGCCCCAAACATCACACAACTGCTGGAGGCCATTCAGATGTTCTTCTGACTAAAGTCACAGGTCATTCCCGACCTGCTCCCTGAGCCTCCTGAGCAGAGGCAGGTAAGATAAACCGCCTGGAGCTTTGAAAT
This sequence comes from Canis lupus baileyi, assembly GCF_048164855.1. Lineage (NCBI taxonomy): Eukaryota > Metazoa > Chordata > Mammalia > Carnivora > Canidae > Canis > Canis lupus. The sequence continues at coordinate 37,119,167 of NC_132848.1, forward strand.
GCCTTGAATGTTACTGCATCTGGAAGCTCAGAAGACCACCACTAAGTGTGGAGCAGGTTCCAGGGTCCCACCTTTAGAGGGTCAGGGTCACCAGAAGAAACAGTTCTGAATTCTGCTTCTTTGTTATTCTGTGAGGTAACGGTTTGTGCTCTCTGCTCTCCACGCACATGGTAGCATTTTCTTTCCTGGCCCGTTGGGATCGGATGAGGGCATGCATCTCCTTCTGAGCAATGGGTTGTGGGAAAACTTGTGAGCAAATGTGATGTGTCACTTCTGGGCTGAAACATTTAATTGCTCATGGGAAACCTTCCAGGAGTCTCTCCCTCTCCTAACAGCCAGCAACGGCAGCGGTGGCAGGTCTACCAGCTGACTCCTGAGATGGGAGGACCTGGATTACTGACTCTAACCAAATGGCAAAGCAGCTGAGGTTTATATGAGAAATGATCTGCTATTTAGGATTGCTCATGTTTTGTTCCATTTTCCATGATTTGCTCCATCACATGGTAAATACAAAGACAAGACTGTAGAATGGTCAGGATCAGGAGTGGTAAGGTGGTATCATACCATAGTGCATGTACTGTTTCTGAAATAGATATGAAAACCATGTTCATTCTTCTGGCTCTAAAATGTGTATTTTCACAAAAATACACTAAGTTCTTTTTTAAAACGAAGTGTTGTCCTCTTTTTTTATAACGTGGATAAGTTTTGACATATGCATACACCTGTGAAACATTACCACAGTCAGGGCACATGCATTCCCATTACCCCTAAATGTGTGCTCATGCTCCCTGGTAGTCCCTTGCCGCATATCTCCTGACCTCAGGAAACCACGATCTACTTTCTGTCTCTATAGGTTGGTTTGCATTTTCTGAAATTTTATATAAATGAAATGATCCTTTTTTTTTTCTCTTTGGCTTCTTTAATGATCTTGTGAGTCATCTATATCACTGTGTATATCAGTAGCTCATTTCTTTTCATTGCTGATTTAGTATTCCATTGTAGAGCTGCCACCCTGTTGTTCATCTATTCAGCAGTTGATTGACATCTGGGTTGATTCCAGTTTGGAGCTGTTACAAATAAATCTGGTGCGAATGCTCATGTAGGAGTCTTTGTAAAAGCCTGTGTTTCCAATTCTCCTGGGTAAGTATTTAGGGGTAGAATGGCTGGGTACCATTTTTATATTTCCACTAGCAATAGATGAGAGTTCCCTATCTAATACTTGAAATACTCAGCCTCTCCTTCCCTCACTGAACATGGACACACACAGACATACAGACACAGACACACACACACACACATTAAGGAGTAAGTTTCTACATAAATACAAGCACAAGTCTTGTAGAAAAAATTCTAGCCTTGTCTTCTTTACAGAATAACTTTCTTGTCTCTATGGCCAAGTCAATTATTGTGTTACCTTCCTTCCCCCATCTTTAATGGTAATGTAATTATTCACTTCTTCTTCCAGAACAAAAAGAGTCTATCTTGCTCCATATTGCTTTCATCTCTGAGACCTTCACCTACTTGTTCCACTGCCTGCCTCCTCCAGTGGACCCACTGCTCTTTCTAAAAGCATATGCAAGACCCTATCACTCTCTAGTTTTAAATCACTAAAGACTCAGTACTGAATTTCCATGAGGATCCAGATTCCCTGCTGTGGCTCACGAGGTCTCCTTGGGCAGCCTACTGATCTCCTGTACCTCTGTTACTCCCATTCACCCAGTTCCTGCCACATTAGTACTTCTGACTTTCTTCAAATGTGCCACACTTACTGTCCTCAGGGCCCTGGCTCTTGTAATCTCCTGATCTAGAACACTCTTCTCCCTTGCATGGCTGCTTCCTTCCTTTCTTCCTTTTAGGACTCTCTAAAACACCACACCCCTCCACTGCTGCCCTGCTTATTTTTCTTCATTCTGCTTAGAGGATCTGGAAGGATATTTGTTAGTTCTTTGCTTACACATTTGGCTTTGCCCTACCACAAGTCAACTCCAGAAGGGCAAAGACCTTGTTTGCCTTGTTCACCACTGGATCCTGATGCTAAGAAACATACCTGAGATACGGTACTCACCAAACAGTTCAAGGATAATATATGTCTAGGGCGTTAGGAGCCCCACTGCATGAGGACTGATTTGTGATCTGCATTTGTTTAATCTAGATTTTAAAAAGTCTTGAGTTGGAGACTTCAGCACCCATCCCCTATCAGTAACTGACAGACCCAGCAGGCAGAAAACCAGTAAGGACATAGTTGAACTCAACCCCACCATCCATCCACTGGATCTAACTGATATCCATAGACGATTTCATCCAACAACAGCAGAGTACACATTCTTTTTAAGCTCACATGGAACAGTCACTAAGATAGATCACATTCTGAGCCATAAAACACGCCTGAATAAGCTTAAAATAAAAATTGCACAATGTCTGCTCTCAGACCACAATGCAATTAAACTAGAAATTGATAACAGAAAGATAACTGGAAAATCCCCAAATATTTGGAGATTAAGCAACACACTTCTAAATACAACATGGATCAAAGAAGGAATCTCAAGAGAAATTTAAAAATATTGTGATTAAGTGAAAATTAAAGTACAGCTTATCAAAATTTGTGAGATTTAGTGAAAGCAGGGCTTAGGGGAAGTTTGTAGCATTGAGTGCATATATTAGAAAAGAAGATCTAAAATCAATAATCTAAGCCTCCACCTTAGGAAACTAGAAAAAGAACAAAGTGAATTCTAAGTAAGCAGAAGAAAATAAATAAAAAAATTAGAGCAGAAATCATTGAAGTTGAAAACAGGGACTTGATAAACCTCTGGCTGAGCAAGGTAAAGAATAAGAGAAGACACAAAATACTAATGTCAGATGTGAAAGAGGGGACATCACCACAGGTCCTGGGGGCATCACAAAAAAATAAGGAAATATGAATAATTTCATGCTTACAAATTTGATAAGCTAGATGAAATGGACCAATTCCTTAAAAGACACAATCTGCCAAAACTTACCCGAGAAGAAACAATCTGAATAGGACTAACTCTATAAAATAAATTGAATCAATTATTATTATTATTTTTTAAATAATAAATTTATTTTTTATTGGTGTTCAATTTGCCAACATATAGAATAACACCCAATGCTCATCCTGTCAAGTGTCCCCCTCAGTGCCCGTCACCCATTCTCCCCCACCCCCTGCCCTCCTCCCCTTCCACCACCCCTAGATCGTTTTTCAGAGTTAGGAGTCTTCATGTTCTGTCTCCCTTTCTGATATTTCCTACCCATTTCTTCTCCCTTCCCTTCTATTCCCTTTCACTATTATTTATTGAATCAATTATTAACCTTCCAAAACAGAAAGCACAAGCCCAGATGGGTTCATTGGTGAATTCTGCCAACATTGAAGGAAGAATTATACCAATTCACTACCATTTCTTTCAGAAGATAGAAGCTGAGGGAATATTCCTAAGAGAATATTTTCCTCTTCTCCAAGGCCAGCATTATCCTAGTAACAAACCAGATTTAAAAATTACAAGAAAAGAAGGGCTTGGGGCAAGATGGTGTTAGAGTAGGTCCCCAAGTCACCTGTCCCCACCAAATTACCTAGATAACTTTCAAATCATCCTGAAAACCTATGAATTCGGCCTGAGATTTAAAGAGAAAACAGCTGAAATGATACAGTGAGAAGAGTTCAGGCTTCTATCAAGGGAGGAAGACGGGGAAAAAAGAAATAAACAAAAGACAACCAAGGGGGAGGGGCCCCGCGAGGAGCCGGGCTAAGGCTGGGGCGAGTGTCCCCAGGACAGGAGAGCCCCGTCCCGGAGAAGCAGGAGCTTCACCAACCTTCCCCGGGCGGAAAGGGGCTTGCAGGGAGTTAGAGCAGGGCCCCAGGAGGGCAGGGATGCCCTCGGGCTCCCTGGGACACTAACAGACACCTGTGCCCCGGGGAGAGCGCCCCACACCCCGCAGCCGAGCTCCCTAAAGGGCTGCAGCATGCACAGCTGGACCCGGGAGCAGCTCGGAGGGGCTCCGGTGGCGGCTCCGAGGAGAGGGGGCTGCGTGTCCCGGGAGGACGAATCCAACAGCGCAGGCCTCCGAGCCAGGGTGGTGGGGACACAGCCCAAGATCCGGCCTCCCCCCGGGGACAGGCAGAAGCCAAGAGGGCCCAGGACAGCAAGGACACTCCTGCCCGGAGCTGAACAGATCAGCGGCCCCGCCCCCGGAGCCTCCAGGCCCTGCAGACAGAGAGCTCTGTAGTTACTGTGGGAGCTGACTTCAGGGCTCCAGAGCTGGCCACTGCTACTGTTGTTGTTCCTCCTGGGGCCTCACAGGATAAACAACCCCCACTGAGCCTCACAGTGGCCTCACTGGATAAACAGGTTAAACAACCTTCACCGAGCCCTGCACCAGGCAGGGGGCTGAGCAGCTCCCCCAAGTGCTGACACCTGAAAATCAGCACAGCAGGCCCCTCCCCCAGAAGACCAGCTAGACGGAGAGGGGAAAAACAAATTATTGACCAAGCAGCACTGGAAAGTTCCAGGGGAAGTCCAGGGATTCACAGTATACAGAATCAGAGTTTTTTGTTTTTTGATTTCTGTTTGCTTCCCCTCTCTTTTTTTTTTCTTTTCTTCTCTTCTCTTTTTTTAACCTTCCTTTTTTTCTTTTTCTTTCTTCTTTCTCTTCTCTCTTTTTCTCCTTTTCCCAATACGACTTGTTTTTGGCCACTCTACACTGAGCAAAATGACTAGAAGGAAAAACTCACCTCAAAAGAAAGAATCAGAAACAGTCCTCTTGCCCACAGTTACAAAATTTGGATTACAATTCAATGTCAGAAAGCCAATTCAGAAGCACGATTATACAGCTACTGGCGGCTCTAGAAAAAAGCATAAAGGACTCAAGAGACTTCATGACTGCAGAATTTAGATCTAATCAGGCAGAAATTAAAAATCAATTAAATGAGATGCAATCCAAACTACAGGTCCTAACGACCAGGGTTAACGAGGTAGAAGAGCGAGTGAGTAACATAGAAGACAAGTTGATGGCAAGGGGGGAAACTGAGGAAAAAAGCAAAAAACAATTAAAAGATCATGAGGATAGATTAAGGGAAATAAGTGACAACCTGAGGAAGAAAAATCTACGTATAATTGGGGTTCCCAAGGGCGCCGAAAGGGACAGAGGTCCAGAATATGTATTTCAACAAATCATAGCTGAAAACTTTCCTAATCTGGGGAGGGAAACAGGCATTCAGATTCAGGAAATAGATCCCCCCTTAAAATCAATAAAAACCGTTCAACACCTCGACATTTAATAGTGAAGCTTGCAAATTCCAAAGATAAAGAGAAGATCCTTAAAGCAGCAAGAGATAAGATATTCATTCCTAACTTATATGGGGAGAAATATCAGATTAACGGCAGATCTCTCCACAGAGACCTGGCAGGCCAGAAAGGGCTGGCAGGATATATTCAGGGTCCTAAATGAGAAGTACCTGCAGCCAAGAATACTTTATCCAGCAAGACTCTCATTCAGAATAGAAGGAGAGATAAAGAGCTTCCAAGATAGGCAGGAATTGAAAGAATATGTGACCACCAAACCAGCTCTGCAATCAATTTTAAGAGGGACTCTTAAAATTCCTCTTTAAGAGGAAGTCCAATGGAACAAACCACAAAAACAGGGACTGAATAGGTATCATAATGACACTAAACTCATTATCTATAGTAACTCTGAAAGTGAATGGGCTTAACGACCCCATCAAAAGGCACAGGGTTTCAGACTAGATAAAAAAGCAGGACCCATCTATTTGCGTCTACAAGAGACTCATTTTAGACATAAGGACACCCACAGCCTGAAAATAAAAGGTTGGAGAACCATTTACCATTCAAATCGCCCTCAAAAGAAAGCAGGGGTAGCCATTCTTATATCAGATAAACTAAAGTTTATCCCGAAGACTGTAGTGAGAGATGAAGAGGGACACTATCTCATACTTAAAGTATCTATCCAACAAGAGGACTTAACAATCATCAATATATATGCCCTGAATATGGGAGCTGCCAAATATATCAATCAATTAATAACCAGAGTTAAGACATAGATAATAATACACTTATACTTGGTGATTTCAATGTAGTGCTTTCTACACTCGATAGGTCTTCTAAGCACAACATCTCCAAAGAAACAAGAGCTTTAAATGATACACTGGACCAGATGGATTTCACAGATATCTACAGAACGTTACATCCAAACGCAACTGCATACACATTCTTCTCAAGTGCACATGGAACTTTTTCCAGAATAGACCACATACTGGGTCACAAATCAGGTCTTAACCGATACCAAAAGATTGGGATCATCCCCTGCATATTCTCAGACCATAATGCCTTGAAATTAGAGCTAAATCACAAGAAGTTTGGAAGGATTTCAAACACGTGGAGGTTAAGGACCATCCTGCTAAAAGATGAAAGGGTCAACCAGGAAATTAAGGAAGAATTAAAAAGATTCATGGAAACTAATGAGAATGAAGATACAACCATTCAAAATCTTTGGGATATAGCAAAAGCAGTCCTGAGGGGGAAATACATCGCAATACAAGCAGCCATCCAAAAACTGGAAAGAACTCAAATACAAAAGCTAACCTTACACGTAAAGGAGCTAGAGAAAAAACAGCAAAATAGATCCTACACCCAGCAGAAGAAGAGAGTAAATAAAGATTCGAGCAGAACTCAATGAAATCGAGACCAGAAGACTGTAGAACAGATCAATAAAACCAGGAGTTGGTTCTTTGAAAGAATTAATAAGATAGATAAACCATTAGCCAGCCTTATTAAAAAGAAGAGAGAGAAGACTCAAATTAATAAAATCATGAATGAGAAACGAGGGATCACTACCAACACCAAGGAAATACAAACGATTTTAAAAACATATTATGAGAAGCTATACACCAATAAATTAGGCAATCTAGAAGAAATGGATGCATTTCTGGAAAACCACAAACTACCAAAACTGGAACTGGAAGAAATAGAAAACCTGAACAGGCCACTAACCAGGGAGGAAATTGAAGCAGTCATCAAAAACCTCCCAAGACCCAAAAGTCCAGGGCCAGATGGCTTCCCTGGGTAATTCTATCAAACGTTTAAAGAAGAAACCATACCTATTCTACTAAAGCTGTTTGGAAGATAGAAAGAGATGGAGTACTTCCAAACTCGATCTATGAGGCCAGCATCACCTTAATTCCAAAACCATACAAAGACCCCACCAAAAAGGAGAATTATAGACCAATATCCCTGATGAACTTGGATGCAAAAATTCTCAACAAGATACTAGCCATTAGGATACAACAGTACATTAAGAACATAATTTACCATGACCAAGTGGGATTTATCCCCGGGATGCAAGGCTGGTTCAACACTCAGAAAACAACGAATGTGATTCATCATATCAGCAAGAGAAAAAACAAGAACCATATGATCCTCTCAATAGATGCAGAGAAAGCATTTGACAAAATACAGCATCCATTCCTGATCAAAACTCTTCAGAGTGTAGGGATAGAGGGAACATTCCTCAGCATCTTAAAAGCCATCTACGAAAAGCCCACAGCAAATATCATTCTCAATGGAGAAACACTGGGATCCTTTCCCCTAAGATCAGGAACAAGACATGGATGTCTACTCTCACCACTGCTATTCAACCTAGTACTAGAAGTCCTAGCCTCAGTAATCAGACAACAAAAAGAAATAAAAGGCATTCAAATTGGCAAAGAAGAAGTCAAACTCTCCCTCTTCGCCGATGACATGATACTCTATATAGAAAACCCAAAAGACTCCACCTAGGATTGCTAGAACTCATACAGCAATTTGGCAGTGTGGCAGGATACAAAATCAATGCCCAGAAATCAATGGCATTTCTATACATTAACAATGAGACTGAAGAAAGAGAAATTAAGGAGTCAATCCCATTTACAATTGCACCCAAAAGCATAAGATACCTAGGAATAAACCTAAACAAAAAGGTAAAGGATCTATACCCTAAAAACTACAGAACACTTCTGAAAGAATTTGAGGAAGACACAAAGAGATGGAAAAATATTCCCTGCTCATGGATTGGAAGAATTAATATTGTGAAAATGTCAATGTTACCAAGGGCAATTTACACATTTAATGCAATCCCTATCAAAATACCATGGACTTTCTTCAGAGAGTTGGAACAAATCATCTTAAGATTTGTGTGGAATCAGAAAAGACCCTGAATAGCCAGGGGAATTTTAAAAAAGAAATAGCTGGGGGCATCGCAATGCCAGATTTCAGGTTGTACTACAAAGCTGCGGTCATCAAGACAGTGTGGTACTGGCACAAAAACAGACACATAGATCAATGGAACAGAATAGAGAACCCAGAAGTGGACCCTGAACTTTATGGTCAACTAATATTCGATAAAGGAGGAAAGACTATCCACTGGAAGAAAGACAGTCTCTTCAATAAACGGTGCTGGGAAAATTGGACATCCACATGCAGAAGAATGAAACTAGACCATTCTCTTTCACCATACACAAAGATAAACTCAAAATGGATGAAAGATCGAAATGTGAGACAAGATTCCATCAAAATCCTAGAGGAGAACACAGGCAACACCCTTTGTGAACTCAGCCACAGTAACTTCTTGCAAGATACATCCACGAAGGCAAGGGAAACAAAAGCGAAAATGAACTATTGGGACTTCATCAAGATAAGAAGCTTTTGCACAGCAAAGGATACAGTCAACAAAACTCAAAGACAACCTACAGAATGGGAGAAGATATTTGCAAATGACCTATCAGATAAAGGGCTAGTTTCCAAGATCTATAAAGAACTTATTAAAAAAAAAAGAACTTATTAAACTCAACAGCAATGAAACAAACAATCCAATCATGAAATGGGCAAAAGACATGAACAGAAATCTCACAGAGGAAGACATACACATGGCCAACAAGCACATGAGAAAATGCTCCGCATCACTTGCCATCAGGGAAATACAAATCAAAATCACAATGAGATCCCACCTCACACCAGTGAGAATGGGGAAAATTAACAAGACAGGAAACAACAAAAGTTGGAGAGGATGTGGAGAAAAGGGAACCCTCTTGCACTGTTGGTGGGAATGTGAACTGGTGCAGCCGCTCCGGAAAACGGTGTGGAGGTTCCTCAAAGAGTTAAAAATAGATCTTCCCTAGGACCCAGCAATTGCACTGCTGGGGATTTACCCCAAAGATACAGATGCAATGAAACGCCGGGACACCTGCACCCCGATGTTTATAGCAGCAATGTCCACAATAGCCAAACTGTGGAAGGAGCCTCGGTGTCCATCGAAAGATGAATGGATAAAGAAGATGTGGTTTATGTATACAATGGAATATTCCTCAGCCATTAGAATCGGCAAATACCCACCATTTGCTTCGACATGGATGGAACTGGAGGGTATTATGCTGAGTGAAATAAGTCAATCGGAGAAGTACAAACATTATATGGTCTCATTCATTTGGGGAATATAAATAATAGTGAAAGGGAATAAAGGGGAAAGGAGAAAAAATGAGTGGAAATATCAGGGAGGGAGACAGAACATGAGAGACTCCTAACTCTGGGAAACGAACTAGGGTTGGTGGAAGGGGAGGTGGGCTGAGGGTGGGGGTGACTGGGTTACAGGCAGAGAGAGGGGCACTTGATGGGATGAGCACTGGGTGTTATGCTATATGCTGGAAAATTGAATACCAATAAAAAATACATTTATAAAAAAATAAAATTAAAAAAAATTACAAGAAAACTACGGACCAATATTTCTCATGATTATAATGTAAAAATTCTCAAGATAATGTTAGTAGATAGATTCTAACAAGGCATAAAAAGAATTATATACCATGACCAAGTGGGATTTATTTCAGGTATACCAGGCTGGTTCAACATTAAAAATCAATTAATGCAATCCATCACATCAATAGCCTAAAGAAGAAAAATTGCATGATCATAACAACAGATTCAGAAAAAACATTTGAGAAAATACAATACCTATCATGATTAAAATTCTTGGAAAACTAGGAATAGAGGTGAAATTACTGAACCTGAAAAAAAGAATATTTCCCAAAAAATCCACAGCTATCATTATACCTAACGGTGAGAAACCGGAAGCTTTTCTGTTAAGATCAGGAACAAGTCAAGGGTGTCTGGCTTACCTCTCTTACCACATCATACTGGAAGTCCAAGCTAATGCAGTAAGACAAGGCAAGGAAATGAGGAGTATACAAATTGAGAAGGAAGTAATAAAACTGTCTATGTTCATGGATGACATGAGTGCGTAGAAAAATGAAAAGAATTGTCATAAAAACTTCTGTGACTAAGATGCATTATAGCCAGTTTGCAGGATCCAAAGTTAATTCTTTTCCTCTATACCAGCAACAAACAACTGAAATTTGATATTAAAAACACCATACCATTTACAGTAGCACCCCCCCAAAATGAAATACTTAGGTATAAGTCTAACAAAATATGTACAATTTCTATGAGGAAAACTACAAAATTCTGATGAATGAAATCAAAGAAGAACTAAGTAACTAGAGATTTATCCATGTTCACAAATAGAATAACTCAGTACTGTCTAGATATCAATCCTCCCTACTTCACATATCAATCCAACACAATCCTGACCAATATTCCAGCAAGTTATTTTGTGCATATTGACCAATTGATCCTAAAGTTTATATAGAGAGGTAAAAGGTCCAGAATAGCCAACACAATATTGATGAAGAATAAAGTTGGAGGATTGATAATATCAATGTCAAGACTAATACAAAGCTACAATAATCAAGATTAAGTTTCTGGCCAAAGCTCAGCGGTTTAGCGCCTGCCATTGGCTCAGGGCGTGATCCTCGAGTCCTGGGAACAAGTCCCGCATCAGGCTCCCTGCATGGAGCCTGCTCCTCCCTCTGCCTGTGTCTCTGCCTCTCTCTCTCTCTCTCTTTCTCTCTCTCTCTCCCTCTCTCTATCTCTCATGAATAAATAAATAAAATCTTTAAAAAAAAAGTTTCTGGCCAAAGAATAGACAAATAGATCAATGGAACAAAATATAAAGCCCAAAAATAGACCTATACAAATATAGTCAACTGATATTTGACAAAGTAGCAAAGTCAGTACAATGGAGAAAAGATGGTCCTTTCAACAGATGGTGCTGGAACAACTGGACATCCACATACCAGAAGAAAAAAATAATCTAGACACAGATTTATGCTACTCAGGAAAACTAACTCAATAGGGATTATAGAATTAAATGTAAAACACCAAACCATAAAACTAGAAGATAAAACAGGAGAAAACTGAGATAAATTTTGGTTTGGTGATGACTTTTTAAATACAGCACCAAAGGCATGATTCATGCTCTGCTCTGCAAAAGACTCTGTGAAGAGAATGACAGGATCAGTCACAAACTGGGAGAAAATATGTGCAAAAGACAAAGACAAATATGATAAAGGACTGTGATCCAAAATATACAAAGAACTCTTAACTCAACAGTAAGAAAACAAGTAACCTGACTAAAAAGTAGGCAGAAGATCCAATCACCTCACCAAAGAAAATATACAGAAGGCAAATAAACATATGAAGGGATGCTCAACATCCTATGTCACCACAGAACTGCAAGGTAAAGTGACAACGAGATACCAGTACACACCTATTAGAATGGCAAGGATCCAAACAGTGATGACACAAAGTACTGGCACGGATCTAGAGCAACAGAAACTCTCATTCATGGCTTGGTGGGAATGCAAAATGGCACAGCCCACTTTGCCTTTTCGTTTTGTTTATATTTTAAAAATTGTATTGTTTTTACTTTTAAATCCAGTATAGGTAATATAGTATTATATTAGTTTCAGGAGTACAATACAGTGATTCAACAATTCTGTGTATTACTCTGTGAATTATTTACGGTAGCCGAATTATGGAAGCAGCCCAACGTCCACTGATAGATGAATGGATAAAGAAGATGTGGTATATGTACACCATGGCACAGCCACTTTGAAAGACAGTTTTGACAGTTTACAAAACTAAACATGTTCACCATATGATCCAGCAATCACACCTTTTGGTATTTACCCAAATGAGTTGAAAACTTATGTCCACACAAAACCTGCACAAGGTGTTTACAGCAGTTTCATTTGTAATTGCCAAAATTTGGAAGCAACCAAGAATCCCTTGGTAGGTGAATGGATAAATAAACTGTGGTACATCCATACAGTGAAATATTATTCTAAAATGAGCTATCAAGCCATGGAAAGATGCAAAGGAACCTTAAATGTATATTATGAAGTGGAAGAAGCCAGCCTGAAAAGGTCACATGGTATATGATTTCAACTAAAGGACATTCTGAAAAAAAGGCAAAAAAAACTATGGAGACAGTAGCAGAATCAGTGGTTGACATGGGTTGGGGGGAAGAAGGATGGGTAGGCACAGCCCAGAGGATGTAAGGCAGTGAAACTATTCTGTATGATATTATAATGGTGGATATGTGTCTATATATTTATTGAAACCCAAAGAATGTACACCACCAAGAGTGGACCTTAGCATAAACCACAGACTTTGGGTGATTATAATGTGTCCACGTAGGTTCATCGGTTGTAACGAACATGTCACTGGGGAAGGATGTTGATAAGTGAGGAGGCTGTGCACGTGTAGGGGTGAGGCTACATGCGAGATCTTTGTACCTCCTCTTTGGTTATGCCGTGAGCCTCAAACTGCTCTAACAAAGTCTATTTAAAACACATCTTTGGGAGGGTGACTTACAATATCAGAGGGGCTGCTTTTAGAAGAGAAAATGGACAGTGAGGTGCCAGAACCACACACACCAGGGATCTATTCTGCAGGATGTGGATGTATGTATGTGAATGCATTCGTGCATCATGTGTAGGTGAGTGCACGTGCATATGCATGTGCAAGTAGGCATGCATGCATGTGTTAGTGTGTGCATGTGTGTACATGCAGGTTTGCATGCATGTGTGTATGTTTATATGCATGTGGCTGTGTATACACATGGGCATATATTTGTGTGCATATTTATATGTACGAAAGTATATGGGCTGTAAATTGTGACTCAAGATGGAGTTTTTAGCAACAGGTCGCTTCAGTCATAGGACAGGCTACTTCGCTCAATAGTAAATTCCCTGTCCCTAGAGGCATCTGAGAACCTGAGTGTTCCCTCTCTAGTCATGTTGTAGACAGACCTGCTGGGTTTGTGGGGGCTGGTGGGTCTGTGTGGTAAGCTCCCTCCTAGAGCTAAGTCTGTGCACCTGGAGCACTCCTGCATGAAGGTCTCTGCATCTTCCTTTAGCAACCTCTTGCCAGGAATTTTCTACAGGTGCCTTTTCCTGAGAGAAGACTCTGAGTGTTCACTTCCTGCCTTATGTATGTTCACCTCCAGCTCTGAGAATCCCGAAAGCCCAGCTCAGGGAATCAGAGAGTGCTGAGGGAGCCCAGAGGCCCCAACTGGGGAACATGATGCCGTCGAGGCCGAGAAATGGACATTTTTCCTGCATCCCTCTCAATACTTTCCTAATATAATTATCTGAAGCTATATCTCTCTAAGGTATTGAGGAACTTAAATAGCTTGATTACCGTGGAAACAAATGGTATCACCCTTCTTTTCTGTAAGTCCTGGAAAATTTATGGCTTCCTCCCCATTGCTTCCTAAGTACTGATTTGTTACCAAGTTGTGCAATAATCAGAAATTTGAAGTGATTTATGTCCTGTCCCCCAACAGGATGCATTTTACTTTACTTGTAGCTTCACATAATAAGTTTAAACTCTAGTTCCCAAATCATTCAGTGATGACTTTGTACAGAATTATAAATAAGAAATAGCTGTTATCATCATATGCATTGTGAAATCTTCGAAAATAAAACACCAGCCTTGGCCACGTCTCTCATAGTTTTATTTAAGTAATAATATGCTTGGAGATTTTTAGCAATGGCTCACCTAATCAGTTAATAGTATTCTACTGATGTTAACCATTACAGTTACTTTTGGGAGTTAATTTGGCTAGGCTCTTGTGGCCATTTGTTAGGTCAAATGCTTGCATGATGCTGCTGTGAAGGTATTTGTGGATGTGGTTAATGAAATGATCTACAATCATTTCACTGTAGTGAAGGAGGTTACCCTCCATAATTCAGGTAGGCCTCATCCATTCAGGTGAAGGCTTTTAAGAGCAAAAAGTGAGGTTTCCTATGGAAGAAGACATTCTGCTTCAAGGCTGCAGCCATCAACTCTTCCTGAACGTCTACCCGCTGGTCTGCTCAAGAGACTGCAGACATGCCAGCCCCCACAATCACATGAGCCAATCCTTTGGTTCTATTTCTCTGGTGAACTCTGAATGACAGATTTTGGTACCAAGATGGTGCTAGAGGAGCAGAATCTTCAGTATGAATTTTCTGAGTTAGTTATGTGTTTTTTGGTATTGGTTCTCTACGCTGACAGATTTAAAGGCCCCATGCCTCTATTTTCAGTGGTAAAGAGGATAGTGATTGTCCATGGTAGGATGTGCCAAGAGAGATACAAAATATATCACCACTGGACACTCCTAATCAAATACTCTTAAGAATCAAGCTTCTGGGTGATCATGTATAGGTTACCTTAGAACATTTTTGTCAAACTCATGAGTATAATGAGATTGGCAGTTGCTCTTAACTGTGCTGGACAAATGATGAGTTTAGGATTTCAAATTCCCAGCTCAAGCAACACATAAATAACCTGAAAGTTTCTATGCCCTGAAAGAAACCCTATCTCTTGCAGCCCTAGAGCTGAGACTTCTGACCATTAAATCCAGAGGTTCATCCTGTCAGTGGCTGAATTACCATGTAGATCAAATGCCCAAGCTCACAGTCAGTCCACTGTTGCAGGGGACACTGAATGGAAAGCAATGGGACCCTGGAAATTGGCAGGGGAATACATGGTTCGATTCTGATGAGGCTTGAACACTGAACCCTTAAATTCTACCAAGTCTTCTCTGCCAGTAGAAGCAGCCCATGCAGCCATGTGTGAGGAGGTGAACCCTCCTTTGACAGAGGAGCCCATTACGGCCTCCCCTCAGGTAGTTGGCTTGCAAGACACTGTTGATCCTCAGGACCCACCTCTACCACCTCTCTTCGCTTCTGGATCTAGAACTAGACTCAGGTCTGAGTGGACTCCAAAGGATGAGGGGCACAGTGTGACCCATGAGGACGTGTGCCACACTCGGACAGAAGTGTATGACTTTTCCAACTTCTAAATCTGGGGAATATGTGTGGAAATTGATATTAAGAGTGTGGGATAATGGTGAAAGAAACAAAATTGGAGCTGAATTTATTCATGTGGGCCAATGAACAGACATTCTGGATTTAATGTTTGGGTCATGGGATAAGAAAGATCTCTAATGGATGGCTGGTTGGCTGGCTGAACACAGATCAAAAGATGGAAAATAGTAAATGAGGTTGAAATGCCACCTGCCTTGATATACTATAGAGAAAGGTATGCAAAAGTTTTGGGAGATGGGAATGTTGAGTGGATTTGTCACATAAGACCTGCTCACTCATCTCAGGATTACACGTCTCTCATGTCCACCATGAGAAACATATTTTTGAGAGCTTCAGAATCCTTGAAGCATTCTGTGGTCATGCTTCCACACTGACCAAACCTTACAGGGAGAAGCATGGTGCAGAAGGAGATGCATGGAGCATCCTCCTGAATGCAACAGGAGGACGTGGATCCTGAGCCAGGAGAAGCCAAGTGGAGGCACTTAATTGCCAAAAATAAGCTAGTCATGGTTGCCACGATGGATGGCAGAGTCCAATCAGTAGTCAGATTGGTGGAACTCAATAGTAGATCATCGTATCCCTAGAAAAGGAGGAGACGGGCAGTTCTACTAAATCCTGATTTGATCAGTATAAGCAGAAGAGTTCTAAGTCTAGTGAACAGATTTCTAACTACGTTCATGACTTCTACATCAGTTCCCAGACTGAGGGTTCAGAGACCCAGAATCCCTTTGATGAAGGGCAAGCTGGGTCCTCTTGAGGAAGGACTCCACTATGTTGCTAACAATTTATACTGTGAATCTTTGTCCCAGCTCTCCCAAAAAGGATCTTTTTTTACCAGGCTAACTGTGCATTGGGGAAAAGGAAATATCAGACCTGTCGGGAACTTCTAGACATTGTACCTGAACTGCCACTGGCTCTGGGAGACTCAAATATCACCATGTCCCCTAGTCAGAGTGGGGGCTTATGGAGGTCAGGTAAATGATGGAGTTTTAGCTCATCTGTCTCACAGTGAGTCCTGTGGGTATTTAAACCCTCCCTGTGATTATTTCCCCAGCTCTGGAATGCATACTAGGAATACACACAATTAGCAGTTGGCAGAATCCATTCTCACGTTCATTTCTTAACCTGTGGAGTGAAGGCTATTGTGGTGGGAAAGGCCAAGTGGAAGCTACTAGAACTGCCTCCACCCAGGAAAATAGTAAACTTTTTAAAAAAATTTTTATTTATTTATGATAGTCACACACACACACACACACACACACACAGGCAGAGACATAGGCAGAGGGAGAAGCAGGCTCCATGCACCGGGAGCCCGACATGGGATTCGATCCCGGGTCTCCAGGATCGCGCCCTGGGCCAAAGGCAGGCGCCAAACCGCTGCGCCACCCAGGGATCCCAGGAAAATAGTAAACTTAAAACAATACCACATTCCTGGAGAGACTCCAGAGATTAATGTTATCTTCAAGGACTAGAAGGATGTAGGGGGTGGTGATTGCCACCAGGTCCCCAGTCAACTCTCCTATTTGGCTGGTGCTAAAGACAGCTGGAGGATTTCTGTAAGTTTATCCAGGTGTTAACTCTACTAGCAGCTGCTGTACCACAAGTGGTCTCCTTGCCTGAGCAAATTACCACATTGCCTGGTACCTGGTATGCAGCCACTGACCATGCAAATACTTTTTCCCCCTCCATATCTCTTCATAAAGACCAGCAGAACATTTGCTTTCAGCTGGCAAGGCTGGCAGTACACCTGCACTGTCCTACTTCTGGGGGATATCAGCTCTCCAGCCCTATGTCATATTTAGTCCACAGGGACCTTGACCACTTTCCCTTCCACAAGACATCACACTGATCAATCACATGGGTGATACTATGCTAACTGGAACTACCGAGCACTAGGCTTATTGGATACTAGACTTATCGGCAAGACATACACCTGTCAGAGGATATGCTGAGTGAAATAAGTCAATCGGAGAAGGACAAACATTATATGTTCTCATTCATTTGGGGAATATAAAGAATAGTGAAAGGGAATAGAAGGGAAGGGAGAGGAAATGGGTAGTAAATATCAGAAAGGGAGACAGAACATAAAGACTCCTAACTCTGGGAAACGAACTAGGGGTAATCGAAGGGGAGGAGTGAGGGGGGTGGGGGTGAATGGGTGACGGGCACTGGGGGGGGCACTTGACGAGATGAGCACTGGGTGTTATTCTGTATGTTGGCAAATTGAACACCAATAAAAAATAAATTTATTATTAATAAAAAAATATAAAAACATAAAAAACCCATTACTCAAAAAACAAATAATCCAGTTAATAAATGGAGAGAAGACACAGATATTTTTCCAAAGAAGATAGCCAACAGAAAAAAAAAAGAAATAAATAAATTCAGTGGCCTTTTACCTCCGTGAAATTTCTAGGGGCCCAGTGGTGCAGAGCACGTTGAGAAATCCATTCTATGGTCAAGGAAAAGTTGTTACATTTGGCCCTTCCCACAACAAAAAAAGACACACTACACCTAGTGGGCCTCTTTGGATTTATAGGCAACGTATTTCCCATTTGGATGTGTTACTCCAGCCCATTTACTGAGTGTCCTGACAGAGCTGCTAGTTTTGAGTGGGGCTCAGGATAAGAGAAGGCTCTGCAAGAGGTCCAGGCTGCTGTGCAAGGAGGTGTCAAGGAGGTCTGGGAAAGTGGTAAACGGATAGACCTCAATGAATGGGCAAAAGTGTGAAATGAATTTGTGTCCTATATGAATGCTCATTAAAGGCTGCCCTCAGCAGGGGAGGATTTTAATGACCCATTCTGCGAATACCAGTCATCCCTTTTCCCCAGCCAGTCCTGCCAAGTGGCTATTGTTACAGGACAGAGGTCATGTATAGCTTAGTATCATGGACTTCCACTCACCAAGGACAGCTTGGTTATAGGAGTGCCCATTCTGCCAGCAGTAGAGACCAACACTGAGCTCCTGATAGGGCACCATTCTCAGGGGTGATCAGCTGGCTATCTGGTGGCAGATTGATGACACTGTCCTGCTTCCATCATGGAATGGGCAGCATTTTGTTCCCACTGAAACAGACACTTATTCTGAATATGGATTTGCCTTCCCTTCATGCAATGCTTCTGCCAAAACTACTGTTTGTGGATTACAGGATGCCTTATCCATTAGTGTAGTATTCCACACAGCATTGCTTCTGATCAAGGAACTCACTTCACAGCAAAAGAAGTATGGCAATGGGCCCATGCTCATGGAATTCACAATCTTACTGTGTTTCTTACTACCCTAAAGCAGCTGGCCTGACAGCATGGTCTTTTGAAGATCCAGTTGCAATACCAGCTGGGTGGCAACACATTGCAGGGTTGGGGGCAAGGTTCTTCAGGAGGCTGTATATGCTCCAAATCAGCACCCAATTTATGGTGCAGTTTCCCCCATAGCCAAGATTCATGTGTCCAGGAATCAAGATGTGGAAATGGGAATGGCACCATATACTACTGCACCTAGAGACTCACTAGCAAAATTTTTTATTTATGTCCCCATGACTTTATGCTCTGCTGGCTTACAGATCTTAGTTTCAAAGGCAGGAATGCTTCCACCAGGAGACACAACAATAATTCCATTGAACTGGAAGTTAAGACTACCACCTGACCATCTTGGACTCCTCATGACTGAATACACAGGCAAAGAAAGAAGTTAGTTTGCTGGCTGGAGTGACTGATCCTAACTATAACTGTTGCAGTCAGAAGTTGGGTTTAGTTTGGGGGAAACTGGGCTGTACCCCACAATGGAGGTGAGGAAGAGTCTGGAACACTTACCTTAGGGCATCTCCTAGTTCTATTATGTCCTGTGATTAAGGTCAATGGAAAGCTACAACAAGTCAATTGAGTCAGTACTGCTAGCAGCCCAGACCCTTCAGGAATGGGTAATGGGGTTACCCTACCAAGGAAAGAACCACAACTTCCTGAGGAAAGAACCACAAGTTCCTTTGCCTTCCTTTGAAGGCAAAGACAATATGGAGTTGGTAGTGGAAAAAGATAGTTATAAATAGCAGCTATGACCAGTTACAGAAACCAGGATTATAATTGATTTTATTACGAATATGTTTGTATGTGTATAATCTCTTTTTCTTCCCTCTCTTAATTCCTTATCATGTAACATAAGTTGTACTGACTTCATATTATAGAATTTGAATATTTTTAACTTTACATCATGGTATTTAAGTTATGGTATATTGAGGAGAAGAGTGAGCATCGCCTAAGGACTTTAATCCTCTTCTGGGGAAAGGGTTAGTGTGCTTTCAGTTGTATACATGATAGTTGTATCATATTAGGCAGAAGCATGACTTCACTGCTATCTTTATTTGGAGACTAAGTATGGTTTACAGGGATGGCTATGGGTGCCACATTGACAAAGGGTAGATTGTAATGATTAGTTCTATGTGTTAAGTTGGTTGGCTATAGTGCCCAGTGTTTAGTGAAGCTCTAGTCTAGATATTGCTGGGAAAGCATGCAGTAGACATGATAAACTTCTACGAGGAGCTGACTTTAAATAAAGGAGATTGCTTAGAGTATGTGCCCGGATACGTGGGTGGGCCTCATGTAGTCAGTTGAAGAACTCAAGAGCAATCTGAGGTTTCCTGGGGAAGAAAAATCTCTGCTTCAAGACTAGAGCAACAACTCTTGCCTGGGTTTTCTGCTTGCTGGCCTCTGTCACTGGGAGACTTGCCAGCCTCCCCACTCATCATGGGAGCCAATTCCTAAAACAAGTATTTATATCTATTTTTTGTACTGGTTCTGTTTCTCTGGAGAGTTCTGACTTATACAAACAATAATTAATTTTTAATAGCAGAAGATATTATCCCTATTTTAATATAAAACAAACTGAAGTCTTAAGTGATGTGTCCAAGGTGATGCAAAGTGAGGAGAGAACCAAGAGTCGGAAGGAAGTTGGTGAAAATCAGTAATCTGGTCGGGTCTTACAAAGACATTGGAAAGCAATACTGTTTTGTTTTTATTAAACTGACCCATTAGTTCTACTTGAGATGAACAGAAGGAGTGTGAATCCTCTAAAAAGATTAATGGACTTCATTCTCATGCTATATGCAAATGTGTCCTGTAATTTACTAAGACATGAATTTACTAAGTCTAGAATTATGAAGACTGTAAAATATCAGGTCAACAAAAATCAAGGCTGCCCCAAGAGTGACTTCACCCTGGAGGGAAAAGATGGTATAAAGTTGTCTTACCTCAGTGAGTTGGCACGGTGCCCTCGCCTCTGCCACTACTGTCTGGGTGGTGAGCACCAACAAAGCAAAATAAAACCGCAGCAAACAATACGATGACACCAGCACTCTGTTCCTTCTCATCATGGCTTCAGTTATGTGACAAAATGGAAAAGCACTCACAAGTTTTTCAGAACATTAGAGATGCCCCATCAAGCTGACATTGTCTGCCTTTTGGAAAGGGCAGCCTGTTGGGTCCCATCTGCAGACATCGCCTTCTGGTGTGGTTTATGGGGTGCATGTATGTGTTTCTTTTTAACTGATTCCATCAGCTGAGTTTTTCCCTGGGTAGGGAAGACTAGAAAAAAGTACTTTGTCTTTATGAGCAATGTGGAGATACGTCATGAGAAAGAAGGTAGTAAGAGTGGTAGAATTTTGCAGAACAGAATCCAAACTTGTTGTGGGAATCAAGTGTGCCCCATGCCTCTTGGCCATTTGCACACTGACAATCCACATCACCAACCTTGCTGTCATAGGCATCTCTTGGTTGTCCAGAAGGGCTGGTCATGTGTCACTAGAGTGTAAAATCCCCTAAAGATCCAGATGAGGGCAGCCCGGGTGGCTCAGCGGTTTAGCGCCGCCTTACAGCCCAGAGCGTGATCCTGGGGACCTGGGATCGAGTCCCGCATCGGACTCCCTGCATGGAGCCTGCCTCTCCCTCTGCCTGTCTCTCTGCCTCTCTCTCTCTCTCTGTCTCTCATGAATAAATAAAATCTTAAAAAAAAAAAAAAAGATCTGGATGAGTTACAGTGGGCTCTGTCCTATGAGGAGGATCACAGAACCCTCATGGCTATTACCAGTAATCACAAATTCTTTTCCATGGCTAGTTTACTACTATTTTAAAAATGAATTTTGGTTAAATGCTTTGTGGTTGAAATGTAATTTCTGACTAAAATAGTTTTCTTGAGCTCCATCCATTGCTTCGGCTAAATAGGTATGAAACTGACACCTTAAAGATCCACTTTATGTTTCTCAGTAGAAAAAGAAAAAGAAACCAGAAAATGGAACCTCCAGTGGCAGAGGAGATGAAAAAAATACCATTTCCTTAACAGATTCCACCAGTCAATTCAGGTTCATTTTTAAGGAGCCTACATCTCTCCATTTTTCTAAAACTGCAAAACCAACTGCCCTTTTAATCTTTTATAAGAAGTCTCAGGGATAGAAATTTTCTCTCTGTATCTATCCCACAATTCTTACAGAATCTGGCCTTCAATTAACATCACATTATTAATAATGATTGCTAGTATTTTTGTCCCAAATACTAAGCTGAGCATTTATGAGATTAACTAATTTACTCTTCCCCCAAACTCAGAGTGACAGGTACAATCATCCTCATTTTACAGATGAGGAGACACAGGCACAGGAAGATGTCACAGGGTCGGTCAATAAATAGAAGGACCCTGACTTACACTTGGCAGCTGCACCCCAGGCTCACCCTGTTTGCTCATAAATCAATCAGCACCATCTTTCATCTGGACCATGCCTTGAATGCTCGGTGGCAGGAGCCCCTGGGCTCCCAACAGGAGAAGCCAGCCAACTTCTCCCGGCAGAGGAGAGGGGGTGGCATCAAGGGGTCTGGCTTATTCCCAGTGATGACAAGCTGCATGGTCTGGGGCAGGCCCCCTGACTACCTGGACCTCTGCATCCACATCTGTGCCCTGGAAGGGTCCCCAGCACCCTACCAAGCTGACACCTGGAAGTGCATTGGATTGAATTTGACCCCAGAACAAAAGCTGGGGTTTTTATGGGAGAGCTGGGGGGATGGCCTGGCCCAGCGGTGCCTTCCTGGGAGAAAGCCAAACCCTGAAGAAGGTCTCAAGCTGCCTCCAAGCTCCCCACAGATGGGGTGGGGTCACCGTCCTGTCCTGCCTGTGGGTCTGAGTTTTGACGGGCATGAGGAAGTGGTTCTGCCCTTGTCATCAGGAAAGTGACACTCCAGCAGCCTGCTCCCTTCCAAAAATAAGTTGCCTACAAAACTTCAGAATGGCTTTGTTTTGACAGCTGGGATTTGGTCGTGCTTTAAGGATGGGTTCATTTTCAGCCTAGAAATTACTCATAAGCTAAATGCCAGCTTTTCTCATCCCACAGAAGGCAGCCCAAGCACAGGGATGTAGAGGAGGAGGTCTGAAGTTGTTGGGGCTCCAGGTGGCCCAGGGCAGCCCGAAAGGGACCCGCTGCCCAACCAGAGAGCCAACGCCAGTGCCAAGGGTGATTAGAGCTGCCCAGCACGGGTGTTTCCCAGAAAGAAGTGGGCTTCCTCAGCCCACAGTGACCAACTGACCACCAGACTCCCAAGCCCCAGCCCATCCCTACTTCTGATTAATGTCATGGACACAGCAGGACACCTCCACAGCACTGGTTTGGGTGGCGGGGCTCATATAGCTGGTGTATGACCACAGGACGGTGTCTGCTGGTCTCAAAATTGGAAACACACTGCAGCAGCTGAGTGAGATGTTGATCACAGAGCTCACAGTAGCCCCTTCCAGTCTGCCATCTAGAAACAGCACACATAAAGGCTTGCTTACTGCAGAGAGCCCAACTGGAAAGAAAATGATTCATAAACCAGTGACTTTTCAATTTAGAAAAAACTTCCTGGCTGTTCTAAAGAGTTCACCCTCAAGATTTCTTTATATTGCATAGGCCTGGGTTTTCACTGAAAATATCATGGTAACCCTATGTAGTGTATGCCTGTTATGCTCTTCAACGGGTGGAATGTAGATAATAACAAGTTCAAAGTTCATCTGCAAACATGCTTCCCATGCTGTCCCTGCTATAGGCCAGGCCTGGCTGTTGCTGTTCTTGACCATTTTGTGAGGAGTGCCGCTCCCCTCACACCAGCTCCCCAAGGCCTCACATACAAAGGTCATGCCATCCATGTGGATTCGACCAAATGGTTCACTGCCTGGGCTCTGGCTGCAGGGGGCCCAGTGTGGAACCAGAAGGCAGACCCCCCGCCTCGGTCACAGTCCCCTCTCCTAGGCACACCCAAGGCCTCCTGCCACAGTTATCCCTGACCTCTCACTGCAAGACATCTGGACAAGCCAAAACCACCTGAGGCCTCAGCCTCATGTAGACTGGAGAGGCCACCACAAGTCAGCACGTCAGAGCCAAGCAGTGCCAACAAAGGGGTTGGGAAGCCAGAGTCCTTGGGCTGGCCTCACTGCTGATGCTGTGTGACCCCTGGCAAACCTCTCAACATCTCTGAGTCTCAGGAGCATCATCAAAAAAGAGGAGTTTAATGAAAAGATCTTCACAGGTTCCTTCCAGATCCAATATTCTTTTTTTTTTTTTTCTAAAGATTTTATTTATTTATTCATGATAGTCACACAGAGGGAGACAGAGAGGCAGAGACACAGGCAGAGGGAGAAGCAGGCTCCATGCATCGGGAGCCCGACGTGGGATTCGATCCCGGGTCTCCAGGATCATGCCCCGGGCCAAAGGCAGGCGCCAAACCGCTGCGCCACCCAGGGATCCCCAGATCCAATATTCCATTACTCTGTGGAACTGAAACTATTTCATCCATATACAAAAAGTTAACTTTCTTTTGGCCTATAAAGTAAAGAATTTCTCATAAGTCATGGGAATGAGAACTCATTGACAACAGTTTTCCCAACTCCCTTTAGTCCACAAATATCACCAGATAGAAGCAAGGCACTCTTCAGGGTCTGCTGATCAGGGCTCTGAGACTTTATGGAAATGAGTCTTGTATCGAGGACTCAGCACAACCACTACCACCATTTCTCCCAAATATACTGACCCCTCCTATATGTGATCATGCTGATCTAGTCTATTCTATTTTATTCTGTGCATTTTATTCTATTTTAAAAAATATTGGTTCAAATCCCCTGAATTGGTTTGGTGACTCATGAGAGGGTCACTTCCGAACCCGTGGTTTGAAAGATCCTGCTATAGCCATGATCACAGGAAAGGCTATGCCGATACCAAGGACAGCATTAAAAGAAGTAAGGCACCATCAGAGGGGCTGTCAAGAACTGGACACAGGGACCTGAGCAGGAAGAAGCAAGACAGTGAGCGGCTCAGAATTCAGAGGAGGGAAGGAGCACAGTTGGGGAAGCTTCCTGGCTTCTGGAGGGCCATGGTCTTTTCCTTCCTTACTCAGTGTGTCACTGCTGCTGGCCAATGACCGTGGCCTCTGTCCAAGGGGCAAAGAGCTCTCTCTCTGATGACTTTCCCCTGGAGTTGACCCGAGGGGTACAGATCTGCATCACCTCGTCCTGAATGTTCATGAGGCCTCAGACACAGAAAAGTCATGCATGGACATGACAGGTAGTATTTGATGGTTGTTTCAAGCACAAAATTTTTTTTTAAGTGCAAAAAGGTTAACTTAGAGACTACAGATCAACTTAAATTTCTTCCAAGATTTTCATTTCATTCCACTCTGTGATCTGCCCTAAAAGATGACCCCAAGAGTTGTATCCAGTCCCTTTATCAGAAAAATTAGACTCAAATCCTTGGATCGGAAGACCTCCAATGATGCCTACTGGCTGTACCTTCTTCCCTGAATCGAAGGGATCCACTCAGCCTGGAGTAGGCCCATCCTCTGTTTAACTCCCTGCCCTTGCACTGGTGCCAGGAAGCACTCCAGTCTTTGTCACTAGGCTTCAGGGCCGAGGCACAAGGGTACACCTCTGGACTGGGCACTGCTGGCAGAAATGGGCAGTTCTCCAGGAGGATGGAGCTACTGTGTGCTGGCAGCCGGGCCACAGGGAAAGCCCTGTAGGAAGCCACATGACCAGGAAGATGGGCAGGAAAGGCATCTGGGAGAGAGGCTGGAGGCTACACACTGGCAGAAGCCCCGGGCCCAGAGAGGAGCTCTGGACCCATCTATGGAAAGGGTCCCCACCCTGTCAGCACTTGAGTCTCTCCGGAGGCCTCAATCCCAAAGTTGGCCAAGCAGGGCCTATGTGCAAGGTGTGGGTGCAGCAGGGCTGAGAGGCCCAATCCCCCAGGGTAGCACTAGCAGAGTGCCAGCCTCCTGGGGACCTCCACAGCAACCCACACAGACGAGCCAGGTTTGGGGGCCTCTTCCTATGCCATGTGTAGGGACACATGGGAATAAATCTCCCCTGCTCCTAGGAGAGAATCAGTCCTGCTGCTACCTCAGGTGCCAGGAGTCCTGACGATCTCTCTTGGAAGGGCCTGGATTGAATTTCAGAAGAGCTCGGCACTGTAAAAACACACAGGCACTGTGGTTTGGGTCTCCAAGGACTGACCGCAGGGCTGGGAGCTCCACAGAGGAAACTTCACTAACAGAAACAACCTGGAGAATTGGGCGAGGGGACAAGGGGTGCAGGATAAGGGCATCGAGGCCCCCAGCCTGGTGCACGCAGGTGAGCTGTTCCCGTAAGCAGCTACTGTCTTGGCTCTTGTGGTAGAAATGGCAACTGTGGATGTTTTACTGGGAATACAAAAGGGAAAACCAGTAACAGGTGGTTTTTTTGTTTTGTTTTGTTTTGTTTTGTTGTTTTTTTTTTTTTTTGCTTTTGCTTTGTTTGAGAGGTGAGAAATGAAAACCACACATAACACTTAGAAGGCTGATACACAGGATTTGTCAGCTGGGGTTTGATATGACTGCTGCTGTACCTATGAACATATGCTCACCCAATCCCACAAAGTCCATTTCGCTCACTATCTGGGAGTGCAACCTGGACAGCCCCCACGTGTGGGCAGTGAGCACCCAGCCCCGAGCATGGCTGGTACAGGCTGGGGTGGGCATGCGTTGCGCTGCTGGAGCTAAGTGGACACATTAGCTGCTTTCCTTCTGGGAGCAGAGCTTCCTCCCATGGTGCCTTTCATCAAGAGGGACCTGCTGGGTGTCCCCTGGACTCAACTCTTCCTTGCTGAAGTAGGAGAACCGTTAGCACAGAATGAACGTGAAATGGAAACAAAATGTCTGCTAAGTGTCCAACAGGCTGGGAATGTGGAGAGAAGGCCCAGCGCTGGTTTCCCTTAGCAACACGCTTTAGAGGACAAGACGGTAGGCAACATCTCTCTCCCTGTGGAGTCCTACAAACCTGACGCTAGTCACCAGCCCTCCTGAAGCGCCCTATCGGTTCTGCAAACTAGTCCGGGTATTTTTTGGTAAAGAGCTAGAAATGTTTCCAAAATTATTACTGCCCTTTCCTTTCCAAGTCTTGCCCCCTTTTAAGGCCTAAAGGATGATGTAGTCTGCCCAGAAGGGTGTCCAAGTGAGAGGGTGGGCTTGCACCCCCACGTCTGCCTCCCAGTGAGACCCGGCCACGTGTCCCAACCAGGCTGCAAGGTACAGGGAGCAGACCAAGATAATGGGTTTGCAAATAGACATGGACACAAGACTCAGAGCAACCATTTCACTTTGTGCCGGGGCACCATGCTGGTCTCAAGCGGACTTGAGCTCTGCTGGCTGAGGGCACAGCAGCCACGGTTGTCCTGAGGCTCCTTCCACACTCCTGAGCGTGGGGGTAACATTCCTCAGGACCAGGAGGTGAGACAGGAGGTAATGAGGCCTGAGCACTACCGATCCGGGGACCCTGAGGAAATCGGAGTGCACAGCTCTGAGAGGTCCCTGGACTCCTGCCAAGCATAGGAAGTGAGCTGGTGGGTATGTGGATGGGGCAGTCGACACTGGGCACTCTCCTCAGGGCACGGGTGAGTACACCATCCTGCGTGGCAGGGCTCAACCCAATTCTGGCTAGCATGCTCTAGTCAGAAGACTGGTTTTATACAGAAAGGTTTTAAAAGTCCCACAGAAGGTGGTAAAGCCAAGAGGGAATGCGTGTGGGGCGTTCATGCAGCAAGGCCAGTGAAGAGAGTAGTTCCCAGGTGAAGACGTGGGTCTGCACTGTCCAGTACACTAAAGGGCAGTGCCATGGACCATGGGCACTCGAGAACGCCCCCTGGATTGCAAAGACTGAACGTGAAAAATGGTAAAACACCTCATCAACATTTTTATGTAGATCCCATGTTGAAATGATAATATTTTTAGATATTGGGTTCAATAAATTATAGCATTAAAATGAATTTCAGGGCAGCCGGGGTGGCTGAGCAGTTTGGTGCCACCTTCAGCCCAGGGCTTGATCCTGGAGACCTGGGTTCGAGTCCACGTCAGTCTCCCTGCATGGAGCCTGCTTCTCCCTCTGCCTGTGTCTCTGCCTCTCTCTCTCTCTCTGTGTCTCTCATGAATAAATAAATAAAATCTTTTAAAAAAATGAATTTCACCTTTTAATTTTGTCTCTCTTTTTAAAAAGATTTTATTTATATGAGACAGAGTGAGAGAGAGACCACAGGAGGAGAGGAAGGGGCAGAGGGAGAAGCAATCTCCCCACTGAGCAGGGAGCCTGTGTGGAGCTCAATCCCAGGACCCCGGGATCACGACTGGAGCTGAAGGCAGATGCCTAACCGACTGATCCACCCAGGTGCCCCTAATTTTATCTTTAAAATTATTTTAAATTATTATAAATGTGGCTACCAGAAGATTTTAAATTAGATATGTAGCTTGAATTATAGTTTTATTGGGCAGCGCTGATTTAGAAATCTGGACTCTAATCTTGGCTAATCTAGTCTCTAGCTGGGTAGCAACAGAGGCAAGCTCATTGGACTCCAATTTCTTTTCTGAAATAAGCCCAACTTCCTTCACAGTTAAAAGACTAGCAGAAAATGCTGTCTACACCAGCTATCAGACCAGCATCCCTCTCTTGTTTCTCCGCAGGATACAGGCCTGTCCCGTGTGGCTGAACAGGTCACAGGCTGCACAAGGGTGACACATTGAAGGGAAGGGATCCTGTTCAGAGTATACATAAGTAGATTTGTATATTTATTATTATAATATCCTGGTACCTGGCAATAAGTATCTTGTTCTAACAAAAAGCAATACTCTTTTTCTGATTTGCATAAAAGCTCCGGCGGCCCCACCAGAACCAGAGTCCTGCCTGAATTCCACTGCAAGGACAGCTGCTTTGCTGGTTTGGCCTCGGTCTCTGTCATAGGCCTGATGCATTGGGGGGCAGGAACCTGGTACCTTATTTTTACAAAATGTCACTAGTGTCTGGTGCTAAAGACTTACATTAACCAACTGGGCCATGGCCAGGGCTCACCCAGGATGTGCCACTTACCTTTTCATTTTTTTTCTCATCTGGTTTGCATCCGGTGTTGGTGGGGCTGGACGATGACAGGCCACTGCCAGGCCCCCCTCCGGCCTCCCCGTTGAGGTTGGCTGCACTGACATTGGGAGGCGTGACGGCTGATGCTGCGGATGTAAGTGGGATGGCTGCTCGGGGGCACTGGGCCCCAAGAATCGTCTGCATGGGGGGCTGGTGCAGGTGCTGCGGGGACACCATCGAGTGGGGTCTGAGGCTGGCAGCGGGCAGGCGTGAGGGGGAGTTCTGGGTGCGCAGGGGCGACACGGTGGCTGTTGGCCGGTCTTGGGCCTGGGCTGAGGAGTGGGCAGCTGGAGCACAGGGTTGGAGAGAGAGTGGGGTTGCAAGGTTAGTTTGTCATGGCTGTGCCATCATCGCGGACTCCACCCTGGATACATCCTCCTGGGCTCTCAGCCTCTGTCCTTGGTCCCTCTGCACCCACCCTGCTCCTTGGGGACAGAGATGGGGCCTGGTGCCTGGGGGAACACATCCCGTCTCCCTGAAGCCCTGCTGCAGCACAAACAGCCTGCCCTGGGGAGGAGCAGAAACCTCTTCTCCAAGGTTGTTGCCAGTGTGGACATGTCCCCAGTTCCCATGAAGCCTTCTAACTGGTTTTCTCTGCTTTGATGAGCAGACACACTCACAAGTTCTTTTACATCGCCCTAATGAAAATGTTCATAAATTAAAGCCCATGACAGAATCCTGAAGAAGCCCCAGGACACCCCCTAGAACTATTAGACACCACTGCATGCAAGGTGACCACTGCCAACAGCTGGATTCTGGTTGCTTTAGACCCCAGAACTGTAACTGGCCCTTGGTCCACACTCAGCATTTGAGCTGGCTGAGCTAGGCCTGCGTGCCTGCGGCAGCTCTTGTGGGTGACAGTCACAGGAGGAAGGTGCTGCAGCTTTGGGCCATCACCATGCTCACTGCTATCTGCCTGTGGCTGTTGCCTTGCTCGCACACCAAAGTCAGTGTCTGGATTTATGGAACAGAAATGTCACAATGATGTATCCACCCCCTACTTGCCAGCAAAAATGCCTCCTAAGGGTAGTAGGGTCTAAAGGCCTACCGTTTGTAAAAATCTACCATTTGAAAACATAAAGTTCCTTCCAAACCCAGCACCACATTAAAATTAATCCTGCTGCAGCTTGTGTCAGTAATTTTGAAGAACTGTCTCCTAACTCGTAACAGAAGAAACTTACAGGGGCTCAGAGTGAGCCACATCAGAGCAATGTGACTGGTGACCTGGGCTGGGGACCTAAAGGGAGACATGGGTCATGGCAGCCCACACCACTGCATGCCACGTGGCCCATGCCACATTGCACAACTCAGATTAGATCGTTTTTGCACGGTCATCCAGAGAAGAATTACACTTTACACTGCCCTTATTTCCTACCACCAGAACTCATGGCATTTGTAGCTTCAGCAACATGAAGAAACCACATGTGAGAAAACAAAACAATATTCTCAGCCCCCAAATATGCCTTGAATACATAGTCTACTCATAAATCCTAACAGCGTTTCCCTGGCGTGTGAAGTAACTTGGCTGGGCAAACGAGAGCCCCTCCCCACATGGCCCGGCCTCAGATTCTGACAGCGCTGCGTGGGAAGAGCTGGGGAGATCTAATTACGTGATCCTGGCCTCCCTGGGACTCAGGGACTCTGGCCGTGTCCTCTGTTTCTAGGAGGTGCGATGTATAAGGGCTGATTTATGGTTTTAAAAGTATTCAGAGTTTGGGGCGGGTTTGAATCCTCACTCAATGTGGCCTCACATTTCAAAAGACCAGGTTTTAGGCAATGATGCAGATCAATGAAGCCACTGGGGTCACTCCATCAGCCCAAGGGAACCCGTGACTTGGACAGTGCTCCCAGGGCCATTCGTCTGCCTCTCCCCAGCTATCTGAACTCTCCTTCACCCCAGCCCCCTGGCCCTGGCATGGGGTGCGGCAGCTGGACCAGGCAAGAGTAACAATCACTTGGGCCCAAGAGCCTGCAGGGGCTGCTCCACATTCTCCCACGGAGTCCCACGCTGCTCCCCTCCACCTCTGGCTGGCTTCCACATGCCTGCCACATGGCCCTGCCAAACCCAGTACAGAAGAGGAGACAGTGTTCCAGAGAGTTCTCAGCCTGCCTGCCAGGCAATCCCTTTGACATCCTCCCCCTTCTCTCCCTTGTTCCTCCCTCAGCCACTCCAGCCTCCTCACTGTTCTGCCAACACAGGCTCGCTCTCACCTCAGAGACTGTTGCACAGAATACACTTCCCCAGAGGGCCATGCGTCCCTTTGCCCACTTCGGTCACGGTCACTGCAGACTCTGAGCTCCCGGAGAGCCTGTCCTCGCCCACCCACCCAACAGTGCAGGCTGCCGCTCTGCAAGCCCAGCCACTCCTGGCCCGCGTCATCTCCCCTTCCCTCCCACGGCACCATCTGCTCTCCACACTGTGAGTCCCCCTTCATAGCGTGTGGCTGCTCCTAGCCTGCCTCCCCCCACCTCGAGGTGAGCCCACGAGGGAGCTCCACTTGCTGTGCAGTTCAGCAATCTACCCCCAAACAGTCGCCCTGGGGCCCAGCATGCAGATGCTTGATCAATTTCTTGAATGAATGAACAAGTCTTTGAAAAAAGAGAATTTTCAGATTTTACAGAATTGAACCACTGCAGAAGATAAAACTCTTCCATGAGAAAGAGGGGCATGACTCATCACACTGGCTGGTAGAACAATATGGGGTTCCCCGGAGCCCCAGGAGGATTCATCCTCAGGTTTACCCACCCTGTGCCATCCGACCTTGGACTGACCTAGACCACTTCCCTCCAGTCACCCTGCTACTTAGCAATGCCAAAGCCCCTGTGTGACAGAGGCAGCAGTCTGAGGAAATGTTCCGGTTCCATACTGTTCCCCTCTGCTTCTCCTCCGTAAACCTTTGGCACAGCCCAGCAACTCTGTAGTGCCTGACCCCCCTGGACCTCAGTCAGTTCACTGCTCCGTCATCCCACAGGTGCTTTATAAAGACTAGTTGAACCAATGAATGACCAACCTTACACCAACATTATCCTTTTCTTATCCTCAAGTTTATCACTTCCCACTTCATGGATGAAATGAACATTGGCAACTCCCCAAACTTCAGGCCAGGCCAGCCTCTCTCTCAACTCATCTAGACCCACCCTGCCCTCCGGTCTCAAGGATACAGGGTCCCCACAGGTCTGCCCCATCATGCTCATCTTGATCCTTTCCCCTAGCTCATCACCTTCTCACCTGTATTAAATTTCTCTATTAACTTTCCTCTTGCAATTTACTAAGCAAGTTTATGGCTCCCATTTTTAAACAGTCTTTTTTTTCTGGCCAGTACCTCTTTTTCCCATTTTCCTTTTACCTAGTATTCTTGAAATAGTGCCTATATTTGTTCTTTCTTACTTTTCATTCAATTATTTGCATGATCTGTATTTGCCCTCATGACAGTTGTCATCTCTGCTCTGTGTTCCAGATACATTCCCTTGTGCAGCTTTCTAGTGTTACTAATTTCCATCTACAACTATGTCTGTGCTATAGTCTATGTTACCTATAGAGATTTTGTATTTAAATAGATATATTTTTCCCTTTCCAAAATTTCAAGTTGGTTTTCATATTCACCAGTTTCTGATTCATAACTATCCATCCAATTTTTCCCTTTCATAACACACTGTTTTTTCTTTTTCTTAGGGGGGGGAATGTAGGTGTTATTCTTTCTTTTCCCTTTTAGAGAATTATTTACTTATTTATTTTTATTTATTTGTACTTTTAGCTAGACTCACACCCAATATGGGGCTTGAACCCATGGCTCCAGGATTAAGAGTGGGATGCTCTAATGACTGAGCCTGCCAGGCACCCTTAGAGGATCTTAAATATACTGATATCAAAGCCTTTTTCAGATTTCTCTTTTTTAAAAAAATATTTTATGTATTCATGAGAGCCACAGAGAGAGAGAGAGGCAGAGACACAGGCAGAGGGAGAAGCAGGCTCCATGTAGGGAGCCCGACGTGGGACTCCATCCTGGGACTCACCCTGGGCTGAAGGTGGTGCTAAACCGCTGGGCAACCGGGGCTGCCCCAGATTTCTCTCTTACTTCTCTCCCATTTCTTCAGTTTATTGGCTATCTTTTATGCATTAGTGTTCCCCTTGTGCTTTGAGATTTCAGTATGCAAGCTCCTCTTCAGTATGACTATCCTATTGCTCTTGTATCTTTGGTCACTGCTTCTGCATGGTCCCCTGGGACCTTCTCTCAGAACCAGGTATAACAGGATGGTTATAGAGCCAAACTCAGCTCCATGCCCAGGTGGCCCTCTCTATCCTCTCCCATACCCCAGGGAGCAGCTCAGTACTCACAATTCCCCAAGCATGGGGGGACTGTAGCTGTTCAAACCATTGCCCTTGGCTCTGGTCCCCTGATACTCACCAGGGACTTCTTGTCCGTTTTCTCCTGCAGGAGTTGAAAGTCAGCCAACACTGCCTGCTTTTCATTCCAGTAAGCCAATGCTTCAACCCCATTAGCTATTGTGTGTCCCATTTTGTTTTGATCCAAAGAATTGACTTTTTAAAAATTTAAAAACAAACAAATCTCTTTGTGTTTAAAAGAGGGAATGGGGGATTCCCACATGAACTCACTGTCCCATACTATCGAGGAGTTCTTCATTCACTTCTCAGTCTACTGAAATATAGTTTGTCACTTTCTTTCCATCAAATATTACCTGAACAAGATCAATTATGACTCCACCTGTTAGTGAATTTAATGGACACTTTTCTGTTTTCAGAAAAAAGTATCCACTGATCTAGTTGCTTAACTTTACACCAATACCACACTGACTTTATTACTGTAGCCTTATGTCCTGAAATCAGTGTTAGCCTTCCAACTTTGTTGTTCCTTTCAAGGTCGTTTGGCTATTCTAGGTCCTTTGAATGCCTATATGAATTTGAGAAACAGGTTACTAATTTCTACAAAAAAGTAGACTGGGGAGGGGCGTCTGAATGTCTCAGGTGGTTAAGCATCTGCCTTCAGCTCAGGTCATGATCTCAGGGTCCTGGGATATAGAGCCCCACACCAGGCTCCTTGCTCTGCAGGGAGTCTGCTTCTCTCTCTCTCCCTCTCCCTCTGTGTTCTCCCCCTCTCTCAAATACATAAAATCTTAAAAAAGATGTTGAGTGCATTTGTGATTGGTATTCCATTGAATCTATAGGTCAAAATTTTGGATAATAAATCCCTTAACAATAGTAAATCTTCTCACTCATAGATAAAGTGTTTTTTTCTCAGCTTTTTCAGTCATATTCAATTTCTCTTAGCAATATTTGGTAGTTTTCAGCAGACAACTATTCTTCTTTTATCAGATGTGTCCCTAACTATTTTTCATGTTCTTAAAATTGTTATTATCTTTTAAAATATCATTTCCAATTATTCACCACTAGTATGTAAAAATATACTGATTTTTGTATATTAATCTTGTATTCTGCAACCTTGCTGAATTCGTTTATTAGCTATACAGAAAGTTCTGTGTGAGTGTGGATTGCCCAGGGTTTTCTATATTCGAGACCATGTTATCTGCAAATAGATATAATTTTCCTCCCTCCTTTCCAATCTGCATGCTTTTTATATCTTTTTCTTGACTAACTGCTCTGGATAGAATTTATAGTACAATATTAAATAGAATCGGCAAGAGTGGATATTCTTGTTTAATCCTGACCTCAGGGGAAAAGCTTTCTATCTCTCACCATTAAGTCTGAGGTTAGCTGTGGTTTTCATGGATGCCCTTTATCAGGTCGAGCAGCTCACTTCTATTTTCTCATTTTCTGACAGTTTTTAATCAGGAATGTGTGTTGGATTTTGTAAAAAAAATTTTTTTCCATATCTGTTGAACTGGTCATATTATTTTTATTCTTTGATTTCTTTTATTTAATTATTTTTTACTGGTGTTCAATTTGCCAACATATAGCATAACACCCAGTGCACATCCCATCAAGTGCCCCCCTCAGTGCCCGTCACCCAGTCACCCCCACCCCCCGGCCACCTCCCCTTCCACCCCTCCTAGTTCGTTTCCCAGAGTTAGGAGTCTCTCATGTTCTGTCTCCCTCCCTGATATTTCCCACTCATTTTCTCTCCTTTTCCCTTTATTCCCTTTCACTATTTTTTATATTCCCCAAATGAATGAGACCATATAATGTTTGTCCTTCTCCGATTGACTTATTTCACTCAGCATAATACCCTCCAGTTCCATCCATGTCGAAGCAAATGGTGGGTATTTGCCGATTCTAATGGCTGAGGAATATTCCATTGTATACATAGACCACATCTTCTTTATCCATTCATCTTTCGGTGGACACCGAGGCTCCTTCCACAGTTTGGCTATTGTGGACATTGCTGCTAGAAACATCGGGGTGCAGGTGTCCCGGCGTTTCATTGCATCTGTATCTTTGGGGTAAATCCCCAGCAGTGCAATTGCTGGGTCGTAAGGCAGGTCTATTTTTAACTCTTTGAGGAACCTCCACACAGTTTTCCAGTGGCTGCACCAGTTCACATTCCCACCAACAGTGCAAGAGGGTTCCCCTTTCTCCGCATCCTCTCCAACATTTGTGGTTTCCTGCCTTGTTAATTTTCCCCATTCTCACTGGTGTGAGGTGGGATCTCATTGTGATTTTGATTTGTATTTCCCTGATGGCAAGTGATGCGGAGCATTTTCTCATGTGCGTGTTGGCCATGTCTGTGTCTTCCTCTGTGAGATTTCTGTTCATGTCTTTTGCCCATTTCATGATTGGATTGTTTGTTTCTTTGCTGTTGAGTTTAATAAGTTCTTTATAGATCTCGGGAACTAGCCCTTTATCCGATAGGTCATTTGCAAATATCCTCTCCCTTTCTGTAGGTTGTCTTTTAGTTTTGTTGACTGTTTCTTTTAAGATACCCAGGAATAAACCTAACCAAAGTGGTAAAGGATCTATACCCTAAAAACTACAGAACACCTCTGAAAGAAATTGAGGAAGACACAAAGAGATGGAAAAATATTCCCTGCTCATGGATTGGAAGAATTAATATTGTGAAAATGTCAATGTTACCCAGAGCAATTTACACATTCAATGCACTCCCCATCAAAATGCCATGGACTTTCTTCAGAGAGTTGGAACAAATCATCTTAAGATTTGTGTGGAATCAGAAAAGACCCCGAATAGCCAGGGGAATTTTATTTTTTTTAAAAAAAATTTTTTTAGAAATTTTTATTTATTTATGATAGTCACACAGAGAGAGAGAGAGAGGCAGAGACACAGGCAGAGGGAGAAGCAGGCTCCATGCACTGGGAGCCTGACGTGGGATTCGATCCCGGGTCTCCAGGATCGTGCCCTGGGCCAAAGGCAGGCGCTAAACCACTGCGCCACCCAGGGATCCCAGCCAGGGGAATTTTAAAAAAGAAAACCATATCTGGGGGCATCACAATGCCAGATTTCAGGTTGTACTACAAAGATGTGGTCATCAAGACAGTGTGGTACTGGCACAAAAACAAGACACATAGATCAATGGAACAGAATAGAGAATCCAGAAGTGGACCCTCAACTTTATGGTCAACTAATATTCAACAAAGGAGGAAAGACTATCCACTGGAAAAAAGTCAGTCTCTTCCATAAATGGTGCTGGGAAAATTGGACAGCCACGTGCAAAAGATTGAAACTGGACCATTCTCTTTCACCATACACAAAGATAAACTCAAAATGGATGAAAGATCTAAATGTGAGACAAGATTCCATCACAACCCTAGAGGAGAACACAGGCAACACCCTTTATGAACTTGGCCACAGTAACTTCTTGCAAGATACATCCATGAAGGCAAGAGAAACAAAAGGAAAAATGAACTATTGGGACTTCATAAAGATAAGAAGCTTTTGCACAGCAAAGGATACAGTCAACAAAACTCAAAGACAACCTACAGAATGGGAGAGGATATTTGCAAATGACGTATCTTTGATTTCTACATACAGTAAGTTATGTTGATTGGTAAATGTAAATCAAATCTTGAATTTCTAGGAGAAACTCTACTTAGTCATCATATATTATCCTTTTTATTTATTGCTATAATCGATTGCTAAATTTTTTATAGAGTTTTTACATCTATGTTTATGAGTTATATTGGTCTTTTTAAAATTTTCTTTCAATGTCTTTGTCTGGTTTGGGTATGAGGGTAAAGTTGGCCTTACAGAAAGTTAGGAAATATTCTCCCTTCTTTTCAATTTTCTGGAAGAGTTTCTATAGAATTGTATTTTTTTTCCTTAACCATTAGGTATAATCTAACGATGAAGTCACTTAGGCTTGGAGATCTCTTTGTGGAAAATTTTTAACTAATTCAATTTCTTTAACTAATAGACATAGGCCTATTCAGATTATTGTTTCTAAAGTTTATCAATTTCTGTTTTTAAGAAATTTATCTGTTTTGTGTAATTTGTTGAGTTTATTGGCATAAAAATTTTTTTAAGGATTTTATTTATTTATTTGAGACAGAGAGCGTGAGCAGGGGTGGAGGAGGGGCAGAGGGAGAGAGAGCAGCAGACTCCCTGCTGAGCAGGGAGCCCAGGGTGGGGCTCTATCCTAAGACCCTGAGATCATGACCTGAACCGAAGGCTTAACCGACTGAGCCACTCAGGTGCCCCTACTAGCATAATCTTTTAAATAATCCTTTATTATTCTGTAAAATCTGAAGTAAAATAATAATCCCTAATTATTCTGTAACATCTATTATTCTTAGTATTGATGATTTGTGTATTCTCTCTTATTCTTTATCCCTCTGGCTAGATGTTTATTGATTTATTACTGATCTTTTCAATGAACTAGATTTTTGTTTCATTGATTTTCTCTATTGTTTTTCTGTCTTCTATTTCATTTATTTCTGCACTGAATTTTTTTCTGCTTCTTTTATGATTCCTTTGCTCTTTTAGTTCTAATTTCTTAAAGTAAAACTGAGGTGATTGATTTGATATCTGTTTTGTTCCTAACATAGGTTTTGAATGCTATAAGTTTCCACTTAAGTACTGCTTAAGAGGCATCCCGCACATTTTGATATACTGTATCTTCATTTTCATTAAGTTCAAAATGCTTCCTAATATCACTTTTGATTTCTTCTTTCATCCATGGGTTACTTTTAAGTGTATGTGCCATTTATTTGGGGATATTTGGGGGTATCTTTGTGTTACTAATTTCTAATTCATCGGTATTGTAGTTAGGGAATGTGATTTATGATACTTGAATCCCTTTAAATTTATTGAGATTGAAATACTATGGCCCAAAATGTAGTCTATCTTGGAAAATGTTGTTCACTCGAAAAGAATGTGTATTTTGCTCTTGGTGTAGCGCTTCATAAATGTCAATTAAGTCAAAATAGTTACAGGTTGCTAAAATGCTTTATATTCTTACCAATATTCTGTCTACTTCTTCTGCCAATTATCAAGAGAAGTATTTAAATCTTTGACTGTAATTGTGAATTAGTCTATTTATTTCTCCTTGCAGCTCTACCAGTAATTGCTTATATATCTTGAAGTTCTGTTATTTGGGTATAAATATTTAGTCTTCTTCACGTACTGACCCCTTCATCATTATGAAATTGCCTTTTCTTTTAGTAAAAATATTCTTTGTTCTAAATTCTACTCTGATATTAATATAACATTTCAGATTTCTTTTTAGTAGTATTAGCATCATACATTTGATCCTCATTATCCATAGATTCTGTATGTGCAAATTCATCTATTAGCTAAAATTGATTTGTAACCTCCAAATCAATACCTATGGTGTGGGACACCTGGGTGGCTCAGTGGTTGAGCATTTGTCTTTGGCTCAGGGCATGATCCTGGATTCCTGGGATCGAGTCTCGCATTGGGCTCCTTGCATGGAGCCTGCTTCTTCTCCCTCTGCCTATGTCGCTGCCTCTCTCTCTGTGTCTCTCATGAATACATAAATAAAATCTTAAAAAATACCTATGGTGCTTTTGTAGTCATTTACAGATATGCATATACTAGCAAAAAATTGAAGTCACTGAAACATTTTCCCAGATGAGGTGCAACAAGATGATGCTCTGCCTTCTGGTTTTAGCTCATACAGAGATGCCCAGAGACAGAGATGGGAGGGGCAGGGAAGTGCAGTGCAAGACGCTCCAGCTCTGGGACTCAATGGATAGGCTTGAATCTTGCTTGTCACCTGTTAGTGGGGTGGTGTCTTGCAGTCACTTCTGAACCTTATTTTCTCTTTTGTAAAATAAATAGAATCTCCCAGAATGACTTATTTTTAGTATTTAAGATTATAATCTCTGTGAGATACATATACACATGCACATATTTCACTTAG
Organism: Canis lupus baileyi; assembly: GCF_048164855.1. NCBI lineage: Eukaryota > Metazoa > Chordata > Mammalia > Carnivora > Canidae > Canis > Canis lupus. Next base: position 37,158,188 of record NC_132848.1, read on the forward strand.
CAGAAATAGTTTAGTATTCACTAATGTGTGGAAAATTTATACAGCATAGCTACTGTGAATAATGAGAATCAACTGCATATCTTCATTTTCTTACTCTTTTACTTATTCATGTTTTTATATTTAAAGTATTAAAATGGTTCCTGTTCACAGCATATAGCTTGGTTTTGTCTTTTTTTTTTAAGGTAATACTTGACAATCTGCATTCTTTTTAAAGTTTAGAGCATTTATATTTATTTTTATGAAAAGGTTTAAACCTACATTTTACTATATGTTTGCTATTTTATTCATGAATTATTTGTTTCCTTTCCTCTCTTTTTATCCTTTCTTTTGGATTAATTGGAAGTTTTTGTGATTCCATTTTACCTCTTCTGTTAATTTATTTGCTGTAACTCTGTTTTGATATTTAGTGCTTGCTTATGTCTTTAATTTACCACAGTCCACCTACAAGCGACTCCATAACTCTTCACACATAGTATAAGAACATACTAATAATAGTAGAATAACATCTAATAGTATAGTATAATAGTATGTTCCTTCACTCCCAACCTCTATACATTTACCATTATACATTTTACTTTTACATGTGTTTTTAAATTATTTATTTAAATTCAGTTTAACACATAACTGCATTATTAGTTACCGGGGTAGAATTTAGTGATTGATCAGTTGCATATAACACCCAGTGCTCATTACACCCAGTGCCCTCCTTAATGCCCACCACCCAGTCACCCCTTCCCCCCACCCACATCCCCTCCAATAACCCTCGTTTGTTTACTAGAGTTCAGCATTTCTTCTGCCTTTTGCCTCCCTCTCAAATTTCATCTTATTTTATTTCCCTATATTCATCTGTTTTGCTTTTTAAATTCCACATGAGTAAAATCATATGGTATTTGTCTTTCTCTGACTTACTTATTTTGCTCAGTATAATACCCTCTGGTGCCATCCATGTCATTGCAAATGGCAACATTTCATTCTTTTTGATGGCTGAGTAATATTTTGTGATATAGAGATATAGATATGGATATCCTTTAACCATTCATCTATTCATCCATTGTTGGACATCTGGGCTTTTTCCATAATTTGGCTATTGTGGATCTTGCTGCTGTGATTATTGGGGTATGTGTGTTTTAAATTTCAAACTGCATTGTTTTTATTCTTGTTTAAACAGTTTGTTATAGTTTAAAGATATTTAAATAATCAGAAAAAAACTTATAGATTGATATATACAGTTAATATTTCTTAAGTCTTTCACTCCCTTTTATAGATCCACATTTCCATCTGATATCATTTTCCACCTTCCTTAAGAATTTTGTTTAACATTTTTCATATTGTGGGTCTATTGGTAATGAAATATTTTAGCTTTACTAGGTGTGAATAATTATTTTGCTTTCATTTTGGAAGAAACTTTTGCTGGATGTAGAATGCTAACTTGACAGATTTATCTTTTTCAGTACTTCTTTCAGTTGCTTCACTATTTTCTCACTTTAGTGTTCCCAACAAGAAATATATAGTCATCTTTGTTTTTTCCAAATTTATGTATCATTTTTTCCCTTGTTGCTTTTTAAGATTTTATCACAGATTTTGAACAATTTGATTATAATTTGCCTTGATGTAGTTCTCCCCATGTTTCTTGTGCTTGGGGCTCACCAGCTGTCTTTGATCTGTGAATTTTAGTTTTCATCAAATTCAGGACAATTTGGTCTATTATTTCTCAAATAATTTTTGTCTCACTTTTCATTTGTCTACTTTGGAGACTCCAATTACACATATATTGGGCCACTTGAAGTTGTCACTGCTCACTGATGCTCATTTTTAAAAGTTCTCTTTTATGTTTGTGTTTCATTTTTCATAATTCCTATTGCTATTAACTTCAAGTTCACTAATATTTCCTTTGGCAATGTCTAACCTGCCATTAATTCTACCCACTGTATTCTTGATCTCACACACTGTAGTTTTTATTTCTAAAAATTTGATTTAGGTCTTTAAAATATCTTTCATGTTTCTACTTAATTTTCTGAGCCATTATAATATATAAGCACACAATAATAGATGCAATTATAATATCTGTTTTTATCTTTATCTGCTAATTCTAACATATGGGTCAGTTCTGATTGGCTGATTTATTTAATCATTGTGAGTCATATTTTCCTTCCTGTGCATAGGAATTTTTTTATTGCTATCAGACATTGTTATTTTTATGTTATTGAGAGCTGGATATTTTTTGCAGTCCTAGAAGTACTCTTGAGCTCATTCTGCAACACAGTTAAATGAACTGGAAACAGTTTGATCTTTCTGAGTTTGCTTTTAAGACTAGGTGGTGGGACTAGAGCAGTAGTTAGCCTAGGGGCTGGGTCAAGGCCCTTGTATAGACTACTCAATGTCATATGAACTGTTTCTCCATCTGGCTGGTGGAACAGGAACTATTTCCAGCACTTTGTGAATGCTGGGCACTGACAGCACTGATCCTTTTTCTCCTAGTTCCCCTGGCTTTGCACAGTTTCCTTGCAAACTCTTGTTCTTATAAATTGTTTCTGGTGGGATGATAAATCTCCTCATTACTTTAGGTTGGTCATAAGCAGAAGCCTAGATTTATCCTTTAGATACAAAAATCAAATTATATCTATTAGTTAAAACCCTCTAATGTGCCCCAATGCCCTTAGGATAAAAACCAAAATTGCATGACAGGTCTAAAAGAACCTCCATGATCTTCCCCTGCTTACCTCTCAGCTTTGCCAGAGGTACTCATTCTCTCCTTTCTTTGTCTTTTCACCCTGACTTCATCTCAGTTTTCAAGTGCACTAGCCTTAGAGGTTTCTCCATGCTTCCACCCTCACCTCATGCTCGGCTGCATCTAAATTCTACCCAGCTTTAAGACCTAAAATTAAATTTGGCCTCTGCAGAGAAATTGTCACCAACATCCTGGTCTTCTCTTGCCATGTCTTTTGTTTCAGTCACATCAAAATAAATAAAGTTACCTAAAATAGAAACTCTGGTATTTCTCATTGCCATGTCTTTGTCCTTGCCGGTCCCTCTGCTAGAACTCTCTTTGTGCTTTGTCTGCTCAGTTCCTATTTGCATTTTAAAAATCAAGACAGGATCACCACCTCTTGAAAACTTTCTGCTCTCTCATTTTCCTCCCCAGTCTGAGTTACATATGTCTCCTCCATGCTTCCATAATACCCTCTGGATACCTCCACTACAGTGCTTTTCAAGCTCTATTGCAAGAATTTATTTTCTTGTCCTCTTTAAGGGGGTATAGAATTGGGGTTTATGTGGTTCTTCTCTACATTTCTAGAGCCTATCAGAGTATCTACCTCTCTTTCAGTTTTTTTTTTTTTTTTGGTTTGGTTTTTATTTTGATTTGGGTTTTTCTGCAGATGAATAAATAACTGTACAAGGCTCTTGCCCCTGCTAAACACTGATATGAGGATGTGTGGACACTGGTGTTTTATAGGGAGAGCTCTGCCCTTGGAAAAAGGAGTTACATTAATCAAGCAGAACAAATCATATTGGATGCTATGGCCAATGCAATTAAGCCTTTGTCAAACTGCCTGACTTTGGCTCAAGATGAGAACATTGATGAAATGCCTTTCAACTGCCTGGGTTGGGGTCTGCTGAAATGGGCAATTACTGCAGTGAACAATCCATTACTTGTACTGTCAACAGCGTGTTTTTTCTCTCTAAATGCAGAATGAAGTGGAAAATGCTATGGGAACTCAGTGGCATTTAATTTACTGATATGATGTGGTAGGAGCCATTCTTTAACTTGACTGTGACAGCAAGTGTGTGGGGATAAGCATGCAGTTGGAATGCACTGGGGAAGCTGTTTTAAACATCCTGTGCCTCACTCTTTCCATATGTAAAATTAGACTGATGGAAGAGAATGCTTGTCACACCATGGTGGTTACTATGGTGATCAATGACTGAGATGCAATGTTGTACTGCCTCTAGCCATGCCAATTTCTTTCAATTCTGCTTGTTATTCCATGGAGGGAGAAATGACTGGCAGGTCTCATTTTCTTCTTTGAACTGGGAAAGTTGCTAGCTAGGCATGGCTTAGAAAGGTGATCATACTGGCATTTTGTGCAGATAACCCAAGGGCTACTGTGCTGGGATATTCACTCTCAGTGAGGACCTGGGCTACCCAAACTCTCCATATCGTGGTGCACATAGAAACGTGTATGTAGCACACTGGTGTGAACAGATTAGATGTTTATAGCCAGGAGGGACCTGGCATGGGACTTTAGTTGCCCCAGGTCCTGCCTGGGTGCTGCAAGGGTCAATGAGGTCAGGATCTTGGGTACTTCAGACCCAGTCACAGCACACCAGTCGGGAAGCTCTGCTGAGGGCTCACTCAATCACTTGGCCACTACAGTGGCTGTATGTCTAGCCAGAGGCTACTAATAAATGTCATCAGATGAACTTAAGCCACGTTACAAGCATGGCTGATTGGAAGGTAATTGTTGGGGGTGAGATGGCTGGTACCAGATAAATATTGTTGCAGAATTCTTATAGTATAAAGACAACTAGTTCTTCCCCGTGGGCCAGAGCTACAAAAGCAGAACTCATTCCTGGCTAATTTAACTAAAACACACATTTCTGAAAGACTATTAGGCACTTACAGAGTCTCTGGGATGGTATAGTCAGTCTTGGAGACTCTGAAGCCAAGACAGTGCCAAGCCCACTCATGAGACCTCCCTGCTACAGATCCCACTGCTGAGGGAAATGGACACTATCCAGAAGGAGGCTGGACAGTGGACACCAGATATGCACCCTGTGCCCAATGATGACTGGCACTGACACCACATGTCCATCCTGCTTCCCCTGAAGGAGGATGCATTTTCACCACTACCTTCTCTCCCAAAGGGATCCACATAGCCCTCATGTTTGCGGATCTTTTTTTTTTTTTTTTAAGATTTTATTTATTTATTTAGTCATGGGAGAAAACATACAGAGAGAGAGAGAGAGAGAGAGAGAGAGAGAGAGAGAGATTGGCAGAGGGAGAAACAGGCTCCATGCAGGGAGCTCAATGTGGGACTTGGTCCCAGGTCTCCAGGATCAGACCCTGGGCTGAAGGCGGCACTAAACTGCTGAGCCACCCGGGCTGCCCTGTTTGCAGCTTTTGAATGTAAGTCACATTACACACAGGCATGTCTGTTCCTAGCATCTAGGTCATGTGTCTGCACTTATCTACAAGGTGAGCTGAACCAGCAGGCTCAGCCTTCTACCATGACGAGGTGGGATTCATATACAGGATGCAAGCCCCATGTAAGGACAGTGATCCAAACCACTGTGGCATGTGCCCATTACACGTTGCAAAGCCACATGTCATTGTCTTCACCATAAACCAGCCCCTCTGGTTTCTTTAGGCTGATGATGCCGTTGTCATTCTCCTAATCACTGGTTCAGAGCTTGCTTCAGCAGCACATATACTAAAATCCCAGTCACTTGTCCGGAAACTGGGCAACTGGACTTGGTTCCTTGCCCTCCCTGAGCATTAGCTTATTTCTAAGTTACAACCATCTGCCTCCTAAAGATTTTGTCATTTGTCTCAATTCTACAGCCGCACTCACTGGGTCTGGGCCCCTTGAGACCTCTCACCTGGGGACAGCAACACCCTTCTAGTGGCTCCCAATTTCAGGCTGCCCCTCATCAATTCTTCCTCCCTACCATGCCTGCAGATATTTGGTAAAGTGCCATTCCTCTTGTGTAAAACCCCTTCAGTGGGTCCCCATAGCTTTCATGAGAGAATTCAACCCCCTAGATCCTTCATTAATAATTTATATTTACTTTTTGGACTCTCTTGCCCTTAGTATTACAGTAATATTCTTATTCTCTAACAGAAGAAGAGAAATAGCTACATGTACTGAATATAGACTAGATGCACCATGCTAGACAGTCCTCACATTATGCCCCTGGAGTTAAGTGCCATTTTACAGAGGGAGAAACCGAGGCAAGCAATAATAATGGTGGCTCAGCCCCCAAACATAGGTCTCAAGCTCATGCCTTCAGGAAGATCTGCGTTTACTCTGTCTTCACTGAATTTCTTGCACCTGGTTGCATCCTATGTGCATGCAGCATGTTATTTCTGTTCACTTGACTATTCCCTTCCTCCTGCTTCAAATGGCACCTTTCTTGGTTTCCCTACCCAAATTACTTTGCTGCTTATTCTGGGATCAACCTCCTCTGAGGAGCCTTTCCCAGCCTCCCCCATCACCCAGCACCCCACTTGGGACCCTCCTCCATAGCACCCAGAGTCCTCCAACCTGGTGGCACCACCTCTCTGGCAGTGTGTGGGAGCTGAGAGCAGGGACGGAGTCCTGTTTTGTTAGGGAGCAGGCTGACTGAAGTGAACTATCCCCTGAAACATTCAGGGTTCTTCCTGTCATATCTAGCAGTCCTTGCTGCCGCGTGCCAGCCCGCACCAGAGTGGCACCAGCACGGGGAGGTGAAGGCCAAGTTCCCCAGAGAATGGCTGGGTGGGCGTGTGGACAGCCACCACCTGCCCTCTTGTCCCATCAGCCGTGACTCGGGAGAAAGTATGGCCCCTGAGGTGCTAAGTATTATCTCGACTTTTCACACTTGAGAAGGTGCCTTCTGGAGCACTTCTAATGGGCCATCTCCTGGCTGGCTAGATTCTAAAAAATCATGTATTTTATTGCTCCAGAGAATTGACACTTTTTGTCCTTTAAGCCTTACTTTGAGAAGAAGAGAGATGATTTCTGAGAGAATAAGGTTGGGGTTGGAGCAAGAACTCTGTCATTCAAATGAAATTCAGTTACACCCCTGCCCCACCTCTGTCCTGGGTTCCTGCACCGCACGGTGACACTGTCGCTGGCTCTACAATTTGGGAAGGTGCTTGGTATGGGCTCCCAGGGGCACCATGAGCCAAGCTTCCCCACTTCCTCAGGGCTCAGCGCTAAGTGTTCAAGCCAGTTGTGCTGACCTTCTCTAGGCCTGTAACGTCCACCCCATAATTTCTTTTCATCTCACACTGTCCTGGGAACAACTGGATTTTCCATAAACTATGTCACCTTGGCTATTGATAAGGCTGCCAAAAAGGTGAAGGTGTCAGTGACCATTACTGCGTCTAGCTTCAAGGCATTTCAGAGAAGGAGCTCTCTGGCTCTGGCTGGTGGGGCGCTGCCTCGCCGGGCAGCCCCCGTGTGCTGGGCACCTGGAAGGCCAGGGCGGCGGGCCCAGCCACTGGTGCCAGTGTTAATCTCATTAGACCATGCAGTCCTCTTGCTACAATGAAGTGTATCAATATTTGGGAATTTTCTAACCCATTTCAGCTGTCAGGACAGGGTAATATAAGTCATTACACTTCCTGGAGATTAGCAGAAGCTTATGATCATGATAAGCATATACAACTTGCCCAGTCTTGGACTGCTTGAAACCTGGGTCATAATATTCCTCCTGAGAACCCCTTGTCAACTTTTCTTCCAGACTGAGACCTTAGGAGCAGCACATACCTGTGGGGACGGTGCCCCGGGCTTGGCTGGTGGCCGGCTGGGCTGTGTGCCGCAGGCAACTGCCCGTCGGTGGAGAGGCCGCTTGGTGCTGGGCCTGGGGTGTGGTGAGGGGAAGGGCTGGCCTTGTGGCAGTGGCTGGGCTGCTCAGACTTCCACCACCTGGGTGGATGGTTGTGGCCATCCCTTTGGCCAGTGGAGACCCTCCAACGACATTATTCCGGGGTGGCCCAGCCCCTCCTACAGGAGCTCTGAGGAAATAAAACAGAGTCAAGTCAGGTGGGGTCACAGATGAAACCACACAATACAGGTTGTTAATAAAAGCCCATTCCTACTTCCTAGCTCTGAGAGATGAAGGCCGCACAGCCCAGGGCACAAATACTAAAACAATGTCAAGATGATCCTGTAGGCAAATGTGCCCAGAGCCCAAGCTTGGCAGTGGAACACTCTTTACAAAACCCTCAGGGGGCTAACTTTCAAAGTAAATAGTTAAGAAACAGCAAAAGAACCCTAAGAATCAATATTAATCAAATATTTTGTACCAGATTCATTCTAAAAAACAGTTGTGTCTGTCCTCACACATCCAGAAGGATGACTCAGCCACATCCCATAAGGCTTGGACACCTCTCTGGTACATGGTGGGAAGCAGGGCAAGGACCCACTTTCTGGACACGGCCTCTGGGAAAGGGCACAGCCATGGCCTTCAGAGGGATGTCAGGGAACTTGCAGTTTTATGCCCGAAATAGATGCCCTTTCACCCCAAGTTTCCAGATGAAACCAATTTACAGTGTTTAAGAAATATAAGAGGAACACAATAACTCTCAAGATGGACTTTAGCCTCTGACCTCCAGGTATGTGCACCAAACTCAGGCACTGGTAGGGAGCATGAACTATGGGGCAGAGTCTGGGGGTCAAGTCCCCTTCTGTTCTCCCTGTGTCTCAGGGGTGAGACCCCAGGGGCCACGTGAGGGCGAGAACAAGCCACCAGGCCCATTGGCAGGTGGGCAGCCCCAGCCCGTGTGGCCAGTACCACCAGGCCATGACCTCAATCAGGGGTGGGCTGGCAGCACTAAGTCAAGGTTCCTGGACAAGCACCATGGGAAGGAGGCTCTGGGCAAGGACCCCACTGTCCAGCAGGCCTGACAACTGCTCTGAAATTCGTCTCTAGCCAGGAACTCCATCAGTGGGCCAGCCAAAACCATGAATGTTTTTCAAAGATTTATTTATTTATTTGAGAGAGAGAGAGAATGAGCAGGAGGGGCAGAGGGAGAGAGAGAGACTCTGAAGCTGACCCCGTGCTAAGCGTGGAGCCCTATGTGGGGCTCAAGCTCAGGACCCTGAGATCACAACTGGAGCCAGAATCAAGAGTTGGACACTCAACTGACTGTGCCACCCAGGTGCCCCATGAATTTTTTTTTTTTAATCACATCTGCTACCTGCTGCGCTTACTCTTACCCTGGGAAAAAACTGTAAAGACTGAATAAGTATGCTCACAAATCATGGGCCTTCCCAGGAAGCTAGGATGTGATGACGTGACCAGGAGCCCACCTCACGGCCAGCACACCCCTCTGGTGTGTCAATCCGTCTAGCCATCAGGGCAAGGTTGAGGCGTTAAGGGGTTATTTTTCTGCCAGTCCTGCCCCCAGAGAGCAGAAACCCAGAAGCCACGTCTTCATGTCATTTTCTTGTCCTGTAGTTAACCCAGAGCTGTGCCCATGAGAGGTTTCCACGTAAGACTGACAAATAAGACCAACAGTGGACTCCTCATCTTCATAGAAACTTCTCAGACAGCTCCAGATAACCTCTTGAGTAAATTTTTATATTGTATTTTCTGTTTTACAAAAATGATATACCAGGATATTTGCAAAAGACAGGAAAGCACAAGGAAGACGAAATGTTTAATTAGCCCAATGCTGTCATTCAGTCAAACTCAGTAGCTTTTGAGAATACATGTGTTTCTTTTGCACGTATGCAGATGTGTGTGTTTTATGCACAACAGGTTTGTGTGTAGGACACACACACATACACACACACACGCCTTAGCTGGACTAACACTGGACACACAGGTGCATGCACACACTTGACATCTCAGTCTCCTGGGTGATCTTCCATTTCCATTCCCCTTGCTGCCCTGACTCCAGCTCATCCTCCCCATCCGTTTCCCTCAAAGATGGTTCTGCTGAGTGAATGACAAGCAGAACCTAACTCAGAAGGTGAAAAACTTGCCATGTGGAACCCTTGCTCAAGGGGAGCTCTGAGCTCACAGGGCAAAACCCTGTGGGCAGTGGAGTCCTCGCCCACTTCTGCATGGGTGTTGGGCTTGTGCAGACTGAAGCATGATCTTCAGGCTGTAACCAGTGGCAGGGGGACGTGGGTGGGGGTGCTCCCTCCATTCCCAGACAGCGACACTGACACTGGCCTCACCTGGAGACGGGTGTTACATAGTTTCCTGGGAACACCCCAGAGAGCCCAGTCCTCAGGGATGTCCCCTTGAACCAGCCGTCCTGACATTTCTCTAGGACACGGTACATCTCGCCCTTCCGCAGCTCCAGCTCATCATTCTTCTGGGGCTTGTAAGCATAGAGTGCCAGGTACCTACAGGGAGAAGAACAGGGCTAAGGATAAGTGATGGCTGGCAGGGGTGGGCAGATGCCATCTGGCATCGCTTAGATCGCATGAGGGCTCATCTTTTGATGAACCCAAGTAGCTGATGCCTGCAGGGCTTGTGTGCACCATGCCTGACCTACTCTTTATGATAAACCACTGAGGGGGTGCAGGGACGGGAGAGCACCCAGCACTGCTGTTGCTCACCTGGAGGACCAGGTCCTGAGAGGTATGTGCAGGGAGGAGACAGGGCTCTGCCTCTTGCTCCTAGAGCCCAGGTCACTCCACAGCTCTGTGCTGGCTGACCTGGGTGGGCAGGTGGTCAGCACCACCTTCCCATCTGACAGGTCAGTGAGCCCACAGGACTCATCCCAGGTCCTGGAGAATAGGCTAGAATTAGATCACTGGTGTTTGGGCCCCACCATCTAAAGCCTGATGCTCTAAGCCAGAGAAAACTTTACCAGGCAAATTTGGGGCTGGATTTTTCTCATTTCGTCTAACCAGGCGCTGGCCTGCCTGGTTCATTCAGTCAGTCATTATGAGCTGGAAGATATCCCAAAGGCAGTCTGGTTAGGGGATTCTCAGGTGCATCCTTTCTTGCAGGATTTGTGCCACGACTATTTAAATTCTACTTTTGTCTTAAGCCTATGTGAAGGGAAACCAAGAACAATCCCAGTGGTGTAAATCCTGGCCTCGGGTTTAGAAGCTGTGCCTGTAGTATATGTAGCTCAGGACCCTGGGCCAGCCTCTTGTCACGTATCTAGTGAGACCTCAGTCCTCAACCCCAAAGGGCACTTGCAAGGACTGGATAATACTTGCAAAGTGCTTTGCTACTTTGGGGGTTTGGAGAAGTGGGTTTTAACCTGACAGAAAGATATCAGGCAACTATGTTGCTCATAAGATCCAGGAGGAAAGTTGGTGAGGCTTCAGCTCAATGAGAAACAAAAAATGAATTTTAAAGAAGTGTCATCTCTTGGCTCCCCTGGCAGAATGGATGGCTTGGTGGGCACGCTGAGCTCTCCCAGGACCATGGGCTCAGGACCAGAGGCTCTCAGAAGGCTCACAGACCACCCTCCTGACCCTGGGAGGGGCCTCCTCAGGAGGCAAATACAGAAATGGGACTCACCAGGGTTCAAGCAAGAAGGAGGCCCCCTGACTCTCAGAGGCCCATGCTAGAACATGCTAGAACAGAATGGGAACCTATGAAGATGTCTCGTCCCTAATATAAAGTAAAATAAGGTAAAACAACCTAAAAGCTGACACTCCTCTCAGCCCTGCCCCAACACATTACCTGCCTCTGTTCCATTCAGTGGAGGCCTTGCCTGGTTAATGTCCTTTGTTTATAGGTTGACCCCACTCCTCCCTCTTCCCTTAGAGATGAAAGGGTGGCTTACATCTTGATTTCTCACTGTTTGAAAAGATAAATGCCGACAACCAGGAAGGACTCTGGGCTTCAGGGATGATAAAGGAAGCTATCACTGGAGGCCCCCCCCCACCCTTGCTTGTCAAGGGCAGAAAGATCCACGTTTCTGACGCAATGCCCAGGTGACAAAGAGAACCTGGGTGTCATCCGTCTGTTTTCACATCTGATGACTCCCAGGAGCTCTCTGATGGTGACAAACAGGAAAGCCACATGACACCTGCATCTGCGCTGGGACAGCAGCCTGCCCTGTGACCACTTGGGGGCAGCCCCCGTGGGGAGGTGCCCTGGGCCCCAGCGAGGGCAGCATGGACACAACGGGAAGGAGTGTGAGAGGGCTGGGCCGCGGGAGGCTGGTGAACAGCAACAGCGACGCATGCCTTTTGTGCCTGCTCTCAGGGAAATGTAATTGAAGCATAAATCCTGTTTGCTTGCCTCCTGTCTCTTCAGGGTGTGAAAACAATCTTTTTGATTCTGTGAGTACACAGTGGCCATGCTGGGGGTGAGGGCCCTAGGAGTCTGTGTGTGTGCACAACACTGACCTCAGCAAACAATCACGTGTCCTCGGTTGGAGAGGGAGGAACCATGTGCTGCTTCTGTTCCCCTTGCCCAGCAGGGGTGATGGCACCAGGCTCCTGTCCCCAGCCTGGACAAGGTGCGGGCACTGACATCCACCGCGCCCAGTCCTGGGGCCTGTGCAGAGCCCAGAGGCCCCCGTGGAGCTGTGATGCTGCCGCATGAGGCCTACGAGCAGCCGGTGCCCCACTGGCTGCCTTCTCCACCCCCAGGCCCAGGAGGAGACCAAGTCCCAAGTGCCTGGGGTGTGTCCTCCCCCTCCCTCGGGGCCGCCCATCACCTGGTGTCCTGGAGAGGCTCCACACTGTGCCATCTGCTTGGGGAGGCCTTTTCCAAAGGCTGCTTTCAGGTGAGGAAGTTCAAAACGGCATGGTGTTGGAGAATGTAAATGCTCTGTGCTTCCACCATCATTTCCCACTCGGGGGGCAGGTGAGCAGCCCTGAGCACTCGAGTCCTCACGTGACAGATCCTCCTGCCCTCAGCTAGGATCCCAGCGAGAGACAGCCCCCCGCCACTGCCTAGCACGCTGACCTCCTGGGGATGGTGAGAAGTGGCCCACAGGAGCCCCGTCTAGGCCGAGGGAAGGGGGCTGCGTCTACGTGTTTCCACCAGGGCTCACCGCAAAACCTGGCTCAGGGCGGCCTACACCAAGGCACCCCCAACGTGCTATATTTGCACTGATGTTCCCTTCTATCCTCCCATCTGTTGTTCGGCCACTGGCCACTTCCCATTACACAGGATCTTCTACAAGGGCAGAGGTGGGTCCCTGTTCTGTTCACTGCTCTACGCCCAGCATCGAGAAAGTGTCTGGCACAGAGCAGATGCCCAACAAGTGCTTGTTTGATAAAAGAAGATAAAACAGGGGCTCTGGTGTTGGGACCAAGATGAAGACTGCTGAAGGGAGTGTGTCCACATGTACCTGCAAGTGTGCAGGTGCGTGCCACAAACCGTCCCCCACAGCCCTGAGGTCTGTTGGCTGACCTCGGACACAGAAACACACGCAAACAGGTGCCAGCCTTCCCCACTCAGGAGGTCAGTACGGAGCTGGGACCAAGCCAGGAGGGGACGGCATTGTGAGGAGGCAAGAAAAGGCATGGAGGATGGGGCTGTGGGATGAGGAGAGGCAGATGGTGCAGACAGGGCAGGGGGCAGGGAGCTCAGCGTCTGTCCAGCAGGGACCCAAGCTGTCCTGCAACAACCAGACAGACAGAAGCCAGCGGAGAAGGCAGAGGGTGGTGGGCGGGAGGTCGTGGACGGGTGAGAGGTGAGGCAGAGTGGGGAGGAGAAACAGGAGCCAGAAAGCTTCGATTAAGTTTCCCATCCAGCTTGTCCAGTTCCCGGGGGTCCAAGAGCCCTCTAAACAGGGCCCATGGGTGCCCACAGAAGGTCCCTTTGATGGGAGCTTCCTCCGTGCCTCTCCACCCATCCTCGCGGCCCTGGGGCCAGAGTGACTTCGTGTGCTGAGTGGAGTTCAAAGCCACCCAACCATGCCAGAGAGGACAGACCCAGGTGAGTGCAGGGGGACCCGCACCCACCCACCCCAGGCTCAGCGAGTGATGGCCAGCAGCACCCGACGTCCACCGCAGGGGAAGTACACTGCAAATTTCAAATATAACGCTAGCAACAGCAAGTGCAGTAAACACCCCAGGACCCATTGGAGCTGCTCAACAGTCATGTTCGTGATCCTGGGGGAGTAGCCATCAAATAACTGGAAGTCAATTATCTTTTGGGAAGGAGCCGATTATCTTACCCTCCACACTTGAAGACCCCCATGCCATTTAACAGAACAAAGACTTGGCATTCCCATCTCAGCACCAAAGGGGAGCTTCCAGCCTTCCCCCATCAAAACAAAAATGAAAAAAAAAAAAAAAGAAGAAGAAAATTCTTGATGTTATGGGCCTCAAGCCATCCAGACTAAACCTTCCAAGTCAGAAAAGTCTCCTCTCACGCTTCCACTCTCATTTTAGAGGAGTACACATGGTTCCTGGGGACATAGCGAAGCAGGAGGAAGAGCACCCTGGAGGTGACCACAACCTCCCCGCCACCCGGTCGGTCCTCCCCAGGCCTAAAGCACCTTCCCTGCCCACACCCACTGCTGGCACCAGACCCGCTGAGGGACAGCGCTCACGAGCACACGGCCGTGGGCCTCGGGTTACAGCGTGCCCCTTCACGGGGGGCATGTGGGACGCTGGAACTCACCGCTCCAGGTATTCTGCTCATCCCACGCTCGGGGACAGACGCCTCTCATGTGCTGCCAACGGGCAGTACTGACGGTGCCCTTCCCGGGGATGCTGTCCCCTCTGAGGGACGCCACGCCGCTCCTCCTCAAACACAACCCTGAACCCTCAAGTGTCAAGTGGCCGATGTCGTGCAGAGCTCCAGGCCACCACAGGCACCGCGGGCCACCAGCTAAGGCAGGACGGGGCAGGGGTGGGGAAGGGCTGTCTGCTACATGCCAGCCTGTCACGGGGCCTTGCTGAAGCCCCATGTGAACTCCAAGGCAGGGACGACCCCTCATTTCACAGCTGGGGAAACTGAGGCTCCAAAAGGTTGAGGACCTGTTTCTGCAGGGAGTTGGGCCAGAGGGGCTCTGGGGCCCCAGGGCTGGGTGGGGGTCCATGAGGGGCGGTGGGGGCAGCTGGCAGGCCCCCAGGCTGGGCTGGGTTCTGAAGCCGGGGAGCCCCTGGCGCCACTGCACGGGTGTGCGCTGAGCGCTCCTGCGTTTGCTCTGTTCATGGTGATCTGTCCTCCCATCTCAGTCCTTCGAGTTCGGCCTCCAGGTGTGCGCTGCCAGGGGACTAGAATGTGAACAAATCTGACTTCACTGTGGAGGGCCTCTGCCCCTCCCACTTGGGTTTCCTTTGGGGGCCTCAGAGAGAAGAGCAGAAGCAGATGGCTCTGCAGATCGTTTTTCTGCACGTGGTGTCCGCAGAGACCCAGCGTGTGGCTCGTGTGGGGAGAGGCGCTGGTTGGGGAAGGGGGGGGATATGCCATTTGACATCTGCTTTCTTTAGGAATGACCCAAGGAAAGCAAGGGATGGACCACACTCAAATGGCAGATGGCCCCGGTCACTGTCAGCCTAATGTCTGCAGCCGCCGGGTCCCCACAGCTTGTCATTCCCTCTCCATCCATGTCCCCTCCATTGGGTGCAGCCAGGACAGCGTTGCTGGTAGTCTTGGCACCAGCTGGGTGCTCGGAGCTGTAGGCTGGAGTCTACAGGGACCATGCACACCTGCTATGAAACAGGAGGCGCCCCTATGGTCCTGGTCTTCATGGTTCCCAGGGCCTGTTCTCACTTCTCACTCCTTCGAAAGGCCCTTCAGCTCCACAGCCTTCCACTGACCCCTCAGGGTCATTAAAAAACATGTGGATCGGAGGAGGCTGCTCCTCCAGGCTCAGAAGTCACCTCTATGGATTCACATACACAGGCTGGCATTAAACACACCTTATTTAATGCAATAGTAGGAGAGTCTGGTTCAGAGAGCCTGCTTCCCCACCATCCTGTAGGCTACGTGGGCTTTTAGGCTCTAAGGCAACCCTGCTCTGACTTGAAGCAGTCCTGCACGTGTGAGCCCAGGCTGAAAGGTCAGGCCCATGCCCCCTGCCCCAGCACCCTTGGATGTGTGATGCACACATGGAGGCGACTGTCAGGTGTGGCCAAGCAGTCTGGCATCATGCACCATCGACATTTCCCAGCAGCCTATCAGATATCTCTAGGACACCAATCACTCCTCTGTATTACTTACTCATTTCTATAGCAAGGTGTTCACTTGTGTTAATTATCTACAGAGTTTTCTTCAGCCCTAATCAAGGAGTGAACTGAAGTATTTTAGTGCCTTCATTTATTTCATACCCTTTCTCATCTATATGATGGCTTGCTTATGTTTCTTCTAGGATAAGTAAAAGATTCTTTTCAATTATTCCTGTGAAGTGTTCTGCTCCTGCTCTTCTCAGCACAACAGCTCAGGTTAGCATGACACATGCCCACTCCTTGTCTGTACCATTCAATGGATGTCTGCAGAATGATGATCAGGTGCATCCAGGTGGTGGAGAAGCCTGCCCCAGGAGCACCTGCTCTGGGGAAGGGGAGGATAGCCTAAGTGCATGACGGGGTCTGCACAGGATGCTCTGGGGACAGGGAGGGGCACTACCCCTGCTCAGAAAGCCACGTAAGTCCTCCATACAATGTGGCAGCTGAGCTGGGGAGGTGTGAGTCAATGCAGGTTGCAGATGGGGCTGCCTGCGGTTGCAAATGCTCAGAGTGGGAGAACAGGGAGCTTTTGGGGAAATGTTACTAAGCCATGGAATGGTTTCACCCAGGAGCTCATCCTGCAGGCAACCCCACTGGCTCTGCCCACCCTCCTGGTCTTTCTGTGGCTCGCACAACGATGCTCCCAGACCTCACAGGTGGCACACAGGTGCTCACACACTTCAGGAGGCTCCTGGTTTCCCCCTAGGGATAAACTACCCATCTGTGTGTGGAAGTTTCCCTCCCAGACAACCAGCGGCTCTCAGGGACCACAGCCATGCCTGCCCTTGGCTCACAGGTATGCAGACCTGAACACACTGGGACGAACAGGGAACGGCAGTCTGGCTTGTTGGCCCACCTGCCACCCATGCTTCTGCTCCTCCTCCAGCACAACAGAGTCCTCAGTAGGGCATCTGGGAGACTGGGCCAAACTGAGGTGGGACTCTGGAGCTGACTCAGCCCCCTCCCTTGCCTGGCCCTCCTCTCCACCCACCCCTCTGGTCTTACCCCCCCTCCCCCGGCTCTGCAGTGCCTGCATTAGAGGGGAGGCGAGAACTAAGCCCCCAGCCTGAGCGGTGGCCTACTCCCAGTGTACTGTAACACCGTAGCCTTGCCAGATGGGCTGTTCCTGACTCGACACTCATTTCCACCCCTGGGAGGCAGATAAAGGGCAGTGAGTCCATCAGCCAGGGGTGGACCTTGGGTACCTTCCCAGCACTGCACAAGTTAGCAGGGAGGGCACAGATCCCACAGATCTGAAGACCAGCAGCCACCTCCGTGCACTGGGTTTGCAAACTGAGACCCCCTTTTCACGTGTCAGGGCTACTGGGTCCCTCGGAAGCCCATGCCAGTGGACACGTTTACATGCTAGAGGGACATAACAACACCCCACACTGCAGGCTGACCTGAGGGGTCCTGCCTCGCAATCACATGGGCTCGTGACCCCGGCACATGAGCTGAGGTTTGGCAATCATACCCACGTGCCACAGGGATGACAGAATGAGGGCCTGTGGGAGGGACGCTGACTGGCCCAGCCCAGCTCATCGGGCACTCTCCGAGGCCCAGGGGCACTGCTGCGTGCAGGCTCCCCGGCTCACAGAGCATGCTGGCCGCTGCAGCTTTGTGGTGAAGGCACTTCCCACTCTCAGTCTCAAACTTTTGAACATGACTTTTGCACTGTTCTGGGAAGAACGACCAGATAAAGAGCGACCGCACTCCCCCCACAGACATCTGTCACCAGGATACACGGCAGGGCTCACGTGTTGGAGCCAAAGAGGATGGGAAGTGGTTAGGCTCATTCCCTACTCCATGAGCTGATGAGGTCAGCTTCATCTCCTCCCTCAGAACAACATGAAAAATGTGACCTCCAAGGTCGTGCTCTGCAAATGGATCTCGTACATTGCTACGTGTGGCACCCCCTCCCCTGGTGCTTGTTACACAGTAGAAAGAGCCGCAGAGAGCATACATTTAACTTACAACAGCCAATCACCGTGACGCTGGCCACGACTTATCTGCTGCTCAGACGACCACTGTCACCAGCAGTCACATGCCTGCCAAGATACTTTTCATCTTTTAAGTGACATCATCTGACACATAAATCTCCCTTCTGTTACTCAAATAAAAATCTCCCTTCTGTTACTCAAATGGGGACTCAGTGCTTTGGGGTAAGGCTGCTAGGGAGAGGGCAGAGGGCTGGGAACAACGGTGGCCTCCTCATCTCCCAGAGCAGAGCAAGGGCAGGAGAAAGGTCACTTCATACTCTATACCGAATTACAAAACCCTCCACAGCATGGAAGGTCTGTGCATGGTTGTGGCTCCCAGTAGCTATTCACAATATTCTTGGACTATATTAGTAACCTTTGTGTCTCGAAGACAGAGCAGCCTTCTTGGTGGCTGACCTAACATGTGAGAGCTGAGGGCTTTGGCCTGACACCAGAAGCCGAGGATGCACCCAGGATGGGGAAGGCTGTGGCCATCAGAACAAGGAAAACGTTACTGAGAGCCTGTGTGTTGGGCATTCATTTGGGGAAACCCCAAAATGAAACCCCTGGGCCTTGTCCTTGTCCTGCCTCTCATTTGGGCAGCCACATTACGGCCTAATGGTCTCCTATAGATGCTGGTCATTTCCTTGGGGATTGGGTCCTGCAGTCAGTTCTTCAAGAAGAGCAAGGCCTTCACTACCAGCCTCCTTGACACCCAGGTTTGAGTGGAAGCCCCGAGAGCACATCAGGACCCTAGGTCAGAAGATAGCATCTTCTGTCCAGGGTGGGTGAAAACCTGAATTTCAGCCTAAAGATACCTAAAGGTAGCTTCCTAATCTCTGTGCTCTTCAGGAAGCTGGGTAAAAAAATAGGTTAAGTCTTAATTTCCTTTGGTTTAGTGGGTCGTGGTAATGCAATCACAGCAGTGGGCAGAGAAAGGGAGATGTTCAGGGATTCCCTGTCTGCCACCAAATAAAGACAAACATTTCAACTGAGTTTAAAAAAGATAGGTGAACACATGCCAGTATATTTAAGCTTCTAGAAAACCTTTTGAAGCTCAGCAACTTGCTTTTTCAAAAGGCATTTTTGTTTGTTTTTGTTTTTCATTTGGAATATACCTTCTGTTCTACAATAGTGCAGGTTCTCAGTGTCTCCAAGGCCTGCACTGGGACTGTGGAACATGCAACTTTGCCATATTGTTTGCCAAATTTATATTCTCCACCTCAAAACATCCATTCAAGTAACTGAGCTCATTGCCAAATAAAAGAGTAGAAGGCAGTCTAATTTTTCAGAACACTATTTAAATGGAGAATTTTTAAACTGCATGTAGCTCTTAAGAGCTGTAATTTAACAAGAGCAAATTTTCTAAACAAGATAAGCATCTCACTTCCTGGCAATGATTCATCTGGTTATATTTGAGGATGATATGCAGCTGCTATGATATAAGCTGCCTTAACTGTAGGGCAGTAGTGGCTGTTAAAACATGGAGCTACTTCCGAGCACTTGGTAACCAGCTACTGCCCCATGCTGGCAGGCCCGCCCACCGCCCCGTCCTCTGCCCTCTACACCTCCTCACCGGCCTCCAGGATCTTCTCTGTGCTATACCCCGTCCTTTCCTGATTGGCTGGCACGTGTGCCATCAAATCTTTTGGATATCCCCCTTTTCACAAATGTCCTGGGGACAATGATATTGAAAGAACCTGCTAGACTTTGGTTTCCACACTCTCTTGTCAGCAGCATTGCTGGATGCACATAACTAAACTACCAGCTGGTAACAAATTCGAGAATCCTATGGAAGCCACATGTGGACATGCCAGCAGGGGCGGGAGGGAGGTGCTGGAGACACAGGACCCCAAAAACATAAACGGCAGCTCACACGTTGAGGGGCAGCTGGACTTTGGGAGCTGTGCCTTGCTGTTCAGCTGCTGAGGCAGGTCCGGCAGAGGAAGAGGAGTCCTGGAAACAGACAAGAGGAGATAGGAGTGAATTGGCAGGAGGCTCCTGCCCCAGGGAAGAGAAGGGCAAAGTCAGGCTGGAGTCCAGAGGCACCTGCTCTCCCCTCACCAGCCCCATCCTCTAGCCTCCAAAATCCTTAGGTTCCACTTGCCTGGGTTGTTTGTCAATAACATTTATATAAATATAAACATATTTATTTAAATTTACTGAAGTTTGATTATATATTTATTATATATATATTTATTGAAGTTTGATTTGCCAACATTTAATATGTGACCACCAAATCAACTCTGCAAGAAATATTAAGAGGGGCCCTGTAAAAGAAAGAGGAAGCCCAAAGAAATAATCCACAAAAATGGGACTGAATAGGTATTACGATGACACTAAACTTCTCTTTCAATAGTTCCTCTGAATGTGAATGGAGTAGCATTTTTTCCCAGCCCATTGGAGGGCGCTTGGTGGCCACCGACGTCTGGCCCAAAGCAGCTTCCAGGTGCCCCTAGGAATGAACAGCTCAGAGAAGCATACTTTGGGCCTGGGTTTGGGTTGGTCAGCATCACACTGTGCTTGACATAGAAGAAGGCAATGTAGGGAGACCCATTTTTCTTCTTAGAACTTGCATTAATTATTCTTGTGTTTGTCAAAGAAGACAAACCAGGGAGGACTCCCGGCTCCCTCGACTTCAAAGGGCATGGATCCCACCGTCCTGCAGACGTCCTGCAGACCCAGACAAAACCTTTCATGTGACAAAGCACAAGCTCATTTAAAGGCTGACCTCCCAGGAGCTGGAGATTAACCCCAAAGGAAAACTGGTCCTTTGGCAGTGACGGAGGGGCAGGTGTCGGCCGAGCAAGCATCCCCTGCAGTGGACCTGAGTGTTCACAGCTAAGTGTTCACTATACAGGGAGATGGCTGGAGGGGGGTCTACTTTGAGCTGCTCCCCACTAAAGCCTGTGAAGCATGTTAAACCGGCCAAGGGAAGTAGTGACAGGCCAGGTGGAGGGATCTGGGCCACAGGATGATCTGGTGAGAACCCTGTAGCCCCAGGCCCTCACCCCCTGCCTGTCCATCCTGTCCCCACACTCCCCAGGGCAACATCCTTCTTCCTGGGTGAGGTAGTAGATGCCACAATGAGTTGAACTGCGTCCCCCAAAAGAAACGGCCACGCTGTAGCCCCCGCTACCTGTGAAGGTGACCTTGTTTGGAATGAGTCTTTGCAGATATAGCATAAAGTAGGGATCCTGAGATGAGATCACCTGATGATGGTGGGCCCTAATTCTGGTGACATGTGTCCTTGTACGAGTATGGGACGGAACAGAGACACCCATCGGGGAAGAAATGCCATGTGAAGACAGAGGCTGACAGGAGTGATGCAGGGATCGGGCAGCCAGCAGCTGGGAGAGAGCCTCCTTCAGCCTCTGGAAGCGGCCAATCCTGCCAATATCCTGATTTCAGACTTCTGACCTGAGACCTGATAGACAGTAACTTCCCAGTGCTTTGAGTCACGCAGCGTGTGGTACGGTTACAGCAGCCCCTGGACGCTGATATAGATGGGTATGCCTGGCCGTGTCTGCAGGACGGTGGGATCCATGCCCTTCAAAGTCAAGGGAGTCGGGGGTCCTCCCTTCCTCCCTTTTAGGCTCCCCAGCAAGAGACAGGGCAGGGATCCTGGAGGAAACTGGATCCAGATGACCAGGGCGCCAGGCAGGCTCAGGAAGACCTCACGGGAGCCGCTAGTGCCTTGGTAGAGGCAGGTGGGGGAGCAGGCGGCAGGGCACCGTGGCTCCGACTGGCAGAGGTGGGCAGGACACTACGTGTGGTCCTCGGGTGGGGAGGGCCAGTGGAAGCAGAAACCACAAGGATGGGATGAGAGATGTACCTGGCATAGACCCCGGGACAACTGTACGACTCAAGTGGCTGTCCTGTCGCTTTCCTGCTTGTGTGGAGGGGCGAGGGGGTGTTTCTCCTCAGCTCACTGACCAGTCCTGACCTTGCTCAGCCGATGAGCTCTACGTGCTCCCAGTGGCCTAGGCAGCCAGACCAGGAAGGTGCCAGAGACCACAGCACACCTACACCTCTAAGAAGCTTCTACTTCTCGTCTGGATGACAGGGTCCCTGGCAGAATGGAACATGCAAGCAGGAGCGTGACTTCCCTTGCGTCTCCCAGGCAACTCCAAGTCTCAAAGGAGCTAGACTCCTGGGAGAGAGAACTTTGATTTTCAAAGGATTGTGTCCCCGTAGCTGGTGCACAGACGCTGGATTTCCAGAGTGCTGTGTAGGAGGGGCTGAACGGAGAGAAAGTTCTTGCTTGCTCATCACCCCGGCCCTCCCCCAGAAGGAGATGGAGACCACCAAGGGCTCAGGACTGTTTCCTTTCGGGACAGTTGCCAGTGTAGTTCACCACAGCTGGCCAGGGACCATCGTCCACAGAGGGCCCTCCACGGGTGTGCCCCCAGGCTCCAGGTCCCCCAGGTATGTAGTGTGTGTGTAGCCACGGGAGAAAGGTTAGGGCCCCTCGTTTGGTCACAGTGGTGGGCGTGGGCAGGGGTGGCACCACACCAGACATGGCCAGCAGGTGTTGGCGAGCACCTTGGGCATGGAGCTCATCAGCTGAGCATGATCACAACCAGTGAGCTCACGGGAAATGCCCTGCCCATGTACGAGGCAGGACAGCATGTGCCAGCCAGGTGGAGGGCTGTGAGGCCTGGAGGGCATGGCCTGGGCTAGCTGACCTCTGCTGGCCCCGACTGTCAGGACCCTGACCCCCATACGGGGCTCATGCTGGGGGGACAAGCTTTGTACATGTCACAGCACAGGCAGGGCCATGGAACACAGCGCCTGGGGGCAGGCCAGACAGGACCTCTGTGAGCAGCAGGCCTGTAGGGTGCAGGCACAAGGGCCAGGCAGGCGAGGGAGGAGCAGAGAGGCCTGCCTTCCTGGCAAAGGCTGCGAGAGGTGAGCCGAGACTTGTGGACAGAGCTCAGTTCTGCACATGGAGGGAGGGGTTGGGGGTCGAACCCAGTGACCCAGCTGTTTTCTGCTGGGAATGAGCCCTAAAACATCTGAAAAAGGCAGACAAGGATCTCACAGCAGAGCTTTTTATAATAGAAGATACTTGAACTACGGAACCAGCCCACATGTGCCTGGTAGAGGGCCTGGTGGCAAATGATGGCACAGGCCCCACACAACCACAATAGAGTGGACATATGAGGTCCATCAAAAGATGCATAGATTTCCATGGGGAAAAAAATGGTCTAGAAATGTACATATATCGAATGATAACACTGGTAATTATAATGGTAGTTGGGTTTGGGATAATTTTTTTTAAGTCTGTACAAGTTTTTCATCATTTTATTTTATTTCTCTTTTTTTTTTAAGAGAGAGAAAGAGAAGAACAGAAGGAGAGGGAGAGAGAATCTCAAGCAGATGCTACGTGGGGCTCAATTTCATGACCCTGAGATCATGACCTGAGCCCAAACCAAGGTCAGATATTTAACTGACTGAGCCACCCAGTACAGACCCCCCCCCTTTTAAAAGTCTTTCATCATCTTAATAATAACAAGTGACTATAGTTTTCTGACATTTCCAAAGTCATACAAAAAGAATAACAGGGCTCAATTATTTGAGGTCTGTTTTAAGGTCACACTCTGGTTGACAGTGATTCCATGCTTCCCTGGTTTCTACATATGCCATCTTTGTGGTGATGCCAGGAGGGGACAAGAGAGGACCCTGGGGATGACTCTTCAGATCAGCCACTGGGCGACTGTTGGCAGCAGCATGTGGGCATCGGCAATCTGCTGGCCAGCAGGTGTCATGGAGACACGGAGCCCAACCCATAACCCTGCTTTCTTCAACATTCCTCCTGTCTGAATAAACTCTCCCGAATCAGGCAACTAGTCCAAACCAGCGCTTCACATGCAAAGCACCGCTGACCCAATGTGGGAAGGCTCTGAGTCTCACTGCCTATAAATAAGGCAGCCTGTCAGAGGTCTCCACTGCCCAGTGTCCTCAAGCCACTCAAGCCAAAAATCCAGCCAGGAGCAATGATGTATGTGGCCAGGAGAGACAGAGCAGACAGATTTCCATCTGCCAGGCCTGGGCCAGTGGGGAGGCTGGGCCCACAGGCTGGCACTAGGGCTCCAGGCCCCATCTTTGCTGGCACCTGCCGACTCCCGTGGACCCAACACAAGACACTCCATGCAGCCAAGGGTCAGGAGGCTTGGGAGGACCAGGCTGCCCAGGCACGTGGAGCCACCTCAGACATGGCTGTGCACCTAAATAAAACCAGTGGTAGGGGCCTTCTGACAGCTTTGCAGGAGCCCTGGCCTCCTGCTGACACTTGATATGTCTATGCTATAAAGCAAATATGTGGGATTGCACAGCAAACCATTACTTAGAGCTGGGATGGAGGAGTGCAGAGACGTCACACTTGTGAAAGTGCTTTTTCTCAAAGGTCAAGATGGATAAGGTGGAGGATTGATGCTTAGCACAGTGTGTGCATCTGACTCGCTCCTCCAGGCAGGGCAGAGCCCAAGGCAAAAGCCTCCCAGGATGTCTGCTGAGGAATGGCTACACCAGGCAGGGCTCTATCCTCAGGGACAGAAAAAAACAAAGTGTGACTTTCTGATGGAGATGGGTTTTCAATCCATCCTGCTCTGCATCAGATCTTCGTTTTTGTTACTATTAGTAGGAGGTGATGAGAAATGTTGCTGGTGCCAGCGGGCGGACGAGGTAACTCCACTGACAACAGAGCTGTTGACGACAGAGGACCGCAGGCTCAGCTGAGCAGAGCGTAATGACGAGATCGTGGGCCCTTTTGAGTGGCCCAAGAGGCAGCCAGGCCACTGCTAACCGCTGGCAGGTATCACAGCAAAAAGGGGCTCTCCTTTAAGTGACTTAGATTAAAAATTCATGAGCATAGTGCATCGCACTGGATTCCCTGTCCTCAGCATCCTGCCAGGGCCTGGGAGGCACTGTGTTGACAGGAGGCCCTGCTACACCCTTAATGAATTGTTCTGAGAACATACAGGACAAGCTAAGTTTAGTCTGAGGTGGATTTAATGCAACCCCCAGGTGTTTTGTACCTCTCATTCCCCAGCTCTGCCCACACCAAACAGGGCTTTCTGGGCCTCGGACCCAGGCTTGTTTCCTCCTAGGCAAGAGCCACAGGGCTGATAGTGCTGTGGCTTTCAATGGCTTAACGTTATGATTCTGTGCCTTAGGGGATTAGCGAAGCCTTGGTGGGAGTGAGAAAAATTAGGCAGGGATAAAAATAAGGAAGGAGAAGCAACTACAGCTGCTTTCAGATAAAAATAATTGGGAATGCAGCCCTCGAAAAGATATCCTGTCTCAGAGGTCAGCAGGTGGACATCTCTGCCCTGACTTCAAAGCCAAGCCCAGCCCTGTGCACCATGGAGCTGTGCCACTGGGTCTGTCACAAGGAAGGTCTTTGACTCTGATAAAACAGATGCATGTCATATTCTTTCTGGGTGACTCTACGGCAGGACACCATGCCAAGGAGCCTAGTAATGCTGTTTCCTGGAGCCATGCACGCCCACGGCCCTCCAAGGACATGCACTGGTCAGGAGGCCGAGGGGCAGCAAGCTCTGTAATCACACACACAAGGCAAGCTTCACTCTTTCCAGGCCTCCTTTCCCTACCTACCAAAGACAGACCCCCGAGACTGCACACGTGAGTGGCTCACACACCTCTGGAGCAGAAAGTCGATGAAGCCTGGACTGCTACTCACAGAGTGCCCTGCACATCTCTTTATAGTGCCCTGGCCTCTATTGGTTGGAAGGCCAGCCTGTTTCTGGCTGCCATGCTGAGGCCACGGACCCCAGATTCTAAATTGTCTGGTTGTTACCAGACCCCCGCGGCCCAGAGCTTCATTTTCATGGGGCCCTGAGCAGTCCTGGAAGGTGGGCTATTTTATTTTCCTGTCAGGATTAGCAACAGGGAAAAAGGGATTCTGTGGCTGGCAGGCCGTGTGGGGGCTCCTAGTTGCCCTCCTGGACACATTGGGACCCTGAGAGAAACATCTCATTTTAATTTTTAATATGAGTCCAGAAAACACTGTCATCACCCCAAAGAGCAGTGAAATGAGCATGTTTTATTCATCACATTCTACTCTGGAACACGGAACGTGCTTCCTAAAGAAAACTTTAGAATGAAACATTTATGGCCTGATTCTTCTGCTTAGCTTCCAAAAGAGCTGCACATAGCCTGCAGGGCCAGTGGGTCCAGGGGTGCCTCCCTGGCCCTGGCCCAGGGGATGTGGGCTGGGGAGGCCTACCTGGGCCAGGCAGGGTGGGGGCCTCGGCTGGAGGAGCTCAGGCCAGCAGCGTGAGGTCAGGGGCTAGGAGCCTGCACAAGATGGTCCATCCAGGAGAGAGGGCAGCCATGCTTTGTGCCCACATGACCTCCCCTGCTCTCTCGTAGGCACTCAGGAAAGCTGGCTGGCTGCCCAGGGAGGAGGCCTCTGTTCACCTCCAGTGCTGCCCCCTGCCCGTCCTCCCTGCAGGAGTTGGGACGTGCTCACCAGCATCCGACTCTAGCATCCAAGCTGCTGACTGCAACTCTGCATGTACAGGCCTCATTGAGTCTCCGTGGTTGGCTTCGGGGTCAACACACTCACCCCAGTTCAAATCTGGCTGCTCCCTGCTTCTGTCAGTGAGGTGTTCACGGCACCCAACCACACCGACTCACGTGCGGCTTCTGCTCACAGAGCAGGAGCAGCTATGACGGAGACCACATGGCCCACGAGGTCTAAAATATTTATTACCTGGCCCTTTACCTGCTCTTGGTGGGATAGGATGAACCTCCAGCTTCTGCCCTCATCTCACTGGGCCAGCATTTGGCCACAGCTGTGCCAACATCCAGAACATTCTTAAGGCAAAAGGCAAAAGGCAAAAAAAAAAAGAAAAAAAAAAAGAAAAAATGGTGGACAGATATAGGAGAATAGCAGCCACAAAATGACTCCAGTTTAGGGAATGAAAATCGACTTGCTTGATGGTTCAGCGTAGGAAGGTGCCAGCAGCCCCTGTAGACAGAGCAACTCCTTTCTCTGTGTGAGGCCATACAACCCAGGGCATCTGTATCCTGCTTTGCACAAAGTGTACGTTAGTCATAGCCCAATGTCTTGCCTCCTGTATAGCGAGAGGCTGCCAGAGTGGCGGGCTTTGAGAAACCATCCGTTCAACCCTAATTGTGTGTCTATCCTCCCACCTGTGCCTCTGCGAGCCTGCTGTGGGGACGCTCTGTGACGGGCACTGAGGGGGCGTAAGGGACCAGCAGACCTGGTCAGTGAGGCTCACAGGCTGTGGTGCCATTACGAGAGCCGGTGGTGGTGCCCGCCCAGCTGTGCCAGCTCAGGGGACAGGAGGGGACTGAGGTCCGGGAAGACTGCAGGGTCTGCCAGGCCTTGCTGGGTCACTGATGCCCTGGGTGGGGAAGAAGCAGCTGGCAAGGTGTGCTCTGGGAAGTGGCTGGGGCTGGCCGGGCTGCAGGTGAGGTGACCAGGAAGTGAGAGGGTGAAAGGGGAGACTCTGAACATCCTCATGACCTCCTACCGAGAAACGGTGCTTCACACCAGCCCTGAGGGCACACGAAGATCCCGGAGGAAGCCAACTCAGTGATCCCTGCTGCCCATTCTTGCTTGCCTCCTTCTCTCTTGGCTCCGTCCAGAAGCAAAGCTGCCCTCCCTCCTCTGACCTGCCGTGGCCCTTCCCTTGTGCTCACGCACAGAACTTCCTACTGTCTACCCCCCAGCGCATGGACATGTTCCCAGCTCTTGGTGGGCTGGGTGGGTTCTGCAGGCTGGGCTCCATAGGCTGCTGGTTTCACAAAAGTCCACTAAACTTGAGAGGATGGCCTGAGGGAACCAGCAGCTTGCCTGCATTCCTGGGCCAGCAGGCGCCCACCAGAGCTTCTGGGAGCTTACCAGGTGCCAAACGGACCCCAGGGACCTTCCCTGACACGTCTCCCCTCACCCACCACAGACAGCCTGAGGCACAGACAGAAACCGTGGGTATGGTTCCCATCTTGTCATAGCCACAGGAGAAACCTGGTTGGTACCTGATGAAAACAGCCAGGCCACGGTTCTCTGTCCCCACAGCTGGTAAGTCATGTTCACAGCAGTTCTCAGGGTTGCAAAAGGAAGTTCTCCTCACACAAAGTCCTCAGGATGGGATTTTTAAAATTCATCCCATGTTCACTTGTTACTGTTTTTCTGGCTCCTTCTAAAGGCATGGAGTTCAATTCCTAACTCTGTGGAAATGCTACCATTAAGCAGCATTCTCCACCTGGGTGGTGCCGGAGCCTGGTGGCCTAGGGCTGACGGCAACGGAGCGGCCGTCACTTCCATCAGCACTGCCCCTGTGCTCCCTCCCACCCAGGGCTTCGTCCTGGGCCCCAGATAAGAGCTAAGAGCAGCGGAGCAGAGAGCCTTGGGCCTGCTCCTCTGAAGCCAGGTGGCTGTAGGAGGCATCTTAAAGATGCCCTGGAAGCTTCCAACGAGACTTCTCCTAATTACTTCTCAGACGCGGGCAGACACTCAAGGGGTATTCTCTTTTGATGTTTTCCCTGCTGAATTTCAAACGCTTCCCCTTCCATGGATTTCAAAGGGCATTTTCCTAATCTCCAGGGTTTCTGTTTGCTTGTGAGAAGTTGATTCGTAAGCCATCTAACTCCGACACTGAGAAACATTCGGGGTCTGGTGAAGGAGCCTGCCCCTGCTGGACAGGGCCAGCCGGCCGTGACCCTGGCCCCTTCACAGACCGAGCCCAGAGCCGGCCGGGGAGCCAGCACGCACCCGCAGGCGGCCCAACACCAACTAGCATCAAAACATTGCCTTCAGTCTACAACTGTCAGCTCTTCCACTGTCCTTGTCTGCAGACGGCAGTGCAGCCTCTTCAAGCTTCTCGGCCTCTGTGTAAACAGTTAAACATCTGCAAACAGATGTGCAGGTTCCGGGGGCTGATCTCTTCTCCTTATGGGTATCCAACTAGACTCTGTCTCTCCACCCCTGCAAGGAGAGCAGGGCCTTTGCACCAGTTCCCATACAGCCCACCCCTGCCACAGGGATGAGACATTCCAGAACAGAGGTCAGTGAGTGTTTTCCATATGGGGCCAGAAAATGAGTATTCTAGGCTCTGTGAGTCATCTAACACAGCCCTTTCCCAGCACGAAAACACGCACAGATGATGTATGAATGAGGAGGGGTGACTGTGTTCCAGTGAAACTTTCATTCACCACAACAGGGAGTGGGTCAGACTTGGCCCGTGGCCATCTGGTGGTGTCCCAGGAGGGCACCGTGGGTCACAGCCCTGGGCTGCCCGGGGCCAACACGGCTGGGTGAGAAGGAAGCCACTGAGGGTTTGAGGCTGCTTGTCACTGTTGCATAACCTGGCTCACACATGCCAATCCGGGGTTCTCCTGGGCTATAGGAACCCACAGAGGTTCCTCAGGCGGTCTGGTGATGACTCTAGCCATTTGCTTGGTTTCCTGTTTGGTTTATGAGGGAATGATTCTAAAATGTATGTAATCACCTCCTAATTTGATCCAATGATCTCTATCAGCAAATGACTGCATTTTAAAAATTGGAGTCAGCCTGAATAACCTCTCCTCTGTGCCTCCTCTGATAATCCTCCCTCTTCCCGCAGGAAGGACATGTTGAGTGCTGCTTCATTATTCATGAGGAATGGTGTTGACCCTCTGACCTCTCCAAATGGCAGGGAGAAATAATTCATAAAGGTGCAAATGTGAGCAGGGCAGGCCATCTGAGGCTCAGCTGACCCTGTGCCCCTGGGAGCCCCTCAGCTGGCCACCTTGCAGCTGAACCCTGTCTGCCTCCCCTCAGGGAGCTGGTAAGAGTGGGGAGGCCATGCAGCATCTCTGGCATCACATTGTTAAGTAAGCAAGACCATTCAGTATGTGGTGCAGCGGACACAGACCCCATGCTCACCCAAGAAGAAATCGAATGGGTATGAACTCTGCTCCAGGGCAGGTGCCAGGGTACAGAAGTGACCGGCACCTAGTTCTTGCCCTCAAAGAACCTGAGGTTCAGGGCGGTGGCCAAATACACAAATGACAGAGGCTACATCTTCCACAATAAATGTATGGAAAATGTCCTGCAGGCACAGAGCAAATGAATCTGGTTGGGGGGAAACGAGGTGTCCTAGAGCCATGGAAAGCTGCAGAGGGGAAGTGAGCAGGGATTTCCCACACGGGGATGTGTCTGTGTCAGGTGGAGGGAGGATGAGAGGGGAAGGGAGAGAGGACACACAGACGGGCTGGGCACAGGTCACGGTGAGGGGTGAGCCCGCGCCACATTGCTGTGTGGTACAGGCTACACGCAGGGCAGCCAACGTGGGAGCGGACAGTGACAGGGGAAGCTGGAAAGAATCTGGGGCTAAGTGGAAGGGCTCTGCAGGCCAACTTAAGGAACATGGAGTCAATCCTAAGGCAATGCAGAGTTCCAGAAGCAGTTGTGGAAAGATCAGCCTTATTACCGGTGGATTCTGGGGAACCCCAGAAGCAGAGAGTTACTTCGGAATCAGCCTGAACCAAGGCAGACAGGGTGCCACAAATGAAGGGGCTCCCGGGTGTGGCTGGAGTTGTCAGGCTGTTCTGGCACCCCCTGGCAGCTATGCTGGGGCTCGGGGATCAGGTTACGGGAATGACCTGAGAGGACAGGCCACGTAGACTGTCTTGAGGCTGAGGCACTGGAATGTCTAAAGGCCTCCTCTGTGGCC
Source organism: Canis lupus baileyi (assembly GCF_048164855.1). Taxonomy (NCBI): domain Eukaryota; kingdom Metazoa; phylum Chordata; class Mammalia; order Carnivora; family Canidae; genus Canis; species Canis lupus. The sequence continues at coordinate 37,188,701 of NC_132848.1, forward strand.
CTCTTCCCACTGGAGGCTGTGTGCTGTAGACAGCAGGGCTCTGGGAGGAGGGAGAGGAGGGCTGCCCGACCCACCGGCCGGCGCATGATGCCTGTGTCAGGCTGCACCGGTGTCAGGAGTGGTTTGTTACAGTGGATGGTCTACATCACCCTGATTGACACCACGGGAGATAGGCTGTGGAACTAGAGCGACTCCCGGTTGGATGGCAGAGGGGACAGGGCAAGCAGGGGCAGGGGGGTGGCACAGTTTGGGTAAGATGGGATAAAGATGAGGAAGCGGGCTTGAGGACAGAAGAGGACAGCTGCGCTCTTCTGATGTGGCTGGAATGAGGTCCCTGTGTAGGGCCGCCATCGGGTGAGGCCTGAAGGCAGAGCGTGGACAGTGCGCGGCCTGGCTGCTAGTTAGATGAGAGCCCCTGGGAGCGGGCACGGGGCACAAGGGAAAGGCTGATGTTCACATGGGGCAAGAATGTGCTCGGAGTGTGGGCCCAGCTCCCAGGAACCCAGGGAGGGGTCGTGCCCACAGCATCTGGAGCTGCAGGATCTCAGGGAGAAGGACAAGGGGCGGGGACACAGGACCTGTGGGTGGCGCGGGCTGGCTGGTGTGGCAGCAGGGGTGGAGGTGGGAGCCATGGCAGAGCTGAGGGCGCCTGCCGAGTGGGGAGCCATGTGCTCTAGGAGTAGGAGCGGGGCGGGGCACGCACCCTCTCTGGACAGTGTCACCATCCTCACCCCACAGCTCCGTGGGAACCCGAGGCCCAACTCTCGTTGTGGGTCCAGGGGGAACATTCCATCAGGTGGCCATCCTTCCGACACAAGGTCCCATGATCATTCCTTGCTGGACACGAGGAGCCCACATTTCTGAGTGGGAATTTACCATAGTGGCCTTGGATGACTGAAGGCAAGAAGAAATAAACACAGTACAGCAAGAACACGGGCAGAACACGAGAGGAGGAAAACCCTCCACCGGCAGTACTGAAAGGGGAAGCCAAGTGGAGGGGCAGTGGGCTGGCCAGGGGCCACCTTCCTTCCGGCTCCTGCCCATTGTGCCTCATCCCTGTGCCCCTGGCTCTCCGGAACTAACCCCCCGGGCAGATTCTAGAGCCTCAGGATTCCCACGGGTGCGCAGAAACCTCACGACAAGGTGGTGTCCGACAGTACCCTCCATGGCGAGAAAGGCACTCGAATTCCAGAACCTTCCATGTTCCCAGCCTCCTGTCAAGTGCCAGGCCAGGGAGGACCTGGTGTTTGCGCCTTCCAACTTTAGGCCAAAGTCAGAACCTTCCTCTCGTTCTGCCTGAGGACCCCACGCTCCCACCCAGGGTGAGCCATACGACGGCCATGCTCTTCCTTTTCTTCACCTCTTGGCCTTCCCGGCCTTTCCAGGACATCAAAGCTGCCTCAGACGTGAGCCTCTGTGTGTCAAGGGCCACGGAGTGTATACTTCAGCCTCTGGCTTGTTCTCTGTCTCCTTTTCTTCTGTCTCCAACCTCTTTTCTTCCTTTTTGAAAACAACCCTTAACAACATGCAAATTGTTCTGAGAGCCAGAGCCGTGGAGCAACAGCCCCAAGGGTAGGTACAGTGTGCAAGCCTCGGGCCCAGCACAGTGTCCTGCTGCACAGCTGACCCCCTGCAAAGGCTTCAAGGGCTCGGCATCCTTCTCAGCCCTCACTCTCACTCCTGCCTGGTGCTAGGACTGCATCCTGAGCCTGTCTCAGCTCTGAGAGGGAAGCGATATCTCAAGCCTCAGGGAACTGCTGCCTCTCCGAGCAGGGTATCTAATGAGGCCCTGGGAGCAGACCTGAGCCCACCTGGATGGGAGCCCGATGTGGCTCCCAGAGCCCACTGACTGTCACACAGCACCTTGCACATGGGCCTGGCTATTACAGCCAGACCACCCTCCCTTTCTGATGGGTTTCGTTGGTGGGGTCAGCCCTGCGGTTGGGAAGTTTTAAAAGCCTCCCCTTGTGGCATGAAACACACCAAACAAGAATCCAGACGGCCGGGATCCCCAGCTCTGTCCTGCAGCAATGCCTCGAGTCTCCTCCACCACTGCCCTGGGGGCAGGGACCAGGCATCCCTGGCTTAACGGACAGGCCTCTGGGACCCAGCACAGGTCCCACAGCCTCTGAGGTCCAGTGAAGGGAAGAGAAATCTAGGGCAACCAACTGCCCCGCTGTGCCCAACTGTCCCGTTGTTAGCACTTTACTGCTGTGCTCTGGGCATCCTCAGTGCCAGGGGCGATGGGTGCTGGTCATCCAGTGTGGACTCGGGGCTCATGTCTCGCGCTGGCCTGCACTACTGCCTGGAGGGGGACAGAAGGGCTGCTGCAGGTGTCTGAGGTGCTGGTGCCTCTTGCTACACACAGGAGGCCAGGAGCTCTCAAGGCCCAGCCCAGGCTGCACCCAGACCAGCCGCGTTGGTGCTGTGGGGCCAGAGCTGTGTCAGGGGATGTGCAAGCCTCCTGCTGCAAAGGCTGGATTCTGGGAAGGGTCCTCGGACTTGCACGGCGGGTATATGAGGCCCTGGGCCCACACAGCTGGGCCTGGTTGTCGCTGGGGACAGACCAGTGAGCTGCTGGCAGGCAGGATGCTCATCAATCCCCACCCTCACGAGGTACTGCTGTGGGCGGCGCCACCCCCCTTCATCTACCTGTGGCCTCTGGCACTCCAACGTCTAGCGCAGTCCATGGTACAGGGAGAACGTGGCCAGCACACATGAGGCCTGAGCCCCGGCTGACGTACCCGATGCAGCGGGGCCGGTCTTATTCCTGATCCCCAGCGGCAGAGGAACCACTACACATGCTCACTGAAAAGAGGTCAGCCTGTGCTCTCAATTTACCCTCACAGCAATAGCTGCTCCATTTAACAGATGAGAAAGCTGAGGATCTGGGAAGAGTTGGCACCTGGACCGTGATCAACCTGGCGCTTAAAGGCAGCTCTAGAGGCTCAGAGAGGTTCAGCAATTCTCCTGGGTGCACAGCCCATGAGCAGAGGAGCCTGGCTGTCCACTGAGACACTGCCCTCATCTGCACGCCACCCGGGTCCCAGACTAAAGGAGGAAGGGAGGAGGGGAGGGAGGGAGGAGGCGGCCTGGACAGGGTGCCAGCCACTCTCCACAGGCACTGGCTGTATTTTCCTTCTCCATCTCCTGGGGCTGAGGTCAGCCCTGTGCATTTACAGAAGAGGAGCTGAGGGGCCGCGGTGTCCATAGCCTGGATTCGTGTCCGTGCCATCTGGACAGGGCAGGGAGTCTGTCAGGCCAGTGCAGTGCTGAGACATGACTCATGCTCTCTGGGCTTCAGTTTCCTCATGTGCAAATGAAAATAATCCAACCTGCTGGCTCTCCTGACGGTGGGATGTACAAAGAAGCCCAGACAAGGGAGGTGAGAGCAGGAGCGGAGGAGATGAGGCTGGAGCAGCACTGCCTGGGGTCACGCAAGCCGCACACTTGCACACACCCTGGATGCCCCCCCAGGCAGCCGTGCAACCCCCACTGTGCTCTGCAGGGTGTGGGCCCAGCTTTAGGTCAACAGTGCTCACTGCCTTCCATCTGAGAAGCAGCTACCGAATTTTAGAGCCATTTGTATAAAAACCATAGCCCTGACACTTCCCCTCGACTCTACGAAGGAACACGAAGGAGAGCGAGGAGAGTCAGCGATGCTAACGAGCTCTGGCTCAGCTGCGGGGGCTTCCCTATCCCAGAGCATCTCACCTGCGCTGTTACTGTGTGCACGTGCCTGGTCTGAATGCAGCTCATCTTCCACCAGAGGGTTTCAGGATCAAGTCCAGTAAACAAAGAGCAGCATAGTCACTTCACATAGGGCAGCCCTTTCTGATCAGAGTCACATCCATGTAAGGTACCTGTCACATGAGAGCCGGTCTTGCAGACTGACTCAGTGGCAGCTGCTCACCCGAGGCCATGCACACCACGAGCACACACTCAGCCACCCCTTTTCCATGCAGGTAGCTGCTCTTCCAGGACACACAGGCCTGTTGCCACAAACTTTCTATAAACACTGTGCAGTGTTCAACCAGGGTTCAGTAACTGTGACAACCAGTGACCACAGTTGCCCTCATTCTCCAGAAGAAGATGCTCTGGGACCCCTGGCCTAAAGTCCTAAACCCCTGCTCTTGTGGCCCAAGAAGTCCTGGGTGTGTGGGTGGGGGTGCAAACATGTGGGCAGAGCTGGCCTGGGTTCCTGATGACTGGCCTCGTTCATCTCACAGAGGGTTAAGGGTTCATCTTGTCAGTGATGATGGTCTGTGTCACGGCCTGTCTGCAGGGGCCTGGGGGACAGGAGGGCAGGGGTCTACCTGCACACTCCATGCCCCAGGGCACCAGGAGGCCCAGGCAGTCTTGCTCTGCCAGCCTGGAACCCATCCCTGACATCTGTCTGGCATGTACAGGCCTCCGTTTGTGGATGGAGGCAGGCCTGCAACGATGCTGCGTTTCTCCAGGTTCACAATCACAAAGCCCAGGTCTGCCTGCCAGGCACAGAAACCTGGGACTGGGTCCTGCTCCAGCGTGCCTGGCACAGTGGGGAGACGATCCGCATGGCACCGTGGCCAACTACAGGACCTACAGCTGCCACACGGGTCCTCGGGTCGGCCAGGAGATGGATGTCCTGGTGTGACCACGGGTCAGCACAGTCACACCTAGCCAGGAAGGCAGCAGGCAGGCGGCAGAGCTGGGGTTGGTCTGCGGGTGCATCTGACCTCGGACGGCATGCTGGTGCCTGCAGGACACAACCTGTGGTGTCTTCCAGCCTTACCCTTCCTACGGCTGCTCAGTGCCACCTCTTATGTGTCCCAATAATTAAGTTAATATGGGATGGGAGATAGGTGGAAACTGCTTTGCTTGACCTCTCACCCTTTTCAATGACCCTGACGAAAGCCTAGAGCCTGGCCATGACTTTCACTTCTAATGTAACTGCCGGAAAATGGGACTCAGGGTCCCAGTCCTTGCTAGGATGAGCTGACTCAGCACTGAGGTCCTTGTGCAACAAAATGGGACACAAATTAAAAAAAGAAAATCTGTTCCCTTCCTACCCTAGAGCCTGTCTCTAGTAGACCCAGACTGCATGGCCTGAACCTGCCCTCTGCTGCACTAACTCAGGAGCTGTGGACAGACAGGAGGGCAAGAGCAGGTGAGGATGAGGGCGAGGCAGACAGAACGCCAGAGCCCACACATTGTGGGGCAGGAACTCTGCTGATGTGCACTCAAAAGCTCCTGGGAACACTGGGGAAGCCTGAGCCTGGCAATCATTACCCACGGATTACAGGACACCATGGCCAGCACACGGAGACCAGCACGTGGTGTGTGGGGCAAACAATGGCTGGTAGCTTGAGAATAACGTCCCCCTCTTTCCTTCATCTTACCTCTGGAATGGAACCAGTGCCATGTCTAGAAATAGAAGGTCTCTGTAAAAATAAAAATCAAAGTACTAAACAAGGCAGTTCATTCTGGTTCTGAGCTTCTTTTGAAATGAGACTAGCAAGTGCTACAGAGATGCTAAAAACATACCATGCTGACAATAAACTGTACCCAGACTTCCTGCAAGACTCGACTGGATGCCCTGCGTGCATGCTGACAAAGGAGGACTTTCTCGAGTACACAGGCCTGTGTCACACACCACCTAGGTCACCTTTCCAACACCGAGTACCACTCCTCCATTTACCCTGGGAGCTACGAGACCAAGGCCTGGGGGTCCCTGAGGCCAGGCAGACACTGGGAAGTCATGGTGGCCCCCAGGGGCACGGCTGCCGTGGCCTTCCTTCTGCTAGTTAGGAAACCGGACGCTGAGCGCATGGCTGAGGATGCAGCTCCCTACCCCAGGACCAGAGGCCCAGCACCGCCCTGTCCACGACCCGAGGACATTACCTGGGTGGGAGCGCTGCAGGACAGGTGGGCCAGGTCCCCGATTCTGGCCGCGGCCCGGGGATCACTGGAGCTGATCAAAACTGGAGCGCTGATCTCCATGGAGTGCCTGTGGCTCGTGGCTTGGGAGGACTTGTGTGTCACACTGAGCGCGGTGAAGGAGTGGCGCTTCTTGGCATTCTTCTTGCTGTCCACACGCCGCTGAAAGGCGCTGACCGCCCCCGTGCTGCTCGCTGAGGGTCCCACGGCCACACTGGCTGCTGTGCCGGGGTCACAGGGCACCGGGGCGTGGCAGCCAGACACAGCAGCTGGGCAGGGCTTGTCCATCTCCATGAGCTGCTTGGCCGAGTCGTTGAGCTAGGTGAGAAAGGGAGGGGAAGCTTCAGTTAGTAGAGGTCACAGGCTCCAGCCCGCGTCCTCCCCACCCGGCAATGTGTTCTCACTCACATGGCCTTTCCAACAGACCTCCCTGTGAGTGGCGCTGGGCACAAACACAGCAGAGGCAGCAGTGACCCCCAAAGACTTTATTGCAAAGGTCTCCAGAGCAGCTGTTTTTGGGGTAGCCCCATCCTTTCCCAGAGTGCCCATTTCTGGGGTGTGAGGTGCACACCTGCAGAGGGCATGGGGCAGGGGAGGGAAGAAGGAATGCCCAGCCACGGGCCCCACACTCCCCACGGTGACGGGTCTGGCCTGCCTGGCACCACTCTGGCCATGTGGGCAGGAAAACGCAAGGCATGTGAGCAGAATGCACAACTGTCCCTGGTGACGGCAGGTGGTGGCGAGTGTCCCACCTGCTCGGCAGCAGCCATGGATGCTGTTTGCAGGACCAGGCTCGCCGCAGGCTGATCTGACCCCCAGTCCATGAGGGGGCAAGACCGTCCTGTTTTCAGCGATTCTGCAAGGACTCAGGGCACTGCTTCTTCCATTTCTCCCTACTTGTATCATAAAATAGCAGATACCTTCACCGGAAAAGTGCCTCTGACAAAAGTTCAATCCCAGGCAGTGCTTATCAGGTCAGGTGGGATGGGCTCGAGCCCCTGAGCAGCCTGGGGGACCCAGGGTCGGCACCCAGGCTGGCTGACGGCCTTCCCTACCAGAGCTGTGCTGGGCGGCACCTGAGGGGGGGCAAGGCCTCATGCTCCTGGAGATGCTGGGGGGGCCTCAAGGTCAACTACCTTCTGTGAGCCAACTTGACTCTGCCTCCTGCACTCCCAGCAAGTTTTCCATCCCAGGTGCGCAACAGAGCCCTTCCTTCTCGGTCTGGGCTGGGCTCAAGCTAAGTTCCTACCCAAGGGGCAGCGCGCACAGAATAAAGGACAGAGAACTGGTTACCATGTGTTCAGTGTGGCCAGGAAGACAATGTGATGTGAGAAGCAGCCTGGGAACGTCTCTACAAGATGGGTTAAATAAATGTCGTTTTGCTAGGTAATGCCTGTAAAATTCTACTCTTTGTCCCTCATCCTTTCAGAAGTAGCAGAAGAAATGGAGTCACCACCAGCTAGCCCTGTGGGAGCCCTAGTTCAGGAAGCACAGAGTGAATCATGAAGGAGCTCGAACCTTTGCGTTTTGTTTCCTCCTGAGCCAACAAACAGCTGAGGGTGTCATGGGCTCAGGTGGGCCCGGCTGGCCCAGTTTCTGCCAGCACACTGTGGCTCTGCTGGTGCTGGGAGCAGTGGCCACAATGACCCCTACATCACTGGGCATGGGTGCCCTCGTCCAGCTTCCCGACCACGAGGCAGCAGCAGGTGGCTGGATCCCAGTGTGGCAGCTGGCAGGTGGGGCAGCGTGCCTGCTGGGCTCCAACCCTGCTCTGTCTTTTTTTTCTCAGCACACATCACATTCCTAAATGTCCAGCCTATGATCACAAGCTCTTTGAATTCCCGAAGGGCAAACGCCCTGAGGCCAGTCATTGCCCAGCTCCGGCACTGCTCTCTGAACGAAGGTGATAGCCTGGAGCACACCTCCCTGGCCTGACATGGAATAGGTGTTCTTGCAGGTGGACAGGGACATCTCCAGCCCATCCATTTCTTCTCAGCGTTCTCAAAGGTGAAAAGGTCCCTTCACTCTGAAGAAGCACCAGTTTTCCTAAAACTCACTTCAAGATCTGGGCCTCAGCCAGGGTTTTTCTGCATGACAAGGGAGGCAAGCACAGGCGTGCCTGTCCCTGAGAGGCCTCCAGTGGCTCAGGGGTGTGAGCAGGGATGGTGGGAAGGATGCTTTCATTGGCAGGCTCTCTGCCAGAGCAGTGTCCGCGATGGGCTCCTGCATGTCGCCCTTGACACTGCAATAAAACTAGAGAAGAAAATCAGAGGAGAAGGGGGGATCAGAAAGACAAAGTGTGTCATGTCAGGCCATCCAGGAGGCTGAGGGGCCCCAGCTCCCACTTGGATTTGAGATGCCAGCAGCAGGGCACCCCCATGGTCCTGCCACAACATTGGGGGGTGGGCTTCAGCGGTCACCCACGCATGGGAAGTAGAGATAACATTCCTAACACAGACAGAACGTCAGAGGTCAGTGAGGCTGAGCCAACCAATAAGCCTTAAACTCAGAGGCTGGAGTTTCAGGGTGTCCAGGCAGAGCGAGCCACCCCAGGCTGAGGCCCAGGAGGTGTCAGGTGAGTGCATGGGGCACAAGTCGCCCTAGAGTCGGTATCTGAGTTAGGGCCTGGGATAGGAAATGGCTTGGTCACAACTGTCCACCCAGTCTTCCACCTGGGATGAGCCATGACACAGTGTGTCCAGAGGAGGGGCCACAAAGGGCAGACGTGAGGGACAGGGAAAGGGAAGAGGGTACAGCAAAGATGCATCTCCCTTCTCCACACTGTGGCCCCGACGTGCCCCCAGAGGGAGCATCAGAGTGTGGGTGGCACCCCACATGCCCCTGGCCTTGCCTTGGCCACTTCCAAGGCTACATGGACTTCAGAGGGAGAGTACTCGGGTTGCTGGCAGAGCCTCTGCCTGAGAGGTCAGGGGAGAAGGCAGGACGCAGGGCCCTCCTGAAATATGCACCAAACCATGGGTGCAGAGTAAAGAGTTCAGGGCTGAGGGCGAGGCACAGTCCAAGGTGCAGGAGCCACCCCCAGGCCCTTCCTGAGCCGGGGATGTGCAAGGGAGCTGAGTGGGGGGCCAGGCCTGGAGGGGTCCAACCCGCCTGCCGTGGAGTCTGGGTCAGCCCTGGGACGGTGGAGGACAGACCACATGTTCACACCCAGCCTGTACTACTAGGGTGTGCAGCTGGTAGCATCCTAATGAGTTAATAACAATAAAAAAAAAAAAGGCCCCTCTGAATTTAAGCAGTGAGAGGAGGGTATGCTTCATCTCCATAATGCCAAGCAGATCACACACGCAGCAGTAGCTGCTCGTCCAGCCCCTGCAGACGCCCAGGCGAGGGCTGTAGAGCTGTCAGCATTTCCATTACAAATACCTGCCTTTCCCAGGGAGGTTTTGAAAAACTCACTGTAGGCCCCAAAATGTGTGATCTAAATCCAGGATTATTTCCTTTGAAACGTTTCTTCCAACCAGGCTCAGCTGTTTTGCTCTATTTTATGACTTTATTCATTTGCTGCTTCTACGGCGCTGGCTCACAGAACAGACCGGTGGCCATGGCCTCGCACGGCCATCCTGGGGCTTTTCGCACACCTGGGCTCGGTCTCCTGGGCCCCAGTGCTCTGCACCAGGCTGCAGGCCGCAGGCCAAGTGGCCACAGAGGAGCAGGAAGCAACAGGGACAACGCCTGCCACTTACGGGCAGCAGAGCCCAGACCCAATACCTTCATGTGGAACAGCAGTATATGGATATATTAGCACTGATGCCACCCAAGGTTGGGCTAAAATAACCTGGTTCTTCCTCCCAAGCAGTTGATCTGGAGCATCTCACGTAGTTGCCCTGTGATTCCGCTGAGTGTGAGAAACGTGTGAGAAACTCTAGGATATCCAGGCATGGGCAGAACAGAGGCATACGCGCGTCCAGGGCAGAGGGAGCCATGATCTGAGCTGAGGCCACAGCAGCTGGGAGCACCACAGGGGCTGGCCTGGCAGGACCTGCTCACTGATGGCCACAAGGCTCATCCCAACACCGCTCAGTCCTCGAGACCTTTCCCCAGCAGGCTGCCATGGCCAACCACGCCGCCCCCCTCTCAATGGACACCAGAGTGTGGGCCGCATGCCCATGGTGGGCACTGAAAGGGAAGGCCAATAAATGTCCAGAGAGATAGACATGGTCAGCAAGCCACAGGGGTAGGGAGGGTTTCCTTCCTGTGCTGAGCGGTCCACACGTCATCCGTGCCAGAGCCCCTGACATCTCTGCGGTAGGCCAGTGGCTGGCCAATGAAAGCCCCTCCCAATGAAGATAGACAGTTCAGCATTAGCTTCTTCACTGAACCTTTGCTTTGGTGACAAGCAGCTTCTTGTTGGAGCCGTGTGTACAGGGGATTAAGCCGTAATTTGCCACCCTGGACTGGACTAGACAAGCACACGGCCGGTAAGCAGATGGTGGGCCGGCAGATCCCACGCCGACTGCTGCAACTCTGTGACCGGTTCCTGGCAGCGACCGTCCCCACTGGGGGAGCTGCCAGCGTCTTCCCAATAAGCTCCGATTAGCCATGTCATGTGACACTCAGGGCTGGGCCCATCCACGGCCTGACTGCAGGACACCTTTGCCCCGCACGTGCTGGGCAGCAGCTCCTGCAGTACACCCTCCAGGTGCAGCCTCCATTTCTCATCTCCCAGACTCCAAATGGGGCAGTGCCCGCCTGCCCGAGGCCTCCACGCCCCAGAAGCCAGATGGCTCTGCTCTCCCCGGAGCAGGCTACAGCCTGTCTCCTGGGCCTGAGGGATGCTGCCCAGGTAGCCTGGGAGCCCCAGGGGAAGGACCGAGGAGGCTGTAAACTCTGAAGTCACCCCCATGTTCCCCCCACAAGCAGAATGCTAGAACATTCTGTGAATGGCTGCTTCCTGCCAATGGTGAAGAGTGATATGTGGAGGGGAGAACGCGTGCTTCCTGGAATTCTGCCCCAGGATGCTCCCCGCTCCCACCAAGATGTGCTTCTGGCAGTGACAGGGCTCTGCTTCCCCATCTGAACATGGCTGGTCACCGATCTGCTCCTCTCCTCACAGAGACAGAACACACAGGCCTGGGCTGCTGTTTGCACACAGATGACACACACACCCCAATGCATCCAAGAACCCCTATTCTGCCCGCTTGGGGATGAGAATAGAAGACATCTCCAACTTCCATACAAAATGGAAACAAAGTGGCACCAACATGGACCAGTCTCACTGGGTTTGTTCATGTATCCTGAGGACAGTCAGTGTCCCTGGAAGGGATGGCACCTGGCAGGCCTGTCCCCTCCCTCTGTGGGAGGCCCTCTACAGTAGCCAGCCCAAGCCCCAAACACTCAGCCGCCACCCATGTGCCTCGTCCCCGGGTCCAGTCAGCCATGGCGCGCCCCAGTCAGGGACCGTGGGTCTCCCCTGGCACAGGACCCTCTTCCCAGGCCTCTGCCTCACCAACTTCGTCAGCTCAGGTGTGGTCTTCCTCCACGCCACTCTTCTCTCCAGCCACAGAAACATCTGGAAACGTCAGAACTGAAGGGTTCTTCTTTCCATTGTTGCAATAGTTCCATACGAAGTCCTCTTAGAGTCACCACTAGAGAGGTGGCATCCTGGCTGCAGGTGATTTTGGGGACCGGATTGAATAAAAAAGCTCTCATCTGCAGGCTCAGGTGAGCCCTGAGGCCCCCGCAGGGAGCCTGAGGCTAGCAAGGGATTTTGGCACTTGATCCCGGGCAGGGCTCAGTGACCTGAAATCACCAGTGCTGGCCAAGAGGACTTGAGACTGAGGGAATGTGGGGGGATCTTTTAAAGAAGGAGTAAGACCGGAAACCAGACATGCAGGCTGCTGTCAGATACAACATGCAAGAAGGGACAATGGGGCGAGGGGCCCTGCAGGTCTCAAGTGAAATACCAGGAAACCTCCATCCTAACCCAGAGGCGAGAAGTCCAGTCTGCATGCGCCCGCACCCCAGAACGACAGGCTGGCGATGGAGACCAGAGGGAGGGAAGTATGTGTCTTTCCTTTCTTGGAAATCCAGGAAGCCAAAGAGGGGAGCAAGCTGGAAGGCAGGTGTCACCATTTAAAACACAGGCAACCAGTGGATGCGGGCACACAACCGCTACTTCCTGAACACCTGTGGTGTCCTGGCTCCACTCCTGGGGATGCTCTGGTGAGGGGGAGGGGCTGTCCTAGTAAAGCCTATACTTCTGCATGGGGCGAACTCTTTGGGAGCTTTGTAAAGCTGTGGATTTTGGCTCAATAGGTCTGGGATGGCCCTCAAGTTCCTGCATGTAGACAAACTCCCGGGAGACACTGCTGTGGCTCTTGCAGACCCATGGTGGCTGGAACAGACTGCTTTGCGCTCTCCCCACAGAAGAGCCACATGACCAGAGATGGAAGCCTGGGCTTGGCACACAGCTTTAATGTGAGGCTTCCCCCCCACCCCCTCATCCCCCGGTGGGCTCCGGAGAACACAGGTCACCAGGCCTGCTAGTTGGCCTATTATTCGTGACAGCTTCACAAACTCAGGAGCGGAGGAAGACTGGCCTTTACTCGCCTGAAACTTTTGTCAGGAAAAATCTCAGGAGCCTCCCGCCTCCAGAGGTGGGCAGGCACACACGGCTGACTGCATTTTGATCTGTGCTCGTCTGTAAAACACTCCGTTCTTTGGGGACCAGATCGTCAGCAGGGGCAAGTGAGAAGAGAATGATCTGCTTTCAGCTCTGGCACCCCTCACCCTCCTCCTCGAAGGCTGTCTCGGGAACACAGCTTGTGCCTTTGATGAGCAAGGCCTTTGTGACCAAAACAAGGATTCTGGAGCACTAAGAAGGTTAAAGCAGACAGGGGATGACGGCCAGCCATGCACAACACAGTTCCACCCTCGCCCCACAAGGCTCATCTGACCCTCATACCCACCGTCCAAGGTCCACACGGCCATTTCACAGAGGAGTACACTGAGTCTCAGAGGAGAAGTTTAAGTGTCTTGTTCCAAATCACACAGTGAACAAGTGGCCAGATGGCAGGCCTACCACATGTCTGTGGGTCTGCCATTGTTCCCTTCTTACTGCAGAGTGTGGAGATGCTTTCTGGTCCTGCTACATCTTTGGGTTAAAAAATTATCATAGCCATGAGGGTACATCTATGCCTTCTGCAATCAGAGGGGCTTGGGTTCCTTTTAGAGATTCAAATGTGGACCTTTAAAACATCCAGACCTTTTATGGGAGCATGAAAATTAGGTCAGGCAAATTCTCACCCTGGGAGGACCCCAGTTGCAATTATCAAGGGTGGGGGCTATTTCTATTCTCTTTCATTTTATTGCAAACGGGTGGGGACCTCACAGGCCTGACAACAATGCCAAACCTTTTTTTACTGGAAAATTGAACTCTAGACATTTGTACTACACATGCCAACAACCTGGGCTGACATTTTCCCATTCGCTCAACATGTATTTGTTGTGTACCTGCTATGGGAAAGGCTTTTCTACCCTGGGAGGTATCCCCATCCTCATAACTAAGCACTCTTTGAGGTGGTGAGCACCCCAGTGGTGTAGTGGAAGCCATCATCCCAGGCTGCTGGCCAGTCCGCGTTGACCCACACCCACCCAGCCCAGGGCAGCTGCTTCTTTTCTCTTCTGTTCTCTCCGTGTCCTCTTCTCAAGGTGACTGGATTGGACAGGTGAGGCTGCACTTGCCAAAGTGGGCTGCTGAACTGAAGCAGTTATTCAGATGACTGAGGTTTCAAACAAGAAATATCCAGCAATTAAGACAAAGCTGTAGACCTGAACTGCCTAGACAATTGCTTAATCTTGCATATAAAGACTGAGTTCGGGTGAGGATTGTGGAAGAGATGATCCTAAGAATTAAAGTGCAGGGTGGGGAATGGGATTCATTTCAACACCCCATTACCACAGACTCGACAAGGACACTTGTCAGACCAGGACACTTCCCATGAGAAGGGGGCGCACATCCCCTGGTCCCCTAGAAGCTTGTAGAGCAGGGGCTGTTTCACATACCTCCATCGTGCTTGCAGCTCAGAGTGGGGGCAGCTGGGCACGGCTACCCACCGCCTCGGCAAACCTGTCCCACCCCTTGCCCTCGCAGATCACGGTGACATTCACATCATAACCCTCTATGACCCTGTGCTGCCCTGACAGCACCTTCCTGAGAGTCAGAGGGGGGGCCCTGGTCCTCTGGGGCACATGTGACAAGGCAGTGAGTCCTGGCCACGACCTCATGGCCACATCACTGCCATGTGGGCTCCTAAGCGGCCCTCAGATAGAAAGGCAGTGTCCCTGCTTGGGGAGTGGGTCCCTCCACTGCAACCAGAAACTACACAGCAGGCTCCCCCTTTCAGCTTCTGCTCCAAGTCATCACCCCTTCCTTCTCAGGCATGTACCCCAGTTACCATGGGGAACAAGGCTTCCTCTCCTTTGAATTCAGCCTCTCATTAGTGGGTTATGTTCCCTGTCCTAGCAATCACACTCTCCATTCAGTATCCGAGCCAACAAAAAAGGAGAATTCCAAGGAGTCTGATAAAATTATAGAAGGAAAAAGAACTTCACTCATTTGCTAAGAATGTGTTAAACTCAGGAAAAAAGCTCGTAAGCGGCAAAGAATTATGATTAGCACCTTAGCAAGGTGTGTCCTGTCAGCAAAGCGACCGCTTAGAAGTTTTGAGATTCGTGTAAGGATCCTATCATAATTTTGTCTGAAGATAAAATGTAGAAGGAAAAAAAAGGTTGTTTTTCAACTAAGAAGAGGAACACAAAGGCACCATTTATTCTCCATTTTCTGTAAGAACCCTCAAGGGGACATCTTGCTGCTTGGAAGGTAGCAAGACATGGGACTGTCCCAGCAGAGATACCCCCGTGCCACAAAGCGCACTGCCTGGGGGGGGGGGGGGGGGCGGGGGGGTGTGCTTGCACCTGTATCTCTGACCGTCTCAGACCAGCACTGACTGAAAGTGTCACAGAAGTCACAGATTTTGGGCAGCTGAGAAAGGAGGAAAAGGGAACCATGAAGGGATGTGGCTGGTACAGAATTCAGATTCAGATGGCAGACAACAGCTTCTTTGATGGTACCAGGGCCAGTCCAGCAAGGTGACCCAGTCCAGGGCCCTGCAACCTTTACCCCCAGCAGTAATGCCCTTCTGGGCATACAGTGCCAGTAAATTACATACGTGTTCTAGTGTACCACTATATTAACACGCATCAGAAAACATACACATAATAGAAATTGAAAGGAGTCAGAAAAATTTAAATAATAAATTTGAAAAAAGTTCTAATATCTCCTTTCTTTACTCACAGAGCTTCATGCATCCTATTTTGTTTTTGTTTTTTTTTTAAAGATTTTATTTATTTATTTGAGAGAAAGAGAGTGTGAATAAGGTTGGGAAGAGCAGAGGGAGAAGCTGACAGCCCCTGAGCAGGGAGCCGGATGTGGGACTCGATCCCAGGACCTGAGATGAAGGCAGACAGACGCTCAACCACTGAGCCACCCAGGCGCCCCATCGTGTACCCTACTTTGAAGATCTCTAGCCAACAGGAATTTTTAAAGTGCCAATTTAGTGGGTCTTGATCAGTGTTTTCTAAAAAAAAAAAAAAGAACCAGATTAAAAGAGAAAATGCCAGAATGCATCACGTGCTAAGGGTAAAAAACAGCTGGTTTAGTTTCACATACACACTGGTGCATTCTCTGGGTCACTATGTAAACGGCATTTCTCATTGTGAGATGCAATCTAAGACGGCTGAAAGCCATTGGTATTAAGAGGGAAAGAGAGACATTTCCCTGTCAAGAAATAAAAGTCCTCTTTTCCCTGTCTGCATGGCTTCAATGTGTGGTGTGAGGGTGCCTGGGGGGCTCAGTTGGTTAAGCGTCTGCCTTTGGCTCAGGTCATGGCCCCAGGGCCCTGGGATGGAGCCCGCTCAGTCTGCTTCTCCCTCTGCCTCTGCCTCTGCCACTCCCCCAGCTCTGTCTTCCTCTCAAATAAATCTTATTTTAAAATGTGTGGTGTGGTGCCTCCAGCCCCCATGGCTTGGTGCTCCCCATGAATAGCTGGAAAGCCTTTCTGGGGACACCCAGGCACCATAGGCTCCCTGCAGAGGACCCAGGTTGAGAACACTGCTTGCTGGGGATCCCTGGGTGGCTCAGCAGTTTGGCGCCTGCCTTCAGCCCAGAGCATAATCCTGGAGTCCCGGGATCGAGTCCCACATCAGGCTTCCTGGATGGAGCTTGCTTCTCCTCTGTGTCTCTGCCACTTTCTCTGTGTCTCTCATGAATAAATAAATAAAATCTTAAAACAAACAAACAAACAAACAAACAAAAAGGAAACACTGCTTGCCTCTGAACCCACCCAGGCCTTTCTGGTCTCCTCTAGCGACGCACATCTTTGAAACTACACACCAGCTGGGTTCGAGGATTTAAGGCCACAAGGGAGATGCTCATGGCCCCATCTGTCCTTGCTGACCCTGGGCACCTGTGTATCTGCAGTGGGGCCCTGTCATGCAGGGGACATCTCTGAGACCAACTCCCAAGGGTAGTGAACAGAGCTTATGTAGCCAAGAGACCCGGGATGCCACCCACAGCAAGCTCCCGGTATGGCAAGGGACATAGCTTGGCTCTGGTTTGAGGAATGCTCACCAGGCTGTCACCGAGTTGTTCTGCTGTGGTCTTACATTCTGACTGCTACTTCCTCACCACTGAATCATAAACAGCTGTCAAGCACTCACAGTGCCTGCAGACATGCATCTCCTCCATGCCCTCCCTCCCTCTCTGCCTCTGTCCCCATCTCTCTCTCCCTCTCTTTTGAGATCTCAGGGCAACCCCTGTATCAACACTATCAAGATCTCAGAGCTGATACAGTTTTGAAATTTAGAGCCTACTTCTTCCTCTTGTAAATAATCACCTCACTTCACAAATGATTCATGAGCTTCATGCTGGGCATGCAGTAGATGCTCAACAAATAGTCAACGAATGGATGCAGCTAACGTGTGTGTGTGTGTGTGTGTGTGCATAATAATGTCTACTTATTGAGTACAATCTAAACGGCAATTCTGTGCTTTGAGCTGTGCTCTCATCAACACCCCCCCTCCCCCCCCCACATACACCAGGCCGGGGGCTGAAACTCACACCTGGCTTTGTGCACACCCACCCACTGGCTAAGAGGAGAGGGCATACTGGAGCTGGCACTCCAAATCTGAGCCTGAGCCCAGGGTCTGAGCTCCCAGAGACAGCGGGAGCCCCCTCGGTTCAGAGTACTCACTCATCCTCACCAGCTGTCACATGTGAGCTGCACACAGCAGCACGTGGCCAGAGAAGATTTTCATAGAAAGAACTTCCTTTGGGATCTATTCCATGGTCACAAAGTGGGTGTGAGAATATTCAGAATTCATAAATGCAAATCCACTGAAAGATCTATTAGAGAAAGATCAGGGTAAGTGAGGAAGGAGCTTAATTTCAATGGTTATGGACCGAGGCCAAAAGTGATAGGAGCATTTCAAGGTAGGGCAGGCACAGGTGGGTACAAGAACACATGTGTGCATGCGTGCATGCACGTGCTGTGTGCACAGACTCTTAAGCCAGCACTCAGGTCATGGATATTTCTGGTTCAATGCAGGTGAGGATGTGATCTGAAGCCTCTGTGGCCTGCTGAACAGTGGTCAGATGGCTCCGAGGAGCTGGTGCAGAGGCTGTAAGGAAGACCTGGGCGGGCTGCTGGGGACTCCTGGGCCAACTGGCAGCAGGGCACAGGCCCAGATAGACTAGCTGGGGGAGAGGTGTCCCCTAAACCACCTGAGTTTGGTACTACAGAAGTAGAGGATCTGATTACTGAGTACACACATATTAGATGCTTGCTGTATGCCAGCGGTTTTGCTTGGCACTGAAGGTACATCAATGGAAAAAAGTAGATAAAACCCCTGGCTTCATGGAGACCCAGCCAGTAAACAAATAAATATGGAGGAAAAAAGTCTGCAAGAAGGTGCACTGGGAAGGGTAGGGCTGCACGGTTACAGGCGGTGGTATGGAAAGGCCTCTCTGAGACAACACCCAAAGGACACGAGCAAGGGAACCTGTTGACACCTGAGGGAAATGTGATGGGAGTGAGTAGGTACTGCAAGTGCAAAGGCCCTGGGGTGGGAGCAGGGCTGGCAGTCTGAGGAGGAAGACGGAGGCCAGGGAGGCCAGAGCACACTAGTGGTGGAAATAAGGTCAGAGGTGACGAGGATGAGCGGGCAGCCTTGGCTTTGCTCTGAGTGAGACAGTTGGTCTGCAACAGCAGACGGACATGTGAGGTGCATGTGGCAAGGCCCCCTGACTATTGTGCTGGCGGTAGACTACAGGGCCCAAGGGCTTTGAAGCTATTGCAACAATGTCACTGGAAAATTCTCACAATTTAATGGGAAAAAAGCAAGATGGAAATACTGATGCAGCACAATCCCAAATTTGTCCACAATATATGTAAATTTATACATAGAAAAGAATAAAGGAAATAAAACAATATGCTAACAACATTTCATTTTTTTCCTAATGTGCTCATTTATATTTACTGGTAGGATTATAGGCAATTTTATTTTTTTTGTTTGCATTTTTCTGAATTTCCCTGTTTTGAACAATAACCTGGTGTTATTTTCACAATCACAAGTTATTAAAAACAAAAGCGCAGATCAGGCTGGGATATTGATCAACCTACAGTGACATTTCCTGAGTTGTGGCAAGAACATATTTTTTTTTCCATTTTGTAAAAAGTGTATGAGGTGCCATAAAAAAATTGTTGTTTTTTAGTTTAGTGAGATGCAGTATTTTTTTGGAGCATGACGTTTCAGGAAAGGGCTAGCAAAGTTGGCCTCCTCCCAGGTGGCTTGGTTTCTGGCCCTGGCTGGGTGGTGGCACCTTGATGTGGGAGCGCAGACAGGCTGTCACAGTCTAGAGCCCTCAGAGAGCTTCACCTGGCATCATGCTCCCACAAGGGGCTCAGAGAGCTCAGTAGGTAGAACGGAATCTTGGCCCAAATGCAAGGGAAATGGAAGCCCTGAGAGGTTAAGCAGAGGACAGAGTAGGGGCCAGCAAGCCAGGCCCACAAGCCAAGTCCAGCCCAATGCCTGTCACTGCACATAGTGTGGGGACACGGCCACACCGGCTTACCTGTCGTGTATGACTGCTTCTACCTAACAAACTAGCACTTGAAAAACAAATGTGCCAACTCCGCCCTGGAACAGTGCTCTGTCTCAGCCTGCGCTCCTGTCTCCTCCTCAACTGACTGCTGGGAAGGAAGGTGGGCACAGCGTCTCTTAACATCTTATAACAGACACAGAAATAGTAGGATGCACCTGGTCATTGGTGTCAGCAGCCACCACGCTGCTATTCCTCTGTCACGTGCTGCCTGCCCTGTGCCCCTGGTTGTTTGGAGCAGTTAAAGCAAAGCACAGAAGCCATATGATGCCACCTGTGGCTGCTCAGCGGACAGAGATACACACGGTCACTAGCTCGGCTCAGGGACTGGTGGGGGGGAGACAGTAATTCTAGGTGGGTGTGCTGGCTCTTCAGTCTCCACTCAGGTGGGTGGGGAGGTCCCTGGGTCTCTGCTTTGAGGGTGAGGAACCAGCAATTTCCCTGATTCCAGGCCTGATCTATGTTCTCCTACTGAGATTTATCTATAATTATGTTAACCTTTCAACTTCCCTCTCTCAGACACTCATCTTTTCCTCAGCTGAATCCAAGAACAGGGTGTGAACACTTAATAGGACCAAAAAACCCCAATGACAGCCCAACAGATTCTCTGCAAAATTTATATATTTAAGAATATGTTAGCATATGAACTATTTGGCCAGGAGAAACACAACCAGGAGCAGAGCCTCAACCACACCTTCACCCCCTCCAAATATGAAAAGGTTTATAGAAGCAGAAACAGACCCCCTGGGATTGTCTTTCTGTACGTGGTCCTGGACCTTGCCTCCAAGGTCGGCAGGCACAGGGCTGCGCAAGGAGCTGGCTGGGAGGGCAAGGGTGCCTCCAGGGCAGCTGTGGGAGCAGAGAGGCATTCCTCTGCAGGCCCTGCGCCTGCACCCCCTGCCTCTCCCATGCTGCAGTCCCACCGAGTGCTGGGCTGCTTCGTTTTTGAAAGCTGGACTGTTCCACACAAGGCTCCCTGGCCCACCCACTTAATGGATACCCATTCTCCAAATGACGTTTCCTTCACTCTGAACAAAACACAATACTATTCCAAATAAACTTTTCAACACGTTGGTGTTCTTTTCCTCATTCATATGGTCAGTCTCCAACACAACACTCCAGCAGTAAACACGATTTTGTGGTAAGTCTCATGTGCTCCCGCTTCCTGCTCTCTACACAGGCTCTAACAACGTTAAAGGGAATGTTATTTTCTTTTTCTTTTTTTTCAAAGATTTTATTTATTTATTCATGAGAGACACACAGAGAGCAGAGACACAGGCAGAGGGAGAAGCAGGCCCCCTGTAGGGGAGCCTGATGTGGGACTTGATCCCAGGACCCCAGGATCACACCCAGGGCCAAAGGCAGATGCTCAACCACTGAGCCAACAGGCGTCCCGGGAATGCTATTTTCTAACACATAGTTCACACTCTGTGCTGGCCAGTGTTATATGAACTTTACTCATGTTACTGATTTAATTCATACCTGAGCGAAGTGAGGTAGGCAAGTATATTATCCCCAGAACACAAATTAGGAAACTGAGGCATGGGGAGGGGAAGTCTGATATGTGGGAGAGCAGGGCTGCTCCATCCAGGGCCAGTACCACAGGGGCAGTGAGAGGCCAGGGGTGAGGCCAGGTGGGTTCCATGGGTCCACAGGCTACGGTGAATCTGGATTGATTCCAAGAGCCACAGGCCCCACAGGAGGTTTCACAGGAGTGAGGCCACTCAAGTAACCCTTGTAGGGATGGTTCTGCTCACCGTGTGAGATGGAGCTCACAGACAAGGTAGGGCTCAGGGCGGCTGGGAGAGGGTGAGAGGTAGCACCCCACCTACAGGGGGCCAAGGCCCCGGGGGTCTCTGATCACTGCAACTTGAAAATTTTCAGTCCAGGAGGTTTTGTCTACACTTGTGTCTCACTAATGAGCCTGTAGGTTGAGCCAGGGGTGGGCATACGGATGACATGGACATGGTCGGGGAGAGTCAGTGAGCTCAGAGACACAGGTAGTATGAACAGAGATGGACCCAAACCCAGACTCACAGGGAGTGAGCAAACACCTCCACTTGGAGCAAACACCTCCATCCTCAGAGTGGCTGGCCCCCCGCCGCCTCCTTGACCTCACCTTACTCAGCCTGCCCTGTCCTGCTGGTCACCACTGCCCCTTAGCCACGAGCCAGCTCAGGCCACCACCTGGAACCTACACCTGGAACCTGCACTGCTCACTCACAGGTGGCCTCCTGGGTGGGGCCTTCCAAACATGCTAATTAGTATTATAGTCCCCTCACCTCAGCTTCCCGCCCCTCCTGCCAGCTTTCTTCTCCACAGAGAATATACTACCTTCTAGAATTTGTCTCTTTTCTCCAGTCTTTGTCTCCCTCCCACTAGAATATGGATTTCAAGACATTTCTTTCCTGTTTTGTTGGCAGCTGCATCCCCAGGGCCAGGCACATGGCAGGCACTTCAGCAAATGAATGAACAGAAGGGATGGGTGAATGAAGAAAAGAACAGTGGTGTGAAAGATAGAGTCTGCAGAGCACCGTGGTGCTCTCTCAAAGGCTAAGACACACCCACAGAAACCTAATGAAGGAACAAACAGATCTCCAGCTCTTGATAACCGCCCTGGCATCGGCAGATGTATTTCTATTTTACAGTTGGAGACGGCAAGACTGAATGCGACTGCATTTGCCCTCCCTGGAGACACAGCCAGGCACTCCTCCCAACAGGCTGTGCCGTAGAGGGTATGCTGCCTTCACCCACAAGGGGCAGCCCAGGTAAGTGTTGGAGCAACTAGGAATCCTCTACAGTCTCATTAAAATGTTTTCCCAGAGAGGCTAACACAGTCCTGCAGTGTGCCGAGGGTCTACAGGCAGGGAGATAGGCAGGGAAACCACTGAAAACAGAGACATCTGGAAAACAGTGGTCGACAAACCAAGTCTTTGTCTCCGCTTGCAACAGAAGGAGAGTCCTCAATAGCTTCAAACTATAACTCTTAATTGCTCTCACTTTGAAGACGTGAAAGAAATAAAAGCAATAGAGAATAGCTTTGAGTTTCTCTAAGTCCAGCAGAAACCAAATGAAGCCAGAATTAGCTGCATTTTCTCATTTTGCAATAATCTGTTGAACTGTGGCAACAAGACAGCATCTCCCATATGCACGGGCATGGTGTGAGCATTCACCTGAATCCTAAAAAGGTCCTGGCCACCAGCAACTCACGCCCCCTCCTTTCCAAACAGGAAGCATTACCAAAGGGTAACGGGGAAAGAACAGCATAAGGACAGGGGAGGCCGTCTCCAACAGGCTCTCGGGGTCAGTCTTGGTGAGAGTTCACTGTCCAGGCTCAGAACTACTGGTAAAGTGGCCGCTGGGACCCGGGGGCAGGTGTCTCCACTAATGCTCGTCAGGTCTGGAGGGAAGACACCCGAGGCCCCTGGCGATCCCAGCGACTCCACATGGCTGTCTGCTTCCAGGTGTTCCTGCACTGAACACAGGCCTGAGCCTCAGCCCAGAAATATCCCACCATCACCTCATTAACACCTGCAGTCAAATCTCCGTGGCTAAATATGCTTTACCATCACGTCTGGAGAACAGCCACCACCACCACGGCCTGCCCAAGGAGGTGAGGGGGCCTACAAGCAGGACTCTGCTGGGGTGGGCGCTCCCATGATCCCAGCCGAGGCCAACCCCTGGGGCTAAGTAGAATCTGACAAGTTTCCTCCCCAAGTTCTTAGGCTCGGGCCCACCCAGACCCACCGCATCAGGTTCTGGAGCTCCCTGGGTGTTTCTAACACTCACTGAAGTTTCTGAGTCACTGGCCTGGACTACTCCAAAAGGAGAGGTAAACATGAAGAGAGAAGAGGAACGCAGAGAAAAGGGTTAAGGTGGTGGGGTATAGCCATGCCAGAGGGAGGGCCAGTGGGATTGGATGGCTCAGCACCCCATGGGGCAGTGGTCGGAGCAGACGCAGAGGAAGACAGAGGGCCCAGGGAGGGTGCTCCAGGTAGGTAAGAAGGGAGCCTGTCCTTCACCCCTGGGTGTGCGGGACGGAGACCACCCACTGGAGCAAAACTCGAGGGGAAGGGAGAAAAGCAGCTGGAGCCCAAGGCAAACACGGCTGCACAAGTACGTGGTGGGCACACTTGCTTTCCCACTAGAGGAACCGGAGGCTGCGACATGGTGATAGGTTTGGACACGGCAGCCAGGAATGGCTACTCTTTACTGTCACCTCACCTCTGTTTTCAGTTGACTCCAGGCTGAGACATCTTTAGTCCCTACTTGTCTCTTGAAGATGGAAAGTCATGCAGGCCTTCTCTGGCTTCCTGCTTGGCCCACGGGCAGCTGCACCACTCAGGTGTGGGCTCCTCCTCATCCCCCAGATGCTCCCACTGAGATTGCTGAGCAAGGGCAGCAGTTTTCCCAGGGACCTGCTGAGTCTGGTGCTGAAAGCACCCCAGCTGAGGCCTTGCCATAAGTTTGATAAGTCATGTGAAACTGGCTCACAAGCCAACAATACCACACAGGTGCACCTGTCTTATGCCAACACAATGCTAAGATCGATAAGGGAAAAAAATTATGTGCTACGGGGTCCAGCCTCTTATATCTGTAGTTAGGGAGGCAAAGAATGACAATGAACCCAGAAACTAGGGAATGTACAACATTGTATTATGAGATGTTAACCCCAGAAGTGATTCAAAACCAGCTGAAGCAGTGAGAAAACAGGGTGAGCTGGTACCTCATCACTTGTCTTTGTTGGGGGAACCCCCAGTGATCACACACACGTGTGCACGTGTCCTGCCTGGGGGTGCAGACCCAGACCCTGGCCAGGCCAGGCCAGGTGCATAGAACTGAAGTCTTCCTCTCTGGTGGGACTGTCTCGTTTCTTTGTGTCATGCCGTTAGCAGTAAGGTAAGTGAAACACGGTGAAGACAAGATGCGCTGCTCATTCTCCTGGTGGGTTTAGGAGTTGGCCTCCCAGACCAGTTCGCCCAGATGCAGAGAAAGCATGGAACACCAGGAACTGCCCTGCCTGGCTCCTGAGGAACCTGTCTGCTCCACACTCCCGCAGCCTTCCTCCACCAGGCCAGTGCCCTTTGGTGACTTCGAGTTGCCCTGCGAAGCGCATTAAGTTTTCATGAAGGCACAGTCCATGCCTGGACACAGAAATGCAGGCAGAATTCGCAGCCAAGTCAAAGTGGGGAGGAGTCCCTGCCAGCAGCTGCCCACTGCTGTAGAAACTCCTAAGAAACAGGCTAGCAACAAGAAGAAATAAAACAAACTTTGTTTAAAGTTAAACTTTGTTTAAATGGGAGATGCCCCTCAACATTCTATGGCAGAAATCCCTGAGAAGTTTCTTTCCTGTGTCATTTCTGAGGCCTTTTCCCCCCCGCACGCCCCTGAGGCGGTGAGCTCAGGTGTCCCAAGAGAGGCTAGGTGGGGAGGGCGGCCACAGGGAAGGAGGAGACAAGGGAAATACCAGCAGTGAGACACACACACCACTGGCTCACCTTCAAAGCTGGACTACTCGACAGTGTTTAGAACTTGGTCATAGCCAGTATCCATAGTGAATAATTACCTCAAAGGCTTTCACTAGTTCCTCATCTCTCTAAAAAGAGTCCTTGATTACTTGGCACTGGAGTCACGGATAGGCAGCACTGGAGAGCCATAACTGACCTATAGCTTTCCTCTTCCACCAAAAAATACCCCTGTGATTCTTTCTCAGCCCTATTTACCTCTCCCTGCAGTTTCTTTTCTTTTTTTTTTTTTTTTAAGATTTTATTTATTTACTCATAAGAGACACAGAGAGAGAGAGAGGCAGAGACACAGGCAGAGGGAGAAGCAGGCTCCATGCAGGGGGAACTCGATCCAGGACCCTGGGATCACGCCCTGAGCCGAAGGTAGATGCTCAACCATGGAGCCACCCAGGCGTCCCCCCATCCCCAGTCTCACTGAGCCATAGCTGACACAGAACACTGCACTAGGTGATGGTACAACGTAATGACTTGTCACCCTTATTTTGAAGTTCCTAAACCATCACAGGTTAACACCATTTAGCCAAGGATCACGTTTACCCTCTTGCCAGATGCACTGACAACAGATCTATGAGACACCGTCTTCACACATGGGGCATCAGGAGCTCAGGACAGTAACTGCCCAGAGAGGTGAAGGCTGCCACCTGAGGCCTCCAGTTCACCAGGGCTCCAGGGCTCCTCCGAGTTGGGAAGACAGAGTTTGGGGGCTGGGGAGGCAGCAGTGGCTGGGGTCTGTGGGCCTAAGTCCTGGAAAGGAGAGATCTGTAGAGAGTCCGTCCCACTGCCCCCCTGAAAACCCCCCAACAAGTTTATAGCTGAGTACTGATGAGGGCATTCATGGGAGGAAATTACCCAGAGCTGGGGAAGAACCACCAAAAGGGGAAGACAGAACAATTCCTGAGGCTCACACAAAGCTGGAAACAGTTTGCATTCCCACCTTTGAAAGTGAAAACCTTGTCAATCATAGGGCTTGGAGCTTAGAAGATTACAGCTTCGGAAGTGGGGATAATTAGCTCTACATTAGAGGCTGCCCTAGTCCTGTGGAACAGAGCTTAAAAGCAAGGCTCGAAACCACCAAACTGTTTGTAAGTGACCTAGTGACATCCCAGAACAAAGCCTGAGCATATTTATGGGAATTAAAAAAAAAAAAAAATCCAGCATCTGAAAAGGCAAAATTCACGAAGTTGGTGTCCAATTAAAAATAATCAGCAATGCAAAGAAGCAAGAAAATGCAATCTATAAATCCATTTTATAGATATTTATAGAGGAGAAAAGTCAGTGAGTAGAAACAGAACCAGAAATAACACAGAAGACAGAATTTGTAGACGAGCATGTCAGAACGTTTACCATGACTTTACCTCCAAGCATGGGTGTTAAGGAGAGATACAGAGGACGTAAGAAAGACTCCAGAGATGGAAACGCGGTATCTGAACTAAACTCCCCCAGACACTCAAAGCAGCCACCCAACTGCCCCAGTCAGAGGCGCAGCCCGCTCCCATCTGTCTGTCTCTGAGGGTTCTGTGCTTCTCACTTGCCAGTTCCCTTCACGGAGGCTGTCTTTCATCTCCTTCCACAGACAGCAGGGATTTCAGCAGTGTGCTTCAAACGAAACCTCTCTGCAGGAAAGAATGGGTGAGGTTTGGTACAATGTGCTACAGAGAGAAAATGTGCCACCCCTGTGGAAGGTTCGGGGGTCTGGCCCGCCCCCCAGCTCCCACAGCAGCAGACCTGGCCACAAGGGAGGCCCCAAGGGCAGGGAAGAGCTGCAGAGCCCTGGGAAGAGCTGCAGCCGCACAGACTCACTCCACTGCCTCTAAGTAAATTGTGAGGACCAGGCTGCATGTCATTGGTTTTCAAAGTACATCAGGATGAAATGTCACTAAAGCCTCATCAGGTCACTAACCTGACATTTGGGGTGTTCTCCTGGGTCCCCAGTGAGCACCTGCTGTCAGCATCACCGTTCCCTACCCTACCTGTCTGTACATACTCTGAACTTCTAACAGCCCTGTGGGGAGAGAAGCTGAGCTGGGGAGAGAAAATCCAGCCCGTGTCAGCACCAGGGTGTTTCTGCCAGCACTTCATACAGGTTAGCACAGCTGATTATTTGTGGGCAGTAAAGAATGATAAAGGGAAAGCAATAAAAAAGTAAGCAATGTCCTTGTCCAGGAGAGCCCCTCAGGCTGGGAGCCACTAACCCCCACTCGCTGGGCTGCTGAGAGCGTGGGGAACGGCCGGCTGTATCCCCAGCAGCTGTCAGAAACCTTCCACCTCCTCGGGAGTCCTGTTTCCCTGAAATGCTTGCACGCAGATGCCGTAGCTGCAGAACCATTGCTTTCATTTGTGGGATGTGGGACCATCGCCATGGGGCTCGCGCCTGTCACTTCCTTGGATCCTCTGATAGGCCTCTCAGGGGGCGCCATCCACATTTTAGAGGCGGGGGGGAGTTCAGTGCAGAAGCATCAGAGCTGGACAAAGCCCACAGAAGCCTCTGCTTCCAGAGTCCTTAGGTAGAGCAATGGCCCTTCCAACCCCAGGCCGACATTCTCGATGGGAGGGGGGCAGTCACCTGGCAGCAGCTGCCCCTATTACTTCCTGACGCGCTGGCTCTCCCTCTGAGGAGCAGGGCATCCTTGGAAGGAGGAGGGAGACAGACACCAGGACTGGTGACTATGAATGAGCACCCTCCCCAAGTTGTCCCTACAAATTTGCCCACCCTGGACCCCATGGACAGTGTGGGGTCTGGGGAGGACGCTGAGTGGGGGAAGAGGATCTTGAGCTCCAGTGCCTACACTTTTCTGCTCAGGAACCTGGGAGTGAGCATGCCCCCAGAAGCCACACCCTGTCCTCCACTTCCTCCCTGGAAACAGCTGCCCGCCCCAGGCAGCGAGCTAGAAAACTATGACAAAGTGGATGAAATCATGAGCAATCCGTTCTTACATTGGGAAATGGCAAATTCGATGTATGGAAGCGCTGTCTACGACTTCAGAATGGTCCACAGTGCATATGAGGATAACTTCAGACTCCCTTTGTTCCCAGTGAAAGCTGTCGCTTGTGCCAGTGAGTTATGACCAAATGCTTTAATACCGTATTTCGAGATGGAGGCTCAAAATAATATCCTCTGTACAATCTGAAGTGACAAGGAGACAACTGTGCTACATGACGAACTGAGTTCAACATTGTAATCACCTGAAGCTGAGAACCCACCTGTCTAGCAATGTACCTTGGAATTGCTGTGCTGCAGACAAGGGCTCCCGAGTGGGCATCAGCTGTCATTAGGAACAACCACCACATTTCGTTTCTTGGCTAACTCAAGATTTTCGTTTTTGCCTCCGTCAGTTTTCCAGGATCTAGAAACAGCATCTCGTCAACAGTTTTCCCTAACAGCACATAGGATTCACTCAACACCAAGACTGGGGCTGAGGCCTAGACACCAATGGAGGGCTGGGGTCCGGCTCCCCAAAGTCAGAACTGTCTGGGCTCCCACCAGCCCCCATCTCACTTTCTGGAGCCTGGCCCTGCTCTCCCATCTCTCACACTGTCCAGAATACAGCCCCCTGAGACATGCCCGCAGGGACTCCAGGCCTCCAGTGCCGAGGACTGGGACTCCTTCCCATCGGCGGGTGAGGTCATGAAGGGTTCATGTGTCAGCAGCAGAAGGGCAAGAAACCGGATAGAGCAGAGCTGTCCTAGGGCAGCAGGAGCTGAGGATGGAGCCACCACGTGCCCCCTGCTTCAGCTCCTAGTTTGAGAAATGGGCTTCCTGCAGAAGCCACTCTGGGCTGCATCTGGCTAAGGGAGGGCTCATGAAGGGCAGAGCTGTCTTTGATGCATTTTGAGTGTCAAAGGAGATAAAATGGACTTTAGCACATGCTCAACCTTCAAATTCTATCTTCCAGTGCTCACATCCAGGTTTCTTCCCATCATTACTTGTCCCCTGGGAGCCTTCTCTCTCCTGAGTCAGCTCTTCTTTCCAAACCACCCTCTTTGGTCACCGTCCTGGCTCCAGAGCTAGTGACCTCTGTCAGCACCCCACAGCACCTCACAGCAGCCCGCAGCAGCCTGCAGCATGCCGTAGTACCCCCAGCACCCTGCAGCACATTGCAGCACCCCACAGCACCCTGTAGCATGTTGCTGCACCCTGCAGCACATCGTAGAAAGCCTAAGCACCCGCAGCATGCTGTGGTACCCACTGCCCTGCGCACACATCCCACTAGCACCCCTACACGACTAGGCCCCAAACCCAGGAGCCCTTTGCCCACCCTCTACTTCTGCCCCCGCTCCTGCCTCTCTCCCACGTTCCATCTCCCCCTGGCCAGAAGCCCCCACGTGGCTTCTGTTCTTAAGCCCTAAGCCTTGTCATTCTCGACAAATAATGAGCCCAGTAGCGGAGACCAGGACAACTGGCATAAACTCTGAGTATCCCCCAGGTCTCGGGCCTCGGGCTTTGGAACCTCCCAATTCACCTCCTTCTCCCTCTGAAGGGCAGGTTTCTCCCCTGTCCATCAAGGGGGGCCCTCTTCCCCTCCCGGCTCTTCTTCAGCTGTGCCCTGCAATCCCTTGGGTTTTCTCATTGCCCTCTCTCTACTGTCCTCCCTGCTGCCCCATCTAATAGAACCCTGAGCAAGTGCTCCCTTGACTCTGATAACCACTGAAGATGTGCTCCTTTCCTGACTCTTCACCTGAGACCTCACCTACCCACCTGCTCATCCCTCCAGGTTTTATCTTTGTTCAGCTACACAACAGATGCCTTCACAGGTTGATAGGGAAGGGATGCTTTCACAGAGGAGAGGTATTCCTTAGGGGTCCTCTGAACATGGCTTGTCACTTCATGTTACCTCCTTCTAAGTGCCAATGAAACACACACTGAACAAAATTAGAAAGCACCGGAAGTGGGCAGTCCCTCCTGTTGGGAGGATCTACTCTTCGCAACCTCCTGGGTCCCCAGAACCCTGTGGCCAGGCAGCTGTGTGACCAGGTCCTGGTGGTCGTCAGTGGTGGTCTGACGTCCCCTGCCAGGCCTGGCCCACGAAACTCCCACACTATCCTCACTCCTACATGTTACAGACAGCAGAGCCCCCCAGGAGGGTCGGTCCCCCTAGAGCCTCTGTGAGCCTGGCCAGCCTGAACAGCCAGATACGACCCTCTAGTGTGGTTTAGCCCTGGGATGTCAGGGTTCACCTGTCACAGCAGGTACTGATACCTCAACTAGTACACTCATCAACCCTCATCCCAATGTCTTCCCTTCTTGTTGCACGCCTGCTTCCAGGTACTCCCGTCCCTAGACTCAAACCCCCAGGGATCTGCTCCTTTCACCTCTGCAGTGTGAGGGTCTCCAGGTACCGGGCACAGGAGAGACACCCGCAGAGTCCCAGAGTTGGCCTGCACCCTTTCAGGTGTGGCCAAGGGCGGCCACTGTTCCTTCGCATGTGAGTTGAATAAATTATCATCAAGAGCAGTTTGCTTTCCCCCCCAGGGAACCGAGGTGGCCATCCCCTTACCTACATATTTTTTTTATAATATATTTTTTTCTTTCTTTTTTTAAATTTTTATTTATCTATGATAGTCACACACAGAGAGAGAGGCAGAGACATAGGCAGAGGGAGAAGCAGGCTCCATGCACCGGGAGCCCGACGTGGGATTCGATCCCGGGTCTCCAGGATCGCGCCCTGGGCCAAAGGCAGGCGCCAAACCGCTGCGCCACCCAGGGATCCCCCTTACCTACATATTTAAATGTAAGAGCACAAAACAAGGAAATGCATTAACGTGTGTCTGTTAAATAAGGGTTGACATGTGACATACAAGAGGGAAAGAAAGATCACCACTTCCAACCCAGAAGTCCTGCCAGTTGGCAGGAAGACAAAACGGTGCTTCCCTGGCACCGGTGGCCAGCCTCTGGGCCTAGGTGTGCTCAGCGCGGACAGCACAGCCTCTCTCTACCGGATGTCACCACCTGTCCACAGGATGAACAGTCTTCACTATGCGCCTGCATGTGTGCATCAGCCCAGAGCACAGGAAAGCCAGTTTTCAGGGGTGGGTGGCTCCCTCTCCCACGGAAACCTGTCACTGCCCCTCTTCTGGGTGCCAAGCCCCAGGAGATGAAGGGGAAGGAGATGGATAGAATCCTGCGTGCACAGTACAG
The DNA here is from genome assembly GCF_048164855.1 of Canis lupus baileyi. Lineage (NCBI taxonomy): Eukaryota > Metazoa > Chordata > Mammalia > Carnivora > Canidae > Canis > Canis lupus. The sequence goes on from NC_132848.1 coordinate 37,219,461, forward strand.
CTGGGTGAGTGCATAGTCTGTTGGGAACACGGAGGAAGCCCTTACCCCAGCAGGGGCAGAGGTCTCTCACAGAGGGGGTAGGAGCTGGCTGGAAGGGTGTGGGGTTTGGCCTCAGGAGCTATATGAGGGGAGCTGGGGGTGAGACATCCCATCTTCTCCCCAACAGCATCCTCACTGGCAGGAGCCAGCCCCACGCAGCCATGGATTCCAGGGCAGGTAGGTCAGGCAATGGCACACAGCTGGCAGGGACAAGTCTGCGCACCCAGCAGTGCATCGAGAGGATGTGAGACCCAGCAAAGGTGCACAAGAGTGAGGGAGGTGCTGGTGGGCCTTGGGGGAGCACCAGCAAGGGAAAATCTGGGCCAACTCCAAAACTCAGGAACAAGGCAACCACATTCTTCTGCTATGTCGACAGCCAGTCCCTGTTAGGCCCCCTCTAAACATTATGTGATGTGTCTTTAAAGTTAAAACCAGTCCAAGCCCATTTCCTCCCACTCACTGTCTCTACTCAGCGTGCCCCTCAGTCCCCCAAACAGCCTCTGGCTCTGGACAATCACTGCATTTTGTTGGACACAGAGAATGGCTCCTGGCGAATTCCTGTGCTGACCTCCTGACAAGCTGTCACTCCCGCAAACATTTATTAAGCACCCACTGTGTGTAGTCACTTTGCTAAGTGCTAAGGATATTAAAAATGAATAAGAGAAGGACCCTGATCTGAGCAGGGGAGTGAAGAAGTTTAGGAAGTGCTGGAAGCCCTGCACTTTGACATGAACAGGGTCCTATGGCTCAGGAAATGATTTCATGAAGTGAGGACCATTTGAATTGGGTTTTGAAGAGTGAAGAGGAGCTCTACAGGTCCTAGCATAGAGACCCTGAGCTAGGAAGGGCAGTGTGGAGGTTTGGGTGGCTGGAATCTCAGGTCCCTGGAGAGGGTCTGGTGCCGCCATACCAGGTGGAGGTTGTGAAGTTGGGTTTCAGCATCTCATGGCGGGTTTGGAGATCACCACCCTGGAGGCCACTGAGCCCAGGCTGGGAGGGACAGAGAAAGCTGGGACTTGGGGTGGAGGGGAGGGCAGGGCGGATTTAAGAGAAACACTTCAGGTACAGGGTGGAGGGCAGACTAGTGATGAGAGGTTGGTGTCAGGGGCAGGCCCAGCCACTTGGCCTTTCTTGCTCATCCTCAAGCAAGCACGAGCAGACCACCATGACAATGTCTCCCAGGGAGCCAACCTCATATACCCCAACCATGAAGTACAGCTAATGTTTAAATATCCCATTCTGCAGGAGTAAAGAACCATCACGTCACCTGGTAACGGACCTGGGTTAACTGCTGGTGGTCCCGGTCTCCCCACACTCTGCCTAAACAACTGATTTTCTGAACGTGAAAGGAGAACTTGACACTTAAGCTCATTGCATTCTTTTCAACTGTATTTCCAGCCTATCATGGTCTTTGGGATCTTAATCCTGGCCGCGTGGAGAGGTTTTCCTGGCAGACAAGCAACACAGGCAAATTTCCTCATGTGCCTTCTATGTCTCCATCCAGATCATTAATGCTCAGAGCACAATAGTCCTGTGTCCTGGTTCTGGATCTCTCCAGACTGAGACTAATTTCTATGAACGCTCAACAACAGCTTTCAAGTGAGCAACCTCTCCTATCACGCAGCATGTAAATATCTGCATTGCTTGTCTTGACATTACCCAACTGCACACCTGGCTGAGCTCAGGAAATCATGGTGGGGCTGTCGTGCCTGTACAGAGTGGGGGCCTACCTTCAAGGAGCTCTCACCCTGCTGGGGAGTGGAATTGAGCATTTGTGAGGAAACACTCAGAAATACAAGGCCAAATATGGTCAATTCCCAGGAGTGACAGAGATCTCCAGTAAACTCATGAATGGACCAATGAGCAATTATTCACTCAACAAACCTTCCTAATAGCAGAGCAACAACAGAGTTGGCCCTTGAGAGCCTACCTCATGCCTGGGCTGTGCACTCTGTTATTGTCTTAAAGCCTTGCAATGATCTTCATGAGGTCTATGCTACTGCCCTGGTATGAGAGAGGAACCAGGCTCAGAAAGTCACACATCTAGGCCATGGTGTTGAGCCCAGTGCAGGCTACCTTTGAAACCCATGATGCTCTGAACTGCCCTGAGGCCCATTCATGATTCTGCCACTGGGGCTGCCATGGCCCATGAGAAATAGGCCTGTTCTTGGAGCATGACCTGAGGTCCACATTAAGGGTAGATGCCAAGCATGTCATCTTGGAGCCTTGTGGGAAAGGATGATGGGTCTGGCTTGGCAGGACCTCTAGTTGGGTCTACTCATACCGCAGGGTGGAATCCAAAGCCAAACCCAGCCCCACCAGGACCTGAGAAGAGCGAAGTGCCTCACCTGTGTTCCTACAGCACATTTACCCCACAGCAGGCAGCACTGAGCCCCCACACACAAAGGAGGGGGGATCCCTTGACCCCTGGGCCTGAGGAATTCTCTCAGATTCATTCTCTCTGAAAGAGGAAAACGATGACAATTACTCTGCCTCCTGGAGGCACCGAAGGAAGGCCATGTCACCTTTATGTGTTTGGGTTTATTCCCCGATGGCCAGAGCAACGCTGATTCCTGTCTTGGGTAGACATCAGCTGGGGCGCCTTGCCCAGCTGTAATCCAACACACAGCAGGTGTCAACAACACATGCCATGGTCCTGGTGAGGAGATGGCTGCTGATCGTGACTGTTCAAGAAACCAACAGGGAGAAAAGAACCAGGAGGCAGGTTCAAGACGACAGGCCAATGGCTGGGGAAGCTAGAAAGGCAGTGAGGAGGTCAAAGGCGGGGAAGGAAGTCACGCAGGAGGCAAGAATTGAGGGTGAAGGAGCTAGGTGCGGGCATTCAGTGCCTGAGACCAGCTGGCCCAGGTCACCGATGGGGACACCATGGCAGCCAGGCCCTGTGCATTAGGGGGAGTGGGGACAAAAGGGTTGTTTCTGTAATACTCCAGAAATATAGATATTTCTGGAGATAGGGAACGCCTTCTCAGAAGATAAGCTGCCAGGTCTAGGCCATGCAGCCCCAGCCTGGCTTTATACCTGCCCTACTGTGCCTGCCTGGCAGGCCCAGGCTGAAGAAACGGCCCTGCTTAGGGGAGGATTGTACAATCTGTGAAGCACAAGAGCTTGTTCCCTCCTTACAGATCCACCTGGGTCAAGCACAAGGCCAAGATCTGCCTCAGTGGGAAGTCAGATTCAAACTCTGTGGAAGACCCGAGCTCCAACTGCTTGGATCTCAGAGGCTTGCTCAGCCTCTTGGAGGGAAGACAGCCTGAACTCGGGACCCCCTGAATCCACCCCTAAGGCTACAAGGGGCCGGAGCCACCCACGCACTTCAAAAAGGAACTTATCCAGAAACAGTGAGACATGGTCTCAGGAAATACCCATTTGGGGCTTCTTGTCTACAGTGGTGGCTAAGCGAACAGCCAGGAGACTGCTTCGGACCAGGTCAGGGTGCAGAGCTGCAGCCCAGGCGTCCAGGGCCATGGCATGTGGCCAGGCAGCTGCCCGGGAGCTACCCTGCCCAGGAAGGAGCAGGGTCCAGAGGAGCAAGGCCCCTGCCACGGTGGCTTAGGGGGGGCTTTGCCAATGCTCCTGGGAGGGCAGCTGAGTACCCCTGCACCTCGAGTGTCCTCAGGGCATCTAATCTGAGGAGACACATGAAGGGATCAGGAGCCATGTTGAGAGCAGAGGTGGGACTGTCACTGGAGGTATGAGGCATGGAGGGCTTTCAGGCCAGCGGAGGAAGGAGCCTGCCTCGAGGGAGACATGTTCGAAAGCATCTCCAATGGCTGGGCACTAAGGCCCTGGGGAGGCAGGGACAGGCCATCTGCCCTTTGGGTACATCTGTGGAACCAACGGGAGTCACAGTGCACCCAGCTGACAGGTTTCCCAGCACTGACCCCCAGCCCAGCCTGCCTGATGATGCCCAAGCCCTTCCAGAGGGCGGGTAGCTGACGGGCCTGACCTGGCCTTCCCCAGAGGGTGCCCGTGACCTGCTGAGGCATTCCTTAGCTCCTTAAGCTGCACTCTAAAGTACACAAATGTCAACTGCACACCAGTTTACAACTGCACACAACTCTGAACCACTCCCAAGACTAAGATATCAATACCCCAGCATCCCAGAGTCATCCCTCCCTGCAGAGGCCCCACGGCAAGTGAAAACCGTATATACTCTTTGGTGTCTGGCTTCAAAGGTTTGTCTCTGAGATTCAGTCATGCTTGGAAATGTAGTAGTCTATCGTTCATTTCCTCTGCTGGGTAGTATTCCCATCATATGGATATACCCCCATTTACTTATCCATTCTGCTGCTGATGGATGGACATTTGCAGCATATCCAGTGTGAGGCCATCACAATAAAGTTTCTGTAAGCATTTCTGCATATGTGTTTGAGTATCCTTGTAAGTTGGCCAAGGAAAACAAGTTCCATAGGCTACCGATGCCTGCAAAGCCAGATTTCTCACTTCTAGACTGCACCGCAAGAGTCACTCTTGATACCAGGTTTATCTAAGCAGCAGGATAGGAAAGAAAATACCCCTGGAAACTGGAACAAATGCCCAAGTGGAAGCTTACACGGTGTTGGAGGAGGTTTGACTTGTACAGTGCATGATAGAGGGGTGTGTCTGAGCATGTGTCTGAGTCCATTTGGGAGTTTGTGACTGTGTGAGCACTGCGTGTGCTGTGTGTGGACCTACTATTACTGTGTGACACAGCCTTGGAATCTCCTGGGCAGTTTATCCAAAATTACTGTGAGAACCACTCATCCAGAGCATTTAGAGAAAGGAGAGGAGGTGAGCAGAGATGAGGCTAGAAAAATAGATAGGAGCAAACTGCATTCAAAGTGGTGAATACTTTACTATAGCATTTGGACTTTATCCTGTAGGTGACAGGAATCACCAGACGTGTTGAACAAACACCCAGTGGCACCCGCACACCACTCAGCAGGCATGGCAAAGCCGGCTGCGTCACCGAGCAGATGTGAAACCCCGCACCAGGCTGAATGAACTACAGTTTGCTAGTGGGGGGAGCCGGAGGGTAGGGCAGTGAAGGGCTGAGTCTGTGTTCATGTTCTGGCTCTGCCATTTATCAGCGAGGAATGGGGACATTCCTGGCTTTCATATACCAGAGTTGTTGAGAAAATTAAATGAGCAAGTACTTGAAAGTGTTTGTCACACAGTCAGCAATAGCTGAAATGATTCTCAGGATAACTGCAGTGGTTAATAGATGAAGCATGTATTGGCTCATGAGTGTACACATGTGACTTGCACTGACAAATGGCACACGTACACACGATGGGCAAACACTCCTGCACACAAACAGCGGTTTACAAATCAGACATTCTAAGATGCTCCCAGCTCAGCCACTGCTCATAACTTACTCATTGGAAACCAAGTGCTCCTCAGTTATAGAAAGGAGACAGGAAATTAACAGGCCCCAAGTCATCTTGGCTTCAGGGACTCGCAGCTGGGTGAGCTGCCCGGTCACCAAGTCCTCAGAGGACTGCAAATGGCCTGCCACAGCCGTTCTTGCAGTGACACGGGGAATGCTGCCTTATCTGGGCTGGGGAGACATGAGCAGCAGTACCTAGGAGAGTCTGGGGAAGCGGGTGCCAGCACAGGATTTCTGTGAGAAGTGGGGAAAGCCCACATCTGTGATGCCCACACAGTATGATGGTCTGCAGCCAGGCCGGGACAGATGACTGCAGGAGCCGAGGCAGTGCTCCTAGCACTGGCACAGCAGTCAGAACAAAACCCAACACAGTCTCCATCCTCCTCTCCACAGGCCAGGAGCCCACCCCTGCCCCTTGCCCCACCTGGTGAAACAGACAGCAGGGTGGAAGAGGAAGCCCATCTGAGAGCATAGTCTTACCTCCACGTACAGCAAGGGGAAGATCCCAATCTTGTCTCCCAGCATGCCTTCTGCCCAGTTGTCATCCACTCTTCTGATGACAGTCAGGATCTCGTCCTGGGGTTGCCGCAGCCCACCATGCACACAAATACATGGACACGCAACAAACACAACAAAAACAGAGACAGTCAGTACTGCAGGAGCTAGGAAAAGATCCCAAGCAATGATGTAAATAATAGTTTATTATCTATTCTGGGATCTGACATATGAAAAGTCTGCCCTTACATCTTCACCCATGGTCTCCCTCTTTCTCTCTTACATATTGATTATAGCTGCAAAAATCCTCAAATAGAAAAGCGTGGCAATTTACAATATGGTTAGTATTTTAAAATTCATGTTCCTATTACTTATTTACTGAAATAAAATAATTTTGAATAAAAATAAATTCAGCAAATATAAAGCTTTTTAAGTTTCTGGCTCCATCCACGAACAAAAAATGACCCAATCCAATTCCATTTATTTTGAGTCATGGGTACAAAAAGCTTTGGATAACCCTCTTAAATTTTTTGGCAATGCAGACGATGCCAAGTATAGATGCACAAAGTGGAAACAGATGGAATGAGAAAGGAAGAGGCATAAAGCATGGAGGAAGAGGAGCTTTCCGGGGAGACTGGCAGCTTGGTGGTTGTGAGAAAGGTCACGCCCAGGATGCCATCAGTGTGCCAGGAGCTGCAGGGACAAATGACAAGGGGTGCAGATAGGAGGGTGGGAGAGAGAAAGTGATGGAGAGCAAAAGAGGGAATCCACCAGGGAAGAGGACTGGGGATGAGAGACAACAAGGGGCAGCATCAAGTGTCAAGAGGGCCAGACAGGGATCTCACAGGCAAAATGGTGCCTCCATCAGCAGTCTGTGGCTGGCCTCTATTCCCTCTCCAGTATCCATCCTCCTCACACTAAGCAAGGTTTGTTTATTTATTTATTTTTTCTAAGCAAGGTTTATAATGGAACCCCTCAAAGACTGTCTGCCAAACCACCCTCTCTCCCCCTGCCCTGCCACATTAAAACCTTCCTGTCATTTGTCCCTCAGCAAAATCTGCTAGGGGACTACTTTGCCCATCTGGGGCTTGTGATAAGGAGCTGATGGTCAGCCTAATGGGGTAGCCCCTCCTGGATTTGAAGGTATCATCTGAGTCTTTAATACTTTCATATGAAAGCAATGAATCTTCCAGTGAGGAGCTGAGTCCTCCAAGAGTCTTCAGTACTTTAATATGAAGCAGTAATATGGGACTTGGAGGCTTCTTTCATGTCAGAGACACATTTTAGGCCAGCACACTTCATCAAATTATCAGAAAAGGTGGCTTATCTGTGAGCTAAGGGACCACACATTTTTGGGGTGTTCATCTGGGTCAAGGTAGAGTGATCTAATGAGGGTGGGATATGCCTTTTAGAGAACACAGATAGGGAAAAGCAAGGGTGAGTGTCTGTCAGAGAAGCTCCCCATGGTCTATTTCAAACCTCTCCTCACCTGCTTCTCACAGAGGAGAGTCTAGGAGCAATCATACGCCTCATTTTCTCTGCCCTCATCCCCAACCTCCCAGTTAAAAAAAAAATCAAATAACAAAATAATCTGTGACTTCAGAGTATTTCTTCTCTCAATTGATACAAGCCAGAAAAACACAATAGACACTACAAGGGGAACATATCCTTTCATATGTTACAGGGTAGGTGGTTCTTAGGCTACAGAATGATATTTGTAAGGGTTCCCTTCTAGCTCAGGAATTAGAATGCACAGGCTTTTCTGTAATCGTTGGGCCAAAGCAGCCAACTGTCATGAGGAGAGATGAAGAGAATGCCCCTGAACTCCCATGCCTTGCTCACCTCACAAGTTCAAAACTGGTGAGAGTCCTGGGCCTGTGATGAACTCAACTCAGATTCAGCCAAAGGGAGGCCCTTAGGATGTGTGCTGATCATACAAAGGGAAAGGTAATTGAAGGTTTCCTACATGTCAGAGTTTTTGCAACAATAAAATAGCACCAAAAAAAGACATTTAATTTTGTAAAATTCAAAAGAAGAAAATGCCAGGTTAATTTTGGTTAAAAACCAGAAAATACCGGGGGATCCCTGGGTGGCTCAGCGGTTTAGCACCTGCCTTTGGCCCAGGGCGCGATCCTGGAGTCCCGGGATCGAGTCCCGCATCGGGCTCCCAGCATGGAGCCTGCTTCTCCCTCCTCCTGTGTCTCTGCCTCTCTCTCTCTCTCTCATAAATAAATAAATAAATCTTTAAAAAAAAAACAGAAAATACCATATTATCCACACTATTGCTTAGGACTGGTCTAGACATTAGAGCCAAAGAAATAAAAGAATATAAGACAGAAAGCATGAATATTGGAAAGAAGGTATAAAAAATTTTACTTAGAAAAAACAGTATAAACTAAAATTAAAATAAGCAAATTTGAGAAGTACTGCGAATTTTATTTATTTATTTATTTATTTATTTATTTATTTATTTATTTATTTTACGGGTCAGGCTTTCTTCTTCTTTTTTTTTTTAATGCAATAATTCCTTTATTCTGCAAATGCAAGAAGTTGATTTCTCATCCAGTTGTTGCTAGCTTGTCCCTAGGACTCAAAAACCCCATCATTTTACCATAATCTTGAGATGCTTACACTTTTGTTTTGTTATTAGCTTCAGTAGAATTTAGTGATTCATCAGTTGCATATAGCACTCAGTGCTCACTAGATCAAATGCCCTCCTTAATGTCCATCACCCAATTACCCCATCCCTCTACCCACCTCTCCTCCAGCAACCCTCAGTTTGTTTCCTATAGTTAAGAGTTTCTCTTTTTTTAAATTTTTATTTATTTATGATAGTCACACACAGAGAGAGAGACAGGCAGAGACACAGGCAGAAGGAGAAGCAGGCTCCATGCACTGGGAGCCCGACGTGGGACTCGATCCCGGGTCTCCAGGATCACGCCCTGGGCCAAAGGCAGGCGCCAAACCGCTGCACCACCCAGAGATCCCCAAGTTAAGAGTTTCTTATGGTTTGTCTTCCTCTCTGATTTCATCTTATTTTATTTTTCCTTCCCTTCCCCTATGTTCATCTATTTTGTTTCTTTAATTCCACATATGAGAAAAATCATATGGTACTTGTCTTTCTCTGAGATACTCACATCTTAACCCAAAAGGGCAGGGTGGTTAGTGCAATGCTGGTTTGCTTTACTAGGGGAAGCAATATTGTTGTACATAGGATTGTGCCAATAACTTTGATTCTATTCTGAAGAAGATCATTTGTAGGCAGGTTAGAAGAGGGTCAGGCTTTCTTTACTGGTGAGCAGGCAGGTGGCGGGTGAGTCGGGAGCTGGGGAGCAGCTGGGGAGGGGGTCCTGTGGCTGCCTTAATGGCAGACCCGCAGCCCTGGTGGCCAGACGACTCCCCTGCAACCGGGTGTGGATGGCAGGAGTGGGGAGGGGCGGGCGGGGCCGCCAGCAACCATGGGGTCAGAGCCCTCCGAGGCACAACACAGACCCCGAGGCAACCCGCCAGCACGGACTCGGGCAGGCAGGACGCTTGGCGCAGTGGGCAGCGCATCAGTCTCATAATCTGAATACTGCAAATTTTAAAATACATACATAAAAATCATTGGTTTACTCACATACTAGCAATAATAAGTTAGAGAATATGATTAAAATTGTCTATTTAAAAATTTCTCTAATACACCATATATGCCAAAATGAATTACATTAAAGATTTAAATGTTAGAAAAAAACTCGAATGCCCAGGAAGTAAATATGAATTGGTGTTTAATCCCAGCTAGGGAAGGCCTTTTGAAGTATGATAACAATGATTTGGCTACACACAAAAATGAAATTTTCTATAATAAAAACAGCAAAAACAAAACAAAAAGGCAAAAAAAAAAAACCTAGAAAAAACTTGGAGAATCTATGAGAAACAACAATTTAATATCAATACTACATAAAACTTAAAGATACAATAGAAGAAAAAGACAAATACCTTTAAAGAAAAATAGGCCAAGGGCAAAAATGAGACAACTCACAAAAAAGAAGAAAAGTAAATTTGCCATTCAACATATTTTTAAAAGTTATACCTCACAAAACAATACAATTGTAAACAAGAAGAGGTTTTTTTTTTTCTTCAATGTTCTATTTGGCCTATCAAACTAGCAAAAAAGAACATAAAGTGTTGGTTGGCATGCAGGGAATAGGCACTTTATCATTTCTGGTGAAGACATAAATTTATAGCAGGTAGTTCGGCAATTTCTATCAAACATCAAAGCCTGCATACCCACTGATCTAACAAGAGCACTTCTAGAGACTTTACCCTAGGAAAATTAAAGATGTGCAAAAAGATTTAGCTCTGAGAATGTTCATTACAGTGTTGTTCAATTAGAGAGAAACTAAAGACAAATGCCCAGCAAGAGAGGTCTTGTTAACTAAATTATGGTAGTGCCCTCCAATACTATCCCCACCTCTGGCCCACTCTAGCCATCTTGTGCTACATAAGGAGACAAGAGGAAAATAGAGACATCCACATGGAGTTCACAGTTTAACATACAGGTTCCTTAAAAGACTAAGATCTGATAATAGGACCATAGGACTATACAGTGCTCCCCCCTCCCCAAACACCACCATATTACTAAAGGCCAATTTATAGCAGTTCTTTTTACCTGGTACATTATACCTGGCTATCAAGGGGGAAAAAATGTATTACTGGACATACTAAAAGGCGAAACAAAACAAAAACCAAAAATACAGTTTGAAGAGACAGAACAAGCATCAGAACAAAACCAGACTCAGACAAAGCACGGATGTTTGGAACTATCAGATGGGGAATTTAAAACAACTCTGATTAATATGCTAAGGGCTATAAAGGACTAAGTATACAGCATGCAAGAACAGATGGGCAATGTAAGTAGAGAGACAGAAAGTCTAAGAAAGAAACAAAAAGTAATGCTAGAGATAAAAACACCATCATAGAAATGAAAAATCTTTAGATAGGCTAATTAGTACTCTGAACATTGTCGAGGAAAGAATCTTTGACTCTAAGGATATCTCAATAGAAACCTCCAAAACCGAAAAGCAAAGAGAACAAAGACTAGAAAAAAAGAACAGGATGTGAGATACCGACAAAACGTGTAATGTATGCATAATGGAAATATCACAAGGAGAAGAAAAAAGGAAAGGAAAGGAAAGGAAAGGAAAAGAAAGGAAAGGAAGGGAGGAAATAGAAGAAATATTTGACACAATAATGACTGAGAATTTCTCCAAATTAATGTCAGACATCAAACCACAGACCCAGGAAGTTCAAAGAACACCAAGATAAGTGCCAAAAAACCTCCCACAACCTAGGCATAATCAAAGGACTGAAAATCAAAGATAAAGAAAAAATACTCTCCAATTGATTTACAAGGGGTGGTAAAAGGGGAGGTGGGCAGGGGATGGGGTGACTGGGTGATGGGCACTAAGAGGGGCACTTGATGGGATGAGCATACTATATGTTGGCAAATAGAGCTCCAATAAAAAAATACCAAAAACTAAATAAAAATAAAGAGAAGATATCAATGTAAAAAAAAGAAAAAAGAAAAAGAAAAAATACTCAGGCCAGCGAGGGAAAACATCATATTATGGAAAACCAAAAATAAGAATCACACCTGACTTCTCAAAAACCATGTAAGCAAGAAGACAGTGGAATAAAATATACAGAGTATTAACAGGAAAAACCCACCAGCCTAGAACTAGGTACACTGAAAAATTATCCTTTGATAGTGAGGGATAAATAAGGACTTTCAGACAAACAAAATTTAAGGAATTTGTTGCTAGTGGACCTGTCTTGCAAGAAATATTAAATATTAAAATAGTTCTTTAGAGAAGTATGTAGGTCAAAAACTTGAATCTACATAAAGAAAAGAAATTGGAGAAGGAACAAGTGAAGGTAAAATGTAACTTTTTTTTTATTCTTAATTGATCTAGCTGAATAGTTTGTTCAATTAAAATAGGAACAATATATTCAATCACATATGCCTATATGTTATTATATATTATATATACACATATATTACATATATCATGTATACACATGTGTAAGTAAAATGAATGACAGAATGATATAAGGGACAAGAGATAAGAGTTAGGATTATTTAATTATTGTAAAGTAGTCATACTACCTGTGAAATAGTACAGTGTTTTTTGAAAGTGAACATTATTAACTGCAAATTTATACTGCAAATTCTAGGGCAACTGCTAAAAATTTTTTAAATACAATTGATATGCTAAAAAAAGAAAACAGAATCACATAAATTGCTCAATTAAAACCACAGAAAGCAAAGAGAGAGAGATAGAGAGAGTGGAGGGCAAATATAGGAACAAAAATCAAGGGCAACAAATAGAAAACAGAAACAGATGTGGTAAATATTAATCAAAAATATCAAATAATCACTCTGAATGTCAATGGCCTAAATTCACAAATTGAACAACAAAGATTGTCACAGTGGATCAAACAGCCAGACCAAACTATATGTTGTCTACAATAAACCCACCTGACATATAATGATACATGTGAATTAAAGGTAAATGTATGGGGAAAGATATACCATGATGAACACTAGTCAAAAGAAAGTGGGAATAGCTACATTAATTTTGAACAAAGCAGAATTCAGAGCAAGGAATGTTGCTGGGGATGAAGAAGGGTATTAAATAATGATAAAGGAATCCATTCTACGAAGAGACATAATAACCCTTAGTGAATATGCATTTAAGGACAGAGAGTCAAAATATATCAGGCAAGACTTACCTAACTGCAAGGAGAAATAGATAAATCCACTATTATAGTTGGATACTCAATATCCTTCTACCAGAAATCGACCAATCCAGCAGGCAGAAAATCAGTAAAGACACAGCTGAAGGCAACAATACCTATCAATCAACTGACAATAATAGACATCAATAAACTACTTCATCTAAGAACAAAAAAATATACATTCTTCTTAAACTCACATGGAACATTCACCAATATAGATCACACTTGGGGCCATAACCCACCTTATAACAAAGTTAAAAGAACAGAAACAATACAATGTCTGTTCTCAGATCACAGTGGAATTAAACTAGAGATCAGTAACAGAAGGGTAACTGGGAAATCACAAAATACTTGGGAATTAAATAATATAATACTAAATAACACTTGGTTCAAAGAAAAAAATATCAGGAAAATTTAAAATATTTTAAAACAAATGAAAACGAAAACACAACTTGTCAAAATGTGTGAGCTGAGGGAAATTTATAACACTGAATGCATATATCAGAAAAGAAGAAAGCTCAATAATCTATAAAGAAAATAAAGAAAATCAATAATCTAAGTTTCCATCTTAGAAAACTAGAAAAAGCAGAGCAAATTATATCCAAAGTAAGCAGAAGAAAAGAAAATAAATAGAACAGAAATCGATGAAATTAAAAATAGGAAATCAATAAAGGAAATCAACAAAACCAAAAGCTGATTATTTGAAAAGATCAATAAAATAAGCCTCTCACCAAGGCTAACAAAGAAAAAAAAGAAAGGGAACAAATTACTAATATCAATAATGAAAGAGAGGCCATTACTATAGATCCTAAACATTAAAAGGATAATAAAGGAATATTATGAACAATACCACTCCCACAAATTTGATGACCTAAATGAGACGGCCCAATTCCTTTAATGATGTTATCTGTCAAAATTCATATAAAAGAAACAATCTGAATTGACCTATGTCTATTAAAGAAAATTAATCAATAATTAATAAGTTTCCAAAACAGAAAGCACCAGACAAGTTCACTAGTGAATTCCCCCAAACATTTAAAGAAGAGATTATACCAAATTATCTAACAATCTCTTCCAGAAGGTAGAAGCAGAGGGATGACTTCCTAACTCATTTTATGAAGCCACCATTACACTAATACTGAAACCAAAGACACAGCAGGCAAAGAAAACTACAAACCAATAGTTCTCATAAGCATAGATGCAAAAATCCTCAACAAAATATTAGCAAATCGAATACTAAAAAGTATAAAAAGAATTATGCAGTATGACCAACTGGAATTTATTTTAGGTATGCAAGGCTGGTTCAACATTCAAAAGTCAATTAATATAATTCATCCCATTAACAAGCTAAAGAAGAAAAATCACATCCTCACCTTAATATACATAGAAAAAGCCTCTAACAAAATTAAACACTGATTCAGAATGTCAAAAAAAAAAAAGCTAGTTAGAATAAAGTAAAACTTCCCCAATTTATGAAGAACATAAGAATAAAGTAAAACTTCCCCAATTTATGAAGAACATTTACAAAAACCCTACAGCTGGCATAATAATGGTGAGGAACGAGAAGCTTTCCCACAAAGTTCAGGAATAAGGCAAAGATTTCCCCCTTCACCACAGCCTTTCAACATTATACTGGAAATCCTATCTAATGCAATAAGACAAGAAAAGGAAATAAAAGGCATACAAATTAGGAAGGAAGAAATAAAGCTTCTTTATTTAGTTTGCAGATGACATAATTGTTTACATAGAAAATCTGAAAGAATAAATGAAAAACTCCTTGAACTAATAAGCAATTATTGCAGGGCTGTAGGATATAAGATTAATATACAAAAGTTAAACACTTCTATATACTAGCAATGAGTAAGTGGAATTTGAAATTAAAATCACAATACTGTACATTAGTACCTAAAAAATGAGATGCTTATGTACAAATGTACCAAAATACCTACAAGAGCTATATGAGACAAACTGTAAAACTCTGGTTATTAAAATTTAAAAACAAAACAGAGAGATATTCTATGTTCATGGATAGGAAGACTCTATTTTCAAGACGTCAGTTTTTTTCATCTTCTAGATTTAATGCAATTTCAATGAAAATCTCAGCAAGTTATTTTGTGATATTGACAAGTTGACTCTAAAGTTTATTTGAAAAAGTAAAAGACGCAGAATAGCCAACACAATTTGAAAGAGAAAAATAAATAGTGACATTATATGACATCAAGGCTTACTGGAAGTTACATGACTGAAGATAGTGTGGGATGGGTGATAGACTATAAAGTGATATCAAAGGAGCATAACAGAATTATGACCTACATAAATACAGAATTAGACCCACATAAATACAGTTAATTGATCTTTGACAAAGGAACAAAGGCAATACAAGGAAGAAAAGATAGTCTTTTCAACAAATGATGCTAGAATGATTGAATAGTCACATGTAAAAAATGAATCTAGACACATACCTTACACCCTTCATAAACATTAACTAATTGAATAATGGAATAAACATGAAACGCAAAAATATAAAACTCTTGGAAGATAACAAAGGAGAATATCCAGATGACTTTGGATTTGGTGATGATTTTTTGGATACAATATCAAAGGCCAATCTATGAAAGAATTGATAAGCTGGGCATCATTAAAATTAAAAACTTCTACTCTGCAAAACACACTATCAAGAGAATAAAAAGCCACAGATTCATGAAAATATTTGCAAGAGATATATTTGTAAAGGACTATGATAAAAAAATACAAATAACTCTTAAAACTCAACAGTAAGAAAACAAGGGCACCTGGCTAGCTCAGTCAGTAGAGCATGTCCTCTTGATCTCAGGGTTGTGAGTTCAAGGCCCACATTCGGCATAGAGCCTACTTAAAAAAATAAGAAAATGAACAATCCAATTTAAAAATGGACCAAAAACCTAATGACACCTCACCAAAGAAGATATACAGATGGCAAATATGAATATGAAAAAAAGTTCCATGTCATATGTCATTAGGGCAATGAAAATTAAAACAACAATATGCCAGTATACATGTATTACAGTGGATGAAATCCAGAACACTGACAACACCCAATGCTGGCAAGGATGCAGAGTAACAGAACACTCATTCATGGCTGGTGGGAGATGCAAAATAGTACAGCCACCTCAGATGATAGTCTTGTTTTTAACAAAACTAAACATACTTCTAAAAAAAAAAAACATACTTCTACTTTATAATCCAGCAGTCACACTCCTTGGTATTTATCCAAAAGAGTTGAAAACTTATATCCACACAAAAACCTGCACAAGATATTTATAGCAGCTTATTCATAATCCTAAAGCTTGGAAGCAATTATGTGATGTCCTTCAGTAGGTGAATGGATAAATAAAATGTGGTACATCTAGATGGTGGAATATTATTCAACACTGAAAATAAGCTATCAAACCATGAAAAGACATGAAGGAAACATAAATGCATAAAGCTAAGTGAAAGAAGCCAATTTGAAAAGGCTACATATTATGTTATTCCAAGTATGTGACATTGTGGAAAAGGCAAAACTATGGAGACAGTAAAAAGATCAATGGTTGCCAAGGGTTGGGGAGTAGAAAGGGAAGGGATGAATAGGTGGAGCACAGAAGATTTTTTAGGGTTGTGAAAATACTCTGTATGATGCCATAATGGTGGATATATGTCCTTATAAATTTGTCCAAACCCACAGAATGTATAACCTCAAGAGTAAACCTTGATGTAAAATGTGGACTTTGGGTGATTATGATGTGTCAGTGAAGGTTCATTAATGTCATTACACATGTACCTCTCTGGTGATGGATGTTGATGGGGGAGGCAGTGTCCACATGGGGCTAGGGTTACATGGGAAATCTCTGCACCTTCTGCTCAACTCAGGAGCAAAATTAAAATTGCTCTACAAATTAAGTCTATCTTTTAAAAAATAGAGTGATGAACATGAACAAACAATAGCATCCTACAACAAGGTAGATGTAGCTCACAAATGTAATGTTGAGAGAAAGTAAAACTGGACACAAAAATATACATGTATGGTCCATGTATTTGAAGCTGGAAGAACAGACACAACTCATCTATGGTGTTAAGGACATGGGAAGAGGGAAAGGTAAAAGGACTCGGGTGCTAGTATCTCACCGTCTCTCCACTGGGTGAGTGAGTATAAGGATATTTTTTCCAATTACCAACCTGTACAACTTTGATTAGCGGACATGATGGTATATTATGGTTTATTTAGATTAAAAGATTTTTTTATTTATAAATTTATTTTTTATTGGTGTTCAATTTGCCAACATATAGAATAACACCCAGTGCTCATCCCATCAAGTGCCCCCCTCAGTGCCTGTCACCCAGTCACCCCCACCCCCCCGCCTACCTCCCTTCCATCACCCCCAGTTTGTTTCCCAGAGTTAGGAGTCTCTCATGTTCTGCCTCCCTTTCTGATATTTCCCACTCATTTTTCTCCTTTCCCCTTTATTTGCTTCGACATCGATGGAACTGGAGGGTATTATACTGAGTGAAATAAAGGAGAAAGGAGAAAAGATTTTTCTAAGGTAATAATCCATTCAGTGTAGACAAGTCACAGCATACCCTGAGTACTGCAATTGGTTCTAACACATCTGTAAAGAGACATCACACACTGAGGAAGCCAACCATTACGTGATAGTCTGAAATCAAGTCACAGAGAGCCAGAGAAGAAAGTGGGATCACTGAGCCTGAGATATGAGATATCTGAGCAAAGGGCATGGTTACTGTCTTCCAGCCTTGGCATCATTACCACACTGAAGATCTGGGTTCATTTGAGTCACCTGGGAAGGGAAGATACGCATTAAGGGCTCCAAGGTACTGAGAAGTGAATGCAGCTCCACATAAGGGAGAGCCATCCAAAAACAAGTGTCACCTCTTAGGCCAGGGGCTTGTCTTCACTCTGAGCGTTAAGCAGTGCCAACCTGTTTCTGCTGTGGCCACCAATAAGCTAGCATCCCTTAAGAGCCAGATATGAGTAAGAAACTTTCCCTTCCAAGAAGAGCTCAACACTTGGTGGGAAAGGTCTGCTCATAAAGAGATGGACATCACCCCATACAATGTAAGTACAGTGAAATCCCAGCAAAATGCAATAAGTGGGGTTCAAAGTCCAATCCTGTCAGTGCGCTCCTGTGAGGTTAGTGAGATGAGCAGGTGTAACCTGCATAGACCCATCTGCCTATCAGATACAAATTCAATACAGTCTCAGTGGTGGTTTGGTGGTACCTGGTGGCAGGTCTCTGATCGGGCTCAAATATTGATGGAGGGCAATTCCTGGCTTCATGGCAGTGGTAGGATCCAAAACAATCCCATTTAGCTGGCATGAATTTTGTTGGGGAGACTGGGCTGGCTGGAAGAAAAGTGGGTGTAGGAAGCCAGTCACTCTCTATACACACAAATAAGTAAAACTACATTTGCCTAGGAGTGTCGAGAAAGATCTCCTACAGCTCTGCCTCTGACCCAAACTTGCACAATGGAGACAGCCTCCCAAGAGCATTTGAGTGCTGGGCAATGGGAAAATTCCCTGCAGCACGTCAGAGCTACCAGCACGAGGTCTGTTATGTTCTGGAAACAGTATTAACTTCTCCTGCCACCAATACAGGACCAGGGAAACAATGAGCCTTTTTTCATGGCTGGACCACATCAGGTCTCTGACTCACTGTCATATTTTAAAAAGCTGGAGGCAGTGCTTTCAGAAGGATAAGGAAAAGGGGAAATCCCTGCTCTGTGGCCTCTCTGGAGTATAGAGAATTGCTCCCCACTCAAACTCTAAATGCCTTTCTAAATGACAGTGGCAGGATTGAGCTACATGGTTCAGACCTGAGTTTTCAGTTGCTGCTTCATAGAGAAAGGCATCCCTTGCATGTCACACTCAACATGGTGTGTTGCCAGTGGCCTCAGAACAAAGCCATGCTGAGTGAGATGCTGAAGAACACTGAGTGCTTGGCCTCCATAGCGCTGTGCTCTATGTAACAGATCAGCAAACTTTCCTAGAAAGGGCCAGTCAATACCTCAGGATTTTAAGGCCATATGTCTCTGTCACATATGCCAGTCTTCTGTTTTGGTGTGAAAGGAGCCAGACAACGTGTAAATGAAGAGTAAGTGCCAATAAAACTTTATTTACACAAATGGCAGCAGGAGGGTAGGATTTGACCTGCAAGCACCAGTTTACCAACCCCTGCTTGATATGGTTGAGTAAACAAAATCTAACTAGACACCACTGATAGTCAGGAGGGGCAGACAAGCTTTGGGCCAATATGGCAGCATGTGAGGATTTTATGGAGGAAAGCTGTTCCCACCACATCATTTCACTTTCAGAGTCATGGCTCAATTTCATTCACATGTTTCATGTCAGGTGCTCATTATTCGCCATGGGGCAATTTAATTCCATATGCTGTTTTCCTTCTTCCCTCTAATTTCCAAGCTTTGAAAATACACCACATGCCACTGGTGTACAAGAGTGGCTCTCCTTTGCATTCAGGTGGTCTCAGGGTGCTCCTAAGTGACCGTAAGTCTGGGCCATGAACGTAACATGGTTATTAAAAAAGTATATTGCTTTTCTTCCCAAGGCTCAGTAGGTAATACATTTGCAAAGGATTCAGGTACCACGGTAGGCCTGCCATCTAAAACGGGCCTTCAAAATGCATTTCTTTTTTTTTTTTTTTAAGATTTATTTATTTACTAGAGAGAGAAAGAGAGAGAGCGCGTATGCAAGGGAGAGAGCATGGTGAGAGGGGCAGAGGGAGAGGGAGAATCTGAAACAGACTCCCACTGAGCCCGATGCAGGGGTTGATCACATGACCCTGAGATCATGACCTGAGCCGAAACCAAGAATGGGCCCCCGGGGGCCCCTCCAACTGCATTTCCATTTCACTCACCTAACCCACCCAAAGTCTGTGCATTTGTTCCTACCCGGGGGAAAACGGATCTGTAAGCAGATGGGCTCTGTTACAAGCAGAAGCTGGGAGCAGAGCACTGAAGTTCCCCCTTCTGACCCACAAGGAGGGTAGCACGTCTGTGTGCACACAGAAGCCCTCTGGATAACACTGACGGTTGCTGGCCGAGCACTCTGTCCTTCAATACCATTTCAGAAACATAATTCAGGAAATGTCCCCGCTCACCCATTGGGGACTCAGCTGAGACAGCCCGTCCACTGACAACCTTGGCAGGTTCCTTCAGCAAGTCTGCACACACCAACCTCTGAGGCTCTAGTGCTTCACTCTCCTCCACATGGGGTGTGGCAATAACATGGACAAAGCAGCCAGAAATGTCCCTGCGGGGCCACGGAGAGCAAACACACTCCTGGAGCGCCACTCAAATATTCCCGTCCCCATCGCCACAGTCAAGTGGTTTCCAAGAAGCATGGGGACCAGAGGGAGTGCCTCTTTCACCTGTCCCTGTGGCTGCCCCAGGCCATGGCCACCTCGTCCTGAGTGTACTGTCACTGACGCCTCCCCACCAGAAAGCTCACCAGTGTGCAGAGCCCCTGGCCCACTTCCCGGGAAGAAGGCAAATGGAAAAGGGAAAAGTTCACAAACTCCTGCAGCTCTTTGTTGCAGAAATAGCACAAATGGTTCCTCTGGGCAGTTCTGGGTGAGGCTCTCAATGCAGTCATGGCTGCCATTAACCCTCTACTGTCCTCCTGAGGACACCGGGAGCCAGGACCTTCCAGAACAAGCACTGTCCAGTCTTGCACACCCCATCTCAGTTCCAGAGGCCGTCAGAGGCCTGGGACACCCAGAGAAAGGCAGTGCTCTAGAAGAGAGGGGAAGAGCTGGAAGGGGCCTCGCCTACACCCACAGGGGTGGTCCTGGTATAAGAGGAGATCCCAGAGGCCACACACCACACCCTCCTGGGGGCCCAGAGGTCTCCTCTTACACACACTGCCACATGTATGCACACACACCACAGACACACAATGCCACACAAGCCATATGCACACACACATACTCTCTCCATAGGATGGAAGCTCAGGTTCTGTGACGATCCCTCTCCTGGTGCACCCACTGTGGGCTGTGGGCACTTGAAGGTGAGACTCTGTTCCCACCCACTGGCCCACCTGGAACACAATCCAGCAGTGATAAACATCTGATGAAGGAATGAATAAATGGATCAAGGAGGCTGGATGAAAATCAGCTTACACTCTCTATAGCAAAGCAGGTGACCCCTTGCCCAGGCCAAGGCAGAGTGCCTGAATGTGTATTCAAAGTCCTGTGTTCCCT
This sequence comes from Canis lupus baileyi, assembly GCF_048164855.1. Classification (NCBI taxonomy): domain Eukaryota; kingdom Metazoa; phylum Chordata; class Mammalia; order Carnivora; family Canidae; genus Canis; species Canis lupus. Next base: position 37,240,416 of record NC_132848.1, read on the forward strand.
TCACTGTCCCACAATGGGGACAGGCAGTTAGAAACTGCAGGATGGCCACCCTTGGGAAACCTACACGCACACATAAGACAGACACCTGTCACATTAAAATATGCATACTACCTTCTCAGGAGGAGAAAATGGGGTGTGGAGTGCTGCATAGGGAGGTTCCACCCCTCAGGGGTCAGGGGCCACTCTGAGGGACGTGCAGACAGGTGGGGAGGGCTGCAGAGGCCCCAGGAGAGCCAGCAGGCTTGGATGGAGGGAAGGGCAGGGTGGGGAGGCCAGTGGAGCCAGGAGTGGAGTGTGCCAGAGGCAGGCCCGGGAGGGAGGTGGGCGCTAGGTCAGGTAGGGTCTCACGGGCAGCACAGCTTCTGATGTTGGCTCTGAGGAGACTGGAAGCAGGTGGGGCATGCCCCAGCCACTGAGGTGACAACAGGCTGGGGGTGCCTGCAGTGAGCCAGGGAGACGGAGCACACCAGGTGGGAGGCTAGTCCTGGGGAAGAACTCACATTGTGCACCTGTCTGAAAATATTTTCTGACAAAGCTTCAGACATAACTCAAGCTCTGCCTGAAAATCTAAAAGATTCCCTGTCAGTGTCTCCAACCCTCACCTGGATGTTCAAATAAGGGGCTGGGCAAGGACATTCCTCAGCAGTCCTCTGGCTGCTCTCCTGTCACCACCTGGGTGCTCATGCTGGGGACTGGCCACCTTAGTAAAGGTGCCTCCTCTGCCCAGATGGCCAGGCAGCAGAGGAGGCTGGGAAGAGGGAGCCCCGAGCCACAAAGGTAACTGAGATTCTCTGGTAACTTCTGAAGGAAACCTGAGCGAGAATTGCATTGAGGCTCATCCCACTTTGTTTCCTGAGTCCTTCCAGTCCTGAAAGCATATCTTATCACCCCTCCAGAAGAAGCAGGGATGACACAGCAGGCCTGGTGCTCAGCGTTGGGGACAGCAGTCTTGACACAAGGCTGAGATTTCACAGCCCTGGGCAATACCCTGAGGGAGTTAGCCAGAAAGCTATGGGTGTGGCCAACTGGCCAGATAGACTCTCAGCTCCCCGTGCAGCGTGTGCCTCAGGAAGGGTGTCCGTGTTTCTGTGAGCATTCTGGACCAACATAAAAAGTGCTAAGTATCTGACCTAACTTCATCTTCTCTTGAACAGGAAGAAGGCAGAGGATAGAAAGCAAATACTTATCGAATGCCTATTTTGAGCTCTGTTATCCAAATGCCATTGCTCATTGAATCCTGTTATAGACTCCACGGCAGTTAATAAAAGAGACTCAGAGAGTAAGTACATGTCCCGAAGTTGCCATTTAATAATAAAAAAGTATCATGATTTATAACCTTGTTTACCCGACTCTAGACCCCAAACTGTCTAGACTTGATTTTTGTCTAAGCCTGTTCTCTGGATCAGAAGCACACAGTTTGGGATTAATGCTGGGTTAATTCACATAGGACGGAAGCCCTACACTTTTGGGAAACAATGACTAAACATTCAGTAGCATCATAAGATCACATGGAAGGCGCCTGTGGTGATCCCAAGAACAGAAGACTAGGGCTAAGCCAGGACAGCATGGAGGTGATTTACGTGGGTCTTTGCCGACTCAGAGCATCCCTCAGGCCCTTGGAGATGGCCAGGGAAGAGAGAGAGGTGAGCATTGGAAAGGAGCTTTCCTGCAGCCTCACATGGCAAGCATGACGGGGTTCAGCCCAACACAGTGAGCCTCAGGCTCCTGCTGCTAGCTGTGTGCAAACGTGGCTTTGGGGTCAGCCAGGCACCACCCAAGAGAAAAATCTCATGGCCTCTCAGGATTTCCGAGCATTTCAGAGTGAATTCACTAAAGGGTAGTCCCAGGCCCTTTACTTCCAGTACAGCTCCCTGGCAGGGTGATGAAAGCGTTCTCATTAACTGGAATTCACATCGTTAGGGCTTAATGAATATTTGCTGAATTTTGTAGTTGAGTGAAAATAAGGTAATACGGAGAGTAAGCTGCCACCAAGCAAATGGAACTCAATGTCCCCACTTGTCTGCCAAGCCCTAAGTTTAGCTCTTTACTTGGATCACTCAGCCCTTGGTGCCCCTCTGTAGGATCTGTGTCCTGACCCTGAAGATTGGGAGGCCCAGCAAGGTGAAGTGTTTTCCCAACATGTGAGATCTCTCACTGCCATGTCCCTGCACCAAGGGTGCCTCCCCAGCAGGCCCCTTCCCTCCCTGTGCACGTGGAGGCAGCAAGCATCAAAGCCTCATGTGAGAGCCTGTAAGAGAGCAGCCAGCAGAGCTGCACTGGGCACACTGTAGTTCTTTCCTTTGGGTTTTGTATTTTCACATGCCGTGCTTTTTGGAGTGGGACTACTAAGTTATAAATTATGCTTTTCATAGCTGCTTTACAAAAAGTAATTATTCATTTTCTTCTTAAATGAAACAAGGCCTTTGGTCTTAGAATGGCTTTAATTAATGCAATTTTAACAGGACTGTTCAAGAGCCAATGCCGAAGGTAAAAATCTTGCTTTGATCCCCCTGCTTCCTGCCTTTTTTTTTTTTTCTTCCTGCCTTTTTAAACCCAATCAATCCCATCACAATGATGCTTCTGAAAGGTCAGTTAGCATCATCTGTGGATTTTAGAGACCCTTCTTGCCTTGATGTCTCCAGAGTGGAACACATGCAAACAACAAAGCATTCCATGCAGGCAAAACCAAGCTGGTCTGAAGCAGTGATGCCAAGCCCGGAGTCACTTGAGGTATGATATAAACGGAGGTTGTCAGATGGAAACAGCATCCCAGGCATGGAAACAAATGAGCTGGTCAGATGTACATGGAAGGGAAATGTTAGGCAAGCAGTGTGGGTAAGAGGAAATATGAATCAAGCAGAAGAGAGTCATGATTCCTCACCCATGTCCTTCAGACGCTTTGTCTGAAGACGTTTAGAGGTAAGAGCTACAGATAGAACAGATGCTTGGTAGGTGTGGTTGTGTCTTAATCCAAGTAGAAGGGCAAAAATGGGTGCTCCTAAGAAGGTTATGTGAACATGACAGGGGGTGGATGTCACAGCATGATTTTCACCGGGAATCATGTGCAGGTGTCTCTAACTCTCCACATTCACCCACAAGATGCAAGAAAGAAAAGTCCTTGAAAAACTCCCTAAGATATGCACTTCCTACCTGGCTTCCAGTGGGAACAGCCACATTATGTAGCCAGAGACCCCCAGGTCCTCTTGCACTGGCACCTTTGCCCCTAAGTCTCAACTCCAATGCCATCTCCCAGAAGCCGTCATAGCCACAGACACCTCTGGTGATGCCCGTTCACTCCCCAGATGCAGACACTGTACCCCCAACTTAATTCAAAATAAGAACATTGCCAACTACAGAATGAGTCTAAGAAAGCCTGAGTTCTAATGTTCCCCATGAAGACTACTTTACTGCCTCTTTTGAAATAGCAAACATGAAGCACTACCATTGAGTATTCTGGAGCCTTTACTAAAAGACCATAGCATCTCACTCCCGGGTGGCCAGGGCTATTCTCTGAGGCTGGCTTTGGAACACTTATTTCTTTCTTTTTTTTTTTTAAGGCCCCAAATCAGTATAGTTTTTATTGCATCTTTAAAGTATCACAAATAAGTCTGAAAAATCACCTGGCATCTTGCTGTTTCTGTTGCTGGACAACTCAGATCTTATTCATCAGCCTGCTAAACTGTTCCTTTTTCAGAAACATAGACACACTTATTTCTTGACTTGCTCCTGCCTGCCTCTCCCACTGGACTTGGGGCTATGAAGGACTGTCCAAGTCTCCCGGTGTAGCACAGTGCCCAGCAGAGGCAGAAGCAAGAACACTTCTTGATAAGTGGGCAAGCGCCTCTCTGTCCTCTTGTACAATGGGCTCGGGTCTCCACCCTGGAGGTGAGGGTCCCAAGCAAAGGATGTTAACACAGCAGTTATGACACTGGTGGGAGAGGCAGGCCTGTGCTCACACTAGAGGAAGCTGGGGGCTCCAGGGCTCTGCAGTGGTCAGTGCACATCGCACTCTCCCGGGTCAAAGAGCCTCCTCCAACACAATTCTGTGAGGATGGCTGTTGCTGGAGCCAGCTGAGCTCCAAGAAGTCTGGAGCCATCTCTTCAGCAAGAGCCCAACCAGAACCCAAGAGATTGACAGGGATTCCTGCTCTTGGTCAAGAGTGACAGCACAGAGCATCACAGGCCCTCAGGGCATTCTTCTCTCAGGGCAGGTTCTCCAGAGTTCATTGGGCAGAAAAGTGAGCAAAGTAGGGGCTCTGTCCAACACTGCACTCCAGGCCCTGCACTGTAGGCCTAGACCCAGAGAGACCAAGTGGGGAGATGGGAGGAGGGAGGGGCAGGTCTGGCTGCAGCTTCCTAAGAAGCCACATCAGCCAGGTGACAACCAGAATTAGCATCAGAACACCTTGATGAAAAGGAAGGAAGAAAGAGTGGAATCTGTGAATGAAAAATAGATTATTCACTGTCAGTCTGAACAATGGAACAAGACATAAATAGCAGCCAGGCACAGGACATGCCAATTTTGCTCAAAAATGGTGCGTGCAGTCCTTCCGTGGCCCTCCAGAGAGTTCACCAGCACCGCTAAGCTCTGCCTGAGCCCAGTGGGGAAAAGGGGGTAACCTTGGCTCTCAGAAGAAGGAAGGCCCTGGGCTTTCAATTTTGAGATTTAGAGCTATAGCTCTGTCCTGACAGTCCGTGCTCATAGGAGGCAGGGTGGGAGAGGGGAGCAGGAAGGCAGGAGAGGCTGAGCCCTGGCCTCAGGAAGCACCTCAGCTCTCTGAGCTTGGACTCCCACAGCAGGGAGACAGCCTGTAGGTAAAGCTGCTGAGGGCAACTGCGTCACCTCTGGTCTCTCCACGCTTCACAAGGGCAGAGGCCCTCCTGCATCTCCCTGGGCTCCGCTACAACAATTCCACCAGCACCTGCCACTGAGTCTGCCACCACCCGGGTCCCTCTCTGCAAGGTGACCCAGCCTGGCCCCCAACACACGTGCATGTGCCCTCTCCACAAGGCTGACCCAGGCTTGCCCCCAGCACACGTGTGCGTGCTCCCTGGTGCTGCAGAGCACGGGGCTGAGGCATGCTGGTTTCTGGGCCCCACACCACTTCCTTGTGAGCTGCAGGGGTCTCTGCAGCAGGCTCCCACAAGGAGCCCCCCTCCCAGGTCTGTGAGTCCGTCCCTGAGAGACTTCACTCCTCTGCACCTGAGTTGCTGCAGAGACCCCAAGGTTCAGGTGACAGAGGGTGTCGCACCTGTTACCCAATGAGCACACCGTCAGCTCTCAGGCGGAGCTATGTGTCAGGCTGTGCAACATCTCTTTCCATCAAACAAAAACTCAGGAAGTAGGGACAGCTGCTCTCTCTGCTTCCCAAGGCACAGCAGGGAGGGTGGATGGCGGGAAGGAGCCAGGACTCAAACTAGCAGGGAGGTGGGAATCACAGAGGTGGGCGGCAGTGTTCACGGGGGTCCCCCCCTCACCTTGGTGAAGGTCAGACAGTCCTTGTCCTGGTCTCTGTCCTTCATCTCGAAATCATAAAGTGCTTTGCCCTGGGGCGGGGTCTGCGGCAGGGGCCGGACACACTGGATATAGCTGGCAGGCAGGAAACCATGTGCCCCATGCAGCTCCCCATGGTACCAGTGCTCATCCACCTTGCGCCGCAGGATGATGACATCGCCCTTGCTGAACTTGAGGTCGCCGGGTTCCTTTCCCTCGTAACTGTAGAGCGCCTTCCCATAGGGAAGCTGGGAAAGAGTCTGAAAGGAAAACATAGTACCTGGTTACTCAATGTGGCCTCCCTGCTTCAGATCTGTTCAGGGTGGGGGCTCCCGTGCTGTGTGGGCACATACAGAGTGTTCCAGAGTGGGAAGTACTTCAAAGAAACAGACCCCTGTATGGGGATGCTTGCCCTGCTGAGACAAGACAAGACAGTCCCTGTATTGCCAGGCCCCCCAACACTCCACGTGAGACGGGGACCAAGCACAGTCCTAGACTGTCCACAGGAACCAACTCACTCTGCTGAAAAGTACTGTGGAATGGGGGCTGAATTACTGTCATTTACAGGTGAGGGGGCTGAGGCAGGGAGAGAGAGAAGGTAAACTGGCCCAAAGCCACATTCCCGCAGGGTAGCAGAATCCCCAGCAGGGGGCTGCCTCTGATATTCCCATCCCCTACTCTGTGCTACACTGTCATCCACTGCAGAAAACAAAACACATGTTAATGGGGTTTTCAGGTCAAGGGGACAGACCGGTACTTACCACAGGACCTTCCCACTCACAGCCTTACAACCAAGGGCATGCACCTGTCACATCCAGCCCAGAGGGACAGTCTGGCCAAGGAAGGCGGAGGCCACTGTTGCCCCCCCGCCCCCCGAGGACCTTGGTCCCCAATGCACTAGGAGTTCTAACAAGTGGTCTCTGGCTGTCACACAGTCATCCACCCCCCAACATACACACACCAATGACAAATAGTTTTGTGATGCATACAGCATGGCAGTCTGGTCCAGAAGTACAATTTCAAGACCATAAAATAATATCCTCAATGTCATGGGATGTTCTGGGCATCCTAAGATTAGCCAGCCCTTCTCAAAGTGATCTGCCATCTTTGGTCTCAAATGGTGAGTGACCAGTTCGAAAACCAAAACAGAATTGTGGCAATCTCCTGTTTTTCGCAATTAGGAGTCTGCTGAACCACTCTGAAATCTGATATCACCATCCACTTCGTGGGCTCCTCGACTTAAGTGGACCCATTTCATAAGGATCAGTGGCCGCTGGGGTTTCTATTCCTCTCCCATATGGGTGGTCAACACCCATCAACTGGGTAAGCTCTGCCAGAGGCCAAGTCTCTGCCAGAGGAAAACCAAAGGAAAACCCACCACTGTCCCTGTGGCAATGCCCAACAATTTCCCAGAGAGAAGCCGCATTTTCTTACCAGGGCTGTCAATGCCAAGGATTTCTTTAGTATTCGAATCAATCAATAGAACCACAAAAGCCTGAAGCAGTAGTACATCGAAAAGCTCTTTGTAGAGGACTTAATAGCATGTTGGCAACTCAATCACTCTGCATTTATGTTTCAGCAATGTCAAATGACAGCAGTTAAGAGAGAACCTGCTGGCAAATTGACAAACAGATACCACCAACCAATTAAATAGTAACACCAAAGGGTTTTTCATTGCAGAACGCATGAGGAAAAAAAAAATCAGTTTGCTTCCAATAACACTCATTCTGGCCAGCTTTGTACCATGAACACAATAGCCTACAACAGGCCCCGATTTCAGAGGGGTGACTTGTAATCTAAGTACTGTGATCAGGAAAGAATGGAAGGGGCTGTTGGCTGTGAATCACCAGAACAGCTGACACACAATGGCCAGTCAGTCTCCGCCCAGGGGTTCTCAATCAGGAACAGTCTTGTCCCCCAGGGAATATCTGGCAATGTATGAAGGCATTTTTGCTTATCACGACTGGGAGGTGGGGTGCTCCTGGCATCTAGTGCGCAGATACCAGGGACGCTGCTAGATGTCCTGCAATGCACAGGGCAGCCCCCACGGCAGAGAACTACCCTGCCCAGAACATCAAGCCTGCCAATGTTGAGAAACTCTGCCCCAGCCTGTGAGTTAGATGTACAAAAAGACAGGGTAGCTTTCTTGTTCTCTTTGAACTTAGCCTATCACAACTTTACAGGTTAAATGTAACACTGACTTCCATTGGCAGTCATTTCACTACTGAGCACACCCATCAAGGGAAACTGAGACACCCATCAAGGTAAGAGGTGTGAGAGGGACAATAAGGAGAGAACCCACCCTCAAGTCTGAAAATGGGCCTCAGCTCAGTGCACAAAAGGAACCTTCACTTTGCCGCTTTGCCATTTCCTTTCACCCCCAGATGAAGCGTACAGTGCTCAATAGCAATGTTTGGAGAACCACAGACTCGTAGGTTGTTGGCTAAGTTCTGCTAGTCTTCATAGCAAAGAAAAGTAAGAAAGGCCAGATTTGCACTCTTGCCTGGACGGACTCTGCATCCATCTGTGTGCTATTTGGACATCCGCACCTCCCAATTATCTCCAGGAAGAGGGGTCACTGGTGTTCCCACTCCGGCCGCCAGCCACCAGCTTACCAGCTCAGGTGACACACAGCCCACCTCAAGCACCACTCCTGTGCATGCTGTGCAATCCTGGCCCCCACCTGCTTGGGATGCAGCAAAGGGCCTGATGCAGCGACAAAAAAACGAGCCCTTCCCATGCGGGTGGCCTGGCTCCAGGGCTGGTGCATTCTTTCAGTTCCTGTGAGCACAGACTGCTGATGCTCAGGAGACCTGGTCTTTCCCTGCCTGTCCAGAATGGGCACAACCTCACCCATATGGGCAGCGTGGCTCCAGGCCTCCTGGTCAGCCCAGCACCTTCCACGGCCCCAACTCTACCTACCTCTCTGTTTCCAGCTTCCCTTCCAAGTCGTGGACTTAGTTCCAATCTAATCACTTGCTCAACTTCTTGATCCAGACATCCCACGGCTGTCCCTAGAGCCTCCAACCCCTGTGTCCCTCATCCTGGCCAGGGAATGCCTGCCTGCTGCTCAGAACGTACCCTCAGTGACCCGTGTGCACACCCTCTCCCTCCACCTTGGCTCTCATCTGCAAGTTCTACTGCCCCACTGGTAAGCGAGTGCTCAGGGAAACAGCAGGGAGGCGTGCTTCCACTCCATGGCCAGGCCCTTCCTCTCTCCCACCTACACTACTGCAAACCTCCACCAGGGAGCCCTTAGGCCCGATATGCCCACTATGAGGTGGGATGCCCAGACGCAGAGTGGGTCCTAGCACCCTGGGGCTCCGAGCTTTCAGAGGCTACCTACTACCCTCAGGGAGGAGGACCAAGCTCTTCAGCACAGCATTCAGGGCTCCCCATGTGGCTCAGCACAGCTTCCAGCCAGTGTTCCCGATGCTCCTCCCCACAGCCCGTGCCAGCCATGGGGGGGGCAGATCCTCACTCATGGAGCACAGGCTTCTGGGACCTCTGGGGCTTTGCGACCACCTTGGCCCCTCTCTCCCTCTCCAACCTGGCAGCAGCAGGCTGTATTCTCCCATCCTGGGAGCATCTACTCCATCAACCCCTCCCACAGCAGCCCCCAGGAAACCAAGCTCCGGATCAGGAGTGTGCAGCACACAGCAGGAGTCCTGTACATGTGTGTCCATCGGTCGGTCTGAGTTTCTTTGTGAGATAGGGCCTGGGTGGGGACTGAAGTGGAAAAAGGCCCTGGTCAGCCAGCACGCCTCCCACAGAGGATCCAGGATCAGGCCACTCCCAGTTCCACACTGAGGAGCAGAAGGGCAGCTATACTAGGAGGTGAGTGGAAAAGAGAGGGGCCAGGGGGATGTGAGGCAGCCCCAACACCCCGTGACCCTGAGGTCAGATCTCAGTGCTCGGAGCACACAGTACAGCCTGGCTGGTCCAGTCAGGTGGCCACGCTCTGGTCCGTGGTCGGGGGTGGGCAAGGAATGGGTGAGTGGAGACAGTGAGGGAGCACCACAGACAAGGAAAGCGAGAGAGGGAGCCTGCCCACCCCAGAACTCCCTCCCCACGCTGCCGAGATGGACACCTCAATGAGCAGGACTGGGATGCAGGGCTGTTTCTGAGGGCAGCAGCACAACTTAGGGATGGCACCAAGACGGCGTCTATTCAGGGGCCCGAGCAGCTAGAACTGGGGTCTTGCTGTTAGGAGATGCTCTGAAACAGGGACTCTCAGGCCTCCAAGGGGCCTGTCATCTTCCAAGCCCTTTATAAGATGAACTAATTAGTCCCTGACAGGGCCTAGAGGCAGCACCCTCGAGGACCCTCCCACCTTAAGGAAACGGAGGGGTGTCTGTGCAGCCACCTCCTCTTCGCCCGCAGACTGTTCCTGCTACCCCCAGCTGTGTACGCCCCCCTCTGGAGGAACCCTGTTCAAGCGCTGCCACCCAGCTGGCCTTCTATGGGCTCAAGACATTAAGGAAAAGAAATAAAAGGCAAAGGGAAATACATCTGGGATGCCTACAGGATAATTAACACCAGCCACCCCTGCAAGGCATTAATAATAATTAAAACTTATAATGTCAATTTCATGGCTCATTACTCAGATGTAGCACACAAATCTTACCGTGGGCTTAATGTCCTACCCCGTGGAGACATGGGTGCTCACGCATGCACGGCAGCACCATCTCCATCTTTTATGGAGATCATCACGGCAGCAGGCTCTGACAAATGTGCCTCCATTACGCCATGCTGCTGACAAGGCTCTAAGTCACACCGGCTTCCCTGGGACCGGGGCCTGGTATGTGTGTGTGTGTGTGTGTGTGTGTGTGTGTGTGTGTGTGGAGGGGGCAGCATGGCAGGGCCAGGTCTTCCTCCTCCAGATCCCCCAGCAAGCTAGAGCAGAGAACTCACCCATGTTTTAGACTCTAAGGACTAACCTGTTCTTCCTCACTCAGAGCTTCCCAAGCAACAGGTGTAGTGAGCACAGCCTCTAACTACATGTTACCAACGGGAGCTCCCCAGACTCTGCCCCAAGAGGACAGATAATGTACCCAATTTTCATTCCATGTTGCATCCCTGACCCAAGGCCTGATACAGATCACATGCTCAAAATACCTATTGAATGAATGAACACAAGGACCAATCAAACCAGCCCCCCAGGACTGGGCCTGGGCTGAGTGCCTCTGGCTGGAAGAGCTTCTCCTGCACATTGTTTTTTCCCAGAATGTGAGGGTCAGGGTCCACGTAGCCCAAAATCCTATTGCTAAGAGTGGCTGGGCCTGGATAAATGGGGAAAATCCCAACGATTACTTGAGGAGGAAGGCATTGTAACAGGAGGAAACAGGCTGAGCAAAAGCACAGAGTTAGGCACAGACATGGGTCTGCCTCACAGACATGGCGGAGTTGATGGTCACTGGGGAAACAGCCTGGCACGGTCACCTGGGGATGGTGAGCAGGCCACAGAAGGGAGGCTGCCTAGCCACACAGGTGCCAAGCCCGCAGGGCCTGCAAAGGTGGCAGGACAGCTATCTGTCCCCCAATATCCATTTGCTCCTTCTTCTTCCCAGAGCGACTATTCCAAGCTTCAATGGGAGTCAAGGTCACACAGCTCAAGACTCCATTTCCTAGCCTCGCCTTCAGGTGGCCACGGCCATGTGTCGTGACTCTAGTCATTGGAGTCCATGTGAAAGCAGCCTCTACAATTCGGGACCTTGTTTCCCAGTGACATTTGTAAGGAAATCCAATTCCTGTTCCCCTTTCCACAGTCTGGATGGCGAGATGGTGGAGGTGAGCCAGCTTTTTCCAGTCCATGATCCCACTCAGAGTAGAAGAGGGAAGAACCTGCTCCTTGGATGACCACATAGAACAGATCCCTGGACTGTGATGTGACGGAGAGAAACTTCACCAAGAAAGCTGCCATGCCTGGCCATCCTCCCACCCGAACTCCCCCTGGATCCTGGCTAACTCAGGATCTGTGATATGATTGACCATTTCTCCAGCTTGTAAGCAGTTCTCAAGGCAAAGCACTTACCCACACCACCGTGGAGGTTACCATGCATGTATTTCCTGTTAGATCGGTACTTTGAACATGAAACCTTCAGGTTTAGAAGTTCTTGAAAAGCCCTGATTTCTTGGCCTTATCATGTGTTAAATAAAGTACTGAGACAGAATATCCTCTCCCTCTAGTTTACACATTGAATCTGTGATAGAGCTGTCACCACATCACACGTCAACCAGGGTGTTCCCAGGTTTTAGTTTTATGGCTCTTCAAGCTCCTTCTCCCATTTTTCTCATTAAAAGCTTTGCATTGGGTCCTGGATTTTTGTTCCTTTCACTCTTGGATCCCAATGATTTTTTTTTCTGGTATTTGAATACACATGCTTCCCAGAATTTATGGACTACCTCAATGTGCCAGATCCTGCAAGCAGGCCTGCCGGGGAGGAAGATGCATCCCTTTATTCAGAGGGTCACTGAACAGGGCAACAAAAGAGAAATGTACTTTTTGTCGCCACACACAGTGGGGTGAGGACCCACTAAGCAGTTACCATGGGATGCAGACTGAAGCTGTCTACAGCCAGGAGTGGCTTTAGTTCCTTAATATTTAGCACAAGTTTCATGCTGCAGCAAGATTAGTGAGGATTAAAAAGAAATTGTACCTTTCTCTCTTTTTTTCTTTTATTTTTCCAGATCTTTCTAGTCAAAGGCCCTCTTCCCAAGTTTGCCTGCTCTTCTATGTACTCTGGCAGTCAATTTGCTGATGTGAGCAGTAATTTGCTAGAAGGTGGTGGGGCTTAGCTTCCCATTCTGAGCTGTTAGAAGTGAGATTTAAGGAAACTCATGTTCTGCCTTCGAGACATCTGGTGACTTTGGATATCACCGTTTGGATGGAGTCATTTGTATGTAGAAGGTGTGAAGCCCCTTGGGTTCCTCCAGATGAATGGGGCTATATAAAGCAACGCTGTGCTTATGTCATATAAGGAATGTGGTTCTTTGGACCTCTTCTCAAATTAGCTGACACAACTTTGTAATAAAATCATGTTATAAGAAATAAAACTTTTTCAAAACAACATGCTCCTGTTCAAAGAATTTATGCTCTAAAAATCTTTAGTCACCCTTCAGAGGGTGTGAAGCCACTTTCTAAGCCACTTGCATTTGTTACCCTGGAAAGAGGAGAGACACTAGGATCCAGAGAGAAGGTAAAATCCAAATCAAGGTCTTCTGAAAGCCAACTGAGAAACAAGTCTACAAAAAAATTGCTCCTAACAAGGACATAGTTCAGTTAGGAGGGTTTTTGCTTTTTATTTGGGGAGATTTGTAGCCAACATGCATGGAAATATTGAGAGTGAAGATCATACTAGGGAAAGCACACATGCACACACCTGTGCACACACTGACATGCTCACAGGCTGGGCCTTGTCTCAGCATTCACACTGATGAGGGTCTCAGACAGTTTGCTGCCCTGTGTGTGACCATCAGATCTCCTAGCACCCTCCTCTCCATCCTCAGGGAACATGCAGTACCAGGGTCCTTCCCCCCACAGCCAGAAGCTCACTTTCTACCAACCATATGAAGAGGAATAAAGGGAGCCCCCACGGTCACCAAAACAAAGTCTTCTCTGCTGCTGCCAGCACAAGACTGCTGCTGACATCGGCAAGGCAGGCTCACACGGGTGTGGGGAGCTTCTTGCCACCTGTGTGCATAGACCTGGGGAGTTGAGATGCACACTTGTATATGCCCTTTCTCCCTTTGAGACTTGTGCATCCTTCAAAGTCTGAGCAGCTTCTAACCACACACAACTACATTTCTGTGCACCAGCTTTTCCAAAGTTAGCTGGTTTTACAGAGTTTCCACAGGAACGCTACAGTGTGTTGCATCCTGGTCAATCAACAGCTTCATAAAGTTCTATTTCTCTAGCAATCTCTCCATTTCTGGTTTGCAAAGATAAAGATGCCCTGGAAGAAGTTTTTCAGAAATGCTTGTGTTGCCCAACTCCAGATTATCTACGCTATGGCAGGGGTGAAGGGCTGTGACACTCTAATATGCGTTTCAGCCCTCCTTACCGTGCCCCTCAGAGGGTCCTGGATGCACAGCAACCAAGCTGTCACACCCAGGCCCTGGCTTAAGTCCTTGCTCTCCTCCAGAGAGAAGGGAAAGGGGCAGCTCAACAGCCATGTTTGGGAATGAAAGCCAGAGGGTTCTAGGAAAGGGAGAGCCAATGCTGAAGGCTGAGGCCCCTGACCAGAATTCTGTAGTGCCCTGGCCCCACGCTGTGTGTGCCACGAGGCAGAGCACCTAGCTAGCCACATGAGAGGACTCCTGGGAGCTGCAAAGAAGGCTGACCACCCGTGACAGGTGTGGCCAGGAAGGGGGCTGGGAATGGCCTCCCTTCGCTGACATCAAGACACGGATGCCCAGAGTCTCCCTGCGCAGAGCCAACAGCCTGCCTCCCTCTCAGTGGGGAGAGGCGGAATCTGACTGCAAATAGCCCACCAGCAGAAGGGCAGGGTGAGGCCCCACATGGGAGGCCCCAGCTTTACTGCGCCCCCAGGGTTTCCAGACAGTTCCAGCCCAGTGCCCAGCGTGACCCTCCAGGCGAGAGTGTGCTTTCCTTCATTTGCATAACGTGTTTCCACTCAAGAGCTTGCAAAGGTTCAAAGGCTAACACACGAGGCCCTCAACCCCCGCGGGAGACCCTGTTGTACATGCACATCCCTGTGTTCTGTCCAACGCCATCCAGCTACCCATGGACCTCACCTTACCTGCTGGCCACCCCTGCTACCTGCGAACCAGGCTCTCCCCAGGCCATCTGCCGTCACCACCTCACAGTGCTGCAGAGACCCTGCCACTCTGGGAGCTGTGAAGGCCCATTTGTGTTTCATTCCATGACCTACTCAAAGTGTGAAGGATGCCCTATAACACCTGGTTCATAAAACAAAAGTAATTCTGTTCTGACAATGATGAAAACATGAGATAATTAGATAACTGCCTCGAAAAGCTTTAACCCTAGGCTTAGCAGTCTTATATCTAGGGTGTTAGTAAGTATTGTAGGTATTTGTCCAGTCTCCTGAGATCCAGCTTTCATACCTCATACAAAAAGAGGCATGTTTGAACAGCATACATGTAGGCACGCAAGCACATCTGCACGGACACACACCCAAACTGCTCTTCAAACATAGTCTGTTCCGCACAAAACCAGGTTTATTGTTTTGAAGCAGAGAAGAGAAAGAGAAGGTGAACATCTAATATTAGCATAGATCAGGAGCTGGCAAACCATGGCCCTGGGGCTGTCAATCCTGCCTGCTATCTTTGTACATCAAGCTTTACGGGGACGCAGCCACACCGTCCACTTACAGCAGCAGAGTGAGTGGTGGCAACCGTCCACACGGGCCACAACGCCAAGAGCATTTGCTATCTGGCCCTTCACAGAAAAAAGTCTGCTGACTCCTGGAATAGAACGTCAGAGCAAGCGATGGCCCAAGGTCAGATGCTTGCCCAATTTCCACTCAGTCCTGCGAGGGAGTGGCTGCAGAGCCCCTCTGTGCAAGTGGAGCACACGCTGCTTTTAAGAACAGCACTGCCACGTCCACTGTCAAAGCAGCGACTGAGGACCTGGACATGGCCCTGGCTTGGTGGTGGCCCTCCAGCATGTCTCTTGATAAAGCACCATATGCAGGGCCTCCGTTTTCTCATACGCTGGAGATAATCAAATCTTTCCTTCCAAATTTCCTAGTAATGTCAAGAGAATAAAATTGATGGCATGTAATGAGCTTTCTCTTAATGAAGAAGGTGCTATAAAAATGATCACCGTAGACTGTGTGCTGAGGCAAACAAATGTTCCAGGATCCTGGACACCAGTGCTTGAAAAGGCACTAGTAATGACCCCCAAATGGAGACTGTCAGATGGACGAGGCAGGACAGTGCCCTGCCTGGCACCGGCACACATCAGCTCCATCACGCGCCAGATGAAAGTAACATCAGCAAAGGTCTAGTGTGTTCTCTCAGCTGGGACATCCTCTCCTTCCCCTCCCATGGGTCCCTGTGTCCTGCTGAGGGTCCCAGGAGTCCTTCGCACCTTGTTTCCAAAGGGATGCTCTTCACCCTGACTTCCACAGTTCCTGCCACCCCTTCATCAGAAGGACTGGCCACTCACTGCTGAGCTCTTTGGATGTGCCTGGTGCTGCATCCTGCACTCTCCTTGTGTGACCCGTGTCTCCTCACAGCCACCCTATGGGTTGGTCTTGTATTACTGACACTCTATAGATGGACACAGGCACATTGAAGTTCATTCCTTTGCCCAGTGTCCTGGACATTGTACAAAAGAGCAGACCAGGGTCAGAACCCAGGTGGTCTGACTTCCAAGCCTGGGTACCAACCCACCATTTATATCACCTTCTAAAAACAACATGACCATTTATTTAGCCGCTACTTCATGTCAAACTCCAGGTAACTCGATTATTCCTCATAAGAACCTTGTAAAGTAGGAATTACTACTGTCATTTTATATAATTGAGGAGAATTAAGAAAGGTAAGGAAGTTCCTCAGTGCCATGGGGCTCCTAAGGGAGGACCAGCTTTCTAGTTCATAGTCCCAGTCTCCCTCCTCATGCTCCCAAAGTGGGAGGGGAGGCCGTGAGGGGCTCTGATGATCACCCGGAAGGAAACATGGAAGGAAAAGGAAAGGTATGGACTGGTTACCCATTAAGCTAGAAGGATCCAGATCTTTGTTTGCATTTATCCACTTTGGAGAAGTAGTAGTCATTTTCCCACTTTTGGGGAAGACCACGTCAATACTGTGAATGACATGGAGATGTTCCTAGACGCGTTCTGGATGATGGTCACCTAGAGGAGCCTGTGGCTGGCAAGTGCAGCAGGCCCTGGAATGGGGACTGTGGTCTACCCTGAGAAATGGTCTCTGTCTGGCAGCTCCTTTATCCTCTGATCCCTCCCAGGGAATGAAGGGCTTGCTGCCTGCAACCCCAGCCCCTCCACCAAGGGTACCACTGGGGCCTGAATCCAGGGGTATCCAGGCCAGTCTCATGTCTGACATCATAACCAAGGTCCCCAAGGGAAGCACGTGCACCAGAGTGTCCTTCATGAGGACTATACACCAGGATCTCTAAGCACTTCCAAGGTCAGGAGGTCAGGAAGGATGGCAAAGGGTTCCTATCCTTCAACATCTGCTGTTTTTCAAAAAGGAAAGTAGGGGCAGATGGTTCCTTCCAGACCCTTATTTCAACCGAAACCATCACATGATCTTTAAATATTTTTTTCACATCTTATTGTTTTAATGCTACCTTCCACCCCAGAAAAGAAAAAGGAATACAATAATGTAAGGGGAAAAATAAGAGATTTGTAAATGTCTATATAAAAAAAACAAGTTTCCCTAAGAATCCAGCTTTATTTAAGGGCAGAGAAGGGAGGCCTGAGTTAGAATCCCGGACCCTTGAGAGGCTGGGGATGGCCATGCAGTGATGCGTCTAAGAGCTTGACCTTGCCGCCTGCTGGACATCCTGTGCCTCAGTGTCCTCATCTGCAGAACAGGTGTCATAAAGTCCTTCTCTGCCAGGATTTTGTGAGAGTGAGTGTGGTAAGAGTTATCAGATACTTGTACCAGTGCCCAGAACCCAGTGAGAACCACGGGTTCCCATTAGTCTTAAATAACTTCCTGAAGACACCGTCAGAAAGCAGCACATCCTCTGTTTGCATCACACGGCACAGAGATTTCACACGTGCTGTGAAAATAAAGTCCTCAGCAAAATAAACTTGATCGTGATACTATATTAGTCAGTTATAAAAAGAAAAGCTTTCCCCTTGACAGAAGGATGGGTGTCACACTCGCTGCAGCCCCATACATCCCTCTGGCAGGGTTTAAGGGCAGTAACACCTCAAGCACCATCCTTCATCCTTCATCACCATGCGAGGAGCACAGTTTGCAGTGTGGGAGGTGGCACACCACAGGCCAGGCAGCCATGGCCTCAGCCATGGGGCAGTCACAGGGCAGATAGAGGGCGGGCCGGGGCCAGGAGAGAGACAAACAGCACTCAGCTCCCCATGGGCTCTGAGCCTGGAATCCCAGGCAGGACGGGCCTGGTCTTCCCCAGAGCAGAAAGGGGTCGTGGGATGGCTGGGGGTCCTCTCACCTACACACAGGCCCTGTTCCTAGAAATCTTTTTGTCATGGGGCCAATCTCAGAAAAAACATCCCATCAGCCTCTTTTCTATATTTTCTCTGTCTTCTATAAATGCTTTAGGCACTTTAGATATAGGATAGAAAAGCATGAAAACTTCAAACCCTGAATTAGCATATTGAATACTAAATAGGATTTGCTAATAAGTTAAAAAAAATCAAGCATGACTCAAAGGATAGCTAATGGTTTGGGCTTAATTCATGCCTATATTGAATTGTCCTGCTTTACACTAATCCTGGAATTTGCTACCTAACCTACAGAAGATAGGGATCTGGGTGTGCAGGGCTCAGACCACCGTGTAGCTGGGACAGGCAGGCGCAGGGGCAGGACTCTTCACCACAGCCTTCCGGCTGAGCCCTGGTAAATATGGCTAGAGCTGGAGGGGAATCCCTCGGTGCTTTCTTTCCATGTTGATTTACAGAAATCATTAACTCCAGATATTTATTTACAAAATGCTAGGCTAACTTTGTAATGGAAATCACCACAGAATTGTATGTCACACTTTTATAGACTTCAGGTGAACTTCATAAATCAATGATTAATGGAAATAGTCTCACTAAGGAGAAACAAACAAATGGTGTCTGGAGTCACTGCCATCATGTGTGTCGGAGGGCGGTGGACCCCTGCCATAGCCAGTGTCCTCTGCCCACGCAGGAGCACGGGGCACTGTGAGCCCTCCGTATTTGTTAGTCCTGTACTCCAGGGAGAAATTTCCTGGAGGCAGCTTCAGTCTGAAATATATTTTGTAGGCTAGAGAATCATCCCAGTTACTACCTGTTTTATCTATGAGAAATTCCTTCTTGAATGCTTCAGGCTTTGGTATGACTTTGTAAACCTACTCAAGTGCAAATGGGGTCTCCAGTTGTCCTTTTATCCCACCTACAGAACAAGACCACCTCTCTAGCCTGGAACCTCTTCCCCCGCGTCAAGAAGGGTCTTCAGTGGCTGGCTTCTGGGCCAAGTAGTGATTTTTGACCTGCCTAAAATATTCAATATTTTTGAGTTTACTAAAAGATTAAAGAGCTTACTTGGCCTGCCCGAATTTTTAAAAACTAGGAAGAGGAACACCATCTACTCTAAATGTTTTCTAATGGGCAGTGAACAAAACACCACGAAGTCCCTGCCCTCATGGAGCTAACGTCCCAGCTAAGGGGCAAGTGAGGAAACACCCACATAAGCAAAACTGAGAAGTAGAAAGTAGTCAGTGCTGAGGAGCAAAAAATCAGGGAGAGAGAAGAAACACCAGGAAGGGGGCAGGTGGGAATCTTAGACAGGTGTCGCCAAAAATGGTGATTCTGGGCAGCCATGAACTGGGTGTGTGGGGCTTGGGAAGGAGGGAGGGAGCCAGGAGAGGCCATGCAGCTCCAGGGGTTCCAGGGGCCCCTGCATGAGATGGGTGTGGGTAAGGGCTCTGCTCTTGCAAACTGAGGCACAGGAAGAGGATAAAGAAGGACTCAGAAAGTTCCTTCCTCAGGGGGAGGCGGGGTGGGCATTTTTGGAAGAGATGAGCTGCTTGCCTGGGGCAGTGAGAGCTGAGCCATCAAGCCCCACAGCTCTGCCGCGAGCACGGCCACATCTGGCCGGCATCCTGGATCAGGCTCAGCCACAGAGGCAGCATTCTCACTGCCAGGATGCCCCCATCCTGATGCATCTGCACTCAGAACACACAAGTTTTACTTCTGAAGCAAGTAGTGCCATAACCATTCCCTGTGCAGAAACAAAACTACCTCAAATGCTGAACAAGGCATGTGAGTCATCAGTGGTTGAGCGTTTGCTTTGGCCCAGGGCATGATCCTGTTTCTCCCTCTGCCTGTGTCTCTGCCTCTATCTCTGTGTCTCTCATGAATAATAAATAAAATCTTTAAAAAAAAAAAAAAAAAAAGCATGCCTTCCTGTTGCTATTTTGTCTGCCTCACTGGCCTCCCTGCCTCTCTTGCTGGGATCCCACAGCACATGGGGACTGTGGCTGCCCCACAAGCCCCTGTCATCATGTGAGGGGCTACTCAGAAAGTCCTCTGCTTGCCACCCCCACCAGTCACTACCCTTCCTCCAGACAATCAAGTCTTTACTCCTGTTTTCTGGGAAAAGTCATCCAAGGACAAAGTCAGACAGGAAACTCTCAGACCCAAAGAGCAGCGTTTTTTACCATGAGAAGGCCTCATGGCGGGGGGAGGCACCCAACCAGTGAAGTGGTCTTTAATGGTTTAGGGTACAAATGAAGAGCTGGCAGAGATTTGAATGAGTGGCTGGAATTTTAAGAAATCTAACAAATTCACCACCTTCCAGAGGTTATTCTAAGATGCTACAATTATTAATTAATTTATTTTACATGACATTATTAAGTGAATATTACTACTGTCTCCATTGTGCAGATGAGGAAACTGAGTCACAGAAAAGTAAGAAGTTTGTTCAAGGTCACATAACCTCTATGCCAGGGGTCAGCACACTTTTCTCTAAAGAGCCACAGAGTAAATACTTCAGGTTTGCAGGCCGCAGGATCTCCTGATAGACCTACTCCATTCTGCTGTTGTAGCATGAAAGCAGCCATAGATTCCATAGATTATACCTCAGTGAACAGGCGGGGTGTTCCAATAAAACTTTATTTACAAAAACAGGCAGTGAGATAGATCTGGCCTCCAAGCTCAAAGTACGTTCTCTCGCTTTGTGTCCTGCAAAATGTGATCACTCTCAAATTGTCCTCAAGGAGCATCAGGTTCAATCTATTTTGTTTTTGAAAGCAAGAAACCAATGCACTGACTTCCTTAAATTCTGATGCCCAAATTGATGTATCAGATTGGTCACAGTGTCTTATGCAATTTAGTGATATAAGATAACGTGTCCAACAAGGAGAAGCTGGGGATTTTTAATGGTAAAATTAATCACCCTAACCTGAATTTTCAACTACAGGCAGGGGGATGCCTGAACAAACACCCCTGGTTTCCTCTGAGGTGCAAGCCTGGCACTGGCTGCCACCGAGGCTGTGCCCAACGCAACATTTAACTCAGGAGACATGTTAGGGCTCAGATCCGAGTTCTATTCTGGAAAATGCTCCAGGGCCAGTGCCTAGGCTCTGTGGCCATGCCCCAAAGCCTGGCAGGGCCACACCCACAGGGAAATCAGTTGGAGGGGCCTGCGTGCAGCTCCGGTCAGGCCAGGCTCCTGGCACACTCACCTTTCCATAGGACCCCAGGCTGGGCTGCAGCCCAGCCCCACCTGCTGCTGGGAGGAAAAGACTGCAGGCTGTGCTTGTGCTCTGTAAGCTGTGGCAGCAGGGACTGCCAAGGCTGTGCTTTCACACTATTTCCGCCCCATCACAATAGCTCAAAGGAACCCATCGGTTTTGAAGCCTTTATTCTGCATGGCAAGAAATACCTGAATGTGTTTGTAAGGACACAATGGGCATACCATGTAAATTCGAGAGCGAGGCCCTGAGTCCCATCCACCCAAACTAGTGCCTGAACTGCTGCATACTGAACTCCTGGAGCTATAAGAACTGCTGCACAGGGTGATGCCAATGTCACCGCGGGTGGCCCCAGCCTCCTCAGTGTGGCATCCTGACAGAACTAAAGGCACAACAGTGTGTCCGGGAAGAGCTGAGCAGACAGTATGTGGCCGGGGCAGGAGAAGGCCCAGTCCCTCTGTCCCACACCCGGTCTTGGAAGCAGGCAGGGGTCAAGAGCAGCATCGTAGAGCCTCATGCCACCCCAGCCTCGCTCAGGCTGCCAGGCCATCCAGAAGACCCGATTCCAGCCAAGCAGCCCAGTCTGCAGTGCTCACCTTCGTCACCTGATGCAAAAACAGGTCCAGGAGCACAGGCAAGTGCGGGAAAGAACTGAGGCCATGGAAAGAAGTCAGGAGATGAGGGGGCAGGGCTGGACAGACACAGGAGGCCTGAGCGAGGGCCCCAGGCCACGGCAGCTCCCTTCTGGGGTGAAGCACCTCTCCTCCCACTGCCTATGGTCAGCCTTGCCCGCTACAGACCCCAAGCAAGCACCAACGAGCCTGGAAAAAGTCGTGCAGTCTTTTCATTGTAGAGAAAGCAGAAACGTAGAGTTCCGGGAGCCACTGTGGCTGGGCAAGGCCGGCATCCACGGCTAAGTGTGGGCTGCACGCATGGCAAGACCCACAGCGCTTCGGGCCCAGCTCTCCAGGCAGGCCGGGCCCTTGGAGGCAGCTCTCTGCCAGGCCTCCCACCAGGAGTGGCCCTCCCACAGTCTTCACCAAAGACCTCAGAACCCTGATTCCTGTGATTCATTCACCTGAGCCAGCAGTCACTGGCCATCTGATCTGTGTCAGCCGCGGTTCTAGTAGTGCTAGTAGGTGAGAAACAGAACAGACAAAAATCATCTATGCTCTCTGAGGGAACACACATAAATCATTACATAGATGCAGCACACTGAAGTCAGGAAGGATTCCAGAGGAAATACCCGGGAAGAGGACAGGAATGTCAATGGGGCTGGGCTGGGGGTGGATTGCAATTTTAAATTCAGTCCAGGTTCTGGGGGAAGTGGCCCAGGCAGGGAGGACTCAGGCCATGCTTGGGTGAGGCCCCAGGCCTTCAAGAACTCCTCTGTTCACACTCAGATCAGTGTTTTTACAATACAAACAGAAGAGCGAGAAGTGGGGTGGGGGGGGCAGGAAAAAAGGCTGGGGAGGCGCTGGTGACAAATGAGGAATTTCTGTGATGGCCATTCCCAAATCTTGCTCAGGCACACAGCCTTGGGGGCAGAGGGAGGGTCTGTGTACAGCATCAAGGGCTGTCGGCTTCATGAAGCTGAGCCCCAGCTCTCCTGATGCTCAAGAAAACAGAGATCCAGGCACAGAACATGGAGAGAAGGGAGAAATGCCTCTGGTCATCTGGGGCAGAGCACCTTCTGTGCTCAAGAGAAAAGCTGACGGGTCCTTTTTAGATTTTGGTCCAAAGTCAACAACAGAAGCTACAAGGATTCCAAATGCCTGGCTTTTCACATGCGGCTCAGAACCAGCTAAGATGTGGCACAACTTCCACTCAGCAGATATTTCCTTGGCATGCCCTTTCTTCTCCTTTTTTTATTTTAAGATTTTATTTATTTATTCATGAGAGAAACGGAGAGAGAGAGAGAGAGAGGCAGAGACACAGGCAGAGGGAGAAGCAGGCTCCACGCAGGGAGCCTGACGTGGGACTCGATCCTGGGGACCCAGGATCAAGCCCTGGGCTGAAGGTGGCATTAAACTGCTGAGCCACCTGGGCTGCCCATGAGCACGCCCTTTCTAAAGCACTTCGCAGGTGCCAGCAACCCAGAGAAGACTGGAAGACCTGACTAGGGAGTTCTCAGTCCCTTCACACACAGCGGGATCGTTGATGGGAACCAGGGTGAGAAAACACACAGACACTCACCACACCCCGCTCCCCCCTGCCCCACAGACCTCTTCAGGGGCCTGGGGAGTGATGGGGTCTATTTGCCTATCTGTGTACATAGGTGAAGTATCTACCTTTATCCATCCATCTCTCTATCCTTCCATCATCCATCCACCCACCTACTGACTACCTTCTCCATGCCAGGTACTATGTGAGATCCTAGAGATGTAACAGTTTAAGGGCTGACTCACTCCTCATTCTCACAAAGTCTGTGAGGAAGACATAATTTTTGTTTAGGTTAATCATATACAGAACATCCATGACTTTTAAAAATCTACAAGACAAAAGCCTTGGATACTTCTTTGTATTTGTTTTTATTTTTTAATTTTTTGAGAGAGAGTGTGAGCAGGGGGCGGGGCAGAGGGAGGAGAGAGAGAATCTCAAGCAGGCTCTACACTTAGTATGGAGTTCCATGTGGGGCTCAATCTCACGACCCTGAGACCATGACTCCAAGACCACAACCCAAGCTGAAATCAAGAGTCGAACGTTTGACTGAGCTACACAGGTGCCCCAAGCTTTGGACACTTCTGAGACATGCCATGATGACAAGCAAAAAAAAAAAAAAAAAAAAAAAAAGAAGGGGGGTGAGAGAGATGGGCACAAGAAGTTCACCATTTTTCTTCAGTTTTCTTTTTCTTTTTTTAAGTTTTTTTTTTTTTTTTTTATGATAGTCACAGAGAGAGAGAGCGAGAGAGAGAGAGAGAGAGAGGCAGAGACACAGGCAGAGGGAGAAGCAGGCTCCATGCCGGGAGCACGACGTGGGATTCAATCCCGGGTCTCCAGGATCGCGCCCTGGGCCAAAGGCAGGCGCTAAACCACTGCGTCACCCAGGGATCCCTTCTTCAGTTTTCTAATAACATTTGAAGTGCTAACCAAAATTGAGGAAAAGGCAACATTCTTCTTTCTGTGGACCAGTAGGTTAGGCAGATTCATCACATACATTTCAAAGTGGCAGGAACTGGGCAGAGGAATTTCTTTCCAGCATTTTCCCTCAGAGAACCTCTTCACTCTCCCCAGAGAGGGAGAAGATGGACAGTCGGTACATATACCACGTATGCAGCTTTTTAAATTTTTTAACCATTTGCTTCATCTAGATGAAATTACATATTTCTTAAGGGCCAGGAATGTTGTCTTCTCATGGCATCCCCTTTTCAATGCCTGGCTCAATGACTGGAGACCCAAGAATCCACTGGAAAATGTGATCTATCTGGACCCAAAGTTAAAAGGTTCTCCAGAGAGACTTTTAGGAACCATTCACTTTCATATAACTTTCTTCTTTGGTCACACTCTGGACATTGAAATATTGCCTAAACATGGGAGAACGGGTGGGTTGAAGGTGCATGCTGGGCTCATCTATGGTAAGAAAAAGCATCTATTGCTTAGTTGGCATCAGGCTCCCACAATTTATTTTACTTTCCTTTCTGCTGTCTTTTGTCTCAGCTCTAATCAAACCAAGAGCAGCCTCGGAGCAGCCCTTGGAGAGGCCTAGACCTCTCTGCTGAAGCGTCCTGTACTGGCCTGCCAGCTCAGAACTCCACTAACTGACCCTCCATCTCAGAAATGTGCCTGAGGAAGCTGGGCCATGGCAGGGGGAGGGGACAGACACTGGCTCTAGCCACGACTTCTGGGATCATTTGTTTTTCCTCCCAGCACAAAGAATCCACTGCTTTCCATCCATTGGAAGAGTCTTAGTGAATTCACATTCCTTTGGGACCAGAAGTGTTCCTCACAGGGACCTATCTCCATGCAGAAGCCCTTGTGCCATGATTTCCTCTTTGCTCAGAAATTTCCAGGATGGTTCCCGGATGGAAAGATTTAGAGGCAATCCACAAAGCTTGGTCAATGACCAGGTCTAGAGTTAGGGACACAGAGAGGACAGCAGGTTGAAATGCCAAGGAGCTGTGGACAGGCAGCCCATTGCAAGAAGCTGCAATGGCAGTGAGAGGAACACACTGAGAGAAGAGGAAGGTGACTACAATAAATATCTGACCACAAGAAATGTGGATGCTGTGGTGCCTCTGTGGACATGTGACCAGACCAGGGAGACAAGAAAGGCCAGCCAGGACATGGGAGGAAGGGGGGCACAGGCTTGTCATGACTACTCCATTAACACAATCACGATCGTGATCACGATCCCTGGGTCAGAGAGTGGAGGTGGGAACTGGGATTTCACATGCTTGACATTTCCACATTTCCAACTCTGGATGGCATTTAATGCTCCTGTCAGTGGCTGTCACCTCCCCGCCACCTCCCCGCCAGCAGAGATGCATGATCACTCTGGTTCACAAACACAGAGATTGGGGGATGAGAAGAAACATGCTATCAGATTACAGGACAATGTGCAACCTGGAGCCTAAAATGGAGAATAGTCACATCACCAAAAACTATTTCTGGATTTCCAATCCTATCGGTACTACCATCTTGACATCCTGGACAAGCCTCCTGACTGAAACAACTAAGATGCTAGATTTAAAAGTACCAAGACCATGTTTGAAATGCACTGCTGAAACGAGAGGTTCACAGCACGTCCTATGAAGTGTTCTTGGGGGTGGGGAACAAAAAACAAATCTATTCAAACCAGTTTATGGGAAACATGGGGGATGCAGGCACGTGATAAATAACAACACAAGGATGTAACCAGCAAAGTCAAGAACATGGGAATTCCACAGCACAAACGACTAGGTTTCTTCAACACATCAATGGCATGAAGAGCAGTGGGAACTATTAGGTGAAAAGGAACAGAAGAGACATAATCCAGTGCCACACGTGGATCTTACTTCAAACAAACAAAGAAGCCATGGAAAGACATGTTATTTATTTTTCTTTTTTAAATTTAAATTCAATTATAGTAGCACATCATCAGTTTCAAATTTCACATTTTAGAGATTATCTGGGAAATTTGCACATGGGTGATATTAGAGAATTATTGTTAATTTTGAAAGATATGATGATATTGTGGTTATGTTTTTTTAAGACTTCATCTGTTGGAGATACATAGTGATATATATATATATATACAGGTAAATGATATGATGCTTGAAATTGGCTTTAAAAGATAACACGCACACACAAAGTGAAAGGAGACAGGAAATAAGATGAGCAAATGTTGATAGCTGTTGATGCTGGATACGCGGGGTCATTCTACTAGACCTATTGCCATTGTGTATGAAAGTATCTACAATAACAAGAGAAAGAAATACATGGCTGAGCTGTCACACAAAGAAGGATTATGCAAAGGTCAAAAGTGAACACAGGAACCCTGGGGAGAGTGCACCAAAGCCATTTTACTGTGAGGTTTCTGTTGAACCATTTTGATGCTGGCAAGCGGGTAGGCTGTGAAGCCTCAGGCCCATTCACAGTGGGGAGTCTTCTCAGAGCTACCTAAGAAAGTTTGGCTAATAGGCTACCTCCTTTGTGGAAGCAAGAATGAGAAACATGCCAGCTGCTCTGAAAGCCAGTCTCCTAAATACAAGACTTGCCAGCTGACTCCATCAATGTATAAAAAACCATAACACGTCATATCTAATTTGGGTATTCCAAGCATATAACATGGTTTAAAATTAGAAAAATTACTCATTTGTCACACTGAAGATTGAAAGAGAAAAATCTATATCATCTCAAAAGTTTTTTTAAAAAAAATCATTTGACAAAATTCAAATTTGACTTTCCATTTAAAAATAACCTCTGAATAAATGGAAACAGAGAAAAATACACTCAACCTGATAAAGAATATCAACAAAACCCCTAAAACAAACACCATCCTGAGTAGGGAAATCTTGAACACAGTACCTTGAAGATCAAGAACAAGGCAAAGATGCTTTTTTTTTTTAATCACTCTAATTCAACACTGCACTGGGGATGCTGTCAGACAAGAGAGAAAAAAAGGTAGATAGATTGGAAAGGAAGAAACAAAGCTACAATCATTTGTAGATGATATGATCAACTAGGTAAAAACCAAAACTACTACCCAGAAGTGATTAAATTAAGAATTTGGCAAGGTTACTAGATACAGCCACCAATATGCAAAAGTCAACTGTCTTTCTATACACAATCAACAGAGCACAGAATTTTAAAAAATACTCTATATTTTTCTTGCTATTATAAATGATATCAGGAATAAATTTAACACAAGATATTCATTCCCTTCATGGCAAATATTATGAAAGTTTATTGAACGACATTAAAGATGACCTAAATAAATGGAAAGTAATACTATGTTTTGGAGTAGAAAGTTCAGAAAAACTGTGATTTTCTCTCAAATTGATATGTAGTTCAAATGCATTCCTAATGTAAATCTCAACAATTTTGAAGTTCTTAACAACCTGATTCAAAATATATAGAGAACAGCAAAGTCCCTTGTCCTACTAGATATCAAGGCTTTAAATACGTTATAGTAATTATGAACGTGTAACGGAATCAGGAATACACAAATGGATGGAGGGAACTGCCCCAGCCCAGAAACAGCACCACACAGACATGGTTACAGATCAGCAGGGGAAGGCTAAGCTATTTAATAAATGATATTGGCAAAACTGATTTATCTATGGGGTGGGGTGGGGGGAATGGTCCTCTACCTCATCCATATACAATGTTATTTCCAGCAGAATTAAAGTCTTAAATATGAAAAGTAAGTCTGTGAAACATTTAGAACTTAACATAAGGCTCCAGAGTTGGAAAATACATTTAAAATAAAACATGAAACATTCACCATAAAAGAAAATGTGCTCAGTTCAACAACATCAAAATTTAAAAAAAAAAAACTTCTATTCATCAAAGGGCACTAAAAGAAAGAGCCAAGCCACAAACTGGAAGAAAATATTTACAACACATTTCAGAAATAAGGTATTTGTCATCAGAATAGATAAATAGCTCAGCAGCAGACCTACACTGTGGTTAGGGTAAACCTTGCTGCCGTGGGCTGGGGGACTGAGAAAGATGCCCCATTTGCCCCATGGACTCCTCCCCAGTGGGGCAAACATTGCAGCAGTAATGCCTACTCTGGTGGGAAGGATGAAGACAGGTAATATATCCAACACTACTGAGAAATAAACTTGGATAAATATAATCCATCTTCAAGAAAGGGAGAAGTAACTCCACCAAGCATTGTATAAAAGACAAACAGAAGTGCTCCATAAATATACGAAAACATACTCATCACCCCGGGTAATCAGAGATCTGCAAATTACATGCCATTTCACACTCACAAGTCTGGCAAAAATTAAAAAGGCTGACAATAGCAAGTGTTGACAAAGGGGTAGAAAGAAGTATCTGCCAGCAATGCAGGTGGGAGGGAGAGAGATGCTCTCGCCTGGCTACTTAGTTCCAAAGAAGCTCGCCCTGTGTTCTCTAGAGAAAGGATGCACTTCTGTGTGTGCATCAAAACAAAACAAAACAAACAAAAAACCCAGAAGCAACCCAAATGCCCATCAACTGTAAAGTGGGTAATGTGTGATACACACAAATCACGGACCACCACCCAACAGGAAAGACGGGTGAACATCATCTGCAGCGTCAACACAGCCGACTCTTTGCTGGGTGGAAGAAGCGAGTCACACGTAATGATTCTAAGTATGTCATACTCAGCACCAGGCAAAGCTAAATAAAACTAAACAAACTATTCAGAAACACATACACACATTCTTAAATGGTTTTGCCGCCATAAGAAAAGCAAAGGAAACAATAAAAAAATAGGAAAGCTGCTTGAAGAGCCTCTCTTGTCCTGACATTCTTAGGCTAGTGAGAGACGCACTGCTGTGTGTTATCATTCCTTAAACTAGATAGACTTCTGTGCATATGTTTCACAATAAAAGTATTGTTAAAAATAAAGTATAAAGACTGCTCATTTTTTTTCTTTTTTTAAAGATTATTTATTTCTTTGAGGGGGGAGGGGCAAGGCAGAGGGAGAAGCAGCTCCCCACTGAGCAGGGAGCCTGGGCTCAATCCCAGGGCCCTGGAATCATGACCTGAGCCAAAGGTCATGCTTAGCCCACTAAGCCACCCAGGCACCCAAAACTATTTCTAATCTAAGCACTATGCACACTTTAACCCTCCATAGCTTCTCATCCGGAATGATTTGGAATGAACACCTACTAGGTTCACGTTCACATCAGTGATGCTGTGCAACAGCAGTAACAAGGCAGGAGGGCAGTGGGAACAGGCAGGATCCATGCTGCTCTGGGCTGGCGGTGTGTGACATACTCAGAGAGGGGTCACTGGAGGAACAGGGGGGATATCTGGCCTGGAAACCAGATTAGTGCAGATAGGGGATAATAGGTGTTTTTTTTTAATACTTTAATTAAAGTGTCACCATGTAAAAGATTGGGACAAACACATAGAGAGCAGCCCACAGGATGGAGCCCAGAACACCAGGTAGATGTTAACGGCAGACTGAGAATTCTTATGGAAAAGAACCTCCTAGCACCCAGAGTGGGGAATGGAATGGGCTGCCTCTGGAAGGAGTGAGCTCTGGGATCCAACTCAATATGGAAGAGATATTTGGGGACTTTACGGGGGCTGGGTCACTTGGGGCTGATGGAAGGGGAAACCAAGAAAGTAAACAGAGGAGGAGGTCCCTGAGACCCCCTTCAGGCCCTGGGATTCTAGGATTTCTTGGTTCACCCTGGGCAAACCGACCTACCTTGACTCCTGTGATACTAGCTGTAGAGATGGAGTAGGCTGCTGAGCTTAGGGAAAATTAAAGACTAGTGTGTGGTTCCTGAGCACTGCAAAGGAAATATGGTCAAGAACCCCCGCATTGACCTCCAGGGCCTGGTAAGAGTCATCACATATTCCCTTTCAGCCTCTAGAAAAAACAAAACACAAAAACCACACATTCTTAAAATGGTTCTTAACACAAGCCAAAGGCCTGTCCCAGAATAGCCATTTCCTTGCCAAGGTTATGGACTGCATTTTTCTGTATGAGTCATTACTGTTTAGGAATGGGAAGAAGAGAGAGTTTGGGGAATTGACATCTCACTGTTGCTTCCAGGAGATGGAGTGCCAACATGCACACATGCACACATGCACACTGCAGAAGTTCAAACACACTGCACATAAGGGAGGAAAAGGCTGCGCCTCAGAATTGGAGGCAGATTTGTCAGGCTCTGTTCCCATCTGTATTCATCCTCCCTAGTATCACTCAGTGCATATACAGCATTGTTATTGTCATCTACTTGGCTACCAGAAGGCATCAACAGCCTCTGAGCAAGAATTCCAGGATCGAGAACCAACTTTGCCTTCTTAAAATACCATCTTCAAAGGACTTACTAGCAGTTTACAAATATTAGTTGATAGATCATCGACGTGGTTTTCCTTCCAAAGGTAAGTGGTCACTGCAACCTTATTAATTTATTAGATTAATATTAATAGATTAATTAGATTTATTAATTTAAAATCTAAGAGATTAATCAAAACCAGTTCACACCCTCAAGGATGGCTATAACCACAAAAACAGACAACAGGAAATGTAAGCACGGAAGTAGAGAAATGAACTCTCATACTCTGCTGGTAGAGATGTACTGGTGGAAATGGTGCAGCCGCTCTGAACACAGCTACACAGAACTACCATATGACCCAGTGATTCCACTCCTACATCAATGAAAACATCTGCCCACACAAAACCTGCACATGAATATTCACAGCAGAACTATCCACAATAATCAAAAAGGAAGAAAACCCAAATGTCTGTCCACTGATGGCTGGATAGACAAATGTGTTCTAACCACACAGTGCAGTATTACCATTCGCCTATAAAAGAATGAAGTGCTGATATATGTCACAACCAGGATGAACTTTGAAAACATTATGCTAAGTGAAAGAAATCAGACACAAAGTCAACATATTATCTAATCTCATTTATATGGAATATTCAGGATAGACAAATTCATAGAGACAGCAGATTAGTGGTTTCCAGGAGCTGAGCAGACAGGGAATAGGAAGAGTCTATTGTTGGGTATGAGGTTTCTTTTTGAGGTGAGGAAAATGTTCTGGAATTAGGGGTGGTAGTTATACTAAAAAATACTTTAAAAAATAAAATTAGGGATGCCTGGGTGGCTCGATGGTTGAGCGTTTGCCTTGGCTCAGGTCGTCAGCCTGGGGTCCTGGGATCAAGCCCCACATTGGGCTCCCTGCAGGGGGCCTGCTTCTCCCTCTGCCTATGTCTCTGCCCCTCTCTGTGTTTCTAATGAATAAATAAATAAAATCTTTTAAAAATATATAAACTTAAAGAAATGAAAAGGTTAGCACTCTGAGATATCTGGGGACCTAAGATCACAATTGTTAACATGCATAAAACAAGTTAACTGGAGCAATGTCTTCACGTTCACCATCTTTTCCAAATTTTGCCACCACTTGTACGAGGGCAGGAGCACAGCCATCATGGTTCTCCTCATTTCTTCTGGCTCCTGCCAGAAGCACACAGGTGAACCCGCATGCAAACCACACGGGCATAAAGGATTCTAGCTCCCAGTGCAGAAGCACATGGACTCAGGTCACACTGGAGACCACTATATTGAGGAGTTCCCAGTTTCTGCTTGCCCACCACCACTTTTAGTATTTTTCCTGGACAGAGAGGTAGGGGCTACAAGTTATTAGCAGAGAACACACACGGATAGTTCGTTTGTTTTTAAGTCTCACCAAACATCCTTTGGGGTGACAACCTCCAGACCAATCTCCCTAGGTCTTCTTCCTTCTTCCCCCACATTTCCCCCTTCCATCCATGGAAGCCAAGACTATCTCTGGAATACATCCTAGACACTCAAGCAAGGCCAGCAGAAACAGCAAAAGGCAATCCCCAAGTTCCTGCCTATCTGTGCTATAACATTTTAATGAAACAATCCCAGGGGTAGGATGATAAAGACACTGACATGGTACAAGAAAATCCCTCTGCAACACAGCTTCATGGCCATGCCCACATCCCACACTTAGCTGTTTTTATGTCTGCCTACTCTCATTAAATTCCAATCTAGCCAGGGAAAAGTCACCTCTTGGCCTCATCTTAACATTACAAGAGTTGTGCATGGAACTTTAATTGATGGCAATAAAGCTGTCTGCCCATATCCCAATGTGGTGAGATATGCAGACACAAGAAGCCTGATTTCCAAGCTGCAGAAGGGTCCTCATTTGAATTCTTATCTACTGAAAAACCAAAAATGAGGTGACAGTCTACCCCTTAATGAATTAGAAATCACTTATGTGGGTACCCTTTGTGCTCCATTAATGCATCCTTTTTAAAAGGTTATTTCTGTATTGGATTCGTCCTTTCACATTCGACTGGCAGCTACTGCAGATTTATTCTTTCAGTAAATTTATTCTTGCAGTAGTTCTCAAAAATCAGCACACACTATTATACAGCACAGGCCCTATTTGTGAAATTATTTATAGCCTTATTTAGAAAGCTAAGCTTCCTTAAGACTGACAATTTTATTGGCTGATGTAAGCTCAACTCCAAAGCAAGGAGCACTAACACTTCTTAGTTCAGGATCCTGGGATCCTGCCATACCTTTCAAGGCCAAGGCTGCCCTTGGGAGCCACTTCACAGGTTTGGCTTTGCCTCTGCCTGGTCTGGCTGCCATCAGACTAGGTTGGTTTACAGAGGAGGATCTGGATCTAGGACTTCAATGGGAAATGCAAAATACCCAAAGTTCTGCTAAAAAGGGAGAAGGGGTTGCTATTATTTAGGGATCCGAGACTATGAGAAGCCATGCCAGGCATTCTGTGCTTGCCTATCTGTCCTTTCCCCCTCACCCTTTACCTTCTTCTCCTTCTCACTTTCTCTCCCTCTCTCCTTCTCTCCCTGCCCTTCTTTCCTTACCCTGATTTCTAATGGTCACGGTGATTATTTTTTAAAGAACGTGAGTCACCCATTCTTGAAATGTGGTATTTGCTTCAATACTAAATTACCAGGACAGATCATCTTTAGAGCTGAGACCTGCCAGAAAATGGTCCCTCTCCACTTCACAGAAGTCCTAAAGTCCTAACCACACTGGGATGTCAGGAAGGTGAGGTAATCCACTGGAATTTGGTCAGAACTTTGGGATTCTCATGGCCAATCTTGAAAGTCAACCTGTGACCAATCCCTTAGGCATTTCTTCCAGCATTCATAGTGGTAGTTGGAAGTAGAGTCTTTCCCCTCTAGAAATCTCTTTCCTTTTTTTAAAAAAAAACTTTCTTTTTTAAAATTTTATTTATTCATTCATGGTAGAGAGAGAGAGAGAGAGAGAGAGAGAGAGAGGCAGAAACACAGGCAGAGGGAGAAGCAGGATCCATGCAGGGAGCCCCACGTGGGACTCGATCCTGGGACTCCAGGATCATACCCCGGGCCAAAGGCAGGCACTAAACCACTGAGCCACCCAGGGATCCCCAAATCTGTCTTTCCTTGAGTTGCATGGCAGGGGACCAGGGTTGACATCTGCTACACATTCATTTTTACCAGATCTGAGCTGCCATGAGAGGGTTTTATCTAGACAAGGCTCCTAAATTGGCTTGGCAACATTTAATGCTTTATTGATTAGTCTTATCTCCTGTAATCCATCTAGTCATTGAAGAGTGTGTTTGTTAAATTTCTATTTTAATAAAATCCCCAACAACATTTCTCTTCCTTTGTTAAATGGAAACAAAGCATAATCTTAAATACTGTAAGCAGATAATAAAAATTTGACAACTGTATGCTCTGACTCAACTATTTTCCACTTCAAATGCTTCTAATCCATGCTGGCTTTGGCAATGAATGATGTTCTGGAGTGAGGAAGAAGCAATTTGCATGCCACATTTGCTCTACCAATTTACTAAATTAAGTGGCAAGATAGTGAAGGGGTGGTGTTTTGATGAGAACAATCTAATTAAATGTGAATCCAAGGTTGGAGTTCCATTATTGACTGCATACCTCAAAGAATGCAAAGAAAGAAGAAAAACATTTGAGAGATGTGTTCATGTACCTTAGCATCTTGTGCATTCATGTGTCTTTCTTTCATGAATAGTTTTTCTTATTATCAATATTCATTACTTAAATTGCTATAACTTGTCATTAATAGCAGCCATTCTTGAGGTCCTATGAAACAATCTTAAAAGCATTACATACATCCTAATCCTCACTTGCCTATCCAGCAAGATAGGTGATATTAGCCTTATTTTACAGATCAAAGGTTCAGAAATATTGAGAAAACTTTATAGGGCCACACAGGGCAGGGATTTTAATCCACGCCTGGCACTGAGTCCAGGGTTGTTGGTCATCACAGCTGCTCTGCACATACCCAACTGAGCACCATGCCTAGACAGCTTGAGATTCCTCCAGAAATAAATTCATTTGCATGGCACTGCTTACTCACCTGTAGCACTTGCCTCTGTGTTGAGATTTTATGGGAAAGGAATACCAATTATCTTACAGGCACAACAGTTCTGTGTATTGTGCATTAAAGTGCTAGAATCAATAACTGACTCTGGTGACTTAGTAGGCAGAGAGTTTAGATATTTTGATGAGGTTGGGATAGGACTAAATGATCCCAGATAACAAATGTGGATCTAATAGGTCGAACAACCTCCTTTTTATAGCATAGAAACCAGCCTTGGATTTGAAGATGCAGGGGAAGCTGTGATCCACTGCGGAGAACCTGAGTCCTGTGGTCCTGTGGCTGGAGCTGTTCTACCAGCAGGAAAGGTAGTCTTGTGCTCACTGTGGTTACATTTGTCCCTCCAGTCAAGGGGGCCCCTGGTGACCATGCAGAGGGCAGGAGGAAGGAGACCTGTCTTTATGGTTGTCACGTGCCCCCTCCCCACAGGGCCACCTGCCCAGAAACAGCCAGCCAGGCAAGCAGGGGCCAGCACGATGGATCATGGCCAGGAAAAGTGGGCAGGGAGAACAGCCACCTTCATTCCAGAAACATACTCTGCGGGGCTGCAGTGACAGGCATTCTAGTGTTCCCCAACAACCCATGACAGAGAGGGAACAGCCACAGCATGGGCAGCATCTCAGAAGACAGCACCGCAGGGGAGGTTTGAGGGGACGGACACACAAGCCAGCAGCTGGACAGCCTGAGGAGTCATATGCCTTCCCAGAGCAGGGGACACGCAGGGTTCTCAAAGATGAGTAGACTTTTGCCAGACGGAAGGAAAAAGTGAACATGGACTTAAGAGCTTGACCATCGAGCATGAGTAGTGAGTGAGAGGCAGAGATGCAAAGGACCACCTAAGGGAGAGACTTCAGGTGCACAGGGGCCAGGTGTCAAGTGCAGCCAGGTAACGCAAAACAACTCTTCTGGAAACCTGCTGAGGCTATTTTATTTCATGGTGTGGGTGGAGAGGCTGTGTTTAGTGACCAGAGCCACCTATGGACTCCAGGCTGGCAGCCAGACTGCTGCTTTTGCCCTCCTTCCTGCCCACTGGGGGTGGGGGATGCTGGTTACTTGAAACCCTGGTTGGCACAAAAATCCTTTCCCATCCCAGGGGCTTGGTTTCAGGCCACATTCAAAGCAGATGCCCGCTGAAGATTTAAAATGGAAGCTGCTCCAGTTGGCACCTGCCACTGCCCTCTCTAGCCCTGCATATACCGTCAGAGGAGATTTAAAATCCTAAACGCAGGGAAAGTGGACCACCATGATGCCTAACCCTCTCTCTTCCCAGCTGCCAGGGGCTCCAAGGTGGACCAGGGGAGGTAGGATGTGGCCAGGATGTCTGGGACAGGGGAACAGGCCAGGCCTGGGAGCAAGCCAGCCACATTCGTTTGGCTCTGCCCTGGCTTCCCCCTAGTTAGCACATTTTAA
Organism: Canis lupus baileyi; assembly: GCF_048164855.1. Classification (NCBI taxonomy): domain Eukaryota; kingdom Metazoa; phylum Chordata; class Mammalia; order Carnivora; family Canidae; genus Canis; species Canis lupus. The sequence continues at coordinate 37,276,252 of NC_132848.1, forward strand.
AAAGAGGGAAGGGGGACAAAGCTAATGTTTAAAAACAACAGGGATGATAGGAGAAGATGGGGCTGGGGAAGGACTTTCTGCTTTGGAACAAGCCCCATGGGGTTGCTTTTTGCCATGTGAGCCCTTCCCATTGGGAAACACAAAGCTGTATTCGCATTTCTCTGACAAATAAGCTGCAATAGAGGAAAAGCAAAGTCCTTGTAAATGCAAGCTCTAGGCTCAGAACATTTAAAGGAAAGCACTTCATGTTCTAGGAGTCTCCGCTGGGCCTGTGGGCAGACACAGTGAGGACCATTCGTCTCTTTCCAGCCACTGCCTTCACTGGCTCAGAAGAAGGGGAAATAAATGTAGAGTTTATATCAGGATGCCATAGGGACCAATTCTTTCTCAATTCCAAATAATGCAACAAGCTTAACCCTTGGATTTTGTTTTGTTTTTAAGATTTTATTTATTTATTCTTGAGAGAGAGAGAGAGTCAGAGACATAGGCAGAGGGAGAAGCAGGCTCCACACTGGGAGCCCGATGTGGGACTCGATCCCAGGCCTCCAGGATCACGCCCTGGGCTGAAGGCAGGCGCCAAACCGCTGAGCCACCTGGGCTGCCCAACCCTTGGACTTTGGAAAACCATACTGATGTCACTATTTAACATGGACAGGGTGACAAGCAAGTGTGAGGTATAGGGAACGAAACCAAGACACACCCCAGGCAGGGTGGGGAGCTCCCAACCCACAGTCAGACCTGAGCAGCCACTGTGTCCGCAGCTGCTGTATTAGGCAAGGCACACAGGACAGTCCTGATGCTGCTCATAGAACAGGGACACTGCTTAGTCTCCCAGCTTTTATCCCAGCCAGATGAGTGCTTTTGATCTGTTCTAGAACAGAGACTTTAAATAAGGATGTCCTCAGAGAAGTTCTGAAATAAAGTTTCATTGCATATTTAATCCATTTGGCTCAACTGTCAAGAGGTAAGTGATTCCAGTTGGGTCTGACTCTAGAATCCTCCCTCTTTCTTCTAAGGCTACTCTGCCTTTGAGAGAAGCCTCAGGCCAGGCTAGTGAGGGTTTACCTCTTCTACTCCATCTTGAGATCAGATGGTGGCACACAGAAGGCCAGCACCTGGGCTTCCCCTGGCAGCTGTCCAGGGTAGTGCCGGCTTCGGACCAGAGCAGATTCTGCGGACCGTGCCTGCTCCATGCTGTGCTCTGAATGCCACCGCCGACATATAACTCCCTTCGGAGTCTGCCCACAAGCACCCTGACTTTGAACCGATATACCCCACAAGAGCAAGCTCCAGTTGTCTGACATCTTTTATCCCACCAAATCCAAAATACAGAGTTGAAAAGTGCTGATAAATGAGTATTTTGAGAGCAATCCTGCCTTGCTCCTCCCTTACACAATTCTCTCTTAATCAACTGGCACTCAATGGTATTCCTTCTTCATAGACGGCATGTGCAGTACTTGGCGAAGAGTGAACATTCAGGAATGGGCTTTCAGCATCTGGGAGGTATGCAGCCAGTCACGCTAGGAAGAACAGCCGAATGGAAATACTCCCAAACATCTGGGGCCGCGTTTCAAATTTCAAAGTGATTCTTCTGCTTGCACAACTTTACAATCTTGGCGTTTGCCAAATGCTTATGTTTTGCTTAATCTGAAATTAGGCAAGGATTTCAGCTCTCACTCTCCACATCCCTAGAATGGTTTTGCCGTGTAAAGGGGGCCTTTTGCAAACCGAAATTCAGCTGCTTATGGTTCGGTGAGACCAAGGAGAGTAAGGGAAATCAGCAGCCACATTCCCCTCCACTTTGCAATTATCTGCCTTCCTGTCAAATGCAGGTTTGCCCTTGTCCGCATGATACCTTCTAGTCAGTAAAGTCAGCGAAGCTGCCCCAGGTCCCTCAGTTCTCAAGCTGAGGGAGACACTGCTGGCCGCACTCCTCTTTCCTCTTGACCCAGACTCCAGTTATTTGCCTTCCTGAGAAATTCACCCCAGACAGATGAAGTCCTTGCATGTACTGCCCAGTTAGCTTCAGGATACCATGCAGGCAGGCATAGCAGAGGGCATGCTGTGAAAAGGTTCCTTCTCAAAAGGCAGCCATCCCTCTTATTTTAATATCATGGTATAAAAATTAAGGTAACTAATACTATGCAACTGAAGTCATTTAAACATAGGTCAGTTCTCTTTCCCCAGGGACAGAAACCAGAGGACTTTCTAATCATCCTGTACCATCAGAACAGAGGGGCAAAGCCTGGCAGAAACTGAACCAAAACTGAATCCTTACTGTGACCCGGGCTAGCCACTTGCCAAACCATGCCACGCCATGTCCTGATCCAAGAGCTGGGGAAGTCAGGGGAGTGGGGTTGGGGTACCCTCACTAGGACTAAGACAGCTGCCTCACAGAAATCCAACAGGTGGAATGAGAGATGAGGACTCTCCTCCCTCTGCCCCTTCTCCCCTGGAATTAACTCCCTGGGGTGGGAGCAGGGTCAGCATCAATGGTACTGACCATGGGTACAACCTGACACAAAACCACCATCGGCTGGTGGACGAGAGCCAACACTCCAGGAGTTCACCTCGCCAGAAAGCATACCCAGCACACCTGAGCAGGAGGTGGCTCTGTGGGCTCAGGAATCTGACACCATAAAAACAAGATAAACATTTACGCCACTCAAAACTTGCCCTCAGACATTTACAGCAGCTTTATTCATAACTGCCCATATTTGGGAGTGCCTTCAGTAGGTGGATGGATAAATAAACCTCCAGACAATGGAATACTATCCAGTGTTAAAAGAAATGAGCTACAGAGCCACAAAAATAATAAACACATATTGCTAAGTGAAAGAAGCCAATCTGAAAAGGCTACATACGGTATGAGTCCAACTATGCAACATTCTGGAAGAGGGGAAGTATGGGGACGGTAAAACGATCAGTGGCGGGCAGCCCCGGTGGCCCAGGGGTTTAGCGCCGCCTTCAGCCCAGAGCGTGATACTGGAGACCCGGGATGGAGACCCACATCGTGCTCCCTGCATGGAGCCTGCTTCTCCCTGTGTCTCTGCCTCTCTCTCTCTCTGTCGCTCATCAATAAATAAATAAATAAATCTTAAAAAAAAAAAAAAAAAAGATCAGTGGCCTCCAGGAGTCGTGGAGGAATCACAGATGGATTTTTAGAGCAGTACAATTATTCTATATGATATTACAATGAGGAAATGTATCATTATACATTTGTCTAAACCTGCAGGATGTTTGACACCAAGAGTGAACCCTAATGTAAACCACAGACTCTGGGTGATAGAGATGTGTCAAATTAACCAATTGTAAGAAGTGTAATCTTTCTGGTGGGAGATGCTGACAGGGAGCCTGTGCATATCAGGGGGCAGGAGTCATACAGGAAATCTCTGTACCTTTCTTTTGATTTTGCTGTGAACCTAAAACTGCTCTATAAAATAAAGTTGATTTAAAAACAATAAAGTCAATTTAAAACAAAAAGCAGAGGAAATCTCTAGGATAAGAGACAAGTTCTCTTCATGCCAAGGGCTGTGTTGCTAAAGACCACCTGTGCAGCAGTGATGGCAGGGACCCCAACACCTGTGACAGACAGGAGGCCAGCCTCTGAAGGAGAAAGACCAAGTGCAGTGAGCTCTCCAGCAGCTGGAGGCCCAGAGCCAGCCATCGTCACATTTCCCATGATCAGTGCCAGCCTCAGTTCTGAATCCAGAAAGACAAGCATGAACTTCACCCTTCCCTCCTGCATCCTTTTCACATCCATGTGCCCCAAGACAGAAGGCTCACAGTGCTGACCACCAACTTAGGGCTATGCACATTTGCTCCAAGGGATGAAGATCAAGAACCAGGATGTATCAGGGGACCCTCCTCCAAGCCCTCACGTGCAAAAAAAGCAGCTCTGGACACCTCTTACAGCTCCATTGTGCCGTCTCTCTCCTTTGAAGGCTTCATTTCTTTTTCCCTGCTTTAGAACTGCACGCTAGGAAAGTATTTTTTAATCACATCAAATCCCTAAGTATTAAAAATCTTTGCAATGTAAACAAACAAAAAAACAAATATATTTGTATGACCTCTCAGACCAAAAAACCTCCAAACATATCTCCAAAGGTTTCCCATTCGTTAGCGTGACATAGGAGCAGAGACCTCCCTGCTCTGGTTAATGGGTGATGTGCTGGTGGCTTGGTACTTAGATCAAGTCCTGACATGAGATGGTAAGCAAATGGCCTTCCCAGATGGGTGTGCTACACTTGGCTGTCCACACCAACAGAGGCTCATCTATGCTAATGCCATCAATAGCTCTTAGCAATCTACTCTGTCAAAGGTCACAAGGGTCAGACATTTCATCTGTGTGAAATGGAAGAGCACACAGATGAGCTCTGGATGGGAGAGTGGTAACCAAGACAGGAGGCCCATGCGGATCTTGACCTGGCAAGCATGTTCTCGTGTGTTATAGTTTTTGACATCTATAAGATACTCATTATCCCCTCTGCTCACAGCAAAACTGGTTCTGTGGATTTATATTTTCATTGAAGCTAATGATTTCCTCAAACTATCCTACTGAGATTGGGGTTTATTTTCCCTTGCTTTTAATCACTAAGAGAACTGTAAGACTCAAAGGACAAAGAATTGACCTTGCTTAGTATTACTCAGTTAATAGCCCAAAGCTGGGGGTGGACCCAGGGGCCTTTTAAATTGCTGGGCTTGTCCCACTGGACAATTCCGCGTTATTGTGCAGACTCACTGCCCTGTGACACACTGTGGGTTCACACATGAGCAAGGGGACCCCAAAGAATAAATCATTAAAATAAGACATTTTGCCAACAACAGTCATAAAACCTATGGCATTTGTCTTTATTATTCTGGGGCAGTGTTGCCTCGATGGACCTTTCTGCATCAGTGGATACCCTCTGTTTCATTGTCCAATATGGCAGCCATCGCCAAGTGTGGTTGTGGCTACCTAATCAGATAGCACAGCTCTGGAATACAGGTGCTGGCAGTTTTAATATTTGGGGCTAAACTGAAAATAACAGTCACAGAGATGGTGCTGTGACTTTCCCGTGGTCACCAGTGATGTTTTAGCTATGCTCCACCTCCTACCAACACAGACAGGTCTATGGTGGGCTTGTCTAATATCCTGGTAGTCTGATTCTCTGGTTCATGGGCAGAAATTTGATGCCAGTAAAGTTATACCCCACATTAAATAAAATCAAACTGGCAAAACACAGAGTAAGAAGTTGGCTGGTGAAGATTATGCACTGTTTTAAAAATTCATCAAATGATTCATTAAGGAGCATTTGCCTTATGCATGTAAAGAAGGACTAATTTACAAATTTATACACAACCTTTAGAGACCAAGCAAAGTGACAGACACATGCAAATGAAGGTGGAGACATTATTCATGAGGTGGCAAGAATAATAAAGATGAATAAGCTACTAGTTTTATTCCTATGGTGGAGAAATCCCCCCCTTGCAGGGAGGTAAAGGCAGAGGTCAGGCCATTTAGGGCTGACCCACTTTCCCAGTGGGATCTCACCCCTATCTTTCTTCACTGCTTGCCTGGCTATACCAAAGCATTATTATTATAATTTCTGTATGATCCATGGGATTTGCCTCTTCAAAAGATCCATTCTTTGGAATCCTGAGCCTTTAGGATAATTGAGGATTCATTAGCCTAACCAGTTCAGGGAAAATAAACTCTTCTAAACTATATTTCAAACCCTATTTCCTTAAATAGGCTGCCTGATGCACACATGACCCGGTGTCATTTCTGTGCCTCTGTCCTGGTCCCCAAGTACACAGCGTAGTGTCATCTCTGCCTCAGTAAGCCTGCTGCCTTCCGCCCTTTGGGGGGGCCCCAAAGCCACACTGGCCCAGGGGCCTCTTCCTTCTCCGACTGGCCCAAGCCCCGGTGGTTCTGGAACTCCTCCTCGTCACCTTCTCTCTTGCTCCCAAGCCTCCGCTGTCTCTCTCAGGTCCTATTCAGTGATGTCCAAATGCCTCAGCTTACATGTGAGGCCCTGTGCACTTTTTAAATGTCTTCTCCCTGTCACTCTTCAGACCCCTGTGCTCTAGGAAAACCCACATCACCTAGTCTTCCCCAATGGCACTCAGAACACTAAGCCTTTTTCCTCAGCTCACCTGCCACCTCTGTGGAGCGGACAGATATTCCATCTCGACATATAAACTCCAAGCAGCTTTCAGGCCTGAAGGCAAACACCAGCACCTGGAGAAAGGTGTCTCTTCTTCAAGCCAGGACAATCAGTCTCTGTCCACTAAACTCCCAGAATATTTTCATCCTGTCTCTCCTGTGGCTGTTAGGCTTGAGAGGCAGCCGGACTAGAAGTTAGCCACAGTGAGGTCTCCTGCCAGTTGGGGCCCCGGGTGTTCAACTCACAGCTAAGTCCGCAGCCTCCCTGGGCTTCTGTTTCCTCTTTGGCAAAAAGGTGATACTAGTGACACTTACCTCATCAGGCTATTGTGAGCACTACCTGACACACTACTCCTCAAGGGTGGACAGCAATCTGGCACTTGGTGAGCTCTCAGATGTGAGCCTTTGTTTGGTATCACCTCAGACCAGTGCCTCCTGCGAACACATTAAAACCTGATGCTACTGTCACAGTTCTCATCCCCGGCTGTGCACTATGATCAACTGGATTAACAACCAAAGTGGCAGGAGACAGATGCCAGGTCCTGCCCTCCAGATGAGAACTCACTTAATTGGGGGTAAGGTCTGGTCACCGTCAAGAGGAAGGTGGACCCTGAAACCAGACCAACATTCAGAGCCCAGTTCAGGCACTCAGAAGAGACCAATGAGCACAAGACACACATCTCCCCTGCTGAGGTATGTGTGTGAGTTGGGCTCCCTGCCTTCTGCCTCTTCTTAGTGCTATCAACGTGCCTACCTGGAACACCCGGTCCCCATTCTCCTTCCACTTTACTCAGATAAAAACAAAATCAAAGCACTACTCTGGAAAAACAGTGTGGCAGTGCCTTTACAGGACAGAAGTACCATGTGACCCAGGGATTCTATTCCTGGCTATATACCTCAAAGCCAAGATTCATAAGGAACATTCACTGCAGCTCTAAGTACAATGACCAAAAGGTGGGGGCAGCCCAAATGTCCACCAGCGGGTGAATGGATATGCAAAATGTATGTATGTATAATGGAATATTAGACTTAAAAAGGAACAAAATTCTAATGCACGCTCTAACATGGATGAACCCTGAAGATGTCATGCAGAGTGAAAGAAGCCAGACGCTAGAAGACAAATACTACATGATTCTACTTATTTGAGGTACCCAAAGTAGAAGAGGAATTCATAGAGATAGAAAACAGGAGAGAGGCTGCCAGGGGCCGGGGAGGGGCGACTGGGGAGGAAGAGCTGAATGGGCACAGAGTTCTCTTCAGCTGATGAGAGGTTCTGAAACCAGTGAGAGGTGATATGTGCACAGTATTGCAGATGTGCTAAATGCCACTGAATTGTAGGCCTTAAAATGGGTAACCTGGTGAATTTCATATAATGTGTATTTTACCACAATAAAAAAAAAAAAATCCAAGACCTGAACTTGTTAAGAGTTATTATAGAGAGGAGCAAGCTGACTTTGAATGAGTACCTGGTCTGGTCCACAAGAAAAGGGAACAAGATTTAGAACCTGAGCTATGATGGATTTTTGCCCCTCCAGCCTTTTATGTTTAATTTATTAAACTCTGTGTTTCTCTGTAAGGTTTTGATATTCAATAACCAAATTGCCAGTTCTGGGTAGCTGACATATTTGCAAGCTAAAAATGCTAAAAGAAATCAAGAAATGTCCTCCTCAGAGTTCCTCCAGTTGGTGTCTCCCTGCTGGACTGGCCACTGTGGTGCCCAGATCAGCTCAACAAACAGCACTAACAGTGCTGGACTCTTTTGGCCTGGACTCACCATCATAAGGTAGGGATTTAGGATAAAATTGTGACTTATAGAAAATACCAGCTCTGAAGTCTACGTGACAGTGTCCCATCCATTAGAAGATCATGTAATTGTGGGTAGGGAAGAATGACAAAACTCCAAAGCTATATTTAAAAAGATAATAATAATAAAGAATGGGACAAGCCACTCTTTTCATAAAGTTCACTGCTTGTGCCATATGATTAGCCTTGATGTGACTCATCCATCACTGGAAATTAGTGCAATTTTCAAAGTGAAGCCAAACAAAGAAAAACAACCACCACCAGGGTACACCAATTAGAAAGGTATTTCCATAGACTTGATCCCTAGTCAACTACTAAATCATTCTTCATCCATCCACTGCATTTAGGATAAAAATGCATCTGTTCCAAGTGATAGCACAGAACACAGAACAGAGCTGAGCTGAGCAGAGAAGCAGCGTCCTGCTTACCCTCAAAATTATACCTTTATTAACTTCCCCTGGCAGAATGCTCCCAAAATGATCTTAACAGAACGTCTTCAATGCCATACATTACAACACAGATTTAAGAATTAAATCGATTTGGCTACATAAAAGCTCAATTTGTGAAAAGGTACTTATGTATATTCAATTTCCAAATATGCACCTCCCAGCAATGGAAACCAAATCTGATGAATGGAATGACAGGCGCAAATATTTTTCTATTTCCAGCCACCATGAGACAGAAATACAGAACTGCGGATTACACAGAGAGTTAAAAAATGCACATTAAAAGTCCCCCGTTTTAGGTTATAAACCTAAAAATGTATTGCAATAACACTGGGTGCCGTTAGCTAATTCCTTAAGTCATACATACCAAGTGGCAAACGATAGAGAAAGAATTCCTCTATGAGCAAATCACAAAGCCAGCAAGGAGTGTGGCATGCAAGCCATACACACACATGGAACCAAGCTTCCACGCTCTTGCTATTTATTCAAAATACACACCAACTGTGTATTGGTTGAACATACTATCAACCAATCCATCAAACGACCCTGTGGTGGTTTTGTTTTGTTTTTAAGATTAATTGATTTTTGAGAGAGAGAGAGAGAGAGAGAGAGAGAGAGAGAAAGCGTGTGAGCAGGGGAGGGGCAGAAGGAGAGGGAGAGAATCTCAAGCAGATTCTGCACCGAGCACAGAGCCCAATGTGGGGCTCAGTCTCACAACCCTGAGATCATGACCTGAGCTGAAATCAAGAGCTGGCCACCCAACTGACAGAGCCACCCAGGTGCCCCAGCCTTGTGGTTTCTAAGCTCTTTCTTGAATCGTCCCCTAAAGGAGTCCCCAGACAATAAGAAAGGTGATCCTGCCAAGTCACCTGGGATTGTCTTAAATAATGTCCCAAGTCACTGAGTGTGCTTGGAGTCAACTGACTGGTAACTGTGAAGTCATCCTGAGGACTCAAGTTACACAGCAGGGCCCCCATCAGTGCATGTAGCTTCCTGCTGAGAGAACACCAGCAGCTACCGTACCAGGTGGTCAGGGAACACATGCACAGGCCAGGTCCAACAAGCATAGACAGGGGGGACCTGCCCTGCTTCCTTCATAGGCCATGGGAGACAGAGGCATCAAATGGCCCCCAAAACCACAGTGTGTCATCACCACGGGCTCTCCCTGCCACAAATGTCCCGGACCTGGTTAGAGGACAGAGCACTGAACCTTAGCTGGGGAATGTATCTCCATACATGCCACATCTGCTTCTCTCATGACACTTCATGTCATCAGGCTGCTACGAAGGGTATCTGGATGGCAAGTGTTGTCCTTTCATCTTGCCACCCCGAGTAGGAAGGCACTTGACAACAGGGAGGGGAACCCCATGAAAACCAATTTCCTGCCAGCCTCTCTAAAAATATTTTCCCAGAAACCACCTTCATTCAGCTCTGCCCTCACACCTTCTGCTGTGCGTGCAGTCTCTCCTCCAGCAAGGGAGGAGTCTTAGGGCTCAGCTAAGTGCTTCTGCAGCATGGCCTTCTCATGGCAGGACACAGTCCTGTGAGGGACTGGACAGCACAGGAGTCAGAATGGTACCACAAGGTGGCTGCCAGCCTGTGTGCAGGGACACCCTCCCTACATCCCTCGGCCTGGCCCCATCTGGACGCTCCTCAGGTACTGTGCTTTGCTAACTCTACATCTCTTCTGAGGGACAGTCTGTGCCTTCCTTGAATGCATCCTGCCAGGCACAGCCTTTCTCTGTAAGCAAGTACACAGATGATGTGACAGCTGCTTCCCGCTGATGATACATGAGTCGGGCTCAGCACAAGGAAGGACAACACCCTTCATGTATCCCCCTGTGGCTGAGGTAAGCCCAGCAGAGCCACTCCTGGGGTCACAAGTAACCCTGAAATGCCTGAATCAGTGACAGCTCTTCTTGTCCCACCACAGATGGGCATGCTAGTGGGGGGAGGCCCACCCAACAGTGCAGTCTCAAGGTGCATGCAGCCCACATGCTGGCATAGTCCTCCTAGGGTATCGTCACGGTACACACAAGGGAGGACTGGCGTCTGCAGAACATCCTGCCACCCCTTGCCTTCAGCCAGAAGCCACAGGGCAAATGCCAGTGCATGCTGCCCTGCGAGAAGCCCACGGCAGGGCAAAGGAGAGGACCCGGCACAAAGGCTAAGGAGCCACCTTCTGTTCCTTGTGGCCTGTCAGTTCGAGGTCTGGAGGCACCACAGCAAAGTGGTGGGACTTGACCCACGTGGTCCTGGCCGCCCGGCTCAGCCCCTAGAGCCAAGAGCACTTTTCCCAGTGGTGTGGTCACCAAGTTATGCTGTGTGCAAGGTTAGGGCCCAAGTAAACACAGCTGTTTCAGCACCATCTTTGGTGCACGTTTGTCTTTTCCTTTTAACAACAATGACAGTTTATTTAGCTACTTTTATAGTCACAATAAGGCAAGATGTTTTGTTTCTGTTTGGGTGGGTGCTTATTTCCCACACAAAGCATGAAGCAGTCATGAAACATCCCGTGCATTTCTCGTTGTCTTGACTTCTGCCACCAAAGCTCAGCACAAATACTCACACAGGGAGGGAGGTCTGCTTGCATGACCACCGGAACCCTATCCCCCACATGTGCCCCAGGCCCCCAACCCCAGGCCAAACCACCCTCTCTCCGCTCTTCCTTTCAGCCCAGAACCACCTATCCCTGTAGACACAGCCCTTCTGCTTTCCCGAGGGCCTTTCTTGGGCCCCAGCCCCCAGAAGCCCTGCTCACCCTGCATGGGGGTGGCTGTGCTCCCTGGCACCCAGGTGACTTCTTTCCTTCCTTTCAATTTTACTGAGCTATAGTTGAAATCCAGCACCGTATAAGCTGTGTAGTGCTTGGACTCACCCGGTACTGTGAGTACAATGCCTGCCATAATAAGCTTAGTTAACATCCATCACCTCATAGAGATACAAAGAGGAAAAATGTGTTTTTTTTTTCCTTACAATGAGAACTCAGGATTTATTCTCTTAACAATTTTCCTGTGTATCACATGTGTGAGCACGTCCTCATGCTCTCCCGCACAGCTCCACAACTCAGTTAACTTACAGCTGGAAGTTGATAACTTCTGACCACCTTCACCTGATGCCCCCACCCCTACCCCCACTCCACCTCAGGTACCAGAAATCTGATGGCTTTTTCTAAAAGTTTGGTTTGTTGTCATTTTTAGATTTAATGTATAGGTGAGATCATTAGTACCTGTCTTTCCCTGTGTAACTTATCTCACTCAGCATAATGCCCTCAGGGTCCTTCCATGTTGCTGCAAATGGCAGGATTTCCTTCTTCTTCATGAGTGGGTAGTATCCCACTGTACGGTGTGCATTATATATATATATGACACATATAATGCATACACATCTTCTTTATCCATTTATCCATCAATGGACACAGGTTGGTTCCGTCTATATCTGCTACTGTAAATAATGCTACCATGAACATGGAGGTACTCGTATCTTTTGAATTAGTGTTTTTGTTTCCTTTGAATAAATATCTGGAAGTGGAATTGCTGGCCTATCTAGTAATTTTGTTTTTTAATTTTTGGAGGAACCTTTGTACTGTTTTTCAGCGTGGCTGCACCAATTGACATTCCCACCAACAGTGCACGAGGGTTCCCCTTTCTTCACATCTTGCCAACACTTATTTCCTTTTGACAATAGCCATTGTGACAGGTGTGAGGTGAGATCTCATTGTGGTTTTCATGTTTCTCTGATGAGGAGTGATGTTGAGCACCTTTTCACATACCTGTTGGTCACCTGTGTATCTTCTTTGGAAAAACATCTATCTTCTTAGGAAAAACATCCTTTGCCCATTTAATGAGATTATTATTATTTTGGTATTGAGTCATATGAATTCCCTGTATATTTTGGATATTAACTCATTAATAGATATACAATTTACAAATATTTTTCTCCCATTCCATAGGTTGTGTTTTCACTTTTATTTTTTTTTTTATTGCTTTGCAGAAGCTTTTTAGTCTGATATAATCCTGCTTGTTGATATTTGATTTTGTTACTTGTGCTTTAGGTCTCATACCCAAAAAATCATTACCAAGACCCATTCAGGGAGCTTTTCCCTATGCTTTCCTCTGGGAGTTTTATGGGCTCAGATCTTACATTTAAGTCTTTAATCCATGGAGAGTTATTTTTTGTGAGTAATGTCAGACAGGGGTCTAGTTTCATTTGTTTACATGTAAATAAACCTTTTCTCAGCACTATCTACAAGAGGACTATCTTTTCTCCACTCAGTATTCAAGGCTCCCTTGTCAAATATTAGTTGACCAGATATGCATGGATGTGTTTCTGCCAGGTGCCCTCCTCTAAATCTCCACATTGGGCAGAACCACATGACCAAATATGGCCTGTTGTAAGTAACTTTCTCCTGATGATTGGGCCTTAATTTTTATCTTGAGCTTTCAGGGCAGGAAACCTTGTTCTATAGGTTACGAAAGGAAATGCTTACTTTTGTGGTTCTTAAATAACAAAAATATTTATTGGTTTAAATGTCCTTCTGTCTCTATAAGGAGACTGGAAGGGAAACTCAGGTATAAGGAAGACAGTACCCCTGTGAGATTCTACAACGAGCTTCAGTAAACAGGCTTCCACTTTAGGATAAATTGCAGAATTTAAGAGCAAGAAGCAGTCAACAGGTTAAGACCAGCTGAAGAATAGATAAATTAAAACATCACAATTCTGAGAACTAATCCAGGAGAAAATCAGCAAGTCCCTCGCTGTGGATTCCTTCCAAAGAGATCAATATTATCAAAACAATCAAAAGTATCTTAGGCACCATTTCACCTCATGGACCTAGATAACATTTAGATGGAGAATCACACAGAACTTGGGAAGTCCCCAAGGAACCTCATGGATGGATAAATTAAGTAATGAACACATCGCATGTTCCTTTTCATAAGCTGAAGGATGGAAACCAGCCAGGCAACTGTGAGTTCTGACCTATCACTTCTGTAACCTCACTCCATGTCTCCTCATGGTGTCTCCAAGCTCCCATGACCTGGCTCCTAAGGCTGCTGTCTGCGGGGTAGCACATCACAGCTGCACTTGGTGGGGCAGGTGTGCCACCTGAGGGGTGGGCCCCTCCTCTCACCTGCTCTGAGGCTGCACCTGCACCATCCTCCCAGTTCAGTGCCACATGCCAGCTCACCATCAGCGGGGTCCTCCTCAGCGATTTCCGAGGTGGCTCTACCTGCCACCATCACCAAGTGAGGGGCTGAGCAGGGTGTGAAATGCTTCCCTTAGAGGGGGGCCAAGCTCCTCACAAAACTGTAAATCCAGGTTGGGGTCCAGCCTTTCCTGCTGACTAGCTTGGTGTTACCTATTTTCTTAATTCTGGTATCCTCAGGGTCTGGCCTAGAAAACAGAATCCTCCCACAAGGGGCAAGTTTTCCCTGGCATCCACTGATTCCAAGGGCTCAAACAAATACATACAGCTCAATTCGAGTTTTCTGGTGTGTTGACCCACAGTTGAGCTGATTCAAGGGCTCACTTCAGCTCTACTTACACAATCCTGCCTCTGCTGGGACTCAGAGAGGCAGCCAACCGCTACCAGGCACAGCTGACATTATTTGAAGCAGATTTTAGGTGTGCAGCAAGTGTACTGACCACATGGCAGACCACTGCTCCATTGACGCCCTCCTGCTCTGAAGACCAGCCCCACTAATGGCTGCCCTGATGACAAGCAGCCAGGGCTGACCATACACACAGGAGGAGCTGATCCAGGAGCATCTGTGCACTGGTTGGCAGACCCTCAACCCTACATGGCCTGATTCATAATGAATGGCTGGACCATACTTTCACCATCCGGAGCAGCAATGGACAGACACCTTCTGAGATGACAGAAATGTATCACATCTGTGATGTCCAGAGCAGTGGTTGCTGGTGCTTAAGCCCTTGAAGAGTAGCTGGTATGATTGAGCAACTGAATCTTATCTGATTTTCATTACTTTAAATTCAAGTCTGAATAGCCCTAAATTGCATTGGGCAGTGCAGCTCTGAAGAATATGCACTCACTAGACAGAGGACATTCTAGTGTGTGTGTGTTGGGGGGGGGGGTGGTTGAGAACTTTGGTTATCTAGTCTCTGGAAGCCTTTGCAGGTGCCACATACTCCCCGTGACTTGGAGAGAGGAGACCGGGGACCCCATGGAGGAGGACAGAAGGCTGCAGGCCGACAGCAGGTGATCTTAGAGCCAGGCCTCCTGAGCCTGACCACATAGCTCTGCTCACCTCCCTGTTGCCTGTCACTCATGCCACAGGAGTGGGCCTTGCTTCCTTGAAGTTGAGAAGGGAACAGAAAGCACCTCAGGACCACCAACCCTACTGGGTGCCATATCCTAAGCCTGAAAATTCTCTCACTTAAAAATAAAAAAGTTTCAAAAAAAAAATAATAAAAATAAAAATCAAAAAAAATTTTTTTTAAGTTTCATCACTTTTCAGTGTTCAGTCTCTGAGTCTACACAGAGATCATCTTAACTAAAAATGTAGTTTGAGCTGGAGGAGGAAAGCCTGGCCCTAAAATAGAACAGTGCTCACCCTCCATCAAGTTGAATGTGAATTTCCACTTAATCCTGCCGGAGACAGGCACTTCCTCCACATGGTGCTGCACACGTTCCCTGTGATGCGCCTGCAGGGAGCTGCTTCACCCCACACTCCTGACGACTGTGTCAGAGCTGGCACCTCCCCCAAATTTCCTCAGCCACACTGAGGAGTTGAAAATTCAGGAAATTTTAAGAAAGCTTAAGGAAATCAATACTTCAGTAGCAAATTCGATGTCGAGATAACTAGAATTTTCCCTCCTACTCCGGATTGCCCTCATTTAACTAATTGGGGCTTGGAGGGGGAGGTGAAAGCTAGCATGTGATGACTCATCCCTGGGATGGCTCTCTGCGGGGCCGGCGAAGCCCCAGGCCACTAGCTGCAGCTGCCCCCAGGTCTGTCCTGGCCCCAGGGCATGACAGAGTGTCCTGGACGCCAGGAGAGCAGAGGCCTGAAGTGCCAGGGAGACTCCTCGGGGCCCCAGCCACCCCCAGCATGGCCACACACAGCCCAGCTCGCTCACCAAGGCGGGTGTGGCCCTGTGTCCTTCCCCATGGGGCTCCTGAGAACCAGGGACAGCTTTGGGGATCCGGTTCAGGGGAGCAGGCAAAGAAAACAGGAGTGAACTTTCTCCCGCCTCTGTGCCTCTGGCGGGGGAGGGGGAGTGGGCAGACCTCCAAACAGGAGAACCTCCAGGAAGAAAACACAGCAGGCGCCATCTGTGTGGATTCCTGGCAGGAGCTGGGGCCTGAGGACACGGACTCAGGGACAGTGACGGACAGGCTGGGAGCTGGAGGAGCAATGCATTTTCGCCTTGAGAGGCTCAGCAGCTATTTGGAGGCACAGCCCTGCGAACAAATGTCTGCTTGATCCAAACTTGTCACACTTCCTAGAAAGGCAAGACAGGGCCAGGATGACAACAACAAGATGGGTGCTTACGGGTCACCTCTCCCAGGAGGACGACCCGGGATGTGCAAGGACCTACACATACACTCAAATAACTCTCCTCCTCCGAAACAATCCCGCTCCGTTACAGCACGAGACCGAACTTCCTGGCAGAGAAGCAGTGTGGCCTGCGCTTGGCCTGGGGAGGAGGACGCTCAGGCCACAGGAGCACCTGGGGAGGGTGATGTGCAGACAACTCGCTGTGGAGGCGACCTGTCCATTTGCTCCAGGCATGCCACCTGCTGGATGTGTCCTCATAACCCTGTCATCAGAGCTGCCCGCTCCCCACATGAACCATCCCTGCTCTCCCAAGAGGAGAGGAAGGCGCCAGCAGCTCCTGGGTGTGCTCAAGTGCAGCACTATCATCAACACACATGCACACATACACAGACACCACATACGCACAGAGACACTCAGTGTGGGCCAAACCCATGCTAACGTCTCTGGGGTATACATCAGGGTCCCTCTGCTCTCTCTATCCCTGAGGTGTGGGGATGTGGGCACCTGTGCCCGCTGTCAAAATCTTCACCCCTCCCACGTTCTTGCTCCATGGAATGGCTGTCCTCCCAACACAGTGCAGGCTTCCATTCCCTCACTCATTTGCTCACCGGCTGTGTACTATGGGCTGCAGTGCTTTCTGGCCAAATGACAGAAGAAAGGACAAAATAGAACAAACCCTTCCTGCTTTAAGCTTTATCATTTCATTCCTTTCTGAGTTGGCTCTGTACATTCTACTTGTCATTCAGCAGTTCTGAATTTTCATTTCAGGCTTTTTAATTGAATGTTCAGCCTGGCTGTACATGCTGAGTTTCGTAAGCATTTTAATCAATAAATAAATTAGCCTGCATCATGGCCACATCCTCCATCTGGTGCTGACAACAGAGCAGAGAGTGAGCAAAGAAAAGCCTTGCTTGTGGATTCTCTCTCTCTTTCTCTTTTTATCCCCCGGTTATCTAGAATATTCCAGACAGAACCTGCTTTGAGATTCATCAGGTATAGGGCAAAAGAGGGGCCTCATAATTCAAGGTTTCCTGGGAGCTCCCAGGAGGGAAATTTAGGAAATGAAAGGCAATTTTACCCCCTGGTGATTGTTGGAGGTTCCCCTGGGAGAGCAGTCCTCTTGTCCTAGGCCAAAAGGTCAAAGGCCTGGTGGTGAATCATGAGGATGTCTCCTTATTTCAAAAGGTCCCAGAGGCCAGCAGACTTTCGTTAGGGTAGCCCCATAGTCAATGACTCAGGTATGCATTGAAGGTTTTATGCACCTAGCACCATTCCTAAATATGTGGTTTCAGCAGCAGCAAAGTGGGGAAAATATCTCTGTTCTCCAAGACCTCAAATTTTAGTGGGAAAAGACAGACAATAACAAAATGTACCAATAAAATATAGAGAAGGCTAAATGTTAGAAAGTCTTCCAGGGAAAAATAACAAAGGGAGAGGGAACAGGAAGTATTCGGGGAAGGCAAGGCTGCAGTTTCAAGAGTCATCAGTCAAGGAAGGCCCCACTGAAAGATGACATGGCGGTGCCAACAGAATGTGCAAATGTCCTGAGGCAGGAGCCTTTCTGGTGAGCGATGGGAATGGAAGGGGCCTCTGCAGTTGCAGCAGGTGGAGGGGCAGAGAAGAAATGGCCAGAGAGGCACTGGCAGTAGGGACAGGGAGTTGGGCCCTTGGAGGCCATCACACACTCTCGATTTTTCCCTGACATGAGGGGAGGCACTGGGGGGTTCGGAGTCTGGTACGGCATGGTCTGACTTCTGTTTTAACAGGATCACTCTGGCTAGTGTATGGGAAGAGATGCAGGGACAAGGGAAAGAATAGGACAGACTCAGGAGACAGCCCCCTCATCCAGGGAAAAGGAGACCAAGCCCCACAGAAAAGGAGGTGAACTCCCTTTGTGGGGAACACTGATGGGTGCACCAAAGAAGGTTAGGGCCACCGATAGCCTGCTTCATGGAAGAGTAACTGTGGAGGTCCTGCAAGGAGCACCTGACCAACTCCCTGGCCTACCACCTGCGGCTCGTCCTCCCCCAGGCCCAGCAAGTGCAGGTGGTGACCAGCATCAGGTGGGGATCAGCACCTGCAGTAGACAGACCTCTGGACTCCTGCCTATGCTGTCCTCCACCATGGGAGACCCTCCTTCTGGGGCCACAGGCCACGGGTCCAGGGCAGCCACCAGCCCACTGGTAACCATGCACAAACCTGACCCAATGTGAGACCCTGCCTCAGACACACAGTTCCCCTCCCACCTCCACCTAACCCTCGTGGAGCCCTGCTCCCTGGAAAACAGCTAAGACCATGCATGCCCTGCCCTCTCACAGTCTCCTCTGTCTCTCTCCATCTGTTTGGTGACTACACCAACTTCTGTGATCTCATACCTTCTGTCCCTCCCCTGACACTGCTCATGTCCCTCACCATGCCCACCTCACCCTGCCCACCTCAGCTTCACTCTCCCTACAGACAGGTCTGAGTGGGACGGTCCCCCCCGCCCAACAGAGGATGCCCCTGCTGGCCATGTTCTCATGCCGCGTGCCACACCACTTTCCAGCGTGGCTGCCCGTGAGCAGAGTTACACCCAGGGTGGGGGGGCTAGGGCAAGTCCGAGGCGCCTCCTTGTCTGGGTGGCAGTTGAGGTTCTGATCACCTAGGTGGCAGAATGTCAGCTCTTTCCCTCCCCTTTCCTGGGCTTCCTCTCAACTGTTTTTAGCAAAGGGCATCCTCAAAGAAGGCACACAGATAAGTCTTTTCTATTATTTACAGCATTTGCAGTAATAATAAAAAAATAATGTCCATGGCAGAAGGATGCATTGGCAGCAAAGTCTTTCCAGGCAGTCAGCTCCTGACCATTTCATGAATACCTATGCAGGTTCCTTCCGGGTATATCCCTCTTCCCTGCTCAGTGTCTCCCACGTACTAGCACAACCTGCAGGCACGTATTTGGGTGTTTATGTCCTGGCTGTCCATCCCACTGGAACCAGGAGCTCCCTGCAGCCAGGATGTGACTGGGGTGACCTACCAGTACACACAGACGGCTGGCCTCAGCAACTGGCATGCAGCAGGGGCTTGGTAGGCAAGGCATGTGAAGGAGTGAGGAAGGGGATGGATGGCTAGAGCCTTGCGGGGAGCTCCCACATTGAGCTCACCCATACTGCAGCCTAAATATTACAAATGCTCAACAAATATTAGCTAAAATAACAACTGAGAAAACTCTAGGGCCTCGACCAAACATGCCCTCCCTCTCCCCAACTGCTTTTCTCCTTCCTAAGTCCGCTTTCCACTTGTTTTGTACCTCCTCTGAGTTACACCCACACACTGGGCTCCGTGTCAGGGTTCTGCCAAGGCCTGTGCTGGGCCAGCACCTCCTCCAGGTGGGCCTGCCTCAGAGAGTCCCCGCCTTGGGTCATGACACTTGGGTACCCTGGGGTGGCCCTGCTCCTCCAGGAGCTGCACCTGTCCTCTTCCCAGCTGAGTCCTCGGACCATGTAGAGGTGCTCAAACATCCACCGTTCAGCTGAAGGAAGGCAAGGACAGGACACCGATCTTTGAGAAGCTCTCCAACAGAGCGAGAGGTCCTACCAAGGAACTTTATCTGACACACAGACTCCTCCTTTGAAACAACAGAAGAAAACCTTCTGGCTAGAGAAACTATCTCACAGAGGGCCCAAGGAACAATCACCACCCACAAAGAGCTCCCTGCTGATGGGTCAGAAGAAAGACTCCATAATCACTTCTCAGGCAGAAGACAGACCATGTGGAGAAGAAACACATGAGCGGCTGCTTGGCTGAGCCATGGCTGCTAGGTGCTGGATGTCTCGTGCAGAGGTGCTCCTGGAGGATACAAATGAGGACATGGGCGCCTGCTCACAAATCTGGGATCCTCAAGCTGTGGCCTCCACATGCAAGGAAATGTGGGCAAGGAGTGAATGTGGACCATTCTCCCGGTTCTCCTGACCCCTAGTCTGAAAATAAACTAAAGAATTTCTGCATAGGCGTGAGCAAGGGAGAATTTTCTTCACCCCCATTCCATGCTGATGATTTCAAGAAACTCTGATAGCCAAGTAAGGATGCTAGGACAGGATGCTTATTCTCTGGCGTAACTCACTCCCATGTTGACCAGGGCACTGCCTGAAGGACAACTAAATAAGTCTGGGAAACTGGATTTACTTTGAGAAAGGAGCTCCTGGGTTGGCATGGTCTTTCTGCCCTTTGTCTTCAAGAGATCAGTGGGCTCAGCAAGGATGCTGCCTGGCCTAGCAGGAGCTGACTCCAAACAGGCAGTGGAGTGGGGAGGCTGTGTGGGTGAGCAAGGGGTGGCTCCCCTTCTGTCACTGGCTACTCCTCCCCTTTGCTGGTGGCCTGGACTGGCAGCGACTGACAATGCACTGAACGCCCAGGCCAGTCAAGAGGAGGCAGGCCCAGGCCATAGCTCCTTTACCAGGTTTTGCTTGTCTCTGACTCTGCATGAGTGGATACTGCTGTGTTGTATGAGCTGGGCTGCAGACCCAACAGGAAGGAGGAGACAAGACTACGGTTGGCATGTGGACTTGCCTATGTGCACTGCAGTGCTGGATATTTATCGAAGGAGCATTTCCCTTCTCATTCCCCTCCCTCTGCTGTGCCAATCCCAAGGCAGCACAAACATGGGCACATGTCATGGCATGCAGCTATCCAGGAGGGCTGAAGGACACTATCTCATGGTTTTACCATAGAGCAGGAGCCTCCCAGACATCTCAAGGCATGGGTCTTCTTTCTCCAACCTTTCTTTGCTTGTGTCTCAGCAAAAGTCTGATCTTTCTGCCTGTGTGAACACCACATGGCCATTGAGTAAGCCAGGCAGGTATGACCCCCTTCTGTACGCTATCTCAGCAAGACAGGTACTCTTCCAGGCAAGGCATGAGGATAATAAATTGGCAAAAGAAAAAAGAAAAAAAAAAGATATAGAAGAAAAATTTCCAAAATCCAAATTAGGAAATGCTACTTAAAACAAAAAGATAATATTATTTTAAGTAGAGAATAAAAAATGAATGAGCTCTAACAGGTCAACGGTTACATAAATTATGAGAAGTTTTGTAATGATTTATTTCCACAGCTATTAAATATCCCATTAAAAAACATTTTAATGAAGTGAAAATATTCTAACTGAATACATCACTAAGTGAAAAGACCAGGATAGAAATCTTCATGTTTCACATGATCCCAATCATGTTTGGAAAACAAGCACATATGCAGAACACCAAAATATTAACAAGGGCATTCTCTGGATTACAGAAAGGGCAAGTTCTATATCCTTCTTTAAATGCTATATTTATACATGTATACATCCCACATTTCCTGTCATGAGCATAAATGTTTTTAGTTAGAAGGAAACATTTAGAAATGCATACTATTTTCAGACTGAAGAGGCATCAAACATGACTCGGCTTTCAGCAGCTCCTCCACAGAGCTGAGACGCTGTGGTCACTTGAAACTGTTAACTTTGCCAAGTCAATGGATGAACCCAGAGCCTAGGAGCAGGTTGGAAACAGAGTAGCTGGTGGGAGGAAAAGGGCTCCATGTCCCCTGGAAAGTGATTCAGTCTTCCCAAATCTCTCCATTTTCTCCCTATCACACAGGGTCTACCTGGCCCCAGAAGGCCACAGGGACTGCAGCATCCTTCAAGAGCATTGCCAGGATGGAGAGGGCTTCGTGGCATCTCATAAGCACTCCCCGGAGTCATGCATCCCAAGAGCCACCTGGACCTGAGCCCAAGCCCCACCCCAGGCAGCTCCAGCTATCAGTAATGTTACATGACATCCCACTTGAATGTTGAGTAGATGGGTCTTATTCAACCAAAAGCAAGAGAGGCAGCTCCATGCTAAACACTGAAAATCAAAACAACTTCCCTCTTCCTTAAGCATAATGCAAAAAAAAAAAAAAAATATATATATATATATAGATATATATATAGAGAGAGAGAGAGAGAGAGAGAAATTTCCCTGTTTCTTTTTCCTCCTGACAGCCTTCTGTTGTGGCTTTTCTGGCATTTCTCTGAATTATCTTGACAGCATTTTCAAGGGAATTATGTTAAATGGTACCCTGCATCGTACCCCAGAATTATGAGAAAAGTATCTCAGATTAGGTTGTTTGATCCACTCAGTGGCCAGTTCTGGATACTTCCCAGCTCAAGGGAATGAAGGTCCCAGTGGGAACTAGATGAGCACGAGAGAATATATGAGGCAGAGCTGCTGGGGGCAGCCAGGCCATGGTTCCTATGTGCCTATGTGTACCCAACGCTCTGCCAGGCACTCCGGGGAAACAGCAACAAGGCAGGCAGCCATACACATGGTCCCCGTTCTCAACAAATTCACCATCCAGCCAAAGAGGTAGAAAACACATACACGAAGAACAAAGATGATACTTATTCCCCAAACCAGGATTAACAAGATGTCTCAAGCAGTTGTTTAAGGCGGTCAAGAGCACTGTGTTATGAAGGATTCTGAAGCCCCATCATGAGGCCAGGATGTATGAGCAACAGCAGTGCCTCTGTGAGTGCTGCCAGGGCAGGGGCAGCCTGGCCTGTGTCCTTCCTCCCAAAGACCAGGGGTAGTACAGGGAGAGCAACTCAGAAGGCTTTAAGGAGGAGTTAGGGCTTGAGCTGATCTAGAAAAATGATAGGCTTTGGGAAGATGAAGACATTTTAGTGAGAGGAAACATGCCCAGGCATGGTATGTGTAGAAGGCTGAGGAACATGGACTGAGTACCACAGAACATGAGAGTTTGGTTGGGTGGTTCCAAGAAACGGAATCAGGTAGGTATGGGTACACAGGTGTGTGTATGTGGCATGTATGTGTGTGTGTGTGTGGGGGGAGCCTGAGCATTCTATGGTATACATACATCTGAATACACTCATTTCTTCTCCCACTCAATTAATCTAATAAATATTTATTGTATGCCTGGATGCAATGCACTGGATTACTGGAAACAGAAGACCCCCTTTGCCTTCCATGTTTCTCTTGACAAAGAGAAAAAATAATGTGATGAGCTCTGAAAATCTTAAGAAGACAAAGAAAGGTTTGGTTCACTCAAGGACCACACAACTTTGGCCACCTACATTCATGGTAATCGAAATGTGATCTATGGATCAGGAACACTGGTATCACCAGGGAGCTTCTTTGGTTAATGGTGACTCCCAGGCATCCCCCTGGACCTAGAGAATCAGAATCTGCATTTTAACAGGATCCCACCATGGTCAGTCAGCACATCAAAGAGTAGAAGCACTGATCCAGGTCAAAGAGCCCCAAAGGTTCAGAATCCAAGATTTATAATTAGAGCTGCAAGGGACCTCAGCAATCACCTAGTTCAATCCCACATTTGCTAGATGAGCATATGTGCTAGTATGAAAACGTTAACTGGGTTCCTAATTTTCCCATTTTTTAGGATTTCATTGTCACCTAGTATGGGGCTAAAAAAGCCCCAAACCATCAAAAACAGGTGTTTTTCACAACTACACATCCTCCCTCAGCAGTCATTCCCAGGAGTTAAGCACCTGCCACTCACTCTTCATTTCCCATTTTGTAGCATAAAGCCACACTTCTGCCAGCCAGAGTGAGAGTCACAGGAGGATGAAAATTAACACAGCCTCCCATGTGCCTTGAAATCAAAACCCAAAGACACCTAAGTGTGAGGTAAAACTTCCCAGTGCTGCATCGTGGTGACCATTATTACTGGCATCTTTACACAGAATTCCATGACACCCAATGTTTAGCTAAAGGTACTTGTAGACTCATTTTTGTCGAACTGAGACATACGACAAGAAAATTCAAACTCATAAACAACACTTTGCTATAGAATAGTACATACAACTCTTAGTCAAGTAACTATCTAAAATGGTTGTTTCTATGACTCCTTTATATACTAGCAAAGGATTTGAAATCTTACTTCAGTTGGGAGCAAATAATGAGAAGAATCATCTCCAGCCAGTTAGTGATAATGTGGCATTCATTACAACACTGTGTGCACAAAGAGCGTGCATTCCAAGTCATATGACAGCAAAGAAAGGGCTCTTTTTGCAGGAGAACAGAGGAAGGGTGGAAGAAGAGATAGTTAATAATTTTCATTTGACAGCTTGGAAAATCCCAGTTCAGCTTTAGAATGCCAGCTCCTCAGTTATAATTTAACACCCATTCCAAGAACAGTTGACAAACGAATGTTAGTGAGCAACACAATGCCATTTTCATTTGCCAGCCAGAATGATTTTTTATGTCCTTGATAAGCCCACAAATAAATTTGTCAATTTATTCATAGCTGTGATTTGGAGTCAAGATGCATTCTCTTATGCTCTACAGACACTGGTACCGCTTTCTTTACAGTACCTCCATCTGTTTTTCTACCACATGGGCATAAAGATTTCCAGAAGCTACTAAATAAGAAAGTGATTTCAGTCATCCTGCTGTAGTTCTCTAGCCATCTGCCATCTTACCCCCATGTGTCCTCCGTTGTGACAGCCACTTTTGCCCCTGTTCCCCAGGCAAGGATCAGGGCTGGCCATCTCGAAGGCCCTGGCAGGACCCCATTATGCAAGGAGGAAAAAAAATGGTGGCAAAGGGTAAAAATAAGTCAGGCCCCTTTGGTGACAGTGCCTTTCCTTGCAAAAATCCCAGTGTGTACTCAGGAAACATAGAACAACCTGCACCAGAAAAGGAGTAGGGTGGCTTTAGTCCTATGCAGCCAGAAAATTCTGTACTGGAAGGTCACCTGGGGTGCCTAATAGTGTAGGGAGGAAAAATGTCTTTAATGACATCTCTGTAGGCTAACGTACATTCTGGCTTCATCCAATTTTAAAGCTGGCATATTCATATTAAAATGCCTCCTCTGTGAACTGGTCTTCAGATAAGAACACCTCTCTCTGAGTGTTCACAAGCCCTAATACATTAAGGACTAAGGCAACCTCCTGGACGCCAAGGCTCCTGTAACTCTAATTGGAGGAATGCAAAAGCAATTACAGCTAATAGCAGTCATCCTGATTTTTAACTTCCTTCCTTCATGAGGCGCAAGGATTTGGATTGCTTTGCCTTTCCTGAATGGTTACAAGTGCTGTGTGTCTAGGTTTTACAAGTTATTAGAAATAGAAGTTAAAAGCATTTTCTTGGCAGCCTCCACCTATGGCCAACAAGGTAGTTTGGGGACATGGGGCGGATGAGACAGAATTAAAACTAATGACATCAGGAAAGGACAACTCCACCAGCTGGCAGCCATCAGTCAAAGTGCCACAAGGCTGCCCATGCCAAGGGCTGAACCATTCTTTTGGTTTCATAGTTTTATCAGGTGGGTCCTGGAGAAGAGAGAGGAGACATTCAACTGGGCAACTGAGAGTTTATATAAGGGAGATTGCCAGGAGTGTGGGCAGGGTTTAGGACATTGCATCCAGGGTAGTGCAGCCCCCTACCATGAGCAAAACTTTAGCATCCTGGACCCAGAGCAGAAGAAAGGAGAGAGGTCTGCAGAGCCCAGACAGAAGAGTTCCAGGCAGGGGGCTCATGGACAGGAGCAGAGGGCTCTGTGGAAGGAGGCAGCAGGCAGTACATACCTGGGTCCATGCTGCTTCCTCCTGGTCATATCCAACCATGATTCTGGGATGCTGTCCAGACATCTCAGCCTCCCGGGCATGCACAGGCACAAGGGGGAGGGTGACTCTGCAGAGCCAAGTGGAAGCCACCTGAGAGTGGTACCCAAGCCTGGTGTTCTCCAAAACTATTGAACAGCTGTTAGGTGCCCAAATATCTCAATTAAAAAAAAAAAGATTTATTTATATTCTTGAGAAGCTCACAAATTAAAAGTGTCTATTTATTAATAGCTATGGTTTGGAGTCAAGATGGTCTGTAGACACTGGCTGCTTTCCTATCGGGTATCAGGCAGCAGGGAATGGCTCTGATCACCTGGCACGTTCCAGAACCACCACAGGAAGAGAAGTGGCTATTCATGAGATCCCAGTAGAAACCAGGCCCTTGGAGAAATTTCTACACTGCAAATTTTGGATGCAAAGTTCTATGTCATGTGATCACTGCTTCTTTCGAATCTCTGACAACCTGACAGCCCTCCTGTGAGGCAGGTACCACTGTCAAGACCTGAGCGTCACAGGTAAGTAACCGAAACCCTGAAAGACCAATGTGGATGTAGGCCAGGAGGCCTGAGGTGTGGGAAAGCAGGCAATCTTGTGTTTCACAGAGTTCCCAGCCAAAGGAGAGTGGCACAACTGGGATCAGGGCAGGATCAGAGAACTGCTCATTCTTCCTTTCAAATGCAGACCCATATCACTGCCGAAAGCCCTTGACAACAGATGGGCTTAGGAATTCAGAAATGGTTAGATTTAGGAAAGGTAGAATTACAACCTCCCCTATGTTACATAAACCCTCCCAATAGGTCCTGCCCTGCAACATATTTCTGCAAGGAAACATAGAGATCACTAATTTATATGGACTCATGGGAGCACACATCGGGTTCTGTGGTCAGATGAGTTTGTGCCAAACATAAGAGAAGGATGTTTTGTTTTCAGTGCTTTGGGATTTTCAGCACTACAGATGAAAGACTTGTACATAGGGGCTCCTTGCTCCTTCTAATCAGGGAGTCTCTTGGTCATGGGAACTAGAGCCAGCCAGCCCTCATGCTCAGTGCCCATCCTGGTGGCCAGTCAGGGGGCTGAGTGTAAGGTAGCCTGGGTTCCATCTGGCCCACAGGGCCACATCCTGGTTCCAGGCCAGCCCTCAGGGGCTGCCTGACTTTTAGCAAACCACTGAACTTCTGTAGGCTTTAACTATTCCACCGGAATCATGAGGCGATAAGAACAGATCGCCTCCAGCAGGATCACTGTGAAATGGCAGCAGATGGTGCTAACAGACCCTTTGCCTTCCCCTAGACTTTCAATCTCTCACCAATCTCCCTAATTGCAAGAGGGCCATGGATGAGGCCAGGTAGGAAGGCCTCACCAATTCCTTCCAGGAGGATCAAACATCCCCAGCATGTTTTATTTATTTATTTATTATTTATTTATTTATTTATTTATTTATTTATTTATTTCCCCAGCATGTTTTAGTTCTCACAAACAAATCTGTTTCCTTCACAGTTCCTCCCTCAGAGTGACCAGGAAATCTGTCCAGTCCCTTTTGTCCATCCCTTTCTTTTTTTTTTTAATTTTTATTTATTTATGATAGTCACAGAGAGAGAGAGAGAGGCAGAGACACAGGCAGAGGGAGAAGCAGGCTCCATGCACCGGGAGCCTGATGTGGGATTCGATCCCGGGTCTCCAGGATCGCGCCCTGGGCCAAAGGCAGGCGCCAAACCGCTGCGCCACCCAGGGACCCCTGTCCATCCCTTTCTTAAGAACTCAGAGTGATGGCAGCAAGTGCTGTGTGGTCTGGACACATTAGGCCACCTACCCTGAAATATCCACATACCCCAGCCAGGAAAAAAAACAACAAAAAAAAAAACAACAAAAAAAAAACAAAACAAAAAACAAAAAAACCCCACTGAACTTGAAGTGAAATCCTAGGATAAAGTTACTTTGAAAAACCACAGATATGGGAGTCACGTCTCCAGGGCGCTGATCATCACGTAATTTTCCTTTCTCCCACTGAATGAACGACACTTGCTAGACGTCCATGTCAAATGTCAAAAACATCATCGTTTTTCATCATTTTTATTCATAAGCATGAGGTCAGGTTTACCAATACCTTACTGGAATATGATTATCACCGCTATCTTAGCCCAACTATCCTGAAGGCCACAGAACCTCAGAACCCAGAGCAGAAAAGTGAAAAACTGGACCAATGAAGCCACAAGCCACATGAGTGAAAAGAGAAATAGGAATGCCACAGAAGAGAGTCCATAAAGGTGCATGGGTGAGAAAGCAGCACCCTTGGCTGGGCACTGGGTAGCAGTGTGGTCCCCGAGAGCACATGACAGTCACTGAGACCCGGATGAGGAAGGAGGAAAGGGCCTCTAACCCGCAGACTCGCACACTGCTGGACCCAAGAGGGCCGGTGCCCCCACACTGGCCCGGTGACCCTGACAGATGCAACAGCAGGCCTGCAGAAGCCATACGTGGAGCCCTTCCCAGCAGAACTCCTGGAAGGACTGCCATAGGCACACCGCAGGCTCCAGGCTTGGCACGAACACACTCCAGGGCATGACAGGATGAGGCTCAGCACCAGCTCACTACGCTCCCTCCGCCAGCGCTCAGGTGTCCTGCAAGGGTGGGTGCCCCGCAGGCACGGTTAACACACTACTTCCAATGGGCTAACCGAAGGGCACCACGCAGAGAGCAGGAACACAGGAGAGCAATGGTTCATGCCCTACGTCTAATTAAGACAAAATATTTTGTACAATTGCTTTGGAAACGCATGCTATTGATTCACAGACCGCCCTAATCCGGCTATTAATACCTGATGTTTCCGCAGCCCTCCCACAGCCCCCGGGCAGCCCAGCTCTACGCCGGATGGCATTCCGAACACTTGACTAGTGGCACGCTCCCCGGACCAGACTGCCAGGGCTGGACACCATGGCCCGCTTTTTCTGGAAAGCAGCTTTCCACAGTAAGCCCCCCCCCCCCCCACACACACACACACAGCACCTCTTCTCCTCCCTTCTTTCCTCCTTGGGATGGACGGTGAACTGTTTGTGTGTCTTGCTGTTACTCTGGGCAATGATAAGGTAGGTGTGGCCTAGGTGCTGGTGTGACAGCACAGGTGCAGAGCCAAAGGCAACACGTCCTGGAAGAGGCACCTGTTTCCTACACTGAGTGTACTTTTGATAATGTGAGGCTGAAATATCTCTCATTACTTTCCCAAACCCTGTCATCAGGAAGGCAGATGATGAGCCCTCTGAAGATTTGTAAATCCAGTCTATTCAGAAGCATTGTCCTCACATACAGCCACAGATCATTTTAATCCACACGCTCACTCCACAGGGATGTGCCTCCTAAGCACCCAGTGGAACTGCCTTGAGGACAGTGAGTCTGTCTGGCCTGGCCTGAGGACAGCCCCACAAAGTCACCAAAGCCTCAATAGTACCATTCAGCCTAAACAACTGGCAGGGGTCCCCCACATGCTTGCAGATGCCACTCCACATCCTTCTTCCAGCCAACGACACTGTTACTACGCAGAGAACTTAAACATGAGGTTTCCTGCAATAGAACTGTCTCCTGTATGTTCCCCAAAGTTGGTGGCATGGAGGCTGGACTTCCAGAGACAATGGGGAGAAGGCTGGGCTCCATGTCCTGGGCCACGTCTCATCTGCGCCTACCTCACCCCTGACCAGCTGCCTTCAAGAAGGAAGTCGGAACCTGGGGACAGGAGCCTGTCCTGACAGCCACCAAATTTCACTTATTCCATCTCTTCTGGTTTATTTTATAAATTGGGTCACTATTTTATAAATTGGGTCATAAATTTTATTTTATACAAATTTTATGCAATTTTTTTATAAATAAAAAATTTATTTTATAAATTCAGTCCCTGAATGCCTTAAGGATTAAAATGACCTTTAGTAACACTCACTGTTAACAAGAGAATGAAGGTGCTCTAGAAAACCAACAACCCCCAAACGATATGCTTCTCGAGAAGAGGTTCCTGAGGGGCACACCCCAGAAGGGAAAGCTAGAGGGCCTCCAGCCTCACTTCCCTAGTGCGGTCCCTTCTGGAAGACTTATGGGCTCAGGACCTGACAGATCCTGCTCTTCCAAGGTCCTTCATTAAGAGGGGAAATGGGGAAGCCCGCCAGCCAGTGACAGAGGACTATCTGTGCCAGTTTTGATGAGGAGCTGTTCCGTGAAGTGCCGTCAGCAGTGCCACCCCCAGGACTCTCCTCTGCCCGGTACACAGCACCTCCACACAGCTACGGGGGGCAGGAGAGGGTCAGAAACAGAGTCATAGCCCTGAGCCACATAGCCCAGGGGCCACTCTGTACAAGCTTGACTGCAAGTCCACATAAAAGAACCCTCCACCCAAGACCCCTGGCTGCTTAGCACCCGGCCTTGGTTTGGGAGCCAGGAAAAGCCATATTCAAATCACAAGACCACCGCTTAACAGCTCTGGTACTTGGGACAGCTACTTAACACTCTAATTCTCAAATTCTTAACCAACAAAGGGGAGCAAATGTCCCCCCTTACAGGGCCGCTGCCAGCACCGAGAGGCACACAGTGGGAACACCTCCCTTATAACCACTTTACCACAGCCCCAGCCGTGAGAAAAAAGTCACAATTCACCCCATCGCCAGCCCTCCTCTACCACGCACCCCACGTCCTCCTTAGTAGCAGGCCAGACCTCACTGTATCTCCTGGAGACCCTCCTAGCTACTAGCAGTGCCCAGGCTCACTGGCATTTCTGAAGCCCCTCCATGGGGAAGGAGTTCCCACCCTGGGGCTGGGTGCTGAGCAGAAGAGTCGCACTGGCCCTCCACCCCACCCTGAGGGGAGGCCTGCATGGGAGAGGCTGGCAACCAGCCATGGGGCGGGGGCAGAAGGGGGGCTGGTGTCTGGGCAGGCCTCCCCCAAGCAGGTGACCTGGACCAGTGGGCCTTCTGGGTAAAGGGAAGGCTGTGGGCCCAAGCTCTGGGTGGGAAGGCTACCATGCTGGGAATGGGAAAGCAGGGAGCAGAGTGGGGGTGATAATCCCCAGGTGTCTTCACAGATCACACCAGCACTTTAGAAAGCCAGGCATTTTCAGTTATCTTTTGGGATTTATCATGCTACTGCCTTCAGCACCAGCACCTGTGAACCAGCCCTGGGCCAGGCCCTGACCTATGATCTACCCTCTGTGCGGGAATGCAGTCCTGTGTTATCCCCTCCTGACTCCCACACGGAGGAGGAGCCTGGCTCCCCAAGATCACCAAGCCCCCCAGCAGCCTCACTGCCAGCTACTCCGTTTCCAACCTGCCTGCACTGAGACCCCTGGTGACCCTGCCTGCATCCCCCTCGGCCCTAGGACCCCCTCCACCTGGCATGCCCGCAGCCCACCCTCACCTCTCACACTGCCCCACAGCACGTGGACAAGCACGGCAGCTTTCTCCTTTGGCCCTTCTGGTTACTCAATGATGCAACAAAAACACAAAGTTGAAAGGTAAGAGGAAATAATCACCTGAACCTCCTTTAGGGGAATTGATCCAAGCACATGAGTGTGTAGACATCTCCAGCATAAAACGGAATGAGTTAAAGAGCTCCCTGCACTATCTACTCAGCAGATGGTCCCCAAGCCCATGCGGCGACCCCACACCTTTCCAGGCTTCCCTCTGGAGGTTCGGGCTGTGAAGGCCAGCGGGGTTCAGGGCCTTCTTGACTGGTGACACACTGGGGACCAACTGTGGCACAGGCAGGAAGGGCGGCTCACGCACCTACCACACCTGTGATTTAGCATCTCGGCAGAATCCGAGTTCACTGCTTTCCCAATGTGGATTCTTTTGGTTAAAAAAGAGCAGACAACTTGTACCAACTGTAAGTCTGGCTAAATGATGTCGTCCAATCTGCACACGTGCACAAAGCATCTCTCTTCCTTCATTAATATGTAAAGGAAAGATGAAGATTTAACCCCAATAAACACACATGGCAATAAGATAAAATAAAAATAGCTGCCGTCCATCACCAGTCAGAAATTGTTCACTTGGGAAGGTAACAAAGAACGAAAAACGGTAGAAACAAGCAAGCAAACAAAAGCTCCTTCCGTCCCTGGGCTGTAACACAGTTAGAGATGGGCACCAGCCAGGGCCTGTCAACTCAGATCTCTCGGCGTTCCCTCTGGCATTCCTGGTGAATGCCAGGAAGCAGCACCTGGAACCTGGGCACTCCCTCACCCCCAGAGCACAAAGGTGACTCCCAGGGCTCCCGCTCCCCATACTCAGTGCTAAGCCAAGGCCTCTCAGCTCCAGCCACAGGCCACCTCTAGGTTCTGCCTCCCTGGAGGCAGCAAATATCTGCTCTGGCCACGTCCCAGGGCAGTCTGTGTGCCTCCCTCCCCTCACGCCCACAGGGCACTGTGCTCCACAGCCAGTAGTTGGGGTACCCCCCGGATGGCTGCTGTGCCCCCCACACCTTTCCTGTGGTCTGTGCCCCCACCCCACGCTCTGTGTGCTCCCCCCACCCCTCAGGATGATTGGCAGGCTCATCTGCACAGAATCACCTTGCAGATTTGATTTTGGGTCTGCGGCTACTCCATCATCATGGAAACCAGAGACAGAGTCTTTTGATTTAACTCTACCCCGAATCCAAGAACTATGGAATATTTGCCAGCTGCTCACTCAAAACACATTATGTTCAGATTTGATGTAGCACTTTCCAAGAAGACCTAGAGCCTGATTAAAGGTTCGTATTCTTAATTCCCAGCAGTGAAACTGCCATTGTAATGCCTTCACACACCCTCTGCCGGACAGTTGACAAATACATCTCCAGATTCGACCAGGAAAGAACCGCCCTGACACACCTGGCTTTCTTGTGCCTGACCTGGAGACCAGAGGAAGCCTGTCCTGAGAATTCTACACTAGCAGAGTGGCTGAGGCCATTTCCTCTCCTCACCTTCTTCGTCCCAGCAAGGAAATTCATGATAGAGAATGAAGCAGGCTGGATAAGGGGGTATCTGAATGCACTCCCACCCGAACACACCTCCAACAAAGGTTAGCGATGGTCTAGGACTGTGTCAAGGTGGAGACTCCAGTTCTGATCACAAGAGTGACATTTGTAGCCATTCTTACTTCTCAATGATCAGTTCTCTCTGTCTCTCTGCCTCTCCAGCTTACCTCAGTTGTTAGGAGCATCAAGCTTTGCAGCTCTGCAGATCACCTTTGTCCCCCCACTTCTGTGGGGTGCACCATGAGTCTGCACTCCTTAACTTAGGACTTAGCCCTGTGAGTTGTTTTGGCTGAGGGGATACTGCACAAGTCCGTGTTTCAATCTGCATCACCATTTCTACCGGGGTGACTCCATATAACTTCTTAATGCC
This sequence comes from Canis lupus baileyi, assembly GCF_048164855.1. Lineage (NCBI taxonomy): Eukaryota > Metazoa > Chordata > Mammalia > Carnivora > Canidae > Canis > Canis lupus. The sequence goes on from NC_132848.1 coordinate 37,309,124, forward strand.
TCGCATTTCAATTTCCCCATTTGTAATAAAGATAATTCTCTATTTCCAAAGACTTCTTATACACAGTATAGAATATAGTGAACACAGTGCAGCTGAACACACAGTAGGTGCTCATTACATGGAGAGAGAGAAGGAATTCTTGTCAAAAAAAAATGCACAACACTCTCAAATCACGAATTCACAGTCCACTTTGGGCAGCCCCCTTTTCGATTTATCCAGACATACCATTTAGGGACTCACCTTTTAATGCTAAATACAGAGAAGTTCTTTTCACTTCCCAAATTGTCTCAAAATAATCTTTTGAGATTCTTTGGCTGGTCTACTGTTTCAAGTTTCTGAGCTTCAAAACTCTTTACATAAGGTTTTTGAGGATTGGGAAATTGCATCCTTGCATTTCATTCCTCCCGGAGCAAGTCCTGGATCACAGTCAAACTCTGATCTGGTCAATGATGACTCAGAAAGTGATTCCCCACTGCTTCCCCTTCCCCACTGCTGACTATCCACTAGGCTGACAATGCTACCCAGCCAAGAGTGCATGGCCATGGGTCACAGGGCAGTGGCAGGCACCAATAGGCCGTGGGGCCTCAGGTATGTCCACCCCACCCCAGGCTGGTTTCCTTGTAGGTGACATGAGGTGGTTACTGGAAGGCCTCTGGGCTCCCTTCCTGTGCTAACACGAGGGGATTTTTATGCTGAATTCTCAATGACCAGGTATTATGTGTTTCCTATGCTTTTTCTTTCCTTCACCAGTGCAAATCATTAAGGTTAACTGTAGATGTCAGTTGTTCCTGATTCTCACTGAGCACTGTGGCAGGAATGGAAGAGTTCCCAAAAAGCACAGGAAAACTACCTTATCTTCTGGGACAGAAAGAAAAAGCAGTAGCGGGGAACTTGTCTAGCATTCTCAAGTGCAAAATCTCTACCACTTCTACTCCACAGCAGCACAACCCAAGAAATGCTGTAACTAGTGGTTACTCTCACCCCCCCCACAGCTGCCCAATGCCCCCCAGGGTTACACCCCAGCCCCCAGCACAGAGCAGGCTCTGCCCCTCTCTCACACTATTGAGAGATCTCTATTCCCTTCCCCTGAAAAGTAATCCTCCTGTCCCCAATCACCAGGCTTGAAGCTGCTGGAAATCCATCTGAGGAACCAAAGAGCTGGCCAGGAGACCAATGTCCGTAATGCTCCGTGTCACTGCTCCCAAGAATATTGAATTTCAAAGGAAAACACAAGCAGACAGGAGCTGTAGAAGTAGGAAATTCCAGTGATGGAATTCCCCAAGACGAGTGGTAAGAAAATTTATGGGAAAAGGTGAGGGGGTGGGGAAGGAACATATCCTATTTCCTCAAAATTTCACCAAACAGGCAACTCTCTTGGCTTCTCGATCCAGCCCTGGACACACAGAATGTCAGTGATGGGGAGTAGTTTCCCTGGCCAGAGCCTCAGGGCTCTTGCCAGCATCAAAATGAGGTGGAAAACAGACCCTGAAGGCAGGGTGAGGCCAGAGAGAGAGCCCTTCAATTGGGCAATACCACTTCTAAAAGATTAGCATTCTCACATCCTCACTATCCCTTTCTCAGCCACTAAAATCTTTGCACGGTTGTCAGCTTTGAAAAAGCAACAAAGATGATGTAAAGGTTTGGAGGCAAATCATGTCCCTTCAGAAGTGAACAAATCTCTCAGCAAGCTAATTAGCAAAGAATATCTAAGCCTGTTCCCAAAATGCATACGTGAAATCTGGACCACAGCTTAGTCTCCTGCTCACTCAGTACCATGTGGACAATCTTCTGGGTGATAAATGCATTCGCCACAAACTGAATGGTGCAGCAGGCCCCAAGACCTCCTTCCTTCTTTCATGTTTCACAGCAGGTAGAAAAATCACCTCAAGGTCAAGCACATGCCCACTGACTTTGGGATGAGGACATTTGCAGCCGAGATGTTCAGTCTTCCCCTTATTGCTGAAAGCACATGTCCATGCAGCACCTGGATAGATTATTACACAGTAAACACTCCCTTGCTCCCTCCACATCTATAGGGATACACTTCCTAACCCCTTGACTTTGGGCTTAGCCACATGACTTGCTGTGACAAAGGAGATACTGAGAGACAAGATATAGGCAAAGGCTTGCAATGTGTTTGAGCTGGGCATAGGTGGGCCTGCTTTCTTAAAGTCTTGCCCTCTGTCATGAGAATGTGGCTCCAGTGATTGCTGGGTCAGAAAAGGTAAAAGTCAAATGCAAGAGGACCTGGACCCAACTACGGCTTGAAGCTAAGCTAAGCATATGCCAGCCAACACTCACAAGTATGTTAGGAGTAGATGCTTACTGTTGTCTGCTGGTGATTCTTGGGGTAGATGATGTGCATCATTATTATTGGGGCACTGGCTGACGGACAGACTGTCTTACATTCCTGTAAGTACATGGTTGGCCTTCTCCACGGCCAAATCTATGTGCCTCATTGAAAACCATGGGCTTTTGGTCACTGGCGCATTTACTTCAGTTAAGCAGAGACTAATGAACACTAAGGTAGAAGAAGAAATGCCCTGTTCTCTCAGAAGTGTCATCACCACTACAAATTGACAAGTTCCAGCCTGAAGCTCCTTGGGCCACACCTGACACGGGTACCAGCCCATCCTGCACATGGGCCAGCTCTGCCAATAAGGTGTCCACCGCAGACCCACAAAACATCCTCCACAAATGAGGGCAAACAAATAGTCCAGGAGAATTATGGAAATGGCCTTAAGCAAAAGAAATGCCCGTATAACTCATTCTGATGAGAAAAGAGTCTTAGTTACTTGGCCACTGTTTCTCCATTTTCAAGATGTGACACCATCAGGCAGAGGAGTGTAATTTTCCAAGTGATCATTTTCCCAAACCTAAGCATCCATCCACAGCTATGCTTGGGATCAGTGATCCTGTTGTCACACAATCTATCCGAGGTTTCTCATGAATGGGAGGTGTCCTGAGTGGGAGATATGGAGTCCCAACCCAAGGATTGACTATTTAATCCAAAGTTAATTCTGAGCTGCGCTGCAGAGCAGTACAGGCAATAATATAGACAGTGCATATAGGAAGTCTCAGGGAGGCACTTTCAACAGAATCAACGCCTGTTAGTTGGTATTCTGTGGACTGTTCAGAGGTACAGGCAGCTGCTAAATGCCCTACCAGAAGTAGGGCTCTTCAGAGAAGATACTAAATCTTATGAAATTACACAGTCGTAGTAATTGAGAGCACGAAGCTGATTTCCATAACCGAGTCTCGGGTCACATAAAAAGTCTTAAATAAAATGACACTGAGAAAAGAACCCATTCAAAATCCAATCAAACCATTATCTGCAAACCTGAGTAATACCAATCTCAGAGTCACATTATGTTCTTGCACAGAGGCGAGTGAAAAATTTAAAAATCCAAAATGGTGGCACCAACATGACCAAAGTTCTGGGAATCCATTTCTAACCACATAATGAAGACATACTGAAGGCATGACCCTCCCTACTCAAGTCCTGAGTTCTACAAACCTAAGGGGCTCCCAGCCCATGCTGACTCCACATTTATTCTCAGCACCCAAGAGTGCTTGGCATTTCACAGTTATTAAGTCTACTGGATTATGGTCATTTGTTTAACACTCCTTTCAGGTAGAAGAGTGTTCTCAAGCTAAGTACTCCTTGACTTAAACTCTCCCCTCAAACATGAAGCTTGGGGCCAAATGTTTCTTTTTTTTTTTTTTAATTTTTTATTTATTTATGATAGTCACAGAGAGAGAGAGAGAGAGAGAGAGAGAGAGAGAGAGGCAGAGACACAGGCAGAGGGAGAAGCAGGCTCCATGCACCAGGAGCCCGACGTGGGATTCGCCAAACCACTGAGCCACCCAGGGATCCCTTGGGGCCAAATATTTCATACTTCACATCTGCTCTCTTCAAATCATTTTTCTCTCCTGTCAATTGAGATTCTTTTATCTTGCTTAACTATATTATTTCTATAAGGCACCTTACATCCTTTCAGGAACAAGGTACGTATGCAAATAAATCAAAGCTGAGTTCTCCAGGTGCAAAACAACAGAGAAAGCTTACATGTCAGCAATGCCAGAATAAAGGAGGTTTTTTTGTTTTGTTTCGTTTTGTCTTGGTTTTTTTTCAGGTGTTCTCTATCTGACTTAGACTATTTGCCTGGTAACAGCTCAGGCCTATGCAGCTGAGCAAAGCACTCATGGCATAATGACAGTAATTGTATCACTTAGTTTCATAATATACACATAATAATGCAAGTTTACTTCAGTTATGGCATCCATTTCATAGATGGAGAAGATAAAACACCAAGTGACTGGAACAAGGGCCTCCGTGTGGCACTGACAAGGCTAGGGCTTCAAGGACCCATGGGCATTTACACTCTTCAGACAGGTCTGAACCCTGATACAGTCATACCTGGGCCATTGGCATTGGGCTTGCCCCCAAAACAGCTGCTATGTTTACCAAGGACACAGATTTGCCATCAATGCCATTCATATCCCAAAGATATAATCCCATATCAACCTAATCGTGGCCCTTTCTAGCCAGAGCAAATGATTTTTTATTCTTCTAAGTTATGAGAGTTTTACCACCTCCAATAATACTGATACTTGCACATTTGGTAATGTGAAAGGATGTTTGTGCTCACTCCGCCTTTAGCTGAATACCTGCTCCTATAGGGCCAGACGTCAGCCCCAGAGAACAAAGGGCTTGCTTGCTCTTACCCTTCAGGTTGGGCCAAAGGATGCCTCAACCATCTCCAGGTCAAAACCACTCCACCCCAGGGACAGCAATACCACATGAATGAATGGTTGTTGAGTTACTCTCTGACAACCCAACCATGAAAACCTCCCCAGGATGAAAATGCAGAGCCCTGCCATCAGATCAAATGGGAGTATGTTTTGTCTTCCCACACCCAGCTACAACTGGCATGGGCTATAAATCCATTCCATAACTGAAGCCAAAGAATGTCAGATTGTAATGAATTTTCCTCTCCATAAACCTAGAGTGGACTTAAAAAACCAACCAACCTTGAAAGGAAAAGCCTAGATCCTATTACTACTTCCCCCTGAACCCTTCAGACCTCTCTAACTGGTGCCTCGCTCCATAAACTATCATTAGCGGGGGAAGCAGGTAGGTGGCTCTGCTGGAGAGGAAGGGAGGCCAGCAAGAAGTGGAATGTAGAATGGAGTTCTTTTTAAAAATGCCTCAGTTAATTCCTGAACTTGGAAGTGGCAACTATTCCATAGGCAGAAGAGGAAAAAGATGGGTGCCACTAGGTGCAGATACAATTCGAGCAGTTATCAACCAATTCACTTATTTATAATTAAGATTTCTAGGTATCTCCATCATTTGGAACAACCTACAACCCCAAAATAAAAAGCACCCCAAATCAGTGAGAAAATCCATTGCCCTACAGCCTATGGAGACTGGAAAGCCCAAGAGGGCAGGGCCATTGACTTCGTGAGTTCAGACCCTTGCAGCCCTGAGCCCACAGTAGGGTCCCCAGGACCCTCCTCAGATCACATTAATAAGCACTCAGGTAGCCATCAGGGGCCAGGTATGGTTCTGAGCAACTTACCAATATGATAACAAATACATAAAATGAAGTGCGGCCATCTGATTTTCCCTGGGATGCTCCAAGTCTCTCCTTCTCAGGATCAGACGAAAGGGCAGGATGAATATCTATCTCATCTGGCAGCCCCTGGGGCCTCACCGTGTTGCAGTAAGGTATGTTAAACATATTCATGGTGATTATCTAAAGCTTCTCGAAAGGTTACACTTGGGCTCCTTGCTCTTGGTGGCACAGGCAGATGAACACTTTTTTTTTTTTTTTAAATAATGGAAGTTGTTCTGAGCAGATGCTCAGACAGGATAATTTTGCATTATTTGTAAAGGTTGAAGTCATATAAAGGAGGTATTATGGTAATCTATAAATAATATCATGGAAGTGGTACTTAAAGCCAGCTTTTCTAAAAACTGAGGTGAAATTCACACAACATGAAATTAATCATTTTTAAGTAAACAATTCAGTGGCATTTAGCACATTTGCAATGCTGTACAATCACCACCTCTATCCAGTTCCAAAACATTTTCATCATGCCAAAATAAAACTCCATACCCATTAAGCAATTATTCTCTGTCCACCCCACCCCCACCCCATTCCCTGGCAACCACTGATCTGCTTTCTATTTCCATGAATTTATCTATTTTGGATATTTCACACACAGTTGACCCTTGAACAACATGGGGGTTAATAAGGCTGCTAACCCCCCCACAGTTGAAAATCCGCATGTAACTTCTGACCCCCCCAAAGCTTATCCTACTATTGACCAGAAGCCTTACTGATCACATGAACAGTCGATTAACACATCCTCTGTACGTCATATGTATTCTATTACTATATTCTTACAATAAAGAGAAAATAAAATGATATTTTTAAAAATCATAAGGGAAAAATATATTTATAGTACTCTGCTGTATTTATTGAAAAAGGTCCACAGATAGGTGGACATGCACAGTTCAAGCCCATGTTGCTCAAGGGTCAACCGTGACAAATGGAATAATATAATAGGTAATACTTTGTGACATTTTTGAGCATGATGTTTTTGAGGCTCACTTAAATTGCAGCATGTACAAGTACTTCATTTCTTTTTATGGCTGAATAACAGTCCACTGAATGTGCATTCCACAATTTGCTTACCCACTCACTCACTGATGGACGCTTTGTAACCACTGTGATTAGAGCTACTATATACATGAATGGTCAAGTGTGTGTTTGACCACGTGCTTTCAATTCTTTGAGGCATACATCTAGAACTGGAATGGCTAGAACTAGCTTTTGATGTACAAAATACCCAATGTTATAATGTGCTTGGGACTGATGCACCCGAAATCTCAAGTCTTCAATGTTTGTTCCCAGGGGTGGTGAATGTTCAACTTTCCAATAAACTGAGGTTCCAGGTTTCTAGAGCTCCAAGACTGCATTTGCTCCAGTACTAAGGATAATAATGATAATTATAATAACATACGGAAAGTAACAGCTCTTGACCCTGACTGAGTCAAGCGTGACACTCAGTATTGTATGTGCTATACACTACCATTGCCATTCTCCAGGGAACAAGTCATGTGGCTCCAGAGCCCAGACTCTTAACCAGTAAGCCATTTTTCCCATTTTGCATTGAGCAACCCCATCAGCAGCAATCGGTATCTAAGCTGAGTACTTTCTGGATTTTAGCTCCAGCCCACATTCCCCTGTCATCACAGGAAGGGAAATCTTTGGCTCAGGATAGGTCATCCCACTCTGCAGAGTACTAGACCCTAGGACCCCCTCAACATTACACGTGTCTAACGTCTGTCATCATTATGACACCATGAGCTCCAGGAGAGCAGGGACCTCCTGCCCCAGCACCAAACATCCAGCACTGACACAATGCCTGGCATCCTGCATGCATTCACTGAGATTGTGCTGGAGGGGAGCTGCAATAACCTATTCCTCTACCAGCATATCCTGCACAATCTTCATTCATCACATCCAACCTCATACACCTCTCAGAAGCGGATGTGGATCCATACCTCCCCTTTATGACTTCGCTCCTCCTCATCCATGCTGCAAGACTTCGCCAAGGACTCATTCCTCCCAGCCAAGCCCAGGAAAGTCTCTGCCTCAAGGGTCCTGTGCCCACGTGGCCCAGATGCTTACAGGGACACATGGGCCTGGCTGTCCCCAGCCCAACAGTTGGTACTCAGTTAAAGACAAACATGTGATAATCCTTAGAACAGGCCTATGACCTTGATGGTTAATGGGCAGTGTCTTCAGTTCTCATAAAGGAAATTTAAAATTTGTCCTTCAGTCACCCAGATGATCATCCAGAACTAATATTTCTCCAACCCAGCATACTCAGTAAATAACTCCTGTTGGACGGTATATTAGTCTCCAACCCATTGGTAAAACTAAAACCAGTTTGTTTAAGTGGCCATTTTCTTTTCCTCTTTGGATTTCTTCCAGCAGCTTAATAAGGAACAAATGAAGCCTTTGAGATTCCCTCACTGTGGAGGTGAACGTGCCCTGATTCAGGGGACATTAAAGAACACTGGCCAGTGGAAGAAAGCTAGCCACAAAACCTCCTGTCATGCCATGTGCCATCGGATTGATTTTATTGAGATGCATTCATTCAGGTTCCTGATCCCCTCACTCACCCACCTTCCCCAGGCAGGTTTATAATTGCATGAGATCTTGGATAGCCCATGAGAGGCATCTGCTCCTTCCCAGATCACAAATGGACAGGCTGTACCATCTCCATGACTACTGCAGACTGATGGCCAAGAAAATTGTCAGTGACTACCTTCAGGTGTGAAAGCAGGTGTTTTTAACTCACTCAAGGCAGGATTTTCAAGGGTACAAAAGCTCCTTTTAGCCCAAATAGACGCTATCACTAAGAGAAAACCAACCAGCCTCCAGCACCAATGGTGGATAGGCCTGGAGGACCTCCCCACTAATTCCCCCCTCCCCACAGAATGTGGATACCACAGATCCCAGCAGGAGAACTGCACAGGCAGGACCCCACCACTGAGTCTGGGCTCAATCTGCTCTGCTGCGTTTCTTCTGGGCTCCATTCAGAAGCTCTTGCTTTTCAGAGGTGGCATTCTTCATAGGATGGGGAGCCATCAGCTCTAAGAAGTAGGCTTTGATCTAGCAACTCCCAGAGATTTGGCCTAGAAAAGCAGACAGCTGCTCAATAGGAAAAAGACCACCAGACAATGATGGGAAAGGACCTGGTGAGGTCTGAACCTCAGCTAAATCTCATCCCTGAGACCAGGGATGGCTCCCTCTGCCAGTCCAGACAGCTGGCCAGAGGCAGATGAGGCTGCCCTGGCTAGTGGGTGGCCTGGTTCAGGAGAGTGCACCACAAGGTCACTCAGCCAGTCAGCACTCATCCACACTGGATGCACTGAAGGTCCCACAATCTGCAAAAAGTCAATCATTACATTGAAAGAACAGGTAAGAAAGAGAATCCCAGGTTGAGGACATGTGTGGATAGTCATTAGAATTTCATTTCCTCCCATGGACTAGTCCAGCCATTTTCAATACTCAAGTCACAAGATAAATTATCCTGTTCAGATTTGCATAACATTTTATTTTGTGGTGTCAGGAGTGACACCACAGAAGACCAAGAGGTCACACAGGCTTTGCTGTGCAAGCAGGCAGTAAGCTAGCAGTAGGGGCTGCACTGGGGTCAACACAGAGCCCCAACGGTGGTTGGAGCACACCCTTCCAGGGCTCCTGGCTGAGATGCCATAGCTGTGAATTTGACTAGCAGTTTATAGTCAGTTTTGAGGGCATCCAAGAGCTCCCTCCTCCACTGCTCTTTTGTTACCTGGTAGCAAACTCTTCCACTGATTTCAGGGAAGGGCAAGCAATATGGTCTGAGTCCATTCTTTTAAAGCTCACATCCAAAAAACCAACCACTGAATGTTTCACTCTTTAAAAAAAAAAAAAGGTTGTGTTTTTTTTTTTTAATTTATTTATTCATGAGAGACACAGAGAGAGAGAGAGAGAGAGTCAGAGACACAGGCAGAGGGAGAAGCAGGCTCCATGCAGGGAGCCCAACGTGGGACTCAATCCCGGGTCTCCAGGATCACGCCCTGGGCCGAAGGCGGCGCCAAACCGCTGAGCCACCAGGGCCACCCTGTTTCACTCTGTTTTTGAGCTTTTTGTTTTATGTTTCCTTTGCACATCTATCCAGGTTTCCCATGAGAGGGTTACGTTTCTCCGAGGAAAGTACTGAAAACACAGAGAAGTCTACAAATATCATACAAGCAAGGCAGTTGGATCCCAGGGGCTGGGCCAGTCTTCTCCAAAGCAGCTTTCTTGGCTTCCTGTCGCTTTTTCATTTCAAGAAGACACACCTTATTTTGTTCATTAGCAAACACTCCAGGAAGACGAGTGCCTGCTGTTTCTCAGCTCAGGCCCTCTGCTTCTCCATGCTCACCGGCTGGAAATTTGGGTGGGAAGCACTGAAGTGAAAACTGATAATCTGAGGGGAAATCATACTTAGGATATGTACTAAATATTCAATAAATGGTGACAAAAGATTGACTAAAAATGGAAAATAAATTGTGATCCAGGTAGAAGATAAGCCATGGAAAGCCCAGCTTGTGTCTTGTGTCCCTGCATGGGCCCTGTGCCTGTCACTGAACAGGCAGCACATAAAGCTCATCGCAAATCACCTCCTCAAGGTTTCTAACAAAGTTCTGAGGTTTGGTTCTCCCGGGGCAGCATCCCCACCGAGGGAGAGGTAAATCCAAGGGGGTTCCAGACACACAGGGGTCCACTCTTCCCATGCCCAGGGGATCTGAAGGAGACCAGGGAGTCCTCCCGGAGGACACACCTTCAGGGGTTACAGTGTAACCTATGCCCCCCACATCTTCCGTCTGACTGGCTACATGCCGCCCCAGTTCGCTGATCTGAAATCCAAGCCACACACACTGCAGTCACCCCTGTCAGCCTCCTCTCTTGCCCCTGCGGCCCCCCCTGCCCTCTGGCAAGGGGCTGACACACTGGGGACACATGCAGTGTTTGCCTCAGTCAGTGTTGGGCCGATCTTCAGGCCCTTCAATTTGTAATCTATTAAGAATTTCATCACATTATCTTCTCTAGTGCTTCATTACTTTTCTGTACTGCCAAGAATTCCCTGTACAGCTGGCTTATTAGCACTAGTTACATTTCGCTTTCTTGCCATGGGACAGTGGGACTTAGCCAGATGAGTTGTCTTGAGTTCCTAAAATGTGCAAGTATTTTGGCAACTATATTTCTCTGGTGCTTAAAATCTAAAGAAAGGGGGGAGCTGGCTTTCTCAAGGGTTAACACGAGGAAACCGCAGAGCAGAGCCACCCAAAAAGAAAACCCCAGAATGATGTGTCACCGCAACAAAGACACATCGATACTTTGTTGGAGGCCTTCCCTGTATTCTCCCCAGGGAGTGGCAAGGTTATCCAATCCACAGCCATCATTCTTGATTTGGTGACAGTCACTCTATATCACTTTCAAGAAATTATGAATGAGAACTCAGGAATCTGATTTCATCCCCAGTTGCCCCTCCCAAGACTAAAGTTAAAGGGAACCCACTTCTTCTGATCCCTCTGGCCTGGCCTGCCTCTGAGGCATACACTTCCAAAGCCTGCTTATTTCAAAGTCTCAAATATGGCTCCTATGCCATGTTTATGCAAGGTAATAGCATCGTGGAGGTAAAGAAAAAAAAAGCTATTACTGGAGATGGGGTGCTTTATAAGTATCATCAATATCATAGCATGTTTTATAGCTTGAGAAGTCCTCATTGGACATTTGTCCAAAAAAGCGGGGGGGGGGGGGGGGGGGAATCAATCTCATTTATAATTGCATCAAAAATAATAAAATATCTCAGAATAAATTTTACCAAGGAGATAAAAACTCTATATACCGAAATGTATAAGACATTGATGAAAGAAACTTGAAGAGAACACAAATAAGTGGAAAGACATGTAATGCTGATGGATTGGAAAAATTAATATTGTTAAAATGTCTATACTACCCAAAGCAATGCACAGATTGAATGCAATCCCTATCAAAATCCCAATGGCATTTTCATGTAACTAGAATAATCCCCAAATTTATGGATCCCTAGAAGATCTCAAATGGCCAAAGCAATCTTGAAAAAAGAAGAAAGCTAGAGGCATCACATTTTCTAACTTCAAGCTGTATTATAAAGCTATAGTAATCAAAACATTATAGTACTGGCATGAAAACAGACACATACATCAATGGAACCGAACAGAGAGCCCAGAAATAAACCCACCAAAATAGGGTCAGTTAATTTACAACAAAGGAGAGAGGAATATGCAATGGGGAAAGGAGAGTCTCTCCAACAAAGGTGCTGGGAAAACTGGACAGTCACATGCAGAAGAATGAAACTGGACCACTCCTTTACACCATACACAGAAGTAAATTCAGAATGGATTAAAGTCCTAAATGCAAAACAGGAAACCATAAAACTCCTAGAAGAAAATATATGGCGTAAAGCTCCTTGACATCAGTCTTGGCAATGAGTTTTTGGACTTGACACCAAAGTCAAAGGCAACAAAAGCAAAACAAAACAAAACAAAACAAAAAACAAAACTCAATTTCATATAAAAATTACTTGGGGAAGATGAATCTAGCACAGCCTGCCACTCTTCCTCTATCTTATAACATCCATCATAAAAGTCAGCCAGAGCGAGTATTGAGTATGGAAGGAAGTTCTTCCCTCTGGAGCTGACCCTGAGGCTGTCCCCGCTTGCTGCACCTCCTCCCATCCTTCTCTGCACCTCCCAGCACCTAAAGGCAGCCTGCACTGAAAGCCAGAGGAACAGGGATCTGCCAACAGGGAGCAAAGACACTCAAAAGCAGAAAGCACAAAAGTCAGATTCTTCATCGTTCTCTTAGAAACACTGATTCTGTCTTCATGACGAAAAACATTATATGGTCTCATTCATTTGGGGGAATATAAATAGTGAAAGGGAATAGAGGGGAAGGGAGAAGAAATGGGTAGAAAATATCAGAAAGGGAGACAGAACATGGAAGACTCCTAACTCTGGGAAACGAACTAGGGGTGGTGGAAGGGGAGGAGGGCAGGGGGTGGGGGTGAATGGGTGGCGGGCACTGAGGGGGGCACTTGATGGGATGAGCACTGGGTGTTATTCTGTATGTTGGCAAATTGAACACCAATATAAAATAAATTTATTATTACAAAAAAAAAAAAAAAAAGAAAGAAAGAAAGAAAAGCCTAGCAGCCAAAGGTATCCTCCTGCTGGGGGAAGGGGGAGCCTCTGCTTTGCTCATCTGTTTACTACCGCTGAACACTCAGAACTTTTACAAACCACAGTTTTTAACTTGGGGTTTGTCTGGGCTTTCTTAAAGCTGCTCATGTTTGTGTTTGGATCCTGTCCCCCTCCTAATGGATGACCCCCTCCCATAAATCTAACAGGAAGCCTTGACTGCTTCCTTGGTTTTCCTCAACACATATTTCTCCCTTGGAGGGAGGGAGACTCCTTTAAAAAATAATAACTCTCAGCATATACAGGGAATATCACAAATAGGAAGAGACTTGCCAACTAGCCAGAGGCCCCCCTCAGACATGGGAGGAAACCAGGATGCTCTCATTAATACTGTATTTCAATATTAATTGATATTATTGCCAAAAGAGCAGATCTTAAAAGTTATTACAAGGCAAAAAAAAAATTGTAACCATGTGAGATGATGAATCTTTTTTTTTTTTTTTTTTGAAGTTTTGAGATGATGAATCTTAACTAAACTTAGTGGGATAATCATTTCAGTCTGTACATATGTCAAATCATTATACTATACGTCTTAAACATACACAACGCCACATATCCAGCATCTCCCAAAACTGGAAAAAATAGTGATCAATGCTTTTATCCATGTCTGTCTACAGACAGTATGATTTCAAGTCCTAGAAATATTCTGTAGTTTTTCAAATTAAAAGTTGCTGCTGACACACATTCGTAAACAAATTGGATTGCTCATACTAGCCTTTTCTACTCAGGGAAATCACCCTTGTCCTTAGCAAAGAGGCTACCTGCAGAATTGGTCTTTAGCCCTGAATATCTGAAGAATGATTAAATAATGTGGGAAAACTCTCACCGTGGCTCTCATATGCATGCTCACACATTCACTATTCTTTCTTGCTATTTGTTAATTGAATAAGCCATAATTGAGTGTGTCCATTTTACTTTTGATGTTCATGTGAGTATGTTGTTAATAAAGCAAGCTTCAGGCCACCCCACCAGTCACTGATCAAGGGAAGGAAATGCCTGAAACAAAATCCTCCTAAATCTATTTCTGCATTGGCTGCTGAGCTAGCCTCTGAGTGTGAAGGACTCAGAGGCTGTGCCTGGCCCCACTTGCAGCAGTGCCATTCATGCAGCATCCACAACATGCACACAGGCACCTGCCCACCACCAGCAGTTTAGGGACCTTGCTCTATTCGGGATAGGCCCAGGGTTGGAGGGAGTGAGGAAGCACAGATTAAAGATGCCTCCAGAGAAGCATTTCCAAATGTGGGTGTCCCCTGTCATGTCCTATCGCTGGGAACAAGTCTCTGCAAGTCAGAAGACACTCTGGTCTGATGCATGAGAAGGATCTCCTATGACATACGCACACACAGGCGTATGCACACGTGCACGCACGTGCACACATACACACAGAAGCATACTTCCACACACCTAAGAATTTTCCTGGGACTAGGCAGGTCATTTCTACTTTTTTTTTTTTTAATGCTGGCAAATATTTCAGAGCTGAACACATCTGGAACTGGGAGAGATCTGTGGCCCCGCTCTGTGGTTTCCACCCTGTCACCTACCTCCTGATATTCCTCACTGCCCTCCAGACACCACATACTAATGCCTATATGCATCAATCTCTTCTATTAATTTTTCATTTTTATGAATAAAAAATTCACAACTGCTCATCAGAACTCCTGACTATAAACAGATAACATGTGGCTATAAATTCAATCTGAAGCAAAAAACATTCTTTGTCAAGGTCAGCTGCCTCACTGGACCCAATGCAGGGACAGAAGGTGCTCCCCTCTGCCTCTAAGGGGACCCAGGCTTTCAGGGACCCTGGACCAAATAGCCTCTCATTTCCTAGACAAAGAGCCTGAGTCCTAGAGGTGGAATCCTGCCCCCTCCCCAGCTGGGACAGCTCTGCCATTACAAGGTACAGGGTGCCAGGAGCTCAACAAGAGTATCTGGCTGATATATACAATTACAATGTGTGCTCCCACCATCTCACTTCTGGAGACTTTAATTATGTGAATAGAAAGAGTAATTAGGAAAGGTCCACTTTTCTTCCATTTTGTTTGCTTTTCTAGTCATTCCTTTTCGGCAGTTGTGAATGCATCTGTGAACTGCCATCCATCCTCACTGTGCCTTCCTCCTGCTGGGGGACTCTAAATCCTAATGTGTAGCCCCTCTGCATGCCTTCTTTTCCACCAATATTCTCACAGCTTTCTTAAATTTTATTTTCAATCACAAGAAAACACAACCGCATCGTAGTGAAAAGCCACAGGAGCCAGAGTCCAAGTGGCCAAACCCCTCTCCAGGGAAAAGGCCTTCCTGCCGTGTGCTCCCCAACTGAGCAGCACCTCAAGTGCAACACGTGAGACTATCCACGATGCACCACACTCCTCAAAAAAGCCCTAGTTTTACAAGAAGAATTTTGCCAGGAAGGGAGTCAAAGATGTTTGGAAATCTACCACTAAATGGGAAGTGAAGAAACTATGCTTCCTAGAAAGCCCAGACGGGGTACACATTTGGGTGGTTGAAGGACAGGCTCTTGGCTCTTGGAGAGCTCCTCAGTGCCCCCATGCCTCCATTTCTCATCCACAAAGTGGGGTCACAGTACAAGTGCTGATGTGGTAAGGCTGGAAAAGGCATGGGACAAGTCAGGCATGGAAAGCTCTCGGAATGCACCTGGGACCTGCAGCTCTAAATCCTCCCTTGAGAGCTTATAACAAGCATCGCCTTGGCCTTCAGACTTCATTCATTCAACACACTCAGTCACTGCTTATCTACTGAACATCAAACAAGCAAAGGAGCTGGGGGAGAGGCACCAGGCTTCCTGGTCTCGGGCCCCGGGAGCCCGGGCTGTCATTCCTCCCGGGCTGAGTAAAGCCCCAGGGGCCATCTACACACCACACACAGCACACACAGTGAATGACCAGTGCGAGTGACTAGCGGACAGCTTTGGTCTCAGTGGAGTGGGCACCCCCCAAATCAAAGAGCTTTGCTTTGAGCAAAGACGTTTGTGGATGTCCCCAGGCTTCTGCCAGAGCCCATCCATCCCATGGGAGTGTGGGCCGCTCCCCCTCTGCAGTGCCAGGGCAGGGTGGGCGGTTGGGGCTTGGCCAGCCTCCCCCCTCCCCGCCACAGGCCAAGGGGCAGGGGCGGAGGCCAGGCTGGCTGCGGTCATGGCAGGGTAGGGGCGGCCCGGGGTTGCTGTTGGAGCCCAGGTCCCGTGGGCAAAGGCTCCATGGGCTGCTCCCTCCCAGGCTCACCGCCCACTGTCTTGGACAGGACGTTGCAGCAGTGACCACTGACACGGAGGAAATGGTGAGGGAGGCACAGTGCTCACAGGGGAAGCCTGGGAGTTCTGACGGCGACTTAGGCCCCTGAGCTCCAGGGAGCAGAATGCAGCAAGGGGGACTCCTCAAGTGACTGCATGTGCCAGGGCATAGGACAGAGTGGCATGTGTGTGGCAGGCTGTCTGTGGTATGTGGTGTGTGTGTGGTGTGTATATGTATGTGGTATGTATATGTGTGTGGTGTGTGTATACGTGTGTGGTGTGTGTACACGTGTGTGGTATGTCTGTGTGTGGGGTGTGTGTATTATGTGTAGTGTGTATATGTGTGTGGTGTGTGTACATGTGTGTGGGGTGTCTGTGTGGTGTGTGTGTACATATGTGTGTAGTGTATATACATGTGTGTGGTGTGTGTATATGAGGTACATCTGTGGTATGTGTGTGGTGTGTATATGTTCCTGTGTGGTGTCTTTGTGGTGTGTGTGTCTTGGAAGGAGGAAGACACAGAAGCAGCTGTGACCCGCAGGTCCCCTAGAGTAGGTGCTGACCTCTGTCCCGCTCAGCCACTGGAGTGACAGGACAGTGATGGAAAGCCTGGGGTGCATCCACCAGCAGACCACAGGGGTGACTTCTAGATCCACAAGAAGATTCCTGTCTGCGCTAAAAGATTGGGGAAACAAAGCCTAGGAGTAATGCATTTCAAGCTAGTGTCTCCCAACAAGAACTGCCCAAAACTCCACTCACAATCAGGCAGCCGCCACGCAGTGGTGCCTGACCTACAGGCCTACTGACACCCTCTCTCCCGACCCAAGGACATGGCTGGAGGACGAGGCCCCAGTGGGCACTGGTCGGAGGAGGGGCGGTCCGTCCTGCCAGACCAGAGCACAGGGGCACGGGGCTGGGCATGCCACAGTCTCTGCCGCAGGTTCCCAAATGCGGCAGCAGGGGCCTTGTGGTCTCAGGAGAATCACAGCTCCCCACAAGACAGTCACACCTATTTCTAGAGAAAGCACAGGCTCTGGAGTCGGGGACCATGACCTGACAGTACTGAGCAGGATGCCACCCCTGGGCCTCGGCGGGCCTGCAGTGGAGGTCAGCAACCCCAGAGCCGCTTCATAGACAAGACTGCCTAGGACAATGCCGGGTGTGGAGCAGCAACCCCACAGACGCCACCGTCGTCAGCATCAGCTTCCCATGCCCCCACCCCACCCCCCGAGGCCCTGGCATCTAACAACAGGCTGAAATCGGGGTTGTGGATGGGTTTTCTGTTTTTGCTCCTCACTTTGGTGGGCTTGGGTCTATGGACATGCAAGTTTCAGATCTGGGCTGAATGACCACACTGCACCCTGGCGCACACCATGTTCACCAAATGTCAATAGGGAGGGGACAGCCAGCTCGCCGGACACCAGTGAAGTGTAGCAATTGCCAGAGGATCTCCTACTGCACTGCATCTTTACCTCATAGCTCTTAGTACACAGCAAACAGGCCACGTGAGAAACCCAGACCGATGGGAGAAACCTGTCAAGTGATGAGACTGGAGGGGAAGAAGGTTTAACAACCCACCCCAGAGAGCATCACATCCTGAAGGGAAGAGGCCAGGGCTTGCCACATGCTACATACACGCACAGACCAATTTCCATGTCTCTAAATGCCGTGTTGGGTTGGATAAGGTAGCGAACGTCTAATCTGAACAGACCCAAGTGCCAGAATGATTACAGAGGCAATCTACCTGCAACCAGAGAATACTAGCTTAGGGGTGCAGTGGGGGGGGGGGGGAGTGAACACCTCCTTCCTGGAGAATCTTCTCTCTGCTTCAGGGGGTAGCTGACCTGAGTTATCCTAGGAAGCAGGACCAACCAATCCATGCAGGATTGGGCCTCTTGGGAGGTTGGTCACCAGCGGGAGAGCATCTCTAGCATGTCAAAGCCATTGTTGGCTAACAAGCTCTAGTTCTTTCTCATGGCTCCGAGAGCCTTTGTGGGCTTTCTTCTTGAGGCATTCTGATAGCAAGTAGGCTCCTACAGACTGACTCATGTAGGAAAATTGAGTCTCTAACAAAATCATCTGGGTCTATCGGCATCCCTGACTGCTCCATGGTGTGGGCACCACATACTGGGAAGCCTAGTGGGACACATGGCAACCATGTTCAGGTAGACTGGAAGCACTCACAGCCTGTGTCAGCAGATGGGGAGCACTCACAGCCTCAGGCGGCAGCTGTATGAAGGCAGATGGGGGAGCACTCAGAGATTGGGGGCAACTGTGTCAGCATATGGGGGAGCACTCACAGAGTCAGCATATGGGGGAGCACTCACAGATCAAGGGGCAGCTGTGTCCCCAGATGGGGGAGCACTCACAGATCAGGGGATGTCATGTGGACGTAAGCTGGGAGCAATCAGCCTCGGGGATGGCCATCTTGAGGTAGATGGGGAGCACTCACAGGTCAGGGGATATTGTCTCCAGGTAGAGTAGAAGCAGTGCACAGACCACGTGAGGCTCCCACATGCTCCTGGCTGGGGCCTGATATGGTCCAGTTTACAGCCCCTTCCAGCACTATTTCCTCCCTGGGCGGCTTTCCAGGTTGGATGAACTAAGTCTATCAACTACCTTTGCTCAGGCAGTGAAAATCCTGAGCAGTTTCTGCCTGACTTCTCACGGGGAAAAAAAAAAAAAAAAGTAGAGACTGAATCTCTCCGTGCTTCAGCACCCTAACCCACAAGAGGCTTTTTCTAAAGAGGCTTTTTTTTTTTTTTTTCTAAGCCTCCATATCCCAGCCACTTAATAACTCTTTACAAAGCCCTGCAGGGATGAGGCATGAGTCGGCCTCAGATCTCAGGCTGCAAGGGAAGGTCCTGGACAGCTTCACCTGCCAGCAGACAGTGGGGCCAGGGGAGGCCACTCCTGACCCAGAGCCTCTGCAATCATGCCAGCCTGCCCCGTGCACTGTGAGGGTCTCCTGATCCTCATGATAACGTCTGTCTAGTGCTTCTGAATGATGGTCACCTGGGACACGGGTCCCTCATATCTACAAAACCAATCAGCCAAGTGTTTCCCTGCAAGCATTCAAGCCTTAAATATCCAGACGCAGAATCTTAATGATGGTCTTCATTAAATAAGACTTTGTTTAAAAAATACAACATAACCTCAGTGGGAAAGACCTGAACTCTGTGGTCTTACCAGCACCAAGGTCCTGAGGCTCCTTGGGCCCACATTTATGTTAGCCTGGCAGGGAAAATCACTGGCTGGCCTCCCCTTGCTCTGGCCACACTCTGTCCTGCTACGGGACCTGGTTCTTAGATCCCCATGGCCTTTCCTCCTGATCTAAGACAGTCACATGCCACATACCCATTGAAGGATTTTTAATATACATCATGCTTAATGTGTCAGAATGTCTCTTGTGTCAGTGGAGTGCAGAGAATACAACGAAGAAAGAGAAGACCCAATGGCCGTCCAGGGCCTCAGTTTCTCCACGGCCAGGGAAGGGTTGGAGGAATGGGCTCCCGGGTTCTCCCAGCTTCCAGACACCATAGGAGTCCATGAGCAAGGCCTGGGAATGCCTGCTGTTAAGCTGATTCTCAGTGAGCCGAACTTTAAATACATGCCTCCTTCAACACGACCAGTAACTATTAAATGCACAGAGCAACATGGGCTTTACATAGGGGATGTCTCGTCCCCTCCAGGCAGGGTGGTGACAGAATCACAGCAGTGTCTGGAGGAATCTCAACAGGCAAAAGCAGCAGGTCCTTTGCCTTCAAGGCAACTAAAATCTAGGGAAGAAATAGGAATTGAATACTTAAGAACTTTAAACAATGGGAGTAAACAATAGGGCTGTTACAAGGGCAGGTATTTTCACTGGTAAGTGAATCACCAGGTTAGTTAGCGTCACAGGTACTCAACAGAGGAAGGATCATGACCAGTCAGTGTGCTGGCCCGACAGTTTACAGAGAGAATGGTTAGCGCCTGGAGCTCTGTTGTTGTCTTATTTCTTAATCCATAATACTCACAAGGGAAATAGTGGCATCCTAGTAGCATCCAGAGCCCCGGTACCACCACGCACTGAACCCAGCTCTTGGCAGAGTGCTGTCTGGCTGGGCTCCTTCCCCTGCTGCAGGACGGGGATCCTCCACCTGCCTTCTACGGGGTGTCTAAAGATGCAGCATGGCCACGCTAGGGAACCATTCCAAAAGCTGGGGGAAGCGTGTGAGAACAGTCACTAGTTCTTACCCGACACAGGAGGCTCTCAACTACTGCTCCTACATGACGGTGGACAGATGGACCTACAACACTGGCCTCCCCCCCCATGACGTCATTACATTGCGTTTACCACAGCCCCTGCTCTCTGAGCTCGGAACCAGTACGCTGCACACTTGCCCTAGGCAGAGTAAACCCAAGACCCCTAGCAGCTCTCCAGGTGTTCCCTGAATGCCACGTGGGCTCCCTCCAGAAGACATCTGTGCAGGGTCACGCTGGCGTGGGGGTGCAGGTCACATCCCAGGGTGTCATCACTGTGTGGGCCTGCTCCTGCACCCCTCCCATGCCTGCCTCGAGGATGCTGGCCTGAGCTCTGGGTAAAGGACCCACCCCATCCAGTGGCATGTTTCCCCTGCTCTGGCATCCTCAGCTCACAGTGTATGACTACCCTTTCAACCAGTTCCCAGGGTAGTAAATAAAGGTCTGTATGACATGGCATGGATGTCAGTCAGTGGGCATACAGCCAAACAACACAGACGTGACTTTCTCAGGCTGAATGGATAGAGACCATCCATCTGTGGGGGGAGGGGGGCACACACCCACACAACCAGTCTGGGTGCCCTGCATCTCTAACAGGAGGAAAGGGCAGAAACAGGAGGAGCTCACCATGTGATGAACAAAGGTAGAGTAGCTTCCTGCCCACTTAGCAGGGCCCTAACCTTGCCCTGCTCCACCAGCTAGGGGCTCATCGGCACACACGGTGTCAAAGGCCAGGTAAAGACTTCTTACAGTCACACGCAGTTCTACCTGAGTGTCCCTCCCCTTCTACAAGCATCTGCGGTGTTACCCTGTCTTCCAGCTGTTCATGGTGGCTGGGGGTGGGAAGGCGTGCACGTACGTGTCTTGGCCAATTGAAGATCCCTGAGGGATCAGTCATTTCACTGCACTGCTCCCACCACAGTGAAAACTCAAAGAGTTAAAAATAGACCTGCCCTACGACCCAGCAATTGCACTGCTGGGGATTTACCCCAAAGATACAGATGCAGTGAAACGCCGGGACACCCGCACCCCGATGTTTATAGCAGCAATGGCCACAACAGCCAAACTGTGGAAGGAGCCTCGGTGTCCATCGAAAGATGAATGGATAAAGAAGATGTGGTTTATGTATACAATGGAATATTCCTCAGCCATTAGAAATGACAAATACCCACCATTTGCTTCCACGTGGATGGAACTGGAAGGTATTATGCTGAGTGAAATAAGTCAATCGGAGAAGGACAAACATTATATGGTCTCATTCATGTGGGGAATATAAATAATAGTGAAAGGGAATAGAAGGGAAGGGAGAAGAAATGGGTAGGAAATATCAGAAAGGGAGACAGAACATGAAGACTCCTAACTCTGGGAAATGAACTCAGGGGTGGTGGAAGGGGAGGAGGGCGGGGGGGGGGGTGAGGGTGACTGGGTGGCGGGCACTTAACAGGATGAGCACTGGGTGTTATTCTGTATGTTGGCAAATTGAACACCAATAAAAAATAAATTTATTGTTAAAAAAATAAAGTATATTAAAAGGATTACAAGTTATGACCAAATGATATTTATCCAGACTGCAATGGTAATTTCACTGGTAATTTTTATAACATCAAACAATGTAATATACCACACTAATAAAACAAAAGATAAAAAAATATCAAAAAAAAAAAAAGATGCTGTCTTCTCGACTGATGAGTGCACCTGCTACACACTGTGCAAACACAGGTGAGGAAGCGGGCTTCCCTGTGCCCAGGAAGGGGACAGTCATCTCCTCACCAGCATTCTGTTCTACGTGGTTGGAAGAACCACCAGGAGTATTCTCCCTCTATGCACACCACTCCAGGTGAAAGGCTGCTCCCTGGGCTTGACTCCCATATCTGTGTAACAGAGCAGAACATGCTGGAAGGCCCACACTGTGCAGCACCCAGCCCTGGACAAGGCTCCTGGGCGTGTGTGAGCCATCCCAGGCCAAGTCCTCATGTGGCTGCCGTCTTCCCTGCTCCCCACCCCACAGACAGCTGTAGGCAGCTCCTCCCACGTGTTTCCTCTGGCCCTAGATGACCAGTCAACACTTACCCACCAGCCATCACCTCCTGTGGGTCAGCACTGTATGTGCAACATGGCCCCTTACCCACTTTGCAGGTGAAAACACTGAGCTCAATAGCAACAGCCCAGAGCTGGGCTGGAGGCCAGGTGTGCAGGCTCAGAGGCTGACATGTGCCAGCACGGCCTTACCCGGCCCCTGAACCCAGGACAGCCAGCTCCATCTGTGCCACCACTACTCACACACTGACTTGCTCTCTGTTCCCTGAGGCTGTGGACTTGGAACCAGAGCCTCCTGGGGGAACCTGGGCTCAAGCTCTGCCCTCATTGGCAAAGAGGAAACGGCCCTCGAGGCTCCTGGGGCAGAGTGAAGTGTAAAGGAGTTCCCCAGAGAGTGCTTTCTGACCTTCACAACAGCAGACCAATGTAAATGGTGACAGCAGGACACCCGCTCCCTTCCTCCCAGGATGGCCCAGAATCTACCACAGATGCTCTTCTCATCTAACTCCCCCAGACAACACAGAGGAGCTTATTATTTTTCCCAGTTTCCCAGAGAGGCATGGGGCTCTGTGCTGCCCACTCTCTCCTCCAAGCATGTGGGAGGAACAGAACAGCTGCCTCCTGCACAGGCCCCTCCACTGGGTGTGCCCATCCCCACTCCCTCCCACAGCTTGCTCAGGGTTCCTGAGCCTGTAGGTTGGCTCACCCACCAGCTGCCCATTCCTAAATTCCACCTGGGCACACAGCATGCTGACCCTCACCCCCCGAGTCCCTCAATGGGACCCATGCAGCTCCCTGACCAGGGCCACAGGTCCCCTAGCCCAGCAGAGACTGGAGTTCAGGCCACAGTTTGCATGGTTTCCCCACCAGGGAGCAGGTTAAGTAAGAGGTTTGCAAAGCCTAGTTAGTTCCCCACATGTTTATAAATAACGATGAGGACAGTCACAGGAATACATTTACTCCCCAAATCTGCTGAGAATTTAGAAAATGAAAGGACCCTAAAGAACCCCTCTGCTCTCAGAAAGGGCTGGAGTCAACATCACAAGGATCTCTCTACCAAAAAACATTCAGGGCGTCCTTTGGGAAGGATCTCTCTGGCAGGGGGCTGGGCAGGGAGAGAATATAAGCAGAGAGAGTTCTTAGGACACCCAAGAACATGGGTATCGTACCCTGAGCCCCTGCTCCTCACAGCCCATCACACACAGGGCTCAGACAGTGCCCACTGTCATCTGTCCCTCAGCCTGGACCCTGCCTAAATGCTAGAAGCTCGCAGATGTCTCCTCCCCAGAGACATTGAGGAGAGCCCCATTTTGACACAGAGCCCTTCCACAGGCACCTATTTGAAGCCTCCACATCACAAAAGTGAAATGAACAAATCCAAAGAAAAAAATTCTTCTGTAGGCAAGGAGAACAAGTATAGAAATCATTATATTTTAATTTAGCTCAGATTCTCCTCCCCCACCAACTTCTCCTATATATAAAGTGCCTCTGAAACATGGCAACTCCAGGCCACTGGGAGAAAACGTGCTCTGCGAATAAGCCCTTGGGAAATTATAGCTCAGCCAGGGAGCTGTCCTCTCCAAGGTCCTTGCAGTCAACATGTCACCACATCATACCACCCAGAGAAGCCCCAGGAACCCCAGCCTGCCCTCTTCGGTGGGTTAACGACTCCCCACACATACATATACACATCTCTGGATGGCGGTCCCAGAAGGTGCTGGGGCCAGGCCTTAATCTGCAGGCTCCAAGCTGGCCCTAGAACCATCTCAGGACCTATACAGGCTGGGATGTGTCCCTCCATCTGACCCCAGAAGCTAGAGAAGCCTAAACACACTCTTTGAGAATCAAGTCCTATGAATCCCCTGACCCAGCTTTTGTGATTGAGTCATCAACCTGCATGGATATGTCACAGCTACCGTTTATAACCGTTTATGATGTGAGAGCAGGTGTGTATCAGAAACCGTGTGATGGAAGTCAGAGAAAACCAGACCCCCTGATAGCCCAGAGATGTCTCTCCCTTCTGAAAGCATCCTTCACCCAAAGTGGGTGCAGATCTGTCCTTCTTGGTCACCCAGCTAGAGACCATGGTTCGCATATGAACTACAGAATCAGGGAGAACAGTGGCCTCAAGACAGTCTCTCTGTAGTTCATTCTTGAAGGCAGGATTCCAGCCACAGAATGTTCTGGTTGAATACAGCACAGCCTATTAGCATCATTCAGGCAGCTTCCCACAGGCAATCAGGGCTCAGATGCCCACCCCCCAAGCACCCAGTCCAGACCACCAAGCCTGGGCATGTATCTGGGAACACCCATGTAAGAGTGGCAAACAGCAGGGTAGCATGCTGGTTTAAAGCACTGTGTGCAGTCTTGCATTCAAACAAACCAGAAGCTCAGCCAGCACAGGTCAGCTAGAGGGGGGCTCCCAGAAGCAGAAGGCACTCAGCTGCATCACAACAGGATTGAATGGAAGCAGAACATCCAGGGGTCCGCTCTACATCCCAACCCAAGAAACCAAGTATCTCTGCAGTCATGGGAATCACCATGACTGCAGAGATACTGGCCAACTGCTATGGACGGAACGACCAATGAGGACTAGACTTGGCGACACCAAGCCTACATCCCACAGGAGTGAGCTGAGGGCAGGAGGAAGCACCCACTCCCGGCCTCACCCCAGAGAGAATAGAAGGCCTTTGGGTCTCAGTTTCCAGACACCATTACTAAAACCCTGGCTCAGGGGCACCTGGGGGGCTTAGTGGTTAAACATCTGCCTTTGGCTCAGGGAATGATCCCAGGTCCAGGGATCGAGTCCCACATCAGGCTCCCTGTGAGAAGCCTGCTTCTCCCTCTGCCTGTATCTCTGCCTCTCTTTCTCTCTCATGAATAAGTAAATAAATATTTAAAAAAAAGAAACCCTGGTTCACTAGGGTCCTCAACTCATCAGCTTCTTGCTCATAAAAATCTGGGTACAGTCTCCTACCTGGTTGTCATATTGACCGGTCCCATTAGGATCTCCTCAGTCAACACTCATCTCACCCCCTACAAAAGACTCCAGGAAATCTTGGCACCAGTCATTTCTTTCTAGGGACTATTAAGGTAAATTTATTCTTATAAAATATAGGTTGATGGGCTAGAGTATCACTGGCTAGTAGCTCCATGGTGCATGGTGTTTCTAACTTTTGAACCAAATGGGCACCAGGGCCTTTCCCTTTCCCTGCATTTGAAAGTCTTCATTAAGGAACCTGCTTCCCAAAGTCCATAGATTCCTGGGCAGTCCAGGGATGGCAGGGCTGCCACGCCAGCAGGAGAGAAAGTGCTCATGTACATGTGTGTGTGCGCACGCACAGAGCATAGTACCAACCAGAGAAGGAAAGCCTCCTGAAACCACTGGCACAAAAGCCAAGCAGCATGCCGGTGTTTATGGGGACTCATCTGGGAAGACGGGTTTCTGATAAAGTCTCCACCTGGACTGTGTCTCTGTCTCCTTTACATAAAACATATATATTCTCATATGCAGACACGTATATATGGAATATATACATAATTCCCAGCCTGGGTTTCTGCACTTGGGTCCCTTGCTTTTTTTGGAAACAGGGATGGGAAGCTCTAGCTGTGTGGTTCAGGAAATGGGCAAGGTACCAGAGGCTCCTGTAGAGTATACACTAAAGCATGGAGAAGGAGGGAGAACCTTCTTTATGCAGCTGGTGGCAGACAGAGCCATCCTGGCCCAGAGCCATCTAGGAAAAAAGTCATGTTAACTCTGCTCCTGTGGGTTCCTGGATGGGTGGGGGGAGGGGGGGGACACACGATCTCCAGCCCTGGCCCTCCCTGCGGCCATGGCACAGACATGGGCAGCTGCCACTACAGGGAGGCCACAAGGCTGCTTCCTTTCTTTCTCTTTCTTAAACCCACAGAGTTTAAAAGCAGAACAATTGATTTATTATTTCCTTGTCATATGATGAACTGAATGGCTTGATTTAGCCTCTCCAAAAAGGGCCTATCTTTGTGCCCACACGGGCATGACAAGCTCCCGGCCAATGGGCACTTCTGTGGGGTGTGACGTGAACAGGGGCATTGGAGTGGACGACAGGGATCCTGGTGGCGCTGAGGTGGCCGCTAAGCACATTCTGAGTGGATTCGAGGAATCCTGGGAAGAGAAGAGGTGGTTTAACACCTTCCCCACTGAGAAGAGCAGCTAGTTCCCCGCAAGGCTCCATCCATCTCCCTTCGTGAACACACATCAAAATACGGTCTGGCTGGCAGCTGGTCTCTGGGGCCGTAGGACACACAGACGCCACTGTCTGTCCTCTGGCACCAAAGGTACCTGAAAATAAAATCTTCCTTTGCTGATTTCCTCCAGTGGTCCATCCACTCATCAGTAGCTTTAAGTTTTCCCTTTCACGGAATAAAACTTAACTCCATCCAGAGAAAAGGAGGAAACAAAAAAAGATTCAGGAAACATAATTTAGGCCATGAAAACTAGAAAGAAATGCAACAACAAAAACTATGACACAATCTTCTAAGCAACTTCTCCAAATGCTCTCAGAGTGCCAGCCCACCCAGATCAGAGGGGACCCGGCAACACGCACCCAGGGGGTGGGCTGCTCCTGGACCTGGAAGTGTCTGTGCTTTGGATGCTTCTTCCCTACTCCACTAAGCTTCCCTGACTCCACATTTAAATAAGTCACGAGGTTGAACTGCTGAAGTTCCTGCCAGGAACGCAGCCCTGAGATTAAAATCACATGCAGGGGGCATGTCAGAGCCCTGCAGCGTGCCCCTCAGGCCCACGTAGCAGCACTGGCCTCCCGGATTCCGGGAGTTATGCTGAGCCAGCACCGGGAGGACGATGGACTCCCTGCAACTGGCAGTGTCTTCAAGCTGTGCTGCAACCTACTTTCTCCCTCATTCTCAATGCCGGGAACATGCACCATGGAAGCGGGTGCCCTGCAAAGGCACTGAGGCCAGAGCAGCATTAGCAACAGCCTGGGTCTCTCCTGAGCGGCATTCGTGGGCTCAGGAGGAAGCTGAGAGGAAACACTATGTGCTCGCACTTGTGACGAGGAAAGAGGGTACATAGGACACAGGCACACCCAGTGAATCTTCCTCACAGTGAAGGGTAAGCCATTGGCTGCAGCGAGAAAATAGAGATGCTCTCCCCCTTCCTACCACTATGCCTTGATTCACTGGTCAGGAGCAGGGATAATGAAAGAGGCAAAAAGAAAAACCAACTTAGTTGGCTTATTTCTCTGAAAACCTCTGCTTATTAAAAGCACAAACAATAGGCAGCTTGCTCCATGTTGTTAAGTTCATTAAATCAGGAAGATGCACCACAACCAGGGTTCTGGCCCCAGCTGCAGATGGTACTTACTAGAAGTTACCATGAGGATCTATCCCGTGTCCTCTGATAAATACTTTCTTTGCTTAAAATGACTCAGAGGGCGCCTGGGTGGCTCCGTTGACTGAACCTCTTACTCCTGGTTTCAGCTTAGGTCATGACCTCAGGGTTGTGGGATCGAGCCTTCGGTCTGGCTGTATGCTCAGTGTAGAGTCTCTCTCCCTCTCCCCCTGCCCCTTCTTGCTGCTCTCTAAAATAAACAAATATTTTTAAAAATGACTCAGAAAGTTGCTTCCAACAGTTCTTATAAGTTGCCCACATTGTTAGGTGCATCTCATTTGACATTTCATATTTGTAGAGGTTATGGCATCTCTGGTAAGAACTGTCGAGGTGACTTTGATGGAGTCATTTGCTAATTTTGTATCTTTTGTGACTGAAGATTTCTAATTAGGTGACTAATACGAACACCCCCCCCCTCCACGTCTGATTCTAAATGTGTTCACAGCCTCACAGATCTTTATACTCATTTATGAAATGAAAACAACCCAGAGATTCACTGCTGTCGGCAAACCTCACAAAATTAAGTATGTCTAAGGCTCTCTGTTCTTAGAATAGCTTTACCAAGTTGTATTCAATAAATGATAAGCTGCCTACTGGGATCCTGGTGTGGTGGGCTCACCAAGAAACACCAAAACAGAGTGCACCATTTTGTGGTCTCAACGGGCTGCCTACCCCACACACAAAGAAGGAATCACATGCATGCATGCACACACACGACGGCACAGGCACACCGGGCTCTCCCTTAGCCTGGTGAGGACTATGAGCTTGTAAGCCTTCCAGAGAGAATCCTGCTCTGTTTAGGTTGCAACCCCAAGTCAGGCTGAGAACTGCCATCCCAGGTCTGATGGAAATGATACTTACAGAGCCCTACATGCATGTGCAGTATCCTTCTGGAGTACTTTTCTGGATTTTGAGACCAGAATGGGGCATGTGGTAATTGCACCTGCCTGGGCCTGCCCATGAGCAGTAGGACACAGAGAGAAAATACTGCCCTGAAGAGGCAGTGCCTCCCAACTCCAGGAGAGACTCCATCCATCCACTGAGGTCAAATGCCCTTGGCCCCCTGCCATGTACCTGGCAAAATCCTGGAAATCTAAGCTTCCTCACAGGAGAGACTCCATCTCATTAGCACATAAGCTCCTCATGTGCTCAGAGACAGCATATAAACAGACAATCACACGCCAGGTAGGGGATCTGCTGAGCTAGGGAGAAGCAAAACCCAGAAGAAAAGACACAAAGAACTTGAGAATTGACCTGGCCTTCTTCTCATGGGGTCAAGGGAACAGGTCATGACTTCTGTACCTGTGTCCACACCCATTAACCAGTGTTTAAGATCTGGTCTTGTTAAAGAGAGCTGTGGATTAGAGCAATGTCAGGTACAAAGCTGAGCAAGCTGGGTAGCGTC
The DNA here is from genome assembly GCF_048164855.1 of Canis lupus baileyi. Taxonomy (NCBI): domain Eukaryota; kingdom Metazoa; phylum Chordata; class Mammalia; order Carnivora; family Canidae; genus Canis; species Canis lupus. Next base: position 37,338,306 of record NC_132848.1, read on the forward strand.
TACATGCAACACATCATGCACAGGTGTAAGTGCTTTACACTATTCATTCATTTAACCCACCCGATAGCCCACGAGAAAGGAACCACCCACACTGTATATATAGATGAGGAACATGAGGCACACAGAGGGCCAAGTAACTTCCCCTGGGTTACAGAAGTAGAAAGTGGGCACTGGCTCCTGGTTCTGTACTCTATATCACTATGTTGCTATGTGTTAAAAACTAGAAAAAGAAATCAGTTGTCTCAGGCCAGAGGTTTGAGGGTCTATAGTGCAGGTAGGGAAGGCTACAAAACATAAGCAGAAAAAAAACTGTATTTCCTTCATATTTTCTCTTAAGTACCTTTGTGGAGGTGGGGGGGCGGTGGTCATGCTGGCTGTCACTTGCCCAAGAGCATTCTTGTGCAAGTCAGAAAAAGCACCCCTTTTTCAAGACAAATCTAGGTTAACTGGAACACTAATAGTTTCTCCCACCACCACCACTCCTGAGTTCTGCATTGCACGACCTGCACAATTTCACAGGGCAGACTTAGGTGCTATGTGTATTGGGGCGGGGGGTTGGGGGGCAGAGTTAAACAGTATAATGGTTTTAGAATGAATAAAATGCAGCATAAGAAACAATGCTCATATATAAACTCCCTGGTCTCTATTTCCTGAATAATTCTTTAAATTATATACTATAAATCTTCAAATGTCAACCTGTATAGCAACATTTGCCTCTGAATAAAAGAGAAATTATGATCTCCACTTGACCTGTAGTTTAATAACTACCTGTTCTATGCTCTGTTTTCCAGACAAATGCCATTCCAAACAACCAAGATACAACCAATTTTTATCAAAGCACAGCCCAGAGTGCAATCAACCTAAACCAAGAGACTCCTAAACAAATGAGAAAAATCAGAATATGCTACTTCAAAATCTTAGCTCTAACAGAAAAACCACGAATGTAGGCAATGCTACTACTATGACACCTGGATGAGAAAATGAGCAGTAAGCTCGGGAAATGTCAGTGTTGGGCAACAAGGAAAGTCCCTCACCAGCCTGGGAGCAGCACACATGCTCCCAAGACCATCTCCACAAAACCAATCCCGGGGCCCTGCTTCCTGAACACTTCTACCCCCAACAGAAATGATTTGTGTTGGAGGAGGGGGGCGAGTAAAATAATCAAAGAAGGATGTTGAGCAAGGTAAACACATTTAAATCACCATACAGTTTCACTCATATACGGAGTATAAGAAATAGTGAAAGGAAAAGGAGGGGAACTGAGTGGGAAAAATTAGAGAGGGAGACAAACCATGAGAAGCTCCTAACTCTGGGAAATGAACAAAGGGATGTGGAAGGGGAGGTGGGCGGGGGGAGGGGGTAACTGGGTGACGGGCACTGAAGAGGGCACTTGATGGGATGAGCACTGGGTGTTATACTATATGTTGGCAAATTGACTTTAAATTTTAAAAAATCAAAGCACATTTAAAGACTAGAGATGTGGATATGACTTTTTTTTCTAAAGTTTGTGAAGAATAGGGTAACCAACCAGCTCCAGTTTGCCTGGTATGTAACCCAGTTTAGCACCCATGTCCCAGGAAACTCCTCAGTTCTAGGCAAACTGGAACAGCTGGTCATCTATGAAGAAGATAAAACTGAAGACTTGCAGGAAGACAGAGGACTCACTGGGGTGAGGAAATTGCTTCATATGTAAACATCAAATTCAGTAAATTTGAAGAGTTTGCACTCATCCACTCTTCTGAAAAAATAAACTTTGGTTCTGCTGGACACAGTAAAAGTTCTAGGTTAATACCAGTCTTTTTTTTTATTATAACGGTGAAATATTTATCTTGTGTTTGGCGTGGGAGTATTTTTGCTTATTTAAAAACATAAAAACAAGAGAACTCCAAAGTCTAGAATCTTACTATTCATCCTTTTATATCTCAATATATTTTTAAAAATATTAGAAACTTTGTATTTTTCTTAATATATCAAATTGTCTTAAAAGAGAATTTTAAAAAGATATGCCCTTATTTAAATGTACTCCAAGTGACTGATTAGATGTTTTGTCCTACTAACCAACACTAGGTATAATTTTCCCCCAGGGCTTCAAAATTCCTGAAATTTCTAAATCTCAAAGCGCCTTTTTAAAAATAGCTAATTATGAAATTACAACAGAGAAGTTTAATTTGGTAAATTTTAGTAGTTTGATCCCAGTTCCTCCTTGGAGATAAATAGGTTTTCTGTATTTGTTTTAGACTATAACATTTTCCAAGTTTAGCCCAGAAAATATACCATTGTTATTATTTCATTGACCTCATTTATTAAAAGAACTTCTACTGGTCAAAATCAATACATGTAACTATCAAAGAATTAGTAACCAGATTACATAAAGAACAATCTTACCAGCAATATAAAAGACCAACAGCCTAAAAGAAAAAAGGCAGTAGTTACTGCAGTGGGTTGCACAATAATGCCCTCCAATGGATTCCTGTCTCCCCGGATCCAGGCCCTTGGAAAGTTCTGTTCCACACTGACCCTAGCCTTGGTGGCCATGTGACTTGCTTTGGCCGAGGAGACAACAACACTACATTTTAACTATATTATAATGTAAGCAGATGTTTAAAAAGTGCACACTGGAGATTTCGCTCTCTTGCTACTTATTAGAATCCATCGTCCATCACAGGAGAAGCCCAGCTTAGCCTTCTGCAGGATGAGAAACCACATGCAAAGGGTCCGCAGACATTCTCGCTATCCAAGTAATCTCAACCAACACACAGGATTATCAGCTAAATGAAATGGATATTATTTTAAGCTTCTAAGTTCTGGGAGTATTTGTTATGCAGTAAATGCTGATAGAGGAAGACACATACAAAAAAAGATGTTCACTCTCATTGACAATCAGGAAAATGCACAAACTGAGACACCATTTTAAACTCATTAGATTGACAAAAATTAATAAGCTGAGAATACCCCAAGTGTTGTTGAAGACACACAGCACCAGTAGCTGTCATCCACAGCTGCTGGGAACATAAACTGGTACAATCTTCTTGACAAAAAATTCTTTGATGCTATCTATCATGGATAAAAAAAAAAAATGCATGGACTGTTATAGCCTAGGATTCTGCTACTAGGAATATTTCTACAGAAATCCTTGCACATGTGCACCAGGAGGTAAATGTATGTTTATGTCAGCATGAACCATTACAGCCCTAAACTGCAAAAAACTCAAACGCCGTCGATGGTAGAGTAGGTACATGAATTTGTTCTATTTGTCCATAGAGTTATAAGCAGCAGTAAATGTGAATAATCTACTGCAGCATGTAGCAGATTAACTACAGTGCTTGCTTCTGCAAGTCACAAAATAGGTACCATTTGAATCCATGTATATAAAACTGACCCACAGGTAAAATCAAAGTATACCTAGTCCAGGGATAGATGCATACACACATTCCCTTCCACACCATTTAGGACGGTGGTTACCTATGGGGGTTGGGGGGAACCTGGAGACCTCTGGGCTGTGTGATGTTCCACTTTGTTCTGGTTGCTGGGTGCATGAGTGTTCATTCTACTATTATCCATGAAGTTGTATAGATATTTTTTCATTTACCATAAAATACCTTTATTTTGCCTTACTTTTTAATACCTTTATTGATATGTTTCACATACCACACAAACTGCCTATCAGGTGATTCAGTGGTTTTTGGTACAGTCACAGATGTGTGCCACCATCACTACAGTCAATTCCAGAACATTTTCATCATCTCAAAAAGAAGCCCTCTGCCCTGTAACCTCCCAACCCTAATCTCCAGCCCTAGGCAACCAGTAGTTTGCCTTCTGTCTCTGCATATTTCCCTACCCTAGACAATTTATACAAATGAGAAGATCTAATATACAGCCTTCTGCAATGGGTTTCTTTCACTTAGCATAACTTGATTTATTCTTTTGTTACATGTTATATTTCACAATTAAAATTTTTAAAATTTTTAATTTTTAATTTTTACCTATGAGGAATGATGAAAAGCTCAGTTTGCTAATATGAAAACTAAAAGTTACAAAACCTGCCCCAAAAAGGGTAGATTTGAGAGGAAGCACTGCCTAAGCAGCCAGTTTGTTGGAATAGAGGAGCTGTGGCCCTCATGTGCACGTTTACAAAGGGAAGAGGTCCTCGGTCAGGGGAAGAGCTTCTGTGGAGAGGACCAGGACAGGCAACACTGAAGCATTACTGTCCTGTATCTTTCTAATCAGGAAGAGGCTGGCTCTGTACAGGACCAATCCCAGTACCACCACTTCCAGAAGTGTCCCCATCGGCAGGGGCAGGGTGACAACATGGTGGGTGGTGAGCTGCAGGGGTCATCTGGGAGCTCAGTTTGCCTTGCAAGTTCACAGATTACTTAAGGAGGATATTTCCTTGGAAACTAATGGCCTCAGAGGCCATGGAGCTATGGAGGGAGGGAGCTTCTGAAGCTCTCCAAAGCCATCCCCAGCACACCACAGGCTTCTGCGAATGAAAGGAAGAATGTCAACACTTAATCCGTGTGCACCTGTATGTGGGTACGATCTCCATCTGCTCTTTATCCCACTGCTCACCTGGCCCCTGCAAATCCAAATCTAAGTCCGCGTCTTAGATAATATTTATATACTCATGGGATTTCCGCATCCCCATCCCCAACGTGGGAGAATTAAAATATTAAAGCAGCACTACAGTCGAATGTAGCTGTGATTCCAGGTAACGTGTCACATTATCTTAAGCAGCAAAAAATCTAACTAGAAAGAAACTAGGCTAAACTGTCTGCAATCAGGTCCTCCTCAGCCGCCGAGGACCCTTCCTCACTCACAGTCTCGTGGCAGCGTTCCCCTGGAGCTGGTAGTCAGTGGGGACGGAGAAGTCTACCTGCACAGGGTGGTCCTCTCCCTCAAGCCCATGTCACACACACTCATCACATCACATAGGATAGGCCTCCCAGCACTGCTTGCAGCCAGAATATAAACTTGTAGACCACAGCCCGGGATGCACATTCACAGGCCACCCCAGAACAAAAGAGGCACTTCAGGTTCACACACCACCTCCACTCCCACATCCACACTGCCGGTCCAGTCACCTATGCAACGGCGTCCAGCTTTAAGACAAGCCAAAGTAATGCCACCAGTCATTACACATTAACGCCACGTCCGTGTCAAATGAGACCTTTGCAGGCTGGTGTATCTGCTGCTTGCATGGAAGGGAGTGGGGGAAAGCACCCCAGTGGGGGAGCATCTGCAGTATCGGCCACCCTGGGCTCTTTCTAGGTGTATTATTCTTTGGTCTACTTCTACCTCATAACTACCCTGAAAAGTAGGCATCATCGCACTTTACAGATGAGAAAACAGAAGCTCACAGAAGTAAAGCAGCTGGCCCAGTCCTAGGTATAAAACGGATTTGAACCCAGGTGTCCTGATTTCAAAAATCACTTCCCTGCACTTTTAGTGAATCAGCAACTTTCATTACAGGGACATATTTTTTTCTTCCCTTAAAGGATTTCCTGAGTCCACTAAGTAATGACCAAGATTGTGTTAGATGTTCTGGATTCCAAGTTCAAGACTCCTCAACCTCAGGGAATTTACAAACTCCATGAAAGATGTGAGAGTCCCATGAGGCAACTTCAACGGTAAAGCCTGAAGGTCAAGGGATTACAGCAAAACAATGATTTATAATGAATTTCCTGAGTTGGAATTATTAGGGTATTTATTGTGGCCAACTTCTGAGGAAAATCCTAATGAATCTGGTCTCAGTTCAAGAGCTAAAAAGCAAACATGAAAAAACATGAAGGTAATTTATAGATACTCTTAAATTTGTCTTCTTCAAAGCCCAATTTCCTATAATAACAAGTCCGTTCAGAAGTGTGGCTTGTCCAAGGAAAATAAAAATTAATTTACTTTTACTTTCCAGTTGACACTTGTAAAGGAAACTTACCACTTTACATGGGAAGAACTATATGCAAGTTATCTTGCCAGACTCTGCACATCCAGACAATAATGACCACAAGGAAACAAAAATTACATCTGAATGCCAAGAGGGAAGTCAAGTGACAGTGGAGGCCAATGCTGGCCATCAAAGGAGGACAGAAATAAGTGACCGCAGGCCTGGGCCTCACTCTGACCATGGCTCTGTTCCTTTGTGTCTGAAAACCTCAGAGCAGCAGCCAGCTGACCCTGAGAGAGACGGGGTCTGTGGTGCTCCAGGAGGGCAATGCGGGCTTTTAGCAAGAGGCACCAGAGACCCTTCTTCCCCTCTGCTGACAGCTAGGGAGACGAGTACCCGGGCACTGGGTCCCTCAGCAGAAGGCTGCCCAGAACAGCACTACTAAACATTTCAAGAGGATGACATCCAACAGCAAGGACAGCAAGAATTATGCTCACCTCCTTAGCGACACCAGGCATCAAGGCCAAGCCCAGGCCAGCTGCTTCTAACTGCATGTCCACACCATTAGCAATGAGACGCCACTGGTGACAGTGGTGCAGGCTGCAGTGGGAAGGAGTGGGAAGCCTCACTTGGCTTCGGCAGGGAGGGCTATTCTCAGCACCAACACCAACCCTCCTCCCCCAAGAGGCCTCATCCTGGGCCACCAGGTGTTTCAAGTGCCCAGGAATCGAGGCTTCTGCATATCTTTGACTCCAGGCTCTTGAGGCTGTGATTTTTAGGGCTGCAGATAACACCATCCCCGGATCTCCTCCCTGCATTTGCCTAAAAGGAATTCTGATAACATCTTCTCTTACTATTTAGTATTTTTGGGTTTTCCTCATTCTGCCAGTTTATTCCTTAAGGAATTAGTAGGTAGAACAGCTCTCAGCTTAAAAACATAGTTCCACACAGCTTAGGGCCCTATAAATTTAATCTCTAATCTTACATTTGGCATTTGTTTTGGGGTATTTCCAACACACCAGGAAGATAAAATTGCATTCATGGATGGAAATAAGTACCAATGGCTTTGCCTAAAGACTTAATATAGTATTTATTTTCTTAATACTACCAGAAGTTTATATATTACAACAAATCAGCTGTGTGCTGCTTTGCTAAGCCACTCCAAAATGCAAAATGTGCACATTTTCCTGAGAAAGCTTTTGCATAATACTCTGTTGTGATTTATGCGTGCTTCTTCAATGTTTTATGCCCCCCTTACATTTTATCTCTAGCTCAGATTAGAATCTATTGTTGTGCAGTCCATAAATAGTATATCCTTCAAACAGTACAAGAAAAACAGAAAAATAGCTAAAGAGGATTCACTAAATTTTCAGTTCAAGGAAACTATTGTTTCCATCAGAATTACAGAGAGCCTAGGACCAACAGAATAGAAAATAATGGCTCTCCAAGTATTCATTGCAGTGTTTAATGATCATTGCTGGAGCAGACGCATACGTATACAAATGAATGAGGTGGGCAAGGGGGAAACAGAAATACCAACCACCATGGCTGTTACGCTGAAGTACTTGTACTAATTCGACTACAGTTCCAATCCTTCACTCACTTGCCCCCTCATCTATTTGCTCACTCACTCACCCATCCACTCTCACTCATCCACCCACTCACCCATCCACTCATTCAGTTTTCCACCCCCTCATTCATTCACTCACTCATCCACCCACTTTCATTCACTCACCCATATACTCACTCATCTACCCAACCACTCACTCACTCACTCACCTATTCACTCATTCACCCATCAACTCACTCACTCATCTATCCACTGTCTTGACCATTCACTCACTTATCCCTCTACTCACTCAGCCCTCTATTCACTCACCCATCAACTTAGTCATCCACTTATTCACTCACTCACCTACCCACTCACTCATCCATCCACTCCCTTGACCATTCACTCACTTCACTCACTTGTTCATTTATATATTAAATCACTCATGATTTACTCACTCATTCATCCATTCACTCATTCACTCACTCATTTATTCATATATCCATTCACTAATCCATTCAATATTTCTCAAAAGTCTTGTAGGTTCATTGAACTGTGACAGGCTAAGTTTTACAGGCAAGATAAAGATGGAAAAGAAATAGTGTCTGCCCCCAAGCAGTCTGTAGTCTAGGAAGGTGTCAGGTACACATGACTATCACACAATGAACAATTTAAAAAAGTTATAAACAAGGAACTATGAGAACACAGAAGGACAACTGGTTGGACAATTCCAACCAAGTTCATTGTTGGAACTTGAGGTAAGTTTAATGGAGGAGATGACATTTAAATTAGCTCCTCCCAAATAAGTATGATTTTGTTATGAAAAGTGGGGCAGCACATAGCAAACTCATCACACTTCTTAGCTCCTTAATTCAGTTCCGGTGGGTTCCCACCTTCGCCCTCCCACTGGGACCTCCCTTATGAAAGTGCAACATGCAGTGATCACTAATCACTCTTTGTGTCATCTCACTCAATCACATGTGACCACTCTTTCCTTCCCAGCTACATTCCTCTCCTGGCTGGGATAACTCCACCTTCTCCTGAATTTTCTCTTGCTCTAGTGGCTGCTTCCTCAGTCCCCTCCCACATCAACATGTTGAAGTACAACAGGTTCTACCTGTATTTTACCCCTCTCTAGTAACTCTCCAGTCCCATGGCTTTAAATACCATCTCTGTATGAGATACCATCTCTATATGAGATATAGTACAAACAGGTATGAGGCTGAGAGTAAAAAGGGGATCCTTTAACAATGATGTTGGGACAACAGGTGCAGACCACGACTGTCCCTGGGGACACAGGAACATGTAATCATTCTTTCTAAATGCCACTGACCAATTCCAATAGCCCATGTCTTTAGCCTGTATAACCCACTATTTGTTTTTGTTTTTGTTGTTGTTTTATAACCCACTATTTGACATCTTTCTTCTGATGTCTAATAAGTACCTCAAATTTTGTATGTTCCAATTAGAAATTTTTATACTCCCTTTTGGATATTTAGCAGTCTTTTCAGCTTTGGTAAATAATATTAATAGCCAGCCAGTTGCTGACGCCAAAATTCTAGGAGTTATCCTTGATTCACTTCTCCCTCATGCCAAACATCCAATGTGTCAACAAGCTCTGTTGATCATTCTTCCAAACAAACCCTATGTCTGTCCATGTATTTTCATCTCTACTACTACAACCTGATCTAAATAATCATTTATGACCTATAATATTATAATCACCTATATCTGGTAATCTGCTTCCAGCAGCAGCCAGCAAGATCTTTCTAGAGCACACCTGATCAAGCATTGCTCTGATTAAAGCCTTTCAATGACTTCCCAGTGCACTGAGAACAAGATCCAAATACCTTCCCTAGACTTTACAACATTCAGGCTGCTGCATGGTTCTTGAAAATGCCAAAATCATTCTTACCTTAGCACCTTGGCACCAATCTTTCATCTTTGCCTGGCAGGCTCCTTGTCATCTACTCCGATCTTCAGATATTGGCTACAACAGCATGTCCCCAGCCACCATTTTGTCATTCTCCACTTTCCTTCCATATACTGTTAACTATCTGCATGTCACCTGCCCTACGTGTTTTTTTCTCTTCTTTTACTCTTCAAGTATAACTAACATACAGTGTTTTATTAGTTTCAACTGTGTAATATAGTGATTCAACAATTCTGTGCATTATTTAGTGCTCATCAGGATAAGTGTACTCTTAATCCTCTTTACCTATTTCACCCATTCCCCCCACCTCCACCTCCCCTATGGTAACATTAGCTTATTCTCAGTCTGTTTTTTGGCTTGTCTCTGTTTGTTTTGCTTTTTAAATTCCACATATGAGTGAAATCATATAGTATTTGCCTTTGACTGACTTATTTCACTTAGCATTATATCCTCTAGATCCATCCATGTTGTTGCAAAAGGTAAGATTTCATTCTTTTTAATGACTAAATAATATTCCTCTGTGTATGTGTACGTACATATATATCATATCTTATTTATCCATTCATCTATCAATGGACACGGGTTGCTTCCATATCTTGGCTATTTTAAATAACACTGCTATAAACATACGGGTGCATATATCCTTTCAAATTAGTGCTTTCATTTTCTTTGAGTGGAATTGCTGGATCATATGGTAATTCTATTTTAATTCTTTGAGAACTTTACACTGTTTTCCACTGCACCAATTTGCAATCCTATCAGGAGGGTTCCTTTTTCTACATGTCCTCAACAACAATTGTTATTACGTGTTCTTTTTTAATTTTAGCCATTCTGACAGGTATAAAGTGATATCTCATTGTGGTTTGAATTTGCATTTCCCTGATGACTACTGATGTTAAGTATCTTTTCATGTGTCTGTTGACCATCTGTATGTCTTAGTAAGAATAGGGGCATCCTATTTGTGGTTCACCAGTATGCGCATGGAGTAAGGATGGCAGCCAGCAGGTTCTCTGTATGTGCTGGTAAGCGGATTAATGCAAAGGGATGGAGTAGAAGAAAGTTCAGGGGTTCCAGATGCACCACAGGAGCCATGAGGAGCCATGATGGGCATGTGACACTGGTTCTACCCACACAATGAGTCCCGACAGCTTCCAGGGATAGCGTTGGGCCTTGGGCCTGCAGTCCCTAACCACCACTAGCGCCCATGCATCCCCAAGAAGTTTCCATCAGCCCTCACTAGGCATCCTTCTTCTAACTACTCTGCCTAAAATACAATGTCTTACCTCTTCTTCCATGGTTTTAGCTTGGTTCCGACAGGCTAACTAGGCCATCATTGTATAGGAATACAGCAGTCCACATTCTCCTTGTCACAAATCTTGATACTGGGACCCAATTTCTCCAGTAGGCCCACATACTGAGAATCTTAGAACTTTCAGTCATGAATGTCCAACCCAGCCTCACACAAAGGATGGGACTCCCTTTGGCTGCAATTTCTGATTTCCTAAGGCTGTTGTGTAAAGTCTTCTGATGCCAGTTCCCTTTGTGAGAGCAGACAACATGAAGCAGAGAGGAAGGCCCTACTGACCCTATAAGCCAGAATCAGGTCACAATCCCCTCCACTTGTATTGCATCCCTGTCTGAGAACATCAATAGTGAAGGAAGAGGAGTCCCCAGTTTTGGCCTCAGTGGCTGAGCAACAGAGCAGGGAACAGGGGCTTGAGAAACACGTCCTAACTGCCTGCAGACACAGGCCACTGGGGTGAATTATACCAGTTTCTTCTTCATTATAAGGGAGGCACAACCCCAGGGGGTAAAGTCAAGACAGGAGGTCTGTTTGGGCTGATCAAATGCCCGCAAGACCAGCACCGAAGCAGGGTAGCCAGTGAAGAAACACACTTCCTCATTCAGACTTATCTTCACTCCTACTGTTCTCCCAGTGCCTGGTACTGGCGATCTGTAGGTCTGGGTTAGGACCCCAGAGACTGGCACATGTGACACACACACCCCAGTACAGTGAGACACCAGGGAGGAGAGAGTTTCTAGGCCTTGATGCCAGCACACTCACCCAGGAGCTTTAAGACTCCCCAAGTCCAGTTTCCTCCCAGACCAAAGATCCAAAGCCACTGGGAAGGGACTCAGGCCTGGGATTTCTGAAGCTCTCCCTGGTAAGTCCAATGTGCTGCCAAGCCTGCAAAGCCTGGGAGAAAGGGCCATATAATACAGGACAGCAACGTGGAGGACAGAGGAACAGATTCTGCCTAGAACAGGTTCTGACCCAGAGAAATGGAAGGAAAGAGAATTGATGTTAAAAGGAAAGAGACTAACGAACACTGGCGTTCAGACCCAAGCAGAATACACAAACTCCCGACGACACTGGGGAAACACACGGAGAAGAGAAAACCAGAAGATACCAAAGCCAAAGATGAGAGGGTTTCAGAGGATGGGGCAGAGCACTGCCAGATGCCAGACAGAGGAGGGTGGCCACGAGGCCACGATGAAGGGGAGGGAGGAAGCACATTTTTAAAATATGATTTTCTTATAAAAAACTAATCGTTATACAAATTCATTATAAGAATTTTCAAAAGAGAAAAAAAGACATTCCTCTGCACAGCAAAGGTAACCATCAACAAAATAAAGAGGTAAACTAAATGGGAGAAAATATTTGCAAATCATGTATCTGATAAGGAGTTAATATCCAAAGTATATAAGGAACTCATGCAATTCAATAACAAAAAAAAAAAGTCCAATTAAAAAATGGGCAGAGGACCTGCATAGACATTTTATCAAAGAAATATAAATGGCCAACAGGTATGATGAAAGGTACTCAACATTACTCCTCATCCAGGAAATGCAAATCGAAACCACCATGACTTATCACCTCACACCTGCTAGAACAGCAGAATCAAAAAGGAAAGATAAAACAAGTTCTAGTGAGGATGTGGAGTAAAGGGATCCTTCTCATACTGTTGATGGGAATCAAAATGGTGCAGCCACATTGGGAAACAGTATGGAGGTTCCTCAAAAAAATAAAAACAGAACTATCCTATGATTCAGGAATTCCATTTCTGGATATATATTCAAAGGAAATGAAGTCACTATGTCAAAGAGATTGATGCCCCCCCCCCCCCCGGTGTTTACTACAGCCTTATTCACAATAGCCAAGATATGGAAACAACCTAAGTGTTCATAAAGGGATGAATGGATGAAGAAGATGTGATATATATATATATATACAATAGAATGTACTCAGCCATGAAAAAGGAAAATCTGTCATTTGTCAAATTATCATTCATCATTTAGATGAATCTTGTGGACATTTTGCCAAGTGAAATAAGGTAGAATGGGGGAGGTGCCTGGGTGGCCTCCTGGGTGGGTGGAGAACGCGACTCTTGATCTCAGAGTTGTAAGTTCGAATGCCAAGTTGGAGGTAGAGATTACTTAAAAATCAGTAAATTTTTTAAGCCAGACAGAGAAAGATAAATATTGCATACCCCTTATAAGGAGCATGTTCAAAGGAGGAGGAAAAGAATGAAGAGGAAGAAGAGGAGGAAGAAGAGACAGTGGTAGCGGCGGTGTCAAACTCATAGAAACCAAGTAGAAAAGTGGTTGCTAGAGGCTGGGGAGGTGGGGGAAACAGAGAGAGAGGTTGGCAAAATGATACCACTTTCAGCTCTATGATGAATAATGTCTCTGGATTTAATGTATAATAACATGATGACTATGGTTGATTGCAGTGTATTCTATAACTGCAATTTGCTGAGAACAGAAGCTACATGTTTTCACAAAAGATATGATAAATATGTGAAGTAATAGGTGTGTTAATTAACTAGATGGGGGGAATCCTTTTCTCTAAGATTTTATTTATTTATTCATGAGAGACAGAGAGACAGAGAGAGAGAGAGAGAGAGAGAGAGAGAGACGCAGAGACACAGGCAGAGGGAGAAGCAGGCTCCACGCAGGGAGCCCAATGTGGGACTCGATCCCGGGACTCCAGGATCACATCCTGGGCTGAAGGCAGGCGCCAAACTGCTGAGCCACCCTGGGATCCTCAGGGGGAATCCTTTTCTTTTTTTTTTTTTTTTTAAGGGGGAATCCTTTTCAAAGACAAACAATTTTTAGATAAAGAAATTTATCCAAAAAAAATAATAAATAACTTTATCAAAAAAGGCACCCCTAAAACAGACACTCCTAAAATATGCCTTCCAGTCTCTTTTCCCCAATACATCCACATGGCACTGAAAAAAGGGAGAGGATCACACCACATAAATATTTTGTATCCTTTTTTTTACATTAAATGTTCCAATATCCTTCCATCCTTTATAGTGGCTTCGCCATCCTGACAAAGTTCCTCACCACTGAATAAATGAAACACGGTCTATTGTTGCTGTTGTTTTGTTTGTTTGGTTAGATTCTCACCTTTGAATTGCCAGATCAAAGATGATCTGTGCCTTTTCTAGATTTAGACAAACTGCTTTCAGAGTTTGCTTTTCAACTTGCAAAAGCGCAAACTTGACTCATTCATCATTGCAAATTGACTAATTTTTTAAATCAATTATGTAGTCAATGAGGCCTCTCATTCTTAGACTTTATCTATAAAGTCACTTATTTTAAACATATATTTTTAGCAATTCTTCCAATGCTCTATAGAGTTCTTGTTGGCCAAAAGGGCAGTGAGGTTGGTCTGGGGGGGGCAGTGACTGGATGTGGGTTGTGAGGTGGTGGGAGAGAGAAGTCCCCGAGGATGCAGATGACCTCAGGAGTCCAGAAGGATGATGTGGGCTTGCAACAGGAGAGAACAGCCTCATGGGCTTTCGGGAGGAAAAGGCAAGAGGAGAAAAGGTGAACAAGCTCACAGGTAGAGAGAGAGGGAAGGCCAAGGTGCTCCCATCTGCAGGCACGTCATGTCAGCAGCAGGGGAGACGGGAGGCATGGAGGGTTTGAAACCATGGTACAGAAGAACCTATTTATCAATAGGGTAAAGTATTGGTGAAGGTCTACCCTAGGGGCTCCCCACAGATGGAACGGGAAGAGACCAGCACATGCAACCCCGATTCTGCATGCAAGGAAACTGAGGCATGTAGGTATGAGGTGGGCAACCAATGGTGCCCCAGGAAGAAGTGACAACATCAGCGGATAATCCTTAGGTGTAGCCCCTGCGCTGGGTAATACAGCAGCCCAAACTAGACTAAGCAAATTAAGAACAGGAATCTGGGCCAGAGGCTGGAAGCCCCAGAGGGCCTGAGTGATTTATCCACCTTATTAGCCAGCAAGCCCTTGGAGAACAAGCTGGCATCCTGCTTGCAAACCCCACTGCTAACCAGAAAACATTTCCAAAACAAGTAATCACAGCCAGGCTCCCGGTGACCGGATGGCTTCTCATACCCTTTAGCACATGTTTTTCTAAGCCTCAAAGGAAAAGCATCAGAAATTCTGGAAGACTCTGTGAGAGGCCATGGCTTAGTTATAGAGCTCCGGGGATGACCGGCAGGTGGTCATGGAAACCCAAAGACATGCAACCATCAGAACAGCTGCCAGCTCCCTCCATCGGCTCTTCTGTTCCACCTGGAGCTCTGGGAGGAGCAGAGCATCCCCTTCCCCTAAAATCTAATGTTCAACTAAGAACACTCCTGACCATCATCACCCTCCATTTGCCCCTACTTTTCCCTGTTTTCTGGATGATCAAACCAAAGCCCCACAACCAGTCTTGTGTTTGCAAATGAGGCATCTGTACATTAACCCCACTTCCTCCGTCAGATTTTAAAAGTCAGATGAAGGTCTTAACTCAGAATCTCTTCAGAAAAGCAGGGTTCATTTGTTCTGACAAATTCTGAATAGGGGAAAAGACCCAGCTTTTCACTAGCAACATGTGTCCTCACTGAGTTTATTTTTGTGGGAAGAGAAAGAGAGGACTACTCTGGAAATGACCCATTGAAAACATAATGAAATAAAAGCACTCCCTTTAGCAGGAGAAATGTGTGAATGCTTCCTTTACAGAGACCCCCAAGGAAACAAAAGCCACACAAAAAACCAAAGCCAGTACTCTGTCATCCACTTGTCCTTTTACTGACTCACGACCGCTTAGAGCACCCTGCCCACGGCCACATACTCAAAGACAGTAGGGTCTGGGTGCAAACTGCAAAGTGCCTACACGACCTGGAAAGACAGATGCTCCACAGCCTCACGGGTGCCAAACCATCCTAGACTGACACACAGGGAACTCATTCACTCTGATGGCATTTCTCACTGTTCTATCCACTAGGAGATCTTTACATTCCGCCAACAAGAAGAATAGGAAGCAGAAAAGCCACCGAAGGAGTTCCCTCTCCAAAACTGTGCCAACGGGTCCTGTTTCCAAAGCTGGCCAACTGCCACCCAGCTCCAGACCATCTCTCCGGGACACCCTGGAGCAGATCCACCCTTACCAGACTGTTCTGGGCAATCAGAACAGAGCCTCATTTGTGGTAAGAGCAACACCAGAAGGCTATTCAGGCAACTGCAGAGTGAGCCCAGCCGTGAGCAATCTCTGTTTTCTTTAACCTACTCCAGGTTTAGAAGCTATGAAACAAAGGCATGAATAAGGCAAAAACTAGCTGCCAAAGAAAATTCTCCTTCTCCTTATTTTCTAATTCTGCAAAATAAGGATATAATAAACAATTCGCTGACATGCTTCACAAAAAAGGGAACATTCTTTCTTCAGGTAGCAGAGTCACCTCGCATGAAAAAAGTCAGGAAAACTGGCCTTCCTTCCCCAACTGCATCTCTGGGCCCCCACCCTCATGATCTGTGGTGAATGGGACACTGATGGAGAGCATTGCTGCCAGCCATAGCCATCTGTGAGCTCGCTCCTATCATCCCTCCTTCCTCCTTCCCTCCTGCCAGTGCATTGATGGGCACATGTCCTAGGAGACGTGGGGCTCGGCAGGGACACCCTCCAAGGGACCTTCTCTTCACCCACCCTTTTCCTCCCAAGCATTGTTAACATAGTGAGGGCTGCCTTGAAAGGAAGAAGTGATGATTGCACAAAGTACTTTTCCATGACCATCACGTAAAACCACAAAATTCAAACTACTGGGTAGAGGAACCCACATACCAACTGCTTTTAAGTCAGGAATTCTCAGACCAATATTCTGCATGAGAACAAGAAGACTCTGACATGACACTGCACCTGAACTATCACTCAAGAGCTTAAATATATTTTTTTATTTTCATCATTATCAGAATACATAACAAGCAAATGATAAAATACAGACTGTAAGAAGTTTGTGTTAAAGCACCACCATGGACCTGCTAATGCAGTCTTCCAGCCTTCTCTCTGTGCACAGGTTTATTAGATTTTTTTAATATGATAATAGCATATATACCATTTGATATATTCTTTTAATTAATTATTTATTTATTTATTCATGAGACACACAGAGAGGCAGAGACACAGGCCGAGGGAGAAGCAGGCTCCCTGCAGGGTGCCCGATGTGGGACTCAATCCCAGGACCCCAGGATCACAACCCAAGCCAAAGGCAGATGCTCAAACACTGAGCCACCCAGGTGCCCTCCTGTTTCTTTTTAAGAACCAACACTTTTCTGTTGAATTAGTCTTCATACAAATCATTTTAAATTATATATGTAAATATACAGTAGTTTATTTAGCAATCCCCACACTATTAATTAATAATATTGAGGTTGTTCTTCCTTTTCTGGAACTTCATGTAAAAGGTATTTGAGTTTTGTGTTTCTTTGTTTTGAGGATTATTTTCTTACAGCTGATCCCCAAGTGCAATCTCTGGGTCAAAGATATGGATGTTTAAAAGGCTTTCAGTCCATCAGGCAGGGCTCCAACAGGATTAGTGACTGACCTTTGACCACAGCCTTACCCAGACTGGCACTTTTTTATGTTCAGTTGAGAAATGGCATTAATTTTCTTATGTGTGTACCTCTTAAATTACTGAGATTTTATTCTTAAGTTATCCGATTATCAAGCTCAAATCTTTTTCCAGCATTAATTATTGTCCCTCTATTATGAATTATTTATGCTAATTTTTGCTGTCTTAGATGACCAGGCTTTGGTAGTTTAAAACAACTGCTTTTAAAAATTCTTCTATTAAAAATATTAACTCATT
Source organism: Canis lupus baileyi (assembly GCF_048164855.1). NCBI lineage: Eukaryota > Metazoa > Chordata > Mammalia > Carnivora > Canidae > Canis > Canis lupus. The sequence continues at coordinate 37,355,783 of NC_132848.1, forward strand.
GAAATATACTCTAAATATCTTTCCCCCATGTGTATTTTGTTCTTTTGATTAACTGGGTTTTTCTAAACTTGCTTTTAATATTGTATGCAGTCTACATGACAATACTATTTTCATTCGTTGCCTGGTCCCCCTTTTAAGTTTAGACAGGGTCTTACACAAGGTGTTGATTCTTCTGGTCTTACTGTGGCCTAGTTTTTAATATTTAACCCTTGGCCAGTTAAAATTTATTTGGAGGCTGCTTCTGCCGCCCCCTCCTTAGCTATAGTCTGGACTTACCACCTGAGCCCATAAGCCCAGGTCATCCATAAGCTTTACAACCTGTCATAGAAACTTTTGACCTTGGATCTGAATCCCTGAACTGTGTGGGCTGTGTCTCCAGGCTCATGCATCTGGCCCATGTCATATTTTAGCTATAACACCCATCTGCAAACAGGAAACAGTGTCATGGGTGTCAGGAAGCAGACAGGGAAGGGTCAGTCAGGATTTCCTTTTCTCAACCCAGACCTTCAGGTTTCTTTCAATTTCTATTTATGCAGCTTCTTCTAGTGGTAGCATTAAACAGCACTGTCCTTGCCTCTAAGCAAAACAAAGCCTGAATGTCTTGTCATCTTCAACCAAGTGTATGCAAAGGACTAGCCATAACAAAATACATTATTTATTTCCTTTTTAAAAAAATATTTTAAAGATTTTATTTATTCATGAGAGACACACAGAGAGAGAGGCAGAGATACAGGCCAAGAGAGAAGCAGGCTCCCGGCAAGGAGCCTGATGTAGGACTCGATCCTGGGACCCTGGGATCATGCCCTGAGCCAAAGGCAGATGCTCAACTGCTGAGCCACTCAGGCGTCCCTATTTATTTCCTAATATGCATTGACTCATGAAGATTTTTCTGCTTCCTAAAAAGCAAGGTTCACAATCATCTGGCCTGTGGTACATTTCAGGGAGGAGAAAGCAGGAGTAATGAACAGTTTTGTTTTAAGATTCTTTAAATTTATTTGAGAGTGAGAGAGAAAGAGAGAACACGAGTGGGGGGGAGGGGAGCCTGGCTCAGGGCTCGATCCCAGGACCCCAGGATCATGATCTGAGCTGGCAGACACAACACACTGAGCCCTGCAGGGACCTCATGATCTGTGGTGAGGGATTCATCCCCCGCAGGGATTAATGAACAATTTACATCAACAATTGGAAAGTGATGTTGTTCAGTGGTGGTGTATCCTGGTGCACAGGAGAGGGAAGAACATCAGACAGTCCCCTCAGAAGGCTTCTCTGGGAGAACTCACAGTCACTGCTGAACACAGGCCCTTCTGGGGCATCACCCCACATCCCCAAATACAGAAACATCCTGGTCCCTCCAACCCAGGAGAGTTTGATCATTAATACAAACACTGTCACCAGGAGCCAGTTCTCAATTCCAGATTTTTCTTTTTGGCAGAGTGATTAACAGCTTGAGAAAAATGTCCCCCAGAAACAAATCATTAATCTTGGAGAGGTTTTAGGTTTAAATAGGCTTAATGCATATTATAGTAGGTCAAAGTGAAACCCCACAGTCTCCCAAAGTAAGGGCAGTGATCTTAGGAGACTCCCCGCTGTGCAATTTATTTTTGCAGGGTTAAGAGGTTAATAAGGTTGAACAGGTACAGGGACTGGGTGCGGGGAGTGAGGGAGGGACACACAGATGTGGAGTAAATATAAAGACTGAAAAGAATGGAGGGTGATGCATGGTTACGAGTCATGTAAATGCTATCACCAAGCTCACACTTTCCCCCAGGGACACCTGACTACAGATCTTAAATCTTTACAGTAGTAGAGATGCACACCTTCCCTCCCTCTCTCTTCCGCCCCCCCCCCCCAAAAAAAAATCAAGAGCAAAATAAACAACAGCCTTGTAGGCCCACTATGCACAGCATCTCTCACACTGAGCTGTGAGCCCCCTCCTGCCAGTCACCTCTAGCCTGTCTCCTCCAGTCTAGGTGACTCAATGGCATGGCAGGCCCACATACACCTGTCATTCTAGCATGAGTCCTGATATGTATGGTACATATCCTACTCAGGCACCAGATAAAGGATTAGAAGAGATTAGGGACTCTTAGGCTGGGTTCTTTGGAGGCCCTTGGAGATCACTGGGGTGGAAAGGAGGAGGAGGAAGGGAGTGAGAAATGCTCCAATTCAGTCCTTGTCTCTCCTCCCACAGACTCACATCTCCAAGAACCACTCAGAAAAAAAAAAAAACCCACTCAGAGTTTGTGTACAATACAGGCTGACTTGCCTTGTAAGCTTTCACCTGAAGAAAGGTTTCTTCTGCTACAACATATTTGGAAACCCTAGGCTACACAGTCTCCAAGAGAGTGCCCAACTCCAAAAGGTATCATTCTGTGGTCTGATGTTAAAGCCCTGCATCCTAGGAAGGAGAAAATGGTGGCCAAAGGTACCAGACACAAGCCCCAATAGCCAACTAAACAGTGACAACAGGTGCCACTGAGGAAAGGGTACTCATCTAACACTCCCAGTACATAAATGCATAAAAGAGAACAAAATCATTCTGCCTTGAGCCCTTTAGAATTCAAGGTGGCAACAAGGACTCTCTGATACTATTCCATTTCTTCTCCTTCCAAGACACATGTTTTGGTTGATCTTCCCCAGTAAGTCAGCTGTGGTACATCACTCGTTTTAGCAAAGGTCAGTGGATATGGCATGTGTCACTATGAGAGCCAGAGTGCTATCTGCCACATTCCCCTCTTACTGGCCAGTGCTACTGTGTGCAAGAAACAAGACCCAGGTCCCTCACCTTCTGAGGTACACACAACAGGAATGACAAATATACTTGTGTTGTTTTAAACAGCAGAGCATAAGGGCTATTTGTTCCCACAGCACACCGGAACCCATCCTAACCAATATAGAGATAGTTCAGATAAAATAGAAGCAACTCATTGAGAAGAATCTGTGCTACTCTAGCACAGTGTTCCCTTAAGTTGGTTCCAAAAAGCACTGGCCCTGTAAGACATTTGCCATCAAATACATTTAGAAAAACTACCTACTCCGTCTCCCTCCTGAAGGGCAACAAGTTTTAGATACCAAATGCACTGCAATAAAGAAATGGTTTAACTTTACTTAACCTAAAGTTTTCCTACATGAATCTGCCCAGGGAATGTGCATGTCATGGCATTCCTACCAATAGCTTGAAAATCACAACTGCAGTCACTTCAGGAAAGCTTACAGATAAGTACCAAGACTCAAGCTTATTCTTGGTAACCAGATGGTAACCAATTCAGAGATTTCAGCAGCCTGGTTATAACAGGCTTTTAAAAAAGATTTATTTATTTGAGAAACACACAGAGAGAGAGAGAGAGAGAGAGAGAGAGAGAGAGAGAGATGTGAGGGGGGAGGGGCGGAGGCAGAGAATCCTCCAGCAGGCTCCCCGCTGAGTGTGGAGCTCAGTGTGGGGCTCAGTCCCAAGACCCCAAGATCATGACCCAAGCTAAAATCAAGAGTCAGCCACTTAACCAAATAAGCTACCCACGTGCCCCTACAATATTATTAATTTCATGGTATAGCTACTTTGGAAAAACAATGTGGCAGTTTCTTATACAGGTAATATATACTCACTATATGATCCAACAATTGTTCTATTAGATGTTTAACTAAATGAAATGGAAACTTATACTCACATAAAATCCTTTATGTGAATGTTTACCATGACTTTATTAATAATTGCCCCAAATTGGGAATGACACACGCCCTTCAGTGTTGACTAGACATACCTTGGTGGTATGTCCATACACAGGAACATCACGTAGCACTGAAAAGGAACAGACTCCTGATGGACACAGCAGCACGGATAAATCACAGACAGGATATGCTGGGTCAAAGAAGCCAGACCCAGACTATACACCATGAGATCCCATTTATATGACATTCTGGGATATGCAGAACTACAAGAAGAAAAACTGATCTGTGATGGATCGCCAGGGGCTGGGGGTGGACAAAGGTGTGGCAACAAAAAAGGTGGAAATGATGAGAGTTTTGTATCCGGATTATGGTGGTGGTCAGTGCACTGCAATTAATCTGTCAAAACTCACAGCTCTGTCAACCAAGAAGTGTGAGCTGCTGCACATAAATTCTTCCACAATAAAGCTGTTTTATTGGTTTCAGATACAAAATGAAGAGCCAGATGTGTTTAAGTGACCTCTTTAAGCCCTACCAGTGAAAATTCAGGGCAGCCCACAGAGCTCCTGATTTCCATCGTCTTTATTCCAATTTACTCATCTTTCCTCAGCCAGAATGAACCCACATTTTTCTAGAATTTATTGTTAATCACTTCATTTGTAAAAACAAGGGGGACAGATAGGGTGGACTGGAAGGACAGCAACTCACAGTTGTCATCATTTTATGCATAATGATAAAAGTTCTTATCTATCAAGTGTTAAGATGTGTGAGGTGCCATTATGTTTCACATTCTCTGTTAATAATCACAAGCATCCTGTGAGACAGGCGTAATCATCTGTACATTACAGACATGCACACTAGGGTTCAGAGAAATTAAGCAATTCACCAAGGTGACACAGTAAGTGGTAAACTAGTAACCTGAATCCTTCTAACAATTTGATATTATCTTTCAAGACTAAGAAATCTGATCCTACTAGGATGGCTACAAACAACAGTACAGATAGTAATATGTGTTGGCAAGGATGTGGGGAAATTGGAAGTCTCATATATTGCTGGAGGGGAGGATGTAAAGTGATGTAGCCACTGTGAAAACCAATGTGGCAGTTTCTCAAATGGTTAAACAGAGTTATCACTTGAGCCTGCAATTCCACTCTTGGGGTTACACCCAAGAAAAGTGGAGGCATAGGTGCATACAGAAGCTTATACATGAATATTCATAGAAGAATTAATCATAATCGAATCAAATAATCAAATAATAAACAAATGTCTAAATGTCCAATGAATAGATGGACAAATATGATACATTCATATAGTGGAATAAGATTTGGCAATTAAAGGAATGGATGGGGATCCCTGGGTGGCGCAGTGGTTTAGCGCCTGCCTTTGGCCCAGGGCGCGATCCTGGAGACCCGGGATCAAATCCCACGTCTGGCTCCCGGGGCATGGAGCCTGCTTCTCCCTCTGCCTATGTCTCTGCCTCTCTCTCTCTCTCTGTGACTATCATACATAAATTAAAAAAAAAAAAAAAAAAGGAATGGATGTTCTAAAGTTGACTGTGGTGGTGGACACACAACTCTGAATATACTGAAAGCCCCTGGATCATATACTCTAGGTAGGTGGATTATATGGTATATGAATCATATCTCTACAATGCTATTTTTTAAATGGCATTTACCTACCCCAGTTATAGTAAATTCTACATTACTGAAACTGAGTAAGAAGAGAACAAGGAATAGAAGATCCAACATAACAATAAATCCCAAATGCTCTGTAGCTGCCTTTAGAATGCATGGTAGAATTTAAATTGGAAACAGACTAAAAATACTAATTATATTTTTACTCAGGCTAATGTTAAAATTAGTATGTATTCCTGAGCCACATGTCAGCAGAGAGTAAGGAAAACAGCCTAGTTAACCAGCAGGTAAAAAGAAGCCCATCACAGAATAAAGAAATACAGAAGAAACCCCCAGTGGAAAAAATCTATGAAAAGATAATGATATTCACCCTCAGTAGATGTTTCTGGAAACAGAATTCAAGCTCTATCCATTAGAACATGGGTGAGACTTGGTCTGCATGAAGAGAGAACAGTATCCTGCCCAAAAAAAACACAAATCTAAGGATGTCAATGCTAACGCGGCCGATAACTGCATTAACCTTCTCCTAAGGGAGTTATTTTTTATTGTAACACACTTGTCAAAGTGTCATCACATTAGCCTGCCTGTCCCACATCCGCCCACCGATCCCACTCCACTGTGGAAGAAAGAGCAGTAATTAGAGCAGGAAACAGTCCCTGGATGAGTGACTGCTCTAGCCTGACAGTCCACCCGAGACTTCTACAAAGGTGGTCTGCAGAGGCTACTCCTGGAGGGGTGGCAGGCAGTCATGCGCACGCAGGTGAGGCAAGAACCCAAGGCCTCTTCACGGTCATGGGCAGCGAGCAATAATTGCATCCCAGAAACCAACCCTCCTGCTCCATCTGAACACTGATGCTCAGAAACGTAAGAATTAATTACAGTAATGAAGTGCACTTCTGTTCTGCAAGGCCAGCCTAATTCCTGCCACAGATGAGTTTGACCTTTCCTGTCCTCTGGTATGTACCGTCCCTTAGCAGAGATGGGAGAAGCCCTCAAAGGGACACTGAGTGGCCAGTGAATTCCCAGATTGAGAAACGAAACTGGAATTTTTGTCTTCTTTAAAAATAAATAAATATGTTTAATGGATAAACACAATGTGCGGTATACGTATATAGTGGAATATTATTCAGCCTTATCAGGAAATGGCATTCTGACACATGCTATATGTGGCTGACCCTTGACAACATTATGCTTAGTGAAATAAGCCAGTCACCAAAAGACAAATGTTGTATGATTCCACTTACATGAAACATCTAGATATATTAGCCATGTCTTATTTTCTGTATTCTGATGCTCTAGCACCTGGGGCCTGGCTTACCCTAGAGGGACTGTCCCCCACCCCCAGGGTTAGCCAATTTTTAGACAGGAAACAAGATGCCCATGAATGTGCCCGCCAAATGCAAATCAGCCAATCCAGTATCCACATACCACCACCATCTTCATCAGGCTCATGCAATCCAGGCTACTATCCACCTGCCCTGATCACCCCAGGGCCAGGTTAGGACAGTGAGAGACAGCCCCTGTGCCCCAGAGACCCCCAACAACACTCAACTACCCGACCCTTGGCCTGCTTACTCAGCCTTGGCCCTTCCTTCCCCAGAATCTTCAACAAAGGCTCCTGCTCCCAGTTCCCCTGCTTCCTCTGCTGCTCCCTCGTGTGGCTCCTCCTGGTGTGGCATGCCCCCCTTTTAGAAACCATCTATCTTTTCATAAGCAGTCGTATTCTGACCTACTGGCCTCAATGTACCTGGATAGTCATAATCCCTATATTAAAACACTTAGAAAAGTCCAATTCATAGGGATGGAAAGTCGAATGATGGTTGCTGTGGTCTAGAGAGGGGGCTACGTGGAACAAGTGTTTAATGGGGACCAATCAAGTGAGGATGATAAGAAAGTTCTGGAGATGAACGGTGAGTGATGGCTACACAACCATGAGAATGTACCTAATACAATTGAACTGTGCAAACAAAATGAACACAGTATGTACCCTTGATACAATTTGATGAAGAGGACACTTTATTCCTGTGGTCTTCCTCCCCAAAACCCATAACCTCGGTCCAATCATGAGAAAAACATCAAACAGACCCGTTAAGGAGCATTCTACAAAACACCTGGCCAACCATCCTCAAAACTGTCGAGGTCATCTGAGAAATCATCACGGCCTGGAGGAGCCCAAGGAGACGTGGTGAGTAAACGTGCTGTGATATGGGGTCCGGATGGTACCCTGGGACAGAAGAAGGCCATCAGGGAAAAGCTAAAGAAATCTGAATAAAGGAATGGATGTCAGTTAACAGTATTGTACCAAGTGTATCATATTACAGTACGGTATCATATCCATGCAAAGCATTAAGAAGAGGGGAAACAGGATGTGGGTCACATGGAGACCACTCTCGACTATATTCATAACTATCCTAAGATAAAGGATTATTAAAAAGAGAGAAGAGGTGGCATGTGAGGATGGAACACACATCCCCCACGTCCTCAGACTAACAGAGATGCTGTCTACAACACAATTTATCGCACCTGCTCATTAATGAGACAATAAAAGCCCTTGGGGAATAAACACGCACAGTGTAACACCTGCCACCAAGCACATTCCAGGGACTGTGAAGGCCGCTGATTGAATTTCTGACAGTATTATAAGCGAGTGGCACAATGTTTGCCAAACATTGCAAGTACATAATGTGAAAAAAATTTAACCATTAGAGACTGTATTTATCAGGAAAGAGCTAAAGTATCCCACTAGACACACACAGCAGTGTCTGGATACTGCTTTCCCACAAAGAAAGGGAAGTGCTGGGCTGCTCCCCACTCCTTGCCACCCATGATGAGCATGACCTGCAAGCCCCCCTGAGCCAGGCCAGGACCAAGGCATTATCAGCGTGATCACTGAACTGGGGTCTCTGGAAGGAGAGCAGGGGCGGGGGCACCAGGACGACCAGTGTCACCCATGGACACCTAAAGGTAGCATGACCGCAGACCTGAGGATCAGAGGACGAGTAGGCTGGAGTGCATAGAGGAGCCCTGGGAGGGGCACATGCCCAGAAGGACAATCAGTCTGGACCTCGGAGGGCTGCCAGAACTGATCCGGGCAGGGGGAGATGTGACAGGCAGGGACCAGAGCAGGGCTGCCAGGGCATACTGCACCCGAGGCCAGGGTACAGCCAGGCTAACTCGAGGAGCTTCCACACAGAGGCACTCCCAGGAAGTCAGGGCTTTCCCAGGGAAACAGGTGGAGGAAGGTCAGGGACCCAGGCAGGCCCAGGAAGTCCCATGTTTAGTGGTCCCTGATTTCTCCCACTGCTTCCACCCTCAGCACTTCCTCACACTTGGTTTTTACTTGACTTCTGCCTCTTGTAAAGCCTCTCAGTATGGTAATTTCCTGGCGTGGACACAGATGGACCAGAGGTCTCCCACCTGCCTGGTATTCACTCTCCTCTTTCTGGCAACAGCTAGAATTTTCTCTCTTTCTGGCAACGCCCACTCCTCCCCCAACCCTCTGACATTGAGGCCTGGGTAAAATCCCCACAATTTATAGAGGAAGCACAGGACCTAGGCCTGAGCCAACCACTATCATAGTCACAAGCTCTCACCACCAACACAGTGAAGCTCACATGTTCTGCAGATGCTAGCAGAGAAGATTCCAGAAGGGCTTCCAGACAAAGACTGTACACCATCCTGCTCCTGTGAAAACGACCCTAGAGCTGCCATGTGATCACAAGGAGTCCCAGGTGAGGCCCAGTGCTGGAAAGAAACTAAGTCTGTCATATCACCTGGGCCCTGAATCCAGCTCCAACCAGATACCACCTACCCTAAGGACATTCTGTCCCTAAGCTACTGCATCACTTTCTTTCTCTGTTTGGGCAAGTTCAGGGTAGGTTTTCCATCTCTTCCAAGTGTAAGAACCCTGATTCATTTCTATAACCAACTATTTCCAAAGTCCTAAGCTCCTTGATGCATCAAATGTGCTGTGCACCTCTGAGGATCCTCAAAGAACCAGCAGAATGCAGTCTGCATGGAATTCTGCAAGCACCCAGGACAGCCCTGAGCTGGGCCCAGTGGGGACAAGCGAGATAGGGATGGAGATGTGGGAAGGAACGGTGGCTCCAGAAGAAACAAGGAGAAGCTAAGAGAGACAAAGTCATCCTAAAGAACAGGAAAGAACTTAAAAGGGCTTAGGACAGGCTGGTGCTCCAAGCAGAACTTGGAGCTGGGTTTATGAACTGAGAGAGAGAAAACAGACTCTATTTGCTAAAAGATGTCTTCTCCATGTCCTCCCAGAAATGAGAAAATAGCTTGTTCTGAGTCAAAGATGACAAGACTATAGTTAGGCAGAAGAATTGGTTAGGTCTGTTTTTCATGACAAAGTCATATTCTAATATTAAAATCACATTCTGGGGATTCATTGTGGCTAGCTCCAACGACAGGAGATTACAATAGGGTCTCTTGTAAGTAAAACTTGAAACTCACTTACAAATATTAAAGCTAAGTCAAGGACACATGCACTGACCTGCTTCTCCCTCTCCCTCCTTCCCCCCGCATCCCCCGGCAATATTTAAAGGAAAGAAAGGAGTAACTTCCCATTTTCTGAATCCAGGCATGAAGGTGATTTTGGCTGCCTCGCTGGCTGGTCCTACAGAGGGGGCTCAGAGTATTCCACATGGGACACCATCTTCTGGCCCTAGCTTTCAGGGGGGAAAACTCCACAGTGGGTATCTGCACTGACCAGGCCAGGCAGGTGGCTCGCAAGGTGCCTTCAGAGTGAGTCATCTGTATAAGAACTGCTGGGATAGGTTGGGTCGAGTCCAGAAACCTGTACTTTGAAATCAGCCTCTGCCTTACCAGGTCTGCTCACCCAGTTGATGCTGAAATAATTTGGGAATCAAAGCACTTCACAACTCAGACAAAGCCAGCCCACAGCAGCTTCCACAATGCTCTGATACCTCGAGCGGGGGAAACAAAGTCGCCAAGGTAGCTCACCAAGGGGGTAGAGGGTGAACTATGTCACTTGAAGGCTCTGACATTCTGGCAATAACCAGCTGCTTGTTCTGAGGGCACATGTGATGTTATGGGGGTAGCAGGAGAGGGGAGAAGCATTCAAGACCTTTCTCAGCAACAGTCTGGTTTTAGGTAAGAAGGGCCTGCCACATCCCCTGGCCCCTCCTTGCAGCCACTTCCTTCCAACCTGTTGTAGACAAAGAAGCAGCAGGGCTGGGGTGCCAGCCTTTGCCAAGCCACGGACTAAGGACACCTGATGGCCAGAGTGGTAGACCATGTTCACAGGACCCACCTGTCTTAAAGTGGATTATGGGCCATAACAGAGACAAATGAATTGCTAAACCAAGCTCGACTAATACCAGACTGTCCAATACAGACTCCCCAAACCTCATATCCAGAAAGCTATTACACATATTGACATAAAGTTTTAACCTTGTAATTTTTTTCCATTCAAATTAACAGTCTTTCTTTTCTTTAGAATGTATTTGTATAAACTTGCCTACTGACCTTTCTCAGGAACAGGCATACCATTCAGATTATGTTATTTCTATTTAAGAAAAAATGTGATAAAATATATATAACATAAAATTTTCCATTTTAACCATTTTAAGTATACAGTTCAGTGACATTAAGCACATCTGTACTGTTGTGTAACCACCACCATTATTTCCAGATATTTTTTATCCTCCCAAACAGAAACTCTGTCTCAATCATACTAATTTTCCACCCCCTCCTCCTCTGCACCCCTGGGAACCTGCATTCTACTTTCTTTCTCCATAAATTTGACTATTTTAAGTACCTCACAGAAGTAGAAGCATACAGTATGCGTCCTTTGGTGCCTGGTTTATTTCACTTAGCAAAATGTCCTTAAGGTGCATCCACATTTAAGCATGTGTCAGAATCTCCTTCCTTTTGAAGACTGAATAATATTCCACGGTGTGTATAATATTCCACTGTATATGTATCATATTTTGCTTATCCTTTCATCCATCGGTGGACACCTGGGTTGCTTCCACATTTTAGCTATTGTGAATAATGCTGCTATGAACATGGGTATATAAATATCTCTTCAAGATCTTGCTTTCAATGATTCTCAGAGAGTGCTCCCTTGGTAGCACCAGCATCCCCTGGGAACTTGTTAGAAATGCACAGTGTAAGAAGGCCCCACCCAGACCTAGACCTGCTGCTGATGGGGGAATAGTAATCTGCATTTTCACAAGCCCCAGGTGATCCTGATGCATTCACAAGTTCTGGTTCTGTCTTGCAGGTATGAAAACAAGCTCCATAACCTCAGGTTAAGGGCAATGGTTCTGGGGTCAAATCTCTGCTGTTTCAAGCTGTGACTTCGTGGATAGGTTGTCTAACTTCTCTGAACCCTAATCTTCTCAACTGTGAAATGGGGACAATCCATCCCCTACATCTTGGGGTTGCTGAGAAGGAGAAGCAGCCATGCCCATGAATGATGTAGCACAAAGTCTTGGAGAACCACCTGCCATCCTCACTATTGCTCCTCTGTGTCCATCTCCTCCATATAACTGAGGATCACACCTCTCTGAGGCCAAAGCTGAGGGCTCTCATAGGATAAAAATGGAAATGTTCCTTCTGCCCTGAATGTTCATGCATGTCTTCCTATCACAGCAGATAGTACGCCTTAGCCTGGTGGACATGCAATTCCTCGGGACTTTCGAACTTCCTGCCCTTTCTCCTTGGCCACTAATCTCTAAACTTGGAATTCAGAAAATGTGTTGAATCTTAATTTCTTCTCTGGGCACAAGAGGCTCTCCTAGCCTTCCTTGATCTAATCACCTTCTTCATCTTTATTTTTCTAATTGTATTAATCGTGGGTTGTTTTTTTTTTTAAATGAATCACTTCAAATTTAATTGCAGCCAGGCAGAGAACATTAAATAAATAGAGTATGTAGTAGAGCCCTAGTGAGTAGCTCTTTTTGTTTTCACTTAGAGTACAAGATGCCAAAGCAAGGCTCCCAGGACAGGATAGAAAAACAGCACCTCCCTCCACTGCACAGTCCCATGTCTGTACCCAAACTGTAGCTTGGTGCTGCTTTCTGACTGAGAGGGGGGCAAGAAGGCTCTGTTTTGCCTGGGAGATGAAAAGGTCTATTGTTTGATTTTGTGGTCAGAGGCGCCAGTAATACACACCTTTCATCTCCCCCATTTCTGCCTAGTAAGCAGCACCGCATAGGCTCATACACCAGAAAGAAGTGGAAACTGAAGCCCAGTTTTGTTAAGCATAACATTTTCACTCAGAGGCTATTTCTAGAACATTCCATCCAGAAACTCAGAAGCTCATATTTCAAATCAAGAGAAGGACAACTTCTGGGGAAGTAGAAAAAATCCACACCTTCCCTCCAACCACAAAAACAAGAGCAGGAGAGCCAAGAAGTCCCAAATACTGCAAGTCCTCGTCCTATGAATGAGCTCTGATTAAAACTAGGTTTTGTCACACATCTTGGCAAGCTGGTGAGGTGAGGTGGGACTTTTTAAAATTTTTTAAATGTTTTTCTGTTTTTGTTTTGTTTCGTTTTAGGGCAGAAAGGGGATTAAAAATTTTCTGTTTTAACTCAGTATCCAAAACCCTCTAGCTTGACAACTGTGGTCACCTTCATCATGGCCCACCCTTAGAGTGTACCTCATTCTCTGCAAAGTCCACAGGCCCATGAGAAAGCAGGGGACAGGAACACAGTAGAAACCCTAGTGGGGAAGGGCCACCATGTACTCCTGGCTGAGCTGCCCTGCAAGGTCTCAGGAGCCAGCAGCTCCTTTTGTGTGAGGCCATGAAGAGATGCCCTGCCAGCATGGGGGAGGCAGTCTGAGGGGAAGTTCGGCCCCCATGTTGGGACCAAAGGAAAACACAGAGGTCTCCTGGACTTATTCTCTGGCCTGCTCTGTACCAACTATGTGCTCGGCTCAGACAGGCCCTGGGTCTGTCTACCCAAAGGCCACCTGACACTCCCACTTCCAGTAGGAACTGCAGTCCCTGTTTGCTTTTCTACTGTATTTTCTTTTCCTCATAAGATGTCTCAAGGGTAGAAATTAGGCAAGTCATAAATAAATGAGTCAGGGAAGGAAGTTCTCACAATCACCTCTGTGCAAGAGCCTGGCCTGTCTGAGTCAACCAGTGAGAAAGTCAGAACAGGCCAAAGAGAAAGCAAATTTAAAAGCCACTGTGCCCTCATCAGCTCTCTGCTCATATATTAATTATGCACATGACAAGCAGAATTCTGGTCTGCAAAGGCCTCTGTGTGCCTTGTGGAACTGTGCCTCACTGTATTGACAAAGACTGGATGGGATGAAGGAATGCTGGTCAGCCAGGAACCCACAGACATCGCTAGGAACCTGCAGACATGACCAGGAATCTATGGACATGGCCAGGAGCCTGCAGATGTGGCCAGGAACCTGCAGACATGGCTAGGAACTGGCAGATCTGGCCAGGAACCTGCAGACATAGCTAGAAACCTGCAGACATGGCCGGGAGCCAAGCCTATACAAAGGAAAACAGGTGAAACACCAACATCTCTCCTCATTTAGGACAGGCAGGACAGAGGAAGAAAGTATACACAGGAGTGAGGGGTGGGTCTGAGACCTGGGAAGCCTGCCTTTCAGCAGCTGGTTAACCTAAGATGTATAAGATATCTTATACCTAAGATAAGATATATATAAGATATATAAGGTTTATTCTTCATAGCTCAGTCCATTGTTTTTAAGCTCCATAAGAGGTCTTTAGCTTACAGAGAAAACTTTAAGAGACTTCTGGTGGGCTAGGGAGTGACTAGAAGCACCAAAGTAGCCCTGGGATGACTTTGAGGGGACAGTTGGAGTCCCAGCTGCTCTAGAAGGCAGCCCAGGTCAAGGGGTGTTGGTAGCCTATGTGTTGAGGGTGTGCCTGTGGGGGTTTCCACAGAATTATCAAGGCATCATACCCTAATTCCTCACAACACCTGGGTTCCGTCCACAGGAGACCACAGCATGGGGGTCCAATGAGGGGCTGAATGTTTTTACTGATAAAGGAAAGATGCCCTAATCAAGAAGGGGCTACCCTGGGGCTTCTTTGCAGTCTTCTGGGACTTAGAGGAGACTCAGAGGACGTCCTGAATCATGAATTCAAAGGTACTGGCAAGGAAAAAAAGCATAGTTCTCATCTGCACTGCTACACAAGCACAGCTCCGGAACTTCCTGGCCAGCTCAACACCACTGCTAGCTTTCTCCCAGAAATAAGGGACTTTGTCTTGAAACCACAGGCTGCATGTGTAGCCCAGAGCTGTCAGTAGTGATGTATGTGGCCCTGTTGGGGCACATCCTCGTCACCCTCAGATGCAGGATCCAATTCACAACCCAGAGATGCAGATGAGGCAACACAGGCTCAAGGCTGGACAAGTCCGTGACACTCGGGCCTCCAGGGCTGGTACCAACAGGTGGGCCTGGCCTGCCCGGCCACCACACCCAGCCTCACATTAACTAAACACAGTAGCAAGAATAATCTGTGCTTATTGTTATGCTCTAGTTATTTGGTGCTAAGTAACATCCCTCCTTCCCGAGCAGCCTTGCTGGCGACCCCTGTGTTAGTCCTTCTCATCCTCATTCTGGTGAACTGAGCATGTCCATCAAACATGTGTGACAGAGTGGGTCAGAGTGGGGGAAAAAACCTGCCCTGGGGCTGGGCATCCTAAAGGTGGCTGGCCAAGAAGACTTCCTCCTATCATAGGACAAGGGGTAAGCCTATTTTTCAATCCTGGCCCTAAACCCTGTTTTGGAGAAGGACGCAGCTGAGCAAAGTCAGGTCAGGACCAGGGATGGCTCACCTGCACCAAGGCTAGAGGACCTGCAGTGGTCACAGAGGAACACATTAAGAGCTGTTAGCCAGGCAGCCCGGGTGGCTCAGCAGTTTAGTACCGCCTTCAGCATGATCCTAGAGATCCAGGATCGAGTCCCACGTGGGGCTCCCTGCATGGAGCCCATTTCTCCCTCTGCCTGTGTCTCTGCCTCTTTCTCTCTCTCTCATGAATAAATAAATAAAAATCTTAAAAAAAATTTTTTTTTAATGGGTGGCTCAGTGGGTTAATTGCCTGCCTTTGGCTTGGGTCATGATCCTGGGATCTTGGGATTGAGCCCCTTGTCATTGGGCTTCTTGCTCAGTGGGGAGTCTGCTTCTGCCTCTCCTCCCAGCCTCCCGCTTATGGTCTCTAATAATCTTAAAAAAAAAAAAAAAAAAAAAAAGCTGTCAGGCAGCAATGTTCACCTGGGAGCTTGAGCTGTCATTTCCCTTGTGTCTGCTAACAGCAGCCCCAACTTTGTATGTATGGATAAGGACGCCCAGGTTCTCAAGGACTAAAAATAATAACAAAGCATACTCAAAAGCTTCAATGAAAAGCTAAGACTGTATTAAAAGAGGTGTTGCTCCCAGAATACAGCCTATGAAAATATTTTTACAAGAGCAAACTTTGACAGACAAATGGATAAACAAAATAGGGTCTATCCATACAAGAGAGCCTCAGCCTCAAAAAGGAAGAAGAATTTGACATGTGCTACATCATGGGTGAACCTGGAGGACATGATGCTCAGTGAAATAAGCCCATCACAGAAGGGCAAATACTGTATGATAACACTTACATGAGGTCCCACGGTCATCAGATTCAGAGTTCTGTAGTAGGATGCTGGGTGCCAGGGGTTGGGGGAGTAAGGATGGGGAACTGGCACGTAATGGGAAGAATTGCAGTTTTACAAGATGAAAAAGTCACAAAGATGGATGGTGGTGATGGCTTACAAAACAACAGGGATGTACTTAAAGCCACTGAATTGTGCACTTAAGAATACTTAAAATGATAAGATTTATGTGTATTTTACTACAATTAAAAAATAGATATTTCTATGCTGATTTATATCAGGTTCTAGGATAAGCGTTTGACTCTATAGTCTGACCCGCCTTTGCCACCATGAGGACACAGACTGGAATGGGGTAGGCAGCTGGGCCAGAAGGAAGGTCCCTAGTGATGTGCATGGCTGGCTCAGCCCTACAGTCAGCCAAACAGCCCCAAGAACACTTGGCACCACCCTCAGGCTTCAGGATTCCTTTCCCAGGAGGGAAAGAGCATGGTTCTGGAGCTCCCTGACCAGATGCAGGGCTGTACTCAGGTGACCGATTCACCTCCACAAAGTGGATCTAATCACTTGAACACAGAGGGCTGCTTTGAGTACTGGATTCAATGAGATAGTGTAGGCCGGTAAACACTGTTCCCGGTGTTCCTTAGGCTGGGAACTCAAATTCCTAGCATCCTCTTTCCTATGGTTCAGGGCTAGACTTGGCCAGGGAGGAATCTGCTCAGAATCTAAAGGAGGCAGTGAGGCAGCAGCAACTACTCTTCTGGGGCCAGATGCGATCGTGGGCAGGCGCCACAGTGCCTGGTGGCTCCCATCCTGCTCCCCGCTCCATGCTGCAGCCAGGTCTGAGCTCTCCCCTGGAGGCTGATGTGTTCACTGCTTAGATCAACTAGCCAGGGTCTCCCTCTAGCCCTCTCCTCCCTGGCGACCATGTATATTTGAGAAGTGCAAGGCATGGAAGAAGCCTGGGAACTCAGCACTCACACCAACTCGAAAGCCCACCCGACCCCCCCCCCTTCCATGGCCCTGGCAAGGCCAGAGCCAAGCACACATCTGCAACTTGGAGCGAACCCCAGATAGAAGGAAATGGGACAAACTAGAACAACCTGCACATGGGCAAATTCTAGTTTCCCACTCCACCCTCGGGAACGACTGTGTGCAATGCCTCCTGTGAGGTCAAAGCAGCAAGCACATGGCACGTGGCAGGATCCCAGAAGCAGCATCCCAACCACTAGCACTGCTGGGACCCCAGCCTCAGCAACAAAACGGCTCATCCCGTAGACTGTCACCAGAGGCAGGCAGCAGGTGCCTGAGACAAGCAGCTCTCCAAAGAGGACACGTGTGCAGAACTCACAGTGCGTTCCCAGGAAACACGCTGTTTAAATAGACTCATTTTCCTCCTGCTGCTCTTCCAAAGGTTTAAAGTGGTTTGTGAAGAGGTTGGCTAAACTGCATATTTTACAGATCATCTAGGTTCATTGATCTTCGTCAAAATGTTTCTTCTTGATAGAGCAACTCTCTTCCCCTGTGTTAAATTGACTGTCATGATTTTAACCAAGAAAACAGTTGTATAATGAAGACTCATTCTCCCTTCTCCCAGGACCCAAAGCTGCCTTCTCCCCCTTCTATCCCCTCCATTCCCCTGGCACTGGCAAGGAACTGGACTGTAGACTTGTTATCACAAAAATGACAAATGCTCCAAGAGAGAGAAACAAGACAGAGAGAGAGACAGACAGACACATGAAATATTTTAGCATGGTAAATTGCAAAACTTCGTAATCTCAGCTGAAATTTTAATGCCGCTCATGTTTTTTTCAAGTCCAGAATTAGAGGCCCCTGGGTGGCTAAGTCAGCTAAGTGTCTCTTGATTTCAGCTCAGGCCTTGATCTCAGGGTTGTGAGTTCAAGCCCCACATTGGGCTCCATGATGGGCATGGAGCCTACCTAAAATAAAACTAGGGACACCAGGGTGGCTCAGTGGTTGAGCATCTGCCTTCAGCTCAGGGTGTGATCCTAAGGCCCCAGGGATCGAGTCCCACATCAGGCTCCCTGTAAGGAACATGCATCTCCCTCTGCCTATGTCTCTGCTTCTGTCTCCCATGAATAAATAAAATATTTTTAAAAATAAAAAAATAAAAATATAAAATAACAGTCCAGAATTACTAGATTCAGATGTACTGAAGTTGTTTCCCAGATTATTAGATCCCTCATTATGCCATTAAGGAGACATGTGGCCAAAATGGCGAGTTCTCACGGAGCCTCAGTCCCACCAGAACACGCAGGCCCCGCCTGGTCCACAGCTCCACCTGACGGCGCTTCTGCTCCACCCCACATCTCTGTGGCTTCCCCACTGGGCCTTCCACTTCCCAAAGCCTCCCTGCTTACCTCTCCACCCTCCACAGCCTGGGTCCCCCTGGGCCCCACAGAGTTGTGCCCTTGGCAGATGAGGAAGAAAGGGGAGGGGGCAGTGACTGGCTCAGGGTCATGCACTAATCAGTATCCAGACCTCCTCTCTCTGATGGTGGAATTCACAGAAGCTCAGGTGTCATCCAGAAGGTCAGGCTTATCCATGCTTCCAGGGGAAGTCAGAAGTCAGATGTCCCCTTTCACGAAGATGGCGCAGAAGGCGAAGAAGGAAGCCCCTGCCCCTCCCAAAGCCAAAGCCAAAGCAATGGCTTTGAAAGCTAAGAAAGCGGTGCTGAAAGGCGTGCACAGTCACAAAAAAAAGAAGATCCGCACGTCACCTACATTCCCACGACCCAAGACCCTGCGTCTCCGAAGGCAGCCCAAATATCCTCGAAAGAGCGCCCCCAGGAGAAACAAGCTTGATCACTATGCCATCATCAAGTTCCCCTTAACTACTGAGTCAGCCATGAAGAAAATAGAAGACAATAACACACTTGTGTTCATTGTGGATGTCAAGGCCAATAAGCACCAGATCAAACAGGCTGTGAAGAAGCTCTATGACACTGATGTGGCCAAGGTCAACACCTTGATCAGGCCTGATGGAGAGAAGAAAGCATATGTTCGACTGGCTCCTGACTATGATGCTTTGGATGTTGCCAACAAAATTGGGATCATCTAAACTGAGTCCAGCCGGCTATAAATCTAAATATAAATTTTTTCACCATAAAAAAAAAAAAAAAAGAAGTCAGATGTCCTTCAAAATGGGTCCTTGTCCTGTTGCTTCATGTCAACACAAAGCCTGATCCTGTCTTACTGCTCACTCCCACAGCAACTGGCAGTCCTGGGCCTCACTCCTGTTTCCACATCTCTGCTCCTTGGTGCTCAGAGCTCTGACCTCTGCAGGCTCTTGCCTCCCTCTTGTGGCCCTTGGGCTCCTCCTCCATTCAGCCATCATGGCAGGTGCTTCCAGAAAGAGCAGAGGAGCCCCTTCTGCCCAGTTCACCTGTCACTGGCCTTAGGTGTCCCATCCCCTCACGTGGTTTTAATTGTAAACCATATGTTTGGAGTTCTATTTCCAGGCTACATCTTAGCCTGTTTTGTCCAACCACTTGCTGATGTTAGATGCTGCACAGGTATAAGCACATACATTTACAACAAATCATAGAAAACATGGGTCTTCCTCCTGTCCGAACCTGATCACCTGCCTGCTCTCCCTGATTCATTTACTCAAACCAAAAACAGGGGGTTCATTTCAGACTTTCTCTGTCCCTTGGTCCTGACATTCAACCCCATCAACAAATCTTGCCTCACGGACTGACCTCAAGCCCCCTCAAGGGGTCACTCAGGCAGCCTTTTCTGTGTTCTAGTACTACCACCTGCCTGGATCACTAAAATAAGCTCCTGACTAGATGCACACCTCCCTGCCATCCACCATGCTATAACCACAGTGATTGTGTCCTACAGCTCTTTAAAACCATCCCATGAAAAAAATAAAATAAAACAAAACCATCCCATGGTTTCCCACTCAAGGGAAAGGATAAAGTCAGACTCCAGAATATGGCACATGAGGCCCCTATTGACCCAATCCCAACTGCCTGTCCACACTCAGTTTGCAATCCTGATACCACTCAAAGGGGCCTGCCATAGCCGACACAGTGGTACCCACTTGACTCCTATCCCTCCCCAGCCACCTGTGTCTTCCTTGTTTTAAGAGCCCCTACCTGAAAGAAAGGCTAAAAATGCCCAGCACTCACTTTCCCAGATCCCTTGCAGATCCTATGGTCACATTCCCATCAGTGAGATACAAGGGGAAGATTTTCTTCCCTCATAAATGGAGAGCAGCTCAAGAAGCCCTGGTGCTTCTGTTCTATCACTGGACTTCGTCCTTGGAAGACACAATGCCTGGACTGTCTCAGCCATCTTCTACTGTGAGGAACATACTGTGTGTGGTAGGTAGGGCAGAGAGGTAGAAAGAGTCCATATCCTTGATGACATCTGTGAGCCCAGGACCAACACTTGGGAGCACTTACTGCCAGAGTTCTTTACAAATAAGATCTTGAGTTTCTCTATGATTTAAACTACTTTAAGCTGCATTTTTGTTACTTGTAGCCAAGGGCATCCAAAAGACACATCTACTTGACTACGTTAGTAGATTGCTCTGAACTTCCCCCCCCCAGACCGTTTCCTCTGCCTACTCAGGATACCATTCCTACCTGCTTGACTCTCCTCCTCCAGGGAGCCCCAGCAGATGTCTGTCCTATCATCTGGCACATCATAATCCAACCATCTTTCTTCCTCCCCAAACAGAAGCTTGCTGTGCCTGGTCCTCCCTTTTTCTTTCAGTGCCCAGCCTGGGACAGTGGTTGTGCCATATATAAGCTCATCAGCTACAGTCTCATTTCTTCACAGACGGTCAAACAATGCCAGGCATTCCTTGGTGCTATATTTAATCCCCACAAGCTGCCACCGTGATTAGAATGGATTCATTTTGAGACTTTTATATAGTTTCTCCTTGCCAGGTTCCTAAATGAAATGCTGTCCAAGTTGGGACTGATAATCAGCTGTGATCGGTGAGAGCAGTTTCCTCACTTAGGGCACCTGTGTTAGAATTTAACTGTAAGCCAATTTACCTTCCTTCCCCTTTTCTGGGGAGCCTTAGTTCATGGAATTGGAGAGACAGGAGTGAAGGAAAGGAGGGAGAGAATTCTAAGTGAGACACCAGTGGCCTGGGATCCTGACAAGTCAGCTAGAAGCCAAACAAAATCATATCCCACTCAGGGCCATGGTTCTGAGCCCTCATCAAGCAAGCCATACCCACCAACCCATTCACCAAACACAGAATCGCCCTTGAATCTTGAACATCTTCCCGGAATTCTGGAGCCAGCCCAGCTGTGCCAAAGCAAGTGCTCACTGAATTTATTGAACTCAATGGAATCCATCAGGTTTCTAAGAAGAGGTGACAAAGGGTGGGGAACTGTGAAGGAATACCATTGGTCTTTGCATCTTTAACATCCTCCAGGGCCACAGTGTTCTAAGCTCACCTCTCCCCATCTGCAACGGCCCCTTTGCTCTCCCGATGCCTGTCCTCCTGACACACCCCTGTGAAGGCTGGTTCCTCCCCTCCCTCTGCTTGTTCTCCCTTGCATTTTTCCTCAACAAGGCCTATGCTATGTCCTCTCCATTTTTCTACCTTCTCCAGGGCTTTGCTCTGCCTTCATTGCTGTTTGTAACACCTCTCGATTTAGCATCATCTGTGATTTTCATTAAATTGCTGTTTACTGATGCTTCCAGCATCATTAATAAAGATGTTAAACAAAATCCAGGCTTGTATCCAATGCCTGCTGCAATTGGGACACCCCCTCTCCACTTCCTATCCTGTCACTTATCATGGTCACTTTCTTGCTTGTCATCTCTGCCACTGAACCATCCCCACCCCCACCCCCGCCCCCAGCTTTCAAGCCCAGTGGCAGGGCTCAACTCTCCTTTAATTGAGCTTAATTCTGCAAGTAATGTTTTCTCCAGAGGCCCCACAGATATGCATAAATGGGTGTATTAACCAAAGTAGATGATTATTTACAGAAGACCGGAGCCAAGCAAATTGACCCACAGCCCATCAGCAATCCCCATATCCTGAGAGAGTTGAGCAGAGACCGCATGCCCCCCTGCAGAGGTAGTGAGCAAGCCTGGAAGGGTGTCTGGAAGGTTAAGTACAGTAGTAATTCCACCATGTGGAAATAGGGTTTTTCTTTTTTTTTTTTTTTTTTAAAGATTTTTTATTTTATTATTTATTCATGATAGTCACAGAGAAAGAGAGAGGCAGAGACACAGGCAGAGGGAGAAGCAGGCTCCACGCAGGGAGCCCGACATGGGATTCGATCCTGGGTCTCCAGGATCGCGCCCTGGGCCAAAGGCAGGCGCCAAACCGCTGCGCCACCAGGGGATCCTGGTTTTTCTCTTTTCAATTGAAAAACCAAAGTTTCTTACCTGGATTTATAAATTGATTTTTTAAATTTAAAATACTGTGTTTAGGTGGCTTAGTCGGTTAACTCTCTAACTCTTGGTTTGGGCCCAGTCATGATCTCAGGGTCCTGGGATGGAGCCCTGCATTGGCTCCTGCTCAATGCTAAGTATGCTTGAGATTCTTCCCCTCTCTCCCTCCCTCTGGTCCTCCCCCTGCTCACACTCATGCGTGAATGTGTGTGTGCAAACACTATCTCCCTCTCAAATAAATAAATCTTCAAAAAAAAATAAAATATTATGTTTTCTACTGCCTCATGTTTTAAAATGGGGACAGTGAAAAGCTCTGTAGCATTTCTCCCTGCCTGAAACAAGAGAACCTCAGTAGGAAACCCAACTGTATCCCCTGACTCCCCGCCTGAAAGAAGCTCACCAGACTCCATCTCCCTACTCTGTCCAGCCTGACCCAGATACCTCCCTGAGTTGGGACAAGGCTGGTAGAAAGTTTTCTCCTGCCCGTGCCTGCAGGTGTCAGGAAAAACTGGTAACTACCCTGCTCAGATCATTTGCTCTAAGCTCAGATATTCATTCCAATTGTTCAGTTCATGTCACTCCAGCCAACCCTGTCCCCCAAGTACTTGGGTTCCATACCTACCATTACACATATTAGCTGGGCAACTTTGAGAACAGCATGTAGCCTCTCTGGGCTCAATTTCCACAGACAAGAATGAAGAACTGAGAAGACCAGTGGTTCCCAATTGTGGACTTTAATGGACCAGTTGCATTAGAAATCTTGGAATATTACTTCTAGGTTTATGCTCAAAAAACATAAAAGCAGGGACTCAGATACCTATATACCCATGTTCACAGCAGCATAATTCACAGGGCCCAAAGGTGGAAACAACCCAAATATCCATCAACGAATAAATGGACATGCAAAATGTGGTCTATACCTACAGTGGAATACTATTCAGCCTTCAAAACGAAGGACATTCCGACACATGCTACAATATATGGTATGACCGCACCTACCTAAGCAGTCAAATTCAGAGACAAAGCAGAACAGAGGTTACTAGTGGGCTGGGTGAAGGAGGGAATGAGGAACAATTGTTAAAAGGGTACAGGGTTTCTGTTTGGGATGATGAAAAAGTTCTAGAAATGGATCATGGTGGTGGTTGCAAAATACTGTGAATGTTAATGCCACTGAATTGCACACTGAAACATGGCTAAAATGGTAAATTTTGTATTATGCATATTTTATCACAATAAAAATAATAAATCCACTCATAAAGGAAAAACTATTTTAACACCAAAAAGAAGACTGGACAAAAAGCTCAAAAGGAAGGAAAATCTTCTCTGGGACAGCTGGCACCTTTACTCAGATACTGTGAGACAGAAGCTGCATGCGTGCACACACCCTTCACACTGTTCTCATTCCCTCATCATGCCAGGGACCTGGGCCCAAGCCGCCTACAGTGGGTCAGGTGAGCCAATAGTGTACATCTATCCCCAAATCAGTGACATCACGTTGGTGGCTTGAAATCTGCCGTGATGGGAATATTTACACCCTAAATTGGCATATGTTATCAGGGCTTTTTTCCAGATTATTGATCATTAAGCATTTGCCAGCATATCCCTGCAGCCAGAAAAAAAGTAGTCATGATTGTCAAAGTCACCTGCACATGACCTGGCCGGAGGAAACTTCAAAATTTGATGACTTCTTGGTTTCCTATAGTCCATAAAGACCTTATGACTCCAGAGGATATCAGACCATCAGGTCTCAGCTACACAACAATGGCAGCCAGACCACAGTGCTTTTCTCCCAGAGGGAAAAAAGAACTAATGCATCCTCCTCACCCTTTGCATAAATTACTCACCAAAGGCCCAGCATGCTCATCCTCAGGACAAGCACATGGCTAAGTAAACACAGAACCAACCCCAGACTAGCACACTGAGAATGCTGGCTGTGCCACAAAAAGACCTCATCCAACTTGGAGCATTTAGGAAAAGAGGGGCAAAGTTTGTGGGTTTGGTTTGAGACATCTAGTGGCTCTGTCCACTCATGGTCACTCCATCCACTCTGGGTGCATCCCTATCAGTGCTGGACCTCCTTGGGAGCCCCCCTATCAGGTGACCTAGGTCCCTCAGATCTTCTCCATCCACCCACACTAATCCTCTTTAAAGATCTTCTCACCCACATTGGCATTCTTTAAGGATCTACTCTAGCAGATCAGTAAAACAAAAGTTATTGGTAAGGGATAATTATCCTGAATTTGTCTATGGTGGGAGTTGCTTGTGCACTTCATCTCGGGACATCTATCAAACACATGTATGACCTAGGCCAATATTCCTTACCTCACTTCTTATGAAAAGACTACTCCACGCTGGCACATTCCCAGAACAATAGTCGAGAGGCTGATTATCTATTGCTGAAAAGCAAACCAGCCCCAAACTCAGTGACGTAAAACAACAGTTTTGCTTACAAACATGAAGCTTGAACAGTGCTTGGCAGGAACAGTGTGTCTCGGTTCCACTTGAGAATAGCCTTGCAGGTCAGTAGGGGCCAGAGGATCCGCCTATGAGCAGCTCATTTGTGGGGCAGGTACAGGATGCTGGCTGCTGGAGCTTTGCCAAGACCATCAGCTGGAGGCCTTGGCTCCTCCCCACATGGACCTTTCCCCAGGGCTACTTGGGCTTCCTCACAGGATGGCCAGGTTCCAAGGGCTAGTGTTCCAAGAGATGAAGCACAAGCTGCCAGTCTCTGAAGGCTTGATCCAGAAGCTGGCCCAGAGTCACCTCCACTATAAGCCACCACAGAGTCCAGGCTCAAGGGGAAGGAGTATGCCCCCACCTCAATGGCAGGAGTGTCCACAATGTGCATGTACGTCAAACCCACCTCTTGAAGATGTGAGCTGAAACCTCAGCTCTACTAGTAGATCACGCAGGAACCACAGGTTAGTCCCACCATGTCTCAGCAGAGCTTAGACTCAGGGCGTGAGCTCCATCAAGGCCAACAGAGGACCAGGTCAGTGCCTAGCACACACATTCCATAAACGTCTGCTCAACTCTTACATTTACCAAGTCCTGTGCTCTTTCTAATCACGTCCGAATTCTAAAATTCGGTGGGGTGGGGGTCAGAGCGTGTGAAGGGAGAGGAGATTACCAACTGCATGTGAGTAAAAGAAAGAATTCCAAATTAGAGCAAAACTAAACTGCAATGCCAAGGAAAATGAGGACGGAGGGAAACCACCATGTGTCAGTGTATTAAACTGGCTCCCAACAATACGAGATACATTTTAATAAAAAAGGAGACAGAGGGATCCCTGGGTGGCACAGTGGTTTGGTGCCTGCCTTTGGCCCAGGGCGCGATCCTGGAGACCCGGGATCGAATCCCACGTCGGGCTCCTGGTGCATGGAGCCTGCTTCTCCCTCTGCCTGTGTCTCTGCCTCTCTCTCTCTCTCTCTGTGTGACTATCATAAATAAATTAAAAAAAATTAAAAAAAAAAAAAAAAAAAAAGGAGACAGAGGGGCACCCTGGTGGCTCAGTTGTTAAGTGTACAACTCTTGGTCTCAGCTCAGGTCTGGATCTCATAGAGGTGAGTTTGAGCCCTGTGCTGGGCTTCACACTGGGTGTGGGCCTTCTTGGGGAAAAAAAAAAAAAAAAGGAGAGAGAAAGAAAATGGTGCCACTGATACAGCTGCTCAAAATCAGTTACTCAGCAGACTAAAATTGACCTTAGTTACCTACCCAGTTCAGTCTCACATAAGTCTTAGGATATAAATGTTTCATTTCCAAGGGAGAAAGCCTCCCCAGTTCTGTAGGTGGCACGTGGCACCGCAGCAGCTGCACCCCTGCACACACGTCCAGAGCTCCAGTGCATCTTTACCGTTCACAATCCCTAATAACACGCAGACAGCATTGTGTGCCATACAGAAACACTGTCCTACTGTAAAATTCCATGACACACATCTTTCCAAAGGCAGATGGCTCTGCTGTATAACAGTATTACATATATAATTACCTACATCACAAATATTTTCAAAATCGAAACTGCTAAGCTTCCTTGCTGTCTCTTTTTCTTATGCCATCTCCATAGCAACCTGCCTCCCCTCCCCCAGAGACAAAGAATACAGAAGACATCTTTAAATTGGCATAAACTAGAGACAAATTCTTTATTTAATCAGATACACAGCTTACACTAATGATTACCATACACCAGAATTATCCAGAAATAATCATTGTAGCTCATAAAAATGAACCTCTGTAAACAGACCTCTCTGTTTACACTCAATGATAGCATAATTATAAAACACAGCACTCAGTCTTATCTCACCACTGTGCCCTCGCCCCCATTTACCATCCTCCACACCCTTACCCAGCCACAGCACCCCTCCTTGGAGAAGCATGAACGGCCCCACGGCCTGGCCTGCAACTGGTTGCAGGACAGGCCCTGCTTCGGGCACCCGAGGGCTCATGCACGACCTTGGCCCCTCACCTTCCGAGAGGGCAGAACCAGCTGTACACAAGTGTGCCAAGGTTGACTACAGCCATCGCAAGCTGGGCAGGTGTTAAGAATGATCTCGATGAACTCTGAGGACAGGTACAGGGAGAGACCTGCAAGAGTTCAGCGACCCATGGTCTCTCCTGCCACAAACCCTCTAGCTCCTGACATGGTAAGCAACAGCCACTGAATGCCCAGAACAACCGCAGCCACCAGCCGCATGTCCAGGCCGGGAGGGCCCACTGCCCTCCCATTCAACCACTCTGGCTCATGAGATCCCTGGAGGGTGACCGCACAGCCTGCAGGGCAGCCTCAGACTCCAAGCGACAGGCCCCTGGCGGTCCCAGCTACCCGCTGGCCTTCAAACACTTTTTTAAAGGATGTATGATCACTTCCGTATTCCATGGAGCGGAGAGGAACACACATCTACTTTTTTAAGTAAACAAATAATACAGAACCTTCGGGTGGTCTTGATGGAAAAACAGGAAGTAGACGAGACTATGTGAGCCTGAGGGGCCCAAGAGTGTCAGGGACACGGGTGCACGGATCTCTCACCGGCCCCAGGAAGCGCTGTGTGGGGGGCATGGCAGAGGCCGGTGGCCCTCACGACAGGACAGGCGAGCAAGGCAGCCCGCAGGGAGCCGCCGCTGGGCTTTGCAGGGGGGGGCTCTCCCCACGAGGTCAGCCGGCGGCCACTCTCACCCACGGGGGAGAAACGCACCCTCCCCCGCCCCCAGAAAGGATCTGTGTTGCGAGTGTACACAGTCACGTACATTGCTCTACTTTAAAAATTAGGCTTTGCACATCATTTCATTGAAATGTAACGAAGCCTTTGTCTGGCCCCATTTCCAATTTGGAGAAAATACAGGGAACTGAGAAACAACTTAATGACCAGAATGCAAATCTAGAATGTGTGACATTTTATCAGATAACTACCGGCTTGGTGTCTTCAAGAGGTCAATGCCTTGGAAAACAATGTTGGGGAGACTGTTCTGGACAGCGGTTCTCAAATGAGCAATCTGCCTCCTGGCAGGCCCTGGGCCACGTCTGGACATGGTTTTGGTTGTCACAACAGAGGCAGGTGGTGCAAACAGCATCGGGAGGGTGGAGGCAGCGAGAGAGAAGGTGCTACCAAAGCTGTAAGTCCAATATACCCAGGTACAGTTTCACAGCAGGAAACCCGAGACGATGGAAGGCCCCTGAAGCAGCTAAAATGCAGTCACCAGAGAATTCCGCTGGCAATCTCTCTTTTAAATGGGTTCAGAACCCTTCCTGCACTGGACCTGAAAGCAGGTGATGGTCCATTCTGGCGGGACCGTGACAAGCTGGGATGCTTGGGGCAGCCTTGTGGATGCTGATACGAGGCCAGGGGCCTGCCGTCCACAGGAGGGCTTGGGGTGACCTGGGTGGTCCAAGACGAGGGCCGAGGGCCAAGGGGCTGCACTCTTCCCTCCGCCCACCAGCTGTGAATGCAGCCCTTTATTCTGTGCCATGAGGGTGGGCAAGGGGAGGAGGTGGGCCAAGGCCGTTGTGAGCTTCACAGTCACAAACCCAGCCAGGCCTCGCGGCAAATCCTAAGGTGACCTGTGGTCACTGCTCGTGTCCTCCATTTTCTCTGGATATATGACCAATGACCTTCATTAAAGCAGCTGCCTCTCAAGCAACATTCTGTTGTGACTCTGTGTGCCCTAGTATTGATTCAAACATGGTAGACAAATCAGTGGGATATTGCTGGCTTAGCAGCACAGGACATGACTCTCTTAGGAGGGCATTATTTTCCCCATAAAGGAACACGAAGACATCTGCTGAGCAGCATTTCTGCTGGTTTCCCAAGGCACCAGCATGAACAGCCCTGCTTACACCACTCAGCACCATGGCTGTGCCCTCCCGCCATGTGCCCGCCTCCCCAGCAGCCCACTGCTGCTCAGCAGCTCTGCAGGGTGAGTTGAGGAAGAAGTAAACAGAGTCTCTCTCCCATGTGATCCACATGGACCGGGGCTGCTCAGCTGGTCCCACCTGCCGCGGACGTCTGTCTGTCCTCAGTGCCATCACCTCCGCTCCCCTCCCAACTGGCTGTCCCCAGCAACACCTGACAACAAAGCTAGAAGGGCCAGGTTGACCGCAGAGCCCTGCACCAAACCATGGGGACCCCATAGAGCATCCCATATCAGATCAACAGGGGGAGAGAGACCACCGACAAGGAAAAGCCTTTACTTCTTCTCTTTGCTCTGGGCCCCAAAGGACCTGGTTATGCAGCAGATAATGTGGGGACAAGAAGTGGCAGCCCAGAACTGAGCACTACAGCAGATGAAGGGAACAGGCTGGTGGTATCACCCACAGGGCAGGCTGTCGGGAGGGGCTTCCCATCTTGCCAGGTCAACTACCCCACAGTCTCTTTAAAGAGAGATGCTGCTTCCCAGCCTTAGCACTGGTGACATTTCTCTGTGGTGGGGTCTGTCATATGCCCTGGAGGATGCTCAGCAACTGCTCCCTCCCCTTAGCTTAGCTTCTCCAGACATTGCACGTGTGCCCTTCAGGGCACATACAGTCAGCCCCCGCTACCCCAAGAGGCCATTCATCATGCCTCTTCCCTCCTGCACACACCTAGCTCACTGAGTTTTATTTTTAGACTATTCATCACATGGACTTTTAAAGTAATCCCTCTCTTGCCCTGTGGGAATTTATCCTTTAGGGACATAAATGTTACTGCCATGCATACTTACTGCAGCTATAATCTCACAGGGTTTAGATTGCGGCTTTATATTTTTCATTCAAACACATGCAGTCAATGTCATTTACATTCCCTGAGGTTCCTGGCATCAAGAAGGGACCTCCAAGTGTGCTGGTCACAGCCAGCCAGCCAATGCCAGCCGCAGGCACCACGTTCCCAAGCATGATCTGCCTGCCAGGAAAACTAACAGGGGTGCTGCTGAACCACCCCCAGGGCTGCCACACTATAGGCCTATTCCTCACAAATCATAGGCCCAACTCCATGAAAATCCTCTACCTTCTAGATCCCAAATAATAGAGGCTGCCACCGAGAGCCACCTCCCTGTGGGACCCAGTACAAAATGTAGGTGCATGCAGCAAGCAGAGGCTCTTCCTCTCTTCTGCAATCACACTCCCACTGGTCACAGTGGTTTCTACATGCTTGTCCACACTGGCTCCCCAGGCAGGAAAGGCAGGTGGGGCAAGCACAGAGGCTCAAAGACACCCAGCCACCCTTGCCCTACAGGTGGTGGCACCAGCAGGGAGTGGCTGTTCTGGGGAAGCCAGACCTCGTGGGAGCCCAAGCACCAAGCCTCAACACTTGCTGCCCTACTGAACCTCACAAAACACAGACTTAAAAGATCATTCAGAATATTAACACAGTGACCACAGAGCATTAAATGTCAAGCTCAGGGTCCCCTTGAGGGCCTGTGGCCACTTGCCTACATAGACCACTCCTCAGGCGCCAACCACAGGTGACCTGCTTCAAGGAGCACCTGGGGGTATGTAGGTGTCTGAGTCCCACATCGCTTCTACAAACAGGATCAACTTTGCTCCCAGATGAGAGTTTCATCCTCCCCCATCTACTAATGAAAAAAAACATGTGGTCCAAGGAATCACACCACCTGCCTGAGGACAAAAAGCCTGCAGGTGTAAGAGGCAAGACTGAGCCACGCAGGGGCTAGCCCACCCCCACCCAGCACCCACCCTGTGCCCTCCAGGGCTCCCTTAGGTCAGGCGGAACAGCAGGGACCCCAGGGATGCACAGCAGACCACTACTTGAGCTCAAACCCTCTGCCCGCCTTGGGCAAGTTCTTCTCCAGGCCTCAGGTGCACCCACCTGCAAAGAAGGGAAACGAGTGGCACCCTCGCACTGAGCTTGTAGTGGAGGCCAAGGGAATGGATCCAAACCTGGGCACAGCACGTGGAAGCCACGAGCTGAATGGAGCAGTTATCTTCCTCGGCAGGTGAGCCCAGCCTCTGCACACCTGTGCCCGGGCTCCCGGAAGATGTTCATCTGGGCTCAGCAGCACCCCTGCCCCCTCCCCCCTGCCAACCCCAGGGCTGCAGCCCCGCAGGTCGGCAGTCAGACTGGAAGCAGTGCTGGGGTCCACCACGCTGAGCCCTGGTTTTCTGTTTTCCTTGGGCTCTGTGGGCCTACGAAGGGTGTGAGGTACGGCATCCCCGGCCCCTGCTCGGGCACACCATGCAAACACATCAGGATCTCCTCGGTCCTCATGCCCAGACCTGGGCCATGCAGCTCAGGGCACAGCCTGTGATCACAAAACAGCAACACTCCTGCCACAGCATGCCCAGGGCCCATGCACATGGTCTAGCCCTGTCTCACCATCTGAGCTACCCTACAGACGAGCCAAGACTGTCTCTGCACATGTTTTAGGCAGCTGGTCCCAGCAACCAACCAGATGAGAACGTCTGCTTCTCTCTCCCCTACCAGCGCCAGGGGAGAAGCTGAGGCACAGGAAGCATGCTCAGGGCTGGGGGCCACATGCCAGCAAGAAATGACAATGAATGTCTGGGACAGGACCCGGCCGGGCTACAGGGGGGAGGATGACCTAGCCGTGAGCCAGCCCCATCAGGCCAGGGAGCCAAGGGAAATAGGAAGGCTGGGGTGGCACCCACAGTCAGGGCCAGTCTCTACCATTACCCCCTCTCAGAGATGCCCTGTGATGATCTCCAGGACTGTCCATCCCAAATGCCACCTGACACCACCTCTAGGGATGCCAGAGAGCCAGTTCTGCCTCAACTGATCAGCTGTGTTACCTTGAGTGCGACTCGACCCCTCTTGGCTTCTGTGCCAAATCCCACAAAGGAGGCTTTGAACAAAATGGCCCAGAGTCACCTCCTGCAGACCCTTGGGATCACATGGATTCCAGCTACTGAAAAAACATACACCCGCAGATCAGCAAACCAACCTGTGTGAGTAAACTTCTAGAAGGTCCACAAGATGGACAAGTCACCTGGCCCGTTCCACTGTGGGCCAGGCGAGAAGCAGCAAGGCCAACACTCAGAGGTGGAAGGGGAATTAGAAAAATCTTCCAAATACCTGGAGTTACTCCATTCCAGATCAAGTGATGACCAAAAGCAGGTATTTTAAATTGGAAGAGTAACTGTAAAAGGCCAAGAGCCCACAAGGAGCCCCAAAAGGTATTTTTAAACACCCTATTAGAGGTCCAGGTCAAATAAGCACCAAAAAACCCACGAAAATAGTAAGTCCTCTGAAAAATAAAATGCAAAAGCTGAGCTATCTGGCACACAGTCAGAGGCTGCCTGCGGCAAAAGAGGCAACTTTCCAGAAAACGACCTAAAAATAGCTCCAATGAAAGAAATCCACCACAGATGCCAGTGTTAGGTGCAAATGGGAACTTAATGAAACAGGTCTCTGAAGAACGTGGGTTTCCCAAATAAAACAGACAGCTCTTTAAATGCCCAGGCCAGGAAAGGGTGGGGTCCCCAGAGGCTGGGTGCTTGAGCCAACAGCAGACACTGCGGTTAAAGGGTTAGAATCCTGGGGGAAAAAAAAAAAAAAAAAAAAAAGAATCCTGGGGGAGGGGGCAGCTCCTGTGTCCCCTGTCCCTCATGGAAGTCCCCTCCCTGGGCATGGGAGGACACCTGCAGACATCCCCCCGCCCCCATACAGAGGCCTCCTCGCCTCTCCACCTCCTGAGCACGAGCACAGGAAAGGACTGAGCCAACGAAGACATCTGCTATTCACCTATTCCTGTCTCCAGTGAGCTTCCCTCACTTCAGAGAGAACCAAATTCATCTTCTTTTTAACCATCTGCCAAATACATTTGTAAAGTGCTTTCTTTTTCAGCCAAGGAGCCAAAATATCAGGGTTCCTTTTAAAAACCATTTCACTTTTTCCTTTTCATTGCCCTGCTCCTAAACACTGCACGTCTCCGGGTCTGCAGAGAGGATCCCTGTGATAGGCTACATCTCTCCCCTGCCTTCTCATTCCACAGGTTCTTGTTTCACCCTCCATTGGACTTTTTCCTCCTTTTTTTTTTTTTCCAACTAGCATTTTTTTAAAAAATGAGTCTGTAGTAGGTGAGCAAGAAACGCAAGAAATCCTATTTGGCGTCTAGAGCTCTGTGAGCAATTCTTCTCACTGGCCTGACTGCCATGTCCTGGGTACTCTATCCAAGGAAGTATCTCCTGCCTGCCAGGCAGTCTTTGGGGGCAGGGGAAGAGAGCACATCACCTGCCCCCATGACATGTACATTCAGTATTTACCAAGTACACAGTCCCCATGTGTGAAAGATCCAGAGCACACACCTAGGAGTGCAGGCACTGCCTCATCCAGCACAGCCCTCTACTGAGTGGATGCCCCATGCCCCTAAGGTAGATTTGATCCAGCAGCCTTCACTGGATCTCTTCCTCAGACCCCTCTTCCTCAGACCCACACAGACCCGGGCGTATCAGTGGGCTTCTCCATTACAAATAGCTGAGACATGCCTGCCGTCGGCTGACAGCTCAGCCAAGAACTATAGCCGGCAGGGAGGTGAGGCAGCACCAGAATGGATCACCAGGAGAAAAGCATGCCTGCCCCTCACAAGCCAGGAGGGGATTGCACAGTGTGGAGCCAGCAGGGGGAGGGCTCACAGAAGGCCTAGCCCCTGTGGCAGTCTACAACTACCATGGCAGCCAGGAGTCCGGGGAGCGTGGGAAATTGGGAAGGGGTACATCCAAGGGAGATCAGAGCCTGAGCTTTCAAAAACTCTCCTGGAGCTGAGCCGTCCAGGAACCAGCATCTCCAGCCTTATATATCCACCTGCGCATTGCAGCTGATAGGTGCTGAGTTCCCAAACGTGCTCTGTGCTCAAAGCAATTGAGCCACACTTGAGGAACCCCACAGACTGCTAGCAAGAGTGTCAGCAAGCTTGGGGGCAGTTCATCAACAGCGATAGTCCTTGAATCTCGTGTTCTGTAGAATTTTTATTAGAATATCCTAACCTGCAGATTCGGCATTTTGTGTACATACCAAGGCAGAACAAAGTGTTCTAAAGCTCACAGTGTTGATTTCCAGGCAGAAGTCGCTCATCTGATACACCAGAAGAACACAGTCTCTGACTCTACATTGCCATCATTGTTCACTGGCCAGGAAACCTTGGGAAAGTCTTGTGGCCTGCCAAACCCCGAGTCTGAACCAGGTTTGCTGAGGAGTTAATGAAGGTGTGTAGGAAACATGTTTTCCAAGGGATCCAGCATTATGCTGATATTTTCCCTTTGTCAGCTTGTTGTCATGTGAGAAAAAGAATAATTTGGTCCTCAAAATGGAGAGTATATATTCATTTTCCTATACAATCATTAAAAATAATGGGAGAGGCAGGAACAACCCAAGTAGCCAATGATGAATGGACAAACAAAATGTGGTATATCCATACAATGGAATATTTCTCACACTTGAAAGGAAATAAAGTACTGATTCACACTACAATGGATGAGCCTCAAAAACATGTTGAGCGCAAGAAGCCAATCTCAAAAGGCCACATTCATCTGAAAGCCCAGAAGGGCTATGGTTGCTCATGGCTGAGGGTGAGGGGTGGAGGGCATGGGGTATCTTCCTGAAGTGATGGAAATGTTGTATACGGACAGTGGTGATGGTTGCACATGTCTGTACCTACATTAAAACCACTAAATTGTACACCTCAAATGTGAGAATTTCACAACCACCTCCCTCTCCTTTTGGTGTCAGGAAAGGACCTTTCCATCCACATTTCTAAGAACACCCCCCCGCCCAGCCTCTCCCTTCAAGTAGCACCATCACTGTCCTTCCTTGTCCATGGCACACAGGGACCTCCTCCCCTGCCTTGCCTTCTCCCCATTCATTTACAGATCATTTAGGGCTGCTTTCCTGCTACCACCCCAGAGCTTAGACCATATGTGGCCTGCAAAGCTTAAAATAGTTACTATCTGGTGTTTCATAGAAAAAACTTGCTGACTCCTGTATTAAATCAATTATTACAATTAATTGGAGTTATCTCCCCCACAAAAACATTTGCTTCCAGGGGGCAAGATATCACAATACTCTTTACATTTTCTCCTTATATATAGCACAGTGCTTTGCACACCATTAAGCATTTAATCAAATATTTTCTGGATTAAACACTAAAAAATTATTAATGAGTCTTGTTCTTACATGTTACACCTGTTGGTTATCCCACTCCATGGGTGTCAGGTCATTTGACTAAGAAGAGAGATGCCAGATGCCTACTATATATAATTTTTTAAAATAATTTGTGGGTGATTTTAAGTGCACATGGGCTGTGGGAATAAAGCGAGGAAAAATTCACACTAAGTCACCACAACATAATTAGATTCGATGGGAGTTTGGTAATTTACCCATCTCCATTAACAATCTGTTCTCTCAGGTGCTACACAACTCCACAGGAAAAAGAATCAACATTTTGGAAGTTTATAACCCATCAGCCACAACCCGTAAAAATAAGACGCCAATCTGATTATAATAGGGGAAAAGAAGATTTTCATCAAGGTTTTCGTAAAAGTTCACATACACAAAATTATCCCACCTAAGTGCAGGAAAGTTTAAAGCGACAGCAGTTAGGGTGTCAAGAAGCACTTAGAAGTCTCCTCGCCTGTTTATTTCAGCAAACTTCCTTTATCATAAGCAATGGATACATTTGCTAAAGAAACATTCTGGTGCCATTTTACACAACCACAGTTTGCTCCCCACATCACTGAAGCATCCATTATGCAGTTATATGCAGAGAGAATGATCTCCAGCTTTATGCCAACTGCCGCTGGATGCACCTAAGAATGGTCTTCAGTCACTATCATCTTGACACCCTGACCTGCATTGCAAAGCAGGTATCACTTTGGGGGAGTTCATAGAAGACATAAAAGCTATTTTTAATGGGCTTATAATTTCAACTTTGGTTATTTAATAACACATGAAATTGATATATTTCCAAGGTATATACTTGTGATAAGCTACAAAGTCATTTGCTGGGAAGGTATAAAAAATGGAGAATTCTGATATACAATGTAAGGCTTTGAGCGGGGAGGAGATTATAACCTGATCAAGATAGTCATTTTTCTCCAAGAGGTACAACACAAAAAGTCAAAGGGTCGAACATAAATTCACCTCATGTGGGGTGATGACGGATCAGATGGAGCCTGACAATTACAAACACACACTTGCTGCCATGACCCCAAGGCTAGGCAACTCCAGATCACTCCTGGCCAGGCCTCATACCCTGTCACGTGAGGCCTCTCTATCACCGTGGGGAATCATAAGCAGCATTTTCCATCCCAGAAGAAACACAACACTGTCCACAAGTCACAGAGCCCACCAGGAGCTTCTGCTCACAGGGGCACAGAAGCTCTCCCCCCAAATCCATGGGCCTTCAGGTCTCTGCCCCAGTCACTGCCTGCATTCTCCCCCATGTTCAGTCTTGGGGGACACTGAAGGCTGCCAGGATAGAGCTGCCTCCTTCCCCCTGAAGAAGCTTCTGTTTTTTAGACTGAAAAGGGCACTTTAAACATATTTTCAGATTTTTTCATTAAACAAAAAAATGCCAGAATAAATGTCAGCTGCCACACAGTGCCCCAGAAAAGCAAATACTTTCTCCCTTTCAATTACACTTAAAGCAGCAGCCTAGAAAGTATGAACCATTTTTTATTCTATTCATGGATATCAATAAATAAGCAAATCGTAATATTTTTGCTTTTACAATGGTGTCTCTCAGCAAGTGTCAAGTGTCACATGGACAGCAGCACCATGTGATGGGATGGAGGAAAACTCAAGCAGACTCAGGCACTTTGCGCTTAATCCTGCCCTCGGCAGTTCAGGACAAGAGGGACTTGTCGCTGCACAAACTTGTCTGACTCTCCTTTCCAGATACAGGCCATGATGACGGGAGAGGGGGGCTGCTGTTCTTCTGAACATGGTCTTTCATCTGGATAATGAGGCAAGTCCACGGAGAGCACAATCCCCAGGCAAAGGATCACGCCCTGCTCCGCCCTGATGTGTCGACAGTGTGGCCCTTGGGGTCTCAGCCATGTTCCAGATCAGACAGTTTTTCTTCTCTGCTTCTGGATCTTATAGAAAGAAGAGCACAGAGATTGCTGGTGGCAGGTGAAGACTATGATGCTGGCAACAGAGATGCCCTGGGGGGCCCAGGGAACAGGTCTGGTTCTCAGAAGGTCCCTCCATGGATGTAGATCACCTACTGTTTTCCCGTTCATTGGAGCCCTAAGGGCTCTGGAGGGAGCAGGTGGCTGCAAAGCAGAGACCCCTCACTGCCTCCCAGGGGTGCCATTCCACCCTCCCCGTGTTGCATCCTTGCTGCAATGGGCACATACATACATACATATTTACATGCATATAGCCTCAAGCACCATCTTGAGTTTTTCTACACACTGCCAATTTTCAAAAGTCTAGAACAAAACACTATCTCAAACTAAACAGAGGCCACTCAGCAACTTAAATCAGCATCACAAACGTTTTTAGTTGAGCAACCACTGGAATTTCAAGTAGATTTTTACAACCCCACCTTTCAAATAAAAGGTAAACCAATGCCTGTGGGAATGATTTGCTGTAATGACAAAAAAGTGGCATGCACTGAGGGGCCCAGGGTCCTTCACCTTGCAGCTCTGAGGCCTGACATATGGTGTGACCAAGGTGCTCAATAAACAGTGCCTACC
Organism: Canis lupus baileyi; assembly: GCF_048164855.1. Lineage (NCBI taxonomy): Eukaryota > Metazoa > Chordata > Mammalia > Carnivora > Canidae > Canis > Canis lupus. The sequence goes on from NC_132848.1 coordinate 37,393,235, forward strand.
AATGTGACCAGCCAGGCCAGCGCTCACAGGCTGCAGGACACCAGAGCCAGGCCCCATTTGGCCTGTGGGAGCCTCGCAAACTTGTCAAGTCCACTAACAGGGGAGGCAAGTTGGCGACCTCTAGGTCCCCACCCAGCCCCAACATTCTTTTATGTTATAAAATAAGGAGACCTACAGAATCACACATTTACTAAAAATTAAATTCTGGCCCAACAGCTGGCAAAGCAAGGTAGACGCTAAATTAGCAGGTTGACTATAATGCAATATTGGACTGGGGCCCTTCTCTCCCACACCCTCCTAAATCCTTACAAATGTGCCGAAAGTGTTCACCTTAAAGTCGTAGGTAGGTTCTGTTATTAGGAAAGAACAAATAAGACAGATCTCCTACGTGGACATCATAGGATTCTCCATCCCAGTCTAAAACCCTATTAAGTATGAACTTTTTATTTATTTGTTGGCAAGGAGATATTTGTTTTAGCAGTTGTTGGAAATGTTAACACAAATGAGTTTCTGAATCAGAGTGGCTGACCCTATGTACTGTTATTTCACATGCGATTTGAACTTGCACAGAGCATCTAGCAAACTCATGTGGTGGCAAAGAGCACACACTGTAACGCCTCACTCCCTGGGTTCAAATCCTGGCTCTACCTCTTAGTGCTGTGTGACCTCACCTAAGTTACTCAGCTTCTCTGTGCCACAGAGTCCTCAACTGGAGGGTGGAGGTGGTGGCATTCCCTGCCTCTAGGACTACTCGAATCAACCTGCGCAGACACCAAGAAGACAGTAAGCAGTCTGGTTACCATTGTCTTCGTCCCAAAGAGGCAAAAGTGTCAGTCTCAGTAATGACATTGTCAAACAGTAGGAAAATTACTGAAAGGAACACGCCAAGGACACAGAGACACAGAAGCTAACATCACTCTGGGAATGTAAAACACAGGCAGCGACACTGGGCTAAGTTACAGAACAGCCAAGCCAGTGACGAAGGGAAAGAAAGCACACCGAGAATGGCAGGAACTGCGCACTCGCCAGCCAAGTCCAGGCCACCACTGGCCAGCCACAGGACAGGGCATGGAGCCAGCCCTGCCAGAACTAGGGGGAACAGTGACTACACAGCAGAACACAGCATGTCCACACTAGTGAGTCACTTGGCTGCTTCCAGAAGCGCAAGAATGCCTCTCAGGAAGAGACACCATCTCGCTGTTTCTTCCACTGCAGTCCAGGAGCTTAATTATAACCTTATTCGTGCACCAATTTAATCATCTAAAATCACAGTATAAAATCCTGGATGAGCTGTATTCGTCTAAACTGTATTAAGTTCCCACTTCCCAGCCAGGACGCTTCCCTTCCGCTGTGCTATGTGCCTTGTGAACTAGCATGAACCAGGAGCGTCCTCGGCTGGCCCAGGCAGGCCTGGCCCTGGCTTCTACACCATCCCCAGCAGCAGGAGAGCCAGCTCTGCCCAAAGACATGGGGGACACCCTCTCCCCCCGCCCTGGCTCCTCATGATGTCTGCACTTCTCTACGTGTTCTGGGACTCAAGGAAAGGTGATGTCCTCCGTGTATTTCATCACATTAATTTGCCTCTTCAGACTAAGGGGATTTAAAACAAGACTTTTCATTTAAGTGCCCGAAGAAAACAAACACAGCTGTCTTCACTCTTCTCTGAAGCTCTAACAATCCAATCTTTTATTGTGGAAAAAAAATGCACGCCCACTGAAGTCTTCCGTGGGACTGTATTCACATCAACCCAAAAAGAGACGTCCCACACATGTCCCTGTCACGTTATTCTGGTCAATATACAGAAAAACAATCACCCTTCAAGTCCCAATGGGAGGACTTTCAGCAGCCAGAAAAAAACATTCCAGATGCCACCCAAAGCATCTACCAATGCATATGTTCCACCTAGCTCACGTTTTATTATCTTGAGGGCAGAGCTCAGACCCCAACTAAGAAAATGGAAGAACGCTGAGAAGGGGGTCTCATATTCTAACCACAGGCTGGTGTGGGTATAACATGGGGATAACACATTATTCAGAGGCACTTAGAGTTTTCTTCATGCAGTAAGTGGGAAATGTAAACATTTTTTCCTGCTTTCTGCTGTTTGAGGAGGCCACCTGCCCAGCACCTGCCTCAGTGACAGACACCAACTTCTGCCCATGTTCTGCACGACCACTCAAATGCCTCACTGGGCTGGGCAGACAAGTTCTCGAACTCCCAAACTCAGCAAACCCAACAGTGAGCTGGGCTGGGGCAAAAGCAGAACCAGAAGGTGCTGCTGCCAGGTGGCAAGGAAGGGCATCCAGTCCAGTATGGGATGTGGGTGAGAGGCGCGCTCTCTAGGCGTGCTCTGTGAAGGCACAGGGGTACCCCAGGATGGGGCTGAGGTAGCAAACACTCTGGAAAGGAGGGAACCTGGGGCTGAGGCACGGCTTGGAGCTCCACCTCCGCCCAGGCTGGACAGGGAGCAGAGCCCTGGGCCAGGGTGGGAGGAGGACCCAGCACTCCTTCCAGGGGCCCACTGCCAGCGGCACAGGTGCACCGGCTACATCTAACTTCATCTCTTGAAAAATTGCTTGTGTTTCATCCTACAAGGAAACTACAGGCCTTTATGCAAAAAAATGTCTATTTTTATGAACAGGGATATAAACCTGCTCATTTAAAGAGGCAGGTGTGGGAGGAGAGACAGAGCTTAATCATGGTTAGACTAACCCAAGAGCCTCCCAGAGCTCCCAAGGGCAAAAGCAGAACTAGGAGATCTGGATCTACCGAAGTACCACAGCCAGGTGCCAGATGAGGCAGGCCCAACAGCAGACAGTGGCAGTAGAAGGTGCTCCCAAAGCACAGGACACCACCAGGCAGCCTCAAATCCACATGCCATACCCAGGAAGAGACTGTGGCACCCCACGGCAGCACCCAGAGCTCCACACACATTGAGCCATTTAACCCCACTAAAGACTGCTCTGTCTTCATTCTATATCTGAGAAAAACTGACCTTGCAAAACACTGAGGAGCTCACCACCCTGAGTAAGTCAGGACTGGAATGTGACAGCCCCACTCCCAGACATCACATGACCCCGGTGGGACAACAGGGCCCTTGGCTCTACTCCCTATTAGCATTATTAGCACTATGACCTTGGACAGGTAACTTAACTTCTCTGGGTCTTACCTCCTTATCTGTAAAGTGGATAAATTATTTCTGACTTGACAGAGCTCTTGCGAGGATCAAATACTCTATGTAGCAATGTACTGGCAGGTTTTATTTCTGTTTTGAGGGGTGAATTATTCATTTTCACAAAGAAAATAAGTGAGCAGACAGGCAGGAAAGGTAGATGTTAATTTCTAGGTTCGTCTAGTCAAAAAAAAAATTAAGACTAAATTGGGAAGAGCTGGTGTGGGACTCAAATGTTCTCGTACTGGTTTACACACAAAAGGCACAGCCTTCAAAAGGCCCTGGAAACATCTCCAGCCTTCAATTTCCTGATCTTTACCGTGTGGGTGTTGAACTGTACCACATGTTCCTGGATACAAGGCAAAGCTGTGTTTCCAGCATCACCAAAAGCAGCAGCGAGGAGCCACATTCTCCTGGGCTTCCTACTCAGACTGTCACCGTGGAAAGCACTCTGCCATTTACTTTGTTATCAACACCAAAGAAGTACTTGAAGGAAACACGCAAGCCTGAGACTAACTCAGTCAACAGTGGTCTTGGGTTGTGCTTTTGGGGGATCGTGATACAAGGGACAAAGTTAACACAGAGTAGGTAATGAACCTGAAATGAATGGCCCACATTCCAAGTGCTGGCTATATTATAAACAATCCTTTAAAGATCACTGTATTCAAAAAAAAAAAAAAAAAAAAGCAGCTAACTAGCTAACTGTTCCAGTGTTGGACGAATCAGTCATTGAAGCTCAGAATAAAAATGATCAGAGAGTATGTCTTGAACTGAGTGGATGATGCAAGAAGGGTGCAAAAGAAGGGTGAGTGTGTGAGGTGCAAGGGGTTCAAGTATGTGTGTAAAATGTGAGGGTCGTGGGGTGTCTCGGCTTGCCAGGTCAGCACCCCACCCCCTCCCCAGCCAAGCAGTCTGCATCTGTGCTCCGCTCTTCCTGAAGGGTAGACATTCACCCAGGCTTCCTCGCAGTTAACACCTCTACCCTCCAGCCACCCCTCCCTGAGCCTCCATTGTGAAAAACTAGGAAAAGAACAGACATCCACTGGCCGCCTACTATGGGCCAGATGCTGGGAGAGGTGCTTTCAGGGAACTCGCCTCGCCAAAGGCCCATGAAGCTCTGCAGGAGAATAATTTGTGCAAAGCCACAAAGGGCGTAAGGGATGGAACAGGCATTCAAACCCAGGTCTTCCCACACCCAAAAATCCCCCTCGGCAAACTCTGGAACTGCACTGTCCAACACAGCCATCAGCTACATTAGCCACTGCACATATGAAATGGGACTCTCTGAATCGAGATGCAAAGTAAGGGTAAACAGACCCCAAATTTTGAAGACTTAACTCCAAAAAGGAATGTAAAGTATTGCATTAATAATTTTTATGTTCACTACATGCTGAAATGATATTAATTTGGAATATACTGGGTTAAATAAGATACAGTATTAAAATGGATTTCGCCTGTTTCTTCCTGCTTGTTTTTTTTTTAATGTTACTGCAAGTTTAAAATTATACATATATGCTTACGTCAAATTTGTTTTTGGCAGCACTGATGTAGAACACTAAAATGAAGAGTCTCAAGCCTTTGCAAAGTACCATCCTGGTGTAAGAGCCACAATGCAAGGAGTAGCCAGGAGTCTGGTATCAGATGGGATCAGAAGTTCTTGACCAGTGATGGTCTCAACCTCTCTGCATCCTAATATTGTGTTTTGTTTTGTTTTGCTTTGTTTTTCAAACCTCCCAGAGGCTCTATATGGTGCAATTTTATAAATTAATGAAAAAGTTCATTTGAGGAAAGAAAAGGTGTCCCACAATTCAGTCCTGTTTAAGAATGACATGCTCTGAAATCAGTTAGGATACCTAAGATGGGCATAATAAAGCCACCAATGGCAAAAATTCATGGGAAATTTCTGAATTGTTTTCTGAAACATGAGGGTGAAAGAATATTTGTAAAGTAATATATGTGTTTTTTAGTATGTATAATTGAATTAACTAAATATTAGAAGTGGACATTTGAGTATTCCACTTACATTCCCAGAAATTAAAATGTCCAGATTGGCCTGATGCTCTTTTAAATTTTCATATAGAAAAAAACAGGACATCACTTCATATTTAGGGAAGTACAGTAGATGACACAAAGGATATAACAGGGTAGCTACAAGGTATTAGAATTTAACTGGAGCCATCGTTTATCCATTCACTCATCCCCATACTCCCTGGTCCATTCAACAAGTATTTGTGTGCCATGTCCACCTGCCTTCTATGTCTCAGGCACAACCAGCAGAGACACTGGCTATGTGAGACAAAGATTCTGTAGACAACTGCATGCAACTTCTTCAGGGTTCAACAGGGTTAGCATTATTTTCAAACATTATTCTGGTTGCAGCATGTACATGTTTATCATATGGAGAATATTGTTTTAATCCAGAATCAGGATCCTCTTCCTCCTGAGCAAGGAGTGAATGTCACTGAAGTAGTTCATGGTTCCCATCCCTGTCAAGCATGAAGACCTGGGGAGGCCCTCTCAAGACCCTTACAGATGCAGCAGTATGGTTACACTAAGATCTAATAGGAAAACAGAGAATAGGCTAACATGTAAACTAAATATCTGCCCAGACATCAAACCAAGCGGCATCACAGAGAAACAATCTTCAGAAAGTGACATGAGGAAGCATGTTCAGAGATGCAAGGAAACCAACAGCAAATACAAGAGCACAGGGGCGGGGTGGGGGGGGTGTGAAACCCCCTGGCTAGAGAAGGGGGGGGAGCAGGAGTGTATGCATGGACCAAAGGATGGGAGGCCCAAGGGCCTGGTCAGGAGTTTGGATTTGATGTGTTCTGCAACAAGCAACTACTGTAGGTCCTTAAGGCAGGAAAGAAGGCAAAAGCAGATTTGATGAAGGGTAATCTGGTAAAAGTATGTAGAACGAGAGAGACTGGAGAAGACAGGGGCTGCAGACTTGTACACTTTCATGTCAGTGGGAGTGGTGTGTGCGTGTATGTGTGTCTGAGTGCATATTCAGCAGTCCTTTTTCTGACAAAGTCTTACACAGCTAAACGCAATGTGGTGTTCTAGATTGAATCCTGGAACAGAAAAGGCATATGCATGGAAAAACTGGTGAAATCTGAATAAAGTCTATAATTTTGTTAGCAGGAATGCATCCATGCTAATCCCTTAGTCTTGACCAATGCACCATGGTCGTGTAAGAGGTTAACATTAGGGGAGACTGCGTGATGGGTATACGGGAATTCTCTGTACTGTTTCTTCCACATTGCCATAAATCTAAAATTATTCCAAAATATCAGGTTGATTTGAAAAAGTCTGACACAGAAGTCTAACATTGAGAATAGATGGACTAAAAGGGCCTACCCACTCCTCCTCCTCACTCTTCTGCCTGCCTGTGTCCACAGAGGGTCCCCATGAGGAGGGTCCCCTGAGCAGGCCGGCCCGCCACAGGGACTCCACGTCAAAGAGGGACAAATAGGGGATGAGCAGGCTGGGAACTCCGTCAACCTGAGAGACCTGCTCAGAGTAAGCCGACTGTGGCCCACTGGCACCCTTGACACAGGCCTCGCCGTCCCTTCCCTCAGTCGACTCGGCCCCACGGGCCCATGTGACCACCCTGCCAGCTGATCACAGGAAAGTCACCCAACCCCAGAGAGCCAGCTCATGGGCTAGCTCAGGGCAGACTTGGGCCTGCTGTCCCACTATCCCAGGGCCCATAGGACAGTCTCTTTGGGGAGTGGGAATCAGGACCCAGGACAAGAAGAGCCACATCAGGAAAGGCAGCACGAGCTGGAGGCAGTGGGGGACTGTGAGAAGGGCTGGGGGACAGAACAGAGACGGAAGCAGTCAGCCATACAACAGGGAGCGGGGAAGCGGGCAGGTGGGGCAGAGCCCAGCCTGTGCCTGGCCCCCACCCGTGGGACGGCTGCCCCTCAGCCACCTCTTCTGAGGCCTGGTACCCAGCTATGCCAGGGTCCCCATAGGGGGAGACCTTCCAATAAGCCCCTCCATGAGGGAGTGCAGTGAGTCTAGTTATTGCAACCAAAGGAGTCTTTAAAAAACGCCTCTGAGCCAGAACAATCCAGCCTCTGGCTTTAATGCCCTCCTTATTTTTCAGTGATTTATTTATCTGGGCAGGGGGAGGTTGGTGTCTCCTATTATCCTCCTATAAGGAACACTTTGAGGGTAGGAGATGGTGTGGTTCAGGTCCAAAGGTCGTGGACCAGCGGTTAAGAGCTCCTGTGACCCTGACACCAGGCAAGTCACGGCCTCCAGGATTCTGCTGCTTCACCTGCTGCAAGACAAGTTTAGACTTGGTCTCAGCCACTCCAAAAGGCTCCTAACCACCTTCCTTTACATCATCCCCTTAATCCTTGATCACTGCTTCTAGAATCAGAGAAGGAAGAGGACTGCTTGATGGAATAGGAGGTAGGATCTAATTTTGGTCCTCTCGATTTCTACACAGCTGTGAGAAACCTGTTTCCTGATCAGAGGTACTGCACATCCTACTCGCTTTCAGCTGCCAAGGCATTCTAAATTCTTCTGAGGTTCAGTCAAAGGCTGTGAATCCCATTTTACTTACAGACTCACACAGTTAAACATACATATACACACAAAATATTATTATTATCATCTAAAAGAAAAAGCACATTTCTTCCCTCCAGAATCTCCATACACACATAAAAACTCAATTTCAGTATTACACTGAAAAGAAAGTCCATAACCACTTTCTCAGGAGGTTTCCATGAAGTCATCATTTAATTCATTTATTAATTCAGTGAATATGTACATATTCATTTCACTGTAACACAATTATTTTGCTCATTAAACATTTTGTGCTGCCAGAGACACCTATGAAATCTAATAAGCAGTTTCCAGAACTAAACAACATGCCAATTAAAAATGGTAATTAGATCTAAGTGAACAGCACAAGAAATTTAACAAAGTGAATTCCAGAGAGGGAAAGGAGAAGAATATGATAAGTAAGCCAAGAGATAAGCAGTTAGCTCCACCTGGCTCTCCTACCTCAGACCTTTTTGATTCTGAAAAATGCCATATTTGAATTCAACAATATTGGGCCAAAAAGCTGACATAATACATAGCAATGCTGGGAATAATCTCTGAGTAATATACTTAGAGAATGTAAACTATCCAAATATAATGTGTCTAGAGCATCTGCTGCAGATGATGTAAGGCTCACACTGAGCCACAGCTCACTGGTACAGCACAGCAGCAAATCACATAGCCCCCACCCCTTCTTCTTCCAACATGCTCAGTGTACATCAGGCCTACTAGCAGCACTATATATTCACGCCCTTCAAAATTAAACAGAGAACGTACGTAAGAGAGCTCTAAAAATTAAAGCAATGAGGAGGACAAAAATGTGCCTCCTATGTTCCCAAAGAAGTTTCAGAATAAGACTTTGCAACGTATGAAGTACATACAAAGGTATTTTGCTTGGTAGAATGGTGCCTCATATCTTTTTGTCACCCAAAGTAAAGCTTGCAGTGTAACAGGACAGATTTGGTTTACATATAGGAAGAGAAAGTGTCTGGTTTTAGGATGTATTTGTTTGTTTTGCTTATACCTTAACATAGAAACATACTTAAATAATTAGGAGAAAAGATTTAGGCCATTAGGTCTTCTGGCTTTCTGATTAGTTAGATGCTTTGGGAGACAGAAAGACAAATCAAATGAGACTCCTGCTCCCCAGAAGTTTCCAATTTAGTAATGAAATCCCACCTCAAGGGAGGAAGATGGATTAAACAAACAAGCTCACTTGCTCCTGACCTACAAGTCATCAGGCAGTCAGTCAAAATAAATCAAACAAATTGCTTTGTCTAATAAATAGGTTTTGATACTCCTTACATTTAAAGGAAGGGAGCTCCTGTAATTTTCCTCTGCAGCATTCCTACCCTAAGTTACCTGAAGAGTTGTTAGATTGCTTTATAAGAGCAGGACCTCAGAGTCCTAGACATCTAACCATCTCCCTCCCACCCACCACACACACCATTTCATCCTTCCAGATCACTCCTGCCAGGTCCCTCCAACCAGACCCCTCCATATCACTGACTCTAACCTTGTGGGGGATCATGCATCCCCATGGGAACCTGATGGCCACACTCCACAGGAAAGAAAAGCCCCGCCAATCCATCATAACATCAGCTTTCACGTGGCACCAAGGGCTCCTTCATGTCTCCTTCTGAGCCCATTCATGGGCCCTTTTAGGGAGCTACAGGTCCTAAGTTAAGAAATCCCTGCTCCAACTATTTCATACCCAATTAACCCCTGAAGGGGCAGGGCCTAGTTGGTTACACTCTTTGGCTCTACCACAAGTATCCTTTATAGATACGAAAGAAAACCACCATTCACTGGGCCATTTCCATGCACTAGCCCTATGCTAGGAATTTAATCTTACTGCTTAATAATCCTACAAAGGGGCTGCTGCTTCTCCTGTGTTTACACATGAGAAAATAGTGTCCCTAATCCCGACCTCAAGGTTGGATAAGCCTTTAAGGAAAAGATCTCTCTTTGAGAGAAATTTCACCATCACTGACAAATAGGTCACTACATGGGTGACCTTTTTCCACCAAAGAGAACTTATTGTCTTAGATTTTGGAACCGTTAAAAGTCACTGACCCCATGTTACAGGGTAAGTGATGGGCAAAGCTGGGAGAAGCCTGATCACCCAATCCCAGTGGAAGGCTTTCTCTACTACACTGTGGTAAGGTCCTCATTCATCTCTTCCCACCTCCATCACCTTAGTGGAGACCAACATGTTTCATGGAGAATACAAAGTCTCCTAAGTGATCTTCTACCGCCAGCCTCACCTCAGATAAATCCATCCTCACCCTCCAGCCAAAAATATCTCTCTCCACTAAATACATATCAATCTGCCAAAAAGCCATTTAACAATGTCCTGTCATCTATAAAATAAAGCTGAGGATCCCTGGGTGGCTCAGCAGTTTGGCACCTGCCTTGGGCCCGGGGAGTGGTCCTGGGGTCCCGGGATCGAGCCCCGCATCGGACTCCCTGCATGGAGCCTGCTTCTCCCTCTGCCTGTGTCTCTGCCTCTCTCTCTCTCTCTCTCTCTCTCTCTCTCTCTTTCTCTGGTCTCTCATGAATAAATAAAATAAAATCTTGCCAAAAAAATAAATAAAATAAAGCTCTTCTGCCTACACAGCAGCCTCCTTTCTTACTTCTATGCTCTTGATGCCTTTTGATCCAGAAATTGTGAACAACTATTGATCTCCTAACATTCAAAAAAAAAAAAAAAAACATGTCTTTGCAGATGGCATTCTTTCTACTTGGAGTATCTCTTTCATTGCCATTCATCTGTCTTTTCAAAACACCTCCATCTAGCCCACTCTGAAATGACCTTTCAATTAATTGACTTCTTCCTCAGCACTTTTATATATTTTATGAACTTCTATAATTACCACTTAACTCAAGCATTACAAAATAATTACTCCACAGTCTGTTCTTCTCCCCCGCTCACTAGGTTGTATATTAGTTATTACCCTTTGAATTCTCAATATTTATCACTGTGCCAAGCAAAGAGCAGGTACCAAGGAAATGCAGGTCAACCAAGTAAATTTTTCCAAAAGCAAAAGAAGACAAGCCCCAGGCAAAGACAAAGACTGTCTCATTGGATACACATATAGAGCAGCATGTGGACCATGTGGATCTTTTCTCCTTGCTCTTTGATTTGCTTCAATGTAAGTGACCCAGACAAATAAAGTATTACCGTAAAATGTTCAAAGGATTCTCAGGAAAAAGAAATCAGTACTTATCCAATAAATAATTTAAGTGCAGGCTTCTCCCAGCTTTGTCCACCATTTACCCTGTAACATGGGGTCAGTGACTTTTAACGGTTCCAAAATCTAAGACAGTAAGTTCTCTTTGGAGGAAAAAGGTCACTCATGTAATGACCTATTTGTCAGTGATGGTGAAATTTCTCTCAAAGAGAGGTCTTTTCCTTAAAGACTTATCCAACCCTGAGGTCAGGATTAGGGACACTATTTTCTCATTAATGAAAATGTCATGCTAATCTACTGGCATGACAGCTTGAAGTTAGTAAAAACTGAATTACTCCCTACTTCAGGATGCCTTTCTATTAATCCCATAGGTCACACTGTTCAAAATTACTCACTTCAGTTGTGCTCTCTTACTGATTCTGAAGATCCTTACACTTTTCCTCAGATTCCACTTTTAAACCACAACAATAGCATAAGATTTTGGATTTGCTGCTCATTGAGCATAGTCACAAAACTAGCTTTGTTAAGGGAAGCTATGAGCTCACCCTTGTTTGCTCTCAGTAGACACTTGTTGAGCAAATGAACAAACGGATGTATGATCTCCCTGCCAATTCACAATGCTTCCTGATTAGACAGACAACTGCAAATAATTCTGTATTTACTTTCAGAGGTGCCTAACTTCACCAGCATTGACTTTTCAGTAACCTAACCTTTTTTATTTCCATGACAAAGGATGAAATACAGATCCCTCAGAGATTTCATCAAGATAAAGCTACGCAAAGGCGGGAGGGGAAATGATAAAATGCAAGCACCAGCTGAAGCAACAGAGAAGTCCTACAGTCTGTGGCACCAAACTGACCTCTCATTGGCTCTGGAGCTGATGATTCAGATTCCCAGTCTTGATTCTAAGGTCCTGGGCTTCAACAGGATTGAATACAACCAGGCGTGCATACAAGCAGGCATGAATGCATTCCTCAGCGGCATCTCAAAATACTTTCAGGATGGGTTTCTACTGCCAGACTCAAGGAAAGGCTGCTCACAGAAGCCTAAAGACAAATGCACAGTATATTATTTTTCAAAGAGGTAGAAAGCACCTTTCAAATACATCATTTTTAGGCAACTAGAAGGTTTCTCCCTCCTTGATGGCATCCACTGTTGAACAAGCCCAAAAGACAACCCAAAATATATGGTGAGAAACACAGAACTTACCAGGGCACTTGCCAGTTCTGAAACACGCCCTCAAAGCCCTCAGAGCATGTCTCCAAGGGGTTGTTCTACACAATAATAATAAGGCAAAGTCCCCAACCCTACCTCCGAAGATGCCACTAAAATTCCCCGTCTCAACATGAGCCCCATCTTGCAATAATTTTATCTTCCAAATAAATGCACTTATTAACCATTCATCTTCTGATTCCTTACCAAACATATCCAATTCCCAGTTGTACCCTCTGGACATGAACACTGTGGCTACACAAAGGGAATTTCAAACACCATGTGATACAGTAGAAAAACCACAGTTCTGAATTGTAGGCCTGGCTGGGCTCCTCACCAGAACTTCTGAGCATCAGCACTGCACCATTCCCACCCACAGCCCAGCTACAAAGTGAGATATTAGCTACCAACTGCAGTGAGGTCCTCTGAAGGAAAACATGAAATGAAATTAAAAAATTATTTCAAGGTGTGCCCAGCACCTTGACTGGCACAAAGGCAGCATACCCAAATATTTGTTCCTTTCCTCATTCTGCCAAAACAATACAACTTGATCTTTCTCTTTGTGCATGCTGGCCTGTCCTAGATAACTGTTCCATGTCCACTCATGCTCAGGAACACTATGTGGCTCAGGGGACTCCCTGGTATTCAGCACCTCCGGCTGGGAGGCTCTGCTCTGTGCTTGGCCTTCCTCTCCTGGGGGGCACCTGGGGCCACTGCACATGTGGGGATGGTTGTGAGGACACTGAAAGAGGAGCCTACCAGACTGCTTGCTTGGCCATCCTCTGATATTTCATCTGAATTAAGCCCAAATGGTATTTTCCACTGCAGATTCCAGCCTCCGGTACTTAGTGCCCACAGCCTGAACTTGACATCTGCTTTAAAGGGCATAAGAGTTGGCCCACACCAGATTCTACATTCCTAATGAGAACATTCCAGATGAAGTAATATAGCAAAAGAGCTGAGTTTTAATATCCACTCCCAAGTATAACAGTAGCTTTCCAGCCCCATCTCACGCCTTTGGTCAAGGGGGGGCCAAAACTGAGATCATCTCAAATGACAGAGGCAAGCTAGCACTGGTCTCTGTTCTCTCCTGGACAGTTCTACCCCCAAAGTGTAGACTGCCCATTCTTAGATTTAGGGTCCTTGTCACAGATCTGCTATTAACATTCACCATCTTACAAGTTTTACTTTTTTTTAAGATTTTATTTATTCATGAAAGACACAGAGAGAGGTAGAGACATAGGCAGAGGGAGAAGCAGGCTCCCCGTAGGGAGCTTGATGTGGGCTTGACCCCAAGATCCTGGGATCATGACCTGAGCCAAAGGCAGACGCTCAACCACTGAACCACCCAGGTGCCCTTCTTACGAGTTTTAATAGCCATCGACAAACTGATCTGAAAGGTCAGGATAACCAACACTCTCCACTGCACAGGCCATGAGGTCTTTGCTGCAACCACTCACCACTGCTGTTGTAGCTCCAAAGCAGCTGTTGACAATGCATTAACAAGGGGGCACAGCTGTGTTCCAGTAATAACAATCTTCATTTCTAGGAACAGGAAGTTGGTCAGTGGGCTGTAGTCTGCCAAGCCCTGATCAATATTATCTGTGAGTATGGCCTTAACTGCAAAGTAAATAAGGAACTACAGCTTTTGTCCAAACTATCCCAAACCACAATAGCCCACCTCTGTCTGAAATAGTCATATAAGACACCCAGGTCAAGGATGGCTTGGTTAGTGGTTGAAAGGGTCTAAGAGCTAGAACCAAAAGGAGAGAACCCTCAGGGCACTTGGGTGGCTCAGTTGGTTAAGCATCCAACTCTTGGTGTCAGCTTAGGTCATGATGTCAGGGTCACGAAATCAAGACCCACATGGGGCTCTACACTGAGTGGACTTTGAGATTCTCTCCTTCTTTCTCTGCCCCTCCTCTCCTACTCTCACTCTCTCTAAAGTAAATAAAAATAAATTTTAAAAATCTTTAAAAAAAAAAAAAGGAGAGAATCCAGGTGTGGGCTATGCTACCTTTCATCTGAATTATGAGTTTTGAACTTGGCAATCTTTAAGGTTCTTTCCAACTCTACGATTCTAAAATACCTATTACTTAGTCGTCAATGTCCATGAAGAAAATGAATCTAAAATTCTGAAAGATTATAAATTCTTTAATCTGAGTAAAAAAAAAATTTTAAATGCTATGAAAACTTAAATTTAAAAAAGCATAAAAAAGAAAGTTATAATTCCTCTTAAGCCTCACTGCCCAGAGATGACTGGCATTGGCATTTTGGTGAAGTCTGGTCTATGTAAAGAGACACACGTTATAACAAAGCAAGCACGGTAGCCATAACAAGTACAGCCACAGCCAAGCAATTACTTTGAACTTGTATATTCTTTTTGGAAAAGAAATACTGGCCTCACCCAAAACAATCCTCTTCTGTAATACATGCCATGAGGTTAAGTGCTAAGGCCAGCAAACTAAGGAGGCCACTTCCACAATCCACAATCCACATGTGGTCAGCTCTCCCACCAGAGCTTCACCTGGGCACAGGTGCCATGTCATGGTCTCAAGTCACAAGAAGGAAAAGAGCCCAGAGCAGAGGACAGCCACTCCAGACTGCAAGCAACTGCCACCCTGTCCCTGCTCTCCCGCAAGTAATGCAGCTGATTAAAAACATCAGCACGAGTGGCAAGGCAGAACCATGGAGCAACTCACATTTAGAGTAACGTATCCAGGAAGGAAGGCAGAGAGAAGAGGAGGAAGGGGGCAGATTACACAATGAAAGGATATTTTTCATTCACCAGGGAGGATAAAGTTTGATACTACAATAAATATTCTCTAAATATTTTTAAATTGTAAACATAGCCACAGAAAGAGGGAAGCCACCACAGACAGGGAGAAAGGGAAGTGAAGGTAAGTGCATAATGAACAGAGGTATTGAAAGCTGGAGGAGGTCTGAGAGGTGTTTCCAGGCACGTGCATGCCCAGTGCTGAAGACGGTGGCCCAAGTGATCCTTCCTGCAGATGAGATGTTCAGTGACTCAATGCCTCAGCAGCTGTGCTCAAGAAACTTGGAAGCCTGCGAGTCTTGCCACTTGGCGCTAATTTCCAGCTTACTCATCAGCACATTCCAGATGGCTTTGATGGGGAGAAACACTCTCCATCCTGCTTTGCCTCTGGGTCATTTCATTGGAAATGCCGTGCATATCAAGTTTTCTTCTTGCTCCAAAGCAAGCAACCAAGTGGGCCGTCAGGAAGCCCACAGCCCTGGACTCTGTTATCAACTGGAAAACAGGGCCACTCCACTCAAGATCACACTGAAAAGAAACAGTTCTACCACAACCAAAGGAAGGATTTATGATTCAGTTCTCTGCACGTTCATGTATTTTATGGGAACACAAAATGAGGTTTTCACAAATGAATCCATATAAAACATGAACAGCATGGCTTCATTTCATGAAAGAGATGCCAGCTCAGAGCAAGCAACCACTCTCTTCCTCCCAAATTGGGAGTATGTTTAGGCCCTCCATGCCTCTGAGGGCCATGTGGGGAGCAGGGGCGGGAGCTGGGGCCACCACATGGAGGGGCAGAGCTCTGGAAGGCATCACTAGGACCAAGCTCCCAAAGGCCCAGACCAAACAAGCCTGGAGAGTCCTGGATCTTGTTCCCCAGAGGAAAATTTCTCCAGTGCAGTTCTGCACAGATAATAGACGGCAAGAAGGAAATGGCATCATCTGTTCTGTGTTCTCATGCATTTCACTGTCCCACCCCAGGCCTAAGCAGCCTCACAACGCCTGCGAGCCCAAGCGCCATGCATCCTTATAAGCAAGACAGAAAGAAAAGCAACAGAAGCACGGAATGTGGGGAAATCTATCTTTAGTAGAAAGGGTATTTCAAGTCAATACTCATCTAATTTTCTCTGCACATGCATAGTAACTAGCAGCAAAGCACATCGTTTTGTTTGAAGATGACAAAAACTCTAAATTCTTAACAGACTGTAGACAAGACATAGATATGGCAAGGAGATAAAAGGACCTTCAACCAGACAAATATGCAACCAACAAAAATCTGATGTGCTGTTTCAACTCTGTAAATTACTCCAGAAAAGAGAAGTCAAACAGCATGTACGCTACATAAACATGGGATTTCAATGAACCGATGCAAGATACAGACTTCTTCGCTCCCAAGCTTGGACACACTTCGGTGGCAAAACCTCCCTCCCATCTGGCTTCATGCTCCTGGGGAGCACACCCTATTTTCTGGGGTGCCTCTGAGCCCCAAGCCTCTGTGGCTCACAGCAAGGAGGGGTTGCAATCCTGCCAACAGTGTGCACCCCTCTGTCATCTCTGAATTGCAGAAGAACATGCTCTCTCTTCTCATTTGGAAATCTGCCCCGAGCAACTGAATTCCAGCTCCTGATCTCCTGAAGGGTCAGGCCTCTTGACCACTTTGCCCTCAGTGCCAGGCACATAGTTAGTGCTCGCCAAAAAACAGGTTTGATGAACAAAGGACAATCTCAGATTTGGAGCAGGACCAATCCTCAGAAAATATCCTGCCACTCCTCTGCAGAAAAGGAAGTAAGAGCCAACCTGGTAACACTGTGTGTAAAATTACAACACTTGTCACAGGCAAGCCCTGTCCTGGATTCCAGGTATTCTGAATTGAGCCCTGTTGGCCTTATCCCACTGTCACCTGTGATCCACACTCTAGAACACCTTATATCCTAACCGAACTTTAAAAGACATGTCAATTGTAGTTTTCAGTAAAGTGTTTTAGCCAAAATGCCATGATTATCAAAGTAATAATAGCTATGGTCTAAATGAAAATCAAGGCCTAAGTCACTATCATCAAGTAAACAGGATGTAATATTTCTTTCATCGTTGGTTAATGCATTACAATCTCTAAGTTAAAGAAATTCACATGTTTTTGCTACTTAAATCATGTCAATGAAACAATGAAATTCCTACTATGTTCAGACATGTTACCCAGTTCTCTCTTATCCCTACTTGCTAAGGGATGGTCTGTTTGTTCAGCATAAAGTAATTTTATGCA
Source organism: Canis lupus baileyi (assembly GCF_048164855.1). Taxonomy (NCBI): domain Eukaryota; kingdom Metazoa; phylum Chordata; class Mammalia; order Carnivora; family Canidae; genus Canis; species Canis lupus. The sequence goes on from NC_132848.1 coordinate 37,410,412, forward strand.
TCAGTCCAGATTCCTTCAAGGAAGCAAGAAAGAAAATGGTCTGGTGAACACGTTAGCACAGAGCAGACAACAAGCCCCTGTGCCCCCCCCCCTTCCCTATGACTGACACCATCCTCCTCCTCAGGTAGTTGGGTTGTGTGGCTCTTCACCTTCATCACCAACATCATCCTCATAACATAGAGCAAGAGAGCATTTCCTAAAATTTCTGCAGGTTCAGAAATTAATTTCATACCATCAGTGGAAGGCTCTATAAACTTAACAATATACCTACCTCCTGATGAGTACAAATACATCCCAAAATGGTGTTAAATTCTAGAAGACAGATCAGCATTGTCCCATAGTTGTTTTTTTTTTTTTAAGTTCTTATTTAAATTCCGGTTAGTTAACATACAGTGTAATATTAGTTTGGGTATACAATATAGTGACTCAACACCTCCATACTATACCCTGTGCTCACTGAGACAAGTGCACTCCTTCATCCCCATCACCTGCTTCACCCATCCCCCCACTTCTCCTCTGGGAACCATCAGTATGTTCTCTAGAGTTAAGAGTCTGTTTCTTGGTTTGTCTCTTTGTCCTTTTTTCTCCCTTTACTCATTTGTTTTGTTCCTTACATTCCACATCAGTGAAATCATATGGTATTTGTCTTTCTGACCTATTTTTAATATCTCTACCACCATCCATGGTGTTGCAAATGACAAGATTTCATTCTTTTTGATGGCTAATATTCATATATATGTATGAATATATATATGAATATATAATATCACCTCTTTTTTATCCATTCATCTGTTAATGGGCATCTGGGCTCTTTCCATATCTTGGCTATTTTAGATAGTGCTGCTATAAACATCAGGGTGCATGTATCCCTTTGAATTAGTATTTTTGTATTTTTTTAGTAAATACCAAATAGTGCAATTGTTAGATTGTAGGGTAGCTCTATTTTTAACTGTTTGAGGACCCTCCATACTGTTATCCAGAGTGGCTGTACCAGTTCACATTCCCACCAGCAGTGCAGGAGGGTTCCCCTTTCTCCACATCCTCACCAACACCTGATATTTGTGTTGTTGATTTTAGCCATTCTGACAGGTGTAAGGTGGTATCTCATTGTGAGTTTGATTTGTATTTCCCTGATGATGAATAATGTTGAGCATCTTTTCATGTGTTTGTTGGCCATCTGCATGTCTTTTCTGGAGAAATATCTATTCATGCCCACAGCTGCTTTTTAACCACAGAGAAAGTTACAACTTGGGATCATTAGATAGTACACTCACAGAGATCCTAGCAACACTGCTTTATGGAAAAGGCTGCCTCCTTTGACAACTTCCCAGCTACCAGGGACCAAAGGATCAGCCCTTGGTGACCCAGGGGGAGTCCCCTTACACAAACCCATGGGCTGCCTTTCTCCCAGACACTCAAATGCTACCTTTCCCTCAAGGAGGTGAGGAAACCTGGGGTCAGTACAGAGCCATGGAGATACAGCAGAAGGCCATCAGCACACTTGCAAGGACCATTCTCAATGAGGTCTTAACACTGGGAAGACAGAGCTGTCCCCTCCAGGCCTACTTTCTATCAGGAAGCATGAGGAGGGTTGACAGTCCTAATGGCCTCTCACCAGGTCCATCCTGGGAGACATCACAGCAGCTGAAGGGAGGGGGACTTCCTACTCCTCTCCTGGATGACAGAAACCAGAAGAAAACAAAGAGGTACCCAGTGAGTGGGAGGGGATATTTGTAAATCATCTATCTGTAAGGGATTAAAGAACCATGTAACTCAATAGCAAAAAAAACACAAACAATCCAATTTAAAAAATGGGCAGAGGACCTGAAAAGACATTTCTCCAAAGACATACAGATGCCCAACAGACACGAAAAGATGCTCAACATCATTGACCATCAGGGATATGCAAATCACAACCACAATGAGGTATCACTTTATACTTGTCAGTATGGCTAATATCAAAGAGACAAGAAATAATGAGTGCTGGCAAGGATGTGGAGAAAAGAGACCCCTGGTACACTGCTGCTGGGGATGCAAGCTGGTGCAGCCACTGTGGATAACAGTACGGAGGTTCCTCAAAAAGTTAAAAATAGAGCTACCAGCAAATTGCAGTTCTGGGCATATACCCAAAGGAGATAAAGTCACTATCCCAAAGAGCTATCTGTACCCCTATATTCATATTTATCGCAGCATTTACAATAAGCAAGACATGGAAACAACCTATGTGTCCATCAGTGGATGGGCAGATAAAGAAAATGTAGTATACACCCACACCCACACACACACACAATATCATTCATCCATACAAAAGAAGGAAATCCTAACACTGGTGACAACACTGATGAAGCCAAAGGACACTAAGTAGGCCAATATACATCAGGGTGAAAAAGACAAATACCATATGATTTCACAAAACCTAAAAGGAAAAAACAAAACAAAACAAACTCACACATACAGAAAACAGATTGATGGTTGCCAGAAGTGGGTGTTGGGGCTGGGGATGGGAGAAATGGGTGAAGGGGACTGCTCCTAAACCCCTGGCTTCAGTTCCCGCCAGTCCCTGTCTGGAGAGCACAGATAGCCATTCTTGCTGAAGGATAGAATGAAGCTTATCTTCATAAGAATCTACAATCAACTGTTGCCTATAAGGATTTAATGTGAAAATCATGCCAAAGCCCACCCATGTGGTTAGGACCTATTTGCATGGCTTCCACAGGCTTCTTAATAAATTATAAATTAAACTTCTAAGGCTGGAAATCATTTTGCCTCTTTATTCTAAAAGTATGAGCAGGGAAAATCTAAAGACGAAGTGGGTTTCTAGGGTGGAGCCATGACTAGCCCCAGGAGCGACACCCAAAGATCCAACAGGAGCCCCCAGAGAAGTGCCATCTCTCATCACCCTAAGTGACCACATCAGGCAGCCTCCTCACCCCACCCCAGTCTTCCCACCTTCCCCATTAGGTGCATGAGAACCTGTGAGGTCGACTTCCATTTCCAAATGCATAGTGTCTTCCTTGATAAAAGCATCACTGCTTGAAAGGAAAAGCTACCTCTAATGACTCACCCTGAAGCAGGAGCTCAGAGAATTTAACGATCCAGACAAGCACAGATTTGCAAGATCACAACAACCTATGCCCAGCTCAGGCAGGTAGCCTGGGCAATATCCCGTTCCAGGGATTCTCAAGAGCTTGTCCAGAGGCATCTGCACCACACAAGGGTCTCCTCCTGGCCCACCCCCTGCATTGGAGCATCAAGTCCACTCAGCTCACAGTGGACAGCTATAAGCCACCAGAAGTCAGGAGAAGGAGACAATCAAGAATTAAGGATTTATTGCAAGTGGTCCCCCTCAGAACAGGGACCGGCCTCCTATCCAGAGCCGTCTGCCAAGCCCTGGAATCTCCTAGTATTATCAAGGCTTCCAGTCATGTCACTCTTCATAGCTGTTCCAAACTAGGCAGGATAACTCTGGACTGGCTCGTCCTAGCACCAGGCTCTGAGATCAACTGCCGAAAGGCCAGAATCAAACTGAGAATGGGAATATCATCTCCCAACGGCCAGACCCTCTAGCAGATGGTGAAAACGTGTAGTTTCTATCCCTCCAAAAAGGCTCTGAATTTGTAACCTGGTGATGAAATGTTTGCAAATCAGAGCATTCATCGCTGTTTGGACTCCCAGAAAGCAGATATTTTAAGCCTAACAAGGAAGTACTCTAAACATAACAGAAGGCCTACCTTATTTGGGTTTGTAAGATGATTTCATTTTAGCAAATCAAAGTGTCACAGAGACCTTGCACAGAACAAGCTTCTCTCTAAAGCCACATTTTAAAGGGATCACCTTGTACAATGTGCTCATCCATTTAATGAATGTTTCTGTTATAGATGCAAGAGATAAAAAGTGAACAAAGCTAGAGCCCCTTACCTCAATCATGAGGTAACCCTCAAGTGGGAACTTCGGACACGAAACAGTACAAACGTGCTATGATAGCCCAACAGGAAGTCCAGAGTATAACAGAAGGGAAAAGGTAAGATGGGGGGCTCTCCTACCCACTGATCACCTGTCACCATCAGCCATCAAGTTTCTGCAATACTCTTTTTATTTTTTAAAGATTTTATTTGTAAGTAATCTCTACAGCCAACGTGAGGCTTGAACTCACACCCCCAAGATCAAGAGGTGCATGCTGCCTCGACTGAGCCAGCCAGGAACCCTAAGTTTCCACAACATTCTTTAATCAAATATGGGCCAAGATTAGACACAAGCATTAATTCAACTCCTGTTACAGGCTGCAAATGCTGAGAAGCCACCTTGTGTTAATGGCTCTACTGCATCTCCTGCCCCTGTGATTTCTCTTGTCTGTAAATAAATTGGCAACCATGTATCAGACTAAAATGCCACTTCTTTTTCTTTTTTTAAAGATTTATTTATTAATTTGAGAGAGAGAGGGAGATGGAGAGAGATGAAGAGAGGGGGAGGGGAGAGAGGGAGGGAGAGAGAGAGAGAGAGAGAGAGATTGATTGAGAATATGAGTAACCAGGAGGGGCAGAGGGAGAGAGAATCTCAAGCAGACTCCATGCTGAAATGGAGAGCCTGACATGGGGCTCAATCTCACAACCTTGAGATGAGCCAAAACCAAGGGTTAGATGCTCAACTGACAGCACCACACAGGCACCCCACCACTTCTCTTTTTATAAGGCCACGCTGTTCTAGAAAAGTGGAAAAACAGAATCCCCCATGGCAGGAACCATATCACAAAAGAATACTCAGAACTACTCCTATACCAATTCTGCTAATAATTCACCTCTGGGTTGACACTGGCCTCCATGGGATGCCTGTGGGATGCCTGCAGGAAGCTGGCATTGTACTTCTGACACTTCTCAACTCTCTAGCTTGTGGGGGCCACATCAAGGGAATGGGCAGCTGCATACGTCATGTTAACATAAAAACAGTGATGTTATTTTTAAGTAGTGAGCCCTGAGCATACCTTATAGCCTCCAAAATTATCTTTTAAAAATCACATATGGGGGCACAGAGTTTTAGAATTTATTGTAATTTCATATTACAATTTTAACATATGTAGTATATAGCCAGAACTCATAGCAATTGCCAATAAGGTGAACAGGGAAAAAAGACATTCCATATTGCTCTAAGGAAGATTTTACGGGGTTTCTTTTATTTCCTGTTCCCTATATTCTTTGTACTTGGGACTTCCCCCTCACTCCCTCCACTGGAATTCCCTCAAAGTAACTACTTTGAATGCTTTTTTTTTTTTTTTTATGAATAATCTTTTCTTATTGACTCCACTATGACTCAGCAAGGGAGATGGTGTCTCAGCACACAAAGGTGAAACACTACAAACGAAATCAACAGAAATAGGAAAGGGTGTACTTCCTCTAACAGAAGAACTTAGGCCAAAGCCAGCCATACAAAGGCACTCACGCCCCTCCTTCGTGGTCAGCCGTTCCTATGCTCTGCCCCCTCCAGGCTTCACTCTGAAAAGCCCAAGCTTACCTATGCAGTCTGCAAGGGTATTTATCTATAGAATGTGCAGGAAAACTGACAGAAATGGGAAAATGAGTAACCCAATAGAGGGGAAAAAACAAAAAGGGAAGGAAGAAAGAGCTAAAGTCAAATACCTGAGACACAAAATTAGTCTCTGCACATTTCTCAGACAGGACACAGCCAGGGGGACACACAAAAACACTGAATGTCTACACGGAGCCACAAATACACTGAAATGTGCTAAAATAAACGTGTTTATCTCACTCATGCCAAGTGAGAACTCTCATGTGCCTAAAAAAGGAAGAACCAGAGGAGGGGAGTCTGGGCAAGGGAAAGATCTCAGGCCTGCCATGTCTCTGGGGCAAAAGAGACTGCCAGACTGGCTCTAGGTGGGGCGTGTCCATGCCTGGGGAGATACAGTCTGCAGAATGGCTGCTGTAAGGTGGGTCAGCAGCATCTCTGTCAAGAGCCTGAGACACATTCCAGGCTTTGCAGGCCCCAAGCCCCATCACTGCTCCTCCCCCCCCTCTGCTGCTCTCTCTAGCAGGAAAGCAGCCCCAGACAGCCATGAACAAGGGGCTGTGGCAGGGTCTGACTCCCCCAGGCTGAGGTCCACTCCCCTGCTTCAAGGCTTTCCCTTCTGCTCCCTCCAGCTGACTCTTACTTTCCCTCCAGCAGTGGCAATGAGGTGCACTGAGCACACCATTCCCAATCCTGCCAAAGATCCCTACTGGAGGCAGGAAGGCACAGGGAGGCTGTGTGGACATGGCCACAGTGGCCCCAGACAGGCAACCCCACTAGCCATTCCTCTTCCCTCCAATGTGAAAGTTAACTTTCCTAGTCCACCTGGTAAAGATTTGTGGACTTGGCACCATCTTCCCTCAGCTTTGTGGGTGATGGTTTTGCTTGAATTGGGCAGGTTGTGGACCTAACACCAGTTATCTCTACCAAAAGAGGAGGGGTCCTGCAGGAAAAAACTAACTCTAGCGGGGAAACACAAAGTCCAGTCAAGGGTTATTCCCAACAGGAACAGAAAATGATCCCATGGAGGACCCTGGCTGCCTTTCTTTATATTCCAGTGAAGAGGCTTTGAAAAGAAAAACATTTACAACATCCCCACTGTTGGTTATTTTCGTTTAGAAGGGTCCGATGTGGGATCCCTGGGTGGCGCAGCGGTTTGGCGCCTGCCTTTGGCCCAGGGCGCGATCCTGGAGACCCGGGATCGAATCCCACGTCGGGCTCCCGGTGCATGGAGCCTGCTTCTCCTTCTGCCTATGTCTCTGCCTCTCTCTCTCTCTCTGTGTGTGACTATCATAAATAAATAAAAATTTTAAAAAATTTTAAAAAAGGGTCCGATGTGATGCAATAACCATCATTCGTCAGCCCCTCTTAAATCTGAAAGTAACCTGAAGCATCTAGAACGGGGAAAAGAAGGTAGAAACTTAGGCCCTAGTGTAGGGGCTGCTGAAACCAGCTCTCACCAGCTCAAGGATTGCCAGTTAAATTGGGGGAGGTTTTGCAAGCCAGTAGACATCAAGGTTGGTAGCTTGAAACTGACCAAGGTGTGAGTGTTGACACCCTGAAAATCAGTAAATGCTACAATCAGTGGGCTTTCCTTCCCACTCCCAGAGGCCCAGTTTTTAAACCTTTATTATCCCACCATTGTGTGGTAGAGTCCTAGAAAAGGAAGCTGGGAAGGTAGAGGCAGGAATATTTACATTACATTGAGAAGCAGGGTTGGCCATAGAGTCCACACACACACACACACACACACACACACACACACACACACACAAATTAGAAGGGGAGGCAGAGGAGTTGTCCCAGGCCAAAAGTTTCTTGGAAATTAACATCAATGGGAGAAGAGAGAGCCCCTCAGCCCTCCAAAGCCGGTGGGGTTCACCTTAGAGACAAATATATAAACACAGGGATCATGTAGCCTCTCCCTTCATGAAGTCAACGAGAGACCCAGGGAAGGAAAGATGCTGAGAAGTAACATGTCCAGATCACGAAATTGAAATCAGTCCCAGCCCATCCATCAAACTCTAAGTGCATTCTTTCATTCATACTTGGTCCAACCACAAAGAGTTGGTAAGAGACCAGAGAGATCATGGAAAACACATTGTGTAGGAGGAAGCGGAGCAATTACTGAGCTGTTTCCTGCTCACACCAAGCTGCCGCTGCACTCACCCTACTGTGATATCACTTACCAACTATGGGGCCGCGAGACTTCCAAGTCTCAGACAGCTGTTCTCCGTGCATCTAGGAAGAACCCCAGCTGCCCTCTGATGACCCTTAACAGTCCATCTTCAACTTCTGTTCTCCCTACGTTGTAATCACCTGTCTCATTAGAGCAGAAGCCGAACATGGGGCACACGGCTGACGCACCACACCCCAAAAGTAAGTGTGTCTGAGCCACAGCCGCCCCCAGGCTCTCACTCCTGCTTCCAGGGACAGAAATGGGAAAATGAGTAACCCAATAGTGGCTCTCGGATTCCAGACCCCTCTGTGGGGCCGGGTGTGGCCCGGCTGCCAAGGTAAACAGGGGTCACTACGACCGTCTACTCCACTTCAGCCTATTTGGTGGGACAAGCCCTGGCCGGGCACTATAAATATCCTGGGCTTTTTTCCTGCCAAGTCTAAGTCACCAGTCAGTCCAGGAGAAGTTGCAAACCTCTAAGCCAGGTGACCACCTCAGCCACCTTAAAACGTGGCAGCCAAGGGGCTCTCACAGTCAAGAAAGGTTAGGACGAAACTGCTCTATTGTAGTCTGTGGTCTCCAGCACCATGGCACCAAAGAAAAGAAGGACTCGGTCACGGAAGGAACCCTTCATCTCACATCAAAAACTAGAGGAGCCACAGGGGGGAGCGTGAGCACAGCCCCAGCTTCGTGGGCACCTGTCGGTTGTCAGAGCAGCTTCCTGCAGCTTTATTTACACCAGCACCTCGCAAGGATTTCAGCAGCTGCGCTGACACGTTCCGTGCTCACAGACGGCGAGCTTATCTTCAGGGAGGAGTGGATGGAGGCCACCCCAGGGTGCACGTATCGGGTGAGCTGCAGGGCACAGGTCCTCCCTTCTCTCTGGAGTCCACTTCACAGCCATAGAACTTTGGGGCGGAAAACAAGAGGCGTCTCGTGCTGCAGCCAACTCCGCCACACCGCGAACTCCTGAACCAGCACCAGGCTCCGCACCCTGACGGCCTGTGGAGGAGGCTGCAGCAGCGGCAGCACCCCGGAGACGCTCGGGCCGCAGGAAGCACTGGCGGGATGCGGTGCAGGGGATCCACTCCTCTACCCCCCAGGAAGCCTCATGCTTGCGCTGGAAGGAAGGGAAGCAGGCCGGGCTGGGCAGCGCCTGGCTTCCAGGCCAGAGAGCCTGAGGCCGCCCGCCCTGCACGCCGCGCCTGCCAACTCCTGCTAACCTGGGGCCGGCAGCCGCCACTCACAACACAGAGCACCGTGGGCTCATCCCAGCTCAGAAGCCACGACCTCCGTGCCTTTCAAAGGCCCCACATGACTGAATCATTACCCCACAACCAAAAGAACCAGTCTTTCTGGGGGTGACCATGATTTTATGCAGAGGAAGCAAAGAGCACAACAGGAAGCCTCCAAGAGAGTCTCTGTAAGGAAAGTCCGTTGCTTTGTGCTCTCAGCACCCGCCCTCCAGCTCCTCCCCAAGTTCATGGCCAAGTCTGACCCAGGGCTCAATGCCCCCCTCAGCCTCCCCCCTAGCTAAGGCTCCTGGCACCACCTTGCACTGGACAGCCCAACCACAGACCCATCTGCAGTCCAGCAGCCTCCTGGCGGCCCCTGGGACATCTCCTGCAACCGCACCTCAGTGACCCTCCTGGCCTGCAGGTCAAATCCATGCTCCTGGACCAGACCCCAGGTGTGTCCAGATTTGGATTCCAGAGCCAGAGAGCCGACTGAGACAGCACAGCCTCTGAGTCAGAGACGGGGAGTCTGAACTGGCTGCACCGCTTCTGATGCATGTTCCCTGGAAAATCAGGGCTCCCAAGTACTTAGCTCAGTTCCTGTGAGAAGCAGACAAGGTGAAGTCAGCGAACTTGACAACCACCCAGTTGTAATGAGGAGGCAGGGACCAAGGCCGCGCCCCCACGGGAGCTGAAGGATGAGGTAGTGATGGGCCACTTCCACCGCGGTGTTTCACTTCAACAGAAGGAGCTGCATGCAGGAGCTCCAGGGAGCCCAGCCTTCGCCAAAGCACCCATGTGACCTGGGAGAGGGACCCCTCCTCCCCTCAATTCCTGGCCCAGTGCTGCAGTGGGGCCTTCATGGGCTTTACATTAAGGTCACAATCCGTTCACCCAGCTCCAGGACTTTGACAAATCATGTAACCCCTTATGAATTCTGCTGCTGGTCCATCAGTGGGGCTCCTGCCTCATGATGTTACGGACAACACATAGACTCTGAGTCTACAGAATAAAATGAGTCAGAGTGTAATATGTAAAAGTCCACAACCATTAATATAACTCCCTCTGGTAACATCACAACAACCCGGAAGTCCATTTCAGGAGCTCTCACCCAGCTGGTGAGAATGTCCTGAAGCGTTATGTGCGCAGGTCAGCAGAGGCTGCTATGTTTACCAAAGAGAGTCCTGCAGTCCCTCCCAGGGCCAGAGATGCAAATCTCTCCATGTAAAGGAAGCAAGCTGAAGTAATGCGCAGCCTCTGTGTGATCTGAGGGACAAATCAACCTCCATTCACCTTTATTTGGTAGTCCTTAAATGAATGATAGAACATGAACTGAAAAGAAAGCAGAACATGTCTCTGTCAGCTATTATCAATAAATCAGTAGTGTCTCCTCTGCTCCCTTGGTTCTGCATAGGGCTAGTTTTAAACTCATAATCAAGGAAGATAAAATAGCCCTTCATGTGATTTTTTTTTAACTTAAAATTCATACTACTGTCCATACTTAGAGATTCTCCATGGAATCACTCGAAGGTCCTGAAACAAATGCCTTAGGTGAGCACTTGCTCTCCCTGCAAGATCCTTATACAGGATAGCAAGTATCAAGCGCCCAGGGCACTACCAACAACTGAGAAAACACCAGCACAGGAGGGGTGCGTCTGATCTTCTTAAGCATGTAGGGGAGGAGCCTCCTATCAATAACTCATGGGGTTAATTCCACACCCAGCACCAAGCAGCCAGCAGTCTTTAAAGTGACAGGAAAGGTGGAGAAAGGACCTCTACTTTCAGCAATATGGTCCATCTGTCCAAGAGCAAAACAGACCCAAGAGCACTATGGGAGCTCCCAGGGGGAGCCCTGAATCACAGGACATACAGAATGGCCCCTAGTCACCAAGCAAACCACAACTAATCCAATATACTCGGTACAATAAGTACAGTAATTTTTGAAAGACACACAACAAAACAGCCCAAATAAAGCCCTTACTGGAGAGTAAGAATGTACTCAATTGTATATTATTTATATGCATCAACACATGTACTATTATACATATTGGCAGCGCTCACTTGTTCTAAAGTACTACTGGAAGCCATATCAAAGTTGAATGTTATAACTCAGGACTGAATTACAGGCCAGATACTCTGCTTGAAATAAATCATAACTGAATATGTTTCATCAAAGCAAAGATACAACTTCAAAATTCTACCCTCATTTAGACAGTAATGTTATACCACAAGTACCATAAAATAGGCATAAATACAAAATACACATCATTTAGAACACCACCTAACATTAGCACAGCAATTTGCAATAACACCTTACACAGCACATTCAATAGTCAACCTGACCTCCAGAGCACAGGAGGAGCTCCTGCACGCCATACAGCACACATGAAACATTCGAGGTCCTGTTTTATGAATCCAACAGGAAAAGAGCAGGAGTTATTCCAGGCTACAATCATTAAAGGTGACAAATGAAATGGAAAATGCAAAGCACCCTAAGTCTTGGGAGTCACAGCCTGGGCCCCTTCACCTGCACCATGGTCCTATCTTAAACTCCTATAACCTGAATAAGGGGCCAGAATTTCACTTTGCATAGCGCCCCACCAATGACGTAGTGGTGCCGACTGAGAAGGCCACAGAGTGCCGGGAGGTGGGTGGGTGGCTCTGTAGGATGGGTCTGCAGGAAATCCCAGCTCAGTGTGAGCACATGGTCTGAAGGACCCAGTCACAGTGCATTCCCAGGGCACCAGAAGTGCTCATGTGCGTGAACTCTCACTCCAATGTGCTCCTCTTTTGCAGTGGCTTCCGTATGTGGAGAGATGGCACCTGATGTCCCATCTGCGGCACCCTTGGCCCGCAGTGTCCATCTATTCCCAACTTTACGATTCCCTTCAGGAATCCCAGCACATTTTCTACCTCTTTAATACCCCCATTATTTCCTTCTCAACAGAGCCAATCTGTCCAACAAAGGTACAAATTAAAAAATCACTAAGAAGATAGAGAAAAAACACACAACTCAGCGTTCTCTCAGTAATGCCTTCTCAGTTACTCCTCAAATGCCCACATCACCTTTGAGGATGGATTTAATTTCTCTTATCAGATAGGAATGTGCTCGTGATCCTCATCCACAGGCCAGGTAGAGGGCTAACACTATCACACACACATTCTGACTGAGGTCAGTTCTCTTTGAGTGAAATATTTGCCCCAATGCTATGTTCTGCTCTGGTGGGGGAAGGCTTTCCAAAAAAAGCTTCACAATTACTGTCTGAGGACCAGGTTCACTTCTGCCGGTCAGAACGTGCTCCCCAGGGGAACTCATGCTTAGCGCATCATCACATCAGGTTTAAGGGCAACCTTCACCAAGGGAGATTTCATCCCAGAGATTAAAGCTTTAAAACAGGCTGCCCAGAGAGAGACTCCACCAGAGGGAAGGGGAAAGTGTGCTAAGATTTCCATTTCTTGTTTGAAGGACAAGCTGTCTCAACTATGACTAACAAAACACTGAGAGGCGGCCACGTGGGGGACAGTAACTGGGGCCCCCACCTCCTAGTGAGGACACAAGAGGACACCCCAGGTTCCCAACCATGCCCACTCCAGATAGAACCCATCAACTGAATTTCTGATGAGAAGCTGACTCTTTATTAAATAGTATCATTTAAACAGAATAATCCTCACCACCTTAAATATAAATCTGATAATACACAATGTAAATAATAAAATGCAAAAATCCAATTTCCATGTAGTGAACTTTCAAACTCCACTGTTTCCATTATTCTAGCTTTCAATCTAAATGCTGCAAAAAAAAAAAAAAAAAAAAAAATGCTGCAAAAAGCCACTGCAGGCACATCAGGCCCCCAGAACAAGGCTATTATACACTTGTTCCTCACTTGAAATATGAGCCCAGAATTATTTACTCAATGCACTGTACGTGTCAGCTAACAAAAGCATTGCATGAAGGATGTGACAAATGCACAGGGAAAGTACAGGCCACCCCCAAGCATATTCCCCCAAACCATAAAGCTATAACAGGATGATGGAGAAGGGGAAACTGTCCACCTCCCCTTATGATACTGCCTGTCACCTCAGAAAATGGACAGGCTGGCAGGTGACAGCCTTGTAATCACTTAATCCTAAAACACCGAGCACTCTTCCTCTGAAGGAATGTAAATCCAGACATCAGATTCCACTCCCTCCAAAAAGGGGCCAGAAGAAAAACAAAATTAGACTCCATGTCCATCAAGACCACTGAAAAAAGACTGCTGATGAGGAGACATGTCAGAGAAGTAATAACTTCCCATTGGGAAATTTAAATAATCAGCTGGGTCTGAAAAATGTGCACCTTCTGGGTTTCAGAGCAATTTCTCAGCGTGCCTTTTATAAGCCCTCCAGGCTGTTATTACATTAGGCTCAGCCCCAAAATTCCTGCAGTGGTTTGCAGATTCTATCACTACAACAATCTCGGTATCAGAGGAAACTTCAGATCGTTGCCTATTAGCCTTCTGAAAGTACATCATACGGGTACAAATCGGTCAGAGTAATGAAAAAGCACATTGGCATCAGAACCTCTCTCATGGCACTTAGAGTATCCTAAGTGCTCAAACCCAGCCCTCCAACATGGTGCCACCAGCCACGTGTGTGGAAGGGGGTGAGTCAGAACCAAGATGTGCTCTAAGTGTGAAATAAACACCACACTTCAAAGGAAGCCTGGACAAAAGAAGGCAAAATATCTCACTAATATTATTTGTAGTGGCTTATGCTTGCATGCCAATATTTTGGATACAGTGGGTTAAATAAGACACAGTATTAAAACTAATTTCATCTGCTGCTTTTTACGTTTTATAATGTGACTGCTAGAAAATTTTATTATACATGTGGCTCACATTCTTTCTGTGGACAGTACTGTTTTGGAGAATGAGATTAAGAATTCAAGCCATCAAAAGACTTTATTTGAACACATGTTAATCCATTAGCTTTCTGTAAATGTTTTTGAGACATGTAAGCGCAGATGTCCAAGGGAAAAAAAATCCTGTATTCAGTCTGTCTCCATGGCCACAAATGTGGAGCCCTACAAACATCTGGGCCTGATTTTAACACTCAATCCAGAGAGGAGAAGACTCAGATGCTGGGGAGAGGCTACCTTTGCAAGAAAACATAGAAAAAAAAAAAAAAAAGACAGCACTGACAGTTCCTTGGGGTCACTGGGTACACATTTTCCATAATGTTCATTTCACTATGTGAATCAAGAACAAACTGAAACATAAGCAAGAACCCAAGGACCCATCTCCCCAATACAAGGCAGGTACTTCCCATGTTGCGCTGTGAAATGACACAAGATGACCTTCAAAAGCCTCTTCCTGTGTTCGGCCCCAAAGGCAGGGCTGACCTTCACCAGCATTCCAGCAACAGAGCAGAGAGAATCTTCCTGTTCCCATCACGTCCCCCACCAGCTCCTCTTTATGTTCAGCTATGAAAATTCTACCAATGACTTGCATCTTTATACACATATTTTTTTTATGATACGGTAAAAGATAGCACAAAATATTTTAATTTCCCCTGGTCCAGGCAGCTGGTGAGGAGAAAATAATGGGAACTTTGAGGCAATCAGAAGTGAATTCTAATCCCAGCTCACACCTTGGTTTCCTGCTCTGTGAAATGAGGTTCATGGCATCAATCCTACAAAAATGCACCGCCCAAAGCAAAAGCCAGAGTCCACCTGGTCCCAGCTCCCACCCACCAGTTGTGTGACAAGCCACTCAACTTCTCTGGGCTTCAGTCTCCCCATCTATTAAATGTGGGTAATCAGAGTACCTATTTCACTAAGTAATTCATGAATTGAATTCATTGTTTTTGTACAAAATTATTTTTCTAGAGAATTACTCTTTAAGTGAATTAATGAGTAGAATAATTCCAGGCTCATAAATAAAATGGTTCCAGCCACCAGCAGGTAAAGACCAATATCCCTCGCATGGTCTTGCACCTCTGCCTCCCCCGGCCCCTCCAACCTTATCTCAAGCTGGTCTCATGATCCCCACTGGGCCCTCAACCACTTCCTTTCAGTTCCCCATTTGCTCCAAGCACTTTAGGACTCCAGGCCACTATGCCTGCTGTTCCCTCTGCTAGAACACTCTTCCTTCCTCTTCACCTGGCCTAGTCCAGCTGCTCATCCTTCCTGCACAGATCAGGCGGGATCCTCCAGTCCTTTGCTTTCACAATCCTTTATATTTCTCTGCAGGTTGGGAATGGGTTTCCAGAAAAGGTTCCCTCTACCCCACCAACTTTTCTGTGGTTTAGACCAGCACTGCTCAACCCTGGCATCAGCATCACCATCACCTGGGGATCTTTGACAAGCTGATGCCAGGTTGCACCCAGACCAATTATATCAGGACCTCTGGGCCGGACCCACACTTCAATGTTTGGGCAAGTTCCCCAAGGATTTCAACATGTGACCCAAGTCGAACCACTGCATCGATACAAGAACACAGCTGTTGTATTTTAAAGGATGGTTTCAATCTTCCAATAGTATTTTAAAAATCATCTATCAACTCTAAAGAAAACACATGATTTTTTTAAGTAGAGTATAAAAATACATATCTTACAAAACATCTCCACTGTATCTGAGATTTTTAATCAGCATTTTATTCAGTCTCTGGACAGCACCCCCATAATATCAACCCACTGGAAGCTCTGGGAAGCCAGAGACTTGATCTTGCTCTCTGTGATGTCAGCAGCATATGGAAGCATGCCCAGGAGACACAGGTGCCACATGGACACCTGTGACATGAGGTGCAGGCCTTCCCCGACCAGACTGCAGCTGACTGACGGGAACACCTAGCACAGAGACAGACACTGCTTAACAGCACTGGCTCCTCTGAACAAATGAATTCCCCCATGGCTTTTCCTCTCTGTGTGCCTGGCTCCCAGTTGTCCGCTCACTGCAGGAGACAGCCCCCCCGCCTGCGTTTGAAGCCATTCATCTGCAGTTTATGAAATACTGTGGTAACCTTTGAGATGCAAAGAGGTTTAGAAGTGCAAATGACTGTCAATATGAATATTAATAGCAGCGTTATTAATAACTCAAGTTGTCTGCCAGACACTTGACTCCTGATTAAAGAAGTGAGGAGCTCAAGCCAAGCCAGAAACATCTCAGCTCAAGGCGGAAGGATCCGTGCTAGAGCACTGGTCCCCAGGGGGACAGAGGATGTGCTCAATGTCTGACCAGAGAAGTTTACACCAAGTCAGGTGGGTCCTGCCACTCCCGCGATCAGGTCACAACTTCCCTGTGTTTTCTGTTCACGAGGGTGTGAGCTCCACAGGCAGAGCTCGGTGAGGCTTGCTGTTCTCCCCAGAGCACAGAACAGTGTCTGGCCTGCATATGGTACCCCAGCAAAGTTTCTGGATTCAGGAAAAAACAAATGAATAAAGGAGAAAAGGGGGCAAAGGAGGAAGGAGAATTCTGGATGGAACACTAGTAAGTGCAGACAGGAACTCAGACCCAGGGCGTACACTGCTCTCTCTGCCTACTCCACCGAAGACAAAAACTAGAACTACTTCTTTTGGTAAAATCACCAATCCAGGACTGCTCCACAAGCTGTTAATTCACCTAAAATACTTTTCTTTAAAGCACTATGGTCACTGTCACTACAAATATTTGAGACACCAGCTGTCCTGACAAATAAGCAGCCTGTCTATAACCAAGTCTTAGTAACTTCATGATTCAAATACATCCACGTTATGTTCTGCTTCTTAAGTCATGAATGTACTTTTCAGCATTAGAGATTATTCCTTTCACATCTTTAAATATTATGGTTTCTGCCTGACTAATGTTATCTTTAATTATACATCAAGTATTTTACTATGATCTAATGGGGTCTATTACTCATTAGAATGGCCCCAGTCAGCAATCATATTCCCCAGAGCCAACGACTCAACCCTTCTTCCATTTCTCAAATGTGCCAGCCTACACGTGCACAAATTTATACACAGATTGAGCCATAGCATCTTACCAATTTGTCCAAAAGACAAAGCTATCCTTGGAGGAACTCACTCTACATTGGCTTCCTAGTGAGTTCTGGCAAAGTGACACTATGGACCAGTGAGGGAACAGCCACAGCTCCCTGTCACCCTGCACAGAGGCATGAACAGAAATGGGTACTCTGGATGGTGAGCGATGTGCCCAAGCCCAGCAGCAGACAGGGGGAGTGCCAGGATCCCACCCTCACTGACAGCACAGGGCAGGAGTCCAGGAGGAGAACATACAAGACCTGGATAGGCCACATAGCAAGTTGGGGTGCTTTCCTCAGCCTGATTCCCACAGTCACCAACAACAGTCCACCCAGATGACCCTTTCCATTATACAATGTATTTCAAAGGGCCAAGTAATCTTAAGCAAACCTCAGGATCAGAAGTCAGCTCGTCTCCAAACTCTCAAAGGGATGAACTGCCAGTCAAATTAATCACCTTAAATGCAGAAATTATGAAAAGCAAAAAGATATACATATATTTTCTATATATCAATGTACATGTGTATATATACATATAAACATACTTAACTTATATACATTAGCATGTATTAGTTATTGAGTGAAAAGTGAACAAGTCAGACATTTTACCAAGTTCCAGACATTTTACCCAGACAGCTGGGCATTAACTTCTGCATCCTTACAAGATAGACAAGATAGACTCAAACTACTAAACCAAGTGTCCTAGGACCCAGAAGCAGAAAACACATAACTAGAAAGGTCACTTGATGGACAATGAACAAATAAATCATTTTGAAAGAACTGGAATCAATGACAAGCCAGGAGACCTTGATGTGTCTCTCTTGAATAATTGACGAGGCATCTTTTCTTGGACCATTTATAAGACTATGTTTAGAATCTCATTTTAGTGCTACCAAATAATTCACACAAGTGTTGGCTTATCAGACCTGTTGACCAAGCAGCAGATGGAAACAATAAATACGCACAGATCTAGTGTCCATGTGCTGCGCCAACAGCACCAAAGCAACAATTCAAGTACTGCCTTCACTGGGCCTGGTGACCGTGGGGCTGCTCGTCAACCCACAGAGCCCACACTGGCCTTAGGGGTGTTGGTGTGCTCACGTCCTCTGGCAGAGTGCAGCACTGTCCCTGTATTCATTGTCTTCTAACAGCCTCCCAGTAGCCACTGGCAGTTGTGATTCCAAGAAACAGGCACCGTGGCCATTCATCCCAGGCATCTCTAGGAAGGTGCCACCCAACACCGCTCTCCTCGGAAGAAAGGGAAAGCCTGCTCTGTGACCCACTCCAGGCTCATGGCGCTTGGGGGGCAGAGGAAAGGAACAGAGCCAGGGAAAGAGCTTATCTGAATAGTAGTGAGGGAGGAAAGGGCTTTTGCTGAGGAGAGAGCCTCAGAGGCCACTGGGTTGGAGGGGAGGCCCCAGGGAAGGCACTAAGAGGAAAGGAGACATAATGGTAACTGCTGGAAGGGCTTACTAACAGGACCGTGAGAACAGAGAGGAAGGGAAGGGCAGCCAGTGAAGAGGGCTCCCCACAACGAGGAGGGTGTTACCATCAGGACGGTAAACACAGAAGGCTGCTCTACGTGATGGGGCTGGCTGTGAGGTCACGTGAAGCCTCTTAAGGCCCATGATCCTCAATAAAGCCTTGGTCAGTGCCTTTTAGGAGATTCTCCACAGAGGACCCAAGACCACGGGAAGTGAACTGATTCCATGTCAGTGGAGGCTGTGGCAGTGGAGGCCACAGGAGGCTTGAGAGAAGGCACAGGCCCCCAATCTCCTGAGAGACAGGGAGGGGAATACAGGGCCTCCCACACACTTGGAAAGGCTACCAGCCAATGTCGTGTGACCTTCAAAAGGCCACTGTGAGGCTCATGTGGAGCCAGGGCTCCGGCAGAGGTCACAGGCTAAGCACACAGCAGGGCCCACCTCCTACCCATGGCCACGACTCCTCTGGGTGAGCATAGCCTCTAACTCTCCCTTCCCAGGGGCTGCTCTGGGAATGTGAGAAGTGCAGCTAACAAGAACATTACTTTACTTGAATACCCTAAAATCTATGACACCAGCAGGTGATCCAAAACTAGATAAAAGGGATACCCGAAATTTTTGAAAGGAAGGATTGAAAAAAAAAAGATACACATATATAGACTCTGTAGGGTCCCCCAACCTTGCCCTCATGTCCTTCTACAGGGTCCCAGACATCTCTGTTGGGGTTTAGCCATTCGACTACTTATTATTATGAAAACTCAAGGCTCAAAAATAATGACAGACCACATTTATTAAAACACCTGTCTCAACACATTCAGCTTCAGTCCTTTGAGATGCTAGATGCTCTTCCTGGGCCCCAGATGAGGTCACTGCAGCCCAGCAGTCACATCCCATACCCAGTGGCTGGCCCACCCACACACTGCCAGGAGATGTGGAGAGGGGCACGTCCATCCAGACGCTCAGGCCCCAAGACTCCAGGCCTGCCCAGGGCCCTGTGCAGCCCTCCATAACTCATTTGTCCTTTCCTGGTTTTCCTTCCACATAAAAACCAACTAACCTATACCAGTACCACAACACAAGTCCTGCTCCCACATTGCTCAGACTCAACGCAAGGCATTGTCCTGATCCTGACAAACTTATGGTGAACCCTGACGAACACTTGCACAGGGGGAGAAACTCAAGACCTAAAGAATGACAAATTCTAGAGAAGAGCTTCAGATGTTTGTGTGTAGACAAGTATGGCTTAGAGAAGTGCATAGTCCCTCCCGTAGTGGTCGGCACTGGAGAGATGAGACGAGTGGCTAGAGCATTGTCCCTGGGACAACACGGGGTGGTGGAGGACACCTAAGGAAGCACACACCGATGATGTGATAACAGGCTCCTCTGTGTGTCCTGAGGACAAGGACAGAGGAGGGGGGTACCAGTCCTTCGGGGAAGGATCACCATGATCAATGGCAGAGAAGGCACCGGGTCTTGTGCAAGCACTGAGCAAGTGGCAGGAGGCACCTCACAGGGCAGGATGGGAGAACAGGCACAAGCTCCTGGCCCTGTGGCCACAGGTCATACAGAAATAAGACCACAGAACCTAGAATCTGGCCCAACAAAGAAGTTGAGGAGCTATGACAACCAAACAGCATTCTGGGATAATTGTTCAGACTGGGAAGAGCAGCAGACTGGCAGGGAGTGGGCCATCGGGGACCTGGCCTGGTGCAATAGAACCTGGGTTTGGTGCTGAGAAGCAGGCAGGAAGACATAGTATGCTCCTGATGCAGTAGGATAAGACTGGGCGACACAGACACAGCTGATGAAGGAAAATCCAAAAGGATCTCTGTCCCTGTAAGATGTCAGTACTCACTCAGGCCCTCCCCACTCCGCATGCTGTCCTGAGCTTACCCAGACAGCCCTGCAGTGGCCCTGGAGCTGGAGCTGGGATTCTAAGACTGGGAACCAGCATGCAGAGCCCTCTGCCCTGAGACGAGCCCTGGAGCCCGCACACCCCCAGGACACTAGAGCTCTGGGGACAAGGTGGTGGGAGAGCCTGTTTCAGAGCCTGTTTCGTCCATTTCCTTTACCCCTCGTGTATCCCTCCATTCTGAACCATGTGCCACTTTTCTGCTGTGATCACACTTTGCCAAGTTCAGGTACCAGTCTGGTACGTGACTGGTTCAGGTGGGTGTAAAGATGACTCCATGCCAGGTGGGTGCCCCAAGCTGCAGATGGGTGTGATGATGGCCCAGCTCAGACCCCAGCTCAGTAAGCATGAGGACCCCCAAAACACACGTCACTCTTAGTCTCCCTGTCCCATTGATATTTCAGCCCGAAACAAACCCCAAAAGCTAAGTTGCTCACACTTGCTATTTGGGTTGAAAAAAAATTTTTAAGTGGTTTTTCCAAAAGTTGGCTTCCAAGCATCAAATGCTGCCCCTTCTCTCATATTCACCTCACCCAACCCTCTCCAATCTTAAAAATCCAGTGCCCAGGCCCAGCAGCTAAGATACAGAGGAAACTATGAGTGGAAAAGATAAAATGTTGAGATGCTCTAGGGAAACAGAGTCGACTTACTCTGTGACTGCAGGTGGTTTTTATCCAAACTATAGTCATCCATGCCTCATCTTCACAATATTTGCTTAATGAGGTTCTTTAACTTGACTAACTTTTTATTTAAATTTGCTTCCCGATGTTTCTAGCAGCAATGTCCACAATAGCCAACCTGCGGAAGGAGCCTCGGTGTCCATCGAAAGATGAATGGATAAAGAAGATATGGTCTATGTATGCAATGGAATATTACTCAGCCATTAGAAACGACAAATATCCACCATTTGCTTCAACGTGGATGGAACTGGAGGGTATTATGCTGAGTGAAATGAGTCAATCAGAGGACAAACATTATATGTTCTCATTCATTTGGGGAATATAAATAATAGTGAAAGGGAATAGAAGGGAAGGGAGAAGAAATGGGTGGGAAATATCAGAAAGGGAGACAGAACATAAAGACTCCTAACTCTGGGAAATGAACTAGGGGTGGTGGAAGGGGAGGGGGGGTGGTGGGGGTGAATGGGTGGTGGGCACTGAGGGGGGCACTTGACGGGATGAGCACCGGGTGTTATTCTGTATGTTGGCAAATTGAACACCAATAAAAAATAAATTTATTATTAAAAAAATAAAATAAAATGTAAAATCCAAAAATTAATTAATTAATTAATTAATTTGCTTCCAAATAAGATTTCTTGTAACTACCATAAATTTTTTAGTGGGCCGCTAGACCTAATAGAAAGAATAACTAAAATAAACACAAACATCAACATAGAGCATCACCAAGTACCACGTGGGACATCTCTCAGGCTATCCTCCGCCAGCCAGGCTGCCACTCTGAGTCCTCAACACCCCATGCAACACCCCTCACTGTATCTGTCAACATAACAGTTGTCACCTTGAAAACCGACAGGCTTGAAAATCCCTCAACCCAACAGAATGTTTCCCACTTACAGTCAGAAAGCAGAAGTGTTCCCAAGCAACAGCCACCTCTCCCCACAATGATGACAAGTCACAGCACATCCTTCATTCAGCAACAGCCCAGGACTGCTTCACAGGGAAGGCCAAATGCCAACTATTAGAAAATAAGCCTCAGCCAGACCAACCATACTCCAGGATGAAGGCTATGCTCCACGTGGTGTACCAGGGCAATGGCAGCTCTTCACCCACAGGAGGGAGTGGGTCTCCTGAAAATGGGCCAAGCCCATGGCAGCAGCCCCATCTACAGCCCTCCTTCAGTGCACACCACTGTCAGGACCCGGAGAGACCACCCACTCCTCTTCAGAGAAGCCCCATGCGGGAGCCCTCTCCTGTGGCTGGAAGCCAGGACATCCCACTGTGCTCAGTGGCACCTCACCTCCCATAGCTGTGCCCGATGTGCTGGGGCCTGCAGGGCTGTGGGAAGTCATGGGAAACCCATCTGATTCCAAGTTTGAGCAGAAAACCCCACAAAAATTAGAGGAAGCATATTCTAAAATAACATTCGTGTGAATTTTTAAGAAGATAATACAAGACCTCAAATAAACACCTGTTGCTGGAAAGAATGCAGCAGGAGGGGTATGGCTGGGAAGGGAGCAGCTAGCAAAGAAGTTGGGATACACAGGCTACCCAGTCTGAAGGTACCAGTCCACCCAGAGGGGACCTGGAACCTGGGGACAGCTCAGCACAACAGGCTGGAAGTTATCACCCAGCAGGCAGCAGCTTTCCCACAAAGGCAGCAGTGGGGTGGGGACCAGGGAGAACAGATGGGAGACCAGAGGAAGAGGTCAGAGGGGCCCTTAGGAATCACAACTCGAGAAACACCCAGCAGGGCCCAGGAGGCAGAAGTGACGAGGCAGAGAAAGTTCTCCATGTGGTTTGTCCAGGTAAGAGCAGGGGAGGTCTGTGTGTGCTACCTCGGGAGCCTCAAATAGGGAAGCTGCCGCCCATGACACAAGGCTGCTTCTCAGGTTGGCATGACCTTCCAGTGTGCACCCCACAGAGCACAGCCAGGAACATTCCCCAAGGCAGACACCAGACATATCTGTTCATCCAAAGGCAAACCGCTGCCAATGAAAACGCCATGTGATGGTGGAACAACCAGAAAGATGTCCTCATTCACCGGATACCAACCCTGAACAGACAGGATGCCCTCAGCCTCAGCGTGAGCACACCCAAGAACCAGCAGGTGCCACGTGGTGGCCCAGCAGGCATAGAAGGGGGTGAGCTCCTGGGCCTGCTGGGTGGCATTAACTGCTCTAGGCATGCTCTTCTCAGCCCCCATGGCCACTCTCTCCGGTCTGACCTCCCACGGGTAGCCTACAGGAGGTCTTTCCCCTGAGCCTAGCAAAGGAGCACTCTGCTGTCTCTGGAGAGATGCTGGCTTACAGGCCAAACCCTCCTCCCGATGCAGGGATAGCCTCACCATTTCTGGGACAGCTGCCCTAAATCCACAGCAGACTTCCATGTGCACCTGGAAAGAAGCTCTAAGGCCCCAAACTGGTGGTCCCTGAAGACTGGGGACCACTCCACGCCCAGCCTCTAACCCCTGGGAGGGAAGGCAATGCCACAGGGCAGCAAGGTACCCCCGTCCCCTCCTCTGAGCCACTGCCAGTTTTGGGGAGAGCCCGTTAATCACTAAGAAAGCCAGAGGAAGGGGACCAGAGACCACATGACGAACTGTTGCCTCTGGGAAGCCAGATGATCCAAACTTTAAAGGGCCAACAAAGCAGTAATTGTCAGGAAAACATGCAGCCCACAGAAGGGAACAGTGAAGAAAAAACACTGAAAACAGCTTGAGGAAATAAAAATGGAATCATTTTTTATGTGCAGAAGAGACAAAAGATAGGGCTGCAGAGGTTTGGGCTTCAGTGGGTTGGGCTGGTGACAGCCACCTTCTGACCTGGGAGGGAGTAGTCCGGGACCTGACCTAGACCACTGCCCTCAACACAGACCTGCAAGCCACCCGACATCCCGGGGTCTCCCACAGAGGGCCTGGCTGTCGGGTGCATCTCAGGAGTTGTTCAGTTCATGATGACCCCAGATGCACAGCCCAGGGTTATATGAGGAAGGGTTTCTATTACAGGAAGTAAAGCATTAGGTGGAAAACTGGCACCCTGGGGAACAGACCGTAGGTGCTGGGTGGTTAAAGCTGATGCATTGATTAGTGTGGAGACACACAGGAAATGCTACAACTAATATCAACCACACTTCACTGACTGGCTATTAACCCCATGTAGAGTACATATGCCTTCTGCTGAAAGGAGCAAGAAAGAAAATTCTATGTCCTAAACGCCTAAATTAAAAAAGAAATGTTTTGATTTGCAAGAAATTGCCGAAGTCTAGGGGAATGGAAGAATGTCAGTATGTAAAAGGACCTTGAACAGGACCTTGAACAGGACCTTGTGAATCATGGTTCACAAGGCAGAAATGAAACCCACC
Organism: Canis lupus baileyi; assembly: GCF_048164855.1. Lineage (NCBI taxonomy): Eukaryota > Metazoa > Chordata > Mammalia > Carnivora > Canidae > Canis > Canis lupus. Next base: position 37,434,776 of record NC_132848.1, read on the forward strand.
AGCCAGCAGCTGACCCCGGAACAGAGCATCACACACTCTGGGGTCTCCGGGCCCTCAGAAAGGACATCACCCCCGCAGTGGAAGGACAGCACAAAGAAGGCCCAGCCCCGGGAGGAAAAGACTTCCACCAGCCTGTACTCTTCACCTCTGCCTTGATCTGAGTTTCAACATTTATGGGTCGCTAGCTCCGCTCAGTAAAGCATTCTGTCCATTTCTTTAGAGCAGCTGTATGGGAGACAGCTTCCACCTGCCTGGGAATGGACATCACATGCGTCCAAAACTGCCAGGGCCGCCCCTGCTGGCCGGGCCTCATCCACGCAGCCCTGGGGGACACAGGTCCACGAGGGCACAACAGCTCCAGCGAAGGACAGATGGGAAAGCCAAGGAGCTGCAATCCATCATTCAACGGGCTACCAATATTTGCAGCAGGTTCTCACTGCTGAGGCTCAACCACATGGTACATACAAGTCCTCAGAATCCAAGATCAGCTGCCTCATTTGAGATGTTGGGGGCAACAACCTGAGTCTGGGAAAACTCATCTCACAGACCACAGGCCAAAGCTTAAGTTTGTCAGGTGACACCAGAGAAATGCCCAAATCTGTAAGAACCAGACAATACAAATTCAGCCATAGAAGGCACAACAGCATGGCTATTCAGCAAAAGAAGAGCTGTCTTTTCTTTAGGAGCACCCACCTTTCATCCTACACACCTTCAGACTACAAATATGATCCAGAAAATCATTGCTAGTGACCTAATTAACCCACAGGCACCGTGGGTTCATTGCTGGTAACTCATGGTTAAGCTGGTAGATAAGGGCGGGTCTCGCTGGTTATCGGTTTTAAGGTGATGGACCTTCGCAAAGTCTGCATGCCTGCCCCGTTCCTGATGCTCTGCAGGCTTCATCTTGCACAAGCACATCTGGCTTTAATGACCTTTACCTATGTTTGGGAAAAGGAACCACATGCAATTTTTAAGTTATGCAGAATTTGAAGTATGATGATAAAGAGTTAAGGAATCCAATGGTTTGTCCATAACAGTAAATACTTACACAGAAATTTCTAAACCATTAGGGATAAATAAGGTGGTGGTGCTGCAGTTTTGTGTATAGAGCAAACAAAGCCTTGGGAATTTAACTGTCAAAGAAGGCACAGGAGCTGTTGTTGCCAGGAACAGCACCATTTTGAAAATGAGCTTGGTGTTCCATTTGCTGCAAAGTGACAAGCAAATTTTGTGCCACTTTCTAAAGACCTATATAGTTTTTACCCCAAGTGTTATTGTAGTGCCTGAGACGTAGTAGGCACTTAAATAAGTTGTCAGTGAAGCAGAAGAGAATGCACACCATCCTGTCCCTTAAACTACTGTCACAGCCTCGCCGTGACGCCCCGGTGCTCCTGGAAGCCTGCTTCCTGTCTGAGCATTGTTGAGAACATACTCTGAGCTCTAGAACATGTATATCCACTCCCACTACCAGTGTGCTCTTAAAATCCCTCACCACTTCTATTGACTTGAATTCCTGCGGCAAATCTTAATTCATTTAAACTCATATAAATTCACATGAGCATTATGCATACATTCCATTAAGCAGAAATGCAAATATCATAATATCTTCATGTTTGCAGATAACCATCATATCCGTTACCAATGTAAACATGTGTGCCAGATGAGAGAAACACCCCACTAAAGCAAGTCCTCTCAGCTGCTCTTGCAGGTCTCTCAAAGGACAACTGCACCTCTAAATACCATAAGCCACCAAGGGCCCAAAAAGCAGCGTCTGTGAGTAGAATTCAGATTGTGCTTCTACTTTAGATGCCTTTTTTATTCTAACTTCCACTCAATGGGCAAAGGGAGCCCCACGTTATACTGTGCTAGCACATGTTTAAACCATTCACCACTGCCAACACCTTCAGCTTGACACCTTATTCTTTTAAGGTTAATTAGAATTCCTACAGGATGCCCATTGAGCATGCATTTCTAATTCATCAAATATGAAGATCTTCCAAGCAAGGCAATCTGATAAAAACTGACCTTGGCCTTTGCAAGTGGTGCTATAATGAGCATTTTCCTCTAACTAAATCCTTGCTGATGTTTTATTTCAAATATGTACCCCGAAAAAGAGCACATTAACTGCAAAAAATAGAGATTAAATAAAGATTGAACTGAAATACACACTTAAAACAACTGCATAATTGAGACCCGATTTCGTCATGCTCCAGCAAGCAAACGGGCTCTCAAAAGCCGGAACGAAGGAACAATTGGATATAATTCTGCTCAGCTCAACCGCACTGAGCAGCCTAATTCCAGGCAGTTGTAGACAAGCTATTGTGTCCTACAGATTAAGGAGGTGTGCTTCATTTTTCAGGAGAGCCTGCCAACCAGCTAATACCCACAACTGGGTGGCATTATTCTCCGCTACTGCCTTTCTTAAAACAGTTATAATTTGGATTTTGTTTCACTTTAATGAATCTTATAAGGATAAGGAACACTACCTGTGATAACAAAGATAGAAATCAGAAGCAATTTTAAAAGGTGAAACAAACAGATTCAAGCATATAACTTTGCTGCGCATCAATGCTCAACAACCTAGTTACAGTGACACAGGCCAACTTCAAATCTCAAGGCAAAGCATTATATCACACACACACACACACACACACACACACTCTTAAGATACCATATAAATGAATCTACTAGCAGGAAGGTAGGCCCTGTGAAGTGTGCCTCACTGGTGACACAAAATTTTGAGATTTTTGTATTAGTAATAGGCGCTGAAATGATAGCCAATTATGTGTGCTAGGCACTGCAGGTACATCCTCTCATTTATCTGATAAAGCAGATAGGATCCCTCTCACTAATAAGAAGGCTCAGAAAAGCTAAACCTTTGCCTAGAGGCACATGGTGAGGAAGTAAAGAACTCAGGATAACTCCACCTGTGCTACAGCTCCCCACCCCTGTGCTCTACCTCTGCCCTCCTTCTTCACAGAACTCCGCAAAGCCCAGGGATACACCCTGTCTGCAGCCACACGCACAGGGCGGGCAGTGGGCCTCAGTCCCTGGAGGAGAAGCTGATGCTGTGTGCCAAGTCCCTGGCCGAGCTGTGGCTGGTCCGGGCACCTGAGGTGAGAAGGGAAGCGTGTGAGGGTGATCTAGAGCAAACATAAGGGGAAGAAACCATCCTTTTTCTTATGAAGTTGTGCCATGAGGATATGATGCCTTCTGACCCATTCAGATTCCAAATTTACTGCTCATGTTGTTTACGTAGAGCTGCCTATGACATTGCCACCAAAACCACAACTGATACGATATTCCTTCCTCGGGACCTAACTACCCACAAGGCTCACAGCCTAGGGGTACAAGATGACAGCCACAACCCAGAAAAGCATCTGCAGCCAGGGGGCAAATGGACCTAAAAGTGAGTGGGACACTGGTCTCTAATTAACTGGGTTCATTATAGAGGGACAGGCCTCCTCTGACACGAAGCTGTTAGCCTGTCAGTCCAGAGTCCACCTTTTGAGTATACCGCCTTTTCATTGGGTGTCTCTGAACAAGGAAGCTTGGCGCCTCTACTTCCCCATCTCTGTAAATGGCCACCTCACCGAGCTGTAGTAAGGAACAGATGAGACGAGCTGAGACCACCTGACTCAAGCCCTGGCACACACAGGCACTGAGTGAACACCTGACACATAGCATGCACTCATGAATGGTAACTTGAGATTCTTTACCAACTGGCCACTGAAACACAACACTGGTATAAGTCTCAGAGGTGCTGTTTTCACACCCAGGAGCCTTCTGAAAACAGGCCCAGAAAGGACTTCACTGTGACTCACCTATTAGATCTCCAAAAGCTGGTGTCTGCCCTTGTCACCACAGAGACCACAAGTCAACCACTTGTCCGCTGTCCTTCTGAGCTGTCTGGCTTTCTGTGAAGCCTCCAGAGGCTGGGCCATTTCCTCTGCAGTCCTTATTACATCCAAGACCAAATGACAACAAAACCCCAATGATACAGCCCAGCAGAACAGAATAGGAAGGGCAGGTGAACGGAGCCCGAGAACATACCCTGACCCCAACACTTCCTATCTCTCTGACTTGGCCATTTTGCTCATATATCAATCCCTCTTGGTTAATTATGCCACACATCTCACAGGATTATGGTGAAATTTCTTTAAGCAACATATGCCAAAGTGCCCAGCATGTGGTAGGCACTGAGTCATTGTTCAAACAAAATCTCAAGCATAAGCTGCCCAACTGCTGATGACTAAAGAACACACACTGACTTGTTTTCAGATACCACAGACTCTCTCTGAACTGGCCTCCAGAGAAGTGAGTAGCTGGACTGGTCAATTCCCCATCTCCTTCATAGGACTCCTTCCTAAGGCACCCATCCCCTTGGAAGGCTCAGTCTGGCCCACTGTTGCCCAAGCCTTCCTACCTGCCCAGGGATGCCTGTGCTTATTTGGAATTCACTGGCTTGATTCCCAACCATGTTTACGCAAGTATACTGGTAATGGCAAGCATACACTCCAATTAAATGCTATGTAAACAAAAGATGTTTAGGGCAAAAGAAGTCACTCTTTGGAAAAACTCAGTGACCACTTAGGAAAGACTGACCAAATACAGATCAATCTAAAAATCATCAAATTAGGCAAAACCAAAACCACACAACATTAAGTGGGAATTTTCAGAAATCTTTGAAAGTCTCTTTGTCCTCAGTTTGAAAGAAACAAATAGGAAACCATAAACTCTGGCTGTGGCTTAAGTCAACTTGGAACTCAAAGACCAGTCCTTAAACCTATATCCAAAACACAGTGAACACATAAACATATGTCCTTATAAAATAAAACCTCCAATAGATATCACTTGTATGATGCTCCAGTTTATTTGACTTTTCCCGTTACAGGGTCCCAGTCACACTGGCTGAGAAATACAAGAGATTTCCAGTTGAAACATAGCCCAAACATAGCCAAACACAATCCAGACAAACTAGGCTCCCCCACCTACATTTTATATCATCAAAAGCATTATCCAAATTTTCTAGAGTTCTTTAATTTGTGAAAATGCTCTTCCTCTTCACCTTCACAGGATGGACACCAATCCAGTGCCTTCAGGAACCTCCTGAAACCAGCCTGGCTTTCACTCCCTTAACGGCAGCTCCAAAAAGAGAGCCCAGGCTGGCCCAGTTCACCTGGAATGCTGGGCACAGTGTAGGTCCACAGTAAATTCTGTTTATGCCCAAATAATAAGGCAAGAGGTTTTCCCCACCAGAAAAAAAAAAAATCACTCAAAAAATTAGAATTGTCTTACAATGGAGTTCTTATGAAAGCATATTGAAAAGTACTCTGTAAATTACTCAATTTAGAACCACAAAAAACCTTTTTAAAAAACATGTTGCCCAGAAACACCTCAACCAGTGCTAGTTGGGGGTGTTACAGGGGTCACCTCACACAATGGTAAAAACAAAACAAAAACAAGTCAGGCTGAGAAACTTAGCACACATTTAGCAATTGTAAGGGTTGGATGCTTCTGTTAAGACAGGACTTTTTAAAAGATCACTTTCAGAAGCAATGCAGAACAGCAAGTATTTCCCAACAGGCAAACAAAGAAACCAACAATCCTAACCGTGGGCAGTGGGTACCTGTAACTTGGTATAAAATTTCCAAGGGAAGCATAATTAACTGATTCAAAAACTGCCTCATCTCAGATAGCTCAAGTGAAAGCAGAGCTGAGAGGTTCTGCTCACCAGGCTAGAGGATTCCAGGCAGCTCTGCTAAGAACCAAAACCTTGATGAAAAAGATGCCGGTGAGGAGTGTAGAAAAATTATTTCATGAACTCCAGGTAGAACCAAACAAGAATCAATCCGTTCTATACATAAGGCAGAACCAACGTCTAATTGTAAGTAAATATCCAATCTACGCAGATATTTATCTACATATCTACAATGTTTACATATCCCAGTTGGCCCAAAAAAAGGTCTGAGGAGCTTCTCACTAGGAAAATTGGAGACGGTCTTCTACTTACAGTCCACCTTCTACTAAGGCATGTATCATATTTGCTGAATCATGACACAAGTGCACATCTACTAACATACAGCAACCTCCAGCATGCAGCCTTGCTATGAGGAGTCAAAGCAATCCAACAGACAGTGAAGTATCAAAAGCCTATTTGGAAGTAATTTTCAGCTGAAGTGTTCGCCTGCCAAATTTATAGGGTTGCTTAACGTGCAACACTCCATGCAGGACTTCTGGCTGCCCAAGAAGACTCCCACTGATTTAAACATCAGTGACTAAAAAGCTAGAAGATACCATGATCCCCACCGTCACTCCATTTGCCTTTTGGAAAACGATAAAATATTAATCAAAAATTGGATTTAACTCAGACTTCCTGGAACCCAAGCTTTGTCCTTATGAGGTGAGCCTGTGAAGAAAGGGGTCAGGGTCACACTCAGTTAACACAACAAAAAGAAAGCGAGTGCATTCTAAAGTTTCCCTGAGGCTCAGACAGCCAAAAACCCTACATATGCCTACAGAGAAAGTCCACCAATAATCCCAAAGTCCAGAGAACAAAAAGTTACCACCCCGTTAGTGTCATTGCTTAAAGTTATAAGTTCAACCTCTTTGACAAATTTTTTTTTAATGCCACAAATGCCACAGAGTTCTCAGGAGCTGCCTCAGGCTACCGCCTTTCAAATTTCAGAGGTTACCTCCTAACCTTCCAGATCAAACATAATTCACATAAAATGAAGTGGGAGGACATTTGTAAATACACGCTCATCAAAATGTCCTAGTGTTTAACTACAAACATCTTTCCAAAAACCAATCAGTTTTCTGAGCATGAGGAGGTAACCTGCTTATTCTGCAAACAGACCTTTAATTATAATACTTTAAATGAAAATAACAAGGACAGGAGAAAAGAAGTTTGAAAATCTGGAACAAGCATACTCATAACTGGATTTAAGCACAATTAAAACCAAAGAAAAACTATTTACCTGCCTTCCCCCCCAACCCCACAGCAATGATTCCTTGACTATTCATGATTGCCCATTCTTCTTCTACCCAATACCTCCAACAAAACCATTTAGCGGAAGACCAAAATTTTAATCAAGTTACTTGAGCACAATCCCTATCAAATCTTAGTTTTCACTAAGCTGTGTGGACACAGGGTAATCCTCGGGAAGCTAGACAGAAAAATAAAGAAGTTAAAGGAGAAAAGAGGACTTTTCTCCTGTGATCTGTAGGAAACACCCAGTTCGGTAAAGTAGGGCATTTACCTCTAAAGCTCAACACCCAAGAGCTTAAGTTCCTAACCTCAAAGATGCTGTAGTACTAATTCAGATGGTTAGAACTTTTCCGGCTTCTTGGTATTACACACATTGGAAGGATTATTTAAATTGTTTATGCACCACCAGCTACTTAACTGGTCAAAAGCAGAGAAAGTTGTGTTTTCCAAAATGAATGATAATTACAACAGATCAATAATGGGTTATTTAAAATAATAATAATAATAATGGGTTATTTTACCTGCAAATGGAATTTTCTACATTTAAAGAAAATACAAAACGTGAGTACTAGCTTCTCATTTAAACCAGCATCCCATAGGCTGTCCTCCCCACTCCACAATAATAGTAGTAGCAGGGGTTGTGAAGTGATACATTCCAAATAGCTTCTGAAACCAAATCCCTGAAACCCCAAGATAAAGTCTTCTACTAAAGCAGAAACTGTGAAAGATGCCCTATAACGTAGTTGCAAAAAACCCCAAAAACCAAAAAACTCAAATAATGTCCCACCTGGGAATGTGACCCCACCTAAGAGCCCAAAGAGGTCTAGGGCTTGCTGGCAGACCAAGTTCAAGAAGGGCTGAACCAAACATTCCCTCCATCTCCAGGTTAACTTATTCTTCCCTCCTGTTACCTGGAGTTTGTATTTTATGTTCTTCCAACCCCAGTCACACAATTCCCTCTGCCCCATCCTCCCTGGCCAGACACGCAGGCAAGAGGCCCAGAGTCTCCCCAATGGCCAGAACAACCCAGGAAACACTGAGCACTCACTTTACCCCCCCCCCCCCCCCCCCCCCGCAGACCAGCGGAGGTGTGCAGAGGGCTAGTATGGGGTCCAGGGGAAGAAGACGCTTTCTGGAGAGATGGGAGGGCCCAGCAAAGTTAAAAAAAAAAAAAAAAAAAAAAAAGTTAGAGAAACAGGCCCTGCTAGCAGAGGGGCTACAGGGACTAGAGGTTAGCAGGAAGGCGTTCCCACCCTGGGGGAGGTGGGGTGTCCCCACATGTGAACAAGCGGCAAGGTTCCCTAGGACCGCATGCTGGCACGGAGTAAGTGCAGGTGGTGCAGAAAAGGATTCCAGAGACAGGGGACGGATGGACAGCAGGTGCAGACAAGCAGTTCAGAGAGAAGGGGACAGGATGGGGGTAGGGACACCATGCCCAAGAGTTGGCAAGCGGGACTCGTCACTGCCCCGACACTGACGGCCCCCCACCCTGCTGCCCCTGCCCCTCATCACTGTCCCCTACGTCACGCCCCCCCTACACACACACAGATACGGGGGCGCCGCGAGGCAGGTACCCACCTTGGCCACGGGCGCGCTCCTGCTGGTCGCCAGCTCGCGCAGGCTGGCGGTGGCGGTGGCGGTGGCGGTGGCGGTGGCGTTGCCGGCCCCCGCAGGGAGGAAGACCGGGGAGCCCGGGGCGCTGCCCGCCGCGCCGCCCCCGCCACCCGCGAGCGCCGAGGCGGCCCCCGAGCCAGGGCCCGGGCCCGGGCGCGCGGGGGGGCTCCCGCCGGGGCTGGCGCCGGCGCGGGGCCGCTGGCGGATGCCGTCCAGCAGGCGCACCAGCAGGATGTTGGCCGGCAGCTCGTCCACGCCGCAGCCCACCAGGATGCGGCACTCGGGGCAGCGCAGCTCGTGGCGCGAGCACACGATGCTCTCCAGGCAGCGGCGGCAGAAAGTGTGCTGGCACGGCAGCACCTTGGCCGTGGTGTCCAGGCGCTCCAGGCACACCGAGCACTCCAGCAGGTCCAGCAGCGACGACTCGTCCATGTCCTCGCCCGCCGCCCGCCGCCGCCGCCGCTCGCCCGGCCTGTCGTCGTCGCCCTCGCTCTGCGCAGCAGCGGCGGCCGCCTTGGACGCGCACAGCCAGGACGCTCCGAGCAGCATGGGGAGGCGCCGGCGGCCGCGCGCAGCTGCCTAAGTCCCGGGGCCGGAGCGGGGCCCGCCGCGCGCAGCGGGCATCAGGGTCGCGCCCGAGCGGCCGCCGGGAGCCGCGCTCTGCCGGGGCCGCCTCCAGCCGAGGGGCGCCCGAGGCTCGGCCGGGCCGCTGCGGGGGGGGGCGCCGCCCCGCCTGCGTGCGGGGCCCGGAGTTCGCGCCGCGCGGGCCAAGTCCCTCCGGGCGGAGCCCCGCAGTCGATCTGCGCGCGGCGCCCGCGTCGGCGGGGCCACACCTGCCCGGCCCGGTGTCCGCCCAGCCCCGCGGGGTCCGGGGCACCGCCCGGCAGGCGTCAGCGGGCGCGGCGCCGAAAGCGGAGCCCCGCGGCGGGAAGCGCCGGCGGCTGCCGGCCGGGTCCCCTGGGAGAGCGGGGCTCGGCGTGCGCGCTCCCCCGCGGCGCCTCCATGCGCCCGGGGCCTGTCCGCGAGCCCCTGCCCCCGGCGGGCTCGGCCGGACCTTCCTCCTCCTCCTCCTCGGCCGCGAGCACGTGCGCAGGGAGCGCGCGGAGGTCACGGCGAGGGAGACGGACGAGCCGCCGAGGAGACGCTGCGCCCGCCGGACCGCCCCTCGGCCGGGCGCCCGCCGGCGACTAGTCGCGGCCCCCGGGGCGGCTCCGGGGCTCCGGGCCCTCGGCGCGCGCCCTCCCGAGCAGGCTCTCCGCGAACCCCGGCCAGGGATGCCTCCTCCCAGGCGGCCGCCAAGGAAAGTTTGGGCGTCGTTACCCCGACCGCCTCGGTCGCGGGCGCCGGCACGCAGCGTGGGCACACGGCCAACACCCGGGCATCTCCCCGACGACTCCCCGGAGCGCTCGCGGCCCGGCCCCTTGCGGGGGGCGCAGAAGGGGCCGGCCTGCAGCGGCGGTGTGGGTGCGGGTGCGGGTGCGGGTGCGGGGGCCGGTGCGGGGGCCCCCGCCCCGGGCGGCTCGGACCCCTGGCGGCGGCGGCCCGCCCTCCCCGGAGCCGCCGGCCGAGGACCCGCACGCCCGCGGCCCCGCGGCCCCGCGCCCCCGCGCCGGGCACCGGCTGCGGCGCAGTCCGCGAACCCCGCTCTCGAGTCTCCTCGGCAGGCGCAGAGGCAGGGGGAACCCGCGCTCCCTTCCCGACGCCCCGGCTTCTGCGAGCGTCAGAGCAACGGAAGTACGTACGGAGGACCGGGAGCAGCAGGGAAGTTTGGCCGCGGGCTGGGGTCGGCCCCGAGATTCCCTGCAGCGCGCTGCCCCCTCGTGGCCGCGTCGGGTTCCCAGCCCGGCCCGCCCGGCCCGTGCCCAGCTGCACGCGGCGTCTCTCTCCTCTAAGGGCCGGAGGGGGCGTCCTGGGCCCGCTCACCGGGTCAGGCACACGTGGGGCGTGTGAAATTAAGCGCACCCTGTTCGACTTTTCAGGAAGAAAGTACCATTTGCTGAGGCCTAAATGCTAAGGACTTGCCTGTGTATTATTTTATTTAATCCTTCTCTAAACAGCCCCGTGAGATGATTATCTTACACTCATTTTACATGTGAGGGAAATAAGGTTTATAGTTATGAAACCATTGAGGCTGAGCTTTGTTAATTTTTGTGTCTCCCGAACCTAATGCATACTAAGATCCCATTCCACTGGAATACTGTATTCCAGAATATGGAGCTTCCCTATAGGCTACATATTTTTACACTGTTAGAACCCCCGTGCTAGGACAGTTCTTGGCACATGGTAGGTGCTCGATCAACCTTTATGGAGTTAATGAAATGAAGGTCTCAGAGTCATCACCTAGTGCTGTTTTGAACGTGCATCTTAACATCTCAATTCCAGGTATCCTGAGCTCATACCAGGTCGCCAGTGCCTAGAAACCTGGTGCCTGCTTTGCGGATGTCTCTGGGTGGTCTGGATTTCAGTATGTATTAATCACATGAGCACTGGCAACCGTGTGAGATGGGTGGCATTCCCGCACTGCCTGGCTAACTGGTACCTGGGAACAGACTTCCAGGAGGGCCAGAGGGCATGTCACAGTGCCCAGAAGCACATTCACATCATCCTCCTTTTATTCTTTGACCCTCCCTCAGGAACAACAAAGTGGAATTTTTGAGAGGACACAGAATGCTTGATCCAAAAGCAGGTGGCATGGATACAGGGCACAAGGGGGAACCTGAGACACTGGCAGGTTTTGCACAGAGTAGGGGCCACTCGTGATGACATGCCTCGGGTGCTTTTGGTAGCAAACAATAGAAACCAAGACAGGTTTGAAATGAGGAGAATGGACCTCACAGAACCCCAGGCTAAGAGCTGGGCCAGCTTACAGCAGAGGGACCACAGCGTGTTTTGCTCTCCACATTTCCCTATATGATGGTAGTCTCTCTCTTGCACTAGCTGCCTCTATTTCCCAACCCACATGATAGGAAACACTCTCAAAGCTCCAAAAGCATTTAATCCAATGGCACTGTCACGCGCTGGAAGTTTTAAAACCATATCACCTAGCTTGGTGCACATGGTCACTCTATGGACTACTGTGTGCTGGCCACAGGAGCAGGATCATCCACAACCTGGCAGCATCCTCAGGTGCCACTGAGCCCCACCTTTCCCAGACCTCCCCTGCTTCCACTCTACCCTTTTTAGCTCCTGCCTTCACCAGCTCCCGCAGCAGACAGGTTGTCGTCACAAATGTACACAGAGGCTGCACAGGGCATGGAAATTCAGGAAGCAGTGCAAAGTGGGTGAAGCGATAGAGCATGGTGGGCCCTGCAGTGAGCAGGGTCTGCTGTACCTTGCAAAGCGGGCAGCTGCCACTCAGCTGCAGCCAATCACACCTGGCTTCAAGGAAAGGAGAGCCTGGTATTGCCAGATCTTTCTACTTTTCAAGAGGAGTTGGAAGGCCTGCTCGTTATGTGAGATCTCCTGATGTTCAATAGTTGGCAACCAATTCAGTTCTCAACAAAACACCATATTAAAGCCAAACAAAATGAATGCGGGGCCAAATTGGCCCACAGGCCACCAGTTTGCAATTTGTGATAGAAGTAGCCAAGCAAAATGTACTAACAGTGTAAAAGAACTTAAGGGTGTGAACTAAATAGTTGACGTATTACAAATACAGTGTTATATTACTCGGTTAAATGTGCACATGTTCAATAAGGCAATTATATAAGTCAATGATTGAAAAGACCTGGCTTAAAAGCCACTCATAGGAAAAGATCTTGGGAATTGAGTCGACCACAAGCATAATATGAGCCAACATGAGTCATCAATACAGTATGACTGCCTAGAAAAGTAATGAAATCTTATAATGCATTAATAGAAGTTAAGGGACTGAGTATGGAAAGAAATAATCTCATCATCCCTTAGGCTTGTCAGACCCCATTTGCAGGATTACTTTCAATTTTGGGTACCAAATATTAATGACAGGTGGTAATTAGATCTAGAGGCCTCACCCATGAATTTAGGATGAAGGAAGAGAAGGTGTCTGTCCAAAGAAGAGAAAGCCCAGAGGAAACAGGATGGGTAGCTGTGTGTCAAGTTTTTGGCTGTCCAAGAGCTGAACTCCTTCTTAGGTTTGGGAGATTATCCGCTTGGTGAAATTTGTTTTTCCAGCTGGGGTGTGGGGATGTGACTCAGGCTCTGCCATTTGAGAGCTGCCCTCGCCCGCCCCCTACCCCGTGCCCTAAAAGGTGGAAGGAAGGTGACAGATGCAGCATCAGGGGCAGGGGCGGGAGGACGGCAGGGGGAACCACGTGGTATCTCAAGGAGCGGGGCCAACTGTTGTCAGCAGAGCAGCCCCAGCACAATTGGCCTTGTGAGCCTGGCCCGTGGCCTCCATTGCTTTGCCAGCTTTCCTGGTGATCCTATGGATGTTTCAGTTTTCCTTAATTTGTTCCTTTTTTGTTAAATCGGCCAGTCTGTTTTTGTTGTTTATGAGAAGGTGCCCTAATTGATTTGCATTATTTATTATAAATCAGAGACTGGGGAAAACCCTCGAGATGAGACCATTGTCACTGTGCTGAACTGTAAGTCCTCTTGGTCTTCATGCTGGAAAGGCATCAAAGTGAGCCACCCGGAGCACTGTTCATTCATTCAACAAGAACTTCTTGAATGCGTTGGACAATGCAGTGCCCGCAGACCAGGTTGAGAGCAGGGTGAGAGCAGGGCCCACAGACCAGGACAGGCTGTGTGGGGCAGGGAGGGGAGCCTGTTCCTGCGAGTGCAGGAAGCTCAGCAGGGTCAACTCTTCGCAAGTGACATCACTTCTGTGAACCTCAGTTACGTCTTCTATAAACCGGAAGGCAAAAATATCTCACCTCTTTAGAGGCTTTGAGGCCCTTGAAATCTCTTAAGATTGAATGAAATATTAGAAGGGATGTCGGTTTTTGCCTTGTTACTAGGAAGAAAAGTAAAATGAACTAAAGTTACAGGGAGGCAGTTTCCAGCTGAACATAGAGAAGGGCTTCCTGATAAGGTCAAGTTGTCCAATTACAGCATTGGCAGTCTTGTGAAGTGGGATCCCCAAAAGAAAGAATTCAGGCACAAATCATGTCTGTAAAGAATCTGCTAAAGCACCTCCGGTCGGCCCAGCATTGCTTTCTTTGGTGAGCCCACCAGCCCTGCCTGGTCCACTTGGCCCTCATAGACGGCCGCTCACTGTGCCTATACCTAGGTCCCCCCCCCCCCCCGTGGGTCTTGTGGCCGAAGCTGGCCAATCAGAATCGCTCACCCCTTGAAATGATTGGTTCCAGGCAGGCACTTCCCTCAGCTGCACCTGAGATTTGGCAGATAGCTACAGGTATTGAAGAAGAGGGAGTTCTTTCTTCCCTTTGGATTCTGAGCCTTAAAGATGTAGACACCAGGATTGTAGGGGCCACATTTCCTCCCGTGTGTGGAAAGCCTGCTGGAGGGTAGGTGGGGGTCCATGAATGAAACTATACCTGAAGCATATGTGAGCCATGATAAACCTGCTTCTGTTGAAGATAGTTCAAGCTGGGTGTCTGTCACTTGGAACTAAGTGAATTTCAACCAAAAGGCACCATCCTGTGGCTACCCAGACCCCATCCTTAACCTGAGTGCCCACGTTTAACACAGAAGCCCACCTTGGAGGACTCCCCAAACCCAGGCCCTTATATGTACCTAGTTACCTTTTTTTTTTTTTTTTTTTTTGCAGCTTCCTAACATCATAATGGATGTGCATCCCCCAGGTGGCTCCCATTTCCATCTCCTCTTGCCGCCTCTAACTGGACCATGGCACTTGGCGTCCACAGCCTCTTCTCTTCCCATCCGCTGCAGGCTTTTCCCAGCTGGTTTTCCATGGGCTGTGGCTCCTCATCTTCCAAGCTCTTTCCCAAACCTGCACTTCCTTGCCTGTGCATATAACTCATGCTGTATCTATCCTCCTGTGGAGACCCATCTATCTCACAGACCACCTCCTCCAGGAAGCCCTTCCTGATAGCCTCTCTTTTGGATCCACTTGGCCTTTTTTCCCCGCATCTTTCATATTCTTCCCTGTCTTTATATTTATGTTATGGAAGTCTTGTAGCCCCTACCAGCCTACAAACTCCTCAAGGGCAAAGACTGTGTTTTATTGTTCATTAAGACCTGTCAAAAATGTTCTGAGCAGTGTAGGCATTTAATACAAATTTGCAGAGTTGGACTAAACTGAGTTTGAAAGGGCTGAACCAGTTGACCTCTAAATTCCCTCTCACTCCAAAACCATATGAGATCATAACAAATGCTTTTCAGCATCTGAGATCTGGACCTTCTATTGTGCTTTCTTTTCATAAAAAAGAATCTCTCAAAATTAATTTCACATAGTATATGTTGTGTGCACAGGCATGAGGTCATAACAGCAAGACTCCTAATAGCTGTGGAACTCAACGCCTCCCGTACTCAAAGTGTCCGCATTTGTAATGTACGGAGAGAAGGCAAGCAGGAGCCACATGCCATCCACAGAGCCAACTTTGACATCAGTTGTCCCTTTTCTGCAAAGCATATGGACTTCTCTCCACTGCACATCTGCCCCTCCCAATCCTTATCTATTGTTCTGATCTCCAGAGCAAGCCCCCTTTGGATCTATCTTCCACGGATACAAATACCCATTCACTTGGGTTGGAGGCCCAATTCACTGTCATAGACCCAGAGAATCAGTAGGCAGAAAGTTCATACATAGCCTGTCTTCAGGATTTGCAGTCTATTTGTGAAGTCGGGCCACCTACTGACACATTACCATGAAGTCAGCCAGGAGCACTCCTGGGAGGAGGCACTAAGTCTCCTGGATGGACCGGACCTGCCTGAGCTAAAGGAGGGGAGACAACCCCCAGGTCGGGCACAAGAGTATCTGCAAGGTCAGAGGTGGAGCATAGGCGTGGAGAAGAAACCTCACTGGCAGATCTGGGAGTGATGATAGGTTTGGAGAGTAAGTAGTCAAAGACACAGCAAGAAAGTGCTGGAAAGTCAGGGACTAGTGGAACCCTGAGGTCCTGAAGCACCATCAGGGTCTCTCTTAGGGCATTGCAGTGTTTAGGAAGTTGGGCAGCCATGAAACGCAGTCGTTTGGGGCAAGGAGAAATTAGATAGCAGCTCACCGGTTAACAAATAATGTAAGAGTCACAACAACATGAACACCTAAAATGGTTACAACAGTTAAGTTTTATATTCCATATATTTCACCATAATTTTTTAAAAATAGAAATAAAAACTGAAATGACATGGGAGTTGGGGCCTGGGTGCTAAGGATCCTGGCCCTGCCAGAGTTCTGTGCAACAGGCCGGTGGAGATACCGTAGCTCTACAAGCAGGGTCATGGACTGCGAAGTAGCTGCCAGGCATAGCCCCACGCTGAAGTCAAAGGAATACGCTGCCTCCCCTTTACAGGCAAGGAAATTGAGGCAGAGAGAGGAGGAGTAACTTGCCCAGGGTCACACAGCTTCCCAACAGAAGAGTCAGGATTTGCATACAAAGGACACGGGACTCCAGCATCTCTTTTTATATCCGCCCAACTCCTGGAGCTCATGAATAAGGCAAGAGCTGAAAATGCACACTTGAAATCATCAGCTTCCAGGCAGCAGGAAGGCCCCAGGGGACAGAGTGCTTTTATCCATGGAAAAGAGGCGAGGAAAGCTTTCGGAGGGCAGAGCCCTGGGGAGCACTGCACTGCAGGGGAGACAAGGAACAGCAACAGAGAGGAACCAGACAGGAGTGGCTGCGAGGGAGTGCAGGCACCCCGCTAGCCCATAAGGGATAAAAGGCAGGTGTGAGGGTATCACCAACTTGGAGCCAGGGCTGAAACCCACAGGTCGCTCCCCCCCCCCCCCCCCCCCCCCCCGCCAGCTTTAGGAGAGCCACACAGTTGCATGACGGGCTCTGGTGCCTCCTCCGTGCAGCCTGCTACGTCTCCCAGCTTGGGTTGTTGAGCCAAGATCGTGGACTATAGAGTGGAGTGGCGTGCCGTCAGGCCTCTTTCCACCACGGCCAGTTTGCTGCACAAGCTGCATATGCACAAGCCTGCCCATCGCAAGTGAGATGAGTTAAACCTGGAGGAGTTTCAGTGAGATGATGTGCAGGGAGTGGCAGCTGTGGAGGCTCTGCTTCTGTGCTCCCGACCTTCACGGCCTGGCCCATAATTGTGTGGTGGCCGGGAGGCTCTCTGTGGCTGCCTGGGGTCTTCTCTGCTCCAGTGCATGTGGCCAGTTTGAAATGCCAGGGCGGCCTCAGCAATGGCAGGGAACAGTTCTCTTGCCCCTTGGGAAGGACAGCTCTATACTGGCTCCCCAACACCTCCTGCTTTAAGTAGGTTGAGCTTTGGGTGCCCACAATGGAACTCGGTTGGCTGACTTCCCTTTCTCTGTGTCACACCCTTGCAGATGCTGCCTAGGACCCTTTCCCAAATATACCATTTGCCTCCAATCCTTCTCTTGGGATCTGCTTCTGGGGAAAAACCCAAACCAAAGCAGTGTGCACTATCCTGAGCAAAGAGCAGGCACTCAACAAACATAAACCCTCTTCGTCGAAAGTGTGTTTCCCCATTTCTCTTCAAAACTATCTGTAATCTTCATTTTGATTTTGTCCCTCTCTCTCATGCAACATGGATGCTTTGCCTCCCTTTCCTGAATCCAAGTTCCTTGAGGACCTGGATTTAAGCTTGCATCCTCCCTAGCAAGCACAGTGCTTTACACAAAACAAGTACTCAGTAAATACTTGTTGAATACACACATAAAAATAAATACCTCCTCTCACTGGTTAGATGCAGAAGGAAGATCAGAGGGAATCATGGAGACCCTCCACCAAAAAGATGAGTCTGGAGGAGCCAGATAACAAGTTTTATTTTAGGGACATGAGTTTGAGGTGCTGGCAGGCCAGGGAAGGGTAGATGTCTGGAAGTTAAGGATTGATTCAAACAGCTCCAGAGGGAGGTCAGAGTTGGGGATGGGAATCTGGGAATCATTTTCCTAGAGGTGATAGATGAAGCTGTGGTGAAAAGAGCAGGCATAGCTGCTTCCTTGGAACCTGCCGAGAAGAGTCATTCCCACTTCCTACATGGACAACAGGGGAGGAGCCTTCACCAGGGGGTCTCATCAGTCACTCTCAGTTACTCATAACACTTTCCATCTGTGGGTTGCAAAATGCTTCACAGATGTGATTTAGTGCTACAAAACTGTGGCCCTTGCCATTGCAGAGAGAATGACAGGAACGTTCTTGAGCTTGTGAAACACATGCCATGCATTTACTTCACTGGAGCAGTTGTTCTAGGTCATTCTGGTGGAAATAGTATCAGTCCACATGCAGGATACGTTATTGCCCACAGGAGCTCACCTTTGGGTCTTAATGTTGAGATACCCGGATACCTGCTTAGGCAGAACTTGAACTATTTTTAAATCTGTGTAAGCTGCCTCATCAGTATTGGCCCTTTGACTGTAGGTGAGGCTGCAGGGCACCATGGAGCAGGACTCCTCTGTTTTGGGAAGAGATATCTGAGTGCTCCCTCTGGTTACACACAGGTAAGACAGGTAGGTATCTGCTGCCTGCAGAAAGCCAGTGGGACTGTTTTTTTGTGACTTGACAAAAGCTACACCCCTTGAACCTCTTGGTGTATAAAGCTTCGAGGCTTCCAGTTTCTATCGTCTCCTCAGCCCTTCACCAAGATACTTTTTTGACTGAGGAGTTGGAGGGAGAGGCCAGAGTGTAAGGGCCCCCCATCAGAAAGAAGTGAGGTTGGTCTGATGACCTAGGTCTTGGTGGTCATGGGAAAGCTAACCCAGCTGAACTGGCTGAGGCTGGTAGACCTTCCCTATCCAACCTCTTGCAGGGACAATGGTCGCATTTGTGAGGGTAACTTCAAGAGATGCCATCTGGAGGGTTCCATTGGCTGAAGGTGGCCAAGGGGGAGAGACTGACCCTTGGAATGTCTCATGGTCATCCAGTTACAACTGCCCCTTTTGTAAAAGTGGGTGAATCCAGACCCCTGATACGGTGGGTTATGCCGGGTAAGCATATATTGGAGTCCTCTCCTTCTCACCCAGATGAGCATAGGCAGGGTGACCGCACCCTAAAGAATGCCTGAGGCCACCAGGTGCCAGGGGCCTGGGACAAGCACTCACAGCCTCCAGTTCTCCCCGTGATGCCTTGGAAGCAACCAGCCAGCCTCTCTAGACTATAATTCTTAGACAATGTAGAGGGAGGTCCCTCCCAAGACAAATTTCTGGACTTCCTTAATCTGATCAGGTGGAGACTGGAGAGATTACTTGGAACATCAAGATTTAAACATGAATTTGTTCAAACTGATAAAACAGGTCATTCAACTAAATATCTAAGGCAATGAACATTTTACTCAGGAGGTATCTCCTTGTTACTGACTGCAGTTTCCATAGCACTGTGACAAAAATATTTCAAATTCTTTTTGGGAATTAAAAATAATCCTGCAGTTGTCTGTTTTCTTTCACAGTCTTCAAAAGAATTATAATAAATTCTCTTCTCCAATTTAGAGACATAACACACTTTATTTTAGTTTGGCTCAAGAACTTGGAAGGTACTTAAACTTGTATGCATGGTACAGTTATTAAGCTAAAGCACTGCATTGGTAATATGTTTAACACAATAAAGAAAATCCCATATTTAAATTACAGTCATAAGCAAAATGAGTGAAAATTGAATATAAAAAAGCTTCCAGAATAATCACAGCATAATTGACATTGAATAATATTTAATATCTAAATTCATGTCTTGGCAGAAGTACATCCTAAATCATCCAAGGGGAGGTTGTCAATTATAAATAATAGTGATGTGTTTTCTAGAAAAATGTGAAATACTTTATGAAATATACTGAGCTAAAGTAGAATAATCAATCTCATGAGAAAGAGTAATGGAATCTTTTCAGAGATAAGATGATATTTGCCTCCTTCTCAGGAAAAGTTAGAATTGTATTATGAATCTGCCACGCGTTGTTTTTGTTCTGAGCTGTGGTGAAATACAAAGACTTTTTCTAGAACAAAATACATATTGCAAGTCTGCAGGTAGCTCGATAGACATCTTTTTAGAGACTCCAGGGCTGACAAGCCATTCTTGGCATTTCCAAGGAGCTACCTACGAAAGACTCAGACACTCCTTGAAAAGCCAGGTCATAGCCTCATGTGTGCCCAGTATGACACTTTCCAGAAAAAGCTTTGCAAAGGCAGCAATGGTCACTCAGTTACAGAATCACAGAATCAAATTTAGAATGTCCCCGGGTTGAGCCTTGATGCCTAATGCCAACACCCCTGCAGCACGGTGGCCACTCACTTTTGCATGGCCATTGCCAATGAAAGACGATTGCCAGTCATAGCCCACAACCTGGAAAGTCCTTCCAACATACCTGGCCTGCATTCATGCTCCAATTAGCATCCACCTATTTTCTCTGCTCTACGAAAATGAGAATTAATGCGGTTCTCAACCACATGATGACAAATATTTGAAATTATGGCTTTTTTTCCCTAGGAAATCATCTGATGGATCTTGTGTGAACTCTGTTGACATGCTCACTCTAACTCACCCAGGACAGGAGCGATATTTGTAGACCCTGTCACAGGCTGTCATGGTGAAATGTTCTAGTTATCTATTGCCATGTAAAGAACCACTCCAAAATTTAGAGGCTTCAAACAATGGTACTCTTTATTTTGCTCACACATCTGTCATCTGGACAGGGGCGTGTGGGAATAGCATGTCTCTCCTCCACTCAGCTTGAAGGTGGGGACTAGAGTCAGAAAGTTCACATGCCTGGCTGGCAGTGCTGGTTGACCTTGGCAGGGGCTTGTTAGCCAGAACCAACATGCAGCCTCTTCGTGTGGCCTGGGTCCCAAGGTGAGCATCCCCACAGAGCGAGGAGGTGGAAGCCTCCTCACCTCCAAAGTCATGCAGACTGCTTTCTCTGCACCACATCCATGCAGATGGTCACAGGCAGTAGTCACAAGAACTCATGCAGGTTAAAGAGCTGGCAAAGTACCCTGCACCTCTTAATGGGAGAATATCTAGGTTTTAGAAGAACATAAGAGATTGAAAATATTGCTATAGCTCTTTTTCTGGGAAAATGCCTTCTCCCAAATACAAAGGGTTTGCAACGTCATTTAGCCTTATACAAGTCTGAAATGCTGAAGGAGAGAGACTCAGGGTAAATGTGGCAAGGGACAGAGTCCAGGTGTGAGCCTGAGCATTTCACTGTTCTGGACTATGGCTACTTCCCTTTGGCTACAGTCATAACTTGCTCTCATCCCATGCTGCTATTACACTGCTCAGTGGTGTGACAGGCAGGCAGTACCATTCCTATGCCTTAGTGTTCTCGCAGCAAAGCCGTATTTCAACGGTTCATAAAGATAAATCTTTGTAAATACAGATCTGCATGTAAAAAATGGGACTTGGATCATTGTGTATGGCTGTACTGAGGCCAACATGTGGAAGGTAGAGGGAGGGGGATTTCAATGCGTGATGAAGAATGGTGATCTATTAATTCAGAAATAGAATGGACTGTCTTCTAAACCAGGAAGTATCTCAGCACAAAAATATTCAAGCAGTGATGGAATCATCTTCTGTGCTAGGGTAATGCTAGTTGTCATTATAAACAAAAGCCAAATTTTCTGTGCCTTAATACCTTACAAGTTTATTTCTGACTCATGTCCAGTGTGAGCATCCTAGCTGGTAGGGTTGATGATGTGAGTGGTGATGCAGGACCCCACACCTTCCATCATGCCATGCCACTCTGCCTACTACAGTGCTTGGAGTCCTCTGCCACCAGCCAGAGGACTGTGCCTGAGTGATACACAGCACCTCCACCTCCATCCACAGGGGCGAACTTGTATGAACTGATCTCACCTGGTGCAAGATAATATGCATAGCTACCTCCCAAGACAGTTCCTCACCTTGGAAGAAGAAACCTTAGCTTTAAGGGACTGGCCAACCAGCTCTGATGCAGATTGCAGATGGAACTCTTGCATTGGCCAAGAGACTGAGCCCATTACCCTCAAGGTCCCTATGACTCTAGAATCTATAAATCTCAGAATAGTATGTTTAAGTTTTAAGTATTGCCAAGACAGAGGTGGAGAGGATACCTCTCTCAGTTCCAGGTGTTATTTTGATGGGTGATGATATTGATCTGCCCTGTGGCTCTGGGTTAGGACTTGGACAGGAGCCCTCCATGCCCTGGCCATCTCTAAGTGCTGTGGATAAGTGATCCCAAGATCAAGGACACAGATATCTGGGACTCTGCCAAGTTTCAATGATGGTAAACGTCACTGGCCTGTTAATGGTTCAGAGTCAATGAGGCCTTCTTGTGATTTCCAGCGCCCTAACTCCATTGCCCCTGGAGCATTCCCACCTACTCACAGAGCTGCTGCTACTTGCCAGGAAGGCAAGAAATAAATCCTACTTACCAAGTACCCCAGGAGGATAGACACCCAGGCATTATTGGGCAAGTAGGATTTCATTTATAATCCACTTTATGCCTGTTGTACAAAAATGCCTGCATGTATTAGATTCCAATATCCCTACTGTACCTTCTAGTACTTTGTTGCAAACAAACCTTGGAGAAACAAGGAAAACAGATGAAGGGACTAAAGATCTCTAAGAGAAGAGATACTGTGTTGCTTAACAGAAGTGGTTGTCTTCTATTTTCAGGGTCTATTCTGAACATTTGTCACAGAGCTGGGGGGAAGGAGGACTGTGGGACTCATGTGCCCAATTGCCCATATATGGGGTGACAGAATTTAAGATCAAAGATTCTGTTTATAATGATAAGAGCAGGGACGCCTGGGTGGCTCAGCAGCTGAGCGTCTGCCTTCGGCTCAGGGCGTGATCCCGGAGTCCCAGGATCGAGTCCCACATCAGGCTCCCTGCATGGAGTTTGCTTTTCCCTCTGCCTGTGTGTGTGTCTTTCCGTGTGTCTCTCATGAATAAATAAATAAAATATTTTTTAAAATAATGATAAGAACATAAGGACCAGAGAAAAATGTGAGAATCATGCCAAGACTATTATCTTCAGGAAAAGAAAATTGATTCAATGTCCTTTTAACTTCACCTAATTGCATCAGGATTAGTAGAGCTGAGCCTCTAATCTATTGATACAAGTTAAATATAATTTGTATTCACATTTATGAAGTCTATTTTGGCAGTATAGTAAGATGGGATACTAAGTATTCATATCACATAAATAGAAAACATATTTTTATTAATCAGCAATGGGTTGCATTTGAAGGAAGCAATTTAATTAAACTTGCAATACAATAAATAACTGGTCATTAAAAACCTATTAGTGCTCTTGGATTTCCTGTGTCTGCTTGCCTTTAAGTAATTGCTTGCCTATACTTACCTATGTTATCTATAATTAAATATAAAAGCCATTTCAAAACGCCGTTAAGGTCCTGAATTAAATTCATGTTAGCAGCAAGATTCAGAGTGAGAGCCCCCACTTGGCCCTGTCTCTTCCGGGGCTCTGTGCATTCCCCACAAGGGGGACCAGGAGTGGCTGCTGCTCAGGTTGTTTGTCCTCAAGAAAAAGTGGCAGAGGAGTTCTCCACGCTTTCTTTTGTTTTTGTTTTTGTTTTTAAAGATTTTATTTTATTTATTCATGAGAGACACAGAGAGAGAGAGAGGCAGAGACACAGGCAGAGGGAGAAGCAGGCTCCATGCAGGGAGCCTGACGTGGGACTCAATCCTGGGTCTCCAGGATCACACCCTGGGCTGAAGGCAGGTGCTAAACCACTGAGCCACTTAGGCTACCTTTATTTTCATGTTTTAATTAAGTTTTTTATTTAAATTCCAGTTAGTTAACATACAGTGTAATATTAGTTTGGATGTACAATATAGTGACTCAACACCTCCATACAACACCCTGTGCTTACTGAGACAAGTGCACTCCTTCATCCCCATCACCTGCTTCACCTACCCACCCCCATCTCCCCTCTGGGAGCCATCAGTATGTTCTCTAGAGTTAAGAGTCTGTTTCTTGGTTTGTCTCTCTTTTTATCTCCCCTACTCATTTTTTTTTTCCTAAATTCCATATATGAGTGAAATCATATGTCTTTCTTGTCTTTCTCTGACTGGCTTGTTTCACTAAGCATAATACACTCTAGCTCCATCCACGTCATTTTTTTTTTTTTTTTTTTTGTATTTTGGAGGTAAAAATCTAGCAGTGCAATTACTGTATTGTAGGGTAGTTAAATGTTTAACTTTTTGAGGAAGCTCCACACTCTCTTCCAGAGTGACTGCACCAGATTGCATACCTACCAAGAGTGAGGAAACGGAGGATTTTTAAACAATTGCTGTTGTTGCTGCAGACTAAATATCCCTTTCATAGAATTAAAGGCATAAGAAATTATGTTGAAGTTTCTTTTTGTGGGTGAGGCTGAGTTTCTCTGATCCAGTCTTTCTGAGACTGAAGCACTAACGCTATGGCTTGAGAAGCATAACCACGCAGAGGTAAGAAGCTTGTAAGTGATATTTGAATGAAGGTAAAGAGACACAAAGAATTGACCTTCTCCAGGAGAAAACAATCTCGGGGCAGAGACACTGCATCACTTCCAGGGATCCTGGCAGTTAGGAAACTGGAGACTGGGTACCCAGCACTGCTGGTCCCCCTTGGACACCCCGGATGTACACGGGTAAGAACACTCAGCTTCCTTTACTTTGTCCCTTTTCACTTTGCCCAATTGCCCCATTATAAACCCCAGGTCCAGACCTGTACTCATTCCAGAGAGTGCCTGTCTAGCCTACCATCCTCGCTTTGCCCTCTTCCCTCAGTGGTCACCGAGGTCTTTTCAAACTCTCAAAGTCTCTGGCAGCTACAGAAAATGGAGAAGGCCCACAGAACATCATTAACGGGAACAGTAGGGAAAAAAACCTGAGAGATTAGTTTCAGAAAAAGTGGCTAATTTTGGTTGTTGAGATGACAGACAAGAGAAGATACTCCCCAAACAGATATTTCTGCATTCCCAGGTGGGCCACTGTATTTGAGAACAACTTGGAAGTTTGCTTAGATGCATCATGATCCAGTTGCTGTCTTGTGCAAAATATGACCTTATACCAAGGCACGGCACATCTCTTGAACCAAATGAAGTAGGTCCTTTACATTCAGAGCAGGTAGTTCACAGGTCCTTCATCTGTGAAGTGGGGTGATTACAGGACCCCCTTCAGGCACTTGTTGCCAAGACCAAATGAGTTAATGTGTGCACTTGGAACAGTGTCTGGCGGGTAGTAAGGTTTCCATGCATGTAACCATCACGTTCACAGTTACATCTTGACCTCTATCATCTGTAGGGTCACACCGAGGCTAGAACATTCGCCCACAACCTTGGCTCCCCTATAGTCAGGAAGCCGGCAGCCACAAGCTGTGCCCACTGCCTGGCACAGTGCCCCCCAAGAGCTGGGGCTCCATATAAATGTTAGTCTCCTCTCTGTAGTAGTCACATGATGCACTGCAGTAGTCTTTTCCAGAATTGTTTCCTGCACCACAAATCACTCCTCTCCTGAGGATTTTATGACACTCTACACAGCTTTCAATTGGCTTCTCCTCACTTGTCAGTGCCCTACCTCAAATTCCTTTTTTTGGACAAAACAGCTTATTAAATGATTTACCAAAATACTTTTGTTTTCTTGCAAGTACTTAGTAGCTTACATCATTCTGTGGTACTTACCGTGTCTTCCGAAACTTGAGGTCCCCTCCCAGCTAAGAGAGAAGGGACATCTTGTCACCTTGTGGGAATCCAGTCAGGCTATGGGACCCTCCCTTCCTCATCCTCCCCCTCCCTTGCAAGAGGCTCTGCCAGGTACATTTTGACAGGTGATGGGCTTTTGAGAAAATAGCCAGTATTGCTATGGGATTGTTGAGCGCCACGGTCAAGAAAGAACTCTTGAGGGGCACCTGAGTGGTTCAGTCTATTAGGCATCAGACTCTTGGTTTTGGCTCAGGTCATGATCTCAGGGTTGTGGGATCAGGCACCATATGGGGCTCCAAGATCAGCAGGGAGTCGGCTTATCCCTCTCCCTCTGCTCCTCCCCCAGCTCATGTGCTCTCTCTCTCTCCCTTTCTTACTCTCATTTTCTCTCTCTCTCTCTCAAATAAATTTAGATCTAAATGTCTTCTTCAAATTTCTACTCATAAAACCACTTTCACCAGATTTCTCTGGTGCTTATCATTCAGTTCAATATTAACCACTATGGATGAGGTGTACAGGCAATCATGAGACCCTTTAAGAACCCAGCAACCAGCTCATGTTTGATCTTTATGGAAACTATGCATAGGTCAGCCTTCTGGGCTAACGGTGAGCATTTCTCTGCTTCTATCCCTCATCAGTATAGGGTTCTTTCACATTTTTATCAAAGTAAAATAGGTACCAGGTAGTGAATAACAAAACGCAGCACACACACACCCCCACCACTGCCACTCTTATGCCCCTCCTGACAGAGCACTTGGAGAGCATCTGCTTCTGAGCTTCTGCCCTGGACCCCTCCAGCCTAGCCCACACCCCCCCCCCTTCCTTCCTGATGGTGAGCTGAAATAACAGCCAGGCTTTGTACCCCCTTCTCCCTACCCCCCTTCACTGGACAGTGCCCCACACTTTCCCTTCTCCCTTGCTGGATCATCCCTCACTGTGTTTTGGTTCTTCCTCTGGTTAGCTGGATGGCATTACACAGTTCCAGCCTACATTCCGGTGCTGACAACATGGCCCAAATCCGGATTTTAGAAGCTGATGACCATACAGCCTTGCCTTTCTATTATTTTTTCTGAACCATGAGTTTCCAGTTTGGCTTCCTTCCTACTCCCAGTCCAAAAATTCCTTATTGTCTCCCCTTCTCTTGCATTATTGCCTTTGTTATAACTTCAATTCTTCGAGCATTATATCATCAAATGCTTCCCATATAATTTAACATAGCAAATAAGCCTAATTAATTTAACATCACCAACAATACTTAGTTGTCCTTTTAACAAAGAGAAATTCAAATTCTAATTTTGCTACCAGCTTACTTTTGATATTAAAATTCGTTTAACTTAATTAAATTCATTCTAATCTTAGCCAGCTTGACCACATGTTAAAATTTCTTTCCAGGGATACCTGAGTGGCTCAGTGGTTAAGTGTCTGCCTTTGGCCCAGGGCGTGATCCTGGAGTCCCAGGATCCAGTCTCACATTGGGCTCCCCACAAGGAGCCTGCTTCTCCCTCTGCCTATGCCTCTGCCTTTCTCTCTCTGACTCTCATGAATAAATAACATCTATTTTAAAAAAATTTTTTTTAATAAAATAAAATTTCTTTCCAAAGATTTTTTTCCCCACAAACCTTCTACAACTTTCTTTTTCACATTCATGTTTTGTCTGTTTTTTCCCCTTTAGGACAAAATTACATTATTTTCCTTCAACAAAAACATCTCCATTCCTTATACTTTCTCCTATTTTCCTTGCATTTGGAGATGTGTCATTTATTATATTTAGTAGATTTAATTAAATATACTAGAATTTTTAACTCTAAAAAACTTAATTTCTGGTGAACGTTAAGAAATGAACAATTGTAGACTGCCTTTTATCCTAGCATTTTGTGGATTGGCAGATTTATAAACACTTTGTATATTTTTTATTTTTTTAAAGATTTTACTCATTTATTTGAGACAGAGTGAGAGAAATAGAGAGAGCATGAGCAGGAGCACAGGGAGAGGGAGAAGCAAATTCCCCGCTGAGCAGAGAACCTGACATGGGGCTTGATCCCAGGACTCTGAAATCATGACCTGAGCCAAAGGCAGACACTTAACCAACTGAGCCACTCAGGCCCCTGTATAATTTTTAGAAGTGCAAACTTTCTTATAGTGAATTTATCAGTGTGCATAGGACATGTTTACCAATAGATACAAATATCTTTAATTCCTCTGCAAAAGGAAGCCCAAAGTAAATAAACCTATGTTCAGCAATTAATATTTCAAAATTTTATCTTACTTGCAAATGATATATTTAATGACTATCCATCATTTACTTTGACTTAGTAAAATTTTAAGGTTTCAGGTTATCAAAAAGACTTCAGAAAACTATTTTAAAAGTTTGCCTAAAACTTTTTATACCATTTATATCTATTTAATTTATGAAAAATCCATTATACCAAGTAAATTTTCTTGCTGACAAATTTTGTAAGAAAGATAGCATGAACTTCCCTAATAAACCCAGGAAGAATAAAGGTTGCATGCCAAAATTATATTCACTGTTGATACCTCTAAAGATTTGTGTATTTTAATCCAACTACATACTTAAATTAGCTTTAATACAAAATATTTTCCCAGATCATGTAAATCTGAAAAATATTTGAGTTTGTCTCTATTTTTGAGAATTTTAGAATAATTTATATAAATCCCTAATTTTCTTTAAGTCAAATAGAGCTCTTTTACAAATTAATTTCAGCAATACCACTCAGAGGTAAAAAATATCACACATCTACAACCAATACATGTGTTTGATAGTCTAGAGAGAGGGGGGAGGAGAACTTATAGCTTCTGTTATATAATTTTAGCCATAAAATGGGCATGATAATGCAAAACTCACTAGCTTTGGGGTGTCTGGGTGACTCAGTCAGTGCCCAACTCTTCATTTTGGCTTGATTGTGATCTCAGGATAATGAAACCAAGCCTCACATTGGGTTCTGCCCTCAAAAAGGGGTCTGCTTGAGATTCTCTCTCTCTCTGCCCTTTCTCCTGCTCACTATAAATAAATAAATAAATAAATAAATAAATAAATAAATAAATAAATAAAATCTTAAAAAAAAAAAAAAACCCTCACTAGCTTACAAGAGAACAATTCACCTGCTCAGATGGCTAACACTTTTTCTACTAATATTTGTGGAGAGGACACTTCAGATTTTTCACTCACCTGAGTTTCAAATAACCTTTCCCCCCTTTTTTTCTTCTTCTGATAAGAATTACCTCCTTGAAGTTTGCATTTTAAAGAGATGGTCTGGATAAGGGTTCTTGGAGAAGCCCAGCTAGAACATTTACATCTCAAAGGCACAGGGAAAGAATACAAGTTCCTGCCAGAAGGACTCTTGTCTCCTAAAGCCAGGTTTTTACAAAACATATAAGCTTTCTGAGATTAATAGGTGAAATTTGTGGGACTGATAAAGAGGATAGGTGGACTTTGAATTGCTGTTAGAACTGTATTTCTGGTTTTGCAAAGATTTGTAAAGTAAGGACAGTAGCTTTAAATTTTCAAAGATCTGGGTAGAAGCCTAAATGACTTTACAGTTTGATCCATCCATCCAACTACATTATCTTCAATGTGCTTTTCTATATCAGGGAGATTTACTATTAAAGTAGAAATCAAAAGATATCTGTGTTCTGGATTGAAAGCTGCCTGTTATCAGATTGTTATAGTAAATAATTTCACAAAAGCTTTGGAAGGTTTTCTTTCCCTCTGGGTACATAGTTTCATTTTAGCTTAGAAGAAAGGCCTAAAAATGAAGTTCCTATCACGTTTTGAATATTAGCTCCTAATTTAGCCAACTTCTGGCCATGGAGCTACTTAAAACAAGATCCTTTTAAATATCTTGCCAGGCTTCAGCCAGACAAATAATAAATATTCTTGGCAATATTAAACAATCCATTGGCTGCAAGGGGTATCCCTAGAGAGGGTTCAAAAGATATTTTGATTTCCTCTTTCAACCAGGTACTACAGACAGAGATCCAGGAGAGTGATGCTGGTTAGAATTCTCACCTTTGCTGCCTGCTGCTGGGTTTCACAGGATCCCATCTGCAGGCTCTGGTATCTACCAGAATGTGGCAAAGATTTCCATTAATTTGAACTTTGGATTCCCATTGCAGTTTACCAGAAAATCCTTCAGAGTCTCATCAACTCTGG
The DNA here is from genome assembly GCF_048164855.1 of Canis lupus baileyi. Lineage (NCBI taxonomy): Eukaryota > Metazoa > Chordata > Mammalia > Carnivora > Canidae > Canis > Canis lupus. The sequence goes on from NC_132848.1 coordinate 37,464,269, forward strand.
GAGGGACCCATATGGAAGCCCTCCTGGAGGGTACATATGGGGGCATCTGTAAGGCTGATTACCTTGGCAGGTGTTTATGGTCTTGTCTCAAAATCCTTTCAAAGCAGTCAGCTATAATTGTGAGTTTAGTCAGAACAGTGGCTTCCCAACCTATTTTCTGCTTTTTTATCAACCCACTAATACCAGGAATCAGTCCACTTACAAAAACTTTTGAGGTTTCTCTCTGTGCTTAGGAAACTTTTTAAACTATGGCCCTTCATTTAGCCTTTGACCAAGGGGTAAAAGATATCTGAAAAAGATTGCCTTTAGCTTTGAATGGTCTTATATTAAAAGTTAACTGTTTAATATTCTCTTCAGATTGGAAAGGCAATTGAGACAGAGGGGTTACTAGAATGACTACTCAATAAAGAATAGAGGAGAGCAGTAGGAGTTATGTCAGCCTTATATAGTCTTTCATTTCATGTACTTCTTACAGGCTAGCTTTTATAACAAATCTTTCCATGAAGCTATTTTGGAATCTTGAAGCCTTTTGGAGTCCTCTCTATACCAGTTGAAATAGGCATGCAATTCTGTTTGCTGATTTGGGAATCCTTGCTTTTAAGTACATTTGGTAAATGATCTTACCAAATCGAAACATTTCCTATAATGACCATTGTGATTCTAGCTTGTTTTTAGTACAATTTTGCTATTTTTCTAGATACATATGCTTCTGGGGCCACAGTCCTTATACACAAAATAAGCAGGTGTGCCAGAAGGTGGCACACTTGACTCTTTCACATTTAAGGAGCTCATTTCTTCTAACTAAGACTCTGGGTCTCTAGGAGCCAAATTAATACCTAAAAGGGATGTGTCACTGGGTTGGGGATTGTTTGGTGTTTTAGAGTATACCTTGTTGAATGGACATTTTCTTAAGTTTGGCAGGTGACACAGTGTCAATCTAAACCATTCTGTGACCAACTTATTCCAACACAGGAGTCTTCAAGTTAGGTGGTAAGCACTCCAACAGCTTTTAAGTGCTCAGCCATGACCACTAATTTTGTGGCTTTTGTCTTCCAAGATGCATGCTAACAATAGCTTTGACCTCATATGCACATTAGCACACCAGCAGTAGCGAATGAGATGTCATGCAGACTGGCCAGTAGAGGCCTTGTGTGTACCACCAGCAGTTCCCAACATGGAACTGGAGACAAAACCAAGAACTGGGGTTCCCAGATGGGGAATTGGGTTCTGAACTACCAACAGCTCCCTCCATAGAACTGACTGGAAAACCAATTAGATCCAGAGCTTGATACGAGGACAATGGAGCTCAAAACTGAGAGGAACTTACCCACAGCCTTCAGAAAGAGAAAGACAGTGAACTCAAAAGAGTTTGAAGGTACCTTGCCTCTGTTTCTTGTTGCCCCTGAAACTGTTGGAAGTCTCCTTTTGTTCTGCCACTGCCACGAAGTCTGTTTAAAAAAATAAAATTCAACAAGAAAATGTGAAGATCTAATTGGCTTTATCCAATGATTCTTGAGTTAACAGTATCCCACCTAGTAGACAGGAAAGAGTCCAAAGAGCTGTGGAAAATGAAAGACTTTTATTGACAAGAAGGGACAGGACAAGAACATTTATAGAAAAGAGTTGATTGTTTCAGACAAGGTCACCTTCCTATGGGGGATGGGATGGGTCTACAGAGTGGATTACCTCTCTAGTGCTGACCAAATAATTCCAGATTGACCTGTTAAAGGGTGCATTCCTCAGAGAGGCTGAAACTGCAATTAAGTTAGGTTTTAAGTCTTGGTCTGCTGACATGGGGCTTAGCACAGTGACTCCATTTGGAGCCTGTTGTCTTTTTTTTAATTTTTTTTTTTAAACAGATACAGAAAGCTGGGAAAGGCATAGTTCCCACCCTTACAACAATAGCAACCACAAAAATATAGGGCAATCTAGAACTTCACAATTTTTCTTGAACCCCTCAGTGATTTGGAGTTGCAAAGCAGCCAATGACCTAAAATCTCCAAAAAGACAGATACATCCAAGCAGAGACAGAAATGAACACTTGCTTACTTGAGGAAGATACCATCTGACACTAGTGAGAGGAATTAGGCTAAAATTCTTAATGTATCACTAACAGCTGAGTCTGGGATTCCCAGTGCCATATATTTAGGGAAGAACTGGATCTGCTTAAAGCTCTTCTCAATTTACCTCACAGGGTAGTCACATAATGACTCTGAGTGTCCTGAGGAAGGAATCCCTGTCATGCTAGGCTGAGGGAAAGAAAGTGGCTGCATGCTGGGTTGCCACTGAGGGAAAAGTACAAAATCTGCCCAGCTTGCTCTCCCCGTCTCCCTACAGAATAAAAGCTTTGTCTTCCAGGGATGGAGCATGCTGCCCTTCTGGTACTGGTGAAACCCCATTTCCACTGGGATAAGGAAACAGAAAAAAGTCCCCAAGCTTGGTGGAGGCCAGATCTATAGCTGGGGTAGGCAGGACCACTGAGGAGACCACACCACTGAGTCCCAGCCACACTGCATGTCCAAAGACAGTCTTAATCAGAACAGCAGAGAACACCCTGTCTTGCAACCTCCACAAGGCCAGCAGGTATTGAGAGACAAAGGACAAGCTGATAGCATGGGAAGAGATTTTCTCTGAGGTTCCGTCCGAAGGGAAGACCTAAAGCTGAAGGAGGAGCAGATACTGCTTTTTAAAAACCCTCCAGCAAACCATGCTCATCTTAAACAAAAATCACACTGGAAGAAATTAAAGTCTGTGGTGCACTGAAAGCAACCACAGCAACAAGAAATCTCAAACCCAGCTCAATTCCTGACTAGACTGACACACCTCTACACAAAAGACCCAGTACAAGGAAGGGTTTGTTCATTTCTGGGCATTAAATCTATTCACCCGTGTCTTTATCAGCTCACACAAATATCGGACTTTCAACAAAATACAAGGTATACAAAAAATCAACAACAAAAGACCCACATCAACAAGAGACAAACCTTTCCTTGTACTGGGTCTTTAATGAAAGTATATGAGAAACAAAACATCAAAATTTTAAGTAAAAACAAGATCTGAAAGGATTTCTGGTTTTCAGTTTCACATGTAAGGAGTTTGGAAGTTGTCACTCCACCTGGAAAACAAATAAAAACCTGAACAGACTGAACAATTAATAGATCTTCTTGGATAAGAGAGAGAGGTCAGGACACAGGGCAAAATGCTATCCCCAAACAGACAGAGAGACAGACAGGTGAATACAGAGAGTCACATCTTCCTGCAACAGACTCAAGCAGAAACTGCCATGGGAGCCAGTACCAGGGTCAGGAAACCAGAAATGTAATTGATTAATTACCGGAGGCTCAGTGCAGGCAAGCCTAAGAGTTAAAAACTCCAGGGACACCCAGTCATGGAAAGGCCCCACAATATTGTAAAACTTACCATCAGGAGCTTGACCAGGTTCTCATTGTAAATATCAAAGAAATACGTCTTTGTGCCTCTGGCAGGAAGAGGGAAAATTAGACCATTTTGAAATAACCCAAGGCATTCTATTTTTCTTGACCCAGTCTCCCTCAAGGGGAAAGTAGTTAACCAGAGTCTAACTTCCTAGCATATTATCAGAGTCTAGATAGACCTGGGGGAAAGGAAATACCCAATTCAGGCCCACTCTAACCATCTTCTCCCACCTAAAAAGAGAGTAGATAAAAGAAAAAAACCTGAGAAACACTTGAAAGTTCATAGTCCAGAAACAGAGGCTCCTTTAAAGACTAAGATCTAACCATAGGACTATAGAAAACTTCCTCTCCCCCAATAGCTTACTACCACATTACTACAGACCTTTTAACAGAAGTTCCTTTTACCTGATACATCATATCCAGATACCAAAACAAAGTGCAAAGCATACTAAAAGACAAGAAACACAATTTGAAGAGACAGAATAAGTATCAGAATGAGACATGGCAGGAATATTGAAATTATCAAACTGAGAATTAAAAGTAACTATGATTAGTATGCTAAGGGCTCTAATGGATAAAGTAGGTGGCATGCAAGAACAGATGGTTAATACAAGCAGAGGAATGAAAATCCTAAGAAACAACTAAAAATAAATATTAGAGATTTTTAAAAAAGCACTATAACAGAAATGAAGGGTGCTTTTGACAGGCTTATTAGTAGACAGGACATGGCTGAGGAAAGAATTTCCGAGCTTAAGGATCTATCAATAGAAAACTCCCAAACCTGAAAAACAAAGACTTAAAAAAAAAAACAAGAAAATATCCAACGGACAAAGGTGTGACATACATGTAATGAGAATACCAGAAGGAGAAGAAAAAGAGAAAGGAACAGAAGAAATGTTTGAAACAATAATCAATAATTTCCCCCAAGTTAATGTCAGACACCAAACCACAGATCCAGGAAGCTCATTGAATACCACATAAGATAATGCCAGAAAAATTAAACCTAGGCATATCATTTTCAAACTATAGAAAATCAAAGATAAAGAAAAAATCCAGAAAGAAGCCAGAGGTGGGGGGGGGCGGGGGGGGGACCTTACCTGTAGAGAAACAAAGATTAGAATTAAAGCCAACTTCTTAGAAACTGTGTAAGCAAAAAGAGAGTAGAATGAAATAATTAAACCTGCAAAGGAAAAAACCCACTAACATAGAATCTGTACCGTGAGAAAATGTTCTTCAAAAGTGAAAGAGAAATAGATTGTCTCAGGCAAACAAAAATGGAGGGAGTCTATGGCCAGTAAATCTGCCTTGCAAGAAATGTCAAAAGTTCCTTTGAGAGAAAGAAAATAGTATGTCAGAAACTTGGATATATGTGAAAAAGGAAGAGGATTGAAGGAGTAAGTAAGGTAAAATAAAAGTGTTTTGTTTTTCTTATTCTTAATCTAACAGATAATAATTTATTTAAAATAATAATAGCAACAATGTATTCAATAATGTATGCTTATGTATCATATATGTATATATGTTATATAATACATACATATATACATACATATACATACATATACATATATAGATTATACAATATTATATTATTTATAAATGCTTATGTATGCTGTATGTAAGTAAAATGAAGGGATGGGAGGGAGGAATTAGGATTGTTATTATAAGGTACTCACACTACCTGTAAAGCGGTGTAGTGTTATGAAAGTGAACTTGGATTAGTTGTAAACATCTATTGCAAACTTTAGGGCAACCACCAAAAAAGGTAAAAAAAAAAAAAGAAAAGAAAAGAAAAGAAAAGAAAAAATATGACTGATACACTAAGGAAAGAAAATGGAATCATAAAAAATGCTTGATTAAAACCACAAAAGGCATAAAGAGAGTGGGAGATGAAGGGAGATGAAAATAGTAACAAAGAACAACAGTAACAAATAGAAAACAATAACAAATACAGTAGAGATTAATCAAACTATATTAATAATTACTTTGAATGCCAGTGGTCTAAATGCATCATTAAACAGAGATTGTCAGAGTGGATCAAAAAATAAGACCCAAATATATTTTGTCCACAAGAAACCCACTTTTAATACAAAAACACATATAGATTAAAAGTAAATGAATGGAGAAAAATATACCATGCTAACACTAATCAAAAAGCAGGAGTAGCTATACTAATTCCAGATAGACCATAAGGCATACATAATGATAGAGGCCAATCCTCCAAAAAGACATAACAATCCTGAATGTGTATGCACCTAATAACAGCACCAAAATGCATAAGACAAAACTTACAGAATTGCAAGGAGAAATAGATGAATTTACTGTTATAGTTGGAGACTTCAGTACCCCTCTATTAGAAATGGACAGATCCAGCACACAGGAAACCAATAAGGACATAGTTGAATTTAACATTATCAATCAATGGGATATAACAGATATCTAAAGACTACTTCATCCAGTAATAGCAATATACATACATGCTTTTCTCAAGCTTGCATGGAACATTCACCAAGACAGATCATGTTCTAGGCCATGAAACACATCTTGACAAATTTAACAGATAGAAATCATATATCTTGTTTTCATAGCACAATGAGGTAAGTTAGAAATCAACAGACAACTAGAAAATCCCCAAATGCATGGATTAAACTATTTCCACTTCAAAACTTACTATAAAGCTACAGTAATCAAGACAGTGGGGCAGTGATGAGAGAATAGACAATAGATCAGTGGACCAGAAGAGACGGCCCAGAAATAGACCCATATAAATATGCATCTATTGACAAAGGAGAAAAGGTAATTCAATGAAAAAGAAATATGTGACCAACCCTAGCAAATGTGCAGTCAGAGTGGCAGGGGTAGAAGGCATTTCCCAGGGCAGTGGAGTGGTGACAGGACCTGTCACTTAAATCTTTGCTGCTCATGAGTATTTTCTCAAATAGCAACACTGATATTACCTGGTGGGAATCTGATGAAATGAAGAGTCTTGAACTTGGGACGTACTGGAATAGATCCCACACTTTACCTAGGTTCCAGCAGACCCACTCAGTGGGCTTAGAAACTAGAGATTGGCCTCTGCTCACCCTGGCTTGTTGGGCCCTTGGGGCCACCATCGCCCACCTCAGGGCCTCTGGCAAGTTTCCAACCTGAGCTTTGTCTGTAAAACAGAATGACATCCTGCCTCCTAGGGGTGTTTGAAGAATTACATGAGATCACAAGATCCCATATTTAAAAGGACTTGGCACAGCACCTTCCTGCTTCTGAGAGTTCCAGGGACTCTGTCAACAGTAGAGGTGAATGACTTTATTTAAAGTGATACCCTACAGACTCAAACAGATACTTGTACAGCCATGTTTATAGCAGCATTATTCACAAGAGCTGAAGGATGGATGCACCCAGGGGTCCAATGACAAATGAATTGATGAATAAAATGTGATATATACCCACAATAGAATATTATTCAGCCTTAAAAAGGGAAGAAATTCTGACACTCACTACAACATGGATGAACCTTAAGGACACATGCTAAGTGAAATAACCTAGACACAAAAGGACAAATACTGTATGGTTCTCCTTATACTAGATGGTTAGAATAGTCAAATTCATAGAGACTGACTGCCGGGGGCTGAGAAGAGGAAGGAATGGAGAATTCATGGGGTTTTGTTGTTGTTGTTGTTTTCAAGATTTTATTTATTTATTCAAGAGAGACACAGAGAGAGGCAGAGACACAGACAGAGGGAGAAACAGCTTCCTTGCAGGCAGCCGGATGTGGGACTTGATCCTGGGACCAGGATCATACCCTGAGCCAAAGACAGATGCTCAACTGCTGAGCCCCCAGGTGTCCCAAGAGAATTCATGTTTAATGGGTATGGAGTTTCAGTTTGGGATGCTGAGAAAGTCCAGGGGTGGATGGTGGGGATGGTGTGCCACAATGTGAATGTACTTAATATCACTGAACTGCACACAAGAATCAGTTAAAAATGGTAAATTTCATTATGTGTGTGTTACTACAATGACAAAAAAATTGATAATCTGATCACTGACCTGCCTACACTGTGGAGTGCAAAGCATGAAGCAGAGCAGTTCAGGCCCTGGACTGGAACAGTGGCTTGGCTCTTAGCTGAACTGGGATTGCCTGAGGCAGAAAGTGCCTCCCTGGCTGTGAACGCCCACATTCCCCCACCCACAGTCCTGCCTGAGTTCACTGTGGTTCAGATGCTCCCACTGGACTACCTCAGCTGATGAAGCTGCTACCACAGTTCAGAGGACAGACACAGACCAGGCTTCTGTCTGGTGGGAAATGTTTGGAAATTCCTTGAATCTACTACTTCCTCCTTTTGAAATTGAGGACATTTTTTGGCTTCAGATTTGTGGATTCTCTTCTTCTTCTGAATGTCTTTACCCACCTGGCAGGAGGCAGACGTCTGTTGTTTAGCAAGACCCCAAGTGGTTGTCATGTGCCCCTCAAGTGAGAACAACTGCTCTTGTATTGCCCAAGGATGGCCAGCCCTGGTTCAGTTCTCACCACCACAAATTTCTACTAGGATCTGGATTAACTTGTCAAGATCTGTAGACGTAGATCTGCTCTGCAGCTATCTTCTCTTCTACTTTACGCTTTCATTTCATCTCTAACAGTGACCCTTCTGTCCTTCACATTTGAATCCCAAGCTCCTAGAAAGAGAAAGCAGACAAAACCTGGGCAGAGTCCTTCTGTGTTCACAGTGTTGTCTTCTGATGAGGAGCAGTGGGCCCTACACCTTCCTCCTTGCTCTAAGGATGAAGAGAGCCCACTTGTATTTTCCTTAAGAGTTTTACAAGCCTCAATTCATTCTAACCTTGAGTGTCCCTGGCATAAGTCTGACAAAATCTGGGTTGCTCCATCTCTACCACCCCTCACCTCTGCAGGAGGTAGAAATGATAGGCCACACTCTTTTTGGAATCCCACAGGGACAGCAATCTCACAGACAACCTCAGCCTGGTTTCAGGCCAACTCTTCTTATAGAAAGCTCTAGGAATTTGAAGGATTAGGAACTGTCCGGTTTTTTATATCAACAACATCCTTCACCTAAAGTAACAACATTTGCCTCCTGTTTTCCTGAAAGATTCACAGCTGCTGTCAGTAAACTCAGTGATTGCCACTGGCTTTACAGGTGTATTTGTCATTTTAAAGTAAATCTTAGCTCTTTAGTAGTTACAGTTTTACCACCCTTCTGACCAATGAGAAGACTTCCCTTTTTTTTTTTTTTTTTATTTAAGGTATCAACATCCCAGATGAGTTTGGTCTGAATTTAGTTAAAATTCTGAAGAAACAAGGACACATTGGCACCTAGCTGGTTCATTTGCTATTTGGGATCCTTTTGTTGTGGGTTGAACTCCAGTGGAGGGAAAAGGAGGGTCTTTGCAAGGCAACAGAAGAAGCCACAGATTGGAGCTTACTGGGGATCAAAGCTAGATCAGGAACTTAACTGTTACTAAAGGTCCTCAAAGATCCACTTTGTAAACAATTTGTGGCAGTTCTAGGACACCTGGAGGGGAAGGGTAGCACAAAGCATTAAGATCAGTGTGAAAAAGGCAAAACATGATGTCTCTGCAAACCACTAATCCTGCCAGTACTTATGCTATGAGGCTGAATTATCTACTGAACAAGGGTGGATTATGGTTTTGGTTTTGGTTTTTTTGGAGGATGCAACAGTAGGCAGAAAAGAGAAAAGATTGAGGAAATTAAAAAATGTTTTGGGAAAGCTGCTGAGGAAGGAAGACAATGTGACTGGTGAAAAGGAATGCCATGGTGAGTAGGGCTGGTGGGAGAGTAAATATGCAGCCACCATGGAAAACCGTATGGCAGTTCTTCAAAATATTCTATGTAAATTACCAAATGATTCAGCAAATCTACTTCTGGGTATATGTCCACAAGAACTGACAGCTGGGTCTTGAAAATTTAATTATATACCGATGTTAGTACCAGCATTGTTCACAATAGCCAAAATATGGAAGCAACTCAAGATTCCATTGATGGATGAATGGATAAACAAAATGTGATATATGAACACAATGGAATATTATTTCAGCCTTGACAAGGGTGGAAGTTCTGACATGTGCTAACATCATGGATGAACCTTCAGGACATTATGCTAAGCAAAATAAACCAGACACAAAAGGATAAACACTTAACAATTCCACTTGTATGACATCCTGAGAATCATCAAATTCATAGAAACAGTAGAATGGTGGTTGCCAGTTTCTGGTTGGATGATGAAAATCAGTTCTAGAGATGTGGTGCTGATGATTGCATAGCAATGTGACCTGAAGTGAATGGTACTCTCTAAAATGATGAAGATGGCAACTTTTATCAAAAGAAACATTTTTTTTTTTAATTTTAAAAAGGAAAGCATGGAGCACTGGCAACTGACTGAGGTTTGTAGTCATCAGCTTGGTTCAGATCTGCTACTTGAAAAGAGGTCTGAAGGTGTGTGCCCGCCCATTGGTAGGTAGAGCGGCCCTCCATGATTCAGTCCTAGCTGTATCCTGTATCAGTGTCTAGCTGTATCCTGCCTCACAGACAACACTCTAGTGGCCGAGAAAGCCCCCAGTGCTTTTCAGCTGTCCTTGTCTCTGCCTTGTTCATGATCTCTCCTCTGCCTAGAATTCCTACCTGCTGTGTAGATAATCCCCAGTCCTTTATAATCCCCTTCCCCAAGAAGCCTCCTCCTTTAGCCCACATGGGCCCCATTGGTGTCTCAGCTACGTTTACACTTGTAGGTTTGGGATGTGTGTGTGTGTGTGTGTGTGTGTGTGTGTGTGTATTTGTCTCCCCTCACATGAATGAATTCAGGGACAGGCCTTATCCATCTTTGTATGCCTGGCACAAAACACAGTAATAGTTGCACTGATACTTAGTGAATGAACAATGAAACTATAAATAGATGAGAATTCTCATTGACCCCTTTGTACTTGTTTTTGTTTCTTTCCTCCTCCACCTCCTTCCATGTGGGATATATGATGTGAGAGGCAAATGTGTTCCCTCTTCCCTATGATATTGTCACTAAATCCTCCATCGCTCACTAATGCCTGTTGTGTGATTGTGGTTATATGGTTATACTAGAAACTCACTCTTCTCCAGATATTTAGGAAGGCCACTCACTCCTGTTTACCCAAGATAGTCTGGTTCTAGGTGTTTGCTCCATGCTAATTTTTAATAGCAATGCCTTTCCCTCTCAAAAGGGTCCTAGCTTAATGACAGATTACATGGTCACCCTACCAACATGCCGTGAAGCTTCATGCCTTGGTGCCTTACCTCCTGGTGAGGCCCTCTGACCTCATTCACCCCCTACCTGCTGAGTAAGGCCAATATCCTCAAGGCTTAGTTCACAGGTCATCATATCAATCAGAGTTTTTAGTCCAAACAGAAGAAATCATTCTGGAGAGTCTAAGCAGCAAAGAAATTCATTAAAGGGTTTCCCACTGCTTACAAATCTCCAGGAGAGCTGGACAGACAGATCTTGAAGTTGCACAGTCAAGAATGAGACCAACTAACCTGCTTCCTCCTTCAGCAAAACAAACAAACCAACAAAACCACTGCAACTAATACCTCTCAACACCTCTGGGACTTGTGATTTCATTACAGAGGCTTTGCCCCATCAACTCAGGAGTATCCATGCCTCTGCCACCAGGCTTGCAGAATAATAATAAGAGTGGACAATGCTTATGCAGTTCTTACCCTGTGTCAAGCGTGCTTGTAAGTGCCTTCCATATTCCAGCTGATACTCCCATGAGATAGTGCTATTATTATCCCCATTCTATGACTGGAGAAACTAAGCCATGGGAAGGGAAGGTAAACTGCCCTTGGCCACCCACTCCAACCCCTGCAAAAGACAGATTTCCCTGCCTGCAGGCTCTCCTCACGTGGCTCACTTCTGAATCCAAGTCCAAGTAAGGGTCTATATCTCATAGTCAGAACCTCGTTAGCAACTTCCCAGTGCCTGCAGGAAGGCCTGCAGTTGCAAGACTTCTGGCTTCTACCTTGAGAAGGCCAGATTCAGAGTGAAGTGAGAATGCTCAAAAATGTTGGTAAAGGATGACTGTCCTATACCGTTGTTACTTCTGTAATTCTTTCTTCAGCATCCCTAGCCTCAGTCAGCACTGATCTTATACCAGGACAAGCAGACCCCCTACCCCAGACCTTGCACTTTGGAGTATCTTCCTCAAAATTTTCTGAGTTCCCTTTGGTGACTGGGACCTGATGGGGCCAGCTGTTCCACCTGGATGTGTGACCCTGAGCCCAAATCAGGACCTTTGGTGCTTTCCCTACTCTATATGTACAATTGACCAGGTGCCCTTCATATCCAGAACTTAGTATCCACAGCCAGGACACATTCAGGAGAGTCTGGCTAGAGTGTGTGCCCCCTGGCCAGCCCAGCACTTCTTACATGGGACTGTGTGAGAATGCAACTGACCACCACCATCACAATGGTAATGATGCACTGGTTTAGGGAGATACACTCACTTGGGGTACAACATGAAGAATCTTCAAACACACTAACTGTCCAATAAACAAATACAGAAATACCTCTTCTTACCCATTATTCTAAGTCTTTATTGATAAAACCCCCACAAAGGCCCAAGAATTTGTAATACATTTTAAAATTGAATTAATCCTATAGACAAGAGCCCCCCTACAAATACTTGCTCAAGGTGCCATGGACCCTAGAGGCAACGCTGCCCTCAATATCACCATAACACTTCGCATTTGCTTCTGCTGTAAGATGTTTGGCAGCATTTGACACAGTTGAACACATTCCTCTCGGTGGCATTTTCTGTAGTCACCTTCCATGATAACCCTCTGTCTGTCCTTCAAATGCCAGAGTGTTGTAGTGCTTATTCCTGGGCCCTTTTCATCTTCTTCTTCTATTTAAAGATTTTATTTATTTATTCATGAGAGACACGGAGAGAGAGGCAGAGATACAGGCAGAGGGAGAAACAGGCTTCCTTCGGGGAGCCCGATGTGGGACTTGATCATGGGACCCTGGGGCCATGCCCTGAGTGGAAGGCAGATGCTCAACCACTGAGCCACCCAGGGGTCCTTGGGCCATCTTCTTCTAAGTCTCCCTCAGTTATCTTGTCTCTTCTTGTGGCTTTAAATACTATCTACGTGTTGGTGAACCTTATGTCTTTATTTCTGGCCCTGAACTCTCCCCCAAACACAAGACTTTTAACCAAATACCAACCTGACATCTCCACTCAGATGTCTAATGGGCATTTAAATTTCACACATCCAAGGCAAAATCATTGCTTGCCCTCTGAGCTCTCCGTATTTCTGCACTGTTGCATAAGCAAGAAACCCAGAAGACATACTTGACCTTCCCTTTTCATTACAGCCTGACTATTCCATCCATGAGGCCTGCTGTTCACCTCAATGCAATCCATGCTCCCTTCTCCAAGCCACCACCTTGGCTCAAGCACACCCTCTCTGCCTCAAGCCCATCCCTCTCTTGCTGCTCTGGTGTGGTAGTCCCTGTTAGTCTCCCTGCCTCCCCCTTATTCTCCATAAACTATCATTTTAAAAGCCAGAGAGCTCTTTTCATAAAGTAAGTCAGAGCATCTCATTCCTCTACTTAACATGCTTCAAAAACCCTGTTTCCCTTAAAAAAGCATGCAAATTCACCTCAGCATAGCTTTTAATGCCTACATCTTCAGCCACTCCCTTCTATCTCCTCACTCAGTTTCTGCTGACTGGTGCTCTCTCTTATTCAAGACCAACCTCCAGAGGAGGGGCAAGATAACGGAAGAGTAGGGTCTCCAAATCACTTGTCCCCACCAAATTACCTAGATAACCTTCAAATTATCCTGAAAATCTATGAATTCGGCCTGAGATTTAAAGAGAGAACAGCTAGAATGCTACAGTGAGAAGAGTTCGCGCTTCTATCAGGTAGAAAGACCGGGGGGCGGGGGGGGGGGGCGGGGAGAAATAAAGAAACAAAAGGCCTCCAAGGGGGAGGGGCCCCGCGAGGAGCCGGGCTAAGGCCCGGGCGGGTGTCCCCAGGACAGGAGAGCCCGGTCCCAGAGAAGCAGGAGCTGCACCGACCTTCCCGGGCGGAAAGGGGCTCGCAGGGAGTTGGAGCAGGGCCCCAGGAGGGCGGGGATGCCCTCAGGCTCCCTGGGACAGTAACAGACACTTGCGCTCCGGGAGAGTGCGCCGAGCTCCCTAAGGGCTGCAGCGTGCACGGCGGGACCCGGAGCAGCTCGGAGGGGCTCGGGGGCGGCTCCGCGGAGGGGGCTGCGGGGCGGGAGCAGCTCGAGGGGGGCTCGGGGGTGGCTCCGCGGAGGGGGCTGCGGGGCAGGAGCAGCTCGGGGGGCTGCGGGCCGGGAGCGCGAATCCAACAGCGCAGGCTCCGGGGCACTGGGCGCCGGGACACAGCCCAGGATCCAGCCTCCCCCCGGGACAGGCAGAGGCCGGGAGGGCCCAGGACAGCGAGGACGCTCCTGCCCCGAGCTGAGCAGATCAGCGGCCCTGCCCCGGAGCCTCCAGGCCCTGCAGACGGAGAGCTCCGGAGCTACTGCGGGGGCTGACTCCAGGGCTCCAGGGCTGGCCCCGCCACTAGGGCTGTTGCTCCTGGGGCCTCACGGGGTAAACAACCCCCACTGAGCCCTGCACCAGGCAGGGGCACAGCAGCTCCCCCAACTGCTAACACCTGAAAATCAGCACAACAGGCCTCTCCCCCAGAAGACCAGCTAGACGGACAAGTTCCAGGGGAAGTCAAGGGACTTAAAGTACACACAATCAGAAGATACTTCCCCGTGTTTTCTTTTTCTTTTTGATTTGTTTGCTTCCCCCACCCCCTTTTTTCCTTTCTTTCTCTTTCTTTTTTTCTTCTCTTTTTTCCTTTTATCTTCCTTTTTTCTTTTTCTCTTTTCTTTCCTTTTTTTTCTCTCTCTCTTTTTCTCCTTTTCCCAATACAACTTGTTTTTGGCCACTCTGCACTGAACAAAATGACTAGAAGGAAAACCTCACCTCAAAAGAAAGAATCAGAAACAGTCCTCTCTCCCACAGAGTTACAAAATATGGATTACAATTCAATGTCAGAAAGCCAATTCAGAAGCACTATTATACAGCTACTGGTGGCTCTAGAAAAAAGCATAAAGGACTCAAGAGACTTCATGACTGCAGAATTTAGATCCAATCAGGCAGAAATTAAAAATCAATTGAATGAGATGCAATCCAAACTAGAAGTCCTAACGACCAGGGTTAACGAGGTGGAAGAACGAGTGAGTGACATAGAAGACAAGTTGATGGCAAAGAGGGAAACTGAGGAAAAAAGAGACAAAAAATTAAAAGACCATGAAGATAGATTAAGGGAAATAAACGACATCCTGATGAAGAAAAACCTACCTTTAATTGGGGTTCCCGAGGGTGCCGAAAGGGACAGAGGGCCAGAATATGTATTTGAACAAATCATAGCTGAAAACTTTCCTAATCTGGGAAGGGAAACAGGCATTCAGATCCAGGAAATAGAGAGATACTCCCCTAAAATCAATAAAAACCGTTCAACACCTCGACATTTAATAGTGAAGCTTGCAAATTCCAAAGATAAAGAGAAGATCCTTAAAGCAGCAAGAGACAAGAAATCCCTGACTTTTATGGGAAGGAGTATTAGGGTAACAGCAGACCTCTCCACAGAGACCTGGCAGGCCAGAAAGGGCTGGCAGGATATATTCAGGGTCCTAAATGAGAAGAACATGCAACCAAGAATACTTTATCCAGCAAGGCTCTCATTCAAAATGGAAGGAGAGATAAAGAGCTTCCAAGACAGGCAGGAACAGAAAGAATATGTGACCTCCAAACCAGCTCTGCAAGAAATTTTAAGGGGGACTCTTAAAATTCCCCTTTAAGAAGAAGTCCAGTGGAACAATCCACAAAAACATGGACTGAATAGGTATCATGATGACACTAAACTCATCTTTCAATAGTAACTCTGAACGTGAACGGGCTTAATGACCCCATCAAAAGGTGCAGGGTTTCAGACTGGATAAAAAAGCAGAACCCATCTATTTGCTGTCTACAAGAGACTCATTTTAGACAGAAGGACATCTACAGCCTGAAAAAAAGGTTGGAGAACCATTTACCATTCAAATGGTCCTCAAAAGAAAGCAGGGATAGCCATCCTTAGATCAGATAAACTTAAAATTTACCCCAAAGACTGTAGTGAGAGATGAAGAGGGACACTATATCATACTTAAAGGATCTACCCAACAAGAGGACTTAACAATATTCAATATTTATGCCCTGAATGTGGGAGCTGCCAAATATATCAAGCAATTAATAACCAAAGTTAAGACATACTTAGATAATAATACACTTATACTTGGTGACTTCAATCTAGCGCTTTCTACACTCGATAGGTCTTCTAAGCACAACATCTCTAAAGAAACGAGAGCTTTAAGTGAACACTGGACCAGATGAATTTCACAGATATCTACAGAACTTTACATCCAAACTCAACTGAATACACATTCTTCTCAAGTGCACATGGAACTTTCTCCAGAATAGACCACATATTGGGTCACAAATCGGGTCTGAACCGATACCAAAAGATTGGGATCGTCCCCTGCATATTCTCAGACCATAATGCCTTGAAATTAGAACTAAATCACAACAAGAAGTTTGGAAGAACCTCAAACACATGGAGGTTAAGGACCATCCTGCTAAAAGATGAAAGGGTCAACCAGGAAATTAAGGAAGAATTAAAAAGATTCATGGAAACTAATGAGAATGAAGATACAACCATTCAAAATCATTGGGATGCAGCAAAAGCAGTCCTAAGGGGGAAATACATCGCAATACAAGCATCCATTCAAAAACTGGAAAGACCTCAAATACAGAAGCTAACCTAACACCTAAAGGAGCTAGAGAAAAAAACAGCAAATAGATCCTACATCCAGCAGAAGAAGAGAGTTAATAAAGATTCGAGCAGAACTCAATGAAATCGAGACCAGAAGAACTCTGGAACAGATCAACAGAACCAGGAGTTGGTTCTTTGAAAGAATTAATAAGATAGATAAACCATTAGCCAGCCTTATTAAAAAGAAGAGAGAGAAGACTCAAATTAATAAAATCATGAATGAGAAAGGAGAGATCACTACCAACACCAAGGAAATACAAACGATTTTAAAAACATATTATGAACAGCTATACGCCAATAAATTAGGCAATCTGGAAGAAATGGACGCATTCATGGAAAGCCACAAACTACCAAAACTGGAACAGGAAGAAATAGAAAACCTGAACAGGCCAATAACCAGGGAGGAAATTGAAGCAGTCATCAAAAACCTCCCAAGACACAACAGTCCAGGGCCAGATGGCTTCCCAGGGGAATTCTATCAAACGTTTAAAGAAGAAACCATATCTATTCTCCTAAAGCTGTTTGGAAAGATAGAAAGAGATGGAATACTTCCAAATTCATTCTATGAGGCCAGCATCACCTTAATTTCAAAACCAGACAAAGACCCCCCCAAAAAGGAGAATTACAGACCAATATCCCTGATGAACATGGATGTAAAAATTCTCAACAAGATACTAGCCAATAGGATCCAACAATACATTAAGAAAATTATTCACCATGACCAAGTAGGATTTATTCCCGGGACACAAGGCTGGTTCAACACCCGTAAAACAATCAGTTAATCATATCAGCAAGAGAAAAACCAAGAACCATATGATCCTCTCATTAGATGCAGAGAAAGCATTTGACAAAATACAGTATTAATTCCCGATCAAAACTCTTCAGAGTGTAGGGATAGAGGGAACATTCCTCAACATCTTAAAAGCCATCTACGAAAAGCCCACAGCAAATATCATTCTCAATGGGGAAGCACTGGGAGCCTTTCCCCTAAGATCAGGAACAAGACAGGGATGTCCACTCTCACCACTGCTATTCAACATAGTACTGGAAGTCCTAGCCTCAGCAATCAGACAACAAAAAGACATTAAAGGCATTCAAATTGGCAAAGAAGAAGTCAAACTCTCCCTCTTCGCTGATGACATGATAATCTACATAGAAAACCCAAAAGCCTCCACCCCAAGATTGCTAGAACTCATACAGCAATTTGGTAGCGTGGCAGGATACAAAATCAATGCCCAGAAATCAGTGGCATTTCTATACACTAACAATGAGACTGAAGCAAGAGAAATTAAGGAGTCAATCTCATTTACAATTGCACCCAAAAGCATAAGATACCTAGGAATAAACCTAACCAAAGAGGTAAAGGATGTATACCCTAAAATCTATAGAACACTTCTGAAAGAAATTGAGGAAGACACAAAAAGATGGAAAAATATTCCCTGCTCATGGATTGGCAGAATTAATATTGTGAAAATGTCAGTGTTACCCAGGGCAATTTACACGTTTAATGCAATCCCTATCATAATACCATGGACTTTCTTCCGAGAGTTAGAACAAATTATTTTAAAATTTGTGTGGAATCAGAAAAGACCCCGAATAGCCAGGGGAATTTTAAAAATGAAAACCATAGCTGGGGGCATCACAATGCCAGATTTCAGGTTGTACTACAAAGCTGTGGTCATCAAGACAGTGTTTTACTGGCACAAAAACAGACACATAGATCAATGGAACAGAATAGAGAACCCAGAAGTGAACCCTGAACTTTATGGTCAACTAATATTCGATAAAGGAGGAAAGACTATCCATTGGAAGAAAGACAGTCTCTTCAATAAATGGTGCTGGGAAAATTGGACATCCACATGCAGAAGAATGAAACTAGACCACTCTCTTTCACCATACACAAAGATAAACTCAAAATGGATGAAAGATCTAAATGTGAGACAAGATTCCCTCAAAATCCTAGAGGAGAACACAGGCAACACCCTTTTTGAACTCAGCCACAGTAACTTCTTGCAAGATACATCCATGAAGGCAAAAGAAACGAAAGCAAAAATGAACTATTGGGACTTCATCAAGATAAGAAGCTTTTGCACAGCAAAGGATACAGTCAACAAAACTCAAAGACAACCTACAGAATGGGAGAAGATATTTGCAAATGACGTATCAGATAAATGGCTAGTTTCCAAGATCTATAAAGAACTTATTAAACTCAACACCAAAGAAACAAACAATCCAATCATGAAATGGGCAAAAGACATGAAGAGAAATCTCACAGAGGAAGACATAGACATGGCCAACACGCACATGAGAAAATGCTCCGCATCACTTGCCATCAGGGAAATACAAATCAAAACCACAATGAGATACCACCTCACACCAGTGAGAATGGGGAAAATTAACAAGGCAGGAAACCACAAATGTTGGAGAGGATGTGGAGAAAAGGGAACCCTCTTACACTGTTGGTGGGAATGTGAACTGGTGCAGCCACTCTGGAAAACTGTGTGGAGGTTCCTCAAAGAGTTAAAAATATACCTGCCCTATGACCCAGCAATTGCAATGCTGGGGATTTACCTCAAAGATACAGAAGCAATGAAACGCCGGGACACCTGTACCCTGATGTTTATAGCAGCAATGTCCACAATAGCCAAACTGTGGAAGGAGCCTTGGTGTCCATGGAAAGATGAATGGATAAAGAAGATGTGGTTTATGTATACAATGGAATATTACTCAGCCATTAGAAACGACAAATACTCACCATTTGCTTCAACATGGATGTAACTGGAGGGTATTATGCTGAGTGAAGTAAGTCAATCGGAGATGGACAAACATTATATGTTCTCATTCATTTGGGGAATATAAATTATAGTGAAAGGGAATATAAGGGAAGGGAGAAGAAATGTGTGGGAAATATCAGAAAGGCAGACAGAACATAAAGACTCCTAACTCTGGGAAACGAACTAGGGGTGTTGGAAGGGGAGGAGGGTGGGGGGTGGGGGTGAATGGGTGACGGGCCCTGAAGGGGGCACTTGACGGGATGAGCATTGGGTGTTATTCTGTATGTTGGTAAATTAAACACCAATACAAAATAAATTAAAAAAAAAGACCAACCTCCAGCAAACATCACCTTTCTTGACTGCTCTTTTCCCCTCCAGACACTTACTACATTCTGGAGTTATGCTGTTTATTCATCTGTTTATCAGTTATTTAGTTGTTTCCAGATTGTAAGCTTCATGAGGGCAGCATACTTATCTTTCTTATTTTCCACAAGATTCCCGGGACTTAGAACACTGCCCAGAGAAGAAAGAATTTAGTAGAAGGTGTAACATCACCAAGATGGAGGCAGAGGTCTTTGCTGACTTTGCTCCCAATCACAAGAACAACTAACAACTATTCATGGACAAGACACAGCTAAAAGAACTTTAGTACATGAAGGTGATGCTGAAGAACCCCTGTACCATGGAGGCCACGACAGATGCATTAGAAGGGTAAAAGAAGAAGCTACGTGTTGACCATGTTGCCCCCTCCCACAGGCCAGGCAGCTCCATGCACAGAGGCTCCCCTCAACCTACAGTACCTCCAGGGCAGACATTCAGGTTCCCTAATGTAATAGGTAGCTATTTGAGAGGCCCCACTCTGATGTCACCCTATGAGGATTACAGGGGAATCTGTGGACATTGACCACTGGGAAGCCAATTATGATGGAGAACGAAGAAGGGCATGCAACAAGCAGCACCCAGACCTTGATAGACCAAACTCCTACCTGCAACATCCAAGGAGTAGTCCAACCAGTGGTTTTGTTCATCAGCAGAGCCAAGATGGTGGCTCAATCTGATCAGGGAACTTAGCAGGGTACAGATCTGCCTACTCAGCTCCTCAGTTGAAAAGTCTTACTGTCTCCAGAACTGGTTTGACCCCCTACATGTCACCCAGGGAGAGGAGCTGAGTCATAGCCTAGCTCGTTGTTGAGTGTAGCTCCCAACCCCACCCAATCATGAAGCCTGGATAAAACACCTGGAAATCTGTGTAGTTCAGCAACATTTAAACAAAGTCAAGCAGGCAGAGCAAAGCCAGGGGCCCCATTTGACCAGAGAATTTGGGGTGTAGGTCGGCTTGAATCAAGACCACAAACAAAAAGCCTTGTTGGTGTTAGTTCTCCAACCTGTCCTAGACAGAGAAACAAACTTAGAGCCCTATCAATTGCTGAACACAGACTTCAGGCTACCCAACCAGGGAATCTAAGCAGAGCACTCAGGGAGTCGCATAGCATGCTTGACACCCCCGCTTACAGTGGCACTTGAGCAGAGTGCAGCCCATGGTTTTTCTACCTGTGGAATAAAACTGGTGGCCCCATCTGGCCAGGGAATTCAGTTCATGGTCTTGCCCTAGAGCCTTTTCTGTTGCCCTGCCAGGGCAGAGAAGCTAACTCATAGTCCCACCTATTGCTGAATGGAGTCCCCAGCCCTGACCAGCTACTAAATCTGAGCAGAGAACCCAAGCAACTACAGAGCCAATTCTACAGCCTGGCTTGTGCAGGGAACCAGTCAGCAGTCCTATCCAACCATTCTCCACCAGCAGCAACCTCCCTACCTGCAAATTTAGAGCTTGGGCTTGCCCAAAAAAGAGATCCCGATAGGCCCTACTTCCCAAGGATGCTCTCAGCTGACAAATCCAGAAACCCAACACAGCTGACTGGTGAAGAAGTCTCTGCCAAAGTGAACCTGTAAAGTCTGGAAGACTCAAATGCATAGATACCAGCATAAGGAATCAAGGATGATAAGAACTCTGGCAAACATGATAGCATCAATAAAGTTCTAACAATTGACCTTAAAGAAATGGAGATTTATGAACTGTCAAATAATTCAGAATACTCCTCTTAAAGAAGTTTAATGAATTATAGGAAAAACAGAAAACTAAACAAATTTTGGTAAACAATGCATGAACAAAATGAGAAGTTCAAAAAAGAAATAGAAACCACCAAAACAAACAGACAGAAATCCTAGAGCTGAAAAAATACAATGAGTAAACTGAAGAATTGAATACGGAGCTTCAAAAGCAGATGCAACCATGCAGAAGACACAATTGGTGACCTATGGCTGGAAGTCCTAGCCACAAAAATTAGGCAAGAAAAAGAAATAAAAGACATCAGAATGGGAAGAGAATAAGTAAAATTGTTTTTATTTGCATATGACATGATTTTATATGTGGAAATCCTAAAGGTTCCACAAAAAAACCCTGTTATATCTAATTAATGAACTCAGTAAAGTTACAGGTTACAAAATTAACTCACAAAAATCAATAGGGTTTCTATATATGATAGATTATCTGAACAAGAAATAAAGAATACAATACTATTTATAATAGCATTAAAATTCTTGGGAATAAATTTAATCAAGGAAGTGAAGTATCTCTACACTGAAAACTGTAAGACACTGATGAAAGAAATCAGAGAAGATACAGATAAATGGAAAAGATATTTTGTATTCATGAACTAGAAGAATTAATACTGATAAAATGGTCATACTACCCAAAGCCATCCATAGAGTCAGTGAAATCTACATCAAGGTTCTAATGACAATTTTTAAAAAAGATTTTATTCATTTATTCATGAAAGACACAGAGAGAGAGAGAGAGAGAGAGAGGCGGAGACATAGGCAGAGGGAGAAGCAGATTCCATGCAGGAAGCCTGATGCAGGACTCAATTCTGGGACTCCAGGATCATACCTTTACCAAAGGCAGACACTCAACCACTGAGCCATCCAGACGTCCCTCCAATGGCAATTTTTAAAGAAGTAAAAAAAATTTAAAATTTATATAGAATCACAAAAGACTCCAAATAGCAAAAGAAATCCCGAGGAATAAGAACAAAACAGGAGGCACATACTTCCTGATTTCAAACTATGTTACAAAGTGATCAAAACAGTATGGCACTAACATAAAAAAGACACATAGACCAATGGAACAGAATCAAGAGCCCAGAGACAAACCCATGCATACACAGTCAACTGATGTTTGACAAGGGATTAAGAATACTTAATTGAGAAAAGACAGTCTCTCTTTTTTTTTTTAAGATTTTATTTATTTATTCATGAGAGACACAGAGAGAGTCAAAGAGAGGCAGAGAGACAGGCAAAGGGAGAAGCAGGCTCCATGCAGGGAGCCCGATGTGGGACTCGATCCCGGGTCTCCAGGATCAGGCCCTGGGCCAGAGGTGGCGCTAAACCGCTGAGCCACCCAGGCTGCCCCAAGAAAAGACAGTCCCTTTAATAAATGGTGCGGGAAAGTGGATTCTCAGATGCAAAAGAATAAACCTAGACCCTTATTGTATATCACTAACAAAAATTAATTGAAATGGATTAAAGACTTAAATGGCTTTAAGACCAAAACCCATAAAACTGAAGTAAACATAAGAAAAAAGCTCTTTGATGTGGGTCTTGGCAAATCTTTTTTGAATATGACACCTAAAGCATAAGGCAACAAGATCAAGTAAGACAACATAAAACTAAAAAGCTTCTGCACAGCAAAAGAAGTGGTCAACAGAATGAAAAGACAACCTACAGAATGGGAAACAATCTTGCAAACCATTTATCTGATAAGGGTTAATATTCAAAATATATAAAGAACTCATGTAAGTCAATAGCAAAACAAGTAATCTAATATAAAACTGAGCAAAGGACTTGAATAGACATATTTCTAAAGAAGATGTACAAAAGGCCAACAGGTACATGGAAGGGTGCTCCATATCACTCATCATCAGGGAAATGCAAATCAAAACCACAATGAGGCATCACCTCACACATATTAGAATGACCATCGTCAAAAAGACAAAAGATAACAAATACTGGCAAGGATGTGGAGAAAGGGAAGCCCTCTTGCACTATCAGTGGGAATGCAAACTGGTATAGCCACTCTAGCAAATACCATGGAGTTTCCTCAAAAAGTTAAAAATAGAACTACCCTATGATCCAGTAATTCCACTTCTGAGAATATAACTGAAGGAAACAAAAACACTATGTTGAAGAGATTATCTGCACCCCCATGTCCATTGCAGCATTATTTACCATAGCCAAGACGTGGAAATAGGTATCCACTGATGGATGAATGGATAGAGAAAATGTGATATACATATGCAATGGAATATTAATCAACTATAAAAAAGAAGGAAATTCTGCCATTTGTGATAACATGGGTGAACCTTGAGAGCATTATGCTAAGTGACATGAGTCAAAGACAAAAATCGCACGATCTCATGTTTACATGTAGAATCCTAGATACAAATTCATTGAAAAAGAGATAAGATTGGTGATCACCAGATTGGGCGGGGCAGTAGTCAGGGGATAGGGCTTGCATGAAGGTGGTCAAAAGTTACAAACTTCCAACTATAAGATAAATAAGTACTAGAGGTGTAATATATAGCATGGTGACTGTAACTAACACTGTTCTATATTATGACAGTTAAGAGAGTTCTCATCACAAGAAAAAACATTCTTTTCTTTTTCCCTTTTTCTGTATCTATATGAGATGATGGATGCTACTTAAACTTATTGTGGGATCATTCCACAATATATGTAAATAAATGCATTATGTTGTACACCTTATACAGGGCTGCATGAAAATTATATCTCAATAAAACTGGAAAAAAGAATTCAATAAGTAATTGTTGGATGAATAAGTGAACTGCTGATTCAAGGAAAGAATAATGACTCCTTGAAGGAGCAAGCCAAAAAAAACAAAAAAAAAACAAAAAAAAAACCAAGAAGTAAAGACGTGAATTACGTTGCTAGGTAAATAATATTTACATTCATTTTATATCAAATTTTCTAACGGCTCTTTCAGATTTAATCCCTGCCGAGGCAGAAAGGTGAAACTCTGGAATGAAGCATGTTGTCTCTGGACCCACGATGCTGCTCACTCTTTGATGTTGTGGGGCTTTAGACAAAGGCCTTCCGATGATCTGTCATGAGTGGCTATTCATTGCCAGCAGGGCGGAATGTGCTCCCTAGGGCTTGCTCCTAACAACTTCGTAAAGGATGAAGGGAGTTGTAAGCTGGCTATTTCTGGTCTCCAAGACACATTTGCCAACATTATTGCATGCTGGCATCCATGGCCATGTGCCTTTTGATGTTTCATTCATAAGAAGAATGTGATCATATTGCAAGAACGCATGTGTCCAAATCAAACATCTGGGGTCCCTGCACTCAAAGGCAGCCTTGATAACAACTAGAAGACCAGGCCCTTGATTTACAATCCCCTCCTTTTATTTTATGATGTCTATTTTATTGGGTCTTTCTTTAATTATTTTCCCTTGGTACATGTCTGAGAAACAAGACTCAAGACAGAAAATTTATTAGTATTATTTTGAGCATATTGTCTGAATTTCAAATGCAAAAGCTGTTCAGTAAAATATATGTGATATGTGTGTTGTATTTTAAAGGGCTGTCTCTTCCTTTTCTTCTCTCAAGATACCTAAAGAAGTGCCATATGGGCAGAAATGGAAACTCTTTGAAATTATGAAAAGTGGGCTCTCATAATCAATATGAGATTGTCAGCCATGATAAAATCAATTGTTTTTTCCATTTTGCAGTAGGCATCACATAATGGCAATCATTTAAAGGTATTTAGTGCCTATAAGCCTTTGACATATTATCCTGTTTTCTTATCCCATCAGTTTGACAGATAAAGAGAAAAACAAATTTTATTCCAACCTCCTAGATGAAAAAAATGAAATCTCAGAGGGGCCAAGCAACTTTCCCAGAGACACACAGCTCATTATGGCTGAGCTGAGGTTCTTCGATGCCTAGTCCAGCACACTTTCCACTCTGTCACACAGTCAGGAGAAGGGAAGAGACTTTTCTGAAAACCTTAGGCACAGAAACTACAAACCCATAAGGAATGATAACAATCTAAACTAATATTTACCAAGTGCTGCATATGTGCCCACCTCTCTCTGTCCACCCAACATTTATTGAGCTTCTCTTATATCAAGCTCTGTTCTGGGTGCTCATGGTATCACAGTGACCAAAATAGGGGAAAATGACTCTTGCTCTTCCAGAGCTCATGTTCTTTTTTTTTTTTTTTTTTTAAGATTTTATTTCTTTATTCATGAGAGACACAGAAAGAGAGAGAGGCAGAGACACAGGCAGAAGGAGAAGCAGGCTCCACACAGGGAGCCCGATGTGGGACTCGATCCTGGGACTCCAGGATCACGCCCTGGGCCAAAGGCAGGTGCTAAACCATTCAGCCACCCAGGGATCCCCTAGAGTTCATGTTCTAGATCTGGGTTTCTCATCATAGGTCTGACTCACATCTCGATTAGGTGTTTCTTTGGCGGAAAAGATAGAGTACTCTTGCGTGGAAGCATCCCTGCTTCCACCTGGCAAGTGCCGGTAACACCCCACTCTCAGTTATGACAACCTGAAATGTCTCCAGACATTGACAGATATCCTGTGGTTGAGAACTGTACTTCCAGAGGGAAAAATGGGGTAGTCAAAGAATGAGTAAGTGAATGGCATGGTGTGTTAGAGGTTCGTATATGCTACGGGTAATACTATACCACAGATAATAATGAACCAGGTAAAGGGACACCTAGGGGTGGGCAGCGTGGGTGGCAGTGGTCAAATGAGGCTTACTCGGAAGGTGGCACTGCCGCAAAGCTCTCAGGCAGATGTCTGGGGCCCCAGCATCCCGGGCGGCTGCCTGAAGCAGTGGCAAGCTGGGCCTTCCCCTGAAGCAGGTGGTGTGGCCGCAGCAGGGGGGCCTGTGCCTCCACGCAGGTGACGGTGCACAGGGCACAGGCCGAGCCGGACCGGCCCTAAGGGCCCGCAGGGCTCCGGTGGGGCAGGGAGACTGCTGGGGGAGGCGACAGGCCACAGCAGAGCTGTAGGGATGAAGATGCGCAGTGAAGCGACTTCTGGGTACAATTAGACTGGAGCCCACAGGATTTGCTGGCGCACTGGATAGGAGCCGTTGGAGGAAGAGGAGGATCAGGAGGCTTCCCGGAATTTTGGCCTGAGCCACTGAAGGATCGCAGGCCGGGACAGGAATGGGTCTGGGGGGAAGAGGAGCTCAGTTTGGTTCCTGGAAAGCTGGTGGCGTCTGTCACGTTTGCAGTGTTCTGCACGTGCGTGTGTATACACTGGCTTCTCCACACCCTGGGAGATGCCGCTACACCCCTTCCTGGCCATGAAGGCAGTGGTGCGGTGACTTGTCAACTGGTGCCTGGCAGGCGGTGGCGATGTCCAACCACACAGTTCCCAGGCCACTGCCACCTCCCCTGAGAACCACTCCTGGCAAAAGAGTAGCCGAGAGGCAACACAGTGACTGATCTCTGGAGGTGGTGCTGTCCACGTGTGTTTTCGGATGAGTAACTGCTTTAATTCTCCAAGGCTGAATGGAGGAAGGGGCAAGACTGGCTGAGTCCCCCTAACCCTTATGTAGTGGCTTCTCCCGGGAAAGCACAGCCAGGGGCCAGCCCAAGCCAAGCACTTACTCCCTCCTCCCTGTGCATTCTGGGCTGAACAAGCCCACTGAGCTGGCCTCTCTGTGGCCTCTGCAGCCTTTCTTTGCAATATTGGGTTTTATTTTTTTTTTCTTTCTGTATTCCTTTTTATTATTCTTTTGTGCTATATGTTGTTTCCTGCAGAGAGGAAGTTCCAAGGCTATGCCAGGATAAAGCACCAGGTTTCCTAGTCTGCCTCCAGAGCCCCCGCTTTGGAGAGGCTGTGACATCACTATGTTGAAAGGAAATGAAATTATTGGATTGATCTCATGTAGAACTCCATGATTGTCTGAGCATCCTGGCCACCTCTTGGATTCAGAGAAGTGTGATCCACTGAGGGGCCCTTGGTGACTTTGAGATGCTCTCTCCCCCCTCATCACCTGTGACCCTCTTCCCATCTGGCTCAGCTCTAGCATCACTCATCCTGCAACTCAGACTGTCTTGGCCACAGCCTCCGAACCCGATGCTCCTCCAGGCCAGCCCGGGACATCCACCACATCATATCTTGGTCAGGTCCCCAGAGATTGAGCAGCAACAGGGGTAGGGAGAATGGGACATGTGGGACCCAGGTCTAGAAAGGTGACTTCGCCAATGTAAATAGCCTTCCCCTGAGGAATCAGAGCTGACCCTGTGAGGCAGCAGAAACTAAGCGCATGTTTTCATATTAGATGTCTGTTTTAGGGAGACAGCTCCTACATGGGGGTGGGGGTGGGAGGCAATGAGGAGGGCAGTTAGGCATTGATCTGGGGGTCCAAGTAGGAGCTGGCAAGGGTCAGCTGGATCCAGTGAGGGTAAGCAGCAGGGCTTGACTTGGGCAGGACTTTACCAAGAAGCATCAGCAAGAGTTGAGGACAGAAGACTAGAGTAGACAAGAATGGCAGTTCCTTAGAATGGAGAGGATCTTGGCCACCTCAGCAGGATGTCCCTGGGCAGACATCAGGCAGCCTGCCCAAACCCCTCCCACGATGCAGAGGCCCCTGTATGGACAGGCACTTCCATTCTTATACAGGGTCCCCAGGTCTCTGCCACTCCCTACCCCACCCCCCCACCCCCGCCTCCCAAAATGCATACTTTCCTCTTTGGAGCTGCATAGGGTTGGACCATCATGACTTAAACAGCCACTCTATTTCCATTGACCTCCTCTCTTCCAGGTCCAGTACGGTTTCTCACCCTTCACTAGCTGCTCACCCCCAGTTAGTCCCCAGAGCCTGGGGACGCACGCCACACAGAGGCCCTGGGCTTCCCGGAAAGGAACAAGGGTTGACATCTACAATTTAAGTGGAACACTGCAAGTGTGGGAGAGGCTGCAGCAAAAACCTCAGAGCAAGCATCCCCAAGGGCCCATCCCTCCACAGAGACACAGGAAAAACGGGCAAAACTGGCAAGATCAACTTTGTTAGAAGTCTAGAAAAGAGTCACAAGTTTATAGCAAGCAAGTAAAACCAAGAGAAGGCTGACTTGGAGCATAATGGAAATCTCTGTCCGGTGCATGCTGACCACAAGCTGAGGGACCAGGGATCTCTAAGGTCACGTACGACAAGGAGCTCCGTCCTTACCCAGAATGACTCCTCACGTGGGTTTCGAGGAAGCCAGGCCAGTAGTGTTGCGTGTGGTCCACTCTGCTTCTTCCACAGGCCCCTGTAGTTAACCAGGACTCCCGACCCCCTGCATCTCCGTTCATGCACTGAATCTAATGGCTCGACATGATATGAATCCTATTACATTCCCTTTTATTTATTTAAGCACCAAAGCTCCTGTCTTTCAAAATCGTTTGAAGTTTTTATTTTACTATCCAGCTCACAGGCTCTCTCTCCAGATTTCTGTTTTCTGTAATTTCTAAACCATTCTGCCTATCTCTTCCTTAAAATTATTGATTAAAAAGTGTTAAGCTGAACTGGATCAATACAGAGCCCCAGGCACATCACGCAAGCCTTCCATTCAAATAACCCTGGTTCTGTGGGCACATTTATCCATCAGCTACAACCCACACAAGGTCTAGTACCCCCAGAAGGTTGCACTCAAAAAGGAAAATTAGTTTATTTTTGTTTGATCTATCTGTTTAAGAATCTACCCCAGAATTTTGCTTAAAATGGACTCAAGATGTTTTTAGTTTCTTTAATTTCTTTTTCTCCTTTTTTAGAAAAGTGATCCAGTCCTCCAGGCCCTATCTGCTAGAAGGAGGGCTGTGGGCTTGCCTAAAGTCCTGTCTCCAGGCAGAAGCTCCAAAGGAGCTGTGGTGAGAGTGCAGAAGCTCTTTCCCCATGGATACAAAATCACAGAGGACTGAGAGACCGTCTGGCTGGAGAAACAAACAGCTTCAGGTTGTTCCCCTAGACAGGAAAGAAAGGAGGTTGAGTGGGAGGGATGCTCATCCCTCCTCCCCTGTGTGTCCCGGTCACACTTGCTCCACAAGACCCTACTCACTCACCGCCCCTGCTCACTTCTCCAGCCAGAAAGAATCACTTTTTAAAGAACTTTCATAACACATTCTCTGTATTTCCTTTTTTTTTTTTTTTTTGGTGTATTTTTTATTGGAGCTCGATTTGCCAACATATAGCATAACACCCAGCGCTCATCCCATCAAGTGCCCCCCTCAGTGCCCGTCACCCAGTCACCCCAACCCCCCACCCACCTCCCTTTCCACCACCCCTTGTTCATTTCCCAGAGTTAGGAGTCTCTATATGTTGTCACCTTGACTGATATTTCCCACTCATTTTCTCTCCTTTCCCCTTTATTCCCTTTCACTAATTTTTATATTCCCCAAACGAATGAGACCATATAATGTTTGTCCTTCTCCGATTGACTCATTTCACTCAGCATAATACCCTCCAGTTCCCTCCACATCAAAGCAAATGGTGGGTATTTGTTGTTTCTAATGGCTGAGGAATATTCCATTGTATACATAGACCACATCTTCTCTATCCATTCATCTTTCGATGGACACCGAGGCTCCTTCCACAGTTTGGCTATTGTGGACATTGCTGCTAGAAACATCGGGGTGCAGGTGTCCCGGCGTTTCATTGCATCTGTATCTTTGGGGTAAATCCCCAGCAGTGCAATTGCTGGGTCGTAGGGCAGGTCTATTTTTAACTCCTTGAGGAACCTCCACACAGTTTTTCAGAGTGGCTGCACCAGTTCACATTCCCACCAACAGTGCAAGAAGGTTCCCTTTTCTCCACATCCTCTCCAACATTTGTGGTTTCCTGCCTTGTTAATTTTCCCCATTCTCACTGGTGTGAGGTGGTGTCTCATTGTGGTTTTGATTTGTATTTCCCTGATGCCCAGTGATGCGGAGCATTTTCTCATGTGCGTGTTGGCCATGTCTATGTCTTCCTCTGTGAGATTTCTGTCCATGTCTTTTGCCCATTTCATGATTGGATTGTTTGTTTCTTTGGTGTTGAGTTGAATAAGTTCCTTATAGATCTTGGAAACTAGCCCTTTATCTGATATGTCATTTGCAAATATCTTCTCCCATTCTGTAGGTTGTCTTTTAGTTTTGTTGACTATTTCTTTTGCTGTGCAGAAGCTTCTTATCTTGATTAAGTCCCAACAACTTCATTTTTGCTTTTGTTTCCTTTGCCTTCATAGATGTATCTTGCAAGAAGTTGCTGTGGCAGAGTTCAAAAAGGGTGTTGCCTGTGTTCTCCTCTAGGATTTTGAGGGAATCTTGTCTCACATTTAGATCTTTCATCCATTTTGAGTTTATCTTTGTGTATGGTGCAAGAGAGTGGTCTAGTTTCATTCTTCTGCATGTGGATGTCCAATTTTCCCAGCACCTTTTATTGAAGAGACTGTCCTTCTTCCAGTGGATAGTCTTTCCTTCTTTGTCAAATATTAGTTGACCAGAGAGCTGAGGGCCCCTTTCTGGGTTCTCTATTCTGTTCCATTCATCTATGTGTCTGTTTTTGTGCCAGTACCACACTGTCTTGATGACCACAGCTTTGTAGAACAACCTGAAATCTGGCATTGTGATGCCCCCAGCTATGGTTTTCTTTTTTAATTTTCCCCTGGCTATTTGGGGTCTTTTGTGATTCCACACAAATCTTTTTTTTTTTTCTTAAGATGATTTTTTCCAACTCTCTGAAGAAAGTGCATGGTATTTTGATAGGGATTGCATTAAATGTGTAAATTGCCCTGGGTAGCATGGACATTTTCACAATATTAATTCTGCCAATCCATGAGCAGGGAATATTTTTCCATCTCTTTGTGTCTTCCTCAATTTCTTTCAGAAGCATTCTGTAGTTTTTAGGGTATAGATCCTTTACCTCTTTGGTTGGGTTTATTCCTAGGTATCTTATGCTTTTGGGTGCAATTGTAAATGGGATTGACTCCTTAATTTCCCTTTCTTCAGTCTCATTGTTAGTGTATAGAAATGCTACAGATTTCTGGGCATTGATTTTATATCCTGCCACACTGCCGAATTGCTGTATGAGTTCTAGCAATCTTGGGGTGGAGTCTTTTGGGTTTTCTATGTACAGTATCATGTCATCAGCAAAGAGGGAGAGTTTGACTTCTTCTTTGCCAATTTGAATGCCTTTTATTTCTTTTTGTTGCCTGATTGCTGAGGCTAGGACTTCCAGTACTATGTTGAATAGCAGTGGTGAGAGTGGACATCCCTGTCTTGTTCCTGATCTTAAGGGAAAAGCTCCCAGTGTTTCTTCATTGAGAATGATATTTGCTGTGGGCTTTTCATAGATAGCTTTTAAGATGCTGAGGAATGTTCCCTCTATCCCTATACTCTGAAGAGTTTTGATCAGGAATTAATGCTGTATTTTGTCAAATGCTTTCTCTGCATCTATTGAGAGGATCACATGGTTCTTGTTTTTTCTCTTGTTGATATGATCTATCATGTCGATTGCTTTATGAGTGTTGAACCAGCCTTGCATCCCAGGGATAAATCCCACTTGGTCATGGTGAATAATCTTCTTAATGTGCTATTGGATCCTATTGGCTAGTATCTTGTTGAGGATTTTTGTATCTGTGTTCATCAGGGATATTGGTCTATAATTCTCCTTTTTGGGGGGGCCTGGTTTTAGAATTAAGGTGATGCTGGCCTCATAAAATGATTTTGGAAGTATTCCATCCCTTTCCATCTTTTGGAACAGTTTTAGTAGAATAGGTATGGTTTCTTCTTTAAACGTTTGATAGAATTCCCCAGGGAAGCCATTTGGCCCTGGACTTTTGTGTCTTGGGAGGTTTTTGATGACTGCTTCAATTTCCTCCCTGGTTATTGGCCTGTTCAGGTTTTCTGTTTCTTCTTGTTCCAGTTTTGATTGTGGTTTTCCAGAAATACCTCCATTTCTTTTAGATTTCCTAACTTATTGGCATATAGATGCTCATAATATGTTTTTAAAATAATTTGTATTTCCTTGGTATTGGTTGTTATCTCTCCTTTTTCATTCACGATTTTACTAATTTGAGTCCTTTCTCTTTTATTTTTAATAAGGCTGGGTAATGGTTTATCTATCTTATTAATTCTTTCAAAGAACCAACTCCTGGTTTTGTTTATCTGTTCCACGGTTCTTCTGGTCTCTGTTTCATTGAGTTTTGCTCGAATCTTTATTAACTCTCTTCTTCTGCTGGGTGTAGGTTTTATTTGCTGTTCTTTCTCCAGTTCCTTTAGGTGCAAGGTTAGCTTGTGTATTTGAGTTTTTTCCAATTTTTTAAGGGATGCTTGTATTGTGATGTATTTCCCCTCTTAGGACTGCTTTTGCTGTATCCCATAGATTTTGAACGGCTGTATCTTCATTCTCATTAGTTTCCATGAATCTTTTTAATTCTTCTCTAATTTCCTGGTTGACCCTTTCATCTTTTAGCAGGATGGTCTTTAACCTCCACGTGTTTGAGTTTCTTCCAAATTTCTTCTTGTGATTGAGTTCAAGTTTCAAAGATTTATGGTCTGAAAATATGCAGGGACAATCCCAATCTTTTGGTATCAGTTAAGACCTGATTTGTGACCCCGTATGTGGTCTATTCTGGAGAAAGTTCCATGTGCACTTGAGAAGAATGTGTATTCAGTTGCATTTGGCTATAAAGTTCTGGAACTATCTGTGAAATCCATCTGGTCCAGCGTGTCATTTAAAGCTCTTGTTTCTTTGGAGATGTTGTGCTTAGAATATCTGTCATTTGTAGAAAGTGCCGTGCTGAAGTCTCCCAGTATTAGTGTATTATTATCTATATCTTTACTTTGGTTATTAATTGATTGATATACTTGGCAGTTCTCACATTAGGGACATAAATATTCATGATTGTTAGGTCCTCTTGTTGGCTCGATCCTTTAAGTATGATATAGTGTCCCTCTTCATCTCTTACTACAGTCTTGTCTTTGGAATAAACTTTAATTTATCTGATATGAGATGGTTTCCTCTGCTTTCCTTAGAGGACCATTTGAATGGTAAAAGGCTCTCCAACCTTTCATTTATAGGCTGGAGGTGTCCTTAGGTCTCAAATGAGTCTCTTGTAGACAGCAAATAGATGGGTCTTGCTTTTTTATCCAGTCTGAAACCCTGCATCTTTTGATGGGATCATTTAGCCCATTCACATTTAGAGTTACTATTGAAAGATATGAATTTAGTGTCATCATAATACCTATTCAGTCCCTGATTTTGTGGATTATTTCTTTGGGCTTCCTGTTTCTTTTACAGAGATCCCCCTTAATACTTCTTGCAGAGCTGGTTTGGTGGTCACATAGTCTTTCAGTTTCTGCCTATCCTGAAGCTCTTTATCTCTCCTTCTATTTTGAATGAGAGCCTTGCTGAATAAAGTATTCTTGGCTGCATGTTCTTCTCATTTAGGACCCTGAATATATCCTGCCAGCACTTTGTGGCCTGCCAGGTCTCTGTGGAGAGGTCTGCTGTTAATCTAATATTTCTCCCCATATAAGTTAGGGATCTCTTGTCTCTTGCTGCTTTAAGGATTTTCTCTTTATTTTTGGAATTTGCAAGCTTCACTATTAAATGTCAAGGTGTTGAACGGTTTTTGTTGATTTAATTGGGTGACCTATCTCCTGGATCTGAATGCTTGTTTCCCTCCTCAAATTAGGGAAGTTCTCAGCTATGATTTTTTCAAATATGCTTTCTTGTCCTTTGTCCCTCTCGGTGCCCTCTGGTACCCCCATTATACATAGATTTTTCCTTCTGAGGCTGTCATTTATTTCCCTTAACCTTTCCTCATGGTCTTTTAATTGTTTTTCTCTTTTTTCCTCAGCTTCCTTCCTTGCCACCAACTTGTCTTCTATGTCACTCACTCTTTCTTCCACCTCATTAACCCTCATGGTTAGGACCTCCAGTTTGGATTGCATCTCATTTAATTGATTTTTAATTTCAGCCTGATTTGATCTAAATTCTGCAGTCATGGAGTCTCTTGAATCCTTTATGCTTTTTTCCAGAGCCACCAGTAGCTTTTTAATTGTGCTTCTGAATTGGCTTTCTGACATGGAATTGTAATCCAAATTCTGTAACTCTGTGGCAGAGAGTACTGTTTCTGATTCTTTCTTCTTGTGGTGAGTTCTTCTTTCTAGTCATTTTGCCCAATGCAGAGTGACTAAAAATGAGCTGTACTTGTTAGAAGCGCAAACTCTTCTCTCTGTAGCGTTCCAGCTGTTCTCTCTTTAAATCTCAGGTCGAACTCATAGGTTTTCAGGATGATTTGAAAGTTATCTAGGTAAGTTGGTGGGGCCAGGTGACTTTGGGACCCTACTCCTCCGCCATCTTGCCCTGACCCCTCTGTATTTCCATTAGAGTACCGTGAACTCTTTACTTTGTATTGAAAGCTCAGGTCACATTTAAAGGAAGACTGCATTGAGAGAAGTGGGCTCAAGTCCAAACTGTGCCACTTACCAGTTCTTAGTCTCTGTAAGCTTCAGTCTCTTTGTGCCTAAAATAGGAATACCATTAGGACCTATTTTATAGAATTACCATAGGATTAAATGAGATAATGCTTGTTAGCACAGTGCTTGGCACTTAGAACTCATATTGTCTCTTCTCTTATAAGCTCAGTGTGGCACCCAGAAACAATCCAACCACTGGGAATGGATGTGATGGCTGGAACTGGGGCAGTCATTTTTTTAGATGTGCCACAACAGCATAAGGATAAGACCAGAACTATGGTCAACAGCTATCACTGAACCCCTGAATCAAAGCCAGAGCTTAATATTATGTGAAGGGAAAAAAATGTTTTCTAAAGACACTATATCAGTTTTCCTGCCACTTTTGGTTACCCTTTCAGCCAGCCTGCCCTAACTCAAGCCACTAACTGTATATAATTTGTCATGAGTTACATCTGCACTTAAGAAAGTCAGAAGTTTGTAGTGCGTATGTGGGGAATAGATGCCGTGTGTGTGTGTGTGTGTGTGTGTGTGTGTGTGTGTACTCAGGTGCCTTCAGGAAAATTCAAGCTGTTTGTTCACTATCCAATTCTATGTCTCATTACTGGGCAAGATCACTTGAGAGTCTTCTCGTTTGCATATGAAGTAGCAGGCAGCAGGTGTTTCTGGCAGGACAGTTGTGAGGGAGAGGCCTACCACATGCTCATTTACTAAGCTGAAAGGAAGCTCCTTGCTGGCTGAAGGAGAGGCCATAGCAAAGGCCATAGCAAAGGCCAGTGTGGGCCATGGTGTCAGGATGCCCTGGGAGTACCTGAAGAAGGAAAGGCAAACCCAGGTACAGGGCAGTTGGAGAGGGAGGGAGCCAGGAAATACTCAAAGATTCAACCAGTAATTTGAAGCAGGATCAAAAGCCCGCGGAGTGGGTGGCTCCCGCTCACCTTCCCCAACCCCTGGGGATATACAAGCACAGTTGGAAAACCTCCAGGTCTCACTCATAACCTGGGGACCCAACAAGCACAGCAGAGGGGAGGGACGTGATAGGGTGGCCCCAGGGGAAAGACACAGCTGGCTCTCAGGCTGGCATAGAGGGTGGTGGGGAGCTGAATACTATGGCAGGGGAAGAGAGAGAAGTGGCTCCTGTCCTGTCCTGAGATGGCAGGACCCAGTGCTCTGGCCCATCTGCCTGCTAGTTCCTCTCCTAGCACAGCCTGGCCCAGGGGCAGTGTGCGTGGGGGGCGTGGTGGGACGGGGGTGCTGGCAGGGGCTCTGCACAAGTGGTCACCCCAAGGTGAACAAATACAAGAGGCTGCCGACACCTTCCCCCACACCATCCCAGCACCCAAGATCTGAAATCTTCTGGATTTTTCCCTGGGGATGTGACAGCAGTCTTGCATTTGTTCAGTCACACGAGAAAGGGCAGTGTAAATGAGGGTTTGCTCCCAGCTTCAGTCATCCCATCTGAGAGTGGGTCAGAAACCTCTTGCTGAACAGAGGTTGTGGGGTGGGAGTTGGGGGCCTCATGGAACTTTCCAGGGTGTGTGAAACCTTTTGTTTTGATGTGGGTGGTTTCTACTTGGATGCATATATATCTACACATTTACCAGCTATCCATGTGAGATTGTATGCTTCACTGCATGTTGAAATAAGGCCCTGCTTTAGAAATTAGTGGCACAGGCTGCCTCTGGTGTGGTCTAAGTGGCCCAGGGCATCTCCTCCAAAGACATTCACTCCACCCCATTCCCCCTCTCATTGGTGCTAGAAATTCTACTGTTACAAACGATCTCCTTTGGCTGAAAGTTCTGTCTTGAATTGGTACAGCAGTCAACTGTTGCCTTGTCTCACTTCTACTTCACGGGGCAGATAGGGATGGAGAGAGAGGACCAAATATACACTTTTCCCATGTCTTATCTCTGCCCAAAGCAGACTATGTATGAAGAGCTTTGCTCCTCCCTCTGGAATAGAGAAAGGAACAGATGAAAAAGCAAGCCACCCGCCTTCTCCCCAACAGGCCAGGACTCCAGGGACTGAGGGCACAGGGACTAGAGAAGATGACAGTAGGGTGTCCTGGGGCCCTAATGAGGGAGGGGACAGGCTC
The DNA here is from genome assembly GCF_048164855.1 of Canis lupus baileyi. Taxonomy (NCBI): domain Eukaryota; kingdom Metazoa; phylum Chordata; class Mammalia; order Carnivora; family Canidae; genus Canis; species Canis lupus. Next base: position 37,501,014 of record NC_132848.1, read on the forward strand.
AGGGACAGCCACATGGCCAGCTGGCCCCTGCTGCTGGGGGTACATATAGCTCCAGGCTGATCCTGCCCCCTATTTGAATCAGGCAAGGGGAAACTAGCCCAAGAGCTCACCAACTTCAACCGGTACATTTTGAGAATGTGGATTAACCACTTTTTAACATCCCAAATCATCTCCCTCCCCCACTTCACCCAGCACATAATAGGAGTTGTAGCCTTAGGAAATTCAGAATATCCAAAGTTACGGTGAATTGAGGAATATTTTAAAATTCTTTTGCACGTACCAGCCATGACAATATCTAGTTGTGCTTGAAAAACCATTGTACGTAAGTGTGCAAGGTGAATGGCTTCAGGCTGCAGTTACCCCAGTGCCTCCCTGCTCTTACAGCCCAGTGGGGGCCAAGGGCTGCATGTAGACCCACTGAAGCAGCGTACACACCCCTGATGGAGATGAGAAAGACAACTGGAAGGGAGGGAAAACCAACATGACGAGTGATGTAAAGCAAATCTTCCCTGTGCTGAATGAGCTACCAGCTGTCCCTTGGCATATATTTTCACAAACATATCTAGAATTTCTCAGAAATACTGAATGGGAAATTCAGCTTAAGCTCAGGGATTCTTTTGTGCACAAGTACACATATGTAGGTGCATGTGCGCACACACACACATACACCGAGAGCCAGTGTACCAGTCTCAGGGTCCCCCCAGAGCCTTGATCTAAGCAACTTATATCCTATAGGCTCAGTGTTAATATAGGGCATCTGCATCCCCTGGAACTCAAGGGGGAAATATCAGGCAACCTGGGAAGCCTGACTCAAGTCTCACCTCACTCCCAGTAGAGCAGCATCGCTGGGGAGGCCCCAAGGGCCTGACCACGGCCAGGGAAGCTGAGTGGATCCCTGTGCCTCGGGGCCTGGGCCCCACCTAGGCTGGCCTCTGTTTCCTCATCTGTGACAGGACGCCACAGAACTGGCAGTCTCTGCCACAACTGCAGTTCTCTGTTTTTACTACTTTAAAGAGATAAGAAGAATCTCACCAACATCCCTAGAACACCAAGGAAATCAAGGAAGCACCAAAGAAATAAGATCATAGATCAGGCAGGATGCATGTTAGCAACTTCCCCTTAATTTGGGCTTGTAGGTTACGGCTGGGCAGGCTGCTGGGCCCTCAGCTCCGGGGGACAGCGAGGGGCCCGGGCAAGTCCCCAGAATGTCTGTGAGGACCTGAAGATGCTGACAAGTACTGTCCATTCCACAGCCAAGAAGGAAGCCTACCTTCACCACTTATCTATGTGTAAAAGCAGCAACTCTATTTGTGTGTGTGTATGTGTACATATATGAACATATATACATAAAAGCAGAAGAATAAAAGGTTTCTCTATGCCAATTTCTTCATAGAAATGGAGCAAGTTTGAAAAACTCTGCTGGAAGGATGCCCTCTAAGCTAAAAAAATCAGTATTGACTTCCTCAGGGTGCTGGGACTATGAATGTTCTTTGCAACATTTTGACTTCTTCCAAATTTTGTACATTGAGCATGTGAGTTAACTACAGGTACATATGTTACATTTACAATTGAACTTTTAATCTCAGAGAAATTCATAAAGTGTAAGACAGTCATTAAAGGCCCGAAAGGAAGACCATTCTCTGTGACACATGGGGGAAACTGAGGCCCAGAGCAGCAGTTGGATCATCTTGGGATTGGTACTTTGTCCTTGGTCTCTGTACATTTGCTCAGCGAAGCCAGCCCAGGGAGAGTAGCTTGCATGCAGAACGGTCCAACTCTCCCACTTCCCGGAACTCAGAATAATTCACTGGATCTTTATAATTTAGAAAATGGAGCCTGGTCTAGTCCCAAAGTTCTCAAATGCAAGTAAGGGTGAGAGCAAAGCAGGCTCATCCACGTGTGGGCTGGGATGTGGAGAGAGGCGGGCAGCTGTGCAGGAGTTCCTCACTGAGTACAATGAATAGACCATGACATGTGGGAGCTGGGTCAACATTCAGTCAGATGCTTGCTTATTCCAAAGGCATATTTATTCACCATGGAACCAAGTCAAGGTGGAGCTAGACACATGTCTCCAAGAGAGCAGCCAAGGTGACAGGGTGTATTCAGTTACTGAAACTCAGTTCCTTCCTTATTTCTACATTTTCAGCTTCTAGATACATGGATCAAGTTTTCCATTTTTAATCAGCTGTAACTGCAAAATTTTCTAAGGATTGCTCCGCATGCCTCAAGATGTGCAGCTCTGAGGTGGAAATGGAGTTCTCATTACATGAGGTGAGCGGGTCTGGGAAGGCTGCACTGGGAGCCCCAGGGACCCAGTCAGCTCTGCCATCAGGCTTGTGGGGCATCGGAAAGCCCCCCCTCCATTGTCCCTTACCCCTCGGGGGTGCTGGTGCTCTTGTCCCGCTATCCTTCCCTACATTTCAGGCTTGAAGGCACAAAGGCATTTCCTAAGGGTCCTCTGTGCGTTCATGTTCTGCCAACAAGACACACTGCCATCAAGTGCGGGTCGCACCAGGGATAGAGGTTCTCATGCTGCGGCATGGTGGCTTATGAGCAAGCTCATTGGAGGTGTTCAGGCACGCGGTCCCACATCCTAGTGGCAGAGGACACGTGGTTACAGCCATGGTTGGTGGGAGCATGCAACTCCCTGACCCCTGGAGGACAACTGTACTGTCTGACCTTAACACTAGATGTTGGACCTAGGCCAGACCTGCCTCTAGGCCAGCTGGTGATTTTACAGGCCTCTAAGTCCTTGGAACTTAGAGTTTCTGTTTTCCAAACTACATCTTGATTGGAACCTGCTCACAGGTCCAAGCTGTGTTTGAGATCCACCAACTCCCTGCCCGCCCTTGGGACAAGGCGGCCCGTGGCTCCTTTGTCCCACCGCACAGTATCCTCATTGTGTTCTCCCCTCCATCCGCCGTGTGCTCCCTGCCTCTGTGTTCTGTTTGTCTCCCCCCTCCACCCACCCCAATGAGAGGGCAGCTTTCTACCCCACCTGTGTGTGTCACCGCAAAAGTGATCCTACATGGGACCATGTTTTCTCCAGGTCCTGCCCCCAACTAACTGCCCCCAATGGCTTCCGGAGATGTCACCCCTTCCACCTCCCAGAGATAGCCCCTGCTCTCCCTCCCCTCTCCCCACCCCAATCAGTTCCACCCTCCTGACCAAGGGGGCCCCCCGTATTTATCATGATTACCCAGGCTATAAAAATGATCAGCCCCGAATCCTGACAGGATGCTCCCCATTCTGACAGGTCAGTGAGCACCAGCATCCTGGCACAACCCCTGGGTGAGAATTGTCCGTGTTTAATGAACCACATCACAGAAATGGTGAGATAAGAGCAGAATAATGGAGGTCCTGGGAGAGAGTAGGGCAAGGAGGACAGGCTTGGGATGGAATCGTTAAATAAACGCCACATTTATGCAAATATCTTGGGCCAGCTGCATCATCTCCTCTGTGCTTTTCAGAAGTCTATAAATATCTCTGGAAAATGAGACAATGACTTAGAGCTTCCAGATGCCGCTTTCCTAAGGACTGTGGGGCATGGTTCCCAGTAAATTCATTGCCCTGGGGCCAGGCCCCCAGAGGGAGGCTGGGGCTGGCAGGCTGGCACTGGAGTAGCTCAAAGCCCGGAGGGCTCCTGGGGCTCCCTGTGGCTGAGCCTTCCGTCACCCTCAGCCCCCACCTGCAAGGTGGTGCCGTGGGCAGGACAGGCCCGCTGCCTTTGCCACCGCGGCTTCGCGGCCACCACCCAGTGACCCTCTAGCTGACAGGGCCCCCATGGGTCTCCAGTTGAAGTTTGGGCAGAAAACTCTCCTGGTTGCACAGTACAACCCCTCCCTGCTGCAGAGGCCTTGCCTGGCATTCGAGCACTTGATAAACACGAAGAGTAAGTACTGATGTAGACAGTCCTCATCTTCCTTGAAAACTGCTAAGGACCTAGTAGGGGCCAGGCTAGGGCCTACAAGGTCGCAGCCCGGCAGACCCAGGCCCGAGGGTGCGCAGAGGATGAAGTGAGTGCCCAAGGGCAGCTCAGAGAGAAGCAAATGTCTGTTCTCAAGTTCCCGGGGGGGTGGTGGTGGCGGGGGGCGGACAGGGAAATACAACAGTGTGCGCGGAGCAGCTGGCAGGAGGCTCTGCAAAGACCTCTGCTCCCCTCGCCCTGGACCAGCCACCAACAGCCGAGGCCCACCGCTCCCCTGCGGGCCCTCCTGAGAGGTCCAGAAGAGATACATCCCACAGGGGGCTGAAGGTGGCCTGCTGTCGACTATGCCATCTGCTCAGCCCTCGGTCTACCCTAATTATCAGACGGTGATTTTCCTGCCGCAAGTGTCAGAGTCAAGGTCAGGACAGTCCTCTGTCACTAAGAGCCAGTAGAAACAATTTGAGGTACCACACCGCCATTTACATTACAGAAAATACAGAAATCCAGTTCCTCCTTACATAATTCATACAGCGCATAGATCAAATTAATAAACATGCTGACCCCTTTCTTGAAAAATGTCTCTAGTTTAAAGTATTAAAATGGTAGATTTATGGGGGACACTGACAACTGATTCAAGAGAACTAATTAGGTTGTAACATGCATAATCATGTGCTGTCAAAGGAACACCATAGGAACAGACACTGACACCTGCAAATGTATTTCCTGAACCTACAGAAACCCTAGGTATTCAAAAATTCATTTCAGAAGGTAAGTAGGTAATAGTAAAGACACATGAGTAAATGCTTGATTTTTAATCAAAGATGAGCAATAGATTAAACCCAAGAGACCGAAAGACAGGAACACAGCCATTTCCTCTTTCTTTTTCAGACTCTTCCCTCCTACCGGTGACTTTCAGAGACACTACTGAGCTCTGTTAACCATGTACGGCCTGACTGTGAATCTTTCCTTTAGACCCTGGAGGGCCACACAAGTGCTTCTTAGGCATCGTCACGTATTTTATCCAAGGGATATTTAACAAGCACCTGCTGTGTACCAGGTACTGTGCTCAGCAAGATAGAGCACTGCAGGACACTGGTGTTGAACAAGACCCTCGCCTTTGGGGGCTGAGGGACCAAAGAACAAATTACTCTGAGAAGAAAAGATCTTCAGAACACTGTACCTAAGGTACCCTGAGGTATCCTAAACCCTCCGCAGCTTATAATTCAATAGGAAGCAGCACCAATGAGTTACCCTGGCTACAGAGTCGGTGCAGAAGTTAGGTCACAAATGCTATCACTCAGGAGAAGGTTTTGAGCTCTGCTGGTGGAATAGGAGGAAGAAATACACAGAATAAATGCCAAGACCCCATTTTCAAGGACCCTACCATTGAGTATCTTGGGAGAAAAACCATAAGAATTAAGTAATCATAACTGATGGTGCTAGAGCAGTCACAGGGGTTACTGCAAAGGCATGAAGAAGACTTGGGGACTCTGAAGAGAGTGAAAGGACAAGATGCAGACTAGAAGAACCGTCCTCGTTTCAATAATAATAAAATAAGCAACTCAGTTCTTAAGAATGGGCAAAAGACTTGAACAGATACTTGATGAAAGAACATATATAGAACATGTATCTATTCTATGAACAAGCAATTTTCCTATTTATCCAATAGAAATGAAAACATCTGTCCACTCAAACACTGATACAAGAATGTTCATACAAGAATGCTCCTCCTTGAGGAGGGTCTGGGAGGGGGGCAGGAGGGACCACACTGGGCGATGGAAGCACTCCATGTCTTGACTGGAATGGAGGTTTCACAGGTGTGTGTATTTATCCAAACTCATCCAGCTGAACTCTTAAGATCTGTGTCTTTTATTTTATGTAAATTATACTCAATTAAAAAAGAAAGATGTTAGGGAGTGAGAAAATCTACACAGGAGCCCAGGATCCCCTGGGGAGAGGAGGGATGGGCATCTTCTTCTTTTTGAAGTTTCAGCTTGAGTAGACATTTCTAACACATTGTCTCAATTAAGAGCAGCGGCAGCTGAAGAGGTCAGAGGCCTCTGGAGAGGTTTGGTCATAAGGAAAGGGGGTGTCTGCCCTGGTGATCCTGGCAGAACTCCAGACTTGGATGGGAGGAAGAGCCGATTTGGGGCAGGGCACAAAGGCTTGATCTCTGGGCACAGAGTACAATGAGGGCCTGCCCCGCTGGATGTGCTGGGCTTCCTGCCGGGGCTCTGCCAGGGCACCTCGGAACCAGGAGAAGCAGCAGGGCTCATTGGGAGACCCCACAGAAGAACAGGCTTCCAGAGCCCTTTGAGGTTGACTCTCAGATGGATAGGATAAGGGTTGACTCCATGATAAAAGTAATGCTTTGTGCAATCTAGGAGTTAATCGGATAGTTTTCTTCTAGTAATAGCCTTGACAAATTCACCCCTGCTTCCCAAATGGATTCTTGCCTACCACACTTATTTATTATTTCCTGAATTATGATTGAAATGGATTCAGCATCTATCACATGCTGGGCTCTCTGCTGGGCACTGAGACCCTGCAGTGAGGATAATAGATAAATCTTCGCACTCATGATGGGAGACAAGCAAAGCACCCAAGTCTCAGGGGGAGACTAGGGCCATGGCAGAAAATGAAGCTAAAGGTACAAGAAGAGGAGCATGGACCACAGTGTGGGTGCGGGGACTACTGTACAAAGTGGGGCACGGAGAGCTTCTCCTAAGACGGTGGGTGTGGAGCAGTCACTGCAGGGCAGTGAACGTGCCAGGCTGGGGTGATGGGTACATGCTGTTTGAAGTGCCTGGTGGGACGGAGCAGGACGTGGAAGGCGTGGCACACTTGGGCCATGGGACTGATGCTGTGGTGGGAGCCCGAGAAGTTTCTGACTGAGGAGGGAGTCGAGCCCACACTGTAAGGTGTGCTCTGCCGGCTGTTTCAACAGCAGACCATAGGGAGGAGGGCTCTCCTCACTTTGGGGGATTTCAGCTTCCACCTGCCTGTCAGCAGCAAGCTGTTCCCCCAAAAGCCACAGACCCATGAGGGCAGGTTGTTGTCCCTGGCCCTTTGTGCAAGTCCCTACTGTGTCCATAACCACAGCTGGGCACTCTGCATGGATAGGACCTGCCCCCATAGCCCAGAATCTCCATCACTTCTAGAGCAGATGGCAGCTTCTGAGCAGCATTTCTTGGTCCAATCCATGCACTGCTGGCCACATTGTGAGGTGGCACTTCGTGAGGCAGAACAGCAACCAAGACCTCAGCCCAGGACAACTCTTGCCATGGTGGGAGCTACCAGACTGCCCCACGATGTTCCCAGACCCCGACACCAGGGTGCCTTGTGGGGCCACCTGGGGTACACCCAGTGACAGTCCGGGCCTACCTCAGAGGAATGAGCAAAGCCCTAACTACCAGCATGTTCTGGTTAAGAAAACTCAAAACACTCATTCCTACTAGTTTTCTGGATTTAGAATGAGCATGAAATTTCACCAAGAACCCATTTGATTCCTTGCCAGGAGAAAACCTGGCAGGAACGGGCACTCCAGGGCATTGGCTGACAGCATAATGAACAAAGGTGCTCTTTTAGGTAGGCCCAGGTACCTGGGGCCAGGTGACCAGCCCAACCTCCAGCCCATAGAAAGAGGCCTCTCTTCCCTGCCCCACCACCATTTCCTGTTAGTGATAACCCCTTGTAAGAAGCTGCACTTCCCTTTGTTGCTCTTGGGCACAGAAACTATAAAGAAGCTAAACCAAGGTCATCAAAATGCTTTTTAAAAAATTGGAATACTTGTGCTTTACCATTTTTTGCCCCAGAAACACTCAGAATTAAGAATTGGTTTGAACCCATCAGCCAGCTCGGTCCAGTGAGAACAAGTCACAAAGCACTTCACCACAAAGTGTGTCTCTCATTTGCCGCTTTAGAAAATCAGACTTGAGTCAAAGCTTACTGCAAAAAAGCTTTCCCAAAAGTATAAATATTGTAATATGTTAAGCCCACCCTTAAGATATTGATATAGCCTGTGACACTATGTCCATCTTTCTATAAACTATGCCTTCTATGTTTGTTTTTATTAAAGATATTTAAACTTAGGTTTAAGGACATTCTGACATTTCTTAAGACACTGGAGAATTCCTGGGACATTGGAAACCAATGTTAGTCACTACTGTTAAAATTTGTGATTACTGTTAGTGATTGAATTTTAAAACCAAAACAAACAAGAAGAGAATAAACGCTCCTTTCATTCAATTATTTGCCTGTTTAGTGACCGTTTATTAAGCACCAAATATTTGACAAGTTCCCCCAACCTGCACAATCTGTTAGAAAGTGGCCCAGACTGGGAATGAACCCTACCTAACCCTCAACCAGCAATAGGACCCTGACCCTGAGGACCACCTCCTTGGGACTCTAAAATGTTATAGAATAAACTGGGCAGTAGCCAGGCCTCTCCCATCAGCCAGCTCGGTCCAGTCAGAACAAGTCACAAAGCACTTCACCCCAAAGTGTGTCTCTCATTTCTTAAGATGTCAGAAGCAGTCTAGCAATTTTAGTTAAAAAATAAAAAAGGATTTAGAAAATCACAAACATGGAGTTTTCTTGAGCAACCATAATAAAAGCAAAGGACATTGGTGGCTCAGTCAGCTGGGGTTTTTTTATTTGAAAAGAACACATTCTTTCATATAACTTACCCTTCTCTCTTTTAGGTTATTATTTCTAAGGTTGATATGTTAAATATTGGTTTGACCTGAGGAAATATTTGAAAGCAAACCTGCACACTTTCTCGGCATGCTCTCTAGTATATATGGAGCTCTAGTATATAATACGTGGAGCTCTGTAGTATTGCTTGAACACCAGAATGGGTTTTGACGCCTCTAATGCAAGCATAGGGTCATGGAGAAATGCCCCTCTGGAACAAGAACCGTTTCTATTGGATAAATATTTTGATCAGCTGTTTGGGACCTTGATGGGGAAAGGGGCGAATATTCAAGAGGGAAACAGAAGATGTTGCAAACTCAAGTCTTCATGAACAAACAGGAGCCATTACCATCGCGGAATCAACATGGAAATCGTTCTCTTCCCAAGACTCAGGATGAGACTTCTTGCACCACAGCAGCGCAGGGCAGACAAGAAAGTTGCAAACAGATGCAGCAACTAGCTGTCGTCCCATCTAGGTTCCAGAGCAGACAGATGAAGACGCTGCCCCCAGCAGGCCTTACGCAGAGAGCAGTATAGGCAGTTAATCTCCTGAGAGCCTATGCTGTTGGAAAGAATAGTCACAGAAATTTGTTGAAGATGTTATATTCTAAGCCATCCTATTGAGCAACTGCAGACAGAGAGGCTGAAAGCTATCTCTGCAATTGGTATGGGAAGTCCTGATAAAACAAAGCAAGAATCCCACAGCAGATGGTATGGGATACAAACAGTGCGGGATACACAGGAGATGGACAATGGGGAAACCAGGGCAGAGGAAGTGGGACTTACTCACACCTGGCTAAATTAATCGTATGCTGTCTAGTGAGGAGGGATGGGGAGCTAATACCAAACTAAGTACCACATTTTGTAGAAATTATATGTTTATACATACCATACACATCCTAAATGTGCAGTAAACTGTACATTGTCTCCTGCAGTGTGGATTCAATCCTTTATAGTTAATACTTCCATCTCAAAAAAAATGTAAGAACATTGAACATTTTTTAGTATTAAAAAGACTTATTAAAGTCCCTAAGACCCATTAGACCCAAATGGCAATTATAATCAAGCATTAGGAGCCTGGAGAGGGACTATCGGATACACAGCCCCTTAAAATCTTTAAATCTTGGCTGTTAAGTGGTGGATGTACTTCCCATTCCAGTGCTGTCCAAGAAAAATATGATGTGAGCCACATATTTGTATTAACAAGATAAAAAAGCAAAACAACACAACAACACAAAGAAACTGGTAAAATTTACTTATTTATTTTTAGAAACTGGTAAAATTTAAAAGATAAAGGAAATAGGTAAAATTAATTTTAGTATGTTTTATTTAACTCAAAGTATCCCAATAACACTTCGACATGTAATCAATTGTAAAAATAATTGAGATATTTTATAATTTTTTTAATATTTAGTCTGAAATCCAGTGAATATTTTATACTGACATACGTTAGACTAGGTCTAATACTGCAAGGTCCCAAGAGCCACAGTGGCTAGTGGCTGCAAATCAGACCTCCCAGGTGTATCACATGAGCTCACGTACATGCACACACAAGCGCACACACACACACACACACACACACACTTTGCATCTAGCACGTAGGAGACAAAACACTATGACCAAAGTGTGTTTGTCAGCACTGATGTTGTTGGTTTTGTTGTTTATTCTGAGCAAATGAATTATAGCTCCAAATACGGAAAAGCTAAATTTCTGATGTTTTCCTGGCAACATTTTGCACTAGCGTGATCCACAGATTTTATTTAAAGCTCCATAAATTCCCATGTGCCATAAAAGCTGAACTAAAAAGGGAAGCAATTTCTCAAAAGTGAGGGGCTAACTTGAGTGCCTGCATAATGAGTGGCCCACGTCCCACTGATAGAAGTAAATACAAAAAGCAATTTAAGCAGATTCTAATGCTTTTTGTGTTCCCTTCGGCAGCACACATGCTAGAGTTGGAAGGATACAGAGAAGATCAGCATGGTCCCTCGCAAAGATCATCATGCTTATCAAATCAAAAAAGAAAAGGTTCTCAGTTACACCTCTGTTCTCAGATACCAAGAGAAGCACCCGTCTAGAATAAACCTGACCTGCAAGTGTATTAAAACTAAGAGGGGTTCTTCATGGGGGCGAGGAGGTCGTTTATTGGCAGGACAGCAGAGAATAGCTCACTGTGAATGATCTGTGGACCCAAATGGGACAATTGGCTGCTACAAGAAAAGTATACACTAAATATACACCTAAGTACACCTCCCAGAGGCGTGGTCAGCAAAACAGTGCTCAGGAGAGAATGGATGAGTGAGGAAGGAAGGACAGGGTGGATGGAAAAGGAAGTGAAACTCCAACCCCAAAGAAAGATGGCACCTGCGCTTGGCCTCCCATGGTTCCAGGAGTCTCCAAAGCCTGCAGAGCTCCTGAGCTCTAGCCACTCCCAACCGTCCCACAATGAGCCCAGTGAGGAAAGACACCTCCGCCCCCAACACAGTCACCTGGAATAGCTTTAGTCCAAAATACCTTTGTTTGAAATTCTTGCCCTGTGGGTACCTTAGGAAAAACTGGGTCTTTTTTCTTCTCCATCTTATTCACAGAGAGTATCTTTAATGCTGTAAACGCAATGAGCCTTTTAAAAGGAGACAGAGGGGGGAAAATAAATATAAAATAAAATAAAAAAAGACAGAGGGAAAACTGTGAATGATCCAAAAATGAGAAACATGATACCAAACCGGTAATAAGATTTCTTTTAAAACGAGGAAACAAAATCCTCATTTTTAAGGTTCATTAACTCCCTTTAGCAGTGTTTTCATGGTCCAGATATAAGAATATATTATGTATGAGATGGACCTCCTGCTCCTGCTCTAAAAATGTCAAATTCTTTATTTTTGTCTCCAGCCCACAAGAAAAGTTAAGGTATGGGATTATTTAGGAGGAGGCTGTCGGGGACTGTAGAGATGTCTATAGAATATAGAACAGCTTCCAAAGATTCACACTCCAAAAAATATTGGTTTCACTTTCTACAATAATTAAAAGAAAAATGGAAAAGAAGTATAAAAAGGTCTCAAAAGAGCAGACACTGGAGGCTTCATGTGAATTCCCCGAAATTCAATTACCACAACGGAAACTCAGCACAAGGCATATTGTTATAGGGCGCAAGGAAGGTCAATAGGCTGCTTTGCAGGATCTCAGTGGCGGCTTTATCACAGATACTATGTACATGGGAGCTTGGGGCCCCACGTGTCTGCAGCTGCAGTAAGCTGATTTTCCAGGATGGCATTAAATAATTGCCAACAATGATTAAATTTAATGTCCCCATGATATAAGTTATGCCTTTTAGGAAGGAGTCTGAGCCTAATATTTAAGACCAAAGACATGACTAAACACTGAAAAGTAAATAAATAAATCATGCCTCACAAGAAAGAGCAAAATTATTCAGCTACAGCTATTATATTTACAGACAAAATTAATGGCTCAAATGCTTCAAAAAATTAGATTACACAGAATTTCTAAGTATTTTTTATCAATTTTTTTTCCTCCATGTGACTTACCCAACATTCAGAGATCTGCACATTTCTGTTGCACATCAGTGAGTATTGACTGCTGATGAGAGTGATGCTGTGTCCTCAGAAATAATGACAGGAGAGGTGGGCTCACATGCCTAAGGCCAGGACTAGATTCTGGGGGATAGTAGCGCAGCGGCCAGCCCCTGGGGGGCTCCCTTCAGCTGTGGTGGAGAATCTGGTTGCAGCCAGGCCCCTAGTTAGCTGTGTGATTGGGATGAGGATTTTGTTTGTTCTTATTGTTTGGTCATTGAGGCTGCTAAGCCTCAGTTTCTTTGTTTGTAATCTGTGGACAGTCGTGCCAGTCCCACAAAGTTATTGGGGGCAGATCTCCCTTGTGGGAACTGTGTGGCAGAGCATAAGGCCTACTTTTCACCTACGGGGTCACTAGGAGATCCCCTCTAAAATAAAAAGGTAAAAGGCCTTTTTATAATATTTAATAAAATAATTTTAATATTTTATTTATAAAATATTTATATTTATAAAATAAAATATATTTAATAAAAAGGTCCTTTTGGCCCCTCTGGCCCCTCAGAAGGTCAAGGAGAGACTGGGCATTAACTCATCCCCATTTCTTGGCCCTAAGTTCTTCAGGACGGCCAATCCCCAGCACAGCCGTGGGGAGCCATGTCCTTGGCCAAGCACAGGTGGGGGTAATGAGGCAAGGCCGTGTTGGAGCAGAGGGTGCTGCCCCAAGGTGGCAAGGCCAGGCAGAGCCACAGGAGGGGCATGAGAAGGCTCTGGGCAGAGAGAGGGAACATGCAGCCTGGGGGGAGGGGGAGTGCGCGGAGCCAAAGGGTAGAGGGGATGCTGGGCCATCAGGGAGGCTTCCTCCTCCCCAGGCACTGCCTTCCTCCTGTCTCCTGTCTCCCTCCTACCTGCCACCTGTTGGTGGCCTCACTGCTGGGCCCAAACCCAGCCCTCTGTCCCCACAGCAGCCCAGACAGAGCTCTGGAGCCCCAGCCCTGGAGAGACAACCACTTGCTCAGGGACACAGGGGTGAAGGGAATGCTGCTTGTCTCTCTCTCATCTAAGTGCACATAGCCTTATAGTGTGCATTGTCTTGTTTTGGAAAAGAAATAGCTACACGTGGTCATAAAATGTTCACCCAATTCAAAAACCAAGAAAAATGGCAAAAAGAAAAAAAAATCACCCATGATTTCACCACCAGAACCAAACACTGTTTTGGATTCTCCTTCACATAAATGAATACACACATTTACCAACTGAGGACTGCAAGATGTTGGGATCCCTAATTTCCTATAACCTGCTCATCCTGCCAATGAGGATGAGAGTGAAGGTGTCCCAGGAGGAGGAAACTCAGAAATTCCCATGTGAGAGAATAAACTCACTCAGGTGGACAGCACTGTCTTTCAGGTCACCTCAGTCTCTTTGGAAGTAATGGTGTGTTCTGAGTTTCTGGGTGTCTTCTTCCTCCTTCATTTCCAGGCCAAGAGAGTAGAAAGCTAAAAGTCACCAGAGACACCCCCCCCCCCCATGCTGGGGCCTATGGCTAGCCTCTGGCAGGAGGGGAGGGCCCAGACCAGACCACCCCAGGGCTCCAGGGCTCCAGTTGTCCTTCACACTGCTGGGCTTCTACCAGCCCCCATGCCCTGAACTTCCTCTCCATGGGACTGTGCTCCTACCCTGTCCTGAAGAGGGAGCACCCCACTTACTCCTGACCTCAGTCTTCGCATGTTCACCTGGCACCGTCTCTTACAGAATGGGCTCCATGGGGACTTGCGGCAAGATTTTCTGTTCAGCCCCCAAACTCGGATTCTGGCTCTCCCTCCCCTGGGGTCACCTTCCTGGCTTAGCCCCAACGGGAAAAGGTTATAGAAAATAATGAAACATAAGTTGATTTCATGCTTCCAAAAATATCATTCCTATTGGGAATAAAACCCACTGTTTGGTAACCTTTCTTTATTTTAACAATATACTTTGAACATCACCAAGAGACAGCTCTCTACCTCCGTCCTGTCTGACTATGCTCTTTATTCCTTCTTCACACCTTAAACTTTCCAGATATTTAACAGGGCACTCCTTGCCCCACAGGGCTTCTCAGGGCCCCTGCACCTAGAACAAGATGACAGTTTTGCAGAGGTTCATTCAAGGAGGCTCCTCCAGCTACCCTGCGCTCACACCTTCAAGCATATTGGCTAGTCACAGAGCAGGGACTTTTTTGGAATAAAAATTTGAGCTAGAACTATCCTCACAGTTCACCCATGGCTTACAGGTTTACTATATCTGATACAGTGAATCCTTTTTGTATGAAAACTATAGTAGTGCCAATTATTTGTTCAAAAGAAAGCACCCTTTTAGATGACCGAAATAATTTTGGGGGTGCTTTTCATTGACACATGAACTGCTTGCTTTGCAGATGCAGACTATGTCTTAACTACAGTAAAAATTTCCAAACATGAGTAGAACGGACATGGAGTGTAACAGGCTTCTTTTCTCCAGCCCTGCCTTCTCTTCCCCCCGCCCCCCTCAATTCCCAAGGGCCCCAGATAGCTAAAAGCAGAGCTTAGAATGGAAAAGGACTATATAAGAAACCCCCACATATTTATATGCTTCCACTTTATAGCTTTGTGGCGTTGTGAAATTTTATTTTAACAGAATGAGTCAAATAAAGGCAATTCCATAATACTGTTTTTAATTGAAATTGGTGATTTATCTTACTAATCTTATTGTTAAAAATTCTATTCTAATTAAACGAGAGATAACACCATGGGTTTTCTCTCCTTAATAATTTATTTAGGAATAAATAATTTTATTTTTTAATACCATGTATTGAATGATATAAAGATCTTTAAAGCACAACTCAAGTTTTAATTCCTAGAGCTAACAACCACTTTTGATTTTTCCTTCTTGATTATTCCCCTCACTTATTAGGTGACAAGCTGTGTGAGGATTCTACCCCAAAAATGCCTCCACACCATCTTCACTTTGGGCTTGGCTCTCCTTGTGGTGGCCCCTCCCTGGCTGGGCTACACCACCATCAATACTGTGACTGTGATGGCTTCCTTACCCATGGTTCAGCTCCAGGCTGCCACCATCTTCTCAAAGGCCTCTCCAGAACATTCCTGGGGGTAAGCCCAGGTAAGTGTTCACTATAGGATGACATCCAACTTCTTTAGCATGGTGTTTTGGTCTCTTGATAGTCTTCTGACTGTATCAAGAATTCATCATTTTCATCTTCCAATGTCTCTCTTCCAATGCCAGGCTTCAAGTGACATTTAAATAGCTGTGCTTGGGATGCTTTTAAAATGCATTTATTCATGTCATGAAATCATCATCTCTCCAGACATGCTCTAATGCAAACATAGGGTTTTACTGTAATTCAAAGGTAATCTATAGTAAAGTTTACTCTTGTATTAACTATTGTTTGAAATTTTTTTAAGTTGGCAAGGCAAGTGAACAATGTAAATAAAACTTCAAGAAAAAAATCTCTTATATGAATAAATACCATAAAGTAATTCAGAAATCAAAATTTACATACAAAGGATTCACTAATTACAAACCATTCTTGGCTGTTCATTAATTCAGGAAGCCTCCCACACTATGCCCCTCTGGTTAGGCTACCTATTTTCAGGTCTTCTGCAAATCCTAGGGACAAACTTTATCTTCTAGACCTTTGCAGTGTCAGTTCCTAGCTAGGGTCACTCTTAGTCTTCATGCAGAATAGAAAAAGGTGAAACCTACATGGATGAGTTTGGCCAGCAGAGCCTGGTCTAAAATTCCAGTTCCCACTCATTTTCTTTGCCAAGAGCCCTTATGGATTGAACACTACACACAACTGAATGTAGTGGCCTTCCTTGCTTCTATCACTGGGATTGGCTGAATACAGATGATTAATAAATGTTGGTTGAATTATAGTAAACTTATTTTCTTTGCATTACTTTACTCAGTAACATGTATTTAGTATGTGGACTAAAAAAATTTAGGGCAATTATTTTGAACCTATTCCTGATTCTGTATGTATCTCAAGCACTTACATACATATAAACAACTATTTTTCAAATATATTTGTAATTATTACATACAAAAAATAAAATTCACTTTTAAAGTTCATTAAACACAGGAGACTGTGATCATTTGGTATATATATTATGTAATGTAAATAGAGTTTATAGTCATAAACTCTAAGAGTAATATAAATTTACTGACTATGAAAAGGGTCATTAGGATTTCCATTTTTGGTAGACTAGGATCAATCTTCCTTCCTGGAACTCTTATAAAGAATAATTAATGCTTTTTAAAAATCTGTTTGTGGGCATAGGAGAGCTAACAACACAGATAAGAACTGTAAAGAAATATCCAGGAGAACCCTGAAATCCAGATAATCAAGCCCAGTCCTTGAAACTAGCCCAGTCTCTTGCGCTAGTTTTTTTTTTTTTTTTTTTTTTTTGGATAACATGGAGACTGATGAGAGGCTGGTGTTGTTGCCTAACATGGAGATTGGTGACAGTCCTTTAGTTTCAGGGAGACAAACATCAGAGCCCCATATTTCCAAGGGCTGGGATCTGGCAAGCCCCTTGAGTTTTGGTATGGGATCAAGCTATAAGAAGACTGGAAATAATCCAGCTTTAACACAGACTACACCACAGATTCATGTCCTCTGGGTGTCTTGTAAACAATTCAGTTCTTCCAATTGGATTAAGGAAATCTTGGATTGCTAGTATCCCAGGAGAAAAAGAAAGAAAAATAGAGCTCTCTGGAAGAAGATAAGCTCACGGCTGAAATTATTTCTACTTTAAAAATTTCAAATAGAACATTCATCACAAAATCAAAAATAATAGGCACAAAAGGACATGACATCAAAAGCAAGAAACAATAGAAGTATACCTACAGAAACTTTATGTATTGAAATATTAAAATAAGATTTTATTTTATTTATTTTTTAAAGATTTTATTTATCTATTTATTCATGATAGACATAGAGAGAGAGAGAGGCAGAGACACAGGCAGGGAGAGAAGCAGGCTCCATGCAGGGAGCCCGATGCAGGACTTGATCCCTGGACTCCAGGATTGCACCCTGGGCCAAAGGCAGGCGCTAAACAGCTGAGCCACCCAGGGATCCTAAAATAAGATTTTAAAATAAGCATGAGATAGGGACCCTAGAACTGAAAATAAAGTAACTGAAGTCAACATAAATAACAATATAAAACTAAAACTCAGAGAATAAGTTTAGCACAAAAAGTGACCCTACTGAGAAAACAATCAATTAACTGGAGACAGGTTAGAAGAAATTATCCAGAAAGAAGTATGGATGTAAAGAAAAGGATATGAAACAAATAAAAGTCAAAACAGAAAACAATATAAAAAATACAGAAGACAGGATCCAGAATTTCTTCTGGGAGAGAAAAACAATGGAATGGAAACAATACTTGAAGAGGTAATGGCTGAGTAAGTTAAAAGTGTCAATACCACATATTTCAAGAAGCCAAACAAATGTTAAATAGGATAAATACAAATACACAATAATAGTAAGACTACAGAAAACAAAGTCAAAGAGAAAAATTTTAAAGCAGCCAGAGATACAAGATGGATTCCATTCAATTACTCATAATCAGAAACTTCCCAGAAGAAACTGCGAGGTCCTCAAAATATAACAAAATGATATCTTGAGTATACTGGAACAAAGTGACAGTCTTCCCAGAGCTCTGTACTCAGACACTGGAAAAAGAAGGAACTTATTTAATGAAGAAAGTTCCACTTGATTTTAAAACTAGACAAGAACATTACAAGAAAGTAAAAGAGCTGATTTCTCTCAGGAATGTTATGTTCTCTCTTAGAAATCTGAAGAAAAAAAATCAAACTGAGTCCAGCTATACGTAAAAACATAATATCATAGGGCAGGGCACCTGGGGGGCTCAGTCAGTTAAGCGTCTGACTCTTGCTTTCAAATCAGGTCATGATCTCAGGGTTGTGAGATCGAGCCCCTCCCATGTCTGGATCTGTGCTGGGCATGGAGCCTGCTTAGGATTCTCTCTCTCCCTCTGCCCCTCCCTGCTCTCTAAAAACAAAAATAAAATTATTAAGCTAGAAACAGAACATTTTAATCAAATAAGAGATAACTACATAAAGGTGTATAGTGAACATCATATGTAAGAGTGAGATGTGGAAAGTTTTCTTTTTGAAGTAGGGATTCAGACGAGGATGTCCTCTATTACTATTTCTTTTCAACATTTTTCTGGAGGTCTTAGCCAGATAGATCAGTAAGGCTAGAAGAAAAAGAGAAAAAAAGGAAGGAAGGCGGGGAGGGAAAAGAAAGAAGGAAGGAAGGAAGGGAGGGAGGGAGGGAGGAAGGGAGGGAGGGAGGGAGGAAGAAAAGGGGATTATCATTATCTATGGATGATATAATTGTATAAGTAAAAACTGCTAAGAAAAGTATAGGTAAGCTATTAGGATCAATAACTGAGTTTAGCAAGATCGCTGGGTATACACAAATCAGTACTTTAAAAATCAATTGCATTTCCATATACATGTAAATAATCAAATAACAAGATACAAAATATGAGACGTAATAGCAAAAGTCCTGAGATATATAATCACATTAAAAAATGGGAAAAGAATCTAGCAAGAAATGCGTAATACCTCCAGGCAGAAAATTAAAAGTCTTAGTAGGGAAATTAAAGATCTAAGTAAATGGAAAAAGATACCATGTCTATATGTCCATGGATGGAAAATTCAGCACCGTAAAAATGTCAGTTCTCCTCCAGTTGGTAGAGATTCAATGCAATCCGAAAAAAATTTCAACAGGTTTTGTGTATGTGTACTTTTACAAGCTGATTCTAAAATTTATATAAAAATACAAATCATCTAGAAGAGTGAAGACACTCTTTAAAAAACAAAAATGAACCAGGTGAGAGAGTTTAATCTTTTGGATATCAAGACTTATTATAAAGCTGAAGATCATTGAGACAGTGTGCTATTAGTTCCAGGATAGGAGATAAAACCAGTGAAACAGAATGGAGACCCCAGAAACACATCATGCATGTACAGACACTTGATTTATGACAAAGATGTAGAAAAATGGGGCAAAGAATGGGCTTTCCAATAAATTGTTCTGGGACAATTAGATATCCATATGGGGGAAAAATAAAACCTGACCCTACTTCATGCCATACACAAGAATCGGTTCCAGGTGTATTACAGATCTAACTGTGAAAGAACAAACAGTAAAGGCTTTACAAAATGATGTAGAAGAGAACTTCATGTTTTTAGGTTAGGGAAAATTAGGTTGAGGATACAAAAAGTACTAACTTGAGGAAAAGATTGATACACTGGACTACACTGAAATTATGAATTACAAATTATGAAATTATGAATTATTAATTAAGTGATGCCATTAGGAGAATAAAAAGGCAAGTTATAGAATAAGAAATTTGTAACATACACTACTGCATAGGGCTCATACTCAGAATATATTTTTAAATGCCTAAAAATTATTAAGAAAAAGATAAATATACCAATAACAAATAGAGAAAAGACTTAACTGGCATTTAACAAAAGAGAAAATCAAAATAGCAAATAAACATATGATGTATTAGGTTTCTCCAGAGCAACAGAACCAGTAGACAATCTACCTATTTGTCGGTCTATCTATCTATATCTCTATCTATCTGTCATCTATTGAGAGAGACAGGGAAAAAGAGAGAGAGATTGATTTTAAGGAATTGGCCTCTACAACTAGGGACCTGGCAAGTCTGAAATCTGCATGGAAGGCCAGAAGATTGGACACCCAAAAAAGAGTTAATGTCTTGAGTCTGAAAGCAGTCTAGAGGCAGAATTTCCTCGTTCCAGGAAACATCAGTTTTTGCTATTAATGCCTTCAACCAATTGGATGAAGCCCACCCACATCGTGGAAGGTGATCTGACTCACTCCAAGTCTGCAACTTAAATGTTACTCCCATCTAAAAAACACATTCACAGCAACACCTAGATTGAGACTGGTTCAATCAAACAAGTGGGTACCGCAGCCTAGCCAGTTTGAAACATAAAATTAACCATCACATTCAACCTCCTTAACAACAGAAAAATGCACATTAAAACTACAATGAGATACCACCACACGTGTACCACTACACATGTACCAGAATGGCAAAAATTAAAAAGACAAGCCACATTAACTGTTAGAATGTGGAGAAATGGGGACTTGCACATGCTGCTAATGATATCAAACTTGGTGAAACCACTTTAGAAAATATTTACAGATGGTCTTAACCTATGACCACTCCTTGGTATTTACCCAAGGAAGTACATGCACATACTCATGAGAAGACATGCAAGAAAATGTTGACCCTAACATTACTCAAGGTAGCCAAGAATTGTAAGCAATTCAATTGTCCGTCAAGGGAAGAATGGGTAAGTTATGGTCTACTAGTCCATGGAATTTTATATAGCAAATGAAAGTAGAATAATTATACACATAATATCTTAGGTGCATCTTATACTGTGTTAAAAAATAAAAAATAAAATAAACAGAATGTGTTGAGTGAATAAAGAGCAACACAATGTAATGTATCTTGCATGAATTCAATCATATAAAGTTTTAAAATCTCTAATATTTAAAGATGCATGGGTATATAGGAAGAGAATAAGAGCAAGGATGTTGTTACCATAAAAGTTAGCAGATACTAATATAAATGGAGGGACTCTAAAATTTTGTCTTTTGAAAAATGTTATATAAATAGAACCATACAGTACATAGCATTTTGGGGTTACCTAGTTACACTAAGTAATTGCCTGGAGATGCAGCCAAATTGTTGTGTGTGTCAACAGTTCACTTCTTTTTGTTCCTGAAGAGTGTTTTATGATATGGATGCACATTGTGCTAAACCATTCACCCACTGAAGGGCATCTCTCTTTCCAGTTTTGACTATTACAAGTAAAGCTGTTATGAACACTCATATACAAATTTTTGTGTGAATATAAATCTTCACTGGGATATATGCCCCAGAGTGCAATTGCTGGGTCGTATGGTAATTGCCTGTTTATTTTCGTAAGAAATTGTTAAACCATTTTTCCAGAGTGGCTGCATCATTTCATAATTCCCACCAGCAATGTGTGGATGATCCAGTTTCTCCGCATCCACATCAGGAATTAGTGCCATCACTATTTGTCTCTTTGCCATGCAGCAATATCTTATTGTGGTTCTAATTTGCATTTCCCTAAAGGCTAGGAATGTTGAACACCTTTTCGTGGGCTTATTTGCCATCTCTGTTTCCTCTTTGTTGAAATGGCTGCTCGTAATTTTCACTTATTTTCTAACTAGATTGTTTGTGGACTCTTAAGTTTTAAGGTTTCTTTGTTCTAGATCCTAGTCTTTGCCAGATATGTGGTTTGTAAATATTTCACCTCGTCTGTAGCTTGCTTTTGATCCTCTCTGCAAGGTCTTTCACAAAACACAAGTTTTTAATTTTGATTAGTCCAATTCATAAATCTTTTATATCTAAGTCTGTGATCTATTTTGAGCTACTTTTTATATAAAGAATGAGATTTAGGTCCAGGTTGACTTTTGTCCAGTTTCCCCAGAACCATTAGTTGAAAAGGTTATCCTTCCTCCATTAAATTGCTTTTGTATCTTTGACAAAAATCACTTGGGTATACGTGTAGGGGTCTATTTTCTGGGCTGTCTATATTGTTGCATCGACCTATGTGTCTGTCACTCTGCCAGTACCACACTCACGATTGCTGTAACTAGAGAGTAGGATAAACTGCCTCCCCTCGGTTTATTCTTCTTTTTCAAGATTGTTTTAGCTATTCTATTACCTATGCCTTTCTATATAAATTTTGGGATAAACCTCACTCTGTCTATAAAGCCCCTTGCTGGAATTCTAATAAAAATTGCATTCAACTTACTGATCAGTTGAAGGAGATTTGGCATCTTTATGATGTTGAGCAGTCTAATCCGTGAATATAGTGTATCGTATCTTTCCTCTTTCTAGGGTCTTCTGTGATTTCTTTCATCAGCATTCCATAATTTCAACATGCAGATTCTGTACAAATTTTGTTAGATTTGTGCTTAAGTATGTCATTTTATTAGGAACTATTGTAAATAATACTGAATTTTTAATTTTGGTTTTAAAGTGTTCATTATTAGTATATAGAGATGCCCCTGGTTTTTGTATATGGTTCTTGTATCCTACTACCTTGCCTACCTCATTTCTTAGTTGTAGGAAATTTTTTTTGTAAATTCCTTGGGCTTTTAACATGAACAACCACATCACTGGCAAAAAAGCATCTTACACATAAGATACTTTTTAATTTTAATGTCTTCCTTTGCAACTGTTATGTTTTATTTCTTTTTTTTTTTTTTTCTCCTAACTAGGTTCCATGCCCAGCACGGAGCCCAATTAGGGGTCTGAACTCACAACCTAAGATCAAGACCTGAGCTGAGATCAAGACTGGGATGCTCAAACAACTGAGCTACCCAGGTGCCTCTATTTCTTTCTTGTGCCTTATCTCAGTGGACAACTTTCAGTACTATCTGGTGAGAACAGACACCTTTGTCCCAGTCCTTAGGGGCAAGCATTCAGGCTTTCATCATTATGCATAATGTCATCTATAGGATTTTTGTAGCTTCCTTTCATCCAGGTAAGGAAGCTCCCTCTACTACTGGTTTGCTAAGAGCTTTTATTGTGAATGAATGTAAGATTGTATCAAATTTTTTTTATGCAGCAGTTGATATAATCATACAATTTTTATTCTTTAGTGTGTCAACATGCAAATTACATTGACTTTTGAATACTGAACTAGTCTTGCATGCCTTGAATAAATCCCACTTCGTCTTGGTGCATTCTTTTTTTAAAAAGGTTTTATTTATTTATTCATGAGAGACAGAGAGAGAGAGGCAGAGACACAGGCAGAGGGAGAAGCAGGCTTCATGAGGGGAGCCCAATGTGGAACTCAATCCCGGAACTCCTGGATCACCCCGAGCGGAAGGAAGGCAGACACCCAGCTGCTGAGGCACCGAGGTGTCCCAGTGCATTATTCTTTTTATACATTAGTGGATTTTATTTGCTAAGTTTACACTGGGGACTTTTAAATTTTTATTTCTTTTTTGTTTATTATTTTGTACTATCTTTCTCTGGTTTTGATATCAGGGTAATACTAGCCTCATAAAATGTGTTGAGAAATGTACTCTGTTCTGCGATTCTCTGAGATGGATTGTGAAAAGTTGGCATTAATTCTTCTTAAAATATCTTCACCTGAAGATTTCCTTTTTAAGAGCTTTTTACTTACAATTTCAATTTACTGAATGGCCAAAGAACTATTCAGGTTGTCTATTTCATCTTGGTTGAATTTGGTTGTTTGTGGTTTTCTAGGAATTGACCCGCTTCTTCTAACTTGGTGACAAATTCTTCAAGTTTTCCTTCCTCTGGCAATCTCTGATTTCCCCTTCATTCCCGAAGGATATTTTTGCTGGATATAGGCTTTATGAGTAACAGTTCTTTTCTTTCAATACTTGAAAAATATGTGCCTCTCTCCCTTGTGGCCTCTATGGTTACAAGTGAGAAATTCATTGCCATTTGATAAAATGTTCCCTTAAGTAAGGCATTGTGTTTCTCTGATTCTTTTACAATTATTTTTATTCACTTTTTGTTTTCACACATGTATGATGTTAAGGAGTTTATGATTTCTTTGTGTTCATCCTATTTGGATTTGCTCCACTGGGGGATGGAAGATTAGTTCCCAGCTCCCTACTCAGGTGCCCACAACACTGGAGTGCAGAGTAGCAGTACCTCAGCCAGCTTCTGACAGTAGAACAGGTACCAGTGGGGCTGGACCCTCCCTGTTCAGCCCACTGGTATTTTGGGGGGATAGGGTAGATATTGCTAAAAAGTTTCCTTTTGTTGTCAGGCCACCCTCCTCCCTGTCCTTTGACCAGGGAAACAGGCTTTTCTTAAAGCTTTTTTGTCTATATCTGTAGGTAATTTCAGATTAGAGGCTTCTGCGGTGCCCTGTCCAGGATATGTGGGAGTGATAAAAAAAAAAAAAAGGGAACTTAGCATCATGTAATTCTGTATGTCCTGAGAGCTCTAGGCTTTCTGTGTTCCTTTTTCCACCTTTCAGAGTCTCCCTACGCTTGTCTATTGTGTTAAGTCTGGGGCTTTGGGAGTGTATGAAGAACTTGTGAGGAATGGGACTATCTACCCATGAAGAACCAGAAGTCAACACTCAAGTCTTAATATGTTTTCCTCTGTACTAGTTATATTTCACTCTTAAAAAGTGTGAAAAGGTGAAAAAGATGACCATCATACCTGCAAAGCTTGAAGCACCCTGACAGTACAAATTATTCCATTTTCTTACACATAACAAAATTGCATTTCTTATAAGTAACAGACATGTCCAACCCATCCAGACCCTCTGGAGAATTTGACTTTGGGAAGTTATTTCACAAAGTAACTTCACAAAGATCCAGGCCAATGGCCCTGGATTTACCTTGTTTGCCTTCTTTAAATGTATCTCTTTACTTTTCTGTAATTTCCCATACCTTTTCATTTTCCTGCCCTCTCCTTGTGATCAGGCTTCTGAGCAATCATCAACCATTATTGTTTATTGGCTATTAACAGTGTGATCTGCTCAGAGTAGAGGTTTCACCCAAGCCCCTGCTGTTTTTGAGAATGTCTCCTCAGCTGTTGAAGAATGAGCCCAAGGAACCACAGCTGTCAGTTCATCCGAGAAGGCCCTACACATCCAATAAGCTATTTAAGATGTATCTGGGAGTACAATGTGGTGGGGTTGAGAGCCATCTGGTCTAACTCTGGCTCAGTGAAATGCATGAAGCCAGGTGGAGGAGGAATGCTGAGATGTGCTTACCCAGCTCCAGCAAGCATGCTTCCTTTGTTTGCTAGGCCTTCACCTTGCTGCTGGCTTGCTGCTTTCTTCCCCTATCTTCTTCCAGATCCTCTTTTCATGAGCCCTCTGCTTGGCCCGCCAATATTCCAGGTCCCCACTTTCCTGTGTCCAGTCTCCTCCTTCTCTGCAGTTCACTCCCTCCAGAGATAGAACAGGAAACAACTCCCAAGGGGCATAGCCCGGGACCCCACCTCACCTGCTTTCTGGGGCAGGTCTGAACCGTAAGTGGCTGGGCCACAGCACCCAATTCATCTCAGTGGTTCTGTTTGCAAGGAGAGTCTTGGAAATGGAATGATCAAAATCTCAGCTCACAGAAATGAGCTAGGCTGAGTGAAAGATTAAAATGGACAGGTGCCATCCATAGCCATGAGTATTTGCATTATTCTATCCTAGGGAAAAGAGTGACTAGTTGATGAATGACTCCCTATGAGATGTCACCATTGCACTCAATGAACAAATGAAACTGAGGCCTGATGGTCAATCTAAAGGAAATGGATTTCCCACGACCAATGTCACATGCTCAGCTTCTAACAACTCAGAGAGGATTTACATCTCATCATTCCATGACAGGGATCAAATATGAAGCCTCTTTAGGGATCCAGGGAAAATTAGCTCCTGGTCACATATGGTGCAGTTGTCAGCTCCTAATGACATGTGCAGAGATTCCCCTGAAGCCCAGAGAATTAGCAGGTTCTATCATAGAATTAGGTGATTGCTCATTAGTATTTACACCTGCAACCCGAGGGAAATTAATTTTCCATTCTGACCTGTGATTTCTAATCAATGTTAACTTTAATCAGATGCTTGATGATCACAATTTGAGTTTCATTTAAACCACCTACCTGAGCCAGAGGTAGGAAGTAGCCCAAGGATGACAGCCCAATAGACACATCCTGTTTGCCTTGCCAGGCCTCTGGTCTGAGCTGGAGGAAATGGCATCACAGAGGGAAGGGAACCTCCTTAATGGAGTGGGACAGGGAAAAAAATGAGTGCACTGTATGGGGTAGAAGTCAAGGGATCCACAGAAGAGCCCCACATCCATGTAGTTGACTTCACCACAAGTGTTGTAAGACAGGGAGCTACAGCCGGCAGGCACAGTGTTGGCTTGCAGACTCGGTGTTTGAAGGAGCTGAGGTGCTTGCGTTCTAATTCCTTCCTCCTGCCTTATTTCTCCTTCCTGCAAAAGGGGTTCGGGGGCAGAAAAACAGCCCTGCAGAAGCTCACTTTGGAAAATCTCTTGGAAGAGGATCAGCAAGACTGATGCACAGGCAATTAATAACTTTAAAAGTAAAGCAATCTCAGAAGATCTATGACTTTTTAACAAAATAGGGGGAAGGTGGTCAGCGCTCAAAACAGAATGGTGGTAATTATTCATAGAAGGAAGTCCCTAATGAAGCTGAAAACAAAGCTCTAAAGAAAGAAAGAAGATCAGCTCCAAGTACTGTTTATGTAACCTCAGGGGGTTTGAACACCAGGAACTTACAGGGCCTGAAACGTGGGGAACAGACGAGATGGAGGGCGGCTGAGTGTTAAGAAATAGAGTATTTGGCAGAAGGTCAAAGAGAGTGAACGGATGTGGTGGGGCTGGAGGTGAGGGAGGGAACTGGGGGTGAGCACAGCTTTCATGTTGAAAGAAAGTTAGCAAAATAAAAGCTTGGTTGCTGAAGAAAATGCAAAGAGGGAGGGGGGTTTTGTTGACTGAGGCATGAAGGGTGGCTTTGCCCCCATGTTTCCGGGTGTCTACCCCAAGGGCCTGGAGCCCAGGCACCACGCCAACAGCACTGAGGCAATGCTGCCTTTCAACCACCTGGTACCACTCAGCTGAGCCGGATGTGAGTCTATGGTGGAAACTACCAGAAGAACATAATGGCCTAGGGCTGTGCATCCCTCCTCCATGTTTACTGAGTGCCAGACCAGGCCAGATCTTGGAGCTAGTAGAGTGAACAAACACAGATGAGGTCTTCCCCCTCCACTCAGAGCCAGGCCAACTGAGGCAGAAGTACTGGGACCCACAGCAATCAGTTACATTGGCTGAGTAATTATTTATATAATATATATATATATATATATAATTATACAATAATTATTTATATGTGAACATTCTCACAAAGGGCTTTTATACGCTTTAGCTCTCTGGGGCCTCAGTGACCCAATGAAACAAAAGGCACAGATCTTCCGCATTACAGTATGTACACCTACCACAGTAGTATACATATTAATGTACGTACTAGTTTAGTATGCATACTGTTTATTAAACCACTTTACGAAAGAGAAAATCAAGTCTTGGGAAAGCTTCACAACTGTCAAGAGGGAGAATGTGGATAACACACTGGTTATATAAACCAAAATGGCCCAGGAATTTGAGCACACCAGGGCCTCAGGGTGGTCCTCCACCCTCATGGGAAATCCTCCTTGTGGGTTTTCCTCCTCTTTGGCCTTCCCCTACTGCTCTGCTGTCTAGCCGTCCCTCCCTGCCTCAGGGACCCCTCTTCTTCAGCAGGTGGACAGAAGAGAGAGCAGAGTTGCATTTTTTTTACTTTAGCTACTCATTTGAAAGCATTGTCAACACCTAACCTACCCCTCTCCTGGGGTCAGGGCCCCTCATCAGCCCTAGGTCTCTGGGACCTCAGTGGCTCCATCCACATCCATCCCTCAATGCCCCGTGAGGTTTATTACCCTTCACAGTAGTCCACCGAGGCTCTGGAAGGTTCAGCCCCTCTCAAGGTCACATAAAAGTAGGAGGTAGGTACAGGCTTAGAGTCCCAACCTCTTGGTTTCAGGCTCCTCAGGCTTCCTCAGTTTCATGCTGCCTTCAAAAGAGGAAAATCACTTTTCTCTTCAAACCCCAGCCTTTCCTTGTGGCTTCAACAACCCTCCCTTGAAGCCCCTGCAGAGAAACAGCCTGTCTAGGCTCTGGGTCTGGGAGCACCCTGCAGGGCCCCCAAGGGGGGACGTGTCCAGCAGCGGGCTAACGCACAGGGTGCAGTTAAGGAATTATGTAAGAGCCAGTGTTAAGTAAAAATGTTGCAAGTACAGAAAGGCACACATAAAGCATGCCTACAGACAAAAATGGACATAAAAACATAAATATATGTGGTTTGACATGACTGGTCTAATTGTTTTTTCTTGACATTACATTTTTAATGATCTTTTAAGTAACTGGTAACTCTGAACTAGCAACTATCATGAAATATGAATGAGAGGAGCCATTTTGACCTTTCTCCCAGCCTAAAGGACTCTGAGTTTCAAAGATGTAAGGAATACATCTTTGAGGGCTGCTTTCCCCACTTAATTGCATGATTTATCCATTGTGTCCTTCCTGGCCCCTAAGAACTGGGAGATCGTGACTGCTGGTTTGCCTTCTTTCCCCTTGCTTCAAAGTAAAGAGGGGACCAAGAGGATGGTCACTACTTCAGGCATGCAAAAATTGGTCATTGAAAAAAATGTGCTTTTTTGCATGTGCTGAATCCTCCTGAACTATTTTCCAGGCCTGGGGAGGGCCTTACACAGATTCACCTCCCCATCTCTCCTGATGGGCTCTGGACTGGCACACACTCAGGAGCCTCCCCGCCAAGGCAGGGATGTGGCCTGAGGCTGGAGCGTGATAATCAGGGCCTTTGGAGGGCAGAAGGGGCACAACTAATAGCTATGCCTAGCGGTGCCTGAGTGGCTCAGTCAGTTGAGTGTCTTCCTTCGGCTCAGGTCCATGATGCTGGATCTCAGGATCAAGCACCTGCTTAGTGGGGAGTCTGCTGCTCCCTCTGCCCCTCCCTCTGCTCATGCTTCCATTTTTTTTCTCTCTCTCTGAAATAAATAGATAAAATCTTAAAATCAAACAAACAAAACAGCTATGCCTAGACAGGTGGCACCCACTGGAACTATCCTAGGTGGACTGTAGGAAGCTAGAAATCTGAAAATTAACATGTGGCCACCAGAATCTCAGCAAGCTCTGAGGGACTCTCAAGCTTTTTATAATGATGCCAAAGCATATTCCAGAAATGCTGTAGACTGAATGTTTGAGTCCCTGCAAAGTTCATGTGGACGCTTAGTCTGCAGTGTGACAATGTTTGGAGATGGGAGCTCAGAGAAGTACTTAGGTCATGTGCATGGTGCCCTCACGATGGGACCAGTGCCCTGATAAGAGACATGGAAGAGCTTGCTTCCTCTCTGCCACATGAAGACATAAGGAGAAGGAGACTGTCTACACACCAGGAAAAGGGCTCTCATCAGAAATTAGCAGCACCCTGATCTTAGACAGCGAGAAATCAATTTTTGTTGCTCAAGCCACCCAGCCAATAGTATTTTGTTATAGCAAGATACCCTGACACCTTCTATTCTAGAATCTACCTGCAAAGTTTTGAAGTTTTTGAGAGTAGCTATGAAAAAATGCAGAGATTAAGGACTATTTGTCAATGTCACCAGCTTCCTATAGACTTCAACTGATAAACCTTATTTGTAAGATACCATTTATAAATCACCCCAATTTTATCTTTTTTTAATAAGGTCATAGAGGACTTTTTTTTATACATTTATGATAACGTTGATCTTATCTTCTTGAAACCACAAAACCGTTTTACCCAGAAGTAAAAGCAGTGATCACAAAGCACAGGCACATTATCTTAAAGGAGAAATGAGAATCACTAGGTAGAAACAGAGAATTCTAACAGTACGACCCGCAGACATCAGCAAAATAGTGCCAGGAATGCCTGGCAGCAAAAAGCTATTTTAAGTCCCATTTTAGTGACTTTTTCTTATTTCATACATAAGTTTTCTCCAATGAACATGTATTACTGTTGTAATTAGAAGAGCAATTTTTAACAAATAAATGTCTAGTTGTCCTGTTTTCTAAATTTGGGGGGGAGGGGTCACTGAGGTTTGGGATTGCTCATTGTAGGGGACAGCAATATTGTAAGCTCTTTCAATCCTCCAGGCACTGCTATTAACTTAGGACAGCCCAGCAATTGGTGATTATAATGATATAATGATATTCCTGAGTCATCATGAAAAGACAAATTACATTACGTATTTTCTGCTTAGAAAAGTCCAGAAGCAAAAAAAAAAAAAGAAAAGTCCAGAAGCATTCGGACATATCATAAGGTGCTCATGAGAAACAGTGAGTTTTTAAAAGTTTTGACATGCAAAGGTTTGAACTGCCTGTGATCTGGAAAATGCACCTTTGTGAGCACCTGCTCCACAGGCCAATGGGGTGATGCTGTGCGCAGGTGAACAGTGTGGACATTGTCTGAGCCGGAGTGTAGTCGCTACTTTACTCCAGAGAATGCTCATGGACAAGGTGGTGCACCAGTACACAACTCTCTTTTAAACTGTTGATTCATTCCTGACAAACAAAAAGTCCGTAAAGCAGGGGTGGGGACGAGTGGAATTTGCTGAGTATTCCAGTGTTTACGTTGGGAAAAGGAAAAAAGCAGAACTGAAAGTTTACTTCTCACCATACATAGTGTTGGTGATCCCCAGAGGCCAGCTGAGACCATCAGGGTCACTCTCACACGCTGCAGCTGGACTTCTGGTCCTCTTCACCGTCCCCTGCAATGCGGCCAAACAGCAGAGGGGTGAAAGTGAAGGGGTGTTGGAGGGCCAGCGGGAGGGGTCACTGGAGCGCTGGCCTCCTGATCTGGAGCACGGTGCCAATCAATGCCACACACAACAGGCAAGCCGGGACCCACGGCTCTGTGCCACTGTTTCCATAAAGCTTTCCAAACACACAAGCCTCTGTGCAGGCCAATCGGATGTTTGTGTAAGAGCCACATGCCATGGTCAATCCTCAGGCAAACTCCTACTTGGCCCCAAGGTCCATTTCGACATCCAGAGCAATTCTTAATCCCTGGAGAGGTGAAAGTCATGTCTTTACAGAGCCCCTTCTCATTAGGAAGGGGAGATTGTCTTTAAAGAGACTTCATTTGGATTTCCAAACACCTACTTGGCTGCTTCTGCAGTCCCCTTACTACGGGACCCCGGATGCTACCCTGGGGCCCACCAGTGAAGTAAAGGCTCCCAGGTCCTTTGCAGGTCTGCTCACAAGCCCGTGTGGCCTGGGCTACGGCTGATGAATAGAAGCTGCTGGAGAGGCCGCTGTCCTTCCTGCTGCTTTCTCTGCCCCCACACCTCACACCTTCCTGATGCATCTCCTTCCATCCATCTTCTCCTCGACATCCTCAGGCCCATAAATGTCTGTGCCAGGATCCTGCATTCCCGAGGCAGAGCCCTTCTTTGCCATCATGTCTCACACAAAGCCACTCAGGATCGTAGCTTATTGCTTGAGTAGCACTAACCGAACCATCCATAAACAGCCCATGAAGCTCCTTATGCTGTCTTCTCCAGGACTCTGCCTCTGCCATAGATCCCTCTCCACCACTTCCCAATTTTGTCCCTTTGGCTGGAAAAGGGATTTGGAATGATTTGAAATGTCTCGTACCCTCAGAGACAGGAAACATGGACCTGTCGGCTTGATGGGTGCCCTCACTGAGACTGGGAGACAGGCCAGGGCAGGCGTTCCCTGTGGTCTCTCCCTCCTTGACAATCAGGGTCCTCGGGCCTCTCACTTAACACTTCTGCCACCACATCCCCCCCGACAAACAATCTACCCTCTCAACACCCAGACTTCCCTTTTGTGAATTGCTTCCTGCAGACTACAGTTTTTGATAATACTTGAACTGTTAAAAGTAAACACGCCTCCCTATTGTGGTAGAGACCATAGTCCTCTGGTAAAGACCTGTGTTTGTCCCAGCCTGGCTCCCGGACCGCTGGTGGTGCTGTCTGGATTTGCCCATTTCCCATGCTTAGAAGGGCCAGTCCAGTGCAGTCATTCAGTTGGGACAAACTCTGTGCATCTGTAGCACAGTTCACTGAACAACTGCGTTGTTCACTCTGGAATCTACAACTATGAGGGTTTTTCTCCTTTGCTTTTGCTAAAAATAGCCCTGATCTCTGGAAACCCTACCTGACTTCCTCTCCTGCCCGCTGTTCAAATGGGAGGCTGTTAGCGGGAATTCGAACCCTGACCTCCTTTGTTTGATCTCTGCCTGTTTCGTAAACTGGGGGAAAGGTTACTACAGGCTTCTTGTGGTGGCTTGTCTGCGTTGTTCCCCTGAATGGCCAAGCTTTGAACGGTGTGCTGGCAGCGTCTGTGCTGTTTACTCTGCTGTGCTCACTGGTACGGCTTCCTTTGTTGTTTTGCAAATGGTGCTTCATATGCTTCCACATCCTTCTAGGACATCATGCCTCCCTTCAGAAGCCCCTTCCCAGTATTCACCATGAGGAAGTCATGGAAGAAAATGAACAAATCACAAGAAAAGTAGTGTAAAAACGTCCTGAATGGTTCCCTGTTCAAACAATGTTGCTCCATTGAACACAGAGCCCCAAAATGACCCACTTTTGTTTCTTCACCACCTGTTTTCCCTGCACTCTGTAACTGTTCACTTAGAGCAGGTGACCCTAGAGCTCTGCCGCTGGAGATATAGATATGGTCTGTGCTGGCCGAGATGATTTCAGAACTATATTGATTAAAAAGAACCGGTTGGATAGGGAATGAGCTCAGTAACAAAACATAGAACCCCAGACTTTTATTAATAATGTGGATTGAAGAAGCCAGATGCATTCAGTTTATTCACCAGATAGGTAAGAGGGAGATGGATGGATAGATAAATGAGTAGAGAGGATGTTTCTTTTTAAGTCAGTAAGAACCTAAATAGAATTTAGGTTGCATATTGGCAAAAACCAGTGAGCCAAAAATCAAACCAGCACATTGCTGAACCAGGGACCGGGGTGGCTCAGTTGTTGAGCATCAGCCTTTGGCTCAGGGCATGATCCTGGGGTCCTGGGATCGAGTCCCACATCAGCCCTGCAGGGAGCCTGCTTCTCCCTCTGCCTGTGTCTCTGCTTCTCTCTCTGTATCTCTCATAAATAAATAAACAAAATCATAAATACATACATACATACATACAAATTGCTGAGCCAAACCAAGAGCTATTGGCTTGAGTCTGACCACAGAAAAGACACTTCCAGGATGACCTGGATGCTATGTCCTTTCCCCGAGGAAGGATCTAATCTAGAATACATGGCTTCTGTGTGCATTTTAAACTAAATTCCCTTCCCACCTGCTCAATAGATATTGAGGGCATGCTAGGTGTCAACACCATTCCAGTGCTAGGGTCCTAATCAGGTGAGCAGAAACCTGCTATACTCATAGATAGTTACAGTTTATTGGGAGAGAGACTTAATCAAAAAAGCAAATGTGTAACTCCACGTGTGGTAAATGGTGTACATGCTCATAACAGGGGAGCTTGACTGGAGGACAGGGGATGGTTCCTCTAAGGAATAACATCATAGCGGGAGCCAGTGCCTAAAGGGATTAAGTTGCAGTTAATAATTGAAGAGTGGAGAGGTGTGGCCCTGGCTGGAGAGGAATGCCCTGCGCAGGTGGGAGGACAGCTGGAGGCTGCCACAGGAATGGGAAGTCGGTGCATAGTAAAGGTGCCTCATAAGGGGCCAGATCTAATGGACTTCAGAGGCAGAGGGAACACTTGGTGCTGGGGCAACAGGGAGCCTTTGCAAGGAGTTATTCAGGAGGTTGGGTGTGGGTAGAAGGATGACCTGAGCCCATCTGTGTTGGAAGGAGACTGCTCTGGACCAGTGGCCACAGTGCTTGGGGGAGGCCAGTGAGCAGGTGCAGCCTGTGCTGAGCCGAGAAGGCCTCAGGGAAGTAACTACAGTTTTGCTCCAGATTCCTTCTATCCTGCTTTGAGAACCTCTGTTCCTGGCTCTGTTTGCCAGTGAAAGTTACTTTCTCCCTGCAGACAGAAGCTAATTAGTAGGATAATAAGGTTAGTTATTTATCCCTGTAATAGAAATCTTCATGTTAAATTTATACGTGGCAACATTTCCCTTTAAGTCATAATTGACAGGATGGCCCACTCTGCCCAATTCTGACCTTTCATTGATTCTAATCCCGAGGCAGTGGTTGGATCTTAAGGAAAGGGTTACTAGTGCAAATGTACTTTTCTAAACAACAAGCATCATTACCTTTGCTTAATTAATGAAGCATCTGTAAGAGGCGGAAGTCAGAGATGCATCTCCTTACCATTTTAACTAGAATGTTCCTCATGTCAGCTACTACTTCCACCACCTCAGGCAGAATTCAGCATGATTGTCTTAAAGGCAGAGAGCACACACACAATAATGGGAGCGCCATGCTCAGTCCTAGCACAGGGTGGGTTTAGACAGGTGTCTTGCTCCCTCCCCGACTGAGCAGTCTCTGTCCCTAAGATCCCATAGATGCCCTGTGGGTTTGTTCATCACACCACACAGAAGGCTGAGTGCATGACACAACTGAGGGTCACATTTCCATTACTAAAGTATCCACTGACCTCTCATGCCAGTTTTGCCCAATAAAATAAATAAATCACCGTAGAAAAGGTATGGAAAAAACAAGCAACTAGAAAAGTCACTCTAACCAAACTGGGTGAGGTAACATTTCAAAAGTCTTCCTTCATTTCATTCAAAGGTGTCTCTAACTCTGCCCGAGAGATCTGAGAAGAGAGTCAGGAAGTCGAAGAAACCAGGCCAGTCAACAGGACAAGACATTATGGCCACCACTATCCTGGAATTTCCAGAGTCTGTTGCCTCTACTGAATGCATGCTCAATAGCATTCTCTCAACCTCTCTTTCTCTCTCTCCCTCTCTTTCTCTACCTCATAAGCTGACAGCAAGGACAGAGCATGCTAAGATGTCAAGCCAGCGATTCCTTGCAGCCTCAGCATTACACCAAAGAGATTATATCACTCAGCCCCCTCCACAGAATTAGAAAAATAGTGACACATTCTGGGCATGGATGAAGAGAGCACTTTCAGAATCCAAATTCTCACCATCCTTCATAGTAAGAGCCTTTGACAACCAGAGGAAGGCAGGGTTTCCCCTGGATGTGAATCAAAAGTAGAGCCCTTTCTATGCTGATTAAGAAAAGAGAAAGAGAGAGAGAGACAGAAAATGTGGTCAAAATAGATACATGTTGAGGAAAAAAACTTAGACTCTCTAAATTAAAAGAAAAAAGAAAAAGAAAAAGACTCTCAGCAGGTTCAGAACAGCCAGATCTTCATGTGCTAGGCTTTGCAGTGAGATCCAAAAAGCAGATTTCTTTCTCAGGTCTGCCTTTAAATCACCCTTCATACTTTGCTTCCATGCCATTCTTTGCGTATGCCTTTGAAAATAGTTAAAAGAAAGAAAGAAAGAAAGAAAGAAAGAAAGAAAGAAAGAAAGAAAGAAAGAAAATAGTTAACTAACTTTGAGTTAACTAGTAGTTAACTAATTTTCCTATTGTATGTGCCAGTGATCACCACAATTGCAGAATAAAGAGCCACCCCAAAACTCACTGGTTTAGGGCAGCCTGGGTGGCTCAGCAGTTTAGCACTGCCTTCAGCCCAGGGCATGATCCTGGAGACCCAAGATCGAGTCCCACATTGGGCTCCCTGCATGGAGCCTGCTTCTCTCTCTGCCTGTGTTTCTGCCCTGCCCCCTCTCCTATGTGTGTGTCTCTCATAAATAAATAGATAGATAAATAAATAAATAAATAAATAAATAAATAAATAAATAAATATCTAAAAAAAATCACTGGTTTAGCACCATCACTTATTCTCACTCATGCATGTTCAGATTGTCTGGTGACAACCAGCCAGGAGTCAAGTGAACAGCTGGCTTGGCTCTGAGAAGCCAGATGGGCCCAGCTCTGCTCCACATGTCTCTCATCCTCCCCAGATGAGAGGTGTGGTTGGGATTTACCACTCTCAGGAATGATGGTTGAAGCTTAAGAGCACAAGTGGGAACACGTAATACTTCTTAAGGCTTAGGCTGGAGATTGACAAGCTCAAACCACACACCGTTGGCCAAAGCGAGTCATATAGTCAAACCTAAAGTCAAGGGGTGAGGAGGTGCATTCCACCTCTAGAGGAGGAACTTCAAAGACACATGGGAAATGGAGGATATAATATTGGCAACAATAACTTCACCTATTACACTTGTGAAGAAAATAAAACAATAATAATGATGATGATCCTTTTTAAGCACTCTCCCTGTGCTGTTACATGCACTTCCTATACATTAACATATTTGTTCCCCACAACTCCTCAAGTTCTATCACTATCCTTATTTGTCAAGGAGAGAGGACAGAGGAGGACAGACACTAAGGAATTTGCCCAGGTCGGCACCTCTATTGGAGCTAGAAACCCCTGTCTGGCTCTGTATCTTGTGCCCCTCTTTCCCAGGCCATCCTGAACACTCTAACAAAAGGTGTCTGAGAATGTGGGCATGCACTGCCTGGAGGGGTGCTCATATACACTCTGCATGCTGGAGAACCTTGTCAGAAACCATGTTCCTTATAACTTGTTTCTGAGTCCTGGGAACTTGAACAAGGAATAAAGGTCACCCCTTTCTTGCACAAGGTTACCAGTATGTCACTGGCTATTTCTAAAATAGAAGTTGGCTTGGGGACACATTTCTATTTCAGAAAATCATGCCAGTATTTGTTGGACAATGAATGTTTTTTCTCTTGTTCAGTGATATAGACTATAGGTACTGAGAAAAGAGCCCCAGACTCTAGGGGAAAAGAGTCTAAGCCACGGGGAGGCCCTACTCAGGGAGCACAGACCCAGAACACATTAACAGCAGAGTTTGGAAGTGAGTTATTACTAGTGAGTTATAACATGGCCTTCAACACAGCATGAATGTTTCACCATGTCTCCATTCAGGACCCTATATCTCTCAGTCTATGCTTTTTAAAGCAATAGCTATGTGGACAGCCACATTGAAAAGAAAGGCTATGTGTTCAAGGGTAGAAGACCTTTATTGTATAGTAGGAGAAAATATGGTTGATTCCAATGGCTTATTAAAAAATCACTTTATTGGGGCACCTGTGAGGTATAGTAGGTTAAGCATCCTACACTTGGTTTCAGCTCAGGTTGTGATTTCAGGGTCATGAGATCAAGCCCCACATTTGGCTCCACTCAGCACAGAATCTATTGGGTCTCTCTCTCCCCCTCTCTCTGCCCCTAACCCACCCTCCTCTCTAAAATAAATAAATAAATAAATAAATAAATAAATAAATAAATCTTTAAAACATTTTAATTTAGTGTAAAGCTGTAAGTATGGCTGGTCTATAAAAGATGTATATCAAATTTAGTCCTCAAGACATCTGAATTCTGGTTGGCTTGTCACATTGTCCAGTTAACTCAGAACTGGAACAGCTCCACTGTTATTCAAGAGTGAGGAGCAAAATAACTGTAACTGACTTTTGAACATCAAACCTTACCTAGTACCAAGCCAGAAATGGGAGTAGGCAACAGCCATTAAGAATGATTAGGAAGAGATTATCCTGCACTTTACAATATAAACATGTTTAAATAGACATCTGAGTATATCAAAGAATTGTTTTACCACCAGGTTGCCAGAAGCACAGACTCCTCTGTTTTTCTAATGATGTGTTTGTGCATTATTAAATCATCTGCGACCCAGGCATCCTGACAAATCCCATTACCTTCTCATAGTGGTCAGGTGTACCTCTAAAGTGAACCACCCATTTTACATGTAAGAAAAGTGGTTTCCTAGGAACAACAAATCATTACACTGAAGATAATGCATATAACCTCTTAAGCTATTATAATTACCTCTGTCAAGATTCCATTAAAGTTTTCTAAGAGGAAGCAAACAAAACCCCAAGCCACTTGCTCCTTGAGAAAAGTCAGTTGTAAAGTTAAAAGTTAATCACCAAAAAATCTATGGCTGTCATAGTGACAGCTTATGAAAAACTTCTAAACTAAAAAATTATAAACTAAAAAGTAAATCACATTTTAAAAAAGTGCTTTCTGTGCTAACGATAGAAAGATATTCTTGGTAAAATCTACAGCGAATTTGATCTCATTTTTCAACTATGAAGTGGATGACTGATAGGACGTGTCTGCAGAGATTAATCCCCTGGTTGATACTGAGTAGGAAGAAAATGGATGTCCTCATTGAGTTTCTTGCCCCAGGAAGGAGCTGGAAACTATTGGCATTAGAGGGAAAGAAATCATGTGACTCAACCAGTGGACAAGAAAGGGTCAGAGATGGGCCCCTTAGTTGGAATTAGGCAAACTGTGCAGAAAAGGTGTTAGGCAGGTATCAGCAAACTAACTCTTTTTACCCCTGCTGTGAGCAAGGAGCCACTATACCCTTCTTCAATGATTGCTGGCAGCTTAGAGAAACTGCTCCCGCCCCAAGCATACAGAATTCCTCTCTTTTGAATGAAGATCTTAAAAACGTTTTTTCTAAAGAGAAGAATGGGGTTGCCTCTTTGTGTATTCAGGCAGAAAAGAATCAGATTCCTCTGATAGTCCTGGATCAGCACAGATGCCTCTTAGAGCTAAGTCAGTACCTCACTGGGTCCTATTTGTGAATAACCTGGGAACAAAGACCCTTGAATTCCAGGAAAAGATAGTATCTGTTAATAAAATACTGACTTGTGTACATACCTGTGCTCCCTCCCAAACCTCACCAAAATGGACAGAAAAGGGGATTTCCAAAAAGGCACAAGCGCTTGAGGAAAGAGAGGATGAGAAGTTTGGTAACAGTAAGAAATGTGGAGTCTGCAGAGCAGACGGATGTGTGCAGACCCCAAAGGTGTAGCCTCAGTGGCAGGACAAACCGAGCACTGCTCCCTCTGCCCTGCATGACTCCCACCTGATTTGGTGGCAGATCTGGCGACAGGGAAAGCAGGGTGAAGGTGGGGCTAAAAACAGGATTTGGGGATGTGATGTGTCATTCTGTGCAGTGCTGGAGAGAACACTGAAGAAACAGAGCACTCACCTCTCCTTCTCTCCTGCTTTGCAATCCCAAGCAAGGCTAGGAGGTGAGGAGAAAGCTGGGGGAGGTGACAGAAAATCCCAGGTCTGACTGTGGAGGTTCCTACACTGTGGGATGCCAGGCACCACTGAGGACTGTAGGAATGCTGACACACCAGGCAGCCCTTGCACACTGATGGTCAAGGTCATACCCTCCAGGAAAGAGACAAGATCTTTCTTGGAACAAGGAAAAATCCTCCAGATACTAATGAAACAAGATCCCATAAAATGGTTCTGCTGTGTCATCATAAGATAAAGCCTTATGTGGGCACATCCCCAAACTTCTGGTCAGATTTTTTTTTTTTAGATTTTATTTATTCTTGAGAGACAGAGAGAGAGACAGAGAGAGAGGCAGAGACACAGGCAGAGGGAGGAGCTGGCTCCACACAGGGAGCCTGCCGTGGGACTGGATCCCGGGACTCCAGGATCACTTATGAGCATGCACACACGATTTTTAAGGAACAATTAGAAAACAAAAAGTTTTTGGAAATTAAGAAATGATAACAAATTAAAAACTCAGTAGATGCATTTGGAAGCAAAACTGAGGAAATTTGCCAGAAGGTAGAAGGGGGGAAAAGGGCAAAACTCAAACAAACGTGGTGAAAATAGAGGAGGAAAGGGAGGAAAAATAGAAGACTTGGTTCCAGAACATTCCAATACCCATGTGATAGGAGTTCCATGAAGAGAGAACCAACAAAATTAAGGAACTTGGTAAAAAAAAATTATAGCCCACTGAATGCCCAACACACTGGACGAAAGCTGAACCACACATCATCACAAGATTTCAGAGTTTTGGAAAAAAAAAAAAAAAAAAAAAAAAGATTTCAGAGTTTTGGGAACAAAGAGATCCTATGAGCTTTCAGAGAGGAAAAAAAAAACAAAAGGAAAGCTTACATACAAAGCCCAGAAATTAGAATGGCATTGAACTTCTCAGCTTCAACACTGGATGCAAGGATGCTTCACGAACATGATTTCCAACCCAGAGTTAAGAGGGGGGAGTAGAATGGAGACACTGTCAGACATTGAAGACCTGAAAACATCCACTGCCTATGAACTCCTGGTGTTCTATCAGTGTTCCTGATCATGTGATCCACAGAAACGAGAATATAAACCAATAAAGGGGACATCATGGCATCTAGGAAACAGGAGGTCTAAATCAAAAGAAAAAAAGCAAAGGGACTCACCTGGATGGTGAAGGTGATCCCAGGATGAAACAGAGCACCACGTATAGAGCATGCCCAGCCCGGACTAGAACAGGTCGGATTCCTTCAAGAATATTGGGCTGCATTTGAATTGGGTTAACTTCACTGCATTAGAACTCTACCCCGCAGAATTCCTTTCCTGAATGATTCCAGATTAGCCTTGGCCAAAGTGACATTTTGCATGAGATGTGGAAGGTGAAAAAGTGGGCAGCAGCCCTGCTCTTGCAGGTTAGGAAGGTGGATGCAGGGCACCAGGAACTGTCACAGCTCACACACACACTGTCACTCACCTGCTGGCTCACCTGTGGCAGCCAGGCCCACAGTAACCCCAGCTGTTGCTGGGTCTCCTCTGAACACTGGACAAATTTTAATTCCAGAGAAACAAAAAGACATGCCAGAAGGGAAAAGTAGTCATAGTATTTCTTGGTGGCTTAGTAGTAAATAGCATTGGCATGCATTTAATAATGTAATATAAATGTATAAGAATGTAATATAATGTATATATAAATATATATAACCTCGCCAGAGTTCTAGGAAAGATGAGTTGAGGGATAACACAGGGGTGGGCAGTGTGTATGTATGTGGTAGGGCCAAACTGGGGGCTATGGTGGTGAAACATAGTTAAAGTTTCATCTTCTGCAGAAAAAGCTACTAGTGCCCAAAACTGAAGACACAAGATGATGCATTCATATCAGCACATTATTGGAAAATATGGAGGTAAATTCCTAAAAACCAGCTAAAAGAAAGTGATTGCCTCAAGGATCAAAAGGCAGAGCTCAAGGAATTGCTGCCTTCATCAGAAGACTTAAAGAACCAGTTTACTCTATATACTATGTAAATGTACACATTTTTTAAAAAACTGTTTTGAATGGAAGTATCCATTCACAGCACCCAGGCTTAGAAGAATCGTCAAACACACTCGAGTGTATCCAGGTAAATATCCAGAATATTCAGTAGCCACTGATACTATGTCTTTAAAAGACACCTATAATGGAAAGGGAAATTCTCAAAATGTAGTTTAAATACAGAGGGCAATATATAACGTTCCATGTACCATGTGATCCCAACTATAAAATCAAATAACGCAGAGAAAAAAGACTGAAATGATATCAAGATGTTAACTGCAGTGATCTTGGGTGGTGAGATTACAAACTTGCTAGGTTGTGCCATCTCATTCAAATTATCTCCAACAAGCCCAGACTGCTCTTACAAGTGAAAGGAAAAATTAGTAAAATCATTTTTAAGCTCTCACATAACAAGAATTCCCCACAGAAATTAATCAAGCTATCTTTTTATCTCGGTCTATAAAATGTAAATAGTATTAGATACAAAAGAGGGGTCAGTGTACATAGAATTTTTCTCTTATTCACTTCATAGCAGTTGCCGACCGTTCCCTGGCCCCACGTTCTAACATGGGAGAAGGGACGAGTACCGAGTCCCCAGGGCCCTGGCCCAGCTTCCAGTGGCTGGCATGGGTTACTGGAAAGCGTCAAAGTACTGCTTCTGTTAAAATACTCTTTGAATTTGTTTTTGCAGCTCAGTGTTTGGTAAGTGCAATTGGGGAGTTAATTAGAGTCTGGTCTCCTTCATCTATGTTACTCCACCTCATGCATTCATTCATTCAGTCAGTCAGTCAGTCATTCATTCCACACACATGAATTGCATCTACCTTGTGCTTCTGTACTCAGCTACAGTCCATGGGGGGACTCAGATGGATCCTGACCTCAAGAAGTCTACTCTCCAGCAATGGAAATACATGTGCACATAAATAACTATGATACAGGATCAAATTTGGTGAGGGCCATGAGAAAGGTATAAATGGTTTCTGAAGAAATGGAGTGTGATAAATATTAACTCTCAGCTCTTTGTGGTTTACTGTGGCACCAGGTCTGTAAAATATTCTTGTGTTGTTCATTCCCAGCATGACTTAACGTTTCACGAAAAGGCAATCTTTAAAAGCACACTTCTAAACAAAGAACAAGTCACCCTGATGTGGTCAGTGCCCCCTGCAATGTCAGCTCTTGTCTGTCTGTTCTCCTGTCATTAAAACTGCTGACAGGTTTAGATTCCTTCTTAGTTTCTTGAATATGTAAGTGTGCAAGAGGGCAGCTTTTTTACCATTTCCATTAGATAAGAGACTTGATCTCTGCTTTCTAAGACAACACAAAAGAGATGTCCATTTCTACCCATCTTCATCCGAATCAAATGTCTGTTATTAATGGAGTTTTCTCTTTGCACCCACAAGCAGCAGGGGAAAGGCCCACACTTCTGAAGATTCAGCTCCATCCCCAACTTGTCCTGATCCCCATGCCTACACTGTGCTGTGCAAGAGGAAGGGGGAGTCAGAGGGGAGCCCCTACACCCCTTGCACCCCAAAGGCAGTAGTGTGCCTATGCTGAGTAGAGGTGGCAACGACTACAGGAGAGTCTGGGAGTAGTCGCAGTCGCACTCTGAGGAACTAAAAGCTATGGGTATATGTTGTTTAGCCAGGAAAAGCCTTCTGAAAATCAGAGTGCTAAATTCATCAGCCTCCTACAGTGTGACTTCGGTATCCTCCCCATGGAGCTGAGCTCCCACAACAATATGCGTGCATCTTATCTGCTGCAACCACTAGGGGGTGGTTGATCAAAACAATCAGTTAAAGTGGGGAATCCATTAAAAAATATATAAACATAACTGTTTTAACCTAAAATACAAAAATAATACGTTTATTTGCCAGTCTTTGGAATTCAGGCCAGGGCCTTCTCCTGGGTCTTGGTGGTCCTTTCTACAAAAGCCACACATGTAATGCATCAAATCTGATTTCCAGTTTGAGTTTCTTCAAAGCACTGTTAAAGCTGAAAGACACCCTGAAGCAATCAGAGCACAGAGTCCTCTATACTTTTATCATCCCCACCCCTTTTCCCCATAGTCGTCTCACAAACACCCTCTTTGACAATCACCTTTCACTCAAGTTTTTTTTTTTACTCAAGTTTTTCAAAATAGTTATATAAATTTTTATTTAAAAAATATAATTTCGAGAATCAAGCGTATATTACGGTGATGAGCACTAATATACAGAATTGTTAAATCCCTATATTGTACACCTGAAACTAACACACCACCTTCTGTTAATTATCCTGGAATTTTAAAAATAATAAAAAAAAAAACTTTTTCACTCATACTTCCATGTTGCTCAACAGTTTCTGTGACCTGAATTAAACAGGGGTGGCAGGCACAGCTGCCCCGAAGAGGCGAGGACAGACCCACCCAGGGCTAGGTGAGCACACAGCTCCCCGCTGCAGCGCATCCCTCGGGGGCGGCGCAGAAAGGGACACTTGCTGCAGCCAAGGGAGCGCAGCTCAGCCAGCAAGTCTGCCAGACTCAGCTCTGAGAGCAGACCCGCACCCGCACCCCCTGGGGTCACCCCGCTGGCTGCCAAGGCTCCCAGGCGCGCACTTGAACCACCACCATTACCTTGTGTTTGCTTGGCCTTTTAACTGAAGGGAATAAAGTAAACAGCTGTGAGAGCGCCATAGCCAGCCACGCTCCTAACGTGCTCCCTCTGCCTGGGTGCTCCTTTGTCCTGGGACCCTCTTGGGACCACGCGACTGGCGGCTGGCCAACGGCACCCATGGGAGCCACAGACACTGCCCGCCTGCAC
The DNA here is from genome assembly GCF_048164855.1 of Canis lupus baileyi. Classification (NCBI taxonomy): domain Eukaryota; kingdom Metazoa; phylum Chordata; class Mammalia; order Carnivora; family Canidae; genus Canis; species Canis lupus. Next base: position 37,544,783 of record NC_132848.1, read on the forward strand.
GGGGCCCCACCTCGACCTGCTCGCGTGACCTCCGGGCTGAGCTCGGTGCGTGGGCGGCCCCTTAGCCGGAGCCCCTGGGGCGAGCCTGCAGCCCGCCAGTCTGGAGGCCGCTGATGGGGAAGGGCCAGCTGCTGGCGCAGGAGTCAGTGCGGGTGTCCTCGGAGCACAAAGGGGTGCGCAGACGGGCAGCGGGGGGTGGGGGTGCTCTTGGACTGACCATCGCAGTGGGAACCGGGGTCCTGGGGTCAGTGTGGGTGTCCGCAGAGGGGTGCACAGAGGCAGGCAGCGGAGGATGGGGGGACCGTGCTTGGGTTGATCATCGCTGTGGGAACCCTGGTCCTGGGAGGGACAAGGAACCCTGGTTTAAAAGCTGCTTGTGAGCCCTGTAGTTTGTTCTCAGGGCACACATACAAAGGTAAGTTATGCCAGGGGTCCGAGTGTGTTCAGGCCAGAAAGAGGAAAGAAACCATTTCAGGCTGTGACTGTCCAAGAGGTTTCAGAGTGGTAGCAAGCACTGTCTAGTGCTTCTGCAGGCTGGGTGAGAAGAGGTGGCACACCAGCCAGAAGGATGGGGAGACCAAAGGACCGTTGACTGCAATGGCCTTGAGAGTCCGGGGAGTCCTGGAGAAGTGGCGTCTAGAGGTCCAGCCTGTAGAAGGTCTGCATGTAAAGCTAGGAATTTAGTCTTGACCCTCTGTACAACCCGGGGAACACAGCATGGAAGACATGGGTAGGGAGATTGAGATGATCAATTTAGGGAGATTAGTCCAACAATAGTTTATAAACTTGGTCACTTAGAAGGCCTGGAGGAGAGAGATTGATTCATTAAGTGTGAATCCTCTTATGATTCAGGAACCCAGTTATTTAAGCACAAGGGTCTGCTTTTTGTCCCATCAGGGGCTGGCACAGTGCATGTCAGATGCTAGGTATCTAGTAAATATTGCCCAAATTGGGTTGGAAATTAAAAGGTCTTAAGTGGAATTGAAGCCAGGAAAACAAGGGGCAAGAAATTATATTAAACCTATCACATGGGAGTCTGTGGAAGAAAGTGAGAATCCATGCTTGCTTGTAAACTAGAGGCTCTCCCAGCACAAGGCTTGACTGTAGGTGTGAGATAATTGTGAGAGGGAGGGAGGGAATAATGACCAAAGAAGTGAGATGACTTAAACTGGGAGAAAATGGTGAGTTTTGTTTTAGATGTTCCAGATTTGAAGTTACAGTAGACTCTACAGGTGGAAATGACTACTAGGGAGAAAAAAATTTATGGAAGAATTGGAAAGAAATTGGAGATGAGAGTTCGGTCAGAGCTGGAGCCAGGTTGTGGATTAACCCAAGGGAGAGAGTGGAGAGAGAGAAGAGGCCCAGGAAGGGCCCTTTATTCCACCATCTCCTTCCCTAGGCATGGAAGCCACCCCAGACCCCAGAGCCATTACCAGAGAGGACTGGACTATGACAGTGCTTCCCAAGCCTGAGCAGTCATGGAAGTCATCCGGAGAATTCATTAAAACTCAGCCTACTGGACCCACTTCAGAGTCTCGGCTTTGGAGGTAAAGGGGAACTCGACAATGTGCATTTCTAACACTCTTGGTGATCCTCATGCTGTTGCTCTAGGACCACTCTTTAAGGAACCTTTGAACTATGGGAAAGAAGCAACAGCCTCACTGAGCTCAGATCCCACCTTCACTCTTAACCTCAGGGCAGATGACTGGGGTGCTTTGGGGATCTCAGCGTCATTCCCACACCTTGGGGAACTTGGTTTGCAAAGAGATTCCTGCAAGCTTTTCCCATAAAAGGCCAAGTCTCCTGGGCTTGAGCCTTTTTACCAAAGTGATTTTATATTCCTTTACAAAAATGTGCAAGCATCAACATTTTTTTTCCAGAATAAACAAGATAGGGAAAACTTATCTCCGGTTTGTTTTTTGTCAGCCACTCCACTTCCCTCCTGACTGCCAGCCATCTTCAATGTCAGCTAACTGAGACCAGAATGTCTGCCACTCAGGGAACCTGGGAAACCTCGCAGCTCTACGAGGCAGTAAGGAATGACCATGTCAGTTCAGGCAAACCAAGAGCCAACCAAATGGCTCTACTGGTGTTTCTTTTTATGCTGTTGTGACCATGCCTGGAGAGGAATCTTCCAAAGTCCCTTATAAGCACAATTTTATTCCCACAAATGGAAGAGAGCTACTTGAGCTTACTCTTGCTCAAAATGAGAGCATTAAAGGAGATGATACACCGCCTATCAGTTACTTGTTCATACTTTTGGCAATTTTTTGAAAAATTGCTAACATGTGCCAGGTGCTATGCTAAGTTCAAAAAGACTTGTTCTTTGTCCTAAAGGAGCTAGCAGCTGCTGAGGAAGACAGGCAAGTGAATACATTTCCTGGCATCTAGAAAGCCTTCAATAAAGGGACATCACAGAGAATGGGCTTCATGGGTGAAAATGAGTGAGGGCATTCAGAATAGAGGAGACGGTATTGGGGCACAGAATGACACAGATTTCTGCACACTGAGTCTGTTGGAATAAAGGGGTTTTATTTATTCTGCCAAAAAGCCCAGGTGTTGGGCTCTATATTTAGAACATGATCAGTACCTGTTCTTGAGCTATGGGGGTCCCTGCCGAGTGAAGGGTGACAAGGAGGCAAGCCCAGGCCTGCATCTTAGGAGCTGGAAGCAGGCTGCCATGGGGGCCAGTCCAGCCTCTTGCCTGCTCGGTACAGGCCTTGCCTCTACCAGGCTGGTTGTGAAGGGATGCGCACGAGGGATGAGCTGGAAAAGGAGGGACAGGCGCCCCTCCCACAGATCCCACAGGCTCCGAGTGAGGTTAAAGAGAACAGCTGGGCCAGGTTGTGAAGGGCTTCATGTACTAAGGCTTCATAACTAGAACAATGGCTTAAGATGTGATGCCAAGGTCAGTCAGGAGCCACTGTAGGTTTTAAATGTGGAGGTCCAAGGGACAAGGGACATGAGTCAGAGGCACTGTGGGGCCCTTTATTTAAGCCCTAAATGCTCAGCAATCTGGGAAGTGGAATCCCAGCTCTTGAGGCATTGAGACACCCAGCGATGGGCAGCTGGCTGAAGGTACCATTCCAGAAGAAACCAACATAGGCTAGGAGGCCAGGTTCTGGTCTACCAGCATCCTGGGGGAGTTTGCCTCTTGAGAGCCTCCCCTGGGGACAGGAAGAAAAGAAGTTGAGAGCCAGGGAGGTGTGTGATGCAGCCTCTAGACACAAGTAGCAGCAAATGGCAACAGCTGCCTCCCTGCTCTGAATGGAGAGCTACTTTTCTGGCTGTGTTAAAAGCTTCATCAGAAAATCGTAAAAAAGAAGCTCTCCTGGAAGTGATAGGGTAAAGAATTTAGGGCTGATTCAGTGTGTCTCCTTTCCAAAAGGGAGCCCAGGGGACATGCAGGCTTCTTGAGACGGAAGCCACAAGAGGCATGTCAGTAGCTGCTACGGGGCCTTCACAGGTTCTGTGGGAGGGGCGCCTGTCCCTTCTTTTCCAGCCCATCCCTCGTGCACATCCCTTCACCACCAGGCTGGTGGAGGCAAGGCCTGTACCGAGCAGGCAAGAGGCTGGACTGGCCCCCACGGCAGCTGCTTCCAGCTCCTAAGACACAGGCCTGGGCTTGCCTCCTCTGTGTCAAGCTTCCCTGGCCCTGCTCTGACCCAGCTCAGTCTCCAGCCAGCCCTCTCCTCCGCCTCAGCACTAAGTACTCGGTAGGCCGGAAAGAGCATCTCCAGCCCAAGGATTGGTTCATTCTGTGATTGTCCCCTGGTGCCAGAGACTGTGCCCTGGGGGCTCCATGTTGGTGAGACTTGTCCTGGGCTGTCCGTGAGCGCTTGCACTTTCATGCTTAGGGCACAACTAGTTCCTCTGTGGGTTTTCTCACGTTGCTCATGTAGCAGTGAAACGCTGAGCACCTTTGCTGGTAACAAGAAATTCATCAGAACCATCCAGAAAACCAACAACACCTGGTGCTCTCCTGATGTACACATTCCTCCCCGGTGAACAAAAGCTCATTGCCCTCAGAGACCCCCCGCCCTTTCCTCTGGGCCTTGTGGCAGCACACTGGAGGCATTCAGAGCTCTGACCCCCAGGTCTGGCTGTCGGGGGCCAAGAACTGACTGCTCCTTTACTGGCCCAGTGACTCGGGGCGGGTCACTCCCCATCTCTAGGCCTCAGTTTTTTCACCTGTGAAATGAGGTGACAGGCATGACTTCTTGGGGTTGTTGTGAGGATTATTTAGCCACGCAAAGCTTTAGTGCCTGGTACATGCAAAGCATTCAGTAATGCTGGACACATCGTTAGCACCACCATCTACCACTACCAGCATCATGATGATATCTCTTCTTTAACGCTGACTTAAAGGTATCCATGCCCTTTTCCATGAAACCATCCCCAGTTTCCTAGTGGGAGAAATCTGTCTTGCCTTGTGCTCTCACAGGACTCGATTTGCATCTTCCCTTTGGCTCTTGGGCTTTCTACATCAAATGTATAGCTTGCTTGCTCGCCTCCTTGTCTGGCACACCGTTTTCTGCCCTGATGCTGAAAATTCCTGCTACATCAGAGTTTTTCACAGGACAGATTCTGCATGATAGCTTCATGCTCCCAGAATATAGTCCTGTTGCTGGTTTTTGATAAAGGAAGCACATAGATTTGTCTAAAGCCTGCAGGTGGCCTTTGGGTACAAGAAGTTACTTACTAGGACACATGTAAGACAGTGGCCCAGACAGGAGCACAGGATGAGGCTGAAATCCACATGGGCAGATTAGAAACATTGCTCTGATGAAACCTGCACCCTGTACAGCCCCAAACTCAAGCAAACTCTTGACCTCTGCCACTGAGAGAAGGTCACACATCCAAAGTGTCTCCATTTCTCTCTGTAACCCCTACCACATTTTTGTAAAAGTAAAACGAGAATTTAAAAAAAAATTATTCAATCTTTATCTTCTAGAAGGCCTTAGGCCTTTAATCACAGATTTCACAAGCTTTTACAAAACATAAGAACTGAAAAGTATGTATTACACAGTTTGTACTTTTTGCTCCCAGCCTGACCAAGAATTTCCTTGTGTCACCACCATACCAAAGCCTGGCGAGCTTCTCTACTAAAAGGTTAAAAAGTCACATTTTGTGGCCTCATCTCAAAATAAAGCGAGTACTTACTATTTGATCAAGACCGGGTCTCCTTGCTCAGTGAACAGTGTGGAAAGCGGTCTTGGTAACCCATCTATCTCCAACAGAGGGCTTCCTTCAGTTCCTAGCGGCAGGTGACTGCTGAATCCGTAAGTCACTCTAGTAATAGCCAAGGTAATTTTATAGAATGAAATGTGTAGTTTGAAAGAGACAGTTAGTTTCTAATTAATGAAAGTAGTAGGGATCCCTGGGTGGCGCAGCGGTTTAGCGCCTGCCTTTGGCCCAGGGCGCGATCCTGGAGACCCGGGATCGAATCCCACGTCGGGCTCCCGATGCATGGAGCCTGCTTCTCCCTCTGCCTGTGTCTCTGCCTCTCTCTCTCTCACTGTGTGACTATCATAAATTAAAAAAAAATAAAATAAAAGAAAGTAGTAGGCAATGTCACTTGACAGTTACACCAAGTACCAGGCTTGGGCTGTCCCTATGTTATAACACAACAACCATGTGGGGTAGACACTACTATTATCCCTAAATACAGATGAGGAAACCAAAGTTTACAGAGGTCAAGCAGCCTAGAATCTGTGCTGGGAAAAGGACAGCTCTGTGTAGCACCATGGCCTCTCCAAAAACTACATTTTTATGCTAATAAAATAAATTTTAAATTCTCTGGTTATTGGGACAGTAAGAATATAAAATGGGTTAGCTTATTGGCAAAAATCATTGCAGAAAAACAGAATGGCTTGAAACCATAAACCTTTGGTTGCTAAGAGAGTCTAAGGTTCAAAGCAGGCTTGGGGAACCAGGGTCTGGTTGCAGACACCACAGGCATGGCTCTCAGCCTTCAGGACGGAGGGTACCTCCTGACTCCCTGGGGGCCTAATTCAGTCCAGAACTTCTTGTGTATGTTTGTTTGGGCCACACAGATTATTAGCCAATATTTAAATTTTTTTTTAATTTTTATTTATTTATGATAGTCACAGAGAGAGAGAGAGAGAGGCAGAGACACAGGCAGAGGGAGAAGCAGGCTCCATGCACCGGGAGCCCGACGTGGGATTCGATCCCGGGTCTCCAGGATCGCGCCCTGGGCCAAAGGCAGGCGCCAAACCGCTGCGCCACCCAGGGATCCCCCCAATATTTAAAAATGAGAGGATTTCATGCTTTTTAAAGTCCTGATTTTTTTAGTTTCTTTTTTAAAAATTGAAATATTCAATATCCTATTCTTTCCGGTGTCCACTAGAGTGATTTGATGATTTTTATGCATTATGAAATGATCCCCTTAAGTCTAGTTACCATATGTCATCATAAAAAGTTATTATGATATTATTGACCATGTTGCACATCTCATCCCCAAGACTTATTTATTTTATAACTGGAAGTTTTTCCCTCTTACTTCCATTCACCTATTTTGCCCACCCTCCCAAACCCTCCCTGCTCTGATAGCCAACAGTTACAAGTCTGTGTCTGTTGTGCTGTGTATTTTGAGCTTCTCATGGAACTCTGTGGACCTGCCTTGCAGCAACAGTTGGCAGAGGTTGATGAGCAGGTACTCTCTCCATTCGTTTACTGAAGACAGTAACCTGGGGCTCAGCATGTGAGTTTGTTTATTTGTTTTAAGGTTTTTTTTTTTTTTTTTAATCTTTTTTGAGAGAGAGCATGAGCAGGGGTGGGGTGGGCAGAGGGAGAGGGAGAAGCAGACTCCCCACTGAGCAGGGAGCCAAATGCAGAGGATTTGAGCTTCAGATAAATCACGTGGCAGCTGGATTGAGAAGAAAAAAGTCAGAGACAGGAAATACAGGGTGTTATAATCCGGAGAGGACATAATGAGAACCTGAACTAGGGCATAAAGAGAATGGAGGGAATAGATTTGTTTTTTGTTTTGTTTTGTTTTGTTTTTGTTTTTGTTTTTGTAAAACCACTGGGAAAACCCACTTTATTTTATTTTTTTTAAATAATAAATTTATTTTTTATTGGTATTCAATTTGCCAACATACAGAATAACACCCAGTGCTCATCCCGTCAAGTGCCCCCCTCAGTGCCCGTCACCCATTCACCCCCATCCCCCGCCCTCCTCCCCTTCCACCACCCCTAGTTCCACTCCTAACTCTGGGAAACGAACGAGGGAATAGATTTGAAACATATCTCAGAGGTGAAACTGGCAAGGTTTGGAGACCAAGAAAGAGGACGCTAAGAATGATCTCACGAGCTCCTCTTAGGAGGCTTACTGGTGGCCCCAGCTGAGCCAGGGACTAAGGCAGAGAAGTAGGTTGGGGAGTGAGGATGGGTTCATGTTGGCTGTGTGTGGTTCCTAGCATCTGTGAGACTTTGCAACAAGAGATTATACATGCGGTAGGCTACAAGAATTGAAGCTGAAAGGATGAGGTCTGGATTGAAAACATAAATGGAGGAGTCCTCAGCCTGCACATAGCTGCTCTGGGAGAGACCCAGGCTGGGACTGGGGCCCTGAGCCACTGCTGTCTGAGGGGCAGGGCAGGATGAATTATCCACAGAAGACCAAGAATCACCCTCAGAAACAGACATAAAGACCCCAGGAGGGTTGTGGAATTCAAGGGAGCTGGGTTTCACAGGGAATGAAGGGGTCGATGGTCTTGGTAGCAATGTCATAAGAAGCTCCAGGAGAATAAAGACCAAAAGGCATCTGTTGGCTTTGGCAATTAGGAGGTCCTTGGTGACCTAGGCAAGAATGATTTCAGAATGTAGGGAGAGCGCCAAGTTCTGGCAAAGAATATGTACAACCTCTTGGTGGTGGAATTCAGTAAAACCCTATGAAAGGCAACAGTGGTTCTCAGGTGTGCACACTGGGGCCTGCTGGGAGGAGTGGCCAGGAAGGCTGAGAGCAGCTCCCATAGCAGGGTCTTCAGACTCCAGGCCAGAGCCTATAGCCAGCCGCCCTGCTTTCCATGAGTGTTAGACAGCCTTGTTGAACATGCAACACGTTCTCTGGTTGTTTCTAAGCCCTGAGCAACCATAATCTTTTATATTTATACGAGGCCATCATTTTTCAGAGCAACTAATCAGCAGCAGATCTGGAGGAAAGGACAAAAGTTGAATATGTTTTTGGTAAACAGTATAAGAAGATATCTTGCAGCAGAGACTGGTTATACACGCACAGATCCTGTTTTCTTTCCCTGGACACATAAGGACACCGTGTTTTGCAGCCTTGGGTTTTAACCTGTAGGAGTGCCATGTTCTACTGCCAGGCCTGGCTCCGGAAACATCATAACATGCTCATCCACACTTTTCCTCCCCTGGCTGTCTTGGGGTGAAGGACTTCAGGGTGGTGGAGCCACAGGATGGAAGGAGCTTACATTTCCAAGTCACTTCCTACAGGAGAATCATCCAGCGGAGCCACCTCACCCATGTCAGAATGTGACATGAGCAAGTACTAAGCTATCATTGCATTATGCCACCAAGATGTCTAGTCAGCATCACTTGGCCTCCACAGACTGTTCCTGACAGGGAAGATGACTAGGAGAGGACCATGCTCATTGGCAGGAGAGGAAAAAAGCAAATGAAGATGGTTAACAGTTAAATACTGAAAGTTAATGCATGCTCAAAAACTCTTCTTGAAAATCTAAAACCATTTTGGCAGCCTTCTGGTGTAGTTTGATTAACCCTGTTTTTACTGTGTAAAATAACTTGGATCCCTAGATTCAATATGAATAACATGCTATTTGTGTCCTGTATTTTAGACATTGGATATCAGCATAAGTAGAAGTTTTAATGTTCTGTCCCCACCCTGTGAATTACCTTGACGGCCTCTGGGGTGCATTTTCCCACTTCAGAGACCCTGGCGCATACAGTTAATGGACCTCTTAATGAGGCCAGTGTCCTAAAAGCTACTCACCCATCTGGAATCTTTCTTCTGCTTCAGGAAGCTTGGTTGGAAATTGTTGGGCCCCTTGAAGGAGTGGCAGAGGAGAGGCTTGTTGTCCAGTCCCATTTGGGATTGTAAGAAACCATGTTGAACTTAGCCCCATATCCCTGCACCTGGGGTGTGAAGATGCCTAAAAGGTGTGGCTTAGAGTGGGACCAGACCTGGCTCACACCCTGCCAGGTCACAGACTGGGTCGGAAGCTGCAGCTGGACCCCTTGGCTCCTCCCTGGGCTGGAGTCTCTGGCCCCCTGAGGACCAATAAGGCAGAGGGAGGCTCTCACTTTTCACTGCCTGTTTACAATCAAAATCTATTCAGTTAACCAACATTCAGGTCCTTGGAGAGCCATTTTGTACTCTGAGTGACACCCTAGTACAACCTGAATGAAAGCTAAGGTCATCCAAAAACAGACATTTTTAGACCTTGGTTATCTAGAAAAAATGAATTGCAGATCCTGATTTTTCATAATGAGAGAGAGAGAAGCTCTGCAAATTATCTAGACTTCTAGTGATAGAGGGCTGAGCACAGTGGCTAAATGACACTGCTCCATCCCATCACTGAGGTAAGTAATTCAAGGCTGATGTGACAGCTCTGCCGATGGCCAAAGCTCCTGTCCTCTTGTTCTGTCACTGTTAATATTGGTTGTTACATTCACTGGGTGGCAGCGAGGAGTAAGCAGGAGAGGGCACAACAGCTCTCCTCCCAGAGGAGAAAGCCGCTGAAGCAGCCTTCATGGAAGTCACACACCTCTGCGATGTGGCTACACCTAGCTGCAGGGGAAGCTGGGACCCACAGCCGTGTAGCCGGGTGTGTTGCCCTAAGCAGAACCAGGAGTCACTAGTGAGACAGGACATAGGCAGCAGGTGGCAGGGAGCAGACCTGCCAGCCAGGTGGAATTTCCACTAAAAAACCTTTTTGTCGGGGCAGCCCCAGTGGCCCAGTGGTTTAGCACTGCCTTCAGCTCAGGGCATGATCCTGGAGACCCGAGATCAAGACCCATGTCGGGCTCCCTGCCTGGAGCCTGCTTCTCCCTCTCCCTGTGTCTCTGCCTCTCTCTCTCTCTCTTTGTGTGTGTCTCTCATGAATAAATAAATAAAATCTTTAAAAAAAAAACCTTTTTGTCCCCAATCTGGTTTTCTCTCACCAACCACAGCTTCTGAAGACAGCAAGCTCATATCAACAGTAAGAGACAAGTACAGACGTACTAAATACTCTGTAGAATCATATGTGCCCCCAGGAACACATTAGCCCTTGTAAACTAATTATTCTTTTGCCTCACAGATCATTTGCAAAATGTTCCCATAAATGTGATAAAGCTCCATTAATAAATGTTATTAAATATAACCCAATGAATAAATAATTTTACATGTTTAGATTATGGACTCATATTTTCCTGCTGTGAGCATCCATTGATAATGGAACAATAATCTCATGAACTACTCACTAACCCCAGAGCCATAAATTATGGTAGAAATATGAACTCATCTACTGGAAGAATGAATGTGTTGGTTTTTAAATGAAGACATCAATATTCCATATTTCCAAACTCAGTTCCAACCCCCTTTAATTTTTCTGGTACGGTGCAAATAGGTTTTATAATACTCTTGTGGTTTTCTTTTATTAGAAAAATGTACTGATCTGTACGGTTGAGTTAAATGACAATATTATGGGTGATGAAAAAGATTTAGTATTTTGAACCTTTGCCCTGTTCAAGCTCCCAAAGTCATTCTGGGTGAGGATAAATTTCAATTATACTTTTACTGCTTATGTAACAAGGGCAGGTGGGGGCCACCCAGCCTGGGAGCTCTCGCCTGCACCATCTGCCCAGGTGTGCCCTCCATCCATGGCAGAGGGTTCATGATGGTACTTTCTCTGTGTGACCAGAATCATTCCTGACAGCCGAGTGTTCCAAATCCAGGTGACTGTTTTCAAAAACAGTTTCCAGGGTAGGAGTCTTGGGCAGACACGTAGTAAAGGAAAGCCAGACTTTTGTTTCTTTAATTAGCAGCAGGATGTTGAGTATGGCAAAGTTAGATAACCAGATGCAGAGCCTCATTCTCGGAAGAGCTAAAATCTGTCAGAAGCCCCACTCGTTTGCTCTGCCTCTGACCTGGAGTTGGCGTGTCTTATTTTGCACTGGGAGAGGACAGAGCACCCAGGCTTTTGCTCACCACTCACTCAGCCCTTCATCCCCCAGGACTGGTTTACAGAAGACCCAGGGGCTGGCGTGTGCACCCCAGACTCCGATGCTCACCTTCCTCACTCAGCTGGTGTTAAAACAACAACGACAAAATCCAGCTGAGCAAATTTGAAGATCGAATTGGCCTGATGAAGCAATTCATGAAGGCAGCATCCCATTGAGCAGGTAGACGGATAACCCCAGGAGTTGTACAAAAATGGCAGGGTTTTCTGGGGAGGAGGGTGGGACCAGATGGAATCAACAGAAGAAACTAAAGGACTGTTCCCAGCAAGTCACTTTCCCTGGCCAGGAACACCAGAGGTCTTATCATTGCAGATGATGTAATCTTCCTTTGGGGGTGGGGAAAGCCCCCAGAAGATTCCTGGCTGACCAGATAAGACTGTATCTCTGGGGGAGGTGGAAACTGCAGTTAGCTGAGGTATTGAGCCTCAGCTGGGCGACAAGGCCTAGCGTAAGTGACTCTGTTTGGGGCTGTGGATTTCTTTTTGACGCTAGCAGTTAGAGGCCTTTTCTCTCCTGAAATAACATTGCAATGTCTTCAAATCATGATGTCTTATCACTTGAAATAAAATCCAAACACCTTTACTGGGCTGTGGTCCGTACCACCATCCCCGAGTCCAGCTCAGCATCCTTAGCAGCCTCCTGCTTTTGGTCACATGGCTTCTGTCCGTTTCTTCGGTTATGCTCGGCTTTTACAGCCAGGGCCTGTGCACAATCTGTTCTTTTTACCCAAAACACCTTTCCTCTGCAAGACTCTGCAAAACTTCCTCCTCCCTGGCAGAATGAGCAGCCCTCACCCCCTTGTTAGCCACAGCACTACCCTCACACGGGCTCACTCTCCAACTCAACTGCTGGCTTGCCTCCTTTATACCACTTCACTCCATTTGGATATTTTGAACATCTGTTGGCAAACGAAGGCCCTCCACAGGGTTTGCACTCTCGGGAAGACATCGTAGGAGTTTAAATCACAAGTATTTTATCCCTGTTTCTTCTGCTGATGGAGCTGTAATAGGCATAGGCAGCAAGGAGCCTGAGATGGTGCTTTAAAAACTAGCTAGCTCATGCTCTCAGGAGGGCAGAACTGGTGTGTTGACCCCTAGCAGGAGTGGGGTCTTGCCTTTTGTAGAGAAAGGGGAGGCACTGGGCCAGGATGGACCTGAGGACTCTGGCATCCTCAGTATCACAAGGGCAGGGACTGGGTTCTCTGGGAAAAGAATTCTAAGTCTGCTCTAGTTCTAAGACAGATTTGAAGCTACAGATTCCACACCATAGACAGAGCTGTGGTCATTTTATTCGGAACAACTTTGTTTACTGAGCACCTACTATGGGCATATTAAATGTCATGAAATACTAGCTTCCTGTGATTTGAGAACAATAATTTCCCAGAAGTAACTCCGAGGCAGACTTTATAGGTAACCAGAAGTCTACTTGCCGTGGCCACTTGTTACAGGTAAAGGCAGTTCAGGGTTGGGGTGAACAGCTGGAAATAGCCTTCTGGTCTGATGAAATGCTTTACCAGACAGTAATTAGACAGCAGGAAACTGTCATCAGCAGACAGTAGTGGCCTCCACCCACACAGCCCAAGCATCCTGCACCCCCTCACCTACTTATCACTTTCAGAAACAACACTGTCTTGAGGTCAGAGTTTGACTGTCTCTTTCATCGTGGCATCTAGGCATCTCAAGTAGAGCCTGGCTCCTTAGGGGTGCATCATGCACTTGCTGAATGAATAAATGATGCCTGAACACATTGCTACATGTAAAGAATGCTATCCTGACAGAACGTGTGGATATCAGGAGTCTTCTTTCCAGCTCACCCAACCATCATCACCCAGTGATGACCAGAATATGACTCAAATTGGCTTCGCTGGTTAATTATCTGGTCTATTAGATCATTCCCACCAGTGCGTGACTGTTTGCTACAGGCATGGGAGTCCTCCTGAATCTCTGCGAGCACTCATAAAGCCGCGGCTCCGAGGTGCTGAGAGCTGGCACCTGCCTGCACCAGCAGAGGGTCCACTGGGTCCCCTGCTGCATCTGTGCTCGCTCGGTGACAGAGCACAACAGGCCCAGCAAGGTTCTACTGGGGTGATCAAGCACGTGTTCTAAATTACACGCCCCAAGAGACCCCACTCACCCAACCATGGTCTGCAATCTTGATTCATGTTCTTATTTAAAGAAATACTATTGATAACCTTTTGCCATTTCTACCTCAGTCTTTTAGAAAATGTGCAAAACAGAAAATCACGTATTTTCAAAGCCCTGAGGCCTTAAATGATGAAGATAATCAATAATGTCTCTTGTTTCATTCTTAATCAGCTGAATAAGTATGATGACTGTGACCATTTCATGTGTAAGCATCTACATCCTTTCTTGATAGCATAAAGTTTTGGATTTTTCAAAAGAAGGAAAAACACTTGGGGGGGGTCTGCTACGTCATCCATATTCAGCACCTGTTCTGATTTTTCCACCTTTCTTTCTAACTTTTGGCAATATCAGTGTCCTTCTCTAGTAAATTTAAAGTCTCCATTTAATTTCCATTAGAGTCTCATTCATTTGGGGAATATAAAAATTAGTGAAAGGGAATAAAGGGGAAGGAGAGAAAATGAGTGAAAATATCTGTGAGGGTGACAAAACATGAGAGACACCTAACTCTGGGAAACAAACAAGGGGTAGTGGAAGGGGAGGTGGGTGGGGGGTTGGGGTGCCTGGGTGATGGGCACTGAGGGGGGCACTTGGCAGGATGAGCACTGGGTGTTATGCTAAATGTTGGTAAATTGAACTCCAATAAAAATTTTTAAAAAATAAACATAAAAAAATAATAATTTCTATTAGAAACAAAGTTGTATGTAAGATAATCTCTATCCTCAAACACACTTATCAAAATGACCAAGCTAAAAAGTCAAAATTATACACAGGATACTTATTTCCTTTTCATTTTCCAGGTTCCTAACTCAATAATTTTTAGTGATTTCAATTTACCACAAGCCATCAGTGTGGGCATATAAATAACTGAATCTGAACATTTGGGTTAAAGTTCTCATTTGGGAACCTATGTTACCTGGACTAACCATTGACATTGGTCAAGTAAATTGGGTAAATACGGCTCTGCCCAACCTCCCTACCCCAGTCCCAAACATTTTGTCTCTGTGTCTCTCTTAAGCTCTTTACTTTCTCATGTGTGAATTAACTTGCATGTATCCAGGACAGAGAGGACAAGATGGAAAGGGAGAACGTAGAAATCCAACTTCAACCTGCTGCTCTATTCCTCTGTGTGTCAGTGGGCTCAGGGGACAGAAGGGCAGGAGAAGTTATTATATTCTTGTAAAAGCTGGGTTTTGATGTGGACAGAACTGGAGGGTATGATGCTGAGTGAGATAACTCCATCAGAGACAGACAATTATAGCATTTCATTCATACGGGGAATATAAGAAATAGTGAAAGAGATTATAAGGGAGGAAGGGAAAACTGAATGAGGAAAAATCAGAGAATTTGTTTAACTCTGGGAAACAAACTGAGGGTAGCTGGAGGGGAGATGGGCAGGGGGATGGGGTAACTGGGTGATGGGCATTAAGGAGGGCATGTGATGTGATGAGTGCTGGGTGTTATATGCGACTGATAAATTATTGAAAACTATATCTGAGACTAATGATGTACTACTATATGTTGGCTAATTGAATTTAAATTAAAAAAATAATAGGGATGCCTGTGGGGCTCAGTGATTGAGCATCTGCCCTTGGCTCAGGTCATGATCCTGGGGTTCTGGGATCAAGTCCCACATCGGGTTCCCTGCATGGAGCCTGCGTCTCCATCTGCCTATGTTTCTGCCTCTCTCTGTATCTCTCATGAATAAATAAATAAAATATTTAATAATGATAGTAAAGGTCGGTTTTTTCCTAATCATTTAACATGTGAGAAAAAATGGACAAATGCTAAAAGGCAATGTCCTTTCAAAATGTTTGTGTTTCAGACGTGTTCCTGATTATCTACTGGTAACTAGGGCACAGGGGTGCAGGGGCTCCCAAAAAGAGCAGGCTCAGTCACTTACCACTGACAAAATCCAAAGACAGAGACAGGAGTGGTGGTGAAACAAAAAAGCCAACACAGGAAGACCGCTCACTAATGTCTTAAAGACCATCTCCAAAGTGCTAAAAATACGTCCAGGTGTATGTCTGGAAAATGTGGGACAAAGGATGGTGGGTATATGCAGATGGGAAGTAAAGGTCACCGCCCACCTGCTGCAGGGTCAGTCGTTAGGGTCTGGCTGGCTCAGGGCAGTCCTTAGTGCCTGAGGGGTAGTTTCAGTTCCTGTCAGGGGTGCTTCACCCACGGGTCTTCTGCCTGAGTTAAGAGAGAAACTGGAAAGAACTTAATAAATTAGGAAGTGGAGACTGAGGTCAAAATAGAGGCGGCTGGAGTCCTCTTTATACTTATTTATAAGAGAGAAATGTGGAGTTACACAAGAGATATAGAGCTCTCTGGAATGTGACGGGGTCCAGGTGGGTACGTGGGGTACGACCGGGTCCAGGTGGGTACGTGGGGTGTGATGGAGTCCATGCAGGTATGTGGGATGTGATGGGGTCCTGGCAGGTACCTGGGGTGTATTGGGGTCCTGGCAGGTATGTGGGGTGTGATGGGGTGCAGGCTGGTATGTGGAGGTTTGTGGGGCATATGGCCATTTTAGTGTCAGGGGAGAGGGGAGAGATCTGGGGTCAGAGCCTGCTGTCGCTGTGCAGGGAGGAGGGAGAAGGACAGGATGTGCACTGACATAGGAATATGGCCCAGAATGATGCAGCAGCTCCCAGGCCTGAGGCCAGCGCAGTAGGGGGTCCTTGGGTGACCAAGTCTTGGTCCGTGGAATCTAATGCTGATTTAGTCTGTTTGGCCCTCCACTCCCCAGAGGCTGGGTGGGCCCGGTAGAAGCAAGGTTCCCGCTCTTTAAATAGAAATCGCTGATTCTACAATTTCCAAGTGGTGTGTTTCAGGGTAGGACGTCAGGAGCCAGGTGCGCGTGTCAGGGGTGCTGCGGAGGGGTGACCCTCGGGGCGGGTGCCGGCCTCTCAGTGCTGGGAAAGGCCTCTAGATGGTGCAGGTGAGTCTGCCGGAGGGAAGGCCGCCCTGCGGGACGCCGCACACTCGCAGACGGGACGCAGCAGTCCAGGAGCAGTTCCCGAACTGCCTTTTGGAACAGGAGGAAAGAGGGGCGGGCAGCGCCGAGGAGCCCTGCCCCGGGCAGCCGGGCCGGCCTCAAGGGACGCGGGCCACCTGCTTCTCCAAGCGCTGCCGGAGGCCACCTGTGAAAGCTGGTGGCCCCGCAAGGGACCGTGCCCGCCTGTCTGCACAGACCATCTTCTGCCTGGATTAGAAACTGACCCGCCAGCAGGTCCAGGTTCCAGGTAAGCCTTGGTCCTTCTCTTCGGGTTTTCTGAACTCTTGAGTTGTTGGAGACGGAGGTGTCATGACTGAGAAACGGCCTGAGTGCATTTTTGAAATGCGCGTCATTTTTGGGTTGCGTTTGAACAAGCTTTACCAATTACTGTGCGTCTGCACTACCAGGTCTGAGATCGTTTCTTTGTTTTCAGGAAAACAGTAGAAACCCCATTTTGCTCCTGGTTGCACGTTCGGTGAGTGAGCTAAATCCTAGGTGTGTAGCTGGCTTTCAGATTTTGGCTCCCGAGACCTCGGGTGTCTCCGAGACCATGATAAGTATTTCTGAGGTTTGCCCCAAGCTCGGCTCCTGGGGAACGCAAGCAGTAGCTGGGACCTAGCTGTATACCTGCGTCCCCCTGAGTTACCTGCGGCACCCGAGACACCTTCCAGGTACACTTTTGAATCATGCCTGAGACCCAATGCCTCAGAGATCCGTTTTGGGGTGCACAGTGGGGGAAGTACGTACTGCTGATGATTGAGGCATTTCTTTCCAGCCAAAAGGCTGCTCAGTGCTCTGACGCATCGCGGACTGGTTTGGGCTCCCGCACAGGAGCCAGCTCAGATTCTGCAGCATCCTGTACCTACAACTGCTCTTGTGTTGCGGGCTTGTGGGCTTAGGGCAGAGTGAAAGGGGGCAGCTGAGCAGGAGGGCAGCTGCCGATGTGGGCCCAAGGGGGCAGTCAAGACACTAAGGTTCCAGAGCTCACTGACAGGGGAGCAGAACAGAAGCCCGTCAGTAGGGGCATTTGGGACTTGGTGGGAGACACAGGACACCACGAGGCTGGAGTGAGGACAGAGCAGAACCCGACCCCACCTTTTCTGCTGTCCAACTAGCCACTGCTCTGTAGCTCTGAGGTTGCATGTCTGAGACACTCTCTAAGAATGAAATGGCAACTAATTCAAAATATTAACAAGGTAAAAAGCCATAAGGGACTAAGGAGAAAGGAATCAATTCAAATAACTAACCTAGAGACTATTTCTTGCCTGACTTGATGCTCTGAGATTTCAAAGGTATGGCCATTTAAAGTTACTTTTTGACAAAGTCCATCAAAAAGAGAGATCCTCATCGGAGTTGGGTGGCATTTGTCTTGGCGATTGCCCAGCAGAGAGAGGATTGGGGCCCTGCTCTGGGCTGGGTCAGCAGGGGCCTCTGCTGTGCCTCCTCCTCATCCTTCAGTGAGCCAGGCTGTACCTGGGAATATTAATTTGTGAGCATACAGCAGAAGGGCAATCCTGGAAGCACATGGCTTTGGGAGGAAAAAATAAATAAAATTTCCTTGAAATGTTTGATTCTTACTCTCTGGCCATTACCTGATTTCTAGAAGTAAACAGGATTTCCATTTTGTTGAAGATACATATTTGCAAAGCTCAGAAGTGTCAGGGGCTCACCCTTTCTTAAGCATCAGCATGTCCCCATACCCAGCAGAGCACCTGCCATAGGCAGCAGCCCAGTGTTTGCTCAGGGATGTGAAGACAGACCTGGTCTTACCCCCTATTTCACACAGTACAAACCAAATTGACTCTTTTAGCTGAGGAGTATCTTCTCATCCAAGTTCCTTAGGTCCCAAACGAGCACAGGTGGAAGCCAGGTCACCTAGTCACCCTTCTCTATCTGGGTGAGTGAGTTTAGTGGTTTCTAAAAGATGAAGTTCATTCTCAAGGAATTGCCCAGGAACCCAGTGGCAAAGACTCAAGTAAATTTGAAAGTCAAACACAGGAGCTATGAATAGGATGGCATTTGGCAGGCCATCCTGGTGCTCAGCTTCTCCCATCGCCTTCCCTTCCCAGCCTGCCCAGTGTCCTGCCTGCACGCCTTCCAGCAGCTTTCCTCCAGACCCTGGTTTGCTCAATTATCCCGGAGGACACCTGCCTGCTCACCTCTTTGATGCTGTTTGAGGCTCTGCCTAGCTGATTCCACCCCCCAGCAGGATCATTAATTAATTTATATTACACTCACTTAGCACATTAGGTCAATTAGGAAACTGAGGCCCCAGCCCTGTCTCAGAGTGGTGCCCATCACAGGGGGTGATACAGTCCATCCTGAATTCCTATCTTGGGGCAGGACTTTGATTCAATCTCCAATTATTATTTTCCCATAGAGTGAAGAAGAGAAGATAAACTGATGTGCCATCGTTTAACCTTTGCCTTACATTTCTTGACCACTTTGCAAGTATTTTCATGCATTTCTTCCCTACTTTCCAAACAAGGAAATGGAACCTTAGAAAAGCTAAATGGCCTGCCCAACCCCATATGGCCAGTAATGACCACCATGCCAACAGTAGCTCAGGGCATCATGCTGTGTAACTTGTGATTAGGAGGGCCGCCACCAGAACCTCTGTCCCCTGCCTCTGCGGCGGACACTCTTGCCTCTGTTAGGATGTGTGGCAGTGGTTCTGGGACAGCCGCCCGCTAGAACTGAGGGTAGTGAGAGCAAACTTCTGCCTTTTGAGGAGCCCAACCCTCATACCCCACTGTTTGCTGGCCGCCGTCCTCATCAGAGGCAGGGCTCAGGAGGAAGCAATCTCCCCTCCATTCCTGTGAGCCGTCCCCATGAAAGCTTATAGTATGGGAAATATAGTGGTGGGAAATACAAAGTTGCTGTTCGTTTCTGGTGCAGAGTCGAATGTAGGTGATCTCAGGAACCAAGAGAAATTTCCAAATGGCTTTTGGGGTTCAGGCATCCCAACGATTTCTTGGCCTCTGCTAGTACAAATGAAACTAGACTGGGATCCCTGGGTGGCGCAGCGGTTTAGCGCCTGCCTTTGGCCCAGGGCGCGATCCTGGAGACCCGGGATCGAATCCCATGTCGGGTTCCCGGTGCATGGATCCTGCTTCTCCCTCTGCCTATGTCTCTGCCTCTCTCTCTCTGTGTGACTATCATAAAAAAAAAAAAAAGAAAGAAAGAAAGAAAGAAACTAGACTCTACTTTTTCACCGTTATCTGTCTTGAGGTCATCACAGAGCAGTGCCCAGGGTGGGTAACCTGTGCAATCAAAGGATCTCAGCATCAGGGTGGGCCGTTCATTTGCTGGTAAACAAGGGATCCTGCAGTCCAAGGTGCCTTCCATAGCACATAGTGGGAACTCAGTGAAAGTGCAGTTGACCCTTGAGCAACACAGGTTTGTACTATGTGGTTCCACTTATATGCAGATTTCTTTATAAATACAGTACAGTACTATAGATGTGTTTTTTCTTCCTTAGGACTTTCTTAATAACATTTTCTTTTCTCTAGCTTACTTTATTGTAAGAACGCAGTATATAATACAAATAATATACAAAATATTTGTTAATCAACTGCTTGTGTTATTGGGAAAGCTTCTGGTCAACGGTAGGCTATTAGTAGTTAAGTTTTAGGGAAGTCGAAAGTTCTTTGTGGAGTTTTGAGTGCTCAGGGGTTGGCCCTCCTAACCCCCACGTTGTTCTTAGGTCAGCTGTATGTCCAATGAATGAATGAATGAGATCCTTCTAAGAAAGGTGACCAGTTGTCCTGATCACAAACTGGGGAGCAAGGGACTGCCTAAGTGAACAAGCAAACAAATTCCAGTTCGCAAAGCTACCCTCTCTGAGTGCAGAGATACGTGTTATTTCTTCAAGGGTGGGTGCCCACAGATGTCAAACACACTGGCTACACGGGGGAACAGACACAAACTAGTGATGCCGGAAGCTGGCCTCCTGTGCCCAGGCCTCCTCCAGTAATGCCCAGAGCTCTGCATTCAGTTTCCTGTATAGTTAAAGGCCACTTCTGACAAATCAGATCACTGTGGAAAGCAGATGGGTGGTAATGAGCCTTGCGTAGGGAAATGCATTTGTGTTGATAGCCACAGCTGTGCCACCCACCAAGCTTATATCATCCCCAGTCACTTCCCAGGACAGTAAATCTGACTGTGCTCAGCACGTGGCTGGAAGGTGCCTTGGCTTGTGAGTCCCAATAGAATCAGCAAACAGAGGAGGAATAGCCACACTCATGTCATTACGAGTAGTTGCAAGGCCTGAGGTGCATGGGAGGCAAGCTCAGCTGTGGTATTTCTAGATCCCTTAAGACTGATATTGTTAAAAGATACCATTCAGTGGTTGTATACAAGCAACTAAAAGGTGAGCCCAAATACTGAAATAAGATATTAGTCTCTTGAAAATAATAGGGAGATAATTCTGCCAACAGCACTCTAATCCTGACAAAAGGTGCTTTCTTAGGAGATGAAGAAAGACAAGTAGATCTAGACTACAGATGAAAAATGGTGGGCTGGGCGGGGAGGGTCACAGATTTGACAGCTGTCCGATCATTACCAAATCTTTTCTCTTGAAGTTTCAATCTTGCTGTCTTGCCATATTCCCAGTTCCATATTTCTTAAATGTCAGGCACAGAAGAGAGATGAAGGTAGGATTTTATGTTGGTTTTAATATACGTTCATTCAGCAAATCTTTTCTGAGCACCTGCTCCATGGTGGATACTTTGAGGGGACATAGTGATGCAGTGGTACCATTCGTGGGTGAGGACATGAGATGTCCCTGTTTCGTGGAGCTTACATCCTAGTGTGGAAAAGGAAGCCATCACACAGTGATACAGATGTAGTTCTGGGTGAATCCAATGCCATGAAGAAACAAATAAGCAGAGGAAGCAGACAGAAAACACTGGGGGAGGGGGCCCCTTGAGAGCATGTTATCTGAGTGAAACCCTGAGTGAAGTAAGGGAGGGGACTCAAGGGAGGGGGAGGCCCCAGGATGCGGATGAACTCAAGACATGCCAGCACCAGCAGGAAGGTGCTGTGGCTACAACAGAGGGAAATATAGGAAGAGCAGGAGATGGGAGGAGAGAGCCAGGAGCCAGAGCATGCCAGGCTAGAGGCTGTGCTGAGAAGTCTGGGCTTTCAGTGCAGGCGGTGGGAAGGCAAAGGAAACCATGTACTAACTTGGGCTGAAGTCAATCATGAGTATTCATGCCCCATACCACTCGAGGACCCTCAGTGCCCACCACAGGCCATTTGTTATGTTGTGAAACCCACCCCCACCTGCCATGAGTCAGGTCTCCAGGTGTTCTCTTCCTGAGAGGACTGGTCTAGCTAATGTGTAGACAGCAGGGCAGACAGCAAGGCAGGCAGCAGGACAGACAGTAGGGTGGGCAGCAGGGCAGACAGGAGGGCAGACAGCAGGAGAAGCTGGAAGGATGGTGGAATGATCCCTTTCAACCCATAATCTGTTCCCTCTGCAATTAACAAATGACAAAGGGGTCTTTTCTGAGAAAAGTTTTAAAGATTCCAACTAGAAACACATGCTTACAGTTTTTAATGTCTCCAACTCGAAAAGAAAGCCCAGAACATCTTATGGAGTCCCACGTTGCCTCCGGCCCTGTGCACCCGACGTGATCCTCCTGCATGCAGACAGCCCAAGCCAGTTCCGCTCACCCTGTTTGTCATCTGGAGAGAGGGACAGGCACTTCCTGGCATTGGGGAGCATGGAGCTGGGCTCTGCTCATGCAGCCCCGCGCCCTGACCCCGAGTCATGAAGCCTCTCTTCCAGGCGTGCTGTTAGGGATCCAATGGAGAGATGGATATCACAGCAGGTTTGGCATGCCACAGCTATCTGTGCATTGTGCACAGCCCCCGGAGCTAGGGAGAACCCTGGCCGCTCAGCCTGGTCAGCAGGTAGCTCAGCAGCACCTGGCAGGTTTGATTTCCTTCCAAGTGACAGAACTATGGAGAAGCATCAGGATGGGAGGCCAGCCTAGAGGGAGCGATCCTGTGGCAGGGAAGCCCAGGGCACTGAGAGCGCAGGGATGGGTCAGGAGGCCAGAGGTGGGGTGCGCTCTGGGCTTGGCATCTGGCTGGGCTCCTGATGTACAGCGAGCCCTAGACCACAGAGGACGGTCAGATGGGATGCACACATCTTTTGCTTTGGCTGACTTTGTTTACCTGGCAAATATGGTTTTATGGTTTAATATTTTGATTGAGGCTTTTTGTTCTTGTAAAACAAATGTTACCTCTGTCCTAGAAAAACCATGATCCTTGAGAATACTGAGATGCACTGAACTTTCTTCAAAGCATTTCCGAGGGCTTTCAAGTTTCATTTTCTTTAAGATTTAGTCCTTAATAATGGCTAGAAATGGCTGTTCCTAAATCTTCCTGTCCATAATGAAGAAAATACATTAGAATGGACACTTTGGGGATATGGCTGCTGGACACTCCACCCTCCCCAGAAATCCAGCATCCCTACAAAGCAGGGGCTGGGCAGCTGGGCAGGGCGGCACTTGTAAATGGCACAAGGCAAGTGTGCATCAGTAGGTTTGCAGAGTGGTTTTCTGCTTGATGGAGTCCTTCCTGGGTGATAAAATCTTCAGTAAGTATCATTTAAATTAGAAGAGCTTAGCTCATTCTCAGAGATTGGGAGACAGAGACCCATCCTTAAGATACGTAACGCGCAACAGATGTGTGATCTATCCTGGTGGCCTCTGGCAGGGGCCAACTCTTCCTACAGCCACTGTGATGTGAGCAAATGCCTTGGTCCCCCTCTAGCACTCATTTAAGCAATTTCTCTCCTCATTGTATGGACAGAAGAAACCAAGACAGGGACATGCCAGTGACTTGAGACACTTGGTTTTGAATCAAGTCTAAAAACCCAGAGACTGGACTTCCACCACCATCGCTGCCAGTTGGTTTCCAACGTAAGGCTTCCACATGAAATTCATTATCCAAACAGACCACACACAGCTCTCCAACTTGACTTCTGCAATTGGCGTGTGTGAGGGAAGCAGCGCTTGAGAATATTACCCTGATGATTATCACAGTCGTTGCTTTTGAAGGCAAATATTTATTTTGCAAGGATTGCAAAACTAAGAATAGTAGAATGTGGAGCTCCCTCATGTTTACAGAATAAACAGAATTGAGACACTGACAAATGCAATGTCCCTGGATCTCTGAGGAGCCAGCTGTTTGCCTTCTGCATCAATTAAACGAAAGCAGGGGCCTCTGGAGGTGCAGGTCTCCATGGGGCTGAGCATCTTCCCGCTCATCCCACTGGGTTCTAGGCAGGAGGATGTGGGGTTTGGGAGGGCATCCTTCTTGTTTACCCCTGTGGCCTGAGCAACACTTTTCAAGGGCCTCCCTGGAGGTTTTCCTTGTTAAATTAGAGAGGCCACTGCATTTGCCATAGAATAACAGCCTACAAATTTTGCTCGAGGTTTTGAAAGACGATCTAAAAGAAATGGAAGACCCAGCCCCTGTTCTTAGGGCTCATAGGGCTCAAAAGAAAGCCACATATTCACACACAAACAGAAAGATTCATATAAGACATAGAAATAAACAATATTGCACTGTAATCATGTGTTCAGTGTGTCTCCGGTGTTGCACTGAGTGGTGCTCTCTGAGGCCAGGAGCACATCTCCATGGGAGCACCCTTCTAATCCCTAGCACGTGGCACATCTGTGCCTCACATAGTAGATACTCAGTAAATGTTTATATAAAAGAACCTGTATGGAACACTTATGACCTTCACATTTGCATTTCATTCAATCTGTGTAACGATTCTGTGAAGCAGAAATTATCACGGTGTCACAAATGTGTGAGTCAAAGCTCAGAGAGGTGAAGTGACTTCCCCAAGAGCTTGCTACTGACAAATGGCAGCATTTCAGCCGAGGTTCACAGACCTCAACT
Organism: Canis lupus baileyi; assembly: GCF_048164855.1. Lineage (NCBI taxonomy): Eukaryota > Metazoa > Chordata > Mammalia > Carnivora > Canidae > Canis > Canis lupus. The sequence continues at coordinate 37,569,080 of NC_132848.1, forward strand.
TGGTGTCTTTTCCATGGACTCCTTCAGAGATCAGGTCTGGGGTGGGCTGTTGCAAATTAGATTGAAATTTAACTTTTTATCATAACCCTTTCAGGGGTAGGGTATAACTTCTTACCTAGGCAGATATCTAGACTCATCTCTGAGTCTCCCAGATCCTTTTTTTTTTTTTTAAGAGAGAGAGAGTGGTGGAGAAAGACAAAAAGAGAATCCCAAACAGACTCTACACCCAGCCTGATGTGGGGCTCGATCTCATGACCCTGAGATCATGAGCTGAACCAAAATCAAGAGCCAGCTGCTCAATGAACTGAGCCACCCAGGCACTCCTCATACCCCTGTTGGCTGGTCCTGGAGCCTGTAGATATATTATTTGGGGCAGCAGGATGCTGGGAGTCAGAGCAGAAAATAGAGTCTCTCTTTCCATCCGCCAAGGCCAAGAGCCAACCACGCAGCCACTGTCCTCACAATGTCAGTGTCAGAACTGCATGAGAGCCAACACAAGCCAGATCCACTTCAACTTCCGAGGCCTTTCTTCTCTGATATTGGGCTGGATGTGTCCTGTTGGGGTCAGACTGCAGTGGACACACCACAGGAGCTGAACACAGGGGCTGTGTGGAAGTGTGGGCTGGAGTGCAGCCTCCAGCATCCGTCAGACATGGGCCCCAGTCCGGCTTCTCCATGTGCTAGTGACGGAACTGTGGACAGTCATTGCTGGGTAACATCTGTCGGTTACCTGACAAAGGACAACAGTACTCAGCTTGTGGGATCATTGCACAGATTTAAGTGAGGTGAGGCAGGCCAAGCTCTGAGAACAGGACATCAGTGCTCTGCACACACTCGTGGGCTGAATTTAATACATCAGCTAGACCTTGGCTTATGAGTCATTCACAGTGGTTTGGTGAAGGTCAAGTCCATCTGAGGTGTCCATCTTTCCCTGGGACAACCTATCGATTTGGCTAGGATCCAGAATACCCCTGGAGCCCTGCAATAAGGGGCAGCTACACAGAGGCTAGGCAAGCATGCTGTCTGCTTGCTCCCTGCCCGTAACACCTGGACTGCACTTGGACCACACTGGCTTTCCTGCTGCTCCTCACACAAGCCACAATTCCTTCTGCCCAGAATATTCTTCCCCAGGATCCAGGTCTCTGCTAACAAGTCACCTGATCACAGAAACCCTCCCTGGCCCGGCTCAGAATAAAAGAGCGGCTCCCACCTCCAAACTCCTGTTTTTGGCGCTGATCATGAGATGACTCACTAGACACACAGTGTAACTTAGGGATCATCATACGTAAGTGAGCCTAGAACGTGGTGGGCAATCAAGTTTAGAATCTCATTTAGAAACGTGGATCGCTGCTGAGACCAGAGGCAGGTGTGCCTGTGTACCTGGGGATGGGGATTTCCTCCCTTGCTCTTGACAGCTTCACAAGGCAGTGTTCACCCTGCCCTGCCCTGCTGCGCTGTTGGGATGTGACTCTCAGGAGACTTCCTGGGACTCTCCCCTGGAGCTCAATGTGAAATCAGTGGAGCACGTAGAGGAGAGGATGGAGAGGAGAGGATGGAATGAGCGGAGGTTAAAGAACAAGTAGGAGGCGTAGCCTCAGCTGAATTTCAGGCGAGGAGCTCCAAAGCAGCAAGTGCCCCCTGCCCATACCCCTTCCTCCCTCCCCACCCCGTGCAATCTCACAGCAGCTGCGCTGCTCCGCACAGGTGTGTGCACTGTCACACACGCACACACACACAGCAGTCATGGGGGGCAAGGTACCACGCTCTGTCACAGTTGGGGGGCTGCAGCCCCCTCCCACCAGCCCCACCCCAAGGGCACATGGGCCACTCTGCCTCCCCGAATGCTGCCCTCACAGCCGACTTAGGGACCCATCAGGAAACACAGATGGTCAAGGTGAAGGAACTTCGTTCACGGGGCCAGTCATCCACTGAGAGCAGCACTAAGGGGACCACAGCTTTGCCTCCCCAAACCCGCCGAACTGTCCTTTCATGGGTTGGTGGCTGTTGCCTCCAATCGGCCAGAGGCCGCCGCTGGATCTTCAGTTCTTGCCATAATTCATCTAACCCTGGGTGGGTGCGGTGTCCAGGTCTCAGCAGCTTTGCCAGGCCCATTGCCTGGGCCTCCTTCCCCATCCTTTCCTTCTCCCATTCCTCAGTCACCCTGTTTGGGATAAATAGTGCCACCGAACTGTGCAGTCCCTGCATCAGGATTTACAATCACTGCTCCCCAGCCCCTGGCACCCTCCTCAGCTGGAGTACCACATGGTGTGTGTGTGTGTGTGTGTGTGTGTGTGTGTGTGTGTGTGTGTGTGATTCAACAATCAGAATAACTCAGAACGAGACCTGGACCAGGCTGAGGTGTGGAAGAGTGAGGGGCAGAAGCAGCCTGGTGTGGGTGCCAGCAAAGGAGCTTGTTGGAGGGACTGAGGCTCACCAGATGGAGGTAGCAAAGCTGGCTCTCAGTTTCCCCAACTGGATGATACCTTTACTTCCTGCACATCTGGAGTCTAAGATACAGATTCTCCCTTAACTCACAGCAAGAAAGGTCTGTTCCTTAAGTATGAGTTAGAGACTTGGGAAGCGTGATGAAGAAAGGTAGAGAGAGGACAGGAGGGAGGACCTCAGCCTCACTGGGTGGTTTAGTATCTGTGGTTTAGGTGAATCTCCTTTTCTACAACACCAAACACCTTTGAAGCTGGCACTTCTCTGCTTCCTAGGTAGACACCTGAGCCCTCCCTGGAAATGGACCATCTGCTCCTTGTGTGCACCCTCGCCCCGCCCACTGGAAACTCTTGAGGGTTAATAGTTTCCTTTTGGAAAACTTTCCAATTATATTCATCTGAGTTTACATTAGCTGCTTCCTTCTGTTCTCTGTGTGGATTATTCTCATGTTGGGTTTAATTTAACCAAATTCACAGCTGTGCTAACAAATTCGTTGATGCCCTTCTGCTTTCAGAATGAATTTTTCTGAGTCTTTTCTCTGGCTTTACTGATAGACTGTGAACATACTGAAACCTTCGGTGTCGGGCACTGGCTGGTGTTCCTTTTGCTTCAAAACCCGTTTCCTCTGACCATGCCTCACTGCATCTCAGATGCTAACAAGTTTAGTTTTAATATTTTAATGGTTAAAATTTATGATTTATAAAAATCACTATTAAACACAAAGAAACAACACAAAACATGTTTGTTTCTCTTAGTGCTGTCAGCCTCACAACTATTAGGAGGAGAGATCTGTGTGTTCTATAAACATGAAGATCCCCTGGAGGCCTACTTTTTAGAAATACATTGTGAAATTCTGAGTCTTCAAAATTATTTTAAACATGGAGTTTTGTAAAGACACCCAGAACCTGCCAATTTCAATATTTTTGATGAACTTTTTTTAATGAGCTTCTTGTATTTAATTAGACTTAACGAAAGGCCTGGCCACCTAGTAAGATGGTGGTTATTGGGAGCCAAAGAGATACAATGGGGTGTTCTAGGCCTAGAGGGTGTATTTACCCCTTAAAACACTACTCTGTACCCTGCCTGGACCCTTTTGTACTTCAAAGGCCAAAGATGGGTTTCTAAAAGAGGTTTCTAAATGAAGGCAGCGCCCCAGCAGGCCTTACCCAGAGGCAGGACTCATGCTTGCCCAGAGCGGGTTGTCTTCCTGCCCTGGCACTTCCCTGTGTGGACACCCTTTATCAGAAGAAGAAATGCCTGCAGCCCAATTCTGTCGGGGTAGGTTGGTTGGAGGTCTTCTATTAGAAATAGGCTCCTTGCCTCGGTGTCCATCGAAAGATGAATGGATAAAGATGTGGTTTATGTATACAATGGAATATTCCTCAGCCATTAGAAACGACAAATACCCACCATTTGCTTCAACATGGATGGAACTGGAGGGTATTATGCTGAGTGAAGTAAGTCAATCGGAGAAGGACAAACATTGTATGTTCTCATTCATTTGGGGAATATAAATAACAGTGAAAGGGAAGAGAAGGGAAGGGAGAAGAAATGGGTAGGAAATATCAGAAAGGGAGACAGAACATAAAGACTCCTAACTCTGGGAAACGAACTAGGGGTGGTGGAAGGGGAGGAGGGCGGGGGGTGGGGGTGAATGGGTGACGGGCACTGAGGGGGGCACTTGACGGGATGAGCACTGGGTGTTATTCCGTATGTTGGCAAATTGAACACCAATAAAAAATAAATTTATTATTTAAAAAAAAAGAAATAGGCTCCTTGAAGGGTCTCATCTATATCCATAGATGCCACGAATCCTGTCTATAGATAAGAATACACATATGCTATAGGACCCTAATCCATCATGCAGTATCATGTCTTGCATTTAGTGAGGGCTTAGAAAGTGATTAGTATGTATGAATGAGAGATTGAGCAAGAAAAGGAAACACAAATGGTTTTTCCCTCTCAGCGGGAGTTGTGCTAAGGCCCAGAAAGCTACTGGGCTTTCACAGATGCTAGAGCCCGTTGCTGCTGTCAGTTTCGAAAGTCTTGTATTCATTAGAGTCTTACAGACTTTTTCAGCAATGGAAATAACGAAGACTCTTAATGAGAAGGTAAATGGGTAAATGTGTGTCTTGAGGTTGAGGAAGCAGTACTGGGACTTTCAGATGTGCCAAGTCCTTCATAATAACCTGGAATCATTTTTTTACTTAAAGAATACTCAAAAAGGGCAAGATCCTCGGAGAGCCAATGACAGGAGGCCATGGACCTCTGAGGTAACACTGATGAGCCGTGAAGGCAGAGCTCTTGGCGAGCAGCCCAGGACATTTCAGGTATCCTTTCTGGAGACACGCAGGGGCTGGCCGCTGGCGGGCTACCAGCATCCTCAGGGCACCATCTCAGACTTGCTGTCATAGCATAGTCACCTGCATAGTGGCGAGCTGGTTCTTTCCTGCACTGAGAGGCAACAGGCATCCTCAGGTATCTCCTCACCTTGCCCCACACCCGGATCCACATTTCTTTTTTTTTTTTTTTTTAAGATTTTATTTATTTATTCATGAGAGACACAGAGAGACAGAGACACAGGCAGAGGGGGAAGCAAGCTCCATGCAGGGAGCCCAATGTGGGATTCGATCCCAGGACCCCAGGATCATGACCTGAGCCTGAAGCAGATGCTCAACCACTGAGCCACCCAGGCATCCCAGATCCACATTTCTAATGCCATTCTCAAATGGTATCAGAATTCCTGGGAGAGAGGGTTCATCACAGGGTTGGGGCAGAAAAATAAAATAAAAATAAGCCTGGAGCATCCTCTAGTGCCAAGAAAGTAGAGAAGGGCAAGCTGGAATAATTTAAGCAGGAAAATCGTGTTGGATTATAATCCAAAATTTAAAATAAATATCCATGCATCTAAAATAAATAGCCATAGAAATAAATGATTGAATTAATAGAGATTAAGAGACAAATCTGTCATTCAGAAGAATTTGAAATACATTATGTGGACACTCCCCTCTCAAAGAGCTGGGACATAACTCCCTCCCCCGCCCTTAGGAGTGGACTCTCATCACTAAGAGTCCAAAAAGGACAGTGTGGAGGCAGAAAAATTTCTTTTGAGTGGAAAGGCCTGGCAGGTGCTCCAGGTCAGTATCAACAGTGATACATGATGTTAACAGTCCATACACCCGAACGGATGTGATGAAGAGGATGCTTTACCTCTGTGATCTTCCTCCGTAAAACCCATAACCCCAGTCTGACCTTGAGGAAAACATCTAACAAACCCCTCAATTAAGGGACTTCCTATACAACACCTGACTGGCCCTCCTTAAAGTGTCCAAGTCATCAAAAGCAGTGAGAGTCTGAGAAACCATCACAGCCTGGGGGAGCCATGGAGAGTAAACATGCTGTGATGTGGTGTCTGGGGTGTCATCCTGGAACAGAAGAAGGACATGAGGGCAAAACTAGAGACGTCTGAATAAAGTACGGATGTGAGCCGCCTATCACATACTAGTGTGGGCTCATCAGTGGTGATAACGTGTTAGGCTAGTGTAAGGCCCATCCCTGGGTTCAAACCCAGTCTCCCTACTTTGCCCCTCAGGCTTTGGGAACGTTACAGCTCCTGGAGTGCTGGCTCAGGGTGCTTCCCTGTCTCCTGCCCCCAAACTCTGCTTAATCCCTGTAGACAGTGTCCTTGCACTTAGTGGGGGACTCAGAAAAGCAAATTCAGTGCTGAGTTCTGGTTCTCCAAGCCAACCGGAAAGGTGGTCCTCGTGCGGGGGGCTGCACGATGGCTGCCTGAATTGTCTGGGGATGACGGGGTGACTGCTTTCAGGGCTTTTGAATCTCCAGCAGAATCCTACAAGCCGCACATTTTCTGTGCCTGCCTAGTGGCACAGCGCAAGTGCTGAAAGGTAGAATTCCACCTTTGCCAGTTGGGTTATGTCTACTCTTTGTGGTTTAAGAATGGTACCTTAATAAGAGGGTACTTCTGTATCTAACCCATAATCCACCATGAATATGTGACACTTTTCATTTTATGCTTGTTTGTTTTTTAAAGATTTTATTTATTTGAGAGAGATAGAGAGAGAGCACCAGCAGGGGAAGAAACAGAGGGAGAGGGAGACGCAAGCTCCCCGCTGAGCAGGGAGCCCAATGCAGACGGACTCCCAAGACCCCGGGATCACGACCTGAGCTGATGGTAGATGCTTAACCAACTGAGCCACCCAGGTGCCCCTGGCATCTTTCATTTTTATTATTCGTATTTGAAAAATGAATGGACAGGAAGGTCTTAGGTCTCCTAGAGGTGGAATGTTGAGCCTTTTGTGAACAAAGCTGAGGCCTACAGCTCCATATTTAGTTGATGATGGGTAAGAACTTTGTGCTGAAAATATCCTGGGGCCTGATCTTAAACCCCAGGAAAAGTCATTAAGCTATTTTCATAAAAGTGGAGGCCAGCAGGGTTTCCAAAAGAGCTCAGGGTTAAAGGGCCTTTGCGAATTCTGATATGTTTTTCTTACCAGGAGATGGAAAGTCAAGCGTGGCTGCAAGCCAAGCAGTTTGCAATGTTTACAATCCATGGTGAACAAGCCATGTTATGAGGGTAGCCCGGGACTCCCCAGCTGGCTTCCTGGAAAATGCATTCCTCATTTCCCCCCAGAGACCGTCAGTACCTTGGCAAGTAGAGGGAGAAAGGCACATGGGTCTAGAAGCCACTGCTTTCAGGCTGTAACTGTTCTAGCACAGGGCAGAGTCAGGGGCTGTGCTCACTGCCAGGGTTTGGGCCCAGGGCATCCTCGGGCTCTAGTAGCTTCTGGGCATCCCTGTCTGAGCTGCAGTGGGGACCGGGCTGCCCGATGCTGTCTGCACCCTCCTCTGGCCCCCGCTGGGAGGAACCATCCCAACGTCCAGTGGCCTATTTTCACTCAGGGCAGGGAGGTGGCATTATGAATACCTGGTGAAGCACCCTCCTGGGAAATGCTCAATCACAGTGTTCTGGGCATGCCCAGCTTAGGAAGTTCACGACAGCACAGGGGAAGATCTCGCTCGCCAAGGGAGGTGGAGGGGTATAGGTGGAGGAAGAGGCACCTGCACAGCAGCAGCAAGCAGCCTTGTGGCCACCACCTTTTCTCACACCCTCTCTGAGTCTCAGTGTTTAGTTTCTGGGCCACCGGCCATTGTCTGGTCATTAATAGATCAGCTGGGTGTTGTTTGTTTGCTTTTCAAATTAGCCAGACCAGTTCCCACTGCTGTGAAATCACAGCCGAGGCCACAAGTCGGGCGGAGTGGGGAAAATCCACGCACCCTGTTCAGATGCTGGTTCTGCCCACCCTGAGCATTCAGGGCACACCTGCCTGAACCAACGTTGTGCCTCTGCTCTCCAAAGCCGCCCCAGCCCTGCCCCCCGCACTCCTGCAGCCTGGCAGTGGCTCAATGTGGTCACTGAAGCCAGCCAGAGGGGCAGGGTGGATGCCTGAGGGGCCTCCAGAAAGGAGTGGGGACCTCAGCATGACTGTGCGGGCTCAGGCTGGGTGACTGCACCGTGTCGGGCCCTGCCTGCCTCTGTGTTTAGATTTCATTGTCATTGTCTGCTTTAAACCTGAAGCTTCTAGAGAACCGGGGTCAGCCCGTCTATGTAAGTTCTGTTGGAACCGAACCTGTGGGACAGCCATGTGGATGTTCATTCAGCACACCGGGGCGTGGCAGATGCAGCAGAGGACACGCAGTGAAGCAGAACAAGCAGCTTCAGACAAAGACCTTTGCCACCTCACATAGCTTTGGAGGCCAGGCTCAGGGAGAGGACCAGAGTCTCGGGGCCACACCACTTGAAGACGTGATGGAGGCGGGGGATCCACAGGTGGGGAGGCTCTCCTGCGTGGCCACCAGCAGCAGGGCCCACTTCCTGGCCATGTGAGCCTCTCCATGGGCTGCTTGAGTGTCCCCATGATGTGGTAGCTGCGCCACCCAATGCGAGCAGGCAGGAGGCTGCTGTACCTCTGATGACCAAGCCTCACAGGAGTGCCCGGTAACTTCTGCTGTTTCTGATGGTTAGCAGTGAGCCACCAAGATGAGTCCGTACTCACAAAGAGGGGAGTTAGGCAGTGTCAGGTTGTGGATGCATTTGAAGCCAGCACAGCTGGTCTCTAACACTAGCTTGCCCCTGACTACTACATGGCCTTGGGCAAATTACTTCGAATCCATAGGCTTCAGTTTCTTCCATAAAATCAGAGAGTTGACCAGATGGCTCAGGGCCTGCCCTCGGCCCTCATGCCCTATGTTCATTCATTCTGTGTATTCATTGACTGAACATTTACTCCATCCTTACTCTGGGTCTAGCTCTCTTCTTGATTCCTGTCTTTACGCTGAAATACGTGGGGAGCTTCTAAAAAATGCAGGTGCCTGGAACCCACCCAAGAAATTCAGCTTTAAGTGGTCCAGGGAGGAACCCAGGAGCTCCACAGTCTTAAAATCTCCCTCAGTGATGCCACTGTGCAGGCAGAGCAGAGGACTGTTGCTCTAGAGTTATAACCTTGGACTCTGATGGACCTGTGAATCACCTGGGGATCTGGTTAGGATGCACATTCTGATACTGTGGGTCTGCAGTGAGGCCTCAGATTCCACATTTCTAACAAACTCCCAGGTAATACAGTGCATTCCAAGGACTACCCTATGAATAGCAAGTTTCTAGTTGCTGGGAGAAAGGTGCGGAGGTACAAGGATAATCCCCATCCCCAAAGAGCAAAGAATCTAGTTAGAGAGGAAGACACAGCGTGAAAATGTAAACAGCACCCCAAGACCTAAGTGCCCAATATGTGGCCCAAATGGGATGTACCAGAAATTGAGTATGAGATGGTGAAGAGTATCCCAGGTGACCCACTGACCCCTGCCTGGACCATCACCAGCACGACCTCATTCCCATTTCTCCAGCAGCTACACAGGTGGCGAGCAGAAAGTCCAGGTCCTTCTGTGATCCATGGAAGCCTTTCACGAGTTAGTTTGTTTAGTTGAACGGTAGTTCTTTCCACAGGGAAAGAAAAGAATTAGCAAATCTATTATTTGTATTTGTTCAGCCTTGTAGTCTATTCCCAAGATGCTTTTATTGTTTAGTGAGCTTGCTTTTGTTGGCACCAATAACAAATTAAAATGTGTTTCCTGAATTTATGTTAATGGTGTGAAATTCTAGGCTTACAGAAATTTTAGTAAAATTTCTCTTAATGAAAGCTGCAAGTAACCATTGTTCTAGTTTTTCTTCTTTCTCTCTCATGGGTTTTCTGTTAACCTCAGTTCTTAGCAGAAGCCCTCCTCTTCCTTGATGTGTCTTCCCTTAGCATGTGTCTTCCCTTAGCATGTGTCCAGTGACTCCCGGACTCTGTTGTGTGTGGGCTGACCACACTCACTCAGCCTCCCAGCTCCCAGAGGCCAGTCCAGGCGCATCCACATGGTGCCTTGCCCTCTCCCACACTTTGAGAAGTCTGGAACAACACCGGGCCCCTCCTCAGGTACTGAAACAGACTCCTAGTTATACTCTGGCTTCCAGGTTCTCTTCCATTAACAGATTAATGGTCCTGAAATATTTCCTTTCCCCTGTCACATAGCCTGACTCCTCACATCCCAACCAAGTACTTTTCAGTTTTTTGGGTTTTTTTTATTGCAGTATAGTTGACGTACAGTGTTATATTAGTTTCAGGTGTGCAACATAGTGATCCGACATTGCTGTGCATTATGCAGTGTCCCCCATGGTAAGCCAGCGTACTCGTGGCTACCATCTGTCACCTTACAACATTATTATGATATTATTGACTACATTCACTGTGCTGGAGTTTTCACCTCCGCGACTTATTTATTTTATAACCGGAGGTTCATGGTGGTACTTGTCAGCCTAATGGGCACCACTGGGGTCCTGTGAAATGAGACTGGGACTCGGGGAGGTGGGGGCTGAGTCTGCAGCTCCGACGGGCTCCTGTGACACCCTCCGTGCCAGCGCTAGGCTGGAGCCACGAGGTGCTGCAGGGCAAGCTCCTGCTCCTGGGGGCTGACGGCCCAGGTCACCGTGATGCGGCCAGGTGCCGCCCACCCCACGGGGAAGCACAGGGTCCTGCGCCTTGCCCCCCAAGCCCAGCCTCAGCTTTGACACGAGCCTCTGTGAGCAACTCCCCTGCTTTGCTCCTTTTGTGTTTAACCGGCTCTAGCATCTCTGTGACCCGCATCAAACGCTGACTTCGCCTTGAAGCTTCCCTGGCTGCTGTTTCTTTCACCCTCTTTGGATCCCTCACAGCTTGCTCTCGGCTGTTCTTTTGCTCTTAATCACATTCTACAAGGCATTGTTATTTCAGTTTTTTACATGTTTCTGACTGTCTTTCCATGGTGAGGCCTGAGGGACTGTGGCTTACTCATTTTTCACTTCTTTTGTATTTCTTTCAGCACTGAAATGGTACTGTGCATTTATTAGGTACTTAATAAATTTCTTGAAATGACTCAAGGTAAAATTCCTGAACTTAGTCAAAAATTAGTCTGAGAAATGGGATAAAGGGCCAAATTGAAACAGAATCACCCCACCTCATAGTCCTCACTGAACTGAATAATCGTCTATGGACCTCCGCACCGGATCGCAGGGGGTGACCTGCCTCCTGTCGGGGGCCTAACACAGTTCCTGGCCCAGCAAACATTTGACAAATGCACAGATCATGAGTTTGCAGACTCTTCTCGGTGGAGGTGTGAGCCAATCTGTCTTCAGCTGTCACATCCATGAGTCGTACAAATCAATAGCAGCAAAAACAAGACCAAGGGGAAAATGGGTAATTGCAAAGGAGGTCTTGGAAAGGCAAAATCTCACTAGGTATCTTTTTTAGAAGATGGGGTAGCGGATGGGAGGGACCAGGGCAGAGAGAAGAGCGGAAGTGAAGGAGGAAGGACACCCAGCAAACAGAGTCAGTCTCGGGCGTTGGTCTTTGGCCCGGGAGCCATAAATGTCCTGCGGGCTCATTTATCACCGACGGTGCCGGATGCCTGAGACAAGGAGCCATAAGGGCAGCTGTGTGTTCATCATGGGGAATCTCATTGTCGAGGAGCTAAAACTGTGACTCTTCTACGGTATAAACAGTGGGGAGCAAAGCCCCACCCAGTACCCTCCCCTGAGGAGTCAAGTCATCCTGGGCAGCGCCAGGTGACAGTGGGCCGCTCCGCCCTTCCAGGTTGTGTTATTTGCAACTGTTGGTTCTTCGATCAGGGTCCGGCTTTAGCCCAGGGTGACCTGGGGGTGAAGGGAATAAGCCCTCTCTGTACAGCAGTGGAAGGAGATGCCAGCTCTCTTTCCCTCTACAGTGAGGAACAAGAGAAAGCCCCTTGGCTATTACCAGGGGACTGTGGACGGGAAGCTCAAGGTGCCGCCCTCCCAAAGCTCCTCCCCCAGCCTGCAGCAGGAGCAGGGAGGTCAGGACCCAGAGGGCTGATGACACAATGGTCCTCACTGTCCTGGCTGCAGCTCCCAAGGAGCCACAGGGACTTTATATGCTCTTCATTCTCTTGCAGCTCAGAGAAACCTGCTCGTTACTAACATGGAAAGCTACAGCCCTGTTTTCCAAGTTAAACAACCATAAGGAGTGTTGCACCATTAGCAAATAAATATTGCTTTTTCCACCTTACCCTCATGCTTTTATTTTCTGTATCTATATTTAAAAAGTGGATAGTATCTTAGTATAATAGGTACAGCAGCATGTCACATGTAGATGATGCTTACTCAGTCACCATTAGGGATGTGCAACCAAAATAAGCTTGGAGACCTGTGTGCGAATCCGTTTCCTCCTCAGGTATTCCAGTGTATCTGAATCACCTGACATCTAATTGAAATGCAGATTTCAATTTATTATAGGTCCAGGAGGGCAGAGAGTCCACACTTCTCACAAGTTCCTGGGTGATACTGCTGTAGCAGGTCTGCAAGACCACCCTTGGAGGACACAACAGGTTCTGGCTTCTGATCCGTAGAAAATGCTAACCTGGTGGCCCACTTGGAGGTGGTATGCACCCACATGCCAGAGTGGAGTGACGTGCTCACCAGCCCACCTGCACTCAGGAGATGGAGCAGTGGCCGTGCTAAGGGTTACCTGGAATGGATTAACATTCCCCATCTGTCGCTTGCTGGTTATTATGACCTTAGATACGTTACTTAGCCTCTCTGAGCCCCAGTTACCTCGTCTGTAAAGCGAGATCAGTAACAGCACCTTTCTCAGGCTGCTCTGTGAAAATCAAATGAGCTGGCCTGTGTGCAGCCCCTGGCACAGTGATGGGGTTGCATGGGATTGTCCAGGGTTTCCCAGGCTGGGGGCTTCGGGGATATGGGATTCTGTTTTGTTTTTTGTTTTTGTTTTTGTTTTAGAAGGTTTCTAACTTTTTTTTTTATCGGAGTTCAATTTGCCAACATTTAGCATAACACCCAGTGCTCATCCCACCAAGTGCCCCCCTCAGTGCCCATCACCTAGTCACCCCAAACCCCCACCCACCTACCTTTCTACTACCCCTTGTTTGTTTCCCAGAGATAGGTGTCTCTCATGTTTTGTCACCCTCACTGATATTTTCACTCATTTTCTCTCCTTTCCTTTTATTCCCTTTCACTAATTTTTATATTCCTCAAATGAATTAGGCCATATAATGTTTGTCCTTCTCCTATTGACTCATTTCACTCAGCATAATACCCTCCAGTTCCATCCACGTCAAAGCAAATGGTGGGTATTTGTCGTTTCTAATGGCTGAGTAATATTCCATTGTATACAAAGACCACATCTTCTTTATCCATTAATCTGTCAATGGACACCAAGGCTCCTTCCACAGTTTGGCTATTGTGGCCATTGCTGCTAGAAACATTAGGGTGCAGGTGTCCCAGCGTTTCACTGCATCTGTATCTTTGGGGTAAATCCCCAGCAGTGCAATTGCTGGGTCGTAGGGCAGGTCTATTCTTAACTCTTTGAGGAACCTCCACACAGTTTTCCAGAGTGGCTACACCAGTTCACATTCCCACCAACAGTGCAAGAGGGTTCCCTTTTCTCCGCATCCTCTCCAACACATGTGGTTTCCTGCCTTGTTAATTTTCCCCATTCTCACTGGTGTGAGGTGGTATCTCATTGCGGTTTTGATTTGTATTTCCCTGATGGCAAGTGATGCAGAGCATTTTCTCATGTGCGTGTTGGCCATGTCTGTGTCTTCCTCTGTGAGATTTCTGTTCATGTCTTTTGCCCATTTCATGATTGGATTGTTTGTTTCTTTGCTGTTGAGTTTAATAAGTTCCTTATAGATCTTGGAAACTAGCCCTTTATCTGATATGTCATTTGCAAATATCTTCTCCCATTCTGTAGGTTGTCTTTTAGTTTTGTTGACTGTTTCTTTTGCTGTGCAGAAGCTTTTTATCTTGATGAAGTCCCAATAATTCATTTTTGCTTTTGTTTCTCTTGCCTTCTTGGATGTATCTTGCAAGAAGTTGCTGTGGCAGAGTTCAAAAAGGGTGTTGCCTGTGTTCTCCTCTAGGATTTTGATGGAATCTTGTCTCACATTTAGATCTTTTATCCATTTTGAGTTTATCTTTGTGTATGGTGTAAGAGAATGGTCCAGTTTCATTCTTCTGCATGTGGATGTCCAATTTTCCCAGCACCTTTCATTGAAGAGACTGTCTTTTATCCAGTGGATAGTCTTTCCTGCTTTATCGAATATTAGTTGACCATAAAGTTTAGGGTCCACTTCTGGGCTCTCTATTCTGTTCCATTGATCTATGTGTCTGTTTTTGTGCCAGTACCACACTGTCTTGATGACCACAGCTTTGTAGTACAACCTGAAATCTGGCATTGTGAGGCCCCCAGTTATGGTTTTCTTTTTTTAATTTTCCTCTGGCTATTCGGGGTCTTTTCTGATTCCACACAAATCTTAAGATGATTTGTTCCAACTCTCTGAAGAAAGTCCATAGTATTTTGATAGGGATTGTATTAAATGTGTAAATTGCCCTGGGTTACATTGATATTTTCACAATATTAATTCTGCCAATCCATGAGCATGGAATATTTTTCCATCTCTTTGTGTCTTCCTCAATTTCTTTCAGAAGTGTTCTATAGTTTTGAGGGTATAGACCCTTTACCTCTTTGGTTAGGTTTATTCCTAGGTATCTTATGCTTTTGGGTGCAATTGTAAATGGGATTGACTCCTGAATTTCTCTTTCTTCAGTCTCATTGTTAGTGTATAGAAATGCCACTGATTTCCGGGCATTGATTTTGTATCCTGCCATGCTACCAAATTGCTGTATGAGTTCTAGCAATCTTGGGTGGAGTCTTTGAGTTTTCTATGTACAGTATCATTTCATCTGCGAAGAGGGAGAGTTTGACTTCTTTGGCAATTTGAATGCCTTTCATTTCTTTTTGCTGCCTGATTGCTGAGGCTAGGATTCTGCTTTAAACCCATGGGGTGGTCAGTCACATAGTCAGTGCTCAGCATCGAATCTGTGTACCAAAACCCACCGTCCAGGCTCCGCAGCTCTGCTCTCAGGTGTGTGTCCCGCAGTGGGAGTGAGCACGGCCTGGTGCCTGAGCGCTGGCTGCTCCCCTAGCTGTGGCTGCTGGGGTGGGGCACGGGGTCACCCTGAGCTCTCTCCGACCCTTCCTAGGCTTGCTGATCTCTAGGGGTTTCCACACATGAAGCCCTCAAACCAACAAACCCGCAGCTCTGTCTTAATGAACAGATGGTGTTCTCTGGAGCTCTGAGGGAAAGGGGGAAAGAAAGTGGTTTGCGAAGTAAAAGTGAACAAATTAAAGGATCAAGCTCACCTTAACTTTTTCTACAAAAACACACTTTTCCATGTATGGACAGCATCCAGTTCTTTTCAAGTTTTATAGCCACCTCGTTTGGGCAGAAAAATCAGGAAGTCACTTGTTGCACACAGGACTGTTACAAGTCTCTTTGATAATAAAAAAAAAAGGATGAAAAGCAAGTAGGAAATCCATAAACACTGACTTTAAAGGCCCAAGAGCAATGGACCTCATCTTCCCTCTGTTCCCTCTCTTGCCTGCAAACCCCCTAACCGTATTTTCCACAGCCGTCCCTGCAGCCTCAGGGAGAACACGAAGTATTGAAGTATAAGAAAATTCGAGCCTTTGATATTCCTAATTTTTTTCTGGTTCTCTCTGTGAAATATGAACCCACCACCGATTATCCCAGGGACTTGGGCTCAAAAACACAAGACTGGCTGGTGTCAGTGGGGGAAATCCTGGTGAAGGGGGTCCCGCTTTCTGCCCCCTGCTTTTCTACCCCCTCTGGCTTTGAGTATTGAGTTTGTGGAGTTGTCCTACATGGCCACCAGTGTGCTCTGTCCCAAGGAGCCTTGTCCTCCCGCAGCTGCCCTCCAGGGTCAGCTCCTGGACTGTCAGAGGGAGCTTGAAAGAAGGGCAGCCAAGCCCCTGCACCAACCCTCTGTAGGGCTGACACTGGGGGGCCCATTCTCTCAGCAGCATGATAACAAGATGCTGTAGCTCATAGCTCGGTGCTCCTGAAACCAATAGGCTCTCCTACTCCGGGGTGAGCCTGAGAAGTAGCAGTCTATTACACTGCCCTCCAGATGAAAGGCAGCCTCTTCCTCACAGGCTCTCGCTGTTGTCTCGTTGTCTTGAAGAAGGGGCACAAGGCACGGCTGAGCTCACAGGCTCCATGCTCCGGCCCCACGGGACTGACCGCAGAACGGCCCAGTGGGACAGCACATGGTGGAACTTCTGTGCCCCGTGAGGAGTACTGTCCCAGGGGACCCGACCTGTGGTGGGTCTCGGTGCTGCTGCACTCCTTACAGTTTTGGAGTGACTTACTGCCACTTCCAGATCCTTCACCTCAGTCCGTGCGTTCATTGTAAAGATGATCCAATAAAAAAAATGCTAATATGAGAAATGACAAAGATGGAACTTGAGCAGCTAATAAAATGCTACCACAGATACATTGTTGAATACTTGGAGTTTAATACATGAGATGGAGACAGGAGCAAAAAAAGACCAGGAGGTGAGGAGTACATCAAAGTCAGTCTGATCAAAACACTTTGATGTACTAATGGCACCAAGTGCATTCGACACCAGGATCCAGTGATGTCAGACACTTTAATTGTGCACACTCAGCGCCCAGTTGGAGATTGGAAGATGTCACTCACAGATAAGAGCACTGGGCCCAAATTTTATAACCTAATTTAATTAGCACTGATCTGAGATTTCTGGTACCTGGTTTTTCCAGTTTTCAGGAAATATATCTTGGCCTGGGGGTGATGGGATGCTGAGGGAGGGTGAGTTCAGGGAGGCTGGGGGTGGGCTGTGAGACTTGAAAGGCCTCAATATTGAATTTCATCTGTGATGTGATAAAACCTCAGGCCTCGCTCTCTTCACCTGCCAATATGCACAGAGAGCCACACCTATCCTACATCAAACATTCAATTACCATAAACCCAAGGGAGGGCAAAGGAGACTTTCAGCTGTGGCAGCCACTGGAAGGGAGATGACTGAGGTACACAGACACCCAAAGGTAAGAGGAAAATACCCAAATCCCTCTAAAGCCTGTGGAGCTCAGGAGGAGAAAATCTCTATGGGGTGAAAGTCTGCTGAGGATCCTCCTGGGTTTGCTGTTTCTTTCTGTCACTGGAAAGCCTGTGTCTGGGGACACTAGGACAGTTATGGTCATTAAAAGATATAACACCTCCGCATACACACAAACACAGGCGTTTTTTGATTTTGAGGCAATATTTAAATGGGAGAATATGAAATAAAGAGTAAGTTTTTAGGAAGTTAGCGTGAAACAAGCAGGTTGTGTCACTAAAGGTAAAGAACTTCATGTTATAAAAAATAGATGTATCTTATAGGATTTAATTAGAGTGAATAAATTATCCTTATCCTCAAGATGCTGTTAAGTATGTTTTTGTCGTGCTACACGGTTTGAAGAATTTCTCCCACACATGCTGTATCTGCCGTTCTCTGGAGGCTCATGATGAAGGATGAGTCTCCTGGTGGAAGCCCACCAAGGTGAATGAGCCAAGAGCTCAGGCTAGGGAGACAGCGTGAATCTCTTATTTTGGGAGCTTTCATAGGGATTTATGTTCAATGTTTTTTCTTTCTAGAGTTGGTTTGCTATTTGCTGTTTCAGTTTGCTCACATGAACCTGATTCTTGAAATAGGAGTGTCTTAGTTGTCAAAATCATATCCTTATTTCAGTCGCTGGTTATCATGTTTTCCTTGGGTTTTTTGTTTGTTTGTTTGTTTGTTTTGTTTTGTTTTGTTTTTGTTTTTTCCCCAAAAGCACCTGCCTTTCTCTTAGTTAGAATATGAACTTTTATTTCCCCCATTTTGGGTTTCATATTCAACGTAGGGAAAGGATGGACAGTCACAACAGTCCATGACAGTCATGGACAACTCATGAATGAGTTGATTTTTTTTAATCACAGTAAAATGTCGGGGCGGGGTTGCTTCTGAGCCACCGTGTGACACAAAGAGGGGGATGATTTGGTCTAGAAGTCCCATGACCTGGGGTGGGCAGTGGGCTCCCGCACAAGTGACCAGTGGGACCTCAGTAAAATCCTGGAGGTGGGGGGGCAATCTGGATAAGCCTCAATGTTGTTAATTAGAACATTTGAGAGGAGGGAGGGATCTGAAAGACCCTCTCCTGTTCTGCACAGTGCTGTAGCCACAAGCCACATGTGGCTTTACATGTAATTGATTAAAGCTAACAGGCACTAAAAACTCAGTTCCAAAGTCACACTGGCCACGTGTCAAGCACTCAGAAGCCACATGTGGATAATGGCCATCGTCCTGGGCAGCTTCAGGTTCAGCTGCCCCATCTTCTGGCCAACGGAGAGGACCTGAGAAGTGAGCGCAGGACTGGCCAGCACTGGAGCCAGGGCTGGACGCCCGTTCACTGCTAGTACGGAGGGTGTGGGCACCCTTCCCACTGCCTCCCACCGTACTCCCTCTGCCCACATCTTTTCAGGAGAAGGCTAGAACTTACAGAAAGAAGGGGCCCCTCATTTGCAGGTTGCAGTTCACAGATGGGCACTCCTGTGAGCCCCTCAGCCTGGGCACTTTCCTAAGTTTGTCACAGTGTCCTGAAGAGCCCCCACGTTCGTTTTTCTGCTGAAATAGCAACCCGCTCTTGCAGATGATACCGTTTTACAAAATAGTTTCTAAAAAGGCCTCTTGTGACTCATCTGCATCCTGACTACATGAATGTCAGCAGCCGATGTGCGGGCAATAGCACACTATAATTTTGCAAGATAAAACGATTGGGGTAAGGAGACACCAGGTTTCTGCATTATTTCTCATGACTGTGTGTGAAAGCTACAGTTATCTCAACACAAAAAAAAAAGGTTAATTTCTCAAAAGATCCTTTTGCAGTGCTTACAATTCACATATTTTTCAATTCAAGAATGTCTGCATTCTTAAACACCCTAGAAACGGATTGTGGACAGCCTTTAGACCCAAAACGAATTTTCTCCTCCCAGCTCCTAAGAACCTCAGTTTTACTAAATTTAGAGTTTATGATGATGTTTTATTTACAGAAGCCATTTTGAATTGCCACAGAATTTCAAGTAAGAATATATAGCCTACAGCTCCACAATGCAGTTTTCCAAAACTAAAGCATTCTCTACTGTGGGGCTCAAGCACACAGCATAAGTGATCAAAGTTAGGGAACACATGAGGACATGGGACCTGCACGTGGCAGAGATTAATCTTGACTGGCATGCAGAGCCACAGGATTTTGTTCAGTTTGATTGACTGCTGCTGCCTAAATGACTGGCAGGTGGTAAGAGAAGGCAGCCATGGTCGGCAAACCCTTTTCTTGGCATCCCTTTTCTTGGCATCTCTGCTGCCTTCAGTTCTTCTAGAAAATACTGGGATTATTTGTGGACCTTTAATGTAACCATGGAAGAGTGAGGATCATTGACGTTGTGGTATATTTGGCCTTGACAAGTGTGTGTACGATCCTCATGCTGGGAAGTGGAAAAGCAGCCTGGTGGCCACTGGTAAGAATGGGGGCCTTGGGTGGGAAGTCTTGGTTGGGCTTCCTTTTTCATCACTTGTGTGAACTTAGACAATTCACTTGGCCTCTTTAATTCTTTATCTGTGAGACAGGCACAACGAAATCTACCTATTTCATAGGATTGTCATGAGATGTAACTTCAGTTAATATGTGTGAAGCGCTTGAAGGAATGAAAGTGACTCTCTGCAGTGAGCAGTGTGCTTTTGTGGATTTACAAAACCATGAGAAAAGGCCTGGGTTGGGTGCCTTGAAACGGTCCTGTGTTCTAGCCTCGGACAGAGTTCCTATTCCCACTTGGATGTCTTTTTAGATCTCCCTTCTGTGCTTTACAGGCAAAGTCCAACAGGAGAAAATCTCTCCAGGATTTTATCCAAACTGCTATATTCTGGGACAGGCTGTTGGGAGAAATAGCTCATGACTCATCCTACAGCTGCATTTCCTCTCCTTGGTTTCCCTGAACACAGCTGGGGTTTTTCATACAAATATAAGCTTGGAAAAATGAGAGTTGGCTTGGCCACATATACCATGGACACACTGCCTCTGCCCTTTCCCAGCCTGGTGACCACTCATGAGGCAGTGACCCCAGCACACTCAAGCTGCAGATCCCCTGGCATGAGAATGAATTCATTTTGACCCCAGAGCTTCAGAAAAGAAAACAGTTGAAACACCTGCCAATGAATGCTCATTTCATATAAGTGTCTGTTCTTTTTAGGATCTCTGTAACCAGTAAGGCAGCCCCTCCTTTGACATATACATCTAATGCTGGGTTCCATGTTCCTCAAGAACATGGCTCGTTCCTCTTGGATCCCCTCTCATCCAGTTGTCCCCATTGCACAAATCCACTGCAGAAAGTGTTCTTGGGGGGATTCCAGAAGACAGCATGGCCCCAGCTCTCCTGGGGGAGCCCCAAAGCAGCTGAGCCCATGTGAAGAGAAGGAGCTACAGCAGATCCACCGGGAGAGGCCAAGCCGTGACAGGCTGGCTGGCCTCCAGGAATGCTGTACTCCATCTCCAACTCCCCATTTGCCACCCAGGAGCCCATCTGAGCGACCACAGCCAGGCAAGCCTGGGGCTGGTGGCTCCTGCAGCCAGAGCTGTGAACCTTATACCCTAACCGTGTAGCTCCTTGCATGAGGATTTCCCTTCTGCTTGTCTAGAAGGGAGAGAGCTGGACAGTGCTCCCTTGCTTCAATCTGATTTTCTGTTTCTGCCATTACAAATCATGCTCATTTTTCTTCTTCCCTCTGCAACTCCAAAATCTAGTCAGGGACCACCAGAAGTCCTTGGTAGTGGCCATTCTGCAGAATCGGCCCCACACCCGCTGGGAGAGCCACCAAGGGAGGGACAGTACACGGCTGAGTTCTCCTGCATCTGTGGATCTTTGATCCAATGATTCTGTCCCCAGGAATTTATCCTGAGGAAACAATGAGAGTTCCTTGCACTGTGTGAGTTATGTACATTGATTATAACAGCGAAATAGCTTGGATAGATTAACTACTCATGGGGCATCCGTGTAGTGGAATACTGTGCAGCTGTGATCCTGGAGAATATTTCATGACAGAGGGAGATGTTTATCAAATTATTAAGCATAAAGGATACAAAACTCTGTGTACAAAATGATCCTTGATTAGACAGATAAGATAGAAACATCAAAATCTCAATATTTCTGGATGGTAGGACTACAAAGTACTTTTTAGGTTTTCTTCTCTATAGTTTTACATATTTGAAAACTTCCTATGATTAGTATGTATTGTTATTATAGTTAGAAAATTATTTTAAAAAATGTCAATGAGGCTGAGTGATGAATGAGGTTATAGTCCATTGTTCCATTTGCTGAGAAGGCAGCGGAGCCAGAAGTGTGTAGCTTCCTCAAGCTCTTGCAGAAGTTCTAGGAAATACTTACTTGATAATCTGGTTTTAAGTCAGATATCAAGTATTTTGGAGAGGCATAATAGTAATCTGTAAAGGCACTCACCACCAACATCTCCTTGTGAGCTCTACCCATTCTCCACTAAAATGTCTAAGGTACCGAACACCTGTTATTTGTTCAGTCTCCCAGGAAAGCATCAAGTCAGGTGCCTGCTATTCAGAGTTAGAATTTCAGGGAATCAGTTGCAGTGATGTCCAGCCATGGAGAAATGAGTCCAGAGAGGCTGGTGATTGCCTAGGGGAGCCAGGCTGAGCCAGGACTAGAGCCCACCCTCCCAACTCCCAGTCTCCTTGGCACTGTGTCACATCAGTCAGTCCCTTCTATGAGCTGCCTTCAATCCAGGCTGCTAGTTGAGGGCTAGCAACCTGTTCCCTGGAGGGCAGCATTTTCTCGAATTGCCAGTTGCCTCCACTTGGTGCATCTTGAAATTGATGTAGTGGGTCAAAACTAGTGTTTATTTTGTTTTTTAAAAGATTTTATTTATTTGACACAGAGAAAGAGCACACAAGCAGGGGGAGTGGCAGTCAGAGGGAGAGAGAGAAGCAGGCTTCCCACAGAGCGGAGAGCTGGACATAAGGCTCGATCCTAGAACCCCAGGATCATGACCTGAGCCATGGCAGACACTCAACAGACTGAGCCGCCAGGCACCTCTATTCTTTTTTTAATGAAATGGAATACATCATACAGCATTGTATCACATAGTGGAAAATATCAGGTAGAGAGGGTGGTTTGTAAACCTTTTATTCCAGTTATATATGTATGTGCCTATTTGTACATATGTTCAAAAGACTGTAATCCATGAGGACAGACCCTTGGAAAAGTTAGGTTCTCAGAAGCCACATCTTCCTCATTTTCATACAGTGTTTTGTGCCAAGCTGCTGAGTAACATGCAGACATACTCTGAAGCAAATCTCGGCCCTGGTCACTTCTGAGGCCGGTGTCCCACTGGGAAGGCCCCACAGGTCCAGCAGCCGTTCACCAGGCACCCAGAGCTGAGTGCTCAGGGTGGATCCCATGCCCAGGTGCCGGCCTGACTGGACACCGCAGAGTGTGAGAGGCCCCAGCTCCCTCTCAGCCCAGTGATAGCAGCAGAAACCAGGGCTCCAGGGAAACCTTACACTCGAGTCCTTTCACCACAGGCTTGAAGGTCACAGAAAATCAAGCATTGAAAGATGCAATTCCAGTCATGAAAAAGCAAGAGGACCCCAGATTGGACCAGAGCATGGGGAACTCCATGAGACCGCCTCCTCTGGCCTGGGAACATGACACTTTAGGTTCTGCTCACCAAGGTTGGCTGGCTCCTTCTCTCTATGCCCCACCCTCCTGGGACTTTCTCAACAACAGCTAAACGGCAGTTTGGTTTCCATTTTTTAGAGTCACCTCCAGGCGTCTGGCTCACTACATCCTCTGTATTACAGAAGCCAGGAAGCCCAAGTTTCCTTTCCATGTGCTCACTCGCTGGGAAAGCTGATTGACAGCTTCAAGTCTCCTCTATCCACCAGGCTATGAGTCCCCCGATCACGGGACGCAGGCTCCATGGAGCATCGTCAAGCCCTTGGCCCACACTTAGCCTTGCAGTGACTTTGTTGCTTCAGGGAAGCCTTTGTTTCACCTAAGTCACCTCCACCTCCACCCCCATATACACACACTTCATAGGCATGACTCCAGCATGTTCTCGGAGTCAGGAATCCCAGGGAAGCCACAGAGAGCTAGATGTTGACACAAATTATTCTCTGGCTCTTGCCCATTTTCTAAGCATGACCTGGAGAGCACAGTGTACCATGCCCCGTGGGTGCTGGCTCTAATTGCCTCAGCCCCCCAGCTAGTGGCCACTTAGTGTGGACTAGCCGGGGCGGTGAGGTGGGGGGGAGGGTGGTATTTCATTAGGGGGCTGCAGCTCCCAGATTCTTTCACAACTCTTGTCATCCTGCCCCAAACCTGGTGTCTTTTCTCAGCTAGCCATGAGCCTGGGGAGCCTACTCCTCCCATTGGTCTTTCAGATTGGGTTTAGGGTCAAGGCATCCCAAATCATCAAAGCCTCACTCTTGAGCTTTTAGGTCTCTGGAAGCACCTGAAATCTCAGGCCATCTGAGCACAGGCCTACTTCAGAGGCTCAAGAACCATGCTTCATCCTCTGACCCCAGGGGTGAGGGGCCAGAGAAACAAGTGTCCGACTCGTGGCTTTACCATTTCTAAGTGAGGGTCCAGAAGCATTGGAGTGGCTGCAAAGTACCCTCCAGCTGCCCTTCCCGCCCTCCATGTGCTGTGCACTGTGTCCGAGTCTTTCTGAACACTTTGCTCTGTCTTCTGACCCTTGCCTCTTCTCCTCTGCCCCCTGCCCCCACCCTCTGCCCTCCGCCCCCTGTTCTAAGTAAGCCCTTCCCCACAAGCCTTCAACCTCAGCCCACTGAGTGCATTGGTCTGTTTTTCTTTTCTTTTCTTTTTTTTTTTTTTAACCTGCTGAAGGAAGGAATATTTCATGGTTATTAATGAAAGTGATAGCAATCCCTTGTGTATTTATCTTAGATTATGTGGTCGTTATAAGATGAAGTACCTCAAGCAGTCAGTCTGCGGTTGATTTGAAAACAGACGAGTCTCAACAATGAGCTTAAGGAAAGGTGTCAGGTATAAATCTTGTCTTCAAACAGTCAGGGTGCATTCCAGACTTCAGAGACACTTCTTTGTATAAAGATGCTTTTTTCCTCCCGCCTTTCTGTTCCTTGGGCCTGGAGGAGGATGAAAGTGCAGGGGTGTGTGCATTCGTTCGTTTAGTCTGATAATGAGGGCGAGGCTCACGGGCATGGTAATTTGGCAGCTTTGGCACTTCCTGTAACAGTTTTAATTTTTTTTTTAATCCAAAGGCTGCTTAAAGACAAACATTTTTTGTTAAACTGCTGGTAGTTCATTTTCTGCAGGAACCGTGCAATTAATCTTGTTTATATTAAAGAGACAGGTTGCCTTTGTCAGCTTTCCTGAACTATAATTAATGAAGATCAAAACGTTACAAAGACATAATATTTAGCTTAATGCAGATGAAGCTGGGCAACAGCTGCATCAATTAGAGGAGCAAAAGGGAAAACAAATATCCTTTCCTTTGGAATATCTCAAATACATTAAAAACCAGGGAGCACGAGGTGTCCTCCCTCCACCAGCCTTCCCAGTAGGCCAGGTGAGAGACAGGATTTGGGCATCACATAGTGTGTAATGCCCCGTCGATTAGGCTTTAAATGCAGCTGGGGGCACTGCACGTCTCTCCTCACGTAGCTGAAATGCATCCAGGTGTACGGCTCTGATCTGAGAGCCTCCTCGCTGGGAAGGCCGTTTGGGAACCAGGAAGGCAGGGAGAACCTGCCAGAACCCTATCGCCCACTGGAGACTCTAAACACAGCCAAGCCACTTCACTTGGAGCCTCTGTTTAAAGGACCGTTAGTAGGAAAATCCAGACAGACCCAATGAAGTGTATTCCCCACGGCAACATCAGGGCCCCGCCTGTGACTTCCTGACCTGGTGACTAAGACCTATGGTCTCCCGGTGAGAGTGTAAGAGGTCTCGCCTCCGCCTCCAGACAGAGGAATGTGGGCTCTCCTCTGCCTTAAGGAGCCAGTGGCAACAGCTGCCTGGGAGCCCACTGAGATGCTTTGTGGAGACCTGGAGGGGCTGGGACTGGCTGCCAGTGGCAACCTCGCCGATTACTTTGCTCACAGCTTGGGAACCAGGACTGGGGAAATTGTGGAAAGTAGCGCAGAGTCAGCCAGTTAGCATCATCACCCTCTCTGCTGGGCTATATGCACCTGAGATCCTAATTGCAAAAGTCCAGAACAAGGAAGAAAATGCTAAACAAATTCTAAAGCAAAGATTATTCTGCAAGTTCTGGTGATACAGGATGGTGGCTGAACAGGTAGAAGGAGCTGCCCATCATCAGGTATCTACGAAGTCAATCAGACTAACCAGGAAAGCCCCCGTGGGACCCCTTGTGTGATGCCATGGGCAGCATCAACCCAGAGGGATTGACAATTGTCAGAGGCTTCCTATCTGAAGGACTGGGTGCACAGCTGGTGGAGGACATGAAGTGATTTTAGTGGCGTCAAAGACACCCAATATTCAGAAGCAAACTATGTTCTTACCTGGAACTAAACCAGAAGTCATGTCTGGGCCATGAAGGATGACTGTACAGGTGCTGTTCTCACACATGATGCTTTTAACTTCATAATTGCACTTTTATGCATCAATATTATCATTGAATATCATCAAAAAGCTTTAAAGATGCTTATTGCGCAGTATTTGTAATGGTAAACATTGGGAAATGACCTGAAGATCAGATATTAGGGGATTTGTTGATTTAATTATGGGCCATCCATATAGTGGGATAGTTTGGACCCATTGAAAAGAACATAGTTTATAAATAATTAAAGCTATGGGAAAAGAAAAGACAAATGCTGAGGAGCATGTATACTGCTATCCTAATTTCATTCTTAAAGATATCTACGTGCAAAGAGAAGACTGAAAGAATATGTATCAAATGGATGGCTTACGATTTTTCATTTCTTCTATTTTTCTTTTATCTTCCAATTTTTCCATTGCAAGAAATTTCCAAAATTGGAAAATAGCTTGTATTCATTAACACTTATTATAAACCAAACACTGTTAGCACTTTATACGTATCATCTCACTTAATCCTTGCATTCTGAGATAGGATCTACTAACATTATAATTTTACTAATGAGGCAACTTAGGCACAGAGATCATTAAATTATTATTGCCCAAAGTCACATAGCTAGTAAAGGATCAAGCCAGAATTTGAACCAAAAAAAATCTGACTTATGGGTCCTATATGTATAATTCACCCTCTAATGCTATTATTCGAATAAGCTTGTAAATGCCTCCCTAGGAAAGATGCACCAGTCACTTGCAACCTTATCTGAATTTCTGCATAAAATTATTTTCTTAGTGAAAGCTGGCTGAGTCAAAATCACTGGGGGAATGGGATAGGAAAGCAGGTAAATACAGAAAATTCAGGGACCTGGGAAAACACCATCAGGGTACGTGTCTGAGTGAGAAAGGCACTGACTAAGATGGAAAGACAGTGTATGTTTCACAAGTTTGCCAGGAGGAGTTGGTAGGGAGTCTTTTTCCTAGTTTCTGGGCTAATGGCCACGTGGTTGGGCTAGAGGCCACACTTAACGCAAAGTTAGCAGGGTCTCCAAACTTGGAAGAGAGAGGGCAGGTTGGCTTCAGAACATCTGTGAAATTCCATTAAGTAATGAACCATTCAAATGATAAACAAAAATTTCAGGCCATATATCCTATCAGGCCACAACCATCTGCCTGGCACACTACCATCTGCCTTCTGGTTCTGGAATGGGATTCTTATCCTAAAGAGAAAATGGTCCAAGACATGGAATTCATGTTATAGAATTGCTTCTTGTGCTCTCTGGGCTGCTATAACAGAAGGGTCTTATAAGGAGATGGTGAAGGTCCCAAGTGTTACTTTTCTCCATCAACCTCTCTGAGTGACAATAGTAAGAAATATTGGAGGAGACAGTTCTTTACAGAGAGGGGCTCCTTGAATCCTGTTTTTTCTGACCCTACAATTTTTATCATGTTTTACAGGAGAGAGCTGAGAAGTGCAAGGATCTTGACAATCTTTTGTGTCCCATTCATGGTTTGTAGAAAAGCATTATTTCAGAGAATATCCATGTTCTCGGTCCCTTGTACCAACCAGTCTGGTTCAACTTCAGTTGTTTCTTGAGCTAAAAAAACAAATGGTAAAAGAGCAGAGAAAAGACTCAGAACCTCTGAACCATTTTCTTCTGTCCAGCTCACCCCCTTCTGCCAGTTTTCTAGATGCACCCTACTTTAGGTTCTTATTTTCATATACCTGTCTCCAGTGTCACAACACTCATAGCTGCGTTGCAAGGACATCATCAAACGAATTTTCCTAAAGAATCCCCTTACTTTGTCCTAGCCCACCAAAAACAATTTCAGAACTAGACCAACATCAACTATTCTCAGGCATTGGGCAACAAACAACACAGGACTGTGATCCTTAAGAGAAGAGAAATACATTCATCACCCAGCTTTCTGCTGGGAGGCACTTTCTAGACCACAGTGAGGCCAAGCAGAGAGACTAATCCCAGAGATACTGGGATTTGGGACTGATAATGTATCTAGAATTTGTAGGACAAGACACCATATAGGAAAGAGCTACACTGAAGGGAGCCCCATAAACTGGCATGAGGGTTCCCCATGGGTCCTTGGCCTAGACTCAGCACAACCCAGTAGAGAGCAGCTTCAGGGTTATGAGCTGAACAGAGCTCAGCAGTCTCACAGAGCTGGGAAATTTTGGAATGCTGGCACAACCAGGATGGAGAAGCCTCACTGAGAACTTTAGGCCACCAAATGACACCCCCAAAAGTCCACCCCTTAGGTATAAGAATCATACCTTAGGACTAAAGACAAAAAGCTAAATAGACCTGGCCTAATAAAGAATGAACCAAAGCCTGACAGTTTCAAGAGAATATGCCAGTAACTTAACACCTGCTTGAGTGAAACTCAACACTCTTCCATGGTAGATTCTCTACAACATATCATTATAATGTCCAGCACACAGTAAAACCACTACCAGGCATAAGAAGAAGGAAAAAATGTGACCCATAAGTCAGGGAAAAGTAGTCAATAGAAATAGACTACAAGAAAACACAGCTGTTGGGATTAAGAAAGACTTTAGGACATTTAATATCAACATGTTCAGTGATTTAAAGGAAAAGTTGAATGTAATAAGTGAACAGATGGCAATTCTCAGCAGAGAAAGTGAAATTATTTTTTAGAAACGGAACTCTAGAACTGGAAAGTACAATATCTGAAATGAAATACTCGGCAGAGAGCTTAGCAACCTGTTGGAGACTATATAAGAAAGGGGCAGTGAGTTGAACTCAGTTCAACTGAAATAATGCAATCTGAAGAAGAGAGATTTTTAAGAAACACATGTTTTCCTGCTGTTCAGAAAACCCTTATCTAGTTAATGAAAACCAAATGCTATTATTTAAGACCCTTTGTACTCAATCTCCAAACTACCATCCAACCTGATCCCCAATACTGTTCATGTGAACACACCATTTCAACCAAAGCAATAAACAAACTGCCCCAGCACCACCAAATACCTCCCCTTTTCCCTGCATCATGCCTGCACCTAAAGTTCTTTTCCTTGCCTCAGGTTCTTAAGATAATATCAATTAATGCCACTCCATCCATGAAATTGTTCTTTGTGTGCCCAACCAGCGATGTAATTTCTCTCTTTTGATCTCCTCCCAAAAAGCAAACAAACAAACAAAAAAAGCAAGCAAAAAAAACTTGATGTTTGTACTTCCTTATGGAAATATTCTTGGTCCTACTCTCAAAGTCATTTGCCTACTATCTAGGCCCTCTTATTAGACTGGAAGAGCCTCGAAGACAGTCTGTGTCTTACTTATCTTTGAATTCCTGTTGGTATCTCAGCAGCCATTGGGAGGTTGATAATGTTTGCTGAATTAATCAGAATATAATAAGGTAGTCCATAACATGGGTATTTGTTCTGGTAATGGTGTTACCAAAGCTTTCATGATATTTTCTATGATATTAAGAGATCTGAGAGAACCTTCTGGATTGGTAGAGATGGATGAATGTTTAGAAGTGATCTAATATAACACGTTCATTTTACAGTTAAAGAAATTGAATCCTCAGGAAAGGAAGTGCTACCCTATGTCCAATGCTCTTTCCTCCAAACCATGTAACCTTTATCTGTGTGCCAGAATCTATAAATGGGATTATAATGTAGGGTTTGAAACAAAGAATTTCAAGCCCACTTTTACATGCTGATAAGACCAGCCCCTCCCATCAAGATGTGCTTTATTTTGGAATTCCTTTTGATTCCAATGTTCATGACCTGTTAGCAAAGTAATCATAATAGCCTTTCTGGTGCGTGTCTGAACCCAGACACAGTGCTGCCCAGATAACAGAAATTACTGACAGTTCAGCTCTTTGTTATCATCTGCTAAGTTTAGGGTTTCTCTAGTGCTGGTACTGTGGTGTGGCCACTCGAATGAGGGTCTGCTAGCAGGGACATATGTGCAAGATGGATGTTGAGATGATTCTGAACACACAACACAGGTCCTGTGGGGTAACTGGGGAATGGGAAAGAGGGGCCTCCCACATGGTAAGAGTCCACTGAGGAGGAGCACCAAGCTACATGGAATCCCTTCAGGGTGCTGAGAAAGCCCAAGGGTAGGTGGTTATCAATCTGGTGAGCAAGCTCAAGAAATCGGTGCTCCCTACTGAGTCCCCTAACCTGGCAGCTGTCCTTGGGGGAAGAAGGATGTTTGACCAACATTACCCCCCTCCTGGGGGCATCCCATATCCTGTGCTTGGCTGGTATGGGGGTGTAGAGGCCTGGTCCCATTGTTCCAATTCAGGACAACTCTGTAGGTCCTACCTGGCTTCTTTGAGGTCTTTCATGGGACTGCATTTGCTACCCAACTTTTCACATCCACTAGTGTTGATCCCCCAAGCTCTCTCTGATAAATGTAATATACTTCAACCTCCAATTCAAGGAATTTCCTGGTGAACATGACCTGAGAAGGGAGTGAAGGCAGGGGAAAGTTCCAGAAGAGCAGAGGTGAGGCCTAAAGGTAGTGTGGCACTTGAGAAGCACCAAGCAGAGCCCTGCTGACATGCCGTAGGAAGTCGCACACTATCCTACCTCCAGTCACCTTACACTGCAACATGGAGGAATAGAGAGTCACTTGCACGTCCCTGATTAATCAGACCCTGCTGGGCTCGCCTGTTCTTAATGGCTGCAGCCCTTATGGAAGAAATACACATCTCAGGTATTGTCTGCTTTGCCTTGTAGGGTTGGATATATCTCTATGCCTGTAGCATTCAGCTCCCCCTGCACCCCACCCCAGGAAGCTCCTTCCTATGACCAGATCTCACGCCTGCTGTCAGAGCTGCCTCCCCAACAGGCAGAGTTCAGTGAATATATGACAATCTGGACATTGACTTGTCCATTTTGCTGCAGTCAATCTCCACAGCTCTAGAGGGATGAATTCCACTTAACTCCCAGACACACTAGCTTCTTCGAAAACTGAAGGAAATGAGGGCATTTGCCTCTATGAGCTCATAGACTCTTTAATTTGGAAGGGACATATTATTCTGAGGTCATTTTCCAGTCACATCTGCTTCTAAGGTGGCATGAAGACCTAGTCTATGATAAATCATAAGCTGCATACGTCATTATTTCAAGTGAGTCACTCTTTGGTGTTTGGGATGAAATGAAAACATCCGTTTTCCATATGGCATATGGAGCTGGAGGGGGTAGGGAGGGATGTCACCCAAGTGGGCTCTCTGGCTGGGGTGATTGTTTCCTGCAGCGCCAAATCAGTCCTTGACCCTCAGATGATTCCTGTTTATGATGGGGCAAGTGTAGGAATCTCATCACAAGTGTTAGGAAAAGAATGTTTTCGTGATAAAGTTAACCACAAGTTGTGCCCTGGTTTCTGAGGAGCTATGGCAGCAGGAAGATGATAGTCCCTTAGAATAAGTGGATGTACCAGGCATGTCATTCTGAAGTGATGGGCCCTAGGTCCCAGCCGCACACAACTATTTGTAAAGACGGGATGGCCAGGCTCAGGGCAGCCGTGTTCTTCCTGTAACTAGAAAGCAAAATCACCAGATATTTTGTGTGCCTTTGCTTTTTCCTTTAGAATAATTTTTTTATTGTTTTTATTCAAAATAGCATATTCTCAGGGCCCCTGGGTGGCTCAGTGGTGGAGCATCTGCTTTCAGCTCAGGTCATGATCACAGGGTCCTGGGATCGAGCCCCACATCGGGCTCCTCACAGGGAGCCTGCTTCTCCCTCTGCCTGTGTCTCTGCCTCTCTGTGTGTCTCTCATGAAGTAAATAAAATCTTTTTTAAAAAATAGCATATGGTCATAGAAAAGAAGCAATATAGAAAAGAGTATAGAAGGAAGCAAGAAAAATATTCCTAATTCTCCCATCCAAAAACAACCATTACTAACATTAAGTAGACATTCCAAGTGTGTGCATATGTGTGTGTACTTGTGCGTATGTATGTGTGAAGTCTTTGGAGTATCTTCAATATAGACTTTAGCTTCTTAAACTGGTGAAAATAAGGGAATCCATAGGACACGAAAGAAATGTAGTGAAAACCTCTATTCTTAAAGTAGTCTTGGGCAGCCGCAGTGGCTCAGCAGTTTAGCGCCACCTTCAGTCCGGGGTCTGATCCTGGAGACCCGGGATCAAGTCCCACATTGAGCTCCCTGCATGGAGGCTGCTTCTCCCTCTGCCTGTGTCTCTGCCTCTCTCTGTCTGTCTGTGTGTCTGTCTCTTATAAATAAATTTTAAAAAATCTTTTTTAAAAATAAATTAAAAAAATAAAGTTGTCTTTCTTGAGAATAATTCACTCCAAGACCATTTTACTTTTTTAAAAGTTTTTTGTTGAGATATAATTGAAATACATTATTATATTAGTTTCAAGCATACAGCACAGTGATTTGATACATACATATATATATGCTGCCAAGTGATCTCCACAATACATTTAGTTAATATCCATTATCACATAGTTCCATTATTTTCTTGTGATAAGAACTTTTAAGACCTAGTGCCCTGACAACTTTCAAATATACAATAGCAGTGTTATTACTGTCATCACCATGTAATTACATCCCTAGGACCTACTGATTTTATAACTGGACATTTGTGCCTTATAACCCCCTTCACCCAACCCCACCACTGCCACCCACCTCTGTCTCTGGCAACAACCACTCTGCTCTCGGCATCTATAAGTTTGAGGTGAGGTTTGTTTGTTTTTATGTTCCACACAGAGGTGAAATCAAATGGTATCTCTCTCTGTCTTCTCTGACTTACTTCACTTAGCATAATGCCCTCACAGTCCATCCATGTTGTCACAAATGGCAAGATTTTGTTCTTTTCTGGGGTTGAACAGTATTTCAGTGTGTGTGTGTGTGTGTGTGTGTGTGTGTGTGTGTGAGAGAGAGAGAGAGAGAGAGAGAGATTTTCTTTATCCATTCATCTGTTGATGAACAGTGAGGTTGTTTCCCTATCTTGGCTTCTGTAAATAATGCTGTAGTAAACATACGGAGCAGATACCTTTTTGACTTAGTGTTTTTGTTTGCTTTGGGTAAATACCCAGAAGTGGAATTACTGTATCATATGTATCCTCGGGTGGTTCTATTTTTAATTTTTTGAGAAACCTCCATACTGTTTTCCATGGTGGCTGCATCAATAAATATTCCTACTAGCTTTACTTTTTAATACATAAAAACTTACTAAGCATATAAAATAGTTTTTAGTATACAGCCTCTGGACAGATAGTGAGCTTTGTAAGAACTGTCTAGTGCTCAGTATATCCTGCCATCGATCCCCAAGGATTACCTTTATACACAATCCAGTTCTACAGGTGTCCTGGAAGCCCGAAGCCCCCCACTCCACCGCTGTGTGTGAGGCTCAGGAGGATGCTGAGCATGCTCAGGTGTGCGGAGCCTCCATAAAGTGCAGGGAGAAACAGTGGGACAGGGAGAGTTCCAGGGCCTCAGAATATCTGGTAGTGCACCCAGGTTCATCTTGCCCCTCACATCTGGAATGTACTCCAAGAATTGTGGCGGACTGCCTGGAGGAGGAGGCTGGCATGTCCTCAAAGACAAGTGTTTGGAGGTCGTCCCAAATGGCTAATTTACACCTGAAGGATGGAGGCTTCCAGTGACAATGCAGAGAAATGGAAGAAATGCACACACAGACTGGTACTCATCAGTCTGGTTGGTTGTGTTTTACATAGAGGAAGGGTCAGATGAGAGGATGGGGTGGAGGTTCGACATCCCTGATAGGAGAAAGTTCTGTTAGGCCCGTAGTCCCTGCAGTCTGACTATCCCCTCCTGTGGCCCCCACCTGGTTGCATGTCAGCCCCCACTCAGCCCCTGGCTCCTCACATATTCCCCCTGGACCTGAGGCTCAGTAAGCCCAAAATCTGTTTGAAAAGAGCTTATATTCAAACTCATGCTCTCTGCTCCTCCCAAAAAGTCTTCCTTGCCCTGGCCTTTTAAGCTTTTATTCACAGTTCCCAGCCCTCTCCACTTGAAATCCTTTTCACGTCATCCGTGCCCCATGAAGCCAGTCAGGTCAGGCCTTCTAGATGGCACTCCTCTTCCCTTTCTCCATGCTCAGCCTTCCCAGGAGCCTTCTCCATACAGCTGTACTTACCCCTCAGAGGGGCCGCAGGAGGCCCGCAGGGAGGAGCTGTCCTCACAGACCTTCCCAAGTACACAGACTCACAGACCCACACACCAGACCGAGCCAGCATCTCCAGGCTCTGTTTCACAAAGCTCCCAAGGATGGCAAAAGCTTTACAAAGACTCCACAACTCTTCCATCTTCCCCAACTGAAACTCTATGCATCTGGCACCCAGCATCCTCCTTCCTGTCTCTGCATCTAACAACTCGAGGACCTCCTGTAAGCAGAGTCCCATGGTGCTTGTTCTTTGGTGGTAGCTTAGCATGCTGTCTCTAAGGGTCCCTCATGTCATAGCACACGTCGGGATTTCTTCTCTTCATAAGGCAAAAATAGTACCCCATTGCACGCATATACCATAGTTTGTTTCTTCCTTTGGGAAGCCATGGCATTCTAAAATAAATATATATCATTTTTATTAGCTGTATATTTATTTTTAAATCATTTCTGATTCTTTTTCCTGGCATTCTTGGTGGTTGACATTTAAAACACTGGTGGTCCAAATAAACCAAGTTGTATTCTTTGTACCCTGACCTCTAATTAGCTCCCCTAAAAACTCAAGAGACATTTTCTGTCTTTAAGAATTTAATATTTCTTTCTAATTACCAGGTTTCCAGCTTTAAATGTATTTTTTAATTTTAATACCAGTATACTCTAGTTCCAAATACTTTGGCATCATCTTAGGGCTGTTGGCATGGGAATAAATGGCATTCAGGCTGCCAAAGTACTGAAATATGTAATGAAACACCTAGTAAAAGGTGTCTTTAAACGTTGTGTACTTGGATTCATTGGCATAGCATTCCCTATTGGCCCCTGGAATAAACAGAGTGCTCCACTAGGGCAAGAAGAGGGAGTGGGTTCAGGAGGGCTCAGCCACAAACACCGCCTGGGTTTGGCTGATGGCCACACAGCCATTCATCCTCCACGAGGACTCCTGTTCCCCGGGCACAGACGGTGAGGCAGTCACAGCTCCCTATGCTTTTCCAGGGTTGGAAAGCTACAAACTGTATTCATGCACTTTCTGGTTTAGAAGGCAAGGTACAGGTTCCTGAAGTCACCAAATTGGTACAATATGGTGATCCTGGGAACTCTCGCCTTTTTCTACCAGGGGAAGGGTCGGACCTGCCAATAAGCAGAGACACCATCCGCGCTGTGCTTCCCCAGATGTCACCTCCTCAAGGGTGGGGACCACATCTCTGACCTGTGGCTTAAGATATAGACTCCTGCAGTCAGGTGTCTGGCTCAGCCACTCTGCCTGACCCTGTGACCTCAGGAAGGGCTGATTCCTGCAGAGTGCCTCAATTGCCCTACCTACACAGTGGGACCCCTGGAAGGAGCGCCGCCGGCCCCTCGCCCTGGGCTGATGTATGTAGCAAGTGGACCAGTGCCTGCTCCTGGCAGTGCCCCAGGGGTGTGTGTGTCCATGTCCATCCTGACCAGCACTGAGCTTGGTGCATCTTTATTGAGGTCTACAGGGTTCATGAAGGCTTAGACCCTTCCCAGTCCATCATCAGTCCAGGAGAGCTTGCTTCACCCACTGTGAGAGTAACAGCTGTTTTAGATTAAAGGCAACGGTGTGGGCTCCATGGCCAACATCTGGCAGGCTCGGTGAGTCTATTTTACGTTTTCTCAAAGAAAATACCATGCCCGCCAGACAGAGGAGTGTTTGCTCCTACGTGGCTGGGTGGTACTTGCTCGTGCACACTCCTGAGTAAGCATCTGCCTCAGGCCTTCACATTCAGATCTCTTCCACATCAAAGCATCTCATCCTGGGGTCAGCGAAGCCGGCAGACAGAGAGCCTGTGTCCTCAGCTTCCACAGGGCCACCAGTCGAGGTCTCGGGAAAACAGCACCCCCCGTGGTGGATCTAGCCTGGCCACCCGGCGCTCAGCCCTGAGCTGGCAGGCAGAGGCTGGGGGGCGCCCCCCCCTCCACCATTCACCCTGCAGCCTGCTGCAGGGCACATGCCGCACTCCCACTCAGAAGGGGGCCCACCAGCCCTCTGCCGGCCGGGGAGCAGACCGTGCCCCCCGGGGACGCTCGGAGCAACGGCCACTCCTGCCACTGTCCTTTCACACACCAGCCAAGCCAAATGCACCGTAGTCTTGGCTCGGAAAATCCCGTTCAGACAGCAAGCTCCCCCGAGCCTGTGTGGCTCTCTTCACGTGGATTCTGGATCACCCAGACTAGTTGCTACCTGTCCTGCCCAGGGCGATGCGCTACTTTCAATTGTTTTGACAAAGGTACTCAACACTTGCGCAGTGACTCCAGCTCCAGCTCCTCGGAGGAGGAGGAGGAAGCGCGGGTAGGAGCGGAGCGGAACGGGGTGAGGCCGCTCGGCCTATGTCACGTTCGTGCGGGACTCGACCTCGGGAAGAGTGAATGAGGCCACGGAGGAAAGGTTTCGGCGTCCACGTCAGTGACCCCCGGACCCCTGAAGGCTCATCAGAGCAGCTCGGTCTCCAGGGGGCTCTTGATGAACCCACAGGACCTCTTCGCGAGCCCGCCCTCCCCGAGGCTCGCCCGCTACTGCGCTGGAAGAGGGAACCTGAGAGACGAATCCTCTTCCAAACCGGTAGAACAAGCCCTTGAGCCTGACAGGAAGGATCCAAATGCACAAGCCGCTGGCCTCGTGCAAGGACTCTAACTCAGGGGGAAGGGGCCCCTTGAGGAGCAGCAAGGGCACACTCCTGGCCTGCACCCAGTTCTGCAGCCCGCGGGGACGCCACCTGTGCTTGGCCATTTCCATGGTGGGAGACGGAGGCGGGAGGGGTGGCTGATCCCAGGTTTAAGATCGGGAGACGATCCACGGGTGAGGGAACAAACAAACAAACTCCAACTTCAAAGCCTGGGCGTGTGAGGGTGTGTGCTGTTGCCCGCCTCCCGGGTTCCTGGGGCCCGAACTCTTCCTGGGCATCCAAACTGCCCAGGAGCACAGCATCCTGGAGCTGGCGAGATGTTGAAAGGGGAGAGGAGATAACAGGGACCCGCTGGAACCCATGGTTCCAGGAGTCTTCAAAGGCCCCCCCTGTGCAAGTGGGGACAGGCCTCACTCCTCACTTGGTAGGCTGCCAGCAGGGGACACGGCCTCCTGGCCTCCCAAGGCACCACCTGGCTCTCACAGGTCCGCAGCAGTTAGATGATGCCCAGTCCGTGTGCCACTGACCCCAGGCTTCTTCACCGACTTGCCCCGCTCCCTCTGACCACCCCCTGCTCTCTCTGGCGCTCTTGCTGAGGCTCCCCTGTTCCCAGTGTGAGCAGATGGTGGAAAGGGGAGCAAGCCTAGGTGTGTGCCCAGCTCTGCAGCCTCTGTGTGAGACCCCAGGCAAGTCACTCAACCTCTCTGAGCTCCATTGGCTCACAAGTTAAATGGGGAAGAGAGATGTTCAAAGGATTAAATGAGAATGTGTATATGAACAGGGCCTGGCGCTGGGTACACCCTCCGTAAATTCTCCCAGTAGGATGAGAGTATATTTGCCTGCAGCAAACCCAACACTTGAAGAGACCTTTCTCGTAGGGACTCCCCGGGCTTTCATCAGATAAGGGTCACAGAAAAGGCCATTGCTTTATCTAACTGCAAGGGAACCTTTGAGTGGGGGCCCTTGGCTTGCAGCGGAGTTGGGTTGTGCCCTCTCATAACCCCACATGCACCATCTCGCTCTGCATCCCACCTCCCCGGATACACACCTTCTCAGTGTTTCGGTCCCCAAGACCACAGCATCCTCAGAAGCGAGAGCCACACGCACACACTGGGTTTGCTTCTTCTTGGAGCCAGTTCTGTATGTGAGCAGAGACACATATTAGGACAAGAGAATTTTGTTGAGGAGGATGATTTATAATGGCAAACAGGCTGCTGTCTTCCGTACTCTAGCGATCTTGCTGATGTGACTGGAACACATCGCTGGATTGGCACTGGGCAAATGCTATCATTTTTCTTCTCCCTTGACCCTTCCCTTTTGGCCACACTCAAGCTGGTGTGGCAGGGCCACAGATCTTATCTGGGGATGCTCACAGCTGGCATGTACCTCTCTGTGGCAGCCAGCAGCAGCATCAGGGGGTGGCCAGGGCAGAGGGGTCGAGGAGAGCCTCTCAAAGGGAGCAGGTCGGTGGATGCAGTTGGATGCTGCTGGTTGGTGCCTTGCAGACTCTGGCAATGGGAAGGGAAGATGGCTGCAAGCCCTATTCTGGAGTGTCTAGGGCAGACTCAGACCGAGCCCGGGAGCAGCCCTGTTTGGAACCGGCCTTAGTTGTCTACGTCAGATGTGAGGTCAGGATTGCCCATGTCCAGGAAACAACTGAAAACCCCTTATACAGTGTGATCTTAGCAGGAATAAATCAAATGCGTGAATGAGTGACCATCGTGTGTATGAGTTCCTGAGTTCCTGAAATATTATTCAGCATTACAAAGGAGCTAACTCTCACAGCCTGCAGGAACCACAATGATTATGTCCAGTGAAAAAAGCCAGACACAAAGAACACATGTGACACAGAGAACCAGAGCAAGTAGGGCTAATGCACACTGATCAGAACTGGCCCAGTGGTTCAGGCTGGTGACAAAAGGGTGCAAGAGGACCTTCTAAAAGCTGCAGGACATTCAGTATCACAATGGGGTGGTCATTACATGGCATATACAGCATCAAAGTAACAGACCTGTACACACTGGAAGTGTGTGGATTTTATTAGCACACTACACATTGTCCAAAAATGGAGCTCCCTTCCCCAGAAGCAGCTTTTCTCTTGCTCTGAGCCTAACTCCACATGCATGTTGTGTGATGATGCTGTGGGGCTTTTGCTCCAGAAGATGAATAAACTAGAAGGCCTGAACACCTTCATCTCCAGCGTCTGTCTGAGGTTCAGGGCCTCCCAAGAGCCCGCAGAGCAAAGGCCACACATGACTGCCTCCGCACCGAAGGGTCGTCTTGTTTCTCTGGGCTCAGACTTCAAAGAGACGTGTGAAGGGCAGAGCAGATTGGGGGTGCGGCAGGGGTGCAGGCAGTGAGGAGCTGCATGCCCTTCGCCTGCCTTCCGTGCACCCTCAGCTCACCTTTCCTCTCAGACAGCCGTCTGAGAGGCCCCCCTTCCCCAGCCTCTGCCACCCAGGTGGGAGCCGTTTCAATTACCCACAATCACCATCCTCAGAGAGCAGCAGGCTGTCTGAGGGCCCCTCAGGGGCAAATAATAATAGCAACAATTTCTGGATCCTTCTTGCCTCATTGCTTGCCACAGCTTTGTAGCTAATTTAGGATCTATTGATCCCAGTGCCAATAAGTGGTTTATCTCCTTCAACTTCCTTTACTTAAAGAATACCTTCACCGTCAAATTGATGTCTCTTACTTGGCTGACATGGCTTGGGATTCTCTCAGTGTGTCTTCCAGTAATTGTTTTTATGTTCTCATTTTGGTTGTGCTGCTGGGTAAAATCAGTGTGTTTCAGGTACATTCATGCATCAAGCCTCACCTCCTTAACACAGTGAATATTTTAAGATGAGATGCCCTATTCCCTAGTGGACCCAGACACAAGAAGAAAGGCTGGATTTGGGAGGGTGGCCTGAAAGTATTGCTTTCCAAGTATCTCTGAGCTGCTGAGAGGAAAGAAACAAGGACCGTGAGATGAGACAGAAAACCCGGTACAGTAGGCCCTTCGAAGAAAAGGAGAAAGAGTTCTTGATTTCACCCGAATGTGGTTGAGGAAGTAATTCATTGGTCTGTTGCTTAGAGAAGAGGACAAAGCAGTGACCTGGAGGGAGTACCCTGCAACTTTCAGTGTCCCCAGTGGGGCACACCCTTCCCAGTCCTGTCCTTCCTCTTCCTCTCCCCTGCCATTGTGATTCCCTGCTAACCCCTGGCCATGTCCCCTTCCCTAGGTCTGGGCAGGCTTCCCCACTCCCCAGCTGGTTGCCTGCTCCCACTCCCCCGCCATCACTCCTCTCCCTCCCATGTCCATCCCACAGTGACTCTTTCACATTGTCCACCATATTGTGAGGTACCACTGGGGCAGGCATTGTGTCCGTTTGTTTGTTCAGCCTGGTCTGGAGGAAGTTTTCAATAAATATTGCATACATGGGTGAATGGCTGAAGGATAGGCAGACGGATGGATGGATGGATGGACAGATGGACAAGTGGAAGGATGGATGGCTTGCATATTTAAGTGCTGGAGAGTGGCTGCTATTATGTCTCAACAAAATTTTGTGTTTATATAAGAGCCCAAGAAAAACTTGGTTATATAATTTAAAGCAATGAATTTGAGTTACAAAAACCTTCCTGATTTCACCCTAAAAATGCCTTCTGCCAATTTTGATAAGGCAATAAAATAGGAACTCTTTTTAAAGCTTCACCTGGCTTTATCACTTCTGCAAGATCCGTTCAGCTCTAAGGCATTAAATGAAATAGAAATGAAACTGTGAGCACATATCTTGACAGCAGGAGCTCTGGATCAGGATAATTGCTCTCCCTCTGAACTTCCAGATGGATATTTGCTGGCCACATTATTTCCATGAGCAAGCCATCAAGATTGTGGTAGCATCCAAGCACCATGTCCTGTTCCAAATGCAGCAGAGAGCTTCCCTCCTCTTTGGGATCCAGCCCCAGCTCTCCCTGCACAAATGCAGAAGCACCTGCTTAATAATGTAATTAGTATTCTGAGAAGCCCAGGCCTAGTCTGACAAACAACAATAATAATTTTGGTGTTTAGGGAGTGTTCTCGGGCCATGGCTGTCTACAGCACTTCATAAACAATTACCATCAGTGCTGGTTTCCCTGTAGGAAAATGAAAACTGACAGGAACGGGTGAGTCAGATAGAAGGATGTGATGTGAACAGAAATGTCCAAAATGCTAGTTTTCCTTGCTCTTTGCTGCCTTTCCAGATTCTGCTTCTACAGAGTTAATGCTCCCCATAGAATCTGAAATAGTTTGACATGCTTATTTGGGTTAGTAGTGATCCTTCAAAGGAAAATCTAAAAGTAGCTAATGTTTCCTGTGTTGCGTTTATCTTATTTGTGTAAGAATGACTATTTTCTGAGTATTATTTCAATTAAAGCTTAAAATAAAACGTGGGGACTCTCATTTTCAACCTTCACCTCAAATCACCAGAGTCTTTGCCAGCATCCTGTGGGAAATCGCCACCCAAGGGTTCTGCCCAGCAGGTTCGCCCAGTGGCACCTCTGCAGGCTGGGTCTTCTGTGTGGGACCCGTCTGGGTCTTGCCAGCAGAACAGGTAGATTTACTCGGGCCTTCCTACCCAGGGCTCCTCCTCGGCCAGCACCCGCTCCCATTTCCTCCCACTCTCCC
Organism: Canis lupus baileyi; assembly: GCF_048164855.1. NCBI lineage: Eukaryota > Metazoa > Chordata > Mammalia > Carnivora > Canidae > Canis > Canis lupus. The sequence continues at coordinate 37,610,058 of NC_132848.1, forward strand.
CGGGCTTCACCCCACCTGTCCCCAAAACTCTGGGAAAAGCGAAGTAACTCCTCCTGCTTCTCCTTTAGAACCATCAACCCTGTGCTCTGCTAACCATTTTAAGCACCACAGACTTCAAATGAACATCTTATGATGAAAGTCCCCAGCGGCCTTTCACCTGGTCTAGGGCCCCAGAGGCTGACACGAGAGGGAAAAGCTGGAGCCCTAGAATTGTCCCAAGAGTAAATTCTAGTAGGTGCAGCCAACTGATACCTGAACACAGTACCTCCAACAAAGAAAGATCTCTGACCTTAGAAAAGAGGTATGTATATGCACACACATGCGCACATGTGTACACAGATATGTGCATATATACATATATGGTATGCATATGTTTTCACTCAAAATCCTATCCTTGAGAGAATGTATGGACACTGTCCCCACCCCAGAGATGTTGGTGACAGTCGGTTAACCTGTCATGGCCCTGAAACCTTCACCAGAAGCCTTGAATGGAAGTTTCTCTGTGCCGTGGGCAAGAATGGAGACTGGCCCCTTAAAGTCCTCCTGTGCTGTGAGTTAAAGCCCTAGGATACCCCGATGCTCTGCACGGCAGGAGTGTCTCTCAGCCTGCCTCTTCCACCCCTCTGGGGTTGTACTCCTGAGTCTCGGGAGGTAGTGAGGCTCCTGAGGGCCTCGGCTCCTTTTCTTGGGCTCTTCCTGACCTGGGCTGCACTTTCCCAGGCAGGGCGGCCCAACAGCAGGCCATATGGCAGCCTTGCCTGCCCGGCCAGAGAGCCTAAGAAGGGGACAGGCTATTTAGTTTGCAAGGCCATGCAAAATGGACATGGGGGGCCCCTCCTTTAAGAATCACTAAGAAGTTCAGGATGGCAAGCTCAGGACCCTTCCTGTGGGCTGGTATGACTTCAAGGTCCCAACCCCTCACTGCAATGAGACGCCTTATCCCAGGACACCTTCCAGCTGCTTCCAATGAGACAGACTTGACTCAAACAGAAGTGAAAGAAGATGAGTTAACCTCTTCACAATCCAGCATCAATTAGCAATCCACCGGAGATGGGAGGGGGAAGCTTCCTGAGAGCCATAAATCACATCAAATGGAAATGTTTTCAGCTGCTCTGATAACGACCTCCACAGGCTCCCGGAGGCTGAGTGAAGGTCTGTCTCTGTTGGTGGGAAGTGGAGGCCTTCTGGGGAGTCTGGGGAGCAAAGGAATCCTGTGGATGTGTGGGGAGGAGGCCACCAGCAGCCTTCCCTGGGGCATCATCCTGCGGGAGGGGAGCGTGTGGGAGGCCAGGCAGGAGAGGGTAGTGGGGGGTGGGGGGCAGGAAGCTGCCTCCCCAAAGCACAGGCAGCTGCCAGCACCCCGCCTCTCCACGAAGCGCCTGTGCTAAGGACCAGGGTGGGCCAGCCACAGACCTTGCTGTCTCTGCCTCTGGTCCCCCATCCCATGATGTGGGCCAGGAGGACAGCGCTGCTCCCAGGGAGCTGGTGGGACCTCTGTCCCCAGTCACTGCAGCTGGACAGTCAGCTAGCACTGCCTTCTGAGAATTCTCTGGCAGGTGAGCCCACTGGAGAGGTGGAGGGACCAAAACCAGAGAGACCCATGTCCCACATGCTTAAATAGGTAACTGGGAAGCCCTCATTCCTACAAAGGCTTCCCCTCGCCCCACTGTCTCAGCCCCGCCAGCGGATTCAAGGCTGGGGGCGCCTCAGGTGTAGCTCGGGGGTTATACCACCTTCCCGGAGGGAAGAAGCAGCATCTTCACATATCAGAGTGGTCACATTCCAGGGGTGGCCCACCTGGATCCAGCAGTGAAGTCACTGAGACTCAACTGTCCTCTGGCCCCAATGGTGACTCTCTGTACTTACTCCAAAGGTAGTAGCCAACACGGAGCATAACCAAGAAGTGTGCCTGCCAGCGACCTAGGGGCAGAGCCAGCCCTCCAAGGGTGAAGGTCACCCCCGGGGCAAACTGCTGGAAGGGAGGAGAGCAGTTACTTCCTTTCTCTGTTCTTTGGCTGGTCTAATAAATAAATTGACAGAAGACAGATGAACAGGGGAAAAACAAATTTAATTTTGTACCTGTAGGAGCCCATAAAAATATGTGACCAAACCTTTTAGACAGAGAAACAATTAGGGAAGAATTGACAAGATAAGAAGTTCGGGCTTGGGTGGTAAACAAGTAAAGGGTGTGTTTATGCAGCCTCCCCACCTTGGGCATAAGGATCCTCTGCATCTCCTGGTACAGTGAGGGCGCCTTTCCCAGCGGACATTTATCTCCTGTTTCAGGGGCACAAAGGACGGTCCAAGGGTCCTGGCACCAGTGTTTCTTGACTGATGTAAATTCAAAATAGTACACCAAAGTGACATGTTTGGGGTGGCCCACCCTGAACCCCATTACAGCCCAGCATAAGGCTAGACCCGAGGGAGTGCCCCTTCTAAATGTGAGAATTGGCCTGAAGTCCTGGGTAATGGTGTGTTCTCTCTGTCTCCTGGGCAGATAAAGATGCAGTGGGGCAGGGACCTTGTCTGTCTGTTACTGTGTCCAACGGTCTCCATCACACGGGAGCGACTCGCAGTCACTGATGAATAAATGACGAATGCGTGATGAACTCACAAAGCACAGGAGTCCCCGGGTCTAGTGCACAGTACTGAGCAGGGTGAGGCCAAAGACAGCATTTGTTCCTTGGGAGACGGTCAGAATTTAAGGAGGGAGAGACCCAGGGGAAGCCCTTGTCTGGGTCTGCAGGGAGGAATGAAACAAGGCCTGAGTAAGAAGTCAGAAGGAGGGATCCCTGGGTGGTGCAGCGGTTTGGCGCCTGCCTTTGGCCCAGGGCGCGATTCTGGAGACCCAAGATCGAATCCCACGTCGGGCTCCCGGTGCATGGAGCCTGCTTCTCCCTCTGCCTATGTCTCTGCCTCAATCTCTCTCTCTCTCTGTGACTATCATAAATAAATAAAAATTAAAAAAAAAAAAAGTCAGAAGGAGGCCATTCGCCCAGCACTTCTCCAGCTTCCGGGCGCACGCAGACACTCCCCACTCCCCCAGGGATCTGCTGAAGCAGCAGGTGGGCCGGGGCTCTGCTGGAACCTTTCTACCCAGCTCCCAGGTGATGGTGCTGCTGCTGGGCTCCAGAGATAGCCCCACCCCGGCTGGGGGGGGGGGCGGCAGCAAGGCTAGACAGATTTTACCTTATTTCGGCCTTGCCTGTGACATCCAGGCCAGCTTGAGACGCGGAGAAAAGGTCTAGTCTGCAGTGGGTGTGTGAAGGGAAAGCAGCTCCCCTTGCTGCGGGCCGAGGAGAGAGGCCACAGCCTGAGGACCACAGGCAGCGGCCCGCACCTGTGATGTCGGGGGCTTTGAAGCCCGTGGGTCCTCACACCTCGTGTGCCCTGCCAGTTGTCCAATCCCCAATCAAGGCAGGTGCCCATAATCCTTCCACAAGAGCACAAAGAATTCTGCTGTCCATGCGGTCTTATCAGCAGGTGGGAATGCCACAGGGAGCTTCCGAGAAAGTGAGGCAGGATGTCATCTCCTAGGAAGACGGCCGCTGCTGCCAGAGGAGCAGCAGACAGGGTTCACTGACAGGGCCCCCACCTGGAGTTGCCAAGCCCCGAGCATGAACACGCTACATAGCCTTCCAGAACCACTGCTCTCAGAATGTGGGAGCCCAACTGTCGAAGGATCCTTCTAGGAGCCAGTGTAGGAGGGAGAGTGTGAAACTGTCAAATGCTATGAAGAAGAGGGCATTGTTGTTCTTTCTCAGCCACTCATGTAGGTGGCAGTACCTCCCAGCCATGCCCACGGTGACTCAGAGCTAAGGTCACACACCTGCCACAGTCTGAGATACAGCCACACAGCTGTCTGTGACTTCTGTGACCTCTGGTTGCCAGGAACATTGTCATCTTTTCCCTTCATGCTATTATTTTTTAAGATTTTATTGATTTATTCATGAGAGACACAGAGAGAAGCAGAGACACAGGCAGAGGGAGAAGCAAGCTCCCTGTGGGGAGCCCAATGTGGGACTTGATCCCAAGACCCCAGGATCACGTCCTGAGCCAAAGGCAGACATTCAACTGCTGAGCCACCCAGGTGCCCACTAAGCCCTGTCACACTTGGGGTCTTCTGCATGCCTCCTAGCAATCGCTCAGTTGGAAAGGGAGCCAAATTACTCTACATTCAGAGGAGAACGTTGCCCCCTTGGGGTCCTAGGAGTATCACGCAGGGCAAGAAAGCAAGAAACCTCCTGAGACTGGCCCCCACAGGAGCCCACAGTCCTGCAGACCTTATCATTGCCTTAGAATAAAAAGATATTTGTCTACATCGCAAGTAGCCCGGACTGTATTAACTTACATTCAGGGCAGCAGTAGTGAGCAGCGGCGGCAGACTGTGTAGATTCAGACCCTGGCTCTGCCCCACTGCTGTGCAACCTGGGGCAAGTACACAGCCTCTCTGTGCCTTGGCTTCTGCTGGAGCAAACGGAGTTGTAGAAGTCCCCACTGGCTCAGCAGTGGTGAGTGTTAGGTTCTTTCCAAAATGAACAGCAGAGAAATAAAAAATATAAAAAAACTAAAAAACCAGCAGAGCCAGGCAATAGATTCGAGGTTGCTTTTAATGGGGAGCGCTCCCGGGCGAGGTTCCGTGACTCGGAGAGGTGGCCCAAGTCAGGGAAGTAGCACCCGGGTTGGGGAGTGTGGGGGTTTTTAAGCCTTATTGGTTCTGGGTCCAGATCCGGGTGGGTCCCTTGCCAAATTAGGCAAGGGAACACCGTGTCCCTAGGTGATTGGCTGGGGGTGGGGATAGTACAGACGATGGGGGGCGGGGGGGGGGCCTGGCTGGAAAGTCCTGGATGGAAAGTTTCGGTTTCCTGTCTAGGCTTTGATTTACTGGAGATGATGTGGTGGTCATGGCTGCTTTGGCGGGAAGATCATTTTGACCCAATTTGAGATGTCCGCCATCTGGGGTGCCCCTGTCTCTCAGCCAGCCCACCAGGGAGGATTGGGTGCTTAATACAGACTAAGGAGCCCACCGTAGTGTCTGGGAGGTACTTGGCCCTTGGGAACTGCTAGTGGGGAGGATGGTGGATACTGTGAGCCAAGACCACCAGCAAATGAGGTTGGGATTGGGTGCGCCTGGCTCAGAGCAAGTGAGCAGAGGGTACGCTGCCGGAAAGGTCCTTGGCAGCAGGTTGGCACAGTTCGGCGTGTAGAGTCGCTGTCCCCTCCGCCCAGATAGATGGGGACCCAGTGCCGGGGAACTCGGGCCGCATGGCCCTGTGAGCACCCCCCAGGGAGGCTCAGCTCCGCAAGTCCCCACTGCCTCTGGCTCCACATGGGCCTCACTCCTGGTCTTCTCCGGAAGTCCTGTCATGGAACGGTTTATCTCCAAACCATCTAGACTTTTCTCCACCTCTCAGTTCCTTGCAGTACCCGTGAGGCTGTGTTGGAATGCAGCGTCACAGAAGGTTGTGCTTCCTCATCTGCCGGAACCCTGGCTTTCTCCGAGTTCCAGAAAGGCTGCTGGAGCAGAGTGATCCAGCAGTCTCCAACCTGGAGATTTTCTACCCAGAGAAAAAGGAAGCCACCCGAGGACACAGCTCCTCTGTTTCATGCTCCGACCCTCCCTAAGGCCCAGAAGGAACCCATTGGAACCCAGGCTGCTTTGACACTATGGTGGCCACATAGACACACTCCCTTGCTCAGATATTTCTCCCAAACTCAACTCATGTGTGCAGCTGCCAGATTCTGCCTCCTCTTGGAGGCCCTCCAGACTTTTCAGTGTGTTCACATTTGTCACACTTCCCACCTGCCTATAGGAGCCTCACACATGTCTTGTGCACCCAGGAGCTGAGTGGAGATGTGGGCCAGCCTCCAGGCTCCGTCACCTCTGGTGACCTGTCTCCTTAGTCCTGGATCCTCCAGGCCCCCCTCTCTACCCGCTGGCTCCCCCTGAGGTCGGCCACCATCAGCTCCTTGCAGGCTTCCTCCCTCCTGCCTTGTCCATCTAAGCGGGTGGTTTTTGGCTTACTGATTGTGTCCACACGGCCGTCTACCCGATCCTTGCTATGGGCAGCAACTCCTGCCATTGATCCAACGGAATAAAAATAATGGGATGTAGTAGATCAGTCCATTGCACTCAGTAAGCAGAAAGGATTCACGTGACTTAGTGATGCGTGTCTTTCGGGTGGCATTCTGCATACGCTTCTTGCCAGAGTGGCTCCTCCTGTCACCGCAGTGGGAGGTTGGTCCCTGCGTTGCCCCGCCTCCGCACAAGGCCTGCAGAACCTCCTGGCCCATCTGACTTCGTGTCCAGCCCTCTGGCCCAGCAGTGGCTTTGCCTGCAGCCATTTGGAGCCCGTACTCCTACTTCCTGGGACACCTCCCCACCTGTTTCCATGAAAACTCTCACCTGCCCTTCAGGACCTAGGGAGACTTTGCCTGCCCTGATCTCCCCAAGAATAGGTCAGGTGCCTCCAAAAGTGCAGGCCACCTGCCCCTGTGGCTTCTTCGTAGTCAGTCGTCTCTGTGGAAGCTTCAATCAGCGGCTGAAATGCCATGGGGAGAGTATTTATATCGTTGAAGTAGCCAGACACTACAGATCAGGCCGTTCCTGCCCTGTGCAGGAACCTGGTGCACCACAGGGTAACCCAAGCCTTTCCTACCCCACCCCCCACCCCGGCCCCAGACTGTGGGTGACCTCTGGCCCCTCACTCTCCAGGCACCCGGAGGGCAGGAGGTAGGCTTCATTCTGTGAGCTCTTCACCTCTGGCCCAGAACTGAGCCCGATTGAAGAGGCTTCATAGTCCTGCGTGGATGTGGGATGTTGAGACCTCTCAATGCCATCCAATCCTCCAGGTTAACCAAACACAGCTTCCTTAGGCTGCACCTCCACCAGAGCCCTGAACCTTCTGGTTTTGTGCAGGCCCCACACTCTCCCCTAAGTACTTTGAACCAGGGGCTCAACCACACTATTCCCAGAGCGTCCTCCCAGCCCTGGTCTGCAGGAGTCAGCCTGCTTGGTGTCAGCAGGAGTCTTGCCACAGCGTGAGGATGTTAAAGGGAAACCATGTGCCTGGAATGCCCAGGCTGGAGCTGAGGTGGTGGTCACAGCAGGAGAGGCCAAGTTCACTTTCAGGAATGGTCAGGCCCCCCTTCCTCCCCGACGCGAGGCAGGCATTCCTCTTACACCCATTCCATGGATAAGGCAGTGAGGTTTATCTATAACTGAGGCACTGAGTAGCGACAGAACTTGCCAAGATGTGATTCAGCCCTTGCTCTACATTACTACCCCCTTTTTTTTGTCCTGTTTGGTTCACAGCAGGTCTGGGACTGCAGGCTGAGGTCACAGGATGGAAAGGGAACGAATCGCGCCAGTAATCCCAGCCGCGCTTGTCTCTCCCGCCTGCTCTCCCCGCCCCTTGATCTTGAGCTGGCGCAGGGTGCAGAGGGTTCGGCCAGGGCAGTGCTGGGGCTGGGGTCGGAGCTCCACAGCCGTCGCTGGTGTTTTCATGGTTGTGGTGTTGTTCTCAGAGGATGCTGTGCTGAGGAAGACTCCGTGGAGACAGGAGAAGCGGTGACCGCAGCCGGGAGCCGTGCTTTCCTGCACAGCACTCACCCAGTCGGGTCTCTGTGCTGTCATGCAAGTGGCCACAGGCACAAAGATGTGGCCATGAGATGAGGAAAATGCTTCCAAGACTGGGCGGGCTGTGGTGGATTCAGGGCCCCAGCAGCCCCCGGACCACACCACCCGCCAGCAGGTCAGGTGCACGGTGAAGCCAAGCCTGTTCTGTCCGGGGACAAGGGCTGCTTCATTTCTCCATCACTGGCGGAGTCCTGGGGGCTCAGTGCCTTGCGATCACACCTCTGACAGCTGGCAGGCCAGGACGCCGCCCTGCTCAGGCCACAGGCGATCCTCAGAGACAACCAGGAGGTCACTTCTGGAGCAGTTGGGCTGCCAGGCCAGGCTGGCTCCCCAGTGCAGAGCTGCATCTGCAGGGACGTCAGGGACCCTAAACAGAGGCCGCCCTGGCCTTCCTCCCCGGCCCTGGGTACCCTCTCTGAGCATTGGTAGTCGTGAGGGAAATGCATCTGACACCACAGACTTTGTTTCACCTTATGTATTTGTTTTTCTTTTCTGCCTTCTTGGGTTCGCCTGGGAACATCTTTAATGAGCCTCTCAATAAACGCTCCAGGTTGACACCAGGGTGCACCAGCCCAACCCTCCGCAGTGTTTACAGGGAAGCCCTCCCAGACTCAGCTATAATTAGAAGTCAATTAAATTAGAAACCCTTAGTATTGTTCTTGGAAGGCCTCCAGGGCTGTAACTCTCCTGGAGAGAGCCTCTGGCCCCGGCTGCAGACTCCTCTCTGCGACCCACCCACCGTCCTGAAGCAGGGGCCAGGCTGTGCGCGGACAGGGAGCTGATTCCTTCGCGCCTTACCCTCCCCGCCTGGCAGGGCTGCAGGCTGGGCCTCCCTCTGCTCCCGTCCTGCCTGCCCCGGCTTGCTCCCTTGCTAGAAGGAAAACACCCAGAAGTTCACCACTGGGGTGGCTGGGTGCTTTAATCTTGCCTCAGCCCTTTTCGTGTGTTTCCAACGTCAATGTGGCCCTGAATTGCAAGGCAGCCAGCATGCTAGAAGGTGAGAAAAAGCAGCTTTTGTATCTCCCCAGGAGTTTCTGGAAAACTAACTCTGCCCCAGAGGCCCCCTGATGTTACTTGCAGGTGGGAACCTCTCCAAGGTAAGCAGAAGAAGGATCCTGGAAAGATCCAGGCCCCCGGGGCCCTGCCCCATCCTCATCCTCGTCTTCCCCACCCCCACCCCCACCATCTCCAGCAGGGCCTCTGTGTCTGGAATCCCCTCGGGACATCCTTCTGGCCTGTTCTCAGAGCAATCAGATACTTCCTCCTGAAGAGAAAGATCTTTACTGCCTTTCTTCCTGTTCTCAAGTTCACATGTACACCTGTGCATCGTTCTGACGCTGACAACCGTGTGGGAGAGGAGCCTTCCCCATCACCCCCTCAGTCCGTAGTCACCCCGACCCTATGTCAACCCTGCCAAACAGATCTGTCGAAAATTTAGTGGATATCGCTGCAAGCCTACTTCTGTGTGTACAGAAGCCTCTACAACTACAAACCCAGAGCTGTTCCCTGTTGTTTCTCCTCTGCCCATCCCTATGCCCCTCTCTCAAGTAAACAAAAAATACAATAAAATACTTTTTAAAAAAAAAAAAAAAGATATTGCATTGAAGAGACTAAGTTCAAGGCTTTTCTCCAGAAACAAGAATGGATTTCCCACTTATCAGGTCTCCTGCTCTGAGCAATACCACATAGTGTGATACTTTGTGTGTGGTATCAGGAACTATGGGTTTCTGTGGGCAGAGAAGGCTCACCCAAATCAAGAGGGTTCAGAGGGCAAATGTTCTTGGGGGGCTTCCCAAGGCCCAGTTTGACTCCTGTCTGAGCTAGTGGTTTATTCTGGAAAGTTCCGCACACAAGCAAGCCATGAGAAGAGAGTGTACTGTTTTGTCTGGAATCCACCTCAGTGTCAAAGCAAGACAGCAGTGACCCCGCAGCACCCATGAAGGGATGTAGGCGCTCTCATGGTCATGTCACTTGTCTCCGTGTAGCTAGGCTCCCAGGTAAACCTGCTTTGGTTAGAAACACAGGCCTCCCATCCTGATGATGGAAAAGTAAAACTCAATACCTCCTCCTTCAAAGCAGTGCATTGACCTAGCAGCTGGGGAAACTCTGAGTGCCTGGGCTACCCTATGTGGCCCTGGACGAGTCACTACACCCTCCAGGCTCCAGTTGTCTTGGCTATAAAATGAAGTGGTTGGACTGGTGCACACTCTTAACCACCTTGACAACAACCTGTTCTCAACAGAGAGAGGAAGAAGCTGACAGTGGGGCTGGGACAGTGGGCAGTGGAGTGGGAAGGAGCTGGGCAGACTCTGAGTCCTGGCACTACCTCCAGGGGTGCGCCAGAGCCAGAGGATTGGGACTTTACGCTCCGTGTACAGCCAGGCTTCTTCAGCCTCTGTGAGCGGGTGAACATTTGGTCTTTGCCCTGCCTTCGATAGTCAGCCCTCCATGCACTCTGGTCCTTTCTCCCTGGGATGGGTGTGACATTGGCAAGGCCACAGGTGGAGTCAGCCTACGAGGCCTGGTCCTCAGTTTAAAATCCATCTTTTCTTTTAGAGTGTATTTACTTCCCGACCTCACTTTTAGGGGGGCCCCTCGCATCCCCCGGGGACATAGTGGAGGCTCCGGACTGAGGGTGGGGGCTGGGCCATGGCCAGTCAGTCCTGGGGCAGCTCAGACCCTGCTGGCACTGGGGTGCTATGATGTGTGTCTTTCAGGCAGAGCCGCAGGAGCAGATGGCTCACACAGGAGACCGCAAGCGGATGCCCTGGCTCCCCGTCCTAGTGGTAAGTGCACCCTAACCCTGTGAGTACCTGCAGTGGCCCTGGAGGAGGTTCCAGTGAGAGCTCCTCTGCCTTCCATGCTACTGTAGGCCAGCTCCTGGGCCTCTCCCATGTCCGTCTGCACAGCTGTCCCTTGGGATTGATGCCGCTAGCAGCCCCTTCACTGGGCTCTTCTGAGGGCAAGAAGCACCAAGCAGCACCCGATTCAGATTAGACTTCTTGGCAGCCCCATTTCTAGGGTTCTACAGATGGAAAGGTTCTTAACTAGTTCTTTGTGTTGCAATATGCACAACCCAGCGCCCGTTGGTGAGCACCATGCCTGTGGGTCCTGCAGCTGAGGACGATCCAGGCCCTCATCATCAGGCTTCCTATGGAGAAGAGGCGGCATGTGACTGCAATCCTCTGGTCTAGAGGCTCCCGGAAGAGGGCCACCTCCTCCGCGACTCTGGAGAGGGTGGAAGCGAGATTGCGTGGGTGAACAGACGACGGGATGGCGTTTTGATGGAGCGGGGAGGGGGACCAGCAGTGAGGCCAGCTGGCAGGACGTGAGGTGGCCTGCCCGGTTTATCAGCTGCAGTTACGGAGACCTGGCACCACACGAGCACCACGTAACCAGCAGGCCCGCCCTTGAGGCTCCTCCCCCCCAGCACCTGCTCAGGGTCCTTGGAGCACACGTGTCTCCAGGGAGGGATGGAGCCCAAAAGGACGTCCTTTCTCGTGGCAGGTGTCGCTGCTGTGCTCAGCCAGGGCAGAGTACTCCAACTGCGGTGAGAATGAGTACTACAACCAGACCACTGGGCTGTGCCACGAGTGTCCGCAGTGTGGCCCGGGGGAGGAGCCCTACCTGGTAAGGCCCCTACCAGCCGCCCTAGGTGTGGGGAGCTCTTCTCCATCACCTGGGTGGTGTCACCGTCATGTGTGTTGCTCTCCGTGCGGTCCCCAAGCTAAATCTTGGTCTGCGGTCCCCAGACTCCGTGGCTAAAGGATTTAGGCAGCGGTGAGCGCAGGAACAGCTTTCTCAGGAGACGTTCCCATTTATCCAGAGGGCGATTCTTTTCCCGCTCTACTTTGATCAGGCGGGTTTCAGGTCCTCTGAGTCGGGGTATGACTGAGGTCCTGCAGTGACGGCATCGTGATTCCCGAGCACGGCGCCTCCCTGTCCTGCGGGAACGGCTCCTGTGCTGCTGTTACGCACTCTGAGCAACACCCACAGCACCAGCATTCAGGGTTCTCGTAGAGATCCGAGAGGGACAGAAGCCATGGGCTGTGTCACTGGCAGGTCGTCCCCTGAGCTGGCTGAATGTATCCAGGGACTCTCAGGAGAGGAGCAGCGTCTGAATCCTAAGAGCACTGGGGAAAGGAGCTCAGAGTTGGAGACACAGGGGAGTTGCAGTTAGCACAGGTCAAGAGCCAAAAGCCAGCAAAGAGAAACTTCTGGAAACAGCCAGTGTGCCCAGCGCATATGATACACACAGCACACCGGGTGTGCCAGTGCCCACAGGACCACAGGGCTAGTCAGGGCAGGTGCAGCTGCAGCTGGATCCCTCACCTGGATCCCTCTGTCCTGTTCCTTGGCCAGTCCTGCGGCTATGGCACCAAAGATGAGGACTACGGCTGTGTCCCCTGCCCGGCAGAGAAGTTCTCCAAAGGAGGCTACCAGATATGCAGGCGCCACAAGGACTGCGAGGGCTTCTTCCGGGCCACCGTGCTGACACCGGGGGACATGGAGAATGATGCCGAGTGCGGGCCGTGTCTCCCTGGGTAAGCATGGCCATTGCCAGGCCTCGCCCCGTTTTTGCAGAAAGCCCCCCCCACCCCCACCCCCCCCCCCGACAGTCTCAGTGGGAGGCCTCAGGGAACTTGAGCACCTCAAGCTGCAGTGTAGCCATCACTGCTGCATTTGGTTTCCTCCTTCCTTCTACTAGGGGCAGCTCTGCAGGGAGGGGGACACGTGTCTGGATTCAGGAAGGATGGCGTCTAGGATGGCGGGGCCTGCCACCTAGAGGATGGGCAGCCCACCCAGGCTCAGCTTCCAACTCTCTTAAGTGGATGTTAGTCGTAATAATCATAATAATATCTTCTGACAACCCAAATCAAACAAATCTGTTGAATACTTAGAATAAGATAACACATGTGGAATGCTTTGAAGAAAAGAAAACTAATATACTGTGTAATACACTGTATAAATCTAGTGGTCTTGGTATTCTGGAAAAATCTGAGGGTAAAAGCTATTAATTGGAACATGTGAATCATGTGGTGCCTATAATTCCACCACAGTTATGTTATATATCAAAAGTGTTCCCAAAAATGCAGTGAAAATGAGTTAGCCTGAAAGAAAGATCAAATCTTCCCTCTGACAAGTAGGACACACTAGTGAGTCCTGCCTGGGAGTGGAAGTGCAGCCCAGACACCCTGGACCTACCAGGCCACAGCTGTTGCTGCTGCCTCCCTCTAGTGGCCACACAGCGCAGTGCTTGCAAGGGCTACAGAGAAAAAAAGCAGGGACGGAGGCTAGGTTGAGGTAGAGGTGATATAAGTGGTGGAGGTGGTGATGGTGGTAGTAATGATGGAGGTGGTGATGGTGGAGACAATGGTGGTAATGGGGTGGCGGTGGTGATAATGCAGGTGGTCGTGATGATGATAATGGTGGTGATGATGGAGACAATGATGGATACAGTGGTGGTGATGACAATGGTGATGGTGACGATGGAGGTGCTGAAAATGGTGCTGGTGATAGAGGCGGCGGTGGTGATGATAATGGTGATGGTGATGATGGATGTGCTGATAATAGAGGTGGTAGTGGTCATGATGAAGGTGGTGATGGCAATGAGGGAAGTAATGATGATGGAAGCAGTGGTGGTGACGGCAATGGTGATAATAGAGGCTGTTGGTGGTCTTAGTAATAATGACATTTTTTTAAAAAATGATTTTATTTATTTAGTCATGAGAGACACAGAGAGAGAGAGAAAGAGGCAGAGACAGACAGAGAGAGAAGCAGGCTCCGGGCAGGGAGTCTGATGCGGGAATCGATCCCAGGACCCTAGGATCATGTCCTGGGCCAAAGGCAGGTGCTAAACTGCTGAGCCACCCAGGGATCCCCAGTTGTAGTGACATTTTGAATAACACTCTATACTTTGCAACCTGTTTGTGCACATTATCTTTCTGGATCACTGTACTGAGTTAAGACAAGAAAGGAAGTAAGAAGGGTATATCCAAACAAGAACATGAGGCATTATTCTGTAAGAAGAAAGAAGTGCAAAGAAGGCAGAAAGACCCACCAGCCTAAGAATACAAGACCAGTACTCTAACCCCAGAGCTATGGAGGCTTCTCCTTCAATCTTAGAATAGGTTGGAAGTGAATAACTCTTTAAAATGAGGAGATCTTACAAACGTGCAGAAATTAACCTTAGGTTAGTTTGTTACAGAGAAGCACTGATTCCCATGACTTCCACTGCCATCTTGCTGCTGGTGACCATCCCCCACCCCAGGGTCTCCAGTTTTCTGTCTTCAGTTCAGACCCACCTCCAGAACTACAGACCTACATTTCCAAATATCTGCTTGACAACCCCATGTCAGTGTCCCTGACATGTAAATCAAATGTATTGGTCAAATGAATGAAGAAAGCAGGGAAACTTTATTGCAGGACCTTATTTTTCAATATGCAAACAGCAGGTAGCTATAGCTAGGAAAGGTATTAGATTGTTTTCTTAAAGGAAATAATAAAAAGTAAAAGTTCTGTAGCTGACAGTCTTTAACTTAGTTAGGTTATTGTGTTGTGGGGGCTCCACCAAAAGGAACATGTTAGAAGAAGCAGAATCAATAATTCCCACCCAATGGTACAGTCATTCATTGAGGGAAGAAAGACATGGTTCTTCTTTGCTGTGAGGGAGTGGGACGAGAAAATCAGTGACCACAGCATAGTGTTGTGGGTGCACAGGGTGTTTTAGAAGTCCAGGAAGGACCCCTCCCTTCATGGTTAAGGAGGTGGGTCAGGAGAGGTCTCAGAAGACTTCCCAGGGTGATGTTGGGATGGTGGGAGTTAGTCAGGCTAAGAATTAGGACAGAGCTCCCCAAGATGTTCAGGACAAAGCTTAAAGAGGCAAGCAACCTGATGAGATATGGAACTGAGGATCCTTCTGCCTGCACAGAAGGCGCCCCTGTGGGGGTGTGAAGAAACCAGCGAGGGGGGCAGGAGCCAGAGGGAGAATAGCTCTGGAAAATGAAGCTGAAGACACAGATCTTTAGGTTGACGCTGAAGTGGGCCACCGTGCAGACTTCCAAGATGGTATAGGACACTGTTGGGTTGTACCTTAGAGGTAAGGAAAATGTACTGTGCAGGGAAAACATGGGAGCCCAGGGGCATCGTGAAAACTGGGGCAAGGTGAAAGCCTTGGAAGTTGGAGGGGGAGGAAAACTTTGAGAATTCATTGGAAGATGGAGAGCATTGACTGAAGTTTGCAGACCAAGGGCATGGGGGGTGTGGGGAAGGAGATTTTGAAGAGGAATCTCAGACGTCTGCCTTGTGTGGACATTGAAACCGTTTGCTAGGAGGTGGGATACAGGAGGAGTAGGGATTTTGGAGAGAAAGTGGAGAGAAGATGGAGGAGGTATGTGTACTTCTGAGGTGATTATAACACCCAGACCAAGGTATTTGACACCTTGTTTATAGATGGATAAACAGGTATGAAGCTTAGATCAGATCTGGAAGTCATCTCTGCATTAATGATGTGGGAGCTGCTGGTCCACAGAGGCTCCTCTGGTGAAGCAGCTTCATAGAGGAGTAGAAGGGTAGGTGCAGAGTGAGGCCTCGCCCACAGCATTGCTGGCTCTGTCCCAGCCATGCAGCCGTGGCTCAGACCATGCAGGCATCCCACCATGGTCTGTGAGATTCAGCCGTAATATTATTCAAGATGATCTAAAAGGGGCAGTGATTATGCACTTTGAGCAGCCTGTTGCATTTTTACCTAGATCCACAGAGTTTTTAGCCAGAAAGCCCAAGCCCTGGGACCAGTATCATAAATAACCGTGTCCTGGAGACAAGTGCCAGGGCTGTCCTGGGGCAGTGAAGGCAATTTCCTTGGCCCTCAGACATTTCCCAAAAAGGGGATTGCCAGTGGAATGGCTGTATGTACCCTGCCTCTAAAAGGCTTCAAAAGGCAAGGATAACGGGTCTGTAGAATTATTGGGGATGGTGGCATCTGTAGTCTTAAAAGGGTCTGCCCAGCTCTGAAGGCCTAACTCCCTCCCTACTCCATGAGAATAGCTGCCTGCTTCTTCTACACCTTGTCACCAGCACCCAGGACCCTTGCTGAGGGGATGAAGGCCACTGTGCAGGAAACACATCTTGACTTGCATCTCAGTGCGTCCTCATGTTGCTCCATGGATGTGAAGATATAGTTGGTTTCCAGTTGGGCCCTGTGGTGTGATATGACCCCTCAAATAAGTGACCCCCAACCCCGGGGCACTGCAATGGGTGGTACCTACTTTATCTCTGGTCGCCCCCCCCCCCCACCACACACACACACAACCCTCCTCCTCAGGGCTCTGTGGAGCTTGGTGCTTGTCAGAGGAGGACCCCAGGGCCATCCATGTCCTGTCACCCACCTGAGGTCTAGGGAACAAATAAAGCTCTCATCTGTGTCACAGAGGAGGATGACAGGGAGTTTGGGTAAGCTGGTGCCATTGGTTCACTGAAAGGCTGTTTCCCTTTCTGAGTCCATGTGGCTGCCAGGCCACTGTGCAGGCCATCTCAGATTTGTCTTCCAATTTTAGTATATGTGCTGCTGAAGCGAGCACTTAGATTTGTCTTCCGAATGCCACAGGTTGCATTGGCCCAGGCCCCCTTGTGGTTTGGCAGGCACGCTCTTCTTATTCTTTGCCCTCTGTTGCGCATCCGTATGTGCAATGCTGGCCTAAAACCATTCGCCCTCAGGACTCAGCGCAGGTCCTAGGAATACAGATGTGAATGAGGCTCCTCCCCCTGAGGGGCTCCCAAGACAGTCTGGACTGGAGACAGTCTGGGCCCAGCAGAAGAATGTGTTTGAGGAGGTAGTGAGGAGGAACTCTGAGCCCCAAGTGCCAGCACTGGGTCTGCAGAGTAGAAATCTGAGGGTTGACCTGGAGCCTGTCACCCTCACAAGGCCACACGTGAACACAAGCCACCTCCTGGGAACAGATGCACCGTAGGCCCTGCTGTCACTTCCTGTGTCCCAGGCACAGATGGTTCCACAAGGGTGGCAGCGTATGTATTTGAGAGAAGCTTTTTCCAGAAGGCTTAACTGGAAAACTGGCTGTTGTGGCTTCTCTGAGGGGTGTTTTGAGATGGTTAATTAATGTTTAGGAGATACACAGGGATCTTAGGATAAAAGGCCCTGAGGAAGGGGCAAGCAATTATGATCATAATGTTATTGGTAATGGTCCAGCTTACGGCAGCTGGAGTCCAAAGACACCCCCCACCCGGCAAGCACTCCTGCCATGCTGCCTATCAGTGGGGGCCTGAGTGTGCACGGCTAATAAAAAGGAGATTAAAAACCAACCATGTAAAAATCCAGTAGTGGAGAGGGATTTTTCATCTTTTGAATTGTAATGAAGGAAAACTTTGGCACCAGCTCACCTTACTTAATCGACCTCTCACGCTGTGATAAATGGCTCCATGATCACCACCAAATGTGTGTTTATGGAAAGCAGGCACACGCCAAGAGAAGTGCCAGAGCCTGCAGGTGGAAAGGAGCCTGAGCCGTGAGAGCTGGGGGCAAGGACTGCTGGGTGGATGGGGTAGCAGGTCCTGCCCAGAGCTCTGCCCCAGGGGGTGGCAAGTCCTACCCACAGCTCTGCCCCAGGGGGTGGAGCTCTGCGGAGGTGGGGGTGAGGGGTTCTGAGCATTAGCATGGCCACCAGAGCTGGCACATTGACACTGGGAAGCTCGAAAGACGTGCATCATTGAAGGTCTTCAGTCTTACTGTGAGTGATTTGTCCCTTTCCTGCAGAATGTGCAACCCCAGCACAAGTACTTGCCCTCCGGCCGTGTCCAGGTCAGGTGCTTACTGAGGGGGGAGCAAAGGAATTTCAGTCATGCCCTGGTTGTATGTCAGGCCACCGCTAAGGCCTTCTGCATTGACCTCTCCAGGTGCTGCTGTCCTGTCCGCTGTGGCCAGCTCTGCTCTATCTCACCAGGTGTGCAGGAGGTCTAGGAGGTTCCTGTGTCCTAGGGGCTCATGGACACATCTGCCAGTGAAGTCACCAGGCTAGAGGCTCTGAGGCAGGCACTCACTGGGTTGGGGGTGGGGGCACTCCTCCTCCAGGGTTTCTGGCTCACCAGCTGGGACACCCTGAGAGCTAATCAGGTTCTATACGTGGTAGGTACACAGATATGCCAGGGACTGATGTGGGTGAAATGATGATTGCTCACACACACTGCGCAAATCCATCAGTGAAGGAACCAAACAGGAGAGTGGATGGAAAGGCACAAAGTAGCTCAGTATTGGAAAAAGAATGTTCCATTTTAAGACAGGCTGAAAACCCCCAAGGAAACTGTCGTCAGAATGGGCTGCTGGCTCTGAGGGCTCCTGATTCCCATGGCATCTGTCTCATTCCTGACTTTGGTTATGCCTGAAGCATGCCTCGATCATGGGCATGCTAAGTGGTCAGTACTTGCTTGTGCGGACGCCTGGCTCACGGTCTGCTTTATCTTGTCTCTCCCTCCCTGTAGTTACTACATGTTGGAAAACAGACCCAGGAACATCTACGGCATGGTCTGCTACTCCTGCCTCCTGGCACCCCCCAACACCAAGGAATGTGAGTGCTCTTGTCCTTCTGTCATTACATTGGTACCTCTCATTACACGGTGCTGTAGAAGGAAGCCAGTCCCAGCACCTAGGCAGATGAACTACAGGGGAGGCGAAAGCACAAATGCTCCCGGGGCCTGGCCAGCCTGCAGCAGGTCCACGAAGGGACATTGGCTATAGCTGAGCTGTGAGTCAGAGACAGGTCAGGCACCTGCTGCCTGGTGCAAGTTTTCTCATCTGTGACATGGGGGCACTAAAATCTGAACTCCCCCTTCACTTCCCTTTTGTGCATTATTGGAAAAAAAGCAACGAGATCACAGTTGCCAAGCTATTTTGCCAAGTCCTACAAAGCGCTTACACGAATGCAAGTTCTCATACGTGTGTTTTCAAACCAGGAAAGGCCAAGGGAAAGGTGAGGAGTGGTCCCAGTGAATGAACCAGATTCCACAAAGCCACGTGAGCGGTGAGGCTCACGGGTTCAGAGTCCCACCCTGGGCTCTTTCTTGTTTTCATTCTGTTTGATTGTCACTGCACATACCTGTGAGGAAGGGCCAGGGACTGGCCTCTGCTCCAGAGAATGTAGTATAGGGCCACTTGGATCCAAGGTCTGGAGAGACACCATGGAGGTGGTGGGTGGACAGTTGGCCCCTGGGCTGCAGGAGCCCTTGTTTGCCCTCCCCCAGCCCCACTCCCACTGAGGCAGAAGAGGGGCTGTGTGGGGTCTCTCCATTAGGCCCCTGCCCCACTTGCTCATAGTAATCCTGCCCAGGAGAATAGGATTGCCTTACGAGCAGTGGGAGGTGGGAAAGGAGGGCAGGAACAGCCCTTGGAGGAGGGGAAGGAGGCACCCAGGTCGGTGTGTGGCAGGGCCGCCCAGGGTGGCGGGCACCCTCTCTCTCCTAGATTGCCTCAGTAGATGCGGTGGCAGTCATGAATTTGTGTGTCTTTAAAGCTGAGCTTTGTACTCGGCTGCATGCTCGTTAATTCACACATTAGAGGAGGCCTGAGGTTTCAGAGTCTGAAACTGGCCTTCCGGCAGGCCCTGCAGAAAAGCCAGCTGCGGCCTCCAGCTGGGGAATCCCAGCCCACTCAGTACTGGACAGCTCTGGGATGGAGTCCTCACTGACAACATGTCAGGCACACCCCACCTGCGTGAAAGGCTCCTTGCCTGTGGATCCTGGCAGACCAGCTCACACATGAGGAGTGTCCCCATCCAGGGCACCTCCCTCCTCTCGCCATCCAGCAGGGGGATCTGTCACATGGAGAGAAAAGGCAGAGCCCTTGAGTCCTAGATGCTTCGAGAATGAGTACATCCCACCACACCCTCCAACCCTGAGCTGCTTCACTGGAAACCAGCTCCCAGGAAGCCTCGTAGCACTTTGTAGCAGCCAGCCCTAAAAGAGGCCTGCAAGGACCCTGAAACGGGGTCAGGGCACAAGCCACCCTGACCTCTGTGTGCCTGTATGGGATATGAGGACACACGACCACCTGGGCTTTGTCGGGTGGTATGGTGGACGGAGGCCTGCCTGGGTCAGGGCCTTGAGTATGGACATGAGGCTTATTCTCTCCAGCTCTGGGCTTGCACCTCCCCCTGCACCTGTCCTCAGTCCAGAAATCTGAGCTCAGGCTTCTGCTCTGGAGCAGCACATAGAACCAGAAAAGCTGGTGATGACCACAGCCTCCATGAAGACCCTGGGACTCAAACTTTCGGGGCTGCCCCTGACGGCCTCACCCCAGGAAAGAACTGGATGGTGGGGAGGCCTCCTGGCCTGGCCGCCCCAGCTCACCAGGTGCTGCCCTTCTGGAGCTGGCACTCCGTGGTGCAGAGCTCCTTGGCCTCCAACCTGAGATGTGTCCTCTGATTTAGAAGTGCTCTCCCTGGGCCCTTGGGGCATGAAGTCACTCTGAGTCACAGAGTAGCAGATTGTGCAAACCCACAGTCAGAGGACTTGGGACAGACCCTGGGGAGCACATGGTGCACGTCGAGGTCTGGAGCAGACCAAGGGCGATGGGCAGCTCCCAGAAAGACAGCTGTGAGCAGGGAGCCCCGGGTGCCCTGGTGGGAGCTCCTCGGCTCTCCTGCACCCCCAGGGGTAACCCCTCCACTCTGTGCAGAAACTACTCTTCCATCTTAGAGGAAAGGCAGCTTCTCTACATGGCTTCATGAAGTGTTGGGTGATGGGGCTGCTGGTTACAGTCATCTTGTCTTTGGGCCAGTCATCACCCCTGATGAAATCAGAAGTTAGTGCAAATTACTGCAGAGCCTGGTGCTCAGAGGCTCTAAAATACACTGCAAGCCTCGGAACCTCTGTCTGTGCCTGTTTCCTCTCCTGCACTGCTGAGAAGATGCTATCCTGTCAGGGTGCCAATAGGGCTGACACACCTGTGCCCCAAATACTCTGACCACTGAAGACACAAAGCAGGTATGAATGAGGACTCTGCTCTCAGCGCTGGAGTGCAATAGAAAGGCCCTCAGATGCTCAGGACACCCCCCCCCCTCCGCCAGGTGCTCAAGAGCCTTGAAAGTAGCGCTTCCCCTTCTTCCCTCTGGTGACTCACCCATCAGGAAAGTGTAGAGCTTCCTTCCAGATGCTGCAGTGACCGCAGCCACTTCCACTCCCATCACCGTTCGTCCTGGCAAATCAGCACAGATGGGAGAAAGAGAAGAAGCCCTTCAGTCATTTTTCAGTGAAGTCAAAGAGAAAGATCCACTTGGAGAACCAGCACTGTCCAGTTTTCTTTATTTCCTGCACCGTCCTGAGAACTCACGCGTGAGGGCTGTCCCATGCCAGAATCCATGTTGTGGTGACACAGAGGTGGCCTGGTGTCATAGTGAGGGAGAGATGGTGTGGGTTCTAATTTCGGTTTCATTATGAGTTTCCCATCTTGGGAACGTTATGTAACTTTGTGCCTCAGTTTCCCCATCCTTAAAATGGGGCTGTCTCAAGATGTAGCGAGGGTGGGACGGTGTACCAACTGCATGTGAAGTGTCTGCCACAGTGCAACCCACAGCATTCAGGAAGCAGATGACAGTTCACAGCCCAAGTGGGTGTGCAGGGCCCTACCCCAGGTCTCCCCGGGGCCCATGGGCTGCACCTCACATCCCTACCTCCTGTCCTCCATCAGCTCACCTGAAACCAGGCTGGCAAGAGCCCTCCCTCAGAGCGTTGGAGGGACCAGTGAGGCAGCTCTGGGCCTGGGGCCTCATGCCATCGTCATCATTTTTATTATCCCTCCTCAGTGACCCTGAGCCCTGCATCTGGCCCAGGATGGACTTGCCTTTTGGAAAGTCCTGCTCAAGAAAGCTGTGGCGAGTTTCATTCAGATGCCATCGTGCGACACCCAACAGCGGTGCCACTCATATGAGAAGCTTTGGTACCCCCAAATGCCAGCAGCCAGCTGTTTCTTTCTTTTTTTTTTTTTTAGCCAGCTGTTTCTAACACAGTCTTTCTCAAACTTAAATGCATACACCTGTCACCAGGGTCCTCTTAAAAAAAAGAGATCCTGGTACAACAGGTCAGGGGAGGGGTCCCAGACTGGTTCCAGCAAGCTCCTGGGGAACCTAACTTTGAGCAGCCAGCTTCATGTGGCTCTGCCCATTGTTCCAGAATCCGCCCCTGGGGGGTTCTGGGACGATGCAGCAGCCAGGGGCATCATCACTAACAACTCTGAGAATCAGTAAATAAATCCACCCTGCTTGCCCCACACCGAGAATCCCAGTAGTCTTTAGTACATACGGCATATTTATAAATTCTGTGGATTAACCACCCCAGAAGCCCCCTAAATCCTGTCGTCACATGGAGCCACATGCTTACAGTTCCCAAAACCTCTTGAGGCAGGTGGACGCACAGTGCGCGGCACGCAGCCCCCCACCTCCCGCACCTACTGTGCCCAATCAGTGCTGCTCCAACACACCGGTGAGGTAAGTGGAGCCAGGCCCCACTTACTTTCATTTTAATGTAGACTTTATGTGGAAATCTATGCTGATTTTCTGGGACTAGTCTATCTGGGATGACTATCTTCATCTACCTTCCCTTCTTCCTATCCTAGAGGCCCTAATCTCTGTTCAGAGCTAGGCTCCAGTGGGCACATCGTACAGGGTAAGGTGACCAGTAGTTGACCACCCAACGAGAACACTGAAGGCCATTTTCATCTAATGATCTGTTCCAAGGAGGCCAAATGAACCCGAAACACGTGGCACATGTTGGCGCAGAGGGAAACTGCCCCGACACCAAGTACTTGTGTTTGTGCTGAGTTAAACCTCATCGGACCAGAGCGGAACCTGGAACAGGAAACTTGCCATGCAGGGACCTGGTGGCCATGGCGTGCTGTCCTCAGGGACCTCCCACCATGCAGTCTTCCTGCCCACCCTCCCTCTCACCCTGGCATGTGCTCAGAACAGAGTAGTTTTTAGTGGGCCTGGGGATCATGATGCGCCAGAGCACACCTCGCCCACGTCTGCAGCCCAGGGCCAGTCAGCCGACACGGGCTGGAGCTCAGTTCGGGCAATGTCTATAAAGCAGGGTGGGGGTACAGCCCTGCTTGCCACCTGAGCAAGGATGGGAGCCGCCCGTTGGGTGTGAGGAGACGTGCGTGCTGATGTGCAATGGCCTTTGCACAGTGTTTGCTGACGGTGCCATGTGAGCAGCCCTGCCAGCCAGTGCACAGGCCTCTCACAAAGTCTGTGTGCAGCCAGGCTGTTCTCATTGTTCCTCCCTGGACTGCAGGCCTGGGCACATTTCTGCCCCCAACCCCAGCCCCTGTCACCCGCCCTGGCCGGCAAGCCCCAGCAGAAAGGGACAAGAAGAGACAAAGATGACAAGTCCACAAGCAGAGCCCACAGGTATTTTTTTTTCCTGAGGAACAGCTTAAGCTCCCTTGAGCCCCTTCCCAAACAGATAGACTAGCTTTGTTATCAGCGTCCTGTTTGCTTTTAAAGAGGAAATCAGGTTCTGCTCGAAGCTATGCCCCATGTCACTTTTCTCACTTGATGCTGTTGAAGCCTCCCTCCCCTCGCTGGAGGGGAGCCGCACACGGCAGAGCCTCTGGCCCTGGGGTGACCACATGCAGGCCTCGCTGGGTGCACCCTCCTACCAGCACCTCCCAGAAGGCCTCCCTGAGACCCGTGGACCCTCCCTGTGAGCCAGTCCTCAGCCTGTGCCCATTCCCTCCCAAGCCTCCCTCTGTTTTATTTGCAGAGATTTCTATTTGTCACCGGATCCTTATCCGATGTAAGGATCGGATGTTTCTGGCCATGCTCCCCGGGGACTGTGTCTACTTGCTGGACACAGATGTGTGGCTAAGTCAGCAGCCTGCCAGTGGTCCCCACGTCCTGGGTTGCCCCACACTGTGTGCACAGGCAGCTTTAGAAATACCAGTCATATGGTGTGGTTTCTCCAGAGCATCTTCTCTCAGAGAAAACATCCATGTTACGCAGGGTCCTCAGGGGAGCCCCGAGGCCGGCTGGCCAGGGTCCCTGCCTCAGCCCCACTCCCTCCTTGCTAGGCTGGCTGGGGACCACATGCATGACTTGTAGGGAGGCCAGCTCACCCGCCCTGACTCAGGAGTGTGCAAGCTGTCTTCACGAATTACTCCAGGATGGCCACCGACAAAAGCGAGACAGAAGGAAGTATATTTGAAATACAATCATTTTTATCAATGGCGAAACTCAAGTCCAGCCTAAAGGAAGGTGGACCGTCAGGACGTCGTGTTTTCTGAGGCAGAACATGTTTGCTTTATTTTAACCAAATAATGTCTTACTGGCTTGATTGGTCACAGAACCAGCTTCAGTTTAATCTCTGCTAAAGTGATGGTTTTTAAATAGAGAAGGCAAGATTTATGAGTCACAGTTTCAAGGGACAGCAAAGTTCATCTCTGCTCTTTATAAACTGTTAAGTCACAAGTATTTTTTAAAAAATGAATCACAGGAAAATCCTAAAGGGAAACATACCAAATTGTCAACCTCAGGTAGTGAGGCTGTCAGGGATTCTTTTACTGCTTTCTTGTGTTCTCATTTTTTTCTGATTTTCAAAATGGCATGAATTACTTTAATAACTAGAAAAAGTATCAAAAAACATTCCACTTTATGTCATTGAAATGTCTCAAGTACTATTTCCCCCTAATAATACTGTATGTATATATATATACATATATATATATATATATACA
This sequence comes from Canis lupus baileyi, assembly GCF_048164855.1. Lineage (NCBI taxonomy): Eukaryota > Metazoa > Chordata > Mammalia > Carnivora > Canidae > Canis > Canis lupus. Next base: position 37,634,432 of record NC_132848.1, read on the forward strand.
TATATATATATATACTTTTCTCACCTTTAGAGATGGCATATATTTGACCTCTGTCCATAGAAATATTGAAAAATTGAGTCGGTGAAGCAGCACTGTTGAGTCCTAGCGGATTTACTCCTGGGTCTTCTTCAATAACCTTGTTAGGTCAGAGTGCTCTGAGGGATTATGAAACACTCTGAGGAATGAAAACGTCCCCCTCTCCCGCCGCCCTCTACCCCGCAGAACCCACATAATCTAGAATTCTGTCCCCTGGAAAGCAGCTGCACCATGCATCCTCGAAGGCGGGGCTGGTCCAGGTCATCTGGGGAGCATGCAGTGACCGGGTTCCCCTTGCAGGTGCAGGAGCCAGCTCCGGAGCGTCTGCCAACTTCCCCAGCACCTCTGGCAGCAGCACCCTCTCTCCTTTCCAGCACGCCCACAAAGGTAAGGATTGTGCTCCCGCAGCTGCAAGTAGGGGCTGGGGTGGAAGGGGCGGGGAGGCCGGAAGCAGCGGTGAGGAATGGCGCTGGGGCTCCTGGTGCCCCCAGCAACAGGAGGTCATGACCTCTGCAAGGAGTGGAAACATCTTTCCATGGTGCCCTGAGCCCCTTAGAACACTCCAGCAAGAAAGGCACATCCCTGGGGCATGGAGTGGTGCTCAGGGCACAGGTGGTGGGCAAAGAATGGGCTTCCGGCCGTGGCTGGGTCTGAGGACAGGCTGGCTTTCAGATCAACCTGTGGAGCCCCATATGTTTGTTTGTTTGTTTGTTTAAGATTTATTTACTCATTCATGAGAGACACAGACTGAGAGAGAGGCAGAAACACAGGCAGAAGGAAAAGCAGGCTCCCCCCAGGGATCCCGAGTTCACAACCTGAGCCAAAGGCAGACTCCCAACGGCTGAGCCATCCAGGCATCCCACCCCACACTTTAATGTTCGTTTCCAAGAACTACATTTTGCTAATTCTTTAGGGATGGAAAGGCTTGGAGGATGGCAGAGGCCCCCAGGGCCCTGATTTCTCTGAGATCAAGGCCCCACGCGGACCTCTCCTGCCACTTGGCAGGTTCACTACTACCCATTATTGGAGCACATTTAGGGCCCGGGTCTCAGTGAGGCTCAGGGCACTCCAAAGTCCCACAGTGCGCTCAGCAGACAAGCCTCAGCATCGCCCCCCAAACCTGACCCTCCTGCACATTCATGGAGCATCAAAGCAGGAACACTTTGCTAGGATACATGAGTCTCATTTCCGGCAGGCCCAAGTCAGGGGTGGGAAATAGCACACGACAGAGAATATTAGAGCGTTTATATCATCCATACCTGGCATCCAGATGACAGGACTCCCCACGTGACAGCCTGGCTGGTTTTCTTGCAGACACACTTGACCCGGGAGGGTGGGTGTGGAAACTGGCAGCCCTGGGGAAACGAGCTCTGGTACCTCTTTCCAAAACGGCCACTGCCTCCATCAGAGGGTCCCCAGTGCTTCACACCTTGTCCCTTTCCTGTGGGAACAGTGGGAAACCTGGATCCTGCCTCATGGGGACCAGAATCCTGCGTGTTATTTCAGAGAATTAGAACAAGTGTCAGGGCATTGTATGTGTCAGTGGCAAGAAACCAGCGAGAACCCCCTGGGGCAAGGGACCACGTAGTGAGGGTGACAGAGCAGAGGAAGGGCTGTGGCAGCCCCTGCGCGACCCTTGCCCTGGGAGTCTGATTATTACTTAGGTTGAAATTGAATGAGACACAGGGTAGCACCAAACCAAGAACAGAATCTCTGGCCCTTGGGGGTGACTCCTGCTTGGATAGAACTGTCTTCAGGGCACCTGCTCGTGGACACTTCTCCACATCCCACCTCACTCAGGGTTCCCAAATTAGTAGAACCAAGAGCTAGTACCTCAGGAACAGCTGAGGGAACCCAAACCATGGTGTTCCAGATAAGTCTAGATCATCCTCAGATACATGAGTCTCATGTCAGGGGGGCTCCCAGTCCTGACATGAGGGCCAAGACAGACCTGTAGGGTTTGGCTCTGAGGCTAAGCAAAAGTTTTGGATTCTGAGGGTCCCCTAGAAATGTCCCCTGCTCCAGACATCAAGTCTTCTTGGAGGGTAGACCCTGCCAGCCTAAGGGGCTCCTATAGGGAGTCTTGAGCCCCATGTTGCCCTCTCTCCCTGCCTCCAGCAGAGCTCTCAGGCCAAGGGCACCTGGCCACAGCCCTGATCATTGCCATGTCCACCATCTTCATCATGGCCATAGCCATTGTCCTCATCATCATGTTCTACATCATGAAGACGAAGCCTTCCGCCCCAGGTGACTGCTCCCCAATGCCCTTGCTCCCTCCCCACAGACCCTTGCTCCCTGATAGCTCTGTCAGCTTACCTAGTCTCCTTCCCTTTCTCCAACCAGCCTGCTGTACCAGCCACCCAGTGAAGAGCGTGGAAGCCCAAGTGAGCAAGGAAGAAGAGAAGAAAGAGCCCCAAGGTCTGCAAACAGGTCCCCACAGCACAGGTGTACACCTACAGGGCAGAGGTTGTCTGCCCCACTCACCAGTCCCCGGGCAGCCTGGCCTCCCAACTCCTGGTGCTCTCGTGCCACTTGGAACAGGGCTGCAGGAAGAGGTGTCGGTGCCCCCACATTGTGCCTGTGAGGGTGGTGTGGCTTAGTCACCAGGCAAGGCCTGCCAAAGAGGAAGTGAGCAGGGAAGGATGAGCTCAGAGCCAGGGGCTGACTCTGGCTTCCTCCCCCCGCCTCCAATTTACCTGCAGACAGTGTGGTGATTTTCTCCGAGAAGGATGAATTTGAGAAGCTGACCACAGCTCCAGCAAAGACTGCCAAGAGGTAAGTCAAACCACAGCAGCCACTTGTCATGCGGTGGAGCACCCCCCAGCCCCAGGTGAGGTCAGGGGTCCTCTTGGGTTCCTGAGCAGAAAGAGGAGTTGGCCTATCAGGTGGGGAGCAGACCGAGAAGCCTGGCCTCTGGCCCGGAGGCTCCAGAGGGAGCAGGGCCCCAGGATCAGCAAGGCAGGGGAGCAGCAGGGCCAGGCAGTGTGAGGGGTAGGTCTTAACACCTTGCTCCAGAGCCAGCTGTCCCTGGCCCTCCTCTGTGACATTCACCTTCTGTGTGCAGACTGGAAACTCATGAGCGCCCCCTTCTTCTACAGCAGCCCCCAGTGGCCAGCGGTGCTGACATCACTAGTGCTAGAGCTAGAACCGGTATCCCTAAACCCTGAACAGCACTGGTGATGGTGCTTATTGCCCACCAGGGCTGTGCTAAGTTTATGAGTGCCCCACCAGCAAGGTGCTAATGTCATTCTTGACCATGAAAGGCTGAGGTCTGCAAGCGTCACATGCCCGAGGTCGCACCTCCAGGAGCGGCAGGGGGACCAGGCCAGGCCACCTGGCTTCACAGGCTGCACAGACCAACTACTACCACTTGTGAAGTGAAGCTTCTGAAGGAAGATGTTTGACATATGAAATTTTGACCATATTTAGCACACGTTAGATGCAGAATCAGCCCTGGCTTTAATATCTAGGGCCGAGGGAAGTAAACTTTTCCTTTGCCCTCTGAGATTGTTGTTTGGACTCGGTTCTGCTTGGGTTCCCAAACCCACTCCAGGGTGTTGTCCCATCTGGCCTCTACCCCCTTGGCCATTCCAGGACCCTCATCTGTCCAAGTGCCCATGTTGTAGATGGGCCCCAAATGTCTCCTCTCCTAGGCTCTGGCCTGGGACCTTCCCCACGTGGGTGAACTCTTGCCAAGCCTTCATTTGTACCAATGACCATGACTGTAGACGTTTGTGGAGAGCTTTGGCATTAAGCAAGCACATCCAAATGTGTTACCTCCTGTGGAAAACTCTAGCATGTCTCAAGACCCCTGACATAAGGGCAGGGAGCAGACTTAAATCATGAAATCTCTGCATGCTGGGAAAGAAAAGAAAGAATGTGTGTCCACCTGCATGGTCCCTTCGACAGCGATCATTTCCAGGGAGCACTTCTGGTCCCACTGAGAGTGTCTCAGAGCTGTGGGCCCTGCCGGCCAGGCTGTGGGGACTGGCTCAACTCTGTGGCCACCCAACCCAGGACCAGCTTGTCCTCCATCCTCCTTCTGTCAGGCTCATGTTGTGGCAGCCTCTCCCCTCTGTTCTTCCAGCATTTTCTCATTTTCAAAAGTAGGAAAAAAGAGTACTCAAAGGGCAGAGATATGTCCTAGGACTTCAATCTCATCAAAAGACTGAGGGAGGGACGCCTGACTGGCTCAGTGGTTGAGCTTCTGCTTCAGACTCAGGTCGTGATCCTGGGGTCCCGGGATCAAGTCCCACATTGGGGTCCCTCTGCCTGTGTCTCTGCCTCTGTGTGTCTCTCATGAATAAATAGGCAAAATCTTTTTTAAAAAGAAAAAAGAAAGAAAGACTGAGAGAAACGTGGGGGATTTAGAAGAATATTTGGAAAAATAATACTTGTTTCATATGCAAATGTCAAATAGAAATTAAAACCTGGCAATCGTGCTGTGAAAGACAAGGCACAGAGCATCTGTCCCCTCTGTCCACTCTCAGGCCTCAGGGAAAGGCCCCAGGGCCGTCAGTGGTCTCTGAGGACAACTGTGCTCTGTTCCCAACATGCTATCCGGTGGGGGCACCAGCAGGCCAGCCAACTCCTAGCAAGGCCCTGGACCCACACAGGGCCACACCTTCATCCGGCCTCTAGGGTTGCATTGGAGCGTGGGTTTCATTACTGTAACCCACTTGCTAGAAAAGAAAAATTCTTTGTAAGTCATCAGCCAGACCACAGGAAGCAAGAGGGATGCCTAACAAAAGAATGTTGTTTTTCAGATATTTGGAATGATTTTGAGAGTTTAAGCTCCAACCCATATGGGCCCATGGCTGTGGAGGGTGAGCAGTGGTGGATCATGGGCCCAACTGGCTTCCTGGGAGAGCTCCCGAAGCCCCTCATGGGGCTTGCTGTGACCCCCTCCCCATGCACACATTTTAGGCAGGTTCCCAGCTCCCAAACGAGAGGGGGCAGGCTCACTCAGCTTTGCTTTGGGCTGTTCTGGAGAGCTTGCACAGATTCAGTCAGTGCCGCCCACGTAAACCTGTTTGCATTTAGACTCAAGGCCAAACGTGGAGCTTGCCTGCATTAAAAATAGGAAGCTGGGACATATTCCAGAGAGCTTAACCAAGCCAGTTGGAGGGGAGGGATGAGTAGATGCTGGCCCCCTCCCTGATGGGCTCCAGCCCTGCAGGGCTCCCGACATACCTTGTGAGTCCTCTCACAGGACACCTGCAGGCCGCCCTGCATCTGGGCCATTATTTGGGAATAGAGGAGAGCATAAGGAGTAGAGAGTGTGGTGTGTCTTTCTCACCTCTCAGCCCAGGAGCCTGCTTGGGGCACAGGTCCCTGTGTCCCACTGGTCTCCCCACTGGGAGGATGCGTCGGGGCTGCTGGTAACAAACACCTTCCTGTTCCCACAGTGAGAATGATGCATCGTCGGAGAATGAACAGCTGCTGAGCCGGAGCATGGACAGTGACGAGGAGCCTGCCACCGACAAGCAGGGATCCCCTGAGCTGTGCCTCTTGTCACTGGTTCACCTGGCCCGGGAGAAGCCAGCGGCCACCAAGTCAGCCGGGGTGAGGGCCTGATGCTGCTCCACACACTCCCACTGTTGCCCAGGGAGGCAGAGGCATGAGGCAGGCCCACCGCGGGAACCTAGATTCAGTAGCAGGTTTAAAATAAGAGAGTAAGAGACTAGGAAACTTATCTCTGTATTATGAGCTTTATAGAAGGAAACGAAAGAGAGTAAGCAAAGAGAGGAAAGTTGAAATTGCTTGGAATACCATAAGACAGAGAAAAACCTTTGTAAACATACCGGCATGTGTCCAAGCAGAACAACAACAACAATATATATACACACAGACACACACAGACACAGACATACACAATATGCATTTTGCATGTAAAATGGTCCACAGCATTTGTCACCCTAAGCAGGCCACCTGGGAGCGTGCTACAGCAGGTGCATGGGCAGAGGTGCACAGCTCTGCCCAGGCTGCCTGAGCATGTGGCGCAAGGTCACTGGCAGCCCCATCCCAGTCTAGGTGAGCGTGTGGCTAGGTGACGTGCTTCGGGTAAATATGTCTCTGATTGGGAAGCCGGGTCTGGCTTAGGTCTGGACAGGGTTGCCACGTTCTGGGCTACCCTGAGTTCAGGGACACCTGTAACAGCACTCAGCACTTGCAGGGACCCTAGAGGCATCTGGAGTTGTTCTGGGAGGTATCGGCTCCTGGAGGTGCCCAGAACTTCGCAGCCAGAGCCCCTTCTGCCCCGGCCCAGCACCAGCCTCATATCCTCATATCCTTACCCTGAGCTGTGAGCTCTGGAGAAAAGGCCGGGGATGGCTGCAGACACAGCCAGGGCCTCCCAGGCCACCACAGGCCAGCAGGGTTCCTGCTGCCCCTCTGCCATAGACAGATGCGGGGTGTCTGGGGAGACTAAGCAGCAGCCCCACCTCCGCGAACACTAGGTGCCTAAACCCGAGGCCCAGAGGCCTGTGGCTTCCTGACCCCGGGCCTGTGGGAGCCCCAGGCAGCATTCTGACAGTCAGGGGACAGCAGCTGCCAGCCCCACGATGGAGAATCTGCAGTTCTGTTGGCTACGGCTTTCTCTTGTTCCGAACACTGACATTCTCTTGACTTCTCCCGTAGATTCAAAGTCGAAGGAAGAAGATATTGGATGTGTACGCCAATGTGTGTGGAGTCGTTGAAGGTAAGCCTGGGCGCTCTGTGTGGGGGCCTATCCCCCAGATTTCCCCAAAGGTCTCGCCCCAGCCATCCACAAGGAGGAGGAGGAGGAGGAAAGGGACCCAAGGCCCCAGGAGGGCCGAGAAAGACCACACCTCAGCTGGTCATGTTCCACATCCCCGTGGCTGGCGAACCCACTTCTGGCGTGGAGGGTTGTGGAATTTGGCACCAGACTGTCTCAGGCCTTTCCCCTAGTGCTCCCCAAGGCCCCTTCCCTCTCAGGACAAGGAGATAACACCCAGCCAGCCCCAGCGCAGAGCCTCCCTGGTGGGCCGTGGAGTCTGCAGAGGACATGGTGGAAGGAGCTCATGTCCCCCAGCATCCCCCAGATGCTGTCCTACACCAGTGTTTCAGTCACTAACCCAGTAATTAGCTGGCCTTGCCCTCTCCTCCACAAACATGCTTCCCAAACGAGCCGTCAGTCTGTGTCCCCACGACTGCACTCTGGACATGGCAGCATTTCAATCTGGAACACATGATCCCCATTTCTTCCAAATCTAGGCTCTCAATTACCTTTGTATTCAGGGGACAGAAGCCCTCATTGCTGAGGTTAAGGGATGTTCCCCAGTTTCATCAGGCGACTGGGTCCTGGTCCCACTGACATCCCTCCTTGGACTTCTGGGTCTGGCCCAGGCTCCTGCCACTCCCCAGGTCCCCCTGGGGGCCTCTCATTTCTCCACAGAGTTGGAACCAGCGAGCTGAGGCGGGGTGGGGAAGGGGTAAGGGGGAGGGGCAGGCTTGCTGGCCCTGTGCTCCTTGGGCCAGAAATAAGGGGCCAAGAACTCTGCTTGGCTGCCTGCTGAAATGGGCATCTCTCCATAAATACACATGTCAGCCTGTCTGGTAAGACTGGCATGGCAGAGGGACCTCGGCTGCCCAGTGGACAGTGGTCTGAGATTTACGCTCCATCACCCTGGAAAGCTCTTCTCTGTTCCAAAAGATGTCTCGGCTTTAAGAGCCTGTCCTGTCCTGCCTGGGACAGCATTGCATCAATCTGTGTGTCATTTCCTCTGCCAGTATCACATAGCTATAGAAGTCTTGAAATCGGGTAGACTGTTTGCTTCCACTTTATTCTTTCTGTTCAAAATTGTTCTAACTAATGCTAGTTTCTGTGCCTTTCTATATAAATTTTAGAATAATTGTCCCTATAGCTACAAAATATCTTGCTGGTGATTTTGATAGGAATTACATCAAACTGTATACCAAAGTTTGGGGAGATCTGATATTTTACTATGTTGAGTTTTGTAATCCATGAAAATGGTATGTCTCATTTAGATTTTCTTCAACTTTTCTTGTCAGCAGTATGTAGTTTTTAGAATACAAGTCCTATACATATTTTGCTAGATTTAAAGCTAGGAATTTCTGTTATTTTTTTGAATGATTATAAATGACATTTTATTTTAATTTCAGTGTCTACATATCAATTGTTAGTATATAGAAATACAATTGATTTTTGTATGTTTATCTTGTATCCTGTGACTTTGCTGAACTCACTTATAAAGACTCAGAGTTTTCATGTAGATTCCTTGAGATTTTCTACATAGATAATCACATCTGTAGATGGGAATACTTTTATTTCTTCCTTCTCAATCTGTGTGCCTTTACTTGCCTTATTGCAGTAGCTATAACTTCCAGCATTATATTAAATAAGAGTAATGAGAACAGAAATCCTTGCTTTGTTCCTCATCTGAAAGGAAAAGCATGTTTTTCATCATTAACTATAATGTTAGTTCTAGAGTTTTTGTAAATGATTTATATTAATTTTGCGGGTAGATTACATTATTTTTAATATTGAACCAGCCTCACAACCGTGGAGTGAAGTCCACTTGTCATGGTGTATAATTCTTTTTACATATTGTTAATTTCTATTTACTAATATTTTGTTAAGGATTTTTTTTATCTGTATTCATGAAGGATATTGGAGTGTAGATTCTCTTTTTGTACTTGTCTTATCTGGTTTTGGTATAAGCTAATACTGGCTTCACAGAATAAATTGGGGAGACTTCCTCCTTTTCTATTTTCCAGAAGAGATTATGTAGAATTGGTGTTAATTCTTCTTTATATATTTGGTAGAGTTAGCCAATGAAACTATGTAGCCTGGATATTTCTTGGGGGGGGGGGGGAGGACAGGCTTTTAAAATTAAAAATTACATTTCTTTAATAGTTATAAAGTTATTCAAATTATCTATTTTATACTGAGTTGTGTTCATGCTTTTTGAGGAATTGTCCCATTTCATCTAAGTTGTCAAATTTGTGTGTAGAGTTGCTTGTAGATTCCTTTTTTCTTTTATGTCTGCAGTGTCTGTAGTGATATCCCCTTTTTCATGGCTTAATATTTTGTGTCTTCTTTCTTCATTTTTTCTTTATCAATCTCACATTTGTTCACTTGATTGATTTTTTCAATGAACTGGATTTTTTCATATTTATATCTATTGTTTTTCATTTTTCAATTTTGTTGATCACTGGTCTTTACTATATCCTTTCTCCTATTTATGTTGGGTTTGTCTTGTTCTTTTCCTACATGTTTGAAATGGGAGCTTAGATGACAGGTTTTTTTTCCAAAATTTATTTTTTAATTTAAATTCAATTAATTAACATGTTATTGGTTTCAGAGGTAGAGTTCAATGATTCATCAGTCTCATATAATAGTCAGTGCTCATTACATCACATGCCCTCCTTCATGTCCATCACCCAGTTACCCCATCTCCCGAATCCTCCTTCCTTCAGCAACCATCAGTTTTTTTCCCATGATTAAGAATCTCTTATGATTTGTCTCCCTCTCTGATTTTATCTTGTTTTATTTTTCCCTCTCCTCCCCTATGATCCTCTGTGCTGTTTCTTAAAGTCCACATATGAGTGAGATCATATGATAATTGTCTTTCTCTGATTGACTTATTTCACTTAGCATTATATCCTCTAGTTCCATCCATCTCATTACAAATGGCAAGATTTAATTTTTTGATGGCTGAGTAGTACTCCATTATACAGACATATAGATATAGATGATACATATTTTTTATCCATTCATCTGTTGATGGACATCTGGGCTTTTTCCATAGTTTGATGATTGTGGACATTGCTGCTATAAACATTGAGTACAGGTATCTTTGGGGTATTGGATCACTAAATCTGTATCTTTGGGGTAAACACCTAGTAGTGCAATTAATTGGTAGGGTAGCTCTATTTTCAACTTTTTGAGGACCCTCTAAACTGTTTTCCAGAGTGACTGCCCCAGCTTGCATTCCCACCAACAGTGTAAGAGGGTTCCCCTTTCTCCACATCCTTGCCAACATTTGTCATTTCCTGACTTGTTAATTTTAGCCATTCTCACTGGTGTGAGGTAGTATCTCATTGTGTTTTTTTTTTTTTCATTTTTTTTTTTCATTGTGGTTTTGATTTGTATTTCCCTGAAGCCAAGTGATGTTGAGCATTTTTTCATGTGTCTGTTGGCCATTTGTATGCCTTCTTTGGAAAAATATCTGTTCAAATATTCTGTCCATTTCTTGATTGGGTTATTTGTTCTTTGGGTGTTGAGTTTGATAAGTTCTTTATAAATTTTGGATACTAGCCCTTTATCTGATATGTCATTTGCAAATATCTTCTCCCAATCAGTAGGTTGTCCTTTGATTTTGTCAACTGTTTCCTTTGCTGTGTAAAAGCTTTTTATCTTGATGAATTTCTGATAGTTCATTTTTGCTTTTGTTTCTCTTGCCTTTGGAGATATGTCTAGTAAGAAGTTGCTGCAGCCAAGATTACAGAGGTTGCTGCCTGTGTTGTCCTCTAGGATTTTGATGGATTCTTGTCTCACACTTAAGTCTTTCATCCACTCTGAGTCTTGTTTTGTGCATGGTGTAAGGAAATGGTCCAGTTTAATTCTTCTGCATGTGGCTGTCCAATTTTCCCAACACCATTTGTTGAAGAGGCTGTCTTTTTTTCCATTGAATATTCTTTCCTGCTTTGTCAAAGATTAGTTGACCATAGAGTTGAGGGTCCATTTCTGGGTTCTCTATTCTGTTCCATTGATCTGTGTGTTAATTTTGTGCCAGCGCCACACTGTCTTGATGATCACAGCTTTGTAATACAGGTTGAAGTCTGGAATTGTGATGCCTACCAGCTTTGGTTTTCTTTTTCAACATTCTTTTGGCTATTCGGGGTCTTTTGTAGTTCCATACATATTTTAGGATTATTTGTTCCAGCTCTGTGAAAAAAAGTTGATGGCATTTTGATAGGGATTGCATTGAATATATAGATTTCTCTAGCTGGCATAGACATTTTAACAATATTTATTCTTACAATCCATGAGCATGGAACATTTTTCCATTTCTTTGTGTCTTCCTCAATTTCTTTCATGAGTGTTCTATAGTTTTCTGAGTATAGATCCTTTGCCCCTCTAGTTATGTTTATTCCTAGGTATCTTATGGTTTTTGGTGTAATTGTAAATGGGATCAATTCCTTAATTTCTCTTTCTTTAGTCTCATTGTTAGTGTATAGAAATGCCACGGATTTCTGTGCATTGATTTTGTATCCTGCCACATTGCTGAATTGCTGTATGAATTCTAGCAATCTTGCAGTGGAGTCTTTTGGGTTTTCTATATACAGTATCATGTCATCTGTGAAGAGGGAGAGTTTGGCTTCTTCTTTGCCAATTTAAATGTCTTTTTTGTTGTTGTTGTTGTTGTCTGATTGCTGAGGCTAGGACCTCCAGTACTATGTTGAATAAACAGTGGTGAGAGTGGACATCCTGCCATGTTCCTGATCTTAGGGGAAAAGTTCTGAGTTTTTCCCCATTGAGAATGATATTCACTGCGGGATTTTTGTAGATGGCTTTTATGATATTAAGCTGTGTTCCCTGTATCCCTACACTCTGAAGAGTTTTAATCAAGAAAGGATGCCATATTTTTTCAAATGCTTTTTTTCTATCTATTGAGAGGATCATATGGTTCTTGTCCTTTCTTCTATTAATATAGTGTATCACACTGATTGATTTGCAGATGTTGAACCCTTGCAGCCCAGGAATAAATCCCACTTGGACGTGGTGAATAACCCTTTTAAGGTACTCTTGGATCCTAAGGCTAGTATCTTGGTGAAAAGTTTGGCATCCAAGTTCATCAGGGATTTGGTCTGTAATTCTCCTTTCTGGTTAGGTCTTTAGGTCCAGCATCAGGTAATGCTGGACTCATAGAACATGTTTGGAAGTTTTCTTTCAGTTTCTATTTCTTGAAACAGCTTCAGTAGAATAGGCATTAATTCTTTAAATTTTTGGTAGAATTCCCCTGGGAAGCCATCCTGCCCTGGACTCTTGTTTGTTGGGAGATTTTCAGTTACTGCTTCAATTTCCTTGCTGGTTATGGGTCTGTTCAGGTTTTTTATTTCTTCCTGTTCCAGTTTTGGTAGTTTACACGTCCCTAGGAATGCATCATTTTTTACCAGATTGCCTAATTTACTGGCCTATAGGTGCTCATAATATGTTCTTATAATTGTTTGTATTTCTTTGGTGTTGGTTGTGATCTCCTCTCTTTCATTCATGATTTTATTTATTTGAGTCCTTTCTCTTTTCTTTTTGATAAATCTGGTCAGGGGTTTATCAATCTTACTAATTCTTTTGAAGAACCAGCTCCTAGTTTTGTTGATCTGTTCTACTATTCTTTGGTTTCTGTTTCGTTGATTTCTGCTCTAATCTTTATTATTTGTCTTCTCCTGCTAAGTTTAGGCTTTATTTGCTGTTCTTTCTCTAGCTTCTTCAGATTAAGGCTAGGTTGTATATTTGAGACCTTTCTTGTTTCTTGAGAAAGGCTTGTATTGCTATATACTTTCCTCTTATGACCACTTTGCTGCACCCCAAAGGTTTTGAACAGTTGTGTTTTCATTTTTACTTGTTTCCATGAATTTTTTAAACTCTTAATTTCCTGGTCGACTCATTCATTCTTTAATAGGATGCTCTTTAACCTCCATGTATTTGAGTTCTTTCCAAATCTCCTCTTGTGATCCAGTTCAAGTTTCAAAGCATTATGATCTGAAAATATGTAGGGAATGATCCCAATTTTTTGGTACCAGTTGAGATCTGATTTGTGACCCAGTAGGTGATCTCTTTTGGAGAATGTTCCATGTGCACTCAAGAAGAATGTGTATTCTTCTGCTTTAGGATGAAATACTCCAAATATATTTGCTAAGTCCATCTGGTCCAGTGTGTCACTCAAAGCCCTTGTTTCCTTGTTGATCTGCTTAGACAATCTGAGCAGTGAGTGGGATGTTAAAGCCCCTACTATTCCTGTATTATTTCAATGTGTTTCTTTAATTTTGTCATTAATTGGTTTATATAATTGGCTGCTCCCATGTTAAGGGCATAAATATTTATAATTGTTAGATTTACTTGTTGGATAAACACTTTAATGATGATATAAGTGTCCTTCCTCATCTCTATTACAGTCTTTGGTTTAAAATCTAATTTGTCAGGATCCCTGGGTGGCACAGAGGTTTGGAACCTGCCTTTGGCCCAGGGCGTGATCCTGGAGACCCGGGATCGAATCCCACATCAGGCTCCCGGTGCATGGAGCCTGCTTCTCCCTCTGCCTGTGTCTCTGCCTCTCTCTCTCTCTCTCTGTGACTATCATAAATAAATAAAAATTTTTAAAAAAATCTAATTTGTCTGATATAAGAATGGCTACCTCAGCTTTCTTTTGATGTCCATTAGCATGAAAAATGGTTCTCCACCCCCTCACTTTCAATCTGGAGGTGTCTTTGTGTCTAAACCGAGCCTCTTGCTGACACCATAACAATGGCTCTTGCTTTTTATATCCAATCTGATATCCTTTGTCTTTTGATTGCTGCTTTTAGCCCATTTACATTCAGAGTAACTATTGAAAGATACGAATTTAGTTAAATACCTGTAAAGTCCCTGTTTCTGTAGATTGTCTCTGTTCCTTTCTGGTCTGTTATTTTTGTACTCTCTCTTCGCTTACAGGAACCCTTTTAATATTTATTGCAGGGCTGGTTTAGTGATCACAAGTTTTCTTAGTTTCTGTTTGTCCTAGAAGCTTTTTATCTCTTCTTCTGTTTTGAATGACAGTCTTACTGGATAAAGTATTTTTGGCTGCTTATTTTTCTCTTTTAGCACCCTGTCCTTTCTGGCCTGCCAGGTCTCTGTGGATAAGTCTGCTGTGAGTCTAATGTTTCTGGCCTTGTAGGTTATGGACCTCTTGTTCTGAGCTACTTTCAGGATTTTCTCTTTGTCTCTGAGATTTGGCCAAGATGATGACTATTTATTATTGATTTTGAGGGGGGTTCTCCTGGACTTGCATGCCTGTTTCCATCCCCAAATTAGGGAAGTTCTCAGCTATAATTTGCTCAAATATACCTTAGGCTCACCTCTCTTTCCTCTTCTTATGAGATCTCAATTATTCTAATATTGTTTTACTTTATAGTATCACTTATTCTTGAATTCTCCCTTCAAGATTCAGTAGTTTATCTCTCTTTTTCTCAGCTTTTTTATTCTCCATCATTCTGTCTTCTGTATCACTAATTCTCTTTTGCCTCATTTATCCTAGCAGTTAGAGCCTCTTTTTTGTTGTTGTTGTTGTTGTTGCACATCATTAATAGCCTTTTATATTTCAGCTTGATTAAATTTTAGTTCTTTTATTTTTCCAGAAAGGGATTTTCTAGTGACTTCTATGCTTTGTTCAAGCCCAGCGAGTATCTTTATAATTGTTATTCTGAACTCTAGTTCTGACATGTTACTTGTATCTATACTGATTAGGTCCCTGGAAGTCAGTACTGCCTCTTGTTCTCTTTTTTGAGGTGAGTTTTCCTGTCTTGTCACTCTTGCAGAAAGTGATTGTTTTTCTATTTGTAGAGTTGCAGCTATTCTTTTCTTAGATCTCCAGTTGAGTTCACAGGTGTTCAGAATGATATAGCTACCTAGCTAAATTCCTGGAACCAGAGAAAACTAAGGTCTCCTATTCCTCTGCCATCTTGGACTCTGATTGAGATTGGAGTTTAGATTACAGATTTGAGATTTTCCCGCTTTTGTAATGTATGTATTTGTGATATAAATGTCCCTCTCAGTATTACTTCAGCTGTGTCCTACAAACTTTGATATGTTGTATTTTCATGTTTAGAATTTCCTTTAAAAATAAAATAAAATAATAAAATAAAATAAATTTCCTTTAAGGTTTCTTCTTTGAACCATGGATTGTTTGGAAATATGTTATTTAGTCCTCATACCACACCAGATACATTAACAGTAGTGCAAGACAGAGGCCTTCTCAAGAGTGGAGCCCCCAGAATGCAGGGAAAGGCCAGCACTGTGTAGTTACTCCCAGTGCCAGTGGCTTTCCTCATGGCAGGAGGCAGGACAAGAGCAGGAAGTGACTGCTAGTGGCTCTTCCCTGCATGGGAAGCACCAACTTTAGTTCTGGATGCTCCCAGAAAGAAGAGGACTTACATATCTTTTCTCCTTCCACCCCCATATAACAACTTTCTTCTAAAGGAATATCAAGGGAACAGACAGGAGTCTAATAAAGGTCTCTGAAAACAATGTATCTCCATTTGAAAAATAAACCATGTCTTTAAATGCATTAACCCTTGCCAAAAACTAACAACAAAAGATTGTGTTGTTAAATTTCCAAGTGTGTGAAAATTTTCCTGTTATCTTTGTTTTTGATTTATAGTTTGATTCATTGTCGTAGGCAAATATACTCTGTATATAGGTTCACTTCATTCTTTTGTTGAGATTTAAGGCCTACATTTGATGAGACTATGTCTTCTGTTATTGTTAAGTGGGGTGTTCTATAAATGTTGATTGGATTTTGTTGGTCAATGGTGATGTCAAGTTCTATATTCTTGCTGATTTCCCAGCAATTCTTCTATCAGTTTAAGGGAAAATTGTTGAAGTCTCCAATTACAGTTGTGGCTTTATTTCTTCTTTCAGTTCTTCAGTTTTTGCTTCATATATTTTGGAGCTCTGTTGTTTGATCCATGGAGATTTAGGATTGCTATGTCTTCATAGTAGGTTAACCCTTTTATCATTATATAATGTCCCTCTTTGTCTCTGGTAATTTCCTTTATTCTGAAATCTACTCTGTCTGATGTGATAGCCACTTCTGCTTTCCTTTTTTTTTTTTTTTTTCTGCTTTCCTTTTATTAGTGTTTACATGGTATATCTTTTTTCATTCTTGTACTTTCAAACTGCCTTTATCATTATATTGAACATTAGCTTCTTGTAGATAGCATATAATTGGTTTCTTAAGTTGAATTTGAATCATTTACATTTAATGTAGCTATTGATATGTTAGCATTTAAGATTGCTATTTTATTTTTTGTATACTCTTTTTTGTCTGTTTTTCATTCTCTGTTTTCTTTTTCCTGCTTTCCTTTGTATCACTTGAATATATTTTAGAAATCCATTTGGGGTTTTTTTTGAGTGATGTGTGAGTTTTGAGTACATCGTTTTTTTCCATAGCTATTGCTATTTTATTAGTCTCTATCTATCTATCATCTATCTATCTATCTATCTATCTATCTATCTATCTATCACCTATCTATCTATATCTATATCTATCTATCTCTCTATCTATCTATATCTATATCTATCTCTCTATCTATCTATCTATCATCTATATATGTATATATATATATAGAGAGAGAGAGAGGCAGGACAAGAGCAGGAGGTGACTGCTGGTGACTATATATATAAAGAGAGAGAGAGAGATGTTAGATATATTATATATATATATATATATATTAGAGACTTCCTTTAGTCATTCTTTTAAGGTAGCTCTGTTGGTGACAGATTCTTAGTTTTCCTTCATCCTGAGGCTGCCTTGATTTCTGCTTCATTCCAGAAGTGTATTTTCCCTGGGTGTGGGACACTGTTTCTGTTAGTTGAGAATACTGTACCATGTCACTCTGGTCTCCAGGTTTCTGATGAGAAATCCACTGCTATTCTAATTGGTTTTCCTCTGTAAGTAAGGTGCTGATTTTTTTTTCTTGCTGTTTTCAAGACTTCTTTGTCTTTAGTTTTCAAGTGCTTACAATGTGTCTTGATGTGAATTTCTTTGGGTGTATCCTGTTTGGAGTTTTCTCAGCTTCTTAAATCTATAAGCTTATGTCTGTCTCCAAGTTTGGGAAGTTTTCAGCCATTATTCCCTTTTCCATCCATACCTCTCTCTCCTCTCCTAGGCCTCCATGACACAAATGTGAGATCTTTTGTTTTAGTCTTACAGATCCTTGGGACTCTGTGTTTTCAGTTTATTTTATATCTGTTGTTCAAATAAATAATTTCCATTATTCAGTTCACTCTTTCTTTCCTCTGTCTCTACTCTGCCATTGAGCATATCTACTTAAACTTTTATTTCATTTATTGTCTTTTTGCAGTTCTAACATTTCCACTTGGTACTTTTTATATTTTCTATCTTAGCTAAGGCTTTCTATTTTTTCATTTGTTTCAAGAGTGTATGTAATTATTTGTTGAAGCATTTTTATCATGGATTCTTTAAAATCTTTATCAGATAATTCTAACATCTCTATTATCTCTGGTGTTATCTTTTATTCATTCATTTGAGATCTTCCTAGCCATCAATAACAACAGAGGATTTGACTGACCCTGCCTCACACTCTTTACCCCTTTTTGGAAATATTTTCAAAAACAAAATTAAGAACATTTGAGATCTCCCTAGTTCTTGATAAATGGGTTTCTATTGAAACTGGACAGTTTTATGTCACATTATGAGACTCAGCCTTCAATGACACCCAAGTAGGGGCTTTTTTTTGTTGCTGACAAGGAGGTGAGGTGGGAATCTGTTTCTTCAAGTGGTCTCCACTGATACCAGTACGGTGGAATGCTTGATACCAGCTGATGATAAGGAAGTCCAGGCTCTAGACTTGACCTTCCCTGATATCTGGTGCAGTGTTACAGCCTACTGAGGGTGGACATCCAGGCTCCCACTCAGCCTTTGCTGGCCTTGGTGAGGACAGGGCCATAGTTTTCTCTGTAGTGTTTAGCTGTAACAAAGCAGTTATTGTCTAACTGCTCTCTTCTTGCTGAGCTTCTATTTCTCTAGTGCTTTAGCTAGAGAGAGCAGGCCTCTCTTGGGACTATTTTTATTTGTTATTGTTGGTGTTTCTGGGTTGATGGACTCTTCAGCTCCATGTCTGGGATACTGAGGCAAAAGGAAACTGAGGAAGTCAGCACCATGTCATTGTTCTACTCCCAAGATCCCTACCAGTCTGTCTTTTCTCTCCACTTTACAGGGTCTCCTTATGTTTGCTTTGTACATCTAGGGTTTTTAGCTGTACTTACCAGGAAGAGTAGGGAAAAACATGTCTGTTCTATTTTCCAAAAGTGAAAATACATCAGTTTTTTCCCCCAAAACACTCCCAGGTGAGTCTAATGTGCAGGGAAGGCTGAGAATCATCAGGTGGCAGTGACTTGGCTCAGGCAGCCCCAACTTAAGGCTGTCTTTGAAAGCACCTTTCATAAAGATGCCTGCTGTCCCCATAAAGAGATGTGATACTACTGTTCCTTTGACTCCCTCCTCATCCCAGCTCCAGGTGAAGCAGGGTCACCCAACTAAGGATAGCCTGTGTTCAAGACTTTGGTGGCTGCTGACAGTGGTTTTGAGGGGATTACTCTAACAGTATGGTGGCTATTTTCCTAGAAGGAGAAGGGCTATTATTGAGATTAGGGCAAATGGAGAGGCTGCTCATGTGGCTGGCAAAGTCCTGGGTGTAGTTCACCCTGAGCTATGCATTTATTTTGTGTGGCTTTCTACATCTGTGTTTTAGTTTATTTTTAAAAAAGGTTATAAAAATAATGTTTAAAAGCATTGAGCTTCTGTTAACTGCCATTCGTGATGTCTGACCATGGCCCTTTGTCTCTGCAGGTCTCAGCCCCACAGAGCTGCCATTTGACTGCCTTGAGAAGACGAGCCGAATGCTCAGCTCTACCTACAACTCAGAGAAAGCAGTAGTGAAAACTTGGCGCCACCTCGCCGAGAGCTTTGGACTGAAGAGGGATGAGATTGGGGGCATGACAGATGGCCTGCAGCTCTTTGACCGCATCAGCACAGCAGGCTACAGCATCCCAGAGCTGCTCACAAAACTGGTGCAGATAGAGCGACTAGATGCTGTGGAGTCCTTGTGTGCAGACATCCTGGAGTGGGCCGGGCTCGTGCCACCTGCCTCCCAGCCCCCTGCCACGTCCTGAGGAGGCCACCTGGAGGCCGTCCTCCTTGGGGGCACCAGGGATCTGACAAGGGCTCTGGAGCCTTGAGTGCTGCCAACAGACTGCCAAGAATCAAGGCTTTTTCTGCTGTCACCAGGCTTTGCCCTAGGCTGTTCCTAGGAATGAGAGGAAATGGAGCCTGTCTTCCAGTCTTCCAATCTAACCAGAGATAAAAGGTTCAAGCTGGAATACTCCCAGCTCCCCACCGGTACCTCACCAGGCAGGATGAATATTTATGCACTAACTCATTCAAGGGACATTGTTGGGTGCTCAGATGACCCGAACGACGTGGGATGGCAGAGGTGAAGAATCTGGTCCCTGTCTGTAAGGAGTTTACAACCTAGGGAGAGAGACAAGACGTGTTTACAAAGCACCTTGCTAGAAGACATCAAATTGTCTTGATGAGGGGCTGCTGAGGAAACATAATAGAAGTTTGAGAGAGGAGATGGCTCCTCATGGGTGATGAAGGAGGGCAGCCTCATGAAGAAAGCAGCTGGAAAGCCTGGTGACACAACTACAAAGGGCAGATGTCCCACTCCATGTAGTGTGTCAGGTTCACAACTTGTCTATTAATATCTTAAGTGGCTACATTGGGATAAGTCTGCCTGTTCCTGAGGCCATCTGTATTCCTACCACCCTTCTGGTCACAAGTGCAAGAGTCCACCCTGTGGCCTGCCTCCTGTCACTGATATACCAGGTGTGTGTCTGTCCAGTCAAGTAGACCTGTGTCCAGGTCACCTGCTGCAGGGGGCCCGGGCCTGGCCCCAGTGGGTTGGGATTACACATGAGCTGCATTCCACTCTCATCCTTGGTCAAGTGTGACCCTTTGTGGGCAGCAATGCTCAAGAACACAATCCATTTAAACGATGTGTCAGCCTGTTTTTGCTTCAAACAGAAATGAGTGGTCAACTGTCTGTACAAAGAGAAATGGTGACTTCCTAAGATTCAGCCATGCATAATTGAAGATTTTCAGCATCTGAGACTTGTGGATGAGCCTCGTGGCATGAGGGCTTCTGAACCAGTCAAAGAAAGTAGGGCCTCACAGCGTAGGGAGGGCCTGGCCGCAGAATCCAGGGACCTGGCTCTAGTTGTACCAACTTGGGCCACTTTCTTCTCCCTCCCCAGCTTCAGTTCCTCTTCTGCAAAGGAAAGGTTAGTTTGTGATTCTGTAATCAGGGAAAGTAAAGTTCAGGTGGGCAACAGGAAAGTGAGCTGCAGGAAATGCCAGGCCTTCAAGGTGTGCATCGAAGTGAACACCCATTCATCAAGTAAAATGAGAGTAGAAGCAGAAAAACTGACAGTAAAGCAATAAACTGGCATTATTCTTGGCAAATTCTCTTACTACACCTGCAGTTGCCAAAAGTGTGGGAGCCAGGGTAGTGATCATACCAGGGGGTTAATCTAGAGTTCACTGCTGAGCTTCCTAATGACAGATCTGACAATGGGTTATTACTAAATTAAAACAGTCTCCGACTTACAAAACGATGTTTTTAAAATTACAAGTCACATGACTGAGCAAATGCTTCAGGGTGGGGGTGGGGAATCAGTCATATGTTTAGAGCCAATAAGCAACTTCCCACCAATGAATGTAGAACATACTGTGATAGGATCATAATTAGGTCCTGAATATTTAATATCATCATTTGCTGTGTCTGTTTGCTGCTGTTTTTCAGAGCCTATTTGCTATAGCCTGAAAGCTAAATACTCCATAGCAAAACTTAATTATCCTTTTAATTCCTCTTTGAAATCCTGCGGTGCCTCTTTCTTCTGCTTTGTGATAATGATGAGAGTCTCCCCCTGAATTAGGCAGCACATGTCACATGTGATGAGCATGCCAGTCCAGGGAGACAGCTTGTAGTTTGCCAAGAACATTTTCAGTGAAGGAGCAGGAGTGGCTGCTGCCAGGCCTGGAGATTTGCCTCATTTCACACAGTTAAAACTCCAGGGCCGGAGGTCCAGCCAGCATCATACCATGTTTCGATGACTCCCAACCTGGCATTTTTAGGGAGCTAGTCCTTGTAGAGTTAAAAATCCCTTTGTCATTTACTTATTTGGAAACAAATCCAAGAACAATCTATTTTGATGAAAGTTAGCCTACATTATGGAATTCAAATCAAGGAGACCATAATGATTATCACTGACCAGAGCAGGGACTTCCACTCTGCCATTTTGTATGGAGACAGTCATTATTTTGCTATACTTAAAAACATTTAGGGAACACCCAAGGCTAGAGCTATGGGCCCTAGCCAGTGAAGTCTTAATTGTCAATAATTTTTGTCTAATTTTGTATATATAACTTATTATATTTTACAATTTCAATAAACTAATAAAAAGATCTACAGACTGCTACAATGTGACTTCTTTCAAGGGCTGGAGGGAAGGAGGAGTGGAGAAGATTACTCTGATTACTCTCTGTTCCTGGTTATTGCATGTGTGATGAGACTGCAGGATTGTGACCAGCTTAAATGAATTGCCTGAATTTTTATGGCCTGGGCTATGCATTCAACAGAAGCAAACATTACAATAAGATTGTGTAAAAAAACACCCGGAGCATTGCTTTCAAAGTTGCCATCACTGTATCACTTAGCTATTGCTGTGTATAACAAAGTGTCCCAAAATTCAGTGGCTTAAAGTGACAATTTATTATCACAATTCAGAGGTCAATAAGGATCTCAGCTGACATAAGTTGGGCTTAGTTGGATATGGCTCAGCTGGGGCCTCTCCCTGTTGGGATACTTTAACTGGGGTTACTCTGTTCCATTATCCCCCATCCTTGGCCTCAGACCATCATCTAGCCTAGGCATGTCTCTATCATGTTGATGACAGATATGCAATAGTGGGCAGACACACAACATTTCTTCAGGCCTACACTCAGAACTGGTACATCATCACTTCTAGCTCACTCTTTTGGCTAAAGTAAGTCATATGGCCAACCCAGAGTCAAGGGTAGGGAGACAGACCCCACCTTAACTCTATGAAGAACAAGGTCAAATCACAAAAGATAAAATATGAGGGCAGGCAATGCAAATGTCCACGGGTATGTTTGTTTCCTATGGCTACTCTAACAAATTACCACAAACCTTGTGGTTTAGAGCAGCAAAATTTATGGTCTTACAGTTCTAGAGGTCAGAAATCCCAAAGTCAAAATTTTAACAGTTGTGTTCCTTATGGAGACTATAGAAGAAAATCTGT
Organism: Canis lupus baileyi; assembly: GCF_048164855.1. Classification (NCBI taxonomy): domain Eukaryota; kingdom Metazoa; phylum Chordata; class Mammalia; order Carnivora; family Canidae; genus Canis; species Canis lupus. Next base: position 37,656,615 of record NC_132848.1, read on the forward strand.
TTTCTTGCCTGTTCTAACTTCTAGAGCCTGTCCGTGTTCATTGTGTTCATTGGCTCATTGTTCCCTTTCATCTTCTAGGCCAGCAGTCCTGTCTCTTCAGCTTCCATTGTCACGTCTTTCCCTAACACCTTCTTGCTTCCCTCTCTGTACTCTTGTGATCACATGGGTCCCATCCAGATAATCCAGGATCATCTCCTCCCTCAAGATCCTTAATCACCTCTGCAAAATCCTTTTGCCATGTGAGATCACATATTCACAAGTTTAGGGTAAATATTTTTGAGAGGCCATTGGTCTGTCAACCATAGTAAGTATGGAAGTGACTGTGGACTACCACAATGTAACATCCTCAGAGGGTGTTCTGCCAAAGCATAGTTTCCAGCTGGGGCTATTTTGTGTGAATCAATGTAAACTAAGGAGTGGCTGCCTTCCTGCTGGGGACTGTGAGGAAAGGGTGGATGGGCTGGGCTGCAGGTGCTCAGCAGCAAGGACTTCGGTGGACCACCTGCCTCGCAACCCTGACTGGGGTGCATGAGCTCTGCTCCCCTCCACCTCCAGCCTCAGTGGTGCAGGGGGGTGTGGCAGTCTCACGAGCTCCCAGTTTGGATTAGAGGATAACTATTCAGGGCTTTGCTTACACGCTTCTTCCCTGAACATTTCTAGTAAATCATTCGCTTTGGCAACAATGATGGCTTTTAGAAGTTTTGTGTGGAATCAATGCTGAAGGTATATTTTGCCATTACACGCAATGTATTTGGGGCCCTTCAAAGACACCTTGCATTTTGCAGCAAAAAGCTAAAATCTTGGGGCACCTGGGTGGCTCATTCAGTTAAGTGTCTGCCTTCGGCTCAGGTCATGATCCCAGGGTCCTGGGATTGAGTCCTGCATTGGGCCCCCTGTTCAGCAGGGAGCCTGCTTCTCCCTCTCCCTCTGCCAATCCCCCTGCTTTTGCATGCTCTCTCTCTCTTTCCCTCTCTGTCTAATAAATACATAAAATCTTTTAAAACAAAACTTAAAATCTTGGTACTACTTGCCATGTGTTGGAATGCTTTATGGACCAGGAAAATCTGGAAATAGCCAAATATTGTTTGCATTAAAAAGGTATTTTTTTCTATAAAGAACTTATCAAACCCAACACCCCCCTCCAAACAAAGAATCTAGTCAAGAAATGGGCAGAAGACATAGACATTTCTCTAAAGACAATCTACACATGGCTAACAGACACATGAAAAAATGCTCCACATACTGGCAATCAGGGAAATACAAATCAAAACCACAATGAGATACCACCTCACACCAGTGAGAATGGTGAAGACTGACAGGAAACAACAAATGTTAGAGAGGATGTGGAGAAGGGGGAACCCTCTTGCACTGTTGGTGAGAATGTGAACTGGTACAGCACTCTGGAAAACAGTGCAGAGGTTCCTCAAAGAGTTAAAAATAGAGCTACCCTATGACTCAGCAATTACACTGCTGGGGATTTACCCCAAAGATACAGATGCAGTGAAATGCCGGGACAGCTGCACCCCAATGTTCACAGCAGCTATGTCCACAATAGCCAAATTGTGGGAGGAGCCTCAATGTCCATTGACAGATTAATGGATAAAGAAGATGTGGTCTGTATATAAAATGGAATATTAGCCATCAAGAAGGACAAATACCCACCATTTGTTTTGACGTGGATGGAACTGGAGGGTATTATGCTGAGTGAAATAAATCAATTAGAGAAATACAATTATCATAGGGTCTCATTTATATGGGGAATATAAGAAATAGTGAAAGAGACTGTAAGGGAAGGAGAAAAACTGAGTGGGGAAAAATCAGAGAGGGAGATAAATCAGGAGGGACTCCTAACTCTGGGAAACAAACAAAGGGTTGCAGAAGGTGGGGGATGGGGGGATGGGGTGACTGGGTGATAAGCACTAAGGGATGGGATGAGCACTGGGTGTTATATGTTGACCTGAATTTAAATAAAATAAAGACATTTTTGAGGGCTGGAGAATTCCTGCTCAGCTACACATTCTGGCGCCAAGAGACCTCATGAGAAATTCAAGTTTTGAAGATATTTCATTTTTTAAAAACTTGCAGAGAGATAACTAGAGGGTGAAAATGAAGAGAAGGTTTAAAACCATTTTTCTGAGAGTCACCCTGAGCCTGGCTTTTTACTCAAAGTTACATAATGATTCCAATGAAATAGACATTCATGTTCTGCTCTTCCTTGTTTTCTTAATGCTGATCAGCATTACTTACACGGGGTAATGACTTCACTGAGGGAAAACGTTCCAGTTCACTCACAATCACCTGCATGGGACTCTCTAAAGGCAATTTCAAGTCCTTTCTCTATGCTTCAGTTGTCTCATCCGTATGCAAGGATTACAGTATTATGTTGTTTTTAGAATTGTGAGAATCACATAATGAAGTACGCCGTCTGGCACATAATAAGGTTCAATAAGTGTTAGCTATCATTACATTATTGAAGGGTACAGAAACTAATAAACTCACTGCAAAGAACTTTCCAAATGGAATTCAGATAGGGAAGATGATCATGATTATAAAATGATTATTACAAGGAAAAATATCAGTGCAGGAGAGAAGAGGCAGTTAGTCTAACCAGAGAAAATGCTGGCACACGATAGCTGCTGTCTGTGGTAGTGACCTGAAGGGATCCCCAAGGGCGCAAACCAGTGGCCTTACACCTGGAGATGTGTCTTCAGGCCCTGGAGCCACTCTGCCTGGCCTAATAGCACCTGACAGGAAGAGGGGTGGAAGGAGCCTCTTCTTCTTTTTTTTTTTTTTTAAAGGAGCCTCTTCTAATTCAGATGGTGGATTTTTTTTTAATTTCCCTTCAAATTATTTAAACTAAAAAAACAAACAACAACAAAAACAGTTCATTCACCCATTCCTCCCACTCACTCTCAACTTTTGGAACCATCAGTCTATTCTCTGTGTCTATGAGCTTGTTGGGTTGGGGTTTTTTTAGATTCCACATAAAAAGTGAGATCATACAGAACACTTGTACGGTGCTTTGGCTGTTCAGGGTCTTTTGTGGTTTCCTACGCAGTTTGTACTTTTTGTTCTATTTCTCTGAAAAATACCATGGTAATACTGATAGAGATTGCATTGAATCTGTAGACCGTTTTAGATAGTATGGACATTTTAACAATATTAATTCTTCTAATCCATGAGCACAGAATATCTTTACATTTATTTGTGTCTTCTTCAATTCCTTTCATTAATGTCATATTTTCTACTATACAAATCTTTCACCTCCTTTGTTAAATTTATTCCTAGGTATTCAACATATATGAAATATATGAAAAACCTACAGCTAGTATCATCTTCATGGAGAAAAACTGAGAGCTTTTCCCTAGGGTCAGGAACAAGACAGGGATGTCCACTCTCACCACTGTTATTTTACATACTACTGGAAGTCCTAGCCTCAGCAATCAGACTACAAAAAGAAATAAAAGCATCCAAATCAACAAGGAAGAAGTCAAACTTTCACTATTTGCAGATAAGATGATACTCCGGATAGAAAACCTGAAAGACTCCACCAAAATGCTTCTAGAACTGATACATAAATTCAGTAGTCTCAGGATACAGGGGCTCCTGGCTGGCTCAGTTGGAAGAGCACGTGGCTCTTGATCTTGGGATTATGGTTTGAGCCCCACATTGGGAGAAGCAATTATTTAAATAAATAAAATTTAAAATAAGTTGCAAGACACAAGATCACATGCAGAAACCTGTTGCATTTCTATACACCAATAATGAAGCAACAGAAAGAAAAATCAAGAAATTGATCCTATTTACAATTGCACCAAATATCATAAGATACCTAGGAATAATCAAAGAGGTAAAAGATCTGTAATCTGAAAAGTATAGAATGTTTATGAAAGAAATTGGAGATGTCAAAAAGAAATGAAAAACCAGTCCATGCTCTTCACTGGAAGAACAAATATTGTTAAAATATCTATACTACCCAAAGCAATCTACACATTTAATGCAATCCCTATCAAAATACCACTCACATTTTCACAGAGCTAGAACAAACAATCCTAAAAATTGTATGGAACCACAAAAGACCCCAAATAGCCAAAGCAGTCTTGAAAAAGAAAAGCAAAGATGCAAGGTGCCTTGGTGGCATAGTCAGTTTCAGTTCAGGTTGTGATCTTGGGGTTGAGTTGAGGCCCCTGTTCGGCTCCTTGCTCAGCACAGAGTCTACTTGGGACTCTTTCTCTCTCTCCCTCTTGTCCCGTCCTCTCCCCCTAAAATAAATAAATAGATCTTTTAAAAAGCAAAGAAAAGGAAAGCTGGAAGCTTCACAATTCTGAACTGCAAATTATATTACAAATCTGTAGTAATCAAAACAGTATGATATTGACACAAAAATAGACACATATCAGTAGAATAGAACAGAGAACCCAGAAATGAACCCACAACTATATGGCCAATTGATCTTCAACAAAGCAGGAAAGAATTTCAATGGAAAAAAAAAATAGCCTTTCTGCCCCTGGACGCCGCCGAGTAAGCATCGTTACAGTCTCCCCTCCCACCACCGTCATGTCTAAGTCAGAGTCTCCCAAAGAGCCCGAGCAGCTGCGGAAGCTCTTCATTGGAGGTTTGAGCTTGGAAGCGACCGATGAGAGTCTGAGGAGCCATTTTGAGCAATGGGGGACGCTTCCGGACTGTGTGGTAATGAGAGACCCCAACACCAAGCGCTCCAGAGGCTTTGGGTTGGTCACGTAGGCCCCCGTGGAGGAGGTGGACGCGGCCACGAACGCTGGGCCGCACGAGGTGGACGGGAGAGTGTGGAACCAAAGAGGGCTGTCTCCCGAGAAGATTCTCAAAGACCCGGTGCCCACTTAACTGTGAAAAAGATTTTTGTCGGTGGCATTAAAGAAGACACTGAAGAACATCATCTAAGAGATTATTTTGAACAGTATGGGAAAATTGAGGTGATTGAGATCATGACTGACCAAGGCAGTGGCAAAAAGAGAGGTTTTGCCTTTGTGACCTTTGACGACCACAGCTCTGTAGACAAGATTGTCATTCAAAAATACCATACTGTGAATGGCCACAACTGTGAAGTAAGGAAAGCCCTATCGAAGCAAGAGATGGCTAGTGCTTCGTCCAGCCAAAGAGGCTGAAGTGGTTCTGGAAACTTTGGTGGTGGTCGTGGAGGTGGTTTTGGTGGGAATGACAACTTTGGTCGTGGAGGGAACTTCAGTGGTCGAGGTGGCTTCGGTGGCAGTCGAGGTGGTGGTGGATACGGTAGCAGTGGGGATGGCTATAACGGATTTGGTAATGATGGAAGCAACTTTGGAGGTAATGGAAGCTATAATGATTTGGGCAATTACAACAATCAACCCTCAAATTTTGGACCCATGAAAGGAGGAAATTTTGGAGACAGAAGCTCTGGCCCCTATGGTGGTGGAGGCCAATACTTTGCCAAACCACGAAACCAAGGTGGCTATGGCGGTTCCAGCAGCAGCAGCAGCTATGGCAGTGGCAGAAGGTTTTAATTACTGCCAGGAAACAAAGCTCAGCAGGAGAGGAGAGCCAGAGAAGTGACAGGGAAGCTACAGGTTACAACAGATTTGTGAACTCAGCCAAGCACAGTGGTGGCAGGGCCTAGCTGCTACAAAGAAGACATGTTTTAGACAATACTCATGTGTATGGGCAAAAAACTCGAGGACTGTATTTGTGACTAATTGTATAACAGGTTATTTTAGTTTCTGTTCTGTGGAAAGCGTAAAGCATTCCAACAAAGGGTTTTAATGTAGATTTTTTTTTTTGCACCCATGCTGTTGATTGCTAAATGTAATAGTCTGATCATGACGCTGAATAAATGTGTCTTTTTAAAAATGTGTTGTGTAAAGTTAGTCTACTCTGAAGCCATCTTAGTAAACTACCCCAACAGTGTGAAGTTAGAATTCCTTCAGGGTGATGCCAGGTTCCACTCGAAATTTATTTGCAACCTGCTTGGGCACAGAAGCCATTGTCTCCACAAACCTTGGTGTGGTTGAACTGACAGTTAATGTGTTGTGACCTGGAGTTCACTGTTAAAAGGGTCACCCAAGCAAAGTCCTGGAGTTTATTTGGTTATTATGATTGTTGGCACATCCTATGCAATATATCTAAATTGAATTATGGTATCAGATAAAATTATAGATGGGATTAAAGCTTGTGTATCGTCCATTATCATGTGTAATCAATAAGTGATTTAATATTCTCTTGAAAAAAAAGAAAAAAATAGTCTGTTCAACAAATGATTCTGAAAACAGACAGCAACAGGTGGAAGAATGAGACAGGACCACTTTCTTACACCATGCACAAAAATAAATTCAAAATGGATGAAAGCCATAAATGTGAGACAGGAAACCATTAAAGTCCTAGAAATCACAGGCAGTAACTTATTTAACATTGGCTGTAGTATATTCCTCTAGATGTATCTCCTGAGGCAAGGAAAACAAAAATAAACATAAACTTTGGGACTACATCAGAAAATAAAACAACACAGTGAAGGAAACAATCAATGAAACTAAAAGGCAACCTTTGAAATGGGGGAAGATATTTGCAAATGATATATCTGATAAAGGGTTAGTATCCAAAATCTATGAAGAACTTATCAAACTCAACACCCAGAAAAATATAATCCAATAAAAAAATGGGCAGAAGATATGAATAGACATTTTCCCAAAGAAGATGTTCAGATGGCCAACAGACATGAAAAGATACTCAACATCACTGATTATCAGAGAAACTCAAATCAAAACTACAATGAGATACCATCTCACACCTGTCAGAACAGCTAAAATCACCAACACAAGAAACTAAAGGTGCTGGCAAGGATGTAGAGAAAGGGGAACTGTCTCACATGGTGGGCATGCAAACTGGTGCAGCCACTCTGGAAAACAGTATGGAGGGTCCTCAAAAGTTAAAAAAATATAGTTCCCCTATGACCCAGCAATTGCACTACTGGGTATTTACCCAAAGAATACAAATACTAATTCAAAGGGATACATACACCCTGATGTTTATAGCAGCACTATGTACAATAGCCAAATTATTTAAAGATCCCAAATGTCCATCAACTGATGAATAGATAAGGAAGATGTGGTATATATATATTAGAATATTACTCTGTTGTAAAAAAAAGAATGAAATCTTGCCATTTGCAATAACATGGATGGAGCTAGAGAGTATTATGCTAACTGAAATGAGTCAGAGAAAGACAAATGCCATGTGATTTCACTCATATGTAGAATCTAAGAAACAAAACAAATGAGCAAAGGGGGAAGAGAAGAGAGAGAGAAGCAAATCAACAAATAGACTCTTGATTATTGAGAACAAACTGATGGCTACCAGAAGAAACGGGTGGGGAGATGGTTAAATAGGTGCTGAGGATTAAGGAGGGCACTTGTGATGAGCACTGGGGTGTTGAATCACTATATTGTATTCCTGAAACTAATATTACACTTTATGTTAACTAACTGGAATTTAAATAAAGACTTTTTATATTTTATTTCTGGGATGCCTGGGTGGCTCAGCGGTTTAGTGCCTGCCTTCAGCCCAGGGCATCATCCTCAAGTCCCGGGATCAAGCCCCACATCAGGCTCCCTGCATGGAGCCTGCTTCTCCCTCTGCTTATGTCTCTGCTTCTCTCTCTCTCTCTCTCTCTGTCTCTCTCATGAATAAATAAATAAAATCTTTTAAAATAATAAAATAAATAAAAATAAATAAAATTTTATTTTTATGCATTTATTTTTGGTGTAATTGTAAAGGAGATTGATTTCTTAATTTCTCTTTCTGCTGCTTCATTATTAGTGTAAAGGAATGCAACAGATTTTTGCATATTGATTTTGTATCCTACAACTTTAATGAGTTTATTAGTTCTAATGGTTTTTTAATGGAGACTTTAGTGTTTTCTCTAGTATTGTGTCATCTGCAAATAGTGACAGTTTTGTTTCTTTTCCAGTTTAGATGTCCTTTATTTATATTTTTAACCAAATCTCTCTGGCTAGGACTTCCAATACTATGCCAAATCAAAGTAGTGAGACTGGACATCTTTGTCTTGTTTCTAATTTTAGAGGAAAAGCTTTCAGTCTTTTACCATTGAATATGAGGTTAGCTATGGCCTAGTCATATGTGGCCTTTATTATGTTGAGGTATGTTCCTGCCTATATCCACTTTGTTGAGAGTTTTTGATCACAAATGAAGGTTGAACTTTTTCACCTGGTTTTTCTGTATCTGTTGAGATGATCATATGTTTTTTTATCCTTAATTGTGTCAGTGTGGTGTATTACACTTACTGATATGCAGATGTTGAACCATCCTTACATCCCTGGAATAAATCCCACTTACTCATGGTGTAAGATCCTTTTAATGTATTGTAGAAATTCAGTTTGCTAATATTTTGTTGAGGATTTTTGCATTTATCTTCACTAGGGATATTGACCTGTGATTTTGTTTGTAGTATCCTTGTCTGGTCTTGGTATTAGAGTCAGCCTAATGTTGGCCTCATAAAATGTGTTTGGAAGAGTTTCCCCCTCTTGTATTTTTTGAAGAGTTTGGGAAGGATTGGTATTAATTCTTTTCTGAATGCATTATAGAACTACTGGTGAAGCCTGATTCAATCTCCTTTCTAGGTCAGATCTTCTATTTCATTATGATTCAGTTGTAGTAAGTTGTTTCTAGGAATTTTCCCACTTCTGGGTTGTCCAACTTCTTGGCATATAATTGTTCGTAGTAGTCTTATATGAGACGATTGTAGCATCTCTTTCATTTCTGATTCTATTTATTTGAGTGCTCTCTTTTTTCTTCTTGGTGAGTATAGCTAAAGTTTGTCACCTTTGTTTATCTTTTCAAAGAACCAGCTCTTAGGTGCATATGAAGGATTCAAGATGATGATATAGAAAATCCTGAATTCACATCCTCCCACAGACACTGAGTCTAAAGCTACATATGGAATAATTTTCTCTCAAAATATCTAAAGTGGCATAGTGGTGACTACACATTGGGCAAATGAGAAGAAAACCACATCAAAGCAGGTAGGAGAGCCTGGGATACAATCTCATCATAAACCACACCCTGGCACAGCAACCCACAATTGGCAGTGTACTCAAAGCCCACAGCTTCTCCCTGAGGCATGAAGGGTTCAAACCCTACATCAGTCACCCTGATTTTTAAGACTTACACTCAAGGGACCCCTAGGTAGCTCAGCAGTTGAGCGTCTGCCTTGTCTCGGGTCCATGGTCCTGTGGTTCCAGGATCGAGTCCCATATCAGGCTCCCTGCATGGAGCCTGCTTCTCCCTCTGCCTATGTCTCTGCCTCTCTCTCTGTGTGTCTCTCATGAATAAATAAATAAAATCTTAAAAAAAAAAGACATACACTTGAGAGACAAGCCCCCCAAACATCTAATTCTAAAAGCCAACAGAGCTCATATCCTGAGACCCACAAGAAGGTAGTGAATTGAGAAACAGCTCTTAAAGGGTCCATGCACTCAGACTCCCCACCCTAGGGCCTAGCTAAGGCACCCAGTTGTGTCCAGACTTAAAGTGAAGAAGGCCCACCTGCTTATACTGAAACTTCAGTTTGAGAGGCAGACATCTAATTACACACACACACACACACACACACACACACAGAGAGAGACATAGGAGCCTGCTGGAACATTTCAGGTACAGAACTGGCTGACATCATTTTCACACTCTCCCTCTTCATACTCCAAAGCACCAGTACCTTCTAGAAGGGAGCCTTTGTATGTTTCTGCTGCTCCAGTTTTTGCAGCTCTACCTGAAAGATGCCTCTTGGTGCCTGGTTCTGCAGGCCACGGGGCCTTGTGGCTCCTCAGTGCTATACTTTTAAGAGCTTCTACCTGGGTACCTGGTTTCCGGTCAAACTGAATTTAGGTGCTGAGATTCTCCCCTTTGAGACACTGACAGCTACCATCTACTGGGAGCTATTAAAAATATAATAAGTTGCTTGGACAAGCACAAAGTTTTGAGAGACGACCAAGAGCCAGAGTAGTATTGAATGACAAGCTTCATCTCTTATAGGAGGTCCCTCCTTCAAGATTGGAAGAGTGGTGATTTCATCTACTGTATAGAAACCAATACAGAGAAACAAGCAAAATGAAAAAATAGAGAGGGATATGTTCCAACTGAAAGAAGTAGATAAAACCTCAGGAAAAAAGACTTCATGAAATGAAGATAACTTGCCTGATAAAGAGTTCAAAGTAATGGTCATAAATATGTTCACTGGACTGGAAAGAAGAATGGATGAACATGGTGAGAATTCATCAAAGAGATGGAAACTATAAGAAATACAAAATAGAAGTTATACAGCTAAAGAATACAATAATTAAAATGAGAAATACACTGAATGGGGTTCATGAAGCAGCTTAGATGAGGCAGAAGAAAGGATCAGTCAACAAGAAGGCAAGGCAGTGAAACTCACCCAATCAGAGCAGCAAAAGGAAAAAAAGTATTTTTAAAAATGTGAAGATAGCTTAAGGGATTTATAGGATAACATCAAACAGGCTAACATTCATATCATAAGGGTTCTAGCAGGAGAAGACAGAGAAAAGGGGGCAGAAATCTTATTGGAAGAAATAATGGCTTAAAGCCTCCTTAACCTGGGGAAAGAAACACACATCTAGATTCAGAAACCCCAGAGAGCTCCAAACAAGAGGAACCCAAAGATACCTACATCAAGACACATTATAATTAAAATGCCAAAGTTAAGGACAAGGAGAGACTATCAAAAGAGCAAACAAGAATAAAACAACTTGTTACGTACAGGAGAAATCCATAAGAATATGGCAGATTTTTCAGCAGACGTTTTGCAGGCCAGAAAGAATGGTATGATATACTCAAACTGCTGAAAGAGAAAACTTCCAAGAAAGAATACTTAGCCAAGTTATCATTCAGAATTGAGAGAGAGAGCTTTCCAGACAAGCAAAAGCTAAAGGAGTTCATCACCACTACATTGATCTTACAAGAAATGTAAAAGGGATTTCTTCAAGCTGAAAGAAGAAAGAGTGCTAATTATTGGCAAGAACACATATGAATGAATAAATCACACAGGAAAAAAATATAGCAAAGGTAGTGACTTCATTACTTATGAAGCTGGGATGGTTTCTGGGCAGCTCAGCTGGTTGAGAGCTCAGAGACTTCATTTCAGCTCAGGTCATGATCTCAGGTTCATGAGATTGAGCCCCGTATCAGGCTTGAGATTCTCTCTCTCCCCCTGCCTCTCCTCCCCACTTATATACACTCTCTCTTTCTCAAAAACAAATAAATAAATAAAAATTTAAAAAAAATAAAGTTAGGATGAAGAATCAAAGACAAAGGAGTAATAAAACTATGATTACAATAATTAGTTGAGAGATACACAAGATCAAAAGATGTAAAATATCACATCAAATATATAAAATGAGGTAGAGGAGACTAAAAATGTTGAGCTTTAGGAATGGAATCAAACTTAGGTTGTTATCAATCTAAAATAGACTGTTATAAATGTTATTATATGTAAGCCTGATGGTAACCACAAAGGAAAATCTAAATACACAAAAGATACCGCTAAAGAAAGTCATGACATCAGAAAGGAAGAGAGCAAGAGAAGAAGAAAGGAACAGAGAAGAACTACAAAAACAGCCAGAAAAACAATGCACAAGATGGCAATAAGCACATATGTGTCGATAATTACTTTAAATGCAAATGTAAATGGACCAATTCTCCAATCAAAAGACAGAGTGGCTGAGTTGATTAAAAAACACACTCATCTATATGCTGCCTACAGGAGACACCCTTTGGATGTATGGACACACATGAACTGAAGGTGAAGGATTGAAGAGAGAAACCCCATGCAAAGGGAAACCAAAAGAAAGCTGAGATAGCTATATTTCTATCAGACAAAACAGACGTTAAAACAAAAACTATATTAGGGCTCCCGGGTGGCTCAGTCAGCTAAGTATCTGACTTGGGCTCAGGTCATGATTTCAGGGTCCAGGGTTCGATCCCTGAGTAGGGGGCTCCATGCTCAGCAGGAGTCTGCTTGAGATTCTTTCCCTCTGCCCTTCCCTGACTCATGCTCACTCTCTCTCTCAAATAAATAAGATCTTTAAAAACACAAAAAAAGACTGTATTATGAGACAAAGAAGTGATCAATCTAACAAAAGGATATAACATTTATAAATATCTGTCCCAAAGGAGCACCTAAGTACATAAAGCAAATATTAACAGATGTAAAGGATGAAACAGACAGCAGTATAATAATGGGGGACCCTACCAGACCATATATATCAATAAATGGATCACCCAGGCAGAAAATCAATAAGGAAGCATCAGCCTTAAATGACACAGACCATGTGGACCTACAGATATATACAGAACATTCCACCCCAAAGCAATAGAACACACATTTTCCTCAACTGCATATGGAACATTTTTTGAGGTAGATCACGTTAGGCCACAGAACAAATTTTAATAAGTTTAAGACCACTGAAATTATATCAAGCATCTTTTCTGACCACAATGGTATAAAACTAGAAATTAATTACACAGAGAAAACTGGAAAATTCACAATAATGTGGAGATTAAACAACATGCTACTGACTCACCAGTGAATCAAAGAATAAATCCAAAAGGAAATTTAAAAAACAAGACAAAACAAAACAAAACAAAAAACAAAACAAAAAAAAAACAAAAAACAAGACAAAACAAAACAAAAACCTTGAGACAAAGTAAAACAGAAATGTAACATACTGAAATCAGTGGGATGCAGCAAAATCAGATCTAAAAGGGAAATTCATAGCAGTAAATGCCTACCTCAAGAGACAAAAGTCTCAAATAAACAACCAAACTTTACAGCTCAAGGAACTAGGAAAAGAAGAGCAAAGTCCACATTTAATAGAAAGGAGGAAATAACAAGACCAGAGGAGAAGTGAATGAAATAGAGACTGAAAAGACTATATAAAAAGGATCAGTGAAACTAAGAGCTGATTGTTTGGTCCTAAAAGCAACGTACCTGAGCAGCATAGATAACTCATGTGAAGTGATGGTGATATTGAAGAACAAAGCAAATATCTCACAATTCATCTGCAATTCAAACTTTACTGTAGAATGCAGATAAAAGAGAGTACTTAACAACTGCAGTACATCAAAAACCACATTACATCTTCTAGAGTTCAAATTAAAGGTGCCTGTAGGCCTTTTATTCAGTGAACGCTTCTGGACTGGTTTAAGAAAATTACTAAAATTCCTTCTTGATGTTAGTAGGAGCTTTTAAAATGTAACCCCTCACAAGTTCTGTGTGGCCTTGGAGCCAATTATGAAGAGCTGATCTCCAGGAGAATTGACTATGTGTTAAGAATTCCTTTAATGTTATGAACAGCTCGTGTGGTCCTTATTGATGTCAAATAAAGCAGGAAGAGGAACAGTTACACAAGCATTTACATTTCTACACACACACTAGTAATAAACCCTACTCTTTTTTTAAAGATTTATTTATTTATTCATTCATGATAGACAGAGAGAGAGGGAGAGAGAGAGAAAGAGAGAGAGAGAGAGGCAGAGACACAGGAGGAGGGAGAAGCAGGCTCCATGCCCGGAGCTCGACGTGGGACTCGATCCCGGGACCCCAGGATCGCACCCGGGCCAAAGGCAGGCGCCAAACCGCTGAGCCACCCACGGATCCTAAACCTTACTCTTTACATATGACATGAAGTCTAGAGGATCCACATTCAAACCTGATGGTGCCCAAAGGGGACAGCAGACACGAGATGGGGAGGGGGATGAGAAAGTCTGGCTTCCCTTCTCCACACTCAGCATTTTAAAGTACAGTCACCTAATGGTTATTTGGGTTTAATTCAGGACGCGGCTGCTGCTCCCTCTTTTTTTTTTTTTTTTTTTTTTAAGATTTTATTTATTTGAGAGAGAGAGAGAGAGAGCCCAAACAAGGGGAGTGGCAGGCAGAGGAAGGAGGAGGAGTAGGCAGGCTCCTTGCTGAGCAAAGAATCCAGTGGAAGAGGGCGCTCAATCCCAGGACCTCCCCTCACCCCATCATGACCTGAGCCGAAGGCAGATGCTTAAATGACTGAGCCACCCAAGCACCATGAAAGCATTTTTAAACATTTTTTAAAAAGATTTTATTTATTCATAGAGAGAGACAGAGAGAGAGAGAGAGAGAGAGAGAGAGAGAGGGAGAAGCAGGCTCCGTGCAGGAAGCCTCATCTGGACTGGATCCCTGGTGTCCAGGATCAAGCTCTGGACTGAAGGCGGCTCTAAACCACTGAGCCACCCGGGCTGCCCATGCTCCCTCTCTTTAACGAAGGGGGAAAGTCATAGCAAAGACTGGAAATGCCAGGCTAGGGGCTCTGCACGCTGCAAGAGTCCCCCTCTCAATCATAGGGGTTCTTCTTGGTGGCACTTCCTGGGTCTCTGAGGACCAGGCAGGACCACCTGGGCAGCACCAACTGCTGTTCCCTGCACATGTTTTAACGTCTTCCATCCTATTCCAAACACCACTGCCCCAGCGCTCCCTCTTCAGTGAGAATTCTGAAGTTCTAGGGAGCTCCTGATCCTAACTGAACACCTGTTTTTCTGCATTATTCTGGAGCTCTGACCCTCTCTTTCAGAGTACACAGTTTTAGAGACACGAAGATGTGTAACTGAGCCAAACTAAATTTATTTCTCACTCTTTCTTTATAAATCCAAGCTCCCACATGCATAATTAGATTTGTGACTCAGCTCTGAAACATCTCCACCAGAGAGGGTCTTCCAAGTGCCAGGCTCCCAGAAACACCCCTGAATGCCTGTGCCAGCCCAAGTGCTGGCCGCTTTTGTTGGCAGACACATACCAAGAAATGGAGACCTGTACCTCCTCTCTTAATGCAGCAATTTGTATGTAGCTGGGTCCACCGTAAATATACAATACTACAGGGTGTTGTTGTTTGTTTGTTTTTTAACTTAATGGTATTTCATTTAACTTTTCCCATGCATGTAGGAGTTGTTGAATTTATTATGTGAATCTTTGCACAATACTTCCTCAAGTAAACCATCAAACTTTATGCTCTATTACACTTAGATATGTAACATGTTTCTAGGGATTTTTTTCTGTTACAAATTATGTTGCCAGAAACACTTTTAACATATATTCCTTCTTTGAAGTTATTTACCTAGGCTAAATCTCCAGTCTAGAAGACTGTCTAGTCTAATATATTTCAAGGATAAAATGGAGCAGATGGGACGTTGTTATTAAGGAAAATTATTATAGATACATATTTAAATTACCAGACTGATAAAGCTAAAAATTGTACTTAAAAAGCATTAGAACTATTAATTCCAAAATTCCAAGTTTGAAAGTCAAGTGAGATATACTTTTCACAAAATCTAGATACATTAAAAAGATAATCTCACAAACCAAATAGCAAAAACATCCCTGATGTAATTAAAAATAGGCAGAGAGGGGCTCCTGGCTGGCTCAGTTGGCAGAGCATGTGACTCTTGATCTCAGGGTCCTGAGTTCTCAGCCCCATGTTAGGCGTAGAGATTACTTTCAGAAAAAATCTAAAACCCCCAAAGAGGGCAGCCCAGGTGCCTCAGTGGTTTAGCGCCATCTTCGGTCCAGGGCGTGATCCCGGAGACATGGGATTGAGTCCCACGTCAGGCTCCCTGCATGGAGCCTGCTTCTCCCTCTGTCTGTGTCTCTGCCTCTGTGTGTGCGTCTCTATTAATAAATAAATAAAATCTTAAAAAAAAAAAAACTCAACATCCTCGGTAAAAAACTAAAATTAAAATTTAAAAAAATAGGCAGAGGATCTGAACAGATATTTTTCTGAAGAAGATACACAGATGGCCAAGAGGTACATGAAAATGTGTTCAACATCACTAATCATCAGGGAAATTCAAATCAGGGCCACGATGAGATCTCACCTCACATCTGTTAGAATGTCTATTATCAAAAAATGCAATAAATAACAAATGTTGGCAAGGATGTGAAAGCAAAGGGAACTCTTGTGCATCTGTTGATGGGAATGTAAATTGGTGCAGCCACTGTAGAAAATAGTGGAGAGGATCCTCAAAAAGTTAGAATTACCATATGACCCCTCAATTCCAACTTCTGGGTATCTATCCAAAGGACATGAAAATACTAACTTGAAAAATATCTGCACCCCCATGTCCAAAGCACTATTTACAGTGGACATGGAAACAACCTAAGTGCCAATTGATAGGTGGATAGAGATTGTGGTTGTGTGTGTGTGTGTCTGTGTATACATACACACAAAATATTATTCAGCCATAAAAAGAAGGAGATCTTGCCATTTGCAACAATATGGATGAATGATTTTGAGGGCTTTATACTAAATGAAATGTCAGAGAAATACAAATACAAATAAGACAAATCTTACGTATATGAGGAATATTAAAAAAAAAGAACTCATAGATACAGAGGACAGACTGGTGGTTGTCAGAGATGGGATGTGGGGATAGGTGAAATGGGTGAGAGTGATCAAAAGGTACAAACTTCCAATTATAAAATAAGTAAGTTCTGGGATTTTAATGTATAGCATGGCGGCTGTAGTTAAACAACACCATATTGTATATTTGAAAGTTGCTAAGAGAGTACATCTCAAAAGTTTGGTAATTATGTATGGTAATAGATGTTAAACAGGCGTGTTGATCATTTCATAGTAGATACAAATATTGAATCATTATTTCATATACCTGAAACTAGTATATTATGCCAATCATATCTCAATAAAAAATATAATCTCAAGAAATTGAAATGGATAAAATTAAGTAAAAAAAAATCAAATATGGGGACTGCCAAGGGAAGAGGGTAACAAATTCTTATAGAGATGTCATATAAAAAAAAGCTAAATACATTATAAGGGAATATAAAACTAGAGAGAAAAATGGTCTCCTGTATTCTGAAACCTAAATAAGCAAAATATATTAACATTGTTACTGTCCAAATGAGCCTAGAGAACTGAGTCCCACATCAGGTGTGAGCAGGCAAAGTGCACGTATGCCTCTTGGGGAGGGCATCCAGCAGGCTGCCAGCAAAGCTGTTTCCTGGAGAAAAGAAGAGTGCAAGGCCCAGGAAGGGAAGGCTAGAGGGGACGGAGCAGGTGGCCAAATCAGTGAGAGACAAGTGCAGAGAGGAAAAAGGCAAGTGAGCTTAGAGCAAACGACTAGACAATATCTGTCTCATAAACAGAATGAATGCAAACTGCTGGTGAAGCAGGAAGTGCATGCATTATAGAGTAGCGATTAGAGGGTCCCTCCAGTCTATGATCTGAGTGAGGGGTTGGTGTGACAGGGGCTGGGCTGCCCAACGGTGCTAAGCTGACCTCCCTGTGCTCCTTCCAGATCCCCCAGGCAGACAGCACCCAAATCAGGCCCGGGTAGGGAGGTTTACCTCATGAAAGGTCGGTTACCACTATGTGGCCAGGTGTACACTCATGTGTGCAGGTCTAACCTGGCTGTTTCCAGCCTTGAACTCCAGGGGGGCGTGGGGGACAGGGAGCCATTTCTAGAACCTTGAAGCAGAAAGGCCAGGACTCCACCCCACGGGGTAGCCCCACACGGAGGAAGCGGGGAAACCTATAATTCACCCCATTCACCTCTCTCCCTGACCTCCTGCCTCGTCCTCCATGGGCCCTGCCCAGGTAGCCCATTCAGGTCTGAGAACCTGGGTTACAGAGGTCAAGGTGGCCTGAAAGCTTAAAGGGAGAGCAACCAGCACGGAGCAGCCTGCCAAAGGGGAGGAGGAAGGTAGTTGAACCTTTTGTGCCAACTCCTCATTTTGTCATACTCGTGATGCTGCTAAACGTTAACTAGTTATCTCCTTCAAGACTAGGGGCAGATCAATTGAACCTGCTTCTCAGGTTAGGTTAAAAAGGCCTGGCATCCTGGGCGCGCCCCTCTATGCTAGGGTTGTGCTGGTGACCTGCAACAGGGAGGCAAACACAGTGGTGGGACTCCAGGATTTGCTCTCACCTGTAACAGAAGTCTAGAGGAGCAGCCCAGGGTGTGACCGGCAGCAAATTAGGCTCCCACTGTGTTTATGCATAAAGCTTAGGAGGGCCACCACCCAGGCAGGATGTTGGGTGCCCCTCGCCCACTCCCCGCCCCATGGTCCCAGTAGGTGTCCTGAAAGCCTGCAATTCATCACCAGAAGGAGTCACACAGCTATCCGAAAAAGCAGGGCAATCTGAGAAGTGGAGTCCTTTAAACCATTACCCTCCATCAACTCAGAATTTTCTTGGGAACGCAGAAGGGGGAATGGGTATGGGCTAATGGTGTTATCTTCTGTGTCACTGAAATTCCTCTACCCTGAGCTAGTTATTCATCAGAAATCCAATTCTACTTAACCTTTCAATTTACAAAACACGGTGGGGAATAGCCTACATCAGACACAAAGTCATCATCCTCAAAGCATGTTCCCCCAAAAAACAGGGCAGTTGTCCATAAAAAATGCAGTTAGATGGCTGTTCAAACTTTCTGATGTATACAAGTCATCTTCCATCATTCAGTTGGTAAACAAGACACATCCAAATAAAGAAAAACTGCTTGGGGAGCTATAAAGTTTTGTTCTTTAATTTTTATACAATACTTAGGAGACTTATTTCTTTAAAGTACACGTAACACTTTAACAGCAATTTTTTAACAATAATTTAAAAAATGTATTTGGTTTCCAAACAATGAAATGTCAGATCACAGCTTCATCCCCAGGAGTCAAGCACTGGTGGAGTGAATAGGGAGAAAGCCTGGAGGTCTGAGCTCCCATCAGATTTTCTAGGAAGGAGACACTGAGGAGTAAACTATATCTGCAAAATCATAATTCGGAGTCTCTGGGCATCAGGCCTCTGCAGAGGTTTTTGTTGGCAATATTCCGATTAGCTGCTTGAGAAGGAATGTTGTTCTTATTCTACAGACGGGGAAATTCCAGAAGCCTTTGCTGACAGGGAGTGGGGAAGTGCTGAAACACCTGGCCATGGAGCAAAGGTTTTTCCAATGAGAGAGTTTGGCTTGGCAGGCACACCTTCCATTGCTGTGCTGGCACCCAGGGGTGGCGTGCCTGGACTCACGGCTGCCTGGCTTTTGAAAGAAAATGAAAAAGGCCAAGTGGCCCTTCCCAGCTTCAGGATCTCCACCTCTGCCACCAGCAAGTCCTAGCTGGGCAGGGCTGGGAGATGTCCTCTGGCACACACTCGCCAAGAAGAAATCCGCTGGGACAGCTGCGGCCTGTTTACCTTGCTTCTCAGCCAAGACCATTACCTTGGAGGGAACTGGCCTCGACTTTCTGACGTTTTTATTATGTGTGGCTTTATCACTGGGTCCAAAGAAAAGAGGCTTCTTAAATACAACATCATTGCCACCAAAATAAAAACCAAAAACAAAACAAAGATCTCCTTTGTAATGGTCTTTCCTCTATTTTGCTTTTTTATCAAGCTCTTCAGAATAGTAATGTACTCAGCATCTCAGAAGCTCATTTTTTCTCACCAAAGATGTTCTAATTCAAGTCAAGTTATATATCAAATGCCTATTCTGCGCCTCGAGATATTACACAGCTAGCACACATAACCTAGGTCTTCCAAAGTGCCTTCCACCTGGTATTTTCTTCAACATTCACAAGTGAGGCCAGCATCACCATCCCTAACAGGTAAAGAAAGTTAGCCCAGGGAAATTCAGCAGATGCAAGTTCACATAATTCAGGAGTGAGCTGGTGAATCGGTGGGGCCCTGGCAGGACACAGCACAGCACAGTAGAGGCGGGTGGTTGGTGAAGGAACTGTTTACAGAGAGGAGTGAGGTCTGGGACCGACCGGGCAGGAAGGTAGCAGTTAGGAGCCACTGGCGCCTGAGGGTGCTGTGCCGAGCAGCCACTGGCAGGGCTGGGCCCTGGGCAAGGGGACCCATGGGGAGGGGGTGCTGTCCCCTCTCCTGATGATGCTCCCACTGGCCAGACTCAGCAGGAAATCCAAAATCCACTCAGCTCAGCCTCCCAGGCCCAGGGAAGCTGGAAGATTCTGGCACAGCCAGTGAGACTGAGCCCTGACATCCTGGATCCAGTCTCTTTTTCATCAAGGCCAAAGGACTCTGGAGCGAGTGCGGGACGTTCGCCGGGCTCTGCAATCTCACACACACAGGGCCCAGCCCAGCCCCACCGCTTACAGGCTAAGTGGCCCTGGGGGGAGGTTGGATTTAACCCTTCCAAATCTTCCTCTCTTCATCTATGTGGTAGGACGGTACAAGTGTTGAACTTGGACATTGCGCTCACGACGGGAAGAGGTCACATGTGGAATACCAGGTAAGTGTTTAGCAAACAGGCACGCTCCGGTGGCTGATCTCACCTCCACCTCACCTCCCAGAACCCATAGGGCATCACTGGCAGTTCTTCGAGTTTTCTCTCCTCTCAGCTGGGTGCTACAGATTTGCTAGGAGATGCTTTTAGAGCTTTGCAAAAATACAAGTCGATCTTGCGACGCAAACTACTACTTGGGCAAATTTTGTGTATTTGAAATCTGTGTCCTAACTTCCTCCATATACACCAAAAGCCTTCAGACTTGTGAAATGGAAAGGGGAGGTTGAATCCACACAGAAATGAAACACAGGGTAAGGGCACCTGGGGCGCTCAAGTGGTTGAGCCTCCAACTCTCAGTTTCAGCTCAGGTCATGGTCTCAGGATCCTGAGCTGGAGCCATGTGTCGGGCTCCACAGTCAGCAGGGAGTCTGTTTGAGATTCTCTCCCTCTGCCCCACCCCCACCTCTGAAAATAAATAAATACATCTTAAAAAAATATAGGCAAAAAAGGGAAGGGAACTGAGCACTACTGAATTCAGTATGGAGTTCTAGCTTGATGGCATCATTAAACAAAGAAAAGCCTCTTTCTTGACCAAGCTCCAACTGCACCACCCTTGAATCCCAACCTCACATGTTTTAGCTCTCCAGATCTGTGCCTGATTCACTGACTGCAGGGGACTGATGTTCCTTTAGATGCTCACCTCTCGGTCGGTGCCTGGTCAGGCCAGCTTAGGCGTTGAAGAACTGGGGGAATAAGGAGATTAGAAAGAGATGGCAAGAGAGGGAGAGGAGACCTGCGAAGAGAGGAATGCGAAGGGCATGTGGCATCAGAGGGGTAAGGAGGATGGCATGAGATGGGGGATGGGAGTGGACAGAGGAGGTTGGAGGAATGAGTTGGGGGCTTCAGATGGGTCCAGAATGGGGGGTAGACTTGAATAGGTAAAGACAAGAGAGAGAGAAATAAAGCACATGGCTTTGGCCAATAACACCTTTCCAGGAGCTTCTGCTGCTGAAGAATTCCCAACCCTTAAAACCCTTCGCTGGCAGAGGAAAGATTTGAGACCAGTGTCCATCAACAGAGGGATGCACACATTCTGCTGCTATCCTGTGGTCCTGTGATGTCTCTGTGTACTGGTTATAGTGGTGGCAGTGATGGGCTTGCTCCCATGCACTGTGCCACCTGCACAGCTGCTCACTATCCACAGTCCTGTGAAATAAACCATCATTTCTCTCCTTTTCTTAATTTAAATAAAACCTTTTGTGTAAATACAACACATATGCACAAAAGTGCCCACCATATAAATGCACAAGTTCATACATTATGGTAGAGTGAATGTTGCATAACTGCCTCCCACATCATGAAGTTGAACACTGCCAGCCCCCAGAAGGCCTCCACTCACAAAACTCTCCCCAACAACACAAGACACCCTCTATTTTCTAGACAAACTATGACTCAAAAATATGGTTGCTCAGGTGGCACCTGGGGGGCTCAGTTAAGTGTCCAACTCTTGATTTCAGTTCATAATCTCAGGGTCATGAGATCAATCCCTGAGTGGGGCTCTGTGCTCAGTCCTATTAAGATTCTCTCTTCTAAAAAAAAAGAAACAAAAAAAGATTTCTCTCTTCCCTTTCTCCCCCTTGCCCCTCCCCTCGCTCATGCTTGCCGCCCCCAAATAAATAAATAAATAAATAAATAAATAAATAAATAAAATCTTCTAAAAAGAAAAAAAGAAAAGAAAAAAAAAGAAATGATACCCTGGAACACTGAAATGAGCCCTGAAGAGAAAACTTGAAAAGGTCTCCAAGAACAGAAAAGGATAAAGAGAGGACAGAGATGAGAGAAAAAAAAAAAAAAGTTATGAAAAAATAGAAATAAGACCTAAAATATATAAATATTTCAAAACAAAAACAAACTAAAAAAACTGCAACAGAATAAATAATCCAACATGATTTTTAAAAGTATTCAGAGATAAAAGATAAAGATGCAAATCTAAGTAATTACCATGTTACAAACAAAATAAAGGTGCCCTGGATACATTATGAGTAAATTTCTAGGTTTAAATGCACATGTACTACTTTTTTCCACTCCCTAAAGGAACAAAATTCAAGCTGCCCCAGCACTTCCTACTACTTCTCACTCCTAGCAATGTGACATTTTGTGTTGTCTCTCTCTTGTTAACCATCAATCTTGTCAGAGATTTTAGTCTTTCAGAGCACTAGCTTTTAGTGTTGATCCTGTTTTATATCTTTGTTGCACTTTTTTCTTTTTAATATTCCTTCTTTACACTTTATTTATATTCACTTTGTTGTTCTTGTTCCATTTTCTCTTGATGTTTGGTTCACATATTTTCAGCTTTTTTCCTTTCTGATAATTCAATCCCACATTTCTGTGTAAAAATAAGTTAGCTGCATAAGTTTGATAAGCAGCATATATATTATTGTTTAGTTTTAAGTATTTTTCTAATTTCTGATATGATTTTGTCTTTGACCCTTCTGTTATTTTAAAGAATGCTGTAAATGTATGAGTTTTTACATTACTTTTTGTTACTGACCTCTAATGATTATACTGTAAGTCAGAAAATGTGTTCTTTGATACTGATTCATTGAAATGTTAAGACTTGATTTATGGCCTGTAGGTGGTTAATTGTTGGAAATGTTCTATGTGCATGTAAAGAGTGTATTTTGTTCAGCTAACATTCTATATATATTAAGCTTATTGCCTTGTTCAAATCTTTCATATGCTTAGTCCTTTTTATGACATGATTTATTGATTACTGAAAGAGATGTATGAAAATCTCCACTTATGATAATGGACTTGTCTTACTCTAAGTCTTCAGACATTTTTACTATGCTTGTATTTTTAAGCATATATATATAAAATTGTGATATTCTCCTGAACTAAAATTTTTATCACTATATAATGACCTATTTCTGATTTTTAAATATCATTGACATTTTGTATTTTAGAGTTGTACCACCTTTTTGTTGGATAGGTCTTTCACTATTTCTGTGTCCTTATGTTTTTAGAATGGTTCTTGAAAACAATTTATAGCTGAATTTTTAAATCCATCCCAATAATCATTGCCTCAACTGTGAGTTTAATCCATTTATATTATGAGTACTGATATAATTATATAACTTCTATCTTATTTGGTAGATATTTCCTTTCTTCATGCTTATTTTTTTTCTTGCCTTCATTGGTGGAGTCCTCTACCTCTTCTGTTAGTTTAGAAATTAATGTTTTTAATCTTTTATTTTTTTCTAGAAATTTTAACATCATGTTTAATTTAAAAGACTGAGTTACCTTGCTAAACAACATGGTACCTTAAAACATTTTAACTCTAATTCTAGTTACCCCTCATTCCTGAGTCACTGTCCTTGTCCTGGATTTTAGTTTTTTTTCTAACCAAACTATGGCTAATTCATAGAATGGTTTTATTCATATTTTCATCATTCTCTTTGTTATGTCTTTGCACCTCAACTTCCTGAGACCATTTTGCTTCTTCCTAAAGTACATCCTTTAGAAATTCTCTTAAATGTAGTTTATTGGTAGTAAGAATTTAATTTGGTTTCCCTGAGATATTTTTATCTTGCCACTGTTTCTGAAAGATATTTTGATGAGTAGGCAAACTCTAGACAGCCATTGTTTTTCAGTACATTGAAAATATTCCACCATTTATTGGACCATTTTTACACAGAAATGTGGGATTGAATCATCAGAAAGAAAGAAAGGCTGAAAATATGTTGTTGAAAGTCATTTTCAATCTATGTTGTCCCTTTGAAATTAATCTGCCTAACCTCTGTCTGCTTTTAAATTTCTACTGTCTTTGGTGTTCTTGGTGTTCATTTTCTACCATAAGCTTTGCACACTGGCAGTATCATAGCCAATGAGGTTTATCCGAGGCGCAATTATTGATAATTGAAAACATTTTCTATTAATATGTTTTTAGATATGAGTATCTTTTTATTTATCTTGCTTTTAACCTGTTTGGATTCTTGAACTGGGATTCGTATTTTTCACCAGTTCTCAATAACTTATTCTGTCATTATTTTTTCATGTGTTATCTCTGCCCCATTCCCTTCTTTTTTTTTATTTTTTAATTTTTTTTATTATTTATTTATGATAAAATAAATCACACACACAGAGAGAGAGAGACAGAGAGAGAGGCAGAGACACAGGCAGAGGGAGAAGCAGGCTCCATGCACCGGGAGCCCAACGTGGGATTTGATCCCAGGTCTCCAGGATCGCGTCCTGGGCCAAAGGCAGGCACCAAACCGCTGCGCCACCCAGGGATCCCCCATTCCCTTCTTCTGGAACCCATTTACATATATGTTAGATCTCCTTATGCTTTATCCTTCATGTAATACATACTCTTAGACTTTTCGTTTCTCTATGGGCATTCTGTGTAATTTCTACAACCATTTTTCTTTTAAATCATATCTTGAATTTCTCATTTCACTATTTTCACTTGTAGAAGTTACATTCCAAAACTTTTCAAGACAATTATTAATCTTCTGTTTCATTTTATTTCTAATTATCTCTTGTTTCTTTAAAACCACTGAACATAATTTATGTTGTATTATTGTATTGTAGTTGTGAGTCTATTCTGTTGTTTGTAATTTCTGGTCTCACTTGTGTGTGTTCATTGTGAACTCATGTTCCTTGGTACCTTATCTGAGGAAACTTCTAAGGTCTGGGATGCTTCTAACAAGCTCCTGAGAGTAACCAGTCTGGGACTTATTTCAACCAGATTCTCTGCTTAACTGTTTTGACTGCCAACACAGTGTGAATTCAAGCCCCATGTCCATGTAAATGAGGACCATTCTAAGTAATCACTTCATCTGATCTTTTTATTCTCCTTTCCCAAAGTTATGCTTCCTCAGTGAACTCCTTTATTCCTCATCTGAAGCATGTTTATACTGCTTCATAGTAAATTTGTTACTGATTTCATATTCCTTTAGGCACATTGTAATAAGTTTTATCAGAGATGTAAACTGAATTGTAACATTTTTAGACATTTATTAAAATAACGATGGCTTTCTTCCTTTAAAAATACAGTAAAATATACTTTTAAAAATTTATTTAAATTCAAGTTCATTAATATATACTGTATTATTGATTTCAGAGGTAGAATTTAGGGATAAAATATATTTTTCTTACCAGAAGGCCAACCTTGTATTTCTAGAATGCATGCTAGTGTACTTGCTCATGGCTTGTTCTGGTGATAAATGATTGGTATTGATTTGCTCATAATTCTTTAGACTTTTGAATCTATTGAATTCTTTCCAACTTCCTTTGACACTTTTGGTACTGGGTTCATGTTAACTGTATAAAATGAATTAGGATGCTTTTTTTTTTTTTTAAGATGCTTTTTCTACACTCTGGGACAGTTTACATGCATTTAGTAAGTATTTCTTCCTTGAAATATTAAAAACAATTTGTCTGTAAAACATCTGGATTTGATGTCATTTTTATTTTATTTAATTTTTTAACAATTTTATATATTTATTCATGAGAGACAGAGAGGGGCAGAGACATAGACAGAGAGAGAGAAGCAGGCTTCCTGTGGGAAGTTCGATACGGGACTCCATCCCAGACCCCCGTATCACACCCTGAGCCAAAGGCAGATGTCTCTGGTGCCTCTTAATGTCATTTTTAAAAAGAATTCTTCCAAAATTTTATCAAAGACTTCACTGATTTCCTATTGCAGATTTCTTGTTGTTTTCTAGAAAATAGTTCATTTCATCCAGATTTTCAAATTTATCTGCAGAGGCTAACACAGAATTTATAATTTAAAAATTTATGATTTTTATACTTTTATTTATCCTAATAAATAGTTTTGTTCTTTACAAGTTACTATTCTTCTTCTTCTTCTTCTTCTTCTTCTTCTTCTTCTTCTTCTTCTTCTTCTTCTTTTTTTTTTTTTTTTTGCTAAGACTATACATTTTTTCTTCTTCAGTTGGGAATATTTATCCTGTCTTTAATTTTTTATTTATTTTTTTATTGGAGTTCAATTTGCCAACATATAGCATAACACCCAGTGCTCATACCATCAAGTGCCCCCCTCAGTGCCCGTCACCCAGTCACCCCCACGCCCACCTCCCTTTCCACTACCCCTTGTTTGTTTCCCAGAGTTAGGAGTTTCTCATGTTCTGTATCCCTCTCTGATATTTCCCACTCATTTTCTCTTTCCCCTTTATTCCCTTTCACTATTTTTTATATTCCCCAAATGAATGAGACCATATAATGTTTGTCTTTCTCTGATTGACTTATTTCACTCAGCATAATACCCTCCAGTTCCATCCACGTCGAAGCAAATGGTGGGTATTTGTCGTTTCTAATGGCTGAGTAATATTCCATTGTATACATAAACCACATCTTCTTTATCCACTCATCTTTCAATGGACACCGAGGCTCCTTCCACAGTTTGGCTATTGTGGACATGGCTGCTAGAAACATCGGGGTGCAGGTGTCCCGGCGTTTCACTGCATCTATATCTTTGGGGTAAATCCCCAGCAGTGCAATTGCTGGGTCGTAGGGCAGATCTATTTTTAACTCTTTGAAGAACCTCCACACAGTTTTCCAGAGTGGCTGCACCAGTTCACATTCCCACCAACAGTGCAAGAAGGTTCCCCTTTCTCCACATCCTCTCCAACATTGGTTGTTTCTTGCCTTGTTAATTTTTCCCATTTTCACTGGTGTGAGGTGGTACCTCATTGCGGTTTTGATTTGTATTTCCCTGATGGCCAGTGATGCGGAGTATTTTCTCATGTGCTTGTTGGCCATGTCTATGTCTTCCTCTGTGAGATTTCTGTTCATGTCTTTTGCCCATTTCATGATTGGATTGTTTGTTTCTTTGGTGTTGAGTTTAATAAGTTCTTTATAGATCTTGGATACTAGCCCTTTATCTGATATGTCATTTGCAAATATCTTCTCCCATTCTGTAGGTTGTCTTTTAGTTTTGTTGACGGTTTCTTTTGCTGTGCAAAAGCTTCTTATCTTGATGAAGTCCCAATAGTTCATTTTTGCTTCTGTTTCTCTTGGCTTCATGGATGTGTCTTGCAAGTTACTGTGGCCAAGTTCAAAAAGGGTGTTGCCTGTGTTCTCTAGGATTTTGATGGAATCTTGTCTCACATTTAGATCATTCAACCATCTTGAGTGTATCTTTGTGTATGGTGTAAGAGAATGGTCCAGTTTCATTCTTCTGCATGTGGATGTCCAGTTTTCCCAGCACTATTTATTGAAGACAATGTCTTTTTTCCAGTGGATAGTCTTTCCTGCTTTGTCGAATATTAGTTGACCATAAAGTTGAGGGTCCACTTCTGGGCTCTCTATTCTGTTCCATTGATCTATGTGTCTGTTTTTTGCCAGTACCACACTGTCTTGATGAGTACAGCTTTGTATGACAACCTGAAATCTGGCAGTGTGATGCCCCCAGCTATGGTTTTCTTTTTTAATTTTCCCCTGGCTATTTGGGGTCTTTTCTGATTCCACACAAATCTTAAGATGATTTGTTCCAACTCTCTGAAGAAAGTCTATGGTATTTTGACAGGGATTGCATTAAATGTGTAAATTGCCCGGGTAGCATGGACATTTTCACAATATTAATTCTGCCAATCCATGAGCAGGGAATATTTTTCCATCTCTTTGTGTCTTCCTCAATTTCTTTCAGAAGCATTCTGTAGTTTTTAGGGTATAGATCCTTTACCTCTTTGGTTAGGTTTATTCCTAGGTATCTTATGCTTTTGGGTGCAATTGTAAATGGGATTGACTCCTTAATTTCTCTTTCTTCAGTCTCATTGTTAGTGTATAGAAATGCCACTGACTTCTGGGGATTGATTTTATATCCTGCCACACTGCTGAATTGTTGTATGAGCTCTAGCAATCTTGGGGTGGAGTCTTCTAGGTTTTCTATGTACAGTATCATGTCATCTGCGAAGAGGGAGAGTTTGACTTCTTCTTTGCCAATTTGAATGCCTTTTCTTTCTTTTTGTTGCCTGATTGCTGAGGCTAGGACTTCTAGTACTATGTTGAATAGCAGTGGTGAGAATGGACATTCCTGTCATGTTCCTGATCGTAGGGGAAAGGCTCCCAGTGTTTCCCCATTGAGAATGATATTTGCTGTGGGCTTTTCGTAGATGGCTTTTAAGATGCTGAGGAATGTTCCCTCTATCCCTACACTCTGAAGAGTTTTGATCAGGAATAGATGCTGTATTTTGTCAAATGCTTTCTCTGCATCTATTGAGAGGATCATATGGTTCTTGTCTTTTCTCTTGCTGATATGATCAATCACATTGATTGCTTTACAAGTGTTGAACCAGCCTTGCATCCCAGGGAAAAATCCCACTTGGTCATGGTGAATAATCTTCTTAATGTATTGTTGGATCCTATTGGCTAGTATCTTGTTGAGAATTTTTGCATCCATGTTCATCAGGGATATTGGTCTATAATTCTCCTTTTTGGTGGGGTCTTTGTCTGGTTTTGGAATTAAGGTGATGCTGGTCTCATAGAATGAGTTTGGAAGTATTCCATCTCTTTTTATCTTTCTGAACAGCTTTAGTAGAATAGGTATGGTTTCTTCTTTAAAGGTTTGATAGAATTCCCCTGGGAAGCCATCTGGCCCTGGACTTTTGTGTTTTGGGAGGTTTTTGATGAGTGCTTCAATTTCCTCCCTGGTTTTAGGCCTGTTCAGGTTTTCTATTTCTTCCTGTTCCAGTTTTAGTAGTTTGGTTTTCCAGAAATGCATCCATTTCTTCTAGATTGCCTAATTTATCGGCATAAAGCTGCTCATAATAAGTTTTTAAGATCATTTGTATTTCCTTGGTATTGGTGGTGATCTCTCCTTTCTCATTCATGATTTATTAATTTGAGTCTTTTCTCTCTTCTTTTTAATAAGGCTGGCTAATGGTTTATCTATCTTATTAATTCTTTCAAAGAACCAACTCTGGTTTTGTTAATCTGTTCCACGGTTCTTCTGGTCTCTATTTCATTGAGTTCTGCTCGAATCTTTATTAACTCTCTTCTTCTGCTGGGTGTAGTAGGATCTATTTGCTGTTTTTTCTCCAGCTCCTTTAGGTGCAAGGTTAGCTTTTGTATTTGAGTTATTTCCAGTTTTTGGATGGATGCTTGTATTGCGATGTATTTCTCCCTTAGGACTGCTTTTGCTGTATCCCAAAGATTTTGAACGGTTGTATCTTCATTCTCATTAGTTTCCATGAATCTTTTTAATTCTTCCCTAATTTCCTGGTTGACCCTTTCATTTTTTAGCAGGATGGTCCTTAACCTGCACGTGTTTGAAATCCTTCCAAACTTCTTCTTGTGATTTAGTTCTAATTTCAAAGCATTATGGTCTGAAAATATGCAGGGGACAATCTCAATCTTTTGGTATCGATTAAGACCTGATTTGTGACCCAGTATGTGATCTATTCTGGTGAAAGTTCCATGTGCACTTGAGAAGAATGTGTATTCAGTTGCGTTTGGATATGAAAGTCTGTAAATATCTGTGAAATCCATCTGGTCCAGCGTGTCATTTAAAGTTCTTGTTTCTTTGGAGATGTTGTGCTTAGAAAATCTGTCGATTGTAGAAAGCGCTATGTTCAAGTCATCAAGTATAAGTGTATTATTACATAAGTATGTCTTAACTTTGGTTAATTGCTTGATTGATATACTTGGCAGCTCCTACATTCGGGGCATAAATATTCATGATTGTTAGGTCCTCTTGTTGGATAGATCCTTTAAGTATGATAAGTGTCCCTCTTATGTCTTACTTTGTCTCTCTTTGGGATAAACTTTAATTTATCTGATATAAGGATGGCTATTCCTGCTTTCTTTTGAGGACCATTTGAATGGTAAATGGTTCTCTAACCTTTTATTTTCAGGCTGTAGGTGTCCTTATGTCTAAAATGAGTCTCTTGCAGACAGCAAATAGATGGGTTTTGCTTTTTTATCCAGTCTGAAACCCTGCGCCTTTTGATTGGGTCATTAAGCCCATTCACGTTCAGAGTTACTATTGAAAGATGTGAATTTGGTGTCATCATGATACCTATTCAGTCCCTGTTTTTGTGGATTGTTCCCTTGAACTTCCTCTTTCTATTACAGAATCCCCCTCCTGTCTTTAATTTTAATAGTTACTTTGACCTTTTCCAAAAGCATTCCTTTATCCTTCATTTCTCTAATTGTCAAAGTTAATTTTGACTCTATTTCTGATGAATATATAAAACTTTACTTACTTCCTCCTCCATCTATACCTCAATCTCAGGGTCTCATTAATTTTCAGCTTTTAATACCAGTTAATAAAGTTTATCCAAATATCACTAAATTATTGCTTTTCCCATTATTTATCCTTTTTGAAGAACTTAACATTTCACTCCATTTCATAAAGAGATTTACAATTATTTAAATTTATTTATATTTAAGTGGTTTCAGTTTCACTACAGTCTTTTGGTATGAGGTGGATTTAATAAACCAATTCTCTTTTATGTCTAAATTGGCTAGAATAATCTAAGTAGCTTCTTTTCTCAAGAAGTGGTATAATTTCTAAACACTTGCATATCTGAAAATGTCTTTCTTCCATTGTTTTCACCTGTGCAGGTATCTTCACTAGGTATAAAGTCTTGGGTTAAAATTTTCCCTCTCCAAAAGTTGAAGGGATAGTTTCCTATCAACTCCTGGCACTCCATGACGCTCACTGGGTTTTTCTTCTCTTGCAGGTAACTGGCTTTTGTTTGTTCTTGCCCTTATCCTCATAATTTAATACTTATATAATTAAATTATAATTTGTGTCTAAATTACAGGATGTGTCTTATTATTGAATGTTTTTCTCACTGATTTTTCTGGAACATGAGTTCATTCAATCTCTACATGTAGGTCTTTCTTCGGTCCCCCAAGGCTTTTTTTCCCCCCAAATCTTTATTCAACTCTTTGAACAAGGCTTCTGCTCCACCTGTTCTGTTCTCTTTCAGAAACATCAAATATCCAATGCTAAAGTGCCAACTTTTGTTCTGCCATCAGCTGTCCACTCTCTTGTTGGCACCATCTCTAGGTACTCTGTATTCTGAGAGCTGCTTTTTTTTTCTCGTGACACTGATTCTATTTTCTGATATGTCAATAATGATATATTTTTGTGTCTGCTGTGCATTTTTGCTTCTGCATTTAGTTCCTGTAAGTGTCACCATACTCACCTTACCCTGTTCTCTTTATGGCTTTCTGTTTCTGCTTCACAAACAGCATATTTTCTTATATTCTTTTGAAGAGATCAAAAGTTTCCTGAAAATTCCTCCCAGTTCCTGGAAATGAGATTATATACTGAGAGAGCTTAATTTTATGAGTGTTTAGGACAATGCTCCTTTTCTTAATTTTGCAGTATTCTGCCCCAAATCCAACCTCTTCTACTTTACTCCAACCTGTGGCTACTTCATTCATCTTTGGCTGTAGCAAGAAATATCCCCGGGTATTCAGACTAAGATATTTTTGCTTATTTTTCAGGTTTTTTTTTTTTTAAGATTTTTGTTGTACATATATACTTTGGTGATAATTATTTTGGAAAAAATAAAAATAGAAAAAAATTCTTTCTTTAAAGTACTCTGAACAGCAGTTTTTGTGAATGCACAAAAATCAGTTTTTGTGAATCTAGGATATATACAAAAGTTATGATATGAAGATGGAAGGTAAAAGTTATGTACTTTTGCTTCAAAAACAAGAAACTGCTAACATATTAAGAAAGAATGACAATATGATCTAATCTTCTTTCCCACACAAACACCGATTTTATTCCAAATAATCACATAATTTAAAAAACTTTCCTAAAACATTCTTACAAAAAGTAACCCCAATGTCATTAATTCTGAAAATTCCATTTTGTACATTAGTGAGTACTACCTTAGTTGAACTGAAAGAGTTCAAAAATTCCATAGCTTCTATAGATTTCATTTTAAAAGTTAAAAAAAAAATCTATTTTTCATGATAAATGATGCTACTGGTAACTTACTTGGTGGACTTGTAGTTTAGTAATTTTTACAATCTTACAAATAAGCAACACACATATAATATATATAAAATAATAATCAGCTAATCTAATGGCTTGCATTGGAGGCCAAGGAGTTGCATTTTGTCAAACCCAAATTGAACAGAGTGGAATTTAGGTTGATACAGAGAAAGGCATGCTCTGGATGTGTTGTCCTTTGTAATTCTTGAAGCATCAGATGAATAGTAAAAAGTTCAAAGAGCTTCTTATTACTCCTGTAAGAGAATGAGTATATTGACTTAGTCGGACACTCTTAAGGAGTTTGTCTGAAATGACAAGGAGAGGTCATCTATTTGTAAATATGGGCAAACAGCACCTGGTTTCAACACAGTGCAGAACATAGGTAACTAAAGGATTAATATGCTGAGACAGACAAAACTGGTTTTAGGAGATAAGCCTAAAGTGGAAAAGTATTCAAGGAAAACCAAAATATGCTTTATAAATACTTAAATCTGCAACCTCATCACCATCAAAATGCTTGAGAATTTTTCCTCACAGCTAAAAAGAGTAAAACACTTGATCATCTTATTTTAAGCAGCAGAGTATTGGATTACCTTTTGACTTAGCTACAAAATATCTTTTCAACCATCCTCCTTCTAATAATCAGTAATTTCATTTTCAATTAGTTCTAATAACATCTGAAACACATTTATTTCCCTGTCTCCATATGTTTACCTCTTGAAAGAGATTATTAAATAACCTAAGTAACCACCCACTTAATACAAAAGGATTCACATCTCTGTGGTTTTAAAGCTTTACTTGAAGACCTGCTTGCACATCAGCTGTTCCCAGCCCTCCTGCAGGGGCTTTGTTTCAGCTCTTATCTCTGGCTAAAATGAACATAAGCTGTAACACACAGCAGGAATAGGGTACAGTTGCAAGTTGGGACTGCATAAAAAAATCCCATGAACTAAGACCTAAGACCAAACTAAACCTAAATAACGTTACTGCAGCTTCGTGACAGCACAGGTAAACTAAAACAGCTCTTCCTGAGAATTTACAGACTATAAATTAAGACAACCATGGTACAGTCAGTCTGCAAGCAAAGGAAGACGATGAATTGGTAAGTTTAACTGATACCAGTCCAAAACCTGCTGAGTATGAGGTTAGAGTTTGACAATAACGTACTGTGGTGTGGTATTGTGTGCTAGGCACCAAGCAGATCATATGGACCTTCTATCACACAACTACAGATAATTTTAAGATGTATTATACTTACTATTCAAGTATACTGAGGCCTGGTAACATATCTAAGTTCATGACCATGCAAATCACAGGTGAGAGGAAAGGTAGGGCAGGGGCAGAGGAGCTGAACCAAAACCGAAATTTTACTGTTACAACATGAGACAGGCGTTTAATCCACCTCCAAAGAAACTATAAACTGGTATAGCTAGACTATACCAGGATCAGGAAAATAAAGCTTAAAATCTGTGTCCTTTATTTATAATTTAAAAACTGGTTATACCAATGTTTGCATCAGGGGAAAGAAGAGGAAATATAAAAAGAAAGCCCTTGGTTCTTACAATGAAATCCAAATTAGTGGCATAATAAGCCCATAATTATTTCCTAAAATAAAACCAGTTACCAACATTATTTTAAATCTCTTCTGCCTGCTTCATTCTCATTCCCCAAATTCATTTCAGTATGTCAATAGGATCTGATATATTTTTATTTTTATCTGTGGTACTTCAGTGTATCAGTGTGTAATAATTCACTCTGATACTACCACTTGGTTGCTAAAAACTGCTTACTTCTGCATCCTCTATGGTTCCTAAAGTTTACTTAGCAAAAATGAACTACAGAAACAAGACATGCCTAGACAGACACTCTGATTCTCATCTATCACTGAGTATGTATCTTAGACATGCATTAATAGTTCAAGAATCTCAAGATTCTACATTTATTGGAAACCGTTACTTAATAACGTTGAACCAGTATAGGATTCAGAAAGGCCTAAATCTTCACAATAATATGTTTTTCAATAAAAAAATATTGGAAATAAAAAAATCCTTACTTGATTTTGGAAAGCTTCTGCAGGATAATACTGAGCTTTTCTAGAATCTGAAGGTCAAGTTTAGGCGTTCGGAGCAGCACAGAGCAAGTACGGAAAAACAAAGTGTTGCTACAGGCTTCCAAGAAGGGCTGCAGGGACTCTGCAAAACAAAACACCAGGGCTTTACTGTTACAAAGTAGCTGGAAGGGAAAGTGATAACAAAATAAACCAGAACTATGTGGTACTGGTACCATGTGGTTCATCAAGTACTGATTTGGACTTTCATTCTTTCATACTTAAACTTTGGGGCAACAATACAGTCATTTGAAAACAGAAAATCTCTAATGGCTGTTGTGGAACAAGGCAAACCAAAGATCCAACCTCCAGTAGGTATTATGTAGCAGAAATCTCATGTTTGAAAGAACGTGGGGAGGTCATTCTTCAAGAAGTTCATAATAGTAAGCTGAGTTTAAAAATAATTAACATAAAAAATACTTTGGGGATAGCATTTTTTAAAAAATATTCTACATTTAAGAATTTCATTTGAGTGACAATTCACATAATCAATAGCTGGGCAATAACTTTTTAAGCACAGAAGCCAAAGGGTGAAAAGATTTATAAAAGACAAAAATTTTACAAAATAAAAAATTTTAATGTCTATGTAAGGTCTGTATAAAAAACAACTACAAAACTTAAAAGGCAAAAGCCCTAAAAAAACAAAGGGAAATGTCAAACTCGAGGCAGAGGGATTGGGAAGAAATTCCCTTGTAATATATTTGCCAGGAGATTGATACTATTAAAAAAAGCTCTTATAAATCAGTAAGAAAAAGATTGATCTAATATTTTCAGTAATGAGCAAAGAGCACAAACAAGCAATCATGATGGAATAAATACAGGAAAAATATTCAACCTCAGTAGAAATAAAATAATTGGAATTTGGCAAATTTGTATCAAAAGCAATGTAAGAAAAAAAAAAAGCAATGTAAGTGGGGATATCCTTTGATTCAGCAATCCTGCCTCTGAGACTGTGTCTGAATCGAATGTATGCACAGGTTTGATAATTAGGGCCACAGTAAAGTTTGCAATAGTGAAAACTAAAAGATCTGTTAAGGTGGTTATGAGTTCAAAATACAGCATCTATTTCTGATTAAAACTCTTCAAAGTGTAGGGATAGAGGGAACATCTCTCAATATCATAAAACCCATTTATGAAAAGCCCACAGCGAATATCATTCTCAATGAGGAAAAACTGAGAGCCTTTCCCCTAAGATCAGGAACACGACAGGGATGTCCACTCTCACCACTATTATTCAACACAGCAGTACTAGAAGTCCTAGCCTCAGCAATCAGAAAACAGAAATAAATAAAAGGCATTCAAATTGGCAAGGAAGTCAAATTCTCCCTCTTTGCAGATGACATGATACTGTATATAAAAAACCCAAAGGAATCCACCCCAAGATTGCTAGAACTCATACAGCAATTCAGCAATGTGGCAGGATACAAAATCAATGCACAGAGATCAGTGGCATTTCTATACAGTAACAATGAGACAGGGATGCCTGGGTGGCTCAGTGGTTTAGCGCTTGCTTTCGGCCCAGGGTGTGGTCCCGGGGTCCCGGAAGCGAGTCCTATGTCAGGCTCCCTGCATGGAGCCTGCTTCTCCCTCTGCCTATGTCTCTGCACCCCCCACCCCTGTCTCTCATGAATAAATAGAATCTTTAAAAAAAAAATGAGACAGAAGAAAGAGAAATTAAGGAATCAATTCCATTTACAATCACACCAAAAACATTAAGATACCTAGGAATAAACCTAACCAAAGAGGTCAAGGATCTGTACTCCAAAAACTACAAAGCACTTCTGAAAGAAACTGAGGAAGACACAAAGAGATGGAAAAACATTCCATGCTCATGGACTGGAAGAATAAATACTGTTAAAATGCCTATGCTACATTTAATGCAATCCCCATCAAAATACCATGGACTTCACAAAGTTGGAAGAAATAATCTTAAGATTTATATGGAACCAGAAAAGGGACGCTGAATAGCCAGAGGCATGTTGAAAAAGAAAACCAAAGCTGGGCGCATCACAATTCCAGACTTAAAGCTGTATTACAAAGCTGTGACAAAGCTTCGTAATACAGCTTTGTAATACACAATATTACAAATTTGTGACAAATACTTGTCATCAAGACAGTATAGTACTGGCACAAAAACAGACATATAGATCAATGCAACAGAAGAGAGAACCCAAAAATGGACCCTCAACAATATGGTCAACTAATATTCGACAAAGCAGGAAAGAATATCCAATGGAAAAAGGATAGTCTCTTCAACAAATGGTGTTGGGAAAATTGGACAGCCACATGCTGAAGAATGAAACTGGACCATTACACCATACACAAAGATACACTCAAGATGGTTGAATGATCTAAATGTGAGACAAGAATCCATTGAAATAAAAATAAACTTTGTGTATGACCTTTATAATGGAAAAAAGCCAAGACCAACCAAAAACTTTAATATATCAGCATATTTAAAAAGGGAAGCTTGTAAAGGTCTTTTAGAAGTAAAAAAGGTTCACTGGTTTAATTTCCAACCTCCCCTTTAAACCTATGAGAAAGATATAGAGAGAAGGGAAATCCTGAAATTCTTATATGCATTGGGTTAGGGTTAACTTTAAGACCAAAACTGCAGTTTTAACATTTTTTCACTACTCCAATGTTCAAATTCATTATATTTTTTAAGCCTAGAAAAACTTCAATTTGAATAAAGGTAGCTAGTATGAGAGTGGAAAATATTGAAGGTCTAATAGGGCAAATGACTTGTCTTCTAAAATTCATGTAACACTGGATAAATTACTCAGCATGTCTTCACTATTTCTACACTAAAATGGAAAGGTAAAAATGCCTGATAGAATTTTTCTCCCCTAATACCTAGTCATAAGGATCAAAAATTGTAAGACAAAAACAAAAAACAAAAACAAAAAAACACCGAATAGTAAAGAAGAGCAAAACAAAAACAAAAGCAAACCCCTTAACTACAACAACCAAAAAGGGGGCAGAAGTCAAGGTCACAAACATTGGTGGCCAATGTTCTAGGATATAAACACAAAATTCTAGAGTGGAGAAGAGTTGGGAGTGTAGCCAGGGTCCTAGCCCAGCTTAACCACCTTTTTTCCATATCACATATCGGGGTTGACAAAATCTTGGGAATTCTCACTAATAACCCTAAACCTGAAGAGGAACAAACAAAACAGCTGCTGTTACTTTTTCAACTTCTGACTGGGAAACAAAGAAAAGGGGTTGCCAGGGGGGCAGTGGAAAATAATGTTCCTGAGTACACACTGTACTAGGGAACCAGTCCAAACCCGAAAGAATTTCTCTATGGGAACAGGATACTTAGTCAAATCTCAGAAGAATATAGTCCTGAGAATCTAACAGCATGTTATTGCTACACCCATGGGACACAGAAAAAAACATATATATTAAGGAAAATAGCTTTTAAACTATAGGTCAGAAGGAAGAAAAGAAAACTGGACTTGACTATGGTGGTAAGAAGAGAGTGTCCCACACCCTCTATGAAGACAAACAGAAAGTCTGGACAAGGAGGTCCAAGCAAGAACAAGATTGATTAGAAACAGCATGGCAATCTGGCATACATATTACATTGATCAATCAGTCAATTAATCAATAAGAAAGGAATATAGCACACACAAAACAGTCAAGTGTAATTAATAGAAAACACAACTCAAAAAACAATAGTTTTCCATAAGAGTTTTGAGGTATATATTAACCTAATAAAAACATGGCTAGTCAATAAAATAAGAAAAGATGATAAAGAACAGGATTTTAAAAAGAAAGACAATTTAAAATCCACCATCAAAAACCAAATATTTAGGGCACTTGGGTAGTTCAGTCATTTAAGCATCCAACTCTCCTGCTCTCAGGGTCGTGAGTTCAAGCCCCACATTGGGCTCCCTGCTGGACATGGAGCCAACTTAAAAAAATAACCAAAAAACCCTGATAAATCACAAAACTGAAGTGATATAACTGAAAATTAGATTATTATAGAAATTTCAGATAATCACAAACAATACAAATGAAAATCATGTAAAGAAATAATTAGAAAGAAATCAAAATATGGAAGACCATCAAGAAAATAAGGATAATTTGTATTCTTGATATTAGTTTATCCTGAACAATGTATGGGTTACAAGTGGTGACCCCCCTCCACACACACACAATCAAAAATCTGTGTATAACTTCTGAGTCCCCAAAACTACTAACAGCCTACCACTGACCAGAAGTCCTACCAGTAACAAATAGTTGATTATTAAATATTTTGTATATCATATGTTATATTCTACAATAAAGTAAGCTAGTGAAAAAAATGTTAAGAAAATCATAAGGAATTAAAAGAATTATTCACCAGGATCAAGTGGGATTTATTCCTGAGTTGCAGCGGTGGTTCAATATTCACAAATCACTGATGCACTATAGTAATAAAAGAAGGGATAAGGACCATATGATCCTCTCAATGGATGCACAAAAGCCCTTGATAAAATACAGCATCTATTTTTTTTTAAAGATTTTATTTATTTATTCATGAGAAACACGGAGAGGAGAGAGAGAAAGAGAGAGGCAGAGACACAGGCAGAGGGAGAAGCAGGCTCCATGCAGGGAGCCTGTCGTGGGACTCAATCCCGGGTCTCCAGGATCACACCCTGGGCTGAAGGCGGCGCTAAACCGCTGAGCCACCAGGGCTGCTCTACAGCATCTATTCTTTATAAAAACCTTCAACAAAGCAGCTACAGATGGAACATATCTCAGTATCATACAGGCCATATATGAAAGACCCACAACTAATATCATCTTCAACGGGGAAAAAACTGAGAGCTTTTCTCCTAAGACCAGGAACATGACAGGAATGCCCACTCTCACTATTACCATTCAACATAGTACTAGAAGTCTTAGCCTCAGCAATCAAGACAACAAAAAGAAATAAAAGGCATCTGGGACACCTGGATGGCTCAGCGATTTAGCGCCTGCCTTCGGCCCAGGGCGTGATCCTGGGGTCCCAGGATCCAGTCCCACATCGGGCTCCCAGCGTGGAGCCTGTTTCTCACTCTGCCTGTGTCTCTGCCTCACTCTCTCTCTCTCTCTCTCTCATTAATAAATAAATTAAA
This sequence comes from Canis lupus baileyi, assembly GCF_048164855.1. NCBI lineage: Eukaryota > Metazoa > Chordata > Mammalia > Carnivora > Canidae > Canis > Canis lupus. Next base: position 37,696,123 of record NC_132848.1, read on the forward strand.
AATCTTTAAAACAGATAGATAATAAATAAATAAATAAATAAATAAATAAATAAATAAATGGCATCAAAATCAGCAAAGAAAGAGTAAAATTTTCACTATTTGCAGACAATATGTAGAAAACCCAAAAAGATTCCACCAAAATACTGCTACAAGTAATACATTAATTCAGCAAAGTCGCTAGATATAAAATCAATGTACAGAAATTTGTTGCCATTTCTATACATCAATAGCAAAGCAGTAGAAGACGAAATCAAGGAATCAATCCCATCAACAACTGCACCAAAAACCGTAAGATACCTAGGAATAAACCTAACCAAAGAGATAAAAGATCTGTACTCTGAAAACTATAGAACATGGATGAAAGAAGCTGAAGAGGACACAAAGAAATGGGAAAACATTCCATGTTCATGGATTGGAAGAACAAACATTGCTAAAAAGTCTATGCTACCCAAAGCAATCTACACATTTAATGCAATCTCTATCAAAATACCACCAGCATTTTTCACAGAGCTAGAACAAACAATCCTAAAATTTATGGAACCATAAAAGACCCCAAATAGCTAAAGCAGTCTTGAAAAAGAAAATCAAAGCTGGAAGCATCACACTGCCAGATTTCAAGATATGTTGCAAAGCTGTGATCACCCAGATAGTATAGTACTGGTACTAAAACAGACACATAGATCAGGGAAACAGAATAGAACCCAGAAATGGACCCACAACTCTCTGGTCAACTAATCTTCGACAAAGTAGGAAAGAATATCCAATGGAAAAAAGACAGTCTCTTCAACAAATGGTGTTGGGAAAACTGGACCATGACATGCAAAAGAATGAAACTAGACCACTTTCTTACACCATGCACAAAGATAAACTCAAAATGGATGAAAGACCTAAATGTGAGATAGGAAACCATCAAAATCCTAGAAGAGAACACAGGCAACAACTTCTTTGACCTTGGCGCCAGCAACTTCTTACTAGACATGTTGCTGGAGAGAAAGGGAACAAAAGCATAAATGAACTATTAGGACCTTATCAGAATAAAATGCTTTTGCACAGCAAAGGAAACAGTAAAACTAAAAGGCAGCCTAAGGAATAGGAGAAGATATTTGCAAATGATATATCAGATAAAGGGCTAGTATCCAAAATCTATAAAGAATTACAGTGCTATATTGTATTTATAGGGAAAAAAACCCACACAGAAGCAGGTAGGCACAGTTCAAACCTGTGTTAAGGGATCAAATATATATATATATGAAATGCTAAATGAACAAAGAAGGATGAAGATTGAAAGAGCCCAATAGTGACTCAGGAAAATTTGCCTCAGAATATTCAACAGCAAGATATACCTTAAACTTCCAAGATAAAAGTCATTAGCCACCTAAGCAAAAGAGTAAATTATCACTAACAGGGAAAAAATCAGGCTATCCTTTCACTTCTCTGCAACAGTAAAAGTATAGTTTACAAAATTTTGAACAAAAGAAAGGGAGCTCTAAACCTACTATATATACTCAGGCACGATCTTGGTAAGTACAAAAAGGCCATCATTTTCAAACATGAAATGACTCAGCACCCACAAGCACTTCCTAAACTGGGGAGGAGGGGTGTAGGATACACATGGGGGAGGGAGCAATTAAGTGATTATTCAAAAATAAGAACACAGGGCAGCCCGGGTGGCTCAGCGGTTTAGTGCCGCCTTCAGCCCAGGGAGTGATCCTGGAGACCCGGGATCGAGACCCATGTCAGGCTCCCTGCATGGAGCCTGCTTCTCCCTCTGCCTGTGTCTCTGCCTCTCTCTCTCTTTCCTCTGTGTATTCTCATGAATAAATAAATAAAATCTTAAAAAAAAATAACACAGAAAAATGCAGAAGTCACAGTAAAAGAACTATTCCTGAGCACTTAATATAACTGAATGTAAAACTAATTTAAGTAGTAAGAAAACCAGTATGAAGCACATGTGCAAATTGTGGTCACAGAACAGAATGAACTGTGATAATGAAAGGGAAGTGGAAGAAGGAGAGATGGAAAGTGCACAGTGCGGCTGTCTTCATCTTTCCTGGCTGGGAGCCAATAAACGGCTAAAACTGAAAACAATACTTAAAAGACAGGATACACTTAAAAATGACTAATATGGTAGGGGTGCCTATGTAGCTTGGTTGGTTGAGTATCTGACTCATGATTTTGGCTCAAGTCATGATCTCTTGGGTTGTGGGATCAAGCCCTGTATTGGGCTCCATGCTCATCATGGAGTCTGCTTGGGATTCTCTGCCTCTCTCTTTCCCTCTGCCCCTCCCCCTGCTTATTCATGCTCTCTCTCTAAATTAACCAGTTAATTAATTTTTTAAAGTGACTACTATGGTGAATTTTCTTATATTATTTTACAATAAAAAAAAGAAAAAGAGAGACTCAATGCTTTTTACCTTTTCTTAACAGAAGGAATTTGATATAAAATATTTGTAATTCAAATCCATTTTATTTTTCCTGTTAATTTACTCTTTTGCTTAGGTGGCTAATGACTTTTATCTTTGAAGTTTAGGGTATATCTTGCTGTTGAATATTCTGAGGCAAATTTTCCTGAGTCACTATTGGGCTCTTTCAATCTTCATCCTTCTTTGTTCATTTAGCATTTGTAATTCAAATCCATTTCATTTTTCCTGTTAAATAGATTTCCGTAGGCTAACTGGAATTTAAATAAAAACTTGAAAAAAAAAATAGATTTCATGGGACGCCTGGGTGGCTCAGTGGTTGAGCATCTGCCTTTGGCTCAGTTTGTGATCCTGGGGCCTGGGATCGAGTCCCGCATTGAGCTCCCCACAGGGAGTCTGCTTCTCCCTCTGCCTGTATCTCTGTCTGTGTGTCTCATGAATAAATAAAATGTTTTTAAAAATAATTTTCATTAAGTAATGTATAATAAATCCCATTTCTGTAACAGTATTTTTCATGTTTATCCACTCAATATTTTCGTATGTACAACTACAGAAAAGTATCTGAAATAATATTTAATGATGGTGATTACTAAATGATGAAGTTTATATGGTGATGTTTTAAAAAAACATGCTTTCTACATTTCTTTTTGGTCTCATTTTTTTTTTTTTTTTTAGCTCTAAAAGCTTATTTATATTTAGTTTCTAAACTGTGGTTAAATATGCAAAAAACCCTCAAACCCTTACATTTTAACCATTTTTAGGTGTACTGTTTGTTAGTATTAAGTACATTCACATTGTTGTGCAACCATCCATCTCCAGAAATTTTCCATGTTCTCTAAAAGAAACTGTACCCATTAAACACTAACACCCACTTCCATCTGTCCCTCTAGATCCTGGCAGCCAACATTCTACTTTCTTTCTTTGTAGATCTGACTATTCTAAGTATCTCACATAAGTGGAATCATATAAGATTTGTCTTTTGGGGGGCCCCTGGGCAGCTCAATGGTTCAGCATCTGCCTTTGGCTGAGGTCATGATCCCAGGGTCCTGGATTGGGCCCCACATCAGGCTCCCTGCCTAGTGGGGAGCCTACTCCTCCCTCCCACTTGTGCTCTCTCTTACTTTTGCTATCTCTCACTCTCAAAAATAAATCTTTATTTTTTTAATTTTTAAATTTATTTATTCAGAATTTATTTATTTTTATTCATGACAGACACACAGAGAGAGGCAGAGACATAGGCAGAGGAAGAAGCAGGCTCCCCGGGGGGAGCCTGATGTGGGACTGTATCCCAGGACCCCGGGATCACGACCTGAGCCAAAGGCAGATGTTCAACCACTGAGCCACCCAGGTGCCCCAATAAATAAAATCTTTAAAAAAAAAATTGTCTTTTTGTATCTGGTTTATTTCACTTAGCATAATGTCCTCCAGGTTCATTTGAGGTGGAGCAGGTACCAAAATTTCCTTCCTTTTTAAGGCTGAATAATATTCCTCGTTATGTATATACCACATTTTCCCTTGCTGCTTTCAAGATTCTATCTTTGACTTTTGGAGTTTAATTATCATGTATCTTCTCTGTGGGCTCTTTGGGCTCTTCCTGAGGTTCACTGAGCTTTGGAATTTGGTGAGCTTCTTAGATTTGTAAAACTATGTCTTTCCTCACATTGGTAAATTTTCAGCCATTATATCTTTAAGTAGATTATCGAAGAGGCAGATTATTCTGCCCCCTTCTCTGTCTCTTCTTTCTGGGACTACCAAAATGTGCATATTAATCTGCTTGATGATGTCCCATAAGTCCTTTAGGCTCTGATCTGTTCCATTTTCTTCATTCTTTCTTTTTTGCTCCTCAGTCTTGATAACTTCAAATGTCCTGGCTTTAAGTTCATTCTTTCTTGTCCCTGTATGAATCTATGAATCTGATGTTGAACTTCTCTAGTGTTTTTAAAATTCAGTTACTGTATTTTTCAGCTCCAGAATTTCTATTTGGTTCTTGATAATTTTTGCTCTTTGTTCAAATTCTCACTTTTTCATATATAATTTTCCTGATTTCTTTTGGTTCTTTGGTCTTCTTTTAGCTCTTTGAGTGTATTTAAGATAGTTGCTTTAAAGTCTTTGCTGAATGAGTGTACTGCATGTTTCTTTGGGGATATTTTTCAAGATTTATTTTGTTTCTTTGAATGGCCATGTTCTCAGTTTCTTTGTATGCCTTGTGATTTTTTTTTTTTCTGAAAATTTATCATTTGAAAAACAGCCACCTTTCCTAGTCTTTGCAGACTAGGATGAAAGATCTTCTTCATTAATTAGCAGTAACTTGAGCCTTTGGGAACAGTGCCAGGCCTAAGGCCTAAGGTCTTCTCGGGTCTTTTATAGGCATAAGTCCTATCTGGGCCTATGAATGTGCTTCTTCTTTTCTAATTTCCCCCTGGCTGATTTTATAGGTCTTAATTTCCCAGAGTCTTACCCCAGCTTATTCTCAAGACCTCAGATGTTGTACTGTACTCTTCTGTCCATAATTTCTTGTCCCAGGCATCTGCAAGTCTATACTCCCGTGCAGCTTTCAAGCGCCATGGTACTTACCACTGCCTTTCTCGCCTTCAGTCAGATCCAAACTATTTGCATATGTCCCAGTCTGTGCTCTGAGTCAGGCAAGAGAGAAGAACCCAATCCTTTGGACCACCCAGAAAGGCCAGAATATTGCATACTAGTTCTACTGTCTTTTCTGTCTCAAAGAAGGAACAGGAATGAGCCACCCTCTCCCATCTGCCCTGTACCACACCAGGGGTGGGGTGGTGTAAAGACAATTAAAAAGTAACAAAATTTCTTAATGTTTTGAATAAGGCTTTTTTTGAATGTGCATTAGGTTGACTGTTACAGATCTTTGACTAGTTTTCAGAGCTCCTATAAAGTTAATTTAGTCAGTCTATAGTTGTTAATTTGATGTTTCTGTGAAAGAATGAGAGCCTGGAGCATCCTAGTCTACCATCTTGCTGACACCTGTCTTTATTTGAATTTTAAAATGATAAACCTATACAATTTTACCTTCCAAAGAAAGACTTTAAAGAAAATAGAATTTTTATAGGGTAAAATAAAACTAACTTCAATTATGATGTGGAAGTATATGTTGGTTCGGTTGGAAATGTAACAGAAAGTCCAATTTATAGTGGCTTAATCAAACAGATTCTTGGTTCTCTCTTAAAAGGAGGCACTTCCTGTAACTGGTTCAGGTACAAGACAGTGTCATCGAAAACCCAAATTCAGACTCTCTGTTTCTTCATGTGTAATTCATGGTCAAAAGGCTCTAGACAACAAGGCAAAAGAAGGGAGTCAAGTAAGAATAGTACTTATCATCTGTCCCCTCTTACCAGAAAATCAAAACATAAAGTGTCTCTGAACCTCTCAGTGGATTTCCAACCTCACATGCAGGACACATGTGGACATTCCTGCCAGCAAGAGGGCTGAGAGCAAGGAAAGGAGAAAGAGATGAGAATGGTGATGGGGAAGCCAGCCCATAATGTTTGCCACAAAGGACTAAATTAAATTATCTCTTGAAAACAATTATTTCCAATGCTTTCTTGAGTCACAGTATTTCATGTAAATTTGCAGTTCACAAGCTTGGTGGGCAGTACTTAAGTCTTCAATCTCAGTTACCCATTACTTTCAATAGTCAGGGGAAAGTGGCATAAAAACTCCCTGTACCAACATTACACTAATATCTGACAAAATACTGTATTAGTGGGCAACTTAAAATAAATACATTCTTATTAATTTAAAAGTCAATCACTGAAATTTCTCAAGAGAATTATTTATTCAAGATCTGCCAATTCAAAAGTGGTTATATGTTTTAAAAAGTATGTGCTGTCAGCAGTTCAGTACACTTTTTGGTAATGATTATGTCTCTGCATGTTAGACATCAACCTGTTGTTAACTGATTAGAATACTTTATGTAGTTCATATGCTAAGAATCTAAGTCTGTATTTTCCAGATAGCAGTTATTTTAATCTTTTCAGAATTCTTTTTTTTTTCTTTTCAGAATTCTAAGGCAAAGTGGTAATTAGAATAAAATTATTTTAAAAGCAAACTCTCAACTCTCAGATATATATATTAACATGTTATTACATGGGACAAAATATAGAATTTTTAGATAGTATGGCTTTTTGTATTTCTACTTCTGATGATTCAAAAGTTAAAAGCTGGGGTGCCTGAATAGCTCAGTTAAGCAGCCAGCTCTTGATTTCAGCTCAGGTCATGATCTCAGGGTCCTGAGATCAAGCCCTGGAACAGGCTCCACGTTTAGTGTGGAGTCCACTTGAGATTCATTCCCTCTTCCTCCCCCTCCTCCCCACTCCCCTCCCCCTACTTGCCCACTCTTTTTCTCTCTCTAAAATAAATAAATCTTCAAAAGTTGTAACATTGTGACATTCAGTATCAACCAAAAAATGTCAGCTGCCCACCCTTGTACTGAATAAAGGTCAATAAATTCTTAAAAAGTAAACAAGCAACAGTAAGAAGGATATACATAGGCAATCTTTTGAAAACAATTCTACATCAATTACCCTCTTTAGTTTTTTCCAAGTCTACCTTCATTCCTTTATGGAACAAGGCAGGTTGTAAAACAGAAGGATATACATAGGCAATCTTTTGAAAACAATTCTACATCAATTACCCTCTTTAGTTTTTTCCAAGTCTACCTTCATTCCTTTATGGAACAAGGCAGGTTGTAAAACACACTGAAGATGACCTACTACTTGAAAGACAAGTAGGAGTTTGTCAGGTGCCTAAGTGGGAGAAGTGCTAGTCCAGAGACAGTCTCTCTTCAGAACAGAACAATCCCAAGCAAAGTTCCTAGTCTGCTCAAATCCCTGTTCCTCCCTCTACTTCTTCATTCTGGAGAGAATTCCAAAGCTCCCCCGCAACCAACCCCATCTTCCTTTTTTTTTTTTTTTTTTTAATTTTTATTTATTTATGATAGTCACAGAGAGAGAGAGAGAGAGAGAGAGAGAGAGAGGCAGAGACTCAGGCAGAGGGAGAAGCAGGCTCCATGCACCGGGAGCCCGACGTGGGATTCAATCCCGGGTCTCCAGGATCGCGCCCTGGGCCAAAGGCAGGCGCCAAACCGCTGCGCCACCCAGGGATCCCCCATCTTTCTTTTCTTTTCTTTTCTTTTCTTTTCTTTTCTTTTCTTTTCTTTTCTTTTCTTTTCTTTTCTTTTCTTTTTTCTTTCTTTTCTTTTCTTTTCTTTCTTTTCTTTTCTTTCTTTTCTTTTCTTTTTCTTTCTTTCTTTCTTTCCTTTCTTTCTTCCTTCCTTCCTTTTCTTCCTTTCCTTTCCTTTCCTTTCCCTTTCCCTTTCCTCCCTTTCCCTTTTCTTTCTTCTTTCTTTCTTTCTTTCTTTCTTTCTTTCTTTCTTTCTTTCTCTCTCTCTCTCTCTCTCTCTCTCTCTCTCTCTTTCTTTCTTTCTCTCTTTCTTTCTTTCTTTCTTTTTCTTTCTTAATCCCTGGGACATAGTGAGTGCTAACTACTTTCTGCTCTGGAATCCCTCAATTCTGGGGTCTTAAGTCCAAGGGAAGCTTCTCCCTTGTCTCTACCTCCTTTTTCTGAAAGACTTACTTATTCCTCATCACCACCCTGTCCATAACCATGTGACATTAAACAAGTCATGTAATTTCTCAGAGCATCGGGTAATCATTTATCTACAAGCATACCATGTTTTATTCACTTCATTTACTTCACTGATATGGTGGGGTTGTTTTGTTTTCCTAATTGAAGGTTTGTGGCAGCCCTGTGTCCAGTAAGTCTATCAGTGCCATCCTTCCAACAGCATTTCCTCACTTCATGTGTCTGTGTCACATTTTGATAATTTTTACAATATTTCATTATGATTTTTGACTTATTATTTTTGTTATGGTGATCTGTGATCAGTGATCTTTGTTGTTACTATTTTAATTGTTTTGGGGGGCCACAAACAACATCTGTATATAACATGTTGAACTTAACTGATAAATGCTGTGAGTGTTCTGACTGCTTCACCAACCGCCATTCCCCCGTCTGCCCTCCTCTCCTCAGGCCTCCCTATTCCCCGACACACAACACTATTGAAATCAAGCCAATTAATAACCCTACAATGCTCTCTACATGTTCAAGTAAAAGCAAGAGGAAGACATTGAGGAAGGCATGTCGAAAGCCAAGATATGCCAAAAGCTAGGCATCTTATACCAAAGAGTTAGCCAAGCTGTGAATACAAAGGAAAAGTTCTTGAAGGAAATTAAAAGTGCTATTACAGTGAGTATATGAATGATAAGAATGCAAAACAGCCTTATTACTGATATGGAGAAATAGTGGTCTGGATAGAAGATCAAGCCAGCCAAAACATTCCCTTAAGTCAAAGCCTAAACAAGCAAGGCTCTAAACTCTTTTTAATTGTATGAAAGCTAAAAGAGGAAAGGAAGCTATAGAAGAAAAGTTTGAAGCTAGCAGAGGATGGCTTATGAGGTTTAAGGAAAGAAGCCATTTCCATAACATAAAAGTAGGAGGTGATGCCCCAAATGCTGATGTAGAAGCTGCAACAAATTATCCAGAAAGTCTAGGTAAGATAATGAAGGTGATTACACTAAACAAAAGATGTTCAATGTAGATGAAATGTCTATTATTGGAAGAAGATGCCACCAGGACTTCATAGCTAGAGAGAAATCAATGCCTAGCTTCAAAGCTTCAGAGGACAGGCTGATTCTCTCATTAGGTGGTGCTGGTGACTTAAACTGCAGCCAATGCTCATTTACCATTCCCAAAATCCTAGGGACCTTTAAGAATTATGCTAACAGGAAATACAACTTAGTATTTTAACTGTTACAGTAAATGTAAATGCTAATATTCAGTCTAGGATTTTGAATAGGTAACCATAAGTGAGACTAGTTTATTATTTTCCTTTGCAATGCAAACAAACAAAATCAGCAGTACACTATAAGAAAAACATCCCATGGCCAAATGTAGTTTATTTTAGTAATCTAAAGATTATCACTTTTTAAAAAAGATTTTATTTATTTATTCATGAAAGACACCAAGAGAGAGAGGCAGAGGGAGAAGCAGGCTCCATGCAGGAAGCCTGACGTGGAACTCGATCCTGGGACTCCAAGATCACACCCTGGGCCAAAAGCAGATGCTCAACTGCTGAGCCACCTGGTGTCCCAAGATTATCATTTTTTTTTCCCTTTATTAATCACATGATCCTTTTTTGATATATCAAACTCCATAGATACTAAAAGTTCATTTGACAAAATTCAACATCTACCTTTAAATATAATTGTATGGAACAGATGAATATTTTCTTAAAATGATAAGATATATGTATCTCAACCCAAGCCAGCAACATTTTGCTTAATGAAACACTAGAAGCATTCTCATTTAAAATGAGGACTAAGATGAAAATGTTTACTACCATTGCTATTATTTAGCATTGTACTAAAGGTGACACCCAAATTCAATGAGACAAGGCAAAATAAAATTATAAAGATTGTTAAGGAAGAAATAATATTTATAGATAATATGATTATGTATCTGGAAAACCCAAGAAAATGAAATGAAAAACCATTACAAACAATAAGGAAATGGAAACGGGCAGTTTTTAGGCCACAAAATAGAATGAACTAAATAATACAAATACAAACTTAAATCCTTCTATTTAAACTAAGTCGGATAAGAAAAGGAAAGTACTCTTTGAAATAAAATAAGACTCAAATTCTTACACAGCTAACCCCAGGTAAGTGAATAATCACTTTTAACCACTGACAGGAAAAAGAAAAACCACAAAGTAATTTTCTAAAATCAACACTACTAAGTGATTATATATACTCACACCCTAAAAGAGGTATTATCAGAAACCCTCAATCTAAAAAAAAATGTGCTCATAACATATAAGTTGAGGTATATCAATGAATAGATCTCAATTTATACTCAAATGTATTTTAAAATAAAATATCTAGATCATTTTCTAAAAAAAGAAATGCATTTTAGTAGCTTTCAAAAAACAGTAAATACCAATGCAGCTAATAACATTTCTCATATCTGAAAAGATGAATCTTCTGGGGAAAAGCACAAGGGGGACAAGAAAAAAACAATCACTCTGTAGCAGTACAAACTACAACACAGCTTAACATGAAGTATCCGGTGGAGATGAAGTATTGTATTGCTCCTCAAACTATTCTAAGAACTGGTCTGAGATTTTCAATCCGGCATACAGAATGCAACAGATAAAATACTTTTTAAAATAGTCCAACAAGAGGATGTGGAGAAAGGGGAACCCTCTTGCAGTGTTGGTGGGAATGTGAACTAGTGCAGCCACTCTGGAAAACTGTGTGGAGGTTCCTCAAAGAGTTAAAAATAGATCTGCCCTGCGACCCAGCAATTGCACTGCTCGGGATTTACCCCAAAGATACAGATGCAGTAAAACACCGGAACACCTGCACCCCAATGTTTATAGCAGCGATGTCCACAATAGCCAAACTGGAAGGAGCCTCGGTGTCCATCGAAAGATGAATGGATAAAGAAGATGTGGTCTATGTATACAATAGAATATTACTCAGCCATTAGAAATGACAAATACCCACCATTTGCTTCGATGTGGATGGAACTGGAAGGTATTATGCTGAGTGAAATAAGTCAATCAGAGAAGGACAAACATTATATGGTCTCATTCATCTGGGGAATATAAAAAATAGTGAAAGGGAATAAAGGGGAAAGGAGAGAAAATGAGTGAAAGTATCAGTGAGGATGACAGAACATAACAGATTCCTAACTCTGGGAAACAAACAAGGGGTAGTAAAAAGGTAGGTGGGCAGGGGGTTGGGATGACTCGGTGACAGGCACTGAGTGGGGGGCACTTGACAGGATGAGCACTGGGTGTTATGCTATATGTTGGCAAATTGAACTCCAATAAAAAAAAAAAATCTTGTTGGTAAGGTTGGTGTTTGATGAGGAAAAAATAAAAAAAATAAAGTAAAATAAAATAATAAAATAAAATAAATAAAATAAAAAAATAAAATAAAATATAAAATAGTCCAACAAAAAGGCTATATAGACTGGGGAGCTCTCATGCCTTCAGCAGGATACCCTACCTTGACATTTTACAAGTCAAATTCTAATACAGTCAATACACTTGAATCTAAGAAAATGAAACTCAAGAAAAACTAACCATCAATAGTCAGCTAGAGTTTCTCAAATTGGAGAAAATGAGCCTCCAGAAAAAACTATCATAACAGCCAACTAATTAAATTTTAATTAAATGTTTGCCCCAACAAGGCAAACATTTATATTACAGCCAATTAAATAATTTCCTTGCTTTGCTTCCCTGTCTTTTCTATAAAGACCTCTGCTCTAGGCCCCACCTGCAGAGCACACCCCTAACCATTTTCAGATTTGGTGCTGGCCTACTGGAGTCACTGTTTGTTCAAATAAATTTTTCAAAATTTATCTTCTTATTTTTAAGAATTTTATTTATTTATTCATGAGACAGAGAGAGAGAGAGGCAGAGACATAGGCAGAAGGAGAAGCAGGCTTCCTGTGGGGAGCCTGATGCGGGACTTGATCCCAGGACCCCAGGATCACGACCTGAGTCAAAGGCAGACACTCAACCACTGAGCCACCCAGGTGCCCCAATTTATCTTTTTACAATACCATTAGAAAACATTAGAAATGAAATAAGACAAACATACAAAATCCAAATCCAAATGTTTTAAGTTATAATTGAACTTGATAAAATTAATAATCTGACAACTACCATACAGGTTTTAAATACTGTTTCTATACTAACATGTGTTAGAGAACCAATACTAAGCAGTTTGAGTACTGCAGGGCTAGAGCTTGCTCCACTGACACTTTCCTCCAGCCTCTTGCTCCAAAGCCCTAAACAGACATTGGAGGAAGCCCTAGGCTCAGCACCAAAGCACTGCAAACACAATGCTTGAAACATACTGCCTCAAGCACAGCTGGCTACCAAGTCCCATTGTGAGATAAGCATCTGCAAATCCATTCTACCAAGATTTCTCTTCCAACAACTTTTTCCTAGAAACTTAAAAAAAAAAATGGCATGTGGAAATTATGTATATGGTGGAATGAGTTTCTCATCTCAAATCTCATCTCTTTCTCAAAAAACAGAACAGAAAACCAACAGCTAGGTGAGTACTTGCTGCATTTTTATCTATCAATCATTTAATCTCTTCAACACATTTCTCTGGTTAACATCAGGTACTGGATTTATATTAAAAATGAAAAATATATCAAGCAAATAAATATACTTCAGTCAGAGATCTCAAAGATTCACTCATTTCTAATCTTCCAAAAGTTTTCCATCACTAAAAATGATATGGCTTTCTAGCAATCCACATTAGAAATTGCTTTATTTACTCAATTTGAACAAGAAAGGATAACCTTGGATTTGCGCATAATCTGAACATGTGTGAATGAACTGAACACCTGTTGACTTTATCTACCATTATTTCTCCAAATGTAAATGTTATGGTGCCACAAAGTCATTTCACCCAAGTAGGTCCACTATTTGATAAAATTATATTTAGTTTTCCTTTGGCTATAAGATTTCCTCTCTGTTATAAACATTCAGACAGATTTGTTTCAAACGAATAGACATTTGCATCTGATAAAATTTTTGTTTTCCTCATTAAGAAAAATCCTATGGGGGTGCCTGGGTGGTTCAGTCAGTTAAGCATCCAAGCATCCAACTCTTGATTTCTGCTCAGGTCATGATCTTAGGGTCATGAGATTGAGCCCTGTGTCATGCCGTCTTGGGCTCTATACTCAGTAAGAAGTTGGCTTGAGATTCTCTCTCCCTCTGTCCCTCCCTACGCTCTCTCTCAAATCTTTAAAAAGAAAGAAAAATCCTATGAAAGTAAACTATAAATCTACCCACTTTAAACAAGTAATCTTGAGTATCTCTCATTTTATTAATTCTTCACCTTTTTGCTCCATAGCATATATTAGTAAATCAAGATATAAAACCCCAAGATTATTTAACTAGGTAGCTAGACCCTCAACTATAAGTCCAATATCTTAACAGTCACAAATGGCTAAAAATATTAATAAAAAATGTCAGAGAAAATTTAACATTTTGGGGAAGGAAAAAAGCCTCTGGAAAACCTAATCACAGTGCCATAGGAGAATGCATCTTGTTACTTCTAGAATCAGAAACATGGTTTCAAGTCTAAGTCTTACGATGGCCTAGGAATAAAAGCCATGGACAAGTTACCGGATTTTTCTTGGCCTCAGTTTTTCTACTCAGGCCCTTCATAGGGATGTTGTAAAGGAAAAACAAGAAAGTATATAAAATGAATTGAAAATGTGAATCCATACACTGAAGGTACCTAGTTAGAAATATAACTATGCTTGGGCACCTGGGTGGCTCAGTGGTTCAGCGTCTGCTTTTGGCTCAGGTCCTGATCCCAGGGTCAATCCTGGGGATCAAGTCCTGCACTGGGCTCCCTGAAGAGAGCCTGCTTCTCCCTCTGCCTCTGTCTCTGCCTCTGTGTGTCTCATGAATAAATAAAAACAATTAAAAAAATAAATATAACTATGCTTTACATCCAGCTGTTAGGGATTCACCCACAAGCAGCAAGCAGCACCAAGTACCAGACTGCTTACTACCACACTGAGCAATGACAATGACTTTCCAGTTTTAGTTTCAACCTTCTGGAAGGCATAAACATTTCATCTTTAGAAGTGCCACAGAAAGAGGAGAGAATAGGGAAAAAGAAAAGCTACACTGAAAAAGAATTACTGAGGCAAAATGGTTGCTTATTACAAGTCAAGGGGCTATTTGAGGTTCAAAGAGCACTACCAACCAAAGCAAATGAAAATACATATTTTCATATGTACCCATATATATCTGGGCTAAATTAGGAACCATTAACAGCAAGTTAAAAGAAACTGTTACACCAACATAAGAACCGAATAGAAAAAGTAAAGCCACAGGCTACAAAATGTTACAAATATGAATGAAAAAGAGTAGCCACATGTACAACTGAGTGCCTTTCCCACCCCACCCCCCACCTTCCCACAAAACAGTAAGGTTGAAGAGGAACAGGAATACAGCTCTGTCATTACTCTCCTTTAGATAGGAACACACCTGAACATCTCGCTCCCTCTGAGAAAACAGGGAATACAGGTTTAGATCTTTCAGAACGATGAGACAGAGATGCTTGAAAACAGGACTCGCAATGTAGAGTATATCCACGTGACTGAGATGAGTACTGGAAATTGTGCTAGGTTAATGGAAATTTGAACATACGACTTCTAGAAATGTTATTAACCATTGTATTACACAGCTATCAAAAATACTTTTTAACCATTTCTATTATAAAACACATTATGTCTGATATGTAGTTACACATTCAGAGTGCAAAGAAAATCATCCTACTGTCACTTCTTACTGTATCTAAAAACTTTAAAACTTACTAGATTCCACTGTCATCTGAAGCAAACTATCAATGACATTAGAGAGGAGTCCTTTACTGGAGATTCTTAGATGATTCAGTATTACCGGAACAGCTTGATACTCCAAAAACAAGACTTTTCCTTCATCTGTCTTCAAGTCCAAACATAGAGAATCAAAAGCCTGAGCCAGGTAGTCAGCTGAAAAACAGTACATAAAATCAACTGACATTATCAGTCAGGAGTATAGTTGGTAATCAGAAACAAAAGAAAGATAAAACCACCATTTAAATTCAAAAGGGAAACAAAAATAAAATGACCAGAGATCACCGGCTAAATTTAAAATGTTAGAACCCAAAGGCTTGAAACATGAAGAGGAATTACACCATGATGGGGTAAATTTCATTCATATTTTAATATCCAAATAACAATAAATTCCATTTTTAAAGAAAAAAGTTGATATTTAATAGTAAAGACCGTAAATAATGTTTATTTTCCATATTTGATAACTGCCATATGCTTCCAAAAGCATATTTATCTTTACCTAGCTTTTGAGATATTTTTTTGTTGCTAAGTAACTTTATGAAAATTTTTAAACAAGGATTTTTAATCTCTTAATAAAAATCAAACAGCCATTCAAAAGACAACTTCAAAGAACTAGATGTGCTCTGGTGTATTACCTTTTGTGATATATCTGCCATTAATGCAGCAAGGTTTTGCCAAGGCCAATGTTATGATGGAATCCATTAGATTAGAGTCCCTGGAACTCTCTTAAAGATGATTGGGAAGCTTAAAGCCAGGATTGAGAAGCATTAATTTAACCAGAATCAATGCAAGTGAGATATTAAGATACTTAAATTGTTACACTTCAATACACTAAACCCAAATCAGTAGTCTTACAACAATTTTACATTGTGCTTTTAATTGTACAAGAATACTCCAGTTTCCTAAACTCCTTCAATATACTATGGAAAGGAATTTTTTAAAAAAAGTGTTTGTGCTGTTCAAATACTAGTGAGCTAATTTTTCTACTGAGATTTCTGTTTAAAGAAGCCTTGAGAGTACTTTGAAAGACTGAAAATATGACAGAGTCACCTCCATTAAAATTTACTATCTTCTGGTTGATGTGTTGCATTTCATTCAAATTCCTAATTAAGAATGAGTAGCTGAAAATAACCGGTGTGAAATACCTATGAAAGAATTGAAATGCATAAACACATATTAAAATACATATGAAAGAATTTTGAGAAATTAAAATCTGTGCCTCAATTTATAGTATATTCTATTCTTACTTTTGGTAGAATTTAGTTCAAGGAACACTGCTACTATTACACTTACTTTTTGTGATTAAATAAAATATTGCAAACGAGTGTTAGGGTAAGCAAAGCTGCTGGATTCTGTTCAGGTTTACCTCATTAGGAACCTATCCTTATTTAGCAAAAAAATCAGTAGAAGAGTATATACATTAATTCTGAACTCAATTCTTCACAGAAAAGTGTTTATCACAGTGCCACCTGCTGTATTTGACACAGATTACTTCACTTCTCATTAATATATTATGAGATTAAATAAGCTAAATGCTATATGATACAGCAAATTTATAAACTTAAAAAATTGTCCCTTATTAACTTGGGGAGGGGGAGATGGTATTTGGTGATTTTTTTTTTTAAGTTGACTTATCTTTTAGGGAAAAGTAAAAGAATCATATTCTTATTTTCATTTCTCTACTAGTGAAGATTTTCTAAAAATCAAGACCAATTTAACTTCTAAGAGAGTATTTTAAGTAATTTGAGTTACCAATTTTACCAAAACTGGTTGTTGTCTTAAGCAACAAGTGTTTGGTGGTTTATTATGAAACAATAGAAATCCAACGCAGCCTAAGAGACCTCAATTCTGATCTCAAGTAAAACCAACTCTTAGAAGTTAGATAAAATAAATAATAATGTTTATGATAATGATAGCAGCTAATGCTTACTATATGTCACATTCTTTTCTAAACTTTCACATCAATTCTAATTTAATCTTCAAAAAAATGTGGTGAAACACAGAAAAGAAGGGACTTGCCCAATGTCACATCCTTAGTTATCTGACTGTAAAACTGAAGTTCTTAATACTACATTGTTCCTGCTATCTGAGAATGGCAATAATTCCTACATTTCTACAGGCCTCAAGTATAAATAAATACATAACTTATAAATATATAAGTCTGCGTAAGTTGGGGGCCAAGTGTTGCAGGAGCAGGACAGCACAACTGGCCGATGCACACAACTAAACGGGGAGAGAGTCTAATGAGAAAGACAAGAAATCTGTCCCTAAAACAATACTATTAGATAAGATTCTTATCTTTCAGTTCTCATATCTTTACATAGATCAAATTAGTATGTACATACTGAAGGTTTTATTAATTAAAATATTTTTACATTGACTGCCACACCTACATACTTAAAAATTGCTAATAACATATAATATCCTACTCTCCTCATGTGACACTGTTAAAGCTCGGAATATTTAGGGTCAAGAAAAGATCTAGGTCCCTTACAAATGCCTGACCCTCAATTTGCTCTTTTGTAAAAATGACATCATCATCTACCTCTTAAGGTTACTGTGGGGAATAAATTTGAAAAAACCAAATGAATGATTAGAAAAATGTCAACAACAGTGCAAGAACTTATTTCCTTCACTATTCCAATTGTGGGTTTGTCAATTATTTATCCTTTGTCATTATTAGACAGCACAGGTTATGATACATTTTGGTGATTCCTGTAAGCAGAACGCACTTCAAAAATGGTAAGCTACAACACAATCAAAACTGTACTTGTTTCAACTCTGAACTAGACACCACAAAGTTAGTACCTCTGGTTACTAGAGGGGAGGTGGTAGAGGGGTGGGGATAGAGTGAAATAGGTGATGGGGATTAAGGAGGGCACTTGTCATGATGAGCAATGGATGACACATGGAAATGCTGAATCACTCTATTGTACCCCAAAAGTTACATAACACTGTATGTTAACTAATGGAATTAAAATAAGAACTTAAAAAAAATCCCACATTTCTAAAGATAGTTTTGGTAAATATTATATATTAATCTTAGAAATGAACTATTGCATTATAATTTGAAATACTGAATATCGAAATATTGTATTATAATTGGAAAATACATGAATTTTATCAATAAAGACTTAGTTGGCATTATATTCAATTACTTTATTTTTGTGAGTGTAATGGATATAAGACTATACCTTACAGTTAAATTTTATTTCTGAGGATCAGTGTAGCACAGTGACTAAGAGTGCAGACTTAACCTCTCTATGCCTCAATTTCCTCATTTATAAAATTGAGATGTTAATGACATTTTATAACCTTGTTATAAGAATTAAATGAGTTGGTACACATAAAGTGCTTGGCCCATAACACAGGAAATGCTATGTAAGTATTTATTATTATTTCTTTCATTATCTCAGGAGTACCGGCTCTTAGGAAGTCACACAATAGGGTCAAGAGGGTGGGCTCTAGATATGGATAGAGGTGAGCTGAACCAGACTCTGTCAAATACTGGCTGTGTGGCCTTGACACAATTATCTAACTTCTATAAACTAATAACCACTAATATAGGAATAATAATATTCAGAGACAATCTATAAAGGGCTTAGCATTATAGCATCAAATTTATACCAAGTATTATGTTTTTGAACAACCTATTTGCACTGTCTATTCAATGGAAATCAGGTATTATCTTACAAATATATTTATTTAGGTTACTGAGTATTTAATATTACCTAACACATTTATCTACTTCCTCTTTACTTTTTATAATAAATTTATTCATCTTGTAATGTATACTTTTCTTTTTATAAATAGAAAATATCTTCTTACCAGAGTTTTTTTTTGTTTTTGTTTTGTTTTGTTTTTTTATTTCTTACCAGAGTTAAGACAAGTCTGTTACTCTAAGAGTTTTTATGTATGAAATTTTAGTTCTTCCAAATTTGCTGCAGCACATAAGACAATATATCTAACTTTTATTTTTCTCTATACTTTTAATTATTTCCCTTAATTGTATTTAACACATGTCTTTTTCCTTTTCTGTTCTTTTACTTGGCTGGCTTTGCTCTATCCCAAGAGACTATAAACTAAGGTCCACCAGCTGTCTTTCCAACCCTCAGCCTACTGAACCTCTAGAGCACCTGACAATGAAGGCAGAAAACACAAGGTCAAGAAGGATCAGTTCATTAGCTCTAGAATTTGATACCAATGTGAATTTCACCTTTCGTCCATTCAGCTTTTTTAACATTAATTTTCTCTCCCTGAAAGTGTTCCTCAGGGTAATATGAACCTTCATAAGGTATTACAATTTTGCCTCAGAAACTGAAAGACAGCATTTCCCAAATTGTTCTTTGCAGAAAATTAGTGCTGCATATCACTTTTCCAAAAAGGGTTTGGAAGTTAAGTAAGTTTCGGAAATGTCGCATAAAAGTGTATTCAAGTTTTATAGATTCATAAAGCCCACTAGTAATGAAATTAAAGTACTGGCATTATTAAGTTTTAGTTACTCCCAAATTTCTCAAACATTTTTAACTGAAGGCCATAACAGTGAATTGAATGAAAACTAATCACAGATGTGTTTGTCATAAATGGCAAATTAGGAATGGTTTTACAACTTTAGAGAACCGTATTATTGCTTTATATGCTTTGTTAATCAAAATTAGGAGAGGATCATGGGTGGTAATTTTTTTTTAAGATTTTATTTATTTATCCATGAGAGACACAGAGAGAGGGGCAGAGATATAGGCAGGGGGAGAAGTAGGCTCCTAACGTGGGACTTGATCCCAGGACCCCGGGATCACAACTGACTCTTGATTTTGGCTCAGGTCATGATATCATAGTGGTGAGACAGAGCCCTGTGTTGGGCTCTGAGCTTAGCCCGGAGTCTGCTTGGAATTCCCTTCTTCTCCCTCTGCACCCATCCTGGCTTGCTCTCTAAAATAAATATATATATTTTAAAAAGTGTTATGATATAATTTGTATGTTTTTAAAAGAAGATAAAAGTAATGTGCTTTGAGAGGTTGATAACACCATTTGAGGAGCAGCTTGTGACTGTACCACATGTTATTCTGTTGAATAACTCACTGTTCTTGCATGCCATGCTCTTCCATAATTCCAAACTCTGGCTCATACTGTTCCTTGAGGAATGGCCTTCTTTATTTTCTGCCTATAAAATCCTACACATCCCTGATAGTCCAGCTCAAATCCTAACTCCTTATACTAAATCCTCTCCTGATCTCCTAATTATACCACCAGAACTAATTTTTATCATCTCTCTTTAACCAGAAGCACATTATTTAAACTTCTGTATCAATAATAAGATGAAGCAGAAAAATATTTACAACCTACTTACCCAACAGACTCTAAGGACTTTGAAAGCAAGAACTGTCCTATAATTCTTTCTTCAAAAAGTGACTTACATAAGAAAGCAACCAATTCACTAATTCAATATATATATATTAAGTGCAAATTGTGTCATTTCTGGACTTAATATTCCTATTGCCCTATTTTAGTGTTTTAGAAGTACTCAT
This sequence comes from Canis lupus baileyi, assembly GCF_048164855.1. NCBI lineage: Eukaryota > Metazoa > Chordata > Mammalia > Carnivora > Canidae > Canis > Canis lupus. The sequence goes on from NC_132848.1 coordinate 37,716,539, forward strand.
TTTTATTATATATCATGACTATTTCAATTTAACTTTAAAATTTTATTTTTATTTTTTAAACAAAAATACAGTTGATGTATAATGTTACAATTGTTTCAGGGTTGTGAGATTAAGCCTTGCATCATGGAGCCTGCTTGAGATTTTCTCCCCCTCTGCCCTCCCCCGCCCTAAAAAGTCCTTTATTTCTGTCATTTAATCTCAGCAATAATCTTTATTACTCTGTCCATTCATCTATTATTTACCCAGATCTTGTTTTTTTAAGATTTTATTTATTCTTAGAGGGAGTGCATGTGAGCAAATGCAAGTGGAAGAAGGGGCAGAGGGAGAGGGAGAATATCTTTATTTATGCCCTATTATATTTCACAAAGAAATGAAGTTTACAGATACCATACTAGATTTATATCCAAATTTTACACTCTTTGTTTTACTTATATTAACAAGATTTCTTTACATATATGATTGCTGTTAGTGATATTCACAGTAGTCATGATATACAGCCATGGGTAGTCATAGATAGTAATGATAATATTGAAAGTCAACAGACTGTGAATTTCTTTGAAGCTCATTTTCTGAAACACAAATTTTATCAGGCTACTATAACAAATATCAGAGACTGTGTAGCTCACATACAACAGGAATTTTTTTGCTCACAGTTCTGGAGTCGGTGAAGTCCAAGACAAAGTTGCCAGTATGGTCGCCAGTATGGTGAAGACCCTCTTTCTGGTTCACAGCCTGTACCTTCTTTCTCACTGTGTCCTCACAAGGTGAAAAGCTAGAGATCTCTGTGGAGATTCTTTTATAAGGGCAGTAATCCCATTCATGAGGGCTCCACCCTCACGATCTAAGCACCTTCTAAAGGCCCCAACTAGTATTACCATCATCTTTAAGGGTCAGCATTTCACCATATGAATTTTGCAGGAGACATAAATATTCAGAACCCAGCATATGATATTCAATAAATTTCTTAGCTAGTTTTATTGAATGTCCTTGATTTATATAGAGTGAATGAATGAATGAATAGTTTTCTGTATTCCTTCTGGACATTCATCTTTTTTTTTTTTTAATGACTCACTGAAGATGGTCAGCATGTCCAATACTCTACTGCACAGAAGTGGTATTGAGTCCCACATCGGGCTCCCTGCATGGAGCCTGCTTCTCCCTCTGCCTGTGTCTTTGCCTCTCTCTCATTCTGTGTCTACCATGAATAAATTAATAAAATCTTTAAAAGATAAATAAATAAAAAATAAAAATGGAAAACATATTTGGCTATGTAAGAATTATTTCATTACGTAGAATTCCCTTCTGTTTATGAAAAACTATATCATAAGCACATGTGAAAGCTTACCTTGAGTGACTGTTTTGAGAACAATTAAAGTTGATAAAAATCTCAATGGTAAATTGGAGCTTTTAAAGAAAGCAGCTGTCTTTGGTTTATTCTCCACTGAATGTTCTAAAGAATTATCCTGAATTCCCTTAGTTACTACTCCTTTGAATATGTCTTCACCCAATCTCCTCAATGTTGATGTCATGGTTGAATGCTGTCAAAAATATGTACCATCTTAATATATTTACTTATATCCATGATATATTTCAAATACGACAATCAAATATAGAAACTAAAAATGTCGATTTTTTCTAATTAAAAAATGGGTTAGAAATATGCAAGATTAAAAAGAAGTAATTTTATAATCAACTTTTCTAAATTATTTATGACTTTTCCTAAAAGAAATGAGCAGCCTACAAGAATTAAGAAATTGGAGATGTAATTTTCTAAGAACAAAATTAGGAGAATTGAGTCAAGATTCAATTTGAAAATGTTTAAGAACATAAGATCATGATATGTTTCTGGCACATACAAATCAAAGGAGCAGAGACACTATAGGTTCTTCACACTCCTCCACCATTACTGACAAATGGCTTGTTTGGGTATATCTTACAGTGTTGGCTTATAAAATGATCACCTAGGGCCTTCCTGTTTTATAGATCACTATGATCATAACCATCACAGTAATTTTGATAACTTTTAACAATTGCAGAAGAACAAGACACTAGGTTAGAATCATGGATAATTCTCATGATGAATAAACTAAAACAAGACAATGGGCAAAACAGAAATACTGACATAAATACTTCTAAAATAATATAGGCTTAAAAAAATAAAATAATATAGGCTTTTATGATATTCCATATATATTTTAAGAACCAAGTAAAGGAAAATCATTTTACAGAGAAGAGTGCATGAGCTAGACTCAGAAGTAGCTTAAATATAGGTAACAAGTATTTGCTTTAGAATTTCAATATATTAAAATTAGAGAGATATGGACACGTGGGTAGCTCAGTTAAGTGTCTCTTGATCTCAGCTCAGGTCATGATCTCAGGGTTGTGAGATCAAGCCCTGTGTCAGGATCCACACTGGGTGTGGAGCCTGCTTGAAATTCTCTCATTTTCTGCCCTCCTCCACTCCCTCCCTAATTATAATAACAATAATAATAATACATTAAGATTAGAGAGATATATTGAGATTTTATGGGTATCAAAAGGCACAATGTTTCGGTGGTGAGTGGCATAACAAATGCAATCTAATTTAAATATATGGCCAATAAACTTTAAATTTGAAAAGGAATACTTATATACTATTGGTGGAAATATAAGTTGGTATAGCCACTGTGGAAAACAGTATGGAGGTTTCTCAAAAAATGAAAAAAAGAAATACCACACTACCCAGTAATTCTATTAGTTATTTACTCAAACAAAACAAAAACATTAATTTGAAAAGATGTGTAGGGCAGCCCAGATGGCTCAGCGGTTTAGTGCCACCTTCAGCCCAGGACGTGATCCTGGAGACCCAGGATCTGAGTCCCACATCAGACTCCCTGCATGGAGCCTGCTTCTCCCTCTTCTTGTGTCTCTGCCTCTCTCTGTGTGTCTCTCATGAATAAATATATAAAATCTTTAAAAAGAAAAAAAAAAAAGATGTGTATACTCCTTTGTTTATTGCAGCACTAATTTACAAGAGCCGAAATATGGAAGCAACCTAAGTGTCCATTAACAGGTAACTGGATAAGATGTGGTGTGTGTGTTTATATACATATATATACACATATACATATACATACATACATACACAAACACACAATGGAATATTATGCTGCCAAAAAAACAGATGAGATTTTGCCATTTGTGACAACATGGATGGACCTAAAGAGTATTATGCTAAGTGAAATAAGTCAGATTGAGAAAGACTGTGATTTAACTGCTATATGGAATCTTAAAAAAAAAAAAAAGGAATAAACAAACAAAAAGCAGAATCAACCTTTAAATATAGAGAATAAGCTGATGGTTGCCAGAGGGAAGAGAGGTGAAAAGAAGGGCAAGATGGGTGAAGGGGAATGGGAGATACAAGCTTCCAGTTATGGAAGGAATAAGTCACACTAATCAAGGCACAGCACAGGGAATATAGTCAATGATGCTGCAATAGTGTTATAGAGTGACAGATGGTACTTATACTTCATGATGAGCAGAGCATACGTACAGATAATTTGAACCAGTACGTTGTATACCCAAAACTAATGTTAACACTGTGCATCAACTATATTCAAATTAAAAAAAAAAAACTAAGTTTTTACAATCATTAGGAAAAGATAATATGTATGTATGTGTTCTAAAACTTTGGTATAAAAATAGAAGAAAATATTAGAAATTCTACAAGTTTGTTAATGCCTCACATTTCTCAGACTTGGAGTTGAAAAAGCTGACAACCTGGCAAATGCAGACAAAAAAGACCCAACATAAGCTTGTTCTCTCTAGCCAAAAGGCTAGGAAAAGAGCAGCCTTGCAAGACCAAAAACGTTTTTAAAATTTTTATTTAGATTTTTTTTTTAAGATTTTATTTATTTACTCATAACAGACACACAGAAAGAGAGGCAGAGACACAGGCAGAGGAAGAAGCAGGCTCCATGCAGGGAGCCCGACGTGGGACCTGATCCCGGGTGTCCAGGATCACACCCTGGACTGAAGGCGGCGTTAAACCACTGAGCCACCTGGGCTGCCCTAAAATTTTATTTAGAGAGAGAAAGAGAGCGAAGAGTGGAGAGGGAGTGACAGAGGGAGAAAGAGAATCTAAAGCAGGCTTCACACCTACGCAAAGCCTGATGTGGAGTTCGATCTCAGAACCCTGAGCTGAAATGAAGAGTCAGGGGCTTAACCAACTAAGCTACTGAGGTGCCCCAAGACAAAAACTTTTAGACAAAACCACAATCCAACCAAATATCCCACCAAATATCTAGATGATCTAACACCCACCTAAATGAGCAAAATTCCAAGGAGAGCTTACACTTCTACCCTCAACCAGGCAGTTACAAGGTATCCATGAAGGCTATGTGAGGGGTAGTAATTAGATACTCCCATCCCTCCCAGTTAGGGAGGTATCAGTGGAGGCCTAGTGGGGAATCTGGACTTCTACTTCACTAGGCAATAAAGAGAAGCCAACCTGTATTTCCTCTGCAAGAGCAGTGTCAAAAGAAAGTCAGATAAAACGGAGACCCAGAGTCTTATAACAGAATACCAAAATGTCCAGTTTTCAATAAAAATCACTAATCACACAAAGAACCTGGAAGATCTCAAACTGAATGAAAATCAGTAATTGCCAACACCAATGGCACAAAGATTTAAGAATTATCTGACAAATATTTTAAAGCAGCAATGATAAAATTAGTAATTATGCATTTTTTTAAAAAAATGAAAAATAGAAAACCTCATCAAAGAAATAGAAGTCTTACTAAAGAAAACATAAGGAACCAAATGGAAATTTTATAACTGAAAATACATTAACCAAATTAAAAACAGATGGGTTTACTAGCTAATTGAATCCAACAGTACATTAAAGGGATTATTCACCACGATCAAGTTGGATTTATTCCTGGGCTGCAGGGGTGACTTAGTATCTGTCAAACAATCAACATGATATATCACATTAATAAAAGAAAGGATAAGAACCATATGATCCTCTAAATTTATGCAGAAAAAGCATTTGAAAAAATACAGCATCTTTTCTTGACAAAAACCCTCAAGAGAGTAGGGATAGAAGGAACATACCTCAACATCATAAAGGCCATATACAAAAGTTCCACAGCAAATACCATCCTCAATGGGGAAAAACTGAGAGCTTTTTCCCCAAGGTCAGGACCATGACAGGGATGCCCACTGTCACCACTATTGTTCAACCTAGTACTGGAAGTCCTAGCCTCGGTAGGTAACAGAAAGAAATAAAAAGCATTCAAGTTGGCAAGGAAGAAGCCAAACTTGCACTCTTTGCAGATGATATGATACTCTATGTAGAAAATCCCTAAGACTCCACTCAAATATTGCTACAACTAAAATATGAATTCAGCAAAGTCCAGGATATAAAATCAATGTAGAGAATCTGTTGCATTTCTATACACTGATAATGAAGCAGCAGAAAGAGAAATGAAGGAATCAATCCCATCTACAACTGCACCAGAACCAGAAGATACCTAAGAATAAATTTAACCAAACAGATCAAAGATCTGTACTCTGAAAACTATAGTACACCAATGGAAGACACTGAAGAAGACACAAAGAAATGGAAAAATATTCCATGTTCATGGATTGTAAGAATAAATATTGTTAAAATGTCTATACTACCCAAATTCACAGTTTAACACCAGTAAAAGTAACACGAATATTTTTCATAGACCTAGAAAAAACAATCCTAAAATTTGTATGGAATCACAAAGACCCCAAATAGCCAAAACAATCCTGAAAAAGAAAATCAAAGCTGGAGGCATCACAGTCTCAGACTTCAAACTGTATTACAAAGCTGTGATCATCAAGACAGAATGACACTGGCAGAAAAACAGACACATAGATCAACGGAACAGAAGAGAGAACCCAAAGATGGGCTCTCAACTCTACAGTCAATTGATCTTCAACAAAGCAGGAAAGAATATCCAATGAGAAAAAGATAATCTCTTCAACAAATAGTGTTGGGTAAACTGGACCATGACATGCAAAAGAATGAAACTAAGACCACTTTCTTACACCATGCACAAAGATAAACTCAAAATGGATGAAAGACCTAAATATGACATAGGAAACTATCAAAATCCTAGAGGAGAACATAGGCAGCAACTCTTTGACCTTGGCCTCAGCAACTTATTACTAGACACATAGCTGGAAACAAGGGAAACAAAGGCAAAACTATTGGAATTCATCAAAATAAAACACTTTTGCACAGCAAAGGAAACAACAAAACTAAAAGGCAGCCTACAGAACAGAAGAAAATATTTGCAAATGATATATTGGATAAAAGTATAGTGTCCAGAATGTATAAAGAACTCATCAAAATCAATACCCCAAAAATAAATAATCCAGTTAAGAAATGGGCAGAAGATATGAACAGACATTTCCCCAGAGAAGACATACAAATGGCCAACGGACACATGAAAGTGCTCAACACTGCTCATCATCAGGGAAATACAAATCAAAACCACAATGAGATACTACCTCACACCAGTCAGAATGGCTAAAATTAACACCACAGGAAACAACAGATGTTGGCTAGAACGCGGAGAAAGGGGAACTCTCTTACACTGCTGGGAATGCAAACTGGTACAGCCACTCTGGAAAATGGTATGGAGATTCCTCAAAAAGTTAAAAATGTAACTACCCTATGACCCAGCAATTGCACTACTAGGTATTTATCCAAAGGATACAAAAGTGCTGATTCGAAGGGGCTCACATACCCCAATGTTCATAAAAGCCCTATGGATAATAGCCAAATTATGGGAAGAGTCCAAATGTTTATGAACCAAGGAATGGATAAAGAAGTAATAGTGTATATACAATGGAGTATTACTCAGCCATCAAAAAGAATGAAATCCTGCAACAAGGTGGATGAAGCTAGAATGCATTATGCTAAGTGAAATAAGTCTGTCAGAGAAAGACAGATATTGTATGATTTCATTCATTTGTGTAATTTAAGAAACAAAACTGATGAACACGGGGAAAAAAAAGAAAAACAAGACAAAAATAGGGAAGCAAACCATAAGAGACAACAAACTAAGGGTTGCTGGAGAGGAGGTAAGTGGGGGGATGGGCTAAAGGCTGACAGGTATTAAGAGGATACTTGTTGGGATGAGTCCTGGGTGTTATATATAAGTGATGACTCACTAAATTCTACTCCTGAAACCACTACTACACTATATGTTTACTAACTTGTATTTCAATTAAAAAAGAAAAAAATACACAAACAAAAAAAATAGGTTCAACAGCAGAATGGAGGACACAAGGAAGTAACTGGTTACCTGGAATTTAAAACAATCTGAACAATGAAAAAAAAAAACTGGAGGGGAAAAATAAACAGAGATTCCAGGAACTGAGGAAATATAACGAAAGATTTAATAATCATATCAATCAGAATTCTGGAAGGAAAAACAAACATGAGGTGAGGCTGAAAAAGAAGTAATGGCTGAAAACTTCCCAGATTTGGAAAAAAAAAAAAATTAGAGACTGAAGAAGCTGACCAAACCCTAGAAAGGATAAATCCAAAGTGATCAACAAGATATATCAATAGCCCATCTTATGAAACCTAAGGAAAAAAGAAAACAAAAGCAGTAACAGAGAAATTAACATAAAAGAAGCAAGCAATTCAAGTAACAGTAGATTCCTTATCATAAGCCATGGAAGTTGTCTAGAAGAAATTAGCACCTACATTTTTCAAGTATTAGAAGAAAAGAACTATCATCTCGGAATCCTCTACCAAGGAACACGTGGGTGGCTTAGTTGGTTAAGTGTCCGCCTTTGGCTCAGGCCATCATCATGGGGTCCTGAGATCAAGCCATGAGTTGGGCTCCCTGCTCCCTGGGAGGTCTATTTCCCTCTCTCCTTCTCCCTCTACTTGCTGTTCTCCTTGCTTGTGCTCACTCTGTCAAATGAAAGAAAAAAATCTTAAAAAAAAAAAAAAAAAGAATCCTATACCCAGTGAAAATATCCTTCAAGGATGAAGAGGAAACTTGGACACTATAAGATGAAGTGAAACTAAAATAATTTGTCATCAACAGACCTATTCCAAAACTGCTTAAGAGAAGTTCTCTATGGTGAAATGAAATAATAAAAGAAGGAACCTTGGAATATCTGGAAGGAAGAAAAGAACTCAGTAAGCAAAACATAGACAAATGCAATAGACTTTCCTTCTCCTGAGTTTTATGTTTGACAGTTGATGCAAAAATGATAACACTGTCTAATGTGATCCTTAATATATGTAGAAAAATATTAGCACAATAATATTATAGACAGAGGATTAATAAAGGGATGAAAAGGCAAAGTTTCTATACTTCAGTTGAATTAGCAAAATGAAAACACCAGCAGACTGTGGTAAGTTATTTATATACAATGTGGTACCTAGAAGGACTAATAAAAAAAATACTATAAAAAGAGACTCAAAATTCTATAAATAAACCAAAATGGAACTTTAAAAAATGTTCAAGCAACCCACAGCAAAGCAGGGGAAAAGAAAACCCAGAGAAGTGAAAAAGATACACAAAAACAAACAGTAGCAAAAAAATAAACTTAAGCCCTAACATATCAATAACTACATTAAATATAAATGGCCTAAATATACCAGTTATAACACAAAAACTCAGTAAAGTTGATTTAAAAATAAAATCTAGCTATCTGCTATCTATAAAAATTTCATTTCAAATATAACAATGTAAACAGATCAAAATTAAAAGAATGGAAAAGACACTATGAATCTAAGGAAAGTAGAGTGGTTATATTAATACTAGAAAATAGATCTCAAAGCAAAGAAAACTACCAGGGAGAGTGAGAAACTTACATAATGATAAAAGAGTCAAACCACTAAGAACACGTAACAATCATAAATTTATATTCATAAAGCAAGAGAGTTGCAGAACATATGAGGCAAAAGATGATAAAACCAACAGGAGAAAAATGTAAATTCACAATTACAGCTGAAGACTTCTCTGAACACTCAATACAAATAGACAAAATATTAACAAGGATATAAACTAACTCAAAACACCACCAACCAGTAGGATCTAATCCACATTTCTAGAACACTCCACATAATAAGAGCAGAATACACACTGTCAGCCAAACAATGTCAACAATACAACCAAACCAGAAAAACAGAAAGGTAAAAGATCTAAAACGAACTTCTAAATAATTCATGAGTCAAAAAGGAAGTCTCAAGGGAAATTTTTAAAATAAATTAAACTACAAGAAATGAAAATGCAATATACCAAAATTTGCGGGACACAGTTAAAGCAGCACTGACAGAAAAACAGCATTAAAAATAGCAATATATTAGAAAAAAAGGAAGTCTCAAGTGAATAATTTAAGCTTTTACCTAGTAAACTAAAAAAGGAGAACAAAATAAATCCAAAGCAAACTGAAGGAAGGCAATAATAAGGGATAAAAGTGAAAACTATAAAATACTGAAACTAAAAGATAATCCTTTAAAAAAAAATCAACATAACAAACTTCTGGCAAGAAAGAAAAAAAAATGACAAATTAATCAATACTAGGAATGAAACAGAGGATATTACTACAAACACTGAGGACATCAAAAGGATAATAAAAGAATACTATGAAAAACTTTACACATACATCCTTAACATGTTTGAGCTTAGACAAGGGTTCACTCAATTCCTTGAAAAGCACAAACTTCTACAAATCACTCATATAAGTTACATGATATCCCTATAACTATTTAAGAACTTGAATTCATAAAATGTTAAAACCTCCCTGGTGCACCCAGTGGCTCAGTTGGTTAAGTGTCTACCTTCAGCCAGGTTATGATCCCAGGATTCTGGGATTGAGGCCTATATTGGGCTCTCTGTTCAATGGGGAGCCTGCTTCTCCCTCTGCCTGCTACTCCCCATGCTTGTGCTCTCACCCTTTCTCAAATAAAATCTTTAAAAAAATTATAACTAAAAAAAATTCCCCAAAAAAGACATCTCCAGGGTGACAGTTTCATAGAAGAATTCTACCAAATGTCTAAAGAAGAATTAACAATAATTCTATTTTCTTTCAAAGAAAGAAGATGTAACACTTACCAATTAATTCTATGAACATAGTATTACCTTGATACAAAACCAGACAGATAGTATAAAAGAAGAGAAACCTGCAGGCCAATATCCCTAATGAATATATACTCTTTAACAAAATATTAGCAAACAGAATTCAGTGAATATAAAAAGAACCATACCACATAGCTAAGTGGGGTTTATTTCAGGAATATATGGCTAATTCAGTATTTGAAAGCCAAACAGTAATGCACCACATTATCAGGTTAAAGAAAAAAAAAATCACATGATTATATCAATAAATGCCAAAAAGTGTTTTAAAAAAGTTTCAATACTCATTCATGATTTAAAAAAAAAAATCTCAGAAATATAGGAATAGAGGGGAACTTAAATTTGATAAAAATCACCTATAAAACCACAGCTAAAATTATGATTAATAGTGAAGGACTATTTTCTCCTCTAAATTCAAGAACAAGCCAAAGATGTCCATTACCATTCATATTTACTATAGTCCTACATATCATAGCTAATGCAATAGAAAAATTAGAGGCAAATGTATAAAAAAAAGGAAAACAAAAGAGCTTTCTTTATTCGCAAATGCATGACTATATAGGAAATCCCAAATAATCTTTAAGACAAATCCTAAAACTAGTAAGATCATGGTCACAGGATACAGAATAAACAGAATATCAACATGGATACCAAAATTTAAAAATAACATTAAATATGCAGCTGAAAATCTAACAAATAATGTACAGGAATTTTATGCTTAAAACCATGTAACATGGATGATAAAAATCAAATTTATAAATAAAATGGAGGAACATATCATTTCCTGAAATGGAACACTCAACACAGTTTTCTCAAATTAAATACAGGTTAGTGCAATTCTATCAAAATCCCTGCAAGATATTTTGTAGATAAAGAAGATTATTCCAAAATTTATAAGGAAAGGCAAAGGAACTATTATAGTTAAAACATTTTTGAAACACAACAGTAAAATGAGAGAAAATCAATATACCCAATTTCAAAACCTATTATAAAGGTATAGGAATCAACGGTATGGAATTAGCAAAGAACAGACACACATATACCTGGAAAATAACAAAGAACTCAGAAAGAGACCCACACAATTATTTCTAACTAACAAAGGTACAGAGGAAGGAAAGCCTTTTTTATAAGTGGAGCTTGAGTAATTAGACATTTATAGGTCAAATATTAACCTTGATCCAAGTCTCACACCTCATACAAAATTAATTCAAACTACATAGCCTTACATGTAAAATGCAAAAGTTTAAAACTTTAAGAAAAAACAGGATAAAATCTTCACAGTCTAGGATTAGTTAACAAATTCTTACACTTGACCCCAAAAGCAACATTTGCAAAAGGAAAAAATGATTCACTGGAAATCATTAAAACTTCAAAGCTCTGCAAAAGACTATCTGTTAAGAGGATGAAAATACAAGCTACGAAAAAGAAAAAAAAAATTTCCAAACGATATACCAAACAAAGGACTAGTATCTAAAGTATATAAAGAACCCTCAAAACTCAACAACAGAACACAAAGAGTCCAATTACACAATGGGCAAAAGACACAAACAGAATAAAGAGGCTACACATGTGGAAAAGTAAACACATGAAAACATATGTTCAGCCACTGGAGAGATGCAAATTAAAACTCCAATGAGAAAACAATACTATCAGAATGGTGAAAATAAAAAATAGTAACAACACTAAATGCTGGTGAGGCCATGGAGAAACAAGATCACAGATATTGCTGGTAAGAGTGTAGGCCCATTAGCAAACTAGACATGGATGAAGAAATAATCTTTAAAGATATATCAACAGAAACTTCAAAAATTAAAATATAAAGAGAAAAACACACAGAACAGAATATCCAGAAATTATGGGATAATTACAAATGGTGTAACATACAGGTAATGGAAATAAATACCAGAAGGAAAAGAAAAGAAAGGAATAAGAGAGATATTTGAAGCAATGACAGAATTTCCTCCAAATTAACATAGGAAATAAAACCAAGAAGTTCAGAGAACACCAAGGAGGATGAATACCAACTCCATCCCCAAAAGACGACACCAAGGTATATCATATTCAAATGGCAGAAAATGAAAAAATAAAGATTTTTTAAAAAATTGATAGAAGCCAGAGGAAAAATATAGCTTATTTATATGGAAGCAAAGATAAGAATTATATCCAAATTCTCCTCAAAAACCATGTAAGCACAAAGAAGTAGAATGAAATTTTTTAAATATTGAGGAAAAAAACTCCACCAACCTAGAATTCCAAATACTGTGAAATTATCCACCAATAATAAGGATTTTCTCAGACCAACAAAAATTGAAGGAATCTGTGACCAGTAGACCAGCCTTGAAAATAATATTAATAAAAGGTCCTTAGAGAGAAGGATAATTATATCTGGATGTGCATAAAATAAGAAATAGCATTAGAGAAGGAATATGTACATAAAATACTTTTATCTTATTAATTGATCTAACATAAATTTCTTGAAAATAGCAACAATTATTGATGCTTCTGTGTGTGCACATGTATGTGTACATATGCATGCTTATGTATGCCTATGTATAAGTGAAATGAACGACAGGAATGATACAAGGGAATACAAGACAGAAGAAATGAGCAGTATTTTGTTACAGTAGTACCCCTTTATCTGAGGGGCAGATGTTCCATGACTCCCAGTGAATACCTAAAACCATGAATAGTACCAAACTATTTATAAACTATTCTTTTCCTATACATATATATGTATGATAAAGTTTAACCTATAAGTGAGGCATAGTAAGAGATTAGCAACAATAACTAATATTAAATAGATTATAATAATATGAGTTATGTGAAAGTGGGCTCTCTCTCTCCCTCCCTCTCTCAAAATATCTTATTGTAACTGTACTCACCCTTATGATGATGATGATGTAAGACAGTAAAATATTTACAGGATGAGATGAAGTGAGGTAAATGACACAGGCATTATGACCTTACTTAGCGTTAGGCTAATAATGACGTTCTGACAATACTTCAGAAGAGGATCATCCACTTCCATACTGTGGTTAACTGTGGGTAACTGAAGCCACAGACAGTGAAACCACAGATAAGGTGGGTCTACTGTATTATAAGATACTTATATTACATGTAAAGCTGTATAGTGTAATTGTAAAGTGGATTTACATTAGTTGTAAATTGTATATTGCAAACAGTAGGACAACCACTAAAAAAGGTAAAGAAAGAGATGCTAAGAAAGAAGGGAAAGTAGAAGCATATAAAATGTCCAATTAAAACCACAAAAGGCGGGAAAAGAGAACAAAACAGGAACAAAGAAAATTGTTAATGAATAAAAACAGTAAAAACTTATGGTAGATATTAATTCAACAATAACAATAATCACTTTCAATATCAATAGTCAAAATACAACAATTAAAAGAGACTATTAGAGATGCCTTGGGTGGCTCAGCAGTTTAGCTCCTGCCTTTAGCCCAGGGCGTGATCCTGGGGTCCTGGGATCAAGTCCCATATCAGGCTCCCTGCATGGAGCCTGCTTCTCCCTCTGCCTGTGTCTCTGCCTCTCTCTTTCTCTGTGTCTCTCATGAATAAATAAATAAGATTAAAAAGAGAGAGAGAGAGAGAGAGACTATTAGAGTGAATCAAAATAGAAGACCCACTATACAATGTCTATAAGAAACTCACTTTAAATATAAAGACAAATACAGACTACAAGTAAATGGATAGAAAGATAGACCATGCTAACACTAATCGATAGAAAGCTAGAATAACTGTATTAACTTCAGACAAAGCAGACTTCAGAGCAAGGGAAGTTACCAGGGAAGGAGGGGCACTACATATTGATAAAGAGTCAATTCTCCAAGAATACATAATACCTTTGATATAGTAAATACTTTTTAGATACAACACCAAAGGCATGATCCACAAAAAATAACTGAGAAGCTAGACTTCATTAAAAACTACTCTGTCAAGAGATTGAAAAACAAGCTACAGATTGGAAATAGAAAATATCTCCAAAGACAAATCTGATAAAGAACTGTTAACCAAAATATAGAAAGAACTCTAAAAGCCCAACTGTAAGAAAACAAACCAATTAAAAAAAAAATGGGGAAAGAACCCGCAAACCTCACCAAAGAAGATATACAGATGGCAATAGGCATATGAAAAGATCCTCAACGGTATGTCATTAGAGAATTGCAAATAAAAACAAGATCTGACTATACGCCAATTAGAACAGCCAAACTGAAAACACCAAATGTTGGTAAGGATGTGGAGCAACAGGAATTCTCATTCACTGCTACTGGAAATGCAAAATGGTGTAGCCACTTTGGAAGGCAGCTTATAGTTTTTCAAAAAACTAAACATACTCTTACCATATCTATCCAACAATTGTGCTCCTTGGTATTTATGCAAAGGAGTAATGTCCATACAAAAACCTGCACATGGATGTTTACAGCATCTTTATTCATACTTGCCAAAACTTGGAAGCAATCAAAATGTCCTTTAGTAGGTGAGTGGATAAATAAACTGTGGTACATCTAGACGATGGAATGTTATTCAGCACTGAAAAGAAATAGGCTATCAAACCATGAAAAGACATGGAGGAATCTTAAATGCATATTGCTAAGTGAAAGAAGCCAATCTGAAAAGCCTACATACTGTATAATTCTAGCTATATGATATTCTGTAAAAGGAAAAACTATCACATTATGTAAAAGGCAAAGAGTAAAAGAATTAGTGGTTTGCAGGAGTTAGGGATCAGAGAAACATGACTAGGCAGACCACACAAGGTTTTTAGGGCAAACTATTTTTAGTAACAAATTATTCTGTATGATACCATACTGGTGGTTACATACCATTATATTTTTGTCAAAACTCATAGAAAGTAAAACACCAGGAATGGTAACTAATGTATGTAAACTATGGGCTTGGGGTGAAATAACATATCAATGTGGGGTCATCAGGTTTAACACACTGTAACAATTTTTTTTTAAAAGATTTTATTTATTTATTCATGGGGGGGGGGCAGAGACACGGGCAGAGGAGAAGCAGGCTCCATGCAGGGAGCCCGACGTGGGACTCGATCCCGGGTCTCCAGGATCAGGACCTGGGCTGAAGGCGGCACTAAACCGCTGAGCTACCGGGGCTGCCCCACACTGTAACAATTTTAACAAATTCTGGTACAGGAAGCTGACAGTGTGGGAGACAGTATTTAAGTGGGGTCTGGGAATATACTGGAAATCTCTGTTCAATTTTGTTGTGAACCTAAGTTTGTTCTAAAAAATAAAAGTCTGGGTAGCCCTGGTGGCACAGCGGTTTGGCACCGCCTGCAGCCTAGGGTGTGATCCTGGAGACCCGGGATCGAGTCCCACATCGGGCTCCCTGCACGGAGCCTGCTTCTCCCTCTGTCTGTGTCTCTGCCTCTCTCTCTCTCTGTGTCTCTGAATAAATAAATAAAATCTTATAAAATCTTTAAAAAAAAATAGAAAGCAGTCTCATCTCTTTAAAAAATAAAAATAAAAAATAAAAATAATAATAAAAATAAAAAATAAAAGTCTGTATACATTAAAAAACAAGCAACATGAGGAATCAGTATGATGACTGAACAATCATTTGCCTATATCAATGTCAATACTGTGGTTGTGATATTGTACTAGTTTCACAAGATGTTATCACTGGGGGAAAGTGGGTTAGGGACACAAGTGATTTTTTTGTTTTAGTTCTTATTACTACAAGTGAATCTACAATTATCTCAAAATAAATAGCTTAATTTAAAAAAGTACATGCAATCAGACAATTGTTACAACTAAAATATTAGAAATCCTTCAATAAATGTTGAATAAACAAACAGGACAGTGCCAAGAATGCTACTTTCTACTAGAAATGTAGAAGCACACTGGTAGTCCTGTCTATAATAGCACACAAAGTACATGCAGAGTATATATTTGTAGATAAAAATAAACTGTAAATTATCTGAAAATGAAAAGAATATTTGGAAAGAAGATAAAAGAAAATTTTACTTGATTGCTGAGCACAGCCTTTTGTGGCTGAGACAAGCATTCAGCCAACCATTTTTAGAAACCATTATACAAACAGAAAAATCAAATTGTAAAAAGAAGATAGCAACAATACAAGATCTGATAATCCATACAACTTTGTTTAGTAAAACATGTAGTTAAGACCAATAAATTAAAAATGATTTTCTGTGGGTGGGGGGCACATGCACATGTGCATACCTGCTCACATTGCCTACTTACGCACCACAGAGGCAAAATATTTGAAATACTACCCAAGGAAAGTTATTTCTCCTTAAGTTTAATAATCATACATATAATAATCAGTGTTATTACTATGATTTATATATAATTATAATCAATTAACACTACTTGATCATCAGTACTACACTAAGTGGTTTAGCTGTGTGCTTCTTAAATTCCACAAGACCAAGATTACACTACCCAAGCACAAATTTGCATCTCTCCTTTAAGTAAATGAAAGCTATAACAGTGTTTACCAATATTAACTAGGGAAATAAAATTTTACAAAATTACTACAGCTAATAGCACAAATGATTACATACATATGACATAATTTAAATTGAATGAACCTTATATAAATAGGTAACATGTATGATTCATTTTATAGATACTGGAATAATTTTTCTGCTTTGATTAGGCTACTGTAAAAATCACTGTCCAATTTACCTAGTGTGCATTTACTGGCATTAACACAAGAAATCTTTAATTTCTATTACCTTCAGTAAAATATGAAAAATTATAAGTTAAATAATGGGGGAAGGGGACAGTGGTTTTAACAACCTAATAGAGTGATATTTACTAAGTACTCCAATTTTCAAACTTAAAAAACGTTACATATTAAATAAAACCTATAGCACTGAGAAACAGTATTTATAAAAGACAAGATAGTAGTGAATAAAACAAAGAAGGCAAAAGTCCTGAAATATAAACCAAAGAAATCTGTAAAAGAACAAGATCAAGAGAAATAATACTGAACAGAGTATCACTTAAAGAGACTCCTATTAATCAATTACCTGTGCTGCCGCATCCAGCTGTCTTAGAGACCAATATATAAATTTCACAAAAGGCTCGTGAAGTTTGGTATTCACAAATGGCATCCACTGTAGCTGCTCTGTCATCAGAGGCAAAAGCTAAAGATAAAATAATGGAAGTTATAAATGCACAGTAATGTTAGATGGCAAAAATCAATTACCATGATTTCCCTAAAGTTTCCTTTTTCAAAAGAATAAAATTCTGTAAAAAAAACCTCACTTTGGAACCACGTTCCACACAATATAGAAATACATATTTGAAATTTTAAATATGCACATCCTTTAACCCACCAGTAGCACATCTAAGATTTTAAGGAGATGAACCTATATAAACATATTCTCTGGACTTTAAATGGTTAAATAAATTTATGATAAATATATAACCATTAAAAATGATAATAGAGGGGATCCCTGGGTGGCGCAGCGGTTTGGCGCCTGCCTTTGGCCCAGGGCGCGATTCTGGAGACCCGGGATCGAATCCCACATCGGGCTCCCGGTGCATGGAGCCTGCTTCTCCCTCTGCCTATGTCTCTGCCTCTCTCTCTCTCTCTCTGTGACTATCATAAATAAATAAATATTTAAAAAAGAAATGATAATAGAACCTGTATTTAGATGATAAAAGCAGGTTACAAAAGAGCAAGTATAACTGGGTCCCGTTTATATAAAATACCTATATGAATTTATATTGAAAAAGAGATATATGAAAGAATGTTTTTTTAAAATATTAACAGTAGAGGCACCTGGGTGGCTCAGAAGGTTAAGCCTCTGATTCTTGGTTTTGGCTCTGGTTATGATCTCAGGTTTGTGAGACTGGGCCCCATGTGGGACTCTGTGCTCAGCTCAGAGTCTGCTTGAGATTCTCTCCTCCCCTCACCTGACCCCTCCCTGCCACACTCACCCTCGCTCACACACGTGTATGCACACCTGCTCTCTCTCTAAAATGAATAAAAAACAAAAAATAAAAATAATAGCAGTAAAATTTAGCAGTTGCTGTAATACTTTCCTCTTAATATATCTGCCTTGCATAAATAAAAAGCATTAAAGTCAATTTGTAAAAATAATAAAATGTTTAAAAAAGATGTCTATGAACACTGCTTCAAAAATATGTTACTTTGCTACAGGACTTCAAGACCATAGAGATATTCTAAGCCTTTGATTGAATAATCCTACTTCTGGTATATTACCTAAGAAAAACACCTAAAATACAACCTTCCAAAAGTACAGTATTATTACACTGCTTGTAAGAATAAAAATGCAAAAAATAAATAAATAAATAAAAATGCAGAGGTAACTTAATCACCTAGCAACACGGAAATGGTTCAAGTCAAGTGTACAGCCACTCAGGGAACTAAAGATTATGAACAAGAAAAATATTAATGTTAAATTAAGTGAAAATAATAAAAGTTAGGATACAGAATCATATGTAATTAGATCACAGATATGATCAATAAATATGGAAATAAATGTTCGAGTTTGGAAGGACATATATGACCTTTCATAGTACCATCTAGGGACTACTGACCACCTCCTCCTTTTGAAATACTCATTCGTGGTGGGGGAGGCAAGATGGCCAAAGAGTAGGGGACCTCATTTTATCTGGTCCCTGAATTTAGCTAGATATCAAATCATTCTGAATACCCATGAATTCAACTTGAGATGTAAGAAAATATCTGGAGCTCTACTCATAGTTTTTGCAAGGTAGGACATGCAGAGAAGTGATTCTGAAGGGATATGTCAGAAGATAAACAGTGGGCGGGAGGGAGCCTCTTAAGCCAGCTACCAGAAAGTGATATAGCTCCAAAGGGCAAAATCGGAACTCTTAGAAACCAGCTCCAGTGAGAGACATCCCTACTTGAAAGGTGCTCAGGTGGTGAAATGGGGCAGAATTCTAGACAAGAAAGTATGTTCTCAGGATCCCTGGAGTCACAGAAAGAATGGGGGTGCCTGAGCTGGTAGAGTTCCCAAGCATTGGAGCGGAGAAACATTATAGTCAGGGAGCCCAGGATAGGGCCCTCAGCTCAGTTTGCCATAAAACATGAGCCACAGCGTAATCAAGTGATGGTTTGCTACATGGGGACCCTACAAAGGACAGGAACACAGGAACCCTCCACCTTCTCCTGGGAGGGTCCGGGTGGCTGTGCACACCACCAAGGGGAGAGCTCTCAGTGCCAGAGCCCTGTGAAAAACAGCAAAGCAGCGATCCTCTCCTTACCCCAGAAGGGGCAGATCAGCTCTCAGGGTGGGGATCTGTAAAGGACAGTAATAGGCGACCTTCTGTCTTCCCCTGGGAGGAGTGGAGCGGGTTCATGCAGGATTGGGCGGATCACTCTCTGAGCCAGGGCCCTGCAAAACGCACAAATCAGTGACTCTCCACCTTCCCCTGGGAGAATCCCACCGCAGGAGTCTATAGAGTTTGGCAGACATAAAAGTGAAGACCATTTATTCCTGAGGGTTTACTGCAGAGAATGGGCCACGATCTTTTGATCTTTCAAAAGGCTCTGGGGCTAGAGATCCAGCATGGCCATTTTTGTTTTGATCCTCTGAAGAGGCACAGAAAGTCTTCAGAGAACAAAAGCCACATAGAGCAACCAAAAACAGCTTACACTGAGCTCTGCCCCTCAGTGTAATGAGGGGTCCAGTACAACTCTGCCAAGGTACAGAAACCTGAGAATCAGCATAGCAGACCCCTCCTGCTGGAAGGAAGATGAGCTGGAAGAACAGTGAACAGCAAATTTATAGACCACATAGGACTGTAAAACTCAGAGTGAGAGAGGGTAAATAGTATATAGAATTCAAGGTTTTTCCTCATGATTCATTTATTTTTCAGTCTAAAATTTTCCATTTCTTTTTTTTTTCTCTTTTCCCTTTTCAACTAGTTTCTTATTTTATCAACCTTTGATTTTAAAATATTTTTTAACTTATTTTTTTATATTTACATTTCATATGTATACTCTTCATTTTTGGCTTCCTTTCACTCTATTCAATTTTATTTTTGTATATATATACACATATATAAATTTTACATTCTTTACAATTTGGGATTTAGCATCTCCTAATACACAGACCAAAATACACTCAGGACCAACTGCATCACCCTGTTTTGTCCATCCTGTGAGATTATAGTCTTTTATTCCATTCCCCTTTATTTTTCTTCCTTTAAAAAATTTCTTTTTCTTTTTCTTCTTCTTTTCTGGTTTCTAATCTCTTTGGATTTGTCTAGTGTGTATCTTAACTTGGGTTGTGGTTGATATTTTTGAAAGTACTCACTCATTCATCTTCTCTTCTCTGGGCAAAATAACTAGAAGGAGGAATTCACAACCAAAGAAAGAACCAGAGGTAATACTCTTTGCCACAGATATAAGTAAAATGTCAAAGATGGAATTCCAGATAACAATTATAAAGTTACTAGCTGGGCCTGAAAAAAGCATGAAAGACTCTAGAGAATCTACTAGTACAGAAATGAGATCTAATGCTCTGACATGCAGTCTAAATTGGATGCTCTAACAGCTAGGGTAAATGAGGCAGCAGAGAGAGTAAATGACATAGAAGACAAGTTGATGGAAAGGAAGGAAGCTGAGGAAAAGAGAGAAAAACAACTAATGGACCATGAGGGCAGGCTTCGAGAAATCAAAGATGCCACACAACTTAAAAATATTGGAACTACTGGAATCCCTGAGGGAGAGGAAAGAGAGAGAGAGGACCAGAAAGTATATTTGAGCAAATCATAGCTTAGAACTTTCCTAATCCGGGAAAGGAAATAGGCATTCACGCCCAAGAGATAGAGACGTATAATAGTGAAGACTGAAAATTTCAGGGATAAAGAAAAACTCCTGAATGCAGCTCAATACAAGAAGTCCTTAACCTCGAGGCATAGGAACACTAGACTGGCTTCAGATCTACCCATAAAGACCTGGCAGGCCAGAAAGGGCCAGCATGATATAGTCAGGGTACTAAATGAGAAAAACATGCAGCCAAGAATACTTTATCCAGCAAGCCTCATTCATTTGGAAGGAGAGATAAAGGGCTTCCAGGACAGACAGAAACTGAAAGAATATGTCACCACCAAGCCAGCCCTGCAAAGAATACTAAGGGAGATACTGTAAGCAAAGAGAGAGCCTAAGAGTAACATAAACCAGAAAGAAACAAACACAATCTACAGAAACAGGGACTTTATAGGTAATAAAACGGCACTAAATTCACATCTTTCAATAGTTACTCTGAATGTAAATGGGCTAAATGCCCCACTCAAAAGACACAGGGTATCAGATTGGATGAAAAAGCAAGACCCATCAGTATGCTATCTACAAGAGACTCATTTTAGACCTAAGGACACCTTCAGATTGAAAGTGAGGGGGTGGAGAACCATTTCCCATGCTAAAAGCCCTAAAAAGAAAGCTGGGGTAACAATCCTCATTATCAACTAATTAGACTTTAAACCAAAGACTGTAGGAAGAGATGCAGAGGAGCACTATATCATACTTAAATGGTATACCTAACAAGAAGATCTAACAATTTTAAATATTTATGCTCCTAATATGGGAGCAGCCAATTATATCAACCAATTAATACCCAAATTAAAGAAACATTAATAATAACACAATAATAGTAGGGGACTTCAACACCCCACTCACAGCAATGGACAGATAATCCAAGCAGGAGATCGACAAGGAAACAAGGACACTGAATGACACACCGGACCACATGGACTTCACAGATATATACAGAACATTCCGTCCTAAAGCAACAGAATACACATTCTTCTCGAGTGCAAATGGAAATTTCTCCAGAAGAGATCACATACTGGGTCACAAATCCAGTCTCAGTACCAAAAGACTGGGCTCATTCTCTGCATATTTTCAGACCACAACACTTTGAAACTTGAACTCAAACACAAGAGGAAATTTGGAAGGAACTCAAACACTTGGAGGTTAAAGAGTATCCTATTAAAGAATGAATGGGTCAACCAGGAAATTAAAGAAGAATCTTAAAAATTCATGCAAACTAATGAAAATGAAAACACAACTGTATGAAACCTTTGAGATACAGGAAAGGTGGTCCTAAGAAGGAAGTACATTGCATACAAGCCTCTCTCAAAAAATAGAATAATCCCAACACAGCCTAACCTTGCACTTAAAGGAGCTGGAGAAAGAAGAGCAAAGTCTAAGCCAAGCACAAAAAGAGAAATAATAAATATCAGAGCAGAAATCAATGAAATAGAAACCAGAATAGTAGAACAGATCAGCAGAACTGAAAGCTGATTCTTTGAATTAATAAGATCAATAAACCCCCAGCTAGACTTAGCAAAAAAAAAAAAAAAAAAAGAGAGAGAGAGAGAGTAAAGACTCAAATTAATAAAATCATGAAAGAGAGGAGAGATCACAACCAACACAAAGGAGATACAAATGATATTACGAACATATATGAGCAACTATGTTCCAACAAATTAGGAATTCTGGAAGAAAACAGATGCATTCCTGGAAACTTAAAAACTACCAAAACTGAAAGAGGAAGAAATAGAAAACCTGAACAGACCCATAACCAGCAAGGAAACTGAAGTAGTCCTCAAAAACTTCCCAAAACAAATGGCTTCCCAGGAGAATTCTACCAAACATTTAAAAAGAAGAAATAATACCTATTCTTCTGAAGCTGTTTTAAAAAAATAGAAATGGAAGGAAAACTTCCAAA
This sequence comes from Canis lupus baileyi, assembly GCF_048164855.1. Taxonomy (NCBI): domain Eukaryota; kingdom Metazoa; phylum Chordata; class Mammalia; order Carnivora; family Canidae; genus Canis; species Canis lupus. The sequence continues at coordinate 37,739,399 of NC_132848.1, forward strand.
TTCTTTCTACGAGGCCAGCATTACCTTGATCCCCAAACCAGATAAAGACCCCACCAAAGGGGATCCCTGGGTGGCTCAGCAGTTTAGTGCACCTGCCTTTGGCCCAGGGCAAGATCTTGGAGTCCCAGGATCAAGTCCCACATCGGGCTCCCTGCATAGGGCCTGCTTCTCCCTCTGCCTGTGTCTCTGCCTCTCTCTCTGTGTCTCTCGAGAATAAATAAATAAATTAAAAAAAAAAAAAGACCCCACCAAAAAGGAGAATTACAGACCAATATCCCTGATGAACATGGATGCAAAAATTCTCACCAACATACTAGCCAATAGGATCCAACAGTACATTAAAAGGATTATTCACCACAACCAATTGGGATTTATTCCTGGGCTGCAAGGGTGGTTCAACATTCACCAATCAATAAACATGAGAGATCACATTATAAAGAAAAGAACCACATGATCCTCTCAAATAATGCAGAAAAAGCATTTAAAAAAATATAGCATCCTTTCTTGATTAAAACTCTTCACAGTTTAGGGATAGACAGAAGATACCTCAATATCATAAAAGCCATCTACAAAAAGCCCACAGCAAATACCATTCTCAATGGGGAAAAACAGAGCTTTTCCCCTAAGATCAGGAACATGACAGGGATGTCCATTATCACCACTATTGCTCAACAAAGTACTGGAAGTCCTAGCCTCAGCAATCAGACAACAAAAAGAAATAAAAGGCACTCAAATTGACACAGAAGTCAAACTCCCAGTCTTCACAGATGACACGGTACTCTATGTGGAAAACCCAAAAGACTCCACCCCAAAATTGTGAGAACTCGTTCAGCAATTCAGCAAAGTGACAGGATATAAAATCAACACACAGAAACCAGTTGCATTTCTATACACTGACAATGAGACAGAAGAAAGAAATTAAGGAATCGATCCCATTTACAGTTGCACCAAAAACCGTAAGATACCTAGGAATAACCAGAGAGGTAAAGGATCTGTACTCTAAAAACTAAAGAGCACTTATGAAAGAAACTAAAGAAAACACAAAGAAATGGAAAAACATTCAATGCCCATGGACGGGAAGAATAAATATTATTAAAATGTCTATGATACACAGAGCAATCTACACATTTGATGCGATCCCTATCAAAATATCATAGACATTTTTCATAGAGCTGGAACAAATAATCCTAAGACTTGTATAGAATCAGAAAAGACCCCAAACAGCTAGAGGAATGTTGAAAAATAAAACCAAAGCTGGGGGCATCACAATTCCAGATTTCAAGCTGTATTACAAAGCTGTGATCAAGACTGTATGGTACTGGCACTAAAACAGACACATGGATCAATGGAACAGAATTGAGACCCCAGAAATGGGCACTCAACTCTATGGTTAGCTAATCTTTGACAAAGCAGGAAAGACTATCCACTGGAAAAAGGACAGTCTATTCAATAAATGGTGCTGGGAAAACTGGACAGCCACATGCAGAAGAATGAAACTAGACTACTTCCTTCTATCTATACACTGAGATAAACTCAAAATGGATGAAAGACCTAAAGGTAACATAGGAATCCATCAAAATCCTAGGAGAACACAGGAAGCAACCCCTTTGACCTCTGCCTCAGCAACTTGTGCTAGACACATCCCCAGGGGCAAGGGAGACAAAGGCAAAAATGAACTACTGGGACTTCATCAAAATAAAAAGCCCAGGGGCAGCCCTGGTGGTGCAGCGGTTTAGTGCCGCCTGCAGCCCAGGGCGTGATCCTGGAGACCCAGGATCGAGTCCCACGTCAGGCTCCCTGCATGGAACCTGCTTCTACCTCTGCCTGTGTCTCTGCCTCTCTCTCTCCCTCTGTATCTCTCATGAGTAAATAAAATCTTTAAAAAAATAAAAAAATAAAAAAATAAATAGCCTTACACAGTAAAGAAAACCGTCCAAAAAGCTAAAAGACAACCTACAGAATGGGAGAAGATATTTGCAAATGACACATCAGATAAAAAGTTAGTAACCAAGATCTAGAAAGAACTTATCAGACTCAACACCCAAAACACAAATAATCCAATCAAGAAATGGGTAGAAGACATGAACAGACATTTCTCCAAAGAAGGTATACAAATGGCCAACAGACACATGAGAAAATGTTCCACATCACTTGGCATCAGGGAAATACAAATCAAAACCACAATGAAATACCACCTCACACCAGTCAGAATGGCTAAAATGAACAAGACATGAAACAACAAATGTTGGAGAGGATGTGTAGCACTATTCGTGGGAATGCAAGCTGGTACAGCCACTCTGGAAAACAGAGTGTAGGTTCCTCAAAAAATTAAAAATAGAGCTACCTTTCCACCTACTAATTGTACTACTAGGTATTGACCCCCAAAATATTAATGTTATGATCTGAAGGGGCACCTGCATCCCAATGTTCGTAGCAGCAATGTCCATGATAGCCAAACTGTGGAAAAAGCTGAGATGTCCATCAACAGATGAATGGATAAAGAAGATGTGGTATACATATACAATGGAATATTACTCTGCTTACCATTTACATCAACCTGGATGGAACTGGAGGGTATTATGCTGAGCAAAATAAGTCAAACTGAGAAAGAGAATCATCATATGGTTTCACTCACATGTGGAATACAAGAAAAAGCGCAGAGGATCATAGGGTAAGAGAGGGAAAACCGAAGAAGTCATCAGAGAATGAGAAAAACCATGCGAGACTCTTATCTATAGGAAACAAACTGAGGGTTGCTGGAGGGGAGGTGGGTAAGGTGATGGGGGTAATTGGGTGATGGGCATTAAATAGGCCCACATGTGATGTGATGAGTACTGGGTGTTATACAGAACTGACAAATTATGAACACTATATCTGAAACTAATGATGTACTATATGTTGGCTTAACTGAATTTAAATAATTTTTTTTAGAAAGAAAAGAAATACTCTTTGGCTTTTGTGACACCAGTTTCTCCTAGTTTTCCTTCTACTGCTCGAGGCACTATCAGTCTCCTGGGCTGGTTCACCATCACTTGCCTGATCATTAAATGTAGGGGTTCCTCAAATTCAGTATTAGCCCACACAGCCTACTGACGTATCTAGCATAGACCTCTCTCTCTGCTGAGCTCTGGTCCCTTATATCAAAACCTACCAGAAACACCCACTTTGGTATCTCAAACTCAGCTTTTGCAGAATGTATCAGATTAAGGAGGCTCAAACCGAGATGCACTCCAACATTTCCTATTTTGAGTGAATACTACTTACATTCATCGAGTTGCAAAAGCCAGAAACCCGGGAGCCAAAACGGTCACATCAACTGATATATTAGATGCCTTACCAAGTCTCATCTGTTACCTTTTAATTCCATAACACAATCTCATTTCACCTCAACAACTTAAGAGTTTCCTAACTGTTCTCCAGCATCTGCTCTGGTGCCATGTAACCTGTCTCCATGTAGCAGCCAATGGGATCTTTTTATTTTTTCTTTTATTTTTTCTTTTTATTTTTTTTTAAATTTTTATTTATTTATGATAGTCACACAGAGAGAGAGAGAGAGAGAGGCAGAGACATAAGCAGAGGGAGAAGCAGGCTCCATGCACCGGGAGCCCGACGTGGGATTCGATCCCGGGTCTCCAGGATCGTGCCCTGGGCCAAAGGCAGGCGCTAAACCACTGCGCCATCCAGGGATCCCCGGATCTTTTTAAAAGCATAAACTTGATGCTATTTTCTCCTTAAAGGTCTGCACTGGTTTCCTACTATCTTAGTAATCATTTTCTGGAATGAAATCTCAAGGAAAATTGAAAAATTACAGACATGTCAAGTTGAAAAATGTCTAAACTGTACTTCTGTGTGTGAAAGGAATTTAATAAATACCTACTCTCTTAATTCCAGTAAGATCTTGTATACTTAATTCCCCCCCCACCCTATATTTTAATATGAGATTTAAAACTAGTAAAGAGTCAGTAGAGAAAATGATCCTTATCTTGGGATTGTGCGAGTTCAAGCCCCAACCTAGGCAAAATAGGCAAAAAAAAAAAAAAAAAAAAAAAGGAGGAGGATGAAGAAGAAGGAAGGAAGGTTGGTCAGTGATTTTTTTCAGAGGGAATCTTCCAAATGCAACTACACATATGTAGGCACGATAAAATACACAGAATTACCTATAAAGTATCTGTCATACAAATTACATAACACCAAAAGAACGTATGTAGAAGAATTAACACTGTGACATACTCAACTGAATTTGACTCTTCAACAAGTTATTAGCATAAAAAATGGGAAGGAACGGGCGGACCCAGTGGCCCAGCGGTTTAGTGCCGCCTACAGCCCAGGGTGTGATCCTGGAGACCCCGATCGAGTCCCATGCTGGGCTCCCTGCATGGAGCCTGCTTCTCCCTCTGCCTGTGTCTCTGCCTCTCTCTCTTTCTGTCATGAATAAATAAAATCTTAAAAAAGAAAAAAAAAGCTAAGGAAGGAAGATGGTGGAGAAAGTGAAGTATCCCAAGGTTAAAGAGACTTAGGAGACACTAAGACCAAGACACCACAAAGGGCTGGTTATATTTTGTTTCTGTTGTGGTGGTGGTGAATTTTTTGTTAATAGTTTTACAATTCGCTCATCATACAATTCACCTAAAGTGTACAATTAAGTAATTTTTCACAGTTGTGAAATCATCATCACAATCAGTTTTAGAACATTTTCATTGCCTTCTCCCAAAAGACTCTAACATTAGCAGTCACCTCAATAGTTTGCTCCAACTACTCCAGCCCTAGGCAAACACTGTTCTGTCTTCTTTATATACATTTACCTTTTCTGGATTTTTCATATACATGGAATCATATAGTATTTGGTCTTTTGTGACTTGCTTCTTCCACTGTCAATATTTTCAAAGTTCTTTCATGTTGTAGAATGCACCAAAAACATCATCCCTTTTAACCACCAAACAATATTCCACTGTACAGATGTAAACCATTTTATTTATTCATTTGTCCACTCATGGACATCAGAGTTATTTCCACTTTTTGGCTACTATGAATCATGCTTCTATGAACATTCATGTATAAATTTCTCTTGTGCACACATAACTTCATTTCTCCTGTATATACCTGGAAGTGGAGTTGCTGAGTCATAGAGCAAATTGATGTTAAATCTTTTCAAGAGGGATCCCTGGGTGGCGCAGCGGTTTGGCGCCTGCCTTTGGCCCAGGGCGCGATCCTGGAGACCCGGGATCGAATCCCACGTCAGGCTCCCGGTGCATGGAGCCTGCTTCTCCCTCTGCCTGTGTCTCTGCCTCTCTCTCTCTCTCTCTGTGACTATCATAAATAAATAAAATTTAAAAAAAAAATCTTTTCAAGAAGTGCCAGACTTTTTCCAAATGTGCTACAGAGTTTTACATTTTCACCAGCAGTGTATGAGTTTCAATTTCTTCATTCACATTTTGGTCACAATTAAGATTATCTGTTTTTGTTGTTGTTTTTTAATTTTAGTCATCCTATGGGTAGGATATATCAATGTTTTGATTTGCATTTCCCAAATTAGTAATGCTGAACATTTCATGTGCTAATTGACCATTTGTATATGATTTTTAGAGAAATGTCTAATCAGATCCATAGTGCATTTTAAATTAGGTTTTCTTTTTATTACTGAGTTATAAGCCTTTTTAAAAAATATTTCAGATGGAAGTCCCTTATCAGATACATGATTTGAAAAATAGTTTCTTCATTAAGTAGGGTTATCTTTTGACTCTCATGATGGTATCCTCTGAGGCATAAAAGTTAAAAAAAAAATTTCATCTTAGATTTCATTTTTTATTAGTTAGAATTTTCTCAACAATGGAGGTTTGTGTGTCTTCTGGATTTGGCCTCAACAACAATTCACATTTACTGGAATGTGGTTTTATCAAGGCAATGTAATAGGCTGCAGAGATGCAGAAGCCAAATTTGTTGGCAACGCCCCCAAAGATAACCATACTTCAACCCTGCCTTCTTTTCCCATACTCCAACCCTGCCTATTACTCTGTTCATATCCAAATCTTTTGTAAATAATTAATATACACTGCTCTTTCCCCCAATTCCATGTTTTTCCACATGTTATTTCCACATCCCTTCCATTACTGAGATATGACCGACAAAACTGAATATATCTAAGGTCTATAATGTGGTCTTAATATATGCATACTTTGTGAAAAGACTACCACAAGCAAGCTAATTAACATATCCAGTTATCCTTTTTTTTTTGGTGGTAAGAACACGTGAGATCTCATTGTAGTTTTGTTTTCATCTGTACTTCTCAGATTATCAGCGATATTGAGCTTTTCATATACCTGTTAACCATGTATATGTCTTCTTTGGAAAAATGTCTATTCATAGGGCACCTAGGTAGCTCAGTCAGTTGAGCATCCGACTCTTGATTTTGGCTCAGGTCATGATCAGGGTCATGGGATCAAGTCCAGCAAAGGGCTCTGTGCTCAGCAGGGAGTCATTTGAGATTCTTTCTCTCCCTCTGTCCTTCTGCAACCCTCCACCACACACATGCACGTCCACTCTCTCTCTAAAATAAGTAAATAAATCTTAAAAAAAAAAAAAAGTGTATTCAGGTCAACTCGTTTATTTAAGTAGTTAATTAAAATATTTTGATAAAGCCCAATTTACCCTTTTTCTTTGGTTTCTTATGCTTTGTGTCATATTTAAGAAAACACAGCCAAATCCAAAGGCACAATTTGCTTGTATGTTTTCTTTAAAAGAATTTTGTACTTTTTAACCTCTTACGTGTAGGCCTTGGGTACACTATGAGGTTCAGTTCTGGAGTCTGAATTCTATTCCCTTGATTTGTATATCTATTCTTATGCTAATATCACACTCTATTCATTACTGTATCTTTGCAGGAAAACTTAAAATCAAGAAGTGTGAATCCTCCAACTCTGTCCTTTCTCAACCTTGTTTTGGATATTCTGAGTCCCTGTATTTCCATTTGAATTTCAGGATGAGGTTATTAACTCCTGCAAAGATGCCAGCTGGGATTTTATAATAAAGGTTGCACTGAATATGTAGATCAGTTTAGGAAGCATGCTAGCTCAATCCATGAATAAGGATGTCATTCAATTTTAATTTCTTTCAACAATGTTTTACAGTTTTCAGAGCATGAGTTTTATTTACACTTCTTTTGAAAAACTGAGTCCTAAGTATTTTATTCTTTTTGATGCCACTGAAAATGGAACTGTTTTCTTAAACTCATTTTCAAATGGTTCATTGCTAGTATATACACACAATTGCTTTTCTGAATATTGAACTTGTATCCTTTAATCTTAATTTGTGTAATAGTTTTAACAGTTTTTTTTTTTTTTTTTTTTTTTTTAATTTTTTTAAACTTTTATTTATTTATGATAGGCACACAGTGAGAGAGAGAGAGAGGCAGAGACACAGGCAGAGGGAGAAGCAGGCTCCATGCACCGGGAGCCCGACGTGGGATTCGATCCCGGGTCTCCAGGACCGCGCCCTGGGCCAAAGGCAGGCGCCAAACCGCTGCGCCACCCAGGGATCCCGTTTTAACAGTTTTTTAGTGAATTCCTTAGGCTTCTACATAAACAAGATTATGTCATCTGCAAATAGTTTTACTTTCTTCCTGCTCTGGTTGGGTTTATTTCATTTCCTTGGCTAACTGCCCTGCACATGTCGAATAGAAGAGGTGGGAGTATTCCTCTCTTCCTAATTTTAGAGAGAAATCATAGTTTTTCCTCACTAAATATGATGTTAGCTGTGTAGGTTTTGTAGATATGCTTTATCAGGTTAAAGAAGTTCCCTTTTATCTCTTTTATCTCTAACTTTTCACAGCTTTTATCATAAAGGTATGTTGGACTGTCAAATGCTTTTTCTGTATCTACTGAGAAAATCTTGTGATTTTTGTCCTTATTCTACTGTTATCATGCATTACATGAGTTGATTTCTGGAGGATAAGTGAACCTTATATTCCTGGGATAAACTGCACTTGGTAATGGTATATAATTCTTTTTATAATGGCTGGATTCAATCTGTTTGTATTGGGTTGAGAATTTTTGTGTAATAGTAAGAGATTGGTTTCTAGTGTTTTTGTGATATATTTGTCTGGTTTTGTTATCACTATGATACTGGCCTCATAAAATGAGTTGGTAAGTGTGAGATCCTTCTCTATATTTGAGAAGAGTTTGTAAAGAATTTATATTAATTTTTTAAATGTCTGGTAGATTTCACCAGTGAAGTCATATGGGCCTGTATTTTTCTTTGTAGGCAGTCTTTTGATTAATTTAATGTCCTTGTTACAGATCAATTTAACTTTTCTATTCCTTCTTGAGTCATTTTTGACAGTTTCTGTATCTCTAGGAAGTTGTCACTTATTTATCTTATTAGCTCATGATTATTCATAGTATTTCCTTATAACCTTTCTACTTCTATAGACTGGTAACGTCTCCACTTTTATTCCCAATTTTAGTAATCCTGGTTTGGTTTCCTCTTTACTTTGCCAATCTTGTTAAAGGTTTGTCAAGTTTCAAAATCTTTGCAAAGAACCAACTTTCACTTCTTTTGATTTTGGGGGTTTTTTTTCTTTTTTTTTAAGATTTTATTTATTTATTCATGAGAGACACAGAGAAGGAGGCAGAGACATAGGCATAGGAGTCCTTTATCAGGCTCTGTACAGGGAGTCTGATAAAGGACTTGATCCCAGGATCACGACCTGAGCCAAAGGCAGACACTCAACCACTGAGCCACCCAGGTGCCTTGCTCTGCTGTTTTTCTACTGTCTATTTCATTAGCTTTTGCTCTACTCTTTAGTACTTCTTTCCTGCTGGCTTTAGGATTAGTTTACGGGACTATTTCAGTGTCTTTTGGTAGAAGGTTACATTACAGAGATTGTTCATCTTTTCTAAGGTAGGCATTTGCAGCTGCACATTTCTAAGTATTGTCCTAGCTGTATCCCATGCATCCTGGTACATGTATTCTCTTTTTTTTTTTTTCATCTTGTTTTCTAATTTTCCTTGTGATTATTTCATTGGCCAGTTGTTTAGGTATATATTATTTAATTTCCATATATTTGTGATTTTCTCAAATTTTTTCTGTTACTGACTTCTAATTTCATTCCACTATGGTCAGAAAACATACCCTGTATAATTAAGATTTGTTTTATGAAAAAAAAAAAAAAAAGATTTGTTTTATGGTCTGCCATATGGGCTAGGCTGGATAATGTTCCAGATGCACTTGAGAGGAATGTATACTCTAAAACTGAATGGAGTGTTCTAATGAATATGTGCCTTGTTAGGTTCTAATTTGAACTAAATATAAAAAAGCACTGAGAGCCACCTATAGACATCTATATATGGACCGGTTAATAAGTATTCTAGTAAGATCTCTAAGCTTCCACAATTTTACTGATTCTTGCATTCTAAATATTTATAACAGAAATTATTACTTCAAATTTTATAGGCTAGAAATTCTAGGTTATTTTTCTTCTGGAATCAATACATAGAGGGAAACAATACTAAAAGCTTCTTTTAGGGTCTCTAACAGATTCCCAAAATATGAATGAACTTTGACGTATAGAATCAAGATGTTATAAGCAGTTATTTTTAAATACACAAAACAGTCAATTACCTAGCATTCAGGATATATGTAGAAATGAGATAATAGCCAGTGCACAGAAAATACACGGTAATGAAAAGACCTGACAGGAAATCTATTGATACCAAATGTGTCAGTCCTAAAGGAAGCTCACAATTCTTGTAACAATTTTTTTGCATATCAACCTTCAGCTTTGCAACATGGAGAAAATACATAGATACAGATGGAGAGATATGGCTATCTTAGGGACCAGTACTTATGACAATCTTAGCTACCATATAAAGTTTCAAAGCTGTTTTAAACCATTATTTCATATTCTTTTACTATTTTAACTATGTAGTTTAGAATAGACTTTTGTACATCACTGAAACTTGAACTTTAATATTTTAGTAGATAATGAGTTATATCAACTTTAAAGAAAATTTTTATTTACAAAGGCAATAAAGCAATGAATAGCTAGCTCCTCATGGAAAACTGTATTGATGCTTATAACCTTAATAGAAATTTATTTCAATTTTGTTTTTCACCATGGATTATTAGAGACAAGACAGTAGAAAGTACATGCATTAAGTTCCAAATTTGCCATTTCCTTCCTAGCCATGTAAAATAATAAAATCTCAAAACTCTCTTATCCTGCTTGTAAAATTGGCATGATAGGTGTGCTAGTTATCTCACAAAAACTGTTATGAGGATTACATGAAAAAATAAATGTGGAAGCATTTTTAAAACTATGAATAATAGGTGATCCTGAGCTTACCTTGTCCCATGGGTGCACCCACACTAAACAGCTACACCAATGTAACTTACTATGCAAACAGCATGAAGACTGGAAGAACAGACAGACATTCCACAGTTAATTGTAGAGAGGAGGCAACTTCAAAAAGTGTAAGAGGGGTGGGATTTGGCTGGAAACCAAACCTCTGTTAAGACTAACCACAAATGGGAGGAATACCACAAGTACAGAGAAGCAAGATCAGACTCTACAGAGGCACTCCAGCCACTGGAGAGTTGAACTGGGAAGACTCGGAAGAGGAGTTACTGTAACATCTGGCTTTGAAAACCAGTGGGGCCTAACTCTGGGAGCTTTTGAAATCAGATGGGCTTAACTCCAGGTATTTTGAAAATCAGCAGGCTTAACTCTAGGAGAGCCAGAGGGCAATAGGAAACTGAGTCCCCACCCTTAAAGAACCAGCATAACTCCAGCCCCAAGACACAGCACAGAAGCAGCAGTCTGAAAAGCACCTGGAGTTTATATAAAGAAGATTCATTTACTAATCTCAGAAGGTACAGTGGAGAGGCAGGGATCTTCAGATTCCTCTAAGAACAAAAGTGCCAGAGGGCCCCATTTTAATTTCCCTCCTCCAGACTTGATAGCCAGACACTTGTTGGAGCCAAGGCTAAAACTCTCCATCTATCTTGCTAACACTGCATGCCTCATGCCAGCCCAGTGTTCCCTTAAAAACCTGTCCCAACCGAAGGATCGCTCGCCAGGGATCCATCCAAAGCTGCTCCAGCCCCAACACACCCTGCAAACGCTCCAGCAGGGATGGGCATCACTCCAAAGTGACTCTTGCTCTGGGGAGGAGAAATAACCCCACACACTAGCACACCCACAGTTCCAGCAGCTGAGTCTTCTAGCTGGCTGCACTGGGAGAAAGCCCTGCCATTGGGTGCACTGGTGTCTATGGTAGAGAAGCCAAGCGCAGAATCTAGTCTGACTGCCAGCTCCACTGACAAAGGAAAGCCTCTTAGTTGGTCCTGCAGGTAGAAAGTAATGCTGCTCAGTACCCTGCAAGTGCAGCTGAGAGGTTAACTGCAGACTGCTGGCACCACCCACCTACAAGCCCATGGAAGCCTCAGACAAGTCCCTGAATGGCAAAAACCAAATTCTGCCCAGTATGCCAAGAGCAGGCAAAGCAGGATCACTGTAGCCAAGGGGGCTAAAGGCTCAGATCCAAAAGGAGAGCACACACAGCCCACATCAGAGACACATCTGGAGTACCTGGTCCTGGTCACTGGGGGCACAGCGCTACAGGGCACACAGGGACCTCTTCTATACAAGGCCAGCATTTTCAAGATGAAGTGATACTACTGACCTACCTAATACGTAGCAACAAACAAAGAGAGTTACATGAAATGAGAAAACAGAGAAATATGTCCCAAAGGAAAAAACAGGACAAAACCACAGCAAAAGAGCAAAGGGAAACAGAGATAGATAATATGTAAAAAGATATTCAAGGCAGTATCTTTGATATTACTAATAAAGAACTCAAAGTAATGACCAAAAAGATACTCACTAAACTTCAGAAGAGTGTATGGATTCAGTGAGAACTTCAACACATACATAAAAGATACAAAAACAAAAACAAAAACAAAAACAGTAAGAAATGAAGAATCTATTCAAATAAAAAATACAGGGCAGCCCCGGTGGCGTAGCGGTTTAGTGCCATTTGCAGCCCGGGGTATGATCCTGGAGACCCAGGATCAAGTCCGTCGGGCTCCCTGCATGGAGCCTGCTTCTCCCTCTGCCTGTGTCTCTGCCTCTCTCTCTCGCTCTATATCTCTCATGAGTAAATAAAATAAAAAAATCTTAAAAAAAAAAAAATAACCAGAAACAAAAAGAATAACCAGAAACTTCCCTACTCATGTATAATCATGTATTACAGTCAGAATCAATCAGAACACTGCAGCAGTAAGTAGTACAGGAACAGACAGATCAATGGAACAGAGTAGTGAGTGCAGAAATAGACCCCACCTCATATATACATTTCTTATATAATATATATTTCATATACATTTCAAATCAATGGGTGAAATAGGAGTGACTCCACAAAGATAATTTACCATTTAAAAAACAAAACAAAAATGGGGGAATCCCTGGGTGGCTCAGCTAAAGTTTAGCAACTGCCTTTGGCCCAGGGCATGATCCTGGAGTCCCATCGAATCCCACATTGGGCTCACTGCATGAAGCCTGCTCCTCCCTCTGCCTGTGTCTCTGCCTCAATCTCTCTCTCTCTCTATGAATAAATAAATAAAATCTTTAAAATTAAAAAAAAGAAAGAAAATGGATCTCTACTACACTCTTTATACCAAAATATATCACAGATGAATTAAATATTTCAACCATGAAATAAATGAATAAATAACCATGAAATAAATAAAAAGCCTAGAAACATAAAATTAAATATTTCAACCATGAAATAAATGAATAAATAACCATGAAATAAATAAAAAGCCTAGAAACATAAAAAAATACAAAGTTAAATATTTTCCAAATGTTGGGGCAAGATAAGTCTATTTTAACACTGATGCGATGGTAAAAATAAAAGAAAGGATATGGATTTTACTACATAAAAATGTAAAACTTTTATATTCCACAGAATACTATTCATTCTAAAATTCATATAGAATCTCCAGGCAGAGTCAACAAAAAATGATCTTGAAAATGAAAAAAGCTGAAGGTTTCACACTCCCTGATTTCAAACTTGGTGCAAAACTACAGTAATCAAAATAGTATGGTATTCGCATAGAGATATACGGGTCAATGGGATAGAGATTGTGAAATGATGTTTGTCATTCATGAGAGACGCCAATATCACTCAATAGGGAAAAAGACAGTCTCTTCAATAAATGGTGCTGGGAAAACTGGATATCCACATGTAAAAAACGAGCTACACTTTTATCTTGTACCAGAGACAAAAAACCTGAAAACTAAAAATGAAGCAAAGACTTAAATGTAACTAAAACTAAACTAATTTCTTGAAGCATTTCTTGGCATGGCCCTTTTACTCCACCTACAAAGCCAGCAAGCATGGGCTGAGTCCCTGACCTGCTTTTCTGCCCCTCTGGTTAAAAGCTCACATGATTACTGAACTCACCCAGACAATACTGGTCAATCTCTACTGGAAGGTTATCTGATTAGCAACCATAATTCACTTCTACCACAGGATATAACATACAGGGATTAGGATACGAATTTCTTGAAGGAAGCAAGCCTTCCAGCAAGCAGAAAAGGCATTTAGAAGACAGATTCTAGGTAAGGATGAAAACTAGAAATAATTTTCTAAAATGAAACTCTAGGGCAGCCCAGGTGGCTCAGCGTTTAGCGCTGCCTTCAGCCCAGGGCTTGATCCTGGAGACCAGGGATGGAGTCCCACATCGGGCTCCCTGCATGGCGCCTGCTTCTCCCTCTGCCTGTGTCTCTGCCTCTCTCGCTCTCTCTCTCTGTGTCTCTCATGAATAAATAAATAAAATCTTAAAAAAAAAAAGAAAGAAACTCTAATAATTATGAAATTGTTTCTGAAAACATTAAACCAACAACTATAGATGTTCAGTCTAAAAAGTTTTAATATATTTCTTGTAGAATATAATCATCAACCTCTAATGACCACATAGACTAATGAGAAATCATGAGTACCAATATCCAAATTAATGTCTGTAACTTAAGAAAATGATCACTTCTTTTTGTTAATGAGAAGCCTCTTGCAAATAGACTTTTTATCCCTTCGTGACAAAAAAAACAAAATTATTTTAGTGGAATTGAAATCCTAAAATGATTGCTATCACGAATTATTCATAGCACTAATCATTTGCCTAACAATTATTCTGCCATTTTTATTTTATTTTATATATTTTTAAAATTTTTATGTATTTATTCATAAGATACACAGAGAGAGAGGCAGAGACATAGGCAGAGGTAGAAGTAGGCTCCCCATGGGGAACCCACTGTAGGACTCTTACCAGGACCCCAGGATTACGACCTGAGCTAAAGGCAGAGGCTCAACCACTGTGCCAACCAGGTGCCCCTATTTTGACATTTTTAGACTAAGTTTTTAACTTCTAGTCTCTATTTTTAAAAAGAAACTCCCATTATGCTAAGAAAAATAGAAGTATGAATTAATTTTAATGAAGTCTGAAGTGAATCATTTTATAACTACCAGTATGGTCAATTTTTTATGAAAAGTACTTTAAATATTTTTTCTCTTGTAACATATACACAGGCTCTCCAGTTTTATTCTCCATGAATCATATATAACAAATCAAAAAACAAACCTTTATACACTTTTCTCGAATATCATTTCTCTGAGAAGCAAATTTGAGTAGTGGCTTTTCACCATCCATTCCAGATTCTTCACTTTTTATTTTACTAAGGTGATGATCTGAAATCCAGTCCATGAAGACAGTTAAAAGTTCATAAACTTGTGCATTAAGTGGTACCTATATGTAAAAAATTAAGTCAAATATTTATTTCCACTCACAATCGCATAAAATTTCAAGAGCAAGCTTTAAATTTGGGGAACATAGAATAATTTACCTAAAAAGAAGGTCACTAAAATATGTAATGAATGACAAAGCTTCCCTAAACAAAGGAAATTCCAAATCAAATACCTCCAATTAACCTTAGAAACATGTTAAATGATGGCTGAGAGAAGAGAAGAAAACCCATCTTAAATAAGAAACTGAGCAAAGGGTTGTAGAAGGGGAGGTGGGTGGTGATATAGGGTAACTGGGTGATGGGCACTAAGGAAGGCACACGAGATGAGAAGTGGGTATTATACCATATGCTCGCAAACTGAATTTTAATAAAATGAAATTCCTGGGAGAAAAATGTATGAGATGCAAATTAATTAATTAATTGATTGATTAATTAAAAATATAGAAGATGTATGAGACAAAACGGAACTTTATTTCTGAATGAAGTAGATTTGAAAGCAGAAACAAGATTTTATTTATTTATTTTTTTAAGATTTTATTTATTTATTCATGAGAGGCAGAGACAGAGACACAGGCAGAGGGAGAAGCAGGCTCCATGCACAGGGAGCCCGACGTGGAACTCAATCAAACAAGATTTTAAATAACTCTCTCTTGTACCCTAACAGTTCTGTCTTCAGAGGAGCTGAGGTCCCATTATAATTAACAGGGTCCCATTAATAATTCAATATTTTACATGTAACAGAAAAATAGTTTCATTTTTCTGCATGTAGCTGTCCAATTTTCCCAGCACCATTTGTTGAAGAGACTGTCCTTTTTCCATTGGATATTCTTTCCTGCTTTGTCAAGGATTAGTTAACCATAGAGTTGAGGGTCCATTTCTGGGTTGTCTATTCTGTTCCATTTATCTTTGTGTCTGTTTTTTATGCCAGTACCATACTATCTTGATGATTACAGTTTTGTAATACAGCTTGAAGTACAGAACTGTGATGCCTCCAGCTTTGGTTTTCATTCTCAACATTCCTTTGGCTATTTGGGTTTTTTTCTGGTTCCATATAAATTTTAGGATTGTTCTGAACAGGGGTAATTGTAACGTATTTTTTTCAAACAGAAACTTTAGATGATAAGTTCAATCATTTTAGATACTAAGTATAAAAACATCTCCTTTAATAAACATGGAAAGTTGTATGACAGGAAAAAGGTGAAGGTGGGAATAGTGAAACATTTTCATTTACAACCACAAAAAATCTATTTACATATGTGTTGCCTGGCAGGCCAGAGCCAGCCCTACTTGTACAAGAAATCATAGGTCCAAGCCCAGAGAGAAGGCAGACCTTGGACTTGGAACCTCAGAAAAGATGTGCAGGTTGGTGTTGATGCCTTCACTGATGTCCCCTCCACCCACTTGGATTAACAGCTACTTCTTGTAGGAAAGAACTGAAAAAGACACAAGGGCACTTTCTAGGATGATGGAAATGTTCTAAATCTAGTTGTATGCTACATGAGTATAGGCATTTTCAAAATTGACTAAGCTATATACTTAACAACCTCTGCATTATGTTACTGTATGTTATACCTCAAAGTAAAAAAATCCTTAGGAAAAATATACAAAGCCCATTCAGGCATGGATTGGAATCTAGACAGAAAATATTGAAAGCTTGTAGAATCTTCAAATACAATGAATAGTAAAGCTCTTAATAAGTTTAAGGTCTGCGTCTGAAACACTGCTGAAATACTTTGTTTAGCTCTTGTAAATAAAAGCATATTAGAAATATTATACAAATATTTCCTGTAAAGCAATTATTATGGTGAATCCTTCCATAACACACAATGATGTTTGCCAAAAAAATAAATAAATAAAATAAATAAATAAATAAATAAACATTCAAGAACAAAGCAAAAATGTCTTTGTTTTCTATTGGAAAAATTTTCTATTGTATCATACCTTGTGAGTTTTTGAGACTGGTACTTTTTCTTGTTTTAAACTTTTCATTTCATTGGCAGCATGCGAATTTCCTTTCAACCTCTGTATTGTCAAAAATTCATACTTCCTCTGCAACAATACATTTCCATGAATTAAAACACAATTGTTTAATTAAAGATAAGAAAACCCAAAAGTAATAATTTAAAATTCACTTGTGTCAAAAGAGCAGGCAACTTACCTGTAAATTATCTAAGCGAGCTTGAACTCTCTTAGCCTGAATCTCCATCTTCTTGTTTTCTTCACTTACTTCATTTAACTAAAGTGAGAAGATATTAAATATTTCAACATAAAAGTTAAGCTGATTTCATACTAAAGGTTTCCCAAATTATCTATCTTATCTAATCCATATAACCAAAAAATGTAACAAAACAGAGTTAGCAGTCATGACTAAAGATCATAGCTGATGGTAATTAGACATCGTAGAAATCATTTTGAAATGCATAAAAATACTGAATCACTATGATATACACCTGAAAACAATAGGATATTATACGCCAATTATAGTTCAATAAGATAATAAAAATTTTAATGTAAAAAAATATCATAGCTAAAATCATCATTGGTCCCTAAAGTACTAATAGTATCTAAGTTTACTTCATTCTATAAAATTTGCAAGTCTCTTGACATCTTACAAGTATATGTTTTAATGGGAAATGTCTTTTGATTGAACTTTTTATGTATATATAGAAAATGTACAAATTAACTATGTAGTGTAACTAATTATTGAAATTGGAATATATAAATTTAAGAACTGACATGTTTATAAATATTGAGTCTTCATATCCATAGTCTTCAATTTACCTAGATGTTCTCTATTTTCTTTTAACGTTTTGTACTTTTCAGTATATATATTATGCATATCTTTCCTTTAGATTTATTCCTGGAAAGCTATCTTTTTTGATGCTATTATCTGTGGTATCTTTCAATAAATAATACTATTTTACTGTTGCATATAAAAATACACTTGATTTTTGTATATTGAACTTACATCCAAAGATTCTCCTACATTTGCTTACCTGTCTGTATATTCATTTGGATACCTACATATACAGCTACATAATCATGTTATCAGTAGATAATTCTTATTTCTTCCTTTCCAATCCTTATCTTCTTTTTCCCTATCATACTAACTAGAACTTTCAGTACACTGTTCAATAGAAACAGTAAGTACTCTTACTTCCTTCTGATTTCAGAGGGAAAACACTTCAATAACTTATTTTGTTGTTGGATTTTTTTTTTGTAGACACTTTATCAAAATTAAGTTCTCTTTTATTACTATTATCATGAGCTGATGAATTTTATTATCAGTAGAAATTACGATTTTTCTCCTTATCAGATAATGTGTTTCAAATGAGAAACCTTTGTATTCCTCTATTAAATCCACTCAGTTGTATTATTTTATGTATTGCTAGATTCAATTTCCCAATTTGCATCTATATTCATGCAACTGGTTTGAATCTTACTTTTCTTGTAACAATTTTGACACATTTAGTTTCAAGGTTATGCTGGCCTTGTACAGGGGAGTTTTTCTCTACTTATATTTAAGGTACCTGATTTCCTCCTTAAAATTCCTAAGTCTTACCATTCCTTCTTTGGAAGTAAAGGGTCTTGTTTTTCTTTGTTCACTTTTAAAATTTTATCTTTATCTATTGTTTTCAGCAGTTTTAAAACAATGTTCCTATGTATGGTTTTAATAATTGTCCTACTTAAGCTTAAAATAATTTCTTGAATCTGTTAAATTGTCATTTTCTTTTACCAGTTTTGGTAATATGTGGCCATTTCACTTCATATATATTGTTTTTACTCTATGATCTCTTTTTGGATTCCCATGTTAAAAATTTTAACTAAACATCTCTTTTATTTTTTTAAAAGATTTTATTTATTTATTCATGACACAGAGAGAGACAGAGACAGAGGGAGAAGCAGGCTCCTCATGGGGCAGGTAACCCAATGTGGGACTCAATCCCAGGACCTCAGGATCACATTAGCCAAAGGCAGAGGCTTAACTAACTAAGCCACCCAGGCGCCCTAAACATATCTCTTTTAGAAATTTTTTTTATTCTTTCTGTACTCAGTGTTTTTATTCCAAAACTTTTTAGGAAATTATCTTCCAGTTCATTAATCCTGTCTTCTGCTGCACTCATCTGCTATTAACCCATTCATTGCAGTTCTGAAATTCAATTATTTTTTAGTTTCAGAATTTCATCTTAATTTTTTTTATAAATTTTGCTTCTCTAATGAAGCTCTCAATCTTTTTTTCTACTCTCTTGACCATATTAATCATTATTTTAAAGTCATTGACTACTAGCTCCAATATCTGGAACACTGGCAGGTATATTCATATTATCTGAGGCATTTTTGTTTTCTTCATATTGAGTATATGATCCTGTACCAGAAAGTCATATAGGAGTCAAGTGCAAAAATCAGAACTTTTAGAAGTCTGCTCTGGTGAGGGATGTCCCTGCCTAAAAAGCACTCAGGTGGGTGAAGTGAGGCAGAATCCTAGGTGGGACAGTGTGGTCTCCCTGGGGTCACAGAAAGAACAGGAGTACCTGAGTACAGCCGGATTCCCAAGGACTGGAGTGGGGAAGCTGAATGCTATCTGCAAACCCAAGAGTGGGCTCCCCGCTCAGGGTTACTATAAACCACAAACTGAGCAGGGCCTAGTAAGTGGCAGAACTATGGTGAGACTACCCTCCCTCATCGGGGAGGAGCAGCACAATGCGTGCCACAGGAGTCTGCGGGTTTGGAAACTTGAAGCAGGGTTGTGTGCCTGAAATAAAAATGCTTGGTCACAGGCTGGGTGAGCATGGAGTGCAGACAGAGACAGGACAGACAGGAGTGACTGCTTTCCCCAAGGACACACTGAGGAGTTGGGGGCATGAGCTTTCAGCTCTGGGGCTGGAGATTGGGAGGCTGCCATTTCCATTCTCATCCTCTAAATCAGAGTGAAAGCCTTCGGGGAACAAAAGCCACACAGAGCAATCAGAAACCGCTTACAGAGCCTGGTCCGCGGCAAGGGCAGTGCGGTTCCACCTGGGGAAAGACACCTGAGATTCAGTGCAACAGGTCCCTCTCCGAGAAGACCAGCAAGAACATCCAGCTGAGACCAAGCTTACTCATCACACAGAACTGCAAAACTCCAGTCCTAGGGGAACACAGTATATAGAACTCATGGGTTTTCCCTCCATGATTCTTTAGTCTTCCAATTTTAATTTCTCTTTTCTCTTTCTTTTTAAACCAATTCCTTATTTTATCAACTCTTTTTTAAAGTCTTTTTAAGCTTTCATTTCCACAGTTACATTCTATCCATTCTATCCATTTATCATATTTAATTTTACTTTTGTACATATATATGTTTTTCTTTCACAATACAATTTCTTTCACAATATAATTTTGGGATATAGTTTTCTATTCTAATAAACAGACCAAAATACACACAGGATCTACTGTGTATTGGTCTGCTCTGTTCACCTATTTAATTATATTATCTCTCTAATATTTTTAATTTTCTTTTTCAGTTTCAGGTCTCTTCTGATTTGTTTAGTATATATTTCTCTGGGGTTGTTGTCATTTTAGTACTTTGATCTCTCATTCATCTATTTTTCTCTGGATAGAAACAAGACAGAAAAACTCACTCAAAACTCACTCACTTGTTTACTCAGAAATTCACTCAGAAAAACTCACTCAAAACTCACTTGTTCTCAAAAAAGAGAACAAGAGGCAGTACTGATTTCCAGGGACTTAATCAGTATAGATATAAGTAACATGTCAGATCTAGAGTTCAGGACAACAATTATAAAGATACTAGCTGGGCTTGAACAAAGCACAGAAGTCACTAGAAAATCCCTTTCTCGAGAAATAAAAGAACTAAAATCTAATCAAGTTGAAATTAAAAAGAGATGAGAGGCAACAAAAAAATGGGAGTCTCTAACTGCTACAATAAATGAAGCAGAGGAGAGAATCAGTGATACAGAAGACAAAATAAGAGAATAAAGCTGAAAAAAAGAGATGAATAACTACTGGATTATAAAAGGAGAATCTGACAGATAAGTGATACCATAAAGTGAAATATTAGAATAATTGGGATCTCAGAAGAAGAGGAAAAAAGGAGGGGGGGCAGAAGGTGTATTTGATCAAATAATAGTTGAGAACTTTGCTGATCTGGGAAAGGAAGCAGCATGAAAGTCCAGAAGGCACAGAGAAACCCCCTCAAAATCAGTAAAATAGGTTAAAGGGTATCCTACTAAAGAATGAGTAGGTTAACCAGGAAATTAAAGAAGAATTTTAAAAATTCATGGAAACAAATGAAAATGAAAATACAACTGTTCAAAACCTTTGAAATGCAGCAAAGGTGGTCCTAAGAGGAAAGTATATAGCAATACAAGCCTTTCTCAAGAAACAAGAAAGGTCTCAAATACACACACCATCTAACCTTAACCTAAAGAAGCTGGAGAAAGAACAGCAAATTAAGCCTAAACTCAGCAGGAGAAGATAAATAATAAAGATTAGAGCAGAAATCAATGAAACAGAAACCAAAAGAACAATAGAACAGATCAACAAAACTAGGAGCTGGTTCTTCAAAAGAATTAGTAAGATTGATAATCCCCTGACCAGACTTATCAAGAAGAAAACAGAAAGGACAAAAATAAATAAAATCATGAAAGAGGAGAGATCACAACCAACACAAAGAAAATACAATTATAAGAACATATTATGAGCAATTATATGTCAACAAATCAGGCAACCTGGTAGAAATGGTGCATTCCTAGAGACATATAAACTACCAAAACTGAAAGAGGAAGAAACAGAAAACCTGAACAGACCCATAAACAGCAAGGAAATTGAAGCAGTAATTGAAAATCTCCCAACAAACTACAGTCCAGGGCCGGAAGGCTTCCCAAGGGAATTCTACCAAGAATTTAAAGAAATAATGCTTGTTCTTCTAAAGCTGTTTCAAAAAACAGAAATGGAAGGGAAACTTCCAAACACATTCTATGAGGTCAGTACTACCTTGATTCCAAAACCAGACAAAGACCCAACCAAGTAGACCATAGACCAATACCCCAATGAACATGGATGTCAAGATACTAGTCCATAGGATCCAAGAGTACATTAAAAGGATCATTCACCACAACCAAGTGGGATTTATTCCCGGGCTGCAACGGTGGTTCAACATCCACAAATCAATCAATGTGATATACCATATTAATATAAGAAAGGATAAGAACCATGTGATCCTCTCAATAAATACAGAAAAAGCATTTGACAAAATACAGTATCCTTTCTTGATTAAAACTCTTCACAGTGTAGAGTTAAAGGGAAGATACCTCAGTATCATAAAAGCCATCTATGAAAATCCCACAGTGAATAATATTCTTAATGGGGAAAAACTGAAAGACTTCTCCTAAGGTCAGAACACAGCAAGGATGTCCATTATCACCACTGTTGCTCAACATAGTACTGCAAGTCCTAGCCTCAGCAATCAGACAAAACAAATAAATAAAAGGCACTCAAACTGACAAAGAAGTAGTCAAACTCTCACTCTTCATAATGACATGATACTGTATGTGGAAAAAATAAGACTTCACCCCACAATTGCTGGAACACATACAGGAATTCAGCAAAGTTGCAGGATATAAAATCAATGCACAGAAACCAGTTGCATTTGTATATACTAAGAATGAGACAGAAGAAAGAGAAACTAAGGAATTGACCCCATTTACAGTTGCACAAAAATCATAAGATACCTAGGAGTAAACCTAACCAAAGAGGCAAAGGATGTGTACTCAGAAAACTATAGAACACTCATGAAAGAAATTGAGGAAGACCTAAAGAAACAGAAAAATGTTCCATGTTCATGGACTGGAAGAACAAATATTGTTAAAATGTATGCTACCTAGCGTAATCTATACATTCTATACATTCAATGCAATGTCTATCAAACAGGGATCAAATAGGATCAAAATACCATCAACTTTTTTCAGAGTTAGAACAAATAATCCTAAAATTTATATGGAACCAGAAAAGAACCCAAATAGCCAAAGCAATCTTAAAAAAGAAAACCAAAATTGGTGGCATTCAAACTCGGACTTCACGGTATTAAAAAACCATAATCATTTTCAAGATATACAAATCTGTAATCATCAAGACAATATGGTACTGGTACTAAAACAGACACACAGATCATTGGATCAATTAATCTTTGACAAAGCAGGAAGAATATCCAATGGAAAAAAGATAGTCTCTTCAACAAATGGTGCTGGGAAAACTGGACAACCACAAGCAAAAGAATGAAACTGGACCATCTCCTTAAACCATACAAAAAAACTAGACTCAGAATGGATGAAAGATCTAAATGTGAGAAGGGAACCCATCAAAATTCTAGAGAAAAACACAGGCAGCAACATCACTGTCCTCAGCCAGAGCAACTTCTTGCTAGACAGTCTCCAAAGCCAAGTGAAACAGAGGCAAAAATAAGCCACTGGGATTTCATCAAGATAAAAAGCTTTTTGTATAATAAAGGAGACAGTCAACAAAAGTAAAAGTAGCCTTTGAGATGGGAGAAGATATTTGCAAATGTCTTATCAGATAAAAGGCTAATATCCAAGATCTATAAAGAACTGATCAAACTAAACACCCCAAACACAAATAATCCAATCAAGAAATGGGCAGAAGATATGAACAGACATTTCTCCAAAGACATGCAGATGGCCACCAAACACAAGTAAAAATGTTCCACATCACTCGGCATCAGGGAAATAAATACAAATCAAAACCACAATGAGATACTACCTCACACTGGTCAGAATGGCTAAAATTTCCAAGTCAGGAAATGACAGATATTGGCTGAGATGCAGAGAAAGAAAACACTCTTACACTGTTGGCGGGAATGCAAGCTAGTGCAGCCACTCTGAAAACAGTATGGAGGTTCCTCAAGAAGTTAAAAATAGAGCTACCCTACAACCCAGCCATTGCACTACTAGGTATTTACTCCAAAGATACAAAATGTAGTGATCTGAAGGGGTATTTACACCCCAATGTTTATAGCAGCAATATATACAATAGACAAACTGTGGAAAAAGCCCAGATGTCCATTAGTAGATGAATGGATAAAGAAGATGTGGTTTATATATAGTGGAATATTACTCAGTCATCAGAAAGGAGGAAATCTTACCACTTACATCATCAACATGGATGGAACTAGAGAGTATTATACTGAGCGAAATAAGTTCATCAGAGAAAGACGATTATCATGTGATCTCACTCATGTAGAATTTAAAAAACAAAACAGTATTATAGGGGAGAGAGGGAAAATAAAACAAGTTGAAATCAGAGAGGGATACAAATCATAAAGAGACTCTTAATCATTGGAAACAAAGTGAAGGTTGCTATACGTGAGGGGGATGGCAAGATGGGATAACTGGATGATGGACATTAAGGAGGGCACATGATATAATGAGTACTGGGTGTTATATAATGAATTATTGAACTCTACCTCTGAAACTAATAATACATTAGATGTTTATATCTCAGTTAACTGAATTTAAATTTAAAAAAAAGAGGGAAAGAAAAGAAAAATGAACATTTAAAAAAGAAGAAGAAGAGGGGTGGATGCTGAGGAAGGGAGGAGGAATGGAATAAAGTGACCCAGATCAGCAAAGCATACTCTTGAGAAGTGATGGGAGAATGGAATTCCCAGCCAGATATTTCTCATTTCCAGTGTTACTAAAAAATAATTTTCCTGAATGTAATGAGAAAAAAAAAATAATAATAAAAGATGGTAGACTCTGACATGAAAAAAAAGAAAAGAAAATCATAAGGAAGAGAATATACATTTACAATACTGTATTGCATTTATCGAAAAAAAACTTCATATAAGTGGAACACAGTTCAAACCCATGTTATTCAAGTGTCAACTGTATATATTATTCATCATGCCAAAAGCTGGCAAACTATAGCCCATGGGCCAAATCTGAACACGGCCTACTATTATATATAAAGTCTTATTAAGAACATAGTCATGCTCATTCAGTTTCTTATTGCCTACAGTTACTTTTGCATTATGTCAGAGTTCAGTCACCATGACAGACTGTATGGTTCACAGAGCCCGAAATATTTACTACCTCATCCTTAACAGAAAATAATTGCTCCCCCTATCTACACTAAACAAAGTGACCATAAAAAAGCATTCTGCCAGCTGGTACCAAAGGGTTTCTCCCACGTTCTTTCAGTTTAGACACACTAGATCAAAAATCCAATTACCAATAAATCAATCACTTAAAAAGTTACTCTACTCAGCACACACTCATGCAAAGACATACAAAATTATTAAGAATTATATAATCTTAAGAGAGAGGTGTGGGCAATAATGTTCTTTGGCTAGCAATTAAATCCTTCTCAAGAAGAATGCTAGAGTTATATGGTGATAGATAGTATCTATACTTGTGGTGAGCATAGCATACCATACAAAGTTGTCAAATCATTTTGTTGTACACCTGAAACTAATATAATGTTCTGTGTCAACCAACTATACTTCAATTAAAAAGAGAAAGAAAGAGTACATGCTAGCTTGAGAGTGTAATGGGAAAAAGTCATGTCTCCAGAGATAAGGCAGGCTTCCAGACAGCAGTAAGTTAAGGCCATCCATACTCCTACTGTGGGAGGCCATAAATGAAGCCAAAGAAATTCAATCAAATGAGAAACGGTGTAGCTAAGTATCACTGCCTATGAAAAAGACTTTAACAAGCAATAACTACAGAACATCAAAAACAGAAACTGAGAACACATAGCTAAGAATTCTAGGATGCATATTATCTGAGAGTCTAATCTCAGTTACATTTTAAAATCCATGAAGTCTTCCAGCCCAAAGCTTTCATTTTTGAAGTGACTGGGTTTATCCCAATTTCTGTTCAGTCTACTATTCCGCCTCACACAAATGCACACATAATCATTCTCCTGTCTCTCTTCAACATACTTTCACATCTTTCAGTCAAAAACTGGCAAAAGGTAAAAAAAAAAAAAAAAAAAAAAAAAAAAAAGATACAACTCAAAATATTTGCTTTGCAACTTCAGTATTAAGCAGTGACCTAGATTATATCAGTACAATAGGAGAGCACTCTGTATGACAGCACTCTGTACTCACGAGACCATGAATAATGTGAAGGCTTCCTTCTAGTACAGTGCCCAGCATATAATAGATGCCCAGAAAATAAACAAATCTTAAATAAGCAGTGGTATAAAATAGCAATTATAAGAAGTATTAGATAAAATCAATGCCTAAAAATCCCCAGATTATCATGTCTTTTATTTCTTTTGCTTGTTTTAAATCTAGTAATTGCTCTTATATTTTAAAAATTCCAAACTGCAAAAACATCTCAGCTGGATGCTAAATCAGATGATGAGAAATCAAAAGCTTAAGAATATCATATTTATATTTGAAAGTATTCTAGGAAATAAAGTTAGCAAATAAGGTTAATCAAAATTTTCTCTAGCCAGAATATAATCTAAGACTTGGATATATAACTTGTTAAATATACATGATATAAGTTTTTAAAATCTTATAATCTAGTATTTATCAACATAAATCTTACCTGTTTTTTTAAGCTATCATTCAATTCTTTCAGTGCATCAAAAGAGGATCTTAGCCTCTTACTTTCTTTCTTTCTTTCCTTAAGGACTTCAGTTAAGTGCTCAACTTCTGCATTGTGTTGCTAGATGGGAAGAAAAAAAGTCTGATCTAAAAATTAGGTAAGGATTCCATGTCACTAATGCTACTGAACACAAAATAATTAAAAATTTTAACTCCTTAAATCAGGACTTTAATCAGTGCATTTAGGCATACATGACTAATACTGTAAATAATTTATAAAAACTGTATCATCAACCAATGTAATAATTGTTAAAAGCATTTGTTAAGTCCCTATTAAAAAACTATTTTCTGCTTCTGCTCAAAAAAAAATCCAATGAAACTCACTGAAATAATTTCTTTCACATTATAGAGTGAGAAAACAAGGATTTCTGATCTTTTTCAAGAGACTAGCTATTCGTATTTATAAATTAAAGATTTAAATTACCCTTGAAAAGAAATATTCATAGATAGAACAAACTAATTTCTCATTAAATAGCTAAAATTGTTTACATCATTTAACCCTCTAATTATATTTAAATGAGATAGCACATTTTGATTTAAAGTGCAAATATGTATAGTTTATTTCACCTTTTATTCTGAAATTATTTATAATGTATTAAAACAAGCAATTTTTTACAGGAAATCAAAAAACTGAATCAATTTCTTTCTTCCAAGTAAACATATAGGTATCATTAAAATAAGGCTGTTATCTTTACACTTAATAAGAATAACAACAAACAAGTCTAAAGAGAAAAAAAAATCAAGCATAAATCTAGGATGGAAACTTCTTGAGAATCCAAGCATTTCTTCTCCTGCCCTATTTAAAAATCCAGTCATGTGAAAATATTAGCTTTAAGTAATTTAACTATTACATTAAATGGTTCTTTAAATAACTTAGTATATAGTCGCAAATACAGTTATTTCAGTTAACATTCTCATTTTCCAAATTTAAACAAAAATAGGATATAAGTTCCATTTCCAGAAAGACAAGAAAAGCCCACTACTCTCTAGTTCTGTTACTAATAACAACTAAAATCCTTAGAAAAAAACACAAAAAGTAACTACCCTAAAGACTGTAAAAAGTAAGCAGAAGCAGGGAATTGTAAAAAGGAGTGAAGACACAGAGCAACCCTCAAGATGAAGTTTTCAGGGTTTTTGTTTTTCCCTTTCTCTAGTAGTCTTGCCCCAAAGCAGGCCTCTAACTACTTAAGTGCAGCTTTAAGCTGTATAAGCTGCTAAAACTCTAAGAGAAAATTCTGCCTTTCCATCCAGGGAAGCCAGGAAACAGGCCACTGTGAGCCAAGGAATGTGGGGAGTATATTAGAGAAGAGACTCAGAAAGAGGATCCTTTCATTCTAGTGTACATAAACCTGTGGAAAACTGGCTAAAGCCTAAGCTGCTTAAGCACAGCATAAACAAAAGCAGCAGAGCAAATGTAGCGAGATCAGAGCTCAGTTTAAATATACTACCCAAGTTGCAGACTAACCTCCCAATTCCTTAAGCACGGAAAAGACACTGAGCACCACAATAAAGGTCTTGACAATTGAACTAATAAGATTTATATCACTGCCTGAGTATCAGACTAAACCTAAGTGGCACATGTATAAGACAACTCTGAAGCAACATCATAAAAGCTTTGAAAACTGAACCAAGATTGGGTCACTTCCCACAGAAGGTGACAAACAACTCTGGCCTACACCTAATCAGGATGGAGGAGGGAAAATGGAGCATGAAGAGCCTGAACTCACCTCTTTCCATGAATACACCAAGGTTGCAACTACATGGAGAGCAATCTCCTCTGAGAATAACGTGAAGACGAGCAAACAGCTCTTCTACAGGTAAAGATATGAAGAAACAGGGACATCAAGAAGGGTGAGAGAGGCAGAAATACAATCTGGTCGGAAACAAACCCAGGCATGGCAACCCACAAGCAGAAGGGATAGCACAAAAATGGAGGTCCTAAGGAGTGTGGAGTTCAAAGCCCCATATCAGGCATACTGCCACCCTTGCCCTGGGATCTGCTCTAGGAAGACAAGTCCCCATAATATCTGGCTTTGAAAATCAGCTGGGCATAAATCCAGGAGCACTGAAAAATCAGCATGGCTTAACTCCTGGAGAGCTGCAAGCTAACAAGAAACCAAGACTCCACATTAAAGGGTCTGAACACAATCTCACTCACTTCAACACCTACCATACAGGTAGTGTGAAAAGTGCCTGCACCATATATTAGGGATATTTACTAATTTTAGCATATGTGCCAGAGGATCAGGAATCTGGAGGAAATGTCTCTGGGAGAAGCAGCCATGGAGTGCCAATTTTTGGTCCCTCTTTCAGCCTAGCTGTTCCAATGCTGTAGGTGCCAGTTTTAACACTCTCCATCCACCTTGCCAGCACTGTTCACCTCACTCTGGCATTCCCCTGGAGATCCACCCCACCCAACTCACTCAACCCAGCAGGCATCCCTGGGCACCCACTATACTTGGCAAACAATCTCTATAGCAACTACCCTGACACAACCAGTTGGCATCCTTAGTCAGGATGGCAACCATTCAAAGAAACTGTTGTCTCAGGGAGAAGGAGCCAGACCCACCCTCCAGAGTCACAGTCACCCACTCAGGCAGCAGCCACAGATGGGCCTTCAGCCAGCATGCTGGCCAGCCCCAAACACCAATGCACCTGCAGTAGTCATGGCCAGACATTGTAGCCAGGTGCTGGGCCAGGGCACAGTCTCATCCTCAACTGTACCAGCAGCAACTGTAGTCCAGTCACGAGAGGAGGGCATACATAGTTCACACAGGGAACACCCCTGGAGTACTTGGTTCTGGTGACCAGGGGATTATACTTCTGGGTCCTACATATCACCCTCTACTCATTGTCCATACTTTCAATGTCAGGAGATGGAAGTGTCCTACCTAATACGCAAAAACAGAAACTCAGACAAAATGAGAAGACAGAGGAATATGTTATGAACAAGAACAAAAAAAAAAATATCAGAAAAAGAACTAAATGAAACAGAGATAAACAATTAACCTCATAAATAATTCAAAGTAACGGTCTCCTCTACTTTGGGGAGAAAAATGGATGAACTCAGTGAGAATCTCAACAGAGACAGAAGATATAAAAAATGAAGATGAGATATAAAATATAAAAAATGAGAAATGAGATGAAGAATATAATAACTGAAATAAAAAATATACTAGAGATAATCAACAGCAGATTAGAGGATGCAGAAGAAGAGAAATCAGCAATCTGGAAGACAGGGTAGCAGAAATCATCCAAGTTAAACAGCAAAAAGAACATGAAAATAGGCTAAGGGACCTCTAGAACAACATCAAGCATACTAACAATTGCATTATAGGGGTACAAAAGGAGAAGACAGAAAGAAATGGGTAGAAAAATTATTTGGAGAATAGCTAAAAACTACCGTTACCTGGGGAAGGAAACAGATATCCAGGTCCAGGAAGCACAGAGAACCCCAAACAAGACAAACCCAAAAAGGTCCATAACAAGAATCATAATAATTAAAATACCAAAAATTAAAGTTTTTTTAAAAAAGATAATCTTAAAAGAAGCAAGAGAAAAGTAACTAGCTACATGAAAGAGTACACTTAGGAGCACCTGGGTGGCTTAGTCGGTTGAGCATCCAACTCTCAATTTCAGCTCAGGTCATGATCTTGGAATCATGGAACAAAGCCCTGTGTCATGCTCTGAGCTCAGCAGGGAATTCACTTGAGGGTCTGTCTCCTCTTCCTCTACTTCTCCCTCAATGCATGCACACAAACGCTCTCTCAAATAAATAAAAAGATAAATAAGAAGGAAAGAAAAGGAACACTTATAAGACTATCAGCTGATTTTTCACAGGCTAGAAGGGAGTGGCATGATGCACTCAAAGTGCTTAAATAAAAAAGCCTTCTTGGTTGTAACCAGAAATATTCTATCCCACAAGGTTATTACTAAGGTTATTACTCAGACTGAAGAAGAGATAGGGTTTCCAAAATAAACAAAAGTTAAAGGAGTTCATCACCACTAAATAAACCCCACAAGAAATGTTACAGGAAAAAAAAAAAAAAGAAAGAAATGTTACAGGAATTTCTTTAAGTGGAAAAGAAAGTCATAACTAGAAGGAAAAAAATTATTAAAATATTTCACTGGGAAGAGTAAACATATAGTAAAAGTAGTATACCAAAGTAAACATACAGTAAAAGTAGTATGCCACTTGAAAAGCTAGTATGAAGGTAAAAAACAAAAGTAGGAAAGTCAACTATATTTACAATATGTAGTTAAGGGATACACAAAATTAAAAGATATAAATATGACATAAAATACATAAAATGTAGATGGAAGGGAGTAAAATGTATTACTTTTAGAATGTGTTCAAATCTAAGTGACTATCAATTTAAAATAGAGTGCTAGCAGCACCTGGGTGGCTCAGTTAAATGTCTACCTTCAGCTCAGGTCATGATCCCAGGGTCCTGGGATCTAGCCCCGCATCCAGCTCCCTGCTAGGTGAGAAGGCTGCTTCTCCCTCTCCCTCTGCCTACTTGTGCGCTCTCTGTGAAATAAATGAAATCTTAAAAAAAAAAAAAAAATTGGAATGCTAGAAACATAGAGTGTCATATTTTAACTTCATGGTAACCACAAACCAAAAACCTGTAACAGATTAAAAAAAAATAAAGAAAAAGGAATCTACACATAACACTAAGTTCTCAACTACAAAGGAAAAGAACAAGAGGAGAAGAATGGTACAGAGAAGAACTATGAAACAACTAGAAAACAAAATTGCAACAAGTATATACCTGTAAATGGACTCAATGCTCCAATAAAAGACAGAAGGTGAGTGAATGGATTAAAAAACAAACCCATATATGCTTCTGACAAAAGACTAACTTCAGATCTAAAGACACGTAGAGACAAAGTGAAGAGATGTAAAAAGATATTACAATAAGTGGAAATGAAAAAAAAAAAGGCTGGAATATAATTCTTGTATCAGACAAAACAGACTTTAAAACAATGACTGTAACAAGAGACAAAGAAGGGCACTACATAGTGATAAATGGATCAATCCAACTAGAGAACATAACAATTATAAGTATTTATGCACCCAACATATGAGCACCTAAGTATATAAAGTAAATCTTAACAGACATTAAGGGAAATTGACAGAAAAAGAGTTACAGTTGGGGACTTTGTCACCTCGCTTATATCAATGGATAGATCATCCAGACAGAATGTCAGTAAGAAAACAGTCATTCTGAACAACACATTAACAGATATATACAGAGCACTCCATCCAAAAACAGAATACACCTTCTTTTCTAGTGCACATGGAAACATACTTTTCCAACCATAGTGGTATGAAACTACAGATCAATTATAAGAAAAATGGAAAAAACCCCATAAATACATGGGGGCTAAACAACATATTACTAATAACCAGTGGATCAACAAAAAAACAGAGGAAATTAAAAAATACCTGAGACAAATGAATATGGAAACACATCATTCAAAAATTTTTAGGACACAACAAAAGAAGTTTAAGAGGGAGATTTACAGCATTACACGCCAACCTCAAGAAACAAGAAAAAAATCTCAAATAAACAATTTAACCTCACACCCTAAAGGAATCAGAAAAAGAAGAACAAAGTCCAAGTTCACAGAAGGAAAGAAAATATAAGTATCATGAGCAGAAATAAATGAAATAGAGACTTTAAAAGCCAGGAGAAAACAGAAAGAGAAAAGATGAACAAAATTATGAGATTCAAAAAGATAAAATAGATAAACCTACAGCCAGATGCACCAAGAAAAAAAGGGAGGACTCAAAAAACTAAAATCCAAAATTAAAGAGAAGTTATAACTGACATCACAGAAATACAAAGACTCATAAGAAACTATTATTAAAAATTATATGCTAAAAACTTGGATGATGTAGAAGAAATGGATAAATTCCTAGAAATATACAATCTTCCAAGATTAAATCAGGAAGAAATAGAAAATCTAAACAGACCAATTACTAGAAATGAAATTGAATTAGTAATCAAAAATGCCCAACAAACAGATGGCTTCAGAGGAAAATTCTACCAAACATTCAAAGCAGAGTTCACATCCATCTTTCTCCCAAATATTCCAAAAAAAAAAAAACTTAAGAGGAAGGAATGCTCCCAAATTCATTCTGTGTGGTCAGCACTACCCTGATATATTCCAGGGATGTAAGAATGGCTCAATATTCACAAATTAATGTGATATGCAATATTAACAAAATGAAGAATGAAATCGTATGATCATCTCCACAGATGCAGAAAAAAACATTTGTCAAGAG
Source organism: Canis lupus baileyi (assembly GCF_048164855.1). Lineage (NCBI taxonomy): Eukaryota > Metazoa > Chordata > Mammalia > Carnivora > Canidae > Canis > Canis lupus. Next base: position 37,772,123 of record NC_132848.1, read on the forward strand.
GCAATAACCATTCATGATTAAAACTATTAACAAAGAGAGTATAGAGGGAACATATATCAACATAATAAAGGATATATGAGAAAGCTACAGCTAACATCATACTCAATGGTGAAATGCTTAAAGCTTTTATTCTAAGATTAGGAACAAGACTAGAATGCCTACTTTCACCACTTTTATTCAACATAACACTGGAAAACCTAGCCATAGCAATTAGAGAAGAAAAAGAAAAAGCATCCAAGTTGGTAAGGAAGAAGTAAGACCAACATTATTTGCAGATGACAGTATGTTATATATAGTCAACCCTCAAGAATTCACCAAAAATTATTAGAATATGTGAATTCAGTAAAGTTGCAAGATACAAAAGTAACATACAGAAATCAGTTGTGTTTCTATACTAACGCCAAAATAGCAGAAGGAGAAATTAAAAAAACAATCTCATTTACAATTGCACTAAAACAATAATAAAAATACCTCTGAATTAATTTACCCAAGGAAGTGAAAGACCTGCATTCCAAAAATTATAAGGCATTAATGAAAGACATTGAAGATGTCACAAATAAACAGAAAGATATACCATGCTCATGGATTAGAACAATTAATACTGTTAAAATTTCCATACTACCTAAAGTAATCTACAGAGTCAGTGCAATCCTTACCAAAAATGCCAAAAGCATTTTTCACAGAATTAGAATACTAAAATTTGTTTGGATCACAAAAGACCCCAACAGCCAAAGCAACACTGAGAAAGAAAAACAAACTTGGAGATATCATACTTCCAGATTTCCAACTTTACTACAAAGCTATAGTTATCAAAACAGTATAGTGCTGGCACAAAAACTGATGTGGAGATAAATGGAACAGAACAGAGAGCCAGAATCAAACTCATGCTTATATGGTAATCTACTACAAAGGAGGAAAGAATATACAATAGGGAAAAAATAGTCTCTTTAATAAATAGTGCTGAGAAAACTGAATAGATACATACAAAAGAAACTGGACCACTTTCTCATACTATATACAAAAATAAACTCAGAACGAATTCAAGACCTGAAACCATAAAACTCCTAAAAGAAAACAATGGTAATAAACTCCTGGACATCAGTCTTAACAATATATTTTTGGTCTGTGTTTTCAGGCAAGGGCAACAAAAGCAAAACTAAACAACTGGAGAAAAAAAAATACAATTCAATTTACATCAAACTAAAAAGGTTTTGCACAGTGAAGGAAATCATTAATATAATGGAAAAACAACTTACTGAATAGGAGAAAATATCCGCAAATGATATATCCAATATATATTTGGACACTTGTATTCAAAATATTCAAATAACATGAAGAACTCCTACAACTCAGGGCAGCCCAGGTGGCTCAGCGGTTTAGCGCTGCCTTCAGCCCAGGGTGTGATCCTGGAGACCCGGGACTGACTCCCACATCAGGCTCCCTGCATGGAGCCTGCTTCTTCCTCTACCTGTGTCTCTGCCTCTCTCTGTCTCTCTCTCTCTCTCTCTCTCTGTCTCTAATGAATATATAAATAAATAAAATCTTAAAAAAAAAAAAGAACTCATACAAATAAACAAACAATCCAATTGAAAAATAGGAAATGGACCTTAACAGACATTTTTCCAAAGAAGACATACTGATGGCCAAGAGGTACATGAAAAAATGCTCAACTTCACTAGTCTATCAGGGAAATGCAAATCAAAACCACAATGAGATATCACCTTAAACAGTCAGAATGGCTTATATCAAAAACACAAGAAATAAAAATGTTGGCAAGGAGGAGGAGAAAGGGAAACCTCATGCATGAACTGTTGATGCGAATCAGAGCAGCCACTCTGGAAAATACATGGACGTTCCTCAAAAACTTCAAAATAGAACTACCGTATGATCCTGCAACTCTACTTCTGGTTATTTACCTAAAGAAAATGAAAACATTAATTCTAAAAGATATATGCACACCTATATTCACTACAGCATTATTTACAACAGCCAAGATATGGAGGACACCTAGGTGTTCACTGAGAGATGACTGGATAAAGATGCTGCATAAATATACAGTGGAATATTACACAGACTTAAAAAAAGAATCAAATTTTGCCATTTGTGACAACATGAAGGGACCTTGAGGGTATTTATGCTACATGAAATAAGTCAGAGAAAGACAATCACTACATAACTTCACTTTTACATGAAATAAAAACAAAACAAATGAGTAAACAAAATATAACAGAAATAGAAATAGACTCATAAAAGAAAGAACTAGTGCAGCTGCCAGATGGGGAGGGAGGTGGGCAGTGGGCAAAACAGGTAAAGGTAGTCAAAAGGTACAAAATTCCCAGGTATAATAAGTCAGGAATGTAATGTATAGCATAGAGAATATAGTCAATAATATTATAACAGCATTATATAGTGAGAGATGGTAACTAGTTTATCATGGTGAGTGTTTCATAATGCATTTAAAAATGTCAAATCAGGGGATCCCTGGGTGGCGCAGTGGTTTGGCGCCTGCCTCTGGCCCAGGGCGCGATCCTGGACATCCGGGATCGAGTCCCGCGTCGGGCTCCCGGTGCATGGAGCCTGCTTCTCCCTCTGCCTGTGTCTCTGCCTCTCTCTCTCTCTCTCTGTGTGTGACTATCATAAATAAATAAAGAAAAAATATATATATTAAAAAAATAAAAAATAAAAAATAAATAAAAATAAAAATGTCAAATCAGGGATCCCTGGGTGGTGCATCGGTTTGGCGCCTGCCTTTGGCCCAGGGCGCGATCCTGGAGACCCGGGATCGAATCCCACGTCGGGCTCCCGGTGCATGGAGCCTGCTTCTCTCTCGGCCTGTGTCTCTGCCTCTCTCTCTCTCTCTCTCTGTGACTATCATAAATAAATAAAAATTGAAAAAAAAATATTAAAAAAAAAATAAAAATAAAAATGTCAAATCACTACGTTTACATCTGAAACATAAAGTATGTCAATTATACTTCAATTTATAAGTAAACAAACACCTCAATTGGGCTGATTGCTTAAAAAATAGTCTCCAGAGGATTATAACCAGATCCAGAATCTGTACAATATCCAAAAGGTCCCAAATACAATAGGGACAAAAAGTCACTGATCATACAGAGAGCCAGAAAAATGTGACTAAATCTCAAGAAAAATGCCAATCCTTACATGATCCAAACACTGAATTTTTAGATATGTTCCCTGAGGTAAATATGAACAAATATAAATGGAAAGATAAAAATTCTCATAAGGAAAATTAAACTTAATTAAAAGACCATAATTAGCAATCTTAGAACTTTAAAATATTAAAAATAAAATTCACTAGATGATTTCAGTAGCAACATGGAAATAAAAAACAATGAACATAATTGTAGGTAATAGATATTATCAAATCTGAAGAACACAGAAGAAACAAATGAGAAAAAAGAAGCAGAGACTCTGTGGTATAACAGCAAAAGACCTAATATGTAAGTCACTGGAATTACAGGAGAAGAAAGAAGTTGGAAAATTAAAAAATAAGAGAAGAAATATCAGTTGAAAACATCCCAAATTTGGTGAAAGACATTAATTTAAAAAGTCAAAGATATTCAGTTAATCCCAAACAGGATAAACTCAAAGAAAAGTATGTGGAGCTATCTCATAATTAAATGTCTGCTAAAAACCACAGATAAAGAAAAATTGTAATTTTATTTACATAACATTCTGGGAAAGGCAGAAGTACAGGGTCAGAAAATAGGTCAATAGTTATTGGCAGGGGGCACAGAGTGCTAGGGGTGGGTAAGACTACTAGCCTGGAATCTTCAAAGAAAGTCTCACAAAAAAGAAAATGGTTGACTGCTCTAGATTTACAGAAACCAAAAACATATAAAAATCCAGTACAATGCGTGAAATTCTGTCTAGTTCTTTAATCAGAAAATAATAATAAAACATGCTGGGACGTCTGAGTGGCTCAGCAGTTGAGTGTCTGCCTTCAGCTCAGGATGTGATCCCAGCATCCGGGATTGAGTCCCACATCGGGCTCCTTGTGGGGAGCCTGTTTCTCTGACTTTGCCTGTGTCTCTCTTTCTCTCTGTGTCTCTCATGGATAAATAAATAAAATATTTAAAAAATTGTTTTACTGGGGGTTATTCTGTATGTTAGTAAATTGAACACCAATAAAAAATAAATTTAAAAAAATTGTTTTAAATAATAATAAAACATGCAATAAAAGATTTCAAGACAATGGGGTACCTGGGTGGCTCAATCAGTTAAGCATCTAACTCTCAGTTTCAGTTTAGATTATGATCTCAGGGTTGTGGGATTGAGCCCCACATCAGGCTCCATGCTCAGTGGGGAGTCTACTTAAGATTCTCTGCCTTAAATAAATAAAAGCTTAAAAAAATAATAATAAAAAAGATTCTCTGCCTCTTCCTCTGCCCCTCACACACACACACACTTTCATAAATAAATAAATAAATAAATTCATTCTTAAAAAAAAATTTCAACACCTAACTGGGAAAGTGAATACAGACTACATATCAAGTTAAATTATTCAATTAGCATGAATTTCCTAATATGATAATGATGTGACAAATATCTTTATGCTCAGGAGATACACAGTCCTAAGATTAAGTATTGATAATACTAAGGAAGTTTCAGGGGTGCTGAGTCATGATTTTTGCAAGTTAGTTTCAAATGGTCAGGAAAAAATTGGTGGGGTAAGGAAGGACAAAGAAGAAATAGAGCAAATGTGGCAAAATGCTAATAGTAAGTGAATCTAAATTAAGAAAAACAAATTATAATATTACTCTGAAATCAAATGCTATATAGTTACCTCATTTATAATCTGAAATCTTGTAAGAACCTCTTCTTCAACACCTTTAATTTTACTCAAAGCAGTTTCATGTCTGAAAAGCAGCTGTTCTCTTTCAACTAAAAAACGTTCCCGCTTCTGAAGTTCTTCAGCAAACTCCTGTTGTGCTGCAGTTTCACACTGCATTAAAATGTCAGATTCAAATGTTTTTAGAAAGTTCATTCACAAATTCTACAAATTAGGTTTTATTTACTGAGGCTGTAGCTTAATCAAATGGTATTTAGGATTACATGGGTACAAGTAAAATCTGTATTATAGCAACAGCTAGACTACCACAGCAAGTAAGCTTACACAGAAATTCTATCTTGTTGCAAAATGATGTGACACCATAGTGAGATTCCACCATGAAGACTCTAGAGAATTTGAGGTCTAAAATGCATCAATACTATAGAGAATAATCCCCTATCCAGCTTCTATTCCATGCTCCACTTCAACTGTACCATCTTTTCTTTCCCTATACTCTATCCCCCTCTTCTTCTTGTCCATCACTTAGACTGAAAAATCTTAGCTCTGCATTACAGCTCTAACCTCAATGCCGCGCTGCTCGATACCAATGGAGAAAACACACATCAGAAAAAGTTGTACTATTTTAAATTCAGGGAACCTCTACTGCATTCTCAATGTAGTCCAGAAATCGTTTTATATTTTCATGGTTGGCTCTCTCTCTCCCACTCATCATAGTGCCTGCCTATTTGCCTATTTCAAATCTTCTCTATTCTTTACTTCGAATACCTCTATAGCCAGAAAATAGACTAATAGTTGCCTAGGGTTGACAGGAAATGGGGCGGAGGGTGTCAGGGGAGTGTGGGTGGTTAATGAGGAGAGCGATCTAATGAGTAGGGGGTTTCTTACTTGGATAATGAAAATATTATAAAATTGGCTACGGTGATGGTAGCATAACTCTTTGAATATTCTAAAAATAACTGAATTGTACACTTTATAAAGAAATTTTAAAGAGGCCCTTTTAACATGTGAGAACACAGCAAAAAGATAGCTGTCTGTGAACCAGAAAGTGGGCTCCGAATAGACAATGAATCTGCTAGAGCCTTCATCTTGGACTTTCTAGGTCTGGAATTATTTGATGTGAGTTCATTGTTTCCTTCAGTGCTCAGCAGGCCACTGTGAACGTACATCACATTTTCCCTATTTGAAGATAGCTCAAGATGTATGGAAGTTTTGAATCACTACATTGCACATCTGAAACTAATATAATACTATGTTAACTAATTGAAATTAAAATAAAAACTTAAAAAAAATGTTAACTTTTTTTCTATCATTTCTGGATGTGGAAGTTTTCTGTATGGGACCAGGCCACTACTCTGGAAACCCAATAAGACACTTGCCTTCACCTGTCTCAGGTCCAGCAGTTCTTGAGGCAGATATATATAGCCTTGAAAGAAATGAATTCTAATACAATCACTAACAGATTCCCCATCATTGGTCCACTGTTAATAAAAAATTTGCTGTAATTCTTTTATCTCAGCATATGATGAAATCCAGAAAGTTCTACTATTGTGCTTATATTGTTTAACAAAAAACTGTAGAATTCTAGAGAATCGAAACTTAATTCCTGGACACGGGGTTGTCATCTCATTTACTTTCAACATTTAGATTTGATATAAAAGAAATTGGTCTTTTTACTCAAAGTCCTGTGTATGCACCTGCAGATTACTATCTTGGTTCGCTTAAAAATATGGTCTTATCAGGATCCCTGGGTGGCTCAGCAGTTTAGTGCCTGCCTTCGGCCAAGGGCATAATCCTGGAGTCCAGGGATCGAGTCCTACATTGGGCTCCCTGCATGGAGTCTGCTTCTCCCTCTGCCTGTGTCTCTGCCTCTCTCTCTCTCTCTGTCTCTCATGAATAAATAAATAAAATCTTTAAAAAAATATATATATATATAGCCTTATCATTAGTGTTTCAACTCAGAATCATCTTAATGGATTTAACACTCAAAGGCAAAAAAATGCAAACTACATCAGTGAGGTATCTGTCATATTATGGGAGAAGATAACTCCAGAATGTTGCTGATGGGAATGTAAACTAATAAGCACAGTTACTTTGGAGAACAATTTGGTAGCACCCTACAACTATTACCTCTTGCAGGCTAAGGACACTTAAATAGAGCTAATCATAAAATATAAACTCCATCTTGTATATTTATATAGACATAAACAAATAGGGGTACCTGAGTAGCTCAATCAGTTAAGTATCTGCCTTCAGCTTAGGTCATGATCCCAGGGTCCCAGGATCAAAACCCCATGCTGGGCTCTCTCCCTTTCCTCTCCCACCCCCACTTGTACATGTGCTCTCTCTCTCAAAAAAAAAAAAAGCTGTTTATTTAGAGGCTAGAATGCTACATGGCAGGTATGACGAATGAACTAGAACTACATTTTCCAAACACATACAACTAAAAAATTTAGCAACAAATGAAGGATGCTACAAAAAGAAATCCACAATACATCACTACCTACGTAACATTTTAAAACATTCAAAGCAATACGTATATAAGAATATATAAAAGGGTTAAAGAAGAATATAATGGATCTACATCAATTTCAAGGGAGTGCTTAATCCTTGGGAAAAGGAAGAGGGTATGGGATGGAGGAAAGCTGTTTCAACTGTAATTGAAACATTTTATTTTCTTTCAAGTATCAAACAGAATTATTAATAAAATTTTAGCATTATGCAATATGGGCAATGAGTATATAGTTGATGTTATAATATTCCCTATGTTTTTCTATATGTCATAAATATTTTATAAACTTTTATTTTTTTTTTTGAAGATTTCATTTGCTTATTCGTGAGAGACACAGAGAGAGGCAGAGACATAGGCAGAGGGAGAAGCAGGCTCCATGCAGGGAGCCTGATGTAGGACTCGATCCCAGGATCCTGAGATCAGGACCTGAGCCAAAGGCAGATGCTCAACCCAGGCATCTCATTTTATAAACTTTTAAAAACAAAAACACTGTGTTACCTAGAAGAATACTGCAAATGAAAAGATAATATTCATAATAAATGAATTATTTCCTATATAAAAATTAAAGTTACAAATTAAAAAAAAAAATAGAATCCTCTCCCTCCAGTTTTGTTTCCTATCTCAGCAAAAAAGGCAGTATCATTTATCCAATAGCCAAATTAATAAAGCTGAATTTCATTCTTGACTGAAACCTACTGTAGACCTCCCACATCAAAACAATCTTCAAGATCTACTGATTCCATCTCTTAAATATGTTTAGAATCCATCTACTTCCCTCTATCCCTACTGCCCTCATCCTAATATCCACCATCAGAATACCTACATCTCTTCACACTCTGCCCTCTCTCTAGATCTCAACTACTGGTGACAGTTTTTAATATCTATATGTAAATGACTCCCAATTTAGATACCCATCCAAGACCTATGTTTTAAATACTGAGCTGGTACATTTAACTACTTACCTTAGGTCTCCCTTAAACTCTCAAACCTAACCAATTCCAAACTAAAATCTTGATCTTTCTCCCTATAATATAATCTGAATTATTCAGACAAAATGAGGTATTAGGGTTTTTTTTTAAGGTATTGGTTTTTTTTTCTAAATGTTTAACTATTTCATCGTATACAAATACAGCAGAATTCCAACTATAACAACTTCAGTCAGCAACTGTGTATTATACATACTTTTGTTCCCTTCTGTACCCCTACCTAGTGGATACTTAATACAAGAATTACATCCTTTGGAAACAAAAAATCTCAAAGAAGACAAAGACCAATGTTCCAAATAGAATTTTGGTGAGAACCGACAAGAGAACTTCTTACAAATAGGTATTTAAAACAATGAATCAGGAACACTACTTCAAAAAAGCATACTTTAGGGAGACCTGGCTGGCTCAGTTAGAGGAGCATGGGACTCTTGGTCTCAGGGTTGTGAGTTCAAGCCCCATGCTGGGTAGAGAGATTACTAAAAGAGTAAACTTAAAAAAAAAAAGTATACCTGGGACACCTGGGTGTCAGGGTGTCATCCTGGAGTCCCAGAATCAAGTCCTGTATCAGGCTCTCCACAGAGAGCCTGCTTTTCTCCCTCTGCCTATGTCTCTGTGTCTTTCATGAATAAATAAATAAAATATTAAAAAAAAGTATACTTTACCAGCAGATTTTATTTCTTTTTTTTTTTTTTAGATTTTATTTCTTAAGCAAGGATGGGATGGAAATAAAGAAATAAACACAAAACACAGAACAGTGTGAAATCTAAGAAATATACCTATACATAAAAAAATCATTTATTTTTTCCCTTAGGGATAAATTTTTCCCTTCAATAACTATCTTAAATGTTTGTTCCTTTTAATAAATTTGTCCTCTTCTACCTTTGTCTTGACATACTTATTTAAATAATTAAAATTAAATACTCCGTATTCAAATTTTATACATGTTTGGTGCACAGAACATAAATATTTCTGAATTTTCAATTCAGTTTTTAGTTCTTACCTGCAGTTTCTGATGTATTTGAAATAATTCATCATATATCTGATTAATCTGATGTGGAAGTATTCTCTGCTTGTTTGGTGCTTTAGATGTTGGATAGCTGACACGTCTGAGAGGGGAGTCACTTTCATCACTACAACATTCAGTCCAATTTCTTAAATTTGAAGCCAAATTGGTTGGCTGGGGAACTGCTAAAAAGAAAAAAATTATAAAGCTTATCAATTTACAGTTTTAAGTATTCTCAGACAGACTACTCTTCAGGATGAGTTACTTTAAATATGAATTTTAGTACTGTTAAAAAGTTTCGAGTATTAGAAACAGTATGGAGGTTCCTCAAAAAGTTAAAAATATAAATAGACCTACCCTACAACCCAGCAATTACACTACTAGGTAGTTATCCAAAGCATACAAAAATAGTGATTCTTTTTTTTTTTAATAAGATTTTATTTATCTATCATCTATCTATCTATCTATCTATCTATCTATCTATCTATCTATCTATTTATTTATTTGACAGAGAGAGGGAGCACAAGCCGGGGAAGAGGCAAACAGAGGCAGAGGGAGAAGCAGGCTCCCTATTAAGCAGGGAGCCAGATGCAGGACTTGATCCCAGGACCCTGGGAGCCAAAGGCAGACACTTAATGGACTGAGCCAGCCAGGCGCCGCCAAAAATAGTGATTCGAAAGGACACACACATCTGTTTATAGGAGCAATGTCCACAATAGTCAAAATATGAAAAGAGCCCAAATGTCCATGATGAATGGATAAAGATGATGTGGAATATATATATACACACAGAATATCACTCAGCCATCAAAAAGAACGAAATCTTGCCATTTGCAATGACGTGGATGGAGCTGGAGGGTATTATGCTCAGCGAAATAAGTCAGAGAAAGACAAATACCGCATGATTTCACTCATAGGTGGCATTTAAGAAACAAAACAGATGAACATATGGGAAGGGAAGGAAAAATAAGATAAAAACAGAGAGGGAAGCAAATCATAAGAGACTCTTAACTATAGGAACCAAACTATGGGTTGTTGGAGAGGAGGTGAGTGGGGCATGGGAGAACAGACATTTCTGGTGGGCATTAAGGAGGGCACTTTGATGATACTGTTTCCCTCAGGGATAGCTATTACAAGGTAAACTTTCTCAGAGTATGGCTACTGGAGCTATCTTAACACTCACCCACACTGACAACTATGCAAAATAGAGAAATAAAGGAAAAAGAAGAAAATACAAAAAAAAAAAAAAGGAGGGCACTTGATGTAATGAGCACTGTTATCTGCAACTAATGAACCACTAAATTCTACCTCTGAAACTTAAAAAAAACACTAGATGTTAACTAAATTGAATTCAAATTAAAAAAAAATTTAAGTCTCCAATATTATATGCAGAAAGAATTATATAGCAAACGTGGTAAAATGTTAAAATTTAGAAAAACCTGTCTGAAGGCCTTACAGAAATTCTCTATGCTCTTCCTGTATGTCTGAAATTATTTCAAAATAGATTTTAAAGTGCATGAAAACACTTATGTATGAACCACCTAGGCCAAGAAATGTAAAGTTACTTCAGAAACCCCTGATCACATTCTTTTCTCTTCCCTAAAACCAAACTAATCTCTAACCAAAATATAGCATTAATCATTGCTTTATTTTTAAGTTTTTACTATCTGGGTAAAAATTAAAAGATTTTTAAGACCTTGTTTTGCCTGTTTTGTTTTTTAAGATTTTATTTATTTATTCATAAGAGACACACAGAGAGAGAGAGGCAGAGACATAGGCAGAGGGAGAAGCAGGCTCCATGCAGGGAGCCCGATGTAGGACTCGATCCTGGGACTCCAGGATTACGCCCTGGGCTGAAGGCAGGTGTTCAACCGCTGAACCACCCAGGCATCCCGTTTTGACTGGTTTTAAACACTATATAATGTCTGTAGTTTATATAATGATGTAATCATGTAATTTCTATAACCTTTAAATATGTTCTTGAATTAATGACAGAATCAGGGTTAGGGTTAGGGTTGGGGCTAGAGATTACTAAAAAAATAAACTAAAAAAAAAAGTATACTTTACCAGAAGATTTTAACTCTTAAGCAAGGATGGGATGGAAATAAAGAAATAAACACAAACACTGAACAGTCTGAAATCTAAGAAATACACCTATACAAACTTATAACCCTGAGATCAAGAGTTGCATGCTCTACCAACTGAGCCAGCCAGATCCCTTGACAAAGCTATCCTATTTTGTATTTTTATATGCCAACGTTTTACTACAGGTGGCTATTTGAGTTCTTTGTCGCCACAGGTGCCCTACAGTCTTGCATGTGGCTGCTGGTACACGTGTTTAAGAGTTTCTCCAGGGTAAATGACTAACAGCAACATTGCTGGATCACAGGGAACATGTGCAGGTTCAACTGTGCTAGTGATGACAAAATGCTTGCCAAGGTAGTTATATTAATTTACTCTCCCAACAGCAACGGACGAACAAGTTCCTCTTGCTTCACTTCTTTGCCAACACTGCACTGCCAGAATTTATTTTCTGTTAGTTTTAACTTGCATTAGCCTTCCTGGGAACCCTAGCTTTAAGAAAGGGGTTTCCTATTGTACTCCGCATCTTGGACAGACTCTAGGGAGCCAAAATAAAGAATAACATGAATTTTTAACAAAGAAAAAAGTTTTAGGGTGCTTGGTGGCTCAATCGGTTAAGTACCAACTCTTGATTTCAATTCAGATCATGATCTCAGAGAGTGAGATCGAGCCCCATGTGGGGCTCTGCACTCTGTGCAGAGTCACCCTGGGATTCTTTCTCCCTCACCCTCTGTCCCCCACCCCCCTGCTCCTCACTTGTGCATGCAAGCAGGCCCATTCTATAAATTTAAAAAATATTTAAATAGAAAAAGAAAAAAGTTCCACTTCACTTAATTCAGCAAATGCCCTTAAAGTAAAAGTTTCATTTTTTAAAAGATTTCATCTATTTACTTATTTAGCACATGTATTCACAGGAGGGGAGGAGGGGCAGAGGGAGAGAGAAAGAAAGAATCCCAAGCTGACTCCAGCAGAGTACAGAGCCTTACACTGGGCTTGATCAGAGGACCCTGAAATCACAACCCTAGTAGAAATCAAGAGTCAGACACCCAACCAACTGAACTACCCAGGTCCCCCTAAAGTGAAAGGCACTTTCACTGCTTTGCTTGCTTCTCTAGGTTCTCATCTCACAATCTGTAGTTTAAATATTACTTAATTATGTCAACTTCTAAATACATTCAACTTTTTTTTTCATTATCCTATATTTTCAGTGGGAAAAGCTGTAAAACAGCAAGAAATATAAGTCCAGGCACAATTACTTTTCATTTTCCTCAAATGCTGAGATGAATGGGAAAAGGATGAAAGAGAGTGGGAAGGGACAAATGAGTATATGTTCTGTGTAGACAATGTATGCCCAGAAGAGAAGCACAAAGGCTATCAAAGGAGCAATACTGTTCTCAAAGTCTTATAGCCAAGAGGAAGCCATTTCTGGTTGCCTCCTTCCTTGAAATCTCAACATGCAGCCACATGCAGAGAGTTACTAAAAAAGTACCTGAAGAAGTCATACCTTAAGTAATCTGGAGTACTGTCTTAAAATAGTCAAAGATTACTCAAATCTACCACAGTATTTAGTGACTTCCTAACCAATACTTAAATGAAAAAATATGAAGAAATTATAAAAAAGTATGAAGAAATATGAAAAAATTATAAAAAGTATTCACTTGATTGCTAACTTACTACTTGATAATTTGAGAGCAGTGGGATACTACTGGAAAATAATGATGCTTACTTTTCTCTTCTCCTTTAATTAATAATCAGTTACTATCCCATGGCTTACAAAAATGCAGAGCACAGAAATATACAGACACCTGAGGACCAGAGTTATTACTAAAGGATAAGCTTTATGTGCTCTATTTGACAAAACCTTTTTTTTTTCTTTAAGATTTTATTTTTAAGTAATCTCTACACCCAATGTGCGGCTCAAACTTACAACCTTGAGATCAAGAGTTGCATGCTCTACTAACTGAGCCAGCCAGATGCCCTGACAAAGCTACTTTGAAGTAATTGTTCTAAAATGAATATCTCTTACCTTTTTCTATATCTTTAAAAGACTGCTTGGTTAACTTAGAGGTACTAATTCTAGGATCATTCTCAATTAACTCTTCTTTTGTTTCTTGTTGCTTCAAATCTTGAAAAGAATCCAGTTCATCATCTAGGCTTTAAAAAAAATAAATTTATTACAGCATTCTGGAAGTTTACTGTAGCATTTTAAAAAATAAAACTGCTTTATTATTAACAGCATAACAATTGAAAAAATGTAATAAGTAAACATTTTTAAAAATGGAAAACAGGGCAGCCCGGGTGGCCCAGTGGCTTAGCGCTGCCTTCAGTCCAGGACCTGATCCTGGAGACCGGGATCAAGTCCCACATCAGGCTCCCTAAATGGAGGCTGCTTCTCCCTCTGCCTGTATCTCTGCCCCTCTCTCTCTCTCTCTCTCTGTGTGTTTTTCATGAATAAATAAAATATTTTTATTTTTTTAAAAAAGGAAAACATAAAAATGTGAAAAGTAACAGTCACTGACCTTAAAAATTCACTACAGGTATCTTTCTACATATTCCAATGGGCTTAATCTAAAATGACATATAGAGGGGATCCGTGGGTGGCTCAGCGGTTTGGCGCCTGCCTTTGGCCCAGGGCACAATCCTGGAGTCCCGGGATCAAGTCCTGCATCGGGCTCCCAGCATGGAGCCTGCTTCTCCATTCTGCCTGTGTCTCTGCCTCTCTCTCTGTGTCTATCATAAATAAATAAATAAATAAATCTTTAAAAAAAAATAAAATAAAATGACATATAGAGCTGTAGAATGCTCTATAACCATCAAACTCTTTTCATTCCTTATACTTCTGTAAGGTAGATATCACAGGTACTGTTAGCTATAATTTTAGCTAAAAGAATTAACATTTAACAGAAAGAAATTAAACTAGTTAAAAGCAGAACTAGAACCTCAGGTATTGGGGCAGCCCGGGTGGCTCAGCGGTTTAGTGCTGCCTTCAGCCCAGGCCACGATCCTGGAGACCCGGGATTGAGTCCCATGTCGGGCTCCCTGCATGGAGCCTGCTTCTCCCTCTGCCTGTGTCTCTCTGCCTCTCTCTCTGTGTGTGTCTCTCATGAATAAATAAATAAAATTAAAAAAAAACATCTCAGGTGTTCTCTCCAAAAAGATGGTCTCAAAGTTTAAATTTCTAGAGCAGTGCTGTTCAAAGGAATATAATTCAAGTCACATAAGGCAATTTAAAATTCTCTAGTAGCCATATTAAAAACATCAAGACAGGAAAGCCTGGGTGGCTCAGCAGTTTAGCGCCTGCCTTCAGCCCAGGGCATGATCCGGGACTCTTGGGATCAAGTCCCACATCAGGCTCCCTACATGGAACCTGCTTCTCCCTCTGCCTGTGTCTCTGCCTCCCTCTCTCTCTCTCTCTCTCTGTGTCTCTCGTGAATAAATAAAAATAAAATCTTAAAAAAAAAAACACACATAAAGACACAAAATTTTAACATGTATTATACTTAACCCACTATATCCAAAAGATTAATATATAATCAATACGAAAAATTATTAACGTATTTTGTATTCTTTTATCCATCTTTAAAATCCAGTGTATATTTTGTACTTCTATTTTAAGTACTCAATAGCCACCTGTGCCCTATGGCTACTATGCTAGACAGCACTATAATTCCAGACTAGATCATAATGAGAGATTGTGAAAAAGCTGTCCAATGTAATAAAAACTTTCATAGTTCAAAAGCTTCAAATTATAACTTGAAAAATACCCAGGTCATTTATGAAAACAAAAAAATGGTATCAGTTAACATATGAAACTAATTTCCAGAAATTCATAATTATCTGAAAACAATGTTTACTTTCCTTACTCTATATTCAATCTACCTCTTGTCCAAATCTTAAATCCAGATCAACAAAGCAACTTGGTGAATGCCAAATGAAACAGTAAATAACAATAATAGCACATCTGAATGCTTTTCAATATACTAAGCACTGTTCTAAGTGTTTTACATTTAAGCAGAGAATGAGAAAATTATGTAAAAAAATTCAAGCTCCCAAATATCAATTACATTAATAATATCCATATATTTTAGGCACTGTTATCTTTTCTTCTCCCCACGATTATCTCAATATTTACTGTATATATACATCTTTATGGTTTAACATTATTCCAAAACGTTCACTACTTCTTGATATCCATAGCACTTCCTTCTGCCACTTATTTCTGACATTTAAAAGTATCTAATTCACAATTTTATTTCACCTTAGCTGCCACTGTTTTTATACTGTTTTCACCCACTCACAACCCAGCATTCTGCATATTTGTAGTTATCATTTCCCTAGACTGATTTCCTCAATCTCTTTCAACTACCTAAAATATAACTTACCACACTAGTAGACACACAATGGATACAGTTAAATATCACTAATAAACCTGCATTCATTTTTGTCCTGGCTCCTTTAACCAAAAAAAGGGGGAGGGGGCAAGGTCTTCATTTGGGTCCTGGATGAATAATCATAAAAATAATTTTTCATTTTTCATACTGTATAACTCTGCATTATACCACTAGCCATAATGCTTTTATCACAGAGATTCTCAGTAAAAATTAATAAATCAGTCTCTTCAACCATTCAGCAGGCTCCAGAATGCTTGCACGTCCTCTCAGAAAAAAAGCAAAGACGTAAAGAATCCACCCTTTAATTTCTCCATTTTTTAGATACCAAAGGGATAGTAATACTAAGGATTGAGGGGTACTTTACCAATTCACATTTAAGAGTTTGAATGAACTACAAAGCGGTGTTGTGCAATGTTTTCTTTCATCAGAGTGACACCTCAAAGATGAACCCACTTTATCTCCAGATGAGAAGATGTCCAAATCATCTGTTAACAAAAAAGAAAACAGCAGAGATTACTAAGATCACATACTAATCTCATTCTAGGCTTCTGAAGGTAAGACAGCAAAATTACCTAATGATTTATCTGTATGTCTGTGTAATGCAAACTTCAGAAAATAGGCATCAGTTCCTATATAGCACTTTACTCATTACAAAATGTTTTCATTTATTACCTTATTTGATCTTAGCAACAACAGTTTACTGTGAAGTAAGGAGAATGGGTGCCTTTAACCCTATTCTAATGGTGTGAAGTCTAAGGACCACAGAAGTTATGTGAAGTTATCCAAGTAACAGAACCAGCAAATGGAAAGATTAAAATTCAGAATCCTGTCTTCTTTCTACCTATCATGATATTTCATCAGTCCTCAAATATTAAACATTTTATTTTTTAATTTTATATATTCTAAACACTAAACATTTTTTTTATTAGAGAGAGAGAGCATGAGTGGGAGGGGCAGAGAGAAAGAGAGAGAATCTCAAGCAGACTGCATTGACAGTGGAGCCAAACCCGGGGCTTGATCTCATGATCCTGAAATCATGACCTGAACTGAAATCAAGAATCAGACACTTAACTGACTGTGCCACCCAGATGCCCCTAAACACTAAACATTTAACAGACTGTTAGCCTATATATAAATTCAGTGAATAAAATGCAAAGAGAGCCTCTCTGATAAGAAATTCAGAAATATTTTTTAAGATCTTTAAAAAATTTTCTGGGAGGAGGGGCAAGATGGCAGAAGAGTAGGGTCTCCAAATCACCTGTCTCCACCAAATTACCTAGAAAACCTTCAAATTATCCTGAAAATCTATGAATTCGGCCTGAGAATTAAAGAGAGAACACCTGGAATGCTACAGTGAGAGAGTTTGTGCTTCTATCAAGGTAGGAAGACGGGAAAAAAGAAATAAAGAAACCAAAGGCCTCCAAGGGGGAGGGGCCCCGCGAGGAGCCGGGCTGAGGCCGGGGCGAGTGTCCCCAGGACAGGAGAGCCCCGTCCCGGAGACGCAGGAGCTGCACCAACCTTCCTGGGCGGAAAGGGGCTCGCAGGGAGGTGGAGCAGGACCCAGAAGGGCGAGGATGCCCTCGGGCTCCCCGGGACAGTAACAGACACCTGCGCCCCGGGAGAGCCCGCCGAGCTCCCTAAGGGCTGCAGCGCGCACGGCGGGACCCGGAGTAGCTCGGAGGGGCTCGGGCGGCGGCTCTGCGGAGGGGGCTGCGGGGCAGGAGCAGCTCGAGGGGGGCTCGGGCGGAGGCTCCGCGGAGGAGGCTGCGGGGCGGGAGCTCGAATCCAACAGCGCAGGCCCCCGGGGCACAGGGCGCCGGGACACAGCCCAGGATCCGGCCTCCCCCGGGGCAGGCAGAGGCCGGGAGGGCCCAGGACAGCGAGGACGAGGACGCTCCTGCCCCGAGCTGAGCAGATCAGCGGCCCTGCCCCGGAGCCTCCAGGCCCTGCAGACAGAGAGCTCCGGAGTTCCTGCCGGAGCTGAATCCAAGTTTCCAGAGCTGGCCCCGCCACTGCGGTTGTTCCTCCTGGGGCCTCACGGGGTAAACAACCCCCACTGAGCCCTGCACCAGGCAGGGGCACAGCAGCTCCCCCAACTGCTAACACCTGAAAATCAGCACAGCAGGCCCCTCCCCCAGAAGACCAGCTAGACGGACAAGTTCCAGGAGAAGCCAAGGGACTTAAAGTACACAGAATCAGAAGATACTCCCCCGTGGTTCTTTTTTTGTTTTGTTTTGCTTTTTGATTTGTTTCCTTCCCCCACACCCCTTTTTTCTCCTTTCTTTCTTTTTCTTTCTCTTTTTCTTCTTTTTTTTTGTTTTTTTTTTTCTTCCTTTTTTTTCTCTTTCTCTTTTCTTTCTTCTTTCCCTCCTCTCTTTTTCTCCTTTTCCCAATACAACTTGCTTTTGGCCACTCTGCACTGAGCAAAATGACTAGAAGGAAAACCTCACCTCAAAATAAAGAATCAGAAACAGTCCTCTCTCCCACAGAGTTACAAAGTCTGGATTACAATTCAATGTCAGAAAGCCAATTCAGAAGCACTATTATACAGCTACTGGTGGCTCTAGAAAAAAGCACAAAGGACTCAAGAGACTTCATGACTGCAGAATTTAGAGCTATACAGGCAGAAATTAAAAATCAATTGAATGAGATGCAATCCAAACTAGAAGTCCTAACGACCAGGGTTAACGAGGTGGAAGAACAAGGGAGTGACATAGAAGACAAGTTGATGGCAAAGAGGGAAACTGAGGAAAAAAGAGACAAACAATTAAAAGACCATGAAGATAGATTAAGGAAAATAAACGACAGCCTGAGGAAGAAAAACCTACGTTTAATTGGTGTTCCCGAGGGTGCCGAAAGGGCCAGAGGGCCAGAATATGTATTTAAACAAATTCTAGCTGAAAACTTTCCTAATCTGGGAAGGGAAACAGGCATTCAGATCCAGGAAATAGAGAGATCCCCCCCTAAAATCAATGAAAACCATTCAACACCTCGACATTTAATAGTGAAGCCTGCAAATTCCAAAGATAAAGAGAAGATCCTTAAAGCAGCAAGAGACAAGAAATCCCTGACTTTTATGGGGAGGAGTATTAGGGTAACAGCAGACCTCTCCACAGAGACCTGGCAGGCCAGAAAGGGCTGGCAGGATATATTCAGGGTCCTAAATGAGAAGAACATGCAACCAAGAATACTTTACCAGCAAGGCTCTCATTCAAAATGGAAGGAGAGATAAAGAGCTTCCAAGACAGGCAGGAACTGAAAAAATATGTGACCACCAAACCAGCTCTGCAAGAAATTTTAAGGGGGACTCTTAAAATTCCTCTTTAAGAGGAAGTCCAATGAAACAATCCACAAAAACAGGGACTGAATAGGTATCATGATAATACTAAACTCATATCTTTCAATAGTATCTCTGAATGTGAAAGGGCTTAATGACCCCATCAAAAGGCGCAGGGTTTCAGACTGGATAAAAAAGCAGGACCCATCTATTTGCTGTCTACAAGAGACTCATTTTAGACAGAAGGACACCTACAGCCTGAAAATAAAAGGTTGGAGAACCATTTACCATTCGAATGGTCCTCAAAAGAAAGCAGGGGTGGCCATCCTTATATCAGATAAACTAAAATTTACCCCGAAGACTGTAGTGAGAGATGAAGAGGGACACTATATCATACTTAAAGGATCTATTCAACAAGAGGACTTAACAATCCTCAATATATATGCCCCGAATGTGGGAGCTGCCAAATATATAAATCAATTATTAACCAAAGTGAAGAAATACTTAGATAATAATACACTTATACTTGGTGACTTCAATCTAGCTCTTTCTATACTCGATAGGTCTTCTAAGCACAACATCTCCAAAGAAACGAGAGCTTTAAATGATACACTAGACCAGATGGATTTCACAGATATCTATAGAACTTTACATCCAAACTCAACTGAATACACATTTTTCTCAAGTGCACATGGAACTTTCTCCAGAATAGACCACATATTGAGTCACAAATCGGGTCTGAACCGATACCAAAAGACTGGGATCGTCCCCTGCATATTCTCAGACCATAATGCCTTGAAATTAGAACTAAATCACAACAAGAAGTTTGGAAGGACCTCAAACACGTGGAGGTTAAGGACCATCCTGCTAAAAGATGAAAGGGTCAACCAGGAAATTAAGGAAGAATTAAAAAGATTCATGGAAACTAATGAGAATGAAGATACAACCATTCAAAATCTTTGGGATGCAGCAAAAGCAGTCCTAAGGGGGAAATATATCACAATACAAGCATCCATTCAAAAACTGGAAAGAACTCAAATACAGAAGCTAACCTTACACATAAAGGAGCTAGAGAAAAAACAGCAAATAGATCCTACACCCAAGAGAAGAAGGGAGTTAATAAAGATTCGAGCAGAACTCAACGAAATCGAGACCAGAAGAACTGTGGAACAGATCAACAGAACCAGGAGTTGGTTCTTTGAAAGAATTAATAAGATAGATAAACCATTAGCCAGCCTTATTAAAAAGAAGAGAGAGAAGACTCAAATTAATAAAATCATAAATGAGAAAGGAGAGATCACTACCAACACCAAGGAAATACAAACGATTTTAAAAACATATTATGAACAGCTATACGCCAATAAATTAGGCAATCTAGAAGAAATGGACGCATTCCTGGAAAGCCACAAACTACCAAAACTGGAACAGGAAGAAATAGAAAACCTGAACAGGCCAATAACCAGGGAGGAAATTGAAGCAGTCATCAAAAACCTCCCAAGACACAAGAGTCCAGGGCCAGATGGCTTCCCAGGGGAATTTTATCAAATGTTTAAAGAAGAAACCATACCTATTCTCCTAAAGCTGTTTGGAAAGATAGAAAGAGATGGAGTACTTCCAAATTCGTTCTATGAGGCCAGCATCACCTTAATTCCGAAACCAAAGACCCCACCAAAAAGGAGAATTACAGACCAATATCCCTGATGAACATGGATGCAAAAATTCTCAACAAGATACTAGCCAATAGGATCCAACAGTACATTAAGAAAATTATTCACCATGACCAAGTAGGATTTATCCCTGGGACACAAGGCTGGTTCAACACCCGTAAAACAATCAATGTGATTCATCATATCAGCAAGAGAAAAACCAAGAACCATATGATCCTCTCATTAGATGCAGAGAAAGCATTTGACAAAATACAGCATCCATTTCTGATCAAAACTCTTCAGAGTGTAGGGATAGAGGGAACATTCCTCGGCATCTTAAAAGCCATCTATGAAAAGCCCACAGCAAATATCATTCTCAATGGGGAAACACTGGGAGCCTTTCCCCTAAGATCAGGAACAAGACAGGGATGTCCACTCTCACCACTGCTGTTCAACATAGTACTGGAAGTCCTAGCCTCAGCAATCAGGCAACAAAAAGACATTAAAGGCATTCAAATTGGCAAAGAAGAAGTCAAACTCTCCCTCTTCGCCGATGACATGATACTCTACATAGAAAACCCAAAAGTCTCCACCCCAAGATTGCTAGAACTCATACAGCAATTCGGTAGCGTGGCAGGATACAAAATCAATGACCAGAAATCAGTGGCATTTCTATACACTAACAATGAGACTGAAGAAAGAGAAATTCAGGAGTCAATCCCATTTACAATTGCACCCAAAAGCATAAGATACCTAGGAATAAACCTAACCAAAGATGTAAAGGATCTATACCCTCAAAACTATAGAACACTTCTGAAAGAAACTGAGGAAGACACAAAGAGATGGAAAAATATTCCATGCTCATGGATTGGCAGAATTAATATTGTGAAAATGTCAATGTTACCCAGGGCAATATACACGTTTAATGCAATCCCTATCAAAATACCATGGACTTTCTTCAGAGAGTTAGAACAAATTATTTTAAGATGTGTGGAATCAGAAAAGACCCTGAATAGCCAGGGGAATTTTAAAAAAGAAAACCATATCTGGGGGCATCACAATGCCAGATTTCAGGTTGTACTACAAAGCTGCGGTCATCAGGACAGCGTGGTACTGGCACAAAAACAGACACATAGATCAGTGGAACAGAATAGAAACCCAGAAGTGGACCCTGAACTTTATGGTCAACTAATATTCGATAAAGGAGGAAAGACTATCCATTGGAAGAAAGACAGTCTCTTCAATAAATGGTGCTGGGAAAATTGGACATCCACATGCAGAAGAATGAAACTAGACCACTCTCTTTCACCATACACAAAGATAAACTCAAAATGGATGAAAGATCTAAATGTGAGACAAGATTCCATCAAAATCGTAGAGAAGAACACACGTAGAGAAGAACACAGGCAACACCCTTTTTGAACTCGGCCACAGTAACTTCTTGCAAGATACATCCACGAAGGCAAAAGAAACAAAAGCAAAAATGAACTACTGAGACTTCATCAAGATAAGAAGCTTTTGCACAGCAAAAGAAACCGTCAACAAAACTCAAAGACAACCTACAGAATGGGAGAAGATATTTGCAAATGACATATCAGATAAAGGGCTAGTTTCCAAGATCTATAAAGAACTTATTAAACTCAACACCAAAGAAACAAACAATCCAATCATGAAATGGGCAAAAGACATGAAGAGGAATCTCACAGAGGAAGACATAGACATGGCCAACATGCATATGAGAAAATGCTCTGCATCACTTGCCATCAGGGAAATACAAATCAAAACCACAATGAGATACCACCTCACACCGGTGAGAATGGGGAAAATTAACAAGGCAGGAAACAACAAATGTTGGAGGGGATGCGGAGAAAAGGGAACCCTCTTACACTGTTGGTGGGAATGTGAACTGGTGCAGCCACTCTGGAAAACTGTGTGGAGGTTCCTTAAAGAGTTAAAAATAGACCTGCCCTACAACCCAGCAATTGCACTGCTGGGGATTTACCCCAAAGATACAGATGTAATGAAACGCCGGGACACCTGCACCCCGATGTTTATAGCAGCAATGGCCACGATAGCCAAACTGTGGAAGGAGCCTCGGTGTCCAACGAAAGATGAATGGATAAAGAAGATGTGGTTTATGTATACAATGGAATATTACTCAGCTATTAGAAGTGACAAATACCCACCATTTGCTTCAACGTGGATGGAACTGGAGGGTATTATGCTGAGTGATGTAAGTCAGTCGGAGAAGGACAAACATTATATGTTCTCATTCATTTGGGGAATATAAATAATAGTGAAAGGGAATATAAGGGAAGGGAGAAGAAATGTGTGGGAAATATCAGAAAGGGAGACAGAACGTAAAGACTGCTAACTCTGGGAAACAAACTAGGGGTGGTAGAAGGGGAGGAGGGCGGGGGGTGGGAGTGAATGGGTGACGGGCACTGGGGGTTATTCTGTATGTTAGTAAATTGAACACCAATAAAAAATAAATTTAAAAAAATTTCTCTTAACCTTGCAGGAGCTGGCTCCTATGTATTCTTCAACTTAATAGTTTTCTGTGGGCCATTCAGTTGTTTGATCTGATTTTGAACCCTCTGCCTATGTCATTTTATAAACATGGATTGTTTGCTATTTTATCAAAAAAAATTTTTTTCTGGAATTATCTGACTTTTTTAAAATTAATTTCATAGGTAGATTTACTGATTCATCAGTTGCATATAACACCCAGGGCTCACGACATCAAGTGCCCTCCTTAATGCCCACCACCGAGTTATCCTATCCCCTACCTACCTACCCTCCAGCAACCCTCAAGTTTGTTTCCTAGAGTTAAGAATCTCTTACGGTTTGACTCCCTCTCAATTTCATCTTATTTTATTTTTCATTCCCTTCCCCTATGTTCGTTCATATGTTTTGTTTCTTAAATTCCACCTATAAGTGAAATCATATGGTATGTCTTTCTCTAACTCATTTATTTCACTGAGCAGCTCTAGTTCTATCCATGTCACTGAAATGTATGCACCTTTTGTCTAACATGCTTTTTCCCATCAGAAATTAAACAAGCTATACTTTTTAGTTATAGTTTAGAATGTTGGAAATTTTAGGACAAATTTCAAAACTAAGATACAATTTAAAAAATGTTTTAAGGGATCCCTGGGTGGCGCAGCGGTTTGGCGCCTGCCTTTGGCCCAGGGCACGATCCTGGAGACCCGGGATCGAATCCCCCACATTGGGCTCCCGGTGCATGGAGCCTGCTTCTCCCTCTGCCTATGTCTCTGCCTCTCTCTTTCTCTCTCTCTCTCTCTCTCTCTCT
Organism: Canis lupus baileyi; assembly: GCF_048164855.1. Lineage (NCBI taxonomy): Eukaryota > Metazoa > Chordata > Mammalia > Carnivora > Canidae > Canis > Canis lupus. The sequence continues at coordinate 37,796,146 of NC_132848.1, forward strand.
CTGTGACTATCATAAATAAATAAAAGTTAAAAAAAAATTTTAAAAATGTTTTAAGATACTAAACTCAGTAATAACTGGGTTTGTTCATACTGAAGGAATGTTTCAGAAGAGTGTTTACAAAATTTCAAAGAGAAATAAACTTGGAAAAAAATGAAATTCCCTAATCTACCATCTCATAAACTTACTGTTTCTGCTGCAATGACCTCAGAATTCAATGATAATACTTACTAGTAAAAACATCACTGAAGAAGTATCAACAAATCAAAAGACTAAAGGTTAATTAGCTATATATGTTAGTTCCAGATTACCATATAATGTTCCAACCGACCCCATTTCACAGTATAATTCTCTTTATCAAGTACATTTGAAAAATTCTTCTGGTGCAACAATTACTACCCCTGTAACTTGGAAAAGTTTGTGCCTTAAAAAAATAGCAATTAGTTTTCTTTCCCCAATATACTGTTTAATTTTTAACATTTTTAAAGGCAAAAATACTGTAACTGAAACACCAAAAAAATTCACTCAATTTGATTTTAGAGATATCATACCTTTACCCCCCCAAATCTTGATGACTATTAGTTCATTACCTGAATGAAAAAAGCCTAGTATCACAAGATATCTGGCACTTAGTGTTAAGCCTAAACATTTTTTTTAATGTTTTTTCTCAAATTAAATTTGTTAAAACCCCCAAATACACAAAATACTCGATCAGCTTACCTGGAGAGATTAGCGATCTTCTCTTCCACCTAGCCTGATCAAAATTTGAAAAATCATACTAAAAAAAATCAAAAAAGACATTTAATTTATATATTAAGAATCAACCTACAATCTCAAAAGAGTTCCCCACAAATTATGTATTAAGTACAAGAATTAATTACAAAAATTAGCATGGACAAATCTAATAGATACTATCTTAATCAAGCGGTCAAAGTTAGTATCACCAATAACAGGACAAAGAAATGTTATATCTCCTAGTGAACAAGAGAAACCTACACATCACTCCTGCCAAAAACGCACAAAGTCAGTATCTATGTACAATCCTGAGGTATACGCATCCGAGAAAATCTGACGGAGGGACGGTCCCATATACAGTTGTCCTGTAGTCTTCAAAAATACATCATAAAGACAGAGACTTAGGGACGCCTGGGGGCTCAGCGGTTGAGCGTCCGCCTTCCGCGCAGGGCGTGATCCTGGAGTCCCGGGATCGAGTCCCACATGGGGCTCCCTGCATGGAGCCTGCGTCTCCCTCTGCCTGTGTCTCTGCCTCTCCCCTCTCTGTCTCTCATGAATACATAAATAAAATCTCAAAAAAATAAAGACAGAGACTTAGAACCTGAGCCAGAACAAAGGCAACAGGAGAGAACCAAATACAGATGGACTCTATCTGCACCGGGGAAACAAAGTTTACAAAGGACATCAATGAGATAATCGGAAATCTGAATATTAACTCTATGTTAAATATTACTGTGCAAATGGTCAGTTTGTTCAGTTTATTGCTATGGATATGTGAGAATCACCCTATTCCCAGAAAATACACTTAAGAATTTCCATGCGGGGGTGAGGGTGCACAGCGCCTGCAAGTCCCCTCCATCAGTTCAGGGGGAATGTGTGCACGCCACGTCAGAGACGGGAAGAGAAGTAACGCAGATGCGGCAAAGTATGAACGACTGATGAGCCCAAACCAAGGGTTCAGAAGACTTGTTGACAGGATCCTTGCAGCTTAAAGTTGGTAATTACCTCAAAATAGGAAGGTTTTTGGAGGAGATAAAATTGCTTTTTGAACTCCGCACAAGTCACTGTAATACAAGGGGCCTACCACCACGTCCGGGGCGTCCCACGCCTTCCAGGGTCTGTGCTGGGTGAAGGGCTTTTTCTGACGGAAAATCCGCTTCTCCAGGGTGCGGAGCAGGCGCTGCCCCTCCGGCTACCGTTCCTGACCCTGCTGGGGCGGAGCGGAGGGCGGCCCCAGGCTCGGGGCTGTGGCGGAGGGGGAGCGGCGGCCCCAGGGGTCCCATCCCTCCCGGCCCCGGGCTCCGGGCTCCGGGCTCCGGGCTCCGGGCTCCGGGCTCCGGGCCCCGGGCGCAGCCGCCGGCCGGCCTGCTTGCTTTACCCCTGCACAAACCAGCCCGCGGGCCCGGGGACAGCCCGAGGGGAAGGGCGAGACCTCACCTCGGCCAGGCGGCTGCCCCCTAGTCCGTAGCGGCTTTTGAGTCGCTCCACCACCAAATCCTGCCCGGGGGGCTTCACCAGCCTCGGCTCCATAGCGAGCGGACGCCGCCGTTGTCACCCCGGGAGCAGCGTTCAAACACGGCGGCGGGACGCGCAGGGGCGGAGCTCGCGTCACGGACCTGCGACACGACGCAGCACGCCCCGCCCCCCGCCTCGGGTGGAGAGCGCCCCGGAGCGCCAGGGGCACCGGGCGGGGGGGCGGGGGGAGCGACCCCAGGAGCGCCGGCACCGCCAGGGCCCAGACCAGGCAGCGAGGCCCTCCGTCTCACCCTCTACGCAGTGTTCAAAACGTCCTCTTCGGACAAGTGTTCTTCCTGCTGAAGGATTTAGTAACTAATTTCTCTACGACTGCGTTCTTTGGACTGATAAACGGCGTCTCACCTTTTGTCTTAAAAAGATTCTACTTCAGTTTTCCTCGGTCATGTCCACAGCAATCGCACCTCTGCAGGTGGCCCCTCTGGGAGGCGCTGGCGGCCTCAGCATCCCGACCCCGCGGGCCGCCGCCGCTTCCCGTCCCCCGTGCGCCCCGCGAGCGTGCAGGAATGAACGTGCACACGCGGTGGTCACCAGCACCGTGCACACCTGACTGCCGGCGACTCCCTCTTCCTCGAACCTAACACATTTAGGGTGCGTTCGGGCATACAAGAACACACCTCATGAATCGGGATGGCCTTTGCTAACTAGAGGCAGAAATCAAGGACGTCTTGTACTCAAAGCACAGAATTCTCAGAGGATGACTCCCTCACTTTCCCTGCCATTGGTCTGGGATTAAAAAGCAGTAGTAGAATGTAAGCTCCCCGTACGAATGTAGTGAACTTAAGAACGAGCATGTACTTTCTTTTTTGAACAGTTTTTCCCAGTACTTAAGAACAGTGCCAGGCATTTAGTAGGTGGCTCAATATTTATTGGAACGGTCTATCAACCTAAATCCTTTATCAAACCAAGACTAACTGAAAGGAATAACTGAATCCACTTCATTAATTTATACAATTACATTAGCACGATCCTTTACCTTTCTAAATTATGAGTTCAACGTGTCTGGACTAACAAATCCTAGATTCTCTGGATTATCTTTCAAGTTCTTCAAATGCCAAAGTTTTAGAATATCATGAAGTTATCTGAAAATTATTTTTACCAATATTCTTTCCCATCGAATATTACATGTACAAATACTTTTTTATGCTCTATTTTAAGCAGATTTTTATTGAGACACTATGAAGTTGAGCCAGTTGGGGCAAAAAGTACTTGTCATTGTGGATTTATACTGCATAAGGATCAAATAACAGAGAGAAATCACAAAGTCCTTTCCTGAAATGTCTTTTGTCATTAACGTCCCAAGCCATCTTTTAAGCACCTTGGAATACTAACACTGGAAAACAGTTTACATGTCATTGAATAAAATTTTTGGTTCAAGCATTAGCTTTTAAAGCTCTTTTAATTCATAGTCTTAATGCTTTAGGATAGCATAGAAGATAGTGTAAACTCATTTGTCTAAAAAATATGTAAAGCATAATTCCCTTACTTGGAATTTATTCTAAAATCATGACAAAGCAATCAGCTGTCCCAGCTGAAAAACTATAACACACTATATCAATTTATATTACATAGGTCTCCAAAGAAGCCAATTCTTAATATTAAATGTACACACATGTAGTCCAAGGTTCAGGTAATTTCAAATGGTACACTGCAATAGGTTTATCTGCCTTTGTGGCCAAGTGGGTTCAGTGAGTGTTCCACCACTCATTACTCACACACACCACACATGACATCCTTCTCCTCCTCCGTCGGGTGGTTAAACAGGTATCATATGATAACCGATTTCCAAATCCCCAAACAACAGAATAAACCCCACCATCTTTCACTAAACAAAATGAGATGATTTCACTGGGAAGAACACAGGAGGGTAGAAGGCAGTCATTTTTGGTAATCAGAATACACAATATTTTGTGCTCTAGATTCTTTGTAGGTCTATATTGAGTAGGCTGATTGATATGAGAATACCTCCCCCTCCTGCCCCACCACCTTTTCAGCAGTTTGCCTAACTTTGACAGTAGCCATTTCCAAATAAATCTTCAGTGTGTATGTATCAAATTTGAAGTCACTTTTTTGGGAGCTTTGGAAATTATGTAGCAGTCTGATTTACAGAATTTTTATTGTTCTCCTTACTTTGGCTCTAGAATGAACAAACAACTAGATGCACAAGTAATAAATTTTTTAAATGTCATGGCTGTTAACAATTGTCACTTTATTTTTGCTACAAAATTCACCAGAAAAAGGTACTGCAACAATCTAGTATAAAGCAAATCTTTAACCAAAGAACATGGTATAGACCTTTTTAAAATAGTCATACTTTATCACAATAACTGCAAGGAAAAATTCAAGTTCTATCAGAACCAAGCTGCAGTTTGAGGTAGTAGAAACAGATGACAGAAAAGTTAAAAAACAAAACAAAAAAACTAAGGAAATACTTGTTTAAAATGTAAAAATTAATTTAATACCTCTGAAAGGGCACAGGAACTACAGATCATTTTAAGAAAAGAAGGTATTCTACTTAAAAGTTAATTTAACTATACAGGAGGTTCAAGGATTATAGAAGAGCACTTTGGTTAAGTCTCTACCCTCTGTGGCTCTACCCATTCATAAGTGAGTCTCTATGCATAAATGAGCACACCAATAGTTAATATTACCAAATATATTTCAAATCTAAAATAAAAATTATCCAAGTTGTGGTCCCTTTATTCAAATGGTAAGTTTATCCATGCAGGAAGTCCAATACCTTAAAAGGTAAAATTAAATTGCATATATCATATTCCTTCAAGAGTTTGAGAAGGTCTATTGCTTTTAACAAGATTAGTATTATTCCATTTTAACAGAGATATGTCAGGAGTACATAAACACAAGTACACCTGATTTACACCAGTGTTTAAACTTTTATTTCACACCATGCAAGGTCAATTATAACACATTAAAAAGTGACAACAGCTATAAGCTGCAATTTTACATTTATACATTGGAAACGTCCATTTTCAAAAGCTGAACATAATTACCATATTGTCACAACAGCTAAGCTCAATTCAACTGTTTATACAGATTAAATTTACTATGAAAAACAATGATTTTATATCTGTCCACATTCTGTGATACTAATTCTTCGACTAACAGACCCTTTAGGAGAGCCAAATGATTCAATCTTTTTCACAGTATCCATGCCATCCTTAACAAACCCAAATACTACATGCTTAAAGTCCAAATGCTCTGCTTTTTTCAATGTTATAAAAAACTGAGAATTATTGGTATCCCGGCCTCGATTGGCCATTGATAGTAAGCCAGGACCAGTATGTTTCACATCAAAATTTTCATCTTCAAATTTGTCTCCATAGATGGACCGTCCTCCTGTTCCATCATGTTTGGTGATATCTCCCCCCTGAAAGAATATTTCAGTTAATAAGAATCCTGAATAAAATATTAAAATACACACAGAACTAGTACTACAGGATAAGTCCTAAAAAAAACTCAGCTTCCTTGAGAATGTGGTTTAAAAACTAAGAAATACCTATTTTTGAAAGACAAAAAAAGAGAAGGTCTTTTTCCCACCCTCAATTTCTACCAGGTTTCAAGGTATTAGAGAAATTTGAACCATTTTAGGGTTGAAAGTTTTTGTGGGGACAGGAAGTTGGGTGGTGATACCACCAACTAATATACAGAAAAGCTAAAGTCTTAAGAAAATTCCAGGTGAAGAGAAACACTCAAATTTCCCAAGTTAGTGTGGTTCACTTTTCTAGACTTTTACTGTACTTACCTGGCAAACATAATCTGGAATTACTCTGTGAAAAATGGAGTTCTTGAAGCCAAAGCCTTTCTCTCCAGTGCAAAGTGCTCTGAAGTTCTCGGCAGTCAGAGGAACAATGTTTGAGAATAATTCCATGGTTATACGTCCTAGTGGTTCATCATCTGCGCAAACATCAAAAAACACCACAGGATTTGTCTCCTTCGATAACTCTGCTGTCAGTGATACTTGTCCTTTCTGGAGTTTCAATAAATTCTGTTGACATTCTTCAAATTTTTTCTTAAAACAGTCAGCCATTTCTTTGGTTTTAAACCTCACTGCAAGCTGTTCCACTTTGGCTTCTCCATCTATTAAACAACAAAACCACACAGGGACCTTAATATTAAAATAACTGTCATAAACTGTCTTATATATTTGTTATAGATTTTAGAAAAGTCCAAAAAGTGAAAAGTAGCATCTGAATGAAGAACTCACCAGCATAATCTGAGGCAGTCCAAACTAAAGCATTGTTCGAAACATTCAAGGGTTTTAATTCCATTGTTTTGGTAATAACATGGTTTGCACACACTTTAAAAACCTGGTCTCTTCTCATCAGGATCCGATAGTAATTCTTTAATGTATGCCAAAGAATCTTTATATCTCCTACACCACGCTCCTTCCACTGACTGACATCTCGATCCCATCTATAGAGTTTGGCTCTCTCTTTAAATAAAATTTCTTCATCTTCTTCTCCAGATTTTACTTCTACCTATGACAGTAGATAAAATTATAAGCTGCTGCTTTTAACATATCCCATGACAAATCCCAAAGATCCAAATGCCTCATATTACCGTTGCAATGACATTAATAAAATTTGAACTACAGTATCAAGATAAATGGTAATACCCAAGGGCTAGGAATACATATGATTTGGATGACGCAGTAAAGACTGATTTGTCACGAAATATTTTTCTCTTACATAGTATTCTTCCTCCTTTTGAAAAATAAATGCTTTTATAGGACAGAAGATGGTTTCAAAAAGTGTTCTTGAAGAGAAATATTAACTACTGATTATAGTTGAAAACTGATAATTTGCCTAAAATAACATTCTTGTCCAGAAAATGTATTTTACTTTCTATTGAAAGGATTTTGGCAAGTATGAGATTGGATACTTTATTATTTACAGAATTATGTTATGAAAACAAGATATTCTAAAAATTATGAAAAAACTTAGTTCTTCCCAACAATTTCATGTAGAATTTACATATATATATATAATAAATAATAAAAGCTTCCATTTGAAAAGGGAAATATTCTGAAAAAAAATGTAAACAACAAAGCTAGTCCTACAAGTCAAGCTTACTATGTTGAGTTTTAAACTTCAAATGTGAAGTTATTAGTAAGAGTTCCATTCTTTAATATTTACCTCTGGTAAGGACACTATTGGTTCAAAATGGATATCTTCATTATGAACTACTTCTTCATCACTATCATCTTCATCTTCACCAACTTTACTGGATGACTGTGTTCCAAACACAGCTGCTCCAGTATTTGCCCACTGGAAATTTTTATCTGATGAATAAATTAGGATATTTAAACAGTAGCATCTAATTTTATATGCTTTTAACCCCCCGTCACTTTATACTGAGGCCTGTAATTTCCAAGGATGACATATACTTTTAGTAAAAATGCTTAAAATTATATTACTCTGAGAAGTTTTACTCATATAGTGAGCACACAGTACATTTAGTACTGTTTCTGCTTTGAGATACAAAAGAAAAGATTATCTGAGCCTTAGGCAAATTTCATAATACTAAACTAAACAAGAACTTTCAGTAATGAAGTATGTTCTTAAAAGTACATACCATGGAACTGTGAACACTTAGCTCTGCTTCAAAGGTAGTTTACTTCATAAAACATTTTATCACATGTGAAAAATAACCTTTGAACCTAAAAATGTGTTCTCAAAGAGGTCAAATCTGGTACTTCCAAAGTAGTCAAAGCAGCCTAAACACATGTTTATAGCTTCTCTATTTCAACTTCTTCCTGCAGTAACTAGTGTTGCAGCTTACATTTCTTGCACTGGGAGAAGCTCACTGACTCTAACTATCCTCAAGGGATACTAAGCTGTTGGGCCTGAAAACCCCCCGTTTCCATACAGAGAAACAAAGACTGTTACTCTCCCTCACATCTAGGAGAAGATGAAAACTAATTACTTCTTTATCTCCATTTCAACTGAGATGGCCCAGCCTGCTAATACATTCTTCACTATCTTAGAGGAAAGAAACACCTCTTAACTTTTCATCACTTACTGATGAATCACCTTAAAAAAAATTCTACATCTATCTAGTGCTAAAAAAAACTTAACAGAAATATCACAGATCATTTAAAAAGTAACTCAGCCCCTTGAAAAAAAAAGCACAAAATAAGTTATCTATTAACAGCAACTCCTAAGCTAGATTTAATGGGTAGGGGACAGGAAAAAAAAAAAAAAAAAAGAAGAAGAAAAAAAACTTTAAAAAGAGAGAGAAGACAAAAATGCTTAAGATATTGCAAAAGAGGGTTTTGCCTGAGTGGCTCAGTTGAACAACTGACTCTTGATTTTTGGCTCAGGTCATGATCTCAGGGTTGTGAGGTCGAGCTCCACAATGGGCTCCTCGATGGGCATGCAGCCTGCTTCAGGTTCTCTCTCCCCCGCTTTGGTGCAACCCCCAAACCCACTGCACTCTCTCTTAAAAAAAAAAAAAAAAAAAAATACTGGTCAGGAATTCCCAAGCAGAGGAAAAAATTTTAATTACCCCCAAGGATCCCTGAGAGGTATGACAGAAAATTTCAAAATTTCTCAATTTTAGTTCTTAATGCTGGGTGCATTATCGGAATCACACAGGAGCTTTTGTTTAAAAAAAAAAAAAAAAAAAAAAAAAACAATACCTGGGTTACCATGACCAGGGAATCCAACATAACAGATACTTTAAAAAAAAAAAAAAAACACACAAAAACACCTTCCATGAAATTCAAATATGAAGCCAAGGGGTTTTTGAAAACCACTGCTTCCAGGAGGAAGAATTTTATAGTAAAAGTATAAAGACATACATGTCAATAATCAACATCAACTTCACAAAAACAGTTCTAGGTAATAGTATGTAGGAAGCTTCCATTATGTGTCTAGGTTTAATGAAAACATTAGAAAATCTGAAGGAACAAGGATAAAATAGTGATTATTGACAAAGGCAGGTGATTTCTAAACAGGCACTCCTTGTTATTCTCTTAGTTTCCAAGTTAAATATTATACAACAAACATGGAATGACTGACAGACCTATGTGAATAGAACTTGTGAAGAAAATGAATTTTAAAAAAGAAACAAAATCACTACAAAAAATGGACAGATTAAAAAAAAAATCACCATAGAAAAAGAATATGCAAGATAAAAAGAGGGAAAAAAAGATTCCTCTGAACCCAAAAAAACAACCAAAACAAAAACTTCAAAATCAGAAAGGTTCATGCAATGCCAGAAACAAGTTAAAAAAAAAAAAAAAAAAAAAAAAGGATAGCTACATTCTGCATATTCTGGTGAAATTTATGATCTTTTAAAGAAAATAACAAAATTTAAAGATAAATCAAAAACACAAGCAAAAGGAAAACTGACAAAACCAAAGGCACTTCTTTGAAAAGACAGCATAAATTCCTGTCAGATCTAAGAACAAAACAAAGTAAAAAATGTAGTTGAACAAAGAACTTGGTGATTCATCTCATTGAAAAATGGTAAGTGGTGGTGAGGAGTAAATGTCATGAGGTTTGAGTCTAACCTGTTTCATAGTTTACTGCACAGTACTGATAGAGTACTTTGAAAACGTTACACTGAATAACAAGCAACCTAATACATCAACTTTCATTTGACAATTCTTTTTTTGTAGATAACTATATCCACTATACTGCTTTTAATCCTCTGACTTCAGGCTACTATAAATTAAAACAAAAATAAAGCAACTTGACATCAGTGAAGCTACAAATTCCAGCATAACAAAAAATACCTGAAGGTAATTTCTGAAAGTTTTACATGTGTTTCCGTAAGTGGCCAGTGTGTGAAACAAGTTTAATTATGTGAGAGGGAAAAACGCTATTCTGGGTTAGTTAAATCACATACATATATATCTTCAATAAAATTTATTCACCAATAAAATATATTCCCCAAATCAAGCACCTTCTATAAGAACTTAGGTGGTGCTATAATCAGATATATGAAAGACACTGCAAGAATAAAAAGTAATATGCCATAAACTTGAAACAATCAAGTAATGTATTATTTCCTACAAATGATACAAAATGCACTAAAAACAGAAAACCACTGAAAAAGATAGGAAACCTCACCAACTATTAATTTATCACAATAAATTAGCATAATCCTATATTCAAACCTGATCAACTGGAAAAATAGAAAACTATAAAATCATCTCCTTAAAAAATACAGATGCACAAATCTTGAAATATTAACAAAAAACAAATCCAAAACTATAATTAAAAGAACAATGAACCAGGCAGCCTGGGTGGCTCAGCGGTTTGGCACCACCTTTGGCCCAGGGACTGATCCTGGAGACCCAGGATCAAGTCCCACGTCAGGCTCCCTGCATGGAGCCTGCTTCTCCCTCTGCCTGTGTCTCTGCCTCTCTCTCTCTCTCTCTCTCTCTCTCTCTGTCTCTCATCAATCAATAAATAAAATCTTTAAAAAAAAAAAAAAAAAAAAAGAACAACAATGAACCAAAATCAAGGTAAATCCCAAACTGGAAAGGTGGTTCTGCATTTCAGGATGAGGAAAACTATTCACAGGATTTACACTGAATTAAGGGAAAATTCTTATGGTTTATATTAATAAATGTCAAAAATAATAGTAAAATTTAAAAGTCCTTCCTTTTTAAAACTCTAAACAGGTACGCCTGGGTGGTTCAGCAGTTCCGTGTCTGCCTTTGGCACAGGGCGTGATCCTGGAGTCCCAGGATTGGGTCCCACATCGGGCTCCCTGCATGGAGCCTGCTTCTCCCTCTGCCTGTGTCTCTGCCTGTGTCCCTGTGTCTCTGCCTCTCCTTCTCTCTCTGTGCCTCTCATGAATAAATAAATAAAATCTTAAAAAAAAAGTACCAAAAAAAAAAAAACCCTCTAAACAAACTAGAAGGTGAAGATGAGGGAAGCAATGTCCAACTTAGTTACAACACTGTGCAAAGGACCAATTCTTTCATTTGTGCTTGATTCTGTAACATAATCATTAAAATCTCTCCTCCCGACCTTACCTTTAGAACCAAAAGCAAAATCCCCAGAATTACTGGAAGCCAAATCTGCAAATGACAGCCCTGTGCTACTTCCAAATCCAAATGAAACTGTTTTGCTTTCCACTGGCAAAAGGAAAAGAGTAATTTAATATTTCAATTATTATATACTGAACATCAAAGCTTTACTCCATATCCAGCGAGAATGGGGGTAGGACGTTCTATACTACCAAAGGGGTTAGGTGTGTGGTGTGCAATATTTGTCTTCTGGTTATCTCTCTAAAAAAAAGTTACAAAATACACCCAATTCTGAACTGATTCTTCAGTATTATTAAGTTAACAAGTACTTTCTCATGGAACACTACACCAAAAGCAATGCAAAAAAATCTTTTTCAAAAAATGAGATGTAGATTTATACTAAGCCGGATAATAGAGCTATATAGTTTCTGCTTTATAGAGTCCTCTACAATCTAAAACTATATTCATTCACAGGTAGGGTTTTAGGGAAGATCTCCATAAAATATTCTGTTCTCTCTTCTAAATAAACTCACAGACACACACAAAAATGAGTGTCGTATTTATATTTGGTCACCTGGAGTCTGGGGATCTTAATTCTGACAGTGTGTAGCACATGATCAATTTAGTGCTAAGCCTTAGGTGCATTATGTGAAAACATCTGAGATTTTAGGTATGAGATTACTCCTTTTCTAGCATATAAGACTCTCAAGTGCCAATAAATGTAGTAATTGTGCGTTATTCAACAAATTAGTAAAGGGACAAGCAATTATGAAGGAACATAATTAGAAAAGATTTCCCCCTCTTCTACTATCAATTGGACTGAAAAAACAAGTAGGAAAGCATATCAGATCTTAATTACTATAACTGATTAATGAAGCAGGTAGAGGAAAAGGCATTGAAGGAATATTACAAAAAATTAATCTTATTTTAATATCTACAATTACTTCATATGTAAATTTTAATATACTTCAGTGATAACAGAATTCAAACAATATTCAAAGGAGACTATTATCACAAAGAAAACTTTCACATAAGTATTCTCATTTATTCTCAGGTAGATAGGTCTGACTCACAATGCTTCATATTCCTTAATAACTACAACTCTAACAATAAAAATACATGTTTATTATCTTTGTTGACAAGGAAGTATGATTTTTCTGGTTATTATTACAAATATCTCATGGCAGGACGCCTGGGTGGTTCAGTGGTTAAAGCGTCTGCCTTCAGCCAGGTCGTGATCCTGGAGTCCCAGGATCGAGTCCCGCATCGGGCTCCCTGCATAGAGCTAGCTTGCTTCTCCCTCTCTCTCTCTCTCATATGAATAAATAAATAAATTTTTTTAAAAAATCTCATGCCCCTTTTATACATCTCAAAATTTGTTTTAAGGTAAGGGAGTTCTTAGAATTGACATTTAAGCCTATTTTCTCAAACATACAGGGAGGTGTACCTTATATAATATATGCCTAGGATTTTGAAAACATCAAATTTTACCTTGGCTTGTAGAATCTCCATCATTTTCCTTTCTAGTAGACAAATCTACAGGTTTGTCCACAGTTCCAGAAGAAATAGGTGATGAACTAATAGATTTGGCAATAAAATCAGTTTCTTCAGATTTACATAAAAATGGTACAGTCACTTTAGTCCCACCTGTATACACACTGTCAGCTGTGCTAGTTACTTCCTCATTCTGGGATTTCTGCAAAGAGGAAATAACAAATAATTCTGTCATTAAATACTGATTGACAAAAAGGATCACACATCCTATTTTAAAAGAAATTAAGGGGGTGCCTGGATGGCTCAGTCTGTTGAGTATCGTCGTCCAACTCTTGACTTCGGTTCAGGTAATGATCTCAGAGTCCTGGGATCCAGCCCTGCTTGATATATTCATTCATTACCCCCCTGCCACCCCCACATCTCACCCTGCCCCTTACCCACCCTGGCTAGTGCTCTCTCTCTAAAATAGATAAAATCCTTAAAAAAAAACAAAAAACAAAACCCACAACTAAAAAGGAAATTGAGGACTTGGGAGTTCTGAACAAAATGAAATAAGCACATTTAACCTTATCTCTCCCAAAACCTATGATTGAAATGGACTGAAACAGATAAAGTATAAAAAGCCTCTGAAAGGTGGATTAAGAATCCCAAGACTTGAAATATAATCTGGTGGTTAAGAACTTTACAGGTCTTTTCCTTCCCTGTCAACCTATATCCCAGCCTGGGTGCTAGGGCAGTCCCAAAACTGAAGCTGCCAATGACAGAAATGGGAAAAAAAAAAAAAATCCCAAGAAAAGCCAACTTTTCCTGGCCAGGGGTTGGGGGACATCATGAAATGATATGTGTTGAATGATCAGAAAAAAAACTTTAAAGAAGTTATTGCAACAATGCTCCAGGATATAGGGACAAATTTTTAGAACAAATGGAAAGATAAGAAGTTCTCAGCAAAAAAACTGAAGGTATAAAAAGAATCAAATGGGAATTTTACAACTGAAAAATACAATAACAAAAAGCTCTCATGGAACATTTACCCAAGAAAGACTACATTCTGGCCCATAAAAATGCACCTCAACAAATTCAAAAGTATATACTCAGTCCACAAAGGAATTAAACTAGAAACCATTAAAAAAAAGAAAAAAAAAAAAAAAAAACTAGAAACCATTGCCAGAAATATAACTGGAGAAATCTCAAATATTTTGAGATTAAATAACACATTTTTTAAAATACATGTGTCCAAAGGTCTGTAGACAAATTAAAAATATTTTTAACAAAATAAATATGAAACTACAACTTATCAAACCTTATACAATGCAACAGAAACAAAGAAAGGAAACTTTATAGTAATGAATGTATATATTAAGAAGATCTATGGGGCACCTGGGTGGCCCAGTAGGTTGCTTAAGTGTCTGCTTTTTGCTCAAGTCATGATCACAGGGTTTCTAGAATGTCCCCAGGGTCAGGCTCCCTGCTCAGCAGGGAAGTCTGCTTTTGCTTCTCCCTCTTCCCTGGGCTCATGCTTCTTCCCTCTCTCTCTTCTTTCTCAAACAAATAAGATCTTAAAAAAAAAAAAAAAAAGACCTAAAACCAATAAACTTCCACCTTAAGAAACTAAAGAAGAGAGATATAAATGTAAAAAAGAGAAGAAATAATGAAAAGTATAGCAGAAATCAATAAAGCAGGAAATTAATGCAGAAAAAAAATCAATAAAATCAAAAGCTGATTTTCTGAAAAGGTCAATAAAAATTGATAAACCTCTAACAGGCTAAACAAGAAAGATGCAAATTATTAATATCAGAAATGAAACAAGGGGCATCTGGGTGGCTCAGTCGGTTAAGCATCTACTTTGGCTCTGGGGTCCTGGGATCAAGCCCCTTGTGGGTCTTGTCCTGATTTTCCCCCTGCCCCTCCCCGTTTGTGCATGCTCTCTCTCTCAAAAAAATAATAAACTCTTGAAAAAAAGAAATGATAACAAGGCCATCACTAACTCACTTTTAATTGATGGATGTTAAAAGGGTAATAAATTTTAATGAATTTCATGAACAGCGTTAAATCCACAAATTTGATAACATAAAAAAATGGACCAATTCCTTCAAAGATACAACCTACCAAAACTCACAAATGAAACAGATAATCTGAACAGGCCTACATCTATTAAAGATCAATTAATATCCTTCCAGGACCAAATGGTTCAGTGGTAAATTCTATCAAACATTTAAGAAAGAAATAATAGGGACGCCTGGGTGGCTCAGTGGTTGAGCATCTGCCTTCAGCTCAGGTCCTGATCCTGGGGTCCTGGGATGGAGTCCCGCATCAGGCTCCCCACAGGGAGCCTACTTCTCCCTCTGACTGCGCCTCTGCCCCTCTCTCTGTGTCTCATGAGAGTCAGGAAGGAAAGAAGGGAGGGAGGGATGGAAAAAGAGGAAAAAAAAAAAAAAGAAAAAGAAAGGAAAGAAAAGCAATTCCCACAATGTCTTCCCACAATTCCCACAACTTCCACAATTTGCTTCAGAGGCAACACTTTCTATCAAGCAAAAATTAATAGGAGAAACAGACAAATCTATAATTATGCCTAGCAACAGTTCACTCAATGATAAAAAGAACAAGGAGACAAAAAAATTAATCAAAGATATATTGAAACTTGGACAACACAGAACACAGTATCAACTAGTTTCATCTTAACATTTATAGAACACTCTACCCCAAAAGAACAGACTATACATTCCTCTCAAGTGCACACCAATCACCAAGACAGCCTTCATTAAGCCTATAAGAACTAAAATTACTCAAAATATGTTCACAGACAATAATGGAATTAAATTAGAAATTAGAAACAGAATATCTGGAAAATTACCAAATATTTGGAAGCAACATACTAATACATATATCAAAAAGAGTATCTCAAGGGAAATATATATTTTTAATTGAATGTAAATGAAAATACCACACAGTAAAACTTGTGGGATAGAGCCGAATAGTTCCTAGAAAGAAACTTACAGCACTAAATATACTAGAAATGAAGAATGGTCTTAAATAAGTAATTTACAGTTCTACTGTAAGAAACTAGAAAAAGAGCAAAATAAATTGGAAATAACCTTCCATGAATCAATAAATAAACTGTGGTAGATCCACACAATGGAATACTTAGTGATAGACAGGAACAAACTATTACTACACACAATAACTTAGGACAAATCTCAAGGGCATTATGCTAGGTGAAAAATGCCAGTATCAAAGATTACACACTGTAGGATTTCATTCAGATGTTAGATGTTTTGCTTAGGAAAAAGCAAAAATATAGAAACAGAAAACACCAGCTGCTAGAAGATATAAGTGGGAGAGAATCTGAATACAAAAGGATGATATGAAGGAAACTTTGGGAGATGTATCCTATCTGTGGTGAAAATTATAAAAATTCAGGCATGTGTAAGAACTCAGAAAACAGACACACAAAGTGAATTTTACTTCTCTAAATTAAAAAAAAATTACTACAAATAAAAAAAGTCTTTATTTCTTAACATACCAAAGCATTAGGAAAAGAGAATTCACTCTATGTTTGTGTCAAACATTTTATGCTATCATAACAGTATTATTCCTAATAGCCAAAAAAGTAAAACCAACCCAAATGGCCATTAACAAATGAATGGATAAATGAAATGTGGTATATCCATACAATGGAGTATTATTATTCAGCCATTAAAATCAATACATACATATATATGCTACAATGTAGATACACCTTGAAAACATTAAAGAAGCCAGACACAAAGGCCACATATCATCAGGACTTTTTTTTATAACAAATGTCCCTAACAAGCGAACTTTATAGAGACAGAAAGTCCATCAGTGTAGTTTCTAGGGCTGGAGCAGCTAGGGGGAAATGGGGAAGAGTGAGGACTATTAAAGGTCAGAGGTTGTCTTGGGGTAATAAAACTGTTCAAAACGGACTGTGGTAATGGTTGCACAACCATGTAAATATACTAAAAACCAGTGAATTGTACACTTTAAAATGGGTGAATTGTATGGTATATAAATTATATCACAATAAATGTTACCCAAAAAAAGTTGGCTAGATTGTTTGGGTGATAGGAAGGGTTTTAATTCAGCTCCTAATGCATCCTCAGACAAATCAAATTACTTCTGTTTTGTTCAATACTGTATCCCCAATCGTCAGCATAGTGCTAGCTCACAGTGAACACTTATAAACAGAGGACACTTAAGCATTTTATGCAACAGATGCAAATCCAAGGTAAAGTAGACTGAGTATAAAGATAAAGCAGGAACAATGCATTCTGAGAGAATGTAAATTACATCTCTTAGAGTGTATTTTAGCTTTAATTGTTTTTAGTTTTCTATTTCATCTCTGTGTATTAAAGGATGCTTACTCTCCTCCAAAATACAGCTTATTGTGGCATTTTTTTCAATCTTTATAGAGATTTATCACATTTAACTTTGGTACTAAAAGTATTTTTGGACAGTCACTAATATTAATATTTAATGAAGATCGTGAAGAGTGTTACAGGACATTTTAATTTATAACAATGAGGAAGATTTTAAAATAACACAACTGTCGCTTCAAATAAGGTATCAAACTCCTATAAACAGCATGGTTCACAAAACAATGACAAAAGATACCAAGTCCTTGTATACTGGCTAAAGTGGCACCACAAGAAGGAAAAGAATAAATGATGTACAATTCAATCTGTGCATCAGAACTGAAATTATTTTTCAGTTTTAAGTTTTCAAATAAATGAATTTTAAATCAATAACTAATTTTAAGTTCTGCACATAAAAGGCCATGTTTAAATCACTGTATAAATTTGCATAATCCAAATTTATATTAATATGACTTTACTGTATTTGTTGAATGAATAACTACATGATAAAGCCTCTAGCATCTAGCAATTAGAGTAACAGCCATTACATATTGTGTACTTCCAGTGAGTCCACGCAAACTGTTAAGTAATTTGAAATACACTTTAGATTCAACATAGTGAGGCCACTGCTGTAAAAACTTCAGATTTCCACAAATAAATCTGTCGTTATAAATGGTAAAGTGGTATCGTTACATCCACTGATGGTCATTAATTTTATGTGTACTGATGAATTAAGCTTAAACCTACACATCCTAGGTGGCCAGCTAGACTCCTCAGAGTCAGAAAGACTAACAAAGAGTAATCAATTTCTTAGAGACTCAGACCATGTGTTTACACCACACATCTCTCTCTAGTCACATATCCTTTAAATAAACCACTGCATTTGTAACTAATTCCAGGACCCTACTTCAATAACCATCTCTCTAACAAAACAAAACAAAACAAACAAAAAACAGTATTACTTGAAGGGCAGGAACGTTCTGAATACATGCCAATATTACACTGTAAGCAATTATTAGACAGGGACTTTGTCTTCTCTTTTCTGTGGAATACAAATTAAGATACCATTGTGTTGATAGCTATTAAAATTATCACTACAATTGAGCTAAGAAAGTAATCAAATGGCGAAACTGACAAACCAAGGTATAGGCCAAGGGAACTGAGTCTCAAATGCTACTTCGTATCCACTCTGCCCATCACAAAATAAACTCATGAAAAATGAACTACTTAATATCAATCTTGGTATTGTGGTAATAACACTCTTAGGGATATCTACTCAGTCAATTTCTCCCATCCCCACAAAAATCCAACATACACATAAGGATGAACCTTTACAGTCCTCTATGTAGAACAAAATTCCTCCTCCTTTGGCCAAAGCTGATTAGTAAATAGACACCTATTTTCTAACCATGACACATTATTACCATTTGGTAAGAACATTCTAGTCTACTGCCATCAACAAAAGCAACTGAGCCAGAAGGAAAATAATGGAGATGCTCTTACCTGAGAGTCCTGAACTTTTTGAAATTCTGACTGAAAGTCTTCCCCATTTCCATTGTCCTCATCAGTATCACTGCAGACTCCACAAAAAAATGTAGGTGGAAGCTTTAACGTATCTGCTTTTGCCTTCTCTTCAACTGTTGGTTTCTTTTCCCAAACAATAACACATTCTTTTTCATTATCTGAAAATCCCACAGAATAAAAGCAAAAGAAAGTTATAGAAGTCCAACTACTCTCCAAAAGAGATCCTCAATACAATTTACAGATTACAGACCCAGATAGCAATACCTATGAATGCTAACGGAGAACAAGGATACCCATGAAAACAATGTTTTACACTTCATGTTATTTTCAAATATTTTAAATCACCCGTAGGAATAGTACATGAGTAAAACTGGTAATTATAAAAATGATCAGATTAGAAGATTCCTTTTAAACAGAAGATTTTTTTAAAAACACATTTTAACTAGAGTGGGATGCCTGAGTGGCTCAGTTGGTTAAGCATCCGATTCTTGATTTCGGCTCAGGGTTCTGAGATCAACACCTGCATCAGGCTCCGCACTGGGCATGGAGGCTGCTTAAGATTCTCTGTCTCCCTCTCCCTCTACTTCTCCACCCTCTTCTTTCTCTCTCTCCCTCTCATAAATAAATGTATAAAAATTATAAGTAATTTTAACTTAGCATAACTAGCAATTTTAATTTAACATACCTGTTAGCGTGCTCGCTTCGGCAGCACATATACTAAAAAACATACCTGTTAGCTTTTCTTCTAATGGTCTACATTTTTCTGAGTCATCCAGATAGAGTTTTCCATTAAGTTTCTTGACAGCTGTTTCGAAATCTTCATCTTAAATTATAATTGATTTTATTAAATAAAAAAAGTTTCTAGTAAGTTCCAGGAATTTTTCTAGCCACAAATCTAGAAATTATCCTCCAACTTCATACCTTCCCTTACTCCCCACACTGAAAAAACACCCAATTGTACCAATTCTATCTTCCTAATACCTCTCCTAACATTACAGAAATTTCATTCAGGCTCTCTTGTTTGAGCTACTCTATTATTTCAGTTCATCTTCCTGTCTCCATGTCCCACAACCCAATCCTTTACACTACTAAATTCAACTGGTCCTACTGAAACTTTCTGAACATGGTACGACCCTGGCTAAAAAATTCTGATATGGCTCACAAAGTTTTCCATAATCAAACACCCATCTGCCTCATTACTCTCTGATCCCTCTAAGTCTACAGGGAAATTAGGACTGTTTTCAATTCTCTCAAAAATGCCTGCTCAACTCATAGTAGGCATCCATAAAATCCTCACTTGGTAAGTGCAGTTGTTTCAATCATTACATCCATTGACTATTTATATACATATAGACAACTACCTACAAAGACAGCAGTGATGGGTTCTAAGAGGCAATCTTAAAAATGATTTAAATATACCCCCCAATTACTAAGACTAGCATGAAAAGAATGTTATGTGTTTAAAATAACAAAAGGCTTACCATCCTCTTCTTCACTAACATAATCTGGCTTATTCTTATAGCAGAAGAAAGTTGGAGGAAGTTTAAGTTTGCTTGCAAGAGCTTTTTGCTCAGGGGTGGGCGTTAACTCATATACAATGAAAACATCATCATCTGAGGAAGGATCTTCAGGTTTTTCCTTCTCTTTTGCTATAAAACAAGTCCAAAAAAATTATAAAGACAAGATATTACATAGGTATTAACATCAATATCCTAACTGAAAATAAAAACCATGGGACTTATCTTTAGGTTATAATATAGCATGGTGATGAAAACACCAATTGTGATGTAGACAGAGCTCTGTAAAGAATTATAAGCCTGACTTAACATTCTGTCAAAAACCCTTAATGAACAAGGAATCTATTTAAAACCAAAAAAATATTTCATTTACTCACTGATCAAGAAAAACTACTATTAATGGTTATAATTGTAAAAGGTATTTATAGAGTGTTGCCATAACCATATTTGGCATGCTAAACAATAGTTTAGCAAAATATCCATGCATTTGCAACAATGGAAAAAACTTACAGAAATCATGAGCATAGATTAGTATCAATACGAAACTAATGCAAAGCTAACCTTGATTAGTTCCTACAAGGAAAGTTAACAATTGTCAAGGATGGCGAGTGATCAGTTATACCAGTTTTGCATATTTCCAAGCAGATAACATATAAAACCAAATCAAAACCCACTGTTATCCTAGGGGTAAGTAATACTGTAGGAATCTAAGATCATTTTAATAGCTGAAAAACAACAAAAGCAAAACACAAAGAAAAAAAAGGGATTCTTCATATGATATGCTGTTGTCTATAAAGAAGAGTATCTGGCAAAGGGAACAGATAACAAATCATGTGCCAACTGGTGCTGTCCAAGATGGTACCTTAGTCACATGTGGCTATTAAAGCACTTAAAATGTGGCTAGTCCAAACTGAGTCCTACTCCAAGTATAAAAATACACTCTTGGGGCACCTGGGTGGCTCAGTCAGTTAACCGTCCAATTCTTGATTTTGGCTCAGGTCTTGATCTCCAGGTTGTAAGACTGAACCCTGCATGGGGCTCCACATTCAGTGTGCAGTCTGCTTGAGATTCTCTCTCTCCTCTCTATTTGCCCCTCCCATTTGTGAGCACACTTTTGCTAGCTCTCCCTCTTAAAAAAAAAAAAAAAAATACACACTGGATTTTGAAGACTTTGTACAAAAACAAAAAACAAACAAAAAAAATATGAAATCTCTAATTTTTGTATTGATTAGAACTTGAAATGGTATTTCAGATATAACTGGATAGATTATTAAAATTAATTTCATCTGCTTCCTTTTTTCACTTTTTTTAAATTCTGTTTTTTAATGTGGCTATTAGAAAATTCTAAATTACATACACAGGTCATATTTGATCTGATCTAGAGAACTGGAGCCCTTTTACAAAGTTAAACTTTCCTTTTACTCTCCTTAAATAGAAAAACATGGTATCAATTACAATACTGTAAGATACAGATTCTTATTCCAAATCTGCTGTTAGCTAGTAAAGACAACTTGGGCACTTCAGATAGCCCAATCAGGCCTGTTTCCTCATGTCTAAATCCTCCATCCCTAAGGTCCTTCGGGGCCCTGACATTCTTGGACTTGAAACAGAATAAGGCTCTTCATCCTACTGTACTATACTGGTAAATTTGCTCTTAGGCCAGGGATACATTTTTTTTTAGGATTGTATTTATTTGACAGAGAAAGAGAGAGAGAGAGCAGAAGCAGGAGGAGCAGCAGAGAGGAAGAAGCAGGCTCTCTGCTGAGCAGGGAGCCAACGCAAGGCTGGATCCCAGGACCCTAGGAACATGACCTGAGCTGAAGGCAGACGCTTAACCAACTGAGCCACCCAGGTGCCTGGGCCAGGGATTCTTAACCCAGGGTCCCATAGTATGCATGCAAGTATATGTCATTTACAGGAAGAAGTCCACACTTTCACATAATTTCTCAAGGAATACATTCTTAAGAATGAAGGTTAAGAGCTGTGTTAGCTAGTATTATGATTGGTATACTTTAAAAATGATGGGCCCCAAAATCAAGGATTGTCATTTTATCACTGAACATAGTTGGGCTGCTCAAGATATGTTATTAGATACTAATAAACAGTTTACATTTCCCTACCCTTGCTCCTGAAGGTCTTCAATAGACCCCCCCACCCACTTCCTATTATTCCTCTCTAATACCAACATTGACTTTTGTAACATACCAGGTATATAATGGTCGCTATTAAAAACGGGGTCTACTTTCAAATATTATTTTTCTAAACCCTGTCCAAAAGGATAACTAAAAGGGAAACTGTTCCATGTGTATACATGCTCACAAACATTACCTTTGGCTAAAGATAAATGTTAGAAAAACACAGGTCTTCATTAAGCAGAGTCGAAAATAATACAGTAACAAAGTACAAAGCAGCAAAAGGTAAAGACCACATGGATCTATCTCAAAATATTGTTGTACAGGAGTGAGAAAACATGATATCTGAGTACATTAAAAAAACAAAAACAGTATTAAAGGGTATCATACACCACCAGTCAAAAAGTACTTGTTTAAACAGACATTCTTTTAACATGCACATTGTAGTGTTAAGTCCTTAATTTCATACAGCCAGTTATTTTGCAAAGGACTACCAGCTCCTTTAAAAAAAAAAAAAAAGTCATCTCATACTGAGAATACTAGCTCTATACCTTTGTTTTCAGGCTGTGAGGAAGGGATGCTGGTCCAAAAAGCCATTGGATTAGATTTAAAAAGGCTAAAATTAAATCCTAGAAAATAAAGAGTATTTTGTTTTTGAACATTTTGAGAATCAAAGTGAATGTGATTTTAAAATACAAAAAGCCAGAGACCCTCAATTTATACCAATTTGGCTGTCTCACATATTCATTTATCCTGGTAGTTTCATTCTTTGATCATTTAATAAATAGTGGTAAGACTACCTTATATATATTATATGTACATCTCAGTACCACGTTTTTTGAGTGACAAGAGAATACTACATTGAAGAATGAACACTTAAAAAAAATGAGACTTGAGTTAATGTTTGTGATTTAAGTACGAGTCACTAAACTTTGGTACTATATTAGGTTCTTGCTCTCTGCACTAAACATGATATAAATATCTTCCAGTTACTCAGATCTCCTAAATGACCTACACACACCCACTCTTTGTTGCTATTTAAACAGTCACAGGGAAACACATTTAGGGAGAAAAAAAAAATCTATACCAGTATTTTCACTGTTCATGAAGCACTGTGTTTATGACCCAACTTTTACTAAAACATTAGTACTCTACAAAGAGTATATGCGTTAAGCAAAATAGTTACAAATCAATGGAAGAAAAATTTGCTCACATTAAAGACTAAGTGCTTACCCTTTTCTGGTGTTTTAAATGTGTAATTAGTTGAGGACTCCTCCTTTGGAAAAGCAAAGAGATTTCTGACTTTGCCGTCTGAAGACTGTTTGCTATCTGAATTCTTCGACTCTTCACCATTAGGTTCCACTCTTCTTTCAGACCCACTCTTGACCACTGAACTGACTTCACTGCTGTTATTTTTCAAAGGTGCATTAAAACTAAATCCAAACAAAGACCCAGTGGCTGAACTGTGACCAAACGCAAATGGTTTTGATTTTTCACTACTGAAAATACTTTTAACAGACTCTGAACCAAATACAAACTTCGGAGGAGAAACCACTGCTTTTGTTGTTGCTTCAGATGTGCTAGATACTTCTCCAACTTCTGAAGTTGCGTCTGCTGTGTTATCATCCTGAGTTAAATCTGTCCGCTCTCTTGTGGTTTCTTCTAATACAGCTACAGCAATTTTGCCACATGGAGACTCTCTGGGAGTGGTTGAACGAGAAACATGAGGTGTTATCAAAGAATCTTTTTCTTGTGCTATTTTTGCTTCATCAAATATTTTCTTAAATGAGTCTGCAACATCCTGTAGTTTAAAGCGGACAGCTAAATGTTCTACTTTTCTTTCCCCATCTGCAAAATCACAGGCAGTCCACACCCACACTCGTTCTGTCCCTTTCATATTTTGCAAAGTCATGTCTGGAGTTATTCTGTGATTGGCACAAAGTTTTAACACCTGGTCCCTTCTCATCACGATGCGAACTTGCTTGTTATCATAATTCTGTAAAATCTTTATATCACCAATGCCTCTTTCTTTCCACTGACCAACATCTTTATCATACCTATAGAGTTTTGCTCTGTGACTAAAAACAACTTGTTCATTTTCCTCACCACTGGACACTTCCACTAGATCAGGCAAAGGTACAACAGGTTCAAAATACTGTCCATCTCTCTCTTCTTCTTGAGTAACATCAGATTCTTCATCAGTGCCAACTGAGGTACCACTCTGATTTAACTTGGCAGGAGACTTAGATGGACTCAAAGCAGATTTAAAACTAAAGTTAAATCCTGTTGTTGACTCACCAAAGCGGAAGAGATTTTTCCTCACGGGGCTACTTGCCAATGGAGAAGCATGCACTGAGCTACTACTCACACTATCATCCAAAGCATCTTCCCTTAAATCATAGTTGTCCCACTCCAGTGTGGGCCCTGTGTTTTCGGGATTTGGCTTGCTGATTGTATCGGAGGCATTGGCAGAACCTGCATCAGAGCTCTCACTCTCTCCATCAGTGACTTTTGTTTGATCATTTGTCAAAAACGTTTTGAAATCTTTTAATCCACTCTTCATTTCTTCTGCTCTCTGGATTAACTTGGCAGCTCTGCCAGTATCTACAAGTTTATGAGGAGTCTGAAGTGGTATATCTAATAGAAGTCTCTGGCATTCCTCAAATTTCTGTTTGAATTCTTCAGCCAGCTCTGGTGTTTTAAATTTTGCTGCCAACTGCTCTAGTTTGGCATCACCATCAGAAAAATCACTCGCTAACCACATCCATGCTCTGTCAGAGCCAGAGAGAGGCTTCAGGTTCATGGTAGTTGTTATCCAATGATTAGCACACACTTTTAGTACCTGTTCTCTTCGCATTAGCATTCGCAGTTTGCCATTTACTTCATTCTTGAGAATTTTTAAGTTTCCCAGGCCCCTTTCTTTCCACTGACTTATCTCAGCATCAAATCTAAATAATTTTACCCGCTGTGAATAAAGAACTTTTTCATCTTCTTCTCCTGTTACAAGTTCCACTTTTTCAGGCATCTGAACTACTGGTTCAAAATGGATGTCATCACTGTCCTCAGTCCGATAGGCATCATCATCTTTCTCAAGGTCAGCAGAAGTGTCAGCTTTATCAGCCATTTTACCACTTTGTGATGAGAATAATTTTTCTCCCGCACCTGAAAATCCTTTGAAATTAGGGTCTTTTTTGCCAAACTGAAATCCTTCTCCTGAAGTTGATTTTGCAAGATCTGCAAAGGTAAAAGTGCTACCAGTTTGACCAAAAATCACACCACTATCATTCTTCTGACCACTGATATCCTGAGCCTGAACACCAGTGTCATTTTCAAGGGGCTTTTCACTTTTCTTCTCTTGATTTCCAGGCTCCTGAATGCCAAATTTAAATCCATCAGCAGACATAGGGACAGAAAAACTAAATCCTTCTTTTGTTGACTTAGAATCTGTACTAGAAGAACCCTGAAATGTAAATGAAGGTGTACTTTCTTGATCCACATGCCCAAATTTAAATCCTTGTTCTGTAGTACCAAATTTAAAAGCTTTTTCAGAAAAGTTACTTTTAAATCCTGTTCCAATCTGACTTCCAGAAGAGTCACTTAACTTAGTTTTTGAGCCCAACGCGAAAGCTGAAGGAGCTTCTGCAACAGGTTTATGAGTTGGTTTAGAGGCATGACAAGCCACACATTTTAAGGAAGAACTCTCATTTTGCACAGAGCAAATACTACAATCCCACTGTCCTTCCTTCTTGGTGAACATTCCTTCAAATCCACTCTTTGGAGCCTTGCATGTATCTGATGAAGCAGGTGCTAGACCAGCAGAAGCAGGCTGATTTTGTTTACTTGGATTCTGGCAAGCAACACACGTGGTAGCACTTGCTTCATTTCGCACTAAGCAAATACCGCAATCCCACTGTCCTTCCTTCTTGGTGAACATTCCTTCAAATCCACTCTTTGGAGCCTTGCATGTATCTGATGAAGCAGCAGGTGCTAGAACAGCAGAAGCAGGCTGATTTTGTTTACTTGGATTCTGGCAAGCAACACACGTGGTAGCACTTGCTTCATTTCGCACTAAGCAAATACCGCAATCCCACTGTCCTTCCTTCTTGGTGAACATTCCTTCAAATCCACTCTTTGGAGCCTTGCATGTATCTGATGAAGCAGCAGGTGCTACAACAGCAGAAGGAGGCTGATTTTGTTTACTTGGATTCTGGCAAGCAACACACGTGGTAGCACTTGCTTCATTTCGCACTAGGCAAATACTACAATCCCACTGTCCTTCCTTCTTGGTGAACATTCCTTCAAATCCACTCTTTGGAGCCTTACTTGTCTCTGAAGTACTAAACTTAAAAGAGGCAGGTGCTGGAACAGAAGAGGTGGATAGACTTGGTTTACCTGGATTCTGACAAGCAACACATATTGTAGCATTTGCTTCATTTCGCACTAAGCAAATACTGCAATCCCATTGTCCTTCCTTCTTAGCAAACATGTCTTCAAATCCACTCTTTGGGGTTTTACCTATCTCTGAAGTACCAAACTTAAAAGAAGGAGGTGCTGAAACAGAAGAAGTAGGTAAACTCTGTTTTCTTGGGTTCTGACAAGCAGCACACTTTGCAGAGCTTCCATCATTTTGTACAAGGCATACACTGCAATCCCACTGTGCCTCCTTCGCAGAAAAAACAGATCTGAAATCACTGTTAACAGACTTAGGAAGATCTCCCTGGCCAAATTTAAAGGAAGCTTGCTGAACAAATGAAGATCCACTTTTGTTAGCAGCCTTTGCATTCTGGCATGCAATGCACCTAGATACAGTAGGTTCATTTCTGACTAAGCAAATACTACAATCCCAATGACCTTCTTTCTTTGGAGTCATCGATGCAAATCTATCTGAAGTATTTTCTGGGTCAGTTTTAAGAGCAGACACAGTTTCAACTAATGGTGGGCCAAGGAGTTCTTTCTTGTTTGGGTTTAGATTCTGGCATGATACACACTTCTTAGCAGTTGCAGCATTCTTTAATGAGCAGCTATTACAATACCACCAAGACCCTTCTTTCTTTGCAATTTGAAATTCAAAATTCATGTTACCAGCATCAGATTTGCAAATATCTTTGTTATCGTGACTCATGGGTTCTTTTACAATTCTCATAGCCTGATTTGTTGTTGTGGCTACATTTGCTCCTAAGGCTTTTAAAATGCTTTGGGCCTCTTCAAACTTGCACTTAAAAAGTGCTGCTTCCTCAGGAGTTTTGAATCTAATAGCAAGTTGTTCTGGTTTAGGCAACTCATCTGCATAATCAAGAGCATGCCAAACGAAAGATCTATCAGAGCCAGCATTTGGGGTCAGTTTCATATCTGGACTGATGTAATGATTTGCACAGATTTTCAATACTTGTTCTCGTCTCATCAGAAGACGAATTTTACCAGATGTTTTATGCCTTAGAATTTTTACATTGCCAATTCCACGTTCCTTCCATTCTTTGGATTCTACATCAAAACGAAACAATTTTGCACGATTGCAAAAAAATTCTTCTTCATCTTCCTCACCAGTTTTTACTTCAATCTTATCAGGAAGAGGTACCACAGGCTCAAAGTGAGGGCCATCATCATCGTCATCACCATGGGCACTCCCTCCATCTGTTTCATGACTCTTGTTGGCCAGCTCTGGTGCAGGTGTTCCAAATACTGATTTCCCTGGACCGTGGAAAGTAAACATGTCATCACTTCGACGAAAACCAGAATTCTTTTGCTGATTTGGACCCATGTTTTCAGTAAATGAAAGTCCAGGCACATTTTTGCTTCCAAAACTGAACATATTTCGAGGTCCAACGGTTTGACTAGCTTTTGATCCACTGTAGCCATCTCCTTGCAAAGGTTTATCTGAAGTTAACAGACCTAAAAGGCTTTCATTACTATTGTAAGCTGTGGAAGGGGGCTGTGTCACAACCTGCGGTGAAGAAAAGGTAAAGTCACCATCATTTGATTTGAAATTGGAGTTAAATTTAAAAGGAGTTGGCTGTGTTGTGTGTGCAGGTGCTGTCAAAGATGGTCTTATTCCTTCACCTGGCACAGGCTGAACAAAATTAGTTTTCCCAAATTCAATAACCTTAGATTCTGCTGATCTTGAAGCATGAGCTGCAACTGGGGGTTTTGTAAAATAACCTGGTTCTGGCAAAGGTGGATTTGTGCTTGTTTGTTGAACATTGTAATTAAAGTAATCATCACCCCTGGGTGATAGAATTCCTGTTGCAGGAGACTCAAAGCGCAATGGAGGACCATACATCTCTTGAGAGAACATACAAGCAGATGAGCTTTGGACTGGTGGTGTATGCATCTGTTGGGAATAGGCATATATATGTTGCTGAGGTGGAAGCCTATTCATGCCATAAACTGGGCCCTAAAAGAAAAAAAATTAAAAATTTTTGTAGGTTGTCCACAATACTACAGATAACTAGATACCAATTCTCACAAACTACAAACATGAGCATTATAAGGTAAAGATATCATTAAGGTATGTATCACAGCATTGAGAGAAGACATTGCTTACAAAGATACTTACAGTTATACTCCTTTCTTGGTATATAATGGAAATTACCTTAACTAATGACAGAATTTTAAAAATCCAATTCTACAATAAATGCATAGAATAATTTTCTTCTTTATTCCTAAATAATGTGTCAAATGATGTTAACAATAATGATGATGATGATGGAGACTAACATTTATCAAGCATTTACTAATGTGCCTAATGGGCACTATCCTAAGCACTTTATATAATATCTCATTTTAATATCCTCAAAAACCCTATGAATTAAGGGATTATTATCCTCATTTTACATATGAGGCAACAAATGCATAGAGAGATTAAGAAACTTGCCCAAGGTCACAGTGAGAAGAGCCAGGGTCTAAATGCACCCAAGCTATCTGTCTTCAAAGCTTTGTAGCTCAACTATGGTTGTAATACTGGGTGTTAATAGACACCTACATAGCCACTTCAGGCCTAAAGTACTTACCACATAGTGGTTCAGCAAGGCCATTCTAGTTCTATTTCCGCCAAAAACAAAATGATGGAGGACCCATCATCAATACCACCACCACCCCATTTAGAAAATATTCTAAATGTTCACACGTATTGTAACATAAAAATAGGATGAATAAGAAGCATAACTTCTATATCTGGAAAGAAATTTAAAATATCTGTATCTTATGGGAATATAAGTTTTAATGCTGAACTACTTCTTGAATTTCTTTGAAGGAAGCCTGAACAATTAAAAAGGAGATATTTATAAATGTATAAATTATTCCTTTGTTACCTTTGTGGGAGTAACATTAGCTGCTGGTCTGAGAAGATACTGGGAATTATATGCTGGTGACTGACTATAATATACTGAAGGGCCAGTAGTTGCAACTAAAAAAAAAAAAAAAAAAAGAAAAGAAAAGAAAGAAAACAGTTAAAAAAGTCTATACTACAGTTAAGACTATCTAGGCAAGAACTATAAATTACAAAAGCAATAGAAATCAAAGAAAGATTTAACTATAGATTTTTTTAAATTTCTATACATCAAAATATACCATAAAGAAGATTATCAAATGACAAACTAGGAAAAAACCCTAAATATGACACATGAGGAGTAAGAGAGCAGCACCACAGTGGTCAACAAGAACAAGCGCCTCACAACAAGCATCAAAAAGGAGCCAAGAAGAAAGCGTTTGGTCCATTTTCTAAGAAAGATTGGTATGATATGAAAGCACAGTCTATGTTCAACATCAGAAATATTGGGATACACTGGTCACAGAAAGGACTTAAGGAACCAAAATGCATCTGATGGCCTTGGGACCATGTTTTTAAAGTGTGAGCCTCGAAAACTTTCAGGAAGATAAGGCTACATTTTATAAACTCAAGCTGAAAACGTTCCAGTCAAAAATCACCTGATAAATTCACAAAGAATCTCACAGGTAACCAAAATGTGTTTCCTTGGCTTAAAAAAAAAAAAAAAAAAAAAAAAAAAGAAAGAAAAAAAGAAAAAAAGACACATCATGACCAACACTCATGCTGATGTCCAAACTATTTGTTCCATCAGTTTTGTATGAGTTTCACCAGGAAACCAACAACTAGAAGACACTCATGTTCAGGGCAAAGCTACCAACCATCATTTGCTTGATCTGTTTTATGAGAAAAGCTTTATCATAAAACAAAACAACTTAAAGACCATTTATGCCTTGTCGTGGAAGAAATGTAAACTGTGACCCAAGAGGGGCTAAACAATTGATTCTAGAAAGCCCTGAAAAAGACCAAGAAAAGACTAGTCAGTCTACTTATCTTCTCTTTACAGTGACTAGAAAAGTAAAAATTGCTAAAGAAGCCCAAGTTTGAATTTGGAAAACTAATGGAACTACCTGGTAAAGATGGTTATTGTGGAAACATTCTGGGGAGAAAAAAAGGAACAGAACACAGAACAAGCTAATGGATATGAGCCAAGAATCATAAAGTCTGAAAATTTAACTAGTGACTTTATCAGTGACTAGTGACTCTCCATAGTGGGGGAAAAAAAAAATTAAAGAGTTCTTATAAACCTACTAAAATTAATCTAACAGAAAAAAATACCAAATAAACAGATAACTCAGGAAATATAAAAGATTATAAAGTATTGAACATGTCTAGTATAAAAAATAAAAACTAATTATCATTTTTGTTTTTAAAAATTGAAGGTTTTTAGAAATTAGTAATAGTTAACACTAAGCAAGAATGCAATGAGATGGGCACTATCAGATAATGATGGGAAAAGAGTGTAAACTGGCATAGCTTTTCCGGAAAGTAATTTTCCAACACAAAAAAAAAATTTTTTAATACTCTAACAATCCTAAGAATGTGTCCACAGCATTATTTATAACAAACTGGAAATAGTAAGGGAATAAAATTTACAATGCTTCTACATGATGGGATACCCTGTATTCGTTAATAGTATTTTCAAAAAACATTTAAGAAAAATGTTCAGAACTCTGATATTTCAAAAACAGATCACTCATCTACTTACAACATAATAATGATAAAAATCTCACTAAAAATTCTTTACACATACAAAGAGAAAGGACCAGAAGGAAATGATCCAAAACGTTAATAGCATTCTATATGGTACAGTTAGTTTTTAGTATACATTGCTCAGGACTTCTGAATATTTCCTGTAAGTTTATTAATCAAGTTTTTTAATCATCTTACTAAAAAAAACAAATATACAATCTTGGTATATTTTTACTTTCATTAAGAAAAACAAAATGTGTGAGCACAGGAATGCATAACAGCGAACTTGAGCTCTCCTTTCAGGGCCACAAAGCTGCTTTGTGACCTTGTCAATTAGCTGTTTGGGGTCTCCATTTTCTCAACTGTAAAATGAGGATGTGCTGCTTCTACACATTTCATAGGGTAATTGCAAGAATAAAATGAGACAATGTGAATGTTATGTTTAACAACCAGAAGACCATTTATGTCTGTACACAGAAGAAATGGAAATTGTGACTCAAAAGGTGCCAAATGATCAATTCCACACAGCATTCAAAAAGCCCTAGAAAAGGCTAGCCAGTTTACTTATCTTCTCTATGCAAGGCTCTACATAGTGCACATGGTTTTTAAGTGAGCAATGTTTGAACTCTTGACATTTCATGTATTTATCTATGACTTATAACATTTAGTAAGTCTGACTTTACAAAGATTTATTTTGTCTGCATTTAGAAGACACTGTCAAAAGAGGATAGTGAGGCTGCCTTCAGTATGCCCCTATGGACCATCATATACATGTGCTCATCTAAACTGGAACATACTACTCTAAATCTTCCCTGGGTTAAAACCATTTAGGAAAAAAAGCATACTACTACCATTTCAGCAATCTATCTCATGCCAAAGAAACCTGTTTTTATTATCATTTCTGGCTGCCTGGGGGCAATATATCATACTATCAAATGGCTTTACATTTAAGATCACTCAAGTTTCAACCCTGACTCTACCAACAGTTAGCCATACAATAATGGATAAATTAACTAACCTTACTAAACCTATCTCCTCATCTATAAAAACAGAATTCATACAGCACCTCGGTGGCACAGTCGGTTACACATTTGCCTTCAGCTAAGGTCATGATCCTAGGGTCCTGGGATTTGCCCCATGTCAGGCTCCCTGCTCAGCCAGGAATCTGCTTCTCCCTCTTCCCCCTCCACCCCCAGCTTGTGGTATCTCTCTTGCTCTCGTTCTAATAAATAAAATCTTTAAAAAAAATGAACTCATGATGGCATCTACCATTCTGGGTTACCATGATTAAGTAAAATTACATGCACAAAGCACTTCTGCACACAGACAACCCACGGGACACCCCTCTTCATTAAGTGTTTACTATAACTCTAAGTAAATGCCTAACACACACCCACACATACAAAAATGTTCACAATAATGTGAGGCAAGTTTTATCCCCACATTTCTAGCACACAAACTGACTCAGAGATCACTATCTACTAGACAGCACAACTTCAAATTCCAGTATAGCCCAAGCTCCAACTCCTTCCTTATCGGTATGACCATTGCATTTCAAAATACACAAGATTTCCTATGAATATCATACCTCTTAGTATATCACCAAAATAATTCCAAAGAAGGTTTTATTTAGCCATCTCTTAATGCCTAACAATATCAGGTAACATTTGCCAAAAGTAAGGAATAGTTCTACCTCAGTGTCAGCTTCTCTGACATACATATTAAAGGTTTCTTTAAACCTTTATATACAAAGAGGTTAAGATAAAGCTTGTTTCTGCTTAGAGTTATAAAAATCTCAGTAATACCAAACACAACTTAAGAAACATATAAGCAGACATATATAAACATGTATATATACACAAATGTATATAGACAAGGTGAGTTCACAAGTTATTGTGTAAAGGAGGGGAAAGTACAGTGATTTTACTAAAATGTGGAATTATCTAGTTGCCAACTAACCTGTTAGTGGAGCTCCATGAAAAGTCTGGGATCCCTGATATCCATCAGGCACTGAATCTGGTCCATAATTCTCTGCAGGCCAACGATGAGGGGACCCTGAGTTACTACTATGTAGTTTCAACTCCTGCATTTCTTTCTGTTGGAGAAAGAAAACAACTGTAAGCAACTCTGTCATGCCAGAAACAGTGCTAGAGCAAATAAATATTTTAAATTTAGGTACTTTAAATACTTAATGTGTTTTTAGAGATTCGATATTCTAGTAAGATCTATGTATTAGGGGCCGATTTAAGAAAATGATCCTCAATTTGTTAAAATTTATTTCCTCCCATTCTTTCATTCCTTAGTACCATATTACCAAATTCATTCCAGATTACAGTTAGCTATCACCTAAACTGATAACCTCCTAGATGGCTTCATCTCCATTTCCATTCCACACTTGCCTAAATTAATCTTTCCAAAGTTAAGGTTTGCTTTAAGATTTTATTTATTGAGAGAGAGAGAGAGAGAGACAGTGAGGAGAGAGCAGAAGCAGAGGAAGAGGAAGAGGGAGAAGCAGACTCCCCACTGAGCCCAACAGAGGGCTCAATCCCAGGATCCTGGGATCATGACCTAAGCCAAAGGCAGATAGATGCTTAACTGAGCCACCTAGGTGCCCCTAGAGTTGAGCTCTAGCCAAGACACTTCCTTGCTCAAAAACACAAGTACCTACAAATTAAACTTCTCTGATATTTTTGGTCCTCAGAAGTATTGCCCCAAACATCCTTCTAGCACCTCCTTTCCACTGTTTTCCTCTCCAGTCCATCTGGGCTACTCAATGTTCCAAATTACCTCCTGATACTATACACAATTGCTTAAAAATCCTTCAAGGTTGACGCTGTAATGATCCACTAGGAAAAGGAAAATAACTGTTACCTGCTTAGTATATATTAAGTATATAATCATATAGTCCAGGCACTCTAAATTCTCAATCCTTACCCAGGTAACAATATTAACTCACATCTTAAAATGAGGGAAAAAAGGATACAGGAAATAGCACAGCTAGAATTCAAACCAGATTTTACTCCAAATATGTTTTCATACCACCCTGCTGCCTACAGAAAACAGACATACTGTTTTCTAACAGTGGCTAGGTGGCTAGTTATCACATCTCTATTGTTTTACAGACAACTAAATGGCAACAGTCTCCCCAATCGCAGAAACTACAAAATGTCCCTTACAAAACAGGCACTTATCAAGAAACTACTTCTTTTTCCAAAGAAACTACAGTGGCATCAGTCAACAGTAGTTTTTGAAAACAGTATCAAATATCTGTATATGGGTCCAGGTATCTGACCAGCCTGCTGCAGGTAAGGTCACAGACACACCAGCATATCTGCTTTCTTCTTCTAAAAGTGTTTTCAAATAGGTATTTCCCAAAACCCTAAATACTGAGATCAGAAATATGTTGAATTTTCAAGTTAAATAAAATTTTCCCCATTCATCCATCTACTGTGTTTAGCCTAGATGCTACACATCCAAAAATTAGAAACTGATGGAATCACCTGGAAAAATTTAATAGTCACTACTGGTATCTGGACTGTAGTTTTGAACATGCAATTAATGCTATAATCATAATTTTAAAAATTCAAACACCTACAAAATGTGCTGAGAAGTGGTTTCAACAATTCTTACTCTACAGATGAAAAGCCACACAAATAGAAAAGTAATGAAGTGCTTGGCTCAGAGCATTAATTAGTGGCAGAGTTACCATTAAAACCCAGATTTTCAGAACACAGAGTAATGTTCCACTACACTTCTACAGAATACAACCCTGGGTAGCTGAACTTACAACCCAAAGGTGGTATGTAATATCATAATAGGCCACAATTGTATAAAACTAACATACAAAACTTTGTGCAAATCCAAAATTCTGTTTCCCTCCAAACAGCATTTTTGTTAGGTCTCTCACATTGCTGATAACACTGTAATAACCGCACACACATCAGGATTTACTTGCTGTAACTTCAAAACTATCGGTGCTTTAGTTCTTATCCAATGAGGATGAAACAACCTACTTGCACTTCTAATTCCAAATAAGTAAATAAAGCTTCTGTGAGCCTAACAGTTAAGATTACTTTCATAAAGCTAAAATAAGATCACAAATACATAGCCATTTCCTTACATAATTAAGTTATGTGGAACTCAGACCACATATCAATATCTAGCTACAAAATACGACACACACAACCAATCAGTCTGAGAAATGAACTCCTAGACCAAGATATGATTAGTTTATTTCTCTAGTTCAATTCGATCACTTGGGAACCACCTCTATATCAGGAATGCTGCTATGTTTTGGATAAAAGAATCTTTCCCTTTGAAGGATTCACACCTGGTGGAGGAAGCAGAAACAAGTAATTTAAAAAATGTGGTTAGGGGGATCCCTGGGTGGCGCAGCGGTTTGGCGCCTGCCTTTGGCCCAGGGCGCGATCCTGGAGACCCGGGATCGAATCCCATGTCGGGCTCCCGGTGCATGGAGCCTGCTTCTCTCTCTGCCTGTGTCTCTGCCTCTCTCTCTCTCTCTCTGTGACTATCATAAATAAATAAAAAAAAAATTAAAAAAATAAATAAAAAATAAAAAATAAAAAAAAAAATTAAAAATGTGGTTAGGGCCTAAAGACACATGAAAAGTTGCTCAACATCATAGAAAGGAAAATCAAAACCACAATGAGATATCACCTCGCATCTGTCAAGATGACTAAAATCAAAAACACAAGAAACAATTAAGTGCTGACAAGGATGTGGAGAAAACGGAACCTTCATACACTTGGTGGGAGTACAAACAGCACAGCAACTGTGGAAGACAGTTTGTGAGGTTCTTAAAAAATTAAAAATAGAACTACCATACGATCCAGTAATCATAATTCTGGGTATTTACCTAGAGAATATGAAAACACTAATTCAAAGGGATATATGCACCCCTATGTTTATTGCAGCATTATTTACAATAGCCAAATTATGGAAGCAGTACAAGTGGCCAATGAGAGATGGATAAAAAAGATGTGGTGTGCATATATACAAAGGAATATTATTCAGTCATTAAAAAGAATGAAATCCAGGACACCTGGGTGGCTCAGTGGTTAAGCATCTGCCTTTGACCCAGGGCGTGATCCTGGAGTCCCAGGATCAAGTCCCACGTCAGGCTCCCTACACCTGCTTCTCTCTTTGCCTATGTCTTCGCCTCTCTCTGTGCGTCTCTCACGAATAAATAAAATCTTCAATCAATCAATAGAAAGAAATCCTGCCATTTACAAAAATGTGGATGGATCTAGAGAGTATAATGCTAAGCAAAATAAACCAGAGAAAGACAAATGCCATATGATTTCACTTCTATGTGGAATGTAAGAAACAAAACAAAGGGGGGGGGGGGGGATAAACCAGAAAAACACACTCAACTATAGAGAACAGAGGTTATCAGAGGGGAGATGGGTAAAATAGGTAAATGGGATTAAGAACACATTTATCTTGGTGGGAATGCAAATTGGTGCAGCCACAATGGAAAACAGTACGGCGGTTCCTCAAAAAGTTAAAAATAGAGCTACCCTACCACCCAGCAATTATACTACCAGGTAGTTATCCAAAGGATACAAACATAGTGATTCAAAGGGACACATGTACCCCAATGTTTATACAGCAATGTCCACAATAACCAAACTATGGAAAGAGCCAAGATATCTATCAAGAGATGAATGGATAAAGATGTTTTTATATATATATATACATATATATATGTATATACACACACATATATATAACTATATATACTATATATATAGTTTTATATATAAAACTTCAAAATATATTTTCTATATATGTGTGTATGTATATGTTTTATATATACATATATAAAATGCTTTTTATATATACACACATACACGTGCATGCACACACACACACCAGAGTATCACTCAGATATCAAAAAGAATGAGATCGGGGATCCCTGGGTGGCTCATCGGTTTAGCACCTGCCTTCGGCCCAGAGCATAATCCTGGAGTCCCGGGATCAAGTCCCACATCAGGCTCCCTGCATGGAGCCTGCTTCTCCCTCTGCCTGTGTCTCTGATTCTGTGTCTCTCATGAATAAATAAAATAAATTATTAAAAAAAAAAAAAAAAAGAATGAAATCTTGCCGTGTGCAATGACATGGATGGAACTAGAGGGTATTGTGCTCAGCAAAATAAATCAGTCAGAAAAAGACAAATACCATATAATTTCACTCATAGGTGGAATTTAAGAAACAAAAGGATGAACATAGGGGAAGGGAAGGAATATAAAATGAGATAAAAACAGAGAGGGAGAAAAACCATAAGAGACTCTTAACTATAAGGAACAAACAGGGTGACTGAAGGGGAGTGAGTGGGGGGAATGGGGTAATTTAGTGATGGGCATTAAGGAGGGCACCTGGGCAGCCCCGGTGGCGCAGCGGTTTAGTGCTGCCTGCAGCCTGGGGTGTGATCCTGGAGACCCTGGATCAAGTCCCAAGTCAGGCTCTCTGCATGGAGCCTGCTTCTCCCTCTGCCTGTGTCTCTGCCTCTCATTCTCTCTCTGTGTCTCTATGAATAAATAAATAAAATCTTTAAAAAAATAAAATAAAATAAATAAACCTCGGCTTTAAAAAAAAAAAAAAAAAAGGAGGGCACCTAATGACCTAATGCAATGGGCACTGGGTGTTACATACTACTGATGAATCACTAATTCTACCCCTGAAACTAACAATACACTATATGTTAACTTAATTGAATTTAACTTAACTGAATTTAAATAAAGAAAATTTTTAAATAAAAAAATACATTTAATTTGATAAGCAGAGTAATATACAGAATTGTTAAATCACTATATTGTACATCTAAAATTAATGTAACACTAGGTTAACTATACTTGAATTAAAGTTTAAAAATTTAAATTAAAAAATAGGAAAAATAATATGGTTAATTTCATGGTAGACATATACAAAACAGGAGGACTCTACAGTAGAATGGCAAAGGGACATTTTGAACAACTTTACAAAGAAGTGAGGGAATAGTCAAAGAAGAAACCTGGGAATAAGAGAGGCACAGTTTAAAGATATTAAGTAATTTACCTTAATGGCCTCTACTTGTTGGCAGATCATTTTCAGTAAAGAATTTTGATCTTCTGCCCATCGAGGTGGAGTTTTGGGAGAAAACTAAAAAAATAAAAAAATATTTAAAGCATTTAGAATGGAAACTATTCTGCAATGGAGGGATTCATTTCTTTCTACTTACCTTGTAACTTTTACTTGGTGATAGAGAATATATACTGGGAGATGGTGTAGAATGTTTTATTTCTGAATCTGCATTTCGCAAAGAACCATTTTTATAAAGAGCACCTCCTTCACTATAGTCATCGAGTTCCTGCATAACCGAATTAAGCATCTCTTTTACGGACTCCAGTGGCACAGGCAACTAAAAACAAAAGGCATGAATCAAGGGCTTTGGTTTGCAAAAATAAACAACTCTGAAATAAATACAAAGACTTTATCTTACTAATTTACTTACATGTTCTTACTTTTGTATAATAAGCATTTAATACTTTACATAGGAACACACATGAAACTGCTGTATGATCTAAAGTCTTCTGACGCTAAAGTGTGATGTTTTTCTCTCTCTTGTTAACAATAATGGTAGAGGAATGTTAACTTGGGAAGTTTTTCCACATGAACAAAATAAGCTACTGTTTTTATTTTTATTATTTTTGAATTTTTTATTAATTTTGAATGGGGAGAGAAACACAGATGCCAGAATGTACCAGACAATATCATCCCTAATATAAGAGCAGCAACATGAATTAATCAACAAATGATGTTTAAGGATGAATACAACTAAAGTTAATACCATGATGACAGTCTCAAACTGCTGACAGAAAAAATAAAGTCCATAGCAAATGGTAAAGATGAGAAGAAATGTTCTGAAGGTGTCAGCAACTACTTTTAATTTCAGTGAAATGTTTAACTGCCAAATTAACAGCGGTCCT
The DNA here is from genome assembly GCF_048164855.1 of Canis lupus baileyi. Taxonomy (NCBI): domain Eukaryota; kingdom Metazoa; phylum Chordata; class Mammalia; order Carnivora; family Canidae; genus Canis; species Canis lupus. Next base: position 37,835,459 of record NC_132848.1, read on the forward strand.
TAGGCTGCAACATTTGCTTTATTTTTTATTTATTTTTTCTTGATTAAATGTATTTATTCACAGCATGCCTGATTCTGTGACAAGCAGGCCTGTACCCTGGTCATTCTGGCTTGAAAGGGCAGTGTGTTCTGTGGACAGGACAGGTGCCTGCAGCTCTACTTCTTAAACTCCACCTGTGTGTACACCTTGGTGATGTCATGGTACCTGCCCTCAGGGGGCTGGTAGCTGAAGATTGGTGGTGTGTAATCTGGCCCTTCTCTTTCAAAGGGGAACAAATTGGGGTCCCACTTGATAGCTAGCCTCCGCATGTAGCTCTGGGGATATGAGTAGCAGCATATCCTGCAGAGCTTCCTGCTGGGACTCAAGCATGGATGTGATGGCATCCCTCTCCTTCTCGTGTTCTTGATGCTTGTAGAGGGACCACTTCTTGAGAAGCAGAGCTCTCTGCTCACTCTCTTCAAAAGGGAAGCTCCATGTTAGGCCGCTGTCTTGTTTTATCCAAGAGCTTCTTCACAGGTGTAATAAAATCTTCAATGGGAATTAGCTCTTGGCTAGCTTTCTCCAGTCATCTGATCCTTTTTTTCAAACAGTCCTTTACTGCTTGATCTTTTTAGGATTTACCTTTTTCTTCTTTCGTAGAAGTTCTACTCTCATGGGAATGAGCTCCCAGGACAGTAACGCAGCTCGCTGTTGGGTCTCTCTCATGTGTCTGCCAAGTGCCCAGAAGCCCGCTCCACAAGCGCAGAGTACAAGCGGAAACTCCAGGGCCGCGATGGCCACAGCCCATCTGCCGCTCACTGCTTTATTTTTTCAGATTTTATTTATTTATTTATGAGAGAGACACAGAGACGGGCAGAGACCTAGGCAGACGGAGAAGCAGACTCCCTGCAGAGAGCCCAATATGGGACTCGATCCCAGGATCACAACTTGACTCAAAGGCAGGTGTTCAGTCACTGAGCCACCCAGGTGCTCCTGCAGTATTTGCTTTGATTACATTGCCAAGATAACAAAAAAATGAATGTTCTGCCTTATAAGCCTTTTCTAAATTCCCTAACAAGTACTTTTGTAGGAAAAAAGCTAGATTCCCAAGTTTAAAAAAAGAAACACCGGGAAGCCCCGGTGGCCCAGCGGTTTAGCGCCACCTTCAGTCCAGGGTGTGATCCTGGAGACCTGGGATAGAGTCCGACATCAGGCTCCCTGCATGGAGCCTGCTCCTCCCTCTGCCTGTGTCTCTCTCTCTGTGTGGGTCTCTCATAAATAAATAAAATCTTTAAAAAAATGAATGAATGAATGAATGAATGAATGAAGACCAAACCTAAGAAAAAGCAATGCTAATATATACACACCACTTCTGTGCACTAATAAGTATTACTGAGTATTTTTGAAATTATCAAACTATAAAATCAAAGCAAAAATAGTTACCATCCAGCTAGCAACAGCAAGAAAGTACAAACAGCCTGCAGCTTACCTTCTTGGCCACTGAAAGATTGGAATCGCTGTCATCTAAAATCTTTATTAGGTAGTCCCTGGCCTTTCTCAGGTAATTTTTACACTCTTCTTGTTCTTCAGGAGAAAGGGTATCATTTTCAATGTCTTCCGCTTTTCTGTGAAAAATCTATACAAAAATGCTTTTATGAAACAATTAGGTTTTTAAAACAAAAAGCTTTTAATTCACGTATCACCATCTACTTACCAATGCAAGATTCCAGTAAGAAACAACATTTTTTACAGATTCAAAAGCAGTCATAGCATCTTCTATATTTCCATTAACTACATCCAATATAGCAAATGTTATGTGTGCTTCTTCCTCGTATTCGCCAACTTCAGATGCCTAAACACATTTAGTAATTTTTAGTCCAACTGCGTCTCCCCAGAATATCAAACCCAAGTGATTTCCCAAAGATTTTACATGATCTAAGTAACAGCTCAGTCTTCTTTTCTACTATATTTTGTGATAGCTAGTGGGTTTTGAAAACAAGAAAAGGAACAAGTATCCAGGCAATTGACTTAAACAGTTTGTAATTCTATTTCTTTGTTTGTAAACTGGAAATTCACATTTCCAGTTCATTCACAAAAGGATCTTCCATTACCTGAATGTCTGCACTATGAAAATGTTTAAACAAAGGGTCCGTAGGTTCAGGAATACTGCTCTTCTTTTTGATTGTCTTCAACATTGGCAAAACTTTTTTCCAATAATGAACACTTCTGCCTATGTATTCCCGCTGATCATAAAAAGAATTAAGACCACTGCCCTAAAAGAGAAAATTGGAAGCACACATCCTAAGGAACACAAATAATAGAATCTAAAAATTCTTTTATAAATGGTCGGAACAACTGGTTAAAATTTCAAATCAAGGCAAAACAGAATCTCAAAAGTCATAGGCCTCACATACCAATCACCTTAATACCAGGGATCATTCTAGACCCAACTTTCAAACACTTTCAATGATACTACCTAATGAAGTAGCCCTGTCTATTTTTTAAAGGTTGCCATTTAACATAGCCCAAACCTGCCACTCTGTGTCACAGTTTGGTCACAGAAATAAACATCCACACCTAACTTTGCCATAGAACAGTCCTCAAATATTTATAAAGATCTACAATGCCCTTAACCTACAGAGCCTTCTGTTATCTACATGTAAAAAAAAAATTTCAGGCTGGATAATAATTATCGTAACTTAATTATTTAGTGGTAATAATAACAGCTAATATTTATATAACATTTACTGTGCCAGGTACTATTCAAAGTGCTTATATATTTTAACTATTAACTATTTTGTGGCAATATTTAAAAAATACATTTCACCTAGCATAATGTAAATAAGCTCTTACTGTTTCTCTGAACTAAAAGACTCATTGAAAAGTTTAGGATTTTTAAAAATTAGGTAATGTTCTTAAAAATGCTTACACTTTAACAAACTCACCGTTTTCTGAAGGCATTTTGCCCAATGCACAAGCAGGGCAGGCTGAAGGCCATGTTTTTCCTGTCCCCTTAGTGTGTTTATATCATGCTGAACTAGAAGTCGCAATTTTGCTGTAGTTCCAGGTCTAAAAAAAGTTTAATAAAACCGATTTATAAACACGCAGTTTAAAACTTACATGTACATTAATCATGACAAACTCAACCTTCACATGAGAATTAAATACCTAAGGCAGGAAGTTTTTAAATTAAATAGACTATTAGGTTAAAAACTTAGGCAATGAGTTAAAGGAATACTTTTATTTTGCTACTTACACTGTTTTTCTGTGAATTAGATTACAAACTGCATCCCACCAAGATTTTTGTCTTTCTGTACAAAGCTGTTTACACACAGGAAGTGGCAAGCATAGTGGCTGATAGAAGCTATAGTGAGAACTACATTTTTCCTTTAATTGTAAGTGGCTGGTATATATAACTCCAAGTAGAAATACCTGTTTCATTTAAAGAAAAATCAATTTAAGTTAGAAAAAAAATTAAACAAAATTCAAAATACTTAATTTGTTAAAATCTTTGCTTACTTCAAGATCTAAAATACATATTGATTCGGGTGCATTTGTTTCAAGTCTTGAGGTTTCCTGGGGCAAATGATGAAACAGCTGCTTTAGCCATTTTCGAACTGCAGGTAAGGCAGACAATGAATTCCACTGTAAGCCAAGCCATGTAAGGTGCTGAAGATTACCATTATGTGCTCGAATGGCACCTGAAAGGAGAAAACTGGCTTGAGGTTTTGGAAATTTTGCTTGTGCCATCAGTTTTGTCAATTACATCTTAATTTTATAATTACTTTTCTATATTGAAGCTGGGGCAAATTCTTTGCTAAGTCTCATGTTCTTATTAAAGGTATTCACACTCCATATTTAGGAAATTTAGTAGCAACAGTTATGATGAAGAAAGCTCTTTTCAAGTCCATTTAAGAGAAAAAAGGTACTCCCTAGAACTCAATAAAACACTGTATTGACAGAAGCCACCCCCAGTAAGAAAACCTGAAACTGAATTTTCCTTTCAGTAGAGAGTCATTAAGACAATGAGATACCACTTTATTAATAACCTTGGGAGAGTAAAAATATCTTTTCTTCCACAAGAAATTGAATACCAAAAAAGTTATGGGCTTTTAGACGCATAAAGAGGTACAACCTTTCTGGCAATATGGCAATTTGCAAGAGACTTAAAAGTGTTCATCAACCTTATTCCAGTAATTCTGGTTTTAAGAAAACTCCATGGAAAATTTTGAAATAAAGATACTTTATTTTTCATAGTGAAAAAACTGAAAACATATTAGATGTCAAGCAGCAATAAGTGGCAAACAAATTATGGCTAACTCATATAATGTATTATATTGCCATTAAAAGTTGTTATTTACAAAAATAGATAAAGAGAGAATCCATGAAAGAAGACAATCCCATGTACAGTATAAACCACTATTTAGAAGAAAAATATTCCACCACTAGCACTACCAACTCCTTACACCATCCTATCCCCCCAAAAAACCTCAAATGGATACAGGGAAATATTATATCATTATCTATGGGTAATGAGATTATGAGATTGTTTCTATTTGCTTTTAATCTCCTAAAATAAAAGGATTAAGATACAAAATGTTTACTTTAAAAAGATACTACTTACCAACATCATATCTAGCCAAATCATCAGGCTCTGGTGCTTGCACATCAATGTTTCCAATATCATCATTACCAAGAAAAGATCTATCCTTAAGTGACTGACTAGAAAACAGAGCATCATACAAAGCAGACTGCCCACTTTTATTGGCGAAGGATTCTACAACCTCTTTTAAAAAATCTTGCTTATCACGACTTAAGTTTAGCAGCATGTGTCCTGAAAAACAAATTATTTCCATCATTTAAAAAACATTGTTTTTACTCGCATCTCAACATTTTCTTTCATAGGAAACTCAACAGTTTCATTCATACTCTGAGGAGAAAAAACATGATTATCTCAGAATTAATCTGCCAATCCAGCAACCACAACTGAACAAAAAAGAGTGCTCATGCAAAAAATGGACACAGACTAAGGTTTGTTATCTATATCTAGAGTGAAAGGAAAGACAAGACCAGAATATGTCTGAAAAATGCCATAAGTATTTAAAGTGTGTCATTTAAGTGGCCATAGGAGAACAGAGTCAAGCTCAAGTTCTCTAATTTGATAAACTGATTTTTAAAGCTAGCCGGAAAGAATCATCCTTAAAAAAGCTTTTAGAATAATTAATTCCAGGGTGCACTCCTAGAGATTCTGATTCCACAGGTTTGGGGTGAGGAATCTATTTTTAAAACACTCCTTGGATGAAGTTCTAGTACACGCTCTAAAATGCTAAACCCTGAAAACACTATGCTAAGTGGAAGAAGTGTCAGTCACAAAGGAGCACATATTAGTCACAAAAGACCACATATCATATGATTCAATTTACATAAAATGTCCAGAATAAGGCAATCTAAAGAGATAGAGTATTAGTGGTTGCCAAGGACTAAAGGGTTTGGGGGAAAATGGTTATGAGGTTTCATTAGGAGATGATGAAAATGTTCGAAAATTGATTGTGGTAATGGATGCACAATTCTGTGAACATACTAAAAAACCATTGAATTGTACATTTAAATGAATTATATACAATGTGAATTTCATCTCACTTAAGCATTTAAAAAAAAAAAGAAAAACACATTCTTTGGAGCAATTCTGCTGGTCAGTCAGGTCTGGTTAGCATCTGACTTCTCTCTCTGAAAATCTGCAGACAAGTTCAGGAATATATAGATCAAGACATTAAAACACAGTTCATTTTACTAGCTGTGACACTCTGCAGAAGTATCTGTAACAGCCTTGCAAAGGTAGACAGGAGACAAAAGGAAAAAAATACAGCCATTTCTTCAAGGACTGAAAGTCCACCTCCCACAAAATAGGTTGTAGGATGGAGAAGCAATATATACTTTGAACAGGAGCCTAACTACAAAGCTTAGAGTAACTTTAATAATACTACTTGATCTTTACAAAGTTCATTCAATTTTTATATCAAAACTGCTTCTTACATAAAAAGCATTATGTCTCTTCAGTTCATTGCTAAATTTGCTAGCTACATAAACATCCTGAAGTTTCTAACTCAGCAAAACCAGATAATACGTAATAGGCCTTTTAAGATCCATCCAAATAGTCAAAACTGGGAATAAATTTACAAACGCCAAAAGCCTAACAGTATGTAAATGTATATATATCTTCCATCTTCTTTACTATGTTGTCAGTTTCTCAAGAAATCCATAGGTTCTTCATCTTTATATCTCCCATAGGAGTATCTTATAAATTACTAATGCTAAATGGGTGGTGAAATTATTCTTAGTTCAGGAAGTGCTTTAAAATATTCAGAATGGAGGCTCTAGCAGCTAGATAAAGGAGGGAGGTTTGGTTAAAGAGTTTCTCCATCCAGGAGCAAAATGTATCAAACATTTGTTACCTTCTGAACTAGATATTTCTTCTAATTCTGTATCTCTTGCCCTCATCCAGTATGGCAAAAAGAAATTAGTGATTATGACACATTCTCTCCTAAGCAAATAGAAGATTATCATTAAGAGTGCTCTAACAGAGAAATTTTCTTTTCTTTTTAAAATAAAATTAAACATTACTATTACCTGATTGGCTCAGACGATCATAGGCCATCATTTCCACCAGATTTTGTCCAACTTCTCCTTTTATTAATTTAATCTTTGGTCTTGGAACCTGATAATTTTAGAATCAAAAGTCCTTTATTTAGTGATACCCATATTTTAATAGTAAGATGTTCCTTTCTATTACATTGTGATTTTTTGATGACAAAACAGTTAACCAATGGTTAAACTAAGTTGGGAGTTGCAGTTTTCCATTGAAAAAAACTGAAGAGGGAATTCAGATAATATGTAAAAAGTGTCTACAAAAACTAACTTCTGAGGAATTACTTTCTACTACAAAAGCATCTTTGCATGCCACACTATATATAGCACCTTTTCAAAAAGTATGGATAATATGGGATACCACTGGGATAAGGTGGGACAACCAAAGGACTCCAAGCCACATCCTATGAAGAGCTGAAAAATGAGGAACAGAATGACGAGAAAATACAATAGCTCCCTTCAGATAAGAAAGTTATCTATTAAAAAGTTTGTTTTTAAATAGCACGAAAAGAAAAATAACATCAAGAGGTAACAGGTTTGAGAAGTGCTATTTTACTCCACATAAGGGAGCACCCAAGACCCAAACCATCAAAAATGCATTGGGCTATATGGTGAAAGTAGTGAATGTTCATCATTGAAAATATTCAATCACAGGCAAGGGCCACTTACTAGAGATATTCTAAAAGTAATACAGGGGTGGCTAGAGTAACTGCTGTTAAATTTCAATTATTTTCTTAATTGGTAGTGAGGGTTTAGTTTGGTGCAACTTCTGTGAAGTCAGAAAACCGGCAAAAGCTCTAAATTATAAATGCATAGATACACTTTGATTCTTTTTTCAAGAATTTACTTTACTCATAAATTTAAAAATGTGAAATGGGGAGGCTCAGCGGTTGAGGGTCTGTCTTCAGCTCAGGTTGTGATCCCTGGGTCCTGGGATTGAGTCCTGCATCGGGCTCCCCGGAGGGAACCTGCTTCTCCCTCTGCCTATGTCTCTGTCCCTCTCTCTGTGTCGCTCATGAATAAATACATAGAAATCTTTAAGAAACAAAAAATAAAAAAATAAACATGTGAAATGTCACAAGTTATTCATTAAAGAATTATTAGAGGTAGCATAGCAAAAAAAAAAAAAGTAAAAGGAAACTAATGTCTTGGTTTTGTGAAGCTGGTTAAACAAACAAACAAACAAACAAAAAGACTAAAACTATGATACATCCATACAATGGAATGATATGCAATCATCAAAATAAATGAAGATGCAATACTCATGCTGTCTTTTCTATACTGACATGGAAATATCACCAATATTTATTTCATGAAAATAAGCAAAGGAAATAGGATGTACAGAATGCTGCTTTCTGGACCTTTTAAAGGGGAATGGGAGAGTATGTGCTTATCTATTTGCTTGCATAGGCATAAAAGTTTCACTTCTTGAAGAACTCACAAGAAATTAGTATCATTAGTTCCTCCAGGGAAGAGAAGTAAATGACTAAACAGAAGCAGGAAGGAGTTCTCACAGTATACTCTTCTACACCACTCGAATTTTAAACCTATGAATACAATCACTTCTTCAAAGAAGTTACTTCTTTAAAGGAAATATATTCATGAATCTAAAAGTTTCTGATTTTGAATTTTAAAAACATTAGTTTGACCTATGCTTTTAACCACAAGTTTTCTAAACATGATGGTAAATTGTCTCTGAAGATGTTGAAGAGCACACAAAATGAGAAACAAAATGTGACATTATTCTTTTTGCTTTCAAACTGAATTCAATTCATAAAACTGGCCCCTTTTACAGCTATCATTTGTGACTAAATAGTTATGAATCCACTCAGTCATATCCCAAGTCAACATTTCCTCATCAGAATTAAACAGTTTCAAGAGAGACTTTAATTCCTAGCTGAAATGCAGATAGACTAATAATACAGCATTCCCCTGATCAAGAGTCTAAAAAAAAATCCTACCATTAAAAAAGCTGCCCTAACATGATTTAAGGACTTCCATGCCAGTCCATGCTTCCCCTCTAAGTTTATAATCATTTGATAATTAAGCTTTATAAACACATAATAATCTAAGCATCTAAGAGGTCTCATTATTTATCCATTCAATGGAAATGTGTGGAGAGTAAAAGAAATGAGGTAGATGTCTATGTGCTAAAATGGGACAAGAGAAAATGAAATAAGATACTAGACAGCAGAAAAAGTATACTTTCACTGAGACAAAAGAGTTTTAAAAAGTAAAGATGGGATGTAGATTATGCTTGCATATGCTGACAAACTTCTAAATAACAAAAAATCGGTAATATTGTCTTGTGACTAAACAGTCAAGAAGATGGGAGTGGTTTGAGAAAGAAATTTACTATTAAAAAGGATCAAAGTTTAAAACAGTTGACTGTATTAACTTTAAAAATCATGTATATTTGGGCAGCCCAGGTGGCTCGGTGATTTAGCACCACCTTCAGCCCAGGGCATGATCCTGGAGACCTGGGATTGAGTCCCACGTTGGGCTCCCTGCATGGAGCCTGCTTCTCTCTGCCTTGTGTCTCTGCCTCTCTCTGTGTCTCTCATGAATAAATAAATAAAATCCTTTTTTAAAAATTAAAAATAAAAAAATAGGGCAGCCCGGGTGGCTCAGCGGTTTAGCACCGCCTTCAGCCCAGGGCATGATCCTGGGGACTAGGGATCGAGTCCCATGTCAGGCTCCCTGAATGAAGCCTGCTTCTCCCTCTGCCTCTCTCTCTGTGTCTCTCATGAATAAATAAAATCTTTTTTAAAATAAATAAATATTAAAAAATTAAAAAAATAAAAATCATGTATATTTTAAAAATTTAAGATTCCAGTTTCCATTAAAAATAATGTCACCTACTTTAAGATTCTTTAAAATAATAATCTAAGAACCTTTTAGTGCCTACATAAGTTAGCAAACTTCATTAACTTCACTAATTTTCACTAATACATATAATCTTCATGAACCTAAATGCTCCTGCTGTGCAAATAGGAACACTTAACCTTGTGAGCTGAATATCAAATGTTAAAAAAAAGATCAATACAATATAAACTAGAAGGAGCCTTCCCTAAAAATAATTCTACAGTGAATCCTCTTTACTTTCCCTCAAGAAAAAGATAGTTCTCTAAAACTACCAATGATTTTTATAAGCCAGGCTTTCATTTTTTAGCAGACTGCTTATTTCTTCTCATTTTGGAATTAATGTAGGGTTCACTAAAGAAAACATTAAAACTACAAAAATAGAGTGGGAAGGAATGATAGCCAGCATCTCATCATCTAAAAGTAATGGTTCACATTTTGGCATATTTCCTTCATATCATGTTCTATGTATAAAAAAAGGAATCATGTTTCCAAAAATATACTACTATATATTATATATAATGTTATTAACATATGTGTTTCAATTAACATTGAAGTGCTTGTGACAAAAACAGTCTTCTATCACAGCTTATGTAACCATCCCCAAAATTTACTTAATTAGGTTTCTGTGCAAGTTACGCATGCACATCTTTTTTTTTTTTTAATTTTTATTTATTTATGATAGTCACACACACACACAGAGAGAGAGAGGCAGAGACATAGGCAGAGGGAGAAGCAGGCTCCATGCACCGGGAGCCCGACGTGGGATTCGATCCCGGGTCTCCAGGATCGCGCCCTGGGCCAAAGGCAGGCGCTAAACCGCTGCGCCACCCAGGGATCCCTGCACATCTTTTTGAATCAAATTTTACCCATCTTTGAGATTATCTCCTTATTACAGGTTCCCAGAAATGGCAGAATAAAGATCAAACTCTTCACAGTAGTCTTCCAGTTAAAGTCATAGCAATAGAGACTGACACCAGCAATGTATCAACATATCTATTTCACCTCATTAATGCTGTGTACATCTTGTTACTTTCCACCTAACAAATTAACTATTTTGACTTCAATTCTTCAGATTTATTAATAGTTCTAATATATACCAGGATACACCTCCAAGTGAAATACAGCAGTCTCACAGTGAAATATCAACCAAAACTAGAAAAAACTTACCTGAAATGCTATGAGATAGCACAATGTGGCCAGTTCAGAGAGAGCTCGCCATTGCACTTCACTATGCTGACCCATCTTCAAAAGTAGAGAACCAGCATGCATGTAGAAATGTCCTTTTACTTCTAAAAAAGTAGCTGAGAGCTCATCATTTCCACCCACACAAGATTTCACAGACTGAAGAGCACTATCAAAACTGCAATATTAAATTATTAAACAGGTATTAAACCCATTGCATTGTGAATAATCATGGTTTCATGAATTATCATCTTCCACAAACTAATACTCCTTATTCTCTATAAATTATGAATCATCTAGTGTTTATTTTTATTCAGTATACTTTCTATACTTCAAGCTTAACCTCTAGAAGGTCTTAATCCAGTTACTACAGCCCTCTAATCACAGAAAAGATATAAATCAAATGACAAATTTATGGACTATGATGAAATTTTCATAACTGACCACAATAAAGATGGAAAACTAAAATGTTTTCTAGTTTATTACTGACCATATGGTTTCACTATTTAATTCAAAGTTGAAATTTCTCAAATTAGACATGTCATTCTCAAATTATAAATAAATAACTGATAAGATATTTAAGTTATCAATAACTGCTCTTCTTACTACATAGATGACTACAGGCCTAAATTGTATTTCTCATTATTATCTGTAAATGTACTATTAGTGCTTCTAAATCCAAATGGTGAAACATGTAACAGAAATGTGAAGCATGATTTCTAAGTAGGTTTATATGAGGGGAGTTCTAGGAACCCCTAGAGTTTCTCAAGACCAATTCAGGGTATCTGAGAAGTTTAAATTATTTTTATAGTACTACTGAGAAATGGTCTTTTCCACCCCCATTTGCTCACACACCAAACATGTTTGGGTATATAAGTCATACAAAAGAAAACATCCTAAATTTTTTCTAAAATAATCTGAAAGTTAAAATGGTTCTGGATACCGCTCTTACCCTACCACCTTAGGACACTAAGAAATTCTTCAAGAAAACTACTCCACTCTCTAACACCCCAAATATCAAGTAAGGAACAATTACTTTTAAAAACAAATGGACAGTCTAAACTAGGGATTGACAACTATTTCTATAAAGGGCCACATACTATTCTGGCTCCACAAGCATATAATCTGCCACAGCTGCTCAACTCCACCACTGTAGCATATAAGCAGCCATAGATAATACGAACAAGAGGCACAGCTGTGTTCCGATGAAAGTGTATTTACAAAATCAGGCAGTGAGCCATATCTGGCCTACAAGCTCTAGTTAACTCCTGCTCTAAACTAACATTTTTATACAAATCCAAGTGATGCTTTTGTTCAGTGAAATTTATTTTAATAAAGTGGAGCTATGGTCCTTGAAATCAAAATTTAGAAAAACAGAAAAATCATACATTATATTTTAGTTATCTTGTTTCTAAGCTAAAACGTTAGGAGTGTTCTGAAATACTAGTGATGCTAACTGCTTCCACTACTACAACATCTGACAGATGGAAGTCTATTTTGATTTTCACTCAAGATTATATCGCCTTTGAAATAAAATGTGAAATAGCAGAACATTTTCAGAACTATGAAGTATGCCAAAACTGGATACATAACTGTAATAATTTAATAAAATATGAACAGTAACACAATTTTCTAAAAATCAAAGTCCTACAAAACCAATTGTAATATACAAAAGAAATAAAATTCCTCCCAAGTAGTTTATCGTATTAACTGTTACCCCTAGGTATGTTACAGAAACAGCAAAGCTGTAAAGATGTTCAGATCAATGAACTGAATCATTACCAAAAAAAAAAAAAAAATCTATAATTGACACTGAAGTACGTTCCTTAAGTCAACATACCTTTCCAATAATTCTCTACTTTCCTGCACATCTCTAGTGGAGAGCGTAAGAAACATAAGGTTAGCATAGGCCAGAAGTAAGTCTTTATTGGTAGTTTGCCAGTTACTTTTATCAGACTCCAAACACTGTAAAGACTCCAGATATTCCTATTTTATGGAAAAAAACACTCAATTACAAAACTTTATCAAGCATTAAAAAATTAGTTTTACGCCTATATATTCCTTTACCCATTCCCATTACTCATAAAACCATAATGATTTTTACGTCAGTCTATGAAAACACCAAAGAGATATATATATGTTTTATTTATCTCTAATCTTCCCATCATAAAATTGAAAGTATCCTAGTAAAAATTTCATTTCACAGTTGCTATGCATAAAGGAAAGAAATTTAAGTCTTAGAGAGCACCATTTAAGTACAAAATGATGTATATTAATTGTCTACATAGAAGTACAGAGACTCAAGAGTTTTTACCTACCTTAAGGGTCTGTACAACACATGAATTCCATTCTAAACTTGAACGCAAAGCTATGTTTTTCTCTGCCTTATGGCAGTGGCCCACAGCATCCTTCAATCTGTTATTTGAGCGATACAGTTCTACTAGTCGAATGTTCACATAGACATCATCAGGTCTTGCATAAAGTTCCGACTGAATCAAGTCAAGAAGTTTATTCCATCCATCTTCACCTTTGCAGTCTAACAGCTGTTCCTATTTTTAAAAAAGCATCGTTTAGAAAAACACCTGTCAAGTTTAAAAACATAGCAGTTCTGATGAGCACCACTTCACTGTGTCTAGTTTTAGTAAATTACCAACCAGAAGTACCAACTCTCATGGAAGAGAGCTGTTTCCAACCCAGAAGCTAAACCTCAAGAAATTTATGTGGAAAGAAACATCTGTGATTATAGCAATGGTTCCCCATATACACCTCACAGACCGCAAGGACTATTGCCCCACATCTCTATACACCCCAGTCACCACCACATGCCTAGGCCTCCCGAGTCAAACCTCATACCGGGGTCCTTATCCTCAAACTGTTCTGTTCTTCCCTAAATTTGACTCAATCCTCTACTCTTTCGGCTCCCACTCTAAGCTGCTGCTGTTTTGCAATTTTCTCAGTCTTCACCATCTAGCCTTAACTAAATGGAATATTATATTGATATAAGCTCTGTTACTTCTCTGCCATGGTGGCCTTTTCTCTGCTAGTCTACATACAAATAGAGGAAGTGGGGTTAGTGGCTGCTCACCTCCAAATCATATCTCCCCACACATACCTGTTTATAATCCTGTTTTCCAAAGGACATGCTATCCAGCTCTTCCACTCATTCCTGCTCATGAGCAACTAGAATAAAACACTCTTCCTTCATTCCTAAAAGCTCTCACTAGTATTAACAATTGAGAGATGTACAAAGATATATAAGTAGCTCTACTCAGTTCTTTAATTGCCTCATCTCCATGGCTTTGCTCTACATTCCAGTCTCAGCCATCCATTTAGCATTGTCTTGGGTCTTCAGAATCTGTACTTTGGTCATACCACTTAGATCACTATACCTCTCTTACTCTTTCACCTCTCTGTGGGTACACAGACCTTCAATGCCACATATATTTGTCACTACCACATGGAAAGAAGCTTTATTCAATTACTGATATCACCAGGTTTTTAATTTTCCATATAACATGTATTTTCCTTCTCTGCCAAGCTAAAGTGTCATAATTTCCAACATCCATAATTACTGCTTGCTCACAGATCCCCTCAATTAATTCCCTCTACCTTTCCATAGAAGAACCCTACAATCTGCTTTCCCTGTGCCTATTACACTAACAGTTGAGCAATAGGGGGTAGGGCATCCAGGAATTTGGCAGAGATCACAAGCAGGGTGACTAACTTTCAAATTAGTTAGTTAATCTCAAGTCTCCAAACTGGTAATGCCTAGAACAAAATTATACTTGACCTCTAATATACAAATTCTCCATTTCCTAAGGCACCTGGGTGGCTCAGTGGCTGAGTGTCTGCCTTGGGCTCAGGTCATGATCCCAGGGTCATGGGATTGAGTCCCACATCAGGCTTCCCACGGGAAGCCTGTCTCTCCCTCTGCCTATGTCTCTGCCTCTCTGTCTCTCATGAATAAATAAATAAAATCTTTAAAAAAAATTCTCCATTTCCTGAAAAGGTTAATTCATGATCATCTTTCCTCACATTTCCCACACTTTCCACCCTTCACTGCAAAAACTGAAGCCATCACTCCAACTTATACTCCCCTTCTCCCTGCTCCCTCCACACAGCAAAGACCAAAGCTCTCCATTAGTGCTGTTTCATTGCCCTCTCCTTCACTAATCTCTCTCCTTCTCTCATTATCATTTCAATAAACTTACACTTGGTCTTTCTAGATCTTGAAAAAAAAACCCTACACTTCACTTATATTTTAAAAATCTGTGGGGCACCTGGGTGGCTGAGTCAGTTGAGCATCTCTTAGTTTCAGATCAGGTCAAGATCTCAGGATCATGAGATTGAGCCCTGTGACAGGCTCCATGCTCAGTAAGGGATCTGCCAGAGAGTCAGTCTCTGGTCCTTTCTCTCTGCCCCTCCCCCCACTCACGTTCACGCTCTAACATAAATATTTTTTAAATTTTTTAACTAAAAGATCAACACCTTCATGGGTGCTTTTGAAAAACTCTACTCTCGTGTTCAAGAAAAAAAGCCCTCTAACCAATATTTTCATTCATTAAAATAAATACCAAAAAATTATTTACCTTAAGTAAGCCTTAAATTTTAGGAGAAACAGAATTACTCTACTAAACAGTTTTAAGTCTCAAGTATTTCAATTTCAAAAAATGGAAGAAAAAAATCAAATGTAAGAAGGTTTAACTTTAGACAACAGTGTTTTTTTTTAAGTGTAATTACTTATTTAAGTCATCTCTACACCCAACATGGGGCTCAAACTCACCACCCTGAGAACAAGAGTTCACATTCCTCTGAATGAGCCAGCCAGGTACCCCTAAAGACCAGTGTCTCTAAATTTACTAAAGAAAATCAACATCTTTGAGAAGAAGCATTTTACAATACAAGAAAAATAAACTTCTATCTATCTTTATCTATCTATCTATATTCCTTAATGTCATTGTCATCAAATAATTTCCTTATTGGCTTTGACAATCCAATTTATGTTTGAGACTAACACAAAGACAAGGTAAAGAAATCTACACTTAGACCCGACATTATAAATTAATATTTAAAACCCAATTGATGGGATCCCTGGGTAGCTCGGTGGTTTAGCGCCTGCCTTCGGCCCAGGCCATGATCCTGGAGTCCCGGGATCGAGTCCCACATGGGGCTCCCTGAATGGAGCCTGCTTCTCCCTCTGCCTCTGACTGTGTCTCTGTCCCTCTGTGTGTGTGTGTGTATCCCTCATGAATAAATAAATAAAATCTTTAAAAAAAAATAAAACCCAACTGATTATGGAAAGAAGAAAACTTGATGTTATTACTAGTATTTATCTCTAGGGTTTTTAAAAATACTTTAGATTTTAAAATCTGTGCACATTTATTCATATGAGATTTCTAATAGCCAAAAACTGGGAACAACCAAAATGTCCACCAAAAGTAAATGGTTAAACTGTGGAATACATCCATACACAAAAATACTACTCAGCAATAAAAGGGAACAAACTACTAATACACCCAACTTGGATTGATCTCAAGGGCATTATGCTGAATTAAAAATTTCAAAAGGCCACATAATGCATGATTCCACTTACATAACATTTTGAAATTACAAAATTATGAATATGGAGAACAAATCAGCAGTTGCCAGAGGATGACAAGAAGAAGGGGGTGGAGAGAACTATAAAAGGGATAGCAGGGCAGCCTTGGTGGCTCAGCAGTTTAGCGCAGCCTTCAGCCCAGGGCATGATCCTGGAGACCAAGGATTGAGTCCCATGTCAGGCTCCGGGCATGGAGCTTTGCTTCTTCCTCTGCCTGTGTCTGTGTCTATGTCTGTATCTGTGTCTCTGTCTCTCTTTCTCTGTCATGAATAAATAAAATCCTTTAAAAAATAAAAAAATAAAAGGGATAGCATGAGGGAGAGGTTTGTGATGATGTAACAGTTGTGTACTTTTAACTGCAGTGGTGGTTTACACCAATCTACACATGTGATAAAATGAAAAAACTATCCACACATATTATACCAATATCATTCCTGATTTTGATATTGAACTATACATTACATATTCACAGAATCTCCTTGTATAATCTTTGCCACCTCTTATGAAAAATATAATTATTTTTTTTTAATATAATTATTTCAAAATAAATTCTACTGGGGCGCTGGGTAGCTCATTGGGTTAAATGTCTGACCTCAGCTGAGGTCATGATCTCAGGGCCCTGGGATCAAGCCCTATGTCAGGTTCTGCACTCAGCAGGGAGTGTGCTTGTCCCTCTTCCTTCAACCCCCACCATGTTTGCTCACTCTATCTCAAATAAATAAAATCTAAAATAAATTCTACCCAAAATATGTATAATGGGGGTGGGGAGCTGTTAAAAACAATATACAATTGACTCTTGAACAAATGTTTGAAATGCACAGTTCTGCTTATATGTGAATTCTTTTTCCAACAAATACAGTATGATACTCTATAAATATATTTTCTCTCCCTCATGATTTTTAACATTTCCTGTTCTCTTATTTTAAGAGTAGGAATACAGTATATAATACATACAATACACAAAACAAGTGTTAAATAAAATAACTGTTTATGTTATCAGTAAAATTTTTAATCAAGAGTAGACTATTAAAGTTTTTGGGGAGTCAAAACTTATAAGCAGAGGCTCCTGGCTGGCTCAGTCAGGACAGCATGTGACTCCTGATCTTGGGGTTGTTTGAGCCCCATATTGAGTGCAGATATTACTTTAAAAAATAAAATCTGGGCAGCCTAGGTGGCTCAGCGGTTTAGCGCCACCTTCAGCCCAGGATGTGACCCTGGAGTCCCAGGATCGAGTCCCATGTCAGGCTCCTTGTAAGGAGCCTGCTTCTCCCTCTGCCTGTGTCTCTGCCTCTGTGTGTGTGTGTGTCTTCCATGAATAAATAAATAAAATCTTTAAAATAAAAAAAAAATTAAAAAACAAAATAAAAGTAAAAAAAAAATCTTTGGGACGCCTGGGTGGTTCAGCGGTTAAGCCTCTGCCTTCAGCTCAGGGCGTGATCCTGGAGTCTCGGGATTGAGTCCCACATCAGGCTCCCTGCATGGAGCTTGCTTATCCCCCTGCCTGTGTCTCTGCCTCTCTGTGTGTGTCTCATGAATAAATAAAATCTTTAAAAAAAAAAAAAGTAAAAATAATAAAAAAAAATCTTTAAGGAAAAATTATATGCATATTTTCAACTGCACAGGGGGTTCATGGCTCCTGGCCCCAACATCATTCAAGGGTCAACTACACACTTAAAATTGTTTACCTAGCAAATTTTTTTTTATTGGTACTAAAGCCTTTACTGTAATAAACCAAATATATTTACAATTTATACAAATGTTTAACCTTCAACAAAAATACAAAAAAAACATTTCACAAGATGCAAAACCAGGAAACAAGTTCATTGGAGACACTACTGCTCTACCAAGCACAGAACGTGAGGGGAACTGCAAGGAACAGAAAGGTAATCTAGGCAGATCACACAGAAAGGAAAGAACAGGCTCTGCCTACAGCCCTTGGCCCCTCTGTCCACTCTGCCTCGGTGTCCGTTTGGTCTAGGTAGATCAGTGACTCTCAGTTGATGGGACTCGTTGCCTCCTCTTTGTAGACTCAAAATAGTTTTGTGTCAAGGTTTGGAAACAGGTTTTCATGGTGGTTTTTTTTTTCCTTTTAATGTTACAACTTTTCTATTTCTACAAATTCAAAACATTTTGGCCTGATTCAACTATAAACATTAAACCACATGTTTTCAGTAGATGACTTTGCAGACTGTAGCCTTCTTGTCTCCTGAGCCAGTGACTATGTACTTATCCACTGAGATGTCACAGCTAAGCACAGATGAGGACTCTTTGGACTGGAATATACTAGCTCCGTACGGGGTCCACCAAGCATTGAGGAGGTTGTCCTTGCCAGTACTCACAAACCATTTACCACAATAAGCAAATTTTAGGGACAGCATGCAGCTCTCATGAGATGCAGCTGGTACTTGTCAGGTACCTAGCAAATTTGGAAATTTGGAAAAGACTTTCCAAAAGACTTACTTAAGTATATTTTATTCAGTAAAAACCTCTCTCTCTCTCCCTCTCTCTCCGTCCTAAATAAATAAAATCTTTAAAAAATAAAAAAAAATTTAAAAATAAACATTAGGGATCCCTGGGTGGCGCAGTGGTTTGGCGCCTGCCTTTGGCCCAGGGCGTGATCCTGGAGACCCAGGATCAAATCCCATGTTGGGCTCCCGGTGCATGGAGCCTGCTTCTACCTCTGCCTGTGTCTCTGCCTCTCTCTCTCTCTCTCTGTGACTATCATAAATAAATAAAAATTAAAAAATAAATAAATAAATAAATAAATAAAACATTAGAGTTGGTCAATACATTAGTAAAAACTTCCCATTATTTTTCATAATTATTGGAGACACTATTCTCTTTTGCTTGAAAACTTCACTGTCCCCTAACACAATCCTTTCCATTTTTTTCTTAAAGATTTTATTTTTAAGTAATCTCTATACCCTTGAGATCAAGAGTCACATGCTCTACTGAATGAGCCAGCAAGGCACCCAACCCTTTCCATTTTTAGGTAATAGTTCTTAAAAACCTATATAAAAACCCTAAATTGTTATTCTTTTCACCCAATGAAGCAAAAACTTTACATCAGACAGAGCTCAATTTAAATGCTAGCTCTACCATCTAGCTACAAAACCATAAAATACCCACATCAATCATTTCATAAAGGTAAATACCATTTGTAAAACATAATAGTGCCTAATAAAACAGCATATGCTCAGAAAGATTCTGAAGGAAAAAAATTTTGGTCTGCCATTTTTTATAGATATAATTGACATATAACATTGTCTTAGTCTTTGTTTTTGTTTTTTTTATTTATTTTTTTATTTTACTTATTCATGAGAGACACAGAGAGAGAGGCCGAGACCCAGACAGAGGGAGAAGCAGGCTCCATGCAGGGAACCCGATGAGAGACTCGATCTCGGGACTCTGGGATTGCCCCGTGAGCCAAAGGCAGACGCTCAACCACTGAGCTACCCAGGGATCCCAACATTGTCTTAGTTTAAGATGTACAATATAACAATTTGACAGGTATATAGAGACTAATTTCCACAGTAAATTTAACATCCATCACTTCATATGGTTCTAAATTTCTTTTTTTCTTGGGGTGCCTGAGCAACCCAATCAGTTAAACGTCTGCCTTCAGCTCAGGTCATGATCCCAGGCTCCTGGGATGGAGCCCAGCATTCAACTCTCTGCTCAGCAAGGAGTCTGCTTGCCCCTCTGCCTCTGTCTCCTCCCTCCAGCTCATGCTCATTCTCTGTCTCAAACAAATAAAATCTTTAAAACAAGTTATTTTTTCTTGTAATGAGAACTTATAAAATCTACTTATTCTCTTCACAACTTTCAAATACACAACAGAGTATGTGTAACATTAGTCACTATGCTATACATCATATCCCCAGAATATATTTTATACACAAAGTGCAAAAGTTTGTACCTTTTGAACACCTTCACCCATCTCCCACCAACTCCCACACACCTTCACACATTTCCCACCAACCCTCAACTTCAGTTTGCTACTGAAATGTCTTTTAAACTCCAAATATTAGAAATGGTTGTGTCTTAAGCTTTCCCGTGTTTACTGTTTTGTTCTGTCTTTACCTTTAGTTTATAAATTGCAGGGCTTCCTGGGAAAAGTTTAGCTGCTCTTTCAACCCAATATTTTGCTCTTCCATCAGTAACATCATTTTTACAAAGCAATTCTGCAATCTTCAACACAAGATCTTTTTGTGTTGGGTTTAATTCCACTGAACGCTGACACCAAAAAAGAAAAAAATAAATTAGAATTCATCGAGTACCTACACTCAAATATATAAAAGTCAAAAATTTATCACTGCCCACATTAAAAACTTTTCTAAATGGCAATACATTATTTCAAAGTTGTTTAAAATCAAACTTAAAGTGTCTTGGAATTTTTTTCCACATGAATTAAATAAAAATTATGTTTTTATTAGGTAAGTGCCTCCAAAAAAGAAAGAAAACCACACTTATAAGAACAGCATCTTGAACCATATTAGACTTAGAATTTATAGGTGTTAATCTTCTTTTACAAGTGCTAAGTTAATGATTAAATCACAGTGTGCTTTGGGCCAAATAATTTAAGATCTATTCTAATCTGTATTGCTTAATAGCACTATGACCAATGCTATTTTCATGATATCCATAAAACACATTTGATTTATTTATTATACAAATTACTCTGGGCATCATGCATGTGGCTGCAAAGGGCTGTATTTTAAACTTAAATAATTTACCTTGTAACACTCTACAGCTTTGTCTATATTTTCCTCTGCTTCATGAAGAAGTCCAAGAAATCTGTGAGCTTTGGGATCTCTTTCTTGCACATTAATATATGCAGAAATGTATCTGTTTAAAAATAATACAAAAATAATCTTTAGATTATCACACTCAGAACTGTATTTAATTCTAACCCGAAGAGCACATCTTAAACTAAAGCAACCACTAAACTAATTCAGTTATTCTAATTATTGACTACCACTATTTAAACTAGAATATGCAGACAATGCAAAAGTATCCATAAAAAGAATGATTAAATACAAACATATGTAAAATATTGACAATATACTTATTTTACCATTAAATACTACATTTACCAAAAGTTTTTTCCAATGCTACCCACATATAAAAAAAATATTGCATAAATTGCTTTTTCTTCCTAATTACATTTTGGCCAATTACTAAAGAATTTTACATAGGAATTAGAAAAAGATTATAGTAAATATTCTTAAAGTATCATAATGCAAAATACTAATGCATAATTCCCCAGATAACAACTAAGACAATGTACTATTTACTTTATTATTATTTTTTAATAATCTCTACACTCAATGTGGGGCTTGAATTTATGACCTAGAGATCAAGAAGTGCATGCTCTACTGACTAACCAAGTTAGGTGACCCAAGGATATACTATTCAAATACCTTTTTTAAATTGTGTTACTGATCTTTTAAACAAGAAAATATTATCTAATAATTGTACTGTTCCAGTTAAAATAGAGAAGAAAAATTACTAAATAAACTAGCAATGTAGATAATTTCCATTTCTTAAATCAAGTTAACAGCTAAACATATAAGCATCATCTAGGTTCAATGAATATTACAAATATATATATATAATATTGTGTGTGTATATATATGTATGTATATGTATATAACATATACATATGTGAAGATAAACCAAAGACCAAAACTGGAGGAAAAGGGGTCATATGAATAAGGAACAAGGTTGACAGCCCCACTGCTGCTAGTTAAATAAAAGGGTTACCATTTTCCTTACTTATCAGCATTTCTTTCCATCTTCCCATAAATGCCTTTAACCTCCCGCCTAATATCCTGCTTTAAGCCACTCCAAATCAGGAAATCAGATCACCAACCCTCTTGGCCTTACAGGTGAGACAAAGCCTCAAGAGTGTCACCTATTAAGTCAATTAAAGATCTTTTACACAAGCTATTGTCCTGCTCAGAAATCACAGTTTAATTTTGTATTCATTGGTATTTTTCCAACTGATTAAAGTACCAGGTATCTAACCAGGAAAAAAAATAAAAATAAACATGGTTCTCTTTTATTCCTTAGAAGTGTTTTAATTTTAAGCCAAATGATTTCTTGCCTTAGGCATAAGTAAGTGACAGGCATGCAGGAGATACTCATTCTAGGCTTAATCTCCACAGAATTGAGGCTAGTCCTTTATATTAGTCTGAAGTGATATAATACCTTATTTCCGGGACATACTTAGGAAGAACTG
Source organism: Canis lupus baileyi (assembly GCF_048164855.1). Taxonomy (NCBI): domain Eukaryota; kingdom Metazoa; phylum Chordata; class Mammalia; order Carnivora; family Canidae; genus Canis; species Canis lupus. Next base: position 37,857,973 of record NC_132848.1, read on the forward strand.
CTTTAAAAAAAAAAAAAAAAGTATTTTCACCCATTTCAAGTTAAGAATCTTAGGGGAGGGGGAATGACTTTAGAAAATTAAAGTATCTTTATAGTTCGATACTTACTTTTTAGCAAGATCATATTCTTTAACTTCATAGTACAGCTTTGCAAAATAGAATCCTTTCATTGACTTCTGAAAAAAATTAAGAGTTCTTTTAATTTTTCATATTTTGAATTTTGTAAAGTTTTCACATAACTAAAAATCGGTCTTAAATAAGGTTAATATTAATATACTTGATTTTTGTTCATCTAAAAGGTAGGAAAAAACTGCCTATAGAAATATATGTTCTAAAAGTCATCATTCATCATTCCGGGAATCCCTGGGTGGCTCAGCGGTTTAGCGCCTACCTTCGGCCCAGGACGTGATCCTGGAGTCCCAGGATGGAGTCCCACATCAGGCTCCCTGCATGAAGCCTTCTTCTCCCTCTGCCTGTGTCTCTGCCCCCTCCCTCTCTCTTTCATGAATAAATAAAATCTTTTTTAAAATAAATAAATCATAATAAAATAAGTCATCATTCCAAGTTTCATAATTCTCATCATAAAACTAAAATTTAAGAACAGCAAGACAGACAATGTCAGAAATTAAGAATTTATATCATCAAGAAACCTGAAAAACCACATGGTGCCACTCTCTCACTTTACAAATAACTAAACAGAAACCTTTCTTAGAGGAGGTGAAATAGACTAGAAAGGTCTTTCTCTTGCCAAATGCAAGGCTTTTTGGGGGAAAAATAAGCAAGTACTTCCAACCCATTAAGGCACAGGGGACTTCCTAGCCCAGGTAATTGTTCTCTCTAGAAATCAATATTTTACGCTCAAAGAATTAAAAAGGCAGAAATAAAAGTTGAATTCTCCAGTAGTAAACCAAGTCAAAAATCTGGCTCTTTTATTTCCCTAAGTTCCAAAGTTTAAGTTCCTGGGACATACCAGATAATGTTATACACACGACATAAAAGTACACAGCTGTCAAACATCTAATTTTGAAAACTACATAAGGACACAGAAAAAAAATCAATATATTAAGTGAAGAAAGAAGTGTACAAATCAGTATGTTTTCATTTATTCACTTTATTCCTTAAAAATGTAGACTTAGGATTTGTTTGTTGTGCCTACTATTATTCACAAGGCACTGTTCCAGGCACTGGGGAACCAGTAGTACACACAAAAAAATCTGTCCTCATGAAGCCTGTATTTTAGGAGAGATGACAGACAAACTGCTACCTATACAGGAGCAGAAGAGAGTCCTAGAGTTTACAGTATTCTATCAATTATTTACAGTACACTATATTTTAACAAAACTAAACTCAGTATTCATCTCACAAGTCACAGGAATCCTAACATTGTGCCTGTTTAGTTGGCAGTGTTTCTTCTTTCTTAGCTGGTAATGGTAGAGGGGCACAAACAATGGTATTAGAAGTTCTATAAAGTAAGAGTTGTCAGGAAAGGTCTTATTAAGGGGATATTTGATCAGATATATAATAAAGTGAAAAGTGACTGACTAGGGCAGACTAGACAGCAGATGGACTACAAAAATTTATTCCCACTGTTTGCTATGTTTCAATTTTTCCTTCTTAATCAAACCTACAGAAAATACTCTAAATCACACTTATCTGAAAAATACTCTTCTCATGACTTCAAAAATAATCATAATCTCCAGTTTGACATCCACCTTAGTGGTCACTCTTCAGGCTCTTTCTCATACTGACTTCCCCAGTGTCAGTCCTAAATCCTCTTTGAGGAGATCTCCTCTGTGACATATACTGAATCTCACCTATGACTATTGACAATATACTGACTCTCAAATATCTATCTTTGGCTCTCATTTTTCCTAAGCTCTACACTTAGGTGCAAAATATCCTCACCAAAACCTGTCAGTTCTACCTTCTACATCACGTCAATCCACCCATTTTTTACAACTCTGTTGCTATAACCAAAGTCCAACAAGCCTCTATGATCTCCCTCTAGGATTTCTGAAAAGGCTAATTCCTTCCTGTTTCCCTCTGTATATTTTTCCTCCCATCTAATTCATAAACCAAAAGGATATCATTTTAAACATAAGACAAACCATGTTATGCCTTTACTTAAAATATAAAATCCTTCCATTGCTTCCATTATGCTTTGAAAATATCAAATTTCTCACCAAAGACTAGCATGGTGTCTGCCCAGCTCTCCAACTTTACTTCATCTGGCCCTGCATACTGTAGTTTAGCCAGTGACTAAAACCAGAATGCATCTCTCCAACTATGGCAGCTGTGAGGCATCTTTTAAACAAAGGCTACAGCAGATTTTTTTTTTAATTTTTATTTATTTATGATAGTCACAGAGAGAGAGAGAGAGAGAGAGAGAGAGAGAGGCAGAGACATAGGCAGAGGGAGAAGCAGGCTCCATGCACCGGAAGCCCAACGTGGGATTCGATCCGGGGTCTCCAGGATTGCGCCCTGGGCCAAAGGCAGGCGCTAAACCGCTGCGCCACCCAGGGATCCCCTACAGCAGATTTTGATACGGTATGACTTCTATCCAGTGCTTTCAGTGTCAGAGTGAGAAATTCAATGAAAAGAAACTATGGTTCCCTTAAATAAATGCCTCATCATCTACAGAGAGACACGTGTGAATGAATTAACAAGATTCTCACTATCCTAGTGAAACCGTAACTAGGGGACAATGAGTTTGAGAGAATCATCTGACAAAACAGAACAACCCTTATTGAGCATGATTCTATTCTGGCACAGTGAAACAATAAGCGTAGAATAAATGGAAGATTCCCTACCCACTCCCCATCATGCCCCTCACTTCCCCTTGACATCTTGGGTCCAGTGTAACTGTTAATAACACAGGTATTCTAGGGACGCCTGGGTGGCTCAGTGGTTGAGCATCTGCCTTCGCAAAGCTCAGGTTGTGATCCCTGGATCCTGGGATTGAGTCCCACATCGGGCTCCCTGGAGGAAGCCTACTTCTTCCGCTTGTGTCTCTGCCCCTCTCTCTGTGTCTCTCATGAATAAATAAGCAGAATCTTCAAAACGTTAAAAAAAAAAAAAACCATGGGTATTCTAGGTCAGCTGAGTAAAAAGAGAAAATTCCAGTGAAACAGAAGTGAAAACAATAAATAAATCTACATTTTCAGTAGGAATACAGACCCAGAAAAGAAGGGTCCCCCAATCCTTCTGATCTTAAGTTTTGAGAGAGCAGAAAAGTAACCATACTGACTCTTGGCAGTCAAGTCCTGAGAAACCTCACTTTTTGGCCCTTGATGTCACTTTATCCTATCTTTGTGTAGCAGAATTTACCTCTCACTGGACTGCTGACTCACTAATAGAGCTAGGTTTACTTAGATCTTCACCCAACATGAACAGGTTTTAGACCTCCATGAGACAAACTGGTTTAACTCTGATGATAATGGGTTATCTCCATAATAATCCTGCTCAGAAACCACAGTTGAGACATCAACCACCTGTGTGAGTTTGCCTAATGCGCAATTAATTCAAAGCTAACATCAGTGACATTCTGACTAAACACTTTCAGAATTCCAACTAGGCAGGACAACACAGCAGCACCGGTGTTTCAGGCAGTTCTGAATAGCACTCTCCCACAGTCTTTCCTGACTAAAGTATGTCCTCTTCATTATTTCTCACAAAATCCTGCTTATCTCCTTCACTGCATTTATACATAAGTATTTTTGTTTTTATAGGTATCTATCCCTCAAAACTATAAGGCTTCCATTAGGGTAATAAGGCCTGTGTGACTTGTCCACTACCAGGAATCAAGAACATTAATTGGCAGATGTTACATATTCACTATTTCTTGAAATACATACACATAAATTTGTGTACCATTATTTCCTAATAAATTCCTAGAAACTAAATAGTTCAAAGAATACACATACCTGAACTGTTTGCTATGTTGCCAATTCTCCATAAAATTCATAGCAATCATTTCCCCATTCAGTATCTGAATGCCTAAGTCAGAGTATATATTCTTCAAAATTAATTTTTCCCATTTCTTCAATCATTGCTAATCTGATAAGCAAAAGAAGAACCACTAAGACAACCTGACATTCCTCTGATAAGACTGGCTTCTACTATCCACAATGAAATATTTATAGTATAAATTCTCTACTAATATACCATGGCCATTCCCAATTTTGAAAAGGCTGTCTTGCTAATTTTTAAGAATTCTTAACCATACTGACATCTGAGAGCTTTAAAACAAACAAAAGAAATTATCCATTTATTTGGGCAGAGGAGGAGAGCATATGCAAGGAGGAGGGGACAGAAGGGAAGAATCTAAGCCGACTCCAGACCCTCTCTAAATGCAGAGCCCAATGTAGGGCTCGATCCCATGATCCATGAGATCATAACCTGAGCAGAAACCAAGAGTTGGATGCCCAACCAACCGTACCACCCAGGCATTCCTGAGGGCTTTTTCCAGGTTTCCCAAGTTATCATTTATCCATGTTTGATGCATTTGTGAAATAAACCTTCAATTTTTTTGCAGTAAAAACTTTTTTTTTTCAAATTAGATATTAAAAAAGATCTTTCTCATTTGTCAGTATATAGATATACTCATCTATATCAGTTTCTCTAAAATTACTTTTAGATCTGAAACTTCTTTTGGTAAATAACATAGACGAGAGTCTCTTTTTAAAAGTAAATTATTGGGCAGCCTGGGTGGCTCAGCTGTTTAGTGGCTTCGGCCCAGGGCCTGATCCTGGAGACCCGGGATTGAGTCCCATGTCGGGCTCCCTACATAGAGCCTGCTTCTCCCTCTGCCTGTGTCTCTACGTCTGCCTGTGTCTCTGTTTCTCTTTCATGAATAAATAAATAAAATCTTTAAAATAAATAAATACATAAAAATAAATTATTAAACCAATGTCATTTTTTCATGAACTATCTATTGAATAATCCATATTTTCTCCATTGCTTTAGAATGTCACTTAGCGGGATCCCTGGGTGGCGCAGTGGTTTAGCGCCTGCCTTTGGCCCAGGGCACGATCCTGGAGACCCGGGATCGAATCCCACGTCGGGCTCCCGGTGCATGGAGCCTGCTTCTCCCTCTGCCTATGTCTCTGCCTCTCTCTCTCTCTCTCTCTGTGTGACTATCATAAATAAATAAAAATTAAAAAAAAAAAAAAAAGAATGTCACTTAGCAATGCCACATAAATCTGTTATGGCACCTTAATTTACAGTCCCTTTCTCTTACTACACTTCTTACTCCACACCAAAAAAAGTGTTAAATAAGCAGATACATTTTAAATCATAAAAGTAGGGACGCCCTGGTGGCTCAGCGGTTAAGCATCTGCCTTCAGCCCAGGGCATGATCCTGGAGTCCCAGGACTGAGTCCCACATCAGGTTCCCTGAGTGGTGCCTGCTTCTCTCTCTCTGCCTATATCTCTGTCTGTGTCTCTCATGAATAAATAAATGAAATCTTTAAAATAAATAAATAAATCATAAAAGCATACATGAAGATTAAGAAAATTTCAGGACAGGGCAGCCTGGGTGGCTCAAACGGTTTAGCACCGCCTTCAGTCCAGGGCATGATCCTGGGGACCTGGGATCAAGTCCCACGTCGGGCTCCCTGCATGGAGCCTGCTTCTCCCTTTGCCTCTGTTTCTGCCTCTGTGTGTGTGTGTGTGTCTCTCATGAATAAATAAAATCTTTAAAAAAAAAAAAAAGAAAATTTCATTTAAAACTACAGAAAAAAGCATAAAATTGTGTGTATACATACACACATAAATTTCCTACTTGTATATCACACTATTTCCTCTCTTAAGGAACAAATACTGCTAAATAATTTTCAAAAGGAATGACTGATAAAGTGAGGGAAGAAATAGGGCAATAACAAGACATGGAGATGGATAGTTATTTAAGATAAATAAGGGCATGGATATGTTTTCAGGCTATGGAAAAACAGCTGGTGAGGAGAATTCAAAAGGAAAAGGGGAAATCCTTATTTCAGGAAACCGAAGGGAGGAGAACAAGAAAGGTTGTCAGGGAGGTACCTTGAAAAGGAAATATACAGATGACAGAAAAATGAATAGGGCCTGGCGGTTCACTGCCAACAGACTGGTTCACCAATAAAGAAGCAAGGTAATTTGTGGAGTAAATGCGAAGAATTTCAGCTGGACAGCGAAGTTCTAAAACAGTGACTAGAAGGAGTAAGAGAAGGTAGGAGTAAGAGAAAGTAGCAATCAAGGACAGGTAAATAGCCCACAAATAAATGCTCATGTATATGGTCACATAATTTCTGACAAGGATGCTAACAACAAAGTGGAGAAAAGTCAGTCTTCAACACCTGGTGCTGGGAAAACTGGATATCCACATGCAAAAGTGTAAAGCTGGACCCTTATTTCATACCACCTGCAAAAATTAACTCCAAACAAATTAAAGACCTAAAACTAAGATTCAAAACTATCAAACTCCTAATAAAAAACATAGGGAGAAAGCTATATGACATTTGATTTGGCAATAGATTTCTTGGAATTGACACCAAACACAAAGAAGCACATCAAACTTAAAAACTTTTGTTTATCAAAGGACACAACAGGGTAAAAAGGCAACCTACAGACTGGGAAAAAATATTTGCAAACCATATAGCTGATAAAGAATTAGTATCTAGGATATTAAAAACAAAAAAAACCTCCTACAGGGCAGCCCAGGTGGCTCAGCGGTTTAGTGCCGCCTTCAGCCCAGGGCGTGATCCTGGAGACCCGGGATCGAGTCCCACATCGGGCTCCCTGCATGGAGCCTGCTTCTCCCTCTGCCTGTGTCTCTGCCTCTGCCTCTGCCTCTCTCCCTCTCTCCATCTCCCCTCCCTTCCTCTCTGTGTATTCTCATGAATGAATAAATAAAATCTTTACCAAAAAAAAAAAAAAACTCCTACAACTCAGTAACAACAACAAAAAAAAATCAACCCAATTAGAAAATGAGCAAAATATTTTATATCTGGGACATCTGGTTGGCTCAGCAGTTGAGCATCTGCCTTTGGCTCAGGGCGTGATCCTAGAGTCCTGGGATCGAGTCCTGCATTAGGCTCTCTGCATGAAACCTGCTTCTCCACCCTCTTCCTATATCTCTACCTTTCTGTGTGTTGTCTCTCATTAATAAAGTCTTCAAAAAAAAAAAAAAAAAACCTTTATAATAGACATTACTCCAAAATTGATATACAAATGTTCTAAAAGCACATAACAAGATGCTCACCATCACCAGAGAAATGGAAATCAAAATCACCTGGGATACCACTTTATACCTATTAGAATGGCTACTAACCAAAAAAAAAAAAAAAAAAAAGTTCTAACAAAAATAAATTCGTAACAAATGGTGGTGGTGATATGGAAAAGTTGGAACCCTTATATATTGCTAGTGGAAATGTAAAATAATACAACCATTATGGAAACAGTATGGTGGTCCCTCATAAAATTAAAATTAAAAGTGCCATATGAAAAAATAAAAAATAAAAAAAATAAAAGTGCCATATGATTCAACAACCCAAATTCTGGGTGTATATATAACCTAAAGAACTGAAAGCAAGGTCTTGGAAAGGTATCCGCATACTTACATTCATAACAGCACTATGCACAACAGCCAAGGGTTCTAAGCAACCCTTGTCCCTCAAAGGATGTACGAATAAATAAAATGTAGTATATGTAATACTAACAACAGAATGTTATTCAGCCTTAAAAAGGAAAGAAATTCTATCACAAGCTACAACATGGATGAACACTGACATTATACTAAGTAAATCAGTCAGAAAAACAAATACTGTATGAATGCACTTACATGAGGTATCTAAAGTAGTGAATTCATAGAAACAAAGTCAAATGGCAGTCTCCAGAGGCTAGAGGAAGGGAAAAATGTGAAGTTGTTCGATGGGTACAGAGTTTCAGTTTGGCAAGATGAAAAGTCTGCAGCTCTGTTGCTCAATAATGTACACTAACATTAATGAACTGCACACTTAAAAATGGTTAAAATGGGGGACGCCTGGATGGCTCAGCGGCTGAGCCTTCGGCCCAGGGCATGATACTGGGGGTTCCGAGATTGGGTCCCATATCGGGCTCCCTGTGGGGAGCCTGTTTCTCCTCCTGCCTGTGTCACTGCCTCTCTGTGTGTCTCTCGTGAATAAATAAATAAAATCTTTTTTTAAAAAATGGTTAAAATGGTAAACTGTGTGTGTGTGTGTGTGTATGCATTTTTTTTGCCACAATTTATGGATGGTGGGGAAAGGGAAAGGGAAATGAACTGCAGAATGCTATAGACCCAAGTGAAGTTAGAAATCTGAGATTTACAATGGCACCAATCTAGAAATGCAAAGATAAAATGAACTGCCCCAAAAAGAGCTTCAGATGCAGTATTTTAGTTTTAGAACCCAAAAGCTAGTAGGAAAAGACTTAACTAGATTAAAAAAAAAAAAAAACTATTAAAATAGTCATATCACAATTAAAAAAAAGAGAAACACTTTAAAACAGACTCTAGACATCCATCCAGCTTCCAGTCTGGCACATAAGGAGCTTAGAAGTAGCCACTCCATCCTACAAGTAAAACGTTGAACTAAGAAAAATCACAACTCTTTTTTACATCCATAGGGTAAGTTAGGTAGATCACTAACTGCCCCTCAAAAATGGAGACAAATACAAAGAATCAAACCTCACCATAGCAGAAACCTCCACAGGAGACAGTGCTAGGGTAGGAAAACCTAAACTGTCATTGACAATTGTTGGAAATAAGTGTGAAATATAAAAAACCCATCACATTACTTAAATTCTACCAAATACATCATGTCGAGATGTAAGGGGAAAAAAATGACAAGACTTACTAAAAGGCAAAAAAAAAAAAAAAGTTTAAAAAGAGACAAGGGGTGCCTGGGCGACTCAGTCAGTTAAGCATCCAACTCTTAATTGCAGCTCAGGTCATGAACCCAGGGTCATTGGATTAAGTCCTAAATCCTGCATCCTGTTCCACACTAGGTGGAGTAAGCTTCTTTCCCCCTCTCTCTCCCTCCCCCTGCTCTCACAGGTGCCCTCTCTAAAATAAATAAATCTTGAAAAAAATAAAAATAAAATAGAGCAAGCATCAGAATGAGACTCAGATATGCAAGAGATGTTGGAATTATCAGACTGAGACTTAAAATAACTATGATTAATACACTAAGGACTCCAATGGATAAAATAGAACAGATAAGCCATGTAAGCAGAGAGATAAAAATTCTAAGCACAAAAAAAGAAAAAAAAAAAAGCTAGGGATCAAAAACATTATAATAGGAATGAAGAAAGCCTTTGATGGGCTTATAAATAAACTGAACATGGCTGAGGTAAGAATCTGCAAGCTTCAGACTATCTCAAAAAAATCTACAAAACTGAAAAGCAAAGAGAAAACAAAACAAAACAAAATATCCAAGAATTGTGGAACTATCAAAGGAGTAACATCCATGAAACAGACTACAAGAATGAGAAGAGATGAAGGAACAGGAGAAATATCTGAAACAATAACTACTAGGAATTTCCCCCAACTTAAAATTACACAAAAACCCACAAATCCAGGAAGCTCAGATCCAGGATGCTCAGAAAACATCAAGCAGAATAAATGACAAAAGTAATAATAATAACATAATATAAATAATACACCACATATCATATTCAAACTATTAAAAATAAGAAACAACATAAAGGAAAAAAATCTCACCTATGACAGGTGCAGAGGTAAGAATTACAGTGAACTTCTCAAAAACCATGTAAGCAAGAAAAAAGTGAAGTGAAATATTTCAAGTTGAGAGAAAAACAACCAACCTAGAATTCAGTACTCCATGAAATTATTCTTTGCAAGAAATGGAGAAATATCTTCTCACACAAAGTTGAAGGAATTTGCTACCAGCACACCAGCCTTACAAAAGATGTTGATAAAAGAGAAACAAAAAATGATACAGATGAGAAATTCCATCTCTGTAAAAAAAAAAAAGAAGTGAAGATAAAATTTATTTTCCTTTTTCTTAACTGATCTAACATATACCAGTTGTTCAAAACACCAATATGTATTTCCATTAGGTATGAGAAATGTATATAACCATGAAGTACTGTATTACCCATTACCCATGAAGTACTGTAGTAGTGTTATTTGAAAGTAGACTTGAATTAGTTTTAAATGTATACTGCAAACTCTCTAAGGCAACCACTAAACAACTAAAAAAAGTTCTACTGATATGCTAAAAAAGGAGCAAAAAAGTCATAGAAAATACTAAGTGAAAACCACAAAAGACAGAAAAAGACAAAAAATAGGAACAAAGTACTAGGACAATAAATAGAAAACAACAATAAATATGATAGCTCTTAACCCAACTATATCAATATGAACTAAAACATCAAACCAATAGAAAGACTTTGTCAGTAGATTAAAAATTAAGATTCAACTATATGTTGTCTACAAGAAATCCAAAATAAATATAAAAACCCACATAAAAAAAAAAAACATATAGATCGGGATGCCTGGGTGGTTCAGTGGTTGAGCATCTGCCTTTGAATCAGAGCGTGATCCCAGGGTCCTAGGATCGAGTCCCACATCGGGCTCCTGCAAGGAGTCTGGTTCTCCCTCTGCCTGTGTCTCTGCCTTTCTCTCTGTATCTCTCATTAATGAATAAATAAAACCTTAAAAAATATATATAGATTAAAAATGAAGAAAAGAAAATACTAACTCAAAAAGATATATGTATCCCCATGTTCTCTGTAGCATTACTTACAACTGCCAAGACATGAAAACAATCTAGGTGTCCACTGACAGATGAAAAAATAAAAAAAAAATATGGTACATATATACAATGGAATTTCATTCTAACCATTAAAAAAAATAAAATCTTGCCATTTAAAATAATGTGGATGAATTCCAAGGGAATTATGCTAGGTGAAGTAAGTCAGGAAAGGCAAATACTGTATGATTTCACTTACATATATGGAATCTCAAAAAACAAAAACAAAAACAAAGATTCAAGGGCGCCTGGGTGGCTCAGTTGGTTAAATGTCTGCCTTCAGTTGAGGTCACAATCTGATGTCACCATCAGACCGCTTCTCCCTCTGCCTGCCCACTCCCCCCCCCCCAACTTGTGCTTGCTCACTGTCAAATAAATAAAATCTTAAAAAAAAAAAAAAAGACTCAAGATCATAGATACAGAGAACAGACTGGTCGTTGCCAGAGTTGGGAGGGTGGGCAAAATGGGTGAAGGGAGTCAAAAGGTACAAACTTCCAGTTACAAAATAAATGGAGTCAAAGGGGATGTAATATACAGCATAATGAATATAGTTAATAACACTGTATTGCATATTTTAAAGTTACTAACAGAGTAAATCTTTTAAGTTCTCAACACAAGAAAAAAATTCTATGACTATATACACTGACAGATAGCAACCGTTTCACTATATATCAAATCATGTTGTATGCCTGAAACTAATACGTAAATAAATGAAAGTAAATAGTCTGAAAAAGATGTACCAATCTAACACTAAATAAAAGAAAGCAAGAGTAGCCATACTAATTCAAACAGAAGACTCCAGAGCAAAGAAAGTCATATAGGATCAAGAGGAGCATTACATTTTGATATGGAGATCAATTCTAGAAGACAAAGAAGTCCTTAAAGTGATATGTACTTAGTACAGTATGTAGGCAAAAACGGACAGAACTGCATGGAGATATAGATGAATACACTTTTACATATAGTTGGGAGACTTCACTTTCCCTCTATCAGAAATAGAGGCAAGTAGAATCAGTAAAAACAATAGCTGAACTAAATATTCATCATCTATCAACTGGACATAATCAACATCTCTAGTCTACTTCATCCAACAAGGGAAAACACATTCTTCTCAAGCTTACATCAAACATTCACCAAAATAGACCATATTATGGGCCATGAAACACACCTGACCAAATTTAAAAGAACAGAAATCCTTTGTTTTCAAACTACAAAGGAGTAACAAAAGAGTAACAAAGGAGTAACAAAGATAACTGAATAATCTTAAAATACTAAGAAATTAAGTAATAAACTACTAAATAATACATGACTCAAGATATCAAGAGAAATTTTTAAATATTTTGAAGTAAAGAAAAAAGAAATATACTTACCAAAATTTGTGGAATACAGCAAAAACACTGCTTAGGCACACACACACACACACAAATTTAACAGTATACAGCCCCCTTTGGTGCTCACAGTGCACCAGTGAGGAAGCTGGGCAATGGTTCGGGGCTGCATGCTCCTCTGGCACAGGTATACTATGAGAGGCCCACAGAGAAGAGCCTGCCATCAATACATTACCATACAGTAGAGATAAATTTATAGCAATGAATGCATGTATTAGAAAAGATCTAAAATTAGTTATCTAAGCCTTCACCTTAGGAAACTATAAAAAGGCAAATTAAATCCAAAATAAGCAAAAAAGAAAGCAAAAATTAAAGCAGAAAAACATAAAATACATAAGATATATAAAACTAATGGCTGATTTTTTTTTTTTTTTTGAAAATACCAACAAAACCAATAACATGCCATGAGGGTAATAAGAAAAAAGACAGGGAACACAAATTACTAATATCAGACATTAACAAGGGCATCACGGGGGATCCCTGGGTGGCTCAGCAGTTTAGTGCCTGCCTTCAGCCCAGGGCATGATCCTGGAGTCCCAGAACCGAGTTCCTGCATGGAGCCTCCTTCTCCTTCTGCCTGTGTCTCTGCCTCTCTCTCTCTCTCTCTCTCTCTCTCTCTCTGTGTCTCTCATGAAAAAATAAAATCTTTAAAAAAATTTTTTTTAATTTAAAAAAAGAGCATCCCTACAGATCCCATGACAAAAGGGATAATAAGGGAAGACTATTAATTCAACGCCCACAAATTTGATAACCTAGATGAAATGCACCAATTTTTTAAAAGACACAATCTGACAAAACTCAGAAAAGAAATAGATTACCTAAATAAGCCTGTATCTATTAAAGAAATTGCATAAATAATAATCTTCTAAAACAAAAAGCACCAGGTTCACTGGTGAAGTCTACTGAACATTTAATAAGAAAGAAATTACACCAATTCTCTACAATCTTTCAGAAGAGAAAAACAAGGAAAATAATTAATTCATCCAATGAGACCAGCATTACCTTATTCCAAAACTAGACAAAAACATTACAAGGAAACTACAGACTGGCATCACTCAAAAAACATACTTACAAAAATCCTAACAGAATATTAGCAAACCTAATCCAACAATGTATAAAAAGAATCATATACCATGACCCATGATTTATCCCAGATACTCAAGGTTGGTTCAGCTTTCAAAATCAATTAACATAATCCATCACATCAACAAGTCAAAGGGAAAAAAGAAATTTCATGATCACATCAATACATGTAGAAAAAACATTTGACAAAACTAAAATACCCATTCATGATTAAAAAAAAAAAACCTCTCGGTATATCAGGAATAAAGGCAAATTCTTCAACTTAATAAAGAATATCTATAAAAACTAACATTATACTTAATGGTAAGAAACTCAAAAGTTTTCTCATTGAGATCAGAACAAAGCAAGGATGTCCCCTCTCTCACCACTCCTTTACACCATCATAGTGGAAGTCCTAGCTAATACAATAACACAAGAAAAGAAAAGATACACAAGTTGGAAAGGAAGAAATAAAAGTATATTTGCAGACAAAACTGTCCATGTAGAAAATCCAAAACAAATGATGAAAATATTCCTGAAAATAAGGAAGTTTGAAAGACAATAGTAATAAAAAGTCAATCACTTTCCTATATACCAGCAATGAACAAGAGAAATTTGAAATATAAGTTCATATTCACAATACCATTTATATTAGCACCCCCCAAAATGAAAATACAGTTGATCCTTGAACAACGTGGGTATCAACATTCAGCTCAATTGAAAACCCATATATAACTTTTGACTCCCCTAAATCTTAATAGCCTGCTACTGACTAAAAGCCTTACCAATAACATAAGCAGGCAATTAACACATATTCTGCAAGTGATATTATACATTGCATTCTTACAAAAAAAGTAGAGAAAAATTTAAGAAAATCATAAAAAAAAATAATAAAGAGGAAATACATTTACAGTACTGTACTGTATCAAAAAATTCACATATTAAGTGGACACATGCAGTTTGTTGTTTATGGGTCAATTGTAGTTCTAAATCTAACAAAATATGTGTAAGACCTATAAGAGGATAACTACAAAACTCTGATGCAAGAAATCAAAGAACTAAATAACTGGAGACATTCTATGCTCATGGATAGGAAGATCTGATCTTGACAATATGTCAGTTTTTCCCAACTGTATCTATAGATTCAAGCAATTCCAATCAAAATCTAGCAAGTTATTTTGTGGATATCAACAGAGTGATTCTAAAGTTTATACAGAAAGACAGAAAACCCACAGTTGCACAATACTAAAGGAGAAAAAAATTGGAAGGACTGACAGTACCTGACTTCAATACTTACTATAAAGCTGGAGTAACCAAGACAGTGAGTTATTAGCTGGTCCCTCCCAACAAGCTGACAAGATGGCAGAAGTGAAGAAGCAGTAGCTCACCTTTCCCAACTTTCACCTACCGCGGCACAGACAACCAGCTGCTGGACATGCCCTAGGAGCAGTTGATGCAGTTGTACAGAGCCTGGCAGCTGTGGAGGCTAAACCAGGGTTTGTGGAGGAAATAGCACTCACTGCTGAAGTGCCTGCACAAGGCCAAGAAGAAGGCTCCCTGACAGAAAAGCCCAAGGTGGTTAAGACGCACCTGTAGAACACAATCATCATGCTGAGATGGTGGGTGTCTACAATGCCAAGACCTTCAACTAAGAAATCAAGCCCGAGATGATTGGCCACTATCTGGGCGAGTTCTCTATTACCTACAAGCCTGTGAAGCACAGCAGACCTGGTATTGAGGCCTCCCACTCCTCCCACTTCATCTCTCTCTAGTAGGCTGTTCAGGCAATAAAGGCATAGACTTCTCAAAAAAGAGTGTATATTAGCAAAATTATAAACAGTAAAATGGGACAGAATAGACAGCTCAGAAATAGACCCATATAAATATAGTCAAGTGATTTCTGACAAAAGCAATTTAGTGGAGGAAAAACAGTCTTTCAAAGGGTGTTAGAACTAATATCCAAGTGCAACACAGTAACAATAATAATCTAGACACAGACCTTATACCCTTCACAAAATTTAACTCAAAATGGATCACAGACTTAAATGTAAATATAAAACTGTAAAACTTCTGGAAGATAACAGGAGAAAATCTAAATGACCTCAACGTTTGATGATGGCTTTTCATATACAACACCAAAGGCACTATCCATGAAAGAACTGATATACTGTATGTCATTAAAATTAAAAATTTGTTCTAAAAAAAAATTGTTTTGCAAAAGACACTGAGAATGAAGACAAGCTACATAGTGGAAAAAATTATTTGCAATAGAAACATCTGGGGAGGACTGTTTTCCAAAATACACTAATAATTTAAAAAAACAATCTGGTAGCTAGGTTCCTCCTCCACAGAACCTGCCTCCACTCACTCCTCCGCCTCTAGCGCCACCTCCTATCTCCTCAATACCAACATGTCCTGGGCTCCACATCTCCTGAGGAGCAGCATGACTGAATCAAGGATTCCCCAACCCTAGGTCCCCTTCTCTGTCATTCTCAGGACCAGTCTGACCTGTTCTCAGGAAGACCAAGAAATTGGTATGCTGAGAAGAGGACTGGTGCAGGAGACTATGGAAGATGGAGAGAGACAGACAAATGGGCAGAATCTTTAGAAGCAGCAAGTGTGTGGGTTGCAGGAGTCCTGCCTGTGTGGAGCCTGTGTGAGACTGTGAGACTGGATGGCAGAGAGTGAATGGAAGAGTGATGGTGAGGGAGGCCATGATGGTCCTATGATGTATATGTGAGTCTTTGTATAACGCTGGAGCTGTCTCTTACTTATGTCCTCCTGAAGCTTTCTTCTTTTTTTTTTTTTTAAAGATTTTTATTTATTCATGAGAGACACAGAGAGAGGGAGAGAAGCAGAGACACAGGCAGAGGGAGAAGCAGGCTCCATGCAAGGAGTCCGATACGGGACTCGATCCTGGGACTCCAGGATCACACCCTGGGCTGAAGGCAGGCACTAAACCGCTGAGCCACCCAGGGATCCCAGCTTTCATTTTTTATATCCAGAAACTTAATTCCCCCTTCTGTTGTGTAATAAAGAATTTGACTGTTAAAAAAAAAAGAAAATATGATTTAAAAATGAATTAATGATCTAAACACATCTCCAAAAAATATATAAAACCAGAAAATAAATATATAAAAGGATCCACATCAATTTGTTTAATTCCAAATTAAACTGAGATACCATTACATGTATCAGAATAGTCAATATCCAGAACACTTCCAACACCAAATGCTAAGTAAGAAGGTTGTGCCGCTACGGGAAATGCTGGCAAGGTTGTGCTACTACGGAAAATCTCATTTATTCCTGGCAGATATGCAAAATGGTAGACACTGTAGAAGACTGTATGGCAGTTTCTTACAAAACTAAACATACACTTATCATGTGATCCAGTAACAGTGCTCCTTCATATTTACTCAGAGGAGTTGAGAACTTAGGTCCACCCAAAAACCTCCCACAAAATGTTTTATAGTTGAATCTTTAAAACCACCAAAATGTTCTTCAGTAGGTAAATGGATAAACTGTGCTACATGCAGACAAGAGAATATTAATATTGTTCAGTACTTTAAAATAAATGAGCTATCAAGTCATGAAGAGACATGGAGGAGACAGGTGCACATTACTGAATGAAAAAGCCAATCTGAAAAGGCTACATATTGTATGATTCCAACTATATGATATTCTGGAAAAGGAGAAACTAAGGGAACACTAAAAAGATTAGTGGTTGCCAGGGACTGGGGGAAGGATGAATAGGCAGAGCACAGAGGACTTTTAGTGCAGTAAAACTACTCTGTGTGACACAGTAATGGCAGACACATATCAGTATATCTTTGTCAAAACCAATAGGTTATACAACACCATGACTGAACCCTAAGGTAAACTATGGACTTTGGGTGATAATGATGTGTCCAAAGAGGTTTAACTGTAACAAATACACCACTCCAGTGGAGAATATTGATAATGGATGAGGCCAAGCCTGTGTGCAGGCAGGGAGTATGTGGGGAGTATCTGTCCCTTCTGCACAGTATTGATGTGAATCTATAACTGCTCTAAAAAATAGTTCTAAAAAATTTAGTTCTCAACAAAATACCATTCCTCAAAATGAATCTAACAGCATATTAAAAGTAGTATACGCCCAATATGTAACCAACTGGGATTTATCCCACGAATGCAAGATGGTTCCATACACACACACACACACACACACACACACACAAATTAATCAAGAATACGTCATTAGGGACTTCTAGGTGGCTCAGCGGAGTGATCCGGGATTTCCAGGTTTGAGTCCCACATCAGGCTTCTTGTGTGGAGCCTGCTTCTCCCTCTGCCTGTGTCTCGGCCTCTCTTTCTCTCTCTCTCTCTCTCTCTGTGTGTCTCTCATGAATAAATAAGTAAATCTTTAAAAAAAAAAAAAAAAAAGAAAGAAAAGAATACATTAGGAAAAAAAATCATTTCAACTGTTGCCGGAAAAAAAATTTCCCACAAAATTCAACATCTGTTCATAAAAACTCTCAGAAAACAAGGATTCTCTCAAAAACCAGAACATATCTTCAAATATGATAAAGGCCACAAATGAAAAGCCCACAGCTAACATCATACTCCATGGTAAAAGACTTAAGGCTTTCCCCCTAAGATCAGCAACAGCTTTTATCACTTCTATTCAACACTGAAGTTCTTGTCAGAATAATTAGAGAAGAAAGAGAGATAGGCTTCCAAATATGAAACAAAAGGAAGATGTAAAACTCTCTCTCTTCACAGATGATATGATTCTGTATATAGAAAACCCTGAAGAACCCAGAAGAATACCACTAGTGCTAAGAAACAGATTCAGTAACATTGCAGGGTACAAGACAGCCACACAAAAGTCAGCTGTGATTCTATTCACCAACAATGAACAACTTAAAAAAAAAAAAAAAAGAATTAAGAAAGCGATTCCATTTACAATAGCATCTAAAAGAGTAAAAAAATAAATAAAAAATAAAAAAAAATAAAAGAGTAAAATACCTGGTGATAAATTTAACCAAAGACTGAAACAAAGACTTAAACAAATCAAACAGTGTGTTGATACAATGACCTAATATTGTCAAAATGGTTCTACTACCCAAAGCAATAGACAGATTCAACACAATCCCAATAAAAATTCCAACAGCCTTTCCTGCAGAAAAGGAAAAGTCAATTCTCCAATTCATGTGGAACTACATGGATCCCCAAACAGACTAACACTCTCAAAACTGACAAAGTTGGAGGCGTCACCACTTTCCAACTTCAAAATTTACAACAAAGCTAAAGCAATCAAACCGGTGATACTAACATTAAGGACAGACATATAGTCCAAAGGAACAAAACTGAGAGTTCAGAAATAAACTCATAAATCTATGGCCAATGGATATCTGGCAAGGGTGGCAAGTCTATTCAATGGGAAAAGAACATTCAATGGGAAAAGTCTCTATAATAGATGGTGATGGCACAACTGATTTTCCACATGCAAAAGAATAAAACTGGACCCTCACCCCCACCATAGGCAAAAATTAATTCAAAATGTGTCAATGACTTAAATATAAAAACTACAAAAATTTCAGAAGAAAACCTTGGGATAAGTCTTCATCCAAGATGGATTTGGTACTGCATTCTTAGCCATGACACCAAAAGCATAAGAAACAAAACAAAAAAGATAAAATGAAATTCATCAAAATTAAAAACTGTGCATCATATGATATTTTAAAAGAACTGAAAAGACAATATACAGGATGAGAAAAAATATTTGGAAATTAAATCCAGTAACTAACTTCTGCAACTCAACAAATTCTATTAAAAGTCTAAGGCGGGGGCAGCCCCAGTGGCGCAGCGGTTTGGCGCCACCTGCAGCCCAGGGTGTGATCCTGGAGACCCAGGCACATCGGGCTCCTTGCGTGGAGCCTGCTTCTCCCTCTGCCTGTGTCTCTGCTTCTCTCTCTCTCCGTTTCTCATGAATAAATAAAATCTTTAAAAAAAAAAAAAAGTCTAAGGCAAAGAACTTGACTACACATTTCTCTAAAGAAGATATGGAAATAACCAATAAACCAGAAAAAGATGCTCAACAATACTAATGATCGGGAAAAAACCAATAGGGCAGCCCCGGTGGCTCAGCGGTTAACGCCGCCTTTAGCCCAGGGCCTGATCCTGGAGACCTGGGATCTAGTCCCATCCTCAGGTTCCCTGCATGGAGCCTGCTTCTCCCTCTGCCTGTGTCTCTGCCTCTCTCTCCCTCTCTCTCCCTGTGTCTCTAATGAATAAATAAAATCTTTTTTTTATAAAAAAAAAAAAAAGGAAAACACCAATAAAAACCATAATAAAAACCACTTCAAGTTGATAAGGATGGCTACAATTTAAAAAGAAAGAAAATAGGGCAGCCCTAGTGGCACAGCAGTTTAGGGCCGCCTGCAGCCCGGGGCATGATCCTGGAGACCCGGGATCGAGTCCCGCATCGGGCTCCCTGCGTGGAACCTGCTTCTCCCTCCGCCTGTGTCTCTGCCTCTCTCTCTGTGTGTGTCTCTATGAATAAGTAAATAAAATCTTTAAAAAAATAATGAATGAATGAATGAATGAATGAATGAATGAATAAAAGAAAGAAAGAAAGAAAGAAAGAAAGAAAGAAAGAAAGAAAGAAAGAAAGAAAGAAAGGAAGGAAGGAAGGAAGGAAGGAAATAAATAAATGGGGAAGCCTGGGTGGCTCGGTGGTTTAGCATCACCTTCAACCCAAGGTGTGATCCTGGAGACCAGGGATCGAATCCCACGTCAGGCTCCCTGCGAGGAGCCTGTTTCTCCCTCTGCCTGTGTCTCTGCCTTGCTTGCTCTGTCTCTCATGCATAAATAAATAAAATCTTTAAAAAAGAGAAAGAAAGAAAATAAGTTTTTGGTAAGAATGTGGAGAAACTGGATCCCTCTTTACACTGCTGGTGGGGATACAGCCACTATGAATAACAGTTTGGGGTTCCTCAAAAGCTTTTTTAAAGAGTATGACGAGCAATTCTACTCCTGGATATATACCCAAAAGAACTGAAAACAAAGTCACAAATAGATATTCTTACACCCATGTCCACAGCAGCATGCTCACAAAAGCAGAAAAGTAGAAACAAACCCAAGTGTCCTTTAACAGATGAAAAAGTAATATGATATATACAACATATTATTATTCAACCATAAAAAAATGAGGCTGATCCATGTTACAACATGGGTGAATCCTTAAAACACTCTAAATAACCCAGATACAAGGACAAATGTATGCTCCCACTTATATGAAATATCAAAAACAGGCAAATTCATAGAGAAGGAAAGTAGATTAAGAGTAACCAGAGACTAGGAGAAAGGGAAACCTGAGGAGTTACTACTTAATAATTACAAAGTTTCTTTACATGGGGTGACCAAAAGTTTCTGAACATAGATAGTGGTGGTAGTTGAACACTATTTATGTAACTAATACTACTGAATTGTATACTTAAAAGTAGTTCATGAAGGCGGGTAGATGGCAGAGTAGGAGGAGGACCCTAAGCTCACCTCATCCCACAGGAACATGTACACTACTGTAAATATCACAGAAAATGATCCAGAGACTGGCAGAACTCCAAAACTAAAGGTTGAGAGAAGAGGCCACAGGCAAAAAGGTAAGAAAGGCAGAGACCTGGTTTGGGAGCAAAACAGACTATGGCTATCCAGTTAGGAGAGAGCCATTAGCACATCGAAGGACAAGAAACAGATTATCACACCGCCACCCCCACCCCCAGAATAGGAATCCCCGTAATACTTAGCTTTGAAATCAAGAGGGGCCGAGGAATTTAAAAATCAGGGAGATCTGGCTCTGAGACCCCAGAAAGCATAAACAAAGCACAAGAGATATACATAGAAGCAGCAGTTTGAAAAACATCTGGGGAAAAAAAAAAAATGGAAAAACATCTGGGGCATACAGGGGGAAGAGTTATTAACTCAACTTAGAGCGTGTCCCAGAGAGGCAGGGATAACAGAGAATTCCCTCCAGGAACAAAGGAGCTGGCAGGGACTATTTCCCTCCAAGGATCCCAGCATAAACACACGACCACCTACAGGAAATAGAGTGGTATTACCCCTAATAGGGTCCTCCTACTCTACTTGCTTACATCAACCATTCCCCACCCCCCTCCTCCCCGGAGGGACTTATCCTTTCCAATTACACTTCCCTGAGTCTCAGCCCTGTAGGTACCTGCCCCAGAATATCAGCGCAAAACCTGCCCACACCACATTCCCCAACGCCTGCATTTTGCTCGGTTCAGGAGTCATGGCAGCAGATCTCATTTCATAAACAGACCAACATGCACTTTGCTAAAACACACCCACCCCAGCAGGGAACAAACACTGCCCACAACAGGCAAAAGAAACCTCTCTAAATGATTGAACTTAAAAAAAAAAAAAAAAAAAAAGTTGCCAAAACACAACAGCAGAGTACATCCAACATGCAAAGGAGACACTCCCTGAGGTGCCAGGTCCTGAGAAACAGGACCTTGTGGTGCAGGCATTACATCCTCCTCCTCTCAGGCCATTACCTTCAAGAGTGGGAGACGTAGCTGACTTTCCTAACACAAAGAAACAGACACAAAGAGTTAAAACAAAATAAGGAGAGAAATATGCCCCAATGAAAGAACAGGACAAAAAAAAGATCACATCAAGAAACCTAAGCCAAAAAAAAAAAGAAAGAAAGAAACCTAAGCCAAAAGTATATAATATGCCTAATAGAGAATTTAAAGTAATATTCATATGGATACTCCCTGGGCTTGAAAAAAGAGTAGAAGACATCAAAAAGACTCTTAACAAAAGGACACACACACACACAAGAGCAATCAGGAATAAAAGATATATGAAATTAAAAACACACTTGATAGAATAAATAGCACGCTGGAAGAAGCAATCAAGCTGAGCAAGTGAAAAGAAAAAACTTCTGCAAATTGAGAATAAACTTAGGAAACTCAGTTACTCCACCAAGCATAACAACATTCACATTATAGGGATCCCAGAAGAACAGAGAGAAAAGGCAGTAAATTTGTTTGAAGAAATAAGAGCTGAAAACTTCCCTAATCTGGGGAAGGAAGCAGATACCCCGATTGAGGAAGCACAGAAATCTCCCAACAAAATCAACCCAATAATATCTACACCAAGACACACAGTAATTAAAATGGCAAGAAGTCGTAACAAAGAAAAACTTTAAAGTAGCAAGAAAAAGAAGATAGTTACATACAAGGGAAACTCCATAAAGCAATCAATAGATTTTTTTCAGGACAAACATTACAGGACAGGAAAGAGTGGCATGATATATTCAAAATGCTGAAAGGGAAAAATCTGCAGGCAGGAGCACTGTAACCAGCTAGACTATCATTCAGAATAGAGATAAAGAGTTTCTCAGACAAAAACTAAAGGAGTTCATGACCACCTAACCAGCCCTACAAGAAATTAATTCAAGGGAACTATTTGAGTGGAAATAAAAGACTGTAAGTATGAAAAGAAGGTATCACAAAAGTAGTTTTTTATACTTAAAAATAAGAATACCTGTAAAAATCAGTCAAGGAACTCACAAAATAAAAGGATGTTAACAAATGACACCGTATACCTAAAACATGGGGGGCATGTGGAAGGAGAAGAATGGATTCAAACATAAACATTACCTTCACACAGAGTGATAAATGCAGATGATGTTATACAACTAATGGTAACCATAAATCAAAAACCAGTAATAGATATTCAAAGAATAAAAATAACCAAAATATATCACCAAAGCCAGCAAATAATGAAAGACATCAAGAAAGGATCAGAGCAAATCTACAAGAAAACATGTAATAAAATGGCAATAAATACCTATCAATAATTATTTTGAATGTAAATGGACTAATTACTCCAATCAAAAGACATAGGGTGACAGACTAAATTAAAAACACCAAGAACCATCTATATACCTACCACCTACAAGAGACTCATTTCAGACCTAAAGACACTGCAGATTCAAAGTGAAGGGAAAAAGAAACATTTGTCATGCAAATGGCTTCAAAAGAAAGCTGGAGTGGCAATAATTACATTAGACAAAAGAGACTTTATTTTTTTTTCTTTTTAAGATTTTATTTTATTTATTCAAGAGAGACACAGAGAGAGAGAGAGAGAGAGAGAGAGAGAGAGAGGCAGAAACACAGGCAGAGGGAGAAGCAGGCTCCATGCAGGGAGCCCGATATGGGACTCGATCCCAGGTCTCCAGGATCATGCCCTGGGCTGAAGGTGGCGCTAAACTACTGAGCCACTGGGGCTGCCCACAAAACAGATTTTAAAGCAAAGACTAACAAATGACTAAAAAAGGACATTATATAATGGTAAAGGACACAATCCAACCAGAAGATATAACAGTTTTAGGTAATTATGCACTCAATATAGGGTCACTCAAATACACAAAACAGTTAATAACAAACATAAAGGAACTAATCAATAGTAATATAGTAATAGTAGGGACTTTAACACTCCATTTAAATTGATGGACAATAATCCAAACAGAAAAACAAGGAAACAGTGGCTTTGAATGACACAGTGGAACACATAGGTTCAGCAAATATATTCAGAACATTCCATCCTAAAACAGCAGAATACACATTCTTTCCAAGTGCACATGAAACATTCTCCAGAACAGATCACATACTAGGCCACAAATCTCATCAAATTCAAAAAGATCAAAGTTATACCATGCATCTTTTCTGACCACAACATGATTACAAAAAGTCAACTCCAAGAAAAAATCTGAAAAAACCACAAATACGCGGAAAGTGAATAACAAGTACTACAAAACAATGAATAAATCAACCAAGAAATCAAAGAAGAAAACAAAAAGTACATGGAAACAAATGAAAATGAAAACATAAATCCGGGATCCCTGGGTGGCTCAGAGGTTTGGTGCTTGCCTTCAGCCCAGGGCGTGGATCCTGGAGTCCTGGGATCAAGTCCCACATCAGGCTCCCTGCATGGAGGCTGCTTCTCCCTCTGCACCTCTCATAAATAAATAAAATCTTAAAAAAAAAAAAAAAATCCGGGATCCCTGGGTGGTGCAGTGGTTTAGCGCCTGCCTTTGGCCCAGGGCGCGATCCTGGAGACCCAGGATTGAATCCCACGTCAGGCTCCCGGTGCGTGGAGCCTGCTTCTCCCTCTGCCTGTGTCTCTGCCCCTCTCTCTCTCTCTCTATCATAAATAAATTTTAAAAAAAATTTTTTTTAAAAATCCAAAAATCTTGAGGATGTAGCAAAAGTGGTTCTAAGAGGGAAGTTTACAGAAATACAGGTGTACCTCAAGAAACAAGAAAATCTGCAATGTAACCTTATATCTAAAGGACCTAGAAAAATAAAGCCCAAAACAAGCAAAAGAAAATAATGAAGATTAAAACAGAAAAGTTAAAGAAACTAAAAAACAAAAAAAACACAATAGAACAGATCAATGAAACCAAGATGTGATTCTTTTAAATTATCAAAACTAGGCGCCTGGGAGGGCTCGGTGGTTGAACGTCTGCCTTTGGCTCAGGGTGTGATCCCGCAGTCCCAAGATCAAGTCCCACATCGGGCTCCCTGCATGGAGCCTGCTTCTCTCTCTGCCTCTGCTTCTCTCTGTCTCTCTCTCATGAATAAATAAATAAAGTCTTAAAAAAAAAAAAACTGCTGTCTACCAAAAAACTCATTAAAAAAAAGGGGGGGGGAGAGGGGGAGAGAGGACTCAAACAAAATCACAAGTGAAAGAGGAGAAACAACAAACACCACCACAGAAATATAAACAATTTTAACAATATTGTGAAAAATTACCTGCCAACAAAATGGACATCTAAAAGAAATGGATAGGGGATGCCTGGGTGGCTCAGTGGTTGAGCACCTGCCTTTGGCCTAGGGCGTGATCCTGGAGTCCCGGGATCAAGTCCCACATCGGGTTTCCTGCATGGAGCCTGCTTCTCTCTCTGCCTGTGTCTCTGCCTCTCTCTCTCTGTCATGAATAAATAAATAAAATCTTTAAAAAGAAAAGAAAAGAAAAGAAATGGATAAACTCCTAGAAATATATAACCTACCTAAACTGAAGCAGGAAGAAATAGAAAATATGAACAGACTAATTACCAGCAATGAAACGGAATCAGTAATCAAAAAACTCCCAATAAACAAAAGTACATGACCAGATGGCTTCACAGGAGAATTCTACCAAACATTCAAAGAAGAGCTAATACCTATTCTTCTCCAACTACTACAAGTAGAAGAAGAAAATAAACTTCCAAATTCAAATTCATTCTAAGAGGCCAGCATTACCCTGATAGTAAAAGTAGATAAAGACACCACTGAAGGAAGAGAACTACTGGGGATCCCTGGGTAGTTCAGTGGTTTAGTGCCTGCCTTCAGCCCAGGGCATAATCCTGGAGTCCCAGGATCGAGTCCCACATTGGGCTTCCTGCATGGAGCCTGCTTATCCATCTGCCTGTGTCTCTGCTTCTCTCTCACTCTCTGTGGCTCTTATGAATAAATAAATAAAATCTTTACGAAAAAAAAAAGAGAGAGAACTACAGGTCACTGTCTCTGACGAACATACATGCAAAAATCTTCAACAAAATACCAGCAAACTGAATCCAACACATTAAAAAAAAAAATCATTCAAGTGGGATTTATTACTAGGTTGCAAGAGTGGCTCAATACTTAAAAATCAATGTGATAGACCACATCAATAAGAAAGGATAAAAACCATACAATCATTTCAATAGATACAGAAAAAGCATTTGTCAAAGTACAATACCTATTCATGATTCATGATAAAAACCCTCAACAAAGAGGTTTAAAAGAGAACATATCTCAACATAATAGAGGCCTTACCTGAAAAACCCCCAGTCAACATCATTATCAATGGGGGAAAATTAAGCACTTTTCCCCTAAGGTCAGGAACAAGACAAGGATGTCCAATCTAACCACTGTTATTCAACGCAGTCCTGGAAATCTTAATTACAGAAATAAGACAACAAAAAGAAATGAAAGGCATCCAAATCGGTAAAGAAGTAAACTTTCACTATCAGCAGATGATGTGATACCATGTATTATAGACTCCACTAAAAAGCTACTAGAACTGAGGGATGCCTGGGTGGCTCAGCAGTTGAATGTCTGCCTTTGGCTCAGGTCATGATCCCACAGTCCCAGAATCGAGTCCTACATGGGGCTCCCCACAGCGAGCCTGCTTCTCCTTCCGCCCATGTCTCTACCCCTCTCTGTTTCTCATGAATAAATAAAATTGTAAAAAAAAAAAAAAAAAAGCTTCCTTTCGGCCAGAACCGCCATCTTCCAGTAATTCGCCAAAATGACCAACACAAAGGGAAAGAGGAGAGGTACCCGCTATATGTTCTCTAGGCCTTTTAGAAAACATGGAGTTGTTCCTTTGGCCACATACATGCGAATCTATAAGAAAGGTGATACTGTGGACATCAAGGGAATGGGCGCTGTTCAAAAAGGAATGCCCCACAAATGTTACCATGGCAAAACTGGAAGGGTCTACAATGTTACTCAGCATGCTGTTGGCATTGTTGTAAACAAACAAGGGCAAGATTCTTGCCAAGAGAATTAATGTCCTCATTGAGCATATTAAACACTCAAGGAGCCGAGATAGCTTCCTGAAGCGTGTGAAGGAAAATGATCAGAAAAAGAAGAAGCCAAAGAGAAAGGTACTTGGGTCCAACTGAAGCGCCAGCCTGCCCCACCCAGAAGCACACTTTGTGAGAACCAATGGAAAGGAGCCTGAACTGCTGGAACCCGTTCCCTATGAATTCATGACATGATAACTGTAAAGAAAATAAAAGACCTCAGGATTGTAAAAAAAAAAAAAAAAAAAAAATACTGGAACAGATAAATGAATTCACTAAAGTCAAGAAAACAAAATCAATATGCAGAGAAATATATTGCATTTCTATAAACTAATATATATGAAACAGCAAAAATAAAAATTAAGAAAACAATCCCATTTCCAACTGCACCAAAAATATCTAGGGATAAACTTAAGAGATGAAAATTAAAACAATGGTGAAAGAAATTACAGACAACAGGAAAAAAAAGACAGCTCACAGACTGGAAGAACAAATATTGTTAAAATGTTAACACCACCCAAAGCTACCTACACATTTAATGCAATCTCTATCAAGATACCAACAGCATCTTTCACAAAGGCCAGAACAAATAATCCTAAAATTTGTATGCATCCACAAAAGACCTTGAATAGCCAAAACAATCTTGGAAAAGACCAGAAAAAAACTAAAGGCATAAACAACTCCAGACTTCAAATTATATTACAGTGTAGTAATCAAAAGCTTAGTACTAAGGACACCTGGGTGGCTCAATGGTTTAGTGCGCCTGCTTTTGGCCCAGGGCGTGATCCTGGAGTCCCGGGATCGAGTCCAACATTGGGCTCCCTGCATGGAGCCTGCTTCTCCCTCTGCCTATGTCTCTGCCTTTCTCTCTCTGTGTCTCTTATGAATAAATGAATTTTTAAAAAAAAATTAAAAAGTACTAGCACAAAGACACATAGATCAACAGAAGGGAATAGAAAACCCAAATATAGTTAATCTCCAATGAAGGAGGAAAGAATATGCAGGGAGAAAAAGATGGTCTCTTCAACAAATAGTGTTGGGAAACCCAAATAGCTACATGCAAAAGAAGGAAACTGGACCACTTCCTTACATGATACATTAAAATAAATTCAAAATGGATCAAAAAACTAAATGTGAAATCCGAAACCATAAAAAAAATCCTAGAAGAGAACACATGAAGTAATTTCTCTGACACTGGCCATAGCAACCTTTTCCTAGACGGATCTCCTGAGAAAAGAGAAATAAAAGCAAAAATAAACTACTGGGACTACAACAATATAAAAAGCTTCTGCAGTGAAGGAAACAATAAAAAACTAAAAGGTAACCTACTGAATAGAAGAGATTTGCAAATGACATATCCAAAATACAGAAAACCTTCATATGACACCCCCCCAAAAAAAATAATACAATTTTTAAAAAGAGGGGTGCCTGGGTGCTCAGTCAGTTAACCATTAGCCTTCAGCTCAAGATATCATCCCAGGGTCCTGGGATTGGGTTCTGCATTGGGCTTCCCACTCCCCAGGGAGTCTGCTTCTCTCTCTCCCTCTGTCCCTCCCACTTGTGCACACATCTGCATACTCTATCGAATGAATAAAACCTAAAAAAAAAAAAAAAAAAAGTTAAAGGAAAAAAAACAAAAACACTAATTCAAGGGAACACCCACATCCCTATATTTATTGCCGCATTATTTACAAAAGGTAAATTATGGAAGCTGCCCAAGTGTCTATTGATAGTTAAATAGATAAAGGTGCGGCATATACTTATAAAATGGAGTATCACTAAGCCATAAAAAAGAATGAAATCTTGCCATTTGCAACAACGTGGATGGAGCTAAATATAATGTGTAGGGCAGCCCAGGTGGCTTAGCGGTTTAGCACCGCCTTCAGCCCAGGGTGTGATCCTGGAGACCCGGGATCGAGTCCCGCATTGGGCTCCTTGCGTGGAGCCTGCTTCTCCCTCTGCCTGTGTGTCTGCCTCTCTCATGAATTAAGTAAATAAAATCTAAAAAAAAAAGAAAAAAATATATAATGTGTAGTGAAATAAGTCAAAGACAAATATACCATATGATTTCACTCATGTGGAATTTAGGAAACAAAACAAATGAGCAATGGAAAAAAAGAGAGACAAACAGACTTAACTACGGAGAACAAACTGATGGTTACCAGAGGGGAAGTGGGAGAGGGGATAGCTGAAATAGGTGATGGGGATTTTTTTTTTTTCTTTTTGGTGACTGGGATTAAAGACATATAGTTATCATGATGAGCAGTGTATAATCACTGTATTGTACACCTGCAACTAATATAACACTGTGCTAACAATAATGGAATTAAAATTTTTAAAAAATGGGGATCCCTGGGTGGCGCAGCGGTTTGGCGCCTGCCTTTGGCCCAGGGCGCGATCCGGGAGACCCTGGATCGAATCCCACGTCGGGCTCCCGGTGCATGGAGCCTGCTTCTCCCTCTGCCTGTGTCTCTGCCTCTCTCTCTCTCTGTGTGACTATCATAAATAAATAAAAATTAAAAAAAAAAAATTTTTTTTTAAATGTTTAAAGCATTAAAATGGTAAATTTTTTTACATGTATTTTACAATTTAAAACATCGACTGTGGATTTCTCCCAAAGCTGTTGCCCGGGACAGGCGGCTCCTGGCCCTGTGACTCCGGGGGCACCCTTTGAACCATCACAGCCCCCAGTCATTGAGGGCTTTAGCCCCAGTATCTGCAGCACTCCAGAAAGCTTCAAGGAAAAATTCCTTCGGAAGACCCACGAGAACCCAATGGTATCCATAGGCTGCCTGGGCACGGCGGCCGCCCTAACCTACGGCCTCTACTGCTTCCACCAGGGTCAGAGCCACCGCTTGCAGCTTATGATGCGCACCCGGATCGCTGCCCAGGGCTTCACGGTCGCAGCCATCTTGTTGAGTCTGGCTGCATCTACGATGAAGTCTCGATCCTGAGTCCGAGACCACCTGGCCTTGAAAGTCACAGAGATCACTCCCAGCCCC
Organism: Canis lupus baileyi; assembly: GCF_048164855.1. Classification (NCBI taxonomy): domain Eukaryota; kingdom Metazoa; phylum Chordata; class Mammalia; order Carnivora; family Canidae; genus Canis; species Canis lupus. Next base: position 37,887,816 of record NC_132848.1, read on the forward strand.
AAGAGCAACCACCGGTCCTGCCACCTGACTTATTCCCCGGTCTCCCCTGACAAGCCCCTGTTTCAGCGGGGGAGGAAGTGGCCAATTCTGTAACTGATAGGTTTTTCCAGGAATCTCAGATTTGGTTGAGTTTGGGTGTCGCATACTATAATTGTGCCCCCACTTTCTTCACTTCTTACTTTATAAACTAAAATCAACTGTGGAACATACTCAATGGGTGAAGTATATGGCATGTGAACTGTATCTCAATTAAACTGTATAAAATACACTCTCATGTCAAAATTGTGATTTTGAAATTGTGATTTGAAATTACCGAATTATCGGAAAATTATTCCAAGTGACCTTAGTATGACAGTATTCAGTATACATCCTTAAAGGATATATTGTTTTTTTAAGAGTTTAGTCATTTTTTTTTAAGATTTTATTTATTTATTCATGAGAGAGACAGAGAGAAAGGCAGAGACACAGAGAGAGGCAGAGGGAGAAGCAGGCTCCATGCAGGGAGCCCAGTGTGGGACTCGATCCTGGGACTCTTCGATCACACCCTGAGCTGACAGCAGATGCTCAACTGCTGAGCCACCCAGGCATCCCTTTACAGGATATATTTTAAAAGTAAAGAACTGTAGGGGTTAACTATAGTCAGTTAAGCTTCCAACTCCTGATTTCAGCTCAGGTCATGATCTTATGGTTGTGGGATCAAGTCCCGCATCACACTCTACAACTAGTATGGAGTCCGCTTCAGACTCTCTAATAAACAAAATATTTTTTAATAACTATAAAAGAACCATAAGCAATCAATCTTCATTCAGGACTAACAAACACCTGAGAAAAACAGGGGGACTAGAACTGTAATCATAAATACTTTTAAAAAGCAAAGAAGGAATACAGCAGAATTGAGGCACAGAGCCTCCCTCCTCTTCCCCAAATTCATAAATTTAAGAGATATGAAGTAGTTTATGACAATAATAATGCACAACAGGCAAGATGGCATTAAAATGAACACTTTTCTTCCTCCTTTTAAAAAATAAATTCCAGGCAGCCCCAGTGGCGCAGCGGTTTAGCGCCGCCTGCAGCCCAGGGCATGATCCTGGAGACCCTGGATCGAGTTCCACGTTGGGCTCCCTGCATGGAGCCTGCTTCTCCCTCTGCCTGTGTCTCTGCCTCTCTGTGTGTCTCTATGAATAAATAAATAAAATCTTTTTAAAAATAAATTAATTAATTAATTAATTAATTCCTGGGCAGCCCGGGTGGCTCAGTGGTTTAGCACTGCCTTCAGCCCAGGGCATGATCCTGGCGACCCAGAATTGAGTCCCACGTTGGGTTCCCTGCATGGAGCCTGCTTCTCCCTCTGCCTGTATCTCTGCCTCTCTCTCTGTCTCTCTCATGGATAAATACTCTTTAAAAATTTATTTATTTATTTATTTATTTATTTATTAATTATTCCCACAAGTTACAATGTTAACACATAATAGAAAAACCAACTCCACAGCCTATTTTGCTTCCAAATATCTCATTAAAGACTATATTAAGATAGCTGAACAGCAATTATTAAAGAATAATATATAGAAGCACAAAATTGGAAAATTTAACAGTCTTGTCTCCATTCTGCTCATTTTATAAAAGAACTTAAGTCTGAGGGGGTTAAATGCCTTGTTTAAGGATACACAGGTAGAAAGGAAAGGAGCCAATGTTATTCATAATTCAGTTAGTCCATGATTCAGTCACTGCTTTTTTCCATGACACTTTATGCCATTGTAAACAAATACTTAAATTCATTTAAACTCCTATCAAAACTGACGTGGGGCTGAAAATAGGAACATTCAGATCTGGAGAGATGCCACATTAACCCTCATCTTGCACAGCCAATTGACTCACTATCTCCCCATCTCCCCAAGTCCCCAACACCCCCTGCAAAAAATATAAGCAAATGGATATTTTCTCTGTATAAACCAATGAGCTCCAAACTTACGGAGTCCTGATAAGGGATGAGGGCAGAGGTCATAGACACAGATAAGCAAAGTCTAGATACTGAGTGGTGAGTTCCCCAATCACCTTCCCCTGGAAGAGAAGGTTAAAAATAGAATAGAAGACACAAGCAAGAGAGAAAGATACGGAGGATCAAACCAGAATCCACTTCCAGGTGTTTTGAAGGGGGTCGGGCGGAGGGTGTGTGTGCGCTAGGGATGGGGAAGAAATGCTCAAAGGAGTAACACAAGGTCCCAGAACCGAAAGAAATAAGTTTTTGAAGGGAAATTTCCAGAAAACCTACAAGCTATCAATAACAAGAATCACAGCAGATTTCTAACAATACAAATGATCAGAAAATGGGGACGCCTGAGTGGCTCAGCAGTTGAGCATCTGCCTTTGGCTCAGGGTGTGATCCCGGAGTCCTGGGATCGAGTCCCACGTCAGGCTCCCTGCATGGAGCCTGCTTCTCCCTCTATGTCTCTACCTCTCTCTGTGTGTATAAAATCTTTTTTTAAAAAAATGATCAGAAAATGAAGCAATACTTTCAAAATTGAGGAAAAAATTATTTCAAACCTAGAATCTGATAACCAACTATAAACTTTAGGTGAAGACTTTTTCAGGCACATCATGTTAAAAAAAAAAAAATTTCCAACCATTCCTTCTTAAACAAACTGGAGATTGTGCTACACCAAAACAAAGGAAACTGAGTACACTGAGTTACAAGAAACCAAGGGTCTAAAACAGGAAAGAAGTAAAGGTAATTCTCAAGATGATGATAAAGCCAAGTCCCAGAGCTAGAACTGTGTAGCAAAGAGAAGAAACCAGCCCAGACTGCGGGAGTAAGACAAGAACGCTCCAGAACAAAGACTTTTTAAAAAATTTTAAGCTGAAATCAGTGGACTATGTGACTTCTTTGATCACACTTGAGAATTAAACTGAGTTTGGGTAAAGAATTAGTAATACATCATAGATAACTAAACCAAAAAAATAAAGCAACTATTAACTCCAAAGAAGGATAAAACTACACAAAAAAGGTGGCTCAAATGTATAAATATGTACCTTATCATAATTACATAAACAAACTATTCATTTAACTAAAAATCACAACAGACCTTGAAGAATGAGAGGGAAAAGATCTATAAAAAAATAAAAATAAGAAAAATAAAAATAAAAATAAAAAAGAGAGGGAAATGATCTGTGGACAGATATCTGGGGGACAGAGTGGAAAGCCCACAGGAAGTGTCTAAAATGTGGAAAAGGAAACAGAGAAATAAAAGTATATATTATGCTATTCAGAAGTCTATAGTATAGATGTAAATGGTAGAACAATCAACCAAGAGCTGCCAAGTTGCCTCTGATCAGTAGGTAAGAGGGGTATTATGGACTGGGAAGCCAACTCAACAGAAATCTAGGAAAACTAAATAGAAGCCAACTAGGGAAAGAAAAATTAAAGAACACAAGTAATATCTTCAATAATGGCAAAAGCAGGCATGAATAGAAAATAACAAAACAAAAGAGATAAATGAAAGCATAATGGAAGCCTGGGAAGGTAAGACTGTGGACCCATCACAGCATTCCAGAACTTGGGACATCCCAGAAAGCATCCCCAGTTCACACACTGTGGGTATCTACCAAGCTGGGAGCCAAGTAAATACTAATCTTTCTACTCTTTTTTTTTTTTCTTTTTCTAAAGTTTTTTTTTCTTTTTTTTTTTTTTTTAAGATTTTATTTATTTATTCATGAGAGAGACAGAGAGAGAGCGAGAGGCAGAGACACAGGCAGAGGGAGAAGCAGGCTCCATGCAGGGAGCCCAATGTGGGACTCAATCCCAGGACTCCAGGATCACACCCTGGGCCAAAGGCAGGCACTAAACCGCTGAGCCACCCAGGGATCCCCCTAATCTTTCTACTCTCAACAGTCACTCTGCTTCCTCCACCATCTGCCTGATTCCAAGTTATACAAAGTACTGTTTTGTCCTTTCACTTAGACCTAAGATTATAGAATATCATCACCTGCTACAAAGTTACTCACTTGCTAATGAAATCCCCAAGTTCTCAGGTTTGAAGAAAAACATCTGATTAAATAATACTCTTTAAATGTAAAACAAGGGTAGCCATAATAATCAGTCCTTAAATTTTTCACTCCACCCCTCTTTATTTGATGGAAAAAGCTAAGTAGTTCAAAGAACATTCTAAATTCTGTCCTCAGACATAAGATCTTAATCTTTTGGGAGCCACTAAAAATCTCATAAAAGCTCTAAATTTGTTTTAAAAAAAGGTTTATTAATTCAGCGGTCCAGAAACCTGAATTAAGTTCTGTTTTAGACTCTGGCACCACGTTTGTGTTTAAAGCCAGCTGTTTAAAATTACCATCTCAAAAAAATAAAATAAAATAAATTAGCCATCTCTATGTAGGTACCTATTCCTCTCTTCTGGTGGAACAGGTTATAACCAACTCTGTTATAAAAGAAACTAAATCAGACCCACAACCGAAATCCTACAGAGACCTATGCCTAATGTATGGTTAGAGATACAATTATGCAGCTATTAGGGCAGCCCGGGTGGCTCAGCGGTTTAGTGCCGCCTTCGGCCCAAGGCGTGATCCTGGAGACCCGGGATGGAGTCCCACGTCAGGCTCCTGCGTGGAGCCTGCTTCTCCCTCTGCCTGTGTCTCTGCCTCTCTGTGTGTGTGTCTCTCATGAATAAATAAAATCTTTTTTTTAAAAATGCAGCTATTACAATCACATCCATCTCTCAGTTTAATTTCCTCACCTATCTTTATTCTCATAGGCCCTTCTCATAAAAGACCCCCAAGAACTGTTCTGACATCAGTGTTCAGTGCGTACCATGCTCCAGGCACTGCCCTAAATGTTTAACACCGGCCATCCTGGGCACTCCTACCAATACCATTACCCAACTCACTCGCCTCTGATCGCAGAGCTTATAGGGGGCAGTGCTGGGATTCAACTCCCAGCAAACTAACTCAAGATCCGGGGCACACCACTCACCCATTAGCCTTGTTCCTCACCCTCCACATCCAATCACTAATGAACCCACAACATATGATACATTATCTTCAGAGGAAAAAATACGCTGAACGTGTTGTCAAAAGGTTAAAAATGTTAAGCCGTAGTAACAATGGCCTGTAAGAAATTCAGAATTCCCAAGACTGCGTTTGTGAAAGCTAAGGGCAAATAAAAGCAGCGTGCGCGGAGTGCTGGCAGCGGGAGCGGAGTGTGAAGAGCGGGGGCAGAGTCCCCACGGGCGCGCGGTGACAGATGCTCAGAGTGGGGCCCCCACGTCCCCCGGCGTCGTGTGCGCGCCCCGCCGGGAGGGGCCAGCGCGGACCCCGAGCTGCGCCAGCCCCGCGGGGTCCCGCCGCCCTCCAAGGCCAGGCAGGGCCTCCTGCCGCAGCGGCTACTGCCGGCGAACCACCACAGCCCCGCCGCCGCCGCTGGCCGGCTCCCCAGCCCGGGGCGAGGCCGCGCGGCCGCTGCCCAGGAGCCCCGGGCGGGATGGGCCCCCGAGCGCGGAGCGTCAGGAGCAGGCCAGGAGGAAGGGGAAGAGCCGACGCCAACGGCAGCCCGCCGCGCCCCCCCCTCCACCCCCGAGCTCGCGAGCGCCACGCCGCCCACCGGAACGCGGGAGCCGGCCGGCGCCTCAGCGCGCCAGGGAGCGGCGGCCGCCGGGAGCCATGACGCCGGCGCTGCGCGGGGCCGGGGCAGGGCCGGGGCAGGGCGGGGGCCGCCCGGCTCTCCAGGACCCACTCACCTCTCGGGGCGACGGGACGGAACCCTGCACCGAGGCGATGTACCGCTCCACGTCGGCCTTGCTGCGCCGCATCGCGCCAACGACCGGACTCCCAGGGCGCGGGAGGCCAGAGCCGAGGCCCACCGCGGTCCCGTCTCCAGGAGCGAAGCGCCTGAAAGCCGTGACGCAGCGCCGTCGCCGGCCGAAGAGCGGCCGGGCCAGCGTGCGTGTTGCGTCAGCACTGTGCGCCCGCCGACGTCGGCGTCGCTCGCGCGGCTCACGGCGCTCCGGCCAACCCCGCCCGAGGCTCGGCGCGGTCCTGCGGGGCGCGGGGGGCGCTCCGGCTGCGGGAGCGGCGGCGGGAAGCCTGAGCGCTGCTGAACGGAAGGCCGTCGGCGGGGCGGTGTGTACCGGAGGGCTCCTCAAAAGTTGGCGCCGCTTCTTCTTAATTTTGATAACGTAGGGCAGCCCCGGTGGCGCAGCGGCTTAGCGCCGCCTGCAGCCTGGGGTGGGATCCTGGAGGCCGGGGATCGAGTCCCGCGTCGGGCTCCCTGCACGGAGCCTGCTTCTCCCTCCCCGACTCTGCCTGCGTTTCTGCCTCTCTCTGTGTGTCTATGAATAAATAAATAAAATCTTTAAAAAAAATTTAATAACGTGATGCTGTGAAAGGGAAAAGCAGCCGGGATGCTTTGGCGAGCGTGTCAAAGGGAAGCCCCTTCCTGGACGCTGGTGGGGACACGTGACCTCGGGCCCCTGTGGACACCGAGCGTCCCTGTTAAAGTTCGTGTGTATTAGAAGAGCGTGTTCTAGGAGGAAAGTAAAAGTGTGTCATATAAAAGGGAGGCCACAAATACTGCTTTTGGACGACTATAGTTGTGTAATTTGAAGAGCCCCCCCATTTATGTATATTAGAGAACAGTAGATAACAAAATGTTTACAGTAATCATCTCCACGTGAGTCGTCTGTATTTTCCAGATATTTAAAAATACTGCCCCCAACCCCGACCCCCAGACTGCTTTTATTGAATGGCTTTCTCAGAACAGGAATACATCAGCTTAATATAAAGAGAACAAACATTCTGACAATTTAGAAACAAGATCAAGTTAGTGATAAGCCTCAGCTTATATACAGGTCTGGAAAATAACTGGTTGGTTTTATTTTTTAAGATTTTATTTATTCATTCATGAGAGACACAGAGAGAGAGAGGCAGAGACACAGGCAGAGGGAGAAGCAGGCTCCATGCAGGGAGCCCGATGTGGGACTCGATCCTGGGACTCTGGGACCCAGGGACAATGGCAGGTGCTTAACCGCTGAGCCACCCAGGTGTCCCCAAATGGTTTGAATTCAAATTATATTTCAACAATATAGAACACATTTACTATTAACAGTATTTTGTTTTGACTAATTTGTCTGATTTATGAAATTACACAGTTTGATTCGAAAAGGAGGCTTTCGTTTCTTTGTATTTTTGCAGATACATCTTCCACACCTTTCTTTTTTTTTTTTTAAGATTTTATTTATTTATTCATGAGAGACAGAGAGAAAGAGAGAGAGAGAGAGAGAGAGGCAGAGGGAGAAGCAGTCTCCATGCAGGGAGCCCGATGTGGGACTTGATCCCAGGACTCCAGGATCATGCCCTGGGCCAAAGGCTGGCACTAAACTGCTGAGCCACCCAGGGATCCCCCACACCTTTCTTTATAAGAAAAACTGCGGTTTTATAATCATTGTGTTCCTGAGAGCAATTTATTTTTTTTTTTAAGATTTTATTTATCTGGGCAGCCCAGGTGGCTCAGCGCTTTAGCGCTGCCTTCAGCCCAGGGCCAAATCCTGGAGACCCAGGATCAAGTCCCATGTCAGGCTCCCTGCATGGAGCCTACTTCTCCCTCTGCCTCTCTCTGTGTGTCTCTCATGAATAGATAAATAAAATCTTTAAAAAAATATATTTTATTTATCTATTCATGAGAGACAGAGAGGGACAGAGACATAGGCAGAGGGAGAAACAGGTGCCCTGTAGGGAGCCGGATGCAGAACCGATTCCAGGACCCTAGGATCACGACCTGAGCCAAAGGCAGACAGTCACCACTGAACCACCTAGGTGCTCCTGTTTGTTCTATTTTTCATTTCTTTGTTTACTCTTTTCTGCCTTTTTAGTTATTTGAATACTTTGAATAATAATATCATTTTGTTTAATTTGTCTATTTTCTTTGAATAAATCTCCTTGCATAGTTGTTGTTTTTTTTAATGGTGGCTCTAGGAATTACAATATACTTATTTACAGACGACTTAAATTGAATACCACATCATTTCAAGTAGACTGTAGAAATCTAAAGGCCATAGAGATATCTTTGCCTTCCTTTCTTCATGTTATAGATGACTCAAAGTACATTTATATACATTGTAAACTGCACTGAACAATCTTAAAATTTTTCCTTTCAGTCATCAAATGTATTTTAAAGAATAATAAAGGTAGATCCACTAGACAGCAATCACCAAGGGAATAGAAGACCTTAACACACTGTAAACAAATTTGATATAAAAGACATCTAAAGAAAACTCCAACAACAGCACACTGCATGTTAAATCTTAAGTGCACATAAAACATTCTCACAAAGACCATATGTCAGGGCATAAATGAAAACTCAATAAACTTAAAAGAATTGAAATCATACAAAATATGTTTTCCCACAACAATGGAGTGAAGGCAGAGATCAACTACAGAAAGAAATCTCAGAAATCCATAAATATATGCATATTAACATACTTTTTTTTTTTACTTTTTTTTACTTTTTTTTTTACTTTTTTTTTTCAAGTAGGCTCCATGCCCAGCATGGCAACAAAGGACTTAAACTCATCACTCTGAGATCAAGAGTCAGATCCTCAACCAACTGAGCCAACCAGGTGCTCCTAAACAGTATACTTCTAAATTATCAGTGAGTCAAAAAAGAAATCACAAGGGAAATTTTTAAAAATACCTTGAGGGATGCCTGGGTGGCTCAGCGGTTGGGTATCTGCCTTCAGCTCAGGGAGGGATCCACCAAGTCCCACATCGGGCTCCCTGCATAGAGTCTGCTCCTCCCTCTGCCTATGTCTCTGCCTCTCTCCTCTGTCTCTCATGAATGAATAAATAAAATCTTTTTAAAAATAAGTTAAAAATACCTTGAGATGAATGAAAATAAAGATACAACATACCAAAACTCATGGGGTGCAGTTAAAGTGGTACTTAGAGGGAAATTTATAGCTGAAAAGTCCTATATTTAAAAAGAATGATCTCAAATTAATAGCCTAAACCTTAACATATAGAAAAAGTAGGGACACCTTGGTGGCTCAGTTGGTTAGGTGTCCAATCTTAATATCAGCTTGGGTCTTGATCTCAGGGTCATAAGTTCAGGCCCCACTTTGGGCTCCCTGCTGGCCATGGAGCCCACTTGAAGGGAAAAAAAAAGACATAGAAAAAGAAGAACAGGGATCCCTGGGTGGCGCAGCGGTTTAGCCCCTGCCTTTGGCCCAGGGCACGATCCTGGAGACCCAGGATCGAATCCCACGTCGGGCTCCCGGTGCATGGAGCCTGCTTCTCCCTCTGCCTGTGTCTCTGCCCCCCCCCCCTCTCTCTCTCTCTCTGTGACTATCATAAATAAATAAATAAATAAATAAATAAATAAATAAATAAAATTTTAAAAAAAGAAAAAGAACAAACTAAGCATAAAGCAAGTAGAAGGGAGGAAATAACAAAGATTAGAGCTGAAATTGGTGAAATAGACTAGAAAAATAGTAGAAAAAACAAAAAAATCCAATGAAAAAATAGGTAGAAAACTTAGAAAAAAAAAAAAACTGAGACATTTCTTCAAAAATGATATGCAGGGATCCCTGGGTGGCGCAGCGGTTTGGCGCCTGCCTTTGGCCCAGGGCGCGATCCTGGAGACCCAGGATCGAATCCCACGTTGGGCTCCCGGTGCATGGAGCCTGCTTCTCCCTCTGCCTGTGTCTCAGCCTCTCTCCTCTCTCTGTGTGACTATCATAAATAAATTAAAAAAATTAAAAAAAAACAATTCCATTTAGAATAGCATCATAAAAATAAAATACTTATGAATAAATTTAACCAAAGAAATGTAAGATTTGTAGATTGAAAAGTACACATTTTCTAAAGGAATTAAAGGAGAGCCAAATAAATGGAAAGATATCCCATGTTCATGAATTGGATGAAAGCATGTGTCTGCACAAAAACTTGCATACAAATATTTGCAGCAGGAACACTTGGGTGGCTCAGTGGTTGAGCATCTGCCTTCGGCTCAGGTCATGATCCTGGGGTCCTGGGATCAAGTGCCACATCAGGCTCCACGGAGGGAGCCTACTTCTCCCTCTGTGGTTGTCTCTGTCCCTCTCTCTGCGTTTCTCATGAATAAATAATAAAGTCTCAAAAAAAAAAAAAAAAGACAGCAGCGCGATTCCTAACAGGCAAAGGTGGAAACCGCTCAAATGTCCATTAACTGTAAATTTATAAACAAAATGTGGTATCCCCATATAGCAATATTCTCTCATTCAAAAGCAGTGAAGAACTGATATATGCTTCAGTGTGGATAAACATTGACAACATTATGCTAATTAAAAGAGACCAGTCACTAAGACAACATATTATATAATTCAATTTATATGAAATATCCAGAACATGCAAATTTATAAACACAGAAGTTGCCTAGTGGTTGCTAAGGGATGAGAGAGGGTTTGGGGAGGGAAGGCTAACATGAATGGAATGGAATGGAATGGAATGGAATGGAATGGAATGGAATGGAATGGAATGGTCCTATAATTAATCATGGGGATGGCTGATTAACCTTGTGAATACACTAAAGAGAGAGAGAGAGAGGAGAGAATCACTGAATTAAGTTAAATGCTCTGGAGAGTATAGATATTTTTGTTGAGGCAGACAATCCACCCTGGTGCAGCGATTAGGTCCAAACCGCAAGTTCCAGCTCCTTTTCTATAATCTGCAGTTCCAAAGTCAGTGGGGTTCCCAGACTGTGGACGGGCTCCTCAAGCTCTGGCCCCCTCGTGTGCCACCTAGTGGCCGGGTGGGGGCCCTGGGTGGTGGCCGGCTAGCTGTGTGGTCTGTGGTGTGTTGAGCAGGATGGTCTGTTCAGGGGCAGCTCAGGAAGGAGCCCTGGAATTCAGAACCACCTCTGGGGTTCTCGACTTTTATTTCCTGAAGGGTCTGGTTTTGAGTCTTCTGATCAGAAAGCTGAGGCTTGACCTACTAGGCCACGCACGTCTGCCTCTGGGACCAAGCAGAGGGGGGCAGAGCTGGAACAAAAGTAACACAGTTTTCACCCTCTTGGTGTCACCTCTTGGGAGCAGAGCTGCACCAGGTGGAGTTTCTCCCCTTTGAGCTCTGGTTCCTGGGTGCCCAGGGCTGAGGGATCCTCAGAGGGTCCTGGAAAGCCCCCTCCCTGTTGCTGGGTCCCCCAACCCCAGATCAGCTGTCACCACCATTGGCAGATCTTTCCAGATTCCCTAGAATGAGTGGGTCTCTCCTGGGTGCAGTCTTCGAATCCTACTCCCATTCCTAAGGTGGGTTCTAGCCACGCTGTCCTTGGAGGCATCTCGTTGGCCCCGGTCCAGGTGAGCCTTCCACGGCTGGATGTTTAGGGCTGCTTCACTGTCTTCCAGCGCAGGGACTGACAGGAGTTTACCTTCAATAAATGTCTCTTGCATTGGTCTACTTGGGGTTTGCCCATTCCCCACTTCTGACTGGCATCCTCATATCGGGCATAGGAAAGTCATCAAGCTCATGACAATCGTGTATGAACTGAGCAGGCAACAAGCAAGGACCCAGGGGAGTTTTCCAAGTAGCATATGAATGTTTCTGCATGGATTTTAATAACCTTTGGTCGGTCTTTTTAAGGCTTTTGTTTCCCCATTTTTGCCTGTCTGCTGGTAGAAGTTGCTAGAAAGCTTGGTTCTGGATAGTTTAGGACTTACCACACAAAGTTAAATGGCCCTGGCTGCCCTCTGAAGGAATCTATGATTTTATTTATTTTTAATTTTTAAAAGATTTTATTTATTTATTCATGAGAGACAGAGAGGCAGAGACACAGGCAGAGGGAGAAGCAGGCTCCCTGGGGATCCCTGGGTGGCTCAGTGGTTTAGCGCCTGCCTTTGGCCCAGAGCATGATCCTGGAGTCCCGGGATGGAGTCCCACGTCGGGCTCCCGGCATGGAGCCTGCTTCTCCGTCCTCCTGTGTCTCTGCCTCTCTCTCTCTTTGTGTCTATTATGAATAAATAAATAAAATCTTAAAAAAAAAAAAAAAGCAGGCTCCCTGTGGGGAGGCCAATCTGGGACTCGATCCCAAGGACCCTGAGGATCATGACCTGAGCCCGAGGCAGATGCTCAACTCCAGCCCACCCAGGAGGGAAATAACCATATAAAGTTTTCAAAAAGAGAATAACGTTTAAGTATGGTATCTCCTGTTTAAATGTGGGGTTTGGGAGGATTCACTGGAAAGCAATATGAATAATTTTCAAAATGTTGATACGTCGACTCCAATATAATCCCTCTTCCAGGGTTTAACATGGTGCTAAAGGTATGTGGCAAACCAATATCCTTCTAGTAAGCTGCTCCTTTTATGCTTGTCTCTAATATTTTGTGGACTGAGATATTCTTCTCGGGCTATATAAACACAACATAGATTTCTAGGGAATATGAGTCCAGTCGCTGCCAGTACAATTTTAAATTTAAGAAGCCATTTGGGGATCCCTGGGTGGCGCAGTGGTTTAGCGCCTGCCTTTGGCCCAGGGCGCGATCCTGGAGACCCGGGATCGAATCCCACGTCAGGCTCCCGGTGCATGGAGCCTGCTTCTCCCTCTGCCTGTGTCTCTGCCTCTCTCTCTCTCTCTCTGTGACTATCATAAATAAATAAAAATTTAAAAAAAAAAAAAATAAGAAGCCATTTGGCCTATGTACCAATTAGTGACAGTCATCAGGTAGGAAATCTCCTACTTGATCTTGTGGCACCAAAAATTGTAATATGGCAGTAGGATTAGAAAGTAAAAAAGGAAATCCCAAGGTTTTAGAAGTCAGAAGAAATCACACTTTTTTCTTTCAAAACACTGGGGTCTCTGCAGTGGAGAAGTTGAGTCAGGTGAGGCACATGAGGCCCCCAGAGCTAGTGCACATACCCAGTCCCCTGTTGACTGGATTCCAGAAGATGAGGGGGTGAATCTGAGGCATGGAACTCGTGATCCACCCAGGACAGTCTTAAGATTTGGGCAATCACAGTACAGTTTAGGGAGCGGAGCACACCTGGAACAGAGCTTTACTTTCAATTCTGCTAAGTTAGAATTTTTGGGGCTTTATACAAGAGCTGCTTTAAAAAGGTCACCACTGGGGCACCTGGGTGGCTTAGAGGTTGAGCAGCTGCCGTCGGCCTAGGGCATGATCCTGGAGACCAGGGATTGAGTCCCATGTCGTGCTCCCTGCATGGAGCTTGCTTCTCCCTCTGCCTGTGCCTCTGCCTCTCTCTCTCTCTCTGTGTGTGTGTGTGTCTCGTGAATAAATAAAATCTTAATAAAATAAAAATAAATAAAAAGCTCACTGCTGCTCCGAGGATGGAGGAAAATTTGCCAACAACAACAAAAGATGTAAGCAATACTGCAGATGCATTAACAAAACACGTTAAAAAAATAACGTTACCATTTCCATTACTGTAGTATAGTATTAATTCTGGCAAACTGGAAAACACTACCTGAATTGAATAAAGCCCTCCTTCTTCCCTGCCAGAAAACCCCAAACCATCTCATTCATTCATTCATTCATTCATTCATTCATTCATTCATATCTATCATCTATCATCTATCTATCTATCATCTATCATCATCTATCTAAGAGCTTGTGAGCAGGGGAAAGGGAGCCTGAGGCGGGGCTCGATCCAAGGACCCCAGGATCATGATCTGAGCTGAAGGCAGATGCTTCACCGACTGAGCTACCCAGGCGCCCAACAACCATTTTACTAACATTTTCTAAAGATTGATTTATTTATTTTAGAGAGCGACACAGAGCGAGCGAGTGAGCGCCCGGGCGCCCCCCTGCCGCCCCCCCCATCACACCCCTCGCTGAAGATCCAGCACCTTTTGGAGCCTTCGGTCCCCCGCGCGAGGGGTGCTCCGCTGCCGAGACCTGCAGACCGGGTGCCCAGCCTCACCACATCCCGCATCTCTCCTCCTGGGGCGGGAGGAGCACAAAGGGGAGGAGTCCGAGGCTCGCAGGGACCCAGAATCGTCCAAGCAGGTGCAGGACGATGAAGGGCAGGAGAGGATGGTGCCCTGGGAGAGGAATACGCCTCGAGAGCACCACACACAGAGCCTCAGGGCTTGCTGATCCGCACATCCTTTGCTTAGAAGTGAAAAATAGGGATCCCTGGGTGGCGCAGCGGTTTGGCGCCTGCCTTTGGCCCGGGGCGTGATCCTGGAGACCCGGGATCGAATCCCACGTCGGGCTCCCGGTGCATGGAGCCTGCTTCTCCCTCTGCCTGTGTCTCTGCCTCTCTCTCTCTCTCTCTCTCTCTCTCTGTGACTATCATGAATAAATAAAATCTTTAAAAAAAAAAAAAAGTGAAAAATAGTGGAATTATGGTGAATAGTGGAAGACCTCACCACTGTTCCGTATGGTTCAGGGAATTGGTTGAACCACAACCATATACATGAATAGTTCTACTTTATATTCAAGAATACTTGAATTTCTCTCTCTCCCTCTCACAACCCCCCCCCCCCCAACAGAGTAGAAACCTTTATAAATTTGGAATCACGAGAGTACTTGGGTTCGAATTCTGGATATGCCACTTTTAAATCGAGCAACCTCAGAGGACCTACTTAATGTCCCTATGCAACCCTCTGCTACAGTGTGGAAAGAACTTTAACTCCTGTAATTGTAAAGATTAAAAAGATAGTATTTGTGGAAACCGCCTTGTGAATTTTATATAGAGAATGTTTAATTTGATATTCTTACATGAATGTAGATTATGACTACTTAAATTCTGTTCCAAAAAAACTACATGTAGTAAAAATTCTAAATGACTTTAAGTGAAACTTTTTTTAAAAATTGAGATATAATTGACATATAACATTCTATTAATATCAGATATGCATGATTCAGTAATATTTCTGAAATGGTGAAAGTCTAGTTATCCATCATCATACATAATTACAAAATGTTTTATTCTCATAAGAACTTTTAAGATCTACTCTTAGCAACTTTAAGGTATACAATACAGTATTATTAATTACAGTCACCATGCTGTGTAGTGCATCTCTACGACTTTGATTTACAATTGGAAGTTTGTGCTTTCTAATCCCCAACACCTGGCTTCTGGCAATCACCAATCTGTTCTCTACTGATAAGTTTGTTTAAGATTCCATATGTGAGATCACGATACTTGTCTTTCCGATTTGCTTTACATAGCATAAAGCCCTCAAGTTCCATCTGTGTCGTTGCAAATGGCAAAATTTCCTTTTTTTATGGCTGAATAAAATTCCAGTTTGTGTATGTGTGTGTGTGTATACACACCACAATTTCTTTATTCATTCATCCTTAGATGGACACTGAGGTTGTTTCCCAAACAGTTTTTTCTTTTTTTTTTTTTTTTGTAAAGATTTATTTTAGAGAGAGTGACAGCGAGTGAGGGGGTGGGGACAGAGGGAGAGAATCTTCAAGTAGATCCCTACTGAATGCAGAGTCTGACTCAGAGCTCAATCTCAGGAGCCATGAGATCATGACCTGAGCTGAAACCAAGAGTAGGACACTTAACCGACTGAGTAACCCAGGCGCCCCTTACAGATTTTATTTTTAAAAGTAATTTCTACACCCAACATGGGGCTCACACTCACAACCTGAGATCAAGAGTTGTACGCTCCACCAAATGAGCCAGCCAGCCAGGCACCCCACCAAGATGGTTTTCTTAAACATTAGTCCTATCTTCTCGTAGTTCTATGCCTCAGTCTTCCAAATGAAACAATGGACAATAGGATTATTCTTAATAATCATGAGCATTTATTAAGCACCAAGAGTATACTGCAATGGTTGCTATATAAAAGCTTATTTAACAATATAGTGTCCCTGCCATCGAGCTTACAATCTAAAATGAAATACAAGAATGCTGTTAAGACTACCTCAAAATTTCCTTAACTTAGAAATGGCTATTTTGGCAAGTAAGTGAGGCAAAGTGGCCTATCATTTTAGGTACAATGTTAATAAGGCTTTGAACATGATCCAGATGTCAGTGTGCAGCCTTAAGCCAGCACCCCGACATTTCCCTCAATTATATTAGGCTTGGTGAGAAAAAGAGCACTTAGAAGTTGGGTAAGAAGAATGAATTATTTCAAATTGCCTTGTAGGACTTTAAACAGAGAAATGCTTACCAGCCTGAGTTTTTCCACAGCCAGGAAAAACTCTACAAAAAATATTATGAGCTCAACCAAGCCCGTCTTCTATTCCACAAACTTTCGACTTCCTCCTCCTTTCCCAGGGCTGCAATGATGCATCTATCAGGGAAGAAAGTACTGTATCTAGACAAAATATCCTGAAGTAGCAGAGACTTACCATATCAAACTTCCAGGAGATATTAACTTGTATTTTAAAAGAAGAATGAGCAGACAGCAGCAGGGCTGCAGGAGAAGCCTGGCTACATAAGATACATAAACAAAGCAGCTGAGCTCAGTTCAGGCATCTTCAAACCGGTTGAGAATATGGGTAAGTGGTTATTTTACTGTTCCTTATTTCTGGTGTTAGGGGTATTTGACAATTTAGCATCAAGACCCCAAATTGTAAAGCCTGTACTATTTTGTCTATATCCAGAGTATTTAATAAATACTTTCAAAGTTTTCCTTGCTGGTCATGTATTAGCTGACAAAGGCACACTGAAGGGATTTTGATTCTTACTGTCAAATGCAAAGACTGTTTTAAACTTCTGAGTACATACAGTCTTAAACTATATATTGATTATTTTCAATCGCTGATAATTCTTTGAATTCTAAAAGAACACTAAAAAGTAATACGTTATAAATGATCAGAAAACCGAAATAGAATTTACTCTGTAAAGTGCATGCACAAACTTTTAAAAACATACATGCATAGAAATATTTTAATGGCAGAGTGGTACATCCTGAGTTTTTTTTTTTTTTTAATGGCAAAATGACATTTCAGCAATTTTTTTAGAAACCAATAATTTCTTCCTTAAAAAGTCTATGTTGGGAACTTTTTTTAAAATGGTAACACAGCAGCAGCAACATTTAACAAATATTCACAAAATTTGGTTTGCATACAAGTTTATCAAGAAAGAATGGCCAGAAACTTCAAGATAAAATAAAAACACTTTTTATAAAGTAGAATAATCTACTACTTTTGACCTAAAATTGACATTTAAACATCCCCCTTCCAATTTAAAAGTGTCATTTTAATCTCCTCCCTATAGTAAATAAAATCCAATTACAAGATTTGAAATGAAAAACTTGAAACATCTATCCATATCATTCTCTTTTGACAAGATGACAAAAATTAATTATCTCCCACAAAAAGGAGGGAAAATAAAAAATCAAGTATCACCATAGCTGTGGTAGAGGATTTTGGGTTTACAAATCTCAGTCAATGCACTTATTTTTGGTATTGCATGAAATAGCTAGAATTCCTGAATAACATATGTGTTTTTCTAAGACAAGGCAAGTTTGATTACATATAAAGCATAGACATTAGCATGGTTATAAAGGCAGTAAGACCAATACATATACATTCACTTGTTTTTAAGTGATACATTCCAAGCTACATAAAATTTAATTTTGTGTCCTATTCTAAGACCTACATCTTTGACCTTAAGCTTAGAAGCATACTTGCTATAATATGTTAAAAAATACTTCATTTCTTCCAATATCATAAAGTATACTGAATTTTCAAATGCCTAGTATAAATTTTTTTTGCACAAAATTTAGAAAGGCATACTATTAGCTAGCTATAACTACTGTGTTAAATAACTGTAGGAAGGAAGAAGTTCACAAGGAGAACAAATTATAAAACCAAGCATAATTATTGCATTTAACAACAACAAAAAGAAATCAAGTAGTTCTGAATACACTTGTTTCTTGTCTTAGTAATGTGTGTACTCCTCTTATAGCTACTAGTTTGGTAAACATACTTGGATTCTACAAGAGTTCTTTTCCTTGGCTGGTTATTTTTCTTCCTTATGTCCTTCCTAGCAGCAGTTTGAATTATTTATCTTTTGAATACAAAGTAAAACAATGTTTCCATTTTTAAAAAAAATCTGAGTCCTGTGAAAGCTGACTCCCTACTTTCATTTTTAAAAGTTAAACTAATTTTTTTGGACCTTAATTAAAATCTAACATCTATACCATGTGTTGTCTGTTGTTAAATATAGTCTACATTTTGACAAGTTGATAAGGGTTATTAACAAAAGCAAATCATGATTTCATCTGTGTTTTAATTACACAAGCTTTTTTTCTTTTTTAATGAGAAGGAAATGAAGAAACTCATTCATACAGGCCCTCTTTACTCTCAACTATTTTGAGATACAGCTTTAAATAGGGTGGATCAAGTCAAGTAATGTTGGTAATCTCTTTTATTTGCATAGAAGAGAGAAAAAAAATAAAGGAAGTTATTTCCTTCCTAAGGTCTCAGCTAGTTTCTTGAGTCTTTTCTTCAGCTCCAATGGAAATTTCTCATAGCACTTCTTACAGACGGGCTTCATGTCAAACTCCACAAATTTATTCCTAAAGACAGTAACAATAAAGGAAATAAGTAGAAATGTATTCAACACATATATAAATAATGTGAGGTAATTTTACTGAAGTAAATGAAGACACATGACATTGATATTCAGAGCAAAAAACTAATTCTCATCTCAACTTTTGTCATTGTAGTAAATGTAAAAAATTACAATATCATTTGAAAAAAGTCCTTATAAATTGATCTTATACATCTATCTGTATAATACAAAACATAATTACATTTTGGTCTGTACTATGTATATAGGACATCTAATGTCAGTATAGTTTAGGTAAGTAAAATCAATCACACATTAAAGTACTATGTAAACTGCCCAGGGTTGTATTTCTGTAATTTGAATGACCTTCTCTTTGTTGAAGGCAAAATAATCTTAATTAATATTTTAAATGAGGTAGGCTATGAGGTTTCATCTTTCTTTGCATAAAATGGTTTGCCTCCTATCTCCAACAACAACAAAAATCACTTTCAAAGAAATCTTAAATTGCAATGTACTATTTTGATTGGCTATCTGACAGAAAGGTTGGTGGGGTGACATAGGACAGTTTTTAGTCACTCTTAGGAAACAGAAATGAAATAGACTGCCTGTGGTTCCATTCTGTGAATGGTTAACTGTATGGAGAACTCAATTCTTTTTTTAAAAGCTAGAGCAAGACACATTATCAGTTTACTTGTAAAACAGTTCTGGAGAGACCAGGTTTTCAGGCAGCTTAACTGTCTGCTATGCATTTCCAAATGGTAATTACAATTTTGTATTACCGTTGGAATCTAGGGTCCTATGCTGTGAACTGAGGAAATATACAACCTTATAACCTGTGCCTTCTCTTAACTTGTTTTTAGGTGGCACTTCTGGAACAAATCCAGTGGTATATTATTATACGGCAAATGATTAAATCAGGTGATACAATTTTAAAGAGCAAAGTTAATTCCTAATCAAATATTTAATAAAATGAAAACTCTTTTATTTTCAAGCATCACATGGAAAGTATTCCCTTCTGTTTTTCACAGAGATATTAATGCTGAGAGAAATTCAAATGATGTTATTTTTTCACTGACAGTTTGATTTAAATAGTATTCCTGAGTTTTTATTTTCTCCCAAAGACTTCTTAGCAAGAAAGCTATTAAAACTGCCATTTTTTTGGATAAAGGAAATAAATTATCACTGCTTTCAGGGATACTGCTAAGCAAATCTCAACTGTTTTAATTTTACATTTGAATTTTAATTCCTCTTTATGGAAGGAAACAAAAACTGTGCCAATAAAAAACTTCTGGGGCTCGGAACACAATGGTGACTGAGAAGGAACAATGGGACAATCATGCTAGTAATTCAGCAGAATTTCAAAGACTGAAATATTTCCTATAAAAATCAGGAATAGAGTAGGGTTTGAAAACATCAAGAAGATGAATTCATAAACAGCAGCAATGAGCACTCTATGAAAGTGCACACAGACACCAAAGTCAGTGGATTTATTATGTACAGTAGTGGTCTTTGCTTAGATATGAAACATGCTGAGGGGATTTAACAGAGCCTAGAACATGTGGCACTTGGAATTTATCAATTAAATTATTTTTGGCAAAGAAACCAAAAACCAGGATTCTAAAAGCTGTAATTACCAGAGAAAAATACTTTAAAAACTTTTCCCAATATCTATTAAAGACTGGAATTCTTCCTTTTGAATCCACTTGTTAAAAAAAAAAAAAAATCTATACCATGTTGTGATCTAAACAAGGAGATGAGGGAGTCGACAGATTAAGGGAAATAAGTACAAGCTGGTAGTAGGTGGGGATTTATTAACGTAGGCTTTAATAATTTTAATAATTAAGCAAAAGGACCAGCTCTACACCGGAAAAGTACTTGTATTTCAATCTCTGACAGCTACAAATACATGCCAAAAAGAAACAAAAGAAGCAAAAGACCAAAACAGAACAAAATATACTCTAAAGAACTAACCAAAGAAGAAAGCAGTGAAAATGATGACAGAAGGGACAGAAAAGTTTACAAACAGACTGGCTTTTTCTTTTTCTGCTTCTCCTTATCCTTTGCTTCTCTCTCCCGTTTGGCAAGTCGCCTCTTAAATTCTTCTGGCATTTTTTCATAACAGTGTTTGCAGACTGGTTTTAGATCAATTTCAACAAACTTATCCCTTTGAGCAGAACAAAGAAGGAATAGAAGAAAGAACATAAAACAATTAAAAGAAGAACCTTTACTTTCAGAAGGCCTACACTGAAAAAATAAGGAATCAATTCTCTTTCTAAAAATTGTATTTTATAAGAATGTTACCCCAACGTGTTCAGTCTTAGGATTCACACTGGACAAAACTGTAGACTTACTTGAGTGTTAATTTAGTGTTGCAGGTCGAGCAGGCAAAACAGTTGACACACCAGGCCTTATTCAGAGCAGAGACCACTAGAGGAAATGGAAAGACAACTGGTCACACACATTGGTATGGAAAGCAGCGGAGCTGACACTTTCAACTCAAAGAGAGCTGAGGTGGCTTCCATGACGCGTGGAAGAGGTTCTCAAGAGCTTTTCTTTTCTTTTCTTTTCTTTTCTTTTCTTTTCTTTCTTTTCTTTTCTTTTTTCAAGAGGTTTTCTTACAAAAGAATCACATGACTAAAAATTTTAGTGCTGCTAATGTTTACTGAATCAATCAAATCAATTTATTTAAGGCTATTTTTTCCACATTTAAAAAAAAATGGAGCACTTATGTCTTCCATGACTGTAGGCTTCATCTTAGGGAAGATTACGATCACCATTTTCAATCTTTATTTATAGTTAACATTTTTCTTCTTTCCTTGAGGTATATAAATGGTATGTACCATGTCTTCCCATCAAAGCCTGGCCTCTCACTCCCATGGATGACGGGGGGTAGATATTCAACATGCATTACGTCACTCAGATGAGCTTTTCTGGCACAGGGCCTGCCTACGAGCACACTTGCTATTACCTTTCCATGCCGACTGCCACTGGCCCAACAAAGAAATATGGACAAGATAAGTAATTTAAAAAAATCCAGGGGTGGGGATCCCTGGGTGGATCCCTGGTTTAGCACCTGCCTTCGGCCCAGGGCGTGGTCCTGGAGTCCTAGGATCAAATCCCACATCGGGCTCCCTGCATGGAGCCTGCTTCTCCCTCTGCCTATGTCTCTGCCTCTCTCTCTCTCTCTCTCTCTCTCTGTCTCTCATGAATGAATAAATAAAATCTTTTTAAAAAAAATCCAGGGGTGCCTAGGTAGCCTCAGCTGGTTAAGTGTCTGCCTTTGGCTCAGGTCGTGATCCCAGGGTCCTGGGATGGGGCCCTGCATCAGGCTCCTACTCAGTGGGCAGCCTGCTTCTCCCTCTGCCGCTGCCACTGCTTGTGCTCGCTCGCTTGCTCACTCTCAAATAAGTAAATAAAATATTTTAAAAAAATCCAGACATTAACTTATTTGTCTGTGGAAGTTTTTCTCTCAAAGCTGACAAGAAGTGAGCTTCCTTTGACAGCTTCTCTCACCTGACAATTACCCCTCATAGGAGGGAGTTAAGTTTTATTTTCTATGGCACTGAAGAGTGCTCTCCTGAACTACTCCTTTCACAAGCTGCATCATGGGCAGTGTTTTGCAAAGTATTTCCCAAGTTGGGTTCTCTGACGAGAACCATGAAGCATGCTGCAAACAAGAATGTTTAAAACTTTGCCAGGAAGTTTCTAGCAGAATTGTGCTAGCCACTATTAGCAAACACAGCTGCTTCTGTTTTGTCCCAGTTAATTAGTCCTGCCTAATTACCACAGGACAAGGCTGGCCAGCCTAGAAATGTCTATAGAAAACTGCCAGGTTTTAGCATCTGCAGGGTTAAAGTGACTCTCGCTGACTGCCATGGCAGACTGAGCTGTTCCTAATAAACACCGCCCTACAGCTTCCAAGTTATATAATTCCAGGGGATAGAAATAGAAACAGATCTCAAGGTTGGCCACGAATGTTCCCACAATATCTACCGTAACAATCCCGTGGCACTGCCCTAAAGTATTTATCATAAAGGAGTAACATATCCAACTCTTAGGGTATTATCATCTCAGCTATGGATGACTTGAGAAATATGCCAAAGACAGAAAAAAAGTAACTGATAATGATCATATTCCAAACAGCAGCAGTCAGTGACTGCTAAATTTTCACATTACCAAAGTGTTTTTGTGTCAAAATGATGCCATATAAAAATACCTACAGACACGTACCATCACCCTCTATAACACGGTTGCAGTGGAAACAAACATCACCAAATAGCTGAAAATGAAAAAAAAAAAAAAAAAAGGTGGTAAAAATTCAAGATGTGTTAAACTAAGTTTTATAACATCAAACAATTTAATATAATTTCTGTTCTTTCTACCATTTAAAACAAATTACTGGCTACCTAGATCCAGAATTACCAGTACTAGAGAAAATTAGTAAAGTTCACTGACTAGTTTTTGCTTTTTACAGTGAAAATAATTTACATTTCATCACTATCAAAAACAAAAGAAGGCTTTGGAAATGGTCCAAATTTAAGGAAGCTAAAGGAAAATAACAACCCTAGACAGGGTCCGGCTCTGGAGTGGAAAAAAATGATACAAGGACATTACTGATACAAGCGACAAAACTGGAATAAGTACACTAGAGTATTATATCCATACTGATTAACTACAATTATCTAAGAGCACTCCATATTCTTGGGAAATATAAAGTGACATATTTAGGGGTAAAGGACCACGATGAACTTATCAGCAAATAATTCAGAAAACATAGGTGCATATATAATACATATATTTGTATATAAAGATATGTGCATTTATTAATGTATCATTTTATAGAGAAAAACACATGCAAATGACGAAGTAAAAGGTACATAGGTATTCTTTATATTTTTATTTTACAACCTTCCTGTGAGTCTAAAATTATCTCCCAAATAAAAAGTCAAAAGGAGAGCTCTCAGTCCAATGTACATTTTCCAAGAGATTTCCTTGTAGCTAAAATATTAAGTTCAAATTCATCTAAGTGTATCTAGTATCCAATGAGTACAAACCATACCTGGTTATAGTGGGTTTCGCAATAGGCCAGGCCCTTCCTTTCATAATGGCGATGTCCAAGAAATGGCTTTTCACACTTGGCACAAACAAAATGCTGAAAGAAATTGCTAGAGGTCATTTTTGAATTGCCATCTTTTATTTATTTAATGAAGTAAAACTCCAAAGTTAAACTATCCTCAAGGAAGACACATGCAAGTCTGATATAGTTACTTCACTTTGCCAGGGCTCCCCCTGTGACATGTTCAGTCTTACTTAATTCAGGTGTCTTGAATTAAGGTTCTGACAGGTTAAAGACATGGCCTATTTAAACAACACAGAATGAGAAAAGAGGTCAACATGTTAGTAGCATCTATAAGGGAGGGGCTGTTGGATATGGACCATGACATTTCCTGCTTCAAGGATTTAAGAACAAAAGAGCACATCCTGTATCATTACTGAGAGATCACAAAAGCAGTGTGTATTCTATATTAATTTTCTACAAGGTCATTTGTCTCAAAAATGTCCATATTTAATCTTCAGAATCTCCTACACTTGCCAGCACATCTGAATGATGGAAATTCAAAAGTCCTGGTTACTCCTCCACCATTTCAGACTCACCTCCACATGCCACTGCTTGCCCATGGCATTCACCACACGCCCTTCAATGGGCCGTCGACAAGCGCCACAGATGGGCACTCCCATTTTATCATGGCACGGCAGGCAGTACAGTTCTCCCTTCAGCTCCCGGGCATCAGCTGTCAGCTCCTTCCTGTCCATGAGGAAGATACCCAACTAAATACTACTACTGAGAGAGAAGAAACAAGCAGCCAATGTGGCTGACATACTTTGTAGCAGGTTTTTGAAGACTCATTCTAACAATCCCTGTAACTTTTTTTTCCCTCAGTGTTGTTCACAGTAGCCTAAATTAATAGGCTTGAATGGGTTTCAGATTCCTGTCAAAACATCATCATGCAACGATGATAAAATGTACAAATAAGTCTGGATACTGATCATATTTATCACTTCCTTGTCTATTATCACATTATAATCCCTCTGTCTTTCTTAAAAAGCTAGAAGAGAATCATCACAATGTTCAGGATGGACTCGGTAATACTATCTTTCCAAAATAACTGAGGTTAGTTAGAGACTAGTTCCATTTACTGACAATTAATTGTTGCAGGTTATTAAGAGTTAACAGTTAACAGAAAATAAACAAATGAAATGCCCAGAACGTTCCTCCTCCAAATGCTAACGTTCACTATTATTTTCTGTCCTTCATCAGTAAACATTTAGGCAGAGGTGGCACCAATTAGCCAAATAGACTTGTTTACATTTCATCTGTTTTAAGTAATTCCTTAGAAGTGCTAATGACAAATGAACAGAGAAAAATTCCACAGAGTAAAAAAATAAAAAAGAAAAAAAAGAAAACTTCCAGAGTGAAATAGGCAAGAAAATAAGATATAAACTGATAATCACAAATAAAAGATGTGATTTTTTTGTACTTACAGCACAAAGTTGTTTTCTTGATCTTTAGCTTACCCTTATTTCTCTCCACCCTGCAATAATTTAGCATGTGCGTTCACACTGATTATATTAAACTCTTTCCATTTAATTTTTAGATAATTTAGAAAATTGTAACCTAATAATTTATCATGAGTTTCTGAAGAAAAAAATTTCCTTTAAAGTAAATAAAGCAAAATTAAATAAAAGTAGCTTAGGATATTTTAAGATAACACTCTATTACAACTGAAAAAAATTATGTAGGTACAAAGAGAAGACTTTTTAAGAGTTCTTTTTTTTTGGTCCTGTGTTGAGAAAACAGTGATCAAAAATAGTTTTGGGGCAGTTGAGGATATTTTACTATTGACTGAATATTTAGAGGTATGTGGATATGTACATATGTACACACACACATATACATACACATGGGGGGAGTGTATGCTAAGCACACTCAAATGTGGTAAAATGTTAAGTGATGAAACTCAATCATAGGTATTTTTTATATTATTCTCTTGACTTCTTATAGGTCTTAAATTTTCTAGATTACAAGTTGGAGAAAAACAATCGGGTGTGCTGGAGTAACAGAAATACAGAAATATGTGATCTTTCATTTTATTTCTACTATTTATGTAATCAAATGGCAATACCCGCAATTGGCACAGTTGAAATGGTCTGGATGGTAAGGGTCATTCTTGAATATCAGCGGCTGCTCATCAATGATGGCATGGCATTTCTGGCAGATGTATTTTCCAAGGCCTCTGGCTTTCTCACGATTATGACAGGGGCGACATAGATGTCTAAACAAAGCCAAAACTTTTTTAGAAACTTAAATTTAAAATCTGAGGTTCTTTCTAATAATTAAAAAGAAATACGCCCTAAAAAAGAGTTAAATAAATCATTTTTATGTTTTTTTTTTAAGATTTTATTTATTTACTTGACAGAGAGAGAGCAGGAGTAGGCAAAACAGCAAGGAGAAGGAGAGGGAGAAGCAGGCTCTGCAGTGAGCAAGGAGCTTGGCATAGGGCTATATCCCAGGACCTTGGGACCCTGACCTGAGCCAAAGGCAGACACTCAACCCACTGAGCCAGTGACTGATCTTTAAGAAACTCCATTTTAAGTATGTATCCTGCTTCTGTTGGCCCAGGGACACAGAATTCTCGGGTCCTCTCATAACAGATAGCAGGCAAACTGATACACTGAGGTCTTGAGTCTCAGTCCCAGGGGAAAACATGCATGGCCTTGTAGTAGTTACTTCTCCAACCACACCTGATGAGGATGAAAAACTCCTACCTCCCAGCATTCTTGACAAACCCAATATCTGCCAGCACTTCCTGGCAGAGGTCACAGCGGAAGCACTCAGGATGCCAGCTGTTATTCATGGCTTTGATCACTCGGCCAATGATGAATTCACCTGTGGGAAAGTAACACAAAGGACATCCAGTGTGCACCCTATTGCTAAAAGCACTAAGGCAAAAGACACGGAAAAAAAATATATGTCTAATACTTTCTCCACAACTCGGGCTTTCTAGGTATGTGTTGGCCACAGTGAGCACTGCATTAGGAGGAAGCTTTCACCTGTGTCCTTGGTTGTGATTCTGTAGTCATAGTTTCTGGTTGTCTTATCACATCTCTGGATCTGGTTTTCTCTTTTCCCAATGATATACAGGGTTCTCTTAAATGCCTTTTACTTCTGGTCATTACCGACAGAGAAAACTGAAATCCACAGCACATTTTCTTGAAACCTATACCTAATTTCTTCTTTCACTAAATTTTAGAACATTCTACTCAGTTTCTCCAATGTCTGGAGACCTTCTAGTGGAATTGTTAGCAACCAGTGAGGTGGCTAAAATGCAAGCAAGTTAAACACTTGTATAACACACAGCCATCCTTAAGCATCTGAAGCACCCCTCCAATATTTTCCCTCTCTCAGCAACCCCAAAAGTGAGTAGGTAAAGGCTAAATTAACAGGGGGCAGGCACATTTCAAAAGATCATCTGATAAAAATCTTAATCAAAAACTAACTTTACAGTAGATGTCCTTAAAAATCATTTCTCTCTGGGTTTTGACACTCTTGTTATATATGTTTGTTATATATGTATACATATATATATTTAAAGATTTGTTATATATGTATACATATATATATTTAAAGATTGATTGATTGATTGATTTATGATAGACAGAGAAAGAGAGAGAGAGAGAGAGGCAGAGACACAGGAGGAGGGAGAAGCAGGCTCCATGCTGGGAGCCCGACGCGGGACCCGATCCTGGGACTCCAGGATTGCGCCCTGGGCCAAAGGCAGGCGCTAAACCACTGAGCCACCCAGAGATCCCCAGTTTGTTATATATTAATGTTAAGGCAAAGGACTGATAAAGCACCTGGATGCTACTTATAATGAGCACCCAACACCATTTTCACCACTGACATAATTTTGAGACTCACTTTTTACTTTGCCATTCAGCAGCAAAACTTACCACACTGATGACAGCAAGGAGCAAAGAGCATCTGAAAGTCATGTTCACAATACTTCCTTCCTTCAAACTGAAATAGAAAGTACCATCAATTTGTACAGATGAAACAATCACAGGATGAATATAATTATTCTGTGGAGACATATAGGAAAGTTGTTTTTGAACTAAGTGCTCTACCCTAATAATTTATAATTCTACTGAGAGTTTTAAAAGCAGATGTACTTTTGTACCTTCCCTAAAGATACACCAAACAACTGAGGTGACACCTGATATGGCTCCAGAATCCAGTGGCCTCCCTTTACTGATGCTCTTTTCTGGCTTGCGGACTCATCTTGAAGAGTCTAATTGAGAGCTGTAGACCCCTCTCCTGAGAAAACAGTCACATACACACAAACCCCTTCTCACTTTTTTTTTTTTGGGGGGGGGGCTGATATCTGAAATGTACCACAAGCTTAAATATTTACAAATGGTAGGTATTCTAGTATATTTTAGATTTACACATTTTAAAGTGAGGCCAAAACTGATTTAAAAAATAAATATTCTATTTTAATAGTTGGAAAAATTTTTATCCTCCACTTTTCTCCTTGAACTATTTCCATTTCATTTCCCCCAAAGTTTTATCCTGGTGTGATATTTTTCCCCTAAACTCTATACTGAAGTCTTTTTTTTAAAAAAGATTTTATTTACTCATGAGAGACACAGAGACATACGCAGAGGGAGAAGCAGGTTCCCTGTGGGGAGCCTGATGCAGGACTCGATCCCCAGACCCGGGATCACGACCTGAGTGGAAGGCAGACACTTAACCGCTAAGCCATCCAGGCACCCCTATACTAAAGTCTTCAACGGATCACCCTACCATACTTCTTAGCAATTAAAATGTTATGAAACTTTAAATTTTGTTTTACTTTATGAACCCATAAGGCTCTAAAACATTCTTTTTCTTCTGGATTAATTTACCATTACAATGATTATTAATACACAAATGGTCAAAACATGAATATGTCACAAATGGCAAATTTCACTTTCCACTATTTACTTGAAAAGCCTATCTTAATGAGATGAGCAGGGCTCCTCTTCCTCTCACAATTATTCCATGTATCCACGGATTGATATGACCTACCATTGGAAGACTCAGGGTTCAACATTAATTTTTATTTTGGGGGTTGCTTTTAACCTCTTCACATAAATAAGTCATGAGAATTATATCCTGTCACCCTTTGAATCATCGAACCCCTTGCAAGTTGTATGTCAAATATATCACATGCTATTTGACTATCAAAATCTATTTTTAATGATGTATCAATAGTCAACTCAGTTTGCTCAATCATGGAAATTAGCTGGAGATTTGCTCAATTTATTGAACCTACTCGGCTATAATTAATTGGCAGACCCGCAAAGCAGATTTTGTGCCAGAAAAAGGCTTACTTCATTTTGAAATTCAAATGAATAATGAATAAGCTCTGATACATTTAATGAATCTGTTTTTAAAAGTTAGAAACAGGTGGTAATACACTGATACGTTTATTGCTGTATTAGCCAATCCTGTGTCATATTGCACTGTATAGCCCCAAGCAGGGGTTATTTATGAAGCAGATATGTTCCTTTACTGGATATATATTACATATATATGTAGAAATCTCATGTTTTGCTTTTAGCAGTAGTCAAAAACTATTAAAATATAGACTCAGAATCAACTCCATTGATTTAGTCGGAAACCATAAATTGTTTACCACACACCCCAGTGTGGTGAAAGACCAAGGCTCAAAATTGTTTGTGTCAACTGGCCACTTATATTTAATAGCAAAAGACTGGTTAATGATAATAATGCATCACAACATCTTTAGAAGGAAAGGAGTGTGTGTGTGTGTGTGTGTGTGTGTGTGTGTGTTTGTGTGGCAGTTTTATTACAGTTTTTAAAATCAGTAATTTTTAATGGAAACAACTTGGCCAAAGATCTGTCACAGAATTTGGAGACCCATTAAAACAAAGTTTAATAAAAAAAAGAAAGAAAAGGAACACTCAACTTTTAGTTTGTATTTAACAAAAGGGGGAGACATATATTGTTTCAAATAAAAACAAAATGAATCCAGCAGTCAGTATATATATTATATTTACTGGCAGAAGGTAGACAAAATCAAGATGAGTTGTAATTTGAATAAGTCTTTTTCTTTTCTTTTTAAAAGATTATTTATTTCTTTATTTTAGAGAGAGGGAGAAAGCACAAGGAGGGAGGAGGGACAGAGGGAGAGGGAGAAGCAGACTCCTTGCTGAGCACGGAAGCCGGACATTGGGCTGGATTCTGGGACCCTGAGATCATGACCTGAGCCAAAGACAGATGCTTAACTGACTGAGCCACCCAGGCACCCAGTCTTTTTTTTTTTTTTTAAGATTTATTTATTTATTTTAGAGGGAGAGGGAGTGGGCAGGGGAGGAGGAGAGGGAGAGGAAGAGAATCGCAAGCAGACTCCCCACTAAGTATGGAGCCTGAAATGGTGCTTGATCCCACAACCCTGAGATTATGACCTGAGCCAAAACCAAAAATTGGATGCTTAACCACTGGAGCCACCCAGGCGCCCCTCGAGTAAGTCTTTTAAGATGTGATTCAAATAGGTAGCATAGCGTAGCAGTTAAGAACACTGACCATGGATCCGAAAGGCCCGAGTTTAAATTCTGGCTGAAGAACCACTGGCTGTGTGGCTTTGGCCAAGTTGTTTAACCTCTCAATGCCTTGTGAGAGTCACCAAGCCTCTTCTGTTTTGGCTGTTTGTTCTGGCTTTTAACATAAACTCATCATGTTTATAATTTCTTACCACTGCTCTTTCTGCTTTGCTCTTATAGGATTCTCCCTTTAAAAGGATGAGTCCTGTAGTATAAATATACAGAGGAATACCATTCAGCCATAAAAAAGAAGGGAATCCTGCTATTTGCAAAACAATGGACAGAACTGCATGCCATTATGCTGAAATAAATAAGTCAGGCAGAGAAAGACCAACACTGTGTGATCTCACTTATATGTGGAATCTAAAAATGCCAAACTCACAGAAACAGTGAATAGACTGGTAGTTACTGGGGTTTGGAGGGATGGGGGAAATGGGGAAATGTCAGGCAAGGGGCAAACTTCTAGTTATAAAATAAGTAAGTTCTGGGGATCTAATGTACAGATATAGTTAACAATACTGTATGGTAGACTTGAAGTCTGCTAAGAGAGTGGATCTTAAATGTTCTCACCACACAAACACACACACACGATAATTACATGAGGTGATGGATGTGTTGACTAACCTTACTGTGGTTATCATTTCACAATATGCACATATATCAAATCATCATGTTGTATACCTTAAACTTACACAATGCTGTCTGTTGATTAAATTTCAATAAAACTAAAGAAAAAGAATGAATCCTTTTGATTAGGAATGAAAAAGGCAAAGTCTTAAAAGGAAGTTCTCATGATTACTCCCCACATTTCCAAATCTGCCACAATTCTGAATATAGAACATCCAACACAGTTCCAGGCTTCATCCTTAACAAGAAAATTCATGAGGTAGGGAAAGACTGGAAGGCTTACAACTTTGAGGACACGTGACTAATGTCTTCTGATTCGTGTCCTGGAGCAATTATTCATAGTAAGATTTGAGATTCCTTTTTCTTGTGAGGTGAGAGAAGTGTTACTGTGAATATAAATATATTATCAGACAAATTAACTTTCAGAAGAAGACTTCAGAAATTTAGTTCCCTGAAACCAAGATACAAGGATCCAGGAATAGATTCTCTGGAAACCATCCATATTCCAAACCCCTTGCATATCCTGAAGTGTGCTTACTCATACAGAATGTCTAAGAACTCTGGTTGTTGCCACCTGCAAGGAACAGGGATTGTTCAGTATGGAGGAGGATGAACCAAAAATAGCTCTGCTCTGTACTGTTTTGAGTTCTGTGAAGATTCTCTTTGAGGGTGGGGAGATCCTGCTGCTTTAAAGAAAGCTCAGAATTAGAAACTTGTCTCATTTCAAGGTAAGTGCAAGCAAACGCTGACGATCTTCACTTGGTGATTTGTACTGGTTTGTTGTCAATGGTTTTGAAGTGAGAGGGTCAGCAGACAAGCACCTCCTCTGGTTGGAAAGTTTCCTCTCCACCAGACCTCCCTTCTCAGGGTTCAGCCTTCCTGAGTAATTATGATTCTGTATAAGAGGAAATGAGTGAAGAAATCTCTTTGTAAACCCTCTTTCCACTAAATCATTCATCATAAATTGGCCTTTCCTGTTATGCATTTTGTGATAGGGAAAAAAGGACGCATCTGGGAAATTCAAACTAAAGAGAGAGAGAAAGGAATCTGAAGTATTAACAAAGAACCTAGCCCCTAAATGTGTACTATGCTGAACTGAAAAAGGCTGCACACCACATTCCTAGTCCTTAGTTCAATCTACTGGGATTTGTAATGTTTCTGGAATTATATCTCTCTTTAACTGTTGGTTCCATTTTACTTACAAAAGTATCTTCAAAGGGGAAATATTAAGATGATCCTTTTACTGGAGATACTCCAAGATGTCACAAAGTTAGATTTAGGAGTCATTACAGTGGCTATATATAGTCGATGTCAGGGCCTCTGGTCTCCATAGGTATTCCCAGCCCTGCCCCTGCCCCAGAAATGGCATTTAAACAGCCTTCTCATGCCACCGCTGACTTGGTTTTTTACCTATATTTCTTCATATGTACTGGAGGATGATTGGAGCTACTAGCAACTCATGAAAACCAGCACTGATGGAAAGAGATTTCCCTTTGAAGCTAACTACAATACCAATTCAAAGATCACTAATCATATAGAACTCATACATTTATCCAACCCTTCTAAATTTTCCTGGTCTGAAAATGAGGAAAGTACCATGGAAGCCACCTTAGTTCTGCCCAAATCATTGTGAAAACTGTATTCACTCCTAGGACTAGGGCGCAGTGTGGTCTACACGCCTGTCACACATTGTGTTGTAAGCTTTCCATAATATTTACTGAATGAATGAAGCAGCAGTCATGGCCACATATAAGGGACCATTATTTCTCAGTCCTAGGAAACCATTTCAGTTTTGGAGTCAGGGCATCATCCTTGAGCAGACAGGCAAGTGTGAGATAAAATCCTGACCTGGGGCAGCCCAGGTGGTTCAGTGGTTTAATGCCGCCTTCAGTCTAGGGCCTGATCCTGGAGACCTGGGATCGAGTCCCACGTCCAGTTCCCTTCATGGAGCCTGCTTCTGCCTCTGCCTGTGTCTCTGCCTCTCTCTCTTTCTCATGAATAAATACATAAAATATATATAAAAAAAAAAGTCCTGATCTGACCACATCCCCACTAGTTAACTATGGGCAAGGCCTCTGAGCCTCTCATAGCCACATGTAAGTTGGGAATAAAAATACCTAATTTGCAGGGTTTGCAGGGAATCAGAAGAATGAAGTTTGTAACCTCACTCATAACAGAGGTTTAGTTATTTCGGAAATAAAAATATTAATGTAACTCACAAGTCTTTTAAAATCAGCAACTATAGGTCATTTATCCACATATAACGTACTACATTCAAGGCAAGGCGAAGGACTGTGAAGTAAGACAAATGAGGTGACCTTACTCTCAAGAGACTCACATGATACAAGAAACAGCACCTCAACTCTTGGTGCTAGTGTTGGAAAGCACTACCACTGTGACTGTTTTAACGTGTTCCTCGTTTTTATTACTACCCTGATCACTACCTGCTGATACAGACAAAACTAAAAGAATCAATAATACTTAAAAGTTGTTTAAAATTAAAATGCAGAAGTAGGGCATTTGAAAAGAGAAAAATAAATTTGTTTGTGGAACCAGTTCTAATTACCACATAAATAGTATACCTTGCTTTGCTGAGAATGATATTTTCATTATGAATAGCTGAGTGATGACTATCCAAGAATGGTATACTTATCTTTCCTTGTGCCTATTTAAACCAGAAGATTAGGCTTTCTGGAAGGTCTTTTTAAGTGAAATCTGTTTAGAAATACTTTTTAATTAAATTTATGGCACAGGAATTAACTCTAAGTGCAGTCAAGTTCTTAGAGACAGAAAAAGGGTTTTGTTTAATGAGGGTATCGTCTAAACAACCTGGGAAACATGCTCACCTAAAATGGACTTGGTATTACCATAGTGAAGTTCATAACCTCCTCAAAGGGACACACTCATTTAGTGGTTCTCAGCTGAGGGTGAGTTAGCTCCCCAATGGGTATTTGGCAATGTATAGAGAAACTTTTAGTTGTCACAACTGGGGAATCTAGTGGGTAGAGTGGTATTATTAAACATTCTACAATGTACAGGACAGCCTCTCAAAAAAAGAATTATCCAGCTCAAAATGTCAACAGTGGGGGATCCCTGGGTGGCGCAGTGGTTTAGTGCCTGCCTTTGGCCCAGGGTGCGATCCTGGAGACCCAGGATCGAGTCCCACATCAGGCTCCCGGTGCATGGAGCCTGCTTCTCCCTCTGCCTGTGTCTCCGCCTCTCTCTCTCTCTCTGTGGGACTATCATAAATAAATTAAAAAAAAAAATGTCAACAGTGCTGCTGCTTGAGGAAGCCTGGTTTAGTGTGTGCAAGCGTTACTTTATTTGAGCAGTACTCACCGGGAAGTGGTACTAGGGAGTGAGCTAACTTACTAGGTACGGTACATGCTACCTTGTAATTATCTTGTTAGAGAAAACTGAAATTCAAAAATGTTAAATAACTTGCAAAGCCAGCATTGCTGGGATTCATTCCCCAGCTGTCAGACGCTAAAATCTGTGCTGGCTTCTTCTGTATCCATCACCTCTCTTAGGCAGACTAATAGAGAATATAACCTAGAGGTCTTATATTATCTTGTGGGTTTTATTTATTTATTTATTTATTTATTTATTTATTTATTTATTTATTATCTTGTGGGTTTCTATTAAGAACTTAAAAATCATGATTGAAAGGTCTCCTGGCTTCTCTGCCAATACACACTGTGAACTTGAGAATTGGCCATCTGAACACAGATGAAGAGGTAATTCTATTGCGTGTGGAACCCTGAATTACTAGGTTCCTTTTTTGACCATGTACCAATAAAGACAATTCACCCTCTGCACCCACTGCACAAATCTGAGAAAAATGCTGAGGTCCTGAAATAGACTAATTATGGATACATGTTTCCTGAGAAATCCTAGGATGCCGGCTTCACTGGCAGCTTCTCTCAGTCAGGGGACCCTCTAAAGGCAAGACACTAGGCTAGAAGCTGTTGCAGATGTACATGCTGACAACCTGTAAAATCACATCATGATTGTTTTCTAAAAACAACTATCTTCCATTTATTAAGCTCTTTTACCAAGTAGTAGGCACTCTGCTGAAACATTATAAACATCATCCTATTCTAGTTTTCAGGAGATTCTGGGGCGGGCGGGGGGGGGGGGGGTCTGTGCTCAGGTAGATTTAACTTCTCCCTATTACCAAACAGTCTATAATACTGTGAAGTTTTCATATCTTTTAATGATTCAATCTTGGGCAGTCCAGTTTAACCCACTGTAGGGTAAGTTCCTTAAGACTCTAGCCAGCTTGCTCATCATTCTACTCCTAGAATGTAACATGGGCTGCCTGACACATTGTAACTGCCTAATGAATATTATAAACATTGTTAAATGGTGAATAAAGGATGAATAAACAACTCTTGTGGAAAATCTCATGAATGTCTGACAGACTGAAGTTCTTTGGTCATCTCCAATCTGTGAGAGTTCCTCAGTCTTGCACTGTCTTACATGACCTTGACATTTTTAAAGGGTACTGGTCAGCTGTTTTATAGAGTGATCCTCATTATGGGTTTGTCTCCTGATTAGGCTGAAGTCGCAGATCTGGAGGGATAATACCACAGAGGTTTAATGTGCTCTATTTCTTGCATCATATTGGGGAGTACATAATCTCAACAGGATTTCTTAATGGTCATGTGAACCTTGATCACTTGGTTAGGACGGTATCTGCTAGGTTTTGCCACTGCAAAGTTACTACTTTATACCTCCTCTATTTTTTTTTTTTAAAGATTTTATTTATTTGAGAGAGAGAGAGAAAGAGAGAGAGAGAGAGAGAAAGAGAGCACAAACCAGGGGGAGAGGCAGAGGGAGAAGCAGACACCATCTGAGCAGGGAGCCTAACGTGGGGTTTGATCCCAAGACCCTGGGATCACGACCTGAGCTGAAGGCAGACACTCAGCTGACTGAGCCACCCAGGTGCCTCTATGTTACCCTTTCTATAGCCCCGTCAGAAGTGAGTCATTAAGTCCAGTCCATATACAAAGAGAGAATTGTGCTCTTTCTTTTCCATTTAATATATGCTCTTGGAGATAGAGTTTAAAGTTATTTGAGTCATTTAAACAAACTGGGAGGAAGGGAGCTTTTAATATAAGAAATAGTACTCTAAGTATCAGAAGTGATTATATTAAAATCCCAACTAGATATAACATGTTACTCAATAACAGAAGATTTTGGTAAGGTCAGTACCCTCCCAAAGATCATTCTTCACTATGACTCTTCCATTATACCTCCTCTGCAAAACACACAAAAATTAAAAGTAATTGCATTTAGTGTTATGTGTCTATAAACTACTTTCAAATAATTTGGCAGGAGATGGGTGTGGAGGATGTGTGTGTGAGATGCACAAGGGCACATGATACTCGTATTATTCTTTCAACTTTTCTGTAGGTTTTATTTTTTAAAAAAGATTTTTATTTATTTATTCATGAGAAACACACACACACAGAGAGACAGAGACAGAGACAGAGAGAGAGAGAGGGGCAGAGACACAGGCAGAGGGAGAAGCAGGCTCCATGCAGGGAGCCTGATGTGGGACTCAATCCCAGGACTCTAGGATCACGCCCTGGGCCAAGGCAGATGCTCAATGGCTGAGCCACCCAGGTATCCCTTTTCTGTAGGTTTTAAACAAAAAGTTTGTTTATTCAATACTATCACACTGGCCTGAACTAACATATCAAGTCAGCGGTCCACATATGGTACTGAAAATACATCATGGCTCAGGCTTCTACTCAAAACTGAAATCTCCTTTGTTTCTATTTAAGAATTCATTTCTTTCATCCACCACTCTGGACAACAAAGCCTGGACAATGTTCATGGGATGAACGACGGGTAAATGAGTAAAGTGTACCAAGATTTTGAAGTGTATGTTAGAAAATGTCTGCCTTGGCTCCTAGTGGGTATATTAGCATTTTATCTTGCCATCTTTACTATCCAAGTACCGTATACACGGGATTGTATTT
This sequence comes from Canis lupus baileyi, assembly GCF_048164855.1. Classification (NCBI taxonomy): domain Eukaryota; kingdom Metazoa; phylum Chordata; class Mammalia; order Carnivora; family Canidae; genus Canis; species Canis lupus. The sequence goes on from NC_132848.1 coordinate 37,924,572, forward strand.
ATTAAGCACCTAGTAGTCATCAAATACTGTATAACAAACGATAGAAATACCAAATTAATGAGGACAGTCCCGACACCAAGGTATTTAAAGTTAGAGGGAAAGAAGATAAACATATAAAGAAACATGTACAATGCTCTCCAAACTAAAGATATAAACAAAATGTTGTGTGTACTTAAAGAAGATAAACCGAAGTGAGACAGATGGGAGTGTCCTGAGAACATGACTGATGTGGTCTTGTAATAAAAACACCCTGAGTAAAGCAGTCATTGATGACAGAAGCTATGGAGCCCAAGAATCATGAGACCAACTTTTTATTCTTTGGTGGTGATGGATTACAGTCTTGATGGCAAACTTTAAGTTCACTAGCTGAACCACATGATCTGGTGGGACTGAAGTTCATCTTGAGTTAAGGAGCCAATGCAGGTAATAAACCTGGATGCTGCTAACTCATGCTTAAGAGGAGCTGCAGATGAGCCAGAAATAGCTGAGCTCAGTCAGCTTACCTCCAGACAAACATCTTTGTGAGTGGGTAGGAAACTAGTGTAGTGCTAGATTCGCCTTCAGGGCCATAGGGAGGAGCATCCTGGCCATCTGATCCAAAGTATCAGACATTCCACAGTAAAAGTGAATCCCATTTTCAAGGGGAAGTAAGTGCAGAGAACCCACGTAGAAGTCTTCAGAACTAATCCTATGGAGAAAAGAGTAGGGACTATGGAAATAAGGGAAAGATGATGTTTTAATAATAAGACAAAAGCAATATCAAAGCTGTAGAGTGGAAAGGACACATTTACTATTAGTTTTTTAAAGGATTTTATTTATTCAGAGACAGAGTGAGAGCGGAGTCAGGGGAGGAGCAGAGGAAGCAGACTCCTGAGCGTGGAGCTTGACATGAGCCTGATCTTATGATGCTGAGATCATAACCTGAGTCAAAATCAAGAGTTGGTCATTTAACTGACTGGGCCACCCAGCCACCCCACATTTGCTATTATTAGATACAGCAAGACTAATGTATGTACGTGTGTCTCACATGGAAAAGCAAGCCAGGTAAATTTTGGGGCTTCCTTTTCAATAACTGAAAATACAGACTATTTCTTGGAAGCCTTGGATAGCTTTCTCTCTAATATCATTCAACTAAAGGAAAGGCTGGATTTTCCACGTGCAGGTTTACAAATTTCTGGCCTTGGAAATGGGGTTTTGATGATAAGCATAGCTAAAATAGCAATCTTCCTCAGGATCCCAAGGACCTTAACCTGGGCAACAGCCCATTAATAGACAAGTTCTAAGTATTCGTAACATTCTGGAATAATATCAGACAGATCCAGGGAGCATATTTATAGTCCACAAGTGAAGAGGAGTAAGAGGTGGGCAGGAGGACAAGTGTGAGTCATGCTTTATTCTGTTCTGCCAAAAGCTCTCACAGAGCTTTCCCTCTGACTAAGCACAAGTGGCCTGGCAACTGACAGGCTGCAGATGAAGAACCAGGACCTTAGGGGGTGATCATGCTTGACAACATTATGAATTCCAAAGTGCTCGGCAAACCGACCATATAATATGGAATTAATGTTTGGAAACACAAACTCTGTCTTTCTCTTTTGGGTCCTTTTTTTGCTCCCCTGACTCTCTCCTAAGGCTTCTGCCATAACTACTCACTTTAATAAAAATATATTAAATTTGGGACACCTGGATGGCTCAGTGATTGAGCGCCGCCTTCAGCTCAGGTCCTGATCCTGAGATCGAGGACGGAGTCCTGCATCAGGCTCCTCACATTGAGCCTGCTCCTCCCTCTGCCTATGTCTTTGCCTCAATCTCTCGCTCTGTGTGTGTCTCTCATGAATAAATAAATAAAATAAAAAAAAATCTTAGATTTGAAAAGAATATTCAAGGGAAAGAATACCATATTGGGCATTAGTAACCAAACTAAGTTCTAATCCCATTTGTGTCACAGATCTGCTGTGTTACAGGGACTTTTCAACCTCTGTGGGCCTAGAGTGGGGGAAAAACGTAGGGGTAAGGTTGGGATTGACAGAGTATGAAGGCTCATTTCCTCAGGAGGCAGACTCCTGACTCTCTTAAGTCACCTCCTGGCACGCCCCTGCTGTGCTGACCTGAGAACCTGAGTGTTCCATCAAGACACAGAAGCAGGTCTTGTCCTTTTACTCCCGACTGAGGACCACCCTTCTTGCCCTTGCTCCCTTTCTCTCCCTGCTGCCCAGACCCCTAGAGATTTCCTTTTCTTCTTCAGGAATCTGTCACTCTCCTCATTACCACTGGCAGCCTCTCCCACAGTCTTCAGGGGGACCTGTCACCTTGATGTCAAGAGGTGTAGCCCCTGCTCCAGCCGCCTCCTGCCTTCCCTCCTACTGTGCCTCTCTTGACTGTCACTTGCCATTCCCAGCTCAATGCCATGACCTTTGACAGAAAAAGAGATCTCCCTGCCCAGGGAAAGAGGAAGAAATGAAAGCAAAGAGAACAAGGATTCCTGTTCCTCTTGCTAGGGTTTTTAGAGTGGGGAATGCAGCTTCTAGGATACAGCAGGAGCTCAAAAATATGTTCTGGTGAATAAAATAGTGCTCCCTAATCAAATCTCTTAAAGCTGTTATGTTATTATATACAGGGCAGTTTTGTATGTTATGAGCATATGATGGGCTTAATAGCTTTTCTGCAGGCTGGGCTGGAAACCTGTCTCTCAGGAGGCATTGTTTCTATGGGAAAATGTGGTCTGAGTGGCAAACAATTGACTTACTAATGACTGTTAAAAATTACCTTTCCTTCCTCAGGAATGGCTTTTAAAAGAGGGAAATTAAAAAATGTGCTAGGCAAAGAAGAAATCAAAGCGCAGCCATTTCTGGCTATACCATAATTCTATGTACGTATATTATTGTAGAGAGACACACATATATAAGTATGTAAGGAATAAGCTGGTAAAAGTATACTATCTAACTGGGCGCACGCGCACACACACACACACACACACACGCCTCCATAGACTAGCCCCCTAAACAGACATATTCTGTGAGAAGGGGTTTCAGTGATGGTAAGAAGAAATACAAAGGAAGTACAGACACCATGAGGTAACACAGGAGAATCAAGAACAAGAATTTGAGGGGTACCTGGTTGTCTCAGTTGGGGAAGCATGTGACTCTTGATCTCAGGGTTGTGAGTTTGAGCCCTACATTGGGTATGGAGATTACTTAAAAAAATAAAATCTTAAAAAAAGGGAAAAGATTTTGGAAAAGAAGATACATAGTATAGCTTAATATGGACAGACTATCCCTCCAAAATAACCAAACAAAATCCTCCTTAGCAAATAAATGCATGGAAGCTCCTACTCGTTGCATGAAAGGTAGGTAGGTAATGGATGCCCTGCTTTAGAGAAGATATTTCATGGTGCTCTGAGTTGGGGAAAGACAGAGGCAGGCATTATTAGTAAGGCATGTGTAGGGGGCATACAAGTGGGGACCTGAGTGGAAAAGCCAAAAAACCTGTGGCTAATGTTTATAAAAGGACTCTGCTGATGTGTGCAGGTCTGACAGGTGGAATCACAAGGTACTTAGGGTTCTGAAGGAGGGAGGCGGACTGAACAATATACATGGGGGGCATCTGTCAGGGCACTCTGCACATGAGCCATCGCTCAAATACCATATACTTCAATACAATTTTCACACCAAAATTTAAAGCAAAGAAGAATGCCTCAAAACAAGGGGAAGGGCAGAGGAAACAGTGCCCTGTGCTTCTGTCTGGGCTGACTCACCTCATAGAAGAGTCCCTCTGGAAACTGCTGGAAGCACTGAGCACACACGAAGCACTGCTCGTGGTACAGCTCCCCGTTACTGTTTACTATCTTCTCGGCGGGTGCAAAGCCCCCCTTGCAGCGTTCACAGGTGGCGTTGGCCAGAGCATTGGCCATGTTGCTGTAATACACAAAGGACAGGGAGTCACAGACTGTCTACCTTTTCTTAGACTTCAGACCAAATGACATGAAGAACTGAGGAGAACATTCTATCTGATCACAAAAATCATATTGCAGCCGTAAAGCCCAATTTCTTGTGTCTTAAGAACTCAAACTGCTCCCACCTCTTTGTGGGTGTTCAAAGAGCCTCCTGCTTGGATTCTTTTTCTTTAGCCTTTCTGACATTCTTCTTGCTAAATATACTGTGAGTACCTACTTCCTGTGAGGAACTAGGGATAGAGACAGAAGCCAAGCTTTGCCCTCCAGGAAGGAGCCTGAGGTTACAGCTTAAATAAGCAGCCTAATTAAAATATCCACAGGTCACCATCTCCAGGCCACTATCTCTCCCTTCTGAGGACAGAATCTAAACTGCATGTCAATTGAACACCGAATCCTGACACAGGTTATCTCTCTGGTTAGATCCTGCTGAAAGCAACTGTTGCAAGTAGTTCTTTTTTTTTTTTTTTTAAAGATAGATTCATTCATTCATTCATTCATGAAAAACACAGGGAGAGAGAGGGGCAGAGACACAGGCAGAGGGAGAAGCAGGCTCCATGCATGGAGCCCGATGCAGACTTGATCCCAAGTCTCCAGGATCACACCCTGGGCTGAAGGCGGCGCTAAACCACTGAGCCACCTGGGCTGCCCGCAAGTAGTTCTTAAACCAGACTGCCTTAATCCTGTAATCTCATTGGTAAAACAAGCATTGAACGCTAACATTGTAAGTTGTTTCTTAAAGTCACAGGATACATTGTGAAGATCCTTTTATGGACATGACACAGGAGGTTCAGGGAATTGGAGTGACCAGCCCAATGTTGTGACATGGTGAAGCTCAGTAGTTAGGGGAAGACATAGGACCAGAATCCAGAGTCCCTGTTCATAAAATCACAACCGGATTACGGTATCAATTTTGAACACTCAAGAGGACGTGATAGGGACACCATCACACTTTGCACATCAGGCAGTCACATTACCACCGATGACCCCAGTGACCTGGTCTCTCTCGCTTGCTGTCAATCCACTGCACCGTGAAACATACAAGAGGCACTTGATAAATGGACCCGCATCCTAACTAACCTTTGTGGAGTCTGGAAGAAGAAAAGTATATACTCAGATAATTATTTCGTTCTAACAAGCCCTGAGTTTCACATAAAGAACTGCTTCATTCTAAAAGGCTTTGAAGTGGGGAAGGTCACCTAACCAGAGTCATTGTTGGCCAGTTTGTTCTTCACAATTGGTAAGTTTATTTTCAGATGCCCAATGAGAGTACAAGCTCTACCTGTGTGTCTAGTTGCCTGGTGCAGCCTGTACCACCCAGATATTGAGTCAATCCACCTCAAAAAGTTATGGCCAACATTCTCTAGAATCTTCACAGCCACCCTATCAGGCAGGTGAGGAGTTTTCATCTTACAGACAGATTAACTGCCTTGTCCCCTCAGTTTTCCTGTTTCCTTAGCAGAAGGGCTCACACATACCTTGTCTCACCTCCATCCCACCCCAGTGGAAGATACCTTTGCCTTCTTGTCCCAAATGTTTCAAAGAATAGTATTGCTCTTCTGTAGCCTTTCCATAATGAGCCCCATGTAGAAGTACCACATTCATAACCACATATCAACTCACACCTCAACTTTACTTCATAGGTTTAAATATAGAATTAAAACATCACAAAAAAAAAAAAAAAGAAAGAAAAAAAAAAAAGGAAGAGAGGCAGCCTCAGTGCTTGGCAAATCTGGCCTAAGTCTCATACTAAAATAAATTTTCTACTTTGTCATTTTAAAATTACTGTGGGTTATGGAGAGAAATGCGTCACATTCCCTTCTTCATGTGGCTTTGGCATAAGCCAGATGAATTGTAGCAGTTTTAGCAAAGCTCTTGGAAGGGTCTGCACTTCCCCTTTCTCCTAATCAAAATCTGCAGGTGTCCCTGGATGAAGTATGGTAAACCAACACCTGCCCTAATATCGTTTCGAGGAAAAAATTTTTAAAAAGTATATAACTCTGAAAGCCAGAAGATGCTACCCAAATATAAAGGCATCATTATTAATTTTGAATCCTCTCAAAAGATTCACCAGATCCTTATAATTTTCACAGAACTCTCAAAAAGCAGGAAGAGAAGAACATTCTGGAATATCCTGCTCCATTATCTAGATCAAGTAGTTCTCAAAGTATAGGGGTCACTGTGACCCATTTAGGGGTTCAAAAGGTCCTTTTTCCACCTGCATCTGTGGGAGGCCTATTTTCTTTGTATATATATCTAAGGCAACATATAACACTAAGATAAATGCAGAAACAGAACTGAGAAACTGTCTTAGACTGTCATTAATGAAGATTTGAAAATATGTAATTCAATGCCACTTTTCCCACCAAACTTTTTTCATTTTGGAAAGAGTTATTTTTCATAAAAATTAACACTTATGAATAAATGCATAATGAGTTTATGTATCTCAAATGAATACATATTTAATTTTGTTCTTAGTTTGTATTTTCAGTAAATATTGATAAGCAAAAGCTCTCTGCAGACCTCAATACCTTTTTATTATTTATTTATTTATTTATTTATTCATTCATTCATTCATTCATTCATTCATTCATTCATTCATGAGAGACACAGAGAGGCAGAGACACAGGCAGAGGAAGAACCAGGCTCCACGTAGGGAACCCGATGCGGAACTCGATTCCAGGTCTCCAGGATCACGCCTTGGGCCAAAGGCGGCACTAAACCGCTGAGCCACCTGGGCTGCCCTTAAGAGTGGAAAGCAGTCCTAATATCAAAGCATTTGTCACCTGTTTCCTACTCATTGTACTAAACACTGTTTATATTCTAATTCAAATACTGAAATAGTGAGAAAATAGGTAGACAGTTTCTCATACACAGGAAAAATAAACTAGCTTTGGAGATAATATGTATTTTTGAAGAAGTATTCCTTTTAATAACAAGCAGGATAAGAAAAGAAACTACATTAGAGGAAACTTTCAGGAAAGAACCCCTAATAATCTCACTAACCTACTGAACTGTTTACATTAACTTTCCTTTCTTGTCTTTGACCCTCTGGCACTATATATTTCTTTCAATTGACTGTTTTTTTGAGCAGTTTTAAGTTTACAGTGAAACTGAGGCAAAAGGAGTCGAGTTCCCCTTCATCCCCACGTGCAAGCCTCCCCTGCTACCAACATCTCTACCATAAACGTAGTCTGTTATGACTGATGATGAATCTACAGTGACCTATGCATTTGTTTATAACTGTTTTTTATATATAAAAGTTACATTTTAGAAGTCATGAATGATAGTTACAACTGTCATCTGGCTAGTTATAATTAGTCGGCTAATTTTTCAAAAAAGGATTTTTGCTAAGAAGTATTGATGATAAAGAATATATATGTTGGGAAATATATATGTAGAAGCCTTTAGTACAGAACCTTCACATTTGGCCAGTAATAACTGATTTACCCAATCCACTTCTACAGATGAACCATACACAGAAAACTTGGTATCACTGGGCTTTTTTTCAAGTGTCTCACTGTTAAAAGTATGTAAAACAAATTTGCTGGCATCAAAACGAAAAAAATGTGTAAATCCAAAAAGCATCTTAAGAGTCCACAGAGCATTTTGGTTACAGTATAATTATAATTGCCCAATTACATTTAAACAGAACTCTTTATAAGTCGTGAAAACAGAGGACATCTGTTATAATACCACACATAATAGATTAATGGAAATAGAGAATCAGGTCAGTTAAATTCCCCTTAACTCATAATTGACAAATTGAGGATTTGCAGTTAATTCTAAGCTTATGACTTTGCGGAAGATCAACAATCTTCCATGAGTCTAACTACTACTTTGCACTACTTTTTAAAATTGTTTGCTAAAACTCATTTAATAACATGAATTAGACTTTTTAGAGTTAATGGCATATATATGGCATATATATATATACACACACACACACACACACACACACCTACATTTGCTAAATACACAACATTCTTATTTATTGATTCAATCCCCTTAAGACAATATTAAGAAATCCAGTTTGCCTACCTCAAATTGCTGTTAAACCTAACAAAAATGTGTATCTTTATCAACAGTCTGTAATTCAGTTTTACTGTTTCCCTCAACCAACTTGTCATCTGTGGGAAGTTTAAGAGTATACAATCTTTCTATTATAAACCCTGCCAGCAGCAACTCTAAGCCTCCCCCTTGGACTACATAATGAAAATGTACTATTATGAGGAACCTACTGAACACAAAGACATTACTACTATTACTTTAAAGGCAGCATTTTCCTTTACTTCTGCATCTCATCTGGTGTATCTCCCCGCCTGCTGGAATAGGCCTCCCTCCCCTCCATCACTCTGGAATGCCCCTGCTCAGAGTCGAGGAAATAAAACTATCAATGGCTACTGAACTCAAAGCCCAAGCAGACTAGATCTGGAAGATAGGAGCTCCTCTTCCAGGAGAGGAGACACTTACAATTTTGCATAAAAGTCACAAAACTCCTTGTAGACCTTTACGTCACTGTGCCTGCGCTGTAATTTGGACACAGCCCGCTCGTCTTCATTGCCATTAGCCTGGTGGACACTGTTAAGGACTGCCTGGGGGATTTCTTCATTCTCTGGGATAACACAAGGGTGCACCCTGCCCGGGAACGCCATCCCAGGGTGCCTGAGAGCTCCAAGCCCGGGGCAGAGAGTAGCAGGGCAGGGGACGGAGAAACAATATCCAGGCCTCCCCTGCTTCCCTGCCAGGGTCACTCCCACTGTTCCCACACACGTCAGCCCTGCGTTTGCCAGGGTCGCTCCTGGCCCTTCATATTAAGAGCTCTAACAGCAAAGCAGTCACTTGCTGTGCCAGTCCTGAGTTTTGAGGCATTTCTGGAAGCTCTAGAAAACATTCCCCAGAGCAGTGACACAGTCTTTGCTGGAGCAGCCTTCCCGGCAGACTGTGTCTGTAAACACTGCTTCAGAAATAGAGGACTGGTTGGCAGGGTCCAAGAGAAACAAACATCCACATGCCCTGGGGGATCTGTCACCAGGCATTATCCACATGAACACTGTGGTTCTTGTAAAACACCCTCAGATATTGTTTCTAACAAGCTCCCCACTGAGGCTAACGCAGCTGGCACACACTGGGGGACATCTTAATGCCCAGGACATGCTTGTCAGCTATGCCCATGGCTATCTTTCACCAAGGATCTGTGAGTCCCTAAGAATTTGGAGCTACTTTTGACTCTTATTGATCCTAGCAGTTGGCACATAGCAAGAGCTGGATGATGTGTTCAATGAATGGACACGAGGAAATAGGAAAGAGTTGGGCATCTAGTTAGAAACCCTCAGCTAATCCTGGTCTTTATTATGGTTAAAGATGCTGCTGGCATTCCTGCTATAGTCAGTCCACATTGCTGTCATCTTGCAGCAGTACTGCAGAAGAGGAGGGTGATGATGTAGGCCATGGGCAATACAAGGGCTCAAAACATTTCTCCAGGAACAGTCCTCTGAGCACCAAGGTGCCCTCCTAACCAAAATTAAGGTACCAAGGACCACTAAAGAAAGAAACACTAGAGATGAGAGCCATGAAATCAACAGCAAACAAACAGACAAAATGCAGCTGGGATTCCAAGTAACAACTAATAAATAATAATGCTATGCATTATGCTCATTATTGCATCCCTTATAAGGTAGGTATTATTTACAGGTGAGGAACTGAGATTCAAGGAGGCTGAATAACCCAGTAAGTACGTGGTAGAGTCAAGATTTAAATCTAGGGAGCTTCATCCTAGAGCCTATGTTGTCAACTACCATGTGAGAAAATGGTTAAACACAATCACTGGAGAACAAAATAAGTTAACTAGAAAAGATTAAGTAGTAGGTACAAATGAGATAGAAGCCCAAAATGAGATCTAGTCTTCCCTCTTTGAACCCTAAAGATCTCAGAGTACAAGTCAGAAATTAAAAGGCTGTGGGCTACGGATCCTCCCCAAGCCCCAAGCCTGTGGCTAATGCAGTAGGAAAAATCATCATTTTTAAATAGGAAAGAAGTGACCTCCTGGTTGAAATGGTGAATGAGATCTTGACATTTACAGCAACCTGGATGGGCATAGAGGATATTATGCTAAGTGAAATAAGTCAGGAAAAGACAAATACTATATATATAATTTCATTTACATGTGTAATCTAAAACAAAACAAAACAATGAATAAAGAAACAAAAGCAGAAACAGACCCATAAATACAGAGAACTGATGGCTGCCAATGGGGGAGGGGTGTAATGTGTGGGGGGAGTGGGTAACATGGGTGAAGGGAAGTGGGAGATACAGGCTTCCATTTTGGGGATGAATAAGTCACAGGGATAAAGGCACAGCACAAGGGATATAGACAATGGTATTATAATAGCATTGTATGGTGACAAATGGTAGCCACGTTTGTAGTGAGCATGCCATAGGTTATAAAGCTGTCAAATCACTGTTGTACACCTGAAACTAATATAATAGTATCAACTATACTTTAATTTAAAAAAACCACACACACACACACACACACAAAACCAAAATACATACAAGCAAAAATTTAAAAAAATTTTGGATAAAATATAGGATAATATAGGAGAATAGTTTTTTTATATGAAAAGGTTTTTTGAAGATTTATTTATTTTAGAGAGAGCGAGCAAGAGAGAGAGGGTACATGAGCATGCACATGGAGGGAAGGGCTGGGGGAGAGAATCTTCAAGCAGACACCCTGCTGAGCATGGAGCCCAGATTGGGGCCCTATCTCATGACCCATGAGATCATCACCTGAGCTGAAAACAAGGGTCAGACGCTCAATCAACGGAGCCACTCAGGCTCCCCCATAAATTTTTTTTAAATAAAATTGTATGGGTGTTTCCAGTAACTGATGCATTTTTTGATCCTAGCAGTTGACACACAGCAGGAGTTGGATGATGTGTTCGTAATACATTCATTCATGCCTGAGGAAAAAAGCTATCAGGCTCTATTTGTTTTCCTTATGATATTCTTACAGTTTTTTTTTTTAAAGATTTATGTATTTATTCATGAGAAACATACAGAGGCAGTGACACAGGCAGAGGGAGAAGCAGGCTCTCCAGGGGCCTGCTGTGTGACTCAATCCCAGGATCTCAGGATTACAACTGGAGCCGAAGCCAGAGGCTCAACTACTGAGCTCCCCAGGTGCCCCTATTCTTATAGTTTTTAATCCATACTAGTTACAGTGATTGCAAATCATGTTCATTCTCCTGCCAGAAACATCATTAGATCCAAATACTCAGCCCACACTGATGTGACACTACTTGGAGATACCAAGCAAAGGGCAGAATGCTGAAGGAGGTCCTGGAGACTTCCCTTTCTTTCAGTTCAAACAGTTTCCAGGGGATTATGCTATTTAAGAAATGCTATGTTAAGGTGAAGCAGGTAGGAGACCCTCCATTGTTTCTGCTTTCCTCTACTTCCAGCTGGGACCATGTTACTGAGTGTGTGCTTGGCACATAGTAAGTCCAAATAGACTTCAATAGAAGTTACCTCAATAAGAGTCAGTTTTGGGGCAGCCCGGGTGGCTCACTGGTTTAGCATCACCCTCAGCTCAGGGTGTGATCCTGGAGACCTGAGATCCAGTCCCACATGGGGTCCCTGCATGAAGCTTGCTTGTGTCTCCGCACCTCTCTCTCTCTCTCTCTCTCTCTCTCTGCCTCTGTCTCTCAAGAATAAATAAAATCTTTAAAAAAAGAGTTTTTGATTGAAGGTATCATACACGATGTTAATATTTTTAAACTATTTAATCAATCAGTGTGACTATATGGATGTTAAGGCTGATTTGTGGCTGTCTCTTTGTTTACAGTTTTGCCAGATCTCATTCTTTCCTTCTTTCCTTCTTTCCTTCTTTCCTTCTTTCCTCCCCTCCCCTCCCCTCCCCTCCCCTCCCCTCCCCTCTCCTCTCCTCTCCTCTCCTCTCCTTTCCTTTCCTTTCCTTTTATTACCAAGAAATATCCTAATGGCAGCTGAGAGGGAGAGGGGAAATTGAAGCTCTAAAGAAAGAAAAGATGGGGCAGGACAGAGCCCGATCATCTATCCTAAATCTCCTTCCTAAGAACTCCTCCCCAGGAACAAAAGACCCTGGCCAACTGACTTCTGCAGAGAAATTCCCTGAACTTTACACATGCTACTTATGCTGAAACAACAAAGGAACTCACATAGTAAGGGTCAAGGCCAACCAGGAAGGCTTAGCCCCTGCAATTGTGAATGAGCTCTGTATTCAGAAGCTAGTGGCAACAGGCTGCCCGGTCCTTTAAAAACTTTTCCATTACGGTCTATAGTGTCTTAAAAAAGTAACTGCTCATATTAGGGGCCCCTGGGTGGCTCAGTCGGTTAATTGTCCAACTCTTGATCTCAGCGCTATGAATTCAAGCCCCATAGTGGGCTTCACATTGGGTTGGGTGTGGAGCCTACTTAAAAAAACAAAAGAAAAAAAAAAGTAACTGCTCTCATTATGCCACTGTTTGCTTATTTGCATTATTTTATATCACATCTGAACACATGGAACTTTTAATGAGCTCACAATGCAACAGGGCTAAGGGGTACCTGAGAAGTGCCTGCTGAATGAATAAACAAGCCACAGCCTGTTTCTGAGTACACAAAGTACTCAGGGAAACAATATATGGATATATATGGTTTTCCCATCATTCAAGCATATAAAGGTGCAGATCTCTGCTTTAGTGCCAAGTGCTGAGTGCAGAGGGCTCTCTGTGTGTCCTAGTACCTGAGTAAGGATATCTGAGTAAGGACCATGTGGCCACTGCAAGGTCAGGTGGTGCTATTCACAAAGACTGCATAGGGGAGTCGGCTGGTCAATCACTTCTTATCCAGTTACCACAGGAAAGAGCTAGAAGAAACGTGTGGTTATTTTCCCAGGAGGACATGGGGGTCATTTTGGGCCAAACAAACACCATGGCTTAAGTTCTATATCCAGGCATTTTCCTACTTTCAAACCACTTTTGACACTTAATAATGTCGCTGTTAAGAAATGTAAACAATCCTTTTAGACTATGTTGCAACCATGAGAAGAATACTTATCTGAACATTTCTGATGGAAAATACTACTCTCACTACAGTGGCATCAAAATAGTCCTTGAAGGAGGGCAGGAGGCATATCTGCTGTTAGGCTGGCAGCTCTAGTGTCCTGTAAAGAATGCTGCTGGGCTTCAGATTCTACCAGTCTAGCTAACTCTATGATTTCAGCCAAAACAAATTCTACCCGATGTACCCGTAGCCAGAAACAAATAACCTACTTAGAGATATCACACAAAAATATTGTAGCTATTTGCAGGAGCTCAAATAATTAAAGCATGGATATAATCATGAGCATGGTTGGCCAAAAGTAATAATCAACTTTTTAATAACTGGTATTTTAAAATTAAAATTCTCTCTAATAGCAACAACTGAACTATGTGCATCACTACTAAATAGTTCATCTATGTGGTTCTTAAAATCCAAGCTGAACATTTTGACCAATTGCTTCTAAAACACAGGACTCTAATACAGAAAAAAAGGCAGTGCTATTACATGTTTAATGCCATTCCACAGACAGGCATACATGGATGGCTAAGCCAAGCCCTTGGCAATAACAACTATTAGAATGTAGCTTCTTCAATTTCAATCAAAGTCTTCCATGGATACTGGAGTATTCAATTGTTCAATTGTTGAGACAGCCGGGTTAAATTAATATATGGCAAAATGAATTATTCACTATGAAAATTCACTATGATTCTCTATTCTACTCAAATGGAAAATTTAATCTTATTTTCTTCCTATTATTAAAAACACAACAGTCATGACATGCAAGTAAAGATAATGGAGCTGGAAAGTTCTTTCTCATTTCCCAGGGACTAGGACAAATGCACTGTGTTTTCTTTCAACGACAGTGAGGAAAGAGACAAAGTTCAGTTAGTTGGCCAGAGAGGATATGGAGTTGCAATTCACATGCCATTTTGCCCTGTCTGTTAGGATCGTTTCCTAATTCTGGATTGCACAAGCAAAAAAAAAAAAAAAAAAAAGTATTACAACACAGATGAGAGAGTGAGAAAGAAATAAGATGCACATCTTAAACTAACTTCAAAGACAGGCGCATTTGTTACCTCCCCGCACAGGCACTGCTTATGGATCACAATCAAAGCAGGTAAGAACCTCTGGCTTTGTTACTGTACGTTAGAAATAACTGAAGAGAATAAGTGAAAAACATCACTGCCTCACAAAGAGGAAAGAACAGACTTAAAGGACCTCCCTATTTACCAGTAACCCCTTCCCCAGGGCCTCCCACTCTTCCCAAATACTTAGACCAGACCAACAGTGACCCAGAGGCAGTGACTCGAGAAGGTTATTTGTATCTGATTGTAACACCTTCTTAAATGAAACTCACCTAAAAGTTAGAGACTCTTTGATATTGGAGACAGATTTATAGCACCCCAAACCTTGTGCTAGTGGAAGAAGCGGGTTCATATCCCTCATAAGGAAAATGAGTGAAACACAACTCAATCTCAGGTTGATGGGTTTTCAAGAAGTAAACTTTAGGCATACCTTCAGTCCTAAAGTCAATAATTAAAATATAATGTTTCTAGTGAAAGCTGGTGAGGTGCAAATTTTTTATCTGATGTCTAAAACTGTCCTGGTTTTATTCTTGATGCCTACAGGAGAAGAATCCCCAGTCAGGAGCCATCAGGCCGAGAGCTGCCACATGTTCGCCCAGTGCCATGAAGGTCCTGTGACACAAGACAGATCCTGAGAGTGCTCCGCAGCTCAGAAATACTCTGCCCACAACAGGCATAAATTACTGAAAATTATATAGTTCAGTTTCTCAATTTTAACAAATTTAAAAAGTACTGACAACCTACTTAGTGGCCTAATTCTTGGGAAGTATCTCAATCTAGACAATCTCTAGAAGTTTTCCAACATTACTCCAAAATAAACCCATACCCATACTTCAGTGTAAAAAGGACGTGGAGCCTAGGAAAAGTGCAGGAACAAGACTGAAATAAAGCTTACGATGTTCTCCTGTTCCACTCTGAAACAAACAGGTCTACTTTATTAAGAGATGTTCTGAACCATGTGCAGAGAGAAATCAACAGAGTTCAAGACTTGTGGCACCTTTCTCTCTCTGGTACAAGCACAAGAGCGTAGATTTCCTGCCTACAACTAGCCACCCTTTCTCTGCAACAGTGACATTCTCATCCTGCAATGCAATCCACAATAGAAGGAAAGGCACAAAACTAGATCAGGAAAGTAGCAGGATGTGTGGCAACAAGGCAAAATCAATAATAACAGAAAACCAACAAAGGACATGAACAACGGGGCAGCCTCAGTTTCTAGAAGCTGTATGGGTATGGAAGTATGAGCATTCTGGGATGGGATTACTGGGTTGCACTCTGTCGTTTGGCAAGTTGAATTTCTCTACCCCCAGCAACCCCAAAGCAACACAGCTTGTTATAGAACATTTATAAAAGGTAGTGAAGACTCACTCATAATCCTGCAATCTAGTGATGAGCAATGCAACATGTTAATCTCTACTCCTTATAAAATACACATACACACACATGATTGTAAACAAAGGCAGGATTGTTGCAAGGTGATTGTTTAGAATTATCTTTATTCCTAGTACTGGACATAAAAAGATATAAAGTTCTTTAAATGAATACTACTGACTCCTTTTCCCCTGAACTCTCTGCCTCTCTGAAACTTGCCCAGTCCTCTTCTATTTCTATTTCTATTTCTATTCAAGGTCTTCTCTAAGAAGCCCCCTTTGAGCATTTCAGCCTGTACTAATCTGTTTAGCATCTATAGGGCTCACTGAGTATCCTGTTCAGTTGTGTTCTGTATTGCAAAGGCACTTCTCTCAAGAACACCATGAGCCCTTTAGTGTGAAAACTTCTGGAGTCTTTACATCAAGCACCCTCTTAAGCAATTAAACTGACTTTTTTTTTTTTTTAAGATTTCATTTATTTATTCATGAGAGACAGAGAGAGAGAGAGAGAGAGAGAGAAAGAAAGACAGAGAGAGGCAGAGACACAGGCAGAGGGAGAAGCAGGCTCCATGCAGGGGGTCCGATGTAGGACTCAATCCCGGAACTCCAGGATCATGCCCTGGGCTGAAGACGGTGCTAAACCGCTGAGCCACCAGGGCTGCCCCAAACTGACCCTTTTGTGAAAAGTTGCTAAACAGAATTGGGGAGGTGCTCATAAGCTGCCACCCTCCCCAGAAATTCAAGACAACTCAGTGTAAATTGATTGATTCTTAAAGATTTTATGTATTTATTCATGAGAGACACACAGAGAGAGGTAGAGACATAGGCAGAGGGGAGAAGCAGGCTCCCTGTGGGGAGCCTGATGTAGGACTTGATTCTGGGACCATGACCTGAGCCAAAGGCAGACACTCAACCACTGAGCCACCCAGGCGTCCCTCAGTGTAGCTTTAGTATGTAATTCAGCATAGTTCTTTTGTCAGTAAAGGTAACTTTCTTAACTGTCATCACTGCAGTCTGAAATCTATATGCTTTCTAAACAAACTTTCTATCACTAGATGCTCATGTTGTTCAAATAAGTGGAGTGTTTGGTCAACTGAAAAAACATTCTTAAAATTCTCTTTCATAGGCTGGGAAATTTTTCTCTGATTTTTCAAACATCTTCACTGGAAAATGTCTCTGTAGCGGTTCCTCCATTATCCAAATTATTTCTCCCTGTTATTCATACTGTGACCCACTAACACATATTCTCACCACTAAACATCTTTTTAAAAAGACACCTTGTGTCCTGACCAAAATAGATGAATTTGGGAAAGCCTGGTATTTCAAATATAGAACAGTATTTTTAGCTAAGAGTGTTGACTGGCTTACCAGGGAAATCCTTCAGTGAATCCACGGGTTCCTTATATGGTTGGGGTGGCCATCATCACCAAACTTTCTGGCTCTAAATGACATTCTTATTTTAGTTCTGACTCAGCCAAGGATACCTCACTGAACACTGACCTTCAGCTAAGTTGGGAGAAGAAGCCAACAGGAGTTCTTATTTTGTGAATAAGCTTAACATAAGGTCTGCTTTCCTCAATAAGATAAAAGAAAATGAGAGTTTCAGTATGGAAGGACAGAAAAAACCCACTGTACTCAAGTCAAATGAAAACAATCCTTTCAAACTTAAATCTATATATCTTTCATTTTCAGTTGTTTTCTTTTTAACATAGAACATATTTTACATATATTTTATTGCATTAAACAATATTTGAAAATATTGGACAGGATTAAGTAGAAGAACTGAAAAATATTTTTTTGCAACCTTTAAAAAGGCTTCTTTTCTTTCATTAACTTCAAATTTTGTGAAGTGCATACAGAGAGACAAGGAATTGTTTTAAATACCATAAGAATTACTATTAATGTGATCAAAAGATGTGGAGATGATATAAGGTCACAGGAGGCCTGAGCATCTGATGGTGTCATTGTAAGTCTATCTGGTACTCAGCTAGAGCTTCAGTTCTCCCAGGTGTCTTCTGCATATACCTCTTCTTCTTCTGGATCCTGTCCTCAGCTCTTCTCTCTCCCCATTGAGCTCACCATTCTCTGGCACAGAATGAAGTCTGGGTTTTTTAAAGTGGTTTACCAGTTTAGGTAGGAAGCTCTTGGTTCTGATCCTTTAGCTCTTTTCAAAGAGACACATTCATGAGTCCAGCAGTAATATATAAGAGTATGATCATTATGACTATAAACAGACCCCTCATTTCCTGATGGAAGATTATTGGAATATTTTTGGTATGCTGATGATGGGAAAGTGGTCTTTTTCCGCCGCTTGCCTCTGGTCCTGGGGCCTTTCAGCAGAGGGCGCTAGAGAGACCAACCGGAGGAAAAGGTTTTTGCATGCCGTTCCTTGCATGCTCCCTTGGCAAGCTCCTGGGAGCAGAGCCTTCTCCATTACAGCCTCCAGCAGCACACACAGCTTCTTCAGCATCCAGGTTGTGTAGGTATGACAGCCAAAAGCAGCCAGTTGGCAAGCAGCTTGTCTGGTGGAAGTGCCTAGTGGTTCTGCAGCAGGACACCTCTGTCTCCTGCAGTGAGTGGCAGCCCACAGCACTCTGACCGCCCCCCTACCTGGCCTCTCCAACCACCCTGCCCACCTCCCCCATTCTCAGCAGTTCTGGAATGGAGCATCTTGTGGCATCCTGTATGGAGGGTCTCCCACAAATTCAGATTTCCAGCATGTTTCACTGGTGTGGCATCATAGCAATTTCTCTGCTACTCCCATGAGCAATGAATGAGTCTTGGGTGGGGAGGAGGGCTCCTCCTCGCTAGCTCTCTTTAGCCCTGGAGTGGTAGCTTCTGCTTATAGCTACTATTCCTGTACTCTTAGCATTCTTTTTATTTCTTACTAGCCAATCCCTTACTACTGCAAACCTCTGTTGGAATTAACTCTTTTTATGTTTTTATTAAACCTTGCTCCTTCAAATTACCGTGTGGTTTTTCTCTTCTAATTGGATCCTGACTGAACCTCGGCTGATCCGCGGCCAAAGTCAGGACTCTTAACTGACTGTTATTAGACCTTGTAGGATCCTTTATCCAATATGAGGCATTTGTCTCACTTAAAACAACGTGCCTGCATATGAAACTAGAAAGGGACAGGAGGAGTGGATTATAACATAAAAAAGCCCAGCATAATAAAATGACCAGTTAGATGAGAGTTCAAACCATCTGACTTTACTTTGTTTCTCCATGCCAACAAATAGACTCCCTACTTAACTCGGGGCAAGCAAGAGGCAAGAGTTCTCTACTCTCCTCACCTGCCCAGTAGAGAACATGCATCCCTTCCCATAAGCACTCTCTAGTACAAGGGACTTGTTTGGGGACCAATTTGGGTTCTTACCGTATTTTCACACTAGGTATTAACACAGGAAAGAGACAAAAACAAGGGGACACACCTCCGTTTTGGTCCTCAAGAAACAAAAGATCACAGTAAAGGAATCCATGTCACCTTGTGGTCAAGGAGCCCACCTGTGGCCACAGCCAGAAAGCACAGGTCCCGGATGGCCTGAAATGCCAGCCCTGCGAGGCCCCCAGGCCTACACCACGTTTCTGGGCTTCCACAGTTTCTGAAGGTTCAGGCAGAATCTAAAATGTGACATAATATTCTAAACAACTTCCGTCATAGAATGTGCTAAGAGATGACACATTATTACTATTACTATTACTTATTACTATCTCTTCTGTCGTCTCCTCATCTGCCTCACTTTCAGGCCCCATATATACAGAAGCTGAACCGAATGGTGGTCACAAGAAACAGGCAGGAGTCACTGAACTGTGAGTGCTGCAGGAAACATGGCAGCAGCCCAGCCCCGAGGTCCTTCTTTCCCTTCCCTTTACAGACATCCTGGTAGCAGCTGTCTGCAGCCCTAAACAGGCTAGTGATGGACCAACTTCACAAGAGCTGTCTTTGTTCAGCCTGCCCTCCACCCCCCATTCTTGCAGGACTCCTTGAGGACACTGCTCACTGCTCCCTCCTCCTCCTCCAGCATGGCCTCTATCTGCCACAAAGAGACTAGAGACATTATCTAGTTTCCATCCAACCACAAACCTTCCAGAAATACTATTTCTGAAGAACAATGTACAAGAGAGAAATCAAGAAAAAGGCTTGGGGAGAGAAACAATACCATGGAGCTCGCAGACACTATTTCAGTTACTTTAATATAATTGAGGTTTACACATGTGTACGTGCACACATGTGTGTGCGTTTTGTCTTTTAATATTTAATTACTTAATGATATTAAGTGAAACTTAAACCTTCCTGGTGGTAGGGCATGGAGACTCCTGCTCTAATCCTTTTACAAACAGAACTGATTCCAAAGGTTTCAGTTTAGGACAGCAAACGTGTACTTGGAAGACCATGCCTATCCAAACCTTAACAAACATAGCAACAAGTGCTTTTTCGCAACGGTCTGCCACCAGAACACAGGTGTCGTGAAAACCACGGCTAAACCTAAACCAAAATGGGAAAGGAAAAGACTCACGTCAACATCATCGTCATTGGACACATGGATTCAAGCAAGTCTACTGTTACTGGCCATCTGATCTACAAATGTGGTGGGATCAACAAAAGAACTATCGAAAAATTTGAGGAGGCTGCTGAGGTGGGAAAAGGCTCCTTCAAGTATGCCTGGGTCTTGGATGAACTGAAAGCTGAACGTGAACGTGATATCACCATTGATATCTCCCTGTGGAAATTTGAGACCAGCAAGTGTTATGTGACCATCATTGATGCCCCAGGACACAGAGACTTTATCAAAAACATGATTACAGGCACATCTTAGGCTGACTGTGCTGTCCTGATTGTTGCTGCTGGTGTTGGTGAATTTGAAGCAGGTATCTCCAAGAATGGGCAGCCCCGTGAGCATGCCCTTCTGGCTTACACACTGGGTGTAAAACAAGTAATTGTTGGTGTTAACAAAATGGAGTCCACTGAACCACCCTACAGGCAGAAGAGATACAAGGAAATCATTAAGGAAGTCAGCACCTACATTAAGAAAATTGGCTACAACCCCAACACAATAGCATTTGTGCTATTGGAATGGAATACATGCTGGAATGTATGACATGCTGGAATGGTGACATGGAATGGTGACGTGCTGGAGCCAAGTGCTAACATGCCTTGGTTCAAGGGATGGAAAGTCACCCGTAAAGATGGGAATGCCAGTGGAGCCACTGCTTGAAGCTCTGGATTGCATTCTGCCACCAACTGGTCCAACTGATAAGCCCTTGCGTCTGCCTCTCCAGGACGTCTACAAAATTGGTGGTATTGGTACTGTCCCAGTGGGTTGAGTGGAGACTGGTGTTCTTAAGCCTGGCATGGTGGTCACCTTGCTCCAGTCAATGCTACAACTGAAGTAAAGTCTGTTGAAATGCACCATGAAGCTTTGAGTGAGGCTCTTCCTGGGGACAATGTGGGCTTCAATGTCAAGAACGTATCTGTCAAAAATGTTCATCGTGGCAACATGGCTGGTGACAGCAAAAATGACCACCAATGAAAGCAGCTGGCCTCACGGCTCAGGTGATTATCCTGAACCATCCAGGCCAAATCAGTGCTGGATATGCACCTGTGCTGGATTGTCACACAGATATTACTTGCAAGTTTGCTGAGCTGAAGAAGACAGATCGTCGTTCTGGAAAAAAGCTGGAAGATGTCCCAAGTTCTTGAAATCTGGGGATGCTGCCATTGTTGATATGGTTCCTGGCAAACCTATGTGTGTTGAGAGTTTCTCTGACTATCCTCCTCTGGGCCGTTTTGCTGTTCGTGACGTGAGACAGACCGTTGCTGTGGGTGTCATCAAAGCAGTGGACAAGAAGGCAGCTGGAGCTGGTCAAGTCACCAAGTCTGCCCAGAAAGCTCAGAAGGTTAAATGAATATAATCCCCAATACCTGCCACCCCAGTCTTAATCAGTGGTGGAAGAACAGTCTCAGAACTGTTTGTGTCAATTGGCCATTTAAGTTTAATAGTAAAAGACTGGTTAATGATAACAATGCATCGTAAAACCTTCAGAAGGAAAGGAGAATGTTTTGTAGACCATTTTTTTTTTTTTTTTTTGGTGCATGTGTGGCAGTTTTAAGTTATTAGTTTTTAAAATCAGTACTTTTTAATGGAAACAACTTGACCAAAAATCTGTCACAGAATTTTGAGACCCATTAAAACAAAAGTTTAATGAGAAAAAAACAAAACAAAACATTGCAACATGTAAAACAGAACAATCCCTTTTCACGGCATAAATAAGGAAGCAAAATATCATCAAAACTAACTTGGTACCAGGTCAAATTATAAGCTGGGAAAATAGAGCAGAATAATTGAGTTCTCAAACAGCCTGGAATATAGGAAAGCAAATCATATGACGACATGCTGAGAATGGTTCACATAAAGTAATTCAGTATGGCCTGAATATAAGTAAAAGCTGTCTAAAACAACAACAACAAAAAAACAAAACAAAACAAACAACAACAAAAGAGCTGTCTAGCCCTCGAATGATCGTATCTGTGATGGTTGCATCAAAAGTCAATGATCTGCCTCTATTAAAAGTGGCAGTAATTTCTATATTTCCACAGATAGCAACATTCCAGACTAGTAGAGACAAATGACTACATGTTTATTTCAAGAAACAGTTTTATCTAAAATAAGGGAAATAATTCTGTGTTAAAGGATAAATGAAAAACAAACACCAAATCAATTGCTATGAGTTAAGATGCTGCCAAAAGTGAAGAGACAGAACCACTAATATTTTAAAAGGGCAAACCCAAATTTTATACGGCTGTCATGATAAACATTTAAGTCATACGGGATGCACGAATACTTTCAGGGACAGAGGGGGAAGGGATACGGAAGGAAATCACGTGGTATAGTTTATTACCCTGAGCATAAATATAATCAGTGCTCAATATTATAATGGCTCAAAAAAGTAATGCCAGTGTTTTCTCATCCAGAAATCGATTTGTAGGCTTAGGATGCAGGTACAGATTGCCTCTAGGTACACCGCTTATATAAACACAGATGAACATTTACCTTCCCTTTTACTTAATGTTTCCATGTAAAGGTTGACAGCCTGAGTCATTATTACAGAGCCCAGAGGCCATAACCCCAGGGATCACGTTTAGCTCTGTAGAAGCAGTTTCAGACACTCAGGCCATGATTCATATTTTGGTTCTTTAGTAACTTTTGCATTTCCTCTTACATTTTTTTTTAAAGATTTTATTTATTTATTCATGGGAGACACAGAGGCAGAGACACAGGAAGAGGGAGAAGCAGGGTCCCTGTGGAGAGCCGAATGCAGGACTCAATCCCAGGACCTGAGCCAAAGGCAGATGCTCAACCTCAACTGCTGAGCCACCCAGAAGCCCCTCCCTCTTACATTTTCAAGACTGAAGAGGCAGAGAAAGAAGCTGGAGGCTTTTCTGCAGCTCATTTACCATTCATTTGACCCAAAACATCATTTGTGCTATAAAGTTTGGCACTGCCTGGCAAGAAACAAACTGTCCTAAACCATGAAAATTCTGAGTACATGCTCCCTTGGGTATTTCTTGATTTCATCATACTTTTTGAAAATCTTGCTTTTTTTTTTAAAGATTTATTTATTTATTTGCATGAAAGAAAGAGGAGGGGCAGAGAGAGGGGGAGAATCTCAAGCTGATTCCTCCCTGAGGAGCCCTGAGATCATGAACTGTGGTGAAATCAAGAGTCAGATGCTCAACTGACTGAGCCACCCAGGTGCCCTGAGAATCTTGCACATGTTAAGTGGCTCCAGCACTTAACTTTTAACAAGATGTCTTTCAAGGGAGAGAAGGTGGCTGAATTCCAACAAATTACTAACAGGTACTCAGGAAGCAAAGTAGAACGTTTCTCTCTTCAAAGAAAGAGAAACAAACATTCTGCTTTGCAAACATGTGTCTTCCCAAATAGTAAAAATGAAAAGTGTCTAGTTATTTGATATTCAAAATGAAATACAATAAATCTTTGAGTATCTCTAAATCTGTTAATTATTCAGTTGGCAAGTGGAGAAACTCAAGCTCTTAAAGTCAATTACTAAGTGGTGATACCAGATATTGGACCTAGTCTCTACTAACCCGGACTCGGAAAGCTTTCTTAGATGGCTCACATTTCATTAGCCAAACTGTTATTTTCAAAATAAACTTATTTGTTTCATTCTACAAATGAAACAAATCCATCTCTACCATGAAGGTAAGAGCAGTAAATGAGATGTTAAGTCTAATCTTTCCATACAAATTGTAAAAGGCTTAATAATGACCATAGGTAGACATCCTAGTTAAGATTAAGTGGCTCAGATCCCTTTCCACCCTCCTCCTCCCATCAACCTCCAAATCTCAAGTCGGAGCCACAAATGCAGAAATCCTGGTTGGGTTTATATATCACTGACAGGCAAGTAGCTGACAGGCTGTTGTTATGGATGTTGGACAAGGCACAACCACTGATAAGCCCAGTAAGGGATGAATTTTAATGTGATAGTTACATATGAGGAGGGAAAGGTTAAAATTATGTCACTTACCATAATATAAATCAAACAATTATAATTATTGAAAACTTGTTTTTTAAAAAAAGATGTTATTTATTCATTCATGAGAGACAGAGAGAGAGGCAGAGACACAGGCAGAGGGAGAAGCAGGCTTCCTCTGTGGAGCCTGATGCAGGACTCAATCCCTGAACCCCAGGATCACAACCTGAGCCGAAGGCAGATGCTCAACCACTGAGCCACACAGGCGTCCCATTTATTGAAGATTTCAAATACATATTAAACTAGTGGGAATAGTAAGATGAATCCCATCAAACCCAAGTCAACGCAAAAAGTTAGAAACCATGATCGATTTTTGTTTTATCTATTCTTCAACTATAAAGTATTTTGAAGTAAATTTCATACGTATCATTTGATCCATAAATTCTTCAGCATATAACAATACATATTTAAACTCTTATTTCCTACAGGGATATAATGTAAATTATATTACAATGTAATGTAAATTTTGAAGGAGGCTCAGTAGAGAGATGCTTGATTTCCACTATTTCAAAATTACAGACTGTTAGAAGTATAAGCAGGCTGTCCTCCACCAGCTTTCAGCAGCTGCCACAGGGCTGGGGGAAGGTTCAGGAAAAGAATCCGGTCTAGCCATCCCACCCCTTTCCTTCTCATCACTTCCACAGAGCATCACTGCTTTTGTTCTATACACCACAGTGCCCAGGGAAATCCTGTCTGGAAAATATGATTTTTTTGAAAAGCTTCTGATTGGACCTTCTATTCCTTTTCTCAGATTTTCAGATACTTGTTTTTTTGTTTGTCTTATTTTGTTTGGTTTGGATTTTTTGGGGTTTTGTTTTTGCTCTGTTCCTATGAAAACTGGAAGCTGTAAATACATGGACTGGTTTTCTGAAATGGTCTGATATTTTACCACTTCTATTATGAGTGAAAACTAATTCACTGGTATATACCAGTTTTTGTTTTTTTTTTTAAGATTTTATTTATTTATTCATGAGAGAGACAGAGAGAGAAGCAGGCTCCATGCAGGAAGCCCAATGTGGGACTCGATCCCGGGACTCCAGGATCACACCCTGGGCCAAAGGCAGGCGCCAAACCGCTGGGCCACCCGGGGATCCCCTGGTATATATCAGTTTTAACTGGTAATTGAGTTGATCAATCTCAGTTGCTATTTCTCTATATAAAGCTCAGAAGACCATCCTAGGCTCATTCATAGAGAAGCATTTGCCTAGAAACCACCCTGTAAATCCTTCTTTTTTTCCCTCAAACATAGCTGAAACATTACAAATAAGTAGCCCACATGTAAGCTGTGGCTTCTTTCTATTCCCATGCATACTCATATTTCTTCCCTATAATATTGTCATTCCCATTATACCCCTAAGGAATCAGAATTCTGACAATAAAATATACTATTTCATCTCAGTAGCATTCAACGATGCCTTAAGTAGCTGTTAATAGCAGATGGCAATATAAAGATGTCGAAAGGTGACCGTAGTAAGTTTCTGCTGAATTGCAGAGTTGATTATGGTGGCCACAAAACCTATCAGTATCGAACAGACATTTTTCCAAAGAAGACAAACAGGTGGCCAACAAACACATGAAAAGATGCTCAACCTCATTAATCAGGGAAACTGCAAATCAAAACCACAATGTGATATCACTTTACACCAATCAGAATGGCTGTTATCAAAACAACAAGAAATAACAATTTGTTGGTGAGGGTGTGGAGAAAGGCACTTGTGCCTATTAGTGGGAATGTAAACTGGCACAGTCATTTTAGGTAATAGTATGGAGGTTCCTCAAAAAATTAAAAATAGAAGTACCATATGACCCACTAATTCCACTTCTCAGTATCTAGTCAAAGAAAACAAAAACACTAGTTTAAACAACATATGAATGGATATCTTTATCTTGCTATTTGTGACAACATGGATGGACTTTTAGGGTATTATGCTAAGTGAAGTCAGACAAAAAGACAAATACCATATAATTTCACTTATATGTGGAATCTAAAAAACAAATAACATAAAAAACAGAAATAGACTACATAAATACTGAGAACAAAATGATGGTTGCTAGAGGGGAAGAGGGGATGGACAAAAAAGGCTGAAGAGGATTAAAAGGTACAAACTTTCAGTGGTAAAATAAACCACAGGGATGAAAAGTATAGAATAGGGGATATAATCAATAATATTATAATCATATTGTATTGTAACAGATGGTAACTACATTTACATGGTGAGCATTTAGTTATGTATATGATTATTGAATCACTATGTTGTATACCTGAAACTCAGAATATATTGTATGTCAATTATACTTCAAAAAGTTTTTTTTAAATTTTTATTTATTTATGATAGTCACACAGAGAGAGAGAGAGGCAGAGACATAGGCAGAGGGAGAAGCAGGCTCCATGCACTGGGAGTCCGACGTGGGATTCGATCCCAGGTCTCCAGGATCGCGCCCTGGGCCAAAGGCAGGCGCTAAACCGCTGCGTCACCCAGGGATCCTGTCAATTATACTTCAATAACAAAAAATTTAAAAAGCCTATCTATATTGCCTTATGCACATGTAATCAAAGAAGCATTAAAAAAACTTCTAAAACAGTCATGTTTTTAAAAGCCCCACCTATGTCATCTAATGACTTTAAATTTAGTTTGGAAAGAAAAACCCAAATACTCATTCTGATTTCACTACTTCTTCAATAAATGATCTAAACCAGTGCTTCCACAGTTCATTTCATTCATTTATTCATTCACAAATATTAACTGAACATCTACTAGTCTAAATTGTGCTAGTCACTAAATGAGTTAGACATTACTCCAGCCTGGATCTGACAGTCACCTGTTCACAGAAGGTATCTGATGCCATGAATACTGCAGAGCTTTGGAAATACCAGCAGCAACAACATATGAGAAATTGAGAAGCAGGAACGAGTAGGAAAACTAAGAAAAGGCAGCACTGGGGACATGAACAAAGGAGAAATCTTTAAGAAGGAAGCATTACTCATAATTTCAAAGGTGGGCAGCCCGGGTGGCTCAGCAGTTTAGCGCCGCCTTCAGCCCAGGGCGGGATCCTGGAGACCCGGGATCGAGTCCCATGTCAGGTTCCCTGCATAGAGCCTGCTTCTCCCTTTGCCTGTGTCTCTGCCTCTCTCTCTCTCTGTGTCTCTAATGAATAAATAAAATCTTAAAAAAAGAAAAAAATAAATGTTTATACTTTCAAAGGTAAGTAAAGGGAAAGTCACGTAATTTATGTGAGAGCCTTGGGACTGGGAGGTGGGCCCCCCCTCCTATGACAGATACTAATGAACAGTGTACAGTGTTATATATACTAATGAACTAAAGTACAGTGAACAGACTCACCACTCATGGATGCATGAGAGGGATGACCAGATAAAGGCTGCAAAGAGAGAAAACTTAACCTAAGGGCCTGGCTCTGGATCTGTGATGTGTGACCATAAGGGCCAGCTGGCCCAGCTTATCATCAGGGAATACAAGGAACCACAACATTGACAACAAGCTACCATAATTTTAATTTCTTCCTGCAACTCAGTGAACTTTTATAGAGTATTATGTAGAAACCACTGTAGAGGGAGAAAAAAAAACAGGGGGGAGTGCAAATCCCTCACAAATGATCAATGCACAGCTTTGCCTTCAGACATCTTAATTCAGCAAAGGAGCTGAGATGCATGTACAGCTGACAGTGATTTCAGCTACACTGTGTCCAACAGGACAGAGAAGCACATGGCACTGGGCAGGGGAACGGTGATGAGAAGCACTGGACTTGGGGTTGGAGAATTCTGGTCTGTCCCAGTCACACCTTTTGCTACTTGGGCAAAGGCAGGATTAAACAAGAGAACATGTGAAAATGCCTAATAGTGCTAGGATCGTACAAGCTTTACAAGCTACTTTCTTTCCTGGGTTCCCTTTGATTTCATTCAACAAACATTTACTGAAGCCCCACAATAAAGTAGTAGGTGGAGGGGATCGCTGGGTGGCTCAGCAGTTT
The DNA here is from genome assembly GCF_048164855.1 of Canis lupus baileyi. Lineage (NCBI taxonomy): Eukaryota > Metazoa > Chordata > Mammalia > Carnivora > Canidae > Canis > Canis lupus. The sequence goes on from NC_132848.1 coordinate 37,952,582, forward strand.
GGCGCCTGCCTTTGGCTCAGGGCACCAGCCTGGAGACCCAGGATCGAGTCCCACCTCGGGCTCCCGGCATGGAGCCTGATTCTCCCTCCTCCTGTGTCTCTGCCTCTCTCTCTCTCTGTCTATCATGAATAAATAAATAAATCTTTAAAAAAAAATAAAGTAGTAGGCGGAAAGTAAAGTCAAGAAAGCTACAGCAGGATAGGCGTACACAGGAGAGGTGGGCATGGCATTCTCTTCATTCACAGAGTCAAGGGCACTGATGATATGGTCTAGAGAGTTGGAAAAATGGATTGTGAATGAAGGGAAACAAGGGCTGGTTTGACAACATGTCAACACTTAACCACCTGACTGACTTGGTGCTCTTATTCTCTATGCGATGTACATGGTTGGTCCTGATGCCCTAACTTAATTCCTTCCAGGTTCCCCAGGCTCAGTCAAGGGGCACAGCCCACCCCTTCCCGGCAGGCAGCCCCGAGGATGGCCCTGGAGACCCCACTTCCTGGAACCAACAAAGATTCTCTCCTTGATGAACTCCAGTCAGGCTCTTATAAGCTCGTTCTTACTGGACCCTGACTTCTGAGCTTACTCCAGTTTTACCAAAAGCCCCGTTAGGTCAGAGTAACTAACCTCCCACCCTTGCTATCTGCTCAGCCTCTCCAACTATTCAGGTTCCCTATCCTCTCCACCTCCCCACAGCTTTCAGCGAGAATGTCAGGTCAGTTTCGCCAGAATCCCCCCATACCTGTGATGTTTCTTCTCAGTAATTCTCTATCCACTGACCCCTACTCTGTTCCTGGGCTACGAATTCTACTTTTCCTCGCTGTATTTGGAGTTGAGCCCCATCTCACTCTGCCTGTGGGAAGCCCCACTGCAGTGGTCCCTACACTTATCTTGATCCTGAATAGTCTGCCTTATTGTTGTTTAACAGGTGTCACTGGATATTGTTTTTCTTTAACAATTTTCACAGCTTTGTAGAATGCCCTCATTTGCAGGGTAGGCTGGACTTACTGACTTGCTTCTCATGAAGGTATTACAGTAAAAGCAGTTAAGTCAGTTCTGAGATTTGGTTATAAAAAAGACTGTGGCTGCCATCTTGAGCTCTCTCCCTCTCCTGGATCACTCTCCCATTGAGCCTTGAAAAGACTACAGCCCTGACCAAAAGCTCAAGGGCAGTATCACAAGACCCTGAGCCAAAGCCACTGAATTAAGATGTACCTGGATTCCTCACTCACAGAAACTGTGGGATAACAAATGCTCATCATTTTAAAGCTATAGTTAGTAAATCAGTACCCACAGGCTAAATGTGGCTCACTGCTTCCAGAAATATAATTTTATTGGCACACACACAGCTCATTCACTTATGTATTTTCTACAGCTGTGTTCACACTACAACAGCAGAATTGAGTAGTTGGGACACGGAACGTATGGTGTGCACAACCCATAACATTTATTATCTGGCCCTTTACAAAGAAGTGTGCCACCTCTGGTTGCCCCTAAATTTGGGGGTAATTTGCTATTCAGTAATAGATAACTAATGCACGCTGATCCTGTAGCATCACAGCTATTCCTCTAGATATAGAATATTTTTTATTTCTCTCTGTAATTCTGTTTTTCCTACCATACACAAGGTTCCATATCAGCAAATAATGAATGTTTTAGTCAATTTCATATCCCCATTTCCGTGGCACATAGTAAGACCTTAATAAATGTAGACTGAACCAAGAATGTCTAGACAAATATATTTTACATACTAATGTGGGAAACATACAACCTAGAAATATATCCTTTAAATAAAATACATTACATTGAGAAAAGCCAAAATTACAAGTGGTGCTGAATAGCTACTATTTCCAGTTGAATCCGTTTTAAAGGTATTTGTTGAGTGCCACAAATGAAACAATGATTCTAGATCCAAGAAAACTATTATCTTTTAAACTGGCCATTCATTCATAAAAATATTTTATTTTTTTGAGAGAGAGAGAGCATGCTCATGACCTGAGCCGAAGGCAGACTGAACTGACTGAGCCACCCAGGCACCACTAAACTGGCTATACTTTTATAAAACCTCATTGTTTAAAATACCTGTATATCAGTTGCATCGGATACTTCCAAGATTATTGCCATTGTTTTATTTATTTATTTATTTATTTATTTATTTATTTATTTATTTATTTAATTTATGATAGTCACCCAGAGAGAGAGAGAGAGAGAGGCAGAGACACAGGCAGAGGGAGAAGCAGGCTCCATGCACCGGGAGCCCAACGTGGGATTCGATCCCGGGTCTCCAGGATCGCGCCCTGGGCCAAAGGCAGGCGCTAAACCGCTGCGCCACCCAGGGATCCCGCCGTTGTTTTAAACATGAAACAATATATTTTCCACCACCTGGAAGGCTTATTGAAAATTTCCAAAACACTGTAGAAATTTCAGTTTTATCCCAACAAATTCTGCATATCAGAATTAAAAACTAAAGTTGGCAGCAGTAACTGTCAAACATAAGTCAACATTCTACATGCAATGATTCACTGCAGCTTCCTATCTCATCTGGTTCCCTTCACATTCTGTTTGCCAGAGGCAGGAGGACAATATTATAGACAAAGATAAAACTTGGATATTCTTGCAATGTCCAATTTTAAGGAATATACTCATTATGACATATAAATGTAATACTTTTAGCTTTTTAAACCTGGATATTTTTTCTGGCAAATATCTATGAAGAAGAGGCTGAAAAATTCCATTTTTTGTTTCAATCTTATTATTTACAGGCAAGCACATGAGGTTAACCTTTACTTATACATTCAATGGTAAATTTTTAACTTTTAAGATATGATCAAGTATATTCAAAACTTCCACATAAGAAAACTTACTCTAAAACGTAAGTGAAGGACACCTGGGTGGCTCATTCAGTTAAGCATCAGCCTTTGGCTCAGGTCATGATCCCAGGACGTGGGTCCCACTAGGATGAGTCCCATTTTGGGCTCCCTGCTCAGCGGGGAGTCTGCTTCTTCCTTTCTCTATGCCCCTCCCCCCTGCTCATGTTCTCTCTCTCTCTCAAATAAATAAAATCTTAAAAAAAAAAAAAAAAAAAAACACCTAAGTGAAGCCCAAGTTTTGTGGTTAAGAGCTCATACTCTGAACATAGGACACAAATGGGTATGGCCCTGGGTTCAAACCTCAACTGCCCAAATTACCAATCATGTGCCTTTACAGAGAGTCCTTTCCTGTCTTGGAGGAAAGTGGGAAATCAGTGGCACCTCACAGGATTATTGTGAGGATTCAGTGAGGCTATGAAGCACTTACCACACAGCCAGAAAAGCACTAAATGGTATGAAAGGTCAAGGTGACTTTTAAAAACAGTTAATGAGTTTATAGTTATATGGGACATGTGTATTGATAATCTTACTGTAGGTTCGGGAAAAATTTTAAATAGGACACAAAAAAATACAAACTTTATAAACAGAAAAGAAAATCAAGTATCTTCTGCTTTTCAAAAGCTACTTACAAAAATAAGACAAGCTACAAACTGGGAGGAAACATTTGCAAAATATTTATCTGATGAAAGACTCTTATGTAGAATACAACAAACACTGTTCAAGCTTAATTCTATTAAGAAACATCCCAATAAAAGATGGGCAAAAATTCAACATTTTCCCAAAAATACATAGATTGCAAATAAGCACATGAATTGATGCTCAAATATATGAGTCATTAAGAAAATGCAAATTAAAACCACAATTAAAACACTAAAACACACCCTCAGAATGGTTAAAATTGAAAAGAAATTTACCAAACCAAGCGTTGGTGAGAATGCGGACAAATGGAACCCTCAGACACTGCTGGTGGAACTATAAATGGTACAATTTCTTTGGAAAGCATTTTAGAATTTTTTTTTCTTTTTCAATACTTAAAAAAAATCAGTGGCAGTCCTGAGGCTGACTCCCTGCTGAGATAGAGCCAGAGGACACTGAGATCTTGACCTGACCCGAAATCAAGGGTCTGCCACTTAACCTACTGAGCCACCCAAGCACCCCTAGACATCTCTCAAAAAACTTAATATACATAACCTAGCCAACAACCAGTCATTCCACCCAAGAGAAATGAAACTACATGTCCTAGGGGCACCTGGGTGGCTCAGTGGTTGAGCATCTGCCTTTTGGCTCAGGGCGTGATCCTGGAGTCCCAGGATTGAGTCCCTGCATCGGGTTCCCCACAGGGAGCCTGCTTCTCCTTCTGCCTATGTCTCTGCCTCTCTCTCTCTGTGTCTCTCATGAATAAATAAATAAAAATTTTTTAAAAAATTAAAAAAAGAAAGAAAGTACATGTCCTTGCAAGGACTCGTACAACAATGTTCACAGCAGCTTTATTTGTCATAGCCAAAAACTGGAACCAACTCAAATGTCAACCAACAAGCAACTGGCTAAACAGATTATAACCTTTCTGTAAGATGGAACATCACTCAAGGATACAACGGAATGGGCTGCTGATACAAGCAACAACATGAATGGATCTCAAACTAAGTATGCTGAGTTAAAAAGCCAGTTAAAACAGAGAAAACATTATTGTATGATTCTATTTTATTTTTTATTTTTTTTTAAAGATTTTAAAAATTTATTTATTCAGAGAGAGAGGCAGAGACACAGGCAGAGGGAGAAGCAGGCTCCATGCAGGGAGTCTGACGTGGGACTCGATCCTGGGTCTCCAGCATCACACCCCGGGCTGAAGGTGGCACTAAACCGCTGCGCCACTGGGGCTGCCGTATGATTCTACTTTATATGAAAGTCTAAAAAATACAAAGTAATCTAGAGTGACAAAAGGCAGAGCAAAGTCCTTAGGGATGCAGGGAAGGATTATATAATTAGGCATGAGGAAACTCTGTGGATGATGAGCAGGCTCATTATTTTGATTGTGGTGAGAATATCACTGTGTATAGGCGTCAAAATTGATCAAACTGCACATTAAAATTGTGCGCTTCACTGAGATTCATTAGTTCAACCTCAATAAAGCTGTTTCTTAAAAAAAACTGCACACCAGAATGATTTTTAATCTTTATACACTGCTGTATGAACACATCACACCACTGCTATGGGTTGAATTTTGTCACCTAAAAAGATATGTTGATGTCCTAACCCCTGGTATCCATGAATAGGATCTTATTTGGAAACAGAATCTTTGCAGATATAATTAAGATACAAGTTAAGATGACTGGTGTACTTACAGAAAGAGGAGAGAAGCCACAGAGATAAGACACACCCATAGGGTAGAACACCGTATGAGACAACGGCACACATGGAAAGGAGGCCATGTCACAAAAGAGGCAGAGCGTGGAACATCTACAAGCCAACTAGTAAACAACCATTGCCAGCACATGCCAGAAGCTAGAAGAGGCAAGGAAAGATTCTCTCCTTCACGTTTCAGAGGAAATACAGGCCTGCTGACACAGTGATTTCTCACTTCTAGTCTTCAGAACTGTGAGACAGTAAACGTGCTGTTTAAAGCCACCCAGTTCGTGGTACTTTGTTACGGCAGCTCTATGAAACTAACACAACCTTTAAAAAGACTTAAAAAGTTGGGGGATGCCTGGCTGGCTCAGTCAGTAGAGCACTGACTCTTGGTCTTGGGGTTGTAAGTTGACCCCCCATACTGGGTGTAGAGGTTACTTAAAAATAAAATCTTAAAAGAAAAAGCTTGAGGGGCACCTGGGTGGCTCAGTTGGTTGAGTGTCTGACTCTTGGTTTCAGCTCAGGTTATGATCTCTGGGTAGTGGGATAGAGCCTTGCATTGGACTCTGTCTGCACTTAGTGTGGAATCTGCTGGAGATTACCTCCATCTCCTCCTCCCCCTGCTCAAGCTCTCTCTCAAAGTAAATAAATAAATAAATGCATACATACATACATAAATAAAATCTTAAAAGAAACAAAAACTTAAAGGAGTTGTATATGCGAAAACATATTTATTTCTAAAAGTAGATTTTTAAAAAAGATTTTATTAATTCATGAGGAACAGAGAGAGAGAGAGAGAGGCAAAGACACAGGCAGAGGGAGAAGCAGGCTCCCTACAGGGTCCCTGATGTAGGACTCAATCCCAGGACCCTGGGATCACGCATGAGCTGAAGGCAGACGCTCAACCATTGAGCTACCCAGGTGCCCCTAAAAGTACATATCCTATAGGAGAATATTTGTGTCCAAAGTTGGTTTTAACTCTTTTTTTTTTTTTTTTTTTTTTTTTTATGATAGTCACACACACACAGAGAGAGAGGCAGAGACATAGGCAGAGGGAGAAGCAGGCTCCATGCACTGGGAGCCCGACGTGGGATTCAATCCCGGGTCTCCAGGATCGTGCCTTGGGCCAAAGGCAGGCGCCAAACCGCTGCGCCACCCAGGGATCCCCCAAAGTTGGTTTTAATCGCAGAATGGCCACTGGGTCTCACAGATACATAATAAATGCCTGTTTGTCCAAAATACACATTTAGGGCAGCCCAGGTGGCTCAGTGGTTTAGCGCCACCTTCAGCCCAGGGCCTGATCCTGGAAACCCAGGATCGAGTCCCATGTCAGGCTCCCTGCATGGAGCCTGCTTCTCCCTCTGCCTGTGTCTCTGCCTCTCTCTGTCTCTCTCATGAATAAATAAATAAAATCTTTTAAAAAAATAAAATAAAAACCTTAGTCATTTAAAAAATACACATTTATATATAAATATATACAAAATAAATAATACATTTCATTTTAATAGCATCTATCCAAATGATATAGGTAATGTGTTAAGTTTTTTAGTCAACTGCAATTTTTCTAATAAATGATTTATCATTGATACTTTAAGGTTTTTGTGTGTTTTAAACCAATAGGAAAGCAATTATAATGATTAAAATCTTGGTATTTAATTGTCATAGTAAATCACTTAGAAAGTATTATGTGTATTGACAACAAATTCACAAATTGATTCCAAAGTTGAGGTTCATTCCAAAATGTCTCTTTCCTATACAGAAAAACAGAAAAGGCATCTTTATCTCAAGACTTTTCACTACTTTTAACTATTCCTTTCATACACCTAATTTTTAAGCATTAACATTGCTATTTTTAATTTTAGCATATGCTCTCTAAAGTTATATAGAAATACTTTAGGTGACAAAAAAAACATATTTCCCTTTAGAAAAGAAGTTTTCCCAAACTACTTAAACATAAAATGACCATGATCTTTTGTTCATGGTATTTTGGTACATATAAAGAGGTATAGAGGTACCACTGCCACTTAAGTTTCTCATTTCTTCACTCATTCAATGAGGAATAGGTACTGGACAATGATGACCCACCAGGTACTATGGTAGATGCTAGAGATGCAAAAGAAGTAAGGCAAGGCCTTTGGTCTTGGAGAATCCTCTCTTTATTAATAGAGAGGGGCATAGGAGAGGGACAAGTTAAATGAGAAGACTGAGGAAGGGTGTGCCTATAAAACCAATTATTACAATATAAATACTTGTGGATTTTACTCTTAAAAACATGTGTAATTGAGATATAACTGACACTGTAAGTTTGAGGTAGCCAATCCAACCTGTTGGTTTGATACATTTATACATTGTAATACTATTCCTACAGTAGTTTTAGCTAACATCTCTACCATGTCACATAATTATCATTTCCTTTTTGTGTTAAGAATAGTTAAGATCTAGTCTCAGCAACTTTGAAGTGTTTAGTACAGTAGTGTTGACTATAAGTATAATTACTATGTTGGGTATTAGATATCCAGCACTTATTTATCTACTAGTTGCAAGTTTGTACCCTTTAAAACAACATCTTTTTAATTCCCTACACCTTAGGCCCTGGTAACCATCATTCGACTCAGTTCTTACAAGCTGAGTTTTTTTTTTGGTTCCACACATAAGATCATACTAGTATTTGTCTTTCTCTGACTTATCTCAGCATAATGCTCTCAAGGTCTATCCATGTTGTCACAGTTGCCAAGATTTCCTTTCTTTTTCATGGCTGAATAATATTCTAGTGCATATGTTTGTCTATATCACACTCTTAAACCCACAAGAAAGCACTATTTACTACCTTTAATTTTATTTTTAAAGATTTTATTATTTATTCGTGAGAGGGGTGCAGACACAGGCAGAGGGAGAAGCAGGCTCCCCTGCAGGGAACCCGATGTGGGACTCGATCCAGGATCATGAACTCAGCCAAAGGCAGATGCTCAACCACAGCCAACCAGGCATCCCTATTTACTACCTTTTAAAATGCAACCCTGGCAAACTGATACCTCTGTGTACCAGAGAGAGAGAAATATGTTATTAATTGTGTGATGTGTTCACTGTTAGAAGATTAAATGTGCTCTCACTGAACCATTAAATAATAGACAAAAATGGCAAAGCTTCAGTTTTATCCCAATTGTCTACTATATTTCTAAGACTAAAATACGAACATTGGTTTTTCATTCAAAAGACAGGCAAAGAAATGATTAGCAAACTACAAAGCAAGTGTGCAAGGAAATGCACAGCCTACGATGACCTACTCCAACCTCAACCGAACGCAGAGCACTAACTTACTTGAATCAAAGGACAGGAACTGGTTAATAAGGATGATCACCTTTTCCAATTTTAGGTTCTTCTTCCCTATTGAATTGTGAGTTAAAAAACAAACACTTCTGAGAACATGAGCCTTCGTAATACAGTGCCTGACCTATAACAAGGGCTCAATCAATGGTAATGTATTATTCAGGAACACATGATCTGAGTTTTCTGTTCTGAAACCACGTCAAGGACATTCCTACTACTTAAAAATGATTATGTACTATATCTAGAAAGATATGAGATCAGAACGCTTACTTAATAACCAGAAAGTAAAGGTTACTTTTCTTTGCACTTCCTCCTACTCCTGGTCATCCAGTTTCATCAGGAAAAGGGAGGAAAGACAGCACATGGAGGTTCTAACAAGTGACTTCTCAATGATTCATCCAGTCAACTTCACATAAGGATACAAACTTCAAAGTATTTTTTCTTTTTTTCACACTTATTTCAAGATTGACACAGCCCTGACTTTATCCCAGTATGATCAATCTAACTGTGCTGTGGGGAGGGTAGAGGCATAACTAAAGGAACAACAGAGAAAGATCAAGGGTTCTTTATGTCAGCACGAGATCAAGGATATAATGCCACTGTAGCAAAAAACTACCGGAGACAATATATGCAAATAAGCTTGGCTGTGTTCCAATAAAACTTTATTTATGGACATTGAAATCTGAATTTCATGTAATTTTCATTGTCATGAAATATGCTTTTTATTTATTTATTTTTTAAGATTTTATTTCTTTATTCATGAGAGACAGAGAGAGAGAGAGGCAGAGACACAGGCAGAGGGAGAAGCAGGCTCCATGCAGGGAGCCCGATCCAAGACTCGATCCAGGACTCCAGGATCACGCCCTGGGCGGAAGGCAGGCGCTAAACTGCTAAGCCACCCAGGGATCCCCAAAATATACTTTTTTTTAAGATTTTATTTATTCATGAGAGACATACAGATTGAGAGAGAGAGAGAGAGGCAGAGACACAGGCTGAGGGGGAAGCAGGCTCCATGCAGGGAGCCGGACTTGGGACTCAATTCTGGGACTCCAGGATCAGGCCCTGGGCTGAAGGTGGTGCTAAACCACTGAGCCACCTGGGCTGCCCCGAAATATGCTTTTTAAAAATTTTTTCCAACCACCAAAAAATATAAAATCCATCCTAAGCTCATGGGCCATAGAAAAACAGCCAGTGGGCAAGACTTGGCAAATGTTTCTATGTAAACTGTTTCTTTCTTTAAAAAAAAAAAAAAAAAAAGATTTATTTACTTATGATACAGAGAGAGAGAGAGAGAGAGAGAGAGGCAGAGACACAGGAGGAGGGAGAAGCAGGCTCCATGCCAGAAGCCCGACGTGGGACTTGATCCTGGGACTCCAGGATCGCGCCCTGGGCCAAAGGCAGGCGCTAAACCACTGAGCCACCCAGGGATCCCCTGTAAACTATGTTTCAAACCTAGCCAGTCAAGAGTTTGAATTTTGACATGTCCCCAATCAAGTATTTACAGATCCCTTTATATCTATCTGAGGCAGAGCAAAAGTAACAGAATTTTAAGGCTGTGTGTGTGCATGCGTGTGTGGATTGTTTAGCTGTGTTTTTCATTCCAGCTTCCTCAAAAAACAAACAGGCTGCAACATAGTCTAAGAGATGGAATAAATAGCTAAGAAGTAGATATATATAAATATCTTACATACAATTTTTGAGCATCAAAAATTCCAAGGAAAAAAGGGTGAATGCTCTGTAGAGGCATAAGGCTCAAAACAAGTTCTCAGCCCACTGACATAAAAGTGTGAGCTACTTTGTGCTAATGAGTCCACTGCTTAATTCAAAAGTTAAACTAAACCAGTTCTATCCAGGTCATGAGAGATGGCCCTAAAGACAATCTATACGCCTTTATACAGAGAGAATTCTGGGGTATAAATGAATATCCATGCTCTATCTAAATCCTTAACATTGAGCTTCATGAGGGAAAGTAATTCCCAATTGCTGCTTAGGCATGTTAGAACCTAGCCAAAATTAAGGACATGCTCCAGACCTCAAGACAAAGGCCCATAGTGACAACTACTATTTAAACAGCATAAATGGCCATACTGTAACCCTCAAATGTAGAGAATAATATTCTATTATACAAAGTATGCAAGTACAGCAGGGTTTGGCTTATATTTAGTACTTCAAAATAAAAATCTGTAAAGAGTCAGTGTTTTTCATGCGGACTTTCACAAGTGTGAAGCCAGGGTAGTTTTCATGTCTTTCACAGTACTCCTTAGACACTTGTGTTGTTTCAGAGCACAGTCTTTTATTTTAACTTACAAGAAAAATGTTTTTTTGGCAATGGGCACAGTTCTTTTATCTTTGATAGTCCTGTCAGGGTCCATAAACATGCCAAAATAGTGAACACAAGAGTGAGAAGGAATGCAAGCAGGAATGGGTCTTGCGCAAAACTGAGCCGGTGTAAGAGATGTTTGATACTACATGCATTCAAAGTCAAACAACTGCTTGCATGAAGAGCACCTGTTGGTCAGTCCATGTGCCAAAACTGTGGTGTGCCTTGGGGGGAAGAACTGTGTCCAATCCATCACCACTCTTTGTCTAGCACAGGGTAGGCACCCAATAAAAATTAGTTGAATAATGCATGAAAGCCATTAACCCTACAGTACTTCACACAAGATAATAATACCCCTGCCTCAGTAGGTTGGGAGTAAGGATTTTGAGCTAGAAAACGTTGCTGAGGGATCCCTGGGTGGCGCAGCGGTTTAGCGCCTGCCTTTGACCCAGGGCGCGATCCTGGAGACCCGGGATCGAATCCCACGACAGGCTCCCGGTGCATGGAGCCTGCTTCTCTCTCTGCCTGTGTCTCTGCCTCTCTCTCTCTGTGTCTATCATGAATAAATAAATAAAATCTTTAAAAAAAAAAAAAAAGAAAAGAAAACGTTGCTGAATAGCAGCAGTTATATTTTTATCCTCATTCTAAAGAACAAACTGAGGTTCAACATTACATAACTTGTCCAAACCAGTGGTGCTGAAATGGGTGTGCCTACCCTCCCTGATTCTTATTAGCTAAGAAACCCGATTTAATACTAAACATAGGCTTCCTGTAAAATTAGAAAAAAAAAAAAAAAAAAAAAAACGATTCTCCAAATTGATATAAAGTCCACAAAGAGACAATTGCCTATTTTTCCTAGCTAAGCACTGCACTCCAAATAATGGTCATTCTCTCTGCTTAGAAGCTAGAGAAATGGCAGAAACATAAGTCCAGGGAACTACATCACCAGACTGGGTGAAAATATATTTCCCCTTAACTCAGTGGAACAAGCAATACTTCTTAAGAATTATTCTTCCTCCTTTGATTCAAAGTCAAGACAGACGAAAAATATCTAGTTGTTTCGAAGGTCATTATAATTATGTGAATAACTACCTCCTTGGGCATATAGGCAATTTTATTCATCGTACTTTTGTTACTGTCTGAAAAGAAGTAAAATATGATTAGTCTCAAATATTGTTTTACATATCTTAATTTTTTTTTAAAGGGAATTCTTTAGGACCCCAAATGTGAAATTAAAACTGTTTCTGGTAACTTTTCACTCTTGGATCAAGAGTAGACTGGAGTCTAAACTAAATGTTGACTTTAGAGGCCACTTCCAACAGCCTATCTGGTTTGCAAAAGAGAGCTCAATATTTTCACTAAACCTCATATAATCTGTAACAATTGAAACTCTGAAGGCTTTAAATTTTGTCTAATCCAATCAATTCAAAGTTAATACATTAAATGTCCCTAAGAGACACCTGATACAGTAAGGAATAAATTCTAATAATGTTAGTACCGATCACAGTCCTTTAATGTTACTATTCTCTTCAAAGAGTAATGACAGAGGGGCGCCTGGGTGGCTCAGGCAGTTCAGCGTCTACATTCAGCTCAGGTCATGATCCTGGGGTCCTGGGATCCAGCCCCAGGTGCACTCCCTGCTCAGCAGGGAGTCTGCTTCTCCCTCTCCCCTTCTGCCTGTGTGCTCTCTCTCTCTCACATAAAAAATAAAACATTGGGCAGCCCAGGTGGCTCAGTGGTTTAGCACTGCCTTCAGCCCAGGGCCTGATCCTGGGGACCCCGGATCAAGTCCCACGTCCCGCTCCCTGCATGGAGCCTGCTTCTCCCTCTGTCTGTGTCTCTGCCTCTCTCTTTCTGTGTCTCTCATGAATAAATAAATAAAAATCTTAAAAAATAAATAAAAAAATATTTTAAAAACCCAACAAAAGGTAATTAAAGAGTTGATAATTTTCAAGTAAATGTTTCACTCCCAAACTACAGCTCTTGTAGTATATATAGCTTGCTGCAAGGCAAATAAATACAAGGTAACAGAAGTTTAAAAAGGCTTCCTTGACAATTTTTCCCTATCAAATTTCAATACTGAATTTAAAGCAAATTCTAAAAATGAAGTTATAGAAACAAAAAAGAAATAGTACACAGCATGTAAGTATTTCTCCCACCGTCTAATTGAAATATTCAAATACTTAAACCACGAGTCCATAAACAAATTTAAGTACTATACAGTAAATGTAATAAAAAGAAAAGGAAGTCTCTCTTTACTGCAGCCTCCTGTCAGCAGTAAAACAGGAACACTTCATCTCAGAAACAGAAAATCTAAACCCTTCACAGTTAACATAGTATTTTAACATATAGGTTAATGTTGCAGGGACATTTTAGAACCTAAAAATCCAAAACCAATTCTCAGTAGCTGTAACAAAACTAAAACTGTGTTGTTGGAGGCAAATTAACTTTGAAAACAAACAAAAAAATCCCCCCTAACCTTTTAGTTAAAATGCTCTCCAGATTTTTGATGTCCTTCCTTCCTAGGTTACATTCACTGGTTTCTGCATTCCTTTGCTGAATCTATTTCAATAACAAAGAATCCTCTTTGAACATCCCCAACCCCCACCCAAAATTCAAAGAAAAATTCCACACAGAAACTATGTTCTAATAAAACAAAGTAATCTATCTTTAAACTAAGGGGAGGAGGAATTAATTGTTTCCAATTTTAAATATTACTTTGATGATTGTATAATTTTTAAAGACATAACAGCACTGCAGGTTTGGAGAATAGCTAAAACAACTCACAGGATTTGTAAAGAAATGGAAAATGAGTTCTAGTTTTGCACAGTTCCAATCCAGCACAATCTTGGGATTGTGTTCAGTCTTTAATTACAGACTGAGAGGTTCCAATGGAACCTCTCTTCAATGTGTATTCCCTACTGCTGCATCCATTTAGGCACGGATCTCACCGCAATCACTAGGTGCCTTGACCTCCAGCCAACCATGACTTTGCACTCACCTTAGCTCTTCCTCCGGTAACCCATTTAGTCTCACACTATCGGGGCGATCTCGTCTTCTCCGGTAGAGACCTGAGTGTGACAGCTCTTTAAGCTGTAATGCAGTCATACTTCTCCCTACACATCAGTTAACTGACAATTGGATGCATTTATGCTGAGCAGAGTGGCTGCCAGAGCTCAGAAAGAGCGTGACTCTTGCCGGGACCTCAGCACACCTGACCAGAGTTGGAAACCTCCAGGCAAGCCTGGCTAAGCACAGCTTCCTGTTTCTCTGTTGGTACACACCCTCCTCAGCGAGGCCTGGCCCGTCTTATCTCAGGGCCTTGCACCTTGGAGGGGGTGGGGGAGTCAGTGACCTGAGTTGCTCACATGTTTACTAATAAGCAAAGTTTAATTGTTATGAACAATCCAATCACACCAATTCCCTTATAAATTTTTCCAGCATCGCTCTGAATTAAAATTGGGCTAAAAAGCTCCAGTAAGGTAATGACTAAAGAAGGGTCCTGCCCTATTTTATTTGCCAGGAAATCCAATAACACTCCACAAGCAGCTGTCAGTTTAAAGAAGTGCCTGGTCATCATGAGCTCTTCGGGATATTTTCCTTCAAAAAAAAAAAAAAAATTGTACTGAGAGACTGAGGGAAGCAGTGCAATTCCTCTCTCTCCCCTCTCTACTTAAAATCCTCTTTAGAAAGGAAGGAAATGTCTTTTCTTTTCCCCTAAATATTATTCAAAAATTCATAACTGAAAGGAACTGAAAGTGGTTTCTTCCTTCAATTTCCATTCAATGATTTTCTAAATGTAACTACCTACTCTAAAAATTCCCTCTCATCAAATGTGCACCTCAGAAGCCACACTGTCTGCCTAAAGGTGTTCTGGGTGCCTGTGCAGCCCTTGTAGTTAGTGGCATATCTGATCCTAGATGGTGATGAAGTTACAAAGGAGATTTGTTTTGGTGTGTATGGAGTGTGAGTGCTTTTGCAAGAGGGGTCTGCAGATAATGGAGGACAGATAACATGGAGCAAGTCCTTTATCTTTAAAGGCTTCAAATGACAACATCAGTGCAACAGCATGCAGGATTCTAGCCTCCGTTTCTGATTCTCAATACAAATCACCATCTCACAGACACAGGCTAGATTCTTGGCAAGTTCTTAGCTAATCATCTGACTTCATGGTTCCAATAATTTCTCTTTGAGTAATCTGTATCAGTTTCTTTCCCTTCTAGAATGCCCTCAATAAGAGCACAGGAAGATGTCTCTGAAACTTCCTTTTGCACCATGGGTTAAAGCGTTAACATATTCCCCCAACAGTATCTCTACAAAGATTAAGGTACCCACAAGGAAAGGGGGGAGGGGTCTATACCTTACTTCTACTCAGGACATGCTAGCACCCCTCAGGGCTACTATTCATCACCCCAGTTCCACCACCTCAATGAAAGAACAGATAGATTCTTACAGCTGCCATCAAAATGTAACATATGTTTTTAAAGATGCAAGGAAAAAATTACTAATTATAATACTAGATTTAAATAGTCATGAAACACATAAAAAAATCAAGTGACAAATTTACCTCTTTGTCTTTCTGGAAGGACACACACACATAAAAAGGGTAATACTGGAGGCTTCTGGGGAGCTTGGGGACAAGAGCAGAAGAAAGCCTTTCTGTTTATAAAGTTCTGCTCTGAACTTTGAATATAGAAGATCTGCATATGCCTTTTGTATGAAACTCTAGGATCCCACTGAGACCTAAAGTACAGAAAAACTTAAAGTTTACAGTAACAGAAACATATAAAATTAGGATTCCTAAAGTGTCTAATTCTCACATTCTTGTCAAGATACGTGTGAATAACAAATAAAGAGCAACAACCACCAATCTTCAGTTTCTTTTTCACTCAAGGCATCAGGACAGAATAGATGCCCAATGAATAAAACACAAATTAATTTTGTATTTACTACAAACACAGAGACCTCAACAGTATTTTTTTCCCTTTTCAGGCTTTTATTTAAATTCTACTTAGAATACAGTGTAATATTAGTTTCAAGAAACCCCAACATTAAACAGTATTCGGTTCTATAAAAGATAAAAATAAGAGATGCTGATTTTTAATAGAGCTTTAAAAGAAGTAATGCAGCATGCTGACAAGGAAAACATGCTTGGCAACTACTAAAGGTTAACAAGACAGGAAACACCTCGCTGTGTAGGATGAATCCTGTATTTGATGAGTCTAAGGTTAAAAGGATGTGACCAGAAAAAAAAAAAAAAAAGTTCCCGAGCTATATAACAAACACACTGAAACAATTCTTACCCTCTGACTTTTTTTTTAAAAGATTTTATTTATTTATTCATGAGAGACACATGCAGAGAGAGAGGCAGAGACACAGGCAGAGGGAGAAGCAGGCTCCAGTGCAGGGAGCCCGAAGTGGGACTCAATCCCAGGGCTCCAGGATCACGCCCTGGGCTGATGACGGTGCTAAACCACTGGGCCACCTGGGCTGCCCACCCTCTGATTTTTAAAATGGCTGTAATGACAAATGGGAACCTGAGCAAATCAATGCTTATGGGGGTCTAACAAAATTGCCACAATGAGTAAAACTAAATTCTGGGCTAGGGCAAAGCTTTTCTTACTTTGTTTTTTCACTGAGGAGGCTTCCTCTTTGTCCCCAGCACTCCCTCAGATATGCTGGGATTTTACTGAGCTGTAAGTAGAATGAGGGGAAGGATACACGGCCACACAGCTGGGTACCTGCACAATTTCTAAAGGGAAATTCACAAATGCCACAAAACACACCACTGACTGACCAGCCAGATTACCAACTTCTCTCCTCACAGCAGTGTTCCTGAACTTCAGCACCAAGGGAGGGAGAGCACACCCTTGGAACAACAGGGTGGTGGCCAGCAAAGGCAATCTCTTGTCATTTTTTTTTTTTTTTTTACTTTCATACTTTTCCATAGAAACAGAGCTATCAATTATACCTTCTGTTTACAGTACAGAGGGAAGCCTATGCAAGTGCCTCTTCCGTGGGCCCCTATACAGGGAAACGTTTCAGGTTCACACTCCAAGCATGTCTGAAGGCTGAAGGCCAAGCTAGCCTCCCATTCAATGTGGAATTCCCTACTATCTTTCTCCACGGGGGCTCACTCCTATATAGTATCATTTGCCTGGGATTCTCTGAACCTAATTACAACTTTTTATTCACTTCTATCCAAACTGTTGGGTTCTCTTTGAACCTGTACTTTGACATAATTAGATACCTGTTCCAGCTTAACATCATCAGAATAGCTGATAATTTCTTCTACAGGTTTAAGCTCTTGATTGAGATGACTCAATACAAGTTCTTCGGAGCATCACACAAGTCCTGTTCTGCCAGGCTAATCTAACCCAGTGGGTTTTCACCTTTCAGAGGGTCAGAGACCTTTTATAGATCTGATGAAAGTAAATGACTCTCAGAAAATGCATGTGAGCACATTTTTATCACCATTTCAGGGAACTGATAGTTTCTTCAGAAGCCAACAGATGGACTTTACCTTGGGTCTTTTTTTTTTTTAAGATTTTATTCATTTATTCATGAGATACAGAGAGAGAGAGAGAGAGAGAGAGAGAGAGAGAGAGGCAGAGACACAGGCAGAGGGAGAAACAGGTTCCATGCAGGAAGCCTGATGTGGGATTCAATCCCGGGTCTCCAGGATCACACCCTGGGCCGAAGGCAGGCGCTAAACCGCTGAGCCACCTGGGCTGCCCTACCTTGGATCTTCTGATTTGCACTGATCTTCCCCCTTCTCTGAAAACCTGTAGCATCACAGAAAATAGGACTGTGGATCTAATTTGTTCCTTTAATATATATTTATTCAGTGTTCTGTAATGGGCTAGACACTGTTTGTCTCTTCTACATTTCTTCTAACTAATCATTCTGCCACTGATCTTACCCTCTTCTAATCTATCCTCCAAATTTCAAAGTGCTCTTTTAAAATATAAACTGATCAGGGGATCCCTGGGTGGCTCAGCGGTTTCGCGCCTGCCTTTGGCCCAGGGCGCGATCCTGGAGTCCTGGGATCGAGTCCCGCATCGGGCTCCCGGCATGGAGCCTGCTTCTCTCTCTCCTCTGCCTGTGTCTCTGCCTCTGTCTCTCTCTCTGTCTATCATAAATAAATAAAAATAAATTTTAAAAAATTGATCATGTACTGATCCTGCTGAAAAACTTTTGAATGGCTCATTGCCATGGGGTGCAAACTGAGCCCAGCTGAGCCTGCACCATCTCCACATCTGCACTGAACTCCAGGTGCTTCCCAGGACAGGCTTCACTTCCTCTCACCTTCTGGCCTTTCCACACATAGTTTCCTAAGACTAGAAGATGGACCAACTCCTAATCATCCCACCAGGACTCAGTATAAGGATGAACTCTTACAAGAAACATTTCTAGACTCTAAGCACTCACAGTTCCCTTTCTGTTGCTCCCAGAGTGCCTTCCCCTAGCAACTGTGCTTGCTTCCTTCTGTCATACTCTCACAGCTCCATGATAGATTGTTTCTCCATCCACCTCTCCCCTTAGGATAACAGGTCTGTGACGGTAGCAATACATCTAATTGATAACTGTGTTCAGAAGGCCAGATACACGGTAGGTATTTGTTAAATAAGTTCTTTGGTTTAGTGGTTCAACCAATTGATTTTGAGATCCTAATCACTTAGCATTACCTGTGAGATTAAAGCTCCAGATTTTTTTTTTTACATTTAACACTCAATATTACCTAAATGAGATTTTTTAAGATTTTATTTATTTGAGAGAGAGAGAGAGAGAGAGAGAGAGACTGAGCGAATAAGGAGGAGGGAGGGGCAGAGGGAAACAGAGGAGCAGACTCCCACAGAGCAGGGAGCCCAACAGAGGGCTCAATCCCAGGACCCTGAAATCATGACCTGAGCCCAAGGCAGAGGCTTAATCGACTGAGCCACCCAGGTGCCCCTAAATGAGGTTTTTAGAAGGCACATCTACTCCATAGTTTTACAAAATTTACATTCTTGGTGAGACTGTAAAACTCAGAAGCTTTTCATATTTGTAGAGTTGAACAGTACCTCCCACAATATAAATACTTTCCATTTGGGATAAGAAAAAAAATAAACCTAGATTTCTGAGTATATCTGTTTTTTTAGGTTGAAGTATAATTAACATACAATTATATTATTTTTGGGCATACACGATAATGACTCAACAATACTGTATATGACTCCATATTCATCATAAAAAGTGTACTGTTATGACATTATGACAGTTTTTCATGTACTTGATCCAAGTACTCCTTCAGGCATGAGAAGGTAAAGAAATCTAGTTAAACATCAAACCTCTAAAACTGATCATTAGTATTACTAAACTGTCAAGCCAGTGGCAAACTGGCTTCTGTTAGAGTTAACTGGGCCTCATTAGCAGTACCTTTTGTACTAGCTACCAAGAGCCTGTAAAGTGGTCAAACAGTTGTACATTTCCAGGCCATTCATTTCCTTGTGTGACATATAGTAGAGAAGAATTTTATGTCTTGCAATTAACTTTTAACTTAATGAATCCTTTTTTAGTTTAAATTTTATCTCATGAATAATCATTTACAGGGGAAAGCAAACACTCTCTAGTAAAGCAAGAATATCATCCTTTCTCACTATGTCTAACATATTCAATATTCATCTCCTAAACATTTGTTTATCGGCCATGCTATCTCCCTAAAAGAGACCTCTCAAGAGTGTTCTGGGCCATGAATAGGAAGGAAGGACCCGTGCTGACAAAAGACCTGCCACAGAAGAGTTCAAATTCCAATATGCCATCGTAAGCAGGTTCAAGTTCAAATTAACCAGAGCAAAAAAATATAAGACAGAATAAACTAAAAAAAAAAAAAAAAAAAAAAAAGCCCACAGTCAGAAAAAAAATCACCAAAAAATACAGTCCCATTCATAAATAGATGACACTGCCAACTGTCTACAAGTCCCTCTGAACTTTTTCTTTAATTAGCTTTTCTGTAACTCACTCAAGATGGACACACCTGAGTGGACAGGCTGACCTGTCATCAGAAGCTTATGAGAAGCTCACTGTATCATTCTGAGTCAGAGACAGACTGAAGTTTCTCTCACAACCAGCAGTCTGAGGTCATCTATAGTATTTTGCTAGACAATTAATGTTCTCAGAAGATGCTGTCAAGATATGGCAAGTTTTCCTAGCATATTTCAAAGGAATTTGAAATAAAATTTCAAGTAACCTATCCCATCCACATTTTTAGAAGGCTGAGCACAAGGGAAGTTGGTATAAGGATACAAGGAAATCAGAAGACATTCCATGTTTGGCAGCTTACTTTCTGTGTTTGGCATATAAGCACACAGGAAGTCATTTCACTATCAAAGTCCTCAATTCTTCCATTTAGAGACAGAAGCAACTGAACCAGATGATACCAGTGGTCTTTTCCCTAGATTAAAATGACTTGACTTTGGGGCACCTGGGTGGCTCAGTGGTTGAGCATGACCTCATAGCTCAGGTCATGATCCTGGGGTCCTGGGATCAAGTTCCCGCATCGGGCTCCCCACAGGAAGTCTGCTTCTCCTCCCTCTGCTTGTGTCTCTGCCTCTTTCTGTGTCTCTCATGAATAAATAAAATCTTTAAAAAAAACCAACTTGATTTTAAGAAAGGACCTGTGTAACATGATGTGCCAATGTTGATGAAGTTCTAACAGTACACTTTACCCCAATCACTGTGTTAGTGAGAAATCCCATTCCTGAGTAAATTAGGAACACAAGGTTAGGATTTATACATCAGCTCTTCAACAAACATTGTTTGGAGCCTAACATATGCCAGGTCTTCACAGAGTGTAGAGGCAGGAACAGAGGAGAAAGACACTGAGCATCTTTGAATTTTTCTTGATTGTTGCTGTCCTGTTCACTTTCTGTTTCGGTCAAAAGAGCTGCTCCAAAGACAAGATCTAATGAGGATATTAAATACCATGAGAAGGCATCCTGATCATCCCAGCCTCAACACTTGCAGCAAAAACAGAGAATCTTCCTCAACAGAGCCCTGAAATCATAGGGAAGGAATAGGAAGTAGATGTTTGAGGAGGGTTGCACTTTTCTTCCACAAAGTAAACTGTAACGTACCTCATTTGATGCCCTAAACGTGTTTTTGGAAAACGGAATACAAGATTAAACTTTTGTAAACAGAATAATTTTTAATTCTCCAATGAAACTTGTTTTTAAAAAAAATTCTACTGGTAATATTTCAACGAAAGAGAGCTTTTCTGATTATCCAGATTTTCACATAATTCAACTTATATATGTTTTGATACAATTTTTTTAACATTGCTATATCATTTCTACTCTCTCTACCCGTGTACTTCATAGCGCGTTGATATCTGCTGAGCATATTTCTAAACTAAAATCTCATTTGAAAAAATCTAATAGGTGAAGTAATTATGTATGGGAGGACCAAAGAAACAGTTATTTCCATATTCTAAGGCAGGCAAAGTCACAAGCCAGCACTGTGGTCTTCTGAAGCCCCGGAAGAACAAACACGGTTGTGCTCCCTGCCCTGGGATTTCAGGTGTGTTTTAAAGACTAAACCACAATACCTGCCTTACCCCAATATAGGACTCATTACTACAGGCAGCAATGTCAATACATCAACTTTCACAGCAAAACTATTTTCACAAAGTTCTCAAAATATTTCTAGGTTCTGTATGTCTCATCTTAAAGGCAACAACATAAAGAAAATGTTTGTGTCGCCTCATTTCTAATGTCAGCATCATCTTTTCACTGTTATTTTTTTACCTCAGATAAAAGTTCAATTCCATGATAAAAATAGGATTTTTAAGAATGCTCTAAAGACATAATTATTTCAATAAGGGCAATATTTCCTGTACGGTTTTACTGTTCTAGAATGATCAATGGTAATTATTATTCATGATATAGTGCTGTGTGGAAAAAGGCTACAAGGTACTGCATACTCTTTCCATTTTGTACAAAAAGACCACATATGTGTACACCACATATGTGTGCACATCTACACATACACACACCACAGAGTCTGGAAAAGTATATACCAAAATATCTCTGGTTGGTAGGATCTGAAAAGATTAGAAATTATTCTTTTATGGATTATCTATGTTTTCTAAGTCTTCTACAATGTACAAATATAGTTCTATAATAAGGAACCAAAATTTAAAATGTTTAAAATAATGAAGAGAACAAAAATTAAATGAAGATACACTATTCAATCTTCCAAGGGGTTCGTAATCAAATCAGGGAGAAAGAACACCTCATAAATCTCAGTATATATAACCAAATACTAATGCGTCCCCCGGAGTCGGTTGGATTTGAGCGAGAGCTGCAGTACAGGAAAGGGTTTGGGGGAGAGGGAAGTAGAGGGCACTCCAGGTGGAGGAGACATCCTCCCATATGACTAAGAGAGATCTGTCAAAGGGATAATAGGAGCAGCAGACCTTCTAAGGCAGGATCACAGTTTTCAAGGTGGCCTGAAAAAAAATGGAAAGTCATGTGCAGAGGGTTTTTTAGCCCAAGTGTAAGATAAGGGTCCACCTGAGGATCTCATGAGAAAGAGAAGGGGGACAGATACAGACATTACAACAGGCCTGATGGGCAGGGATCGGTAAAAGCGTATAGAAGATTATGCTGTGACCGCCCCATGCCCATCATTGTACTCATACATGTTTAGTGCACACTTAACATGTGGCAAGTTCTGCTCTAAGTTCTTGCGGGGCCTGCAGGCTTCTGGTGGTACTAGTGCTAACCATATAATCACACAAACATATATTTAAAAACACATCAAATGACAGAATAGGCTGCCATGAGAATGCTTACAATAAGGAGCAGGGGGGGATGGCAGAGAAATGTTTCCTGAAATGGAAACATTAGCTCTGATACTGCAAAACCTAAAAGATGAAAAGTCACTAAAGGCTAAAGGGCCTAAGGGGTGGTGAGCATTTGTGGAAACAGGACCATTTGGTACAACGACCTAGGGGCAGGAGGATATGAAATCTGATTGTGTGGTGAAGGGGAAGCGCTGGCAGGTGAGATGAGACAGGCAGTGGCATGTTTCAAGGGGCCTTGTAATTTTTAACTGAAGAGCAATGGGAAGCCACTGTACTGTTAAACAAGGGACCAATACCACAAATTTGTCCACAAAGATTTCTCTCATGGTGGCATGTGGGGAGGGTGGATTTTAAAGGGCAGGTGGGGTTGGGCATGGAGGCAGTTTCCAGGGAAGAGATAACACCCTGAGCTACAGAGGTATGAGAGGAATGTTGGAGGTAACAGAGAAGCCAGGATCATAGACCGACAAAGGGGCAGGAGAGGCAGTAAGCATGGACACTGGTAACACTTCCCACGTTGTTAGTGACATAGCAACACTAACCTGGTAAAATACAGCATGAGCTGTGCTTTATGTTCCTTTAATTTTGTCCACAGAGAGGCAGGCAGTTTAAACCTACTTTGAATCTAATAAAATAATTTTTAAAGAGTGTTTACAAAACAAAAAGCTGGGACACAAAATGTTCGCCTGTCGTTAGTACAAAGTTCAGAGTCTCCTGATTCTCTAATATGGTTGGTCATTACTAACAACAGCAGGGTGCCTACCAAGCACACTATGCATACCATCTAATTTAATTTTCATCCCGGTCATATGAGGTGTGTATCATTATTCTTCCCATATTGCACATAAGGTAACTAGGTGCTAAAAGTTAAATGTCTTCACCAAACAACCTAGCCAATAAGGGAGACAGTGTGGATCTGTGGATCCCAAGTCAGGTCTACCTGACTCAAATGTTCCTGTTTTAGCCATTAACTACACTGTCTCTAGGACCCCAAACACTCTCCTCACACATCATCAATAGGTCCACTCTGACCTGGAACTCCCTTTCAACACTGAAAACTTAACCCAGGAAGCTTCTGGAACTTGACAGGCACAGGAGCCCTGAGGACAAGTCCCAGGCTGTAAACACAGACTAGAGACTGCCAAGCTCACCACAGCCAGCCCACATTTTCCGACCCTGAAAATGAAGAGTAGTCTAGTTATGCTCTAGACTAATATTGTGAATGGGCAGTCTGAGGGCTTGGAAGGAGGCCTGTGGTGTACTCCTGTACAATTCCCCCTGCTACACATCTTCCTCCTTGGCTAACCTTCTCCCACCAGTCTGGAAGCAAAGGCCAGTGAAAGAAAGGAGTCAAATTGGTAATATTCAATTTAACTGAATTCCGGGATTCCGTAAGAGTTCTGCAGGTCAAAATTACCAATGCTACCTCATTTCCTTGCAGAGTACATGGGATGACTCAATGTTTCCAAGAGTTGTGGAAAAAAGAGCAACGATTCTAATGAAAACAGGTTTCCTCCATCAGAGCAAGTCTGCTGAAACCATGCACACTGTTACAGGGGAGGCTTTGGAAGCAACCAAGATAACACAAAGATGTCAGAGGGTGTGGGTGCAGGAAGAGGCCCTGAGAATGTGACCAAGCCCATTTCAATTCCTTTGAGAGCACTTTACACCACAAACAAATGTTAGAGTTTAAACCGCACAGTCAGCTTATAAAGGAGTTAATTCTAAAACACAAACCAATCACTATGTGAGACTAATCAAGAAAGAAAAAAGCATGCAGTTTCATTCCCCAATCATGATGTAAGAATCCCCGTCAAGAGAAAAAAGGTAACTCCTGAAGCCTATATTTGATTGATCTACACATACTAGAGAAATATGTTCTACTGAATAAAAATTCTTAAGATAGAGGTGAAATACCTAAAACTGAATGAGATCCCTGTCACAAAATCAAAGCAAAGAACTCATTTCTAAGGAAATGGTCCCCCCACCCCTGTCATGGGAGCCAGCTTCTTCTCTGACATTCACTATGATTTAGGAAATACTACCTTTGTCAAAAGCTATGTTTACTGAGTGCTTACCATGTGCTAGGAACTGTTCAGAGCACTCTGCATGCATTTATCAAATTTATTTTTTGCAATGGTCAAATAAAGTAATATTATTTCTACTTTAAAGATGATGAAACTGATGTAGCAGTATAAGTAATCTGTCCAAGATCACACATTTTTTATATGATTAAGAATTTGAAACCTTATGCTTCATTTTAATCAAGCTTTTAACCATTACAATATATTGCCTCCTAGCTAGCAAATGGCTATTTTCTCAACAGTAGAAGAGAACTTATCATAAAAAATTATTTTAAAATTCAACCGAGGCTAAATGCAGTGTAGTATCCTGGACTGGATGTTATGAAAGTAATGTAAAACGTTAAGAGGAAACTAGGTGAGGGGTATGGAAGGATTCTCTGAACTCTCTATCTCAGCAACTTTCCCATAAATCTAACAATATTCCAAAATAAAAGTTTATTTTAAAGATTCAAAACTACAATTCAACATGACAAGAAAGCTGGTACCTCCAAAAAGTAATCACAGGAGAGAAAAATGGGGAAGGGATTTTCCTCTAAATTAAAAGTGATTTAAGATACATAACAATCAGTGTATTATTAAAATATGACCTTTGTTTAGATCCTGGTTCAAACAAGCCAACTGTAAAGGAATATTCTTAGGATAGGTGAAAAATTTGATCAGGGAATGGGTGTTGGATGATGCCAAAGAATTATCACTCACTCAGTTAGACATAGTAATAGCATGTTTTTTTGTGTTTTTTTTTTTTTTTTTTTTTTAAGATTTCATTTATTTATTCACAACAGACAGAGAGAGAGAAAGGCAGAGGGAGAAGCAGGCTCCACACAAAGAGCCTGATATGGGACTTGATCCCAGGACAACGGGATCACGCCCTGAGCCAACGGTTGACGCCCAACCACTGAGCCACCCAGGTCTCCCTAGCATATGTTTATATAAGAAAATGTCCATGTTATCAGAGACTAATTTTAAGGTATATTGGGATGAAATGACCTAATGTCTGGGATTTGCTTTAAAATACTACAGTAAATTAAGAGAGAAAAATAGCCCCAATAGCCAAAGCAATTTGAGAAAGAAGAACAAAGCTTATTTCAAACTATATTACAAAGCTACAGTAAACAAAACAGTATAGTATCAGCATAAAACACACACATAGTCCAATGGAACAGAACAGAGAGCCCAGAAATAAGTTTGTGAATTTACAGTTGGTTAATTTATAACAAAGGAGCCAAGAACATACAATGAGGAAAGAACAGTCTCCTTAGTAAATGGTGCTGGGAAAATGGAACCATCACATGCAAAGAATGGCACTGGACCACTCTCTTAAACCAAACACAAAAACTAACTCAAAATGGATTAAAGATTTAAACATAAGACCTGAAACCATAAAAACTCCTAGAAGTAAAACACAGGCAGTAAGCTCCCTCACATCATCTTCACAATGAGTTTTTGATTTGAAACCAAAGGCATGGGAAACCAAAATAAACAAGTGGGACTACATCAAGCTAAAAGCTTCTGCACAGTGAAGAAAACTATCAACAAAATGAAAGGGCAACCTATCAAATGGAAGAAAATATTTGGAAACCATATATATAGGTTAATATCAAAATGTACAAAGAAGTCATACAATTCAATAGCAAACAAACAAACTGATTAAAAATACACAGAGGATCTAGACATTTTTCCAAAGAAGACATAAAGAGGTCCAACAGTGCTCAATATCACTCATCATCAGGGAAATGCAAATCAGAACTACAGTGAGATAGCACCTCACACCACTTAGAATGGCTATTAAATAAAAAGATAAGAAATAACAAGGATGCTGGCAAGGATGTGGAGAAGAGGGAACCCTTGTGCATTGTTGGTGGGAATGTACATTGGTGCAGCCACTGTGGAAAACAGTATGTATACTCTTTTTTATTTTTTAAAAAATATTCTATTTATTTATTCATGAGGGGAGGGGGAGAGAGGGAGAAGCAGAGACATGGGCAGAGGGAGAAACAGGCTCCATGCAGGGAGCCCGGCATGGGACTCGATCCTAGGTCTCCAGGGTCAGGCCCTGGACTGAAGGTGGTGCTAAACCGCTGAGCTACCCGGGCTGCCCAGTATATATATTCCTCAAAAAATTAAAAACAGAACTACCATATGATCCAACAATTCCACTTCTGGGTACTTATCTGAAAGAAACATAAACACCAACTTGAGAAGATATCTGCACCCCCATGTTCACTGAAGCATTATTTACAATAGTCAAGACATCGAACCAACCTAAGTGTTCACTGATGGAGAACGGATAAAGAAAATGTGATATATAGGGGCGCATGGATGGCTCAGTGGGTTGAATCTGCCTCGGCTCAGGTCATGATCCTGGGGTCCTGGGATTGAGCCCTGCATCAGGCTCCTTGCACAGGAGGGAGTTTGCCTCTCCCTCTCTCTCTGCCCCTCCCCTTGCTTGTGCTTGCTCGCTCTCTAATAAATAAATTAAAAACTTTAAAGAGAGAAAATGTGATACAAACACATATGTGTATATACAGAGACACACAATGAAATATTATTCAGTCACAAAAAAGAATGAACTTTTGCCATTTGCAGCTACATGGAAGGACCCTGAGGTCATTATGCTAAATGAAATAAGTGAGACAGAGAAGGACAAATACTGTGTGATCTCACTTATATGCAAAATCTAAAAAAAAGAAAGAAAGAAAGATTCAAAGACTCACAGAGACAGAGAACAGATTGTGGTTTGTCACACATAGGAGTTGCAGGAGCAGCCAGGCAAAATTGGTGAAGGTGGTCAAAATGTACAATTTTCCAGTTTGTAAATAAGTCATGGGGATGTAACATATAGCATGGTGTCTACGCTTAATAATACTGCACTGTATATCTGAAAGTTGCTAAGAGCAGATCTTAAATGTTCTCATTACAAGGAAAAAATTTTGTAACTATCGTAAAAGATGTTTAGACTTATTGTGGTAATCATTTCACAATATATAAATATCAAATCATTATGTTGTATACCTGAAACTAATGTATGTCAATTATATCTCAATTTAAAAAGAGAGACAACAAGGATATGTGAAGCAAATATGGTAATATAGTAAGTATCTCAGGATAATGAGTATATGGAGATTCATTTCTTCCATTTTTATATTAGGAAATTTTCATAATAAAATTATTTTAACTTAAAACAAAATTCCACCAATGGGGATGAAATCAAGCATGAATACCTTGAAGTCAGAACACGATACCCTGACAGCAGTATAAAAACAGCCCACATGCAATGACTGGACAATAGAAAGTCTGGGACAGGATTCCTAGGTTTACTGGGTGCTTTTGTAATGAGGTATCTGAGGATGTCACATGTGAGGGATGTTTAAATAGCTCCATCACACAAAATACAGTAAAGGATATGTTCAATTTCAAAAGAAGGGCACAGGGAGAGAGGAGAAGAGAATATTATTCTAGGTAGAGAAAAAAAAAAGAACAAAGGCATAGAAAGGTGGAAACCTGTCCCACAAAAGAATAGCCTCATTTTGTGGAAACACAGTGGGAACAGAGGAATGCAAAAGATCAGGCATCAAGGCAGCGCCATATTTTGAAGATCTGTCAATGCCAGGCTAGGAAATTTATATGATATGTGATAAAAGGCCATAAATGGTTTGGATTCAGGGTGGATGGAGAGGGTTACAGGCCTGGAGATATCCAGCTGTGGAATACAGTGTAGGCAGCAAGATATACCCATGGGAGGAGGGAAGAGAAGACTCCAGAGTGGAGGTAGAGCCTTCATGATCTGTCAGGTGAAAAGGTTGCTAAGAAAAAACAAAACAAACAATAAAAGCGTATACACTGGGATGCCTGGGTGGCTCAGGATGGAATCCCACATTGGGCTCCCTGCATGGAGCCTGCTTCTCTCTCTGCCTATGTCTCTGCCCCTCTCTCTCTCTCTCTCTCTCTCTCTCTCTGTGTGTCTCTCATGAATAAATAAATAAATAAAATCTTAAAAAAAAAAAAGAGAAAAGCATAACAGGAAATTCTTTTGCAAGCACCCAGGCCAGATGATGCCCCAAATAAGACCACTTTGAACTCTCAGCACTCTCAAATCATCCACCCACTCTCTTTCCCAGCACTCTTGTGGATAACCTCCCCTACTTTAAAGAAAGCAGAAGTCATCTGAAAGAAGCCACCTCAGCTGTCTATAAATCCTCATTTTCACTATTCTCCCCCCTTCTCTCAGGATGACTTCCAGTTTCAACAGAATTTAATCAATGGCACAAAATAATGCTAGTTCTACATTACTGTCATCTTGTTGTAGTGATGATAATAATAATAATTACGGTGTTAATGCTCTACATATTATCTCATTTAATGGTCAGAACACCCTGTGAGACAAGTGCTATCCCTATTTTGCAGAAGTAGAAACCAAGCTCCGTACTTAGTGACAGCAATGGGATCTGAAAGGGGATACCAGGTCCCCAGCTCTCCAGTCTATAATCACTCTACTATACTGTCTCTAAATGCATATCCTTAAGAAAAAAGATGTCAAAAGTTGTGCTTTCTTCAATGGAACACTATGTAGCTACAAAAGAAAAGTCATTAACTAAAGTTAAATAAATCCACATGAATAAATCTAAACAATAATATTAAGTGAAAACCCTAAGTTTCATCGTAACACAAATAGTATACACTATATAAAATCCAAAACAAAAGAAATAATATCATGCACTATTAAGAATACATAAGTGTGTAATAAAAGTATAAAGATATATAGAGAAGTAATACAAATTTAGGAAAATGGTTTCCTCATGGAGGAAAAGTAGGGGTGGGGGATAACCAGAATAGGAAAGTGTACCAAGAGATTTCAACTATATTTGTAATACTTTCTTTCTTTAGATGTGATAGATATTTGAAGGCTTCTTCTACTAAATTCTATATCTCTTCTTTTTTTAAAAAAATAAAAAACAGATGAAGATACAGAGCAGACACTCTCTTAGTACATGTAAGTCCCTAAATTTCAAAGCACTCTTTCTGCCATCATGTGGCTCCTAAAGATACTACATGCATACAATTTTCAGAAAATGAAAGTAAGTTTAAAAAGGGGCATTGCTTTTTTTTTTTTTTTTTTTAAGATTTTATTTATCCATTCATGAGAGACACAGAGAGAGAGAGAGGCAGACATAGGGAGAGGGAGATGCAGGCCCCCCCATGCAAGGAGCCTGATGTGGGACTGGATCCCAGGACCGCAGGATCACACTCTGAGCTGAAGGCAGATGCCCACCCGCTGAGCCACCCAGGCATCCCTAAAAAGGGGCATTGTTAATTCTCAGGTACAATATCACATGAATGTAATCCCTAGTGAAAGCCTGAGCAGCCATCATTTGATATATAACCATCATTAAAAGCATCTTATCACTTCTAAATAATAAAATAGTAGACATAAAACATGATGCTGGTAAAAAGGATTACCCTGGACCCCTATCTTGCCCACTCACAAAAATTAATTTGAAATGGACTAAGAACTTACACGTAAGACCTGAAACTGTAAAACTCCTGAAGAAAACGTAGCAGGAAAGCAATTTGATATTAGTCTTAATAGGGATTTCTTGAATAAGACACCAACAGCACAACCAACAAAAGCAAAAATCAGTAAGTGGGATTTACATCAAAACTAAAAGGCCTCTGCATAGCATAAAAAGCAATCAACAAAATGAAAAGGCAACCTAAGAATGGAAGAAAATATTTCCAAACCATGTATCTAACAGGAGCTAATATCCAAAATATATAAGGAACTCATATAATTCAATGACCAAAACACAAACAACCTGACTAAAACATAGGCAGAGGCCTTGCAAAGATTATCCAAAGATATAAAAATGGCCAACGAATTCATGAAAAAGTGCTCAATATCACTAATCATCAGGGAAATGCAGATCAAAATCACAAGGAAATACCACCTCATAGCTGTTAGAATAGCTATTATCAAAAAGATAAGAGGTAAGTGTCCACAAAAATGTGGAGAAAAGGAAACCCTCGTGCACTGTTGGTGGGAACTGGTGCAGCCACTGTGGAAAACAGTATGGAAGTTCCTCAAAAAATTGAAAATAGAACTACCATATGATCCAGCAATCCCACTTCTGGGTATATATTTGAAGGAAATGAAATCACTGCCTCAAAAAGGTATCTGCATTCCCTCGTTCACTGCAGCATTATTCACAGTAGTTGACACATGGAAACAAGTGTCAACAAGTGTCCACTGATTGATTGATACAAATGGATAAAGAAAATGTGGTCTATGTATGCATACATATGCAATGGAATATTATTCAGCCTAAAAAAGAAGGAAATCCTGACATTTGCAACACAATGATGGACCTTGAGAGTATTATGCTAAATAAAATAAATTAGAGAAAACCAAATACTGTACAATCTCACTTATATGTGGAATCTAAAAACACTGAACTCACAGAAACTGAGAGTAGGATGGTGCTTGCTAAGGGCTGAGGGGTGGAAGAAATGGAGGGTGTAAACTACTAGGTATAAGATGAGTAAGTTTTGGGGATGTAATGCACAGCATGATGACTATCACAATTAAAAAATACATTTTGTTGATGTTAACGAAATGGTGATTGCGTAAGGTGCTGGCTGTGTTAACTAACCTTATCATGGTAAATGTTTCTCAATGTAGACATGTCTTAAATCATCACATCATATTCCTCAAAGTTACACATGTTATGTGGCATTTATAGCTCAATAAGCTGGAAAAATAAAAATTAAAAAAAAAAAAAAAAACAGGGCAGCCTGGGTGGCTCACTGGTTTAGCGCTGCCTTCGGCCCAGGGCATGATCCTGGAGTTCTGGGATCGAGTCCCACGTCAGGCTCCCTGCATGGAGCCTGCTTCTCCCTCTGCCTATGTCTCTGCCCCACCCCCCTCTGTCTCTCATAAGTAAATAAAATCTCAAAAAACAAAAAACAAAAACACATTTTGCTAGGAAGCACACTCAGAAGAAGAGAGTATTATAATAATGAGAGTTATTGGATATAAACTGTTTAAAAGAAAAGCATCAGGATCCCTGGGTGGCGCAGAGGTTTGGTGCCTGCCTTTGGCCCAGGGCACGATCCTGGAGACCCGGGATCGAATCCCACATCGGGCTCCCGGTGCATGGAGCCTGCTTCTCCTTCTGCCTGTGTCTCTACCTCTCTGTCTCTCTCTGTGTGACTATCATGAATAAATAAATAAAATCTTTAAAAAAAAAGAAAAGAAAAGCATCAACATAATATGCATTAGAGACAGTAAGGTTAAACAGTCAAGATTAACAAAAACAGATACAAAGGGCTAGCTTTCAGAGGCAATTCCTTTAATAGGTAAATGAAGATCTAGACACACTTGAAAACCCAGAATAAGCAGAAAGAACAGAGTAAAAAGAAACTCTGTCCATAGTATTAAGTCTCACTTAATTTAGTACTTTATAATTTGGTACCATTAATAGCAAATTTTATGAGAGATCAACATCTCTTTTCTGAATATTTAGGTTAGAGAGAAATAAACCTAAAAACTGTATCACAGTGAATCTTAACTAGATAGAAACATGTCCTGTGTAAAATTAATTGCATACAAGCACTACTTATACAGTAATGGTATCAGACAACTGGCATGCTTCCTTAACTTCTGTCACCAGTCGGGAGAGTGGGGAAGCTGAATATTGCACAGCAATGCTCGCCATGTCCTTTATCTTGATCAAAGGCTGCCAAGCTAAAATCTTGAAGTCATTCTTAGCAACTTCTTTCTCACTAAACCAGTCACCAAAACCAGTTGATTTAATGTATGAAATGTCATCTCCATTTCTCTCTTCATTGATGTTTATGTACCTCACACCCTCCCTACACCATACTGCATACCCAACTGAAGCCCCCATCCTCTATCTCCCTTCCATAAGAGGCTGGGTTCAGAGTCAACCAGACTTGAACTCAGATCCCAGCTTTTGTACTTACTTACTAGCTATTTTTCCCTTATTTCTAAAAAGGGGATGGTTATAACATACCTCACACAGCTCCTATGAAAATCACATGGGCTAATGGAGGTCAAGTGTAGGAGAAGGAGTAACAGAAACCTCACTGAAAACATAGTCAGGAAGCCCTGAAAGGGGAATTCTCACCAATGCACCACTTGCCACAGCCAGCAGAGCCAGCAGGAAGAAGGAAGATAATTCTTATCTTGACAAGAAAGGGTCCTTTTCCCACAGGAATTTTCTCTCACTTTTAAGAAAAAGAGGTACAATCTCTTCCTGCTCCAGAAACCTCCATAGCCCTAGCTCTTGTTCTTCTCCAGTGAACTTTTGTTTACAACAATCTTCCCCAATTTCACGATAACACCTAATAAAAGTGACCTTCGTGTTGTCCGTTTGGACCTGCCTGTGGTTTGCCAGAGTTTGCTGTCCCGAACTGCAACTTCTCTGCTATTCCTGAATAAATACATTTTGCTAGGGAAATAACTATTTTAAGGTTGACAAGTGGCATATAATAAATGTTAAAATACAGAATACATATCAACATTATCACCAATATTTCTCCTTTTCCTCCCTGCAAAGATTTTTTTAATGCAATTCTGATCATGCTATGTCTGTTTAAATATTTCTTTTTTTTTTTTTTAAGATTTTATTTATTTATTCATGAGAGACACAGAGAGAGGCAGAGACATAGGCAGAGAGAGAAGCAGACTCCCTGCAGGTAGCCCTATGCAGAACTCGATCCGAGGACCCCAGGATCATGACCTGAGCTGAAGGCAGACGTTCAACCACTGAGCCACCCAGCCTCCCTTGTTTAAAATATTTCAATGGATGTCTATTTTATATGAAATATGGTTCAAAGACCTTGGCATAACATATGAGACATATGTAGGAGTACTGACAATACTTATGCCATCTCTGACATCAGTTCATGTTCAATTGATGACCTTTTGGTGGCTGTATGTTCCAGGTCCCTTGGAGATTAACATACATACCTTAGAAATGCCTGCCAAGGCCCAGATGGGGAAGGGAGGCTGGTTTGGGCCTATGTTAGAGATATCAGTCTTCCCCATTCCTGATGCACAGGTGATGGCACCAAGATCTAAGCAAAGGTTAGCTATCCATCAGGTGCATGCAAGTCCTCGGAGGTATGGGCAAACGCTCTGATCTCACTACAGTGCCCTTCTGCATATTCTCTTGCTCTATAAAATCTGTAGACTAAGTTCTGGACTTTATGGAAAATATTGCTATCAGTAAATTACCCTGAATAAAACTCTGTTAACTGTATAGAGTCACCTGCTTCCTCTTCTGACCTCAGAGTGCCTTTTCAGTTTGGGGGACACTTTACTATCTCTCCTTTACCTTCTAACAACATAATACTTTACAATGTACTTACCTGTCTGGCCTCATTTCTAGCCATTTTTTTTCTTCCAATTGTGTATCCCCTTCCTGCCATGAATCCCCTTACCCAACTACTGTTCCTCCAACTCAGTGCACTCTTTTGTGTGCCCATGAGGACAAGCAGGGGACAGCCAAAGAAGCCAGTGGGTTACACTAGATGGCTTCCATAAAGCCATCACTGCAAGGAGTGATCACATTCCCCAACTCCGCCCCCTGTGCCTATGGTGCCCAACTGCCCCACAGAAAGAAGGCTGCAGCAGACTCCTGAGGCCTCCCTCTGGCTTTTCTGTCGTTCTAGCTATTACATGGCCACCAGCAAGTTTTCTGCAAAGCCTTCACTTTCCTTGCTTATAAATTAAAGACAGCATATGCTTGCTTCCCTCACATTTTTATTAAGAATTAAATAGGGTATTAATTAAAAACAAACTGGAAAAGATAATAAAGCACTACAGCAACGTTGGTCACTGAATGGTGGGACCTCAATATACTAACTAGTGGGTCACAGAAAAGTCAAAAGAGTATTAGTTTTTAGTATGTTTGCAGCAGAGGGCGAAGATACCCTACACAACTCCTTAAGGATATGTATTTTTAAAATATTTTATTTATTTATTCATGAGAGACAGAGAGAGATGCAGAGGCACAGGCAAAGGGAGAAGCAGGCTCCATGCAGCGAGCTGAATGTGGGGCTTGATCCCGGGACTCCAGGATCATGCTCTGAGCTGAATGCAGATGCTTAACCACTGAGCAAACCAGGCATCCCTCCTTAAGCATATTTTAAGGCACCACTACAAGCACATGCCAGGAAATCATTCCTTATTCCTAACCTTGCTCCAGCATGTGCCTCCTACCACCCACGGATGCCTAAAGCCATCCCCAAACCTCCAGGACTATTTGACATTTCTATAGGTAGAAACTTCTGCCTTGAATGAAATCATTGGGCAAAAGTATCACCCTTGTTTTACAGAATTCAAAAGTGAGGTTTTAATCCTTATCAAAATCTCAATTGTTTTATGCAGAAATAGAAATATCCATTCTAAAATTGTATGAAATTCCAAGAGACCTCAAAAAGCCAAACCAATCTTGAAAGAAACAAACTGGTCTCACACTTCCAGATTTCAAAACTTTCTACAAGTTCCAGTATCAAAATAGTGTGATACTGGCATAGATACACAGACCAGTGGAACAGAATGGAGAGCCTAGAAATAAACCCTCACAAATACGGTCAAATGATTTTAGACAAGGGTGTCAAGACCATTCAATGGTGAAAGGAGAGTCTTTTCAACAAATGGGAAAATTTATTTTTTATTTTAATTAATTTTTTTAAAGCTTTTGAGAAAGAGAGCATGCGTGCATGCACATACGTGTGTGGGGTGGGGGTAGGAGGAGCAGTTGGGGGAGGGAGAGGGAAAGATTCTCAAGTGGGGATCAATCTCAGGACCCTGAGATCATGAGCCAAACCAAGAGTCAGATGTTCAACTACGTGAACCACCTAGGCATCCCAAAATGGGTAAATTTATATCCACATGCAAAAGAATGGAGTTGAACTCTTAACTCACACTATACACAGAAATTAACTCCAAATGGAGCAAATAAAACTATGAAAAGAAAACACATGGGAAAATTCATGACATTGAATTTGGCAACAGTTTCTTGAATAGAACACCAAAGGAAGAGGCAACAAAAGTAAAAACAGAGAACCAGGACTACACATCAACATTAAAAACTTCTGTGCATCAAAAGATATCATCAAAAGAGTTAAAAAACAAATCATGGGATGGGAGAAAATATTTGCACATTATATATTTGAATAAGGAGTTAATATCTAGATTCTATAAAGAACTCATACAATTCAACCACAATAAAAAACCCAACCAGATTTAAAAATGGGCAGAAGACTTGAATAGACTTTTTTCCAAAGAAGGAATACAAATAACTAGTCAGTACATGAAAAGATGTTTGATAGGTGCACTGTTGGTGGGAATATAAAATGGTATAGTCAGTATGGAAAGCAGTATGGCCATGCCCGAAAAATAAAAAATAGAATTACCATGTGACCCAGCAATTCTACTTCTGGGGATATCTATAAGAATTCAAAACAGGGACTCCAAGAGATATCTCTATACACCCATCTTCACAGCAGTGTTGTTCATCACAGCCAAAAGGTGGAAGCGGCACAAATGTCTGTTGACAAATGCATAAACAAGATGTGATAAATATACATGATG
Source organism: Canis lupus baileyi (assembly GCF_048164855.1). Lineage (NCBI taxonomy): Eukaryota > Metazoa > Chordata > Mammalia > Carnivora > Canidae > Canis > Canis lupus. The sequence goes on from NC_132848.1 coordinate 37,988,994, forward strand.
GAATATTATTCAGCCTTAAAAAGGAAGGCAATTCTGAGACCTACAATATGAATGAGCCTTAAGGACATTACCCTAGGTGAAATAAGCCAGTCACAAAAAGACAAATACCGTAAGATTAAACTTCATATGAGGTGGTATCTGAAATCGCCAAATCCATATGGACAGAGGGTAAAATGGTGGGTGCCTGGGGCTGGGGGCAGAGGGGAATGTGAAGTTAAGAGTTTCAGTTTTGCAAGACGGAAAGAGTTCTGGGGATGGTAGCACAGCAATGTTTATGTAAAAATGAGGCTCCAAGCTGCAAAGTGGGGGACCTGAATGACTGAAAGATTCTAATTCATCCTTTTCATTTTTTAGGTGTAGGAACAGAATTAAAGTCCCACAAGTAAGACCAGAGAGCAAGACCATACTACACAGCTGACTACCAAAAAAAAAAAAAAAAAAAAAAAAAGAAAAGAAAAAGAAAAGAAAAGAAAAAAAGAGAAAAACGTATAATGCAAAAAGACTCAAAGACAGAAATGACAAGTTGAGTGGGACAAAGACAACAAAGTAGGCGGCACAATCACAGGAAGAGGATGAAAGGGAAATTCCAAGAACATTTTAAAATAATTCCTGTTTTGCTGCAATAGAAGGCTGAAACTATCATTTATCTTGCTCTGGGTAGAGCTGAAGTCTGTGGAAATTTCCATATAAGGTAGTTTGTTCATGGTTGTTTCCTCAAGCAGACATTATAGCTCCCATCTGAAAAAGGCATTAAGCGTTTGGAAGAACTGACTCTTCTGTCAACACCCTGCTCATGTACATTAAAAGCTGTGGTTCCATTCTTAATGGTTAGTAGATTTGCCAAGACATGTCATTCCTCCAACTAAGTATGGATCAGCATCTAGCACTTAATGCCACAGTTTTCCTGTGGTCATTACTGGCGGTGGTGATAATGACTGGTATGACTTTACTGCTCTTCATAAATGGCCCTTTGGTCAGTAATATGCCTTACACGATACGGTAACGTGTCTTTCTTTCAGATTTTATTTTTATGTAATTTCTATATCCACTGTGGGGGGCCTGAACTTACAACCCAGAAATCAAGAGTTGGAGGCTCCACTGACTGAGCCAGCCGAGTCTCCATCTTTACTTTCGTAATTTTCATTTTTAATTTAAGCATAGTTGACACACGGTGTTTACATTAGTTTCAGGTGTACAACACAGTGACTCAATGAGTCTGAACGTTATATCTTCACTTGCTTTTATTTATTATTTTTTAAAGACTTTGTTTATTCATGAGAGAGACAGACAGACAGGCAGAAGCAGGCTCCATGCAAGTAGCCGGACACAGGACTTGATCCCAGGTCTCCAGGATCACGCCCTTGGTTGAAGGCGGCGATAAACCACTGAGCCACTGGGGCTGCCCTCTTTACTTGCTTTTAAAGAGCAGTCCTGTCTTTCATGTATGGTACTTTTCTTCTATAGTTTTCCATCTTAAAAGAAGCTACTCTCCTGCCCCATCTTATTTCCTCCCAATGACTTCAAGGCAGAGCCTCTACCCTCAATTTTTTAGGATAAGTCTAGATACCTTTCTTGGACCTATGCTAATTTAGTAGCCACACAGCAATTTGGAATGTGGCTAGCTCAAACCAAGATGTGCTGTAAATGTAGAATGGAGTTGGGATTTCAAAGATTTAGCTCAGAAAAATGTAAAGTATCTCAATAGTTTTAATATGTTACATAATATGTATATAGTTTGGACATGACAACAGCTTGGCATGTGGAATTAAATAAAATATATTATTAAAATTAATTTCACCCGTTTCTTTGTGTATGCGGCTACTAGAAAAATTTAAATTATACATGTGATGTCGCTCATATTTTGTATTTTTGGATAGCTCCAAATTAGATAATAGAATAAGCCTGGTTTACTGAGGAAGAGCAGCAACCTGGACTCTATCTCTTATTAGCAAAGGCAAATTTCCTCACCTGTGGGTTAGATTCTTCATCCTTAAATATGGGCAGAATGAAACTCCCTCATAGGCTCAAGGACTAACAGAAGGGAAAGCATTTTAGCATTTACCAGCACAAAGTGCGTTCTTGGTAAATGTTACTTCCTTTTCTTTGAAAGTCTCAGAAACCCCGTAGACATGTTGAGTCGCTGGTGTAGTCATCCTGGGGTTAGTCATGGAAAGTCTGGATCGCAATTCTCTTTTTTTCTTTCCTTTCCACTCTAATTACGTCCACAGAATCACTCGTACCAGGCAGAGCTGTGGGGTACTTTCTAAGCAACATCTATCCCCCTTCCCCACAGCTGCATTATCTATTCCCATCATCTGTTTACCTGCCATATTCTTCCTCGCACCTTTCTACTGGTCTATGTGTTAATAAATCATTAAAATGAAGGTCAAAATTCTGGCTGCAGCTCACCTCCTTAGGACTATTATCATTGCTCATCGCTACTGACTAAAGTCATGTGTAGCCTTGTAATTTTAGCTACTTGATGTGTGTACACTATGCTCTCATAAAATGCATGGATACATCCTTTATTTCCCACTAGCATCCCATCAGATATAAAATGAATGAAGACCTTTATAACGGTCTGAGATGTAAGTAAAATCACACTGAATACTGATTTTCGATTACTGACCAGGCCAATCAGGATTATGGGGAATGAAAAGCAATCCCTTTGACTAAGAAATCACATCTAATTTGGCAGTCAGGGGTTTATTTCTGGCTGATTCATCTGTGAAAAATTCTTTTTTGATTTCCTCCAAGCTGTTGCTAACAGTGTGCTGAGCTGGCAACGCTGAAAACAGTTTCTCTCTTGGATGATGCTATTTTCTTATTTTCCAACCAACTTTTCCCAAATACTTGCCATTATTTATTACAGATGTCAATCGTTCTGAAAGTCTGGCTTAAAGAAGTTCATTATGCATCATTGTGATCTAGCCTCTTGATCTCATTCCTCCTCTAAAACGCATTCCACTAGAAGGACAATAACTCCAGGTCCAAGTGCAGCTGGGAGACAGAGAACGACCAGTTCCTGACAGATTTTCTCCCTTTAGAAAAGATGAGGGGTGACGACAGAATAAGAGGGGAGAGGGAAAAAGCTGGTGAGGAAAAGAAAACATACGGGCACCTGGGTGGGTCAGTGGTTGAGCATCTGCCTTTGGCTCAGGTAGTGATGCTGGGGTCCTGAGATCAAGTCCTGAATCAGGCTCCCTGCAGGGAGCCTGCTTCTCCCTCTGCCTATGTCTCTGCCTCTCTCTCTGTCTCTCTCATGAATAAATATATAAAATCTTAAAAAAAAAAAAGAGAGAGAGAGAAGGGGAACAGATTTGAGGAAGAAGAGCAAGAGAGAAAGAAGAAAATCTATGGATGGGAGAGTTTGAAGAGATTCACACTGTTTAGAAAGAGAGAAAAATCATTGAGATCATCAAATACTCAATAAAACTCTATTTCTTTCGATCTTGAGCTCTAGTACTTCTAGATCTTAAAGGAGACATGTATGAATGATGCAGAATAAAATGAAACACAAAGTGGGGAAACAGTCTGGTGGTCCTTCAAAAAGTTAAACATAGAGTTTCCATATGGCTCAGCAATTTCAATTCTGGGACCCCAAAGAACTGAAAACTGGGATTCAAACATACTATTTGTAGCCTTGTGTTCACAGCAGCATTATTCATAATAGCTGGAAGATGGGAACAAATCCTTCCACAGATGAACGGACAAGCAAAATGTGCTATACCCATAGAATGCAGTAATATTTATCCATAAAAAGGAAAGAAATTCTGACACGTGCTACAATATGGATAAACCTCAAAAACATTATGCTAAGTGAAAGAAGCCAGACAAAGAAGCTCTTATGTTATATAAGTCCACTTATATAAATATACAAGAGGCAAATTCATAAAGACAGAAAGGAAATTAAAAGTTATTGTGGCCTAGGAGGAAAGAATGGGGAGTTAATGCTTAATGGGATATAGAGTATCTGGGATGATGAAAAGTTTTTGACATAGTGGCGACAATTGCACAACATCATGAATACAATTAACTGATTTCTACGCTTAAAAATGGTTAAAATGGTACATTCTATGGTACATGTATTTTACCACTATAAAAAAAAAAAAAGAGAAAGAGAGAGAGAGGAGGGAACATTTCTTGACCACCTAAATCCCACCAAATATAAAGCCAGGATCCTTGTACACATGTCAATTAATCACCACTACTTACAGATTAGGAATTAATGCCATTTACAGATAAGGCATCTTTTGACTAAGGTATTTGAACCCATGTCTGGTAGTTCTAAAACCCACAGTCTTTTGATTATACCGAAGTATGTGAAGAATAAAGAGACTCAGTGAATAAATACATGAACGAGAAAGGAAGCTTCTCCTTACAGATCTGAAACTGTCAAATTAGAAAAAAGACCATGAATGGGATGCCTGGGTGGCTCAGGGGTTGAGCGTCTGTCTTTGTGCAGGGTGTGATCCTGGGGTCCTGGGATCAAGTCCGACATTGGGCTCGCTGCATAAGCCTGCTTCTCCCTCTGCCTGTGTCTCTGCCTCTCTCTGTGTGTCTCTCATGAATAAATAAATAAAATCTTAAAAAAAAAAAAAAACATGAATGGTTGAACACAAAGAACTAGCTGTCCAAACAGTTCCCCATGGTGCCAAGAAACTTCCATTTAGCATAGTTTTTAAGCCCTGTAAATATATTGCTAAGAGAATATCTGCCTCTTCTTTCCTCCCAACACAGAATATTTGGTAAAATTCATTTTTCTATTTTTCCATGTTCTATATAACCTATCCCAAACTCTCATCTGGGGTGGTAGAGTACCCATCCTCATCCTCAACAATACCATCATATACTTGTTTGGTATATAAAATACTTTCCTAATACATTACCTCACTTAATTAAATTAGCCACTCTGTAAGATACCATCTCCATTCTGTAGACTGGCAAACTATGCCCCCAAAATGATGCACTCATTTGGAGCTAAAATTTGACCTAGTATAGACACTGGGTAGAGGCAGTTATTGAGGTGCTGTTCATATATATATATATATAATCTTCTGAGAATGAATGTACCAATCAATGTATTGATAAGAACTTTTGGGCAAGATGTAATTCAAAATCACTGTCGGGTTTCTGTATTAAGACGAAAGACCCTTTGAAGTTCCCTTAAACAGCTTCATTTTTTTTTTCTCTGGGAACTCTTAGAGCTGTTGACACCAAGAAACAGTCAATGAGATTTAATAGTCTCTGCTACCTCTGATAAGGCCCTGGTTCAAGTCCCCATCACATCATTCATTGAGACCTCTACTGCAGGATGTTCACATATCTGCTCCTAACAATTGGAACTATTTCTCAGTCATCTTTGTATCCCCAGAACTGAACACAGTGCTTAGCATGGAGTTAAATGTCTACTGTGTGAAGGAATCGCTGGCACAATGTTTTGTATGGTATTGCAATCTCCACTCTCTGGTTCTCCAAGTCTATCCTCCACACTGCAAAGTTACATATATCCCTTCCCTGCAAAAATTACCCCAAAACTTTATATTGCATTCCAGACTGGTACTCCATATGCATTCCCTATCATGCTTATCCCACAAACACATCTTACGTCCTAGCACATTAGATACCTTTAAATTTCTTTGATTTATTCTAGACTCATTTACTGAGCACTTAGAACTCCAGGCACTGGGGACATAGGAGGGAACATGAAAGACAAAGTATCTGAAAGAAAGAGGAGGGACTCCTGAGTGGCTCAGCAGTTGAGCGTCTGTCTTTGGCTCAGGGCGTGATCTCGGGGTTCTGGGATTGAGTCCCACATCAGGCTCCCTGCGAGGTGCCTGTTTCTCCCTCTCCCTATGTCTCTGCCTTCTTCTTCTTCTTCTTTTTTAAAGAAGGTGTGCATATTTTATTACTCATGCCATACAAAATACAATAATGGTGTCTACCTGTATACAAATAGAGCAAGGAGCTATTTCTACCAAACTACCACCAGACTCAACAGCAGTTAAGAAAAATACTTCCACAAACAGTGTGGTAGGACTTTCAATGTAACAGAACATTTTGGTGGGAAAACATTCGGTGAGTGCCTTCAAGGAGCCAGGGCCAAGCCTTTGGGTGGTAGCAGGGGAGAGAGGGACAGTGCAGAAAGATAAGACACCGTCCTTGTTCCTGAGCCATTCACACAGTCTACACTCCCTGTGTTGAAGGCACATGTTTGTGTAGTTGTGCACAATTAATAACATGGCAAGACATCAGTGCTATCACAGCACATAAATAAAATCTTAAAAAAAAAAGAAAAAGAAAAAGAGGAACCCAAGGGCAGGGCACACATCAAGTATGCCCTTGCAGACCAGAATAAGCACTCTAGGTTCCATTCCAGATGAGGTGGAAAGGCAATAGAGGATTCTGAACAGAGAAGTAAAACTGACCTGCAAACCTTTGCTCAAGATGTCACCAACTGTACCTGGAAGAATACCTTTTCCCATCATATTTTAAGTGCTGAAATTCACTCATTCTTCGAAACCCAATTTAACAATCCACTAAATGGTGTTGTCCCTGAGAATTACAGGCCGCTTCTTCTTTTGGTCATCCCCCAGAATTTGACAGTACTCATGCTGGTCTGATTATACCCGGTTATTTATATGTAATTTTTTTTACACCATTGTGTGTATGTTTATCCAAGGTATCTCATTTTTTATTTTATAAGCCATGCACAGTGCCTTGTTGTTGCAAGCTAATGTACCCTTTCTATTAATTTGTAAGACCAAAGCAAAGTGATCATCCTCTTCTTAACCTTTTCTTTCTTGTACTTGAAAAAAAAGAATTGTTTTCCAAATGCTATAACGAGTCCTTATTTCATGACTATGTGTCTATATATAAAAAACATGTATCTATAGGTATATAACATATATAAAATAAGAAAGTCCCTTATACATCACCTCATTCTAGATCATAGCTGTGTTCCTCTCAAGGTTATAATGCTTCTGCAGACTGACTGATAAATAAATGTTTTCATGAATACATTTTAATCTCTAAGGAAGTTCATTGTGTAAGGCAGATCATGTGTATGGCACAAGATCCTTTTGGGGTGAATAATCACCTCTGAACAAATGTTCTACAAATGTGGCTTTGGCACATTAAGGTTGCTTTAGAAATGGCCTACTGGTTAATGAATAAGTAATTCAAACAGTTATAGTTGCTTTTTCCACGCCATGGTAAGACAGATATTCACTAATAGTATTAAACAGTATGTGATTGTTTATTTATTTGTTTAAGAGCCTACACAGAATTTGGGTTAAAAATATTTAATGTAATAAAATGACAAAAAGCATTACTATAAAAATATTCTATGTCTCTGCAGGACCATACACTATCGGCACTAAACACTATTCAAGGTTGTTAATGTTTTCTCTGCAAATCTTCCTCACCCTCTTTGAAACCAATAAAATATGTTTTTACATATACACATATGCTTTCACATATACTCAGTAATTAAATATGCACCCGCAGGAAGTAAGAACCACAAACATGACACTTTACAGCAGTGAAAAGAAAAATTTAATTAGTATTAGTAAGCTACTACAACTTACCCAAGACTGTTTTTCTTACTGGATATGCAAGTTTCAACGAATATCTTTTCGATGAATGTCTTCTTCCAAACTTCCACTTTTCTGCCTTAATAACTTTTGTATACACAGCCCCACCTCTGCAAAAGCAAGTCGATATTCCAAGTACTTTCCTTGCTGTCCCTTCAGACTCCCTTGCTCTCACCTCAAGAATAAAGCATCTCCTTTCCGGTACTTCTGCTCTTGTTTTCACTTATTTATCAGGGCCTGGGCAACCAGTTCAGATCACGGTGAATTATCTTTAAAGGCTCCTGTTTCCTACACCATAAAGTACTTCCTCATCTTAACTTTGTGTCTGTTGCCTCGAGCTATATTTAAGCCAATGAAACCAAGTTGAGGGTTTTTTTTCCTGCATTCAGTCAAGTCACGTGACTCAGTGTGTTACACGATAACCCCAAAGTTCTAAAGCAATAAGGCAACACCCCTAAATGTCATAACTTATATCCTGTTGAGTGTTTTATTATGTACTTAAGAAATTCATCCATAAACTTATTGAAAGCATTGTAATGTGCAGAAAATATTTAGAAAAACAAACAGTAATCAATCAGCTAGAAAGTGGTGGAGCTTTCACAAAAAGATAGCCCCCACCCTTCACCCTTTTGGATCTTGACAGTATCTACATGTTTGAATTAACAGAGCTTCTTTTACTTCTCTAATGCTTTACCACTTCAGTGTTAGGCGGCTAGTCTTATTTTCTCTTCCTGGTGGCTCAGCCCAAGTTTTGAGACAAGCAGGCCAAACTCTACCAGCCTAAGCAGACAAATAGCTCCTTCTGTCCTAGATACCCTTGACAAACAGTGCAGAGAAGGAGTAAGGTCAATACATCTCCCAGGACCCCTGGATGCCAAGTTTCCATTGAAGAATAATAAAGGAATCTTTGGTTGAGCTGGAGGAACTCAGTAGAACTAATTACAGCCTTCCACTTCCATAAATGACGACTTCCTTGCCCTGGCACATTGAGAATAGTATAAGGAAGTTTCTTACACAATTTCTTTACTATAAAGCAGCCATTTTTAGAATGATAACAGCATCTCTCAGAATGATAGGACCTGAGGCGAATCTTTAAAAACAAGAAAACAACTCCTCACCTTTGCTTATTATGCAAACCCGAGAGCCTGGGTACTGGCAGCATTGAGAGACAGCGACTGTCAGTAGAAAGGCAGAAGTGAAAGGCACCCCGAAGGGCCATCTACACCGTAGGGAAGCAGTCTGGTGTCTGGAGAGGTCAAAGAACTCACCCAGGACAAGTTACTGGCACAGTGAGCTCTCAACCTCAGGGCTCTGCCCAGCACTCCCGGGAGCATCTCACAGGCTCCACTTTCATGGCTCACTGTAAAGCCCGACCATCAGAGCTGGGTTTGGACTTTGCACAGAATACTCAACACTGTACAATTCCAGCCGGAGGACTTTTCTGGCCTCAATTCACTTATTCTCTCTTGGGGTGAGTGGGATACAGAAGAAGCTGGAAGTACAAAAGCTGTTTGTGGGTGAGAAGCAGCTTCCCTCCTCATTCCCACAGGGGACAGTACTATACCACAGACAGAGACCCTGGAAAGCAGCCACAAGCACTCCTGGGAGAAGGAAAACAGAACGGAAGTCTTCTGAGCAAGATTCCCAGCATATGGAATTCTCTTCAAGAAAGTAACTTATGTTATTGCAATTAAAATCCAGAAGAGGCAAATATCTGCCACGTCTTTGTGTCCCAATTCTTTACTGATCACCATGCACCATGAAGGGAAACAGTGTTGTGATGGACAAAGGGGCAATGCATGCTCAGGGAGGCCATCAGCAGAAGTCTATCCTGAGTCCTTCTAGCTATCATCTCACCCCCTCCTCCTCTCTTCGGACAAATTTTTCCAGGCAAGAGCAAATCCAGAAGACATTTTTCAATCTTTATCTTACATTTGACACTTATAAACAATGCTCTCCTAGTAATTTTCAATTCAATATCCTTGGTCTCCAGGCCATTACCCCTGTGTTTCTCATCACCCTGTCACTGTCCCCTCCTCCTCTGCTTGCCTTTTAGGTGTGGCAACTTCCCTAATTCAAACCCTAGCTCTCTGCCTGTATCACTATGCACACTGTCCCTGATGACTTCATCATCTCTCATGGCTCCACTTCCTGCATGTTAGCATCATTGGCCAGACCTTTCTACTGAACTCACAGTCACGCATCAAATTGTCTGCTGGCTGCTTTACTCAAAATGACTAAGTAAACCAGTCCCCCTTCCCTTCCATGCTCACAGCCAGCTCTTCCTTTCATATGCCTTCTCTAAAGTATGGCAACATTATCCAACCAGTCACCCAAGGTAGGATCCCCTAATCACTCTTGACATCTTACCCTCAAGCCAACTACTTCTGCTAATTTTAATTCCTAACTCATTTTTAAATGTGTCCCTTTGCCCCACATCATTCTCATTTTTAGCCCTGCTACTGTTCTAGTCCTCATGATTACTCACTTGGTCTGTGGCTGCAGCCTCTTAACTGGGTTCTCTGCCTTCAACCAAATCCAGGAGATCTAACCTGCAAGTCATCTAAACAACCAGGGGTCTCTCAACGGAACTTGCTTAAACTCTACAATGGTTCTCCAGTGCACTGAGCACAAAGGTAAGCCCCTTAAGAAGCCAACAAACCCTATATTTCCTGGCTTGCTAACCCTAATCTCTGGACACTCCCTGCCCCTCACTTTATGCAACCCTGCAGTGACACATGCCATGCAGGCCCTCATCTTGATGCTGCTGCTTATGCTGGCCCCTCAGCCTGACAGATCTTTCCATCTTCCTCTTGCTAACTCTAATATCCTTGTACAACTGAAGCATCAGGTCTTCAAAAAAACCTGTCCCAACTCTTCTCCAACCCCACTCTCCTGTATGTATCAGGCACTCCACTTCAGGGCCCCCATGACGTCCTCTCACTTACATTCTAAAAGCTTTTTTGTCTAACCCATGTGAGGGCAAGAACTGGGCTTCTACTTATCTTATGTAGATAAGTGCCTGTGTCTGCCACACACACTAGGCATTTAATAAAAGTTTAAAACCTGCCTGAGCCTGTAGGAGAGGTAGTGGTTCTTATCTTACAGATAAGGGAAATGATGCTCAGAGAGAGGTTACATGACTTCTTAAAAGTCATCCATGAAGAAGTCTAAGAAGGGAATGTAGAATGCAAAAATGTACTAGCTAAATTGAAGTCTTTTTCTTTTTAAAAGCAGAAAGCCTCTCAGAATTAAGCACAGGGACAGCAAGGAATGCATCTAAGTTTTTATTACTATTACCCTAGAGCCTGACAAGGTATTATCTTGCACACCTGGAGTATTTAATAAATCCTGGGTGGCTCACTAGGACTATATACAGAAAGAGGGTCACTTTCACTTATACACTGTGCAAGGGCAGGTCTGCTTCTCTCCAGCAGATGGAGCTACGGGTCTGTGTCATCACCAGCTACAGTTTGGGAGCCTTGGTAAAGAACCAGCCTTTTTCATCCATTCATTGCAGCGCTTCCTTTTTCCTTTGTAGGACTCACAGATAAAAAGAAATCAGCATACATGTTTTCCATAGAATACCCTCTGAATGTACACAGATCTACTTTGTAACTTGTTCAATGTCCTTGCGTATCTTTTCCTCTCCGGCTTTTTAAAATATCTGGGGGTAATCTCACCCAATTTGATTTACCCGATCAAGTGCTACTGCATGTCTCCATCTTTCTATGTTTCTTAGGTCCTTCTTTATGAAACACATTTATAACCCAACAAGTTTACCATGTTCAGCCCTACACATATATTCTCCTTGGTGTGTCTGCCCTATTTCACTTGAGAAAAAATTAGTTTACCAATCATCTCTCATTTAAAATAAAAAACAATACCCTTTTCAATATACATTTTTTATAATAAATTTATTTTTTATTGGTGTTCAATTTACCAACATACAGAATAACACCCAGTGCTCATCCCGTCAAATGCCCCCCTCAGTGCCGTCACCCATTCACCCCCCTTCCCCCCCGCCCTCCTCCCCTTCCAACACCTCTAGTTTGCTTGCCATAGTTAGGAGTCTTTATGTTCTGTCTCCCTTTCTGATATTTCCCACACATTCTTCTCCCTTCCCTTATATTCCCTTTCACTATTATTTATATTCCCCAAATGAATGAGAACATATAATGTTTGTCCTTCTCCGATTGACTTACTTCACTCAGCATAATACCCTCCAGTTCCATCCACGTTGAAGCAAATGGTGGGTATTTGTCATTTCTAATGGCTGAGTAATATTTCATTGTATACATAAACCACATCTTCTTTATCCATTCATCTTTCAATGGCACCGAGGCTCCTTCCACAGTTTGGCTATTGTGGACATTGCTGCTGTAAACATCGGGGTGCAGGTGTCCCGGCGTTTCACTGCATCTGTATCTTTGGGGTAAATCCCCAACAGTGCAATTGCTGGGTCGTAGGGCAGATCTATTTTTAACTCTTTGAGGAACCTCCATACAGTTTTCCAGAGTGGCTGCACCAGTTCACATTCCCACCAACAGTGTAAGAGGGTTCTCTTTTCTCCGTATCCTCTCCAACATTTGTAGTTTCCTGCCTTGTTAATTTTCCCCATTCTCACTGGTGTGAGGTGGTATCTCATTGTGGTTTTGATTTGTATTTCCCTGATGGCAAGTGATGCAGAGCATTTTCTCATGTGCATGTTGGCCATGTCTATGTCTTCCTCTGTGAGATTTCTCTTCATGTCTTTTGCCCATTTCATGATTGGATTGTTTGTTTCTTTGCTGTTGAGTTGAATAAGTTCTTTATAGATCTTGGAAACTAGCCCTTTATCTGATAGTCATTTGCAAATATCTTCTCCCATTCTGTAGGTTGTCTTTTAGTTTTGTTGACTGTATCCTTTGCTGTGCAAAAGCTTCTTATCTTGATGAAGTCCCAATAGTTCATTTTTGCTTTTGTTTCTTTTGCCTTCGTGGATGTATCTTGCAAGAAGTTACTGTGGCTGAGTTCAAAAACGGTGTTGGCTGTGTTCTCCTCTAGGATTTTGATGGATTCTTGTCTCACATTTAGATCTTTCATCCACTTTGAGTTTATCTTTGTGTATGGTGAAAGAGAGTGGTCTAGTTTCATTCTTCTGCATGTGGATGTCCAATTTTCCCAGCACCATTTATTGAAGAGACTGTCTTTCTTCCAATGGATAGTCTTTCCTCCTTTATCGAATATTTGTTGACCATAAAGTTCAGGGTCCACTTCTGGGTTCTCTATTCTGTTCCGTTGATCTATGTGTCAGTTTTTGTGCCAGTACCACACTGTCATGACCACAGCTTTGTAGTACAACCTGAAATCTGGCATTGTGATGCCCCCAGATATGGTTTTCTTTATTAAAATTCCCCTGGCTATTCGGGGTCTTTTCTGATTCCACGCAAATCTTAAGATTATTTGTTCTAACTCTGAAGAAAGTCCATGGTATTTTGATAGGGATTGCATTAAACGTGTAAATTGCCCTGGGTAACATTGACATTTTCACAATATTAATTCTGCCAATCCATGAGCATGGAATATTTTTCCATCTCTTTGTGTCTTCCTCAATTTCTTTCAGAAGTGTTCTATAGTTTTGAGGGTATAGATCCTTTACCTCTTTGGTTAGGTTTATTCCTAGGTATCTTATGCTTTTGGGTGCAATTGTAAATGGGATTGACTCCTTAATTCCTCTTTCTTCAGTCTCATTGTTAGTGTATAGAAATGCCACTGATTTCTGGGCATTGATTTTGTATCCTGCCACACTACCAAATTGCTGTATGAGTTCTAGCAATCTTGGGGTGGAGGCTTTTGGGTTTTCTATGTAGAGTATCATGTCATTGGCGAAGAGGGAGTGTCTGACTTCTTTGCCAATTTGAATGCCTTTAATGTCTTTTTGTTGTCTGATTGCTGAGGCCAGGACTTCCAGTACTATGTTGAATAGCAGTGGTGAGAGTGGACATCCCTGTCTTGTTCCTGATCTTAGGGGAAAGGCTTCCAGTGCTTCACCATTGAGAATATTTGCTGTGGGCTTTTCATAGATGGCTTTTAAGATGTTGAGGAATGTTCCCTCTATCCCTACACTCTGAAGAGTTTTGATCAGGAATGGATGCTGTATTTTGTCAAATGCTTTCTCTGCATCTAATGAGAGGATCATATGGTTCTTGGTTTTTCTCTTGCTGATATGATGAATCACATTGATTGTTTTACGAGTGTTGAACCAGCCTTGTGTCCCGGGGATAAATCCTACTTGGTCATGGTGAATAATTCTCTTAATGTACTGTTGGATCCTATTGGCTAGTATCTTGTTGAGAATTTTTGCATCCATGTTCATCAGGGATATTGGTCTGTAATTCTCCTTTTTGGTGGGGTCTTTGTCTGGTTTTGGAATTAAGGTGATGCTGGCCTCATAGAACGAATTTGGAAGTACTCCATCTCTTTCTATCTTTCCAAACAGCTTTAGTAGAATAGGTATGGTTTCTTCTTTAAACGCTTGATAGAATTCCCCTGGGAAGCCATCTGGCCCTGGACTTTTGTGTCTTGGGAGGTTTTTGATGACTGCTTCAATTTCCTCCCTGGTTATTGGCCTGTTCAGGTTTTCTATTTCTTAAAAAATGTATTTACTTATTTGAGAGAGAGATAGAAAGCAGAGTGGAGGGGAGAGGGAGAGAGTCTTTAGCAGACTCTACGCTGAACTCGCACACAGGACTCAATATTACGACCCTGAGATCATGACTTGAGCCAAAACCAAGTCAGAAACTTACCTGACTGCACCACTCAGATGCTCCCCAATATATCCTAATTGTTATCTTAAAGGCTTTGAGATTCTGAACAGGATAAAAAAGAAATTAATACTACCTATGAGAGTAGAGCTTTACAGTAAAATCCTGAGCAAACTTCATTTTTCACTCAACTTACAAATTTCAGGGCATTCTTGAAACACTTAGTGTTTACTGAAACTGTGTAAAAGTAGTCCATGATTATACCTAAAATAGAACCAGATGCTATGCTCAGATAATTATAAAAGTTTTTTTAGGGATCCCTGGGTGGCACAGCGGTTTACTGCCTGCCTTTGGCCCAGGGCGTGATCCTGGAGACCCAGGATCGAATCCCACATCGGGCTCCCAGTGCATGGAGCCTGCTTCTCCCTCTGCCTGTGTCTCTGCCTCTCTCTCTTTCTCTCTGTGTGACTATCATAAATAAATAAAAATTAAAAAAAAATTAAAAGTTTTTTTTAAAAAGATTTTATTTATTCATAAGAGACAGAGACAGACAGAGAGAGAGAGAGAGAGAGGCAGAGACACAGGCAGAGGAAGAAGCAGGCTCCATGCAGGGAGCCTGACATGAGACTTGATCCCGGGTGTCCAGGATCCGGCCCTGGGCTGAAGGTGGCGCTAAACCACGGAGCCACCCGGGCTGCCCAAGGGTTTTTTTTTCTTTTGAACTTGCACCAAAGTCCTGTGGATGCAAAGTCCATGACATCTAGCATCCCCAGCCCTCACCAACCCAATGCCTATGTGCCGCTTGCCCAAGCCATTAAAGTAACAAAAAAATACCCCACAAGTTCCTGGTTGCTCCTTAGGGAAGAGTTCTAGCCCCACTGAGAACTACTGCCCTAGAGGATTTCTGAGGCCATTAAGCTACCTGATGGCAAAAGAACTGATTAAAGTATCTAAAGGAACCACCTATCAGGGTTTGACTTGACCATATCACTGAACACTACTAAATTAGAACACTAACTATAAAACTTCCAATTATAATTTAAACTTTTAAATCAAGTCAGTCCCCAGTTTTCAAGTATTTTCAAACTCAGATGAGATTATATCAAGAAAACATGGTCATAGGGGTGCCTGGATGCCAGCCATCTGCCTTCTGCCCAGGTTATGATCCTGGGGTTCGGAGACTGAGCCCCATATCAAGCTCCCTATTCAGCAAAGAAGTTGCTTCTCCCTCTCCCTCTGCTGCTATCCCTCCTTGCATTCGTGCTGTCAAATAAACAAATAAAATCTTAAAAAGAATGAAAGAAAGAAAACAGTGTCATAGAAAAGTAAGCCTTGTCTAACCACAATAATATCTAAACAAAGACCCTAAAGGGCAATACCTGGTCCTAAATGCTCCTAGCTCTGGGAGTCTTTTTGAGTTTGAGCAAGATACAATCCCTAATTGCATCTTGGACCTGTAAGTGTTCAAAGTATAGGAGGATGAGAAGGGGATGCAGCTTGTAAATTTCCATGGCAATACTGTGGGAAGATTCTAGTTGCCCAAGGACATGACAGGAAAGGGACAGTCCTGGCCTATGTCCCTATATCAGAGTGAGAGGACCCTGATGGCAGGATTGGAATTCCAGAAGTAATGAAGCGTCCTTAAATTAAACATGGTCTACACTTAGGTATGCCAACTCAACACTTCAAATGAAAACCCTGTTACCTGCCTGAAATTAGCTCTTCTCCACAGTTCAGTGTTTGTTCTTATCCCTGGCAACAGTGACTGGTCCTGGTTGGGCACTGGACCTGAACTAATAAGCTAATTAGATTCTTTTTCTTGAAAATCAGAAATCTGAGTAGAGACAGTCCTCAGCAGGTAGGATAAGCCAACTAATGGTATCATCCTACAGAGAAATTCCATGGATTCTTCTGCTGAGATGCTAGGAGTTACTCTCGTTCTTTATCCTCTCAGAGACCTGGATGTTTGGCCCTTTCTTTAGTCCTCTGAGCCACCCCACTATCTTTCCAATAACTTCCTTTTAGCTCATGTTTGCCAGAGTCAATTCCTATTATTCATAACCAAGGAAACTTAACAATAAAAGCAGTCAGCCTGACACAAGATGTCCCTGCTCCCAGTGCCATTGCCAAGGTCTGCTCCCCATTTCACACACTCCAATCCAACCATGGGGACCTACCACACGTCAACATCCTATGTTCTTGTCCCTTCTGCTCTTCCTGCCTAGAATGGCATCTTTGCATAATTATCATCAGTTGGGACTCAACCTAAATGTCACTTCCTCTGGGAAAATTTCACTCAGCCTTTCAGACTGCTCATAGGGCCTGGTACTTAGTACTCCTGAAATAAACCTTAAGACTCCACAATTTGTTGCCTGATTCCTCACTGGCCTAAACCCAAATGAAGTTTATTATAAGTGGTGATTCTTATACACAAGTGTATCCCCCTACCTATGCCAGAGAGCAGACTCCTAGTCTCAAAGAAATGAACACACTAGGAAACTAAAAGTCCACTTAAACAATTCAAGTAAGTATTGAGGAAAATGTAATAGGAGTTGAAAAATAAATGTATTTCAGGACACCTCGGTGCCATCCAAGTCTTGGTTTTGACTCAGGTTGTGATCTTAGGGTTGTGAGATCAAGTCCTATGTCAGACTCCACACTGAGCACAGAGTCTACTTAAGATTCCCCCTCCTTCTGTCCTTCCTGCTTATTTTCTCTCTCTCCCTCTCTAAAATAAATAAATAAATCTTTAAAAATTAATAAATTTCTTTGGAATCAAGAGGGTCCTTCACATTCCATGTTAAATAAATTTTAGTATGAATTTATATTCAAAATAACTATGCATTCACTTTGTGAAAATTCATCAACCTGTGTGCTTAATTAAGATTTGTGTACTCTTAAACTGAGTCACTGGGTTGTTGAGCATCTGCCTTCAGCTCAGGGAGCCTGCTTTTTTCTCTGCCTATGCCTCTACCTCTCTGTGTCTCTCATGAATAAATAAATTAAATTTTAAAAAGTAAGATAGCCATCTTCTTTAAAAAAAAAGATTTGTGTACCCCTTTGTATGTATATTAAACATTAACAAAAAAATTTAAATGCTTTTAGCATAGCTGAAAATCACAGCTTTAGACTAGCTATAAGTTCAATATGCACAGAAACACCATATAGTGGTGGAAGGTGCCCTGACTACAAGTAAAAGTCCCTGGGTTACAGTCTTAACTCTACCACTTACTAGCTGTGACATTTTGGTTCAATCAAAATATCTGATATTCAGCTTTAGCAACTACAAAATGGGATAATAACCATTCTGTCTAAATCTCAGGCTCTACAAAGATAAACATAAGAAGTCAAACAAGCTTTTTTTGTTACAAAATTCTGTATCACTTGAGTTTTAGCTGAACGATAAAAATCATAATTATTAAAATGCTACATTTTGGCATGAAAATGCCTGTAAATTCTCATGAATGCATAGCAAAAAAGGTGATATTGGACAACAAATCCAGGGTGTTAACCTGAAAGTCAAGATTGAATTTATTCTTGGAGAAGACAGAAAGGATACCTCTACATCATCATGTTTCTTGGGAACTGGATTAAAAAATTTACATTTCATGAACTAAAACAAACATTTCTCGTACTTATGACAGCTGAGATGCTTTTGAGACTTCAGCCAAAGCATTAAGCCTTCTGGTTACAGGAACCTCTGTGAATGGGGATGCAGGAAAGCATAGATATTTCATACTCCAAACAGTCAAGGTCTTATCATGCCACCAACTTATACAGTTAACTTTAATATTGCAAAACTATTTCAGAATAAAAGCACCTCTATTTAAAGAGAAGATATAACAAATAGGATGGAGTATATATGGGTTAGAAATACACAAGTTCTTACAAACTCAAGTGCAAAGGATTTGCTCTGTTAAGAACTGCAGATGGAAGATAAACTGAGTCATAATTAGAAATTATTGGTGACTACCTGGCAATTTATTATATACTTCCCCATAGGTGTCGAAACATGTACAAGCTCATAAGTACATTCAAGTCATTTGGTAAGAAGGAAGAACAGTTGGACAAGAGTTTATTTCCCAGAAAAAATAGCTTTTCATTTTTTTTTAACTGCCGCACTGTTACATTCCCAGAGATGCTGATCAGTAGTTTAAAAACACATGAAGCTGGGCAGCCCCGGTGGCTCAGCGGTTTAGCGCCACCTTCAGTCCAGGGTGTGATCCTAGAGACCAGGGATGGAGTCCTACGTTGGGCTCCCTGCATGGAGCCTGCTTCTCCCTCTGCCTGTGTCTCTGCCTCTCTCTGTCATGAACAAATAAATAAAATCTTAAAAAAAAAAAAAAAAAAAAAACACATGAAGCATCATTTTCCTCTTACTTAAAAAATGAAGTATTATAATATGGAGAAACTGTTTTTGTTAAAAATGCAAATGGGTAAAAAACAGTAAAAATTAACTTTTGAGCCAATGCAAGTGTTAACTTATCATTACCCACCTTGTACCACTAAAACAAGGGGGTGAGTGGCAAATAAATAAATACTTGTAAGTCCCTTCATTTTTATTTCAGCAAATATGTACCCAATGACTACCATGTAATGAACTGCTGTAGGCACAGGGCACTAAGGATGAGTATGGCACACCCTCTGGCCCTGAGTAACTTCCTAGACTGTGACATACATACAAAGCACATAAGAGAGGCAGTGTTGGCAAGGAGACTCTAGAAATAGCAGAGGCAGTGTTGGCAAGGAGAGACTTCGGAGAGTAAGCTCTACTGGCTGTCCTCAGAAAGCAAAAGGAGGGAAAGGAAAATGCTCAAGGAAAGGAATCACAAAAAAGCACCACCTGCTAGTAAATGTCAGGCTCTGTGCTAAGCCCCAAGGAACAAGGAGACAGTTTCACTGCCTTTCAAGAGCTTATAGTTTATGGGAGACAAGTAATGGTCACTGATCATATAACAATATACTCAGTGTAGAGACAATTCTAAGAGATCATAATGTATTCTGAGAGGTTCAAACGCATTTTCAAGGAATTTGGACATATGAGTCAAGATCAAACCACAGTGTCAGGAAGTTATGAAGCAGTAACAGAAATGAGTGTCCTTATTTGAAGTGGTCAAAAACCTCTGTTAGCCTTTTTCTTCCTACCTAAGGGGAGCACTCTGTCTTTTGAGTACTGATTACTCTCTCTCCAGGATATCTACCATATGCTGCCATATATCAAGAAAAATCTGGGACACATGATAACTAGACTTACTGTGGTGATTATTTTTCAATATATTAATTTTTTAAAAGATTTTATTTATTCATGAGAGACACAGACATAGGCAGAGGGAGGAGCAGGCTCCATGCAGGGAGCCCGATGGGAGACTCGATCCCAGGACTGCGGGATCATGCCCTGAGCCAAAAGGCAGACACTTAACCACTGAGCCACCCAGGCATCCTCATTTTTCAATATATATAATTATGAATTATGTTATGCATAATTATTATGAATTATTATGGTATGCACCTAAAACTAATATAATGTTATGTCAATTATACCTCAATATAAACAAATGAAGGAAGGGAAGGAGGGAGGGAGGGAGGAAGGAAGGAAGGGAAAAAAAGGGAAGGGAAGAGAAGGGAAGGGAGGGGAGGGGAGGGGAGGGGGAGGGAAGGGATCAATGAGCTTATTTTGCCTTTCCGTTCTAGATTATAACCTGAGACCAGGAGCTTTGTTCCTTACCTTAAGATGAATGATAATTGGGACTGACTTGTTATCAAAAATTCTAATCTAACTCCCTCACACGATGAGTAAAACCTGGTATCCAGTAGCTCTTGTTCTTGTACATAAATCCTAAAATCTTATTTTAAAAAACAGAGCTAGGGGTGCCTGGGTGGCACAGTTGATGAGGCATCCAATTCTTGGTTTTGACTCAGGTTCTCTCTCTCTAAAATAAATAAATCTTAAAAGAAAAAACAAAACAGAGCTACAATGATTAGGGGAAATCAGTGATGCATAATGAGCCTCTATTACTGCTGTAATTCTAATATTAACATCAAGACCAGGCCTCTCCCTCATTCCCAAGCCCTCTTACTCATGTTATGTCTCATCTACCACCAACTGTAGAAAAACTTCGAATCCTGGCCTCAGCTGCCTTTGGTTCCTAATGCAGGTGTAGAGCACAAATGCCTATTTGCATTATCTTGCTATTGTTTTCTCCTGCTGGCAACCTCTTTCAAGTTGGTTCTGGCTATAGAATCAAGACTGCTATGTCCCGTGCTATCCAAATATCCACTGACACACACATGCACATGAGACAACAGACTAAATAACCCTGATGACTCAAGACTGACTTCTGGAATAGTCATTACAAATCAAACCATGAAATTCTTTAAAGAAAAAAAAAAAAAACAATGCCTAAAGGAAGAGGAGAAAAGGAGAGTTGGAGCTAAAGCTGCAACCTCTGAAAGTCAGTGTTCAGTCCAGTCCAGACCCACTCAGCCCAGCAGCCCTCCTACAACAAAATGTTATCAAACATAAGAATAAAAAGTCAGGGAAGAGACAGTATACAGAACTGCATCCGACCAAAAGGGCCTCCAGAAAATTTCAAGAAGTGTTTTCTGATGAAAAAGAGCAAGCCAAAAACATCTGGATGGCTAACATAGCTTTAAACAAAGAGGTACTTGTCAGGGCTTGCTACGTGCGCTCCTTGCGATCCTTAAAGGGCAATAAAACAATTCAATATTTTAAGCTAACTTTGGGAGAGCTCAGGTTTTACCAATCAAGGCCAACCTTGCTGATTTCTGTTTTTCATTGTTTGTAGAATGGTTAGTTCACCAAAAGTATATGACTATGTTTGGAAAAAAAATACTACTACTCCAGGTTTAAAAATCCCATCTCCATTCTAACGACATTGGATGGGAAGTTACAAACAATAAAGCAAACTAATAAGAAAAAAAAATAATAGGAAAAATTATTTTACATGATAGGTAACTCCAAGTGTGTGAGGCTTGTTACCAAGGGAATGTTATATATAAGAGATAATATAAGTTCCAAAAGTAATGAGTATCCCCCACCAAATGTGTAAGTATACTTACTCAAAGTATTAAATTTCAACATAGAAATCAGCAAGACATGGGAGGGGGGAGAGGGGGATAAACAGGCAGAGCACAGAGATTTTTAGGGCAGTGAAAATAATCTAAGACCATAATGATGCATATATATATCATAACATTTGTCCAAACATACAACACTTGAAATCATGAATGACAGCATGCCACTCCTCATCTTCCCCAACCCACTCTAGGGTTGGTAGAGGAGGTGACAGGGCAGAGAAGTCCAAGGTTCAGCAGCTAGCTGAACCAGGGCAGGAGTGCAAGAGGTCCTAGTGCAGGGGCTCCAAAACAGACCAGGCTCAGTCACTCACCGCTGACAAAATCCAAAGGCAGAGACAGGAGTGGTGGTGAAACAAGAAAGGAATTTATTTCAGTGAGGCCAACGCCAGGAAGACAGCTGACTAATGTCTCCAAAGTGCTAAAAATACGTCCAGGTGTATGTCTGGAAAATGTGGGACAAAGGATGGTGGGTATATGCAGATGGGAAGTAAAGGTCACCGCCCACCTGCTGCAGGGTCAGTCGTTAGGGTCTGGCTGGCTCAGGGCAGTCCTTAGTGCCTGAGGGGTCGTTTCAGTTCCTGTCAGGGGTGCTTCACCCACGGGTCTTCTGCCTGAGTTAAGAGAGAAACTGGAAAGAACTTAATAAATTAGGAAGTGGAGACTGAGGTCAAAATGGAGGCGGCTGGAGTCCTCTTTTAGGACCACAGGTAAAGGGTCTGGGGCAGAGCTGTTGGCATGTGCTGAAGGGAAGTCGCGGGCAGGGGAGAGCAACCAGACAAGTAAAGAGTCCCAACAAAGGCTCCTGTCAATGCCAAAGAGAGCTATCTGATAAGCACCAGGTCATTCGTAGTAAGGAAGGACTTACATAATCCTTAACTTCAAAGTACTTAGACAAAAGCAATGTCTTCTTTCCAAAGCTTTAATCATCACGTCTCCTTTGAAAATCCTTTCCCTGATTTTGTCTGGCTTTCTATGCCCCCTAGAGAAATTTCATCCACTTAAAAATGGAAACTCAACCCTACAAAACTCATCTATTTTGTACATTTAGGAATAAGATACTCAAAGCCTTGGAAAATATCCAGACCTAATCAAAAGCAAGATTCAAATAGAGAGCAGACTTCCAGTCTAACTCCCTAACAGACATAAATTACACTCCCACAACCAAATGGATTTGCACTTTATTTGAATTCAGGTATCTTTAAACCAGGAGCATAGATAGTGATTAAAAACTGTAAAGCATAACAGAAAAGGCCAAATATGAGTTCAAACCCAGATGAGCCATTTACTAGCTAGGAGAAAGGTCCTTCATATCAGTGAGCATCTCAGAAAACTCCAGGACCTTTACCACTGCCACTAGCTCTGAGTGGTTCTCTCCCCATCAGTCCCTTCAGGTCTCTGCCCAAATGTCATGAAGACTTCTCCAAGTACTCTAACTCAAATGTGCAAGCCCCACTGCCTATCCCCCTGTACCTTTCTCTAGTTTATTTCTTTCTACATCATTTATCACCAACTAATAGGTTTCATTTATTTATGATGTTTCCCCCCAACAAAGATGTGAGCCCCACAAGGTCAGAGAGTTTTATTTGCTCTACTTCCTGTTGACTCCCCCAGAACCTAGGATAAACCTGATCCATAGCAAGAACTCAGAAACATTTAACTGAATATGAACAATATAAACGAGTTAATTCAACCCTCCACTTAGGTTAATATCACCTATACTTCAGGGTTGTTTGTAGAAATTAAAAAAAAAAAAATGTTTTGCCCAGACTGAATCATGAAGAAATAGTCTAAACAGACCAGTTACTAGTAAGGAGACTGAATCAATCATCAAAAACCTCCCAACAAACAAAAGTGCAGGACAGATGGCTTCACTGGTGAATTCTACATTTAAAGAAGAATTAAAATCAACACTTCTCAAACTCTTCCAAAAAAATAAAAGAGGAAGGAACACTTCCAAAACATAAGAGGCCAGCATTATACTGTTGCCAAAACCAGACAAGGCTACCACAAGAAAAGAAAACTATGGACAGCATCCCTGATGAGCACAGATGCAAAAATCCTCTATTAAATATTAGCAAACTGAATTAAACAGTACATCAAAAGGACTATACAGCATGATCAAAGGTAGATTTGTTCCAGCAATGCAAGGAGGGACCAACATGTTACCAATACAAAGGATAAAAATCATATGGTTCTCTCAATACAGAAAGAGGATTTGACAAAATTCAACATCCATTCATGAACTGAAAAACTCAACAAAGTGAGTATAGAGGGAGTGTATGTCAACATAATAAAGGCCAAAGATGACAAGCCCACAAACAACCTCATAAAAGAATGCTTTGCAAATGGGCTGGCATATAGTGAGTATTCAACAACTGTTAGTTTTCTTTCTTTTTTTTTTTTTTAAAGATTTTATTTATTTACTCATGAGAAACAGAGACAGAGAGGCAGAGACACAGGCGGAGGGAGAAGCAGGCTCCATGCAGGGAGCCCGACATGGGACTGGATCCTGGGTCTCCAGGATCAGGCCCTGGGCTGAAGGCAGCGCTAAACCGCCGAGCCACCTGGGCTGCCCTCTTTCATTTCTTAAGTCAAACATTCTGCCAATGTAGAACATTCCAAGTGGGAAATTCTAAGAGTGTGCCAGAGAGATCTCTGAACCCACTGAAGCACATGGGGAAAAGTAGGGTTGTCTATCACAGTGCCACTCAGAGTAGCCTATGACCATGAGATTTTGCTATCAATCTGCACTAAAAACAGTGCAGAAATAAACAAGTACTTAGAAATTTAAAATTTGACAGAGAAATTTTATATCTGCTGAATCTTTTTTTTTTTAAAGATTTTATTTATTTATTCATAGACACAGAGAAAGAGAGGCAGAGACACAGACAGAGGGAGAAGCAGGCTCCATGAAGGGAGCCCGATGTGGGACTCGATCCCGGGTCTCCAGGATCACACCCCAGGCTGCAGGCGGCGCCAAACCGCTGCACCACCAGGGCTGCCCTATATCTGCTGAATCTAAAGAAAAAAATCGAGACTTGTATTCATATGACTTTTTAATTTCATTTTTCTAGTAATCATTTTTATTCCTTTACAGAAGCATCAAACAGCAATGGACTGAATGTTTTTTGTTTGTTTGTTTGTTTGTTTTTTAAAGAAGAGCCTCAATCCTCACTATAGTTTGGAAAGCACTGGCCAACAATGCTTAATGTGGCTGAGGAAGCTGCAGAGCACCAACAAAGCTAACCTACACTACATGTCCAGAACTGTAATTTCATGCAGGGCTCCAGGCCAAGAGAGGTACAAATAAGCCGGTGGGTGGAGACATAGGCTCAAAGACCAGGAACTGGCTCAGGGATCCAGACCAGTTCTAGAATTTAAGAGAATTCTCAAAGACAGTATTTCTTAGAACTTTTTTCTATACATGTCATTAGTGAAAGAGTCCCAGAGATCCAGAGAGAAGAAGAGACAGACAAAGGGGCATGACACAAGTTGAGGATGACATTTTCTTGATTGTGGTGATGATGTCATTAGTCAAAACTTACAGGGGTGCCTGACTGGCTTAGTTGATGGAGTATGCGACTCTTGATCTCAGGGCTGTGTTAGCACCACTCTGGGTGTAGAGATTACTTAAAAATAAAATATTGACAAAAACCTTACAGTGTAAAATTCAAATATGAATGGCTTATTTTATGACAATTATATCTCAATAAAGGGAAATTCATGGAAGGCAAAGGAGAACAATATGACATAAGGATGTGGGTACAAAGTCAGAGTTAAGATATAAGTCTCATGATAAAAAAAAGCTACAGTTACTCAAATCTTCAAAATAACTTTTCTAGTGGCCCTGTAATAGGCCATCTGTAATGCAATCAGTATTTCGACATTTATTCATTGTTTTATGTATGTGTTTTATTATAGTTTTGCAATTGATGCACTAAATTGACATTTTTCAGTAGAACTTTACCCTTTACCCACCTGTTTTAAAATTTAAGGGTCAGTAGTTCTTAGCCTGCAGGCAGAATGTCAGTCAAATCTGGCTGAACTCCAGAAGAACAGATGATGCAGAAGGAGATATTCTCTCTCAACAAATTTTAAGTCTCTCAATTGCCATTCACATATTGAATAGTTCTCCTAGTAATGTCGTTTAGCCCAAGCCTTTCTATCTATATTTTCTTACCATATAGGATTATGTGGTAAATTCTCAAAAACTAAAAAGAGTCTTCAAAGAAAGAAAAGACTAAATGTTTACAATTCACACTATTTGCATAATATTATGTGAGACTACTGTTCCTCAGTTCCCCCAGAATGCTAGTCCAACCTAAGGTGTTATATTTCTGTAAGTGTATCTATCATCCTACCTTAGTCAAATGATGTAGGTAACAATTATATACTTTGTATTGATTTTCAGAGGTATTTACACTGCTTGTAAATAGCTCAAAGAGAAGATCTAGTATAGCTGGACAGCAGAACCAAACATTTCACAATTACTATTTACACTAATATGACCTACAGAATCACTGTTTTGAAAGCTCTTATCATTTCCATACAATGTAATGTGATCAAGGACCCAGACCTATAAACTTTACATAATAGTCTGCTCTCAGTTTCTCCACCCTAAAAAAGACCTTTTTCTCCCTTTAGATAACCTTATAAGGTTATCTAAAATGACTTGTCTTCTTCTATCATTATTTATAAACATTTTATCTTCTGTACTGCATTATAATTCCAACGGAAGGATGCACAACATTAACATCACTCACAATAAATAATATATACAGATACTTAATACTTAATGAAAAAAGGAAAGGAAAGAAGATACAAATAAAGTTTCTATAATAGCCCAGAGATTTTAACAAGAGAATCAGACATTTGCAATGTTTTAGCAACTCTGGAAATGCTACCATTAGTCAAAAAGCTATACATACACATATATTTCCCCTCCCTAGTTAGCTATTCAGTGCTCCTATGGACTGAGTTTTTGGAGAGTCTGTTTTTTAGTCTATTTTTTTAGCTCACTTTAGGTGAAGGGGGAAGAGCTCTGTGCTCTCCGCTTCCCCTCCACCACCAGACCACAGGTCTGGGTACCTTCAGTCCAGCGCTGCTGACCTCCATGCCTCTCCCTTCTGGCTCCTGCATGTTAACTTTCCCTGTTCTTCTCCACTTCCTCTGTGGATGGCCACATGCCCTCGTGAGATGCTGCCCCCACTGTAAATCAGAGTACGAAGAATACAGCCTCTTTGAGTCCTTGGCTCTTTTTCTCCTCCACATCTGTTTGCTTCTGGGAGCTCAGGGCCTCATTAGTTTGCCATTAAAAAGGTTTCCTCCCCCACCACCAACCTGCCAGCAACTTCTGGATTCCAGAGACTTTGGATTTCTGCAAAGCTGGTGTCTCCGGAGCCAAAGAGAATATCTTATTACTGTAATGCCTTGATTTTCTTTTCTCCACATGAATAAATATAAATAATAGTTCAACTCTGTCTAAATCAAGGAAACAAATTCTCCATAATTCTTATAAACATACCATACAAAGATTTACAGATACCTTTCTCCATCTATGTAGCAGTAAACAAGGGGAATAATTAGCATTATTTCTTCCCAAAATAATGGTCTGTCCCTTGTCTTATCACTCTCTTTCCTCTCTCCTTGAAACAACAGTATGGTGGGAAAGAAGTCTCTTCTTCAACAACTGATGCTGGGAAAATCTCATACCCTATGCAAAAGGATGAAACTGGATCCTTATCTTAAACTACACACAGATATTAACTCAAAATGGATTTGGGATCTAAATGTTTAAGATCCCAAACTATAAAACTCCTAGTAGAAAACATAAGGAAAAAGCTGCATGACTTCAGATTGGGCAATGATTTTGTAGATATGACACTCAGCACAAGAAACAAAAGCAAAATAGACAAATGGGGCTACATTAGACCTCAAAAATTTTGTGCACCGAAGGATAAAATCCTTAAAAAAAAAAAATCAACCTATGTAATGGGAGAAAATATTTGCAAATCATATATATAAGAAGGGGTTAATATTCAGAATATATAAAAAACTGTAACTCCAAAATGAAAAAATCAACCTGACTAAAAATTTGGGCAAAGAAGTTGAAACAGTTTTCCAAAGATGATATACCAATGACCAACAAGCATTCAAAATGATGCTCAACATCACAAAACATCAGGGAAGTACAAATAATGGAGAAAACCATAAAAAAACAGATTAACAAGTGTTGGTGAGAATATGGAGAAGTTGGAACCTTGTGAATTATTGGTGGGACTGAAAATATGGAACTGCCATAAAAAAAAAGTGTGGCAGTTCCTCAAAAATTAAAAATAGAACTATCGTGATCTAGCAACCCCACTTCTAGGTATATATCCGAGAAAACTGAACACAGGCTCTCAAAGAGATATGTGCACACCCATGTTCAGAGCACTATTTATAGTAGCCAAGAGGTAAAAGCAACCCAAATATCTATTGATGCATAAACAGATAAACAAAC
This sequence comes from Canis lupus baileyi, assembly GCF_048164855.1. Classification (NCBI taxonomy): domain Eukaryota; kingdom Metazoa; phylum Chordata; class Mammalia; order Carnivora; family Canidae; genus Canis; species Canis lupus. Next base: position 38,016,935 of record NC_132848.1, read on the forward strand.
TGCGATACATGTATCTATGCAGTGGTGTACTATACAGCTTTAAAAAGAAGGAAAGTCTGTCACATGCTACAACATGGATGAAGTTGGGGGACATTATGCTGGGTGAAATAAACCAGTCACAACAGGACAAATACTGCATTACTTCACTTACATGAAGTATCTAATGTAATGAAATTTGTCATATAGGAAGAATGATGACTACCGGTGGCTGGGGAGAACAGGAAATGGGGAGTACAGAGTTTCTGTTCTGCAAGATGAAAAAGTTCTGGATATCTGCTTCACAACAATGTGAATATACTTAACACTACTTAACTATGCTATGCACTTAAAAATGGTCAAGATGGTAAAATTTGTATGTTTTTTTAATCACAATAAAAACAAAACAAAACAAAAATCAGTACAATATATTTGAAAGAGCCTGGGTGTGAGTCTTACAGACCCAAGTTTGAAAAAAACATGGTCAGCTCTGCCACTTACTATGTGGCTGTGGGAAAGTTACCCATTCAGAGTCCTTTTCCTCAAGTGCATCACCATCATCAAAGCAGCTAATGCAAATTAAAGGCTTACTGGGTCTTGTACTGCCCTGATGATTCCCCAGGAACCCATGCCTCACAGGAAGGAAAGCAGGTGGGACTATAGTCCCCACTTCACTGGTGAGGAAAGTGGAGCAGAGAAGTGGCCTGAATTGCCCAGGCCCCAGCATAAGTGATGGTGCCTGGTAAATCCTAAAACACTTCATTTTATTGCACACAGACATGAGACAGGGCTAGTAATGCAGAAGATAAAACCAACAGCAAGCATTAAGAACAAAAGGGAGCATAACATATAAAAGAAGCCACAAAGATAGGATTAAGAAAAGTAATTTTACCTTTACAATTTACATTTCTTTAAAGATTTTATTTTTTATTTATTCATGATAGACATAGAGAGAAAGAGAGAGGCAGAGACACAGGCAGAGGGAGAAGCAGGCTCCATGCCAGGAGCTCAACGCGGGACTCAATCCCGGGACTCCAGGATGGCACCCTGGGCCAAAGGCAGGCGCGCTAAACCGCTGAGCCACCCAGGGATCCCACCCACAATTTACATTTCTGAGGATTGGTTTAAAAAGGTCATCTATTCTCTCACCCTGTCTTTTAAACAAGTTCATTCTCTTCCTAAGCATTCATTTTAATATTCAGCTGTCTTCCAAGACAGAATTTTAACTCTACATCAAGATGCAGTGTAAATCAATTTACTTCTTACTTTTTTCTCCAGCTAAGACAGGAAGGAGATGGTTAACACCCTCTGTGATAACTAAATGACTCAATTATGTGCCAGTCATATTTTTTTGGAGACCTTTGTTCCTACCAAATTTTAACTGTCCACTTTAGCTATCTTGCCAGGAATCATACCACCTTGGTTAAGCCCTAACATGATGACATCACTGTAGCAACCTTACATGCATCCCACTTCAACCCCCTTTGTGGAATGCAGACAGGGTATTCAGGAGAGGAAAAAAAAAAGTTACCCCTTGGCTTTTAACAGTACCCAGTGAGCAAGGCTGAGTTGAAAGAATCAAGTATTTCAAAGGTCAATTTGGTTATGGAGCAATTCTGGGTTTAGACAGAAATGGACAAAGGTCAGAGATCTCATCCAGCATACATCCTTCCTGAAACTACAGGTTTTTCTGAAAGAACTGGGGCAGAGTTCTGGCCCTGTCTGATCTTGTAACCCTGGGCTAGAATGACTGCAGTACAATATGCCTGTTTTAGATAATTGCAATAGACAGGTTCCTTCAGGCTACGGTGTGTTATCCACACCCTTATTTCTTTTATCCTCATTTTTTTGTGTGTGTTATCATCATCCCTTACACCTTTTAGAGAACCTCAATTTCAGCTTCAGCCCTAAATTTAATGACACCATAGCTGTAGCAACCTTATAGACCTTCCACTTTCAACCACTCCTGTGGAACTTAATTGTATGCTCAGTCTCAGCATGTGCTAAGCCCTAAACCAGCAGGTTTATCTGAGAAGAGGCATAGCATAATGGTAAAAGTAAGACTGGGTTTGAATTCCGCCAGCAGACAGCCTTTGAACTTGAACTACAACATTGGCTCTGCCCTGGGTCTCCAGACTGTCATCCTACCCTGCAGATTTCATAATTGTGCAACCCAATTCCTGAAGATCAATCAATCTCTCTCTCTCCATATATGCACACTCACATACCCTACTGGTTCTGCCTCTGTATAATGCAGAATATTTATTATTAATTTACTATGTGATCTTGATCATATTGCTTACCCTCTTCAAATCTGTTTCCCCATCTATAAAATGGCTAATAACAGTACTTACTTCATAGTACTTACTTTCTTATCTTTAATGAAGATAAAATATATACAATATGCTAAACTGGAATTCAAAGAGAACTTGAGGTTTAATCAATTCCAAACGTCATGCTTCCAGCCACTATCCTGCTCCTTATGTTTAATCAAAGGGATTCCACACATCTAAAACCAGCAAATTGACTGTTAAGATTTCTTTCAACTAAAGATTAGAAAGTATAGAACTCTTCTATTGTGGATCTTTCCACTGCCCCTCAAATGATAAGTACTTCAGAGAATAAAACGCAATGGAGCTTCTCCTTTAGGGAGACTGCAACCCAAGAGCTGGGAGATGCTTAGGATATTTCAAGCAGGTGAAAAAGATGAGAAGAAATGGCTGAAGGTGCCTCTACAGTCTGATACTGCATGATTCTTTAGAGTAAACATCCAAACATTTACCCTGTCAGCACATGTCACTCTGGATGTGAGCCACATCCTTTAATTTACATCAATTAAAAACAGTATCAACAGAGTGAGAGATTCTGTTAGAAGGCAAGTGACAAATACCATCACCACAGACAGTAAGATGTATACTTACTTGTGTTTGTAGTCAAAAGACAAATACAGCTGATTTTTTTCATTGAGCTACATTCATTAGGGAAGGCTGGGGATCAACCTCTCTGTTGTCGAACTGGAACTAGAACCATACCAATTGGCCTTGAGCCACAGTGCTGGCAAAACCAGTGGTCATTTAATCAAAGCACACACACACACACACACACACAGACATCATTCTGGTTCTACTAAAAGTATATTTCAAACAGAAACATTGGTTAAAACGTTTTGTTTTGTTTTGTTTTTACTAATTCAACAAATACTAACAGGTACTCATAGATGTTGCAGATGTATCAATGAACAAAACTGAAAAATCTTCACCTCGGTGGTCTTCAATAGTATCTCCATGGAGGACAACAAAATTAAAATCCATCCATCCAACCAAGGGGTGTATGTGTGTGTTTTAGAGAAACGTGTCGGGCGAAAAGTAAGGGAGGGAGATCGGGAGTGTCAGGGAAAGAAGAGTTGCAATTTTTGGTAGGGTAGCTGCGGAAGGCCTTACTAAGGAAGCCACATTTGAGTAAAGACCCACAGAAGGTGAGGGAGTGGGCCTGTGACAGAGCATTTTGGACAGAGGAAAGGTGATGAAAGTTTCAGGAATGGAAACCTGGCTGGCGAGCTTGAGAAACAACAAAGCAGGTGTGGTCGAAGGGGAATGAATGAGGGGAAGACCAGTAGGTGGTAAGGCCAGAAGGCAACAGGAGGCCAGATACTGTAGGCTGTGGCTTTTTCTCCGGGTATAATGGAGATCCACTGGAGACCTCTGAACAAGAGTGACAGAATCTGACTTAGATTGTGACAAGATCACTTTGGTTTCTGTTTTAAGAACAGCCTGGAGGGGTGGTGAGGAGGGGAAGAAGGAGGAAATAAGAATAGTTAGGAAGCTAACGCAATAATCCAAATGAGAAAGTGACAGTGAACTCATTATTACTCATTTATTCACTCAGCAAATGTTCATGAGACACACCACTCAGTGCCAGGCTTTCTGCTGGCCCCAGGAATAGAGTTGAACAACTCCACTCAGGAAGGGCTCTAGAGAGCCAGTCTCTTCCACCTTTCCCTCTAGGCAGGACATGAAAAGGTCAAAAGACTTCAAACTGTATACTCCATGGTGGTAAGGGTTGGGGTGGACCTCTATTTGCTTATTGCTAAATCTCCAGCACCTAGAACAGTTCCTGCTATAAGTATCTGAAGAATAAATGACTATCAAATAATTGCTTTCAAGGCTGATTTGGTGCCAAACTACTTTATAAATGGTTGCCTATTTGTTTAAATGTTAATTAACTAATATAAACACAGACACACACTGCTCACAAGTATGTGTTGAAGGAGACTCTTCAGATTCCACAGCAACCATATCACAGAATATGTTCAATTTCACACAGGGTTTCACCTGAGGGTAGGGAGTAGAATATTACGAGTCACAAAGAACATCTTCTAAATATGAACAATATGATCTCCACTAAGAGATGAGAGTTTTATCATGCCCTTTCATAATTCTGAAGTGGCATCTAGTGTAATACAAAACTAATGGTGTGCTGCAAAATAAAATAGTTTCTTAAGTTATTAAGATAGTAGATTATAAGACCATAGTTAGAAAGCTATACTTTCAAACTCCTGAAGGAACATAAGTAATTCTAAATCACAATTAAAATCAACTCATATTTACAGAGTAAGAAATAAATCAAAAGAAACCTTTTCATCATATGTAATGTGAGTTACTTGAGGTGAAGTTAGAAGTTACTTTCAAATGTTTTACTTTACTTTAAAAGTTGTTTTCAGGAACGCCTGGGTGGCTCAGTGGTTGAGCCTCTGCCTCTGGCTCAGGGCATGATCCCGGGGTCCTGGGATCAAGTCCCACATCGGGCTCCCTGCATAGAGCCTGCTTCTCCCTCTGCCTATGTCTCTGCCTCTCTCTCTGTGTCCCTCATGAATAAATAAATAAAATCTTAAAAAAAAAATAAAAATAAAAAATAAAAGTTGCTTTCAAATGTTTTAACATGGTGGAGGCCATTTCAGAATAGCATTTCTAACAGCCACGAAGTCAAGGATTATTACAAGTATTTACTTCCACAGCTTTCGAACATGGATTTTACGTGCAAGCTAAACTAAAGTCAACCTGGAAGGGCATATAAATTATTCCATATGGAATAGCTTCTGGGAAGAGGTGAAGCTTCCTGATCAATCAATCCCAAAAATCATCATTTCCCCCAATGGGAATGGAGTGCTGCATCAGTCACTTTGGCAGTATTATCTTCCTAACTTTAAACGTGTTCTTAAAAGTTCTCTCATAGTGGATGTAAAATGATACCTGTATCCAATACATTCTGCAGATGAAGCCTGTCTGACTAAGTCATGTTAAAAAAGGATGAAACTGCCAGGTCAGAAATGGCACTTTCAGTATTATAAAAATACAAACATGCACTGGTGAGCTGATAGAACCCATTTTACAATTTCTAGGAAAGAAAGGGTAATCAATTTTAAATCTATGATTATCTTCTAGTATATTTCAGAGATACTGCAACAAGAGTTCCACAGTGACTTTCTTCCTAATTCTTTCTGTACCTATAATATTTAGGCATCTAATAATCCAATGTTATTTCTGTTTGATAGAAAGTGTTTTTAGAACAGCAAGATCTTCTATTTTATACTCATATTTCCTTCATTATATATTCAGCCTTTCGTTTTTCACAGGTCATAAAGATGTTAGTGTGTTTACTGATAGAAGTAAATCAATTCATTCTCATCACATACACGAAGGAAGGTACTTGGACCTCAACAATCTCATGAATTATTTTACACTTAAATCTTTGACACATTAACTTAGAGAAACTATCAATTTTCTAATTTGATTAAGGAGGAGAATATACACAAATCTGATAGTGTGTATATTCCAAGTGTTATAAAAGGGTGAGTTCATGAGTCCCATGTTAAACTACTAAATTCTCTAAATTAATGAAAAAACTACAGTCCCAAGAGAAAAAACATAGATCCAACTTATAGTCTATTTCTAAACATATGATAACTATTCATTTTTTAAGAGTCAACTTTTCAGCAATTTAGTGATTCCCCAAAATGTTAAACATAGAACTATCATATGATTTTCAGGTATATACTCAAAAGAATTAAATGCAGGGACTCAAACAGATACCTGTACACCAATGTTCATAGCAGCATTACTCACAATAACCAATACAAGCCCAGGTCAATGGAAATAACCATAAATAGGTAAAACAGATAAGCAAAATACAGTGTATATATACATATATATGTATGTGTATATACACACACACACACACACACACACACAAACACATATATAAACACAATGGAATATCATTCAGCTATAAAAGAAATATAATTCAGACACACACAACATGGATGAACCTTGAGGACCTTATGCTAAGTGAAATAAACCAGACACAAAAAGACAAATTCTGTGTAATTCTACTTATATAAGGTATCTAGACTAGTTAAACAGATAGAGACAGAAGTTCCTGAGCGCTGGGGGCAGGAAAGAATGGAGAGATCTTGTTTAATGAGGACAGAGTTTCTATTTGGGATGACAGAAAGGTTCTAGTTATAGTGGTGATGGTTGTACATAGTGGGGTTTTTTTTAAATTAAAGATTTTATTCATTTATTCATGAGAGCCACAGAGAGAGGCAGAGATATAGGCAGAGAGAGAAGCAGGCTCCGTGTGGGGAGCCTGATGCAGGACTCGATCCCAGGACCCCGGGATCATGCCCTGAGCCAAAGGCAGATGCTCCCATGAGGAGAGGCTTAGGGAAATAAATGATAGCTTGAGAAGGAAGAATTTATGTATAATTGGGATTCCAGAAGAGACTGAGAGAGAGAGAGAGAGAGAGAGAGAGAGAGAGAGAGAAAGAGGACCACAAAGTATATTTGAACATATCATAGCTAAGAAATTCCCAAATCTGGGTTAGGAAACAGGAATTCAGATCCAAGAGATAGAGAGGACCCCCCAAAAAAATCAATAATAACCATTCAACACCTCAACATTTAATAGTGAAACTTGCTAATTTCAAAGATAAAGAAAAAATTCTTAAAGCAGCACAAGACAAGAGATTCTTAACTTATATGGGGAGAGGAACGCCTGGGTGGCTCAGCGGCTAAGCTTCTGCCTTTGGCTCAGGGCATGATCCTAGAGTCCCAGGATCAAGTCCCACATCGGGCTCCCTGCATGGAGCCTGCTTCTCCCTCTACCTATTTCTCTGCCTCTGCGTGTGTGTGTCTCTCATGAATAAATTTTTTAAAAAATCTTAAAAAAAAAAAAAACTTTATATGGGGAGAAATATCTGATTAACAGCATACCTCTCCACAGAGACCTGGCAGGCCAGAAAGGGCTGGCAGGATATATTCAGGGTACTAAATGAGAAGAACATGCAGCCAAGAATACTTTATTCAGCAAGGCTCTCATTCAGAATAGAAGGAGAGATAAAGAGCTTCCAGAATAGGCAGAAACTGAAAGACCATGTGACCACCAAACAGGCTCTGCAAGAAATATTAAGGGGGACCCTATAATACAAAGAGGGAGCCCAAAGAAACAGTCCACAAAAACAGGGACTGAATAGGTAATACAGTGACACTAAATTCCTATACTCAATAGTTACTCTAAATGTAAATGGGCTAAATGATCCCATCAAAAGACGCAGGGTATCGGACTGGATAAAAAAGCAAGACCCATCTATTTGCTGTCTACAAGAGACTCATTTTAGACCTAAGGACACCTCCAGCCTGAAAATGAAGGGGTGGAGAACCATTTACCATTCAAATGGTCCTCAAAAGAAAGCTGGGGTAGCAATCTTCATAACAGATAAATTAGAGTTTATACCAAAGACTGTAGTAAGAGATAAACAGGGACACTATATCATACTTAAAGGGTCTATCCAACAAGAAGACCTAACAATCATGAATATTTATGCCCCTAATGTGGGGGCAGCCAGGTAAATTAATCAATTAATAACCAAAGTAAAGAGATATTTAGATAATAATACACTAATAGTAGGAGACTTCAAAGGCAGATCCTCAACCACTGAGTCACTCGGCGTCTCTAGTTGTATACATAGTTAATGTGAACTTAACACCACTGAATTATACACTTAAAATGATAAATTTTATGTTATATATGTTTCACAATAAATAAGAAAATGAATTAGAAATGAGAAGTAAGCTGAGAAAAAAAGAGTCCAGTTTTCAAAGTAGCTCTACCTCCACCATTTCATGATTAGTTTCATTTTACAAATGAGAAAACTGAGATCCAAATCACCAAAATAGGGGCAAAACATGGGTCAACACTCCAGCCAGTGGGCTCCACAGTGTAGTGGGCTCATATTCTAGAAGGCTCCAGAGTCTTGTGGGCTCTACAGTCTAACACACATCACTTCTAAGTGCAAGTGTGCCCTTTTTCAGGACAGTCGTCCCATTCTTCTTTCTTCTGGCTTTCCTTTCCCTACACCAACCTTCAATCTGAGCAATTAAGTGATCACCACGTGGTCAATGCATTATTCAAAATACTAAGAGAAAAATCTAAAACCAGCAGAAAAAGTAGATATTTTGCAGGAGAATCAGCATATACAATACTCTGGGCATCTAGCATCCATTTCTGTGTATGAACATATTATGATGCTTTCAGGTGCTAGTAATAAAAAATATCTAAAAATAAACCATGAGAAAAATTTGTTATCACACATAATTGAGAGGCTGGAGGCAAGAAGAGATGCAAGCATACAAAAGATCAATAGCTCAATGCCAGAGTCAGAAACCCAGGTTCTTTCTCTCTGCTGTAACAACTTTAGTATCAGATTCATCTCAAGACTAATCCCCTCACGAAACAAAATGACTACCAGTGGAAATAAGGCTCCATTTCCATTATCTGAAGACTGATGACTATGATGATGATGAGCAGGCTTCCTTATTTTTTCTCTCCTGGTGAATGGGAGAGAAAATGCTTACCCAAAACAAAGAATCAGCTTTTCCTCAGGACTGAGTCAAACCATCACATGACTATCCCTGGACCATCAACAGTCACTGAGGGAAAACCATGCTCTGACCAGCTGAGACAAAGGACAGATTTGCATGGCTGTCTACAGGTGAGGGGGAAATAACTGGGGAAATAAACCCTGCATTTTGTTACCAAGAAAACCAAGTGAAATGCATGCTGTTATAATGCCACTATACCAGAACATCTTAAAGTTAAATATGCACACAAAGCCTCTTAAGGATCACACTAAAATGCAGATACAGACTCAGTAGGTCAAGGGAGGGGGTTGAGCCCCAAATTCTGCATTTCCAACAGCTTGCAAATAATACTGATGCTGCTGGTCCCTCTGTATACTTAGGAGCTACTCAATACAAGTTCCTGTATTTTTTCTTTTCTTTTTTTTAAAGATTTTATTTATTTATGGGGGGGGGGGGGGGCAGAGACACAGACAGAGGGAGAAACAGGTTCCATGCAGGGAGCTGATGTGAGACTTGATCCCAGGACTCCAGGATCATGTCCTGGGCCGAAGGCAGGCACCAAACCGCTGAGCCACCCAGGGATCAATAAAAAATATTTATTTATCCCACCAGGGATCAATAAAAAATATTCATTTATTCATTTGAGGGGGGAAAGGGGGCAGAGGGAGAGAATCTTTAAGTAGACTCCCCACTGAGTGTGGAGCCCAATGTAGGGCTTGATCTCACCAACCCAAGATCAAGACCAGAGTCGAAACCAGAAGTTGGGCACTCAACTGAGCCCCCTAGGCATCCTTAGTTTCTGTATTTCTTTCCTCCTCTCGTCAGCAAAGTACCTGCAGTCTCCTGAAGTTATCATGCCATGTATTTGGGCAGGCTGGTTGCCAACTAGGCCCTGGATTTTACGATCCAGCATGCTCTTCTCAGCTGCAATGGCAGCAGGTGTTGAGTACTGTGGGTGACAAATCATCCTGATGCATCCAGAAGCTAAGAAGCTTTTTACACAAAACACTTGGCAAAATAATCAATGGTGATGAATAAACAATGTACTCTAGCTCTAATGGCAAGCCATTATGATTTTATCACCCCATCTGCATCATAGTTTCTATAATAAAGGAAGATACATTTCTTCAGAGAAAGGCTGTCTTCCAGTAGCACTAATCAAAAGACTCCATACTTAAAACTGAAGGGAGGGGTGACAAGTCCTTGAGAATAGAGTATAGATGCCAGAGGCATGCCTTGGTCTGACCCCTTCCAAAGAAGTAAAGAGTAGTTAAGTGGCAAGTGAATACACGGGACATGAGCAGCAACATGTCTTAGGTGTTTCATGGGATCTCCATAACCAGCTAACCCACAACGAGCTGTCATTCCCCATCCCTTCTTTCATCGCTAGATAGGTGAAACCCGGTAAAACATCCAGCAGTTTCCTTGGTTTCAGAACAAAGAGGTCTAAATTTTTGTTCCCCACTAATGAATGAATTCCCAAGAAGCAGTTTAATGCTATAGGAAATGCATGGATTTGAAATTCCAGGATCCAGGTCCTAATTTTAGCTCTGCCACTTAACTAACCAGCTATATGACCCGACAAGTATTTTCTGAGTCTCAGTTTGCTCATCTGAAAAAAGAGGATGATGCTGACCAAGCCTATGTCCAAAAGTTGTGGGGGATTAAATAAAATGGCACAGGAGAAAAGTTCTTTGCAAATCATGAAATGCTGTACAAATGTCTGTCACTATTGTTCAAAGCTCCCTTACAAAGAGCCATCTCAGGTTTGTCCAATGCCAGAGACCTCCATAACTCTGAAGAATTCTCTACATTCAGAGTGAAAATGATCTGGTCCCTGACTCCTCCATATACAACAAATGTCTGCCGGCATCCACAGTGGCAGTCCTGGGCCTGATGCCAGGTCCCCAGAGATTCAGGGACGGCTAGGGTGGGTTTGCCCTAGCCTGCAATTTGGAATTTCCTGTTCCTTAGTGGTTTATGACACTGATGATGATAGTTTACAAAATGAGGGGTTCTTTCTGAGCAAAGAGAATACCACAAAATTGTAACCTTCACGCAAACCGTCATCATTTCTAACGAAAGAAGACTGGTTAGTTTTCTAAAGCCTCTTCCAGTTCTGCCACTTTGGGGTTCTGTGATCCTGAACCTTGCCTCCAAGAAAGCTTAGCCCAGATTCCATCACTATCAAAGCCTCTATTATCATGAATCCCACTTAATCTGCCAAATATCAGCCACTGTCCTCAACTGGCCCTCTACACTTATAAAATAACACTGGCCATTTGTTCAATCATGGAACAATGGTTTTTAAAAGAACTAAAAGTTAGAAGCCCTCTTTTAAATGGCAGCGAGCCCCAAAGGGGTACTCATTCTCTCTCTCAGAAGGAATTTACTTGCATTGAGCCAGACTGAATCCGGGCAGGGGAACAGGAATCACATCAACCACATCAATCCACATTAACCCAGCACCTCCCAGAATCAGCAGCTTGGAAATATTTTTTATTGTGAGGATCTGTTTCTTAAGATATTATGTATTATATGAACTAGAGCATCCATACTACTCCCTTTCATTCTTTCAGACTTATAAAGTGTTCTCCACCTCACCTACCTTCTCACAGTCCTATTATATCTTTAATTAGTACCAGACTGTAGGGCAGCCCGGGTGGCTCAGCGGTTTAGCACCGCCTTCAGCCCAGGGTGTGATCCTGGAGACCGGGGATCGAGTCCCCTGTCGGACTCCCTGCATGGAGCCTGATTCTCTCTCTGCCTGTGTCTCTGCCTCTTTCTCTCTGTCTCAATGAATGAATGAATGAATGAATGAATAAATAAATAAATAAATAAATAAATAAATAAATCTTAAAAAAAAAAAGAAAAGCAAGATGCAGGAAAACATATTTAAAAAAAATAATAATTAGTACCAGACTGTAGAAATTTTCTGTCTGGTCAGTGTCTGTCTTAAAAAACTACAAACAAAATTCTTTGAAGAGAATTCATCTTAGCTGACTTTGCATACCTGATTGGGCACTGGATACTAGGATTAATGAGATATGAATTACCTTTGCTTTGTTGCTGTTTTTAAAAGATTTATTCATTTGAGAGAGACAGAGTGAGCACACACACAAACTAGGGGCACAGGGAGAGAGAATGAATCTCAAGCAGATTCTGGGTTGAGCACAGAGCCCAACACGGGGCTCGATCTCACAACACTGAGATCAGTACCTGAGTCAAAACCAAGAGTCAGATGTTTAGAATCACCTGAATCACCTTTGTTTTTAAAAGGAATGAACTACAAATTGGTGGCACCCTCATGATGGCATATGCTGTTGTCCCCTGATCATTCCCCTTTTTATCATACCAACACCTGTGTTCTCCTTTGGTGAGACTGAGTAAGGAATCCCTGACTTCCAATGGCCAAGGGTGGGCACATACCCAGATCAGGCCAGGCAGACTTTCTAGTCCAGATATGGGAATCTTGAGCCAAATGGTATAAGCATGAAAACCAGCTGGAAAGACTCATCCCAAGAAAGATAATCTGAAGAGACTGTGACTAATACCCCTGTTCTTTCCAAAACCTGAATAATCAGTTTTCCTTTAATCTATTTCACAGCTTTTTAATAACTCTCTTTCTTGACTTCAGTTAGCAGCCAGAATTACTTTCTGTTGTTTGCAAGCAAGAGAACCCAATAGAATGATTAAAGAGAATGCTTAAAAAAGAGAGAGAGAGAGAGAGAGAGAGAGAATGATGAACCCCTCACTTCCTACACAGCACAATATGTAAGTCAGCTTGTAAAACTACAACAGAGATCTTCCAACGAAAAATGCCATCTTCCAGTATTTCACTTAAATGACTAATGCAAGGGGAAAGATTCCATCCATCATATGTACTCTAGGTCCTTTTGAAAACATGGAATAACTCCTTTAATATTTTATGGCCAAAACAGGTGGCACTTCAGACAACAAAGGAATTGGTACTTTCAAACAATGTGCAAATTGTATTTTATTATGGCAAATTTTATTTTGGCAAAATAGAAAGTGTCTATAATGTTGCATCGCACACTGCACACTGTTGTAAACAATCAAGGCAAGATTGTCATGTGAGTTAACATGCAATTTGAGTACATTATACACTCTAAAAACAGAATGAACTTGAACTGTGCAAAGGAACATGACCAGAAAAAGGAGCAAGCCACAGAGACACTTGAGTTCACTGGAAACTCTAGCGTGTTCCATCTTGAGAGATGTACACTTCTTAAGAACTAACAGCAAGGAGAATGAGCCACTGAAAACCGTATCTTTCTCCAAAAGATCAGAAACAAGACAAGGAAGCCACTTCTACCCAACATTGGACTGGTATGTCTAGCCTATCTAGGCAAGAAAAAGAAATAAAAGCATTCATATTGAACAGGATAAAGCAAGACTATCTTTACTTATAGAAAACACGATCATGTGCATCCTAAGGAATATCTTATAAAGCCCTAGGAATCCACATACCAAGAAAACTACTAGAACTAATGAACAGCTTCAGCAAGGAAGGATACAAGAACAACAAACAAACATTCAATTGTATTTTTATACTCTAGCCATGAACAACCCCAAAATAAAATTAAGGAAACAACTCCATTCACAAATAGCATAAGAAAATAAAATACTTACAAATAAAATCACATTGTTGAAAGAAATTAAAGAAGACCTACGTAAATGGAAAGACATCCATGTTCATGGATTGGAAGATTTAAATACTGTTAAGATGGCCGTACTCCTCAAACCGATCTACATATTCAGTGTAATCCCTATCAAAATCTATTTCTGCAGAAATTGACACGCTGATCCTAACATTAATATGAAAAAGCAGGGAACCCAGACCAGGATACAAGTCTTGAAAAAGACAAACAGTTGGAGAACTCATACTTCCTGATTTCAAAATCACTGCACAGCTACAGTAATCAAGACAGCGTGGTGGTATTGGCATAGAGACAGGCACGTGGATCAACAGAGAAGTAACTAAGGTAGCAGAACGCAGATGTATGTACAGAGAATGGGAAAGGCTGGATGCCAATGCTTCTAGTGTAGGAGAATATCGGGCTGATGATTACTGAGTAATACTAGCAGGCCTTTCCCATTCAACATTTATAGAGTGTCTATCCTGTGTAAGAAATTATGTTAGGGATTTAGACATGAAAAAGATGTAATGTTTCAAGTGGTTCAAGCCTAGAAAGGGACAATAGATGCATATAAACCAAGTAAAACACAATGTGATAGCTATTTTACCAATAGTATGAACAAAGTACCACAGTATTACAGAGAAAAGAATTATAAATTTTGCAGTGAAAGAAAATTTTGCAGTGAACATTATCACCAAGGAAGTGCCTTCTGAGTTAGATCTTAAATACGATTAGGAATTTACAAATGTAGGGCACCCCGGATGGCTCAGTGGTTTAGCACCACCTTCAGCCCAGGGCCTGATCCTGGAGACCCAGGATCGAGTCCTGCGTTGGATTCCCTGCATGGAGCCTGCTTCTCCCTTGGCCTGTGTCTCTGCCTCTCTCTCTCTCTTCTCTGTGTTTCTCATTAATAAATAAATTTTTTTTTAAAGGGAACTTACAAATGTAAAAGAAACTAAGAGTGGGATCCAGTGGCCTGAGAAGACTTCTGGGGTTGCGGAGGGTTATTCAAAGCAAGGAAATATAAAGAGGAAATGGAATCTGAAGGAAGAGGATATTGAGATTAGTAGAAAATTAGTAGACTTTGGTTGGGGCTAAATTGTCAAGGGTTTAAAATGCCTTTATCATGTAGGCAATGGAAAACCAGTAAAGGTACTAGAAAGTGAGTCAGTTTCAGGCTATAGATAGAAAGAAAGCAGGCTGTAATGAGGTGGAGAGGGAGAGGCAGAGCTTAGTTTGGTGGAACACAGAGAAGTCCTACTTATCTGGAGAATCATCAAAAAGTTTTTTGAGATGAGCACTAGGTATTATTCTATATGTTGGCAAGTTGAACACCAATAAAAAATAAATGCTGTAATATGAAAGAACCTTGCAAAATAATAAGAAATATATATATTGGGTTTGCCCTCGGCTTTTTTCACAGGGCTCCTAAAACCTTTGTAAATAGGGGTGCTGGGATCATCTTCTGTTCTAACATTTAGTCTTTGACCTTGATTTCTGGCACAAAGCTCCTAAAACCCTTGTAGTTTTCTAAGTGATAAGAGCACTAAGAACATCTTTTGTTCTAATATTTGGTCTTTGACCCCCGTTTCTAACACATGGCTCCTAATTCCCTTGGAATTTCCTGGGTGACAGGAGTGTCTTTTGTTCTACTGAGATGACTCTAAGTAGGCTCCAGGATAACTCCTGGAGTGGAAGACCAAGGCATGATTAGAAGCTTGAAAATTTTACCCTACCCTTCATTCCATAGAGAGGAAAGAGACTAGAAATGGAGTAACCAATTATGCCTAGGCGCGGCCTGTATAAAAGAAAAAAATCCCAAAAGTACAGGGTTGGAAGAGCTTCCAATTTGGTGAACACATCACCAGCATGAGGGTGACACAGCCGAGTCCCGTAGAGGCAGAAGAGCTTGCATCTCTTCCAGACCTCACCCTATGTATCATTCATCTGACTGTTCATCTATACCCTTTATCATATCCTTTAGTAAACTGGTAAATGCAGTATTTCCCCAAGTTCTGTGAGCTGATCTAGCAAATAGACTCTGAGCAGAGGAGGTCCTGGGAACCTCTGATTGGTAGCCACAGCGGACAGAAATTGTGGACAGCTGCAACTTGCAATGGCACGTGAAGTGGAGGGAGAGCAGTCTTGTGTGACTGAGCCCTTACCCTGTGGGATCTGGCATGACCTCTAGGCACATAGTGTCAGAACTGAGTTAAGCTGCAGGACGTGTAGCTGGCATCACAGAGAGTTGCTTGGTGTGGGGAAATCCCACAGTCCTGGCATCAGAAATGCTGGGCATGTGGAAGTGGTGAGAGTGAAGGAGACACACAGGAGGAGAACTCAGCTTCTCCTAATCAAGCCTCAAAAACACTCCCAAGTGAAAGAAGCCAAATGTTAAAGATGATAAAATGTATATTTCAATTTAAATTAAATGTCCAGAAAAGGTAGATTTACACAGACAAAAAACAAGTCACTGTTTGCCTAGGCCTGGGAGCAAGAGAAAGAGGCATGAATGAGAGACCTTTTGGGGGTCACAGAAATGTTCTCAAACAGGATTGCAAGGATGGCTGCACAAGACTATAAATATATGAAGACTTCATATACCTACACAATGGGTGAATTTTATGGAACATAAACTATACTTCAATAAAGCTATTTTTAAAAAAGTTCTTTTTATTTTCTAGCCATTTTCTGCTTCATTGTAAAGTTGTAGTTTACCATGTTCTAATTTCACACACTCCTTTTTTATTAACTAGAAAAGTGATCATGATATAGGGATATTATGAAACTTTAATAACTATCCTTTAAATACCTACATAATTCCACTAAACTGGTATCCTCCGGCTTTTTAAGTGAATTCTCTATCAATATGTATGTATTTTCAAACTTTCCACTAGTATAAATACTGCTGCCAAAATCTTTTCATACATCAAATTCTCTGCACTTTTAGAATAACTTCCTTAGGTTTGATTTACAGGAGTAGAAGTTACAAATCTTTTCACACTTGACACATACTACCAAATTATTTTACTAATAAATTTAATCAATTATAGCTTCACACTAGCAACATATGACAAATATGTTTTTAACAAGCTCTGCTAATATTGTAGGCAATTGATATCTATTTTAATATATACTTCTTTGGTGAGTCACTAGTGTTGAACAATTTTTATATTTTTGTACATAAGTTATATTTTCTCTTTTGTTTCTCTTTTTAAAATATTTTCTCTATTCATCTTTTCGCTATGTATATACTACAGTCTGCATATCCTGATCAATACATTTTATTCTATAGTTTTTATTGCAAATGTTCCCCATCTGTTTTTAATTTACAGAAGTTTAATTTATTTTTATTCAAATATATCTTTTTATAATTCATTCCTAAAACTTCTTTAAAAAATACCTCTCAGGACGCCTGAGTGGCTCGTGGTTTAGCACCTGCTTTGGGCCCAGGGCATGATCCTGGAGTTGCGGGATGGAGTCCCACATTGGGCTCCTCTGCCTATGTCTCTGCTTCTCTCTGTGTCTCTCATGAATAAATAAATAAAATCTTAAAAAAAATATTTCTCACTCTAGGAATCTGATAAATATTTGTTTCTATTTTATTTCAGGTTTATCTGGCTTGATTTTATAAGTAACTATTAAATATCACCCTTTGGAATTTTTCTGATGTCATATAAAACTCTAAACATTTTTCCCCTAACTGCTGACAAATTATCTCACCATTTGTGGGACATAACGGAATAATCTGCTTCTTTTCCACTGCAAAACCTTGTTTATCACATTGCTCATATTATAAACTCTCTCTGGCCCACTGACTTATCTAATACTATCCCAGAGACACACTGTGTGACTTGTATCAACTGCTTAAACAGCTAACACAGCTAATGTCCTCTTCCTCACCACCTTTCTTCCTTCCAACACAACTAGCTTTTTGCTATCCCTTGCCTGTTTATTCCTTTTTTTTTTTTTTAAGATTTTATTTATTTATTCAGGAGAGACACAGATAGAGAGAGAGAGAGAGAGAGGCAGAGACAGAGGCAGAGGGAGAAGCAGGCTCCATGTAGGAAGCCCAATATGAGACTCCAGGATCATGCCCTGGGCTGAAAGGCAGCACTAAACTGCTGAGCCACGTGGGCTGCCCAACCGTTTATTCCTCTTAAGAAACTTCAGGATATTCCATCAATTTTACCAAAAGAGTTCCACCTAGGATTTTGATGAATAATGCTAAAGATATATGTTAATATAGAAAACTGAAGGAGTTCACAAGAAAAAATATTAATGTTTGATCTAAAAGATTTAACCCATTCACCTGGAGGCTTCACTGCTCCATAACGTAGCATCTTCCTATATCAAATAACTATTCCTGCACTAAGTCTAAGGAAGGAAAGCAACTTGTGCATAGTATTGCACAAATACTTGTACTTACACAGTATTACTACAATTATGAAAAGCTGAAGTAAAGCTTCAAGTGTAATTTAATGCCTCCTGGAAGGTATTAATTTATTAGCATTTACTCACATATTATTTTCTGCAATATTTAAATAAATATACTTCACTAACCAAATAAAATATACAGCATTGTTATTCATTCACTTGACAAGTATTTACTGAGTGACTATTATGTGCTATGCCTTGTTATATGAGCTTGGGATACACAGGCATCCCAAAAAGCATAAGTAGCTTTTTGTAAGGTAATGGTACATTCTTAGAACTTAAGCTCTTTATCAAAATATACCTAAAAAAACCAATCTCATATTTCAACTTTCATTACATTTGTTCAGCTAATCTCTAGCAATGCTTCATTTTGCTTCCTCCTGGAAAGCATGATTAACACTAACTGAGCATAAGAAAATTTCATCTCTAAAAAGTTCCCAAGCACTGTATCCTTGGAGTTCCCATCACCCTCTTAATCAGCCTCTGCAGGCTTCACATTCCAGAACCTATCACCACAACTTCCTTCATAGAAAGCACTCTAAATGACCAAATACATTAACAGAAAGATGTGGGTGTTTATTTTAAAAATCAAAAGGGCTCAAGCTCAGAAAACTCTTCTTTTTAAGTCTGGTCTCACGGTCCCAAACTGACCTTTGTGGGGAAAAAAAAGACCTCTGAAATTTTGAGGAATCACTGGAACTTTTATCTTTTTGTTAAATTCAAAACAGAGCTATGTATTAAAATTAAGCATCACTTTTTACACTTCACCAATGTCTTTTGTCATCATTAGTAACATTCCCAAAGGGAAAGCACCTGAAAGTCCTGGAAAACCCAGGTCTAAAATAAAGTACCAAAAGTAAAGTAGCTTTTGTACAATTGTATAATAGTACTCATGATTAAAACATTCTATTAGAAAGCATTAAGAAATTGCCTTAAGCAGATGTCTGCAGATGTTTCATGCTTTGTACAAATCTGGCAAATGCCCAAAAGACAAAAAAAAAAAAAAAATGCCCTGAGATGTGACTTAGCCAGCATTGAAAAAAAAAAAAAAAGAGAGAGAGAGAGAGAGAGAACACATTAGGTCTAGAAATGCCATGAAATTATTTCAGACATTAGCCTTCCATCCACTTCAAAGTTACAACATTGTAAATCTGGTTCATCTCATAAAACAAAGAGCCTATGTCCTATACATATACCTTCAAGATATTTTTAAACACAGTGTTTTCATCATTATTCTCAGTCTTGTAAATATATTCAACCACCTGAAATGGGCTTCCAGATGTCATGGGGCTAGTCACAAAGCTCTTACTTTCTTGGACTAATTTTAAAACACAAAACTAGTCTCTAGCCATGTTTACAAAGGATTCGTGACTATTATAAAAATATCACTACCCACACTCCTAAAACAAAAGGCTGCTCATTTGATGGATGAATTACTTCATTTCGAGTTTCTAAAGAGGACTACATCATATTCCCTAAAACATGCTTCGCTGTGACAATCTACATTGTTTTCCAAAGAAAGACCTATTCTGACAGCCATTCACTAGAACCCAAGGGAATCGGTCAATGTATTTTAATGTGGGCAATGACCAGAAACTGTGATATTCTGGACATCATTTTCCCACACGCTCTCTAAATGAGAAAATGTGAAAGTAGTGAATGAATATTTATTTGTTCTCAACTTTCCCATTAGAGACAGTGGCATTCAAGTCAAGTTTGAGGAATCTGGCTAAATTTTAACCTGTATTTATATGTGTTAGCTGGGTAGAGACCTAAGTCAAAATGCCAAAGGTCCCTTCTTCAATTACAGACTAGACTACACTCATGTCATTTTTATCTGACTACTTCTGTTTTCATCTGATTTATCTGACTGTTTCTGTCTCTGGAAGCCCAGGACCACAACCTGAACCACTACCTCAGAGGGCATCCATCCGGCCCTGGAGCCAGCAGCAGTGGGCAAGCTAACCTGTTCTGAAGATTCTCTCACTGCCACGCTCTGACGGTTTGAAAAAGACAGACATCCTCAGGCTCGCCAAATTCCACGTCTCCCCCAGTGTCCTTCAGTGACACGCAGGATGCTGGCAATTTCCAACAAGGTCCTGTCAGGCTGTCTACCACTCTGGACTACGACTGATCTACTTCCCAGCAACTTCAAGTTCATCCTCACAACCACTGGGAAGTACACCGGTTGTGTGATGAAGTCAGAGTCTAACTGCCACTTGTAATCCAAAGGGTGAGGAAGAAAGCTTTACTCAAAATGTGTGTGTATATATATTTTAAAGATTTTATTCATTTATTTGAGAGAGAGTGCAGGTGCACACATGTGTTTCTGACAGAGACTGAGAAATCTGAGATCTAAAGTGTTCTTTAAAAAAGATCTTTCAGCCATTCCCTTTGGAGACATGAGGGTCCAACCCAGAGAGTTTGGATTACCCAGATAACTGCTTCAATTTCCTATATCCCTCTGCTTTTGGTAAACAAGACAGGAAATGAACAGCACAGTAATTTAATTCAGGTGTCCTAGAAACATTTATTTTCCCTACCCTAATTGACTCTTCATTTTACTTAGAGAATTTTAGTGAAACTTAAGAATAGTTGCTGTCTGAGAAAACTATAGCAGTATAATAAGTCTATAGAAGTTCCAATGGGGAACAGGTGGAAAAATGATAACTATTGCCCATTTAGGTGAACATGTATTTTTAAAAATGTTTTAAGGTCATTGTAGATTCACATGCAGTTCTAAGAAATAATGCAAAGATATCTTGTGTACACTTTACCCAGTTTTTTCAAATGGTAACATCTTATAAAAATGTAGCACACTAACATCACAACCATGAAACTTCTATCACCATAAGGATCCCCATGTTGCCCTTTCGTATCCATACTCTACTCCTCTCCAAACTCTGTCCCCATCCCTATCTCCTCTTAACCACTGGCCACCACTAATATGTTTCCCATCTCTAGAATTCTGTCATTTAGAAAATGCTATATAAATTGAACCACATAGTATGTGATCTTTTGAAACTGGCTTTTTTATTTCATTAAGTATAATGGCCCCAAGGATCTCAAGATCCATTCAAATTGTCACAAAGATCAATAGCCTGGCATTCCTTTTTATTACTGAATAGTATATCATGAGACAAAGGAACTATACTTTGTTTAAACATCTACCCGCTGAAGGACATCTGGGCTGTTTCTAATATCTGAGTATTAAGAATAAAATTGTTTTCTGGGTGTTAAACCAATCTTGTATACCTGGGATAAATCCCATTTGGTCATGCTGTATAATTCTTTTTATACTTTTTTGGATTCAACCTAATATTTTTTTAAAGATTTTATTTATTTATTCATGACAGACACAGAGAGATAGAGGCAAAGACACAGGCAGAAGAAGCAGGCTCCACACAGGGAGCCCGATATGGGACTCGATCCCAGGACTCCAGGGTCATGCCCCAAGCTAAAGGCAGACCCTCAACCACTGAACCAACCAGGTGTCCCTCAAGCTAAAATTTTGTTGAGAATTTTGGCATCTATGTTCACAAGAGATACTGGTCTGAAGTTTCCTTTTCTTGTAATGTCTTTGTCTGTTTGGTGATAGGATAGTGCTAGCTTCATAGAATGTGTTAGGAGGTATTGCTTCTAGTTTTATCCCCTGAAATACTATAGAAAAAAAAATCTGGGCAGCCTGGGTGGCTCAGCAGTTTAGCGCTGCCTTCAGCCCAGGGTGTGATCCTGGAGACCCAGGATCAAATCCCACGTCCAGCTCCCTGCATGGAGCCTGTTTCTCCCTCTGCCTGTGTCTCTGCCTCTCTCTGTGTCTCTCATGAATAAATTAATAAAATCTTAAAAAAAAAAAATCTCCCTACACTATTTGCCAGAATTGGCCAGTGAACCCATATAAGCCTGGAGTTGTTTTGGAAGATTATTATTTATTGAGTCAATTTCTTTCAATAGATACAGACCTATTCAGATCATCTATTTTTTCTTGTGTGAGTTTTGGCAGATTGTGTCTTTCAAGGAATTGGTCCATTTCTAGTAAATTATCAAATGTGTGGGCATTGAGTCATTCACAATATTCCTTTATTATCATTTTAATTTCCATAGGATCTATAGTGATATCCCCTCTTTCATTTCTGGTATTAGTAATTTGTGTCCTCTCTTTTTTTCTTAGCCTGGATATATAGCCTTATCACTTTTTTTTTTTTTTTTAACTTTTCCAAGAACTAGCTTTTGATTTTTACTGATTTTCTCTATTCATTTCCTGTTCTCAATTTCACTGATTTCTGCTCTAATTCTTTCTTTTTTAAAAAAGATTTATTTATTTATTTTAGAGACAGAGAGTGACAGCATGAATGGGGGGAGAGGGAGAGAGAGAATCCAAAAGCAGGCTCCCTGCTCAGTGCAGAGCCCAACAGGGGCTCAATCCCAGGAACCTGAAATCGTGACCTGAGCCAAAACCAAGAGTTTGATATTTCTATAAAGGAAAGATGTCATTTTTTTTCCTCTGGCTACTTTCAAAGTTTTTTTGTATCTTTAGTTTTCAGAAGTGTAATCATGATGTCTTGGCTTGAATTTCTCTGGATTTATCCTGTTTGTGCAGCTTCTTGAGTTGGTACGTTTGCTTGTTAATCTGGAGAAATTCTCAGCCATTATTTCCTCTAGTATTTTTCTACCCCATCCTCTTTCCCTCTCCTTTCAGGATTCAAATGACACAAATATTGGCTCTTTTGTTATAGTTCCAAAAGTCCCTGAGACATTGTCTCCCTACCATCTATTTTCTCTGTTGTTCATTCACACTGGGTAATTTCTATTATTTTAATCTTCCAGTTCACTGATTCTTTCCTCAACCCCCTTTAGTCGAACCTATCCACTGTTGAGTCCTCCATTGAACTTTAACTTTCATGATTATATTTTTCAGCAGCAGAATTTCCATTTGAATCCTCTTTATATCTTATCTTCTATTTCCTTGCTGAGGCTTTCGACTTCATTTGTTTCAAGCATCTTTACAGTTGCTCACTGAAGCATTTTTATTATATGACTGCTTTAAAATTCTTTATCAGATAATTTTAACGTTTCCATCATCTTGGTGCTGAGATCTATTTTATTGTTTTTTTTTTTCTTCACTTTAAGAGGTTCTTGATATGACAAATGATTTCCTAATAAAACATGGATATTTTTATTATGTTACGAAACTGGTTTTCTCTGAAATCACTCTAACAAGGGAGCTCCCTCATTACTGCCAGATAGAGGTATAAGTATGGGTTCCTCACCTGGCCTCTGCTGACACACAAGACATACACTCCTCATTAATGGTGGGTGTGTTTGTACTGACACTGTGATAATGGCGGGGGTGGGGGGGGTGGGGGGGAGCAGACAGGCAGTAATTACCAGCTGGTGAGGATGAAAGTCCTGATTCCCTACTTGGCCTCTGCTGACCCCACCATGACAGGGATGCTGGAGTGTCAAGTTTCAGCCTGATGAGGATGCAAGTCTAGGCTCCCCACTTGGCCTTTGCTGGCATAAGGAGGGATGTGAACACACTTTTTCCTGGGTGTTTGGTTGGAGTAAAACATGTACTGTCTAAATGTTTTATGTCTTGTTAGACTGTCTCTCACCTGGTCCTTGGCTAGAGAAAGCATTCCTTGGTTGTGGTTTTTTGGTCTGCACCTGTTGGCATGTCCAGACTGCCAGATTCTTCAACTCTAAGATTAGAATATATAAGGTAAAAAGAAAACCATGCTGCTGGGACCTGATGAACAACAGAGACTAACAAATTTACCAACTTATCAAACATGCAAACCTTACTTAGATCTCAATTCAGAAAAACTATAAAATAAAATGGATGAACCCTCTACCCCACAAAAAAGGAAAAACCAAGTTCAGAAATAAATACTGTGGTATGGTTGGCAATAAGATGATGTAAAGAAAGAGTAGTAGGGAATAAAACTGGATAGGCTAGTTGGCATGCTAAGGTAAGAGAAAGTCTTGAAATCTCGGCAAAGAACTAGAGAGCTCTGACCTACTGAACAATGCAGTGAATGGAAGAGACACATGCCTCTGTGGGTACAGTGTGAATGCCAGCGCTGTCACTAATGCGTGACTTGGTGAGTTCTTTACCTCTTTAACTTAGTTCCCTCATCTGTAAAATGGGCATTAAACACACTACTTCATGGTGTGGCTGTGAAGGTAAGATCTGTTATGCAGATGTTTAATACCTTTAAAGGACCTTTTGTCAAGTAGGTAATTAATAAAGGCAGTTATCACTAAGAAAGCTTTCAAAGAGTGGCCTGGCAATGAGATGAAATAATCTAAACAAGGATGACTAAACAGCATTTAAATCTCTTCCTAATGTTCAGCGGGTGCTGGGTCTCTGCCACTAGTATACATTACACTGTTAAGTTAAACCAAATGTGAAAGCTATCTTGCCTTACTCAGTTTGGTGACTTTATTCAAACAATGTCACAGGCACTAAGCAGAATCAGCTCTGAACTTTTCAATTCACTAACAAATGAAGGAATAAAAGGAGAAATACAGTTCATTTAAATCTAGTTTGTTTTTCTTTGGACATTTAATGAATTTTGATTAAGACGTTCCCTTACTTTCAGAGATTACAATTTGGCCGAAAAGATTAGACATATACACAAACAACTATGACATAAAACAGAAGCTCATAACTACCAAAAAAAAAAAAAAAAAAAGTGAAAATGCTTTGGGAGAGCAGATACAAGCTCCAAATCCCTAACTCCCTAAGCACACAAGGAGGGCTCGATAAAGTTCCAGAAATGTGTTATTTCATGGGAGAAGTGGCAGTTCTGCCACAAGTGCCAAGAAGATACAGGAGAAGATGATTTTCTGGCCCAAAAGAACAGCATGAGCAAAGACACAGAAACAGGAAACACCAAAGGTTTTCAGAAAATGGCAAGTAGGTAAGAGTTTAACAGCAACACAGACAAAGGGAACTGTGTGTGACAAAGCTATCCAGACAGGCGGGGCCAGAGCACAAAGAGCCTTCAACTTTAGGCTCTAGGCTATGGACTTTATTTGATAGGCAGTAAGAAGTCCTGTTAACATTTTGAAAAATGGAGTAATGTGACTGAAGTGGTGCTTTAGGAAAATCTGGAGCCAACATGAATGGTAGTAGAGGCAAACAGATACCTAGATGATCTGGGACCCGTTTTATCTGCCTTTTTGGTCATTACAGTTGCACCTGCACTGTGCCCTGCACATTAAAAAATCTGTGTAGAGGCATCTGGCTAGCTTAGGAGGTGAAGCATCTACCTTAAGTTTGGGTTGTGATCCCAGATTCCTGGGATCAAGCCCGACATTGGGCTCCCTGCTCAGGGGGCAGCCTGCTTCTCTCTCTCCTCCGTGCTTATGCTCTCTCTCGCTGTCTCTGTCTCTCTCAAATAAATAAATAAAATCTTTTTTTTTACGATGAGAGACAGAGAAAGGCAGAGTACACAGGCAGAGGGAGAAGCAGGCTCCCTACCGGGAGACCAATATGGGACTTGATCCCAGATGAGGGAATCACACCCTGAGCCAAAGGCAGATGGTCAACTGCTGAGCCACCCAGGCGTCCCGATAAATAAAATCTTTGAAAAAAAATTTTACATTAAAAATCTGTGGAATCTACTGCATTGAGAAGGAGGGCAACAAGCTGTGGCAGAGGCAGCAATTACCCACCCTCTCTTCCATGCTATATTAGTAAAGCAGATTCCATATGGGATAGCAATGTGCCCAACTTTAAAATAAAAAACAAACACACAAAAACAAAACCAACAACTCCAACATTTGCCAATGAGAAATAATTTACAATCTGTTTAAGCAGGTGGTATATATTTCACTTAACTGATGCATCAGTAAAGAAGTCTGCCATAGGAAGGAATCTCTCAGACAGTGCCATGTGGGGGAAGTAGACAAGGGTGGTGGACAAGAAGCCCCAAGTCTCTGGGAATGAAGAAACACAATCACCATCATGTGTGCCTACGAATGCCATGTCCCCAAGAACACATTTCCCAGAAGGAATCCACTTGAAAGAGAGTGACATCCAGGACCTTTGTAATAGAACAATTCTAAGGCAACATTTAATAATTCATTCAGACATTTCTAGAACCAATATGTTAATGGGGCTCAGAAATATCAAAGTCTCAACCCTCAAGGCACTTACAATATAGATAGTAAGATAAAATATATATGTAACAAACTATAACAGTGCAATTTGAATGAAGTAACAGAACAAACTAGCATAGTACAGCAGAGAGGACGTCACACTACCTTCAAAGTTTGGGCTCTAGTCCTAACCCTACTATTAACTCACTCTGTGGCCTTGAATAGAGGTAAATAAAAATTACCTCTCTATGCAACTCCGGACTTACAAAATAAAGGAACTTCTTACTGGACTACTACAGTGGACCCACGAAAGTATTGAGTACACTAGTTTAGTAGATTTCAACTTTTTCACATATGAAGCCATTTTTTAAATGCTAGGAAAAATTCTTAATCTTCATGTTACTGTAACTATCTCTTCAGTATATGCTAACAGAGAGCGTATGCTACAAAAACCCTACCACAAATCCCATAACATCTTTAAAAGAACCTGTTCTTTATCAACATTTAAATGACAAACAGGAACACACACAGAATTTTGTCTTTCCCAGTGTTACTATTGTTATCTTACATTCACTTAAAAGATAACCAGGATGAAGGTGAAAAAGAAGAAAGGAATGAAAAAAAGAAATATGGATTCAAAGAAAATTCTAAGGTATGAACTCAGCAAAAATGTGGGTATAGAGAGTGAAGGAAAGGAAGAAATAACAAGTGACTGTATCAGTGCCATTCATAGTGAAGTAGAAGTTGTAAGCTCTGAAAAAAGAACCAGGATGACGGGAAAAATCTACACCAACAACTACAGTTACCATTAACTGAGCATCTACTATGTTTCTGGCGTAATGTCAGATTCTTTAAAAAATTTTACATGCACATGTGGTTAAAAAATATCAAAACAGTACAAAAAGGTATATAGTAAGAAAATTTCCCTCTCGTTCTAGATTCCTAAACTCCTTAGATTCCTAGACACCCTCTCCAGGGGCAACAATTATTAACAGTTTCATTTGTATTTTTCAGAAATGTTTACATTGGCCTTCATATTTACTTCTCACAACAACTCTCTGAGAAAGATGGTATTACTTTATAAATTAAGATGATTAGCCTTAAAGAGGTTGACCAGGTAAGGCCATAGAGACATGAAGGGACAGAGCTGGGATTAGAACATGGGCCCAACCATCCATGCACATACCCACTCTGCACTCAGGGATCTCCTATAGAATACTGGCATGGATATTCATAGGACTTCTTAATAACAAAAAACTGGCCCCAAAATGTCCAACCAAGGACTAGTTATATAAATCATATCACATGTGTATTGTGAACTACTATACAGCCATTAAACCTAAAGTTAAAAACTTATGGTAGGTCTAGATATGCCTCAAAGGAAAACCTGTAAGACAGCTTATTAAGTTAAAAAAATAATTACCAAAAAAAAAAATAATAATTGCCAGAAATATAAGTAAACATTGTTCAATCACCTGGAGGTTCAGTTTGGGATGATGAGAAAGTTCTGGAGATGGAGAGTGGCAATGGCTGCACAGCAATGTGAATGCACTTAATGCCACTGAATGCACACTGAAAAATGATTAAGATGGTACATTTTGCTGTGTGTATTTTACCGCAATTTTTTAAAATCCTAAAAAAAATCAATTGTAGAACAGGACTATGATTCCATATTTGTACAGAGACTGTGCATGCATATAAACATTTTAAATCCTTTGTCTCACTTGATCACACCTGTCCCTCAGACATCCTGATAAGACTCTAGACTTCAAGTGTCTCCCACCTCCAACACATCTCTCAGTGTTCAAACTCAATTTCTAGCACTCTTATTCCTACCCCACACAGAACACACTATCCGGAGCCTGATTTATCTGTAACTTCCCAACCCCTAAGTTATATGTCCCTGTGGATTCATCAAATTCCAAAATATGCTCCAACATGAAAAAAAAAAAATGCTGGAAAATGTTTCTTCCTCTCCTGCCAGTGAGCTTCAATGTGGAAATGTCTGATGAGATCAAATAAGAGAAAAGATGATATTGGTATGAGGGGGATAAAAGCATCATGGGGGCAGAATGCATAGTGTGTGGCAGCAGGGAGAGCAGCCTTTGCTTCTCAAGTATTTTAAAATCGAAGTTTTTGGAAGACAACATGAACAACAGTTCAGCAGGTAATGTAGATGATATTCCTGTGGGTGGGAAACCACAACTTAAGGCATAATTACAAGAAATGTAAAATCGACAAATGGCCTGAGATGTTTGCCTTCTATTTAAGTGCAACCCTAACTAAGAACATGACCTACACCGGGGTGTATTTAAATGATTATCTGAAGAACAAACACAACACTATTAAAAATAGAGACTCTCAGAGCAAAGCTTTGCTCTCCCATTACAGGATCTGCTTAGCTGTTGGGAGTTTCTCTGACCCAGGGGAGCGGCAGAAAGGCCCTCTCTAGGAAGAAAGGAAAGTTCAAGTGCTGTACTCACATCTGGCAAGAGAAAAGATGGTTCAAGGGGCCACCACAGAGGAAAGGGATGGGAACGATAATACATGGAATTTAAAAACCAAAAACGAACAAACAAAACAGAAGCAGACTCATAAACACAGAGAACAAACTGGTGGTGGAGGACAGGGAGCAAGGGCAAAAGAGGTGAAGGAGATTTAGGGGTGCAAACTTCCACTTCGAAAATAAGTTAGTCAAAGGGATGAAAAGCACAAGACAGCAGGACGCCTGGGTGGCTCAGCGGTTGAGCATGTGCCTTTGGCTCTGGGTGTGATTCTGGAGTCCCAGGATCGAGTACCACATAGAGCTCCTTGCATGGACCCTGCTTCTCTCTCTGCCTGTGTCTCTGCCTCTCTCTCTCTCTCTCTGTCTCTCATGAATAAATAAATAAATAAATAAATAAATAAATAAATAAATAAATAAATAAATAAAATACTAAAAAAAATGAAGACTGCAGTCCTAACAGATTGTTTTCTCTAAGCTTACAGGGCATGGAACCACCAGAACTGAAGGTTATCTTTCCACCACCTAATTTTCATTAGTTTCTTAAAAATGAAGAGCCCAACGTCCTCACCCATACAAACAGGCATAGATCACTGAAGTTTCAGGAAGACACTGCCATGACATTTTCCCTTTTCATAACAACACTGCCTATCTAGTCAGGAAAATCCCTAAGGGCAGAAAACTGCTTTTTCCAATGTGGTTCTTCAAGTCTTAGTAAATCCCAGTAAAACTCCCCCAAACTAGAAAGCACGCAGAACAAAAAGCCTTTAGTATATATTTTAAGAGAAATCTTTCTATATATTCTTTTAAAAATATACCAAATATCCACTTCCCTCATCATTTAGGATTATGTCATAAACAGTGGTTCTCCAAATGTGGTCTCAAAACTCTGGACGAAATAGGGGTGGTGGGGGTGCCTCCAAGACTTTTACAGAGGTTTGGGAGATCAAACTCTTTTGATAACAACACTAAGAAGTTCCAGAAAAGTTGCTGTAAGCCTTTTCCACTGTAGTGACATTTTGCAGTGATTAACAAAAAGCAAAGATGGGTATAACTGCTGGCAGCTTGGTGGTGGGACTGAATTCTTCACTTCCATGGACCTGCAGGAAAAGAATGCTAACTTCTCTTTCAAACATCTTTGATGAAAATGGTACAGCCACTTTAGAACAGTTAATCAGTTTCTTAGAAAGTGAAACATGAAATTACCATACAACTCAGAAATTGCACGCTTGGACATTTATCCAAAGGAAAGGAAAACTTGTATCTACATAAAAATCTGCCCACCAACATTCATAGTAGCTTTATTATTAATAGCCCAAACCTGGAAACAGCCCAAATGTCCTTCAACTGGCAAACAGACTATCCCATACTCATAGCATAGAGTACTACTCAGCTACGACAAGGAACTACAATATGTACAACTCAGATACATGTCCAGGGAATTAAGCTGCATTTTTAAAAAGGCAGTCCCAAAAGGTTACATATGTATGATTCTACTTATATAAATTTCGAAATGACAAAATTTTGGAAGTGTTGAACAGATGAGTGGTTTCCAGGCTTTAAGAGGGAGGAAGAAAACGTGGAGGTGGGTGTGGTATAACATGGCAACATGAGGGATCCTTGTGGTGCTGGAATTCACCATTCTATATTTTGACTGTGGTGATAATACATGCACTAACTACTTGTGATAAAATTACACAGAAATACACACACACAGATGACAACAAGTAAAATTGGAAAATGTGAGTAAGACTGATGGATTTTATTACTACCGGCAACATGGTTTGTGATATTACACTACAAAATATCATTGGGGGAAGCTGGGTAAAGGATACACTGGATCTCTCTGAATTATTTCTTATAACTGCAGGTGAATCTATCAAAAATTTCAATTAAAGAATGCATAGTCATGTTCATAGCAGAATTATTCACAGTAGCTTACAGTAGCTTAAACACAGAAGCAACCCAAGTAACCATCAAAGGATGAATAGATTAAAAAAAAAAAAATGGGGCAGCCCCAATGGCCCAGCGGTTTAGCACCGCCTTCAGCCCGGGGTGTGATCCTGGAGAGCTGGGATCGAGTCCCATGTCGGGCTCCCTGCATGGAGCCTGTTTCTCCCTCTGCCTATGTCTCTGCCTCTCTCTCTCTCTCCATGTCTGTCATAAATAAATAAATAAAATATTTTAAAAAAAGATGACTGGTATATACATACAATGGAATATTATTCAGCTCTAAAAAGGAAATTCTGACATGCTACTACATGAACTTTGAGTACATTGTGCTAAGTGAATGCAATAAGACAATCACAAAGAGACAAGTACTGTGTGATTGATTCCATTTATGTGAGGTACCTGGAACAGTCAAAATCAGAGACAGAATACAGAATAGGAATTACCCAGTGGCTGGCAGGGAGGGAGGAACAGAAAGTCGTTGTTTAATGGGTATAGAGTTTTGGTTTTGCAAGGCAAAAAGAATTTCAGAGATGGATGGATGGTGAAAATTATCATCCAACAGCATTAAGGTGCTTAATACCAAAAAAAAAAAAAAAAAAAAGGAGGAGGGATAAAGGACAGACACTAGATCTGGGAGGTGTTCAAGGGTCTTAAAAGGAACAGTTTATATACTCTATACTGTGCATCCACTATATCATTATTCTTAATATCATATATATTTTTAATTTTCTATCGACTTAATATTCAATACATTTTTCAAAAACTGAAAAAGCAGCCTTGAAGTGGTACAAATTATTAATGTTATTAAATCTTGACCGCTGAGCTTCTTGCTACTTGTGATGAAAAGGGAGTCCTGCTGCATACCAAAGTAAGATAGCTGTCTGCAGGAAAAGCACGCATCCCTGAGCGCTGAGGTGAACCAAATGCTTTCTTCATGGTATACCATTTTACTTATTAATGATAAACTATCATTTTTAGGCTTTTTTTTTTAAGATTTTATTTATTCATTTATAGAGACAGAGAGAGAGAGGCAGGCTCCACGCAGGGAGCACGACGTGGGACTCGATCCGGGGTCTCCAGGATCACGCCCTGGGCTGCAGGCGGCACTAAAGCGCTGAGCCACCGGGGCTGCCCTCATTTTTAGACTTTTGTTTTGCAGGCATTTCTTGAAACTCAAATGAGTCCCTCAGTTTGCGGGGAAGCAATTGACAGTAGTTTCCTGCCAATAACACAAATCAAACTTTCAAGTGAAATTCAGAATGGTAGAAAATTTGTTCCCACTGCCTCTAGTTTGAGAGGTTCTCAATACCTAACACGTTTCTAATGCAATCAGTGGTAATGTCAACAAATATTATCTAGCAGTATTGTGTAATGAAATGTGTCAGCATTTGGAAGATCTGCCTAAGTCTACGAACGATATTTTCCAAATGACAAACATATGACGTTACAGTGGGTAACGAGCCCATTCAAACTGCAGGATAGAGCAAAGAATTTCGATCTAGTTACAGTGTGAAAAGTTCACTACCTGATAAAGCTTCAGATTCCAAATCCAAACGAATCTCTAAGAAACTACCATTTACCCAGTTTGGGTGTATCCACAATTATCTGCAAAAGCTTTTAAAAACACTCCCCCCATCCCCAACGAGGTATTTGTGTAAGATCAGATTTTCTTCACAGTTTAGCCAAAACACACGGCCAACAGAGTGCAGAGCATTTAGGAAATTCTGGTTGTTCTTCTACTATGCCAGACATTTAAAAGATTTGCAAAATGTAAAGGAACACCACTCGTCGCACTACTTTTTGTTTAGGAAACTACTACTTTCATAAAAATGTATTATGTCTGCTAACAACACATCATGGATTCGCTGTTTCTTTACTGAATAAGATACGTTAAATGTCCGGGTTTTCACTTGTGATCCAGTAAGTACCTACAGGCGTCAGCATCAGAAGCAGAAAGTTCTTTATTTTCCAGAGTGCTGAGACGAGCCGTTGAGAGCGGCTGGGGTGTGCACAGCGACCCCAGGTCCGCAGACACGTGCGGAGGGGCGCCCAGGGGTCGCGGCCGCCCCCAGCCCCCAGCCCCCAGCCCCCAGCCCCCAGCCCCCGCGGGACCTCTGACCGCCGCCCCCCCGCCCCCCGCCCCAGACCGGCCGGAGCGCCCCGGGGGAGCGCGGGAGCCGGGCGGCGCGGCCAGGCCTGCAGACGCCGCCGCGGTGCGCGAGGGGCTGGGGCGGCGCGCGGGGACGCAGGCCGCCCGCCCGCCCAGCGCGGAGCCGGGGCCGCGGGGAGGCCGGCAGTCGGTCCGCCGCCGACGTGGCGGGGCCGCGCGCAGCGCAGTCCGGCGGGGCCCGGCCCTTACCTGTTGGTCATTCCTGCCGCCACGCCCAGCATCTCCGCAGGCGGCCGTCGTCCCTCCGCACGCCGGCTGCCGGGCCGCTCCGACCGCCGCCTCCTCCCTCGCGCTGCGGCCGGCGGCGGGCTGGCGGGCGGGCGGGCCGCTAGCAGGAAGGGGAGGCGGGCGCGGGGCGGGGAGGCCGCCACCGCCTCCAGCCCTCCGCCCGCAAATGGCCGGGCGCGCCGCGCGGGGGCGCACGCGGGACAGGGCGACGCGGGGGGGCGCGGGGGGGCCGCCAAAGCGGGAACCCGGCCTAGGCCCCGCCCCGGCCCCGCCCCGGCCTAGGCCCCGCCCACGTCCGGCCCGGTTCCCCGGGCATCGCCTCACCTCCGACCGGTCCTCGGCCCCGCCCCCGGCCCCGCCCAGTCCCCGTCTGGCCCCGCCCCCTCTGGGTCCCCTCTCCAGGCACGCGCCGGACACCGTAGGGGGCGGGGCCGCGGGCGGGGGCGGGGCCGCGGGCGGGGGCGGGGCCGGAGCGGGAGGTCTCGCGGGAAGCCGGCGCTCCGGGCGGGCGTGCGCCCACGGGGCTGTGCCTCGGCTCTGGGAGGCGGCGTCGGCCGCGGGGTCAGGAGGCGGGCGGGTGTTTCCTTCTCGGAGACTCCGCTGGTTTTGGTCGGCCGACGGGCTGCAGAGCTGTCCCCGGTGTCTGGGTGGGCGGGCCTGGGTGTCCCCCTGGGACGGTGGGGCCGGCGCGTGCACTCGGGGGGTCCCGGTCTGCGCGGCCGCCGCCGGCCCCGAGCGGCCTGCGGGGCGGAGGGTTTCGCGGGCTGGCGGATGGGGCTGTGCGGCGGCCCGCACCCCAGCCTCCTCCCCGTACCGCGTCTCGTTCTCTTTGCCCGTCATCTCCAGCCGACCCCGAGGTCGGCCAGGGACTGGGCATACGCATAAAGAGCTCAGAGCCCCGGGCTGCGTAGCCAGGCTTACTCTCCCTGGCACCCGGTGCTCAGCGGTTGAGCATCTGCCTTGCGCTCAGGGCGTGGCCCCGGGTCCTGGGATCCAGTCCTGTGTGAGGCCCCACAGGGAGCCCGCTTCTCCCTCTGCCCGTGTCTCTGCCTCTCTCGTCTCTCATGAATAGATAAAGTCTTTTTAAAAAATAGCTAACAAGTATATGAAACGATACTTTATACTACTCACCATTTAGGAAATGCAAATCAGAACCACAGTAAGGTACCACCTCACCCCCATTAGGATGGCTACCCTCAGCAAGTATGGGTGGGAATATGCCGAAGTTAGCAACCTGTGTGTGCACTGTTGCTGGGAATATAAGATGGTGTGGCCACTGTGGAAAACAGTATGATAGTTTATCAAAAGATTGAAAATAGAAGTATTATATGATCCAGCAATCCCACTTCTGGGTATATATACCCAGAGAATTTAAGAGAATTTAAAGCAGGATCACAATGTTCATACCATTACCCACAAGAGTCAAAAGGTGGAAACAACCCAGATAGCCATTGAAGGGTGAATGGATAAACAAAATGGGCATATACACACAATGAAGTATTAGTTGTAAAAAGTAAGAAAATTCTGACACATGATACAACATGAATGAACCTTGAGAACATCATGCTAAGGGAAATAAGCAGACACTAGAAGACAAATACTGTATGAATGAACCCACTTTTTTGGAGTCCCTAGGGTGCTCAAATTTATAGAAACAGAGAATAGAATAATGGCGGGTGGCAGGGGTTGGGAGAGGGAAATGGGAGAGTTATTGACTAATGGGTATAACATTTCAATTTTGTAAGATGAAAAAGTTCTGGAGGTTGGTTGCACAACAACGTGAATGTATTTAACACTACTGAACTACACACTTTAAAATGATTAAGTTGGTGGGATGCCTGGTTGGCTCAGCAGTTACACGTCTACCTTCAGTTCAGGGTGTAATCCTGGGTTTGGGGTTTGAGCCCCACATCCGGCTCCCTGTAAGGATCCTGCTTCTCCCTCTGTCTGTGTCTCTGTGTCTTCCAAGAATTTTTTTTAAAAAAAGGTTAAGGGCAGCCCCAGTGGCTCAGCGGTTTAGCGCCGCCTTCAGTCCAGGGCCTGATCCTGGAGACCCGGGATTGAGTCCCACGTCGGGCTCCCTGCATGGAGCCTGCTTCTCCCTCTGCCTGTGTGTCTACCTCTCTCTCTCTCTCTCTCTCTCTCTCTCTGTCCTTCATGAATAAGTAAATTAAAAATCTTAAAAATAAATAAATAAAAAAGGTTAAGATGGCAAATTTTATGTCATGTATGTTTTACCTCAATTTACAAAATAAAAAGGCAGATGATATGCAATAATAATTAACTCTATGAAATATTTTAAGTAAGGAAATAAAGCAAGGGAGACAAGTTGGTTTAGTATGCTATCATAACACACACTTACCCACTTGTATATGTACAAATATCTGGAATGTTAAGATATACAAGAAACATAACAGGAATTGGATCTGTAGAAGGACCAGGGATTAGGAGTGAGGAGGGAACACACACACAATCTATATTTCCTTAATGGAGTATTACATATTCATCAAAAATTTGTTGTAAGACTGTATCAATACAAGAAAATATGTAATATGATTAATTGTATGGAATAACTTAGACATTTTATATATGGTGTGTGATTTATAAGTAGGTTAAAATGCTTAGAAATTGTGTTTTGCTTGAGTAACAGTTTATGTGAAGTTTTTCTACATTTGTTTTTCAGAAAATTATGTGTATTGATTTTTGGAGAAAAACATGAAAAAAATGTAAAGGCTTCATTTGTCTTGATTTCTCATCTGTCAACTTTCACCTCCCACTTCTTTTTGAACAAGCTCTTATTTGTTGCATGTATACGATTCAATAATTCATCTTTTACTTCATCTTTAAAAAGGGGATCACAATCGCTTGTTTAATTGTTATGCTTGTATTACATAAGGCAGATTTCTTTATGCAGTAGTTTGCTTCCAACATGCTATAGTTTGTGATCAATTAATCTTGCCATTATTTCAGGATAGTTATCTAAAACCTGTGCCTTCTTCTTGGATTCTGATTGGTGGTTTTAAAGTAGTAATTCATTTTTGTCATAGTTACTGTTCTGTGGAATGTACTGTCTGGGGAAGACTACTCTCATAGCTGACCAGTGTCTGTCACAAAGACATGGAAAAAATATTATCTGTAGGTC
The DNA here is from genome assembly GCF_048164855.1 of Canis lupus baileyi. Lineage (NCBI taxonomy): Eukaryota > Metazoa > Chordata > Mammalia > Carnivora > Canidae > Canis > Canis lupus. The sequence continues at coordinate 38,053,032 of NC_132848.1, forward strand.
TTGAATGCTAAATTAAATTTCTTATTGCTCATGTTTCTACAGTTTCCCAGGATGAAAACACAGATGTTCCCATGACTGTTGCATTCATTTCTGTTCTGTCATTACTCAGCTTTCAAAATGAAATTTGGTATTTGTAAGTTCATATGTTATATATAGGTATATATACACACATACACAAATCACATTTTTGCAAGCATTTTGAAGGTTGTGTTCACAATAAACATTTAATACAGTTTTTCTTTTTTTCCACCTTCATTAACTTCCAACAGATAACCATATAATAAGATGGCAAGGAAAAGGGCATTTATTTGTCCCAAAATTATGGATTATCAACCACTATACTGCTTTCTATGTCTATGAATTTGGTCATTCTAGGTACATATAAGTAGAATCATACGATTGTCTTTCTTTCTGTCCTTCCATCCTTCCTACTTTCTTTCTTTCTTTCTTCTTTCATGTAAGTTCTATCCCCAACATGGGGCCTGAACTCATGAACATGGGCCCAAGATCAAGAGTTACATGCTTGGGGCACCTGGGTGCCTCAATAGTTGAGCAATTGCCTTTGGCTCAGGTGGTGATCCCAGGGTCCCAGGATTGAGTCCCACATTAGGTTCCCTGGGAGCCTGCTTCTCCCTCTGCCTCTGTCTGTGTGCCTCTCATGAACAAATAAATAAAATCTTTACAAAAAAGAGTTGCATGCTCTACCCACAATGCCAGTGCCCCCAGCATCTGTCCTTTAGTGACTGGCTTATTTCATTTAGCATAATAATATCCTAAAGGTCCATCCATGTTGTAGAATGTGTTAGAACTTATTTCCTTGTTAAGGCTGAATAATATTCTACTGTATACCATATCTCAGTTTTAGAGCTGGAATTTATATACTGTGATACCAAAGTTACATATATATGTGGGGCTCATTATATTCTGGGCTCATTATCCTAGTCTGTTAGTTAATTCATCTATCTTTGCAACCCCTCTTAATTAGTTTTATATAATTGTTGATATTTGTTAGGGTAAGTCCCTGGTTCTTGATTTTCTTCTTCAGAAGTGCCCTCGCTATTGCCTTTTCCTGTCCTATGTGCATTTTGCAATCATTTTATGAGGTGCCATAGAAATCTTATTACATTTTGGTTGTAATTGCTTTGATTCTATAGATTAATTTGGAAAGAACTGACATCTTGTGATGCTGAATTTCTCTACTCATGAATCTGTTCTTTCTATTTACTTAAGTCTTTAAAATATATTTTAGTGAGTTTTGTGACTTTCTTTCTAGGGATGTTGCATTTATTACATTTATTCCTAGTACTTGGTATTCTCTGATTTACAATAGTATCTTCCAGTTGTTTGCTGATAGTACAATGAAAGTACAATTGACTTTTAAAAATATATGAATCTTATGATCAGACAGCTTGCCAGGTGCTTCTATTTTTTTCTAATATTGAGCCATAGCTTTTTGTGTGTTTAATGTTAACCGTCATATCAGCTGTAAATAATAAATTTTATTTTTTCTTTTCTAGATCTTATTCTTGTATTTTCTTCCTCTTACTTTCTTGTACTATCTAGGGCTTTCAATGCCACATGAAATAAAGTGAGCATCATTTCTGATTTTAAAATGAATGATTCTAATAGTGCCCAGTTAGGATGATGTTTGTGCCTCATTTTTCATACACATTCTTTCTCTGTATAAGAATTTTTTCTCCTATCTTTAATTTACTAAGACTTTATATTAAAATATGTTGAATTTGGTCAAACGACTGTTTTCTTTTTTATCTGTTAATGTAATAACTTATACTTCTGGATTTTCTAATATTAAATTATTTTGCATACCTAGTATAAACCAATTTGTGGTGTATTATCTTCTTTTATATATAGTTGAAATCAATTTATTAATTGAATGTTGTTTCAGAATTTTTAGAACTACAGCTGACTCTTGAAAATGCAAGGGTTGGGGCACTGACCTCCCACACAGGTGAAAATCTGAAAATAACTTTTGACTCCCTCTAAATTTAACTCCTAACAGCCTATTGTTGAACAGAAGCCTTACCAATAACATAGTCAATTAATATATATGTTGTATATGTATCCTATGCTGTATTTTTAGAATAAAGTAGGCTAAAGAAAAGAAAATGTCATTAAGAAAATTGTAAGGAAGAGAAAACACTTACAGTACTTTAGTGAATTTGTTTAAAAATGCACATAAAAGTGGACCTGCACAGTTCAAACTTGTGTTGTTCAAGGATCAACTGTACAAACAACCATCATAACTTTATTATGTGGTTTTTAGGCTTTTAGACTGAAAACATGATATTGTATATTGTACGTATGTTAAGAACCCTCATGGTGGTGACTTATGATTGTTTCTTACCCATTGATTTCAATTCTGTTAACATACAATAGTTGACTTTTCTTGTTCAGAGTTGACATGAGCTATATATCTTAAGATCTGAATAAGAGACCTGCGTACAATTAAGTGTTTAATGAAGCTGCTTCAAATTTCAATCAATACATTTTAATGCTATTTGTATATTATATTTCATTCTTTAAGAAGATTCTGTAACAGAGATGCACACACATATACAAACACACACATGCACACACACATAGACAGACATGCACATGACTAGGTGAACTAAGTTTAGTCCACACTTGGGTTAGACTGCTGTGGGGAAAGGATTATGTGTTTTCCTCCTACTTTTTGCTACATGGTAACATGCAGAGGACAAGTGATTATTGTCCTCATGCTCCATTGCTTTCATTTCATTTTTTATTATCACAACCCTTTCATTTTCTATATCACAACATTCCCCTGACTTAACTAGTGTGGATTTTATTGGTTTCATTATTGAAGAGTTTATTTTGCTTAGTAAAGACATAGTCTTTCAAGCTGTACTTAAGGATTCAGAAAGAATGGTGAATACAAAGCTATCATATTTTTAGTGTATTTCAAGGGAATTTCTTCACCACCACCCTGCCCCAAGTTTGGCATTTCCCATTTGTTTTGCTTTTTTGGTTTTTAGAGTTTTTGCCTTTTAAGTTTAAATGTTTTTCTTTACATAGACATTTAAAATTTTTATTTGATAAAATCTTTCAGTCTTTTCTTTTATGAATCTCTTACTCTTTTGCTCTTATGAGTAGAAAGTTATTTTCTGTCCATTGTGTAAATTGTAGTTAACACCCAAATGATATATTTTTAAATTTTTTATTGCAGTATAATTACTAGTGTTTTGTTAGTTTAGGTGGAGAACATAATGACTCAACAATTCTACACATTACTCAGTGCTCAACATGATAAGTGTAGTCACCATCTGTCACCAAACCATATTATTACAATCTTATTGACTATTCCCTATATTGTCCTTTTCATCTCTGTGACTTATTTAATTTTTTTAGAAGAAACTATTTTTTAAAATATTTTATTTACTTATTCATAGAGACACACACACAGAGAGGCAGAGACACAGGCAGAGGGAGAAGCAGGCTCCATGCAGGGAGCCCGACGTGGGACTCATCCCAGATCTCCAATATCACGCCCTGGGCGGAAGGCGGCGCTAAACCGCTGAGCCACCGGGGCTGCCCGTGTTATCTATTTATCTCACATCTGCTTTATCCATTCGCCTATTGATGGCTACCTGGGTTGCTTTTGTATCTTGGCTTTGTACATAATGCTGCAATAAACATAAGGGTGCATACATCTCTTTGAATTAGGTTTTTTATTTCCTTTGAGTACATACTCAGTAGTGGAACTACTACATCATATGGTGGTTCTATTTTTAAGGGACCTCCATACTGTTTTCCACGGTGGCTGCGCCAATTTTCCTTCCCACCAACAGTACAAGAGGGTTCCTTTTTCTCCGCATCCTTGCCAACACTTGATCTTTTAAATAAAATTCTATATTTAGTGTTAAAAAATTGCTACCCCAACAAAATTTCCCATTGCTAATTATTTAACCTCAGCCTATCGTCATGAACTTCTTGAAGAAATGACCTCCCTGCATTCTTTCAAACATGGGATTTCTGCTAAATACTACCTAGTGGAAGTTTGATATTAGGGAAAATATTATCTTTGTTTTGCCTTGTTTAATAAGAACCAGTGGAGATTTTTATTTTTCAAATGATGATGTTGTTGCCCCAAAGTTTAAGTATGAAAGGATGAAAATCTAAGTCAATATTTACAAAGATACCACATGTTTCTAGTTTAATTTTTTTTTTCTTTTTAGCTACTCCCTAATGGTAAAGCACTAGCGATTTGTTTTTGCAGATTCCTTGTAGCCTGGAAGCCTGTAGCGAGACTGTGTTTTTTCATATTTGCTCTGTACTGCTTCACATCCCTAAGCTTGATCTTTAAACAGTGGGAAAGTTCAGTACTATTATGAAGAAGCTTTCCAAAGTCAAGTATGAATTTTTTATTTCTAAGATTTTGTTAATGAGGACATCTTACTGTGATGATGTAGGCCTTCCTAAATTCTGTACTGGTTCAACTTTGTTTATTAAGTTACAATTTCCAATAAACGTAGAAAAGTGAGATTCATCAATTATTACTGCATACCTATAATACATACTCAGTGACAGATGAGAATCAGAGTGGATATAACTAAGGATATCTTGGTTCTTTAATTCATTGCTGCTAAATGAATTTTAGGTAACACAGAGTATATAAAACTAAGAATGATTTAAGGTGGTAGTCAGAGTGAATTACTGCACACTGATACTCTGTGATGCCACAGGTGAAAATGAAAAAGATACTAAAATTATATCTGCAGATGTACTGAAATGAATTTTGGGAATGAGAATGAAGCAGACAGAAGAGATTTAAAATGATGTTGGTAACTGGTTTTATATTAGGAAACAATTATGGGCTTGTTATGGCACTAATTTGGATTTCATTGTAAGAACCAAGGGCTTTCTTTTTATATTTCCTCTTCTTTCCCCTGAGCAAACATGGGTATAATCAGTTTTTAAATTATAAATAAAGGACATAGATCTTAAGCTTTATTTTCCTGATCCTGGTATAGTCTAGTGTTTCTTTGGAGGCAGATTAAACACTTGTCTCATCTCATGTTATAACAGTAAAATTTTGGTTTTAGTTCAGCTCCTCTGCCCCCGCCCCTCCTTTCCCCTCACCTGTGATTTGCATGGTCATGAACTTAGGTATGTTATCAGGCCTCAGTATATTTGAATAGTAAGTATAATACATCTTAAAATTATCTGTAGTTGTGTGATAGAAGGTCATATTATCTGCTTGGTGCCTAGCACACAATTCCTCACCATAGTAAGTTATTGTCAAACTCTAACCTCAACTCAGCAGATTTTAGACTGGTATCAATTAAACTTATCAATTCATCGTCTTCCTTTGCTTGCAGATTGACTGTACCGTGATTGTCTTAATTTATAGTCTGTAAATTCTCAGGAAGAGCTGTTTTAGTTTACCTGTGCTGCCATGAAGCTGCAGTAACGTTATTTAGGTTTAACTGGGTCTTGGGTTTTAATTCATGGGTTTTTTAATGCAGTCCCAACATGCAACTGTACCCTATTCCTGCTGTGTGTTATAGCTTATGTTCATTTTAGCCAGAGATAAGAGCTGAAACAAAGCCCCTGCAGGAGAGTTGGGAACAGCTGATGTGCAAGCAGGTCTTCAAGTAAAGTTTTAAAACCACAGCGATGTGAGTCCTTTTGTATTAAGTGGGTGGTTACGTAGGTTATTTGATAATCTCTTTCAAGAGGTAAACATACGGAGACAGGGAAATAAATATGTTTCAGATGTTATTCTAACTGATAGATAATGATATTACTAACTAACATATCAGATAAAGGGCTAGTATCCAAGATCTATAAAGAACTTATTCAACTCAAGAGCAAAGAAACAATCCAATCATGAAATGGGCAGAAGACATGAACAGAAATTTCACCAAAGAAGACATACACATGGCCAACAAGCACGTGAGAAAATGCTCTGCATCATTTGTCATCAGGGAGATACAAACCAAAACCACAATGAGATACCATCTCACACCAGTGAGAATGGTGAAGATTAACAAGACAGGAAACAACAAATGTTGGAGAGGATGTGGAGAAAGGGGAACCCTCTTGCACTGTTCGTGGGAATGTGAACTGGTGCAGCCACTCTGGAAAACTGTGTGGAGGTTCCTCAAAGGGTTAAAAATAGAGCTACCCTATGACCCAGCAATTGCACTACTGGGGATTTACCCCAAAGATACAGATGCAGCAAAACACTGGGACGCCTGTACCCCAGTTTTTATAGCAGCAATGTCCACAATAGCCAAACTGTGGGAGGAGCCTCAATGTCCATCAACAGATAAATGGATAAAGAAGATGTGGTTTATATATACAATGGAATATTACTCACCCATTAGAAAGGACGAATACCCACCTTTTGCTTCGACGTGGGTGGAACTAGAGGGTATTGTGCTGAGTTAAATACGCCAATTGGAGCAGGACAGTCATTATATGGTTTCACTCATACAGGGAATATAAGAAATAGTGAAAGGGATTATAGAGGAAAGGAGGGGAACTGAGTGGGGAAAAATTAGAAAGGGTGACAAAACATGAGAGACTCCTAACTCTGGGAAACGAACAAGGGGTAGTGAAAGGAGAGGTGGGCAGAGGGATGGGGTGACTGGATGACGGGCACTGAGGAGGGCACTTGATGGGATGAACACTGGGTGTTATACTAGATGTTGGCAAATCGAACTTCAATAAAAACATATATATATAAATGAAATTACTGACTGGTTATTAGGAGAATGGTTGAAAAAGTATAGACATTTGGGCTCTTTCTATAGTTTGGCTATTGTTAATAATGCTGCTATAAATATTGGGGTGCATGTACTCCTTTGAATCAATATTTTTGTATCCTTTGGGTAAATATCTAGAAGTGCACTTGCTGGTTGATAGGGTATTTCTATTTTTCACTTTCTGAGGAACTTGCATACTGTTTTTCAGAATGGTTGTTCCAGTTTGCATTCCCACCAACAGTGTAAGAAGGTTCCCCTTTCTTTGCATCCTCTCCAAAATTTGTTGTTTCCTGTGTCATTAATTTTAGCCATTCTGACAGGTGTGAGGTGGTGTCTCATCGTGGTTTTGGTTTTATTTCCTTGATGATGAGTGATGTTAAGCATCTTTCCATGTGTCTATTAGCCACATAGATGTCTTCTTCAGAAAAGTGTCTATTCATGTCTTCTGCCCATTTCTTAACTGGATTATTTGTTTCTGAGGTATTGAGTTTGATAAGTTCTTTATCAATCTTGGATACTAACCCTTTATCAGATACATCATTTGCAAATATCTTCTTCCATTCCATAGGTACCTTTTAGTTTTGTTGATTGTTTCCTTTGCGGAAGCTTTTTATCTTGATGAAATCCCAATAGTTCATTTTTTGCTGTTGTTTTCCTTACCTCTAGAGATGTGTCTAGTAAGAAGTTGCTGTGACCGAGGTCAAGCTGATTTTCTCCTCTAGAATTTTGATGGTTTCCTGTCTCACATTTAGGTCTTTTATCCATTTTGAATTTACTTTTATGTATGGTGTAAGAACGTGGTCCAGTGTCATTCTTCTGCGTGTAGCTGTCCAGTTTCCCCCACACCATTTATTGAAAAGACTGTCATTTTTCCATTGAGTATTCATTCCTGCTTTGTCGAAGATGAGGTGACCATAGAGTTGAGGGCCATTTCTGGGTTCTCTATTCTGTTCCATTGATCTATGTCTCTGTTTTTGTGCTAGTACCATACAGTCTTGATGATCACAGCTTTGTAATACACCTTGAAATCCAGAATTGTGATGCCTCCAGCCTTGATTTCTTTTTCAAGAGTGCTTTGGCTGGTCAGGGTCTTTTGTTGTTCCAAACAAGTTTTAGGATTATTTAGGATTGTTTGATGTGAAAAATGCTGGTGGTATATTGATAGAGATTGCATTGAATGTGTAGATTGCTTTGGGTAGTACAGACATTTTAAGAATGTTTGTTCTTCTAATCCATGAGCATGGAATGTGTTCCCATTTCTTGAGTCCTCTTCAACTTCTTTCACCAGCGTTCTATAATTTTCAGAGTGCATTTTTAAAGAACTTTTAAATTAGATCTGTAAAAGCTATGGAATGTTGGAGTGTTTTAGCTCAACTAAGGTAGTTCTTAGTAATGTACAAGATGGAATTTCCAGAATTGATACTGGAGTTAGTTTTTGTAAAAGCGTTTTAAAATTATGAGATTATTTGGAATAAAATTGGTGCTTATGTGGGAACAGGGTTAGAGGATGTTGTCATTCCTTCTTTTCTTTTCTTTTTTTGAATCCCCTCTACACCCATTCTTCCTAATATATTAGAAATTTCTCCTTTTAGAGAATTTTTAACTACCACCTTCATAGCCTTTCTATATATCCTAGATTCACAAACACTGATGATTTAATTTTGCTGCTCATGAAGTACTTTAGAGAATTTTTATTTTTTCTATTTTACGTTTTCAAAAATAATTTAATTGTTACCAATGTGTATAAGTATCACATTAAAATTTTTTTCAGCTGAAAAAATAAACAAAAATTTGCTAGCCCCAACACTCTCGCTATAGCAAAGATGAGTGAAGTAGCCACAGGCCTGTGTGAGGTGAAAGTGGTGGGACTTAGAACAGAATAAAGAAAAGGAATATTGTCCTAAGCACAGAATTTCATAATTATGCTCTGTCCGTATATAATCTCATTTCCAGAAACTGGGAGAAATTTTCATGAAACTTTTGGTCTCTTCAAAAGAATATAAGAAAATATGCTATTTGTGAAGCAGAATCAAGTCCAGGTGTTTTATAGGATAATTGTTTTAACATTTCAAGGAAGAAATATATAAAGCCATGTAAACTGTTCCAGAATGTAGAAAAAGTATCCTAATTCATTTTATACAGTTAGTGTGAACCCAGTACCAAAACTTGTCAAAGAAGGTAGGAAAGGGACGCCTGGGTGGCCCAGCGGTTGAGTGCCTGCCTTTGGCCCGGGCGTGTTTCCGGAGTCCCGGAATCGAGTCCCACATCGGGCTCCCTTCATGGAGCCTGCTTCTCTCTCTGCCTGTGTCTCTGCTTCTCTCTCTCTCTGTGTCTCTCATGAATGAATAATAATAAAAAAAAAGGTAGGAAAGAATTAAATAGATTGAAAAATCTTGAAGAATTATGAACAAAGCAATACCACATGTATATCACTGGAACATTAATCCATGACCAAGTAGGCTAGCATTCATTCTAGAAATACAAGTTTGGCTTTCTAATAAGAAAAATATATTTTATTCTATTTGTAAAGGAGGAAAGCCATACAGTCATTTACTAAATACCTAAAAATGTTATAATTCAATTTATATCCCTGGTAAAACTTACTATGGTATGCTTAAAGGAATATGAAATCAATAACAAATTAACTATGAAGCACTATATACATGCTTCAGGTGAGAAATAAAATTAAGGAATCCACTGAGGAAGCATAACTTTGGGAAAGGAGAAAAAAATATAACCACTTGCAGATGATGTGATTAATTTGAAAATTAGCATTCTTATAAAATTTCAGCAAGATACTCAATTGAAAATAAACATTAAAAATAAAGCATTTACATATCCCAGCAATAGCTAATTAGAGATTGTTTTATTTACAGTAATAATAAACTTGATAGTTTCTATAAAAAATTAATAAACCTTTCTAAAATAGGTTGCCTATGGTAACCCCCAAGCCATTCTCTGTGTCTATGAGCTTGATTTGTTTTGTTTTGTTTTTAATTCCACATATAACTGAGATCATACAGTATTTGTCTTCCACTGTCTGACTTATTTCACTTAGCATCATGCCCTCAGTTTCTGTCCACGTTGTCACAAAATACAAGATCTCATTCTTTTCAATGGCTGAATAATATTTCATTGTGTATATGTATCACAGTTTATTTATTTATTTATTTAAAGATTTTATTTATTTATTCATGAGAGACACAGATAGAGAGGCAGAGACATAGGCAGAGGGAGAAGCAGGCTCCCTGAGGGGAGCCCAATGCAGGACTCCATCCCAGGACCTTGGGATCACAACCTGAGCCGAAGGCTGACGCTCAGCCGCTGAGCCACCCAGGCATCCTTATCACAGTTTTTTAAATCTATTCATCCTTTAAAAGGGATTTAGGTTGGTTCCATATCTTGGCTATTTTATTTAATGCTGCAATTAACATGAGGGTGCACATATCATTGGATTAGTGTTTTCATTTTCTTCAGCTAAATACTCAGAAGTGAAATTGCTGGATCATATGGGAATTCTACTTTTAATTTTTTGAGAAACCTTCAGGCTGTTTTCCACAGGGGCTGCACCAATTTGCATTCCTACCAACAGTGCACAAAGGCTCCCATTCTCTCTAACACTTGTTTCTTGTCTCTTTGGTAATAGCATTCTAACTGGTGTGAGGTGATATCTCATAGTTTTGATTTGCATTTCCCTGTTGATTAGTGATGTTGTACATCTTTTCCTGTACCTGTTGGCCATTTGAATGTCTTCTTTGGAAAAATGTCTATTTAGATCTTTTGCCCATTTGAAAATTGTGTTGCTTGCTTATTTGCTATCAAGTAGTATAAGGTACTATGTATTTTGAATATTAGCCTTTTATCAGATACATGATTTGCAACCTCATTAATAGGTTGCCTTTTCACTCTGTTGATGGGTTCCCTTGCTGTGAAGAAGCCTTTGAATTTGATATAGTCCCAACTGTTTAGTTTTGCTTTTGTGATCTTTGCTTTTGGTGTCAGATTTTAAAAATCATCACCAAGACTGATGTCAAGGAGTTCATTGACTTATTTCTGGGAATCTAATGTGTTCCCCCGATCTATGAACATGGAATGCCTTTCCACTTATTTATATCTTCTTCAATTTCTTTCATCAATGTCTTATAGCTTTAAGTGTACAGGTCTTTCACTTCTTTGGTTAAATCTATTCCTAGGTATTTTGTTCTTTATAATGTAATTCTAACTAGGATTTTTTCCATAATTTCTCATTCTGATAGTTTGCTATTAGTGAATAAAAACAAAATAAGTTTTTGTATATTGATTTTATATCCTGCAATTTCACTGAATTTGTACATTAGTTTTTTGGTGGAGTCTTTAGGGTTTTCTATATATAGTATTATGTCATTTGCAAATAGTGACAGTTTTACTTCTTTCTTTCCAATTTGGATGTGTTTTGTTTCTATTTATCGCGTAATTGCTGTGGCTAGGACTTTCAGTACTGTTGAATAAAAATGGTAAGAGCAGGCATCCTTGTCTTATCCTGATATTAGAGAAAAGGCTCTTGGCTTTTCACCATTGAGGATGATGTCAGTTAAGGGCTTGTCATATACGGTCTTTGTCATGTTGAGGTAAATTCCCTGTATACCTATTTTGTTTAGAGTTTTTATCATAAATCAGTGTTAAATTTTGTCAAATGCCTTTGCTGCATCTATTAAGATTAGCATATGATTTATTTATTTATTTATTTATTTTTTTTTTTCAAACTGTATCCAACTTTATTAAAGATACTTTTCATAAACAATCATGGTATTTCAGGCAGGACATGGGCGGACGATCGTTAACAGTATACAACAACTTTCAAACTCCCTTCTTCAATGGACTACCAAAAACAGAAAGCCATTATAAAACCCAATGAAGTCTTCATGTGATGCTCTGAACAGGGAAAGTTTAGAGGGATGGTTGACAGCTCACATTTAGCATGTTTAACAACTTTTCACAAGTCGACCCTGACTTTCAGGAAATGAAATGAAAATGGCAGAATTATCAATCTGAAGATCCACAAGCTAAAAAAAAGGAACTCTTTTGAGGGACGCCATCTCAGTGGTGAAACTGTAAAGTCCAGATTGCCTGACATACTGGGAACCACTTCTTGGGGTCAGGTTCCAACAGGTCTCTGGGTTTAAGGGAGTCAAGTCTATGTTGAAGGCAGAGAGGGAGAAGAGGACATAAAAAAATGATTTTTAGTTTTTCCACATCACCAAGGTGGCTCACGTGTGTCAACATCAAGGAATCCCTCCTCCTGGGAGCCAAGAGGAAGTTTCTCAAAACTAGAAGGGAAAGGTGTTTTTCCCCATGTTATCAATCTAGCTTCGGAGATATTCTATTAGTGACCTATGCCCTTCCCCCAAAACAAAAATGAAGTGTTCTTTGTGATAACAACATAGCTTTAAAAAAATAGTAAAACAAAATTCTGCTTTTTTATAAAACTTGATTAAAAAATAGTATTTCAAACTGTACAGTCACCAGAAGTACAGTTATCAAAAATGCACACGCTTCACTTGGCATCTCCAGCACCTTCAGCTTTCTGTGCCTGGTCTGTTTTGGTATCTCTCCATTTTCTTCAGGGTTATTTCCATCCTTGCCAGCATCAGCTTTCCCCTTTTTCCCTTTGGGTGCCTTCTCTCCCTTCTTTGCAGGGGCCTTTTGAGACTTGGGCACTGGCTTTGGAGGAGCAGATTTAGCAGATAACCTTGCAGATCTTCTCTGTGGCTCATCCTTCACCTTGGCTTTATCTCCTTTAGCATCCCCTTCAGCCTTTCTCTTGGGCATGGTGGTGAAGGTGGCGGGACGTAAGCGCTGGATGCCGGGATCCGCTTTGGCCGGTCAGGGGTTCGTTCTTGCCTCTTCTTCTTCACACTGCTCAGCATATTATTTTTTATTTTATTTTATTTTATTTTATTTTATTTTATTTTATTTTATTTTATTATTTTTTGATTTTTAAAAAAAGATTTTAAGTAGTCTTTACACCTGGAGTGACTGGGTGGTTCCATTGGTTAAATGTTAGAGTCTTGGTTTTGGCTCACATCATGATCCAGATGTGGTCATAGGATCAAGTCCCACATCAGGCTCTGTGCCTGGTGTGGAGTCTGCCTCAGATTCTCTCCCTCTTCCTCCTGCTCTCTCTCTCCCAAATAAATAAATATGATATAAAAAAGTAATTTCTACATCCAATAAGGGTCTGGAACTCATAGCATGACATCAAGTAGGGATGATATGGGGAGAACTGTTGGCAAGATATTGATGGGATGGGATGAACATGACTTTGGAATTCAGTGAAAGAGAGGAAAAATGTCAAATGACTTCCAGGCTTCTGACTAGTCCAAACAGTGGATGGTGTAGGCATAACGTGAAATAGAACAGATGAGATATGGAAGGGAGGTAGCAAGCAGATGACACATTCAGCATCATACATGCCACATTTGTGGAGCTTTTGGGGAATCCAATATGCAGTAAGATAGATGAATGTAAATGTAAAAAATTTGAAAATTTATGAGTCAAAAATCTAATATATGGGGGACCTGGCTGACTCAGTCAATAAAGCATGCAACTCTTGATCTCAGGGTTGTGAGTTCAAGCCCTATATTGGGTGTATTGCTTAGTTTTAAAAAAATGAAAGTTTACTTATGTTTTTAAAAAAATCTAATAATATAATTAGGGAGGGAGATAAATGAGACAATCATATAAATGAGAGATAAATAATATGACTAGGAGAGAGATAAATGAGATAAATAATTCACAGAGCAAATATTTAAGGGTCTGAAATATTTGGAGAAGCCAGAAAAGTCGTGGGGGAGCAAAAGCAAATGAAATAGGTTAGGTGGGGTTATCAGGGCTGCCTTCCTGAAGCCCAGAATCCAGTTTAAAAGTCGAACAGGCATAATCTTAAAAACTCTGAAATTATATGATTCCACTTACAGGAGGTCCCCAGAGTAGGTCAGATTCATAGAGACGGGAAGTAGAATGGTGGTTGCCAGGGGCTGTGGGGCGGGAGGAGGGATGTATGGGGCAGCTTCGATTCGCACGATGAAAAAATTCTGGAAGTGGATGGTGGTGATGGTTGCACCACAACGTGAATATACCTAATCCCACTGGCCTGTACTCCTAATAGGATGGTAAATTTCATTTTATATGTATTACCTCAACTAGGAAAAATTAAGCAGATAGAAAGACAGTGGCATAATCTGGATATGAACAGCCAAAGGAAAGGGCATGAAGTTAAAATGAGCTGGGTTGAGTCCCAAATGTTAGAGAATGCTAGATTTTCTTTTCTTTTTTCTTTTTTTTAAAGATTTTGTGTATTCACAAGAAACACAGAGAGAGGCAGAGACATAGGCAGAGGGAGAAGCAGGCTCCATGCAGGGAGCCTGATGTGAGACTTGATCCCAGGACCCCAGGATCATGCCCTGAGCCAAAAGTAGACACTCAACCACTGAGCCACCCAAGCATCCCAAGAAGTGCTAGATTTTATATAAAAAAAAAAAAAGTACAGATATAAGTGTATAATGTATATATGGGTGATTTAAAATAAAACCTCAAAGGCAATATTTTTTTTTCAAAGGCAATATTTATGAAAGTATTTATATGTATGTGGTTTGACAGAAGGAAATCTAGGAGAGAAGGTAGGAATCTGTTTTAGTAATTCAGCAAGTGATGTTGACGGGAATGGAGAAAGAGAATGTCGAGAACATCCTAGGGGTGTCTACCCAACTCTTGCTGGTTTGTTTATTTTTAAAAGTAGTTTACTTTAAACTCTTCACCCCTAAATACTTCAGAATGAACCTTTTTAAAGAAGAAAATTACTTTATCACATAATCACAATACAATTCTCACGTCCCATAAAAGCTCAACCACTGAGCCACCGGGTGTCTCCCCAGAAATGCCTTTTTGTGCTGGTTTGTTTAAATTAGGATCTAACAAGGAGCATGCACTGCATTTCATTGTTTTGTTTCTAGACGTTTTTAAAACCAAGTGCAGGGATGCGTGGGTAGTTTAGTGGTTGAGTGTCTGCCTTTGGCTCAGGGCGTGATCCCGGGGTCTGGGATCAAGTCCCACATTGGGCTTCCCACAGGGAGCCTGCTTCTCCCTCTGCCTCTGTCTCTGCCTCTCTCTGTGTCTCTCATGAATAAATAAATAAATCTTAAAAAAAGAAAAGTACAGTACTTGCCAGTTGTCTAAGGCCAATTTTCTTAATTTCTGTGTTTATCTGATTATTTCCTGATGGCTGATTATTTCTTTAACTGTTCTCATTTTTATTTCCAGTAAACTGGATTTTTAATCTAAAGGTTTGAATGTACTTATATCAAACAGTTTTGACAAGGATTCTTCACTTTAATACTATTTTTTCAGACACCACTATTAGAGGTGCTTAGATCACAGTACAAATGTAACCCTTCACTGGAAGGTTATATTCATCTTTTTGCAACCAGGACATATTCTCTTTTCTCTTTAAAGATTTATTATTTGCTTATTTTGAAAGATTTTATTTATTCATTTATTTGAGACAGAGAGACAGTGTGAGCTGGGGGAGGAGCAGAGGTAGAGGGACAAGCTGACTCCACCTGAGGGTAGAACCTGATGCAGGGCTTCTTCATCCCACCACCCTGAGACCAGGACCTGAGCCAAAATCAAGAGTCAGCTGCTTGGGCACATGGATGGCTCAGCAGTTGAGCATCTGCCTACGGCTCAGGTCCTGATCTTAGGGTCCTGGGATTGAGTCCCAGTCCCACATTGGGCTCCCTGTAGGGAGCCTGTTTCTCCTTCTGCCTGTGTGTCTCCCTCTCTCTGTGTGTGTCTCTCATGAATAAATAAATAAAAACTAAAAAAAAAAAAAAAAAAAAAAGAGTCAGATGTTCAACCGGCTGAACCACTCAGGCACCTCAAAGATTTATTTATTTATTTTAGAGCGAGAGAGCATGAGGGAGAGGGGCAGATAGGGAGAAAGAATTTCAAGCCGACTCCACACCAAAGGTGGAGCAGGGCCGCATCTCACAACCCTGAGATCATGACCCTACCCCAGCCAAAACCAAAAGTCCATGCTTAACTGACTATGCCACCCAGGCACCCCTGCAACCAGGACATATTCTAAAAGATTTATCAGCTCTGACCTCAGATTTCACTAGCCTTTCCCTCAGTATCCGATTTCAGGATTCAGTTCATGATCCTTGGCACTCTTATTTTGTGAAATGTCTCTCAGGTTGGGTTGCGTGTTTTCTCATGGTTAGTGTCCATGGATTTTGTGGAAGGATATCACAGAGGTGCAGTGCCTTCCCCAGAGCATCCTATGGGGGTACCCAGCAGCGATAGGTGCCGTGACTGGTAATACCAGCCTTGGCTCCCTGGCTATGTTGGTTTCTCCAATGTAAAGTCACAATTATTCCTTGCAGCCAACAAATATTCATGAGGGAGACACTTTCAGTCATGCAATATCCTGTTCCTTAAACTTTAGTCCACTAATGTTCATATTCATCTTTGATTTTGCCTGCTGCAATTACTAGTTTTGGTATTCTAGCAGTGATTCTTATCTCCCCCACTCCTAACAAATGTGTTAATTGGAATTCTTCTGTATGGAAGAGTCATCCCTTCTCCTCCATTTTGAAGTTCACGCATGGAACTCATGGGTATCTATTTTATTCTGTGGATTACAATCTAATACTATTGTTGTTTATTTAGTTGCTGAAATTGTTCCAGATTTGGCCACTGGGAGCTCTGCCAGGTTGGCCCCTGAGTCCCTTTGATATGCCCCCATCCTTTTGTGTTTTTTAGCACTTCCTTACTTGTTGGCCAGTTTTAAATTTTGTTTTGTAAAATGCAATGAATTTATGCCCTGCATTTATTTCAAGGTTTATGGATTTTTAGCTATTCTAAGGGCTAACAGAACTTTCACACATGTTATACTCTTTAAGAGAAGGAGAGATTTTAATTTAGTTTGTAATTCATGAATGATATTATGAAAAGGTCTGTGATTCTCTAAAGACTCATTTGTCTTTCCTAGGTTTTAGGGGGAAAGCAAGCTAATTATCTGATTATATATTTGATGCTAAGATGGGAATGACCCTGGCCTAATCTTCTTCAATTCACTTTTTAAAAGAGGAGCTTAATAGCCCCCAAGTAATATGTAATTGGAGATGGAGAATGAATATTTTTGAAGAGAGAAGGTGTATTTCTTTTGCTTGCTGGCTTTTAGGGATTGAAGTTCAAGGAAACCCCTTACTTGGCACTTTATTTCTGAAGGCATTTGGAGTTAATTTTAGGACTTAACAGAATGTCTCTTTATTTTTTTTTTTTAATTTTTAAAGGATTTTTTATTATTCATTCATGAGAGATACAGAGAGAGGCAGGGACACAGGCAGAGGGAGAAGCAGACATCCTGTGGGGAGCCCAGTGTGAGACTAGATTCCAGGACCCCCGGATCACGACCTGAGCTGAAGGCAGCCGCTCAACTACTGAGCCACCCAGGTGTCCCAGAATGTCTTTTTAGAACTTCACTGTGTAATAGAAATGTAATATAAGCCACAGATATATGATCATTACAAGTAATTTAAAAATGTTCTAGTAGCCACATTATAGAAAGTAAATAAAAATAGGTGAAATTAATTTTAAGAATGTATTTTACCAACAATACATTTTACTTATGCCAATATCTTCACAATTTTGAAATTTCAGCGTGTGATCATTATAAAAAATTTAATGAAATATGTTATTGTATTTTTTCACATGTCTTTGAAATCTGGGATGTATTCTATATGTACAGCATATCTGAAATTGAAATAGCCACATTTGCACATTTCAATCTTTCAAAAATCCACATATGACTAGGGACTAGTGTATTAGAGCAGTTTTAGAACAAAAGAGATCCTTTAAAATATTTCAGTCATTATCTATAAGGCAGTTTGAAAGCTCATCTGAATGATTTCCCCTTTTCCAGGAAAGGAAGCAGAAATAGTACAGTCATGAAATTCAATTAGTTGCATATTTTATGGGTCCCAGGAGAAATAGGCAAGGCCAGAGAGAATGATCTCAGTCAGAAACTCAGAACGAATCATGTGAATTAAATACTGGACAATGTCCAATACTCAACATGAGTTTGTAGTTTATAATAAGATCATGTTATACCACCATATACAGAGATGTTCTAATTATGCTCAGTGCAGGGAAGTATATTGATACATTGTTCTATAGACTATCTCAGATCCAAACTTTATGAAAAATTATATTTGATCCTTTGGGAATTGAAACTGCACTGAAATAAATACAAACTGTGTTAAATTCCTCAAAGTGGGTCTAAATCCTGGCTTCTACTTTGGTTATAAGAGAAGTAGCGGGGCACCTGGGTGGCTCAGTTGGTTAAGCCTCCAACTTTTGATTTCATCTCTGGCCATGATCTTTGGGTCATGAGACTGAGGCCCACACAGCTCTGCACTGGACATGAAGCCTGCTTAAGATTCTCTCTCTCCCTCTCCCTCTGCCTCTCCCAATCCCACTCATGCACATGTGCATTCTCTCTTTCTACCTCTTAAAAGAGAGAGAGAGAGAGAAAGAAAAGAAAGAAGAAAGAAGAAAGAAAAGAAAGAAGAAAGAAAGAAAGAAAGAAAGAAAGAAAGAAAGAAAGAAAGAAAGAAAGAAAGAAAGAAAGAAAGAAAGAAAGAAAGAAAGAAAGAAAGAAAGAAAGAAAGAAAAAAGTCCCGCTTTTGTGTACAAACAAGACACTGAAACTCAGTGGTAACTAACAAGCAGTGCTCTTACAAACAGGTAATTCTTTCTGGAATCCCATGTACCACTGAATATCAGTATGGCCATAAAGTTGGCTTATTCATTGTTTTCCATGTTTATACGTTTTCTAAGCAATTGAAAGGAATCCCTTTCATTGAAAGACAGCCTATGGTGGGACGTGTAATTGTCCTCAATCTTTATTCCACTAGACTTCTATCACCACCCAACTGTGCAAAGAGTAACATCACACCTACACTCATACAAAACAACTGGAATAATACATCACTGAGTGCTACAGATATACACTGAATAATAAATATTTTGACGTCAAGCAGCCCAGCCTTCATGAACAGATCCCTTCTCTGGGGGAAGTTAATGAAAGTAAAGACTGAAGGAGAAATGGAAGGGCTTCTCAAGGGAGCATGACCTGGAAATCCACTGAGAAAAACAGCCAAGAAGGGATTGCCAGTTCTCAAAAGAGGGCCCCAAAGGTAAGCATACTCTGTTTAGTCAGCAACAACGCTGTTGAGAAATAATGCATAAGATTTAGAAAAGTTGACCAAAACACAAACAAAAGCTCTCCAGGCACATGGAGAGGAGTGGAGAGAACCAGGAGAAAGATGGCGGCACCCACAGAGGCAGCTGAGTCACAGGCCTGGGCATCCTTGGCCCGCAGTGTGTCTGCCGTGTTAGGACCAGTGGGATCTGCAGAACCACCTTTGCACAGGTGATGTACAAGGCGCGGGAGTAGTAGAGGCTTACTGGACACCTGCATAGCCAAGGCTCTCTGCCTTACATGGTTAATCTGGACCCCGCTGTACAGGAAGTACCCTTTCCTGCCACTATCGACATTCATGACACCGTGAAGTATAAAGAAGTCATGAAACAATATGGACTTGTGCCCAGTGGTGGTATAGGGACCTTAATCAATCTCTTTGCTACCAGATTTGATCAGGTGATGAAATTTATTGAGAAGGCCCAGAATATGTTTAAATATGTCTTGATTGACCTACCTGGACAGATTGAGGTGTTCACATGGTCAGCTTCTGGAACAATCATCACCGAGTCCCTGGCATCCTCATTTCCAAAAGTTGTTATACATCAAGAAGTACCAACCCAGTGACCTTCATGTCCAATATACTCTATGCTTGCAGCATCTTGTACAAAACCAAGCTGCCTTTCATTGTGGTTATGAATAAAAGTGACAGCATTGATCACAGCTTTGCAGTGGAATGGATGCAAGATTTTGAGGCTTTCTAAGATGTCTTGAATCAAGAGACTCCATATGTCAGTAACCTGACTTGTTCAATGGGCCTGGTGTTGGATGAGTTTTACAGCTCACTTAGGGAGGTGAGTGCTTTCTGGGCACAGAGTTAGATGAACCCTTCGTGCAAGTCACCAGTGCTGCAGAAGAGTATGAAAGGGCATATCGTCCTGATTATGAACGTCTAGAGAAGTCACTGGCCAGTGCACAGAGCCAGGAGCAGAAAGAACAACTGGAACACCTTCGAAAAGATATGGGCTCAGTAGCCTTGGACACATACTGGACAATGTCCAATACTCAACATGAGTTTGTAGTTTATAACAAACTTAAAGAGAGGCCACAGACAGCTTCTCTCCTGCTCTCAACCCTTCTGACTTGATCCTGACTTGGGGAACTTTGGATGAAGAGGATGACAAAGCCGACAATGATACTGATGATACTGATCACAGAGTTACAGAGGAAAGCTCTGAAGAGCCATCATTCCAGAATTTGATGCAAGAATCAATGGCAGAGTACTGGAAGAGAAACAAGTAGTTTCTAGAAGTCCAAAATTTTGGAACTCTGAAGGAACTATCCTAACCTCTGATTAGGGGCTACTGTAAAGGAAAATTTTGTTCAAAGTAGCAGTTTCTCTTATAGGAAAATTTGACCCAGATGCAGCCAGGGAAAGACCACCGGACCTGACGGGTATATGCCATTGCCCCTTGGCCTTTCCCTTGGATTTATGCAAGGAAGGATATTCTGACTATTCTTGGATCCTGGACAGCCCTTCAAGCCTAAAACTCAAGTTGTATCATTTGAACTCAAGTACTTTTGCTGCTGATAGATGGAAAAGAGAGAACTTACTATTCACCTCCAATTTCTATGAGGCTGGATCTGTCCTCTACTTTCCCATCTTGCCCTTGACCCTGTGCCATGAGTTCCCTCGCCATTTAGCAGAAAGGGAAAGAGGAAGCATGAGCTTGCCCAGGGTGGCAGTAGAGTCTCTTTGGCAACCAATCAATGTTGGGTGCAAGTGGTGCCTCACACAGGGTAGCTCATTGTAGGACAACAGGTTCATTGAAGAGAGTCAGCAAAACATATGATAAATGAATACAAGTCCTGCTTTGGATGGTGACTTGGATAGAGAGTTTTTAATTTAAAAAAATACACAAACCAAAAACCAAAGACCTACTTTTTTCTAAGTTACTAAAAAGGATTCAAGGAACGCCACTAACAGAAATTACGATATTCTGGATAAACTACATATTAAATTGTTTTCATTAATTAGGAAAGCAGTAACAAGAATGATCCAGATGTTATTATATTAGCTTTAAAAATATTGATTTTATACTTAAAATGTAGTATACCTCTCAGAAAAGAATTGTAGCTCCAATTATTTGACTAGGTGATGTTGGTGTTAATATTCTTGGTAGTTAACAACAAAAATATATTCTTGGCAGTGACAATAAGAAGAGTGTGATGAAACTAGTTTGTAACTACACATTTGATGTAGAAAAAAAAATCTGTTTATCGTGTGTGTCCTATGTACCAGACACTGTGCTGGGTCAGGTTTTTACCTGTATCATTTGATTTAATAATATGAGGTTACTATTTTCACTTGAAAACCAGAAATCAGTCAGTTGCATGTAACAGAAATTATACAAATAAGGGTTTCTTTCTCTCATGTAACAAGAAATCTGAGATAAATCAGGGATAGTTTATTAATAAGAATTAAGCAGGATGCCTGGGTGGCTCAGTGGTTGAGCATCTGCCTTCGGCTTGGGACATGATCCCGGAGTTCCGGGATCATGTCCCACATCGGGCTGCCTGCAAGGAGCCTGCTTCTCCCTCTGCCTATGTCCCTGCCTTCTCTCTGTGTCTCTCATGAATAAATAAATAAAATCTTTAAAAAAAAAGAATTAGGGGATCCCTGGGTGGCTCAGCGGTTTGGCGCCTGCCTTTGGCCCAGGGGGCGGTCCTGGAGTCCTGGGATCGGGTCCCACGTCGGGCTCCTGGCATGGAGCCTGCTTCTCCCTCTGCCTGTGTCTCTGCCTCTCTCTCTCTCTGTGTCTATCATGAATAAATAAATAAATAAATATTAAAAAAAAAAAGAATTAACCTATTTTCTTCTGTTTTCAAATCTACCATTCGTAGCAAAACTGTTGCCTCATGGTAACAATATGGCTGCCACAGCTCTATGCAACACATGTACTTTCTAGTCAGGAAGAAGGAGGAAAGTGGTCCAAGAAGGTTCTCATTTCTTTTTCTTAAAATTCATAAACCTTCTCAGGTAGTGGCCAGCAGACTTCCTTATCTTATTCTTCATTGACCAGACATGAGTTACTTGGTCACGCCTAGCTATAAGGAAGGTTGGCAAGGTATCTGGCTTTCAAACATCTAGAACAGGAGGAACAGGGGAGAAGAAAGTGGAATGGCTGATGGGTTAGCCAAGTTATGATGTTCCTATGCCATTTAATGGATGTGGACACTGAGGCACAGCAGGGATAATTAACATACCTAAAGTCATATAGTAAGTAAGTAGCATATGAACACATGAAACCTGGCACTTTGCTTCCAAACCCTGTGCTCCTCTTTACCTCATTGCCTTCTCAGAGTGAAGTTAACTGCAGAAATCATGAGGCTTTTTTTGCATAGAACAATGTGTTGCTTACAGAATTTACTACCGTGAAATATAAAGTTAGTAATATATCATTTTCCTAAACATATTTTTAACTAATGTAGTTATAGCCAACCAATGAAATTAGGTAAATGTTAGTCAAAAAATGTGTATTAAATGGGCGAATTAAGAATTTATTTCTGATATAGAATGCTATGAAATAATCCTACAACACAATATAAATGGAAAGGCAGGCTGGGAGAGAGAAAAATCAAGCTAGAGCAATGATGAGTGGCTTACTTTTGGTTTATCCAGACTTACTCCATGAAATATAGGATCTGGAAGTATTTGGGTGTCTTGACTAGAGTTGAAAAGTTCACAAGAGTTATTTCTATATATAGTAATTATGAAGGTTAATTGTATCTTATCTTGACTGAGACACAGGTGCCTGTATATCTGGTTAAACATTATTCTGGGTGTGTCTGTGGAGGTGTTTCTGGAGGAGAGTAACACTTGAATTGGAGGAGGGAGTGAAGCAGATGGCTCTCGTGTAGATGGGCCCCATTCATTCCGTGGGAGGCCTGAGTAGAACAAAGGGCAGGGTAAGGAGGAACTCACTTTTTTTGTCTTTGAGCTGAGGCATTGGTCTTCTCCATTTGGGCTGAAACTTACACCACTGGCTCTATGATTCTCTGGTTTGCAGAAAAAATCCACAAAAATAAATTTATTTACTGTTGCAAAGTGAGTCTTATTAATCCATTAATTATTGTTTTCTATTGATATTTTTTTATCCAAGATCAATAGATTTAGTAAACACAACAAAAAATAGACAATAATTATAGATCCTAAAACTATAACTTTAACATATGTACTGTGTTGAAATGTGTACTAGTCAGCTCTGGGCTGCCATAACAAAACACCACAGCCCAAGTGGCTTAGAGAACAAAAATCTATTTACTTACAGTTCTGGAGACCAAAAGTCCAAGCTCAAGGTTTGGGCTGATTTGGTTTCTGGCGAGGGCATTCTTCCTGGCAGCCACTTTTTCACTATATCCTCACCTGGTCTTTCCTTATTGCCTGCACATAGGAGAGCAAACTCTAGTCTCTTCCTTTTCTTATAAGGACACCTAATCCAAGAGGACTAGGGTTCCACTTTTATGACCCCATTTAACAATTCTTGTTTACAGGCTTCATTGCTCACAATCACACTGTAGGCGAAGGCTTCCAGATATGAATTTGGGGGGCATGATTCAGTCCATAACTACAGGTGTTAGAGTGGTATCTCTGGTATTTTTGGGTTTTTGTTCATTACGTAAATGTATCATTTACTTGTTTTATTTGAAAAGGATTGTAAAAGAAAAACACAAATCCTTTGCTCTACTTTTCTGACCCTAGGCTCTGTCTCCAAAGGCAACAACTTTCAACTCTTTTCATAGCAGCAATTTTTTTTCTTTTTTCTTGACTATTTTATTTACAAAAAGAGAAAAAGAGAGAGAAGGAGAGAGGGAGAACATGCAGAGTTGAGGGACAGAGGGAGAGGGAGAGAGAGAGAATCTCAAGCATACTCTAGGCTGAGCACAGAGCCTGATGTGGGGCTCCACCTCACAACCTTGAGATCATGACCCAAGCCAAAATCAAGAGTCAGAAGCTTAACTCACTGAGCCACCCAGGCATCTGCAGCAATTTTCTTAATAGCTAAAAATTCGAAACACCAAAATGTCTACCAGCTGAAGTATGCATAAAATACACCATTCAGAATAGCCTGGGTGGCTCAGTGCTTTAGCACCGCCTTCAGCCCAGGGCATGATCCTGGGGACCAGGGATCGAGTGCCATGTCAGGCTCCCTGCATGGAGCCTGTTTCTCCCTCTGCCTGTGTCTCTGCCTCTCTCTGTCTCTGTGTCTTTCAGGAATAAACAAATAAAATCTTAAAAAACGCATTCATACAAGGGATTATTATTTTTTCTTTTTTTAATCTTTTTTTAAAATATTTTTTATTGGTGTTCAATTTACCAACATACAGAATAACCCCCAGTGCCCGTCACCCATTCACTCCCACCCCCCGCCCTCCTCCCCTTCTACCACCCCTAGTTCGTTTCCCAGAATTAGCAGTCTTTACGTTCTGTCTCCCTTTCTGATATTTCCCACACATTTCTTCTCCCTTCCCTTATATTCCCATTCACTATTATTTATATTCCCCAAATGAATGAGAACATATGTTTGTCCTTCTCCGACTAACTTACTTCACTCAGCATAATACCCTCCAGTTCCATCCACGTTGAAGCAAATGGTGGGTATTTGTCATTTCTAAAAGCTGAGTAATATTCCATTGTATACATAAACCACATCTTCTTTACCCACTCATCTTTCGATGGACACTGAGGCTCCTTCCACAGTTTGGCTATTGTGGCCATTGCTGCTATAAATATCGGGGTGCAAGTGTCCTGGCGTTTCATTGCATCTGTATCTTTGGGGTAAATCCCCAACAGTGCAATTGCTGGGTCGTAGGGCAGGTCTATTTTTAACTCTTTGAGGAACCTCCACACAGTTTTCCAGAGTGGCTGCACCAGTTCACATTCCCACCAACAGTGTAAGAGGGTTCCCCTTTCTCCACATCCTCTCCAACATTTGTGGTTTCCTGCCTTGTTAATTTTCCCCATTCTCACTGGTGTGAGGTGGGATCTCATTGTGGTTTTGATTTGTATTTCCCTGATGGCAAGTGATGCAGAACATTTTCACATATGCATGTTGGCCATGTCTATGTCTTCCTCTGTGAGATTTCTCTTCATGTCTTTTGCCCATTTCATGATTGGATTGTTTGTTTCTTTGCTGTTGAGTTGAATAAGTTCTTTATAGATCTTGGAAACTAGCCCTTTATCTGATAGTCATTTGCAAATATCTTCTCCCATTCTGTAGGTTGTCTTTGAGTTTTGTTGACTGTATCCTTTGCTGTGCAAAAGCTTCTTATCATGGGGATCCCTGGGTGGCGCAGCGGTTTAGCGCCTGACTTTGGCGCAGGGCGCGATCCTGGAGACCCGGGATCAAATCCCACATCGGGCTCCCGGTGCATGGAGCCTGCTTCTCCCTCTGCCTGTGTCTCTGCCTCTCTCTCTCTCTCTATCTCTCTCTCTCTGATGACTATCATAAATAAATAAATTTAAAAAAAAAAAAAGCTTCTTATCTTGATGAAGTCTCAGTAGTTCATTTTTGCTTTTGTTTCTTTTGCCTTCGTGGATGTATCTTGCAAGAAGTTACTGTGGCTGAGTTCAAAAACGGTGTTGCTTGTGTTCTCCTCTAGGATTTTGATGGAATCTTGTCTCACATTTAGATCTTTCATCCATTTTGAGTTTATCTTTGTGTATGGTGAAAGAGAGTGGTCTAGTTTCATTCTTCTGCATGTGAATGTCCAATGTTCCCAGCACCATTTATTGAAGAGACTGTCTTTCTTCCAATGGATAGTCTTTCCTCCTTTATCGAATATTAGTTGACCATAAAGTTCAGGGTCCACTTCTGGATTCTCTATTCTGTACCATTGATCTATGTGTCTTGTTTTTGTGCCAGTACCACACTGTCTTGATGACCACAGCTTTGTAGTACAACTTGAAATCTGGCATTGTGATGCCCCCAGATACGTTTTTCTTTATTAAAATTCCCCTGGCTATTCGGGGTCTTTTCTGATTCCACACAAATCTTAAAATAATTTGTTCTAACTCTCTGAAGAAAGTCCATGGTATTTTGATAGGGATTGCATTAAACGTGTAAATTGCCCTGGGTAACATTGACATTTTCACAATATTAATTCTGCCAATCCATGAGCATGGAATATTTTTCCATCTCTTTGTGTCTTCCTCAATTTCTTTCAGAAGTGTTCTATAGTTTTTAGGGTATACATCCTTTACATCTTTGGTTAGGTTTATTCCTAGGTATCTTATGCTTTTGGGTGCAATTGTAAATGGGATTGACTCCTTAATTTCTCTTTCTTCAGTCTCATTGTTAGTGTATAGAAATGCCACTGATTTCTGGGCATTGATTTTGTATCCTGCCACGCTACCGAATTGCTGTATGAGTTCTAGCAATCTTGGGGTGGAGACTTTTGGGTTTTCTAGGTAGAGTATCATGTCATCAGCGAAGAGGGAGAGTTTGACTTCTTCTTTGCCAATTTGAATGCCTTTAATGTCTTTTTGTTGTCTGATTGCTGAGGCTCGGACTTCCAGTACTATGCTGAATAGCAGTGGTGAGAGTGGACATCCCTGTCTTGTTCCTGATATTAGGGGAAAGGCTTCCAGTGCTTCCCCATTGAGAATGATATTTGCTGTGGGCTTTTCGTAGATGGCTTTTAAGATGTTGAGAAATTTTCCCTCTATCCCTACACTCTGAAGAGTTTTGATCAAAAATGGATGCTGTATTTTGTCAAATGCTTTCTCTGCATCTAATGAGAGGATCATATGGTTCTTGGTTTTTCTCTTGCTGATATGTTGAATCACATTGATTGTTTTACGGGTGTTGAACCAGCCTTGCGTCCCAGGGATAAATCCTACTTGGTCATAGTGAATAATTTTCTTAATGTACTGTTGGATCCTATTGGCCAGTATCTTGTTGAGAATTTTTGCATCCATGTTCATCAGGGATATTGGTCTGTAATTCTCCTTTTTGGTGGGGTCTTTGTCTGGTTTTGGAATTAAGGTGATGCTGCCCTCATAGAACGAATTTGGAAGTACTCCATCTCTTTCTATCTTTCCAAACAGCTTTAGGAGAATAGGTATGATTTCTTCTTTAAACGTTTGATAGAATTCCCCTGGGAAGCCATCTGGCCCTGGACTTTTGTGTCTTGGGAGGTTTTTGATGACTGCTTCAATTTCCTCCCTGGTTATTGGCCTGTTAAGGTTTTCTATTTCTTCCTGTTCCAGTTTTGATAGTTTGTGGCTTTCCAGGAATGCGTCCATTTCTTCTAGATTGCCTAATTTATTGGAGTATAGCTGTTCATAATATGTTTTTAAAATCGTTTGTATTTCCTTGGTGTTGGTAGTGATCTCTCCTTTCTCATTCATGATTTTATTAATTTGAGTCTTCTCTCTCTTCTTTTTAATAAGGCTGGCTAATGGTTTATCTATCTTATTAATTCTTTCAAAGAACCAACTCCTGGTTCTGTTGATCTGTTCCACAGTTCTTCTGGTCTCGATTTCGTTGAGTTCTGCTCGAATCTTTATTAACTCTATTCTTCTCCTGGGTGTAGGATCTATTTGCTGTTTTTTCTCTAGTTCCTTTATGTGTAAGGTTAGCTTTTGTATTTGAGTTCTTTCCAGTTTTTGAATGGATGCTTGTATTGTGATATATTTCCCCCTTAGGACTGCTTTTGCTGCATCCCAAAGATTTTGAATGGTTGTATCTTCATTCTCATTAGTTTCCATGAATCTTTTTAATTCTTCCTTAATTTCCTGGTTGACCCTTTCATCTTTTAGCAGGATGGTCCTTAACCTCCACGTGTTTGAGGTCCTTCCAAACTTCTTGTTGTGATAAGTTCTAATTTCAAGGCACTATGGTCTGAGAATATGCAGGGGACGATCCCAATCTTTTGGTATCGGTTCAGACCCAATTTGTGACCCAGTAAGTGGTCTATTCTGGAGAAAGTTCCATGTGCACTTGAGAAGAATGTGTATTCAGTTGCGTTTGGATGTAAAGTTCTGTAGATATCTGTGAAATCCATCTGGTCCAGTGTATCATTTAAAGCTCTCATTTCTTTGGTGATGTTGTGCTTAGAAGACCTATCGAGTATAGAAAGAGCTAGATTGAAGTCACCAAGTATAAGTGTATTATTATCTAAGTATTTCTTCACTTTGGTTATTAATTGATTTATATATTTGGCAGCTCCCACATTTGGGGCATATATATTGAGGATTGTAAGTCCTCTTGTTGGATAGATCCTTTAAGTATGAGATAGTGTCCCCCTTCATCTCTCACTACAGTCTTTGGGGTAAATTTTAGTTTATCTGATATAAGGATGGCTACCCCTGCTTTCTTTTGAGGACCATTCGAATGGTAAATGGTTCTCCAACCTTTTATTTTCAGGCTGTAGGTGTCCTTCTGTCTAAAATGAGTCTCTTGTAGACAGCAAATAGATGGGTCCTGCTTTTTTATCCAGTCTGAAACCCTGCGCCTTTTGATGGGGTCATTAAGCCCGTTCACATTCAGAGTTACTATTGAGAGATATGAGTTTAGTGTCATCATGATATCTATTCAGTCCTTGTTTTTGTGGATTGTTCCACTGAACTTCTTCTTAAAGGGGAATTTTAAGAGTCCCCCTTAAAATTTCTTGCAGAGCTGGTTTGGAGGTCACATATTCTTTCAGTTGCTGCCTGTCTTGGAAGCTCTTTATCTCTCCTTCCATTTCGAATGAGAGCCTTGCTTGATAAAGTATTCTTGGTTGCATGTTCTTCTCATTTAGGACCCTGAATATATCCTGCCAGCCCTTTCTGGCCTGCCAGGTCTCTGTGGAGAGGTCTGCTGTTACCCTAATACTCCTCCCCATAAAAGTCAGGGATTTCTTGTCTCTTGCTGCTTTAAGGATCTTCTCTTTATCTTTGGAGTTTGCAAGCTTCACTATTAAATGTCGAGGTGTTGAACGGTTTTTATTGATTTTAGGGGGGGAATCTCTCTATTTCCTGGATCTGAATGCCTGTTTCCCTTACCAGATTAGGAAAGTTTTCAGCTAGAATTTGTTCAAATACATATTCTGGCCCTCTGTCCCTTTCGGCGCCCTCGGGAACACCAATTAAATGTAGGTTTTTCTTCCTCAGGCTGTCGTTTATTTCCCTTAATCTATCTTCATGGTCTTTTAATCGTTTGTCTCTTTTTTCCTCAGTTTCCCTCTTTGCCATCAACTTGTCTTCTATGTCACTCACTCGTTCTTCCACCTCGTTAACCGTCGTCGTTAGGACTTCTAGTTTGGATTGCATCTCATTCAATTGATTTTTAATTTCTGCCTGATTAGCTCTAAATTCTGCAGTCATGAAGTCTCTTGAGTCCTTTATGCTTTTTTCTAGAGCCACCAGTAGCTGTATAATAGTGCTTCTGAATTGGCTTTCTGACATTGAATTGTAATCCAGGTTTTGTAACTCTGTGGGAGAGAGGACTGTTTCTGATTCTTTCTTTTGAGGTGAGGTTTTCTTTCTAGTCATTTTGCTCAGTGCAGAGTGGCCAAAAAGCCAGTTGTATTGGGAAAAGGAGAAAAAGAGAGGAGAGAAAGAAGGAAAGAAAAGAGAAAGAGAAAAAAAAAAGGAAGAAAAAAAGAAAAAAAAAGAAAAAGAGAAAGAAAAAGAAAGAAAGGGGAAAAAAAGGGTGGGGGAAGCAAACAAATCTAAAAGCAAAACAAAATAAAACAAAAAACTCACGGGGGAGTATCTTCTGACTCTGTATATTTTAAGTCCCTTGACTTCCCCTGGAACTTGTCCGTCTAGCTGGTCTTCTGGGGGAGGGGCCTGTTGTGCTGATTTTCAGGTGTGAGCACTTGGGGGAGCTGCTCTGCCCCCTGCCTGGTGCAGGGCTCAGTGGGGGTTGTTTACCCCGTGAGGCCCCAGGAGGAACAACCTCAGTGGCGGGGCCAGCCCTGGAGCCCTGGAGTCAGCCCCCGCAGTAGCTCCGGAGCTCTCGTCTGCAGGGCCTGGAGGCTCCGGGGCGGGGCCGCTGATCTGCTCAGCTGGGGCAGAAGCGTCCTTGCTGTCCTGGGCCCTCCCGGCCTCTGCCTGTCCCGGGGGGAGGCCGGATCCTGGGCTGTGTCCCGGCGCCCTGTGCTCGGGGCCTGCGCTGTTGGATTCGCGCTCCCGCCCCGCAGCCCCCTCCCCGGAGCCGCCGCCCGAGCCCCCCCACCCCCGCCCAGCTGCTCCCGGGACCGCGCAGCCCCCTCCGCACGGAGCCTCTTCCTCTGCCCGAGCCCCTCCGAGCTGCTCCCGGGGCCGCGCAGCCCCCTCCGCGGAGCCGCCCCCGAGCCCCTCCGAGCTGCTCCGGGTCCCGCTGGTCCCCCGTGCGCGCTGCAGCCCTTAGGGAGCTCGGCGCACTCTCCTGGGCGCGCAGTTGCTCTGTTACTGCCCCAGGGAGCCCGAGGGCATCCCCGCCCTCCTGGGTCCTGCTCCAACTCCCCGCGAGCCCCTTTCCACCGGGAAGGTCGGTGCAGCTCCTGCTCCTCCGGGACGGGGCTCTCCTGTCCTGGGGACACTCGCCCCGGCCTCAGCCCGGCTCCTCGCGGGGCCCCTCCCCCTCGGAGGCCTTTGTTTCTTTACTTCTTTTTCCCGGTCTTCCTACCTTGATAGATGCGCGAACTCTTCTCACTCTAGCATTCCAGCTGGTCTCTCTTTAAATCTCAGGCCGAATTCATAGATTTTCAGGATGATTGGAAGGTTTTCTAGGTAATTTGGTGGGGACAGGTGACTTGGGGACCCCACTCTTCCACCATCTTGCCCCTCCCCCCCAAGGGATTATTATTCAGCAGTAAGAGAATGAGCGCGGCTGCATGCTACAATGCAAACGACCTTGAAAACATTATACCTGGGATGTCTGGGTGGCTCAGTGGTTGAGCATCTGCCTTTGGCTCAGGTTGTGATCCCGGGATCTGGGACGGAGTCCACCATCGGGCTCCCTGCATGGAGCCTGCTTCTCCCTCTGCCTGTGTCTCCGCCTCTCTCTGTGTGTCTCTTGAATAAAGAGGTAAAATCTTTAAAAAAACAAAACAAAACATAATGGCGGTGAAGGAAGTCAGTCACAGAAGACCGCTCCTATGATTCTATTTATATGAAAAGTGTACAACAGGCAGCTCGAGAGACAGAGGATTAGTGGCTGCCTAGGGTTGAGGAGGGCTAACGGGGGAGTGACTGCCAATGGGTAGGGAGTTTCTTTTTTTGGAGGTAATAAAAATTTCTAAACTCAGATTGTGGGGATTCTCTCACAACTCCGTGACTGTACTAAAACCATTGAATGGGGCAGCCTGGGTGGCTCAGCGGTTTAGCACTGCCTTCAGCCCAGGGCCTGATCCTGGAGACCCGGGATCCAGTCCCACCTCAGGCTTCCTGCATGGAGCCTGCTTCTCTCTCTGCCTCTGTCTCTCATGAATAAATAAAATCTTTACAAAAAAATTTAAAAGGAATAAAAAAATAGTTAAAAAAATAAAACCATTGAATGGTAAATGTTCAACAAGGGAACTTTATGGTGTGTAAATTATATGTTGACAAATATGTAAAAAGCAAAACAATGTATCAATAATATCAGGAAGAAAAGATGTATGGTTATGGTGGGGATGGGAAGGAATGCATAGAATGAAGATGTTTGAGTAGATAAGAAAATAATCCTTAACTCCTTAATCCTCTTTCATTCCCACTCGCATCCCTTTACTCTTATTTAAAAATAATTCTTTTTAAACGGACACATTTTCAAAACTAAGCAAATTAAACATATTTCCTCAATATATTTTGTCAGTAATCATCTTTCCACTTCCAACATCTTTCAATAAGATTTTGCACATCAGCTACATTAAATAACCCACGAGCTCCATTTTCTTTCTTCTGAAGAATCCCTGTGGGAAGCCTCGGATCCTGGTCCTTCCTCTTCAAGCTCCAGGCACACTGGGAGCACTCACTCCTCAGCGCTCCCCGCACTCAATCTCCTCCTGGAGACTTCTCACTTCTGTTGTTCTCTCTCGGCATTCTGGAGCATGTTCTCTCAACACGAAAGGCTCAGGGGAAGGCATTTTTCCCCCTGATTTTTAAGGATCTGAAAAATGTATTTTCTCCCACTTACTTGAAAATTTGTTGCTTGTAGAATTTCAGGTTGCAAATCATTTTGCCTCAGAATTTTGAAGGAGTTTCTGCAAGGTCTTCTGGTGTGCTGTGTTGCTTTGTGAGATGTCTGATGCAATTTTCCTCCCCTTCCTGTGTATATGTGACTTTTTTCTCTTTGGCATATTTTTTTCTTTTGTCAATTTTGTTTTAACATTTAGCAATTATTACATTAGAATAACAAATTTCTTTCCGTGCATGCCATTTAACTGCTTCCAAAGAAAGATCTATTATCTCCTTTCTAAATTTCTGGGTTTGAACTTCTTGAGTCCACTTACAAGTGGATTTTTTAATGCAGTACAGAACTGGAAATTTATTTTTTTTCTTATTTTTTTAAATTGTAGTTGACAGAGTGTTATGTTAGTTTCAGGTATACAACATAGTGATTCAACATTTCTATACATTATGTAAAACTGGTGTGTGTAGTCACCATCTGTCACTAGAAACTTTTTTAGAGTTTTATTTGAGAAAGAGAGAGAGAGGTGCGGAGTGGCAGAGGGAGAGGGAGAGAGAAACTTTAGCAGTCTTCTGTCCAGAGTGCAGAGCTTGATGTGGGGCTCGATCCCATGACTCTGAGATCACAACCTGAACCAAAACCCAAGTTAGGACCTTCAACCAACTGTGCTATCCAGGCATCCCTGACACTAGAAACTTTTCAGGATCACTCTTTGTTCCAAAAAGTTATCAATATGCCTTTATTATACTGGATCTCTGTTAAGCCTTTTCTTTTAGATTCCTTAGTTTTGTAAACTTTTTTTGGTAATGTTTCTTTGAAACTTTTTTCTTCTATTTTCATATTTTCAGGGGCCAGAGACTCCCATTAAATTCTGAGCTTCTTAGATTAGAATCTTTTTCTTTTTAATAGTTGCTTTTTTTTGTTCAGTTCCTCCTTGTAAAGTTCCTTTGTAAAGTTCCTTGAATTTTAGTTTGAAGAGTTCGTTCTAGATTTTTATTTTTTAAAGATTTTATTTATTTGTTTATTCATGAGGGACACAAAGAGAGGGAGGCAGAGACAAAGGCAGAGGGAGAAGCAGGCTCTGTGCAGGGAGCCCGACGCGGGACTCGATCCCAGAACCCCGGGACCATGCCCTGAATGGAAGGCAGATGCTCAACCACTGAGCCACCCAGGTTCCCCACACTACATTTTTAATTGTTCATTTTCATTAACTAGCTGATCATATTCCATGAAATCCTGATTCTAGTTCTAGTTTGGGGCAGATTAGATTATAAAGTTTTAAAAACAAGAGGTGATTATAGGTACATGTGCAGGTAAATGTTACATTCACTTGCTGATTACTAAAATCACTTATTGGGATCCCTGGGTGGCTCAGCAGTTGAGTGCCTGCCTTTGGCCCTGGGCGTGATCCAGGGTCCCAGGATTGAATTCCACATGGGGCTCCCTATGGGGAGCCTACTTCTCCCTCTGCCTGTATCTCTGCCTCTCTCTCTGTGTCTCTCATGAATAAAATCTTTAAAAAATAAAATAAAATCGCTTATTCATTAAGCATATTTACTTAGCACTATGCCATGCACTGAAGGACAAAAGGGGGACAAAAAGAAAAGTGAACCGGTAAACCTCGTTGCAGGTTAAAGAAAAAAGATAGCATTAGAAAGGGGGAACTGATATTGGAGTGCACCTCTGTGCTGTGGTGGTGACGTCCACCTCTCGCAGATAGAGATAGGGGCTCAAATAGTCAAAAGCACAGCCTGAGTCAGTCAGTAGTGAAGTAGACATTCTGTCCAGGTCTGAGTGGAGTTTCTCCTCTCACCACTGCACTGTGTTCAGACACTTTAAAGTCACTCTCAAAGCACAGAAGTTTACTGAGGATGCAGGGACATAGTCTAGAACCCACTGAACCTGTCTCGGGCATTAGAATTAAAGCCCCTCCCCACCCCCACTTGTTACTTCTGCATGTCTGCTTAGCCTCCTGTGCTTTCTAGGTGGGCCTTCCCTGCTCCTTCTGGGCATTCCAGAGCTTCTGTCTTTACATATCACAATCCCAATTACACAGAGACTATAATTCAAGTGGACTTTAATCTACTTGGCTTGGGTTAGGGCTCTGTGTCTGGTTCAGTTGATTGCTTGCTCCTTGGTATGGTGGTGAGGCAAAAGTTGCCAGGATGAGGCAGGGACAGAGAGGATTGCTGTCATCTTCGATTCTAGAGAGGTACCACTATGTGGGTTCTGAGTGAGCCCACCCTGAAGGGAAGCCAGGGTGGTCACCTACATTATTGAAACTGAAATTCTATTTCTTCACCATATTTGATGTTCTATTCACATGCAGCTTTCTATTTTGTCCTTTAAAGTAACAATTTGAAGGCCACAACTTGATTCCACCTCCCTCCCCCATGTAATCACATTTTGAATGCAGGGGGAAAAGTCGTCTTCTGTGTCTGACCTATATGTAGATAACCAAATACTTTTTAACACTCATGGGTAAAACTTAGCTCAAAGTCACTCGCAAAGTTGTATCAGGTTGTTTTCCTTAGTGTGCATTTATTTTGAAATAATAGTTGATTTTCAGATACTAAGTCAATATAGGATAGTCTTAGACCAAGTTGTGACCACTACATTCCAACTTAATCATACAGTAGGAGTTACTTTTTTAAGTGTGTCCTGCTATTCATTAAATACCAAACTGTATCTTTATTGGAAATTACACACTCCTCAATACTATATATTCCAGTGACATCACCAGCTAACAATACAGGGTTTAAAAAGAACACAAAATACCGCATGCCTTTAGTAAGGCTTTGCTTTTCCAGTAAGCAGTTCAGTTACACATCTGCCGAAGTTTGTTTAAAGGAATATAATTCTCAAAGTTTGCTGAAAGTAAATATAATTCTTGATCATATACTGTTTGGAGCATAAGCACAGTTCACTGTATACAAGAGATGCTTTACATCACAAAGGAGGCTGAACTTACGAGGTGCCCAAAGAAAGGCTGCCAGTGGCTCCCGGCTCCAGCTGGAAGGCAGAGGTCAGACATGGAAGCATTATGATCTACACGTCACATACCAAGAGGTCCATCTATGTTCTCTCAAGCACCTGATACCCTGGGTCCCAAGAGTCTAAAGACAGTAGTAAGGAAATGTACAATGGCAATTCACAGACTTTAACTCAAAAACTCCAAAGAGAAAATGCCTAACGGAAAAAAGAGTAGGCATAAAAATATGATATGCAGTTAAACATATTTAATAGAAATATTAAAATAATCATTACATTTCCTCGTGCTGAAACCATGAAAGAATATCACTTTGTAACCAAAGTAATAATTTTTATCATGCAAAAAGGTATTTTTATTATTAACATTCGTAAGTAGAGACGGTACTTCAAAACAAGTTTATACAGACTTCAAAAAGGTCTATCTAGACTTACAGTGAAATTTATTTAGATACTATTACACTGTATGCTGCTGGCATATGCATATTCACAGTTTGTAAAGTAAAAAAACTAAACTTTTAAAGTCAGCTCTGAAATGGATGCATTTTCATTAATACATTCACTAGTTAGGTCTGTTCTAAAACAGGAGGAAAACAGATATAGGAGATATTTTTTTAAAGAACAAACTCAACAATATCAGCAGCAAATTTCAGTTAAACTAAATTGGAAACGAAAGGAATGTTCTGAATAATGAATAACTAAGTACAAAGTTGGTTTACCAGCTGAGATTGAAAATCAGAGTATAAATTGGAAGGCTCAAGGAAACTTTACAGAGTATACTGTGTGGTGATTTTTTAATAAATAAATATTAAAAATAGAATTCTCAGATTTACGATTTAAGAACACAATTTTGATCTTGTCCATAAAATATATTCAGAGGCATCGAAGGCAGGTAACACCTTAAGACCTGTGAAAATGTGACTCTGACCTCTAAGGTGTCTTCCTGAAGTTCCTCGTGATGGAGAGTGTATGGAGCTGCTTGTCTGCTGAATCATGGGAAGCACCACTCTCATGTTAGATACAATGCTGAATGACACAGTCAATGTTCTGATAAGTTTTTATTGTAGGAGATGGGAAAGAATTCTCAAAACAGATTCATGGCTTAAAAGTAGATGAACCCTCTCAAGAGCCTGGAGAGATACCATGAAATCACCCCAAGGTAATGAGCTGGTCCCCTATGTTCATGTTCCATGTCACACCAGCCAACACTAGGGCTTCTAATAACATACTGAGTTTTGAGTTATATATATTTTAGAGAAGAAAAAAATAGTTCATTTTACTAAATAAAATGTTAGTTTCATAATTAACTGCACATATTTGCTTTATAATCCCTTAATAAACATGTCAATTTTATGAATAAAGCATTTTCCTTCATATTCTAATTAACAAATTTTCTTTAACAATTTATAATAATAATCTATCTGCACGTTTGCTCTTGCAATAAATAGTCCTGTAACATTATTTTCAAAACCTAAATTCCAGTTGTACTGTACCAAAATTTACTTCAAAATTCACAGTACTGCCTAGATACAGGCGGGTCCTGAGGCTCCACAGAGGGAAAGAGTGACTTTGTTCTTGGTGTTTTCATCTGGCAGCACGCTTGGGAGGTCACAGAGTTAAAGTGCTGTGGACTGGTATCAACACTTCAGGCTGCTGAAAAAGTACTTCATACTTTTACTTCAAGTGGAGACTTTTAAAATACATCTGACTTACATATGTACAAATACACATAGATGTGAATACATACACACACACTTTTGGACAAAAGAATGACAGCAATATACATGAAACTTTTTTGCCAAATGGATTCTATTTGGTTAATAAATAATGTTTTCCCATCAGTCTTATCGAAGTCCAGACCAACTATGCAGATAGGATGCCCATCCGGAGGAACGAGAAGCATTTTCTTCCTCACCTTTGAGGAGTTAAAAAAAAAAAAAAAAAAAGCATTAATCTTCTCATACCATACTTTGACGTTACAAATCTGTTCTTGAACTTTCTGTATTTTTCTACATTAGATATCCAAAATAAAGTCCCCAGCACAGCTAAGTATTACTGACAATAAGGGGAATTTGTACATTCTTTTAAAACAGATGCTTTTGGGGCAGCCCAGGTGGCTCAGCGGTTTAGCACTGCCTTTGGCCCAGGGCAGAATCCTGAAGACCCGGGATCGAGTCCCACGTCGGGGTCCCTGCGTGGAGCCTGCTTCTCCCTCTGCCTGTGTCTCTGCCTCTCTCTCTGTCTCTAATGAATAAATAAAATCTTAAAAAATAAATAAATAAAATAAAATAAAATAAAATAAAACAGAAGCTTTTACATAACTTAGAATCTAAACTCCATAGATGTGTGGTAAACCGCAAAACTAAACCAAGCCAAAAAACCCCGTTTTTAGTCATTTTGCTATCAGGTATATTGAGGTATAATTTACTTATAGTGCAATTCATCTTCTTTAGGTATAGCATCACCATCCTCAATTTTTGCCTTTTTCTAGAAAGCCATATAAATTGGATCACATCTTGTATCTTTTGAGCGTGCTTTCTTTCACTTTGCAGGATACATCTGAGACTTTTCCGTGTTCCTGTGGGTATCAGTAGTTCATTCCTTCTTACTGCTGAGTATGATTCCACTGTGTGGCTTTACCAGTTTGTTTTATTCATTTACCAGTGAAGGATATCTGCACTGTTTCTAGTTTTTCTAATTTAAAAGAAAGCTGCTATAAACTGTTGGACACTACATCTGAGACTAATGACCTGAGCTGAAGGCAGACACTTCATTGTCTGAGCCACCCAGGTGCCCCAAGATTCACCCTTTTAAATGTATAATTCAGTGGTTAGGTTTATGCAGTTTTTTCTTTGTGTGTGAACACAGGCTTTCATTTCTCTTGGATAAGTATCTCAGAGTGGGACAGTTGTTGTACAGTGAATATGTTTAACTTTATAAAAAATGCCAAACTTTTCTAAGTTGTATCACTTCGTTTTGAGTGTTCCAGTTTCTATCTTTTTTATGATCAATACAAACAAATCCTATCATAAAATTCAGAAAAATTCTGGGCTTCCAAGAAAATTTTAGACAAGGCCTCCTTTACTCTTTTCTTCTATTTGTATACAATATATATAATCTGAAAGTTTTACAACCCTAAAAAAAAGTAAAAATCTCATTACATGTCCTCTCCCTCCTCCTTTCCCTTCCTCAGATATGACCATTAAATTCAATATGCTCCTTTCCAGACACCCTTCTGCATTGTCAAGCATACATACGAATCACAAATGATCTCATGCAGAGAAGCACTTCCAAAATTTTAAACAGAGAACTTCCTATAGTTTACAAACCATTTTCATTTCTTTTTCTGTTCACTGGTTTTATCCATGTATTAGTTATGAACTGCTGTGTAACAAACTACTGCAAGCTTATCAGCTTAAACAGCATACATCATCTCAGTTTCTATAGGCCAGGAGACCAGGCCAGGAGGGCTTAGCCAGATCCTCAGGCCACCCGCAGGTTGCATCCAAGGTGTTGGCCCACAATGGGTCTCATCCGAAGAACTGACTGGAGAAGTATCTGCTTCCAAGTTCACGTGGTATGTGGCAGAATTTAGTGCCTCAAGGGCTCATGGACCCACAGGGTCAGTTCCTTGCCACGTGGCCTTTTTTTCCCCTAAGATTTTACTTATTTATTTCAGAGACAGAGAGCGTGAGCCCCAGAGAGGGAGGAGGGCTGGAGGGAGAGAGCGAAGCAGGTTCTCCACAGAGCAGGGAGCATGATGCAGGGCTGGATCCCAGGGGTCCTGGGATGCTTAATTGACTGACCCACCCAGGCGGCCCCACACTGGCCTCTTTAATAATGTCAGCCTGTGAGTGAGTGGAGAAGGCAGAGTCTGCTGATGAGACAGAAGTCAAAATCTAACCTAATCGTGGAGTGACACCCTGTCACCTGTGCTGTATTCTACTGGTTAGAAACAAGTCACTAGGCCAGCCTAATGGCCACTTAAGGCAAGAAGGTTACATAAAAGTGTGAATGCCCGGAAGGCACTGTTGTGGCAAAAGACTTTTTAGAAGTTAGTCTTCCCACAGTCTGCATGGTGAAGAGCTTCTAGAAAGCCAGGGGAAATGATATTGTTAAGCGATGGAAAACTGGGCACTGACTTTGTGTTCTCCCATCAGAGGAGGCAGTGGCCTTGCTCCCCAGAATGATGAAAGCCAGGTACCTGCATTTCCTAAACAAAATGCACAAATCGCTGTGTGTTCATCTGGAAGGAATGGTGCACTTAGAGAAGTCTTGTGACACAACAAAAATTCAGCCGTATCTCAGATCTGGCAGGACTCAGCCCTGTGCAATGTCCTGGCAGCTGTTCATGTCCTCAGGTAAATAGGGACCACAGACAGGCTGAGATAGTGTGCATTTGTGCTCCTGCCCTGAGTAATTGCTCTTTTCTGATAAGATTCTAAGTTCTTTGCAAACCAAATCAGACACTAAGAGTGAGTATGAGTGTGTTCTCTTCCTGTCAGTCTGGAGATGATCAAAAGCTTGATAGTCTTTGCCTTTGTCCTACTGAAATTGTTGGGCCTTTTTCCTCCCTTTTTTCCCCCTTAATTGAGGTAAAATTGGTATATAACCTTCTATTAGGCTTCAGGTCTTTTTCCTCTTTATTTACTTCTACAGAGTATGAGACACTGGTAATACTGTATAGTAAGTAACAATACACAGCTCTGTAAATTATAACCTTGTTGGGGAGCAAAGAAAGATGGAGAGAACCAACTTTCAGTTCTTACTTGAGCAGCAGAGTTGAGATTCCAATCTTGCAAAGAGAAGCACCACATGCCTGCATTATTTAGGGCGTGAACCCTGCTCACCTCAAATTGTGTCTGAAGAAGACAACATCAGAGACTGTAAATGGTCTTTTGTCTTTAAGGCCTTGGTAGAGAAATGTCCTTTGGTCTGGCTGGTGAGGCCCAGGACCCTTAACCATAGCATGGTGACAAGTTTCCTGTTCATGACATTCCTTCCTGCATCTCAGACCTTTCACTTAGGTTTTCCTTATACATGAAGTACATTACATTGCTGAACATTTCCAAGGGAGGCAAATTCTTAAAGATTCCATTGGAAAAGATCTTGAAAAATACTTAAGGTTGAGTTATTCCTTACAGCACGCTAAAGACAGAACTTCACCAATGCTGCTGAGAAGTCCACTGTGAGCCAATCACTCCTTTAAAGGTGATGAGGCAATGGGTCTTCTTTTATGATTTTTCTCTGGCCTTTTTTGGCAGAAGTTTCACTTTTATATGAAGAGGCAGACTTCCTTTTATTTATCCTACTTGAAATTGTATGGAGATTTTTTTCAAATGCGTGGATAGATGTCCTTCAACTCTGAAAAATTTTCATTCTTTTCAAATACTGTTTCTACCTCACTCTTTCCTCTCCTCTCCTTCTAGAACTTTATTAAATATATGTTAGTTGTCTTCATTCTATCCTCTATTACCCACTCTCTGGGAAGAGTTTTCTTCCATTAATTCCTTTGTTTCTCTATGCTGAATTCTTTTTTTTTTTTTTAATTTTATTTATTTATTCATGAGAGACACAGAGAGAAAGAGGCAGAGACACAGAAGCAGGCTCCCTGTGGGGAGCTTAATGCAGGACTCGATTCCAGGACCCTAGGATCATGACCTTTGGCTCAGACACACAACCACTGAGCCACCCAGGTGCCCCTCTCCATGCTGAATTCTAAGTAATTTCTTCTGACCTATCTTTCAGTTCAGTAATTCTCACTTAAGCCATATCTCTATCTGCTACAAGACCATAACCCTTTTAATTCAACTTTTTTTATAAGTCTTCTTTTGTTTGCTCACATAGATAAAAGAAGTGAGTAACTTTTCAAAGGTACATTAGTTTACGTTTAATAAGGGTGGCGGCGGGGGGGTGGGGAGGGTGTCCTTCCTATACACTTAAAGGACTTAGCAAAAAACCTATCTCAGAGTTCTGGGTTTCTAATGAACTTCTTATATGCCCCCTATGGGATGATCAATGATATCTGTGTTACTAGGACTCTTAGGTTAGTCTCTTTGAGATCTTTTAATTAATATATCCTCAACTTACACGAGCCTCTTGAGTGTTAATAACACCTATATTACATTAAACATGCTGGGTTTTTAGAAAGACTATTAGATATGCTAAATATTTTGAGATCGTATCATTTAAGTATGTTTTAATTAAAAATACACATATCCAGGGATGCCTGGGTGGCTCAGTGGTTAAGAGTCTGCCTTCAGCTCAGGGCGTAATCCTGTAGTCCCAGATTGAGTCCCACACTGGGGCTCCCTGCAGGGAGTCTGTTTCTCCCTCTGCCTGTCTCTGCCTCTCTCTGTGTCTCTCATGAATAAATAAAAAAAATCTTAAAAAAGAAAAATACACATATCCAGGGACACCTTGGTGGCTCAGTGGTTGAGCATCTGCATTCAGCTCAGGTTGTGATCCCGGGATCCTGGGATTGAGTCCCGCACTGGGCTCCCCACAGGGAGCCTGTTTCTCCCTCTGCCTGTATCTCTGCCTCTCTATCTCTCATGAATAAATAAATAAATTCTTTAAAAAAAATACACATATTCCTTCCTAAAGTCCTGGTTAATTTTACAATGAAAAAAATAGTTTTAGCTTTGGCAGAATAAACAAAAAATTAATATATAAAATCAAATATGTAGGGTGCCTGGGTAGTTAAGCATCTACCTTCTGCTCAGGTCATATCTCAGGGTCCTGGGATAGAGCCCTGAGTCAGGTTCTGCATTCAGCAAGGAGTCTGCCTGTCTCTTTCCTCCTGCTCCTCCCCCTGCCAGTGCTCTCTCCCTCTCCCTCTCCCCACCTTCTCTCTCAAATAAACAAAATCTTAAAAAAAAAAAAAAAAAAAAAGCAACACGACGTTAACCAGTCAAAAGTGGGACAACTAAACATTCTGGGCTTACTGATGTGATGTCTCAGAAAGCATAAAACACTACCTATGAGGGATTTTTGTTTCCCATTCTGTCCAACTGCACCTGGATCTAAAAAGACTTCTGATTTCCTATTTATAGGAAACAATGGAACAACTTAAATGCTATCTCTCAAAGGGCCAAATCCAGAACTGTGTTTCTGTGGGACAAATGACCAGTTCCTTCAACTACTGATTGACATATTACAAAAATGAGCATGGAAATTGAAATGCTATAGCTAGCAAAACAAAACAGAGCTTAAGGGACATGAGCCAAATGCAGTGTGTGAGCCCTATTAGGGTGCTGTACAAAGACATCTGCGATAATGGGACACTGAGTGTGAACTGGTGCAGATGGCAGAGGAGTCTAATATACAGTGACGCATTTGCTGGGGAAATCATATGATGTGTGGGATTGGCTTTAGAATCTCTAGCTCTGCTCTTCCCCTGTCAAAAGAAGTCTGAGACCATGAAGACTGTTACAGATGAGTGAGAACTACAAGGGCGGAGACCACATTCTGCCTGTATGCTTGAAAAGGTCAATAATAACATTTTAAACTAACAAAAATGAAACCATGATCCTTAAGATGTAGTCTGAAATCAGGTAACAACCACAGTTGTATGTGAATCATTTTAAAGGAGTTTATGGGGCAGCTCTGGTGGCTCAGCGGTTTAGCGCCTCCTTTGGCCCAGGGCATGATCCTGGAGACCCGGGATCGAGTCCCACATCGGGCTCCCTGCATGGAGCCTGCTTCTTCCTCTGCCTGTGTCTCTGCCTCTCTCTCTGTGTCTCTCATGAATAAATAAATAAAATCCTAAAAAAAAATAAAGGAGTTTATGAAATCACAGTATTAAATCTATTTGCCACAAAAATCTAAGCTCCAAACAGGAGAGCTTTAAAGCTGCGTCTGCCTTGCGAAATGGGATTGTTGGGTATGATATAGACCAACGGTTGGGCAGAAGGGGTGAAGGCGAAGGTAGGGAAGGAGGAGAGTAAGCCAATACACCTTAAACAATTATGATATAAAATAAAAACCACATTCTTTGATACAATTCAATGCTAGAATTAAAAGCCTAATTTTCAAAGATCTAACTACAGTATTGTATTTTGATTCATCTTAAAATTTATTATGTACTATAATTGCCCTAAAGTGTTAAAATGTTAGCTTTTCAAATCTAGTTTCAGGTTACATGTATGACAGAACTCACCCAAATGAACAAAATTTAAATGTTTTAAGTCACAATGTCACGCAAAAGAATGTAAGCACACAAAGTCTCAACCACAAGGCCAACACTTAATGTAAGCTATGAAACAGGAGTTCCAATAATTTCCTTTCACCTACCTTGAGCAATTGCAGCCAGTTTTCCCTTTTCCTCAGGACTGAGCTGCAACATTGTATCTATAACAGGAAGGAGTCTCTCTTTCTCACTACCTGGCTTCAAGAAAATGAACTGTAGCAAGACATTCTTCAAGTATTCCAGGTTTGCTACAGACTTTTCTCGTTCCTGATTTCTTTCCAGTCTCCTTATTTCATTTTTGAGGAGCTAATGTTGGAGAAATGAGTTGAAAATGAGTTTTAGGACCTTCAGGTTAATCATCGCAGACTGAACACATGTACTCTTCCTTCTCTTCCCCTTGAAAAGGTGACTAGAAAGTCCCCATTGACTAGACTTGGACAGTCACTGATTAGACTCTAGTCAATGATTAGAAAGGAGAGATTAGGAGAGAAGAAAAAAATAGATGAGAAATAAAGAAATTCCTACAAGATGGGAAGCAGATAAAGTGGAAGAGACTCAGCCCAGTGGCTCACAAGTACTACTGACAAGATGACAGAATAGGTCCCGCAGAAACACCAATAAGCTCCTGCCTCAAAGTACAGAGAAGCACGGGAACTAGGATTGAAAACATGACTGGCGTCAAGTCTACAGAGGTTGGTACCATGATGCTCCCTTCACCTCCTGTTCTCTACAGAAAGTAAACCAGTGGGCTCAGGGCTGTGGGCTAAGTAACACAGTGTAAAGGGGGCAAGCACAGCTTGAAATCAGGACCAAAGTAAACACCTACATCCACCACAAACCCCTTCCCTGCTGCCCTGCTTATAGGCGGCAGGTAGTTATGGCATCCACTGGGAAGTCATGTTTACAGGATGAACAGTATATTTCACCAAAACAAAAGCCATGACAGAGTGAAAGTTCAGGAATGTAAGAAAACCTAACACTACCAGAGAAATGGGGCAACATATGATATG
Organism: Canis lupus baileyi; assembly: GCF_048164855.1. Taxonomy (NCBI): domain Eukaryota; kingdom Metazoa; phylum Chordata; class Mammalia; order Carnivora; family Canidae; genus Canis; species Canis lupus. The sequence goes on from NC_132848.1 coordinate 38,097,359, forward strand.
CAAAAGATGGTAGAATGCTAAAGTGTTTGAGGAAGATTTCTGGGTTGAAACAAACAAAAATAGTTGTATTTCATCATTTAGGTTAGTTCAGAAAAGTTAACCAACTCTGTCCTAAAACCTATAGTCATTTTAAAAAGTGACAACCAGGTCTAAGAAACCATTCAAGAATGTAATTTTGTGGAAATATAACATTTGAATAGTCACTTAATTCACTGGGCTAGTTAACAGCTTGTTAGATGGGACAATGTTAGGAAAATGTCATTTTATACACATGCATATTAAAATATTTAGAGGGGAATGTCATAATATATACAATTTACTATGAATAACTGAGTAACTCAGCATTAAAAAATTAATTTATTAACAAGGAGAACTGAGGCCCTGCACAGAGGGAGGATAGTCTATTTGGAGAAGCATTTAGAGGGCAGAGAAGCATGTGCTTTCCAGACAGACATGAGCTGGAACGTTGCTCTACCATTTATCAGCTTCAATCATTCTCTTACCAGGGATTTTGACGGTTAAATACAATGATACATGTAAAGCCCAGTACCTGGTTCACGAGAACTGAATAGGTAGTAGGACTATATTTGGAGAAATGATTTAGCTGTGAGCCAGGGCAGATTGTTTAACTCTCAACTGCTCCACAATTTGCCTGTTGCCTTGTTCCTACTGTCACCTTTAAATAGGAAGGCTTCCTGTGCTACTTTACTATCTCCACTCACAATCTGTGATAAAAAGTTTAATGCTATAAACATCAGCTGAACGATCTAATGAGAAGCGTCCATGGTTTATCTTTAGAATTTAAGGGCCCAGACCCATTTAATTTTTCCATAATCATATGTGGAACAATGACTTATGAACCTATTCTAATCCATTTCTAAATCTATTTTATTTTAGTTTCTTAGGAAAAAAACAGGAATTTAATTAGTTTTTATGCAACATATATCAAAGCAATTAATATTTCTCAGTTTCAGAAATGTAGTATCATAAAGAATCAAGATGTGATGGATGTATTTCATCTGGAGAGTAGAGGTCAAGAAAACTGACCTGTTGCAGAGAATATTTTCTGGGTGGTAGTATTTGAACTTACCTTAATTTGCTCCATAAGGATTGCATTAGTTGCTTCTGTTTCCCGAAGCAGGCCGTTTAAGTGATCAGCACTTTTTGTGGTGGAACTGAGCTTTTGAACCAATTCTTCTTTGGTAAGTTCAGCATGCCATAGAGGAGGCTCTGCAAGATGTTGTTCAAATACTTAATTTTCAAAATTAGAGATTATAGATGAAGATTCTAAGTAAGAAATATATCTAAGCATAGATATTTTACTCTGCAATGTAACTCAGGTCCACTCTCTGCCATTCTTCTACTCAACATATCTCAATCAAAAGGTTGTCGAACATAACACAAATAGGGCAGAATCTCTGCTGTAAAGCATGTAATCTAATAGAATTCAAGCTCTATAAGCCCCAATTCTAGAATTTGTTTGTTCTGTTTCTAGATTGTTCCTATCAGTTTTCCTACTCACACTCCTCTATGTCCTAAGAGTTTATGTCATTTACTTATAAACAAGGGGAGTAATAACATTTGCCAATCATTTATATTACGGATGCTCGTAAGAATTTTGTATGAGGGATGCCTGGGTGGCTCAGATGTTGAGTGTCTGCTTTTGGCTCAGGGCGTGATCCTGGAGTCCCAGATCGAGTCCCACATTGGACTCCCCACATGGAACCTGCTTCTCCCTCTGCCTGTGTCTCTGCCTCTCTCTCTGTGTCTCATGAATAAATAAAATCTTAAAAAAAAAAAGATTTTTGTATGAGGTGGGTAAGGATTATTATTCAAATTCTGTAGACGAGAGAAAAGGCTCAGAGTTGACAAATAATTTTGGCAAAAATCACAAAGCCAGATGTGATTCTGGAGCCCACTCATGGTGCCTCCATGGCGTCAGTACTAACCCTGTCTGGCAGGATTGCAGTTTCCACCCACACCACGATTAGTGACCACAGCCACAAAAAGTCCTTACTCTAGATCCTGAAACTTCAGGAAGAGGGCAGAGACCCCCTGAATTATGAACATTCATGGCAGGTAAGACTAACATATACTGAAGCTTTACTATATTTAATAAATTCAGCGCTAACACTTCACCCAGAGGAGTAAATGAAAGGTGTCAGCTTCTTAGAAGGGTGAGAGAATAGTTCATCCTACTTTTTGATACCACTAGGACTCCAGTCATCCATTTCTGGCTCAAGCTTGGCACAGAACCAGCTCTTTTCTTTTTTTTTTTCTTTCTTTTCTTTTTTCTCTTTTCTTTTCTTTCTTTCTTTTTTTTTTTCTTTCTTTCTTTCTTCTTTCTTTCTTTCTTCTCTTTCTTTTCCTTCCTTCCTTTCTTCTTTCTTTCTCTTTTCTTTCTTTCTTTCTTTCTTTCTTTTCTATCTATCTATTTATCAATCTATCATCCATCTATCTAATTAATTAATTAAAAAGATTTATTTATTTGACAGGGAGAATGTGAGGGAGCAAAGCAGTAGGAATGGTAGGTAAAGAGAGAGGGAGAAGCAGGCTCCCCGCAGAGCAGGGAGCCCAATGCAGGGCTCAATCTCAGGATCCTGATTTCATGACTTGAGCCAAAGGCAGAGATCAACCAGCTGAGCCACAGAACACCCTGCATTTTATTTTTAAAAATCCAACTGTTTCATTCTGTAGGAGAATTTTCCATGTAGGGTGGAACGCTGAAGAAATTTTCTTAGAGTAGCTCAAAGAAAGCATATATAACTTAGAGTTAGGATTTATTAGACAAGAAACAGAGCTAAGTAGGAAAAACATACCCAGTTTAGTTTCAGGAGAATTAAGCAGCTGTTCTAAAGACTGTGTGTGAGTGCCAGAGGAAGATACAGATTCCGTGTCAGTTGTCTCCATTCCTTCTCCCTCCTCCCGGGTTACAGCATACATGTCCAGAAGAGGCAGATCTGTGCTTCTCCTTTCTCGAAGGTTCTTTAAAGGCTGGTGAGAAGCAGCTGGGCCTATTAATTGTTTTTTTAAAGGAAGTGTGAAATTGTTCAAAATCATGGACTCTCTGTATTCAGAGATACACAATGAAATTTAAGTCATCAAAGAGTAATCAAATGGTAATGACAGGGAATCTAAATAACTAGAAGACAAAATAAATGGGATGCATAAAGAATTTTTAAGTCTACCCTAAAAATTTAGTTATTAACTTTTAACCGTTTATGTCATTTCAACAAAAGCTATAAATTATTTGCTACCATCTATATACTATAATAGAAGAGGGCTATACTGTTGCAAAATACTAGCAGAAATTCTAATACTAGACTCTATTTTTGAAGATTATGTATTGCAGAGAGCTGTGTCCTTTCTGACACAATATGCATGCTGAACTCTGCTGAGCACATGTTCTTGTTCATCTCTACCTTATACCTTCACCTCTGCTGGTTCCTACCATTGCCCCCTCACATCTTCGGTGTTCAGCCAAGAAAAGCTTAGAACCCAGGGCAGGGAACTAATCTATTATACTCCCCCAGCCAGGCTTTCCTGCTTGCTGATAGTGAACACTTGCATGGAACTCCAAGATTTTTAAGGCATATTGCTTTATTAATCCTGAGAAACCTGAAGGTCAGAAATTAAATGACTTTGCCCAAGACGTCATAGCAGGGGTAGGGACCAGAATTCTAACCGATATCTTTTAACTCCCAATTTCATTATTTTCCATTCCATGATGTTGTCTCCTCATTTCTCTCAGACCTTAGCCTCCAGCTGCCTATGTTGAAGCACTTGCCAAGATTTCTGATATTGGGCCAATTGCTTATTCCACTGCTGATTCCTAGATCACAATCTTTGGTGTGACAATGTTTCTTCCTTTGATGACTTTTGGCATAGGCTGAATTTCTTACAGCTGGCTTTGGACCATGATGAATGACCCATCACTGCCAATGTCCTGGTGACATTTTTCAAGCTAAGTGGTATTAAGCATAAAGTTGATACTTAATGCTAAAATGTAGTAATAAGTAGCCTCATCTTGTCTGGCATATTCCCATCTCTTTCAGGGAGCAGAATAGAAGAGATAGGTGCAGCTGAACTAAATCTCCAACTAAGAAATATTAAAGGTAAGAAGCTGTATTAACCAATCAATCCTAAAATTCAGTGGGACTTGGGGTGTTTCTAAGCTTCTCACTCTAATATTCCTAAGTACAAAATAGATATGTATAATCAAAAAGGGTTCAAATGGTTCAAATATCTTTTCAGCAAGCAAATCCAAAATTCATTAATCACAAAATTGGCACTGATTGTCACCTAGTAAATTTTCTTTTTTCTTATGAATTTGTGAAGAATATATTTAAGTGATATAACTATGCAAGAACACAAACGACTGAGGTTCTCATACACATACACATACTTCTTGTGGCTGGTTCACTCTTAAGCTGGAAAAGCTGAGCTTCCACCTTGGAGAGCTGCTGCTGTAAGGTTTCCATTGTCTTTCTGTGCTCTTCCTGCAAATGGCGTACTTGATCGCGGAAGCGGCTGTGAAGGACCTCGTTCTGGGACGTCAGTTGGCTCACAGTCTGTGCATGTTCAGACTTCAGCGTCATATTCTCTGATTGTATTGAACACAACCTGAAGGATGAGAGGAACTTATTTCATAGGAAATCTTTCAATCTGACATGCTGACTCAGCTTTTCTCAGCTGGGTTCTACTTGATAATTAGCCTTGAGACATCTACTAAATGTGTGAATTAACTGCTAAGCATACAAAATGGTACAAGTTGTGTTAACCATCTGGGGATTGGCTGTCATCTAGTTCAAATCATCTCTGTGTTCTGTAGTTCCAATCAGGAGCCTTGGTTGAGTAACTGCTACAATGGTTCAGATGAGAAATTCCTTCATTACTTATCAAAAAATAGGGCTGAATTTAGAGCAATGTATAATTATACTTTAAATTAGTCCCCTTTTCAGGTTATCTTATGTGGGAACTCATATAAACACAGGATTACTGTATTTTTTCTTTATTACCTTGAAAACAGGAAAAAAAATTACTTTCTTTTGATTCATAAATAAAGCCTTAAGGAAACCCTTAAAGAAAGTTTTCTGAATAACTTTTGAGCCAAATAACATAAAACTCTGAAACACAAAGGCTTGGTTTACCCCAGCTGTTTTCGAATCTCACGGTGCACCAGAATCATTGGATCCCTTGTTTTTTTTTTTTTTTTTTTTAATTTTTTATTTATTTATGATAGTCACACAGAGAGAGAGAGAGAGAGAGAGAGAGGCAGAGACATAGGCAGAGGGAGAAGCAGGCTCCATGCACCGGGAGCCCGACGTGGGATTCGATCCCGGGTCTCCAGGATCGCGCCCTGGGCCAAAGGCAGGCGCCAAACCACTGCGCCACCCAAGGATCCCCCATTGGATACCTCGTTAAAAATACAGACGTTAAAAAAAAAAAACCAGACATTTAGTTTTCATCCCAGAGCCACTGAATCAGAATGTCCTAGAAATCACCTACTTTTAGCAGTTCTCTATGCGATTTTTAGCCTGGTGTTAGCCAATGCAACTATAATTTGGGAACCACTATTATTAATGGTTCAATTGTAGTCTTGATGTTTTATGTTTGGCTTTGGTAAAAAAAAAAAAAAAAAAAAAAAAAAAGTTTTCTTTTTAAGCCAGGGAGCCACAGTACAAGTACTCTCATAAAAATTCAAACAATATGGAACCAATTATAGAAAAAATTGAGAGCCCTCTTATTCACTCCCACCCCCTGTAGTGTAAAAATCCCAGCTCTAGGAACAGACATTGTTAGTGGTTTAGCAAGTAACATTCCAAGATCTTTTTTCGTATGTACAGATATGAACACCATATAATTTTTTATTTTTATTTTTTTTCCATATAAGGTTTTAAAACAAGATTTAGTGGCTAAAGGGTGATATATAATAAAAACACCGTATGTTTCAGAAAAGGTTTCTTAAGTGCCAAGTTCATATTGATCAATGAATTCAGAAAATGCTAGTGTATATGTTATCCCTCAAATCTGCATTTTTCTGTGAGCATTTTTTCTCTCTCTCTTTTTTAAGATTTTATTTATCCATGAGAGACACAGAGACACAGGCAGAGGGAGAAGCAGGATCCCTGCAGGGAGCCCGACCTGGAACTTGATCCCGGGACCCTAGGCTCATGCCCTGGGCTGAAGGCAGATGCTTAACTGCTGAACCACCCAGGTGTCCCTTGAGCATTTTGTTCAAACACTACTATGAAAATAAAGGAAGAACCATCAGCAGTCACAACAGCAATTTTCTAAGGAAGATAATGGCTACATTATAGAGATAGGGGAAGGTTGGTAGTTTGTAGGGGTCTCAGTGACACATTTGACTTTATCTACTTAAGAGCTAGAAGCTTGACCCCCAACCTGGACCTGGAATGACTATGCTGATGGAAGTTTACTACCTGTCTCAGCTGTTACTGGGGTGTTTATATAGCTGGATCCTCTGGACAATGTAGGTATTAGCTGGTCAGCTTAATTATTCCTCTTGAGCCATTTTTACAATCTCATACAGAGAAAGTATGAATATTAAGATGTTTTAAAAAGAAAAGAATTTCTAAAGATAAGGCTATTCATATTGGGGCATAGACAGTAGCAGCATTATTCTTAATACTTCTGAAAAAGAGGGATAAGACTTCTAAAGATATCTCAAAATACTATTAAGTTTCTAGCACTTAGAGGAACGACTGGCACATAGTAGGTGCCAAAAAAATAGTTACTGAACTATAGAGGCAACACTTGCACTTTATTCATGTTAGCAATATAATTTGCAGTAACTTTTCTAGAATAAAGAATAAATGTGGGAAATTTCTGATGTAAATAGCAAGCATCACTGTATTTCAGCTAATCTTCCAATGAAACCTGGGGATAGGTAGCTAGAAAATTGGTAGATCTTCCCTGAAACTTCTGATTCACATGATTAACATATATAAATTATGTTATTAAAAGATTAGAAAGTCAAAATGAAGCTTTCAAGATTACCATAGATTAGGTATGTATTAAAAGCATACCTGAGATATGTAAAATATTCCAACACCCTTGATGCTCAATGAAGAGCTCTTTTCCTCAGTTTAAGGTACAACAGCTATTACCACTCAATTTCTTTATTACAGGAATTCAAAGTTCCTTGTTCACAATAATCTACTCCTCCTGCCAACACCACTGAGGTCTATTTAGAGTACTGATTAACAAAGGGTAATAATATGACAAGTTGAAGACAGTTGCAAAGGTAAGCTCCATATTCTTGTTCAGTTAGCAGCTGTCTGAATGCTTTCCTCTAGAGAAAAAGAAAAATGCTTGTAATTTGACACCTGAGTTGAAAAGTGGATTTTTTAAAGAAACATTCTGGCCATGAAGGCCAAAGGAAAAACAGATTGCTGGATGAACAGATAAAATTAACTGTTCTTAAAAAAGTGAAGGTTAAAACCAATCAAAAGGGGCTTTAACATAGAAAAACAAAGTTACCAAGCCTCTAAAAATATCTATTTCTTCTTTCTTTTTAAAAGATTTTATTTATATATTTTTGAGAATAAGAGAGAGAGAGAGAGAGAGAGCGCGAGAGAGAGCACATGCACAAGCAGGAGGTGGGCAGAAATAGAGGCAGAGTCTAGAGAATCCCAGAGGCTCAATCTCATGACCTGAGCCGAAATCAAGAGTTGGATGCTTAACTGACTGAGGCACCCAGGTACCCCTAGAAATATCTATTCCTTATTTTCAATTTGTATTTATCCCAAGGAGCAACTCATTAGGAGTTCCAACCAAGAAAAACTTTGCTGCTCAGCACAAACACAGTTAGTACTGCTTGCAACCTTACTTTTCCCGGAGTTCTGCCTCTTTGGACACAGTTTCCTGCAGCATCTTGTTATGCCTTTCTAGCAGAGTATCATGTTCAGACTGTAATGTCTGAAGTTCAGATACACTGATCTGTAAGTTATTTTGGGTGTCCTGTAATTTGATTTTCAGTTGATCAATCAGCATTTCCAGGTGTTCTCTAAAAGAGAAACAGTTTTACAAAAAGTTTTAAAAGAGGTAAACCTGATTTCGTAGTTTCAAATACATTTTATTTTAATCATTTCATCTTTTAATGTCATACACTTGCCATTATTATAGACAATTCTAATGGAAATCTAGTAATTGGAAGAATTCAGAGACCAGGGATAAGTATAATACAGAAGACCTTACTCAGATTTTATATCTTAGCCACTGCAGATTTTCAAAAAAATCTCTGAACTTGTAAATTTCATACTCAAACGGAGAAGAGACTATTAAGTGCATCAAAACAGCCTATTTTGTTATAGTGTTATGCTTTTAGTTAATGTAAAAAAAATCACAGTTCTAAGCTAACCATTATGAGAATGGTATGAACAACAGAATGTCTCAACTGATTCAATAGTTTCTTTTTTTAGAAAAAAATATACATATAAGAAAATAGAAGGAATGCAAAACATTTACATTAAAATAATTTCAATCCAAAATTCCAGCATGATAAAAAAGGCTCTTGTCAATACTGACATTGTCATATTAAAGGCTTCAATATTCAATTTCTGCTTTGAAATTTGAAGGTGAGCTAACAGACAAATTATCTCATTTTTCAGTCTACACTTCCCATATTTAACAGATACTTAAATAAAAAGTAACACAAAAAAAAAAAAACAAAAAACAAAAAAAAAAAAGTAACACAAGTATAAACATACAAACATTGCAGGATATTTAGTCCTACTTAGAACAGTAAGAGGTAGATGTAAAATTACTTTGAATACCGAACCTAAAACAAAACACACAGGCTATAGAATGCCCCATTTCATATTCCTAGTATATTTTTGAATAATTTACAAAAATGATCTGTATGCTAGTTTTAAAGATGCACTAAATAATATACTACTGAAACAAATAATTGATATGATAAATTTAAGAAGAAACATTTAATTCTAGGCTAGAATTTAGTATTGAATTTAAAACTTTTTGAAAGACAAAATGTTTTAAAGCAATTCTATTTAGCCTAATTAATGGTGGGTATAACAAGGAAGCATTTTTATTCTATTTCTAAATTTTCAAAATTGGAAAAACTAATCATAATGTAACTTTAATGTTTGTATTTCTACTCTGACCAGTTCCTGCTACAACAAGATGACACTACTTAGCCTATCTCCTGGTTTTACTGCTTAAATCACACAGTCTTATGAGTTTGTAACCTTCATAGTGATGCTTCCCTGTTGCTACCTGGAGATAGAGTGAAGTCAAAAAACTCTGCTCTCATTACACGTAAAATTCCACAAATTGAATCAAAGCAGAATTTACAACCTACTTGATGGAAAGGGGGAAACCCTGCATGTTCATTTTAATTTATACTTTACCTTTCTTGTTTAGCTCCCTCGGTTTCAGTCTGAGACACAGATTTATTTTTCTGTTGTTTCAGAACATTGTGAACTCGGACTTTGTAGCTCTCAAATTCAGAGGTTATAGCAGCTTGTTCTGCCTATGACATTCAAAAGAGAGAGAATAATTTTTCTACTGCATTTTCTATTGTAACATAATCCTATTTCCTTTTAATGACTTAAGATGAAACATGTTTTAGAAAATGAGTAAAATAACTGACACCCTTTAGCCCCTTGATAAACTTCCCCTAAAAAATGTGCTAGTTAGGCCTTACATCTTTTTAAAAGCCTTTAAAGATAGAATTTTGGTTGACAAGAGATGCTTCTACCATGTTTTCCTCCCTGGTGGATTCAATGAGTACCCATAAATTCTGTAAAGGCATATTTGCCTTTGGAATCTTAAAAGATTTTCACTTATAAGATTTCCTCTTTTCATAAATATAAGAAAAACAAATTCAAAGAAATTAAGCCTCTTAAACTTCAGATTTCTAAAGAGAGTGGGAAAAGTGGAATTCTAGATCTTCCACTTTCCTAATGTGATCTTCTGTGACCCTTCCGCCAAACTGGCTCATTATCAGAGCTGCACCTCTCACAAAGCTACCATATTAGGTCTGCTTTGCATGCTGAAGAAAGTAGACCCTCACAGCCATTCTATCAGAATATTATTTTATAATCATTTGGCCCTCAGAAAGAACTGTACACTTTTTAAATTATAAAATTAAGAGAAAATAACTCTTACACAGAAATTGCAAAACAAGGTGAAAATGGAAACAATGTGTACCCCCATGTCTTCCATTTTAACAACAACAACCAAAAAAGGTTATGCAAGTGACAGGATTAGGATGGGGTTAGAGTTAGGGACAGATGAGCTACACTAAGAATTCATCTAATAAGTGATCTTTTAAACTAAAGCAAATCCTAAAAGGTGAGATCACACCCCTCATGTGAACTGCTTAGGTGATGGTAACACCTGTTCACTGCTTCTGTGTGAAGCATGTACCTTGGCAGCATGGCACTCTTCTTGAAGTGCTGTCACTTTTTGCTGGTAAGCGCTCAGTGTGCGCTGGTGCTGGTCTGCCGAGGTCTTCAGGTGTTCATGAACTTTGTGCTTCTCAGAGGTTATTTCAGCTAGCTGAATCTGGGGCAAAACCTTTCAGTTAAGCTCTAGTAAATTGGATCTTCATGGTTAAACAGATTTTCTTTAAAAATAAACTTGAGTTTGTATCATTTCTATATATATATAAGAGATAATTAGATAGAATTAAAACTATTATTGAAAGAATAGAGACAATATAATAGAATATTTTCCCAATAAATTATTTCAGTTTTCCTTAAATCAAAATTAGTCATAAGTGATAATAAAAAAAATCCAGACTACTTGTTATAGTTCAATGTCTAATTGAATATATTAAGACATTATATATAAATTGGATATTAAAAAATATAAATAATGTAAATATACATGTAACATGTATACGACATTAAGTATATAGAACCATTTTTATTCTTGTGACTGCACTATCATTTTGAAAGCTCTGATGCAGGTCTGAGGCCATGCACTATTCTTAGTGCATTAAGGATTTTCAAATACATGAAGAGAATCTAGCTTAAGCTAAATGGGATACTCCAGTTATATGCCATATTTGGCTTACTGCTTTTACTTTTTAAATGAAGGACATTTAGGAGAAAGAAATGTGTGTATAAAAATATGTACATATAGGGACACCTGGGTGGCTCAGTGGTTGATCGTTTGCCTTTGGCTCAGGGCATGATCTTGGAGCCCCAGGATTGAGTCCCACAATGGGCTCCCCACAGGGAGCCTGCTTCTCTCCCTCTGCCTATGTCTCTGCCTCTCTCTATCATGAATAAATAAATAAATAAATCTTAAAAAAAAAAGTACATATAGGTATTTGGGAAAATTCCCCCATAGTACCTTAGTTCTACATGGACAGTTTGGTAAATCCTAAAAAGCAATAAGACTCTTACTTTATAGACTTCTACTTGCTGCTGGCTTGCCTCCAGTTCACCCTTCAAAGATGCTTGAAGTATTAAGTGATCAGTTTCCTACAGAATAAGAAACCTGATTAAATTTGAAAAGTGATTCAAAAATACATAAATTGAAATATGAAACTGGGAAATTAACATACTGCTTGCTTTGAATCTGCCAGTTCTTTTTTGGTTTTCACAAGCAGCTGCTTGATTTTGGTGTTTTTTTCCTCATACTGTTGCACTGAAGATTGTAGTGAAGCTAACAAAGGAAATAATTTCAGAACAGATTAAACAATGTTTTTTAAGATTTATTTACTTTCGAGAGAGAAAGAGCATGGGGGGAAGGGCAGAGAGAGCGAGAGAATCTCAAAGCAGACTCTGTGCTGACCACAGAGCTCCATGCGGGGCTTGATCTCATGACCCTGAGGTCATGACTTGAGCCGAAACCAAGAGTTGGCCGTTCAACTGACTGCACCACCCAAGCACCCCAAATAATCTTTATAAATGAATTTAAGTAAATGAATAAGTCTTTTCTTTGCATTTACCTATCTTTAAAAAGAAACTTGTCTTAAAAAAATAAAAGAAAAAAATAAAAATAAACTTGTCTTAGATTTTTATTATGGAATGTTTCAAACATACACAACAGCAGTGACAACTACTGTATCCATCACTCAGCTTTTTTTTTTTTTTTTCCATCACTCAGCTTTACCAATCACTGATACATGGCCAATCTTACAACACAGAACAGGAATCTGTCCCACAGGCTAAAATCTGGCTACTGCCTGTTTGTAAAGAGTTTTGTTAGAACACAATCAAGCTTATTTATTTACATTTGTTCATAGCTGCTTCAGTGCAACAATGATAGTTTTGACTAATGGTGTTGGAGACTATAAAATGGCCTGCAAGGCCTAAAATATTTATTGCCTGGCCCTTGATGGAAAGAGTTCGTCAACTCCTAAACCATATCCTTACCTATTCCTTGTACCCTCTTTGGTTTTGGTTTGTCTGTTTGTTTTTGGTTCTTCATAAGAAATCCATTTGTCTGTACATGTTTCAGTATATATCTTTAAATAAAGTTATATACTTAGTGTGTATTTAAAAGATAAATACTTTTATGAAGTATCTAAAAAAAAAAGTACCTCAAAAGTGGTGCCATATATTTCCAATTCTATCGCCACAGAGGCACATACCTGGTTGTTTTTCTGATACTAATTGTTTGGTAGAATGGGACTGTCAGTGATTGTTCACTAAGGAACATATTGAAACATGATAAAAATAAAAAAACTTTTATGCTAAAGGAGGTTAGAAATGAGTGGATTTACTGTCTAGATCCCAGGTACCCAAATACAACCAGCAAGCAGGCCAAATCTGGCCACAGCCTGTTATGAAGGAAACAAAGAATAGAAGATAGAGACCATGTAGCCTGTGAAGCCATGGAGAATGACTTCCTGGTCCTTTAAGAAAAGTGCTTAATACCTGGTCTAGGCCAGTTACACGGGCACCATGTAATTGTGTTACTAAAATATCTTATAAGCAATGATTAACTTTATAGAGTTATATCCACATATCCAGATCCTATTACTTGGTAAACATGAACTGGTATACTGTAAGAATATATCTTAACTATGCCTTTTTATGATAAGTCTAATTTAGTTATTTCCTGGCAACTATTTGCTTGGCTATAAAAAGCATTTTATAAAGCACAAATTACATACAAAAACCTTTGTTAAGTGCCCCAGGAATTGTGATTAGACACAGTTAGTTCCTGAGCTCAAAGAATAAAAATGAAATGGGGGGATAACATTTCACATAACATAATGCACAATACAAACATTACAAAAGAAATACAAAAGGCTTTGGGGCTCATAGGGGTAAAGGTTATACAAAGTTTGCAAAGGAAACTTAGAACAGGAGACGTTTAAGATTAGGAAGGACTCCAAAGGGTGGGCATGAGAGTGGGAGGGCTAGGACATGAAAGGAGATTTCCTTGAGAGATGAGATCTATAGTTACAGAAAGGCACAAATCATGTCTCAGGAAAAATGAATAGTCTTCTCTGTGAGAGAGTAATGAGAATTAACTTGGAAAGTCAGATTGGGGCCAGATGTTGGTGGGGTTTCATATTAAGACGTGTGTTGCTAATTTATTAGGCAATCTTTTTTTTATGCACAGAACATTGTCCAGATGCTTTATTATCTTTTCCCTACCCTACTGCAACTCCTGAGCTCAGCCTTCTAAGACCTTTGCTGACATGAGTCTCGTGACTTTTGACAGATTCTACACCATTCTGATAAGCTGATCTGATATGCTGGCAGACCAATCTTCCCCCATTGTCTTCAAGAAGAGCCTAAAGATATTGTGGTATTCAGGCACTCCACAAACTAGATAAAATATGTCTTCCTAATTACACCTCACTTCTTCTTAACAGGTCAAGCTTTTCACTGCAACTCCTCAAGACTTCCAAAATTACACCATTGTTACTTTTAATTTTGTTTATTCCATCGCTGCAGAAAGTAATACCCTGTTTCAGTCCGTTTTTTCTTTCCAAACCTTACTTTCAACACTTATCTCGAGCCCTAACTTATGATTCTTTCAGTCTACAGAATCTCTCTCCCCTCTGAACTCTTAAAGAGCACTCACTGCTTATACCACTCATTTCTGTACTTATAGGTGTGAAGTGGGTGTCCTTCTTGAACAAAGCATATCTTTTTAGTTTTTCCAGGGTATCAAGCTTCTCTTTCAGCTTAATAAAAAATATACACATTCACTAATTCACAAAACCAAATGTATGCATTGCAGGAATACAATCTAGAGCTCTGCTCTTCAATTTACACCAGGAACACAGCTGGAAAATATGGTTTTGCATAATGAAAGATCTACACCTAGTGAATTGTCTGGAAACTCTACAATTGTTCAATTATCTGAGTATTCTACATTTTTCCCCTGGATGCAGGTAGATCATCAGAACTATGCATCCATGGCTTCAATGCTTCATTAATTCGTGGAAATTACCGTTATTGAGCTGCGATTTGGCTACAAGCTGAATGAAATATGCACCATGAAATAGTCAAGGGAGATTTGCTACTTTATTTGTTGTGGGAATGCCACTGAGAATACAAATCCAGATTATCAGTGGTTTCTGTTAAAATTAAATATAAAATGGATACTGGGTTTGAAAATTTCCTGAGCAGATAAAACAATTTAAGTCACAAAAGTGAAACTTAATTTAGCTTACTCTGCAAAATAAGTGAACTTGTCATCTAAAAATCCCCACTGTAATATCGAATCATTATAAAGGTTACATTTACTCGTTTTACTTTATAAGCCATCCTGGGCTATCAGTCTTCAAATCTGAAAATTCCAAGTTCATGGCCTAACAGATTCTGATTTAATATTATTTATTGATTTGGTGGTTTTAATTTTGCTATTTCTGGGTGTTTCACATTCCTAAAGGTAGCATTAATTTCAAAAATCACATACGAGACTTTTGAAAACAGATTTCAAGGCCCCACCCCTTAAGATTCTGATTCTTTATATTTGTGCCTGGGCTTTCCAAAAAGCTCTCTGGATATTCAAGTTAGGTCTGGGACCATTGTTCCACATGACAGTGTTCCTTTATAAAAATGCCTTTAAAAAAAAACTTCTCTCACACATCTTAGGATCAAGAAAAGCTGTGTTGCTAACAAGAATCACATTTATTTTAATATTGTGGCTACCATAAACTTTGTAACTGGTAATGTTTCTGTCTTTGAATGGTTTCTGGGAAGCTGAAAGCCAAATTATGGAGACCTTAGTGGTAGCAAAAGTATACAAAACGTATACTTACGTCTTGATTTTATATCTGACTTCACTGTATAGTCCTACACCTCAACATTTCCTTTTATCCCATTTCCTCATTTATATATCTAAAATCGTGTACAGTAGTATTTTTGCACCACCTTAAATTATTTTATGGAACTTCAGCTTCTCATCACGAGGGAATAACATGACCTAGATATACCTTCTGCTGTAAACAATTAGGAAACTGAACAATATGGAAATTCCTGAAACCGAGCTATGATCTCCGAGAAAGGATAAATAAGGTGACCCTTATTACAGTCCTAGCTTTCTGTCTGGAGGTAATTTCTAGACTGTGGAATAGGAGGGGCATCTCCATTACAAACATAATGAAGAGGTAAATGAAATACAGCAAGAACAAAAAAAAAATACAAATGGAATTTCTAGGGATGAAAATATATCTAAAGTGAAAATATTATTGGGTGATATTTAATTATAACATATTAGACCTTGAAGAGAAGTTAAAGACTATTTAATAATTATATATCATTAAATCAATTTTAATAAAAGTGAAAAAAGAAGAGAAATGAAGAAAAACAGAGTATCACTAACCTATGAGATTATATCAAGTGGTCTAATGTATGTAATTGGAGTCCTAGGGAAAAAAAGGGAGGAAGATTTAGACAAAAAGAAGTAAATAATGGCCAAAAATATGACAAATGAAAACTAGAAAAACTACATACAACAAAGAAGCTCAACAAAACACAAGCAGAATATAAACAAGAAATGAAGACACATCAAGGCATATCACAAAATTCTATACTCAGCAAAATTATCTTAAAAAAAAAAAAAGATTTTATTTACTTATTTTAGAGCGAGAGAGAAAGAGAGAGAATACACATGCAGGGACGGGCAGGAGGAGAGAGACAGAAAGAATCTGAAGCAGATTCTGCAATGAGCACAGAGCCCAGTGCAGGGCTCCATCCCACAACCACGAGATCATGACCTGAGGGGAAACCAAGAGATGGATGCTCTCTTGACTGAGCCACCTGGATGCTCCCCAGCAGAACTATCTTTCAAAAATGAAGATTTTTTTTTCAGGCAAACAAAACATGACAGAATTCAATGCCAATAGCCTGCATTGTTAAAGGAAGTTCTTCAGGCAAAAGGAAAGTCACTATTTGATGAAATCCAGATATACATGATGGAATGAAGAGCACTAGAAATGGTAGACATGTGGGTAAGTATATGAAATAAAATTCTCTAGTTTTTCATTTATTTAAAACAGGAATTGGAAAACGTTTTAAATGGTGAGATAACAAATATTATAGGTTTGTAGGTGATACAGTCTGTAACAACTACTCAGTTGTTGTGTAGCACGAAAGCAGCCACAGATGATACACACAAATGGACATAGCTGTTTCAATAAAACGTTCATATAACAGGCAGCTACTGTGGGCCATGGTTTGCTGATCTCTCCTTAATAGATAGCTATTTTCAAACAAAGATAACACAATTATTGTCTGTAACACATGGAAAAGTAAAATGTATGACAAAAATACTACAAAGGGCAAAAGGAGTAAATAATCTATATGAAGTGGTATAATTTACTTAAAAGTAATCCGTAATAAATTCACGACACAGCCGTAATTAGTTCTAAGAACCAACAAAGAGGGGGAACCCTGGGTGGGGTTCAGTGGTTGAGCATCTGCCTTTGGCTCAGGGTGCGATCCTAGGGTCTGGGGATGGAGTCCCACATCGGTCTCCCTGGGAGGAGTCTGGTTCTCCTCCACTGCCTGTGTCTCTGCCTCTCACTGTGTGTCTTTCATGAATAAACACAATCTTTAAAAACAACAACAGCAAAAAATGAACTAACAAAGAGGTATAGGGTAACAAGCTAATAAAGGAGTTAAAATGGAACCATATAAATTACTCAGTTCAAAAGAAGGCAGAAAGAGAGGAAAAAGGAAACATATTACAAAACAAGTAGAAACAATCAACAAGGGCAGCCAAGGTGGCTCAGCGGTATAGCACCGCCTTCAGCCCAGGGCGTGATCCTGGAGATCCAGGATCGAGTCCCATGTTGGGCACCATGCATGGAGCCTGCTTCTCCCTCTGCCTGTGTCTCTGCCTCTCTCTCTCTTCTCAATGTCTTTCATGAATAAATAAATAAAATCTTTAAAAAAAAAAAAAAAACAGTCAACAAGGTAGTAGGTTTAAACCTAATCATATAAATAATTATGTTAAAAATAAATAACTTACACATTCTATTTAAACAGCAGAGGCTATCAGCTTGGAGAGCATTGGAAGAGTCAACTACGTGCTATCTAAAAGAAACACTTTAGAGACTTTGGTCGACAGCTAAAGGATGGGAAAAGACATGCCATGTAAACAAGAAACAAAAGGAAGCTGGAGTGGTTATATTAATACCAAAGTGGACTTTAGAAAAGAAATACCACCAGTAATTAAAAAAAAAAAAAAACATTTCACAATAATAGAGAAATTCAGTTACCAGGAGCAAGTATCAATTCTAAATGTATATGGAGTTAATTCCAGAGTTTCTAAATATATGAAGCCAAAAACGACATGTGAAAAGAGAAAGAAACCCACAGTTATGTTCAGGAAATTCAACATATCTCTCTCAGTATTTGGTAGAGCAGTAGTCAGAAAATCATTAAAAATATAGAAAACCTAAACTGTCACCTGACCTGATTTAACTGACATTAGTTAGAACACGCTATCCAATAACTAATATAGTTGAACACATTGTTTTCAAGTGCCTATGGAGCATTCACCAAAAGAAATCTTATTCTGGGCCATTAAACAAAACTCAATAAACTTAGAAGGACTAAGGTCCTACAGAATATGTTCTCTAACTACAAAGGAATTCAGTAAGAAATCGTTAACAGAAAGATGTGAAATTCCTTTAAATGAATAAAACAACAGACTTCTAAGTAACTCATGGGTCAAAGAAGAAATCCAGAGGAAATTAAAAAATATTTTGAGCTAAATTAAACAAAAGTATAGCATACCAATTTAGGAGATGTGGTTGAAAGAGTGCCTACAGGCATATATATACATCTTTAGATGCTTAATGTTAGAAATTATTTTATGGAGAAAGTGAAATATAATCACCTTAAAAAAAGATTTCACTGATATTTAAATGATCCCACACTGCTTGACAACCAGCAAATTGTGGACAAGACCATTCTTTATCTTTGTATCACTCATGCAGCTTGTACTTAAATATTTAAGTAAATGAATGCATTATGCACCAATACGGACTGTACACATCTAAACAAAAAATAGTCTTACAATCCTCATCGTCCTTAAGAATATTTAGCATTGTGTGAAAGATCTGTTTGGCAGTCAAAGACTGGTGAAATGCACAAATAAGGTTGCTTCCCTGTATTCTGTTATGATTAAATTATAAGTTAAAGTGAATTTTGTTTTACTCACTCATTTCTTCTTGCAGAGTTTCTTGTTTCTGCTTCTGAATTTTAATTTCTTGCTCCAAATCTTCTATCTTGCTGTTTTTATTAGCTAAATTTTGATTTAGTTCTTTCATCAAACGTTCATAATCAGCTATTTCCATATTCATCAATGTGGTTTGCTGGGCATCCTGCACATATCAGAAATAAAAGATCCACATAATAGTTTAACGTTATTTGTAAAATTGCTAATTGCATAACTATAAATTATGCCAAAGGAATAAACACATCCAATTATGCTTTTCTGTAATTCAGAAAGTTTATACATCATATGAAAAAAATAGAAATTGGCACTTTCTATTTGGTAATTTTATAAAATATTTTCATTGAATTTCATCATAGTTTTCATTAACTACAATTGACAGTTCTACACATGGAGCTCTTATTTATAAAATGTTAACATTTAAACAGCTCTTACAATACTTTTCTTTTTAGCCTCATCTTGAAAAAAGTAGAGAAAAATAAGCCAAAGATTTTAAATATGATATGAATTCTAACTTTTGACATTAATTAAATCTTCATGTGTCATATAACAATCCTGTACAAAAAAGGAAGTATCGAACCATTTGTGAGCCTATTCTTCTGAAAAGACAGCATTTACAAAAATGTTAAACTTTCCATTTTTTGAGTCAAACAATTTATACATGATTATGTTTATGCCTCAAAAACCTTGCTTTTGACATTTTTCTTTTCTAAACTATCAGAATCGTTTAACACTATGAATATCGACTTCAGTTTGGAATTTGGGGTTTTATTTTTACCTTTCTAACCAGCTCTAATTCTTGCATGGTTTTCTGAAGCTGTTTCTTTTCCTTCTGAAGTTGTAGCTGAAGTTCTTCAAGTTCATTTATAGAACTGGCATGCTCCTGAAATTAAAAATATTGCCACCCCACCCCCCAAACCAACCAACATTAAAATGGTATGGTATTTTTAAGGGTCTATAAAATAAATCTAACATATTAAAGTAGTAAAGTATTAAAAAGCTTGAAAATCTTTTAATATATAAAAAACATGCACCCCAAAAATCATAGCTGGGGATTCTCCAATTCATAGTTGACATACATCAAGGAATTAAACAACTCTGTTGTATTCACAAATGCTACTCATTAGTAAGTCTTTACTTCACTTAAATGATGTGATAAAAACATCACTATATAACATAAAGTAACCCCACAGGACTGTTTTTACCTTTATCTTCTGCTCTTTCTGAAGTTTTTCAGCTTCCAACTCTTTGTCTGCCACTGCTTTAGCTTTTTGGACTTCTAAAATCTGTACTTCTAATAACTTCACATTAGACTGTAGTGTCTCAATACGAGCTAAGAGATCTTCATTATCAGAATTTAATTTTTCACACTAGAATGACAAATGATTCATGACTGTAAACATGCAGAAAATATGTACAGGAGAAGAAGAATAAAATGATGCATTATAAGATTACTGGCACAGTATGAAAAATGAAGATTTCAAAAATAATTCCACATAATGTAAAATAAAAAGTAAGTTTAAAACACTATTACTGTTAAAATCAATTTAACATTACAAGAGACCAGGAGCACTGGCAGACGAAAAGGCAAAAAAAGAAACAAAACCAAAACCAAAACACCCCAGGAAGCTGAGAAGTAGAGCAATAGGTAAGACAGGATAGTTGTCAGTTGTTTTGTCATATTCTTCTCCCAACAATGGGAAAAAGAAAATGATACTAAGTTTTTATTAATTTTAATGAATTTAATTTTAATTTTTATGCAAAAATTTTGAAATTGAAATATACTTAATTACATTTTATGTTTGCATTTACTCAATTTAAAATTACGTGAAAGGCCCTTTCAAAAAAAAATTTTTTTTAAATTAAAAAAAAAAAAAGGTCCTTTCAACAAAGTGGGCGCAGAGGAACGAACCTGAACATAAGAAAATGCCATATATGAAGCCCACAGCTACACCATACTCAGTGGTGAAAAGCTTTTCCTCTACGATCAGGAATAAGATAAGATTTCCACTCTTGCCATTCTTACTTAACATAGTGTTAGAAGTCCTAGCTACACCAATAAGCAAGAAAAAAAACAAAAAAAAACAAAAAAAACCAGGCATCCAAATTAGAAAGGAAGAAGTAAAACTCACTATTTACAGATGATTACTACGTATAGGAAATCTTAAAGATTCCACCGAAAAAAAGTTAGAGCTAATATATGAATTCAATAGAGCTGCAGAATACAAGATCAATATACAGAAATCTGTTGTGTTTGTATACTTTAATAACAAACTATCAGGAAGAGAAAGTAAGAATAAATAATACCACTTACAACTGTATCATAAAGAAAACAAAAATCTAGTAATAAATTCAACCAAAGAGATGAAAGACCTGTATATTTAAAGCTATAAGACACTGATGAAATAAACTGAAGATGATACAAATGGAAAAATATTCTATGTTCATAGATTGGAAGAATTAATATTTTTCAAATATTAAAATATTGCTATCTGACCAAAGCAATCTATAGATTGGGTGTAATCCCTATCAAAAATCCAATGGCATTTTCTATAGAACTAACTAGAACAACAATTCTAAAATTTGTACAGAACCACAAAAGAGCCCAAATAACCAAAGCAATCTTGAAAAAGAAGAACAAAACTGGAGGGATCATGCTTCCTGATTTCAAACTTTTATAAAAGAACAATACTCAAAACAGTATAGTGCTGGCATAATAACAGACACATAGATCAATGAAACAGAAAAAAAGAGCCCAGAAAAAAACCCACGCATGTCTAGTCAATTCATTTATAACAAAGGAGCCAAGAATATACAATGAGAAAAAGATAGTCTGTTCAAAAAATGGTGTTGGACAAGTTGGATGGCCACTTGAAAAAGAATGAAACTGGACCACTATCTTATTCCTTACACAAAAATTAACTGAAAATGGTTTCAAGATTTGAATGTAAGACCTAAAACCATAAGACTTTTAAGAGATTGGCAGTAAGCTCCTTGACATTGGTATGTCATCGATTTTTTGAACCTGACACCAAAATCAAAGGCAACAAAACCAAAAAATCAGTAAGTGGGACTGAATCAAACTCGACTCCAGGATCGTGCCCTGGGCCAAAGGCAGGCGCCAAACCACTGAGTCACCCAGGGATCCCCTCAAACTCAAAAACTTAACAAAGGAAACCATCAACAGAATGAAAAGGCAGCCTACAGAATGGAAGAGATTATTTGCAAATCCTGTATCTGATAAAGGGTTAATATTCTAAATAAAGAACTCCTACAACTCAATAGTAAAAAACCAAAAATTCAATTTAAAAATGGGCAGGATATATAAATAGACATTTTCCTAAAAACATATAGATGGCCAATAGGTACATGAGAAGATGCTCAACATCATGGATCATCAGAGAAATGTAAATCAAAACCACAACGAGGGACGCCTGGGTGGCTGAGCATCTGCATTGGGCGCAGGGCATGATCCTGGGATCGTGTCCCATATCAGGCTCCCCATAGGGAGCCTGCTTCTCCCTTTGCCTATTTCTCTGCCTCTATCTCTGTCTCTCTCATGAATAAATAAAATCTTTAGAAAAAAGATTTAAAATCACAATGAAGTATCATCTCATACCTGTTAGAATGGCTGTTAAGAAAACAAACAAACAAAAAACAAAAACAAACCTGCAACCACCCCAGAAACAAGAAGTGTTGGCAAGGATATTGAGAAAAGACAATGCCTGTGCAATGTTGATGAGAATATAAATTGGTACAGCCACTGTGGATAAGAGTATGGAAGCTCCTGAAAACTTAAAAACAAAACCACCAAATGATCCAATATTTCAACTTCTGGATATTTATCCAAATAAAACAAAACCAGTAACTCAAAAAGATACATGTACAGCCATGTTCACTGCAGCATGACTTACAATAGCCAGGAATAAGGATGCAACCTAAGTGTTCATTGATGGATGAAATGGATAAAGAAAATGTGGTGTATACATCCAATAGGATAGTATTTGGCCATACAGAAGTATGAAATCTTGCCATCTGTGACAACATGAATGGACCTCAAGAACATGATGCTAACAGAAATAAGTCAGATAGAAAAAGACAAATACTGTATGATTTCACTTATATGGAAAACAATAAATAAATAACAGCTAAGCTCAGAGAGAATATGCCAGAGGCACAGGGCGGGATGTGGGTGAAATGAGTGAAGGATTCAAAGGAAACAAACTTCCAGTTATAAAATAAGTCATGAAATGTAATATAAAGTATGGTGCTATAGTTAATAACAACGTATTGAATGAATATTTGAAAGTTGCTAAGAGTAAATCTTAAAAGTTCTTTTTTTTTTAAAGTTCTAATCACAAGAAAAAAATTTTTTTTAAAGATTTTATTAAAAAAATAAAATAAAGATTTTATTTATTTATTCATGAGAGACACAGAGAGGTAGAGACATAGACAGAGGGAGAAGCAGGCTCCCTATGGGGAGCCAGATGCAGGACTCAATCCTAGAACCACAAGATTGCGACCTAAGCCAAAGGCAGATGCTCAACCACTTGAGCCCCCTGGTGTCCCACAAGAAGAAAATTTTTAACTACGTACGGTGATAGGTGTTAACTAGATTTCACAATATATACAAATCATGATGTTGTACACCTAAATCTTAATTAACATGATGTTATATGTCAATTCTACCTCAAATTTTTTTTTTTTTTTTTTTACCTGAAAAGTCAAATTCCTTAATTGTCTTGTAAGGTCTTCTATGTGATGCTCAAAATTATTAGCACGTTCTTTTTCCAAATCCAACTGCTCTGATTGCTTGTCATATTCTAATAAAAGATTCTTCAATAAAAGACAAAAGGATTTAACTTTAGGCAATTATTATACATTCAACCAGTCGGACTGTATTATCAAGCCATATTGATATAACATTTGAGTCCATTCTGAAAGCTTACAGTATTTAAGTTCAATATTTAGAATATTTAACTGGCATTATATAATAAAATTAGCAAAATTCAGATGACTTTTAGTATGGGGGGAGCTATTCAAAGGCAAAAGGATTTCACGTTTGTACAATATTTAATATCTGTAAGTTAAATATTCTAGTTATCAACAAAAATAAACTTCTGAAACATAAAATTTAAAGTTGCCTACTAACTTCCACCTAAAGAATTCTGATGAGAGAAATAAAAGATAGAGGTACTAATGGAAGAACAGGGGAAGATATTTTATAAAAAGGCTCATTCTCTGTGGCAAATGTTTAACATTTTCTGGACTCTAAAACCAAAGGAATTTTCTTAGTATTTCTGGTTGGCCCCTTCTGAAGAACAAAATACTCAGATCTTTTTGCAACATACTTGCAAATAAGGTTATCCTCCAAAATATGTACAATGAGATTGTTTCCAGACCGCGTGTGGATTTTTTTCCCCTCTCTTATAAATCCCATTTTGTTTTGTTCCTGGAGAACTACCTTCTGCTCTCCTTCATGTAAATGAATTTGTGTGCAAAATAACAAAACCTGAGTTCTCTTTAAATGTTTATTTTGGAAAGCCTAAAAAGTGGCCTTCATCCAGACCAGAACTTTCATGACCTTGGCTCTCCTCAGACTCCTCTGGGGTCTCATGTTTGACAATCATATGCTCTTTCTGGATCTTGCTTGCCAAATCTAATTTTGTTTCCAATTCTGATTTATACATAATCAACTATTATCCACACTGGTAGCTAAGCGTTAGAACCTGAATTTCAATTTTATGGTCTACCCATCTTGTGATTGGCAAAAGGAGGAATTGGAAATCTAGAATCTGGCTTATATATATGTGTGTCCACGTTCACTTTTCTGAGGATTATTACTTCCTGGCATATTGAAAAATCATTTGTCTTGTTTTCCACACAGAGAAGATTCCATGCTTGTTTTGTATTAGTGTAGATTCCTCTGACTCTATAGATCAGAGATCTTTTTCCTCTTAAGTTCTATCAGGTCTTCTTTGTTTTTACTCACTATGGTTCTAACAGTTGTCAAGGACTGCAAAACTTGAATACTAAAGCTGACTATAATTTCTATAGGAAATTCTGATTATAATCACATATCATTCCTAAGGAGAGCATTGGAACAAAAAAATAAATGCCATACATGGCCTAATTTCCTTGATGCATTCCATTTTATGTATATATACATATGCCACATCTTCTTCATCCATTCATCCATTGACAGACATTTGGGCTCTTTCCATAGTTTGGCTATTATTGATAATGCTGCTATAAACATTGGGGTGCACATGCCCCTTTGAGTATTTCTCTATCCTTTGGGAAAATACCTAGTAGTGCAATTGCTGGGTCATAGGGTAGCTCTATTTTTAACTTTTTGAGGAACCTCCATACTGTTTTCCAGAGTAGCTGCACCAGTTTGTATTCCCACCAACAGTGTAAGAGAGCTTCCCTTTCTCCGCATCCTCGCCAACATCAGTTGTTTCTTGGTTGTTAATTTCAGCTATTCTAACAGGAGTGAGGTGGTACCTCACTGTGGTTTGGATATGTATTTTCCTGGGGATAAGGGATGTTGAGTATCTTGTCATGTATCTGCTAGCCAACTGGATGTCTTCTTTATAAAAATGTCTATTTATGTCTTCTGCCCATTTCCTAACTGGATTATTTATCTTTTTTGGGTGGTGGGTTTGGTAAGTTCGATTTTGGATACTAACCTTTTACAGATATGTCATTCACAAACATCTCCTATTACATAGGTACATTTTAGTTTTGTTGTTTCCTTTGCTGTGCGAATAAGCTTTTTATCTTGATAAAGTCTCAATAATTCATTCTTGCTTTTGTTTCCCTTGCCTCCAGCAACATGTCAGGTAAGAAGTTGCTATGGCAGAGGTTAAAGAGGTTGCTGCCCGTGTTCTCCTATAGGATTTTGATGATGTCTTTTCTCACTTTTAGGTTTTTCATCTATTTTGAATATATTTGTATATGACGTAATACAATGGTCCAGTTTCATTCTTCTGCATGTTGTTGTTCAGTTTTCCCAGCACCATTTGTTAAAGAGACTTTTTTCCATTGGATATTCTTTCCTGCTTTGTTGAAGATTAGTTGACCACATAGTTGTAGGTCTATTTCTGGGTTCTCTACTCTGTTCATTGATCTCTGTGTCTGTTTTTGTGCCAGTACCACACTGTCTTGATCACCACAGCTTTGTAATACAGCTTGAAATCCACAATTGTGACGCCTCAAGTTTTGGATTGCTTTTAGTGACCATCATTCTTAAACATATCAGCACTGCTGATTTAATCTTAAATCCTGCTGTTTCATCACAAATGGAATTCCAACCTCACTCAAAGACTGAAAAGATTTTACAACTATAAAACCTATTTTAAAAGCGTTTTAATAGACTTCATTTTTTTTTTTTTTAAGAGTTTAGGTTCACACCAAAACTGAGAGGAAGGCACAGAGGCTTTTCATTATCCTTCCACATCAAATACAGAGCCCAACATTATCAACAGTCCCCATTATAGTGATACACTTATTATACATGACAACCCTATACAAACACATCATCATCCAAAGTCCATGGTTTACATTAGGGTTCATTTTTGGAGCTGTACATTCTCTGGGTTTGGGCAAATTTAAAATGACATACATCCACCATTATAGATTATCATAGTTTCACAAACTAAAAAGAAAAAAACTTTTGTTCCACCTATTTATATTTATCCCTTCCTACCCCAAACCCCTGGGAAACACTTTTTTTTTTTTTTTTTTAAACTGTCTTTTGCCTTTTCCAGAATGTCATATAGTTGGAATCCTATGTTACGTAGACTTTTCAGGTTGGTTTCTTTTGCTTGGTAGTAGTATACATTTAAGTTTCCTCCATGCCTTTTCATGGCTTGATAGCTCATTTCTTTTTTAATGCTGAATAATATTCCATTTTTCAATGTACCACCACAGTCCATCCATTCACCTACTGAAGGTGACTTCAGTTGTTCCCAAATTTTGGCAATCATAAATAAAGCTGCTATAAACACCTATGTGCAGGTTTTTGTGTGGATATGTTTTCAACTCCATTGGGTAAATACCAACGGTTATTAGATTCTATGTTAAGAGCACACTTGGTTTTGTTAAGAAATTGCCACAGTTCTCACCAAATGGCTCTATTTACTATTTTGCATCCCCGCTGGAGCTCCTGAGTGTTCCTTGCTCCATTTCCTTTTCAGCATTTAGTGTTGTTGATGTTTCAGATTTTGGCCATTCTAAGAGGTGTGCAGTGGTTATCTCATTGTTTTCATTTGCACTTCCCTGATGACACATGGCGTGGAATATCTTTTCATGTGCTTATCTGCCATCTATCTTCTTTGGTGCAGTATCTCGTAAATTTTTGGCCTATTTTTTATTCAGGTTTTTGTTTTCTTACTGTTGAGTTTTAGTAGTTCTTTGCATATTTTGGGATAACAGTTCTTCATCAGATACATGTCCTTTGCAAATATTTTCTGTTTCTCTTGACATTTTCAAAGAATGGAAATTTGTAATGTAAATGAAGTGTATATATATATATTCAATTCTATCATGGGTTGTACCCTTGGTGTTCTATCTAAAAAGTCACTGCCATACCCAAATTTATAGGTTTTGTCCTGTTATCTTTTAGGAATTTCATAGTCTAATGTTTTACATTTAGGCTTGTGATCTACTTTGAGTTAATTTTTGTGAAGGATATACGGTCTGGGTCTAGGTTCCTTTTTTTTTTTGCATATGCATGTCCAGTTGTTCCAGCACCACTTGCTGAAAACATCATCTTTGCTCAACTGTCAAAGATCAGTTGACTATATTTATATGGGTGTATTTCTGAGCTCTCTATTCTGTTTGACTGATCTATTTGTCTATTCATCCACCAATACCACATTGTCTTGATCGCTGTAGTGTTATACGTGAGGTCAGGTTAACCCTTCCGTTTTGTTTGTCAATATTGTGTTGTTTTTTCTAAGTCTGACCTATATCATTTCCTTCTCTAAAGAACTTTTTACATTTGTTGAAAGGCAGGTTTTTCTTTGCCTATGAAGCATTTTTATTATGCAGTTATACCTTTCGTTCTTATCTCACAGTTCTTTGATACTCCATTCTCTTTTTTCAGTCTTTTGAAATCTATTATTTTAAACAAAGAATTTGACACACCTGGTCTACCTATGGAGGAAATTAACAAATTAGATTATGGTGTTCTTAAACACTTGAAAGAAGCTGCTAATGGTTTATAAAAGACAAGCCTATATTAAACTTTAAATAAGTGTTTTAAAAAATGAATTGGTTAAATACCTTTATAGATTAAGGATATTAATTCCTTGTCATATTTTCATGTTAATTTTATACAGTTCAATCGCTCTTTTTTGTAACTTTGTTAACTGCTTTAAGTTTAGCCAGAAATCAAATGATTAAATGTTTTATACTAGGTTTTCAAAAATCCCTTTCACTTTTGACAAAATTCTTTAAATCCATCTAGAATTTATTTTGGTGTGTGGGAATGAAGTAAAAATCTAACTCAATTATTGAAGTAGTCATCTAATTCCTTATTTGAAGTAGTCATCTAATTCCTTCTTTGTTGGTTTCTAGGTTTTCAAAAATTACTGGGGTAGTGTAGCTTAGTTGGTATTCCAGTAGATCTGGAACCAGGCTGCCTGAATCTAATCTTGGCTTTACTATACTATTTGTTCTGTGAGTTGAGTCTCTTAATTTCTTTGTGCCTCATATTCCTTGCTTGTAAACTGGCAACGTTAGTAACATATTTCTTGGGTTTTTTTTTTTTTTTTTTTTTTTTTTTGAGAATTAAGTGTGATAAGATATGTAAAGTGCTTAGAAGAGAGCCTGGCCTAGAAGTGTTTGTTGTCATGACTGCATGTTGTGCAGAAGTCTCCATGTCTTCTGTTAAATTAATGTCTTATTTTTACATCCAAAATGTATCAAATTATGATTTCATAAAAAAGATTAGCATTTGCTAAAGCAAGATGTCCATTTTCTTTTTTCACTTTAAAAAATATTAAGTACTCTTGTGAGCTTATTTTCCATTTGAAATTTAGAATTAACAAGATTGCCCAATCCAAAAAAAATCCTAGATTTTTTTAGTGAAACTGTTTTAGAACATATAAACCAATCTGAAAACTAGTATTTCAAATGATAATAGTTGCCATATATATTTTTTACAGTTTTCTTCATGAAGTGCTGAATTTTCTCATTAGAGTTCTTCCAAAAAATAAAATTTTTGGAATTTTCTTATTTCAGTCAATCCCACATGGCTCACTCTCGTCTTTACAATCACCTTTACTGTTCTACACAGTAGTTTCTTATATTTTGTCTATTTGTCTATTATTGCCACTGAAATTTAAGTCCTAAAAGGGCAGGAATTTAGTGTATTTGATTGACTGCGTTTCCCCAGTACTCACTATTTAGCCTGACTGTATAAATATTTGCTGGATACATAAAAAAGAATGTAATGGTATTTATCTTACATTTAGTGATTTCACTGCACTCGTTTTATTTATTTTTTAAATAGATTCTCGTTAGGTTGACAAGCGTTATTACATCCAAAAAATTCTTTCACTTTCTTTTAAACTTGTTCTTTGAGCTTCAAGGTTATTCACTTGGCCAGAATATAAAATAATAACAGTAATAATAGCCATCATTTTTGTTACTTATTTATTAAAAAAAATCGCAAAACAGAAATTTAGTTTTAAAAAACAATAGTTTTGAAGGAACTTTAAAGCTTAGACACTTAAAATCTTGATACTAGGATGCTACCACATTACACACACACACAAAAAAAAAATAGAAAAAAAGGATTTACAATACAAGGTGACTGTGTTATGGACAAGAGTTTTACATTTCTAGCATATTCTTTAACTTGGAAGTTACGAAGATAACTTGATATTAAAATAACTATTTTTACCTTATAGCTTTCTGCTCCTTGAATGAGATCTCTCATGGAAGTAGACAATTGATCCTTTTCTGATCGAACAGAGTCTAGCTCTTCCCGTAGAGTCTGGGCCTATTTTAAATATGATAAGAAGTTTTTTTATGGACAGAAAAACTAGATTTTCTAACATGTAAGATTCTTGAATTTTGCATTTTTAAGTCACTTTACCTCTTTTTTGCTAGAATCTAGTTCTTTCTTTGCCTTCACAGCAACTAGTTTTATCTTATTTATTTTTTCCTCTTTCTCTTTGGATTCTTTTTCCAGATATCCTAAAAACACAAATGAAAAAAATTATAAATTCAAAAAGAAAAAATCTAAATTATTTACTGAAGGTAGGCTTAGAAATTGACTTTTAATCTGGAACACAAAATCTGTAATTTGCAATTAAAAGTAATAAAATAAGTACAGAAAAATATTAGTATCTTTTTTTAAGTGACAGCTTAATTATGCATTACCTAAGCAAGGCAAACAACATACAAAATGTCCATTTCCTACAATCCATCAAAATAGTCTACTTTAAAAAAAATCATTTCATAAGCAGCTAGAAATTGAAGAGGGTATTAGTACTCCTTTAATATTAAAAGATTTCCGGGACGCCTGGGTGGCTCAGGAGTTGAGTGACTGTCTTTGGCTCAGGGCATGATCTTAGAGTCCCAGGATTGAGTCTCACATAGGGCTCCCTGCATGGAACCTGCTTCTCTCTGCTTATGTCTCTGCCTCTCTCTTTCTCTGTCTCTCTCAAGAATAAATAAATAAAATCCTAAAAATATATATTAAAATATTTCCTAGAGGGCACCTGGGTGGCTCAGTTAAGGATCTACCTTCGGCTCAGGTCACAATCTCAAGGTCCTGGGATCAAAGCTCATGTCAGGCTCCCTGCTCAGTGAGGAGTTAGCCTCTCCTTCTCCCTCTGCCCTTCCCCATCCCTTCTTGTGATTTCTCTTTCAAATAAACAAATAAAATCTTAAAAAAAATAAAAAAAAAGATTTCCTAGAAACTCAAGTATGGTAGGACTTTAGGTGGCAATTTGCAAATCAGGGTCATGTAGGGGAAATACCAGGCACAGTTAAATACTTAGGCTCGTAGGCACACTCCTCTTGGTTGGTAGGTATGATTATACAACTAAACCATAATGTGTTTTATTATCCAATCCTGATCTCTCCCTTAATGTCTTTAGCTATCTCCTTTATTTTGACTTCTGTGTGCCAGATAGTTCTTGCTATTTCTGCTTAAATTACAATCTGAATTTGTGTCCTTGCTCATTAATCTAGTGCACCTGTGCTCACAGCTTTTGCCTTCCTGTTGCTCCAGATGACTGTTCTGTCTGTGTGTGTGTATGTGTGGCAACTGTTCTACTTCTGCATTTCATCCTATGTTCTCTCCAATTCTGCAATGCTTCCTCTCTTTTATGCAGCAAATCCCCCTAATGGATTTTTTCCCCTATTATGCAATAAAGAAAATATCAAGAACTTAAAGCCAAGATTGAACAGTGGAAGCCCCAAAGAGGAAGGGAAGAGGCCACAAAAGGATTGGTGAAACATTACACACATAAAGGCAAATCACCACACTTCCCCTCTGGATATCATCTCATCTCTTACCCTGTGTAAGAGCTGTGTACACATGCTCTCAAATTTCTCTTCCTTCATTTTTTTTTTCTTGAATTCATTTCAATTAGGCTGTGGCCTTAGCATATCACAAAACAGGTTATCAAGTTACCAATAACCCTTATGTTGCTTAATCTAATGATTAGTTCATTGCACTAATGTTACTTGACCTATAACAGCATTTACCACAGCTAAGTATTTGTTCCCTCTTCAAACACTTCCATCACTGGCAATTCATTGGTCTTAATTTCCAAAACTTTTTATGCTCTGGGTTTTCCTAACCTGCTGGATGTTCCTTCTCAATGTCCTCTGCTGTTCCAGTCTTTTGGATTTTTAAGTGACAGAGGACTGTCTCTGGTCTTCATCTTTTTTCTACATTCACTTCCTTGGTGATCTCCATCTCATGGCTTTTAATGCAACTATTATGTTAACTAACTTTTTATGTCTGGTCCAGCTCCCTCTCCCTAACTCCAGATTTGCATATTTAGCAATCTACCTGACATCTACATTTTGGTTATTTAAACTTGCCTAGGGGGCACCGAGATGGCCCAATCCGTTAAAGGTTTGCCTTCAGCTCAGGTCATGATCCCAGGGTCGTGGACTCTAGCCCCACATTGGGTTCCCTGGTCAGTGAGGAGCCTGCTTCTCCTTCTCCCTCTGCCTGCTGCTCCCCCTGCTTCTACTCTCTCTGTCAAATAAATAAATAAATAAATAAATAAACAAACAAACAAACAAACTCAAAATAAAACCCAAACAACTTGCCTCAAACTTAGTTCTAATTTCATCTAACTCCACTTGCCCCAATCATCCACTGCAAGAAAACACATTCATTATAAAATCTTCTAACTTCCTTCACCAAACTCGGCACTAAAGAACTATGGTCACTTAAGTATTTGTTTCATTTAAGTGGAAATGAAATAGGTACCCCATAATGTTAATATGATGAAGATGTGTTAGGACAAAGTCCTAACTCCTCTGCACACAGTCTATAGCTTTTGTGATCGGACTCCTGCCTCTCCAGGAACTTCTTGGTATGCTCCTTGATGTTATAGATGTTAATATGCATGTACCTGCTGTGCCCTTCTAGCAGAATACCTTTCTTCTCTTGAGAAATTTCTCATTCTTCAAGACACAACAGAAGTATAGCCCATTCTGTGATGTTGTCCTTATTCAAGACAGTTAATCATGCCTTCCTGCGCTGCCAGCACTATACCTTCTCCATACCTCAAGCTACTACAATATTAGCCCCTTTTGGCACTGAACTCTTTGAAGACATGGTCTGTATCTTAATCACTTTGCTATTACCAGGGCAGAGATAAGCTGGCATCAAAGTAAAGTTTGCTAAATGAATGAAAAAAAAAAAATCCCCAATCATGGAACCATTTATAAAGGGAATCACATCAGTCCTTTGGATTAAACAACAAATCGGTAATTTTGGCAGTAAACAAACTGCCAAACTGCAAACAGATGGCAGAGAAGCAAGAATGAGGACATTAGAAAGAGATAGCTAGTTATTATGATTTAATAACTCATTAATTGGCTACTACACTTCTCAATCTACTCTAACACTAGAAGAATCTGTATAATTTATTGCAACAACATATATAAAATCATACCTATTTTTTCTTCCAGCTCTTTTAGTAAAGAAGGTTGATCATTTTCTATGGGTGATTTCTCTAAGGAATCCTAGATTTTATAGGAAACAAAAAGAAAATCACTTCATTCTCCACAAAGAACTGGCCATCATGTCATGTCATGTACAAGAAAATCCTCATTAAAGAAAACTCACACAAAGAGCAATCTGATGACCAGTTTTTTTTTTACCTTTATAGACCAAGATAATACTGACATTATCATACATATATTTACTATAAAAAAAAGTAGCATCCAAGACCAAGATGAACAACCTGACACACATCAAACACATAATGTAATAAGGGAAAGGTTAAATGATTGCAGTTTATCATACTTTCATAAACTTTTTGGAGAAAAGTCTAAAATCTTGGCTAAAGTTAAATACTGCAATAGCCCACTTTTCTGCTCAACAGTGCTCTTTAAGAAGGGTATATATATGTATATAATGCAAGAATGAAATCCAAGTCTTTTTCATGTAGTTCTGGTGGTGCCTAGTTGAACAATTTTGACACGGACATTTAACCCTCAAATTATTTAATCTTATGCAGGATCAAGATTTTAAAATGATTTAAAACCAGAAAGTCCCCAATGTGACTAGACGATACACAACATGAAAATGATGAAAATGTTTAATGTACTTTCAGAAAATTGTCATTTGAGCTTAAATAATGAAACTTTGCTTCTGACTTCAAAGTGTAAAAATTTAGTTTCATATTTTCTAGAATCTAGGACTAGAGCTAAGTGTTTATTTAAACTAATAAAATTAAAATAATAGTACCTTTAATAATAACAATTGTGCTCTCACATTCTGCAATTCAGCTTCTTTTTGTTCTAGTGATAGCCTCAGATTTTCAAGTTCCTTTGCAAAAATTTGTTCTTCTTCATGGGTTTCATTTTTGCTACATAATTTTTGAGAGGCTTCTTCAACTTGACTTAAAAGATTCTGATTTTCAAGTCTTAGTTTTTCATTAGCATTCTTCATTTCTAGCAGATCAGACTGCAAGCCCTCTTTATGTGACAGGATTTCTTCTAACTCTTTACTTAAAAAAACTTTCTCTTGTTCATGGTCTCTGAGTAAAGACCGAAGTTCTTCACACTGAACTACATTCTCTTCTTGAAGGCACTTCATCTTTTTTTCTAACTCTGCTACCCTCTTATCATACTGAAAAATCAAGTTGTGTTTTTCCTCATTTATTTTAGTTAAGGATTCACCTATAGCTTGTAGGACATTCATGACATCTTGCTCTCCATCTTCTGAAGCTTTGGATCCCATCTGCTTAAGAAAACCATTTAACTGAGTTTTGACAAATAACTTCTGATCCTGCTCATTTTCACACAGTGTACTTAAATTATCTCGTTCCTTAACTGTTAACTGAAGTTTCTTTTCTAATTCAGAAATGTGTTCCCTAAGCATAAAATCTCCTTCTTTTTGGGACAGAAGAGCTTCTAAATTCCTATTCAATTGGCTCTTTTCTGAACTTAATCTGTTATTTTCCTCATAAAGAAACTTGGCTTCAGATGACAGTGCTTCCTGGTCTTCAGACATAGTTTTTAATTGAATCATAAGCTTTTCTAGTTTTTGGTTATTTTGATCCTTTTCTTTTAAAGTTTCTTCTAGTTCTCCTGTTAATTCATTTACCTTTTGTTCTAGTTCAGTGTTGTACTGGCTACTTTGCTTCACTTTTCCCCTAAGTTCTATGTTCAATCGTTCTTCCTTTTCACATTTTTTATTGAGATTATCCATCTCTTCATCAGATAATTTTATTTTACTTATGAAATTATTTTTTTCCTCAGTAAGAGAACTTATCTTTTCTTCAAAGTCTTGTATAATTTTATCTCTCTGATGCAGACTAATTAAACATACTTCATTCTTTTCTTGAAGACTTTTTATGGTATTTTCAAGTTCTCGTACTAATTCTTCTTGGGATAACCTTTCATTTTCTCTCTGGAGACGATTCACAGTTTCAAGAAGAGCATCTTTTTCGTTAAAAGCAGTTCTGAGCTTCTGTTGAAGTTCATTAACATCAGATGCTTGCTGCTGCTTCATTGATTCAAACTCTTGACTTATTTTCCCAGCAGATTCCCCCAGTTCTGTTTGTAAGATTTCCATAATTTCTCGCAAACTCTCATAATTTAAAATTGCTTCTTGCTTTTCTTGCTGTAGGTTTTCACACTGCTCCTTAAGACCCTGTATTTCAAACATTAATGTTAATTTTTCTTTTTCGGAGACTGATAAAAATGTCTCATTTAGTTCTGATATTTCTTTTTGGTGGTGTTCTTTAAGGCTCTGCACTTCTTTATTATGTTGTTCTACAGTATAGCAAAATTGTTTATGTGAATCGTCTAGTTCAAATTTTAATTTTTCAATTACACAGCACTGTTCTTCTTTAGCTAGCAACAATTCATTAATTTTAAACTCCAAGTCTTCTCGTTCATGTAAAAACTCATCCTTTACATGTTGTGCATCAATTTCAAGTTTTAATTTAAGATTATTCATGTAAGTTACCTCATCTTTTAAAATACTATGTTGAGACTCCAATTCTTTTAAGGTATTTTCTAAATGTTTGACTTTTTCATTTACTACTTGTTCTGCATCTTCTTGTAAGACCAAAGGAAACGCCTGATTTTTGTGGTTCGCATTTGGGGCATTCTTTAAGTTTTCTAATTCACATTCACATTTCTCCTGAACGTACATCTCACTTGCCTTGCATTGTGTGACTAAATTCTCCCTTAGCTGGTTTAAATTATTTACTCCTGCTTCATCTTCTTTAGCAGATGCTTCAATTTGGCACATCAATTCTTTAATCTGCTCTTGGTGGGTAGTTCTCAATTGCAAAAGTTCTTCTTTCAAACCATTAATATCTTTTTGGTAATGCTGGGAATTAGCCTCAATGACTTCTTGGAGACGAGTAATTTCTTGCTCCTTTTCATTTGTAGCAGCTCTTAATTGGTTTTGCAGATATAAAATTTGCTCCTCAAAGGCTGGCCTGATATTCTGAATCTCCTCTTGTAGTTTTTTAACTTTATCCTCACAATCACCCTGAAATTTAAGTTGTTCAGAAAGTTCTAACTGTTTTTTTGTTGCTTCTTCCAGTTCCTTTTGCAAGCTAGCTTTATCTTCACTGTGTTTAGAATGTATTATCATTAATTCATTTTTCAGATCTTCAATTTCTTTCACATAGTTTCTTTGTGATTGTTCAAACTCTTTGTACACATCTTCCATCTTAGTTACAGAATCCTATT
Organism: Canis lupus baileyi; assembly: GCF_048164855.1. Taxonomy (NCBI): domain Eukaryota; kingdom Metazoa; phylum Chordata; class Mammalia; order Carnivora; family Canidae; genus Canis; species Canis lupus. The sequence continues at coordinate 38,133,434 of NC_132848.1, forward strand.
ATAAAAAAAAAAAAGCACACAAAAATTACTTAAGACAAAAGATACACCTAACTGCCTTCAGGAAAAATATTAGCCACAGGCTAATTAGAAAAGGAAGTGAATAAAAATGTACATAGAGAAATATGATATTGAGATTCTGTATCTCAGAATTCTGTGCAGGTGATTAAATATATTATTCAAAGTAATAACTAAATAAACAAAACCCAAAAAGTAATAACTGAAAATAAGAAATCTCTGAATTTAATTTCCTTTTAAAAGGTGCTCAATTGTGTAAGTTGTATTAAGTCACAGTGACTTTAATTAGCATCTCCTGAGTACAATAATAAAGGATTTTTGTAGAAAATTAACTGAGACCCAATAGGCAATTGATCATCCTAGAACTGAATGGATAATATTTAGAGTGTGTGTGAAAATCAACTTACTTAATAAGTACTATTTCACAAAATAAGTATTTTTATTAATTTTTAACAAAGACTGACATAGCAATAAGGAAGATTAAGCAATGCAACAACGTTGGCTCCATCTCCATGTAGCAAGGTGATTTTTTCTTTTTAGGTACCAATTTGTTTTCTTTTAAATTATTAAAATCTTCAGATCAGAAGCTTGTTAAGGTCTTAGCTCTGAAAATCCTCACTATATTAGTCAACAAATAAAAAACATTAAGTTGTTGCTTTACCTCAATCTCCTGCTTCATTTTAATATTTTCCTTCTTCAGACAAAGACACTGTTGCTCAGTCTCTGCTTTTTCCAAAAGAATAGCATCTAGACGTTCAGTCAATGCCTGTTATGGAATAAGATGATTTGTTTGCTGGAGTTTAAACATGGTGGATTGACCACATGCGTAATTTTCTCTTCACCTTTTCCAAAGCTCACTAAAGTAAGGATAACAGATTTAAAAAGCACAAGGAGAAAAGGTGAAAAGAAGTGAGGATATGGGAAATTTCACCATATATCTGAAAACTGAAAAGTAGGGACACCTGGGTGGCTCAGTGGTTGAGCGGCTGCCTTTGGCTCAGGGCATGATCCTTGGGTCCAGGGATGGAGTCCCACATCGGGCTCCCCGCAGTGAGCCTGCTTCTCCCTCTACCTATGTCTCTGCCTCTATGTGTCTTATAAATAAATAAAATATTTAAAAAAAAAATAAAGAAAACTGAAAAGTAGAGGAGGAACTGAATTAGAAGAGCACAGTATAACCTAAAGTACCTTTACAGGGAAGCACATATGAGAAGCTGGCAAATGCTATAGGAAAGTAAAGGCTTGGAATGTGGAGGCTCCAAATACTTAACAGTAACAGGGAAGTATATAATGTGTGGGTTTCAAAAACTGGAGATTGGTTGACAATCTGAGTAGGGAGTGGTTAGAATAATAGATCACCCATGTCTTGTCTTCCTCAGAGACAGATTTATTCTCTGCAGAAATTAAACAGGACAGGAAGGTAATGAAACAGAAACTAGATCAACAAGAGTCAGTTCTTTGAAAAAATGCTAATGAAACAACCTCTAGCAAGACTGACCAAGAGAACACAGAAGTCATAAACAAGATTAAAAAGGAAACATGTCTACATATAAATCAGAGATTAAATAGTTAAAAAGATTATGAACAATTATATGACAATATCAAAAACTGAAATCAAACGAATAAACATTGCTAGAAAAATATAGCTTCACTAACTCAAAAAAAATTAAAAAGTATAATTAATACAATAACTATTTAAAAATCAATCTAGTGGCTTAAAAACTGTGCACTACAGGAAGGAGACATTGAAACTCTCACGGGTGAATTCCATCAGATTTTCAAAGAACAAATTATCCCAATTACACATGAACTTGTCCAGACAAAAAAAGAAGAAATTTCCAAGTTATTCTATAAAATTTGCATAACTAGATACAATTATCCGAAGACTTTACAAACAGGAAAATCATAAATCCAATCCACCATGAATCTGGACAAAGGTAATCCTCAAGGTTAAAATCTAGATAAACATTAAAATCCTAAATAAGTATTAGTACACTATCACCCTAGATCTGCTTGCCTCTGAACTTTCATGAAATAAAGAAAAACTTTATGAAAAACAAAACAGATGCAGAAAATTTAGAGTTCAAGTTACAGATATTATTCAAACGGGTAGAATAAAGCCATTCTTAAATATAGGATAACAATCTTCCTTCCAGGGCAGCCCCGGTGGAGCAGCGGTTTAGCGCTGCCTGCAGCCCAGGGCATGATCCTGGAGACCCTAAATCGAGTCCCACGTCAGGCTCTCTGCATGGAGCCTGCTTCTCCCTCTGCCTGTGTCTCTGCCTCTCTCTCTCTCTGCATCTCTATGAATAAATAAATAAAATCTTTAAAAACAAAACAAAACAAAACAAAACAAATTTTCCTTCCATAAAACCCTCAGAGTGCTACGGAAAGACATGCTTTACAAAGATGAGGTTAACTAAGAAAGTGAATGATATGTAACCAAGCAGACAGGGGGCTGCAACAGTCCTATATTGGACAGCAGTATAGAAACACAGGATCATAGCACAAGGCCAATTTCAGGAAATCTGTGTGGCCGAGCTAGAAAACAACCAGAAAAATTTGTGCAGAACAGAAGGCTCTAGTTAGGAGGTGGTCCAGAAAAAATGGAAAAGAGTATTTGATCTATTTGACCTTTGGAGAGTAGGAGTTGTGAAAGAGCTAAATTTTCATCTACCGTAATAGCAAGTTAATAGCTAAATGTCTAAAATGGATAAATCAAGGAATAGCAATATAACCATATTATTTAGAAACATAGAAATATTCTCAGAAATTATTTAGTGTTATAATGAGCCATTTAGTTATTAGCATTATTTATAAACCATATGCATATATCATTTTGGTAAAACTATTTTAGTTTTAAAATTACTTTTTTTAAATTACATAATACATTGCAATATAAACTTCTGATTGGTAAATATCAGAGAAAGCCTAAATAACATTCATTAATTTTAGAAGATTAGTAGAGGCCATTAACAAAACAGCTGTTAAAAAAAAAAAAAAGATGATTAGAAGCACAGAATGGACAGTTAATTGTCAGGAAATATAGATTTGATTCCAGCAAAGAGATAATAACAAGGATGACATGTACTAGAAATTTCATTATCTTAACATGCAGTTTTCACCTTCCCCTTGCATTTGGAAGCAGTATATAAGTTCACTGCAATACGATACACCTCAAATTCTGGTATGGAAAAGACGATTATTATTCCTATTTTTAAAATAACCGTCAAACATGTCAGCTTTGAATAAAACTTTAGATGTATCCCAATGCACTAAAAGATCATTACCAAAAATAAGAGGAATTCCAGAAATTTTAATTACAATTAAAACTTGAAAAATGCCATACATTTTAAATGTTATATTGCAAACAGAAATTCTGTATTCAGAGTCACATTTTTGCAGTGTATTTTTCCCAATGAAGAGATAAAAACTTAGCAAGCAGCTTTCCAAAGGTACATGTAGAAAACCTATTATATTGCAGTATAGGATTTTTTTTAAATAGAAAAATTAACTGAAAATTAACTGCATCTCTTTCAATCACTCCCTAAAGCATTCTCTCATTAGAATTAAAAACCAAAGGTTTTATTCATGAATTTTGATTCATGAATTTTACCAAACTTACAGTCTGAAACTTGGTGAGGATAACATGCTCAAATATGAAATTAACCTGAAAAGTAAAGCTCATTAACTTAGAGAAATTTTCTAATCTCCTCTTAGAAGTTTTACAGAAAGAAGAAAACACTGATTGGGGATAAGGAGGAAATAGGGTCAGATATTTAGATATTCTGGAATGCAGCTATGTAACAAGTGTTTCAAGGGCTAAAAGTTAACAGATACTAAATTAGAAAGAAGCCTCTGTGGATTTCACTTCAAATACAAAAACATCTTTTTAGTGAGTATGTATTAAATACCCCCCAGAAATATATGGCAATAGCATAATATTCAATAAATTATTGGGAACTTATGTGACAGATGTAATTTTAAGTGCTATGTGTATATTAACTCAAAATACAACACCTTTATGAAAATACAACACCTTTATATTCTCTAGTCTATAGATGAAGGAACTGAAAGGAAGAACTTAGCCATGGCCACGTAAGTAGTACGTGGCAGAGCAGGGACCCAAAGATCTGAATCAGGGTGTCTGGCTCCAGATCAATACTCTTAGGTAAATATCAAGTAGTTTTACTTCAGCTATCACTGATTAAGAAAATACAAAATAACCAAATAAACAAAGAAAACTACTATGAGTTCACTAATACTAGGTAAATCAGTACATTGTGAATCCAAATGGTATTTATGTACACTATGCATACTTCATATACTGTCTTGGCTAAATGAAGAACAAAACAATAGTGTATGATATACACTGAGACTTTTTAAAGCTCTCTTAGAGTATCTCTCTGTGGGTCCTTCAATTGTACACTGCTCACAGTTAGGGATCCCCCTCCCCCGCAAGAAAATAACTTATAAGCTTATAATCAAAGAACAAATAGCAGGACTCAAATTATAAATATAGAATAGAAAAACAGTTATTGCAGAGCTTTGAGAAGTCAAAGAAACTCTAAAGGCTAGGGTGAGCTGGGAGTGGAGGAGGCAGTTAGTTACTATTAAGAGCATGTCAGTAAGAAAAAGCAATTCAGGTTCTTTGACAGGGAACAACAAAACCAGCATCAGTAAGAGTATGCAAAACTAAAGAAAAGAGAGCCTGTTTAGGGAGGTATCAAATACGTCAAGTATGACACCAGGCATTTACCATATAGCCATGGAAATGGAGAGAGTACTGATAAGCTGCAGTGTTATCCTGAAGGAACTATAGGTCACTGGTGGCTGACACATGCAGAGGATAAAAGAAAAAGGAAAACTGGAGTCTCTAAAATTAAAAGGGCTGAAAAACAGTGCTGTCACTGGTTGTCTAGGCAAGGGGATTTGGTCATGCTGAACATAAAACAAGAAAAATAAGCAAGTATTTCCTTCTTCAAACAGCCAGAAATGTCAGTAGTCACATTCAGGAATATATATATATCTACTAACAGATTTTATATATCTATCAGCCTAAAAATCATCATCAAAGTCCTGAACAGGAGTTTTCTGAGGGAGAGAGGGAAGAGCCGGGCTGTGATTAAGGCAACCCCCTAATTACATTGTGTGTGGGATGAAGACGAGAGGAATGCTCATTTCAGAACAGAAAAGGACGAAGAGATCATTTAACTCTGTACAGTCAGAGAGGTAAAAAAACTTAACCAAGGGCAAGGAGGAAGTGGAATAACAGGGACAGAAAGCCAGACAGGACTCTGGCACACTGAAAACTTTAAAGGAAATTTGATTTGTCATTAGGTATTTCCTCTAAGTAAATAAATAAAAATTAAAGCAATAGTCACAACTGTTGCATTACCTTAATAATATCATCAGCTCCTCCAGCAACAGGTTTTGATTTCAATTCCTCAATTTCTTTCTCCAATTCTAAATAATTAAAAAAACTCCAGTTCAGAAATGAAGAAAATCGTCTAAAGTGATAAGCACATCTTTTTTAAAAAAACAAACAAAAAAAATACTATAAGTTAGAATTCATTTAAGCAGCAGATATTTTGAGAGAGTATTAACTTTACCCAGTATTACTTTTTGTCTTTTTTCTTATGAAAAAAAATATGGAAAACTCCAAATAAGAAAATTAGAATAGTATAATTAATACACCCATCACCTTAATTTAACAATTATTACACGGACTCTTGTTTCATTCTGATCTGTATTATCTTCTCCCTTTTCCTTTTTTCTTACCCACCCTGATATTTTTGAAGCAAATCCCAGATATATTATTTTAGCTGTAAATAACTTCTTTATAATCTTTTTTTTATTTATTTTTTATTTATTTATGATAGTCACACAGAGAGAGAGAGAGAGAGAGGCAGAGACATAGGCAGAGGGAGAAGCAGGCTCCATGCACCGGGAGCCCGACATGGGATTCGATCCCGGGTCTCCAGGATTGCGCCCTGGGCCAAAGGCAGGCGCTAAACTGCTGTGCCACCCAGGGATCCCCACTTCTTTATAATCTTAAAGCAACTACTTAACCTCATATTAAGCATAAAGGCTAACCTATTTGCCAACTTATGTCTACCTCTGGAGCCTAGAATATTTTTCCAAATACATTAATCTATCACAAGCTGATCTAATCTTCCTAAACACAGTTTGACCTTTTCTGGTAGAAAATCTTGGCTTTTAGGCTGGGCAGTTAAACATATGGTAGTCATTGGAAATTCATTGCCTTACCACACATATTAAAAAGGATACTAATACCTACATCCTTTTGGAATATAAAGTTGAACAGGCAATCAATCCACCTCAGCAACTTCAGCAAATAAATATACTTAAATATTCAAGGAATGGAAATCTTTTATTATTCTATTTGAGGCCTCTTTTTTCTTCTTTGGGATCACAACCTTAGGTCTTTAACATTTCAACTAACTGCTCTAGAAAAAAAGTGCTTTTTCAGATCAATACATTGCAAATAAAGTAAAAAAAAAGAGTGCTTCATTTTAACAAATTGTTTTTTTTTTTTAGATCCTCTTCCATGACTTTAATAATTCAAAGATTACTGCAGTTTAGAGATGTGAAATGGTTAAAAAAAAAAAAGAATATAGACAAATGGTTAGAATGTAAATAAGAATAATTTCACTTACTAAGATTTTATTGGATTCACTGGTAAACAAGATAAGCCAATATACTATTAAAAATCTACTACTTTAGGGATGCCTAGGTGGCTCAGTGGTTGGGCGCTACCCTTGGGCTCAGGTCGTGATCCTGGGATCCGGACTGAGTCTCGCATGGGGTCCCCGTGAGGAGCCTGCTTCTCCCTCTGCCTGTGTCTCTGCCTCTGTGTCTCTCATGAATAAATAAATAAATCTTTAAAAAATAAAACTACTATTTTTAACCATGTTTCAATGAGATTGTGGGGAAAGATGAATATTTTCAATTCAATACCTGCACATCGGGATTTAGCTTTCTGTATTAGCATCATCTGCTTCTTGGCAAACTTGATAAGATCTTCCTTAGGCAATGTTTCCAGCTGAAAGGTGTAATGATATAACCAATTTGTTATAACTCATGTTTCTATTATGCCACGAAAAAAGAAACATCATGCCACAAAAAAAAAAAAAAATCCCACTGAATAAATCTTTAAGTCAACCAAACCGTATTGTAAAAATTAGGAAATGCAATTTTCACTCAGTAATTACTTGTTAAGCAACTACTATGAAATGTAAAACACAGTGCTATTCTCTCTTTTTTTTTCACAGTACTATTCTCTTATGTACATATACTCTTGGTTAGGTTAAGACTCTTCTGGGTTTTGATTTAATTGTAAAATTAGGGTACTGGGACTAATTCAAGTTCCTGTAAAATTATTCTAATCCAGACTGAATAAGTCTTTGTTACATGAAAATATGTAAGCATAATTACAGCAACAAGAGGAATCAGGATGCATTAAGTCTTTTCAAGAAATCAGGGAAATTGGGAGGCCTGGGTGGCTCAATCCACCTTTGGCTCAGTTGTGATCCTGGGGTCCATGGATCTAGTCCCACATCCGGCTCCCTGCATGGAGCCTGCTTCTCCCTCTGCCTCTCTCTGTGTCTCTCCTGAATAAATAAATAAAACCTTAAAAAAAAAAGAAAAAAGAGACCAGGAAAATTACTTGACCCCTGGGCTGTTTGCTCACGTGTAAAATCTGAATAAAAGTACCTGTGTTACCATTTAAGCTTACCGAAGCTTAAACGAAGTAACTGCGTGTTCCGGTGAAGCGCCAAAACCTTAGTATGCAAGCACTAAACCACTGTCTTTTTACAATCACTGAATGTTAAGCCTAGTATGAGGCCATAAAAATTACCTAATTCAACTTTTTTTTACGTCGTAGGAGGAGAAGTCTAGAGAATAGTCCCTTGACTCCTACTTACGTGTCTGCTCTTTCCACTATATAAATCCTTGCAGATTAGACTACTTTGTTTAATGTCTGAAAAAATGCAGAATATCTGGCAGTGCTAACCAGGACTACGAAGTAAACAAAGTCAACTCTTCATACCAGGAAACTTGAAAAAAAAAAAAAATTCCATCCACCACCAAGCAGATTGGTCACTGTGTGAACTAAAATCGGGACCCCCTGGAGAAGGATCTCCTTTCAACAGGCCGCCCCCTGTCCATTCATCACCCTTCCAGTCTTCAGGGCGCCCGCTACTCAAGCACTGTGTTCTCTTCACCTTGGATTTCCCGGTCCCAGGGGCGGCTGGTGACGCCACCCCATCTTGAACAGGATCCTGCAAAACAAAATCAAACCTAGGTGTCACAACTCCTCCTAATCCCAGACGGAACGCTCCTACGTGAGAATCAGGGAACGAGCAGTGTCGCTGAGGCAAATTGTATACAATCAGGCTGTACAGGGCCAGGTCACCGCGAGGGACTGTCTGGGGCCCGGGGGAGAGGCCGGGGCAGCACCGGGCTGGGGGCACCGGGGCGGGGGGGAGGCTGCCAAGCCCTCCACGATGCCCAGGCCCGTGCCCCAAACCGCGGCGCGACAAGGCCCGGCGGCGAGGGGGTGGGCCCCGCTCCCAGTCTGGCTGCCCGGCAGCGTTACCTCCATGGCAGCGGACCCGCAGCGGCCACGCGACCCCGCAGCCCCGCAGCCGCGCAGCCCGGCCGCCGCCGCCGCCGCCGCCGCCGCCGCTGCCTCCGCACTTCCGTCTGCGGCCGCCTCTGACGTACCTCGGCTGCAGGTTAAAGGTCGCGCTCTTCGGAGTGGCCCCACCCCCCGCGTCTCCATAGCGACAGCCCGGCGGCGCTTCCGCTTCCGCTCCCGCTCCTGCTCCGGGAGGCGGGTCCCCGCGTGCTCCGCCCCCGCTTCCGCTCCGCGGCCGCTGCCTCCTGGGGGAGGGTGGGTTTTCCCTGGGTCGGTGGGCGGGTTCGGCCTGTGGGGTTAGAATCCGGACACGGCCACTATTAGCTATAATTGAGGGCGTGATCCTTCAGGGCCTGGTTTTTCGTCTCCTAAATTCTGTGAGGATGACCGGGGTACCGCCCTGGGGGGCGGGCGCTCCCAGGAGGCCAGCGCCCCATATTTAGGGGCAGCTTCGGAGCGGCGGTCAGACCACGGAAGTCGGGGCGGGGGGGGCGGGGCTTCCTAGGCCGATGGTGGTCCAGCGGGGCGCCGTGTGAGCCCAGGCAGGGCGCCCGCGGGGCCGACGGCCGAGAGGAGGCCCCGGAGCTGTGCCCACGGGGCGGGGAGGCCTCCCGGACGTGGGGAGCGGAGCAGCGACGGGGGAGACACCAGGCAGGAGAAGAGAGCAAGGACCCTCATTCCCAAGGGCACGACCGCTAGAGGTGCTGCTGCAGTGGCCGGAGCTACCGTGGTGTCCCGCCTGCTGTCTTTGCTCAGGTGGTTTGCTGTCACGTCTCCTTTCCCATCACGTCGTCAACAACAAAGCTCATTACCTGGGTAGTTGGCATATGCAGCTTAGTTCCCTGGACTTCGGTAGGGCTATAGCAGTGTGTAGACGCAGCCTACGGCAGTATCGAATGAACGGTAGCTAATTATTACTATGTAAGGAGAGAGGTAACTAATAAAGAACGATTATAGCAGGCAGCGTAGCGGCCTCCCCAGCATCTGCTCCTCTGACAGCAGGACCCGGCCTTGGCGACTCAGGGATAGTGCCTGATGTAAGGTATACAGTCCGTGACATTTGGCATTTCTAGTTCGTATTTTGGTTAAGTGATAATGTTTCTCTCTTTGTCTGAACGTGATTGAAGAAGCCTACAGTCCCGATTGCTGTTGGTGGACATTTGCCACTGTCGATGTAGTTTCGGAATGTAGGTGAGGTTTGTGGGGTGAGGTCTAGAGCCAATGACCAAGAAAGAATTCTTGAGACCTCTTTGGTGCAGAATGGTGGTGTGATTAAAGCATTGGGACAGGACCGGTGAGCTGGAAGAGCAGCTGCCCCGGGGGTTGTGAGGGAGACTGATTTCATACTTGGGAGTTGAGGGAGGTAAGGAGAAGATAGGTTTCCAAAAGGGTTTTCAAATGCCAAAGAGGACCTACAAGATTCTGGAGACTTTGCCATCACCAAGTTAAAGGCTGTTTTAACAACCTTGGGAGCTTCCTGAGGAACGTCTCAACCACGCAGGAGTGGAGGTGGGGGTGGTTTAAAGGGTGTCAGCCTGTGCTTTGTCCTCAGCTAGCCTTCTGCTCCCTCATCACTATGATGGGATGCAGCTTGAGGACAAAATTGAAGATCAGGAAAAAGAACCAAGACAGTCACAGAAGAATGAAGCTGGAGTGTTGACCAATCCATAATGAACGAGTCAATAAACTGTCTTCATTATATGAGCCAGTTAGCATTGGGATTTACTGTTACTTGTAGCAGCAGTGTACATATCTTGGGAGGAAGTTTTTGCCAATTTGAGAAAAACACAAATTCTGTATTACTCCTATATTATTCTGCATTATTATTTCTGTATAATGAGCTACTCGAGAATGAATCCATATATCTGGGCATTGTGCGATGTTGTAAAATGAATGGCTTTCTTGGGGACTAGAAAAATAATCTCAGACGACTTTTCAAAAAACTAGAAACTAATGCCTAAAAGCCATGAAACACTTTAATGTTTTTATGGCAGCAAGTTAACTATTAAAGAAGAGTGAATAAATAGTTTGGCAGGTAGAATTAGAAAGACTCAAAGACTTTCAGCAGCCTTTGGAGAAAAAGAGGACTTTCTGATGCGCTAGATACAGCAGGCACTCTATGCCTGCTTAAACTTATAAACTTAATTGGATCTATTAGTTTGATGTAGAAAATGATCAGTGTGATGAGGGAGCTGAGGACAAAGTACAACCTGACACCCTGAAATCCACCCCACTCCCCACCCCCCCACCCCCCCCACTTCTTTTTTTTTTTTAATTTTTTTTTAATTTTTACTTATTTATGATAGTCACACAGAGAGAGAGAGAGAGAGAGAGAGAGGCAGAGACACAGGCAGAGGGAGAAGCAGGCTCCATGCACTGGGAGCCTGACGTGGGATTCGATCCCGGGACTCCAGGATCCTGCCCTGGGCCAAAGGCAGGCGCTAAACCGCTGCGCCACCCAGGGATCCCACCCCCCCCACTTCTGAGCGGTTATGTGTGGCATTCCTCCAGGAAGCTCCCAACTGTCTTAATGTTAATGCCTTGATAGAGGGGAAAACAACCTTGATAGTATCTTGTAGGTCTTCCTTAGCATGTGAAAATCCTTTTGAAACTTTCCTTTTCCTTACTTCCCCCAACTCCTATACTATCAGCCTCCCCTCACAACCCTGGGGCATCAGCTCTTCCTGCCCCCAGGTCCTGTCTCCTGTGCTTTAATCAAACCACCAAAGAAATCTCAAGAATTCTTTCTTGGTGGTTGGCTCCCTGCCTCACCCCACCAACCCTCACCTATATTTTAAAATTAAGTCAAATGGAATGGAACTTAAAGTCAATTTTTTCCAGGTTTTGAGTAAGCTTAGACCTGAAACTACAGTGATATTTCTTCTGTCTGTTAATATAAAAGAATCTATCTTTATTTTTCCCCTTCCAGTATGAGATCTGATCTAGGTTCATATTGCATTTAATTGTCATGTCTCTTTAGTCATCTTTAAACTGGAACATTTCCGCAGACATTTCTTGGTATTTTACAAAATTGACATTTTTGGTTAATTCTTTTCTATATTTAACTATATATAACTATAACTATATATAATTATATTTAAATATATATCTCCTTCAAACAACCAAGCTCAAAGATATGGAGAACAGATTGGTAGTTGCCAGAGACAGGAGGTGGGGAGTGGGTAAAATGGTAAAATGGGTAAAGGTGGTCAAAAGGTACAAACTTCCAGTTATAAGATATTATTTATCATGGGGATGTAATGTACAGAATGGTGACTATAGTTAATAATATTGTATTGCATATTTGAAAGTTTCTAAAAGAGTGGATCTTAAAAGTTCTCATCACAAGAAAAAAATTGTTTTTGTAACTATGTATGGTGATGGATGTTAAGGACACAATGGTGGATCCCTGGGTGGCGCAGTGGTTTGGCGCCTGCCTTTGGCCCAGGGCGCGATCCTGGAGACCGGGGATCGAATCCCACATCGGGCTCCCGGTGCATGGAGCCTGCTTCTCCCTCTGCCTGTGTCTCTGCCTCTCTCTCTCTCTCTGTGACTATCATAAATAAATAAAAATGAAAAAAAAAACAATATTACTATCATTTAAAAAAAAAAGGACACAATGGTGATCATTTCATAATATATACAAAAAGCAAATCATTATATTGTACGCCTGAAACTAATATATGTTATATGATTAGTGTCAGGTTTAATTCGATGGGTAGTGAAATAGAATAGAGAGGCCAGGCAAAAGTTGGTGGAAACAGGCTTTTAATGGGAAGCTCTCTTGAGCGAGATTCCCTGGCCTGCAGGGGAGGGAGGGCGGGGGGTGGGGAGGGTGGGGAGTATCGCCCAGACAAACCGCAGGGGGGTCTATAGAGAGTTTTCGGCGGGAAGATGGGGGCAGGGCGGCAAGGCGGCATTTTTGGGAGGTTGCTGGCCTGGGGTCGGCCGTTTCCCAACAATTAGAGTTATGTCTCATTTAAAAAAATAGAATTTAAGGCAGCCCAGGTGACTCAGCGGTTTAGCGCCGCCTTCAGCCCAGGGCGTGATCCTGGAGACCCGGGATCGAGTCCCACGTCGGCTCCCTGCATGGAGCCTGCTTCTCCCTCTGCTTGTGTGTATGTCTCTCTCTCTCTGTCTCTCATGAATAAATAAAATCTTTAAAAAATAAAAATAAAAGAAGAATTTTAAAAATTGACGTTTTTGGAGACTGTAGTTCTCACTTTTTATTTTATTTTTTAAAATTAGCATTCAGTAAAATTGACTTTTCTTTTTGCATATAGTTCTTTGAATTTTAATACATGTACAGACTTATGAATCACTGGGACACTCAGCCTGCAGAACAGCTTTACTATCTCTCAAAATTCCTTCCTACTACTCCACTGTAACCACATACTCCTCCCATTCCTAATCACTGGCAACCTCCATATTGATTCTTCATCATTATTGTTTTGTTGTTTCATGAATGTCATATTAATGGAAACATGCAGAATGAAACCGTTGAGACTGCCTTTTTTCTTAGCAAAATACAGTTGAGATTCATCCAAGTTGTTTCACTTAGCAATTTGTTCCCTTTTGTTGCTAAAATTCATTATATGGATATACCATAATTTTTTATCCATAGGGTACATACCTAGAAGTTGCATTTGCTGGCTTCTATGGTAAGCATATGCTTAACTCTTTAAGAAACTGCCACGCTCTCATCCTGATCATTTCATAGGACGTGGCAGAGAAGAAATGATTTTTTTCTTGGGACAGCCACATTTAGTGACCAACTGCCTTAGTAAGGTATGCAGACCATGATATGAGGGAAATGGTCAAAAACCTTTTCCTTTTTTTTTAAGATTTTATTTATTCATGAGAGATACACAGAGAGAGGCAGAGACACAGGCAGAGGGAGAAGCAGGCTCCATGCAGGGAGCCCGATGTGGGACTCGATCCTGGGACTCGATCTTGGGATTCCAGAATCAGGCCCTGGGCTGAAGGCAGGCACCAAACTGCTGAGCCACCCAGGGATCCCCAAGGTCAAAAACCTTTTCGAGTTGATTTGTATGGAGGCTGTTTCAGTGTTTAAGGATAGATACCAAATACCTGTGGATGGCAGGAAGTATGGAAGATCCATTGAATACCTGGTCAGCCCATTGTTAAATAAGCTTTTTTGATAAATGATGTCTATGGTCAAGTTCTAAATTGTCCAGAAAACCAAACACACAATACATAGTGATCTCAGGGTCACAATAGAGTGACTGTGGTTGGCTGGTTACGCTGAAACAACAGCACCATAACCTTAAAAATTGTCATCTGTGATGAGGCAGCTTCAAGAAATAGCCTGAGGTGTGGAGGGGGTGGGGTGGGGATGTTAAGTGTCAGTCAGCCAGGAGACAGCGTGCCAACTTTGGACAGCAGTCACAGGTTTGGAATGCAGAGGCAGCCTGCACAGACGCAGAGCCCTTCCCTCTGCCTTTTCTGTGATGGTGGATGTGTTGTCATGTCTGGTATGATGATGGCTCCAGAGCAGTGCAGGCCCATTAGCAGCTGGATTCTGAGCAATCTCACCAGAGAATGGCTCTTTATGTGGGCTTCTCCATGAAGGCCCCACAAAGTTCAGTCAGTAGCTGTCATTTTTTCCTCTTAGTTCATGGCCTCAAAAAGGGGTGTCTTTCATTCGCCAATCTAAAGTTTTCAAAGTGGCAGACCAGAGATATCTAGGCCGCTGGCAAAAGCCCAAGGGTCAGCAAACATAGAGCAGGAGCTCTGAGAAGAACCTTGAGTTCTGTCCTCTGGGTGGAGATGCCATGTCCATTTTTTTTTTCATGTCCATTTTTGGTGTTGCAGTGCTGGCATTGAGGCTGAACAGTGGCGGTAGTCCAGTGGAAACCACTGAGTTTTAGCTTAGCCAAACCACCCTCAGGATTTAGGGGAGTCTGTGAATGGAGGGCCCAATGAACCAGTAAAATAGTTCACATGACTGAGTGGATGGCAAAATTTTCCTCAGAGAGATAGCTGCCTCTTTTTTTCCATGATTCTGTGAAGCCTGGATGTCTGCGGGGCCAGGCTGGCTGTGTTCTTGAACATACTATTTACATTTGATAAAGTAGCAAGGTTTTGTGAGCCCTGTTCATATTTTCAGTCCTAGGGTTTGAGTCATCCCAAAATGGGAATATTGAGCCAGAGATTTATAAGGCTTACGTGAATCAGTCATTCAATTTTGACCACAGCTCTGTAGCAAGCTAATAGCTGCTTTTCAGAAGGAGTGTACCTGGTAACCCTGACAGGGAGGTACTGAGTTCAAACCCCCAGAGGTACCTCCACATGGAGGCTGCTTCCCTTACCCAGAAGTTCTTGTCAACAAAATCATCAGCCACAGAGACTTTTGGCTCAAAGGGGTTATTAGAGATATGGAGCCCCTAAGGCAGCAAGTGTGTCACAGTGTGCTATACAGCTTCCGATGAAGTCTGTTGTTTTGAACCACATTCCAAAGATATCAGTTTATGGGTTAGCCAGGATGAAGGACCAGGTAAGGCCAACATGAAGCAGGTACTATCCCCAGCACCCAAAGAGCCCAATAAGGAAGGCTTCCACTTTGGGAAGAGAGGCAAGGAGACAGCAGTTTTTCCTTGACTTTCAGAGTGATTGAGCCCTGTTGAGTCTGTTTAGTTGATTCATAGTTCCAAGAAACTTTACTTGTTGTCAGGCCCCTGACTCCTATTGGGGTTTACCAGCTTTCCCTATGGGAAGGGATGTGTTACTCTCCATCAGGGCCATTGAAACTGAGGCTTCCTACTGGCCAACCACCAAATGCACATCATCTCTATAGGGTATGCTTTTGGACATGAGAGGGGGAGGCATTTGCATTAATTCCTAAGGCACCCACTGGTAGCAAATAGAAGAGTTTGTCCCACTAGTCCTTCTTATGTGAGGTTCTTTCTTATTGGGAAGATGCCCTCTGGCACTTGGGGGTTGAGGAAGCACCAGCATGCAACCCATCAGTTCCTATATAACATTCAAATGTAGAAACAGTAGTAGTTGAATCAACTAAAAAGGCCCCTCCCATAAGATCACTTTAGCTTCCTTTCTGCATGATGAACCATGTCTAGACCATCAGTGGATGTGGCTGCTCCCTCCTTACAAGGGTCCAGGTTGCTCCCTCCTTATAAGAGTCCAGATAGGATGATCATAAAAATTTGAGTCTCTTATTCTTGAGGTTTCCTAACATATTCAGGTAGATACATATAGACTTACATGTTCCTCTTGCAGAGAGGCAGACCTTTGCCCAAACCCTAGTCTTTTTGTTTTGTTTTGTTTTGTTTTTAAAGCCTCTGGGTAGAAGGAATGGATAGGAAGAGAAGGATTAGGGATGAGAAGGGAAAGAGCAGCTGTATGCCAGTAAACAAGGCTTTAAATTACATTTTGTTCTAAACAGAGTGGTGGCTGCTTGGAGCTGAACCAAATGAACATCTAATGTTTTTGATCCTCTAAAAGCTCTAGATCCTCATTGCTGACACCATTTGTTTCAGCTGTACAAGATCTTTAAAAAGACAGTCCAGATCAAAAACTGAGAGCCTTTGCCTGAAAGATGCACAAAAAATGTAGGAAATCCGAGCAGAATTGCCTCTCTTTTTTTCCTTTCTTTTTTAAAAAGTTGTCTGTATATTGCAAAGTGGGGCTTGAACTCATGACCCCAAGATCAAGAGTCTCATACTCCTGACTGAGCTAGTGAGGCACCCCAGCATTGCCTCTTAACATTTTATATCTTATGCACTTTCTAACTCACTTATTAGTTTTAGAAGGTTTTTTGTGAATTTTTTTCCCCTTGGATTTTTTACATAAAAAATCATGTCATCTGAGAATAGGGACAATTTTGTACATTCCTTTTTAGAAATGTGCCTTTTTTTTTTTCTTATAGCACAGCCTAAGACTTGTAGTACTGTGTCAAATAGGAGTGTGAGAGTATACACTCTTGCCTCAACCCAACTTAAGTGGAGCAACATTCAGTCTTTGAACATTAAGTATGTTAGCTATCGGTTTTATGTGGATGCCCTTTATCAACCCTGTATACATGTAATAATAATAATAATAACAACCCCTGTTTTAAAAAAAATTTTTTTTAAAGATTTTATTTATTGATTCATAAGAGATACACAGAGAGAGATTGAGAGAGAGAGATTGAGAGAGAGAGGCAGAGACACAAGCAGAGGGAGAAGCAGGCTCCATGCAGGGAGCCTGACATGGGACTTGATCCCAGGTCCCCAGGATCAACACCCTGGGCTGAAGGCGGCGCTAAACCACTGAGCCACCTGGGCTGCCCCAACCCCCTCTGTTTTTAAAACACCATATGCCTTTATTATAAAAATAAAATTTAAGTCTGGTGAAATTAAAAATATGGTTTTCCTTAGTCCCCTATTCTTCTTTTTTTAATTTTAAAAGATTCTTATTTATTTATTTGAGAGACAGAATACAGAAGCAGAAGGAAGAACAGAAGGGAGGGAAAGAGAGAATCTCAAGCAGACTCCCTGCTGAGCACAGAACCTGAAAGAGAGCCCTGTTTCACAACCCTGAGATCATGACCTGAGCCAAAATCAAGAGTCAGATGTTGAATTGACAGAGCAACCCAGGTGCCCCATGTTCACATTTGCTAGATTTCTTAACAAAATATTCTTTTTAGAGTTTGATTGTTTGATTCAGAATGTTAAGACCCATACACTGCAATTGAATTTATATATCTCTTAAGTCTCTTAATCTAAGGGCCTTCTTATCTCTTCCTTTTTCCTTTCAATTATTAAAGAAATAGTGATTTATCTTAAACAGTTTCTTACATTTGGATTTCTCTGATTGTGTCCCATTTACCATATTTCTTTTCCCACTCTATTTGCTATAAATTACTGGATAAATTTAAAGGCTTGGGTGGCTCAGCAGTTTGGTGCCTGCCTTCGGCCCAGGGTGTGATCCTGGAATCCCAGGATCGAGTCCCGCATCGAGCTCCCTGAATGGAGCCTGCTTCTCCCTCTGCTTGTGTCTCTGCCTCTCTCTCTTGCTGTGTCTCTCATGAATAAATAAATAAAATCTTTAAAAAATAAAGGCTTGATCAGACTCTGATTTGTGTGTGTGTGCACGTGTATGTGAAGAGTACTTGATAAAGGGATGTTATGTACTTCCATCAGGAGATATATAAAATCTGTTTCTTGTGATGTGAGCAGTCATTGATGATCATTGACTAGATCATGAGGAGTTGCAAAATGGTGATGTTCTGATCTTATCATGCTTCAATTTGTTAGCTGAAGTTTCTAATTTCCTCTTGGGATGCCTGGGTGACTTAGTGGTTGAGTGTCTGCCTTCAGCCAGGGCATGATCCTGAGTTCCCGGGATCGAGTCCCATATTGGACTCCTTGCATGGAGCCTGCTTCTTTCTGTCTCTGCCTCTCTCTGTGTGTCTCTCATGAATAAGTAAATAAAATCCTTTAAAAAAAAAAAAGAAGAAGAAGAAACTTCCTCTCATTAAATATTTTGTTATCCTGAGGATAAATGTTTGATTCTCATTTATTTACTAGTTTTCACAGCAATGGATTTAATCCCAAATTGACCAATTATGTATTTTTCCACTTGTAATCATTTAACATTAATTTGAAAATGGTTGATGGGAGCATCTAGGTGGCACAGTTGGTTAAGTGTCTGACTCTTAGTTTTGACTCAGGTCATGATCTTGGGGATGTGGAATTGAGTCCTGGGTTGGGCTCCATGCTCAGCATGGAGTCTGCTTAAGACTCTTTCTCCTTCTCCCTCTGCCCTTGTCACCCTCTCTCTCTCTCAAATAAATAAATCTTTTAAAAAAAGGTTATGAATTTCAATCTATTGTAGCTCTTATTCTTTCTGAGGTTCAAATTGTCCCATTTTTGGTTTATGGGAGCCCCTTCAAGTTGGCTGTATAGTTGGCCATGTCTTTTAACACAGATATTTGGTGCTTAGCTCTCCAGGTTGGATGGTACCTCAGAGGTCAGCTGGTTTAATCTCCATTTCCGCTCCATTGTACTCATTTCTGCTTGCCATTCATGGAGCCTTCCTGAGGTGCCCTAATTATGTACTTATGGCTAACTTCCTTCTTGTGTTAAATCATTCTATTCTTTTTTTTTTTTTTAAGATTTTTAATTTATTTATTCATGACAGATTCACAGAGAGAGAGAGAGAGAGGCAGAGACAGAAGCAGGCTGCATGCAGGGAGCCTGATGTGGGACTCGATCCCGGGACTCCAGGATCACACCCTGGGCCAAAGACCGTGCTAAACCACTGGGCCACAGGGGCTGCCCAAATCATTCTATTCTTTTTTAACTCTTCTAATCTAATCTACTTTTCAAATTTTGTTCCTTATAGCTGAAGACAAACAGCATCATCTCTATAGGTAAATCACTTGCAATAAAATAGCAAGTTAATGAGATACTGTGCTCACACCAATCCTGTAGAGGTTGTCCAGGGAAACAGAGCAAGAAATAGTTACATTCCAGGAATGCAGCTGTATGAATAGCTACAGAAGAATTGATGTTGCTATAGCAGAATAGCAACCTGTTTTTCTCATGTTGGACACCAAAAAAAGACTTCTTTTCTTCCTTTTGATCCTCCGTCCCTCATCCTGTCCTCTCTTGGCATTGGGTTGAGTAACACTATCTATAAATTGTAGGTCAGGTAGAGCAGCATGGAACCCTCAGGGAACTGAGGGTCAGTGTGTCCTTAACAATGTCCCCAGGCCACCTAGCAACTGAATACTTCACTCAGTTCCAGTTCCCTGCCATCTGTCTTTCTGGATATCATTTGTGTAAGAATTTTATTTTCTGAGATGATAGAGATGGGCATAATGTCCTTGACCATCTGATAGCTTTTGCCCTTGTTCTTCTGAAGGAAAAAATTCTTTTATTTCTTATCTCACTAGTTACAGTGAGCACTGAAATTCCCAAAATATATTTATCATCTTTTTTACTTTCTTAAGTGAACTAAAGAATATTTATGAATTGATTGTGAGCTCTCTGAGGTCTCCTGATACTCTAAGTCCATAGTAAACATATACTTAGATTTTAGAAAAATAATCTTTAAATTTCACATTCTTTGGACTGATGAATTCATGTTTTTAAGACATATAATAGCATAATGAGACTAACCATGACCAGTTTAATAATGTACTTCTTTTTAGTTATACAGGTAACTTGAGTTCATTGTTGGACATCTGGAAAATACAGGAAAATCTCAAAAAGAAAATAAAAATCACCTTGAAGGGATGCTTGGGTGGCTTAGCGGTTGAGTGTCTGTCTGCCTTTGGCCCAGGATTGAGTCCCACCCAGATCAGGCTCCTTGCAGGGAGCCTCCTTCTCCCTCTTCCTGTGTTTCTCATGAATAAATAAAATCTTTTAAAAAAAATCACCTTCAGCATGTCATAGAAATAGAAAATAGGGGGACACATGGATGGCTCAGAGGTTGAGCATCTGCCTTTGGCCCAAGGCGTGATCCCTAGGTCTGGGATCGAGTCCCATATCAGGCTCCCTGTGGGGAGCTTGCTTCTCCCTCTGCCTATGTCTCTGCCTCTCTCTCTGTGTTTCTTATGAATAAATAAAATCTTAAAAAAAAAAAAAGAAAAAATATAGAGACAGTTGTCATTGTGTTTATCAATAATACATACTATGTTACTGGGCACATTGTATGCTAATGGAGACTGCTTTGTGTCAACCAGCATTATTCATATAATAAAATTTGAGGATGTTGAAAGGCCCTGCCTAAGTAAGTATATCTTCTTCATCAGTTGGCATGGTGCCACCATTTCCTCCTTGTATGATTTAAATGAGAAAGGTGGGGTGTTATTTCCAGAAAGGCCTCATTACAATACACCGGTTATTTAGGGTTCTGAGTGACATTTGATCTTTTGTTCTTAGTACATTGGCAGGTTTTAGTTCAGGAAATTAGTTCTTGGCTCATTAGAGCATCAGCTATATTTGTTAAAGTATGAATCTTGCTCACTTATTTATAAAGGGGCATAAGAAATTAAGGCCAGAGTTTAAGGTATTGGTTAAAGGCTATATAATGGCTAGTGGGAGAATTGGGACCAAAACTGAGGATTCTTTTTTTAATTAGAAAAAAACCTATTTATTTTTAAAACTCCAGTATAGGGTATCCCTGGGTGGCTCAGTGGTTTAGTGCCTGCCTTGAGCCTAGGACGTGATCCTGGAGTCCCGGGATCCAGTCCCACATCAGGCTTCCTGCATGGAGCCTGCTTATCCCTCTGCCTGTGTCTCTGCTTCTCTCTCTCTCTCTCTGTATCTCTCATGAATAAATAAATAAAATCTTTAAAAAATAATAAAATTCCAGTATAATTAATGTACAGTGTTGTATTAATTTCTAGTGTACAATATAGTGATTGAACAATTCTATACATTACTCAGTGCTCATTACAATAAATATACTCTTAATTCCCATCCCCTATTTCACCCATCCCCCTCACCTCCTCTCTGATAACCATCTGTTCTCTTTAATTGTTTTTTGGTTTGTCTCTTTTTTCTTTGATCATTTGTTTTGTTTCTTAAATTCTATATATGAGTGAGATCACATATTTGTCTTTCTCTGGCTTGCTTCACTTCACATTATACTCTAGATCCATCCATTTGTTGCAAATGGCAAGATTTCATTCCTTCTTATGGCTGAATAATATTCTCTTCTATATATGTACACATCTTTATCCATCTATAGATGGACACTTGGGCTGCTTCCATATTTTTGCTATTGAAAATAATGCTATGAACTAGTGTTTTCATATTCTCTGGATAAATAGTGGCAGAATCACTGAATCACAGGTTAATTCTATTTTTAATATTTTGAGGAACCTGCATACTCTCTTCCATAGTGGCTGCACCAGTTTGCATTCCCACCAAAAGTGCACAAGGGTTCCTTTTTTCCCCATTCTCACCGACACCTACTGTTTCTTGTATTTTTTATTTTAGCCATTCTTAGTGTGAGGTGATACCTCATTGTAGTTTTGATTTGTGTTTCCCAGATGATAAGGGATGTTGAGCATCTTTTCATGTATCTATTAGCCATCTGGATGTCTTCTTTGGAGAAATCTATTCATGTATTCTACCCATTTTTAAATTGGATTGTTTGTTTTTTGGGTGTTGAATTTTATAAGTTTTTTTTTTTTTTTAATTTTGGATACTAACCCTCTATCAGATATGTCATTTGCAAATGTCTTCTCCCATTCCATAGGTTGCCTTTTGGTTTTGTTGATTGTTTCCTTTGCTGGCAGAAGCTTTTTATCTTGATGAAGTCCCAATAGTCCCTTGCCTCAGGAAACAAGTCTAGAAAAAATGTTGCTATGTCTGATGTCAGAGAAATTACTGCCTGTGCTTTATTCTAGCATTTTTATTGTCTTGGGTCTCACATTTACGTCCTCGATCCATATTGAGATTATTCTGTGTATGATGTAAGAAAGTGGTCCAGTTTCATTCTTTTGCAGATAGGTGTACAGTTTTCCCAACACCATTTGTTGAAGAGACGGTCATTTTCCCATTGCATATTCTTTAGTGCTTGTTGCAGATTAATTGATCATATAATTGTGGGTTTACTTCTGAGTTTTCTATTCTGTTTCACTGATCTGTGTTTATTTTTATGCCAGTGCCATATTGTTTTGATTGCTACAACTTTGTAATATACCTTAAAATCTGGTATTATGATACCTCCAGTTTTGTTCTTTTCAAGACTGCTTTGGCTATTTAGGGTCTTTTGTGGGTCCATACAAATTTTTAGGATTGTTTGTTCTAGTTGTGTGAAAAATGCTGTTGGTATTTTGATAGAGATTGCATTAAATTTGTAGATTACTTTGGGTAGTATCAGCATTTTAACAATATTTGTTCTCCCAATCTATGAACATGGAATATCTTTTCATTTATTTTAGAACTGATGATTCTTGACCTTGAGTGTAATACTTTCTCCTCCATGATACAAAAATACTAATACCTATATATTATATTATAGAGTCACATGAACATACTCTATAGCCATATTAATTAAAATAATTAAGTAAAATTTTATTTATTTTTTAAAAAAGATTTATTTATTTATTCATGAGAGACAGAGAGAGGCGGAGACTCAGGCAGAGGGAGAAGTAGGCTCCCTGTGGGATCCCGTGTGAGGCTAATAATCCAAAATAAAGGTGCCGACAAGGTTGGTTTCTTCAGAGGGCCATGAGGGAAGGATATATCCAGGCCTTTCTCCTTAACTTGTAGATAGCCAGCTTCTCCCTTAGTCTCTTCACATTGTGTTCCCTGTGTGTATGCCTCTGTGGCCACATTTTCCCTTTTTATAAGGACACCCATCATATTGCCGCAGGGCCCACCCTAGTAACCTAATTTAACTTGATTACCTCTGTTAAGACCCTTTCTCCAAATAAGGCACATTCTGAGGTTCTGGGGTTAGGACTTTAACATGTGAATTTGTTAGGAGATATAGTCAGTCTATAGCAATTATCATCTTAGAAAGGCACATATAACAAACTCTAAAAGCTAGGAGATTCAGGAAAGTTGTGTCTCTAAGGAAAAAGAGGATGAAGTAGAGGTTATGATGGGAGAAGGCAGTGGTAATAAAGCTGAATTATTGAGGACAGAGTAGGGACAGGCAGGCCCTGGGGCAAGCTACTAGTTAACACTCCCAAAGAGAAGCACTTTCTACTCCATAATTGATTGTTTTGGGCTTTTCAGATTTAAGAAGAGAGTTGCAACAATGGTGCAAAGAGTTCCTGTAGATCCTTCACCTTGATTAACAATTTACCACATTTGCTTTATCATTATCTCTCTGAGTGTATACATATTATTTTTGTAAACCATTGAGAGTAAGTTGCAGATGTCATGCCTCCTTTTTCCTATATACCTCAGTGATTCCTTAAAACAAAGATACTGTCATATAAAATTACAATTGGGAAATCAACATTGATAGTTTTTTTTTTTTAACATTGATAGTTTTATATAATCCACAGATCTTATTTAGATCTTACCAATTGACCCAACCCAATGTCCTTAGTAGTGTCAACCAAGAAAAGGAGGCAAAACTGAAAAAGGACCAAGGCCTTTATTTGGGGCCTCAGAATTACAATTTTGAGGAGCATAGATTCCAGAATAACCAGAAAAAAGTATCTTATCTGGGAAAAGCAAGATGTTTATATGACGAAATAAGGAAGGAGTAATTTAAAGGAAAGAAGAAAAAACCTGCTAATTTATCCTGATCAGTTGAGCCCCTTCCAGTTACTATCCTGTTGATTATTTTATTTACACTATCAAAAAAACCTGTTCCTGGTATATTTTAATTCATTCTATTGTCTTCATATGACCTGAATCTGGTTGCTCTGCTGAAATTTTATGAGCAACTGCTTGTAAAATTGTTATGGCTTCTGGTTCAGTTCAAAAGTTCACTAGTTGAGGAGGAAATGGAGCTTCAAAATGGAGTCTCTTATGTGTGGAAATTTTATACAGTTCTGTAATAGCAAAAGGAAAAAACTTTTTGTGCTCTAGGGTCCAATGCACTTAGTTGTTATACTCTATACATCTAAATAATTCCTTACTTTGTATCTTTAATGACCTTGACATTTTTGAAGATTACAAGCTAGTATTTTGTAGGATCTTTCTGAATTTGGATTTTAGGTTGTGCAGTTTTGCCAGGAATACCAATGGAGCCATGTAGTATCATACTGTTGATCATATACTGTTGGTAAGTCTCTTTACTGGTGATATTAATTTTGACCATTTGGTTAAGGTAGAGTCTACTGGATTTCTTCACTGTGAAGTTACTATTTTTCCCTTTGTAATTATTAAATGTCCTGTGGGAGATGCTTTGAAACTATGTAAGTGTCCTGTGTCTCATTGAATTCTCACCCACTGGGGATTCTTGTTTGAAACACTTAATACTTTTATGGCAAGTTTCTAATCCCATTGTTCTTCCTGTAGTTTCTTAGGCATTCTACCACTTCCATTATTTATTTATTTATTTATTTATTTATTTATTTATTTATTTATTTATTTATTTATAAATTTAATTTGTTCATGAGAGAGAGAGAGAGAGAGGCAGAAACTCAGGCAGAGGGAGAAACAGGCTCCATGCAGGGAGCCCGAAGTGGGACTCGATCTCAGGTCTCCAGGATCAGGCCCTGGGCTGAAGGTGGCACTAAACCGCTGAGCCTCCTGGGCTGCCCCTATTTACTAATTTAATTTGATTTATTTCTTACACTGCAGATTCATGGATTCTTTTTTTTTTTAATTCTATGGGTTAGAATTCAATATTAATATTATTTATTTTGATGCTTGAATTGTACTAGATTTGATCAGTGGGAAAATTTTCAAACCAATTCCTATGTTCTCTTGACATGTCCTTATCATTGTTCTGTTGCAAAAATCTATTCTGGACATTATACTTTCCCTGCTCTAGTCCTGGAACCATTTCTCTGAGGAACCTTTGTTCCTTTTAGTGGAGTATGGCGTTTAGCAACCAGGATCTGGGGAAACAGTGTAGTCATTGCTACCGGGTGTTATTGCTTCTAGATCCTCTCAGCAGTGAGAACTAGGGCATATACATGTGTGTGTATGCTTGTGTGTGCGTGTGTGTATATATACACACACGCACACACTGGTGCATATATGTGTGTACATTGTGGTATACAGAATAATGGTTCCCCAAAGATGTCTACACCCTAACCCTGGAATCTCTGAATATATTACCTTGTATTCAGAAGAAACTTTACAGATGAAATTCAAGATCTTGAGATAGTAGAATTACTCTACGTTATCTGAGGGGGCCTGGTGTAATCACCAGGTATTTATTTATTTATTTATTTATTTATTTATTTATTTATTTATTTATTTATTTTTAAAGATTTTATTTATTTATTCATGAGAGACACACAGAGAGAGGCAGAGACATAGGTAGAGGGAGAAGCAGGTGCCCTTCTGGGAACCTGATGTGGGACTTGATCCTAGGATCCCTGGATCACCACCTGAGCTGAAGGCAGGTGCTCAACCACTGAGCCACACAGGTGCCCTCACTAGGTCTTTATAAGAGGGATGTAAGAAGTCAGGGAAAAGAGAAGATGCTGTGTTGCCAGCTTTGAAGATGGATGAAGAAGACTCTGGTCCAAGAAGCAGAGGTGACCTTTGGAAGCTGGAAAAGGTAAGGAAACAGATTCTCCATGAAGTCTAGAAGGTGCTGCTAACACCTTGATTTTAGGTTTTTCACCTGCAAAATTGTAAGAGAGTACATTTACTTTCTACTATAAATTTGTGATAATTTGTTACAACAGCAATAGGAAACTAACACAGAGCTAGGGAATATATGTATATGTCTACATATGCATATATCTATAAATACATGTATTCATACATATATACATTGATACATATCTTTATCTTTTTAGTGAAAACTGAATTCATATGAATACATTAAATTCCCTTTCAACACCACAGGACTCATTCTGGATTTCTCTTTTTCACTTTTGTAACGTTCTTCTCTCATAGTGAATAACCTGGTCTCAGTACCTAACATATATTTAGATTCTTGCTCTTTAATAGAATTAAGATAACGTGGTTGCAGAATTTCTAACACATACTACTGTAGGAAATAAGCCTACTACATAGACAAAATATTATGTTCAGAGGTTACTTGGGTCACTTCTTTTCATCAGTGTGGTTTTATTATTCATTTGAGATATGGTTAGACTAATTTGTTTCTATTACATTTTATTTTCCCATCCATGTGAAACATTAACGTAGTTCTGAAAGTCAGAACTCTTAAAAAAAGATATACTCAGTGTGATAGTTAATTTTATGTCAACTTGATTAGATCATGGGATACCCAGATATTTGGCTAAAAGTTGTTTCTGAGTGGTTCTGTGAGGATGTTTACAAATGAAATCATCATTTGAATTGGGGGACTCACTAAAGCACTTTGCCCTCCCTGATGCCAGTAGAGATCTTCCAATCTGTTGAGGGCTTGAATAGAATAAAAAAGATAGAGGAAAGAAAATTTTAGCCTTTCCTGCCTGACTGCTTGAGTGGAACACTGATCTCCTGGCCCAGCACTCCTGGTTTTCAGGCCTTCTGACCCAGACTAGAATCTCTACCATCATCTATCCTATTAACATCTGGCATTAGTGGGGTATATTTGTTATCATTGATGAACTAATATTGATATTATTATTAACTAAAGTCCATAGTTTATATTAGGGTTTTCTCTTTGTGTTGTATGTTCTATGAATTTTGACAAGTGTATAATGAAATTTATCTACTGATATAGGGTCATACAGAATAGTTTCACTGCCTTAAAAATCCCCTGTGCTCCATGTATTTCTCTCTCCTCCCTTCTTCCAAATCCTTGCAACTACTGCTCTTTTTACTTTCTCCACAGTCTTGACTTTCTTATACATTTTCAAGTGCCCTTAGTCCCCTGCTTTTTAATTTAACTTTTTACTAACTGCTTTGTCAGTTTCTAATGGCATCCCTTAACTCTAACCTCTTACTTGTATAACAATCAATGTGTTACTTTGTTATTTGAATGGTAGACTTATTATAGAAAATATCATGGAGTCTGAATTACTCATGACCCTTTGTATGCACATATTAGATATCTGATGAAAACTGTATTAAGCTCCGAAAGCTTGAGAGAAAGGTTTTATTGGGTCACATAATCAGCCTGTAAGAAGAATAGAGATGGAGCGGGCCTTGGTGATCTCTATAACTAGGGATTGGAATTGTTGTGGAAGTATATTGCAGAACAAAGAGGAGGATATACTTAGTTACAAGATTCAGAGTTCATAAATTAAAAACAAATTGCTACTCAGAAAGGCACAGCTTATTCTGATATTAAGACCTATAAAGTAATGTTTATATGGATCCTCGTGAAGCCTGGTGATCCCCATGAAGCACAGGGCTCTCAACAACATTCCTCAAACAAATAGATCTGATTTCTTATGATTTTCATTAAACACTGTTCTATAACAAGCTAAGATGATGTATTCTAGGTCTTCTGGCTAGATGGAAGATGAAATTTAGAATACTTAATACAATAGCACTTCTTGGCTTGGATTCTGACCACAATCTGAAGCAGTGTAGCATGCTACTGTAAGGTCACATTATCGTTCCCATGTCAAATTGTTCCAGAAGGACAGTTTTTAGTATTTGCAGAAAGAGTTTTTATCTTGTCTCATAGCAAGTCAAAGCCAACACAGCAGATGCATTTTCACTGTATTCCATCCAAGAGTGCTCTCAAGCAGTAGCACTGTAGCCAGACTCACCCCTCCGTCCCCCGTAGGAAATCTGGATTTAAATGTGACATAAAGATGGAGCTTCTTTCTTTTCTCTACCCTTCTCTTAAGAAGACAGAGTTTAAACAGCATAGACATAGAGTTTATTGACATAGACAGAGTTTATTATCAAAACAACAGTGGCCTTTTAGAAACATAGCTAGATGGGGCTCAGTGTTCTCAGATCTCCCCTTTAGCTTCCCATTTCACTTAGATAAATCCAAAGTTGTGACGGTGGTTTTTGGGGACCTACATGATCTGACTCCCAGTTAGCTCTGTGGCGTTAGTTCTCATTGCTCTTTTTCTGCCCATTTGTACTGGCTATTTCTTCTAAACTGAGCACTTTTTGTTTTGTATGCACTTGGCTTACCCCTTATCTCCTTCAGATCTTTCCTGATATGTATCTTCTCAGTGAGGCCTTCTATGGCCACATGATTTAGTATTTCAGCTCTGCATTACTTCTTGTACGCTATATTTTGCTGGTTTTCAAATTTTTCAAACCTCAATTCATAGTAAGAAATGCATTTTATACCTGATAAAATAGGTATGCACTTATGTACATAAACACAGATAAAAAGTTCAAAAGATTCCAGACCAATGCTTACTATTGCCATGTGCAAAGTACTTGATATTTTATCATCTATGACATAGATCACTGACAGAAAATATTCTTGTCTTTTTCATGGTTATATCTCTAGTGCCTAGAATAAATAGTGCCTTGCATATAGTAGGCATTTAATAAGTATTTGTTGAATGAAATGAATGAATAATAAGCTAGGAGAGAAAGAGCACCAGACGTACAGTGGGTTCAGCAATATAATCATGGGTATTTTTTTTAAGATTTTACTTTTTTATTTTTTAAAGATTTATTTACTTATTTATTCATGAGAGACACACACACACACAGAGGCAGAGACACAGGCAGAGGGAGAAGCAGGCTCCTCTCAGGAAACCTCATGTGGGACTCAATCCTGGATCCCAGGATCAGGCCCTGAGCCAAAGGTCGACGCTCAACCACTGAGCCACTCAGGCATCCGTTAAGATTTTATTTTTAAGTAATCTCTATACCCAACATGGGGGGTGCACCTACCTCCCTGAGATCAAAAGTCACACACTTTACTAACTGAGCCAGCCAGGTACCCCAGTCGTGGCTTTAACTGGGGAAAGGAATCAGCCATCTCTATAGAAATGAGGTTGCCCACCCTCTGGAGACTGAGGAACTGAGGGCCTCTGCAATATTGTAATAATATTTGAGTCTAGAGTGTTGCTACTTCCAGTGGCACAGAGACTGAACCATAATTTGTGACCTTCTAAGTTAACTGACTGTGTTAGGAACACACTGTAATCTGTGCAAACTGACCTGCCTTTTATGCTTCATGTATTTTCCCTAGGGTTTTCTCCTTTTTTAAACTTTGAGATTTTTCCTGAACTCTTTGTGAAGAGTTCTTTTTAAAATAAGGCTTGTCTTAGCTATAATCAGGAAAAGCAAAGGAAGAATTTTTGGCAAGCAGTTGAAGCAGACTATGAAGGGAAGGGGAAGTTCCTGGAGCATTGTAGTTGTGGCAGTGGGAAGCAGAGTGATAAATCCTCATGGGAAGAGGGGGACCCAGGGTAGAGAATTAAGGCTTTTGGTCAGTTTCTTTTTGGTTATTGGAGAATCTCATTCCAGGACTAAAGGCATGGAAGTTTTGTATTTTATTAAGTGAAGCTACATTATTTGTACCTTTGCTTCTATATGACTTATTTTTCTAGACCTTTATCTTTCAGGCTCTTGTAGTTTTTTATGAGTTGTCAATCTCCCTTTTAAAAGGGTGCCAGCAATCACCTCTATAGTGAACAGCTTTTAAAAGCTAGTGCTTCTTTCTAAAGAAGATGTCAGGCATGCTTACTGATCATTATGAAGAAATGAGGCTTTTTAAGCTCAGGTCCTCACTGTAATACAGCCCACCACTAAGAATTTATCTTTATACTGTCCTATATGAATTGGGGGTTTAGAGAAGTGCTGCTACTTTTAGATATTGCCATTGTTGTAAATTTAAAAAGTCCTTGGACTCTGACCTAGGAGCCTGCTGTCAGCATCTGTATAACTACAAGTAAGGTAAAATCACAAACCCTCAGTTCTTGAGATATGGAATTCAAATCCTTTCTGCCCCACTCTAACGTTAGCCATGATGCAGACACTGGCATCATGCAGGCTTCAACCACCTCTGCCAAGTACAGACTGACAGCATGTTGCCAGGCCTGTGCTGTTACACTACTCACTTTGTGCCCTAAAAGTTCTCTGCAGCCCTCTTGTGAGAACCTACTCAGTGCATAGGCATGTAGAGCAGGGTAGTACAGGAAAGCAAACACTCATGGAGCCATCCTTCCATACAGAAGGATGATATTTTCACTTACTGAATTGTCAAAGACTGTGGAAAGAGCAGGATTGGGGGAAGATCAGGAATTTTGTTAATTAGTTAACTAATTGAATTGGAAAATCCAAAGATAGATATAGTCTCTTCTCTCAAGCAAAAGTAGGGGAAATAGAAACCATTCAGAAACATTAGTAATTGTGTAGGATATTTGTAAGTGCCATTGAAATTAAAAGGGAGAGGTCAAAATAGTATCTAGACCCCTACTGGAAAATACGTTGAGAGCATTTATAGTTTAATTTCAATAAAGTGAGAGGCAAGGTCATCTGCTTCCAGTAACTTTGAGCCTTTAAAAGAGTGGAAAATGTTTGAACCAGTTGCTGAAGGAAGTTTGATAGGAGGGATGCCTGAGTGGCTCAGTAGTTGAGCTTCTGCCTTCAGCTCAGGGTGTGATCCTGGGGTCCTGGGATCGAGTTCTGCATCAGGCTCCCTGCATGGAGCCTACTTCTCCCTCTGCCTGTGTGTCTGCCTCTCTCTCTCTGTGTCTCTCATGAATAAATAAAATAAAAAAAAAAGAAGTTGGCAGAAGTTAATAAGTGAGGAATGAAAACTGCAATGAGGCAGCAAGTTTTCAACTGAAATTAGAAGAAAGTCATGGGTCTGATAATAATTTTTATAATTTCTATCTAACAAGTCTTACTAGCTCAAAAACAGGAGGGGAAATGGATAGTAGAGTCGAGGGAAGGGAGAACTGTGAGATTTTATAGTTTCACAAAGTGGACCTGACAAACAGTAAAGGAAGACGATTCCAGTATGGTGATTAAGGTACCTTTGGGAGGCCAAACCATAGAGCCCAAGTTAGGTAAAGAAGCCAAAAGGAGATGAGGATATGGAAAGAAAGGCAGGTTCATACAACTGAGATCCAGAGAAAGCAAAGAGAGAGTTTCTTAAGAGTGTGGGAATAAAAAATGTTGAACACTCCGATCTCAGAAGAGAAATCAAAATTTGGCATGTTGGTGTGCGGTAGAAGTAAAAACAAATTTAGAGAGGTCATAGAGTTTGCCTAAAGTCACAAAGCTTATAAATAGGAGACCTAGGATTAAAATCCAGTCTATGGGTGTTATAGTGTATGTTGACAAGTTGAATTTAAATAAAATATTTTTTAAAAACCCAGTCTAACTCCAGAACCTGTATTAAGTGTTAAATATATTTATTTTAACTTTTATTATGGAAACTTTTAAATACATATAAAGCATGAATGTTCATATACCCCCATCACCCATCTTCAACAATTATCAACTCATGACTGGTCTTGTTTCATCTGTTTTTCTCCATTTACCTACACGTGCCTTTTTTTGTTTTTGTAATATTTTAGAGCAAATCATAGATACGATCATTTCTATCCCAAATATTTCAGTATGTTTCAGGGCCCGAACAATCAAGGTTATTTCTCCTATTTCACAGATGAGGAAACAGGCTCAGAGAAGATTAAGTAAGTTGCCCAAACCATGGAGTAATAAACTGGTTCAGAGACAAAGTTAATTTAGTTACCAACTCTTTTCCTTGATTGCACTTCCCCGGGTGCAGTCTTCTCGGGTTCTGGGGTGCTTGTCCAAGTACCCAAGCCCTGTTTTCATCTTGGTTTGATTTTGTCCAAATCTAATTAAAATCTATACTAAATTATTCTTTTGTCAATCCCTGGACACTTGACTCTCACAAGAACCTGCAATTCAGGTTTTTGTTGTTTTACACAAGCCACCAAGGATTTTGTCCAAATCTAATTAAAATCTATACTAAATTATTCTTTTGTCAATCCCTGGACACTTGACTCTCAAAGAACCTGCAATTCAGGTTTTTGTTGTTTTACACAAGCCACCACATTCTTAGCATAAAGATGCTATTATTTATTTATGTAAGTCGTAGATACATATTGATGGTCATTGACCTACTTATACATAATAGAGTTCTGTTTGATCATAAGAAAAGAAATGCAAGACTCATACTGAAAGACAGTTGGTTTGATTGTCCAGTAAGCTTAGAGCAATTCAGGTTAACTTATATCTCTCCTGAATTTGACTGACTAGTTGAATTTCTCTTGTTGGGAGTTTATTCTTAAATTGAACTGATTTTTTTAGAGGGCACTGTATTACAAATGTTGCTGGTTTTGTACTCTTATAAAGGGATATTTGGATTGTTTTCTAGAACAGAGTTCTCTATATCTGTATCATTGGCCTAGTCATGGACATGATCCTGGTCTGGACAGGCAAGAAATGAACTTATTGGCCTTGCTATTCTTTATTTTCTTACTTTATGCTTAGAGTATGGCAGCAGAATTGCTGCAGCAGATTCAAATCTCATCCTATACATGAAATTTCCAAAGGAAGTGAGAGGATCAATTCTTGAAGTATTCTGAGACAAGTGAGAAATTTCCTACAAATAAAAATTCTCTGCAAACTTCTGCATGGCTTTTATTGGCCAAAGTATATTCCATGCCAATTCCTAAAGTAATCATTGCCCAGGAGAATGGGATTATATTTAGCCAATCAGGCTAGTTATTGGAGCAGGGGTTGAGATCAATTTCTCCTGAGGCATGTGGGCTGTAAGGCAAAGAGGTGGATACCTAAACTGTCATAGTGACTGGATATGGAACCAGCAATGTCCACTGTTGGGGATGGAAGGAAGCAGGAGAACTTTAACATCAAGGTGGCAAATGTGTTAGTGATGTATTATGGAGAATGAGGAAAGACATTTAGGATAATACATGGGTATCTGGCCTTGGTAGTTAGGAGCATGGCGAACTACTTGATGAAATATGAAACCAGAAAAAGTAGATTTAGTGGAGGAAGGTTGTAAGTTTGGTTTTGTGTGAGTTGAACTGGAGGTGCCAATGACAATGGTTGTTTGATGTCTCAAGAAAAAGATTTAGCCTGAATATACATATCCAAGCGACATCAGTAGGTAGGGAGTGGGTGAGATAACCCAGGGAGTGAGTGGGGGAAAAAAGAGGAGAGGGTTTAGAATCACTGAGGAAGAGAATGAAAGGAAAGAAGAAAGTAGTACAGGAAAGGCAGGAGGAGAAATCTGGAATGTGGGCAGCCCGGGTGGCTCAGTGGTTTAGCACCCCCAGGACATGATCCTGGAGACCCGGGATCGAGTTCCACATCAGGCTCCCTTCATGGAGCCTGCTTCTCCCTCTGTCTGTGTCTGTGCCCCTCTCTCTGTGTCTCTCATGAATAAATAAAATCTTAAAAAAAAAAAAAGAAATCTGGAATATTTGTTATTAGAGAAGCTGAGGGATGAGTGCATTTCAAGAAAGTGATGATGGCTATACTGTTAAATGCTGCAGAGAAATCAAGAGAATCAAGAGATACAGACTTAAAAGTATCCATTGGATTTAGTGGCAAGAAGGCCCCTGGGTGACCTTGACAATAATATTTTTGATGGATAGCTAGGGACAGAAGCCTAACTGCACTTGGCATGAGGAAGGAGAATTAGAAAAGGTGTATGCAATCAACTACTTTAAAAGTCAAATCTAAGTGTTTTTTAAATCAAGAGACACTTTAGTGTGTTCAAATGCTGAACAGTTGTCTGATTCAAGATGGCTGACTGACTCAGGTCACACCTCTCTGCTCCCATACAAATCTTGCATAGTTTAACAGTAGGATCTGCAGCAGCACTGGAAACCATGCACATTCTATGGGTAAAAAAGATACAAGGAGGGATTCCTAAAAGATGGAAAGGGAGGGATTGGATTTTTGGCAAAAGCAAAGATACTAAAAACCAGTATAGTAGAAGAGAACTATTGAAAAGTTGAGTTTTCTTAGAACCTTAGGAGGAGGATGGAGTCGGTAAGAATAGGCTGTGGGCAGATGGTAGGATCATTAATTTCAAGATTGCTGGAGCTGAGGCAGGCCCAGGGAGTGTCCCCATGGGTATTCCCCCTCAAGGCTATAGCTGAAGACAGCCTCATTTTTCATAAATGGCAGGGGGGTGGGGTAGGGTAGGGTGAGTGTGTTTTCCTTGGAAGGTGGGATGTCTTGGATAGTCTGAGCTTGGATCCAGAAACAGTTTAGGTTCTAGTCACCAAAATGGACATAGAGATTTGCCTTATGAAAGCAGGTTCCCCAAGAAGCATGAGAGGCAGTCTCCTAACTTCACTTTTCTGTCCATTTACCATGGCGAGGCCTCTGCTCTTAAGATAATGATGCAGTGACTTTAGTACACTAGCTAGAGATGCTTCACATTTATAAACTTGAGTAGATAACTAAAAGTAATCACATTTGTTAATAGCATGAACAACTAAACTAGGAAATAAATGACTACTGAGGAAATAGTTAACTGAGGAAACTAGATAACTTAAATTTTCATTAGTATTTTCAGAAATGATTGAAATGATATTGTACCCACAAAACATAGGCTACTCTGAAAAAGAAATATTTGAAGAATGAGAAATAGCTCTTTGAAGTGAAACAGAAAAAAACTTTATACAAGTTTATACTGTGAAATGATTCCCACAATAAGTTTAGGTAATATCTCTCACCTCCCAGAGTTTTTTCTTGTGCTGAGAACTTTTAAGATTTACTCTCTTGGGATCCCTGGGTGGCGCAGCGGTTTGGCACCTGCCTTTGTCCCAGGGCGCGATCCTGGAGACCCGGGATCGAGTCCCACGTCGGGCTCCCGGTGCATGGAGCCTGCTTCTCCCTCTGCCTGTGTCTCTGCCTCTCTCTCTCTCTGTGACTATCATAAATAAATAAAAAAAAAAAATTAAAAAAAAAAAGATTTACTCTCTTGTATGTTTCAAATACACAGTACAGCAGTGTTAAGTATGTATAGTCACCATGCTATACATTATATCTCTGGGAATTATTTATCTTATAACTGGAAGTTTATACCTTTTGATCACTTTCACCCATTTTGTGCCTTTGATCCCTGCTCCTGGCAACCACCAGTTTGTTCTCTTTATCAATAAGTTCAGTTTTTTTTTCTTCCTTTTATTTATTTATTTTTTGATTACACATATAAGTGATAGCATACAGTGTTTGTCTTTCCCTGACTGACTTATTTCACTTAGAGTAATGCCTTCAAGTTTCATCTCTGGGGTTGTAAATGGCAAGATTTCCTTCTTTTTCAAGGATGAATAATATTCCAGTGTATGTATGTATCACACTTTTTTGATACATAAATTAGTCAGTGGACACTTTGGTTATTTTCATGTCTTGGCTATTAAAAATAATGCAGAAATAAACATGGTAGTGCAGATATCTTTTCAAGACAGTGATTTTGTGTCTTTTGATTTAATATCTAGAAGTGGAATTGCTGGATCATAATTCATTATTTCATTCAATAAATATTTCATGTGCCTACTAGGTGCCCCTTGCCCTCATAGAGCCTGCAGTTTGGTGAGGGGTAAGACAACAAACAAATCTAACAACAAAAAAAATGTGTACATAATAGGAATTATTATGTAAATTGATAGTTTGCCATGAAGTACAAAGAGTTTCAATATTAATGATAGCTGAAATTTTTATAATTTTTAACTCTGTACCAAGTACTGTTTTAAGTACAAACTTTTTTTTTTAGATTTTTATTTATTTATGATAGGCACACAGTGAGAGAGAGAGGCATCGACATAAGCAGAGGGAGAAGCAGGCTCCATGCACCGAGAGCCCCACGTGGGATTCGATCCCGGGTCTCTAGGATCGCGCCCTGGGCCAAAGGCAGGCGCTAAACCACTGCACCACCCAGGGATCCCCTTAAGTACAAACTTTAAGGGGTACCTGGGTGGTTCAGTGATTGAGTGTCTGCCTTTGGCTCAGGTCATGATCCCAGAGTCTTGGGATTGAGTGCGGCATTGGGATCCCCACAGGGAGCCTGCTTCTCCCTCTGCCTATGTCTCTGCCTCACTCTGTGTCTCTCATGAATAAATAAATAAAATCTTAAAAAAAAAAAGGCTTCACCATAACCCTATGAAGTAAATATTATCTATGAGGAAATATCAAGAGCCATGAAAGATATGAGAGTTTATATTACTTGTAAACTAACAAGTTACTTGGAAACTGACAAAAGATATAAGACTACTGGGCCAGAAACACATACCAAGGCAAAGAGGCTGCATGGACTTGATGCTTGTAGGCAGAGGCACATGCGATAGGTTTGTATTATACTTGAACTCAGAGCTCAGGGAACCCAATCTTTTGTAGTGGGCTGAAGCAAACCTGCTCTTTTCTTCAGAGGGAGATGTTACCGTTATTACATTGGACAGTCAAGATGCCCTTTATTCCAGAGGGACATTCTCTTTCTACTAAGGTTGTTCTCTGTACAAACATCCCTGAAAAGACAGTCTAGAATAAAAATAGTCAAGATGTGCAGAAATGGCAGAAAACACAGATAATTGTCTCACAACAGGAAACGAAGGCATAGAGACATTGAATGACATGTCTAAGGCTTCAGTGTTGAGTAGTAGCAGAAAAAAAGATCCAAACCTAAACAATCTGGACACCTTACTTTTTTTAAAAATATTTTTTAAAATTTATTTATGATAGTCACACACACACACAGAGAGAGAGAGAGAGAGAGGCAGAGACATAGGCAGAGGAAGAAGCAGGCTCCATGCACTGGGAGCCCGACGTGGGATTCGATCCCGGGTCTCCAGGATCGCGCCCTGGGCCAAAGGCAGGCACCAAACCGCTGCGCCACCCAGGGATCCCTGGACACCTTACTTTTAATCATGGGTTAGCAAAACCTGTTTTTACATGGCCTGAATTTTTTCCCATTTTTAAATAATTGTAAAAAACAACCCCCCCCAACCAAAAACAGAGAGTATGTGATAGAGATTATATGTATATCCCACAAAGCCTAAAATATTTACTATCTCACTGGCGCTTTATACAATTTTGCCAACTTATGCTCTTAACCAATGGAAATAACTGCCTCTATATGATGTTTAGTGGTATGTGGGGGTCTAACCTAAGTCAAAGTGGTGGTGGTAGTAGAAGACCTAGATTGAAATTTGAATTGGACTTTGAAAGGCAAATAGAGGTTGGATGAAGAGGGGTGAGGAAACAGATTCCATGAAGAAACAAATTCACTGAATAAAGAAATACTGGAGTTTTTAGATCAAAATTCAGTGATAATAACCACCATCCACATTGGTGTGAATGTGACCATCCTCGAAACTCAGTATAAGTTGTAGTTATCACTTAGTGCTTGCATTAAGCCAGAATGTGGGACAAGGGACAAGATATGGGACAGTTTTCTTTTAAAAGATTTATTTATTTATGATAGACATAGAGAGGCAGAGACACAGGAGGAGGGAGAAGCAGGCTCCATGCAGGGAGCCTGATGTGGGACTCAATCCCAGAACTCCAGGATCACGCCCTGGGCCAAAGGCAGGCACTAAACTGCTGAGCCACCCAGGGATCCCTGGGACAAAGTTTTCTAAGTGGAGGAAGCTGACTGATGTAGGTACTTCACTGTATATACAGTTCTCAAACCTAGAGTTGCCCTTGATTAGTTTTTTCCTTCCTCATATCTAATTCCGTCTGGAGTGCTTGTTAACATTTCATTCAAAATTTATACTGAATTCAACTGTTAGTAATTTCCACCACCACCTCTGTAGTCCAAGCCACAATTATAACCTTCTACATTGATCTAATTGATTTCATTTTTGCTGCTTAGTTTCTATTTTCCATACAGTAACCAGAATAATGCGCGCTCTCTCTCTCTCTTTTTAAGATTCTATCTATTTTTTCATGAGAGACACACAGGGAGGCAGGGACACAGCAGAGGGAGAAGCAGGCTCCATGCAGGGAGCCCCATGTGGGACCTGATCCCGGAATCGCAACCTGAGCCAAAGGCAGATGCTCAACCGCTGAACCACCCAGGTGCCCCACCAGAATAATACTCTTAAAAAATTAATTTCAATATAGTTAACAGTGTTTTATTAGTTTCAGTTGTACAATATTGTGATTCAACAGTTCCATATATTCCTCAGTGCTCATTAAGGTAAGTGTACTCTTAATCCTCTTTACCTATTTGGCCCATATCCTTACCCACCTCCCCTCTGGTAACCTGGTTTGTTTTCTTATAGAGTCTGTTTTTTGGTTTGTTTCTCTTTTTTGCTTTACTCATTTGTTTTGTTTCTTAAATTCCATGTATTAGTGAAATCATATGGTATTTGTCTTTTCCTGACTCACTTAGCATTATATTCTCTAGATTCATCCATGTTGTTGTAAATGGCAAGATTTCAGGGGCGTTGGGTGGCTCAGCGGTTTAGCACTGCCTCCGGCCCAGGGTCTGATCCTGGAGACCTGGGATTGAGTCCTATGTCGGGCTCCCTGCATGGAACCTGCTTCTGTCTCTGCCTCTCTCTGTCTGTTTGAATGAATGAATAAATAAATAAAATAAAAAAAGATTTCATTCCTTCTTATGACTTAATAATATCCCACTGTGTGTGTGTGTGTGTGTGTGTGTGTGTGTGTATAACACATCTTTTTTCTTCATCTATGGATGGACACTTGGGCTGCATCCATATTTTGACTGTTATAAATAATGCTGCAATAAACATAGGGGTGCATATCCCCAGTAGTGAAATTGCTAGATCATAGGGTAGTACTAGTTTTTCATTTTTTGAGGAACCTCCATACTGTCTTCCACAGTGGCTGCGCTAGTTTGCATTCCCACTAATAGTGTGTGAGAGTTCCTTTTTCTACATATCCTTGTCAACACTTGTTGTTTCTTGTGTTTTGATTTTAGCCATTCTGACAGGTGTAAGGTGATGGCTCATTGTAGTTTTGATTTGCATATTCCTGATGTTTAATGAGGTTGACCATCTGTATGTCTTTGGAGAAATGTCTTCTGCTTAGTTTTAAATTGGATTATTTGATTTTTGGTGTTGAGTTGTATAAGTTCTTTACATATTTTGGAAACTATTTATCAGATATGTCATTTGTAAATATCTTCTCCCATTAAGTTGATCGTGTATTAGTTTTGTTGGTTGTTTCCTTTGCTGTGCAAAAGCTTTTTATTTTGAAGTCCCAGTAGTTTATTTTTGTTTATGTTTCCCTTGCCTCAGGAAAGATACCTAAAAATATGTTAGAGCCAATGTCAGAGAAATTATTGCCTGTGCTCTCTTCCAGGATTTTTATGATTCCAGGTCTCACATTTAGGTCCTTGATCCATTTTGAGTTTATTTTTGTGTGTGGTTTAAGAAAGTGGTTGTTTCATTCTTTTGTGTGTAGCTCTCCAATTTTTAAAAAACCATTTTTTGAAGAGACTGTTTCTCCTTGCATATTCTTGCCTCCTTGGTCAAAGATTAATAGACCATATGATTGTGGATTTATTTCTGGGCCCTATTCTGTTCCATTGAACTATGTGTCTGTTTTTGTTCCAGTACTATATTGTTTTGATTACTACAGCTTTGTAATATAACTTGAAGTCTGAAATTGTGATAGCTTCAGTTTTTTCTTTTTCAAGATTGCTTTGGCCTTTCAGGGTCTTTTGTGGTCCCATACAAATTTTAGGTTTGCTTGTTTTAGTTCTGTGAAAATGCTGTTGGCATTTTGATAGGGATAGCATTAAATACATAGATTGCTTTGCATAATTTGGACATTTTATTTTATTTTTAAAGATTTTATTTATTTATTCATGAGAGACACAGAGAGAAAGGCAGAGACATAGGCAGAGAAAGAAGCAGGCTCCCTGCAAGGAGCCTGATGTCGGACTCGATCCCGGACCCTGGGATCAGGTACTGAGCCAAAGGCAGATGCTCAACCACTGAGCCACCCGTGCATCCCTAATTTGGACATTTTAATAATGTTTGTCCTTCCAATCTATGAACATGGAATGTTTTTCCATTTGTTTGTGTCCTCTTCAATTTTTTTCATCACTGTTTTATATTTTTTAGAGGACAGGTCTTTCACCTCCTTGGTTAAGTTTATTTCTAGGTATTTTTTTTTTTTTGATGCAGTTGTAAATGGGATTACTTTCTTAATTTCTCTTTCTGTTGCTTCATTATTAGTATATAGAAATGAAATGGATTTCTGTACATTAATTTCGTATCTGGGAATTCATTTACCAGTTCTAGTACTTTTTGGTGGAGTATTTCAGGTTTTCTGAATATAGTATCATATCATCTGTAATATCTGGAAATTTTACTTCTTAACAGTGTGGATGCCTTTTATTTCTTTTTCTTGTCCAATTGCTGTGGCTAGAACTTCCAGTGCTGTGTTGGATAAAAAGCAGTGAGTGGACATCCTTGTCTTGTTCCTGGCCTTAAGGGAAAGTCTCTCAGCTTTTCTCCATTTAGTATGATGTTAATTGTAGGTTTTTCTTATAAGGCCTTGATTATGTTCAGGCATGCTCACTCTAAACCTGTTTTGTAAAGTGTTTTTATTATGATAGATATTGTGCTTTGTCAAATGATTTTTGTGTATCTATTGAAATGATCATATAAGGTTTTACTTTATCTTTTATTGACTTGCAGATATTGAACCATTCTTGCATCTCAACAATAGATCCCACTTGATTGTAGTAATTGATTTTTTTAAAACGTATTGTTGGATTCAGTTTACTAATATTTCACTGAGGATTTTGCATTTATGTTCATCAGAGACATTGATCTGTAGTTCTCTTTTTCAGTGGTGTCTTTATCTGGTTTTGGTATCAGAGTAATGCTGGCTTCATAGAATGAATTTGAAAGTTTTTCTTCCTCTTCCATTTTTTGGACTAGTTTGAGAAGAATAAGTATTAACTCTTGCTTAATATTTGGCAAAATTTGAGATGCCTGGGTGGCTCAGTGGTTGAGCATCTGTCTTTGGCTCAGGGCATGATCCCGGCGTCCTGGAATTGAGACCCACATCAGGTCCCCCGCAAGGAACCTGCTTATCCCTCTGGCTGCGTCTCTGCCCCCCCCCCCCCCTCTCTGTGTCTGAGTAAATAAATAAAATCTTAAAAAAAAAAAATGTTTGCAGAATTCACCTGTACAACCATCTGGTCCTGGACTTTTGTTTGTTAGGAGTTTTTTGATTACTCTTTCAATTTTTTTGTTAGTAATCAATCTGTTCAAATTTTCTACTTCTTCCTGCTTTAGTTTTGGTAGGTTGTGTTTCTAGGAATTTATCTATTTTTTTCTATGTTGATGAATTTGTTGGCATACAATTTTTCATAATATTCTCTTACAGTCCTTTGTATTTCTATGGTTCAGTTTTTATTTTTCCTCTTTCCTTTCTTGATTTTGTTTATTTGGATTTTCTCTCTCTCTTTTCCCTCTCTCTCTCTATTTCTTTTATTGATGAGTCTGGCTTAGAGGTTTATCAGTTTTTGTTGTTCATTTCAAACAACCAGTTTCTGGTTTCATTGATTAGTCCTATAGCTTTTTAGTTTCTTTATCCTTTATTTCTGCTCTAATCTTTATCATTTCCTTCCTTTTGCTGGTTTGGGTTTTTATCCCTTCTTTTCTAGATCCTTTAAGTGTAAGGATAGATTGTTTATTTGAGATTTTTCTTGCTTCTTGAAGTAAGCCTTTATTTTTTTTAATTTTTAAATTTTTATTATTTTTAAAGATTTTTATTTATTTATTCATCACACACACACACACACACACACAGAGGCAGAGACACAGGCAGAGGGAGAAGCAGGCTCCATGCAGGGAGCCTGATGTGGGACTCGATCCTGGAACTCCAGGATCACAACCTGGACAGAAGGCAGGGGCTAAACCGCTGAGCCACTCAGGGATCCCCAAAGATTTTATTTATTATTCACGAAACACACACACACACACACACACACAGAGACAGAGAGAGAGAGAGACAGAGAGAGGGAGAGAGAGAGAGAGGCAGAGACACAGGCAGGGGGAGAAGCAGGCTCCATGCAGGGAGCCTGACATGGGACTTGATCCTGAGTCTCCAGGATCAGGCCCTGGGCTGAAGGTGGCACTAAACTGCTGAGCCACCTGGGGTGCCCCAGTCTTTGTTTTAAAGTCTATTTTGTCCAATATAAGTATTGGTATCCCAACTTTCTTTTGACATCCATTTGTATGAGAAATGTTTCTCCATCCCCTTACCTTCAATCTGCAGGTGTTTTTAGGTCTAAAATGAGTCTTTTTAGGCAGCATATAGATGGGTATTGTTTTTTTAATCCATTTTGTCACCTTATGTCTTTTGATTGGAGTGCTTACTCCATTTACATTTGAAGTAATTATTGAGCCATATGTATTTTTGCCACTTTCTCCATTTTTGTTGTTTTTCTCTCTTCCTTTCTTCCCTTGCTCTCTTCTTACACAATCAGTTGGCTCTTTTTATACTTGGTTTCCTTTCTCTTTATTTCTTGCATATCTGTTACTGGTATTCAATCTGTGGCTACCTTTAAGTTTGTATATAACTTCTTCTACATATAGCAGTCCATATTAAGTAGATGGTCGCTTAAGTTTGAACCCATTCTTTGCTCCTTCCCCACCATGTTTTATGTATATGGTGTCATACTTTATATATTTTTTTATTTTGTGAGTCCTTTGACTGATTTTTAAAGATATACTTGATTTTACTGCTTTTGTGCTTCCTACTTTTTTTTTTTTTTTACTTCTACTTATGATCTTTTCTTTCTACTCAGAGTCCCCTTTAACATTTTTTATAGGGTAGTTTAGTGATCATTAATTCCTTTAGCTTTTGTTTGTCTGGGAAACCCTTTTTCCTTCTCTGCTTTTTTTTTTTCTTTTTAAATATTTTATTTATTCATTAATGAGAGACACACACACACACACACACACACACACACAGAGGCAGAGCCACAGGCAGAGGGAGAAGCAGGTTTCCATGCAGGGAGCCCGATGTGGGACTCGATCCCGGGACTCCAGGATTACACCCTGGGCCAAAGGCAGGCGCCAAACCTTTGAGCCACCCAGGGATCCCCTCTCTTTCTCTTCTTAATGATAGCCTTGCTGAATATAGTATTCTTGGCTGCAGAATTTCCCTTTCAGCATTTTGAATATATTATGCCACCTCTTCTGGCCTGTAAAGTTTCTGCTGAAAAATCCACTAGTAGCTTTTAGGAGTTTCCCTCATGTAACTGTCTTCTTTTCTCTTGTT
Organism: Canis lupus baileyi; assembly: GCF_048164855.1. Lineage (NCBI taxonomy): Eukaryota > Metazoa > Chordata > Mammalia > Carnivora > Canidae > Canis > Canis lupus. The sequence goes on from NC_132848.1 coordinate 38,176,856, forward strand.
GCTTTTAAAATTCTCTTTATCACTACTTTTTTGACATTTTAATAACTATGTGTCTTGGTGTGGACCTTCTTGGATTAAATTTGTTGCAGGGATCTCTGTGCCTCCTGGATATGGATATCTATATCTTTCCCTAGATTAGGGAGGTTTCCAGCTGTTATTTTTTTCAAATAAAATTTCTGCTCCCTTTTCTTTCTCTTCCTCTGGGATCTGTATAATGCAAATGTTATTCCACTTGATGGAGTTGCTGAGTTCCCCATCTCTATTCTCATTTTGCATTTTTTTTCCTCGCACCTGCTCAACTTGATTACTTTTCTTTACTCTGTCCTCCAGTTTGCTGATTCATTATTCTGGTTCCGCTATTGTGCTATTTATTCCATCTAGTGTATTTTTTATTTCATGTATTGTCTTCTTCAATTCTGTTTTTTAAAATCTGTTTGTTAAGTATATCACTGATGTCTTCCACTCTTTTCTTAAGTCCAGTCAATAGTTTTATGATCATTACTTTAAATTATCTGTTAGGCATATTACTTATGTCAGTTTCACTTAGGGTCTCTTGCTGAGGTTTGTCCTGTTCTTTCATTTGGGACATATTCCTCTGTCTCCTCATTTTGTCTAACTCTCTGTGTCTGTTTCTCTGTTAGGAAATACAATTACATCTCCTACTCTTAAAAGTAATGGCCTTATGAAGAAGTGGTCCTGTAGTGCCCTGTAGTGCAGTGCTCCCTGTTCACCAGAACCTGGCATTTCAGAGGTGTCTTCTATGTGTGTTGCACACTCCCTGATGTTGTGTTTTGAGTGCTTTTCCTTCAATTCGGTCATCTGCAGGGGCTTTCCTTTCCTGCTATGGGCAGTGTTTGGTCCCTCTGGTATTAGTGGTACTGCCTTGGGCTTGAGTTTAATTAGATCTGGTGTTTGCCAGAGATACATTAGCTCCAAAGTGGAGAATGCTTTCCCTTTGTTGTCCTCTGAATCATTGGTTAGCAGGGTCTGCTTGGATCAACTGTCTTCCCCCAGCCCATTGCTGGGGCTGAGGTCTGACTGATGTGTGTGGTTATCTTCCCCTTACCCTGGAGTAGGAGTCACTTTGGAGTGGTGCTGGCCCTCATTGGTTCTGCTTCCATACTGTCAGGCTCATAGTCCTGGTTTGAATTGGCTCCAGCCAAGAACATATTGAAGGGAGTGAATCTGCAATGTGTTGTGGTCAGAGTGTGTATTTCCCACAAGGTTTATGTGCCAGCAAGAGAGGATATGCATCTGCTGCTGGGACTGAGGTGCCTGGGGTGGGGCTCGTGGTTTTAACAAAGTATGTGCAGGTCTTCTGTGAGATAGGGCCCACTGCTGCTGCCTTCACCACTGTTGGGATGAAGTCCTGCAAAATACATGGGTTGGGTTTGCAAGATTTGCACCAATCATCTGGGGGCAGGGACCTGCAGCATGGGGAAGTGTGACTGGAAAAGGCAGATCTGCTAACGTGTGTGGGGGGGTGGGGCTTGGTGTAAGCAAGTTAGATAGTGAATGTTGATGCCCCACTGGTTCCCATAGATGGGCAGGTGTTTATGCTGGGGGCAGGAGAAGGAAATGGCAACTATCAGCTTCTTTGCTTTTAGAGGGGTTTCCCCATGATCTCTGTCCCCCTCGGGACATAATCTGAGATTATTAAATAGCTTTCCATCCCATATGCCCCTGGTGTTTTTCAAATTGTTGCTTCTATGCTATATCCCGTAAGGCTGTTTGTTGTGCTGTCTTTAAAGGCAGAGACTCGGTTTCCTATTGCCCTCCAGGCTCTTCCAGAACAAAACCACTGATTTTTTAAATTCTAGGCTTAAAGTCCTGCTGGTTATTATATCATGAAATTCAGTCTCCCTAGTTTTCAAAACCAAATGTTATGGCAGTTTGTCTTACCCTTGCTGTCTCCTCAGTGTGTTCATCTGTTTCTCTCCCTTCTCTGTGTCTATGAGTCCCTCACTCTATGGACAGTCCTGTGGGTCCATTTACCTCCCCATGTTTCTGCCCTTCCTACCCTCTTTGATGTGGCATCTTCTCTACATTTAGTTGTGGAGTTTGTTCTGCCATCCTTTGGGTCATTTTCTGAGTTACTTATACTGAGTGACTGAGCTATTTGTATTCATGAGGCAAGGTGAGAGTGGGGTCTTCCTACTCTGCCATCTTCTCAGACTCCTTCTCCTTAGAATAATGGGTTTTTTTTTTTGAATACTGTTTTTAAATTACAAGTCAGTTGATGTCATTTTTCTGCTCCAAATTCTCTGATGGCTTCTCAGAACATTTAAAATTAAAATGTTCTCAGAACATTTAAAATAAAATTTAAACCCCTTCCCATTGCCCTACAAACATCTTCAGACTTATTTTTTATACTTTTCACTATTATTTCCTCTTGATTTCTCAAGTCATTCTTCTTGAAGGTAAAATGATACTTGCCCCTGTCATTGTACAGCCCTGCTTTATATTCTCCACGACACTTGCCACTTCTTGAAATTATATTTATTGGTTTATTTCTTTAATGTCTACCACCAGAATGAAGGATTCTCTAGGACAGACTTAGTCTTCTTTATCACTCTATTTCCTGTGCCCAGGGAATAGTGTAGGGATGTTAATACTTATGTAATTGTTGAAAGAATGAATGATTGCATTATTTAATTTATGAACCTCAAGTGGAAACATACTATCTCTTATGACTGAATAAAAGCTTAACAATGAGGTAGATAAGCTAATCCTATTAGTGACAAAAGTTGCCAAGAACTACCTGGCTTTTCTGGTTTTAACACTGAGCGTCCATGAAACAAGTAGATAATGGAGGAAGTAATGGATAGATGTGTGGACCAGAGAACATGGGGTGCCTCATATCAAATCCAACCTTGTCGGGGATCCCTGGGTGGCTCAGCGGTTCAGCACCTGCCTTTGGCCCAGGGCATGATCTTGGAGACCTGGGATTGAGTCCCACATCAGGCTCTCTGCATGGAGCCTGTTTCTCCCTCTGCCTGTGTCCCTGCCTCTCTCTTTCTTTCTCTCTCTGTGTCTCTCATGAATAAACAACAACAACAACAACAACAACAACAACAACAAACACCAGCAGAGGGCTCCAAAGTGTCTGACATACTAATTAATCTTACTTTTGGATGATCTTATTTGATAGCCAAGAGATGGCCTACAAATGTAGACTGAAGTGGATTCCGCATACCATATCGCCCCCAAGTGGCTGATATTATATTAGTACTCAAATCACCCACCTCTCCATAGGACTTTGGGGCTTATTGCTCATAGGATATGTACCTGAATCCATACTCTTAGTAAAAGAACTGGTCATTGTGCCCTATGTTCAGTGTGATTAACTGTGTCAGTTGCTCTTGGTTGCAATAATTAAAGAGGAGATAAATAAATAAATAAATAAATAAATAAATAAATAAATAAATATTTTATAGAGGAGATTAAGAACACTGGTTTATTCAGATGTGAGGCAAATACAGAATCTTTTCAAAATCCCAGAAACACAGAGAGAGTTAGGGAATTGGGCAATAGCTCATGGAGGAGAAAGAGGGGATCTAGGCATGAAACTCCTCCAAGGCTTCCTTGGAATTTCAGGATCCATAACTGAAGGAGTTATTTGCCTCCAAGTCCTCCCTTGGGCATGATATCTTGGAAACACTTGCAGCCAGATCTTTCTTTTTCCTTTTCCCATCCCAAAGACTAGGAGTAGTGACTATTAAAAAAGGAGTAGTGACTATTCTTTTCTATTTCAGAAAGTAAACTATCAAGGACCAGATAACAAATATTTTAGGCTTTGGGGGCCATAAAGTCTCTGTCACAACTACTAAACTACTGTTGAGGCTTGAAACAGCCAGAGACAACACATAAAGAAATGAGAGTGGCTGTGTTCCAATAAAACTTTATTTACTAAAAGAAATAGTGGAGTGGATTTTGTCCTATGGAGCATAGATTGCTAATCTGATTTAGGCTATCACATAAACATTACTGGGATAATTCTCTCTCTTTCTTCTCCTGGTATCCCTGTAATAAGAATACCATGATGATGTTCCCTTAGTCTGTTCTCATTTATTATTATTTTCTCTTTTTGCTATTCAGCTTGGTTGCTTTCCATTACCCTGTTGTCCAGATTGCTGATCCATTTCTCTGCATTTTATAATCTGCTGCTGATTCCCTCTAGTGTATTTTTTATTTCTGTTATTGGGCTCTTCATCTCTGACTGGTCCTTTTTTATACTTTCTATCTCTTTGTTAAAAGGTCTTACTGAGATCTTCCACTCTTTTCCCACCCCGGGTGAGTAGACTATTACTTTGAATTCTTTATCAGCCATATTGCTTATCTTTGTTTCATTCAGCTCTTTTGCTATGATTTTGTCCTTTTCTTTCATCTGGGACATATTCCTGACTCTTCATTTTGTCTAACTCTGTGTTTGCTTCTATGTAAATGGTTTAGCTATCTCTGCTGGTATTGAAAGTTGTGGCCTTGTGTAGAAGAGATCCTGCGGTGTCCTGTAGCACAATATCCCCTAGTCACCAAATCAGGCACCCTAGGAGCATTTCCTCTGTAGCCTACATGAGCTCTAATCTCATGGCTGAGCCACATTTGCTTTCAGTCCGGTTGGTTGCAGTGATCTGCAGGACACATTGGGCAGGGTTTGGCCCCTGCGCTGTTGAGGGACCTATCAGAGATGGCCTTGGGCTTACCAATGGGTTATGTCAGCAGTCAGGCTGTCTGCCACAGTTGCAATTTCACTAATGGCAGTGCTCTCCCTGCATGGCCCCTTAAGGGGCTTTTGTTGGTGGACAGAGCCGGCAGTCAGACAAGATGCCTGCATTTGTTTCCTTTGCACAGCCTCCTGGGCACTAATCTCCGGGCTCTCTCCCTGGGTGGCCGGATAAGAGGCTTGCTTGTAAGAACTGTAGGTGTGCCAATGTGAGGGGTTATTTCTCCCTCTCCCCAGGGCAAGAGTGACTTTGAAGTTGTGCTAATCTGTGCCGGGCTGCTTGCCAGGTATGGCAAGGGCAGGAGCTACTTGAAGGGACTCTTGTGGAGGCTGGCAGGTTGGATGGGGCAGGACTACTGGGGAACTTGGGGGTGGGGCACACAGTGCTAGCAAGATAGGTGGAGAGTGTTCATGCTGGTTCCTGCAAATTTCTTGCTGTTGTGGTTGTTGGAGGGGAAGATAAATGGTACCTGCCAACACTTTTGCTTTTGGAGAAGTCTCCTGAAGAAACCTGTTTCTCCAGTGTACATTCGGAGATTAGTATATGAATTTCCTTCACATATACCCCAGGCACTTTTCAAACTACTGCTTTTATGTTGTGTTTCTGCAGGATTATTTATTATGCTGGCTCTTTAAGGGTAAGGACTGTTTCCTATTACCCTCCAACTCTCTTGGTACTAAACTGATGATACTTAAAGTACCTGGGGTTAAGCCCAACTATTTTTAAAAGCTTTTGAAGTGAAGCTAAATGTTATGGGGACTCATCTTCTTGGTGTGGGTCCATGTATCTGGGTTGCCTGGTGTGGGGTCTGATCATCTTCCTTCTCCATGTTCATTTGTGGTTAGTCTCATTTGGGGTTTGGTTCCCAACTGCCACTCTGCCTCTCCTATCCTTTTTGATGTGGCCTCCTTTCTACAATGAACTGTTGAAGGTCTGTCCTGCCAGTTTTGGGGTCATTTGCAGAGTTAGTTGCACAAATGTACCTATTATCTTGGAGTGTCTGTGGGACGAGTTGAGCTCAGCATCCTCCTACTCTCAATCTTCCTCTGAACTCTATTTAGGTGCTTGTTAAAGTGCTGTTTTTTCTTTTTAAAGATTTTATTTATTTATTCATAAGAGACACAGAGAGAGGCAGAGACATAGGCAGAGGGAGAAGCAGGCTCCCTGTGGACAGCCCTCTATCGGGATATGACCTGAGCCAAAGGCAGACACTCAAACACTGAGCCACCCAGGTGCCCAAAAGTGCTGTTTTTTTTTTCATTGGGTTTCAGGGCCAGTGAGTCTGCATGTGAGCCCTTTGAAAGAAGAATCTCCATTTCCTATAGCATGTTGGTCCCTTGGACATCAGCCCCATTAGTTTTCTAACTCAGAAATTTTTGAGGCTTTTATCTTTGGTGCAGATCCCAGAGGTTGGGGAATACCAACTCCTTGCTTTTCTGGGACAAGTTCCAGACTAGTGAGATGCCTCCCTATTGTGTGTTGCTTCACTGGAGGTGGGGTTTAAGGCCAGACCATGTCTCTCCCTCTTCCACCAATCTCAGTGTGGGCTTTTTGTCCTTTGCAGTTCACCTAGTTTGCAGATTTTTTTTCAGAGAGAATTGGTATATATGTAGCTGTAGATTTGGTAATTTGTTTGAGAAGGGGAGTTCAGGATCTTGCTACACTGCCATCTTGTGGAAGTCTCTTTCTAGTTTTTTTTTTTTTTTTTTTTTTTTAAGATTTTATTTATTCATGAGAGACACAGAGAGAGGCAGAGACACAGGCAGAGGCAGAAGCAGGCTCCACGCAGGGAGCCGACGTGGGACTCGATCCCGTGTATCCAGGATCACGCCCTGGGCTGAAGGCGGCACTAAACCGCTGAGCCACCTGCGCTGCCCTTTTTCTAGTTTTTATTTATTTTATTTTATTTTTTTTAAGATTTTATTTATTTATTCATGAGAGACACAGAGAGAGAGAGGCAGAGACAGAGAGAGGAGAAGCAGGCTCCATGCAGGAAGCCCGATGTGGGACTCGATCCCGGGACTCCAGGGTCATGCCCTGGGCCAAAGGCAGATGCCAAACCGCTGAGCCACCCAGGGAATTCCCTTTTCTAGTTTTTAAATGTACTCATCAATGGCATTTTAAGTGGCTGTCAACCACCGTAGTAGAAAGTGTACCTGTACCTCAGGCAGCAGTCAGTCATATGGAATTAAGCACAGCTATATTTTCTCTTCCTTTTCACTATCTTTGTGATTGGTATAATAATGCCAAATAAGTTATGTGCTGAACCTCATTGATGTGGCAACATGCTCAAAATCAACAAATTACTACTATGGTTCAGTTTTTTTTTTTTTTTTTTTTTTAAGATTTTATTTATTTATTCATGAGAGACACACACAGAGAGGCAGAGACACAGGCAGAGGGAGAAGCAGGCTCCACGCAGGGAGCCCGACATGGGACTCAATCCCCAGTCTCCAGGATCAGGCCCTGGATTGAAGACAGGCGCTAAACCGCTGAGCCAGCTGGGCTGTCCCTATGGTTCGGTTCTTTTTTTGCATGTATATCCACATGATACCATAAATCTCATTGAATTATATTTGTTCACCTAGATGTTTCTAAGTCATCTGAACACTTAATTAACTAATACTTTTGCCTTACAAGCATAAAAAACAAATTGCTTTTTATGATGAATATATTAGGATTTAATTTATAACATCTGATATGTCTTTTTATAATTCCTCAAATAAATGTATTTCTAGATGAAGAATTTGGTGGAATTGTTCTTACTAAAAGATTTGTATTATGGTGGGCAGCCCGGGTGGCTCAGCGGTTTAGCGCTGCCTTCAGCCCAGGGTGTAATCCTGGGGCCCCAGGATCTAGTCCCACAACAGGCTTCTGGCATGGAGTCTGCTTCTCCCTCTGCCTGTGTCTCTGCCTCTCTCTATATGTTTCTCGAATACATAAATAAAATCTTAAAAAAAAATTTGTATTATGGGACTAAGTATAAGATGAAAATGTGAACTGAGTAGTTTATATAGTCTCTTATAGTTGTATCCAATCTATGATTCTAAACATAGATATATTATATGAATAATTTAAAAATTTCATGATTTTGCTAGGAATTATAAACAAGTCTTACTTATTTTGCAAAATAATTGGGCATTATATAATTTATATTGGGTGTGATTTCATATTTTGGTAGCGATATAATCTTATGCTAATCAAATGAGCTGAGTAATTGTTAATGTACCATAAATAAGAAAATTGAGAGTGCTTTTCTAAATTCTATATACTCTGAATTTTATAAGCCTTAAAATCTTAGTTAATACAGCTTACAAATTATTTCCAATATAAAATTGGGTGTTTGATGAGCACAACTCTAATATAGAAGTAGCAGGTATATTTGTGATAACTCTTTCCCCAATTCCAGGACAGTGTGATCTCTTTGAAACATCTCCTTTATCAGTTACTGATTCTGGGACTCATCCATTTGGGCTTTGGCCCATCTGCCCAAAGGACCCTTTGTTATGAGTAGTTACTGAATTTAGGACAATAAAAGGGGCAGTTATCACATTACAACTATTCTGAGAAGTCAGTTGAATCAACTCTCATAGACTGCAGTGCTGTTTTGTAAATGGGCTGAAGGGCAGAGTAAAAATGTTCTTAAAGAATTTGCCATTTTCATCACTTTCAGAATCCTTAAAATTTTTTTCCCACAGTCAATCATTTTATAGAATGATTAGTTCATGTGCACAGATGTGGTCGCTGACAAGGAAGAACTTCTATCCAAGACCATGGAAAACAGTACAAGAAAATGTTTCTAAAAGGGCAGAATTGAGTTTAATGGAGGAACTGTGCCCAATGTGAGAGCAGAAATCTCCTGAACCCTTCCCTGTAAGGATTTCACCAACTACTGTATCTGTGACTGCTGTGCTGTTCCTTTACCTTTCTAAATAGAAGTATCCTGTGCCTTCTACAGCACTGTAAATTGTATGGATACAATGCCAAAAAAGTTATCACTTGGTTCAGAAGTTGGACTATATTCAAACTTATTGGAGATGACTGCATTTCATCCAGATATTCTCATCTTAGAGTTGGAAGCTGTAACTAGATGGGATTTTTTGGCACTTACCTGTTGAGAGAGGGGAAGACTGTATTCCATGAATGGAAAGAAAGGTAAAATAGGTATTTGGTAACAAGAAGGGTGAATTTGAATGAGACTGCTAGCTAATCACCACACTCATTTGTTCTTCCTGAGTCTACAGTGAGACATATCTCAACTTCACTTATAGTTAGATTTTTCAGTCCAAAGGAATATGAGTCACTCTCTGGTTTGGCCTATAAAAATATCTTCAAAAAATCCTTTATTCTTTTTTCTTCCATCTTCTGGCTAGACATCACCAGGACAAACATGGGAACCACTGGGAAAAGATAGCAATCAACAGCTATAAACTAGTGGGGTCAGGATTCAAACTTAACTTTCACTGATTCCAAAGTTTGTTAGGTGGTCTTAAGTCAGTTGCAAAATTAGCACATCTACTTGAATATCTAGTAGACAACTCAAATTCGTCCAATATCTGAAACAAACTGTAAATCTCCCATCTCATTTTAAATATGTTTCTCCCTGAATCTTCTACCATCTTGATTAAGTCTCATTATTCACAGTTACTCTGACTAAAAACCTACGAGTCTTCCCTGATTCTTCTCTTTCCTTCATGTTCCACATGAATTCATCAAAAATTGCAAGTTGTTCCTTGAAATTGGTACTATCTTCAATTTTTATCCTAAATCGCCTTCTCTATAATCACCTCCATCCATGGGACTATTATTTCTTGCCTGAACCACTATAACAACTCTGAACTGGTCCCACTTTCCCACACACAGTCCCGATAACTATTTTAAACAAAAACGCTAGAAGGATATCTTGAAACATAATTTGGATAAATGTCTCCTTTGGTTAAAACCATCCAGTATCTTTCTATTTCACAAAAATACCATAGTCAAAACTCCTTAACACAACCTTCAAAGCCATCATGATCTGGCCCCATCTTCTCCAACTGCATTTTTTTTTTGCATTTTTAAAAAATATTTTATTTATTTATTCATAAGAGACACAGAGAGAGGCAGAGACATAGAGGGAGGAGAAGCAGGCTTCCATGCAGGACTCGATTCCGGAATTCCAGAGGCAAAGGCAGACGCTCAACTGTTGAGCCACTCAGGGGTCCCTCCAACTGCATTTCTTATCACCTCACTAGTTACTACTCTCCACTCATCCTGGCCATCTTGCTCTTCCTCAAACATACCAAGGTCATGGCCACCTGTAATTGTCAGGATCACAATGGGAGAATTCAAAAGGTTCTCCAGGCTAGGAATAGCTAGAAGCTAGCTCTGGAAGGGGGGGTGGGGGGGGGGGGTGGGGAGAGCTATAGCTGCTGGTGAAAAAAAACAAACTGCTGTCCAATGTCCCTGATGAATATAGATTTAAAACTTCTCAACAAAATACTACCAAACTGAATTCAACAGCACATAAAAAGATAATACACCATAATCAAGTGGGGTTCATCCCTGAGATTTAACATATGCCAATCAATGACTGTGATATGTCCCATTAATAGAATGAAAGATAAAAATTTTATGATCATCTTAACAGATGCAGAAAAAAGCATTTGGTAAAATTCAACATCCTTTCATGATAAAAATTCGAATATTCGGTATAGAGGGAACATACCTCAACATAATAAGGGGCATATATTATAAACCTGTGGCTAACATACTCAGTGGTGAAAGGCTAAAGGCTTTTCCCCTAAGATCAGGAACAAGATAAGGGTGTTCACTCCTATCACTCCTGTTCAACATAGTACTGGAAGCAGTAGACGGAGTAGTCAGGCAAGAAAGAAATAAAAACTATCCAAATAGGAAAGGAAGAAGTATAGCTATGTCTGTTTGCAGATTATAAAATCTTTTATATAGAAAACCCTAAAGACTACCAAAAAACTGTTAGAGATGTAAAAAATTCAGTAAACTTTCAGGATGCAAAATGTGCACATAAAGATCAGTTTTGTTTCTACACACTAACAATGAACTGCCTGGAAAAGAAATAAATACAATATAAATAGAATAAATATAATAGCATTAAAAACAGTGAAATACAAATAAGCTTAACCAAAGAGGTGAAATATTTGTATAACAAAAGCATTCATGAAAGGAATTGAAGAGAAAATAAATTGAAGCATATCCCATGTCCATGAATTAGAAGAGTTAATACTGTTGAAATCTTCACTTAGTGAAAGTGATATACGGATTCAGTACAATCTCTATCAAAATTTTGATGGAATTTTTCATGGAAGTAAGAAAAGCAACCCTAAAATTTGTGTGGAACCACAAAAGACCACAAATACCCAAAGCAATCTTAAGAGAACATTTCCTGATTTCAAACTGTTACAAAACTATAATAATTAAAACAGTATTATATTGGCATAAAAACAGACACATAGATAGAACAGAATGAGAGCCTGGAAATTAACTCATGTATACAGGGTTAACTGACATTTGACAAGGAAGCCAAAAATACTCAATAGGGAAAGTATATTCATTTCAGTAAATGGCTTAAGGAAAATTGGATAGCCACATGCAAAAGAATAAACCCCTGTCTTAACACTATTCACAAAAATTACCTTGAAATGGAGTAAGGGCTTACACATCAGATCTGAAACCATAAAATTCCTCCTAAGAAAACATAGAGGAAAAGCTACTTAACATTGGCCTTGGCAATGGTATTTAAGATATGGCACCTAAAGCATAAGCAACAAAGGTGCAAATCAAAAAATAGGACTACATCAAATTAAAAAACTCTCTGCAACAAAAGAAACAATGAACAAATGCAAAGGCAACCTATGAAATGGGAGAAAATATTTGCAAACCATGGATCTGATAAGGGGTTAATATTCAAAATATATAAGGAACCTCTATAACTCAAAAAAAAAAACCAAAAAACAAAAAACAAAAAACACCAAACAAAACCAAACAAAAAATATAACCCAAGTAATCCACAATTTAACAATAGGAAAAGGACTTGAATAGATATTTTTCTAAAGAAGACATACAAATGGCAAACAAGTGCATGAAAAGGAGCTAAACTTCATTAATCATTAGGGAAATGCAAATCAAAACCACAATGATTACTTGGATGCCTGGGTGGCTCAGTGGTTGAGTGTCTGCCTTTGACTCAGGTCATGATCCTGGGGTCCTGGGATCCAGTCCTGCATCGGGCTCCCTGCAGGGAGCCTGCTTCTCCCTCTGCCTGTGTCTCTGCCTTTCTCTCTGTCCCTCTCATGAATAAATAAATAAATTCTAAAAAAAAAAAATATTTATTTTAGTGGGGAGGAGCAGAAGGAGAGGGAAAGGGAGGGAGAGAGGAAAAGAGAATCTCTTTTACAGATTCCCCACTGAGCACAGAGCCCAGCTGGGGCTCAATCCCACATCCTGAGACCATAACCCCAGCCCAACCAAGAGTTGAATGCTCAATGGACTGAACCACTCAGATGTCCCTCAGATCTTGCTTTTAAAGACCGTATTCAGAGGTGTCACTACAAGGCTTTGGGATAGCTTGTTGACCAGAAAGGATTTAGAAGTATCAGTCCATTGCGCCCATAGTTTCCAGCAGATGGATCCATGAGCCTGCAACATTTTGTCAGTGAGAACTTGGCTGGTCTGACAGGAGGAGTGGCTGAAGAGAGAGGGAAGGATGCCTTGGATTTAACTTTGTTATCATTTGTTCCCTTTATATAAGCTCTATAAAAGCCTCAGTTGTAAAAGCCTTGATGTCAAAGTTACTTAAGGGACCTCATTCTATTTCAGGAGACTATGGGAAATGTACATGAATGACATATTTTCTTCATCTTTGTTGTATCCATTCCTAGAACAAGTACGTTTAAGATAATACAAGCTCGGGGCATTGAATTGAGATACTACTGTTTTCTAGTTTCTTCCCTATTTATGTCACCTTGGGGTCCAACAAGAGAGGGCAAGCATTTTCAAAGTTTTTCAAGATCTTTAACACCTCTCCTAGGTCACTTTTCTCATTTCTTAAAAATACAGCCATAAATAGCTCTTTTAATACTATAAATCCTACCTCCTCCTGCTAACTTCCTGCTTTTACTCAGGAAAATAAAGCATTCTCTTCCTTACAATATAAAATCCTTAGTACTTTAATCCACTATTTCCCTTTGAGATTTCCAACTAAAATACTTCCTTCTGCACTGAAAGACCTCTGAAGTATATCCATCCCTTCAGTACATTGACAATTTTACTTCCCTATTATATGTTTTCCTTTATTTCATTTTTTTCTTGAAGTAAAATTTACGTAAAATAGAACTAACCATTTTATGAATTTATTTTTTTAAAAATAAATTTATTTTTTATTGGTGTTCAATTTGCCAACATACAGAATAACACCCAGTGCTCATCCTGTTAAGTGCCCGCCACCCAGTCACCCTCACCCCCCGCCCCCCGCCCTCCTCCCCTTCCACCACCCCTAGTTCGTTTCCCAGAGTTAGGAGTCTTCATGTTCTGTCTCCCTTTCTGATATTTCCCACCCATTTCTTCTCCCTTCCCCTCTATTCCCTTTCACTATTATTTATATTCCCCAAATGAATGAGATCATATAATGTTTGTCCTTCTCCGATTGACTTACTTCACTCAGCATAATACCCTCCAGTTCCATCCACATCTAAGCAAATGGTGGGTATTTGTCATTTCTAATGGCTGAGTAAAATTCCATTGTATACATAGACCACACCTTCTTTATCCATTCATCTTTCGATGGACACTGAGGCTCCTTCCACAGTTTGGCTATTGTGGACATTGCTGCTAGAAACATCGGGGTGCAGGTGTCCCGGTTCATTGCATCTGTATCTTTGGGGTAAATCTCCAGCAGTGCAATTGCTGGGTCATAGGGCAGATCTATTTTTAACCCTTTGAGGAACCTTCACACAGTTTTCCAGAGTGGCTGCACCATTTCACATTCCCACCAACAGTGCAAGAGGGTTCCCTTTTCTCCGCATCCTCTCCAACATTTGTGGTTTCCTGCCAGAACTAACCATTTTAAAGTGTACAATTCAGTGGTCTTTAGTACATTCATAATGATGTGCAACCATTACCTCTAGTTATGAAACATTTTCATTACCCCAAAAGGAAACTCTAAGCCCATTAAACAGTCACTCTCTATTCCCTGCTTCCCCACAACTCCTGGTAACCACTAATATGTTTTCTGTCTCTATAGATCCACCTATTCTATGTATTTCATATAAATTTTTTAAATTTAATTTTTAAAAATTTCATTATTATTATTTATTAGAAAAAGTTTTTAGTCATGTGGCTTATTTTTTTGTATATTTTTTAAATTGGAGTTATATTTGCCAACATATAGCATAACACCCAGTGCTCATCCTGTCAAGTGCCCCCCTCAGTGCCTGTCACCCCGTCACCCCATCCCCCCGCTCAACTCCCATTCCACTACCCAGAGTTAGGAGTCTCTCATGTTCTGTCTCCCTCACTAATATTTCCTACTCATTTTCTTTCCTTTCCCCTATAATCCTTTCACTATTTTTTTATATTCCCCAAATGAATGAAGCCATATAATGTTTGTCCTTCTCCGATTGACTTACTTCACTCAGCAGAATACCCTCCAGTTCCATCCACGTTGAAGCAAATGGTGGGTATTCATCATTTCTAATGGTTAATATCCCATTGTATATATAGACCACATCTTTATCCATTCATCTTTTGATGGACACCAAGGCTCCTTCCACAGTTTAGCTATTGTGGACATGCTGCTATAAACATTGGGGGTGCAGGTGTCCTGCATTTCACTGCATCTGTGTCTTTGGGATAAGTCCCCAGCAGTGCAATTCCTCTTTGAGGAACCTCCACACAGTTTTCCAGAGTGGCTGCACCAGTTCATATTCCCACCAACAGTGCAAGAGGGTTCCCCTTTCTCCACATCCTTGTTTCCCATCTTAATTTTCACCATTCTCACTGGTGTGAGGTGGTATCTCATTGTGGTTTTGATTTGTATTTCCCTGATGGCAAGGGATGCAGAGCATTTTTTCATGTGCTTGTTGGCCATGTCTGTGTCTTCCTCTCTGATACTTCTGTTCATGTCTTTTGCCCGTTTCATGATTGGATTGTTTGTTTCTTTGCTGTCAAGTTTAATAAGTTCTTTATGGATCTTGGATACTAGCCCTTTATCTGATATGTCATTGCAAATATCGTCTCCTATTCTGTAGGTTGTCTTTTAGTTTTGTTGACTGTTTCTTTTGCTGTGCCGAAGCTTTTTTTGATCCCGAGTGCCAGGATTGAGTCTTGCATCGGGCTCCCTGCAGGGACCCTGCCTCTCCCTCTGTCTGTGTCTGTGCCTCTCTCTCTCTGTCTCTCATGAATAAATAAATAAATAAAATCCTTTTTAAAAAATATTTAGCTCTTCTATTTAGGTCTTTGATGTATTTTGAGTATATTTTTATATGTGGTGTCAGGTAAGGTTTTTAAATTTATTTTTATGTCATGATAAATTTGAAATCTTTACTGTTAACAAATAATGACAGGAAAGGATGATTATTGATATTGCAATTAATTTTTGTGAAAAGTTTAGACTTTAAAAGTAGTTTAGGAGTTTTACCAGGAGAATTTTATGTATATAAAGCAATCTTATAAAACACAAATCTGGAATTTTAGCACTATAATTTTATTAATTAATTTATTTTGGAGAAAAAGAGAAAGTATGTGTGCACATGTGGGGGTGGTGGGGGAGGGACAGGGACAAGCAGACTCTAAGCATTGAACATGGAGCCTGAGATAGGGCTAGATCTCATGACCCTGAGATGACAACCCCTGAGATCAGGACCCTGAGATCAGGACTTGAGTCAAAATCAAGAGTTGGATGTTTACCTGACTGTGCCACCCAGGCTTTCCTATTTTGATAGTTTTTTGAAGTGACTGCTTAAATACCCCCATTCACCAGGAAGAACTTTCAAAGTATATATTTAAGAACAGATAATATATAATTTTCTAAGATCTTTATGTTCAGAGGTCTTGAATCTTAAATGTATTGAATGAATGATAATTATAATAATAGCTAAATTTATAGCACAGTAGACTTAAAGAACTTTTTATAATTTTAATCTCACTGTAGCATTTTATAAACATATACTTAATATGAATTATTGTCTATGTCTTATGTAAGGGGAGGTAGGTTTCAGATATTGACCAACTTGACCAAAATGTCATAATTAATAGGGAATGAAACCAAGGACTTATACTTGAAATTTTTGGCTCTAAACTTTAAGCTATTGGAACTACCCTACCCTTTGCCATGGAATGTTAGATATCCTCAACATATTAATAGGTGTTGTTTGGGAAAAAAAATTCAAAGCTATAAACAATTTTGCTTCTAAAATTACATATATATGTATATATGAAAAACTGAGCAGCATGTGTATAGTTATTTTCATGCAACAAGTTCCCATTATGTAATGGTTTGCCTCAGAGCAGCAAGATGTTGAATGAGTGATGTACGAGTGAAACAAGTTATGTCCTTTGTGTAAAACAAAGATATATTCAACAGTAAGTGTTAAACTTCCATATGTGTTCTGTCAAGTAATTTGGAAGAAGACTGAACCACGGGATGCTGCCTGTCACCTCCTTCACATCCTCCAAAAGGTAGAGAATGTGGTGCTGGTCTTGGGCCTCCTAACATCTGTTCATGAGAGACACAGAAGAGAAACAGGGCCATGAGTTTCATCAAGAATCACAGTGAAAGTAGAATTCACAAGGAAGTGGAAAACGTACTACCCTAATTGTTTATGTTTTTGTTTTTTTCATTCAAGAATGTAGAATTCCTTTATAGTTTTTAGGGAAGAATTCTACATATTAAGATATTTGATGGCGTGTGTGAGAATTGACTTACAGTAGAAGGCAGATACATTCCCTTTCTTTTCCCAGAAAAAAACTTTCAAAACATTCCTCCCAGGTGATGCTTTATTCTTTTTCTGGAATGGTTAATAAGGCATTGAAATATCCTTGGAATTTCTTGCCGTATGTATTACCTGGGAATGATGAAAAGAGGGAAACCAAAACAAGATGAAAATCATATGGAAGGGAAAATGCTAGCAATTTTAGCATTTGTTTGGCAATTGTTTAGATATATAGGTGGATCAAATTTTTTTTTAAAGATTTATTTATTCATGAGAAACACAGAGAGAGAGAGAGGCAGAGGGAGAAGCAGGCTCCATTCAGGGAGCCCAACGCGGGACTCAATCCCAGGACTCCAGGATCAAGCCCTGAGCCAAAGGCAGATGCTCAACCGCTGAGCCACCCAGGTGTCCCTAGGTGGATTGAATGTTATAGCTTATAATGGGCTGAAATGATTTTTAGAGATAATTTTCCTGTGATCATGGCTTTGTGAAAGGCGAAAAGGATTTAACACAGTAAGGTAGATTCAGTGTATTTGCTAGACAAACTCTTTCAAGTATAACATTCTATGGAAAATGTCTCCAACATTATGTCCTTAGTTTGTGGATGGTATATTTCAGAGGAAAAGATGATATAGTTTTTTCCATAAGCATTTATTTTACCGAATGGGAGTAAGATTATGATTTTCATTGAAAATCCAATATTTTCTTTATAAGTTTTACATTCTTAAAGAGTTAAAGGGGTTGAAATTGGCCTCTTTAGGATTTGGGTGGTTGGGCAGGCCTTAAGGTGGCTGCAGTCCCTGGACTGGTCACCTCTAGTTGGGCAATTATTCAGTGTTCTGGTGGCCAGAGTGGAATTCAGGCTGACAATGTGCTCTAGAAATGGTTGAATAGTAAACCTGAGTCTCTGACAATTTTGTGGTGTATTATTACTGGCTCTGTATTGACTCCTCTACAAATGTCTTTTACATGAATGGGAAATAAACTTTTAGCTTGTTTATTTCACTGTTTTATTGGGGGACACTCTGATACCAGCTGAATTTAATTCTAATGAATGCAGATGATAACATTTACATTTGTTCTGTAAACATAATTAAGTCTGCTTTGTCAATGGCAGCGGTTCTCAAACTTTGCTGCATTGAAGAAATTTTTTATTACTGAAACAAGTAGGGAAAGTAATGATATCCTAACTTATTGATTGGATCTATTTTGAGCAATATTTAGACAGTAATAATTTTTTAAAAAGATTTTATTTATTTGTTCATGAGAGACACAGAAAGAGGCAGAGACACAGACAGAGGGAGAAGCAGGGTCCCTTCAAGGAGCCCAAAGTCGGACTCGATCCCAGATGTCGGGATCACGCTGTGAGTCCAAGGCAGATGCTCAACTGCTGAGCCACCCAGTTGTCCCTACACAGTAATAATTTTGTAAATATTGGATCTCCTCCACCCCCCCAACCAGTGTTTAAATGTATAGACTGGTAGTTTTCAACTCTGGCTGTCCATTAGAATTAGCTGGAGAGCTTTTAATAATTTTTGTGCCCAGGCTGTCCCCCAGAGCATTGTCCGGATCTCCGACGGAAGTCTTTTGACTTTTTGTTTTATCTTAAACTGATTATTTCCTAAGCTTGTTGCTCTTCTTGTGTTTTCTTCTCACAAAACTTCTGGGTTAGTTTCATTGTTTCTTGAATATTATGACTTTATTTTTCTTTTAACTTCTTTGTTTCTTCTTAATTTCTTTTTAAAATTTTTTAGCCTACATACTTAAATAATTTTCCACAAAGACAGTGTAGAAATAGGAATGCTTGTTCCCTCAAAAACGTCTTTAGGTTACTTTCACAAAGAATTCTAGGTTCAAAATAATTATCACTCATAATTTTATTATTATTATTTTTTTTTAAAAAGATTATTTATTGGGATCCCTGGGTGGCACAACGGTCTGGCGCCTGCCTTTGGCCCAGGGCGCGATCCTGGAGACCCGGGATTGAATCCCACGTCGGGCTCCCGGTGCATGGAGCCTGCTTCTCCTTCTGCCTATGTCTCAGCCTCTCTCTCTCTCTCTGTGACTATCATAAATAATTTAAAAAAAAAAAGATTATTTATTTATGATAGACATATATATATATATAGAGAGAAAGTAATGTCTTTCTGTGTCTCTCATGAATAAATTTTTTTTATTTATCATCACCAATATTTATTTTTTAAAATAATAACCAGCCTAATGAAAATAGTGATATCTCATTTAGGTTTTGATTTGCATTTATGTATTTATTTGTGTGCTAATTGTCCATTTGTAGAAACACCTATTCAAGTCCTTTGCTCATGTTAAAAATCAGGTCATTTTCTTTTTTGTTTTTGAGTTTTAGGAGTTTTCCATGAATTCCAAGTATCAATTTCTTGTGTGATTTCTAGATGATTTGCAAATATTTTCACCTATTCCAGAAGTTGTCTTTTCACTCTGTTGATAATATTCTTTGATGAGCAGAAATTTCTAAGTTTGTTGTAGTCCCATTTGTCTATTTTCCTTTTATTGCTCCAGTTTTGGTACATAACGAGGAAATCATTCCTAATTCAATTTCATGAAGCTTTTCCTCTCTGTTCTCTTCTGAGAATTTTATAGATATTTTTTGTCTCACATTTAGGTCCTTTATTCATTTTTTAAAGCAATGTAAAGAGTGTCCTTTTTTTAAATTTTAAGATTTTATTATTTATTTGAGAGAGAGAGAAAGAGACAGTGAGAGACAGAGAGAAGGGGCAGGGAAAGGGGCAGAGGAAAGGGAGAAGCAGAGTCCCCACTAAGCAGGGAGGTAGACATGGGGCTCGATCTCATGACCCGAGGATCATGACCTGAGCCAAAGGCAGATGTTTAATGGACCAATCACCCAGGTGGTCCAGATGCTTCAGTTTTTATTTAAGTTTTAGTTACTTAATGTATAGTATAATACTATGCTATACTATAGTACTATACTATAATACTATACTATAGTATAATACTAGTTTCAGGGATAGAATTTAGTGATTCATCACTTACATATAATACCCAGTGCTTATCACAAGTGCACTCCTTAATACTCATTACCTATTTAGTCCATCCCTCCTCTCCTCCGGCAACCCTCAGTTTCTTTTCTATAGTTAAGAGTCTCTATGGTTTACCTCCCTCTCATTCCCCCATCTTTCCCTATGCTCATCTGTTTTATTTCTTAAATTTTACATATGATGGAAATCATGATATTTGTCTTTCTCTGATTTATTTTGCTTAGCATGATAAACTCTAGCTCCATCTATGTCATTGCAAACGGCAAGATTTCATCCTTCTTGATGACTGAGTAATATTCTCTCTCTTCTTTATCTATTCATCTGTTGATGGACATTTGGGCTCCTTCCATAATTTAGCTATTGTTGATAATGCTGCTATAAACATCAGGGTACACGTACCCCCTTGAGTCAGTATTTTTGTATCCTTTGGGTAAATACCTAGTAGTTCCATTGCTGGGTTGTAAGGTACCTCTATTGCTAACTTTTTGAGGAACCTCCGTACTGTTTTCCAGAGTGGCTTCATTAGTTTGCATTCCCAAGTGCAAGAGAATTCCTTTTTATCCACATCCTTGCCAACATCTTTTGTTTCCTGTGTTGTTAATTTTAGCTATCCTGACTGGAGGTGATATCTCACTGTGGTTTGGTTGGTATTTCCCTGTGGATGAGTGATGTTGAGCATCTTTTCATGTGTCTGTTGGTCATTTGTATGTCTTCTTTGGAAAAATGTCTATTCATGTCTTCTGTCCATTTCTCGATTGAATTATTTGTTTTAGGGGTGTTGAGTTGGTAAGTTCTTTTTTTTTAAAGGATTTTATTTATTTATTCATGAGAGACACAGAGAGAAGGCAGAGACACAGGCAGAGGAAGAAGCAGGCTCCTTGCAGGGAGCCCAATGTGGGACTCAATCCTGGAACTCTGGGATCACACCGTGAGCCAAAGTCAGACGCTTAACTGCTGAGCCATCTTGGCATCTATGTTCAACCACTGAACCACCCAGGCATCCCTGGTAAGTTCTTTATAGATTTTGGATATTAAACCTTTATCAGATATGTCATTTGTAAATATCTTCTCCCATTCTGTCAGTTGCCTTTTAGTTTTGTTGATTGTTTCCTTTGCTATACAGAAATTTTTTTTTTTAATCTTCATGAAGTCTCAATAGTTCAGTATTGCTTTGTTTCCCTTGCCTCTGGAGACATGTATAGTGAGAAGTTTCTATGGCTGAGGTCTCCTCTGGGATTTTGATGGATTCCTGTCTCACATTTAGGTCTTTCATTCATTTTGAATTTGTTTTTGTGTATGGTGTAAGAAAGTGGTCCAGTTTCATTCTTTTGCATATTGTTGTCTAGTTTCCCAACATCATTTATTGAAGAGGCTGTCTTTTTTCCATTGGAGTCTTTCCTGCTTTGTCAAAGATTAATTGGCCAGATAGTTTTGGGTCCATTTCTGGTCATTCTGTCTGTTCCATTGATCTATATATCTGTTTTTGTTCATACTGTCTTGATGACTACAACTTCATAATGTATCTTGAAGTCCAGAATGTGATGTCTCCAGCTTTCCTTTTCCTTTTCAAGATTGCTTTGACTATTCAGGATCTTTCATGGTTACATACAAATTTTAGGATTGTTTGTTCTAGGTCTGTGAAAAGGGCTAGTGGTACTGTGATAGAGATTGCATTAAATGTGTAGTGTTTGGGGGCAGAATGGACATTTTAACAATATTTTTTATTCCAGTGAGCATGGAATATTTTTCCATTCTCTGTGGCCTCTTTAATTTCTTTTGTAAGTGTTCTACGGTTTTCAGAGTATAGATATTTTACTTTTTTGGTTAGGTTTATTTCTAGGTATCTTATAGTTTTTGGTGTAAATGGGATTGATTCCTTGATTTCTCTTTCTGTTGCTTCATCATTTGGTGTATAGGAATGCAATAGATTTCTGTATGTTGACTTTGTATCCTGTGACTTTGCTAAATTTGTGTGTCAGTTCTAGCAATTTTTTGCGTGAAGTCCTTTAAGTTTTCTACATAGAATAGCATGTCTACATAGAGTATTATGTGAGTAGTGAAAGTTTAATCTCTTCCTTGCTGATTTGGATGCCTTTTATTTTTTTGTTCTTCTTGTCTGATTGCTGACTCTTGTCTCTATGTGTATTTTTTTTATTTCCTCATAAGCCCATTGGCTGTTTAGTAGCATATTGTTTAGTTTCCAGGTGTCTGTATTTTTTTCCAGTTTTTTCTTGTGATGAATTTTTAGTTTCTTATTTTTTAATATTTATGTATGTATGTATGTATGTATGTATTTATTTATTTTTTAATGTTTCTTTTTTTAAAGATTTTATTTATTCGAGAGAGAGAGAGAGAAAGAGAGAGAGAGAGAGAGAGGCAGAGACACAGGCAGAGGGAGAAGCAGGTTCCATGCAGAGAGCCTGATGTGGGACTTGATCCCAGGTCTCCAGGATCACGCCCTGGGCTGAAGGTGGCACTAAATCGCTGAGCCACCCGGGCTGCCCGAATTTTTAGTTTCATACAGTGTAGTCAGAAAATATGTGTGATATGATTTCAGTCTCCTTAAATTTATTAGGACTCATTTTGTGGTCTAATATGCAAACTATTTCTTCATAAGACTCTGAGTTACCATCTAGTATCCTTTCATTTCACCATGCAGAACAGATCTAATGGTGACAAGCTCCCTCAGCTTTTGTTTTTCTGGGAATACCTTAACTTCTCCCTCAGTTTTGAAGGATGGTTTTCCTGGCTATAGGATTCTTGGTTGACGTTTTTTTTTTTTTTTTTTCCCTTTTAGCAGTTTGAATGTATTAACCCACATCATTCTGGCCTCTGAAGTTTCTCATTAGAAATCTACTTTTTTAAAAATAAAGGATTCTATTTATTTATTCATGAGACACACACACACACACACACACACACACACACACACACACAGATGCAGAGAGACAGGCAGAGGGATAAGCAGGCTCTACCAGGGAGCCCAACGTGGGACTTGATCTTGGGTCTCCAGGATCAGGCCCTGGGCTGGAGGCAGCTTTAAACCACTGAGCAACCTGGGTGGCCTGAATCTTTGTATGCTTTCTGATTGTCTGGTTAAAAACTGGACATTTGAATCTAATAATGTGAAAACTTTGGCAATTAGATTCTTCCTTTTTCCAAGGGTGTGATTTTTTTTTTGTTGCTGCCTTTATTGTTTTTTTTTTTTTTTTTTAATTGTTGTAGGCTGTCTTTTTGCCAAAATTCTTCCTAAGATGTAAACTTAAGATATTCTCAAGTCTTTTCAGAGCCTGTGCCTTTCCCTGGACATACATGACCACTTTAAAATTTTTCCTGTATATGTAGTCACTTTTGAATGTCCCAGTCTCTAAGATTTGAGTTTTGAAAAGAGACAAAGAGGAAAATGAAGAGAGAAAAAGGGTACCAGCCTTTTATTTATTTTTTAATTTTTAAATAAAAAAAAGATCTTATTTATTTATTCATGAGAGACACACACACACAGAGGCAGAGACATAGGCAAAGGGAGAGGCAGGCTCCATGCAAGGAGCCTGATGTGGGACTCCATCTGGGGACTCCGGGATCATGCCCTGAGCTGGAAGGCAGACGCTCAACTGCTGAGCCACCCAGGCGTCCTGGGTACCAGCCCTGTAAATCTCATGGAAACCACTTTATCTAGAGAAGGAGGGGTTTGCAACAGTAAGGGGAGCTGCAGTAACAAAGGCTATCTGCCTCTTTTCTCCAATTTGATCATTAGTAGCAATCAGTCATAACGGTCACAATCAGTCACAACAGATGCCTAATATTTGAAGGTGAGGATCTTTTTGGCTCACTTCGGCTCCCCTAACAAACTGTGCATTTGTTTCAGGAACATGTGTACAGTTGCTTGTCATGGTGCTGGGGGCAGCTGCTACTGTACCAAGAGCTGAAATAGGCCAAAATTAATGCAACTTACAGTTCAACCATTTCCCTTAAGTTGCAGGTCTTTAATGGACTCCAGAATTCCAAAATGGTTATATTAGAGACATTTTGCGAGGGCAATTGTCCAGTGGGGGCAACAAATTCCTTGTGCTTTCTACTGTTCCATCTTCCCAGATGCAAGATACATTTTTTTGTTGTTGTTGTTGTTGGCAGTTTTTTATTTTCTGACTTTCTGAAATATATCACCTGAATGTGTGTGTGTGTGTGTGTGTGTGTGTGTGTATGTATGTGTGTGTGTTTATTATCCCTGTCTTCGGATCTGCAAGCTTTCTGCTGAGAAAATCCCTGATAGTCTTATAATACTTTTTCTGGTACGTAATGAGGCACTTTTCTCTTTCTACTGTCAAAATTCTCCCTTTGTGACTTTTTATAGCTTGATCATAATTGTAGTGGTGTAGATCTCTTTGAGTCTATTTTATTTTATTTTAAAACGTATTTATTTATTTTTTTAGAAAGAGAGAGCACAAGTGGGTGGAAGGACAGAGGGAGAGAATCTTTCTTTTTAAAAATAAATTTATTTTTTATTGGTGTTCAATTTACCAACATACAGAATAACACCCAGTGCTCATCCCGTCAAGTGCCCCCCTCAGTGCCCGTCACCCATTGACCCCCACCCCCCGCCCTCCTCCCCTTCCACCACCCCTGAGTTCATTTCCCAGAGTTAGGAGTCTTTATGTTCTGTCTCCCTTTCTGATATTTCCCACACATTTCTTCTCCCTTCCCTTATATTCCCTTTCACTATTATTTATATTCCCCAAATGAATGAGAACATACACTGTCCTTCTCCGATTGACTTACTTCACTCAGCATTATACCCTCCAGTTCCATCCACGTTGAAGCAAATGGTGGGTATTTGTCGTTTCTAATGGCTGAGGAATATTCCATTGTATACATAAACCACACCTTCTTTATCCATTCATCTTTTGATGGACACCGAGGCTCCTTCCACAGTTTGGCTATTGTGGACATTGCTGCTATAAACACCGGGGTGCAGGTGTCCCGGCGTTTCATTGCATCTGAATCTTTGGGGTAAATCCCCAACAGTGCAATTGCTGGGTCATAGGGCAGGTCTATTTTTAACTCTTTGAGGAACCTCCACACAGTTTTCCTGAGTGGCTGCACCATTTCACATTCCCACCAACAGTGTAAGAGGGTTAGAAGGAGAGAATCTTAAGCTGACTCCCCACTAAGCACAGAGTCTGATATGGGGGCTTGATCTCACAACCCATGAGATCAGGACCTGAGCTGACAGCAAGAGTTGGATGCCTAACTGACTGAGTCACCCAGGCATACCTCTTTGAGTTTATTTTAGTGAGAATTTGTTGAGATTCTTGAATTTGTCTTTTTTTTTTTTAAGATTTTATCTATTTATTCATGAGAGACAGAGAGAGAGAGAGAGAGGCAGAGACACAGGCAGAGGGAGAAGTAGGCTCCATGCAAGGAGCCTGATGCGGGACTCAATCCCAGGTCTCCAGGATCACACCGGGGCTGCAGGCGGCGCTAAACCGCTGCGCCACCAGGGCTTCCCTTGAATTTGTCTTTTTATTACTCTCCTAAGATTTGGGAAGTTTTCAGCTGTTCTTTTTTCAAATAACCTCTCTCCTTTTTTTTTTTTTTTCTTTCTATTCTTCTGAGACTTCTTCTTCTTCTTTTTTTTTTTTTAATAATTTTAGGATGATTTTTTTTTTTTTTTTTATGATAGAGAGAGAGAGAGGGAGAGGGAGATAAAGAGAAGCAGAGGGAGAAGCAGGCTCCATGCACCGGGAGCCCGACGTGGGATTGGATCCTAGGTCTCCAGGATCGTGCCCTGGGCCAAAGGCAGGCGCCAAACCGCTGAGCCACCCAGGGATCCCTCTTCTGAGACTTTTATATTGTTCTTGAATATCTCTCATGAATCCCTTAAGCTTTTTTTGCTTTTCTTCATACTTTTTTCTTTTTGCTCTTCTGACTCATTTTTGTTAAGTTCACTGATTATTTCTTCTGTTTAAGTTCTTTTTAATCGTTTTTTTTTTAAAAAAACTAATAGTTTCTATATCTTTGTTAATATTCTTATTTTATTCATGCCATGTTTTCCTGACTTCATTTAGTTGGCTGTGTGTGTGTGTGTGTGTGTGTGTGTGTGTGTTTTAGCTCATTGATCATCTTTAAGATGGTTATTTTGAGTTCTTTGACCAGTAATTCATAGATATCTGGTTTTTTTAGGACTTACTTCTGGAGATTTATTGTGTTTCTTTGATTGGCCATGTTTCTTTATTTATTTATTTTTTTTTAATTTTTTTTTTTTATTTATTTATGATAGTCACACACACACAGAGAGAGAGAGAGAGAGAGAGAGAGAGAGAGAGAGAGAGAGAGAAGCAGGCTCCATGCACCGGGAGCCTGACGTGGGATTCGATCCTGGATCTCCAGGATCGCGCCCTGGGCCAAAGGCAGACGCCAAACCGCTGCGCCACCCAGGGATCCCTCTTTATTTTTTTTTATGCCTTATGATCTCATGTTGAGATTTAGGTATCTGTAAAAACTGTCACTTCTCCTAGTTATTATAGATTTACTCTGTATAAGGGAAGGTCTCTATCAATCAGTCTAGTTAAAAATTCTGGGGATCTCTCACGCTTTTTCTGGGAATAAGACTTCTCTGCCTTGTTTCTCAGTTAAAGTGGTTTGTCTTTTTTTTTTTTTTTTAATTAAGGACTTGTAACCTCTTGCTTACCTTGGTATCTTTCATAATGTAACCTCTCTGATGCTGTGGTAGGTTGTTCTCAGCATCCTTCAATCTGGCTTTCAAAGTATATTACCTTTATCATTAGTTCTTTGAGTCTGGAGAGATAGAAACCATTTACTTTCTAATTTACTATTTTATTGTGGTGTTTTTAATCCCAGGGTGAGTTTTTATTTCTCTAACACAGGATTTAAGTTTGAATTGGTGTGAAATGCTTTTTTCTTTCTTTCTTTCTTTCTTTTTTTCTTTCTTTCTTTCTTTCTTTCTTTCTTTCTTTCTTTCTTTCTTTCTTTCTTCTTTCTTTCCTTTTATTATTATTATTATTATTATTGTTATTATTATTATTTTTAAAAATTTATTTATGATAGACATAGAGAGAGAGAGAGAGAGAGAGAGAGGCAGAGACACAGGCAGAGGGAGAAGCAGGCTCCATGCTGGGAGCCTGATGTGGGACTCGATCCCGGGACTCCAGGATCGCACCCTGGGCCAAAGGCAGGCGCTAAACCGCTGAGCCACCCAGGGATCCCCTCATTATTATTATTTTTAAGAGGGTTCCCTGCTGGGCTGAGATCAAGAGTTGGATGCTTAACTGACTGAGCCACCCACGGTCTGCTGAAATGTACTTATTTTTAAATTGTTTTTCTATTGGTACTTTACTAATAGACAGGAGCCAGGTAGCAATAGGATTCATTCCCACCAAATTTTTTTTTTAAGATTTAATTAATTAATTAATTAATTAATTAATTCATAGAGACAGAGCCAGAGAGAGAGAGAGGCAGAGGCACAGGCAGAGGGAGAAGCAGGCTCCATGCTGGGAACCTGACGTGGGACTCGATCCAGAGTCTCCAGGATCAGGCCCTGGGCTGCAGCCAGCGCTAAACCCCTGCGCCACCGGGGCTGCCCCACCAAATTATCTCTTACTGTTGCTAAGAATATGTGTTCTTTTTAATGTTTTACATAGAATTATAATACTGATTTTTTTGAGCTGTTTCACTTCTTACATCTCTATACATGCAGTTTGATTTTCTCTAATATTTTCTTGAGTTCAAACCTAAACTTCCTCCACAGGAGTCAAAGGTTATTGCACATGTATGATAAAATACAGAATGTGTGGAGTGCCTGGTTATGCTCAAGTCATGATTTCAGGGTTGTGAGATCAAGCCCCATGCTGGGCTCTGCATTGGGCATGGAGCCCGCCTAAGATTCTTTCTCTTGCTTTTCCCCTGTCCCTCCTTTTTCTTCTCTTAAAAAAACCACACACACACACACACACACACACAGAATGTGTACTCTGTATTGGTAGGATTACAAAACCTAGATGCATTATTGTAATTTTCTGCTAAAATGGAAATAGTGTTGACTAGATCTATAACATAATGTGCTAATCACTAGTTTTGAAAGGGGAGAAGCCAAGTTAAGGCCAGTTTGAGTTCTGTTTGGGGCTAGGTCTAGGTAACCAAAATATACAGATTGATTTTGCCTGCCAAGAATATATAGGTGATTTGGAGGAAAGTAAGAGGTAGCACCTTGAGTGCAATGTCAAAAGTCCAAGGGCCATGGACTGAGCACAAGCTGTCTGTGCTGAGGCACAGCAACAGGTCTGAGCTGTCTGTGTGAGGCAACAGGGCAGGGCGTGGATTTTGGTGTCTTGGGGGAGTGATAGTATGCGGGGGAGAACTGAACACAGCCACAGAAGGCACTGAATTCAGATAAGGGCCTGCAGAAATTATGCCCAGTTTCATGAGAAACCTAAGAGATATAAAGGTATAAGGGACAAATTTTAGACTGGACATCTGCTGTGGATGTCAAGTGGGAGGCTATTGTTGGCTTAGGGCTCTGTCTACTTCAGAGCATGTAGACAGTGGGAATGCTTCAGTTATTCAGTTGACTATTGTTAAGCTTCCCTTGATCATGGGGGATGATGGACAGTTTGATGCCAGTCTGGTTGTTTTTGGGTTGGAATCTGGGTTGGGTAGCCTTTATCATGATGCATCTGTGATGAGTCTGTGGCAGGAACAGGAAGGGAGACTCTATTCAGGTTTTGGAACCATTGGAGCTGTGTTTGAACTTAAACGTTAGTATTTCTTATTTGAGTAACTTAACTAATATCTCTAGACTTTAGTTTTAGTTTTCTAATTGGGATTTAGTTTTCTAATAATGCCACATTCAAAGGATTGTAAAAATAAAATGTCTTATTCAATAGAATTTTCTCTGAGGATAGAAGTGTTTTATAATGTCCAAGTGATAGCTACTAGGCATGTGTTGCTACTGAGCACTTGAACTTTACTGAATATGAGTAATTTAATTTTATTTAGTTTTAGTTAATTTAAAAGCCACATGAGGCTAGTAGCTAGTATATTGGACAAAAGCTATAGACGATAGCTATTATAGGGACTACTTAAAATATAAAAAGTTAGCTTTTAGAATTTCCTTGACTGATATATTCTTTCAGTTACTTATTTTTGTGCTTGTCATATTTTGTTTGATGTGCAATGAAATATATAGCAATGTTTCTATCATGGAGAAAAAAACAAAAATTTTAATAAATTTAAAAATTTTAATTGTCTTTTAAGAGAATATATACATACAAGAGATACAATATACTTTAATTTTAATGACAAATGAATTATACCAAGTGTAGAGGACTTCAGAAAAGCAAATGCTATCTTCAGGATAATGAACTACTTGCACTGGTTATTGAAGCATGTTATATATTTTGGATAGGTAGAAAGAAAGGAAAGGAAATTTCAGATGGAGGCATGGTAAAAATAAAACTAGTAGGATAGGAACCTGCAAGATGTGATTAGGACTCAGTGAGTAGACTTATTTGCTGAAGTATGGAAGTGGTTTAGAAGGTGAAATTAAGCTAGAAAAGTGTTTTGGAAGGTGAGATCTACCATATCATATCATTATAGCTCCCTTTGAATTGATGGCTAAAAAAACATAGGATTTAGAGCTAAAGAGAAATATAATGAAATTTTGTTTTAGGAAAGTAACCCTGGTAGATGTGTGAGAGACAGAGAAACGAGTTATGAAGCTTATACTAGTATGGGCAAGAGGTTACATGTTTCTGAGCCAGAAGGGTGGCTACACGAACAAGACTCCATAGACGTAAAGAGTCAAGATGTGACTCCAAGACTCAATCGGCATTAACTGGGGTGAGAAAAAGAGTTAAGTATATATGATGTGGTAAGAGATAGGCATAGATGTATTATAGGAGGAACACTGAAGTGAATCAGAAAGTTTTATGAGGAAACAGTCACTTGATGGTTACTTGACTACCAAGAAATTTCTGGGAGAGATAGTCACTATCTACATATTTTAGTGCTGCATTGAAAAATTAGCCTGAACCAATGCTTACTTTGAAAGCTTTAGTGTTTTCTTACACAAGGAATGAGACATTTCTAGTATGTCAACAAACACATGACCTGTCGAAAACATAAATATTATGATAATCAGCGATGATGCCATGATTGTAATTAGTAATTATTGAACCTTCTTCCTCCACATGCTATCATGCTTCCACTTTCTACCTTGTGCTCAATCTCTGCTAGCTTTATTCCTATTTTTTTTAGAGTGAGCAAGAGCAAATATAATACACAGCTAGTCTGAGAATCTGAATTTAGTATCATGTGGGTAATAAAGTTTTATTGGTTATTACCAGTAAATTAGGTAACAAACTAAAAAAATGTTGGTTCTTTTCTTTTTTATGAGAATTGGAAGTGAAAAGTTAGATTGGTATCAGCCATTTTCTTCTTGTAGTCTTCATTAAATCTTTCATTCTGAGCCACGGTAAAGTGATTCTTCCAGTCTCCAACTATCCCTGAAACAGTTATGTGGGAGAGAGTCAGCTTGCATTTCTCTATTCTCCTGTTTCTGTGTGTATACTCTATCTTCCAAGGGGGCAATATTAGACAAATTATTTCTGCTGCTAACCTGTCAATTTCATTCTGAAAGTTTAGAATAATTTCTTATCTGATTTG
Organism: Canis lupus baileyi; assembly: GCF_048164855.1. Lineage (NCBI taxonomy): Eukaryota > Metazoa > Chordata > Mammalia > Carnivora > Canidae > Canis > Canis lupus. The sequence continues at coordinate 38,207,243 of NC_132848.1, forward strand.
TGGGACAAGGATATCCCATTACCTGCTGAGTCACATTAATGGGGGAAATGAAACTACCAAAATTAAAACAGCAGGCCTGGGGAATTTCTTGTTTTTTTCCTCCTGCCTCTTTGCACATCAAATTGTGGTAGGTACTTATGCCTATAGTTTTTATCTACAGGCCCACTGAGAAAGGCTTGCATGTGGAAAAACTCAAGGTACAGTTTTGAGGAAGAAAACCAAAAAAGATCCACCAAATTCTCCAGTTGCAATCCCTGTAACCTTTCTGCAGATTGTTTTTTTTCCCATAGGGCTTACCATCATATATTATTCTGAGTATTCTTGTTTATTTTGTTTGTGGCTAGAATATAATGTTCACAAGGGAAGAAATTTGTTTGTTTACTGTTAACTGAACATTATCTAGAATAGAGCCTGACTCATTGTAGCCACTCAATAAGTATTTTTGAATGAATAAATCCAACCAATAGCATAAAGCCCTTATAAGTCTGTTATAAAATGGATTCTTTGCTCTATCTGATTTAATTCTGCGTTTTTTCACCTTATCAGCCAGATCTCTGGAAAGGGGGCATAAGGAGTTTGACCGCACCTCACTCTTCAATAGTCTAAACATTGTTTTCATTTCATTCCTGATTTGCTAAATACTTTTTTTCCCAGAATCATTTGTTATAGATCTTATTTTTCTTAGCCACAGAAAACTCACTCAAGGCTGTTAAAGACTGGATGATTCTTTAAAGATTATGACCAAAAGAAAATATAAAAACCTTTTCTCATGAATGGAGACACAGAGTGGTTCATGATTTTAGCAGGAACTGATGAATAGTTTGACATTGGATTCTCCTTCATAACATCAAATGAAGTGTGATGGACAATTTTATCTAGGATTTCATCATCTAGGTTTTTTCCAATAAACTCTGCCACCTTCTGAATTTCATGCTTTGTATTCTATGATGAGAGTCAAAAGAAAAGTGAAGATTTGGTGTAAGATAATTGGTTTAAAAAGAATATTGAAATGAATTAATAACAGTAATCAGTCACATGTCATGAGTTAAAATAAAACAAAAAATCTTAGGGGTGCCTGATTGGTTCATTCAGTTAAGCATTCAACTCTTGATTTTGGCTCAGGTTATGATCTCAGGGTTGTGAGATTGAGCCTTGTGTTGTGCTCCACACTCAGTGCAGTCTTGAGATTTTTATCCTTCTTCCTCCTGCTCTCATGCACTCTGTCTCTGTCTCAAATAAATAAATAAATAAATAAAACCTTAAAAACAATCTTATCTCACAAATACTCAGCTATCCAGAAATAACTTATTTTAACATGATGGCTCATATTGTTCTATTTTTTAGTAGCTGGAATTACTAAACTTTTCTTGCTCTAATATAGAAGCAAAAACTGAATAGTATTCATGAAAAATTCACCATATAATGACATGCAGTGCATGGAGAATGTTTCACTGAGAGTTATGCCCAAATGTCTCACACAAGTCAGTTATGAGAGGGTTCTCGTTCAGCCAAATGTTTAAGAGAGAGAGTCCATAGACTGATGATAACAACAAAGACATTGGAGCATGGGGCAGACGATTTAAGCCTGTCTTCTATTCTGACATTGATAAAAATGTCCCAGACCTTTTTAGTGGTGGCAATAAGTAGCAGCAAGAGAATGAGAGATGGCTATTTTGCACCCATGAGATACGCAAGAGGCACCCATGGCTAGTAAGTCTACTACCTAGCATGTCCAGGAACTGAGGAGCTCAGTTCCAATGTTTCCTCATCAGAGGGACACACAACCCTAGGGAGCTGTCACTATGGGAAATCCCTATCTCCAGGAGGAGTCGTAGGAGAGGGAAAGTGGAAAAGTTTAGCCTGAAAACTGTGTATTCTGCTTTAAAAGCTTGGATGTCAAAAGTAGTGCTTAATTTAATTGGCCTCACATAGACTGGGAATCAGCAAGAGTGATGAGAATATTGAGCTTTGAGTAACTAGTCAGGGGACATTCCAGAACATGATCACAGAAATATTTAAAAGGGATCTAGGGACTCTGAGGTTAGACTACCTGTGCAATAAAGTTTCTTTCTAGCATTCACAATACATTAGGATGTACTCCAGTAAAAGGGTGTCATTTCTGATGACATATCCTTACTTTGCCATATGTCTACATATGGTAGACAATTATCACCTACATGGAGTTTTCCTATTCTGAATTTATTTATTTATTTATTTTAAAAAAGACACATTTATTCAGCGTCATGATCAGACTATTACATTTAGCAATCAACAGCATGGGTGCAAAAAAAAAAAAAAAAAAAAAAAAGAAAATCTACACTAAAACCCTTTGTTGGAATGCTTTACACTTTCCACAGAACAGAAACTAAAATAACCTGTTATACAATTAGTCACAAATACAGTCCTTGAGTTTTTTGCCCATACACATGAGTATTGTCTAAAACATGTCTTCTTTGTAGCAGCTAGGCCCTGCCACCACTGTGCTTGGCTGAGTTCACAAATCTGTTGTAACCTGTAGCTTCCCTGTCACTTCTCTGGCTCTCCTCTCCTGCTAAGCTTTGTTTCCTGGCAGTAATTAAAACCTTCTGCCACTGCCATAGCTGCTGCTGCTGGAACCACCATAGCCACCTTGGTTTCATGGTTTGGCAAAGTACTGGCCTCCACCACCATAGGGGCCAGAGCTTCATCTCCAACCTCTTGGTGCTCTGGAGAATGGTACAGAGCTTCTGTCTCCAAAATTTCCTCCTTTCATGGGTCCAAAATTTGAGGGTTGATTGTTGTAATTGCCAAAATCATTATAGCTTCCATTACCTCCAAAGTTGCTTCCATCATTACCAAATCTGTTATAGCCATCCCCACTGCTACTGTATCCACCACCACCTCGACTGCCACCAAAGCTACCTCAACCACTGAAGTTCCCTCCATGACCAAAGTTGTCATTCCCACCAAAACCACCTCCATGACCATCACCAAAGTTTCCAGAACCACTTCAGCCTCTTTGGCTGGATGAAGCACTGGCCATCTCTTGCTTTGATAGGGCTTTCCTTACTTCACAGTTGTGGCCATTCACAGTATGGTATTTTTGAATGACAATCTTGCCTATAGAGTCATGGTCATCAAATGTCACAAAAGCAAAAACTCTCTTTTTGCCACTTCCTTGGTCAGTCATGATCTCAATCACCTCAATTTTCCCATACTGTTCAAAATAATCTCTTAGATGATGTTCTTCAGTGTCTTCTTTAATGCCAACAAAAATCTTTTTCACAGTTAAGTGGGCATCAGGTCTTTGAGAATCTTCTCTTGAGACAGCCTTCTTTGGTTCCACAACTCTTCCATCCACCTTGTGTGGCCTTGCATTCATAGCTGCATCCACCTCCTCTATGGTGGCATATGTGACAAACCCAAAGCCTCTGGAGTACTTGATCTTGGATCTCTCATTACCACACAGTCCGTAAGCATTCCCCATTGTTCAAAATGGCTCCTCAGACCCTCATCAGTTGTTTCAAAGTTCAAACCTCCAATGAAGAGCTTCCACAGCTGCTCAGGCTCTTTGGAAGACTCTGACTTAGACATGACGGCGGTGGGAGGAGAGACTTTAACGATGCTTACTCGGCAGCGTCCAGGGGCAGAAAGGAGTAATCTAACAAACATTATCTCCTATTTTGAGTTTAATAGCACCTTTCCTTCTATGGATTCCTCAGTTTGTCATACCTACTCATGGAAGGGAAACTCCTGCCTTACAGCATACTATCCCCTGCTATAATATTTCTTCTTTCTTTCTTTCTTTCTTTCTTTCTTTCTTTCTTTCTTTCTTTCTTTCTTTCTTTCTTTCTCTTTTCTTCTTTCTTTCTTTCTTTCTTCTTTCTTTCTTTTTTCTTTCTTTCTTTCTTTCTTTCTTTCTTTCTTTCTTTCTTTCTATCTTTCTTTCTTTCTTTCTTCTCTCTCTCTCTTTCTTTCTTTTTCTCTCTTTCTCTCTCTCTTTCTTTTTTTTAAAAAAGATTTTACTTATTTATTAATGTGAGATGCAGAGACAGTCAGAGACACAGGCAGAGGGAGAAGCAGGCTCCTCGCAAGGAGTCCGATGTGGGAAAGGTAACACTCATATTTTGCCTGTATGGAAAAGATGTACCATTCTCCAGAGCACCAAGAGGTTGAAGATGAAACTATGTGATACATAAACTCATGACATACCATGTGGGCTTTGATGCATGGACAGCAGTAACCAATGAAATGTAGCGTTTTCTATTCCTTGTTTCAAATCTGTGGGTCCCCAGTGGGATACATGCATTATGACCTAAATGTCTTATGGTCCAATGAGAACATATTAGGTGGTATTGCCCCTCACCTTCTTCAGGTCCTCATAGAAGAGGTAGAGAATGCGGTGTTGGTCTTTGGCTTTCCACCATCCTTTCACGTGGTCATACCAAGAACCCCAGCATACTGCAAGGAGGAATGAAAAACGGGGTAATGAATCATAGAAGCCCCCAAACAGATACTCCACTGAAAGGAGAGTTCCTAAAGAGAGGGAGAGTATCACACTGATGATTTCTTCACAGTAAAGCAGGCAGACCCCCAGCATAATAAGGAAATGATTCTTTCCTTTTGGAATGTTTGAGGATTTTGAGAAAGGAAGGAAATAAAGATTAATTCTCTTACCTTTCCCAGCCAGAAAATTCTCAAAATACTCTTCCCAGGTTCCTGGAGCAGGAAGAGATTTATTCATTCTTTGGAAATGGTAATAAGACACCATATTGTCCTTTGGATTTCTTGCCACATAGATTATCTAGGAATGGCAGAAAGAGGGAAAGAAGCAAAAATGGGATTAGACTTATATGTACTTATTGTCCAACAAATTATGTTCAAGTGGATACATTCCATACAGATGAGATTTTCTGATGCTGCATTCTTGTGATACTGGTTTTTGTGTGATTTGAAAAGGATTCAGATCAGTTTGCCTATTGATTATCGTGAAAGATAGACTCTCTTTTCTTTCTTTTTTTTTAAAAGTTTTATTTATTTATTCATGAGAGACAGAGAGATCAGAGAGAGAGAGAGAGGCAGAGACACAGGCAGACTCCACACAGGGAGCCTGACGTGGGACTCGATCCTGGATCCCCAGGATCACGCCCTGGGCTGAAGGTGGTGCTAAACCGCTGAGTCACCTGGGCTGCCTGGACTCTCTTTTCGTTAACAAGCGAAGAGGTTTTGTTTTTTTTTTTTAAGATTTTTAAATTTGTTTCTTTTAGAGAGAGAGAGAGAGTACAAGTGGGGCAAGAGGCAGAGGGAGAGGGAGAGAATCTCAAGGAGACTCCATGCAGAGTGTGGAGTGAGACACGGGGCTTGATCTTAACCATGCTGAGATCATGACCTGAGCTGAAACCAAGACTCAGATGCTTAACCAACTGAGCCATCTAGGTGCCCTAACAAGAGACATGTTTTAAGAGGAAGCTGAAGACCACTCTAGGGTTGTTCTAAGGAGTAAACTGTAAATTCTTTTTGCCTTTTTTTTTTTTTTTAAGATTTTATCTATTCATTCATGAGAGACACACAGAGAGAGAGAGAGAGGCAGAGAGAGAAGCAGACTCCATGCAGGGAGCCTGACATGGGACTCGATCCTGGGTCTCCAGGATCACGCCCTAGGCCAAAGGCGGCACTAAACTGCTGAGCCACCAGGGCTGCCCCCTTTTGCTTTTTACCTTGCAGTTTTTTTCTATGAAGGATGGTGGCAGCAAATGGATGGGAAGATGTGTTTTCAGGGTCCGTGGTGAGGGCATTTCATTAGCTCTTTCCAAACCTATAAAATCGATTTTTGATTACTTCTCATTATTTTTTTCTTTTTGCTTCAAAATCTTGTTGTTTCCATTATCACTACTTTAGGAACAATTGAACAATTCAAGTCACCTGTGAGAGAACTGTGACTGTAGTTTTTTGATCTGCAAGACTATATCTAGCCTAAGAATGACTTTCCTTTTTAGCTAGAATAGTTTTTAAACATAACAAATAAGAAAATAAATAATTTAGAACCTAAAAAATTCAAACCCTTCTACTATGAAATTATCTTACTTGGGCTCATCCTTGTGGAATAAAATTAATTTCTTTTTTTAAAGATTTTATTTGTTTATTCATGAGACACACACACACACACACACACACACACACAGAGGCAGGGACACAGGCAGAGGGAGAAGGAAGTTCCCTGTGGGGAGCCCAATGTGGGACTAAAACCCAGGACCCCGGGATCACGACCTAAGTTGAAGGCAGCCGCTCAACCACTAAGCCACCCAGGTGCCCCTAAAATTAATTTCTTTTTTTCATTTTATTTATTTATTTATGATAGTCACACAGAGAGAGAGAGAGGCAGAGACATAGGCAGAGGGAGAAGCAGGCTCCATGCACCGGGAGCCCCACGTGGGATTCGATCCCGGGTCTCCAGGATCACGCCCTGGGCCAAAGGCAGGCGCCAAACCGCTGCGCCACCCAGGGATCCCCCTAAAATTAATTTCTAATAGAGAATGAAAACTTAATGTACTTTTATATAAGTAGTAATTACACTAGAAGACGTCTGGAGTACAGCAATGACCAAACATAGTTAAAAAAATGCAGTCACAGAATCCATTACTAATTATTTGAATGCCTAGAATTTTTTTTCTAGTTTTTTTTTTTGAAGTGGTTGTATCAATTCTTATATCTTTTCTATAACTTTTTTCAGCTTGAATGCCTAGGATTTTGAGAGGGCTATGTGATAGTAAAAACCCCAGGTGTGTATTTAGTCAAGCTTGGTTATTCCATACTCACCAGATCCAATGGATGGGATTATCCATTCAATGAAAGGAATTCGTACATGAATAGGTGCTCTTTGACTTTTGTCAACATCCCCTTCATTTTGTATTAAGTCCACTATCTCCTGAGTCCATGTTGTTCCTTATTCCACGTGTAAGATGAAGATGCATAGACATTTAGTATACTACATTTCTTTAAATATGATCATATTTGTTAGAACATCTCTCTGAATTTTAAAGCTAGATTTATAGTGCAACTCAGAAAACATTTTTAATTTATGTATTGTGTTAATATAATACGAGTCAAGAAGTCTGACTTCTATAGCAACTTTCGTTAAACTGATTATTGAAATAAGGAAGTAGGTTCACAACATACCCCAAGGGAAGATGGAAATCAAAAAAGTAGTTTTCAAACCCTGAGGGGTCTTTGGGGGCTTCTGGAGGCTGCTGAAGTGAAATCAGCTTTGCAGGACCAAAGCTCTCCTAATTGTTCCCCAAGTTGGTCTTGGGATCCCCTTTTTAGCTTACACACACAAAGCTATTTTTTTACAGGATCTGCAATAACAGCCTGCATCGGGAACAAACAAATCAACAAATCTAGCTGGTTAGTTCTTGGCTGTTTGAGTCACTCTCTCCTGGGGAAGTAAAAAAATATGTACATCACAGGAAGAATTAAATTCTTAAAATTTCACATGTCATTTTATTTTGTTTTATTTATTTTTAAAGATTTTATTTATTTATTCCTGAGAGACAGAGGGGGGTGGGCAGAGAATAGGCAGAGACAGAAGCAGACTCCCTGCAGGGAGCCCGATGTGGGACTCAATCCTGGGTCTCCAGGATTGTGCCCTGGCGGAAGGCAGGCACTAAACAGCTGAGCCACCCCGGCTGCCCTTCACATGTCATTTTAATATTTTTTTTCTCTAGTTTCAGTTTCCACAAGTGATTTGTCTTAGCCATATCACTCTGTCCAGTAAACAATCTTCCAACCCAGATCAGTTTCTTCATTTCATTATTAGTGTATTTTCATTACTCACCTTCCTAATTCTCTTCCCCACCTTCCCCCTCCCCTTTCACCTACCTGCTTTAGGATAGGTGGCAATAAGCAGATCATCAGACTTGGCTTGGAAATTCCAGATCTGGTCCCAGATGTCACAGGTAGGTGTGGGTTGTAAAATCCCCTCCACATAAGCGACAGGTAGGCGTGTTGTTCCATCAAATTTAAAATCCTCCATTTTGTTTAAGGCCATTAGTGTCAGAAATCAGAGTAGTGCTCCAGATAAAATGTTACTGCTCAGTCAGCACAAAGCTGCACTTCTGTTATTGCACAGGCGATGCAAAATTCAGACTGCAAATTCTTCCTGGACAGCTGGGGATGGCTGTCAGTCAAAGGAGAAAGTAGCTACAGCTCTGTCCGCCCAAGTTCCAGGAAGCACGGAACTGCGATGTAGGCCTTTGTACTCAGGCGTTTTCTTAATGAGCTCCAGCCCTCCTCCCAGCCAGGCTGTGACGAAATACCAGAGGCCCTCCCAAGTCCTGGCTGCTGTGTCATGTTCAGATCAGTCCGGTTCTTCTGTGTCAGTTTAAAAAGAGTTAATGCCAAGTTGTTTATGTTCCGTTCTTTATCTTTGTGTTCATGAAATAATTCACAAATATTCATTAATTGTTTCTCCTGTGAATTTTATGCTAATTAAAAAGTTACAGGGAGGGGCAGCCCGGGTGGCTCAGCGGTTTAGCGCCGCCTTCAGCCCAGGGGATCCTGGAGACCCCGGATCGAGTCCCACGTTGGATCCTGGAGACCCCGGATCGAGTCCCACGTTGGGATCCCTGCATGGAGCCTGCTCCTCCCTCTGCCTGTGCCTCTGCCTCTCTCTCTGTGTTTCCCATGAATAAATAAATAAAATTAAAAAAAAAAAAGTTACAGGGAATTTGCTCATGGAATTAGATAGCAATATAGAATAACTTCCCTGGAAGACTGAAGGGAAATTTCTGTGGGCTCTTGGCAGGGAAGTCCTAGAATTGAATCTCCCAGCACAAACATCTGGAAGGGTCTCAGTGCTGTTATTTTTAAGAGTGAAATAAAAACGCTATATTAGAAAAGTTTCTTTCTTTTGTAGGCTGTACTGTGTCAGTATCAAAACAAGCATGTCTAATTTAAAGCACAAGAGATGCAAGCAATGCCTTGTTTTTTCCTTGGAATGATTTCTGGTTCCCTTTTAAGTTTTAAATATTTTTCTTCTATTCCATTATCTCTTCTCTGTGGGACACTTCTAAAACAAGGCCAGATTCCTTTTAGTTTTCTGGGTTTTTAAAAAGATTTATTAATTTATTTTAGAGAAAATGAGTGTGTGTGTGTGTTCACACAGGAGTAGGGGGGGAGGGGCAGAGGGAGAAAATCTCAAGCAGACTCCCTGCTGAGCGCAGACCCTCCCCCCGCCACTTTGATCTCATGACTTTGAGACCATGACCCAAGCCGAAATCAAGAGTTGGACACTTAACCTACTGAGCCATCCAGGTGCCCCTCCTTTTAGTTTTTAACTGCTAAATATTACCAGTCACCCACCTAGTTTTCCTGTCTCTTATTGTGGTATAATAAAGAATATATCAGGTCTTTTTCTCTGGTTACTTGCAGAGTTTCAAAAACTCTTGTAAGTTCTTGAATGATTGGAGTATCTTTGGTTATTCAAAAAAAGTTCCTTTAGACTATACCTGAGTTTATGCTAATGAGGTGACTCCTGGTGGGCCCTTAGATAGTTTCAGAGGAGGGGCTAGCCACACCAGAAAGATCAAGCAGGTGATTAGAGGGTTGGTTCTTTCAGTTCCATCTTCAACCTCCAGTGAACAGAGAGAGTCTAGAGACCGAGTCCAATCATGTGGCCAATGACACAGTAAGACCCCAATAAACCTGCTTCCTGGAGCTCAATGGAGCTTCCTGGTTGGTGAATACACTAATGTTCTTGGAAGGTGGCATACCTGGATTCCATGAGGAGAGAGCATGGCAGCTCTGTGTTTCCTCTCCATCAAGAGCTTTCCCTGTGCTCCTCTTCTATTTGGCTGATCCTGATCTGTATCTTTTATGATAAAACTAAAATTGTAGGTATAGTGCTTTTAGTGAGTTCTGAAAGTCATACTAATGAATTATTGAACTAGGGGGTCATGGAATACTTCAAATTTATAGCTGGTTTGTCAGAAGTGCAGATGGTCTCCAAGCTTTGCAGCTGGCATCTGAAGTGGGGGCAGTCTTGTGAATGACTTTGCTCTTAACTTGTGGGGTCTGCACTAACTCTAGGTAGTTAGTGTCAAACTGAATTGAATTGCAGAACGCCCAACTGGTGTCAGAGAATTGCTGTTGGAATATCTTTCTTGCCCTAGACTTTCTCAGAATTCATTCTGTTCTGGGCAATCAGGAATTTCACTTTTGCTTAAAGCCCTTCCCACCCAAACCTTTACAGCATCCCACGAGGGCCTTAACCTCTTACAAGGCTGCAGCCAGAAAGGCCTTTGTCCCATCCTGGCAGGCCCTGGGCTTCTGCCTGCATTGACACTGCTTTTTTTCTTCTGATACTGTCTTTGGTTGTTGCCTGTTTGGTTCTTGTTTGATTTTTTAGGTTTCTCCAAGTCTTTTTAAATGTATTCCTTAAAGGTATCCTTTCTGGGGAGGCTTTCTCTGAACTTCAGTGCCATCTGAAGTAGGTCTCTCCTATTTCCTTGCTTGTGGCACCCTCCTTTCCTTTAGAACAGCCATCAGAATTTAGTCTTGCTTATTTACTTGTAAAATTTTCTGCCTCCTATCCTACACTGTGAGATGTGTAAAACAGGGCCTGGGCTGTCTTGTCTTCTCAGTCTATACCAGCTCTATGCCTAATGCCTAGCATGCTCCTATTTCTTGAGATAAAGAATGAGTAAACCTAAGTAGAAAATGGAAGACGTGAGCTCTGTGAGCCATTGTTATTTTGTGGTTTAGGTGAGCATGGTGGCTATGACTTGGCAGTCTGCAGAAAGAAGTCTTCCTGTATGTGAATCCTGAACCAACTCCAAGTAGCTGTGGGCTTGCAGACTTGTCACACATTGGACACATTGGACACCAAAGATGAAGTTATATCCTTTCCTTCTCCAATTCTTCCCCAAACTACTATAACAGTATACTACTACTACTACTACTACTACTTCTGACTCTGACTCTGTTATTGCTATTTTCTGGTTGTGGAAAGGAGGTTCCAACTCCCAGTGCACTCATTGGATGTTCCAGTTGCAAACTTTAGTAACCTGTTCAGGTCACAAATATGACCATTTGAAAAAATTATGATTGGGACTTCTAATCTGTTTTTCTTTAATATTTTATTTATTCACGAGAGACACAGAGAGAGAGGTAGAGACATAGGCAGAGGGAGAAGCAGGCTCCCTGCAGGGAGCCTGACGTGGAACTCGATCCCAGAACCCTGGTATTACGACCTGAGCTGAAGGCAGACGCTCAACCACTGAGCCACCCAGGTGTCCCTCTAATCTATTTTTCTCAGGAAAAAACAGAGTGCTGGTCACTCTCCTTAAACAGGTTCTTTTAAAATATTTTTTTACAAAAGGAATCCATCTAAAATATATTTTGATTCAGCAAGCTGTTTTAAAAGACATATTGGAAAGTGAGCTAAGTTTGTATTGATAAAAATTTAATTGGAATTGCATTCACTCCTTGAATCAATATTTAGCTTAGGTTCATTAAAAAATGCCTCATTTTTATGCAAACCTTCAAACCAAACCAGGAGGAAGAAACAATAAGGCCATAATCAATATAACTTGAATATCCAGACTGTGCAAGGATTGAGAAATACTTGTGGCTTACCCAGAACTTGTTTCCATTCCACCTTATTCTATTTAGGTATCCTTTATATTCTTGGAAAATAATCAGTGTCAAAACACAAAACACCCAGTTATATTTGAATTTCAGATAAATAATGAATGAATTTTCAGTATAAGTATATCCCATGTGATATTTGGGACGTACTTAAACTTAAAAAATTATTTGTTGTTTATCTGAATTACAAATGTAACTGGGTGTTCTGTATTTTATATGGAAACTCAGATAGGCAAGAAGATGGTAGCTAAATCTAACTTTAAAACAGAAAAACTAAAAAGAAAAAAAAAGAAAAATAAAACAGAAAAACTCTGGAAGCTTAATGAGTGGGATTAGAAAAATGACTGAATCAGAAACTTTTTAGAATCTCATATAAGCTGAGTGAACTCTAGACTCTTTCCTACTGGTTTGTGGGCAAATGTGTGCTGTTTGCACTTCTCAGTTATTAGCATATTTGCAGGTTCCTCTTCTAGGCCTAGAGATTTACTCAGCTTGTTTTGTGGAGATGGCACTACTCCGTTGTGACTATGGGTAAGGAAATGACACATAAAAATTTCAGTATGAAATTCAATGAATAAACAGAATTGGTATAAGTTGAGTGTCTTAGGCAAGACTTTTATGTATGATTTTTCCTGACCTATCCTTATTAGTGTGGAGGGATTTAGGGGCAGGGAGAGATAGTGGGCACATGTGGGCCTCTTCATACTGCTGTTTCAGGAGAAGCTTACTTCATTGTGCTACAGCATATCCCAATACAGCATATTCTCCAATACCCACTTTACTCAAATGAAAAAAGAGAGAAAAATATTTTGGTGCCAGAAGAGGAGTTTTGAGTTCCCAATATCAGTGAAGAAAGGCAGGAATGGCAGATAAGCAGCCATAGCTAACATGTTAGGAATTCTGATAGATTGGTAAAGTCCCTAAAGGGGAAGGGGCACTGTTGTCTCTGAAACAGTTTGTGAGAACCACAAGAAGACCTTCTCTGAACTGGGGGCTGTTTTTGCTTTGTCAGTGTTCCTAGGGCCTCAGTAGTTTCTTTTTTTCTGTGAAGCGGCTACCACCTACCTCTGTTCCCAGGAAGTGGAGAGTGAGTGGGGTATACTCTCCCTGCCTTTCCCTCCTTGCTCACTTGAAAACAAGCACACAGGTTCTTTCTCTTTTCAAGCTTTGATGTTTATTGCTACAAGGAAACAGAAGGTTAACAAAAGATAGTCAGTGGGGTATGTATAGAATTTGAATTTTACTGGTCTCTCTTTCCTGACTTCCCTGCTGTGTCTTTCCAAATCTTCATGTGTCTGCTGGGCCAGGATTTAGCTGCTTTCAGAAATTAGATCAGAGGAAGTAGTAGTCAGCATTGACAATGGGAAGAAAAGGTGGAGACCCAGAGCAAGAGACTTTGGCCATTGATTAAGAGATCCTCAGAGATGAAGAGGGGAAAAGGAATTTCCAGTTTCTAAGTGCCTTCCACGTGTAGGATCTTGTGTCTACCTCAGTGGAAAGACAAGTCTCTGCTCGCAGGGAATTTGCAGTCTGGTGTAGAGGTAGATATGCAATCAAGCAATTAGAATATAGTATGTTATTTGCTTTAATGAAGGGTATGGAAACAGTGTTCTAGAGCATTGGAGAAGGAGCACTGAAGTCAGACTGGACTTGGGAGAGATCTTCTGGAATAGAGAAGACAATTAAACTGAGGTCTAAAGGATGTTGGCCAAGTGACTGAGATAGCAAGGGATTCTAGGTAGAGGAGCTTGCATATGCAAAAGCACAGAAAGGTGAAATGTTTTCAGGGGAAGGTGGGCAGCACTGCTGGAGAGTAAAGGGAGTGCAATGAGTGCTGTAGGAAGAGGAGGATAAGGGTCCAGTCTTGCAAAACCTTAGATGTCGCAGATGGAGCTTTAGATACTATAGTTAGATAGTATATCTAACTATAGATAGATACTATAGTATCTAAGATATCTATAGATATCTAATACTATCTATACTACTATACTATACTAACTAAGTTAGATACTATATAGGTAAGGAGCAGCTATGAAGAGTTTTCAGGGTGGCAGCAAGTGTCACATTTAATCTTTGCACTAGTTCTTTGAATTGGGAAGTTGTGTCTCAAATTTAGGTGGAAACTTGGAGAGGTTCAAAAAAGGACCTCTACTTCAGAGGCTAGTGGTAAAGTGAGGACTCCCTTCTATTCATTTGACTACAGAGTGCAGGCATCTTCCATTTCACAGAGCTCTATAGTCTGGAGAGGAAGAATATAAGATGAAGTGATTGTTAAGCATCTGTGCCCTGCTATAAGCATATAAGATGAGTGTTGGGTCTGGCTGTAACTGCCTCTAGGAAGACAAGTGAAGTCATTCAGCCCTCGGTCCATGCTGTCAGCCTCCAGTACTCTAGCATGGCAGCTTACAGTTATGACAGTGAAGTCAACTGCACATTTTAGAGAGCTTTAAAATGCAACTCGGTATTTACATGTTAACTTCCAACTCTCTGGAGTGTTTGCTTAGAATGAATGACTTATTTGAGGAAGGGGTTGTGTAACCTGTATATTGGTGGAGGCACTATCTAGAAATAAACGAAAGCCTTTGCAAAATGTGGCCACAAAAAGTCCTTAAAGGTTGGGATAGTTAATTGAAGTCACACATGCTATAGGATTGTTACAGGTTGGAGTCACCAAAAGTAGCATTTTAATCCTTGGGAAGGTATTGTGAATATTTTGCCATTGATATGACTAGGCCATGTGAAGTGTGCCAAAACTAAAGACCTCTCTGGAATTCACTCTTCCTTTGGGAAGTTTGAAACTTCATTAATCATTAGGGAAATGCAAATCAAAACCACAATGATTACTTGGGTGCCTGGGTGGCTCAGCAATTGAGTGGTTGAAGAATCTGCCTTTGGCTCAGAGTGGGATCCCAGGGTCCTGGGATTGAGTCCCGCATTGGGGTCCCTGCAGGGAGCCTGCTTCTCCCTCTGCTTGTGTCTCTGCCTCTCTCTCTGTGTCTCTCACGAATAAATAAATAAATCTTAAAAAAAAAAAAAAACCTAAGTAGCAGAATCAATGAAAATTTCTACTATTTTTTATTTTCACATCATTTACAAGTACTTCATTTATCATGACACAATTCTATCAAGAGGCACTGAACACAAGTAATTTGAAATATTTTAGTACTTACTGAAATACCAAAAACAAAGACTTTATTCTTTCCTTTAACTTTCTCTTCTCTCCTCTCTCCCCTTTTCTTCCAGTTCCCTCTTTCAGTATCTCTTATCTCTGAAATGGATGAATCACCTCTTGGGTGATTCATATACATTGACTATGTTGGGATGTTTACTTGTCTGGATGTCTCCTGTTGCTGGTCTCACAGCAACGAAGTGAGGTAAAAATTAGTAGGGTGTTTTGGAGACTGATTCCCAGGTATATCTCATTATCTCCTCACTTATTTCTTATTACTTAAGAGAATATCTAGGGAATTGGAAGAGCAATAAATGATGGCTAAATCAAGTGGTAGTGTGGAGAGACCTGGTTATAATGCCTCACATTTGTGTAGTGCTTTGCAACATCTCTGTGTTCCCACATATCCACACAAGGATATGCTAGTGTGGGTCCTGGGCGGAGGCAGCAGAAGATGGTGGACTAAGGGGAATTCTAAATGGCAGATGTCCTTGATGGAAGATATAGGCAAGGAAAACTTCCTTCACCTTACTACTTCCCACTGGTTATGATAACACTGATGGATATCAGATTCAGATTGCCTGATGAGCCTCTCAGTGTCCATGCCTACCATCCATGCATTTTCTGTAATAAGACTCTTTTCAATAATCCCATGAATGATGGAAAGTGATAGAAGTGAATTATCCACACAGAGGGTAGAAAGAATTGAGATAACAGTTCATGGCATGCTATTATCACTGGTTTATGCAAGGCCTCTCTCTCTTATTTTTATCCTTTTATTTATTTATTTTTAAATTTTTATTTATTATTTTTACCGTTATACCTCACCCCCATTGCCCTCTTCCCATAGAATCCATGACATTTAACAAATATCTTGTGGTTTGTAAATGTTCTTACAATATGAATATTTTCAGTTGGAGTGTGTATTTCTAAATTTATATAAACTATATTGGGATTATCTATCTATCTATTCATCTATCTATCTGCCTCATTTGGTTACTTACTTTTTTTCCTCTAAGCACAATATTTTAGAGATATCTTCTTGCTGCTATGTGTAAATCTGTTGCTTGTAATTAATGGTTTTCTGATATCCCAGAATGTGCATCACCACATTTCACCCAATTTACTTTCCTGACACTGAGCACAGGTCGCCTTCAACTCCTAGCCAGCAAAATATAAGGGCACAAGGAACATGAACATGAATATCCATATACACATTCCTTTATGGAATTGCCTAAGCATTTATTTGGAATATATATTAACAGGTAGAATTTCTGGGTTAAGCAATATTTGTTTACTTATTTTGCATAGGTATTGCCAAATTGTTCTGGGTAGCTCTACTTCTGTACATTTTATCAGCAATATGTTATTTGACTTTCTAATTTTTGCTTGTTTAATAGATATGAAGGTGTAGCTCACTGTTTTCATTTGTATTATTTTTTTAAAAAAAGATGTATTTATTTATTTTAGAGAGAGAGAGCACACATAAGCAGGGGGAGGGGCACAGGGAGAGGGAGAGAAAATTCTGAAGCAGACTCCCCTCTGAGTGCGGACTCCAACTCAGGGCTTGATCCCATGACCCTGAGATCATGACCTGAGCCAAAACCGAGTCAGACACTCAGTGACTGAGACACCCAGGAGCCCCACATCTTCGGTTTTTAAAAACTTTCTCAGAATGCTTTAATTTTATTTTCTTTATGATAAAAGGGTAACTATTTATTTTCCTTATTTCAAAAATAAATTACATCTGTTAAGAAAAATGTAGAAAAATACGCCCATACAGACAGATGAGAAAGAAAAGTTGAAAATCAGGATTTTTCTTTGAAGCCCTTACAGTGAAGTAGCTGCTGGAGGAAGCGGTCTCCTTCTGATCACCCAGCAGCTCTGGGGGTTTGAAGGGGTAGGGGAATGACACTTGACAAATACTGCTTTGTCGGTAGATATTATCATCAATAGCTCACTGCAGCATGGCTTGTTGGTTGCCCTGTGACTTGAGGCTACGGACATGGGTGGTCTGGATTGCTGTCACTTTCTTTAGGAGTAGGCAGTGATGGTTCCTAGGCAAAACATGAGAAAGACCAATGCAAAAAGATTAGCAGCTTTCCTCTACCAGTTCTCCTCTGTCTTTGCTTCCTCCAGTTACCCTTCTGTCCCAGGCTGCTGCCCATCCCCAACCCTTACTCCAACCAAAGTCAGTAAAGGGTCTCCTCAGGGCTTCTCAGGATTATAGGGTTTGTCCCTATAATCCACAAGCCCTTTTACTTCAGTTTTCTGCAGAGTTGGTTTTGAGGAAAAACCAGTCTAGCAGGGATCAGATACCTTTGGGGATAATTCCTAAACTAATATCCTAAGGGATTCATGGAAAAACAATACTGTAACTGCTATTAGCTTAATAATATACAACATTTGGCAAGTCTGCAAACATGTTCTTAATAAATGGTGTTGGGTCTACATTTTTTTAATGAGGGCTTTAAGATGTGGGTTTAAATTCCAGTTTAGATACTTTCTGTCTGTGAGGCCTCAGAAAAATTATTTAATTTTCTGAGTCTCAGTTTCCTTGTCTGTAAAATGTGAATAATATTACCTATCTCATGTGTTGCTGGAGATTCAAAATGAATTTGAACTTAGACATAAACACCACAGTGTCTGACACACAGATTCCTTATACAAAAATTCCTTTTATCTTTGGTGTAGAGCACATCCCTCTTCCTTCTTTTTGTGAGGGAGCAATCACCCTGGGTGCTGCCTTCAGTAGATCCCTTGATTTTCACAATAAGTTTGGCTACTCAGCTTCCTGGGGTATCTGACTTTTACAAGGCAGTATCCATATTCCAGCTTTTATTACCAGGACTTTCCTTTCTAAGACTAATATGAGATAAGCCCTTTAGTTGGCGTTCTGGTATATTCTTGAACTCATCCTCAAGTTGAAGTGAATGTTCAGTTGTTATTAATTTATGTCATCAAACCTGGCTTATGTCCAAGGCTAGAAGAAGGAACATTTAACCTGGTAGAGACAAAGTCTCTGGGGTAAAATTTCTCTCCATGAATCATCTGCTGCTGTCATATCCCTAACTCTGGGGAAGGGACCCGGCAAGATTGGGAAGCCAGATCCTACCATATAAGCAGAAAATAGCTAGTGTGTATCCTTATGTTTTAGATTATTATTTCTTTTTTTTTTAAATTTATTTATGATAGTCACAGAGAGAGAAAGGCAGAGACATAGACAGAGGGAGAAGCAGGCTCCATGCACCGGGAGCCTGACGTGGGATCCGATCCCGGGTCTCCAGGATCGCGCCCTGGGCCAAAGGCAGGCGCTAAACTGCTGCGCCACCCGGGGATCCCTAGATTATTTCTTAAGCATAACAAAACACTATATGAATTAATTGCACTGAAAAATTGTTCTTCAACTGCATTGTAGTTGGTCAATATAAATAATGAGGTTGTCTTTATGACCGGTCTTGATATCTAGCTTTACTTTTGTGAGCTCTATGCAGAAAGACAGAGAAGAACCAGCCACTTTTCTCTCACAGTTTTCATTACATTGTTCATTCTGAACCACTAAGTAGTGACTTTTTTTTCCAGCCTTCAGTGGTCCCTGAAACATGCCAGAAATGATAACTTAACATGAAAATACATGTATAGAAAAACCTGAAGAGTGTGTTTCAAAATGTTAAAGTTATCTCTGAGAGGTGGATGATATATAATTTAATAGACTTCTGGAACTTTCTATAATAATTATGCATTATTTTATAATAAGAAAGTTATTTAAAAGTTAAAACAGTTTATAGTTAATTATAATATAGAACTATTTTGGAGATTTAAAGTGTCTCAAAAGTTGTTTTCCTCCTAACATCTTAGTGAGAAAGGGAAAGAATTATTATTGGACAATTTGAAAGATTGTCTTTCACGAGAAAGACAGTCAGACAGCATATATATATATATATATATATTATATATATAACATATATATATAAATATTATTATGATGATGATGAACATCAAGGAACCCTGGATCAGAGCTGTTCTATAACTTTGACCTTGATCACATGAAAGATCAGAAGAGCCTGCATTCTGACTCCTACCTTTGTGTTAATTGTATTTATTTATGGAGGGCACAGTTTTAAACTCTTTACATGGAATAACTCATTTATTCTCTACAACACCTGCATGAAATAGATAACCGATATTCTCCCCATTTTACAGATGACACAACACTGGAGCAGAGAATTTGAGGAACTTGTCCAAGGTTATACACCCTGTCAGTGGCAGAGCTGGGATTTGAATACAAAAGTTTGGCTTCAAAGACAAAAAACTGCAAAATAGAAAAAGATATATGCAATATGGCATTATTTTTAGTGTCCTTTATATGTGTTTTTTGAGAGCAACAGCAAAAGGTATGGCTTGTCCCTGTATTTACACTTTAATTTACACTATATTTACACTTAAAATTATGAAATATTTATTATATGTGAAGTATGTTTTATGTGAGGAAACAAGAAGTATGGTCAGTGCTGCTGCTGCTTCATAATGTAGTGGAGGGAGGTAGCAGTGGAAACAAATAATTGAACATCATGTAATAAACACTGAATATTAAATGATATATTAAATATGTGATCTTATCCAATGACATTGAATTACCCCAAAGCAAAGAGTTTTTGGTGTTGTCAACTTAAATTTCTTGGTAGATATGCAAATAACTAAAAATAAAAGTTACGTATAGTTTAGGAAAGTACTTTAAAAAATTCAGAAATGATAAAGTATATAGTGCTAATTGTTATGCTAAAAAGGATATGACAAAAAAAAAATAATGGTAAGTAAGCCCATTGTGAGTTTGTTCCTAGATAGGGGAAATTTAGTTTTCTGTGTATTGGGGAGGTTTTGAAACTATCAATTTTACATTGCCTCAGAAAAAGTAAAATTCGGGGGGAGGAGCAAGATGGCGGAAGAGTGGGGTCCCCAAATCACCTGTCTCCACCAAATTACCTAGAAAACCTTCCAATCATCCTGAAAATCTATGAATTCGGCCTGAGAATTAAAGAGAGACCAGCTGGAATGCAACAGTGAGAAGAGTTCGCGCTTCTATCAAGGTAGGAAGACGGGGAAAGAGAAGTAAAGAAACAAAAGGCCTCCAAGGGGGAGGGGCCCGCGAGGAGCCGGGCTGAGGCCGGGGCGAGTGTCCCCAGGACAGGAGAGCCCCGTCCCGGAGGAGCAGGAGCTGCACCGACCTTCCCGGCGGAAAGGGGCTTGCAGGGAGTTGGAGCAGGACCCAGGAGGGCGGGGATGCCCTCGGGCTCCCCGGGACAGTAACAGACACCTGCGCCCCGGGAGAGTGCGCCGAGCTCCCTAAGGGCTGCAGCGCGCACGGCGGGACCCGGAGCAGCTCGGGGGGCTCCGGCGGCGGCTCCGCGGAGGGGGCTGCACCACCGGGAGCGCGAATCCACCAGCGCAGGCTCCGGAGCACAGGGCGCCGGGACACAGCCCAGGATCCCGCCTCCCCCGGGACAGGCAGAGGCCGGGAGGGCCCAGGACAGCGAGGACGCTCCTGCCTGGAGCTGAGCAGATCAGCGGCCCCGCCCCGGAGCCTCCAGGCCCTGCAGACGGAGTTCCTGCCGGAGCTGAATCCAGGTTTCCAGAGCTGCCCCGCCACTAGGGCTGTTCCTCCTGCGGCCTCACGGGGTAAACAACCCCCACTGAGCCCTGCACCAGGCAGGGGCACAGCAGCTCCCCCAACTGCTAACACCTGAAAATCAGCACAACAGGCCCCTCCCCCAGAACACCAGCTAGACTGACAACTTCCAGGAGAAGCCAAGGGACTTAAAGTACACAGAATCAGAAGATACTCCCCGGTGGTTCTTTTTTTTTTTTTTTTTTTGTTTTGTTTTGTTTTGTTTTGCTTTTTGATTTGTTTCCTTCCCCCACCCCCTTTTTTTTTCTCCTTTCTTTTTCTCTCTCTTTTTCTTCTTCTTCTTTTTTTCTTCCTTTTTTTTTCTCTTTCTCTTTTCTTTCCTTCTTTCTCTCCTCTCTTTTTCTCTTTTTCCCAATACAACTTGCTTTTGGCCACTCTGCACTGAGCAAAATGACTAGAAGGAAAACCTCACCTCAAAAGAAAGAATCAGAAACAGTCCTCTCTCCCACAGAGTTACAAAATCTGGATTACAATTCAATGTCAGAAAGCCAATTCAGAAGCACTATTATACAGCTACTGGTGGCTCTAGAAAAAAGTATAAAGGACTCAAGAGACTTCATGACTGCAGAATTTAGAGCTAATCAGGCAGAAATTAAAAATCAATTGAATGAGATGCAATCCAAACTAGAAGTCCTAACGACGAGGGTTAACGAGGTGGAAGAATGAGTGAGTGACATAGAAGACAAGTTGATAGCAAAGAGGGAAACTGAGGAAAAAAGAGACAAACAATTAAAAGACCATAAAGATAGATTAAGGGAAATAAACGACAGCCTGAGAAAGAAAAACCTACGTTTAATTGGTGTTCCCGAGGGCGCCGAAAGGGACAGAGGGCCAGAATATGTATTTGAACAAATTCTAGCTGAAAACTTTCCTAATCTGGGAAGGGAAACAGGCATTCAGATCCAGGAAATAGAGAGATTCCCCCCCTAAAATCAATAAAAACCGTTCAACACCTCGACATTTAATAGTGAAGCTTGCAAATTCCAAAGATAAAGAGAAGATCCTTAAAGCAGCAAGAGACAAGAAATCCCTGACTTTTATGGGGAGGAGTATTAGGGTAACAGCAGACCTCTCCACAGAGACCTGGCAGGCCAGAAAGGGCTGGCAGGATATATTCAGGGTCCTAAATGAGAAGAACATGCAACCAAGAATCCTTTATCCAGCAAGGCTCTCATTCAAAATGGAAGGAGAGATAAAGAGCTTCCAAGACAGGCAGCAACTAAAAGAATATGTGACCTCCAAACCAGCTCTGCAAGAAATTTTAAGGGGGACTCTTAAAATTCCCCTTTAAGAAGAAGTTCAGTGGAACAATCCACAAAAACAAGGACTGAATAGATATCATGATGACACTAAACTCATATCTCTCAATAGTAACTCTGAATGTGAACGGGCTTAAGACCCCATCAAAAGGCGCAGGGTTTCAGACTGGATAAAAAAGCAGGACCCATCTATTTGCTGTCTACAAGAGACTCATTTTAGACAGAAGGACACCTACAGCCTGAAAATAAAAGGTTGGAGAACCATTTACCATTCGAATGGTCCTCAAAAGAAAGCAGGGGTAGCCATCCTTATATCAGATAAACTAAAATTTACCCCGAAGACTGTAGTGAGAGATGAAGAGGGACACTATATCATACTTAAAGGATCTATTCAACAAGAGGACTTAACAATCCTCAATATACATGCCCCAAATGTGGGAGCTGCCAAATATATCAATCAATTATTAACCAAAGTGAAGAAATACTTAGATAATAATACACTTATACTTGGTGACTTCAATCTAGCTCTTTCTATACTCGATAGGTCTTCTAAGCACAACATCTCCAAAGAAACGAGAGCTTTAAATGATACACTGGACCAGATGGATTTCACAGATATCTACAGAACTTTACATCCAAACTCAACTGAATACACATTCTTCTCAAGCACACATGGAACTTTCTCCAGAATAGACCACATATTGGGTCACAAATCGGGTCTGAACCGATACCAAAAGATTGGGATCGTCCCCGGCATATTCTCAGACCATAATGCCTTGAAATTAGAACTAAATCACAACAAGAAGTTTGGAAGGACCTCAAACACGTGGAGGTTAAGGACCATCCTGCTAAAAGATAAAAGGGTCAACCAGGAAATTAAGAAAGAATTAAAAAGATTCATGGAAACTAATGAGAATGAAGATACAACCGTTCAAAATCTTTGGGATGCAGCAAAAGCAGTCCTAAGGGGGAAATACATCGCAATACAAGCATCCATTCAAAAACTGGAAAGAACTCAAATACAAAAGCTAACCTTACACGTAAAGGAGCTAGAGAAAAAACAGCAAATAGATCCTACACCCAAGAGAAGAAGGGAGTTAATAAAGATTCGAGCAGAACTCAACGAAATCGAGACCAGAAGAACTGTGGAACAGATCAACAAAACCAGGAGTTGGTTCTTTGAAAGAATTAATAAGATAGATAAACCATTAGCCAGCCTTATTAAAAAGAAGAGAGAGAAAAAAAAAAAAAAAAAGAAAAAAAAATAAATAAAAAAAATTAAAAAAAAAAAGAAGAGAGAGAAGACTCAAATTAATAAAATCATGAATGAGAAAGGAGAGATCACTACCAACACCAAGGAAATACAAACGATTTTAAAAACATATTATGAACAGCTATACGCCAATAAATTAGGCAATCTAGAAGAAATGGACGCATTCCTGGAAAGCCACAAACTACCAAAACTGGAACAGGAAGAAACAGAAAACCTGAACAGGCCAATAACCAGGGAGGAAATTGAAGCAGTCATCCAAAACCTCCCAAGACACAAGAGTCCAGGGCCAGATGGCTTCCCAGGGGAATTTTATCAAACGTTTATAGAAGAAACCATACCTATTCTCCTAAAGCTGTTTGGAAAGATAGAAAGAGATGGAGTCCTTCCAAATTCGTTCTATGAGGCCAGCATCACCTTAATTCCAAAACCAGACAAAGACCCCACCAAAAAGGAGAATTACAGACCAATATCCCTGATGAACATGGATGCAAAAATTCTCAACAGGATACTGGCCAATAGGATCCAACAATACATTAAAAAAATTATTCACCATGACCAAGTAGGATTTATCCCTGGGACACAAGGCTGGTTCAACACTCGTAAAACAATCAATGTGATTCATCATATCAGCAAGAGAAAAACCAAGAACCATATGATCCTCTCATTGGATGCAGAGAAAGCATTTGACAAAATACAGCATCCATTCCTGATCAAAACTCTTCAGAGTGTAGGGATAGAGGGAACATTCCTCGACATCTTAAAAGCCATCTATGAAAAGCCCACAGCAAATATCATTCTCAATGGGGAAGCACTGGGAGCCTTTCCCCTAAGATCAGAAACAAGAAGGGATGTCCACTCTCACCACTGCTATTCAACATAGTACTGGAAGTCCTAGCCTCAGCAATCCTACAACAAAAAGACATTAAAGGCATTCAAATTGGCAAAGAAGAAGTCAAACTCTCCCTCTTCGCCGATGACATGATACTCTACATAGAAAACCCAAAAGTCTCCACCCCAAGATTGCTAGAACTCATACAGCAATTCGGTAGCGTGGCAGGATACAAAATCAATGCCCAGAAGTCAGTGGCATTTCTATACACTAACAATGAGACTGAAGAAAGAGAAATTAAGGAGTCAATCCCATTTACAATTGCACCCAAAAGCATAAGATACCTAGGAATAAACCTAACCAAAGATGTAAAGGATCTATACCCTCAAAACTATAGAACACTTCTGAGAGAAATTAAGGAAGACACAAAGAGATGGAAAAATATTCCATGCTCATGGATTGGCAGAATTAATATTGTGAAAATGTCAATGTTACCCAGGGCAATATACACGTTTAATGCAATCCCTATCAAAATACCATGGACTTTCTTCAGAGAGTTAGAACAAATTATTTTAAGATTTGTGTGGAATCAGAAAAGACCCCGAATAGCCAGGGGAATTTTAAAAAAGAAAACCATATCTGGGGGCATCACAATGCCAGATTTCAGGTTGGACTACAAAGCTGTGGTCATCAAGACAGTGTGGTACTGGCACAAAAACAGACACATAGATCAGTGGAACAGAATAGAGAATCCAGAAGTGGACCCTGAACTTTATGGGCAACTAATATTCGATAAAGGAGGAAAGACTATCCATTGGAAGAAAGACAGTCTCTTCAATAAATGGTGCTGGGAAAATTGGACATCCACATGCAGAAGAATGAAACTAGACCACTCTCTTTCACCATACACAAAGATAAACTCAAAATGGATGAAAGATCTAAATGTGAGACAAGATTCCATCAAAATCCTAGAGAAGAACACAGGCAACACCCTTTTTGAACTCGGCCATAGTAACTTCTTGCAAGATACATCCACGAAGGCAAAAGAAACAAAAGCAAAAATGAACTATTGGGACTTCATCAAGATAAGAAGCTTTTGCACAGCAAAGGATACAGTCAACAAAACTCAAAGACAACCTACAGAATGGGAGAAGATATTTGCAAATGACATATCAGATAAAGGGCTAGTTTCCAAGATCTATAAAGAACTTATTAAACTCAACACCAAAGAAACAAACAATCCAATCATGAAATGGGCAAAAGACATGAACAGAAATCTCACAGAGGAAGACATAGACATGGCCAACATGCACATGAGAAAATGCTCTGCATCACTTGCCATCCGGGAAATACAAATCAAAACCACAATGAGATACCACCTCACACCAGTGAGAATGGGGAAAATTAACAAGGCAGGAAACAACAAATGTTGGAGAGGATGCGGAGAAAAGGGAACCCTCATACACTGTTGGTGGGAATGTGAACTGGTGCAGCCCCTCTGGAAAACTGTGTGGAGGTTCCTCAAACAGTTAAAAATATACCTGCCCTACGACCCAGCAATTGCACTGTTGGGGATTTACCCCAAAGATACAAATGCAATGAAGCGCCGGGACACCTGCAACCCGATGTTAATAGCAGCAATGGCCACAATAGCCAAACTGTGGAAGGAGCCTCGGTGTCCAACGAAAGATGAATGGATAAAGAAGCTGTGGTTTATGTATACAATGGAATATTACTCAGCTATTAGAAATGACAAATACCCACCATTTGCTTCAACGTGGATGGAACTGGAGGGTATTATGCTGAGTGAAGTAAGCCAGTCGGAGAAGGACAAACATTATATGTTTCCATTCATTTGGGGAATATAAATAATAGTGAAAGGGAATATAAGGGAAGGGGGAAGAAATGTGTGGGAAATATCAGAAAGGGAGACAGAACGTAAAGACTGCTAACTCTGGGAAACGAACTAGGGGTGGTAGAAGGGGAGGAGGGCGGGGGGTGGGAGTGAATGGGTGACGGGCACTGGGGGTTATTCTGTATGTTAGTAAATTGAACACCAATAAAAAATAAATTAAAAAAAAAAAGAAAAGTAAAATTCGGATCCACTTTTTTGGCAGTGGACAATGCATGAGTGTTTTAGGTCAAAAAGTAGAATGTTAATGTGATCTTTCGGGTGGTACTAAACCCTAAAGGGACTCTGCTGGGTTATTGGAACTGGTACACCAGATCAACATCCTTGGAAGAGGCAATGCATTAAATTACATCAGCTATGAGCACTGTGATATTTGCCCACATTTTTTTTTCCTTCCTTGTGCTAATTCCACATCATACAGAAAGACATGTCAAGGATAGCACAGCAACTACTGTAGCAGCTGATCTTGTCTTTGCTTTGGATTCTAGCTGACAGAGTTGATTCAGTCTTGTACTATTTGGAGTATGGTGAACTATTACTCTTATAAATGGAGAACAACCATATCGAATGTACCAGATAACTTTCAGGGAAGATTGATGATGTAAGTTGGCCTCACTCATGTTATTTGTAGGTTCCCTGGAGTATGTCAGATCACATGTCTATTAAAGGTACTAAATGACTCCCTTGGATTTTCAAACAGTTAATATAGTTTCCTAATTAAATAGAAAGTGAGTACAAAAAGCAGAACCCCATTCTGGGAAGAAAAATGGCCTATAAGATTTTGAAACATTAGGTTATATTTTTATTATTTATAAAATAATGAAGCATAAACATGGGGTAAGCTAAAATTTATTCCTAGAATCTTGGAATTCAATGATAAATATGCATCTTTTAAAGTTTGGAATTGGTAGTTTTGGGCAATGAAATAGAAGTGAAGAGATTGAAGAAAATGATCTCTAGGGTCATTTCTGCTTTAAAATTTTGTTCTTGTGTGATAAAGTTCTGGAACAAATTAACTGAAAGACTGATTAAGATGATGATTCTTTTAGGAAACATTTAGATACCATGAATGTGAAGTTACTGTTGGATTTCAGCTTACTGAGAAAAGCTAGGGATGCTAAGTTATGTGGAGATCATTCTTGGTTCTATAGCCATTTTTGGTTAATTCACACCCTGAATATAGTGCTGGAGAGACAATGGGTCTGACACTTTAGAAGCATTCTGAAATTCTCTCCAGAGAGAATCTGAGTACTAGATATATTGTTCTTCTCCAAACTTACTCTACAGTTGTTCTCCCACAATGATGGAGATAATAGTCACATGGGAAATGCATTTTCAGAGTCCTTGGGGGAAGGTAATGCATTCATTTGAAAGCTGCAAAAATGGTTTTGGGCTTTATCTGCTTGCAGAATGTGAACATTTTAGAATTTAATTGAATGATTCCCAGCCATTCTGGCATCCCTTGGGTCATTCTTCTTATATGTATTATAAGATACTTTATTTGTGGGCCTTCAAATTCAAAATTGTATAAAGAAGACCTTGGGATTTGTGTATAAAGTACCTAATAAGTTCACTTAGAAATCTAAAAAGTCTACTTGTTTTTAGTTATTTCCATCCTAGCCAAGTAAAATATATTTATACATATTTTTATAAAGTTTTTATCTATCTATTTATCTATCATTTATCTCTCTGACCATCATCTCTATTTTTTTGTTTGAGTAAAGCTCACAAATTGGCAGCCTATTGCCAGATCAGGTCATCAGGTATATTTTTGGACTTTATTTAAAATTACTAATTAAAATTTTTGACATTTTCACACGAAACCCTGGATTTTCATGTCCTCCAGAAAAATATATCCCATTTTCAACAACAACAAAAATGAAAAGTATGCAGAAAAATAATAAAGTATGACTTATACACTTGAAAAAAAACAACCAATGCCAACTGTCACTCTAAACCCAGATGTTGGACTTACTAGACAAAGATTTGAGATCAGCTATTTTAAAAATGTTTGAAGAGCTAAAGGAAATCATTTCTAAATAGATAAAGGTAAGAGAATGGTGCCCTACCAAATAAGGAATATTGATAAAGGGAGGGAGATTTTAAAAAGAAAACAAATAGAAATTCTGGAGTTTAAAAGCACAATAATTGAAATGAAAATGGTTTAAGGGCACCTAGGTGGCTCAATTGGTTAAGCATTTGCCTTTGCTCAGGCTATGATCCCAGGGTCCTGAGATCCAGCCCTGCATCAGACTCTTTGCTCAACAGGGGGCCTGCTTCTCCATCTCACTCTGCCTGCTGCTCCCCCCTACTTGTGCTCTCTCTCTGTTAAATAAATAAATAAGTAAATAAATAAGTAAGTAAGTAAGTAAATAAATAAATAAATAAATAAATAAATAAAATCTTAAAAAAAAAATTTACTAGAGGGTCCTAACACCAGATCTGAACAAGCAGAATATAAAAAACAATGAACTTAAATTATTATTTTTTAAAAAAGATTTTATTTATTTATTCATGAGAGACACACACAGAGAGAGGCAGAGACATAGGCAAAGAGAGGCAGGCTCCATGCAGGGAGCCTGATGTGGGACTCGATCCTGGGACTCCAGGATCACGCCCTGGGTGGAAGGCAGGTGCTCAACAGCTGAGCCACCCAGGTGTCCCAAATGAACTTAAATTAAAGATAGATTTCTATAAATTAAGGTGTTGATTGTAATCCTCAGGACAACCACTAAGAAAATAACTACAAAACATACAGTTAAATAAATGATAAGGCAATCAAAATATTTGCTTAAAAAAATAGAAGGCAGTACAGAAGGAAATGAGGAACAAAAAAGATAATTCATGCTAACAGTGGCCAAAAGAGAGCTGGAGTGGCTATATTCAGTTGAAAAAGGCTTTAAAAAAAAGTTGCTATGAGAGACAAAGGAAGACATTCATTAACGACTGAAGATCAAGAATATAAGTATAAACATATTACCACCTAGCAACAGAGCCCCAAAACCTGCCAGAATTGAAGTAAAATTGATGGAATTGAAGGGAGAAATAGCTCAATAATAATAGTTGGCAACTTCAATATCCCACTTTCAATAATGGCTAGAAAAATTAGATCAGCAAAGAAATGTAAGACTTAAAGAACACTAAAAACCAAGTAGACTTAATGTATCTGTAGACACTGTAGCTAACAGTGCACATTGTGCTCAGGGCACATGGAGTATTCTCAATGATAGACTATATAGTGGACCACCCAAACATAGACTCACATACTCACACACAAACATACACAACACCTCAGTAAATTTAAGAGAATAGGGGCACCTGGCTGGCTTAGTGGTTGAGCCTTTGCCTTTGGCTCAAATCATGATCCCAGGGTGCTGGGATCGAGTCCCATATCAAGCTCCCTGCAAGGAGCATGTTTCTCCCTCTGCCTATGTCTCTGTCCCTTTCTCTGCATCTTTCATGAATAAATAAATAAAATCTTTTAAAAAGAGAGAGAATTGAAATAATGCAAGATGTATTCTCCAGTCGCAATGAAATTATATTAGAAATTAATAAAATTCACAAATACGTGGAAATTAAGCAACATTTCTCTAAATAACCAATGGCTCAATGAAAACAATCACAAGGGAAATTAGAAAAGTTATTTGAAATACATTAAAATAAAAACATACCAAAACGTATGAGTTGTAGTGAAAGTAGTGATCAGAGGGATATTTAAAGCTATAAATTCCTATATTTAAAAAGAATATCTCAAATCAATAATCTAACTTTCCACCTTAAGTAGCTAGAAAAAAAAGAGCAAACTAAACCTAAATCAAGAAGAAGGAAGGAAATAATAAACATTAGAGATAAAGAAGCAGGACAAAGGAAATAGAATCAATGAAATAAAAACTTGGTTCTTTGAAAATATCAACAAAATTGGCAATCTTCAGCTATCTTGACAAAAGGAAGACTCAAATTACTAAAACCAGAGATAAAAGAGGACTCCATTTTTCATTACTATTGACCTCACAGAAATGAAAGTATGATAAGGGAATACCATTAACAATTGCATATCAGTAAGTTAGATAACCTAGTTGAAAAGGACAAATTCATTTAAAAACACATACTATTGAAATGGCCTCACAAAGAAATAGAAACTGTGAACAGGCCTGTAAAAAGTGAAAAGAATGAGTCAGTAATCAAAAAACTTCCAGCAAAGAAAAGCCCAGGGTAATATGGCCTCACTAGTGAATTTTACCAAGTGTTTATTATTATTTTTTAAGATTTTATTTATTTATTCACAAGAGACACACACAGAGAGAAAGGCAGAGAGAGACACAGGCAGAGGGAGAAGCAGGCTCCATGCAGGGAGCCCGATGTGGGACTCGATGCCGGGTCTCCAGGATCACACCCTGGGCTGAAGGTGGCGCTAAACCGCTGAGCCACCCGGGCTGCCCTTTACCAAGTGTTTAAAGAATGAACACCAGTCCTTCTCAAACTCTTCCAAAAATTAGAATAGGAGGGGAGACTTCCCAGTTCATTCTCTGAGGCTGGCAGGATTCCTAATATCCAAAGCCAGAGAAAGACATCAAAAACAAATATCCTTATTAATATATAATATAGATGTAAAAATCCTCAACGAAATAGTAGTAAACTGAATCTGATAGCATATCAAAATAATTATGCATCATGACCAAGTGGGACTTACCCTAGGAATACAAGATTGGCTCAAATATGAAAAATAATCAATGTAATATACAATATTTATAATAAAGCACATCTCAATAGATGCAGAAAGTGCATTTGACAAAATCCAACACTTTCATGATAAAACAAATATACAACAAGCTAAGAATAGAAAGTATATTAGGCTGAATAATAGTGCCCCCAAAAGTTATCCATCTCCTAATCCTTGGAGCCTGTAAATGTCATCTTGTATGAAGAGAAAGGAGTTTGAAGATGTTGTAATTGAGTATGTTAAAATGGGAAGATTATCCTGGTTTCTGAATGGGCTCTAAATGCTGTCATTTTTACCTCTACAAGGGAAAGGAAGAGGGAGATTTGTTTACAGACAAGAAAGCAATATATGCCCATGGTGCAGAGATAGGAGTGATGTGGCTACAAGCTAAGGAGTGTCAGCACCTACAAGAGTTTGGAAGACACAAGGTAAAGATTTACCCCTACAGCCTCTGGAGAGAGTGCAGCCATATTGAAATCTTTATCTCAGCCCACTGAAACTGATTTCAGCCTTTTGGCCTCCGAAACTGTAGGAGAGTAAATGTGTGTTGTTTTAAGCCACCAAATATGTAGTAATTTCTTAAAGCTGCCATAGGAAACTAAGCATGTCACAAAATGCAACACCCTTTCATGATGAAAACATACTCCACACTCAAGGAATAGCAAGTAACTTGCTAAACCTGATAAAGGGCCTTTATGAAAATCCTACAGCTACTAATTTATTGGTAAAAGTTTGAAATGTTTGCCTTTAAAATCAGGAGCTAGGCAAGAGTGTCTGCTCTTGTTATGTTCATTCAACATTGTACTTGAGGTTCAAGCTATAGAAGTTAAGCAAGAAAAAAGTATAAAATGTATCTAGGTTAGAAAAGAAGAAGTAAGACTATTTCTATTTTCAGATGACATGATTTTACATACACAAAACCTTAAAGAATCCACAAAAAATTAGAGCTATTAAGTGAATTCAGTGAAGTCACAGATGTCAAGATCAATATGCAGAAAACAGTTGCATTTCTTTTCTTTTTTTTTTAAAGATTTTATTCATTTATTCATGAGAGACACACCCAGAGAGAGAGAGAGAGAGGCAGAGACACAGGCAGACGGAGAAGCAGGCTCCACGCAGGGAGCCTAATGTGAGACTTGATCACTCCCTGGGCTGAAGGCAGGCACTAAACTGCTGAGCCACCCAGGCTGCCTAACAGTTGCATTTCTATATACTAGTAATGAACAAACCAAAAATTATATTAAGAAAATAATTCCATTTACAATAGCATCAAAAAGAATAAATAGGGATTAAACTATAAAATTTTGAAATAAATTAAAACCTAAATATGGAAAGACAGTTCATGTTCATGGATTGGAAGACTGAATGTTGTTAAAATGCCATTACTCCATGAATTGATCTGTGGATTCAATAGAATCCCTATCAAAATTCCAACTGCCTTTTGTTGCAGGAATTGATGAGCTGGTCCTAAAATTAATGTGGTAGTGCAGGGGAACCAGAATAGTCAAAATAGCCATGGAAAAGAATAAAATTGGAGGGCATACGTTTTTGACTTCAAAACATTTTGAAGTTGCAGTAGTCAAGAGAGTGTGATAGTGACATAAGGATAAAATATAGATCAATGGAATGGAATTGAGAGTGCAGATGTAAACTCATCTAAATATGGTTAATTTTTCTTTGACAAGAATATCAAGACTGTTCAATGGGTAAAGTCTTTTCAACAAATGCTGCTGAGACAACTAGATAGTCACATGCAAAATAACTAAATTAGACCCTTACCTCACAGCATATAAAAAATTCACTCAAAATGGGTCAATGACCTAAATGTAGGAGCTAGAATTGTAAAACTCTTAGAAGGAAACAAGTGTAGAATAATTGTGGCCTTAGATTAGGTAACAGTTTTTAAAAAGATTTTATTGATTTATTAGAGAGAGAGAAAGAGCATGAGTGGGTAGGGGGAGACAGAGGGAGAGGCAGATTCCCCACTGAGCAGGGAGGCTCAATCCCAGGACCCTGTGATCACGAGCTAAGCCAAAGGCAGACACTTAACTGACTGAGCCATCCAGTTGCTCCTAGACAATTTATTTGGTATATTTTTTTTATTGGAATTTGATTTGCCAACATATAGCATAATACCCAGTGCTCATCCCATCCAGTGGCCCCGTCAGTGTCCATCACCCAGTCACCCATGCCCCCTGCCCACCTCCCGTTCCACTACCCAGAGTTAGGAGTCTCTCATGTTCTGTCTCCCTCACTAATATTTCCTACTCATTTTCTCCTTTCCCCTTTATTCCCTTTCACTAATTTTATATTCCCCAAATGAATGAGACCATATAATGTTTGCCCTTCTCCAATTGACTTACTTCACTCAGCAGAATACCCTCCAGTTCTATCTATGTTAAAGCAAATGGTGGGTATTTGTTGTTTCTAATGGCTGAGTAATATTCCATTGTATACATAGACCACATCTTCTTTATCCATTCATCTTTCGATGGACACCGAGGCTCCTTCCACAGTTTGGCTATTGTGGACATTGCTGCTATAAACATTGGGGTGCAGGTGTCCTGTGTTTCCCTGCATCTGTGTCTTTAGTATAAATCCCCAACAGTGCAATTGCTGGGTTGTAGGGCAATTCTATTTTTAACTCCTTGAGGAACCTCCACACAGTTTTCCAGAGTGGCTGCACCAGTTCACATTCCCACCAACAGTGCAAGAGGGTCCCCCTTTCTCCACATCCTCTCCAACATTTGTGGTTTCCTGCCTTGTTAATTTTCCCCATTCTCACTGGTGTGAGGTGGTGTCTCATTGTGGTTTTGATTTGTATTTCCCTGATGGCAAGTGATGAGGAGCATTTTCTCATGTGCTTGTTGGCCATGTCTATGTCTTCCTCTGTGAGATTTCTGTTCATGTCTTTTGCCCATTTCATGATTGGATTGTTTGTTTCTTTGGTGTTGAGTTTAATAAGTTCTTTATAGATCTTGGATACTAGCCCTTTCTCTGATAGGTCATTTGCAAATATCTTCTTCCATTCTGTAGGTTGTCTTTTAGTTTTGTTGACTGTTTCTTTTGCTGGCAGAAGTTTTTATCTTGATAAAGTCCCAATAATTCATTTTGGTTTTGTTTCCCTTGCCTTTATAGGTGTATCTTGCAAGAAGTTGCTGTGGCCAAGTTCAAAAAGGGTGTTGCCTGTGTTGTCCTCTAGGATTTTGATGGAATCTTGTCTCACATTTAGATCTTTCATCCATTTTGAGTTTATCTTTGTGTATGGTGTAAGAGAATGGTCTAGTTTCATTCTTCTGCACGTGGCTGTCCAATTTTCCCAGCACCATTTATTGAAGAGACTGTCTTTTTTCCAGTGGATAGTCTTTCCTGATTGTCAAATATTAGCTGACCATACAGTTGAGGGCCCATTTCTGGGTTCTCTATTCTGTTCCATTACTCTATGTGTCTGTTTTTGTGCCAGTACCATAGTGTCTTGATGACCACAGCTTTGTAGTACAACCTGAAATCCGGCATTGTGATGCCCCTGGCTCTGGTTTTCTATTTCAGTATTCCCCTGGCTATTCGAGGTCTTTTCCGATTCCACACAAATCTTAAGACGATTTGTTCCCACTCTGAGAAGAGGGTCCATGGTATTTTGATAGGGATTGCATTGAATGTGTACTTTGCCCTGGGTAGCATTGACAGTTTCACAATATTAATTCTTCCAATTCCATGAGCATGGAATATTTTTCCATCTCTTTGTGTCTTCCTCAATTTCTTTCAGAAGTGTCTGTAGTTTTGAGGGTATAGATCCTTTAACTCTTTGGTTAGGTTTATTCCTAGGTATCTTATGCTTTTGGGTGCAATTGTAAATGGGATTGACTGCTTAATTTTTCTTTCTTCAGTTTCATTTATTCATAATTGTTAGGTCCTCTTGTTGGATAGATCTTTTAAGTATGAAATAGTGTCCCTCTTCATCCCTTCCTACAGTCTTTGGGATAAACTTTAATTCATCTGATATGAGGATTCCTACCCCAGGTTTCTTTGAGGACCATTTGAATGGTAAATGGTTCTCCAACTTTCATTTTCAGGTTGGAGGTGTTCTTAGGTCTCAAATGAGTCTCTTGTAGACAGCAAATAGATGGGTCTTGCTTTTTTATCCAGTCTGAAACCCTGCGTCTTTTGATGGGATCATTTAGCCCATTTCATGTTCAGAGTTACTATTGAAAGACATGAATTTAGTGTCATCGTAATACCTATTCACTCCCTGTTTTTGTGGATTATTTCTTTGGGCTTCCTCTTTATTTTACAGAGGTCCCCCTTAATACTTTTTGCAGAACTGGTTTGGTGGTCACATATTCTTTCAGTTTCTGTGTATCTTGGAAGCTCTTTATCTCTCCTTCTATTCTGAATGAGAGCCTTGATAGATATAGTATTCTTGGCTGCATGTTCTTCTCATTTAGGACCCTGAATATATCCTGCCACCCCTTTCTGGCCTGCCAGGTCTCTGTGGAGAGGTCTGCTGTTAATCTAATATTTCTCCCCATGTAAGTTAGAGATCTCTTGTCTCTTGTTGCTTTAAGGATTTTCTCTTTATCTTTGGAATTTTCAAGTTTCACTATTAAATGTCAAGGTGTTGAATGGTTTTTATTGATTTTAGGGGGAGACCTCTCTATCTCCTAGATCTGAATGCCTGTTTCCCTCCCCAAATTAGAGAAGTTCTCAGCCATGTTTTGTTCAAATATGCTTTCCTGCTCTCTGTCCCTCTTGGCGCCCTCTGGAACCCCAATTATACATAGATTTTTCCTTCTGATCCTATCATTTATTTCTCTTAATCTTTTCTCATGGTCTTTTCATTGTTTTTTGCTTTTTTCCTCAGTTTCCCCCCTTGCCATCAACTTGTCTTCTATGTCACTCACTCTTTCTTCTACCTCTTTAAGCCTCATCATTAGGACCTCCAGTTTGGATTGCATCTCATTTAATTGATTTTTAATTTTGGCCTGATTAGATCTAAATTCTGCAGTCATGAAGTCTCTTGGTTCCTTTATGCTTTTTTACTGAGCCACCAGTAGCTTTATAATTGTGCTTCTGAATTGGTTTTCTGACATCGAATTGTAATCCAAATTCTGTAACTCTGTGGCAGAGAGTACTGTTTCTGATTCTTTCTTTTGTGGTGAGTTCTTCCTTTTTTCTAGTCATTTTTCTCAGTGCAGAGTGGCTGTATGAGTGGGCTGTGTCAGGAATATCAACCATGACCTAAGTAAATTTCATCCTAGCTGATTCTGCCAAGGTCAGAGACCAGAAATTGAAAACAATGATCAGAAAGAAATAAAAAAAAGGACCACTAAAGTGAAAAATGAATTTTAAAACAAAGTAGTAAAAAATAAAGGGCCAGGGATCCTAAAGAAGAAGAAAGAAAAAAAAAAAAAAAGAAAAGAAAGGAAAAGAGGAAAAAAGGGGGGGAGGGGTACTGGGAGATGGTGGTGCTGAAGAAATTATAGTGGAGGAAGAATATAGTCTACCTGAGCTCTGTCTCATACTTGACGTGGAAGTCGTCAGCAGCAATCTGGGCATTGTCAATCTGCAGAATGATGCGGGCATTGTCCA
The DNA here is from genome assembly GCF_048164855.1 of Canis lupus baileyi. NCBI lineage: Eukaryota > Metazoa > Chordata > Mammalia > Carnivora > Canidae > Canis > Canis lupus. Next base: position 38,243,305 of record NC_132848.1, read on the forward strand.
CAGCAATTGCAAAGATCTGAGCCCTCAGGTCCTTGATTGTCTTAAAGTAATGCCCGCAGACTCCGACCTGGGGGCCTTTCTTCTCCAGGTGTTCCCGGATTTTCATCTTCAGTCCCTGATTATCAGCCTCCAGGCTCCTCACCCTCTCCAAGTAGGAGGCCAGGCAGTCATTCAGGTCTTGCATGGTCTCCTTCTCTCTCTGGATGCCCCCTATGCCCGCCAGACCCCCGGCCATCCCCTTGGCGGGGCCCCCAGACCCCTCCAGCTGCCCGGAAGCTGTTGGAGCGGGATACGGAGATCCAGGAGCCCCAGCAGCCCCAGCCCCCCATGCCTTCATAGATGCTGGCCGCCCTACTGATAGGCCGGACCCGGTGGCCCAGGGACCAGTAGTTGGAAGAGAAGGTGGAGCGGGTGGTGAAGCTCATGCTGCTTGAGAGCCAGAGGGCGACTCGGGAGGCCAGGGCTCAGGCTCAGGCCAGGGACCCTCAGGCTCGGGCCAGGGACCCTCTGGTTCTATATACTGTAAATCCCTTGACTTCCCCTGGAGCTTTCCAGCACTGCTAGGTCAATAACTTGCTCTTCCCCTGTCCTTCCAGTTGGTCTTCTGTGGGAGGTGCTGCTGTGCTGGTTCTCAGGTGTGTGCACCCCGGGGAGCTGCCCCGCCCCCTGCCAGGTGCACGGCTCAATGGGAGCTGTTTCACCTGTGAGACCTCTCTCCCCTGGCAGCCCCACCTCTCCCAGGCACAGGGTGACAACAGGAGGAACAACAACACGGGTGCAGCCAGCTCTCCAGCTCTGGAGTACCAGAGTCTCCCAGTCCACACTGGCCTGGATGCTCCTGGGGTGGGGGGTGCTGATCTGTACAGCTTGTGGGTGCCCGGCGGCAGGAGAGTCCTTGCTGTCCTGTGCCATCCCCACCTCTGCCTGTCCTGGGGGGAGTGCAGTATCCTGGGCTGTGTCCCCTGGAGCCCTGGGATCCAGGGCCTGCGCTGCTGGAATCTAGCTCCTGGGCCCGGGGCGCCTGAAGGCAGCAGGGCGCAGCCCCCTCCACCCAGAGGCCCTGCCTGACGGACCAGCCTCTCCCCGAAGACCCGCTGGGCGGGCGCTCCAGCCCTTTACCGAGATGGGCTGTGGTGTGCAGCGGCTCTCCCCGGGCGCGTCCTCTGTTAGTGACCGTGGGAGGCTGGAGGCTCCACTGCCCCTCCTGCGGTTCTCCCCGAGTTCCCTGCTAAGTGCCTTTCCATCTGGGAAGAATCCGGTGTGGGTTTTTAAAGTTCCTGCTTCTCCGGGACTGGGCTTTCTTGTCCCGGGAGGCTTTCATCACAGGCCTTAGCCCGGATCCTCATGGGGGTCCCTCCCCCACTGGATTCTTTTTAATTTTTTAAAATATTTTCTGCCTTCCGACCTTGTTAGAAGTGAAAACTCTTGTCTCTGTAGCATTCTAGCTCTTCTCTCTTTAAATCTCAGGTTGAATTCGTAGGTTTTCAGGATGATTTGAAAGTTATCTTCAAAGTTAGTTGGTGGGGGGACAAGAGACTTGGGGACCCTACTTCTCAGCCATCTTGCCCCGCCCTCCCTAGGCAATTTCTTAAATATGACACTAAAAACACAGCACAAAAAAAAAATAGATAAATTTTACTTTATCAAAACTAAAATATTTTGTACCTCAAAGGATTCTATCAAGAAAGTAGACAGACAACCCACAAATAGGAAAAAATATTTGAAAAATCCTATGTCTGAAAATGAAATTGTCTTCAGAATATATAAATGATTCTTATAATTCAAAATAAAAAGATAACTTAATTAAAAACCAGAAACATCTTCATTATCCATTCATCTGTCCATGGACATTTGGGATCTTTTCATAATTTTGCTTTTGGCTATTGTGGACATTGCTTCTGTAAACATTGGGGTGCATGTGTCCCCTTGAATCATTTCTGTATCCTTTGGATAAATACCTAGTAGTAGTGAAACAGCTGGTCATAGGGTAGTTCCATTTTTAACTTTACTTTTCTTTTTCTGTGCTGTAGACTCTTTAAGTTTAAAGACTTCCAATCACATCACCTAGGGATCGTTTTACCCACTGCTCTGTTTGGCCAGCAGTCTCTTGTCTCTTTGCTCAGCAATGGTGAGGTGGATACCCTTTCCACAAGGAAGAGAAATCCATGGTTTGTTGCCTCTGCCAGTAACAAATATGTTGGAGAGTTGGTGGTGAAGCTGTTGCCATTGGCATCTTTCACATGAACTACATTAAAAGAAACAAGGTGTCTCTCTCAGTTGGTGATCACATCAATTCTTCCTAGGTTGGCACCTCCAGTCACCATACACAGATTACCAGTATCAAACTTGATGAAATCAATAATCTTTCCAGTCTCCAAATCAATCTGAATTGTGTCATTCACCTTGATGTGGGGATCAGGATAGCGGATGGTGTGAGCATCACGAGTCACCAGATGAGGGATTCCTTTTGTCCCCATAAAGACATAATCACTGATCAATCTGTGAGCTGGACCCAGGTGATCTGATGTTCCTTATCCCTTACCCTGTCCTTGGAATATGGGTTCTTCTTGCCTTTCCCACTTCTAGAGGCTGTGCCAAGGACACAACATTGAGTTAGTGATATGGTGTTGAGAATACCTGTACAGTGACTAAACCCAGTTAGGGCCTCTATATAAATTTTTAAAATTTGGTAGTTGGGGGTGGGAGTTCATTCATCTTGCTCCTGCCCAAGACAAGTCTCTTATGTAAATCCTATTTGCTTATTAAAACTGACACCTACCAACCTGGAATGACCTGCTTCTTTCTTTGGTCTTCTCTCCTTGCCTTCTGCCTTTGGAGACTAATATCAGATTATACATCAGAAGCTCCTGAGAGGGTTGCAAACCAACAGATATACAAATAGCCAGTAAACACATAAGAAATCCTTATCATCATTAGTCATTAGGGATATACGCCCAGGATAGTGGCTCAGGGATTGAGCATCTGCCTTTGGCTCAGGGCCTGATCCTGGATTCCCCGGGACTGAGTCCCTCATCGGGCTCCTTGCATAATAAAATCTTAAAAAAAACCAAAAAACCTATCCTGGATACCATTTTTCTATCATAAAGGGTCTTTCTGTGACCTGTAGGATTAAGTCTCTCTTTTGATATTGGAGAACCACAGAAATGTGGTAACTCAATGTCATGTTACCTCCTTTAAGTGTCAATAAGCTAATTTCACTGTTGCTCAAGGAACCATAGCCTTTAGGATATGTTGTTATCTACTTTCTCTCTGATTTGGTTGTCTGTTATCTTAGGTGACCAGCATTGCCCCCAAGATTGTAGTTGTCCTAAAAGTATTCCACGTATCAACCAATCTTAACTGTGAAAACCGACATTCTACAATTAGAGAAACATCCTTCATGTTATTTTTTAGTATTTTGGTATTTTTAGTGTTTCTTCCAACTACTTTATGAAGAATTTCCATGGCTCTATTTACCTTTATATGAAATTCATTTATGTTTTGTAATATATTGCTAATTTTATCCGTCTCTGTGTCCAGTGATGAGAAAGCTGCCTTTGCAGCTTGCCTTTGCATGTGTGTAAAATTGAGATTGTTTGATTTCAAAATTCTAAAAATTTAATGTGATTTCATCAATTTATAATTGAGGAAAAGCACTTGCGATTGCTTCTCCAATTAAGCCTCTTACTGGTCCAAGAAGGAACTGTAAAGGTTACCTTCATTTTAGTGAATCTGTTTTTGGTAGAGGTTGTAAGTTGGGAATAAATTAAGATGTATAAAACTAGGCACAATTTGGGAATCTCTATCTGGATTGAAAGTTCTGTATATTAAATTTCAAGGTATAGGTTAGTACTGTAGGTTCCAATATGACCATGAAGGTTTTATTAGCACAGGTTCCTATATTCTTGTGGTAGAAATCTGTTGATAGAAGCCTAGTGTATACTACCAAAGATAATGATATGTGTTATATGCTGTTTCCTATATGTTCTCTATATACCTTAAGAAATGTCCCTATTCTTTTAAAATCTGGACATAGTGCCCATGGATCTACTGTTAATTTTCTAGTAGCTAAGTATGACTTAAAAGCTGTAAGTTGGGAGTATAATAAATGATCGAGTTTGGGCTTATTTATATTTAAAGATATAGTTGTTCAACTGTATTCATGTGGATATGCTGTGACAATGTCTACTCCTAAAGGATCATCATTACCTATGGCTGAAACTACATATTTAGTATTCTGTATGGTAAAGTCATCTCATAATTTTAAAATATTTTTTCTATGTTTTCCCAAATTTTTGAATTTAATATTTTGCTTCTTACTCTTGGTTTTCACCAGTCATCTATTGATTCTTTATGTGTTTTCTTCCACAAATAGAGCATAATTTTGTTCCAACTGGCAATTTTTTATATATTATTATTATTATTTTTAAATATTTTTATTTATTTATTCAGAGAGAGAGAGGGGTGAGGCACAGGCAGAGAGAGAAGCAGGCTCCACACAGGGAGCCCGACGGGGGACTTCATCCTGTGTCTCCAGGATCACACCTCAGGCTGCAGGTGGCACTAAACCGCTGTGCCACCGGGGCTGTCCAATTTTTTATATATTATTAATGTAACAAATAGTTTTAAACTGATATGACCATGCTCTTGCCCCCCATTTGGTGGTGTTTATATCTACATTATTCTTCATTCAGCCCAATGCATATATTAGTTTAGAGATTCCTGTCTCATCACCAGAAGAGCAATCTGCCTGTGATTCACACTTATAATATTTGTATGTTGTGTCATATGTTCTACTCAAGACCATGTTGTTTGCATGGAAGTGGAGATAGTTTGTAGTTTATTTCAGATTTTTTTTTGTAGAATCAATAAGTGTCTTATTAAATATACAGTTGGTATGCTGGGTGTTTAATCTGAGTATTGTCCCTATCATGTTCAACATTGCCATAATAAAAATCATCATCATCATCATCATCATGATCATCGTGGTTCTTAATATTATCCAATCCAGGACCTCGAGAGGGCTAGCTATTTCTGGGAAAATGTCATATCACTGTCTAATAAAACCTGAGTCATGAGACTCTTCAGATGTGTATCAGTGGGCCATGTGTTTGGAAGATGATTGCCTACATGTATTTTGGGGGTTTAGAGATAAAGGAAATTTCTAAAGGAATTTTTGTATGTTAAAATAGACTTACAGGCTCCTGGGGGTTGGGCTAAGATTGCCTTCTGCCTTTAGCAAAGTATGAACATTGAGGCAGTTGAGTTTGTAGAGTAATGTTCCTTTGCCTGTTTCCAGGACTTGTCAATGTGCTGCCCAAAGCTTGTGCCTTGTCCTCAGCTAGCCCTGTGTTTCCCCCATCACCTTGACACAAATCATTTCCACTAAAGTGGCACTTTTAATGGACAGGAGTTTTTTTTTTTTATCACAAATCCAACAACTTAATGGGCCAGGATTACTCCCTTTAGCAGTGGCCTGGGAGATATGAATAATGGAGTTTTCATTCCAGGCCATTGTCAGAATAAAGGAAAGAAAGGGAAGAAGAAAAGATTTTGTGCTTAAAATATGAAATATTAATCCAGTATCTCCAATGGAGGCAATCTACCTTGATATCGGTCACTTCTCTTACTAGTCAATCTGATTGGGAAATCTCCAACACTTGTATGGGACCAAATGTCAGGTGGAGCCTTTTTCAACTGTGAGATACACATCCAAAATTAAATTGCTGAAGTTTGACTGATATCTGGGTAGTGAGGAGAACCTACACTAGTCCTTTCCAAGGAGATTCAAAAGTAGTCTTTTCTGAGATTCCAAATTCTGGAAAGAATAGGTAGAAAGACAGAAATTAATGTTTTGATTTATTCACAAAGGTATGTTTTATCAAGTTGCTTTAAATCAGTTAGCTTAAGAGAAAAGGTTTTCTTAAATCTAGAAAAACAAGACATTAAAAAGTCAACGTTTCAAACAAAAAATCATAAAAATTAAAATTATTGTCTGTAGTGCATTTAGTACCATGTTATTAATTCTTGTTCTTTTCTTAAGATTTTATTTATTCATGAGAGACACACAGAGAGGCAGAGACAGAGGTAGAGGAAGAAGCAGGCTCCTTGCAGGGAGTCTGATGTGGGACTCAATCCCAGGACCCTAGGATCACAACCTGAGCCAAACACAAGCAGATGCTCAACCACTGAATCATCCAGGTACCCAATTATTGTTCTAATTGAATCCACCCTTTTCACTAGTTTCAGAAATTCTTACCCAGTTCAGTTTTATGATCATAAGATGATCAGAAACCTATATCTTTAAAAGTCCTTTCTATGAATCTCTCTGAAGATAAAACACATTTGCAAAAGCATTGGAGTAAACCAGTAACTGTAAACTGTAAATGACAAAAGACAAATATAGCATGGCTAAGGATCTGCTTAGAGTTAATTACAATGCAACTGACAAGGAAATTTTTTTATTTCTGCAATACACAGTATTTCAAGATAACATAATGGGACATATCAGATTTCTAGGAGTTTCTTAAAATTTGTAAAACATTTATTGTAATAACATATATCTAAAAGAATATAATCAAATAAGGTTTAGTGTCACTTATTTGACAATGTTTCCCATGTAATTTAACATACCAAATAACCCTAACTGTTGAATATTTCTCTTTTATGAGGGGAACAAAACTTTTGAAATGTTCAAGGGATCCTCTAGAAAAATTTAAAGTTAGAATTTGACTTAGGGAGGTTTATAAAAAAAAATCAGAAGATTTAGAGAGAAAAGGAAGATTGCAGTGGAGTAGGAGGACGGTTGGCTCCTCTTGTCCCATGAACACAACTAGATGACTAGTTAAATACCCCAGAAATAGATCTGGAGACTGATAGAACAACCTCCACCATGAAAGGGAGAGAAGAGGCTACATCAGAGAAGGTAGGAAGTACAGAGACAGGGTTTAGGGAAGAAACAGATCACAGTGCTGTGGAGAGGAGAGAACTCTGGTCACAGGGAAAGGTGAGAAAGACTGAGGAACACACAGGGGAACACACTGGAGAACACTTCCCCAAAGCCATTGGCTTGGAAAATGAGAGGGGCTGAATCTCATGAATTCTTGCAACCAGAAGGGCTTAAAGCCTGGTGTTTCAAAGGTCAGCGGAATTGGCTGGGATAGAGCCTGGAGGGCACTGTGCTGCTCCTGGAGAGAAGGCAGGCAAACAACCCAGGGTCAGAGAGCATGGAGACAGTGACCTGAAGAACACCTGGAGCACACAAGTGGAGATTCGCTCTTCTCAGAGCATGTCACCAAGAGACAGCATTCATGGACTCACCTCTTTGGGAACAAAGGAGCTGGCAGGCACCATTTCCCTCCCCCACCTCTCAGTATAAACACAAAGCCACCTGCAGGAAGATGCACAGCACAGACACTGGCTGCCTAACTTGTATACACAAAACCCCACCTCTGTGCTCCCACTCCCATAGAACTGCCCTTCTCAGTCAGATTTGCTTCAGCCCCAGTGCAGCAGGCCCTTCTCCAGAAAGTTCAGCACAAACCCCTGCCCACACCTTGTCTCCTGACCAGAGAGTTCCGCAGTTCTGATGGAGGTAGTGGCAGGTCTCATTTTACAAGCAGACCAGAGCACACCTAGTAAAAATGCCATACTCAGGCCAGGGACCAAACACTGCCCTAGCAGACAAGGAGAGCATCTTCAATAGACTGGCCTGAAAGAGCAGCCAAAACACAGCAGCAGAATGTGTGTAGCACACACCAGAGACACTACCTGAAGCACCACACCCTGGGCACTACATGACCTCTTCTTCATAAAGCCATTACTTTCAGGAGCAGGAGATATAACTGGCATTTCTAACACAGAGAAGAAGACAGAAACTTAGACAAAATGCAAAGATAGAGGAATTTATCCCAAATGAAAGAACAAGATATCTAAACAAAACAGACATAAATAACAAGCCTGATGGAGAATTTAAAGGAACAATCATAAGCCAATCACTTGGCTTAAGAAAAGAATAGAAAATATCAGTGAGACTCTTAGCAAAGAGATAAAAGAGTTAAAAAAAGAATCAATCAGAGATGAAGATTGCAATAATTAGAAACAGGCTTAATGCAAGAAGAATAGGCTGGAAGAAGCAGAGGAATGAACTAGTGACCTAGAAGACAAAGTAATAGAAAGTAATCAAGTTGAACAAAAGAAAGAAGAATTATTTAACACAAGAATAAAAAGAAGAATTATGTAACTTAAGAATAGACTTAGGGAATTTAATGACTTCATCAAATGTAATAACATACATAATAAAAGAGTCCCAGAAAAATCAGAGAGACAGAAAAAAGGGAAAAAAATTTATTTGAAGAAATAATACTGAAAACTTCCCTATCTGGGGAAGGAAACAGACATCCAGATCTAGAAGTCAGAGAGAACTTCCATCAAAAACAACAAAACAGGCCAACACCAAGACATAAGCAGCAGGACAAAAAGAAGTCCTTAGCTTATAAGTGTAATCCCATAAGACTAGCTGAACATTTTTTAACAGAAGCATGGCAAGTCAGAAGGGAGTAGCATGATATATTCAAAGTGCTGAATAAAAAAAATTCTGTAGCCAAGAATATTCTATCCAGCAAGACTATCATTCAGAATAGAAAGAGAGATAAAGAGTTTCTTAGACATACAAAACCTAAAGGAGTTCATGACCATTAAACAGGTCCTGCAAGAAATATTAAAGGAGACTCTTTGAGTGGACAGGAGACACCCAAAGTGAGAAAGACAAGTCATGATCAGAATAATTCTTCAGAAACAACCACAAAACAAGTAATAAAATGGTAATATATATATATATGTATAATTATTTTGAGGACACCTGGGTGGCACAGCGGTTGAGCACCGTCAGGGTGTCATGATCCCAGGGTCTTGGGATGGAGTTCCACATCGGGCTCGTGACAAAAGGAGCCTGCTTCTCCCTATGCCTATGTCTCTGCCTCTCTCTCTCTCCGTGTCTCTAATGAATAAATGAATAAAATCTTAAAAAAATAATTACTTTGAATATAAATGGACTGAACACTCCAGTCAAAAGACATAGGGTGTCAGAATGGATAAAAGAAGACCCATGTATATGCTGACTACAAGAGACTCATTTTAGAAATAAAGACACCTGGAGATTGAAATTGAGAGGCTGGAGAAACATCAAGCACGCAAATGGATGTCAAAATAAAGCCAGAGTAACAATATTTACATCAGACAAAATAGACTTTAAAACAAAGATGGTAATAAGAGACAAAGAATGTCACTATATCATAATAAAAGGGACAATCCAATAAGAAGATCTATGAATTATAAATGTTTATGCACCCAACATAGAAGCACCCAAATATATAAAACAATAGCAAACGTAAAGAAACTCTTCAATAATAATACAGTAATATTGGGAACTTTAATACCCCCTTATATCAATGGACAGATCACCTAAATAGAAAACCAACAAGGAAACACTGGTTTTGAATGACACACTGGAGCACATGGACTTAACAGATATATACAGAATATTCTATCCCAAAGAGCAGAATACACATTCTTTTCAAGTGCACATGGAACATTCTCCAAAATGGATCACATATTAGATCACAGAATAGGCCTCAACAAATACAAAAAGACTGAAGTTGTACCATACATATTTTCTGATCACAATGCTATGAAACTTAAAGTCAACACAAGAAAAAGTCTGGAAAGACCAAATACATGGAAGTTAAATAACATGATACTAAAAAATGAATGGGTCAAGCAGGAAATGAAAGTAGAAATTTAAAAATACATGGAAATAAATGAAAATGAAAGCTCAATGGCCCCAAACATTTGAGATGTAGCAAAAGTTCTAAGAGGGAAGTATATAGCAATACAAGTCTACCTCAAGAAGCAAGAAAAATATCAATGTAACCCTATGCCTGAAGGAGCTAAAAAAGAACAACAAATGAAGCCTAAAGGCAGATGAAGGAAGGAAATAATAAAAATTGAGCAGAAATAAATGATCCAGAAACTAAAAATGAAAGACAAAAAAACAAAAACAAACCAAGAAACCCAAAACAAACTATAATAGGATCAATGAAACCAGGAACTGGTTCTTTGAAAAAATTAATAAAATTGACAAACCTCTGGAGTGCCTGGGTGGCTCAGTCAGTTAAGCATTTACCTTCAGCTTGGGTCATTGTTAAGGGGATCTGAGTTGAGCCCTGCATGGCTTTGGGCTCCTCACAGGGAGTCTGCTTCTCCCTCTCCCCCTGCCCCTCCCCCCTCCTCATGTGTGCGTGCTTTCTCTGTCTCTAGCTTGCTCTCTCTCAAGTAAATAAAGTCTAAATAAGTAAATAAAATTGACAAACCTCTAGCCAGCCTTATAAAAAGAAAAGAGAAAGAACCTAAATAAAGAAAATCACAAATAAGAGAGGGGAATTAACAACCAATACCACAAAAGTACAATAATAAGAAAATAATATGAGAAACCATATGCCAACAAAATGGACAACCTGAAAGAAATGGATAAGTTCCTAGAAGCACTTAACTACCAAAACTGAAGCAAGAAGAAATAGAAAACTTGAGCCGATCAAAAACCAGCAAATAAATTGAATCAGTAATCAAAAAACTCCCAACACACAGAAGTCCAGGACCAGATGACTTCACAGGTGAATTCTAACAAACATTTAAGGAAAAATTAATACTTATTCTCAAACTATTCTAAAAAATAGAAAAGGAAAGAAAATGTCCAAATTCATTCTATGAGGCCAACATTACCCTGATACCAAAACCTGATAAAGATATCACTGAAAAAGAGAACTATAGGCCAATATCCCTGATGAACATAGATGCAAAAATTCTCAATAAAAGCATAGTAAACCAAATTTAAGAATGCATTAATCATTCACTACTATCAAGTGGCTACAAATGTAGTTCAATATTCACAAATCAATCAACGTGATACATCACATTAGTAAAAGAAAGGTTAAGAATCACTTGATCCTTTCAATGCATGCAGAAAAAGCATTTGACAAAGTTCACAGCCATTCATGATAAAAACTCTCAACAAAGTAGAGATAGAGGGAATACACTCAACATGATAAAGGCCATATACTAAAGACCCACAGCTAATATCATCTTCAATGGGAAAAAAAACTGAGAGCTTTTCCCCTAAGGTCAGGAACAAGATGGGGCTTCACTCTCACCATTTTTATTAACATAGTACTGGATGTCCTAGCCGTAGCAATCAGACTATAAAAAGAAATAAAAGGCATCCAAATCAGCAAGTAAGAAGTCAGACTTCCACTATTCGCAGTTGACATAATACTTTATGTAGAAAATCCAAAAGACTCCTACTAGAGTCAACAAAAAAACTACTAGAACTGATACACAAATTCAGTGAAGTCTCAGGATACGAAATCAACATACAGAAATCTGTTGCATTCTATACACCAATAATGAAGCAGCAGAAAGAGAAATTAAGGAATTAATCCCATTTACAACTGCACTAAAAGCCATGAGATACCTAGGGATGCACCTAACTGAAGAGGTGAAAGACCTGTACTCTGAAAACTATGAAACACTGTTGAAAGAAATTAATGATGGCACAAAGAAATGGAAAGATGTTCCATGTTCATGGACTAGAAGAACAAATATTGTTAAAATGTCTATACTGCCCAAAGCTTTCTACACATTTAATGTAATCCCCATCAAAATACCAACAGCATTTTTCACAGAGCTAGAACGAACAATCTTAAATTTGTATGGAACCAGAAAAGACCCCAAATAGCCAAAACAGTCTTGAAAAAGCAAAGCAAAGCTGGAGGCGTCACCTTTCTGGACTTCAAGTTATATCACAAAGCTGTGATCATCAAGGCAACATGGTATTGACACAAAAACCGACACACACATCAGTAGAATAGAATAGAGAACCCAGATATGAACCCACGATTATATGGTCAGTTAGTTAGTCTTTGATAAGACAGGAAAGAATATCCAATGGAAAAAGCCTCTTCAACAGTGTTGGGAAGACTAGACAGCAATGTGCAAAAGAATAAAACTGGACTGTTTTCTTATGTCATGTACAAAAATAAACTCAAAATAAGTTAAAGACCTAAATCTGAGATCTGAAACCATAAAAATCCTAGAAGACAACACAGGCAGTAGCTTTTTTGACATGGGCCATAGTGACTTCTTTCTACATATATCTCTTGAGGCAAGAGGAAAAAAACAAGCAAAAATAAACCACTGGGATTTCATCATAATGAAAATAAATAAAAACTTCCTACACAGTGAAGGGAACAATCAACAGAACTAAAAGGCAACCTACCAAATGGGAGAAGATATTTGCAAATGACATATCTGATAAAGGTTAGTATTCAAAATATATAAAGAACTTATAAAACTCAACACCCTCAAAATGAATAATTCTACTAAAAAATGGGCAGAATACATGAAAAGACATTTCCCCAAAGAAGACATCCAGATGGCCAGCAGACACATGAAATGATGCTCAATATTCCTAGTCACCAGGGAAATGCAAATCAAAACTACAATGAGATACCATCTCACACTTGTCAGAATGGCTAAAATCACCAACATAAGAAACAAGTGTTGGTGAGGATGTGGAAAAAGGGGAACACTCATGTACTGATGGTGGGCATGCAAACTGGTGTAGCCACTGTGAAAACAATATGCAGGGTCCTCAAAAAGTTAAAAATAGAGCTACCCAGCAATCCAGCAATTGCACTACTACGTTTTTATACAAATAATACAAATACTAATTCAAAGGGATACATGCACCCCAATATTTTTAGTTGCATTATCTACAATAGACAAATTATTGGGAAACAGCCCAAGTGTCCATCAATTGGTGAATGGTTAAAAAAGATGTGGTATAGGGATCCCTGGGTGGCGCAGGGGTTTGGCGCCTGCCTTTGGCCCAGGGCACGATCCTGGAGACCCGGGATCAAGTCCCGCGTTGGGCTCCCTGCGTGGAGCCTGCTTCTCCCTCTGCCTGGGTCGCTGCCTCTCTCCCTCTCTCTGTGTGACTATCATGAATAAATAAATAAAATCTTAAAAAAAAAAAAAGATGTGGTATATATATAATGGAATATTACTGAGCCATCAAAGAGAATGAGATTTTTTGATGTGAAATAAGCCAGTCAGAGAAAAACAAATACCATATGATTTCACAAAACAAACAAGCAAAGAGAAAGAAAGAGAGAGAGGCAAACTGAGAAACAGATCCTTAACTATAGAGAACAAAGTAATGGTCACCAGAGGGGAGGTGGGTGGGGGATGGGTTAAATAGATGATGGTGATTAAAGAATGCACTGTGATGAGCAGAGGGTAGTAGATGGAAGTGCTAAAGCTCTCTATATTGTACACCTGAAGCTAATATTACATTGCATGTTAACTAACTGGGATTTAAATAAAAACTTTTAAAAAATCAAAAGATTCAAACATTTGAATAGGATAGGATCACACTTCATTTTGACACCTAATTATCTATTTAACCTAAGTAACAGTAAAAGATTTTAAAGGAAAATACAGAAGATTACATAGTTGTGAGAAAAACTTAGATCTTTTAATGTTATGGAAATACACAGTTTTTTCAAGTACTAGTAATCCTGATGAAGAAGAAAACACGGAATCTTTATTTTATTAAAGGTAAATTTTATTAAAGGTAAAAAGAAAAATCCTTTTATTTACAAATTTTTATTAAAGTAGACCAATAGTCTAAGAGAACTTTGTTTTTTTAACAGAGAGAAAACACAATTCTAATTTTGCACCAGTATACATTTGATATTAAATCTTATTTACTTAATGAAATGTATCCAATCATAACCGGGTCTAACCATACATTAAATTTCCTTTTAAAAGTTCCTTTTCTATAAACATTTAATACCATCTCCTCCTTCTTTTTTTTTAAATTAAGATTATGTCCTATATTCTACTTCTTCAAATAAGTAGCCTTACTTTAGTTAAAAATTACTTTCTCTTTTTTCCAACCAAACAGAGTATCTCCATTCCTCATATTTACTTTCACTGAAAGCACATAACCTACTTTTCTGGTACATAGAGTTGTTTCTCTTATGATTTTTAGTACCTTTAGCCACATATGTAATTAGAATTGTTAACCCTGAGAACTTTAATTTCTAGTAAAAACTAAGTAGTAAGCGATTGTAAACTGTGTTATACAGCATTCTTTAGACTGGCAAATTGATCAATATATTTCATAATTTCTAGATATGTTTTTAATACTACAATATTTCAATGAAACACAAAAAAATGTTCACTAATGGACCCAAATTTATCTTTATTTTCTTTTTAATAAGGAAGCCAAAATGTATAAATCTATCTTTAGTGTTCAGTTTCATTATTTTATCTTATTTTGAAATAATTTAGATATTCAATGAATTTAACTTAACCTATCTCTTAACTTAGCAAAATTTTAAGGTTTCAGGTTACCAAAAAGATTTTAGAAGCTATTTTCATTTTTTAAAAAGTTTTTTAAAATTTGAGAGAGAGAAGGAGAGGGCACAGAAGGGGAAGAAGGGGCAGAAGGAGAGGGTAAAACAGACTCCCCACTGAGCAGGGAGACTAAGGCTGGATCCCAGGACCCTGAGATGATGACCTGAGTAGAAGGCAGATGCATAACTGACTGAGCCAGGCACCTGAAGCTATTTTCAAGTAAAAGTTTTATTATAGCAAATTATTGGTGACAAATTTTGTAACAGTTATAGCATGAGCTTATTTTAGTAAATTTAAAATAAATTTTTGTATTTATTTTGAATTTAATAATTCAATTTTGTAGAATAAAATTTTGTATTTAATAATTCTAAAGACATGCCTATTTTAATTAGATGAACACCTGAATTAGCTTTAATACCAAATATTTTCCTTGACCATGTGAACCTGAAATTCATTTAGATTATATTTCTATTTTATTTTTGAGAAATTTTATGAATACTAAATTTATGTATAAGCACTTAATTTTCTTTAAGCCAAATAAATACAACTCTATTACAAATTAATTTTAGCAATATCATCTGAAGGTAGAAAATGCCAATTATTCACAATAGACATATAAACATGCAGACAGATGCAGAGAACTTTTGGTTATTGATTACTGTGGAGAAGATTTTTGAGATTTGTATTTTTCGTAAGGAGGCTGAGATCTAGAATTTGGGCAGGTGAGCCCTTCTAGCAAGTTGTATTTGAAAAAGTCTTTTTTCCTTTTCCCCCCTTTAGTTTCAGGAGACTGTAGGCTGTTTAAATTTCAAAGACATGGTAAGATTTATAACTTTAAGAAACAGAATGAATGCAAGTTTCTTTAAGAAGGACTTTGGTTTACAAAGGCCAATATTTTATATGTCATTTGAAATGAACAGGGAAAGTTTTAGGACTGGTAAAGGAATATGAGAACTTTGAATTGTTTGTTGGTCATTTAAATGTATTAAAGGCTAGGATACTTTAGTCCACCTGGCTTAGCTTGTTTTACCTGTTAATAATTTAATTTGCTACTACACATTGTATTTAGCTTCTCTGGTCCCTGATGATGGCAGCTTGGTTTGCACACAGCAGGAGAAAGCATGAGTTAGGCCAGGTGCGGTGTCCACACAAACCAAGGCATATTTAGAACCCTCAGTCTGAGGGAAGGGATCAATGTAATCAATTTGCCAGTCCTTCAGCAGCTGGGAATTCCATTGGATAACCCTAGATTCTGTTAGCAGTTGCCCTGGGTATTGTTTAGAACACATGGCATGTTGTTATTGCATTAACCAAGTCACTGTACTTCAAAGGCAATCTGGCATCCCTGACAATATGCCATGCTACTTGGGCACTGTGGTCTCCTCTCTTCCTGTGTAGCCAATCTGCTGTAGCTACTGAAGATTCAGTAGCTACAGCTTGTATCTGAGCTAAGGGATCAGCTTCCTGACTGCCAAGGGGTATCAGTGTCTGAGCTGGGAAATGAAAAATGATGAGAACCACCTCAGGCTCTTGCAGATGGACTCAAGTGTCTTTCCACATATCCTGACGCCTTACAAGCTTATTCATAATCATCCACCTGGTGGCCTTCCATTGTTATCTGAGCCATAGGGTTAATCCCTTTAGAATAGCCTACACATCAGTGCAAAGGGTTAATGGCTAGGGCTCATTAGACCACTCTGAGCTCAGCCTGATGTGGTTTAAGTGGTGGGGTTCAGAGCCAATGGCCAAGAAAGAATTCTTGAGATGTCTTCAGTGCAAAAAGGTGGTTTTATTAAAGCATGGGGACAGGACCCATGGACAGAAAGAGCTGCAAGGGATTATGGAGAGTGGCTAATCATATACTTTCAAGTTGGGAGGGGAGTTTAAGGGATAGCATAAGTCTGTAACGAATTTTGGAAGCAAAGTTTCTAGGACCTCGCGGGGGCTAGCTACTATAAGGAAAAAGTCATTTATTGCTGTCCAGCAGAACCCCAGTTAAGAGACTTTTCAGATGTATACCAGTGGGTCATAAGCTTGGGGGATGATTGCCAACATGGATCTCGGTGGGGTAGAGACGAAGTTTCCAAAGAATTTTTGTATGTTAAAGTAGACTCATGAGATCCTGGGGTGTTGGAATAATGTTAAGCTAAGGTTGCCTTTTGCCCTTAGTAAGGTTATCAACATCTAGGCAGCTGAGTTCCTAGAGAATGTGGAGAACAAAGGCAAAAGAAATGTATATAAAATTAAATTTCCTTATAACTTGCAGCCCACTGACGAATACTTGAGACAGGCAGAGCAAGACATTCCTTCAGGAACTCCCGACTATCTTAATGTTCATGTCTTGCTGGAGGAAAAAACCACCCTAGCCTGACAATAACCAGGTCTCCTGGATCCTCTAAGTCTTCTTTAACATACAAAAATCCTTTTGGAAGCTTCCTTAAGTCTTCTCTAACATACAAAAATCCTTTTGGAAGCTTTGTCTCTATACTCCCCAACTTAAAAGTATATAATCAATCGATCCTCACAATCCTAGTGCAGCTCTTTCTGTCAATTGGTCTTGTCCCGTGATCTAATAAAAACACCTTTTTTTCTACTGAAAACATCTGAAGAATTTTTCTTGACTGTTCACTGGGACCCCATGTCAAATCATGTCACCTTCCAGGTGAAGGCAAATTGATCTTAGTTATCAGAAACCTGTACTTGTTAAAGTCTTTTCCAAGAATCTCCTTGAAATAAAGCTTCTGCAGGAACTTTCCCCCCCAAAGCATCAGAATAAAACAATAACATCTGCAAAAGACTGAAAAATGGCCATGGTTAAAGATCTGTTCATTATAATGCAATCGAGTAGGGCATACCATTATACCAGGACATAGGATTTTAGGAATTTCGTACAAATAGATCCTAAAAGGAGTTTAGCATCACTTTTTATTTGACAATGCTTCCCATGAAATTTAACATATGTAAAAAGCTACATTGTTATAACAAATTTAGCTCTTAGAAGACTCAGTTTTCTCAAGGAGTCCAAAACATTATAAAAACATGTCAAACACAGTCTTTTTTCTAGACATTATGTAAAAGGTAAAGATAAAGTGTGTTTACAATTTCTTACTAAGAGCAGGCCAATAATCTCAGAAAACGTTTTTTTTTTTTTAAACAGAGAGAAAACCGAATTCTAATTCTAATTTCACACCAGTGTACTTTTGATATTTCTCTTTTTTTTTCTTTTTAACTTAAGTAAATCCATTCCAGTTGTAGCTTGAACACATTTAAATTCCTTTCTCAATACTTCTCTTCCACAAATCTTCTGCAACTTTCTATATTCAATATTCATTCAGCTTTCATTTCAAAACTCTAGCCATGAATCTGGTACCTACTCCTATGGCTAAAGCTGTTCACTGGTATCTGTGATCTGTGGAGGTTGTGGACTAGTTTCTGAGCCTGGCAACTCCTATAGCAGTCTGTATTTTATTTTATTATTTTTTAAGAGTTTTTTTTTTTTTTCTTCTAAAGTAATCTCTACAATGTGGAGTTGGAACTCATAATCTTGAGATTAAGAGTTGCATGCTCCACTGACTGAGTTCGCCAGGCACCCCTATAGCAGTCTGTTATTTTTGAGAGAGAGCAAGATCAGGGCAGGGGATGAAGGGCTGAGGGGAAAGGAGAGAGAATCTTTTTTTGTTTGTTTGTTTGTTTTTTTTGTTTTTTTAAATAAATTTATTTTTTATTGGTGTTCAATTTGCCAACATATAGAATAACACCCAGTGCTCATCCCGTCAAGTGCCCCCCTCGGTGTCCGTCACCCCGTCACCCCCACCCCCCCCCCGACCTCGTCCCCTTCCACCACCCCTAGTTCGTTTCCCAGAGTTAGGAGTCTTAATGTTCTGTCTCCCTTTCTGATATTTCCCACACATTTCTTCTCCCTTCCCTTCTATTCCCTTTCACTATTATTTATATTCCCCAAATGAATGAGAACATACAATGTTTGTCCTTCTCCGAATGACTTACTTCACTCAGCATCATACCCTCCAGTTCCATCCACGTCGAAGCAAATGGTGGGTATTTGTCGTTTCTAATGGCTGAGGAATATTCCATTGTATACATAAACCACATCTTCTTTATCCATCATCTTTCGATGGACACTGAGGCTCCTTCCACAGTTTGGCTATCGTGGACATTGCTGCTAGAAACATCGGGGTGCAGGTGTCCCGGCGTTTCATTGCATCTGTATCTTTGGGGTCAATCCCCAGCAGTGCAATTGCTGGGTCGTAGGGCAGGTCTATTCTTAACTCTTTGAGGAACCTCCACACAGTTTTCCAGAGTGGCTGCACCAGTTCACATTCCCACCAACAGTGTAAGAGGGTTCCCTTTTCTCCGCATCCTCTCCAACACATGTGGTTTCCTGCCTTGTTAATTTTCCCCATTCTCACTGGTGTGAGGTGGTATCTCATTGTGGTTTTGATTTGTATTTCCCTGATGGCAAGTGATGCAGAACATTTTCTCATGTGCGTGTTGGCCATGTCTATGTCTTCCTCTGTGAGATTTCTCTTCATGTCTTTTGCCCATTTCATGATTGGATTGTTGGTTTCTTTGGTGCTGAGTTTAAGAAGTTCTTTATAGATCTTGGAAACTAGCCCTTTATCTGATAGGTCATTTGCAAATATCTTCTCCCATTCTGTAGGTTTTCTTTGAGTTTTGTTGACTGTATCCTTTGCTGTGCAAAAGCTTCTTATCTTGATGAAGTCCCAATAGTTCATTTTTGCTCTTGTTTCTTTTGCGTTCGTGGATGTATCTTGCAAGAAGTTACTGTGGCCGAGTTCAAAAAGGGTGTTGCCTGTGTCCTCTAGGAGAGAGAATCTTAAGCAGGCTCTGCACCCAGCACAGAGCCTGACATGGGTTGATCACATGACCTGATCATAACCTGATCCAAAATCAAGAGTCAGCTGCTTAACTGACTGAACCACCTAGGTGCCCCAATTTGTTTTGTTCTTAAATTCCATCAGCCATTGCCATTTTATCTTTAAGTAAGCTTTCTGCCCTTTCTCTCTTCCTCTCTCTCTCCTTTTTCTGGTGTTCCCATGATTGTATATTTGTTTTTTTTTTTTTTTTTGATGGTATTCTGTATGACCCACAGACTTTCTTTACTCTTTCTATTCTATATCTTTTCGTTCCTCTAAGAGAGTAATTTCAGATGACTTGCCTTGAGTTTGTAGTTTCTGTGTTCATAGTAAGAAGTCCTAAAAGGCATAATCACATCTTTGTTCTCTTCCACTCATCCTCTAGTTAGCCAGGATAATCTTGTGAAAATGCAAATCTGATCAAGTTGCTCCCCTGTATAAACCTTTTCATTATTTATACATTGCTCTTAGGATTAAGCTCAGAATCCCAGACCTGGTGTGCCAGGCCCTGTGTGAACTGGCTCTTGACTAGTCCTCCACTTCCCCTTGCCCACTGATTGCAGGTCACACTTACCCTCCTTCCTTCTGCAGTAGCACCTTCTTTGTGTCTCTTCTTTAATTTTTTCCAGTGTGTCTTGCTCTGCCTTTCCTCTCTTAAATCAAGAGGACTGTGCCTCTCTGTTGAGGGAAGTAATTGAGAGGATGTGACTGCCAGTTGACCCATGAGCTGGACCCTGACAATTGGAGGCTCCTCACCCTTGCCCCTGTCCTGGGAATGTGGGTTCTGCTTGCCTTTCCTGATCCCAGAGTCCACTCAAGGACACAGCCTTGAGATAATGCTGTGGTTGGATGATATATGAGACTGAACCTAGTTGACGCTTGTATATCAACTTTAAGATTTGGGTGGGTGCAGGGAATCCATTCATCTTGCCTGAGACAAGCTTATATGGAAGTTCTCTTGCTAATGAAACCTACCGTCTACCAATCTGGAGTGGTTGCCTCTTTCTTTGGTCTCTCCCTTCCCTCCAAATATGGAGGCTGTACTCAGAGTGCACCCAGGAAGCTCCTGAGGGTTTTGCAAACTAACACTGGCCCTAAAATACGTATGGCCCTAAACTATGTAAACTTCTGTGTAGATGTGCACTTTGTCAGAAGTGGAGATATAACTCTTTCAGATTCTCCATGGGTTTTGTTAGGATTAAAAGTCTAAAACTTTTAATTTAAATGTTCATTTTTTTTAGGGCTCTGCCAGAAGCCTGTGTTTATTCTCATTTTGTTCACTTTTCCTGGTTTTATTTTTTTTGCCATGTTCTTCCACTGCTGTAAATCTCATATATTTATTTATTTATTTTTATTTTTTTATTTTTTAAATCTCATATATTTATTATTCACAAATTTGTCCTTAAACAATGCCTGTTTCCTAAGCTACAGTTTCCTGTGTCTGTGTCTCCACCTGAGTGTGTTGTGGATATTTAAGATTCAGTGGGCTCTGATTCAATTCATCTTCAGACAAACTTATTCTCTTCCTTCATTCCCTCTCTCCATTACTGGTACCACATTTAACTCAATTAAAATCAAAATTATACTAGATGTCTCTTTTTCCACTTCTTTCCACGGTCAAACCTTGACAAGTCCTGTATGTAGATTCTGTCTGTTTTGTACATTTGGAACATATCTTCCTCACTGCCTCTGCCTCACTTCACATCTGCCTAATTCTTTCCCTGGACTCTTGCCACCATCACCTCACTAACATCCTGCTCTCAGTCATACTCCATTCTGTTCGCCCCTCCACACCACCACACCCCAGGGGAGCTGTCTAAAGTGTAAACGGGCTCCTTTCACTTTCTTGTTCAAATTCTTCAGTGGGGGAATCCCTGGGTGGCTCAGCGGTTTAGCGCCTGCCTTTGGCCCAGGGCGTGATCCTGGAGTCCCGGGATCAAGTCCCACGTCGGGCTCCCAGCATGGAGCCTGCTTCTCCCTCCTCCTGTGTCTCTGCCTCTCTCTCTCTCTCTCTCTATGTCTATCATAAATAAATAAATAAATCTTAAAAAAAATAAATTCTTCAGTGGAACCTAGCCACCTGTAAGACAAAGTCTGAACATCCTAGTGTGGCAATGAAGCCCTTCCCCTGTGCTCCTGTCTACCTTCCAAACCTCATTTCTGACATTGTGTATATTCTCTTAAGTGTAAGAGTCTTGGTTTATGCTTTTCTAGTAAACAGGAATGCACTTCCTTCCTTTATCACTGGTAAATTTCTGTTTACTCCTCACGACCTAACTCCTCTGTTACCCTTGTCAACCCTCTTTGTCAAGGACTTATGTACTCCTACCTTTCTCCTCCCAGAACACCATACCTAGCTCTTCATTTTGGTATTCACCAGATTGCTGTTATAATTATTTTAATTTTACTCTTACCCCCAACCCAGAACTGGCTTTGTCTACACTAACATTATGTTGACATTTGTCTTCAACTATTTTTTTCTTTTATTTAGACTCCATTCTACACAGGAGTATGTACTAAGATCAGCAAGGTGGAGTGATTAAAGCCCTGCATATACTCTGGAGAACCAGGAATGGTATAAAGTGCTGATCTTGATAAGGCTGTCAAAGGGCACAGAATTGTCCCATGGAAAGGGAAGGGCAGGAGCTTGACTTAGTGCCAAGGACCCATCTGTAGACTCTCTGTAAGCAAGCACTTACTTAGACCAGAATGCGATAAATGGCCTCTTGGGTCTCTGAGAAACTTGAAACAAATTCTTTAGTAACCAACTGAAGATGTATGTGAAAATGCACCTGCACCAATATAGGCTTCAATATGGAAAGTCATTTTGATGATTATAAAATTTTGACAAAGTAATCCGGTTTTCATCAAGTGTCAGAATGACTAGAACTTGTAGGTGCCATTAGACACCTGAAAGAGACAGTTTGGCTACAGCAAACTAAAATAAGAGGATAATAGAACACATGGTTTCTGAGATTTCTTCAATGCCATCTTCCGATCACTTAAATACATACTCATTACTTCAGGGCTAGAAGCAGGCCAGCTGTATATGAGCTTAGGAAAAATGTGGTTGTAGGAGAGGCATAGAGTAGGTAGTGTGGGATGGCTGAAAGATCATGGGCTGTCAGGTCAAGGAGATCTGGATCAATAGCACAACTCTTCTACCTTCCTGTGTTTATTATTGGACAAGTTGTGTGACACCTCTGATCTATAGTGTGCTCATTTGTACCTCCCCCTCATAATATTATTGAGGGGCTGATAGATGCTCAAAATTGAGCCTAATATATGTTAGTCCTCTCCCTCTTCTCAACATAAGTGTATACTGAGCCCATCCTTATCAATGAAGGATGAAGAACATGGAAGATGAATGCGGGCCCCATAATTGATCTGTTCCTTGGTGCTCCTGATGGACGCAACATGGGGATGACTGGACAATGTTTTGGAATAAGATTCTTTTTTTTCTACAGATTTTATTTATTTATTCATGAAAGATACAGAGAGAGAAAGGCAGAGACGGAGGCAGAGGGTAGAAGAAGGCTCCAGGCAAGGAGCCTGATGTGGGACTCGATCCTGAGACCACTGGATCATGCCCAGAGCCAGGGGCAGGTGCTCAACCACTGAGCCACCCAGGCATCCCAAGATTCTTATGGGAGAAATCCAACTATCTTTATTTTCTGCTTCAAATTTATCTTGCATATAGTTGCATGGGAAGATGAGTTTTCAGAGTCTTTAGTGAAGCATTGCAGTATTGCAGTAGCTCAGTCAACTTCTGAAAACTTGTTGTACTTATTCTTAAATTTTGAAAAAGTTTTTATTTTTCATGTAATTAATTTTGTCAGTTTTTTTCACTCCCGGCTTCTGGGTTTTGTGTAATGTTTAGCTCTTTTCTTCTAGATGATAAAAAACATTCTTTTTTGTTTTCTTTTAGTTCTTGGTACTTTATGTTTCATTTTGCATGTTAAAATCTTTGATACATTAGCCTTCACTTGCTGCCCTAGTCACATTTAAGTCCCCCTCTCCATTTCTCATCCTGTTAATCTTCAATAATTATAGTAGTAGCACTCAGCAGAAAGGGGTTGTTGACATAGATGCAAATGAGGACACTTAGACCATGTGGCAGGAATTAGGGTATATAGTGGTCATTTAGATAATCCAGAGCATGCCTATTGTATTTTTAAATTGCCACTCAAATTAATAACTAAGAAATTGTTGTAGAGGTCTTGAGGACTCCCAAAAATGTGTTAGAGACAGATGGGTCTCTAACTCAAACCCAAATTATTTAGTATAGCCTAGAATAACTGAGATCTGCTTATTTTTAAACCTCACTTTTGCCACTTTTCCCCAAGCATCCTGGTATGATACTGACTAAACGGTTTTGAAACATGGCACATATTTGGCTACTTCAGAAAGAGAGAGAGAGAGAGGGAGAGAGAGAGAGGAGAAAAGACAAGACAATGAACATAAGTTGAATCATTTTCCAAAGAAGAGTTTATAAGTAGGTTTTTTTCCAGATGAAATTAGAATGGATTTCTGTAGAAACAGTTATTAAATATGGCCAGTTCCCCATGCTGGTCCGCCACAGTCTTTTAAACTCCATCCTTTACCTCAGATACATATACCAGAAGTAGTCCAAACAGGGAACACACACACACACACACACACACACACACACAAACTATAGCTTAGTGGTTTAGAGCATAGACTTTAGAAAGAGAATTCCTGAGTTCAAATATTGGCTCAGTTACCTATTAGTAGTGGATCTTCAGCAAATCATAACCTCTCTGTTCTCAGTATCTTTCTCTGTAACACAGGTATAAAATAGCAGCTACCTCACAAGGCTGTTGTGAAGACTAAATGCATTAATACATGGAAAGTAGGGATACCTGGGTGGCTCAGTGGTTGAGCATCTGCCTTCAGCTCATGTCGTGATCCCGGGGTTCTGGGATCAAGTCCCATATCAGGCTCTCCTCTGCCTATGTCTCTGCCTCGCTCTCTGCGTCTCTCATGAATAAATAAATAAAATCTTTTAAAGGAATACATGGGAAGTATTTAGAATAATAATGCCTGGCACCCTGGGCATGGAGCCTACTTAAAAAAATATAATACTATAATGTCTGACATATAGTAAGTGCAAATCTCCACTGCTTCAGCTCCAGACCTTCACTAGGGCAGGCACAGCACAAGCTCCCACTCCTTGCACCCACTCATTGTGAATCTATGGGGACCTCCAGAATGAATGATGCCCATCTCCTTGCTAAACCCAAAGGAAACTTTCTTTTCTCTTGCCCTCTCTGTAAGTTGGCCCCTACTGACCACTCCCTTCTTGATTTGCTCCTCTGCTCTTAAGTTCCTACATTCATTTATTCATTCATCAAATACTTATCCAGCACCTGTTAGACACTGTGTATATAATACTGAATCAAACAGATATGATCCTTGCGCTGGGGGCACTTACATTCTAATAAGGAAGTCAAAGAATAAACAATTATTCTAATAATTAATTGAATACACTGTGTTTTGTAAAAATGGGAGAATTTTTGAAAGCTCCTTGGAGACACCCCTCCCTCCTAAGCCATCAAAGAAATGAGAAAAGGGATCATTGAAAGGACACCAAGGAAGTGATGGGATGGTTGAGAGCTGAAGCACAGATGGCATGGTCAGTCTTGGGTGGGAAAAGGGTCCTATCTGTCCTAGAGACCAGAGAGGAGATCCAGATAGTTGGATAGGGGACTAGATAGTTGCTAGGGGACTTTGGGGGCTCAGACTTTGAAAAGTCAGAAGAAAGCTTGGCATAGAGACAAGGAAATGGGGAGGCAGTGACTGTTCTGGCTGAGGAGAGACACTGGAATTTGTAGTGATTTCTGAGCCTTCTTAGACAGTTTTTGTCTAGCAGTTCTGTGGCTCAAAAGGGAGAAAACTCAAAGATGAATGGATTCAGACCTAGGTATTTACAAGTTGAAGACAACAATTAAAAAGCAGAGTAATTGGAAGTGATGGTGAGTGAGCTGGGAAGGAGGGATTCCAATTCAGACAGGAGATTACTGGTATTTAAAATGTCTGAAGCTCACTAGTTAGTTGTTTCTATTTAATCACCCCTTCCATTAAATGCGGAAAGGGCTAGTCTCTCAATAGGGCATGGAAGAATTTCTAAGGGCCATGGAAGCTACTGGGACTCAAAATCCTGAATGTTGTCATATTTTTTTTTGTTTGTTTTATTGAAATTCAAGTTAGTTAACATATATGTTAATTCCAGGGTAGAATTTAGTGATTCAGCAGTTGCATATAATGTCCAGTGCTCCTTCCATCAAGTGCCCTCCTTAATGCCCATCACCCAGTTACCCCAACTCCTTACCCACCCTGAATGCTGTGAATTGAGATAGCCTTGGGATCTTCGAGTTGCCTATTGGCTTAATGGTCAAGGGGTTTTAAATTCCATTGCAAAGTATGATTTGCTATGGTGTGTAAGTAGCCAGTACCATGGTACCCAAGCCATTCCTGGGGCTTCTTTACAAGACCTGATAACAACTGGGAATAACTCACCAATTTGAATAATGGAGAGAGAAGACATGCAAATTAAAGAATGAGCTAAACTTCAGAATTGCTTCAAAACAATAATGTATTACATTAAATTACATTTGATGAGTTAGGATAAGCACTAATCAATCTTTTCAAGGAGAGATCTTAACCAATTTTACTTAATAGAGTCAAAATGTTCTCTACAATTAGCAACAGAGCATTATCGTGCACATCACAGTTTATCACTAAGCATCTGGAGATGTTGATTTGTGTCAGAATAATGAACATACAAGAGTACTCCAGTACCATTTAATCCTATAAGTTGTAACTGGGTTAAAACATTCCTTCTGAAGTCTTGCTTATATAATTAATAGTATAATACTCTATCAATAACTACTTTACCCCCAGCATGTCTTGGGAACTAGGGTCACAGAGAGATGCTCTTCCCTAACGGCCTGCCCTCCACAAGTCAGTGGTCTGGACACAGTTGATTCCACTTTCCTCTGTTCATCCAAACACATTGCTGCCATCAGTTCCTTTTGTCACCACTCTTGCTCCCAGTCTGTCCCTCCTTTCTGCCTTTATCTCTGCAGCTACTCTTGCCAGTGCTCTTAATGCCCTTGCTTTTTTGCCTTTCCCTTTCACTGGGAGCTGGGATCAATATTGATCAATGCACTCTGCTTCCAGAGGAGGGCCTTTTTCTCAATCTGTATGCTCTCCATGGTCAATCACAGTCTCTCTCCTGGCTTTACTGCCTGGCCATGGTCTGGTGACTCTCTTATTTACTTCTCTAGTCCAGAGGTCTCTTTGGGGTCCCATCTCCACTAACACATTTCATGGGTACCTCCTAATTCCTCAAGGAAGACTAAACCCACCATCCTCCCAGGTGCTCAAACTGGGGACCTGGGCAACATGGGAGGCCTGGAGAAGTTAATTAACTTGTCCAAGATCACACAGCTTATAAGTGGAAGAGTCTGAGGCTGCAGGACTTTCTCTTTCTACAGATCCACATCTTAGTCTCTCTTATATTTAGGAGTAAGGACTATTTATCTACTCATCGTCAGATCTCTAGTCATACATAGCACAGTGCTTAGCACACTGTAAAATTCAGTAAATTTTTATTAAAACAATAAATGCAAGTATCTTAGAACACTCTCTTCCACTTCCTCATTATGTATGTAAGGAAATGAAAACCAGAGGGGTTAGAGCATTTTCTCAAGGGTGTGGGGTGCCTCACTCTTATCTCTTTTATACACATCACCAACTGACGAGGAATTCGATTGCTTTCTCTTCTTCCTCTTCCATAATCAAAAGCTAATGGGAAGAGAAGTAAGAAGATATGAGGAGAAAATCTAAAATAAAATAAAATTATAAGGAAGCATGCTGAGGGAATGCTCAGGGTCAGAAGGTAGCAGGTTTAGGAAAACTGACTTCACATGTACTCATCTCACTCCTGGGCAGGGATAGATGACAATACTGCCTGACTCTGTATGTGTTTGTGTGCATGCATACATATGTGCCAGTACTTTGGTGTTTGGGTGCATATTGCCTAGCACTACTCAAGCTGTTGCTTGCTCTGCCAATGGGAATAACCAGGAGATTGGAGGTGACATGAGTGAGCAATAACCCTATGTTATACATGAGGGTATGTGAGTAAAGGCTTGATACTTAGATGTGCTCTTTGGCTTTGCACAACCTGCCTTCCTATCTTCCCAAGCACCTTCGCACACTTGTGTTAAGATATGTCGCAATGACCCAGCAATTGCACTGTTGGGGATTTACCCCAAAGATACAGATGCAATGAAACGCCGGGACACCTGCACCCCGATGTTTCTAGCAGCAATGGCCACAATAGCCAAACTGTGAAAGGAGCCTCGGTGTCCATCGAAAGATGAATGGATAAAGAAGATGTGGTTTATATATACAATGGAATATTCCTCAGCCATTAGAAACGACAAATACCCACCATTTGCTTCAACGTGGATGGAACTGGAGGGTATTATGCTGAGTGAAGTAAGTCAATTGGAGAAGGACAAACATTATATGTTCTCATTCATTTGGGGAATATAAATAATAGAAAGGGAATATAAGGGAAGGGAGAAGAAATGTGTGGGAAATATCAGAAAGGGAGACAGAACATGAGAGACTCCTAACTCTGGGAAACAAACTTAGGGGTGGTGGAAGAGGAGGAGGGCGGGGATGGGGGTGAGTGGGTGATGGGCACTGAGGGGGGCACTTGGAGGGATGAGCACTGGGTGTTATTCTGTATGTTGGTAAATTGAACACCAATAAAAAATAAATTCATTA
This sequence comes from Canis lupus baileyi, assembly GCF_048164855.1. Classification (NCBI taxonomy): domain Eukaryota; kingdom Metazoa; phylum Chordata; class Mammalia; order Carnivora; family Canidae; genus Canis; species Canis lupus. Next base: position 38,271,501 of record NC_132848.1, read on the forward strand.
AAAAAATGGATTAAGGCTCCACTATCCAAAACTAATAAAAAATTAAGTAAAAAAAAAAAAAAGATATGTGGCAATGAGATCATTAGGCCCAGCTGGAAGTGCTGTATTTTGTCTCAAGAGGCATACATGGCTTTGGTCAGCAAAATTCCCTGCACATCATCCATTTTGGGGTGTTGAATTTGGCCTTTCTGCTCTGTGGCCACTGGGAGATGGTATTCCAAGATAAAAATAACAAAGAGAGGGCAAAATATTTTATTTTAGTAGATGTAGGTTGTCTCACTAGAGATGTTCAGAAATGTACAAGCTTGTCTGATTTGGGGTGGTTCTAGCTGTCAGCTGGCTAGGAAGGAAATACCTCACTGGAAAGAGAGGATGGGGTATGATTTCACTTACAGTGCTGTTGATTCTAGCCGAGGCACTGTAATTTCTATTTTATTACATCATAACAAAGCAGAGTGGGAGCACACTCTGAAACGGTTCATCGGAGACCTAAGAATAGGTCTCATTGTTATTTATTCATGAGAGACACACATGCAAAGACAGAGACACAGGCAGAGGGAGAAGCAGGCTCCCTGCAAGGAGCCCGATGTGGGACTCGAACCCGGGAATCCAGGATCACACCCTGAGCCAAAGGCGGGTGCTCAACTGCTGAGCCATGCAGGCATCCCAGAATCCCTCACAGTTTTACCATGGTTTTCTACTGTTGAAAATCTCTATAAGTATTCTCTTGGTGGGGTGGAGGGAGGGGGGACAGGAAATTTCGTCCTGTTCCTAAAGATGAACTACATTTCCTGTACAATTCAATTACTGAATCATACCACTGAGGTGATGTTCATTCTCTTTATTCATTCTTGAGTTTTAAAACCATTACTAATAATTAGAGAAGAGAGTAAATTTCCATTTACAGATATTCAAAATTAGCAAACTATTTCCAGTAACAACAAAACTCTGCACTTATTAAACAAAAATTTTATACCTTGCAGTTCCCATTTTTTAAAATTTCACCGTTTTAAATTTTGAATACAAACAAAAACTCCAAGGAGTCACAAAGCATGATAGAATTGAAGAAATTCAAAATTTGCTTCTTCATTCTTATAATAACTATGCTATCAGTGTTTGTTCTGAATCTACTACTGTTTAAACACAGGGATGTTCATACACAACAGGGACGCAAATTGTACCTGAAGGGAGCCTGAAGGATCCTGAGCTGTAATGAGCTTACCCTGAGGAAGCAGGCCTAGTTGCATCTGTGTGTCAGTTACAGAAGCTGTCTCTGTGCTTGGGTGTTCTCTGAATTAACTTCCATACAGATGTAAACAGACATGAAACCAAACAGCAAAAAAAAATTTACAATCTAAAATTGCCAAATGTGGGGGATATAGACAGCTTTTTTTACACAATTAGAAGGCGCTAATTTGAAGTTATATATGTATGATTAAAACGTGGTAGTGACCAAGCAATTGCTTAGAATTTAGGGTCAAGAAGGCACCTGAGTAACTGTTAGTTATGCATCCAACTCTTGATTTTGGCTCAGGCCATGCTCTTAGGGTTGTAGGATGGAGTCCTACGGTGGTCTCTGTACTGGGCATGGAACCTACTTGGTATTCTCTCTCCTCTCTCTTTGCACCCCCATCTAAAAAATGTAGATAAAAATAAATAGAATTTAGGGCTAATAGAAGATCCTTCTCCTTCACCACAGAGTATTTTTTATCACTGACATTGTTTAGAGCTGCTAGAGGTGGGTGATAATAAAAAGCAGTCAGAATTGTATTTGGGCTTAATTTAACCTCTTATTGCCTTCCCCTCGGGTGAAGCAGGAGCACCTACTGCCCTTAGCTTTGGAATGCGACTAGTTGGGACTCAAAGTTGGGAATTTGTAATCTGAAATGTGCCTACCTTCTTGTAGTTATTCATCTATGCATTCATTTGCTTGTTACCAAGTACTTGCAGAACACTTGTTATGTACCATGCATTGCATTGCATACTGGGAGTGAGATGTTGAATAAGACATGGAACCAAATGGTAAAGAATTTACATTCCGGTGGGAGAAATAGACAAGTAAATCAACAAATATGAAGCAACAGGGCTTCAGCAGGATAAGTATGGGAAACCAGTGAAAAGGGCACGTAGCTTGGTAACGTTGGCCTCTAGAGGGCACAACGTTGCAGAAAAGACTATCTCCAAGTCTGACAACCATGCCTGGGCTGACTTTGTTGGTGCTGCGCTCCTCTGTCTGTGTTTTCTGCTTTTACCAGGATATAACTCAGGCTCCAGAATGGACACCCCTTCTGTTTCTGAAATTAAGCACTATGACTCCTTATCAGTGTTTGGTCTTCTGGCCTCTCCCTCCGTGCCTTTCCCTTTCCTTCCTCACCACCAGGGATGGCACTTGGGACATGTTTTCACAGAGTAGACTGCATCAGAACTGCCCTCAGAGTGTCCCTTTCATGGTAATCAGGTGGAACCCCACAAACTAGCACAGCTAGTTTGAATGGCCAAGACAGATGTTGGAGATTCCATATTATCAAAATAGATAGAAACTAATATTTTCATATTTATGCCCAAGGTATATTACAGACTAAAAAACAAGGATGAACTTTCCAGAATGATGGAGACCTAAAGAATCCTTGCAGTATTCAAGTCTTATATTTTACTTTGTTGAATAAGCCTCTTTATTTCTTACTTTGGAAAGAATGGTTGAGAAAATAAGCATTAGACATGATCCTTCTAAAAAAATAAAGCTAGTACATAGTAATCACAGGTTCAGTGGTACCATAATTGTGTACTTTACAAAATGCTTTCAGAGATACTCTGGCTGGGCTGAAGGACTTTCTATGTATGTCTTGCTCAGAGTTCTGTGAAATGTATTGAGCTTCCTTCCATCTTTTGCCTATAGATTTCATTAAATCTCTCATTCTGAGCCACAGTGAAGTGGTTTTTCCAATCCCCCACAGTTCCTAGAAAAGGAAAAAATCGAGATGCAGGTGTCACTCTGACGGAAAGTTTCTGTGGCCATAAAACACTCCTGCCTTGTTCCACTTCCCCTTGAATGCATACCCATCCACTGCAGCTCTCAGTTCTGAGAAGGGCCCTGGGGTGCTCTGTGCAGGGGGTGGGCTCCTAGCTCAAGGATACTATTGATGCCAAGGCACAAAGGCGCTGGTGCCTTGACCCCACCTGTGGTATATTCACATAATAGACCACTGCACAGAAATGAAAAGGAACTACTGTTATAGCCCCATGGAGGAATATCAAAATGTTACATTGAGTGACAGACACAAGGCACAAGAAGGTACATACTGTATGATTTCATTTATATGAAGTCAAAGAACAGGCTAAATCAATCTGTAGTGATAGAAATTATAATGGTGGTTGTATCTGAGGGTGAAGATAGACTGGAAAGGGCCATGAGATGGAATTTTGAAAGATGAGAATGTTTTTTTTTTCTCAAAAAAATATTAGCTGGGGCAATTAGAATTCCTCTTTTGGGAATTGGAAACTAAGAAATATTAAAAGAATGAGGCAGTGCTCAACGGTAGTTATAGTTGGAAGTCATGATGTAGAGCATGTCTGGGCCATGATCAAGACCAAGCTGAGAGCAGAAGCTGAGTCAACAGAAGATAGAAAGTAGGAAAAAGGTGTAATTGGTAGAGAGATGGGAAGCTGATCAATGGAGGAAGGACTCGTGGCAGACATGTGGAGGGCAGCTGAGTCCTTTAAGTGGTGGGGACTTTGGGCAAAGAGCTGTACCCCCCTACTGCTGAGGTCCTGTCCCTGAGATTCAGGGATCCCCATGAGGTCTGGACCAACAGTGGCTCCTGCTTTTAACTACCTGTGAGACCACATTTCCCTTACACCTGTACATGACTCCTTCTAAAAAGCCCCTTGTGTTGGGAGCCACCCAGGATCAAATCCCCATCTTATTAGTGGTAAATTGTTCCTAATAAGCCAAATATTTTTTCTTGAAATTAATAAAACCTAACATCTCCTTGCTAAGAAGCAGACAGCATATTACTAGACAAACTGAGTGTTTCATTTATACTTGTATTTATACAGTATTGGAGGCCACACAAACCTTTTCTCATGAAGGGGGAAATGGACTGGTCCAGGATAGATTTAGGAACCGTGGAACGATTCACCATGGGATTTTCTTTCATTTTCTCAAATGATGTTTCCTGAACAATTTTATCCAGCACTGTTTCATCCAGGTTCTTTCCCATGAACTGCATGACTTTCTGAATTTCATGCTTTGGGTCCTGTGGTGATAATAACATCACATTGGAGTGGAAGGAGGTATCAGGATGGCACTTAAATTCTTCAGGATGTCCCTCCCAGAAGCACAGCCCTGAGACAGCCTGGAGCAGTCCTTCTGAAGGGCTTTTACTCACCTGTTTTATGTCCTCATAGAAGAGGAAGAGAATCTGGTATCTGTCTTTTATCTCCCACCATCCCTTCACATGGTCATACCAGGAACCCCAGCCCACTGTAACAGACACAGGAAACAGAACAGTCTGCAAAAGGATCATTCAAAGCCTCAGATATGTCCTGAGTCCACATGTGTTTAAGTTGGAGGGTGACGTGGTATGGTACAGCCTCGGGGTAATTTATCCCAACATGCTACCTAACGTGGCTTCCTATTTATTGTGTATAATCATATATGCCCTGATATCAGCACAAGGATACCCTTTGGAAGGAGGGTGACTCTACAGGTCAAGTGACCTAGCATAAAGCCTTTCAGATTGGGTGAGAGATATTTGCTGGGACTGGGGGTATTCATTCTGAGCTCAGCCACCCTGCGCCTCCAAGTCCCAGTCTGAGGTAGGACATGCCTAAGGAGGAACATAAGCTTCTCAGGACTCAAAATGCTATGCTTGATTCCTAGACTGACCCTACATGGAGTGGGCATGCAAAGATGTGAAGGATTATTCTTTACCTTTTCCACTGATGAAGGTTTCAAAATATTCTTCCCAGGTACCAGGGTCAGGAAGCATTTGATTCATCCTTTGGAAATGGTAGTAGGAAACCATGCAGTCTTTGGCATTTCGAGCTACATAAAGGAACTTTGGGTTAAGAAGAGAGGTGAGTAAAAGATGGTATGAAAAGTGAATTTTCACAGAATTCACTCAGGTGAATTTCATGCTTTGCACATTTGGTTCAGTTCTCCTGTGCTGGCAGTTCAATTTGGCTGGTGACCTCTTCCTCCTCTGGCTGTTCTTGCTTCTCTGTTGATTCCACTTGACCTATGACCTCGTCTTCCTCTGGCTGTCCCTGTTTCTCTGCTGATTCTCCTCTTTATTCCAAACTCAGTCCTGGTAAGTAGCCTGACTCCTGATTGCCCTTTTAGTTGTCAGGGTCCAATCCTTCTCTAGCAACTATGAACTACCATGAGACAGAAACTTCCACGTGCTTGCTGATGATCCTCCTAATACCTTCATCTCCATGTCCTGGAAAATCGGAATGGCTTCATGTTCTTATTTTTCTCCTGTTCTCATCAGCTCTATTATTTTCATCTCAAATCACTCAACTCCTGCTCTACAAAGCATCCTGTTTCATTTTGACTACAACTTGTATCTTTCTACCCTCCCACTTTAACCTAATTTGACCTTTGATCTCATTGTGAGTGCTACGTACTCCACTCAAATTCTGATGCATCAATCCCAAGCTGGCCTTGTTGACTGGCCAGCCACCTCAGATCTATAACTAGTCATTTCATAGTGATGCTGTTTTTTTTTTTTAACCCTAAAACTGGCAATGATTTTGCACACTAGGCAACCTATGGCAACGTCTGGAGGTATTTTTGGTTGTCACAACTGGGGGTGGTAGTTCTACTGGCATCTAATGAGTGGAGACCAGGGATGCTGCTCAACATTCTATAATACTCAGGCGAGCCCCTCACCCCAACTCCCTCAAAAGAATTTTCTGGCCTAAAATGTCAATAGTGACATTTTCTGCATTCTGATACTCTGACATCCTGGGGCCTTGCTGACCTTAGAGGGATTGCTTTTGCCAGGTTTAGCCGGTTACTACAGATAGTGACAACTCACTATCAAGCTCATTTTTTGCATGTAAGGCAACCAGTCCGGAGCCTTTATCTCCCTTATTGGGCTTTCATGCTTTGGGTCACAATCCTTCTGCTCTAATCACCCCAGGGCCAGGACCATATAACCAGGGGCAGTCCCTATGTCCCAGCATCTCCAGAAATCACCCAAAGTACCCAGTCCTAAGCCTGATTACCTATCTCACCCATTCCTTCCATCAAAAACTACAATAAAGACTCTTGCCCACATTTTACCCTTGCTCCCTCTGCCTCCTGATGGACCCTGGTGCTTTTCAGGTGTGAGGCTTCATTACTGCTTGATATTCATTTTATCAATCTTCCTCTCGTATTTCTCACCTCAAACCACAAGGCTCTCTCCTCAAAACTTCTTCCCATTTCCCCCTGCAAGTTCACCAATTCTCTCTTCTGCTATGTCTATTCTGCATTTTACCTGTTGTTGAATTTGTGTTAATGTATTACTATTTTTTTTGTTAGTTTTTAAATCCAGAAATGGAAAGGACTAGAAAGAAAAGAACTAAGAAACCAATGTGAAATAGCCACAGGTGATCAATAACACTTTCTGTGAAGGATGCATGACAGTAAGTGGCAACAAAAATTATTTTCATGGCAATCTCACATCCCACAAACACTGAGAGGAAATTTGATCGTCAGGGCTTGGGTTCTACTACCAGTTTTGTGCTGCTGGTTCGGGTGCTAGGAACACGATCTTAATCTCTAAGACTGGTGCTTTGTATCTTTGTAAAGCAGAGATGGTGGTGATGAAGCTGAAGTCCACAAATGCAGAGACAGAGGGAGGAAGTCAGTTCTGCAGGTGCAGACTGGGAGATGGGGTCCTACTGCACAGGAGACCAAGAAGCAAGTGTGTAGATGACGTGGGACAGGGCTCCTCCTCCCTCACCCACAGCAGGGTCTCTGTCTCCATGGCCACCCTGCCACTCATGAAGCTCTCTAACCAGCCCTGGTGCCCTGGCCCCCTTGGGGCCTTGGTGGTCCGTCTGAGGCTCGGCGGCCCCTCCATGCCTGTGGCACTGTGCCCTCCCCAGTCCCTGAGGGAGAGTCACCCCAGGTGCTGGCAAACCAGAGACCTATGGTTGAATTTTTGTAGCAAATGCTTATATATTGTTTCAGTTACAGAAATCCTATTTATTTATTTACTTTAGTAAAAAAAATTCTATCTTAAAAATAGTATCTTATTTCTTTTATGTTTGATTCAATCTTTCATTTACTCACACAACTTCAACATTCTTACATTTCTATATCTGAAGTCCTCGAGGTCTACCCCTGCTGTTTGTGCTTTTTGCAGACTTTCTCTTGCTGGCTTGTTCCTTTCCTTTTTTTTTTTTTTTTTTTTTTTTATAATTTTTTTTTTTAATTTTTTTTTCATTTATTTATGATAGTCACACACAGAGAGAGAGAGAGGCAGAGACATAGGCAGAGGGAGAAGCAGGCTCCATGCACCGGGAGCCTGACGTGGGATTCGATCCCGGGTCTCCAGGATCGCGCCCTGGGCCAAAGGCAGGCGCTAAACCGCTGCGCCACCCAGGGATCCCCCTTTCCTTATTTTTTAATGTGAGGTGGTGAGCTCAAGCAGGCCATTGTGGCCCATGCTGGAGTTACGTCCCCCAGTGTTTGTTTCTGCAGGTCATCCTGGGGAGGCTGGCAATGGGAACCACCTTATGCTAGTTTCTCAGCATGGGGCTTCTTGGACAATGCAAGAATTATAACATTGAACCTCCTTCCTTGAGACAGGAGGACTATGGCCACACATTTTCAGAGCAGCTGAGAGCCCAGGTGAAGACAGAGAGGTTTCCTCGGTTCTGCCTTGGCCCCCTCCATCCACCCATTGAGGATGAGGCCCTTCAACTGTCCCAGCTTTGGTTCCTCACTTTTCTGATACCTTCTGCTCTGGGCTTTGACCCAGTGCAGCTGATGTAGGAATGAGTTAGGGGCAGATGGGGCTAGGCAGGGAAAGATAAGGGAAAGGCCCAAAGTCAGGCTCCCATAGATCTGTGGGTTCCCATAAATGCCAAGGCCATTGAGAGGCCCCAGAGTCAGTCTCCCACCCATCCCAAGGAAACAGAGATACAGCAGCAAAAACAGGAAAAAAGATAAACCTGGCTTCCCAGCTCCAAAATGTTAGGGAGTGTCCCCCTTTGATAGTTACTAAGTAATCACAGAAACTCCCCAGACCACAAAGAAATAAATCATTAAGGTGTTATCAATATCCCTCCTCAAACCAAGACAGCACAAGAATCTCAAGGCCATGGGCTCCCAGGCTAGGTTCTCAATAAAAGCTCCCACTACAAGCCCTTGGTGGCAACCCTGTCAGGACCCTGCTCGCTTCTGAGAGCTTGCTCTGTATCTCTGCTTAATAGACGTCTATCGCTTTGCTCATTCTCCTGTGTCCTTGAGATTCATTCTTTGACTCCATGAGACCCAAGCCATGAATCCCACGCTGCTGGCTTCTTCAGGTCGTCAAATACCTGCAGCACAGCTCCAGGCTCAGTGACCTCTCCTTTTCATTGAGGAGCTTAGAGATTTCCTTTCCTCTCTCTGGATCTCAGTGACACATTTACAAGGAAACTTGTCGTGTGTTATGTATTATTGCAAGGTGTTTCGTACAGAAGCTCTCAGGGTACTTAGCTGGCTATAATCCAGAAGTGGAGATTCTTGTTCCCTGAGACAACTGGGCTGAAAGGACTCCCGTGATTGCTACTGCTCCCTAGAAATACACCCATGTTAGTCCTTTGTCCCCTTTATTCCCACTTTGGAGAAAACTTTCTTACCAGTGTTGGCTGACACCTCAGTTTCTCCCCTCACCTCCATTCACTCTACAGCCACTCACTTGCTGTCATTCAGCATCTGAATGTCCTCTTTGTGCCAGGAGCTGACTAGGCACTGGAGTGCAGAATAAATAAAGTCCCAGAATAAATACAGAGCCCAGATTTTATGAGAGGCCAGAGCCAAGGCTCCCTTTAAGAAACATTGCTCCACCCTTTTAAACAATATTTAGGGTTTTTTTTTTTTCTTTCTCCTCAGTTTTTCTTCTCTGCTCTGTTTCTTCTCTTAATTGCTCACACCCTTGCGTCACTCTGAACACTCAGTGTCTCCAGTTCATACCAAAAATTCAGTCTGGCTTTTGCCTTCATGTCTTGTTTGAAATCCTTCAGGTGAATATCCTGCTGAGTATAGATAGAACTTTACATTTTATTTTCCTGCTTATCAACAGTTAATACATCAGAGATGGTGGAAGAGTAAATATAATGACACTGTTGTGAGTTAGGGACTGGATGGTTTGCTCCCAGGAGGCCCCAGTTTCCTGCCTGTCCCCAGGGAAGCTGTTGCTGTCTTACCTTGCAGTTGTTTTCCCAGAAAGATGGAGGCAACAGCTGAGTTGGAAGGTGAGTCCTTAGTATCCGTGGAGAGGGCATTGCGTTGGCCTTTTCCACCCCTTTAAGTAAATCAAGAGGAAACATCTGCATAGTACAAGCATTGCATGGGAAACTTATATTTTGGGCTCTGTCCAGAATGTCCTAACACCTCCCTTCCCTTTTTCTGCTTATCTCTTGACTTTCCTTTTTGATTTCATAATGAGATTATTGAGATGACTACCACTTTTGTAGACTTCTACAGCTAGAGAACTGGAAGGGAGCTTCAATTAATATGCCACTTTAAGGATGAGGAGATGAAAGCTGAGAATGGACAAGCTAGGTCTTGTTGTGGCAGAGCCAAGGGGACCAGAGTGCAAGTCTTTCTTGCCTTCTAGATAGCGCCCATCCCTGCATGTCTGCAGTAGGCTGCCATGTACCTGACCTACGTGTTAGTCATTTGTTTCATCTCTAAAAACACATGTACTTCATGGCATGTGAGTCGTGATTTCCACTCTGTACTCTAAAACACTGACTGGGCACCCGCTCTGTGCAATCATTGCATAGACTGAGGTTAGGCGATGGGCGATGTGAGATAATAGAAAATTTATATTTGTTTCTGCCCCTGCTTCTTGGCAGAGAGTTCCTGAAACCCCTGTTGTTTGGGTATAGGGGTGTCCTGTTCTTTATTTTTTTTTTGAAGATTTATTTACTTATTTGAGAGAGAGTAAGAGACTGTGCACATGCATCATCAGGGAGAGGAGTGGATGGTGAGAGAGAGAGAGAGAGAGAGAGAGAGAGAGAGAGAGATTCCAAGCAGACTCCCTGCTCAGCACAGACCTGATGCAGGGTTCAAGCTGACGACCTGAGATCATGACCCCAGCCGAAATCTGGTCAGCCACTCAACTGACTGAACCATCCAGGTGCCCCAGGTGTGTCCTATTCTAATGAAGTGACTCCAGGGGGGAGGTTCCTGGATGGGGGCTGGTCACCAGCAAAACCAACCATGATTAGAAGCTTGGAATTTTCTCCAAATTGGGGAGAAGGGCTGAAAATGAAATAAATGATAGATCATGCCTGTGTGATGAAGCTCCATTAAATCCCCAAAGTCCAGGGTTTGAGAGCTCCTGGGTTGATGAACATGAGATTGGGGAGGATGGTGCCTGAAGAAGGCATAGAAGCTTCGAGTCCTCTCCCTATGGTTTGTCTGAGGTGTCTCTTCCATCTAGCCAAAGAGAGGGTTGTGGGAACACCTGATTAGTAGTCAAGTTGGACAGAAGTTGTGGGTAACCTGGGAATCTACTACTTGCAGTTGGCACCTAAAGTGCAGGGAGAGCAGTTTCGTGAGCACTTCACCTGTGAGATCTGATACCATCTGCAGGTAGGTAGTGTCAGATTTGAGTTGAATTGTAGGACACATGGCTGGTGTCATAGACAGTCTGTTGTTGGTGTGAAGGACCCCCCAGCCGCGGTCAGACACATGTTGGATTTGGGGTCTGAGTCTAATACAGCAGAAAGGCAACAAAGTTAAAGAAGACATGCTCCTTTTCTCTAAGAAGCTTCCATTCTAGTGGAATCACAGGCTTATGCAAAGTGAACAGAGTTAGTTATGAGAAATGAATCAGCCCCAAGGATCTGGAGTACATTGATGTTGTTCAGGGACACACTGAATTTGGACCCTGATATGTAGTTGATGGGAAAAATGCCTCTATATGAAGGGTCAGAAAGGCTGCTGGAATGTAGGAGGGAAACAAACCTGGTAATAAAGAAGCATTTTATTGTAAATGTGTATCAACAAGTTAAGCTCTGAAGCAACCTTCTACACTGGCTTTCCACATCTCTTCATCCCTGAGTACTCCAGTGAGTGGTTGGTTTTCCAAAGATGGGCAAGGGGGGTAGAAAGAAAGGTGTGAAGGAGATGCCCCTGACAGACATCTTGAGAGTGCTGTTGTTATGTTTGACTTGTAAAAAGCTGGATCCCAGGTAAGGTCACTTAGTCCAAACTGCCCTCTTGCTGATATAAATTGTCCACGTGGTCTGTATGAGCATTACGGCTTTGGTTATTATCCCTGGCTTTGGGAGGAGCAAGAATCTCTGCAGATCACAGTAAAGAGGAGGAAGACAAGGCCCTTCACCCTAGGAGGGAGTAGGTCTGGAACTGGTCTTGTTACCTACACTTGAAAATGTAAATGCTCCCTGGTGCTTTCAGATTGTTGCTGCTTTTGAGCAGCTCAGACCACGTGACTCTTGTTTGGAAACCTTCCATACTCAAGGTGGTTTTTCACATTTGCTCCCCAAGCTATGTGTTTAAGAGGCTGGATTCAAAGTGGAGTTGAAAGGATGTGCTTCATTCTGGTCATTTTTGATTTTGCTTATTTTATATGTTGGGAATCCCTAGTAGTTTTAAAAAATTGTAGTAAAATACATATAAAGTAAAATTTGCCATCTTAATCCTTTTAAAGAGTCCAGTTCAGTAGTGCTAAGTGCATTCATACTGTTGTGCAAGAAGCCTACAGAATTCTCCATGTTGCAAAATTGAAACTCCATTCCTGTTAAACACTAAGTCCCCATTCCACCCTCCCCCAGCCGCTGGCAGCCACTATTCTTTCTGATTCTATGACTACTCTGGCTACCTCATAAAAGTGGAATCATACAGTGTTCATCTTTTTTTGTGATTGGCTTATTCCACTTAGCATAATATCCTCAAGGTTTATTCATGTTGTAGCCAGTGTTAGAACTTCCTTCCTTTTTAAGGCTGAATAGTCTTTCATTGCATGTATGTATCACATTTTACTTATCTGTTCATCTGTCATGGACACTTTGGTTGATTCCATCCATGGCTGTTGTGAATAATGCTGTCATAAACACGAGTGTGCAAGTTATCTTTTCCAGTCTCTGTTTTTTAGTTCTTTTGGGCATATACCCAGAGGTGGAATTGTTGGATGACAGGGCCCCAACAATTTTTTTTTAAATAAAAAAATCCTGGTACTGAAAAGAAAAATTGGAAAACCACTGGTTTATTTATTTATTTATTTTTTAAAACCACTGGTTTATACTTAAAGTTTATATTCCTTAGCAAGACGTGTAAAACTGTCCTGTCTCTAGCTCCCTTCCTCATGTTCTGTCATGTCTCCTGCTCACATGTTCCCCTTCAGAGCTATCTACATTCATCCTGCTGCTCCAGGCCCCTTCCTTCTTGTCTATGTCTCTGGGCACCTGGTTGGTCCCATTTGTTCTTTAAGAGTCTCTCCAGACACTTCCACTGCTAGTAGTATGGTGGCCTGGACACTATGAAGACCTGTCCTGTTATAAAACACATGCAAAATCTGATTGAAACACTACAAACAGCCTTTAAATGTATAGCCAGGCAAGAAACTAATGGGGCTTTCCAGAGGCCCAAGTGCAGAGGGAGTACAGGACAGAGAGGTGAGAAGGAAGAAGAGAGAGAGAGGTTGTGATGACCTGAGCATGTTTGCCCCTTAGTTCTGGGGCCCAATGACCTCTATGTGGGAAGGAGGCTGGTACGCTTAGGCTTTCCTCCTCCTACATGCAACTCTCCCAGCAGGCTTGACCCAGCTCCAGTTTCAAAGTTTGCTGCTGAAGAACCCCTATAGCAGACAGAAATTTTGTGGGTTTAGGGCTTTACATGGAGCATCCACGAATGTCTTTTTTCAGAGGTTCAGGTAAATTATACATTTCTCTCTCTCTCTCTCTCTCTCTCTCTCTCACATCAGTACCTCAGAGGAGCTGGTTGGGTGGCCTTATTCCTTTGTCACTGACATGAGTGCTCAGCCTTAGGGTTGGGGTTGAGAAGCGCAGGAGAGAGTGTCCGTGAACACACCTCAAGCCACAGAGTTGATTCCTGAGCCTGACCCATGAAGGAAGGGGGCCAAGGGAGTCATTTTTGGCTCTCATCATCTGCGTGAGGAACTTGCAGTCTGGCAGGAGAGACACAGCAATAGCAGTAGCAGCTTGTAACTGCAGGTGTCACCTTCCCAGGCATTGGTCTTCAGGCCCATTCTTTACCCTGCCAATGGTGAAGTCCTATGAAGTCCTATGCTAACTCCACCCAACATACCCACTGCTTGTCATCATATGGTCTGCATTTGTCTCCTCCATTGGACCATGGATTATTGAGGGCAAGTGGAGGTGTAGAGTCTTATAAGTACAGCCTAGGGCCTGTAGTATAAATGCTTGTTGAGCTGAAAGGGTTATTCCTAGATCTCATCTATATATTCTTTCTTCCCAGCCCTGCTCTCATTAGGTCAGCCCTGCAATACCTTTGATGTCAAACAGCTCTCTAGCTGTAGGTGGTGGTAGTGTGGGGGGCAGGGGGAGTGGAAGGAGGCCTGGGAGGGAGATTCGCTATGTGGGACACAAACTTGCACTATATCCAGCAGTGTTCGTCCACTCCTGAATCCTCTGAGTGTGGTCAGTATACTTGACCAGCTCCCATCAGTCTATTTGGACAACCATCCTACCCTCCTAATGGTAAGTCCTTGCCTTTGATGGCAGGGATCATGTACTCTGAAATAAAACCACTGCCTGGATGGAAAGACTGTAAAGCCTTAACTGCTTGTCATCTCTTTGGACATGAGGCACTTTGATTTTTAAGAAACTATCTTGGTTTGTATATGATGTGCCATGCTCGGTTCTTGGTTATCGACTTTTCTTGAATTCTGCAGCTCCTGGCATTGCCTTGAGATAAGTTCTATCCTGTTTCTTATGATAACTTAGTGACTGGATACTTTGCTCCCCACTGTCAAGAATCCTCACTAGAAATCATGCTTAGGCTTTTTTTCCCCTCTCTTTAATCCCCCAAATTGTCAGAGGTAAGACAATGGTGGCAGGTGTGGGATGTAGAAGTGAGATCAAACACTGGGCTTGGATGCTTCAGGGAACACATGCTTTTGTGGGGCAAAGGATTTAGCCTAAGAGGTGGTCAGTAATACTTAACACTTAAATAAGATCTACTCTGTCCCAGGTACTGCTCTAACCTTTTTACACATATTGACTCTGCCAAAGTGGGATCACAGTTAAGCAGGCAGTGCTGTGGGGCTCTGACCCTGTGTGTGGGGTCAGAGCCCCACAGGTAGTTCAGAGCAGGGGTCAGACCAGGCATTAGATTGCTAAGCTAGTGGTCAACCAGACGGATAGGAACTAAGGACCAGAGGAGTCTGAGCAGCTGGGCAAGGCATTGGTAGATTTATCTGTCCACACTTTCTCCAAATTAAACTTCCACACTAGAGTTGTATTGCTTATAGTTTTGTGGCTCTAGCTAGGTGTGTTTCCATTTTTTTTTTTATTGAGCTGAACTATACAATGCTGAAACAGAAAAGTAGGCCTTCCTCCTATCTCTGTTCTGCAAAATGCATCCAGTAGCTGCCTGTTACCTGGAATGGCTTCTTTTGCCTTCTGATTGTCTTTTTTTTTTGGTGTGAAGAAAAAAATTTCTGGGTTGAGTATTACTCTAAAAAGTTTCCCTACAGAACAGAAATAGTTGGCTGCAAATGCACTATTTTTTCTAGTTATCTGGCACCTCCTTGACTCCACTGGGAATTTGTATGGGTAGAGTAAGGAAAGAAGAGAGTGTGAAGTGTTCCACATATAGCTTTCCACCCTCTCTGTATGTTCTACAGCAGCAATGGTCAGAGGGAGCATTGAAAAAGAAAATAAGGCAGATTCCTTTTTACTTGATGATTCATTTTTGGCAAACAAACTTAGGTAATTTGTAGAAAGAAACAAAGAGGAAGAAAGGAGGAGGAAACCCATGGTGATAGAAATGAGAGGGGAGGAAGAACAAAGAAACAAAACAGAGGAGAAAAGAAAACAGAGACAGGAGAGAGAGGAAGAGAAACGAAGAAGGACAGCCACAGGAGAGCCTACTGCCCTTCAGTAGGATAAATACACTGTGTACATCTAAGCAATGGGATCGCATTCAGCACTGGCAAGAAATGAGCTCTGAAGCTATGAAAAGACATGGAGGAAACTGAAGTGCACATTACTAAGTGAGAGAAGCCAGTCTGAAAAGTTCATGTACTGTATGATTCCAACTATATGACATTCTGGAAAAGGCAAACTGTAGAGACAGTAAACAGATCAGTGGTTGTCAGGGGCTGGGGAGAAGGGAGGGTGAAGAGGGGGCGCATAGAGGATTTTTAGGGCAGTGAAACTACTCTGTATGGTGGTACATTGTTGGATCCACGTTATTATACATTGGTCCAAACCCAAAGAACATACAACATCTAGAGCAAATCCTAATGTGAACTATGGACTTTGGGTGATTAAGACATGTCTGTGTAGGCTCATCAATTGTAGCAAATACAATCTGGGGGAGGAGTGAATATTGAACAATGGAGAAGGCTGTGCACGTGTAGGAAATCTCTGTGCCTCTATGTTGTTGTAAACCTAACACTGTTCTAAAAAATAAGATCTTAAAAGAAAGGAGCCAGGGCAGTACGCAGGGAGCTCTCACCAGAGGGCTGGGGTGGCCGAGCCCACTCAATGAAAGGATGGCGGTGTTGAATGATGGCTCTCTGACATTTCTCCACATCTCCATTGTGCTCAATCATGTCCACAATTTCCTGAATCCATGTAGTCCCTGGAACCCATGTGGAAAGGATGAGAAGGAGAAACCTGTTAGACAATCTGTCCTATGTGTTTGGGGGAGAAAAGGGGATGTGGAGACTAATGATGTTTGGTTCAACCTCCCCTCAGGTCAGGATCCTGTCAGCCATGACAGATGGATGGCCATGTGAGAAAAACCCACGAAGTCTCCATGAAGAGAAAGAGCAGCAGAGGCAAAGCCACATGACATTGTCACCCAAGAGCTGTCCATGACAGAGGACAGCAGGCTGGGTCCCCTAACCCTATCATGCTTGACCCTGGCTAAACCCAGGGACACTAAGCATCCCAAGATCACCTCATCATGGGCCAGTGAAAAGAAGCAGCTTTCCTTGAATGAGTGCACTGTATTGAGGGGGATTTTAACTGATGTGAGCAGCCCTTGCTGACTCCACAGGCTGAAGTCTGATTGTCCCCCTGGTCCCACAATCACCTGATTTAGGGTAGGTACAGATGAGGAGATCATCTGGCTTGGCCTCAAAGTTCTGGATCTGGTTCCAGTTGTCCACAGTGCTAGCCTGCAGGGGGATGCCTGCCACCTCTCTCAGTTGTAGCTGTGCCTCCAATGCTGTGGCCAGGGCCATACTGTCTTGCAATGAGAGGGGAAGTCCCTGTGGGCAGAAGACAGAGGGCACTTTTAAAATAATTGTGGTAAAATACACATAACATAAAATTTACCATTTTAACCATTTTTAAGTACAGTTCAGTGGCATTAAGTACATTCTCATTGTTGTGCAGCCATCACCACCATCCATGTCCAGAACTTTTTCATCTTCCCAAAATGAAACTATGCCATTAAACATGAACTCCCCATTGCCCTTTTACCCCATCCCCTTCCACTTTCAGTCTCTATAGATTGATCTTCTCTAGATCCTGCATATAAATAGAATCACACACTATTTGTCCTATTGTGACTGGTTT
Organism: Canis lupus baileyi; assembly: GCF_048164855.1. Lineage (NCBI taxonomy): Eukaryota > Metazoa > Chordata > Mammalia > Carnivora > Canidae > Canis > Canis lupus. The sequence continues at coordinate 38,288,472 of NC_132848.1, forward strand.
ATTTCACTCAGCCAAATGCCTCCAGAGTTCATTCATGCTGTAGCAGGGAGGCTGAATAATGTTCCATCATGTGTATATGTGACATTTTGTTTGTCCATTCATCCATGCATGGAACTTGGGTTAATTCTAATTTTTGGCTTTTGTAAATAATGCTGTTATGAACACTGGTAAGCGAGTATTTTTCCAAGATCCTACTTATAATTCTTTGGAATTAGAATTGCTGAATCATATGATAATTTTATGTTTTTGAGAACATTAAATTTTTGAGAAATTGCCATGCTGTTTTCTGCAGTAGCTACACCATTTAACATTCCAGAAAGGCACAAGTGTTCCAATTTTGTCACACCCTTGCCTTGCCAACACTAATTATTTTCTGTTTATTATTTTTATTTATTAAGTATATGTTAAAAATTTTTTAATTTCTATGTTAGCCATCCTAATAGGTATGATATGATGTTTCACTGTGGTTTTGATTTTCATTTCCCTAATTATTAGTGATGTTGAGCATCCTTTCATGTGCCTATTTGTCATTCATATATCTCTTTTGGAGAAATATCCACTTAAATTTTCTGCCCATTTCTTAAGTTTTTTTACTATATTTTTTAAATAAATATTTTAATTTATTTATTTATGAGAGACACAGAGAAAGACAGAGGCATAGGCAGAGGGAGAAGCAGGCTCCCTGCAAGGAACCCAATGTGGGACTTGATCCCAGATCCCCAGGATCACTCCTGAGCCCAAGACAGATGCTCAACCGCTGAGCCACCCAGGAGTCCCAAGTTTTTTTGCTTTAAATGCACAAAATGAGGAAACCAGGAGAAGTGGGCCATACTACTCCAGAATAATTGGCTATTGAGATAGCCATGTGCTGGGCTTAGTGCCTTGTATAAATAACTCATTTTAACTGGTGCATAAAATGAGTGCCAGGACTTTAGAGCTTTTTAGGAAATGTAAATGCCCTGCAATTACTTGTTTTCGTGTCTAGTTCTCCTGGAGCTCAGGGACCTGGTCTAATCCCCTTTGTAGGTTCAGCATGTAGGGGAAGATCCAGGTGGGAAGGAGAGATGGTATTATAGGACAGGGATTTTGGAGATTTTTGCCTCTGGGTCCTGAATTTCTAGGCTTTCCACTGTTAGGTTGATATCTTGGTTATAAATCTCTTTTACCTTTTAGGTTCCTTAAAACATTCTCTGGCTTTAGTTAATCACTTCTGTCTATACAGCAGTAAGTACATCATGATAATAGAAATAAAAAAAAAAATCATCAAGTTAAGGATTTCTTCTAAGCCATATTCTTACCTTCAAGTTCCAGCTGAAAATCAGCAGCCCAAAGTTCTGATCAAGGGTCAGTGGGCACATAAAGTACATTCCAAGGAAGCAGGGCAGCATTCCCTGGGTATGGCAATTGCAGAGGCTCAAATTACTACTGTGTCTGAGGCACGTGGGGCCTTCGGGAGGTAAAGTTCCTCTGGGAGCTCTTGGCATCAACACAAGATGGAGCCATTTCTGTGAGAATTGGTACTAAACGGGAACAAGCCCTGTGACCTGGCCTGAGGTGAAAGAAATATAAACAAGGTCAAATGTGGCTTTGACCTCTCTGCAAATCTCAGCTCCCTTGAGTTTATGTGAACTTCAGGGATGTTTGGATGAACACACCGTTCCTTCCTCTGAGCTCACTGCCTAGCGTCTGTGCATGCCTGTCAGTAACTGAGCCTGGTGGCTGAACCTGGCTTTGACGCTGCTGCAGCTCCTCTGGTGCTACAGAGTCTAAAACACTTGGACCTGTGGGAAAATGGAACTTGGCTTCAGGAACAGATGCATCCAGCTCCAAATAGACTCTTGCTCCCTTAGTGTTCTCCTTCCTTTGCTTGGCTTCTTAGTCTGACTCACTTTCAGCATGAGGGTGACTGTTCCTGTCTCCAACTAATGTTTTAAGATTAAAAACAGCAATGTTAATGAAAACACCTTGCCTACTACATAGTAAATGCTTAATTTTTAAAAAAGATTTTATTTATTTTATTTATTTATTCATAGAGATTGTATTTATTTATTGAGAGAGAGAGAGAGAGAGAGAGAGAGAAAAGCAGAGACACAGGCAGAGGGAGAAGCAGGCTCCATGCAGGGAGCCCGACGTGGGACTCGATTCCGGGTCTCCAGGATCAGGCCCTGGGCTGCAGGCGGCGCTAAACCGCTGCGCCCCAGGGGCAAATGCTTTAAAATGCCTTCTTCCCAAAGTGTATTCAGTCAAACCTGAATGCATAGAGAACGGAAATCTAGAGTCCAGCTATGTGTGTATTTATTTCTACCGTGCCTTATCCTAGAGGGCATACTTCCATGGAGGCAGAGTATATTCCCTAATGGCCTTGGCTACCTGAAAATTAGAATCCATCCCTGTGGTAAATAATCTCTGAACCGCTACAGTCCTGCTGACTCCCAATCTTATTTGTGACCTAGTATTTTTCTTCCTGGAATTTAAACCCTGGTCACCCCTCCTGCCAATGTCTTCTTGTCTCCTTTGACTCTGAACCTCCGGATGCTTCTTCATTGACACCTCTTCCTTGTTTTCCAAAGTTTTTTTTTTTTTTTCTTTCTATAATCTCGATCCATTTTTCTTCGTTCTGCTCTCTTCTCTTTGACAACCTCACTTACTCCAGTGCTGTTAACTCTTGGAACCTTGGCTGACTCATAAGTTCTCAGCATTAACTCACATTAACTGTTTAACTGACAAAACCATAATTTCCAACCACTTGCTAAGTAAGGTTCTGCCAAAATCAGAGCGACCCTGCGCCGCGTGTTTTGCCTGTCACGAGCTGTCTTCTGGTCATGGTAGCACCAGCATACACATCTGAAACATCATCTTGGACTAAGGATGGGGAAGGCCCTCTACTTAACAATATCGGTTATTCATCTAACATATAGTTACGGAATGCAACTGTAAGCAGTGAATAAACCTGTGGTTCTTTCAATCAAAGAATTTCCAGTTAGAAACTGCTCCGCATGTTGGCTTCTTCCACATCCCCCTCAGATGAAGTATGATATTGCAGAACTTTCTAGCAGATCTGTTCACCTCTGGCCTCTTCTTGTTTGGTTTCTTATGCACTTAGCATATAAATTAAGTTTTATGAGTTCAGATCAAGTTATCCCTTGGTTGTTTATGGCCCCAAATCTGAATGCTTTTAACTGAAACGACGTCATATCAAGTTTTACTATAAGAGCACATGAATTAAGGCAGTGTGGTACTTGTGCAAGGACAAATAGTCCAATGAGACAGAAGAGAGAATCCACAAACAGACCCACACAGAGACAGCTACTGGGTTTATGAAGAAGGTGTCACTGCAAAGGAGAAGAGGAAAGCACAACCTTTCCAATAAATAGTGCTTGAAATTGTATATCCATCTGGAAGAAGCTGAATTCTCACCTCATCATATGCCATACCTGAAAACCAATTCTAGGCAGATGGTAGATCTAAATGTGAGAAGTAAAACAATAAAGCTTTTAGAAGGACATGAAAGGATATTTCTATGATCTTTGGAAAAGCCAACCTTTATTAAATAGACTAAAACAAACATCTACCATAAGGAAAACAATCACGAAATTGGATTAAATTAAAGTGAAGAACTATGTTCATCAAAAACACCTTAAGAGAATAAAAAGGCAATCTACAAAGTAGGAGAAAGTATTTCTCAAAAGAGTCATATCCAGGTTATACACAGAACTCCTTCAAATCCGTGAGGAAAAGACTAACATCCCAAGAGATAAATGGGCTAAAGACTTGAAAGGGTACTTCACAAATATGACATGGCCAAGAAATACATGAAAAGATACTAACATCATTAATTACCAGAGAATAGATCAAATCAATAAATTAAATAAAAAATTAAACCCCCAATACAACTATCCAACCACTAGAATGTGTAAGAGTGAAAAGACAGGATTTGTCAAGTTTTGGGGATGATGAGTAACTAGGATACAATGACAGTTGCCTTTTCTTTTCTTTGTTCTTTTCTGTATTTTCCCAATTTTCAACTGATATGATGCTTTTCTGTAATCAGAATATAATGATATTTTTCTCCAGAGAATAGTCTTTTTTTTTTTTTTAATTTTTAAAATGCTCCTCAGCTCTGCATCTCAACTGAGGGATCTATGTAAACAAATCTGGTGGGTTTACTCTGGTTCTTCAGAGTGCCTGGGGTAATTTCATAGAAACAGATTGTGGAGGGTAAACTGAAGGACGGAATTTTTGACTTCTGAAGGAAGAACTTCAGGAACATGTTGTGGGTTCGTGCCTCACAACAGGTAGAGTGTGGATGACTTCCACGGTGGTGGGGAATTGTACCTCTGAGTCTAATTGAATGGAATCAGTGACAGGGTCTTGGTCACTGCTGCTGTTTCTCGGGCCTCAGTTCTTCTACGAATTCCTATTCTGATATATTTCTTTCCAGAAATTGTGATAGTCATTAAACTTTATAGTTGTATAGGTACACGGCAGACTTACCTAGGATGATATTTTATTTCTATGTACATCTCCATGATGTGGATGTCAGCCAATGAGAGTAGTATTGTTTTTTTTTGTTTTGTTTTGATGTTATAGTATAGTTCTTTAATGTGTTTATGTTCTGATGAACAAACTTCAATAAACCACCTTAGATCATTGCTAGCATCTTCCTTTCTTTTTATTTTATTTTATTTTTTATTTTTTTTTAATTTATTTTTTATTGGTGTTCAATTTACTAACATACAGAATAACCCCAGTGCCCGTCACCCATTCACTCCCACCCCCCGCCCTCCTCCCCTTCTACCACCCCTAGTTCGTTTCCCAGAGTTAGCAGTCTTTACGTTCTGTCTCCCTTTCTGATATTTCCCACCCATTTCTTCTCCCTTCCCTTCTATTCCCTTTCACTATTATTTATATTCCCCAAATGAATGAGAACATATAATGTTTGTCCTTCTCCGACTGACTTACTTCACTCAGCATAATACCCTCCAGTTCCATCCACGTTGAAGCAAATGGTGGGTATTTGTCATTTCTAATAGCTGAGTAATATACCATTGTATACATAAACCACATCTTCTTTATCCATTCATCTTTCGTTGGACACCGAGGCTCCTTCCACAGTTTGGCTATTGTGGCCATTGCTGCTATAAACATCGGGGTGCAGGTGTCCCGGCGTTTCATTGCATCTGTATCTTTGGGGTAAATCCCCAACAGTGCAATTGCTGGGTCGTAGGGTAGCTCTATTTTTAACTCTTTGAGGAACCTCCACACAGTTTTCCAGATTGGCTGCACCAGTTCACATTCCCACCAACAGTGTAAGAGGGTTCCCTTTTCTCCGCATCCTCTCCAACATTTGTTGTTTCCTGCCTTGTTAATTTGCCCCATTCTCACTGGTGTGAGGTGGGATCTCATTGTGGTTTTGATTTGTATTTCCCTGATGGCAAGTGATGCAGAGCATTTTCTCATATGCATGTTGGCCATGTCTATGTCTTCCTCTGTGAGATTTCTGTTCATGTCTTTTGCCCATTTCATGATTAGATTGTTTGTTTCTTTGGTGTTGAGTTTAATAAGTTCTTTATAGATCTTGGAAACTAGCCCTTTATCTGATATGTCATTTGCAAATATCTTCTCCCATTCTGTAGGTTGTCTTTGAGTTTTGTTGACTGTATCCTTTGCTGTGCAAAAGCTTCTTATCTTGATGAAGTCCCAATAGTTCATTTTTGCTTTTGTTTCTTTTGCCTTCGTGGATGTATCTTGCAAGAAGTTACTGTGGCCGAGTTCAAAAAGGGTGTTGCCTGTGTTCTTCTCTAGGATTTTGATGGAATCTTGTCTCACATTTAGATCTTTCATCCATTTTGAGTTTATCTTTGTGTATGGTGAAAGAGAGTGGTCTAGTTTCATTCTTCTGCATGTGGATGTCCAATTTTCCCAGCACCATTTATTGAAGAGACTGTCTTTTTTTCCAGTGGATAGTCTTTCCTCCTTTATCGAATATTAGTTGACCATAAAGTTCAGGGTCCACTTCTGGGTTCTCTATTCTGTTCCACTGATCTATGTGTCTGTTTTTGTGCCAGTACCACACTGTCTTGATGACCACAGCTTTGTAGTACAACCTGAAATCTGGCATTGTGATGCCCCCAGATATGGTTTTCTTTTTAAAATTCCCCTGGCTATTCGGGGTCTTTTCTGATTCCACACAAATCTTAAAATAATTTGTTCTAACTCTCTGAAGAAAGTCCATGGTATTTTGATAGGGATTGCATTAAACGTGTATATTGCCCTGGGTAACATTGACATTTTCACAATATTAATTCTGCCAATCCATGAGCATGGAATATTTTTCCATCTCTTTGTGTCTTCCTCAATTTCTTTCAGAAGTGTTCTATAGTTTTGAGGGTATAGATCCTTTACCTCTTTGGTTAGGTTTATTCCTAGGTATCTTATGCTTTTGGGTGCAATTGTAAATGGGATTGACTCCTTAATTTCTCTTTCTTCCGTCTTATTGTTAGTGTATAGAAATGCCACTGACTTCTGGGCATTGATTTTGTATCCTGCCACGCTACCAAATTGCTGTATGAGTTCTAGCAATCTTGGGGTGGAGACTTTGGGGTTTTTTATGTAGAGTATCATGTCATCGGCGAAGAGGGAGAGTTTGACTTCTTCTTTGCCAATTTGAATGCCTTTAATGTCTTTTTGTTGTCTGATTGCTGAGGCTAGGACTTCCAGTACTATGTTGAATAGCAGTGGTGAGAGTGGACATCCCTTCTTCTTCCTGATCTTAGGGGAAAGGCTCCCAGTGCTTCCCCATTGAGAATGATATTTGCTGTGGGCTTTTCATAGATGGCTTTTAAGATGTCGAGGAGTGTTCCCTCTATCCCTACACTCTGAAGAGTTTTGATCAGAAATGGATGCTGTATTTTGTCAAATGCTTTCTCTGCATCTAATGAGAGGATCATATGGTTCTTGGTTTTTCTCTTGCTGATATGATGAATCACATTGATTGTTTTACGGGTGTTGAACCAGCCTTGTGTCCCAGGGATAAATCCAAGTATTCACCAAGTATGGTCATGGTGAATAATTTTCTTAATGTACTGTTGGATCCTATTGGCCAGTATCTTGTTGAGAATTTTTGCATCCATGTTCATCAGGGATATTGGTCTGTAATTCTCCTTTTTGGTGGGGTCTTTGTCTGGTTTTGGAATTAAGGTGATGCTGGCCTCATAGAACGAATTTGGAAGTACTCCATCTCTTTCTATCTTTCCAAACAGCTTTAGGAGAATAGGTATGGTTTCTTCTATAAACGTTTGATAAAATTCCCCTGGGAAGCCATCTGGCCCTGGACTCTTGTGTCTTGGGAGGTTTTGGATGACTGCTTCAATTTCCTCCCTGGTTATTGGCCTGTTAAGGTTTTCTATTTCTTCCTGTTCCAGTTTTGGTAGTTTGTGGCTTTCCAGGAATGCGTCCATTTCTTCTAGATTGCCTAATTTATTGGCGTATAGCTGTTCATAATATGTTTTTAAAATCGTTTGTATTTCCTTGGTGTTGGTAGTGATCTCTCCTTTCTCATTCATGATTTTATTAATTTGAGTCTTCTCTCTCTTCTTTTTAATAAGGCTGGCTAATGGTTTATCTATCTTATTAATTCTTTCAAAGAACCAACTCCTGGTTCTGTTGATCTGTTCCACAGTTCTTCTGGTCTCGATTTCGTTGAGTTCTGCTCGAATCTTTATTAACTCCCTTCTTCTCTTGGGTGTAGGATCTATTTGCTGTTTTTTCTCTAGCTCCTTTATGTGTAAGGTTAGCTTTTGTATTTGAGTTCTTTCCAGTTTTTGAATGGATGCTTGTATTGCCATGTATTTCCCCCTTAGGACTGCTTTTGCTGCATCCCAAAGATTTTGAACGGTTGTATCTTCATTCTCATTAGCTTCCATGAATGTTTTTAATTCTTCCTTAATTTCCTGGTTGACCCTTTCATCTTTTAGCAGGATGGTCCTTAACCTCCACGTGTTTGAGGTCCTTCCAAACTTCTTGTTGTGATTTAGTTCTAATTTCAAGGCATTATGGTCTGAGAATATGCAGGGGACGATCCCAATCTTTTGGTATCGGTTCAGACCCGATTTGTGACCCAATATGTGGTCTATTCTGGAGAAAGTTCCATGTGCACTTGAGAAGAATGTGTATTCAGTTGAGTTTGGATGTAAAGTTCTGTAGATATCTGTGAAATCCATCTGGTCCAGTGTATCATTTAAAGCTCTCGTTTCTTTGGAGATGTTGTGCTTAGAAGACCTATCGAGTATAGAAAGAGCTAGATTGAAGTCACCAAGTATAAGTGTATTATTATCTAAGTATTTCTTCACTTTGGTTAATAATTGATTGATATATTTGGCAGCTCCCACATTTGGGGCATATATATTGAGGATTGTTAAGTCCTCTTGTTGAATAGATCCTTTAAGTATGATATAGTGTCCCTCTTCATCTCTCACTACAGTCTTCGGGGTAAATTTTAGTTTATCTGATATAAGGATGGCTACCCCTGCTTTCCTTTGAGGACCATTCGAATGGTAAATGGTTCTCCAACCTTTTATTTTCAGGCTGTAGGTGTCCTTCTGTCTAAAATGAGTCTCTTGTAGACAGCAAATAGATGGGTCCTGCTTTTTTATCCAGTCTGAAACCCTGCGTCTTTTGATGGGGTCATTAAACCCGTTCACATTCAGAGTTACTATTGAGAGATATGAGTTTAGTGTCATCATGGTATCTATTCAGTCCTTGTTTTTGTGGACTGTTCCACTGAACTTCTTCTTAAAGGGGAATTTTAAGAGTCCCCCTTAAAATTTCTTGCAGAGCTGGTTTGGAGGTCACATATTCTTTTAGTTGCTGCCTGTCTTGGAAGCTCTTTATCTCTCCTTCCATTTTGAATGAGAGCCTTGCTGGATAAAGTATTCTTGGTTGCATGTTCTTCTCATTTAGGACCCTGAATATATCCTGCCAGCCCTTTCTGGCCTGCCAGGTCTCTGTGGAGAGGTCTGCTGTTACCCTAATACTCCTCCCCATAAAAGTCAGGGATTTCTTGTCTCTTGCTGCCTTAAGGATCTTCTCTTTATCTTTGGAATTTGCAAGCTTCACTATTAAATGTCGAGGTGTTGAACGGTTTTTATTGATTTTAGGGGGGGATCTCTCTATTTCCTGGATCTGAATGCCTGTTTCCCTTCCCAGATTAGGAAAGTTTTCAGCTAGAATTTGTTCAAATACATATTCTGGCCCTCTGTCCCTTTCGGCACCCTCGGGAACACCAATTAAATGTAGGTTTTTCTTTCTCAGGCTGTCGTTTATTTCCCTTAATCATCTTCATGGTCTTTTAATTGTTTGTCTCTTTTTTCCTCAGTTTCCCTCTTTGCTATCAACTTGTCTTCTATGTCACTCACTTGTTCTTCCACCTCATTAACCCTCGTCGTTAGGACTTCTAGTTTGGATTGCATCTCATTCTATTGATTTTTAATTTCTGTCTGATTAGCTCTAAATTCTGCAGTCATGAAGTCTCTTGAGTCCTTTATGCTTTTTTCTAGAGCCACCAGCAGCTGTAAAATAGTGCTTCTGAATTGGCTTTCTGACATTGAATTGTAATCCAGATTTTGTAACTCTGTGGGCGAGAGGAGTGTTTCTGATTCTTTCTTTTGAGGTGAGGTTTTCCTTCTAGTCATTTTGCTCAGTGCAGAGTGGCCAAAAGCAAGTTGTATTGGGAAAAGGAGAAAAAGAGAGGAGAGAAAGAAGGAAAGAAAAGAGAAAGAGAAAAAAAGGAAGAAAAAAAACGAAAAAAAAAGAAGAAAAAGAGAAAGAAAAAGAAAGAAAGGAGAAAAAAGGGGGGTGGGGGAAGGAAACAAATCAAAAAGCAAAAAAAAAAAAAAGAACCACGGGGGAGTATTTTCTGATTCTGTGTACTTTAAGTCCCTTGACTTCTCCTGGAAGTTGTCCGTCTAGCTGGTCTTCTGGGGGAGGGGCCTGTTGTGCTGATTTTCAGGTGTTAGCACTTGGGGGAGCTGCTGTGCCCCTGCCTGGTGCAGGGCTCAGTGGGGGTTGTTTACCCCGTGAGGCCCCAGGAGGAACAGCCCCAGTGGTGGGGCCAGCCCTGGAGCCCTGGAGTCAGCCCCCGCAGGAACTCCGGAGCTCTCCGTCTGCAGGGCCTGGAGGCTCCGGGGCGGGGCCGCTGATCTGCTCAGCTCGGGGCAGGAGCGTCCTTGCTGTCCTGGGCCCTCCGGGCCTCTGCCTGTCCCGGGGGAGGCCGGATCCTGGGCTGTGTCCGGCGCCCTTGGTCCGGGGCCTGCGCTGTTGGATTTGCGCTCCCGCCCGCAGCCCCCTCCGCGGAGCCGCCGCCCGAGCCCCCCTCGAGCTGCTCCGGGTCCCGCCGTGCGCGCTGCAGCCCTTAGGGAGCTCGGCGCACTCTCCTGGGCGCGCAGGTGTTTGTTAGTGTCCCAGGGAGCCTGAGGGCATCCCCGCCCTCCTGGGTCCTGCTCCAACTCCCTGCGAGCCCCTTTCCGCCCGGGCAGGTTGGTGCAGCTCCTGCTTCTCCGGGACGGGGCTCTCCTGTCCTGGGGACACTCGCCCCGGCCTCAGCCCGGCTCCTCGCGGGGCCCCTCCCCCTTGGAGGCCTTTGTTTCTTTATTTCTTTTTTCCCCGTCTTCCTACCTTGATAGAAGCGCAAACTCTTCTCACTGTAGCATTCCAGGTGTTCTCTCTTTAATTCTCAGGCCGAATTCATAGATTTTCAGGATAATTTGAAGGTTTTCTAGTAATTTGGTGGAGACAGGTGATTTGGGGACCCTACTCTTCCGCCATCTTTCCCCTCCTCCCCTTTCTTTAAATTAAAATATTTTTATGGCATTTCATGTGATGGCACAATAATATATCATATAATTGGCACCATTCTAAGAACCTCACATTTTTAAAACTTAAAAAAATATTCTATTTATTCATTTGAGAGAGAGAGAGAGAGAGAGAGAGAGAACAAGTAGGAGGGAGCAGCAGGCAGAGGGATAGGGAGAAGCAGACTCCCCATGGAGCAGAGAGCCCAGTGTGGGGAACATGACCTGAGCCGAAGGCAGACATTTAACCAACTGTGCCACTCAGGTACCCCTCAGATTTTTAACTATTTAATTTAGACCTTTAAATTAATGTGAGGTGGCTGCTACTACTGTTGTCACAGCACAATGACACTGAGGGACTTGAGGAGTAAATACCCTACTCTGGATCACAGCAACAGAGCCACAATTTGAACCCTAGCAGGATGCATCCCTAGTGCAGGCTTTTAAACACCAGTACAGCATGTTTTAAGTCCAACTTCTATAGCTTTGTTTTCTGGTGATTGTAAAGTAGCACTGGTACAACATGAGGAATATTTCAGATTGGGTCACTTTTTTTTGAGGTCAGAGCTCCAGCCTCAATATCTGGACACAAAGGGCCACAGATACTTTCTCAAAGAACAGCCTACTCCTGAGTCCCTTCCCCATATGTTCTCTGGGTCACATCTCTAAATCACTTATAATTCATCTTCTCCTTCAAAGGAATTGTTTGCTCATCTTTGTAGTCTTATACATTAAGTGTAAAGGATACTTTGATATTTCAGAGTGTGGAGCAATATCACTGTTTAAAAACTTTTCTTTTCCAGAGGAACTGAAGAATATTTTTCTAAAAAAGACCTACAAATGGCCAACAAGTACATGAAAAGATGCTCAACATCACTAATCATCAGGGGAATACAAATCAAAATCATAATAAGGTTACCTCATACCTGTTAGAATGGCTATTATCAAACAGAGAAGAAATAGCAAGTGCTGGCAAGTATGTTAAAAAAAAGGAACTTGTGTACTGTTGGTGTGAATGTAAATTGGCGCAGCCACTGTGGAAGACAATATAGTTTCCTCAAAACATTAAAAATAGAACTACCTTATGATTTAGTAATTCCACTTCTGGGTATATATCCAAATAAAATGAAAAAAGAATATTGAAGAGACATCTCTATTCCATGTTTTTTTGTAGCATTATTCACAATAGCCATGACCTGGAAATGACCAAAGTGTCCATCAACAGATGAATGGATAAAGAAGAAGGGACACACACATACACACACACACTGAAATATTATTCAGTTATGAGAAAGAAGGAAACACTGCCATTTGTGACAATATGGAATGACCTTCAGCACGTTATGCTAACTGAAATAAGTCAGATAAAGACAACTACTGCATGATTTCACATATATGTGAAATCTAAAAAACCGAACTATTAGAGAGCAGAATGGTGATTACCAAGGTCTGGAGGGTAGAGAAAATGTCAAGGGGTATAAACTTCCAAATGTAAGATGAATAATTTCTGGGTATCTAATGTACAGCACTGTGAGTATAGTTAACAATAATGTATTATGAATTTGAAAGTTGTTAAAAGAGAGTACACCTTAAATTTTCTCTCCTCCAAAACATGAGGAATATTTCAGATTGGGTCACTTTTTTAGTTATGTAGTTATGTCACATAATGGAGGTGTTAGCTAATGCTATGGTGGTAATCATTTTGAAACATGTAAGTGTATGTAGTGTGTTGACACTATATGCCTTGCACTTACATAAAGTAATATGTCAAGTATATGTCAATAAAGGTGGGAAGTAATTAAATAAAAAAGAAGTAAAAAACCGTTTCTCTTAGGAGTCAAGTGCACCTGAACTTTACTTTTGTTTTTCAAGTGGCTAACAATCTAACCCCCTTTCAAAATTAATAACATATTTCATTTTCAATATTTTAATCCATTTCATTTAAAAGACTAATAGAAGAGCTGCAAATACAATCTCTCTCCGTTTTTATAATTACTTACAGTTGGTGTTTAAAGGCAAGTGGTATATCTTCAGGCAAGGAAGTCGGGGACCAGATCTAGATATTCCTTAGAGACTTTTACCAGGCTTCACCTTTAGGCTGTTTGAGCAACTTGATCCAGGATAAAATGGCAACATGGAGGTCCATTCACCACTGATCCCACTATGGAGGCATGTGGCTACATTTTTGGCAATCGTGTAGCCTGTAGGGTTGCAATTCATTTGTCACCCTGTTTAGGGCCCTAATCAAAAAGTTTACTTTTGATAGCATTGAACACACCTAGGTATACAGAGTCAGGGTTGGGTTTCTGTTCAAAGTGCAACACAAGGTGAATTAATTCCTAACTGTGGAAGGAAATGACTGAATGAACATTCTTCCATGAAAATCAGACCACAGTGAGAGGACAGAGCACTCTCTCAAACTTGAATTACCATATGATCCAGCAATTCTACTAGTGTGTATTTATCCCAAGGAAACAAAACACTAACTCAAAAAGATATATAGACATTCATGTACACTGATTTTTGTATCATTATTTAAAATATTCAAGAGCGTTCATTGGTGGATGAATGGATAGAGAAAATGTGATTTACATATACACACTGGAAAATTATTCAGACATAGAAAAGGGAAATATTGCCATTTGTGACAACATGGATGGACCTTGAGGCTATTATGCTAAGTGAAACAAAACAGAGAAATACAAATACTATATCTTCCATGGATGGACCTTGAGGCTATTATGCTAAGTGAAACAAAACAGAGAAATACAAATACTATATCTTCCTTATATGTGGAATCTTTTAAAAAAAGTCTTTATTTATTTATTTATGAGAGACACAGAGAGAGAGGCAGAGACATAAGCAGAGGGAGAAGCAGGCTTCCCATGGGGAGCCTGATGTGGGACTTGATCCCCGGACTTGGGATAACACCCTGAGCCGAAGGCAGATGCTCAACCACTGAGCCACCCAAGTATCCCGATGTGGAATCTTAAAAAAAAGAAAAAAGAGAACTCAACAAATTCAACCCACAGATAGAACAAACTAGTGGTTGTCAGAGGTGGAGCATGTGAGATGGGCAAAATGGGTGAAGGTGGAAGTGGTCAAAAAACACAAACTTCTAGTTATAAAATAAGTAAGTCCTAGAATGTAATATACAGCATGGTGACTGTAGTTAATAATACTGTACTGCGGGGATCCCCGGGTGGCGCAGCGGTTTGGCGCTTGCCTTTGGCCCAGGGCGCGATCCTGGAGACACGGGATCGAATCCCACGTCGGGCTCCCGGTGCATGGAGCCTGCTTCTCCCTCTGCCTCTCTCTCTCTCTCTCTCTCTCTCTCTGTGTGACTATCATAAGTAAAAAAAATAATAATAATAATACTGTACTGCATATTTGAAAGTTGCTAAGAAAGTAGATCTTAAAAATTCTCAACACAAGAAACAATTTATAATTATGTGTGGTAATGGATATTAACTAGCTTTATTGTGGTGATTATTTCACAATACTATGGAATCATGTTGTACACCTGATACTAATACAATGTTGTACATCAATTATGTCTCAATTAAAACAACCAACCAAACAAACAAAAGGGCCTGTGTCCTTGTCTCAGAAGAAGTGGAAGTGGTGTTGGGCCATGCTTTCCATTGTATAGCCCTAGGCAGAGATGAACAGAGGTTCAAGCAGAGGGTGACCACCAGTGGGAGAGACATAACACAGAATTCTGGGGGGTCTGTGTCCAGGACAAGCATACACTGCTTGTTTCTCCCCCATCAAATCCACTCTCTGAGGAGGAATATAACATATCGATCTTTTTCATTTCTTTTGGGTGTATACATAAAATTGTATACATGGGGAGGGGATAATACTAAACATTCAAATAAGATAAGTGTTTAAAAACAATAAAATAATTTTAAAAATTTCAAGTATTTCCTTAAGAGAATTCAGCACTACAAGCTACATGCACTTTCTTTTTTCTTTTTTTTTTTTGCATGCACTTTCTGAGTTGTTCATATCATTGAGGCAGCTTTTCTTCTTTTAAAACATCAGGAAATGCATTATGACATATAAATAGATGCAACTGCCCTTAAGATTTCAATCTTATGGGTTTTCTTTAAATTAAAACTCAAAAAAAATAAATTAAAACTCACACAAAATAAATAAATAAATAAATTAAAACTCACAAAGTGCATAATTAATGTTTATCAAAAAGACCCTATTAAATTTGTTACTCTAGCAAGAGGTTTCCACGCTTAATACTTAGTGGCTTATTTGACCGAATTAGGTCTTTTCAGGGGGAAAAAAAGATAAGCCACCACAAAACATTTAGTTTGAAATGTATTCTAATATTTTCTTAGAAATAAAAATTTATTGAGGAAAGGGGTTATCATAAGGGAAAGAAAGCAAAAACACCAGAAAGATCAAGAATTTTCAAAGAACAAGCACCACAAAGGAAGCTTGCATTTTGTTCTATAATATTCATCAATGTATTTTTCTTACTTCAAGTAGTCTACTTCATCAAATTCTGAATCATCTTCTGAATCACTATATTCCACAGCAGTACAGCAGGACAGGATGGTGGCAACATGATTTTCAATGTGTTCATGTATAGTTCTTGTTTCATCCTGCTCTTTTACTTTTCATACTGGATACATTTTTGTATTGCTTCCAGAAATACATTCTGAGTATTACAGATTATGGACATGATTGATCAGTGACACTTTGGCTCAGAAACAGATATAACTTGCAGTGTCAGGGAGGGGAGGCATTAATGGAACATAGGGACTTGGGGCAGAGGTAGGTGATGTTGGATGCAGCCTAGAGGGAAGTTGAGCGAGAGTTCCAACTATGACAAGTGAAGATGGTCAAACACCAGGTAGAGACAGAGGGGAGGTGGTGGGTAGAGGCAACCCTTGGACTTCACCTTGTGGATTGGATGAACTAGGGCAGTCTTACATGCTGGGTTGGGTCTAACTACTGGTGGGGAAGGGGAGGGCTGTACTATGATAGGTATGATGGGGGAAGAACTCTGGGGCAATCTGAAGAGGGGCTTGTTTGTAAGCAACACCAACTGACCATGGTTAAGTTAGACACAAATATTTTATTTAAATACAGGTTAGCTCACAAAACCAAAAGAAAAGAGAAAGAACTAGGGCAAGAAGTGAAGCAGCTCTAAGAATCTAGGTAGAATACCTAAGGAAAAATCTCTCTTCAGGGCACTTCTCTCAAGTTAAGTGAGCACCAAGTAAATCCAGTGTCTGCTCATACTTAAAATTCTAAAGCTAAGTATCTGACTGGCTTAGTTTGGCTCATGTTTTTACCCTTTTTCCAGAGAAAGGTGGGGTTCTTTGATGGCTAATCCCATGAAATAGTATACACTTGAGGGCGGGAAGTTTGTCAAAGCAAAATTGAGATGGTACTAGGAGGAGGAGGAATTAGTGTTGGAAAAGTGAGAACAACAGGTGTGTATTAGGAAGGAATAAGATAAATACATAAACAGGAATAATTGAAGGGACCATGTTATAAGTACCATAGAAGAGATATAAATAAAATACTTTGAAGAGTCTGAAGAAGGAAACATACACACACACACACACACACACACACAAACGGTGGTGGCCCATCATGAAAAATTGCACAAAAGAAATCACATGTAAGTTCCTCTTTCAAAGGAAAAGAAAGAAGTCTCGTGATTAGAGGTAGTGGGACAGATAGGATTCTGATTGAGGAAACAGTCTCATTAAAGAGGAGGAGCTTGGGAGGTGTTAGGTCTGTTTGGGAGAATAGACTAATCCTGTTTGACTTGAACAGTGAGCAGCAATTTTCCAACATGTGCTCTGGGGATCCCTGGTGATCATTGAGACTCTTTACAGGGTGTGTGAGATCAAAACTGTTTTTATAATTATAAATGATGTTTGCATTTTACAGACTCATTTTCTTTAGGAGTGTACAGTGCAGTTTTCTGGAGCTATAGTATCTGTGATGATGCCATTATTTTGACAACAAATGGGGTAATGGAATGAGTATTAGGTATTCCTGTGTTTTAAACATTTCTTGGTTTTTTTTTTTATTTCTCAGCTTTAATTTCTAATATGGGAAATATTGTTAGAAATATTTCATTTATGTAATAAATGAAACCTATTTGGGGTTCTCAAAAATTTTTGAAAAATATTTTCTTTCTTTATTGGAGGGAAAGGGTGACAGAGTACAAATAGGGGGAGGAGCAGGGGGAGAGAGACAAGTGGGCTCCCCTGCTGAGCAGGGACCCTGATGCAGGGGGCTCAATCCCAGGACCCTGAGATGATGACCTGAGCCCAAGGCAGATGCTTAACCGATTAAGCCATCCAGGCACCCCTCAATAGTTGTTTAATATTTAAATTCAATTTGATTAACATATAATGTGTTGTTAATTTCAGGGGTAGAATTTAGTGATTCATCAGTTGCATATAACACCCCATACTACATCAAGTGTCTTCCTTAATGCCCACCACCCAATTATCCCATCTCCCATCCCCTTCCCCTCCAGCAACCCTCAGTTTATTCCTTATTCTTAAGAGTCTCTTATGGTTTGCCTTCCTCTCTGTGTTTATCTTGTTTTATTTTCCCTTCCCTTCCCCTATGTTCATCTAGTTTGTTTCTTAAACTCCACATATGGGTGAAATCATATGGCATTTGTCTTTCTCTGACTGACTTATTTTCCTTAGGATAATACACTCTAGTTCCATCCATGTCACTGCAAATGGCAAGATTTCATTCTTTCTGATGGCTAATATTCCATTGCCTGTGTATACCACATGTTCTTTATCCATTCATCTGTGCATGGACTTCTGGGCTCTTTCCATAGTTTGGCTATTGTGGACATTGCTGCTATAAACATCAGGGTGCATGTCGTGCCCCTTTGAATCACTATTTTTGTTTCCTTTGGATCAATACCTAGTAGTGAAATTACTGGGTCCTAGGGTAGTTCTATTTTTAACTTTTTCAGAAACCTCCATACTGTTTTCCAGGGTGGCTGCACCAGTTTGCATTCCCACCGAACAGTGTAAGAGGGTTACTCTTTTTCTACATCCTCGCCAACATCTTGTATTTTTTGAGTTGTTAATTTTAGGCATTCTGACCAGTTTGAGGTGGTATCTTATTGTGGTTCTGATTTGTATTTTCCTGATGATGAATGATGTTGAGCATTTTTTCATGTGCCTGTTGGCCATTTATATGTCTTCTTTGGAGAAATGTCTGTTCCTGTCTTCTACCCATTTCTTGGCTGGATTTTTTTGTTGTTCGGATGGTTAGTTTCTAAGTTCTTTATAGATTTTGGACACTAGCTTTATCTGATATGATTTTTGCAAAATCTTCTCCCATTCTGTAGGCTGCCATTTAGTTTTGTTGATTGTTTCCTTTGCTGTGCAAAGATTTATATCCTAATGAAGTCCCAACAATTCATTTTGTTTTTGTTTCCCTTGTCTTTGGAAACATGTCTAGCAAAAAAAATTGCTGTGGCCCAGGACTAAGAGGTTGTTGCCTGTGTTTTCCTCTAGGATTTTGATGGATTCCTGTCTCACAGGTCTTTCATTCATTTTCAGTTTATCTTTGTGTATAGTGTAAAAGACAATGGTCCACTTTCATTCTTCTGTGTGTAGTTGGTACCATTTTCCTGACACCATTTGTTGTAGAGACTGTCTTTTTTCCATTGGATTTCTTTCATAAATGTTCTATAGTTTTCAGAGTATAGATCTTTTGCCTCTTTGATTAGGTTTATTCCTAGGTATCATATAGTTTTTGGTGCAATTATAAATGGGATTGCTTCTTTGATTTCTCTTTCTTCTGTATCATTTTTAGTGTATTGGAATGCAACTGAGGTCTGTGTGCTGATTCTATAGTCTGTGACATTGCTGAATTCCTGTATGAGTTGTAACAATTTTTGGGTGGAGACTTTGGGTTTTCTGTGTGTGTGTGTTTTAAGATTTTATTTATTTATTTGGCAGAGAGAGAGAGAGAGAGAGAGAGAGAACAAGTAGGTAGTGGCAGGCAAAGGGCGAGGGAGAAGCCCTGATGTGGGACTTGATCCCATGATCCTAGGATCATGATGTAAGCCAAAAGCAGATGCTTAACTGACTGAGCCACCCAGGCACTGTTGGGTTTTCTACATAGAGTATTATGTCATTGTTAAGAGTGAAAGTTTGACTTCTTCTTTGCTGATCTGATTGCCTTTTATTTCTTTTTGTTGTCTGATTTCTGAGGCTAGGACTTCCAGTACTGTATAAGCAGCAGTGGTGAGAGTGGACATCCTTGCCATGTTCCTGACCTTAGGGAAAAGGTTCTCAGTTTTTCTCCATTGAAGATATTAGCTGTGGGTCTTTCATATATTGCCTTTATGATATTAAGGAATGTTCCCTAAATCCCTACACTGTGGATGGTTTTTATCCAGAAAGAATGCTGTATTTTGTCAAATGCATTTCTACATCTATTGAGAGAATCATATGGTTCTAATCCTTTCTTTTATTAATGTGGTTTAGCGTATTGGTTGATTTGTGGATGTTGAACCATCCCTGTAGCCCAGGAATAAATCCCACTTGGTCGTGGTGAACAATCCTTTTAATGTACTGTTGGATATGATTAGCTAGAATCTTGTTGAAAATTTTTGTATCCATATTCATCAGGAATATTGGTCTGTAATTCTCATTTTTAGAGGAGTCTCTGGTTTTGGGAATCAAAGTAATGCCAAGCTCCTTTAGATGTAAAGTTAGGTGTAATGTGGGAACCACTGGTATAGACCAAATGAATAGAGACATGGAAATATGCTGTGGTGGCTTTTTTAGTAAGGTGAGACTTTTCTTGCTTCTTGAGGAAGGCCTGTAGTGCTATATACTCCCCTCTTAGGAACACATTTGCTGTATCCCAAAGGTTTTGAACTGTTGTGTTTTCATTTTCATTTGTTTCCACATATTTTAAAAAAATGTTCTTTAATTTCCTGGCTGACTCATTTAATCTTTAGCAGGATATTCTTCAGCTTCTGTGTATTTATGGCCCTTCCCTTTTTCTTGTGGTTAACTTCAAGTTTCATAGCCCTGTGGTCTGAAAATATGCATGGTATGATGTCAATCATGTTGTAGTGGTTGAGGACTGAGCTGTGACCCAGTATACGATCTATCCTGGAGAATGTTCCATATACACATGAAAAAATGTGTATTCTGGGGGTGCCTTGGTGGTTCAATTGGTTAAGTGTCTGTCTTCAGTTCAGGTCATGAACTCGGGGTTCTGGGATGAAGCCTGGCATCAGGCTTCCTGCTCAGCAAGGAGGCTGCTTCTCTCTCTTTCTCCCTCTGCCCCTACCCACTGCTTGTTCTCTCTCCCTCTCTCCCTCTCTCTCTCTCTCTCTCTAAAATAAATAAGTAAAATTAAAAAAAAAAAAAGAATGTGAGGACACCTGGGTAGCTCAGCGGTTGAGCACCTGCCTCTGGCTCAGGGTGTGATCCCGTGGTCTCAGGATCAAGTCTCACATCGGGCTCCTTGCCTGGAGCCTGCTTCTCCCTCTGCCTACGTCTCTGCCTTTCTCTCTCTGTGTCTTTCATGAATAAATGAATAAAATCTTTTTTAAAAAAAGAATGTGTATTTTGCTGCTTTAGAATGAAATGCTCTGAATATATCTGGTTGAGTCCATCTGGTCCAGTGTGTATTCAAAGCCCTTGTTTCCTTATTGATATTCTGCTTAGATGATCTATCTGTCCATTACTGTGAGTAGGATGTTAAAGTCCCCTACTATTATTGTATTTTGATCAATGAGTTTCTTTAAGTTTGTTATTCATTGATTTATACATTTGGCTACTGTCAAATAAGGGACATGAATATTTATAATTGTTAGATGTTCTTTTTGGACAGACTTCTTTATTATGATATAATGTCCTTCATCTCTTATTATAATCTTTGGCTTAAAATCTAGTTTGTCTGATATAAGAATGGCTACTCCAGCTTTCTTTTGATTTGCATTAGCATGATAAAGTTTCCCCACCCCCTCATTTTCAATCAGGAAGTATCTCTGGGTCTAATGAGTCTCTTGGCAGCAACATATTGATGGGTATTTTTTAAAGTCTATTTTGATACCCTATGTCTTTTGATTAGAGCATTTAGCCTATTTACATTCAGAGTAATTATTGAAAGATATGAATTTAGTGCCATTGTATTACCTGTAAAGTCGTCGTTTTTGTAGTTTGTCTCTGTTCTAGTCTTTGTTACTTTTGGTCTCTCTTTCCACTCAAAGAGTCCCCTCAATATTTCTTGCAGGGCTGGTTTAATGTTCATGAATTCCTTTAGATTTTGTCTTGGAAACTCTTTATCTCTCCTTCTATTCTGAATGGCAGCCTTGCTGGATAAAGTATTCTTGGCTGTGTATTTTTCCCATTTAGCATATTGAATATATCATGCCAATTCTTTCTGGCCTGCCAGGTCTCTATGGACAGGTTGGCTGCCAGTCTTATGTTATCTACCCCTGTAGCTTAAGGATTTCTCCAGAGCTGCTTCAAAATTTTCTCTTTATCTTTGTAATTTGCAAGTTTCACTATAATATGTTGTGGTGTTGACCTATTTTGATTTTTAAAAAATATTTTATTTATTTATTTATTTTGACAGAGGGAGAGAAAGAGAGTGAGAGAGCGCCCATGTGAGAGAGCACAAGCAGTGGGAGCAGCAAAGGGAGAAAGAGAAGCAGGTTCACCACTGAGCAGGGAGCCTGAAGTGGGTCTCAATCCCAGGACCCTGGGATCATGACCTGAGCCAAAGGCAGATGCTTAACTGACTGAGCCACCCAGGTGCTCCTATTTTTACTGATTTTGAGGAGTCTCTTGGACTTGAATGCCTGTTTCCTTGCCCAGATTAGGGAAGTTCTCATTAGGGAAGTTCTCAGCTACAATTTGTTCAAATAAGCCTTCTGCCCCCCTTTTCCCACTCTTCTTCTGGAATTCCTATAATATGGATATTATTTCGCTTTATGGAATTGCTGAGTTCCCTAAGTCTACTTTTAGATTTAATAGTTTTCTTTCCCTTTTCTTTTCAGGTTTGTTATTTTCCATAGTTTTATCTTCCATGTTACTGATTGACTGTTCTGCTTCATTTATCCTTGTTCTTATGGCTTCCACTTGGAACTGCATCTTGGATATAGCATTTTTAATTTTGGCCTGGCTAGATTTTTGTTCTTTTATCTCTACATTAACCGATTCTTTGGTGTCTTCTATGTTTTTTTCAAGCCCAGCTAGTTTTCTTATAATCATTGTTTTAAATTCTATTTCAGACATCTTACTTATATCTGTATTGATCAAATCCCTGGCAGTGTGTACTACCTCCTGTTCTTTTCTTAGGGATGACTCTCTTCATCTCATCATTTTGTCCAGGAAGGAAAAAAAGAAAGAAAAAGAAACAACAACAACAGATCCTGGGTGTGTTTTGCTCTGCTTGTTAAAAGAAACTAGATTACAAAATAAGAAAGAAAGAAACTATATATATATATAATATTATATAATAATATATATAGTTTCTATACTATATCTATATATATATATATAATATAATGAAAGGAAACAAAAATATATAACAAGTATATATAAAAAAGCTTAAAAAATAAGAGATTGAAAAAAGAAAACTGAAAAAATTTAAAAAGATGAAGAATAAAAGTGCAGAGGATGAGAGCTGAAGCTTTGCAGCCCTCTATGATCAGTAAGCTTGGTGAGTTGTTTGTGCTAGTCTTCTGGGGAGGGGCCTGTTGGGCTGGTTCTCAGGTGGTTTTGACCTAGCGGAAATGTGCCTCCAGTGTGCAGAAGCAGAGCTCAGTGTATGTGGCTTCAAATTCCACTAGGGGGCATTGTTTTGCTCCCTGGATGCTTTCAGCATTGACTGGTGGGATGAATATGGCAGATCCCTGCTTTCTAGCCCTGGAACTGAAAATTTGTGCTGCCTACTCTTCATTGAGCCCTCACAGAAGAACAATTAATTCCTCTTGTCTCCAGTTTCCACCAGGACTCTGTGTTCACCCTGGCTGTGTCTGAGCTTTTTTATCTCAAGCACAAGACTAAGTTTCAAAACTCCAAATTTTAAGGACTCATTTGGTGCAGCCTGTGCTGTTCCTCTCAGGGAGGGGAGGCATCTGGCCATGTTTTTGCCTTTTGCTGGACCCCTCCCAGGAAATTTGTTGCAGAACCATGCAGCAGTTCCCAGTTTATGGCACCACAGAGCAGAAAGTTAGCACCTGGACTCACTTTTCAGCTGGCTTCCTTGCTCCTATTCCTGGGAACAGTGCTGCACTCTGGTATCACTCCTTCTTGTGACCCTGGAGATCCTCCAACCACATTGTCACACCTGGGATTCCACCCCACTTCCCTACCTGAGCACCTTTAAGCCAGGCATGTCTCCCATTGTAGCAGACTTCTAGAAGTTCCAATTTTGCACTCCACTGCTTATAATATTTTGCAGTACCTCTTTAAGCAGACTCCTTCCCTTCATATCCTTAGATATATCACCCCGGAGTCAAGTTTCCACATCTCCTACCTTCCAAAAGGTGGTTGTTTTTCTACTTGTAGATTTGCAGTATTTATTTTCTCAGACCTCCAATTGATGTCTCAGGTATTCAGAATGATTTGATAACTATCTAGTTGTATTCAAGAGACCAAACTTAGGGTCCCCATATTCCTCCACCATCATAACTCCTGCACACCTGGAATTGAGTTCTCCATAATTTTTAAGAGTGTGTAGGGATCCTGAAATCAGAAAATGTGGGAAACACGATGTTGACCAAATGTGTAGAGAAATGGAAATATGCTATTGTGGCTTTTTAAGTTTCTTATGACAGAGAATGTGTGGTTACTTTGGTAGTCAATGGATTACTGCTGAAAGGTTTTGAGCAGGAAAATGGCACACTTGGAGCTGCTTTTTAAGAATAACATGAAGTAGACTATAAAATGATTTGGAGAAGGGTGCTTTGGTGGCTCAACTGGTTAAGCATCTTCCTTCAGCTCAGGTCATGATCCCATGGTCCTGGGATTGAGTCCCATGTTGGGCTTCCTGCCCAGCAGGAAGCTTGCTTCTTCCTCTCCTCCCCACTTGCACTCTTTGTCGCTATCTCTGTCTACCTCTCTCAAAATCTTAAAAAAAAAAATGGTTTGGAGAAAGTAAAGGGCTGGAATTACAAGACTGCTCTAAGAATCCAGGCAAATGTACGTGAACTGAAATCTTTATGTCTTCCCCGAAAGAGGCCCTCGTATCCTATACCTGCAGGGCTAAGATGCTGAAAACCAAACCCACGATCTCATCTTGCAAGTTGCTGGATTACAATGCAATGCAATGCAATGCAATCATTACAATGCAAACTGAATACCCAGCTTCATAGGCTATCTACTGTTAAAGTGAGGGTATTGACTAGGAAGGAATGGAACTCTGAAAGTTGGAAAGCGGTTGTGTGGGAGGACCCTGGTAGAGTTGGAGACTTTGAGCCCTTAAATTCTGATGACTCTTCTTTCCCAGTAGAATAGCCTCTCTACTTCTGTTTGAGGGATTGGACCTTGCATTGCCTAAGGAAACTGCATTGGCATCCCCTGAGGCAGTTGCCTTGCGAAATACTATTCTCCTTAGGACCCACTCTAGCTCCCTCTGTGCTTCTAGACCTTTGACTAGACTTAAGTTCCAGCAGGCCCTTAAAGTGAGGTGTGACCCATGAGGAGGTGCATTACACTCTCTAAGAACTACTTGAATGTAAGGCTAAGGAGTAATGGTGGAAGGAGAATAAAGTTTAATTAAGCCAAATTCATACACGAGGGCCCACTAAGCAGAGATTTTACATTTACTGCTGCAACTCTAGGGGTTAGGGAGGGCTGCATCTGTCTGGTTGGTTGCCTGAAGCATGACCCAAGAGGTAGACCGCTCTGGGAGAACAGGAAATGCTGGACCTGCATTGGTGGAATATAGAGGAAGACATTTGAAGACTTAGGGAGGACTGAAATGTTAGGGTGGATTTGTCACTTAGGACCTATTCAGTCACACTGGGAGGGTCCAGAAGGCATCCTGTTTACCATAAATGCGAGGAATAAATTTATGAGAAGAGCCCTGGCATCAGAGCTCAGTGACTGTAGATTCCATGTCATTGTGGAAACTGTAGACAGTGAACTAGGGAGCCTAATGCAAGGGGAGTAGTTGGATTCTGGGGTGGTGAGGCCAAGTGGTGGCACTCAACCAGAGACAAGGTGAATGTGGTTGTTACCAATCTATCTATCACAGTAACTAACTCAGGAAACAAAAGGGTGAGCCTGGTCCAGTCATTGCAAAATATCTTTGTCAATGTCTGAAGAAAGTGTGATAAGAAATAAGCATAATGGGTTTCAGTTAGAGATGAGTTAAGCTGTCTTCTCCATTTCCAGTTTTAACCGTTGGTGTCTACAGTTGAGCAAGAAGGCTCACTGACACAATTACCATAAAGGAGAGCTGAGTGCTTAGAATACTCTGACATGTACAGACCAAATGGCATTAGCTAGTTGATTGTGGTATCTCTAGAAGTGAAATGAACAGGTGGCCTGTTAAATTCTCACTTGAACTTTATAAGCAGAAAAGTTCTAGATCAAATAAACAAAGTCTAACCTCACTCATCAGAACAGAAAGTTAAGGTTCCTCAGTCAATTCAGAGACATGTGTCAGTTTGGAGACCTGGAATCACAGAGTGAAGGAAGGCCAGGTTCTCTTGAGGAGGGACTCTGATAAACTATCAAACATATACCATTACTCTTTCTCCAGCCTTCCCGAAAGGGACCTATAGCCACTTATTTATCAAGGTAATGATGCATTGGAGAAAAGGAAATAATCAGATCTGTTAGGGACTACTAGACACTGTCCCTGAATTGACACTGATTCCAGGAGACCCTGAATATTACCATGGTCCTCCAGTCAGAGTAGGGGCTTATAGAAGTTAGTTGTTTGACAGAGTTCTGTCTCACATCAGTTCTGTGGGTCCTCACACCCATACTGTGATTATTTCCCTCAGTTCTGGTATGCCTAATAGGCATCCTCAGCAGCTGGCAGAATTCATCCTCATGTTCATTCCCTGACTTGTGGAGTGAGGGCTGTTGTGGAAAAGGCCAAGTGGAAGTCACTAGAACTACCTCCACCCAGGAAAATAGTAAACCTAAAGCAATATCACATTCATGGAGACATTGCAGAGATTAATGCTATCTTCAAGGACTAGAAGGATTATTCCCCCCAGGTCCCCAGTCAACTCTCCTATTTGGCTGGTGCTGAAGACAGCTGGAGCTTAGAGCATGATGGTGGATTTAACCAGGTATTAATTCTAATTGTAGCTGCTGTACCAGGTGTTGTGGTTTCCTTACTTGAGCAAATTAACACAGTGCCTGGTACCTGTGTATGTGGCTATTGACCATGCAAATACTTTTATCTCCATATTTTATCTTCATAAAAACTACCAGAACATTTGCTTTCAGCTGGCAAGGCTGGCAGTACACCTGCACTGTCCTACTTCTGGGGGATATCAGCTCTCCAGCCCTATGTCATATTTAGTCTACAGGGACCTTGACCACCTTTCCCTTCCACAAGACATCACACTGATCAGTTACATTGGTGATATTATGCTGATTGGACTATTGAGCAAGAACAGCCACTCCTCTAGACATATTGGTAAGACACTTGCATGTCAGAGGGTGGGAAATAAATCCAATAAAAATTCAGTAGCCAGGACGCCTGGGTGGCTCAGCAGTTGCGCATCTGCCTTTGGCTCAGGGTGTGATCCTGGGTCAGGGGATCGAGTCCCGCATTGGGCTCCCTGTGAGGAGCCTGCTTCTCCCCCTGCCTGTATCTCTGCCTCTCTCTCTCAGTCTGTGTCTCTCATGAATGAATAAATAAAATCTTTAAAAAAATTCAGTAGCTTTCTCCTGCTGTGAAATTTCTTTCTTTCTTTTTTTTTTTCAATTTTTTTTCTGCTGTGAAATTTCTAGAACCCAGTGGTGCAGAGCATGTCGAGAATTCCTTCTAAGGTGAAGGATAAGTTGTTGCCTCTGGACCTTCCCACAACCAAAAAAAAAAAAAAAAAAGATGCCTGTGTGCCTCCTTGGATTTGTAGGCAACATATTGCCCATTTGGATGTGCTATTCCAGCCCACTTACTGAGTGACCTGATGAAGCTGCTAGTTCTGAGTGGGGCCCAGGATAAGAGAAGACCCTGAGTTACAGGTCCAGGCTGCTGTGCAAGCTGCTCTGCCATTTGGGCCATGTGATCTGACAGATCCAATGGTGTTTGGAGTGGTAGCGGCAGAAAAGGATGCTTTGGAGCATTTGATGGGCTCCTATAGGTGAATTGTAGGCGTTCGGATTTTGGAGTAAAGACAATTAATCTCTTCAAATAATCACTCATCTCTTTTTCTTTTGCCTTAGAGGGGGTGGGGAGGGGCAGAAGGAAAGCGAGGAGAATCTTAATAAGCAGGCTCTACACCCAGCATGGAGCCTGAATTGGGTCAATACTTGAGAGACTGGTAATGGTGGGAAAGCAAAAGTTGCTTTATTCAGGAAGCTGGCAACTTGGGAAGCTGGTAGACTAACATTCCAAAGACCGTCCTCCCTGTGTAGGGGAACCAGTGGAAAGTGTGAGAAATGGGGGAGGGGGCTACATGCAGGAGAAGCTGATGCTCAGCAGCTAATCATTCGTGCTTGCAAGGCTTCCAGATTCCTCTGCTCTGCTAATAATCAAGGCTTCCAGGTGTCTATCAGTAAAGCATATCCCATGCAGCTCAACGAGCTGTGTCCTGGCAAGGCAGTCTGGACTCCTCCCCTTGTACAGAGATTCAAGACTCCCAGGTGTCTCTTACTAAGAACCCTGTGGTCATGGTGGCTGTTTTCAAGTGTGGTCAGGCCTTATCTTCTGGATATTCTGGTCCTTTGTTCCTCAAGGCCACGGGTCTGAAGGATCTCAAGGGAGGTAGGATAGTTCTGCTACAAACTATGGGGTTTAGGTCAGCAAGCAAGGACTGCATAGCTTGAAGCAAGGTAATGCTTAAGACTGGTTTGGAGTGCTGTTACAATATGATTCGCCTTCCTTGGATGCACTGCTTCTGCCAAAACTATTATCCATGAACTTATAGAATGCTTTCTGCATCACCAAGGTATTCCACACAGCATTGCTTCTGATCAAGGGGATCATTTCATGGCAAGTGAAGTGAATCTATTCACTGGTCTTACCATTCCTACCATCCTGAAGCAGCTGTCTTGATGGAACTGTGGAATAGCCTTCTGAAGATTCAGTTACAGTGCTAACTGGGTGGCCACATCTTGCAAGGCTGGGGCAAGGTCCCTCAGGAGGCTGTGCATTCTCTGAATCAGCACTCAGCAGATGCTGCTGTTTCTTCCATAGCCAGGATTCATGGGTCCTAGAATCAGAGGGTGGGAATGGGAATAATGGCACTACGGGATGTTATACCTAGAGACCCACTAGCAAAGTTTTGCTTCCTGTTCCTGTAAGTTTATGATCTACGGGTCTAGAGGCCTCAGTCTCAATAGGTGGGATGATTCCACCAGGAGACTCAAAAATGATACCATTGAACTAGAAGTTAAGATTACTTACAGGCTGTATTGGGCTTTTCATGCCTCTGAGTCAACAGGTAAAGAAAGTAGTTGCTTTGCTACTACTCCACAACAGAGGTGAGGAAGAGTCTAGAACATGGCACTTCCCTTAGAACACCTCTTACTGTTACTATGTCCTGTGATTAAGGCCTTTGAAAAACTGCAGCAATATAATCCAGAAGTACTACTAATGGACCAGAACCTTCAGGAATGGAGGTTTGGGTCACCCCACCAGGAAAAGAACCACAACCTGTTGAGCCTGCAGAAGGCAAAGAGAATATGGAGTCGAAGAAGGTAGTTAGGAATACCAGCCATGACCACATTGCCAGTTACAGAAATGAAGATGGTAACTGTCATAAGAATTTCCTCCTTATTTTGTTATGAATATATTTGTGTTTATGTACACATATCATGTTTATATTTTCCGTCTCTCATCCCCTTATTCGTAATATAAGCTGTATTGACACCATGATATTTAAGTATTAAATTTATTTCATAACATCTTGGTATTTAAATTATTGGATAGGAGTTTTTGAAGGGAGCAGAATATATTCAAATTTGAATTTCACATTCACAGACGCTAGACCAGAAGGAGCCTTAGATGATTCTCTTGTTTCCACCTCCAACCCAAATGGAAGCATGTCATCTTCAGGCTCTCTCTTGTGATGAATCTCAGCTCCTAATAAATATTTGGGGGGCTCAGTGGTTTCGCACCACCTTCAGCCCAGGGCGTGATCCTGGAGACCCAGGATCGAGTCCCACGTCGGGCTCCCTGCATGGAGCCTGCTTCTGCCTCTGCCTGTGTCTTTGCCTCTCTCTGTGTGTGTCTCTCATGAATAAATAAATAAAATTAAAAAAAGAAATATTTGTACAGGGATTAGTTGACAGACTAATGTGTAAGCATGCTCTCTTGAGTGTGAGCGAGAAACATGAGTCAGGTGCCTGAGAAATGGAGGACTTCCACTTCCGTCAACATTTATGACACTATTTCGGAAACAAAGCTGAAATCCAAGGTCTTTTATCACCTCAAGGCTCGCTGTATGAAGCTTTGTGTGCAGACTGCTTTATGATTTCAAAGTATAAATTTGAAATTTAGACCCTCTTTGACATAACTGCACACCAGCCTGAAGGTTGTTTGTAAAGGAAAATCTTTGGGAGACGGGAACATCTTGCTGGGGTTGATGTGCCAGGCAAACCCTATAGTGAAATCTCGTGGCATGCAGACATTAACAAACGCCCATGCAATCAAATACACTTTAAAACGGTTTCAAATTTTTTCTCTGTAACTCTATCTACCATCTATGTATGTACGTATCTCAATAAGAGGTTTCATTATAAAATTCAATGTGAAGGGGGAAAGTTGAAAAGTTTAAAATTTTTCAGCTTTCTCTCAGAAATTAAGTATTTAATAAGTCTTTAATATGTCCAGAAACTAAAGCGGTATTTTGTCCCTTTAGTTTAGGTGGTGCTCATCCATTTAGGAATTTTGCCATCATCAGACAAATCCTTTCTACTGCTCACTTTCCCTACCCCTCCCGTCCCCTCTCCCTGTTCCTCCAGGCCATCTTCTCTGGCAGCCTTGTCTCAGTCCCCCATTTCAGACTTAACTCTTGACTCTGTCCCCCTGATCACAGTAGGACTTGTATAGTATCTCCCGGGACCCCCTACCCTCTGCCCCATGGAAGGGGACTAGGGTGTGTGCTTAGGTTCCAGGAGGTTCCCACCTGAGTGGCCACACATAATGTGTCAGGGAGCAGCATGTGGGGGAAAAAGAAGAGGGACTTTCACCTGCAGTTGAAGACACTGCCAGCTTGGGTGGCAAAGGCCAAGGCAGGGTTCATAACGCTGAGCTGGCACACCAATCCCACATGTACTGCCACTGGATCCTTCCTCACACTTATCAGCCCCTGTCCTCACCCTGTGTCCCCCCCCCCCCCCCCCGACTACCCAGTTCCCAGCTTCAGAATGAAGTGTTCTAATTATGTAGAGCTCAAGGTTCTTGGTGACACTGCCCCAGTGGTGTGCTTTTCATTCAGTGGTGGGCTCCTCTTCACTGAAGTTCTCTGGAAATGGAGCAGTGCTCCTGGTGCCCTGCCCAGATTCCCTTGGACTGGCACCACCAGCCTCTGCCTCAGGCTCCAGCTGTGTGTGTCCTTCCTATAGGCCTGGGCCTGCTTCAGAGAAGGAAGTCTGCCCTTGGGCACTGGGGTGGCTTTCCCCAGAAGCTCTCAGAACACAGGAATCTGGGAGCTGACATATCTCAGGGCAGCCACAGGGAAGGACTGAGGGTAGGAAATGAAAGCCCAGCTCCCTGCCCTGCCTCTGGGAGGGGCTCTCCTGGAGCCCCTGAGAATGAGGCTGGGACTGTGCAGACTCCCTCCCCATCTTCCTTCCCCACTCTCTACCACTCTCTAATGATCCTCTCCTAGAAACACTTTTGAAATAAGTTACTCGCACAGGAATCCTCATTCCAGGGTCTGCTTTTGGAAACCAACCATAAACAGGGGATACCACAGGCTTCTGGAGAGCCCTGAGAATGCTCTGCCTTGCAAGGCAACCTGTGGTCAATTGTAGCAGGAAATTGCAGCTTTCTGCTGCTTCTGGAAGCAAGGTGGTAACCTGACCACCCATCTTCCTGGGACCTGCGGGGGCAGTGTTGGGACATGTTTTGTGCTGGTGTCCTGGGCTCAGAGCACAGGGTGCCGGGAAGGACACATGAGCTTACTGTTGGGTGTCACAGCCAACCCTGTGCACAGAACCTCGTATGGGGAGCTTGTCCAGCCCAGCTTTCTGCATATCCCCACTCTTCCCTGCTCCACACTGCTGATCCTGGTGGTGGTCAGGGATTCTCCACCTTCCTGGAGCTCAGGAAGGAGCTAGTGGCCTCCTGGTTAAGGCCATGATGGACTGTGGAGTTTTGAGCACGGTGTGGACTTAAACTCTAGCCAGTCAGTCCAGCTTTTTCTGCTAAACTTTGGACTTTAATGTGACCCCCCCCTCCCCCGCCATGGCTACTCCTGGGAAACTGGTTAGCCACAAGACCCTGGTAGTGCAGGGGTTCACTGGGGTGACCTAATGCATGGAGAGCTATCCATTAGCCACTCTTCTGGCTGGGGACTCTATTCCTGCTACTGCCTGAAATCTGTACTCTGTACTTTAGAATCCTTGCTAGCCTGGTCCATGCCCACCATGGGTCCTGACTCTGCCCATCTGCCTGCTTCTAGAACCTGCAACATGTGTACTGCTTCTCAGAGGGACATCCAGATAGGGTTGGCAGAGCAGACCCCACCTCAGGACCGGGCATCCCTACTGACCTGAGCCCTCCTTGGACTTACATGGCTGGAAGTACTACCCTCACAAGTCTCAAATGGAGGTAGGCCCCCACCCTGGTTGCACACACTCCTAACAGGAGGTGCCTCTTCCTGTTCTTTGGGCAGCCGAAGGAGAAGCTCAAGTTCCAAATATAGGAGCCTGAGTCTTCACAAATATGGCTCTTCAGGATGCTTCCAGATTCTTTCACACAAGGTCCTGGCTCAGCTGATGCAGACGCAGAAACTCAGCTCAGAGACTCCGTAGTCGATGATATTTCAGGCTTTCTTTGTAGGTCCCTTCTTCTTTGTTGATGTTTTTGCCACAACCTTTTTAAATAGGAAAGCCCTCTCAGCTCCTGGGCACACAAGACGAATACGAATTTGACTCAACGGCCATAGTTTTTCAACCCCCATGACCCAAGACCAACAACCCAGAGGGAAGAGAGGAGGAGGGCACTGACAATAAGGGGATGGGTTGTTTTCCACTTAAGAGTAAACCTCTCAAGGGCAGGCCGGGTGGCTCAAGCGGTTTAGCACCACCTTCAGCCCAGGGCCTGATCCTGGAGACCCGGGATTGAGTCCCACATCGGGCTCCCTGCATGGAGCCTGCTTCTCCCTCTGCCTGTGTCTCTGCCTCTCTCTCTCTCTCTCTCTCTGTATCTCTCATGAATTAAAAAAAAAAAAAAAAAGAGTCAACCTCTCAGAAGAAAGCTAGTCATCAGATTTTGGCTTGGAGGAACTTGAGTTTATACTGGTGAACCTGCACAGGTGTATCACCAATGAGATGCGGAAGGGACAGGAGGTGTGTAGATGCAGGATGGGGAGCTGG
This sequence comes from Canis lupus baileyi, assembly GCF_048164855.1. NCBI lineage: Eukaryota > Metazoa > Chordata > Mammalia > Carnivora > Canidae > Canis > Canis lupus. The sequence goes on from NC_132848.1 coordinate 38,321,050, forward strand.
GCCTGTCCCCGAGGCCAGGCAGTGGGCGAATCGCACAGCGAAGCTAGCAAGCGGGTCCGGGATTCCGAATTCAGTGACCGCCTGATTGAACTTCGCCTCCCACCCAGCACGCGGAGCAGGACCGGAGCTAAGGCGCGCCACGGCCAGGTGCGGGCGGTTACCCGGCCCAGGGCCAGGCCAGTCCGGAGGTCGGGGCGGCCCTTGCGCTGCCCGCGTCGGCCCCGCGCGGTGGACCATCTCGGTTCGGTCCCCAGGGCCGTCGGGCAGGGCCTTCGGCGGCAGCGGACGGTCTGCTGCCCCAGTCCTTCCCTTGCTAAAGGACTCTGCTCAGTTTCGCAGCCCTCCCCTGGCCCTGTCGGTTATCAGATGTGGGTGTGGGGGGCGAGGGGACCCCAGGCTAGCTGCTAGCCGCTCTGCCTTCAGCGCCCGCATCACCGCTTGTCGCAGGGACAGAGCGGAGACCGGAGAGTCCGCCTCGCTCCCTGCAGACAGCCCCGCCGTCCGTGCACGGCCCCGAGCTCCAGGTCCCGGGAGCCCGCTGCGGCGCGGCTGGGGAGGCCGGCTGGGGCGGCTTGGGGAGGCTGGGCCTCACCCCAGGTGAGGTCACTGGACCCTGTGAACTGATCCTTGGATTCTCGTTCTGAAGCTTCAGGGTTCCAAATCCAATCCTATTTCCCAATGCTGTGTGCTCTCCAAGGGCATGGCTTTAAAGTCCCTTAGCCACGAACATTTACAACGTGTGATCTTGCACGGCTGTGGTATACACAGGAGTGTGTATGTGTAAACGCGTAATTAGAATAAAACTTATTTTAAATGTATCCACGTGGTTCACTTCAAGTCTTTCCTCAGAGCACCTCAACACTGCACGGATACTGCATGGGATTGCCATGTGGTTCGTGATTTTCATGCTTACCTTAGAAAGCAGAATGGTGGAAGAATGCAAATGGCCTTCTTTGTTCTTGGGTGGACTTGCTACTTTCCTGTATCTTATGATTAGGTGGTGCACCCACTTGCACAAGCTGCACCTTCCCACCATTCTTTTAAAATAACACGCTGATCTTTGTGCTACTTGTGTAAATGACTCCACACACTTCCTTGAGACAAGTTTTATTATTTTAAACTTTCATTTGCTTTTTATTTATTTGAGAGAGAGCATGGAGGGAGAGTGAGAGGGAAAAGCAAAATCCCTGCTGAGCAGCCAGATATGGGTCTTGACCCCAGGAGCATGAGATCATGACCTGAGCCTAAGGCGGCCGCTCAACCTACTGAGCCACCCAGATGCCCCTTGCGACTGGTTTTAATGAAAGAAAAAGAAAAAGAAGCAGAATATGATTATATGTGTGCCTGAATAATTTGGTGGTCCTGACAATTTTGCTAGGAACCTCTTTTTAAGCAGCATGAAATGTGATCCTTCCAGAGATGTGGTAGTTAAGATTTTCTTAAAGTGCGTGTGGTGCTTGTATTTTGTTTTATTTGGGGGACAGGAGGCCAATTTAAGGATTTGTCCCCTTTGTCTCTAAGAAGCCCATCTGAAATATAAGTTGTTTTCTGCCTTCCAGCCTTGAGCTGGCCTCAGAAGTAAACTGTTCCTTGTTTGTCCTGCGCTGCTCATCACTCATACCCACTCTCGCTTTTCTCTTTGGTCTTGAGACCATAGCCAACTTGAGACCGCCTGAATCAAGCACAGCTCACTAGCACCATCTGTGCCTCATAACCTAGTACTTCCAAGAGCTGGGTCATCCTCTGTGTCTCATTCTTGATGGTTAGGGATAAACTCTGGTTCTCCCTATATATTCTTCCTAGTGTTCACTTCTCTTCCTCTGCTTCTCATTCACTTTCTTTCTCTTAGGTTGATGTTCCACTTTTATTTCTCTCTTTTCATGAGTTCTGCATCTGGGGAGTCAGGCTATTGTGAGCTAGTGATGAGATTATGCCATGTGTCTTTTGCATCCCACCATCCCTTCACATGGTCATATCAGGAACCTCACAGCACCGGAGGGAACAAGAGAGATGGGGTGGAATCACTATCAACTTGAAACTTACAAAATGAGCAGGGATGTCTCAAGTAAAAGAGACTGAGGCAAAGAAGACAATGACTCCTGGCCAGAAGTCCTATTTGCAGAAGACAGGGGCTTTTAAATATTTAGGGAGATGATAAAAAGTACTCTGGATTCCTTGTTTTATAGTTCTGCCTTTGAATTTACTACCACATGAGACAGAGTGTAGCAGTCAGGGATCATAATCTTTCTTTACCCTGCATCGCTGTATGGTGCCCAGGTTAGTGCAACACAATAAAGAGGTGTCTATGCAAATGATCACATAATATAATTTTAAATTTCTACCCAGATTTTGATTTCATCAAACATCTACCCAGGATCTGATTACATTTGGATGAAGTATATTATAGTGGCATAGAATCTATGGATAGTGTAGGAAAGCTCAGGATTGGAGGACAGGTATGGTAGTTTTAAGTATTCTTGATTATGAGGCTCAAATGTCTAAAATCTAGGAAGGAGGTCGTGACTGATGGATTCCCCTGTTGTTCTCAGATCTCTGTGCGGAAGGTCAGGGTAGTCCCTGCCATCTTCTTCTGGTAGTCCTTGTCAAATTCTTCATTCTGGGCCACAGTGAAATGGTTCTTCCAGTCCCCAGGCATCCCTAAAACAAGGCAAAGTCTCAGGAATTGCCAGAAGAGTACAGGGAGGAGGGAGCACGCATCCTTGGAGCCAGCACAAGAATGGGGGGAAAAAAGGAAGTTTGCCTCTGAAAAATTATGCAGTAGTGTCATTGAAAGGAATGAATAATGGGGCATGAGACATTACTGAAAAATCTAAGCAGATCATGGGTACTACAGAGTCCAAGCTGGCATTTGAGAATATAAATCTTACCTTTCCTCATAAAAGGGGAAATAGATTGGTCCATGAGGTTGGTAGGCCAAGTGGTATAGTTGGCCATCGGATTTTGCTTCATTATATCAAAGGAGGTGTGATAGATGATTTTATTCAGAATTTCTTCTGGCATTTCTTTCTCCAGGAACTTCAAAATCTTCTGAATTTCCCGCCTTGGATCCTGTATGCAGATCAGTTATACAAAGCAATTAATTTTGGATTTTCAGGATATTCTGTTTGGACCAATAGTATTTGAGAGGAATGAATTAAGGAATCAGTTCAAATATATTCAACAACTATCCCTCAGGTGATGACTATGTGCAAGGCACTATACCACCCCAGGTGCTGCCATGACACAAATTTGAAAGCCATTCCTTCCCTTAGGAGGCTCACCCTGCAACAGGGAGATGGATATAAGCATAACTAACAGCAAAACGTGTTGCTTGCACACAGAGAGTGCCATGAGATTTGTTGAAAAGAACAATTGTAAAAAAAAAAAAGAAGAAGAAAGAAAAGAACAATTATGACTCCTGGTAGAGATCAGGAAAAGTTGTATAAAGGATGGAAAAATGTTGCTGGTGAAGTACGGTATGACACTCTCGTATTTGAGCTATAAAAGATGGCAAAAGAGCCTGTGAGTTTGGTAGGAGGCTAGTAAGGGGATGAATACAAAGATCTTAAGTTGACCCAGAAATACAAATTCTTATGCACTGGTTCTTTCTGTTGAAAGAGTTGCAGAAAAGGAGCTATAGCTTTTTTTTTTTTATCTTTTTCCTTTTTCCTTTTCTTTTTTTTTTTTTTTTAAGATTTATTTACTCATTTGAGAGAGAGAGAGCGAGAGTGAGCGAGAGAGCAGGGGGAAGGACAGAGGGGGACAATCCTCAAGCAGTCGACTGAGTGTGGAACTAGACATGGGGCTCAATTCCATGACCCATGAGATTATGACCTGAGCTGAAACCAAAAGTTGAACACTCAACCCACTGAGCCACCCACGTGCCCCAAGGAGTTACACTTTTGATTAGATTCCTCGGCATTGGCATCATAAGTAGTTTATAATTATAGGACACTATTTGCTGGGGTTATGATAGTGAATTTGTCATGCTTCTCATCCAATGACTTGAAAAGGAGAAATCGGTCAGCCCAGGTGGCTCAGCGGTTTAGCGCTGCCTACAGCTCGGGGTATGATCCTGGAGACCCGGGATCCAGTGCCATGTTGGGCTCCCTGCGTAGAGCCTGCTTTTCCCCCTGCCTGTGTCCCTGCCTCTCTCTCTCTCTCTCTCTCTGTGTGTGTGTGTCTCTCATGAATAAATAAATAAAATCTTAAAAAAGAAAAGAAAAGGAGAAATCTGTCCTCTGTCCCAATATGCGGGACCAATCCTGCCAACATTTATATGCATTAAACTTCATTTGTGATGTGGGTCTGGGGTGTGGAATGGGGAGAAGGAAACTCTCCCTGAGTATTCACCGAACACAACTAGGCACTTTGCAAATGTGATCTCATAAATCCTTATAGTATTTTGTGAGATACAAAATGAGATGATACCCATTTCACAGGTGAAGACATGTGGTTCATGAGTGTCAGGATTCATTAGACTATAAAGGCATGTGACATTTCCTGAGGAAGAAGGATCTTCTGGAAGTTGTGAACTGAAGCAAAGAAGATTGAGAAGAGCAGAAAAGTAGTTAGAACTTTTGAGTATAAAACTGAGTTGGGAAGAGTGTCATGGAGAGAAAGGACTTGCACTGAAGGTTCTTCTATGGGCAAGTCCACACATCAGGGTCCCATATGTGGTTTACTTCACTGGAGAACATAGTGGGTCTAATGGAGAATGTGCTGCACTTCACCTCCTTTATGTCCTCATAGAAGAGGTAGAGAATAGGATGCTGGTCTTTCGCATTCCACCATCCCTTCACATGGTCATACCAGGAACCCCACAGCACTGGAGGGAACAAGGAGAAAGGGGGAATCAATATCAACTTGAAACTTACAAAATGAGCATGGATATCTCAAGTAAAAGGGACAAAGAAGACACAGACCCTGGCCAGAAGTCCTATTTGCAGAAGACAAGGACTTTTTAATATTTAGGGAGACGATAAAAAGTATCCTGGATTCCTTGGTTTATATTTCTGCCCTTGAATGTACTACCACATGAGATAGTGTGTAGTGGCCAGGGCTCATGAGGTTTCTTTCCCCGGTATCACTGCATTGTGTCTAGGTTAGAGTTATGCAATACTATCTCCTTGTGGGCTGATTTTCATTCTTAAAAATCTATAATTACCAGATATTTGGACATCTTTACTCTCTATAATGGTGACCAGGAAGAAGAGAGGTGCACTGGGTATTTTTTGTTGGCCCTTCACCTTCTTCCACCCCGTGAGGTTGACCTCTAGGGACTATGTCAATGGGCTCTTTTTTTTTTTTTTTTTAATTGGAGTTCAATTTGCCAACATATAGCATAATACCCAGTGCTCATCCTGCCAAGTGCCCCCCTCAGTGCCTGTCAATGGGCTCTTTTGTGCTCAGGCTTCCACCTGGGATTTGCCAGTAGAAGGCACTGAGAGGCTTTTGGAGGCAGGAGTGAGAAGGGTGTGTTTATATCCCTGATGCCCTTCCTATTGGCTCACTAGGGGAGAGTGGTGGACTCTCCCCTATTGAAGGCCTCAGCTACTGTTAAGGGACTCTGTCCTTTCTCAGGACGCAATGGCTCCCTGTTGGTGCTCACCACAGAATGCTGCACTGTCACTTGTTCATTTCCTTAAACTCTGCCCATAGCTTTCTAAAGAGTCTCTTAGCTAAATTCTCCCCAAATGATCCAGTTTGAATGTGCCATCCACATCCTCCCATGACCTTGATGACCATGATCATTCAACAAAAACCTTTCCTTTCTGATGTCAGTGGTGAACAAGGAAATGTGAAGAATAAATGAGGAAACATGAACCCATAATTTCCTTTTACTCACATTTTCCAGCTTTGAATGCCTCAATATACTCCTCCCATGTACCAGGGTGAGGTACCAGTTTACACATTCTTGAGAAATGGTAGTAGGATACCAGACAGTCCTTTGCATTTCTAGCCACATAGATAATCTGAAATCAGCCAGCAAGGGAATTGAGACAGACAGAAAACAAGACAGAGAAATACTTTTGCTCAGTGCACAGGACCGCGTTATTAGAAGAATCTTAGATTATCCCATATGAGTAACTGAACATGCATGCATTTTCTATGAGCAGGAGGATCACATCTTTCAGTTTGCTCAGCCAGAGTTCCATTGTATATGTATGGTCTGAGATAATGATTAGGAGCATGCCCCACCCCCCTCAAAAGTATCCTGGTTTGCATGATAAATACTATAGTCCCCTTAACACCGATATTCCTAGAGGCTAAGGAGGCCACTGTGGTATTTTCCAGTGTATGAAGGATAGGTCCTTCTTGGCTTGCATTAAGCAAGGAGTCTAGCTAGGTTATTGCATGGGGGAGCTAAAGTTTAGTCTCCTAGCTGACTAGTCTAGTCTTCTCTACATACAATGAGCTGCAGCCTTACAGATGAATGATTGCTCCTACTTTTCATTTGTGGCAAGATTGTAGGATTTTTGAGGGCAGTGCTAAGTCTCTCTTTGGAGCTGCTTGTGACGATTCTTCTCATTGGAAAATCAGGGAGGTGGTCTGGCTGGGGAGAGCTGACCCCTTGGCTTCTTGTCCTGCAATTCCCTTTCTCCCATTCACTGCCCAGACTTCCATGCCCACCTGTGCTGCTATGTGCATTCTCAGCAGAGCTGGGGAGGAAGAGCACATAAAGGGTTTCTCAAGCATTTTCCTAAGTCTCACTACTGAACAGAATTTCTGTGTCCAACAGAACCACTCACCCAGTAACATTTTCCTCTCAGGCAATCAACCCAGGCTCTGGCTTTTCTGACTGCCTTTCCACAGACTGCTGCCTTGGAGCAGGAACTGGGAATGTTTCTCTGCCTCTTTTTCTATTGTTCAATTTTTCTCTGATATTTATGAGAGCATATAGGGAACCAAAAAATGTGACACAGTTGCACCATCTTGTCATAATGTAAATGTATTTCTTAATGCTTGTGTTGGTTATTGGCTTTTTGTAAGGCTGAGTAATTGTGAAGGGGCAGTCTGGCTAGACAGGGAACATATTCAGTGTGCTCGTGGTGGGAGTGAGATGACCCAGGGTGACCTAACGTCCAATACACCTTCTGCTGATCCATCTGTGTGAGTCCTCTGCGGCAGCTGTAACAAATTCCTACAGGTGTAGTGGCTTAAAAAACAATAAGAAATTTATTCTCCTATGGTTCTGGGATTTCACTAGATTTCATTAGGCTCAGGTCAGGCTGTTGGCAGGGCTAGTCCCCTTTGGTGAGGTTAGGGGAGAATCTCTTCCCTTGCAATTGCTAGCATCTGGAGGCCACCTGCATTCCTCGGGTTTTGACTCAATCCCTGGCTTCATTTGTCACATCTACGTCTTCCTTTTATCCTCTTGCCTCCCTTTTATAAGGATCATTGTGTTGATATTTAGGGTCCAGGATAATCTTCTCATCTCACGATCTTCAGCTTAATCACATCTGCAAAGCCCATTTTACCATATAAGGTAGCAGTCACAGTTTCTGATGATTAGGACATGGATATCTTTAGGGGATGGTTATTTAGCTTACCACTGCATCATAAAATGAAAATCTTGGGCTAAACTCTCTAATGTTACTTCCTACTCAATCCACAGTTCTGTGTAGATAAAAAGAGGTGCTGTCATTGAGATTTTTACATTTTTAAGAGGCCTGGTTTTACAAAAAGAAGATGCTAGTGTGATGACTAACAATATGTTATTGTGTATTCTGACATTGAGTCCACAATATCATTTGGTAATAGTATTGCTTCTTGAGCAGCAACAGTCACATATGAGTGAAGTTATCTATCTGTGTGACTAAAGCAGGAAGTTTTCACAAGTCAAGGTGACCTGGGTATAATCTCAGGGAAGCAGATCTAGGAATGGGATAGTGGGGCCCCTGGGTGGCACAGTGGTGATCCCGGGGTCCTGGAATTGAGTCCTACTTCTCCCTCTGCCTATGTCTCTGCCTCTCTCTCTCATGAATAAATAAATAAAATCTTTTTAAAAAAAGTAATGGGATAGCGCTTTGATATGTGGAATCCTATTCAATTGTATTGTACCTTGCTTGGAGATGGGCAAGATGGAGAGCTGGTGACTCAGAGAAGTCCAGAAAAAAAGAGAGTCAAAAGCAATTACTTGCACTGTGTATCTGAGCACTGCACAGAGGAGAGAGTATCTTGGCTAACAGACGACTCTTAACGGTTTCAGTGGTAAGGGTTCAGTCCGGGTTTTCTTTCTTTCTCTTTCTTTCTTTCTTTCTTTCTTTCTTTCTTTCTTTCTTTCTTTCTTTCTTTCTTTCTTTCTTTCTTTCTTCTTTCTCTTTCTTTCTTTTGTTTCTTTCTTTCTTTTTTAAAAATATTTTATTTACATTGAATTTGCCAACATATAGTATAATACCCAGTGCTCATCCCATCAAGTGCCCTCCTTAGCATCCATTCAGTCTGGGTTTCTAAAATACCTTGCTCCCAGAGAGAAGACATGTCTAGCTGATACAAGCTAGATACATTTGATTTGATTCTGCTAGATGGCTACACTTTTTGTGGCAAGTGTATAAATCAATATTTGATTTATATTCTATAGTTCATTGACTTTAAGACTCACCAGTGAAGCAGTTATCAAAAAGAAATACTGGTATATTCGATGTACATTCCACATTGAACCCAAATTTGGAAGTGTCAAAATAAATGGAAATTTTTGAAAATGGAGAGCATAGAGGTGTAAAAGTTCCTGGGAGTTTGCTCCATGAGATATGCTCTAAGGGTTGCCAATGTAATATCATGGTCTTATGGTTGTCCATCCACCTTTGTCTTGCTCTACCTTTCCCTCCACAGGTTTTACCTAAATAAATTCTCTTCCTTGGCCTTGGCTTTTTCCTTCTTAGATGATTTGAACTAATATGATCGCCTTCTTCAGGAAATGTGTCTTTGTTTTACCACTTGCTCTCTTTTGGCTGTGGCTTAATCAGCAACCAACTAGAATGATTTTGTCTGAAAACCTTTTAGCATGTACCCAGAAATAATATTTGGAAGGAAAGCTGGATCCAGCATGCAGTATGTGGGAATATGGGAGTAATGTCACCCTCTGCCCTATACCTCCATTGGTTATTGATTTTTCAATATCTTTGATTGTTTCCACCTCTATGGAGACATTGTCTGTCCATACTGACCAAAACTGGGTTTGAAAAGTTGGCTTTTCATACCTTTGAATTTTCTTTCCAGAAGGAAGGTGGCAGCAACTGAACAGGCAGGTGAGTCTTCATAGTTCTAGGAGAAGGCATTTTCTTGGCCAACTCCAGACCTGGGAAAGAAGGCCACACCATTTAGCTAAACACTTTTAAGCAGCTCTATGAATTCAATATTATTATTTTGTTAAATATCTGTAATGAGATTTACCAAATAGTTGCCTCTGCCTAAAATTATGGCTTATATGTTTAAATGCTCCCCTCCTAATGACACCTTTACTGTCCATTCAGCTAGAGGAAAGCACTAATAAGATACTAGAAACCATGCAGGCAACGGTACTTTCCTTATTTGCTGGTTATTGGTTGTACTTGTGTGGGAGGATAAAGATGTGCTGGGAGGTCTGAGGCTGCTGACCCCAATAATTACTTGGATATTTGTCCTTTGGGGCTTTTCTGTTTCTTCAATGGGAAGTAGATAAAGGCAGCTGGAAAAAAGCTGGCATCCCTCTTAAGGGAGGAGGGCTATTGGCCAGTTCTACAAGGCTAACAGTTCCATGGGAATAGCTTCAGTCTTTCTTTTAACCTTTACAGACCAATAGCAATGCCACCAGTCAAACACCAGCACTGTGCTCTGTGCTGGCATATATTTTCAGATGAAAAATTGAGCCTTACAGTGATCAAGTAATTTCTTCAAGTTAGTAAATGTGATAGCCAGGACTGGAAATCTGTTAGACTGTGGGTGTGGAAAGCTATAGAGGGGGAGGCTTAACAGACTTTGTGGAAAGCAGCAGAGAGGCAAGGGATAATTAGATAACAGATAAAATCTTCCTTGGAAACAGAATGCCCAATGCTGAATGTTAAAATACCAAATGCAGGCTGGGATTTGGCCACACACAGCACCAGATTTGGGGAAGGGCTCACAAGGGAGGCAGAGTGGCAGCCTTGGTTGGAGAAGCACAACTTCTGGTGGAGAATCAGATATATAGAGAAGGGGAAGCACCCCTAGAGACCCAGCAGTGACGGGAAAGAAGGAAGTATGAGGAAGAAAATTAAAAATCCTGCAGAAGTGAAAGAAACGGCATGCTAATTCCTTCTCCCTGCCCACCACTACACCACCTGTAAGCAAAACTGCACGGCAGAGGACAGCTCAGAGAAAAGAGTGTGTTTCAAACTAGGAACTAGGGCAATGAAATTAATAAAAACAGAAAAAAGTAGATCTCATGAATACAAAACTGCTATAAAAACCAGGAAAGGCAAATCAAGACCTTTAACCTGATGAAAATGCTACCCTCAAACCCAGTTACAAACCTAAACAAAATTGTAACGTGACACTCCAAACTTAATTAAATATCCCAAACAAACATTTGGAAATATGAACAAATAACTCAGAAATATGAAAATTAGGAACCAAAATAGATGTCTCACCCCCTCCCCCAAAAAAGAGAAAAAGGGGACAATTGAAGAGATTCAATGGAAATCAGGAGAAAAAGATAAGAAAAAAGACACAATAACATAAGAAGTGAGGATTAAATCATAAGGTTGACAATGAAGGATAGTTTTGAAAGAAAATTTAATCTAAGTTGTTGGAAAAAAAGAAAGAGACAACCAGGAGACAGGCAGTGAGGAAATAAATAAGTAAAAAGGGTCAGAGAGAAGGTGTTTGAGTTGGAAGACAGGCACAGCAGCTCTAACTTGGACATAAACTGCAGTCCTGAGAAGAAAATGAAAACAGTGAAATAGAAGTAATATTTAAACCTGTAACCCGAAAAAGCTTTCTGGAAAAGAAGACTTGAATTTGCCTCTGTCGAGATTTTGGCTAAACTACTCCATAATATTGCTACCCTGTCATCCATTCTGTGTGGCTAGGTGACCTGCAGGGGCTTTGAGCTGACCTTGCCCCTCCTGCCAGCTCATGCCCAGGGGCACAACAGCCTGCAGAAACTCCCCAATACCCCTGGGATCAACAGTCTCCTTGCCTCCCAGGACCTTTCCCTTGAGCACTCCCTTAGATAAGACCCCTGCAGAGTTTACCTAAACCCTGCTCCTTTTGGTTTGAATTGACCAATCTGGATTTAGCCCAGGAACCCCAAAGTTTTCCTTCTGTGGACCCTAATAAGGGCATGTGTCCCAGGTCCTGTCTCTCTGCCTGCATCCTGTCTTCATCTTTCTGTTTGGCCCCTTGAGGCATGCCCCGTGCTTCCCCCAAGACCTGGGAGTAGTAAACCTCTCTATTTCAATTCCCTGTGGTCTTTTCTTGAACTGAGGCTCACCAGCCCACCTGGGGCTCTACTTAACAAATGTTAGCTTAACAAAGTCACAGTTGGCTTCACAAGCAGGGTAAGACTGAGTCAGTTTCCCTTTGATAATGAGAAATGCATTTTAGCTGCAAATGGCTTATCAACTGGCTTTCTCAGGTGGTAGGAGTCCATTGCCTACTGGACTTTGTGCACTGCTTTGTGCTATTGCATACGTCCATTCAGAGAGGCTGCTTGAAGTTCCCATCCCAAAAGTACAAGCTCCCCCAAAAGCAACCAGAGTTCTATCAAACCTCAAGAGTATTGCTAATTGCATGTAGATGTGTTTTCCTTTCATTAATGCCCAGGGGGGTACACACTTGCTAAGTATTAGACTTTGAGTGTGATTCTCAGCTCTTAGCACAGACCCACTTGCTTACTATTAGGGACAACTGGCTAAGAATTTCGCAAGGTCTGTTGCTCTTAGTTAATAGAGGGGAACATGTGAGTTGTAAACCTTGCCCAAGTGTGGGACCAGATAGAGACGCAGTGCCCCTAAGAGGAGACTCTCCTGACTTGATTGGCTGTGCCTGTAGGACGCACTAGGACTCTGAGTTCTAATCTGGATGATAGGGATGCCCTCACTGGGGAAGTCATGGCCCCTCAAAAAGGCAAGAGTGGCTGGGGCCTGTGGACCCTCTGTCACTGTGTACCTTGCTGCTGTGGAACCTTGTTCCCTGGCCCCAGGGGAAACATGGTCCCACTCCTGGTGTGTACTGTACAAAATCTAATGACCTAATACAAATGACCTAAGCACCTGGTACCTGCACCAACTAAAGTGCCTGAGGAAAGTAGCCAGCTTCCCACTAAATGTAAAACACTTGTAAAGGTGGCATGGGCACTGATCAGTGTCAAGATGTACCAACATGCCAAGGCACTGGCTCTATACTCTTGGGGCCTAGGGGCCAGCCCTAATCATCCTGCCATTCGTTCAAACTATGTTTGATGGTTTCTGCCATTAAGGTTCCCATTCCCAGTATTATAGAGATAGTAGGTGCTACCCCAAAAGCTTGGGGTCCTTACTTTGCTGTCCTAGATCTAGCCAATGTGTTTCAATCAGTCCCGACAATGGGAGACTCCCAACTTCAATTTGCTTTCAGTTTCAAGGGCACCTTGAACATTTATTTGGCTGCCCTTGGGTTATTTAGGTACTCCTGCCATTACATATAGCCTATGCAGACAAGATTTAAATTCACTCAAACTAACTTGCTGCCACCTTTGGTATTATATAAGTGACATTCTCCTTCCAGAGCCCTTTAAGGATGCCATCCAGAAGACTTACATGTAGTAACACATTTATAGCAAAGAGGATGGGCCATTACCCTGCATAAGGTCCAAGAAACAGCCATTTCTTTCAAGTTTCTTAGCATCAGGAGGCAGCTGAGAACTGTGAAATCCCTCTCACTATAAAACATCAACCTCTCATAATTAAGCCTCCTATTATATTTTGGCAGGCACAGCACATATTAGGTGTCTTCCTTCACCTTTTGGGGGCAACACATTCTACACACACCACTTTACTAAAGCCTATTTGTGCTGTTAGATGCAAACTAGCTTCTTTCCATTTGGGAGAATCTCACCAAACTGCCTTGTAGCTGGCCTAGCAAGCATACAGCAGGCTCTGTCCTTAGTCTCTCTGGGTTCAGACTTCTGAGTTGAATCAATGGAGACATCGGATTAGGCCTCGTGGAGTCTCTGGACTGAGCACAGCTTTATCTGGCTGCCCAGGGGATCTGGATCAAAGATCTGCCCCCCATGGCAGCCTAGCACAAGCAACTTGAGCACCAAATTTTGGCAGCTTCCTGAGCCCTTTTAGAGACAGAGGCATTCACAGCCCACACTGTTTTGCAACAAGTTCCCATCCTGCACTGGGTTAGGGATTCAATCCAGCAGAGGCTCAGCATGGCTCCTAAGACCTCACTGTTAAAATAAAAATGATACCCTCGAAAAAGGGCTCAATCTGATATTATAGGGCTTTCCAGATAATAGGAAGACATGTCTCCCTCACACTTAACCTCTTGCCCACTGATAATGGAGGTGCAGCTGGTGGTATCCCCACTGTCAGCCTCTCTAGCAGCTTGAAAAGCTCCCTGGACTGTGTGTCTGACATGGAAAGAGAGTCAGTGTTCTTCACATACGGCAGTGCCACCGTTGTGGCTAGCCTGGGTAATAGGGTTGTTGGTAGATCCCTCCAGCCTAACCATATCTGTGCTGGAAAAAAGTCAGCCAGGCACACAATTGTTCTGCGGGATGGCTGGGCACCAAGGGTGGCAGGCCCTATTAGAAGAGTTTCTTTTAGCATGCTACCAGATGTGGATTCTGACCCAGAGCTCATCTTCCTCTATATTAAATGGTGCCAGTGGGAGCGGTGCTTAAAGGAGTCATTCCATCCTTACACCATACCTCAAATTATATCCCAGGCTGAGTGGCCCTACTGATATAACCAAATTACACCCATCTGGCTGGCAGGTTTATACTCTCACCACCCTACCATAGTTTTAATGGACTTATCACTGGATTATAAGCTGCAATCCACAAAATGTCCCTACAATGAGCCTGTCAATGTGCCTAGAATCTACATGCATTGTGGATGGGGTTCTCACAAAGCTGTGCCACAATCATGCATGCCTCTCCCTCTCCTTTAGGAGAGAGGGAGTGCATGCACAAGGGGGTGGGATAGAGGGAGAGAGGAAGAAGCAGATTCCCTGCTGAGCAGGGAGCCTAATGTGGGGCTGGATCCCAGGACCCCGGGATCATGACTTGAGCTGAAGGCAGATGCTGAAATGACTGAGCACCCAGGTGCCCCCTCACAACATCTTCTTAACCATGCATATATAAAAAAAAGTTGATTTCTGTTGATCAACTCTGAGATACACCAAAGTGAAATTATTGTGTTTTAAGAAAAAAAATCTTTAGTGTCTCCAGATGAAATGGTTCATAAAGTCAAGGGAATTAAACTGGCTTCTCCAAAATAGCATACAAAGCAAGGAAACAGCACAGCAACATTTTTAAGAAACTTAAAGAAGTGTGAATGAAAGATATACCCAAGCAAGTTGTGCCTCAAGTATCAAGATTATAGAAAAAAGTTTAAAACATGCAAGAACTGGGGACACTGGGTGGCTCAAAGGTTGAATGTCTGCCTTTGGCTCAGGTCATGATCCTGGGGTCCTGCGATCGAGTCCATCAGGCTCCCTGTAGGGAGCCTGTAGGCAGCCTGCTTCTACCCTCTGCCTATGTTTCTGCTTCTCTCTGTATGTCTCTCATGAATACATACATAAAATCTTTAAAAAAAATGCAAGAACTCACAGAATACAATACATATGCATATATATACACACACACATACATACATATATATATATATTCCTGAGCAATTTAGTAGGGTGAGTTTAATTTCCCTGAGAGATGACTAGGAAAGCATTATTACAAGGCTTGATGATGAGCATTTCACAATATTTAATACTAGAACTAAAATTTAAAAGGGTAAGGGGATGGGTGGAAGAACAACATGTAAATCTTAAAGTTTCCAACAAAGTAGAAAAAATGCAACTTAAAATTTAGAGTGAGATTATTTGTGGTTGTATAAATAATCGAAAGAATTAAAAAATTCCTTTGAAACTGGCAGATCAGGTAATAAAACTTTAAGTAAGAGAAAAGAGGATTAAGTACTTATAAAAGGGGATAATAATACACAGGCAACCAATCACTAGGAAGAAAATTAAAAGTTTCTTAAACAAAAACAAAAAGTCAATGGGACGCCTGGGTGGCTCAGTGGTTTCAGCTTCTGCCTTTGGCTCAGGTGGTGATGCCAGAGTTGTGGGATCGAGTCCCGCATTAGACTCCCTGCAGGGAGCTTGCTTCTCCCTCTGCCTGTGTCTTTGCCTCTCTCTGTGTCTGTCATGAATAAATAAATAAAATCTCTAAAATCTTTAAAACAAAAACAAAAACTCAAAATAAAAGCAAACCAGAAAAGTGGCACACAAAGGCATCCAAATTGGTAAGGAAGAAGTGACACTTTCACCATTTGCAGGTGAATGATACGATATAGAAAACCTAAGGATTCCATCGAGAAACTACTAGAACTGATAAATTTGGTAGGGTCACAGGATACAAAGTCAATGTACGAAATCTGTTGCATTTCTATACAAGAATAATGAAGCAACAGAAAGAGAAATAAAGAAAGCAATTTGATTCACAATTGCTCAAAATAATAAAATACCTAGGAATAAACTTAACCAGGGAGCTAAAAGATCTGTGCCCTGAAAACTGTAAAACATTGATGAAAGAAATTGAAGACAACACAAAAAAATAGAAAGATATTCCATGTTTATAGATTGGAAGAAAAAATGTTAAAATATCCATACTACTTAAAGCAATCTACAGATTTAATGCAAGCCCTATCAAAATGTCCTTCTACATTTATTGAAGCATTTACAAAGCCAAATTATGGAAGCAGAGCAAGTATCTATCAATAGATGAATGGATAAAGAAGTTGTGGTGTATATATACACAATGGAATATTACTCAGCCATAGAAAAGAATAACTCTCGCCATTTTGTAATAACATTACAAAAAAGGTGTGGCTAGCATCATACTTGATGGTAAGACCTGAATGCTTTTTTACCTTAGGATCAGGAGCAAGACAAGGATGTCTGCTCTCATGATTTCTTTTTTTTTCTTATGATTTCTGTTCAACATTGCACTGGAGGTTCCAGGGAGTGCAAGAAAATAAGGAAAAGAAATAATAGATATCCAAACTAGAAAGGAAAAAGTAAAAATTTCTTTATTTACAGAACACATGATGGTTCATGTAGAAAACCCAAGAGAATGTACAAGAGTTACTAGAACCAATAAGCTAGTACAAGTACACTTGCAGGGTACAAGGTTCAAATACAAATATCAATCATATTTCAGTATATGAGCCACAAATAATTAAAAATTAAACTAAAAAATACAATTTATAATAGCATAAAACAAAAATATTTATGGCTAAATTCGATTGGAGATGTGCCAGACTTAAGTGGTGGAAGGTACAAAACACTGGTGAGGGAAATTAAACAAGGCCTAAGTAATTGAAGAGATAAACCACATTCACAGATCAGAAAACCTGACTTTGTAAGAGTAATAGTCCTCCCCAAATAGATCAATAGATTCAATGCAATCCCACCCAAATATCAGAATTTTTGTAGAAACTTATGGCTTGATTCTAGAATTAACAAAGATCCTGAAATAAATAAAGCAACTTCTATAAAGAAGAAAAAATTTGGAGATTTTTATATTACCTAATTTCAAAACTTATAAAGCTAAAGTAATCCAAGGGGGTGGTATTGGTATAAAGGTTGACACATGATGGAAAGGAACAGAATAGAAAATCCAGAATATTCCCATATACACATAGTTAATGGATTTTGTAAAAGGGGCCAAGGTTATTCAATGGGAAAAAAGATAATTTTTTTGAACTAAATGTGCTAGATTAGTTGGCTCAATCTATTAGGGGTTTTTAATAGATATTCCTTTACAAATGAAGAAATATTAGGTTTTGAGAGTTAATAATTTGCTCAGTGTCCCCTATATAAAATACTTGAAGCTGAATTGTTTGATTCCAAAGTCTATGGCTTTTCAGCACTGGGTGACCTCCTATTACAAAAGCTACTATTTGCCACTATTTACTTTATAAAAACACGTCATTTATTTCCTTTTTTTAAAAAAGATTTTATTTATTTATTCATGAGAGACACAGAGAGAGAGGCAGAGACATAGGTAGAAGGAGGAGCAGGCTCCCTGTGGGAAGCCCAATGTGGGACTCGATTCTAAAATCCCAGGATCACTCCCAAAGCCAAAGGAAGATGCTCAACCACTGAGTCACCCAGGTGTACCCATCTCCTTTATTTCTAATTGATTTCAAGCTTTTTAAGGGTGTTGTCTGTGTCTTATATTTCTTAGTATCTTTGAAGTGAAGTATAATTGTTGATGATAATGATATATATAATTTAGTTTGATTCGGTGGTAGACAGGTTATAGATAAATATATTTGAAGACAATCCTCTAAAAGAAGGGAGCATGATGAAAGAGGATGCTAGGAATCATCACCCTGCCTTCTCTGTTATACATTCATCATCAGTCTTGAATTCCCAGTCACCAGTAGAGAATGTGCTGTGTCATGCTACCCAATCATATATTTTAGAATAGAGATTTGGAAGTCTAATTTCTCCGTTGAAGGGAGTATGTTGACCTTTACTGTTTTCCCGGTGTCCCTTGGAAATTTTTTCCAGAAGGCTGTAGAAATAATTCTCTTTTCAGATGCAAACTGACCTAGCACAGTGGTCATGGGTCTTAGTTATAGCTTCATGAGTTTTATTTGGGCAAACTTACCTGAGTTGAGGGGTGGGGGTAAAGCCCACTCAATGAAAGGATGCCGGTCGAAGGTATTGGCCCTCTGGCACCTCTGCACATCTCCGTCATTTTGGATCAGGTCCACAATTTCTTGTGTCCAGGTTGTGCCTAGAGTATTGGTTATTGTTAATTTCATCCACTCACTGCACAAGTTAATTCATTTCCTCGATTATTTATGTATGCAGTAAAATTCACATATGCTGAATGTTAAGCAGAATCAGCTCACTCTTAATCCCCAGTGCCTCACACAGGGCTTTGTACCTAGTAAACATAGTTTGAACGAATGAATATTGAATCAAATGCATGTAGGAAGATGCAAAGATGAATTAACCCCTGTCCTTGTCCTAACAAGTTTACAATCTTTTTGGATTAGATAAGTTGGGACAGAGACTACCTTTTGCCTAGCTTATATTCATTCTTCCTTTCTTTCTCAAATTAATAGATCCTTGATTTTTATCTGGGCATATGGCTAATTGCCTCAAAGGTAATATTCTCCAGTCTTTCTTGCATGACGTGGCCATGTCATTTTGGGAAGTTGTCTTTCAAGACGAGGAACATGACCTTATTCCTCCTTTCCTACCCTCTTGCTGCTTTTTGGAATGTGTGGAGGAAGTCAGAAAGGTCTTCGATAATCAATGCAGCCAACATTTTAATCCTGACTACTAATCTCCAGGCTGCTTTTTCTTTTGGGTTTTCTGACACTTGTAGCCAAGTTGACTCTTAACTGACACAGAAGAGGAGTGCAAATAGGCTGGCAAAGAGCTAGACTGTGCTCACTGTCCACCAATATCCATTTTCCTTTTCCCATCAAAAGTATTTGGTGTCTCTCTCGCTCTTAGCCAGACCTGCTGCTCACTGATACATATGACATATACACAGATCACTAGAAGATGAACACTATAGAATAAGGGCAAAAGAATATTCAAAGGACTGCCTGAGTTCAGAGGACAGTCAACTTGCTGCTGAAGGCGTCAGTAAGGCTCCGTTGAGATGATAGCTTTGGAGTGAAGAGTTGAAGCAGGACTGGAATATCCATCTGCATTAAGAAGTCAGGGCATCTCAGGATCCCAGGTGGGGAACCTCAGGAACCAGAATAAAGACAGTCACATTTCCACATTGGAAGTGTATATAGGTTCCCAGGGGGTAAGAGGTGGTGGGGGAGGTAGGGATAAGGCTGGAAACTTGGGGGATGTCCTGAGGGGCTTTGAGATTGACTGCATAATTTCAAAGGTGAGCTGAAAAAAAATTCCTGTTCCAAGGTGCAATGCAAATCCAAGTTCAGTTCTGGGCAAAGGAAGTATCCAGGGCAAAGGAGACAGAAAAGGAGATTCTTGAGAAATTGAGCCCTGCTGACAGGAAGCCCCTGCCTTAGTTCAAGTAATGCTAAGTCATGAGAACAGAGTGAGGCTAAGGAGGGACTTCCCAGCCACGGGGGACAGAAATGTTCCAAGGAAGGTTCAAAGAACTATGGTAAATGGACCCTCTTCTGAAATCTTTCTGGTAATGAATACCGAGAGTTCCTCTTGTGGAGTTTAATGGCCATTGAGAAACTTTTCCAAACTTGTTAAAGCTTCAAGAATGTTTTATATTGGGGTGAAAGCCCTCATTTCCATGTTAGTGTCCCCCACTAAGAGATGCTTCTTATGGGCAAAGAGTGCGGTCACTTCCCAGATTGCTGGATGGGAACCAGGAATGACTCGGCAAGATTACTGTGAGAACTTTTGTGTAATTTCTCAGACTTTGCTTTTTAAATAACTTTGTAATTCAGGATCTGGCAATCTCTTTCTTTATCAGGGACCTACACAAACAGGAGAACCTTGGATCCTGGGGAATTGGAGCTCAGAAGCAAGTCTGGTTTCAGTTTTCCCAGGGCCAGCCCTGGTGAAAATTTGCAGTTTATTTTATTTTATTTTATTTTATTTTATTTTATTTTATTTTATTTTATCTTATTTTTTTATTTTATTTTATTTTATTTTTTGCAGTTTTAAAATAAGGAGGCCTCTCCAGGCATCACCATTCCTCTACAGCTTACCCACTGTGAGTTTCCCAAACCTACCTGACTTTGCATAGGATGCAATGAGGAGATCATCAGATTTTGCTTGGAAATTCCAGATGTTGTCCCAATTATCACTTATTATCTTGGTCATAAGGACTCCATTCACTTCTGTGGTTTCTGGTTTTATGTATTTTCCCACCAGCTGGAGATCTTTCATTTCTTCGAGGGGCATCTTTCTATGTAGGTTTAACAGACAGGTGCTTAAAAGAAAGGTCAATTCTCAAAACAGTCATTCCTGCCAAGAAAAATATTCTCTGAGGAAGTTAGGAGAGGTGTAGGTTAGGAGAAGAGAGTGAGAAGTTAGGAGAGGAGAGTAGTGGGCATTCACTACTATGCTTAATGTTAATTTAAGTGAGAGAAGTCAAAACAGGGGAGCCAGAAGCATTCTCAATAGCTTCCTTTCAGGGTATCAGGATGGTAAAGACACAAATATATTTCAGAGAAAAGCACATTGGAAGATGTGCCAGACCAGATGGGTATCGATGGGCTTGTTAGAGATAGCCTGTCTGTCTGAGGCCTGAGTGACAGGAGGGGACCAGGCCAGAAGACCACTGAGTTCACAATCCCTTGTCAAGTTTGAAGCAACCAGAGGGGCCAGAATGGAATCAGCACTTAGGCTGGCCCTCTACAACCCAACAGTGAAGTAGGCTGCGGGTGGGTTGGTGAATTTATCAATAGCTCTAGAGCTGACACAAGTCACAGAGCAGGTGGGGCAGAAATAAACTCATATTAGGGTTCCCTTTCAGCACAATGACCAGCAGAAGTTTCAGTGTGGCAGGTCTGGATTAAATAAAAGTCCCCATGTGCATCTACAGCTCTAGGGGTGACTCCCTGCCCCCAATCGCTGGCTGAAGAGAATTAGCCGCCAGCTGAGGAGGTAACCCCAATTTGCTTGGGGGAGTAGCCCCCACAGGCGTGGGATACCATAACTATTCCCTTCGCAGATAACTTTGCTTGTTTCCTGAAATCTTACATTTATTGTAGAAATGTAGCACATTAAATCAAACCACAGTATTACTAATTTTAAGAGTAATGTTGGCACATTTCGTAAGTACTTTTTATGTAGAAGCAACTTTGACATACTGGAATATCCAATAGATGAGCCTTGCAATGAGAAGTTAATGTGTTATTGAGTATTTTAGTATATAGACTTGGGATTTTAGGTTCAAAGGTTAGATGATTTTATCTAATTTAAAAAAGTTTAGGAGAATTTAAGAATCAATTCATAAGCTTAATTTTACTAGATTTGTAAGATTTAGTGAAGTAATTAGAATTTCTTTCTCTTTTTGTTATTATCAGACAACTGAGGCCTTTAAAGAGAGTAAATGCAATTTGAAATATTTATGAGAATTTTGTTAACTAGGTTAAAGAAGACTTTGTAAGTGGAAAACATTGACTCATATGCACCTGATACTCTGTGACCTACTACGGGGTGCAAGACTCTGGTTTTAATCTTAATTCCGAATTTTGCTTTCCTATCTGTAAAATGAGGGGGTCCACTCTGTAAACTCTAAGTTGCCTCTGATTTAACTGCATATCTAAATGAACATTTTCCTTAGCCGAAAGTCAAATAAAATTGTGACTATTTCATTTACAGGATGCTTTTGCTTTCTGAGACCCCTTCATTTTGAATAATTTCTATTGTTACATCTCCGAGTTTACTAATCTTTTCTTCAACAGTGTCCAGTCTGCTGTTTCTCCTGTTCAGAGTGTTGTTTGTATTTGAATTGTTTTCTTTTTTTTCATTTCCAGAAGTTTAATTGGGTCTTCTTTGTATCTTACATACCTCTTCCATCATGCTTGCCCTTTACCTTTTTTAAGATATAATTTTTATAATAACTTTTATTTTATTGTTTTTGTGGGGGGATATTTTTAAAAATTCATTTTATGTAACCAAAATAATTCACCCATTTCTCCTAATACCTTCCCCTCACGTGTGACAGCCACCATCGGTTCTCTGTATCTATGAGCCTAGTTTTAAAAATGCATATTTTTTCTAGAATCCACATATAAGAGAGATCCTATAGTATTTGTTTTTCTCTGTCACATTTACTTCAGTTAGCATAATGCCCTTGAGGTCTATCCATATTGTTGCAAATGGCAAGATTTCTTTTTCTTTTCTTTTCTTTTTTTTTTTTTTTTTAAGTAATCTCTATACCCTATGTGGGGCTCGAACTCACAACTCTGATTACAGACTGAGCCAGCCAGGTGCCCCTTATTCTTATTTTATGGCTAAATAATATTCCATTATTATTATATTCCATATATATATAAACATATATGTATATATGTATATATGGAATATATACATATATATCACAAATCCCCCCTATTTATTCATTGAAGAACACTTAGGTTATTTCCATATCTTGGCTATTATAAATAATTTTGTAGTGAATATGGGAGTGCATATATTTTTTGAATTACGTTTTCATTTTCTTCGTTAAATACACAAAAGTGGGGGCACCTGGGTGGCTCAGTCGGTTAAATACACAAAAGTGGGAGCACCTGGGTGGCTCAGTCAGTTAAGTGTCTGCCTTTGGCTCAGGTCATGATCCCAGGGTCCTGGGATTGAACCCTACACTGGGTTCCCTGCTCAGTGGGGAGCCTGCTTCTCCCTCTGCCTCTGCCAGCTGCTCCCCTAGCTTGTGCTCTCTCTCTGTCAAACGAATAAATAAAATCTTTTTAAAGTCAATAAATACACAAAAGTGGAGTTACTGGATCATATGGTAGATCAATTTTTAATATTTTGAGAAATCTCCATACGGTTTTCCACAATGGCTGTACCAATTTACCTTTCCAACCGCAGTGCACATGCTCCCTTTCCTCCATATCCTCACCATCACTTGCTGTTTGTTACTATTATTAAACATGTGAGCCTCCTTTGCTTTAAGTCTCGGTGTGACCTGCTGCCTCTGTGCGGGCCCCAAGGTGGGGGAGTTTGGGTGCATGGGCCCCTGAAGAGCTGTTTCTCAGTTTCCTACATAGTCTTGGGACATAGTCCTTGGTTTTCAAAGTTAGATGTTCTGGAGATTCATCTCTGAGGTATATGCCTTAAAAGTTGGGGTGCCTAATGTGAGGTATGGACACTTTGTTCCTTAGGGAGAAGCCCTGGGCTTTGAGTTCCCTTTCAGTTGTGGGATGTGGCGCTGAAGGTAGGATTTATAGTGAGATTTTGTTCCAACCTGTCCTACCCACTTCAATTTGGTCTTCCCATTTGCCCGATGTGTAGCTGTCACTCAGCCAATCTTTAGGGGCTTATAGAGAAATTGTTTCATTTGTAACTGTGGACTCAGTGGTTTGTGAGAGGAGGTGAGTTCAGGATCTTTCTACACTGCCATCTTGAACCAGAACGCAGTCTTTGGTGGTGATGCTAGGTATGTGGGAGGAGGGGTGTATGGGCAATCTCGGTGCCAACTTCTCAACTTTGCTGTGAACCTAAAACTGCTTTAGAAAATAGGGTCCATTAAAAAGTTAAAATGAGGGGCACCTGGGTGGCTCAATTGGTTACGTGTCTACCTTTGGCTCAGGTCATGATCTCAGAGTCCTGGGATCGAGGCCTTGGTTGGGCTCCCTGCTCAGCAGGGAGTCTGCTTCTCCCTCCCCTCTGCTGTTCCCCCCACTCATGCTCTCTCTTTTGCTCATTCTCTCTCAAATAAATAAATAAAATCTTTTTAAAAAGTTAAAATGAGTTTTCCATTCTTCCTTGTGATACATCTATTAATGTTTTGTCTAAAAATGTTTCCTATCCACCCAGAATGTTCAAGCCAACTGGATGCTTCACAGATATGTAGTCTGTTTGAGGCACACCCAGGCCTGCTGCACGTATTTTTTGCAGCACTCATGATGTGTTTAAAAATAAAGTTGACAGGTTACCAGTCTGGCAGGTTGGCTTTCATAGGGCCATGGGACATAGTGTGAACTTCAAGAAGTGACTCCAATGGTGGAAAATTCAAACAGGCCAGTGGAGCAGATGTCAGCAATTGTTGCCTGCCACACCTGTTGGTGCTACTGCTTCCTCATAAATGGAATGCCTGTTTTGCCTGAGTTCTCTTAGAAATTGTTCAGGTTTGGGTAGAAGTTTGAGATATTAAAAAATGGCATTTTTTCCAAGTGTAGAGAAATATGACTGTACCAGTGATTCCAAACATGGCCACAAGGAAGAGAAAATCTGGTCCCAATGGAGATCCTTTTTCATGTGCCATCATTCTTTCTCTCCATCATGTCCTGTGCTGGACCCACACTGGACTTACTTCCATTTCTTGAGTGGTCTTCAACCTTTCACAACCCTGCCTTTGTGTATCTATGCCCTTGCCCCTGGCTAATCAATGTCCAATTTATTCTTCTAGACACTAAAATGTAACTTCACTGTGCTTTGACCATATATTGTTACCATACAGCACATCAACCTCATACATCTCTATTTACACTTTATGCAACATGTTTTTGCAGGGAAGGAATCAGGTTATTCATGTCTCTCCGAGGAAAAAAATAGATGCCGCCTGTTTCAAGTCACATAGCACAGAGTATATAAAGAACTGATGTTTTAAGTTTGGAAAGTGTACACCTGTTATTCATCTCCTTTGTGTCAATCCACAATTCTTTGTAGAATTTTGTGAATGGAACTAGGTAGAGCCCTGAGACCAGAAATATGACTCAAGTCCCCACCTCTTCCCCCAAAGGAGACTGGTGCAGCTCCTACAACCCAGGCCTGACCCCTCCAGTGCTGCACTGGGGGGCTGGGAGGCTGCGGTTGAATGCTATTGCCAAGGATTAGCATGATATCCATGTGTCTGCACAGAGGAACACATTTCATTTATCTTGATGTCTGAGCAGAAAGCAGGCCTTTCACTAACTTCATCTGCAATCCCACAGCACTGGAGAGAATGGAGTGGCCCCCAAATATCTACATCTTAATCCCTGGAGCTTATGCATATGTCACCTTACATGGGAAAAGGGATTTTAGAGTTTAGAGTCTTGAGGTGGGGAGATTATTCCTGATGATTCAGGTGGGCCTGATATAATCACAAGGTCCTACATGAGAGAGGCAAGGGGATCAGACTCAGAAAAAGGGACTGTGATGATGGAAGCAGAGGTCATCAAAAACAGAGGCTAGGGATCCCTGGGTGGCGCAGTGGTTTAGCGCCTGCCTTTGGCCCAGGGCGTGATCCTGGAGACCCGGGATCGAATCCCACGTCGGGCTCCTGGTGCATGGAGCCTGCTTCTCCCTCTGCCTATGTCTCTGCCTCTCTCTCTCTCTCTCTCTGTGTGACTATCATAAAAAAAAAAAAAAAAAAAAGAAATCTTAAAAAAAAAAAAAACAGAGGCTGGGAGACTGTTCTAGAATAAAGGAGGCTAAAGAGAAATAACCAGATGCTTTGATTGAAACTTGATTAGATCTCGATTTAAAAACACTGTAAAACAGGGATCCCTGGGTGGCGCAGCGGTTTGGCGCCTGCCTTTGGCCCAGGGCGCGATCCTGGAGACCCGGGATCGAATCCCACATCGGGCTCCCGGTGTGGAGCCTGCTTCTCCCTCTGCCTATGTCTCTGCCTCTCTCTCTCTCTCTCTCTCTCTCTCTCTGTGTGACTATCATAAATAAATAAAGAAAAAAAAAACTGTAAAACAAGATACTCTTGAGACAGTTGGGGAACTTTGACTACAAACTGTTTAATGGTATTATGCCTAAGCAGGAGAGCATTTGAATAGCTCTGGCTGATTTATTCTCATGATTGTACTGTGAGTCAATATTCAATGAACTCTGCTCATCTATTCATTTCTCTGCTTGCATATGTTATTTGTGTTATTAACAGTCTTCAATAGCTTTACTCTATTTTGTCTGATTCAACATTTATGGAATAGAATAGCTACTAAGATTATAAAATTTGCCAATTTCTTCTTGTGTTTCTCTCAATTTTAATTCTTTATACTTTGAATCTGCTAATGAGTGCATACTAGCTCAAAAGTTTAACCTTCTGAGTAAATTTTTCCTTCTATTATTATGAAACGCCACCTTTATTTCTGATACTGCTATTTTCTTAAAGTTTTGTGTGTCTGATACCAATGGCCACTATGGTAGCTACTCTTTAGATAGTGTTTTTTCCTGGTATACATTTTCCTAGGCTTACTCATTTTATTGTTTACTGGTTTCTTTCTGCCATTAAGAAATCCAGTCTCTTAAATAGTTCTTTTTTTTTTTTCCTTCTAACATGTTTTTCTTCCCTACTTTGCAAAATAGTATTTTATCTGGTGTTCTCAAGTTTCTGGGACAATATCTAAGATTGTATTTATTCTTATTTACCTTGCCTGGAACTTGTACTTTTTGATATCAAGTATTTGTAAGTTTCATAGAGTATTTCACATATTGTCTTTCTCCCACTGTCTTTGTTCTTACCTTGTGGAACTAACTGGCTTTATGTCTGACGTTCTGATTCTGTCTTCGTATCTCTTAGCCTCTCCATATTTTCCTTTGCTCTGCTTCTCTGGCTGTAGTCTATGTGATTTCCCCAGCCCTCCCTTTTATTTTATGAATTCCCTTTCCAGTTGGAAAGAGAGTGGCAGTGTGTTATCCTGCCGGCAGCGCCATGCTTATCAAAGATGGCATGTGGGGCGGCTCAGTTTATTGAGCTGGGGGTGGTACAAATGAGTGTGTAGAGGAGGTTTCCATGATAAGCCTCTGGTCTAGGGTTTTTTTTGGCTCATGGACAGTTGTTAACTGTCTCCAGTTTGGTCAGGTCAATGGCAGCTGGATGATTTTCATGTTCAAGGCCGTCCTATTTGGGAGGGACATTGCCCAGGAACCATTGCCAAGGAAGTTACCCAGGTTTCAGTGCATACAAATGACCACACAAAGGCTATGCTTAACCACAAGGCATATGCCTTTCCTCTAATCTGGGTCACCAGCCATTTGGGCTCTCAACCTCTGACCCTACCAACCACTCTGCAGGCTCCCCATATCCCGTGTTAATCCAGGACTCCTCAGCTCCACCATTCTGGCCTTTCTTGGTTACCACTCCCACACTCCGTATTGCTCCCACATCTCCAGGTCACGAGGGAGCTGTTGCCACACTGGTCTGGGCCTACTGCAGGGCACCACACTTGTGGTAGCCCTTGCAAATACATTGTTCTGAATTGCAAATAACACTCCTAACCCAAACACTGGAAACTGGTCATGCTGCAAGGGGGGGGGGGCACCCTTTCAGCCACTGGCCCTTTGATTTCA
This sequence comes from Canis lupus baileyi, assembly GCF_048164855.1. Lineage (NCBI taxonomy): Eukaryota > Metazoa > Chordata > Mammalia > Carnivora > Canidae > Canis > Canis lupus. Next base: position 38,348,200 of record NC_132848.1, read on the forward strand.
TAGACCACTGCCTCTGTCACTGGCACTATCTGCTTCACTATTACGTGTGTAGATACATTTCCCAGCCTACTGCTGGCTACACCCACCAGGACAGATCGTTTTTCTTTCCTAAGTCCGTCCTGCCCCCATTCAGCCCTCCTTGGCACCACTGACTCAGCTCAAGGATCTCATCTTACTGCCCGTTTAACACGGCCCTAGGCTCTCCTGCAGGATGTCCAATGGAACTTTCACCTCCCCTACCACAGTAGGCCTCTGGCATTACTGAACCCCTCAGTGGTCTTTTAAAATCCCTGCTCCTTAAGTTCCAGGACAGTACATGGACTCTTAAACGGGCTTCCTTGCTGCAGTGACAATTTAAACTTTTGGCCACGTGGCTACCACTTTCCTTACATCAACTGGGCTTGCTTGGCTGTGCTGCCTGATTGCTATCAGAGGGGAATCTGCTGCCTTCATCTTATGGGAGGAGATTATTTACAAGTTTCCCAACAATTTTGAGTCCCTTACCAATTTAAAATGTCAATCATGGGGCACCTGGGTGGCTCAGTCGTTAAGCACTCTGCTCTTGATTGAGGCTCAGGTCATGATTTCAGAGTCGTGAGATTGAGTCCTGCCTCAGGCTCTGTGCTCAGTGTGGACTCTGCTGGAGATTCTCTCTCCCTATCCCATTGCTCCTCCCCCTGCTTGTGTATGCTCTCTAGCTCTGTCTCAAAATAAATAAATAAAAAATAATAAAATAAAATAAAATGTACATCATCTCTCCTTCCAATATTCATTAGTGACCCAATGGGGGATACCTGGTTAGTGATCACCCCCTGGTTATAGACAGTCCTGGCCCATTAGAAAAACGAAGACCCCTCTGCTGCTGGACCACACCTACCCACTTGATATGCAAATTCCAGCTGAAATTCCAAAGTGTAGTGGCCTTAGTGGATGGCTCATTCCTCCTAATCACACCTCCCCATAGGAAGTGGAGACAGTTGCACCCAGAGCAACCAACAGAAGAGTGTGGATCCTTAAAAGGGGGAAAGAGGCCCTCAGGTTGGCTGACACCAGCAACATTAGAAGATGGCAGTGTGGTGCAACAGTCACAATAGTTGGCCCTACTCCACCTTGGAGGAGGCCACCAGTGGGTTGCCAACCCACAACAGCCCCAGAGTAAATCTCCACATGGGGCAGTCAGTGTGTAGGCTTGAAAACTATAAAATGCAAATGTTCACTGCTGCCTCTTGTACTGTGCCGTCTGGGTGGTGGTGCTTCTCCTGTCCCTGGAAAAGCTGAAACAGCACAGCCACTCGTTTGCAATTGCACCCAGGGTTGGGGCATGGCTAGTGTTTGAAGTCAGCCCTTCAGGGTTTGAGCCTGAGATGACACCAGATGTGGATACTAGCTGATGAGTCAAGCTTTCTCTCTCACATTTAAGGGACCCCTGGCACAAATGCTTAAAGGCCACCAGCCCTGCCCGATTTGGTCACGAGCATCCTGGCCTCCAGAAACAGGCCATTACACTGCCCTAATTTCAATCCTAATTGGCTGATAGGTTTATGCAGTTCAGATGCATCTCTGGTACTACCAACCAGGCCACTCCTTAAACTGCTGGGAGCATATCACACAATTTTCTTTAGATCAAGGCTATCCAGGTGCTTCAAATGGTTCTGTTCAATGATAGACTCATGCCTTGGAAGAGAGTACTATTCAGTCATTTGTGAGGTGCATCTCTGGGGGCCCCCAAACTTTACTGAGAATTTGTGATACCAGTAAATGCTCCTGGCAGTGCAAGCAAACCTTAATCAGGGCATCTTGAATCCATGAGACCTTTTGGCCTCTCAGTGCCCCTCCTGAGTCACCCTCCTCTGGGATGGTTCCTTCATCTGTGGCAATGCTGGAGATGATGACACCCAGGCCCATGATGGCATGGCAATCTGAGACATGACCACATGGACAGCGAGGATTCAAGATGTGGCAGTGTCCTCACCCATGACACAGCCTCATCTTGAATGGTACCTCTGGGACCTTTGCCTGTAGCAGAGATGGCACCCAGCAATGCATGACAGCTGATGATGGTGAACACTCTCCAGCTTGGTTGTGAACTGAACTCTTACTTATCATAATTCCCTGCTGGTAACCCCCTTGAGTGGTGTTTTCCAGAGCTAGCTATGTTTACCCCAAGCCTCCTTGCTTGCCGCTTGACTGTGAGGCAGGCTCCTCTCTACTGTGACTTTAAGCTTTAGAAAGCCAGGTATGTGTCCAGTTTTATAACCTTGTGCCCCCCCACCCCCGCCCCCAAAACCCTTTACTCAATGGCTTACTCTCACCACTCTTGTTAGATTGGTCCTCATCATGCATCCTACTAGGAGTTAGTGAATTTAATTTCTGTTGAGAGGACCCTTCCCTGGCTGCAGATACCACCACCACCACAGCACCTTTACAGGATCAAAGCTGCAGAGTCACCTTCCTACACACCCCAAGGGGACCCTTCCCCATCAGTCACCATACAGGGCTCCATGATCTTCCTGTGAAGCCTCTAATCATCTTGTTCGTTAGTCACTCCTTAGTGATTTCTTAGTACAGACGGTTGGCTTTAGATTCCTTATCGACACAGCAAGAAGGTGTATGTGCTATAAAGACTACCACGTGCTGCATATATATATATCGATGATTCTGGACAAATTCAGACAACTCAACGGTTACAAGTATTCCATAATCTCACCCTAGTTATCAAATCTACTTTAACCTTATCCAAAGACTCTGACTTATTTTGTTGGCTGGACTTCAATAAATGAAGGGAATGGTGTGACAGGATTTCAAACTGTGGTTTGTTCAATGATACTACTGATTGACATTTATGCTTTGCTCACATGTTTCATATACTGGGTGACCAATCCCTCCCTTTTAGTGGCTTTTATTTTTTTTTTATTTTTATTTTTTTAGTGGCTTTTATTATCTCTGCTGCCTGGGCAGTGCCCATGATTTTCCATAAAGACTAATGCCAAGGGATCGCGGGGTCAGTTGCAATGAGAAAACAGCTATTTTGATTTGCTGCCTAGGCATTTTACAGTATGACAGCCCTGCTCACACCCAAGATCTAGAATTCAGACTAGGACCTGAGTTTAGGATTGGCACCATAATTTCCTGCTTCATTTCCCCCAGGCATCTTCTAAAATAACTACTTAGAGTTAAGCCCACAACCAGTGACCTCCATCTCGACCTCCTTGTAATTAGGAGGTGCTTGCTCCCCTGCTCTCAATCCACTGCTTGCTGGTGACCTGGGCCTGAAGACTGCCCTTCCCCCAGCTCATTGCAACACCTCCCTTCTGGGATCTCTAAATAATAAGTCTTGTGGCTTTACTCTCTTTGTTTGGGTGCATTGAAACTGGATCTTTAATCAAAATGACTCCAAAGTTTTCACTTGCCCAAAGAGGGAGCTCAGATGTTGAGGAAGGTACCTGTTGCCCCTGTGTGGGTGGCTTGCACCTCTTCATTCAGCAGGTTATAGCTCAATACACTTGCTCTGCCTTCTCAGCGCAATTTACAATCAGTAACACTTTATATGTGGGACTTCTTTAGCTCTATTTGGAAGGTAAGTTCCTCCAGGAAACATTTTTGTTTGCTTTGCTGGGCTGTGTGTCTGCTTTTTAAGCATTTCAGCTGATCTCTATGGAAGAATACAGCTAACAAATGTAAAAGAAATGATAGATCTAAAGACAGCACCAGTGGAAGTTGAACACCACTGGATACAATGTTGAGAGAAATGGGATAGTCACACAGTTTCGAAGCATCCAGTCACAGCAAATTACAGAGGGGAAGATGCTTTCTAATGAAGAGACCTGGAGGGGAGTCACCTCTACCAACTGTCAGTTAGCGACCCTGACAGCAGGATGACCTGCATTATATGCCAGCTGTGATGCAGCAAGATGTCAGAAGCAGGACGTGGGGCATTTTCTGGTAATAATGTTTGAACTTCCATTTGATCATGAAGAAATGATTGGATACAACCACAATGGGGATGTTCTGTGAGACAACTAGCCTGAGTTCTTCAAACCAATCAACATTAGGGAAATATATAGCAAAAGAAAGAAAATGTTTGGGCCAGGGGTACTGTCCCAGGCTGTAAGAGACGAAAGAGACGGAACAAAATGTAATGCAAGGAACTTCACTGAATTCTGAATAGGGCAAAAAGCAGCTTTAGAGGACATTCTTGGGTCAGTTGGGAAATTTGCACAGACTGTACGTCCAGCAGTGTTATGATGAGAGAGGAGAACGTCCTCATTTTAGGAAATATCAGCTGAAGTACGTTGGGGTGGGGTGGGGAGTGTAACAGTGACCTCAACTTACATTCTGATGTTTCTTTAAAATAATATATACATTAGTTCGTATATATACACAGTGTGTATGTACACAGATACATGTATGTAGGGGGGCTGGGGAAGGTGCAGCATAATCTTACTAGGTCATCTAGGGGAACATTTACAGGTATTCTTTGCACTATTTAAAAAATTTCTATGTAGTTTAAAATTTTTTTAAATAAAAATATTGGAGGAAAACAAAAGTCTCACTTGTTTTTCTGACATCTAGATACTGTGAGTGTGGGCTTCTAACATGGGTGATGACCAGCTGGTGATTTTTTCATGAGTGGGGAGATTTCTCCCCCCTCCCCGGTCCCCAGGCCAAGATGAGGAGGTCCCTTGCCTCCCGTCTTCTCAGGATGAGCTTTTCCTGAAGTTCTGCCTCTTGCCAGGCTCCCCTTCCTGCAGGGCGCTGGGCTTCCTTTCCTAGCCCCTCTCCCTGGCTGTCAGAGCCAGAGCTCAGCATCAGACACCTTCCCCCCACCACCCCGATCCTCCTGGGGAGCGTTCAGGGTTGTGGATTTTTACTTGAAGTTTTGCTGGCTTCACAATACATTTTAAAAGATATATTTAAAAAACATTTTGTCTAGCTTTTAAAAAAGATGTTCTGCTGCTAAAGGCCTGTTTGGGGTATTTACTTCTCTAAACATACAAGTCTCTTCGGCTGTGCCCAACCTATACTCTAAGGTATTGATGGCTTTCTATTCTTATTACCTGAAGTTCTAAGCAATCTTCATATGCTGTCTGTGCTTTCTGCTGGTTCTTTCTAAGTGAGGGTGTAATTTTGCGTCTGAGATCATTTTCTGTGGGGACATGTGTCCGAGTCTTCTCTGGTCTGGTTGAGGTTTTGGTTGTGTTCCTGCCAGGTGGCCCAGTGGTATTACTAATTTGTGATTGGTTTTTCTATTAAGTTATTGTGTTGGGGGTTCCTGAGCCAAGTGGGTCATGTAATTTGATCTGTAGCACAGATTCATAGTTATAAATTCTGAGGGGACACTTCTTTTTCATCCACAACCCAGAATGACATAGTTAAATTTCTTCACTATTTCCTAGTACTGAGACCAGTTTTCTCCAGAGTGCTCTGAGGGACCCAAGTTCACAATGGAACTGTGTCCAGGCTCTCACAGGTCTCCACTCCTGACCTTCACAGGCATTAACGTGAGATGGGCATTTGACCCAGCACACCCAGCGCCAGTACTCTGCTACACCAAACCTTTTTTCCTGGGCACCTTTTTCTTCCTTCATACTCAGCTCCACATTTAATAGAATGTTTGCTGTATGTAATGGAGTTTCTTGGTGTTTGCATTGGCAGGAGTTTCAAGTAAATTTGTCTGTTTTGTTATTGGAACAGAAAGTTCCTTAATCTATTATTTTTGGTTTAGGTAAAAACAAACAAACAAACAAACAAACAAACAAAAAACCCAAACAAACACCAACAAAACCTGTAATTCTGTAAACAGGCAGAAAGCACCTCCCTGAGCACATGTTTAAACTTTTTAAAAGTCTTACATTGAGTCAAACAAAACCCACATTTATTTAAAAATAAAATTCTTTCCTGAATTAAAGGTCATCTAAACACATTAAGTTTGGTGAAAACAATTTCCATGGCATACAAAAACAAACTTTGCCTTGGAAGTCTATAAACAAACTCATTTCAACTTCCCAGTCCAGGAAACATTCTATTCATTTTGGTGCCTCTAGTGCTGGTCTGATAACTGGCACAGGGTGAGAGCCTGATTTTTATTCTTGTCATTAAATGACTTTGAAATTGTTTATCCACCCATCAAACAGGAAGAATCATCTTTTTCTTCTCGAATCACAGCTTGCCTTCTGCCCACCCCTAACCCCAACTGTACATCATCATTACTGCTACTTACAGACAAAGTCCCAGCCTATAGATTTCCTTGTGGGAAAAGGGAATTGGCATGGGGTCAGCTCTTCTGTACACGGTGAAGGTGGAACTTTCATCCTGGTTCCCAAGGGAATTTCAGATCCTTTGGATACAACCTTGATCACAGCTAAGGCAATGAAGGTTTGCGTGTGACAAGATTTGCCCAGGACACTAGCCTTTGAGTGCCCCGACAGACCTCTGGGGCTGGTGCTCTGTCCTGGTGGAATGTGAATGTGTTCTGCTGGGCCAGGGATGCATCTTGCTTCCCTATGCATCTATTTTACTACATCCTCACACACTTTTGTGGGGCTCCAACGCAGGGTGAAGGGCTCAGGAGCCCACACTGCCCTGTAGAGCAGCTTTCAGGAGGTTACGGGGCGGGGGGCAGGTCCCTCTAGGACACTATGAGTGCCCACTTGAGGGAGAGGTTCAGCTCTGGAAGGTGACAGGGTAATCTGCTGACTTAATCATGCTGGGCACACAGGGATTGTCCTCACCACCCAAGTTCTGGCATCTTGGGGTGGGGGTGGGAAGCTTCAGTAACAGGTCAACTGAAGTAAAGGGTGAAACTTTCAGAGAACCTCTGAGCCTGGTTTATGCAAGATATAGGTAATATAAAATGCCTTGTACAACCTCCGACTCCTGTTTCTCCTGTGGCTTTGGAATGTCGCGACTACCTGGGCAGAAGTTCCTCTATGCCTGGGACTCTCCTTCTGCCCATTGCCCTTCCAGTCTCCTGATAAAGAACTTTCTGGGCCTTCTGTGATTCCAGAAGGTCAGAGCAAAGTGTCTGCAGTTGCCTGGGCTGAACCTTTTTTTCAGAACAACTTGCAGTGAACCTGATTTTTTTTTTTTCAAAACAACTTGCAGTGAGCAAGCAGGGAAATCTGGCTCAAGGATGATACTCTTGGCAGAGAACCTGGGATCTGACTGTCCTTGGTTGGTCTGACCCCTGTTTTAGGATGGCCACAGTTGGGCAGCCCAGGTGGCTTAGCAGTTTAGTGCCGCCTTCAGCCTGGAGTGTGATCCTGGAGACCTGGGATCGTCGGGCTCCTTGCATGGAGCCTGCTTCTCCCTCTGCCTGTGTCTCTGCCTCTCTCTCTCTGTCTCCGTGTCTCTCATTTTTTTTTTTTTTTTTTAAAGGATGGCCACAGTTATCTGACAGACTCAGATTGGAAGCCTTACTCCATGGAGGTGGAGCAGTAGTGTCTCCCACCTGGAGGAGGCAAAGGACCTAGCAATAGTATGCTCAGGGGGAATTTAACTTAACTTTGAGGAAAGAGTTATACTTTAATTCAGTAAGGCCACCATATGATCAATGGACAGAGGCCTTGGGAATATGGGACTAAAATTGTTTTCTCCTTCAGATCTTTGAAAAACATATTTTTCCTTTTTTTTTTAAATTTTTTTATTTATTTATGATAGTTACAGAGAGAGAGAGAGAGGCAGAGACACAGGCAGAGGGAGAAGCAGGCTCCATGCACCGGGAGCCCGATGTGGGATTCGATCCCGGGTCTCCAGGATCGCGCCCTGGGCCAAAGGCAGGCGCCAAAATGCTGTGCCACCCAGGGATCCCCTATTTTTCCTTTATGAGCTTAAGAGACTTTTTTCCCATCTTCCCGACCTTGCTCTCTGTTCTAGAGGGAAACTAATCTGGTGATTTCATATAAGGACTTTCAGGAAATACTCACAAGATTCCAGCTGAGTAGTTTAATGAGACCTTGATCTTTCCTTTCTGTTTGCTTTAGGTGTTTTCTCCAGGATGCTTTGTGATTTCAAAGCTTCAGAAGTGTGCCACAGATCAGGAGGGCCGGTGGAGCAGGACTTACATTGATCCTGTGCCTTGGTTCCCTTGATATAGGATCTGCTTAAGGTAGGTCAAGGATCAGGCTATATCTATGCTTCACAATGGAAAGAGGTGGTGAAGGAAATAACCAATGAAAGCTCTGGTGATTATCTCCAGCAGATCTCACTGACAACACAGACCTTTGGTTCCAAACTGTTTTTGCTTTGTGACTATACATTTTCTGACACTGGCAAACTATTTTGGAATTGCAAATTTGGAATTATAAGGAGGAGTAATTTTGTGGCATGCACAGTGTCACTTTTCCTCCTGTACTTGTAGTGTACTTTGAGAACTGATGAAGGAATTCTTTCCAATGAACTCTGATGTGTCCTCAGAATCCTCCTTAAACAATGTTCCAAAGAGTCACTTCCATTACTTGCCATTGATAGTAGTAGGCTAAAAGATGAAACCTATTTGCCATCCCTGGTTTATAGTGTACATAATGCTCTGATAGGATATGCCAAAAGTTAAAAATGCAGTGGATTTTCTTTGTTTAGAATTCCATTCATTGATAATTGCAAACTAAGCATTTTTATTTTGTTTTGTTTGTTTCATTGGACTCCCTGGGTGCCTCACACAATTCTATAGTCATAAAATATCCTTCTGGACACACTGCAGGGTTATCTTACACATTTAAAAAAATCTCTTTGCTTTTATTTACTTCACAAAGTGATAGCTACATTTGTTTCTGATTTTATTTCACTCAGTTTAAATTGCATTTTTTCTGATATTTTCAAAACTTAATATTTGCCCACTTACAGAAATTACCGTGTAAGGAAACTGAACCCCCAAATGAATTAAGTCAAACAATAAGGAGCTAACACTTATTAAAGGATAATATATATTAGGCTCAATTTCGAAGTGCTTTACTTGTATTATTATAATTTTAAAGTTCTGACCATAATCATGCCAGAGAGATACTATCGTTTTTCCTATTTTACAGATAAGGAACCTAAGTCTAACAGAGCTTAAATAACCCCCCAGAATCCTATCTTTGGCCAGGAAGTTGAGGTTCAAAGCTTCTTGGTCACTATACTGTTCTTACCACAGTGGAAAGAGAAGTTTCAAGTGTAAAGGTGATCATTACAGTTCAGTGCCAAGATGCTCACATTGAACAGACAGAATGGGATATATTAGATCCATTGAATTCTCCACATTTTCAAGCAATGACTTTATGTTATAAAATTAGATTAGATTATGAAATTAGAGTGGTAAACATAACTGTCTAAATAAACCATACTTTAAGGTTCTATATGTTAAACCAATTATCTTACCTACTAAGATAGGTAAGCCAAGTGTTTACTGAAGATCCTTGCTCTGAACTATAAAACTAAATTCTAATATACTATATATTTGATTTCAGTTTATGAAATCTGTTTCTGTTTGTTCTGGGGAGAAAAGAGTGAGACGGTAGAAATCATATACCTCTCTTTACAAGGATTGGCAATTTCTGGAAATTTTATGTTCTGAACTTTCAACAACACTGTTAATATTCATCAACTCTTGAGGCCCACACCCAGAACTTAAATCACAGTTATCTGGATGATGTGTTCAATTGTGAACCACAAATAAAACTTAATAATTGCTTCTGCTACCCATGTAGAAATGCCTCAGGACTTCTAACTGAACTAGCCAATGGGAAGGATGGCAGAATGAATCCTCAGGGAGAAGTGACCAGCGAAGGCTGGACTGCTGTTCACATCTGGACTATAATAATTTAAATAGTAAGTGGGTTTGTGGGTACCATGTAGGGAAATACAGAGTATAGGAACTTAGATAGTTCAGAACTAGAAAACTATGGAGTCTTTTGTCTGAACTCTTAGGTAGATAAATGGTCCTTATTTGTCCATCCATGCATCGATCCATTGTCCAACAGATAGTTACTAAATAACTTCCATATGCTAGGCATCTCCTGAATGCGATGAAGCTTCACATCTGGTACAGGGAGACAGATAACAACAAAATGATAAACAAGATTGTAGCAGGTGCTATGCTATGAAGAAATAAGAAAAGCCATGATAAAGAGCAATGAGGTCATGACATGATAAAGAGCTGAGAGTCATGGAAGTGCTCTTGGAGGTGGTGGAATTCAGGCGGGAAGGAAGCCAGGCTAGCCAAGAGCCTTGACAAGGGAATAGCAGGCCGACAGAGCAGCAGGTCCTAAGACTCAGGGCATTACCTGCTTCTGAGCCAATAGAAGGCTCCAGTGTACTGACCTGGGGCAAGATCAAAAAGTAGATGGTGATCAGGTTAAGCAGATTTTGGGACTGAAAGCAAGTGTGGGTTTTATTCTAAATTAAGAGGACCCCTTTGAAGGGTTTGAGTCCCTTGCTAAAAACCAGAGCTGTGATTTACACCAGACAGGGAGCACACTGACTGCTGTTGGAAAATGGTTGGTAGGACACAGGAATGCCAAAGAGGAAGAGAATTTCAGAAACTCTTCTGCAGTCACATAATTACTTATTGGAATTTGTTCAGCTTTGGAATAATGTTACAAAGGCGTTCACTTTATAGACTCATTCTGGAGTATAGGTTTTGGCAACAGTTATGGGAACATGTACTCTGGTTAATGCTATTACAGACCTGTGGCATCCATGGGGAAAAAAACCAGTCACAGATCCCAGCTGCCTTACCTGTTGGCACCTTTTTAGTGAACACACCTGTTGGGGTGTATTGACTTACTATTTGGACACCTGAATTAATTTCTGTCCACAAAAGAAGCATTTTCATAGAAAGTTAGACTCACTAGTTACTTGTGAGATATCACATGATTTCATCATTGGTGGGCTTAAAAACAAGAGGATTAAAGAATTATTTACCTGATTATGAGGAAGTAGAGGGCATGTTGGAGCCTGTGAACACATTTGATCTGTGGATAATGGGCTTGTCCTGGCTGCCCACTGACTTCTTCCTTCCTTCCAGGTGAAGAAGAAAAATGCAGTTGAGTGAAACTCAACTTTCAGAAAGGGATAGGACTATAATTTTAGGTAAGTTTGTATTTGAGACCAAAATGAAACAAAACAAAAAATTTTAGGGGAGAAAAGTAAACTTTTCTAGTGATGGAGTCCCACGCCCGGGAAACTTACTACCTCAATGTGTATTTCTTTAATAGATTCTTCTTTAATTAATGAACTTCCTGAGATAGGGGCCATGACCCATCTGCATGTCCCCAGAGTCTGTTCTTTGTCCTGGTTGGGATAGGAGGTCACAGGACAGTGTATAGAGAGGGAGTTAGTTGAGATGGGTCCTGAAGGTGTTCTACGGGATGTTGGTATTTTAAATATTTTATTTATCTATTCATGAGAGACATATACAGAGAGAGGCAGAGACACAGGCAGAGGGAGAAGCAGGTTCCTCTCAAGGAGCCTGATGTGGGACTTGATCCAGCAACTGGGGATCCCACCCTGGGCCAAAGGCCGGCCCAACCGCTGAGCCAGCTAGGCATGCTGGGGCGTTGGTATTTTCAGAGAATTCACGTCTCCTTAAGGGAAGACTCATGATTGCCAAGTTAGGAGGCTGGGTGGGGCAAAAGCATGTGAATCTCGCTCCGGAGTTGAACTGGAACCAAATCAGGCTTGGCTGCTTGGAAACTCATGACTGACATGGAGACTTTTCCCAGCAAAGCTATAGTTAGGACTTTTTCCTAACCAAGTAGGAAAATGAGTGCAACTAGTCTCTCCTGAGTGGCTTGGAGTGTCTGGCCCTCAGCTTGTAACCATTCTTGGAACGTGTAGCTGGGAACTAGTCAGCTCAAAAGAGAGTCTAGAAAGAAATTCAGACACATTTGTTAAAGGTCAAGAGAAAATGATACTTCCATTGCAATCTTTAGCAAGTTACAGTTGCCTTTGCCTGGACTACCTCCCAACTTAGCTTTTGGCCAGGATCTTGTTATGAGTTGAATTGTGTTTCCCTAAATTCTTATCTTGAAGTCCTAAACCTTAGTATTTCAGAATGTATATTTGGAGATGAGGTCTTTGAGTAGTTAAAGTGAAGTCGTTAGGGTGGACTCTAATCTAGTCTGACTCATGTCCTTATAAGAGGGTTGATTAGGGCAGAGAGCACACGGAGAGACCATGTGAGGACACAGCAAGATGGCAGCAATTTGTAAGCCAAGGAGAGACGCCTCAGGAGAAACCAAACCTGGCAACACCTTGATCTTGGATTTCTAACCTCCAGAACTATGAGAAGATAAATTCTGTTGTTTGAATCACTCAGTCTATGGTATTTTGTGTATCAGCCCAGCAAGCTACTATGGATATTCCTCAAGACTCAGCTGAAGCTTCTCACCTCCTTGGTGGGAAGCTTGACCTGTGGTGGTCCTCCTTGACCTCTGTCCCCTGCTCTACACTGTTTTTTGCCCCTCTCCTCAGGTGACTGTATAATCTATCACCTAGTGGAGTAAAGGGTTTAATTTTAGCAATTCTCACAGGATAATGGATTTAAACTTGTTGTTTCCTGGGTGAACAGGAGATGTAGGGTCATCCCTTGATCTGAACCTCCATGACACTTCGTGATATAATGTTGTCAGTAAATCTCTGAATGAGCATCTCTCTCACCAAAAAGATCATAAGCTTCTCAAAAGCAGAGATGTGACTTGATGACTCTGTGTCCCCAGTCACTGAACAGTGCCTGGCACATTGTAGCCAATCTGTATGTATTTACTGAATGAATAACTACATTTATATAGAAACTTGATGGCTTGGGACACCTGGATGGCTCAGCGGTTGAGCATCTGCCTTTAGCTCAGGTCGTGATCCCAGGGTCCTGGGACTGAGTCCCACATCAGGCTCCCTGGAGGGAGCCTACTTCTCTCTCTGCCTATGTCTCTTCCTCTCTGTGTGTGTCTCTCATGAATAAGTAAATTTTTTTTTTTTTTTAAAGAAACCTGATGGCTTGATGGGCTTAAAACTAATGGTATTTATTCAGTTCAAAAAAATCTCTAAAGTATAGGAAGAAAATCAAAGTTAACATAATTCCATGACCTATTAACTTGTTAACATTAATTCAAAACTGAAAGTAAGAAAAAATTTAAAAACACAAAGGCATGGGGCAGCCCCAGTGGCTCAGCGGTTTAGCGCCGCCTTCAGCCCAGGGCTTGATCCTGGAGACCCGGATCGGGTCCCACGTCAGGCTCCCTGCATGGAGCCTGCTTCTCCCTCTGCCTGTGTCTCTGCTTTTCTCTCTGTCTCTCTCTGTCTCTCTCTGTGTCTCTCATGAATAAATAAATAAAATATTTAAAAACAAAAACAAAAAAACACAAAGACAAGATAGGTTGGAAAGTAGTCTTTCTTCCCTCTGTTTCTACTCTCAGCTCTTTTTTCCAAAGGTAAACAATTGTCAATGTTTTCTAATGTATCTTTCCAATAAAAGGTTACACAAATATGTGTGTAGGTGTACTATCTATTTTTTATCCTTTATCTATCAATCACCTCTGTTTTATTTCTCTATTTTATCTTGTTTATCCAGAAGAGATCATCCTAAACACACTGCTCTGTACTTTGCTTTTTAAAACAATTTTATTTATTAGGGGGGAGGGGCAGAGGGAGAGGGAGAGAGAATCTCCAGCACACTCCCCACTGAGCATGGAACCCAACCTGGAGCTTGACCTCATGACTCTGAGGTCATGACCTGAGCCAAAATCAAAAGTCAGACCCTTAACTGACTGAGTCCCTCAGGTGCCCCTGTATCTTGCTTTTCTAAGCTTAGTAAAGCTCATGTAGCTTTTGATTTGAGTGCCTACAGATGTTCCTTCTCATTCACTCTTTTGCGTGACTACTCTATTCCATTGGAAAGATACACTTATAGTTTATTTAAGCAGTCCCCTAGGCTGTAGAGAGTTTTTCTGGACATACGTTTTGGAAAGTTTCATGATCAGATCTGCACTGCAAAATTGTAGGGCAGGGAAATGTACATTTAAAGTTTTGATAGATACAGTCAAATTTCCTCCAAGAAAAGAAGTACACTCCCACTACAGGATGAGCATCTATCTGCTTCCTCATACCCCTTCTGCACTGGGTATTCTCCAACATTGTGATATTTATTAGTTTATGAGGAGAAACGTACCCTGTTTGAATAGAAGCCATTTACATATAAGAAACCAAATATTTGCACATGTATTTCAATACCCCAGTTATCATTTGTCTTTTAACTTTGTGGCCTGTTTCTCTGGTAGTTAATGTATATAAATATATCCATACTTAAATTTGTCAATATTTTCCTTTATGGCTTCTGGGTTTTGTGCTCTGCTTTGCAAGAGCTTCTTTATTCTGAGATTCAAAGTAATTCTTTAATTTCTTTTTGCTTTTAAATCATTGATTCATTAGGAATCTATTCATTTTATTTTATTTAAAAAATTTTTTTTAAAGATTATTTATTTATTTGAGAGAGAGAGAGAGAGCATGAGCATGCACAAGCAGGGTGAGCTGCAGGCAGAGGGAGAGGGAGAAGCAGGCTCCCTGCTGAACAGGGAGCCTGATATGGGGCTCAAACCCAGGACCCTGGGATTATAACCTGAGCTGAAGGCAGATGCTTAACCAACTGAGCACTGGTTAAGCAAATGCTTAACCAACTGAGCCACCCAGCTCCCCCTGGAATCTATTCATTTAATGGGAAGACTTTGGTAAGATGTCAGCCTTATTTGGTTCAAGTGTTAGCCCCTGATTTTTTTAAATTTAAATTCAAGTTAGTTAACATATACTTCATTACTTCCTTCAGGGTAGAGTTCAGTGAGTTCAGTGACTCATGTATATAACACACAGAGCTCACCACATCAAGTGCTCTCCCTAATGCCTCTAATTCAGACACCCCATTCCACTGCTAACCTCCCCACAGTAACCCTCAGTTTATTCCCTATAGTTAAGAGTCTTTTATTGTTTGCCTCCCTCTCCATTTTTATCTTATTTTATATTCCTTCCTTTCCCCTATGTTCAAATATTTTGTTATTTAAATTCCACTATGAATGAAGTCATATAGTATTTGGTTTTCTCTAACTGACTTACTTTGCTTGGCATTAAACCCTCTAGTTCCATCCATGTCATTGCAGATGGCAAGATTTCATTCTTTTTGATGGCTGAGTGATATTCCGTTGCACATATATACCACTTCTTCTTTATCCATTCATCTGTCCCTGGGCTTCTGGGCTTTTTCCATATTTTAGCCATTGTGTGCATTGATGCTATAAGCATTGGGGTGCATGTTCCCCTTCAAATCACTCTTTTTGTATTCTGTGGAATAAATACCTGTGCAATTGCTGGGTCCTAGGGTAGCTCTATTTTTGACTTCTAGAGGACCCTCCATATTGTTTTCCAGAGTGGCTGCACCAGTTTGCATTCCCACCAACAGTGTAAGAGGGTTCCCCTTTCTCTACATCCTAGTCAACATCTGCTGTTTCCTGAATTGTTAATTTTAGCTATTCCGATATGTGTGAGATGGTATCTCATTGTGGTTTTGATTTGTATTTTCCTGATGATGAGCAATGCTTCAAATGCATTGTGGAGCATTTTTTCATTTGTCTGTCAGCCATTTGTATGTCTTTTTTGGAGAAATGTCAGTTCATGTCTTCTGCCCGTTTCTTGACTGGATTTTTTGTTGTTTGGGTGGTAAGTTTCATAAGTTCTTTATAGATTTTCGATACTAGCCTTTTATCTGATATGACATTTGCAAAAATCTTCTCCCATTCTGTGTGTTGTCTGTTAGCTTTGTCGATTGTTTCCTTTGCCATGCAAAAGTTTTTTATTCAGATTAAGTCCCAATAGTTCATTTTTGTTTTTTTTCCTTTGCCTCTGGACACATGTCTAGCAAGGAGCTGCTGTAGCTGAGGTCCAAGAGGTCGTTGCCTGTGTTCTCTAGGATTTTGATGGATTCCTGTCTCACAGGTCTTTCATCTATTTTGAATTTATTTTTGTGTATGCAGTAAGGAAATGGTCCAGTTTCATCTTCTCATGTAGCTGAACAGTTGTCCCAATACCATTTGTTGAAGAGACTGTCTTTTTTCAGTTGGATATTCTTTCCTATTTTGTCAAAGATTAGTTGACCATAGAATTGAGGGTCCATTTCTGGGTTCTCTTCCATTGATCAATGTGTCTGTTTTTGTGTCAGTGCCGTACTGTCTTGAGGATTATAGCTTTGTAGTAGAGCTTGCAGTCTGCAATTGTGATGCCTCCATCTTTGGTTTTCTTTTTCAACATAACTGGCTATTAAGGATCTTTTCTGGTTTATACAAATTTCTGAATTCTTTGTTCCAGCTCTGTGAAAAATGCTAGTGTTATTTTGGTAGGGATAGCATTGAATGTACATGTAGACTGCTTTGGATAGCATAGATTTTTTTAAAAAGATTTATTTATTTATGAGAGAGAGAGAGAGAGAGAGAGAGAGAGAGACAGGCAGAGGGAGAAGCAGGCTCCATGCAGGGAGCCTGATGTGGGACTTGATTCTGAGTCTCCAGGATCATGCCCTGGGCTGAAGGCAGCACTAAACCGCTGAGCCACCCAGGCTTCCCTAGCATAGACATTTTAACAATATTTGTTCTTCCAATCCATGAGCATGGAATATTTTTTCATCTCTCTGGGTCTCCCTCAGTTTCTTTCATAAGTGTTCTACAGTTTTCAGAGTATATATCTTTTACCTCTTTGGTTAGGTTTATTCCTAGATATTACATGGTTTTTGGTGTAGTTGTAAATGGGATCAATTCCTTGATTTCTCTTTCTTTTATCTCATTGTTAGTGTATAAAATGCAACTGATTTTTATGTGTTGATTTTATATCCTGTGACATTGCTGAATTGCTGTATGAGTTCTAACAATTTTGGGGTGGAGTCTTTGGAGTTTTCTACCTAGAGTATCATGTCTTCTATGAAGAGTGAAAGTTGACTTATTTGCTGATTTGGATTCTTTTTATTTCTTGTTGTTTTCTGATTGCTGAGGCCAGGACTTCCAGTACTATGTTGAATAACAGTGGTGAGAGTGGACATCCCTGTTGTGTTCCTAACCTTAGAGGAAAAGCTCTAAACTTTTTCTCCATTGAAGATGATATTAGCTGTGGGTTTTTCATAGATGGCTTTTATGATATTGAGATATGTTCCCTTTACTTATACATTGTGGAGGGTTTTAATCCAGAAAGGACACTATTTTGTCAAATGCTTTTTCTACATCTATTAAGAAGATCATATGATTCTTATCCTTTCTTTTATTAATGTGGTGTAGCATATTGATTGATTTGTAGATGTTGAACCGTCCCTGCAGCCGAGGAATAAATCCCACTTGGTCATGGTGAATAATCCTTTAATGTACTCCTGGATCCTATTGGCTAGTATCTTGGTGAGAATTTGGTATCCATGTTCATCAGGGATATTATTCTGTAATTTTTTTGATGGTATCTTGTCCAGTTTGGGATCAAGGTAATGCTGGTCTCATAGAAAGAGTTTAGAAGTTTTTCTTCCATTTCTATTTTTTGTTTTCTAAATTAATTAATTAATTAATTAATTTTCTTATATTTGTTTTTATTTAAGTTCAGTTGGCCAATATATAGTATAACATCCAGTGCTCATCCCATCAAATGCCCTCCTCAGTGTCCATCACCCAGTTACCCAACCCCCATGCACTTCCCCTTCTGCAACCCTTTGTTTATTTCCCAGAGTTAGGAGTCCCTCATGGTTTGTCTCCCTCTCTAATTTTTCCCAGTAGGTTCCCATCCTTTCCCTTATAATCCCTTTCATTATTTCTTATATTCCCCATATGAGTGAAACCACACGATGATTGTCCTTCTCTGATTGACTTACTTCACTCAGCATAGTACCCTCCAGTTCCATCCATGTCGAAGCAAATGGTGGGCCTTTGTCCTTTCTAATGGCTGAGTAATATTCCATTGTATATATAGACCATCTCTTCTTTATCCATTCATCTGTTGAAGGACTTTGAGGCTCCTTCCACAGTTTGGCTATTGTGGACATTTCTGCTATGAACATTGGGGTGCAGGTGTTCTGGCATTTCACTGCTTCTGTATCTTTGGGGTAAATACTCAGTAGTGCAATTGCTGGGTCATATAGTAGCTCTATTTTTGACTTTTTGAGGAACCTCCACACTGTTTTCCAGAGTGACTGCACCAACAGTGTAAGATGGTTCCCTCTTTTTCCACATCCTCTCCAACATTTGTTGTTTCCTGTCTTGTTAACTTTTGCCATTCTCATTGGTGTGAAGTGGTATCTCATTGTAGTTTTGATTTGTATTTCCCTGATGGCATGATGCAGAGCATTTTCTCATGTGCTTGTTGGCTATGTGTATGTGTTCTTTGGTGAAATTTCTGTTCATATCTTCTGCCCAGTTCATGATTGTATTTTTTGTTTCTTGGATGTTGAGTTTAATAAGGTCCTTATAGATCTTGGATACTAGCCCTTTGTCTGATACGTTATTTGCAAATATCTTCTCCCATTCGTAGGTTGTCTTTTAGTTTTGTTGACAGTTTCTTTTGCTGTGCAGAAGCTTTTTATCCTGATTAAGTCACAATAGTTCATTTTTGCTTTTGTTTCCTTTGCCTTCATAGATATATCTTGTAAGAAGTTTTATGTCCAAGTTCAAAAAGGGTGTTGCCTGTGTTCTCCTCTAGGATTTTGATGGATTCTTGTCTCACATTTAGATCTTTCAACCATTTTGAGCTTATCTTTGTGTATGGTAAGAGAAAGTTCCAGTTTCATTCTTCTGCACGTGGCTGTCCAATTTCCTCAGCACCATTTCTTAAAGACACTGTCCTTTTTCCAGTGGATATTCTTTCCTGCTTTGTTGACTATTAGTTGACCATAGAATTGAGGGCCCATTTTTGGGTTCTCTATTCTGTTCCATTGATCTATGTGTCTGTTTTTGTGCCAGTACCACACTGTCTTGATGATCACAGCTTTGGAATACAGTTTGAAATCCAGCCTTGTGATGCCCTCGGCATTGGTTTTCTTTTTTCAATATTCCTCTGGCTATTGGGGGTCTTTTCTGATTCCTTACAAATCTTAAGATTATTTGTTCCCACTCTGAGAAGAAAGTCCATGGTATTTTGTTAGGGATTGCCTTGAACATGTATATTGCCTGGGTAGCATGGACATTTTCACAATATTTATTCTTCTAATCCATGAGCATGGAACGTTTTTCCATTTCTTTTTTTTTTATTTATTTTTATTTATTTTTTATTTTTTATTTATTTATTTATTTATTTATTTATTTATTTATTTTACGTTTTTCCATTTCTTTGTGTCTTCCTCAATTTCATTAAGATGTGTTCTGTAGTTTTTAGCTATAGATCCTTTACCTCTTTGGTTAGGTTTATTCCTAGGTATCTTATGGTTTTTGGTGCAATTGTAAATGGGATTGTAAATGGGATTGTTAATTTCTCTTCAGTCTCATTGTCAGTGTATAAAAATGCTACTGATTTCTATGGATTGATTTTGTATCCTGCCACAGGGCTGAATTGCTATTTGAGTTCTAGCAATCTTGGGGTGGAGTCTTTTGGGTTTTCTACATACAGTATCATGTCATCTGCGAAGAGGGAGATTTGGACTTCTTCTTTGCCAGTTAGAATGCCTTTTATTTCTTTTTGCTATCTGATTGCTGAGGCTAGGACTTCTAGTACTGTGTTGAACAATAGTGGTGAAAGTGGACATCTCTGTCATGTTCCTGATCTTAGGGGGAAAGCTCTCAGTTTTTCCCTATTGAGAATGATATTCACTGTGGGCTTTTCATAGATGGCTTTTATGATATTGAGGTATGTTCCCTCTATCTCTATACTTTGAAGTGCTTTAATCAAGAATGGATGCTATATTTTGTTCAAATGCTTTCTCTGCATCTATTGAGAGGATCATATGGTTCTTGTCTTTTTCTTTCTTTCTTTCTTTCTTTCTTTCTTTCTTTCTTTCTTTCTTTCTTTCTGATTTTATTTATTTATTAATGAAAGACACACACACACACACACACACACACACACACACACACGGAGGCAGAGACACGGGCCGAGGGAGAAGCAGACTCCATGCAGGGAGCCTGATGTGGGACTCGATCCTGGGTCTCCAGGATCACGCCCTGGGCTGAAGGCGGCGCTAAACCACTGAGCCACCTGGGCTGCCCTTGTCTTTTCTTTTATTGATGTGATCTATCACGTTGATTGTTTTATCAATGTTGAACCCCCTTTGCATTCCGGGGATAAATCCAACTTGGTCATGATGAATAATCCTCTTAATATATTGTTGGATCCTATTGGCTAGTATCTTGATGAGAATTTTTGCATCCATGTTCATCAAGATATTGGTCTGTAATTTTCTTTTTTAGTGGGTCTTTTGGTTTTTGGGATCAGGGTAATGCTGGCCTCATAGAAAGAGTCTAGAAGTTTTCCCTCCATTTCTATTTTTTGAAACAGCTTCAGAAGAATGGATATTAGTTCTTCTATAAATATTTGGTACAATTATCCTGGGAAGCCATCTGGCTTTGGAATCTTGTTTGTTGGGAGACTTTTTAAAAAAAGATTTAATTTATTTATTCATGAGAGACACAGAGAGAGGCAGACACGTAGGTAGAGGAAAAAAGGAGGCTCCATGCAAGGAGCCAGATGTGGGACTCAATCCTGGGAATCTAGGATCATGCCCTGAGCCAAAGGCAGATGCTCAACCACTGAGCCACCCAGGTGTCCCTTGTTGGGAGATTTTTGTTGGGAGATTTTTGATTCCCACTTCAATTTCCTTCCTGGTTAGGGGTGTTTTCATGTTCTCTATGTCTTCTTTTTTTAGTTTTAGTAGTTTCTGTGTTTCTGTAATGCATCCATTGCTTCCAGATTGCCTAATTTGTTGGCATATAGTTGCTCATAATACATTTAAAAAAAAAGATGTTATCTATTTATTTATGAGAGACACAGAGAGAGGCAGAGACATAGGCAGAGGGAGAAGCAGGCTCCCTGTGGGGAGCCTGTTGCAGGACTTGATCCTAGGACCCTGGGATCACAACCTGAGCCAAAGGCAGATGCCTGACCACTGAGCCACCCAGCTGGTACCATTAACATTTTTACATTGTTTTGCCTTTCAAGAACATGATATATATTATTGTCACACACACACACACACACACACACACACACATATATTTAATATTTGAGTATAACTGACACATAATGTTATGTTAGTTTCAGGTGTACAACCATATTGATTCAACAAGTTTATACAAAAACAGCTGCCATTAGCCCACATATATCACATCATATTCTTTGGATATATTCTATTGATAATGAACATGTTATTTATCTTTTTATTATATTAATTCCTAAGTATTTTACTTTTTGTTGCTATTGTAAATGGGATTTTTTTCTCATATTCATTTGTGGTTAATGATTGCATATGTGAGAAATTCAAAATATATGTAGATTTTCTGGATAGATGCAAGCATCAACTGCGAATGGCAGTAGTGACTTTAAGGACCACAGGGTTGGTGGTTTGTTGTTAAATGCCAGTGACATGCTGAAGGGATAGAGTGAAGGCCCAAGTTTGCCAGCTGCCAATTCAGGGCCTGTTGTGGAGTAAGACATCTTCCTTGGCAGCATTCAAAAAGACTGCCATCTATCTTTTCTAGAAATAACACTGCAGAAAAGTACACTAAGGATTTAATCGTGAGTGTGGCAGAACGACATGGCAGATTTAATGTGCAGGTGTTGGTGGGATTTGATGTGAGGTCCAGGAGCAAACAATCAAGAAAGAATTCTTGAGATGTTGTCAGTGCAAGAAAGGTTATTTATTTATTTATTTATTTAAGCATGGGGACAGGACCCATGGACAGAAAGAGTGGCCTTAGGATTATGAAGAGGGATTGATTATATACTATTAAGTTGGTGGGATGATGGGGAGAAGCAAAGGAAATTTCCAAAAGGATTTTCATACATTAAAGAAGATTTACAAGGATCCCAGAGGCCTTGCCATTGTCAGGCTAAGATTGTTTTTTGCCTCTAGCAAAACATTAATATTAAGAGAGTTGGGAGTTCCTGGAAGAATGTCATGCTCTGCCTGTCTCAAGTATTTGTCAATAGGCTGTAAGTTGTAAGGAAATGTAATTTTATCTACATTTATCTATTTGCCTTTGTTCTCTGTGTCAGATGTGACAGGGCTTTGCTAATATCAGGAAGCATAGAAACTCAGACCTGGAATATCCTGAGAACCTCAAGTCTTTGTACTTTCCTGAAACACTCTGGTATTACAAAATTGGTCACATTATGGCTCAATTGGGAAAGGTATATCCTGTTTCTGGGGGAAAAGGATTGTACATAAGAAGCGTTGAAGGACGAGGCCAGGAAGTGGTAGATAACTTGGGAGTGGATATAAAGTGTGTTTGACTGGGGCCTGGTGGACAGGCTATAGAACTAGAAAAGAGTTAAATCATGAGGACACTCTCCCATGATTCCAAATTTAACATCCTGACAAGGTGGTCTGGAGCCAGTCTTACTCTGCTGCTGCTGGGATGACCCCTCACAGCTACAAAATGATACCCCAAGAAGCAGGTTTTCTCAATTCAATCCATGTGATATTTTGAGGGGAAGGAGGATCACTGAATGCACTGTAGGGTATTTAATAGCATCCCTAGCCTCTGCCCATTAGATGTCAGTAGTGTCTCCCCAGCTGTGATAATCAAAAATTTCTCCAGACTATTGAATATCCCCTGGGGGAAGGGGAACTCACTCCCAATTAAGAACCACTGTTTTAGAAGAAGAGGAAAATAGTCTTTGTTTCCAGGGAAGATAAAGATGCTCTGTGGAGCTTCTGGTAAGTCCCACTAAGAAATCCACAGTGCACACTCCTATGGCTCTGGAGCAAGATCTTGTTGTTTACAGTAGAGAGCTGTTATCTGAAGACCAGCCCATGGCACAGCATACTCAGTGGTAGCAGATTAAGCACCAGTTCTTTCTTTCTTTCTTTATTTATTTTTAAAATAAATTTATTTTTTATTGGTGTTCAATTTACCAACATACAGAATAATACCCAGTGCTCATCCCGTCAAGTACCCCCCTCATAAGCACCAGTTCTTGAAAGGTCAAGTGACTATGAAGGCAGAACTGCTCACCACGAACTAGGTACTGTCAGACCCATCATATCATAAAGTTGCATAAGCAGCAATCCATTGTTTATTAGAAATGGACATTTAGGATCAGACCTGAGCAGATCCAGAAGGCATCAGTTTCATGAATAGATTCTCAACACTTTCTTCTGTCGTCTCATCTTCTCTCCTGCTCATTCTTATCACCTTGTGAAGAGTTCCATATGACCAGCTGATGGAGTAAAGATGTGAATTAGGATGGATTTGTAGTCTGTGTGTTCCTTATGTTGTTGAGATCCAGTCATAGGCTATTTCCATATCACTGGGATGGTGTAAGACTATAATGAGGTAAAGAATTCTCAGTGAGCAGAGCTCTGAGCATCATTTGTGTGGAGGCAAAACTGTCCTGAGCTGAGAATATACACGGACTTCTGGGCAGAATAAAATGGGCCACAGGTTGACCAGTGTCTTGGAGGAGCAAGATTAAATACTGGAAATTTGGAGATCTGGGGCAGAGCAATGTGAATGGATCTATGCACATGGGAATAAAGTGTGTGGACCTCTGTGTCTGTGTCTCCTACAATGCCCACCATAAAGGATTCACAACATCCACTTCAGACTGCTGGACCAGAGTTCCTAGTCCCCAGAGGAAGAACATTTCTGAAAGGGACTTGATAAAAGTACAACTAAATTTAAAGTTATTGTTATTGCCCTGGCCAGTTTTGCCTCTTCATGACTGTGGAACAGTAGCCAAAAATGAATAACTATGTTGCCAGGTGTAATCAACCTGATTACCTTGATGAAAGAATTGGTACCATATACTGGAGGCAGAGAGGAGTATGTCTAGAGCTTGGGAGACTCCAACTGTCAGGGCCAACCAGCAATCACATCTTCTCTATGACCTCCTTTAACAGTGCTTTTCAGGATTTCTTAGAGATTCTTTGTGGCATGCTCATTTAGTGGCCCTCTATGAATCTGGGCTAGCTCACATGGTCTCCCTCTCCCTCCCTGAATCACACCCACTTTTCTGGTGGGAATCTCCTCATCTACCAGGGAAACCATTTATATTCAAATTATTGCCTCATATCCACTTCTGGGAGTGCCCAGAAGATACTGACATACAAAGAAAACCTAAGAAAACTAACCAGAAACAGAGCTAACAAAAATTTGGTAAAGTGATCACTATATGCATGCACACATGCACATACACACACATGCACACCCATGTATAAAATATTCGCATATAATCAATGACTTTTTTTGATGCTAGTACTAAAGAAAAAAGTTAAAAACAAAAAAGGAAAGAAGATCCTTTTCAAGACAACAAAGAAAGTGAAAAATAAAAAAATTCACAAAATATGTTCATATCAATATAAAAATTATTAGAGGAAGAAAATTCTATAAAATGTAAATATGTGCAATTATATTCTGTTTGTGAAAGTGAAGATTTAATTTAAGCAAGAATATAAAATCATTCTATAATGCAGTTTCAATGAAATTACAACTTCTTTAATTTTGAAAAATATTCTAAATCAACTTATAAAACAAAAATAAGGGAAGTGATAATTTTATTCTTATAGGTTGGCATTATCATAGATAAGCAGATTAGTGTAAGAGAATATATGTAATCATCGCTTCAGAAAGAATGTAGAATCTCAAATTAGTGGGAAATAATGTGTTACTTGGTTAATGTTTGGAAAATTGGGGAAAAATTAATTTAGATCCCTACGTCATGCTATATATGATTATGGACACATTTAAGATTTAACCTGCAAGTGTCCTTAGAGATGGATGAATGCTTTCCAAATCTCTCTCTCTTTTTTTTAAAAGATTTTATTTTTAAGTAATCTCTATACCCCGTGTAGAGCTCAAACTTATGACCCCAAGATCAAAAGTTGCATGCTCCACTGACTGAGCCAGCCAGGTGTCCCTAATGCCTTGTTAATCTTGAAATGAATATCAAAAACCATAAAAGGAAATAAATGTAGGATTTGATTACAAATCCTAAAAATTTGAGAAAATAGAAAAATATCTGCATGACAAAAAAAGCATAAACCAAGTTAAATATAAATGAAGAACTTTGGGAGAAATTAAATATATACATATACATGCAGATATATAATATATAAACATATCCATACCTTATAAACCAGTAAGAAAAAGTATGAACACCTCAAAACAATAGAGGTAACAATAGTATGAAACAGGGAAATCAGTCACACACACACACACACACACACACAAACGCATACTTGCGAACCCCCCTCCCACACACAAAACTCTAAAGCATGAATGGTACATAATACCAATAACAAAACAAATCACACAAAATGAAAATGAGTAAAATCTATTGGCTATCAGATTATCAAAAACTAAGGGGTGATGATAAGGCCCATTGGAGGGAAAAGTGTGGGAAAACTGGTCCTCTTCTACACTCCAGGTGGGAACATCCCTGGGGAAGCCTCTATGGGAGGTGATCCAGCATATCCACATATCTATCAACTCTGTTAGGTCTCCCCAGCTTGCGGCCAAGACATGGTGCTGAAGGATAAAGAGTAGCTCAAACCCTCCATGAACAAGAAGTACATGGCAACTTTGTTCATACCCTCATCAAGGGATTTCATCAAGGGATTCTCAGTTCTTCCCAGTTCTTGGCACCACATAACCAATATGCTTTGCCCCAAGTACATTAGCCCTGGCACACACCTGAATCTCAGTACTGCACCCTTAATACCTGCAGGGCCATGCAGGTATAATCCACTCCTTGAAGAAAGCAGGTAATGAGCATTCAAGGAGTCCAAGTGATAACACAGGAAATGTTTTTACTAATACCATTCAATTGATTTTCAATTAGCAGAGAAATGATTTCCCAGTAGGAAAACTGGATTCATTTTTCCTTCAGTGTCTCTTCTTTTTTGAGGTCTACTTTGGATGTGGACCATGACTTAGTCCCCAGGGCTCTTTATTCATTATGTCTTCTCACTTCTCAGATTTCAAAGTCTACTAGTTCCAGTAACCAGGTTTTAAGTCCAATTCAGAGATGATAGATGACTCTATTTTTACTCTGCCTTTAAGGAGTTATAGTGGAAATACTCTGAGAGGGTATTTTAGGGGTTTGGGTTACAGGGTTGGTAGAGGCAGTGATACCTGATAGGGAAACCAGCCAGGACACCCTCCATCCTCTCTTCTTATAGCAGTCTCTGGAGCCTCGCTGCTTTCCTTTTTTTTTTTTTTTTTTGCTTTCCTTTCTTAAAGACATCCTCTAAGTTGGCTAGAGAATGGGACATACTCCTCCTGGCTTTCTTTTGCTTGGGGTGAGGAACAAAGCACTGTCTCACTACTACAATCAAATGGAGCAGCAATCACAAGCACATGTTGTTCTGTGCATTGAAGTCTCTGTATGTTGTTCCTGATTACCTTTTGAAATGGAGATTGAGGTGTCTTTTTAGATTTCTCTGGTTTTATTTCTGAGTTTAAAACTCTAAATTCCTCCCTTTTGATACTTTCCTTGCAGCCTCTGTTTCTCTGAGGCCTTCTGCCCAGATGGCAGCTCCTGGTCAATAAACCCTCTCAGTGGCTTCTCCTCAAATGGGACAGTTTTCCTTGGTTAAATGAAAAGTCAGCTCCTCACTGAAGCATAGTTGAAACACCAAATGTATAGTGAATCTGAGATTATACTTATTACTAGAGCGACTCAAGCTAATTATGAGAAATGACAATGCACATGCTTTCACCCCAAATCTCAGTTTGTAGATCAGATACATGGAGTGGTTGCTATTTAAAATTGTGATTATAAAACCTATTTATCAACTCTTTTCTTTTGCAAGTTGTATATCCATAAATATGACAGTGGAGTTGAAAGCTCTATGCCTACGCATTGTCCCTTCTCTTAATAAGAGAACTCATGAGATTTATCTCTTTTGTTGTGAAATACACTTTAGATTATACACGATGTTTATAGCAGCAATGGCCACAATAGCCAAACTGTGGGAGGAGCCTCGGTGTCCATCGAAAGACGAATGGATAAAGAAGATGTGGTCTATGTATACAATGGAATATTACTCAGCCAATAGAAACGACAAATACCCACCATTTGCTTCAACGTGGATGGAACTGGAGGGTGTTATGCTGAGTGAAGTAAGTCAGTCGGAGAAGGACAAACATTATATGTTCTCATTCATGTGGGGAATATAAATAATAGTGAAAGGGAATATAAGGGAAGGGAGAAGAAATGTGTGGGAAATATCAGAAAGGGAGACAGAACGTAAAGACTGCTAACTCTGGGAAACGAACTAGGGGTGGTGGAAGGGGAGGAGGGCGGGGGGTGGGAGTGACTGGGTGACGGGCACTGGGGGTTATTCTGTATGTTGGTAAATTGAACACCAATAAAAAATAAATAAATAAAAAGATTATACACGTAAATGCATCGTATGATTGCTCTTGCTTTATCTGTTATGTACAAAACAGCACACATATATTTTAAAAAATTCTGGGATCCCTGGGTGGCGCAGTGGTTTAGCGTCTGCCTTTGGCCCAGGGCGCGATCCTGGAGACCCGGGATCGAATCCCAAGTCAGACTCCGGGTGCATGGAGCCTGCTTTTCCCTCTGCCTGTGTCTCTGCCTCTCTCTCTCTCTCTCTGTGACTATCATAAATAAATAAAAGTTAAAAAAAATTTTGGAAAAAAAAATTCTCACAATGCTCAGCCACTTCTCTCTACTCATTTCATTTGCTGGAGCAGATCAGTATTTTAAGTTATGTTTTATTACTATGCCAAACTAGCCATACCTCTTGGGGGAAAGAGACTGAATGCTAATAAGCTTCACATTCCATACACACCTCCTTGCTCAATATGATAAAGGGCAGTGTATTTATCATAGTCTCCTGTTTTCTAGTTCTTTCCAGATCTCTCTGCAGAAGGTCTGTATGTTCCTTACCATCTTTTTATAAGCTTGCCAAATTTCTTACTTAAGGCCAGGTTAGATGGCTCTTTAAACCTCTAGGCATCCCTGAAGGACAGCAAAGAAATTCACAGGCAATCTCTCAGCTTCACCCAGCCTGACCTTCCCATCGCATGGCACAAGGTACATCATGCTCCTTTTTTTCAAGTTCTGCAGGTCCCACAAAGGTGCCCACCTGGACTGTATTGTTCTGCCTCTTGTCCACTATTGGCTCTGTGATGCCATCTAACTTGAAGTCCACAGCTTGTTACTATTGCAGACTTCCTCAGCCCTACCTATTTCATTCCCTCAGGAACAGTGAAATACTTTACAAGGCAGTATTGCCTTCTTAGATGTTTCTTACTGGATGAAATCTAATATAATTCATTCCTCACAGGTGGCATTTAGAGAGCAGTGTACCTTGGCAGTCCAACCAATGCAGAACTGGTTAATTATTTCTTTAAATTCTTTCTAGTGGTTTCCCACCCCTCTGCAAGCTGTTTAACCAGAAGGGCTTGACAGTACTATGGAATTCTAGATTCTAACTTTAACCAAGGAATTAAAATCTTTAGGAATGGCATCACAGAAGCTAGGCTTTTCTAGTTAATTTTGTCTCAGGCAGGTGGACTGTATTTGGGACCCACTTGTCATAGCCCCCTTATAGAACTCTGACCTTCTACTAATTCAGTAATAGTTAAGAGCCTGTTAACCTCTTGAGGACAGAAATAATATCTCATTTGTATATCCATTCATACACTCATTTGCTCATTCATCCAGCTGATGTTCACTGAGTTCCTGTGGTATGTGAGGTATTGTGTTAGGTGCTAGTGGAACAAAACTGAGCTTGACACTCTCTTCTGGACAATCCATAGTCTTTGCATGGAGATGGGCATGAAAATAAATAGTTATGAGGCTACATGCTGGGGGCTAAATGAGCTCTGAACAAAAATATTGATGGACCCAGCAAGGAAAGTAACCATAGCTGCCCAGAGGATGCAAGACATGCAAGAGATGAGGTGATGCTTGAGTTGGGTCTTAATGTTTATGAAGGACAGAAGTTCTCAAAGTGTCCAGCAGCAGCAGCAGCAGCAGTAGCACCTGGAAACTTGTTCAAAAGGCAGATACTTTGACCCTTCTGGACTTATTGAGTCAGAATCTCTGGGGTAGGCCAGTAGTCAGTGTTCAGTAAGCCCTCTAGGGTCCCTGCTATAGATCAAGTCTGAGAAGCATGGGCCTGGGCTTTTGCCAAAAAGGCAGGATGAAGGGGGTAGAGATTCTTACTGTGATTGAAAGATAGCACTTCTTCCTGAAAATTAAGTTTACAATTATTTTTGACTTGCAGGGCAGAATATTTTTCAGAATTGAGTTAAAAGAAATGCCACCAACTTTTCCTTAAGAATTCTGCAGATGGTGAAATCATTTATGTGTGAAGGTAGATTGGCTTGCCATGGGATTTTGTTCATGACATCAGATGAGGTATGGTGGATGTTCTTTTTTAAAAGTTATTTATTTTTTTATGGTGGATGTTCTTATTTATAACATCCTCTGATAAGATTTTCTCTAAAAATTCCAAGAGCTGGTGGATCTCTCATTTTGGATTCTGGCCATAGTGAAAAATGTTATGAAGAGGGGAAAAAGAAGAAGAGGTTGGCTAATTTAAAAGACGGGTTCTGGTATGGAGTAATTGTCAGGAGGCTTTGCTGGGTCTGATCAATGACAGTTAGTGGCACTTAATCTTTTTCACGTCTGAGAGAGAGAGAGAGAGAGAGAGAGAGAGAGAGAGAACCTGGTGCTTGCTCTTTCAGCCTGCCACCCTTTCATGTGGTCATACCAGGAGCCATGAACCACTAGAGGAGGTAAGAGCACCGTTAGATCTCAATACCAGGGCTAAACCCAAAGCAATGCGGTTAATTTGGCATCTCGCTCTCTCCTTTCCGCCGCCATCCTGGTTGCGTGTGGTTGACTGTGATCGCCATGTCTTCTCACAAGACTTTCAGAATCAAGCGATTCCTGGCCAAGAAACAAAAGCAGAATTGTCCTATTCCCCAGTGGATTCGGATGAAAACTGGTAATAAAATCAGGTACAATTCCAAGAGGAGACACTGGAGAAGAACCAAACTGGGTCTGTGAGGAAGCATCGCACATCATGAAATAGCAAACATAATTGGCACACATATTTAAGCCACATGGAGATCACATGTTCCTATCTTATCAATATGGAAACATCCTTCCTACCTGGCCAATAGACATGTCTTATCAAGAGAATGATTTTCTCTGTTACTATGCCTCTATACCAGTAGGTTGGTTCAGTAATAAATGTGAGACCTTTCAGCTGAGCTGCTGTTGTGTGCTGATTTGTGAAGTACTGAATTCCCCCTCCTGTCAGATCTCACATAGCACCATCTGATAGAACTTTCTGCAGTGATAGAAATGGCCCTTGACAACAAAGTATTTAAAGTGTGGCTAGGGGACGCCTGTGTGGCTCTGTCTGCTAAGCGTCTGCCTTTGGCTCAGATCTTGACGGGGAGTCAACATGTCTCTCTCTCTGCTCCTCCCCCTGCTCATGTGCTTTCTCTCAAATAAAATCTTTTTTTTAAAAAAAAAAAATTGGCATCTCTTTGAAATAAGCTTCTAACACTTTTATTCAGCTTATTTAGTGAAGGACAGGTAGTTGCGACTAAGAAAAGCTGTATCCATCTTTACAGTTTAAGGTGGAGATTCATCATATGCATTTATCATATGTGACTTTGTCCACATAGACCATTTTGTGGGTCTCATACAATTTTAATAATGAAATACTTCGCCTGTTCCTGGTTAACGGTACTTAGTTTCAGATCCATTACTGAATCTGGCAGCTCAGCGTTAGAGCAAGGGTCCTCCTGTGGCTCTCACCTCATGGCTGTGCTTTGCAATGCACAGTTGATTAATCAGAAAGAGGTACAACAAAGAGACAGAGAGAGAGATACCACTGAGGATAACTTTTATTATGATGAATGCGCTTTGCCTACTTGGCAAATATGGGATTGGTTTTCTTTCACTAGTTTTAAAGATTTTCATTCACACATCATAGGGGGATGAATGGAAACTTAGTTAGCTAGTACCATACTTTTAGTTCATTCCGGTGATATTATAGTGTACCAGATGGATTGGTACAAGTGGCAGCTTCCTGATGTTGGCTCTGCACAATAATTATAAAAACTATATTAGCATATTATGTATATGTTATATATAGTATATATTACAATATGACTAATTATAAAAAAGTAATCTTAATATTGGATGTTTGCTATGTTTGTAAGCATTGTGTAAAGTAGACGTGAAACTTTGTTCAGAGATTAAAGAGTCTACAGATCAAGAAGGCAAGTAGCTGAAACGTTCTTTTCTAAGTCAGTATGAACAGAGAAGTATGTTTGTGGCTGACTACAGCCCTCATGCATCATGTTGACTGATACATGTATCAGTCAGAACTCTTCAAAGAAATAGAATCAATAGGAGATGACGTGTGTGTGTGTGTGTGTGTGTATTTTAAAGAATTGCTTCCTGCAATTGTGAGGGCTAGAAAGTTTGAAATTCATGGGACAAGCTGGCAGGCTGGAAATGCAGGCAGGATTTAATATTGCAGTCTTGAGGCAGAATCCATCTTATCTGGTAATCCTAAATTTTTGCTCTTAAGCTTTCAGTTGACTGGATGAGGCCCACTCACATTACTGAGGGTAAACTTGACTTAAAGAAATGTGTGGGAAATATCAGAAAGGGAGACAGAACGTAAAGACTGCTAACTCTGGGAAACGAACTAGGGGTGGTAGAAGGGGAGGAGGGCGGGGGGTGGGAGTGAATGGGTGATGGGCACTGGGTGTTATTCTGTATGTTAGTAAATTGAACACCAATAAAAAATAAATTAAAAAAAAATAAAAAAAAATAAAAAAAAATAAAAAATAAAGTTACCTGATGTAGGTGTTCATAAGATCTATAAGATACCTTCACAGAAACACCCAGATTGGTTGGCTAACTAACTGGGTCCATAGACCAGGCAAATTGACATGTGGAGCTATCATAACACAGGACTTGAGGATAATCATAAGAGAAGTCTTGGATACCTTCTCCCTCCCATGCATCCTTCTTCCGTGACTATTCTCAAAAATTCTCTGCATAAATATTGGGAAATGTACTCAATTGGAGTCTTATCTAGCTTTGTAATTTTTCTTATCATTAGCTGTCTGCCTTCTTTCATCATATTTGCTTCTAGAGAAGTTGTTTTGACAGAGTCTTCTCTCTTAATTCACCTGAGTGACATAATTGATAGGGACTATTTTTAATTTATGTTTCCATAGATTTCTGTTTTATTACAAATTGCATTGAGGAAGTACTTTCATTTTGGTCTTTTTCTTTCCCTCAAGAGAAAGGGTTGGTCAGGATAAGGGTTGGCTATAATGTGTTGGTCATAATGGTCAGGCTTGACTATAATGAATTGTGGGGGCAATGCAAATACTTCCTGATTTGGACATTTAATTAAATTTAATCAGATAAATGGATTGTCATTAGGGGCTCTGAGATACTGTTATCTTGATTTTTTTGACAATGTATTATTTTTGTCTTTGATGACAGTTAAGGGTCATCTGGTTCTACTTTCTGCTTGAAAGCCGTCCTTTGCCCAGTATACTGACAGATGCTTACTCAGGGAAGCCCAAAGACTGGGCACTCTCAATATTAAAAACTAGTCATTTCCTTTATAGGAACTATACTTATTGGAGAGATACTCAGTATGTGGAGCAGAGATCCATCCATTTGTCTCAGTTCTTTCCATTGCAATATAAAATGTAATGACATATTATAAACTTGTTTCTACTTTAAAGTTGTATGTGAAGAAGGTACGTACAGGCCTTAAATCCTAAATCACCCATGTAACCCTCTAGTCTCTTCTGTCTAAACAGTGTTGTATCCCTGAGATATCTTCTTCTGTGGAGGTTTTAGGATCCTTTCAGTCTGTTTTGACACCTTCCAATTCTGGTCAATTGCTTTTTTGACAGGTATATCCCTAAAGTGTTCACTAGTTTCCTAAGCTGCCCAGATGTGATCTTAATATTGAAGATGAGAGGCCACAACTGTTAATGCTAATTTGAAAACCCTGCTAGAGAAGACATATAAGATTGCACATATGGTCTATGGGAATGGCACTCTCTGTGGTTGTGCAGTGTGAAACTTTTATGGCTGTATACAGTGGGTCTGCAGCTCAATAACACAGTTAGATCAAATTGGCATGAAGTCTTAGAATTACCTTCTGTTGCTGTAGATCTTTCCATTTGAAATAAGTCTCCTTAGTTCATTTGAAATAAGTTCTCCATAGTTTTGAAGTTAATTTTTAAAATTCAACTCCAGAATTTGGAGATTTTTACCTTAGTCCCTGCACTGACCTTGATTTACATTTGCATCCAATTTTAGAAAAAAAAATCTCTTCTATCTGGCTTCCCCAGTCTCTATTTCCCCAAGATAGGACCTGGTTGCTCAGGATAGCATTCAGTGGCATTCTCTCCTAGGATTCCAGGGGCCCTTCATTGTTAGAATCTCCTGAAAGACAAAATACCACAAAAGCAATTTGCACTCCACTTTTCCAGGTGTGAATTTCTCACAAAACTCCTCCAAAGCTCTGAGAGTCAGACATTAATGAGGTCATCCTGTGAAAGTAGTAGTTAGATATTAGGCAATCCTTGGGATTTCAATGAGAGGAAATCAATGAGAGGAAAGGAAGTCATAAAGGAAAGACAAAACTATAGAAGACTTTTCCAACACAGTGATTAAGTACTCCTTATAAATACGTAATAATTTATAAATTTTAGTCATTTATTAATTAAGAATAGTAATTGAATAAACAGATTCCATCTTGTTGACCCTGCTGCTTTGAGGGACATGTGGAGCATAGAGACAAGGAAACAGCCCTATGCTTAGAATGGTTATATAGTAGGAGGATGAACAAGATGTTAGCACAGTACTGTAAAATTATGATTCGAAAATAACATGCCAAGTACTCACAAAAGGAAGAAGTGACAGAGCATTCCTAGGCATTCAGCGGAGGAATCATGAAATGATGAGTCTCAGATGTATGTTGACAGGTGAACAGGAATTTTAAAGCTTCACAATTGGGGAAGGAGAAAACATTTGCACATACTATCTTATTTGACTCCTATAAATGTTAAGGATAGGTAAGAAGAGAAGGGACACTCTCCTCCTCTAACTGGTGAAGTAACTGAAATTTAGAGAATTTGAGGGATTTTCTTATTAATATATGTTATTATTCAATGGGGTCAGGTCTGAAACAGAGAAAATTGGGCATTGAGTCTAGCTTCCTCCATTATACCCAGAGAACCTGGATATATTGACAAGAATCTTCACTGAGGAATGTCTCAGACAGTGTTTCTCAAGAATTAGAGTGTTTTTGCTAATATATAATTGTTTTCTTAGTTGGGTTGCTTTTGGCTTCACCCAGGGAATCCAGGCAAAATAAGGAGAGTGGCATGGCAATCTGCTGATTGAGAATTTATGATTGTTCATGCAATCATAAATGCCTGAGCAAACAAGTAAGCTCCAACTATGTGCCCGGCTTAGTCCTTTCCTTCAAGGAAGTCAGTCAAGAAAGGAAAGAACTCATAGTCGAGACAGGCAAGAAAAGAGAAAAGAGAAAACGACAATGCATGAATACAATGATAGGACAAACATACCCACGTTTAAGTCAATATATATGTGAAACTTATCCAGCCCTGGGTGGTCAAAGGAAGCTTCCAAGAGTAGGCAGTGTCTATGTAAAGATCCGAAGAGAAGTAGGAATTATTATCCAGGTAAAGATGAGAGGGGGTGTGAGTCAGATGAATAGCATATGAAAAGATCCAGGGTGTGGGGAAGCATTGTGAGTTAAAGGATGATTGTAGCCAAGAATGGAATGGCTGAAACAGGGCCCAGGCTGCCAATGGCCTTGAAAGTCATATGAAAAACTTGGAATTCAATCTTTAATCCATCTCTAAAGTAGAGAAATGCCTTGGTCAGATTTGTATTTTACAAATATTACTGACTACAGAAAAGAAAGGTTGGAAGGGTCAAGATGAAATGCAGGCAGACAACTGGGAGGCAAAGAGTGCCTTGACATGAGTAAAGCTGCTAGTGATGTGTTTACGGGGTTGATTGGAGAGGTGTTAAGGAACAAACTGGACTCTGTGAGGTGCCAGATATGGAGGCAAAGGAGATAAAAATGATGACAGGTCTGAATCCATCCAGCTGGGTGGTTTATGGATGCAGGAAACCCTCTAAGAGAAGCTTATCCTACACTTTTGCTTCTGAGGCTAGGAAAAGATCCTTTAATATTTTGGCAGAGCAAGGCAAACAGGTTTTACTTTAAAAAGTGTTTCCATTGATTCTAACTCCTCATCTATTCTCATTTATAACAATACAAATTATTTTGGAAACTTTGGCAAAGGAGTTATCATGAAATAGGGTCAAAGGAAACAGAATTTTAGTAAAATGGATATCCACAAATTTCAATTCATATAATCCTTGGTTTTAAGGACTTAGGTCTAGGAAAATGTGATCTTGAAAATACCTTCAGTTCCATCATTTATATCAAGCTAAGAGAAATTTGAAAGATCAGAATTTTTAACTTGCAGTTTTATTTCCAGAAAGATGATGGTATTTGATGTGAAAGAAAGTGTTTTTAATATTCATAGTGAGGCATTTCAAGAGCTGTAGCCATATCTAGAAAAACAATTCATATTCATTCATTCATTCATTCATTCATTTAAGTAATCTCTACACCCAATGTGGGGCTTGAACTCATGACCCTAAGAGTAAGAGTCACAGATTCTTCTGACTCAGCTAGCTAGGCATTCCACAATTCATATTTTTCATCTATTCCTATTACTCGTGGGAAGTCCTTGAAATCACATTTGTCTTAGGTTAAAGAGTGATTTTGTTTTATTTATTTTTTCCCTAGGAGACCATAGCTGTATATTCAAAAAGATGTGTAGACCATCCCTTTCTTCCTATTTTCAAGTAAATATTTCTTTATTTTATCTTATTTTCTGGGTGTTTAGACTTTTAGGACAGTTCTTTAGCTCCCTCAGTGAATTCTGTGAAAGTCCATAATATATGCCTCTCCT
This sequence comes from Canis lupus baileyi, assembly GCF_048164855.1. Classification (NCBI taxonomy): domain Eukaryota; kingdom Metazoa; phylum Chordata; class Mammalia; order Carnivora; family Canidae; genus Canis; species Canis lupus. Next base: position 38,384,397 of record NC_132848.1, read on the forward strand.
CTTTTCCTGCTCCTTCTTTTTTTCCTTTAGGAATCATCATTCCCATCCTTTTACAATAGTTCAAAACCAATTTCTGGTCCTTTCACTGATCTAAACACAGGAAATAGGAAAAAAAAGAGGAGAGCACTCTCCATCAATTCATTAGGAATCAGAAAGGAAAGAAGTAGAAAGAGTAACTTGTTAGTAAGATAGAGGTCATTACCTAAGAACACAAGGAGATGCTGCTGGTGCCAAACCCAGAGCTTGACTTCTTAAACTGCAGATAAGTTGGGTTATAAGAAGGAAATAGGCTCTCCCAGACCTCCACAGGACCCCCTTTCTGAGGCCCTGTGAGTTGTTTGGTTACCTTGTGGTCAGAGCCTTTTCAATCTTGCTGCGTATTGCTCACCAGGTGTTTCTTCATAGGGGAATTCTAATTCAGTAAAAGGATGTCTTCAGTAGAGGTTGCTTGTTTGCATTTTGCCACATTGCCATCATTAGGAATCATGTCTAAAATTTCCTGTATCCAGGTTGTGCCTGAAAACATTAGAAATAGTTCTTTAGTCTGCTGGATTTTCATCCTAAGTAATCGAATATTTTGAAGAAAGACAGGAGTATGAGAGGTGGAAATTTATTTTAAATCGAATTGGGAATTAGATGAGGTTGTAAAGGCAGGAAGGAAACATTCTGTTGTATTAGATTTCCCCTTAGGTATGAGGTGGTCACAGAATTTCCTGGGGGAGGACTTAGAATACCTTTACCTTTTATTGTGAAAAAAAATTTAAACTCACAGAAAACTTGGAAACCTAGTATAAAGCACACTCAAAACATTCAAATTTTGAAAATCGTTTTGCTCTGTAGGCTTCAGCCTCTCTTTTATCTGTCTGAATCTATCTAGTCTATTCATCTATCTATCATAATCCACATATATCTAGCCATCATCTTTTATTTATTTGTTGTGTTTGATGGAACCATTTGAGAGTAAGTAGCTAATATCAATACATTTCATCCCCCAGCCTCTGGCAACCACCACTTCCTCCCTGTTTCTATGAGTTAAACTTTTTTTTTTTTTTTTTTCAGATTCTACATATGGGTGAAACCATATAGTATTTGTCTTTTTGTGTCTGGCTTATTTCACTTAGCAGAATGCCTGACACTGCCTGAGCTAATTTTTTTGTGGCTTGCGAGATGTTAAGTTTTTAATCCTATCATTTCTTCTCTATTTACTAGGTAAATCCTCCATCAAGAACTTCCCCCATTAATTGGGAAAGAACTACAATTCCTCCAAATTCTTTTCTTTAGTTACTCATTTTTAGGGTAAGACATGAATAATAGTTATCTTCAATAGTGCCAAATACATTTTTATTCCTTTTTTCTTTTTCTGCTGTCATTATGGACTCATAGTTTTTTGAAATAAGCTTTATTGGTGTAAAACTTACATGGAAGAGAATGAACCCATTTAAAATGTATTGTTTGATGAATTTTGACAAATGTACACACCCAAGTGACCATTACTGTAGTCAGGTTTAGAATATTGTGTCCATTTGTAGGCAAATATCCCTCCTCTTCTGGCTTAAGCAACTGCTAGTCTATTTCGTGTCACTACAAATTGGTTTTATGCATTCTGGAATTTCATATAAATGGAACCATACAATATATATATTACTCATGTGTCTGACATCTTTCATGCAATATCATGATTTTGGAACTCAGCCATGTTAATGTGCTTATTTGTAGTATTTTTTTTCCATTGGTGAGAACTCAATTTTATAGATAGATACAGGGCAATTTGTTTATTCATTCATCTATTGGTGGACAGTTGAATTGTTTCCACTGTGGAGCTATTTTGAATAAAGCTGTACCTATATGTACACATTTAAGGGTGAACACAGGTTTTATTTTTCTTGAAATTATTCTACCCCAAATGCCAATCTTGCTTTATTGATCAATATGAATGTCCAATAGTTTCATGTCCAAATGTAGAACATTATTATAAGTTTTTTAAAAGATTTTGTTTATTTATTCATGAGAGACACAGAGAGAGGAAGAGACACAGGCAGAGGGAAAAGCAGGCTCTCCACAGGGAGCCTGATGTGATACTCGCTCCAAGGACCCCAGGATCATGCCCTGAAGCAAAGGCAGTTGCTCAACCACTGGACACACAGGTGCACCCTATTATATGTTTTGATACCCTTACTTGACTTTGGGTAAATTGCAGAATAAGATCATAAGGTCTGGCTTGGAAATTATAGATTTTATCTCACATTTATTTTGATGATATTGACAAAGGGACTCCATCCTCTTTCAAAACATTAAATTATGTGGTCTTTTAAAAAATTTTTAACTTTGATTAATTAACACAAATGTATTATTAATTTCTGGGTTAGAGTTCAGTGATTCACCTGTTGTATATAACACCCAGTGTTCATTACATCATGTGCCCTCCTTAATGCCCTTCCCCTGTTACCCATTCCTCCAACTCCCTCTAGCAACCATCAGTTTGTTTTCTGTGGTTGAGTCTCATAGTTTGTTTCCCTCTCTGATTACATCATATTCTACTTTTCTCTCCCTTCCTCTATGCTCCTCTGTTTTGTATCTTAAATTCCACATTTGAGTGAAATGATATGATAATTATTTCTCTGATTGGCTTATTTTGCTCAGCATAATACATTCTAGTTCCATCCACGTTGTTGCAAATGGCAAGATTTCATTTTTTGATGGCTGAGTAATATTCCTATATATAATATATATATAGGAATTGCTCTGTATACATACACATACACACCACATCATCTTTATCCATTAATCTCATGGAAATCTGGGCTTTTTCCATGGTTTGGTTATTGTGAACATTGCTGCTATGAACATTGGTGTGCAGATGTCCCTTAGGATCACTACATTTGTATCTTTGGGGTATATTGCTGTTCCTAGTAGTGCAATTGCTGGGTCCTAGGGTAGCTGTATTTTTAAGTTTTTGAGGAAACTCCATACTGTTTCCCAGAGTGGCTGCACCAGCTTGCATTCCTACCAACAGTGTAAGAGGGTTCCCTTTTCTCCATCCTCACCAATCTGCTGTTTCCTGACTTGTTAATTTTCACCATTCTTACTGGTGTGAGGTGATATCACATTGTGGTTTTGATTTGTATTTCCCTGATGGCAAGTGATGCAGAACATTTTCTCATGTGTCTATTGGCCATTTGCATGTCTTTTTTGGAAAAATGTCTGTTCACGTCTTCAGTCCATTTCTTAATTGGATTATTTGTTCTTTGGGTGTTGAGTTTGATAATTTCTTTATAGAGTTTGTATACTAACCCATTATCTGATAAAGCATTTGTAAAAATCCTCTGCCAATCTGTAGGCTGTCTTTTGGTTTTGTTGACTGTTTCCTTTGCTGTTCAGAAGCTTTTTATCTTGATGAAGTCCCAATAGTTCATTTTTGCTTTTGTTTCCTTTGTCTTTGGGGACATGTCTAGCCAGGGACTGTGGCTGAGGTCAAAGAGGTTGCTGCCTGTGTTCTTCTCTAGGATTTTGATGGATTCCTGTCTCACATTTAGGTCTTTCATCCATTTTCAGGGTTTGTGTGTGTGTGTGTTGTAAGAAAATGGTCCACTTTCATTCTTCTGCACATGACTGTCCAATTTTCTCAGCAAAATTTGTTGAAGACATGGTCTTTTCTCCAGTGGATATTCTTTCCTGCTTTGTTGAAGAGGAGTTGACCATAACGTTGAGGGTCCATTTCTGGGTTCTCTATTCTGTTCCATTGATCAATGTGTCTGTTTTTGTGCCAGTACCATACAGTCTTGTGAATTATAGTTTTGTAATACAGCTTAGTCTGGAATTGTGATGCCTCCAGCTTTGGTTCTGTTTTTCAACTTTCTTTTGGCTATTCAGAGTCTTTTCTGATTCCATAAAAATTTTAGGATTATTTGGTCCAGCTCTGCAAAAAACATTGATGATATCTTGATAGAGATTGCATTGAATGTATAGATTGCTCTGGCAAGAATAGACATTTAACAATATTTGTTCTTCCAATCCATGATCATGAAATGTTTTTCCATTTCTTTGTGTATTCCTCAATTTCTTTCATGAGTGTTTTATAGACTTTAGAGTACAGATCCTTTACCTTTTTGGTTAAGTTTATTCCTAGGTATCATGGTTTTGGTGCAATTTAAGTGGGATCGATTCCTTGATTTCTATTTCTTCTGTCTCATTGTTAGTGTACAGAAATGCAGCTGATTTCTGTGCATTGATTTTATATCCTGTGACATTGCTAAAGTCCTATATGAGGTCTAGCAATTTTGAGGTGGACTCTTTTGAGTTTTCCACATAGAGTATCATGTCATCTGTAAAGAGTGAGAGTTTGGCTTCTTCTTCGCCTCTTCTTCTTTGCCTTTTATTTTTTTTTGTCTTGTCTGATTGCTGAGACTAGGACTTCTAGTACTATGTTGAACAACAGTGATGAGAATGGACATCCCTGTCGTGTTCCTGACCTTAGGGGAAAAGCTCTCAGTTTTTCCCTGTTGAGAATGATATTTGCTGTGGGATTTTCATAGATGGATTTTATGATACTGAGTTATGTTTGTTCTATCCCTACACTGTGAAGAGTTTTTGTGTGTGTGTGTGTGAAGAGTTTTAATCAAGAAAAGATGCTGATTATGTCAAGTGCTTTTCTGCATCTATTGAGAGGATCATATGGTTCTTACCTTTATTTATTAATGTAGTGTATCATATTGATTGATTTGCAGAGGTTGAATCACCCTTGCAACCCAGGAATAAATCCCACTTGGTCATGGTGAATAATCTTTGTAATGTACTCTTGGATCCTATGGACTAGTATCTTGGCGAGAATTTTTGTATCCATGTTCATCAGGATATTGGTCTGTAATTCTCCTTTTTGGTGGTATCTTTTCTGGTTTGGGGATCAAGGTAATGCTGGACTCTTAGAAAGAGTTTGGAAGTTTTCCCTCCATTTCTACTTTTTGAAACAGCTTCAGAAGAATAGGTAGTAATTCTTGTTTGGTGGAATTCCCATGGGAAGACAACTAGCCCTGGACTTTTGTTTGTTGGGATATTTTTTATTACTGCTTCAATTTATTTGGTGGTTATTTTCTATTTCTTCCTGTTTGAGATTTGGTAGTTTCTGTGTTTCTGGAATGCATCCATTTCTTCTAGATTGCCTAATTTGTTGACATATAGTTGCTCATAATATGTTCTTATAATTATTCATATTTCTTAGGTATTGGTTGTGATCTCTTATCCTTCATTCATGCTTTTATTTATTTGGGTCCTTTCTCTTTTATTTTTGATAAGTCTGGCTAGGGGTTTATCAAGATTATTAATTTTCAAAGAATCAGCTCCTAGTTTAATTGAATTGTTCTATGTATGATTCTTTTGGTCTATTTCATTGATTTCTGCTCTAATCTTTATTAATTCTCTTCTCCTACTTGGCTTAAACTTTATTTGGTGTTTTTTCTCCAGCTCCTTTACATGTAAGGTTAGGTTGTGCATTTGAAATTTTTTTGTTTCTTGAGAAATGCTTGTATTGCTATGTACTCCCTGGTAGGATCACCTTTTCTACATCGCAAAGATTTTGAACAGTTATGCTTTCTTTTTTTGTTGTTGTGAATTTTAAAAATTCTTCCTTAATTTCTTGGTTGACCCATTCATTCTTTAGTAGGATGCCCTTTAACCTCCATGTATTTGAGTTCCTTCCAAATTTTCTTGTGATTTGTTCCAGTTTCAAAGTATTGTTGAAAATATGCAGGGAATGAGCCCAATATTTTGGTACTGACTGAAACAGGATTTGTGACCCAATATGTGATCTCTTCTGGGGAATGTTCCATGTGCACTCAAGAAGAATATGTATTCTGTTGCTTTAGGATAGAATGTTCTGTACATATTGTGAAGTTCATCTGGTCCGGTGTGTCATTTGAATCCCTTGTTTCCTTGTTTATTTTCCACTTAAATTATCTGTCCATTGCTGTGAGTGGGGTGTTAACATCTCCTACTTTTATTGTATTATTATCAATATTTCTTTTCTTTGGTTATTAATTGGTTTATATAATTGGCTATTCCCAAGTTAGGAGCATAAATATTTATAACTTCTTGTTGAGTAGATCCTTTAATTATGATATAGTGTCCTTCCCCGTCTCTTATTACAGTCTTTGGTTTAAAATCTAGTTTATCTGATATAAGGATTGCTACCTCAGCTTTCTTTTGAGGACCATTAGCATGATAAATGGTTCTCAATCCTCCACCCCCTTACTTTGAATCTGGATGTGTCCTTAGGTCTAAAGTGGATCTCTTGCTGACAGCACATCGATTGTTCTTGCTTTTTTACCTAACTTGGTGCCCTGTGTTATTTGATTGGAGCACTTAGACCATTCACATTCAGAGTAACTAATGAAAGATATGAATTTAGTGCCATTGTATTATCTGTAAAGTCACTTTTTCTGTATATATTGTTTCTGTTCCTCTCTGGTCTGTGTTACTTTTGGGCTCTCTCTTTGCTTAAAGGATCTCCTTCAATATTTATTGCAGGGCTGGTTTAGTGATCACAAATTCTTTTAGTTTCTGTTTGTTCTGATAGTGTTTTTTTTGTTTTGTTTTGTTTTTGTTTTTGTTTTTTTAAATTCTCTCCTTCTGTTTTGAATGACAGCCTTACTGGATAAAGTATTCTTGTCTACTTATTTTTCTTATTCAGCACCCTATCCTTTCTGACCTGCCAGGTCTCTGTGGATAGATCTATTGTGAGTCTAATGTTTCTGCCCTTGTAGGTTATGGACCTCTTGACTGAGCTGCCTTCTGCATTTTCTCTTTGTCTCTGAGACTTGGTTGAAATGTTGACCTAGTTTAATTGATTTTGATGGGGGGTTCTCTGGGTCTCCTGGACTTGAATGCCTGTGCTTTTCCCCAGATTAGGGAAATTCTCAGCTACCACTTGCTCAAATATACCTTCTGGCCCTCCCCGCGCCCACTTCTTCCTCTGGGACCGCAATTAATCTAATATTGTTTCTCTTTAGGGTGTCGCTGATCTCTTGATCCCTGCCTTTGTGATCCAGTAGTTGTTTATCTTTCTTTTCTTCATTTTCTTTATTCTCCACCATTTTATCTATGTCACTGATTCTCTCTTCTGATTCACTTATCCTAGCAGTTAGAACCTTAAGTTTTTATTGCATCTCAGTAATGTCCTTTATTTTGACCTGATTAGATTTTAGTTCCTTTATTTCTCCAGAAAGGGATTTTCTAGTGTCTTCTATAGTTTTTTCAAGCCCAGTTCATATCTTTATAATCATTATTCTGAATTCTAGCTCCAAAATTTTACTAATATCTATGTTTATTGTGTCTCTGGCAGTTAGCACTCTCTTTTCTCTGGGGTGAGTTTTTTCATCTTATCAGTTTGTTCAGAGAAGAAGAGATGAACAAGAGAACAAAATCCAAAAATATCAACCATATAGCAGCAATGTGTACCTCCACAAATCAGAAGAGATCAAAAACCGAAAAAGAAAAATATAAAAAAGGAAAAAAGAGAATATAATCAAACAGGTGGGCAGAACAGGATAATACATTATGTCCTGTGTGTATTTTGGTCTGTTTGTTAGAAGAAACTAGATCCCAAAATTATAAGGAAAAACAAACTTATACATATACAAAAATAACATTTTGTAATGAAATGCAATGAGAATTGAATTGAATAAAATGAAAGGAAGCCAAAAATTAATAATATATGTAAAATGTAAATGTAAAAATGAAAATTAAAAAAGAATTTAAGAGTTGATAAAATAAGAAACTAGTTGGAAGAAGAAAAAAGAGTAATAAGAAAAAAGAGATTTTAAATGAAAAAATTAAAGAATCATGAGAAAAAAATCCTTGAATCCTATATACTATTTTCCCCAATGGTGGAGTTTTGCATTCTGTGTGAATGGTATACTTGATATTAGCCAGATGTTCCTGCTGGTCTTCTGAGAGAGGGGTCTGTCACACTGATTTTCAGGTGCCCTTACCTGGGCAGATTTGCACTGCCCTTACCAGGGGGCCATGCTCACTATAAGTGGCTCTGGATTGCTCTATGTGGCTTTTGTTCCCTAAAGGCTTTCCACACCACTTTACAGGATGAAAATAAAAATGGTGGCAGGGGTTGGGGGTCACTGAGTGATGGGCACTGAGGTGGGCACTTGACGGGATGAGCACTGGGTGTTATTCTATATGTTGGCAAATTGAACACCAATATAAAATAAATTTATATATATATAAAAAAAGAAAGACAAAAAAAAAATGGTGGTGACCAAATCTCCAGCCCAAGAGCTGAGCAATGGATGGTGGCCTCCACTCTTCAGTGCAGGGAAAAGCAGTCAATCACCTTTGTCTCCCTGGTTTCTGTCTGCACTAGGAGAGCAGTTGCCAGATTGTTCTGGGGCTTGGGGTTTATGGCAACACTAAGCTGAAAACCCACACCTGGGCTTGTTGATCATAGCCTGTTCCCTGCTCCTATGCTTGGGAACTCCGCTGCACTCAGGCACCACCATTCTTTCTGTAACCCCAATCCTGACACCACACTGTCCCACCTAGAATTCTGCCCAGCATTGCTGCCTGAGTGTTTTTCAGTCAGGGACATCCCTCACTAAAGCACACTTCTAGATGTTCTAGTTTTATGCTCAGCTGCTATATCACTTTCTGGTAGCAGGCTTATGGAGGCTCCCTCCTCCCTCAGTCTATCTTCCAATCTGTCACCTCAGATTCACTTCTTTGCATCTCCTGCCATGCAAAAAGTGGTCACTATTCTATTTGTAGAATTGTAGCAATTCTTGTTTGGATCTCAGGTTGAGTTCATCGGTGTTCAGAATGTTTGGACAGCTATCTAGTTGAATTCTGGGGACCAGATGAAACTAGGGTGCCCTGCTCCTCTGCCATTGGAGCAGCCAGTTACAAAGGCCTTTCATTCATTTCATTTTAAAGTTTACAATTTTGTTTGTTTGTTTTTGAATGCGGTATGTGCACAGTTGTTAGTTGTATTGGAAGCAGGACAAAATGTCACTTTTTTGCTTCCATACATGTCATTCTCATTAAGACAAATAAATTTAAATATGTGTAATGTGTGTTAATAAATTGCAGATATACTTATTTTTTTTTAAATTTTTTTTTTATTTATTTATGATAGTTACCAAGAGAGAGGGAGAGAGGCAGAGACACAGGCAGAGGGAGAAGCAGGCTCCATGCACCGGGAGCCCGACGTGGGATTCGATCCCGGGTCTCCAGGATCGCGCCCTGGGCCAAAGGCAGGCGCCAAACCGCTGCGCCACCCAGGGATCCCGCAGATATATTTATTGATTGCCAAATTACCCCATCTTTGGTAGTGGAAGTTTCTTCAGGTTGGTTCCTGAGTCTTTTCACATGCTATGTGTCATGACAAAAAGTTGCAGGCTCATTTGGGACATTCTCATCCCAGACTAGCAATCAGCCTTACCTTCAAGGAGCCCTCACTTCTCCTTAGCAGGGAAGGGACTAGGGAGCCTTAAAATGCCTAAGCATTCTCATTTCCATCATGTTCATTGGTTTCTAGGCTTTTTCACTGGTCATGGTTAAGAATACGTAGCTTTTGAGGAGAAAATATTTGATTAGTTCACATTGGCATTTCCATTTCAAATTCAGATCTACAGGGTTTTATTTAACCACCTGAAACTTATGTTTGTGTCATCTTTCTTTCATGACAGAAATTCTGAATCTAGCAAACTTTATTCTAAACTTAGCACAAATGTATTTAGGAACCAGACATGGAAATTTCCAGACATGGAAATCCTAAAGAAGATGTTAGTTAATTGAATCTAATAGCATACTAAAAATTTATAACTCATTTAAGAATAATAATTCAACCTTAGACAAATCTATCAAAGTGATTTACCACAATCATGAACTGAGTATTTTTATCATGGCAAAAAGTTTACTATTTGTGTATGATTAAGCAACAACAATAAGAACAATGATAACAACAAAAGCCTTTCAGAAACTAAAGTTTCAGAAACCAAGTTTAGAAGAAAATTTCAACTTGGTATAGCCCATTTGCAAAAAAATAAAATATCTGATTAATGAAGAAAGTCTAGATGCATTTCCTTTAGGATCTGCAACAAGACTTGGATGCCTGCTATAATTGCTACTGGCCAACATGGTACTAATGTCCAGAAAAAAAATGAGTTAGATGAGGAAAAAAAAAGAGATAAAAGAGAGATAACACTTGTTCTTTTCCAAAAATGAGAAAAAATACAGCGAGAACTCATAAATAAAAAGAACAATACCAATAAGTTATTTCTAAGTTGTTGATATATCATGAGCACTCCAATAAATAGTGCTTTTCATAGAGATATAAATCTTAAAATATAATGAAAATCAAATAATATACATGAAGAATGCATGAATGATTATAAAGAATGATTTAAACTTTCAGGACTTAAAGAAAACACTGGATAAAACTGTCAGTTTTCCCTAAGTTAATCCACAGATTGCAACCTTAATAAAAATTTCAAAAGGATTTTGAGGTAAACTTGACAAGCTGATTTTAAAACTTATGTAGAACAATAAAGGAATGTGGACAGATAAAACAATTGAGGAAAGAAAAACAAATCAGAAATCAATCTTCTTACCAGATATTAGGAACTATTTTAAAGTCACAACAATAAAAATTGTGTGTTACTGGAGCTGGAAAGACAGGTAGATCAATGGAATGAAATTCTTTACCCATGTAGTGATGAGGAATTTATAGGTAAGAGTGGTGACTTTATGAATATGAGTGGCAGGAAGGCATTATTTTGTAACCAATTTGGGCCAAATTCCTCAGTATATATATCGAGAAATAAAGTATTTCATAGAATACATAAAAATAAATTCCAAATGTATTAAAGTCTAAAATATTAACCACAGAAACCAATAGGATAAAATGCAAGGAAATATCTTCATGATTTGCTATACATTTATTAAACACAAGTTGTCATGTGAAAATTGGGTGGATTTTACTACAACACAGTTAAAGATCCTTGGTTAGCCTTAGGCTCTAATGATAGACTTAACAGAATGGAGGCAGAATGGGAAGGCACATTTGCTGTGTCTGAAACTGACATGCACAATAATAAGAGAATGTCTCCAAAGAAACAAGAAAAAACCCTAAAGAAAAATGAGTCAAGCATATAAATAGGTACCTCATAGTGATATAAGTTTATAATCCTTCCAGTATTGGAAGGAATCTCGGAGGTGAGGAAGCCAGTTCTTAACTCAGAAGGAGGTAGCCTGTGTGTTCCGCAGAAGACTGATATGATTGCCATCAAGCCTGGCATTACTTTGGACCTTGGAAGTTCACGGGTTTTTAAGACCTTTGATAATTATATGTCTAAAATTCCATTAGTTCTCTTTATTTTTCCTGCACTTTGGGGATGATGAGGACAGTGGAGTTTGAGTAAAATGTAAAACTTCACAAAGCTCTTTAAAAACGAGATCAGTGAAATGCATGCCCCTATTGTTGGATAGGGAGGTTGGGACACCTGTAATGGGGAATACAAAATCAAGATTTCCTTCTACCATTACAGCCACAGCTCTCCTTCAGTAAGTAGAAGCCTCAGTCCACCCCAAGAATAAACAACAGTGAGTGCCTGTATTCACAGCTCATTTGCATTCAAAGGGGTCTAGATGTTTGGATTCCAGTCTGTGTCCTTTTTCTATAATCTTGCTGAGATGGCCTCATTGACAGGTAAACTTTTGCAAGACACTTATATTATCCACCCATGTCCCTTCAGTATCAAGGCCAATATATCTCTGCTCTTACAGTTAATCTTATTGAACATTTTTGGAAAAACTCCACTTGAATTATGACTATCATCTTGGGCAATAGCAAAGCATATTGATATTCCTTAACTTGCCATCCATTTAATAGTAGTTCCCGCAGAAGTCAGGTATTCTTTCTTGTTTCTGAAGCATTTTGAAGATGTAGACTTGGCCCCAAATCATATATCTCCTTTCAGTTTAAATATGCACTCTTTTGTCTTTTGTCATTTGGTCGATTTGACCTAAGGCAAGTAAGTTAGCCATCTGAACTGTTTAATTTCAGTAAGCTTAGATGTGAGTGGTTAACTGAAGTTTCTAATAGCATAGCCCACTTGGAAACTTCTGAAATTTAGTTTGTTTTGTTTTGTTTTTAAATGAAGCATCAACAAGCATAATTAAATCAGATAATCCAAGGGAGTCTGTGTGGAAGGTCTGTAGGGAGCACAGCTAGTTCCCTAAGAGAGGTTAACCACCTTTATCCTTTCACCTGAAGGATAAAGATGGTTGGGTCTAAAGTTATGGACCATGATGTGCAAAGGGTAAAACAATATTTCAGTGGAGGTTAGATCATTAGATGAAAAGTGGTAAGCATTTTCTGTCCTTAGACCCTCTTGAGAAATCTTCTAGAATATATTTAGTTACTGAAAATATAATTGAAAAAAAAAAACTGGAAAAGAATTAGATGTGAATCTTGAATCTCATTAATAGTAGTATTAAGACCAAATAAATTTGGGATTAGAGTTAGAAGAATGTAAATTTTAGATTAGACCTAGAAGAATGTAAATTTTATATGTTCTAATAATGTATAAACATTTTTTGAGGAGGCTAAAGTAAACATATGTATATTGTTATCCAAAGGCATTTGATATTTTTGAAGTAAGAAACAGATACCCTATAATTTACCCTTATTTATAAATGAAAATGAGTTAGCCATAACAAGTCTGTTCAATTTTGAGGTAATGTTGATCTTTACTGATAATGCCAGCTAACTAATTTCAATTGTTTTCAATGACGTAAAGAACATTTTTAGTTTCAATTAACATTTTCAAGACAGAAAGGTAAGTAAAGGTCCTAGTAATTACTATGGACTCAAAATGTACTAATAGTTTTGTGAGTTCACTCCTCCAATCAACAGATACTTTGACGGACCTACTCTGTGCAAACTTAGATGTATAATAGGCCTATGAAAGACACTGAGGATGAATGGGTGGCAAGGTGCACAAGGTCATTGCCTTCACAGAATATATGAACAAGACAGACAATGAAAAAGTAATTGCACAAAGTGAGAGGAATATCATGAAAATGGAAGCACCATGTTTTGGCAATGCACATAGCAGGGGCACGAAACATTGAGAGTGGAGTCAGGGTAGTTTTGCTAGAGGAAGCAACATTTGGGCTGAAACGTGGAGGATGAATTTGTTTTATGGAGATGAAAGTGAAATAGTTTCCAGGTATGAAGTGTGACCAGGTGCATGCTATTCTCAAGAAACAAACATGTTCAGTTGAGATGAGGCATTATCTAGAGAGGGGTCAGAGAGGAGCATGATAGAACAATATCTACTAGTATCTTAATAAAATTACCAAATGTCAAAAATAAAGAATGAACTAAGTAGATACCAGTCAGGAGAAACAAGTCTTTTGGAGAAAAGAAAAATTGGGCTGGTATTAGATTTTCTCATTCTAATACTTAGTTCCAGAAAGTAAAGGAGTAATGTCTATAAAACTTTAAAAGGAAGAAAATGCAGCAAAAATTTTTTTGTATGAAGCCATCTTGCATTTCTTTTGTTGTTTCAAATTTTTATTTAAATTCTAGTTTGTTAACATATAGTGTAATATTGGTTTCAGGAATATAATTTCATGATTCATCATTTACATGTAACACCCAGTGCTCATCATAACAAGTGCCCACTTTAGCACTCATCACCCATTCAGCACATCCCTCATTCACTTCCCTTCCAGCAACCCTCAAGTTGTTCTCTATAGTTAAGTGTCTCTTATGGTTTGCCCCCCTCTCTCTCTCTTTTCTTTCTTTTCCTATATTCATCTGTTTTGTTTCTTAAATTGCACATATGAGTGAAATCATATGGTATTTGTCTCTAACCGAGTTATTTCACTTAGCATAATACTCTCTAGCTCCATCCACATCATTGCAATGGCAAGATTTCATTCTTCTTGATGGTGAAGTCATCTTGCATTTCAAAAACAAAAGAAAAAAAAAAGAAACAAACAAAAAAAAAACAAAAACAAAAGAAACAAAATGATTAAGCATAGAGGAACTCAGGAAATTTAGCTTTGAACCTTTCTTTAAAAATGAAAACAGAACAAAAATACAAAACAAATAAACCAAACAACACTCTTTGATGATTAAATTCAGCAAATCAATTTAAATTGAGTATGGTGGCTCCATGGTAAAAGGTATTGATCATTATTACTTCATTTATGTAAAGACTCCAGACTAAGTAACTGTAAGAACTACAGTTAAAAGTAAAGAAGTAGGTGTTATATCCTTTTCTATTACAAAATCAGTAATAAACCCAACAAAAATTGACTTACAAAAAATGAATATGTAATTAATAGCGAAAACTCCAACTGCTCAGTGTTTGTTGTAATCTTGTTTCTTGACTTTACTGGTTGACTTTAAAATAACTGTTACTAACTGTGACAAACATCCTCTTCAAGCTCAGCAAGCCCTCTAGTTTCACTTCAGTTGAACAATGGACATAAATAGTACATTTTGTGGTGCAGTAAAATCCCAATTTTGTGACATTCCATCTATTCTCACCATTCTCTTCAAGTATTGTCTATGACTTCACCTAGCAATTTCTAGTAGTTAGGTAGGCCATTTAGCTCTTGGTCATTTTCTTAAACAATCAGCAGTATTTGACAGAGATAACCTCAGAGAAACCTCCTTGTTGAATCTCCTTCTTTAGTTCTTAGGCTATGTTGTCACCTGTTCTCAATGGCCATTCCTTCCTAGTTTCTTTTTTTTTTTTTTTCCTTCCTAGTTTCTTTACTGATTTTCTTCTTCCTGACATTTAAATATTCAAGTACCTAAGCACTCAATATGAAATACCTTCTCTCTTCTGAACTCCGTTTTCATATATCCAGTGCTACTACTGGGCAACTCCCCTGGGATGTATAGTAAGTGTCGAGTTTAACACATCCCGATCTGAACTCGTGATTTGCATCCCTCGTTTCCCCTATCCCTCTTGAATCTTTCTTGTATTTGTGAATCTCAACTTTGTACTTTTAGCTGCTCATTTCCAAAAACTTGGAGCCGTTCCTTATTTTTTTCTTTTTGTTTAAATTCCAGTTAGGTTAACAAACAGTGTAACATAAATTTCAGGTGTACAATATAGTGATTCAATAATTCCATACATCACAGCAAATGTAATTCTTAATCCCCATAACTTATTTAACCTATTCCCCTCACCAACCTCCCCTCTGGTAACCATCAGTGTTTGTTCTCAATAGTTAAGAATCTGTTTCTTGGTTTGCTTCTCTTTTTTTCCCCTTTGCTCAGTTGTTTTGTTTCTTAAGTTCTATATACAAGTGAAATCATATGGCATTTGTCTCTGACTGACTTATATCACTTTGCATTATCCTCTCTAGCTCTATCATGTTGCAAATGACGAAACTTCATTCTTTTTTATGGCTGAGTAATATTTCATTATATATATATATTATATATGTATCATATCTTCTTTATCCATTCATCTATTAATGGACACTTAGGCTGTTTCCATAATTTGACTATTATAGATAATGTTGCTGTAAATACTGAGCTGCTTGTATCTCTTTGAATTAGTATTTTTGGATTCTTTGGGTAAAAATCTAGTAGTGCAATTGCTGGATTGTCAGGTAGCTCTATTTTTAACTTTTTGAGGATACTCCATACTGTTTTCACGGTGGCTACACCACTTTGCATTCCCACCATCAGTACACGAGTGTTCCCCTTTCTCCACATCCTCACCAACTTGTTCTTATGTTGTTGATTTTAGTCATTATGACAGATGTGAGGAAATATCTCATTGTACTTTGATTTGTATTTCCCTGATGATGAGAGATATTGAGCATCTTTTCATGTGTTTATTGGCCATTGGGATGTCTTTTTTTGGAAAAACATCTATTCATGTCTCTGCTTATTTTTTATTTTTAAATTTTTAAATATTTTATTTATTCATGAGAGACACAGAGAGAGAGGCAGAGACACAGGCAGAGGGAGGAAAAGCAGGCTCCATGCAAGGAGCCCGATGTGGGACTTGATCTTTGGAATCCGAGATCAGTCCCTGAGCTAAATGCAGACGCTCTACTGCTGAGCCACCCAGGCATCTCTCTGGTCATTTTTAAAATTAGATTATTCATTTTTGGGGTGTTGAGTTTTATAAGTTCTTTATACATTTTAGATGCTAACCTCTTATCATGTATTTCATTTGCAAATATCCTATCCCATTCTGCTTGTTGCCTTTTAGTTTTGTTGATTATTTCCTTTGCTGTGCCAAATCCTTTTATTTTGATGAAGTCCCAATAGTTTGTTTTTTGTTTTTGTTTCCTTTGCTTCAGGAGACACATCTAGAAAGAAGATACTATGGTTGATGTCAAAGAGGTTACTGCCTGTGTTCTGTAGGATTGTTATGGTTTCATGTCTCACATTTAGATCTTTCACCTATTTTGAATTTATTTTTGTGCATGATGTAAGAAAGGGGTCCAGTTTCATTCCTTTGCATGTTACTGTGCAGTTTTCCCAACATCATTTGTTGAACAGACTGTCTCCTCCCCATTGGATAGTCTTTACTACCTTGTTGAAGATTAAGTGGCCATATAGTTATGGTTCATTTCTGGATTTTCTGTTCTGTTCCATTGATCTATGTGTCTGTTTTTGTGCCAGTACTATACTGTTTTGATTACTACAGCTTTGTAACATAATTTGAAGTCTAGAATTGTGATGCTTCCAACTTTGCTTTTCTTGTTCAAGGTTGCTTTGGACATTTGGGGTCTTTTTTGTTTCCATACAAATTTTAGGATTTTTTTTTTGTTTTAGCTCTGTAAAAAATGCTGTTAGTATTTTGACAGAGATTGCATTGAATGTGTAGATTGTTTTGGGTACTATAGACATTTTAATAATAGTCTTCTGATCCATAAGTATGGAATGTCTTTACAGTTCTTTGTGTCATTTCAATATCTTTCATCAGTATTTTTTAGTTTTCAGAGTAAAGGTCTTTCACCTCTCTGGTTAGGTTTATTCTTATATATCTTATTGTATTTGGTGTAATTGTAGGTGAGATTGATTCCTTGATTTCTCTTTTTGCTGCTTCATTATTAGTGTATAGAAATGCAACAGATTTCTGTATGTTGATTTTGTATCCTGAGACTTCACTGAATTCATGCGTCACTTCTAGTACATTTTTGGTGGAGTCTTGGGGTTTTCTATACAGAATAACATGTCATCTGCAAACAGTAAAAGTTTGACTTCTTCCTTGCTGATGTGGATGCCTTTTATTTCTTTTTGTAATCTGATTGCTGTGGATAGGACTTCCAATATTGTGTTAAATAACAGTGTGAGAGTGGATATCCCTTAGAGGAAAAGCTCTCAGATTTTCCTCATTGAGGATGATACTAGCTGTGGGTTTTTCATATATGGCCTTTATTATGTTGAGGTATGTCCCCTCTAAACCTTCTTTATTGAAGGTTTTAACATGAATAGATGTTGTGCTTTGTTAAATGCTTTTTTTGTATCAACTGAGAGGATCATATGGTTTTTTTATACTTAAAAAATTAATATGGTGTATAATGTTGATTGATCTGTAAATATTGAACCACACTTGCAACCCAGGAATAAATCTCAGGTGACTGTGGTGAATACTTTTTTAAATGTATTTTTTGATTTGGTTTGCTAGTATTTCATTAAGAAATTTTGCACCCATGTTCATCAAAAATATTGGCCTGTAGTTCTTGTTTTTAGTGGTTTTGGTATCAGGGTAACACTGGCCTCAGAATGAATTTGAAAGTTTTCCTTCTTATTTTATTTTTTTGGAATAGTTTGAGAAGAATAGGTATTACTCCTTCTTTAAATGTTTGGTAGAATTCACCTGTGAAGTCATCTGGTCCTGGACTTTTGTATTGGGAATTTTTTGATTACTGATTCCATTTTTTTTGTGGTTATTGTTCTGTTCAAATGTTCTATTTCTTTCCATTTCAGTTTTGTAGTTTATATGTTTCTAGGAATTTATCCATTTCTTCTAAGCTGTTCAATTTGTTGACATATAATTTTTCATAATATTTTCTTATAATTGTATTTCTGTGGTATAGATTATTATTTCCCCTCTCTTATTTATGATTTTATTTATTGGAATCCTTCCTCTTTTCTTTTTGTTAAGTCTGGCTAGAGGTTTATTAATTTTGTTAAATTTTTAAAGAACCAGCTTCTAGTTTCATTGACCTGTTCTATTGTTTTTTTTTTTTTTAAGTTTCTATATAATTTATTTCTGCAATTAATCTTTATTGTTTCCTGTGTTCTGCTGGCTTTAGGCTTCATTTGTTGTTCTTTTTCTAGCTTCTTCAGGTGTAAGGTTAATTTGTGTATTTGAGACTTTTCTTGTTTTTTTGAGATAAGCCTGTGTTGCAATATATTTTTCTCCAATGATTGCCTTTGCTGCATTCCAAAGGTTCTGGACTGTCTTGTTTTCATTTTCATTTGCTTCCATGTATTTTTTCTTTCTTCTTTAATTTCCTGGTTAATCCATTCACTCTTTAGTAAGATGTTTTTAACCTTCATGTATTTGTGGTCTTTCCAAAGTTTTTTTTTGTAGTTGACTTCAAGTTTCATAGCATTGTGTTCTGAAAATATGTGTGGTATGGTGTTAGTCTTTTTGTAGTGGTTGAGGACTGAGCTGTGACCCAGTATATGATCTATTCTGGATAATGTTCTATGTGTACTTGAAAATAAGGTGTATTCTACTGGTTTGGAATGAAGTATTCTGAATATATGTTAAGTCCATCAGATCCAGCGTGTCACTCAAAGTCATTGTTTCCTTGTTGATTTTCAGCTTAGATGATCTGTCCATTGCTGAAGTGGGATGTTAAAGTCCCCTATTATTTTTGTATTATTATCAATGAGTTTCTTTCTGTTTATTATTGTTTTATATATTTGGGTGCTTCTTTTTTTGGTGCACAATATTTACAATTGTTATATCTTCTTGTTGGATTGTCTCTTTTATTATGAAATAGTAGCTTTCTTTATCTCTTGTTATAGTCTTTGTTTTAAAGTTCAGTTTGTCTGATCTAAGTATTGCTGCTCTGGCTTTCTTTTGACATCCACTTGAGTGAAAAATGTTTCTCCATCCTGGAGCCATTCTTGACTCCTCTTCTTTGCTCATACCCTGCATCCAATCCATCATCAAACTGTCCAGTCTACCTATAAAATCAAAGAAGTTCTTATTCAGGCTGAGAAAGTCACAAGACACAAAAGACTTTCCAAGTACCAAGTTTTCTAAGCTTTAAGAAACAACACAGGACAGACAGAGTATACACAGATGCCACATAGTAAAGTCTTGTATTCCTGGGAAGTTTCCAAGGATCCCAGTCATTATGCATGGGTGTGTGTTGTCATGAGAAATGAGACTGAGTAAGTAGATGTGTTCTACTTCAGCTCAGTGAAGCCGTAAGTTCTGGGGTTCCTTAGCTTTAATACTTTGCATGTGATTTATATCCATTCATCAGTGTAGCTGTGTCTCAAAATTTATCAGTTATACAAATAACTGTTCTGAAGTCAGTATAATGCAGTCTGATATTGCGCTCAGTACATAGGGATCGCAGCAAAACTTTCACTTGTCTGGAATCTGTTAAGCTTTTCTACATTCTTTAATTTAGTGTTGTAAAGAATTTAACTGCTAGTCAAATCCTCAGGTGTTTCTGAGGCTGGAGGTATATTAGTGTTCCCTGGTAGATTCTTTTCTTCCCAAAATATTGCCCGAATATATTTACAAATGATCACATGGTCACTTCCCATCAAGTCTCCAGTATTTCTCTCCTGAATTGGAATAGCCTCAAGACCTATCACCTTGCCCCACCCTTGCTCCTTATAGCTATTTGTCATGCAACAAGAGAAATAATTGTGAAAATATATGTCAATTTATGTCTTTCCTCTGCTTAAAAACTTCTGGTGACTTTGTTTTCACTCTGAGTAAAAGTCAAGGCCCTCAGGGTGCTCATGATATTGTGTGCCTAGCTGCTATGCTGCCTGACCTTCCCTCACACATCTTTCCCCTCTGCTTGCTCTGCTCCAGCTACCCTGGCCTTCTGGCTATTTTGGGACACTGCACACTCCAATCTTAGGACTTCTGGATGAAATGTTTTGTTTGTCTTTTGTTTTGGCTTAGAACACTGCTTTACCCTCATTTATTTTAATCTCTGCTTATTCTTTTTTCCTTATTAACTCTTGACATATCATATGCATTTGTTAATTTATTATTGCTAAAGTAAACTATTTGGGGCAAACTCTTGGCTCTCTTTTCTACTAAATCTCTTCTCCAGTGCCTAACACAGTGACTACCTCATCATAGATACTCACTAAATGTTGAATAAAGATTGTATCTATTTGTAGCTCTTCTGCTAGCTTTCTGTATCCTTAGAGAAGTTGTTGGAATAATTGTTGCCAAATATTGATGATGCTTATATTTAGGTGTGGGGATTGTGGGTGAATTTTAAATTTCTTAACTACACTTTTATATATTAAAATTTATCCAATTAAAAAGTGTAAATAACTGTGAGAAACAAATAAAAAAGATAACTGTCAGCTTTTCAGAGAAGGGCATGGACAGTCAGCTGTTTGAGACCTCTTGCCCTTGCATTTTCCAAGAAATTCCTGTCCCTGTAACACATCTTTGTCCCTGCCTTTTCTCAAAGAAACATGAGCTATGTGTAAGTGGCTATCATGCTTTTTTTTACAAAAATGATAGGTTTGGGTCAGAAAGATCTTTGCACCTCATCCACACACCATGGGGATTCCATGTGCACAGTCTGAGCCAATGCTATCTTAATATTTTCTTAGAACAAGGAAAGTGGTTTGGATGAATGCATGCATATTCCCTAAAAGAGCTTAAAATTCTTTTAAAAACAATTTTTACAATAAACAGGAAAAAGGGCTGAATTGCACAGAGCTAGTAAAGAGGTTTTTAAGACACTACAGTAGGACTTGTGGTGAAGAAGTATATGCTTAAAGCCCTAAAATTCCTTCAGTTCACTTCCTCTTCTTTTTTGTTCTATTAGTTGGATTTCTTCTATATTTTTCTCACTTGGAAGCCTTTTCTCAGATGTTGTCAGGACAGAGGCTGGAACCTGATTCTACTAAGGCACTAATGAGAGGGTGGAGCATCTCTGGATGCCTGGAGAGTTGTTTGATCTCTGTGCTCAGATACAATAGCTCTTGCTACTGGGGCTAGGTCTATGGTTACTGGGCTTTGGTTCTGGAAGGCATCTTCCACACCAATGAACTGAACCTTTCACTTAGCACAGAAGGAAAAAAAAAAAAAAACCAAATCTGTCTGGTTTTTGTTTATGAGATTTGAGCCATCTGAAACAGAAAAATAAGGCATCTGTCATTCAGTATAAATTTTGTTATTAGAATACGCAACTTATGCAGAAATATAATGATAAATTCTAGATCATAGCAGTCTGCAAACTTACCAAGAGTGGGATCCTTCAGTTGTTCTGCACTGTGTCATCTCTTCAGGTGCCAGCAGATGGAGCACCCTTCACTTAAACTTTCAAAAGAGGGTTAGACTCTAGCATTTGATGGTTATGTTTTTTCTTTACAATTAGCCAGATTTGTGTTCAAATGTCTGATTGACTTCTCTTAGCTATTCATCTTTAATTTTAGATTTCTAGTATTTGATTCTTTCTTAGAGTTTCATCTCTCTGCTTACATTGCCCATCTGTTCTTGCATGTTGCTCACTTTTATTTTATTTTATTATTTTATTTTATTTTATTTTATTTATTTTTTAAAGATTTATTTATTTGTGTGTGTGAGAGAACAAGCAGAGTGGGTGCAGGTAGAGGGAGAGGGAGAGAGAGAAAAGCTCAAGCAGACTCCCTACTGAGCACAGAGCCTGACATGGGGCTTGATCTCACAACCCTAAGATTATGACCTGAAATCAAGAGTTGGAGGCTTAACTGGCTGAGCCAGCTAGGAGCCCCTTAACCACAATTATTTTAAATTCTCAGTCTGATAATTCCAGAATTTTTGCCATATCTGATCTGGTTCTGAAACTTACTTACTCTCTTCAGACTGTGGTTTTTGTCTTTTGTATGCCTTGGAAATTTTTGTTGAAAATTGGACATGATGTATTAGGTAAAAGGAACTATTGTAAATAGCATGTTAATGTGAGGTTTTATGTTTATCTGGCTAGGAGTGTGGCTGAGTTTAATGGAGACTTCAGTTTCATATAGTGTCTTCATTTCTATCTTTTCCATTGTCTTTGCTTTTTCTTAGAGACTCCTTGAATAGAGTCTAAGGCTTGTAGTTCTTTTAGCTCTAATATCCTGTGTTTATACAGAAACCCAACTAAGGTGGTAGTGAAATGTTGGAAGAGGGGAAGTGTTCTATATATCTATAATTAGGTCTCAGTTTTTTGTGAAACTTCCAGTGACCTTTTTAAGTGCTTCTCAACCTCCTCCTTACTTCCTTAGAGGAGGCAGAAAGGCTATAGGGGTTGTAGCTAAGGATTTCTTTGTCCCCATGTGAATGGGTGGAGTGGCTGGAGCTGGGTATTTTCAACTTTCCATCCTGGGTAGGCTCTGGAGAAATAGTCTCCTATGAGGGCAGGACTTTGTAAAGAACAGAGAGCTCTGAGAAGCATATTTCAAAAGAGTCACCCCCCCCCCCCCCAACCACAGGAGCTTTTCTGCAGTCTTCACTGTGAAGACCTGATATGTTGGTACCTGGAGGTAAAATTCATATGAGTTTGGGGGTATTTTTCTAAACCTGGGCTTCCTTGAGGTCTTAACTATTGCTATTGTCCACACTGAGCCTCTGGTTATTGAGCAATTATTGTTTAAGCTTTCCACTTCAGTTTGGCTCCTGCGGCAGTTCCTGCTCCTGAGCCTTTGTTGCCGTTAAGCTATAATTGTTGGTATTGACTTGTCTGTCCAGTTTTGATGTAGCACTTTTCCCTCTGACCTCAATTCTTTGATGATTCTAGGAAGAGTGGTAGATTTTTAGTTTGTTCAGCTTTGTCTTTATGCTGATGGGAGTGATAACCTTCAAGCTGCTTCCATGTTTAACAGGACACTGAAGTCCTCCATAGCTCTCCAAGGCTAGGTTTTCTTATCTGTAAATGGGACTAATATTTATTGTTTCTCATAGGGTTGCTAAAAATGAGTAAATTGTACAAGGAAATTAGGACAATATCAGCACATAGCAAATGTTAAGCAAACTTTATCACTTGCTGAATAACTTATTGTTGATGATATTAACTTTAAACAAAAGGGAGATGCAAAAAGTCATGGATATAAAAATCTTTAATTAGCAAGCAACTTAGACCGTTAGGAGAGGCAAAAAAAAAAATAGTTGATAGATTTTACATCACTAGGGTAAAGATCAAGGGGGCACTTATTGGAATTTCAGAACTTAATCATTGAGGAATGATATCAAGATTGAAATTGAGAAAGCCAAGAAATCAAAGAAGTTAAAGACATAACAAGGAATCTACAGATAGTTAGCCATTTCTTTGTGCTGGTAAGACTTTTTCCCACTAGCCCACCCTTTCACTGAGTGTGCACATTTTTAAAGAATTCTAGTACTATGTAGGGGTTTCAATTCTGAACTCTGGACTGCTTGGGCCTAAGGCCTCATCTCCTTTGTCTGTCTAGTGATTAAAACCCAAGCCTTTAGCCTTGCTACTCAAAGTTAGCCACTTTGGAGATTATTGGGAAATGTAGAATCTTGACCTGTCTCATTTACTACATCAGAGCTCACATTTTAATGAGATTCTTTGGGGTTCAACACACCTTAAAGTTAGAGAAGTGCTGGTCTAGATGATGAAAACAAGTAGTGACTCTGAATCTCCTCTCCACACCCCCTTCTTCTCCCAACTGGGGCAGATTCAGAAGCATATTGTACAGTTGCCATTGTGGTTTTTTTTTTTTTCTATATTCTTGGAACATAAACCCTTTGAGGTTAATTATTCATTTCTCAGTTTTCCTCCCCTCTTAAGTGGGGCTTGGTGGCCAGAGTGGACTAGATATGGGTATTTTCTTTCCCTAGGTAGGTTAGGCTCTGCCGTAATCCCAGCAGATTAGGTTCTGGTTCACTAGTTTCCCCTGAGTACAGAACTTATTAAGAGGAACAGAATACTCTGATGTATTTCAAAATGTTTCCTATTTCCACGTTTCCTGCTGAAAGCACAAGGGGATTTTTTCTGATCTATACTGTGAGAACTTGGTTGAGCTCTTGGTGGTAAATCTCACAATATTGCATACTCCACCTTCCCCCCAGCTGGGTCTTTGGACTTTTTAACTCTCAGGCTTATCCACACTGAGCGTCCAGTAACTTACCAGTTTCAATTCCAGTTTTCCTACTCTGGCACTGATTCTCACGGTGGTTACTGCTGTGAGTCTCACCTGAGGCAGAAGTTTTCCCTGTGTCCTTGCCTATTTTATGGATCCAAGAAGAGTTGTTGATTGTTCAGTCTGTTCAGGTTTCTATTTGTTAAAAGGGAGTGGCAGTTTCCAAACTCCTTACAGGCAGAACTGGAAACCAGGAGTCTAGCTATTCATTTGCAGAGATACTTGTTATAAATTTCCCTGAACTTAAAGTGGGCGCTGATCAAATAATCTAGATTGTCAAGATCTAGGAGCCAGAAGTCAGTCTTACTTTTTCCTAAGGATTTATTTCCTAACTTCTTATTTACTGAGGATCTACACTTTGCCAGGCTACTAGTAAGCATCCCATGATCCTCTGCCATTGTGTATAACTATGTTCCCATTTTTCACAGGAAGGAAATGAAGGTAACAGACTATAATAATTATAATTAAACAAACAAGGTACACCCCCATCTGTATGCCTCTCCTATATGTCACGTACTGCAGAACAGGCGGAGAATGTGTGGCTTGCCAATCTCTTAAGGATTTTATTTGTTGAGAGATTCTCTGACTTAGTTTTCTATACTTCTATTTAGTAAACGGAATAGTGATTAGGGTTTAATGTACCAACAATTTTTGCTCTGGGCAAGTAAGTGAAGGGATCAGAGGCCTTCAAGCCCCCATCCTTTGGAAATAGTTGTTAAAATGTGTACATGAGCATTCTGCCTACATCACCGAGATAGCAACATAGATTGTTCCTGATGTCAACTTCCTTATGAGAAGAACAACTAACAAATATTCACAGACAAGACAGCATGGAGAGAATTCTACAGCATGAAGGTGATGATGAAGCATCACCTGCACCACAGAGACCATGACAGACCACATCAGAAGGGTAAGAGCCCCTCCTCCAGGTTGGCATTGTATCATGGGGAGAGGTCTTTCCTGAGCCTGTTGGTCCTCCAGTGGGGAAAAATAGCCCAGGGTGGATATCCAGCTCCCTCAGCATGGTGAGTCATTCCTTGGGAGCCCCTACTTTGGTTTTACCTCATGAGGCTTGCAGAGGAATTGGCAGGGTTTGATCACTGGAATGTGGTTATTATGAAGAAGGCAGAGGTTCACAACAACTAGTACTCAGATCTTGGTAGACCAAGTTCATACCGACAGAGCCTAAGGAATAATCTCAACCAGCTTCTTTCTCATCTGCTGAATCAAGTCAATGGTTCCATCTGACTAGGGAACTTGGAAGGCTGCAGGTCTGCCTGTTTTAGGTCTTCAAACAGAACCTTGCTAGCTTGGGAACATGGTATGCTCCATACAAGAAAGGGAGCTGAGTCATAGCCCAGCCCATTAATGGATGTAGCTCTTGGCTGCATCCAACCAGAAAGACTGGCAAGAATACCTGGACGTGCTGCAGCCCAGCAATGCTCAAGCATGGCAAATACAGTTGATTGCCCTAGAACAAAGCCAGTATTGGAAACAGAAGGTTCTCCTTCTCTGCCCAGGCAAAGTAGCTGAGTCTTAACCCTGCTCACTGCTAGGTAAAGCTCCTAGCCCTTCCCAATTACAAAGCCTGAACAGAACAGAACAGAACACTTGAAAAGCTACATAGCCTAGCAATGTTTAAATGGACTATCAAGCAGATAGGCACGATAATGTGCAAAGCAAAGTCAGTGGCTCTGTTCATTCAGGGAACTTGGGCACAGGTCACCCTGATTTAACACCACAAAGAGCCTTTTGGCCCTGCAGCTGGTTCTTCCACTATGGGTGGGCAGAGAAACTAATTCATAGCCCCACTCATTGATGAATACAGCCTACAGCCTGCTGGACCAGGAAACTTAACCAGATCTACAGAGGAACCAGGTAGCCCATCCAACAGCCCTGCTGTGATGAGAAAACAGCTCTTTCGAGTTGCTGCCCAGGCATTTCACAGTATGACAACCTGCTTATACACCTAGGGTCTGAAATTCAGATAAGGACCTGGGTTTAGGATCCCATTCCTAAATCCTGCTTTATTTTTCCCAAAGCACCTTTTAAAATAAACACTTAGAAGAATAAAATGAAATAAAATAAAATAAAATACAAAATACTTAGTATTATATTAGTAATACTAACCCACAAAAGTCAGTGACCTCCACCCCACCCACCTTGTAAGTAATAAGAGCCTCCTACCCTGCTTTCCATCTTCTGCTTGGTAGTAACCTGGGATGGAGGAATGCCCCTTCCTGGCTCATTATGCTCCTTCATTTTTGAGATCTCTAGGTTTACTTCCTTCATGAAGGTGTACTGGAACTGCACCTTCAATCTAAATGACTCTAGGGTTTTCATTTCCCCAGGGTGGGAACTCAGATGCTGAAGGAGCTGCCTGCCAGTGCTGTGTGGGTGGCTTATGCCTTCTCATTCAGGAAATCACAATATGTATACTTTATATTTTTTGCCTTTTTTTTTTGTTTTGTTTTTATTGAAGTTCAATTTGCCAACATAAAGTATAACACCCAGTGCTCATCCCATCAAGTGCCCATCACCCAGTTACCCTAACCCTTTCCCCCTTCCCACTTCCTCTTCCAAAACCCTTTGTTTATTTTCCAGAATTAGGAGGCTCTCAAGTTTTGTCTCCCTCTCTAATTCTTCCCACCCATTTTCCCTCCTTATCCCTTTCACTATTTCTTATATTCCACCTATGAGTGAAACCATATGATGATTGTCCTTTTCCAATTGAATTACTTCACTCAGCATAATACCCTCCAGTTCCATCCATGTCAAAGCCAATGGTGGGTCTTCGTCCTTTCTAATGGCTGAGTAACATTCCATTGTATACATAGACCACAGCTTCTTTATCCATTCATCTTTCGATGGACACGGAGGCTCCTTCCACAGTTTGGCTATTGTGGACATTGCTGTTATACACATTGGAGTGCAGGTGTCACAGTTTTTCACTGCTTCTGTATCTTTGGGGTAAATACCCAGTAGTGCAATTGTTGGGTCATAGGGTAGCTCTATTTTTTACTTTTTGAGGAACCTCCACACAGTTTTCCAGAGTGGCTGCACCAGTTTGCATTCTCACCAACAGTGCAAGAGGGTTCCCCTTTCTCCACATCCTCTCCAACATTTATTGTTTCCTGTCTTGTTAATTTTCCCCATTCTCACTGGTGTGAGGTGGTATCTCATTGTGGTTTTGATTTGTATTTCTCTGATGGCCAGTGATGTGGAGCATTTTCTCATGTGCTTGTTGGCTATGTGTATGTCTTCTTTGGTGAGATTTTTGTTCATGTCTTTTGCCCATTTCATGATTGGATTGTTTGTTCCTTGGATGTTGAGTTTAATAAGATCTTTATAGATCTTGGATACTAGCCCTTTCTCTGATATGTCATTTGCAAATATCTTCCTGTAGGAAGATATCCATCCTGTAGGCTGTCTTTTGGTTTTGTTGACAGTTTCTTTTGCTGTGTAGAAGTTTATATCCTGATAAATTACAATAGTTCATTTTTGCTTCTGTTTCCCTTGCCTTCATAGATGTACCTTGCAAGAAGTTACTATGGCCAAGTTCAAAAAAGGTGTTGCCTGTGTTCTCCTCTAGGATTTTGATGGATTCTTGTCTCATATTTAGATCTTTCAACTATGGTGTAAGAGAATGCTCCAGTTTCATTCTTCTGCATGTGGATGTCCAATTTCTCCAGCACCATTTATTGAAGAGACTGCCTTTTTTCCAGTGGGTAGTCTTTCCTCCTTTGTCGAATATTAGTTGACCATAAAGTTGAGGGTCCACTTCTGGATTCTCTATCCTGTTCCATTGATCTATGTGTCTGTTTTTGTGCCAGTACCACACTGTCTTGATGACCACAGCTTTGTAGTTCAACCTGAAATCTGGCATTGTGATGCCCCCAGATATGGTTTTCTTTTTTAAAATTCCCCTGGCTATTCGGGGTCTTTTCTGATTCCACACAAATCTTAAAATAATTTGTTCTAACTCTCTGAAGAAAGTCCATGGTATTTTGATAGGGATTGCATTGAATGTGTAAATTGCCCTGGGTAACATTGACATTTTCACAATATTAATTCTTCCAATCCATGAGCATGGAATATTTTTCCATCTCTTTGTGTCTTCCTCAATTTCTTTCAGAAGTGTTCTATAGTTTTTAGGGTATAGATTCTTTACCTCTTTGGTTAGGTTTATTCCTAAGTATCTTATGCTTTTGGTTGCAATTGTAAATGGGATTGACTCCTTAATTTATCTTTCTTCAGTCTCACTGTTAGTGTGTAGAAATGCCACTGACTTCTGGGCATTGATTTTGTATCCTGTCACACTGCCAAACTGCTGTATGAGTTCTAGCAATCTTGGGGCATAGACATGACCAACACGCACATGAGAAAATGCTCTGCATCACTTGCCATCAGGGAAATACAGATCAAAACCACAATGAGATACCACCTCACACCAGTGAGAATGGGGAAAATTAACAAGGCAGGAAACCACAAATGTTGAGAGGATGTGGAGAAAAGGGAAGCCTCTTACACTGTTGGTGGGAATGTGAACTGGTGCAGCCACTCTGGAAAACTGTGTGGAGGTTCCTCAAAGAGTTAAAAAGAGACCTGCCCTACGACCCAACAATTGCCCTGTTGGGGATTTACCCCAAAGATACAGGTGCAGTGAAACGCCGGGACACCTGCACCCCGATGTTTCTAGCAGCAATGGCCACAATAGCCAAACTGTGGAAGGAGCCTCAGTGTCCATCGAAAGATGAATGGATAAAGAAGATGTGGTTTATGTATACAATGGAATATTACTCAGCCATTAGAAATGACAAATACCCACCATTTGCTTCAACGTAGATGGAACTGGAGGGTATTATGCTGAGTGAAATAAGTCAATCGGAGAAGGACAAACATTATATGGTCTCATTCATTTGGGGAATATAAATAATAGTGAAAGGGAATAGAAGGGAAGGGAGAAGAAATGGGCAGGAAATATCAGAAAGGGAGACAGAACATGAGAGACTCCTAACTCTGGGAAATGAACTAGGGGTGGAGGAAGGGGAGGAGGGCGGGGGGTGGGGGTGACTGGGTGGCGGGCACTGAGGGGAGCACTTGACGGGATGAGCACTGGGTGTTATTCTGTATGTTGGCAAATTGAACACCAATAAAAAATAAATTTATTATTAAAAAAGTAAAAAAAATAAAAAAAAAAACAAACAGGACAGCATCAAAAGAAACTAACAAAGTTCCAATAACTGATCCTAAAGAAATTTGATATATGAACTGTTAGCCAAATAATTCAGAATTATCGTCTTAAAATTCAGTGAATTACAGAAACACACCAAACAAATTTAGGAAAACAATGCATGAAAAAAATGAGAGATTCACAAAGAATTAAAAAAAAAAAACCTCACAGAAATCTTAAAGCTGAAAACACAATGAGTGAACTGAAGAATTCAACTGAGAGTGTCAACATCCAGATTCAATGATGCAGAAGAAAGCACCAGTGATGTAGAAGATAGGGCATTTGAAATTTTCAGTTAAAGGAGCAAAAAGAAAAAGGAATGACCAAGATTGAAGGATGTCTATGGGCCTTATGGAACATGATTGAAAGGAACAACACTTGTAGTATGGGAATTTCAAAAGGAGAAGAGAAAGAAAAAGGGACAGAAATTGTATTTAAAGCAATACTGGATGAAAATTTCCCAAACCTGGGGAGAGAATGCATATCTAGTCGCATGATGTCCAAAGGACTCCAAATAGGCTGAATCCAAAATAGGGCTACATTGGGACACATCAGAGGAAAATCCTCAAAGGTCAAAAAGAATGAATTCTGAAAGCAGCAAGAGAAAACAGAGAAATTAAATATAAGGGAACTTCCATAATCTATCATAAGATAAATTCCTCAACAGAAACATTTCAGGCCAGGAGAGAATGGGAGCATGTATTCAAGGTATTTAAAGACCCCAAACAACCCGTCAATCAAGAATCATATAATAGGCAAAGCTGTCCTTCCAAAACAAAGGAAGGATAAGGACTTTCCTGAACAAACAATAGCTGATGGAGTTCATCAGTTCTAGACTTGCCTTATAAGAAGTGTTCGAGGGAATTATGACAAGTAAGAGAAGTCACACAGGAAAATACAATTACAAGTGATCTCATTGATACCTTATGTTTTTATGATGTTAAGTAGCACCTCTTTGCTTCCACTCAAAGAACTACCTTTAGCATTAGGTGAAAGTGGTCACAGGTACAAATTTCCATTTATATGATAAATAAGTACTAGGAATGTAATATACAGCATGGTGACTATAGTTAACACTGTGGTATGGTATTTATGAAAGTTGTTAAACAAGTGAATCCTAAAAGTCCTTATCACAAAGACAAAATATTTTTTTCCCTTCCTTTCTTCTTTCTTTCTTTCATTCTTTGTTTCTGTCTTCCTTTTTCCCTTTTTTTTTGTATCCATGAGATAATGGGTGTTAACTAACCTCACTGTGATAATAATTTCACAACATATGTAAGTCAAACCATTTCTCTGTATGTCAATTTTGTCTCAATAAAACTGGAAAAATATTTCAAAAACAAATGTGCTGAACATAGCAATCTAAATGCTTCTCTGTTAACATATTAAATAAGATCTAGATGCAGGTCTATGAGAACTACCATCATTTAGAAGTAGTCATAAACATAAATAATATTTTATAACTGTAAAGGAATAAGAAAAACGTTTTCTGTTCAAGACAAAGTCACAGATACTTTTAGTAATACATTCATAATAGAATGAAGGAAATGCTATGTTTTGGTGAGGGATTAGCACAAGTAAAGAAAAAACTTTTGCTATGTATCTTGATAGATTTCCCTGAATTCTTTCCTAGTTCTTTAAGATGAAAATGGAGTAAACACTTTACAACATTGTATAAAAGTGATAAATGATATGTATGGAAAGGTATATCGATGACATGATGGAAAAAATCCTAAGGCAGTTAGAGCTGACCTGAAGGGTGTCTGCTGGAGGTGGTAATTCTCCAGCTAGAGAGAAAAAGCATATGTCAGCTAAGTTTAGAAAGTGGGAGACAATGGTCTGGATGGAGAGGCTCCATGAAGCATCCTGGTGTGTGAGAGGGCTGGGGTTGGGGGTGTGTCATTGTGAGGAGCCTTCAGAAAAGTGGACACATGAAGGGGGCATTTTCTGGATGTTAGGAAGGTGCCTTGCTTTGGGGACACTGATTCATAAGTCCCAAGGGTGAATGGGAGTGATGGAGGTGGTTGTCTCCTGGGAATCAGGAAAGAAGTATAAGGAGAATGAAGGTGCCCAAAGAGGACACTTACCAGGACCATCACAGAAAGGAGAGGAGGAAGGAGGGATCATGGAGGCCATGTCAGGAGGAGTTATGAGGAGCCTGCACATTCTTGCAGAGTCCAGAGTGTTAGAGTACTGGTGAGGTTGAGGATGCTGACCTGCTTGGGACACTCTCAGGGTTGAGGTGAGGTGAGGTTGAGGTGAGCTACTGTGTGGAGAAGCATCTTAAAGTATAGGTAACCTGTTGGACAATACATAGAGATGTGTGGGGCCTCCTGTGCTTGACAGCTGTAATTATAATTATCATGTTTCATACATAGTTAATATTTTCCAGCATTCTTGTCTTATTTGGTTTGAAATTCAAAACAGATACTAGTGTTACCACTGTTTTATTGATTTTAAAATAAAGTTAGTGTCAGGATAGATGACCCATCAAAATCATAGTTAGAGTTAGACATTGGGTTGAGGCAGTCCTAAAGCACTGACTTGCAATGTTGTAGTTGAGGAAGATACTCAGAGACTCAGAACCTCTGGGCTTTGGCAAGTGGAGCCCTGTCCTGCCCTGGGTCAGATCCATCTCACAGCTGGCCCAAACTCTGAATACAGCTTTCTCCCCTGGGTCGCTTTCCCCCCAAGGTGCTCCAAGGCCCAGAGAGCTGCATGGGAGGATGGGCCAACCCAACAGGATGAACCTGAGCTCCCAGGACAAAGCCCTGATGAATGAGAACTTGCCTAGGTATATTAGTTTCTGGCCCTTGTCCAGGGCTGCCTGACAGCCTTGACTCCTTCTGGTTTGTCCTGAGTCAGTGTTCAGGAACCACCCCTCCAGCTGGACCCCAGGAAGCTATTATACAGAATAGAAGCCAAGGTTTGTTAGTTTGTTTTAATATATGCAATGTATGTGACATTGAAACTTGTTCTTGAATTAAATAGCCTTTCAGTTCAATTATATTGTGAAGTTAATATGCAGCTGTGCTCTGTGGGCATTTACCCCATCCAACCTTTCCTTTGTGAGTCTTCTAATGGTGCTGCAATGGGAATTGTGTAATTCACAGTAGCCCTGCTAGCTGCTGAGAGCTTCAGAGGCCTCTACAGTTAGCTCTCCCTTTATTGCTATCAGGTGTCCCAATGGCCCTGACACGAGGACTTTGTAATTAGATGTTTTCACTAAATGATAGAAATTTCTCCAAATCAGGCTGCTTTGCTTATTGATATTAACAATGCAGTAGGTATCATTTATTAATGGCATAACCTGTGCTGAGGTTTTTAGAAGTTCTTGTCTTAATTCTTAAGTAACAAGTGTAAAAAGTACCTGTTTTACAATGAATCTACGACTTAGAGAGCTTAAGTCATTCACCTAATAAAGAGACAAGGCTGATATTTGAATCCTGGTCTGTCACCCTCCTGAGGTCAAGCTCTCCATCACTGGTAGTAGCTGTAGTCTGCTGCCACAGCAAAATAGTATTATAGAACACAACTATTCTTCAAATGTCTTTTATTCCGCTGGGGAGACTTCAAGTTAGATTTTATTGACGAACTTGTGAAGGTGAACATTGTGTTCCAGATCATATCTCACCTGGGTGTCTACTCTATGAAATAATCGCTTTATTTAGAGCCCTCAGTCTGAAGATCCCAAACACTGAGCCATTTGTGTGTGTGTGTGTGTGTGTGTGTGTGTGTGTGATGAATGTGTATTGAGCATCCCCACGTATTCCTGTGTCCTCATGGTGGGCAGGTACCAGAGAGATTTCTGAAATCTGGAAGGCTTCCCTGATGAATCAGGGACCAGAGGCAGCACATTGATCTCAGTTAAAGTCAAGTCAGTAGAACCCAGAGCCAAGTCCCGGGGACACTGTGCAAGGGCACAGCAGGTGTATACTAGATGGAGCTTCAGCTATAGAAACAAAGAATCTGACTTAGACACATGTGTTTATGTGACTAATGGGTGGGGAACAGGTGAGGAATACTCCTGATTCTTCAGAGCTTTTGAAGGTAGATGGAGGCTGTGTCTTGGGTTGGCTTACAGTCTGGAACTACGGATTCAGAGGAGCACTTTGCATCAAATGGCTTTGTTCTGCCTCCACCAGATGCTGATACTTGCCCCCAGCTACAATACAAGTCCCAGCTCTGCTGTCCTTGGTGACTACAAATTTTAGTGGTCCTGCTTCCCCACATGGCTTCTGCAAACAACTAGTAAGAGTGTGAATGAGTGGGTATAAATGGGCAAATAAAAGCCAACGATCCATTATTCATTACAGTGACAACCTTTGATGGGAGCCTCACATATTGTACTAAAGGGCCTCAATGGCACCCTCAGACATGAACTTGCAACAATTGCAGCTCATGTCCTCTGCCCCTTGAGGCAAACACATCCATCTCTTTCTTCCCCAACCTGGTTGAGGAGAAAGTCTATTTTAGGGAATCAGAAGGTCTGTGCCAAAATCATAGGTACCCCATTTCCCTGTGTATGTGCGTATATTTCCAGGGAAAGAATATTGGAGTCAGTGGGCAGGAATTTGTTGAGACAAATTTATGGCTGTCATTGAGGGTGAGGAGGTTAGAACAGTCTCTAGAGCTTCAGGTGTTGTACCCCTCACCTGGTTCTTAGTTAAATTTCTGTTTAATTGCTGATTTTACTCTTTATACCCAATGCTTCCTAGCATCCTGTATTTAAAAAAAAATTGTGCAGAGTTAATTATTAAAATTCTATATGAATATGTCTCTCAGTCCTCTATTTTGCAAGACTCCTGGATACCATCCCAAACCACAACTTCAGTTAAACCTTTGGGACAGAGTCATGGCTTCTTTATCTCTTTCTAAAATATAGTTCTTTTTTTTTAAGATTTTATTTATTCATGAGAGACAGAGAGAGAGAGAGGCAGAGACACAGACAGAGGGAGAAGCAGGCTCCATGCAGGGAGCCCAAGGTGGGACTCGATCCTGGGACTCCAGGATCATGACCTGAGTGGAAGTCAGACTCTTAACTGCTGAGCCACCCAGGTGCCCCTAAAATTTAGCTCTTGATTAAGAAACTGTAGATCAAAGCCTATTAGAGCACCATCTGTGAAGCTAAGTGCCCTGGGTACACAGATTACTCTTCCATTTATTAATTAAGACCTTGGGGAGGTTTCTTAGTCTTTCTGTGCTCAGTGTCATGGATTCTTGTTAAGATTTACACCAACTTTTGGCAAATTGTTTCAAAGGGTCAAGTGACTTATATGTAAAACACTTCTAGTAGTGCCCAGAACAAAGTAAGCAATATATATGCTTATTAATATTATTTTTACCTGGAGTGCTGAACTGATGGCTTTGAGTCTCCAAAGTTCAAAAAGCAGTATTTTATTCATATAATCCATAATCACCTGCTCAGGAAACTGATAGATCCTCTGTCTGTGTTCCCTCTCCTGTTTTATGTACATTGTAAACATGATCTATTTTAGGGGTACTACAAAGCTTTCAATAAAGCCTGCAAATCCTATTACTATTCTTTCTTGTATTATTCAGTAAATTGTTAAAGGCTAACTCAGATTAATACTGTTGACAGAGCGGCTTTGACTCACAAACACTGACTTATTAACTTATTAGCAAGAAAGAGAAAAACATTATTCAGGTGTTAAAACAAAAGTTAAGACCTGCACACTTACTGCGTATTTTGTCGTTATAAAGTTGATGTCTGCCTAGGTCTGTTTGTTGAAGATGTAAAAAACCTTTCCCCTTGGGGTGTCTGGGTGGCTCAGTCAGTTAAACTGGATGCTGGATTCTGGCTTAGGTCATGATCTCAGAGTCGTGAGATTGAGCCTTGTGTTGGGCTCCACAGTCTGCAGGATCTGCTTGGAATTCTCTCTCTTCCTCTCCCTCTGCCCCTCCCTGCTGTGCTCTCTCTAAAATAATAAAAAATCTTAAAAAAAAAAGTAAAAAAGCTTTCCCCTGTGGAACATAACAGTTGATTTTGCTGTTAGAACTGCTTCACCTGGGGGATCCCTGGGTGGCTCAGCGGTTTAGCACCTGCCTTTGGCCCAGGGCGTGATCCTGGAGTCCCGGGATCGAGTCCTGATGTCGGGCTCTCAGCATGGAGCCTGCTTCTCCCTCCTCTCTGTCTCTCTTTCTCTCTTCTCTCTATGTCTATCATAAATAAATAAATAAATAAATAAATCTTAAAAAAAAAAAGAACTGCTTTTCCTTTCTTCTTTTGGGGAGAGGTTATGAGTTAAGACACTTGCATGAATATTTGTTGTGAATATTTGCTCAGTTAATGGTCTACTGAAGTGATTAAATTATGAAAGACTTTAAGATAGGAAGAGAAAACTGATTATCTTCTTGAAGAAATGGAAATAGTATCTTCAACACTGATTAGCTTTTGGGAACTATTAATTTACTGCATCTCTGGTCCAACTGTGGTATTGAAAATGTAATTACTTTTCATGGATTCCTAAAGCTCTAGTCTTAATAGTTATATAGTATGTTGGAGAAATAATTTATTATTCTCTCAATGTATTCTGTTCAGCTAAATAAATTGTATGGACAATACTAACTTTGTTAATTTAACAAAAATGTTAATTTTTGTGGCAATGTATTTGACACTTTGAGATGTACAAATTTGTGGTTTTGTCAAATATATAGATTTATGATTATAATCTGCAGAAATCTACAAATAATTGAGAAAGAGATCATTTCAAATCGGTTTTCTCTCCAGTTCCAAAGGTGTAACATCATATGCAAAGTTGCCCCTACTGAGGGTGGTGTCACCTGATGCATTTTTCAGTCATTAGAAATTCACGGAAGCAGAACAGGATACAAATATGCATGTAGCTCCAAATATATTTACTAATTGAACATTGAGAACATTATAAATCATGCCAAATAATAAATACATTTTCTCAGTATGTTTGTCAAATGTAGAGTAGGATCTTTGTTCTGCCAGTGACTTTCTTTCTCTTCTACATATTGGGAAACATTTTAGAGTAATTCAGTTTAAGGAAAAAGTATGTATCTGAATAAATTTTTCTGATGAAATGCATTTCTGGGAAGAGTATTCTCTTTTTCAACAAAATTGGAATTTTTGTCATTGTGTTATCCCTTCCGCACCCTGCAAGCTTCAGGATGCCCTTCTTTTTGTACTTTTTACAAATTATTACCATAAATTAACTGAACACTGAAAAATAAAAGTGTGAAATTGACATTGGATTATTTATTTTTTTGACTTTTCAATA
The DNA here is from genome assembly GCF_048164855.1 of Canis lupus baileyi. NCBI lineage: Eukaryota > Metazoa > Chordata > Mammalia > Carnivora > Canidae > Canis > Canis lupus. Next base: position 38,421,247 of record NC_132848.1, read on the forward strand.
ATTTTAAGATTATAGAATTACAGGACAAACTATGGGGGGAAGATATAGATCCTGGTGTCACAAGGGACACCATATTTTTTGTTGAGAATCATGTTTACCTTTAACAGGACATACATCATCTTTTCTCTGTAATTTTTGAATTTTTTGAATTAAAAATTATGAACATGGGATATCTTTTTGTCCCATCTTCAGTTTCTTTCATCAGTGTCTTATGGTTTTCAGAGTATGAGTCTTTCACCTCCTTGGTTAAATTTAAGAAATTGATAAAAATTATTTTTAATTAAAATAAAAAATTTTTAAATTGAAATTCACATGACATAAAATGAACCATTTTAAGGTGAACAATTCAGTGGCATTTAGTACATTCTACAATGTTGTGCAACCATCACTACCATCTAATTTCAGAACACTTTTGTCATTCCAAAAAGAAACTCTATATCCATTCAGGTGTCTGTTCCCAACCCTTTTAGCAGCTTCCTGTGTATAATCTGAAACTGGCCCCCATACTCAGAGGGCAAGGAGAGAACTAAGAAAGAGGCAGGTCACTCCAGGTTGGTTGGTGGGTAGCAGTTTTAATAAGCAAAGGGGACTTACAAGAGAGGTTTGCCTTGGGCAACAGCAAGACAAATGGATACCCTCACCTGCCTGCTTACTGAATCTTACAAGTTAAATAGAACCTTAATAGGTTCAGTCACATGTACTGTGCAGGTGTTCTCAACACCATATCACTAGCTCAAGGCTGTGTACTTGGAGCAGCCTCTGGGAGTGGAAAAGGCAAGCAGAACCCACATTCCAAGGACGGGGAGGGCGTGAGGAGCTCTGAGGGCCAGCTCACCAGTCAACCCGTGGTCATGTCCTTTCAATGACCTCCCCCAACATAAGCTGTCATTCCCAATTCCCTTCTGCCAGCAGCTCCTGGTAACCTCCAATTTGCTTTCTGCCTCTATAGATTTAACTACTTGAGTTATTTCATATAATTAGAATCATATAATTCTTTTTTTTATTGAAGTTTGATTTGCCAACATATAGTATAACACCCAGTGCTCATCCCATCAAATGCCCTCCTCAATGCCAGTCACCCAGTCACCCCATCCTCCCATCTGCCTCCCCTTCCATAACCCTTTGTTCATTTCCCAGAGTTAGGAGTCTCTTATGTTTTGTCTCCCTCTCTAATTTTTCCAACTCATTTTCCCTCCTTTCCCTTGTAATCCCTTTCACTATTTATTTATTTATTTACTTATTTATTTATTTATTTATTTATTTATTTTTAAAGATTTTATTTATTTATTCATTCATGAGAGACACACCGAGAGAGAGAGAGAGAGAGAGAGGCAGAAACACAGGCAGAGGGAGAAGCAGGCTCCATGCAGGGAGACTGATGCAGGATTCAATCCCAGGACTCCAGGATTATGCCCTGGGCCAAAGGCAGGCGCTAAACCACTGAGCCACCCAGGGATCCCCACTTTCATTATTTCTTATATTCCCTGTATGAGTGAAACCATATGATGATTGTCCTTCTATGTGATATTTTGTGTCTGGCTTCTTCTGTTTAGCATAATGTTTTTAGATGTTTATTTACATCATGATATGTATCAGTATTTTATTCCTTTTTATGGCTGAAAAATATTGCATTGTATGTATATGCAGCATTTGTTTATGCATTCATCCACTGATGGCCATTTGCTTCGTTTGTACCTTTTGGTTAAGTGACTAGGTTTGGTATAAACATTTGCGAAGAAGTATTTGTTTGAGTACCTGTTTTCAAGTATTTTAGGTATATGCCTAGGAAGGGAATGGCTAGATCATAAGGTAATTTTGTGCTAAACTTTTTGAAGAACTGTCAAACAATTTTCTATAGTGGCTGCACATTTTACTTCCCCAGCAGCAATGTAGAAGAGTTCGAATTTCTCCACATCTGTGCCAACACTTGTTATTTTCCATTCTAAAAATTATAGCTGTCCTAGTGAGTGTGAAGTCGTATGTCATGTAGTTTTGATTTGCATTTCCCTACTGACTTTTCAATGAGTATACTATGAATCAATAAAAAATTTTACATATACTTTGCTTTTAATCCATTTTTAGGACACACAATGTATAATGATACTCTGCCTGAGTTTTAATTGGTAACTTGCATGGTTAAGTATTTTTATGTAGTGTATGTCATGTGTATATTTAATACTATGTGCAATATATGTATTTTAATAAGAATCTGTTTAATTTAGGCCACGTTGTCTGAGGGAAGGAGAGGTAAAATCACTTCAGAATTATCTTAGAGGGTTATCAATATATACACATCACTTGTAGCTGTAATTTCAAGGGTTCCTCTGCCTTAATCCAAAGAAGATAGGAATTCTAGAAATTATATAAATTAAATATATATAATTATATAATATAATTATATAAATTAAATTCTAGATAATATATAGAAGAATGTCTCCAGAAAAGAATTTGCTAAAGGAATTTCAACAGATTTTTAAGGTTTTTTAAAGGCAAATAGTTGCCATATAGTTAAATAAGGTTGGGGTATGAGATTACAGGTGGTCAAAGATATATACCCGTATAATATGTGTGTGTGTGTACATACATACACATATGTATATTTATATATATAATATATATTTAAAGTATTACAAGAAATTTGAGTTATTTCTATCTAAAAAAGAATGATAGGCTCCTAAATCTCAGCAAATACTTAAAAAATTAGCAACTGAATACTACTGAAGATGCAGTTAAATGGTCATAACTCACCCATTGCTGATGGCAGGGGAAATTGGTGTCTTATTTTTTTAAAACAATTGAGCAGTATGAGACTTAATGAGTTTAAGCTCGTTGAACTGGTTGTTACATATCTGGAAACAAACCTTAGAGACTTAGGCTTATGTACAAAGGTATTTACTGCACTGTTAAATTAAAATCACAAAACTGCAAAATTTTCTCATTGTTAGGAATTGTTAAATGAATAATCAGTCACTAAAAATTCTGCATACAAATAATTATCGTTAAAAGAATAAAATGTTTGACAGCAAGTCATTGTGAGTGCTTTCATGTTGCAGTCACTGGATAAACATTTTACATGGGTATGTCTGATAAGCCTCTCAAGAAGTATTTGATATCGGTGTTATTCTTACATATATTTTATTGGTGAAGAAACTTTAGAGGTAGAGTGGTGTTCAGTAATTCTCAACTAACAAGAGGTAGGGTTAGGATTCAAATCCAGATCCTGTCATTGCAGTGTCTGTTTTCAGCCTCTACACCATTTTGCTTTTCTCTAGTTCAGGGAATTCAAGGATCATGTCCAGAGTAACAAGGTCAATAATTAGTAAAAGCTGGCACTATGCCTGAACAACAAATTTATAGACTTGACCTGCAACAAAGTTGCTATAAGCAAAATCTCTGATGAAGGGGGTCAAGTGGGGGAACTTAATATCTTCAAATATTTTAAGAACCATAATATGGGTCCAAGTCCCTGCTCCGCTGTGTCGGGTATACTTGGACCCAAGCTCGAGCTTGTAAATAAACCCTCGTGTGTTTGCATTGGTGTCGGCTCCTCGGTGGTTTCAATCTTGGGCACAACATTTGGGGGCTTGTCCGGGATCCGAGAAATCCCCAGGACCCCATCCAGAGGGTTTCATGTGTGGTGAGTGCACTCAACTTTTCCCACGTTTTGCGTGCATATTTTCTGAGAGCTCTAAACTGTACTTTTACCTGTAGGAATTCCAATCTGTATTGGGTAGGCATTGGCTTAGGCGGATGTGCTGGCGGGCCATCGACCAGGGGTCTTGAGGAGACGTCCCTTGCCCCCGCCTGGAGGACGAGGTCCTCATCTGTAAGGAGGGTGGGGGTCCTCGTCTGTAAGGGGGACGAGGTCCTCGTCTGTAAGGAGGAAGGAGGTGCTCATCTGTAAGGAGGGCCGGCTGCCAGCCCTTCGGGTTATTGTCTGTTTTGTCTCCACGGCCGCACTGGAACGTTTGTCTGTGCTACTATGTCCTTGTTAACTGTTTGTGTATTTGTCTGTGTTACTGTGTCTTTGTTAACTGTCATAACTGTTTACATAAGGAGAGGGAGATTTCAAATTTATTGCAGATCAGAATGGCCAACCTTTGATGTGGGATGGCCCCGAGAAGGAACTTTCCACCTACCTATTATCTTACAGGTTAAGGCCGTGATCTTCAGGGACAAACTGGATGGCCATCCTGACCTGGTGCCCAACATCCTGGCCTGGCAGGACATGATCCAGAATTCCCCTCCTTGGCTAAAACCCTTTTTACCCCCCAAAGTGCACAACTCGGCTGAAGGAAAGACGGAGTCACCTCAAGAAGCTGGCTTCAGGGACAGGTAAGGAGGATGGCCCTGGTCCCTGTCGGGAGTGCCCTAAGCTGAACAAAAACCAATGTGCTTATTGCAAAGAAGAGGGCCATTGGGTGAAAAACTGCCCTAACAAAAGATCTAAGGCCCCTGCCAAGATCTCGCAAATGGAGAACTTGGGACGATTAGGGGATTTGGGGTTTGGCACCCCTCCCCGAGCCCAGGGTAACTCTTAAAGCGGAGGGGCAACCTGTTGAATTCCTAGTGGACACTGGGGCAAAACATTTGGCTTTATTACATCCCCAAGGGAAATTGCCAAACAAGACTTCATGGGTGCAAGGGGCCACGGGCACCAAACAGTACTCATGGACTACCCGAAGAACTGTGGATCTCGGCATGGGCTGGGTATCCCACTCCTTCATGGTCATCCCTGAGTGTCCCTACCCATTGTTAGGTTGGGATTTGCTCACCAGGATGGGGGCACAAATTTGCTTCTACCCCTAAGGGGCAAAAGTCCTAAACAAGGAAGGGCACCCGATTCAGGTGCTTGTCCTGAGTTTAGGAGACAAATATCGTCTCCACCAAATGCCCTCAACCCCAATGACTGACATTGACCGTTGGCTGCAGGAATTTCCCCAAGCATGGGCAGAAGCTGGGGGAACTGGGTTGTCCGGGCACTGACCGGCCATATACATAGAACTAAAGCTAGGGGCAGACCCTGTCAGGGTCCGCCAATACCCCATGCCTCTCGTCTCCCTAACCCAGACTGGGACACCCCTCTGCATGACTGTCTAGAAATTTTGGCACAGGTGCACGAAATCAGAGCTGATCTCCAGGACCAGCCACTGCCGAATGCAGACGTCACCTGGTGGTACACGTCGGCAGCAATTTTGTCCAAGAAGGAGTCAGATACTCCGGAGCAGCTGTAACCATGGAAACGGAGACCATCTGGGCGGAGCCACTGGCAGCTGGAAGGTGGGCTCAATGGGCAGAACTGACCGCACTGGCCAAGGCTCTGACCATGGGGGAAGGTAAACGAATAAACATCTACACCGACAGCAGGTACGCCTTCGCCACCGCTCACATCCATGGAGCCCTTTACAGGGAGAGAGGGCTCCTGACCGCAGAGGGAAAGACTGTTAAAAACCAAACGGAGATTCTCGAACTCCTGAGGGCCCTCTGGCTGCCCAAGGCCCCAGCCGTCATCCACTGTCCGGGGCATCAAAAGGCAGACACACCAGTAGCCAGGGGAAACTGGCTAGCTGACTTAAAAGCAAAGGAGGCGACCCTTTTGGTGACCCAGGTCTTAACAACCACGCTACCCGATCTGGGGGCACCGACCCTGCCCAACACCCCCAACTATACTGATGCGGACTTACACTGGATCAAACACTTGCCTATGACCCATTGCTTGCGTGGCTGGTGGAGGGCCGCAGACTCCAGCATCATCCTGCCAGAGGAACTGGGACGGCGAGTCCTATCCAAAATACATCGGAGTACTCACATGGGGACAAGGAAGGTGGAAGACCTCATACGACATGCAAAGATTGAGCAGATTGTGGCAAGCTGCCACGCATGCCAATTAACTAATGTCACCACCCATGGATCTAACCTGGGCACCCGGCTCTGAGGGGACCGCCAGGATCCTACTGGGAAGTGGACTTAACTGAGGTAAAACCTGGAAAATACAGATACAGGTATTTAGTAGTGTTTGTAGATACTTTTTCAGGATGGACGGAGGCATTTCCCACCAAACAGGAAACGGCACAGACTGTGACCAAGAAACTGCTGGAAGACATCTTACCGAGGTATGGTTTTCCTGTTAAAATTGGATCAGACAACGGCCCAGGATTCGTCTCTAAGGTAACACAGGGAGTGGCACTAGTACTTGGGGCAGATTGGAAATTACATTGTGCATATAGGCCCCAGAGCTCAGGACAGGTAGAGAGGATGAACAGAATATTAAAGGAGACCTTAACTAAATTAGCCCTGGAGACTGGCGGGGACTGGGTGACTCTCCTCCCCTTCGCCCTATATAGGGTGAGGAATTCCCCATATAAGATGGGACTGACTCCCTACGAGATCATGTTCGGTCTTCCTCCACCTGTTATCCCCAATTTAAAATCTGAGGCGCTTGCTGAATTTGATGATCACCAACTTCTTTTCTCCCTCCAAATGTTACAATGAACCCATGAGCAGGTGTGGCCTAAGCTGAGGCCCTCTATGAGACTGGGCCACCCCCGGACCCCCATCGATATCGGCCAGGTGACTGGGTGTACGTGCGGAGATACCAACACCAGACACTTCAACCTCGCTGGAAGGGACCTTCCATCGTGATCCTGACCACTCCCACCATTCTCAAGGTCGAAGGGATTACTCCCTGGGTCCACTACACCCACATGCCCGTTCGTTCTCAGGGACTTTGTTCCAGAATGGAAAAGTCAACCGGACAAGGACAATCCCCTAAAGCTAAGACTGCGCCGTTCTCACTTATTTCCCACCTCCAAGACTCCCTAGTCTGAGGTTGTCCTTCAAAATAGAAGGGGATTAGACTTAGTCTTCTTACAACAAAGGTTGGGGGGTGGGTTATGTGCTGCCTTAAACGTAGGATGTTGCTTCTTCACTGAAATGTAAATGGGAGCGAGAACAGCAACAAGGTTGGTGGAATCCTGGTTTAATCATTCCCCCTGGCTCACTCTGAGAGCAATCTGGACCCATGATTGGGTCCTTCCTTAGGTTCCTCTGAGAGGGGGAAATGTGGAGGCTGAGAAAGTTAAGGCCATTCCACTTTAAGTTCAGCGTTAGCACAAGTACAACCATCCCAGGCCCCTGTGAATAAGAGCTGAAGTTTACATTATTCAGTTACAGGAAGAAAACAGCTTACAGCTTAACACCCTAGAAAGCCCCATATTAGAATAAGAACAGAGCCCAAGCCAAGGGCAGGAAGCCCCTATTAGAATGAGAACAGAGCTCAATGCGCTGGAAAGCCCCATATCAGAATGTAAACAGAACTTGAGAAATTCCTCCACCCCTTCTGGAGGTCTCCTAGACCAGCCCTTAAAAGTAAGCTGAAGCCCACCTCGGGGGTCCAAGGTATCGGGTATACTTGGACCCAAGCTCGAGCTTGTAAATAAACCCTCCTGTGTTTGCAAAAAAAAAAGAACCATAATATGAAGGATGAAGTGGATCTGCTTGAGTATCTCCAAAGAGCAGAATTATCACATGCAGATTGAAACTTCAAATAAACTCCAACAAACTGTGTGTAATTCAGATATTTAAACAATTAAAGTCATCTAGCTATTAGGCAGAAAAAAAGTAACGTTTTGATCAGAAGCTAACAGACCCTATTGTACTAAGAATATCTGCACTGAGAAAGATGCTTCTCTTAATTTTAGGAACCTACCAACATGCCGTGATTGTTCTTAGAATGCTAACCGAAGCATAAACATTATAAACTAGTATTTGCAAAGCACTTGACATTTGAAGTATTTACCTTTGAAGACAAACTATCAGTATTATTTATAGGCATATATATATAAAACCATTGTAGATAGGCATAGGCATATGTACATATATATATATATACACACTAGATATTAATATTGTCTTTTTTTTTTTTTTTTTTTTTTTTAGAGAAAGAGTGCAGGAGTGGGAGTAGGGGCATAGGGAGAAGGAGAGAGAATCTTAAGCAAACTCTATGATGTGATGAGTGTGGTGCCCAATGTAGCACTTGATCTCATGACCCTGAGATCAAATCTGAGCTGAAATCAAAAGTTGGACTCTTAACCAACTTAACCACTCAGATGTCCCTAATGTTGTCTTTTTAAAAAAATAGTTTATTGAGCTATAATTGCCACACAGTACTGTGTAAGTTTAAGGTGTTCAACATAATGATTTTATTTAAGTATATTATGAAATGATCACATGTTCAGTTAACACCTATCATCTCATATAGATACAAAAAATGTTTTTTTCCTTGTGATGAGAACTCTTCAGACGTATTCTCTTAACAATTTTCATATATGCCATACAGTGGTGCTAACTATAGTCATAATGTTGTGCATTTACATCCTGAGGATTTTATTTATTTTCTAACAGGAAGTTTGTACCTTGTGACCACCTCATCCAAATTTCCTCCCTCTTTGCCCTGGTGACTACAAACCTGATCTCTTTTTCTATGAGTTTGTGTTTGGAGTCCACAAACAAGCGAGATCATACAGTGTTTGTCTTTCCTGTGATTTATTATTTTTTTAAATTTTTATTTATTTATGATAGTCACAGAGAGAGAGAGAGAGAGAGAGAGAGAGAGGGGCAGAGACATAGGCAGAGGGAGAAGCAGGCTCCATGCACCGGGAGCCCGACGTGGGATTCGATCCCAGGTCTCCAGGATCGCGCCCTGGGCCAAAGGCAGGCGCCAAACCGCTGTGCCACCCAGGGATCCCTCTGTGATTTATTTTACTTAATGTAATGCCTTCAAAGCTCACCCATGATTTTTTTTTTTTGACTGAATAATATTTTGTGAATATATATATACTACATCTTCTTTATCCATTCATCTGTTGATAGATACTTAGGTTGTTTCCGTGTCTTGGCTGTTGTCAGTAATGCTGCTAAGAACACAGAGGTGCAGATAGTATTTTGGATATATTTTTAGAAGTGAAATTACTGGATCATATGGTAGTTTTATTTTTTTTATTTTTTTTTTTTAATTTTTTTTTAATTTTTATTTATTTATGATAGTCACAGAGAGACAGAGAGAGAGAGAGGCAGAGACATAGGCAGAGGGAGAAGCAGGCTCCATGCACCGGGAGCCTGATGTGGGATTCGATCCCGGGTCTCCAGGATCGCGCCCTGGGCCAAAGGCAGGCGCCAAACCGCTGCGCCACCCAGGGATCCCCTAGTTTTATTTTTAATTTTTAGTTTTCCACAGTGCCTGCATCAATTTATGTTCCCACCAACGAAGTTTCCTTTTTCTCCTCATCCTCATCAGGATGATAGGTAGTCCAACACATATGAAATGATATCTCATTGTGATTTTGATTTGCATCTCCCTGATAATCAACTATATTGAGCATCATCATTTCATGTACCTGTTGGCAATTATAAATCTTCTTTGGAAAATATCAGTTGATGTTCCTTGCCCATTTCAGTTGGATGATGATGATGATTTGCTATTGAATTGTAGAAGTTCTTTGCATATTTTGGATATTAAACCCTTATTAGGTATATGGTTTGTGAATATTTTCTCCATTCTGTAGGTTGTTTTTCATTTTGTAGATTGTGTATTTTTGCTGTGCAGAAGATTTCAGTTTGATATAGTCTCACTTATTTATTTTTGATTTTGTTGCTTGTACTTTGGGTATCATATCCCCAAAATCATCACCAACATTCATATCAAGGACAGCCTTTTATTTCCTACTCTTGCCCAATTGTTGAGGTGAGAACTTCCAGTCCTATGTTGAATAACAGTGGTGAGAATGGGCATTCTTGTCCTCTTCCTGATCTTAGAGGAAGGGTTTTCAGTCTTTCACCACTGATTATGATGTTAGCTGTGGGCTTCCCTTTATTGTGTTGAGGTACATCCCTTCTATATCTAATTTGTTAAGGGTTTTTGTCATGAACGGATGTTAAATTTTATCAAATGCTTTTCTGCACCTACTCAGATGATATGATTTTTTTCTTTCATTTTATTAATATAGTGTTCACATTGATTGTTGCATATATTAAACTATCTCTGCATCCCAGGGATAAATCCCACATGATCATGGCGAATGATCCTCTAAATGTGCTGCTGGATTTGGCTTGCAAGTATTTTATTGAGAATTTTTGCATCTATATTTATTATGGATTTTGGTCTGTTATTTTCTATTCTGGTAGAGTGTCCTTTTCTGGCTTTGGTATTAGGGTAGTGCTGGCCTGGTAAAATGAGTTTGGAAATGTTCCTCCCTCCTCTTCTTTTTTTTTTTTGGAAAAATTTGAGGAGGATTGGGATTACCTTATTTATTTATTTATTATTTATTTATTTATTTATTTATTTATTTATTTATTTATTTATAAAAAGATTTCATTTATTTATTCATGAAAGACACACAGAGACAGGCAGAGACATAGGCAGAGGGAGATCCCTGAAGGGGAGGATCCTAGGATCATAACCTGAGCTGAAGGCAGACACTCAACTATTGAGCCACCCAGGTGCACCAGAATTACCCCTTTTAATGTTTGGTAGTATTCACCAGTGAATCCTGGACTTTTCTTTGTTGGGAAGTTTTTGATTACTAATTTTAAATACAAAATTTTTCTTTTATGAATGCTGCTTGCCTCTGAGTTTTGGTAGTTATCCTTTATAAAGTTACCCAGTTCCCTTTTATTCTTAGAAATATTTTTATTTTAAACTGTGAATTGGTTTTGAATTTCATCACGTTATTTTTATGCAGCTGTAGGGATGTTTATATTTTTCTCCTTTATTCTGTTGATGGGATTATTAACAGCATGGGACAAAGACTAAAACTTTCATCAGATGGTTCTTATGAATGACTTTGTTTGTTTTCTTGCCACCTTCTTTGTTCCTCCCATCCATTCTGTAAGCCATCAGACAGCCCCTGAGCAAATTCCTCTTATACTTAGATATTTTTTTTCCTGTTTTTGTTAATACACATTTTGAAAGCTGGATAACTGGTTGAGATTATTCCTCCAAACTCAGAATGCAGGGCTAGATGATCCTGAGTGATTCCAGTGGGAGGAGAAAATTGCAGCTTCTTTCTTTGGAAATTAAGAAAGAGTTGCTAGATTTTTGAAACTTGACTATCCTAGATCACACTAAGTGGAAGTCTAGAGAGATTGGGACCCTGTATAATTGAGTTCCTTCCTTCAACTGTTCAAAGCATGTGGTTTTGAGTGGCACTTAGAATTGCCTGGAAATTCCTCGTCTGAAAAATGAGGCATGGTGAAGGGAAATCTACTGACTGGTTCATGGAGGAGGTTCACCATGTTGTTAATCCTTAAGCTAGGCTAGTACAGTCATTGAGTCCTGGTCCTGTGGTGGCTTTTCATCCATTCCACTCCAGGTAACCCCTTCCACATCCACCCTCAACTTCTCAGGCAGCAGAGGGACACCATGGCTCCTCTGGTTTCTAGGTCACAAGGACAATCCTCAGGAACCAAGCCATGAGAACCATGTAGAAATGTGGCTAGGCCTGATTGATGTATAATTTTGAAATATTTAGACTTTTGATATAGGAGCCTCCATTTGTACTCTTAACCAAGACCCTGAAACGTTAAGGCCAGGAATATAGTTCAGGTAGAGACACATGCTCAGTTATAGGAAGATGTCCAGACCCCTTCTCCAGAGTGAAAGCTTGACATGCATGGGCCATGAAGTCACAGATCATATCTGGAACATTCATATGGAGTCAGATGCTCACTCTGGGGCCTCATTGTGCTACTACTTCAAATGTTGATGTTTGCTTAGTCAACCAAGGCATGTCTGCTTCTGTTCTCATCTTGTCTGTTTGAAATTGCTAAATGAATGTTAATGTACACATGGATTTCAGGAACCACCTGGTGACCTGAGAAACTTTGGGCTGTATTTTCAGCAATTTTCTCCAGCATCATGTGATAGAAGAATATACACAGTGGGTTGGTATTTTATGTGAATAACCTCTCACAAAATTTAAATCAAAGCTTCAGCCAACAGGATGACCATGTCCCATTTCATAGCTTTGCCCACCCAGAGATGAAAAAAGTACTTTTGGTTTGTTTGTTTTTAAGAAGTTGATGTGAAAATAATATCTGTGTATTGGATATATAATACAAGATTAAGGAGGTGAGAAAGGGCCAAGATACCTTAGCTAACTTATCCCATGACTCAAATTTAAATGCCTCAGGGACCAGGAGTTAACTGTGAGGCAGATCCAGGGCAGGACAACAGAGTTGGGGATCACAGTGGTCTAGACAGTATAGACTTCATCTAAATACATTAAAATTCTAGGATGCCTGGGTGGCTCAGTGGTTGAGCATCTGCCTTTGGCTCAGGTTGTGATCCCAGGGTCCTGGGATTGAGTCCTGCTTCAGACTCCCTGCAGGAAGCCTGCTTCTCCCTATGCCTATGTCTTTGCCTCTCTCTCTGTGTCTCTCATGAATACATAAATAAAATCTTTAAAAAAATAAATACATTAAAATTCAGTGTTTGCATTCTTTAGTAAATTTTTATAGAATTTTGAAAGGTATACAGTTCAGTGGATTTCAAAGGAAATGTCTCAGTGTCACTGACATACAGATCAAGAAACAGAATATTACTAGCATTTCAGAAGTCTTTCTCAGCTCCTTCAAGTCATATCCTCTCTGTCTTGTTGCTCCCACCTCCAAAACATAACTACCATTCTGTACTCTTACACCATAGATTGATTTTTTTTCTGGTTTTGAAATAAAAATAGATTAAATAGATGACAGGTTTTGTGTCTACCTTCTTTCACTCAGTTTGTATTTGGGGGGGGGGGGTTCTTCTATGTTGTGTTTAGTTATAATTTGTTCATTTTTATTTCTGACTATATTCCATGCTATGAATATGTTGAAACGTAGTTATTCAGTTCATGTCTGGACTTTTGGGTTGTTTTCAGTTAATGCCTACTACAAATAGTGCTAGCACTTTTATGAATAGTCTAGTCCACTTATTTTAGTGCACATATGTATTTATTTAAGTTAACTGTGTACATAGATGTGGGTTTGGTGGGCTATAGTACAGGCATATTTTCTACTTTATGAAATCCTGCCAATTTTCCATAGTGGTCCTTTCATATATACTGCTCCCAGCAATGTTCAGGAGCTCTAGCTGCTCCATATAAGACCCACCAATTCATGGTATTTTTCATCTTTTATATTCTGACCATTCTGGTGGGTGGAAAAGCTATTTTATGTTTATGTTTTATGTTTAATTTACATTTCCCTGATAATGAAGTTGAGCTCTTTTGTATATATAGTTATTGGCCATTTGGATACCCTCTGTGGAAAAGAGTCTGTTTTAAGAACAGCCCCCCTCCCTTTTTTTGGCTTATAAAAAGGTTTCTCTTTTTCCTATTAAATTATTAACAGTTCATTTAAAAAATATATTCTGAGGGCATTTGAGTGGCTTAGTTGGTTAAGTAGCCAACTCTTGCTTTTGCTCAGGTCATGATCTTAGGGACTTGAGATCAAGCCCCACAAGTCTGCCTGTACCTTTCCCTCCTCCTCTACCTGTTTCTTGATCACTCTCTCTCAAATAAATAAAATCTTTTACAAAGTAAAAATAAAAATATATTCTGGATTTGACATCTTTTGTTGCAGATATGTACTGCCCATATTGTTCCCAACCCTGTGGCTTGCTTTTTTATTGTCTTAACAGTGTCTTTCCAGATGAATGGAAGTTACCGATTTTAATGCAAACTAATTTATTAGTTTTTCTTTTATAATCAGTGGGTTTTTTTTCAGTGTGTATCTTGGGTGAGAAATCTTTGCCTAGGTCATCTAAAGCTCTCTGTTTTATTTTTCACATTTAGATCTACAATTCATCTGGAATTGATCTTTGCGTATGGTGGGAAGTAGTGGGAAAGAATCAGTAGTGGGTCTGTAACTCAGTCTCTCCACTCTCATAGTGTTACTGGACTCGAGTCCTTGGACCCAGCAATGGCAAAGATGGTGCTGGACCCCAAATTTAAAGGCACAGGCAAAGCTTTGTTGGGGTAATAACAGCTGCAGCCGAATGGTGACACAGTCACACAAAGTTATCAGACTGGCTCATGGAACAATAGCCAGGGCAAGTTTTAAAGGGACCAGGAAAGAGAGATGATTTAGCATGCAGGGTCAGGGAGTCCCAGAAAAATAGGTCTGCAGGTGCAGTTGACAGAACGTGCTTCAGTCTCATTTGCATATTAAGTCTCCACCTCTGGGTGTGTGTTTTAGCATTAAAATGAGGAATAAGGTCCATAAAAGGTTAAATTCTGTGCCATCCTGTCTCCCATCAGTTTGAACTGGTCTGGATTACCTCCTTGGTCCATACTCTGCTCTGCAAGAACAGCTGTAGCAGACATCAAGGATACCCTGGGTGCATAGAAGCTTGTTCCCAAGGTCCCTGTCTCAGCAGCTTTTTTTTTTTTTTTTTTTTTTTTTTACCTGAAACAAATCTCTATTAACACATTGGTGGGATTTCCTAGCTGGATAATTCCAGAGAGACTGTTGAGGGATGCTATATGATAAATTCTTATCTAAAAATGCTTTAGCAGAACTACTTGATTTGATTGATTATAGGTAAACTTGTAATTTATGACTGCATAGGGTGCAGCTGTACTGGACAATGCAGGAGAGTCGTGAGTGCCCTCTGGATGTGAAATCAATGAGGTATAAGAAATTGGGGACTCTGAAACTGAACACCTTCCCTGAGCTGGTTTGCTGCTGCACAGAGAGTGCTTGTCTGTTATTCTCAAACCAAACATCTCCCAGCACAGAAAAGGGGATCTTTAGGATATTGCTTCTGATTGTTAATAGAAGGACTGGCCATTTGAAACCAAAGCCTGCAGTATATACCCTTCTCTGCTAAGTATATGAAAAGGAGTCAGAGAGTTGCAAAACATTTTACTTTTTAGAAATAGGAAATAGAAATAGGTGTATTTAATTGCTCTTGTTCCTTCTGAACACCTTTGCAAGCCACTGCTGGAGACTGATCCCAAGAAAACAATCCCCCCCCCTTTTCTAAAGATTTTATTTATTTATTCATGAGAGACACAGAGAGAAGCAGAGACACAGGCAGAGGGAGAAGCAGGCTCCTCACAGGGAGCCTGATGTGGGACTCGATCCTGAAATCCCAGGATCACGACCTGAGCCAGACAGACGCTCAACTGCTGAGCCACCCAAGTGTCCCCCAAGAAAACAATTCCGAAGTGTGATGGAGGAGCATTTCCCTAGTAGGATGTGGAAACTTACCTGGGTCAGAGGCCACAATGAAAGTATAACATTCATGGATCTTTGGTGTTGAAAGAGATCTTGATGTTCATCTACTGCAAACTTATCATTTCACTATTGAGAAACTGTGCTCCAAGAATATTAAGTAATGTGCCTCTGGTCACACAGGAAAGCTGAGACAGGACCCTGATTCCATGACTCTAAGTAAGGCTGGTGATCATTCTACATTGCTGGTTCTTAAATTGTGGTGCCTTGACTAGCGGCATCAGCATTACATGGAAACTGGTTAGAAATCCAAATCCTCAGGTTTGACCCCAGACCTGCTGAGTCAGAATCTTTTGGAGTCATGTGTAAGAATCTGTGTTAAAACAACCTTCTCCTCCAAGACATTCTAATTTGAGAACCACTGGTATTACTTTGGCTCATATATTTTTGCACAGCAAGGCAGGCATGTAAGGAAAACCTGATTATAAGGAAATATACAAAAAGAAGAGAA
Organism: Canis lupus baileyi; assembly: GCF_048164855.1. NCBI lineage: Eukaryota > Metazoa > Chordata > Mammalia > Carnivora > Canidae > Canis > Canis lupus. Next base: position 38,436,977 of record NC_132848.1, read on the forward strand.
GAACAAGGCTCTTTTGGTAATAATCGAGACAGATATATATACACATATACATACTTTTTCCCTAGGACAAATATGTATTCATTTTTTTCATTTTGAGGTATCACTATTTAAAAAGCCACTCTTCTCTTGTGATTTATCACAAAGATAAAAGTATATTTTCAGTTTCAGCATTATTACCTAGGTGCAATAATGGACTATGAGCTCTTCCAAGTGTGTATATACACACATATATATGTATATACTAGTATATACACACACACACAATACACACACACACACACACGAGAGGGCAGGAAGTGTGTTTATATGTGTGTTTTTGTGTGTATGATATATTATTGTCCAGTCTGTCGTGTTATTTTTCTCTGAATATATTACAACATAAAAAAGTAATATGAAAGTGCCAAGAAATTTATGTTTCATGATAAAGCCAACATCTCTGGAATGCTTAAATCATGCTACATAGAGCTGTCAATTTCTTCCCTCCATAGTGTCTGAGGGTGGTATATGAAATATATTGTTTAGTAAAATAGTGATTTTTCATGGGTCTGGACAGATCTTTCTCACTTGTCATCAAACCCTACAGAAAGGCTTGGTGATGCTTTAGCTACTGGATTTGATATTTAGGGCAGAGTTTTATAGTAAAAGTTTTTTTTTTTTTATTTTTTATTGGTGTTCAATTTACTAACATACAGAATAACCCCCAGTGCCCGTCACCCATTCACTCCCACCCCCCGCCCTCCTCCCCTTCCACCACCCTTAGTTCGTTTCCCAGAGTTAGCAGTCTTTACGTTCTGTATAGTAAAAGTATTGAATAGACTTCTAACAGTCTCAAAAAAATGAAATAGTTGCATTATTTCTGGAAAAATTTGAGATGAATTGGCTTAGGGCATGATGAACCCTGAAAAAATATAAACATATCTGATTACCTTAGGTTCTGACTAGACTGGCAGAGAGTATAATTTCTATATGAATGTCTTTACAATTCTGTTGGTATGTGCTATCATTTTTCTTACGTTGAAGTCTTAATCTCAAAGGGCGGTTGAGGATGTGGATCACTGAATTATGGGAAGAGTTATACATGAAAAAGCCTCTTTTATGTTTTGAGCACTTCAATAGTCCTTATTTTTATTCTTGTTCATTATCAAGATCATCGACAACTTCATAGCTGACATTTATTGAACATTAGGGATGTGTGAGGCATTGAAATCAGAGTTCTCATGGACCAACTCATGTAATCCTTACCAGAACCTTAAAGATAAATGCTACCATTGTCCATTTTACAGATGAAGGAACTATGATGAGAGGTTGAGTAATCTGCCCAGAGTTACATAGCTAGTAAGAGATGGAGTCAGGAGAGAAGTCCAGATGTTTGATATCAGGGGCCTGCCCTCTTACCCTCTATATGATGTTGCTTTTCCATTCCATTTAATCCTGACATCAGCATTAAACTACAGGGGTTTTTATTCTCTCCATAAAGATGAGGATAACTTGGCTCAGAGAAAGGAAGAAACTTGCTAAGATCACAGGGCCAATCAGTGGCCAGATTGGTCTGTGTGTGCTATGTGCACTTCCCACATTGACTTCCATAGTGCCTCCCACACATTTCCAGGGTCTTGTATTTTTTGCATTTGCTTTTTGTGCCAGTGTGTGATATTTTTCACATTTGTCCAAGAATCGGACAGGCTTCTGATATTTTTGTCAAATGAAGAAATAGAGAAGGTGGCTGAATTTCATGGGTTTTCTCGTTCTCATTCTCATTCTTACACCATGGTACCTCGGCTATTACACTATTTCCTGTTGCTATTCATATTTATTAACATACTGGATCAGATGATCAGGATCTCTGTCAACTATATAATGGTAGAGGAGAGTTGTCATAACCAATCAGGGTGTATTGCTGTCTGTACCAGGTGAAGGCAAACTGCTTCTAATTTATTCTGATTTATTGGAATTGAATAAAAAGAGGATATACCAAGTCAATATCTGCATAACAGGTGCCAGGGGTTTTCTTAATAAATATATCTGTAATCACAAACATATAAATTATTATTTATAATAACACAGTCCTTTTTTAAAGTGCTAGTAGGTTTCATCATTCTTGCATCTTTAATGTCTTTTATAGTAACACTAAACTCTGCTATTTCTTCAGAAATGCAGTGTTACTTTTGGCTTATTATTTTGTCCAGAGGTGGAGCAGATGCTTCCAGAAGCTTTCACTTGGTCCTTCCTACCACACTAGTCCTTACTCCATAGGTCAAGTGTTCAGTGTGGTAACTATGCCAGTTCTAAGCATATTTATTCCAATTACATGTTCAGAAATGAGGGAAATGAACACAGAGTGGGTCTGTGAGCCTGCAGAACACTCTGTGAGACAAATTTAGGGCAAGACTCCATTTCTGAAAGCCCTACTAGAACCTTTTGATCACCATGTGGTTTGTGTCCCCTAGGACTAACATTTCTGAGGTAATAGCTAATACCCTGAAGATCTGGGCATCTCTCCTCCCATAGTCTCCCTTTTAAATGGCTGCAGGTTTCTCTGAAAAAGAACTGAAGAAAATTTACAGTATGTTTGGGTCTATCCTTAGCGGCTCCCTGACTATCTCTTCACTCAAGGGGCTGACAATATGCTAACTGACTGGTCTAGAATCTGGGTGTTGATTCATACCAGCACCTCAGTTTTTTGTTTTGTTTTGTTTTGGTCATCAGACATAGTGATTTCCAGATTATATTAATCAAAGAATACCTTAGAAAGTCATCCATCTCTTTAATTAATAAAGAACCAATAATAAATCCAAACACTTTTCCAAGTGTCAGTATACCCTGACTGCCACATCTTTATTGTGGTGTGTTATGCTAATGGGACCAACTTTGTCTCTGATAGTTTAAAGATTTTTTAAAAATTTATTTATTCATGAGAGACACAGAGAGAAAGAGGCAGAGACACAGGCAGAGAGAGAAACAGGCTCCATGCAGGGAGCCTGACGTGGGACTCGATCCTGGAACTCCAGGATCATGCCCTGAGCCAAAGGCAGGCACTAAACCGCTGAGCCACCCAGGATCCCCCTGTCTCTGATAGCTTAGCTTTACAACTGGGTCTCTGCCACCCTGTGCTGTCATTATTCTCATTGAAATTAGAACACCCCAGTCAATAGCAAAATCTCTCATCATTATCTCAAGGCTGCATAGGACAGCCATACAGAGAAGTTCAGGTATGCTGATGCCTTTTATCAATGTGTTTCTTTTTGCTTCGTTATGGGGTAAGGTTAGGAAGTAGCTACAAATCTTGCACATTAGAGGTCCACTTCCACATTTCTATTTTAGCTTCCAGTTTCCTGGAATTATAATATGCTAGAGAAGTTTCCATGTCTCAACTCATTGCTTTCAGGTCACTATGGGAAACAGGCTTCAACTAATTAAACAGAGCCACTCCCCCTGCAAGGTGTGCTAACATGATAAATCCCAAAGAGTTCACTCCTTGATCTAACACTATTAGAATATATTCCATAATGCTTTTTATATGAATATAAGAATATATGAGATTTATATGATATTAATATAAGGTAATATAATACACATCATATTTATAATATACAATATAGGCCTCGCTTGCTCCCTTATATATATATCTATATATATAAATATAATACATTTATATTATAAGAATATATATTGATATATGTGCATATTATTATATATAATATCTATTGGTATAAATTAGTAAGACCTTCCACTTCCAGAAGGCGTGATTAGGCCCTGAGAAATTAGCACTAGAAAAAAATTGCTGACAATCCTAGAGCAAAGGGACACAGAGAATTGCTGTAAGAGCTGAAACCATGGGAGAAGGGCCACCTTATGGCAGCTATAGTTATAAAAGTGTATAGCTACTTCTAGAGTACAGGACAGATAGGAAGTAAATACCCTGATCTCTCTCCTCTGTCTTTTGACCTTTGGGTGATGTCATTCACTGGCTGAAACCACTTGGAAACAAGTCAGCAAGGGAACCCTGATGATGTCCTCTGTGGATTGCTCCCAGGGCACGGAGCAGGATAGAAGAGGTTGTAGAATGTTTCAGAAATGGGGTATTCAAATGGAGAATGACAAGCAATTCTTACAAAAAGCCCCAAAGTCAATATAAAAGGTCCTGGGGCACCTGGATGGCTGAGTGGGTTAAGGGTCCAACTCTCAATTTCTGCTCAGGTCGTGATCTCAGGGTCATGGGATCCAGTGCCTCATGTGGTTCTTTGCTGGGTATGGAGCCTGCTTGGGATTCTCTCTCTCCTTCTCACTTTGCACCTCCCTCCCCTGCTTGTGCACTCTCTCTCTCTCTCTAAAAAGTATAAATAATTTAAAAAAAACCCAGATATCCTGTGTTTAAATTTTAGAGCCTCATAAATTATAATTCTCATTGGTAAAACATGAAATATGTTTGGAATTTGTCAAAGACTTGTAAAGTTACACTCCAACCAAGGAAGGCCCTTATTGCTTCATGGCCATTACTAAGGTAGGATAAGTTATCCTGCAGCTATAAACTTTCTGATCTATCTTCTGATATATTGGAAAGATGTTAATCTGGCATTTTTAGCCATTTCCCATTTCTGACATGCTTACTGGGATGAGAGAAAAAAGAGATGCATCGGGGAAGTAATTTCTTCCTGGACAACTTTCATCATTTCTTCTACTTCTTTAAATCTACGCCTGCTGAAAAGCACATTCCTGGAAGTGGCCAGTTTATTCATCCTTCATCAAATTGTGATTAAGAGTTATCTGCTTGTTAATGGTAATTGAAAACTTAAATTTATTTAGATACTGTAATTTTCATAAGCCCTGCAGCCTAAGGAACTTCTAAGCTTAATAAAAAGCATGGCTGGCATCTTTTGTCATCTGCTCTGTAACCCCAGGCAGCCCTCTGCTGATACTTCATCCAAACAAGGCCTTGACCTCTTAGCCCTTTGGAGCTTAGGCCACCTGAAACATGAAAAATGTATTATAGTAATACATGTGCTTAATTATAGAATTAAACAATACTGTGATTGAATATTTCTTAAACATTAGTAGAAGATGCTAACACTCAATAAACACAGGTATATATTGAGATAGAAATTTATGTAGACTGTAATTATGAATATTTTTCTTATATAAACTTTGCATATTACTTCAGGAATTTGGGAGAAAATATAGTAACATGTATGAGAACTAAAAAAAGCCTCTCATAATTCCACTACTAACATTTTTAGGAGTAGAATTTTAGTGTCCTGTTTTGCTATATCCGTTTCTGTCTGTATTCATAGTCTCATTAAATCTGTAAATCTACTGATACATATATTTTTTTGATACATATATTTGATATGAAATTGATATACAAATTGGAAACCCCTTTTCATGTGACATATTATCCATATATGTTTTAACCAATCTAAAATGTGATTTTTAATTATTTCATAGTGTTTCATTACTTTGTTATAATTTACTAACCAATTCTCTATTTTTAAAGATTGTAAACAACATTGCAACAAATCCCTGAATTTTGGAATACAATTCTTTATTTAGAATAATTAATTATGAGTAATTATCGAGTTAAAAGAATAGACTGGATTATTAATTTTTACAATTTGTATATTTTAGTATAGAAGAAATGTTGTTAGTTGTTTTATCTGCATTCATCACAGATACTTTTGTATGCACTGTGCATGCATCATGTCAGAAGGTTTGAAAATCTGAAGGATTAGTCTGGACAGAACATTTTCTTTTTCTGAAAGAAATGGTTGACTTCCAGTCCTGTCTCTCTGCTTCATTGAACAGGAGAGCCTGTTATGTTTGACTGCATCTATTTTGAAGTTTCAAATGGTCACGGCCTATAAGGTAGAGTGGCAAAAGGCCATCAATCAACCTAAAGAAGTGCTCAGCCCACGGGTCTGGTCTTGTGTTGGTAAGATCCTCAGAATGTAAATCTGTCTTTTGTATTGAGATGGTTAGTCCAGAAATAGGTCATCATGCACAATGGGGTCTCTGACATCAAGTGCGTTTTTTTGAAACCTGAAATACATGTATGCAAATATCATTCTTGAAAGCAGTGATGTTCAATGGCCATAAAATAATCTCTGTGTACCTGCTGGTAGGAAGAAATGAAGCAGAACTCGGTTATTAATTCTGTTGTTCTTTTTAAAATTATTGCCTTTGAGCATCTGAAGGCTGACCTGAGGAATCAGCTTTAAAATCAGTGTCAAAAAGGAGTCTCCAGCTGGACTTTAGGTTAGGCAATATTAGAGGACTCCTAAACAGCTTTTGTATTGAATGAATGTAAAGGGAAACATGGCCTTTACTGCATGCTATGCCATCCATTCTTCCAGGGGAAAATGTCTTTAGTAAGAGGTATGAGACAGGGCATGTGTGATCCTGCAAGTGCATTACTGAACTTTCCTAGATGCTTCCCCCAAGCTATCTGACAGAAGGGCTTTTATCCTGACTGACATTTCTTTGCTAAAAGGAGTAACTCTGAGACATTTCTCTCTTCCCCCTTCCTTTCCTCTGTTCCCCCCTCCCTATTATTCTTTCTCTACTTCTTCCTTCTTTTCCTTATTCTACCGAAAAATTGGAAAATATGGAAAGTCAAAAAGATGGATATTATCAAAAGTGTCTAGAATCACATTTCACAGAAAGAATGCTTTATGTTTGGAGTGAAAATGAGTATGAGTATATGCGTGCATGCAGAGTCATGCATGCACATGCACAACTACATACATACATATGCAGGCAATACATAATTAACCAAAATGGCCAGCATTAACTTTTGGTGTCTTAAGAACAATTAAGCAGGATATTCTTAACTAATAATTCTCTTTTAAGATATAGCCAATGAAAAGTGCTAGTGTCACTTACAAAAACAGTTGATGCCTTTCCTACATGTTTGTTTCATTGTAAATATGAGCCAGAGAGAAACTAGCTGTGCCAGGCTCACAGAATAAAATTACGTCCAGAGCTGTTACTGTTTTCTCACTGTAGATGGCACGGTTTTGAATGAATAGGATTTGGTTGAGTTAGTTTGGAAAGGTGACAGAGTAGTTCTTTAAATGAGGATTCTGTTGTCATGAATTCCAAAGCTTTGTTACCAAAAATGAAATAGTATAAGGAAATAAAGAATAAGAAATGTTTACCAGGTCTTAGACCAGTGCTATCGTATGGAAAAAGAATGTGAGACACAGGTACTTCTAACGTTTCGAATTAAAAAAGTAAAATAGGGATCCCTGGGTGGCGCAGCGGTTTGGCGCCTGCCTTTGGCTCAGGGCGCGATCCTGGAGACCCGGGATCGAATCCCGTGTCGGGCTCCCGGTGCATGGAGCCTGCTTCTCCCTTCTGCCTGTGTCTCTGCCTCTCTGTGTGTGACTATCATAAATAAATAAAAATTAAAAAAATAAATAAATAAATAATTTTAAAAAAGTAAAATAAAAAGTGCAATTAACTTTAACAAAATATTTTATTTAACTCAGTATATCAACATATTAAAATTTCAGAGTGTAACGATTATAACAGTTATTAATGGTGTTTTGCACTCAGATGAGTAATACTTCAATTCCTTAATAATCTGTAACTAACGGCTGTGTTTTCCCTTTCTGGTTTTCCAGAAACAGGGGTGATTTTCTAGAACAATTGACCTATACAGAAGTTTCCTCACTTTGTTTAGGGTAAATTTTAGTGTTGAGTTTTATCCTTACCAAGGTAGAGTCTTCATTCATGCAAAAGATGTGTGTGTGTGTGTGTGTGTGTGTGTGTGCGCGCATGTGTTTTTGTTAAATACCAGTTTTTCCTCCAAGAAGAGGACAATGCCAGCATCCAGGATAACTATTAGAAAGTCCTCTGTCATCCACTAAATAAATATCCATTGAGTTCCTTCTATGTAACAGGCACTGCTCTAACAGATGAGAACCATCCTCATAGTCTGAGACTAGTGTTAAGTAAAGCATTTGAATAGACACAGTGTGATTTATATCTTTTCTCATTATTGCTTTCCTTTCAGTTCCTCTAATTGACATTGGTTCTAACCTTCCTCCAGGAAGTTTTCTGAGTGCCAAGAATGCACACATGAATAAGACGGCTGCCCAGAAGATGACAGTCTAATGCAGGTGTACAAGAAAGCAATTACATAGATGGCACACGTTATGACTAAAACATACTCAGTATATTATGAGAATTTGGAAGAGGAGCCAAAATCCAGACTGAGAGCACTAACGCTGGAAGAGGGGAAGAGATTAAATTTCTAGAATGGTTTGATGTCTGAGCTGAGTCATAAAAGTATGGATTATGGACAAGGCTATAAGAGGTGGAGGATGGCATCTTCAGTGGGCTGGGGTGCATCCAGCAGGGGAGCCACATTAGCATTTGCTTGGAAGTATGGGGCAGTGTGATGTAGTTGGGGAGCTACAAGCAGGTGAGGCTTCCTGGTGTGTAAGGCTGAGAGGTACCAAGTAGAAGGGAGGAGCCATGCTCAGAACATTCAAGTGTCCAATTCAACCTCTTTCCTGTTAAGACAAGGAAACTGAAGCCCAGAGAGGGACAAGCAGATACCAATCACCTCTCTTATTTTGGTCCTTGAGTGACTGCTAAATATTCCAGTTGTAGGTATAAGGCTGCTGAAAGGAATATAGTCATTCGTTCAGCATTTATTTTAATAAGAATATAATCCCAATGGCTCTGATATAGGAGTTTAGAGTCATGGAGGTGATACGGGACACGTCTTAGGCAAATACAAAGCAAGAAGAAGCTGGAGCAGAATTCCTAATTCCAGGGGGGCATAAAGCTAGTGACTCTGATCAGAGCTGATGGAAGGCAGTGAACATTCCTGGCCTGGTCATTCAGACAGGCCGAGAGATCAACTATGCCACATATTGATAGGAAACTGGTATTCAGGTATTTACACAGTGTGTACTGGCTGAAGAGTGGAAAAAACTGTTTTCACTGAGGCCCTAAGCCATTTGCTGTGGTGGCCCTGTCCACAGAAGAATATAGAGTGACCGTCAGTTCATGGGGAACCTACTGTGAAGACTCAGTGTGTGTGTGGAGGGGGTTTAGCCCACGCAGTAGGACCAAGCTGCTCACTTGTGCCTTCACTTTTGTACATTGTCTGGTCTCAGTCCCAGTGTAAGCAGAGTGGGAGGAGAGCATAGTATGTATTGGCCTTGGATGTCTAGGAAGGAATTTTTCAAAAATGTTGTAATATTTATATTTAATGTTTATACTTCACTTTTCATGTTTTCCTTCCAGAGCCCACTCTTTAAAGATCTAAAAATGATTGTACTATTTCTAACAAAATGATTATTTCTATTTTAGGGTAGAAAGTCAGAATTTTCTGTACATTTCAATCTTTCTATCTGATTTTTAGCAAAGCTAGTGCCCTCTTGAGAGAGAAAATGACCTTCTTGGTATCTCTGAAATTCACCATTTCTCCCTTCTTATTCTCTTTAATTCCAGAGTAGGAGGAACAGATTAAGACAGACATATCCCTGCTGCTTTTTCAAATAAAAAAATCATTTTCGAAAACCCTAAAACGTAAAAACCAGGTATGATTTTTCTTGCAGGTGTGGGTTGCATGTTTAATCTACCAGGTGTTGAATTATTGATACTGTACTTTTCTCTTAATTTGATAATACTTCCTATAAACTTGACTTCACTGTAGGCTTTCCCCCTGATTTCACATTTTATTTAGCCTGTGTCAACCATTAATAATTTAGCTTCCAAAGTTATATGTTATCAATCTCCTTTGGAGATTTTCAAGGCAATGCTGACTGAAATAAAATTTTCTCTGTATTCCTGAGTGTTTTTTATGGAAAGATGCAGCTGCACTATTTGTCTGAAGCATAAGCACATAATCATAAATCAATATGGTTACCCGGTGTGCACATATGTTTTAAGGTAGAGATGTAGTAAAAGTTGCTTTTTACCTATTGGGTTTAGTAAGTGTATTATGATAGAGGTGGCTAGGATTAGTGATAAGGCTGCTTAGGAGACTCCCACAGTTGTTAGGTGCCAGGATATGCAGTCTCTGAAATCTAAAAGAAATTGGTTTAAGAGAATTATGTCCATGATTATCTCAAGAGGTGGGCATCGCTAACAGAATTCACTGAACATTTGAGTCTCTTCCAACAGCTAGTGTGGATGATAGGTAATGAGGGTGGGGACTTGGGGAGTGGTGGGGTCTTTTGGTTTTTGTTTTCACTGAGGTAGTCCACAAGTAAAATATTTCCCTTTTCTTTTGGAAAGGGAATTAAAGTTGCCAAATTTGAAGTAGTTTAACCTGAGAGTTCTGCAAGTAAACATCTTAAATTATTAAAATTTCCTGTGTTGAATTTATAGATGTCAAGCTGCCACCAATAATTCCTTTCTTCTCTTTAGCATTTGGTCATTTAGTCTTAGCCTTTAAAAAGTTCTGAAAAGGGCAGCCCCGGTGGCTCAGCGGTTTAGCTCTGCCTTCAGCCCAGGGCGTGATCCTGGAGACCCCAGGTTGAGCATGGAGCCTGCTTCTCCTTCTGCCTGTGTCTCTGCCTCTCTCTCTCTCTGTGTCTCTCATGAATAAATAAATAAAATATGTTAAAAAAAGAAGTTCTGAAAGTAATAAGAGAATCACAAGCATCTGTGATTGTATTGTAAGTGCAGTTTGTGCCACTGGAAGATTCTAATGCCAGAAAGGGAAGCTTACAGAGTCAGAGAGGCTTGTTTTCTGTGGGAAAGTGTTCTGGGCACACTCATGAATGAATTCTACCCAGTTACAACTGACTACACCGCAATAATTCATCTTTCTGCCCCACGGAGTATCACCAGGTATAAGGCTCAGAGCGGGGAGGAAAATGCCTTCCTATTCATTGTTTCTGTTAGTTGTTAATAATGTCCTTATGTTTAGGCTTAGGCTTCAGCCAGTAAAACCTTCTGTGTTGTGCAATCTTTAGCATTTTACTGAGGTCCTTACAGAAGTGAGGAGACATTGTTAGGGAACATTTTCAGGGTAAACACACATGACTCTGTTCACTATCCTGTTCCTGGACCATGTACAATGGTGGATCCAGAGTGACCCCTGAATGCATGATATCATTTGTTTAATGAATACATGAGTTCAAGACACTTAAAATTCCAGGCTGTGACTTGAATTAAATTGGTGGCATCTCATGCTAATCCCCTCTTGCACTACAAGTATTTTCTCCAGGCTGGGTCTCTGAACTTCTCCACATATTCCTCCTCTTACACTTTCTATATCTCACATTTTTATTTAGAAACTCTTTACAAACCTTAACTGTGTTTCCTGAATTTCCTGAACCTGGAAAGAAGCCAAGCTGTCTCTAACTGCCTCCTTTCCCTCTGGGTCTTTGGTTTCCTTCTCTTCCCTTCCCCTCATGACCTCCTTCATTCAAAGTGGTTAGGCTGGCTTGTGTCTTTGGTGCCATTCTACCCTTTTCTGCCTCCATTTCTAGTTCTTCCTTCCTTACTAGGATGCGAAGTCCCAGACTTTACTTGGCCCTAGGAGCTCCACCATAAGCTTTAGGTTTCTACATTGTGAAGTCCTGTTGGTCTTAGAAACACTGGACTTTGAGATGTTAGGAACTGGAAGATGTCTTTGATTCTCCTGTTAAATCTCATTAGTATTCAAATGGCTAAAGTCACTCAGGGAACACAGAGCAGTGATGGTATGAAAAGAACTTCTCCTGACTCCCAGGCACTGCTCCTGTGTTCAACTGCACTGCCTTTGAGAAAGTTACAACAGAATTGGGGCAGGTAGTACAGTGCTAGCACTTGGGCATCTGTTGGCCTTGCATTCTAAGCAAAACTTTAATTGCCCTGTAGGAGAAGGACTTGGGACCTGAAGAGAGAAGTAGAAAAGAAACGAGTAGAGGTGGGGAGAGGGAGGGGAAAGAGATGGAAACTTTCTGTAAAAAAGGGAAGTTTATGACTGGCTTACTTTACTTAGCATAACATCTTCAGGGTTCATCCATGTTGTCACACAGTACGGGATTTTCCTCTATTTTAAGGCTGGATAATATTGCATTTCATGTATACACCACATTTTCTTTATCCGTTCATCTGGTGATGGTTGTTTCCGCATCTTGGCTGTTGTAAGTAATTCTGCAATGAACACTGAATATCTGAATATCTTTTTTGAGATCTTGATTTTAATTCTTTTGGAGAAATTCTTAGAAGTAGGATTCTTGGATCCTATGTTAGTTCTATTTTTGATTTTCCAAGGAACCCATACTATTTTCCATGGCAGCTGTGCCATTTTGCACTCCCACCAAGTGTACATCCAATTTCTGATTCCACTTTATGATATATCTAAAATAGTCAAACTCATAAAAGCAGGGAATGGTGATTCCTAAGGGTTGGGGTAAGGAGTAAATGGGTTTATTAATCAATGTGTATAGAATTTAGTTAGGCAAGATGAATAAGTTCTAGAGATCTGATATGTAACACTGTGCCTGGAGATAACAATAATGTATACTTACACATCTGTTAAGAAAGTAGATCTTATATTAAGGATTCTAACAAGAAACAAAAAAATAGCAAAACAAAAATAAAACAAAAAAGGAAAGAAGTTTCAAAGTACAAATGTTCACATTCTCACATTGAAATTGTTAGTATTTTCCAGTTACACATGGTGTGATGATGTGTCAATGATGGCAAAATAATTCCCAGGCTCTGGACACTGTCCTCATTGTTATTTAGAATAAACTACAAAGAAAGTCTTGGGCACAATTCTATACGAGATTATTGAAACCATATTTTCTTTCCTTATTGTTTTTAACTTAAAAATATATTTAGCAGGGAGATAATGGCTTCCACTAAGCTGGGAATAAGTATTTTGAAATGAGTGAAAAACATTTCTGAAACTAGATAAGATCTATGTTTTTTCCTCTTTACATTTTGAGTCTTATATTTGAGTTCCCATTTGCACAGTTGCATGAATGTGCTCCTGAGATTTTCCAGGTATTAAAAAATAAAAAGTCAAAACAAAAGTAAAATGACTAGAAATAAGTGTACTGTTAACACATTTGTCCTATAGAGAAAGATTCTGCTGGTTAATGTCACTTGCCTCAAACTTCATGTCCTAATACTTTTAATCAAATAAATAAAATAATTCAATCAAAAGCATTTTTTTCAGGATTCCATATTTGTTTTTTCTAATCTAGTTATCTAACATGTATTTAAGTCTGTCTTGTTAATTAACATCTTCCTTAAGTTTACAATTGTTTTTATGAGAATAAATCATAAAGCAATTCTAATAAATTGTGACATTATGGCAATGCTCTATGTTTTTACAATGATATCTGTTTATATCAATTTCCACTCATTTAAAGGTCTTATACATGACATGATTTATCTCTTTCTGAGCAGATGTTGTTACTCAGGGAAAGACATTTGTGCTTGCATAGTATGTATACTCCGGAGACTTCAAAGTACTTTAACTGGATTTAAGAATCCGGCTCTCAGACTTCAGAAAAAAACATACATTAGTCCCATTATAAACTTAAAACTTTATTGAATAGAAGATACTAAAATTCTTACTTACTATGAGCATTTTAGATATCCATCTGTCTGGGTGTAAGTAATTCCAGGATTCCTGATGCCTGACTTGTGTTTCAGGGTATGTTCAATTTTTCTCCCTCATCTAGGGCCAATAAGCAGCTTTATTTATTTTTTTAATATTTTAATTATTTATTCATAAAAGACACAGAGAGAGAGGCAGAGACATAGGTAGAGGGAGAAGCAGGCTCCTCGCAGGGAGCCCCATGTGGAACTCGATCCCTACACCCAGGATCATACCCGGAGCTGAAGGCAGATGCTCAACTGCTGAGCCACCCAGGTGTCCCTTAAGTGGCTTTATTTTTAAAACATTTTTGAGTGTTTCATTTTTTCCAGAATTATTGAGATATAAATGGCATATAACATTGTGCAAGTCTAAGATGTACAAAGTATTGATCTGATATACATATAAATTGTGAAGTAATTACCACAATAAGGTTAGTGAACACATCTACCACCTCACATGGCATTTCTGGTGTGTGTGGTGAGAACTTTTAAAATATGCTCTCTTAGCAACTTTCAAGTATACAATCCAAATTGTTAACTATAATCACTGATGTATGCATTAGATCCCCGAACTTATTCATCTTATAACATCAGGTTTGTACTCTTTGACCACCTTCACTTCTTTCCCTCACTGTCTCACCCTCTTGCCCCTGGCAATCACCATCTACTCTGTTTCCACTAGTGTTTTTTTCTTTCTAGTACAGATTATATAACATGTATTTTTTCTGTCTGACTTATTTCACTTTGTATAATGCCCTCAAAGTTCATTTATCTTGTTGAAAATGGCAGGATTTCCTTTTTTATGGGTGAATAATATCCCACTGTCCAGATTTGTCATATATTCATAACCTATTCATTTGTTGAAGGGCACCTATTGACCAAATTTCCATGACTTGACTACTGTGAATCATGCTGCAATGAACATTGGGTTGCAGATATCTCTTCTAGAGAGTAATTTCATTTCCTTTACAACTATACCTAAAGTGGAATTGCTAGATCATTTGGTAATTCTCTTCTTTATTTCTTGAGAAACTGCTGTACTACTTTGAATAGTGGCTGTACCAATTTATATTCCCACCAACAACAGTGTACAAAGGTTCCCATTTTACAAAATCCACACCAGAACTTTGTATCTCTCTTTTTTTTCTCTTTTCTTTATAATAATTATTCCCACAGGTGTGAGGTGATAGCTCATTGTGATTTTGATTTGCATTTCACTGAGTGACTTTTTATGTATTGTTGGCCATTTTTATATTTTCTTGGGAAAAATGTGTATTAAGGTTTTTTGCCCATTTTCTAATCGGATTATTTGCTTTTTGCTATTGAGTTGTGTGAGTTTCTTACATGTTTTGAATATTAACAACTTATTGGATATATGGCTTGCAAATATTTTTTCCCATTCTTTAGGATGTCTTTTCATTTATTGATTCCTTCTTTGGTTAGGGGGAAGCTTTTACATTTGAGGTAGTCCCATTTGTTGATTATTACTTTTGTTGCTTGTTTTTTTTTTTTTTTTTGATGTTATATCCAAAAACTTATTGCCAATACCAATGTCAAGGAGCTTATTCTTTTTTTTTTTTTTTTTTTTCAGGAGTTTTACAGTTTCGGGTCTTACATTTAAGTCTTAGAATTAAATTTTAGGGCAGCCCGGGTAGCTCAGCGGTTTGGTGCCTGCTTTCAGCCCAGGATGTGATTCTGGAGTCCCAGGATTGAGTCCCACGTCTGGCTCCCTGCATGGGGTCTGCTTCTCCCTCTGCCTGTGTCTCTGCCTCTCTCTCTCTCTCTCTCTCTCCCTGTCTCTCATGAATAAATAAATAAAATCTTAAAAAAAGAGTTAATTTTTATAAGCGGTATAAAGTAGGGGCCCAGTTTCATTCTTTTGCATGTGAATATCCAGTTTTTCCAACACCATTTATCAAAGAGACTATTCTTTTTCTATGGAGTATTCTTGATTCTTTGTCAAATATTTTTTAATCATATAAGTGTGGCTTTATTTATGGGTTCTTGATTCTATTCCATTGGTCTATGTGTCTGTTTTTATGTCAATACCATAATATTTTGATTACTATAGCTCTGTAATATAGTTTGAAATCAGGAAGTGTGATGTCTCCAGGTTTGTTTTTTTTTTCTTTTTTTCTTTTTTTTTTTTTTTGGTTTGTTTTTTTTTTCAAGATTTATTTGAATATTTAATGTCTTTTGTGGTTCCATATAAATTTTAGGATTGCTTTTTCTATTTTTGTGAAAAACACCATTGGAATTTTGATAGGAATTACATGAACCTAAGACTGTGGGTGGTATGAATATTTTAACAATATTAAATCTTCGGATCTATGAACATGGGTATCTTTCTATTTATTTGTGTTGTCTTCAATTTTTTTCATCAATGTCTTATAGCTTTCAAAGTGTAAACATCTTTTACTGCCTTGATTACATTTATCTCTAAGTATTTTATTCTTTTTGGTACTATTATAAATGGGATTATTTTCTTTATTACTTTTTCAGATATTTCATTGTCAGCATATAGAAATATAACTGGTTTTTGTATGCTGATTTTGTATCCTGAAACTTTACTAAAAATAGTAGATTAATTCTAATAGTTTTTGGTGGTCTCTTTAGGGTATCCTATACAAACAGCACAATTTTACTTCTTCCTTTTAGAATTGGATGCCTTTTTAAAAAATTTTTTCCTGCCTGATTGTTCTAAGACTTCCAGAACTGTTAAGTAGGGGTGGTGAAAATGGGCACCCAAAAAAAAAAAAAGAAAATGGGCACCCTTATTATGTTCTTGATCTTAGAGAGAAAGCTTTCAACCTTTCACTGTTGAGATGATGTTAGCTGTGCAAAGTCATATATAGCTTTTATTATTTTGAGGTATGTTTCTTCCACACCCAATTTGTTGAGAGTTTTTATCCTGAAAAGATGTTGACTTTTGTCAAAGACTTTTTAAACAAAGATTTTATTTATGTATTCATGGGAGACACAGAGAGAGAGAGGCAGAGACACAGGCAGAGGGAGAAGCAGGCTCCATGCAGGAGGCCCGATGTGGGACTCGATCGGGGAGCTCTAGGATCACACCCTGAGCCAAAAGCAGATGTTCAACCTCTGAGCCACCCAGAGGTCCCTCAAAGGCTTTTTCTGCATCTCTTTGAGATTATCATATGATTGTGATCTTTTTATTATTGTAATGTATCACATTTACTGATTTGCAAATGTTGAACCATCCGTATATTCCAGGGATGAATCTCATTTGATCCTGTTGATCTTGGTATATGATCTTTTTTTAAAAAAAAAAAAATTATTTATTTATTAAACTTCCTTTTTCTCTCTGAGTTTTATTTTTAATAGTTTATAATGGTGGACCTTTACTATCACTGATCATTCCATACCCCCCTCCCTCATGTCTAATTGGCTGTTAATTACATCAGTAAATTTTTCATCTTAGAATTTGTAGTTTTCATCTCTAAAAGTGTTTTGGGGGCCTTTCTCTACCTTCCATGTCTGTACTCAACATTTTGAACATATGTGATACAGCTACTAGAACCTTTTTCATGTCCTATTTGCTAATCCTAGTATCTGTAATAGTTCTGGCTTGATTTCAATCAATTGCTTGTTTTCCCCATATTGAGTCATCTTCTCCTGATTTTTGCATGTTTGATAATCTTTGATTGGATGTCATACATTATACATCTTATATGGTTGTTTTACCTGGTTGGTTTCTGGATATGTTTGTTTTTCAGTAAATTTTGAGTTTCTTTTTCTTTCATTATTCAATGATATAGTGAAGTTACTTAGAAACACTTTGATCTTTTTGCTCTCATTTGTATGATTTCTTAGGTAGATCTGCAGCAGAGCTTATTCTAGTACTTATTATTCTCCCACACACTGAGGCAATTCTTGAGTTCTTTACTCAAAACCTTGTAAATTATAGGATTACTTAGTCCAGTCTGTGGGAGTAGGCACTATTTCTGGCCCTCTGTGAATGCCAGACATTGTTCTTTCTAGTCCTCTCATGTGATTCTTGGCCTTGGATAGTTCCCTGGCAAGCATATATTGGTCACTATTGCTGAATACTTGAGGGGAACTTTTGCAGATCCTTGCAGTTGTCTTGGTGCAGCTCTCTGGTCCCAGTACTCTACCCTACAAACTGTTGGTGTCTTGGTTCCTGATTCTGAGCTCTGTTTACTCAATGCTGGGAATCTGTCAGCTCCATCCTTGTTTTTTCTCTTTGTGCCAAGTCTTGGAAACTTGCTAAAGGCTATAAAATGGGACTATCATATGGCCTACCTCATTTGTTTCTCATATATCAAGAATCACTACACTTTTTGCTTTATGACTGTCTTTTTTCCCCTCACATACTTTTTATGCTTTTAAAAAGTTGTTTCAGGGGAAGATAAATCTATTATACCCTGTTACTCCAACTTGCTTAGGAGTGGTTTTTTTTTTTTTTTTTTTAAACATCACTGTAAAAAAAATTAGGGACATAAGTCTCTTATCTGTAATATTATGTTGCTAATATTTTCTCTCAATCTGTCATGTCCTTTGCGTTTGATTATGGTGTATATTTTACTATGCAATCTTTTCATTTTTATGTAGTAAAAGTTATCAACGTTTTACTGAATCTGGAATATTAGTGATAGTTAGAAAGGCTTTCCTTTTAGTTTTTTTTTAGAAAGGCTTTCCTAAATGTTCCTACTAGTGCCCAGTATATTTCCAATTTTTGTAAACATTCCATGTGCAGTTGAAAAGAAATAATATGCTTTCTTACCAGCAAATTATGTTTGCTATATATCCAAATATTTTATACCCTTACTTATTTTTTATCTATTTTATTTGTCTCCTATTGAGAGTGGTATGTTAAAATCTTTATCATTACTGTGTTTCTATTTCTTTTTGCATCACTTAGAGTTTGTTGTGTTATTTCATACATAGTTATTCATAAACATCAGATCTTCATGTGGAATGTGCCCTTTACTGTTATAAAGTGTCCTTTGTCTCATTTAATGCTCTTTGCCTTGAAGTCTACTTTGTCTGGTATTGGGATTCCAGCACATGGTTTCTTATTGCTTCTATTTGCCTGGTAGATATTTATTAATCCCTTTATTTTTAGCCTACTTGAATCACTGAATGTTAAGTGTATCTTGTATATATTAGAAGGTTGTATGTTGGTTTATGACCCATTTTGAAAATCTTTTTCTTTTCACAAGCACATTAATTTTGTTCATATTTATTGATATGACTAATTTGTATGGTCTCAATTTTGTCCATCATCTTATGCAGATATTTATTTGTATATTGTTGTATGTACTATTTTCATTTCTTTATTTGGTGTGGTGATTTTGTTTCTTAAAATTTTTCTTTTGATATTTAAGAAGGTAAAAATATTATAGTGGTTACCTTTGGATTAATACTTCTTATAGTGCCCTTAATGTTTTTTTCTGACTTAACTTTTCATCTTCTGACAGCTTGAAATGGTACCCTTTCCCTCCTGTTGACAACTTACTTTTTCTTTTTTCTCTTCTGTTCTTTCTTGTTTTTAGTTGCTTTTTTTCTACTTTGCCTGAACATAATGTTTACATATTATCTTTAATCATGACCATGTTCTTTTATTGTTCTTAGTTCTTCAATTAAAAATATGAAATGCTCACTGTAAGTCATTTTGTGTAGTTTTGGGGCCATTCTTTGGCTAGATGAAAGCCATTCTCTGTTGGATTCTTTTGGAACTGTTCATGTCTTCCCTCATTCTCACATGTGAGAAACTCTTTGTCTATGGCCTTACTACTTTTAGAAAGTTTTGTTGGATGAATATTAAAATTTTTAAATTCTTTAGGTTTCTTCAAAATTACACACTCTGTTGTTTTTCTTTATATATTATTTTGAAATATCTCAGTCTGATTCTTGTGCCTTTGTAAATTTTTTCTTTTCCTTTTTCTTTCCTCTTTGCACCTCCACCTTCTTCTTTGCCTGGAGATGATAGAAATTCTTATTATTTTTATCTCTAAAGTATTAGTTTTGCTAGAACGTATGTTGAGGAGCTTCTTTTTTTTCTGGAAGACTTTCTTGAATTTATAGTTTTAAATATTAGTTCTGCTTAATTGTCTATATACATTTTAAGGACACCCATTATATATAGGTTCAACTTTTGCCTATCTTCCATTTCTTTCCACTTTCTTTCTGACTCTTTTATTCCTTTCTTTATGTCATATTTCTTCCATTGTTCTTTAAAAAATTTCTTAATGCTCTCTATTTTTATTTCAATTTGTTCTCCACTGGGTATTTTGTAATTTAATCTTAATTTTATATGATTTTTTAAAATATTTTGTTTATTCATAAGAGATACAGAGAGAGAGACAGAGAGACAGAGAGACAGAGAGGCAGAGACACAGGCAGAGGGAGAAGCAGGCTCCAAGCAGGGAGCTGGACGTTGGACTCAATCCCGGGTCTCCAGGATCATGCCCTGGGCTGAAGGCAGCACTAAACTGCTGAGCTACCAGTATTGCCCAATTTTGTATTTTTATTTCTTTCTTGAATTCAAATCCATTTCCATTTCATTTATTTCTGCTTTTATATGCATTTTTGTTCTTTGCTTTTTTATTTGATTCAAGACATTTTGCCATGTCCCCACATTGATTGAGGATATTCAATATAGTTTGAAGTTTTCTAGTACAGTTTTCTCTAATTTAATGTTTAGTTTGTCAGTTAAGTGTTCTCATTAGCAGAAAAGTTTTTCTATTTATGTACATATTCATTTCCTTACATTTTCTGACACATTGCAGTCATTTTATATGAAAGTGATCTGTTATTCTTTATTCCTACTCATTTCATGAACAGGACTTTTAGTTTGACTGTGCCCCATCTGTGCAGTTTATGGTGATGGTGATGTTGGTGGTGCATAAGGGGGAAAGGATTAGCATGTCTTTCATTTCTGCAAAATTCTTAATTTTCCCTGTCATTTCCTCCTTTTCCTCACTGAGTTATCTTCAAGGTCTACCACCTCTGTTTATATCTATTCTTCCTAAAAGCCATAATTCTTCTAAGCTACCCCTTCTGGCCCTTTTTTCCTTATTCAAGTATTTATTGGTGCAATTTCTCTTTTTGGGGGCAGTCTTCTGCTTTCTCACATGGAATCTTTTAAGCCTTCCCTTCTGCATGCTTCACACTTAGAGCTGTCTTAAGAGCTCTAGGTTTCCTTTTCCTTTCTTTTTTATCCTCTCTAGTTATAGGTAATTTGAAGACTGTATTTTCTTAGTGTCTAGAAATGCTGGATTTGTCTTCCCTCTTGGTGTCATTTTTTGGGGGGGGGGCGGGGGAGCATGAGTGATTGGGAGGCTAAAGGTCAAGCTTTGCCATTGCTCTCTGGACCTGAAATTTCTCATGTGTTTGTTATTTTTTATCTGATTTCTTTAGATGTTTTTTCTACTTTTACTTTTATTACCTTAGGCCTTTCTTGACTTCTAATAATTGGATTCTTAGCAAATCTATATATAGCTTTGCTCTTTCTAATACAGCAGTTGAATCTCTAATGGCCTTTTTCTCAACTAACAACTTCTTTTTTTTTATTAGTTTCAGAAACAGAATGTAGTGATTCATCAGTTGTATATGACACTCTGTGCTCATTATAACAAGTGCCCTCCTTAATACCCAACACCTAATTATCCCTTCCTCCCACCTGCCTCCCCTCCAGCAACCCTCAATTGTTCCCTATAGTAAGTCTTTTTTTGTTTGCCTCCCTCTCAGTTTTCATCTTATTTTATTTTTCCTTCTCTTCCTCTATGTTCATTTGTTTTGTTCCTTAAATTCCACATATGAGTGAAATCATATGGTATTTGTCTTTCTCTGACTTATTTTGCTTAGCATGATATCCTCTAGTTCCATCTATGTCATTGCAAATAGCAAGATTTCATTCTTTTTGATGGCTTGGTAATATTCTATTGTATATATTATACATCTTCTTTATCCATTCATCTGTTCATGGAGATCTGGGCTTTTTCCGTATTTTGGCTATTGTGGACATTGCTACTATAAACATTGGGGTGCATGTGCCCCTTTGAATCACTATGTTTGTAGCCTTGGATAAGCACCTAGTAGTGTAATTGCTGGGTCATAGGGTAGCTCTATTTTTGAGTTTTTGAAGAACTTCCATACTGTTCTCCAGAGTGGCTGTACCATTTTGCATTCCCACCAACAGTATAAGAGGGTTCCCCTTTCTCTTCATCTTAATGGTCTTTTAATGTTTAACCCACTTTCTTGTTTTTTTTTTTTTTTTTTCCATCTCACTCTTCTGTTTAATCATCTGGATTTGGAATTTTCAAGTTTTACTGAGTCTGCATTCTTCTATAGCTTAAAGCATTTGTAGGTTTATTCCACATCTTGGGTAATTTTCTTCCAGAATGAGTTTTTAGTTCCTCATTTTTCTTTTATTATCTCTCTCCCTTTTTTTCTTGCTTCCTTCTTCCTTCCTCTACTATTTTTCTTTCATTTGTTTACCTAGTTGCCATGCTATTTACTATCATCTTATTATATTATAATTGGCAGCCATCTCTACAACTTTACTTTTCAATGCTATAGGATAGGTAAATACTTCTCAGCATCCTTCTTGTCCATTCTAGGACAGTTTATTTAATCTTTTTGAGTATACTAGATGTTGTCCACTGATACTTAATACCATCTCAAATATTTTAAACTCTAATTTGTATCTCAATGACTAGAAACATGAAAACTATATTTTCCATGTTCCTTTGATATTTCTAGCCTCCATTCCACCAATAAGAGTCACCTGAATGACGTTTGGAGAGTAGGAAAAAAAAGGAGGGGAAAAAAGGAAGCTATTTTTTTCCATTTGCAGTTGCTAATAGGCCATAGGCAGATGGGAATGCAAGGTTTGCAGTGATTTCCAAATAAGTTCCTGTGAATCACATTCTTTGATAATGTAAGTAGTTAAAATACACAAATTATTTTCTGTTTTCCTGACTAACCACTGATTGACACACTTAGCCCCTTTTGAGGGCTAATGGAGTTTTCTATCCACTTTCATGAAGCTTACAGCATGAGGATATGGCATAGGGATGTCAGATAATATTAAATGTACTATCTTTGTTGTGCAAACTGGCTTCCTCTTCAGAGAAGCTATTAACTATTTTATACTTGAGACCACTCCCTTTAGCCAGGTATATGCACAACTCTTATGAACATCAGTTATGATGATTTTGACTTCAGAGACAATTGTCTGATAAGTCCGAGGATAACTGTGGATAATGATAATATAAAAACATTCAAAACGACAGATTCATAACTTGCTATTAATAAAAAGTATGGGTCTTCTCTGTGTCATTATTTAATTCTGAACATTTGACTGAGAATCCAACCAAATTTGTAAAATCTTAAGTCTTTTGGGGTGCCTCTGGTTCCTATGAAAATAGGGTTAGTTCAGATTAATAGGGATATTAAGTTTATCTAGGATTTCCAAGTCAGCTTTGGGCTAACTTAAACTTAAATGACAAAATTTAATTGATAAGGGTCATTTAGATCCCTCAGATGTTGCCATGACCAAAGGAAAGCTGGTCAATAGCATTGCAATGAGTAAAGGTCCAAAGGCGATCAAATTAAAAATATGCAATAGGTATAAGTCAGTACAGCACATAGTTTGTAGAAGCATGCAATAGGAAACACAGTCTACATAGCATCCCAGTCTCATTGGGTGGCACAGTATTAGTGAGTACTCTGGGTCTTTAGTGCCTTCATATTTATGGAGCATGTGCATCTGCTATAGATGAAAGTCAATATGTGTGTCACCTTGACAGAGAAGCTGTGGCTAAGTTTCCCATCATTTTTACCTGATTCTCTTACATAGGCCCAAGGCTCACCTGTCAACTCATGGTCCCCAAATTCAGGTACCATATCATAGAAAAAAAGATGTTCACAACAAATAAGAGAGATACAACATGTGATACTTTTCTGAACACCATTTTCAAATATTACTGTGACAGAGGTTGGTCTAGGCCTGATATTAACCCTTTTTCCAGGATTGGGTTGATTATCCAGGAATACTAAGCCTGATTCTTATTTTAATGCTATTAGGATCCAAACAAAATTAGGTGGAAATATGGGAGGTGCTCTGCCCTGTCTTCTAGCTATAATTGTATGATAGCAGAGAATCTGGAATGTTCCCAGGAAGAGCTGAGGTGGCACCATCTTGGACGGGTCTTGAGTTTTATAATTCTAAGCATAGGTTATAACTCACAGTTGGGTGAACCTAGGATTGCTCACATGCAAGTGATGATAGTTTAAACAGGCTTTGTTTTAGAATGAGATGAAGTCTGTTTATAATAGAGTTAGAGTTTGCTTTGTTTTGTTTCTGGCTCTCATCAAAAAGAGCAACATGAAAAAAAACAAAACCTCTGCTTGACTTTCTCTTACAATACACTACTGGTAAATTAATCAGAAGAAATGTTCTTGAGCTGTCTCTCTCCTGGTTTCTTTAGTCCACGCCTGGCTGGGCTCTCAGCTGATCTTTCATTAGCGTTGATGAGCTTGGGGTGGAAAGGCACTTCTCTTTGCTCCTGAGAGAATCTCCACTAGGTAGCCTCACAATTTTAATCACCGCTAATAGCTATTTTGGCACACATTCAGAGTAGGCTCAGTGAGGGGCAGAGGAAATATTTTGCATTAACTGGATTATTTTAAGTTTCCAGCCCTGCAATGTTCTTTAGGACAAAATGGATGGTGCTGGGAAAGACAGCTTGTTTTCCCCAGAGTCTGCAGAGAAATGACTCCTGTGATGCCAGGTTGAATTCCACTTGGCTGCCTGCTGGATATTGTGCTTAGGAGGCTTTTCCTTCAGGCAGTGAAAATGGCAGCTGTAATTAGGATGTGTTTGCTGCGTGGCAAGTATGGTGGTCCACTGGTAACTGATTGCAGAGGCTGGAAAAACAAAGGAAAAGGCCATAAAAGCATGTTTTGGTTACTCCTTTCAGATGTACATGTTAGACTTAAATGCTTCTGTGCTAGTTTCTCTACAGGACATTCAGAATAGTTAAATTGTTTGCAAATATTGAAAAGACTGAGAACATTTAGAGGTTGGGTTTGAAGTTTCCTCCATAACTTGATTTGAGGATCTTACCTCCCAAGGAGGTGCTCTCCCATGGGCTTGAGTCTTCTGCAGCCTTCAGCTTTGCTTAATCCATTATGCTGAAAGTACCACTGACTTGGTCAGGAGTGAGCCATCTTAGCCCACCAGAACTAATGCTCCAGCCCTGCTGAGGTCAGACCAGCCTTGCTTGTCTGTTGGAGACCAACTGAGAATAAGGGATGAAGACTGCATGTTTCTAATCCATTGGTCATTATTAAAAAATCAACATGCTACCTTTTTGTGGAAATACTGGACAGTATCTTCTAACTCAGGTAAAAACTAATGAGTTTAAGAGTTAAAGATATATTGATGCTTTGGTAAGACAGTTCCTTTAACTCAAGTGTTTATCAGTGTCTGAGGCTCTAAATATTGGCTTCTCTTTCAGTTTTAATGATAGTTTTAATATTCTCCCCACAGAGTAGATGCAGTGCTCTCCACCCTCAATTCCAGAACTTCTTCTGTCTGGGACCCAGAACACCTCTCTGTGCCTCAGTTTCCTCCTCTGTCACTAGAGCCTCTACTTAAGAGGGTTACAATTAGAATGAAATGAAATGATCTATAAGACAGGCTTAAAACAGTGTCTGCTAAATAGTGTTTTTCCACTTCTCCACATTTAAATTTTACTTCCTCAAATTGAAGGTGGAATTCCTAGGGGCTCCACAGTGAGGTAAGCTCCAACTCTGTAGCATGCTGAGCAGGGAGAGTGGGCGTGCTGATGGTAATCTGGTTTTTTTTTGTTTGTTTGTTTTTTTGTTTTCTGAGTTGGGCTTGTAGAAGAGAGAGAGAAGGATACCGGGTATTTTCAGTGTCTCACATTATGTCAGACATATGTATCAACTCCTGTGACTCTAAACAGCCCCAGGAGGGTAGGATTTAACTTCCTGATGTTATAAATGGGGAAACCAAGGTAAAATCAGACTTTGATCCCGGGTCTCGGTGAGCCCAGAATCCAAGCTCTTTCTGCTGCCAATAATCCTCTGACTTTTGGCTAAAGTAGAAAAATAAGACAGAGCATGGCTATTGGCTTGCCTCTGTGGAATTATTATCCTTCTTGTTAGAGATTTCCTGACAGCCATTTATGCATATTTCCAGCTCACGTATCTAATTTAGTGACTTCTCCATTATTCAATTCATTATTACCTTGGAGGAATGATTTTTATTACCTTGTTTCAGCAGTTTGTATGACGTTCCTGAACCCATCAGCATCACATGTTCTTTCTTAGAGACCAATTCATTGAAGTGTTTGAGGTGAAAAGCCACAGTGCAGGTCTCAGTGGCTGGGAGCTTTAACCAAGAGTTACTGAAGGCAAATTAAGCACTAAAAAGATTTATTTTTCACTCAATGCTGAATTTGTACTATCATAATAATGAACTAATTTTAATTTTGAAATGTAATTAATATCAACTGAAGATAATATTTAGATTTGAGGAATTCTGAAATCTGATACCTAATGCATAATATTGCCCCTGGTCAGTCTCATGGAATTCTGTCCACAGTCCCTGTAACATTGGCACACAATAAATGTTTGTGGGTTGAATAAATGAACATTCTTACAGATATGCTTCATGGAAATACAAATATCTACTCACACTGTTATGACATTATGCACAGTAGTTGGCCTGAGATGATTCTCCTATTTTACTTGTCCTTTTGCATGTGAAAAGAGAAGGTGGCCCATGTATATAAGGTCTCGTTGTGAAATCTTTACTTAATTTTATTATAACATCTGTAAATAGGATAAAAAGTTTGAATTAAGATTAAGATGACTGTAAATTTGCAATAATGAAATACTAAGGTGACTTTTTATACTTCAACAGTTATTTCCAGTGGTAAAATGAAGTGTATCCTATATAAGCTCCTTGAATCATGGAAGAGAGTTTTGTTAAGAACAATTTTATATCTGTATAGATTTAATGTTAAAAGTTATCTTACTTAGTGATCTTACTTGTGAGACCCACTGCTGGTTTGTGTGAATAAGCTCGTAGAGATTCTTTCATAAACAAAAAGTGCATTGGATGAGTACATGTAGTTTTGGATGATGCCCTGATGTGAGATGGAACTAGTGTCCAGTGGGACTAAATTGCCTGTCAGTGCCAACCCGCTGAAGCGAAGCTCTTTTAACAAGATGATCTGCCATCCCGTCAGTTTTTGTTTTGACAGTTACAACGATAATGTCGAGACTAGCATCGAAATGTTCTATTTTGATCCCCAAATGAATTCTCCTATTTGTTACCCATAAAAAATGAGTTGTATAAAAAGGCAGCACTTCAATCAAAATTTCCTAAGTATGTAGCATGGCCAGGTCCTGCTGAGAGAGGATGGAGAACAGTCAGGAAGTTCATGTCAGGATTAACCTGGGTCCTGCGTGATGAGTCAGTCTGAAGTGGGCAGGAGAGAGAAAGATAAATACCTCCCAGGGTTCCATAGATAATATTAAGTTATAGTTCATACTACGGAAACTACTCAAATTGATTCTGGTTGCAACTCCTGAGAACACTTTATCATTCTGACTAAATATGCAGAACCTGTCATATTTAGCAAGAGGTAAATATTTTTAAGTCTCTAAATGGATTTGCTGGCAACTAAATGCTCTTTTAATATAACTTAGGCTTAATTAAGTTCAATTTATCACAAAAGTATTTTGCTTCAGGAGCCAGACAAGAACTTTGGGAAAATTAAAGAAGGAAAATAATGATGCACAAATTGGTGGGACACTATTTTCCAGACCAGCCAGCAATTCCCAGAGGTCCAGGTTGGGATAAAGAGCTCTCCAGCAAAAGGACCTCCGTGGTTTCCTCCAGCATGTGCTAAAGACCATTCACTCCTTGTCCATTTATGTTCTGGGAGGACTGATCTTATTCATCCCTGCATTTGTTTATTGAGCATTTATTGTAATCTAGCAATTTCTAGTTCCTTATCTGCATGTGGCATTCAAGAACAGTCAAAAGCAATGTGTAAATAACTATAACCTTGCCCTATTCATCAGAGACTTAAAAAACTACCATCAAGTTTGTGGGCGATGGTAAACTGGATTTTTCTAAAACTAAATTGGATCTTTCTTGGATTGGATTATAAGAAGGTCACCTGCTGGATAGTAAGAAGAATTTCCTTTAACTTGCATTTTAACTTACTTCTTCTTTTATTGTAAGTTTCCACCAAAAATAAAAGTCCTACATATTATTCACTGTAGTATTTGCTATAAAAATATTGCTCTGGACTTCCATATGAGGAATTTCCTTTAGAATTTTCCTTTTCTTGAGAAATTTGTGTTTTGCACTTTCTGTTTAAGGAGAAACGAATAATTGATTGCTTTCATATGGGCACAGGCTAATAAGAAGCCCAGCAACAAAGTAAAAAAAAATTGTTGAATTTCATAGATTCTTCTTTTCTTTGAGCCTGCCTTTCTAGCACTTTTATATTTTTATAAAGTTTTATATTACAAAGTTTTATAAAACAAAGTTTTATATTATATTTTTTCACATTGAGTATTTTTGGCAGACACACTATGAAGTTCCTAATGAGAAGCTATGACTACATTAAAGAACACATACATGTTTTTATGTATTACCTCAAACTTTTTGCAAATGGGTGAGATACAAATATAAATTTACAAAATAAAACAAAATCTAATGTAAGAAATGACCACTGCCAAGCAGGCCCAGCACACTTTAGGATATGAGATGAACTAAGTGGAGGCCTATGTGCCATGTATCTAAACATTTAAAAGTCATGAATCATGAATCAAGCTAGTGAACATATATTTGCATATGTATATACATGCACATGTAGACACACATATGGAGTCTTTTACCTTTACAAATCATATTTTATAACAATATGTGTATATATAACTGAAAGTCTGCAAAAATATCAGAGCACTGAATTTAATGATTCTCTTTTTTGCATTTACACTTATGTTTATACAGTGTAATATTAGTTTCAAGTATATAATTTAGTGATTTAATACTTCCATACAACACCCAATGTTCATCACAACAAGTGCACTCCTTAATTCCCATCACTTTTTTAACCCATCCCTCCACCCACCTTCCCTCTGGCAACCATCAGTTTGTTCTCTATAGTTAAGAGTCTGTATCTTGATTTTCCTCTCTTCTCCCCCCATGATTGTTTTGTTTTTTAAATTCCACATATAAGAGAAATCATATGGTATTTATCTCTCTCTGACTTACTTATTTCACTTTGCATAATATTCTCTAGCTCCATCCACATCATTGCAAATAGCAAGATTTCCTTTTTTTTATTTATATGGTATATAATTTGATAAATGTGGTATATGTATATCTATATTCTTTATTCATTCATTAGACAATGAGATCTTTCCATAATTTGGCTATTGTTGATAATGCTGCTATGAACATTGGGATGCTTGTGTCCCTTTGAACTAGAATTTTTGTATTCTTTGGGTAAACTGTTATTTATTGCACATGCCTGGGTGTTTTGTCGATGGACCAGCAATGTTCAGATGAGTAATAAAATAGACCCGTGTAATCCACACACTACTATATTTATAATATAAATTTACTTTTCTTTTCTTTATCTTTATTTTAATGAGATCACTAAGTTATAATTAAGATTTCACTTAATTTATTGAAAACAATAAATTAAAAGTAAAATGCAATTAGATTAAAAGTAAATAAAACTTTTTTTTAAAAAATTTATTTATTTATTTATTAGATACACAGAGAGAGAGAGAGAGAGAGAGAGAGAAAGGCAGAGACACAGGCAGAGGGAGAAGCAGGCTCCATGTAGGGAGCCCGACGTGGGACTTGATCCCGGGTCTCCAGGATCAGGCCCTGGGCTGAAGGCGACGCTAAAACGCTGAGCCAACGGGGCTGCCCATAGATTAAAAGTAAATAAAACTTAAATATATTTCATAAAATGCTAAAGTAAATGTAAACATTAGAATTTGTGTGTATTTTTAAGCATTCAAAATAGTTATTAAAATTAAATGGTAAAGTATAAATTACAATGATCATGTACCAAATTTTTAAATAAAAATGGCATATTAGAATGCTTATATATAATTTTTTGAAATGTTAATATTTATAAAATTATAATAGTTTATAAATTTACTTTATAAGATTTTTATAGGACTAGGTACATTCATAAAAGTAAACTAACGATAGTTTAATGTTCAATATCCACTAGGAGTCAGTACAAAGAATCAGTATTATTCTTTGTATGATATGTCTAGAGCTATATATATGCATATATATATATATTATATTTATTTATTTTAGAGATAGAGGTAGAGAGAGAGTGATAAAGCCAGGGAGGCAGAGGAGCAGAGGCAGAGGGTGAGAGAAATTTAGCATACTCTGCACTGAGTGCAGAGCCCAACATGGGCTCCATCTCAAACCTAGCGATCCCAGCCTGAGCTGAAATCTAGAACTGGTGGCTTAACTGATCTTGCCATCCAGGCAGAGTAAGGATACTGAGATAAAAAGGATGATGTTATACTCCACTCCTCCCATCCCCAAGCATCTGTGGGGTCATAGAGGTGTACTAACCTTGTCTAGGTGGTGACCTCTGGAGAGGTTCATGGAATTTGAGGAAGGATAGTTATGGAATATTTTTGCTTTAACTTGCTATTATTTGAATATTTTTATGAACTATTTGTGTCATTAGGTAAAATGAAATAAAACTATTGTGATATTCCCAAGGGCTAAAGGAATCTGTGACAGAATAGGCTTAAAGAGGCTTAAAATTCCCAGGCACTAGTTTTGTTTTGTTTTATTTTGTTTTCAACCATTCCACTTCTCATTCTTCTTTCTCTGCCATGTTAGATGCTGGGCTGTTCTCTCCCTTTGTGGTTGGTCTCCTCACTTCAAGAAAACCATTCTGTACAGCTCCCTCCCTTTGTTGTTATTCAGAAAGTCTGAGGTGCTGGGCCCATTTCCTCACAGCTATGAGCATCCTGGCTCTGGTTTCACAGGTTTGTACCTAAGATGGGTAGCCTTTTGACTTATAAGGATTCCAGTTAATTAGTTGGTACTAATTCATATTCATGTTGCCTTCGGTCTCTAAGATGCTCCTAGAACTTAGAGTGGCTAGTATGGGTTGCCCTCATTATTTAACAGAATTAAATTCTATGCAGCTTGTAAAAAGCCAAAACCCTCCCAATGCATTTGATCATTTATAATCCCAGCATGCTCTGGGTAAATGGAAAATAAAGCCCAATATCTGCATGGTCTACACAGCAATTGGGAATATAGGTCTTGGATTGATATAATCTGATTCCTTTATTTCAGTAAAGGTACACGTCTTGCCAAAACGGTTGTACAAAATGAGAAGTAGAAGAGATTTTCTTGTGGATAAAGCTCAGTATTTCCAGACAAATTTCACTAAGTAAAACTCCTTTATTTCATTCTCTTAAGAAAACCAAAATCAAACAATCCTTGATTAATGTAGATGGTGTCTGTTTGGTTAAGACATAACAAAATCTCCTTCCATCAGACAAATGATGTCTGGAGCAAGCTGTCCACCAGATTTATCATTTATACTCAGGGGAAATGACCATTTCTTATAACATGCCTCCTTCAGAATGGATCTATATCCCGTACTCCATTTAGAAACCTTGCAGCTGCTTCCCAACATTGTTACTTTCCCTGGGCCAGATGAGGCCAAACGTTATACATTCTAATTACACAGGTCATTTTAGCTAGTATTTAGTTTGTTAAAGATATATTTGCAAAGTAAAAAAACCAACAACTGTGGGTGCCATTAAGCAAGATGCCTTCACTATGAGGACAAAGCTGTACTCCACAGTGACTCTGCAGACAGGAGCCTGAGATGCATAATTTGGATCCATCTCCATTCAATACTCCTCTACTCTGTCCCATAATGTAATTAACATTGGAGGTCTCAAGGCTCTTTTTAAAAGAATTAGAAACCATGAGTCATTTGGGCCTCATCAGAACAAGCTCTCCTAATGCAAAATGACTCAATTGCAGAGATTGCTACCTGGCAGCATTCCAAGATATCAAGACCTGAAAGCCAGCACTTAATCTGATTTAAGGCCTCTTAAAATATTCTTCCAACTTGACTAAACATTTCTGTGGTGAAAAAGATTGAGAATTATTTTAGGAACCAACCATGGCCTGAACTGTCTTAGCTGTGCTATTGATTCCTTTTAAGTAATTGCATTTAATTTGGAAACCTATGCACAAACACGCTAATGAAGTATGACTATGCTAAGTAAAGTCAGACTGAATATGTAGAGCAAAGATAATATAAAAATAGAAATCTTTAAATATATATACTGTTGTTCTACTCTACTGTTCTTAATGTTGGACTTATTAAACTATGTAAGGGAATTTTCATGGTGATTTTAGTAACATTGAAAATAAAAGATTAACAAGTATCCTGACAGTGTGCCAAGGACTTAGGAAAGTTAGCCCATCAAAGTGATAGTATTTCATATTAAAGAGTTGGTGTAGATGTAAGGTATTCCATACTTAAAATGTTTCCAGTATGGTGCTGCATGTATCCTGTTGTTTTGGGTCATAATATCTTTTTAACTTATACCCAAGTCAAAGAAACATAGTGTGACAATAGTATGGCTCATGATTAGTTTTGGCAGAATAGTTCATGGGCAAATTTATAAAACAACTAAACAAGGATGAAAATGAAAAAATGAAACAAACCAAGTTTCATTAGAAAATGGTGATGATATTCCAGATTTCTCAGCTGGCACCAGTAATGTCTTTCAGTGTTTATCAAAATTCTTGGTAGAACTTGTAACTGGCTATCTTTGCCCAGAAGACTATGTTTTAAATTTGAGTAGGATTTTGTAATTTCCCAGCCATTTATTGAGGACACACTCTGTGCAAGTTCCCTACCCCTCAAACAGACTTCCCCTGGATTCCACAAAGGCAACTCTGACTCCCTCAGATCCCCATTGAGAGGACCTTTCTCACCTGCATGTAGAGGCCACAGAAAGAGCTTGTTGTTAAAAAAGTGCTGTATGGCATAGCAAACTCTTTTTCTAGGCATTCATAAGGAAAGAGGGGCAATAATTTCTATCTTCAAATGTCTTATGTTACTTCAGTTAATTTTTTTTTGAGAAAACAAGAACAGAATTAAAATGACAAATTAATGAGTTCTTTTCCACTGGCTTGGCTTTTGGGCAATAGCTTCAAAGATCTAAACTGATACCAGTTAAAGATTATAAGATGAAAACTTCTGGAAAATGTGATGGATATTTTTGTTTTGGGGAGTTTTATCTCTAACTGTGTTTGGTCAGTTCAACTGTTTTCTTTTTTAATTTGAGAGAGAGGGTGAGCTTGAGAGCAATCATGAACAAGAGGAGTGTCAAGTGAGAGGGAGAAGCAGACTTCCTTGCTGAGCAGGGAACCCAACAGGAGGCTCCATCCCAGGTCTCTGAGATCATGACCTGAGCTGAAGGCAGATACTTAACTGACTGAGCCACCCAGGTACCCCCTAGGTTTTTTTTCTTTAATAGGTGTAATCCTTAGGTTGAATATAAAAACGTATTTCCTCCATTTTTGTTTAAGAAGTTATTAACTGGAACTAGTTTTTATCATAGGAAGTAGAACTATCTGGATTGAAAATTGTCATGATGATAATTTGCATTAAAATTGAAACATTAAATAGCTATAGGACACTGAAATGTTGCTTGAACTCTAGTTGATGGTAGACTCATTTAAAACCATGAGTACTATTAATTTCAGGTGGTTTGTTTGGCTACTATAAGATAGGTATAAAAAACAATTTTCGGCTGGAAGGAAACTTAGAAATTTAATTTAAAACATTCTGTCTCAAGAGATTGACATCCAAGGAATTAAGGGCCTCACCAAGGCAATGCAGTGTCAGTTCCAAGATTAAAACTCCAAATTTCTTTCCCTGTTCGTTGTTCTTTGTTTGACATCCATTCTCTTTGACCAAGACAGTTAACAATATATGACCAAACAAATAGCGATGTTTGGAACTAAAATAAACTATATACTCTTAACAAGGATCTGAGTAGAGTGGTGAGTGTGACAAGCTCCTGTGGTATTTCTAAAAACATCGTTGGCCCCGAAGAGTTAATCTCAAAGTTCTAGCCAAGATAGTTGACTCTATTCTATAACCTCTATTTTTAAATAATTTAATGTGAAGCTAATCAGTGGGCTGCAGCATGCAGTGTCCTATTAGTGTTCTAGCAAGTACAAAAATTGAACATACATATATGGAATGTATGTGCACATTTCTTTACATAAAGCAAATTATGACTAAAATGGTCACAGAAAGAATTCAATTATATTGAAAGGAAATAATACTGCACTCAAAATGTGTTTGTTAAATCAGTTAATCATTATTTGTTAGAAACCAAACTTTCTCACACTACTGATCTGTTGCTGGAACATATGCTCATTATAAGGATTCCTGAATGTAGCAGGGTAAGAATTAAATTATTTTAAAGAAGAACTTTAAAGGAAATGGCAGGTGGACGGTTTTCTAAATACTTTTTCACAGGTGCTGGGTAACTGTCCAAGGTGCTGAAAGCACGTCTCACAGATATGCTGTCTCTCATTACATTACCCCCCAATCCTTTTCTCCTTTAAAGCAATACACTGGGGCAGTAGGAGCAGACACTGAAGCTGGGATGAACAGCAAATTAATTCCTGGTCCCAAATCATCAGGCACTTGGTTTTTATCCAGGAAATATTTTTGAAGGTCATGGGGGTCATCCTTCTGATTTCTTATTTGGAACAAGAATGGTTGATGGTGTTGTGTTGTCTGTACAAAGGGAAAGAAGGGCCGGATGTGTAAATCTGTCTTCATATGGTATTGATTTCCATTTCAGTATGGAAAAGCCCTAAGAGGTTCTGTGGGCCAGAGAAAGAAGTCCTGGACATTCTGAGAAACAGCCAGTATAGGATTGAGAGCTGTGAATTTCTTTGCAGAATCTTTAAAGAACCTTTGGGATTTTTTGATGGGAGCAATGACACTCCTAAGTATCTCACAGTTCTGCAATTAGGGCAACAGATCTGTGTCATAGATGCTTTTCTCCCCATTGCTTTTCTCTCTTTCTTCTTCCCCTCATTTTCCCACCCCACATCTTCCTACCCCCACTATTCAGGCCTCTAAACTTGAGTATGATTCAAGAGCTTTTGATGTTATCTCTTTCCCCTATTATGATTAGGATTTTCTTCAGAATCATGTGAATTTATAATTTAGGGACAGCTCATGACATTGTGGCCTCTACCCTATATCAGAACCAAACAGATGTAGAAGCCATACTTCCAAACTCCACTTTGATGTGCACTCAGTGAGATCACATCATCAAGAAAGTATAACATAATTGTAAGCATGAGCTTACTCAGGTCCAGGGGGGCATATTCTCCTTTTGGGAAGCATTATAACAGTCCAAACCTCAAAAAGATTTCAAATAAAATACAATTTTCCACCTGGTAGAGAATAACAAAATTTGATTGCCCACATGTTGCTCCTGGGCTCTGAGACTATTAGGTGGCTGCCTTAGCTCCTGGTAACAGATGCTTTTCTGAATGATTTGAATCAGTCTAGTTACTGCTTTTTCTTCTGCAAAAATAATCGTCAGTGGAGCTTTAGGATGTGCAATGGCTATAAGATTATACCCAAAGGAAAGATTGTGACTTTAAGATCAGCATGAAATAGCAACTGCAACAAATGATGTCTTAAGGAGTTGTGAATTTATTTCCCAGCAGATGTTCTTAACTCAGAAGATTTTGAGATAGGAAACAGAAAGTCTAGTTGATGGTAACATATTTGTTCGAAAATAAAATAATTTCCTGAATGTTTAATCAGCAATTAGTTAATTGTTAAGGCATCATTGCTTTTGATAGATGCTGTTGGTCTCTGAATATAAAGAAACTGATGAAAATGGTAAAGTCAGGAACTATGTTTATGGAAGCAGATAGGGGTGTCAACAGAGGGCAGGGAGTGGTAATGACTAGGTCTGGGTCATTTGCATGTGGACCCAGCCACACCGTGTTGAGAATAACAGTGGTGGTCAAGAAACATGTTTACTCATTTTCCTGTTCATTCCAGTATGCATGTAATCAAGAACTGGTTTGTTTCCACACAGATCAAGGCACCTTCGACACAAGGAGCAAGAAGTTTCTTTCGTGTTTTCTTTCAGGTATAAGGACTTTATAGGGATCCCTGGGTGGCGCAGCGGTTTGGCGCCTGCCTTTGGCCCAGGGGGCGATCCTGGAGATCCGGGATCGAATCCCACATCGGCTCCCAGTGCATGGAGCCTGCTTCTCCCTCTGCCTGTGTCTCTGCCTCTCTCTCTCTCTCTCTGTGACTATCATAAATAAATAAAAAAATTTAAAAAAAAGGACGTTATAAAATGAACAGACACAAACTAACTAGAGACAAATCTTGAAGCACCAAATAGGCCAATCTGAGGGAGTGAATGCTTGAATATGGTATATGAATAAAATTCAAAGTAAATAATTTTTGGGGAGGATACAGTTAGTCCGGAAAGGCTGCCTGGAAAAATGAATACTCTTACTATATTAAGTAATTAATATATTAATAAACCTAAGAAAATTGGGATTTAGTCAAGGTGGTATAAGAAGGAATTTATAGCAAGCAGAGCCTGTCATGGAATACACTGAGAGAAGATAATGGTATAACAAATAATGACTTAGATATCTTGTATTTCACTTTTGGTATAGATATTGACTATTACCTTTTTTACTCTCCTCCTCCTCCCTTTATGCAATTTAGCCATTTAGCATTCAATACATACTTATTGAGTTGACCTGAGTTAAACTAAGCTATGTGGTATCTGTCATATGTACAGGGATGAAACAATCACTATGGGTCAGACAACTTTATTCTTTTCTTTGATACTTATTGGAAATCAAGCTAACATTGCTCTAAGTTGTCTTCTCTTTATTTGGGAATTATATATTTAGCCAAGAAGTGGTAAGTACTCGATTTCAGTAAAACTTGTTGGTGTGTTTTAGTGTGACACAGTGGTGCATAAAATTTAATTTGCACATCAGAGACTCAGAAAGTAAACACTGAGCATTCATAAATTCTGTCTTGCTTATTAAAAAAAGTAAAAGTTCTCAGCAATATTTACTATAATCTACTATACTGTTTTATACTCCCCACTGGATTGGATTACAAGCTCCATAAAGAAAGAGACAATGTCTTATATCTTCAGTAGTAAGTGAATTTTATGTCTTCTGTTTTTATTTAGAAAATTTGAAGGCATTTGGAAACATAATTTTTTAGAAAGATACATGTGAAGAGTTTTTCAGGCCACCTTTTTTTTTTTCATCTAGGAGCTTATTTTAAAGGAATCAAAGTTGTTTTAGGGCATATTTTAATTTGGTGGCTTTTGTCTTGGCTTCTTTTATTATCCTGGTTTCTACTACTTCTGCCACTAATTTATCTTGATCTATTTAATGTGCTTTCTCTTTTTAAAAAGTGAATCAAGGAGAGAAACAAGACTCTTTGGCCTCAGCTGTAAATCTGACCTTACCAGTGACAGGGTCAAATTTCATGGGTGGTTTCATATTGCTATTTTACTGATGCCATCTTGAAAAACCCATGGCTTTCCAATCCTTTATGCCAGAGCTTCCACAGTGCTAATGGATGCTTAGCTATGGGCAGTGTAAGACTCTGCTTAGATGAACACCTGGTCCCACTCAGCTAGTGTGCAACTACAGGTGGATCATATTAAGCTTACTGAGCCAGGGTTATTTATTGACAGCCTAACAGTAGTGATCTGGAGTGCAGAACAGCTTCCCATGGGAAGGTCTAATGTGCACCAATAAATCCCTAGGCTAAGCAATTCTGCTATGCAAGATATATAGTGTCTTATTGATTGCACACAGGTCTGTCCTCTTAGGATATTTTTTTTTTCTCTTAGAATACTTTAAAAATATATTTGCTTATTTTATGGAATTAATACATATTAGTTATGGAAAAAATCAGAAAATTCACATAACTAAAAAGATAATGATTATAATTCAGAAGAAATCAGTTATCACACTGATATATGCACACATTTTCACATTTCAAAATTGTACCATAATCAAGTTATTGTTTTGGAGAATAACTTTTAAATCCAAAATACATAATTTGTATTTTTTTTATTCCATAAGTTTTTCCAAGGTATTATTTTTAATGACTGTGCAACCTTCCATTGTACAGATGTGGCACTTTTACTCAAGTGATCCTGTCTTGATATATTTTGGTTATTTAGTTGGACTGCCTTCAAAAATGTGAACATTTACTCCATTCCAGGAATGATATCAGAATAGAAACAGGCTTTTAAAAGAAGTGTTACCATGGATGACTTTTGTATACCTTGTCATTAAAAAAAAAAAGATGATTCTTTACTTCAAGTGTCTTTAACTCCCTCTTGGAGGATAGTTCTTCTCAGAGGTGGATTTCTTCCACAGATAGAACTCTAACTTGTATAGCCTCATTGTCCCTAACACATTCCCATTCTTCCTATTCTGTTTTTTGTTTGTTTGTTTGCTTGTTTGTTTATTTTGGTTTTTTTTTTTTTTTTTTGTCATTGTTGTTTTACCTAGGACCAGGAAATATGGTAATTATGTCTTGCTTTTGGTACTCACTCTTGAGGAATGTCTTCTGAGTTTCCTCTTGAGAATTATCTTTTAGAAGAAGGAAATTTAAAGATGTCTACGTAATTATGGCATGCTTGGAAGGTATTTTTAAGTTCATGTTGGAAAGTTCATTTTTCCATAGTTAATGAATGCTAATGGTTTCTTCCAAGATTTGTGAAGAGAATGGTTCACTGACTTCCCCTTTATTACAATGATGCTAGAACTAATTCCCAGGAAAGGTGATTTGTGTTTTTTTACTACAACTTTCCCTGGAAAACTTAAAGCTTTATTTATTCAGAAACATACCAGATTAGTCTCCAAGAATAGATGAAGACAGCTCAAGAAAAAAATTGTCCCGGCACATGGGTGGTGCAGTTGGTTAAGCATCCGACCCTTGATTTTGGCTCAAGTTATGATCTTAGGGTTAGGCATGAAGCTCCACTTGGGGTTCTGTGCTCAGTGGGCAGTCTCCTTGAGATATTCTCTCTCCTTCTTCCTCTGTACTTCCACCCCCATGCTCAGTCTCTAAAAATAAATAAGTAATAAATAAATAAATCTTAAAAAAAAGAAAAATGGAAAATCATGCTTTCATTTTAGACAGAATAATAGAAGATTCATAGCAGGTTGAGTGCTCATAGACTCATACACTTAAAAGAATAGCAAAAATAATAGAAGTTTTTACTGGTAGGGTCTCATAAATTACTTAGTATACCCCAGCATTTTATAATCAAGGAAATTAAGTCCATATGATATTAAAAAGCTATTTCAAGATCATATAAACTAATTGTAACTAATCTTACTACATCAGAATAAGGATCTTTATTTTCTGATTTCCATGTTTTTTTTCTTCATAAAATCCAGTTATAGATTATCATACAATTCATACCACACTAAAAGGGAATTAATTGCCTAAAAAGCCAAGAGATGTTTCAGGAGGAAGCAAAGAATAATCATGTTGGGAGCAGTGCACTGAATAATTAAGAATTTAGACTCTAGAGCCAGAAAAGTTGTAAAATTCCAGTACCACCACTAGAAAGCTGTGTGACCTTGGTCACTTAACAGACTCTCTGTGTCTGTTTCCTTTGCTCAGTAAAATAGAAATAACAATAATGATAATAATAAAAGTAATAATTATCTCATAGGGTTGTGAGAATTAAGTTACTTAAAGGGCTTGGAAGAGTGTATGTATATTTAGTTCAATGCCTATTAGATTTGTTTGTGCTACTATTTCTTTGCCAAGGTGATAGAGATTAAAGGGTCTGAACCTATATGGCCATGGGTTACTAATCCTCCTCCTCAACTTACTAGTTATATGACCTAGGGGAAGTCACACATTCCTTTAAGCATCAAGTTTCTTCATCTCTAAACTTACTACAATAGTATATCTTAGTACAATAATATATCACAGGGCTCAGAGGATTAAAAGGCTTAAATCCATGGAAAGTGTTTACAAAAGTATCTTGCACTTAGTAAATGTAAAGTATTGTTATTAATATTGACTGTCAGTCATATTAACCTAAACTTTTGCCAACCAGTAATAAGTAAGATTGCTCATTAGCCTTACATTTTACAATTTATTTATTTATTTAATTTTTTTTACATTTTACAATTTAGAAGTTGGTTGCTGACAAATGACAGTTGAAGGCCATGTATATTTGCCATATGAAAACAAGCTGGAAATAGGCCATATAGTTGGCAAAATATATTGGATTTCTCTTCAGATCACCACGCCCAGAACTCTGCAAGTACTAAGTGTGAAGAACTGGTTTCTTTCTTCTTCTGATGATGATGATGATGTCTGTGGTACTTTATGTTCATGGCCTTGCAAATGACACTTCCACATTTAGAGAAAACATTACAGTAGACGAATAGGTCCAACGTTGTTCTAATTTTAACAAATACTATTATTCTGTCAGATAAATTCTGCAGTAAAACTACAGTCTTATTGTTAACCAAATGGGGTTGAAACAATTAATCTCTTTAATTTGGCATAGCTCCTATGCTCATGACCTTTAGAGACCAAGTCCCATTTTTCTCAGAATGTGAAGGACAAGAGATGTAAATTCACATGTTTTCTCCTCTGATTATTATGCTGCCCAGTAGGACCTGCCAGGAAGTAGATAGCTTATTTGCCCTTCCTCCTACCTAATTTGAAATGTTCAAACATCAAAGGGTGAATACGATGCTTTAAGCATTTCTGGTCACAAAAAAATGTGTTTGCTTGAAGCCCACTGTTGAGACAGTTTTATCACCAGAATAATTAATGTTTTAGCCAGGACGCTCATTCCATGTTGCTTCTGGCTGTGAATTTTGATTAGATGTTAAGAGAATAGGATTTCATTAGCTACTCACCAGAGATGTTGTTAGAGATTCAATTGCCATGAAACCAAATAAGATACTTTCTGGCTGAACGTGATTGCCCTGGGTTTGTTTGTTCCCCCTTTTGGCCCAGCTGGTTGGTTGCTAGTATGATAAAAAATAATGCCATTTGAGCTACTTTAGTAGCAGACATGATTAGGCCATGAAGGTTATATGCTTACGTCATTAGATTCTCTTCTCGGCACTCTGCTCTGACCCTGGAATTACTGATCACATTACTGGAAAAGACTCTTCCCTTGATTTATCATTGCATAATGACCCCATTTCTTAGTTTTGAAAGAAATTATCCATCACAGCTTGCTCCTTTTCGGTTTCCTTGGACAAGGTCAAAAGAGGGTCCCAACAAAGGCTGAGCAAGACTGAATTCTTGATCATCCTCCAAGTTATAATTTATTTCATTAAAACTCTCATTTGTCTTTACTTTTCTATATTAAAACTTGGTTCATAACATTATTTCAGCAGTGCATATACAAAATTCTTTGGAAGTGAAATTAAGAATCCTAAGCCCAGAGTTTCCAAAGTGCTCTCTAAAGAGGTGGGGGAAGGTATGGTCTACCCTGAGTGTCTCTTCTTTCTTCAGAGAAACTTGTGAATACTTTGTTTAGGTTCATGTGTGTACATTATTTAAATCTATGCATGTAACTATATTTTGGGATTGTATTTACTACAATTCAAGAGTGGTTTCAAAATTTTTTGTTTCTTAAAGAGCTTATATGGTCCTTCTGGTTTATGAGAGCTACATTTTGAGTTCTTTTTGTTTTTCTCTGAAGGTGGGGGTAGGCAAGAAGTGTGGTAGGGAGAATGACTTGATTTTATTATGACATTCATTTCTATCTACAAAGGAAGTCAGGGCAACCCATTTACTTAGTCATAGCAATTAATCAGTCTGCCTTATATGGCCAGCTGTATAAGATTTAGAAAATTGTATTTGGATATTTTTTTCTAATGTAAGTATTTAGAGCTGCAAAGTTTTAAGTACAGTTTCAACTGCATCCCCCAAAGTGATATATTGTGTAAGAGGTGGAATACTTACTATTAAATATGTTTCGGTCTTAATCTCCCTAAATTTTGAATATTACCTTAGGTGGAAAAAGAAACTGTGATGAGGTGATTAAATTAAGAATCTTGAGATTATCCTAGATTATCTGTGTGGGCTGTATGTCATCACAATGGCCCTTATAAGAAGGTACAAAAAGAATCAAATTAGAAGTGAAGGCAATATGATGATGGAAACAGAGATTAAAAGAACATATTTGAAGATTGAGGAAAAGCCCATGAGCCAAGGAATATAGGTAGCCACTGGAACCTGAAAAAGGCTGGAAAGTGTGCTCCTAGAAGCTCTAGAAGGAACCATCCATGCTGACACCTTGACTTTAACCCAGTGAAACAGACCTCCAGAACTGTGAGATAATAAATTTGTATTGTTTCAAGCCACAAAATTTATGCTAATTTATTGCAGCAAAAACAGGATAATACATGCTTTGGTACTTGCATGTGGGTGCCTAGTCTGAACAACCTTTATTATTATTATTATTATTTTTGTAGGTCAGTTATGCTAGTAATGAATTATCTCAATTTTTGTTTATGTGGACATATATTTTTTTTTAAAAGATTTTATTTACTTATTCATGAGAGACACACACACACACAGAGGCAGAGACACAGGCAGAGGGAGAAGCAGGCTGCATGCAGGGAGCCTGATGTGGGACTTGATCCCAGGACTCCAGGATCATGCCCCCAGCTGAAGGCAGACACTAAACCACTGAGCCACGCAGGCCTGTCCCTATATGGACATATCTTTTTTTTTTTTTTTAATTTGTGGTAGTTTTATGGGATATGGAATTCTTGATTAATATAATTTTTTCCCTTTCATAAACATGACTATGTCTTCCCACTGCCTTAGGAGTCCCATGGCTTCTGATGAAGAATCAACTTTTTGCCTTATCAAGGATTCCTTTTATGTGATGAGTTGCTTTTCTCTTGCTGCTTTCAAGATCCTCTCTTTGTTTTTGGCTTTTAGTAGTTTGTGACATATCTAGGTGTAGATTTCTTTGAGGTTATTGTATTTGGAAATTTTGAGCTTTTTGGATGTGTTGAGCAAGGTTTTCATCAATTTGAGGGAAATCTGGAGCCATTATCTCTTCTAGCATTCTTTCTATCTCCTTATCTCTCTCCCTTTTTCCTAGGATTTCCATTATCATACGCTAGTTCTTTTGAAGTTGTTCCACAATTCTCTGAGGCTCCATTCATTTTTCTTCATTCTTTGTTCTTCTTTTCAGATTGGACAACCTCCACTGATTTATTTTCCAGTTTCTTGATTCTTTCTTCTGCCACTCCAAATCTACTATTGAGTCCTCTAGTAAATTTTTCTTTTTAGTAATTAGAGTTTTCAGGGTAAGTTATTATTTGTCTATTTGTTTTTTTAAATAATTTCTGTCTTTTAATTGATATTCTTTAATTCATGAGATATCATTTTCACATTTTGTTTTTTTTAGACCTAATTTTCTTTAGTTCTTTGACTCTATTTACAAGAATTGATTTAAAATCTTTTTCTAATAAGCTCACTGTCTGGTCTTGCTCTCAGATAGTAATCATGGCCTGTTCTCCGCCCCCCACCCCCACCCCGCATGGGGGCCATACTTCTTTGCATTTCTTTTTTTCTTTTTTTAAATTGTTGTCATTGATGTCTGAACATTGAAGATAATGTAATATGGCATCTCTGGGGGAGAACCACTCCTGTCCCCTAGGCTTTTTATTGTACTTGTTTGGTCTTATATTTGTTTTTGGTGATATTTATTTAGTGACTTTCATCAACCAATTTTGTAACATATTCTTTGATGTTTGCAACTGCTGAATTCTCTGCTCAGCTTAGTGGGCAGCTATGGTGATTTCCTTTAATGCTGTGAATGAATAGTTCTTCCTTTGCCTAGGAACTTATATGTTTGTTGTGGGTATTATTTCAACACTCCAGGTGATTTACAACTCTGCCTTAGCCTTCACTTTCTGTTTGTGCAGAGCCTCAAGCTCAGTCTGAGATGAGAGATTTGGGCTCTATTGGTATTTTGGATCACGTGGATGGCTTGGCAGATGAATGTGGTCTTCTAGATCCCAAGAAACATGTCAGAGGTTTTCAAAATGTCCCATGGACACCTCAATCCCCAGTTTTTACTTTTATTAATTTTTGTCAGCCTCTTAGTCTAAAATGGTAACACCATTTTGGGTAGCAGCAATGCTAAACAATTGCCTCTGGTCCTTTTTGATAGTTGCTCTGGAAATAGAGCTCATCACATTTTTTGAGATCTAAGTCAGATAAAGATAAAATATAGGATTTGAGAATGAAGTTTTCAGGGGCTACCAGACTTCAAATAATCAGAATTCTCTGGGGTGGGGCTTTTTGGTGGGTTTCAAACATCTTTTGCACCCTCCGATGCTTGCTGAGCTACTGATTTCCTGGTAGTTGCAATTTCTTGTAGTTGTCAGGCTGTCAGCTTTCAAGGCTAGTTGGAGGGGAGAGGATAAGAACAGGATAAGTTAGAATGTCAGAAAGCTCACTATTCTTATTCAGATTTGGCTGCCATTTTTAAATAAAGACTCCTTAGATTGTTGCAAACCTTGGGTTAATTTACAGTTATATAAAAGTTGATTTGAGGGGCATCTGGGTGGTTCAGGGGTTGAGCATCTGCCCTTGGCTCAGAGCATGATCCTGGGGTCCCATGATTGAGTCCTGCATTGGGTGGGCTCCCTGCAGAAACCCTGCTTTTGCCTCGACCTATGTCTCTGCCTCTC
This sequence comes from Canis lupus baileyi, assembly GCF_048164855.1. Taxonomy (NCBI): domain Eukaryota; kingdom Metazoa; phylum Chordata; class Mammalia; order Carnivora; family Canidae; genus Canis; species Canis lupus. Next base: position 38,481,432 of record NC_132848.1, read on the forward strand.
TCTGTGTGTCTCTCATGAATAAATAAACAAAATCTTTTCTTTAAAAAGTTGATTTTAATAATTTTTTCCAGTGTGTGTGTGTGTGTGTGTGTGTGTGTGTGTGTGTGTTTTATGAAAGGGTAGATATTTGGAGGCCCTTAATTTATTTATTCCAGAAGTGTTCCTTGCCTTTGTTCTTGAAGAATATTTTTGCTGCTTATAGATGTCTGGATTAACTTTTTAAAAAAGAATTTTAATGATATTGTTTCTTTGTGCTTTGATTTCTATAGTTTCTAATAAATAGTAAGTGAACTTTTGAATCATTGTTTTCCTGTTTGTAGTATTCTTCACTTTAATATTTTTTTATTTTGTTTTTAGTAACAGCTGGTTATAATGTGCTTAGGCATGTTTTTTTTTTTTTTTTTCAAATTTATCCTGATTATGTTTGGTTGAGATTCTTAAATTTGTAAATTTATGTTGATCACAAAATTTGGGAAGTTTTGACCATTGTTTCTTACAATCTTTTTAAATTTCTGTCTCATTATCTTTATCCTATCTTTTGGGATTCTAACTGAATATGTTAGGTCTTTGAAAATCCCACTAATCCTTGAGATTTTGCTAGTTAAATAATTTTTTTCCTCTTTCTTAAGAGTAAATGGTTTCGTTTATCTGTCTTTTTCTTCACTGAGTCTCTTCTCAATCATATCCATTTCATTATTTTTTTTAAGATTTTATTTATTTGAGAGAGAGTGAGAAAGAGAGAGCATGAGCTGGGTGGGGGTGGAGGAGGAAGAGAGAAAGGGAATGGCAGACTGTGCTGAGCAGGGAGCCCAGTGTAGGGCTCTGTCCTGGTAATCCAGGATCATGACCCGAGCCAAAGGCAAACAACCAACTGAGCCACCCAGGCACCCCTTCCTTTCACAATTAAAGACACTTGAGAGTTTTAAAACAAACAGATCTTATAATTTTTAATGATAAAATTTCTGTCTTATTTTTTCATATTTTCTAATAATCTACTGAAATTTTCTATTTTTTTGTTTATCTGGGACATATTTTTTTCTTACATTATTTGTATAGTTATAATAGCTCCTATAATTTTTTTGTTTAATAAACTCAACATCAGAGTCATCTCAAGCTTCACTCTTTCGATTTTCTTTTCTTTTGGGATGGATCACATATTCCTTGATTATTCTGTTTAAGAAATTTTGGATTGAATTCCTGACCTTCTGAGTGTCAGGTAATAGAATTCTGGATTCTGTTATAATCTTTAAAATATTAATAATTGTTTTAGGCAGGTAATTGACTTGATTAGCCTCCTTATATCCTTAACGTGTAATGCCTGCAGGGATTAGAAAAAAGTGGGATTTTCAGGTCTTAGATGAGCTTTTTAAGCCTGAGCTGCAAGTTGTTTTCAGTTTATCACACACATCTGTGGCTCAAGGGTCAGCTAGAGACAGTCTGGACTTAGGAGCTCCCTTTCATTAGAAACTTAATCTTGTTCATGTTTAAGGTTTTGTTATGTATAATTGTAAATGTGTGCATGTACATGTGTGCACACACTTGTGTTCTGTTGTCTTCTTCCCAGTTCTAGAATTCAGATGCCCCTGTAGCCTAGCAGCTCTGCTGAAGTCCAGGGCATGGGATGGGGCTGGGACTTGAAGCAATGCGGATCTGCAGATCTTCTGTGAGAACAGCAGCTTGGTCTGGGGTACAAAGGGGAAGGGGAATTTAGGTAGAATGTGAAAGTTCACACTTTCAGTATCTTACCCTTTGCTTTGTTTAGTTGATATTAACATTTATAGCCTGGATATCACAACATCTTGCTTATGGACACTAAATATAGGAAGCACAGTGACAATGGGCTTCTCTTTTCATGAGTAAATATTGCTGATAGCTTGAATACAAAAAACTGATGGAGCTCTTGATGGTTCCAAAAATGAAATTCTCAAGTACAAAGCCTGAAGGGGTAATGCTGATGGAAAAAATATTTTCCTTTCTCTGAATTTCCTCTTCTCCCAATTGGCTTGTTACCAATACAAGAAGCTTTGCTCACTCTGTGTAGACTAGATCAACAATTGAAATAAATGTGCTACTGGTGATTTAATAAAGTTAATGACTTACTAAAATTATACAGTATTGATCCCGAATTTCCTTACGTTTGACTATTTCTATATGAATGCTTGTTTGAAGAGAGTTAATACAGGCTCATAGCTAATTCTGAGGTATAAGCTTTATATTACACATATGTATGTTTATGTTATGTATCCATATGCACATTAAAAACATACATAGATACATATGTGTTAGAAACGTGTGTGTGTATAACGTGTTCTAATAATTTCAGAAAGAGGAGTCTGATTATTGAAGAAAAATAATCAGCCTCTCCCTGCCTTGAGATGCTTGTTACCTCTGAGGATAAATGTTTCTGCATTTTTTGAGTCAGAGAAATAATCACATTACATTCTTATAATGAAAATTCAGTGACAATAATGGGCAAGATGAGGATGTTTTTTGCTTTTGTGCTCATCTAACCATACATAAGGATTTCTCAGTAACATGATGCAAGAATGGTGTGGGCAGACCTAGATATTACAGGAGAGAAACTGAGTAGGGATAAAGCCCAGTGCCAAAAGAGTTTCAGGAATACACGTGTAGTAAAAAGTTTAGTTAACCTGATATAGCAAGATAGAACACAAATCATGGGCATTTCAACAAGAGGAAGGAAGGATGGGTATACTATAGGTATTAGGTGTGTGCTGGGTGATTTTAGGGAGGCAAGTGTCCATTTTGGATTGAGTGTTGCAGGAAGCAGGTGCAATTTGATGATCAGGATATCTTTTGAATTTAAAAAAGTTTTATTGAGATATAATTCACATAATATATAATTCACCCATGGAAATATGCAATTCAAAATCTTTTAGTATACACACAGTAAGAGATTGAACATACAAGTGGGCCATATTTCAGACCATATATAAAAATAAAACTTTGGCTCACAGTTTTCAACAACCAGGAAGGCAACCCATTATCTTTAGTAACTAGCCCAGAAAGTCACCCTTCTCTCTATATCAGATTTGTAGGAAATCAAATGACTATCTATAGTAGACAGTGCATAAAGCCAAATTTAAAAATCATCCACAAATGGCCAGAACTTAATTAGTAACTGATAGCTTCTCTAATTTTTGTGCGTTTCCAACTCAGGACCAACAAGACAAAGCCAAATATGCACTCCTAACCACTCACATAATATGTCTCACTTCTACTTAGTTCACCTATAATTGCCCTAAGCCAGCAGCCTCCATTTGGCATACCACCCTTTCTCTTAATGATAAAGCTTTCCCATTTCTCTTGACTACTTTTGAGTCTCTACCAAACACTAGCAATAATGGCTGATTCCTTCATTCTATTAAGCTCTATAAATAGTCTTTGTCCCTTTTAATCTGGTTGGTCTTCATTTACTTTCACAGCGGATATTTGTAGCTATCATCACAATCAGTTTTAGGACATTTTCATTACCACCACTGCCCCTGAAAACCAAACCAAACCAAACCAAACAAAATTACTAAACTAAACTAAACTAAACTAAACTAAACTAAACAACTAAACTAAACCCTGTGCTCTTAATTATCACCTCCATACCTCAATCTTTCCCCACCTCCTAAGCAACCACTAATCTACTTTCTGTATCTATAGATTTCCCTATTCTGGATTTCTACATGAATGGAATCATATATATGCATGTGTTTCTGGTTTCTTAGAATGTTTTCAAGGTTCATCCATGTTGTAACATGTACCAGTACTTCATTCCTCTTATGGCTGATTGCTATTTCATTGTGTGGATAAACCACATTTTGTTTATCCATTTGCCCTTTATTTTTTTTTCCATTTGCCCTTTAATAAACATGGATGATGCCAACATTGAGGCATCTTAATTTTTACTTAGGAGACAGAATGAATAATGTGGGGCTAGAGTTGTCTTTGATTTAAAAAAAAAAAGCAATAATCACTTATGTTCATGGGGGAGAGGAGTTTTTGGTTACTTTGTGGTGCTATAGAAGCCTTGTCTTTCATGTTCAGACAAAAATGCAAAGTGGTCTTGTTTTTGGCTTGTTTCATCATGGTCACAGAGTGACCTTGTCTGTTTATTGTTGAGATTGTTTACATTTATTGTGAAAGATGACATCCTTGCTCCTAGTTGCCGGCTTCCAGGGCAGGTTTTTTACTTTCTTTCTTGTTCTCAGAAGTAAGTGTCTTGTATGGATGATATGAAAGGATTATGGAAGTATAAATAGAGGAAATATAAATGATATTCTAGAAAAAAATGGCAGTGAAAAATGAACACAGGCACTGCACTGTGACAAAGAATAACACAAAACTGTTTGATTCTGAAATACATAACCAGGAACATGGAAGTGGAAGTTGTTGGTGAGCCCATATTAGCTCAGTACCTGGCAGGTCTGCTTAACAGCCTAACTGCCTGGAAATGGAATTGGCTGTTTTGGAAGTAGATTTCTTACCTTATGTATTTAAGTAGAAATGGGCTTTCCACTTGGTGATTTTGCAAAGGGATTTCAGGCAAATGTTAGAGTCTTAGCTCAAGATCTCTCAAAAGACCTTACTGAATCTAAATCCTCTAAAGTTACTTCTTGAGAACTGCCCCATTCCTGTAAGTGTTTCTCAGTTCCATCTCCCTTATAGCAGAGGGAAGGTAGCCTTTGTGATCTCTCACTAGTCTAAACCATGTGGATTTAAAGCTAAAAGGAACAGAATCAGCTTTCATTTGTGTGCATGAGTTTTCTTAATAATTTCTGGCACACACACACTGTTTTCTTAATAATTTCTGGCACATATTACAAGATATAAAAAAAGAAACATGGTGACAGAGTACTTGAGAGAAGATGAGCAACCTCTGAGTATCCCTATCTGTTTGGGTGGTAATTATTTTCTAAAGTAGCTTGTTCCAAGACAAATTGCTCAGAGTTGTCACTTTCTTCTGGTTTCCATTATATCTGCCTCTGCCACCATTCACAAACCTGGAGACAACTCAGCACAGTGTTTTGTTTTGTTTGTGTTTTTGAACAAATACTCTTTTTAGACTCAGAATAAATGAAGTTTGACTCTGTTTATTTATTTGTTTTCCTGCATGACTGAATTGACCATTTGATCCACTTCATCACATTTTCCAAGTCTTCCTTCACTGTCCACGAGGATGTACAAGCAAGACAAAAAGCAGACATAAACCATGCCAGTGGGCAATTATTTATTAACTCAAATATTATAACTGGGTTCTCTTCAGTGCCACTCTAGTCTCTGCCTTTTAATAAAAATGATGATTCTCCCTTGAATTAAGTTTTTGTGCTATTTATATTTAAAAATATTGTTGCACTTCCTTTTAGACCATGACTTTTTTGAGGCCCACTAGCAATCATCTTTTAAATAAGAATACAAATTTTTCCTTGGCTCAGCATTTTAGGTTCCCTCTAATTCAATCCCAACTTGTCTTTTTATACTACTAATAATGATGACAATGATGATGATAATAATAAAGTTTATTGAGTGTTTTCCATGTTCCAAGTACTACGGAAGCTCTTTACAAAGATGATCTCAATTTGAGCTCCATAGCATGCCTATAAATGAGGGAAGTTCTATTATATCTTTTTTACAGATGAAAAAACTAAGGTTCACATAAGTTAAATTAAAATTTGCCCAAGAATATAATTATTAAGTGGTAGATTTACCTACAAATCCAGATATGGTTTTAAAATTTATTTTTATTTATTTCCTTTTATTTCCCCCCCCTTTTCTCCTTATTCTTTGTATTCTTCCTTACTTAAAATCTCTGCCTTCCAAAAATATTCTCCTGTAGTACATGACTACCATTCCTCTGGATATTATAAGCTCTTTGTTCTTTCTGTCTCTGTTCATGATCTGTCCACTGTCTCTTCTCCAGTCCATTAAGGAGCTTCCTTTCCAATCTAGGGAAAGCATCAGGGCAAATGTTATCCATAGGAAAGGAGTTCAGCAATTGACTGAAGCAATCTATGAAACATAATTCATGGAAACCCATATGGTTGAGACAATGTAGGTACAGAACCCTAGCAAAAATAATTGGGTACAATGACAAGGAAGAGAAAGTATCTATGCAATAAGCAGGAATTAACATTTACCACATGCTTACTATGAGATATATGACTTAATATGCACGGTAATCCCTTGAAGGAGGAAACCATTTGTGGCAGGGAAACTCTAAGATGGTCCCAAATGATTACCACTTGGTACTTTTAATTGTGAAATCCCATCCCTTGAGTTTGAATTGCTTCTAACCAACAGAATATGTCAAAAGTAATGGGATGTCACTTTGTGGTTAAATTACATAAGATTATGATTTCTGTTTTGCTAGTTGACTCTCCCTATTGCCTTCTTGGCTTGCATGCTTTGGTGAAGTAAGCTGCCATATTGGAGTTCATGTCTCAAGGAATGGAAGGTAGCATCTGGTCAAAAATCAGCTAGGAATGGAGGCCCTCAGTTTAACAGCTCTTAAAGAGTTGAATTCTGCCAGCAACCACATCAGCTTGGTAATAGATCCTTCCACAGTCAGGCCTTCATTTAAGACTCCTTGGCAGTGACCTTGTGAGAGTCCCTGTTTCAGATGCAGGTATGTCTTACTCTGAGTACTCCAGCATTTTTTAAACCACTCCATATTTCCTCCTATAGTTTATGACAGATTTCTACTAAACAGCTTAAGATATTTAACAATTCTCTTTATGTGTGAAGACAAAATTGTACATTTTGCTGCTCTGAAGACCAGATGAGGTATAAAAGAAGGGCAATTTTTATTTAATAAATAATTTCCTTTCAACCTGTTAAATGTTACAATGGAGTTGAAGGAAGCAAAGACCAGACTAGAACTGTCGTAGAATCTTTTCCTTTAAAATGATTGTCATTATCTCTCTAGTCTCAGGTCACCAGATTTACTTTCTCAAGAAGGTGTTTGCCAATGCCTAAGTAGAGAGTTTTTTTTTTAAAAAAGTTATATTTGGAGACAGCATTATCTGTATTTATGAGGCTAGGACATTTGACTGACATCGGTTCCGTCTTTTGCCCTGTTTAGATATTCACTGTTCTTTTTCTCTGATGCTTTACTTGACTGAGCTAAACCAGAAAACTACAAACAATTTATTTTAACATAGGGCAAATTTCATGTTCACTGCTCTCCACAGGCTTGTTTGTCTTGCTATGACCTTGAATAGAAAGAAATACATCCATTAATCAAGTAGAGATGTAATGAAGCCATTTGATGATTACATTCTCAAGGCAAAAGTGCAATCTATATCATATAATTGAAAGATAGATGCTTCAAAAATATTTCACTCGTTTGTGATATTCTATTTATTGAAGAGAACATTAATATGCTTATAGTTCAATTATAAAAGTTCACTTTCAATTATAAAAGTTGTATATGTTTAATTGTGATGAACAGAAAAGTATTTTGATCATGCAACTTAATATTGAATTTTAATATCATTAATCTCAGAGTGCAGTGAAGAGTGTGTCCTCTCTGTAAGCATGATTCATCCCACAAGTATGGAATTCTTAAATCATTCTTCATCGACCTTCTCCTACTGGTCTATGTATTTTTTCCATCTCAAGAACAAATGCTATTGAAGCTGACAGATCTGGAGGCAGATTCACAAAGGAATCTTTTGTGTCTGCCTTGACAATTAACATTTACTTTGAATTAACTATTGTCCAGGGCACTACACTTTGAAGAGCTTCATCAATTTGCAGCAGGTGTTAATGTTCACTGGCATATTTCACTAGATGGGATTGCATAATGATGTTAGACTAGCTAGTTGAACTTCAAAAGGAAAAAAATGCAGAAAATTCAGGGATTTCATTTCTTCTTAGCTCTAAGGATCATTCTTTCAGCTCTGCCAACTGGAACAGAACAAATGAATTATGAATATTAGCCAGCAAAGTGAAATATTTGCCTCAAATTATTAAAGTCAACATTTTTTGCCTGAAGTAAGTGCAACATTTTTTGCCTGAAGCCTTCCATAGGTAGCATTCCATAAGTGTATGACTATTGCTCCAGCATAGATTCTATAAACAAATTTCCCTGAACATTTCAGTATGATTTTTCAGTTTCTATTGCAGTTTTAATCTAACTCCAATTTTTTCTTGTTTTCATCTTAGCCTTGCATTTGGGAAGAGACAACACACCTACACGACATTAACAAACTGCAGAATCAAAAGCCAAATCTCCCAGCATTTGGAGAACAGTGATGGATCGCCCAGCGCTATGCCACTTACATGGGGAAGATGTGTCTTACTTTCCAAAGAAACTTTAGTTTGCCAACTGCTCTATACCTTCCTTTAGGAAACTAGAACTTGTCTGTTTGGTTAATGATTACAGATTCAAAGGAATTCATTTTTTAAAGCGAAATTCATGACTCATTGTTTGAATTAACACTCCTCCACCCCAGCCCACCCTCTGTTTTCTATATTGTTAATGTTGATGAAGAAGTCATCACATCTTATTGATTCTGTTCTCCTGGCTTCCTCTGCATCAGGATATAGCACAAATGGGAGTCGTCAACTCATTAGAGATAGCCACTTTAATAGTGACCTCATCAATCCAGTCTGTTTCCACATTAGAGATGCCATGAGAATTTCTACTTCAGAGAGTTCATCTTTATAGTTTTGCCGTTGTGCATACACCCAGGTGAGAAGAGGTTTCTAAGCTAGTGAGACAGAACTAGAGAAGTTGACATGTTATTGTAGAATGAATAGGAAAAGCTCGGGGCACTTTACTAAGGATCTGAAAGTAGATTAGATTTATAACCTGCCTACAGTTATTTAAAAATACACACACAGCTCTTACAGATCGATATTCTTGAAAATGCAAACTGGTTAGTGTTTTCTCTTCTAAATAAAGGAGGCTAGATTGATGGAGAGCCCATTACTTCCAAATTTAATCACCTCCAGGCAATTAAAGCAATTTTGTGTTTTCTACTTTAGTGTTCCCCTGGAACGACAGCATCTGGACAACTTTAATTACCGTTTCAATTCAGTAAAAGGCACAGAAATGGCAAGTGTGGTGATCTAACGGCTCTTCTCCTTATTGGTTTTTTTGTTTTGTTTTGTTTTGGTTTTTTGTTGTTGTTTTTGGATTTCTTGACTGTGGGATTTTATTTTCTGTTAGTGCCAGGGGAAGTGACTACACATTTGAGGCTGCTTGTCCTTCCAGGGAATTGAAGGACACCCATGAGGAAGCTGAGATGAGGGCATTGAAATATTTAATGGACACAGTGTTGCTGATGGACTCTCTCTGATGTAATTCTTGATGTCACTTTAGCTATCTCTTTCAGTCCTCTGCTCATATTCTGTCAGAACTAACAGTCTGAAAAGTAGTCCCTGGAATGCAACCGGAATGTTGTAGAGACTGAATGCCTGATGCTGGCCATTAAGTGACTAGGTCACTGCAATTCGCGATCACTCACTGGGTGCTGCTCTTCACCAGCTCCTAAGGTTGGGTGAGCCCGGCCGCAGTCCATTATATACTGGAAATGGTATATCATGGAGCCTGTCTAGGCAGGGCCAGGGGCACAAGTAGTTTGTGTGATAGGAGCTCAGATCTTCTCATCACTGCTTCTATTCTACTAATGTGACTCTTGGAGACAAGACATGCCTGACCATTCTACCCCAAGAACATTCTGTTTAACCTAATTGACTTATGAGCTTGCTTTGCAGAAAGTTAACCTACTGCCACAAGACCGAGTAAGACTGGGAAAAACTGGGAAGGAGTCTTGCAGCTGCACAGAAAGGACCGAGAATGAATAAAAGTAACCTCCATGACAACACACGTGAGATGTCCCCGGACTCCACCATTTTTTCTACTTATGCCATAAGTGCCTAGAGGTCATTGGGTGGCACCTGAGCAGAAGTAGTGAGGTCTTTTTCCTTACCTCACCTTTCCAAATGTCCAATCACCTCCATCCACCTTCCAGATCCCCACTCCCTCGTAAAATCCCGTAAGTGCTCAGGTCCCCCTATCCTGGGGGAGACGGATTTTAGAAATTTACTCCCTGCTCCTTGCTTGGTGCCCAGCAATAAAACTCTTTCTCTGCTGCAAGAACTGCTGTCATTGTTTGGCTTACCGTGCATTGAGCAGGACCCTTGTCCAATAATAAACACTTCTTTAGCTAACAGCTGTGATTCCATAGAAGATCCCTATAATCAGATGATAAAGCATTTAAAATTTCATGCTTGATTCACAAATAAATCAATTTGGTATATTGATGGGAGCAGAAATGGATTGCTGCCACATTATACCCCCACTAGCTTAGCTCTAAGAGACTGTGGATAGGATACATTCTTCCACTGAGCAAGGCTGGAGCAGTAAACCTGGTCATAAACTTGCTGTGGAGAGAACGATGGCCTGAGGTAAGGACTCCCGGGTAATGGCTGAGGACTTGTTGGTCAAGTGACTGGAAAAAAAGCAATAAATAAATAAATAAATAAATATTATTTATTTATTTATTTATTTATTTATTTATTTATTGCAGCCACATTTTAATCCATTTCACATCTAAGACCAGGCTCCCAACTAACCCCTTCTGCAGCTACCTCACTGTATATACCCATCCTCATTCAGTCCATCCCCAAACAAATTCTGACAATGACACATGAGCTGCACATAGCTGGCTGGCCTACCAGGTCCTTTATGCAGTTGAATTTATAAGGGGACACCAAGGTAAGATAAGTAAAGTTCCAGTTTGAGGGCCTCCATCTCCCTCCCCTGAATCTCGATCCACTGGCTGCCAAAGCCGGAAGGGGTTTGGGATAGGGTACTTGGTCACGGGAAAAGCTGCTATGGTTGGCCCAGCAGATGGGCAGAAGGGAAGGTTTCACTTCTTCACAATCTGAATAATATCCTCTTCCTCCAACGTATGGTCTTTACCCACTTTTTGAGGATTATGTTTCACAGACAGACCCCAGACCAAAGCGTATTTAAATTCTTTGATAAGATTTTTATGAATCTTCATGCAGAAATCCTCCACTGTAGTCCTGGAATAAGGCAGCACCACTGGAGATGTGTAATCAGGCAACTGGCCTTTGAGTTTGGTGTAAATCCTCACTAGTTTCAGATAGTCCCAGATCTTTTCCAATAGGTCATCAAAATTCCAGCGGTGATGGGCAGAAATGGGTACACAGTGAAGCACCTTATAAATGATAGCCAATTCCTCAATGGAGATCTGATCAATCTTATTCAACACATAGATACAAGGGATATAAACTCTGTTTCCTTCCACCACATCGATGAGGTCGTCTGCTGTCGCATCACTACGCAGCATCACATCAGTATTGTGAATTTTGTATTCAGCCAGAATGCTCTTCACAGTCTCAGCATCCAGCTCACTCTGAGGGCAAGTGGCCGTGAGATTAATGCCTCCTTTATCCTTCTTCTTAAAGCCAATGTTGGGGGGTTTGCTGTTCAAATGAATGCCAAAGCCTTCCGGCTCATTTTCAATTATCTTTTTATGTCCCAAGGGTTTCAGGACATCCAGAACAATCAGGATCAAGTTACATGTTCGGGCCACTGCAATGACTTGACGGCCTCTACCTTTCCCATCCTTGGCACCCTCAATGATACCTGGAAGATCCAGGAGCTTCTCCTGGCCCACCACCACCACCACCTTTTGGGGTAATGAGTTCTGTACGAAGCTTAGCAAGGCGAGCCTTAAGCAGCCCTAGGTGGTGTGCTGTGGCCTTGTTCTTTTGAGTCCGAGCCATCTCGGCTTCTATCTCCACGATCTCCGCTAAGGTGCTGCTCATGATGGCGAGTCCCTGGGAGGTCGCTGGGGAGCGTAGCGGCCTCTGCATAGATGACCACCCCCAAAAAAGCAATATTGGAAGATGGGAGATAAAGTTAGGGAAGAGGCATGTGAATGAATCTATGGGAATGGGCAAACAGTATGCAAATATCTGTGTCTCATATCAGAACCTGCTAGAAAGCATCTACCTCAGAGGGAACACTAAATCAAGTAAGTGGATGACTTGTCCACACCAGCCTCCATAACTGAGCACTCTCTGCTTGCCCAATGGAACTATGCATTCATCTCTATCATGCATCTCTATTGTAGGGGAAGAGATATCTACCATTGAATTTATGAACTGTTAGCAACAGAGATAATAAGAGGTAAAAATGGACCTCCACATAGTCCTATCCTGCATATATTTAAAAGAGATCAACCAGACACTTGAGAACAAGTCAATTTCCATTTTAGGGAAAGTGGTTATTTGTCTATAATGAGATTGATATGTGTGCTAGGTCTGGGTTTACCTCCCTTTCCCCAGTGCCTCAGTGTATGCTATTTGTAGCTTCATGGTGTTTTTGACTTAACTAACATGGTATCCCCCAGGGCCATGGATACATGATTATGGGATCCATTATTTGTACCATTTACTCCATTATCCAGAAGCTGCTGGCCTGATAGCGCATCAGAATTGCCTCTGTAAGGTACAGCCTTGGTGTCACTTTATTTTTTTTAAAGATTTATTTATTTATGATAGACAGAGAGAGAGAGAGGGAGAGAGAGAGGCAGAGACACAGGAGGAGGGAGAAGCAGGCTCCATGCTGGGAGCCCGATGTGGGACTCGATCCCGGGACTCCAGGATCGTGCCCTGGGCCAAAGGCAGGCGCTAAACCGCTGAGCCACCCAGGGATCCCCTTGGTGTCACTTTAGAGATGATACTATGAGGACTTGGATTCTGTTCTTTATACATGGTGTCCTCTTTGAATCAATAACTTTTATACAATATTGTGTCCCTAATAGAGTACCTGGATTCAGGACCCATGGAATGGAATTAGTTCTCACCATTTTATCTCAAAATTTCCTATGGAGCGCTTATGCTTCCTGTTCCTATAGCTTTGATTTATTGTATCAGAGACCTTCGTTTCAGGTGTGAGTAGGGGGTGCTTCTAACCAAAAAAAGACAGTGGAGATTACATTAAACCTAAAATTGTGACTGGTCATTTTGCAATTCTTATGCCAGTAGGCAATGAAAAAATTATATTGGCAGAGGTAATGAATTTTTATTATCATGAGCAGGAAGTTGCTGCTACTTAACGTGGGTGGGCAGGAATATGAAGAAACATAGGTAACTCACTGAAGCACTTCTTGGTGCTTGTATTTCCAGTGAAAACTATGAATGGGCAATTGCCCCAATCATAGCCTAATAAGAACATGGTAAGATGGATGGTTAAAAAGGGAAATAATGAATATAATTTCTGTATCAGTGCTCCTGTTAGTTAGTTGGTCTTTGATCTGTCTCTGGACACCTTTACCACACCTAGTATCGCCATGTCTCATCCAGAGAGGTCTCTACTTGACTGGAAATATCCTTAGCCTTTTATAGGAACAACCTGCCAGTATAAGCGCTGTATAAACCTTTATCTATCCTTTCCCCATCTTTGCTAAACTCCTAAATCAAAATCTTTTTCAATGAAGTGTCTGCTTTTGGGAAACCTCCTGTGTCGTGGGGTTCCTCCTTGGTGGATTCTCTGAGTCTCACTCCTGGGTTATATGAGAGTTACTATGTTTGAGAATATGATTCTCTAGATCCATAGACATTTTTATATTGCAGCAAATCTTATTTCCTTTAAGCTTCTAACTTGAGTCTTTGCAAAACACGATCATTCATTATTTCTTCAAATGCAGTAATGAAAACCTTAAAGTATCATCACTGGTGTCTTTCTGACCTCCCAAAAATGACTGTACTTCAATTCACAGCTCTCTGAATACTGCTGGGATATTGCTTACATTTCCTTTCTCACTAAATTTGAGCCACTTTACTCTAGAAAGCTGTTTTAAGTAACAATAAAGCAAAATGAGGTGAAAATACATAAAACTTACTTGATTTGCCTTTTCTCAGATTGTGAGCTGTGTAATGAGGGACTATAAAAGTCATTTGATAAAGTGGTATCCAATTAGACATATGGAATTATCAGGCACGGAGATTTATAAGCCTGAAAAGTGTGCTAAATGAGAGTTAATTAACTGAACAATGGAACTCTCTCAGCAATATTGTGCAGTTTTTAAAGTAGAAGTTTTTAGATACTTTTCATTAGGTATTTTTCTAGACTCAATTAAGATGAAAATTTCAAATTCTGTTATTTTTTATCATTTGCTGCTAAAATGATATACCATATTAGTGTCTGATTATTAATCTTGCATTCTGTGTCTTCCTATTTGTATTAGTTCTTTCCAGTGTTTTATTGATTTCCAGAGATTTTCTATATAAACGAACATGTAATTCACAAATAGATATAGTACTGTATAGTACTGTATTCCCAACTTATATGCTTTTTTTTTTTTGACCTTGTAGTACTGGGTTAGATTAGTACAATGTTAAATACAAATGGAGACAGTGGTCATCTCAAACTTGTTCCCAGTTGTAGGGTGCAAATGTTCAATATGTCAATGTCACAGGGCTAAAGGATTTTTTTTTTTTTTTTGTAGATGGTCTTTAGCAGATTAGGTTCTCCTCCTTAGTTTCTTGAAGAGAGGAAGATTTGTATTTACATGTGAATGGATGATTGAATTTAGTCAGCATTTTACTTGTATGTATTTAAATTATCATATTTTCCTCCTTTGTTCTATCAATATGCTAAATTTATTGACTAACATTCTATAATTCAACCTAGCATTCCGAGTATAAATCTCTCTTGGTCATGATATTTTATCCTTTTTATATATTTATGGATTTATTTTGCTAATGTTTTGTTGAGAATTTTTATGATAGTTTTATTGGTCACTAGTTTGTCTACTTAATTTAAATTGCAAAGTTTGTTGGAATTTTAATAATTCAATTTTTAATAATTTTTTACTATTTTTTCTTCTTTTTCCTTTTTTAAAATTTAATTTTTCCTATTCTTTTACAGCCTTTAGGAACTACAGTGATCAATTCTTCTCCATTCCTAATATTGGCAATTTGCATTTTCTCTGTCTTATTTTCTTGATTAATCTATCTACCAGTTGTCAATTTTGTTAAACGTCTCAAAGAATGAGATAATGATTTTTTTAACTTTAGCTCTTATTTTTATTATTCACTTTCTTCTAAAGGTACCTGAGAACCTGGGTTTTAAAAATATTTTTCCTTCTTTCATTTAGAGTGAATACTTCTTATTGAGCTATCTTCATTATTGATATTTTCCTCTGTCATCCTTCCCTTAAACAA
This sequence comes from Canis lupus baileyi, assembly GCF_048164855.1. Taxonomy (NCBI): domain Eukaryota; kingdom Metazoa; phylum Chordata; class Mammalia; order Carnivora; family Canidae; genus Canis; species Canis lupus. The sequence continues at coordinate 38,496,654 of NC_132848.1, forward strand.
TTTAGTGAAATTTTTTTTCGCTACTGTAATTTTATGTTCTAAAACTTTGGCCCTTTAAAATTATTTTTACTTTCCTGATGAGATTTTTTTAATAGTTTCACTCAATATATATAAAATATAAAAATATACATAGCTATATGCACATATGATATGGTGTATATGTGTTATGTACATATACATGAATACAATATATGTGTGTTATACACATACAAAAGACAACTGATACCAACTCCTACATCAGTCAGATGTAATTATCAGAGAGAAACTTTAAAGTAGCTATTATAACTATGCTCAATGAGATAAAAAGATATGCCTACCAAGCTAGTTATAACTGCTTGTCTTTTCTTATAAAGTTATTTCATAATTTTCCATTAGAAATTATATCCACAGCATGCCATAGACTTCCAGATTGTGTTTTTGATGTTATAAATTTGAGTTGTGGAAAATCTGGATTTTCTCCCAGCTTTGAGGAATACCCCTGTTTTGTCTTCGCAGGGAACACACCCAGATTCACTTGCGTCCTTCCATAGTTGGGGTGGCAGCAGCTCAGGTCTCAGCTCAGTTCGGCCTGCCTTGGCTGCAAATCACTTTTCCTTGTCCTCACACATGCATGGTCTAGGGATCTTGGAGTTTTGGGCTGAATTCAAAGCATATTTAGGTTGGCATATAATTTTTCAAAACATTTTTTTATAATTGTTTGTATATCTGTGTTGTTGTTTATAATCTCTTATCTTTCATTCATGATTTTATTTACTTGACCCCTTTCTCTTTTCTTTTTAATAAATATGGCTAGGAGTTTATTAATTGTATTAATTCTTTCAAAGAACCAGCTCTCAGTTTTCATTGATCTGTTCTACTGCTTTGTTGTTGTTGTTTCTGTATCACTTATTTCTTCTCTAATCTTTATTATTTCCCCTCTTCTGCTGGCTTTAGGCTTTATTTGCTGTTCCTTTTCTAACTCCTTTAGGTTTAAATTTAGGCTGTATATTTGAGACTTTTCTTGTTTCTTGAGGTAGGGCTATATTGCAATATACTTCCCTTGTAGGACCACCTTTGCTGCATCCCAAAGGGTTTGGACTGTCATGTTTTCATTTTCATTTGTTTTCATGTACTTTTTTATTTCACCTTTAATTTCCTGTTAACTCATTCATTCTTTAGTACAAAAACTCCATGTATTTGTGATCTACCTTTTTTTTTTGGGGGGGGGGGTTGACTTCAAGTTTCATAGCATTGTGGTCTGAAAATATGCATGGTAGGATTTTAGTCTTTGTACTTGTTTAGGGCTGATTTGTGACTCAATATGTGATCTATTCTGGAGAATGTTCTGTGTGGTCTCCAAAAGAATTTGGATTCTGCTGTTTTAAAGATGAAATGTTCTGAATATATCAAGTCCATCCAGTCCAGTGTGTCATTCAAAGTCATTTTGTCCTTGTTGATTTTCTCCTAAGATGATCTATTCATTGCTGAACTGGGGTGTTAAAATCCCCTACTATTATTGTATTATTATCAATGAGTTTCCTTATGTTTTTTATTAATTGATTTATATATTTGGGTACTCTCAAGTTGGGGGCATAACTATTTACAATTATTAGATCTTCTTGAGGGACAGACCCCTTAATTATGATATAATGCCCTTCTTCATATCTTGATACAGTTTTTGTTTAGAAGCCTAGTTTGTCTGTTATCTGTATGGCTATTTTGGTTTTCTTTTAATGTCCATTAACATGATAGATAGTTCTCCATCCCCTCACTTTCCATCTGTGGGTGTCTTTAGTCCAAAATAAGTCTCTCATCAGCAGCATATAGATGAATACATCTTGCTACTCACTTCTGACCTGTTAGTTTCTGGGGACAGATCTGCTGTGAACCTGATCTTTCTTCCCTTGTAGGTCAAGGAATTTTTTTCCCCTTTCTGCTTTTGGGAGATTTCCTTGTTTGTGTATTTTGTGAATTTGACTATGATTGGTGATGGCCAGCTTTTGTTGAATTTAATGGGCATTCTCTGTGCTTCTTGGATTTTGATGTTTGTTTTTTTCCCCAGATTAGGGATGTTTCAGCTATAATTTACTCAAACATGATTCTTTTTCTTTTTCTTCTACTTCTGGGACTCCTATGATATGAATGTTATTATGCTTTAAGGAGTTGCTAATTTCCCCAAGTCTACATTTATAGACTTTCTTTCTCTCTTCTTTTCAGCTTATTTTCCATAATGGTATAATCTATATCACTGATTTGTTCTGAGTCATTCATCCTCATTATATTGCATGCATTTGGTTTTACAACTTGGTTGTGGCAAAGTTTTATTTTGGACTAATTTTTAGTTCTTTTATCTCTGCAGTAATGGATTCTCTAGTATCTTCTTTGCTTTCCTCAAGTCCAGCTAGCATCTTAATGATTACTGTTTTAAATTCTGGTTACCATACCTTACTTGTATCTATATAGATTAAATCCCTAGCCATGACTTCTTTCTGTTCTTTCTTTTGGGGTGAATTCCTCTTTCTTGTCATTTTTGTCTGGGTCACTCTTTTTTATTATGTGTGTGATTATTAGGAAAGCCTGTTGTATTCCTGCTTCTTAAAGTAATGACTAATGCTATATTAAGAAGAGGTTAAAAAAAAAAAAAGGAAGCTAGATCCTAGGGTGTGTTTTTTCTTGTTAAAAGAAGCAGGCCAAAAAATAAATAAATAAATTTAAGAAAAGAAGTTAGATCCTATTTCTCCTAAAGCTGAAGCTTTGCAGCCCTCTGTGATCAGTAGACTTGGTGAGTATGAAGCGTTTGTGCTTGTTGTCTGGGGTGATGAGCCTGCTGCTCTGACTCCCAGGCAGACTTCCTTAGTGGAGATGCACCTGCAGGATGCAGCAGGGAGGGATTTAGTACAAGTGACTCCAGGCACCACTGGGTGAGGTGGTTTCCCTCCCTGAAGGTGGTCAGGGTCAGTTCACCCCTGCTGATGGGCAGGGGTGAAAATGGCATTCCCTTGCTCTCTCATCCCTGGATTGAGGAGCTTGTGTCTACCACTCTTCAGGAAGCTCTCACAGAAGAGCAAATAATAATCTCTTTTGTATCCCCAACTTCCACCAGATCCCTTCCCTCACCCTTTCTGCATCTGAGCTGTCTACCTGCCAAGTGGCACAGCACTTCTGTGTTTTATCTCAGGCATGTGGTTGTGTTTCAGAATTCCAAATTTTAGAGATCCGCATGGTGCAGATCCACACCCATTCTCTAGGGGAGGGTCTTGCTGTGCTGTGGCCAGTGCTGGCTTATCCTGGAAATTAGTTGCATGACTGAGCAGCAGCTCGGAGTTTATGGTAAAGTGCAGCTAAAAGCTGACACCAAGTTTTGCTGTCCTCAGCTAGTGTCTTTGTTCCTGTGCTACAGAACAGGGCAGCACACTGGTACTGCTTGTTCTTTTGCCCCCAGAGAAGCTGTGCCATCTCTCCCAAATGCACTCCAAGTAGAGGAACTGTTTCTCCCTATGTGTGATCCAGGGATCTTCAGACTGCACTGCCCGCTCTTGGGTCTCTGCTCTCCTTCCCCATAGGAAGTACCACCAAGCCAGCCAGCCATGACCCTGGTGATGGCTCAGACCTCTGAAACTTCAGACTCTATGCTCCACTGTTTATAAAAAGTTGCATTTTTCAGCCCCTCTCCATTTCTCAGTCCATAGTTTTGAGGAATTGTTTTTCTTGTGCAATTCCCTGCATGCATTTTCACTCTTTTTCTTTCTCTCTTGTTCCTCTCTTCATGGTCAGGGCTACCTCCTCTTTGCAGCACCTGTAGCTCTTTCTCCCCCATATCAAGTCTCTGTAGCACCTATCTTCCACAATGTGGTGTTTTTTTCTACCTCTAGTTGTTCAGTTTTGCCCTTTCAGTCCTCAGATTAATTTCTTAGGTGATCAAAATGATTTGATTTTTATCTAGCGGTGATCAAGGGACAAAGTAAGCCTAAGATCCCCTTACTTCTCTACCACTTTAACTCCTCCTTCATACTGTGTTTGTCTTTCTCTGTCTGACATGTCACTGAGCAGAAATTTGTCTTAAACTCAAAGGGTGACTCAATATGAGAATTTCTTTCTCAGTCATGGGCTGGTATAAAGAACTTTTGGCACACAGCTTTGCATGACTTCTAAATCACAGGAGGTATATATTCAGTTTCATTTGCATGTTATTAAGCTCAAAAGAACTGTTGGTCAACAATATGCAATCCAGCTGACAAGCATGCATGTATATAACAATAGATTAAATCTTTAAATTTCTAGCAACATTTAACTAAAGAAGGCAAGCCATCTGATGATATACCCCCTTGTGGCCATTTTATAACTTTATGTACACATCAAATTGCTTTTATTCATTAAAAGTTAATGAGATTCTGTCTAGATAGAAAGCATGTTATTCTTGGCTCTTTGACATTTAAGGTCCTTAGTTTAAATTCAGGAAGAACTTTTACTTCCTTTGAAGGCTCATCAACTGCCAGTAGCCTTCTATATTCTCTTTTCTAGTCACATATGACTACATTGCATTCATTTTTATTTCTATATGCCTTTTCTCATCTCTGTCTTGAATTCCTACACATTCTTAAACATGTGGAAAATTTCTAGCCTGTACTGAAAAGTCACTTCTCTGCATAGCTTTTATTTTCCAGAAAAGGAATGAATTGTCCCTGTCTGTATTTCCTTTGGAAGTAGTTCATAGGGTTGGCATTAAAGTGTGGTAGTAGATGTGTTCTAGAGTTAGACATGTTTGAATTTGAATCTCTGTGTTATCACCTACTAGTTGTTTGATATTGAGCCAATCTTACAACCTTTCAAATATTTCCTTCTCTGTGAAACAGAAGTAATAATGTTTCCTAGTTCATCAGATTGTTGTGATGCTTAAATGAGATAATGTGTACATTCTAGTTCCTGACAGGTATGTATTTGGTAAGTGCTACTTGTTGTTGCTGTTGTTCTTACTATTATTACCATTACCTTTAATATAGTTAATGATGTTCCAACAGTATCCTCCCCAGATGACGAATTCTTTGGGAACAAAGACTATTTCTTATTCAGTTTATCATAATTACTATCTAACAAACATTCTTGCACAGAGCTGGACAATAAGTATTCAGTGGATTTTTGCCAAATAAGTTATTTAACAAACAACTCCATTACCAGTTATCACTGTCTGTTTAATGTAGTCCATCATGTTATTAAAATAATTTTCTTGGCAACCATTGGTGATATCACACAATACTATTTGGTTTTAGAATATATTTTTTATTTATGAATACCACTCCAACATTTCAAGATTATTATGGAAAATAATGACATGGATTTTTTTTTTTAATGTTTAAAAAGACTTTTAAATAAGAATAGAAATCTCTCAAGGTTGATTATAATTTTAGGTAGGAAATGAACAGAGACCTAATTCACTCAGTGTTAGCAAAGAGAATTAGAGGTTTATACAACCATTGAGATGACTGGGGGAGGAAATGTCTCTTTTTTAGAGACATGGGAAGTACACAGACTGTTAGCCCAGCTTCTGCAGCACCATGGTGAGTTATTCTCAGGAGAAGCCCTGGAAGCCAAGGGAAGCTACTGCCAATGATTTGTGTTGTCTTCCCTTTGCAGAACAATGGTTTTCCCTTCTCTTCTGCTTTCCACATATTATGTATGTCCCTTTTATTGACTAATTTTAAAGGCAAAGGAATTCTGGGACATAAAATTTCAGTTTTTTCTCCTGAACTGCTGAAGCTAACACATTGCTAACTTGTACTAGGCAATCCATTTTCAACACATTTTCTAGAGTAAAAAGACAAAGCAAAAAATCAAAATACTTGAGAAAAATGAATTACCTGAGAAAAGTTATAATCCATTGTCAAGTGGGTCCTATTTGTTTCTTCATACACCAGCCTCTTCTTTGTATTTCTATTTCAGGTGTCATGGCTTCTAAGATCCTGGGGAAAGCTTACTACTCAGAGAATAATAGATGATATCTTGGTCACATTATGATGTTACTGATTTAAAATGCTGCCCATTCCTGGTTATTTTCCATATTTGCATGGAAAAAAATGTAGCTATGTTTATCCCAAATGTATAGCATTTTGAGAGCAGAGAGTAACTAAGTATCATCAATTTCTGTCAATTTCTTCTAATATTTCTTTCTACTATTTCATCACTTTCTCATGGTCACTGCACCACAACCCTAATCCAAATAATTAATGGCCTGGACTGCTGTTGAAATTTTTTTTAAAAAGATGTTATTTATTTGAGAGAGAGAAAGAAGGAGAGAGAGTATGCACCAGTGGAAGGGGGAGGGGCAGAGGGAGAAGGAGAAGCAGACCCCACCCTGAGCTGGGAGCCTGATAATGTGGGGCTCAGTACCAGGACTCCAAGATCATGACCTGAGCTGAAGGGAGAAACTTAACCAACTGAACTACCCAGGTGCTCCTGGTGCTGAAATTTTTTAACAGTGGACATACATCTTTTTTGCACATAAACATCTGCTAGAGTAAATTTTTTCCAGATGAAAATCTTATCTCTTCACTTTTAGTAAAATAACCTTTAAAATTACCTCTTAAAAAATAAAATAAAATAATCTTTTAATATATTCTCATTCAAAAAATAAACAAAATATTTTTTGGATTACAAAATTAACACAAGCTATTAATAAAACACACAAAATTATTAAAAAATTCTATTGCAGAAGTATCCATTGCTGTAACTGTAGTGTATATTTTTTAGATGTTTTTCTATGCACTCATATATGCACATATTTCCAAATTAGATAGCAGTTAACATATTCCTCAGGAAAGTTAACCAATATGTTTACATTTGGCAATTCATTATGAATATTTTCAGTGTCAATAGCTTATAGGATTAATACTACAATGTTTGATGGCTAGGTACTTCATACTGTCAGATCATAGGGTCTTCTGCATTTTTATCACCTTAAGCAGTATTTTGAGTAGTGTGTGCAAACATACAGAGTGATGAATGAACACGTTGAGGAATTGTTGGCAATAAATATGTAACTTCATTATATTTTATAGGAGGTAGGATTAAGATATTGATGAAACTAGAAAAATAAGCTACGGTTGAATAGTGAAGAGTCTATATGCTATAAAGCTGAAGAATATGAAAAAAGTTAAGTGTGATTTATGTTAATCCTGGCTATAATTTGTCCCCAAAAATGTAAGTGCATATTATTTTTTCACAAAATTTATTCTTCTTTTGAGTTGTTAGAAGTTTAGTCATGTAAATTTCTCATGGAAGTGAAATTCACATAAAATAAAAGTAACCATTTTAAAGCATGTGATTCATGGGCATTCAGCACATTGACAATGTTATGTAACCACCACTTAATATCACATTCTAAAATATTTTCATCACCTTCAAAGAAAACTCCAAATTGATTACACAGTTGATTCCCATTCTCCCTGACTGCTGGTGCCTGACAACTATCAGTTTGCTTTCTATCCTCTGTGGATTTCACTATGCTATTTATTTCACATAAGTGGGATAATGAAATATGTGACCTTTTTGTCTGACTTCTTTAACTTACCATAAAGTTTTTAAGGTTCATTCATGTTATAACATATGTCGGTACTTGGTTCTTTTTTATAGGTTAATAATATTTCATTGTATATACCACATATTATTGATTCATCCATCTGTTGAGTGGAATTGCTGGATCATATGGCAATTCTGTGTTTTGCACAGTGGCTGAGACATGTTGCATCCCCACCAGCAGTATATGAGGGTTCCAATTTCTCCATTTCCTCATCAACATTTGTTATCCCCTCCTTTTAAAATTATAACTATCCTAGTGGTGCAAAGTGTGTCTCATTTGGTTTTTATTTTTATTTTCTTAATGATTAGTGATGTTGAGTGCTTAGTAGCTATTTATATATTTTATTTAGAGAAATATCAATTCAAATACTTTGCCCATTTTCAAAATGAGTGGTTTATCTTTTGTTGTTGAGTTCTGAGAATTCTTTATATGTTCTGGATATTAGACCCTTATTAAACACATGATTTGCAAATATTATCTCCAATTTTATAGGGTATCTTCCACTTTTTTAATAATGTCTTTTGATGCACAAAAGTTTAACATTTTGATTGAGTCCAATGTATCTATTTTTTCTATTGCTACTCTTCCTTTTTGGTGTCATATGAAGAATCCATGGCCAATCCAGCATCATTAAGATTTACACTTATACTTTCTTCTAAGAGTTGAATAGTTATAGCTCTTGTATTTGCATCGTTGATTCATTTTTAGTGATTTTTTATAGATGGTGTGAGGTTGCAATAAATTAATTCATTCTTTGCATATGAACATCCTGTTGTCTCAGCATCATTTGTTGAAGTGACTATTCATTCCTCTATGAAAGATCTTAGCAATCTTGTCTAAAATCATTTGAGTTTATTTCTGGAATGAATGAATAAATATATTCTGTTGGTTAATAGGTCTATCCTTATGCCAGTAACACATTGTTTGATTCCTCTTTGTTGCTTTCTAATTAGTTTTTTTTTTTTTTTTAAAGATTTTGTTTATTTATTTATGAGAGACACAAAGAGAGAGGCAGAGACATAGGCAGAAGGAGAAACAGGCTCCATGCAGGAAGCCTGATGTGGGACTTGATCAGGCTACTCCAGGATCCTGCCCCGGGCCAAAGGCAAGCACTTAACAGCTGAGCCACCCAGGCTTCCCTCTAATAAGTTTTTAAGTCAGGAAGTGTGACTCTTCTTTCTTGGTTCTTCTTTTTCAAAATTATTTTGGCTCCTCAGAGCCCTTTGTAATTCTATAGGAATCTGAGGATTGGTTTTTTGTTTCTACAAAAGGTCCATTGGAATTTTAATTGAATCTGTAAATTCCTTAGGGTAGTATTGTGATTTTAACAAGATTATCTTCCAACCACAAACACCAGATGCATTTACATTATTTAAGTTTTCTTTATTTTATCAGTGCTTTAGAGTTTTCAGTGGACAAGTCATCCACTTCCTTGGTTAAATTTATTCCTAGACATTTTATTCTTTTGAATGCTGTTGTAAATGCAATTGTTTTCTTAATTTCATTTTTAGATTGTTCATTACCGGTGTTTAGAAATGCAGCTGACTTTTGCATGCTATAACCTGGCTTAATTTATTTATTAGCTCTAACAGTCTCTGTGCATTTTTATTCCAGCTTTAAGCTCATGACATCTGCAAATAAGGATACTTTTACTTTTTCCTTTGAAATTTGGATGCCTTTAATTTTTTTCTTGACTAATAACCCTGGCAAAAGCAAACATTCTTGTCTTGTTCCTGATCTTAGGGTGAAGGCTTTCAGGCTTTCACCATTGATCATGAAGTTAGTTGTGGATTTTTCATTAATGTTCTTTACCAGATGGAGGAAAATTCTGTTTTCAGTTTGTTAAGTGTATTTTTTCATAAAAGATTGTTGGATTTCACCAAATTCCTTTTATGCCTCAATTGGGATAATTCTATTTAAAACATTGATTCTATAGATGTGCTCATGAAATAAGTCCTATTTGGTCTTTGCAGTGTCCTTGAATGTTTGTATTCCCTCTCACCCCCAATTCACCTGTTGAGACACTAATCTCAGTGTGTTGGTATTTGGAGGCAAGGCTTTTGGGAGGCAATTAGATCACGAGGGTGAGCCCTCATGAATGAGATTAGTGTCCTTATGAAGGACACCAGGGAACTGGCTTTTTATCTCATTCTGCTCTCCTCTATGTGAGGGTACAATGACAGCTGGCCATGTGCAAACCAGGAAGCAGGGCCTCACCAAGAACCTGACCCTGATGGCACCCAGATCTCACACTTCCAACCTCCAGAACTATGAGAAGTTTATGGTATTTTGTTATAGCAGTCTGAGCTAAGATAGTTGTGCTATTAATGTTTTTAATATACTGCTGGATTTGCTTTGTTAGTATGTGAGGATTTTTACATCATTATTTATAAGGGATTTGATCTGTAGTTTTCTTTTCTTACGTTGTCTTTGTCTGACTTAGGTATTAAGATAATGCTGTCCTTAAGGAATGAGTTAGGAAGAGTTCTCTCTTCTGTGTTTTAGAAGAGTTTGAGAAGACCCAATAGTATTTCTTCATTAAATGATCAGTTGATTTCTTCAGGGAAGGCATCTATTCTTGAGCTTTTCTTTCTTGGGAGGTTTTTGATTACCAATTCCATCTCTGTTCTGGTAATAGGTTATTTGGATTGTCTGTTTTTTTTTTCTTGAGTCTGTTTATGTAGTTTGTGTGTTTCTGGGAATTTGTCCAGTTATCTGTGTTGGTAAACAACTATTTATAATATTCTCTTATAATTTTTTATACTTCTATTTGTGCAAGATTGGTAGTAAAGCTTTCTCTTTCATTTCTGATCTTATTCAGTTTACTCTTCTGTGTTTTTTCCCACTTAGTAGAGCTAAGTGCTTGTCAACTTTATTGATCTTTTAAAATAACAACTTAGTTTTTCTCTATTTTTTTGGTATTGTCTATTTCATTTATCTCTGATCTTTTATTATTTCCTTCTTTTTGCTGGCTTTGATTTTAATTTGTTCTTCTTTTTCTAGTTCCTGAAGGTGTACAGTTAGATAATCAATTTGAGGCCTTTCTTCTTTTTAAACATAGGTGTTTATGGCTCTAAATTTCCCTGTGATTTCTTTTTTGATCCATTGGTGAATTATTAAGGGACTATTAATAATTATTAATTTCCATGTATTTATAAATTTTTCAGTGTTCCTGGATTGATTTCTATTTTCATTTTATTATTGCTAGAGAAGCTATTTTGGATGATTTCAAGATTTTTATATTTGTCAAGGCTTATTTTGTGCCCTAATATATGATCTAATCTGGAGAATGTTCCATGTGTCCTATTATTTTTAGGAAAAAAGACAAACATCTTAACATGTCCTACCAAAATAAATAACCTGGCCCTTAACTATTCCTCTAGCCTTATTTTGTACTTAACTCCCCTTACTCTCATTGCTTCTGCCATACTGCTTTCTTTTATGCCCTCAGATTTGCTCAACTTCCTCTCACTAATGGGCTTAATACTGGCTGCTGCTTCTTTCTGGCATGCTGTTTTCCCCCTAACTAAAATCCACATTATAACCTCTTATTGAACCACATTCTTCTCTTTAACAGAGCATTTCACAGTTGAAACATTACATTTATTTCTGATTATCTGATTCATGCTATTTTATCCACTGGACTCTAAATTGTGATAGCAGGAATCAAGTTTATTTTGCCTCTTATTTTGTCTCCAGAGGCTAGTACAGTTCTTGGCACATAATAAGTTCTCTATGAGTATTTGTAGAACACATGTATAAATGAAAGTAAAGGATGTGAATCTTCAATCTTCAAATTGCACCAACTATTCCAATTTTATTTAAGTCTGGTCACTAAACCCAAACATAAAGAAGGGAGTCTAAATGATTAAATTGGCAACTATTTTTCAACACATTCTTAGAATTAATATACAAACATAGTTTCACTTGGAAGGAATGATTTCTTGATGGCACCATTTACTGAGTTATTTGATATATTACATGTATTCTTATGGGAAATTTAAATGCCTATTGTGCAAAGCATTAGACACAGCATATAAAAAATTATTTGATAGTACGTTAAGCATTCAGTTTTTCTCCCCTCATCTTACTTCTCCAATCAAAGCATTTATAAACTATAATCAAAGCTAAGATAAAGGGGATGACTTTTGGATTTCTTTGAAACTGAAAAATTCATAATTTTATCTTTGTGCCACAGAATATGAAGATATATCTAGGAAACACTTTACAGATAATCCAATACTCCCTCCTTAATTTACAAATGTGTAAGTTAAGGTTGAGACTGACTAAATAATTATTTGAAGGCACAGAGCTAGGAATTTAATCCCAAATTTCTAAAACCCTTAAGAAGACATATTCATTATAAAGTGTTGATACCATCATATTTCTCAATTCATTCAATGAATATTTATAAGTTTATTTTCCTTATATTAAAAAAAAAATGTGAGTGCTTCTGGTTTGAACCATGAGGTAGTATGAGGTAGTAATAGATTTCAGATCTTTTAGATCTTCCCACTACAAACCAGGAGAAAACAGCCATATTCAGGCACTGGAGGAAAGACAGCATAGGGCTGGGATCCTTAGGAGAGGGGAATGTCATGAGACAAGTTTCACATGTCCTTGGCTTTCTTACTGGGGGTGCTTTGCAAGCCATGCCATAGGGCATTCAAGCCCAGAGTCTAGTGGGAATACTGGGTGGAGGAAGCACAGAATAAAGTTCAGGGTCACTGAGGTGCCTAGGAACATAAGGAACATGACATAAAAGAAGGTGTCCAGAAGACGAGTTCTGTATAGGAGTTTCCTTGAATTTTTACCCAAATACCAGCACTACATACATGGAATAAGACTCCCTAAAGTCCTGCAGGGAAGAACTACTAGGGCTGTCAGGGTCACACAATGCTGGCAGATGCTGGAGAGCTGTCTTGCCATAGTGAATGCCACAGGCATCCATTTGAGAGCACAACAAGGCCAGAACACAGGGCTATACTAGTCACAGAGTAAAGGATGCTCTCGACCAGTCTAAAAATTAGCACGATAGAATATAATAGAATGAAGCTGATTAGCCAATAAATGAGTAAAACAAATTTAAATATTATCATAAGGAAGGTAACATAAACTCTCTGCAACATAAAATCTACGATTTTCAGAAAGCCATAGAAAATGACTATCCCAAGAGATGTTGGAATTATAAAGTAAGGGCTTCTAAACAGTACTAAGCCTGGGTGGCTCAGTAGGTTAAGCATCTGACTTAATTTCAGCTCAGTTCATGATCTTGGGGTTGTGAGACTGAGCCCCATAATGGGCTTCACACTGGGCATGCAGCCTGCTTAAGATTCTCTCCCTCTCCTCTGCCCCTCCTCACACCTCTGTTCTCTATGTCTAAAAAAAATTAAGTAAATAAATAATTTAAAATTTAAAGCAATTATCAATGTATTCAAGGTTTAAGGGAAAGGGGGATAAAAAAATGACAGATGAAGACTCAGCATAGAAATTCACATTTAGAAAAAGAACCAATAAAAATTCTGCATCAGCAAAACACAATATCTGAATTGAAAATTTTTTTCTGATAGGCTTAATGACAGATTAGATAAGTACAGAAGCCAGATTAGTGGGATTTGAGATGGGGTAACAAAAACTGAAGCAGAGAGAGAAAAATAACTAGAAAAAATCAATGGGACATGGTCTAACATATTTGTGACTGGAGTGCCAGAAAGACAGGAGAGAGAAGTTGAGGTAGAAAAAAATATTTACAGAAACAATGATTGAGAAGAGTCCAGATTTAATGAAAAACATAAACCTGTAAGTTTAAAAGCAGGAAAACACAAACAAACCACAATATTTTGGACTGATGTAAACAGACAAAAGGAAATCTTAAAAGCAGTCAGAAAAAAAAACCACATTTGCCATATTTGATACAGGGGAACAATAATAAAAATAACTGCTAAACATTCATCAGAAACAGAACAATCAGAAGGACAGTAGAATGACTCCTTTTAAATAGCAATATTAACCTTGAATTCTCTATTTTGCAAAAATGACCTATAAAACTGAAGGAAAAATAAGAACATCTCAGATACATAAAGGCTGAAATCATTTGTCTTTGGGAAACCCACTACAAGAAATCCAAAAAGAAGTTCGCTAAAGCTAAGGCAAATTGCAGCAAATTGAAACTTGTGTCTACAGAAGGAAGCAAAGAGCACTAGAAATGATAACTATGTAAGCAAATACAAAATAGTCCTTTTCCTTATTTCTGTCCTTTTTTTAAATTATTATTTCTAGCTGTCTTAAAGGAAAGCTGTTTAAAGCAAATATTAGACACTCTATTCTGGAGTTTATAATGTAGGTAGACATGAAACTCCTATATGAGAGGTAAATGAAAGTGCACTGCTGTAAGATTTTTAAATTACAGCAATAATATGAATTAAAGGTGAATTGAAATAAATATGCATGCTATAATCTCTAAAACAATCTATAAATATGAAGCAAAAAGTGTAGCTTAAAGGTCAACAGATGTCATAAAGTGAAATATTAAAAATTGTTTCAGTGGTGCCTGGATGACTCCCTCAGTTCAATGGCCAGCTCTTTGTTGGGCGCTCTGCGGCAACACAATCAGGGTCCGGAGGGTAAGGGGATGAGGAAAATAAAAGAAAAGTAAAGAGATGGGGACAGGAGGGACACAGTGGATGATGTCCAAGCAGTGTCAGCTTTATTCAAGGTTTTACAGCATTATATAGCATAAGCAAAACAAAGATAAAGAAGTGTCCATTCTTAGCACATTTGTGAATCCCTCCAAGCTTTCCCTTTATCAGCATGCAAGACAGACCCACAGGCGCCAGAAGATTTAGGGTTCTGGTTAATATATAAGCTTGTTGCTCCAGGTGTATATACCTCGAAGGAACATTATATATGGTTAACAGACCAGCAAGGACAGCACAGACCCTTATTTAAGTTTATGACCAGGCCAGAATAAATTGTATCTATTGCGTTATGTGGGTGATCACATAAAAGCAAATTCTGAAAACCATTGCTCAAGCCCTTTCTCAAGTGTCAGGCTCCCTAGCCTTTTGAGTGAATGAGGGATGCAAGTCCGAGCTTGGTTTGGTTTAGTAACTCTAGCTAGTCCGTGGCCGTCCACAGCTCTTGATTTTGGCTCAGGTAATGATCTTGAGGTCCTGGGATCAATCCCTGTGTGAGGCTCCATGGTCAGTGGGGAGTTTGCTTGAGGATTCTCTCTCTCTCTCTGCCTCTGCCCCTCTCTCTGCTTTCTCTCTCTCTCTCTCTAAAAAATAAAGAAATCTTTAAAAAGTTTGCCAAAAGTAGGCAGAGAAAAGAGAAAACAATAAATATAAAGCAAATTAAAAAGAAAAATGGTAGACTTAAAACATATAAAGACATATAAATATCACAGTGAATAAAAATGGACTAAATACACTATTTTAAAAGCAGTGATTATCAGACTGGATAAAAAAGTGAGACAAATGCTATTTGAAAATATATATACTTTAAATAAAAAGACACAGATTGTTAGGAGTGAAAGGATAGAAAAAATACCATGCAAAAACCAACCATAAAAGTTTTAGACTGATTTTTCTATAAGACAAATTAAAATTCAAAACAAGAAAAATTTCCAGAGATAGATACTTCATTATTATAAAGAATCAAATAGTAAAAAAAGTAAAAAATTCCTAAATGTGTAAGCACTTAATAACATATGCAAACAGGCATGAAGAAAGCATTGTTAGGTCTAAGAAGAGAAATAGACAAATTCAAATACACAGTGGAAGAATTTTTTGTACCCTGTTCTCTGTAATGAGTGTAACATGTAGACAACAAATTCAGTAAAGAATCTGAGAATCTGAACTACCTACCACCTTGACCTAACTGAAAATTATCCAACACTATATTTTTTCTAGTTTACGAAGATACATTATTATGCTAGGACATAAAGCACAACTAGATAAATTTAAAAGGATTGAGATCATATAGGACTTGTTCTCTGCTCATAGCAAAATTAAAATAAACACAGTAGCAAAAAGATACCTGGAAAATTACAAATACTTGATAGTCAAGTAACATGCCTTTAAGTAATCTATGGTCCAAGGAAGAAATCACAAGAGAAATTAGGAACATATTTTGTATTGAAAATTAAAACTCAACCATATCAAAACTTGAAATTTATATTTTTAAATGATTAAAACAGAAAAAAAATGTTTAAAATAAAAGATCTTAATCTAGGAGAAGAGCAAATTAAATTCAACATAAGTAGAAGGGAAAAGTAGTAAGGATAAGGGGAGAAACCCCCAGGGGCTTCTCTAGTGGTTCACACAACACTGCCCCTAGTGTCTCTATGATCTGTCTGGGCCACTTTGGTGAGCAGATTCAATCCAATATGGGGAGACCACTAGTCAAGTCTCTGGACACAGTTGGTCATCCATTTCCCCCTTTCATTTTGGACTTTCAAATATAGAAGAAACACTCCCTAAACACCCAGTTTCTTTAGGGGTATACTTTCAACCACAAGATTGTCCTGCCAAGGATCACCTCCTTTAGGCTGGCAAAGTCTAAAACCCTATACCTTTCTGTCTACAGCTAGTCAATTGACTCTTACTAGCATGAGAACCTATAAGCACTGGAACAGACCTGAGGGTGGAGAGGGGTGAATGCCTCCTTAGCAGATGCCCTGGTGCTGAAGGCCTACAGTTTAAGTTTCCTAGCCCCAAATTCTGCAGTCTTGTTAGTACCCCATGGGTTTTGAGACGTTAGTGCTCTAGTCTCAGGCATGGAAGAGTCAACAATAAGATAGTGATTAGTTAAGTTATCCTTCCTAGATCCAGGATATTAATGTTTAATGAATTGATGAATTATAAATAACAATTTAATGTAATAAATCAATGTAATTATACATTAACATAATAAATTAATGAATCTAATGTTAAATAGGTTGAGCATAAGAACGGTTTTAAGGGACCCTTAAAGAAGGACGTAAAATGTAGAAGTTTCTGCCAGCATAGGTATTGGGGAAGATACTTGTGAGCTGGAGTCCAAGGCTTTCCGAGTCATATTGTAGATGAAATTTTCATCTTCTCATAAAGCAGTCTTGACTATACTAGTCTAAATGTGGACATTTTACACTTGGGGCCCTCACACATTCACATTCCTACTCTTCTGCATAAGCTCAAGGGATCTCTCAACTAATAAATCAGGCAGGGGAGGGGGAACTTCTGATTTCATACTTAAAAAAAAAAAGACCACTTCAAAGTTAAAAAATACTTTAAAAATCTTTTAGAGTAACCTTTAGGCCAAAACAGCTGTTTTATATTGGCATTCCACTTCCTACCATCTAATCACGGCATACACAGGGTAGAGCTGAGAAATAGTGTGCCAATACAAGGGATACCGATGAGATAGTTTACAAGAACACAGACGTTGTTACTCTATAAGACAAACACCATATGATCTCACTCATATGTGGAATTATAGAAAGTAGATGAACGTCTGTGAGGGAGGGTGGAAAGGAGAGAGGAAAGAAAACCATAAGAGACTCATAATGATAGAGAACAAACTGAGGGTTGATGGAGGGAGGTGGGTAAGGGATGGAATAGATGGGCGATCGGTATTAAGAGGGGCACTTGTTATGATGGGTGCTGGGTGTTCTATATAAGTGATGAATCACTAAATTCTACTCCAGAAACCAATATTGCATTGTACGTTAACTGACTAGAATTTATTTATTTATTTTTAAAAGTTGTTATTCTATAAAACCTTGCCCCAGCCCTCACCCCTCCCCTGGCATTCACCCAGCTGGGAGTTGGGTCTTATTTTTTTTTCATGCTTCTTGAGTGACTTCTTAAGTAATATTTAAAAACCCTCTACATACATGTTTTAAAAGGCTCTTGAGTGGCATGTCAGAGTCCTCTGCATTCACCTTCAATTTCTTGCAAGGTCAGGATATCCAGCTTCCAAAACACTCCATATCAGCCTCAGCCACACCTAGATTCTCTGAGCTACAAAGGTGGGTTGTGAAGTCTTGATTGACTCTCCTTCCTTCCCACCTCAAAAGAAAGACTCCATTAACCCCAAGTGTCTCATTCAAATTCCAATCCAGTGCAAAGGTAATCACATATTGCATTTCTGGCACATCCCTTGCTTTTAGCTTATGCACAATTCAACATGGTAGCTACCACAGCATTCTAGGACATAAACAGGTTGAGACCAGGAAATATCCACCATAAGGGGCCAAAAGGAAGAAAATCATCTTGCCACACAGTCTGAATGGTTTCCCTTTGGTTGAGAAGGAATTTAAAATGAGGCTTTAGCTTCTTGTAAAGTTTACCATTATATTTACTCAAGCTACCACCTTGATAAAGTTTTTAGAGCTAAGAAGGGTTGTTAAACCTGTAACCTGTAATATAATTCACATTTATAAAGGTAGGGAGGGGAAAGGATCTAAGACTTCAGGCCTTCAAATACGTTGGAAGAATTTCTCCTAGTTCCTACCAGCAGCTCTGTTAATCACATCATGGCAGAAAATACAGAGCTGTTATGATATTGTACTTAGAAAGCTAGGCTTCACTCAGTAAAGTACCTGATAAACTTAGGTTGTTGAATTACAATGGAAAATCCATTGTACACACACAAACACACAAGAACTGGCGACTATTCCATCCTCAATTCCTGGCACTGCTGAGACACAAAGTAAAACAGTGAAGGATACTTAATCCCTAGAGATATTTTGGCTGTGGTGATTTTAAAGGCGCGTTAGCCCTTCCTGGTACTGCGGGTGGAGCCAGAATTGTGTAAATATGGGTGTTGCAGGGGGCCTCCACAAAACAGGACCACAGGCTCTTCAGATGTTGAGTGTGAGACACCCACCTTGTGAAACCTTTATATGGGGATTTTACACCTCTTCTTGGTAATAAAATCAAACCTGTTTTTACACCAAGGAATTCCAACACAGAAATTTCACATATGAAGGACTTTCATGCATAGGGGAAAACTAAAAACTCTCTTCTCACAGCCCTGCCTCACTGTAGCACAGCAAGGGGCTACCATTTCCCATTCACTGGATGTAGCGGCTCTGCTCCTACCTGTCAGATGCATTTACAGGACCAGGGGGCAGGACTTGCCACTGGATGGCTGTGAGGGAAGGGGAGGATAGGAGGAAAAGAAGGCAAGAAGCTTAAAATGAACTTCAGAGTTGCCACATCTTCTATTAGATCTTAAAGCATTACTAACTTGAAGCCTACATAGACAATGTCTCTTTTGTAATTTGTTTCTTTTGTAAAAAGAATTATGCTATGCCCAGTAACAATTCAAAATAGCTAAATCAGACAAAACTGAAAAAGATTTTGCCTTCCCCCCTCTTACCAGCTGTATATATGGGAGATGAAAGTGGATAGGACCAAGGCAAGGAGCCTGAGAGGGAAGGTATTAAATTTTTTAAGTAAATTGAAACTGAAATTATAAGTGAGTTGGATTTAGCGAATGGATCAATAAGACATGATTCCTACTACTGAACAGAAGTTTTCAGGTCCTGTCTACTCTTTGGGTAGATTTTTGACAGCTTGGTGAAATGAATGAAGGTTTATTCCCGATAGATTCATCAGGACAACCCCACCAAAGCACCTTTGGAGGACAGTGATAGTAAGTGGCTAGCAGTACACTGCTCTTGCTGGTTGGGTCCTTCCTTCCTCCTTTCTTCCCATCTCTCTTGAAGATGCTGCATTTTTGTAGTTTCCAGAGAAGAGCATGAGAAACAAACCACCCTAAATATGGGATGATGGGGGCACAATGGTGAATGTGGGAAGTAATCTCCACCCAAATGCAGTCATGGAAACTGAGGCTGATTTATCTTTGTCCTTTAGTGATGAGGAATTGAATTTAAAAGGAAGAAAAAAAATTTGTCTATGAAGTATTCAAATGGTAGGTCATTTTTCAGAGGATCCTTGAGTTATAAAAAGTTTGAGTTAAGAAAAAAATAAGCCTTTGTAATTTTTAAAAATGATCTGAACTACTATAAGTCCACAAGCAATGGCTCAGACTTGGTGCTTTTTTTAAACCCTAAATCATAAAACAATGTACTAGTTTTTCTTTATTGGGAGCATTAAATCAATTTGGATTAAAATTTTAAATTATTTTAATTTGTTTAATGAATTAATTTTGTGACATTTTAATCTTCATCAAAAGTCTTTAGATTTCAACTTTTTAAACCAGATTTTAAAATGTGTCTTTTTACCAATAAAATTAATGAATATTCTTTTTCTCTGCCAATGGCCTTTCTGCAGCAATTAATTATTGGCCTATTGTTAATTTTATACATCTTTATAAAAATTTTTTTTAAAGATTTTATTTATTTATTCATGAGAGACACACAGAGGGAGAGAGGCATAGACAACAGGCAGAGGGAGAAGCAAGCTCCATGCAGGGAGCCCGATGTGGGACTTGATCCTGGGACTCCAGGATCACACCCTGGGCTAAAGGCGGCGCTAAACCGCTGAGCCACCCAGGCTGTCCCTAAATTTTTTTTATATGTATATTTTTTTATTGGAGTTTGATTTGCCAACATACAGTATAATACCCAGTGCTCATCCCATCATGTGCCACCTCAGTGCCCATCACCCAGTCACCCCATCCCCCCACCCACTTCCCCTTCCACCATCTCTTGATTGTTTCCCAGAGTTAGGAGTCTCTCACGTTTTGTCACCCTCTCTAATTTTTCCCACTCATTTTTTATCCTTTCCCCTATAAGGTGCTTTTGAAGTATTTCATCCCTCCCTACAAGGCAAAAGCTGCATGGAGAAAGAATGGGCTCTCTACCTCTGTTTAGGGATCAGGAGCTAGAGGGCGCCATTCCTGCTGGGCATGAGTGCCACGAGTAGGCATTCCAGGGGGATTGGCAGCCATAGTCACTGGTGAGCACACTAGAGGCCCGAGGGGGTGAAGCAGCTGGCACTAAAGAAATCCATGATGTCACATTGGCACTGCTGACAGATGTACTGCACCCATCCATTGTAGACGAGCCCATTCATATGCTAGATGAGCCCATTCAAGCCTGGTCCTTCACAACAGCATGGAGATAGGAGTGATCTATGGCCTGTCTTGTGGTAAGCGGTGACTGAAGGCAGATTGCCAAAGCCTGCCCAGAAAATCGAAGACCTCAGGGCTGACAAGCTGCTGGTTTGCATTGTGGTCAAACTGTTCCCATTGCTTACAGGAGCATCTGCCCAGGATATCATTGAAAGGTGGGTCTAATTCCATGTTATATTTGTCAGTGTAGTCATATGACATATATAATCTTCTGACCCCAGAACCTAGGCTATCTTCACTGACTGAATGTAATTTTATGTCAGTGGAAAAATGGCTCCTTCCAGAAGATCATGCTTGCCACATACAACCCAAGCTCTACCTATCCAACCTCTGTAGAATCATACATCTGATAGTCTACAGTAGCTCAAGACCTCTGAAGTATCAGAAAACAGTTTGGATGTTATATTCTTGAGCAGGATGGTAAAACTCAGCCAATCCAGAGTCTGTTAGCCATAGCTTTCTGTGCTCATGACCAGTCATGACATGAAGGAGCTTCACTTCCCATGAAGTATTGTCCTATGCTGTGACAATACTCCGGGGCCTTCAGGATCTCATACACGTAAACCAAGTATCATTGTCTGTTAACAGTGGTACAATTGCTTGAAGTCTGTGTTATTCATGTGTTCAAAAACTGAAGTGGGCTTCGTGATACAGAATCTTTCACAATGCCTGCCAGTGAGGTGATGTTGGGATCGCCTCATAAATTCTTCAAAATTTTTATTTCACACTTGATTTTCTTTGTCTTTATTGGGTTGAGAAGTTTAACAACCTTTTCATTATTTGTAATGTCAATGTTGGCATGGGTCCAACGTGTCAGACAGGATGGCCAACAAAGCTGGATTTGACATTTGGATATCTGGCAGCCCCCAGGTTCCAAAGCCTTGGTAGGCAAGACCTGGTTTCACATCTGTTTTCTTCACACTGCAGGGAAAGTGGCAGCATTGCTTCTGGAACCTTAGCTTTGAACCTCAGTTAAGTTAACTTCCTTCTATCCCCAAATCATTCTTTTTACTAGTAGACTTGTTTTTTGTTTTTTGTTGTTTTTTTGCTAAGATTTTATTTATTCACTTGAGAGAGAGAGAGAGAGAGAGAGAGAGAGAGAGAGAGCGCGCACAAGCTGGGGGAGTGGCAGTCAGAAGGAGAGGGAGAAGCAGTTTCTCCCTGAACTGGGAGCCCAATGTGGGGCTCAAGCCCTGGACCTGGAGATCATGACCTGAGCTGAAGGCAGACACTGAAGCATCTAAACCATTCAGGCACCCCGTGGTAGACCTGTTTTCAGAAAACTAATTCACATATAAGCAAACAAGCAAACAAATAACGTTTGTGAGAATTTATTTTCTCTCTTGTTAAATAATAATACCTGCATATAACCTTGATTTTGACTTCTGGGTTTCAAAGTCTAAAATATTTACTTCTGACTCTTTATTGAAACAGTTGTTTTAAATCCCTAGTGTAATACCTCTTGTAAGATGAGGCATTTTCTGTATATTTGTGAAAAATCACTGCATTTTTGCAGTGTTTGCAGTTAATATGCCTTGCACAATCAAAGTACCTTGAGTAGAAACCATATATATATATATAATTTTTTCCTTCCTCGGTGCAACCTGTTACTTTTTTGAGGGTCCAAATGGTTCATATGCACCAGGAATTGATATTATTAACTTATACTTGAAAGTATAATTAATAATTTTGGCTATGAAAGTACAAATAGTTTTAACAATGACTTCTACCTTGTAAAAGTCAGTGGTGGTTTTTGAGGCTCCTTTTGGACAAAATATCAATCCTTCCTTTGTTCTTTCCTGGAAGCCATTTGTTCCATGACAACTGCTCTGTTTCCCTCCTGCTTTTCTGACAGTATCTCCTCAGGCCTGTTTCTTAATTCTCCACCTTTATTAAATCTTCAAACTTTAAAGTTACTCCAGCCTTAGTCATTAACTCCTTTCCCCCTCCACAATCTCCTTTGTTTTTCTCAATCATTCCCAAAGGCTTCAGCTACTATTTGATAATTCTCAGGTAATTATCTCCTTTCTAGATTCTCCCTTACAGATCCAGACTACCCAGGAGCTTTTCCAGAGTTCCAGATACTTAGTAAGCCCCATGATCAGGAAGACACACACCGATCCTTCAACCTCGCATATCCACACTGAGCTTGTGATTGTTCACTTCCCAAACGGACTTCCTTCCTCATTCTTGTCTCAGTGGAAGGTCTCCTTAGACACTCGGTTGTGCAAATCACATACTTGGGCATTGCTCCCTCAGCCAGTCAAGGCCCATCACCTATAGCTCAAATCAGGTGTACCATTTCCACTGATGGTTATCTATGACCATGAAGTATGGTGACCAGTTGTCCTGGTGTACCCAGGACAGAGGAGGGTCCCAACACTTGGGCCTCTCAGCCTTAAAATCAGATGGTCTTGGGAGACTGGTCCCTATTTCCTTGAGATAGAGGGGTTTCTGGGGATGTAGTACTCTCAGTTGTGAAATTGGGAAAATCTAAGACAAACTGGGGTAAGTTGTTCACCTTAGTTTTTGGACTAAGTAGTTTAAGTTCTTGAATACCCCACCCCCCTCTTTCCTTTGTTCTCCCAGTTCCGTTCTATGACTGTGTCTTCCTGCTTGCTACCTCAGGGCCTTTATTTGTGCTCTTTTTGTTGCTCTTCTTTTTCTTGTAGATTGATTATCTCTTCCCAACCATCAGATTTGAGCTAAATATTATTTCCTCAGAGAAATTTCCCTGATATCCTAGACTAAGGCAGATGTCCCTGTGATATTCTTTCTAATTATTTGTGCACTTTTTAGAATAGTAATTAAGTTATTCAATGTGTGTGTCTCTCTGGCGGAGAACACTTGGAGAGGGGGCAACATGCACATGTGCTTCTTCAATCTGATACCCAGCGCTTGGCACGGTGCCTGCCACAAAGTAAGTATGCATGAGTTATATGTTGAATGAATGTCTTCTTTTACCATCCTATGATTATAATGTCTATTTCCACAGTCACAGTAGTTCCACAGCAAAATGCTCAGGTAGCCCTATTTTCTGTAACTTATGTATTTAATCAAATCATGTTGCAAATTCCTAGAATAATTGACCCCTCCCTTTGTTTGCATTACAATTCCCTTTCAGCCAATTAAACTGACTGAATGACACAATCCTCCTTTCCAAAGGTTAAATTCTAGGGAAAATGATGGGCACAACCATGTAACCATATGAGCTACTATCCATTAAGTAGCCTCTATTTGTATCCTGTGTATATTTCAAGAAGTCTGAATAATAGACCCACTCTATCACATATCACCAAATGAGTAATTTTATAAGGATACCATGGACTCATGAAGAAGAGGAATCACCCTGCAAGCCTCATAATGGGAACTGAAGGAACTACTCCAAGGGATGGCTCTTGATGTCATTTTTCCACCTCTTTTACCTCTCACTGTGGCCTCCAAAATGGATCTGTCTTGCTCCAGGATAATTCAGGCCCTTCTTAAACTCTGCATACCTCCCACAACAAAGCAAAACCCCAACCCAGGCCTGTAAGTCAGTTTCCTGTGCCTTAAGCACAACCTTGAGAGGTCTTGTTTCATTTCCTTTCCACATCCCTTCTTTTCAGGAAACTATATTTTTCCATCCATAATACATAAGCCCATAAGGAGTCTTAAGGCAGTAATTATATAATTAGAAAAGACAATAAGTATTTATCAAGGAAAGACAGATGAAAACTTGGGTTATTATTATTATTATTATTATTATTATTATTGGAAAAAAAAAACCAAGAGAAATTATACTAAAGTTTTGGTCAATAGGGGGCTAGTAACAATTCTCTCCCAAGGAGGCTGTCCCCTCATAAGCACAGAGTGTTTTACCACATGCTGCTCAACTGAACCCAGGCATAAGCCTGTGCAATGGGGCAGACACAGAGAGGTGGTTCTGTGGATGAATCCAGACTTTTTGTCATCAGTTGTGCCTCAGAGGTCTCAGCTGGAAAGAACTGGCTGCAGGTTCTCTGGACCTCACTGAGCTAATGGGGCAAAGAGAGGCAGAGGAGCCACCAAACATGCAAAAACTACAAAAATATGAGCAGAGCACAAGTCAGTATAGCACCTTCCAGGAAAGTCCCGCGCACAGAGAAACACACTGTCATGGGTCAACTGACATCACACTGCCACAGATTCTACTCTAGTTATCTCTGCTGCTTTCTCTGTTGACTAAAACTAGCCAGTCTTGGAAGAATCCTAGAGCCCAACACTATCAGGGATGGAAGAGAACCGACAAATCATCTGGCTCCTCTCCTTCATTCATTAAATAATAATAAAACTCAAGCTTAGAGGGATTTGTGCCACTTGCTAAAAGGAAAGTCGCTCAGTTACTTGAATATAATGAAAACAACAGTCCTTCCGGTTGCCAGCTAATTGAGATCCAATCTTCAATGCTCCTCAATAAGAAATTTCCCCTAACATATATGGATTTGTAGTCTAGAAAATCAACATGATCCATGGTGTCTGTTTTTTAAAACAAAAATCAGAGCAAAATGAGTTTTAAAATGAAGAGTTGATTAAAAATAGACAGCAGAAATAGCTGTAGTCATTACTCTGCTGTGAATGGCTTGGAAACTTAAAGTGATTTTTAATCATTTATTTCTTTCCCAAAAGTTTAATGTCCATCTTTAAATAAACAGCAGGATTTAATCAGTGGAGTTGGATGAGCAATTTCTCTCCTGAGAATTAGCACAGTATTGAAACTCATTGAGTTTCATAGTTTCCAAACACAGCCTGTTTCAGTGGCCCTTGTATTTCTAGATATTCCTCTAAGTAATTGTGGATAGCCATATGTTGGTCACAAGTCAGACTACTAAAGTCAGAAGTGAAATATATTGACATCCCATTAAAAGTATAGGGGAGCATATTGACCCCAGGAGATATGATATCACAGAACTCTGATCTTTTTACACAGCTGGTCTCCTGAAACTGTTTCATATGGGGCAGCCATTCAGGAGCCCACTGGGAGGTGAGCAACAAATCAAATTCATTTAGCATGGGAAGACAGTTTATATTAAGCACCCATTTTATGCAGGAATAGCTTTTCTTTCTTAAAGACTTCAAGGCTTTTTTAACAGTTCCAATCCTTATCATTGTCTCTCTCAACACTATGCCGGGCACAGAGCAAGGCCGTAATACATATGAACTATTTGATCAGAGACCTACAACTTAGTGTGTTTTAGACTTTACATACCTTCTCTTGTTCCATCTTTATATTAGTCCTGAGGTAGAACAGAAAAGGTGTTGTCATCACCATGTTATAAATGAAGATGTGCATGTAGAGAGATTGGGCATCTATGCTGAGGTTCAGAGATGCATGCATGCAGGGGTCCTAATCTCTCTGTATTATTGTCACAATATCAGTTAAAGGGAAATGGTAGGGGTCTCACTTTCTATTAATTGTGTGGGTGATTAGTGGGTAAAATGGTTAGCAGAAACTGAGAAAAGTGTCTATACTGCTTCATACTTCCTTTCTCAGAGACAAGAGTGTCTGCAGACTGCGGTGTCACCAGTGATGCTGGGCCATGTATCTCCTCGCTATTCTAGAAGCATCTATGCTAGCTTGGCTCAGAAGCCTTGGTGTCAGGGTTCTAGGTTCCCAGGTATCATATCAGGAAATGAAGACAGATATTCCAAACAAACAACTGGACTTCACGTCTCTAAAGATTTCTTTAGTTTCAACATCTTATGGCCTCCATACTTTTTTTCCTTCACACATGGCCTCAGACACCTGGATGTCACCTGCTTGTCTCCAGGGCTAAGAACAAGGTCTTTTGGCTTCAAGGTCAGTGCTATTTCAAAATACTTCAATTGGAATCCCTGGGTGGCCAAGCGGTTTGGCGCCTGCCTTTGGCCCAGGGCGCGATCCTGGAAACCTGGGATCGAATCCCACATCGGGCTCCCGGTGCATGGAGCCTGCTTCTCCCTCTGCCTATGTCTCTGCCTCTCTCTCTCTCTCTCTGTGACTATCATAAATAAATAAAAATTAAAAAAAAAACAAAAAAACAAAATCCTTCAATTAGTGTGCTGGAGTATAGTTTAGTAATTGAGTTTGAACCTAGATTTGAAGCACGCTCTGCCACTTACCAGTTGTGTGAATAGAGGCACGTTACTTATCTTCTCTAAAGCTTCCATTTTTTCATACTTAAAATATGAAATGAAGGTTGTTGAGAACATTAAATGAAAAATGTGAAATATGTTGTGCACATACAGAAAATTTATAAGTGGTAGCCATGATGGCTATTAATGCAATTGTTAATATTGCTATTCCTGACTTATGTTCAGCAGAAGAGGGAGCACATGCCTAAAATTCCCTGAAAACTTGCTGAACATAAATTTGATGGAAAGTTTGAAGTTCGCCCTCTTTAACAGAGTTGGACAAAAATCAATTAATCAACACTGTTCTCCCTCAGCCCCAATCAGTGCTGCCACAAGGGTGAAATAAGTTATAGGTGGAACTCAAGAGACAGAAAGAGAGAGAGAGACCCTAAAACCCAGTATAGTGTCTGGCACAGCTCAGCCCACCCCTCCAAATCAAATCTGCACACTTTTCCATCTTGTGTGTGTGGAGGCTGACTTCTTTGCATTGTATTAACCTAGCTTCCTTACTCACTGCAAACAAGTGAATGATGAGACAGCACCCATATCAGGCCCTGATAGGGAAAACTCAGGAAGATGACATCAGTAGGACCAGTATGGATGCTCATTTTCCATCCTTTCTTGAGCAATACTCGGAAGTCTAACAGGGTTGGATGTTGTAATAAAACCTTGGGTTGTGGCATTTTTAGCTGCATGATTAGGGAAGCACAGATCTGTTCAGATGCACAATGTGCCGAACACTTTGACTCTGGTGTTTGCCTTTCAGCTGAGTGTTTGCATGTGTTAGAGGAGCACCAGCTTTGGGAGCCCAAGCCATGAGGTTATCCAGGAAATGTGGCCTTAAGCACTGGGCTCTAGCAGCTTTCCATGGAACTAGAAGGTGACCTGCTATATTGCTTAGAGATCAGTCTGCATGGATCACTCTTGGACAAATTACCTTTACCTTTTACTTGTCAATTTTTGGTTGTGTTTGTACCAGTGAGAGACTGCAGAGGGGACAGACAGAGAGGAGGGGGCATATTGTCCCACCTCTCTGGGGCATTTTGAGTCTGGCCATGGCCTGCCTTCTTGCACTCAGCTCTCCCATGGCGACAACCTGTGGCATCTCAGCCCTTTCTCTTGCCCCTTAGGACCTACAGCTGTTGAGAGTTCTGGTGACTTTCACCACCTTCTTCTTAGGCTCCTCTGAACCCACATTGTAGGCACTGATCCTGACACTGAACTTCTTGTATTTGCTCATGAGAGTGACCATCTGTTTCCTGCTACAACCTTTCCTGGCACACCATGGAAAAATGTCTTATTTATTTAAGATGTGAACATTGCTCGTTTTAGTCACTTGGATGGGTCTCTCACATATGGGTCTCTCTAAACCATCACAATTTCTCAATATTTTCAAATGCATCTTTTACTCTAAAGAGAAAAATATAAGAAGGAAGGTGAACTTATGTTACAAAGACAAATGACTAAAAATGCTTTCCTTTGTCCTATTTCACTATCTTACAAGTGATTGAAAAAAACAAGTGTTATTGGAATTCCATAGCTTGCTGTGTAATCAAAGCAAATGTAGAAATAGGAAAGTTCCGTTATTAGAGAAAAATTTCTCAAATGGTTCTGCTGCTCAAAATGACTCATTTAGACATGTCACAGTTCTTTGTTTTTGTACCACACTCTAAGCAAGTACAAATAAAAATAGCCAAGGAGGAAGCTTACGTATAAGCTCTGGTACTAGGGTTTTTCCATGGGAAATTGATTTATTCTTCACAAGTCTATAAATTCAATTTATCCCCATGACTTCCTGTATTGATACAAATGTCATGGATCCAGGGAAAGCTTAAGCAGAGATGTCTGGAAAACATTTCCCATTTTTCTTTCTCAATTAGATGACCTAAAATTGCATTACAGACTACTCTGCTCTGAAAGACCATAAATATATCTAATACCCACTGTCTGGAGAAATATAAAATTGTGCAGGCATCTGCCCTCTCGACCCTGGCTTGTAATTTTCTCACGTCTTCCAGTGAAGCCAGTTTTCCTCATAGTCGTTGTTAGCAAAGAGCTGAAGAGACTGCCCCTGGCTGCCTATTTTTATTTTACATTGCTGAAGAAGTGGTTGATTTTCTTATGTACACTCATATATAAATAATAAAGTTTTAACTTGGTTCACCAAGCTTATGATAACTGGGTTTTAAAGCTGATTTTGGAAAAATCATTTATCACTCATTCATTCAATTCATTGTTAGGAACTTTCTGTGAACATACTAGCCCTTCTTAACATGACTGCAGAGGAAATTAAAGAAGACAAAGTAAAAATGTATAATTCATCTCTGAACATTTGAGAATGTGCCAAATACTGTGGTTTGTGCTGTGTTGGGAAATGAGTGACACAAAAAGAATTAAAAGCTGTATCTCCATCTGGAGGGGTGTGGTATCCTATTGGTGAATGAAGGGGTAGAATCAATAAAATGCTACTAATCAAAATTCTGGCTTTATTCCAGTGAACACATGAAAAATTTTTCAGTGAACTTGTTATTTAAAATTTTGTTACTTTCCCACTGTCAGTTGGAACAATTGCTTATTCAGCACCCTGGACAGAAGGCTAGTTTTAGTCCGTATTTTTATGTGTTGGTCATCTTCAGCCTGTCAGAAGACTCTAGCTGGCCTAACAGAAGCTTGTTCCCAGTAGAACTGCTAGCACATTTTGATGAGTACATCACCTCTCATTGGTGTTTACTGGGGGGAGTAGTCTACAAGGGTCTTTGAAAGTAGACAGGAGAACACACATCTAAGAGCACAGGTTCTAGAAACAGATATCCTGAGTGTAAAAGCTGCTTTTGACAAGTGACTTAAATTTTCTGGGATTCAGTTTCTGTGTAGGAAAAGTGTAAATAATAACAGGACCTATGCTAGAGCTTGTAAAGCATTTAATATGACCATGAAAAATAATCACCGAGTATCAGCTATTAACTATTGTTATCAGTACTTTCCGAGGCTGTAGGACCCTAAAGACTGGTCTAGTCTAAACAGGTGACTGGTAAACTGACAAATTACCTGAAAAAGCACATTGGTGCTATTAATTTTTTCATTTTATATACATTGAAATATTTCTAGAAAGTACTTTGAATACTTAGTCTTATTTAAGATAAAAATATACTTATCTTTGTATAATGAAAAAGAAAATTATAATATTCTGCTCAGTGAGTCAGTACAGAGAAAAAAACTAGAGAGACAGTAATCTAGAACGGGAGCCTCTAAAGAAATGCTCATGGGACCTGACATAAAGTGGCTTAGGCAGGGGGGTGATGAGGGCTCTAGTCATGCCCTATAACATGATGTCCATGAGGGAATGACAAATAAAAATTGAGAAAAATCAATACTGTCCCTTAGTAGTTACTCCTAAAATACATTATTTTCAGTGAACTCTTATTTGATTAAAGATTAATAATTTTAACTCTATTTTTTAAAAAAAAATCTTATTTATTTTTTTTGGGAGAGAGAGAACACAAGCAGAAGGAGAAGCAGACTCTCCACTGAGCAGGGAGCCTGAAGTGGGGCTCAATCCCAGGACCCTGGGATCATGACCTGAGCTGAAGGCAGATGCTTAACTAACTTCACCTGAGCTGAAGGCAGACGCCCCTAACTAGATATTTTCAATAAAATAAAATGCCAATGCTTCCCATTCATTCATCCAAAAAATGTACTAAGAACATACATGAGGCACAGTGGATGCAAAAATTAATAAACTGTGTCTTCCATGACCTTGCAATGCAGGAAGGAGAGACATCACATGGATATGTAGGTCAAAGGTTGGTCTCCAGTGAGGAGCTTTAGAGGAATGTGCAATATATTAATGTATAACTAGAAAATAAAAATAATTTAAATAAATTATGTAAATTACTCAAAATATGTTTTGACACTGGTATTTTCATTTGGTTCATACGTCCAGCTGTTGCATGTTATGGGATTTATAACACATCCTCTGTGCTATGTATCGATGTATTGTACCATGTATGCTTGTAATATGTATGTGCCTAATAAAGCATTTTTGTGCCTTCTGTTGCCTACCTTTGGCTGAATTAACCTTCACAACATGGATGAGGCTTAGAGTAGCTTCCTGCAAGAAAGCTGCAGCCTGAGGATAGTACCAAAACTTCCAGGAAAGCTGCAAAAGGAAAGAGAGAGTGGTAACACCACCCCACCCCTATTCCTAGTGGAATATTTCATCAGCCTCAATATAGATAAAAACTGTGACAATCTAGAAACTTCTTCAAGAATTAGATTGAAAGGAATTCTAAATAACCAGAAAGACTGTTTGATATGTATATTTATATCCAATATTATTGTCAGTGAATCTCATCCCAAGTGTGTATTCGGTCTTGAGATTTTCATGAATGATAGTAGTGTAGATTTACTATTTATAAATATACTACGTTGATAATGTGTGTTCCAAATTTCTTAATGATAGAGGCATGTGATCAACAGTTTGGAGACTTCTGGATTTATGTGTTATAATTCCAGGAGAGCAGCAAGGGGACATAGGCTTTATTTTCAATATTCTTTTAATCTGCCTTTTCTAAAAAATATTTTCACCATTTTATTTTATGTTAGTTTATTTTTAATTCAAGTATAGTTGACATACAATGTTATAGTAGTTTCATATGTACTATATAGTGATTTGACAATTCTATACATTACTTGGTGCTCACCGTGATGAGAATTGACACCATCTGACACCATACAGCAATATTATAGTATTATTGACCATCTTCCCTATGCTGTACTTTTCATTCCCACGACTTATCAATTTTGTAACTGAATGTTTGTATTTCTTAATCTCCTTCACCTGTTTTGCCCATCCCTCCATCCTCTGAAGAGATATTATTCTAAAGAACGCATCCAGATGGCAAACAGACACATGAAAATATGCTCAACATCACTTATCATCAGGGAAATGCAAATAAAAACCACAGTGAGATAGCACTTCACACCCATTGGAATGGCTAGTATAAAAAAGAGGAAATAACAAGTGTTGGCAAGGATGTGGAGTAAAGGAAACCCTTGTTCACTGTTGGTAGGAATCAAACTGATGCAGCCACTATGGAAAGCAGTATGGAAGATCCTCAAAATATTAAAAATAACTATTATATGATCCAACAATTCCACTTCTGGGTATGGATCCAAGGAAAATGAAAACACTAATTCTAAAATATATGTGCACCCCTATGTTTATTGCAGCATTATTTACAATAGCCAAGATCTGGAAGCATCCTAGTGGTCTATCAATGGATGAATGGATAAAGAAGATGGTGCATATATCTATATTAATAATATATATTATGTACGTAGGCAATATGTTATATATAATGGAATATTACTCAGTCTTCATTAGGTAGTTTTAAACAGCTTTACCCTCCTTATATACCTCATTCCATTTGTACACTGAGAGGTTTTCTTTGTGGTAGATGTGGAAGGACTATTCCAAAGCATCCCATCCAGGTGTGGAGATGCATTTTACTTCTTAGAGATGATACATTACTATTAATTGTGGTGTATTGCTCATTGTACAGTTGACACTGCTATTGTCAAAAGATTTAAAAAGTACTGCCCTTGAAAAATAGAAGTTTTCAGATTTTATATTCTATTTTTTGTATTTAGACCTTACTGTTAATGTAGAAATGTACTGTAATGTACTGTTAATGTAGAAATTCTAAAGATACTTGGAAAATGCATTTTGAAATTTCTGAATAAAAGTATCTTTTTAAATATAAATGATTTAATTAAATTTTGGTACACTTGTTTTTGAGAGCTTGTGTCTCTTTTTTTTTTTTTTTGGTTTGGTAATAGCACAGGGACACTCTTGTCTTTTTGTTTTGATAGCATTTGTCATTCTCAAAGCATTTTATGCACAGCATCTTGCTTGGCCTCATAGCTGAACAGAGGAAGGTACAGGGCTCTGAAATGAGGTTGACTGGGTTGCCAGTTCTGGTTCTTACCAGTGGGAACCCAGTCTGTGAGCAGCAACCAACTCCCAGGCTCACTTCCCTCATCCATCAACAGTGATGACCAGTCCTACTCCAGGAAAGCTTCAAGGATCATATCTATGAATTACCACTCATTAGAAATTATTTAAGGAGTGTTATCTCTTCTTCTCCATGCAACCTGGCTGGGCTGGTGTGCATGAAGAGGGCCTGTCTGCCCAGACAGTGTAAGAGGCTAAGCCACAGGTAGTTTAAAAATGACTTAGGACTAATAGAAGCCAAAGACATTGAAAATATCTGCATGATGTATTTATTTTAATCTTCCCCTCCCCACTTTGAATAGAGTGCATGCTTATTGTATAAAATATGGAAATTAGAGAAAATGTTAAAGAGTAAAAATCACCCACTACCCAAAGGCTTTCACTATTAACATTGTAGTGTTTGATCACACTGTGCATAAATATGTTCTGCCATTTTGTTGAATATTATAACATAAAAGTAGTCAATTTTGAAGTCTTGATAAATATTAATTTTCCAACTGTATTATTTAACCTGCATTTATCATGCAGACAAACCATTTTAAATACTGGTGGAATGTCCTTTTTTTTTTTTTTGTCTAAGTTTTTCTCATGTATTCTTTTAAAAAGATTTCCCAGAAATGGAATTACTAGGTCAAAGGATATGGATATCAGCCACAGAATTTCAAGCTTACTTATGATAATTTGGAAGTGGCCTCTTTGGTTTCAAATACCAGCATTTCAAGGAAGATATGAAACTATAATTTAGTATTTTAACTGGGTTTATCATTTTTTAATCATTTGTGCACAAATAATTTTAATCATCCTTAGGGACAGCATTTTTTTTTCCTGTTCATTTTAACCAACTCTTTAAAAACAATTAAATGTACAAGTAATCAGCATCCAGGAACAAAATTACTTTACTCTGATTTTCAATAGCTGAGTAGGTATCCTATATATACAGAAGGGGAACATGTTAGCTGAAACTTACTAAATTTTGTGAGTAACCAACCTATAGTAGTTACTTTGTTATATTAAATACTTCTCAGGGGTGCCTGGCTGGCTCTGTGGGTAGAGTGTGTGACTTGATTTTGTGGTTATAGGGTCAAGCCCCATGCTGGGTGTAGAGTTGTTTAAAATATATTTCTCTACACACTCTGTGTCAGTAAATCATTTGTGAATTGAGTACAGCATAAGGCACAATTTGCAAGTGCCTTTGCATTAGAAATAATATCGACAAGTGAAAAAATGGTTTTGTTTTAGCAGGAGTATTACTGAAATGGGCATTGAGGTTAATTCAAAATAGGAGTCAGGATTCTATATTCAGTTAGTGTGGAGTGGGGTCTGAAAACAGACTTCAGGACTGTGTGTCATTGCTAAGTAAATATGCATTGTTGTTCTCAAATCTAGCTTTCCCACCTATTCGAGAGTGACAAGATCTAAATGCTAAAAAGTTGGATGTAGAAAGCTCTGTTCTGAGGCATTAGGTACATTTTTTCTTTTTTTAAAAGATTTTATTTATTTATTCATGAGGGACACAGAGAGTGAGAGGCAGAGATATAGGTAGAGAGAGAAGCAGGCTCCATACAGGGAGCCCGATGTGGGACTCGATCTTGGGACTCCAGGATCACACCCTGGGCTGAAGGCAGACGCTCAACCACTGAGCCACCCAGGCGTCCCACATTTTTTCAATCTTCAAAACAGTCATATGATAAGGAAATGTTTTCATCCTCGCCCCACTTAACATGGGGAAACAAACAGAGCCCTCCAGGGCTCCTGCAGGGCTGTAGCTGGGGAGGTTAGGACTAGACGGGCCATCCTGCCTCGCCCTCTGCTCCTCATGTTTAATTCTGCTCACCAGCTGCATGTTACTTACCCCATCAGAGCTTCCCTTTGCTCATTATAAAATGGAAGTGATAATAGATGTTCTGGGGATGTTGGCTATTTGGAAGTAGAAGTGAAAAAGCTATGTGCTCCAGTGTGCTATAAAAGGTTAGTATCGTTGCCTAACTTTCTAATTAGTAAAATTAATAATAAACCTGTTTTATAACACCAATTTCTTTTCTCCAGTAACTAATACAATGTGGTCTGTTAAAGAGCTGCCCTCTTGCTTCTTTTGATTTTGTCAACTTTCCCTGAGTGTGTTCAATGGTGTATGATAGCCAGATATGAGCTGTGGAGCTAGATGGAGTTTGGGAGATGCTAAGTCCAGTGAAAATCTTCAAATTACACAAGAAGTAGGAAACGCACAGCAGTTAAGTTCACTCAGTCATCATGGGTGACTAGAGAAGTACAGGGACATATGTACAACTGCTTGCAGACAACCATATGCTCCCAGCCTCACTCCAACTTTACTTCGTGGAATTAGTTGTTCCTTAGGCCTGGTCCCATTGTTTACTTTTGGGCCTGTTTCCTAGGTCTTTACTGATTTTAGAAAGTTCTACATCCTGGGAAATCCTTCTTAGCAGGCCAAATGGGACTGTTGGTCACTGTGAGACATGGCGCTTTGGCTTCAGTCTCCTTTCTGGGAGCTTCTCTGGTGGAGCTAGACTTTATTAGCTGCGGAAAGTGGATGAGTAATGTAAGAAAAGCAAAAGTCAAACAGAAGTTGTGTACAGACTTGTTATAAAATAGATGCCAGTCCAGTGTCTAAGAGTCACAGTGTTATTCTTTTCTCTGACAATCTAACTACAGAACAATTACAGGCAGGATTTTACCAAACTCTGCTATCGGGTGTAATCTTAACTAAACCATCCCATGATTAAAGATAGACCACAAGTAATTTCCATCCACACCATACAGCCAAATCCCAAAGTTATCTACCAACTGAATTCATAAGGCACTTGTTGTGAAGAAAACCCACATGTATGGTATCCTGTGGTACCTCAGACCTCCAGTGTGCTAGGGTGGCTTTCCATCCCTAAACCAGATTATTCCAGAAAGACAGTTTCCAACCTGACCTCTACAGCTATAGCTATAAATATCAGGGCTTCCTTCCTACACACTGATATTAATGAAACTACAGACAGCCTTCCTTAGAAGCTCCGGGGAAGTCAAGATAAACAAGAAGAGCTGCACTTTAATAATAATTGTACCTACCTATTGGGCTCTGACAATCCCCATGCTTTCATAAACCGATGGAATTACTCTTAATCCAGTTTTTCTTTAAAAAAAAAAAGTTAGATGACATACAAAGTTAGACCAAATCAAGCAAAAAATTTCTAAAGACTTAATGTTGAGAATCCTTTTGGAAAACACATGGATCCTGTAAGCACAACCTCATTTTGGGGGGATTTTCATACCATAGAGAGGCTCAATTAGGCTGTAGATGGTCCTTCTTGTTTTTAGAAGTAAGATGCTGTTTCAGATCAACCTCAGTGCACGGGGGGAGACTTTGCCAAGTTTCTGAAAAACAATTTATGGAGCTCTGGAATGATTTTCTCTTGTTATAATCACATTCTCTAAATTCTGAGGCCAATTTAACTGGTATAGGAAATGTGATAGGTTGTGCCTGAGACCACTGTGGGTTTTAATCAGGTGGATGTAGCATCTGGAGCCAGCTTCTGGGTGAAGCAGTTGCATCTCCAAGCCCTACCACCCTGTCCCTACCAGCCAGGCTTCCTGGACTCACTGGTGCTGAGATCACCCAATGCAGATGCTCTCTTTGAAAACCCGCCTATTCTGTTTTTGACAGACTTCAGGTTCACAGATCTCATTGAGTAGCTTCTAACATTTCCTAGCAAGTCCTGAACTGGGAGTGAATCGCCTTCTACCTCCCCAAACTTTGGCCTGCAAAACCCTTGCTAACTAACACAACACTCACAATGGCTGGCCTCTGAATGCTTTGGCATGGTGCTCTGCAGAGTGACAGGTGCCCTATCTGATCCAGCAGCAAGCACTCAGTTGCCATCCTGGCTCCCTGGAAGCCCTCGTTAATTTCCCTGGTGTCAATAGCTTATTGCTGGGGATGTGGCTGTTCCTGAATCTTTGGTGCTAGACATCCAGAGCCTATAAAGAGGAACAACAGGAAGATGTGAGGGTAGGTTTCTAACATTGTAGAGAAGACCAGAGGACAAAGATTTACATGATCACCGTGTGTAAAAGGAATATAATAGCAAGAATCCTTTGCAACCTCTTTCTCTTCAGTCAGCCATACTCAGAGTCAGCCCTTTCACGAATTGACCCCAGCGAGGCTCTCTCTCTTCATCAGATTCCAAGGAGAAGGCATAAGCATTGGCATTGCTAAGTCAGCTTGGAGGGGTGGGAGGACACACTTGTTTTTCTCACATCCCAATGGTTAAAAAAAAGGAGCCAGAGAAGACAAGATGGAACAATGAAAAGCACATGGCATTTGTTGGAATATTTGTTTACTGCTAATTTGTGGTTCAATTGGGTTTTTGATAGACTTTTTTTTAACTATCACAAAAATGCATTATGATAGAAAATAGACATCAGCAACAGCTGCCACAAAGTACCTGCAGTTTGGGGTAACTCAGCCAGACCTTATCTTGCAGTCATTAACCTCCTAGGACCTTCTCATCTCCTGTGGGAACCTGTCAACTTTCTGATCATGTCCAGCTTGTGCAGCATGAATTTCTTCCACATATGTGTTTCTAAATCTCCTTTGATCTTTTAATATGTCTGCTGTGGTTGATTGTGGCTTCTTTCTTGTTAATTTTACATTTGAAAAAACGTCGAAAAGCCCAATCTCTTTTCCCCTTTCCTGTCTCCTTGGCCCTATTCCTTTAACATTCCTTCTCTTCTCTCTTTCTCCCACTTGTGTTTGTATATCATCTAGTTTAGAATATCAGGTGAGGGTTTGAATGGAGTAGCCCTGTCCTAGTGCATAGTGAAGGACCAGGACAACAAATACAAGTACCTGCATACCTGCATCTTGTGCCTTCCTTACCCTCACACCTACCACAGTGATCCCCATCCCAAAGATTCTACTCCTACCACTCCATGTCCCAAGCACAAAGTTTCCTGCAGGGATGGCAAGGGAGGGAGGCAATGGCTCAGAGTGGCTGTTACGCTCAGGCGTGAAGGATTCTGCCTTTTTCATGCTATTCTATAAACCTTGTTAAGGGCCACACAAATTGCCATGAGGATTTTTAGTCTGAAAGTTTGACTAGAGGTTTAAGTCTAAAAGTTTGGCTAAGAATCTGCTGCATGTCTACGGCTGTTTCCAAGTACTGGAGCCTCAGAGATTTGAGGGACTTCTACAAAGTTATGGGATAAGACTAGTTAGAGATTAAGCTGCACTGTAGGTCTGCTAAAATATGATTGGTAAAGGCTTACTGGGGTTTTCCATTTCTGGTGTTCTAGAAAAAGATATTTTCATGGCTTAAAATGACATAGAAAATTCTGGGCAGCGTGAATCCAGAGCTTCCCCTTTCTTCCAACTGCCCGCTCATGCCATTCTCTCTAGAGGAAATGTCCAGGTGATCCTGTAGGTTCTCCTTCCACATTCTGAGACTTCTGTAGCATTCCAGGGCCCACTGGGAAACATTCTGAAGTACCTGCCACCTGCTATGTCCCAAGGTGTAGGAAGACACCAAGAGACAGGTAATTACCTCTCCTGGCTGCCTTATATCCCACACCTTCGGGGACATTTAGGGTAGTCAAAGGTGGAGAAGAGGCTAAGTATGGACTCAGTTTCCCTAGGAGTAAGGACAAGCTGATTTGCCTCTTCAGGGAAGATTCAGATAGTAACTACCCCTTAGGTCTGGGCTGCCCTGGGTCTTTGCTCTGATACCTCTAAATCTAGAAACCTGGCCTTCCCACCTGGTGCCTGCTTCCCAGTCCTTTGGACTAACCTGTAATTGCACTGGGGGCTTGTCTTTGGGTTTCCTTAAGAAGTTTTCTTCTTAAACTTTCCTCATCTCTTTAAGCTCCTTCTGGACTTTCACCTGCTTGGGATTGCTACACTGGACTCAGATTTTCTGACATACTTGAAGTATTGGGGCATTCTGGTCACTCCACTGGATGCCTTCCCCTATGTGCAGAGTCCTGAAAATTCTTGATGTTGCTGAGGATCCATTTTACAAACTCTGAAACTGAATGGGTATCCCTCATACCAGCTCTGGATGACCGTTTTTGGGAATAGATGGCTTGACTACTCTCTGTGTGGCCTGAGACATTTTAAATAGTGCTTCAGGTTTCTGAGAGAAGTCATTTCCTATCTGTTTGACTAAGTTCTACTTGAATTTCCAAATTTAGTGGAAAAAGCATTTGATTTTAACTAATAAGTACGATGTAAGTTTTTCAAAGTTCCCTATTGTCAAAGGGATTGAAGAAATTTTCTTCTTCATTTGCTGAGAATTTTTATGGTGAAAGGATATTGAATGATGTCAAATGCTTTATCTTTATGATCTGAAAAGGTCATATGATTTTTCTTCTCTATTCTCTTTGCCTGATAAGCTTGGTCACAATATTACATTCAATTTTTTTTCAAAGATTTTATTTATCTGAGAGACAGAGTGTGCATGAGCAGAGAGGAGGGGCAGAGTGAGAAGGAAAGGGACAAGCAGACTCCCCTCACTCCCCTCTGAGCATAGAGCCCAGTGCAGGGCTTGATCCCAAGACCCTAACCATGACCTGAGCTGAAGCTAGATGCTTAACTGACTAAGCCACCCACACACCCTTGCACATTGATTATTTTTTGATGGGTTTGATTTTCCAGTACTTTGTTGAATATTTTTTGTCTGTGTTTATTAGGGTTACTGATCATAATTTTCTCTTGTTATAATGACATCATGTGGTTTTGGTATCAGGTTGTGGCTTCAGAATATTTGTTGGGTAGTGATACCTCTTCCTCCATGATCTGAAAGTCTTTGTGTGAGACTGGTAGTATTTTTCCCTTAAATGCTTGATAAAATCTACTAGTGACACCATCTCAGCCTGGAGCTTTCTTCATTGGAATGTTGTTAGTTGCTCACTAGATTTCCTTAACAGATAATGCTGTTAAGGTTTCTATTTCTTTTTTCTGTCAGTTTTGATTCATTGTGTCAAAGAATTTATAAATTTTATATAAGTTTTAAAGCTTATTGTCATAAAGCATTCATAATATCCGCTTGTTTTTTGTTTAATATCTTTGTTTTTTTTTTTTTTTTTTTTTTAAAGATTTTATTTATTTATTCATGATAGTCACAGAGAGAGAGAGGCAGAGAGACACAGGCAGAGGGAGAAGCAGGCTCCATGCACTGGGAGCCCGACGTGGGATTCGATCCCGGGTCTCCAGGATCGCGCCCTGGGCCAAAGGCAGGCGCTAAACCGCTGCGCCACCCAGGGATCCCTGTTTAATATCTTTGTGATCTCTGTGATGTCTCTCTTTTTTAATTCTGATAGTAATAATTTGTGTCTCTTTTTCTCTTTTTCTTGGTCAGTTTTTCTAGAGGTTTACCAATGTTACTGATCTTTTTGAAGGACAGAAACAACCAATATTTTTATTTCATTTATTTTCTTTTGTTTATCCACATTCTATTGGATTGATTTTTATTCAGTTTTAGTGTTGCCTGTCTTTTGCTGTTTGGGGCTTAATTTCTCTTCTTTCCTTAATTTACTAAGGTAGACTTACAAACTGATTTAAAATTCTTCTTCTTTTTTATTATATTCATTTAAAGCCATAAATTTATATTTAAACACTTCTTTTGCTATATCCCACAAATACTAATATTTCCATTATCATGGAAATGGATATTTCCATTATAATTCAATTTAAAATACTTTCTAATTTACATATATTTTTTCTTTGACTTGTGGATTATTTAAAAATTTGTTGCTTGATTTCTAACTGGGGCTTTCGAGAGCTCTTTTTAATTTAATTCAGCTATGGTGACAGTACAGACTCTGTACCATTTTAGTCCTTTGAGATTTATTGGCATTTTGTTTAATAATAGACATTTATATTTTTTAAAAGATTCCAGATGATTCTTATATACAATAAGGGTTGAGAACAATTGGGCCAGTTTATATTAGGGAGTCTTTCTTCATTTAGTAATCTAGGATTTCCTCCCTTCCCCCTCCTTTTTTTTTTTTTTTTTTTTTTTTGTTGTTAGAAAGAAGATTTAAATAATGGTTTTTTAGACAGAAGTGGTTTAAGAAACCTAACCCA
Organism: Canis lupus baileyi; assembly: GCF_048164855.1. Lineage (NCBI taxonomy): Eukaryota > Metazoa > Chordata > Mammalia > Carnivora > Canidae > Canis > Canis lupus. The sequence continues at coordinate 38,537,529 of NC_132848.1, forward strand.
ATGGCAGGTGAGCTTTGCCCTTTTGACACCTGTTTTGCCAGGAGCCCACTAACAGTGTATCAGCTGTCCCTCAGAGGAGGCATAGAGTTATTTGTTCCAGGCTTACATGACAGGCTCCGGTTATCTTGATTCATATCTTTTACTGTGCTGACTTATTTCCAAGATGCTTTCAAACAAGAGACAGAAGCAGACTTCACTAATAATAATAATAAAAAAAAGCTATTAAGCTTTTCTACATTGCAGACATGTGGCTTGTGCTTTTAATAAAAGAGGAGAACTTAATGAGCTTGATTCATTTAGTAGCCTCACCGGGTGACAGATCATCTGCAGAATATATTAATTGGGTGTATCAAAGAGTAAAGGAATGAATATTGATATTATTAAAGACCTTGTATCAAAATAACTTCCACTGCCAAGTCATAAAAATATGACACTGGAAGGAGATGATATGTACATAGATCAAATCCATCTCAGGTGCTTGTAATGTGCAGTTCCTTTTTGCTTGCATTATTTGGAAGTTAACTCTGCTAAAGCATCTATTTTGGCAGGAAAGTCATTGACAGTCCCAGTGTAGTCCTCTCTTTGACAGAGAATGTGGGGAGAAACATCTCACCAGAGCTTCTGAATTAGTGTGAGAAGACCTCTTAGGTCCTGTTCAGTGGGAGACTTTGTGATTCCTAAAATGATCCTTGAGTTATTTTCATGGTTCTGCTTTGTTTGTGCAGGATTCTCAATGGTTGGGCTCTTTGTCTTTCCCTTACCTGTCCTGATTCTCCAATGAACCCATTTCATTACCTGCCTACATGTACAGGCTGCAGAAGTTGGGAAAGTTGATAGCTAACAGATGTGTTAGTTGAAAGGAACTGTTTTCCTTTTCTTGTTCCAGCCATAGTTCAACATTTTATTTTTAATTTGAACACAAACATTGCAAAGTAGATATTATGATATATACTTTCACAGATAAGGAAACAGGAAACCAAGGCTTAAGAAAATTAAAGATCATCTGCAAAGTTTATCTGATTCTCACGTCTGTATTTTTTCCACATTGCTCTTAAAGTAATACATATGACTCTCAGGAATTCTCTTAGTGGCCATGAAGGACCATTCATCTGAAGGTTCTCTCTAGCAGTCTTTACATTTTGTACCACCCTGGATTTCTTTTAAGGCTTTACTTATTTGACAGAGAGAGAGAGAGAGAGAGAGAGAGAGAGAGAGAGAGAGAGAAAGTGCACAAGCAGAGAAAGCAGCAGAGGGCAAGGGAGAAGCAGGCTGTCTGCTGAGCAGGGAGCCCAATGTGAGTCTCCAGCCCAGGACCCCAGGATCATGATCTGACCTGAAGGCAGACTCCAGGATCATATACTGACCTGAAGGCAGATGCTTAACTGACTGAGCCATCCAGGTGCCTCTGTATCATCATGAATTTTAAATTCTAGGTTGAGGACTGGAATTCATAGAGATTGAGAGGTAGTGAAGTTGTATACACATACATAATATATATGTTGTAATACACAACATGTGTTATATAATATATATGTTTTATATGTTTATATACATAACTATGTTATATATAGTATGTATATTATGTTAATATATACAAATGATGAGAGGAAGATTTATATAATCTAATAACTGTATTCTTGAAGAAATACAATTTTTAAAAATTGAGTTTTTAACAATTATTTTTATTTTACCTGGGGCAAATTTTAAGTGGTTTGTTATAGAAAAGTCTGTTGATTCAGGAATGATAGAATTGGTAGAAATGATAGAAATATCTAATATCTGTTGATTCAGGGATGATATTTCAAATAAAGAATGGCATCTCTAGTCTCAAACAAAATACAATGAAAACCAAAACAAACAAAAATATTTTAGTGGCTGAAAATGGTTTAATGGGTTATGTTCCTTGACAACATTTTCAGATGGGGAATTTCAGTAACTTCAAATAAAGCAGAGATTTCAGATGACCAGACAAAGCCTGCAAGGGAGATCTATTTGGACAAAGATAGGCTTGGGCACAAGACACTTTGAAATGACCACGTTATGGGCAGCCTGAGAAGAAGAGCAAACCAAGCCCAAATAGGACAGGCCCGGGGACCTGAACTGGGCTACAGCTGTATTTGGTAAAGTGTGATTCAGGGTCAAGTCTATTTCAGATGATAAATGATGTGGTGGAATGGAAAGAAGTGCATTTCAGGGCAAGAAAGACCCTACCATGTCACATGATGGAGATACTAGCACTTCCCCATAGCAGAAAATAGTCCCAGGGCATCAAGCAGGCCACTGGAACCTGTTTTCAGTCTTTAGGACATTGGGGCTGAAGCTGAGCCTGATAATACCTCCTGTGATGGCCAAGAGTGGCCATAAAGTGGGGTGGGCTGCAGTGAGATTGATTCACAAACCCAGATTACCTTCCCCTTGGATACAGAAATTGACTGCTAAGCTTGGCTACTCCCTGGCTACCCAGGGTCCATTCCATTGGACTAAATGAATAGAAGGTGAAGATGAATTCCCATATCTCACATAACCATTTAAATTTTGTGTGTAACCATGCCAGGTGAATACTTCAGTTTCTTCTAAAGGTTTCTTTGTTTACTGGCTCTAATTTGTTTATTTATTTGGTCTGATTTTGGTAGTGATTGATGTGTTCATTGTTCTCTACAAGGATTTCTCATGTAATTTTTCCAAGGGCAAGGATTTGTCAGAATATCCCTTATTTATTTTATATATGGTGATAAACAGGTGCTTAAAACAGTTTTTGAATAATAGGTCATCTTCCTTCAGGGTGGGACATTGGATAATAAATACTGGAGGGAGTCTGCTATAGTTAACAGGGTCTATAAACAGTTTTCCATGATCATCTACAGTCTGTCATGGTTAATGCATGCTTTTAGATATCACCTTGCTCTAGGACAGTGGCTCTCATATTTAGTGTACATGCCATTACCTAGAGATATTAAAACTCACATTTCTGGCCGCTCATCCAGAATTTCTGGTTCAGTTTCTGGAATAGGGCATATCTAATAAATTCCACAGAAGTGCCGATACTGCTGGTCAGGAGACCCACTTTGAGAACCATTGCTTTAGGGAGTAAGCTCAGCATATGAGATAACAGGAAGTTGAGATTGGCTAGCAAATGATTGAAAAACTGACATGGAAACTTCTTGGGCTTCTTTTCTTAAGAAATTATGTATTCATTATTAAGTTCTTATAATTAAGGTATGTAATTGTTCCATATGAAATGGATGGCTTGCCCTTTAGTAACTGATAAGGATGGATGATTAATTGTTAATTCAGTCTGAAACATGTAATGCTATTAGCAAGAGCCTCCCCTACTCTTCACTAACCTGCATTTAGGACAATCTCTTCTGAATAGAGGTAATCATAAGTAATATATGACCAATATTAATGAAAGATGTGGCTATAATTTAGGACGGTCAGCAGTGCATCCAACCAGAAGTAATTATCTGTATTAATTCCACTGGATAGCATCAACTGGGGTAGAGGAGTCCGACTACAAAGAGCACCCCTGAATTTCCTCCAGCCTCTTTGCCTCTCTGTGTCACTATTTGCCCATTTGTATCAATCTGCTTGGCAACTATAACAAAATATTGAGAAGTGGGTAGCTTAAACAACAGACATTTATTTCTCACAGTTCAGGAAGCTGGGAAGTCTAAGCCCAAATTGTGACTAAGCCGATTTCATTCTGAAGCCTCTTTTCCTGATGTGTAGGTACCACTATCTTATTGTTTGCTTACATTACAGAGTGAGAGAGAGGGACAGAAAGAGAGAGAGAGAGAGAGAGAACTCTCTGGTGTCTCTTCTGAAGACGTGAATCCCATTACAAGGTGCCATCATTGCTTGATTACCTTCCAAAGGTCCCATATCCAAGTAGCATCACACTGGAAACTAGAGCTGCAACAGAAGGATTTTGAGGGGGACACAATCAATCGTTCATTCCATAACACTGAGCGAATTGAATTATTACCAACACCAAAGAATCATACATTTGGACTAGGTGGGGTAAGGGGTTGGCCTAAGTTAATGTAATATTCAAGTTCTAAGAAATTTTGAGGAATGCAATTCAATATGGAATAACAAATGTTACATTAATCTAAGAAAGACATCAAGTGAATTGAACCACATCAGTATGCATATCAGTGGCCTTGAAATCACCTTGTCTCCTTAAATAGATGAAACATTTTCCACTCATCTCAATTACGTTATTGATTTGTTTAATGACTCTAGTCATTCCTGGATATAATGATTACTTACTCCCAAACCATGAATTCAGAATAATTATATTTTATTAATTTCTTTTATTTCTAATTTTTGAGTTTATTCCTTCTTTTGGGACATTTTACTTGCCTTCATGCTGTAGATTATAAATACCAAATAACAAAATAAAAATGAGATAGTGGATGATGAAATGTTCTGTGGCTTCTTAAGGTAGACACATAAGTGCTTATTAGTAGTTGGCCAGGGTATAATTCAAAATTTGACTTGGGCCTTGAAGTTCCACTTGGCTTGAGTCTGGTTACTAAGCCTTATGTGCTTGTGACAAGTTCCTATAGAATAAGGACTTACTGTACATTTCTGGAACTTTTCCAAAATAATACTTAGCCTTGAATTTAAATATGCTATTGATAAAGGCAGCCTCAAAAACTCTTAAGCGTTAGTGCTTAAGCAATAGATCCACTGTTGTCTACTGGGAAAATCATACTCTAAAATGGTTGTTTGGGGGGCATCTCTAGCAACCCATCCTATGTGAACGTAACTATGTGCAAAAGGTTCTTTTCTTCTTTTCTAGAAAACCCCATGGATTGTTACATGGAAAACATAAGCAGATATTACTATCTTCGATTATGTAACATAGGATATCATGTTTCTAATATTGTGACTCTCAGAGAAATGCAGGTTCAAGTGTCAGATAGGACAGGGGAGGGAATCTATTATTTATTGAAAAGTTACTATTTGCCCATTAGTGTGCTGGGCTCATTCACATACTCTCTTTCATGTAATTCTTTCATTAACCCTGTGAGACTAGAACCACTATTCCAATTTTTATGGATAAAAAAATCGAGGTTCAGAGAAATTAGCAAATTACTAATTTAAAAAAAATGACTAGTGCCAGTCTCCACCCTCAGCAATTTTGATTTATTTGGCTTGGAGTAGGAACCACTGGCTTTTGGCTTAGAATAGGGCGCTGACATTTTAACAATGTCGCATGTCTGAGTGGGTCTAATGTGCATGTGCTTGGCCCACTGCCCTCCACTCTGCTTTTTTTGGAAGAATAGTATTATTGAACACTTGTGAAAAAAAAATTTTAATTGTTTTTTAGAAATTTGAAAATGGGCTTGTGACAGGGATGAGGACCTTCTATTCTTGGCTCCTTATCGCCTGATACATACCTGGTGCCCAGCTAATCCAAAACTGCCCTGCAGCATTCTACATAGCAGGTGATAGAGGACAAAGGGGGAAACCAACTCCTTGTTGAAATAATTGTGGAAAGGAGGTCACATGAAAGACACTTATCTCAGAATCTCCACTATAAAGTGAACATGCAATGTTAGTGTTTTAGACAAAATTAGCTGGAACACACATATGGATTACAAAAGATTTTCATATGGTTATTCTGAAGATGAATAATGTACATGAATGGGCATTGTAAACTACAAGATACTTTGAAGACAAATGTAAATACACTAAATATTAATTTTATAAATCACAAAATATAATGAAAATAACAAAAATAAGTTCTTTCTCTATCCCTGTTCACTGAGTTGTCTCAATCCTCCCATTCATATGGTTTTCACAGAAAGGAATCAAGTGCTGTGGAAGGCAGCATAATTGAATCCATGATGGAGAAAATGAGGATGTGCAAAGATATGGTTTCTGTAGAAGCTGTCAGTCAACACTTACAGGAAGTCATCTAAGTGTTCCATATCCTACTTAAAGTGAAGATATTTTAACATTAACAAATTTTTTATATATTTCAAATATTATCTTAATCAAGTAATTATCAAATCAACTGAGCAACCCAAGAATACCAGAGAGCTGAGGCCAAAGAAAAAGCAAAGGATTCCTTAAAGAAGGAATCTGGAAAATAAGGGCAAATAATGCTGACTTATTAAAATTAGCTCACTTTTTACTTTAGTTATGTAGGTAGTAAAGTCCTAGACTTAAATAGCATTGAAATGAGATATTCAAGAGCAGTAAGAGATCCCATAAACTGACTAAAGTATTAAGCATGATGTATAGCATTAAAGGGTAAAATGAAGCCAAGTAAAGTTCAAAATAGAAATGGAAGAAAATTCTCTTATTAAATGGAGTTTGGAGATCCCATCTGACTCAGCAGTAAGTCAAAATATTTCCCTTTCCCACTGATAATTATTCTCCTCACACCCCTCTCCCTCCACTCTGGCTGCTTAATCCAGAGAATAAAAAATTGAGGGTAAAACTATGGATCTCAGGCTGAATATTCTGAAAACATAGTGTGTTTAAGAAAGGAGTACAAGGGAAGATTTTTAAATTAAATTTACAAACTAGCTCAGATTATTTTAGATAATCTCCAATACCTTTTTTCTCCCTGCTGAAATATTCTTTGAAATTATCTGAAATAAAACTCTATTCATCATCGCCTTCAGAGAAGCTGTCCATATGGTCATCCCCTCATGTGATAGACTCAAAGCCTTTCATCACCGCAGGCACTCATGGGGAGTTTGCCTCTCTTATGACTGGAATATACTCAAACAAAACAAAACAAAACAAAACAAGCTTCCTGTCTTGGTACTTGCAAGAGACGTTTGCATTTTAGAAAGTTTTGCAATCAGAGTGCATGGCTGTTTGTTTATTCTGTCAACTGGCAAGCTCCTTCCAACCTGGAGAACAGTTGTAGGAGGTGGTACAAAGTACATAGAAAAGCAACTGTGTAATGAGCTAGCAGCACACTACTGCCAGAGAAAGCCTCATTTCAGGGAGCACCAGCCATCACAGCAGAGTTTATTACAGTCATCACCATCCCTGATTTAGTTTGAAATGAGCAGAAAGGAAAAAAAAAAAGATCTTCATAAAAGCTTTCAAAAATCTGGTGGTGGAGAATTACACTAGCAAGTGTTCTTAGGGCCAAATGGGTCAGAAATCAAAATGATATGTGTGTTTTTGGATAGCACAAACCACGATAATCTTTCACTGCAGATCTAAGGTAAACAAGTTGAAAGCTTTGCTCTTGTGCAGGGAGAGGAAACAACTCTAGGTTACAGGCATATTTCTTTTTGAAGTAGTGTTGAGCAAAAAATTGTTTCAAGGAGTGACAATTCTGAGGCTAGTGATGGAAGTGAGGGAATTGGAAACTTGTCAGCAACTCCTTAGGAGACAATGGGATGTCCTAAATATGGAGGCTCCATGGGGCTGGAGTAGAACCAGTTCTAGTCTGGACTAGAAGAAATAAGCAAAGTCGGAGATTTCTGGGCTGGAGTCTGGGATCTGACCCTAGCCAAGCTGCTTGACTTCTGTAAGTCCTATGTCTCTCATTTACAGAACAAGGATAATAGTATCTAACTTATCAGAAAGTGGTAAGGAATAAGTAACACAGAAAGGAGCTTAACATAGTGCCAGACACATAGAAAGCATGCATAATGTTACAAATTATGAATATTATAGAAAGGAGTGCTTCTGGACTGTAGGAAGAAACACAAGTATTTAGGGACAGGGATGCTTCAGGAAGAACCGCTGTTCTCAGAGCTTGCCTACCATCTCTCAGAGCCAAGTCTTAGAACCTCTATTGTACCCTCTACTGGAATCTCCCTCATTCACACATCATTGACTAGATCACTTCTTCTTAAATTAATGGTGGAAAAAGGATCAGATTTCCTGTTCACGGCAGACTAATGCTTTTTATAAAGCACACACACACAAAAAAAACATTAGAAAATAACAAAAATGACAAAACCTAAACCTGCCGATCACATGCTTCGATGTCATGGTAAGATAAATTGCTATAAAAGCTTCTCAGTGGGGCACTCTGGGTGGCTCAGTGGTTTAGCGCCACCTTCAGCCCAGGGCCTCATCCTGGAGACCCGGGATTGAGTCCAACGTCAGGCTCCCTGCATGGAGCCTGTTTCTCCCTAAGCCTATGTTTCTGCCTCTGCCTCTCTCTCTCTCTCTCTCTCTGTCTCTCATGAATAAATAAATAAAATCTTTAAAGAATAAAAAGGAAAAAAACTTCTCAGTGCCCACTCTCACGTTTGTACTTATCTTACCATGACAACAGACAGTGATTGACACCAATAGGCAGTCCCTGTTTTGAGAATCACTGGCATAGCTTTCCCATAACCCGTATTCTTTCTTTAGATCACAATTACGATGTCATTTGGAATGCTTTCTCTGATCTCCCCAAATTGGGCTGGTTACCTCCTATGTTCTTCCTTTGCCCCTGTTCTTCACCCAAGTGTACAAGCATTTGTCTTATTCACTCTCCTGTTTTCATTGCACTCAAAATCTGATGCACAGTTGATGCTCAATAATAAAAACCGAAAGGACATGTTTCTTTCAAGTAAGGAAAGAATTGAGATGCCCATTGTTCAACTCCATGATTACCTGAACTTAGGATAGGATACATTCATTGTACCTTTGGGAAAAATGCTCCCTTGGTAAGAAAATGAAATTAATAAGGCATAATATATTTAGACTCTGGGCAAGTCTCAGTGATAGAACTTACTCATGAAGTGAATTTTATTCATGAGCTTCAGAAAAGAAATTGAAGGTTTAATTTCTATCTTTTCCTTAAAGGTGGATGGATATATCTTTGGAAGCTTTTCCTATCTTTAAGATATACTGCTTTAGAAGATTTGTCTTTGACAAATCATGATTCTGATGGCTCACAGAAGACTTAGTAAAAGTGTAAACTGATGTATGCAACATTTTTTTCAAAACCAGCAAGAAGTAAGGGAATATACCAGTGACTGCCTCATCAAGGAAATAGGTAAAATTTTAATCATTTTTTTCTATTTTATAAGTGGAATTTTTACATTTCATCATGGACAGAAGAAAATTCTTTTTTTTCTATTTTATAAATGGAATTTTTACATTTCATCATGCACAGAAGAAAATTCTCATCTTCACTTAATAGAATAGGACATTATTCAGATGGTCAAAGGAAAACAGTGTTCATTTGAAAGATGACCAAATAGCTTTCCTCCTGGTAGCAGGGATCAGTCATTCTCTAGCAATTGGGACTAAATAAATGTTTAAAAAGTGCCCATGTGCAAAATGCAGAGCACAGTGTTATTTGGCTTTGCTCTGAAGAGAAAAGTGACTTTCTTCCTCTTCTCTGGAGACTGACCTCAGCCCTTGCCTACCATTCTCCTCAGGGACATGGATTCAAAACTGGCCACACGACTCTCTTGTCAGTCCCAGAAAATCCTTTTTGTAGCATGGGAAAGAGGACTAAGGCTGTCTTCATGATGCTAAATATCTTGGGATAAACCAAGAAGTCTCATTTGACCAGTAGGAAATCTATCCACAGTCTAAGCACATAGATCCAGTGAGGTAAAAGTAGACAATTGCAGGGCTGTGGAATCAAAGCCAGGCATCTGGACCCCAAATGTGCACCATGCATGATCAGTAGATTGAACACATAACTTTTCTTGGCCACATGTAGGGCTATTCTAAATGTATGTAGATTATTATGCTTAATAAATTCAACATTTAAAAAAGAATTATTGCATATATCACATAATTCTTCAGCATTATGTTTTTTCTCAATCAACAGATAATAAAAGTACCATTGCTACTATCATGTGTAGGGTCTGAAAAATGTTGACAGTAAGGAGAGCTCCTGAGTCTCTGTAAAGATTAGAATTTATGATGTGTGCCCTCTTGGTTTCTCATTCTGCATTTGCACAGGCATGTGTAGGGCAGAAAGCCTCTGGAAACTCCAAGGAGGATTTGGCTGCTTCTACATAACAGAGAAAGTAGGTTGAGGACAGGAAGCTGGAAGGAATCTTTGGTGAAGAGAAATCTCAGTGTATAGTTACTCTAACCCTGGTTCTGTCTTACTGGATGGTGACTTAAGAGGTATATGGAGGTCCTTATGTTCTCAAACATCTCTCATACTGGATCTTCAATGCTCTATGTTCCTATAATGAAGAAAGCTTGCCTTTCACTGTGGAGAATTCTGGTTTAAAATGAAACCATATTGGCTTAATGCCATTTAGAAGTGACAGATCTTTTGTCTTCTCTTCTTGAAGAAACACCTTGGTGAGGGGAGAAGTTGACAAGGCACGAGATACAGGGAATATGGGAAGTGAAGAGAGTACCATGGAAGGGAGGAAAGTTCTAGGAAGGGAGGAGAGTCATTTGCATATGAGGTTTGATTTCTCTGTGTAAACATGGAATGGAGTGAGGAGGCAGGAGCTTGTCTATAGGATGTTACCACCGAGGAAATTAATAAAGGGAAACCTAACAAAAGTCGACTCCTGATGTTGGAAGGAGAGCCTAGAATGCGTAATCCTACACCAATACTGATTACAGGTATAATTATCATTTACAGACCCAATAGAAGAATCCTCAATGGGAAAGAATTATCAATTACAGACCCCAGCAGGGAAAGGTGTACATGTATGTTCTACAAGGAATCAGCTATCCCTATAACTCAGTCTATGAGAAACTGTCATCATCCTGAAGTCTTGCTTTTTTCCAATGGACTTTCATTCAAAACAACCCTTTCTCTATAAATAACATTCTTCTCCTAATGTTGGACTTGCCTATGGTTTTGCCATAGCTTGCTTATACTTCATTGCAATTCTCAAATAAACACATTTTTTTCTGCTGATGAAATAACTCACTCTTCTATTTTTAAGGTAAACAACACCCAGCAGAACAGAAAATGAGGGATGGTGGACATGAAGGAAGAAATTCAGCCACACAGGGGAAGCTTGATTACCAAAACAACCATGTTTGAGGCAATGCTTGGCTCTGGAGCTCCAATGTGGCCCTAACAACACAGAAGTAGAACCATGAAGATACACAAGATTAGGGCTTTTCTTGGGCTTCAGATCATCATCCAGAAAGTCTTTTTTTGGAGATCAAAGGTATTTATCACCAAGTAAACTTTTAAGGACCTGGCTCCAAACATCATGAGGGGGATGGACACAAGACTACACCATCACAGAAATGGCAACCAAGTGATGTCACAGATCCAAGTGGTTACATGTGGAATACGTAGCAGAGAAGACCCCTCAGGGACTAATATGGGAATCCAATGGTCAGTACTTTAACATTAAAGCCTGGGACAAAGATAAGAACTAAGCCTTGGAGGGATACTGATAGAAGGGTGTGGGATGTAGACAGATACAGTTTAAATATAGTTAGATGCTCAACCTGCATCTGAGTGTGTTTACAGTGCTCACTTCACATTAGGCAAATGAACAAAGGAGAAGGAAATCCTCTACCCAACCTGGGAGGAAATGACCACATTTGGTCTGCATCCTTCAGTAACCTTAGCTTAGAAAATGGAATCACAGCATGTCCCTCTATAAGCTGCAGGAGTTTTTCATTGAATCTGGGGACCAATCACAACTGCAGGTAAAATGTTTCTTGGCCATGTTTGCTTTCCTTGGTGCATAATGGCTCTCAGAAAGCTCATGGAAAGGAGGGAGCAGTTAGATCACACTAGGATTCAGACATTCCTTGCTCTCTTCATCAAAATGTCATCACTAGACTTGTCCTGATTACCATTTCAACTGTAAAACTTATTGTGGAGGAGGGATGAGGGGGGTAGCATCCTTTGCAGCATTTCCTGGCATGAGAGAAAAGGGAATGAGAGGACTCACTAATTATGCTTTCAAAGTTAAACCCTAGAACACTGAAATTGAAAACTGACCCTAAAGGGTGACTCTCTCTCTTCCATGCAGGTGGACTCCTACTGAGAGGTAGGGCAGAGTGACAAACATGGCAGATTGGAGGTGCATGGGGCAGAGACCTTGCCAATCCTGTTCAATTCTATCGCAAGAACCAAATTCAGATCCTGACACATGGGAGGCCCATAATGAGTATTTGGTTACATTTTGAATGAATGATTTCTTTCTCTTAAAGGCTAACAAGGACCTGTGTAGACAGATTTACTTACTTGAGTTTTACCAAAATGGCATTCCTTCACCCTTACTGACTCCTTCCATTATCACTGTAAAGTTATCATTTGTAGTAGATCCAATAAAAAGATCATTATCTCTGGAGAGATTCTAAAAGAAGCCAATGGGAAACACTCTCCCCTTTATTCATAAGCAGATCTGTTGCTATACTTCCTCAGGAAGCTAGCGGATGTCAAAACCTATGTCACACGTGACTTTTCCATACAAGGTGTGTTTGTACAACAATGCCCACAAGTGCATGTAGAAAGCATTTTTATTGTATAGCATGAAATATGCACCTTATATTCATCATTCTATTTGTGTGTGTGTGAGGAATGAATGAGATTCATGTCATGTACCTAACAAAGCTCTAGGGTGAATGGAGTCGCCTCTGGCACCAGTCATAGGGGCTCTGTCACTGTTCATTTACAGGAGATTGTTTCCCCTTTAACGTTCTTTTCATTTATTTGTCTTCTCATTTCCATGCTCTCCTTCTTCTGTTCACTCTAATTTTTCTTTTTTATATTCTACTTTCTTCTCCTTTTAAATTCATATCTATTCTAGAATATCCCAACTTTTGCTCTCCACTTCAAACACACTCATGCAGAGTTCAGTCATAGAGGGGGATGCTCAGCTTTACATTTGGTACACATTCGTTTAAGAAATCCTCTTCCCATGAAGAAACAGGAATTTTCTCCAGGAGATTATGCTTACAAAAAGTTATTTGTTTATTATCTGATTTTTGCCACTAGAATTACAAGCTACTAGAGAGCAGTTTCTGGAACTGTGCCTAATATGTATACCCCCTGAAAAAATATTTGTTGAATAAATGAATAGATACTGAATGCCTATGCAGATAGACATGGTAAGTTTTACCGCTTGATGTAAATAGACGTGGTCTGTCTGCATCTGTGCCATCTGTAAATGGTGACCAACCCGCAGCTTTGCAAAGACTCCATTGAATCTCGAGAAAGCAAACCTCTCACATTTCTTTCTTCTCCATCCCTAGGTCTTGCTCTGATTTCTCCAAATCCACAATTTGTGTTGTGCCAGACCATGACTATTTATCTCTGTGATGAATACTTAATGCAAATGGCAAGCCATCCTGAGACAGGCTAGCATCCATCCGTACCCACCGCGAAGGCCAGGGAGCAGTGTGTGAAGCACTGATGTCAAAGGCCATTAACACAAATGAAAATTAACATTTTTCATCAAGGTCTAACAGTGTGCCACCAAACAGGCCAACCACTGTGCCACTTGTTTATAGAAACACATTGCTAATCAGTCAGTAAAATCTGTAATATCTGTGCTTCTGCATACTTGCTTTTCAGTCTTTTGAGAGCATTAAATTAGTCTCAATTAGTAAAGCTAATGTGTGCAGAAATAGTGAACATTTTAATTTAATGGAAAACACCCTGCCGGGTGAGAAATATAATTTCTATCTGGAGCTATAGGCTCCATGTCTTGAAAGGTTAATCACAGGTTTATTGCAATCCAAGACACTGATGTTGACTTTTTTTTTTTTGCATTTCTTACAAATCATTAAAAAGCTTAATATTCATTTTTCCATAGAAGAAGCTCTATCAAGAAGTTAGTGATCTAATGTATGCATTTGAATTTTATCTTTTCTCCTGTTGAAGCAACAAAAGGGAAGTTGCTACATCATGAGTGTTTTCTATCATGTGAATAGCTGCCATACAAATAAAACAGTAAAATATAACCAAGCAACAATAAGGAAACAATTCCCTTTCCCTTATGATAGCCTGTATGTTCTCAGCTCTGTCTTTCATTGCTACTGTTAGCTCTGGTTTATTACTGTGCCTGAGGCCCAATTTCCAATGGGAGGTCTGGTATAATGGAATGCCAGTAGAATTCTAGCTCCCTGTGATTTACATGCTAGCTTTATTCTTGATAATAAAGTGAAAGCACTAGACACAGGTAATGAGAAAATACATTTTATTTACTGGCCAATGTTTAGGTGGAGTATTGGAGTGGTTTAGATTTTCAGCCATAACTAAACTTCCCGGAGTTGGTGACTGACAATTTCCAACCTCCCCATGAATGGTGACAATGGGAGGTAGGCAGGTGGGATGTGGCAGGTAGAAATGCATAAAAAGCACATAGCCATCAAAAGATAGTACCCCAGTAATCAACTACAAGATAAATTAAATGTCATAAAGTAATAATTTATTCTCACCCATATGATCTGAAGGTCACAATGACTCATACCTTGTTGTGTCTATGAAAAAAATATCAAAATGAAAATAGGAAAAAGGTCTGATGTTGACTCAAGGGAGAGGGAAGTACAGAGAGGAAAGGAACTGCATTGTGCCCCATGGGAGTTCCTTGTCTGAAAATAAGGAACGTCTTGACACTGATCTCTGGTGGCGTTTGGACAACGGGAAGCAGCAGCAGAAATTAGAGGAGGGAGAAGGATGACCAACATGCTGACAGCAGAGATAACACTGAAGACCCCTCTGACACCATTCCTCAGAGGAACCACCGGCCTCATGGTGACCACTGGACATATAGACCCCAACTCATTGCTTTTGTGAATGGACACACATTTCAGTTATGGATTTGAATTCCTTACCCATAGGTCTCCTGTTAGAAAGGCTATTCTTGCATTTAAAGGAATCCTTATTCATTGCCATACTATATTACCTCTGACCAAGGGATGCACTTTATGACAAAGGAAGTGTAACAGTAGGCTCCAAGCCCTGGGATTCACGGGTTTTTACCAAGATCCTTGCTATGGTTTGAATGTCTGAGTCCCCCACCCTCAAAGTTCATATATTGAAACTAGAAACTATACTCCACAAATGATAGCATTGGGAAGTGGGGTCTTTGGGAGGTAATTTGATCATGAGGGTGGAGCCATCATGATGGATTAATGCCCTGATAGGAAGAGTCAGAAGAGAGCTTGTTTTTTTTTTTTTTTTTTTTTTGTCTCTGGTCTCTGCCATGTGAGGACAGTGAGAAGAAGCTCAAGGATAAGCCAGGAAGAGAGCTCTCCCTAGGAATTGAATTGGCCAGCACCTCAATCTTAGACTCCTACAGCCCTATGAGAAATAAATTTTTGTTGTTTAAGTCACCAAGTCTAAGGCATTTGTACAGCAGCCTTAGCTATCAGGCTCCCAGAAATCTTTGGCTATTTAAGACTCTTTTGCGGCTCCATATGAATGTTAGGAATATTTTTTCTACTTCTCTAAAAAATGCCACTGGGATCCTGACAGGAATTGCCCTGAATCCATAGATGGATTTTGGTAGTGTTGACATTTTAACAATATTAATTCTTTTAATTTATGGTTTCAGTATACTGTCCAGTTATTTGTGTCTTCTTTGATTTTCATTAAGCTCTTATAGTTTTGAGCATGGAGATACTTTTCCTCCTTGGTTAAATTTATTCCTAAGCATTCTATCATTTTTTATTCTATTGTAAATGGTATCGATTTCTTTATCGTTTTTTCAAAAATTTCATTGTTAGTGTATTGAAATGGTACTAATTTTTGAATGTTAATTTTGCAACGTGTGACTTTACTGAATTCACTGACTAGATATAACAGTTTTTTGGTTGAGTCTTTAGGATTTCCCGTATATAAAATTATATCAGAGAGATGATTTTACTCCTTCCTTTCCTGTTCTAATTCTTTTAATTAATTTTTTCTCACCTGATGGAATATAAATGTTGCACACACATTATCTGCAATGGTTTAAAATTTCCAAAAGTACATTTTCTGAGCAAAGGGATGCAAAAATTATAAAGGCAATTATTTTAATTAATTGACAGGAAGAAAACTTATCAAACTTATAATCTACAATTTTGAGAAACTCAGTTTATAATTTTTCTGTAAATGTACCTAGTATTGGCGTTGTTCATGAAAAACTTACAGACCAGTATAGGATATAGATAGGTAAACAAATAAACTGTGCACATACACAAGTAAAATTACATTAAAAATAAATCATAAATATAAGTGAGAAATTAATTATGTCTGGGAGAGTCAGGTAATGTTTTAGCAGAATTTAAAGTAGGAATATGCTCTTTGGCCAAGAGCAGAGAAGGACAAGACACCTTTGGAAAAGGGAATAGCATATGAAAGGCACAGAGGCACAGAAGAACAGGCTCTTTGGGGGAACTCTGAACTCTTCAGGATTTCTGCTTAGTAAAGTTTGAAGAAGGAAATGATGAGGATGACCGTTTGGGGGCATGAAATGGAGGAATTTCTGGCATAAGTAAAAATCTGGGTGTTTATTCTCAAGATTTGGAGCTTTTGGACAGATTGATTAGATGAATGACATAGTTTTGTTTTTTGTTTTTTATTATTTTATTTATTCCTGAGAGACAGAGAGAGAGAGAGAGAGAGGCAGAGACATGGGCAGAGGAGAAGCAGGCTCCGTGTAGGGAGCTCGATGTGGGACTCGATCCCGGGACTCGAGGACCATGCCCTGGACCAAAGGCAGGCGTTAAACTGCTGAGCCACCCAGGGATCACCCAGGGATGGGTGACATAACTGATATGAATTTTGAAAGCTGTTTCTGGAAAAGCCTACTGTGTAGATCTGAGAAAGTTGAACCTGGAGAAAATGACCCAGGTGTGTGATTGGAAGAAGTGGAATTAAATCAGTAACAGGGAGACTGGAGAAGCAAGGACAGTGAGGAAATGAGGACAGAAACACATGAAGGGCTTGGTGGCTGCAGGTGTGGGATTGATGATCCCCTGGCTCTGACTTAGGCACTTCCATGGATGTTGGTGCCACAAAATAGGAAAGAATATCCAGGAAGAGTAAGTTTGAGTTGGAGACATAACACAATGCATCCTGCTTTGAACAGGAAGTATTTGTGATGTCAGTGGGAGTTTTCAGTGGAAATGGAACTACCAGAGGGACATCTGGATTAAAAATACGGATTTGAGAGATATTGTAGTGAGGTGGTTGTTAAAGCCAAAAATGTGGATACAATGACCTCGTAGGATATATACAAGGAGAAAGACCAATGACAGAACCCTGAATTTAAGAGTGGGAGAGGCAGGGACTCAAGCAAATCTAGGATGGACACAAAACTAAGAAGAGGGCCAGAAAACAGTGCTGTTGAAGAGTGCAAAGGAGGGGCAGCTGTGAGAACTGGTTTGGAGGCAACAAAATGAAATGGGTAAAAAAGGACAATGAAGGCAAAGACTGGAAGTATGCTTCCAGAGGTCTGGTTGAAAGGGGTTGTGAGTGGCCTTCTTAAGAGGTGCTTGGAGGGCATGACATTACATGACAGATTCAGGTGTGAAGAGTTAATGAAGCAAAGCCAGGATAAGTTAGTTTTTTGGGAAGCTGCAATGAGGAGGCAAGGAGAAAGCAGGCTGCTATTCCCACGGGCATGCCCAGACTCAGGACCAGTTACTTCCACAAAGGCCACAGCCCCAACCTCCTGTTTCTGCTCTCACTGTCCCCCAGATCCAGCCTGTATGACAGCATCATATGATTATTCCTAAAGCAAGTGAGTAATTCTCCTGCTCCAAACCTTCACAAACCATACTCACTACTTGGAGAAGATGGGCCAAACTCTTCAGCTTCTCACTGAACTTAGCTGCACTCCACTTCTCTAGATTTCTAGTAACTTCTGTAAGCACATGAGGTTATCAAGGATGTCTCCTTTCCATTCTCTGATCATTTGGCACCCCTTTCCTCTGCACCTACACTGTACCATTCCCTCCACTGGGCATTTCAAAGAACTTCCTGACAATCTATCCCTCACTACCTTCTCTTTCCTCTCTCCAGAGGTGAAAATGGCCCCATTCAAATCTGTTATTTAATCCTGTCCTTAAGGAGAATTTCCCGAGCATTGATTTAGAAGGGAAATGAGTCTACATCAAATCCACTTGATTTTATAGTCGGTTCTGCTCTAATGAAATATACAGACTTCAAAAACCAACAGTGCTATGCAAAACTTCACAACAAATTCCACAGAGTTTATGGGAATAGTGGGATTAGGGACACAACACTCAAAACCTTCATCTAAACAGGTAGGAAGAAAAAAGTAGGATTCTAATAAAAATAACAGTGCCATTTTGTACATGTTCGATGGTCTAGAAAAACCTACAAACCACAAAAAATACGGCATTATACCACAAAAAAGCCCCAGGCTAAGCTGGATGAGGGTGTAGCTTGTGAGTTACAGCAGGAGAGTGATGAGATGGAAGAAAGGTGATGGGAGATTGGATGGAAAGTTGTAACACAATGTGGACACATGGTGAGCTGAGGGCATCTGAGGTGCACACATGTATGTACTGTATGTGTCCCGATGAGGCCCCTTGCAATCAGGGGCAGTTTTCTTTTTCACCAGTATTTCTATGGATGACATCATGTATAAGCAAAAACAAAACTTGCCTTGTGCTCGGTTCCCTAATGTATCAATCACATTGGAATAAACTTGTGTTTTCCAAACCTGAGTTACAGCAGAACTGACTATAATTTTTCTCTGACCCCTGCCATCATCCTAATTACTATGGTTCTACCTTGTTCCTTGACATGTCCTCCAAATTATTTATTTTTTTACCTACCATGTGACTGTCTTGATCAGCTACCCACTACCTGAACCTGCTGTGTGCCTCTCAGCTTCTGTTCTGTGCCTGGGGCCCTATCACTTCTTTCTGGGGTCTGTGATTCACATTGCCCACCAGCCTGCCTGTATCCTTTAGTCTGCAAATATTGCCTCTACCCTTCCAGCCTTCTCTTTCTTGCTGGCCCTCCTTGTAGAGAGGACCATCTGTCTGGATACAACGTGGCTTTCAATATTTGTTTTAAGTTAGAATCAACTGGGGAGCTTTGAAAAATCCCAGGGCTCACTTGGTGTCCCAGGCCAATTAAGGAATCACTGGGGAGTAGATTCAAGATTAGGATCGTTTCTAAAAGGTGTAAAATTTATGAAGTCTAAAAACAAAGTAACTGCAAAGAGCTACTGAATATTGGATAGTTCCTTATTTACAAGTTGTACTGCAGGAAGTATGTTTTAATCACCATTTCAAATAATCAGAGGAGTATAGTTTTTTTCAGAAACAGCAGTATTTCACTCTCCAGGTAGAAGTCTACTGAAAACATTGAGTGATTGTCCCAATTAGAAAGAGATAAATGAATACCTTAAACAAATTTAAAAAAGAGGTAACTTCTACTTGAATATAAACCTCCCCAAATTACTCTTGGGCCTAATTCAGACAATGGCTTAGAAAAGGTAACCTTTTGCCCCCCAAAAAAGTAATACATGAAAATATTTTCATCTAAGTACATGCCCTCAAGAGAGTTTTATTTTTTATTTTTTAAAAGATTGAATGATTGATTTTAGAGAGAGAGCGAGAGCACAAGGGCAGGGAGGAGAAGGGCAGAGGCAGAAGGAGAGAGAATCTCAAGCAGACTCTCCACTGAACATGGAGCTTGAGGCAGGGCTCAATCCCAGACCCTGAGATCAGGAGCTGAGCTGAAATTGAGTCCAATGCTCAACTGACCGAGTCCACAAGTGTCCCAAATACATACCCTCAAGCAAATTGTGTTGTTGTTTTTGTTTTATATATTTTTTATTGGAGTTCAATTTGCCAGCATATAGCATAACATACAGTGCTCATCCTGTCATGTGCCCCCCTCAGTGCCTGTCACCTGGTCACCCCAAACCCCTGCCCACCTCCTTTTCCACTACCCCTTGTTCATTTCCCAGAGTTAGGAGTCTCTCATGTTCTGTCACCCTCACGGATATTTTCCACTCATTTTCTCTCCTTTCCGCTTTATTCCCTTTCACTATTTTTTATATTCCCCAAATGAATGAGACCATATAATGTTTGTCCTTCTCTGATTGACTTATTTCACCCAGCATAATACCCTCCAGTTCCATCCACGTCGAAGCAAATGGTGGGTATTTGTCATTTCTAATGGCTGAGTAATATCCCATTGTATACATAGACCACATCTTCTTTATCCATTAATCTTTCGATGGACACTGAGGCTGCTTCTACAGTTTGGCTATTGTGGACATTTCTGCTAGAAACACTGGGGTACAGGTATCCTGTCGATTCACTGCATCTGTATCTTTGGAGTAAATCCCCAGCACTGCAATTTCTGGGTTGCAGGATAGTTTTATTTTTAATTCTCTGAGGAACCTCCACAGAGTTTTCCACAGTGGCTGACCAGTTCACATTCCCACCAACAGTACAAGAGGCTTCTCCTTTCTCCATGTCCTCTCCAACATTTGTTGTTTCCTGTCTTGTTCATTGAAGCCATTCTTACTGGTGTGAGGTGGTATCTCATTGTGGTTTTGATTTGTATTTCCCTGATGGCAAGTGATGCAGAGCATTTTCTCATGTGCTTGTTGGCCATGTCTATGTCTTCCTCTGTGAGATTTCTCTTCATGTCTGTTGCCCATTTCATTATTGGATTGTTTGTTTCTTTGCTGTTGAGTTTAATAAGTTCTTTATAGATCTTGGATACTAGCCCTTTCTCTGATAGGTCATTTGCAAATATCTTCTCCCATTCTGTAGGCTGCCTTTTAGTTTGTTGACTATTTCTTTTGCTGTGCAGAAGCTTTTTATCTTGAATAAGTCCCCTAGTTCATTTTAGCTTTTGTTTCCCTTGCCTTCATAGATGGATGTTGCAAGAAGTTGCTGTGGCCAAGAGCAAAAAGGGTGTTGCCTGTGTTCTCCTCTAGGATTTTGATGGATTCTTGTCTCACATTTAGATTTTTCAACTATTTTGAGTTTATCTTTGTGTGTGGTGCAAGAGAGTGGTCTAGCTTCATTCTTCTGCACGTGGCTCTCCAATTTTCCCAGTACCATTTATTGAAGAGATTGTCCTTTTTGCCAGTGGATAGTTTTTCCTGCTTTGTCGAATATTAGCTGACCATAGAGTTGAGGGCCCATTTCTGGGTTCTCTATTCTGTTCCATTGATCTATGTGTCTGTTTTTGTGCCAGGAGCACACTGCCTTGATGATCAAAGGTTTGTAGTACAACCTGAAATCCAGCATTGTGATGTCCGAGCTCTGGTTTTCTTTTTCAATATTCCCCTGGCTATTCAGGGTCTTTTCTGATTCCACACAAATCTTAACATGATTTGTTCCAACTCTCTGAAGAAAGTCCATGGTATTTTGATAGGGATTGCATTGAATGTGTACATTGCCCTGAGTAGCACTGACATTTTCACAATATTAATCCTTCCAATCCATGAGCATGGAATATTTTTCCATCTCTTTGTGTCTTCCTCGATTTCTTTCAGAAGTGTTCTTTAGTTTGTAGGGTATAGATCCTTTACCTCTTTGGTTAGGTTTATTTCTAGGTATTCTATGCTTTTGAGTGCAATTGTAAATGGGATTGACTCATTAATTTCTCTTTCTTTGGTCTCATTGTTAGTGTATAGAAATGTCACTGATTTCTGGGCATTGATTTTGTATCCTGCCACACTGCTGAATTGCTGTATCGGTTCGAGCAATCTTGGGGTGGAGTCTTTTGGGTTTTCTATGTACAGTATCATGTCATCTGCAAAGAGGGAGAGTTTTACCTCTTCTTTGCCAATTTGAATGCATTTTATTTCTTTTTGTTGCCTGAAGGCTGAGGCTAGGACTTCTAGTACTATGTTGAATAGCAGTGGTGAGAGTGGACATCCCTGTCGTGTTCCTAATCTTAGGGGACTCTAAGTTTTTCCCCACTGAGAATGATATTTGCTGTGGGCTTTTCATAGATGGCTTTAAAGATGCTGAGGAATGTTCCTTCTATCCCTACACTTTGAAGGGTTTTGATAGGGAATGGATGCTGTATTTTGTCAAATGCTTTCTCTGCATCTATTGAGATGATCATATGCTTGTTGTTTTTAGTCTTGTTGATATGATCTATCATGTTGATTGCTTTACGAGTGTTAAACCAGCCTTGCATCCTGGGGATAAATCCCACTTGGTCATGGTGAATAATCTTCTTCATGTACTGTTGGATCGTATTGACTGGTATCTTGTTGACAAGTTTTGCATCTGTGTTCATCAGGGGTATTAGTCTATAATTCTCCTTTTTGGTGGGGTCTTTGTCTGGTTTTGGAATTAAGGTGATGCTGGCCTCATTAAATGAGTTTGGAAGTATTCCATTCCTATCTGTCTTTTGGAACAGCTTTAGTAGAACAGGTATTGTTTCCTCTTTAAACTTTTGATAGAATTCCCCTGGGAAGCCATCTGGCCCTGGACTTTTGTGTCTTGGGAGGTTTTTGATGACTGCTTCTATTTCCTTCCTGGTTTTAGGCCTGTTCAGGTTTTCTATTTCTTCCTGTTCCAGTTTTGGTAGTTTGTGGTTTTCCAGAAATGCATCCATTTCTTCTAGATTGCCTAATTTATTGGCGTATAGCTGCCCATAATATGTTTTTAAAATTGTTTGTATTTCATTGGTATTAGTTGTGATCTCTCCCTTTTCATTCATGATTTTATTTAGAGTCTTTTCTCTTTTGTTTTTATAAGGCTGGCTAATGGTTTATCTATCTGATGAATTCTTTCAAAGAACCAAGTCCTGATTTTGTTTATCTGTTCTACGGTGCTTCTGGTATCTATTTCATTGTGTTCTGCTCGAATCATTATTAACCCTCTTCTTCTGCTTGGTTTAGGTTTTATTTGATGTTCTTTCTCCATTTCCTTTAGGTGCAAGGTTAGCTTGTGTATTTGAGTTGTTTCTAATTTTTTGAGGGATGCTTGTATTGCGATGTATTTCCCTCTTAGGCTCCTTTTCTTGTATCTCAAAAAATTTGAATGGTTGTATCTTCATTCTCATTAGTTTCCATGAAACTTTTCAATTCTTCTCTAATTTCCTGGTTGACCCTTTAGTCTTAAACAGGATGCTCTTTATCCTCCATGTGTTTGAGTTTCTTCCAAATTTCTTCTTGTGCATGAGTTCAAGTTTCAAAGCATTATGGTCTGAAAATATGCAGGGGACAATTCCAATCTTTTGGTATCGTTAAGACCTGATTTGTGACCCAGTTTGTGGTCTGTTCTGGAGAAAGTTCCATGTGCACCTAAGAAGATTGTGTATTCAGTTGCATTTGGGTGTAAAGTTCTGTAGCTATCTTGAAATCCATCTGGTCCAGTATATCATTTAAAGCTCTTGTTTCTTTGGAGATGTTGCACTTAGAAAGTCTGTCATTTGCAGAAAGTGCTGTGTTCAAGTCTCTCAGTATTAGTATATTATTATCTATGTATGTCTTAACTTTGGTTATTAATTGATTGATATACTTGGCAGCTCCCACATTAGGGGCATAAATATTCATGATAGTTAGGTCCTCTTTTTATAAAAAAAGATTTTATTTATTTATTCATGAGAGACACAGGGAGAGAGAGAGGCAGAGACACAAGCACAGGAGGAAGCAGGATCCATGCAGGGAGCCTGATGTGGGACTCGATCCGGGTCTCCAGGATCATGCCCTGGGCTGAAGGCAGTGCTAAACTGCTGAGCCTCCTGGGCTGCCCAATTGTTAGGTCCTCTTGTTGGATAATCCTTTAAGTATGATATAGTGTCCTCTTCATCTCTTACTGCAGTCTTTGGGATAAACTTTAATTTATCTGATTTGAAGATTGCTACCCCTGTTTTTTTTTTTTTTTTTTTTTTTTTTTTTTTTTTTTTTTGAGGATGATTTGAATGGTAAATGGTACTCCAACCTATCATTTTCAGGCTGGAGGTGTCCTTAGGTCTCAAATGAGTCTCTTGTAGACAGCAAAGAGATGGGTCTTGCTTTTTTATCCAGTCTGAAACCCTGGGACTTTTGGTGGGATCATTAAGCCCACTCACATTCAGAGTTACTATTGAAAGCTATGAATTTAGTGTTATCATAATACCTATTCAGTCCCTGTTTTTGTGGCTTAATTCTTTGGACTTCCTCTTTGTTTTACAGAGTCCCCCTTAATATTTCTTGCAGAGCTGGTTTGGTGGTCACATAGTCTTTCAGTTTCTGTGTATCTTGGAAGATCTTTATCTCTCCTTCTATTCTGAATGAGAGCCTTGCTGGATAATATATTCTTGGCTGCATGTTCTTCTCATTTAGGACCCTGAATATACCCGCCTGCCTTTTCTGGTCTGCCAGTTCTCTGTGGAGAGGTCTGCTGTTAATCTAATATTTCTCCCCATATAAGTTAGGGATCTCTTGTCTTGTCTCTTGCTGCTTTAAGGATTTTCTGTTTATCTTTGTAATTTGCAAGTTTCACTATTAAATGTCGAGGTGTTAAACGGTTTTTATTGATTTTAGGGGAGATCTCTCTATCTCATGGATCTGAATGCCAGTTTCCCTCCCCAAATTAGAGTTCTCAGCTATGATTTTATTTGTTCAAATATTCTTTCTGGTTCTCTGTACCTTTCAGCGCCCTCTGGAACCCCAATTAAACATAGGTTTTTCCTTCTAAGGCTGTCATTTATTTCCCTTAACCTTTCCTCGTGGTCTTTTAGTTGTTTTTCTCTTTTTTCCTCAGCTTCCTTCCTTGCCATCAACTTGTCTTCTATGTCACTCACTCTTTCTTCTATCTCTTTAACCCTCATCAATAGGACCTCCAGTTTGGATTGCATCTCATTTAACTGATTTTTAATTTTGGCCTGATTAGATCTAAATTCTGCAGTCATGAAGTCTCTTGAATCCTTTATGCTTTTTTCCAAAGCCACCTGTAGCCTTATAATTGTGCTTCTCAATTGGCTTTCTGACATCAAATTGTAATCCAAATTCTGTAACCCTGTTGCAGTGAGTACTGTTTCTGATTCTTCTGTGGTGAGTTCTTCTTTCTAGTCATTTTGTTCAGTGCAGAGTGCTAAAAATGCATTTAGTGGAAAAAGGAAGAAAAAAAAAGAAACAACAAAGCAAAACCAAAAAACAAGGAGGGGCATCCTCTAGTTCTATACTGTAAATCCCTCGAATTCTTCTGGAGCTTTCCAGCACTGCTTGGTCAGGAACTTGCTCTTCCCCTGTCCTTCCTGCTGGTCTTCTGGGGGAGGGGCTGCTGTGCTGGTTCTCAGGGGTGTGCACCTGGGGGAGATGCCCCACCCCCTGCCGGGTCCCCGGCTCAGTGGGAGCTGTTTGTCCTGTGAGGCCCCTCTTCCCTGGCGGCCCCACCCCTCTGAGGCACAGGGTGACACCAGGAGGAAAGCCCTGGCGGCGACCAGCCCTCCAGCCCCGGAGTCAGCTCCCACGGTAACTGCCTCAGTCTCCAGGTCCGCGCTGGCTGGATGCTCGGGGGCGGGCGCTGACCTGCACCGCTTGGGAGGGCTCCGCGGCAGGAGCGTCCTCGCTGTCCTGGGTGCCCCCCGCCTCCGCCTGTCCCGGGGGCAGTGCAGGGTCCTGGGCTGTGTCCCCCGCGCCCTGAGATCCGGGGCCTGCGCTGCTGGAATCGCGCTCCCGGGCCGCGGCTCCCGAAGGCAGCAGGTGCAGCCCCCTCACCTGGAGCCGCCCCCCCCCCGCCCCGCCCGGCTTCCCCCCTGAGGACCCGCCTGGCGTGCGCTCCAGCCCTTTACGGAGCTCCGCGGGCGGCGTGCAGCGCGCTCTCCCCGGGCGCACCTCCTCTGTCGGTGACCCCGGGAACCTGGAGGCTCCACGGCCCTCCTGCGGTTCTGCTCGAGTTCCCTGCTGAGCTCCTTTCTGTCCGGGAAGAATCCGGTGCAGATTTTTAAAGTTTCTGCTCCTCCGGGGCGGGGCTTTCCTGTCCTGGAAGCTCCCCCCGCCCGCCCGGCCTTAGCCTGGCTCCTCGCGGGGCCCCTCCCCCACTGGATTATTATTATTATTATTATTTTTTTTTCTGCCTTCCTACCTTGTTAGAAGCGCAAACTCTTCTCTGTAGCATTCCAGCTGTTCTCTCTTTAAATCTCAGGTCGAATTCGTAGGCCTTCAGGATGGTTTGAAAATTATCTAGGTAAGTTGGTGGGGCCAGGTGACTTGGGGACCCTACTCCTCTGTCATCTTGCTCCGCCCCTCCCTCAAGCAAATTTTAAAAGAAAAGTGGAATTAGGGTTTCCGGAGCTTTAGGAGTCCACCTTCACTGTAGGTAACAATCAGGTTCTGATGAGGGTGACATGTGATGCCAAGCACATCCTTCCTGTGAACTGTCACAGTTTGCCAGTTTGCCAGTGCCAGTTTGCACCAGTTTGCCAGTGACTGTGCTAAAAGAGGACAGCACAGAGTCCTCCCCTGCACAGTAGATCCATTTGCCACGGGGAGAGAGTGCAGAAAACAAAATCCTCACTTTCTCTCTTACCAGACCTGAAGCTTCTGTCAATCTGTCCCTGCCTTTATTTGATCTATTGCACACCACAAAGTGCTCTGGGTTCTTTTTTTTTCTTTTTTTTTTTTTTAATTTTTTATTTATTTATGATAGTCACAGAGAGAGAGAGAGAGAGAGGCAGAGACACAGGCAGAGGGAGAAGCAGGCTCCATGCACCGGGAGCCCGATGTGGGATTCGATCCCGGGTCTCCAGGATCGTGCCCTGGGCCAAAGGCAGGCGCTAAACCGCTGCGCCACCCAGGGATCCCAGTGCTCTGGGTTCTTAAGAGGCAGGATCACACTGTTGACAGTGATATCTGCCCCTGCAGTGCTGCCCAGGGATTTAAAGGTATTTGAGCACTGTGAGGTCTTCATGTTCCAGATTTTCACCGTGCCAGCAGAGGATGTGCTAATAATATAATGTCCATCTTTTTATAAAAGTTGCTTCACTATGAAGGAGGAATGGTCATGACATCCTTCAGGGTTTTCCCAGATTGTAATCCATGAATTCTAATTGTCTGATCAAAAGAGGAGCTAAGGATCTGATTGCTATCCTTAGAAAAGCTGAGACAGGTGACACCTTTACTGTGTGCTCTTTCAAACACCATTCACTCTAAATCTTCCATACTTGGATTTGTCCACCTTGGGCCCCTGTTGCTAGCATTTCTGTATTGCTGCTGAAGCATATGTGGAGACAGCATCATCCATCATCATAAAGTCATTGTGGGCCTGCTGCTTAAGATCCTTCCTAATTTTTTCCAGTTACACAGTTCCAGGCTTCAGTGAATCCAACAACAGCCTCAGTGACCAAATACTGACCACCTGGAGAAAATCAAACATATTCCACATGTGATTTCTGACCAAACTTAATATGCGTGCTCAGATGTGTAGGAAACTTTTCTTTTTCCACATCTTTGATAACTGCTTTTCCTCAGAACAGATCTATGGTCACACCAGGAAGGAACAACCCCTGTGCTGCTGCCACTTCAGTGCCTATCCCAGCAATGTCAATGCCATGAGATGAGATGGAGGCACCACTCTGACTTCCCCAGCTAAGGCCTGCACAATCACTGCTTGTTACTACTTCTATTTGGGTATTCCTCACCAGGATTAAAATAAGACCTGGCGAAGAGGCTCTCCAAATGAACATACCCCTCTGGCTGTAGTTTGTTTGTTTTTAACATGATCATGGGGTCAGTCTGTCTCAGGAGTGACCTGGCAGCCCCCCGTTCATGCAGCTCTATCAGTTCCAGAACAACCCATTCATAGAGATCAATGAGGATTTTGTCTGGCAGTTTCAGAGACTGTAGAGCTTGAAAACAGTATCCAATGGCCACTATCAATGTCAGCCACTTTCCGTGCTGTCCATGGTATTCAGAAACACAGTAGTGTCTTCCTGTAAGGTAGCTAATACCTAATGTAAACTGTTCTCCTTCAAATATTGCATGATAAGATGGATCACATCTGAGGACTTGATTTCCATCCACATAATATTATCATCATGGGTGCAGAACTTACTCCAGTCTTCAAGATCACAATGTTTGGATGGTCCTCTGGTGTTCTAATGTTCAGTCCAGTTTGAAAACCACTAAACTAGAGTGGGCTTAGACTTTTATGTACATAGGGTCACCTTACATTTCACTGGGTCTGCGATGGGGCCCGACATTCTCCATTTCTGACAAGTTCTCAGGTTTTGCTACTGGCCTAAGGTCCACACATTGAAAAACAAGGTCTACTAAGTAATCATGAAATGTTTTCCACCTTATGTGTTCTCAGGGTGCCATGTTTTATTTGCTTTAAAGAGTTTCTTCCCTGCTACCTGCCCCAGTAGGGGGCTGTGATTGGTCATCAGGCCCTAGCTTCCTCCAATGTGGTCTTCAAGCTAAAGTTATGTCCCACATATCTTGTCCTCTTTTGGTCTCCAAGTTAGGTATCAGGCCTCTCCAGCACTCAGAAACGCTGACCAGAGAGGTAAGCTTATACTTGACAGCCCAACAAGAGTGCCAGAGCTGGAATGTCCTGTTATTGCTGCTACAGAAAGTCAGTTCCTTTTTCTTTTAGATGCTATAGCTGTGAAGGCTGTCATAGAATTTTCTCGTGCAGGGACTTTACTCTTTTCTCTGGTCCTGGATAATAACCCAAGTGAGCTCTTTCTGCCTTGGACAAAGGGAAGAATTGGGCTCTGCTATTCAGGGAAATAAGCTGGAACCCAGTCTTCTTACTACATTCTGAATGCCCCCACCTCTGTCTACGGACCCAACTTTTGAATAATCCGTTCACTGTAACTGCTCATGACTTAAGTCAGGACACAGGCCCCTTGCCAGCCGGGGCCTGTGTGGAGTGAGGCTCAGACCAGAACTTCCTTCACACTCTCTCCATTACCAAGGGGCATCTGCTCCCAAACTCGGAAGTGCATTGCACCCAGAACAGGGGAAGCTGCTCTCATATCTCAGTCTGGTGGGCTTTCACCCACCTGTACTTCTGTACTACATAAGCAAAGACTCTGGAAGCACACAGTTTTAATCCTGCTCTGTTTTCACCCTAGAAAAGATGTAAACTCAATCCCACTAGCACCCTGCATCTGTGTCACTGGAGGCTGCTTAGTGACTCCAGGTGGGAGGTGAAAATCAATTGTAACCTGCCCATTTACTTTCAGGGTTCCAGTTCATGCTAACAAGTGCTAATGGAGAATAAGGGAGAGAACCTAATTCTTATCGATTACCTGTGTACTAGCTGAGATAGATTTTAGCCTCGTTGAAATTTATTAGGGTAGGGAGGTTTAGAATTACACAGGGATTTCTGTGGGCAGTGTTTAACTGTCTGTGCTAACAAGGAAATGACTAGGCACCTAAAATTATGGAGAGGACTCTAAGGAATGGCCTCTAGGAATTCAGCAACCTGGCTGTTGTTGCCCTTGATGTCAGAGCCATGGGTAGGAGTAGACTGAAGTGGTCTGGGTTTGTATACCAAAGAGAAAAAGAGACCAGATGAATGAAATTTGGCCAAAAGCAGCTCTGAACAGTAGCTGTCAGATGTCAAGTATGACATCTAAGGGAGCTTATACAAGAGTCAGGACAGACCCAGGGTAAGTGAGGCAGGACATGACCCTACAGTGGCACTTGGGGGGTTCCTTGGGGTCAGGGAGTGGGATAAGGATGACTCTCCTATAAGAGTGCAGGGGTCTGGTAAGGTGGTTGGTTTCAGAACTGACAAGAACAGTGTGAGCTGATACCCACTGTCCCATCTTTATAGCAAATATTGTGGTGTATTTGGTGACCAAGACTAACTCTGGTTCCCTAACCTCCTAGCTGTATGGTCATGGTGAATTTCTTTAACTTCTCTGACCTGAAGATTCTCATCTGAAGCAGGGGGTGTTAGGGGAGTATTTAATAAGTTAAAAAATATCTAAAGGGTGTGGCACAGGGTCTGGCATTGTTTAATAAATTGCTTAATAAATATTAGTTGTTATTTTGATTGTGGTTTTTTTGGTTATTTAAAACCAAATAAAATAAAACCTTAAACCTCCAAGCTTCCCAGTGGAAGGAGGCTTTCCCATCAGCAAAGGATAGCTGAAAGACAGGTGCCACTCTGCCCTCCACATTTCTTGCCCTTGAGCTCACCTCCATCACTTTGGCCCCTGGTAGGAGTTAAGTAGGGATATTGCTTGTTCCCATTACACTGAGCCCAAGGGAATCCAAAAGCTCCCTGATTCCTCTTGTCAGAGATAGTAGTAACCTGTGAAAGCAAAAACAAAGGGGAGATTAGGAGAAAAATCAAGAAATAAAAATAAAATTTCTTAAAAGTACAATTTTCTTTCTGGAACTCCTAAGTCCCACTATTCTGAGTGAGCTATCAGGAAAAGAGAGACATCTTCCTGCTGAGTTTCCTTATTCCTGACCTGTCTCCCCTCTCTAACACTTATCTTTCCAAAGTTCCCTTCCATCTTCCACCCACCTAGGGTTTTCCCCCACATTCCCACTTCTAGTCTGGGCCATTTCTCTATGTAAGTGATCCATATTGATCCCACTGTCTGCCACAGAAACTGTATCTTATTCTAACGCAACTCCAAATCCATAGTGGTCACGTAGTCAGGATTGTACATAGGCAATAACCAGCTTGTTTTCTCATAGAAGCCAGTTGGCTTTCTTTAGATAATTTGCTACACTATTTGCCAAGGGAATAGCAGTTGTAAATTTATATTTTTCATTGACATTTACAAGTTCAGACCCTAGGGACGAGAAATGAATTTATCCTTACAAAAATATGTCCCCATTTCCATCCATTTTTAGGTTACAGTACAGATCCCTGTACTAGGGGGTGCCCTGGCCACTGCTGCCTGTGATACATGCAGCTGTGTAGGTGACAGACTTTGTCACCAGGTGAAATTCTGGTTGAAAAAAATCTGAAGTCCTACTTGTTTATGTTATGCTCATTCATATTCAATTTAATAGCTGTAGAACATCTACCAGTGTCATGTGTTGTGCAAGGGCATGAGTACACAAGATCTAGTAGAAATGGGTCATCTATGGTTGCTCCACATCTTTTGCATGTTGCCTGCACTTTTGATAGTCTATATCTCACTCTATGCAGATCTTTCTGTAATAATATGGAATCTAAACTATGTTTTCCAGACTTGCTGCAACCTTCTTTCTGACTTTCCTGGGAATAGTTGGAGGATTTGCTCTTCCCACAAATGGAATAGTTCTCTTCTGGGGTGCTGAAATGAAGACTCAGAGATGTACTCTGAGAACTCCATTGGGATGACCCTTGAGCTCTTTAGCTTTTGACACCTGAAATCTAATTGCCCTGAGGCTTTATGATTCCTCCACCAAGATCCTGCTTCTACCACTTCTATGCATTTTAAAGTTATCTTATTTTCCATTGTTCTGTTGAATCCTTTACTTGTTCAGAAGATGCTTCTTCTGTTTAACTTTTGGTTCCTGGTATTCTCCTTGAAAGATCGTACATTCTTTCTGGTTTTCTAGGTTAAAACCTCCTTATTAACTCACACACCTCATGCTATAGAGCATAAAGAACCCATTAGCATTCTCCCACCATCCAGTGCTACTTAGAAACATTATTCTTCTCTTGGAAACTTATTCTTTGAAGGTCGAAACCTACCTCTTATCGCCATCCCCTCTTCTTGTTTCCACAATCAGCACAACTTTCTGTAACTTCTCCTCAGTGAATACTGACAATTTTTTTTAAAGATTTTATTTATTTATTTGAGAGAGAGAGAGAGAGAGAGCATGAGAGCATGAGAGCAAGCAGAAGCAGAGAGGAGCAGAGAGTGAGGGAGAAGCAGACTCACTGTTGAGCAGAGAACCCAATGCTGGGCTCAATCCCAGAACCCCTAGATCACCACCCTAACTAAAGGCAGACACTCAACTGACTGAGCCACCCAGGTACCCCTCATTGCAAACTTATGCAGGGGACTCTCCATCTTTCTTTAGTACTCCAAATTATGCCTTCCTTTTTTTTTTTAATTTTCTTTTTTTTAATTTTTATTTATTCATGATAGGCACACAGTGAGAGAGAGAGAGGCAGAGACACAGGCAGAGGGAGAAGCAGGCTCCATGCACCGGGAGCCCGACGTGGGACTCGATCCCGGATCTCCAGGATGGCGCCCTGGGCCAAAGGCAGGCGCCAAACCGCTGCGCCACCCAGGGATCCCTATGCCTTCCTTTTAACTTTCATATTATTCAATTGTTGCTTCCTACCCCCACAAATACATTTTGGATTTTTAATGGCCCAGACGTTTGGCACAACTTCTTAACTTAGGTCTCTACACTGAAACAGTGCGTGACCAAATTGTTTTTCCAAATGTCAACCTTTCCTGCCGTCTGTCTGGGAACTATCATTCTACCTAGCGATTGCAAACACTGAATGAAAATAATGTCTCTATAATAATTAACTTCCACATTATATTTGAAGGTATAAATAATATTTTTCTTTCAGGAAAAACACAGGCTTCCTTTTAAGCCCCAGAAAAACTCATTCTTTAAGGCTCATTGCCAACATTTATGTATCATAATTTTGCTTCCTGTTTTATGTACTAGTTTGATAGTCTGTAGAGTAGAAAAACACAACAGAACCCAATATGCTTTTTCTCACTTTGCTTATTTCATCTAGGATAAGAAAATATTAAAGATAATTAATGTACACTGAAAGGTGATGCCCTGTACCTCTAAATTAAAACAAAAAATACATGTATCTATTCACTTTAGAGAGAAAGAGAGGGTGAGAGGTGGGGAGGGGCAGATGGAGAGAGAGGGAATCTCAAGTGGACTCATTGTTGAGCACAGAGTTGACATGGCGCTCCATCTCAGGACTCTGAAATCATGACCTGAACTGCAATCAACAACTGGACACTTATCTGATTGAGTGAGCCACTGAGGTGCCCCATACCTGCAAATTTTGAAAGCAACTTGAAGTATGTTTCCATAACCCAGATATTCATACTTACTGAAAGATTTCCTCTGAAGTGTGAGTGTGTAATTTATTATTTTTAATTAATTTATTTATTAAATAAAATATATTTAATTAATTTATTAAAATATATTTAATTTATTTTATATGTTTTATATTATATATTAAAACATATATTTATATAAGATATACTCTGCAGAGGAAATCACATTTAAAAGTTATTTTATTTTATTTTATTTAAATTCAATTAATTAATGTGTAGTTAGCTTTAGAGGTAGAGTTCAGTGATTCATCATTTGTGATGGAACTAGAGGGAAATTACATTTTGAAGAGACTCATTCTTTTGCTGCCCTAGAAGAACAGAGTTCAAATTCCAACAAAGAATCCTAGTAAAGGAAGTGGACCTCCCTGAGTAATTTGTATTCTCTATTCTCAATGTATTTATTTATTTATTTATTTATTTATTTATTTATTCTCAACGCCTTTAGATAAGATGTTGCTTTGGGCTCATGCAGCTTTAGTTTCACTCAGTCCCACTCTACCACCTGCCTCCTTGTGGGTAGCACTCACAGAAAGATGGTGGCTTTGGTGCTGGGAAGTTCCACCGGGAGAGAAATGGGTTCATGTGACAGCTCTGCCAATTTTTTTTTTTTTTTTTTTTTTAGCTCTGCCATTTATTTATCTGTCCCTAGGCAGGTGTTCAGCCTCTGTAAGTGATGAGCCTATTAAGGTTCTGCTCTTCCAAAGTGCTGCAAGGGACAGTTTTCTGTCTCTTTGGCATTCTGTACTCTATGCAAACAGTCCCAATTTAGCCAAGCTTCTGGTCCTGTTCAGCTGTGTCCTTTGTTTTAGCCTGCACAACAGGTCTGGTTGGTGAAGGTGCCCTTCGATAAGTGAAGTCTTAGAAATGGAGGCTGTTGGGCCAGTGTAGAATTTGTGTAGGTCCCTCTTCCTTGGGCTGGCTGACTTCAAGGGGAACAGACAAAATCAAATGCAAAGTAATGTAGTTCAGTAAATAATTGGAAGTAGAACACATTAACTCTACCAACTAAAGTTAGAGTTTGGGGCCTTCTGTGGGTTTCAGGTTGGTGTTAATATCCCCTGCCTCTTCAAAGTGTCACTGCTTAAGGCAGATTTCTAAGTTAAAATGGGCACATTGTTACCAGAATCTCAGAAAGTCATACTATATGACATTCAACATAAGTGTTACTTTGTTTTTATTGAAACGTCAAGTGTCAAAAAATACATCCAGTATTAACATATGGCAAAATTGGCTGCAGAAGCAACTGGATCCTTAATATTTCCTCCTGTAGACTGTTTTTTTTTTTTTTTTAGTAAGTTTACTCTTGTGGAAGAAAACATTATCACCATCCACATTTTGATTTACTGTCAATAAGATGACAGCCTAAGACTTACAAATAATTATAATCTTATCTCTATCACTTTATCTTTTTGCATTACTGAAAAAAATAAGGAAATGCAAGTTCATGCACATATATATTGGAATGTTTATATGTTTGTAGTTATATATTATACATTTCTTTGGTTTCTGATTGAGATTATGTGTGCAATTTTTATAGCAAATTATATATAACAAGAGTGATTTTTCATATAGTAGAAAATTGGTAGAAGACTGAAAATTAAGATTAGTTACAGCCAAGGTGGCCAATAGAATTAAAAGGAAACTTGCAACTTCTATTTGCCAAATGGGAATTGACCATGCAATCTTAACTTCTCTGTAAATGAAACAAAAATATACTAAGAAGAAATAGCATCTGAACTAAGGGCATTTGTGAGCAGATGCAGTAGTATCTGTCTCAGGATTCTATTTTGATAGAGCAGATTTTAAAATGTGAGGAGCCAACCTGTAAGAAGCTATAGTATTTTCAAAGGTTTGAGCTGAAGAGTCAAGTCAAATTTTTTTTTTCTTTTCAGCTAAATTGTAGTTGCAGGCCTTTCTTGCATTTACTGGAGGTTAATAAATCCTGATCATTTTGTTTGGGGAGTTTTACAAACTCTTGCTGGAAAATGGAACATGGAACCAGAAGCATGAGGCTAGGGAAAGTGGAGGGGGTAGGCTGATACTTTTAAGACTCAAATAATTTCCTTCTTGAATCGGATAGATAGATAGATAGATAGATAGATAGATAGATAGATAGAGATCTATATATTTATCTATTTATATATCTATAAATTCATCCTTTGATTAATAGTTATATATAAATACAATATTTAGTAATGAAATTTAATCATACATATTTGTCTATAATTATAAATGTTCTATTTTAATAATATTCATATTTATTCAAATATTTCATCTTAGGGTTATTTCTCCAATGGTTTTAATCAAGTCTATTTATTTTCAGTAGTAGTGAATTTAGAGTTTTATGCCAAAAAGAGCTAGCCACTTGGGAGGCGCTTTCAAAGCGCTTCTACCCTGAAGGACAATTGGGAAGGGCTGTGAGAGTATAAGCAATTCCAAGAGTCTCTGCAAACCACAGCCTGTCTTTGCAAGAATCATTCCTGGCCCCGCCATGCAGTGACTGTGGAGCTCCACGCTTTCCTGAGAGGCAGCCTCTGGTCCCAACAATGACAGAATCACAGATGCCTCAGAAGCCTTGCAATCATGTGTTTACTAATGCGGAAGCAGCAAACTTTAGATTTCTGTTCTTCTGCTAAGGAAAAGTCTCAACTCAAGAGAAGCCACCAAAGTCTGGCTCAATCTAAAATAGTTATCTTCTCTGAACTTTGAGCTTTCATTTGTGAACACAACCTGATCATGGGTATATCATAAACAAACAGTGTCATTTTAATAATCAATCCAGCCACCTGTCTTGTGGCTTGTATCTTGCCAGCCACCTCTCCTTGTAACTTTGGGTTAGGCTAACAGTGGGAGTTAATAGGACTCACCTTCATAAAAGAGCTATTGAAGCTAAGACACCAGCCCCAGACCACATAGGGGGTCTAAGCAGCAGACTTCTGATTCTCTTTGAAATACTTTATAATCTCTGGTGCTTTGTTTTGTTTTCTTATTGCAGGAATATGTCCTTACTTGCAAATAAAAGTGTGTGTGATGAACATTACAGAACACAAATATATCAATGGAGCTTACAGTGTGCCAGGCAGTATTTTTCAAGTGTTTCACTCATTTTATTAATACAGAAAGTGGGGCTGGTGAAGAAACTTGCCAACTGCTAGCAAATATTTTAATCATGATTTGAATGGTAGCCTTGCTCTGGTATCCTTGATCTTAAACACAGTGCTCTATAGAAAAGAAGAAAAACACATCATTTTTTAAATTTAAGTAACATAAACTGAGCTAATTTTTGAAGCTGGCCATTTTGTAAGGTTTGGCACTAAAACTTTCTAAAGGTTCTCTTCATTTTGTGCCCCTTAAAAAATTAATCAGAACAAGACCAGAAAGGGGGAAATATGAAGGATAAAATTACAAAATATCCATTGTGTGCATTAATACATGCACCCCCCCCCCAGTGGATATATCTGTGCATGATGCCCACGTGACAAATAGAAAGCATTTTATTTGAAAGGGAGTGCTCTGAGTGTGATGGATCAGCTCCTTTTTGTCAATAACCTTGCCTTCAACATCAAGATTGATGGATATGCTCTGACCTTCTTTTCACTCCACCTCTACCCAAAATGAGTGAGTGACCTATAGAATAGTTCATCTAAGGTTGTACATTCAAAGAGCAAACACTTTCACTCAAGATTCAACCAAAGTCCACTTCCTGTCACTCACTCTGCTTCAGGCAAAGAATTATATATTTAGCATCTTCACTGATGACTTTTTTTTTCTCTAAAACAATTTTTTTTTTCTCTTTAGAAAAAAGTCTTTTGGAATCCTAGAAGGTAAAACGAGCCTGTTGATATGTAAATTGTAATTTATACTACAAGTTTTACAGAGATGACAGTGTTAATGAAAATATTTGAGGCCAATGAATCCTAATGCCTGGGCCCCATGTAGGAAACTGATTTAATGCCCTCTGGAGAGGTAACTGGGCCTCTAGGTTCTTAAAAGAGTTCCCAGGAAATTTTAATGTGCAACCATGGTATGAAACTTCAGATTAAATAAGCAGAATTTTCCTTTATAAAACCAGAATTCTAGACAAAAGAAAAGAAAATACACACACATACAGTTCCTGGATTCCAATTTGCTCTTAACTGCATTATCACAATCTTCCACTCTAAAACCATTTTTCTTGGGACATCTGGGTCGCTTAGTGGTTGAGCATCTGCCTTCAGCTCAGGTCATGATTCCCGGGTCCTGAGATGGGGCTCCCTGCAGGGAGCCTGCTTCTCCCTCTGCCTGTGTCTCTGCCTCTTTCTGGGTGTCTCTCATGAATAAATAAATAAATAAAATCTTTGAAAAGAACCTAATTTCTCTTTTGATTTCATCTTTGATCCACTGGTTGTTTAGTAGTATGTTGTTTAATCTCCACATATTTATGAATTTTCCAGCTTTCTTTCTTGTCAGCTTCATGTCCTTATGGTCAGAAAAGACACTTGGTATGATTTCAGTCTTCTTAAATTTGCTAAGACATTTCAATGAATTAACATATGAGTATCCTGGAAAATGTTCCCCCTGCACTTGAGAAGAATAAATACAGGCCCATCTAGGAGGTGTTGAGGGGTTGGTTCCAGATCACGACAATGAAGCAAATATTGCCATAAAGCAAGTCAAGTGAATTTTTTTATTTTTCCAGTGCATATAAAAGTTGCTACTATATTGTAGTCTATTAAGTGTGCAGTAGTATTATGTCTAAAAAACAATGTACATACTTTAATCTTAAAAATGTTATTGTTGGGACCCCTGAGTGGCTCAGCAGTTGAGTGTCTGCCTTCCGCTCAGGGTGTGATCCCAGAGTTCTGGGATCGAATCCCACATCAGGCTCCCTGCAGGGAGCCTGCTTCTCCCTCTGCCTATGCTGACTTCTCTCTGTTTCTCTTATGAGTAAACAAATAAAAATATTTTAAAAAATTAAAAAAACATTATTGCTGAAGAGTTTCCATGTGCATGGAATATTTTTTCTCACCTTTTTCTTTGAGCCTATGTATGTTCTTGAAGTTGAAGTGAGTCTCTTGTGGGCATAATATAGGTAAGTCTTATTTTTTAAATTCATTCTACTATTCTTTATCTTGTGATTAGAGAATTAATCCATTTATACTTGATGTGATTACTGATAAGTAAAGTCATTACTGATAGTCTCAAGACTATCATTATCTTGTTAATTTTTTTTGTAAGGCTTTTTATGTTCTTTTATTTCTCTTTGGCCATCATCCTTTCTGAATTGATGCTTTTCTGTAGTCATATACTTTGATTACCTTCTCTTTATCTTGTATGTATTTACTGTAGGTTTGTGTTTTGTGGTTAGCATGAGGCTTACTTACCTGACACATCTTGCTAATGTAACAGTCTATTTTAAGCTAGCAACTTAACTTTGATTGCATGACAAAATTCTTCACTCTTATCCACCTGCCCCCATCTTATGTTTTTGATGTTACACTTTGCACCTTTTTATCTTGTACACTGTTTAACAAGCTATTGCATAGCTATTTTAATACTTATTTTCTTTAACCTTTATATTAGAATTAAGTGGTTAATTATCCTCTACAGTATGGTATTAAAGTGTGCTAAATCTGACTTTATGCTAAGCTTTATCAGATTGCTGTATATTTTAATGTTACTAATTAGCATCCTTTCCTTTCAGCTTGAAAAACTCTTTCTTGTAACATAGGACCAGTGGTTGATGAACTCCTTCAGCTTCTGTTTGTTTGCTTGTTTCAACTTGCCTTCACTTATGAAAGACAACTTTGCTGGATAAAGTATTCATGTTTGATAGTTTATCCTTTCAATGCATTGTATGTATAATCCCACTTTTCTGCTGAAAGATCTGTTTATCACCTTATGTAGGTTCCCTTGGAGGAGAGAATATGTTTTTCTTCTTTTGCTTTAAAATTTATTTTTGTCTTTGATTTTAGATAGTTTTATTATAATACTCATTGTAGAAGGTCATTTTGGATTGAAATTATGGGGAGATCTATTAGCTTATTAAACTTGGATGGCCAAATCTCTCTTTAGGATTGGGAAGTTCTTGACCAGTATTTCTTTATGTAAGCATTATCTTTAGCCCCTTTTTCTTTTGGGACTCTAGTGATGTGTCAGTTTTTTCTTTTATTTCTCTATGTGTGCCATAGGCTTTCTTCATTCTTTTTCATTCTTTTTTTCTGTTTGTTTCTCTGACTAGATAACTACAAGTGATCTCTCTTCCAGCTCACTGATTCTTTCTTCTATTTGGTGGAGTCAGTTGTTAAAGCTCTATTGCATTCTTCAGTTTAGTCATTGTATTCTTCAGATTCAAAATTCTGTTTGGTTCTTTTTTATTTTCTATGCTTTTGTTGAACTTCTCATTTTATTATATTGTTTTTCTGATTTTGTTAAATTCTTTATCTGTGTTCCCATATAGCACTCTGAGCATCTTCAGATAATTATTTTGAATTCTTTGTCAGGCAATTCATGTATCTCTATCTTGTTGGGGTCTGTACGTGGAAGTTTATGGTGTCCCTTTGGTGATATCATGTTTCCCTGATTCTTCATGATCCCCATAGCCTTGTGCAAGTGTCTGCATTCCTGAAGAAACTGTCACCTCATCCAGACTTCATGGACTCACTTCAGTAAAAAAGCCCTTCATCTACAGGTAGGAGACCCTGCAGTATACTGGGACACTGGATCTAGTCACGCAGGGCCATGTGGTGGCTCCAAATCTTGGGTGTAATCCTGTTTCTGGTCCAGGTCTTTGGAGTCCATGGTATCAATAACTACATGGTCCTTGATGTACACTGCAGGACCACCCTGTAAGGCCTCTAGGGATCCTCCTTGGTACCTCTAGTCCAATGGCTAGGAGCAATGGGAGGCAACACTGGTGGCTGGAGCTGGTGTCGTATACATACTTGGTTGGGGGCCAGCTATAGATGCCTGTGTAGTAGTAGGGATTGATTGCAAACACATTTAGCAGTGGGGGCCATGAGCATCAGCAAAGGCCTGGGTCAACTGTGGGTATGTTGGCAGTTGAGGGTTTCCTGCACCTCAGTATGTACTCCTTGGGCTGCAGAGTCTCCTCATTGGTGCATGCATGGCAGTTGAGGGTGGTAAACGGAGATGGGCTGCTGGTGTAAAGGTGCCTAGCTGGAAGGACTTGCTGCAGGCCTGTGATAGGACCCAGGGCTGGAGCCACGCCCACCAACAACTGTGTGGGTTAGCTGCAGATGAGCTGTGGACAGGGCCAGATCTGGGCCAACAAGCATCTGTTAGGACCTAGGATTTTTGGGTGTACTTCTGCAACTGCAGGACCTTGACACAGGCATAATACATGGCAGTAGAATGCGGTGATGTGTAAATGCACAGCTGGAGAGATTAGCCCTAAAAAATACATGGAGATGAGGGTCACCTTCAAAGGTCTA
Source organism: Canis lupus baileyi (assembly GCF_048164855.1). Classification (NCBI taxonomy): domain Eukaryota; kingdom Metazoa; phylum Chordata; class Mammalia; order Carnivora; family Canidae; genus Canis; species Canis lupus. The sequence goes on from NC_132848.1 coordinate 38,577,789, forward strand.
GGCTGGTGTTTCATCCTCAAGCAGCTGCAGAGGCCTAGGTTGGCTACTGGTGCAGTTCTTGTGCTCTGGATGGTGGGAGTAGCATGGGGCAGGGAGGGGCTATGACTAGTTTATGTGAATGCAAATACTTTTAGAGGGAACACCTAGTAAAATCTGCAGTGGGTTCATGGCTGCTGTGTTGGCCATATGTTTTTTCAGAAGTGAAAGCTGCTGGGGTCCTCTTCAGAGATTATGGGAACCTCAGTCATTCAGCATGGCTGGTACCAGCAGCCCCTGCTTTTATTTCTTGATCTTAGCTGTCTCTCTTCATCTCAGCTTTACCAGTCTCTGAGTGGGGTAGATTTGAAGTGAGGCTTTCATGTGGTGTCCCGAAGGCTGAGGAAGCTGATTGCTCACCCTGCTCTGCTTTTCCCATCGAGGGTCACTCTTTCTACCTAGGTAGTTCCCATTTGGTGATCAGCAGTGCTGGCCTGGGGAATGAGGTGATGCAGGTAAAATGAAATTGTTCTTCCTTACCTTTTTGTGCAGTTATTCCCAGGTTTTCCCATTGTGTTCCTGAAATTTCTTAAGTGGAATCCTGAACTCTCCCATGGATGTTTTTGTTCCTAGATAGCTGCCTAATTATTGATCGTTGTGGGAGGATGGAGGCTGGGATCTCTTACTTTGCCACTCTGGTGACATCCTGGAGTCTTTCTGTAATATGGTTTATTAAATGAAATCAGCATGTGTTTCCCAAAAATATTAATCCTCTGCTTCCTAATAAATAGAATTAAATGTATTATTATTGCTTGATCTTTGATTTCTACTAGTACCCAATGAAACTGTTGCCTGGTCTCATAAAATTGAATAAACGGTTCTATTTCCATCCCAGAAATAATCTCAAAAGCCTCAGAATCCTTTTGTTGGCTAACAAAAGCATACCACGTGTGTGTTAGGTAATATCTGGAATGATGTTTCTGACCTGTGTACTTACTAATATCCTCTGAGGAAAGATATCTGAGTTCCATAATGCTCTAAGCATCTGTAAGTTTTCTTTGTATAACAACTAGATTAATATGGACAGAATAGTGTTTTTAGGGAATCACATCAGCTTCTGTTCACATATGTTCTCCTTTAATAAAAACCAGAATGGAATATGTGTACAGTTTTGTTTTCTCTGTACCCTTAGTTAGCTGAAATATCTCTAGTAAGGGCACTACGAAGGGCAAAGGCAGGGAATCTTATAGTTTGCTTCTTTTCTAGAAGGGTCATAAATTAGGACACTTCCCCTGAATTATCTAAAGTCCTTTGTAAGATATATCTGAAACCTACAACCTTTTTCTAAAGGCATGAGGCCAGATAAGATAAATAGCTTCCACATAAATAATGGATGAGTTCATGATCTCATGGAAGCTATTCCTTCAGTTAAGAGGGCGAAATTAATTCACAAAGTATGGTTTCTTATAATCATGTGCATTATGACAGTGGTCTTTATAAGTGATGGGTTTTGCTTGTAAAATTAAAAGCATTCTCCTGTTTTCTGTTTGTTTTAGTTTATTTTAGCTCTAGATTTTTAGACATTCCTAAATATGGTTTTAGAAACCATGATAAAGTTGTGCTCTTAGGATATTAGCAAGGGTTGACGTATTCAAATATTGGGAAAATACATATTTATAAAAATGGAAGTGGGTATAGCTTCTACACTTCTCATGTTCTAAAAAGGGCATTTGTAGGTTTACCAACTTTATTCTGTTCATCCAAGTACAGAGTGAAGATACAGGACTCAAGAAGACAAAAATGGCTCAAACCCTTTCTCCATGAGCAACAAAAGGCAAGAGAGGGTCAAAGAGAGATCCTGGCCAGAAATTTTGGGAAAAAAAGACAGAGCCATTACAGGGTCAGGCACAGTGGGATTTTGACTTATGTGGATAACTTCTGACTTCACGTGGAGTGGTGAAATTTTCCTTTGTCACCTCTTCAAGGTGGCAAATTATGTGAAAGTATATTAGGGGATCCCTGGGTGGCGCAGCAGTTTGGCCCCTGCCTTTGGCCCAGGGCGCGATCCTGGAGACCCGGGATTGAATCCCACGTTGGGCTCCCGGTGCATGGAGCCTGCTTCTCCCTCTGCCTGTGTCTCTGCCTCTCTCTCTCTCTCTCTCTCTCTCTCTTTCTCTCTCTCTCTCTCTCTCTCTCTGTGACTGTCATAAAAAAATAAAAAAATAAAAAAAGTATATTAGATTTGAATTTGCATTTGCTCTGAATGGAAATTATAACAAAGGTTTCTCTTTCTGAACTATCTTATAGAACATCACTTTTCTGCTACTTAGCTACATTTTTTTTTCCATGAGGACAAAAGATGACAGGAATTTACCATATTAATCAGATTATTTGTTATTGCCCATAAGGCATCATCTGTACCTGTTTGGGTGGCAAGAGTGGGACTTTCCTGTTACATTTTTCGATCAAAATTGTGGATAGGGAGTTAGTTTGCACTTTGTTGTATAGATAAAATTTTTGCTTCAAGTGTAAGGGAAATGTAGTTTTTTTTTTTTTAATAAAATGAATACATGTTGACTAGTAGGAACTTTGTAATATGTGAGTAGGCTGACTCTAGAGTTGCTGAGTATCCTTCACCAGTAGTTCCAAGGTAGCCTGAAGGACCACCTGAAAAGAGGAAGTAGGCACACATTACTTAGGGGGTCCAGAAGTTTTAACTGACTCTTTCAAAATTCCAGTGGATCTCTTTTCCCAGGAAAAATTGAAAAAAAGAAAGAAATGATACCAACTACAGCTTCTACCAGTGCACCTGCTTTCAGGGCCAAGATCAGCACTCATTGCCTCCCTTCTCTGCTAGCCGTCTTAAATTCCCTTTACTCACACTAGCAAGTCTGCTGATTATGGTGACAGGCTTGGTGACTCATGCATTCCTGAGGGGTCTAAGGGTGGGCCATGATGTCTCCTTTCAGACATATTTCTTGAATTTATCCACTTATACTCACAAGTAAGCAAGAAAATACCAAAAGGCACAGAGTAACCACTTGAATGCTAAATGTATTCTTCCCTGCTATCACTGGGTAAAAGTATTCTAGTGCTCTCTCACCATCAGGGTCAATACCTCATTAAGATGGTGACTTTTCTTCTTGCCTGCTAGAGCCTTGGTAAATGAGCTTGAAGTGCCCAGGTGACAGCTGTGGCTTTTAATGCAATGAGATTCTTGATGATTTCATTAGCCTAAGTATTTCCCTTTTGGGGTCAGGATTTCCACCTATGAGGAGCTCAGAGCTATAGGAATAGGTAGCACAAATTCCCCCACTGGGTCCATAGGAGTGTGGATTAGTAGGGTCAGTTCTGCTTCCCCATTCCTTGGTTCCCAGACACGTTTATTTTTCCTTGTGGGCACATGGCACGAGGTAAAGTTCTTTGATCTACGTTGTATACTGCATCCTAGGAAATGGTACTGTATTATCACAAAATCTTTTCTCTGAAGCAGTGTTTCAGCTGTACCTTCAGAAGGTTGTTACACTCTGACAAACAGGCAGCTTCTGGGTCTTCTGTTATAGAATATGAGCAAAGAATCCCATGGACATAGAATCCCATGGCCTACTTGCATACCTCTTTTGCTATAAAGTGGGTCCCTTGGATTAATGCGAGGTTATGAAGGATCCTGTGCTGGAGGAGCCACACCCTATAAACTCTTAGATGAGGGTGCTGTCAATAAAGTCAACCCATCCCAGAAAAAAATATATATATTCTATTGGAAGAATTAATTGCTTACTATTCAGGATTGGAAGAAACCCAATGAAATCAACTTGCCACCATGTGGCCTGATGGTTTCCTCAAGGAATGAAGCCATATCAGAAATCAGTGTTAGTCTCTGTTCCTGGTAGACCAGACAGTTTCAGCAGTAGTATCTAGATCAGTTTAGTCAAAAGGAGCCTGTGTTTCCAGTCTCATCTATACCCTCTATCTCTGCCACTATGACCACTTTATTCATGTAGTCACCATGTCAACATTTGAGTGGTCAATGATAAAGACTCGAGTGGCCAATGACAAAGACTGGCTGGTGTCTTGTATACTTGGTCATTGGTACCTCTTCCAGATGAGAAGGTTTTTTGATGGGAGTACTTGTCTGAGGTATCAAATTTAACACCCTGACAAGGACCCCTGGAGATAGTGTAAACTCATTACTAGGATGGCCCTAGAAACAAGAAAATGTTTTGGCTTTGCTCAGTGAAGATGAAATACCAGCATTGCCATATCAGATAGCAGAGGAAAGGATTAAAACATTCTGGGAAGTGGACTTACTTGAGTGGTATACACTGTAGTGCTGGAAATTCAGCAGTGTTTTCCTGTGTAGGCCAAAGCAGATGGTAGCAGGGGCTCATTGATAGCAGTTGGAGTGATAGGAGATAGGACCTCAAAACAGTAGAGTCCAAATGAAGGTATTCAAATATCAAGAGGCAGGAGACACAATTATAATAATAGGCAACAAGATTGGGTGGTCATTAAGGGGACTTGACTCATAAAAAGTATGGTGATGGTGTATGGCACACAATGTTTCTGGGCAGTGAATACAGATGAAAGATGAGGAAAAATGATTTTTCTTTGCCTATAGAAATGAAGAATTCAGCTGTTTCCCTCACCTCCTGAGTCTTCTTGAAAGGATAATGGGCATGGGTCCTAATTCCAACCCTTTTGGTATTTAAATAAAATCTCTCTAAAATTCAGAAAAACTCAAAATTTGGATTTTAATACCTAGAGATTCTTCTGAGTTCTGAGCTTCATTTCTCCTGAAGTGTAAATACATAGGAAAAAAACATTCCAGTCTACTTGACATCCTTGGATATAATCCAGAGCCCTACTATGGGCTATAGTCGTTTGGTATGAGAAGTTTTCTTATACTTTGGGTCAGATCAATTGACTAGAAAAATGGCCTTAGAGCCAATGCTCATGGTATTTGGAGTTGCAGAAAGCTTGGGCTTTCACAGGAACACTGAGAAAGGGAAGCCTTATTCCCATTGTTTTGTGCAGTTGTGTCAGATGTGTAGATTTGCGTAAGCACTGCCACGATCAAGGTACTGAACAAGTCCATCACCACAATTTTCTCTTGCCATTCCCATTTCAGTTCATGAGAGAATTTGATAGTTTGAGTTGTTCTATAATGAATTGTCTGAATGAAGTATGTCTGGAGTGATATGGAGGACAGATGCAGTTGTTAAATGTAGTTGTTAAATTTCAAGTCAGAGAGATGTTCTAAAGAGCGTCATTTACAGAAAATTACTTGATGTCAAGAAAGGTCAATTAGCTCATCCAAGATGAAACCAGGAAAGAAAGGTAACATGTCCTGACTCCTTGGTTCTATCAGGGATGAAGATAAGAAAGTAGAATTCCTAATAGATCATTAACATAAATTTTGAAAACTTATTTCCCTTTAGGCTTTATTGTTTAAAATTCTCTATACTTTTTCTTAAACTAGAAGGTAGAGTGAACTAAAATTAATTTTAAGTTTTTTTAGCCACCTTTCTTAAAACAATGATCTCAGAATTGTTTTGTAGATAACAGGTGTAAAAACAATAGAAGATTGAACCAAATATGCATAAGGCTGTAGTCAGATAGTTTTATTTTATATTATGTTTTAAAATCTCTAATAAGAACTGGTTTACTGGAGCTTTATAGTTCTCTCTGAAAAGTGAAATGTGGAAAATACTAAACATAGTGTTATTTAATAGGAATTTTATTTAAAAACTAAAATAAAATGAAAAGCTTTTGTTATGGAATAGAAGCCTATGTGGGTTAGATTTTTTCTGAAGGCTAAACATCAATTCAGTGTTGAGTAACAGAACATAGATCATGTGACATCCATTGTATCTATTCACGCTCTGTGAACACAAACAAATGTGGTTGGGGCTACAATTGTTTCACATGCTTTCGACCCAGATTACTCTCTGCACTTAAGTCATAGTTTATATTTTATGCCGTTGGTCATCTGTGCTCAGGACATTTTAACCTATATAGTGTAATATGATTTGCAACGCTTTCTTGATCCTGATACTTTTAAATTTCGTGATAATTTCTATTGATGTCCATCAGCACATTTCCACTCCCACCCCAACACAAACATTTATGGGCTTTGAAAGCCAGCTTTGAGTGGTTTTCAAAAATCAAAATTTGCTTTTTCCATCTCCTATCATTTTTCTTACGTTTAAAAAAAAATGAGTCATGTGATTTTAAACTGGATGTGCAGAAATACAAAAAAACAGCTAAATTAAAGAAATTTTTGATTGACTTTCCCAAACCTACAAACCTTCGATAGATTTTCCAGTCCTTATTTTGAGCACAAAGTAGTCTTGGTGACTGGTATTGCCTGAAAATTTCTGCATGAATAATGAGATAAACTTTCCCATAGACTTAGTCACTCCTTAATAAATTCATATTCATATATGGACCACAATTTGGGTGCATGCAAAACAGCACTAAAATTCTGTTACATTAGGTTCTTGAAAAGCCAAATAAAGCCAATATAATCTATATTCAATGTACTTTAAAACATGACTATTCTTTCTTCATCCCTAATTTAGAATCCAGGCTTAAAACGTTTTGAATGTGATAAGATTCATAGGCAAAATAACTTTCTAAATAGCTAAATGTGTTTTGTCCAATTTTCCCGGTTGGAGAGCTATGTTTCTAGTTCTGCATCTTTACACTTTTTAAGTGTGTTCCATTTACCTCATAGCCTTTAGGTATCATAGTTTCAACCTAATAACTAACTGATAAATGCAATTCTCATTTGGGAGACTGAGGCTCCAGAGGTCAAGTGGCTTGGCTAAGATTATAAATGTTGAGATATCAATCTGAGGCAGAGCAGCTACTTGAAGCCATATATGCTTTACTCTGCATTTCTACTCTTACCTACTGTCTTCCAAGTTATGTTAAAATCAGGCCAGAGGCCAAGGAGTGTGAGCCATTCTTGTGCTGTGGCTCACTCCAGCTGCATTTTGCAGCTATACTAGGGGGGGGGCTGTTTTCAATTATTCCTCTCATTAATATCCACTACTCTATCATTAGCCTTTTGGTCCTATCTGATTTATGGTTTTAACTGCTCTTGGTTCAAAACTTCATAAACCAACACAGCATTTTGGCTTCAAAATATATAAGGCAGTACTTATTTTAAATAGATAGACATAGCTTTCCAACTGAAAACCAAAACAAAATTGCCTTATACTTTTTGATTATAGAGTATTTAAATAACAGGTGATGGCTGTTTTTTTTTACTGTTTTGGGGTTCTTCTTTGGGTGATTGTATAAAATATGAAGAAGTAATCATTTATCATGTCTTTGGACCGCTCTCAGAATATCTGCCTTAGGAGAATGCTAATGATCAAATTAAACTCTCTTAACACTAGGGTTACAATGAAGAAAGACATACACAGACTCCAATACACATTGTCTATTCTAGCTCCTAATAATTCCCCCTATAGTATAGATTTGTGATAAAACAAAATATAGGCTTTTCAGAAATGTGTCCATAATGGCAGATAAACTCGTATATTTCTTTGCATAACTAATTATTCTTTCCTTCATTCATCCTTAAGTTGATTCTAGGCCCTTCCTCCATATATATCCAAATGCACAAGTGTTTATGATTAAGCTGTAAGAAGACAAAGTTCTTCTGAAAGTATATATAATCACACTTTTAAAGACACTTTGAAAGAGTTAGATAAGAGATATAAAGCACATACTTAGAACATAATGAGAAGCAGTTCTTCACTTAGTGGTTGGTTGTGTATCCTAGATCAGCAATTATCAGACAGCTACTTGGTTTTTAAGATGCAGATTTTCTGATATTAATGGAATAGATATTCTGTTTATTGATTTGTTCATCCCAAAGAAAGGCCTGTGTGCAGTGGCAAAACTTCTTTTCCAGGGAAAATTATTCAATTTTTTTGAGAAATGATATCACAAATTGTCTAAGGCTTACTCAAGGTGAAACATTTCCATTTCATTTTTGTATACATTCCAACAATGAGATGGTTTATTTCAATTCCATTGCATAGTTGTCTTGAAGCACCACTTATATTTGTTTTAAGGGACGGCCGCAAAAAGCCAAATCTAGACATGATCTCCTGAATTGCACCAGCACAATTTAATACAATACCATTACATTGAAAACATTTACACATATTAGAGCTGCAAATCTACTTATTTTAAGCATAGTTTATATAATATTTTGACAGACAAAAATATATGTTTAGAACCATTATATGTATCTGTCCATTCAATAGCAAACTTACAACAAATTACACATGATGCCGGAGTAAATTTTCTCAGAAACTAAGAAGAAAAAGTCACACTTTATGTTTAAAAAACAATGTCAGTTCATTATTTCCAAATGAAAAATGCTAATAGCCATTACATTAGATTCACTTATTTCAAGCTTACATTCATTTCACATTCACATAAAATTCATTATTTTTAACTGTAGCAACAAAGTTGAATTTTGACACTGAGAACTTGAAAGCCTGATGACTTTTCAGTTCAGCTACAAGCTTGATGTTTTGGAAAATATGTGTGGGAAAAAATTTTAAATTACCCAAGAAACATGTTATAATTAATGTGGAAGTATGAAAATAAAATATGTTTTATTTTAATGCTTTATCCAAGTATTGCCTCCAGAGGTTAATATAGCCAGTGTATCACATGTTTCCATTGTCTTATTTTCATCAAGAATGGATTTTTGAAAATTAAATCAACTGACTAGCGGGAAGAATACAAAGCCACCAGCATTACCCATGATGTCAAATCAGAGCAGGGATGAGCATTAGGCAATGTCTTCTGAGTGTCACAACAGTATTCCTTCCCTGGAAATGGGATAATGTGCGTAATGACCCTGTGATCATTTTTTCATTCTTTTTGATCATCAACATTTTTTGTCCTTTAAAATCTACATGTATTAGTGGATTTTATACTAAACTAGTTTTTTATAAATCTAGTTTGAAAGTAGGTATGAAATAACGTGAAATAAAAATAGGACACTATTTGTTGATTCACATTATTTATCTAGTTTTTAATATCTTAGACAAGATAAATTTTCCCTTTATCTTTCTATTATTAGATATTAATGAATGGAATTAAAGAAATTTTCACTGTTAATATTTATTCCATTTCACTGGACTTAAACATAGTTATTGCACATATTTGAACATATATGGACACCTTTTGCCCAGTAAAATTGTAAACTGTAACATCTTCAAAGAGACTCTAAGCCCCTGTTGTATTCTATTGCAACACAGGTGATGTTTTCTATGGAATCTGGTGTCTTACTAGGTTGAAGTAAGAACTCAGAGTGATGGAGTACGTACAGTTATTCAGACGGTGTGCTGGAAAGCATGGCACATCTGAAGGAGCAGATCTGCCAGGAACTGCATCCCCAACAGTTAATCACTTTTCCATGCCAAATGTTTCCATTACTGCACTTTGTCTTTGTGAGCTTCCTGCCCTGGGTTCTTCTCTCCATTCATGTCTTAGAATCTTGGGACTCCCACACTTACAGCTTCTTTCCAAGTCCTTCATTGTATACTAGGTATAGAGAAGATTCTGAGCAAATTGATGAATGAGAAGAATTCTCATTATTATTATTATTCTCATTATTATCAAGTATGGATGATGTTCTATAAAGACTCTGAATGTGACATCATATTCTCCATCAAGCTCTGATAAAGCATTAAAATATGGGACATTTCAACATGTAAAATATTTAATTCATATTTTAAAAATTATCTGATAAAATAAATAAATAAATTACCTGATGAATCTAACTCATGTTTAATGACAAAGGAGACGTATTATTTGATGCTTGTAGACAATTGAAAATTTTTTAAAAGGAATTCTAGCTTCTTGAACACATCTTTTATGCTTAATGTTGAACACTGAATTAACTTCATTTTGTCTACAAATTGCAAAACAAGTGTTTTTGGACAAAGTGCTTTAGTTTAAATAAGTCATGTTGCCTTTCCTTATTGGATCAAATGCTCAGATAATTTAGCTTATCAATTCACTCTGTTTTTATAGACACAGCCCTTGTTATTTCTACAATGTGACTACTGGGAAAGCATTTAAAATTCTAAAATGGATACAAATCATTGCAAATATATATGCCTCATCCCTGCTATATACATATATATACACATATATATACATATAAATGTATATATATATATATATACACACACGTATTTTTTAACTCCAGAAAAGAAGTAAAATAATATTTAATGACCATCTCATGAAAGTTATGTGGATGCCAAATGTTAAAATTGATGGCTTTTTCCCTTTAGTACATATTTTTACTTCTGCTTTCTTCTGCATTTTAAAATTCAGTATCTACTCTCTGTAGTGGTGATTTGTCTAGTACCTAAGATTGGCTTTGCATTAAGTGCCACAGAGTTACTGTCTTGACACTAAATCATCTTCATTAATGAATGTCCAAAGTTGAGAGGGTTTTGTTTTTCTAGTTTTATCAAGAGGTGCTGTTCATGCCTCATTAATCTTAACTGGTGCTATGCTGCTACCTCACCTTACATATGACTCAATTTCCCTTCCAATACTAATTTAGATAGGAAACCACAACATTACTACTTTTATCATGAAACAAAACTATATAAACCTCAGATGAAGGTAAAAATCCACTCGTTTTCCTATCACCTTCTGCTTGATGGCATTCTTGATTTATTGCTTTAAGGTTGCCTAATAATCATGCCTTCCACCCTCTAGGAACGTGTCTCAATGCATATGGTAGCTCTTAGATACACTCAAATGAACCAGTGCTTCTCTACAAGATGGATTCGATTTTCCTATTACCTTGTACCTAAAGAAATGCCACAACACAATATGTTGTGTGTGTTTGTTTTGTCTGTGCTCAGAGTAATATGTCGTGCCACTACAAAAAGGGAAATGAATTGCATATTCAGCAAACATTCTAGTTAAGGACATGAAAGAAGGGATTAATCAACACATCAGGATAATCACTGGTTAATTTGTTGCACCATTCATCGGAGTGATGGCCAGTTCCTCTCCTGATTCACTAATGACAATAAACTAAACCCACTAGCATGTTAGTGGACAAGGTCTGGATCAAGTTCACCTGATTTCCTTTGCTCTTTTGTATCTACTTCTTTTTTTCAGAATAAAGATAAATACTCTGTTTGGCCCTCTGTTCTTCGAGTAGGGCTTAATTCGATTTTGAATACTTAACAAAACTAACTAGAGTCAGAATCAAATGGGGATGAGAAATATCGATGCAAGCTGTTGCTTTCACAGATGCTTCCTTGTAGCTTGACTTGCATTTGTGCAATTGCACTTTTATATGGATTTTTGACCTCCTGAATGCTGTTTGTTCTTAAAGTATATTTTTTTATATGCTGCCACCCATCCTTCCTGGACTAGCCTGCTATTGGCACTCTGTTCATGAAAACAGTATTTTATTTGGATGGGGTCATTACAAGTTATCTTCAGTCCCCGATCCTTCTGGGCTGGAGTCGACGTCGACAAAGGCCTCCTTATTGGTAAAAGTGGAGCTGAGAGTTAGGCTCTGTCGGGGCTTCACAGGTGCAAGTTCATCCAATTTAATATTTTCATTTTTGACCAGAACTGTCTTATCCATGTTTTCTTCACTGTGCCTTGCGACAACAGCATCAAATACATCTAATTTGGGTGGCAACTTTCCACTTTCAAATAGGTATTTGGCTAGATAGGAGATGCAAATGTTGGATAAGAATGAGGTAACCATGGCAAGGGTTTTAAATGGGAATCTCTGATTATAAATGCCATTCTTATCAGAGTAATAACCAGGGTAAAAGATCAAGGGCTGTAGGTACAGATACGGCTCCCCTCCGGTTATTCTCAAGAAAAGGCCAGACACATAACCTGCCACGGCCCCATATGTATTGGTTCCCTTGACGAAGAGCACACAGAGCAGCTGTGGGAAGATGATGATGTAAACGAGGTCTGAGCTGAGGTACCAGAGCCCATACACGGTCTTCGTTAGTAAGGCCATGGCTGTGGCTGAAGCTCCAAACACAAACACTGTGATTCGCATAACCCAGATGATTTCCTTGTCTGATGCCTGCAAGAAATTGCCACAGGGACAGCTTTTCACACAGTGCACTGGCTTATTTAGGTAAAGAATGAGATGCATTTCTGTGCCTTAAAGCTGGTCTGAACAATTGCCCTGGTTCCTATAGTTCTACCTGGGCAAAATCAACCTAAACCATGGTATAGGAGGCAAGCAATCTAGGTGGCCTCTCTGGTGGGCCATTGGGAGGGGTTTTTGTGTGTCATGTACAGGAAGCACTAGCAGCTACATCTTTCCCTGAATGTGCAGGGGAGAGGTAAGATGAACTTATGTGCTGTCATAGGGCAATAATAATGCAAGAAAGGATGTCACATACTTTACATGTTAAGTAGTAATTCCTATGTGGCTATGAGGAGGCATGACCCACTCTGGCTTGCTGTCTCCTGGGACTCCTAGCATCTTTAAAGCCAGCCACTGTAAAAATAACTGGGAGCATTTTGTTTTCACCTAGGAAAACTTGAAAAAGGCAAAGCCTTGGTGAAGGAAGAAAGTGGATAGGGGTTATTGGCTTCTCAGTGACATAACAGCACTGTTCTGCATCTACTTGATTCAATAAAGTCCATTACACTGAGCAACAACTTTCACACCAAAGTGGACTTAAGAGTTTAAACGAAAAGAGGGACAGATGCTACACAAATGCCCATGAAATAATTTACTCACCATGTTCTACTTCACATTTCTTGTCATACTCGATGTAACTCAAAGTTTTTCTAAGATATTTTAGGTTTCATGACTCTTTCATTAGAAGGACAAGAAATGTAAATTACAGCAATATGACTGTACCTTTTGAAGTTTCTCGCTTTGATTTGTTTCCTTCCATACCAACATGATTGATAACATGCATTAAACACGTTCATGTAGAGCTTCAATAAAATTCAGCATTATTTAACCTTGTATGCTTAATCAAAGTAGGGTCAGATTTTAATATAGGATATTAGTAAATACATAATACTACAGATACAATAAATACAACGATGACCACCACTACAACAACAAAAATGTTATGTTTGAAAAAATTTGTTCTTACATTTTGTCTGAATGAAAGCTGGTAGATGTTCCTGGCAAACATGGAACTAGCTGACAAGATTGAAGAATCTGCTGATGACATAACAGCAGCAGAAACTGCACCAAGACCAAAGAAAGAAATGTACACAGGGCAGAGATACTTCAGAACAATTGGTAAAATCATGTCTGCTTCCTTGTTGCCCTTGGGATCTGGAGGCCTGTATGTAGTCTGGTTCCAGTCTGTTGAATAGAAACAAAAAATAAAACAACCACCAAAGAAACATTAGGTTCTTTATCCATCTGGGGGTCATCTTATTTACCAGGAGCTCCTGAAATAAATTCAGAATGCATGAATTAGTCTAATCAGAGGAGAATTCTATAATTAGGTCTAGAAATCTAACAGGGTATGTTGGTCTGAGAAGGTGGGAAGTCCATCGTTTTATATTCAATTCTAGCTTCTAATAGGTTTTGGTTACACTTAGCCTCATTCATAAGACCTGTTATCTATCATCTATCTATCTATCATCTATCTATCTATCTATCTATCTATCTATCTATCTATCATCTATCTATCTATCTATCTATCTAATCTATCATCTATCTGCCCATCTATCTACCAATATCTATATCTATCTATATCAATCTTTATCATCTATCATCTATCTGCCCATCTATCTACCAATCATCTATTATCTATCTACTTACCTACCTACTTAATATCTATTTCTCTTCTGCAATTGTGACATCAAACTGTACAGAATCATAGAAAACAAGCATCATAAAACAAAAGCATAGAGTATTTATTTCTTCGACCAGCTGGAGATATGAGAGGACACTTACTGTTTCAGTCCTCAGCCATACATGCATTAATGAATAGACAATAGTGGGGCTATTCTCACCCATCCTTTTCTTGTATAGGAACTTGGTTTTGGGGCTCCCTCAACATTATTTTTCTCCCAACTAAATTTTTCTTGCATTGGAAATAGGGAGGCATGATAGATAAAGGAAAATCTTTGTTTTATTGAGTAGAAAGTACAGGTATGAGGCTGACATTTTCAGGAGGATTTTGGACTCTGTATCAAAGGACTCAAAGCATAAAAGATAAAAAGCCTTTCAAGGAAGCATGAGGGCATGGGTACCAGAGATGCACAGGCAACCTTTTGCAGCACATCTCTGGCTAAGTCTGTGAGTTAGGCTATTAAAAACAATGAATCAGTTTGACAGTCGTGAGGATAAGGAAGAAATGGGCAGAGAATGGCAAGTGCTTAATCTTGTTAAAGCAAGAAGTAAAAGGAAGAATCATCATTGGATTAAATAAGTTCTTGGCAAACCTGAATGAACATAGGGCTCTCTCAGGCATGCCTTTACAATGCAGAGTTCTAGACTCTTATCCTGAAAGATTCTGATTGCATAGGTTTGAATGATGATAACATTCAGCCAAATCTGGGAATTCATCAAATTATACTAGTCAATAGATTAATCATTGGAGTAAAAATTCATTACAGAGTATTATAAATTTGCTTTATCTCACAAAAATAACACGATGAAGCTGATTTAGAAAAACTAGATGATAAATTCTACAACCACACATTTCCATACTATATATATATATATATATGAAGGTGTTTTCTTTAAAACCGCAAAGCCGAAGTAAGTAACATGCAGTTTCTTCAAGCATATAAAAAGGTTTTTGGAAAAAATAAAATAGGTAAATGTGCTCTCAAGTTTTAAAATTTGAAACTTAGAAATTATATCTGTATTTTTTCTTATTTCAGCAAGTTTAAGTCTTTTTATCATAATCGAAGGAATTGCATGATCAATTAAACATTGTCAGCAGTATTTCCCAAAATTTTCCATTAACTATTTAAATGCAGCCAAAAACCTGAGTGTTTTGAATTATACAAACTTATCCATTGTCAGTCTAAGACTCATCAACATTCATATTATTCTTCTTCAACAAAATCTGAGATGAGCCACTAAGTAAAATATGCTATAAGATTATTTAGATTTCATAATGAGTTGGTCTGTTTAACTCTAGAATTCATAGAAGGAATTACATTTTGAATTGAATTTTTTAACAAATGAAATTCTGCATTGTCTAATATGTTTTTGCATATTATTTAGAAAATAGCTACTAAGGTTTTATTGTAAAGGGTACAAAAAATATCTTCTGCACCATGCAAGATAGAGAAAAATCATGGTGAAAAAAATAGAACAATAAGTTTACCTTTGAATATTTAGTTCTTTACTGTTTAGTTATACTATCATGTACTGAAGAATACAATGGAATCTTTAAATGCACAGTAGTATAGCTCCTTTCTTTTTTGCTTAACTTTGATGGCATAATTCCAGGACCAAATAGGGGTGATTTCCCTTGGATCCTACCATTTTTTTCTTCCCCCATTTTCCACTACAATTGTTCAAAGCCATTCTTTGTTGAATGCCAATTTTATAGCATTCATTGAAGCCAATTTTATAGCATTCATTGAGATGTTATGGTACCAGAAATAACAACCAACAATGTGAACCTGATCCAAGAAAAAAAAAGATTTTTTTCAGTCTGTTGTTCTACAGCACACACACACACACACACACACACACAAGCTCACCCACACACATGCACAAGTATATATACATGGCCAGATTTGTTTCCTGATTGTGACATAAATGTTATCTTTTATTCAAAGGCACACAATTACCTTTGTTAGTCATCTTTTTAAGTGTTTGTTTGTGACACGGATGAACAACTGGAATAGAGAGTATGCACTATGGACCATGACTGCTCTTATAAAAGTTACATGATCCAGTAAGTAGTTCTACTAATTGAAAATCAAAATAGCCATGAGAGTATCATCCTGTATCATCTTTTCAAAACACAGTGGAATGAAAGGTAAACTTCTTTAGTCTGTTTTAATGACCCCTATCGATAGGACTCCATTGAATTTGGATTATTCTGATGTATTTTCATGAAATGCTCTTGGACGCTGTATAGCATAGATACATAACTGTTAGGAATAATTAAGAATTCAATTAAGCTAAGGGTGAGATTTAAAAAAATGTTCTAGATAGATGCTAACTAGGAGATAAGCATTTCATAATGCTCTTTTAACCAATTCTGAGTAAGTTATTCTCTAAGACTTAGTGCCTTAAGTCTACCTTAACCTACACACTTATTTATTTCCCCAAGGAAAAAAAACATTTTATTAACAAAATATTAAAAATTTAACGTAGGAATCTGAAATTCAAAGTGGTCCTTAGGTGTCAGGTAAATTTGCAAGCCAGTAGCTTTCGACTCAGGTCAAATTTGACCACCTGAAGGGCTTTAAAAAACACTGATCTTTGGCTCCATCTTAGATTATTAAAATTAAATCCCTGTGAGGTAGAATAGAAATAGGTATTTTTTAAAGTACCTCTCTTCCCCCAGATGATGTCAATGTGCACTTTGGTTGAGAACCACTGCTGACAGGATTACATATACATAATTGATAAGTACATTAACATGGGAAGGGTATGCTCACATACATTTTATTGGTGGGGAGAGCAATCAAAAACTGTTTGGAGGAACTGAGGTTTAATAATGATTTGAATGCTATAATAAAGGTTTGTATCTGAATAAGATGAGAAACAATCAACTATGTGGGGGTAAGAGGGCAAGTGGGGGAGGGAGAGCCACTGTGTGGTAATTGATTACTTCAGTGAAGCTTCATGGGTCAATTAGTAAAGCTGCAAGAGATATACCTGTTGATGCTCCTATGGCCCCAATGAGTATGGCTGGTAGAGCCATGATGAGGCACCCAAAAGCTGCCAGGAAAGACAACACTTGAGCATAGGTGGCTGAGGATGAAGAGAGGACCCTTTGGAAGTAGGCTTGCCATGGGATTCCACCCAGCATCTGCATGGGAACAACAGGGACTCAGAATGAGGTGGAGGCAAACAACATCTATTAGGTATTCTTTTTTTCTTTTTTTGTATAATTTTTTTTTATTGGAGTTCGATTTGCCAACATATAGCATAACACCCAGTGCTCATCCTGTCAAGTGCCCCCCTTAGTGCCTGTCACCCAGTCACCCCATCCTCTCCGCCCACGTCCCCTTCCTCTACCCCTTGTTCATTTCCCAGAGTTAGGAGTCTCTCTATTAGGTATTCTTAAATCAGATTCTTTTGACAGTCACAATCACAATCGTCCTATGGCTCTGAGGTGCCATAAATGTCCTACATGTCAAATATCTCAATTGCAATCATCTCATTGTCACGTTTTCAACTGTGCAGAATTTCCTCAAGTTTTTTTTCCTTCATAATTACATAACCCAATCTTATCTATTCTTAATTTACCTACTTTAAGCTGCATTACAACTACCCATAAGAAGCCTACAATTTGTTTTCATCTAGAGGTTCTAATCAACACAAAATTATCTAAAAAAAATTAAGATTCTCAAAGGAGGAACTTTTATTTGAATCAATAAAACCCAATAAATATTTCTGGACCAGGTAATGAGATGGTTGTCAAGGGAATGGTTCTTGCTCTGGAGCTCCCTGCTCACCAGGAGAGTCAATGCAAGGCAGTGTTTTCCAGAGTGGGGTGTGCAGAATGTCCCAGATAATATAGAAGGGCATCAAAGAAAATATTAGAATTTCTATTTAGACTCATGTTTACCTCATACTTATGTGTTACATTGTTTTTATTAAATGATTACAAAATGTGTTAGTATGCTATGTATGAGTAATTAATACTTACATATACCTATGTGGGGGTGTGTTTAAAATTCTTATTGAGGATTTGCAATCATGAAACTTTTGGAGACAGTGAACTATAACGTAATTTGTTGCCTGTTATAAAGAGGTTTGTATGGGAAGGAAATTGATGAACAACTAACTATTCAGAGATAACAGGGACAGGGTTAGATGGGAGGAAGGACAGCTGCATGGTAATCACGAAAACCTGCAGAATTGACATGGAGTCAGTCCTTAAACACTGAGAGGGTGTCACTAGGAAAAGATGGAGAGAGAAGTGAACACCTGGCAGAGAATTCAGTGTGAAAAAGGAAGAAAAAAAAAAAGCAATGGAGCAACTCTGAGACCACTGAGAAATTGGCCTAATGAAAGGTCAGGGTGTAGGAGTGGCTAACGAGGAGGTGGAAATACCTTCCTCATGATCACTGTCATGGTTCTCTGACTCACATACAGTCAATGTTCATAAATATTTATCATATGAATGACCGAACTGGTGAATGCATTTTCCATATTACGTTGCCTGTCTCACTGGGCTCTAAATTGTGGGATGTCTTATTTGTCATTGTCACCTCTGTGCCATTCAGAGTGCTTGTTACATATTGATTCCAATGCAATCTCCTCCTTATAGAAGCTATGCATGTTCAAAAGTTTTAAAAAAAGTAAAAGAAGAAATTCTAAAATTCATAATCCATGCCTCAAGTCTATATGCTTCCAAAACTTTTCCTTTGGTTTGCAACCTATAAATCAATACAGATTTTCCTTGACTTATGATGGGGTTACATCCCCATAAGCCCATCATAAGTTGAAAATATCTGAAGTCAAAATAAAAAATGCATTTAATACACCTAACCTCTTGAACATCATAGCTCAACCTAGCCTGCCTTAAACATGCTCAGAATACTGACATTAGCTTATAGCTGGGTAAATCATCTAACACACAGCACATAATAAAGTGCTGAATATCTTGTATAATCTATTGAATACTATACTGAAAGTGAGAGACAGCACGGTGTATGGGTACAGAATGTTTGTCAATGTATCGTTTGTTCAGTCTCCTGGTTAACTGGGAGCTGTGGCTAGCTGCCACTGCCCACCACCCTGAGAGGCTCGTACTACACAGTGCTAGCCCAGGAAAAGATCAAAATTCAAAGTATGGTTTATATTGAATGCTATCGTTTTCTCATCAATGCAAAGTTGAAAACTTGTTAAGCTGAACCATTGTAAGACAGGATTATCTGAGTGAGTATCATTAACATTTTATTTACCAATGAATATTCATCAATAACTTCAATGCCTGTATGAATTGATACACCACAATTTACATGCCAATCTTTCTGGACATTTAAGTCATCAGAGCTTTGTAACTAAAATAAAATCTGCCCTCCGCAGACAAACAGAAGTCCTGATGACAAGGTGGGAGATGGGTTAGGAGGAGTGACATGCAGGTAGGTGGGCTGCCATGTGGAAACTGTGAAGAGCCACCACGACAGGCCAGCTGAGGAATACTGCCAGAGAATAGGTTCAGAGTAGGGCTGGGAGATACCTTGGAGATATCCAGAGCAAGACCCCACAAGTCATTTATGACAAGCAGAAGTGCAGAGAGACAGTTGGAAGATGGGAGATCATTGGTGAAACATTTTAAGGCTTAACTTCTACAGTTCACTCATTCTTTCATGCAACATCTATCATTTCACATCCACTTATGCTGCATTTTGAAGAATGAACATGACTTAGTTATATAATTTTTTTGAGATGGAAGAAACTTTATTAGTCATTGGATATAATGCCTTATCTTAAAGATTAATACATCTGAGGCCTATAGTGTGGTGTAGGAGAAATGATTTTAGGGTCTTAATGCTCAGGCATTTCGATTCAAATCCCTCACTCAGACAATGGTGTGATTATCCACAGACTGTCGATCTTTTCTGAGTGCCATAATCTCCTCCATATAACCCTAAATAAACCTGCCATGCTGATACAATCTCACACACACATAATATTTAACTCGTTTCTCCCTTCAATTCATAATTATAAGCCATTCTAGAAAAGTGTCAGCCAATACATTTCTTAACAATACTTGGGAAAGAATTTCTCCTCCCTACCACTGGAAACAATTTGTTTGCATGTTTTCCTGCCTTCTTACCTAGAATTTCTTTACTGGGACAGACACATCTACTTTTTTTTTTTTTTTTTTTAGATTTTATTTCTTTATTCATGAGAGACACGGAGTGAGAGAGGCAGAGACATAAGCAGAGGGAAAAGCAGGCTCCATACAGAGAGCCCAATGTAGGACTTGATCCTGGGACTCCAGGATCACTTCTTGGGCCGAAGGCAGACACTTAGCCTCTGAGCCACCCAGGTGTCCCAACACACACTTTTACTGCTGAAATTTAGCAAAGGGCCATGAATACAAAGTGAAATCACCAAAATATTGTGAATCCTCTAAAAAGTTAACAAAAATAATTTCCCCTTAATTTTGATATAAACATTAATCTATTTCTTATTTTGAAATTAAATATAGTGTTTTATTCTTGTTCGTAACCCAATTAGCAAAATCACAAAGTCTGACAGGTTCTTTTGGCTTTCCCCCTCTTCCCTCAATATGTGATCTTCCTTTATTTTTTCTGTGCCCCACATCTCACTGCCAACACCTTCACCCAAAAGTTCTGTAAGTTCCTAAGCTATCTCTGACTTACCAGTGCTTCTTCTTGGCATCTTTCCTGAGTGACACCTCCTTTCCAAACTTCTGTCTGTACTAAAAACTCTTTGGCAATAATTTACTTATTCAGTAATTAAAGACCAAATGGATTATTTATTTTAGAAGAAGTTGGTTTTAATGCCTTAAATCCAAAATCCAAATTAAAACATTTGATGGCTTGGTTTCAGATTGGGGAAGTCTCTGTGGCTAGGGCATGGTGTTCCTTACTTACAGCACAACAGTAATGTGGATATGCCATACATTACTCCATAGACATTGTCTCTTTAAGACTTTACACTCTCTCCACTTTGACACTAGTCAGCTACCATAGTCAGTAAGTGGCTCCATCCTTCCAACGAGAAGTAGTCAGTGCAGAAAGAGACATGAGTCAGCAGGTGAAATTAACATATAAACCTTAAAATCTTAAAAATGCATTTGATTTTAGGAAAAATGAGATTACATTCCTCAGTTAACGGCATTACTTACCAACAGCAGAAAACTATCAAGCCAAGTGTAGACTTCAAATGATTCAATGGTCCCCAGCCAAGGCTTTTGGTACTTGGTATGCAGAGCAGTGTACCCAATGTCAGTAACTGCAGAATGTGACAGGGCAAAAGGGACGCTGATCCACTGTAACCAAAGAGGAATGTGACATAGTTAATCTATGACTTTTGCCTGTCTTATATATGCACGGTTTAGCCACACACTTTGTTTTCTAATAGACCACAAAAGCTCAGTTGTTCTTCCTGTCCACCAGAGAAAAACCTAGAATCATGTTCTCTGTGGGATGCCATGAAATACTGATTTACAAAAGTTAGTAACATATTATCCATGCCTGTGCTTAATTTTATCACGTCATATCAATTATAGGAGCAGTCAGCCAACCTTTGAAAGAAAATATTAAATTTGAGAACATAGGTATATTGGCATATTAACTTTTAATGTTTTCTTTGAGTTAGTAAAAGATGTCCATTAATAAAGTGACAATGAAAAATCTAACTGAGAACTTGGTGAGTGAAACAAAACTTCAAGGGTGAGCTCAGTGCTAATAGAAGGAAGAGAATGGAGAGATCATCTAAATGGAACAAGGCAAAGAGGAGAAGAACATAAAGTGTGTATGCACATATTTCTTGTGTGACAAGGTTTGCTGGTGTGGGAGTGGGTTAGGAACATGGGAGAGAGAAACATAAATACATGGCAAGAAATTTTAATTGCAAGCTAAGGGATTTATATTTTGTTTTATAGGCAACTGGAAGCTAGAAGCATTTCTTCTGACTTATAAAAAGATTTTAGTAGATTTCTTCTGCATTTTAATATCACAGATGTGAACAGTGAGCTTAGGAGAAGGAGGAGTCAGGATAAGCAGTAGGTGAACTGGTATGATCTAGATGAAGGCCTAAAGTAGAGCCATGATATTGGAAATGGAAAGACATTGGTACTGAAAAGGATTATGAAGGGAGATCGAGCAGCTCCTAGATTCTAGTAGGAAGAAAGAGATCAGAGGGGGAAGATGAACAGATGAACCTCAAGTTTACAGTTGTCAAGCTCCAAGGATGGTGATAAAATCAACAGAATTGGAGAATTTGAGAAAAGGGGATAGTTTAAGGTGTGAGTTGCTTCATTAATTAAGTGTGCATGCATAGTCTTTTGAAGCTTGGATAACAAACCATAGTTGGCCTTTTACTCAGTCAAGTCAATAGGCTCTTAACTAGTAATCAAAAGAACTTGATTCCTTATCAGTTTAGTTACATTTTGTAGCAGAAAACCACTCTAACATCTATCTCACATATATTTGTCCTATCATCTTTATACTGGCATGCTTGATTTATGCTCCTGTGTGTTTTAAGTTCTGACCTCATGAAAAGCAATGAGAAATTACATCTACCGAGAATAAATAGCTTCATCCCTGGTGTTGGCTTTCTTAGTATATCAAGTGCCTCAGCTAAGAAGTTTGTCATTGTCAAACCAACCTTGCCTCCAAAGTTCCAAACAGAGATTTATTTTTGGAAGTTTATGATGATGCTAAGGAGAATTCTGAATTTCAGCACTGTCCATTTGGTTTTGGCAATTCAAATTAAATTGATTGAGAATTAAATTGACTTGAATTCAATTAAGACACTAGTGAATGAAATTCCATGAAATGCACATAGACACTAGGGGAAAAGAGGAAATGTTGTGATTATTGCTAGCATATGTAAATTTATGGCTTAACTATAATTTTAGTTGTAGTCATTTCTTTTAAAATTTTCCTGCCATTATTAAAGATTCTAGACAATACAAAAAAACAAAACAAAACAAAAAGTGAGTATGAGATTCGACTCCATTTTTCATTTCTAAGTGTCTAGTGTAAACACCAAAATAGAGGGAAGAGCTTTTCATTATGAGGAAAAAAGAGGAGGCTCAAAGGTGCTTTAATCATCCATGGGAAGGGTATCACGATGTGCAGTCTGAACTTCCTCTGTGGCCTATCTGTGAGGGCACCAGCCCTACACACTATGTCTCTGAGATAAAATACATGTGAGTGAGTACTACGCTACAGTGCCCAGCATGGAGTACTCACACCATTTTCTTTGATATGTCTTAGGTGTTGAATATTATTGTATATAAAGTAATATAGTCTTCACATTTTAAGATGTTGAGCTTACAAAGGCTCAACGTTGACTAAAATGTGTTCATAACACACCAAAGCACTCTTAACATAATACAAGTAATACATCTCATAATTATACAGTACTTTTTACTGAATAAAACACACATATATTTCCTAATTTAATTTAGAACTTATAAACAATACATAACAAACCTTTCTAGTGCCTATATAATTAAGCCTTTTCTTTGTTTTTAGACCCCAGATAGTGATGATTAATATTGAAACCCACAGTTTTTCCAATGGGATAATTTCTGTCTTATGAGAAGTCTTACAGATCAACTAAAATGAATACAAGGGGGAGATTAAGAGACCAGTGCAGGAGGCACCTGGGTGTCTCAGTCAGTTAAGCATCTGCCTACAGCTCAGGTCATGATCTCAGGGTCCTGGGATCCAGCCCTGCCTCAGGCTCCCAGCTCAGAGAGAAGCCTGTTTCTCCCTCTCCCTCTGCCCCTGTCTCGTGTTCTCTCTTTCTATATCAAATAAATAAACAAAATCTTTTTTAAAAAGACTAATGCAGGTGAGCACCAATGTTTACATTTTAACTCTGAATAAAGTATGTTGCCTTCAAACTCAAGGAATAGCACACATAAGTTTCCATCAAATGTAGGCATGAAGGGAAGGAAGCCCTAGGCCTTTTTAAGAATTAAATTGAGGGCATATTTTCTGTTAAAATCTAACAAAATGACTACAGTTTTTTGTCCAATTAATTCATTGAGAAATTTAAAATTTCAAATGGTATGTGATCTACTATGTATTACTCATGACAGAAAATGACATTTCTATTAATTTTTGCTGAGTTAGCATAACACCACAGTACCTTTTAGAAAGAAAAAGGAGAGGAAAGGAAAAGAAGAAGGAAAGTCTGCAAATGACTCCACTTACCAGGCCTATGAAGATGCAGAAAAGCTGAACTACATCCGTGTAAGCCACAGAGTAGAGACCACCCACTAGTGTATACAGAGTGGCAATCAATGCAGAGACGATGACAGAAGCTTGCACGTTGGCACTAATGATCACACTGATGGTGGCTCCTGAAGAAAGCAGACAAGAGAACACTGTGGTCAAGGTACTCAAATGGATTCCACTTTCTGTTTAAGGATATATTGAATGTTCCGTGACAGTAGGTATTTCCCTGTGTCATGTGAAAAGTATTGGATGATAACAGTTAATGTAAGTTTTCATATCAAAATCTTATAATCTCTATAACTTAAATATGTATATACATATATATACTTACATATATAAATCTACATATATTTAAACACATTCTTTCTCTCTGAAATTTATGCTTTGGTAACTTATTTATGTGGGACACCCAAAATTCATGACATGACTTCAGAATTCCATGAAGTATACTAAATTTAGTACTACTATAAGAACCCGAAATAATTTTACTACCTATCTGAAACAGACTTAATTAAATATATGCAATATATTTACTCATATCCTTGAGATAAGCCCAATCACCCATTTTCCATTAATTCTGACCCCTGCTAGCTTTTAAAATTCATTTTTATTTTCATTTATTTTTATTTTTTAAAGATGTATTTATTTATTGTTGAGAGAGAGAGAGAGAGAGAGAGCAGGGGAAGGGAAAGAGGGAGAAAATATCCAAGCAGACTCCCATTGAGTACAAAGCCCAGCATGAGGCGCAATCTCATGACCCATGAAATCAACACCGAATCCAAAACCAAGAGTCAGACACTTAAGCAACTGAGCCACCCAGGTGCCCCCTTGTTAGCTTTTTTTAGATGATGGGTGGTATAAGGTACCAAGGTTTAAGACAAGTGTGTAGATGAAAATAATAAAATTAGCAAATTTTATTCCAGTCCTACTGCTAGGACACCAATGTGTTGAAGGGCCCTAGATTTCAATTGAGATTTTTTTTTAAAAAAGATTTTACTTATTTATTCACAAGAGACACACAGAGAGAGATAGAGGCAGAGACAGCAGAGGGAGAAGCAGGCTCCATGCAGGGAGCCCGATGCAGGACTTGATCCCAGGTCTCCAGGATAACACCCTGGGCTGAAGGCGGCACTAAACCGCTGAGCCAACTGAGATTTTTAAGTAATTTTCATTATCAGAGTTTTAAGCCTGTCTTAGAAATAAAATTTAAGTTTTTCTTACTTTATGTCTTTGTTTATTGAGTTTGTTGATGTCTATATCTTGGATGAGAATATTAGAGAATGTACAATTAGACCACTATGGCTCTTGGACTTCTCTCAGCATTCACTTGCTGCTTTACAAATTCTTTTCCCATTGTTCTCAAAAGCTACATATTTTATATTTTATATTGTTAAATGTAGCAATTATAGGAATGCTAACATACATGGAACAAATCTGTGATTTTTTAATATCATTAATTGCGATCTTATATTCTGCCACCACTTCTCAGTTGCATGCTAACAGTGTGTGCAACCCACTAGAGATGAAAATGCATTCATTTTTCTCAAGGAGCAGTATAAAATATTTTGATCTAAGATAACAATACAATTTTTCAAGAATTTTTTTCTTAGTGCTTTGAATATGGTAACAAAATTATTTTCTTGAGTAAAGCAAATGAATAAAAGGAAAAGACTGACAAGGAATTGGAAGATGAAGACAATGGAAGGTAGTCAATTATTTATAAATGACTTTGGGTAATTGACTGAGTTATTGTTGTATGGATATTTAACAGGCTTTTTTTCCCCCTTGCAATTATTTACTTCATGTTGAAACTTTAGTTGCAATTCTTTGCCATTCTTCTTTTGGTCTGGTTTTCTATTTTAATAACATTTCTAAGTACAATTATTACCCTGCCTCTTTGGGTTGCTGTTTAATTTTCTACCCATTAGTGAAAATTTTATTAATTCTACACCTCCAAAAGGAAGGGAAGGAGGCTGTATGCTATAGAAGAAAGATCACTGGACTAGGATTCTAAAGATTTGGATACTGGTAAGTACTACCATTTGGTTGTAACTCAGTGGTTTTAAAGAAGTCTCCCACTTTTCTATTACTATTAAGATTGGGATTAATTTTTCTTTAAAATATTTTCTAGATAATTCCATCATTTGTAGTGAGTAAAATAAATTACCTGCTAATGAAATATTACTTTATTCATGCAGCCATAAAATAAACATACTATAAATAAAATCATAAAATTCACTGAATTTGAGCTGTGAGAAGTGTAAATATACATCTTTAAAAGATTTTATTTATTTACTTATTTAGAGAGAGAGAATGCATGATTTTGGAGAAGGGCAGACAGAGAGGGAGAGAGAGAATTCCAAGCAGACCCTAGTCTGAGTGTGGAGGCTGATGCGAAGATTGATCCCAAGTCCCTGGGATCATGAACTGAGCCAAAATCAAGAGTTGGATGCTTAACTGACTGAACCACCCAGGTGCCCCTTACAGATACATTTCTTAAAAAAATGTTTGTAAAGGATGTTGTCCATTTATGGTAAGAAGATAGTTTAAAATTCTCCTAAGTTTCTGTGGTGAACTAAGCACATTCACAGGAAAGTGGTGATAGATATTGTATTTGTCTATTCTTAAGTATTCCAAGTTATTTCTAATAAACACTAATTTTGAATTACGTCCAACTATTATTTTTGAAGAAAATATGTATTAATTTAAAAATACATCTTTTTGGGATCCCTGAGTGGCTCAGCAGTTTAGCACCTGCCTTCTGCCTAGGGTATGATCCTGGAGTCCCGGGATCAAGTCCCACGTCAGGCTCCCTGCATGGAGCCTGCTTCTCCCTCTGTCTATGTCTCTGACTCTCTCTCTGTGTCTCTCATGAATAAATAAACAAAATCTTTTAAAAAAACTATTTTCTTTACCAGAGCATATATTTCAAGCAATAGCAGCAATGTTTTTATACATGTTGTTTGATATGTGTGTGCATCTATGTTGATATGTATATATATCCTAATATTTTACATATATATTGACATACACACAGACATAGAGACACATGCTCATATACAAAAATAATTAATTGAAGCAAGTTCAGAGTTTAGTTCAAGTTTATATTTCCAAAATACTTTAGAAATTAGTTGGGGCACCTGAAACCAAAAGACACCTGGATGGCTGAGTTGGTTGAGTGTCTGACTCTTGATCTTGGCTTAGGTTATGATCTCAGGGTTGGGACATCTAGCTCCATGTTGGGCTCCATGCTCAGCAGGGCATCTTCTTTTTTCTCTCTCTCTCTCTCTCTCTCTCATTCTCCCTTTGCCCCTCCCCCATTCATGCTCTCTTTCTAAAATAAATAAATCTTTTCAAAAGAAGGAAATATTAGTTTATTAATTCAATTCTCCCTTCAGGGCTCAATTGTATAGATTGATTTTTATTTGATGAGAGTGAACATTTTGTATTCTGTTAGCTATTCAGCCCACTCCCTTTTTAATATCTCAGCAGGCAGTTTGTTCTTAAAACCAACATTTTCTAGTGTTGAAACCAATGACAAATAAACTACCCATTGCTTCTTGGCTAATGAGAGCAAGGTGGGAAGAAAGGTGCATTTTTACACATAATTTCATTAGGATATAAGTGCAGTGGTAATTATGGCATATTATTATATTGCACCAAGAAAGTGCAACATTTTCCACTGAGGTATATGTTACTTTATAGCTATCAAACTCTCTTCTACACCAAATCATCTCTTCATTTTACAGTTGGAGACCAAGAAGGTAAGATTATATGGGAGTTTGAAAAAGAAACGTGTGAAAGGTAATATAAACTAATATCTGATATTACAGAGGACAGATCTGATAATAATACTGAAACCAAAAGACAAGTTTGTGGTATGGAATATATACCATAGAAGGACATTCATCTTTTTAAAAAAATTTAGATTCAATTAGCTAATATATAGTACATCCTTAGTTTTAGGTGTAGTGTTCAGTAATTCATTAGTTGTGTATAACACCCAGTGCTCATTACATCACATACCCTCCTTAATGCCCATCACCCAGCTATCCCACCTGCCTCCACCTCCCCTCCAGCAACTCTGTTTGTTTCTATAGTTAAAAGTCTCTCATGGTTTGTCTCCCTCTCTAATGACTGGAACTGGAGAGTATTATGCAGAGCGAAATAAGTCAGAGAAAGACAATTATTATATGGTTTCACTCATGTGTGGAATATAAGAAACAGTGCAGAAGATCATACGGGAAGGAAGGAAAAACTGAAGGACATTCATCTTATCTTACTTTTGCTTTGATTACTTTGGGTCTAGCTGTAGACTGGAGCCCTTTATCTTCATTTGTAAGATGAGATAAAGAGAAACATATGTAGATGCCTGGATGTTAAATATGGACATATTTCAGTGAGGAAGGTTGTGAAACTTCCAACTCTGTTGATCTGCGAGAAGGAACTCAACACTCAGTGAAATGATCTGTATTTCCCCGTGATCAAAAGGAAGGTTATGAAGCCTGACTGAAGATCTCCCGCTATCCCACTGAAATCTCCTGTTTTCTAAACCTTACAAGTGGGTTGAGAATCAGTGGGCCAAGGATAATTTGTCCTTAGGATTAATTGGACTTGGTAGTAAGTTAAACCCTAAGGACTCTAGGTTCATTTTCTAGATCCCTAAACATGTTTATAACCCAGTACTTTAGGATTACATTGAGAAAACAAGTGATGTTTTTCTTTTTCTCTTTTGAAGAAAGTAGAGATAATTTACTCATTCATTCATTTGTGATTAAGATTACTACTATTATCAGGACACAAGTCCTGCCTTCAAGAAATTTATAATCCCTTTTGAGAAGTTGGATTTGGGCTTGATATAGATTAACGGGCACATAATCATACAAAGTGACAAGTCCAATGAAAACAAAATTCCAGGTGCCTAAGGAAGCCCACAGCACGGTCAGGATTACTGGTCCAAGTAAGTGACATGTAAGAGAAGATTGAAGGACATCTCCTGGTTGGCTTGGCAGATGTGCAAAAGGGCAGGCAGGGAACAAGTCAGAAGCAGAGGGCACCTGCACTTGCACAGTGTTAGAGGCAAGAAAGGAGGTGAGGCCTAGAGTTCTGGAAGGAGGGGAAGGGATGGTGAGAGGAATCAGAGTCTCAGTCATAAAAAGCCTATGCACCCACTTAAAAGTTTGGAAAAGAACAGTAAAGGAACAAAATCCGATTTGCATTTCAGAAGAATAGACTAGAGGAGGAAGTCTGAGCAATAAACAGGGAGATGGTTGCATTCACCCAGGTGAGGGAAGCTGCAGGTGGCCTGGCCTGGGGCTTTAAGGGAGTAAAGTTGTGTATGTGATGTTCCCTTAACCAGAGAGAGGCAGAGGTCCTTACCTAAGGCAGAGAAAATGGCTGCAGCCCAAAACATTTCTCCCATTAGAGCGGGAATAAATAGGAGCCCACCCATGCGTTTTCCATAGATCTGTTGAAACGGGTCTAACATGGTCACATATCCCTTGGAACGCATAGGCTTTGCAAAGAACAAACCACCTAAAATAAATTAAACAAATGTTTGTGAGAAAATAAAAAAATACATAATATAATAGTCTTTGCCAACTTTTTTTTACCATGCTATAATTTCTCAAGGGAAATAAATTTTTAGAACACTTATTTGTGTGGAGGAACCAGTCTGAAATATAGTGTGAGTACAGAACCAACACATATTTAGCAATCAAACATGCATTTCTTAACACCTTTGTCATTGTATGCATCCAAAGGGCCATTGGATGGTATATCTGAGGCATGTGGATTGAAAAACATGGACCAGTGTGACACGCACTAAAATGCCTTTGTATCACCCACCATAGCATTCAGATACTAATTAAGCTCAAGATCCAATAAATGTATTTTAAATGAAAGAAAAAAAAGAACTCTGTTATATAATATTCTTGACCTTTTCTTAGTTTGATTTACACAAAGAAATTCAGGTACAATTCAAGTTGATTCATTGTTAATGATATCTTTACTATTTTTAAAAGAAAAAAATCATATGTTAAGAAATTCACTATTCTCTTACCATAGATCAAGGGATTTTTAAAAAACATATTCCGTAATCAAGAGATCAAATAATCTAAGCATTATTGTTACCGACTTCTGGTAGCAGGTACTTGAGAGATTCCTGGTAACATTTTTTTCCACAATAGTTATTCACAGTTTGACTCATTATTTCACTTGTTATTTGTACTCCTCTTCTTTATGCTTTACTGAGTGGGTCACTAAGGTTTAAACTTTCACTTACCTAAAATCAGACTAAGAGAATATCCAATTGGTGCCTGAGCCCAAGCTAGACCATAATCTGGTACATACACTGCTTCAGCTGTCCCATTGATGTAACCTCCTCCGACCCAGGTGGCTGGAATAGAATGAACAGTGAGGGAAAGACACTGCCATACCCCAGACCTGCTCAGTTTAACACAGTGGCCAGTAGCCTCCTATGACTATCGAGCACCTGAAATATGGCTAGTCTGGTTTGAAATGTTCTGAGTGTAAAATACACATTGAAATTGAAAGACTGAGTATGAAAAATTAAATGTAAGCTATCTCAATAATTTTTTTGTATTATTACATGATAAGATGAAAACATTTTCAACATAATTGAGTTACATTCAATTATTTATATTTATTCCCCCTATTTTTTCATGTTTTTAAAGTGGTTTGTAGAAAATTTAACATTCCCTTTGTGGCTCACATCATATTTATCTTGGTCAGTGTTTGCCCTGGGTGTTTTCTGAGTCCATTTAGTCGTCAATACTTTCAAACCATATTGTTATATCCCAGAGTCTGACATTATATACAAAATATTATGTGACTATTTCTATTCTCTCTCTTTTTTAAAGATTTTATTTATTTATTCATAAGAGGCACAGAGAGAGACAGAGGCAGAGACACAGGCAGAGGGAGAAGCAGGCTCCATGCAGGGAGCCCGACATGGGACTCGATCCCGGGTCTCCAGGATCAGGCCCTGGGCTGAAGGTGGCACTAAACCACTGAGCCACCTGGGCTGCCCGACTATTTCTATTCTCAATAATATTACAACCTTTCCCTCCACCCTCCATAACATGAGGTCAAGTTTCTTTATCTTAAGGTCTTTCTGTTTTAATTGTATTGATATTCTCACATTGATCTTCTCACATTGATCAGGTTTATCTTCTTGCGGGGTTAGGGGGAGGGTTTCACGCATGCACAGGTGTGGAGGTATGTGCCTTTTTAAAATTTGTTAATAGGGTCACTTCTTAAACACCCTGAGTATATAGGATTTAGACAGATTTCCATTGTAACATATTGTTTACTTCCCTAAATTGTTAAAGGAGACATCGCACTTTTACTCCAAAGTGTCCTAAAGTGAGTGTAAATTATCTTTCCCAAGTGCCCCGTATGCATTTAGACATAAAAAATGGCATTTAGAATTTGAAAAGTTGACTGAATATCTACTTGCATTCTTTGTTTTAATCTGGGTCTTTTAGTAAGATATTTGATATTTCATGGAGAATAATAAGAAAATGTCTTCTTCAGTTGTCATTTAATAGAATTTCTGTAGAATAATAGCTGAAGGAGGAGACCAAGGAACCAAAGAAAACACGTGATGGTTAATCAAGATTGGACCAAAAAGGATCTATAAACTTTACCATTTTCTGTGATAAGGCAATATCACATATAATTATTGCTAAAAAGCTAAAGTTAATGGAACACTTAAATCTTTACAGTTTATATCCTTTGAAGAGTATTGCCAAGATATTTTTTTAAAATTCTCTGTATAATTTGTGTAAAATTATGAGGAACATAATGGCTTACCAGATATGTGTCTGAATTCTAGGCTATATCATCCAATTGGGGATAAAATTTAACTCTGAAAAGTTCTCTGAAATCTCACAGAATATAAGTAAAATAAATAATATGTACATGAAACTATCAAAGACAGATGTCTCTATTTGTGTTCATGCCAAAATATATCTGGCTTTTGCTCCAAATACAAAGCTAAGAAGAGAGTGTTGTGGGGTTAGTACTATTGCTTAAAGGTTAACATGAAAAGATCTCCCTGCAAAGGAATTTCCAGCACATTTAAATGGAAAGTGTATATACAAAATCCTCAAGTGGACAAATATGCTCTTGGCAGCCACTCTCATCTGCCTGGAAGATTTTACGTGGGTCTTAACAAACAACAAATGCTATAATTTGTTTTTTTCATTGTAAGCCCTCCTGAAAATTTAAACAGTTTCCCTCCTTCACTGGGTGTGTGACTAGGACTTGAAGAAATGATTCTCACAGGTACTGAATCAGACCTGATTCGCCTACTAGGCAACTGGAACTGCTAACACCACCCAGCATCGTCTCATTGCATAAAGTAAATGGTCTTATGAGAACAAAGCCTATTAGTGATCATTTGTCTTTGCGTAGGTCTCCTCTCCCTTGTCCAAAAACAAAACAAAACAAAACAAAAAAAACTTGGTGACTGAATGATTACAAACATTATAATATAGAAATGAAGACTTGGTTACTTATCATGTGAAAGTCCTCCCATTTTTATCAGTCTTGTCCCTTTTATGCCAGAATTTGCTCTGCATGTTTGTATATTTCATGTCAGACTCACCAGTGAAAACAAGAATTCTTTCAAACTATGTGCATTTTTATTTTTTAATCTTTATTCTTTTTCAAATACATACAATCAATGAATGTAACAGGGTTTAGATAATATGGTTCAGAATTTAAATGAATTATAATATTGACCAAGATTCTTTTCAGTTCTGAAAGACTAAAATCTTTCAAAATCGAGCTAGACCATGATACTTCATATGAAATATCATGATTTAAATTTTTCTATATACTTAATTAGACTATTCTGTTGAAAAATAATTCTAGATGATAAAAAAACAAATCCTGGAATATGATCTTTATGAACACAATAGATATAACATTAAACTAGAGTAATAATAGCACATTGTAATGAACAAAATTAACAATGAGCAAAGATTTTGATATGGACAATCTCATTTAGTCTTTTCAACAGTTTTTTGAGTGGGATCAACTCTCATTGTTTTATTTTGCTTTTCTTCTTATTTTCTTTGTACAGGAAAAATCTGAAGGGAATATAATTCACTTCAGACATCAGTATTGCATCTGGATCTTTAGGATAAAGAAGAAATGTTTGTGCTATAATGAACAATGAACATTAAGATGTAAATGTGTATGGTGTTCATCCATAGGTAGATAATAAGAGAACATCTTAAAATGTATACCAGCATTTCAGTAAACATATATGCAGGTGGTAGACTAACTGGATGATTCTCACTCTGTTTTTGTACTTACCTGTGTATATTAGATATTACAGAAAATATTTTGCACGATACAATTTGTTCTATATATGTGTGTATGTAGAAAAACTGAGGAACAGAGGGTAAAAAAGGACCCTTTTACAAATGATGTGCCTTTGTAAAGAAAGGAAGTGAATTCAGCTGGAAGGCTGCAGGCAGTGCATTGAGGAGGGGCCTCAGGGTGTGGCTGCTGGGAGACCTGTGTTGGGTGCTGACTCCAATCCTTGATAATCATGTAACTCTGCATCCTTACTCAACCCCAGAGCCCTTTCACATTGCTCAAATATAAGGAGCTTCATAAAGATCATATGAAACCATATGCAGTTAGCAAAGAGTTAAATGAATATAAAACATGCGTATCTGAAAAATAAAACGTATAGTCCATAAACTATTCTAGAATAGTATAGGTTTCAGATGGCCAGCAGAGATGCAGTCTTCACAGATTGCTTTGGTAAACTATTCCATATACAGAGGAATCATTTTTAAATAGCACCTCAGGGCTGAAATTGGGCATTATTTGGATATATTTCTGATGAGATACTTTCCAATGGGCCCTCAGAGTTCCAGTTAGTGTAGATTATGTTGCTAGTATTAAAAAACCTAGTAAGAATTGGAAGTGAAATGTGTGTTGTTGGTGAAAATGTATCAAATACATTTGTTGTTTTTCAGAACTATTTTCTACAACCAAGAAGATTTAAAAAGAGAAACAAATCACCACTTAAACAGAACCACCTCTGGGCATCAGCTCCTCAGAGCCCAGGGGTGGTTTGAGTGGGAGAAGGCTGCAGATGCTGGCTGAGGCATTCCTGTTAGGACACGCCCTAGCTTGTCCCCTTTTATATCTAGGTTCCTGGGAATCTTTTTTTTTTTTTTTTTCCAGTGCTGTGGATTCCTAACTTGTGATTGTCTTCCTGTGAGGAAATTAGTTTATTAAATGGGAGAATTAGGTTTCAAAACAGGACATCAATCAATTTGGAATTGTGCTGCCCCTAACTGATTTATTCAGTTGCAAACCATCACGAGTTAATGTTCATTGACATTCATCATTTAAGAACACCCAAAGTCACAATTTTGTGCCTAAATTAGTGAACAGGATGAGATGCTGACTTTATTGTGTAACTTTTAAGACTAAGACACTTCTCTACCTCTTTGTTTTTATTCTGTTCCCACCCACTGAATTGTCCAGATAGCTCAGATTCATTTCATCGATATTCTGTCCAGCAATTTACTATAAAATCATTTTGTTCAAGTACCACTGAGTTGAAACCATTTTATTTTTGTTTTAAATAAATGTAAAGTTATTTTTAGAACACATAAGCAGTGAACATAAGGAATCCTCAGAGGACAAAGGCTACGGTTTGCTTCGTCACTCTGGGAGGGCAAGGAGGGGTGGGCAGCATGGCGCAGAAGCATCAGAACCTACCTGTCATGGTAAATGCACCCACCAGCAGACCAATGTCTCGGCCACCAACTATGATGGCCTCGCTGCGCTCTTCTGAGCTGCCGCTGTTTTTGGTTCTCCAGGCAGCCCATATTCCAACCAGTAATATTAGAAGGTAGAATACGATGATAGCTATCAGGCCTTCCACATGGAAAGTCATTTTTATTTTGGGGTCCAGATTCTTCCACAGCTAGCTACTTCATTAAGATCTCTGAAGAAAATACAGTAATGCATTATAAACCAGTCAAGCATGCATAGGCAGCTGGGAATAAACCAGCTGGCTCCTGAGAGATCCTGTGCCACTTACAGAAAAAACACATTGAAATCACATATGACACTAGCAGTTGCCAACACAAGTCCACTATTTTTTTCCGACTATTTAACAGTTTAACGTTGTTTTGAGTTTTCACGAAAAAGAAAAAAAAAATAGAAAGTGCCACTTAACAAATGTAACTTTTAGTGTTTAATGAATTCTTTCAATTTGAAATTGACCTTGTCTTGTGACTTGGTCAAGAGATCATTTCCAAAGACTGTGTATTTGGAACTTACTATTCCATCGAGAATTGTGCAGTCGTCTTACAATACTACTCTGAGAATTCTAACATAGTCATTCATTCATTCATTCATTCATTCATTCATTCATTCCTCTGTCTCTCCTTTCAAACAATATCAGGGAATGGTTCAAAAAGGAATGTGATATGTAAATCTGGGAGACAAAAAAGAAAAAAAAACTTTAGGAAACTCAGTTTCAAAAACACATCAGCTCCAATTTTCAACAAGTGCCTGTGGTCCAAGTTACTGAAGCAACTAAAGATGTTACATCGCTTAAAGACTGCACCTCTTCTTCCTCTTCCATTGTTCTTTGCTCTTTTCATGTCTCCCCCACCCTTTTGTATATACAAGAAAACAATTTAAAAATACAGAATTGCCTAAAAATATAACAGGGTGTCAAAGGTATTAAAAACAAGACGTCGAGTTCTAACGCCTGTTCTTTCTGGAATTCTGCTATTTTTCAAGCCTCGTGACCACGGCTATTTCATGGACTCGCCTTCACACAAGCACGTTTCTGGGGGGAATACAGGTATTTGTGTCCGCAGGTGGGGAATGAGACCTCGGGCGAAAGAACTAGGCTCCCTCGGATTCCGGGGAAGCGAAAGGAGCGCGGCCGGGCTCCGCCAACGCGGGAGCTGGGGGGTCCTTCCTTCTGGGGCCAGC
Organism: Canis lupus baileyi; assembly: GCF_048164855.1. Classification (NCBI taxonomy): domain Eukaryota; kingdom Metazoa; phylum Chordata; class Mammalia; order Carnivora; family Canidae; genus Canis; species Canis lupus. The sequence continues at coordinate 38,613,894 of NC_132848.1, forward strand.
CCGAGGCTCCCCGGCTCCCGCCCCTCGGCCCCAGCGCAGCGCCCAGCCCCGGAGAGCCTGGGGCTGCAGGCAGCGGACCCGCCGCGAGTCCCCCCCCAGGGGGAAGCCGCGTCCCTCCGACCTACAGACGTCGCGGGGCGGCCACCGCGCCCCCGAGGGAGCGGGCTCCGAGGCGCCCCGGTGCCCGCTCCGCTCCTACCTGCAGTGGTCGCCTGGCCGGGAAGCGCTCCGCCGTCCGGGGCTCCTCGGGCAGCGCGGTGGTTGGGGGCTGCGAGAGTGCGGGGGAGCGGGGGGCTGGGGGCCGGGGCTCGGGGGGCCGCGCCCGCGGGGAAGGGCCGGGCGGGAGGCGGGTTCCAGCCCCGGGGCCCCCACAACCTGGGCGCTCGCGGAGCCGACAGGTGTGTGCGCCGGGGCGAGGGCACTGGAAGCGGCCGAGGTGGCGATCGATCCCCGTATTGGCAAAGTCCCCTTTATAAGGGCGGCCGGCGGGGGCGATCGTCAGAGCCGGGAAGGCGGACGTCAGAGCCAAGGGGTGATGGGCGGGTGCTGGGGACCGTGCCCGGCGCGGCGCGGGGCGGGTGGGGGATGCGACGCACCGGGCTGAGCTCGCATCGCGCTGGAGCCGCCGCGGGACCCCGCGCCCCGCCGCTCCCGCCCCTCCTCCGGGAACCAGGGCGTGGCCCCAGGGCCGTGTCCCACTCGGTGTTCCCACGACTCTGGTTGGAAGCAGGCAATGGGGAGACGGGGAGGGCTTCGGAGCATCACGTTTTCAGCTGGAGCTGCTGGAAGTCCAGCGGAGGGGAAGGGGCGACAGTTGTCTCGCTAGACTTGGCCCGAAGCGGTTTCTGGCATCTAGAGCAGACGGGCCCCTCGCGCTGCCTCCCGGGGGCCGTGGTGGACGCCGGTGCCACCCACGCCGGGGTGCTCGAGGAAGACATTTCAGGACGGTTTCCAAAGTCGACTTAAAATCATGTCCCTTTCGCTTAAAAACGGGGTTATAATGCACTATTCCTAGGAGTTGTCCAAAACCACAGTGAAGTTATCACACGCGCCAGATGAGGTAGCTTTCCTCGTAGAGCTAACTAGGTTGGTCGCCCATCAAAATATCCTATTCCGGCGTTACAAAAAATTTACTGCATAAGTTTAAAATATCTATCTATCTATCTATCTATCTATCTATCTATCTATCTATCTATCATCTATCTATCTATCTATCTATCTATCATCTAATCTATCATCTATCATCTATCTATCAATCTATCTATCTATTCATCCATCTATCATCTATCTATCTATCCCTAGATATCTATATTAATGCCTAGATTATTTATATGTCCACAGATCCAGTCACACATCTATAGCTCTACTTATATATCTAGATATGTCGATAGATTGATAGCTATAGATATCTGTGCATGTATACACAGACATGAGTGTATGGGAAGAGAGAGAGAGAAGAGCCACAAGTCACAAAGCCACAAGCCCCTCTGGTCACTTTCTTCCTTTTTCCCATATTCCACCATGCCAGTCTATTGAACAATGAAATATGAAAATCTAGTAACTGATAGAATAAATATTTCTTGACTACTGGTCACCTCTTTCTAGGTGAAATTTTGGACCATCCCCATCTTCTTACACAGCATTTGGAAATGAACTTTCAAGTTTTTATCACTACTCCTTTGCTTTGTTCTCTGGGTAAACAATAACTGCATCCAAACACTTTGTTTGGGATAAGAGGCCAATGGAATTAAAGCGGAAATTAGGACCAGGGAGAAGGGTCTGCATGGACAGTTATTTCATCTGGGTTGAATGATATGCTCACTGCTTTTCTGGAAATGGTTTAGAAAGCCTTTCAATGTAACTCCATTTTTTGCACGGAAGGGTTATGAATTTAAGCAATTTTAAGAAATGGATAGAGGGAAAACAGAGATGGAATTTCATATCATTATTCAAGTGCTTTTCAACAGAATCTCTTCATTCTTGATTTTGTTTTTGACAGTTATGTGTGAGTCAATTTCTGATTCCGGACTTTGGTCACAGGTTAATTTGTGTCTTCCCAACCAGAATACACTTAGGATGACAATGACAAAAAGCTTGTGGTTGTAGCAGGGCAGCGGTAGGCAAGAGAGTGTATGAAGGAGTGCGCAAGGCTAAGGTTCTGGGGGTTAGACTCAGATCCCAACAGAGACAAAAGAGGTGGCTGTCCACAGAGAAATACCATCTGAGCTTTTGGCTGTAGGAATGGGGAATGCAGCCAGGACACAAAGCTCTCTATGGGGCTCACCTAATCCACTTTAAGAAGCCAGATTTGCCAGCCTCTAGATTCAGTGCCAGATCTGGGAAGGTACAATGACTTTGGAGGTGGCCCAAGCAATTCTGACCTGGCAGAGCGGCTATCCTTCATGATGGAGGGCACCAGTTGAAAATGACAACTGCTGATGTATTGAGTCTGCTTCTGTGGAAACATTTCCTCATTTGCTGAGCCCTGTGAGCCCCTGCATCTGATCTCATGAGGATGCCACTTGTGAATTTCTGCTCCAGGTTGTGCCTTCCCAGACACCCATTCTCTGTTGTCTTCAGTGTGTACCTCTTCATCTACTTCCCTGAGAATATGGGAAATATATGGCAGTGGAAAGCTCAGTTGCAGCTTTGGAAGATAAAAAAGCAGATTTTGCCTTTCCAAATCATTTATGTATTTAACAGACACTTCCTAAGTGCCTTTGGTGTTCTAAGCACTGTTCTAAATACTGAGAAACATGTGGAAAATAATATAGTACCTGCCCCGAGGCAATTTATAATTAGTGAAAGGAAAGCAGGAGCAAACAAGCAAAAGCTCTACTTGAGTCTACCTGCTGGCAAAGATATGTCATATCTACACACACAGATTTTAGGGAAAATACAGAAAAAGGCTTTAATCAGACCGGGGTATTCTGGGAGGACAAGGAGATTTATTCATACAACAGACACACTGTGAGGACCTACTGTGTGCCAGGAATTATGAGAGATACCAGGTACCTTAACAGAAAAAAAGGAAGCCCTGTCCTCATTGAGCTCATAGTCTATGACCCTACAACTCAAAGTATGGTCCATGGAAAAATAGTGTCAAACATCATCATCATCATCTCTCTTTTTTTCTCTCTCTCTATTGTTTTTATAACATTGGTAATTTGAGAAGGACATCACTTGGCATACACACATTGAACATGACTCAGATATGAATGGCAGTGCATAATGAGATTTTGGGGGATCCATTTTCCTTAAGTCATTATTCTTCATAATGTCCCAGTTTTCTCGTACAACTTTTACTTGAACCTTTCATAATTTCTAATTGATTATATTCAGCTTCAATTGCAATTTGGCCTGTCATTTGCAAACCAGGGCTATCATCAGAGTCACAGAGTACTTTAAAAATTATAGATACTAGGACTCCAACAGCAAAAAACTCTGATTCAGTAAATCTTGGACAAGTGTTCAGAAATCTTTTTTTTAAATAGACTGTTTTTTTTTTTTTTAAAGAGTGACTTAAGTTTACAAAAAAAATTGAATAGAAGGTATTTCCCAAATACTCCCTTCCCAACACATGCATAGCCTCTACTGCTATCAGTACCACACCCATCCTTATCTCTACCCAGTGGTACATTTGTTACAATGGATGGACCTAGACTAACACATCATTATCACCCAGAGTCTGTAGTTTATGTTAGATTTCACTCTTGGTGTTCTTTCTATGGGTTTGGACAAATGTATGATGACATGTATCTAACATTGTAGTATCATACAGAGTAGATTTACTGCTCTAAAAATCATCTATACTCCACTGATTCATTCCTTCTTCCTCACTAATCTGTGAAACACTTTTTTTTTTTTAATTTACATTTCCCTGAGGTTGTATAATGTACAGCACCTTTTCATATACTTATTTGGTGTCTGTATATATTCCTTTATGAGGTGTCTTTTAAGGCTTTTAGCCCATTTTTTTAAAAAAAGATTTTATTTATTTATTCATGAGAGACACACAGAGAGAGGCAGAGGGAAAAGCAGGCTCCCTGTGGAAAGCCCAATGCAGTACCTGATCCTGCCACCCTGGGATTACAACCTGAGCCAAAGGCAGATGCTCAACCCCTGAGCCACCCAGGTATCCTGGCTTTTAGCATGATTTAAAACAGGTTATTCTCTTATTGTTGGATTTTAAGAGTTCTCTGTATCTTTTGGATGAAAGTTCTTTTTTACTTCTGTGTTTTGCAAACATTTCTTCCAGTTTATGGCTTGTCTATTTATTCTCTTGACAGTGTCTTTTGCAGAGCAGCAATTTTTAATTTAATGAAGTCCAGCTTATCGATTACCTCTTTCACGGATTGTGTCTTTGATGTTTTATATAAAAAGTCATCTTCATAGCCAATGTCATCTATTTCTCGTTATCTTCTAGGACTTTTATAGTTCTATGTTTTACATTTAGGCCTGGGATCCATTTTGTGTTAATTTTTGTGATGGGTAAATGCTCTATGTCTACATTCTTTTTTTTTTTTTTTTTTTTTGCATGAGGATATCCAGTTGTTCTAGAATCATTTGTTGAAAAGACTATTTTTGCTCAGTTATGTTGCCTTTACTCCTTTATCAAAGATCAGCCGACTACATTTATGGAATCTACTTCTGGCATCTCTATTCTTTTCCATTAGTATATTTATTTGTTCTTTCACCGATACTACTTTTTCTTATTGCTGTAGCTTTATACTAAGTCTTTTTTTTTTTTTCTACTAAGTCTTAAAGTTGAGTAACGTGAGTCCTCCAAATTTCAATATTGTGTTGGCATTCTGGTCTTTTGCCTCTCTATATAAACCTGATAATCAGTTTCTCAAAATCCCCAAAATAATTTTCTGGGATTTTGATCGGAATTATTGACTCTATAGATCAAGTTGGGAAGAACTGACATCTTGATAATATTGGGTCTTCCTATCTTATCCATGAACATGGAATATCTCTCCACTTATTTAGTTCTTTCATCAGTTACATAGTTTTTCTCACATAGATTTTGTACATGTTTTGTTATATTTACATCTGCATTATTTTAGGGGGTGCTAATGTAAGTGTTGTTGCCCTTCTAATTTCAGATTCCACTTGTTCTCTGTGTATATAGGAAAATAGGAAAGCAGAATCTTTTTTCTTTTTTTGAAACCTTCTGTGGTGATCCTGATAACCAGCTAAGTTTGGGGGTCCTACTGCATTTCAGAGTGGAAAAAGTCTTGAAGTCAAAACACACAACTTTAGCTAGTTATGGGAACTTCAAAAAATTATTTTGCTTTCTTTGAATTTTAATTCTCTTTTCTCCAAAGTGGAAATAAAAACCATGCAAAGTTAGTGTTGATCTCATATGAATGTGAAGATTAATTGAGACAGTATTTTCTAAAACATGTAACACATATTTTCCCACTGGTGCTCAATATACAGTAGATAATTGCTACTTTAGCTGTAACTTCTGTTTTATTTGCTTGATTTGCTGTTAAAGCCTGCTGATGCTCCAGCCTCTGGTGGCAGTGAATCACCCAAGGAGTGTGCTGGATAAATGTTCTTGCCCATTTCCTTACCTAATGGCAAATAATTGTTTTGCTAATAACCTCAGGGTTGCTTCAGAAGTTCATATATTCCTTGAACCGCATCATAAAATAAGGTCTAGATTCTGCTTCTTGATCAATTTTTAACTAAATTCAATTTATGCTTTTGTAGGTAGGGCTGGAAGGACAGATAATAATTCACTTTCATAGAGATACAGGTGGGAGATATATCCAACTTCTTCCTCTGTCTGAAGCAGCCCTTACCGACAGTCCCCAGAAACTTTTCAGTGATACATTCTTCACTTTAGTCACCTTGTATAAGGTTAACACCTTTTCATTTATGAATCCAAGAGAAACTCCCATGATCCCTGTCTACACCCAGTCAGGGTGATGTGTCCCTCTTTCAAGCTGTTGTCTCATGGCACTTACTACTACCTATTGATTGTTTACAGATCATATGTCTATTTCTCCACTAGCTTGTAAACTCTAGGAAGGGAAAGATCACATTCCATGCATTTTATATAGTCAGTGCTTAGTACTGCTCCTGGAATACCACTAGTCAAAAACTTAGTTGAGCTAAATTGCCTTATTATTTTACAGAAGGAAAAACTGAGATCCAAAATAAATAAAGGTCATTGAATAGACCTCCATGTGATGACAGTAACACTAAAATTAATCACTTGGAAACAGATCCATTAGATTCAAATGCAATTGCCCAGGAAATGCCAAGTTTTTTTCTTCTGTCCTTATGATGGCATATGAGGACTAAATCTTCATACTCTTAAAACAAGAACTTATATGGGAATTATGTAATTGTATACCCTCATTATAGTTTTTTAAAAAGTATAAGAGTAATGAACAATGTATTTTAGAATCACCTTCTCTTGGTGGTGTCAAAGTCATTCTGTGCAACCATTGCTATCATTCTTGTTGTAGCAGAAGATATTTTTCCTTGTTTCTTCCTAACATTTTATTATGAAAATATTCAAGTAAACATTAAAGTTGAAATACATAAAGTTAATACTTATATAGCCACCATTTAGATTCTATCAAAACAATTATTTTTCTCTTGTCTTCTATCTATTCATCAGTTCATTTTACTTATTTGATGCAAGTATATCATTAGAGTTCAGTCATCATTTACAGTTTTTTTTTTCTTTCCCATTGAGGTAAAATTTACATGCAATGAAATGCATGAAACTTGAGAGTATGTTAGTTGAGTTTTGGTAAATGCAATTACCAAATGCTGATCAAGATATAAAACATTACTTATCCCCCAGAAAGTCTCTTACAACTCTTCTGAGTCAATCCTTGCCATTGTCCCTAAAAGGCAAGTGATGTTCTGATTTTTTTCCTACTATAGATTAATTTTGCATATTCTGGAATTTCATGTAAATGGAATCATACAATAGGTACTTGATCTCAGCATAGTTTTTTGAAATTCATCCATATTGCTGACTGGATAAGTAATTTATTCCTTTTTTATTGTCATTTTTCATTGTGTTAATATAAATATTACAGTTCTTATTACCACAATATCACAGTTGGTGATCTATGTTCTTATTGATAGACAACTGGATGTGTCCAACTATTTTTGTGGACATGGGTTTTTGTTCTTGGGTAAATTCCTAAAAGTTGTATTTCTAGGTCACAGAAAATGTAAGTTAGGATTTTTTAAAAATGCCAGATCTTTTCCAAAGTAGTGGTGTCATTTTACACTCTCACCAACAGCATATAAATTTTGGCTTCATATTTTTGCCAGCATTTGGTGTTATCAGTCCTGTTTTAAAATAATTATATATGTGTTATATATAATTGTTTATATATATAATTGCCATCAACAATTTTTATTGTTGATATATTTTTTTTTCCTTTAATTTTACCCATTCTGGCTATTATGTAGAGATATGTCATTGTGGGTTTAATTTGCATTTCCCTGATGTGCTTAATGATCAATAGTATGTGTTCTTTTAGGGCACCTCCATGGCTCAGTGGATAGAGCATGTGACTCTTGATCTTGGGGTTGTGAGTTGAACCTCATATTGAATGCAGAAATTATTTTTAAAAAATAAAATCTAAAAAACATTAGTATGTCTTCTTTTGTGAAGTGTGTATTCAATTTTCCCCATTTATGATGAGTTACTTGTTTTAAAAAATATTATTTAGTTCCAGACATTCTTTTTGTATCTATTTACTTATTGAGGTTCAGAAGTTTTAATTCCAATCAAATCTAATTATTTTCTTTAGTTTTATTAAAGTAATTATGAATAGCTTCTTTAGTTTCTAGTTTCTTTAGTTTCTTTCATTTCTCTAAGACTTTCTAGCTCGAGTCAAACAATATTCCCTAATATTTTCTTTTTAGAAAGCTTTATAATTTTAATTTTTGCATTTAATTCTGTAGTCTATCTCAAATTAATTTTTGTGCATGGTATCAGGAAATTTCACATCATCAAAAAATTGTTTCTGCCTCATTCTCTCTTTTCTCCACATCCACGTTTCCGTGTATATGTGCAAAAGACTTTGAATTTGTCCCACAGATTCTTGAAATTCTAGTTGTATTTTCAGTTCAGTTTTTTCCCTTTATTTTTCAGATTGGATCAATCTTATTGAGATATATTTAAGCTCACTGACTTGAAATTCTGGGGTATCATCTCCATTATGCTTTTACCCTATCCGATGTTCTTTAAAATTCACACATTGTATTTTTTAGTTCTGAAATTTCTATTAGTTTCCTTTAAATTGTCATATTTGCTGAATTTCCTATCTTTCCCATCAGTATAACATATTTTCTTTTTGTAATCAAACATAGTTAAAAATAGGTTTGCTAGTATCCTGATCTGCTAATGGCAGATCTGGGTCACCTACAGTTTCTTGCCTATTGCTATATTTTCTACTGGGAATTGGTCACACATTTTTCCATTGCTAATTATGTTGAGTAATTTGGTTTGTATTCTGGACAATGGGAATGATAGATTTTTCGATTTTGGTATATTCCTCCAAAAAGTTTCACTTTATTTATATAATATTTTCATATTCAAATACAGGATTTGTCTCTCTGGAATTTTCGGGTTTTTTGTTTTAAGATTTTATTTATTTATTTGAGAGAGAGAAAGAGAGAATACCAGAGAGAGCATGAATAGGGGAGTCAGGCAGAAGGAGAGGGAGAAGCAGACTCCCCACTGAGTGTGGAGCCCTATGAGGGGCTCAATCCCAGGACAATGGGATCTGAAGGCAGATGCCTGAAGACAGATGCTTAATCAACTAAGCTACCCAGGTGCCCATGTGTCTCTGTTTTTAAAACATATATTGTTGTTTTTAAATTTAAAAAAATTTAATTGAAGTATGGTTGACATACATTATATTAGTTTCAGATGTACAACATAAAAATTTGACAATTATATACATTATAAAATGCTTTCTGTAAATGCAGTTACTTTCACCATATAAAGTTATTACAATATTATTGACTATATTTCCTATGCTGTACTTTTTCATCTGTGAGTTATTTTATAAATGAAAGTTTATCCCTCTTAATCCTCTTCACCTATTTGGCTCATCATATCAGCCCCTTCCCTCTGGCAATGCCACTTTGTTCTCTGTATTTATGAGTTTATTTCTTTTTTTAAAAAAAAATTGTATGTTTGTTTTGATTTTAGATCTCACATATAAGTGAAATCATGTGGTGTTTGTCCTTTATGTCTGACTTATCACACTTTGCTTAATACCCTCTAGCTTCATCCATGTTGTCCTGAGTGGAAAGTTTTCATTCTTTTTTATGTCTGAGTAATATTCATTATTGTGTGTGTGTGTGTGTGTGTGTGTGTGTGTATAAAATATTCCATTACTCTATATACATATACATATACCTTATCTTCTTTATCCATTCATCTATCAATGCCCACTTATAGTTCTTCCATATTCTGGCTATTGTAGATAATGCTACAATAAACATAGGGGTATACATACCTTCTCAAATTAGCATTTTTGATTTCTTGGGGGTAAAACAGCCAGAAGAGGAATGACTAGATCATAGGTATTTCTATTTGTAATATGTTGAGGAATCTCTACATTGCTTTGCACAGTGACTGCACTAATTGGCATTTCTACCAACAGTGTGTGAGTGTTCCTTTTTCTCCACATCCTTGCCAATATTTATATCTTGTCTTTTTTGATATTAGGTGTCCTGAGTGAGGTGATATCTCTTTGTGGTTTTAATTTATATTTTCCATGATGTTGAATGCCTTTTCATGAACCTGCTGGCCATCTGTATGTCTTCTACGTCTTCTTTGGAAAAATGTCTATTCAGGTCCTCTTTGCCTTTTTTTCTTTCTTTTATCTTTCTTTTTTTTTTTTTTTTTTTTTTTTTTAGTTTGAGTGTGTGTGTGTGTGTGTGTGTGTGTGATCTGAATTCCTTATATATTTTTAATAGTAACCTCTTATTGATGTATCATTTGCAAATGTCTTTTCTCATTTTGTTGGTTGTCTTTTCATTTTGTTGATGGTTTCCTTCAAGATGTGATTGCTTTTAAGTTTGATGTAGTCCCAATTGTTTATTTTTTACTTCTGTTTCTCTTGCTTGAAGAGAAAGATCCAGAAAAATATTGCTAAAACCAATGCTTAAGAGTTTACTGTCTATATGTTCTGTTTGGAGTTTTATGGTTTCAGGTCTTACATTTAGGTCTTTAATTCATTTTGTATTTATATTTGTGTATGGTGTAAGAAAGTGACCCAGTTTCATACTTTTGCATGTTGCTGTCCAGTTTTCTCATCACCATTTATTGAAGAGGTTGTCTTTTTCCCACTGTATATTCTTTGCCTCCTTGGCTGTAGGTTAATTGATCACATGAGTGTGGGTTTATTTCTGTGCTCTTTATTCTGTTCCATTGATCTATGTCTATTTTTAGACCAGTAAGGTGCTGTTTTAATTTGCTTTTCAGTATAGTTTGGAATCAGAGACTATGGTATCTCCAGCTTCATTCTTCTTTCTCAGTGTTGCTTTGGATATTTTGAACTTTTGTGGTTCCATACAATTATTCAGATTATTTGTTCTAGTTCTATGAAAAATGCCATTAGTATTTTGATATGGATTACACTGAATATGTAGATAGCTTTGGGTAGTATGGACATTTTAACTATATTAATTCTTCCAAGCTGTGAGCACTATTTCTTTCCATTCATTTGTGTTGTTTTCAATTTATTTTATCAATATCTTATAATTTTCAGAGTACAGACCTTTGACCTCCTTGGTTAAATTTATTTTTAAGCATATGATTCTTTTTGAAGCAATTATAAGTAGTAGAATTGTTTTCTTAATTTCTTTTTCTTATTAATTATTAGTGTACAGAAACACCTGATTTCTGTATATTAATTTAGTATCTTGCAACTTTGCTGAATTCATTTATTCTAATAGCTCTTTAGTGGAGTCTTTATGGTTTTCTATATATATATAGTATCATGTCATCTGCAGGGAATGACAGTTTTACTTCTTCCTCACCAATTTGGATCTCTTTTATTTCTTTTCTTGTTGACTGATATGCTAGGACTTCCAATACTATGCTGAGTAAAGGCAGTAAGAGGTGACATTCTTGTTTTGTTCTTTTTTTTTTCTTGTTTTGTTCTTGATCATAGAAAGTTGTTCACCACTGGGTGTAATATAAGCTATGGGTTTGTCCTTTATAGCCTTTATTATGTTGAGGTATGTTTCCCATAAACCCACAGTAGAACTTATTTCAAAATTGGAGTCAATCCTCTCAAAACCCTCTCAACTATGTTTATGTAATATTCTAAATCCTTTGTTGTTATTTCAACAATCTTCACAGCATCTTCACCAAGAGTAGATTCCATCTCAAGAAACCACATTCTTTGCTCATCCATAAAAAGTATCTCCTCATCAGTTCAAGTTTTATCATAAGATTGCAATAATTGAATCACATATTTAGGCTTCACTTCTAATTCTAGTTATCTTCCTATTTCCACCACATCCGTAGTTACTTCCTCCTCTGAAGTCTTGAACCCTTAAGGTCATCCATGAAGATTTTTTTTTTCCAAACTCCTCTTATCATTGATATTTTCACCTCTTCCCACTAATTACAAATGTTTTAAATGGCATCTAGAACAGTGAATCCTTCTAAAAAGTTTTTAATTGACTTTGCCCAGCTCCCTCAGAGGACTCACCATCTATGGCAGCTATAGCCTTACAAGATGTACTTCTTAAATAATAAGATTTGAAAGTCTCCTTGACCCATAGTTATCAGGCATGAAAACAACATTCATCTTGTTGTTCATCTCCATCAGAGCTATTGGGTGACCAAGTACATTGTTAATGACCAGTCATATTTTATTTTATTTATTTATTTTTAAAGACTTTATATTTATTTGAGAAAGAGAGAGAGTGAAAGAGAGACAGCCTGAGTTGGGGGTGGGGGGAGGGCAGAGGGAAGAGGGCAGAGCCTGACTTGGGGCTCAATCCTGGGACTCTGAGATCAGATCATGACTTGAGCCCAAGGGAGACAGTTAACCAACTGAGCAGTAGCTTCTGAGCAGTAATATTTTAAGAGGATTTTTTTTTCCTGAGCAATTGGTCTCAAACAGTGAGCTTAAAATATTTGGTAAACTGTTGCAAACTGATGTGCTGTCACTTAGCCTTGTTCCACCAATAGAGCACAGGCAGAGCAGATGTATCATAATGCTTAAGGGCCCTATGATTTTCAGAATGGTAATGAGCATTGACTTCACCTTAAAGTCACCAGCTGCCTTAGCCCCTGACAAGAAAGTCAGCCTGTCCTCTGAAGCTTTGAAGCCAGGCATTGACTTCTACTCTCTAACTATGAAAGTCCTAGCTGGCATATTCTTCCAATAGAAGGCTGTTTCATCTACGTTAAAAATCTGTTGTTTAGTGTAACCACCTTCATTAACTATCTTAGCTAAATATTTGGGGTAATTCACTGCAGTTTCTATATCAGCATTTGTTGCTTTAACTTGCACTTTTCTGTTATGAAGACAACTTCTTTGCTTAAACCGCATGAACCAATATCTGCTAGCTACAAATTTTTCTCCTGCAACTTCTTCACCTCTTACAGCCTTCATGGAATTGAAAAAAGTTAGGAGCCGGCAGCCTGGATGGCTCAGCGGTTTAGCACTGCCTCTGGCTCAGGGTGTGATCCTGGAGACCCGGGATCAAGTCCCATTTGGGGCTGCCTGCATGGAGCTGGCTTCTCCCTCTGCCTGTGTCTCTGCCTCTCTCTCTCTCTCTGTGTCTCACATGAATGAACAAATAAAATCTTTTAAAAGAAAAATGTTAGGACCTTGCTCTGGAGGAGGCTGTGTCTTATGGGAATGTTGTGACTGTTTGATCTCCTATCCGGACCAATAACACTTTCTCTATATCAGCATAAGGTTGTTTCATATTCTTCTTCATGTGCTGGAGGAGCACTTTTAATTACCTCCTAGAACTTTCCCTTTGCTCTCACCTCGGCTGTTTGCTACAAGAGGACTAGCTTTCAGCCTATTTCTGCTTTTCACAGGCGTTTTTCACTGAGTGTAATTAATTATTTTTACCTTTTTCTTTCACTTGAACACTTAGAAGCAGATGTAGGGGGGTGCCTGAGTGGCTCAGGCACATAAATGTCTGACTTGATTTTGACTCAGATCATAATTTCAGGGTCCTGAGATCAAGCCCCACATCTGGCTCCGAGCTCAGAGCAGAATCTGCTTGACTTTCTCCCTCTGCTCCCCTTCCACTCTTACTCTCATAAATAAATAAATAAATAAATAAATAAATAAATAAATAAATAAAATTAAAAAGAAAAGAAGTAGTTATAGGGCTATTAAATGGCTTAATTTCAATATTGTTTAGTGTCAGGTAATAGGGAGGCCTGAGGAGAGAGAGAGATATGAGGGAATGGCCAGTCAGTGGAGCAGTCAGAACACACACACCATTTATTGATCAAGCTCATTGCCTTATATAGTAAAGTTCATGGGCCCCCAAAACCAGTTACAATAGTAACCTTAAAGCTCACTGATCACAGATCATCATAACAAATGTAATAATAATGAGAAAGTTTGAAATATTATGAAAATTATCAAAATGTGACACAAAGATACTAAGTGAGCAAATGCTGTTGGGAAAATGGCACCAATAGATTTGCGGGGCCCCAGGTTACACAAACCTCAATTTGCAGAAAATGTAATATCTGCAAAGTCCAATAAAGCAAAGCACAATAAGATGAAGTCTGCCTGTATGTGAACCTATGCATGTGATGACATTGCATGCATACAGAAATAAGTACAAGAGAAAATGAGGAAATCCAAATAAGACTGATAAATTGTATCAGTGTCAATATCATGATTGTGATATCGTAGTACTATAGTACATGTACTACAGTTTTTCAAGACATTATCTTTGGGATAAACTGGAAAAATATTAGATCTCTCAGCATTATTTCTTGTAACTGCATCTGAATCTACAGTTGTCTCAATAAAAATTTCAATTAAAAAATTTGCCCTCTTTTGTGTGTGTGTATGTGAACCTAAAGATAATCCAGGTACTAAAAAGATTTATATATCTGATTTAAAGACTGTGTTCAAAACATAAAGAACCATTACATATTAGTTAGAGTTTGCCAAAGAGAAACAGAACCGAGAGAACACGTGTGTGGCATATACACATGTAATATATTACTATAACTATATATAATATATAATACATGACTATAATATACAACATATATAATATAAATAATATCACATATGTAATATAAATAAAATTATATATATATAACAGAGCCAAAAGGATGATCACATAATTTATATATATTTTATTTATATATATAAATATATTGCTCTCACAGCTCATGCAGTGAGGCAGAAAGCAAAGTCAATCTTCCTCTGCCTTTTAGCTCTATTCAAGCCCTCAGTGAGTTGGATAACGTCCACCTGTTTGGAGAGGACCATCTGCTATACTTAGTTCACCAATTCAAAAGCTAATCTCTTTGGAAACATCCTCACAGACACATCCAAAATATCTGGGCTTTCTGTGGGCCAGTCAAATTGACACATATAATTAACCATCACACAACTCAATAATAAAAGACAAGTAACTCAATTTTTTAAATGGACAAAGTATCCAAAGAGACATTTTACCAAAGAATGTCTAATGAGCATTTGAAAAGATGCTTAAATAGTCATTAGAGTAGTAATATTAAATACAAATTAAATACAAACTTAAACCTCAATGAGATGCACACCTACTAGAATGGCAATAATAAGGATAATAGCAAGTGTTGAGAAGGATGTGTAGAAACTGGTATCTCATATTATACTGGCAAGAGCATAAAATGAAGCAGTCACTTTGGAAAATAGTTTGGCAGTTTCTGAAAGCTTTAAATAATAATCATAACATGTAACCCAGCAACTTCAGACAACTGAACACAGGAATCCACACAAAGATTTATATGTAAATGTTCATAGTAACATTATTCAGATTAGTCTAAAAGTAGATACTTCAAATATCCATAAACTGGTGTAGGAATAAACAAGACGTGGTATGGCCATACAATGGAATACTACTTAATACTACTTAATAATAAAAGGAATGAATTACTGATATATCCTACCACATGTATGAACTTCAAGAACATTATAATAAGTGAAAGAAAGCCAGACTCAAAAGACTACATATTCGTAATTCCATGCAATAATAAGTTAATAGTGACAGAAAGGAAATCATTATTTGCCTATAGCAGGTGACTGTGAGTGGGAATAAATTGCATACTGGCAAGAGGGATATTTTTGGGCTAAAGGAAATATTCTAAGTCTCAAGTGCAACATTGTTGCACAATTCTATGTATTTACCAAAACTTCACTGAATTTTACACTTACAATAGGTATTTCTCTCTTTTTTTTCTTAAAGATTTATTTATTTATGATAGACACAGAGAGAGACAGAGACACAGGCAGAAGGAGAAGCAGGCTCTATGCAGGGAGCCCAATGCGGGATTCGATCCCGGGACTCCAGGATTGCACCCTGGGCCAAAGGCAGGCACCAAACCGCTGAGCCACCCAGGGATCCCAGTATTTCTCTTAAATATAGAGAACAAACTGGTGATTTCCAGAGACGAGAGAGGGGATGCGTGGATTAGATAAAGGGGATAAACAGTACACTTATCTTGATGAACGCTGAGAAATGCGTAGAATTGTTGAATCAATTACACCTCAAACTAATATAACACTGCATGCTAATTGTACTTGAATAAAATATATTAATCTCATGATATGTGAATTATATCTCAATTAAGCTGTTATAAAATCACTGGTACATGAATCAAACACGGATGAATCCCAAAATCAGTTTACTGAGTGTGATATGCCTTCAGGAAAAAGTACAGACTGTAATGAATGCAGTTACATGAAGTTCTAGTACTAGCTCAACTGATTTGTGGTGAAACAGAGCACTAGTTCCCTCTGTTGAGGTAGGGTGGGCACTGGCTGGAAAGGAACATGAAAGAAACTTCTGGTGCAGTGATAATATTTGATATCTTAACAGCTGTTTGCTAGTATTTTGTGTATCCAGATTTGCTAAAATCCTTTAAATGTGCACTCGAGACTTAAATATTTCATTTTGTAAATTCTACCTCAAAAAACATAAACAGAAATTTATTTTCATAATGAAATGTTTAGGAGTGAAATATGTCTACAACTTACTTTGAAATTGAAAAAATAAGGTAGAAAGAATGATTGATAGAGGAAAGAATGAGTAGACGTGTGAATTTGCAAATATTGCAAGATGTTAATTATAGAATTTGGGTGATGAGATTGTGCATGTTCATTATATATATGGTGAACAAATATTGTATATTTGGATATTTTCATAATATAATGTGGAAAAATGACCCAATAGATATTGTTCTCACTAGTACTATTTGGTAGAGGCCATAAGCCAATTATATTTAAGAACAATATATTCCTTAATATATTTGGTCAGTATAAGAATCTTCCCAATTTTATTGAGAGAGAACCATTTGTAATTTCTACAAAATTCTTGGTATCACCAGAAGTTGTTCAGTGCTATTACTTAAATCTTGGAGAAGATTTAGGATTGCCAGTGCGTGTCTTTGTTTCCATTTCAGATTCCAAATTAGCAATGGAAATAAGATGACTGTTAGAGCAGCAAATGGCTTGGAGGTCTACAGGAGAAAATTTCAGAATCCTCTAACTGAGCCTAGATTTCTGCTTTAGGGCCTGCTTGGTTTGCAGAATTGAAGTGATATCCAGAATATACATTTTTGGAACAATTATTTAATGTTTCTTTTCTTTTAAAAATTATAGCCTAATGGTCCCTGAGTGGCTCAGTCTGTTAAGTGTCAGGCTCTTGATTTCAGCTCAGGTCATGATCTCACAGTCATGAGACTAAACCCCATGTTGGGCTACATGCTTAGCACAGAGTCTGCTTGAGATTCTCTCCCTTGCTCTCTGCCCCTTCCCCTGTGTACTCTGTCTTTCAAATAAATGAATAAATAAAATCTTTTAAAGGAATTATGCCTAGTATCAAAAATTTATTAAGGTAGCTGGCTGTAATACAAAGAAAACATGAGTTAACCAAAATTGTGTACTTGTATTACATAACGTTTAGGCTAAATACCTGACACTTTTCCTTTTATAAGCTTTTTCTAGTCTTCTTTTCCAAAAAGGTAATTTTAATAAATTTCAATGCTACTTACCCTTAGGAGGATATAATTACATGAAATGTAATTTCCTTTTTCCACCCTTTTCCTTTGATGTGACTTGGTTCTTTGATGTAAAAACTTTTGCACTGAAACTATCAAACAGAAAGTAAAGGCTTCTGTCATACTTAATAATAATATTAATTTCTTTCTCTCTGTATATACATGAAACTATATGTGT
Source organism: Canis lupus baileyi (assembly GCF_048164855.1). Classification (NCBI taxonomy): domain Eukaryota; kingdom Metazoa; phylum Chordata; class Mammalia; order Carnivora; family Canidae; genus Canis; species Canis lupus. The sequence goes on from NC_132848.1 coordinate 38,631,344, forward strand.
GTTTCTTGTACAGTATGTTACTTAAAAGGTAGAAGGCTTTTATTTTTCAAAACTAGAGTAATATTTTTCTTGCATTCTTTTGAGAAGTTTTTTCCATTAAATTTAAATTATACTCTTTTGAAAGAATAGTTTTATGTGTGCTTTTCATTGATTGAAAAACCTTCCATTTTCAAAGAACATAGGAACATGATATATGATGGATGGGCTGTCAAATGAATTTAATAAACTGTTGCTAAAGCAACTTCAAAATGAATCCGTGAGCTACTGAGCACATTTGACCTTGACCAGTTTATGATGGCAGTAACACCACCAGATTTTGGTCTTGATCACCAACACATTTCTTATTATTGCAAATATAATTTAAAACAACACAGATTCACTGTCTATATTTCAGGTACCATCAGTAAGGACTAGGGGAACAGTAAGCAGAGCAAGCTAGTTTATAGAACTGAAGCCAACAGGGGATTATAAATGCTAGGAATATGGAGAGAGAGCAAGCTCTAATGTAAAAGAAAACCAATTAAATAAAAATTCTACAATTATCATTATTCCAAAAGGAAAGAAATAATGTTTCTCTCAATGAATTTTTATTTTAGAATATTTTGTATTCCAGAAAAACTGTGAATATATAACAAACTCAATTCTCCGTATTATTAATGTCTTACATTAGTATGGTACATCTGTCACCATTAACTAATTTTGATACATTATTATTAATTAAAACCCATCATTTATTCAGATGTCATTAGTGCTTACTTAATGTCCCTTTCTGTGCCGGGATCCTATCCAGGATGTCATATTACAGTAAGTCATCATATCTCCTCAGGTTCTTCTAGACTGTGGTGGTGTCTCAGATTTTCCTTATCTTTGATGGCCTCAACAGTTTTACGGAGTATTGGTCAGGTGTTTTATAGAATGTACATTGGTTGGGTTTGTTTGATGTTTTTCTCACAATTAGACTGTGATTATGGCTTTAGGGGCAGAGGGCCAGAGAGGTATGATATCATTTTTATCATATTATATCAAATGTACATGCTGTGAACATGGATTCTCACTTGGCTGAGGCAGTGTTTTTATGTATTTCCACTGAAAAGTTACTGTCCCTTCCTTTCCCCCTTTCCATACTATACTTTTTAGAAGGAAGTTTCTATGTGCTACTCACATTTAAGGTGTGGAGACTTATTCTCCCCTTCCTTGAGCAGGGACTATCTACAAAAATTTCTTGGAATTCTTCTGCATGGAAGGATAGAATTGTTAATCTTCCCAATTCACTTATTTATTTAATCATTTATTTATATTGGTGTTGTCTCATGGATATTTGTTTAATGCTCTGGGGTTAATAATGATCCAAAACCAAATTATGTATTTTGTTGCTTAAATTGTTCCAGCTTTAGAATTAGGATCTTTTACAGTTGGCTACTGTGTCTTTTCGACATACTGCCATTGTTGGGGGGGGGGGCTTAGATGTGTGTTTGAGCATTTCTTTACCTTCTACAGCTGCAAGATGGTTCAAGCTCATTTTATATATTCCCTACCCCAGTTGTAGAACAAACCATTTTACCAGGAAATTCTAGCTCCTTTTATGAAGTATGGTATTACAAAGTAAGAAATGGTCTCTAGTGTACTCCTTGTTTCTGAAACATTATTGGTTCTACTTCTCTCAGATAAGAGTTTAGAAATAGGTATGAATAATAACCATGTTTATACATATATCTATATTCTACATATCTCCATCTTTATCTATCATCTACCTGTATCCATCTCTATCTATGTTAAAACATGAGTTCAGGAGCACCTGGGTGGCTCGGTGATTGAATGTCTGCCATTCACTCAGGTCATGATCCTGGGGTCATGGGATTGAGTCCTGCAACAGGCTCCCCACAGGGAGCCTGCTTCTTCCTCTGCCTATGTCTCTGCCCCTCTCTCTGTCTCTTATGAATAAATAAATAAAATCTTAAAACAAAACCATGAGTTCATATTGTTGTATCCAACTCAAATCCAAGACCACTTGGATCATTTTAGCCATTGTTATCTTTTTTCTATAACTCCCACTCAAACAATGATAAACCTGGTTTCCATCATCTTCCATCAACTTACTTACTTGTTTAATTTGGTATACTTGTATAGTAGTTTCAGAATTTCAACATCACGTTTTAATAACAAAACAAAAATCATGTTAGCCAAGGCCATTCTTGAACTCTGTGTATTTTTCTGTAGTAAGACAAAGGAGTCTGTACTAAGGACTCACAAGAAATATTTTATGTATTTAAGGAAGTTAAAATCCAGTTAAGATGACTAATTAAGAGTGAACCTTGGTTTTTTGCCTCTAATTCATGCAAATTTTTACTAGTATTTGCTACTTAAAAGTGGAGGTAACTAGAGGAAAAGACATAAGCCAATTCCTCATCCATCACTCTGGGGCCAGAAAGACATAATGCTTCCAGCTTACTGTTGAGAGAAATGTAATACAATGAAAAGACCCAGCTTTAATCCACCCCTTTAACTGTGGAAGAAGTTCTTTTGTTCTCAGCATCTTGATTTCTTTTCTTTTTTTTTTTTTTTTCAGCATCTTGATTTCATCTAGGATATATATGCTATCTTTTGGGGACACTTACATTTTTAATCACAGAATCGTAGATTTTCAGAGGACAAATATTTTAAAACCTGGAAACTATAGGTATACTTCAGGTCTCTTTGCTTATTTTTTTCCTGATGATTAGTATTGATTTAGTCTTGATATTTTAAAGATTAAAAACTCTAAGCATTAACACTTCACTTAATTCAATTACACAGAAAGTCTCGGAATGTGAATCCACTGCCATTTGGTGAGTCTTTCCTAATTCCTAAGAGACATTGATCATTCCTTAGTCACACAGAATGATCTGGATTGTGCATCATGTTCTCCATATTATAATTGATGATTGGAATCTGTTTGCTGTTCATGTCGAATGTAAATACCTTCTGTTAGTAAATGTTTTAGACATTAAGCATTGCTGCTCAGTAAGGAAGAAAATGAAAATGAACATTATTTTTGCAACTAGTCAACCAATGGCTCAAAACTCAATAGGTGTGGAAATTCAGAAGATATCTGATATAAAAATTAACAGGAATCACTGCTAAAATCATTTACATTACCGACTCCTTTAAATAAACAAATAGAAGATTTTCAGATTTCTTTTAGGATGGATATTATTATATTTCCAATGCAAAATAGTTTTAGAGACATTCTGGTTTATTAAAAGGAAATTTACACTGCATGCTAAGAATTTAATCCAAACAATAGTAAAGCAATTTGACTTATAATTTCCATTTTAGATACTTTTATGTTTCTATTCAGATTAAATTTTATTAGCTCCATTAGTCTGAAAATAATTGCTTCTAGATGGTTACATAAGCAGATTCAATTATCTGTTTCTGTTAATTTTAGTTATAGATGATTTAGAGACACGTGTGCTCTCTTGCTGAACATGGTAAAACAATCCATTCATTCTTTCAACAAATATATATTGATCACCTACCATGTGCCAGGTTTATATGCATAATAGCTTTTTATTTTTATTTTTATTTTTTTGCATTTGCCATAAAAGTTGAATGATAAAAGTAAAACTTTATTTAAAGACTCATGTAATTATGCAATTGTGATCCTCTGGGAATAAGTATTTCTTCAAACTGTGCTGGTATTGTGAATAAACAAAACAAAACAAAACACGTATTACTGTTTGTCTTTTTTCTTTGCTGAACCAGAACAACATAGACATTCCTAACTGATTGGCCTAATACTTGTAACTGCACTCTTATTTTCTACTTTACAAAGTATTTCAAGTCATGGGGAGGGTCTACTGGAAGAGGAAAACACAGGCAGAGCTGGCAGTGCCCAAGGGCTCTGTGCCTGACTGAGTACGGGGTGGTGGGGAGGGAGGCACCGGGGCCAAGCCCTGTCTGCGATGTCGTTGTCATTCTTGAACATCGCTGCCTTCATGTTCACCAGCCCAGAGAGCCCCACCCTGCCCCCCTCGGGCTTTTTTTTTTTTTTTAATTATTCAACACTGACATTTTATTTTCTGAACTTTATCAGATACCTGCCTTTCGTGAGGAAAGGCACCTACCAATGTGTAAATGTACCAGCTGTGGCAAAATGTGCACTGGGACAAAGTCTCACTAGGCATGATGTTATATGTGACCCTGACCAGAAGGAAATGAAGCTTGAGGTAAGACTGTCTCCTGGGGAATGGAGTTTGGCCCCTGGTCTCAGTGGAAATCTTCCTCCTAACAGGAGATAAGAACGAGGTTGATCTGAGCCTAAAGATGGACAGTCACTGAACTGTACTGAAGACAAAGTGCTCCCGACAGTTGTAATACTTACCCTCAACGAAACATCAGATCGCGTAGCTCAGAGGACTACAGACCAGTCACTTGGTTATTACATCTCAGAAGCACATTTTTTCTTTACTGAAATCATTGATGCACATTAACAAAAAGGAAGTATTTAAAATAAAAATAAATGTGGCAGTATTACAAAAAGAACAACTGCCTTCTATATTAAAAAAATAGTAACAATTCTTTCCCTTTTTAGATACTGTTGGGCTGTGACTAAGGCATAGTTGGGACCCCCTTGCCTAGTCTCTTCTCTCTGCCTTTTCAGGGTAAGTCATTGTATCTGGGGAATAAAAAACCTGGAGATGGATATGACTTTCTTTTTCTTTCCATCGCAATGACTTCACTAGTTAAGTGAGTCTACATCTCATATATTACAATTGGAAATACACAAGGCTTATTGTTACTGTTGCTATGGCATTGGATGATGTAGCTTCACTGTGGCTTCAACTTTTTCTCACTCAGTTCTCTGGCATTACTGGGTTGCCATATGGCTCATCTGGCAGCAAAGTGGTGTTCCATGAGCTGGATTCAATCTGCACATCTGTTTTGTTTGAGCCACAGAGTTTTGGCGCATCTAAACATCTTAAAATCAGATTTCACATAAAATTTCAGATTTCCCATGAAAGTTGCAAAGCTGGCCTGGCTGGCTGTTGGTTCCCATAGAAAAGTGCCAGGCCTGGCTGAATGATCACTACTCCCTTGACATGTAGAACCATAGACTTTAGGGACTGCTCCGGCTTTCCTGGGATCAAGGGCAAGCATCACTTTGCCTTTATTTTTGCATATTTACTTTGCCTTTATCAGAGTGAGTGTTAGGAGATAAAGAAAATAGTTATTGAATTAATATCTTTATGAAAAGTGGGAAAATTAAGGATAGAGAGGATCAATTATTTCACCATTTCCCTCTCCCTTATTGGATTATCTGCCTGGAGCCCCCACACACACACTTAAGTTTGTGACCTCTAATATACTTGAATATTATTTTGAACAAATATACACTTGTGTATATATGTGTGTTGGAAGTTTCATTAGCTTAATTCTGTGCAGTGGCCATTGAGTTAATGAGATACTTGCACTTTGTTAGGAGCTGGGTTTACATAAATGAGGGAGACATGATATTATTGTAAAGGAGTGTATGGTGCAGACAGCTACAGTAGAAGTCCATTATAACTGTTTCCTAATTCATTTTACATTTTTAAAATGTACTTCCTTTTATTGTGTGTTGCATGATAATCCTTTGAGCCAGAGTTAAATTTCCCATGTAATTTGTTATTAGTACAAATATATACTGGTCTTTAGATAGGAGCCAAAATAAAAACTCACATATTTCAAAGATACTCTCCATTTAAGTCTGAAAACAAATTTCCCAAAACTTACTGGTAGTGTACAGTGAAACAAAAATTTGATAGCTGACTTATCAAGGAGGATAAGATTATTTCTATTAAGGAAAAATTAATTCCTGGCAAGAATTATAGAGTGTACCTAGAGAAAAGGAAAATATTCTTCAAAGAAAACTAAAACAATTCATCTGTCATGCCTTGAACATCAGTCAAATCTATCTATAATATTGTCTGAGAGAGAAGGTAAAAAAATAAAATAAATATCTATAATTTCAGGAAGGTATCATCATCACTAACTTTCAACAATTTCACTGCACACACTGGGTGTTCACAACATGATGGTGTCTGTTTCCTAATCCATCTGCCAGAAAAGGCCCACAGGACGGAAATCAATTTATAGGTCACAGTGGCAGTGGCTTTAATTGATGCCTTTATAATTTAAAGCCATAAGTGATTGCCCTGTTGACAGTTTGATAATCCTGAGGTGACTATAGGTGGTTGATGCTCTATTAAAGATGAGATTAGAGACTCTCCAGTATGGAGAAACAGAACAAAATTAAAGAAAAATCCTGTGGCTTGATTCGTAAACTAGATACAAGGAAACATGGGTAGAAGTTTGATAAATTCTTAGGAAAGCCATCATAAATATGACTCTCCCCCACAGCACAGCTGTATCCTAGTTTACTTTTTTTTTTAACCCTTAAAACTTTTCCTGTTTGGAAAAGATTAAAGCAAAACAATTGTCATAATTGAGGAGCATGTGAGGAAAGCACACTTTTAATCTGAAGTCCTTAATGTCTCTGGACAGAAAAAAATGCTGTGATTTAATTGCTTTTTAACTACTGACAGTCTATGTCTTTAGAACACAGATCACGTTAGTAATTTTTTAAATAATCTGACTAAAATGTCATTTCTCATGTTCAAAATTGGCAAATGTTAAAAATCTTGTAAAGATTTCCTAATTTATTGTGTAAAATCTTTTCCCCAAACTGCTTCTAATCACACTGGGAAATGATTTCTTTGTACTTCTCTTCAAGCAAATGATCTTGCAAGTAATTTTCTTTTATACTCAGTCTCATGTATGAATTATCTGCATTTCATAGCAATATTAATTAAGTTATTATTAGATTTCTGGGTGATGAGCTAAAAGTACCACCTGAATAAAATGTCATATCAAATGCTGAGTGATTAACGAGTACCCAAAGACAGGACTCCTTCATACACTTATTCTTTCCTCTCTGGGGAATATTACAAAACTCCTTTAAGGCTCAACATCTTTTTGAATATCTATGTTTTCCATTTTATCATCATTACTACTGGATTGGATTATGGCCTAATTGCCCCAGTAATATAAGCCAGCACAAGTATTGAGCCTTCTGACTATTGTTCAACTCTCTGCATGCCCAGGACAAAAGTGGAGAAGGAATAAGAAGAAAGAATTGGCTACTTACCAGCTACTTTATATTTATTAATTCTTTTAGTCTTTCTAAAGCAGTATGAGGTAGTGTCATTATTCCCATTCTGCTGATGAGTCCACCAAGACTCTCTTGAGATTAAATAATTTGCCTGAATCACTCAACTGGTAAGTGAGTGTTGGAACCAAGAATCAATTGCAATTCTCCATGCCTGTAAAGTCCATGCTCTGTCCTTCTGTCCCTATAATGTCTTTGCATACACAGAATGGAGCCTTTCCTCTGCCTGTCTTGGGTTCCTCCTTACTCAGTAGAACCAGTTTTAAGATACATGGCACCTGAGTACCACTCCAGGTATCTGCCACTCAATGGATATCATATTCAAGCTTTTGCCCCCACCACAGGGATGGAAACTTCTAGATAAACCTCAAGGAAATGCCACATACAAATTCACCTGGGATAATCATGTCTTGTAGAATATATCCATACGGGGGACTCTATAGGCCAATATTTAATAAATAATAAATATAAATACAATAAACAGAATTACTACCAGAGTTCAATAGGTGTCCATTTGTTGAAACTTGAGAATAAGATGGTAAGTGAAGACTTACGTTAGTTTTTCTGAAATTGATTCATAATATGAAAAAAATAAAATAGTTCTATGGCCATGTAAGTTTACGAATTGCTTTCATGAGTTCTGAATAGGTTTCTTTAAGGAAAGATATCTGAGAGATCTTGATATGCTAATATAGTTGTAAGAAGGCCTTCCCTAAACATATTTGACTCTGTAACATTATATTTTAGGTTTTTTTTTTTTTTTTTTTTTTTTTTTTTTTACTGAGGATAGTTTAAGAAATTAGTGTTCCCTAACCCCTCTTTAGGAAACACTGGTTTATGCTAACAAAATGAGAAACCAAAAGCTTCTGTCCATCTTTCCTTCTCACACACCATAATGTAGTTGCTGAAAATTACAACTTCTCTATACGATCTCCCATTTGATTCCTATACAATTTATGACATTGTTCTAAAACTTGTTTGCCAGTTTTTAGAAGAAAGAACATGGTGGGCATGTTCTTTCTTAATATTATTAATAAATTAATAAAATATTCCTTAATAAATTGCCCTTATAAAAATTATTTATTTATTTTAAAAACTTCAATTAATTAATATATAGTGCATTATTAGTTTCAAGGGTAGAGTTCAGTGACTCATCAGTCTTAAATGATAATAATGCTCATTAAATCATGTGCCTTTCTTAATGTCCATCACCCAGTTACCCCATCCCCCCTCCTCTCCAGCAACCTTCAGTTTGTTTCCTATGATTAAGAGTGACATATGAGTGAGATCATATGATAATTGTCTTTCTCTGATTGACTTATTTAGTTTAGCATAATACCCTTAAGTTCCATGTCATTGGAACCATGTCATTGCAAGATTTAAATATCTTGGTGGCTGAGTAGTATTCCAATGGAATCCTTATTCATAATAAATTGCCTTTTGATTACTGAGGAAGCTTTCATTTTATTGGAAAAACACCAACTGAAGGCAATCTGACCGCCTTCATTAGACTCTAGGTGTTGACATCTTCCTCTAATAACTACTCTGAGTTATGTGGATTAACTATGAGCCAGACTTAACATGACTGATGTTAAAATATTTTTGCTTGTTGAATAAGAATTTTCAGTTGCATGATGGCATTGGAATTAAACAATTGAAGAAACCAGAGATCTTTTTTACAGCATCAACTTATTATCTTCCCAATAGACCTCTGTGACAATGGATAGAAGCAATTTTTCTACTGATAAGAATGGAATCTTATGGCTCAAAGTTAGAGACTACTAGGAATAAACTCTAATCCAATCTATTAATCTTTACCTTTTACCAAAAAGTATATCCACAAGACTGCAGGATTCACCATGTTTTGAAATACTGAATATTGTTTAGAAAAGAGAATTTTTCTTTGTTTTTGCAAACGAAAAAAATGCTGCAGCATTGATTGTGTCACTACTGTGATATCTGAATTTAGGTATTGGAATGTTTTAAAAATATTATGAGGCTACAAATGACGTGGGGCTATAAAACTAGTTTTTCTCTGAAAGTTTTTAGCTATGTATATTTCCCCAATAAATGTCACCTCCAGTCATTAGTCTTTGAATAAGTAAGTATCTTGGAAATAATTGCCCTAATAATTTATTCACATTACTATCTAAAGGCAATTTCATTCAGAAATGTAGAGGAAGAATGTTTTAATGGGTGGACATGACATTTGTGAAATACTCATTGGAAATTAGATATCAAAGTAATTCTATTTTTCCTGTGCTCCTAACTTAGGGGTGGAGAGAAAGTAGCAGTGTTATTCTCAGCCATGGCTGACCACAAAACAGTGAAAACACATGCAAAGCATCCAGTGATTGGAAGGATTTTTGGAATTGGCTCCAGGCCTCTTTGTCAATGTTGATTATGTGTTCCTCATTGCTCTTACTCCCTGCCAGGTCCTTACTAAATACTCAGAATATCTAAAAACTCATTGAAAGTAATGCAAATTATGCTATTCTTTAACATAAGGAATTCTTAGATTGCTGGAGTAAGGGATATGGAAAAACACCTAGCCTTTAAAACCAGAACATCCAAGTGAAAAGTCAGTACAAAGTCCTACCTTTACATTAAATAAATAAATAAACTGATAAATAAATAAATAAACTGATAAATAAATAAATAAATAAATAAATACAAATAAAAGGTACATATCAGGAATTGAACTCCTACGTTTTTTCTTCTTTCTAGAGATATGGCATCCATGTTTCCCTGTCAGTAACTCTATCAAACATTTTTCTAAACCAAAGCAGACAGATGACCAGTGAAGCTCATGCTGGGTTAGGCCAGTGGAACACCATCTTGGTAGGACAGATTTTGACAGGAAGAAGGAACTGCAGAGCCCTTACCCAAAAGAAGACCCAATGAACTGAATTGGTACAGAAAGAATCTTAGGCAAACCTGCACCCTTAACATACTGTAAGAAAAGGATACCTTTTAGTCTATTTCTACTATAAGCATACATTCATGGGTGCCCAGAAAAATAGTAACACCAACATAAAAAGCATTGTTGTCTTCATAATACTAACAACTGATAAAATGCTCAACATTTAATACTTTGACTTTTAAGTGGTAATCATGGAAGTTCCAAGATTACATACATTAGCCCAAGTATTCAGGTATAAAAATATTTTTTCAGTGCTTAAAATGGACTTCTAGAAATAACAGAACTATATCAGGGCCAGATGAAGACACAGTGGTACAAGGGCTGCAAAGGTAAGAGGAGGAATTGGTCTCCTCTTTTAGGTAGCTTTTAGGTAAAGGACAGCCTTCATGGTCGATTCCTACAGCCAAGACTAGCTGCGATCAGAGAAGTTGGAAATCTCACGATGGGCGACTGGCTTAAATAACACTACCAATAAATGCTCCCAAATAGTCAAAATCCTCATGAGGGCTGAAGGACTGAAACCTCAACTGTTATGTTCATTTAGTAGGACAATAGTATATCTATTTTATTTCATTTCTTTGATTAGTATTATGATTGATTTTAAATGAATTTATCCGTTTTCAGTTCCTCTCTTATGACTGGCCATTTCATAACATTTGTTCATATTTTATTTGATGCTTATTGTCTTCTTTTGATTAATCTTTAACATCTCTATGTACATGAAGCATATCAAGTATTTCTTTCTATCATATTTATATCAAAATACTTTTACAAGTATATTGCTGCATTATTACATCTCTACTTTGGATTTCTTCCATTGCATTTGTAATTCAAAAGTTTTCCTACCTGAGGTTAATTAAATACAGATTCAAATAGTTTTTTTTAAACTATTATTTTTATATTTAATATTCTAACAGAATGCATGAAAATATGTAATATCAGGCAAATATGGAAACTGATTTTATTTTTCAAGTAAGTAGCAATTTTTGTTGTGCCTAAGATTGCAAATCCAAGAAACCACCAAGGAGCTGACACCGATGCAAGTACATGAGGGTTTATTAACAAGATCAAGCTTGGGTCCAAGTATACCTGACACAGCGGAGCTGGGACTTGGACCCCGAGGTGGGCTCCAGCTGAGTTTTATGGGCTGGTCTAGGGGATCTCCAGAAGGGGCTCCAGCTGAGTTTTATGGGCTGGTCTAGGGGATCTCCGGAAGGGGTGGAGAAATTTCTCAAGTTCTGTTTACATTCTGATATGGAGGCTTTCAAGGGCATTAAGCTCTGTTCTCATTCTAATATGGGGCTTTCTAGGGCGTTAAGCTGTTTTTTTTTCCTGTAACTGAAGTAAGGTAAAGTTCAGCTCTTATTCACAGGGGCCTGAGATGGCTGTACTTGGGCTAACGCTGAACTTAAGGTGGAATGGCCTTAATTTTCTCGGCCTCCACAATTTTTAGCAGCAACATTTATTGAGTATTCTATTCCTTGTCCCATGGATTTTTTTTCTGATTGTATGTGTATATAAATATAGCTAATATCTTTTTGTCATTTGATTTTTTAAATTCTTGACTATTCTTTCAAATAAATTTTAGAATCATTAAAGTTCTATTTAAGAAAATTGTGAAATAGGGGGATCCCTGGGTGGCGCAGCGGTTTAGCGCCTGCCTTTGGCCCAGGGCGCGATCCTGGAGACCCGGGATCGAATCCCACATCGGGCTCTCGGTGCATGGAGCCTGCTTCTCCCTCTGCCTATGTCTCTGCCTCTCTCTCTCTCTCTGTGACTATCATAAATAAATAAAAATTAAAGAAAAAAAAAAGAAAATTGTGAAATAGAGTAAAGCTTTCCTAAATGAACTAGAGAAATACTGAAATAGCTATAATTTTTATTCTCTCTTTTCACTGAATTTTTAGTTGTGTGTTGTTTTTTTAAAAATTTTCTTCCCATAAGTTTTTACAGAATCATTTTTAGTTTTTCTGATTTTCACTCACTGTGACCAGAGTTCTATCTTCTCATTTGGCACTATGGCATTGTTGACATATAGAATACTTTCTCTTTAGTACTAATATTCAAACCTAAGGCAGCCATGCTTTATTGAGACTGTTAAGTCTTCTCCAGTTTCAATGGTGTCTTAAAGGGGCAATATTTAAATAGTATAGTGGTTCCTACAAAGAGTCTATTGGTTTTCCAGGGATCTGCTATACCAAGATTAGAATAAGGGTTGAGACTAGTGATGGTTGTAGGTTGAAACAGGGCTAGCTGAGGACAAAGCACAGCTGATATCCCACAAACAATCCCCGCCTAAGGTGGGATATGTGTGACATTCCTCAGGAAGGTTCCAGTTGACTTAAAGTTAATGCCTTGCTAGAGGGAAAAACAATCTTTAACTTGATAATGGCAAGGCCTCTAGTATCTTATAGGTCCTCCTTAGCATATGAAAATCCTTTTGAAATCTCCTTTTTGTTTACTTCCCCTAAGTCCCAAGTATATAATCAGCCACCCCTTGAAGGCCTGGGGCAGCCACTCTTCCTGTCCAAGGGTCCTGTCCACCCCCACCCCCCCACCGTGCTTTAATAAAACCACCATTTTGCACCAAAGACATCTCAAGAATTCTTTCTTGGTCATTGGCTCTGGACCTCACCTATATTCCAAAACTTCATCAATAGGACCTACTTGATTGACAAGTTTTCTGTACCAGTTACTCAGTTATGGAATAGAAGCTCTTGTTTTGTGCCACGTGTTTACTTTTTAGTCAGTTGTGTTACTCTTTCAGTCTTCTTTCTTCCATTTAAATATTTCTGCCAAATAAACTATTTGAAGTGTCCTTTGCAATCTTCTGCAATATCTTGCCTACGTGATTTTGTTCACAGAACTATCCTACTCAGGAAACCCCTTTCCTCCTCCTTCTTTTTTTTCATATCTGAATCCTACCTATTTTTTCAGTGATTAAATAAAATGCCAATTTATCCATAGAGTAGTTTCTAATCTCTTTAACCAAAAATAACTCTCTTCTGAGTTCTCAAACCACTTTATCTGACGTGTCAATTAGGATGTTTTTATTTTGGGCAACAGAATCTCCCTTAACTTAGGCCAAAAGAAAAAGTTTGAGGTAGCTCATTCTATCAGTGGAAAAGAAGAGTTGGATTGATCTGGAGAACTAGGTAGTATGAACAGAGGGTGAACCTCCACAAGATGCTCATTGGAAATACTCAAGCAGATTATTTTCCATCCTATAGGTTTATTAAAATCCTGAAACCTCTGGAGAGAATATCAGATTGAACTCACTGAGTCAAGCATATTTACCTTGGGTAGCAATGGGGGAGAGTACCATGATGAATGTGCTCACCAGGAGTAGGAGTCTCACCCAAACAGTGGGAATGAGCTAGTTAGTCCTCCTGTGGAAAATAAGGTATTCAGTTACCAAATGAAAGGAGGGGAAAGCTGAATTATGGAAGAAGATGATAGTCACTACACTTTTGTTCTCCATTACTTTTGACCTCTAATGACAGATATATTGATAAGTCTTACCTTCTGCATTTTATTAATATTTGGTTCCTCACCACACTAACACATAACATGCACACATGCACACGCACACACACACACACACACACACACACACACACTTTTCTTCAGCAATTACACATAAATGTGACTTCTTTCCATAAGGACAGAGAGAAATGCACAGACAGAATGTCCTAAACAAAGCTTTGAGCAACATACATGGCCTTCCTGTACGTGTTCAGATTACTTCTTCCTTAGGGTATTTTCTTTTCTTTTTAAATTAAATCTTTATCTTCATTATGTTCATATCTTTTAGTTTCTAGGGTACTTTACCCCATGTTCTCAAAATATTTCCTTTCCCAGAATTTACTCAAGGGGATAAAAGGAGCAGAGTTCTCTCCTAGTGGACAGGTCTCCTCTTTCTCTTGATATAAGTTTGGGACTTGAGAAAAAGGTTTATAACTAGTTTAGATTATGATTTTAATCACTGAGGTCCCATGGACAAAACTTTTAGTTTATTTATTTGAAGATTTTCATTGTTCAGTGATTAAAAAAGATTTGTAAGCTTCTCCAGTTAGGAATTGAGGACTTTGAGTGGGAAGACAAAGTCCCTGCTGTGAATGAACTTGTAGTCAGGTAAGGGAGCTCTGAGTCCAGTGATGGGGCTATTTGGGGCAGGCATCAGGAATTGTGTAATTAAATAGGCAGGAACATTAACCAAACTGTATAGCAAAGAAAGTGTCCTGGAGGTGAAAGTCAACATCAAATCTAGTGAGGTCACAAAAGTTAGCCAGGTACAGAAGAGGCTAGAAAATTTCAGGAAGAAGTATGGGCAAAAACCATGGGGACATGAAGGGTGTGATATATTTAGGGAATTACCTGTATTTCAGTTTTTATTTTATTTTATTAACAAATAGAATTTAGAGTGTGTTAGGCTCTGTAGTAAGAGCTTTAGAAGTTTTAATTCATTTAAGGTCCCATAATGTATGTTTAGAATTGGGGTTGGCAAATTAACAACCTAAAGGCCAAATCCAGCTCATAATTCAATTCTGTAAATACAGTTTTATTGGAAACAGTCATGCTAAATTAGTTATATATTATCTGTAGCTGTTTTCATGTTACAATGGCTAAGGTAAGTTATTGCCACAGAGTTCATATAGCCCACAAAGTCTAAGGTATTTACTATCTGACCCTTGACATAAAAAGTTTGCCAACCTCTAGTGTAACTGGAGAGGGAATAGAAGGCTAGGGAGACAGGGAAAAATTATAGAGATTGTTAGTTTAAGGAGATTCATTTATAATATAGGAGAACTGCTTGTGAGTGTAACTGTACCCCAAAACAGACATGATTTACAGTGATTTATTAGAGACTGCTCAAGAAGAACAGTTAATGTTCTTCTGAAACTATAGCAATTCCTCATAGTCTACACAGTTCTACATGAAGTGGTAAACTTCACAAAAACTATGTGTTCAGATCTACAGCTAAGGTTTTGGTTGACTTTGGAGCAGCAACAAAGCATTTCTGGACTGACAATCTAATTTTACAGTAAATAAAGTAATGCTTGGACTGTAGTTGTCTTTTTAACCAAAAGACAAATCTGAAAAATGTTTTTCAGTATCGGTGATATTTAATATTTCAAACAATGATCCTGTTCATACATAGAACCTCATGCATAGGATCTCATTCATAGGTTCTTAATAACCTCTTGACACAGGGCAAATTACATACACTTTTGAACCCCACTTTCCTTATCTTACTGCAAGATAATATTTTGAAGATTCAATGAGATAATAAAGGTAGAGCCCTTAGTATAGAGTTTGATAACAGTGGGAACTCAATAAATAATGTTTATTATTATGGAAACCACAAAGCTTGAGAGACCTCTATGTATCTCTTTAAAGCTGTTTTCTTGCAACCTAGTTTTTTATTGAAGAAAAGCTTATAGTTGGAAGTCAACAAACTTCACATCATCTAAAAGCTCAGTCAAGTAAACAGTTCAAAGATTGAAAACAATAAAAGTGCAAACATAATATTTATTGGATTTCATTTTTTCAAAATTAACCTGAGTTTAAGGCAGAAATCACCTTTCTGAAAAGAGGTCTGATTTCGATGAAGTCTGGAAATATTATCAGAGGAAATCATTTTTGTTTTCAACTTTCCAAACTCAATAAAAATGGCAAAGAATGGGAGTACATGTCACTGTTTTTTTTTTTTCCAAGATTTTATTTATTTATCCATGAGAGACATAGAGAAACAGAGACATAGAGGGAGAAGCAGGCTCCCTGCAGAAAGCTCGATGCAGGACTTGATCCCAGGACCCCAGGATCATGCCCTGAGCCAAAGGCAGAGGCTCAATCACTGAGCCACCCAGGTGCCCCCATGTGACTGTTTTGTTGCAGAGAAAGGTGAGAAGTAATAGAAATGTTCCCCTCAGGTGCCTAACCAGGAAAGCAAATCCTATCCTGTATCTGAATTCCCAGGTCCACCTAGAAAGTGGCACAGTTTCTAGTCTCCAAGTTTGCTCATGTTTTCTGCCTATTAGGCAGGTGTCAAAATACAAAGGATTAGTCTTAGAGATCAAAGCATCAGAATTAAGGGAAGATATGTTAAAGTTTCCAACCTTGACAATTAACAGCCCAGAATGTTAAGCTAAGAGAGGGAAAGACAGCTAGAAGAAGGAGGGAGAGAATGAGAGAAAGTGGGGTATGCAGGCTCCTAGTACTCAAAGTCTTGATTGAATGTTTGGGCAAAAGCTTTTCTTACTTAACAATCTGGGAAAATCTGGGAAAATCTCAGAAAAGCTTTCTCCTCCAGGAGAAAATTATAATATTATAATATTTATCTCAAGAATCCTGAGAGATTCTCAGTTTACATGTCCCACAGGCATGGAATCCAGGATGGTTGTGTCAGGTCTTTTAACTGAGAAATGAGCCCCAAGTTTGATTCCTTGGAGATTTACCATAGTACAATCCACTCTCCCTCCCACACTACCTGTGAACTCATTCCACGTGGTTCAAGGGCAGTCATGCACTCGTGATGTTTCCAGGTCTCTGAGCTGAAATTCTTGCAAGGGTTCCTGTACTTTATCTGCAGGAAAATCTGTCTGTACCTGCTAGTTGTAAGCTGGGGTAGCCTGCATAAAACTTTACGGTAAGTCTTCAGAGAGCTTTGTAAACTTATCTGAGGGTGTTGAACAGTTCTAGCTAATGAATTATGTTAGCTAGCATTATCAGAATAAAGAGAGTGGAATCCTTTCTTTAGGAATAACAAACAATTAACTTGTAAAGATGTAGTCAATAATTACCCTGTATATAAGAACAATTTATAAACAGTGAGACTATTAAAAATTTTCTAAGACCTTTGGTTTATATTTTGAATCTTATAACATTGTCTCTGATTAACAAGCATATCAAAATTTATTAACAAATATCAATTTGTACCAGTGTCTCTGTTTAAACAAGGATATTTCTTTAAACCTGAGACATATGAAATCATTGAAAGCATTTTAGTACATCTTAGACCACAAATGATGAAGAATGAATTTCTCTATTAACCTATTAGAATTTTTTCCCTTTTATCTTAATTTTGGTAAACAAAGAGTTTATCAAATCTTCAATATCTTGTATAAATGTGTAACAAATAGATTTTTTTTTTCTGTAATTGAGCTTTATTTTTCAGGCCCCCCACTCAGCTGCAATCACAATGATTTTTTTTTTTTTAAGATTTTATTTATTTGTTCATGAGAGACAGAGAGAGAGGTAGAGACACAGGCAGAGGGAGAAGCAGGCTCCATGCAGGGAGTCTGAGGTGGGACTTGATCCTGGGACTCCAGAATCACACCCTGAGCCAAAGGCAGGTGCTAAACCGCTGAGCCACCCAGGGATCCCCTGCAATGACAATAATCTTACCAACGGAAGCCCGCTCTCTTCCCCAGGGCTGTTAATTATGTAGGGGAATTTCTGAAGTGCCAAGATGGAAAGTAGGAGATGTCAGGTCCTAGCATCACTGGTCTCCACAGGAATTCTGAGATGTTCTTTGTCCGCTCTGGTGTTTGTTTTTCAGTTTCATGGTTTCACAGCTGATGGGCCTGGCCCCTCCAGTCACAGTGACTGGCCTGGCTTAAGGGTTGGGGAATGTCTATTACTTCCTTGCCCTGCCATGTGGACAGGATCTCTGTGAAGTAGCCCTTCTGCCTAGACATATTTGAAATATTACCTCAGAACTTGTTAGAAATGAAAATTCTAGTGCACCCCTCCCCATGAATAACCTTCTAAGTTAACAACTGATGAAATGGTCAGCAGACCGAAAATTCTCTGGGGCCCTACTCTCCAAGGCTTTTTCCAGATCAAGCGGAAGCAGGCATTGCTATACAGTATCTCCTTCCCTTGAGGAGGCCTTGTTGGACTCTTATTCTATTTCTTCCTCTATCTTTAAAAAAAAATTACTAGACTTTATATCTTAGAGAAGATTTAGGTTTATAGAAAATTGAGCAGATAGTACAAAGAGTTCCCATATATGCTCCCTTCCTATCACTCAATTTTCCCTATTATTATCTTGTCTCAGTGTGGTATACTTGTTAGAATTATAAACAAATATTGATACATTGTTATTAACTAAAGTCCATAATTCATAGTAGGGCTTACTTCTTCTGTTGTACATTATCATATAGAACACAAAACTGATTTTAAGTAAGTCAAATTTTAGGTTTTCTCAGGGAAAATGAAATAGATAAATCAAGTCCTTAATCAAACAAAATCCAGTTCAGGAAATAGGGTAGTTTACAGATTTAGAATAGTCTGCTCCCAAAAGAGACAATAGGATAGCACACTGCATTTATAAAGTTTAAATGTACTAATTAAAAGTAGGCTGGAAACCAATAAATTCATTTAACTGATTAGCTTAGACTAAAAAAAAAATAATAATCTTGGTTTCTCCAACTTGATTGAAAACTAAATTCTCAGTTAACATACACAGAATTCAGATCCTTTTAAAAGCAACCATTTTAATGTTAATTCTGAAACATAATTTGCAAGAATTTTCATCTTAAATAAAATGACTTTACCATGCTAGTTCAAATTTGTTGCATTCCTTAAGATAGTGACAAAAGACCTACCACCTCTCAGCATGTTCTCCATAAAATTCAGCTTTGCCTCCTTTTTCAGAAGGATACACACATACACTCTGTGCCATGAAGAGCATCTCTAATTGCTTGTAAGGGTGATAAGTGATCAATATGTTATAATGAAGTGGATTCTGATTTTTCAGGTCACTTGTTTAAATATGGTTTTTGGGGAAAAAGAAAAAAGGTATTGGGGGCCCTCTGCTGGTGAACCCACAGAAGAAATGAAAACAGGTTAAAATTTTGGAAGGATAAAATGACATTTTGAGGGGCCTTCCATCCATAACATTTTGGGGGGTCCTGCAACCTCTACCCCTACCTTCTCTACACTCAGTCCTCTTAAAGAATTATAGGATCAGGACTTATAAACCTAAGTACCCACACTTCAGGTCACTAGGATAGAAAACAGGACCGAGTGGAGAGAACAGCTATTAAATGCAGTGAGGTTGATAAATTTATTTTTCCAGCTTTATCAAGGTATAATTGACAGATAAAATTATAATACATTTAAAGTCTACAACATGATTATTTAGTATACATATATATTGTGAAAGGGTGCCTATCGTTGAGTTGATTAATACATGTATCACCTCATGTACTTATATCCCCCCCCCCTTTTTTTGGTGAGAACATATAAGCTCTCCTCTTGGCAAATTTCAATTACACAATACAGTATAACCAATTATAGTCACCATGTTATACTTAATGTATAAGTCTCAAACCCTATTAATCTTATACCTGAAAGTCAACCCTGAGCCCTGGCAACCACCATTCTACTCTGTCTTTCTGTTTCTATGAGTTATTTATTTGTTTATTTTTAAGATTTACCATGTAAGTGGTACCATGCAGTTTATATCTCACTTTTTCTGGCCTGTTTCACTTAACATGTTTCATCCATGTTGTCACAAATGGCAAGATTTCATTCCTTTTTAAGGCTGAATGTCATCCATTGTATGTATACACCACATCTTCTTTATTCATGTCTAAATGGACACATAGGTTGTTTTTATACCTTGGCTATTGTGAATAATGCTGTAATGCTTCAATAAGCATGGTAATAAAGATATCTCTTCAAGATAATAATTTCATTTTCTTTGCATTTAAACCCAGAAGTTGGATTGCTGGATTATATGGTGTTCTATTTTTAATTTCTTGAGAGATTTCCATACTGTTTTCCATTTAGGATGTACAGTTTACATTTTCATCAACAATGTTTAAGGATTCTCTTTACTCCATACTCTCAGGAACATTTGTTATCTTTTGTATTCTTGATAGGAAATGTCCTAATAGGAAAAAGGTGATATCCCATTGTGGTTTTGATTTGCATTTCCCTGATTATTTATGATGTTGAGCACCTTTGTATCTATTGATCATTTGTAAGTCTTCTTTGGAGAAATGTCTATTCAGATCCTTTGTCCATAAAAAAATTTGGATGGTTTGATTTTTTACTATTGGGTTATATGAGTTTCTTATATATTTTGGATGTTAACCTCTTATCAGATACATAGTTTGCAGGGGACCTGGGTGGCTCAGAGGTTGAATGCTTGCCTTCAGCTCAGGTTGTGATCCTGGGGTCTTGGGATTGAATCCTGCATCAGGCTCCCCTGCGTAAGTCTCTGCCTCCCTATGTCTCTCATAAATGAATGAATGAATGAATGAATGAATGAATGAATCCTAAAAGATTTGTGCTTTGCAAAGATTTTCTCTCATTTTATAGATTGTTTTGTTGTTTCTTTTGCTATGCAGTGCTTTTTTTTTTTTTTAAAGATTTTATTTATTTATTCATGAGAGACACAGAGAGAGAGAGGCTGACTTGGCCAGGCCCACACCCTGGACTGAAGGCGGCACTAAACCTCTGAGCCACCAGGGCTGCCCTATGCAGAACTTTTTAATTTGATGTAATTCCTCTTATTTATATTTGCCTTTGCTTTTGTCTTCAAATCCAAAAGCTCATTGCCAAGACCAGTGTCAAGGAGATTACTCCCTTATGATTTCTTCCAGGAGTTTTACAGTTTTAGGTCTTATGTTCAAGACTTTGAACCATTTTGAGTTAATTTGTGTGTACCATGTATGATAGTGGTCCTTCCCTCTTTGTATATTTTTGGCTCCTTTGCTGTAAATTATTTGACCATATATGAATAGGCTTATTTACGGGCTCTCTATTTTGTTCTGTTGATCTTTGTGTTTACTTTTAAGCCAGTACCACCCTGTTGTGGTATACAATAGCTTTGTATAATAGTTTAGAATTAGGAGGTGTGATGGCTCCAGCTTTTTTTTTTTTTTTTTCTTACTCGAGATTACTTTGGACATTTGGAGTCTTTGTGGCTCCACAGAAATTTTAGGATTGATATTTCTATTTCTGTGAAAAATGCCATTGGCATTTTGGTAGGGATTCTTTGAATCTGTATGGACATTTTGGCAATTTTAATTCTTCTGATTCATGAACATATCTTTACATTTACTTGTGTCTTCTTCAATTTCTTTCATTATTATCTTCTAGCATTCAGTGCATAGTTCTTTCATGTCCTTGGTCAAATTTATTCTTAAGTGATTTATTCTTTTATATGCTACTATAAATGGGATTGTTTTCTTAATTTCTCTTTCTGATAATTTATTGTTAGTGTATAGAAGCATAATTGATTTTAGCACGATTTTCTATCTTGCAACTTTTTTGAAGTGGTTTATTAGTTCTAACAGTTATTCTGATGAAGTCTTTAAGCTTTCAGCTTTTTATTATTAAGTATGTTGTTAGCTGTGGTCTTGTTATATATGACCTTTATTATGTTGAAGTATATTACATCTATACATAATTTGTTGAGTGATTTTATTTATCATGAAAAGATGTTGAATTTGTCAAATGCATTTTCTGAATCTATTAAGGTAATCATAATTTGTTTTTATTCTTCATTTTGTTAATGTGATCTGTCACATTTATGTGTGTGTTGAACCATCCTTGCATCTAGGAATAAATCTCACTGGGTCATAATGTGTGATCTTTGTATTTGATACAAGGCATAATGTGTGCTATTGTATTTGATTTGCTAATGTTTTGGTGAGTATTTTTCCATATATGTATATCTGCAATATTAGCCTATAATTTTCTTTTCTTGTAGTGTACTTGTCTCACTTTGGTATCAGAATAATGCCGATATGGAAAATTAATTTGGAAGTGCTCCCTCTTCTATTTTTGGAAGAGTTGGAGAAGGATTGACATTAATTTTTCTTTAAGTGTTTACTAGAATTCCCCATCCATCTTGTCCTGAACTTTTTTTTTCCCCAGAAGGAAGGTTTCTGATGACTGATTCAATCTCTTACCAGTAATTGGTCTGTTCAGATTTTCAATTTCTTCATGATTAAGTCCTGATGGTTGGTATATTTCTAGCAAGTTGTCCATTTATTCTGGGTTATCTAATTTGTTGGCATATAGTTGTCCAAAGAAGTCTTTTATGATCCTTTGTTCTGTGGTATCAGTTGTAATATTTTCTCTTTATTTATTGAGTTATTTTCTTAGTCTACCTAAAGGTTTGTTAATTCTGTATACCTTTTCAAAAATCCAGCTCTTATTTTCACTGATTTTTTTTCTCTTGTCTTTTTAGCCTCTATTTCCACTCTGATCTTTGTTATTTCTTTCTTTCTAATAACTTTGGGTCCCATTTCTTCTTTTTTTTCTAGATTCTTGAAATGCAAAGTTAGATTATTTATTTGAGATCTTTGTTTTTTTAAATATGCATTTATTACTATTAATTTCCCTTTAAGAACTGCTTTTGGGGCATCCCACAAGTTTTGATATGTTGTGTTTCTGTTTTCATTTGTTTCAAGGCATTTTTTCATTTCCCTTTTGACTTGTTTTGTTTTTTTTTTTACCCATTGGTTGCTTAGGAGTATGTTGTTTAATTTCCACATATCTGTAAACTGTCTAATCTTCTTATAATTGATTCATAATTTCATGTCACTGTGGTCCAAAAAGATGGCTTTTATGACTTGAATATTCTTAAATTTATTAAGACTTGTTTTCTGGACTAATATATGACTTATCCTAGGAAACGTTCCATGTGTACTTGAGAAGAATGTGTATTCTGCTGCAGTTAGATGGAGAGTTCTGTACATATCTGGTAGGTCCATCTGATCTAATGTATACTTAAGTCCAATGTGTCCTTATTTTCTGCCAGGAAAATCTAACCATTGGTGCAAGTGGGGTTTAAAATTTCCTACTATTATTGAATAGATGTCTATTTGTCCCTTTGTATCTATTAATATTCACTTTATATATTTAAGTGCTGTAATGTGGATGCATAAGTATTTATAATTGTTACATTCTCTTGATGAATTGGGTCTTCTGTCATTATTATAATGATTTTATTTGTATCTTCTCACAGTTTTTGGCTAAAGTATACTTTGGTTTGCTGTTAGTGTAGTTAACACTGCTTTCTTTTTCATTCTGTTTGTATGGCGTATCTTTTTTTCATCCCTTCTCTTCTAGTCTATTTGTGTCCTCAAAGCTCATGTGAGTCTTGTGGGCAGCATACTATTGAGTGGGTTTTTTGCTTTGATTTGTTTCACCCTTTTTTTTTTTTTTTTAATCTATTCAGCCACTCTGTCCTTTGAGGAATTTGGTCCATTAATAGTTAATTATCGACTGATATGGAGTTATTATTGTCATTTTTTAAATTGTCGTCTGGCTTTTTTTATTTCCTTTGTTTCTTCCTTTATGACTTGGTGATTTTCTGTAGTGGTATGCTTAGATTCCTATCTCTTTATCTTTTGTATATCTAGGCAAGTTTTTGTTTCTAGTTACCATGAAGTTTACATTGGAAGCACTTTATAGTTCTAATAGTCTATTTCAAGCTCATAACAACTTAACTTTGAACACATACAAAAACTACATTTTTACGCTTCCCCCACATATTATGTTTTTGATATTACAATTTACATTTTTAAATATTGTGTGTCCATTAACAAATTAACAAATTATTGTATTTATAGTCATTTTTAATACATAGAGTTATATAGGTGAATTACCTACCACATTACTATATTAAAGTATTCTGAATTTAACACTATGTTTGCCTTTAATAGTGAGTTATATACTTTATATGTTTCCCATTACTAATTAGCGCCTTTTCATTTTAGTTTAACTTTTCTTTTAGGCTGGTCAAGTGGGAATGTATTCTTTCAAGGTCTGGGAAATTCTTTATATCTTCTTCAATTCCAATGAGAGCTTTGCTGGGTAGAATGCCCTTGAGTGGCATTTTTTTTCCTTTCAGCACTTTGAATATATCATTTTACTTCCTTCTGACTACAAGGTTTATACTGAAACGTTTCTCATGGCCCTATGGCAGGGGAGGTTCCCTTGTGTATAACAAGGTGCATTTCTCTTGATGCTTTTGTGTTTCTTTGCTTTACGTTTTGATAATTTAATTATAATGTGTGTTGATTGTAGATCTCCTTAGGTTCATCTTTTTTGGTACTTTTTGGACTTCTTGCATCTAGATATCTGTCTTTTCCAAGGTTTTTGGCCATTATTTCTTTGAATAAGCTTCCTGCCCTTTGTTTCTCTCTTGTCCTTCTGGATCCTTATAAGGTGAATATAAGGTCCACTCGATAGTTTCCCATCAAGCCCTGAAGTTATCCTCCTTCCTTTTCATTCTTTTTCTCTTTTTATGTCTCTGATAAGATGAATTTTAGTCTCTTGTTCATGTTCACAGGTCCTTTCTTCCACTTGGTCTAGATTGGTGTTAAAACCCTCTTTTGAACGTTTCAGTTCACTTATTCTATTCCTCAGCTACATGATTTCTGTGTGGCATTCTTTAATGCTTTGACTTTGTTGAAATTCTTTGTCCATGCACTGCTCTTCTGACCTCAATGAGCATGCTAATGATTATTATTATAAACTCTCTTCAGTGAACCACTCATCCCTTTTTCACTAACACTGTTTTTTTTTTTTTTTTTTTTTGAGATTTATCTTGTTCTTTTGTTTGGGCCATATTACTATATTTCTTTATTTTACTTGAGTCTCTGTGTTGGTTTCTGCACATTAGATATAACAGCCAACTGTCTTAATCTTGATTGGCTGGTAAGGGGAAGAGTTTCATTAGTCAGTCTAGGACCAAGCTCATGGTTGTCACTCAAACTTCTGTGACTGTGCAAACCATTGTTTGGTTTTCAGTGGCTCCCAGTAGTTAAGGCTATTCTAGGACCTGCTGGTATCCCAAAGGTGGACTAAATACTCATACATCTATTGAGACTTCTAGAAGATGACTGATTGCCTGCACTTTCAGCTTCCTGATGAAGGCTAATTAGAAATCTCACTTTTGTGCAGCACATGGGAAAGGCAAGAGGTTAGGTACGTAGTCTACCCCTTATTAATGTGGAACTGGGATGTGGGCATTTTTGCTTACTTACTCTGTGCTGAGCCAGAGGGAAAGTCACTGGGCCCCCAAATGGAACTGCCTCATTGTGTAGTCCTAGGGGACTTATGAATGTTGAACCCCATCAGTTCTCAGAGTTAGGTAATTTGGGAGCTAGTCCTTTGGGTGGCATACAAAGCAATTGGGGTCCTTATATGTAGACAAACTCCTTCCATAGAGATGCTGGCAATTTGATTTTACTGTTGGAGCAAGCTGAAGGGAGGCATCAGAGGATGTGCCCACCAGCTCTAATAGATTTCTGGAAGGAATGCAGTCAGCATCCACTCAAATCCTATTGGAGAGAAACCAGGAGATGGATGATTTTGCCCATTGTCCCTGTGCTGAGCCCAGGGGAACGCCCATGGGGACAGTGCTTGGGTGTGCATTTAACAACTGCTTCTTTGTCTGCTATGGTCCTGTAGGACTCACATGAATGTAAGCCCCATTGTTTATCAAAGATAGGTAACTTGGGGCCCATCCCTCTATGGCAGCCATAAAGTTGGGACACTAGATGTATGGACAAGATCCTTCTAGGATGAGGCTGGGAGTTTTGTTTTATTGTTGGAATAAGCCAGGTGGAGAAGTTGGCAGAAGTGTCCACTGACTTTTTGATCTCCCAGGAAGATTGCAGACAGTACCTGGATGCAGGCTTATTGGAAACTTGACCCTCAGGCAGCAGCTTATAAAGTATCAAACTCCTTCAGGGAAAGATTGGAAATGGGCTTTTTCTTTTCTTTTCTTTTCTTTTCTTTTCTTTTCTTTTCTTTTCTTTTCTTTCTTTTCTTTTTTCTTTTCTTTTTTCTTTCTTTCTTTCTTTCTTTCTTTCTTTCTTTCTTCTTTCTTTTTTTTCTTTTCTTTTTTTTTTTTTTTTTTTGCCTGTTCCTTCTGTGTAAAGCCTGGGGAGTGCTCATTTGCCCATTAACAACTGCTCTTTGTTTGCTATACTCCAATGGGACTTGTGACCACAAGTTGGCTTTCAGAGCTAAGTGATTTGAACTTAGCTATAAGCCTTCAAAGTTGGAGCATCAGATGTAAAACCCAAACCCTTTGCTCCCCTGGGAGAAAGTAGGAGTTGGAGGGTCCCCTCAAGGGTAAGGCACTGTGCAGGGCATGGGATTTATAGCAAGAGTGTGTCTCAGTCTTTCCTACCCATTTCCATTTGGGTATTTTCTCAGTCACCAGAGGTATAGGGATCATTCAACTAGTTTTGGGATTTCTTTCAGAGGAAAATGGTCAATGTGTAGCTCTACATTTGATGTGTCTGTGACAGGAGGAAAACTCAAGAGCCTCCTAGGCCATCATTTTGGTGACATCCAAAATGACATTATATTCGTTGCTGTTTACTAAATCAAAGTTCCTGGTGGTCCCACTTAATTACATCAAAATAATTTCAAATTTTATCTGTTTACTATATTTATTCTAAACTTAGATGCTTAGTCTTTTTATAGCCTAGCTTTCATGACTTCTCACAGGTACCTTGAGTTGGCATATTTGAGTGTAATGGGAGGAAGAGGCTTTCCCATTTCATCTTTGATCACATGGTTTGGCTTGGTGGATCAGCAAAATCTTGGCTTCTACTGAACACTGGTTTAAGAGATTCAGAGGTGTGAAGGACATGCCCAAGCCTTCAGCGTCAGATAAGATTAGCAACAGGGATAGTGGCATATTGTCATTTTAATAAATCTCTTAGCATCTCTGGGTCTGTATTTCCTTATTTATAAACAAATGAGTTATTGGGCTTAGCAGATCTCTAGGTTAAAACACTGCAAATCTATTTTTTTTTCTTTTTTAAAGTTAAGATATATACTTAATGAAAAACCATATTTAAATCACTGGATACTTCTATTTTTTATTTTATTTTTTAAAAAAGATTTTATTTATTTATTCATGACAGAGAGAGAGAATGAAAGAGAGAGGCAGAGACACAGGCAGAGGGAGAAGCAGGCTCCACACAAAGAGCCTGATGTGGGACTCGATCCCCGGACTCTGGGATCACGCCCTGAGCCGAAGGCAGACACTCAACCGTTGAGCTACCCAGGCATCCCTGGACAATTTTATTTTAAAGAGATACCCTCTCTTTGCTCAGTGAAAGCTGGGAGCACCTAGAGCTACCTATTTTCTTAATAAGCCACCACGAAGACCCCAAGCTCAGACTCAGAGAGTAGGAAAAAGTCCATCTCATTCTTGCTTGTAACTCAACACTCCACATCCTCTGAGAATAAACCCCACAGTTAAAGTGGCAATGTTTTCACCTTCCTTCCCAGCATAGACACTAAGAATTTGTTGAATTTAATTTGTATATAGTTCCACTTCCTCTCCTTTGGTGGATTTGTTCTCATGGGATCTCAGGTTCTGAGGAGCTTAGTAGAATGCTGGGACCATGATTATCTAACTGATTTTGCAAGTCCTTTCTCTGTGATTTCTTGGTCATTTAGATGGTGGACCCAATAGTATGTCTTCCATTCTGACCTATCTGCCTGAGTACTTGAAACATGTACCTGTATGGAAACTATCTTGTCCTGACAAAGCCCCCTTCTCCTCAGTGAAGTTTTCCTACTCCTGACTTACTAGAGAGCATTACTTTAAAAGATCTCAATCATGGTTATTCTGAAACAATCCCCACAAAAATACTGTAGGGTTAAAAGCAAGTTATTCTTGCTTTTTACAGTGTAAGGATCCTGAGGGTTTCATTTTTATTTTTTCCCCACAATTTAAACTTTTAACAGAATGAGTTGCTTATGTTTCTTCTGTTTTATTGCTTTTGACTCACTAGAGGGGGGTAGAGGAAAAGATTTCAAAGAAGCAAAGCCAGAAATTACATAGAAAACCCAGTACCTATTTGGGTTTAGTATTCCATACTTTTCTAAAAACAACCTGGGTCCAAATGTCAAATCTAATGCTGAAGCAAATTAAGATACTTGTTTTTCTGTGCCCTCATCTTGAGGATAAACTTATTATGGATAATTCAGTCAATGCATCCATTGGCTAGAGCTGATTGCTGATTGAATTTGATGCCTTCTATGTTTATGTTAATTAAAAGCATTCACAAGTATTTTTTTCCTCTACTCTTCCTTCTTTTGATTTTTGCTGGAAATATCCTAATGAAATCACTTCCTTACTAGTACCCCAAATTTTGTCTTGCTTCTAGACTGTAGAATGGCATTTTTAAAGTTTTGAATTGACTGAACATTGTAAAGACTGAAAATGTAAGTACAATTTCTGTGCACTCACAATATTAAATAATATGGCAACCTGCTAGTTATATGGTTCCCCTTACCCTCTTGGAGATTGAATGACTGAGTACATTTTGAAAGGAAAGAGATCTCAATTCAGTTGGCCAAAAGAGTTGGCATCTGGGACTGAGCACTCTTGTTGTTTTGCCAAGCCTGTCAATCCATCCTTTTCCCCACACACCTCTCTCTCTGAAGACAACATGAACAATTGAAAAAAATAGGATGACTCCGTTCCTTAAAAAGAAAGATAAACAAATGAATAGCATGGGCTACACTTATTCCAAATGAAGTAACTAGTTTATTTCAGGCAAGGATCTAAAGGAGGTGATATCTCTCTTCAGAAGCACCTGCCTTTTTTTCTCCTCCTAGGTACTGACAGGTGGCAGTTTCTCTCTCTCTCTCTGTATCTCTTATCCTGATAGCTCTAAGTTTACCCATCCCAATAAAAGCATTTCAGTATGCATTGCACTTGAGTCCTTTAGACATATTCATTCGATTCTTGCATTGTAGCAGGAGGCTCATCAGTTAGATATGAAATAAATGTACATTTCATTGCTTTTGAAATTTTCCTCTCTGGTTTCTTCAATCAGAGCTCCTTCCATCTCTCATTCCAAGAGCCTATGTCCCAGTGCTGATCCGTAGTTACTAGTACACCTACAGATGTAGGAACTGCTGGGGTTCAGAGCCGATGGCCAAGAATGATTTCTTGGGACATCTTTTGTGCAAAAAGTTGGTTTTATTAAAGCATGGGGATAGAACCCCCTGGGCAGAAAGGGCTGCATGGGGAGTGCTTGGGGAGTGGCCAATTAAATACTTTCAATTTGGAAAAGGGGTAGGGATAGCATAAGTCTTTAAGGAATTTTGGAATCAAGGTTTCGAGGACCTTGAGGGGGTTAGCTATTGTTAGGAAGAGGTTATTTATTACTGTCTAGTAAAACCCTAGTCACAGGCTCCTTCAGATGTATATCAGTGGGCCATTGGCTTGGAGGATGATTGCTAACATATATTTTGGGGATGTAGAGATAAAGGAAGTTTCCAAATGGTTAGGATAATGTTAATCATAGATAGATAATCATAGCTATGATTGCCTTTTGCCTTTAGCAAAGTATTAACATGGAGGCAGCTGAGTTTCTAGAGGGAGGTCACTCTGCCTCTGCCTGTTTCAAGAACTTGTCAGTGGGCTGCAACTAGTAAGGAAATTTAACTTTTCTTTTGCCTTTGTTTCCCACATCACCCACCATATGTGCTACACCCACTCATCATTCCTCTTGGAGTGATATCCTGTGCTCTGGATCTATCTAGGTTTTCCCATAAAAATCCACTTGTTCTGTAGCTCCATTCTCCCAGAATCCAGTAAATAACCTGATTATAAACATATACCATGGTATAAATGACTCATCATGCTTTGAAATGATGTTATAGGGGCACCTGGGTGGCTCAGACAGTTAAGCATCGACTCTCGATTTCGGTTCAGGTCATGACCTAAGGACCATGATATCAAGCCCAATGTAGGGCTCCATGCTCATTGGGGAGTCTGCTTAAGATTCTCTGTCTATTTCTCTCTGTCTGCCTCTGCCCCTTTCCCCTGCTGGCATATGCACTCTCTCTCTAAAATAAATAAATATGTCCTTAAAAAAATAGAAATGATTTTTTTAGAGGTTTTGTACATTTCTGGGCTCTTTCTGGATACACATGCATTTTTACGCAGAGGGCTGAAACATTAAAGTGACGTTCTGGACACTGGAGCAAGCAGTTCTTTGAGTCAAGTTTCGGAGACTCTTTATCTGATCTCTCTGTACCCAACTCAGGCTTGGTCTATTGTTTCAGCATGTCTCACTTCGTGAGATCCAGAAATGAATTGCTCTATATGAAATGATCTTGTCCTTCCCACATCCGGGCACTGGCAAACCTTTGCCCATTTCTGTCTCAGACGTAAGCCAAAACCTGCAGAAGAATACAAAATTGGCCTTAGAGAGAAATGCCATGCCAGCTTCTGATATGATCTCCATGGGGTAGTAAGGCAAACACATGTGGAATTGTCTTTAAATATTCACTAACAGGTATGTGCAAAGGTCTACTGTACTTGAAGAAGTGAGCACAATCCCTGCCCCTGCCCTGCAGCTTTAATAAAAGACAGAATTGTGGCAGAAGGGGACTCCTACAGGCCTTTCCCTGGGGTGTGTCCCCACCAGGAAGTTGGATGGTGAAAAGCAAGGCAGCAGTAGGCGTCTTCACCCTTCCCTTTAATTACAGAACAACCAGCATTTCATTTCATTCTGAAATGGAAAACTGCTCCTGCTTCATTAAATATGTACGTTCCATAAAATATGGATTAGCACTGGGTTTTGCTGGTGATCAGAGAGCTACAGTCTTTCCAATCTGACCTAAATTATTCGTGTTGGTTTTATGATCTGGAAAGCAAATGTATGGATTCCAAGACTGTTTCTAAGATGTTTTATGTTATTCCATTGTAATATGGAACAAATCCTTGCGTTTCAACCCTGACAAAAAAGTAAGCCTGCTAGATTGCAGAAATGAGTTTGCCATCAATTCAAATAAGAACATGTGATCTCATCCAGAGAACAATTACCCTCCATTTATCCAATTATGTTTTGCCCATTCTGTTTTGAATCCTTCCTTTGTCTCTGACACCATGGCTTGTTGAAGGTTGGGCGGCTTGATATATTGTCCTCTTTCCTATGCAAGCAAGCTGGGGTTTGTTTAAAATATAAGTAAATTAATAGTTGCTTCTGTGCAGAAATGATACATGGAAACTAGAAAATGTATAGCTTTCAGGGAAGAAAAAATAGCATGCACAGAGACAATAAATGATAATTCGTAAAATCATCAAATGTGATTAAATCTGGAACTGTGAGTTAATTTAAATACTAGTCAATGTAATCAGAATTTTATTTTTATGATCTCAAAGAAGAAAATCTGTTTTCTTTGCTTGAAGGTTTGTAGTTTTATTGGCTACAGCTAGGTTTATCAAAATGTAAAACGTATTGGAAAGAGCCCACTTTCCCCGCCTTCTGGTAAACTAACTCTAAAATTTAAAATTTAGCTGAAGATTAAAAACACTGTCTGCTGTATGGAACCATGCCAAATCCAAAGTCATGCCTCATTTCTAGGGTTACTGAGAGAAAAATCCTAGGACATAGTTTTCATTGCTTTTATTAAGCTAATGAATTTTATTTCTGAATAACATATAGAGTTCACTTTCATGTAAGACATATTCTACAGATGTATTCAGCTTATTCATATTTAAAGCATTTGTCTCTCTATAACTTCCTTTAATGTTTATGTATAATTAACATTTACATAAAGCCCTGTGTTTACAAGACAGTTTGAGATACATTATCTCACTTAATCTTTAGAACAACTTTGGAGATAGGAATCATTACCTGTTCACAGATGAGGAAGTAGTAACTTGGAGGGATTAAATTTCTTCCCCAAACTCATGTAGGGCAATGAGTGGAAAAGCAGGATATGAATCACAAATTCAAATCCATGGTGTCAAGCCTGGCATCATTCAGGCCCTCCAAATGTCAATTGCCATTTAGACCCTTCTAATGGTAAGCACCACATGTTAACTGCATGCATCTTTCCCTTCAACTCAAGGACCATGCACACATTTATAGGTAACCCACACATTCTTACTTTTTTCTTACATTTACACCTAGATAAAATTACCTACTTGCTATTGAGGGGAAATATGAAATTAGTACAATGTTTCCATTTTGAAACTTTGACAAGTTAGTTCCATGCTCAGCCCACACTCAGCTCTGCTTGCCTTCACCTGCTGGTTATGTTGACACTGCACCACAGGTCTGCTTTGCTAGAAAGTAGGCTCCTTGAAGGCATGTCCTTGAATATCCTAATCCTTCCCATGCTTAGTGCAATGCTTCCTATACAGCTGGTGTTCAAAAAATGTTTGTCAATGAAGGTACTTACAAAGCAAAGATAAAGATAATCTTCCTGGGACACTACACTACATAGAACTCTGTTCTATTTGAATGAGTCTAAAATTTTATGACAAATACACAAAAAATGTGAGTCAAATCAAAGTAGATCACAGAAACTAGATTTCTTTTACTGTAATTCATGCTTTACATGTTGATGAAATTGCAATTGAAGGAGGTTTGGAAGATCCATTTTCCTGGGATCAGGAGAATTTTGAAATCCTATATTCACTGGGAGTCTGCTAAACAGGGAATACTCACCAGCACACTTGCTGATGAGCACTGCATGAGAGTGTTAACTATGTCTCCCCACCCTTCCAAATGTGGGGAGCATCATTGTAATGTGCCCTCTCCAGTTTGCCTTCAGGACAAGTGGAGGTGTTTTCTGAGAGTGAGCCCACTGGCAGTTACTTCTGTAAATCTAGGATGGATCATCTCAATTTAAAGTAAATTCTGTGTCCAAGAAAACTGGTATTTAGGTTCAAATTGTTACACAGCAGTAACTGATGATGTGAATGCTGCATTTAAAATTCTTCTTCATGGCTTTTAGTTGTTAATCTAAAGAAAGCCTATCTTCTCCATGATTCTTCATCAATAATTTCTTCAGTATACTAATTCTTTATTTTTTAAAGATATTATTTATTTATTCATTCGAGACACAGAGAGCGAGACAGAGACACAGGCAGAGGGAGAAACAGTTTTCCTTGGGGGAGCCTGGTGCAGGACTTGATCCCAGGACCCTGGGATCACAACCTGAGCCAAAGGCAGATGCTCAATTGCTGAGCCCCCCAGGAGTCCCTTCTGTATAACAATTCTTCCACCTTTCCTCTTCTGCCTTGAGTCCATGAACTACTGCTCTGTTTTAAAAACCTTTCCCACAATCCTATTGCCACCTAAGGAACTACTTTAATTCTCACTTTTTCTATATTTATAAACTTTCTGGAAGAATAACTGGTATTCCTGGTCCTCACTTACCCCACTGCCAATTTCCCTGTATCTAACATGAGTTGGCATGCATGCCTACTCCTATTGTAGAGAAAGTTTTCATAAGGTAGCTGATGCCTTCTAATTGCCTGATCTAATCAGTGGTTTACTTTTATCACTTCAAATTTCTATTAAATTTTTAAAATCTCATATTACTTATGAGATACTTTATTCATGTAGAAAGCTTAGGAAATATACAAAATAATATAACATATCCAAAAAAAATAATATAACATATCCACAAATGTACTATCTAGATTTTATGTTAATATTTTATTGTATTTTCTTCAGTATTCTCCTTTTAAGAAATAAAATGGTTCAGTCCATTTGAATCCTCACCTCATCCTTTATTCCTTAACCTCAGTACCACTTCTTCACTTCCTACAGCACTTATAATGCTGATGGAAACTTGCTTCCTAATATCCTTCTTCTCCTCAGCACAGCCATGTTTCCTGTATTCTCCTCCTCTTACTGGGTCTGTGTCTTTCGTCCATGGTTTTCATTCTTCCTTCTCTACTTGCCCCTCAATTGTTGGTATTGTCATGGACTCCATCTTGGTTTTGCCTTGGTGCTTTACCTGAGATCTAATGATGGTGTCTACTTGCCTCTTTGTTTCCTGTGTGCCCATGTTTTCCAAATCTATATTTCCAGTGTTGTCTCTTTTCTGGACACCATTTTCCTCTGAGCCCTAGACATAGATCTTTGGGTGATGCAGCCTCACCCACAACTGCCCTGCTGGTCCTTTGTATATCCGTGAATCCCATGCACCAACCTACATGTCTTCTCAAGCTCTATTTCTTCTCACCCTTCATTACCCATTAAACATTGCAAGTCTATCTCAGGAAGTTTCCCTAAATTTTGTCTCCTATCCATTATGGCCACTACTGCTTTAATGCTCTTCTTTGCCATCTTACCTCAGCTTGACACTATCATCTACCCTCTAATTGTCTTCATTCACTAGATGTTTTGTAATCCAGGTCATCAATCTTACATGCTGTCAGAGTTTGCTCCTAAAAACAAAAACAAAAACAAAAACAAAAAAACAAACAAAAACCCCCCAAAATTTTGCTTATACATTGCTAGTACTTAAAATTTCCAGTGACTCCTGGTCCTACAAGGAAAAAGAAAAGCATGGATTTCTTTTTGTGCTTTGTGAGGACCTTGACACAGGTTTGGAGTCTACCTCACCACTTCAGCTCCTCTGCATCCCATTCCTCATGCACCCAGTCTTTACCAATGCTGACTTAGTTTTCCCTACCATGCATGCTGGAGCACTGTTAGGAGAGTTGGGGTCAAGACGGCAGACTAGACTGACATGCCCTGCCTGCCTCCTACTTCCTTTCTAAACAGAGAGGAGCTGAGCAATTTATAACAACAGCACAAAATAAAACAAAATAAAATAAAATGCACAGCTGAGCTTAAAGTTAAGTAGGGGACATCTTCAGGTGCTTGAGAACCAGAGTAGAATGTCCTTTAACCCAAAAGGATATTAGAATTTGATCTCTATCTTCATGTGGAGTTTTCATACCCATTCTCTACTGAAGAGTTAAGGATGCATTCCTTATTCTCCATGTGAAATAGAACTGAGGTCCTTGAATGAGGGAGCTGGAAAGAGGTATTCTATACAGGAATGGCAACTAAAATGAAATTATGCTCACCAGGCCAGAGATGTCCTATGGAGCATGCCATCTGTCTTGGACCATGGATATGGAAAGACCCTCTAGGAGCAACAAAACAGATACCCAAATTTGTGATCTGCAAGATTCAATCTTGAATTTGGTACATGATGAGGATATAATGAGCTGAGTAATTAAGTTTAAATACTTGATTGGTGGAACCCATAAAACTCAGAGTGCCTAGTGAGAGGCAAAAACTTCCCTGCACTATCTTCATCACCAGACCCTAGCAAGACTCCCATAGAAAATGATTCACCTCAAATATAAGCTCAGAGCCAAAACTTAAAAGTAAAATGTAACAGAGAGAATTCCCAATGAAGGAACTATAAATTTAGAGCAATTTGAAAACAATTTTAAAGACATGTGCTTAAATTATTTAAAATGCTGAAGGTAGAGTTTGAATCCGTAAGGGAACTGCAAAACATTAGGAGGTAAACATTACACATAGATTTGAAAGGGAAGTTAAATATTGAGAGCTGTTGCTCTGACTCTGAGGTGGGATTGTCCTTTAAGGTAAAAGGAGACCAGAGGTGTCCACAGCAAAATTGAAGACAAAAAGAGAGGGAAAAATAGTCAGTTCTTCCCAGGAAGGAAAAGCACCAAACAGAGGAGCCTGCCTGCCTCACCCCTCTGTTGCTCTATCATGGTACCTGCCCCAGAACTGCACCTGCTACAGGTACGCTTTGAGTCAGGCTGCTCTTCCCACTGAAATCAGAATAGCAGTATGGATAGAACTATGGGGTGTGTGTGTGGGGGGTGGGCTTATATAGACCAGCAGCCTATCACCCAGCAGTATTGCCCCAGCAGGAGACTATGTGCAAAACCCAGGGACATGTTCAGTTGCCTCAATGAGATGATTAGTACTGGTGTCGGGGGAAAAGAAGTCAAGGACACTGGATATACCTTGCAGGGCCAACAGAATCCCCCAAACAAAGACTTCTCGTCCGAAAGATCAATGGGATTGAGGGGGAAAAGCTCTGCTACGGATGAAGTAAAAGGCTTTGAACATTATCTTATTAATATTATGCCTTGCTTCATGCCTTGATCTTATGGCTTCCTCTGTATCCAGGATGTGCCCTATAGCATGTCATGGTGACTCCCACCCTTCTGCATGGCCTCTCTCTAATGGAGGAGCAATCTGCTAAACATGGAGGCAGGAGGGGACCTGGTGGTAGGGAGAAGTTACTCTGAACAAATGTTCTATCTTCCTTAGGGGAGGGGTGTTAGAGGAGGGGTGTCGAAATTTAATAAGACCCCAAAGGATAAAACTAAAAACTGTTTGTTTTAGATAAAATTATATTGAGATCTAAATATAATAATATAAAAAACTGCTTGAAGGTATGGAGACGGAGGTGGTATACATGTGTTAAACTACTTTTCTTATTTTACAGCACAAAAGTTAATAAATGCAATTCAAAGTTTATATATCAGGAAACAGAAACAGATTCCATAGATTTATAGTGTTAATCAGCAGATGCACTGAAAGTAGGATTTATTGAAATAATGTGACTGTTTGGAATTTCTTAACTATATGAATACACCATTTCTAAATTTAAAATAAAACAATTTTAACACTGAGTGTTAGCAAGAGTCAGATTGTGCATATAAATGGAATTATCTTTCTGGAGGGCATTTTGGCAATATGTACCAAAAGACTTACAACATTTTAGACCATCCTACCCAGTAATTCTGCTTTGAAGCATTTATCCTAAGGAAATAATTAGAGATGCAAGTGTAGATTTATATTCAAGAATATTCATTGAAGTTATTTTTTATATATAATAGTTAAAAGTTGTAATAAATGAAGTGCCAGAATAGAGATCAGCCAAATAAATTATGGAACATCCAGACAAAGGGATACAAGGTGCTATTAATATTCATGTTGCCAATATCATTCAGTGACACATAGCAAAAACAATCAAAATACAATGCTGCATGGTGGTGGGGCTATTTCAAGAGCAGATCCTCAACTATGTTAAATATACATGATTGTTAAAGAGGCATTTTTGCACCTTTTCACACACAACTACTTTGCCCTAAGAGCAGGATAAGCTTAAGTATCAGATTTTCTGATATACATTTTGCTCTAGGGGACGTTAACAAGAGAACTATGTAGATACTTCTAAAAGCCTTCACAGAATAATGTTAAATAACGAAAAGTACATTATTCAAGAACATGTAGATTTTAACTTTGTGAATAAATAAGTCCATTGATTAAAAATAAAGCAGATTAGGCTATGTTGGAAAAAAAATTGAGTATCTTCAAAAGAACTACATCAAAATATTTTTTTTACATCAAAATATTAATAGGATATATTTCCAGATATTGGAGCAGTAGACAGTGTTCTCCATAGAAGGGGAAAAAATTTCTTTGTGTGAGCATGTTTTGCTTTGTTTTGTCTTGTTTCCCCACCAGAAAGCGTTGCTCGCTTTCTGGTACCCTTGTTTTCCTGTGGCTTCAGTGGAGTGACTTAGCTAAGAATCTAAGTGTGCAACAAGGACCCTGGATGTCACATTTCCCTGGC
Source organism: Canis lupus baileyi (assembly GCF_048164855.1). NCBI lineage: Eukaryota > Metazoa > Chordata > Mammalia > Carnivora > Canidae > Canis > Canis lupus. The sequence goes on from NC_132848.1 coordinate 38,668,861, forward strand.
TACAGGGATTGATCCAGAATAAGCACATGAGCTGACTTGTAGGCAAAAAGAGATTTATGAAAAGGACACTTTCCTGTCACTGAATGTGAACTTGAAAGGATGTGAGACCTACTGCTTCTGTCTCAGCATCTGTAAGTACCAGGGGAGAAGCTGCTGTGATCAGGGACCAGCCCACAGAGGCCAGCACAGCACTGACTCACTGGTCAGCAGCACTGCTCCAGTGTGTCAGGTACCTGAGCCGTGTTTCCTTGTGCCTGAGCCATAGGGGTAGGGATTATCAAGAACGGTGGTGATAAAAAGTTGTGACTTCTTAAATTTCTTTTTATTCCTATCTTTGGTGGGTAGTTTATTCTAGAAGTTGTGGTGCTTTGGTTGTAAATCTCTGAAAAGGAATCATAAAAATTCATTTTGGGGAATAATTTATTTTATTGGAGCTAGTTTTCTGCTTCCATTTGTATAGAAGTCAAGGTGCTTATTTATTCTCATTAAGCAAATAATTAAAATTATGGTGATTCATTATTTCTCTGTAATATCCTCTAAATATATCTTCATTGAGAAAACAAAGGCAATATAAACAAATTTTCCCTCTCAATGAATCCAGGCCTTCATTCTCAAACCAGTAAGAGAACAATGAAATTTTCAAACATTTCAGGCAGAAAAATGGGTAGTGTTATTTTTGGACCAAAGTTTTTCTCTTCTTACCCCTCCATGACACAAATGACAAAACAAACCAGGGAAAATTCTAGAACTACTACATCGAAAATTAACTTCCAGTAATTTTTTATTTCCAGGGAAAAATGATGTTTTTCTCTACTTAGGCCCTAATATGGAACAATTCTCTTTCCTTTATGCTACAGTTACTCAGGTACAGGACAGAAACCTGACTGAGTACAAGCCTGACAATTGTGTTAAAATTAGTCCGAGTTAGAGTCAACACGAACACTGTGTACCAATATAGGGTCTTTCTTAGCGTGAATTCTGAGGCTGGCTGTCTGGTATAATTGTGTGAAGTTGATGAACAAAAGGAAGATATGAATGAACAAGTTCAAATATTATAGATCTGCTAACTCTGGTAAAATAATTTGCATTCCTAGAGGGCAATTTCCTGATACTATTGGTATGGGTTTTACTTCTTACACTTTTTTTTTTTTTTTTTTTTTTGAGAGAATGAAAGCCTGAGCACACAGGGACAAGCAGAGGTAGGAGAGGGAGAATCTTAAGCCTTAAGCAGACCAGACACTGGGCTCAAGCTCATGACCCTGAGGTCATTTCCTGAGCAGAAATCAGAAATCAAGAGGTAGACACTAAAACAGCTGAGCCACCCAGCCACCCCACTTTTTATACTTTTAATCAAAGAGATTTTGATCTCTCAGAAACTTTGCTTGCTTAATATCATCAGAATTTTCCAGTGTTTCCTAGAGGAGGTCACATGACCCAGTGTCTTGTCCTAGGGAGGTTCCTAGTGAGACCTTTGAAACTGACCAGCATTCCTACTCAGGAGTGGTAGGTAAGAGGGCTGTGTGTAATGAGAATTAGGCCTATTGGACCTTTCCTGATTGGCTGAGCTAGAATCCAAATTTGATTTTAAAAAGAAGTTAGTTCTTGAAGAACCTAATGAACTGAACAATACAGCTTGAAAGTTGGCTCCCAGGTGTGATAGCAAAGTAAGGGTAGGCTTTTAGCTGACTCTCAATGTGATTCAACTTGATTTTTACCTCATGCCATACCATTCCTGATGTGGATGGAACTCTTTTTTTTTTTTTCTCTCTCTCTGTTCAGTTTTAATTATGCCACATATGATAATGCTAATTAATAAGTACCCATTTCAAAACAAACTGGGACATGATACATATGAATAAATATAATTTAAGCCAAATTGAGCTCAGTTCCCAGAAAAATTAGGCACAATCCCTTGTAAATAACTGAATGTGTATGTATTAATATTTATTAAATAATACATAATAATACATAGTAATATTAATGTGATATATTAATGTATGTTATGACATATAATGTATATTATTACATATAAATACTAAAATATAAAACATATCAATTAATATGTGGGATATTGTGTAATTAAAAAAAAATTTTAAATGTCAGTTGACCATATGGAGTTTTAGGGATTTATTACAATATAAGGGATGATTTGTGTAGACAATCCCTAGTGTGGGACTGGCAACAATAGCTTTCAGTTTTAGATATTCCTGAGGATGAAGCTGAAAGTAGTGCTGATGGTAACAGTAATGATGATGTTTCATGTTAAATTTCCAAGTTACTCATTACATTCCAAGTCACTTCCTGTGTCACTTTTATTCCACTATGAGTTTTCCTGTGTGCTGCAGTCAGACTTTTTTGGTGTGGTTAGTGATCCTAATTGAATCAGTCAAACTTTTAGGTTAATGTCAACCACCCTAAGGCTTTTTGCAAATTAAAGGTATTGAGAATGAATTTTCCCCAGCTGGTATAGAGATTAAAAAATATAAATTTAGCAAAGCATCTGATCATTTGAACACAAATATTTAATTTTTTTAAGGCCAAAGAAATGCAAATGGGAGTAGATATAATCTAAGTTTTTTGCCTGGACACTCAGCACGTTTTACATGTCAGGTATCTGAAAATGCTCATAAGTTAGTAGTCATGGTCAATATTTTTGAACTAGGATATAATAAAGCAGGCTCAGATATACAAGGTCAGAATTTTTCTTCTTCTGAGCTTAACTACTCAGTAGGATAGTAAAAGGCAGTTAGATTTATTGTTAGAAATAATATAGGCTTGTAAGTTGCAAAGCAAAATACTATGAATAACAGAAACCAATGAGAAATTTGCTTTAATTGATAGCTAATAGGGCAGCCCTGGTGGCTCCGTGGTTTAGCGTCGCCTTCAGTCCAGGGCTTGATCCTGGAGACCCGGGATTGAGTCCCACATCAGGCTCCCAGCATGGAACCTGCTTCTCCCTCTGCCTGTGCCTCTGCTTCTCTGTGTGTGTGTGTGTGTGTGTGTGTGTGTGTGTCTCTCATGAATAAATAAATAAAATCTTTAAAAAAAATTGATAGCTAATAGACATAGGACACTAGAAAACTTTTTCTAAATGGCAATTAAAAAATGTTCCTAGGCAAACTTTGCTAATATGAAGGATTTGATCTGGAAATGAAGTAAGAGAGCACAATAAAATATCATCGAAAATTTGCCTTATATCTACCATTGATGGAAGAATGCAAAGGTGGAACTCTTAAATTGACCGAGTGGTATCCTGCATTATTACTTCTCTTTCCAATCCCTGGTTTCTTCCACAATGTGCTACTTGGAAATTGCAGTAACTGTAATTACTAAAAAAAAAAAATCTCAAATCATCTTGAGTTATATGGTAAATATTTATAAAGTTACATATTTATAAATATATTTTATATTGGGGACTCAATCTGATATTTGGAAAGAGTAGAAGCAAGACACCTTGATTAATCCAGTAAGCGAATTATCCAATATTCATTGAAAATGTGGCATGTGCCAGATCTTCCCACAAAATGGAAGTGTATAATTATAAGGCAGAAGTTATCCCTGCCTTCCAATTGTGTATGGACTAGCAAGAGGCACACACACTGGACAATTACAAATGTGATAGGCCTTAACAAAATGAAGTTTAGTGTGGCCTAGAGAACTTATAGCTGGGGAATGTAACTCACTCTTAGAACTCAGAGAAGACTATTAAGGAGTAACAATTAACAAGAAACTTGTAAGTTAGTAGATAGTATGTGGCCAAAGACATAAAGAAAGTGTTCTGTGCCAAGAAAACAACATATGAAAGGCCTTTGGAACAACAGCATATCTGAGGCAGAGAAAAAATTTTTCTATATGGCTCAAGCACAGAGAATTCAAGAAAATGTTCAGCGAAATGAGGTTGGAGACATTGACCATGGCTTTAGAATTTTATCAGATTATCAGGAAACCACTGAAAGGCTTTAAGCAAGGTTAGCTTTAAGCCTCGTTAGATTAGCTTTTAAGAAAGAACCTTGTTTTAGTTCCAGCTCTGCAACAAATAACCTGTCTGTATGTCAGGGTCATCCAGCAGCACAGCATGCTGTTTGCAGACGCTTCCTACTCTGACTCCTGTGTGACTAAGTCAGAAGCAAAGGGATGGAATCACTGATGAGAAGGGAAGAGGCATGAATGTTCTGTGACAACTGTCTATTTGTGTGTGTGGATTATGTTGGTGGTATTGAATGTTGTTTATTATGTTGATGCATAATTAAGTGAAAAGTATCTATTTTCTTCAATTGGCCGAGGCACAGGTGCCATTATAATTGCTGAGATTATTTGCATATTGGGTTTAATGATGCATTTAAAAATAGTCATCCCATTTACTGATTTAGGCAATTTATTTGTGCAAATGAGGGGGCAGTGTCATGGTTATTCCCAAACAACTATTTATCTAAAACATATCACCCCAGTCCTTATAACAACCCCTTGCCTTGCCCTGCCCAGGGGGATTAAAAATAGAATTCTGGTCATTTAAGCACTAACTAAACCCAAAACCACCACCACCCCCAAAAAAGAAGAAATGATATAAAACTTTTGATATAAAAGATTCATTTCATTTTGTCAAAAAAGAAGAAATACAAGAAGCTAGTTTACAAGTTATATACCTGTGCTACTTTTCCTCATCTGCTTGTACTTTTATTAGCCTTTCAGACATCTTTGGGCTTTTGTTGTTGTTGCTAGTATTTAAGTCTTATCAACAGAAACAGCATCAAAGGTGAAATAGGTATTCCACTGGATGGGAACAGCATATAAGCAGAAAATATTGTGCTCCTTCCTAGTAGTAATTGGGGAATGTACTCATTGACTTCGCAGTAACTTATGTTTTCTAGCAAGAAGTGGGAAGAGAGATGGCACAGCAGCAACCTCAGGCTGTGGAGACTCTGCTCACCTGGAAGCAGCTGGGATACCTGAGGTTCTGGAGGGTATACATAATTCAGGTGTAAATCCAAATTTAAATGCAATTATAAAAGAATACAAACTGGCAGCAATGTGGTGGCTATCACCTTTCCAACTTCCAGAATATGGTGCTGATATTGAACTTGTAATCTTTGGAAATACTTTGAAGGGATAAATGAGAGATGAAAATGTATTCAAGGATTTGGGCTTTAAAATCATATATCTTCTCTATATGTAAGAGTACTTACTGTTCTATAGTTCGTAAAATTCATTTTGTGATTCTTTTATTGAGGCTTCTGCTCTTAATCCTATTTGCATAAGTTTGTTAATAGGAATATCAGAATAGCTATATTTTGCTTAATCGACACTTGTGTACATTATGTTCATAGCATTTGTGTTCTACCACAGTCTATAAATTAGGATCTTTATTTGGAAGTTGTCTTGTTTGTTGAGAATGATTATTAGGCCTTTTGGGTTGAGAAGAGAGATGGAGTTGGGTTGGCTGAAAGGGTTATGGAGTTGATGAAATTGTCACCATGCTGCCTCTGCTATTTGAAATCTCCTTCCAGTCAAGATGGTGACTGGAGCCCCATCCCAATGACAGGTCTTCTGAATTTGAAGCTGAGAATGATCCAAAGGATAACACTCTAGGGCAAAATGGAAGCCAATAACCAGGAGGATAATAAAACCCAGTGACCTTTTCAGAGGCTGTCCTACAAAAGGCATGACTATATGGAATGTTAGCTGTCAGATGGATGAGAGTGGGGGGCAGAGCATGGCTCTTCCTGAAGTGGGAAGTGGGTGATCTGTGGCTGGCTGCAGGTGTGTAATGGCAAGACTACATTCTGAGCTCCATATGCAGAGGGAGCCTGGCTGGCCCGCTTCCCGATAGAGAGAACTGCAGAATAAACATAGACACCTGGCCAGTGGGGGGAGTAGCTTTGTGTATGGGGGTTGTGTGGATATTGAGAAGCACTGAAAGTGTAGAATTTGTGATCCCGGTAAATTGCCAGCATTTCTGCATCCATTATGGAACTGTAAGGACACCTCACTTGTATCCTCCACTGTTTCCAACATCAGCACAAACAAAAGGAATTGATGATTTGCACCAAGCTACTCAAAAGGCATTTTTTGAACAAGCAGAGATCTAACAATGCTTTGAGCTTTGACCTTCATTTTTATCCAGAGGGGTCTCTCCTTGTGCTCTTTCCAAGAACATGTCATAAAGGAGACACTGCTGTTGGCCTTTGGCTGTTTCTTGGCAACTGCAGTCAGGAGAAGCATCTAAATTTCCTGGGATCTAAAAATGGGATCTCTTCAGAATGAGCTTCTGGGCAAGTAGGTATCTGCATAACTCAAAATGTCATGTTTTATAAAGTAGAAGAAAGAAAAGCAACCACATTGATCAGATTCAGGAAAATTTCCTATGACAAACTCTAAGAATTCCAAAAGATATTTTGGTAAGGTGTTCACTAACAGGAGGGAATGAAAGAGCACAATAAAAGAAGAAAAGGAAGAAATAGCACAGGATTGTTTTAAGCCAGAAAAGAAAACCTACAAGAGTCTCTCTTTGGACGAGTACAAAAATCATGCTTACATTTTATATACTCAGGTGGAATGTTTGAGAATCTTTTGTTTAAATGTTAATAATGGAAATTTTGTTATTATTCAGCTCTTCCATTGACCCATTTGTGACACTGAAAGGTTTACCAACTGACAAATACCTATTTTCATAACATAAATGCTAATAAAATGTGAGCTAAAATATTGGACTGAACCTTTGCAGACATCTGAGCAATTTGAGATTAAGGCATAAAATTGACTTCATCTCTACAAAGCGAGGCACAGCTTGGAGAGAAAATAGAATACCAGATATCAGATATTTAATTTCATCCAAAAAAATATAGGTCTTCATTCCAGAATAGCCTCATATGACTATTCATTACAAAGAAAAACACACCCTTCCCTGATAATTGTTTCAAGTCACAAAGTCAAGATTTTGATGTTGTTTTTCTTTTGTAAAGATTTTATTTATTTATTTGACAGAGAGAGAGAGAGAGTGAGCAAGTGGGAAAGAGAACACAGGTGGGGAATGGCAGAGGAGAGGGAGAAGCAGACTCCCAGGACTCCAGGATCATGCCTGAGCTGAAGGCAGACACTTCACTGACTGAGCTACCAGGATGCCCCAAGATTTCAAGATTTTTATAGAATAGCATACAGCAAGGTAAATGTAGTGTTTCTAAGGGAAAATTTCTTCTTAGTATTGAGAGCAAGTGAATCCTAAAATTGACAATTTCAACTTTTGATTCTGTGCAGTGCTGCTGACTTTGCTAGGTGACCCAGATGTTGCATTACTCAGAGGAAACCCAGGTTTGCTGATGTTTTCATGTTAGAATATTCAGCAGAAGTATTTGTTCTTTAATAGAAGAAATGCAAAGAACAGATGAGACTGATGAGTGATATTGTGATGTAAAAGCAGCAACTAAGCTAAAATCTGAATTGGCCAGAGCAATATCAATTCCAATGGCAAAACCAAAATCAAAGCAAGTAGACAAAATATTTTCATCTTTATGTATAAATGAGTGAAACCAAAGAGAAGTATATATTTCTTGTTTTGGAAAACTATCAGAACAATTAGCTTTTTGTTTTAAGATTTCATTTTAAGAATAACCTTTAAATATTGAATACTTGTGGTATTACCTTTCAGTTTTAAATGCTTTCTTGAAAGATTTATTTATTTAAGACTTTATTTATTTATTTGAGAGAGAGAACACGAGCAGACGGAGAGGGAGAAGCAAGCTCTCCAAAGCAGGGAGCAAAATGTGGGGCTCCATCCCAGGACCTGAGATCATGACCTGGCAGATGGCTTAGCCAACTGAGCCACCCAGGTGCTCCTTATTTATTTAGGAGCTGGATCTTATGACCCTGAGATCATGACCTGACCCAAAATCAAGAGTTGGATGCTTAATGAACTGAGCCACCCATGTTCCCCTAAATGTTTTTTATTTTGTGTATTATTTTTAATGTTTTCTATTATTAAATGTCCAAACCAAATGGAGATTTTTATATATTGAAATATATAATCTTGTCACTATATAATAATAATTTATTTACCTATATTTTTAACAGAAAACCTCTAAAACTTTTAGTTTCAGAAAAATTATTCACTGTTTATGTTATAGTTACTAATCATTATTTTGAAAGTTGTAAATACAGTTTTATGAAAAATTCAGTGTAGTATGATTTTAGAAATTCCTGAGTATTTCAGGGAATTCTGATGTCTCGTTCCCAAATCCTAAAGATTAATATCCCTAAGAATACTATATTTTGTTAATTTAGAAAATATTAGGTGATTGAATTATTTTAACCCAGTTTTTTTTTCTCAAATTCCATTAATTAACATATACTGTATTATTAGTGTCAGAGGTAGAGTTCAGTGATTCATCAGTCTTATATAACACCCAGTGCTTATTACATTACATGCCCTCCTTAATGTCCAACATTCAGTTACCCCATCCCTCTACCCCTCCTCTCCAGTAGCCCTTAGTTTGTTTCCTATGATTAAGAGTCACTTAGGGTTTGTCTCCCTCTCTGACTTTGTCTTATTTTATTTTTCGGTCCCTTTCCCTACACTCCTCTGTATTGATTATTAAGTTCAACATATGAGTGAGATCATATAATTGTCTTTCTCTGATTGACTTATTTTATTTAGCATAATACCCTCTAGCTACAACCATGTCATTGCAAATGGCAAGATTTCATTTTTTGATGGCTGAGTAGTATTCCATTATATATTTATATAAATATAATATATAAATTATAATTATTATATAAAATTATTATAATATTTAAGTTATTTAATTTAATATAATATATAATATTATTATATATAATATTTATATATTATATAAATATATATATATCTTTATCCATTCATTTGTTGATGAACAGCTGGGCTTTTCCCATTGTTTGGCTATTGTGGAAGTTGCTACTATAGATATTGGGGTGCAGGTGCCCCTTTAGATCACTACATTTGTGTCTTTGGAGTAAACCCCTAGTAGTGCAATTGTTGGGTTATAGGGTAGGGTAGGGTCACAGAGGTTTTTAACTTTTTGAGGAACCTCCATACTGTTTTCCAGAGTGGCTGCACCAGTTTGTATTCCCATCAGCAGCATAAGAGAGTTCCCATTTCTCTGCATCCTCGCCAACATCTGTCATTTCCTGACTTGCTCATTTTAGCCATTCTCACTGGTGTGAGGTGGTATCTCACTGTGGTTTTGATTCTGTATTTCCCTGATGCCGAGTGGTGTGGAGCATTTTTTCCTGTGTCTATTAGCCATTTGTATGTCTTCTTTGGAGAAATGTCTGTTCCTGTCTTCTGCCTATTTCTTAACTGCATTATTTGTGGGGTTTTTTTTGAGGGGGCTGTCGAATTTCATAATTTCTTTATAGATTTTGGATACTAGTCCCTTATCTGATGTATCATTTTGCAAATACCTTCTTTCATTCCTTAGGTTGCCTTTTAGTTTTGTCGACTATTTCCTTTGCTGTGCAAAAGCTTTTTATCTTGATAAAGTCCCAATAGTTCATTTTTGCCTTTGTTTCCTTTGCCTTTGGAGATGTATCTAGCGAGAAGTTTCTGTGGCTGAGGTCACAGAGGTTGCTGCTTGTGTTCTCCTTTAAGATTTTTGATGGATTCCTCACATTTAGGTCTTTCATCCATTTTGAATCTATTTTTGTGTACATCAGATAAGGGACTAGTAGCCAAAATCTATAAAGAGATTATGAAATTCAACAGCTCCCCCCAAACTCTCCCCCCACCCAAATAATGCAGTTAAGAAATAGGCAGAAAACAGGAACAGACATTTCTCCAAAGAAGACATACAAATGGCCATACAAATGGTGTAGTTTTATTCTTCTGCATGTGGCTGTCCAGTTTTCCCAACATCATTTTTTAAAGAGACTGTCTTTTTTAAATTGGATATTCTTTCCTGCTTTGTCAAAGATGAGTTGACAGCAGAGTTGAGGGCCCATTTCTGGATTCTCTATTCTGTTCCATTGATCTATGTGTCTGTTTTTGTGCCAGTACCATACTGTCTTGATGATCCCAGCTTTGTAATACAGCTTGAAGTTTGGAATTGTGACGCCAACAGCTTTGGTTTTCTTTCTCAACATTTCTTTGGCTATTTGGGGTCTTTTCCAGTTCCATACAAATTTCAGGATTATTTATCACAGCTCTGTGAAAAAAAATTGATAGTATTTTGAGAAGGATTGCATTGCTTGTATAGATTGCTCTAGGTAGCATAGACATTTTAAAGTTATTTGTTCTTTCAATCCGTAAGCATGGAATGTTTTTCCATTTCTTTGTGTCTTCTTCAGTTTCTTTCATGAGTGTTCTATAGTTTTCTGAATACAGGTCTGTTGCCTCTTTGGTTAGCTTTATTCCTAAGTATATTATGGTTTTTGGTGCAGTTATAAATGGGATCAAATCTTTAATTTCTTTTTCTTCTGTCTCATTGTTAGTGTATAGAAATGCTACTGATTTCTGTGCATTGATTTTATATCCTGCCCCTTTGCTGAATTGCTGTATGAGTTCTAGCAATTGTGGGGTACAGACTTTTGGGTTTTCCACATAAGGTATCATGTAATCTATGAAGAGTAAGAGTTTGACTTCTTTGCCGATTCAGATATCTTTTATTTCTTTGTGTTGTCTGATTGCTGAGACTAGGACTTCCAGTACCCTGTTGAGCAACAGTGGTGAGAGTAGACATCCATTTCATCCTTTTGACCTTAGGGGAAAGTTCTTAGTTTTTCCCCATTGAGAATGATATTTGCTATGGGCTTTTATATATTGCTTTTTATGATATTAAGGTATGTTCCCTCTATCCCTACACTGTGAAGCGTTTTAATCAAGAAAGGATGTTGTAATTTACGAAATGCTCTTTCTTTCTGCATCTATTGAGAGGATCATATGGTTCTTGTCCTTTCTTCTATTAATATAGTTGATTGATTTATGGATGGTGAACCATCCCTGCAGCCCAGGAATAAATCCTATTTGGTCATGGTGATTAATCCTTTTAATATACTGCTGGATCCTATTGGCTAGTATCTTGGTGAGAATTTTTGCATCCATGTTCATCAGGGATATTGATCTGTAATTCTCTTCTTGGGTATTTGTCTGGTTTGGGGATTAAGGTAATCTGACCTCATAGAAAGAGTCTGAAAATGTTCTTTTCATTTTTTATTTTTAACTCTCAGTCTTAGGGTTTTTTAAAAAAATTTTTATTTAGTTGTTTAAGAGGGAGGGAGAGAGACAGAGAGAGAGAGAGCATAAGCAGAGTGTAGGGGCAGAGAGAGAGAAAAAGAGAAATAGACTCCCCACTGGGCAGGGAGACTTACCCAGGGCTTAATCCCAGGACCCTGGGATCATGACCTGAGTTGAAGGCAGATATTTAGCCAACTGAGACACCCAGGTGCCCCTCTCAGTCTTATGTTAAAGGAGAATTTATTCCAGGATTCAGGTGAAAGAATAGATATGAATATAACTCAATTAACATAACAATTTATAATTTCTTGAATTAAACAATTAACCAAATGTTATGCATGCTCACCAGTTTGCCACACACTTGCACATTCCATTCATTTGTTTGTTCTTATAGTTAACAAGGAGTGTTTACTTTATGCCAGGCACTGACTTAGATTCAGGATAAAGGACTGAACCAAAGAGAAACAGTTCTTGCCTGGGACTGACAATGTAAACAAACAAGTACATTGGAAACATCATTCCAGCTGTGTTTTAGTAAGTGCAATGGTGAAATGTGAAGTTTCTGCCATTTCTTATCTGTCCACATTTTGGGTAAGTATGTGGGCCCAGAGGAGACTCTGAGACTATAATCACATATCAAAACCCTTTATGGATACACTTTGCATTTCTCAAGCTACTAGACTCGCATGCATGTGAATATGCTCAGGGTGGAAACTGGAATTTGTCTCTGAGGCAAACTGGTCTTCCTTGCAATTGGGATAGACCTGACAAATTGTTCCAAAGATTCTTTCTTCTGTTTTCTTAGCCAGCTCCCTTTTTCTCCTTCTCATACTTCTTTTTCTTCTTTGATGTTCCTTTTTATTTCACATTTCATTGTAATTGATTTCATTTACTGGCTTTGTGTCATTTACTGTCATTACTGGCAGTAAATATGCCATTTACTGGCATATTTCATGATGTCCCTGGCATGTGTCTCACATTATCCAATATGTAAGAATTTACCAATTCTTGGTTCATCTCACTCTAATTTTAGGTGAAAGTATATGAAGATCCTATAGTTTCTAGGAACTCCATACACATATGTGTCTTCATATCGTATTTGCAAGTCCAGTCTTATTAGGTGCGTCTTCTGATTTCATAATATTTTTCAAGATATTAACTGACTGATAGACATTTAATTCAATCTCATCTTTCCTTTATTTGGCATTCAATTTTCAACTAGTCAAGTAGTGTATTAGCCCTAAGAAATGCTGGGAGTTGTCATTTTGAAAGTCACTCTTGGTATCATTTTGTTGACCTCTTGCCATATTTGGTGCCATAATACCCTGGTTTATAATTATTCACTGAGATTATGCCTTTAGCAAAACTTGGTTTAGAGAATTATTAAAATCTACTGCAGTAGTTAAACCAAGTTTCCAAGTTATATGAAAGGTCATTAACTCAAACTTGCTTTGAGCTTATTTATGTTGCAAATAATTTTCCCAAGCATAATGTGGTATACTGCAAAATATGGCTACCTTTCTCTAGTCCTTATGCATAGGCCCCATTGCACTGTGATCTTCCTCTCTTTCCTGCAAAAGGTGCTGTTTCTCTATTCCCTTGAATCTAGATTAGACTTGTGACTTGTGTTGGCCAAGAGAATGCAACAGAAGTGATGCTATTAAGCTTTAAGAACCTTTGAAATGTCTGTTTTTGCCCTCTTGGAACCTGGCTGCCATGTGAGAAAGCCCAGTATAGCCTATTTGAGTGGGCATGGGAAAAAAGAAGCCCCTCCACCTATAGCCCCAGGATACTATCAGTGTGTAAGTGAGGCTACTACTCTGAGCCAGCTGGCAACAGGGCTGCCAAGTGACTCCAAGTGCCTGAGACACCTGCTGATGCTCACTCAGCTGTACCTATGTTGCCAACCGAAGAGTCAGGAGGAAATACAAAGTTATTGTTTTAAACATTAAGTTTTGAGGTGGTTGGCACACAGCAAGAGCTAGTGAATACAGAATTTAGTACTTCAAAGTAGCATGCTGCTATATCAGTCATTGAAAATACATGGCCTTTGTTTTAGTGGTAGCCAAGGTGGATGCCAAAGACTGGAGAGACAGTGAGGGAATTGTTGAGCAGAACAGAAAAAATTAGTGACAAACTGTTATGGAGGCTGAAAAATCTGTGAGAAAATTGTTACTGTAGGCTAAAAATGGGCAACCCATGGAGTTTAGTTGTAAACTAAACTACTATGTGGTAGAAAAGATCCCTAATAAAACATGCAGATCTGGCTAAGCAACTCTCTGGGCCGAATATTGAACTATTGAAAACTCCATGTGATCTATTAGATGCCTGAGAGAGAAAACCAAAGAAGGAAATTTCAGCTTGCAAGTATAATTTAGAGGGAGTATAGTGTGTCTGACACTGCTGGATTGGAAAATTAAACTGCTTTTCACCCTCAGTTTCCCTAGCTTGCAAATAATTATCCTTGTAAAATATGACCTCTGGGAGGGACAAGTCAAGGGTGTGGATGTAAGACCCTATGTAGAACAGTAGTTCTCAAACCTTAGTATCCCTCAGAATTATCTGGAAGTCTTGTTAAAACATGGAATTCCTCTTTTTCCTAAGATATTCTGATTAAGTTGTTTCAGAATGAGGTCCAAAAAATTACCTTTCTAGCAAGTTCTCAGGAGATACTGCTGGTCTGAAGACCAAGCTTTGTGAAGCACTGACCTAGACAGGTTTAAGTCTGTGGCAAGTAGACCTGCTAAGCTAGACAAAACAGCTTGTAAGGATCTTTTTTTTTTTTTTTTTTTTTTTTAAGATTTATTTCTTTTAGAGAGAGCTGGGGCAAGAGAGTCAAAAGGAAATCTCAAGTAGACTCCCACTGAGTGTGAAGTCTGATGCAGGGCATGATCTCATGATTCTGAGATCATGACCTGAGTGGAAATCAAGAGTTGGATGCTCAACTGACTGAGCCACTTGGGTGCCTCTGGCTTGTAAGAATTTTAAAGATGCTTCCTGCAATCACCTGACATGTCCAGGATAGGTCTTGCAATGAGTTATGGATGTGGCTTTGGGGCATGGAGTTAACCCCAATAAGATTCAAAAGAAACTTAGCAAAATATTAAAAGAAACATATTTGTGCTAGCTCTTATTGCTTGAACCAAAAGGGCCAGAAACATTTAAAAATGAAAAGAGATCTCTGGACACCCAATTTTCGGTAAGCAGGAAGCTGAGAGATAGCTTTGCAACTGTAAACATAGATTTTAATATTTTTTGAATAAACGATATCTCAAAGGTTAAAGCCAAGAACATAGGAGAATGGTGGATTAAGAGGTCACTCCCTGGACATATTCAAGGAACATTCCCTGTGGCCACATGTCTGGGCTGTGCTTCAGAGTTTCTATAGGCTAATGCAGCTTTGAGCTTCTCTTCCTCCCCAGTTTGAACAAGAATGCCTGCTGTAGTTTTCCTCTCTGTGACACCTTACAATATGGAGAGCTGATAACATGTCTTTTTTTTTTTTTAAGATTTTATTTATTTAAAAAAAAAAAAAGATTTTATTTATTTATTCATGATAGACCAGAGAGATAGAGAGGCAAAGACATAAGTAGAGGGAGAAGCAGGCTCCCTGCAGGGAGCTCAATGTGGGACTTGATCCCGGGGCCCCAGGATCACACCCTGGGCTAAAGGCAGACACTCAACAGCTGAGCCACCCAGGCATCCCTGATAACATGTCTTTTTGGTGCATAGGCTTTAGGTCAAATTCCATATATCTAACGAAGTGCACTGAGGAGCTTCATTCATATCTAAACCTGATTCAGGGCAAAGATTTTCAACTCTAGTTGAATGATATAATTGGGATGGGACTTATGGGGTCTCTGGATGATATGAGCACTTTGCAGACAGAAGTAACATGAATAATTTAGGACAGATGGTGGACTGTAGTAAATGGCAGTATGACCAGAAGTTCCTGTGATCCCTATCCACCACCTCCCATTCAAGATAAAGTCTGTTTCTCTACATCCTTGGATCTGAGCCCAGGTTGTGACTTGCTTAGACCAACAGGATACTGGAGAAGGTATGTTGAGAGTCTTCCAAGCTGAGACCTCCAGAGGCCATGTCCTCCTTTTTGCTTTCTTGGAATATAGATGCATGAGAGGAAAATCTGAGCTGGCCACGGAGAAGACTCAGGAGAGAATTCAGGCAATTTAAATAGTATTTGAAGGCTAGAAAAAAAATTACACGTTAGGCTGCTGCAGAACCAACTCTATCCTGTTGTGATTTGGATGATAGAAATTAAATTTTTAGATAGTTTGGTACTTAGTTACAAATACACTGAGATACACTAAGTCTATGTGCAATATAAATAAAAAATACAGAATTTTAAAGGTCAGAAAAATTCCCATTACACATCATTTCCTCTGAAGAACAGAGCATATCTTTTAAAAGCCAACAGAATTCCATAAAAAATAAACTGACCATGCCCAGAAGAGAGATGATATGTTGTGAATGGTATCATGTAATCATAGTGTCTATGCCTATATTTGACTATACCTCCAAAGTGGTTTAAATGTATAGGAAGAAAAAAAGGAGGTATCTCTTCTATTTTTCATCTACAAGTATTTTTTTCAGCAAGTCTTTATTGATGACCTACTATGCATAAGATCCTGCACTAGATGTTGTGGATAGGACAATAAACAAAACAAGCAAAAATCTTGTCCTGAAGGAGCTCAGAATTATGCTTGAAGAGAAAGACAATGAATAACATAATAAGTAAAATAAAGAGTGTTGGAAAATAGTAGATGTTGGAGAGGAAATATAAAATAAGGAAAGTAGATAGAAAGTGTTTAGCTGATAGTGGCTAAAATTTGCTCCTCGCTTTCAAGAAGGCCCCATTCAGAAGCTGATTTTTATGTAAATATCTAGAAGGAAGTGCTGGAAGGCATGAAGATATCAAGGGGAACACAGTGTACACATGCCTTGTATGTAAACATATGTAGAGTGTTGGAGGAACGGCACTAGGCAGGTTGAGCAAGGACAATTGAGGTCAGAAAGATAATGAAAATGTGGTGGACCTCAAGGCCACAGTCAGGAATTGGGCTTTCGCTCTAAATGAGATAGGAAGCCACTGGAGAATTCTGGAAATACGAGTTATGTGATCCAACTTAGATTTTTCCAATGATCTAAGACTGCTGTGATGAGACTAGACTGAGGGGACACATGGAATAGGCCAGGTGAAGAAGTGGTACCAAGATACAGTATGCAGTCAGATCCTGTGGGATTTGCTGATTGATATAAAGCACAGCACGGGAGAATGAGAAGACCGAAGGATGATTCCAAGGTTTTTGTTCTAACCGACTGAAAGCCTGCAATTATCATTAACTGAGATAGGGAAGAGGTATAGATCCAAGTTTTAGGAGTCCAGGTTAAGTTTGAGTAGGCTAATAGGTATCAAGTGGAGATATCAAATAGACAGTAATATGTAACTAGATTTTGAGAGAGATGTCTGATCTGGGAATAAATATTTGAGAGATGTTGGCTTATTAGGGCTTCCATAGCAAAATTCAACAGGCTGGCTGGCTTAGAAATAGAAATTTATTTTCTTACAATTCTGGATGTCTGAAGTCTAATATCAATACTTCTTGATCTGTTGGCTCTCATGGCCTCAGTTTAACTTAATTATCTCTTTAAAGACTCTGTCTCCAACTAGGGTCACATTCTGAGGTATCAGAGATTAGGACTTGAACTTATGAATGGGGGGACAGCCATGTCATGTCAACCTATGACATTAGCATATGCGGTATTTAAAACATGAGACTGGATAAGACCATCTCAGTTGAGTTTATTTTATTTTATTATAATTTTTTTTCTGTTGAGTTTAGATAGAAAATAGCAAAGGGACAGCCCGAGTGGCTCAGCGGTTTAGCGCCGCCTTTAGCCCAGGGTGTGATCCTGGAGACCAAGGATCGAGTCCTGCGTCGGGCTCCCTGCATGGAGCCTGCTTCTCCCTCTGCCTGTGTCTCTGCCTCTCTTTCTCTCTGTGTCTCTCATGAATAAATAAATAAAATCTTAAAAAAAAAAATAGCAAAGGGGTGCCTGGGTGGCTCAGTGAGTTAAGCATTTTAACTCTTGATTCAGGTCAGCTCATGATTCAGGGTAGTGAAATCCAGCCCCGTGTGGGGCTCTGTGCTTAGCATGTCTACTTAAGATTCTCTTCATCTTCCTCTCCCTTCTGCTCTGCTCTTCTCCCCCAACCCCTCTCAAATAAATGAGTAAATAAATAAATAAACAAACAAACATATAAATAAAAGATAATAACAAAGAAATAAAGACAAGCCTTTAAACCCCACAACATTTAAAGGCTGAAGAAATGAGAAGGAACCAGAAAAGGAGATTGAAAATAAGAGAGACTAGAGATGTAGGAAGGAAGTTGGGGGGAGGATGGGACTTTCAGGACTGAAAGGCAAATGGACAAAGGTTCAAGGAGGAGAGAGTAATTGACTTTGCCAATTGCTGTCGAGACAAGCAAGCTACCTTAAAGACTCATAATACTACTAATAACAATAAGAACAAATAACAATGACAAAATCCAATAATATTAGCTTTTACTGAGTGCTTTCTATGTGCTGGGAGCTTGACTACCTCATTTTATCTTTTTTTTTTAAGATTTTCTTTCTTTCTTTTTAAAAAATATTTATTTATTTATTCATGATAGACATAGAGAGAGAGAGAGAGAGAGAGAGAGAGGCAGAGACACAGGAGGAGGGAGAAGCAGGCTCCATGCAGGGAGTCTGATGTGGGACTCGATTCTGGATCTTCAGGATCACACCCTGGGCCAAAGGCAGGAGCCAAACCACTGAGCCACCCAGGGATCCCCCTCATTTTATCTTTAATTCATCTCTGTGGAGATGCTTACTAGAATTATTCTGGAATTTACAGATAATGAAACTGTAACTCAGAGAGATTAAATAGTGCAACAGTTAGAACCAGCTACATAATTTGCAAGGCTAATTGCAAAATGTAAAGGTTGGGTCCTTTATTCAAAAATTGTTAAGAATTCCAACATGGTGACAGCAGAGAACTGG
The DNA here is from genome assembly GCF_048164855.1 of Canis lupus baileyi. Taxonomy (NCBI): domain Eukaryota; kingdom Metazoa; phylum Chordata; class Mammalia; order Carnivora; family Canidae; genus Canis; species Canis lupus. The sequence continues at coordinate 38,687,128 of NC_132848.1, forward strand.
ATTTGGATATGGGACCCTTTGAATCAGAGACCCACATCCACAAAGCCAGACCAGCACCTGGTCAGCATTAGAGCCAGCTCTTTGAGCCAAGGCTGTCCAAGTCCAATCCAATCATGGCCTTTTTAAGGTGATCCTTTACCAAGAATGTGAAGTGCTCTATAGTTTGCCAATAGTTTTGCCTAACAGAGCTTCAAGAGATATTTCCAAGTACTCTTGTCACTCTGGACAATCTTCAAGAAAAACAAGCCCTCTTCTGGTTCAATCCAAGTATTGCTTAGATCATCCCTGCAGGGACTGGAGATAGGAAGTTAGGAAGGTTGCCTAGTGGGAACTCTTCCTTTGAAAATGAATTAAGAACTCTGTGACTTCCAGCTGTGACCATGAAATCCATACTTCTATGGTTGAAATGAGTATGTGAGAAAAAGTCAGGTTGCATCAAAGCTTGATACTTATTTGGGTTGACACTGTCTGCCACTGGTGCTAATTTTAAGCTCTTTTTGAGTGTTTATTGCCAACCCCCCTTTCGAGGTTCACATAGACATTACACCTGTGAAAGCATTTGTTGACTGACATAAAACTCAGCATTAGAACCAGCGGAATTATACACTCCTTTCTCACACTTGCCTTTATTTAGCCTTATATTCAAGAAATTTCAATTTTTTTTCTTACTTGTTTTTTGGGGGTCAGTCTTTCTAAGCACCACTGTGCCACTGTGACAGCATTTTAAATTAGTTTCACCACAGTCATCAGCTTTGTGATTATCTCCGCTTCTTGAACACCTGGTCTGACTTTAGAAATTATTTGCCATCTGGTCAAATACTGAGTAATTATAACAATTTAATGGCAGGATAAAACACTGTTAAGAGACTTGATAGTCTTGTCAAAGAGTTAGATAGCATTAAATTAAGCTCTGCCATCAACTTAACAAATGTGTTCCCTTTACTGACTTTAAAGATGCTACTTTTAAGAGCATCCGTGGGGGTTTCCTTGGTATTAGTCTCTGCAGATATTATGTTGGTCAGAGCCTCAAGGGTCACATGTATTCAGCAATTTCCATCACATATTAAAACAGAAGCAATATGCAGCTTTTTTTCTGACAAACACACACCAAATTGCACACCACAGTCAACCCATCACTTGTTACTAAGGATCATCGATTTGCCTGGAATCCTGAAGCCCTTTTAGGATGGAACATTCAGGAGTGTGGGCCATGTTCATATGCAGCATTTTGCTGTGCCAAGTATCTTCTGGGGATGTATGGAAGGGAGGTGCATTTTAACATTATCATGTACTTTGGGACTGGATGCCGTTTGGATGATTCCATAGGAGAGATATTCTAAAGCTTAAGAGCATATTCTCTGGAGACACACTTCCTGGTGTGGATCCTGTTGTCTCACTTCCAGCTCTGTGTTCTTGGCCGAGATATTGTTTATATCTGTTCTGTCATCCATAAGGCAGGGAGAATGGCAGGAATTACTTGATGGGGTAATGATAAAGACTGTACACAATAATATTACTAAGTACTTAGTGCCTGGCATATAAGAAGTGCTATGCAAGTATTATTATATAAATGTGACTATAGGAAACCATACATACATAACACATAAAAACAAATAGCCATTCTTATTAAGAACTGGATGAGACTGAGTAAGACTTGGATAGATAAAAAGGCTCTTGGTCTAGGGGCACCTGGTAGGCTCAGTCTGTAAAGTAACTCTTCATCTCAGGGTTGTGAGTTCAGGCCCCATGTTGAGTGTGGAACCTACTCAAAAATTTGAAAAAGGCTTCTCGGTCTAAAACAAAACAACACATGTATCCTGTGGGTCCCCAAGTCCTCTGGTCTTCTGAGGTCAGGCTTTCCTCTAATATTCTAATAGATTTCCATAGCATTTTCATCCCATAAATAACATATGGACATTCATGGAGGTTAAGTGGTGTGGAATTATTGCTTGCTGTTGCCTGCTTCTGTAACCTCACTAGGCTCTTCTGTTTTGGCTTTTGACTGTCCTATTTATTTCTGGATTTGCTCACTTGGTAGACATCCATGGAGCATGAGACTAGATGCTGTTGGTACAGAGTCAATCAACATAGAAAAGAATACTAGGCACAAAGAAACTTAAGGTAATGACATGTGGTATAACATAAGACAGAGTGACATGAAGTAAGCCTTGGTGAGCTCTTCCAATAGGGTGGCTTAGGAAGCTGTTGAGAATGTGACACATGAGAGGAAACCAGAATGTTGAAAGGGCAAGGAAACAGCAGAGGCCCTGAGCAGAGGACCCGTTCTGGGTTTGAGAAGCTAAGAGGAGGCCAGGAGCTGGCACATCTGGTGAGGGGTGTGGGGCAGAAACGAAGTCAAAGAAGTGCTGGATTTTTCTGCACTGCTTCCTGGGAGGCCAGACATTCAGCCCCCTGCTTCTTTCTCCTTCAGCATCTCTCTCCAGGGCTATGGCAGTTGTGGGTTCTTGCCCAAGGGTTGGAAAACAGCAGATGGAGTCTGACATGACCAGAGAAAGAAGTTACAATGGAAACTTGATGCTACTGTTCTGGAAAGTTCTTCACTCATTCTCACCCAGCATTCTTTCCTGGTTCTCCTTTCTCTACTGTGCCTGGTCACTCCCATATTATTGACTTGCCTTCTTCCCTTCTCTTATCTTTCCATCAGATGGTGATTTGTAAGCACTCATGTTCTGGCCCTACTTTGTATGTCTAAAAATATATGTCCTCTGTTAAAAAAAAGAGTTGTCCACTTGCAACAATATGAAAAACAGGCAGAAGCTTAGAAATTATAATTTTTTTATTCTTAAACACATCTAGGACCAAATTCTTCTGACCCACTCTGATAAGCAGAATAGAAAAATTTATTGCCCTACTTTTACAGTAGATGGCCAGAGACATGCTTTTTTGTTTGCTTGTTTTCCTCTTGGATCACTGGCTTAAGCTAGATGTTTAAGAACTACTCCAGCCATGATTTTATGTATAGTTCAACTAAACAAACCATTTGTCTTTAAAAAGCTTCCCCTTATAAGGCTTTGTAACACTTAGGCTCCTCTGTAGAAGCTAAAGCTTCCAACCATAAATGATCTTTCTTCCTTTCCATTCCTCCTTTCTCAGAAACAATATCTTGCTTCTCTCTTCTTTCTGAGCTTACATTCTGCCTCTAGAAGCAAGCAGCTTGGCACTCTTATAGAGAATCACATGAAAGAGATACTGGCCTCCTACTTGTGGCACAGTAAACGAGGAGTCAGGACTGTGTGTGGGTTCCTCACAGTTTTGAGGACTCAGCCTTCTTGCCTTGAGCTACACCGACACCATTTGCTATGATTGGAGGCTGCGTGTGAAGGCAGTATTTCTAGGAGGTGGGAGATGTGCCTGACATGATAGGGTCCAAGCCCTCTATTTTGCATTCTGAATTGCACGAGAAGCTTGAGGCCCAGGTAAGCTGCACAGTGTGCTGTTCTTCCTGGGACCAGACGTGGCCCCCAGACCACCACTTTTGAAGACTGGCATGGATGACAGACCTCCTACCTACAGCTGATCTCAGCTGTGTGGACACCACCAAATGGAGTTTCCGCAGAACAATTGTCCTTTTGTCAGGTGCTTTGCAAGATCAACTGTGAACCCACAGAAATGTATCCCTGAGCTAAAGCTTCGGTGTGTCCTCCTGGGAGCTTGTAAACACCCCTCTCACTCTGCACGTCTCTATGTCAAGTATTGACATTTCATATTGGAGTCTAGATGCCAGGAACTCTTGTGAACACATAATTATATATGTATTATGTGTAAACCAAAGGTCCATTATTTCAGGAAGCTGCAAGCCTGAAAATGTATTTTAAGTAACACTTACTAACAAGCCCTGTCATTGTATGTGCCTTTTTGAGAAGGTTAACGGCTGTCAGGATGAATTATTCCCATCCCAGAGCTGGCCTGACTTTTATCAAGTACATTGGTGAGGGCACTTGGTCGTCTATAGCTGGAAACTGATACAATTTACTTAGCATTAAGAGGGGAACTTCCTCCTAATGGCTAATATAGTCAACTCCTGACCTGCTTTCGTCATAGGGACTTCTCTGAATATTAAACTCGCGGCTGCACATCAGAATGTAACTCAGCTCACTGCTTTGACTAAGATGAATGACATAACTGTACATGACACAGGCTAAAGCGAGTGACCTGTAATTAACAAACCAGAAGTAAATATTCATCAGTCAACACACAGCTATATTGGCATAGCACTTCTAATGTGAGTCGTAAGCCCTGGCCAGTTACCCAGCTGGCAGCAAGGCCGATGGGGTGTAAGTGTATTAGGCAGTTCTGAAGGCCTTGTGGGGGCAAGGCTCAGCTGCCAGGCACATTGACCATGCTACAGAGATGTGGCCTGATTGGGAAGCCTCTAAAGATTTCCTGCCGAAAGGCAGCAGGTGCAAATGGATTGGATTCCATGTCTCTGTGTAATGGGATCCTTTGCTTTGCCTCAAACACTTGGAGGCTGTTAATACCAAGTGAATAGAGCCTGTGACTCTCAGATTGCTGTATTTAAAGAAAACACATGCTGTATTTACTGACCTTCCACATTAGTGAAGCTTTTCAATAGCTTTATGTTAATGATCAGAGTGCCAGTGTTTCATTTTTCTGACATCCTCACATTTTGACAAGGCAAACTCAGGTTGGGCATGGGCTGACAGGCCAGAAGTGAATTCTTAATGCAGAAGACTCAAAGAAACACTCAATAAAGTGCCATTGTTAGAAGGAGAATCATGACCTGATAATATAAACATAGGTTCAGAATTGTTTAAAAAAATTACCTGGCAGGCATGGTGGCTAGTAAAACCTCTCTGTAGCCGTGCACGATTTCCTTATAAGCCATGAAAACATTAGTGTTTCCCCACAAGACTTCCAGGGAGCTGCATTTTATATTCAGCCTCCTTATCAAACTTCACAGGGTGGAGTTTCTTGACAGGTTTTAGCATATTCCCCGTCAACACACTAATATATTCCAGTAGCTTCCCAGAAAAAACTCCAAATCAAAGCTTCCCCACGTAAGAGGTACTAAGCACTTAAATGACCATCTGACCATCCTTAGGCCTCAGAGGGAGGGTGCAGACAGCTGGCTGCTGGTGGGGAGGCTGCCTACATCTTTCAGATGCCTAGTCTGTCACAGCAGTTGGGGGAAGATGCTCCTAATTTAATATCTTCAGTGACATCCACACTGCAGCTTGGCAGACACATCTCACTGAGAATATGAAATCACTGAACAAAGGGTACATGGAAGTACCCTTGCTAGGGACTGAATCTGAGCCCACTTCAAATTCCTAAGTTAGTACCCTAAGCCCCAGTGTGATGGTGTTTGGAAATGGGGCCTTTGGGAGGTATTCATATTAGCTGAGGTTGTGAGGGTGGGGTCCTGGGGATGGGATCAGTGCCCTTAGAGGAAGTGATATCAGAAAGTTTACACTCTCCCTTTCCCCACACAACAAGAAGGCAGTCATCCACAGGCCTTGAAGAGGGTCACACCAGGAATGAGTCAGGTGGCACCTCAATCTTAGAGTTTCAGCCTCCAGCACTGTGAAAAAGTAAGTTTCTGCTGGTTAAGCCCTCCACCCCCCAGTCTGGTATATTCTGGTGGTAGCCCAAACAGAGTAAGACAGCCATGTTTCATGCCGAATATCACAGCTTGTGATGTTGTTTGTAATTAAAACAAAGTCTGTCTTCACAGAAGCAGACTGTGAAAAAGGAGCAGATGAGATGGACGTAGTTCAGCTGCTGTCCTCATGGCCCTTACAGTCTAGGACTGACCACAGCGACCTGACCTTGCCTCTCCACTTGTGTAACAGCAGACACACTGTACCCGTCTTAGCTCTTAGATCAGCAGATTCTCTTTATGCATTCTTCACCTTCCACTCCTTTTCTACATAAACTCCTCCTCATGACTGAGAATATAAGTGAAACAATGCAACACAAACATGAAGAGAGTTAGTTTGTGGCCTTAATGGAAGCATGGGGGTCTTGATATTAGTGGAGATGGTAGACACTGGTTGAGAATGTGGATTCCAGACCATGCCACATTGGTTCAAATTCTGGTTCTGCTATTTACAAGATGTGCAACTTTGACAATTTTCTTAACCTCTGTGTGCTTTTGCTTCCTTGTCTGGAAAATGAGGACAATAATATTACTTCCCTCCTGGGTGATTGTGATCTTTGGATGAGGTAAGATATATGAAATACAGGGCCTGGAACATAGTAAGTACACAATAAATGTTAGCCTTTATTACTCCCTTATATTTTATCTATATTTTATCACGGCACTGAAAGGGAAAATAATTGCACCGGAGAAGCTTGCTGCCACTCTGAGATATAGGCCACTCATAATTAGCTCTTGAATCTATTGTACCAACATTTGGAGGGCCCACTCAGCACAGATCACAGATGGGCTTCACTTGACTTATATATAGCAGTGCTGTGAAATAGGGCAAGAAGGGTATTTGCTGGTGATAATGATGTTAATTAAAATTGCAGGTAATGTGCTAACCAGTTGCAGTGTTGTTAGAGCTGCCCAGATAGGGTGATAAAAAGGCAGCAAGGAAGGTTTATCCTCTGAGGTAGACAGGAAAGAAATAAATTAAAAAGAAAATTCAGCGTAAGTCTTGGCAGTGGCAATTTGTAATTCCCTAAATTTGCACTTTCCCCTTCCCACTTGGACTCCCAACATCACCTAGTTTGCTAATAACTTACGATGCATTTTCACTACAATAAAAGGATAACAGGAATTAGAAAATAGAGCAACTATGAGCCCAGGCTTTATGTCTGAGAAACATAGGTTCAGTCATGCCACGGCACCTCTGGGGAACGGCAGGGGCTGAAGAAACTGAGTGCAGTCACATTCAATAATTTAATCAATCGTATTTACACAACGAAACTCCCAAACTGTTTGGTAAGACTCTGTGGTATTACTCACACTGGCATGCTAGGAACATGTTGTGTGTTTGGATTCCCCAGGAAGAGGACACTAGAAACTTTGTATTCAAGACTTCCCTGACCTCACTGTAAGCATCTTTTTTCTTGAATGGTCCTGATTCTAATGTTTTTCCCTATCACAAAAACTCCCATGGGTTATTCTAGTCAGTCATTGAGCATCAGTGAGTGGAAACCCTCAAATTTGTAAACTGTTGGTCAAAAGTGAGGTTGGCCCTGTGAACCTCAAGCTGGTAGCTGGGGGTCTGAGGTGAGAGCAGGCCTGTGGAAGACAGTGAGCCAAACCTGGGAAGTGTTTATTGTTAGAAGTCATTTCAGCTAGTTATACCTTCACTCCAGAATTCAGAAGGCAGGTTTAAAAAATCTGATAAACCATGTAGTCTGATAGAGAGGTCTTCAAAGTGTCAGTCCTGAAGGAGCAACATCAGATCATCTGAGAACATGTTAGGAATGCAGATTCCCATGCACCATCTGGGCCTCCAGCATCAGAAACCCAGACATGGGGTCTAGCACTGTGTGCTTTCTCAGGCCCTTCAGTTATGATACAGTATTGTCTTAGGTTGGAGAAAAACCACTCCAAAAGCTAGAGACAGAATCCAGAGCTAGATATAGCTTGGGTTCGAATCCCTCTCCCCACAATTTATTAGCTCTGTAACCTTGGGCAAATTGTTAAACTTCTCTGGGTCTTGGTTCCCCACCTGGAAATACGGAGATAGTAATAAAATATGCCATGCCATTGTCTGGAAGGATAAATGGGTTAATATATATAAAGTACTTAGGATAGGAAATGGAACATTGAGGGTTTTACAAGTGTTGATGGTAATTATCTATTTATTCTGTAGTGAACAGTAAATGAGTTAAAGTATATAATATATTCCCTGGTACATATTACATGATCAGTTAATGATCCTTGTTTTATTATCTACACTTCAGCTCATTCTATGTATGTAGTAAATACCATAATAATTTTCCTGAAGAACCCTTGGAGGTTATAATCCAGCAGCTCGGATTCTCCTTCACAAGGTTGAACTGTCCCATCCCTGACTCCCTGACAATCCAAGGGGATGTCTGATATAATATATCCCCTTGGATTGTCATATATATGTAAAATATATATAACATACTAGAAATCATTTGTTTTATTAGAAATGTCTTCTTGGGCACTGACTTCAAGTTAATACTGAGGAGAAAACTGAAATTTGTTTCTCATCAAAACTCAACCAGTTGCTTAAGATAGAGAAATTCAATAGTTTCTACTTCAATCACCACTTAACGATACTCTGTGACATTTCCTGATTATTTTATTATGGTAAGAAGTGCTCTGGTTAATTTATTGATTTTTTAAAATTAAAACTGATATCTTTTATTTCATTCTAGACATGTAGAAATGCAATGTTTCTCAAAGACTGTTTTAGAGCTCCACCTGCATCAGAATTACCTGGGGTGCTTATGGTTGAAAATAAAACAAACAAAAAAAATAAATGAAAACCACAGGCATGGATATAGAGTTTCCAGAGCTATTGCTTTTATTTTTATTTTATTTTTTTAAGATTTTATTTATTATCCATGAGAGACACAGAGAGAGAGGCAGAGACATAGGCAGAAGGAGAAGCAGGCTCTCTGCAGGGAGCCCGATGCAGGACTTGATCCCAGGGCCTGGGATCATGACCTAAGGTAAAGGCAGACACTCAACTGAGCCACCCAAGCGCCCCAAGCTATTGCTTTTAGAAAAAAAAAAAAAATCAGAAAACAAAACAAAATAAAAGCCCTAAAACTCCAAGGGGTGTTTATAAGACTAGAAGGGGTGATGTTGAAGACATAAGTTCAGAAGAGGGACTAATAGTACCGAGAACAGGGAAAGATGGGATAGAAATGCATCAAAGAGTCTCAGGAACCTGGACGAGGCATTATGGAGATGATATGGGCAGCCTTTTGTTAACTGAATGACAGAACCAAGTTCTTTATGGCTGAGACATGATGAGTTTTTTCTGTCCCGCAGCACAGACTTCTATAACCCACTGATCATATCTGTGCTGAGCAGGGCCCTTCAGGGTCAGGGCTCACCATTCCTGAGAGGAAAATTAACTTTTTAATGACACGTTCTAAGTGCAACCACATGCCATGTGCCCTGGCTGCCTTTTCCCCCTTTCAGCCACTTTATAAATAGAGTACAAGGGATTTCCTTGTTTCTACAGGTCTCCTAATGGCCAGGCATGCCTTTGCAATCCAGGTTAACAGTGGCTCTTCCTGTCCTCAATGCATGAGAAGCAAAGATAATCTGCTTTCTATTGTTATTGGTCCATTAATGAGACTTTTTTTTTCTTGGACAGGTGCAATGAACACAATAGAGAAAGACACAAGCATAAGGAAAGACTTAGCTATGCTAAAGAGACTTAGTGATTTCTAAACAATTTATAACTAAAAATAGAGAAACCACATGGCTTGATTTTCAGATAATCTCCCAAACTCTTGTTAGAGTTCAAAGTTCTGCTACCATTTTTTTTTTTTTTTTTTTTTACTGATTCTGATAAAATGAGACTTACCAATGCTTCCTTTCTCTGCCATTCCTCTGGAGGAGGTATCAATGAACTATAAAAGGGAAGTGTAAACAGAAGAAGGAGTTGTCTAAATGTCTAAGATGGATGATTGATCACTGAATAAATAAAAACTATTTCTGGGATATCGTACCATCAGAAAACACAGAGTAAAGACACAGGATATGGGTCAATGGTGTGTGTGTGTGTGTGTGTGTGTGTGTGTGTGTGTATGTGGCGAGGAGGGGGTAAGAATGTTAAGATCACTACATAAGCAAGTTGGCCAATCAGGTAATCTGAAACAACCAAGACACCTAGAAATGCTGGATATAATGCAGCAAATATACTTTTATTTTATTTTTTAAAGATTTATTTATTAATTTTAGAGAGGGAGGGGAAAGGGCAGGGACAGAGGGAGAGAGGGTCTGAAGCAGACTCTGCACTGGGCATGGTGTCTAACACAGGGCTGGATCTCACGACCCTGAGATCATGACCTGAACTGAAATCAAGACTCAGATACTTGACCAACTGAGACACCCAAAGCAAATATACTTTGAGCAACCCCAGCAAATATACTTTTAGAGGCAGAGGTGAACTTGTTGAAAGTAAGAGAAATTCCCAAGGGCCCAAAGCAAAGAGGAAATGACAAACAATGGTCAGTGGATGTCCAGCCACAGCTGCCCTGGGAATTTTGTCATTTCAATAACAAGAAAGCATATACCTAATGATCATTAAAAGGAAGTTATGTGCACAGTCAAGATTGGGGACAGGAACTGAGAAGCTTGCATTAAACCTGGGCCTTCAAATGGAAGTCTTAAGTACAAAGAAATTGCTCACTGATGAAAGGAGAAAATGTGGAAGCTTGTTTATCATAATATGAATTTGGTGCAAAAAAAATCCATACTAAAAAAAATATCTATACTGTCCATAAAAATCTATAATCACAAGTCTCCGATAAAGATTTAAAGTTTTAATTTATATTATCTTATGATCCCAAATCTCCCAAATAGAAAAGTAACATAAAAGGTACCAGTGAGGTGCCTACAAAGGCAAATAAGCAATTTGTTTGGAGCCATACCTTTTGAATCCAGGTGGCATGCTATTCCACGAATGCAACCCTACTGGAAATATATTCATAATCCAAAATTGTAAAACATGGGGGGGTATAGGCTACAGTGAGCATGAATCAACACAAACAACAAATAACAGGATGTAGTGTACTAAAAATTTTAGATAATGAAAGTAATATGGACAGAAACTATAAAATAGGTGTGTTTAGAAATAAGAAATCTGAAGAGTAAATAATAACATGAGAAATAAAGAAGATGCTATCAGCCAGACCAGGCATAATTGAGAACAGAATGTGAAGAGGTAGGCACATTGGTTTCTGGAACTCCTCCACCACTTACTATGAGCTTCATGTCTTTGACTAAGTTATTTAATCTGTGTCTGTCTAAACTGACTGATCTTGAAGATATCTTCTTGATTTTCCTGTTCCAAGGCAGAGGTTATGAGATCATTTTCTCATTAGTTTGAGAAAAGAGCGATGCTGATGCATGTGGCACCCACTGAGGGGATTGACAAGGAAGGCAGCTGGGCGGGCTGGTGACAGTTGGGTGGGACATGGAGACAACGGGCTATATTCACTCCTTTTGCAGTCCACACCAGCTTACATATAGAGGAACCAGTGGGCATTCTATTTGGTATCATTACAACAAAGGCACCCAGATCAGCAAACCTCACACATTGCTTGCTAGTGTTATTATCTTTTCTGATGCAGGTATTTTCACTTACATAATGTGGATTTCATTTGTAAAGATTATAGCTCTTTGTTAAATACAGAATTAAACATTGGCACAATTATGTAGATGAATTCTGTTCACCATAAAGCATGATTTCAGTGCAGATTAGAGTCCGAGGGGGGGCAGCGTGGGGTAGCTGGCAGAAGTCACTGGCACACAAGGTTATTATTTTTTTAAAGATTTTATTTATTTATTCATGAGAGACACAGAAAGAAAGAGAAAAACAGAGACACAGAGACACAGGCAGAGGGAGAAGCAGGCTCCATGCTGGGAGCCTGAGTGGGACTCGATCCCAGGTCTCCAGGCTCAGGCCCTGGACTGAAGGCAGCGCTAAACCACGGAGCCACCTGGGCTGCCCTACACAAGGTTATTGACCACACCTACTGCCATGTAGTCCTTGCCTGGGCCTGCAGCTTTTATTTCCAAGCATTTACTCAAAGGAAGTTACTGGAAGTCAAAGCAAATCCAAGTGACTTTCATACGGGTAGGAATGAACCTGTGGTAGCCCTGTAGACATACAATTATTTCAGGATGTTTTACTGGTACCAATCATTCGGGAAAAAGGAAACAAGAAAATCATGTTCTTTCACCATTTGTCTGTAATTAAAGCATTTAGTAATGTGCACGGGGACCAGCCACTATTAGCACATTTGAAAGGAAAGGCTGTGAAATCACTTCTCAGATAGGAAGTTCCTGTTAGATGACAGGATACCTTTTTCTTGCCTGAGAAAATGACACTTCTCAGAAATGTGTAAAGACATGAATTGTCACAGGGAGTTACTTTCCTAGTAATTGTCTTTTAAGAGGTCAGCCTGAGCAACTTTTAATAGACTCAGTCATGGTGGGAGAAGATGTTGCTGAAAGGATTCATACTAAATCAATGCAGTATTTCATGAAGGATATTTGTGAGCCTTTCAACAGTGAATTGCTGATTTGCATTAGCTAAGCTTAAAATAAAAGTGAATTATGAGAAAACCTAGAAGATAAGGTGGGAAAAATAATTTTCATTTTCTTCCTTTGTATAGATGTCACTGGAACCTGCTTGGGGAGTGTTGCTATTTTTTTAAGATGCTGAGTGACTTTTGAAAAAAAAGTCCTGGTTACATGTTTCTCAATGATGGGATTTATGCAGCCTTTAGCATGTCTGACAAATTACTCAGACAAGATAGCAAATTTCACAAAATAATTCTTGCATAAGTTGGTCTTTTCTTGCCTTCTGACTCCAACGGAAACACTGGCTACTTCTGGGTTGTGAGTTGGCTGCTTTTCATATCAGACCCTACAGCATTGGCCCTCCTGTGTCTTGGATGTGCTGATTGCAGATCTTAGGGCTTCTCAGCCTCCAAAACTGCATGAGCCAATTTCTTATAAATCTCTGTATGCATATAGCTTCTAATGTTTCTGTTTCTCAGGAGGACCCTGACTCACATAGCACTTATTTCTGCCATTTTGTTTTGTTTTCTATTTGTCATATTTTTTTGCTCCTCATGTCCTCCATTACTGTCCTTTTTTGTGTTTAATTAACTTTTTTTCTTTTGTAGCATTTGATTACTTCCTTTTTTACTTTTCTTTTTTTTTTTTTAATTTTTATTTATTTATGATAGGCACACAGTGAGAGAGAGAGAGAGGCAGAGACACAGGCAGAGGGAGAAGCAGGCTCCATGCACCGGGAGCCCGACGTGGGATTCGATCCCGGGTCTCCAGGACCGCGCCCTGGGCCAAAGGCAGGCGCCAAACCGCTGCGCCACCCAGGAATCCCCCTTTTTTACTTTTCTTGTGTATTTTAACATGTATTTTCTTAGGAGACCATACCTAAATATATAAAGCAAATATTAATAGACTTCAAGCTTTCCCACAAGGTTTTGCTGACATGAGGAGTATGTGAAGTGTACTATCATGCAGCCTGAGTATGTCTCCTTGCTACTAGGTGAATGTGGTTGCTCAGCTGGCTCTCACATTTTACTGATACTCCTTTGGCTGGATTATGAAAGCACTACCTGTTTCTACCAGACCAAAGTAGAAAGATAGTACTTCCCAGCCCCACCAACACACTGGCAGAGGAATCCATCACCCTGCTCTATCTGGGGGAGTAAGGAGGAAGAGCAGCTTCCTGCTCAGTACCACCAAAACCATAGGGGAGAGTACGGTTTTTTGTTGGTGTTTGGCTGAAGGAGGGTGGACATTGCCACAGAGGTTCTCTGTTCTTAGACCATCCTTTCCAAGTCCTTTGTACAGACTCTTCTTGAAGGTGTTTTGTCTTTGCTTATTGATAGTTTCAATTGGAAGCTCTGTAGGTCTCTTTCCAGGACATGTGGGTGTGACAAGGAAACTCAAGAAGTTCAAGTTCATTTTGTTCCTCAAATTCAGTCCATCTTCTTTTTTCTACCTTTCAGCCTATTCCTATGCTCATTTGATGTGTTGGGTTCAACATTTTTAGTTGTAAGTGGGAAGGCCTGGAAGAAATGGGGCTACTTCATCTTGGTGGGACTAGAAGTTAAGATAGGATTTGTTTGTTTTAGCAAAAGAAGCATTGTGACAGTGCCCAAAAGATTGGAAAATTCTGTTCTTAAAAAATACCCATATGAGTACCTAAATATATAAAGCAAATATTAACACACTTCAAGTGAGTAAGGGCACTACAATAATAGTGGAGAATTTAAACACCCCACTTACATCAATAGACAGATCATCCAGACAAAAAATTCAATAAGGAGACACTGGTCTTAAATGTTAGACCATATGTACTTAACAAATATATATAAAACGTTCCATGCAAAAGCAACAGAATATATATATTCCTCAAGTGCTCATGGATTACTACTCAGGATACATCATATGTTAAGCCACAAAATAAGTCATAACAAATTGAAGAATATAGAAATCACATCAACCATTTTTTCTAAGCACAAGTATGGTATAAAGCTAGAAATCAATTACAAAAAATTGGGAAATTCACAAATATGTGGAGGTTAAACAATACACATCCAAACAACCAATGGGTCAATGCAAAAATCAAAGGAGAAAACAGAAAATACATTGAGACAAATGAAAATGGAAATATAACATATCAGAACTTACAGGATGTAGCAAAAGCAGTTTTAAGAGTTCATAACAATAAATGCTTAATTCCAGAAATAAAAATCTCAAACAACCTAACTTTACACCTCAAGAAACTAGAAAAAGGAGAGCAAATTAATCCAAAAGTTAGGAGAATGAAGGAAACAACAAAGATAAGAGTGGAAATAAATAAGCTAGAAATTAAAAAGATGATAGAAAAGATCAGTGAAACTAAGAGCTCATTCTTTGAGAAGACAAACAAACCGTTAGCTAGATTCACCACAAAAAGAGAGGACTCAAATAAAATCAGAAATGAACGATGAGATATTACAACTGATACCACAGAAATACAAAGGAACATATGAGCCACTATGAACAATTACATGCCAACAAATTGGACAACTTAGAAAAAAAATGGATAAATTACTAGAAACATACAACCTATCAATATTGAATCATGAAGAAATGCAAAATCTCAACAGATCAATCAATTACTGGTAAGGAGATTGAATCAGTAATCAAAAAATCCCAAAGTCCAGATCCAGATGGCATCACCAATAAATTCTAGCAAATGCTCAAAGAACAATTAATACACATCCTTCTTTAATTCTTCCAAAAAATAGAAGAAGATGGAATACTTCCAAACTTATTTTACAAGGCCGGCATTACTCTGGTACCAAAACCTAGACAAGGACACCACAGGAAAAGAAAATTAAAGGGCAACATCTCTGATGAAAACAGATGCAAACATCCTTAACAAAATATTAGCAAATCAAATTCAACAATACATTAAAAGGACCATATATCATGATTGAGAAGGATCTATCCCAGGATACAAGTATGATTAAACATCTGCAAATCAATCAATATGATACACTAAATTAACAAATATGAAGGACAAAAATCATATGACCATCTCAATAGATGCAGAAAAAGCATATGACAAAATTCAACATTTATTTAATACAAAAACTCTTAAACTGGATATAGAGGGAATGTACCTCACCTTAATAAAGGCCATATGTGAGAAGCTCACAGATAACATCATACTCACTGATGAGAGGCTGGCAACTCTTCCTCTGGGATCAGGAATAAGACAAGGATGCCCACTCTTGCCACATTCATTCACATAGTATTGGAAGTCCTAATCAGGACAAGTAGGCAAGCACACAAACAAACAAACATCATCTAAATTAGAAAGGAAGAAGTAAATGACATGATATTTGCATGTGACATGATATTACATTTAAAAAAATCCTAAAGAATCCACCAAAAAACATCAGAACTAATAAATGATTTCAGGAAAGTTGCAAACTACAAAATCAGTGTATAAAAATCTGTTGTGTTTCTATACACTAATAATAAACTATCAGAAAGAGAAATAAAGAAAACAATTCCATTTACAATTGCATTGAAAAATGAAATACCCAGGAATACATTTAACCAAGGAGGTGAAAAATCTGTACACTGGAAACTATAAGACATTGATGAAAGAAATTGAAGAAGACACAAATAAATAGAAAAATATGCCATGCTCATGGGTTGGAAGAATGAATATGTTAAAATGCCCATATAACCCAAAGCAATCTATAGAGTCAATGTAATCCTGATCAAAAGTCCAATGGCATTTTACACAGAAATAGAACAAACAATCCTAAAATTAGTATGGAACTACAAAAGATCCCAAATGGCCAATGCAGTTTTGAGAAAGAATACAAAGCTGGAGGCATCACGCTCCCTGATTTCAATTTGTATTACAAAACTACATTCAGAACAGTATGGCATTGGCAGAAAATGGACACACAGATCAATGAAACGGAATAGAGAGCCCAGAAATAAACTCCTGTATATATAGTCAATTAAAATATGACAAAGTTGAAAGAATATATAATGGGGAAATGACTCTCTCCTTAATAAATGATTTTGGGAAAACTGGGCAGCCACATGCAAAAGAATGAAAGTAGACCACTATCTTACATCATAGACATAATTAACTGAAAATGACTTGAAGATTTGAATATAAGACCAGAAACAATATGATTCCTAGAAAAAAATGTAGGTGAGTAAGCTTCTTGACATTGGTCTTGGTGATGAATTTTGTATGTGATACAGACAAAGAATAAAAACAATAATAAACAAATGACAATACACCCTACTAAAAAGCCTCTGTACAGCAAAGTAAACTATCAACAAAATGAAAAGGCAGCATACTGAATGGAAGAAAAACTTGCAAATCATATATATGGTACAGAATTAATATCTGCAATATATAAAGAACTCATACAACTCAATACCAGAAAACCCATACAATCCAATTTTAAAACAATGTGCAGAGGATCTGAATAGACATTTTTTGCAGAGCAGGCATATATATTATGGCCAACAGATATATGGAAAGATGCTCAACTTCACTAACCATCAGGGAAATGCAAATCAAAACCACAATGAGGTATCACCTCACACCTGTGAGAATGGCCACTACCAAAAAGACAAGATAACAAATGTTGGCAGGGAAAGATGTGGAGAAAAGAGAATGCTTGTGCATTGGTAAGAATGTAGATGGGAATGTAAATTGGTGCAGCCATTATGGAAAGCAGTATAGAGGTTTCTCAAAAAATTAAAAATAGTATTACCATATGATTCAGCAATTCTACTTATGAAGAAAATGAAGACACTGGGACGCCTGGGTGGCTCAGCGGTTGAGCATCTGCCTTTGGCTCAGAGCATGATCCTGGAGTCCCGGGATTGAGTCCAACATCAGGCTCCCTGCATGGAGCCTGCTTCTCTCTCTGCCTGTGTCTCTGCTTCTTTCTGTGTGTTTCTCATGAATAATAAATAAAATCTTTAAAAAAAAAAAAGAAAACACTAAACTCAAAATGATATAAGCAGCCCCATATTTGTTGCAGCATTATTTACAATAGCCAATATACAGACCTAAGTGTCCATCTATGGATGAATGGATAAAAAATGTGATATATATGGATATAGATATAGATGTATACACACAATGGAATATGATTCAGTCACAAAAAGGAGTGTAATCTTCTCATTTGTAAAAATATGAATGGACCTTGAGAGCATCACACTAAGTGAAATAAGTCAGAGAAAGACAAATACCATATGATCTCATATGTGGAATTAAAAAAAAAAAACCCAAACCAAAAACATGTTCATAGATACAGAGCATAGACTGGTGGTTGCCAAAAATGGTAGGTGGAGGGTGGGGGAAATGGGTAAAGGGGTCAAAAGGTACAAACTTCCAGTTATAAAATAAATAAGTCCTGGGGATATAATGTACAGCATGGTGACTATAGTTGATAATACTGCATACTGTATATCTAAGAGTTGCTAAGACAGTAGATCTTAAAATTTCTCATCATAACATAAAGCAGTTCCATAACTATATATGGTCGTGGATGTTAACTAGAGTTATTGTGGTGATAATTTTGCAACATATAAAAATTCTGAGTCATTATGTTGCACATACAAAATATGATGTTTGTCAATTCTGCTTCAATTAAAAAACAATATGCATAAAGTAATTTTTTTCATAAAGTAATTTTTAATATAAAAGTAGTACTCACTTTAAGAGTATTAACATATTGAAAGACAAATTGTGTTCATACAAAATGTTAGTAAGTTCCCTTTATTTGTTCCCATGACTGAGGAGCCCCTACAGCAATGAACCCTAGTGCCATGAGAGGACTGTGGCAATTTTGTTTCTATTTGGTTGTTTTTGGCCATAGAAATATATGATGTGTACTGTACCAGAAGGGTGCAGCAGTTATAGATAATTTGCCACCCCAAATTTCCCACTAAACAGTGTCTTCGATGTGGTTGACCACTCCTCTTTTCAGTACATTTCTAGTTTCCTTTTAACTCACAGGCCACTCCTCTGCTGGTTTCTTTTCCTCTACATAGCGTTGATATCCTGGAATCCTTATGGCTCATTCCTGGGCTCTTTCATATCTCTATGTGTATTCTTTCTTTTAACTTATTTGCATATTCTTAACCTCAGAACTCCATTCATATATGCTGGTAATTCCCCAACATATGCCTTCATCCAGACCTCTCCTCTGAGACCTAAATGGGGTAGCAAATCCTTTATTTGAGATCATTATCTGTGGGCTTCATGTTCATGACTTCTCCCCAATCCACTCACTTTCCAGCAGTCTCACTGATAATAAAATGTATCACCATCTTCCTAGTCATTCAAAACCTAAACTTGGGAATCCCTCCCCCTCACTCATTTTGTAGGCCTATCACAAACACAAATTCTAATTCTATCTCCAAAATGTTTCATAACTCTAGCAATCTTCTTCATCTCTGCAATCACCACCCCCCCCAACCCAAGCCATCACTTACATTCACCAGGAAGGCACAACTGTGTTTTAATAGGTGTTGTTTTTATTTTTTACCTGGAAACCATGCCCAACTTCCAATCACTTCTCCACAAAGCAGCTAGGAATAATATCCCCAAACATAAATCTAACCATGTAGTCTCCACCATTGTATGAGGGTCATATCCACATGTTCCATATTGGACAGAAGATCCAATTAGCAGGGGATAGGTCTTTGAGCATACTGTATTTGTAGCATTAATATCCTCTCTCCAATTATCTTTTCACAAAGAACAAGGAAACATTTGCATGACAATGGAAAAATATCTTATTTTTTCAATATCCTAGATTATAAATTCTTTGAAGTCTAAAATAACCTATAATTCCTTGCACATTAACTGTGCCCCTATATTGAGGAGAATCTATTGTGTTAGTATTTGGATGAAGCTTATACATTATACAATAGATAGCCGATTGACGAGTGACAGTAATACTTCAATGTCTTCATGCATACTATATTAAGAATACACAGTTGGCCCTTGAGCAAAATAAGTTTGAACTCTGTGCATCCATTTGTATGCAAATTTTTTCAATAAATATGCTGGAAAATTTTTGGATATTTGAAACAATCTGAAAAAACTTACAAATCGCATAGCTTCGGATATCAAAGAATTAAGAAAGTCAGACATGTCATGAATGTACAAAGCATGTGTAGAGACTATTTTATAATTTACTGCCATAGAATATACACAATTTATTATAAAAAATGAGCTTATCAAAACCTATGCACACAAATAGATCTTAAATGGCACCATTTGAAGTAGAGAGAAATGTAAACAAATGCAAAGATGCTGTATTAAATCAAAACTGCATAAAATTAACTGTAGTTCACACTGTACTACTGTAATAATTTGGCAGCCACCTCCCGTTGTTATTGCAGTGAGCTCAAGTATTGTGAGAATCTGCTTAAAATGCCCTGTGATAGGGATCCCTGGGTGGCGCAGCAGTTTAGCGCCTGCCTTTGGCCCAGGGCGCGATCCTGGAGACCCAGGATCGAATCCCACGTCGGGCTCCCGGTGCATGGAGCCTGCTTCTCCCTCTGCTTGTGTCTCTGCCTCTCTCTCTCTCTCTGTGACTATCATAAATAAATTAAAAAAAAATGCCCTGTGATATTAATCATCTCCATGTGAACAGTTCATCTCTCCAGTAAATTGCATATCTCTTGTAGTTCTCCTGTATTTTTCATTGTGTTTAGTGCAATATCGTAAACTTTGATTAACATCATTAGACCCATATGAAGTGTCACTGGTGATGCTGGAAGTGGTCTCAAGGAGGAAAAAGTCATGACATTACAAGAAAAAGTTCAATTGCTTGATGTACACTATAGATTGAGGTCTGTAGATGCAGTTGTCCACCATTTCCAAATAAATGAATCTAAAGGACCACTGTAAAGAAAAGGAAAAGAAAATTTGCCAAACTGTCGCTGAAGCTCTACCAGCAGGTATAAGAACCTTGCACTTTTTGCAAATTAGTTTTTTATCTCATATTAAAAATGCAGCTTTTCTGTGAGGACAGAATTGTTAAAGAAAAGGCATACCTGTAGACTCAAAAATAATTCGAGGAAAAGCAAAGTCATATGACAAAGCAAAAGCCAGGTGAATAATCTAAAGCTGGGGATTTTAATTCCAGTAAAGGATGGTTTGATAATTTTAGAAAGAGGCTGAGCTTTAAAAATGTCAAGATAACAGGAGAAGCATCTCTGCCAGCTAAGAGGCAGCAGACAAATTCCCAGACACCATTAAGAAAATCATTAAGAAGAAAGGATGTCTGCCTGAGTAGGTTTTAGTGTGGATGAAAAGTGCCCTATTTTGAGGGAAAAATATCACAAAGAACATTTATTAGTAGAGAAGAGAAGCAAGCACTGCAATTTAAGGCAAAAAGGGATAGACTAACTCTACTGTTTTGTGCAAATGCAGTCAGGTTTGTGATCAGGACTGCCCTTATCTATAAAGCTGTTAACCCCTGAGCCTTGAAGGGAAAAGATAAATCCCAACTGTGTGTCTTTTGATTGCACAACAAGAAAGCCTGGATAATGAGAACCCTTTTTCCAAGTTGGTTCCATTGATGCTTTCTGAAGTCAGGAAGTGCCTTGTCAGTAAGGACTTCCCTTTAAAGTTGTTTTGATATTGGACAATGCCCCTGGCCACCCATGACCTCCACACTAAAAGTGTCAAAGTGGCCTATTTGCCCCCAAACACATTTCTATCTCAGCCTTCAGATCTTGGGGGTCATAAGGACCTTAATGATTCATTACACATGGTACTCTGTGGAAAGGATTGTCAATGCTACGGAAGAACATCATGAAAGTCTAGAGGGATTATACTATTGAAGATACCATTATTATAGAAAAAGCCATGAAAGCCATCAAGCTGGAGAAACAATCAATTCCTGTTGGAGAAAACTGTGCCCAGATGTTGCAAATGACTTCACAGGATTTATGACAGAGCCAATCAAGGAAATCATGAGAAAGATTGTGGATATGGCAAAACAGGTGGGGGTGAAAGCTTTTGAGGTATGCATCTTGGAGAACTACAAGAACGAATTGACACCACATCAGAGGAATTAACAGACTTGCTGATGATGAGTGCCTCTAAACCAGTGCTGGATGATGAGGAAGAACATGTAGAGGAAGCAGTGCCAGAAATCAAATTGACATTAAGCAATCTGGCAGAAAGCTTCTGATTAATCCAGACTGCTTTTAACTGCTTTTACGACCTGGGCCTTCTCTGATACAGGCACTGGAACTAAAACAAATGGTGGAAGAAGGATTGGTACCATAGAGAACCATTTTTAGAAAACTGTAAAAGCAAAAATGTCAGACATATTACAGCATATTCCTGTAAAGATACACTGGGTATGCCTGTCATTCCTGCCCTCTGTTCCATCTCCTCTGCCTCTGCCACCCCTGAGATGGCAAGACCAACCCTACCTCTTCCTCCTCCTCTTCCTCCTCAACATGAAAACAACAACAATGAAGACCTCTATGATGCCCCACTTTCACTTACTGCATGGTAAATAATCATCATGCTGTGCAGGTAGTAAACTTATCTGATGTGTATGTGTGTGTCTTTGTGTGGAAATGTGGTGTGACTCTATGGGAAGAGCTGCACGAGACACCTTTGTGTCACTATCATCATCATAGCCTAAATATTCATCCTGTAGAACATGATGTGCAAGACTTTTGTGGAAGAGAATAGATTATCCTTGCACAGGCATTAAGGTGAATGATGTTTCATACAAGATTAATAATGTGTTAGTTTCTTATGGTTTCATAACTTTGCTTTCAGAGAATTACATTACCATACAGTATGCTTTTCTCTCTTGTAACTGGAGAAACTGCATATCAGCCTATCACCAACACAGGTAAGTTTTTGTTAAATGTAACAAAGTTTGCAATGCCGTATTATGATTATAACCATAATCCTGTATGCCATTAAAATTTTGTGATCTATCAGTGTAGTCTAGGTTACCATAAAACAATTGTATCAATTACATTTGGTGACTGTAAAGCAATCATATCGCTACTTCTTCATGCTCAATGCATAAATCATTATACCTGTAAATAAATAGGATTTTTTTTCACATTATTTTTCATTTTTAATGTCTAGTGTTAGTAATATGTATATCATCTACAGTGCTTTGTGTTGTACAAGAAAGTACTGACATAGGTACTGACAACTCATCTTACTAACAAATGATGTTAACTTATGGTACCAATAAACACAGTACAGGACTATAAATGTATTTTCTCTTCCCTATGATGTCCTTAGTAGCATTTTCTTTTCTCTGGCTTACTTTATTGTAAGAATACAGTATATAATATGCACAACATATAAAATATGTGTTACTCAATTATTCATGTTATTGGTAAGGTTTCTAATCAACAGTAGACTATTAGTAGTTAAGTTTTTCAGGAGTCCCAAGTTATATGCAGAATTTTCAACTGCATGGGGGTGGAGGGTCATTGCTCCCAACCCCACACTGTTAAAGGGTCTGCTTATATTAAAGACTTTCTTACTGAAACTAGCAACAGGGGTTTGGTAAGCAAATGAGACACTCCTCTGCATCAGAGGTACTTCTAATTTCATTTAGCAAAAGCATACATGCAGATTGAAAAATCTGGGATATAGTGATGTTTGAAAGGTTCCTTCTCACTTTGTTCCATAAAGATTTAAAATTTTGTGCTTATTTTCCAAGATATTTAACTTCCAGACCTTTTCTGTGGTACTCCTAGAGATTCCTTTAAGTATTAATTATAGGCGGTCAAAATGAAAGGAATTCCAGTAAGTGGTTTAGGGATAAGGTTGTGCATTATACAACTTAATCATTGTATAACGAAATCAATAATGAGGAAATTATTTTCTTTAAAGATGAGACTGACTTTTTTTTATAGCCAGCTATAGTGTTACCTCTATTGTATTTGACTCTAACTTTTCTGAGCCTGTGGCAAGCAATTCAAGATACTCTAGGAATTATCCAAATGCCAACTTTTTCTGCTAGCGCATTTCCCAAGGGAAATCACATACATGTAAGATAATAAGTCCTGTATCCTGGCACATGAGCAGCAACTAATGGTGACCCCATGTTATTCCATACCAATGACAGGACAGAAGATGACTCAGAAGAACAATCTGGGCAAAGATGATGGAATTAAAATTCTTTTTCATACAGAACATGCAATCAAGCTTCAAAAATCTTGAGTACTAGATGTCATTGTCCTTTCTGTCCAAACAATATTGGCATTAGCACTTCATGTTCCTACATTCTATCCTAGGACATTCCTTGTGGTTTTATCAACTTCCCTTAGTTTCATTTGTGGTAAAGCAATAATTAAAAAAGTAGAAGTTGACAAGTAGTGGTATTCCATAATTTTAAAATTTCTTATGTATTTATTGTTAACTTTACATCAATTTAATGAATAATTGGTATATTTACTTAATTGTAATATTATGAGGTGTGTGTATAATTTCTTCCAACTGAAAATCACACAACACTATCTTTAGATATTAGGACACTTTATAATAAGATATATAAACATAAAATATTTATGAATTAAGTGAAAAATATCCCAGAATATGGACTTTTGTGACTCGAGTCTACTTTATGGTTCTTTAAGAAATGGATTTATTTTGAACAGGTTAAATTTAGACAAAGAAAATTCCCTTGATAGTTATATGAGCTTTACAGTGAAGGTGCTCTCTTACATATTATCTATTAAAATTTAATTTTTGTAACAATTCTGTTGATGTTGATTTAAAGGCACTGAAATAGCACCCCCTTTCCACCAAATAGTACAGGCTTTGCACAATTTTTACAAAATCAAAATAGATGCCACTGGAAATGGAATAATTTTGAAATCAGAATCCTATTATGGCTGAAGGAGCAGTATTACAGATAATCACTTTGATGGACTTTGTCTTATTCTTTATAGGACTGAAAAAATGAATCCAGTGCAAAGAGGTAAATCGAGCTGCGGTTGGGATGTTCAGCTAGTTAGTAGTAGAGCCTTTAATCATCCTTCTTCAGCTTGTCTTCTGATTTCCTCTGGAGTTCCAAGAGAGCTCTTATGAAGGGTCTGGAAATGATAGAATTACTATTCAAATAGTTCTTTCTGCCCTTATTTCTTCTTTCCTAATTTTTTAGGAGACAGATAATTTTTTACTCTTTGATGAAGAAGAAACCTCATCAACACCACAAATACACTTTCCCAATAATTTTTTTTACACCATTCACTCTCTAGACAGGAATGCCTGGCTGACTCAGTCAGTAGAGCATGCAACTCTTATCTCAGGGTGGTGAGTTCAAGCCCCATGTTAGGGGTAGAGTCTTAAAAAAAAAAAAAAAGTAAAAATTATTAGCATAGATCCTTATCTGAACACAAGTCCCTCAGAGAAGAGACTGTCATTCTAATCAGAATAATTCTGAGTAGATTTTTTTTTAAGATTTTATTTATTTAATCATGAGAGACACACACAGAGAGAAGCATAAACATAGGCAGAGGGAGAAGCAGACTCCACCCATGCAGGGAGCACAATGTGGGACTCAGTCCCAGGCCCCTGGGAACATGCCCTGAGCCAAAAGCAGACACTCCACTGCTGAGCCACCCAGGTGTCCCTTCCTATTAATTTTTAAGAGTTGTTTAAATTGGGGATCTGCTCCTTTGTTATATATTATATAAATGTGTTCTATCACTCTATATAATCTTTCAAGTTTTCACCTATTTAGAAACATGACTTATCTTTAATGTCATAGTACAGTGAATGATAATTGATTCACTAAATTGAAATATCCTTCTATTTTTAAAATAAGCTTTTTCTGGCTTTATAAAACCTTCCCACTATTCCTTAGAATTTCTCACCTGTGGCTGCTGCCTGTTCTATATGGAATCCAGAAAGTCTGCCTCATAACCTCCTTGCAGCTAGGACACATGTACTTGACTTAGCCAATCTGTACCTAGTGGAAGACACAGTCACCAGAGAAGGTAAGAAAAGGCTGTGGAATATGTCACAGAGGACACATCAGCTTTCAGGGATGTGATGGGGGCCCACTCCCAGGCTTGTTGGTGTCAGCTGTAAGTGTGCATGACAAGGAGTGCATTATATTTTCCAGGGGAGCAGTCTTGGGTTATAACTTGGGAACTGTTCTTGATGGTATAGATTCCATGCTTTATTCTGGGAATTAATAAATACTTTTTCATAAACTCCTAAAGAAATACTAAATGCTTTAACAATTTGAAGTCTTATACTTTTAATAACACCCTGACTAATAAAGCTATGATATATTATATTTTAAAATATAGATTGATTTGTTTTACTATTATGTTCCTTCCTCCCTCCTTCCCTTCCTTTCTTCCTTCTTCTCTTATTCTTCTGTGTTCATAGAGTATATTCACCAACAGGTTTTTTTCTTTTTCTTGTGCTTTAATAGTTGACTAGATTGTGCCTATCTATACTTACCTTGTAAAATAAGTTTTGTGCCTTGTCATCTTCTGAAACAATTTGTTTAAGGGGGGAACAATAAATGCCTTGAGAATTTGGTAGAAATAGCCTATAGAATTCTGTAGAACAGCACCTTTTGGATGACAATGGTAAATTTTGATGAACATTTTAATTTCCCCTATTGTTACTGACCTACATAGGTCCCTGGATGTAAAGTTTTTCAATTTAATTTAATATTTTTAATGTATTGGTATTAAGTTGAACATAGATTTATTAATTCTTAAATCTCTGCTATATCTGTAGCTATTCCACTGCTCCCCCATTTTTTATTTATAGCTTCTTTATTTTTTATTTTCTTGATCAACTTCTCAAAGTGTTTTCAATTTATTAATCTTTTTGCTAGCTGTATGATCTTGGGCAACTCAGTTAAACACTTGAGTTCCTTATTTTAAAAAGTAGAGTATGACAATGGAATCTATTTTGTAAGACAGTTAAAAGATTAATCCAGTTAATATATGTAACACTCAGAATAGTACCTGGGAAATAGTGCTGTATAAATGGTTTAAACAAATTGTTATTTATTTTAAGGAGTCATCTTTTGCTTTGAGTAACAATTTCTCTTTTTTTAATATTTTATTTTTTAAAGATTTATTTATTTATTTATTTACTTATTTATGGAGCATGACTGAGGGGGTGTAGAGGGGGACAGAGAGAAAAGAATCTCAAGCAGACTCCTGCTGAGCATGGAGACATTGTAAGGCTCAGTCCCACAACCCTGAGATCATGACCTGGCAAAGTCAAGAGTTGGATGCTTAATAGACTGAGCCACCTGGGCACACCAAAAATATTTTGTTTTTAAATAATCTCTACACCTAAGCTGGAGCTCAAACTCACAACCCCCAGATCAAGAGTCAGGTACTATCAACTGAGCCAACCAGGCATCCTTACTATTTCTGCTTTTTCAAAGATTGCTAATTCTTTGAGTTTCTGTTTTCATCTTTTAAAATTATTTTTTTCTGCTTGATTTGAAGGGGTTATTTTTTCTCCTTCCAAATTTTTGTTTAAACTTTTGCTCATTTATTTTTCGGCCTTATTTCTTAATGACTAGTTTAAGGTTTTGTCTTTCCCTCAAAGCCCACTTTGTCATATGGCAAAACTCTGTGCATGGTGACCTTAGTGTTTTGGGGTCTGGAAGGTTTGCATCACCCATACTATTTCTTATCTCCATTCTTCTCTTCACTGCATTTGTAGATTGCATACCAGGCCTGGATGTCTCCATATCTTCAACCCTCTGGCCTGTGTCTCTGCACTGCCTTCCTCTGGGTACTGCCAGACAGTGTCTCCACTCAACAACAGACAAGAGAAATTTAAATGGACTACTACTCACAGGTCCTGGAGAAAGTACACGCACACCTCGAGGAGCCCCAAGGAGAGGTCAAGTCAGAATACAGACACAGAAAGATAGCACCTGGGGCACATGCCTTTATTAGGTCTGTGAGTGAAGTGCCTAATGCTCCTGGGCTATGGGCAGGTTGGTCAATACAAACCAAAAAAGCAGGGTTTTCCTTCAAGGAAAGAGTTCTTAGAGAACTCTTAGGCAGAGGGTTAGGGTCCCCAAGTCACCTGTCCCCACTAACTTACCTAGATAACTTTCAAATCATCCTGAAAACTTACAAATTTGACCTGAGATTTAAAGAGAGAACAGCTGGAAAACTACAAAGAGAAGAGTTTGTGCTTCTAACAGGAACAACTTGTTTTTAGCCACTCTGTACTGAGCAAAATGACTAGAAAGAAGAACTTACCACAAAAGAATCAGAAACAGTACTCTCTGCCACAGAGTTACAGAATTTGGATTACAATTCAGTCAGAAAACCAATTCAGAAGCACAATTATAAAGCGACTGGTGGTTCTAGAAAAAAGCATAAAGGATTCAAGAGACTTCATGACTACAGAATTTAGATCTAATAGGGCAAAATTAAAAATCAATTAAATGAGTGAGATGCAATACACTGGATTTCACAGATAGTTACAGAACTTTACATCCAAACACAACTGAATACACATTCTTCTCAAGTGCACATGGAACTTTCTCCAGAGTAGACCACATAATGGGTCACAAATCAGGTCTCAACTGATAACAAGAGATTGGGATAGTCCTCTGCATATTTCCAGGCCATAATAATTTGAAACTTGAACTCAATCACAAGAAGAAACTTGGAAGAAATTCAAACACAGATTAAAGATCATCCTGCCAAAAGATGAAAGGGTTAACCAGGAAATTAGAGAAGAATTAAAAAGATTCATGGAAACCAATGAGAATGAAGATACAACCGTACAAAATCTTTGGGATACAGAAAAAGCAGTCCTAAGAGGGAAATACATCATAATACAAGCATCCCTCAAAAAATTGGAGAAAACTCAAATATACAAGCTAACCTTGCACCTAAAGGAACTGGAGAAAGAACAGCAAGTAAAGCCTACACCAAGCAGAAGAAGAGAGTTAATAAAGATTCAAGCAGAACTCAGTCGAGAAATAGAGGCCAGAAGAACTGTACAACAGATTAACAAAACCAGGAGTTGGTTCTTCAAGATAATTAAAAAGATAGATAAACCATTAGCCAGCCTTATTAAAACAAAAGAGAAAAGACTCTAATAAAATAACAAATGAAAAAGGAGAGATCACAACCAATACCAAGGAGACACAAACGATTTTAAAAACATATTATGAGCAGCTATACACGGATAAATTAGGCAATCTAGAAGAAATGGACGCATTTTGGAAAACCACAAACTACCAAAACTGGAACAGGAAGAAATAGAAAACCTGAACAGGCCTAAAACCAGGGAGGAAATGGAGCAGTCATCAAAAACCTCCCAAGACACAAAAGTCCAGGGCCAGATGGCTTCACAGGGGAATTCTATTAAACATTTAAAGAAGAAACAATACCTATTTTACTAAGGCTGTTCCAAAAGATAAAGGGATGAAATACTTTGAAACTTGTTTTTATGAGGCCAGCATCACCTTAATTCCAAAACCAGACAAAGACCCCACCAAAAAGTAGAATTATACAGCAATATCCCTGATGAACACAGATGCAAAAATTCTCAACAAGATACCAGCTAATAGGGTCCACTATAAATAAGATTATTCACCATGGCCAAGTGGGATTTATCCCTCGGATGTAAGGTTGGCTCAACATTCATAAAATAATCAATGTCATAGATCATATCAACAAGAGAAAAAACAGGAACTATATGATTCTCTCAATAGATGCAGAGAAAGTATTTGACAAAATACAACATCCATTCCTGATCAAAACTCTTCCAAGTGTAGGAATAGAGGGAACATTCCTCAGCATCTTAAAAGCCATCTACGAAAAGCCCACAGCAAATATCATTCTCAATGGGGAAGCACTGGGAGCCTTTCCCCTATGATCAAGAACACGACAGGGATGTCCACTCTCACCACTGCTATTAACATAGTACTAGAGGTCCTAGCCTCAGCAATCAGGCAACAAAAAGAAATGAAAGGCATTCAAATTGGCAGAGAAGAAGTCAAACTCTCCCTCTTCACAGATGACATGATCCTGTATGTAGAAAACCAAAAAGACTCCACCCCAAGATGGCTAGACCTCACAAAGCAATTTGGCAGTGTGGCAGGATACAAAATCAATGCCCTGAAATCAGTGGCATTTCTATACACTAACAATGAGACTGAAGAAAGAGAAATTAAGGAGTCAATCCCATTTACAATTGCACCCAAAAGCATAAGATACCTAGGAATAAACCTAATGAAAAGGCTAAAGGATCTATACCCTCAAAACTACTGAACACTTCCAAAAGAAATTGAGGAAGACACAAAGATGGAAAAATATTCCATGCTCATGGATTGATTGGAAGAATTAATATTGCGAAAATGTCAATGCTACCCAGAGCAATGTACACATTCAATGCAATCCTTATCAAAATACCATGGGATTTCTTCACAGAGTTGGAACAAATAATCTTAACAGTTGCCTGGAATCAGAAAAGACCTCGAATAATCAGAGGAATATTGAAAAAGAAAACCAGAGCCAGGGGCATCACAATGCCAGATTTCAGGTTGTACTACAAAGCTGTGACCATCAAGACAGTGTGGTACTGGCACAAAAACAGACACATAGATCAATGGAACAGAATAGAGAACACAGAAAGGGGCCCTCAACTTTATGGTCAACTAATATTCAACAAAGCAGGAAAGACTATCCACGGGCAAAAAGACAGTCTCTTCAACAAATGGTACTGGGAAAATTGGACAGCCATGTGCAGATGAATGAAACTAGACCATTCTCTATCAGCAGACACAAGATAAGCTCAAAATGGATGAAAGATCTAAATTTGAGACAAGAATCCATCAAAATCCTAGAGGAGAACACAGACAACACCCTGTTTGAACTTGGCCACAGCAACTTCTTGCAAGATACATCTATAAAGGCAAAGGAAACAAAAGCAAAAATGAACTGTGGGGACTTAAACAAGATAAAAAGCTTCTGCACAGCATAAGAAACAGTCAACAAAACTCAAAGACAACCCGCAGAATGGGAGAAGTTATTTGCAAATGACCTATCAGATAAAGGGCTAGTATCCAAGATCTATAAAGAACTTATTAAACTCAACAACAAAGATACAAACAATCCAATCATGAAATGGGCAAAAGCCATGAACAGATATTTCACAGCAGAAGACATAGACATGGCCAACACGCATATGAGAAAATGCTCTGCATCCCTTGCCATCAGGGAAAAACAAATCAAAACCGCAATGAGATACCACCTCACACCAGTAGAATGGGGAAAATTAACAAGACAGGAAACAACAAATGTTGGAGAAGATGTGGAGAAGGAGGAACCCTCTTGCACTGTTGGTGGGAATATGAACTGGTCAGCCCCTCTAAAAAACTCTGTGGAGGTTCCTCAAAGAATAAAAAATAGACCTGCCCTAGACCCTGCAATCGCACTGCTGGGTATTTACCTGAAAGGTACAGATGCAGTGAAACAGCAGGACACCTGCACCCCAATGTTGATAGCAGCAATGTCCACAATAGCCAAACTGTGGAAGGAGCCTCGGTGTCCATCGAAAGATGAATGGATAAAGAAGATGTGGTTTATGTATATAATGGAATATTACTCAGCCATTAGAAATGATGAATACCCACCATTTGCTTCAACGTGGATGGAACTGGAGGGTATTATGTTGAGTGAAGTAAGTCAATCGGAGAAGGACAAACATTATATGTTCTCATTCATTTGGGGAATATAAAAAATAGTGAAAGGGAATAAAGGGGAAAGGAGAGAAAATGAGTGGGAAATATCCGTGAGGGTGACAGAACATGAGAGACTCCTAACTCTTGGAAATGAACAATGGGTAGTGGAAAGGGAGGTGGGCAGGGGAGATGGGGTGACTGGGTGACAGGCAATGAGGGGGGCACTTGACGGGATGAGCACTGGGTGTTATGCTATATGCTGGCAAATCAAACTCCAATAAAAAGTATATAGATAAAAATTAATAAAAACATAAAGTTCAAGGAAAGAGAAGGACCTGAAAAGTGAGGGACGCTTGAGACCAGGGCCATTGGGGAAGTCATATCAGGAACTTATATTTACTTGTGACTCTGTGGCTTCTGTCTAAGGCATGGGCTTGCTTGAGGGGCCAGTGCCATGTCAAGTCCCTAAAGTCCACTTTGGCCACACAGAATGGATGTCAAAGCAGCAACATCATGGGCAAGCTGAGCTAAACTGACAAATATCTATTGAAACCAAGCTATGAGTGTACTGACATATTAAAGAAATCTTGACTGTTTATGTTCTTTATTTCTAGTGATATGTTACTCATGCATTTCTTTACTGTATATAGTTGGCCTGTTAGTCTTACAAGAGGACCCCAGAATAGAAGACTTTTATCCTATTTTCATAGTGACAATTATTTTGTGAGGATGTGCTTTCTCATTCTTCTCTTCCCTTCTATGTTCAAATTATTTTAGTCTTCTCAGGAGAGAGCAGGTTAGTTATAATAGGGTATATTCCAATAAGCTGAATTACTACATGGGTTCAAAGCCTCTCATAAGAGATATTCTGGGCAGTTGAGAGACTTCAAAGCAAATATAGTACTGCAACTCTTCAGCCCAGTGTCTAGTACATAGTAGGTATTCAATCTTATTTTAGAATCATATGGATAGATTGAAGGTATAAGCACATCATTTTAATCAGAAAAGCTCTCTCAGAATTTATCTTTTTATTCTCTGCATGAGTAAATTTATCTTTAAAAATAGAAAAAAAAGAAGACCATAACTTCGAAGCATCCTATTACTCATTCCCTGAATCCTCAAGGACCCTGTTCTTCACATGTGTGACATTTCTGTGGTCAAAAGACTGATGGGTGGGCTGGCAGATCTGCTGTCAGACTGCAGGTTGGAAGGTTTCCCCGCAGGCTGTTATAAAATGTCAGAACTGACACATCTCCAGAGGAGATTTTTAAGCAAATGAAAAAAGCTATCTTTCAATTATAAGGTTTAAAAAAATGCCTTGAATTTATACATTTTATTATTTTGAGATCCAAAATGTTTTATTATGAAATGTGGTTTAGAATAATATTTATTTGGTCATATAATTTCAGACCAGCCTCTGTTTGTTTTTTAAATTTATTATTACTATTTTTTAATTTAACATTCTCCTTATTACTCCTCTGCCCCCAAACCTTTACATAGTAGAATGAAGTCATACACTCTGAGGTACAAGGGAAGTAGGTCAATGAGACCCTCTTCAGGTCAGTAATTATTTTCAAGTCTCATTTTTTATCTTAAAAATTCATTTGAATATAATATTCTTTTCCTAATATACCCTGTTTGTTTTAGTAGTAATGTTTTAAACTGTTTCAATCAAATAAAATTGAGACTTTAAAAATAAGTCAGGCTTTTCCTGTGGTTTCTTATTCTGCACTCCCTTTGCCTCTAGCACACAGCTGAACAGGATCAGAAGTATGTGTACTCCAGAATGCTGAGCAGAAAGGAGAGAGACTAGCAGACTAATGTAAAGACCATGTTTTGTAAAGTGCAAAGAATTACTCCTCATTTCTACACAGCTTACCACCTGATGGGTCTG
Organism: Canis lupus baileyi; assembly: GCF_048164855.1. Taxonomy (NCBI): domain Eukaryota; kingdom Metazoa; phylum Chordata; class Mammalia; order Carnivora; family Canidae; genus Canis; species Canis lupus. The sequence continues at coordinate 38,719,967 of NC_132848.1, forward strand.
TGACCTGGCCAAGGTGGTCCAGAAGTCCGCTTTGGAGTGTGCATAGCATCCTACCTTGCAAGCAGCTCCCTGTGTCTCCTTACTCCATTGTGGACAACCACCTGCCATTTATCCTGTCTGAAGAAGGGAAATCTTTAGATTTGGGGTCTGTGGTGGGTTGGACTTTGTTCTGCCACCACCTCACAGTAAAGCATCAAGGGAACCACTTGCTTCTGAGATTCTACTTTTCTATTTTGTAAAATCAAAGGATGGGTTGAAATTAACATACAAGATCCCTTTTTTGGGGACACCTTGGTGGCTCAGCGGTTTAGCACCTGCCTTCAGCCCAGGGCGTGATCCCCGGGTCCCGGGATCCTGGGATCGAGTCCCACATCAGGCTCCCTACATGGAGCCTGATTTTCCCTCTGTCTATGTCTCTGCTCCCTCTCTGTCTCTGTGTCTCTCATGAATAAATGAATAAAATCTTAAAAAAAAAAACAAAAAACAAGGGATGCCTGGGTGGCGCAGCGGTTTGGCGCCTGCCTTTGGCCCAGGGCGCGATCCTGGAGACCCGGGATCGAATCCCACGTCGGGCTCCCGGTGCATGGAGCCTGCTTCTCCCTCTGCCTGTGTCTCTGCCTCTCTCTCTCTCTCTCTCTCTGTGTGACTATCATAAATAAATAAAAATTAAAAAAGAAAAACAAAAACAAAAAACAAGATCCCTTTTATGCATAACTTGACATGATTTCCTCTCTGGCTCCTGACACCTTAGCATTAGAAACTTCTACAAACAAGAGTAGACAACCAGGACTATTGCGAATGGCAAAGGGAAAAGGTAAGCTTAATTAGTATAAAGACAGAGAACTAAAGGAGTTGAGATTTAATGGATTCAGAAATTGAATGGAAACAATGTAAACACAGAAAAGAACAGCCTTTCTCTAAGGCACAGGCTGAATAGATGTTTCTAGCAACTCTAGTTCCATTTCTATTTCCACTTTGGCGTAGTCTGTAATTTCAGAAAGTCAACCTGAAAGATTTCCAGAACAAATTTGAAGGAATAAGGAATTCACCTAATCAGTGGGCAAGAATATTTTTCTAGGGACTACGAAAAATAGTTGGAGTATTTGGCAGAAAATGTCAATACAGAGGTTTGAAAAATGTCCACATCACATCCTCTCAAGAGATGGGGTGGTTTGAAAGGTGGGAGAAACTGATGGATGGCCCAGAAGCCAACGTTGTACGCTGGTGGGCTAGTGGTATTTAGCTCAAAGGTATGAGGTGATCTCCAACTATATCAAATTACTCTCCATTATTTATAGAAGAAATGGTATAAAGCTAGCATGGTATTTTATAATTTGCCACAGAATTTGTGACTGGAAAAAAGAGTGCTGAATGTTCCTCCCTTTTGTCCCCTGCTCACTCTCCTTCATTCATCCTATCTCTTATTGGGTGTCTTAGGAAGGACCCCCATCCTCTTCTCTGCAGAAGGTTTCATGATCCTTCCTGGCCCTCTCTTGAATATCTTCTCTCTTCAATTCCTTTTTGTCCTTCATCTTTCCTTGAATTCACTCATCTGGTTGCTTTCTAGCTATGTTTGTTCTTATATAGTTAGTTGCTCTTCCTTCAGCTTGGAACCCTACCCCCACCCCTGTCCTCACTGTGCCCAATTTCTCATGAATCAGCTCACAGTTCACTCCCTTAGAGGACCCTCCTTGGCAACCCAGTGAATGGAGCCCCAGTTACTTTCTACCACACCTCTGACAACAGACTTGGCTACACCTAAAACCCAAGTTAGGGCTGTCAAGATTCTCCATAAAACACTAAATGACTTTTATAGTAAATGCATCACTGTCTGGATTGGATGGGATCTTTGACCCTCCACCCCACGAAACCCTGCCCTGGCTGGTTGAACAGGCTTCTGCCTGCCCAGCTGTCTGCACTGAGCTCACCTCATGCACACACACAGACACACAAATCCTGCAACCACCAACCTCTGACGTTTCCTAACTTTCCTAAGCCAGCCCGGCTCTCCTGGGGAAGAAGTAGTGATGAGGCTTTCACCAGTGATTCCTAGAACCTGAATACTTGGTATCCTGCATTTGCCTCCTTCATTTATGCTGAGCCCCTGTGCTCAGAGGCCTCAGCTATATCTGGGTCCATGATTCAGGTTTTGACAAGGCAGACTTATTCTGTCTTTGCAGGTAGCAGGTGTCAAGGATGACTTCTGAACTTGTAGTAAATTAGGGCAACTTATTACTCAGTTTCATCCTTTTCTTAAAGAGACATAGATTTCCCTAATTATGGTCATATTATACGACCTGAGAACAAAATTAAAGTAGAGAAGGTGGGATGAAAACTCTACCTCTAGCCTGTGGGGGATTGGGTGGGGGGAGAATGGCTCCCTCCCTAGGCAGCACAAAAAGGCCATTCTGCTTTTAGCCAGACTGTGTCGCAGTATTCTAAAACTTCCCAATGATTAATCAGTCATTGTTTCATCCACAGCTCTTAAACCAGTGGAGCCCGTATAGAACCCTGGTTTCTGCTCCATGAAATACAGCCCATGACATTTATTACAAACATTAACAGTAATTTACCCTTCATTAATCAGAACAGTCAGCTACAGTTCTTTGCAATCATGCATAATACTTACTTTCCTAGTTGGCTGGAATATTTTATTCATCCATTAGTTTCAGAGGCTCTGCAAACAGCTTGTAAATTTAGACAGGGCCCCAAATCCTGAACAGTGCGGTGCCCTTTTTATGGCTAATTTATGGCCCATGTTTATACTTGTGCCAAGACTCAGGATTTCCCACTGATCAAGTTTTGAAATATGTAGCCATAAACTCTACTTTTGTGTTGGCCCATCAGATAGGAAGCCTGTTGTTTTTGTCAGCACTGTCCTTTATGGAGTTCTTCCTCATAGCTGGCTGTGATGTGATCATGCCTAAGGGCAGCATCAGCACTAACCTACCTGGAATCAGGTATTCAATTTAATATACTACAAGGGAACTCTTCTCTGTCCAGGTTAATTGAATTCCTATTGAAGACATCTTCAATCTCGTAGCATCATTTATACATGGAGATTTATTTTCTTCACAAATTTGCAGCCTCTTGCATATATTCTTATGGGTTTGTCTGGTTTTAAAAACAAAGAAGCTGAGTTTTAAAATGTCATCAAAATGCACAGCAAGAGCAGTATGTACAGTTAGTGAGAGGGGCACCTGTGTGGCTCAGTCAGTGTCTGCCTTTGGCTCAGGTCATGATCCCAGGGTCCTGGGATTCAGCCCCACATCAGGCTCCATGCTCAGCAGCGAGTCTGCTTCTTCCTTTTCCTCTCCCTCTATGATGTCTCTCACTCTCAGTCTCTCTCTCAAATTAATAAAATCCTTGAAAAAAATTACTGAGAAAACACTGAGCATAGGTAGAGGACAGCAAGGTATTGGTTCTGGAACTTGTGCCTAACCAGGTTGTATTTATTGTCACAATCTTGTCTTCTGAGATGTACAGAATTGCTCATCTCCTCTAATTTAGATTTTCTATCTTACAGAGTTTTAAATTGCCCTGGGTCCCCACCAGTCAGTCTAATTTAATGTGTATTAAGCTCTCTTTCAGTGCAGTCCCATGTGGTGAAACCAAAATGCAAACCAAAATGATTTATTTCAGTTCTATTGCCCTCCTGATTGACTTATTTGGATTCCTATTTTTTTTAAATGCAGAATTCAAGTCAAGATAGAACCTCGAGGCTGAGAAAATTCTAAAAGTGAGTGAGGATCAGTGATATGACCTGTGCAGAAGAATCAAGGAAGTCTTTTTTTTTATTTAAAAATCCTATATGGTGCTAAAATTTCAATTGCTATAGTGTTTTAGTACAATGGTGCCAGACAGATGATTCTTGCTCTTTTTGTTAAATGGACCATGTGTGATATTCTAGAGATTAGTGGCATACAATGTGCAATATAGCAGGGAGGGGAAACTACACTTGCTATGTTTTCCTCTAGGAGTTTCATGTGAGCCATTACCTGGACAGCAATAAAAATCAGACCCAGATGGTTAGGTGAGGAGTTAGGAGGACTGCACCCACTGAGGAGTACGCACACAGACCAATGCCCTAGCTGGTGAACAGGGGTTCTTGTCCTACATCTCTCAAAACAACCAGGTGCCAGATATGGCCACAGTTTTGGGAGTTCCAAAGGGTAGTTAAAATAAGAAGGCCATGTTGGGTGCAGCAGCTGGCCTAAGAACCTGAAAGTCTAATCATTACTATAGATTTCAACTCACATACCAAAGGCTCTTTCAAAGAAAATGCTTTCCAAATTATTTTAGAATGAGTCTTAGATGCTTTAATGTGTCTTTGTAATGTGTCCCTCTGATCTGTGATCAGCATGTAATTTTTTTTCAAAGATGATGAGTAAGGTTGTTCCCATGTCCTGGCAGTGTCATTTAATCTCTAGTAATCTTCTTTCCTTTGTTGTTCTTTTTTGGTTCTTTTGGCTACACTCTGAACTCATAAAAATAGCTTATAGTAATGACTATTTTATTATTAATAACATTTTATTATGTTATAAGATATGCAGACTCAGTTCTTGGACATATCCTGTTGTTTTATGAGTAAATTTAACAGCTATAGCATGAAAAATGAAAATTTATATTGGCATTTATGTAAACAGAGACAATTGGTTTTTTTTTTAAAGATTTTATTTATTTATTCATGAGAGACAGAGAGAGAGAGAGAGAGAGAGACAGAGAGAGACAGAGAGAGAGAGAGAGAGAAGCAGGCTCCATGCAGGGAGCCTGATGCGGGACTTGATCCTGGGTCTCCAGGATCGTGCCTTGGGCTGAAGGCAGCGCTAAACTGCTGAGCCACCCAGGCTGCCCTAAAAAGAGACAATTGTAACTCCTTTGTCATAAGTTGAAAAATGGAAAACTTTTCCTAATGAATCTAGACAATACATCAAAGAACCCTCAGGACAGATGTCTGCTAGGCCTGTGGGTAGAAGTAGCAGGAATTTGGAGGCCTGACCTTGAACTGCTACTGTCTTATCTCTCCGGAAAATATAGTTTTCTACCCTTACCAATATCTGACTTTTCTTTTTGGCAAAGTAGAGGTGTGATTTTAAATAGTTTTAAGATAAGAGGCTGTGCACAGAGATTCAGAGGAAACAGTGGATTTTGCTAGTTCCTGTAAAGAAGAGAAATCATGTAACAAAATACAAAGGATTTCATAAAGGAGCAATCTGGGTTCAGTGAGATCGTTTCCATCCCCCCATGGTGTCTTTTTGGACACCCTTATTTGAAAGAGTTGAGTGTGTAAAGAAAGAACATAGCTGCAGAAATTATCTGCACAAGTCTTCATGTCACTCCCAGTTTTATGATCAAGCAGTTTATTCATATTTAATCATTGCACTTCTACAAAATACTATTTACCTAATGTTTCCAAAGTGTTTTGGGTATTCACAAACAACTGGTAGACAGCCATAGAGATGGATTTTGGATTCTTTGGATTTGGCTTAGTTTGTGATTTTCCTATTTGTTGCCTAAATTATTATAGTATGCACATTCAAAAGCCCCAACACTTTGTCCAGTTTCCTAAGCTGACATTCTTTCAGAGCTCACTTCATAATGAATCCTTCTACATAGTTCAGGTACAAGTAAATTAATTTTACTATTAAATTGGATTAGCTCAGGTTTTCTGCATTTGCTCTTCCAAATGAAATAAATGTGAACACATGACTCCTTCACTGACTTTGACAACACAGTTTCCTAAGGACAAAAGCAAAACTATAGCAATGGTAACATTAATAATTGTAGGATGACTTTGTATTTAGAGCTTTTTCCAGCAAGGCATATAAAAATATTTTTATACTATCATTTTTTGGATCCAACTTCAAGACATCCTGCCCTACATCAGGCCTGCATCATGTTTCAGAAGCATATTGTTATTCCCAAGGGTTTAACATTTTTCAAATTTTCACCAGTTTTTTTCCCTCATACGCTGTAATATTTTTTAAAAACTCAGTAAAAGAAAAGAAGAAAGAAGAAAAGAAAGAAACAGAGAGATGAAAGAAAGGAAGGAAGGAAGGAAAGCAGAGAGAAGAAGAAAGAAAAGACAAGAAAAGGAAAGAAGAAAGAAAGAAAGAAAGAGAAAGAAAGAAAGAGAAAGAAAGAAGAAAGAAAGAAAGAAAGAAAGAAAGAAAGAAAGAAAGAAAGAAAGAAAGAAAGAAGAAAGAAAGAAAGAAGAAAGAAAAAAGAAAAAGAAAGAAGAAAAAGTTGATCAGTCTTAGGAATCATTGGAATAACATTTTCCGTATTTTTTGGAAAAATCTGTAATTCAATATTCTTGACTAGTGCTTTTATACTGATCCATTTGTGGTTTTTGCCAATTCATCATAATCTATGTTCACTATTGTTTATGAATCTGTGTACAGAGATTGCTATGCATTCCTTATTTATCAAAACTACTAAAAATTATAGCTATTTTACTCTCAGTATGTGTACTCCTCACTTGCTAGAAAAATAACTCCTATGTTTCAAGGTCTTCAGAATTAAATATGTGATAATATATGATATTATGAATATCTTGATGATACCCTTGGCCAGCATACATCAGACTTATTCCCTAACTTCCTTCCAGGCAAATGTGGCTTGCTGTCAATTACACATGTTATAATTTTATGTTTCATTGGTTTATCCACCCCAGCTCTAACTTTGCTCAATATACCTTTTTACCATCAAGTTCTATCTTCATTCTTCAGGATCATCTTGCTGGCTCTGTCTCATCTCTTTAGGCTTCTTGGGAATTCTGTGGCAGTTTTCTGCTCTCTCTCCCTAGCCTGTGTGCATTTCTCCTTTCTCAGTTTTCATCCCTGGTGTGTTATCAAACCCAGTGACAACAGAAATCATGATTTCTCTCCATGATCATTTTTCTTTTCCTTTACCTTAACCCTGAATAAATGGCTTTATCATTTTCTAAGGGTTCATGAACTAATACATCAATCAATCATCAAATATTTATTAAATTTTATTATGAGCTCAGTGCTTTGCTGGAACTTTACAAGTATATAATAATATTTCATCTTACACCTTCTATTTACTTTTATATCTCTGGAAGCCATTTGTTATTTTTGTATGATATGATAAGTGCCTACATTTTATAGATTGAGTTCTAAAATATAGTGTATAGACTTTACCCTCAGCTCTATGCTTTATAGCTTTCTAAATCTTCTTAGTTTTTCTTTCTATGTGTGCACTCATTACCCTTATATCCATTGTCCTTTCTCTTTTGTTTTCTGGCCAGATGCAAGGGATCATGTTCTCTCTTTTCTACCTGAATGAGAACTTTGATCTTGGGACATTGGTCATCTTCCATCTTGAACTTCTAAAACACTTCTCTTCTAACAATGTTGTTTTAGAATTGTATTCCATGCATAATTATACTCTTCTAATTTTTCCTATTGTTCTACTGCTGTCATACTTGAAATGGAATTGCAAGAATTAGGCAGGGAATAAAATGCACATGTATGTATTAGAGAGACAGGGAGACAGAGACAGAGTCAGAAATAGAGGAGAAGAACAAGAGTTTAGGGGACAGGAAACATAATAACAACATGCTGATTTGGTCAGCATTTTTTTTTATCAGAATTTTATTTTATTTTATTTTATTTTATTTTATTTTATTTTATTTTATTTTATTTTATTTTATTTTATTATTTTTTAATTTAATTTAATTTTATTATTTTATTTTTATATCTTCCCAGATTTTTATTTTATATTTTCCCTTTGTTTGCAAAACAGATGAAGATGGAAAAATATATTTCTTCATTTTGCAGTTCCTTTTTTAAATAAATTTATTTTTTATTACTGTTCAATTTGTCAACATATAAATAACACCCAGTGCTCATCCCGTCAAGTGCCCACCTCAGTGCCCGTCATCCAGCCACCCCCAACCCCCGCCCACCTCCCCTTCACCACCTCTAGTAGGTTTCGCAGAGTTAGGAGTCTTTCGTGTTCTGTCTCCCTTTCTGATATTTCCCACTTATTTTTTCTCCTTTCCCCTTTATTCCCTTTCACTATTTTTATATCCCTCAAATGAATGAGACCATATAATGTTTGTCCTTCTCCAATTGACTCATTTCACTCAGCATAATACCCTCTAGTTCCATCCATGGCGAAGCAAATGCCGTTTCTATTGGCTGAGTAATATTCCATTGTATACATAAACCACATCTTCTTTATCCATTCATCTTTCGATGGACACCGAGGCTCCTTCCACAGTTTGGCTATTGTGGACATTGCTGCTATAAACATTGGGGTGCAGGTGTCCCGGCGTTTCATTGCATCTGTATCTTTGGGGTAAATCCCCAGCAGTGCAATTGCTGGGTCTAGCGCAGATCTATTTTTAACTCTTTGAGGAACCTCCACACAGTTTTCCAGAGTGGCTGCACCAGTTCATATTCCCACAAACAGTGCAAGAGGTTTTCTCTTTCTCCACATCCTCTCCAACATTTGTGGTTTCCTGCCTTGTTAATTTTCCCCATTCTCACTGGTGTGAGGTGGTATCCATTGTGGTTTTGACTTGTATTTCCCTGATGGCAGGGATGCAGAGCATTTTCTCATGTGCTTGTTGGCCATGTCTATGTCTTCCTCTGTGAGATTTCTGTTTATGTCTTTTGCCCTTTTCACGATTGGATTGTTTGTTTCTTTGCTGTTGAGTTTAATAAGTTCTTTATAGATCTTGGAAACTAGCCCTTTATCTGATACGTCATTTGCAAATATCTTCTCCCATTCTGTAGGTTGTCTTTGAGTTTTGTTGACTGTATCCTTTGCTGTGCAAAAGCTTCTTATCTTGATGAAGTCCCAATAGTTCATTTTTGCTTTTGTTTCTCTTGCTTAGTGGATGTATCTTGCAAGAAGTTACTGTTGCCAAGTTCAAAAAAGCTGTTGCCTGTGTTCTCCTCTAGGATTTTGATGGAATCTTGTCTCACATTTAGATCTTTCATCCTTTTTGAGTTTATCTTTGTGTATGGTGAAAGAGAGTGGTCTAGTTTCATTCTTCTGCATGTGGATGTCCAATTTTCCCAGCACCATTTATTGAAGAGACTGTCTTTCTTCCAATGGATAGTCTTTCCTCCTTTATCGAATATTAGTTGACCATAAAGTTGAGGGTCCACTTCTGGATTCTCTATTCTGTTCCATTGATCTATGTGTCTGTTTTTGTGCCAGTACCACACTGTCTTGATGACCACAGCTTTGTAGTACAACCTGAAATCCGGCATTGTGATGCCCTCAGCTATAGTTTCCTTTTTTAAAATTCCCCTGGCTCTTTGTGGTCTTTTCTGATTCCACACAAATCTTAAAATAATTTGTTCTAACTCTCTGAAGAAAGTCCATGGTATTTTGATAGGGATTGCATTAAACGTGTATATTGCCCTGGGTAACATTGACATTTCCACAATATTAATCCTTCCAATCCATGAGCATGGAATATTTTTCCATCTCTTTGTGTCTTCCTCAATTTCTTTCAGAAGTGTTCTATAGTTTTGAGGGTATAGATCCTTTACCTCTTTGGTTAGGTTTATTCCTAGGTATTTTATGCTTTTGGGTGCAATTGTAAATGGGATTGACTCCTGAATTTCTCTTTCTTCAATCTCATTATTAGTGTATAGAAATGCCACTGACTTCTGGACATTGACTTTGTACCCTGCCATGCTACCAAATTGCTGTATGAGTTCTAGCAATCTTGGGGTGGAGTTCTTTTGGGTTTTCTACATACAGAATCATGCCATTAGTGAAGAGGGAGAGTTGGACTTCTTCTTTGCCAATTTGAATGCCTTTTATTTCTTTTTGTTGTCTGATTGCTGAGGCTAGGACTTCTAGGACTATGTTGAGCAGCAGTACTGAGAGTGGACATCCCTGTATGGTTCTGATCTTAGGGGAAAGGCTCCCAGTGCTTCCCCATTGAGAATGTATTTGCTGTGGGCTTTTCGTAGATGGCATGTAAGATGTTGAGGAATGTTCCCTCTATCCCTACACTCTGAAGAGTTTTGATCAGGAATGGATGCTGTATTTTGTCAAATGCTTTCTCTGCATCTATTGAAAGGATCATATGGTTCTTGTTTTTTCTCTTGCTGATATGATGAATCATATTGATTGTTTACGAGTGTTGAACCAGCCTTGCATCCCGGGGATAAATCCTACTTGGTCGTGGTGAATAATCTTCTTAATGTACTATTGTATCCTATGGGCTAGTATCTTGTTGAGAATTTTTGCATCCATGTTCATCAGGGATATTGGTCTATAATTCTCCTTTTTGGTGGGGTCTTTTTCTGGTTTTGGAATTAAGGTGATGCTGGCCTCATAGAAAGAGTTTGGAAGTACTCCATCTCTTTCTGTCTTTCCAAACAGCTTTAGTAGAATAAGTATGGTTTCTTCTTTAAACATTTCATAGAATTCCCCAGGGAAGCCATCTGGCCCTGGACTTTTGTGTCTTGGGAGGTTTTTGATGCCTGCTTCAGTTTCCTCCCTGGTTATTGGCCTGTTCAGGTTTTCTATTTCTTCCAGCTCCAGTTTTGGTATAGTTTGTGGTTCTCTGGAAATGCATCAATTTCTTCTAGATTGCCTAATTAATTGGTGTTCATAACATGTTTTTAAAAAGGTTTGCATTTCCTTGGTGCTGGTAGTGATCTCTCCCTTCTCATTCATGATTTTATTAATTAGAGTCTTCTCTCTCGTCTTTAATAAGGCTGGCTAATGGTTTATCTATATATTAATTCTTTCAAAGAACCAACTCCCGGTTTTGTTGATCTGTTCCACAGTTCTTCTGGTCTCGATTTCGTTGAGTTCTGCTCGAATATTAACTCTCTTATTCTGCTGGGTGTAGGATCTATTTGCTGTTTTGTCTGTAGCTCCTTTAGGTGTAAGGTTAGCTTTTGTATTTGAGTTCTTTCCAGTTTTTGGAAGAATGCTTGTCTTGTGATGTATTTCCCCCTCAGGACTGCTTTTGCCGCATCTCAAGGTTTTGAACGGTTGTATCTTCATTCTCATTAGTTTCCATGAGTCTTTTTAATTCTTCCTTAATTTCCTGGTTGACCCTTTCATCTTTTAGCAGGATGGTCCTTAACCTCCACGTGTTTGAGGTCCTTCCAAACCTCTGGTTGTGATTTAGTTCTAATTTCAAGACATTATGGTCTGAGAATATGCAGGGGACGATCCCCTTTTGGGGATCAGTTTGGTATCGGTTCAGACCTGATTTGTGACCCAGTATGTGGTCCATTCTGGAGAAAGTTCCATGTGCACTTGAGAAGAATGTGTATTCAGTTGCAGTTGGACGTAAAGTTCTATAGATATCTGTGAAATCCATCTGGTCCTGTGTATCATTTAAAGCTCTTGTTTATTTGGAGATGTTGTGCTTAGAAGACATATCACATGTAGAAAGTGCTAGATTGAAGTCACCAAGTATAAGTGTATTATTATCTAAGTATGTCTTAAGTTTGGTTATTAATTGATTGATATATTTGGCAGCTCCCATATTCAGGGCGTATATATTGATGATTGTTAAGTCCTCTTGTTGGATAGATCCTTTAAGTATGATATAGTGTCCCTCTTCATCTCTCACTACAGTCTTCGGGATAAATTTTAGTTTATCTGATATAAGGATGGCTACCCCTGCTTTCTTTTGAGGACCATTCAAATGGTAAATGGTTCTCCAACCTTTTATTTTCAGGCTGTAGGTGTCCTTCTGTCTAAAATGAGTCTCTTGTAGACAGCAAATAGATGGGTCCTGCTTTTTTATCCAGTCTGAAACCCTGCGCCTTTTGATGGGGTCATTAAGCCCATTCACATTCAGAGATACTATTGAAAGATATGAGTTTAGTATTATCATGATACCTATTCAGTCCCTGTTTTTGTGGATTGTTTCATTGGACTTCCTCTTAAAGAGGAATTTTAAGAGTCCCCCTTAAAATTTCTTGCAGAGCTGGTTTGGTGGTCACATATTTTTTCAGTTCCTGCCTGTCTTGGAAGCTCTTTATCTCTCCTTCTATTCTGAATGAGAGCCTTGCTGGATAAAGTATTCTTGGCTGCATGTTCTTCCCATTTAGGACCCTGAATATATCCTTCCAGCCCTTTCTGGCCTGACATGTCTCTGTGGAGAGGTCTGTTGTTAATCTGATATTTCTCCCCATAGAAGTTAGGGATCTCTTGTCTCTTGCTGCTTTAAGCATCTTCTCTTTATCTTTGAAATTTGCAAGCTTCACTATTAAATGTTGAGGTGTTAAATGGTTTTTATTGATTTTAGGGGGGTATCTCTCTATTTCCTGGATCTGAATGCCTGTTTCCCTTCCCAGATTAGGAAAGTTTTCAGCTATGATTTGTTCAAATACATATTCTGGACCTCTGTCCCTTTCGGCGCCCTCAGGAATCCCAATTAAACATGGATTTTTCTTCATCAGGCTGTCACTTATTTCCCTTAATCTATCCTCTTGATCTCTTAATTGTTTGTCTCTTTTTTCCTCAGTTTCCCTCTTTGCCATCAACTTGTCTTCTATGTCACTCACTCGTTCTTCCACCTCGTTAACCCTCGTCGTTAGGATTTTATTTCATTTAGTTGATTTTTAATTTCTGCTTTATTGGATCTAAATTCTGCAGTCATGAAGTCTCTTGAGTCCTTTATGCTTTTTTTCTAGAGCCACTAGTAGCTTTGTAATAGTGCTTCTGAATTGGCTTTCTGACATTGAATTGTAATCCAAATTTTGTTAACTCTGTGGGAGAGAGGACTGTTTCTGATTCTTTCTTTTGAGGTTTTCCTTCTAGTCATTTTGCTCAGTGCTGAGTGGCCAAAAATAAGTTGTATTGGGAAAAGGAGAGAAAGAGAGAAGAGAAAGAAGACAAGAAAACGCAAAAAAGAAAAAAGAAAAAAAAAAGAAGGAAAAAAAGAGAAAAGAAAAAAGAGAAGAAAAGAAAAAAAGGGGGGGTGGAGAAGCAAACAGAAATGAAAAAACAAAAAACAAGGGGGAGTATCCTCTGATTCTGTATACTGTAAGTCCCTTGACTTCCCCTGGAACTTTCCAGTGCTGCTTGGTCAATAATTTGTTTTTCCTCTGTCGGTCTAGCTGGTCTTCTGGGGGAGGGGCCTGCTGTGCTGACTTTTGGGTGTCAGCACTTGGGGGAGCTGCTCAGCCCCCTGCCTGGTGCAGGGCTAAGTGAAAGATGTTTAAGCTGTTTATCTGGTGAGACCACCGTGAGGCTCAGTGGGGGTTGTTTACCGGGTGAGGCCCCAGGAGGAACAACAGTGGTGGCGGCCAGCTCTGGAAACCTGGAGTCAGCTCCTGCAGTAGCTACAGAACTCTCCGTCTGCAGGGCCTGGAGGCTCTGGGGCTGGCCGCTGATCTGCTCAGCTCAGGGCAGGAGCGTCCTTGCGGTCCTGGGCTCTCCTGGCCTCTGCCTGTCCCGGGGGGAGGCCGGATCGTGGGCTGTGTCCCCTGCGCCCTGTGCTCCGGAGCCTGCGCTGTTGGAATCGCGCTCCCGGTGGCGTAGCCACCTCTCTGCGGAGCCGCCGCCCGAGCCCCTCCGAGCTGCTCCGGGGTCCCGCCGTGCGCGCTGCAGCCCTTAGGGAGCTCGGCGCACTCTCCTGGGGGCGCAGTTCCTCTGTTAGTGTCCCAGGGAGTCTGAGGGCATCCCTGCCCTCCTGGGTCCTGCTCTAACTCCCTGCGAGCGCCTTTCTGTCCGGGAAGATTGGTGCAGCTCCTGCTTCTCCGGGAAGGGGCTTTCCTGTCCTGGGGACACTCGCCCCGGCCTTAGCCCGGCTCCTCGCGGGGCCCCTCCCCCTTGGATGCCTTTTGTGTCTTTCTTTTTCCCCCGTCTTCCTACCTGATAGAAGCCGAACTCTTCTCACTGTAGCATTCCAGCTGGTCTCTCTTTAAATCTCAGGCTGAATTCGTAGATTTTCAGGATTATTTGAAGGTTATCTAGGTAATTTGGTGGGGATAGGTGACTTGGGGACCCTTCTCTCCCCCGCCCTCTGATTTGGTCAGTATTAACTGTTCCTTTTACACTCAAGATATGTGTAACTGTATTTTCGTCAATATTTTTGCATTTATGCATTAGGTAATTCAACAATTATTTATTAAGACCATGTTATATGTTAGGAATTTTATGGAATGCCCTAGGATGAACATATAAATCCTAACACTATGTAGTAATAGGGACCAACTTCATCCATGTGAAAAAGAAGTTTTCAATAAGCTATCCAGCCATGAAAGATTTGAAGGAAACTTAAATGCATATTACTAAGAGAAGGAAGTCAATCTGAAAAGTCTTCACACTGCATGATTACAACTATATAGCATTCTGGTAAAGGCACAACTGTGGACACAGTGAAAAGACTAGTGATTGCCTGAAGTTGAGGGTGAAGAGAGAGATGAGTAGGTGGAGCACTGAAGATCTTTAGAGCGGTGAAACTACTGTGTATGATACTTTGAGGACAGACACATGTCATTTTAACATTTGTCCAAACCCATAGAATATACAAGACCAAAAGTTAACACTAATATAAACTATGGACTTTGGGAGATTATGATGTGTCAGTGTAGGTTCATGAGTTATAACAAAGGTACCACTATGGTGGGGGATGTTGATAGTGGAGGAGGCTGTGCATGTATATATGGGATCAGGGGATATATATGGGAAATCTCTTATGTTCCCTTCACTTTTGCTATGAACTTAAAGCTTCTCTAAAAATAAGATTCTAAAATAAATAAATAAATAAAAATAAAAATAAAAAATAAAAATAAAATAAAAATAAGATTCTTCATAATAAAAATTTCCAAAGGAATATTTTAAACCTTTATATATATATATCATAAAATTTACCATTATAACCATTTTAGTGTAAAAATCAGAAGCACTAACTACATTTCCAATATATGCACACATCACTATTATATATTTCCAAAATTGTTCACCATCTTGAACATTTCTGTACATATAAGAAATTTCTTTTTCTCTCTTTTTTTAATAATTTATTTTTTAAGTAATTTCTATACCCAACATGGGTCTCAAACCCACAACTCTGAGAACAAGAGTCAGATGCTCCATTTACTGAGCCAATCAGGCACCCTCCACATTAATCAATTTCTTTTCTTTTTTTTAAACTAATAATCTATTTTCTTCATACAATATTCACCTGATTTCTTATAGTTCTTTATGTATTCTATTGGCTCTTTCAGTATATTTAAGACAGCTAGTTAAAAAACTTGACTGTTTCTGATATCTGGGCTTCCTCAGAGGCAGTTTCTGTTCATTTGTTTAAGTAATATATAGGAACAATTTGATTTATTCCTTTGAATGGTGCATATTTTCTTGTTTGTCTTCCTCATGACTATTTTGTTAAAAACTGGACTTTTGAATATTATAATGTGCTAACTCTGTAAGTCAGATTTTTCCTCCTTCCTTTGGTTTTGCTGTATTTTTTATCCTTTACAATCATGATAGTCCATTTGTTCAGTGACTTTTCCAAACTATTTTTCAAAGACCATGTTCCTTGTCATGTGTGATCTCTGAAGTCTGTTTTTTTAGATTGCTTTGACAAAGATTTCCTTAAACGCTTTTTAGTGAGGGAGAGGGAGGGAAAAAGAGAGAGAGAAACTAAAAAAGCACATACACAAGAAAATTAAAAACCTATTTCACAATCTTTTCAGAGAATCTGTCCTCGGACCCTCCTTCAACACTTAGGAGATTGCAGAGCATAGGATCAATCTAATCTGAAAGCTTAGGGTCTTCTCAGGGCTTCTCTGAGCATGTGCATGGCTTTCTAAATTCTCTTGTACACAGGAGTGCATTTTCAATGCTCAATTTACCAGAGAAGCTTCCCCAGCTGCTCCTCAGGACTTTAAGTGGTTATTTTAGGTCTCAATCATAATCTTTTGCTCTAAGCATCTGTGGATTGTCAGTCTGCCTTCAACGTTTTTGAGCAATGCCCCTAGCTTCTCCAGCCTCAGTGAATTCCAGGTTTAGTGATACAGAGATGAGCATCTTGTGTCCATCCTTTAGGTAGTCCCTAGATAGATTAGAACAGATGTGTACAATGATTTACTAATAAGATCTTTTCTGCTGTTTCCAGAACCAAGGACCAGGGTGCTACATACACTGGGAACATGGGCACCTTTTTCATGACTGCCACCTAGCCAAGAATGAGAGCAGGGCAAAGGCAAGCAAAAATGTCACTAAACTGACCTACCATTTTAAGTTATCTTTTTCTTGGTTGCTGCAAACCACTGACAGTTTTTCTAGAATTCTGAAAAAGTTAGTTCTGACCATTTTTTTTCTTTCTTTCTCTCCTTTCTTCCTCTTTCTTTCTTTCTTTCTTTCTTTCTTTCTCTTTCTTTTCTTTTCTTTCTTTCTTCTTTCTTTCTCTTTCTTTCATGTTTTGTGGATACAGAAGCTTGGAGCTACCTACTTTGCCAATTTGCTGACATCATTTCTCTATATTTTGGATTACATGCAGTTTCTGTATTTAAAAAATCCATTGATGTTAGCAGAGCAAATTTGCCATAGAGAAAGGATTTATTAAGAATGTATTTTGTGATTACAAAAACTTTAAAGGGATTTTTATATGTGAAGGGAAGTCAAGTAAATCAAAATAAACTGTAATGTGATGAAACCCAAGAGAGCAACCCTGTGTTGCCCTATTTATCCTGGTGGGTATAGCAGAGAAAGAAGCAGAAGAAACTGAAATAGCTCCTGGAACTGCAATGTCTCATGAAGGGATGCAGATAGCTA
Organism: Canis lupus baileyi; assembly: GCF_048164855.1. NCBI lineage: Eukaryota > Metazoa > Chordata > Mammalia > Carnivora > Canidae > Canis > Canis lupus. Next base: position 38,736,719 of record NC_132848.1, read on the forward strand.
TGACAAAAACAAACAAATTCTGTATTACTCATCATAGCTACCATCATCATATTCTTAAAATGTGCCATCACCTATCCTATAAAGCCCTGTGTTAAGTGCTGGCAATATAGAGCTGAAAATGACAAATTCCAACTCTTGAATTGTTTCAGTCTATATTAGAAAACAATGAATGTATCAGGAATGCCCACTACTGATTGTACATTAGAGTCATCTGTCATATTTTTAACAACACTAAAATACAGACACTATGCCTAGAAAATTAGATTGTGTTGATTTGAATGTTAAGGTGGGCAAAAGTGTTGTGACAAGTAGGCCCCCAAATTTTGTGGTTTAATAAAATAAAGTATTTCTTCCTCATATAACAGTCCAAAGTTCTAGATCATCTCCTGGGTCTCTACATAGAAACTCATGGAAACAAGTTCCTTCTCTCATGTGGCTACACCACCTCCTAGAACAGTGATGTCCAAGAGAATTTTCCACAGTGGTGGGAATATTCTACATTCATGCTCTCCAATATGATAGTCACTTGCCTATCCACTTTGGTGCTTGAAGTATGGCTAGTGTGACTGAGGAACCAAATTTTAAATTTGATTTAAATTTAGCTTACTTAAATTCAGATGGCTACATGTAGCTAGTAGATACTTTTTTGAAAAGCATGGACCTAAGCCCCTTTAATTACCTGCATGGTTAAAGCTAGATTTCCATGTCCAGCTTCTGTTTAGCCAAAGAAAAATTGCTGTGAGGAGACATAATGCATGAGCGGACCGAGGTAACACATACCACATCTGCTCATATTCTAGTAAATAACTGTACTTACCTCATTGTAAAGAAGGCTGAGAAGTATAATCTTTGGTTGTTCAGCAATATCCTGACTATACTACTATGGAGAAGAGCAGGACAGATCTTGGTGTGCAACTAGTAGGTTCTGTTAAAACTGCTATAAGTTCAATGATTCCATATATTTTTTAAAGCTTCCAAAATGAGTATAATGTTCAGTCATAATTGGCAACCAATGGTCCACATAAAAGTATCTAAAGATATCTTTTCTTTAGCTGAATTCTTTCTATTAGACACATCCATATGGAGAGGCTAAGAAACATACTTAAGTTTTCATATCGACTGTATAGTTTATAAATGTTGCACATGTTATATAACACATAACTCATGTTGTCAAATCAAACTCACATAAATCAAAGCTCTTACCCACTAATAATGTTCAGAATTTAGGTAAATATAAAGCAAAGATGAAATATGGAGAGTCTGAGATTCCTAGAGCATCTCTTACTACTGTTTTTGTTTATCTTGTTTTTTGCAGAATTATACCATGTTCTGGCTAGGATTAACACATATGATCTCTAAGAGGTGTGTGCTTTCGTATCACTTACACATAAGAGATGTTTAAGTTATGAAATACTTTTAGATAGCTGTATAGTTACAGTTAACTTTAGATATATTCAGAGTTACATTTTCTAGGGAGCTATGTTTCATAAATGCATACAGTTCATTACTATTAGCTACTGTACATAACGAAGTGCATCCTCATGCACATCCCATAGATAAGGACTCTCCTACTAGTGAAAACTGTTAATTAGTCATTAGCTTTATCCTAGATATGACAAATTCACCCCCACTCCAAAAAAAGGAAAGAATGAGTCAGTGACATTTAGTTCTTTTATGCATCTAAAGGTTTTGCATGCTCTAATTCTGCAATTCATTCAAAACATGGATTGAACCCTTCCCACATGCCAGATGTAGTGTTTAAGGCATCTGATAGCTTGAATTCAAAGCCCAGGGACTCCACGCTAGGTATAAGGGTTTGGACAAAGTCAATATCTCTAAGCCTTAGTTTATTACTTGTTATATTGAGATGATGACACCTACCTCATAAGGTGGTCGTAAGGAATTGCACTAATATAAGCCACATAATGAACTTCTAGCAACTATCCAATGAGTTTTAGTGATTCTTTACCATTGTTATTGTTAGTGATTGTAATTCCTCAAAGATGGACAGCTTGTTCTCCTATTTCTCTATTAGACGTTAATATATCTGAAGAAAAGAAATAATATATTGTGTAGATATTGTATTATGTGAAAATTCCTTCACATATTTTGACCTCTCTACCCTTTTTTACTTTATTTATGCCCCAATTAATTAAAAAAAAAACCCACATGAATCTAGTCTTATCTAAATATTGAGAAGACAAAACTCCCAAACTCTAAGTTCTGGGAATGTCTATAACTAAGATATGAATTTTTCTGTAAGCGACACATGGTCATAACTGGGGAGATTGACATTATATGATAATCATGCTATAGAATGGTAATGCTATATTTAAGATGTGTGCAAAGGAGTGTGGGTGGATATGGCTGAGAAGAAAGAATTGCTTTTCTGAATTGCATCATTTCACACAGGAAATGCCATTTGTGTAGAATCCAGATTGCTGAATACTCTTGCCAGGCGGAGAAATGGGAAAGACCTTTGAATTCCTATAATGCTCAGCAGAGTAACATGCCCTGCTTATAGTAGGTGTTAAAATTGCCTCTTGATAATTAGGGAAGGGATTGCAACATTTCATATATAACAAGCTCTTTAACAATCTAGGTTGTTACATGTGATTCCTAGTCAAACTCCCAGGGAGGGAAAAAAAAAAAAACAAAACAAAACTCTGTTGACACTATCAAAGCTCTATTTTGGCACTTTTTTTTTTAATGGCTTTCTCCTTTATTAAACATTAAAGCACAAATGGATGGTCCCTGTGGGGAGGACTACAGGGCCCCAGAGCAGGAGGAGGGAACATGCAGGGAGGGTCACACAGCAGAGACCCATCTTCACAGAAAGAGCCCAATATTGATTGCCAGGGAGGAGCAGAGCACGGTCAGCTCAAATTTGGTGATGACATCAGGATGAAGGACCCCAAGCTTCCCAATGCTCTGACCCCTGGCTAAGATCTCCGTGCATCTCCCGTGGAAGAAAGCAGAGCCTTCTGATTCTTTGATCACATATCAGCCCTTCTTTTCACCAGGAGGTACATTAAGCAACTGCATGATTCTGTCCAGTAGCCCATGGATTATCTCAACCCAGGATTCTTGTAATAAACAGCGCAGAGATGCCTGTAGTTTCTTCCACCTACATCTCTGCTAGAATCTTGAACTAGATGTCAGAGATGTCAAACAGTTTCAGAGGAAGGGGCATCTTCCGATTTGCAGGCATGGTCTTTAGGAGGCCAGGAAGAAGGGTAGTGCATGCCACCTGAACTTCAGCCATTTTAGGATTACTAGCGTGGACTGCCTTTGTTGCAGAAATGTCCAAACCAAGTTTATCAGCAATATCTTCTTGGGAGCACAGAGCAAAGGTCAGCGCTTCCATGAATCCAGCAACTCCTGTCTTTGGAGTTCTGTGAGTTTATTAAGAAGAAATTGGTTAGCTACGGTGTAGGTTTTTGGGAGAGTCATCTGAATGTTGTTATAACCATAAGCAATAGCTGCATCTTCTACGATATCACAGGCATGGATAATGTCAGCTCTGGCTGGAGGGATTTCAATCTCAATCTGATTCCCATTGCCTATCACTTTTGACTTTACATCCTGGTTAGAAGGTTGGCAATATTTTCTGGAATTTCTCTGATTCCAACTTTTTTGTTAATTAGATCAGCTTTCACTATTTCCTTTTAGTAAGCCAGTTCTGGAAAGGTATAGGATTTTCCATTAGGAAAAACTACTTCAGCTGCTTCAATCATAAACTGATTCTCACAATATTCACTGAACATGGTGACAATAACATCAAGGACTATTTTTGCCTTAGTGAAGTCAGTTCCTGTGCATTCAGTAAATACATTTCTAGTATTTACGGTTATTTTGGAATGATTTCCATTGATGATTGGAGGCATTGAAAGGACAACACCATTGCTATTCATAGATAACTGGGTATAGGGGTTTCTTTTCAGTGATACGTAAATAATGTTTAAGGTGGTTGTCAGTCTTGTATATGTTCATCATTTCACAAGCTGTATACTCCTTGGTCTTATTTAGAGGCTTGAGTTTGATATCTGAAGGTCGCTTTGCAGTATGTGTAAAAGGGCCTGACAAAGTGTCCATATCATGGGTACCAATAGCAACCAAGGCTCTTTTCCTGCAAATATTCTGATGTAATTTCTCCTGAAGTTCAATGAAGCTGTCGTATCGATCTTTAGTGAACTTTATATTTCGGAGAACTGCTGCCACAGCATAAGGACGTATTTTAGCTGTCTCTTCTGTGATTATCAATTTCTGGATTTCTCCATTAGGTGTTACCCGTTTGTGCACTGGAGCCTTTATCCTTTCTTTGAAGACTTGAAGTCCTCGAACCAATCCTTCCGAACATAGGAGATCATATCTATTAGCAGGGACATCAATTTTGTAAAGAACAACATCAGAGCCTCCCTCTGCCTTTTCATTACCTTGTTCTTTACTTATGATTTCTTTCTCAGAAGTAATTTCATCAAGTTCCAGACCAAATTCAAAACATAGTTCATCAAATTCTTCCTTGGTGTAGTTCCGGCCCAGGGCTTGGAAGAGCAGATCCCGCTTCACGCTGACAGTCGGCATGGTGAGTCAGGCCCCAGGGCCTATCTTGGCACTTTTGAATATCCCTTCTATTTCCCAATGTGTCTGCCTCAGTGTGGATGCCGAAAGCATGTCACCTCTCAGCTCAATGAATACACTGCTAGCTAGAGCAGAAGACACCTAGTTTACACCTCCAGACTAGCAACAATGAATAACAAATGGTAAGCAGAGTTCGGGCATCAAATAGAATGATATTAAAGGTTCTGACTTAGACTACTTATTTTTCACGAGCCAAATAACTCAATAGAGCTGAGTGATGGTTTTTACAAGCCCGTCAAAGTGACAGCTTAGTTAGGGTGTGCTGCAGAAAACAACTCAATAAAACTATGTAAACTGATTGTTTACACAACTTGAGCGTTTTTCTTTTCATTTTCCCTCCCTACTAAAACAAAACCCAAGAAAGGGCATTAGCAATTTTTATTTTCTAAGAGCATCTCTTCTTGGCAAAGTACAAATTGGACCTCCACCTCCTAGTTTTTGTCGTATTGAGGGTCCTGTGTTGTTATCTATTAAGATTTTGTTTTCCTACTCCAGGGATTTAATGTGTCATCTCAACCACCATCTTAGCAGTTTTCTATTATGCATCAACACATGCAAATGCACACACACACACAGAGCTTATGTATATTATATGTTTTATACATACACATATACAGTATATGTAATATATAATTACTCTATCTGTATTTTTATAAGACATTCTTATACCTCAGCCTTTGGCTAATAAATAGCTTATTCATTTCTCCTTAAGAACTATCCAAAGTTGAATTCTTATTTGGCTTTATAAATGAAATCACCTGACTGCTACTTATGATAAATTCCATCAAGGTTAATGTGAGAATCTGAGAATTTCTTCCCAATAGACTCACAAGTAGTTTGGGTGCTAATGCTGCTTTTCCCCTGACTTTACTACTCACCTCCCATCAAGATCATCGGCTCAGGAATCAGACTGCCTGAGTTCAATTCCTGACTCTCTCACTTACCAGCTTTAGGACTTATAGGCAATTTTCTTAGCCATTTTATGTCTATTTTCTATAAAATAGAGACAACCATTATAGAGTTTTGTAGGGATTAAAATGAATTATTGAGTATATAATATGTAACATAGACCCTGGTGCTTAGTAAGCACTCAATTAATGTTTGTTGCTTGGTTACTCTTATCATTAGGCTTCTAAGTTCTCTACCATAATTTAGGGAAGTGGGTATAGAATATCATAATCCAATAAGTCCACTACTTATGGTATTGTTTTCAAAGCCAGTAAACAAATGGTCAATTATAAGGTTTTTTTTTTTTTTTTTTTTTGCTTTTTAGCATCAAATTGAACTTTTTAATTTCTGTAACAGTTTCCTCCAGAAGGGTGAAGTTGGGGTTTCTTATTAACTTAAGGGGAACTGATGTTGATGTTTTTGCCCAAAGAATCCTCCATATGGTATGGCTCGACAAAGAAATAACATGATTCAATCCCATTCAGAAAAACTTACCCCCAAACATGTATTACACTGTAACGGTTATAAAAGAAATTTGAACTGGTAATGAGTATCATAAAACTAATTATGAAAGATTGTCATCATCCCAAACAATATTTAAACTTCTCACTGTGGTACAAGTTAAAACTATGATATCTGCCCTCTGGAAGATTGCACCTAAATGAAAAATTTTTGTGGATCTATAAACTGAAAGACTGTCTCTTAAAATAATGCTACCTCCTCTTCCTGAAAAAAAGAATACCATTTACAGTCAATTAGTTTCCTTGGGTCACAATAAGCAGATCAAAAACAAGGTTTACAAGTAGATGTCATTCATTCCTCAAAGATTCTACTGTATTTTCAGTGAATAAAGCTGAAAATCCAACTTCTAAAACAACAGTTTGGTTGTCATCTGATGTAGATATACTACCACAAAATTTGGATAGGTTCTTACTTTCTGTGGCCAGATAATTTCATAGCTATTGATGTATCATTATCTAATTTCCCAATGAAGTGGCAGATTATGAATATGAATTTTATGTGGTTGCTTAATTAACAGTTTGGGGAATTTTTTTTTTTTTTTTGTATTTTTTTTTTTTTATTATTGGTGTTCAATTTACTAACATACAGAATAACACCCAGTGCCCGTCACCCATTCACTCCCACCCCCCGCCCTCCTCCCCTTCTACCACCCCTAGTTCGTTTCCCAGAGTTAGCAGTCTTTACGTTCTGTCTCCCTTTCTGATATTTCCCACACATTTCTTCTCCCTTCCCTTATTTTCCCTTTCACTATTATTTATATTCCCCAAATGAATGAGAACATATAATGTTTGTCCTTCTCCGACTGACTTACTTCACTCAGCATAATACCCTCCAGTTCCATCCACGTTGAAGCAAATGGTGGGTATTTGTCATTTCTACTCCATCAAAATCCTAGAGAAGAACACAGGCAACACCCTTTTTGAACTCGGCCATAGTAACTTCTTGCAAGATACATCCATGAAGGCAAAAGAAACAAAAGCAAAAATGAACTATTGGGACTTCATCAAGATAAGAAGCTTTTGCACAGCAAAGGATACAGTCAACAAAACTCAAAGACAACCTACAGAATGGGAGAAGATATTTGCAAATGACGTATCAGATAAAGGGCTAGTTTCCAAGATCTATAAAGAACTTATTAAACTCAACACCAAAGAAACAAACAATCCAATCATGAAATGGGCAAAAGACATGAACAGAAATCTCACAGAGGAAGACATAGACATGGCCAACATGCATATGAGAAAATGCTCTGCATCACTTGCCATCAGGGAAATACAAATCAAAACTACAATGAGATACCACCTCACACCAGTGAGAATGGGGAAAATTAACAAGGCAGGAAACAACAAATGTTGGAGAGGATGCGGAGAAAAGGGAACCCTCTTACACTGTTGGTGGGAATGTGAACTGGTGCAGCCACTCTGGAAAACTGTGTGGAGGTTCCTCAAACAGTTAAAAATATACCTGCCCTACGACCCAGCAATTGCACTGTTGGGGATTTACCCCAAAGATACAAATGCAATGAAACGCCGGGACACCTGCACCCCGATGTTTCTGGCAGCAATGGCCACTATAGCCAAACTGTGGAAGGAGCCTCGGTGTCCAACGAAAGATGAATGGATAAAGAAGATGTGGTTTATGTATACAATGGAATATTACTCAGTCAATTATAAGCTTTTAAACTTGTATCATTAAAGTCCTGTGTGATGGTTAATTTTGTGTGTCAAGTTGGTATGGCTATGGTGTCAAGTTTGGTCAAACATCAGTATAGATGTTCCGTGAAGACATTTTTTTGGATATGATTAATGTCTAAATCAATAGCCTTTGAGTGAAACAGACTACCCTCCATAATGTGAGTGTGCCTCATTTAATCAGTTCAGGGCCTTAAGCAAAGAATGAGATTTCCCAAAGAAGAAACAATTCTGTCTCCAGACTGCAACCCTGCCTGTTTCCAGTATGGTTGACCTGTCCTGTGCACTTCACTATTAAGATTGCAATATCAACTCTTACCTTAATTTACAGCCTGGTAACTAGCCCTACAGATTTCAGACTTACCAGTTCCAATAATCATCTGATCTAATTCCTTAAAATAAATCTCTTTAAAAAAAGAAAGTAAAATGAAATCTTTGTTGTTTTTCTAAAGAACCCTGACTAATACAGATTTTACTGAGAAATAGTCTAGAAGTAAAGAATCTTGAGAAAGGGTTCTCTGAATTAGTTCTCATGCTTCTGGAATTAGTTTTTAAAATCTGATTACATTTGATAACACTAATGACTTTATTTCCAGTAGTAAAGAGAACACTGATAGTCTGCAGCATGGTGTGGCAGTAGATATATACAAGGTATCACCACTGGATACTCTTAATTAAATGTTTGCAAGAATCAAGGTTCTGAGTGACCATGCACTTAACATGAAGATTTTGGTCAAACTAACAAGCATGGGACACCTGGGTGGCTCAGCGGTTGAGCATCTACCTTTGGCTCAAGGTGTGATCCTGGGATCCTGGGATCTCAGGATCGAGTCCCACATCAGGCTTCCTGCATGGAGCCTGCTTCTCTCTCTGCCTATGTCTCTGCCCTCCTCTCTCTGTCTCTCTGTGTCTCTCATGAATGGATAAATAAAATCTTTTAAAATAAATAAATAAATAAATAAATACAAACTAACAAGCATAATGAGATTGACCAGTTGCTCCTGATTTAACTGAAGAAAATAAGAAAGAAAGGGATTATTTCAGGGATTCAAATTCCCAGCCTAAAAGCTTCATAAATGATTTGAAAGTTTCATGTCTGTTGGAAAGAAACCTTTGCATCCTGTCATCACCGAGCTGAAATCAGACCTAGAGTCTCATCCTACAAGTGACTCACTAAAAAAACAGGTTGAATTTTCAACTTATCAAGGCATCTGTGATTAAAGTGAGGGCATTGATTGGGGTGAAATAGAATCCTGATAATTGGAATGAGGATATTTAGGAAGATCCTGATGAAACTGAGGAGTCTGCTAAATTTTGTGGAATCATTTTTGCTGGTAGAAACAGCCCTTCCACTCCTGTTTGAGTAGGTTAATACTGCTTTGCCTGAGGAATATGTAATAGTCTGACCTTATGTAGCTTCTTTGCAAAACACTGCTGATTCTTCTCAGGACCCACTCCACCACCCCTCTTTGCTTCTAGACCTATAAGTTGGCTGAAGTCGCAAAAGGCTCTGAAAGGTGAGGTATAAGGTGTGATCCATGAGGAGGTGCACCACATTCTAAAAGAACCACATTATTTTTCCAATTGATGTAGACAAATATCCAAGGAACACGAGTAAGAATGGATATTAAGAGTATAGGATAATGGTGGAAGAAACATACAGTTAGACAGGCCACATTTATTGATATGGGCCTATAAGCAAAGATTCTAGATTTAATGTTGCAGGTTGGTAGATTAGAAAGAGCTCTAACAGTTTGTTTGTTTAGTTGGCTGAAATATGGACCAAAAGATGGCCTATGCTAAATTAAGTTGAAATGACAAACTTATCTTAATATACTGTACCAGAAGATAGCCAAAGGCTTGGGAAGGTTGAAATGTTAAAGAGAATTTATCATGTAAGACCTGTTCACTCACCCTGATAGAATTCAAAGAACCTAACTTTCACCACAACTATGAGAAATACATTTGTGAGGTGGACATTCTGTACTCTTACAGGGCTCTGTGACTCTTCTCTGAGCCCACTGGTTGTGTTTTTCTGGAGATTCTTGACTGATATAGTGTATGATTAAATTTTAGACCAAATTGCAAAGAACTCATAGACAAAACATCGAAAAACAAAGATTTGGGTTTAGACTCCAGCTTTGGCATTTGTTTGTGTAACCTTCTGTCAGTCTTCCTCACCAAGTCTCAGTGTTTTCATCTACTTATTGGAGATACCTGACTAGTGATATTGTGTGGATTAGATGGAAAGGATATGCTATGTAACCTAAGAAATGCTCTTAATTGATGCAGTTAAACTCAGAAAAATTACCTGTTTTACTTTACTCGAGTAGTGATATCTAATTCTCATATCATGAGGTTAATTTGGGGCCATTCAAATGGGTTTTGGGGGACACTTTGTGAATTCATAATTTAACAAGACCAAAAATTGTATGTTGTGGATTATTTAAGCGAAGGGAGCATGGTTCATGCCAAATTCCCAATAGAAATATAATGTGATGTGCATTAAAAGTGAAACAGGTAAAATTAATTTAATAGTATATCTTATTTGACCCAATATATCTAAAATATTATCACTTCAAAAGTAATAATATAAAAAAATTAATGAGATATTTTTCAGTTTTTTTCATACAATATCTGGAAAATCCATTGTGCATTTTATATTTACAGCAGATCCCATCTTGGACTAGTCATATTTCAAGTGCTCTATAGTCATATGTAGATAATGGCTAGCTATTGTATTCGATAGCATAAGTCTAGGGTATTCTACAGGGCAAATTCCATTGTCCTTTATTCTGTACCAAGCGCTACCCTCACCTACATTTATGTAGAATAGGCATAAATTTGTTTAAAATTCCATGTAAAATCACTGATGGTTTGTCTTACCATGAGAGGCAACAGGAGATTAGGGGGAATCATATTCAAATATTCCTGTTGTGGGGCACCTGAGTGGCTCAATGGTTGAGTTTCTGCCTTTGGTTCAGGTCATGATCCTGAGGTCCTGGGATCAAGTTCCACACGGGGCTCCCACAGGGAGCCTACTTCTACCTCTACCTATATCTCTGCCTCTCTGTGTATGTTTCTAATGAATAAGTAAGTAAGATCTTTAAAAATATATTCCTGTTGCTTTTGTCACTTCTGAGTTAGAAGAAAAGAAAGGTACATTTTTCTTCCTTTCTTTCTACCTCTACATTACATATTGGATTTATCAACCCTCCATATCACTTTTCTTCTAAATAATTATGTCACTCCTTTTAAAAAATGCTGCAATTACTGTGAAATAGTCGATTAAACTGTAATTTGATTTTGAATTTTAACATGCAGCCTAGAGTATAATTCTTGTATAATGGCCTCCTTTTCTGGTCATATGCTTAAGATCCTTTAAAAAGAACAGCTATGCACTATCTGTGTCATCACACCTAAGTGACTATAATCACCACTGATAGGTGCACTGAAGTTTATTGAGTTGAAAAGCAGTTTTTGCATGTCCCAATTTAGCAAAGAACTGTTTTGGGGAGATATGCAATATTAGAAAAATGTGGGAACTATCAATAAAAGGAAGTTCTCCCCAAAATCTTAATAAATGAAGTTAAGCAGCTGTAAGTGTCCTCATTCTGTTTTTAAGTTTTCTTGAAGAGCTTACGGCCATATCCAAAGAAACTTTAAGCATAGCAAGTATTACTTAGCCTTATTGATATTGTCTGGGGCCAAGGTGGCCAAAGTAGTAAACATGATGTGAAGCTAGAAAGAGGCAAAGGGGAAACCAATCATCTTCTAATTTACTAGTTTAATTAACACATGTTTTCATAAACATTTATCATATGTAAGCCAACAGTCTATGAAAAGTCATTGGAACTTAAAATAATATGATGTAATTGTCCACAGAACTTCAAATCATGTAAAAGAAGAAAAGAAATCAATACAAATAACTAATTGACACAATTATTGACATAATAACTAATAATGCAAAGCAGTATGAGCAATGTGTCAATAAGAACTAGGTTTTCAGAGGAAGGAGAAACATTGCTTCCTTAAGTAACAGGGGAGACTTCAAAGAGGAGGGGGTTGAAGAGTGGTTATTTAAGATAGACAAGAATTGGAGCATTGAAATTTCACTTTAATTGGATTATAGGGTTTAACTAGAAGAGTAGACTTGTAACCGATTAATAGGACAGGATGGGATGGTTGAATATCAGAAAAGAGAAGTGAACCTTATTTGGTAGATTACAGGAAAATAAGGCTCAAAACAATTAGGTTGCTCTGGAAGATTTTTTTTGTGCCATGATGGACAGGGTGATTTATTTATTTATTTATTTATTTATTTATTTATTTATTTATTTATTTAAAAGATTTATTTATTTATGATAGACACAGAGAGAGAGAGAGGCAGAGACATAGGCAGAGGGAGAAGCAGGCCCCATGCCAGGAGCCTGACGTGGGACTCGATCCCGGGACTCCAGGACGGCACCCTGGGCCAAAGGCAGGCGCCAAACTGTTCAGCCACCCGGGGATCCTGGACAGGGTGATTTCGAAGCATTATGTCTAGTAGCAGCATCCACAATGAAGAGTATCAGTAACAACATTATTAAGAGTGGTCCAAGAATGCAGAATTAGGCACATGAGCTATGTTAGTGGAAGCGGGAAGAGAAGTCTATGAAAGAAAGAAGTAAATATGTTTCCGGATGTGAGCACTGAAGTAGATGAGGGAAGAAGAGGGACTGAGGTTTCAAGCTAGGAGGCTAAAATGTCACTTAGTAAAAATACTCAAGTCTTCAAAAGAATTAGATTTTAGTGAAACCAGTCATATACATTGAGTTTGGGATGCTCACAGCTACACTGAATGAAGACTGGCAAGCTGAAATATGGCTCTTTCCAAAGATATGCACATTCTTCAGTGAAACTTAGAGCTGGTTCTTTGAAAAGATAAACAGAATTGATTAACCTTTCACCAGACTCATCAAGAAAAAAGAGAAAGAGGAAAATTTAAAATGGACACCACAGAAATACAAAGGATAATAAGAGGCTACTTCAAATAATTATATGCCAACAATTTGGAAAGGATAGAAGAAACAGATAAATTCCCAGACACATACAATCTTCCAAGACTGATCTAGGAAGAAAAAGAAAACTTGAACATACTAATTATTAGTAATGAAATTAAAGCAGGAATAAAAAAAATCTCCCAACAAACAAAAGTACAGGACCAGATGGCTTTACAGGTGAATGCTACTAAACTTTTAAAGAAGAGTTAGTATTTATCCTTCCCAAACTATTCCAAAAAATTGAAGAGCAAAGAACACTTACAAATTTATTCTATGAGGCCAACATTACCATGATACCCAAACTGACAAAGCACAAAGAAAGAGAATTACAGATCAATAATCTTGATGAACATAGATGCAAAAATCCTCAGTAAAATATTAACAAGTCGATTTCAATATTACATTAAAAAGATCATACACCCTGATTGAGTGTGATTTATTCCAGGGATGCAAGGATGGTTCAATGTCAGCAAATTAGTTAATGTGATACACTACATTAACAAACTGAAGCAAAAAAAAAAACATATGATCATCTCAGTACATGCAGAAGAAGCATTTGACAAAATTTAACAACCATTTATGATAAAAATTCTCAACAACGTGGATGTAGAGGGAACACCCTCCCTCCCCTCAAACAACACAGGCTCAATGGTGAAAAGCTCAGAGCTCTTCATCTAAGATCAGGAACAAGATAAGGATGCCTAGTTTCACTTTTATTCACATAGTACAAAAAATCCTAGCCTCAGTAATCTATTGTCTGGTAAGAAAAAGCAAAAGACATCCAAACTAACCGGTTAGGAAGAAATCAATCTGTCATTATTTGCAGGTGACATACTATAAATAAGAAATCCCAAATACTCAATCAGGAAATTATTAGAATTAATAAATAAACTCAGTAAAATTTCAGGATACAAAATTAATATACAGAAATCAAGTGTGTTTCTGTACACCAATAATAAACTATAAGAAAGAGAAATTAAGAAAACAATTCCAAGGATGCCTGGGATCCTCAGTGGTTAAGTTACTGACTCTGGATTTCAGCTCATGTCATGATCTCAGGGTTCTGGGATTGAGCCCTGTGTCAGACTCTGTGCTCAGTGTGGAGTCTACTTAAGACTCTCCCTCTCCCTCTGCCCTTCCCCTGATCAGTCTCTCTCTCTCTCCTTCTCTCTCCCTCTCTCTCTCTCATAAATAAATAAATCTTTTAAAAAAGGAAAACAATCTCATTTACAATCACATTAAAAGGAATAAAATACCTGAGAATAAATATAACCAATGAGGTAAAAAACCTGTACTCTGAAAACTATAAGGTATTGACTGATGAAGTAAATTGAAGATGACACAAATAAATGGAAAGGTATATCATGCTTATGGATTGAAAGAATTAGTATTATTAAAATGTCCCTACCACCCAAAGTAATCTACACATTCAATGCAATCCCTATCAAAATACCAGTGGTATTTTTCACAGAACTAGAACAAATAATCTGTAAATTTGTTTGGAACCAGTAAAGACCCCAAATAGTCAAAGCAATCTTCAGAAAGAAGAACAAAGAACAAAGCTGAAGATACCACACTGTGTAATTTCAAACTATACTACAAAGCTATAGCAATCAAAACATATGGTGCTGGCACAAAAACATACATATAGATCTATGAAACAGAAAAGAGAGCCCAGAAACAAACTCAAGGCTAACAAGAGCATCTGCTGCTTGGGAAGTAGGAACTAGCACAGGATGGCCACCTGGTATTTCAGAAAGATCTTCCAAGTCCTAGAGCACAGTTGGTTCTTTTTAGCTGTCAAATATCAGAATATTTGATACAGGCAATAAAACAAGAGACATTTTTAAAATTCAAGTGAATCTTTAAGTAAAATCCATACTTTTCAGGAATTAATTTTTAGTGAATTGGAGCCCACCTCGAAGTTTTGAAAATAAGATTCAGCAAGTAAAACAGGTTCAGGAAACTTAAACATTTTTCTTTCTTTCTTTCTTTTTACTGTTTCAGATTAAATTTTTTACCTTATTTATTTTAGAATGTGTAATAGTCAACTTTACATATAGCTAAAGGTGATATCAAAACAAAAACATCCTTTAAATGTCATTTGGTTTGAGCTAAGGATTCATCTTTTTCCATAGAAATCTTACTGTGATTAATGGTTGAGGTGCCCAAGCCAGAACCCTCAAATCTTAACACACCTATAATAGGATAAAAGTGAGCCAATACAACATAGCCTCAAGCTGGGGACCCTGTGATCCCTGAATACCCTTGAACCTCTCACCTAAATTTCTCTTGATCCTTGATGAAAATTCCACACTGAGCAGGGAGCTCTGTCATCATAAACAGTACAGGATAAAGGAATTGATTCAGGGTGATACAAAACCCCTACTGCAACACAGTAGAGTTATAAGATGGAATCTTTAAAAAAGCAGGTATAGCAGCTACCTGAAGGCTCATCTGGACTTTGGCTGCAGTTATTCTATCACTGACCAAGGGCAGTAAGCAGGACAGGCAGACGGATGCTGGGAGCAAAGAGGTAGTCACCATCAGAGACATTGTGCACAGTCCAGGGTGTATATGTACCCTCTGTATTTTCCTTCAGAGGAATTCCTGTGGTGCTTGTTTTCAAGCTCAGATAGAATCTGGGCCCAGGTGTAGTCTAGGAAGGGTAATGAAAGAAAAAAACAGCAGCAACAAGGGATTCTACTAGAATAACATTTGTCATTATTGAAGTAACCATGATGTCTGGTCAAGTACCAATGTTACTGTGAGAAGAGAAATACCTGTGCCAGTTATACTGTTTGTTTCTACCTGTACCCATTCCTCACTCTGCTGTCCCTGCTCTGTGCCCTGGGAGCTGACCCCTGCCCACAGTGTCACCCAGGCTATCTTGCCTGTTGGCTGCTGGGAAGAGAATGGGCAGAACAGTGAGCAGAGGAAGAGTTTGGGACACCTTCCTACCCACCACTGTATGCATGGATTCAGGGTCCCTGCCAGTGGCTAAGTCTTTCTTTGATTACAACTCCTCCTGGGCAACCCCCACTCCAGCCACTATTGTACTCCAATAAAACTATTTCCTCCCTCTGTGTTACTACTGCTCAGGGTAGGGTGGGGTAGGGTAACTGCTGCTTCCTGAATGTCCCATCTCTTGTTTCTCCCTCAAACCTACTCACACTTCCATATCTAGCATCTAGTCATTTCATTAGCATCCCTTCATTGGAACCATTTGGGTTGACATATGTTTCCTGTTGGGGCCACTGATAATCTAATGTTGAAGGGCCAATGTTCACAGTCTTCATCCTCTATCATCCATCAGCCCATCAAAGAGAACCCTGGAACGTCTTTTCTCAACCATCTCTTAAAAGGAAGATACTCTTTCATACCTAAGAAAGGTTTCTCCAAGCCAGGTAGCTAAGGAACAGAGGGAAAGGGACTAAGTGGGAAAGGGAGAGAGGAGACATGTTGTCCTCAAGTTTAATTTGTAGAATGAAATAATACCACAATGTGGTAGGAGCGGGTGGGAAAGAAAAGGACAGTGTGGGGGGCTTGTTGTAGACTCTGAAGCTAGATAACTTCTGTGGCTTTTTAGAAAGGCATTACTGAGTCTTCACTTATCTTAGATGTTGATCTGTTTCCTTGTCTAACACTCTGATCCCTGAGTAAATCATACAGATTCTGGATGTGTCAGTGGTTTATTTTGGAAATAGCATCTTTCTCCTGCTCTAGAAACAGCTCTTTCTGAACAAAATTGAGTTCCTCAGGGCCCCTTCCCCTGCCTCCTCATTCAAATCTCCAAGAAAAGAGAACACTTTGATTGTGACTGTAGCAACTTACACTTCCTCCTGGTAACCCTTTCTAATGAGTGGGGTGTGGTACAGGAGGTCTCTTTTCCAGCTTGGTTCATGGGCTCTAAATTCCACGCTTGTACTACCTACTCAGCAAGGATGCCTTGGCATTTACCCGACACAAACTGAAGAAATTCACATCATCAGTCATCTCCTCCAGCATCACCTTGGGTTTAATTTCAGGCTCATCCATCACTTAGTGTTTTTTTCATTGCTTGATTTTTGATGTGATCAGGAAGGATCTTATTCATTCCTTCCCTTAGGCAGCTGTTTCCATGGCTTTCACCTTATGACCTCCTTATTCTAGGACTCTGATGGCATCCTAACATTATCAACATCCAATGACCAAGTAAATTTTGCTGTTCTTTAATACCTTTTGGCCCCTCTTTTATTTTTGCAGTCATGCCTTTGTCTTATTGTCATTCAATTTATGTTTTTATGTTACAAGCACAACTTTGGAGCTGAAAATGACATTAAAGCTCAGGTATGGACCCATCCACCTAACCCCTGAATTAGCATCAGAAAAACAGAGTCTCAGACTAGTTAAATGATTTTCCCAAGATAAGACAGTTAATTTTTGAAAAATCCAATGCTAGAACCTACTCTTCCTATGTCTCAGACCCAGATAAAAACACGTTTCTGATGTAGGATTTTTTTTTTCATTTCTTTTAGAGTTTGACTTATGGTACCTGCATTTATTCCTTTAACAATAAAAACAACAACAGCATGGAATCTGGGTATTAACCCTCTCAGAGTTTGTTTTGTATTCAGAACATACTCTGATCTTTTCATTTCCGTTGAATTGTATTTAGAGTAAAAATCAACAGGTTTCCACACCTCATCTCACCAGTCACAAAGAGAAGTCAGAGATCAGGTAAGTGATGAATATGGGAACCAGAATAGGCAGGATGCCTTAAATGTGTACTGAGAGTTTCAATAAATGAGTCAGTCTGTAGATATATATTTTGCAGCTATGACAGAGCAACTCAGAGCTGGAAGTGCAGAAGGACCACTATGGGTGACATAGATAGTATGCACTTGGTATGGTTCTGCCTTCTAAGAGCTTAGAGTCTGAAAAAAGCCCACATTTTTATTCCCTCAATTTGAAACCCAAAAGGACAAAAAGCACATGCAATACACAGGCTTAAAAATGTAATAAATGTGACTAAATGTGTGTGAGAGTTGAGAATTTATTTCTTAAAGAAAGTAAGCTCTTCTATATAAATAATATAAAGAAATATTAGAGATACAATGACAAAATATTTAATATATGTATATAATGTGTATATATTATGGATATGTGAATAGAGATATACATGTAGATCTCTAATTTTTGAACTCTTTTGACTCTGCTTTTATTTTTAAAGATTTATTTATTTATTTTGGAGAGAGTGTGAGAGAGCAGGAGGAGCAGAGGGAAGGAATCCTCAAGAAGACTCCCCACTGAATGTGGAGCAGAACTCGAACCCAGGACCCTGAGACCATACCTGAGCTAAAATCAAGAGTCTGCTGCTTAACTATCTGAGCTATCTGGGCACCCCAGGCTACAAAAGTGGTGCTGGGATCTTTTTGACCTAGACCTGGGCCCTAATCATTCTGCATTTCAATCTGCCTTGTCAGAACATAATGAGTCAGGTCCTGATTCCTGTGTTTTGTTCTTGGCTGAAGACCATACCAAACTAACTTCCAAGTGCCTACCTGTTTTGTTTTGTTTTGTTTTTTGATAGAGTATTACTAAATAATAGAGGAATTAAACAAGTTTTTGTCAATACAATCATTTATTATTACACTATATTCTTGGAGTAGAATGGCAGGAACTCCAAAGGACTGACCCTTGATATAAATCATATACATCTTTGTCACCTCTTGCTCAATCCTTAAAAATTGTCCATTTGCAAGGTTCCCTCTATGTTGCACTAGTGAAGTCACACTTTTTTGGCCTCTCCAGATCCACCCTCCACACTTCTAGCCCTCCATTTTGCTCTGGAAGCTCATTGGATGGATATATGACTGGGCTCCCTTGTCTTCCAATTCCTAGTTGATTCAACCAATGGACAGTTGATCAGGGAAGAAAGAGAATGAGGCTAGGATACATTTTCCCCTAGTTCCATTCCTGTAGGGTTGCTTTTGGTTGATGATTCCTTAAGATCACTGACTCTCTCAAGACACTCCTGTCTTGAACTCTTTCCACGTGCTCATATGCTTTCCAATAACTGCTCCCTCTTCTGAGCCTCTTGAGTCTAGAGGTGGTTACCTTTACATGAATACTAGTTTTGAGCTACTGCTCCATCTCTGAGTTATGCATCCTACTCACACTGTTGTAAACAGTGGCTTACTAAACCTACCTCAAATTATCCTAATATGAGTACATCATCTGTTTCTCACTATGGCCCCAGCTAATACACCTCTCTTAAAGCATCATAGTCCTTACACAAAAAGTAATTGTTTCACTTATTTTTCAGTTTTCACAAATCCTCAGGAATTTTAGAGAAAATCTTTATTCTGGATGGCTTTAGGTAAGAACTTGTGAATTTTTTTTTCCTGTTGTTAAATTATTTTGGCAGAGAAATAACTCCACTATGGAAATGCTACTACAGCCCACTGTTCTCTAGACATTTGATGGTAAGAGAGTGGTGATTCAATTTTAGAAAGTACTAAAACTTGTGTAAAAAAGGTGAAGTGAGTAGATGTAGGTAAGTGAACATTAAGAATATGTTCCAATTTTTTTCAAGTCCTTGGCTGGTTCAGATGTCTAAAGGCCAAGTCTTTAGAAATCAGTCCTTTAATAAGTCAATAGGACTTTATGGTTGGTAAATATGGAGTGACATTTTAAGTAATGAGAAACCTATAAAAGCCATCTCTGGTCCATCTCTTCTGTCCCTGAACTTAAGAGAGTTCTGTGAGGTCTGTACAATCCTTTCATTTGGGTTGCTTTCCTGCAGACATTGGGACATAGTAGTGATGAGACTTAACCACAGGTTCCTTAAAATGAACTACAATAGATAAAGTTACACTGTTGGAAATAATGAAGACTAGTGAGTCTTTTACCTTAATTATCTGGTACAAAACTAGTATTGTTGCCACTGAACTTCAAGATGGACTTGGTAACTCCTTGAGGAAATGTCTATTAAAATTGGATATAGAAGCCAGTCATCATTTACTAAAGGATGAACAGCCTTCCTCTGCTCAAATACCAGGGCAAGGTTGAGCATGAGAGAGACAGGAAAAATAAACTGATTTACTTAAACACTAATCGATGGCAGTATTTGTTCCTAGACTCAACAAGGCTTGAGATATATTGAAAATAAGCTTATATGACAACACTCATCCTGATTCCCCTCCCTTTTGAAAGTAGAAAGTAAGAGATCTTACAATGTAAGTCATAAATAGACTCTGGAGTGTCAGACTACACTAACAAGATTTCAAAAATTTTGTGTGATTTGATGCAAGTCAGAATAAATTCTGTCTAATTGAATCCACAACTTGATTTACATATAGGCTTTCCTTTTGTATCTCTAGAAGACACATTTCATTTAATAAACATGTTATGCCTACCAAAAGAAGAGAAGAAAGAAAAGAAAGAAAAGAAAAAAAAAGAAAAGAAAAAAAAGAAAAGAAAAGAAAAGAAAAGAAAAGAAAAGAAAAGAAAAGAAAAGAAAATTCCCCCTTAAAGAATCCTGAAAAAAAATCAATGTGCAGTCTTGGTTAAGTTTTTCTTGATTATTTGTCTTGAAAGAAATTATGACAGATTATGCCAATTAACTGGATATATAATATAATTTCTGACATGTTTTTCAATTCTAGAATTATTTTTTCTCCACCCAAAATTATTACTTTCTAAAGAATTCATGAAAATATGCTAGGATGGATCAGTATGGACAGAGTTATATAACTATTTTCTGAAATACTAATATTTTAAAAATGAAATAAGACATTATGGATAGACACTATTGACTTCTGAGTGGTTTGAACGTGAGGTGCTTTTTTTCACAAATAATGTAAGATATGTTAAGTGTGAAAACTCATATATGTATATATATATGGTGAAGTGAGTAGATACAGGTAAATGAACATTAAGAGTATGTTCCAATTTTCTTCAAGTCCTTGGCTGGTTCAGAGGTCTAAAGGCCAAGTCTTTAGAAATCAGTCCATTAATAAGTCAATAGGACTATATGGGTGGTAAATATATATTGCTTTGATTATCTGAAGAAGCAGAACAAGGGGTTCTTCCCAGTGTGGGATTCACAGATCAAATGGCACCATGAATAAGCATTTTGTGTTTCTCCTCTTGACTTATAAGGACGTTTTGATTTTGCCAATAAATACAAGAATTCAGCCATTCCCTCAGGTTGATAAGAATTCGCATGATAGGTATATTCGAAGAAAGGGGATCTCTAGAATACATGTGATACCAAGGATGATTATACTGAAACTTTAGACCTTCTTGTGGAAGTATCCAGCTCTCTTATGAAAGGAAGAGAGCATAAATGGGGTGCCAAGGCTTTGGAGCCACACATAACTGTATTCAAAAATTTGTCCCTACATACTTGCTGAGTGACATGGAAAATTTGCTTTGCCTCCTGACATTCTGACATCCAATCTATGTACAAAGAGATAGAATTTTAGTGTTAAGTGGGATAACAGTGGACTTGTTAGAATAAAGAAAATACTATGAATTTATTACTTAAGTACTAGATCCAAGAGTAAAATTCAGATACTTCAGTGTTGATGGGTAGAAAAATGCAATATGCTAAGAGCTGGTACAAATATGATCAAAGGAGCCTCTGAGGACTGTTAGCTCTGGATTTAAGTAGCTAAGAGGGGAGAAAGGAGACCTTTCCTCCCCTCATCTCTTCCTGCCCCTGCTTCTTTCCTCCCTTTTTATTCTCTTCCCATCTCTTAGAATGTTCATGTGGGGATAGAAGAATTTCATTGCCTCTGTGAAAGTCATGCCAACCTCTCCCTTCCCATCTAAATCTCTGTTTTAGGGGATCCCTGGGTGGCGCAGCGGTTTGGCGCCTGCCTTTGGCCCAGGGCGCGATCCTGGAGACCGGGGATCTAATCCCACGTCGGGCTCCCGGTGCATGGAGCCTGCTTCTCACTTTGCCTGTGTCTCTGCCTCTCTCTCTCTCTCTGTATGACTATCATAAATAAATAAAAATTAAAAAAAAAATAAAAAAAAATAAATCTCTGTTTTATTTATTTTCTTAAATGCTGTAACTCTCTCTAGAAGCACTGTCTAGATCATTCTTCTCCTCCTGCTCCTCCCCTCTTCTTCCTCCTCCTCCTTTCCCTCCTCTTCCTCCATTCCTTTCTCCTCTTTTTTCTCGTCCTCCTCCTCCTTCTCCTTCTTTTCTAAAGCAGCACCTCCTCCTTTTTTGTGTGTGGAAACAAATATCATAATTTGCACCATCAGAGGACAGAAAGACAAATCTTGTCTCCATTCTATAAAAAAGAATTATGCCTTGAAAATGCATCAAAATGGTCTTGGGATTCTCCAAAAGCCACTCTTTGAGAGTCACTGGCTTGGACCATAACTCCTATCTCCTAAATAATGTTTTTTTTTTCTTCAGAACTTTAAAGATATTTCTTCAATGTTTTGTGACACCTTTACTTTGAAGACAAATTTTGCCTGTGTTCATTTTTTTCTACACTACTTGGGTTCATTTCTCCTATTCTTCCTCACAATTACCATCATCTTCTTATTGATTTATCTTGCATTAATATACATAAAGACTTCCTTTTTTATTCTTGACATATAAGCACTTAAATAGGATACTTAAAGTGACTGGGAAATTTTTTGCTATTACATATTTAAATATTTTTCTGTTCTATATGTTGGCTTCTTGTCAGGGAAATTACCACATACAAGTTGGGTCATCTTTGCTGTCTCTTTAAATTATCTTCTCTTTAATTACATTAATCGCTTTTTCTCATGGCATCTACCATGATTATCTCAAAACTTTCACCTGTATAGAAATAGAGCTTTTCAGCCATGTCTGTTCTGTTCACTGTTATCTCTGATGTATTTGTTAGCTCAGTATTTATGTCATTTGTATCCTTTGAACCCTTAGCTTTGAAATCCTTTTTGTGTGATTGTTTTATCATTTTTGTCTTTGAGATTATATTTTACTGAATTCTATTCTAAATTATTTTCTTTGGTAAATTAAATTTTATCTGTATTCTTTCATCACATTTTCTCTTACAGAGGCTTCTTTATCTATGTCTTTTGTCCTTCCTTCCTTCCTTCCTTCCTTCCTTCCTTCCTTCCTTCCTTCCCTGTAGTGCTTTTGCATAGTTGGTATGTATTTCTTTTAATTCTTTAGCTCATACTTAATGTCTTTTCAGACAATATGTACTTTGATAGGTGCAGAATTGGTGACTTCTCTTCACCCTCTGCCTAAGACTTGTTTTTCTTCCACTCTATGCTGTAATTTGAAGATTGTATCCTTGGGCTCTGTTTGCTCCCTTATAACCTGATAGGGCAAGAGCCTGAGAGACCTCAACTGGGCTGGATTCACCTTCATTCTTGGCTCTGAGCTCTTCTTCCCCTGAGATGGGTTAAATTCTTTCTGACAGGGTTAATGCCATTAGTTCAAGGTGAGTCTATTCTACTGGAGGAATAATTCTGGCCTTCAAATAATTCTCAAATTCAATATGAAACCTTAAAATGACTAGTTTTGCTGGTTTTTAATTCCTGTATTTCTTACCTGATGCCTTGAGATTAGAGAGACCCCTACTTTCAAGGGTTTCACTGATTAACTTACCTGTAGTCCTACTCACCACTTTTGTCCAGTTTTCTCTGGATTTGAGGCATATTAGTGCAGTTTCTCAGGATTTTTGTCATATCAGCTTCTTTCCTTATTCTACTTCTGGGAGGAGGTGTGGGAGTCAAGTGGAGTGTTTTCAGGCTTCCCAGAGTCATTCTGAAATCTTTCTTTGGTTACAACTTTAAAAAGTTGGGGTTCTATCTAATCTCCTTGCTTGCTGCTGCTAATGAGTTTTTTGCCTTTGTTGATATTTTTACAGTTTTGCTTTCATCCCTCTTATTATTGCTCATCCCATTAGATATTAAGGCCAGATAATTTGTCAATCTAGGTTTACTCCATTTTATTATGTGCCTATTAGTCTTTAGTAGGACTGCCACACTTGATTAAACCTTCAAGGAGTATGCAATAGTTCCATGACAGTTCAGTTGATGGGATGTTGAGGAATTTTAAGCTGTTTCAGTTATACCACTTGGTTATTTTCTGTATTTTTAATTATTTGTTTCAATACTCATCTACATATAAAATTGCACTGTCTTTTTTAAAGTTGCCTTTTATTTGGCAAATGGCTTGTAAATCTCTTTACAACTTCTTTCTGTTAGATTGATCAACTGAGATAAATATCTAGAGCTGTGATTTTGAATGATATGAACCAGCTCTTCCCCTGTGAGGTTTTAGATTCCCTGTGTGCTGTAAAAAGTTGTCTTGTATATGAAGGTGCTATGTGCAAAATTGAGCTCATGAAGGGCCATGTATGGTCTGATAATCCTGAAGACTAAAGACTCAAGCTTTTGACAGGGTCTCAGCAGAGGTGAATAAAGGTTTTGTGAGGCTTGAAGTTTATTTTAGGGTCCTTTTTATGAAAAATACACATTATATATTCAAAAATAGATACAGGGTGTTGAAAGTAGCCCATACAATTGAGCAGTCCTGAAGCTTAAGCATTATTGACTTTGTAAACTCACCTCTGAAGCTCATGGAAAGATTCTCCCAAACAAACTCATCCTCAAGCATATCTCCTAACATTATTTGCAAAGGGCGGCAGTGTTTGAGAAAATGTGGACCAATGTATGTGTAAGTTGTGAACTTGATGGGTTTGCTCTGCTTTCCAGTTCTGATGTGTCCATGCAAACAAACTACAGCCTTCCTTTGGTCCTTTTATGTTACTTGACTTCACTCCTGATTTTCTGATTAATCTCCTATTTATCTGGATTTGGAACCCTTTTTTGACTCAACTTAGTTGGCTAGGATCTGGACATTGTACTTGGCTTTTGCATCTCCAGTTCTTCTATAAATTGGACTCTTTTCTTCTCACTTTATATGGGAAACTCTAATCAATATGACACTGACATTGAACATGAACACTTTATAGAAGTATTTCTTTTTTTTTTAATTTATTTTTTATTGGTGTTCAATTTACTAACATACAGAATAACCCCCCGTGCCCCTCACCCATTCACTCCCACCCCCCGCCCTTCTCCCCTTCCACCACCCCTAGTTCGTTTCCCAGAGTTAGCAGTCTTTACGTTCTGTCTCCCTTTCTGATATTTCCCACACATTTCTTCTCCCTTCCCTTATATTCCCTTTCACTATTATTTATATTCCCCAAATGAATGAGAACATATAATGTTTGTCCTTCACCGACTGACTTACTTCACTCAGCATAATACCCTCCAGTTCCATCCACATCGAAGCAAATGGTGGGTATTTGTCATTTCTAATAGCTGAGTAATATTCCATTGTATACATAAACCACATCTTCTTTATCCATTCATCTTTCATTGGACACCGAGGCTCCTTCCACAGTTTGGCTATCGTGGCCATTGCTGCTATAAACATCGGGGTGTAGGTGTCCTGGCGTTTCACTGCATCTGTATCTTTGGGGTAAATCCCCAGCAGTGTAATTGCTGGGTCGTAGGGCAGGTATATTTTTAACTGTTTGAGGAACCTCCACACAGTTTTCCAGAGTGGCTGCACCAGTTCACATTCCCACCAACAGTGTAAGAGGGTTCCCTTTTCTCCGCATCCTCTCCAACATTTGTAGTTTCCTGCCTTGTTAATTTTCCCCATTCTCACTGGTGTGAGGTGGGATCTCATTGTGGTTTTGGTTTGTATTTCCCTGATGGCAAGTGATGCAGAGCATTTTCTCATGTGCATGTTGGCCATGTCTATGTCTTCCTCTGTGAGATTTCTGTTCATGTCTTTTGCCTATTTCATGATTGGATTGTTTGTTTCTTTGGTGTTGAGTTTAATAAGTTCTTTATAGATCTTGGAAACTAGCCCTTTATCTGATAGGTCATTTGCAAATATCTTCTCCCATTCTGTAGGTTGTCTTTGAGTTTTGTTGACTGTATCCTTTGCTGTGCAAAAGCTTCTTATCTTGATGAAGTCCCAATAGTTCATTTTTGCTTTTGTTTCTTTTGCCTTCGTGGATGCATCTTGCAAGAAGTTACTATGGCCGAGTTCAAAAAGGGTGTTGCCTGTGTTCTTCTCTAGGATTTTGATGGAATCTTGTCTCACATTTAGATCTTTCATCCATTTTGAGTTTATCTTTGTGTATGGTGAAAGAGAGTGGTCTAGTTTCATTCTTCTGCATGTGGATGTCCAATTTTCCCAGCACCATTTATTGAAGAGACTGTCTTTCTTCCAATGGATAGTCTTTCCTCCTTTATCGAATATTAGTTGACCATAAAGTTCAGGGTCCACTTCTGGATTCTCTATTCTGTTCCACTGATCTATGCGTCTGTTTTTGTGCCAGTACCACACTGTCTTGATGACCACAGCTTTGTAGTACAACCTGAAATCTGACACTGTGATGCCCCCAGATATGGTTTTCTTTTTTAAAATTCTCCTGGCTATTCGGGGTCTTTTCTGATTCCACACAAATCTTAAAATAATTTGTTCTAACTCTCTGAAGAAAGTCCATGGTATTTTGATAGGGATTGCATTAAACGTGTATATTGCCCTGGGTAACATTGACATTTTCACAATATTAATTCTGCCAATCCATGAGCATGAAATATTTTTCCATCTCTTTGTGTCTTCCTCAATTTCTTTCAGAAGTGTTCTATAGTTTTGAGGGTATAGGTCCTTTACCTCTTTGGTTAGGTTTATTCCTAGGTATCTTATGCTTTTGGGTGCAATTGTAAATGGGATTGACTCCTGAATTTCTCTTTCTTCAGTCTCATTGTTAGTGTATAGAAATGCCATTGATTTCTGGGCATTGATTTTGTATCCTGCCACGCTACCGAATTGCTGTATGAGTTCTAGCAATCTTGGGGTGGAGACTTTTGGGTTTTCTATGTAGAGTATCATGTCATCGGCAAAGAGGGAGAGTTTGACTTCTTCTTTGCCAATTTGAATGCCTTTAATGTCTTTTTGTTGTCTGATTGCTGAGGCTAGGACTTATAGAAGTATTTCTTAATGTCCCCAGACATTATACACCAGATCTTAATCCTCTGCATATAGATGCTTTTTCTGATTATGAGTTTTGGTTCTCCTTGCCTGCTTTATAGTGTCACATGGACTTCTGGCTGGAAGTCAAGTCCTATTCTTGACACTATATCTCTAGGTAAGATCCTACCTAATCCATACTGCTCACCCTTATTTGCTGCTCCAGTATGGTTGTAATTGCCTTGAGATAAAGAACATAAATTAATGACCAAAAGATCCATCTTCACATCATAGCCAATAGTGAAAAATTTTTTGTATATTTTTTCATTGGAGTTCAATTTGCCAGCATATAGCATAACACCCAGTGCTCCTCCCATCAAGTTTCCCCCTCAGTGCCCATCACCCAGTCACCCATCCCTCCACCCACTTCCCCTTCCTTTACCCATTGTTCGCTTCCCAGAGTTAGGAGTCTCTCATGTTCTGTCACCTTTTCTGATATATCCCACTCATTTCCTCCTTTTCCCTATAATCCCTTTCACTATTTTTTATATTCCCCATATGAATGAAAACATATAATGTTTGTCCGCTGATTGACTTGCTTCACTCAGCATAATATCCTCCAGTTATATCCTCGCTGAAGCAAATCATGGGTATTTGTCGTTTCTAATGGCTGAGTAGTATTCCATTGTATATATATACGACAAAATCTTTATCCGTTCATCTTTTGACGGACGCTGAGGCTCCTTCCACAGTTTGGGTATGGTGGACATTGCTCCTGTGAACATTGGGATGCAGGTGCCTTCGTCTTTCACTGCGTCTGTATCTTTGGGGTAGTAATACAATTTCTGGGTCATATGGTAGCTCTATTTTTAACTCTTTGAGGAGTCTCCACACAGTTTTCCAGAGTGGCTGCACCAGTTCACATTCCCACCAACAGTGTAAGAGGGTTCCCCTTTCTCTGCATCCTCTCCAACATTTGTTGTTTTCCGTCTTGTTAATTTTCACCATTCTCACTGGTGTGAGGGTGTATCTCATTGTGGTTTTGATTTGTATTTCTCTGATAGCAAGTGATGCGGAACATTTTATCATGTGCTTGTTGGCCATGTCTATGTCTTCCTCTGTGAGATTTTTGTTCATGTCTTTTGCCCGTTTCATGATTGGATTGTTTGTTTCTTTGCTGTTGAGTTAAATAAGTTCTTTATAGCTCTTGGATACTAGCCCTTTATCTGATAGGTCATTTGCAAATATCTTCTCCCATTCTGTAGGTTGTCTTTTAGTTTTGTTGACTCTTTCTTTTGCTGTGCAGCTTTTCACCTTGATGAAGTCCCCTAGTTCATTTTTGCTTTTGTTTCCCTTACCTTCATAGATGTATCTTGCAAGAAGTTCCCGGGGCCAAGTTCAAAAAGGGTGTTCTCCTCTAGGATTTTGATGGATTATTGTCCCACATTTAGATCTTTCATCCATTTTGAGTTTATCTTTGTGTATGGTGTAAGAGAATGGTCTAGTTTCATTCTTCTGCACATAGCTGTCCAATTTTCCCAGTACTATTTATTGAAGAGACTGTCCTTTTGCCAGTGGATAGTCTTTCCTGCTTTGTCGAATTAGTTGACCATAGAGTTGAGGCCCCTTTCTGGGCTCTCTATTCTGTTCAATTGATATAAGTGTCCATTTTTGTGCCAGTACCACACTGTCTTGATGATCACAGCTTTGTAGGAAGACTTGAAATCTGGAATGGTGTTGCCCCAGCTCTGGTTTTCTTTTCAATATTCCCCTGGCTATTAGGGTCTTTACTGATTCCAGGCAACTCTTAAGATTATTTGTTCCAACTCTGTGAAGAGAGTCCATGATATTTTGATAGGGATTACATTGAATGTGTACATTGCTCTGGGTAGCATTGACATTTTCACAATATTAATTCTTCCAATCAATCAATGAGCATGGAATATTTTTCCATCTCTTTGTGTCTTCCTCAATTTCTTTCAGAAGTGTTCTGTAGTTTGTAGGGTATAGATCCTTTAGCCTTTTGGTTAGGTTTATTCCTAGGTGTCTTATGCTTTTGGGTGCAATTGTAAATGGGATTGACTCCTGAATTTCTCTTTCTTCAGTCTCATTGTTAGTATATAGAAATGCCACTGATTTCTGGGCATTGATTTTGTATCCTGCCACACTGCCAAATTGCTTTGTGAGGTCTAGCCATCTTGTGGTGGAGTCTTTTGGGTTTTCTATGTAGAGGATCATGTCATTGGCGAAGAGGGAGAGTTTGACTTCTTCTCTGCCAATTTGAATGCCTTTTATTTCTTCTTCTTGCCTGATTGCTGAGGCTAGGACTTCTAGTACTATGTTAATAGCAGTGGTGAGAGTGGACATCCCTGTCTTGTTCCTGATCTTAGGGGAAAGGCTCCAGTGTTTCCTCATTGAGAATGATATTTGCTGTGGGCTTTTCATAGATAGCTTTTAAGATCCCGAGGAATGTTCCCTCTATCCCTACACTCTGAAGAGTTTTGATCAGGAATGGATGCTATATTTTGTCAAATACTTTCTCTGCATCTATTGAGAGAATCATATGGTTCTTGTTTTTTCTCTTGTTGATATGATCTATGACATTGATTATTTTGCGAATGTTCAGCCAACCTTACATCCCAGGGATAAATCCCACTTGGCCATGGTGAATAATTTTCTTAATTTACAGAGGACACTATTAGCTGGTATCTTGTTGAGAATTTTTGCATCTGTGTTCATCAGGGATATTGCTATATAATTCTCCTTTTTGGAGGGGTCTTTGTCTGGTTTTGGAATTAAGGTGATGCTGGCCTCATAAAACAAGTTTGGAAGTATTACGTCCCTTTCTATCTTTTGGAACAGCTTTAGTAAAATAGGTGTTGTTTCTTCTTTAAACGTTTGATAGAATTCCCCTGGGAAGCCATCTGGCACTGGACTTTTGTGTCTTGGGAGGTTTTTGATGACTGCTTCAATTTCCTCCCTGGTTATTGGCCTGCTCAGGTTTTCTAGTTATTCCCGTTCCAGTTTTGGTAATTTGTGGTTTCCAGAAATGCATCAGTTTCTTCTTGATTGCCTAATTTATTGGTGTATAGCTGCTCATAATACATTTCTTAAAATGATTTGTATTTCCTTGATATTGGTGTGATCTCTCCTCTTTCATTTGTGATTTTATTAATTTGAGTCTTTTCTCTCTTTTTTTTTTTTTCATAGGCTGGCTAGGGGTTTATCTTATTAGTTCTTTCAAAGAACCAACTCCTGGTTTTGTTGATCTGTTCTAAGGTTCTTCTGGTCTCTATGTCATTGAGTTCTGCTTGGATCTTTATTAACTCTCTTCTTCTGCTTGGTGTAGGCTTTACTTGCTGTTCTTTCTCCAATTCCTTTAGGTGCAAGGTTAGCTTGTGTATTTGAGTTTTCTCCAATTTTTTGAGGGAGGCTTGTATTACGATGTATTTCTCTCTTAGGACTGCTTTTGCTGTATCCCAAGGATTTTGAACGGTTGTATCTTCATTTTCATTAGATTCCATGAATCTTTTTAATTTTCCTCTAATTTCCTGGTTGACCCTTTCATCTTTTAGCAGGATGCTCTTTAATCTCCACGTGTTTAAGTTTCTTCCAAATTTCTTATTGTGATTGAGTTCTAGTTTCAAAGCATTATGGTCTGAAAATATGCAGGGGACAATCCCAATCTTTTGGTATTGTTTGAGACCTGATTTGTGACCCAGTATGTGGTCTATTCTGGAAAAAGTTTGGTCTGCACTTTAGAATAACATGTATTCAGTTGCATTCAGATGTAATGTTATGTATATATCTGTGAAATCCACCTGGTCCAGTGTATTATTTAAAGCTCTTGTTTCTTTGGTGATGTTGTGCTTAGATCTGTCATTTGCAGAAAGCACCATGTTGAAGTCTCTTACTATTAATGTATTATCTAAGTATGTCTTTCTTTGGTTATTAATTAATTGATATACTTAGCATCTCCCACATTAGAGGCATCAATATTCATGATTGTTAGGTCTTCTTGTTGGATAGACCCTTTAAGTATGATATGGTATCCCTCTTCATCTCTTACTACAGTCTTTGGGATAAACTTTAATTTATCTGATATGAGAATTGTTACCCCTGCTTTCTTTTGAGGACAATTTGAATGGTAAATGGTACTCCAACCTTTCATTTTCAGGCTAGAGGTGTCC
Organism: Canis lupus baileyi; assembly: GCF_048164855.1. Classification (NCBI taxonomy): domain Eukaryota; kingdom Metazoa; phylum Chordata; class Mammalia; order Carnivora; family Canidae; genus Canis; species Canis lupus. The sequence goes on from NC_132848.1 coordinate 38,767,758, forward strand.
TTAGGTCTCAAATGAGTCTCTTGTAGACAGCAAATAGATGGATCTTGCTTTTTTATCCAGTCTGAAACCGTGTGCCTTTTGATGGGATCATTTAGCCCATTCACATTCAGAGTTACCTTTGAAAGATATGAATTTAGTGTCATCATAATACCTATTCATTCCTTGTTTTTTTGGATTTCTATGGGCTTCCTCTTTCGTTTACAGTGTACCCCTTAATATTTCTTGCAGAGCTGGTTTGGTGGTCACATAGTCTTTCAGTTTCTGACTATCTTGGAAGCTCTTTTTCTCTCCTATTCTAAATGAGAGCCTTGCTGGATAATGTATTCTTGGCTGCATGTTCTTGTCACTTAGGACCCTGAATATATCCTTCCAGCCCTTTCTGGCCTGTCAGGTCTCTGTGGAGAGGTCTTCTGTTAATCTAATATTTCTCCCCATATAAGTTAGGGATCTCTTGTCTCTCACTGCTTTAAGAATTTTTTTCTTTGTCATTGGAATTTTCAAGTTTCACTATTAAATTTCAAGGTGTTGAATGTTTTTTATTGATTTTTTGGGGAGGAACCTTTCTATCTCCTGGTTCGAATGCCTATTTCCCTCCCCAAATTAGGGACATTCTCAGCTATGATTTGTTCATTTGTTCAAATACACTTTCTGGCCCTCTGTACCTCTCAGTGCTCTCTGGAACCCCAATTACATGTAGATTTTTCCTTCTGAAGCTGTCATTTATTTCCCTTAACTTTCCCTCATGGTCTTTTAATTGTTTTTCTTTTTTTTCCCTCAGCTTCCTTCCTTGCCATCAACTTGTCTTCTATGTCACTCACTCTTCTACCTCATTAACCCTTGTCATTAGGACCTCCAGTTTGGATCGCGTCTCACTCATTTAATTGATTTTTAATTTCAGCCTAATTAGATCTAAATTCTGCAGTCATGAAGTCTTTTGAATCCTTTATACTTTTTTCCTGAGCCACCAGTAGCTTTATAATTGTGCTTTTGATTTGGTTTTGTGACATCAATTGCAACAAATTCTGTAACTCTGTGGCAGAGAGTACTGTTTCTGATTCTTTCTTTTGTGGTGAGTTCTTCCTTCTAGTCATTTTGCTCAGTGCAGAGTGGCTGTATGAACAGGCTAAGTCAAGAATATTAACCACAACCTAAGTAAATTTCACCCTAGGTGATTCTGCTGAGGTCAAAGTCCAGAAATTGAAAACAAAGATCAGAACAAAATAAAACAAAAGGACCACTAAAGTGAAAAATGAAATTTAAAACAAACGAGTAAAAAAGAAAAGGCCAAGAATCCCAAAGAAGAAGAAAAAAGAAAAGAAAAGTAGAGTGGAAAAAAAAAAAAAAGAAAAAAAGGACAAGAAAATGGGAGGGCAGAACTAGGACATGGTGGTGGTGACAAAGTTTAGTGGAGGGAGAATGTAGTCTGTCTGAGGGGTCCTAGAGGGTGATCCTCTTGGTTCTGAGTATATTAAGTTCTGTATTTTAGAAGATGCTCAGTCCCAAATTTATATAAACCAGAAATACTTGTAGAGAGCCCCAGCATCGACCACCAAAATATAAATGAGATAAAAGAAGGGGGAAGAATGGGAATGAAGAGAGAATATAATCTCACAGAATTAACCATCACAGTATACCTCTTGGTTCTGGGTGCATGCTGGTTATGTTTTAGAAGGTATTAACCTCAGCTATTGTAGAACAAAATGAGGCAGAGAAAACAAAAGCACCAAACATAAAAAAAAAAAAAATCTTGTATATATCTCCCAAAATTAAGTTGAGTATGTTGAAGGGAATCTAGAAGTGGAAAATATATCTAAGACCTGTAATTGTAGAAATATGAAAGTCAAAAAGGAAGAAGCTTAAAAATGAAGAGGTGGTAAAATATTGTAAAGTGGGAGAAGAGAAAAAAGTTTGGAAATTTACAGTCTGACATAAAAACAAGTTGTATTGGTAAAGGAAAAAAAATAGGAGGGGTACCCTCTAGTTCTATAACCTGCAAATCCCTCGCCTTCCCCTGGAGCTTTCCAGTACTGCTGGGTCAAGAACTTGTTCTTCCCCTGTCCTTCCTGCTGGTCTTCTGGGGGAGGGGCTGCTGTGATGATTCTCAGGTATGTGCACCTGGGGGAGCTGCCCCGCCCCCTGCCGGGTCCCGGGCTCAGTGGGAGCTGTTTGTCCTGTGAGACCCCTGTTCCCTGGCGGCCCCGTCCCTCCCAGGCACAAGGTGACACCAGGAGGGACAACAATACTGGCGGTGGCCAGCTCTCCAGCTCTGGAGTCCGCTCCCCGCAGTAACTACCACAGTCTCCCAGTCTGCACAGGGGTGGATGCTCCCAGGGTGGGGGGCGCTGACCTGCACAGCTTGGGGATGCCAGGTGGCAGAAGAGTCCTCGCTGTCCTGTGCCCTCCCTGCCTCCACCTGTCCTGGGGGGAGCGCAGGATCCTGGGCTGTGTCCACTGGGCTCCTGAAGGCAGCAGGGTGCAGCCCCCTCCAACCGGAGTGCCCACCTGCCCGACCGTCCCCAAGGCCCTTCCAGGCGCGTGCTCCAGCCCTTTACTGAGATCGGCCCACAGTCTGTGGTGTCCTCTCCCCTGGGTGCACTTCCTCTGTTAGTGACTCTGGGAGCCTGGATGCTTCACTGCCCCTCCTGCGATTCTGCTCGATTTCCAAGTGCTTTTTTATCCTGGAAGAATCCGGTGCGGATTTTTAAAGTTCCCGCTTCTCCAGGGCTGGGCTTTCCTGTCCTAGAGGCTTTCACTGCCCAGCCTTAGCCCAGTTCCTCCTCGAGGTGCCCCTCCCCACCTGATTCTTTTTTATTTTTTGTTCTGCCTTCCTATCTTGTTAGAAGCAAAAACCCTTCTCTTTGTAGTGTTCCAGCTATTTTCTCTTTAAATCTCAGGTCAAATTTGTAGGTGTTCAGGATGGTTTGAAAGTTATCCAGGTAGGTTGATGGGGCCAGGTGAGTTGGGGACCCCTACTCCTCTGCCATCTTGCCTCACTTCCTCGAAATTTTTGTATAAAGAGTACAGTATTATGACATATACAGTGCTTCTGGATATGGTAACAACTCCTGGAATTCCCTGCCATATATAATCAAGAACACTAATGGCAGATGATGAGAAATTTCAGATTTTAAGATCGACATATTTTTCTCAAGGTATCCTTTACTTTATAGAATCTGAAGAGCAGAGAACTGGTGTGACCCTCCAAAGTAGAGTAGAGATTGAACTGTTTAATCAATCTATAAATATAGAGAATGTGCACATTTCCAGACTGGCAAAAAGTCTTTATCTACCTATTCTAGAAGGTAATTATATTAAAATCCATTTGTTTCATTTCTATAAAGTATAATGATGCAAGTGCAAAGTTTTACATTGGAAATGATGGTTCCAAGAACAAAGGAGACATGCTGAACTTCTCAGCTAGGCAAGCTTTTCAACTCCATGGTGAGGCATGAGAGAATCAGATGATAATATACTCGTTTTACTTTTCGGAATAATGCATTGTATGCATCAGCATAATGGACCATTTAAGATGTCCAGAAGTACCCAAAAAAACTCAGAGGGAATGCACAGGTTGAATGTCAGAGATTCTTCCTTTGGAGGGCTCCTAGCTAAATGAAGGAATTTGGTTTTGAAAATATTCAAGAATATTTTGGCCATGCAATGAAAACTACCTCATGAATCTTTGTCCTCCCATTTGTAAATTAAAATATACACACCAGGATATCATTTGAATAATATCTACCAATAATTTGCTTTATGGCAGCTCTGTTTTACACTCCTTTAAAGGAGGCTGGCAAAAATACAAATCCGTAATGAGAAAGTATAAAAACAAAAGTAACTCATCCAGAACTAACAGAGTAAATCACTTAAGGGAACATTAAGTCCTAATTGTAGAAATAACACACATTAATCACTCCTCTGCTGCCAGCAGGGGATGGGTTTGCTGATGGGCAGTCCATGGCCTGGCGCAAGGAAAAGCAGATACAGATGCAACCTCTAAGTTTCTGAGGCTGTGCATTCAGAAGGGTGTGTGGGCATCTGGTTATATCACTTTTAAATTTATAGTGGAGAGAAGGCCTCAGCAACACAATATTAGAGTTGTAAATGCAGACACATAAAGGAGGAAATTCACCTTGGAAAGTTTTCCCTGGCATCAGTTCAAAGGCATTAAACACATGGCAAATTTCAACTGGGAATTGTTAAATGTTTACATTTACCTTCACGGTGGGAGGCAGGAAGCTTCAGAGTAATTGCAACCACCAACTTTTCAGTAGAGTAGAATTGACCAGTTATTACCACTGGCTCTCACTATAAAAGACATTCACTTCAACTTTGAAAACAAAACAAAACTAAAAAACATGAGCAATGAGAACTCTTGATGTGTCCAATATGATAGGTGTCCTGGCCTAGTTTCCTGGAAAAAGCAGAGCCTGACACAGAACTTTCTATGCTTGTGGCTTGTTTTGGGACTTGATCCTCAAGCACAGGAATGGGGTACTGGGCTGAGGGAAATAAAAGAAGAGAGAAAGCTGCTCCAAGGGCATTATGGAGCTGATCACCATAGCCTGTCAGCAATGGGATTATTTTTCTTCTGGGGTCTTTTTGAAGAGCTGTGAGTAATGCAGCCATCACAGGGCAACAGGTAGAAGAGGGGGAGTACTCATGTACTAGCTCCCGTCCTCCTTTGGTGAAGGGTGAGCCTAGGGATGGCTAACAGCCTGGTTCTTCCACTTTGAACTTTGTCATAATGGCTGAGGGGATCCTTGAAGGAAATGCACATACAGGCAGAAAAATCTGTGGGCAAAAAGAGAGAGATGCAGTATCTCCAGGGGAGATGCTGAAGGTTACACCTGTGCCACTCAGAGACAGAGCACTGGCTGGGGTAAAAAGGCTGAGTTGTTGTTTGATGTGGCCAAAAAGGTGGCTAGGATACATCATGGGAGGATCCTCAGGATTTGTTTTTAATACATTTTGTTATTTTTTTACTTTAAGTCCTGGTAGTAGGATGGAGGGGAATTGTTTCCCATCCTCTCTACCACAGTACGGATCAGCTAGAAGTATCTCATTATGTTGCTTCACATAGCTTCTCTGTAAGACAGAGGCTCCCCCCACCCCCGCCCCTATATGTTCATGTATTCTTTCAGCAGTGAAGGTGCAGGGGATCCAGACTTCTTCATTTGGTGACCTGTGCAGCATCAAGGTAATAGATGTTATCTTACATTTGTGCACATGGATGAAGACAGAAGGAAAATGGAGCTGGATGTTGACTCACATGCCAGGATTCCTTTGGCTGACTCCATCTGCTGGTGGAGAGACACCTGGAGTCTGCAGCCTTCTCCCCATGGAGGTGAGACTGTTGACATCTTTTGACTTCGATGATTCAATAAAGACATATATATATATATATATATATACACACACACACACACATATACATGCTTGCACATGTGCAAGTACACATACACACACACAAATGCACAGTCTTTCTGTGTCCATCTGTCAGAGATTTAAGTTCTATTAATTCTTCACATGGACTTTTGTGGTGGACTGTGAAGATACTGAGTGATAGATTTGTGCCAATCTCAGAAATGTTTAGAACAGATTTAATGTTGTAGTCATTGGTTATCTTGTCTTAGTTGCAAAATAAGTTTATTTTTACTTCCCCTAAAATAGGCTAGATGATGTGTGGAGTGGACACAGCAGGCTTGGAGTCAGACAGACTTGTGTTTCCATTCTGTTTCTGTTGCATACTAGGTGGGGCAGCTTGAATATCCATTAGCCTCCATGTCCTCATCTGTAAAATGGAAATATGAATATTCACCAGGCAGAGTCAGAAGGATTTCTGGAAATGTGCATAGAGATTTTAATATAATAGACAACACTGGCAGTAGGTAAGTGACAGTAATGAGTTAGCCTCTGAGGATAATATACCGCTGGCCTATGGGGGAAGGGAGGTTGATGCCTGCAGGCAAATATTTCCCAATCAAATCTAATTCATTGGTATTCCCCTAAGCATTTTTGTGCAGCCCATCTATCCCTGGACAATTTTCTTATGTACGAGTTCCCAGAAGCAAGAAGGAGATAAATGCAAAGTGAAATGTGGACCTCCAAGTGAATTAAAGCATCTGTCAGTGTGATCAGCTCCAAATCAAAAAGTAAACTTAATTAAAAAGAAGAAAACTCTTGTTGCTGCCATAATGAAATTCAGAGTTTCAAGGCTGACAAAGAGAAAGCTGTACTGAAAGGTTCATAATTAAATGATGGGGTAAAATTATTACAGGATGTTTACTCTGCATCTATGCTCATATTTATTTTTTTTGCCTTCTAAAAATAGAGGCTATAAAATTGAGCACACAATTAAATTATACCTGTTGTGCCCCCAATTAACCAAATCCTGGCACATTTCAATTTGTGCGTTCCAGCTGTGTGCATCAAAAATCGAAGGAGCTACGAAATGTCTCTTATAAGCTTTTTTTCTGGCACAAGATTTAAAGACCTGGCTGGTTAATAGCTCTCTGAACTCCTTCTGGCCTGTCTTGCTGGCTTTGAAGGTCAAGCAAGAAGCTGCAATGTAAATTTGCAAATTAAATATGAAATATGGACCTTGAAGTTTGGTGAAGAGAGAGATGGTGGCTGGGGATAAGAGGAAATCATCATGAGATTACAAAGGGTCAGCAATGATTGAAATGGTTAAAATTCAGATGGCAGCATTGTTTTTTAATGAGTAAATATTTTAAACTTGCTGGCAATGATAGATGCTCAGTTGTCCACCGCCTATTGAACATATGCTAATGTTTTGGCATATTTTGTTTAGTGTTTTTAAAGAAATGCAATTAAAAATTTTTAGCTTAAGCTTCCACCTTGTCTCCATCCTTTATCCCTTACTTTCTACTCAAAATGCTATGATGAAATTGGTATATGAGATTACCATGATGTTTAAAGTATACATGTATGCATTCATGCATGTTATGTAGTGTTTTCTTATGTGCATGTTCATTTATATAAATGAAATGCTCCTAGATGAACACATAGACGTAGAGAGGATGCTCATTGCAGCCTCACTTGTAATAGCAATGAATTGAAAATAACCAATATGCTCACCTATAAAGGCTTGGTTAATTATCTGTAGTGTATTCATACCATGAGATATTTTATAAAGAATGAACCAGATCTATGTGTATGAATAGAAATATATTTCAAAAATATAATTTTGAATGAAAACATTTCCATTTTAGTTTTTTAAGTAAATAAGGAAGAGAAGAGTGGATGAGAAAATCTCTTGGGTCTGTGTGTGTGTGTGTGTGTGTGTGTGTGTGTGTGAAAGACAGGTGGAAGCTCACCGAACAGGGTGTGCAGATGGCTCTCCCCGGTTGTCCTTACAGAGAGATGTAACCATGTGACTTGAGTTCTGGCCAGAGTTACACTGGAGAGATCCCCTTTACCATTTTCCAACATGGTCTATTTAAGCCTTTTGCAGGATCCTCCATCTATGCTGTCTTTTCCACTCCTGGGCCATTGCAGGGGATCTGGTAGTAGATTCTGTAGCCCTAGGGGATGCTGAAGCCACTGAATGAGGGGAGCCCAGAGCCTTGCCTGTAACAGGTATTGCTGTGCAATATGGGCAAGAGGCAAACCTTTATGGTGTCAAGCCACTAGTATTTTGTGATCCTAAATTCTCCTGACATGTTCAGTGTGTCTATTATAAAGCTGTTTCAAAGTCTCTTGTTAAGGAGCCACCACGACATGTGAGGTATCAGTGAACTCAGGTTAAAGAAAGAGCTTGGCTGAGGACAAATAAGCCCTAATTCTTCTCTCTGGGAAGAACATTGTGCCATGTTCCACACAGCTTCTGGCTCTGCCTTTGATTTTGTTTTCCAGTATCTTCCTTGGCTACATCTGAAGTAGTCTATGGTTTCCTTGGGCCTTACATAGCTTTATTGGCTCCTCTGTTAGTAGAAAAATTGGGATCAGAGTTTCAAATTAAGCATAGGCTTTTTTAGTTATATACATATAACCATATAACTATATAACTATATAACTAAACTATATTTCTTCTTCAATTTCTTTTCTGTTTCCCCAAACCTGTTTATTTATGAAGGCTCCCTTAAGAATAGGGCTTGAACGGGAAGGCCACAGCTTAATCTAATACTTGACCTGGTTGATTTTATCTAGCTGGGATTTTTTAATGAGCCATTTTCACTCACATTATTTGTTTTTAATGAGATCCTTTAAAATAATAATTTTAGACTTGCAGAAATGGTGGAGAATTGCCATATAACTTTCACCCAGCTTTTCCGCCAATGTTGACATTTTATATAACCATAGCACAAGTTTGGAAAGTAGGAATTAACACTGATACTATTAAGTAGTCTACAGAACCTTATAAGTTCACTAGTTGCTCCAGTAGTGTCCTTTTTTCTGGGCCAGGACCCAGTCCAGGAAGTCATATTGCATGTAGTTGCTATGTCTCCTTGATCTCCAGCAGTCTGTATTTATTTTTCAGGTTTTTCTTTTATGATCTTCCACTTTTGTAGCATACTGGTCAGCTATTTTGCAGAATGTCACTCAATTTGGATATGCCTGATGTTTTCTTTTTTTAAAATTTTATTCATGAGAGACACAGAGAGAGAAAGGCAGAGACACAGGCAGAGGGAGAAGCAGGCTCCACGCAGGGACCCTGATGCGGGACTCGATCCTGGGTCTCCAGGATCATGCCCTAGGCTGAAGGCAGGTGCTAAACCACTGAGCCACCCATGCTGCCCTGATGTTTTCTTATGATTTGGTTCAAGTTATAGATTTTTGGTCAGAGTAGTTCACACAAGATGTTTTCTTCTCCATATATCATCAAGGGGGCATAATGTAGATATGTCTTATTACAGATGAGATTAATTTTCATCACTTGGTTAAGGTAATATTTTCAGTTTCTCCACTCTGAAGCTACCATCTTTCCCTTTGCAATGAATTAATACTCTGGAGGCGATAATTTGAGGCTAGGCAAATACTTTTTTCCTCATCATGCTTTCACCCACTTATGTTAGTATTTATTGATAACTTGTAGTTATTCTTACTTTGTATTGGAGTAATGGTGATTTTCCCTTTTTTTTCATTCCTTCTATATTTATTTATTTATTGTGATTCTATTGTGAGGAAGATCTCTCTTTTCCTCCTTAAGTGTGTATTCAAATTTGATTTACATCAGTAATAAAGTCATGGATATTTATTCTATCTATAGGTATAATCCAATACTCTATTTATTTTGTGACTCAGTTTATCCCAGCTTTGGCCATTGAGAGTCCCTTCAAGTTGTTTCTGTGTCCTTTCAACATGACCTGTTCATTTGTTGAGCGTTTCCTTACTTTAAGGTACCACATCATGTTTAGGCTCATTTTGTATTTTGTTTTTCCCAACTCCAGTCCCAGTCATTTCTACAAGGAGCTCTGGGTTTTTTGATCAGATATTTAGAAATATATTTAGAAATCAAGATCTGAAAAAAAAAATCAAGGTCTGAATAATAGGTATATTTGTTGATGTGTTGGAATATAATTGCCTCTAGCCCTTCCCAACAGAAATAACTAGGAAATGTATGTGGCTTTTCTAATACATGCATATACACATATCTCTATCTATTTCTGTTTCAATATATCTGCATATATATTAAAACCATAAATCCATACTGGTACCACTGACTGTATTCCAATAGCACAGTTTCATTATATAGTCTTCCTCCTTTCAGTATTTGAAACTTCATTACAATTCAGTATTTCACCATTGTGATGTCTTTCTGAAGCAGTGAGACACCTGGTTTTTGTTATCCACAATATATTTGTTCAAAATTAGCATACATGTAAAACTAACTCATTGAGAAATATTAACTAGAATAAAAAACTTATGTATTTTATACATAAGTTCTTTTTGTCATAAGCCTTAGAATACACAATTGAACTACTGTTTTTAATAGTTATTGGGCTAGTTCTTTTCCTTCCCACCTCCTTTCATGGTGACTCTATAATTATATAATTTATATAATTTAGTAATTATAATAATATAATTATAATATAATATAATAATAATTATTATAATAATATAATAATTATAATTATATAATTATATAATTATATAATTTAGTAAAGCTACTATTGCAAAACAGATTCAATTGTGGTTCCATCCACACCCTGGTTAAGTTTACTTTATTATTTTGAGCATATGTAAAACATTACTGTATTCTAAAAGTCAGAACCAAAGAACATATTGAGAAAAACATCACTACCCCCATCCTATTCCCTCTTTCTGCAGATAACTGATCTCATTAATTTCTGATCTTTCTTTCCTGCAAAGTTTTTGCAAAAAATGAAGAGACACTTGTAAGTTTTCATATATCCCCTTCTTTCTTACATGAAAGGAGGCACAGTATGGGTACTCTTCTGGATTTTTCTTTTTTCATTTAATAGTACATCAAAGAAATCATAGAGATTTTCCACATTTTTTCCAGTTGCATAGTACTCCATTTTGTGGGTGTGTATTGTTTATTTATTCTTCCATGTATGGACATATAGTCTGTTCCAATATTTTGCATGTAAAAACGGGGCCACAATGAATAGCTTTGTGCATGTATATCTTCACATTGTTGAAAGTGTATCTTTAGTGACAATTCCTAGAAGTCATATTGCTGGTGCAAAATGTAAGTGCATTTACAGTTTTGTTAAGTATTGACAAATTCCTCTCCCCAATGGTTTCTTGTTTACATTTCTGTCAGCAATATATAGAAAGTGCTAATTCTTCACAGCCACACAAACAGACTACATTCATTTCCTCCAATCATCATTTCAAAGTGTCAATGTTGTCTTATTTTGCATTTATCTAACTGTAACTTTGAATGTTTTTGAAATGCTAAGAACCATTTTTATATCTCTGTGTGTGTGTGCGTGCCTGTATGTAGTATGCTTGTGTGCCCATGAGTTGTCTGTGTTCTCTCTCTATCTTTGAGAAACTTTGATAATTTGTCCTTCAAGTTTTTTTCCTCAATTTTTTTAAGCAAACAGCAAAAATGGCAATACAGTATAGAGATTCATTTGACAAATTCTTAACCTAGCAGCTACATTCCCAGCAGTATGTGAGCACATAAAGGAAGACCTAGTCCTTCATAGAGCATTGGTCTGGAGGAAAAGACAGATGTTGAACATTTTAGTTTTTTTCATTGAACTTTTATTTTGAGATAACTGTAGACTCACATGCAGTAATAAGACATGGAAAGATAATGGGTACTCTTTACCCAATTCCTCCTGGCACATCCTTCAAAACTTTATAGTAAAATACTACTAGCAGAATATTGGCAATCATAGAGTCAAGATACAACAATCTCTCTTGTGCTTTTATAGACACACCCACTTTCATTCTGTTTTTTCATCCTTAAATAACCACATTCTGTTCTCCATTCCTCTCATTTTGCCATTTAAATAATGTTATTTAAATGGAACTATATAATCTGCATCCTTCCTGGGGTGGGTTTTCCACTTAGAATAATGTTCTGGAAACTAATTTAGGTTCTTCATGTAATCAATACCTTGTGTCTTTTGATCTGCAATTAAATACTATACCCTGAGCCAAACCCCCTTCTCTAAAACTTTATTTATTTTGATTGCTGAGTAGTATTCTATGGTAAGTATATTTAGTCATTAACAGTTTATCTAGCCATTCATATTGAAGGACATCACAGTCGTTCCTAGTTTGAGGCTCTTGTGAGTAAAGCTACTATGAATATTCATGTTCCAGTTTTTAAGTGAATTTGTCTTCATTTCTCTAGGTGGAATGCCCAGGAGTACAATTCTAGGTCAGATGGTAGGCGTATGTTTGGTTTCTGAAGACACTGCCAACCTGTTTTCTGGGGTGGTTCTACCATTTTTATTCCTACCAGCAATATATGAATGATCCAGTTTCTCCACATTTTTACCACTATTTGGTGTTCCACTGTTTATTTTTGCCATTCTGATAGGACTGTAATAATCCTATCCTATTCCTTCTTTCTGCAGATAACCGATCTCATTAATTTCTAATCTCTCCTTCCTGCAATGCTTTTGTGCAAAATGAAGAGACTTGTAAGTTTTCATATATCCCCTTCTTTCTTACATGAAAGGAGGCACAGTACGAGTACTCTTGCAATGCAGTGTTTCATTGGATTTATCTAATGGCTGGTGATGTTAAACATCTTCTAATGTGCTTATTTGCCATTTGTAAGTCCTTGTTAGTGAAATGTCTCTTTATGCCTATTGTCCATGTTCTAAGGGAATTGTTATCCAGCTGCTCTGTTTTGAGATATCTATATCTCTGTCTATGCCTGTCAAATCTATATCATCTATCTCTATCTATAGCTATAGACATAAATATTCTAGATACTAGCCCTTTGACTTGCAAATATTTTCACCTATTTTATATTTTGTTTCTTCATTGTCTTCATAGTATCTTTCCCAGAGCAAAATTTGCATTTTGATGAGGTCCATTTTATTAGCTTGTCCTTTCGAGATCAAGTATAAGAATTCTTCATCTGCCCTAGATTCCAAAGATCTTATATGTTTTTTCCACCAAAAGTTTTATAGTTTTACATTTCACATGTAAGGTCTATGATTCATTTATCCATTTTGAGTTAATTACTGGATAAAGTGTGAATCGTAAGTCAAGAGTTTTGTCATTGTTGTTATGTTTTGATTTTGTCTATGGATGTCCTATTGCTCCAGCACCATTTGTTGAACGGTCTATATTCCTCCATAGACATATAGACTTTTGCACCTCTTTGAAAATCTTTCAGACTGTTTGTATGGACCTATTTCTGGATTCTCTGTTCTATTTCATCAATCTATGTGTCTATATCTCTGTCAATTCCACAGTTATTGCTGTAACTATGTATTAAGTCTTAAAACATAGACTAATTACTTTCATTTTATTCCATTTTAAAAATTGTGCTAGCTATTGTAGTTCCTTTGCCTTTCCATATACATTTTAGATTACTCTTGTCTATAGCTACAAAAATATCTTTTTGGGATTTTGATAGAAATTGTGTTAAACTTATATATCAATTTGGGGAGAATTGACTTCTTTACCATGCTGAGTCTTCCAATTTTTGAACTTGGCTTGTCCCTCAATTTATTTAGGTCTTCTTTTATTTCTTTCATTGGTGTTTGTAGTTTTCAGGATATAAGTTCTATACATGCTTATTAGATGTACATGTAAATATTTCATTTATTTTGAGGGATTGTAAATGGCATTTTTAAAACACTAGATATGATGTGTAAGTAAAGAATCACTAAATTCTACTCCTGAAACTAATATTACACTATAAGTTAACCAACTGGAGTTTAAATAAAGTGCTCACTTCGGCAGCACATAAACTAAAACTGGAGTTTAAATAAAGACTTGAAACTACAAAAAACTTAAAAAAAATAAATTCAAAAAAATAAATAAAACTGGGGTTTATTGAATACATGTGTGTTTATTGCATACATAATCTATAATCTATATTTAAATGTTTGCATATATAAATTATATTTATTATACACACAATTGATTTTTTTTTAAGATTTTATTTACTTATTCATGACAGACAGAGAGAGAGAGAGAGGCAGAGACACAGGCAGAGGGAGAAGCAGCTTCAATGCAGGGAGCCTGACATGGGACTCGATTCCGGGTCTCCAGGATCACAGTCAAACCCCGGGCTGAAGGTGGCAGTAAACCACTGGGCCACTGCGAATGCCCCACACAATTGATTTTTAAATGTATATCTTATACCTTGTGAACTTGCTAAGCTCAGTTTTGTTCTGAAAGACTTTTTTTGTAAATTCTTTGGAATTTTCTATGTAGACAGTCATGTCATCGCCAAATATAGACAGTTTTGTTCGTTTGTTTTCTTTTCTGATCTTTATGCCTTTTATTTCCTCATCTTGCCTTATTGCACTGGCTACAACTTCCAGCACAATGCTAAATCAGAGTGATCCTCTGTAAAGCATTATATAGATTTCATGTTAATTTTTTCTATGTTAGGTAGACTTCTGTGGTGAAACCATCTAGGCCAAAATAGAGGGGGTAGTATTTAAATTATAAATTCAATTTTATTAATATTTATAGGGCTATTCAAATTATGTATTTTATATTGGATGAACTGTGTTTTGTATTTTCCTGGCTCAAAGGAGTCCTGTAACTTCTTCCAGAAGTAAAGCATGACTGGAGCATGACTTCTTGAAGGGGGAGTAAGTAGAGTGAAGATCCCCTTGAGCCAGTAAAATATATAGGGGGGAGGGGAACCAGAGAAAGTCATGGAGGAAAATTGTCTCCCAAATGAGCATTCCTCATCTTTTCTAGATTAAACACAGCTTTCTCTAGCAATACGTCCCCTATCATCCTACTTGCTTTAAAATCTCCATACTGCCTCTGTTCTAATTCCAGCTCTGCTACTTGTGAGCTGTGGGACTTTAGGCAAGGTATTTGACCCCTGTGTGCCTCAGTTTCTTTTCTCTAAAAATGCAAATAGTAGTAGTATTTTTCTCATGTGATTGTGTGAAAATTAAATGAGTCCATAAATATAAAATGTTTTAAAAGGTGTTAATGGACATCTTGTTTTTCCAACATTGTTAATTGAAAAGACTTCCTTTTTCTCATTGAATTGCTTTGACACTTTTTTTTTTCATTTTCTTAGAATAACCCATGACATATGTGTGGGTTTATTTCTAGACTCTTTTCACTGCCACTGATCTGTTTGTATATACTTTTGAAAATAGCACATGATTTTTATTACTGTTGCTTTAGAATAAGCCTTGAAATCAGAGAGTGTAAGTCCTCTAATCTTGTTTATCTTCTTCATGATTGTCTTGCTATTTGAGATCATTTCCATTTCCATATAATTTTTGAAAAATAGCTTTCCAGTTTCTATTATTAAAAAAAGACTGATATAATCTTGATTGGAGTTAGTTGCATTGAATCTATAGATCAATTTGAAAGAAAATTGTCATTTTACCTAAATATAATTTTTCAAAGCACAAACATGGTTTTTATCTCTATTTACTTGGATCATTTTACATTTCTCTCAGCAATGTTTTCTAGATGTCTTGCACATCTTTTGTTAAATGTATTCCTAGGGGTTCTTTCTAATGCTACTAATAATTAAGATGTTTTAAACATAATTTTTCAGTTGTTAATTGTAGTAGAAACAGAATCTATATTTTGTATATTAACCTTTTAGCCTGTGATATTGCTAAATTGATCTATTAGTTCTGGTGTTTGTAATCTATAAAATCATAGAGACAGCGTAACTTTTTACTTCCCAATATTTATACCTCCTTACCACTTTTTCTTTTTTATTCTTTCCCTCCTTATCTCTCTCTCACTCCCTTCCTTTCTCCCTCCCCCTATCTTAATTGTACTGAGTAGGACTTATGATTCATTTTGAATAGAAATAGCAAGAGTAGACATTCTTGTCCTGTCCCCAACCTTAAAGGGAAAGGTTCAATATTTAACCTTTAAGAATAATGTTAAAGAATATGAATGAGAAAAATGAGAATAATATTAGAATAAGAATAATACTAGCTGCAGGTTTTTATAGACACCCTTTACCGTTTATATATTTCGATCTGTATCTTTAAACTTGCTTTATTCTCTCAATATTTTAGCTATGAGGTTCATTCATGTTGTTCGGTGTATATTTTTGCCTTCTTTTTTACTGCTGTATGTTTCACTCTACAAAATTGTCACAGGTTTTGGGGCACCTGGGTGCCTCAATCAGTTAAGTATCTGCCTCTTGATTTCAGCTCAGATCACGATCTCAAGATTGTGAAATCCAGTCCTGTGTCAGTCTCCATGGTCACCGAGGAGGCTGCTTGGGATCTCTCTCTCTCTCTTTCTCTCAGCCTCTCCCTCCATGCTCTCTCTCTCTTTCTTGCAAATAAATGAATAAATAAATCTTCAAAGTTGTCACGAGTTCTTTATTCACCCACTTCTTAATTGATATTTAGGATATATCCATTGTTTTAAAAATACATATAATATTTCTTCTATAATTCCTCTATATCCTCTGTGCACTTATGAATTTATTTTTGGAATATTCCAAGAGTTGGAATTGCTAAATAAAAGGTATGTTCACTGTTGACTTTAATATTTTTAGACAAAATTCCTCTGCAAAATGTCCCATGTATGCTACATGAACTGTGTAAGGGTTCCTATTGCTTCACAGCCTTGTCAATCCTTGTTAATCTCAGACAATTTAAATATAAATATTTACCCATCTGATAAGTATAGTAACATTGTATGTCTTTGGACTTTTGTGTCACTTCCCTGATTACTTCAGAGATTGAGAATTTTTAAATTTTTAAGTTGATCTTTCAAGTTTTCTGTTAATTCTGCTCAGAATAAATGAAGGACCCAGTTTCTTATTCAGCTATATTTATAAATGATCACCTCATCCCCTAGTATTGACTGTTCCATCTTTCCATTGTTGACAGCTAGCTCTGCCACATGACCAGGGTTACAAGGGTCTTGTGTGTTTCTCCTGCCCCCTTTGGTCAGTCCCTGTGTTCTGTCTATCCATTTCTGCTGCAATCCTTTCCTACTGTTCTACTATCTATTTCTGTGGGACAGTCCCCTGACTGGATTGTTTCACCTCAAAACTCCCTTAGCTATTTTTATCACATGTCTTCCACATAAATTTTAGAATTCATATGTTGATTTCAGAAAAACTATTGGAATTTTAGTTGGCTTTACACTGCATTTTTTACATTATTTGAGGAGAATTGACAATTTTAGGACATCTTTCCATCCCTAGACATGGCATTTTTTTCTATTTATTTAGGCCTATTTTAATTCATTTCAATTAAGCACTGACATTTTATCCATTGAGTTTACATACTTTTTATAATTCATTTTTATCGTATACATGTCATATTTTACATATATAATTATTTAAATGGTATCTTCTAAAATGATATTTTATTTTGTTAATGGGGTATAGAAATGCCATTGAGATATATATATACTTATATATATGTATATATATATATACTTATTTATTTATTTTATTTTTTCATGAGAGACACAGAGACAGGCAGAGACATAGGTGGAGGGAGAAGCAGGCTCCCTGAAGGGACTCCAATGTGGGACTCGATCCCAGGACCCCGGGATCATGACCTGAGTGAAAGGCAGATGTTCAACCACTGAACCACCCAGGTGCCCCTGATTTTTAATATATACACCATATCTGGCAAACCCGCTAAATTCTCTTATTTTTTCTATGCTTTCCCTATTAATTATCTCAGCTATTTTCTGAGAAAACAGAATGTGTGAATGATAATAGTCTTGTTTCTTTTCTTCCAATCTTTATACATTTAGGATTTTGTTGCCTATTTAAAAAAATTTTCAGGGCACTTGGCTGGTTTAGTCAGTAGAGTGTGGAACTCTTGATCTCAGGGTTGTGGTGAGTTCAAGCCCCACATTGAGTGTAAAGATTACTTAAATAAAGAAATACAAACTTAAAAAGGGGGCCCCTGAGAGACTCAGTTGGTTAACCATCTGCCTTCAGTTCAAGTCCTGATCCCAGAGTCCTGGGATTAAGCCCTGCATTGGGTTCCCTGCTCAGTGGAGGAGTCTGCTTCTCCCTCTGCCCCTCCCCCTGTTCATGCTCACGCACGTATGCTTTCTCTCTCTCTCAAATAAATAAATAAAATCTTTAAAAAAAACTTTAAAAAATATTTCTGTGAGATTATGACTTATAGAGCAATGAATTTGGGTAAGAAGATGAGCTGTGATTTTTTTGATATATGTGGGACTTACATTATAGTGAGGGTATAAGTCATCTTGTATGCTGTTCCTGTGTGCTTGATTGAAGTGTGTTCTCACTCATTACTTGTGTGTTTTTATTAGACCACTATTGCTGATTTCTTTTCTTTTTTTTTTTTCAGATTTCCTTATCCTCACTAACTTTTTTTGCCTACTTGAAAGATACATTCCATTAAGGTAGTAAATTGATCAATTTCCTCTAAATTTCTATAAATTTTTATTATATACATTTTACTTTATTTATATCAAAACTACACCAAAAGGAATATTTTTATCTTCTTGAGATATTAAGCCTATGTGTAGCCAATAAGGGCTGCCAGAACAAAACACTATAGACTGGTGGCTTAAACAAGAGAAAATCATTTTTCACATTTCTGGAGATCAACATGGTTGGTTCTGATGAGGACTTTCTTTCTGCCTTGTAGATGGTCACACTTTCCCATGTCCTCACACAGCAGAGCAAGCAAGCTCTCTGGGGTCCCTTCTTACAAAAATACTAACTCCATCATGAGGGCCTCATCCTTAGGATATCACCTGAAACTCATCATCTCCCCAAGGTTCTAACTCCTAAAACTACTACCTTAGAGGTTAGAATTCCAACATACGAGTCTCGGGAAACACACAATTCAGTCCATAGCAACCTCTTCTCTATCATTACCCTCTTTCTTTCTTCCTAATATTTTTTTTTCTAAAATATGTGCTTCCTCTGAAGGTCTCTGTGGTATTTATGTCTTGGTAGTAGTATAGTAAAATATAGGGGGTAGCTAAAGATTGAAATAAAATAGGGTTGACATTTTAATGAGAAAAGTTTACCCATTTACTGCTGTGATTACTCACTCATATATTTGAAATAAGCCCAATCTTTTTTGTTTTCCTTTCCATTTGGTTATTTTGCTCTTAACTAATCTTTTTCTTTGTCATTGGGGGTGGTGCTTAATTGAGGTTTTATCGTGGTGCTGCATTTTCCATCCCTGATTGGGAATTTATATATGCTATTTCAGTTGTCACTCTTTTCATTCATAAGTGGCAACATCAATGGAGTATGATGGGGACTAAGTGCTTTACCATCATCCTGAACCATGCAAGTACCTTTAGCTTCTCTAACTAGTCAGTGCTTTTCCAACTTGCATACTAGTATTAATCAGTATTTTGAGTATTTTGTTTTGTTTATCCTGAAATTTGATAATGCTATTTTTTTTATGCAGTCAATATTTATAAAATAAATTGAAAATTTCTTGCTGATTGTTCCTTTGTGCATTTCAGCTATTTCTTTTGGATTACATTCTCTCCCACTGCTATTCTTCTTTTTCACTTTCTTTGATAAGGGACAGTCATTAGTTAACTTCAGTTTTTTGCTTGACAATAGAATGCACTGTCATTTTTTAATAACTGCTTTACTGTTTATGTACTTAGGCCTAATAATTATTTTCTGTCCACATATTGAATATTATATTCCAGCATATGCTTACTTCCTTTGATCCTTTGATTTATTAAGATGTCAATTCTCAATCCATTGTTTATCTTTTTTTTATGATCTCTACACCCAGTGTGGGGCTTGAGCTCACAACCCTGAAATCAAGTCACATATTCTTCTGACTGAGGCAGCCAGGTGCCTCCATTGTTTATCTTTTATAGTTAATAAGTCTTCTCTTTTTAAAAAGATTTTATTGTTTATTTGAGGGGAGACATGAGCAGAGGGAGGAGCAGAGCTAAACAGGGAGTCCCACCAAGTACAGAGCATGGTGTAGGGCTCAACCCCAGGACCCTGGGATCATGACTTGAGTTTAAGGCAGATGCTTAACCAACTGAGCCACCTAGGCGCCCCAGTTAATAAGTCTTAAATCATGGGCAGTTTGAGCTCCTTTGTTTTTCTTTGTTGCTCTGCAGTTTTATTGTCCTATTTGTAATATCTTTTCCTTTTATGTACTCTCTAAGATTGCAGTTGTTTCTTTTTAAGATTTAATCCATTTATTTAGAGAGAATGAGTGAGCAAATGGTGGGGAGAGGCCCAGGGAGAAGGAGAGAAAGAATCTCAAACAGACTCCATGCTAAGCGTGGAGCCCTACTCAGGGCTCTGTCTCATGACTGTGAGATCATGACCTGAGCCGAAATCAAGAGTCAAACACTTAACTGACTGCGCCACCCAGGCTCCCTAAGATTGTAGTTCTTATTGAATCTAAGATTGCATGACTTACTTCAAATGTAGAAACATCTCACCAATATCTTTAGATGTTTTATCTTCTTTAGATATTTTATTTTTGGCATTCAATTTCTTCTCCTTCTGAAACTTATATTTTCACTCTATCCAACATTTCCTTCATATTTTTCACTTCTATCTCAGATTCATTCTTTGTATCTTTAAAGACACTCCTTACATCTTCCTTCAGCAGCACCTAGTTTATCTTTTAATGTATCCATGGAGTTTTTAATTTTACTTACTACATGTTTTTCATCTCTAAAATTTATATGTGGATAGTTTTCAAACCTGCTTGTCCTTGGATAATATCTTATTTTTGGGTCATGTTATCAATTCTCTGGTTTATTCCTTTAAAAAGCTTATTTGTGTTTATTTTTAGTTTGTATATGAAAATCATAATGTATTGTGTCCCCAAGGGTCTATCTTTGCTCATTATTTTGGTCATGTGTTGTTCATATGTTTCATAATTTCAGATCTGGATCTTCTGCTGGCCTGAATTCCACAATTTGCTTTATCTTTTGCTGGTCAGATGTCTTGTAATATCTGCTGGCCTTTTACTGTAATTTTGCAACTTTTGTTTCCTAGACTGAACAGAAAGTATAAATTCAAACCTCAAGTTCACCAGTGCAGAGCTGTGATCATGGATCCCAGAGATAGACAAGGCTCTTTTTCACCCAATTTCATTTCATACTATCTTCTCCTGGAGGCTTTCACTCTTTGAGGGTCCCAATTACATGCAAGCATTTCAGTTCTCAATCTTCCACTCTCTTGGGCCTGAGCCCCTGTCTTTTATCCCTCTTATGATTGGTAAAAATCCAATACTTAAATTTACTAAAATTGGCAAACAGCATTGGGAGCCCTTGTATCTTTAGTACACTCTAAAAAATTCTGTTTGCCTGCCTTTCTTTGTTTTGAGGTCCTGGAGATTTATCTTAATTCCTTGTTGTTTTAGCTCAAGGTTTAAATGTGTGCTTTGCATTTGTTTTTACATTTTCCAGCCCTTCTATGTGTTCTATAGACATAATTTTTCAAAATATCATGTTTTCCATGTTGCCAGAAGTGAAATTTAATTCAATATGTGTTTCTTTCAACAACTGTGATACATAGGAACATGTTACAGTATCTACAGTGAGAGGAGGTACAGGGAAAAGCTCCAGCATTGGAAGTGAAATAGGTTTTGTTAGGACAATCTATCAGAATTTAGGCAAACAAAAACTACCCTATTGTTGTGCCGCTGAGACTTTTAGCTAACAGGACCAATTGCTGGTAGCCCAATCTGTGGTACTTCCTCATGCTATTGAGTATAGCATTTGCCTATGACAGAGAGAGATAGAGACAGACAGACAGACAGACTGGAGGTTGACTGCCTAGATTTGAATCATGGTTCCTTCCATTACTATGTATGTGGTCCCAGGAAAGCTCCTTAAACCTTCTGTGCTTCAGTTTCTTCACCTGTGAAATTGAGACAATAATCATGCTTGTTTGATGGAGCTGTTCTACAGAATAGGTAAGTCAGTACATGTAACTTGCTTGGAATAGTGTCTGGCACATAATTTTCAGCATATCTTAGCTATTCTTATTTTTAACTATTATCTGAGCCTCAGTACTATGCAAAATGCTGTGGATACACAAAAGAACAGCAATCCTTGCTCTCTGAGGGTTCAGTCAGCTCATTCTTTAGGGAGAGACTGTATATTGCTTACATGTAAAAGGTGGCAATTGAGGCATTGGTGCAATAAACAAGATGTAGAAGTAGCTCAGAGATGGGTTAATTCTATCTCCTAGAGTGAAATGAAGTAGAAAAGAGGAGTATCACATTTGGGAAGAAGATGATAAATTTCCTTTGTTGTCATGATCTATTTAATAGCCTTTTAGAAATGACCATCCGGCAGTTAGGAAGGAAGGTCTTAAGTTATTGAGGACAGCTTGAGTTCTTTGTGAGCTCCAGGTTTCTGATTCAAATGTTTCCAGCTTTGAATTTTTTGACACTTCTCTTATTATGCAAAATTAATCACAAGGTGTTTGAGAAGACTGATTAACGCTAGACAGAACATAATGCTTGCTTCAAGACCCCCACAGATTGCCTTGAAAGGGCAGTCCTTGCTTCTTTTATTTTCCTTCTATTTTCTGTATACCCCCAACCCCAATTAGGATGAAAAATGACTAATGTGTTATTGTCCTTCTGTTGGATACTAAGGACATGAGAATTCCTATGAACATTAACTTTCTACTTCATAGAGCTGAAGGCTTTGTGCTCAGGATGCGCTCAGGCTTGTCCTTTTAATGAAACACTTGGTCCAAACACTTTTATCATTAAAAAAGTAATAATGAATCTGTTATGAGGCCACAGAAGGAGGGTGGAAGGTTAATACATGTTAGAGAACAAAAAACAATTCAGCCACCACAGACAATGAATACAAATTTCCTTTATTCTCCTTGAAATCATCCACTAAATTTTTAAAACACCTTTCTCTTCTCTTCCTGACAACCATATATGAGGTCTAAATGAGAAGAGTTAAAACTGACCCTTCAACTGGAAATCTCTATTACTTGCACAGCTATGCCAATGATGATGAATACTTCAAGCACTGACCCCCAAAGCTCTGTGAGATCTTGCTGAATCATCAAGGATTAAATTCCACTGAAAAGCACATCTTTTAGCCAATTCCACTTCTTTGAAATCTAAAAATTTGCAGATAATTGCAATGATAAAGTAAAAAGGCAAATTCTACCAACCATTCACATAACCCCATTTCATCACTGTATGGTCACATCTCACCTGCTCTTCATTAATTGGAATACTTGATTGACTAAAATAATTCAATTTTTCTGGCCAAAGACAACATTTAATTTATATAGGAAATATTATGACTTCGGTGTCCTGATTACAGCCCTCAATTCCTTAACCTAAATAGAACCATGAACCCAGAAAGCATGCCCAGCTTGTCATGGTAAGGGGTAGAGAGGTGCCACCCATTCAATGTTATGGGGAGAGAAGACCCTGGAAAATATTGGGAGATTATAGGGTTCTTCCAGAAGACAGGTGTTGTAGAAATGCTCCTGGAAAACACCCAGTTTATTTCACTACAGACACCCTAGTACAGTAGTAAGTTATAGAATTCAATTATTTTCCATACCCTTTACCCCAAAATAAACATCCATACACTCATAATACTTAGAATAAAATTTCATGGAAATTAGTTAACTCCTAAAGTTATACAATGACCTCATGTGGAGAACCTCTAACTGAGTGCATTCTACAAGCCAGAATTGATGAGGATACAAAATTCAGTAGCACATGGTTTTGACCTTCAAGGAGCTTTAGTCAATTGGAAGAGACAGTAAAGTAAGTAGACAATTGTAACACAGAAGGAGTTGGGAGAGAATCGAAGATGCAATAGGAATCCATTAGAAAGATACTTAGCATTACCTTGAGAGAGGCTTGAGATAGACTTCCCAGAGGAAGAATGCTACTTGAAGAATGATTAGAAATTACCCAAGGAAAACTGAAAAAGAAATGCCATGAGTAGATGGAAAAGAATGTGCAATGGGCTATCTTGGGCAGGATAACACAGAGAGGTGTTGGGAGAAACAAAAGCCATCTAATACAAGTAAAGTACGCTGAAAAGTAGTCAAGGTATTAGGTTAGGAAGCTGAGCTACAATTCTATCTTCTGTGTCATTCTAAGGAATTTGGAATTTTATCCAGAGGGCAAGAGAAAATGGTTATAATAGGCTAGAATTGGTGTGAAAAAATGCTTCAAAGAAATAAAAAGAACAACACTAGTTAGAGTGTAGTGTTTAAGAGGATGGAGTCTGCTGTTATGTTGGCTGGACTCAAGTCCTGGTCCTACCACTTATGGAACATTATTTAATTCCTCTGTGCTTCGGTTTCTTCATCTGGCATATGGAGAAAGCTGTACATTTACCTAGCAGAGTTACTGTCAGGACAGGAGGTGGTGGTATGTGGAAAGAGTGTGAGACATTCCTTGGCGCTGTGCATATTCTGCTTATCGTATCATCACCATCATCATGATTGGTAGCACTATTCAAGGTAAAGTTGTTACAGCATTTGGTAAAGTGTGTGACAAAGGAAATGGTGCAAAGTACGTGACCAGGCAGGTGCAGTAAGTAGTATATGGTGACCACTAGATGTGTGGGTAAGGAGGCAGATCTAGGTGATTGCCAAATGGTTAGATGAGGACTAAGGAGTAGAAAGATGGATTCTTTCTGTGACTGCGCATTTTGACATGCTTCGGTAAAACAAACCACAGTTGGCTATAATTACAATCCAGGGTCAGAAGTACTGACATGTACCCACTGACTCCTACCTGAGGCTATCAACTCTAAATGCCTCTCATTCTAAGGAGGTTTCAGATCTTCTAAGTGTACTCATTTGATTTTGATGTGATTCTGTAGGTTAGGTGAATCAGGTGGCATTATGTCTATTTTGTAGATGGGGAATTTGAAGAACAAGGGCACTATATTCTCCCATGAGCACAGAGGTAATTGGTGAAAGAATTGCCAGGAAAAATAACACTTTTATCCTTTACTCAGACTTGTACTCAAACATTGCTTTCCCCATATACCTCAGGCATAACTAAGCATCAGTGAAGGTACTCCATGCTTTTAGATTCCATGAAATTGGCTCAAATCCCATCCTACATGTAATGGGAGGCTTTAGTCACTCCCAGCCTCTCTAAAGATTTTAAGGTGAATGATATGGTTTATGGGTTTCCTGCATACTATGGTGCTTTTCTTCTGGTCAATTTTCCTTTAAAAGTGCTGTGTTTCAGGACCAATATTCCTTGCATGCTGGCATTCTCTTCTTCTCTCTCTTGTGATTATACCCACCCTGTAAGTCTAGTTATTTTCAGATTTGGAGAAGTTTTCTTCCATTTTTGTCGTTGTTTCCTGTTAGGTAGGCTCTCAGGTGTCAAATTACTGAGTAGCTTACCAAGGTGTTCTGACAGCTGTTAAGATTTGCTATTTTTCCACAAACTATGCACTCTATTGATAGTGCAATCTCTCTGAAGCTAATATTTTTCTTTGCCTTTTTGAATAAGTTACAAACCGGACACTAAGCTCATGATATTCTCTAGATACTAACACACTGGAAGGAAGGAAACTCATTATCTTTCCCCACCTACCAGGTCCTCCTGACAACACCAAGCATGACTAGACATTTGTTACTAAGAAAAGAGGAAAAGATTTTCTTTTCTGTTAAAATGTATTTTAATGCTCTTTGGCCAATATTATGTATCCTGTCTCCGTTTCATTATCATCTTGCTTATTTTTTTAACCTACTAATTGGCATCTCTAGAATAATTGAGTCATCAAAGGAAAGAAAAATATTTGGTGTGGATCCAATTAGACCCCAAATGAAAGACCAAAAAGATGTGAGGAAAGTAGTCCAAACAAACTATAACAGAGACAAATATTAATTTATACCTATGTGTCTCATAAATTATGTATATGACTTCTTTCTTTTTGTATTTTATCCTGTCTTCTGAAGATAAAAGTAAAATACATGAAATATCATGAAATGATATCAGGGTGATATCAGGGAAGCTTAATTATTACCTAGGAAAAATATTCACCATAGAGATTAAAAAAAAACTGTTTTCTTAAAATGTGATCCTACTTTTGTAAAGACTCAGATATCCTACAGGTTTATCTGTATTGCTGTAAGAAAAAGGCATACTAAAAGATATGCCTGCATGTCAAAATGTTAACAATAGTTGTCTATTTGGAGAAGCATAACAAAGGATTATTTTTTAAAATTTGTTTAGCCTCATTTCCAAGTTTTACAATGAAGACCAGATTTGGTGATGACAAATTTTTCCAATACATAATTTTTATTCCATTCAATCTTTAGACATTATATTATTTCATCTTATAATAATATATGTATAACAATATACATATTATTATCTACCACACATCCCCTTAACCAAAGGAGTAAAATTAAAATTGGAAGCAATAGTAAAAACTGATATCAGATGTCTCTTGGTGTGTTGGATTGAGAAAAACCTTGCATTCCTGCCTCAAATGCATAACTTAAATCAAATCTTGAGAACAAAATCTGACAAACTTAAATTTTCTGAAATTTGTAACTGCACTATGATTATATAAGAAAACATTCTTGCTTTGGGAGATGCAAGCTAAAGTTTTGGGAGCAAAGGATCAGGGTCTCAGCAGCTTCCTTTTAAATGATTAAGGAGAAAAAGAAAGAAAAAAGAAGAAAAAGAAAGAAAGAAAGAAAGAAAGAAAGAAAGAAAGAAAGAAAGAAGAAAGAAAGAAAGAAAGAAAGAAAGAAAGAAAGAAAGAAAGAAAGAAAGGAAGGAAGAAAGAAAGAAGAAAGGTGGGAAGGAGGGAAGAAGTGGTGAGGGAAGTTTGAACTCTTTGAGATTACTGAGGTCAAGCATTAATCTTCATCTTAATTTGTAACACACAGTCTTGCAATTATTGAAATTCACTAAAAATAAAGAATGTGGAATAGCTGAATAGGTATTTTAAAAGTAGACCTACATAATCTTCTTGTCACCCCTGAGAAAGTGAAACAGAAGTATGTCCATGAATGACCTTTATGATATATGGAGTGGTTTTATTCATAATAAAACCCACAGTGGAAATAATCCAAATGTTTATCAGCAGTAAAATAGATACATTGTGGTGTTGTCATATAAAAGAAAACTACACAGCAATAAAGAACAAAAAAAAACAATGACTATTAGACATCACAACATAAATTAATTTCATAGATCATATAATGTCAAGTAAAAGGAGCCAGCCACGAAAGAGTATGGATGATTCCATGTATAAGAAGCTCAAGAACAGGGGAGCCTTGGTGGCTCAGTTGATTCAGCTTCTGCCTTTGGTTCAGGTCATGATCTCCAGGTCCTGGGATAGAGCCTCGAATTGGACTCCCAGCTCAGTGAGGGCTGCTTGTCTCTCTGCCCTCTTCCTCACCCCCACCCAACTCCTATTCTCTCCTCTATCTCTCTCACACATAAGTAAAATCTTTAAAAAAGAAGCTCAAGTATAAGCAAAATATATTTATGATGATAGAAATAAAAATAAAGTTTACCCTGGGGGAGGAAGGGAATGGTGGCCGGGAAGGGTCCTAAGGATGTTTTCTAGTATTCTGGAAATGTTCTGTGTTGATTTCAGTGATAATTACACAGATATAAACATTCATCTTGCTGTATTCTTAATATTAGTATATTTTACCAAATGTATATCAGGCTTCAACCTATTCCATGCTCACTACTAATGAATCTTCTCTTTACTCTGTCTAGACTAGAGACTTGCATGTAGTAGATATTCGCGATATATTTTTGGAATGAATAAAAATTGTACCTACCTGTGTCTTATATCTTTGGGATTCTGATGAATGTAATAGCAAATGCTGAAACATTTTATTTCTGAGTTAAATATTTTAGAATATATCCAAGAATATTACAGTAATCCATGGAACAGCTCTGATGACCAGATTTGAGATAACCTGGGTAGTCTGATGAGAAATGCAGGAGAGTGAGGTCATTCTTTGAAAAGTAGTGGTTTTCAAAAATCCCACATATTTTGCATTTCAGTGTGATAACTCACATAAAACCAGATATGTAGCAGACTGGGTGGTTCCCTGTGGGAGGTATAATAAAATCAGTTAAATACAGCACAGCATGGTCTTTTAAAATATATTTATTTATTTATTTTAGAGAGCAAGAAATGAGGGGCAGAGGGAAAAGGAGAAAGAATCTCTAGCAGACTCTGTGCTCAGTGCAAAGCCAAATGGGGGGCTTGATCTCACAACTCTGACAATATTAACTTTCCTGGGACAGCTGAGTTATATCTGATAGTAAATGGTTCTTTGAAATTGCGAACATGTACACTATAATGTTCACTTTCGAAAAAAATAATAACCTGGCAAATTTTTGGTAGCTCATGCCTTTAAAGGTGTTCGTGGACATAATTTTTCTAATATTTAAGAACACTTAAGATATTTGCTTAATTAATGTCCATCTTGATTATTTTCTTTTTAAACAATAATTACCAGACACAAGTCGTCCCTTTTCTTGTATTAATGAAGATATTAAGACAGAATAAATGTCGGGAAAAATCGAACATTCTAGCTAGGAAAAATGGAAATCAGAAAAAGAGTACTGTTTCAGAGTTAAGGTGTGAATAAATTTCCAATGTGTAATAACAGGACTAGGGATTTTTTTTTTTTTTTTTTTTTAGGGATTTTATTTTTATTTTTATTTTTTTTTTAAGATTTAATTTATTTATTCATGACACACACACACACACACACACACACAGAGGCAGAGACACAGGCAGGGGGAGAAGCAGGCTCCATGCAGGGAGCCTGACGTGGGATCACACCCTGGGCTGAAGGTGGTGCTAAACCACTAAGCCACCCGGGCTGCCCAGGACTAGGGATTTTAAATGCAGAATACTTTTTAGTTTCTTAGAAATACATATTTTCATTTATTCCTTATAATCAATTGTAAAGATGACTTTGTCAATAATTAACCAAATTCACATCAGCATAGTTCGTTAATATAAGTGTATCTAAGGAGAAATGATAAGCTATACAAAGTTGAGTTAATTGGGCAATTTGGGGAGTTCCCTTAAACCTGGCACTTGTAGGGGTTTTGAAAAGCAGGCATAGTTCTTCTCTATCTTTTTATGAAAATAAATAAATCACTAGGCATTTTTCCTTCCTGCATGTATATAAACATAAGACAGGCATATAGATTGTAGGTGTTCCTGTTCTGTAATGGGCTCCGACCTTGGCTGGTGTGTCAGCGGCGGCCCTGAGTTCATAGTGTTCCAGTTCGCCTCTGCTCTCCTCTCTGCACGTAGGCTACACAATGTTATGGTATTCCATGTTTTTTTCAGTGCCCATCGCTAGGCCTTTTTTTTTAAGATTTTATTTATTTATTTATTTATTTATTTATTTATTTATTTATTTATTTATGAGAGAGAGAGAGAGAGAGGCAGAGACACAGGCAGAGAGAGAAGCAGGCTCCATGCAGGGAGCCGACGTGGGACTCGATCCCAGGTCTCCAGGATCAGGCCCTGGGCTGAAGGCGGCGCTAAACCGCTGAGCCACCAGAGGTGCCCATAGGCTTTTATTGCTTAGTTTAAAGATACTTATATTTGGCCATTTGCTTATTTGAAGACTTTTATTTTTTGTTTCATTTCACATTTTCTCCAAACTCCCACTATTCCTTTTTTTTAATATTAAAAAATAGTTTTTTTGCACATTCCTCTTACCTCACATTACCTCTTACCTCCCAATCTTTGTGCCCCTGCAACTGTAGAGATGCATACTCTTTGTTGCTGCATCGTTTGCCACTGTATTACTTAATTTTGTTACTGATTCTTTGCGTGGAGTTCTTACTCCAGGAAACATCATTATTTAGGAGTGAGAAGAGGATTTGCTCAGTCAGTTCTATAGGAAGACCACCCTCCCTTGAAGCAAAGTAACCAAGATTCTAGTTGATCCTGACCCATTCTCATTAAGGTCAACAGCAGGCTGGAACTAAGAGCAGCTGGACTTCAGATGAGGATGAAGACCGGTAGGAACAAGCCCCTAAAATTTACCTTAGTCTTTTACTGTGATGGAAGTAAGGGTTAGGCCCA
Source organism: Canis lupus baileyi (assembly GCF_048164855.1). Taxonomy (NCBI): domain Eukaryota; kingdom Metazoa; phylum Chordata; class Mammalia; order Carnivora; family Canidae; genus Canis; species Canis lupus. The sequence goes on from NC_132848.1 coordinate 38,797,413, forward strand.
TCACAAGCTAACTCTTGATTTTACTCTAAAGTGAGTAAGAACACAGTATCACACATACACACACATGTGCATGCACCTTCACACACACACACTTACATGCCCAGGTACCTTCATACACACAGGCTGCCCACACATGGACATGTGCCTTCACCTTCATACACCCATGTGCACAAATAACACATGTGCACGCACCTTCATACACACACACAAGCATGCATGTGTGCTTATACTTCATATACATGCACATACGTGCAAAAACATGCACACACACACAGAGCTTTTAAGCCATAAAAGGCATGTACTTTTTTTGGACTTCGGGAATGCAATGAAAATATTATCCGGTTGGATGTCTAAATTCTATGCTATAATTTCATTTCTTGGAAAAAAAACTATTGCATATATATTTTGAAGATGAATTGCAAACATACACTCAATAGAAGATAATATGTTTTAAAATTTCTCTATGAAACTTATTTTTTAGGAAAGCAGTCAGGTTAGTTATTTCATGTTGCTTTTGGGGAAGAATGATAGATACTTCCGAGGCTGGGTACTAACATGTCAATTCCATTTTCCAACATGTTCTCTCTACATGGAACCTGGAAGTTCTTTCCCTTTGTTCAAATCTAATTTGTTATATTCTGTTACGTTTAGGAGAGTTTTGAAATTTTTCTTTTCCTTTTGTTTTTTGTTGTATTCTGTTTATGCCTGGGTATGGAATCTTCACTTGTATTTCTGAGTACTTAATATTTTCTACTATGACATTTTCTTATCTATGACATTTTTAAAAGAATTTGTTTGTTTGTTTAGTGTGAGAAGGGGGAGGGGCAGAGGCAAAAGGAGAGAGAATCTTTAGCAAAACTCCACAGAGAGCACAGAACCTGACTCTCACAGGCCCTACATCATGACCTGAGTCGAAATCAAGAGTCAGATGCTTAACCAACTGAGCCACCCAGGGGCCCCCTTACCTGTGACATTGTTAAGGAGTATAATTTTAATTATTTTGTAAGGATTTCTTAATTTATTTTCACTTTGGTTAGAGATCAGTTACTACACAATGATGGATCTTTAAAATGCATTTAACTTGCTTCAGGGTGTAGTGTAATTGATATTCATAAATATTCCATTTTTAAATATTGAATGGATGTTAATTTTCCCAGTATCAGATGTAGAATTTTATGTATTTCTAGCAAATGCAAAGACAAAGTTACTAATGGTATAGTCCAGATCTCCTATACCTCGCTAAATTTTTCATCTGATAAAACCTTCAGGTACTGATATAAATGTATAAACATCTTCTATTCAAATGGTGTGATAGTCTTGTAGCTCTGTTGATACTTAAGTACCTATCCTTATATCATCCTAGTCATTTGAAAATTTTATCAGAATACATTTTCTTAGAGTCTGTTTTATTGATATTAATGTAGACACTATGTCTTTCATTTGATTTTTTTACATGATTTGGCTATTTTTATCCTTTGATCATGCTGGAATTTAAACATTCACATCCAACTATCTTTATATTACAATGGAAGCATTTTGTCAAAGAATATCAATGTGATTTCCAGAATATGTAGATTAAATTTCTACAGTTTGTGGTTGCTTGCCTCTCCCCTTTTTGTATAATCTTCATGAATTTTCCTCTTTTAGGACTGCTTCTCTTCATTCACATTTCTTTTTCCTTTGTTATCCTGGAAGCTATATTCTCTGTTTCTGTTCTTTGGGGAATTACTTTATAAATTTTAATAATTTCAGCAGTATCTCTGCCCTGCTGAAAAAGAAATGGACCTCAGGATCATTAATTCCTGCTCTCTGCCCAAACTATCTGGTATTGATCTCAGGTATTCTATTTCAGCTTCGTTTTTTATCTCCATTCTTTGAACACAGTTGTTTTATAGTCGATACATGTCAGATTTACATGTAACAGTTAACATTTCTTTGCTCTTTTTTTCTTTCCTGTATCTCAGACCTTCTAACTACTCGTAGTAGTTAGAAGAATTTTCATTCTTCCTGAGGTATACCCTTTAGAAGTTTCTTTAATAAGCATTTTTGTAATTAAAGTTTACTGTTAATTTGTATGCTTTCGATTCAAGTGATTTTTGTGAACAATAGCTTTTCTCTATATATGATTCAAAGCTGACAGGTAATTTTTCTTGTCACTTCTGATATGTTATTTCCTTGACTCTGGCATTCATTGCTTTGAGAAGCCATTTGCCATACTCATCGTTCCTTTTTTTGTATGCTGTATTTAGGAATGGGGTTTTGTTTGTGGGCCTGGATGATTTTCTACAGCTGTGAATTGGAGTCTCTGACTGGTTCTGCAAAATTCTGACCCTTTATTTATTTATTTTATTTATTTATTTATTTATTTATTTATTTATTTATTTATTTTAATTTTTTATTTATTTATGATAGTCACAGAGAGAGAGAGAGAGAGGCAGAGACACAGGCAGAGGGAGAAGCAGGCTCCATGCACCGGGGGCCCGATGTGGGATTCGATCCCGGGTCTCCGGGATCGCGCCCTAGGCCAAAGGCAGGCGCCAAACCGCTGCGCCACCCAGGGATCCCCTGACCCTTTATTTATTTTGCCCTGTTCTCTGTATCCCCATTTTATGGAGTTCTGTTAGATATATGTTAGATCCCTCCATTCAACCTCTATATCTTCTTCTCTCATATTTCCATATCTCATTAGTCCTTCTGTACTGTACTCTGCAGTATTCCCTCGGATGCACATTACAGTTCAATTCATGTTCTTCTCTGCCATGTGCAGTCCGTTGTAATTTTTTTCCATTGTGTTCTAAATTTTATTTACTAGAATGTTTATTTTTAGAAGCTCTAGTTAATTCCTCTTCATATTCTTCTGACCATGTCCTGTTATACTTTTGACAAATATGATTAGACACATTAAATATTTATGTTCTCCGTTAATTCTAATACCTGCAAAATTTTTATTATAATTCTGCAGTGAGTAATTTTCTCAACATTTGCTCATTATGTTTTATTTCTCTAAGTGTTTTGTGATTTTCCCATAAGTGAATTTTCTCATATATATCTATATGAGAAATATAATTAGTGGAAATTACTTTGGACCCAGTTTTAGGGAGTATCCTATTAGAAATGGTTCACTTCTGAAAGTCACCTAGAATTTATCAAACCTAAAATTTATTTAACTTACATTTTTGGATAGTTAGAACCACTTAGTATTTTTTCCATCCTTATATTCATATGAGGCTAAGCTGATTGTCAGGGATTGTCAGAGAAGGCACTTTTCTCGCTCTCTCTCTCTGGTTTCATTTCCTCTACCCAGAATTAAGAGCAGGAAGGGAACTTCTTATAATCTTGTTCTAGGAGTAGGATTTCTTTTTTCTCAGTTTACCCACAAAACAAATTGCCTCTCAGGGGTTTCTGCTGTACATGGGCGTCTAATATGAGTTCTCTCCTTGGGATAGCCCCTAGCTTTGTCTTTGGCCCCTCTCCTTAGAAACTAGCTATGAAGGGCACCTGGGTGGTTCAGTCCATTAAGTGGCCTTGGTTTCAATTCAGGTCACGATCTCAGGGTCCTGGGATTGAGCCCAATGTCTGGCTCTGCCCTCGGTGGGGAATCTACTTAAGGATTCTCTCTCTCCCTCCTGTATCTCTCTCTCTACTTGCACTCTGCATGTGTGTGCATGCCCTCTCTCTAAAATAAATAAATAAATCTTAAAAACAAACAAACAAAAAAAAACCTCTCAGACCACAGATTTTACTTCTCTGTTCTCAAATTTTGGAAAGTAAGTAGATAAACTGAAAGTGTATTCAATATGTACATTTTAATGGAACTACACTGTGAGTCTTGGTGTCTCCTGATCGTACAGTAATGATTTTTGGCATCAGTGCTCTGTGATCATATGTGTATATTTTTGATAGGATGTATTGCTTTTCACATTTACCAGGTATTGCTATCAAATGGTGACTACTATTAACTCATTTTTCTGTTTATCCATAACTCATGTAGCTTAATAAGAAAGCTATTGAGAGCAGTGTGAGTTCCATGAAAAATCATGTAGAGATGATAGCAGGGTACAGGACAATATTATGAGAGATAACATATTCTCTTGTGTGTGGTTACCTCTGCCATCTTCCATTAGCAGATAAATGAGAGTTAAAGATGAATTTTATATTTTAAAGCTGTAAGTATTAAGAACAACATAATAAATGAATGTCATGATGATTTTTTCATCATCTTAGCATTACTAATCTGGAATTGTTATTAATCATTAATAATAAAAAGTATTATTTACAGGCTAATGATCATATTGTTTTCATTTCTTTATGTTATTTTTTTAATCATACCTGGAAATTAAAACAAATTGAACTAAATCCCCACTTGGACTACATATTAGATTGCTACAACTTCCATAATAAAATGCCATAGACCAGTGGCTTAAACAACAAAAATTCATTTTCTTTCAGTCCTGGAGTCTGGGAGTCTAGCATCAAGGTTCCAGCAGGGTTGGTTTCTCCTGAGGCCTCCCTCTTTGATTTGCACATGGTTGCCTTCCTGCTGTGCCCTAGGCCTTTTCTCTGTGTTCTTTCCTCACGAGGACACTGATCTTATGGAATTAGAGCCTCACCCTCATGACCTCATTTAACCTTAATTACCTCTCTATGAGCCTGATCACCAAAGATTAGGATTTCAGCGTATGAATTTTCAGAGGACACAATTCAGCTTCTGACTATAAATAATCTAAATAATTCTTAAAGTATTTTGGTCTAAGTTTCAAGGAGATGTGAAAAAAATTATAAAATTGTTATCAGATATCTGAGACTTTGCTACCTGAAATTTTCTGTCTAGTGATCTCTGTTATAGGAGATATTGCGTTTATGGTATGTATTCAGAAATATTCACTCAAAGGAGTGATACCTACTGTGCCTTGTTTTCCATCAGAGATCAAGGCCATTGCATTGCTTAGCACTGAGTCAAAGAAAACAAATGTCCAACAAGACAAGGAATGACCTGCAGATATCCCAACCCTGCATTTTAGAACCTGAAAAGGGGTGGGATCTTGTTTTATGGCTGTGTGGAGTGAGGACAGTGAATTCTTTCACAGATTATAATCCATAACTATGTTTGCACATCAAAGTTGTTCTGGACAGGGGCAAGGGTCTCTTATTTACTTACTGCTTTTTCAAAAGATATGGATAATAAAAAAACAATTTCATAGTGGATGTGGATATGAAATAAAGGTTTAGTTACTGATCCAGATAGACTATCTTTAGCCTGGTGCCATTGGTTTTGTTCATTAAAAAATTCAACAAAGCCAAAACACCTTTTGAAATCCACTTGTGCTATCCACAATAATGAATACAATTATAATTTTTGATGCACTAGGGAAAAGATGAAAACCAGCACAAGCTGAAGGATTGCAAAATCAGAGATGCTTGGAGCACTCAAGCTAGACAACATCTGTCCAGTGTAGTCATATTTGTCCAATACATCTGAGGAGTGTAGAACCCAACCAGGCATGCACGTCACAAAAAAACCTGAGTCCTGAAATTTAACCTCAAGACTCAAATGCATATATACTTTGTGGTCTCATCCTCGTCCTCATTAGTTATTGTCACAAAGCCACTCTGTAGTTCAACATAATTCATTACAGATGATGGTCTTCAGTCAGGCAAGGACAGAAACAGGAATAGCATGAGTTATGGGATACAGTAACATTTTGGTTATATATAATGTTGGTTTGGAGTCCACTCAAAAAAATTGGAAGTGTATCAGCCTGAAAATTTATACCTTACCTTCTCTGCTTGGCTTCTGGGAATATCCAATCTTTAAAACAATAAACTAGAAGGCAATAATTCCTTCATAAATCTACACATTTTCTTAGGCATTCTGCAGTGGAAATGGTATGAGAAAGAGCGACACTTTAAAGGGGAAGGGATCACAATCACAAAGGCAAATTCTTGAAGGTTCTTTGTGTCAGGTGCATTTGAACCACATATTCTCATGATGCCATACTTTAGAAAAGCTAATTATCTTGTGTTTATGGACTGGAAGTAGCAAAAGGAACAGAACCACTTGTAAGTAGGAAAGAATACAGTCAGCACCAATTGACTGTATGATTACAAGATGGTTCTGGGATGGGAGTGTTGAGGAAGAAATCAGATTTTTAAAAGTCTCACCCCAATTAGTACTATGTAGTGGCCTCAATCCTTTCTATGACCCACAGGAGCCCAGAATCCTAGAATTTCTGAGTTGCAAGTTCTCATTGTTTATAATTTTGTAACTAAAAGGTATATAAGCAAATTACTTTTCAGTGAAATAACTAGGGCCTATTTGTTCTAAAAGCATTAAATTCCAAAATGGTAAGAATTTTTTCCCTATATTTATATACAGGATTGTATTTCTTACCACAATAATATTCATTACTACTGGGAGGTCTTGTCTGATATAGGACCACACCAGAATATCTTAATAGTGAATACAATGAATAACAGCATGGCAAGGACCCAGAGAAGTATATGAGTTTTGTTTTAAGAAAAGCTGGCCTGGAAATTCATTTAACTTCTATTAAATTCTGAACAGAAATTCTGAGCAGCTAGTCTTTTAAGAGCCTCCTTTGAATTGTGTTTGAACACAATGAGACATTCCTCTCTGAAATCAGAAACTCAAATGTCTTAGGATAGATAGATTTTTAATCAAAATTCTTCCCAGATAGTTCTCTATTATTCAGAGTAAGTTAAACATATAAACTAACTGTGTAACATGAATGGGATCAGTGTATGCCACCCCAAAGTATGCTACTTTGGAATAGGGATTATTTGAGCTCAAGACAGGTGAGAATCAACAGACACAGGAAGAGTTCTTTGCTCCCAAGCCTGACATCCATTCCTTAGCTGCCTAAATCAGGGCACAAATATCCCTTTGAGATGATGCTGTCCATGCAGTAGCAGAAAAAGAAGAGTGACTCTTACCACCAGAGATGGAGAGTCTACACTGAGGTTTCATAAATAGACCTTGCTAAGATAACCATGATCTTCCATTAGGTCCCTCATGTGTTTCCTAGTCACCCCCCATCATGATTTACCAACCCTTCCTTTCCTTTGTTAGAATAGTGTGTAGCTCCAGATTCTAACCATTTCTTTGGGCTTTTATTCTTCTCAATGAACTTCCATGCATGCAAATATTAGTAATCATGGTGGGGCCTCTTCTTCTGTTAATTTTTTTTTGTTTAATTCATAGACCCTCAGGCAATAATCCAAGAAGCTAAAGGGAAAGTTTTTCCTCCCCCACAAACAATAGAGAGGCTAACAAAAAGACACCAGTCCTAGTTTGACATTTTCAATGACGTTATCACAGTATTGCATTGTTTGTAAGTTTTCAAGAAGACAGGGAAACAACAAACATCTTTTGAGTGCCCACTTATCAATCACTGTGTTTCAAAATGCACTAAAGACTTGAAAGTCAGTCTTATTTTATAAAGTTCATCTTGTTTTCCTAATTTACAAATGTCATTTTCCTAATTAAAAATAGAAGCTTAGAGAGCTTAAATAACTTGTCCCAGGACAAATAGACTTCTCTTTGTACTAAGCTCTTGCTCTTTCTACTGCACTTCCCTGCCTCCCTGGTGTAAACAGCTTAAATGAGTTCCTGTCTGTTGTGTGTGTGCAGCATAGGCTGACAGAAGATTCATACTGAATGAGGACTTTGGCACATGTCCTTTTTCCCAGGTCCCCCTTTGATGCATTTTTTATGCCTTGAATGGGTGACTGTGACTTACCATTTAATGTTGAGCTTTTCCAGATTGCGATACCTAAGTGTTGGCTTAAATTATACTATTAAAGCTAAAATAATTCCAAATCAGGTTCCTTTGGAGTCTTCTCTTAGTTTTCACTTTGACACCGTGAGTGTTTAAAGCAACTTCCCAAATCTTCAACTTGGTTTCATTTAAGAAGCTGAATATCTTGTACTATGAAGATATGTATCTGTTCACTCTGTGATTCCATAACTTTCTAGTGAATATTGCATTAAGTTTGTTGAGTCTCATTATTACAGATGAAACTAGTGATACTGCCTTCATGTTTATTTTCCCTCTGATTGTGAGGGATATCCTATCCCCATCTCTCCCCTCTAAGACAAATTTCTGGCTGGTAAAAAAAAAATACTCTTAAAAGTTCATAATACCATCAAATGGCTTTGTCACGGCCACTGAGTACCACCTGTTTGCCTGTCTATTCTGTCACGGGATAGCAGATCCATGTATTTCGTGCTTTTAAAATTGTTTTTTTCCTAAGAAAAATGCTTCTTTATAGTAATTGAAGACATAAGGACATCTGAATCTTAGGTATACTTCTGTGCATTGATTTCTATATTGATCAATCTTAATTCTGACATTTCACCATGTGGCATGTGCCTTCTATCTCAGAAATAACTTGAATTACAGTAACATACTTCTAAAAGAAAACATGACGCATAAGACCTCTTATTTAAATTCTGTGCACATAGCAAAAGTTATTTTGATCAAAAAATAATCTCTTTTAGAGTTCTTGGAAAGGCAATAACATTTGTTAATTTACCTGTATCTTTGTGAGTCATTCAAATTAACAGAATTTGGGAAAAAGAAGGAGAAAGAACTAACTCACCTCAAGAAAGAGATTGGCACTTAAATACTTCAGAATATTTTACTACATCAAGGTTGAGTATTCACAGCTTGACTGAGTGGGTGAGTTTGGGACAGATCAAGGCCCAAGCAAGGGCCATGTTCTCCTAGGAGGACAGGTGCAGAGAGCTAGGCATTGCTAATAGCACAGGCTCTGTGGACAGCAAAGGCCTGGTCAGGAGTTCTGGGAACTCAGTTACAGCTCAGGCCCTAAGATTCTCCAAAATCAGATATTGGAGTATCCTGACAAGTGAGCAGAATGGAAGGATAAGATATCAGAACAAATATTATCAAAAGCAGGGTCAGGCAACATCTGTCTGATAAGAGACAAAAGTTTATATTTGGAGCCTCTCACTGTAGATTAGAAGCATGTAGTGTATGTGTGTGAGTGTGATATGTAGTGTGTATAGTATGCACATGCATATGTGAGGGTGGTGTGCATATATGTATGCGTAGTAGGTGGCATGCATGTGTGAGTGAGGCAGTCATGTGTGTTTTTTATGCATATGTGTGTAGGGTGGTGGTATATGAGTATGTAGTATATGGTGTGGGTGGGTGGTGTGCATGAGTATGTGTGTAATAAGGTGTGAGTCATGCATATGTATGTGACTGGGGGTGCAAGTGTGTGTGTGTGTGTGTATCTAAGTATCTTATTACAGCAGTTATCATAATATAGTACTGCACAACCCAGACCTGGAACTCTAGAGATAAGGAATCCCAGTAGTTAGTGGTTTCTCAATAGGATCAACAAAAGAAAACCCATCAAGGACTTTACCCAGCACCTCAGTAGACACCCAAGAAGAATGGTTTGATACAAATTTCATCTAATAAAAAACATAAACTTATTGAAGCTCTTCTTTTCTGGCACTTAGGTGGGCGTGCAGACCGGAGTGGGTTGGTCTTGCAAGGAGAGTGAATCCAGATGGGGCAGCAGCTGTGGTAAAACAGAAGAGGGAAAGAGCGGGTGGATAGACATATGGAAGCACAGCCAAATGAAGTTCTGGTAATCTGGACATAACTACATCCCATTTCCTTCAAGGGTAAAATATAGGAATATGATTACTTCTAAAAGTCCTCACGTTCTAATGTTCTAAAGGTAAATCTGTAATATTACTTTGTGGGCATTGGAAAAAATTGACTTGTTACACAAATAATGTTGAGAATCTCCTGAAGTAGAAAAGTGAAATAGACATAACTTAATAAAGCATGCGAGAGTACTGTTGCCATGAAATCTGTCAACTTCCAGAAACAGCTATTAACTAAGGTATCAAGAACAGTATAGGACTTGAAGAGCTGTTACCCACATAAAGAAATTGTCCAAACCCCTTTTATTTATCTCTTTTCTTCCTTTTTCTTTGTTGATGAGAACATTATCAACTATAACAATCAGGCTTTGCACTAGATTCTCAGAACTTACTTATTGTGTAACAGGAAGTTTGTACATCCTTTTTAAAAGGATTTATTTATGTATTTATTTGAGAGACAGAGAGAGAAAGAGAGAGAGAGAGAGAGAAGCAGTCTTGCCACTGATTGGGAAGCCCAAAGTGGAACTCAATCCTGCCAACTTGAGATCATGACCTGAATGGAAATCAAGAGTTGGATGCTTAACTGACTGAGCACCCAGCCACCCCTCGTACCTTTTTTATTTTTTCAACCTCTTCCTATCCTCCAGCCAACCCCAGCCCCTGGTAACCACTTCTCTCTTTGTGTGAGTTTGACTTTTTTAAAAAATTATTTTACATATAAGTGATATCACGGAGTATTTGGCTTTCTGTTTGGTTTTTTCACTTAGCACCATGCCCTCAAAGTTGATTCATATAGTCACGAATGGCAGGATATACTTCTTTCTCATGGCTGAATAAAATTTCATTATATGCAATGGAACACCACATCTTCTTCATCCATTCATCCATTGATGGACACTTAGGTTGTTTTCATATCTTGGCTGTTGTAAATAATGTTGGAATAAACACAGAATATAGATATTTCTTTGGTATCCTGTTTTTATTTCCTTTGGATATATTACCCAGAAATGCAATTGCTAGATCATAGAGTAATTCTACTTTTAACTTTTTTGAGTAACTTTCATATTGTTTTCAATAGTGGTTGCACCAATTTGCATTCTAACAACAGTGCATAAAAAATCCCTTTCCTCCACATGCCAATACTTTGTTACTTCTTGTCTTTCTGATTTTCGCCATTCTGACAGATGTGAGGTGACATCTCATTGTGGTTTTGATTTGCATGTCCCTGATGATCAGTGATGTTGACTATCTTTTCATGTCCCTTTGATCATTTCTTAGGTCTTCTTTGGGAAATGTCTATCTATTCAGATGCTTTGTCCTTTTTTAAATTGGGTTATATGTTATTTTGTTATTAAATTGCATAAGTTCTTTAAGTATTTTGGATATTAACCCCCTATCAGATATATGATTTGCAAAAATTTTATACCATTCTGCAGGTTGCCTTTTCATTTTGTAAATGATTTCCTTTGCTGTGCAGATTTTATTTTATTTTATTTTATTTTAATTAATTAATGTATTTATTTTTGTAGATTTTATTTTGATGTAGTTTCACTTGTTTATTTTTTATTTTGTTGACTTTGCTTTTGGTATCAAATACAAAAATACCATTGCTAGAACCAATTTCAAAGAGATTACACATCTTCTTCTGGAAATTTCATATTTCAAGTTTTACATTCAAGCCTTTAATTCATTTTGAGTTAATTTTTGCATGCGGTATGAAATAGTAGTCCACGTTCATTCTTTTGCATGTGGCTGTCCAGTTTTCCCAGGACCCTTTATTGAAGAGATAGTCCTTTCTCCAATGTATATTCTCACCTTTTTAAAATCATAAATTTATTGTCCATATAGGCATGGGTTTATTTCTGTTCCATTGATTTATGCATCTGTTTTATGCAATGCTATTTTGAATACTATAGCTTTTTAATGTAGTTTGAAGTTAAGGAGAATGATGCATCTAGCTTTTTTCTTCTTTCCCAAATTTGTTTTGCCATTGAGGGTCTTTTGTGTTTCCATACAAATTTTAGGATTATTTTCCATGTTTCTTTGAAAAATTTCATTGGGATTGTTTTCTGCCTTTCTTTCTTTTTTATTGGAGTCCAATTTGCCAACATACGGCATAACATCTAGTGCTCATCCTGTCAAGTGCCCCCCTCAGTGCCCGTCACCCAGTCATCCCAACCCTTCGCCTACCCCCCCTTTCCACCATCCCTTGTTGGTTTCCCAAGTTAGGAGTCTCTCATGTTATGTCTCCCTTTCTGATATTTCCCACTCATTTTCTCTCCTACCCTTCATTCCCTTTCATTAATTTTTATATTCCCCAAGTGAATGAGACCATATAATGTTTGTCCTTCTCCGATTGACTTACTTCACTCAGCATAATACCGTCCAGTTCCATCCACATTGAAGCAAATGGTGGGTATTTGTCGTTTCTAATGGCTCAGTAATATGCCATTGTATACATAGACCACATCTTCTTTATCCATCCATCTTTTGAAGACATCGAGGCTCTTTCCACAGTTTGGCTATTGTGGACATTGCTGCTATAAACATCGGGGTGCAGGTGTCCTGGCGTTTCGCTGCATCTGTATCTTTGGGGTAAATCCCCAGCAGTGCAATTCCTGGGTTGCAGGGCTGTTCTGTTTTTAACTCCTTGAGGAACCTCCACGAAGTTTTCCAGAGTGGCTGCACCAGTTCACATTCCCACCAACAGTACAAGAGGCTTCCCCTTTCTCCACATCCTCTCCAACATTTGTTGTTTCCTGTCTTGTTAATTTTCCCCATTCTCACTGGTGTGAGGTGGTATCTCATTGTGGTTTTGATTTTTGTATTTCCCTGATGGCAAGTGATGTGGAGCATTTTCTCATGTGCTTGTTGGCCATGCCTATGTCTTCCTCTGCGAAATTTCTGTTCATGTCTTTTGCCCATTTCATGATTGGATTGTTTGTTTCTTTGATGTTGAGTTTAATAAGTTCTTTATAGAACTTGGATACTAGCCCTTTCTCTGATATGTCATTTGCAAATATCTTCTCCCATTCTGTAAGTTGTCTTTTAGTTTTGTTGACTGTTTATTTTGCTGCACAGAGCTTTTTATCTTGATTAAGTCCCAAAAATTCATTTTTGCTTTTGTTTCCCTTGCCTTCATCAATGTATCCTGCAAGAAGTTGCAAAAAGGGTATTGCCTGTGTCCTCCTCTAGGGTTTTGATGGAATCTTGTCTCACATTTAGATCTTTCATCCATTTTGAGTTTATCTTTGTGTATGGTGAAAGAGAGTGGTCTAGTTTCATTCTTCTGCACGTGGCTGTCCAATTTTCCCAGCACCATCTATTGAACAGACTGTTCTTTTGCCAGTGGATAGTATTTCCTGCTTTGTCGAATATTAGTTGACCATAGAGTTGAGGGCCCATTTCTGGGTTCTCTATTCTGTTCCATTGATCTATGTGTCTGTTTTTGTGCCAGTACCATACTGTCTTGATGATCATAGCTTTGTAGTACAACCCGAAATCCGGCATTGTGATGCCCCTAGCTCTGGTTTTCTTTTTCAATATTCCCTTGGCTATTCAGGGTCTTTTCTGATTTGGAAAACTCTTAAGATTATTAGTTCCAACTCTCAGAAGAAAGTCCATAGTATTTTGATAGAGATTGCATTAAATGTGTACATTGCCCTGGGTAGCATTGACATTTTCACAATATTAATTCTTCCAATCCATGAGCATGGGATATATTTCCATTTCTTTGTGTCTTCCTCAATTTCTTTCAGAAGTGTTCTGTAGTTTTGAGGGTATAGATTTTTTTACCCTTTTGGTTAGGTTTATTCCTAGGTATCTTATGCATTTGGGTGCAATTATAAATAGGACTGACTCCTTAATTTCTCTTTCTTCAGTCTCACTGTTAGTATAGAAATGCTACTGATTTCTGGGCATGGATTTTATATCCAGCCACACTGCCAAATTGCTGTGAGAGTTCTAGCCAATTTGGGGTGGAGTCTTTTGGGTTTTCTATGTAGAGGATCATGCCATCTGTGAAGAGGGAGAGTTTGACTTCTTCTCTGCCAATTTGAATGCATTTTGTTTCTTTTTGTTGTCTATTGCTGAGGCTAGGACTTCTAGTAATATGTTGACTAGCAGTGGTGAGAGTAGACACACCTGCCATATTCCTGATCTTGGGGGAAAGGCTCCCAGTGTTTCACCATTGAGAATGATATTTGCTGTGGGCTTTTCGTAGATGGCTTTTAAGATGCTGAGGAATGTTTCCTCTATCCCTACACTTGGAAGAGTTTTGATCACGAATGGATGCTGTATTTTGTCAAATGCTTTCTCTGTATCTATTGAGAGCATCACATGGTTCTTGTTTTTTCTCTTGTTGATATGATCTATCATGTCAATTGCTTTACGAGTGTTGAACCAGCCTAGCATCCCGGGGATAAATCCCACTTGGTCATGGTGAATAATCTTCTTAATGTACTGTTAGATCCTAGTATCCTGTTGACAAGTTTTGCATCTGTGTTCATCAAGGATATTGGTCTGTAATTCTCCTTTTTGGTGGGGTCTTTGTCTCTTTTTGGAAATAGGTGATGCTGGCCTCATAGAATGAGTTTGGAAGTACTCCATCCCTTTCTATCTTTCAGAACAGCTTTAGTAGAAGAGGTATTGTTTCTTTTTTAACATTTGATAGAATTCCCCTGGGAAGCCATCTGGCCCTGGACTTTTGGGTCTTGGGAGTTTTCTGATGACTGCATTAATTTCCTCCCTGGTTATTGGCCTGTTCAGGTTTTCTATTTCTTCCTGTTCCAGTTTTGGTAGTTTGTGGTTTTCCAGAAATATATCCATTTCTACTAGGTTGCCTAATTTATTGGCATATAGTTGCTCATAATTTTTTAAAATTGTTTGTATTTCCTTGGTGTTGCTTGTGATCTCTTCTTTTTCATTTGTTATTTTATTAATTAGAGTCTTTTGTCTTTTGTTCTAATAAGGCTGGCTAATGGTTTATCTAATTTTTTAATTCTCTTGAAGAACCAACTCCTGGTTTTGTTAATCTGTTGTACAGTTCTTCTGGCCTCTATTTCTCTACTGAGTTCTGCTTGAATCTTTATTAACTCTCTTCTTCTGCTGGCTGTAGGTTTTATTTGCGGTTCTTTCTCCAGGTCCTTTAAGTGAAAGTTAGCTTTCATATTTGGGTTTTCTCCAATTTTTTGAGGGATGCTTATATTGTGATGTATTTCCCTCTCAGGACTGCTTTTGCTGTATCCCAAAGATTTTGAATGGTTGTATCTTCATTCTCATTAGTTTCCATGAATCTTTTTAATTCTTCTCTAATTTCCTGTTTGACCCTTTCATCTTTTGGCAGGATGATCTTTAATCTCCATGTGTTTGAATTTCTTCCAAATTTCTTCTTGTGATTGAGTTCAAGTTTCAAAGTATTATGGTCTGAAAATATGCAGAGGACTATCCCAATCTTGTTATCAGTTGAGACCTGATTTGTGACACATTATGTGGTCTATTCTGGAGAAAGTTCCATGTGCACTTGAGAAGAATGTGTATTCAGTTGCGTTTGGATGTAAAATTTGGTAATATCTGTGAAATCCATCTGGCCCAGAGTATCATTTAAAGCTCCTGTTTCTTTGGAGATGTTGTGTTTAGAAATTCTGTCATTGGCAGAAAGTGCCATGTTGAAGTCTCCCAGTATTAGTGTATTATTATTATCTTAGTATATCTTTACTTTGGTTATTAACTGATTGATATACTTGGCAGCTCCCACATTAGGGACATAAATATTCATGATTGTTAGGTCCTCTTGTTGGATAGATCCTTTAAGTATGATATAGTGTCCCTTTTCATCTCTTACTACAGTCATTGGGATAAACTTTAATTCATCTGATATGAGGATGGCTACTCCTGCTTTCTTTTGAGGACCATTTGAATGGTAAATGGTTCTCCAACCTTTTATTTTCAGGCTGTATGTGTCCCTAGGTCTAAAATGAGTCTCTTTTAGACAGAAAATAGATGGGTCTTGCTTTTTCATCCAGTCTGAAACCCTGCATCTTTTGATGGGATCATTAAGCCCATTCACGTTCAGAGTTACTATTGAAAGATATGAATTTAGGGGATCCTTGGGTGACTCAGCAGTTTAGCGTCTGCCTTCAGTCCAGGGTGTGATCCTGGAGTCCTGGGATCAAGTCCTACATCAGGCTCCCTGCATGGAGCCTGCTTCTCCCTCTGCCTGTGTCTCTGCTTCTCTCTGTGTATCTCTCAGGAATAAATAAAATCTTAAAAAAAAAAAAAAAGAAAGTAAGAAAGGTATGAATTTAGTGTCATCATAATACTTATTCAGTCCCTGTTTTTGTGGATTATTTCTTTGGACTTTCAGAGTCCCCCTTAATATTTCTTGCAGAGCTGGTTTGGTGGTCACATAGTCTTTCAGTTTCTGCCTATCTGGGAAGCTCTTTATTTATCCTTCTACTCTCAATGACAGCCTTGCTGGATAAAGTATTCTTGGCTCCAGGTTCTTCTCATTTAGGACCCTGAATATATCCTGCCAGCCCTTTCTGGCCTGCCAGGACTCTGTGGAGAGGTCTGCTGTTACCCTAATACTCCTCCCCATATAAGTTAGGGATCTCTTGTTTCTTACTGCTTTAAGGATTTTCTCTTTATCTTTGGAATTTGCAAGTTTCACTATTAAATTTCAAAGTGTTGAATGGTTTTTATTTATTTTAGTTGGGGATCTCTCTATCTCCTAGATCTGAATGCCTGTTTCCCTCCTCAAGTTAGGGACATTCTCAGCTATGATTTGTTCAAATACACTTTCTGGTCCTCTGTCCCTTTCGGTGCCTTCTGGAACCCCAATTAAATGAAGATTTTTGCTTCTGAGGCTATCATTTATTTCCCTTAACCTTTCCTCATGGTCTTCTGTTTTTCTCTTTTTTCCTCAGCTTCCTTCCTTGTCATCAACTTGTCTTCTATGTCACTCACTCTTTCTTCTACCTCATTAACCCTCATCGTCAGGACCTCCAGTTTGGATTGCATCTCATTTAATTGATTTTTAATTTTGGCCTGATTAGATCTAAATTCTGCAGTCATGAAGTCTCTTGAATCCTTTATGCTTTTTTCCAGAGCTACCAGTAGCTTTATAATTGTGCTTCTGAATTGGCTTTCTGACATCGAATTGTAATCCAAATTCTGTAACTCTGTGGGAGATAGTACTGTTTCTGATTCTTTCTTTTGTGGTGAGTTCTTCTTTCTAGTCATTTTGCTTAGTGCAGAGTGGCTAAAAATGAGTTGTACTTGTTAGAAGCACAAACTCTTCTCTCTGTGGCTTTCCAGCTATTCCCTCTTTAAATCTGAAGCCGACTTCATAGGTTTTCAGGATAATTTGAAAGTTATCTGGGTAAGTTGGTGGGGACAGGTGATTTGGGGACCCTATTCCTCCACCATCCTGCCCCACCACCCTGTATTTGGGATTTTGATAGGGATTTCATTGAATCTGTAGATAGCTTTGCTTAATATGGACCTTTCAGCAATATTAATTTTTTGAATACATAAGCACAGAATATTTTTCCATTTTTAATTTCTTCAATATCTTTCTTCAGTGTTTTGTACTTTTCAGTGTACAGAGATTTCACTTCTTGGCTAATTATATATATCTATGTAATATTTTATACTTTATGTTATATTTTAATATATAAATGTTAAATTTATATAATATTATATATTATAACATAAATATATAATAAATATATATACAAAGTTTTATATATATCACACATTTCCATTCATCTATTGAGAGACTCTTGGGTTGCTTCCATATCTTTAGTAATTTAGATAATGCTGTAATAAACATCGGGTTGCATACATCTTTTCAAATTAGTGTTTTTGTTTTCTTTGGATAAATACCCAGTAGTGGATTTTTAGATTAAATTGTATTTCTACTTTTAATATTTTGAGGAAACTGCATACTGTTTTCCACTGTGGTTGCATCAATTTACATTACCACCAATGGGTTTCTTTTTCACCACATCCTCACTGACACTTGTTATTTCTTATCTTTTTTATTCCAACATTCTGATTGTTGTAAAGCGATATCTCTCTGTGATTTTCATTTGTATTTCCTAATGATCAGTGATGTTGAGCATCTTTTCATATGTTTATTGATCATCTGGATCTTCTTTGGAAAAATGTCTATTCAGGTCCTCTGCTCATTTTTTAATCAGATTCTTTTTTATGTTGAGTTGTATATATATATACATATATATATAAACAATATATATATTGTTTATATATTTTGGATATGTCATTTGCAAATATCTTCTCCCATGGAGTAGGGAGATGGTTTTCTTTGCTATACAAACTCTTTTTATTTTGGTATAGTACCAAGAGTTTATTTATGCTTTTGTTTCCCTTGCCTTTGAAAACATATCTAGAAAAATGTTGCTATGGTTCATGTCAAAGAAATTTGTCTATGTTCTCTTCTGGAAGTTTATGGTTTCAGGTCTCATACTTAAGTCCTTAATCCACTTAGAGTTAATTTTTGTATATGGAGTAAGAAAGTGATCCGGTTTCATTCTTTTGCATGAATGGTGCAGTTTTCCCAGCACCATTTATTGAAGAGACAGTCTTTTTCTCTTTGTGTCTTCTTTCCTCTTTTGTCATAGATTGTTTGATCATGTAAGCGTGGGTTTATTTCTGGGGTCTTTATTTTGTTTCGGTGATCTATATGTCTATTTTTGTGCTAGTACTATACTATTTGTTTTTTTTTTTTTAAGATATTTATTTATTTATTTATTTGAGAGAAGGAGAGAATAAGCAGGAGAAGGGAAAGGGATAAGCAGACTCCAGTTTGAGTGTGGAGCCCAAGAAGAGCTAGATCTCGTGATCCTGAGTTTGAGCTGAAATTGAGAGTCAGATGCTTGACTGACTGAGCCATTTAAGCACCCCCATACTATTTTGATTACTATAGCTTTGTAGTATATCTTGACATCTGGGCTTTGATACTTCCAGTTTTATTCTTCTCTCTCAAGATTGCTTTAGGTATTCAGAGTTTTGTTCGGTTCCATACTGGAATTGTTTTTCTTGATTTCACTTTCTAATACCTTATTGTTAGTATCTAGAAATGAAACTAATTTTTTGTATATTGATTTTGTATCTTGAAACCTTATTGAATTCATTTATTTGTTCTAGCAGTTTTTGGTTGAGTCTCTTTTTGAAGCTAACTAAACCTCAGTTAATTGTCTAATAACCTAATCTAACAGAAAAAGGAAAAAATTATAATCTCTTTTTTTCTTTTGCTGAATTCCAGTGGTTCTACAAAGTAAAATTAAGACAATGTAGTCTTAGGTTAAGAAATTTACTACAACCAACTTAACTATTTCATTCATTCAAGTTCAAGAATTAAGACATTTTATTTTTATTTATTTATTTTTAAAGATTTTATGGATTTATTTATGAGAGAGAGAGAGAGAGAGAGAGAGAGGCAGAGACACAGGCAGAGGGAGAAGCAGGCTTCCTGCAAGGAGACTGATGTGGGACTCGATTCTGGATCCCGAGATCACACCCTGAGCCAAAGGCAGAAGCTTAACCACTGAGCCACCCAGGGGTTCCTATTAAGACATTTTAAATATTTTACTCTTAGTTGTGTTATGGATTATGTTTATTTTCAGACTTGATTTCTTCCCAAGAGTGGCAGACTTGCCACCTATCTCACTTGGGTAATTTTATTAAAATAATTTACGTTTTCAATCTCTATATTAACGTAAGCCTTGAAGCTATTTAACAAGAAGGCATTTGTAAGTGTCATAAGAAATGAAATTTAACAAATGAAGGCTTTTATTATTTAAATAGATCTATTGTTTGATTTTTTTCACATGCCCACCCACATATTTTGAGCAGAGTACAGATAAATGTTTTCCTTGTATCAATCCATTTGACCCTAGTTGTCTCTTTTTTTCCACCTTAAATTTCAAACACTGTTTTAGTGGGATTCTCCATTAGATTTATTACATCTTATTAAGGTAAATACAGGTTATTATGAGCAACAGGTGATCCGTGTCATATCGTGGGTGGAGAAGGTAAAAGCTATTTCTGATTCACTTGTCTGCCACTGTCTTATCTGTGCCACTCTGATTTTACCTCCTTTTTACCAGTTCAGTACATATGATGCTGAGTCCGTATTTGCTGGTATCTCTAGCAAAGGAAAACAAGAATCATGACATAAGGTTGCAACATCAATTGACCTTTTTCCTCTGAGATTCTGAAACTTGGGGAAGGAGGTAATTCTAAATGAAAAGAACAATTTTAAATCATCTTTCAAACCACTTTTCGCCTCTGTCTTTGTTTCCTTGTCTGTTTAAGCATATGCTTCTAACTAAAAGAGTCTTTAATGTCAGTTGAAACACAAGAAGGATATAAAAGGTTCTGGGTTGCTATTAAATTAGATACTGTGCTAATTGATTAGAATTTATTCAAGCTATCCTTCTCTTCAACAGCACTGACCAAAAAGTGCTACAGGAATGGCAAGATGTTCTTGGAAGTCAATTGCATTCAGCGGTCAAGTTGGTTTGGGAAATGCTTCCAGCTAGAGCTCTCTGGGAAGCAAACCGGCCCTGAGCATAATGTTGTAGAAGGCCCTTGGCTAAAGAAATCTGTTTCAGGCAAGGGGTTTCCCACTTCCCCAACCTACTCTTTGTATAACATCTATTAGTATTTGATCCCATCTTTATTTAATACCTATTAATATTCTGAAGAGTTAGTTTGTCATGGAACACACTGAAAATACTGTTCTAGTAAAAGGCTGATATATCTCAAAATCTCAGCTTTTTGTGATATGTCCTTGAGTTGTGAGAAAAAGTTTCAACCACAATGTTTTATTTTTTTATATATGTTTTAAGTTATAAGAATAATGACAGAAAGTAAGGAAATGTGACAGGTGTCACCTAAGGGCTCAGCCACAATTAGCCGCAACATGGCGGGGGCAGGAACAGTGTGAAAATGCTGCTCAGGCAGACAGTGGCCTTCTACAGGGAGAGTGGCAGGAAAAGCCAGGGTGGACCTTGTCTGTTTGTGTGGGGTGTGATGGGAAGGAGGTAGGCCACTTGTCCTGTTGTTTCATCCATTCTTTCCTGGGACAGTTAGACCTCTTGCAGAAAGGAGAGTTAGTGCATTGGGAAGCAGAAAGTCCTCAAACAGGGTGCAGTAACCTGCCCTGCAAGTAGAAATGTCAGTGTAATATCAGACCCCAGGGATCAATAAAAAAAATCTGTACAAGAAAATATTGCCCTTTTATTACTGGCTTTAAAAACTCAGTTCAGCATGCTAATCATATCTCACAAGCCTTGTTCCATTCAGTGACCATAGCTACCGCTGAAGGTCCCTTCTCCAAAATCTCCAAATCTAACACATAACTCATTTTGAAATGTGTTCCCATTTTCCTGCAGGGTGCCCTGCCTGTTTCTGTACCTGTAATGACATGCCCCACTCACCACAACAAAAAAGTCTGTGTCTGAACCCAAAGCCACTTCTCCCATATCTAAAAAGATACAACTCTAATGTCAACAGTAAAATTCAACCTGAAGAGAGATCATTTCTAAGTGATCTGAGACGTGGAATTGTTTGTAAACAAGAAAAACAAGACAAATAGAGTAAAGCTCTTTTCCATATTAGGGATATATATCTTTAGGGAGACATATTTTGAAGACAGCATTCAATCATTAATTTGCACATTCAAAAAATATTTGAACAGGTACCATAAGTCTGGCATTATTATGCATTGGCATTACAAGACTCTTGCCCAAAATTACAGAATGGTAGGATCCAAAATAAATAATTAAGTAAATAGATGTATACTGTTTCAGGAGTTGATAGTAAATCTTTGCGGTATGGAGTGTGTGTTTGTGTGTGTGTGTGTGTGTGTGTGTGTGTGTATGAGAGAGACAGAGATAGAGACAAAAAAAGAGAGAGAAAAAACTGCCTTTGGAAGTGGGCAAGTGGAGTGCCTGTCTTGCACTGGGCATCTTAGGGAGCCCTGCATTTTTTAGGCCTTTCTTAAAATTTTGTAAGTCCCTGTGGTATCTGGGACAAGCTGGGGTGGGAAGTGCCTTCTAGTTAAGATGTCTCAAATTTGAAAATAGACTTTGGCCCCATCACCGCCCTCTGGGATACTCTCTGAATATCTATATCTTGCATAGGACAGGCCAAATGCCATAAGGTCTACCACTTATATTTATAGCTGGATTCTGATTCTGGGAGGGTGCCACTGGTCCCAGCAATATATTTTTCATGGGGTTGCATGGGATTAGGCTGTCAAAATGTCTCTGACATGCCGATTTGGGGTGAGTCAATTGTTTATGCAGGCAGGGACCCTATCAAAGGTAGTTGCCCAGGACCTCACACACTTTAGGGGCAGCTCAGTAATTTCTAAATACTAACATTTAGTGGTATATGAGATTTTCAAAGTTTGAAAGGGGAGATCTATAAGAGGGTGGATATTTGAGTGAATCAGAAGGAACCAATCAAGTAGGTTATTCGAACAACAGGCAAAATGTTCCATGTAGAAGAAAAAAAAAAAGAAACAGTGCAAAGGCAGGGGCAGTGGAATCTGTGGTATATTTGAGTAAAGGCAAAAAAACCAAAACAGAATAAATGGGCTGTAGAGACATGGTAGTAGATAAGGACAGAGAAGTAGAAGAGGGGGCCAGATCAAGTAGTGCTTTATAGATTATGTAAGAATTTTGTCTCTCACTTTGAATGATCTGGTAAGAAATTTGGATGTTTTAAGTGAAGTGTAACATAATTGAACACATTTAAAGAATGTTTTGGGGCTTATGGCTGGTTGTAAGAGGCCTAAGTTAGAAAAAAAAAAAAAGAGACCAGAGAAGAATCTATTGCAATAATTCCTGTAAGAAGTGGTAATGGCCTGAAGTTAGGTGTTAGATGTAAAGATGATAAGTTGTCAGATCCTGAACATTTGTGAAAGTAAAGCCAACATAATTTGGTTTTAGATGGACTGGATATAAATATGGCAGAGATGTATCAAAGTTTTTGATCCAAAGAATTGGCAGAGTCAACATGCCATTTATGGAGACAGAGAAGACAGAGGAATAATTGTGCAGAAGAGCTATCAAGAGTGATGCTAATTAGACATTCACCTGGAGATATGTATTAACAGCTGCATATGTGCACACTCGGGAATTATCAGTATAGACTGTACCTGGGGAATGGGTGTGGATATAGAAAAGGAGAGGTCTAGGGGCTGAGCCATGAGACCCTTCAAAATGCAAAGTAGGAAAAGAGAGCAGGATCAGGAAAAGAGACAGGAAAAAAAACGGGGCAGTGAAGTCAGAAGAGAACGTTATGAATGGCATGCCAGAACCCAGTGGAGATACTCTTTCAATTGCCATATGCTGCTTCCTGGTTCTCCAGAGATCTGAAGATGGACATTAAGTTTAATGGAGTTGACAAGCCCATGGTAGGCATCATGATAAGAACAAAATCCTGACTGGAGTGGGTTCGTGAAGGAAGATGAGAAGAGCAAGTGAAGCAGGGAGTAGAGGCAATCTCTGTAAGGGGTCTACTGTGAATAGGAACAAAGAAATGGAGCCATTTCTAGAAAGTGGTATAGGTAAAGGATGGGATATTATTTTAAGTTGGCATGCATAAGATCACATTTATATAATAATAGGAATGATTCATTAGAAGAAGAAAAGTTTTTCTTCCCTCTTGAGGACCTAAAATTCTGCAACTCAGAAGGTAGGAAAAGAACAGCTGACTATCTGTAGTAGTGGGTCAGTGGTCAGTAATGGGACAAGATCAAGGGGAAGCATCAAGAAGGAAGGGAAAATGTCTTGTTTGCTTTGAAATTGCTATCCTCCTAGGTAAGGTACTACAGGATCCCATGGGATCTAGTGGCCCATGGCAGTGCTAAAATCTTCAGGAACTGGAGGACATAGGTCTTCCCACCAGAGCCCTGCCTTCAGGGTAATCTCCCTGGCAACTCCAGGTTTATGTTTCTATTTCAAATCTCATCGCAAAGAGAACATGACTGAGCCAGTGTCCATCTGGTGTCCTTCTCTAGACCAGTTCATTCTGACCAGTTGAGTAGGACCACATAGTGTAGATACATGTATTTGGGGATGTTTCCAGTGAAGAGCAATTTAGGGGGAGTGAGGCAGCTACCCCAGATGGCATCTGTCTACTTCAGGCTCTCTACCTCATTGGTCCTTAGGCCTCCTCTCAATTATCCTCTCAAATTCTAACATGAAACATTCATTCCCTTGAAGAAAGTGCATAGATATTTTAATTTTAGTAGCTACCAGCTATATTTACCTAAATTCAGTAACTTGGAGATGAGTTGGTATTTTTCCCTTTCCTGGATAACCCATTATTATGAAGTTCCTCACAGTGAAAGAATGAGGCAAAATACCCCAGGTGAGAACACTTGCTGTTAGTAAATATAATTATCACAGAAATAATGACTTTAAGCTGTACAGTGATTTATAGTTTACAAAGTGCACTTTCATTCCCATTACATCAAGCCTCACAAAAGATTTGTGGGTTAGGTTTCCGTAGCAGGCACTTGGTTTTCTGATAAGCACTAATTCCTTCCTTCCTCCTTACTGTCAGAGTCCGGATTTCATTCAGGTATGTGGCAGTGTTGGTATGGGCCCCAGGAAATGACTCCTGCTCATCAGAATCAGTCATGCTGGATCTCTGTCCCCTTTACCATGGGCAGACTTAGGGGTATCAGGTGCTGGGACCCAGTCCCAGCCTATGACACAAAAAGGAGACTGGGGAAATGATAATACAAATGAATAGGTAAATGCCAACCATCTCTTCCCCATTTTTTCACTCTGGTATATTGCTGTGTGAGGATTAAATTTTTGGAGCTGGCAAAGCCATGTTGTGACCACTGCTGAGACACTTTCAACAACCTGAGAATCCAGAGCTGCAAGTTGGGAGTGCTTGGTGTCCTCACATCATCAATAAGCTACTGAGTTCACCAACTCTCTACTCCCTCACTTCTGGTTAAATGAGACAAACAAATTATTATTAAAGCCATTTTCAGTGTTTTATTATTGACTGTTGAACGCATTTTCCCTTAAAACCTTCGCAGATAAAGATACTGAGGCTTGAAGAGGGTAAGTGATATGCTCAGGGTTGCCCAGCTGCTAGATGGCTATTTCTTAACTCAAACTCAGGTCTTTGGGTGCCACATCTCTTTTCAAAGTCTGTGACCTTTTATGAAGTCACAACAGCTTTCTTGCTTGGTTAATATTTGATGTTAGGTAAATTCCTCATTAATTTTTAAATGCCATCTTACCCTGAGCATCTGCTTAAATGGCTTGCACAAAGCAGGTGTTTGGCAAGCAGGGACTTATTTAAATTTCATGTGTGGTACTTGAACTACCCAGTACTGGGACTCTTGGAACCCTGACACAGTTCTAGAAAGCCTGGCATTTCAGGCAATCACTGCTGACCTATCTTTCTGAATCAGCACACGAATGTTTGACTCACTTCATGCCACACAGCCCAGCTCAGACACGAACTAACTCTAAAGGAAATGTGAAGCCAAGTACAAGAGGCAGCCTTGGAGGAGGAAGAGGAATAGCATGGGGAAGCAGCCAGGTTGCAGTCATAGGAGTTCTGGTCCTGAGTCTGCTACTCAGGTAATGTATTTATTAGGGAAGTGATGACATTCCTCATTTGTCAGTACAGATTAGATTAAGATTTTTTTTACAGCTAATTTTAGTGGTTCTGTTAATTTAGGCTTGATATTATTAAGCATTCATGTAATAAGCAATAATTAAGTTTCTTCTATGACAAGTACTATTCATATTCTGGGGCTATAGAATTACATAAGGTAGGAAAATTCCCAGGAAAAGAGCAATTTGATGGAAGAAATAAGAATATAAAAGAATACAAGACCAAGGTGAAAATGGCTACAATAAAGCCGGACCTCAGCAGTGTAGAAAAACAGGTGTAAAGTGATGGGGCCTTTATGGCAGGCCCACCAATGGCACCTGGACAGCTTCTTTGTTCTCTCACTCTCTCACCTCCATTGTTGCTCTTGAAATGAAGTAGCAACAATTTCAGGTCCTGAATTTAAGTATTATGACTTAATAACACTTAAAAAACCCAATCACTATATAAAACAAAGACAAATTGAGACTCTATAGCCAATATTTTACATAAACTTGGACACTGGCTTTGGAAATTGCCAAATACAGGTCACCAAAACTTGTCAGTTCTGCCATATTGAGGAAAAGCCTATTTAACCTGAAATTTGGGCTAATATTTGGGATTGAGAAAGTACCTTTTTATATAGTGAGACTAATTCCTCATCGAGAATGTTTCTAGAGGGTAAAATTAAGACCACATAATCAGTTGTCATTGTGATAGTTCATTAAACTTGAGGCTTTGTTATTATAGAAGTGATTCCAAGCTATTTAATTAATAAGGAATATTAGGAGAAATTTATAGCCCCAATTGACACAGGTGCTATCTTTATTGATGCTTCTCATTTTATAGTTTTTTCAGTGAGCGTACACACTTCACATAAAGATTAAATATGATAGTAGGAGGAACTGGGTCTAAAGGCCTCTGTTTCTGCCTTGTGACACTATGAGTTGTGTCCTCAAGCTCCCCAGAGCTGCCACCAGAAGAACCATCTTGCCTTCCATCTGAGGATCTGCAACCTGCTACTTAGATCAGCATAACTGCTCTCACTGACCAGCGTGGGAAGAGGCTTTTGAAAGGAATGTTGAATCAGATAAAGGGACAGACATGACTCTATAATGGATTAAATACCAGTGTGGAGAGTAAATGTGTGCTATTTTTACCAAGGCTGTGTTTGTTTTTAATTGCCTTCATCTTTACCATAGCCAATGTTGCTTCACATGTTTCTTAATCAGGGGTCTGCTCGGGATCCCTGGGTGGCGCAGCGGTTTGGCGCCTGCCTTTGGCCCAGGGCGTGATCCTGGAGAGCCGGGATCAAATCCCACGTCGGGCTCCCGGTGCATGGAGCCTGCTTCTCCCTCTGCCTGTGTCTCTGCCTCATTCTCTCTCTCTCCTCTCTCTCTGTGTGACTGTCATAAATAAAAAATAATAATAATAAAAAAAAATGAGGGGTTTGCTCTAAAGCTAAAAGTACTTCATGCCGGCTCTGCTTTCATTCAGCTCAGCTGAAGACCCCCTCCACACCCCCCATCCCTGTCGGTTAATCACTGAAGCTCAGAAGACAGAGCATTAGGGCAAGTTCAGGTATTCTGTTTAGTGCAAGCCAAAACTCCCAATGAAGAACAGGTTTTATTCACTGGATACATCATGCTGTGTTGCTCAACTAGTGTAATTGCACATCTATATACCCTTACTCTTTTCTGGGAGGAGATGCACTGGATATCTATGTAGAACAGTCCTAGAATCAATATGCATGAAATAAAAAAGACCAAGCAAGATGAATTTACCCGCAGGCTAGAATGGAATAGAAATGCTCTGTGAAGGTGTTTCCTTCTGCATCAGCCATTAATTTGTTCAACAGCAAGTAAACTTCTGACATTTTTATGCTGTGGTAAGTTAAGCCTTTTGTGAACTTCGGGGCTTCCTGAAAGAGAGAAGAAAGGATGTGACAGAAATAAAAACAAAGGAACAGGAAAAATGAAACAATCTTAGGAAACCATAGCAAGGAGAACAGCCATGAACAAAAGGAGTCTTTTATCAAGATGGGGAGAGTTATTTCAAAGCAGTAGAAATGTTTTCCTCTTTCAGCACTATCCTAACTAAAGAGCCCCTGCTTCTCATTTTGTGCCTGCACACACACCTGTGCAACACACAAACCCAGAGCACAAGCATGCCAAATTAACCCAATTTCGTGGTCTGTAGCATTCCTAGATTTTAAATGAGAACACTTGCTTAATCTAGAAGCTGAGTAATGTTGATTAGCATAATCAAGCTCTCCTTAGGCAGGCAGAGCTTAAAAAAAAGAGAATAAAAACAGGACCTCTTTCTTAATTGGAGAAGATGTTGCTGTGAGAGCCAAAAATAAACATTCTTCGCCTGTAACAGGATTTGTGGGGTAGGAGGAAGGATGTGTTAACTGAAAAGCTTCTCTAGACCTTGGCTGTCATGAATGAGGAGTTGAGCTACATATTAGCTCCTTGAATACAGGAGCCATATATCTCAGGTCTCTGTATTCACTCAAACGTTTCTCAAGGCAGAGGTGTGAGCATTTTAGATGCTTGAATATTGTTTGTGGAGTAAGTCTCTGCCCAAGCCGTGCTTAAGGGGAGCTGTACTTCCTCAATGCATCATAGTTACTGCAGTAGACAGCTGGGGATCTCTTCAGCCCTAGCTTGCTCAAATTCTCAGCAGTATTTGACATGATATAACACAGTTGCCAAGAACATGATTTCTGGAGAGAGACTGCAGGTTTAACTCCTAGGCCCTGCATTTATAAACTATGTGAATGTAGGTAATTTACGTAATTTTTACAAAATCCCGGAGGAGGGGCAAGATGGCAGAGGAGTAGGGGTCCTCAACTCACCTGGTCCCACAAACTTACCTAGATAACTTTCAAAACATCCTGAACACATACGAATTCGACCTGAGATTTAAAGAGAGAACAGCTGGAATGCTACAGAGAGAAAGGGTTTTCACTTCTAACAAAGTAGGAAGGCAGGGAAAAAATGAATAAATAAAAAAGAATAAAGTAGGTGAGGGGAACCGTGAGGAGCCCAGCTAAAGCAGAGCGGTGAAAGCCCCTGGAAAAGGAAAGCCCAGTGCTGGAGAAGTGGGAACTTTAAAATTCCGCACCAGGGTTTTCCTGGACAATAAAGTGCTTAGCAGGGAAACTGGGCAGAATTGCAGGAGGGGCAGAGAAGCCTCAAGATTCTGGAGTCACTGTAAGAGGAGGGGCGCCCAAGGGAAAGCTCAATACAAACTGTGGGCCAATCTCAGAAAAGGGCTGGAGTGCCGCAGCCAGTGGGGGAATTTGGGAGAAACCAGTGGGTTAGGTGGGGGGCTCTGGACGGAGGTGTCTGTGCTCTGCTGCCTTCAGGAGAGGAGGCCCCTGGGAGCTTGGGTCCAGTAGTGCAGGGCCCCAGATCCCAGGGTACCTGAGTGGACTAAGTCAACGATCCCCCTGGGATAGGAGGAAGAGGGAAGGGCACAGGACAGCAAGAACTCTCCTGCCACTGAAAGCCCCCAAGCTGTGCAGATCAGTGCACTCACACCAGCCCCAGGAGCATCTAGGCCAGTGTGGATGGGGAGACTGTGGTAGTTACTAGCAGGGAGTTGACTCCAGAGCTGGAAATCTGGCTGCCATCATTGT
Organism: Canis lupus baileyi; assembly: GCF_048164855.1. Lineage (NCBI taxonomy): Eukaryota > Metazoa > Chordata > Mammalia > Carnivora > Canidae > Canis > Canis lupus. The sequence continues at coordinate 38,826,386 of NC_132848.1, forward strand.
TGTTTTTCCTCTTCATTTCATCCTGTGCCTGGGAGAGGAAGGGCCACCAGGGAACTAAGGCCTCAAGGGGCAAACAGTTCACACTGAACCCGGCATCTGGCAGGGGCAGGGCATCTCCCAAGGCACAAACACCTGAGAATCAGTGCAGTAGGCCCCTCCCCTAGAAAACCAGCTGGAAGAACAGGGGAAGAGAAATTTATTAACCAAGAAGCACTGGAAAGCTCCAAGACCAAGGGAAAATCGAGAGAAAATAGTTTATAGAAGTATAGAGTCCCCCCTTTTTTTCCTTTTTCCATTACGACTCATGTTTATATCAGAAAAAAGGTTTCCAATATTTTTTCTCCTTTCTCACCTTAACTATGATATTTACCACCTCTTCATTTTTAAGTTTCTTCCTTTTTGACTTTCATATTTCTATAATTATATGCCTTAGATATATTTTTCACTTCTGGATTCCCTTCAACATATTCAATTTAATTGTGGTAGATATACAAGATATGGGTTTTTGTTTTGTGATTTTTGTTTTCTCTGCCTGATTTTGTTTTACAATGTTGGAAGTTAGTACCTTCTAAAACATGACCAACATACACCCAGAACCAAGTGGAACACAGTGTTGGTTCATTCTGTGATATTATATTATCTCTTCCTTCCCATTCTGCCCCCCAACTTTTATCTTGTTTATGTTTTGTGGTCAATATTGGGGCTTTCCATAACTATTACTGGTTTACATAAATTTGGGCTAGAGCATCTTCTAACATACAGAACAAAATACACTCAGAACCAAGAGGATCATACTCTAGGACCCCTCAGTTAGACTACATTCTCTCTCCACTACCACTTCTTCACCACCACCATCCCCCGTGCCCCCTTTTTTTCTTTTCTTTCTTTTTTTCTCTTTTTCCTCTTTCCTTTACTTTTTTTACTTTTTCTTTTTTCTTCTTCTTTCTGGTTTTTGGCCTTTTATTTTTACTACATTGTTTTAAAATTTGTTTTTCACTTTAGTGGCCTTTTGTTTTATTTTGTTCTGCTCTTCTTTTTCATTTCTGGTCTCTGACCTCCTTGGAATCATCTAGAGTGTATTTTACTTAGGTTGTGGTTGATATTTTTGACTCAGCCAGCTCATACAGCCACTCTTCACTGGACAAAATGACTAGAAGGAAGAATTCACCAGAAAGGAAAGAACCAGAAACAGTACTCTCTGCCACCGAGTTATAGAATATGGACTGCAATACAATGTCAGAAAGTCAATTCAGAAGCACAAATATAAAGTTACTGGTGGCTCTGGAAAAAAGCATAAAAGACTCTAGAAACTTTGTTACTGCAGAATTGAGATCTAATTAGGCCAAAATGAAAAACAGATTAAATGAGATGCAATCCAATCTGGATGTCCTAACTGCTAGGGTTAATGAGGTGGAAGAGAGTGAGTGACACAGAAGACAAGTTGATGGTAAGGAAGGAAGCTGAGGAAAAAAGAGAAAAAAGAGATACCATGAGGAAAGGCTTAGGGAAATAAAAATGAAGATACAACAGTTCAAAACAGTAGCAAAAGGAGTCCTAAGAGGGAAATACATTGCAATACAAGCCTCCCTCAAAAAATTGGAGAAAACTCAAATACACAAGCTAACCTCGCGCCTAAAGGAACTGGAGAAAGAACAGCAAGTAAAGCCTACACCAAGCAGAAGAAGAGCAATAATAAAGATTCTAGCAAAACTCAATGAAACACAGACCAGAAGAACTATAGTACAGATCAAGAAAACCAGGAGTTGGTTCTTTGAAAGAATTAGTAAGATAACCCCCTAGCCAGCCTTGTGAAAAAAAAAGAGAAAAGACACAAATTAACAAAAATCACAAATGAAAGAGAACACAATGAATACTAAGGACATACAAATGATTTTAAAAATATATTATGAGCAGATATATGCCAACAAATGAGGCAATCTAGAAGAAATTGATGCCTTCTTGGAAAACCTCAAATTACCAAAACTGGAACAGGAAGAAATAGAAAACCTGAACAGGCCAATAACCAGGGAGGAAATTGAAGCAGTCATCAAAAATCTCCCAAGACACAGAAGTCCAGGGCCAGATGGCTTCCCAGGGGAATCTATCAAATGTTTAAAGAAGAAATAAAAAAAATAAATAAATAAATAAAGAAGAAATAATACCTATTGTACTAAAGCTGTTCAGAAGAATAGAAAGGGACAGAATACTTCCAAACTTGTTTTATGAGACCAGCATCACCTTGATTTCTAAACCAGACAAAGACTCCACCAAAAATGAGAATCATAGACCAATATCCCTGATGAACACAGATGTAAAAATTCTCAACAAGATACTAGCCAATAGGATCCACTGTACAGTAAAGATTATTCACCATGACCAAGTGGGATTTATCCCTGGGATGCAAGGCTGGTTCAACACTTGTAAAACAATCAACGTGACAGATCATATCAACAAGAGATAAAACAAGAACCATATGATTCTCTCAATAGATGCAGAGAAAGCATTTGACAAAATACAGCATCCATTCCTGATCAAAACTCTTCTGAGTGTAGGGATAGAGGGAACATTCCCCAGCATTTTAAAAGCTATCTACGAAAAGCCCACAGCAAATATCATTCTCAATGGAGAAAAACTTAGAGCATTTACCCTAAGATCAGGAACATGACAGGGATGTCCTCTCCCACCACTGCTATTCAACATAGTCCTAGAAGTCCTAGCCTCAGCAATCAGACAACAAAAAGAAATAAAAGGCATTCAAATTGGAAAGAAGAAGTCCAAATCTCCGTCTTTGCAGATGACATGATACTGTACATAGAAAACCCAAAAGACTCCACCCCAAGATTGCTAGAACTCATACAGCAATTCAGTAATGTGGCAGGATACAAAATAAATGCCCAGAAATCAGTGGCATTTCTATACACTAACATTGAGACTGAAGAAAGAGAAATTAAGGAGTCAATTCCATTTACAATTGCACCCAAAAGCATAAGATACCTAGGGATAAACCTAACCAAAGAGGTAAAGGATCTATACCCATTAAAACTACAGAACACTTCCGAAAGAAATTGAGGAAGACACAAAGAGATGGAAAAATATTCCATGCTTACGGATTGGAAGAATTAATATTGTGAAAATATCTATGTTACCCAGTGCAATTTAAATGTTCAATGCAATCCCACTCAAAATACCATGAGCTTTCTTCAGAGAGTTGGATCAAATCATCTTAAGATTTGTATGGAATCAGGGATCCCTGGTTGGCGCAGCGGTTTGGTGCCTGCCTTTGGCCCAGGGCGTGATCCTGGAGACCCGGGATCGAATCCCACGTCGGGCTCCCGGTGCATGGAGCCTGCTTCTCCCTCTGCCTATGTCTCTGCCTTTCTCTCTCTCTCTCTGTGTGTGACTATCATAAATAAAAATTAAAAATAAAAATTAAAAAAAAAAAGATTTGTATGGAATCAGAAAAGACCCTAATAGCCAGGGGAATTTTGAAAAAGACAACCAGAGCTGGGGGCATCGCAATGCCAGATTTCAAGTTGTACTACAAAGCTGTGATCATCAAGACAGTGTGGTACTGGCACAAAAACAGACACATAGATCAATGGAACAGAATAATGAACCCAGAAATGGGCCCTCAACTCTCTGGTCAACTAATATTCAACAAAGTTGGAAAGACCATCCACTGGAAAAAGGACAGTCTATTCAATAAATGATGTTGGGAAAATTGGACAGCCACATGCAGAAGAATGAAACTAGATCAGTCTCTTACACCAGACACACACACACACAAAATTTTCAAAAAGTTTGAAAGATCTAAATGTGAGACAAGAATCCATCAGTATCCTAGAGGAGAACATAAGCAACACCCTTTTTGAACTTGGCCACAGCAACTTCTTGCAAGATACATCTATGAAGGCAAGGGAAACAAAAGATAAAACGAACTATGGGGACTTAATTAAGATAAAAAGCTCCTGTGCAGCAAAAGAAACAGTCAACAAAACTAAAAGAATAACCTACAGGGCAGCCCCGGTGGCTCAGTGGTTTAGCGCTGCCTTCATCCCAAGGCCTGATCCTGGAGACTCAGGGTTGAGTCCCACATCAGGCTCCCTGCATGGAACCTGCTTTTCCCTCTGCCTGTGTCTCTGCCTCTCTCTCTCTCTCTCTCTCTCATGAATAAATAATAAAACAAAATCTTTTAAAAAATTTAAAAAATAAAAAACCTACAAAATGGGAGAAGATATTTGCAAATGACATATCAGATGAAGGGTTAATATCCAAGATTTATAAAGAACTTATCAAATTTCAAGAAAGAAACAATCCAATCATGAAATGGGCAAAAGACATGAACAGAAATTTCACAGAGGAAGACATAGACATGGCCAACAAGCACGTGAGAAAATGCTCTGCATCACTTGCCATCAGGGAAATACAAATCAAAACCACAATGAGATACCACCTCACACCAGTGAGAATGGGGAAAATCAACAAGACAGGAAACAACAAATGTTGGAGAGGATGTGGAGAAAGGGGAATCCTCTTGCACTGTTGGTAGGAATATGAACTTGTGCAGCCACTCTGGAAAACAGCATGGAGGTTCCTCAAGAAGTTAAAAATAGAAAATCCCTACAACCCAGCAATTTCACTCCTGGGTATTTACCTCAACGATACAGATGTAGTGAATCACTGAGACACCTGCACCCCAATGTTCACAGGAGCTAATCCACAATAGCCAAACTGGAAGGATCCTCGATGTCCTTTGACAGATGAATGGATAAAGAACATATGGTCTATACATACAATGGAATATTACTCAGCCATTAGAAAGGACGAATTCCTCCATTTGCTTCGACGTGGTTGGAACTGAGGGTAGTATGCTGAGTGAAGTAAGTCAATCAGAGAAGGACAATCATCATATCGTTTCATTCATATGGGGAATATAAGAAATAATGAAAGGGATCAAAGGGGAAAGGAAAGAAAATGAGTGGGAAAAATTAGAGAGGGAGACAAACCATGAGAGGCTCCTAACTCTGGGAAATGAACAAAGGGTTGCAGAAGGCGAGGTGGTGGGAGGATGCAGTAAGTGGGTGACAGGCACTGAGGAGGGCACTTGATGGGATGAGCACTGGGTGTTATACTATATGTTGCCAAATCGAACTTCAATTAAAAAAATAATAATAAAATGAAAATAGAAAAAAAATCAAAATCCCTATTTTTTCCATTTGGAAAATATGCCTAATAGCATTAACTTCCAGAGAAAAATAGCACATATATAAGAAGACATTCCATGAAACATACTAAGATAGCAAAATTTTAGCTATTTATTATTACTGATCAATCCCCAAATTTTCTTCCCTTGACCTTTATGACACCGTTTCTTGAAGATGTGTGGGTTACTCTCAGGCTTTCTTTCCTGGTCTTCCCAGACTCTTTTTGGACATGCTCAAAAATGTCATAGCTTCAGTTCCATCTATATGCTAATGATTCTCAAATCAAGAATGCTCTCTGTTTCAATGGAGAAATAAAGAATTGAGAAACTGGTTTTTTCCAACATAGAACATTTAACTGGTTGCTTAAGGTTGTATCTATATATTGAAGTGTGTAATACATTTTCTTTTTTTTTTAAGATTTTATTTATTTATTTATTTATTTATTTATTTATTTATGAAAGAGAGAGACAGAGAGAGAGGCAGAGACACAGGCAGAGGGAGAAGCAGGCTCCCTGTAGGGAGCCCAATGTAGGACTGGATCCCAGGACTCCGGGATCACATCCTGAGCCAAAGGCTGCTGAGCCACCCAGGCGTCTCATATTACATTTTCATTTTGTATCCAAATAACACATATATCATTGGAATAGAAAAAGATGGAGCTTATAATAAAAGAAGAGCTATCTCTTTCTACTTCTGCCCAAGCCTGCCACTTCTGCTATTCCTCAATTCATTAGTTTAAGTCATTATATATTGACTTCCTGCCCTGATGAATGAAGATTTAGCCATATAGAGCATCCCATTTCTTCTCATTCTGCCTCCTCATAGAGTTTTGTAGTTTACATTAATTAAATAATCAATATTTACATCATTTTCACTACATAGATATTGTTTATAGTAACATCTAGTAGTGTTTTCTGACTACGTTCCTTACAATTATTTTGATTGGGTTTGACAGCAGTTTGCTTATTGTCTGGCAGTTCTATTGAGATATATTTATTGAGAGATATTGACATATCACACTATGTAAGTTTAAGGTGTACAACGTAATGATATGGTATGCAATATATTGCAAATGATTATGACAATAAGGTCAGTTAAGACATCTGTCAACTCACCTGGTTAGTTGCCTTTCATTGCCTCATCTTAGAACTTTTTTGAATTGTTCAGAGTCTCAAGAATAGTACAAAGTTTCTTGAGTCACATTTTTCCTGAATTTGACTCTGCTAGAGCCGCTTGTCCCCCTGCACTGTCCTGGACTAATTAATTGCTCTATTAGGCATACTGTACAGTCACCACTTTGGCATTTATGTTTATTTATTTTTAAAGATTTTACTTATTCATGTGAGGCACAGAGAGAGGCAGAGACACAGGCAGAGGGCAAAGCAGGTTCCCTGCAGGGAGCCTGATGTGGGACTTCATCCCAGGACCCCGGGATCATGACCTGAGTCAAAGGCAGATGCTCAACCACTGAGCACGCAGGTGCCAGGTGCCCCAGCATTTATGTTTAAATATTTTAAAGTATGTTTAAATATTTCAGAAAGCCACAGTCTTAGCCTAGGAATTCCTTCCTCTCCACCCGCCCCCCGCCCCACCTCCCTGCTCCTGCTCAGGATATATGATGCTTCTTTTTCATGGTATGTTCCTTCATTTTGTTGCAGTAACCTCCTAATAAAGATTGATGTAACATGCATTTTCCACATCCTCATATGTCTGAAAATATTTTAAGGTTCTGCTCTTTTCCCCCTCACATCCAGTGTTGAGATTGAGACATCTAATGCCAACCTAATGCTATCTTCCATTGTTAAGAAGCCAGTCATTTCCCCCCTCTGGAAGCTTTTAATACATCCTTGGTGTTCAGAAATTTTACAATGATGTACAATAGTTCTGGGTATATATTTTTATTTTTCTTCTTCACATTGAAGATTTACTTAAATATCTTATGAGCCTTGATTTCCATTCATATGTTAAATGAGGTAATAACCCCTCAATGCCAAGATCATGGTTTCTGATACTATTCTCCAATAAAAGGTATCAGGGCTCCTTGGAGACATGGCCTGAAGAAGCTGGTACAGAGAATATACAAGATAAGCATCTTATAGTGCCAGAGAGTGAGGAAATGCTCAAAAAATAATCACAACAATGGGTGCCTGCCAAAGAGATGTAGGAGCCAACTGAAAGAACTCTCAGTGGCCCAAAGCTGAGCTATTTTGACATATCAATGGGACCATTTTGAGCAACAAAATAAAATAAATCAGTAGTGGATTAAAACCTAAAATATGAAATAAATATCCATAAGTCTATACTGATGTAAAATAAATGAATAAATAGATGATAGATACATGATAGATAGATAGATAGATAGATAGATAGATAGATAGATAGATAGATTCATCTCTCATGTAGAATTTAAAATAATTCACATACCTGCTTTACCTCAAGGAATAGGAACACAACTCATCACCCTTGAGTGTGGGCTGTGCACAGTGACTTCTTCCAAAGAGGACAGTAAGAGAGGACAAAAGAGTAACTTTATACTGGTGAAATCTGAGAGACACTACCTCAGCCATGTGATCAAGGTTAACATCATCACTGATAAGTCATGTCTATAGCATATATTCTTGGTATACTGTGATAAGAATGGCACGTTTTTGTGATCTTTCTCCGAACACACAACTTCAATCTAGTCACAAGAACCACATCTGAAAATCTCATTTGAAGAGCATTGTACAAATATTCAAACTGACAAAATAACCAGTATTGGATATTATCAAGGTCATTAAATGCAAGGAAAGTTTGAGAAACTGTCCCAGCCAGGATGAACCTAAGAAGACATGACAACAAAATGTAAGGTGGTAATCTGGGTACAATTCTGGAACACAAAAAGGACATTAGGTAAAAACTAAAGAATACAAATAAATGATGGACTTTAGTTAACAAGAATGTATAGATTTACAGATGTTGGTTTATTAGTTGTAACACATGTACCATACTAATGTAAGATGTTAATAAAAGAGGAAACTGGGTGTGGGATAAAAAGGATTTCCCTAGACTAACTGCTACTTTTTTCCTAAAATAATACATATTGTAAAATAAAAAGCAGGTTTTTTTTTTTTTGAGGCAATATAAAGCAGTATTGAAACTATGTGTCCATGAACACAGCACATGGGGGATCTTTACTCCAGGGAGAGTGAACAAGGAAGTCTTTTTTGAAGGACCATTTAAAACCTTTTGAAAATACTTCTTCCACTTTTTGATTGAGGGCAGGCGTCAGTTTGTCAGTTTTCTTGAGTGAAGATAAGGGAAAGTGGTGGAAGGATGGGTGTTCTTTATATACATTTTCAAATATCATTCCTATTTCACACCAAACTTTCACAGTTATCTTTAAGCATTTTGAAGTTCAAAGCATCTCTGAGTTTCTGTGAGGAATATCAAGTCACACTTCTGCAATTTTCCTGATGGTGCTTACACAGGCTGTGAACTTCTCTAGCTTCTGTATTGCTTCTCTATAAGTTCTCTATCTTCTAGAGGTTTTATTATTTTTACATGCCTTATCTCCTGATGAATCTTCATCCTTTGTTGTATCTCCTTTCTCATTGTTTATTACTGTTTTAGAGGAAGAGGTGATGAACTTGGTGTTCTTTATTACACCTTGCCTCTACCTGACTTAGAGACCTGGAATTATTTCTCTCAAATAGAGTACCTGTTTTCTTCAATAAATGTTATTGCTGTTGTCATTGCAAATTTATGATTACATCGGAAAGTCTTCACAGAAAAGGAAGGAGCTTTACACCGGGAATACTCTGTGATTTTCTCTGTTGTGGGTAATGGCCAAATTGACTGTTAATGTTGAGCATCAAGATACTTGCTCATTCTCAGCTTAAAGACAGAAGGTAGTCAGTTATGAGTTCTATATGCACCATTGTTTGTCTACCCTTTAATCAATGGGCTCAGCCCCTTATCTAAATCCACCCACCTCCTTCAGGGGATAAATCCAGCAAATATTGGCTTCTCACAGACATTTTCTAATTTTTCCCACTTTAGGGAATAGGAAGAGAAGTTGGCACACTTCTAGTTAGATAGATAAGGTTTCTGTTCTGCCAGCATGAATCAGGAAAGTTACTCTTTTGAAATTTACATAATGAGTGAGGTTTTTTCTGCCCTTTATTTTAGAACATGGGTGATATGAGTCTAAGCATAGGTAGTGATTCTTAATGAAGAGGTAGGCAGTTCTTCACCCCTACTTTCAAGAGGCTTCAAAATCACTTGAATGACATTTATTAAATTACACATCCCTTTCACTGAAATGTTTATATATTTCCTTGAGAGTACATCTCTCTCTTCCTACCCTGGGAAATAATCACTTTCTTTTTGTGAGCCATGCTTACTGGTGGTGAATGGTATCCTTCAGATGATATACCCATGAGCAGTTGTTGTACTCAAGTTGCTCTAGAGTGATAATCACTGTGATTATATACCAAAAAATAGTACTATAACTATTATATAAAATACTTATTTTCTTTCTCAGTAAAATAGGACTCATAATGTGTAATATAGGATTACTGTATTAACCGATACACTGAATATAGAGTGTCTGGCATGTAAATGATCAATTCACATAAGCTACTATTACTAATTTTTTTTTTTAGGAAAAAAGATGGGAACCCACAAATATAAACAGAACATTGGGATGTATCACATATCTTAGTTCAATAAATTTTTACCAAGTAACATCCATATCTGAAGGATACAAGGTAAATAAGATATTTCTTTCTCAAAATCTTTGCAATCTGTGGAAGACAGCCTTTCATGGAAGGATGGTCATAATTTGGTATTACATAGTACATGGGTTGATAGATGGATGCATAGGATGATTTTTTTTTTTTTTTTTTGCATAGGATGATTTAACAGCAAAGAATAGAGGAGAATAATTTAGCTGGGGGAGGACCATGGGTTAAACGATTAAATGAAAGATTTCTTATGGAGATAATGACTACATTTGGTGTTGCATGCAGATTGGGTGCTGAATACTGGGGGACAGAGTATGAACATAGCATTGAAATGAAACAAAATGGGCATGTACACACTACCATTGCATTGTTTTGTTATGTTTTGTTTTAAACTTGTTAAAGACATGGAAGATCATATGAAGAACTATTTTAACTGGAGAAGCAAAAATCTGAGTTTCAAGAACCAAGTGTTATGGCTTTATTAGTCTTTTTTTCACATTTAGTATCTTAAAAACATCAGTTTCTTAGACATTGAGTTATCATCCTCAGTCATTTAGGGGAAACTCCTTTGAGAAACTTAAATTTCAACACCTTTTGAATCTTTTGAAACTACTTATTCAAGTTATTGAATTATCCAAATTAGTGAATTTCCACTATTTCTTCTCTGAATTCATCTTTCTTTTTCTTTTTTTTTTTGAAATCTGTGCCTTCATCTTCCCCTCTTGATTCCATCCTAATATTGCCAGCCCAATAACCCCTGTTCCAATTTCATTTGTCTCTCCTCCTCCTCTAGATTGCATATGAGCTGTGTACTCACTGACGGTGTACAGCCCTCTACTCTGTAACACTGTTAATTTTCTCATTACTTCTCCACAACTTTCTACTGTGTATTCATTGCCAGTTATCAACCTTCTATAATATCTACTGCCTGTTTCCTTTGATGCTAGAAGTCAAGGCATTGATGGTCAAAGGGATTAAACTATCCATTAGGTTTGCCACAGATGCATTGTGTGTTCCATTATATTCTGGATATTTAATCCTGCCCATGGTAAATTTTGACTTTTCTACTTATCTTATTTTCCTGAAGGTTATTGCTTTTTACTACTAGTTGGAAACCCAGCAAAATGTTTCTTAGTGAGAGCTGGCAAAATCATTGCATATATGTTCACTCTCTTAACTTTAAGCCTGTGTCAAATATACAGCCATTTTGTCTGGTTCTTCTCCACTTGCTGACCCTTATCCCTGACTACTTTCCACGTGCATATATAAGTATGTTCAAATATCTTTTATCTTGAACACAGACTACTGTATATCCCCCCATCATACTCAATCCTTCCCCAATTGTTTTGAATCTTCCAGCCTTTTCTCATGCTTCTCCTTTTTCTAGAAACACAATCTTCTTCCTCATCTGAATATTATTTTGTTAAATCTTTAAAGTGCAACTCAAAGATGCTCTCTCTTAGTGAAGAATATTTTTCTCCTTATTATTGTCAAAGTCAGATTTTTTCATTAATTTCTCCCATAACTCTCCATGTATCCTCCAGTCTCCAAGCTGCCCCTCAGCAAAACAGTGATTGCTATCCATCACTACATTCCCAGGAAATAAAACAGCCTGAGCCTTAGCATGTCTTCAGCATAGTGAAGGAGTGATTGAATGCATAAATTAATGAACCAGAAGGCTGCTTAAATGTGCGCTTTTCCCCCAATATAAAGACCTGTGTTGTCTGTTGAAAGCCCCAGATGGTAGCACCAAGAGGAGCAGTCCTTTGGCACAGACTCTGGCACAAATATTTCTCCAACAGAGGTTCTATCATTTTGACTGCTGTGGTTAGTCTCACATAGCCATCTTATTCTTAGCTCTGATCCATGACATATTAGCTACAGCTGATGTGGAAAACACAGAATTGTTAAATTGGAAAAGACTTTCAATATGCTTAATTGCTACCAGTGATTTAAGAAAAGATTGCCTTCTTACCAGTAACTTATAGTTTTAATAATAACAAAAATTCATTTTACATGTTTGAGTGGTGCAAATCCATGGTTATGGTACATCAAGGTGGCTTTAGCTCTACCTTATAGCCATTTGGTGAGAGGATTAAAAGCCTTAATAATTAATTCTCAGATAATATCACAGTTGGGAGGCATTCACCTTCTTATCTGAGACCTCAATGGCAAAGTGGACTTTGGTGAGATTGTATACTTTTCCAGGAAAAATGAAGTAATGCTTAACCTAGAAAAAAAATGTATTCTAAAACACCTTGAGAATCAAAGTACCCAATAGGGATACTCACTAGAAGAGAGTATCTTGAGAAGCAGTTATGTTGCTTATAAAATAGAAAAGCCTGAATGACACCATACAATAAGTTATAGTAAGCTTATAATTTTTAGGGCAATAAAAAGCTAATGTAATTTCAGTTTGCACATGCTCTTTGTTTCATAGATCAGTGAGGTAATATCATCTTACCACAAAGAATTAGTAAGAACATGGCAAAAAAAGAAAAAAAATCTACATCAGAGGACACTAGAGGTCCAGGGATCTATAACAATAAGGGAGAGATGATTTGAAACAAGAATACAAGTTAAAAAAGAAGAAAGCACAACTGCATTGGGCAGTTAGATACTCAAGGCTTATGTAATTTTTTTCAGTATTTAGTGCCAAAAAACATCTTCACAGAGATCAGTGGAGAATTTTAACCATGAAAATTTATATATATATATATATATATATAATCATATAAAATCATAAAAATTATATATATATGTGTGTGTATATATATATTTACTTGACATAACTCTTTCAGGCTTTTAAATAATGGGAATTAGTAATATAAGTAAGCAATGATACATTTCTAACCATTCTTTTATAATATATATTTTCTGGTATTATATGAACAACATGCAGGAAAAAAAGAAAGTGAGAAATAAAGCAGTCATTCTGGGTATGACATAAGCTTGGAAGTCATCATTCCCTTCCTCACAACAAGAAAAAAGCTAAACTGAGAATCAACACCTCTTTTCAGATCTTTCATAAAATTGAGGACACAAGGTAGACAAGGTTTCTAGACACAAAGCTCCTAGAATGGGAGAGGCAGATAATTAAGGAGAATCCTAGCCTGTTGGAGTAGAAGCCCTCTGCTGGAGCCAGTACCAGGGGTGGAAAAAACTGATTGATGAGTCGCTGGGGACTCAATGTGAACAAGCTTGAGACTTAAAAACTCCAGGGGCCAGTCTTCTGGGAGCTCTCACACTTCAGGAGTTCTCCTAGGTTTCAGTGAGGATTGGAGAAAAATTCCCTTGTACTTCAGGCCAGGAGTCGTGGTGGGTGGCCATTTTGAAATAAGTCAAGGGAATTCTGTTCTCAGCAAGGCCTGATCTCAAAAGAAATTATTTCACCAAAGCCTGACTGAGTGGGGTTTTAATGGAGCCTAAACAAACTGGGGGAAAGGAAATAACCAACTATAGTCCACTTTAGCCTTTGATACAGGGATGAGAAATCCCAGAGTTTCAGAGTGAGGACCAGAGAAAAATCTCCTTGTTCTTACAGTGAGGGTGGGGATAAAGGTTGGACTCATGAAGGGTCGAAGTTGGGGGAATATAGAAAATAACCATTTAAAAATGAACTCCACCAGGGAAATACAAATCAGAACCACAATAAGATACTACCTCATACCGATCAAAATGGCTAAAATTAACAAGTTAGGAAACAACAGATGTTGGCCAAGATGCAGAGAAAGGGGAACCCTCCTACCATGGCAAGCTGGTGCAGCCACTCTGGAAAACAGTGTAGAGGTTCCTCAAAAAGTTAAAAATAGAGTTATTCTATGACCCAGCAATTGCACTTCTAGGTATTTATCCAAAGAACACAAAAATAGTGATCTGAAGGGGCACCTGCACCCCAATGTTTATAGCAGCAATGTCCATAAATGCCAAAATATATAGCAAGAGCCCAGATGTCCTTCAACAGATGACTGGATAAAGACAATGTGAATGTATATGATAGAATACTACTCAGCTCTCAGAATAATGAAATTTTACATTTTGCAATGACCTGGATGGAGCTAGAAGGTATTAGGCTAAGCAGAATAAGTCAAACAGAAAATCAATTATCATGTGATTTCACTCATAGACAGAATTTAAGAAACAAAACAGAGGATCATAAGAGAAGGGAAGGGGAAATAAAATAAGACAAAATCAGAGAGGGAGACATACCATAAGATACTGAACTCTAGGAAACAAACTGAGGGTTGCTGGAGGGGAGGTGGGTGAGGGATGAGATAACTGGGGGGGGGTGGGCCCTAAGGGGGGGCATATGATGTGATGATCACCGGGTGTTATATAAGACTGATGAATCACTGAACTCTACCTCTGAAACTTAAAAAAATATTTTAAAAAACCCAGTTCTGTTCTCCATAACAAAAATATGCCTTCAAAGGAAAAAAATATTTTTCCAGAGCCTAACAACCTTTAGCTTTACCAGAGCCTAGCTGAACAGGGAAATACCCAAGATCAGTCACCCTTAGTCTTTTTGTCTCCTCAAGTAGGGGAGGGGTACTGAGGAGCACCAGTGAAAGTCACAGGGGAACAAGCTTACTGAAAGACTGAGACCAAATCATAGATCTATAGAATGCTTAGCCTCCTACTATAAACTCACCACCACCTCAGTAGGGCTCCTGTAAGTAACAGATTTCAATCCAAAAACCAGCATTGCTCAGTCTTATCTAAGATGAAGTCTCTAGGGAAACTCAAAGACAGCACAAGAGACAAAACAAGGACACCAAAAGAAAATGTAGCCTCTGACGCCTACAACTATAGCACATCATAAGCACAGCCTAAGTCCTAGCCAGATAAACATAAAGTCTCATTCTAAATGCCTATTCACCTCAGTTTCTTTTACCCAGTATGATATATCTGGCTTAAAAAAAAATTAGAAGGCATACTGCTATGATCTGAATGCCTGTGCTCTCCTCAAATTCCTATGTTGAAATCTTAATACCCAATTTGATGGAATTAGGTGGGGCCTTTGGGAGGTGATCTGATCATAAGTGTGGAGCCCTCATGAGTGGGATTAGGGCCCTTTTAAAAGAAACCCCACAGGGCTCCCCTGCCTTTTCTACCTTGTGAGGACACAGTGAGAAGTTGACAGTCCAAAATCCGGACGAGGGCATTTATTGGAATGTAACCATGCTGGTATCCTGATCTTGAGCTTCCTGTCTCCAGAACCGCAGAAAATAGTAATTTGTTGTTTCTAAGACTTCCAGTCTGTAGTATTTTGTGTGAGGTGAACGTGATAACCCCTACACTACGGAAACGCCTTAGTCTGTAGTATTTTGTTACAGCAGCCTGATGGACTGAGACACTTACAAAAGGCAGAGTGTGTTTGACATAGTTTGAAGATAGAACAAGCAGCAGAACTAGACTCAAATACAAGAGAGATATTGAAACTATAAGACTGATAATTTAAAGTAAGTATAATTAATATGCTATGGGCTCCAACAGACAACTTGCAAAATCAGATTATACAGAGATGGAAATTCTAATAAAGGATATTCTAAGAAAGAATAAAAGGAAATGGTAGCAATAGTAATAAATAGTAAATAAATAATAATTTTTAAGACTGTAACATAGAAGAGAATGCTTTTGATGGGCTAATAAGTAGTTGGGACACAGTCAAAGAAAGAATAAGAGAGCTTGAAGATATGTCAATAGAAACTTTCCAAAATGAAATGCAAAGAGAAAAAAAGAAAGAAGAAAACAAAGAGAATACCCAAGAGAATGGCTGGGCAATGACAAAAGGCATAACATTTCCATAATGGATATACCAGGAGGAAAAGAAAGAGAAAAGAACTGGGGATATATGAGAGGCACTGATGGCAGACTTTTCCAAAACCAATGACAGATACAAAGCCACAGATCCAGGAAGCTCAGAGAAAACTAAATTAACACTATGCAACTACACCAGAGAATATCACATTCAAATTGTAGAATATCATACACAATGAGAAAATCTAGAAAGAAGCTGGGAGTGGTCAGGAAATGCCTTACCTACAGAGGATCAAGAATGAAAATTACATTGGGGGCCTTTTCATCAAAAGACTGGGATAAAATAAACAAAAGTGATACTTCATTGCTGACTTATACACTATAAGAGCTGTTAGTTTTCTTGGTGAATTTTATTATGTAATGCTGTGTTTTACCCTGGGTAATTTTCTTTTTCTGAATTCACCTTAGTTTGAAATGAATACTGACATGAATACTGAAATAGCACTCCAGTGTTTTTTTTTTTTTTTTTTTTTATTAGTGTTAGCACAGGAGATCTTTCTCCATTCCTTTATGGTAACCTGTTTGAGTCTTTATATTTAAAGTGAGTTTTGGGAGGACACATATGATTAACTCATTTTTATCCACTCTGACAATTTCTGTCTTTTCACTGGAACATTTAGATCACTAAGATTTAAAGTGATTATTGATGAAATAGAATTAGAATCTACTATACTTTAAAAGTTTTCAATTTGATGCATTCTTCTTTGTTTTGTTTTATTGCCTTCTCTCTTTGCCATTTCTAGCTTTGATTAAGCATGAATATTTTTCCATTTTATGTCTTTTAACATGCCTATTATACTTCAAAAAAATAGTTGTTGTCTTAGAGTTTCAAATATACATTATAAAGTAATCTATGTCTACCTGAAACAACACTATACCATTTTACTTGTAATACCAGTATCTTATAAGAGTATTTCCAATTTTCCCTCCCATCTCTTATCATATTATTGTCATTTTTCACTTATTAATATTCTATAATTACCAAATACTTCATTTCTTTTATTACTTTGAAAAACTTCTTTTAACATTTCTTGTAGGGCAATCCCTTGGTTTTCATTCGACAAAAAAGTATTCATTTCTCCTTCAATTTTGAAGAATAATTATGTTTTTATAGAAATGTAAGTAAGAGATACTTTTAATATTAAAATATTTAAATTGAATAGTAAGAAGCTTTCTCTTCTTTCTTCAAGATTTTCTGTCTTTGGTTTTCTGCAGTTTGATAGGATATGCTCAGGTATAGCCTTTTTGGTATTTATCCTGCTCCTTTTGGTTTGAGTTTTCTGGATATGTGGTTTAATGTCTGATGCTAAGTTAAGAAAATTATTTCTTTTCTTTCTCTTAAAGTAGAGCTGACATACAATGTTATGCTACTTTCAAGTATAAGGGTAGGACAAGTCTCCATTATTACTTTTGATATTTCATGTTCTCCATTCTCTCTCTTCTTTGTGGTATTCCAATTATGTGTATGCTGTACAACCACAGTTCTTGGGTGCTTTGTTCTGTTTTTATTCATTCTCTTTTCCCTTTGCATCTCAGTTTGGAATGTTTCTTTTGACCCATCTTCAAGCTTACTGATGATTTCATCAGTTGTGTTCAGGCTAAATATTAAAGACAATCTTTAGAGGTGTCTGGGTGACTCAGTTGGTTAAGTCTCTAACTCTTAATTTCAGTTTAGATTACTATCTCAGGATCCTGGGATTGGCCCCTAGTCAGGCCCTGTGCTCAACAGGGAGTCTGCTTGAGAATTCTCTCTCCATCTCTCTCTCCCTCTCTCTCTCTTTCCCTCCACCCCACTTGCATATGCTGTCTCTTTAAAACAAATAAAAAAGTCTTAAAAAAAGAAAAAGACAGTCTCCATTTCTGCTGCAGCACCTTTTATTTTATTCAGCATTTCCTTTTTATTCTTTTTTTTTTTTTAAAGAATGAGAGAGAGAGAAAGAGAAAAGGGGGATTGGAAGGGGCAGTGGCAGAGGGAGAGGGAGTGAGAAAATCTTAAGCAGGTTCCGCTCTCAGCCAGGAGTCAGAAGTAGGGCTTGATCTCATTACCCTGAGATCATGACCTGAGCTGAAACTGAGTTGGATGTTTAACTCACTGAGCCACCGAGGTGCACCTGATTCTCTTTCTAAATTTCGGGATGCCTGGGTGGCTCAGTGGTTGAGCGTCTGCCTTTGTTCAGGGTATGATCCTGGAGTTCTGGGATTGAGTCCCACATCAGGCTCCCTGTATGGACCCTGCTTCTCCCTCTGCCTATGTCTCTGCCTCTCTCTTTCTGTGTCTCTCATGAATAAATAAATTTTTAAAAATCTTTAAAGAAATAAAAAAGAAAAATAAATAAAATTTCCTTCTCTTTACTTATATAATCCATCTATTTTACATGTCGCCTACATTTTCCATTAGAGTCCTTAATGTCTTAATCATAGTTATTTTAAATTTCCTGTATGGTAACTCCATGATTTTTTTTTCATATTTTGAGTCTGGTTCTGATCTTGTTTGTCTCTTCAGACTGTGCTTTTTCCTGACTTTTGGCATAATTTGTAATTTTTTGTCATTATTGAAAGCTAGGAATTATATATCAGGTAATAGAATTTTTAGTAAATAGGCCTCCATTATGAGATTCAATGTAAACCTGGCTAGCAGTTGCAGTAGCTCTGGGTGTCAGAGGCTTTATATTCTTCTAGTGTCCTTGTTTGTGTGTCCATGTTATCCTAGGTCTTTCCTAGGAAATCTTTCTTAAGAAGGTCTGCATCTTGTAGCTCTTTCAGCTGCGATCTGCTATTAGTGTTTTTGAGTCCTGTTGCATGGAAAGAACATGTGGGAAATGAGAAACATTTATAACTTTGTGGCTAAATCTCAGTTTTTAGTGGTCCTGTGACCTTTGCAAGTTTTTCTTAACCTTTTTTCTCCCTAGATCATACAGGATGTGTAAAGGGGGCTGGAATGAGGGAAATCTGTTTTCCAAGTGGAATGAGAAAATGTTAAGTTCTTTTCTCCTTGAGAATAGTTTTTATTATGGAGAATTCACTAATTTTATTTTGCAATATTGGAGAGATAAGAAGGAATCTGTCTTAACTATTCATTGTGAGAAATTTGATGATTGGCTACACTATAAAATGATCAACATGGTAAGTCTACTTACAATTCATCACCATACAAATTTGTGAAATTTTTTCTTGTGATGAGAACTTTTAAGATCTACTTTCTTGGCAACTTTTAAATATGCAGTAAAATAAATAAATAAACAAACAAACAAACAAGCAATAAAATATTATTGACTATAGTAACCATGCTGTACACTACATCCCCATTACTTATTTTATAAAGAGAAGTTTGTACTTCTTGATTTCCTTCATCCATTTTGCACAACACACAAACAGCCTTTCCCCTGGCAACCACCATTTTGTTCTCTGTATATGAGTTTTACTTTATTTTGTTTGTTCATTTGTTCTGTTTTTTAGATTTCACATGCAAGTGAGATCATATGGTCTTTGTCTTTCTCTGTCTGACTTATTTCACTTAGTATAATACCTTCTAGGCCCATCCTTGTTGTCTCAAACTGCAAGATTTCATTCTTCTTATGACTGAATAGTATTCCATTCATTGATAGATACTCAAGTTGTTTCCATATCTTGGTTATATATAATGTTGCAATGAACATAGGGATGCATATGTCTTTTTGAATTAGTGTTTTTGGCTGCATCAATTTATATTATCCCCAGTAGTGCATAAAGTTCCCTTTTCTCCACATCCTTGCCAACATTTATTTCTTGTCTTTTTAATAATAGCCATTCTGACATGTGTGAGGTGATATCTCATTTTGGTTTTGATTTGCATTTCCCTGATGATTAGTGACATTGAGCATCTCTTCATGTGTCTGTTGGCCATGTGTATGTCTTCTCTGGAAAACTGTCTATTCAGATCCTCTGCTCATATTTAAATATGATTGTTTGCTTTTTTGCTATTGACTTACATGAATTCTTTACATATTTTAAATATTAAAATCTTATCAGAAATAAAATATGATTTGCAAATATTTTATCCCATTCAGTATGTTGCCTTCTAATTTTGTTAATGGTTTCCTTTGCTGAGCAGAAGCTTTCAGTTTCATGTGGTCCCACTTGCTTATTTTTGCTTTTATTGCCTTTGCTTCTGGTGTCAGATCCAAAAAATCATTGCTAAGACTAATGGCAAAGAGCCCACTGCCTGTGTTTTCTTCTGGGAGTCTAATGGTTTCAAGTCTTACATTCAAGTCTTTAATCCATTTTGAGTGAATTTTTGTGCATGGTGTGAGATAGTACTCTATCTCACATACGATTGTCCAGTTTTTCAAACACCACTTATTAGAGGCCGTCCCTTCTTCATTATATATTCTTGTCTAATCTGTTATAAATTAATTGACATATATATGTGGGTTTATTTTGGGACTTTCTATTCTTTTCATTGATCTGTGTCTGTTTTTTTCCCAATACAATACTACTGTTTTGATTACTATAACTTTGTAATATAGGTTGAAATGAAAACAAAACCTGACACTACCAAGAGTTTAGAAGATTGTGGAACAACAGGAACTCTCATTCACTGTTGCAGGGAATGTAAAATGATACACTGACTTTGGAAAACACTGATGATTTCTTACAAAAGTGAATATACTCTTCTTACTATATAATACTGCAATGGCATTTCTTGGTATTTAGTCAAATGAGTCAAAAATTTCTGTCCATGCACTTCTGTTCTGAACTTGAATGTTTATTGCAGCTTTATTCATAATTGGCAAAAACTGGAAGGCTACATACTACACACTAACTATATGACATCTGGAAAAGAGAAAGCTATAGAGACAATAAAAAGTTCAGTGATTGCCAGGGTTTGGGGAAGGAGAGCAGGAGGAAAATATAGAGTGAAGGGTATTTTTAGGACAGGGAAATTGTTCTGTATGATACTGTAAATGATGGACTATTATTATGCATTTGCCAAAATCCACAGAGCATAAAACATAAAGAGTGAACTCCAATGTAAACCATGGACTTAATTAAAAAGGTATCAATATTTATTCATAAATTGGAACAAAGTACCTCATGAATGGAAAAATATTAAAAATAGGGGAATTGTATGCAAGTGCATGAGTATAGATGAAATTTTTTGTTTACTTTTGTAAGTAAAAGAAACTCTACAGTAGCCTTACTGTAGTTTGAATGAGTGTGAAAGCATCACATAACTTGCAAGTCTTTGATACTGACTGAGAAAACTAGAGTGTGTCCCTGTAAAGATTTTAAATTATTGTTATAGGTCTATTTTTCTGAAAATGTTAAACAGTAATGTCATTTTTCACATCAAAAAGGGTCTTATTAAAACAGACAAACAAACAAACAAAGTTCTCTGGGAGAACCTGAACTGGGAAAATTGGTCTTGCCTAGGATATCAAAGAACAATCACTGTGGATAGGACTTAAAGCCTCCACCATGTTCCCTTCTGCTAGCTGGATACAGATGAGCAGTGTAGCCATTACCTGGGCATAGCCTGAATGCCAGGAGGAGAAGGAGCTGCTTACCAGAGTCATCAGCCTGTCAGTGTTAGATACATGAGAAATGAAATTCTATTGCATTTAAGCCATTTGCATTTTGGGCCTGTTTATCAGAACTGTATAGTTTATACTAATTAATAAAAGTTACATGGAGGAGTCCAGTTTCCATTGCTCAAGGGATAGAGAGGTGGAGGATAAGAGAGTGTGTTTGTGGGGAAGAGTGATATTTTCTATCTGTTGAATTGGTGAACAGATGTTAAACATTGGATATTTTCTGGGACTTATGACAATGTCACATTTGAAAAAGTTTCTATTCAGCAAAAGTTTGTGTTGAGACTTTGGAATAAGCAATAGTTACTAAACTCGTCCACTGCAATGGACACTGCTCTGAGACATTATGTCCCAAACATTGGCTTAGTTTTCAATTATCTCTTCCACACAGAAGTTTACCTTCTTCTCTTTGCCCAAACTTCCCATCAAAGAGCACTTGCCTTACTTCAATTCTCCTAATTAATGTCATCTCAGAGTTTTCCCTGGGTAGCTTGGTCTATTGCTGAAATATTCTTTTCTTTTTACTGAAATAAGTTAACCTAAGGAGATTAAAGGCCAAAGCCAGTGGTCACACAGCCATGTGATTGAGCAGCTGTTTCCTGCCCTGAGAAACTAATACAAAATTGGACTGGAGTGGAACTTAGACGAAAGACCACCTGTCTGTGTGACTTCTGTAGATGCTTTGCTTCCATAGGCATTGTTGTTTGAGATTTTCTTATATTCTTTCCTTTGCCCTACACTAGGTGAATTTAATGCATTTCCTGGTGGGGATTTGTTTGCCATCTCTCATAGGTTTACATACTTAGATTAACAAGTAAAAAATTGTATAGAGAGCTTTTTGCTTTTAAAAAATCTAATAAACTGAATAACATTTTAATTCAAATAGTTGAAATGTTCCAATGCATATACAGCAGAAAATGTAAGACTTTAACTTTTGATAGAAACAGGTTCATGCAGAACTATTAAGAGGTGTTTCCAAAATAATCATAGAGCTGCACTGATTTCATGAATACAGCGCTCCTAATAATCTCCTGAAGAATAAGATTAGGTCTTCTTTTTACTGTCATAAGTTTTTTTTTTTTGTTTTGTTTTGTTTTTTTGTTTTTTTTAGAGAATGTCAATCCACCTTTATTGGAGGAAGCCCTGCACTGCCACTGCTTACTGTCATAAGTTTTATTTAGGTAATAAGAGTAATTATTCTGGCTATCACTAGATATCATTATATTTATTCTAATATTTTTTTAATTTATTGAAATATTGAAAAATGCTCAAGAAATAATTCAGAGAAGGGTAAAAACATCTTTGATATATATTCTGCCTATCAGTCACCAAATATTTAATGAAGGAGCCTATTATGAAATGAATAGGATGGGGATATTTAAAGATCTCTGGGGTGGGTAAAATAGCTATGTAGGCAGAGAGAGATTTAATATATAAATTAGATGCTTGTGAAATAGTTGAAATAGTGAAAGCATAAGGTTCCAGATTGAGACTGAGCCTGCAAAATTAACTAACAGAATAATATCCCAAAACTGCCCTACCAACTGAACCTCTACCTCTGCTACAAATAGGAATCTGGGGATCAGGAAAACTGCTGTGGCAATTACTATCTCCAGGATTTCCCCACCTTACCTCCAATCCCAGAATGATTGCAGGGGTGGTTGTACTGCTACTGATCAACCATGGGTGTCTCCTATCATAACACTTGTTATATAGACACACACACACACACACACACACACACACACACATGAGAGAGAGAGAGAGTAAGAGAGTGCATGGCAGTGCCATTAACTGAAATAGGAATAATGAGTTTATAATGTTTATGGGACATCCAAGTAGATATCTAAGGAGAAGCGGAATAGAAGCTCAAAAGAATATTTTGGAATGGACATAGAGATTCGGGAACAAATGTCATATAGATGGCAGCTGTATCAATGGAAATGGATGAAATTGTGTAGGAGAGAATGCAGAATAAGAAAAGAGCCTATGTTCAACGTGGATGGAACTGAAGGGTATTATGCTGAGTGAAATAAGTCAATCGGAGGACAAACATTATATGGTCTCATTCATTTGGGGAATATAAAAAATAGTGAAAGGGAATAAAGGGGAAAGGAGAAAAAATGAGTGGGAAATATCAGAAAGGGAGACAGAACATGAGAGACTCCTAACTCTGGAAAATGAACTAAGGGTGGTAGAAAGGGAGGTGGGTGGGAGGTGGGGGTGATTGGGTGATGGGCACTGAGGGGGACACTTGATGGGATGAGCACTGGGTGTTATACTATATGTTGGCAAATTGAACTTCAATTTAAAAAAAAGAACAAGTGGAGATGGGAATTTTAAACAACTCTTTCAAGAGCTATGATAGAAAGAGAGAAAAGAATGAAATAAAGAGATGAGGAGCTGAAGAAAATCTGTGTGTCATTTTATTTTAAGTTGAAAAAAACTTGAAAATATTTAAGTTTTATTGCAAATTAGCCAACAGAGAGCAATATGTTGAATTTTTTTAAAAAAGATCAATTTCTTATTTCAGCTCTGACCTATAAAGACCTTAGATATTATTTCTCTTATTCTTATAATAAGAAAAAAGTGGAACTAGTTAGAAAGCCATAATTTTTCTTGGTCCCAACAGAATAGAAATCTCAGGGAAAACCACTACTCCCAAATCTGGTGAGATGGGTGAATCTAGAGTCACAGCTAAGATCTATTTACTTGGAACAGAAGCCAATGGACCCATAAACTGGTAGGAAGGCTTAAGTGGTAGTTTTGATGAATGGTGGAAGCTGAGTGTGGGCCAGAAATGTAAGAAACTCATGGGGGCCTCAATCTTAGGAAGCTCCCACACTGACATGGGTTTACCTCCAGAAAACCCACCAGATTTTCATGGTGAGGAACTAAGTAAAATGCCCTCCACACTTTGGTAGGGGGAAAAAGAGTAACCAATATAAAAACCTTCTGGAGGACTCTCTATAACAAAGACCTACCACAGGGAAAAAGACTTCACCAGAGACTCCTCTCCCCAGGGGAAAAGGCATTTCTCAGACTAAAAAAATCTCTCTAAGCTCCTGTCTTACCTGAGGTGGGGAGGCTAAGAGACACTTACAAAGGTCACATGCCAACTAAAAGCTGAGATTTAATCACGATGCTAGAGTGCTTCCCCTACCCACTCATTATCACCACATCAGGGAGTCTTCAGTGTAAGAATTGGTTATAGCTGAAAGCTGCAATATGCACACTCCAGCCAGGAAGGAATTTCTAGGAAAGCCCCAAAACAACATAAGAGGTAAAAACAAGGGTGCAGAAGTAGTTCAAAGACTCTAGCACGTACAACTACAGGAAACATGAAATACCATACAACTCCTAGCCATATTAACATAAAACCTCACCAAAAGGCTTTTTTATCTCAGTTTCTTATTAGCTGGCTTTTAATAAAAAATTAGAAGACATGCTAAAAAAGCAAGAAAACCCTATCTAGAAGACAAAGCAAGCATCTGAACCAGACTCAGATATGAAATGAATTTTGAAATTATCATACAAGAAATTTTATTTTATTTTATTTTTTAATTTTTTATTTAAATTCAATTTGCCAACATACATAATAACACCCAGTGCCCATCCCATCAAGTGCCTTCCTCAGTGCCTGTCACCCAGTTTTTCCATCCCACTACTACCTCCCTTTCCACAACCCTTTGTTTCCTAGAGTTAGTAGTCTCTCATGTTTTGTCTCCCTCTCTAATTTTTGCCCACTCAGTTCCCCTCCTTTCCTCTATAATCTCTTTCACTATTTCTTATATTCCACATATGAGTGAAACCATATAATGATTATCCTTCTCCAACTGACTTACTTCACTCAGCATAATACCCTCCAGTTCCATCCACCTTGAAGCAAATGGTGGGTATTCATCCATTCTAATGATTAATATTCCATTGTATATATAGAGCACATCTTCTTTATTCATTCATCTGTCGAAGGACATCAAGGCTCCTTCCACAGTCTGGCTATTGTGGACATTGCTGCTATAAACATTGGGGTGCAGGTGTCCCACTGTTTCACTACATCAGTATCTTTGGGGTAAATACCTAGTAGTGCAGTTTCTGGGTCATAGGGTAGCTCTATTTTTAACTTCTTGAGGAATCTCCACACTGTTTTCCAGAGTGGCTGTACCAGTTTGCTTTCCCACCAACAGTGCAAGAGGGTTCCCCTTTCTCCACATCTTCTCCAACATCTGTTGTCTCCTGTCTTGTTCATTTAAGCCATTGTCACTGGTGTGAGGTGGTATCTGATTGTGGTTTTTATTTGTATTTCCCTGATGGCTAGTGATATGGAGCATTTTTTCATGTGCTTGTTGGCCATGTATACAAGGAATTTTAAATAAATATGATTATATATTAAGAGATCTAATGGACCATGCTCATGGATTGGAAGAATTAATATTGTGAAAATGTCAATGTTACCCAGGGCAATTTACACGTTTAATGCAATCCCTATCAAAATACCATGGACTTTCTTCAGAGAGTTAAAACAAATAATTTTAAGATTTGTGTGGAATCAGAAAAGACTCCGAATAGCCAGGGGAATTTTAAAAAAGAAAACCATAGCTGGGGCATCACAGTGCCAGATTTAGACAAATGTCTAAACTATAGGCTTGAATTGACTGAGAGATGCCTGGATTGTAATGAGGATAAACACAAAGTTGACTAAGTTGTCTGTCTAGGCTGATGCCTAGAGCTAAAACCTCAACTGAGTTAACATAAAATTATGACTTACTTTGAACACTCTGTTTTCGGGACTTGTTGTGCCTATATAATTCATACCCACTAAATAGAATTCTTGACAGTAATCACCATGTACAACTTTACTTTTTTCTTAACATTTTATTCTCAAAATTTTCAGACATCTACAATAAAGTTGGAAAAATTTTGCAGTGAAGGGAAATGCAGTGACCATCCAGATTCTATGACTAACATTTTAATGTACTTTATTATGTATCTGTGTATTTATTTATTCCTCTGTCCATCTATATCTTACTTTTTAAATAACTTCAAAGTAAATTGCACACATTAATATAACTTTCCTAAGTATTTCCTTAAACATCCATATTATTATTAACTAGAATCGAAAGTTTGTTTTAGTTTTTCTTTTCGATGTAAAATACACATAAAATGAAATGCCAAGTTTTTAGGTGAACAGTTTCTGAGTTTTGAAAATGTATACACTGGAGTAACTCAAGCCCAAGTCATGATGGATCAAGAGTAGGCATTCTTTTCCTGTAAAAGTCCAGAAAGTATATATTTTAAGTTTTATAGGCCACATACAGACTCTGTCACATATTCTTTTTTTTGTTTACAAACTTTTAAAAATGTGAAAAAAGTTCTTTTCTCATGGGTATACAAAGTAGGTTCTCTGGGGCTCCATTTCTTATTGGGGACTGCACCTGATAATCTACAATGTTTCTTCTACCTCTGCATTCAGTACAACTTATTTTTTGTTAGTCTGTCATATTTGGTTATTGGATTTGGTTGAAAATGTTTTCTTCATGCTTTTATTCTTTCTTTCTGGATTGGTTCACAGTGACCAACTCTAATTTGGAAAAGTAATCTATTTCAGGTCCCAGAAGATAAGTAATTAGTGAAATGTAAATGTAATTAGATGCAATGGGTTATTTGCCAAGGAACAATAATACTGATAACTCTGTACTTTTGCATAAACATATTGACTTTCCTAATTTAAACTATAGTAAAATAAGAAAAAGTAAATAACTTGTTTGGTTGCCATAGTTGCCATTTGTATTAGTTATCTATTGCTCTAACAGATTACCACAAACTGAATGGCTTAATAACAACACATGCCCAGGGTACCTGGCTGGTTCAGTCAGTAGAGCATGTGACTCTTGATGGTGAATTCAAGCCTCAGATTGGGTGTAGAGCCTATTTAACAAAAAAATAAAAACAAAAACTGAAAACTATACCCCCTTTGACTCATGATTTCTATGGGTCAGAAATCTGGGTGTGGCTCAGTTGAATTCTCTGCTTCAGGATCTCTCATGAGGCTACATGCTGCTACCAAGATGATGGTCAGGGCTGGTGTCTTTTATGAAGACTCAACTGGACAAGGATCCATTTCCAAGCTCGCTTACATGATTGCTGACAGCATCCAGTTCCTTTTATGCTGGTTGATCTAGGGTCACAATTCCTTGTGAGCTGTTTGGCCAGAAGTCACCCTCAGTTGCTAGCCACTTGGACTTCCCAAACATGGTGACTTACTTCTTCAAAACCAACAAGGGGGACAGAGTCTGCTAGCAAGATGAAGATCACTCTTGTAATCTGATCATGGAAAACCTCCTCAACACTGAGACACTGAGCTAAAAGCAAGGTACTCAAGAAGGGGTGTTACAAAAGGCAGCCGTATCAAGAGGATGGTTCTGTGGTACCATCTGAGGAGCTGCACAGCACACCATTTGTCTCTGTATTTCAAATGGATCCAATTTAAGTTTGTAAATCACTGCATAGTGGAATCAAAGTGATCCTTAATTAGTTGTGTTTATACACTAGCCACAGCATAAATATATGCCTTTAATGTTTAAATAGGTAGTGTCATTCTCAGGAATTACAAACAGATATTGAGTGCAGGCCTTTCTCTTTCCCCTGCGGGCTTACCACAGTACTGAGAAGCAACTGGAGCCTATTGTGCTTATGTCAGGATGTTTCAAGAAAATAGATAAAGGACCCAGCAAAAATCTTGCTTTCCTTTTCCTTAATAGGCTACTCTTCCCCTGGAAAGTATTTTAGCATTTCATAACTCTTAAAGTTTCCTTCAAAGTCTACATTTAACTGAACTGATTTCTTCTCTCCTGTCTTTATGCAGTTTCTAAATCAACACACTATGTGATAATTAATGACTACATAAAACCACAACCTGAGTGGGAATTTATCTGAAAGTATTGCTTTGAAGTGACTGTTGACAAAATGAGAATTAGCCTTCAAAACAGCTAAGAGGAAGATTGGATGAGCAGTCAGCAATGTTATCCTTGCCTAGCAGGTAAAAACACCCTGTATTTCTGGAAAGGTGACTCTCTTATTAATTCTCTGATTTTGAATGAACTACAACTCTCATTCCCTTTCTTCTGTTTATTCTTGCAGCTTTTGTTCTACTGAGAACATGCTTTTATTCATTTGCTTACATCTTCTAGTCCTTGGCATGTAACAGGTACACATTTGTTGTATGAACAATTAATGAATTCTACCTATTGATGGCAGAACATTTTATATGTAATCAAATACTTACCACTTTATTTCACTTTATAACAAATGCTTTCTATTTTTTTGTCGCAGTACTTTGATTTATAAAATCAGGTAAACACTGATCAATTATCTGTATTCTAGCTGCACGTGTGTTACCTTGTTATTCAGTCAAATCTGTTGACTTGTTAGTTATACAGACTAACCTGACATGGTTTATGCACAGTAGCTTGCTGTTACATGATATTTTCATATTCTGCTGAGGGCTTGCAGTTGTGTTTGCTAGTATTTTTTATATTGCCCCTGAATTTCTGGACTGGTTAACTCTATAAATGTGAGGTATAAATTCTATTAATTTTTTAAAAGATTTTATTTATTTATTCATCTAAGACAGAGAGGCAGAGACATAGGCAGAGAGAGAAGCAGGCTCCCTGCAGGGAGCCTGATGTGGGACCCGATCCCAGGACCCCAGGATTAAAACCTGAGCCAAAGGCAGAAAATCACTTAGCCACCCAGGTGTCTCTAAATGCTATTAATTTCAAGTCATAAAACTTATGCATTTAATAACATAACTTTATTTTTCTATTCTGAAAAGTAACTGCTGTCTTAAGCTGCGAAGCCACAAGATGGCAGACAACCTAATCTAGCTCTTTCCAGGTAATCCAATCATTTTAGAATTTGAATTCAGGAGATTCAAGGTTTGCCATCCCAGCCCTGGAAGAGGAGGTTTCCAGAGTTTGGTCACATGCAGTCTGCTCCTGACACTTACCAGGTGTCTTTCTCCTGTTTTTTCTTTGCAGTAACTGGCATCTATTCTCATTCTCATGGGCTGTCAAGGTCTGCAGCCCCAGCATGGCCTCAAATTGTCAGCATCTTTCATGTCCCTTACCTCCCTCTGCCCTTCTGGGTCCCCCACTGGGGATCAAGATCTCCAAGCCACTTCGCTCATACAGAGCTGGGGTACGTAGAATCTCAGCCCCTCCACATTGCCAACTGTCATTCATTGCTATCCACTGCTTCAACCCACATTGGCTACAAGGTTCCTTTGAGACATCTGCCATTTCCCTAATTCATAGTCAAGAAGAAATCTGCAGACATGGGGTTCTGCCACAAGGTTACTAGGGGGTGTAGGTTGCTTCAGGTACCCCAGACCTTAGCATGGGGAATAGCACATGAGACGATCTTTTCTGAGAACCCTCCCCCAAAGAGTGGTTGTCATTTCTCCCATCTCATCACTGAGGGAAAATAAATTCTTTCATGGTCTTCAAGCCTTCTTTTTAAAAAAAAAAAAAAATTTAATTTAAATGAGAACAAATTTTCATGCAACGAATGCACCTATTTTATGTAATTTAATGAATTTTGACAAACACACACCTGTGTAACCATAACAACAGTCAAGACACACAATATTATCATCTTCCTGAGGCATTCCTTTGTGCCTCTGGTAGTGCATCACTCTGCACCCTGCCCCAGGTAATGCCTAATTTTTTTTGTTTTGTTTTTTGGCACTACAGATTTGTTAGCATTTTCTAGAAATTCCTTTAAATGGAATTATATGTAATCTCTCTCCCTTTTTTCTTCTCTGTCTTCTTTCACTCCGTGATAGGTTTAAGCCCTATCCATGTTATGCATATCACAGTTTTTCATTTGTTTTATTATTGGCGTCTATTATTGCATTATATGGAGGTACCAATATTTGCTTATGTATTCACCTTTGATGGATCCAGTGTTGATTGCTAGTAGTGTTGACTATTATAAATAAAACAGTTATGCAAGCAAGATTTTTGTGGATGTGTTTTAATTTGTTTTGGGGTATATACCTAGAAGTCAAATTGTAAGAAACTGCTTGTGCAGAATAATGCACTCCCAACGATCTTCATGCCCTAATCCCCAGAACCAGTGAATATGTGACCCTAGAGACCAAAAGAGATTTTGCAGATGTGATTAAATTAATGATTTTGAGGTTGAGAGATTATTCTGGGTTAATCAGGTAAACCTAATCTGACCATAAGAGTCCTTTCCAAGAGGGAAGTAAATGGGTCAGAGTCAAATCGAGATATGATGACAGAAGCAGAGATCAGAGTGATGCCAGCCAGGAATCTGGTTGTGTAAGCAACTTCTAGACTGGAACGACAAGAGAATGTCCTCCCCTAGTGTCTCTAGAGGGATGCAGCCCTGCCAATATTTTGATTTTAGCCCAGTGATACCTGTAGACCTATGATCTCCTGAAAGTGAGATAGTAAATTTGTGGTTTTTTAAGCCACCAAGTTTGTGATAATTTGCTGCATCAGTAATAGGAAACAAATACACTGCCAAACTGTTTTCTAAAATGATAGTACCCTTTGCATTCCCACCAGCAATGCATGAGAGTTCCAACTGCTTGAATCCTAGACTATTATCAGACCTTCTAATTTTAATCATCATACAGAGAGTGCACTGGTATCTCATTGTGGTTTTAAATGACATTTCTCTTATGACTAAACCATAATGAACATCTTTTCATGTGGCTTTTGGATATCCATGTATCTCTTGTCAAATGTCTGTTAAATTTTTGTCTATTTTTGTAGAGTAATTTGTCTTCTTGCTATTTATGTAGATTCAGTTACTATCTGGTATCATTTCCCTTCAGCCTGAAATATCTTCCTGTAGCATGATTCATAATGCAGATCTGCTGACAATAAACTGCCTTCATTTTTGCTTATATGAAAATAAATCTCTTTTGTCTTCATGTCTGAAGGATAATTTACTGGGTAAAGACATAGAATTTTTTATTATATCCCTATAGGGTTAATGTAAAAATTTTTTCTAGCACCTCAAATGTATCATTTGTATGCATCTTGGACTCCATTTTTTCTTATGAGAAATCAGTCACTAATCATATAATTATTCCAACATTTGTAACATATAATTTTTCATCAGTGCTTTTAAGACTATCTCTTTATTTTTGACTTTCAGCAATTGAACTGTGATTGCCTAGGAGTAGATTACTCTACTCTGCTTGGGATTTGTTAAGTTTTTAAATTTCCAAGTCTTTTTTTAACCAATTTGGTGGATTTCTTGCCATCTTGTCTTCAGATTTTATTTCTGCCCTTTTCCTACCAGCTTTTTCTGGATCTCCAATTACACTTGTATTGGACTGCTTCACACAATCCCATGTTTTCACTTTTTTCTGTGACCTTCTTTTCTCTGGCCTTTTGTCTGGATTGGGTCATTTCTGTTTATTTATTTTCAAGTTTCCCAATTCTTTCCTCTGTCATGTTCAATCTTTGTTGAGCATTTTTAGTTACTTTTATATAGTTACTACATTTTTCACATTTAGAATTTTTAAATTTCACTTCCAGTTTTTCTATTGAGATTTCCTATATGTGTTAACTCATTGTAACCATTTTTATTTTGATTATTTGAAACATATTTATAATCTCTGTTTTGGAAACTTTGGCTGATAAATTTTCACTACAGCTGCCCTTACTAAGACTCAGTTTTTATTGACTATAATTTGTTCCTGAATATAGGTTATATTTTCCTGTTTGTCTGCATGTCTAGTGTTGTTTGGTTGAAAACTGGATACTGTAGAGAACACATTTTAGTGACTCTAGATTTTTTTAATCTGAGTATTGCTGCATCATTGTTTAGGTAACCAATTACCTTGCCTGAATTCAAATCTCAAGCTCTGTCCCCTCCAATACACAGTAACTATACTGAGTTCATATGGTTTCTAGCTTCTGCCTCTTTTTAGTCTGGTCCCCTTTACATTTCTGTTTTGCATGGATTTTTGAAATCACTTAATAATACAGAAAACTCACAAATCTCTATATCAAAGGTATATGTCCCTATGGTCTTTATGTACCTTTCCAGTGAATCCCCTGGGGTCTTCCCATGCATGTATATTTTCCCAATCAAGTGGGGATTTGGGTGAAGTTTATACTCACATTTTGGACCTCACCACTTCTGTGGTTACCTTGTCTCCAGGATTTTCCATAAAGTTTCTAACTGGTTTTTTCCAGGCCTGATTTTGTCCTCTGCCACCTCAAGCTGATAATGGTGTGGTTTTCCACAACTATGGTCGTGGGGATTATAGAATGCCCAGAGGTAAAAATGATAGAAACCACTATTCAAATCTTTTGCAGTGACAATTTTTCAAAAGTAATGTTTCCTTCAGATTCTGAATTTTCACGTGTCTCATCAGTTGTTCTTCATATTTCATCTACATTTTCTAATAATTATCTGTAGGAGGTCATACCCACCCACTCTGGCACCATTACTGGAAGAGCCTCCGACTACCCACAAGGAATTTTTAATCTTCCCTTGGTAAGATATGTGTATGAGTGGAGGAGAAGGTATTTGCACAAATGCACTTAAGGACATATAATGGTAATTACCTTCAAAAAGTCTTTTTTAAAAAAACTATACATAAAGAATACTTAGGCTTTGAGTCTTGATATTTAAAAAAAATTAAAACTCAAAATTCTTCTTCTCTCTCAAATAATAGGCTTTTAATATTATGGTTCTGCTAGAATTTTTTTTGAAAATTATATTTAAAAGTTAGTTGACATCATTGCTTCCCCTTGTTTCAATTGTATTTTCCCATCTGGCAAATGAATGCCTGCCGAGTCAAGGATGTTACTGAATCCAAGACAGAAGGAAGACCATTATAGCAAAAGAAATAAGGGGGGCTTAAGTTAATATTTCCAGATTCTGTACTGTTACAGATTGTATTCATATTACAGTGCTTGTATAACTTACTTTCACATGCTCCTCTGAAGCACCTGATGCCATTCTGAAACATTGATCTGCTTTAAAATATTTTTCTTTTGGATGCACTTAGGTATTTACCCCTCTTTTATGCAGATGGTGGCTGTGTCTTCTTTTTAGACCCAGCTTCTCTCAGACCGCTCCTTCTGTGGTATCTGTTTCCTTAGGCAACCAGGACATCTGGGAGCTGATAAGCCACCACTTTCTTTGACCCTTCAGCCAGAATAGGGGGCAGGCTCTTGCTGCTAACAATCTCAAAGATTCCTTGTTATTGCCTCTTCACGCTTATAGCTATCTCATCACCAATTTCCTATTTAAACTCTTCCTGGAATCCATAAAGTTCATGCTTTCTTGATTGGCCCTCGAAAGACATTCCCCTAAATAAATCACTCTGTTGGAATGGAAATAAGCATGCAGGCATAGATAAGTAAATTAAACAAAAGGATTGCTCTGGGAGAGCCTACATATAAGTGATTCTCAGTAAGTGATGTCCTCTCTGACTCATAGCAAGCAGCACAAGAGTAGGAATTAAACCAGCTGGGGTTTCTGTTCCATCTTCTGTCTACACGTTTGCGGACACGATTCACAGCCTTCTCTCATCGTTATCATCCTCACCAATAATGGGTGTGTTGAGACTGAAAGTGGCTGACCTTTATCTTGTGAAAAATGCATCACAGGGACTTGCTAATCAGCCTGTTACTGTGACATTTCTGAGCTCTGAGTGTGGAATTATTTAGACAGATTTACCTACCATTTAATCCATAATCTGACAATCTGGCTGACAAATTGTCATGTCTTACTCTTCAAAAGTTGTCTTTTCAGCCTTATGAAACTTGCTGATAGTTTGTTATTCAGATGAATAGCATATACTCTGGATGTCCTTCCCAGATACCTTCTGAACCAGTGTACCTATCTCTTGACTGCTGTGAGGATTGGGCAGTTAAGAGCAAATGACTCTTCTCTGGGTAACTGCCTTAAATTATGAAAGTT
This sequence comes from Canis lupus baileyi, assembly GCF_048164855.1. Classification (NCBI taxonomy): domain Eukaryota; kingdom Metazoa; phylum Chordata; class Mammalia; order Carnivora; family Canidae; genus Canis; species Canis lupus. The sequence goes on from NC_132848.1 coordinate 38,860,688, forward strand.
ATCTCGCCCAGAAACACCTAAGAATTATCAAAACAGGACTTTGAAACCCTGGTATCCTTGCCTCAAGGCAGGACAACTGTATTATACTTTTTTAGGCTCCCGGGCTCCCTGTGGGATCCAGGTGAGACAAACTTCACTTAATCCCATTTTTTTTATGTTTTAATTTTTTATTATTATTTTTTTAATCCCATATTTTTACTTAGCTTCTTCTGCTGTTCTATCTTTCTATCTTGCTTTTCTCACTTGCTTTACAAGTTCCCCATGAGAACTTTCTTTCAATAAACCATTAACAAGAACTCCCCTTTCAGGTTCAGAGTCTAAGGAAACTTACCTAAGTCAAGGTAATTATCTCACTGCCAGTCAGCACTGTTCATATTGCATATGACTCAAAAATAGATTTTCTCTGCAAGATGTTGAAATACTAGCCATTTATTTGATTATAGCACTTTATAAAAATGTAGCTTTGCCTGTGAAAAAACTCCAAAAATATATTTGGAGTACCAAATCTGCGTGCTTATCTTGAGGCAACTTCAGTTTTCTCCTATGCAAGATGGAGATCATATCCCATTATAAATATTTGTGAAGAGTGAAGGATATATTACAAATTGATCCCAAGTAGCAAACTGCTCAACAATAGTAGGTGCTAGTGGGTGTTTTTAACAGATATATGGCAATATTAGATTGAGATTTCCAGTTTGTGATAATATTATTGAATTTGGGGAAAAAAAGCAGTGTAGTCCTTTAAAAAAAACTTTTTTCCTACATTAGGAATGATTTAGGACAGAAAAGTCACTAACTTTCAAGGTAAAAAATACATCTGCAACTACTTTTTTCCAGTGTGATTAAAACTCTAGGTAAGAATACAATGAGAAAAAATAATCACTTGGGATTTCAGAGCTCTGAAGTGGAATACTATTCAAGGATTTCTGACTTGCTCAAGAGAATGAGTATCCACCCATGTCAAGTGGGCTGGAGTATTTGACCTTGGATTTGACAAATGAAGGTAGTCACCATTTTAGAATTTAGATTTGAGTCCCTGGAAAACTTTCTTTTTGCTCAGGCTTTAGAAGACTAGACTTTCCAGTCTCATCACATTTAGGAATGTTTTATTTGTATAACAGTTCTATTTGTCCATTCAAGTAGCACCTCTTGGCCGAAGTCCTGAGGTCTTTCATGTCCAAGTTTCATATCATACAATCCTTGAGCCAGAAAGTGAGGCCCTCAATAGTCTAACCATCAAATGTTGGTGTCTGGGTTTGTCTTACTGTGGTGGATTTGATATCAGCTCAGTCAAGAGTGGCCCTGTGGAATTCTGGGCCAGTCACCTAATGAGCAACACTAGTCCTGCTGTGAAACCTAATACTGAAACTTAGGACTAAATTCTATAAAGGTATCATAGTATTTCTCATCATAACATAACTTTATTAATAAGTAAGTAAAACTATTTAATAAGCAGTATTTTATCTACAAAGAAATTTGAAGATTATTTCAGAGGCAAACATGGCTGGTTAATAAAGATAATATTCTGCCAACACATATGTATTATTAAAATAAGCTTAGAATGATTTTTGTGGTGATTTTACATTATTGTAATTAGAATATTTTTTGTAACTTCTCTTTTTCAATTGCTTGAGTCTCTTTACTGAGTAGCTCTAAATCGGTTAAGTTTCATTGTTACATATAGTTCTTTACATAGTTTTTAATTAGTTTTAATTTAGAAAAGGAACACTTTGGCATTCTGTGATGGAAACTGTCAAAATAATATGAATAAAGCATATACTTCATCTGTACACACATGGAAATTTATCATTACTCTCATTTAATTTGTCTCTTTTTCCCCTATTTTACTTTTTAATTATTTTACTCAAAGTTTTAATCATATTGGTAATAATATGACAGGTGACTTGAAAATTTATTTTACATCTCTACTGCATTTTCTGCAATGGGTTTTTCTTTCAATTGTGTTAATTTATTTTGAGTCACAAAAACATGTCAGCAGCTCTACCATATTCTAAAAATCTTACATTAGCAGGGAAGGCATTATATCATGTACATTATAAAAAGTAATAACCTAAAGATGTCTTTCCTTAGGAGTTACTGTTAAAGATCTGGGCATATCTTTGATCAAGGGGAATCTAGGCCAGGAGATGAAACTTCTTCACTCTTCCCACCAGAAAATCTTTCAATGCAGAAGTTTGTAAGTTGTCTTGTAAGATTGTCCCACAAGATCTAGCAATTATTCCTGATGAAATAGTGGTCAGCTCAATAGGTGTTCCCCCTCCTTCCTTGTCTCCCTCAGTTTTGCTGCCATTCCAATTTCCCCATGATTACATGTCACATCATATTAGCAGCATACACACTTTTACGCTTCCTAGGAAGACACGCTAGAAGAACCAGTATCAGGATTGGTCCTAGAAAGCAAAACCTCAGGATGGGATTTTGAGGTTGTGGTATGTGATGGTGAATTTTACGTGTCAATTTGACTTGGATGTGGAGTACCCGAATATTTGGTGTAACGTTATTCTAAACGTTTATGTGTTTATGAAGGTGTTTTTGCATTTTAATTGATAGACTGTGTAGGGCAGTGCCCTCTGCTATATAAGTAGGTCTCATCTAACCCACTGAAAGTCAACTCTCCACTGAGGGAACTCCATCTCCCTGATGGTAGTGCTGGGATGTCAGATTTTCCTGCTGTTAGACTAGAAATGAAACATAGAAATGAAACATTTTTATTATTATTATTATTATTATTATTATTATTATTATCATTATTATTATTTTAAGCCTGCCAACACTTACACTGAAAATACACCACCAGCTCTCCTGAATCTCCAGCTTTCTGACTACAGATTTTCAGATATATACTATATATATTTGTGGAATCTGACAAGTTCCATATATAAAACAAAATTTTAAGAATAAATTTTCTGAATTAGTTCTGGTGTTTCTGAATCTCTCTAATCCAATTAGGTTTAAAGACATACATGACTCTATTTCCAGTAGTAAAGAGAACACAGATAATCCATAGAATGATCTGGTAGTAGAGATACACAAAATATCACCATTAGATACTCCTAATCAAACACTAAAAAAAATAGTAAGAATTTCAGTGAACATGTATATGATACTTTTTAACATTTTTACCAAATTAAGAAGAATAATGAGATTGGCTGTTTGCTCCTAATGGCACTGGACAAGTGAGAAAAGAAAGGGATGAGGTTAGGGATTTGAACACCCAGCTCAAGTACCATATAACTGACCTGAAAACTTCTGTTTACCCTGAAAGAGACTTTATCTCCTCAAGATGCTGGGCTTAGATTCTTTTTTTTTCTTTTTTCTTTTTTCTTTTTTTTTTAGATTTTAATTCTTTATTTGAGAGAGAAAGAGAGAGAGAGAGAGCATGAGTTGGGGGAAAGGAAGTGACAGATGTAGAGGGAGAAGCAGATTCTCCATTGAGCAGGGACCCCAATGCAGGACTTGATCCCAGGACTCTGGGATCATGACCCGAGCTGAAGGCAGAAGCTTAACTGACTGAGCCACCCAGGTACCCCTGGACTGAGATTTTTGACAATCAAACACAGAAGCTCATTCTGCAACTGGCTGAATTGCAAGGAACTTTGAACTCTGACCTCTCAGAGTGTACATTCTTAGAGAGGGGGTATTGACTGGAAGTTGGATAGGGTTCTGAAAGTTGGATGTAAGGGAAGACCCTGATGGAGTTGGGAGCATTGAGCCCCTGAATTCTTAGGAGTCTTCTTTGCCAGTAGAAGCAGTCTTTCCATACCCACTAGAAAAAAATCTCCACCTCTATCTGAGGGGATTAACCCCATTGTCGGAGGAAACTGTACTGGCACTTGCTTTGTAAGGCACTGATGATTCTTCTCAGAACCCATCCCATCACCACGCTTCACCTCTTGATCTATAAATAGCTCAAGTCCCAGCAGACCTTTAAAGGTGACATACAAAGTGTGATCCATGAAAAGGTGCACTGCATTCTCAAGGAACTGCTTGGGTTTTCTAATTTATGCAGCAAGAAATCTGGGGAAAATGTGTGGGAATGGATATTAAGGGTATGATGTAACTATGGAAGGCACATAAAGTTGAATCAGGCTGATCTAATTGAAAAATGCTAAGATTCTGAAAATAATGCTACTGTTTGGGATGTTAGAAAGAGCTCTTAGTTGGCTGAATCATAAACCAGAAGATGGCTCACAGTCCATGAATTGGAAATGCTCAGCTTGCCTTGGTTTAAGATAAAGGAAGGGATTCAAAGGTTTTAAGATGATTGGGATGTTGGAGTGGATCTGTCACTTAAGACTTACCCATTCTAAGAGAGTCCTAAAAACATACCTTTTGTGAGACATGAATTTTGAAGGGAGTCCCAACATACTTACAAAGGTCTGTGATCACTCTTCTCCATAAGCCAGTCCTCAGTGGGAACTGCTGTTACTGAACTGGGAAACCTAAATTCAATGTGAATAATTAGATCCTAGCATTAAAGAGGCCAAGTAGCAACAACCGAAGGAAAAGTGAGTGTGGTTTAGTTAAAGGACAGCAGAACCAAACAACACTCAGAATAGTCTGACTTATCCAGACCTGTGGTGTTGGCTAGTTGATTATGGTGTCCCTAGAGGTAAAATAGATAAGAAGCCTACTAAATTCTTACTTGAGTTATACAAGCATAAGAGCTATAGGTCAAATAAGCAAAAGTCTAATTTGAATCATAAAAACAGAGAGTTATAGTCCCTTAATCAATTTCTTACTTAAGCCAGTTTACACTTTGAATGAAGAAAGAAGTTGGGTCTCACTGAGGAGAGACACTACTAAATATTTGCCAAGTATACTGTAATCTTTCTCCTGGCCTTCCCCAAAAGGACTTATAGTTTTTTACCAGAATAACTGCATTGAGGAAAAGGAAACAGAACTTTTGGGGACTACTGAACACTGACTCTCAACTGGCACTAATTCCAGAAGACCCAAAGCATCACTGTGACCCATCCCTCTCAGAATAGGGGCTTATGGAGGTCAGGTGATCAATGGAGTTTTAGCTCTAGCCCATCTCACAGTGGATTCAGCAGTTCCCTGAAACAATTCTGTAGTGAGTTTCCAGTTCTGGAATGCATAATTGGAATGGATACATTCCGAAGCTGGAAGAATCCCCACATTGGTTCTCAGACCTATTGACTGAGGGCTCTTGTGGTGGGAAAGGCCAGGTGGAAGCCACTAGAACTGCCAAGGAAAATAGCAAACCTAAAGCAATATCACATGCCTAGACGAATTACAGAGACTTATATACCACCAAGAGGGACTTAAAAGATTCGAGAGTAGTGATTTTCACCTTATTCCCATTCAGCTTGCCTATTTGGCCTATGCAGAAGACAGCTGAATCTTGGAGAATGATGGTGGATTATCATAAGCTTAATGAGGTAGTGACTCCAATTGCAGCTGCTGTACCAGCTGTGGTTTCATTGCTTGAGCAAACTAACACATCCCCTGGTACCTGGTATGCAGCTATTGGTCTGCCAAATGCTTTTTTCCCTCAATATCTTTTAATAAGACCCACCAGTAGTAGTCTGATTTTAGCTGGCCAGGTCAGCAACATGCCTTCACCTGAGGAGTACATCAACTCAGCAGTCCTAAGTCATAAGTTACTTCCCAGGGATCTTGATCACATATTCCTTCCACAAGATATCACACTTGCTCATTACATTAATAGCATTTTGATGATTCAGTCTACTAAGCAAAAAAGGAACAACTTTCCTAGACTTATTAGCAAGACATTTGGATGTCAGAAGATGGGAAATAAATATGACAAAAACACAGGGTCCTTTTACCTCAGTGGAATTTCTAGGAGTTAATTGATGTGGGCAAGCTGAGGTACTCCTTGTAAGGTGAAGGATAAATCGTGTTTACCCCCTCCTACAATCAAAAAAGAGACACAGTGCTTGCTGCCCTCTTCAAATTTTGGGTGTATTCCTCTGACTCATATATCAAGTGAACTAAAAAGTTGTTATAGTGTGACCCAGAACAAAAGAAGGCTCTGCAATAGGTCCAGGCTGCCATGTAAAGGCTCTGCCACTTGGGCCATCTGATGATCCAGTAGGTATAATGCATAAAGTGTCAGCAGCAAATAAGGATACTGTTTGAGTCTTTGACTCTCCCCATAGAAGGGTTAGATCATGGCACAAGCCTTGAGGATGTTGTAGAAAATCCCTGCCATTGTCTCTGGATAACTACTCTGGTTTTAAGAAATAACTGTTAGGGATTCCTGGGTGGCACAGCGGTTTGGCGCCTGCCTTTGGCCCAGGGCGCGATCCTGGAGACCCGGGATCGAATCCCACGTCGGGCTCCCGGTGCATGGAGCCTGCTTCTCCCTCTGCCTGTGTCTCTGCGTCTCTCTCTCTCTCTCTCTCTCATAAATAATTAAAAAAATATTTAAAAAAAAGAAATAGCTGTTGGCCAGCTATAGGACCTTAATAGAGACTGAATACTTAACAACAGCCAAGTTATCAATTAACCTGAATTTCCCATCATGAACTGAGTGTTATCTGACTCGCCTGGCCATAAAGTTGAGCATGCATCCCATCATAAAATGAAAGTGGTAAGGTACAAGTAAGTTACATGAGGAAGTGGTCCAAATGCCCATGGTTGAACTCTAGCTACAGGGCCTTTGCTCTCCCAGCCTGCAACTATGGCCTCACAGAGAGTTCCCTATGATTAGTTGACAAAGGAAGAGAAGACTTGGGCATGCTGCACAGATGGCTCTGTAGGACATGCAAGCACCACCTCGAAGTGAACGGCTGCATTATTACAGCTTCCTCTGGGATGTCCCTGTAGGGGACATGATGAAGGGAAATCCTTTAAATTGGTAGAAATTTGAGCAATGCACTTGATTCCTCAGTTTCCATGGGATGAGAAATGGCCAGGCGTGATTATATACCAATTCATGGGCTGTGGCTAATTTGGCCTGATGGTCAGGAACTTAGAAGACACAGGATTGGAAAATTAGTAACAAAGATATTTGGGGAAGAGGAATATGCATAGGCTTCTCCAAATAGGACAAAAAACACATAACGATATTAAAATAATGTATAAATGCTCACCAAAGGGAAATGCTCACCTCAGCAGAAAAGGATTTTAATAATCAAATGGATAGAATGACTTGTTCTGTGGGTGCCAGTCAACCTGTCTCCCCAGTGACTCCTGTCATTGTGCAATGGACTCATGAATAAAGTAACTATGAGTGGAGGGAAGGTGGTTATTTGTGGTCTTAGCAATATGAACTTCTATTCACCAAAACTTATCTGGTTAAGACCACTGATGACTATTTAATTTGCCTGCAACAGAGACTAATAGAGTCCCCAATAAAGCATCATTCCTTGGGGTGGTCAGCCAGCTATCTGGTCACAAGTTGACTACATTGGACCACTTTCATCATGGAAAGTCTAGTATTTTATTCCTACTGGAAGAGACACAATCTGGATTTAAGGTTTTCTTCTCTGCATGCAATGCTTCTGCCCAAACTACTATCTATGAACTTATAGATGCCTTACCTTATCCACTGACAGCATTTCTTCTGCTCAGTAAACCACTTCATACAAATGAAGTGTGGCTATGGGCTCACAATGATGGAATTTATTCAACTTAACATGTTCCCTTCCATCCTGAAGCAGCTTGCTGGATAGAATGGTAGAGGGCCTTTTAAAGACTCAGTTACAGGACCAGATGGGTGGCAATACCTTGCAGGGCTCTCCAGAAGAGTGTATATTCTCTGATTCAGCATCCAATATACCATACTGTTTCTTCCATAGCCAGGATTCACAGGGTTAGGAATCAAAGGATAGAAATGGGAGTGACATTACTTCCTCACTGTTACTAATAGTGACCCATTAACAAAATTGCTTATTCCTGTTCCTGGTAGTGTATATTCTGTTGTCCTAGATGTCTTAGCTCCAAAGAGAAAACTGCTTCCACCAGGAAATGCAATAAAGATTTCACTGAACTGGAAGGCAGGATGGCCACCAGCCTATTGAGTTCTTTATGCCTCTGAGTCACAGAAACAGACAGAAATTATGGTGGTGACTGGAACAGAGTTATGGTTCTGACAACGGGGGAGAAGTTAGACTACTATACCATGATGGAGGTGAGGAAGAATATGTCTGGAATACAGGAAATCCCTTAGGGTGCCTCTTGGTATTACCATGCTATGATTAATGACAATGGAAAACTACAACAACCTAATTCAGGCAGGATTACTAATATCTCAGACCCTCCAGAAATGAGGGTTTGGGTCACCTTGCCAGGTAAAGAACCACAACTTCCTAAGGTGCTTGCTGGAGGCAAAGGGAATATTAAATGTGTAGTAAAAGAAATAATATTAAGTATCATCTATGACCTTGTAACAGCTACAGAAATGAGAAATAAAGGCTTTCTCAGATTGTCATGAATATTTGCTCCTTATTTTGTTATAGAAATGTTTGTATGTGCACATATATGACAAATATCTTTGTTTTCTTCTTTCTTACCCTCTTGTCATGTAATATAAGATGTATTGACTCTGTATTTAGTAGTTAAGTGTTGTTAACTTTATATCACAGTATTTAAGTTATGAGATATCAATGAGAAGAGTAATGTCACTCAAGGATTTTACCTCCTCTTCTGGGGAAGAGGTTAGTAAATTTTTTATGCATGCAGAAAGCTGTATCATGGTTGGCAGAATTATGACTCATTATTATCTTTAATCAGATTAAATATTGTTTAAGGAGATATGTATTGTTGTCAAGTTGTCAAGGGGTGGATGTGTGATGTGGATGTGATGTGGCAATTTGAATAGACCACAGGGTGCCCAGATACTTGGTCAACCATTATTTTGGCGTTTCTATGAGGGTATTTTTAGATAAAATTAATGTTTTAGATAAAAGTATGATGTTTCATAATAGGAGTGGGCCTCATCTAATGAATTGAAGGATTGAATGGTACAAAAGCATGACCCACCTCTGAGTATAAGATAATTCTTCTTGAAGCCCTTTAAACTGGAACATTGGCTTTTCCTATTTCTACTTCTCAGAAGAACTTTAATACAATATTCAAACCAAAGGCTGAGAGAAAATTTTGAAAGAAGGTAGAAGGAGGGAAAACACATTCCTTGGACATCTCATCAGAAACCAAGCAAACAAGAAGTGAATGAAATAAAATGATTAAATTATTGGTAGAAAGACTCCCCCACACACATCAAACTTGAATTGTATATCCAACTAAATGTCCTAGGAGGAGAAATATAATATTTCTCAGTCAAAACCATAGTTAATTCATTGAAAGCTGATATGTCCTGCAAGAAATGTTAAAACAAGTCAGGGGGAAAAAGTTTTCCAGGGAAAGGAAAATGATATTAAATGGAATAATGTAAAATGTTCAAGTAAAGCTAGAGAAGACAGAAAAAAAAGGGAAGAAAGAAACAAAGAATACATGCAGTGAATGGAAAATACAAACATGGTAGATAATAATCCAAGTATATCAATAATCAATTTAAGTGGGAATGGTCTAAATAAACCAAATAAAAGTCAAAAACTGACATATGGACTTAAAAAAATAGAGCTATCTGTTGTCTATAAGAATCCGACTTTAAAGTAAAGACCAAGATAAATTAAAAGTAGAGGAATGGAGAGAGATACATCATGTTAACACTAATCAGAAGGAAGCTAAAAAGCCTATATTAGCATCAAATTAGATTTTAGAGCACATTAGAAAGGATAAAAATGGCATAACATAATGATAAAAGAGTCAATTCTCAAAAAGGATATGATAATCTTAGTCATATATGCACCTCACAACAAAGCACCAAATTATGAGACAAAAAATGACAGAACTAAGGGGGAGAAATAGACAAATCCCCTATTATAGCTAGGGACTGCAATGCTCTTCATTCAGTATTTGATAGATCAAGCAGGCAGAAAATAAATAAGCTGACCTGAGAAGCCCTGCTAATGTTTTTGACATTTATAGATATTCCATCCAGCAACAAATACGCATTTTTCTCAAGCTTGTATGAACCATTCACTAAATAGACCATATTATGGTCCATAAAAATACTTTAACGAACTTGAAAAATAAAAACTTTAAATATTATTTTCTCAGGGCACAGAAAATAAGCTAGAAACCAATAACAGAAAGAGATGGAAACCCCTCAAGTATTTAAAACTAACCATTACCCTTCTAAATAATATATGGGTCAAAGAGGTCTTAAGAGAAATTTTAAAATATATTGAACTAAAGGAAGATTAAAATGCACCTTATCAAAATGTGTAGAATGCAGTGAAAGCAGTGCATGAGAGAAATTTATAGCATGAAATGTATACATCAGAATAGTAAAAAGATCTAGAATCAAAACTCTACACTTATACCTTAGGAAATTAAAGAAAGAGGAGCAAATTAAGTCTAAATTATGCATAGTAAAGAAAATAATTGTTACACCAAAAATGAATAAATGCTTAAAAGGAAAACAAGAGATAATCAACAAAATTAAAAGCTGTATCTTTGAAAGATCAATAAAATCAATAAACCTCTGCCCAAGCTAACCAAGAAAGAATGGCGAAGATACAAATTATGACTATCAGAAATGAATGAAGTTTCATTACTACTGATCCTATAGTTAAAAGAATAATAAAGGAGGGGCACCTGGGTGGCTCAGTTGGTTGAGCACCCAACCCTTGATTTTGTCTCAGGTCGTGATCTCAGGATAATGGGATCGAGTCCTTGAGTTGAGTTTGCACTCAGCACGGAGTGTGCTTGAGATTCTCTTTCTTCATCTCCCTCTCCTTCGTCCCTCCCCCACCCTCCTCACACTGTCTTTCTCTCTCTCTCAAATAAATAAATAAATAAATAAATAAATAAATAAATAAATCTTTTAAAAATGAAAGAATAATAAAGGAATACTATAAGTAGCTCTATGCCCAGAAATTTTGTAACTTAAATGAAAGTGGATCAAGTACTTGAAAAACACAAAGGACTAACATTTACACAAGGAGAAATGGATAATCTGAATGACTTGTTTTGTGCTGAATTGCATTCTCAGAAAGATATGTTGAAGTCCCAAACCCTGATATCTGGTGAATGTAAGCTTTTTGGAAATAGGATTTTTGCATATGTTATCAGGTTAAGTTGAGGTCACTAGAATGAGCTAATCCAATAGGACTGGTGTCCTTATAAAAAGGTAAATTTGGTCATACACATAGAGAGATGAAAGTTATGTGGAGAAACAGAAAGAGAAGAAGCCCATAAGAAGCTGGAAATAGAGACTAGACTTAACACTGTCACAGTCAAGGAAAACCAGGCAATACCAGGACCTGGAAGTGGCAAGAGAGAATCCTGTCCTAGAGTCTTCAGAGGGAGCACTGAGACACCAATGCCTTGATTTCAGACTTTTAGCCTCCATGAGAGGCTATACATTTCTTCTCCCTGAGAGAGAGAATACATTTCTGTTTTTTAAGCCACCCTGTTGTGGTACTTTGTTCCAGTGGCCCTAGGAAACGAATACAAATCTTTATCTGTTTTCAACATTTGATCCCTAACTAATAACCTTCCCAAAATAAACCCAGAGGAATTCATGGCTGAATTTTACTAAACATTTAAAGAAGAGATCGTACAAAATCTCTGCAGACTTTTCCAGAAAATAGAAGTAAAGATAACTCTTGCTAATGCATTCTGTGAGTCTATCATTACTCTAATATGAAAACCAGATAGGAACATAAGAGAGTAAAACTACAGATAAGACTCTTTTATAACATCAATGTATAATTTCTAAACAAATTATCACCAAGTCTAATCTAACTATGTATAAAAAGAGTTATGCACCATAACCAAGGAGGATTCATTCCAGGAGCACAAGTCTTGTTTAGCATTTGAAAATCAATCATTTTAACCTACCACAACAACAGGCTAAAGAAAATAATCTCTGCAATCATATCAACTGGTACAGTAAAAGTTTTGACAAAATCCAATATGCATTAATGCCAAAAAAAAAAAAAACAACCTTTTTGAAAATTAGGAATTGAGGAGGACTTGCTCAACTTGAAAACATCTACAAAAAAAGAACAATTGACATTGTACTTAATAGTAACAAACTGAGTACTTTACCCCTATGATTGGGTACAAGGAAAAGATGTCCTCTAATACCACTCATATTCAACGTATTACTGTAAGTCCTGGCTAGTGCAGTATGACAAGAAAATAAAATTAAAAATATTTCTAAGGGTCTCATAGAAAGGCAAAAGACCTCAATTAGCCAGCAAAATAGTGAAGATGAACATATTTGAAATATTCACACCACTTGATTTCAAGACTTCTATAGAACTATATTAAACAATACAATATGGGCTGAGTGAAAAAATAGAAACAACGATCACTGGAACAGAATAGAAAGCCCAGAAATAGACCTATGCAAATATAGTCAATTGCTGTTTGACAGCTGAGCAAAGACAACTCAATGGGGAAAAAAAAGCAGTCTTTTCAGCAAATGGTTATGGAAATATTGGACATCCATATGCAAAAACAAACAAATAAACAACTTACAGACCTTATTCCTCTCACAACTGTCAGCTCAAAATAAATCATAGGCCTAAATGTGAAATGCAAAGCTGTCAAACTTCTAAAAGAAAGCATAGGGAAAAGTCTAGGTAGACTATGCTTTGCTAATAAATTTTAGGAATAACACAAAAAGAACAATCTAATTAAAAATGGGTATGTTAAACTTTATTAATATTAAAATTGCTCTGTGAAAGATGTTATTTTAAAAAAATGAAAAGGTAAGCCATACAGTGGGATAAAATATTCGGAAAACACATATCTGACAAAAGATTTATATCCAAAGTATACAAAAAACCCTAAAGCTCAATAATAAGAAAACACACAATCTGATTTAAAAAATAGGTAAATCACTGAACACTTTTCCAAAGAAGTTATACAGATGGCATATAAACATGTGAAAAAAGTGTCCAATATTGTTTGTTACTAGGCAAATGGAAATTTGAACAAAAATGTGATACCACAGCTATTAAAATATTAAGTATTAAGATACTATCAAAATGGATAAAACCTAGAAAAGTGACAATACAATTGGTGGAGAAGATAAAAAGTAACAGGAATTTTCATCCATTCCTGATGAGAATGCAGAACTGTAGAGCCATTTTAGTTTTGCAGATTCTTACAAAGCTAAATGTAGTCTCATATTATCCTGCAATCATACTCCTAAGTATTTACCCAAGTGATTTAAAAATGTATGTTCACATAAAAAACTAAACATAAATTTAGTTAGTAGCCTTATTCATAATCTCCCCAAACTTAAAAAAAATGATACTCTTTAATAGGTTATATATAAAGAAAGTATGGTACATCTATCCAATGGAATATTATACAGTGCTTAAAAATTAGCTATCAAGCCACAAAAAGACATGGATGAATATTAAGTGCATTATACTACAATTAAGAAGTCTGTCTGAAAATAGGTAAGCATAGGGATTTTATTTGGCATTGGAACTATTATGGATGGTACTGAATTGTTGGATTATGTATTTTTCAAAACCCAGAGCACTATAAAGTACAGAGAGTGAATGAACGTCAATAAATTCAAATAAAAAATTGGGTCATTTAGGACTTTCAGGAGTGAATGCAGGATGTGACAAAACCATCTAGCTGTATTAAAAATATGGGAACTAACTTGAGTCAAGGGATAAGTGAAATACTTCTGACCTAAGAAATTTTGCAAATAAGTGGATTGGATAAAACATAAATAAGATAAACCTGACATAGTATGGTTTGTTTCCATGGGGTTTGGGTTAACAGTTCTGATACCACTATGCATGTGTATGTGCAAATAAGCACATACATAACAGACGATGGGTTCCAAGTTTCTCACTGTTGGAGTGGCATGTCACAGAAAAGCAAGTAGTGGTCTAGAATGATCCACCCAGTAATGCACTAGAGTTGAAAACATCAGTATGAACTCATGTTTAGCTTAACATAGATACACTTGGTTACATACCAATCTAGAAATAATTATAGACGATTCTGTATACTGAAGTTCTTTGCTCTTTCTGTTGAGAGGGTCTAGAAACACCAATATCCAAGTACTAATGAGCACATCTCCCACTCATACCTTGGTTTTTAATATCATTCTATAATAAAAACAAAATAAAACAAAGACCAAAAAAACAGTTTCTTAGAGAGAGAGAGGATTTCAGGACAAAGGCAAGAAACATACAAAATGAGCTTTGAACAGTTTTTAGCACTAAAAAGTGAAGAAATCCTTTAAAAATTTTAAATAATAAAATAAATAAAAGTCTAAATCCACAGTGATGAGGGTATACCAAAGAGATACAGGATCCAACTGAAAGAGCTCCAGGTGGTCAAAGCTGGAAAATTTTTTGCTCATAATATAGGGCTTATGTATTATAGCCCAAGTATAAAATAAATATCCATCTACGAGTCCATGTTAATATAATAATTGAGTGGAGGAAGAAAGAAAAAAAGAGAGAAAGAAAGAAAGAAAGAAAGAAAGAAAGAAAGAAAGAAAGATTGATTGACGGATAAATAAGTAAATGGGGGAGAGATAAATTTTCCATGCAGAAGAAATACCAAATAATGTATGGAGATTCTCTGCCTTTAAGCCTTGGGTGTGGGCTGGACATAGTGACATTCTTTCAAATAGGACAGTATGGAAAGGGGGTGGGCAAAGAGTAAGTTTAGAGTAGTGCCTAATGTCAACATCAACAGTCATAAGTCATGTTGATAGTAGGTACACTTAAAATGAAAATATGTGAATGGCAATTTACTTATATCATCTTCTCCAAAAAACATGTAACCCAATGTAGACATGAGAACAACACTTAACAAATCCCACTTGTGAGGCTCTCCGTGAAATACCTGACCAGTCCTCGTCAAAACTGTCATGGTCTTCAATAACCAGGAAAATCCAACTGTCAAATTCAAGAGTTGCTTAAGGAGACAAGGTGACTAAACACAATATGATGTCCTGGATGCAATCCTGAGACAAAAAATGGACATTAGGTAAAAACTAAAATATGAGCTTTAGTTAATAATAGCACAATTGGTTCATTGGTTGTAACAAATGTAACACACTCATGCAAGATGTAGGGAAACTGGGTGTGGATTCTGGGGATTCTTGGTGCAATTTTTGCAGTTTTCTGTAATTTTGTAAAATGCTTCTAAAAAGAAAACTTTATTTTAAAAATAACAAAAACTTTAGTCTTGATTGGAAGCCTTACTTCCTGCAGCAGATTTGAAGGGTGTGCATATTCAAAAAAGAACACAGTAAGGGTTCCACTGCTGTGGAAGCTGCAAATACTTTCTGGCCTTTTGAGCTTTTCTTTCCATAGACCATCCCACTGTAAAAGAGTAACCTAACTGGACAGAGCTGGAGGAATGGGTGTGTAATAGAGGATTGAATGAATCATCATTTAGGTTTATACATTCTTACACTTTCTTCTGAAATTGGCCTCTTTTATATTCCTCATTTCTGTAGTTCTTGCCTTTTTAAAAGATTACCAAATACTTGTTATAATTCCATTGTCTTGTATTAACATGTTGGAAATCCATTATTTTACTCTTATTTTCATGGTTGACTTTTTACAGTACAATATAAATTTTTACCTTTACCTCTATGTCTGCATTGCCGGAAGCTCAGAACTTTTATTAATTAATTGATTGGTTAATTAATTAAAAGAGAGCAGGGGCAGGGAGGAGCTCAGAGCCTGAGGAGGGCCTCAATCCCATGACTCAGATCATGGCCTGAGCCCAAACCAAGAGTTGGGTACTTAACCAACAGCACCACCCAGGCACCTCTGAACCTTTAATTAACATCTGTACCTTTAATTAACATTCACCCCACTGTTGTCATACCATCTTTGTCAGGCATTTTAGTTTATGCATATTTTTTAGCTACATAAGATATTACTCCTATTAGCCTGAAAAGTCAATATTAGTTATATTTACACATTTTTGCCCAGCATTATACTCCTTATTCTTTTTTGAGGGGTTGTGTTTTCAGAGAGAGAGAGGGAGAGAGGCAGAATAAGAGAAAGAATCTCAAACAAACTCTCTGCTGAGTGCAGAGCCCAAAGTAGAACTCTATCCCAGGACCCTGAGATCATGACCTGAGCTGAAATCAAGAGTCAGACACTTGGGGCACTTGGGTGGCTTAGTGGTTGAGCATCTGCCTTTGACTCAGGTTGTGATCCTGGGGTCCTGGGATCTAGTACTTCCCCTGCAGGGAGCCTAATTCTCCCTCTGCCTGTGTCTCTGCCTCTCTTTCTGTGTGTCTCATGAATAAATAAATAAAGTCTTAAAAAAAAAGATTCAGACACTTAACTGACTGAGCCAGATTCAGACACTTAACTGACTGAGCCACCCAGGTACCTCAATACTGTGTTCCTTGAATCTGATTGCTTTTTTTTTTCAGAATTTGACATTCTGACTCAAATGTACTAATTGTGTGTGTATGCATGTGTGTTAATATTATGTTTCTTGGTGTTTGCCAAACTTAATGAATCTGTGAGCCAACATCTTTCATAATTTTCTGAAATTCTTAGTTATCATCTTTTGAATAATTATTTTTCTGCCTTCACTGTCCTCTTATGCTGAGACTTCTACACGTACATATGTTAGACCTTTGGGATTTATTTCACATGGATTTAGGCTATATTCAGCTGTTTTTCCAGTATTTCTTTTCTTCAGTTTGGATATTCTCCATGATTCTTTCAGTTTACTGCTTCTGTAATCTATTATAGTCAATCTGCTATTGAACCAATCCACTGGATTCTTAATTTTGATTGTTACATATTTCTGGAATATCCTTTTGATTCTTATGTTTTCTACTGCTTTGTAAAAATTCTTTCTCTTTTCATCTATATTGTCTAGTTTTCCTCCTTCGTTTCTTTAATATATCAATCACAGTTTTTAAAAAATCTGTGGATGCTGCTTCATTATCTGGATCAATTGTACATTTGCTTTAACTATCTAGTTTTTTTCTTGATTCATGGTTATGTTTTATATGTTTCTAAATGTATTTTTGCATTTTTCTGCCAGACATTGTATATATAAAATTGCAGGGGAGCCTAATGATGTTGCCTACCAACAAAGAGGATCCCTCCTTTCTTAGTAAGCATAGAGAGTATGCTTACCTGATCAGTAATTGAGATAAACTGGAGCTGAGTTACAGCTTGAATTAGATTCAGTCATCCTCCAGTACCTCTGCTGAAAGGACTGAGACTCTGGTACTTCTCTGTCTATGAAGCCCTAAAAGGCTGCAGGAGCTCCAACTCTTCCCTCTAGATACTCTCAGTGTAGCTCTTGGGTCTTCACTATGCACAGCTTCACAAATTAGAAGATATATTCAGAGGTTTGAGCCATGTGTTTGAAGCAAGGCTTTCCTCTGGTTTGGCTTCTTTATCCTAATTTTACCAGGCCATGGAGGGTTTTATTCTGTCTTCCAGAAGTTTATTAATTTTCCAAGGCTGGTGTAACAAATTACAACCTTAGTAACTAATAACAATGGAAATTTACTATACTACAGTCCTACAGCTTAGAAATCTGGCAGACCTGTCTTGTTTCTATTCTCTGGATCCCATAAGACCAAAATCAAGATATTGCCTAGCCAAGGGGATAATTTAATTGTGATCTCATTTACACTATTGGCAGAATTCAGCTCCTTCTGGTTTTAGGACTGAGGTATCCTTGCTGGTTCTTGGCCAGGGGTTGCTCTCAGTTTCCAGAGGTTACCCACAGGCCCTGGCTAATGGGCCTCATTTCTCCATCTTCAAAGCCAACAACTGTGACTGAAGTCCTTCTCACACTTGAAATCCCTCTGACTTCCACTGATCTGCCTTTCTTCTTCTTCCATTGCTTTCCTCTTGCTTTTTGATCTTTCTGAGTGTTCAGGGAAGGATTATAGAATCACACCCTCAACTTTTTCTTTAGAGCACACTTCCAGACAATGCATCTCTTAATTTTAGTATTTCCGTCATCTGAGAAAGCTAAGAATTTCCTAAATTGTCAAGTCCTGATGACATTTTTTGGATATTCCTTTTGTTTTCCTCTTCTTGCATTTTACTATAAGTGGCAAGAAGAAACCAGAGTGCCTCTACTATACTTTGTTGGAAATCCCCTCAGCTAAGCATCCAATTTCATCATTTACAAGTTCTGCTTTCTCTGTAACTGCAGGACATGATTCCTCCAAGCTTTCTGTTGGTATGTAACAAAGATCCCTGTTTCTTTAAAAGAATTTTTTTAAAAGATTTTATTCATTTATTTGAGAGAGAAAGAGAGAGAGAGAGAGAGGAACGGAGGAGAGAGAGTATGAGCAAAGGGAGGGGCAAAGGGAGAAGGAGAAGCAGACCCACCACTGAGCAGGGAGCCTGATGTTGGGCTTGATCCCAGGATCCTGGGATCATGACCTGAGCTGAAGGCAGATGCTTAACCAACTGAGCCACCCAGGTGGCCCTAGATTCTTATTTCTCATAACATATGCCTCACTTCCGTTCAGCTCTTAATGAGGAGCATGTTTAATGTTCATATTTCTACATATTTCTTTTAAGACAATCTAGGCTTTGTTTATCTCAATCCTCAAAATTCATCCTGCCATTCCTGTGCCCAATTTCAAATCCACACCAACAGTTTTAGGCATTTGTTATAGCAGCACCCTACTTATGGCACCAAAATTTGTATTTAATTCCCATTGCTGTCATAAAAAATCATCACAAATTTAGCAGCTTAAAATAATGCCCACTTATTGTCTCTCAGCTGTAAAGACTGCAAGCCTAGGCCCAGCATGGCTCAGGTAGTTCCCAGATTTGGGCTTCAAAAGGCCAAAATCAAGATGTTTGCTGACTTTGTTACTTTTTGGAGGCTCTGGGGAAGAATTTATTTCCAAATACTTTCAAGTTGATGGCAGAATTCAGCCCTTTGGAGCTGTAGATCTGAGGTCTCTGTTTCTTGCTGGCTTTTGGGTAGGGGTTGCTGTCAGTTATGGAGGGTGCTGCACTGCTTGGCTTGTGGCTCTTTTCCTCCATCTTCAAAGACAGCAATGGTGGGCCAACTCCTTTCATATTTAGACACTTTCCTACCTTCCTTCTGCCTCACCTACCCTCTGCATTCCTATTTTGCCACATTTTTTTTCTGTTAGACTCCTCTTTCTTCCTTTTCTAATATTGTGGGTATAGGTGTTTGCATTTGGCTTATTTGCATCATCCAAGCTAATCCCCCTTCTTTAAGTTAAATTTATGTATAACCTTAGGTACAAATACACAGTAGCACCCATATTGGGATTTGATTGAATAACCAAGGGATGGGATTTTTTTTATAATAAATTTATTTTTTATTGCTATTCAATTTGCCAATATACAGAATAACACCCAGTGCTCATCCTGTCAAGTGCCCCCTCAGTGCCCACCACCCATTCACCCCCACTCCCCGCCCTCCTCCCCTTCCACCACCCCTAGTTCGTTTCCCAGAGTTAGGAGTCTTTATGTTCTGTCTCCCTTTCTGATATTTCCCACACATTTCTTCTCCCTTCCCTTATATTCCCTTTCACTATTATTTATATTCCCCAAATGAACGAGAACATATAATGTCTGTCCTTCTCTGATTGACCTATTTCACTCAGCATAATACCCTCCAGTTCCATCCATGTTGAAGCAAATGGTGGGTATTTGTCATTTCTAATGGCTGAGTAATATTCCATTGTATACATAAACCACATCTTCTTTATCCATTCATCTTTCGATGGACACTGAGGCTCCTTCCACAGTTTGGCTATTGTGGCCATTGCTGCTGGAAACATTGGGGTGCAGGTGTCCCGGCATTTCATTGCATCTGTATCTTTGGGGTAAATCCCCAACAGTGCAATTGCTGGGTGGTAGGGCAGCTTTTCCCCTAAGATCAGGAACAAGACAGGGATGTCCACTCTCACCACTGCTATTCAACATAGTACTGGAAGACCTAGCCTCAGTAATCAGACAACAAAAAGACATTAAAGGCATTCAAATTGGCAAAGAAGAAGTCAAACTCTCCCTCTTCGCCGATGACATAATACTCTACATAGAAAACCCAAAAGCGTCCACCCCAAGATTGCTAGAACTCATACAGCAATTCGGCAGTGTGGCAGGATACAAAATCAATGCCCAGAAATCAGTGGCATTTCTATACACTAACAATGAGACTGAAGAAAGAGAAATTAAGGAGTCAATTCCATTTACAATTGCACCCAAAAGCATAAGATACCTAGGAATAAACCTAACCAAAGAGGTAAAGGATCTATACCCTAAAAACTATAGAACACTTCTGAAAGAAATTGAGGAAGCCACAAAGAGATGGAAAAATATTCCATGCTCATGGATTGGCAGAATTAATATTGTGAAAATGTCAATGTTACCCAGGGCAATTTACACGTTTAATGCAATCCTTATCAAAATACCATGGACTTTCTTCAGAGAGTTAGAACAAATAATCTTAAGATTTGTGTGGAATCAGAAAAGACCCCAAATAGCCAGGGGAATTTTAAAAAAGAAAACCATAGCTGGGGGCATCACAATGTCAGATTTCAGGTTGTACTACAAAGCTGTGGTTACCAAGACAATGTGGTACTGGCACAAAAACAGACACATAGATCAATGGAACAGAATAGAGAATCCAGAAGTGGACCCTCAACTTTATGGTCAACTAATATTCGATAAAGGAGGAAAGACTATCCATTGGAAGAAAGACAGTCTCTTCAATAAATGGTGCTGGGAAAATTGGACATCCACATGCAGAAGAATGAAACTAGACCACTCTCTTTCACCATACACAAAGATAAACTCAAAATGGATGAAAGATCTAAATGTGAGACAAGATTCCAAGGGATGGGATTTTGAGGTCATGGAGGACTTTGGAATTCTGCACACCCTGAGAGCCTCTACCTTTCATTTCTAGCTTCCAGGGCAGGCTTAGAATTCAGCAAGGACTTCATGAATAAAATGAGATATGTATCAAGGTTGCTCAGATTTCCCCTTCTTACCTTCCATTCCCATTTGACTACTCAAATCCTCTCCCTTCTTCCCCCCTCCACCATCCCTCCTCTCTCCTCTCTCCCCCTCCTCCCTGCCCTAGGGATTTTGGAGGCTGAGCCCAATTCCTGCATCTCAGGCCCATAACTGACAAGTGGCCTGGGCAGGAAGAGAACTAGTGACATCTCACTCACAGATAACCTGGGAAGGATTCTTCTCTCTGGAATTATATTTCATTTAGTTTTTACTGATTCCCTAAGTATCTGAAGCCTTTAAAATTCGTTTTTGTACCTCTTGCACTGTTGGTGGGAATGTGAACTGGTACAGCCACTCTGGAAAAGTGTGTGGAGGTTCCTCAAAGAGTTAAAAAAGAACTGCCCTACGACCCAGCAATTGCACTGCTGGGAATTTACCCCAAAGATACAGATGCAGTGAAACACTGGAACACCTGCACCCCAATGTTGATAGCAGCAATGTCCACAATAGCCAAACTGTGGAAGGAGTCTCAGTGTCCATGGAAAGAGGAATGGATAAAGAAGATGTAGTATATTTATACAATGGAATATTACTGAGCCATTAGAAACGACAAATACCCACCATTTGCTTCGATGTGGATGGAACTGGAGGGTATTATGCTGAGT
The DNA here is from genome assembly GCF_048164855.1 of Canis lupus baileyi. Lineage (NCBI taxonomy): Eukaryota > Metazoa > Chordata > Mammalia > Carnivora > Canidae > Canis > Canis lupus. The sequence goes on from NC_132848.1 coordinate 38,882,382, forward strand.
GAAATAAGTCAATCGGAAAAGGATAAACATTATATGGTCTCATTCATTTGGGGAATACAAAAATTAGTGAAAGGGAACAAAGGGAAAGGAGAGAAAATGAGTGGGAAATATCAGAGAGGGACAGAACATGAGAGACTCCTAACTCTGGGAAACAAACAAGGGGTAGTGGAAGGGGAGGTGGGCAGGGGGATGGGGTGATTGGGTGATGGGCACGGAGCGGGGGAATTGACGGGATGAGCACTGGGTGATATGCTATACGTTGGCAAATTGAACTTCAATAAAAAAATAATTAAAAAAATAAATTAAAAAATTAGTTTTTGTAAATTATCTGGTTTTTTTTTTCCCCTAAAGGTTACAAAAGGGACTTTGTCTGGTACAATCAACTGTATCTCACCCAGAACAATGATTTTTTTTCTTAAGCTAAATAGAACAGGTGTCTGAGTGCTGACTAGTCAAATAACTTCAGGGTACTATTAGCCTAGTTATGAAAGTTTTCCTCTAAATATAACTTTCTTTTAAGTATTAAGGGCACTCATAAATAATGTTTTTATTACTAAAAATACTAATTAGGTTTACACTCATAGATCCTCTTTTTCTCTCTTTCTCTCCAACTTTGTATAGCTTCCATGTCAATTCAGTTTTTTATCATAGAAAATATATATGAAATAGTTTCCTTATTATCCTCTTGACAGCTTATGTTCAGTGTCTCCACAAATTTTCAAACACAGCTTTATTTTTTAGTGCAGCTGAAGAAACAAAGATTTATTAGGACACATGAAAAAAAGAAAGATTTTACCTGTATATCCTCCAACATTTTAAGAAATTATTTTGGAGGTTGTTTTTGTACTTCTGAGTGCAAAATCCGAAGACTGATTGAAGGTAGTTATGCGAAATAAAATTTGTGGTAATCATCATCATTATCATCGGAACAGAGAAAAGAGATTACCCAAAGGAAGAATTCATAAGAATCTCATTCTGCCACCAAGTAAAGTTTTGCACTCACTACTACTGGAATTGTCACCGGGGGTCAAATGTGTCCACATCACATATGTGGCTTTGACTAGCAACTTACACTAGCTAATAACTGGGAATCTTCCTAATTAATATTTTATGATTTAATTAAGTACAGGTGGTGTTAAAGAAAGACAGAGGATTGTACCAATTGCAAGTGGGAAAGAAAGGAGCAGGAAGAAATAAAAGGCTCTTCAAAAGTGCAGAAATCTAGGGCACATGGTTCAATTGGTTAATCATCTGTCTTCAGCTCAGGTCATGATCCTGGGGTCCTGGGATAAAGCCCTGCATTGGGCTCCCTGCTCAGTGAGGAGTCTGCTTCTTCCTTTCCCTCTGTCCCTTCTCTGGCTTGTGCTAAGTAAATACAATATTTTTAAAATCCCAAAATGCAGAAATCTGTTGAATATATATTTATACTCATGAATATATATTTAACATTTATTTAATATATATGAATATATATACACACACATATGCACATATATGCATACTTTAAAATTTACTTATATGTGTAAAGAGGTCAAAGTTTACATCTTATTCTGTAACCTGATTTTTCCAGTCAATATGCAGTGTTCTCATATTATCACATATTTCTCCATAACTTGATTTTTAATGGCCATAAAATATTGAACTGAATTTTCCATAATTTATTAAGCAAAACTATTTTAATTGGATATATGGTTTATGCCTAACTTTTACTTTTTAAGGAAAGGTAAAAATTGATAGACTTTAAATAGATACCTTTATTCATCCAGAAAGTCTGTTATTATAGTATAGTACCATTTTCAAACTGTGTTGCCCAAGTGGATTATAATGGAGTGTTTTTCACAACCCACTACTAATTTTTAACAGATTTTTGAACAACAAATAATCCTTTTGAATAATATGTAAATGGAAGGCCCATGAGATCTGGCTCCCTTGAGACTTACTAGAGTGTGCACAGTGACCCATCTAAGGACAACAGCAGATCACTTCATGCCATCAGGCAATAGCCTTGGTGTTCCCTTGGGAGGAACTGATACTCACAAATGAAAAGTTTATTGCTATTTTTTTAGTATTTTATGTACTTAGCATTTACAAAAAGCATTTTCTATATAAAAGGACTTTTATACATAAATTATTTCCATCTAATTTTCATGAAACTACGTTATTACCAATGAAAACAGAGTTTCGTATTAAATTATTTTCTGCCTAATTTAACATCAATGGAAGTTTCTATGAGGAAAAGGCTAAAACTATTATTTGGTTTAATGCTTCCCTAGTGTCTACTTGAGGTTCAGCCTTTGTTAACAAATACATTTGATTACATAACCCTCCAGAAGACTGACTGACAGAGCTAAAACAATTCTAAAGAAACTGAGAACTGAGACATAACTAAAACATGGAAACCCATTGTCTTACATCTAATTTCCAAAAAATAAACAAAACAAGCAAACAAACAAACAACTATAACAACAAAAACAGGGCCGGGATTCTTAAGTAATTTTAGAGAGGGAGAGCAAGGGAAACAAGATAGGAGAAAGTGAGTGAGAATGCTTTCAGCTAGTGATAAACTTCCAGCTCATCCTATTAAGGATACTACAAAATTGTTTCCACCTTAAGTCAAGGAATCTTTATATCCCCAAGTCAGTGAATCATTGGCAAGTGGCTTCTTTAGGGGTGAGTAAGGAAATAATAGCATTGCCAGTGAGGAGGCTCCTATTCAGCAAACGATGATTCTCTGAAGAATACAGCTGCAGAATATTGGCAGCCAAAACTCAATAGTTTATCTGAGCAGAGCATCAACAGCAACTACCATGGTCCAAAATGTGCATCAATTAGATCCACCTTTTTCTTAGATTGAGTTTATTTCATCCAGTCCCTGCTTCTTTTAGGATTCCAGTTAGTCATAATTTCTAGGAAATTTATAGGCAAGTGTTACTGGGACAAACTACAAGCACCATTTCTGCATTCCTTAGACCATAATGGGTATCTTCATCAAACTCTTCTGCCACCCACCCTGGATTCCCCTTCTCTATGACTAGTTGATCAAATTGTCTTGCCTCATGGAGTGACCCAATCCTTCATTTCTGAGAGGTCTGAGTTTGGGACATCCATGCCCTTATCAGTCATGGTTCTTGGTTTGCCCATTTACAGTTATAGCAGAATTTAGAATAATCAAAATATTATCTCCACTGTTACTGGGGAGCCCAGTTCTATCACAGTATCTCCTACCAGACCAGTGTGCCTGTCCTACAGTGAATAATGGTAGCCCATTCACCTGTATGGTTTTTATTTTCTTGGTATACAGAGTATCTCTGGGAATTATTTAGGAAGAAAATTATCTGTTATGTTCTCTGGGCTTATATTATATATCCATTATAGCATGCTTACTGCTTGGAGTATTTTGGTGCCTCCCTCAACTGTTTGCCACTGTATCTATTTAATGTGGGACATTGCTTTTTCCAACCTTCTAAGTGCCATCCCAGTGGCATATGATGTCCTTTACCTGGGGAACTTGCCAGGGCATTAAACCCTATGTCATAGTAAAGTGCCCCCATATCAACACACTTGTCATCTATGTTTACACTCAGCCTTCGCTGAAACAGCACCTATACCCAGGTACTGTCTCCTGGTTCCTTCTGGAACATGTTACCCAAGGACTACAGTGTCTTCGGTGTATGATTCCTTTCCTCCTTTAGCATTCAGACCAAACATTTAAAAAAGTTCTACTGAGACATAATTGACATTTTAAGAAATGCATATTTTTTAAGGAGGACAATTCAATAGGTTTTGACACATAGATGAGAAGCTATCATCACAGTCAAGATAGTGAATATATCTATCACACTCAAAAGTATCCTCTTTCCTGATTGTAATACTACCCACACTTGCCTTCCAGGCCACTCGATAACCACTATCTGTTTTTTGTGACTGTAGTTTGTATCCTGCACAGTTTTATATAAATAGAACCATATGATATGTGCTCTTTCATGTCTGAATTCTTTCACTCAGTATAATTATTTTAAGAATCATCCATGTCATTCCATGTATCAAAAGTTTATTCCTTTTTATTATTGAGTATGAAATGTCCCATTGTATATATAGAGAGACCATTCTTTATTTTACACACTCACAGAGTTGCTTATATTTGTCTCCAAATGTTGCACCTGTGCTGCGTGTTACTATTTTTATGTAATTCCATTAGATATTACATAAACCGATAGAATTTTATAAAATAAAAGAATCATTTTTGTATGAAAAACAAATTATAGCATCTTGGAAAGAATAAATAAGAGCTTTTTTTCAAAAAAAATTGCTTCTAAATGAGGAATGGACAGAGACAAATGTAGCATGAAGGGAATGAAGCTTAGCTTTTAGGTTCTCTTATCTGTGCAAGTTCCTTTCAAGTCCTGAGGGAGGCCCTAGCAATGTGATTTTGTAAAATTTGTAGAGGTAAAATATTTTAGTTTGAACTGGTTAAGACCTCTGTGTGTTCCACTCTTAGTTACCTTTTATTGTGCTTTACCTTTAAGTGTGTGGTGTTGGATTGGGGCAGATACTGAGTTCTAGCTAAGGGGTTGTTCAGTTGGGGTTACATTCATTTGGATTTCATCTGAAGTCAGATTTTGTTTGCACAAATGTGAAGTTATTGTTAACTACTGTGCTTCAAGAATGCTTCCAAGAAGAGTGCTACAGTCCTTTGTACTGATTTACCAGACATCACAAAGGCATGGGAATTTGTCTTGTGGTGCCTGGCACCAGAAGTATGTGCATAGATCTGAAATATATAAAGCCAGAAGCTGGTCTATAGAAAGTGTTCCAAATCCTTAGACCTGTCAAAACTCCTATAACCTCACAATAACAAAAGCATATTGAAAAGTTGGTTTATGTGTATCATCAATTCATAGAGTATTTAAGACTAATCACTATTCCAGGGAATTCAAAATGTCCTATATAAATTTGATAATAATTCTAAATGTGTTTGTGTCATAACCAATAATGAGTTATAAAGCTGAAAGCTCAATAATAAAAAGAAAATTTCAACCAATTCTAGAGGAAAGATTAGTGATCTATTCTCTTTGCAATTAGTGATATTATAAAAGTATTGTCATATGAAGAGGCAATCAAATTATGCATGCCAAAATATAGAATCAAATATAGATTTATGCCAAATAATTATTAAAAATTACTTTTGGACAATTTAGTAATTGTGTGGTATCTATCAGCTCTTTGAAAAAAATTGATTTTTTTGTGATTATTTTTCTCCTTCTAAATAAATATTCACTTTCTTACCGAATTTTGTTTTCACAAATTTATATTAGTTTTCATTTTTTAAAGATTTTATTTATTTGAGAGACAGAGAGCAGGAGTGGGGGCAGGGGAAAGAGGGGGAGGGAAAAGAGAGAGAGAAGCAGACTCTCCACTGAGCAGGGGCCCCCAGTGTGGGGCTTCATGTGGAGCTCGATCCCAAGGTCTTGGGATCACGACCTGAATCGAAGGCAGCTGCTTAACTGATTGAACTACCCAGGCACCCCGTAATAGTTTTCTTAAACAGATCTCACAATTATATGAGCTTCAAGACCCATAAAATTTGCATTTACTTTATAAACAAGACAACAGTAAGTGTTTGGGAAGAAAAATTATAACACTGTGAAGGAAGGCATCTATATTCAGGAAACTTCATAGGTCTTTAAAATTCTGATTCCATTTTAGGTCTATAAAATTTTGATCAAAAGCAACATTAAAAAAATTAGCCTTGACTCTGTAACACAGGATTCGCAAATAAATGTAAAGTAGTATCTTGATATACAATAAAATGTTTAAAGCTATCTTTGTATCAGTTTTAAAGATTCCTTGCTTTAAATAATTTTAATTTACTGGTCGAACTGATGATCAATGTTACCCTAGATAGGGGGACATCTACTACAATACAACTATGGAATTTTTACCATTAATAGATACTTCTCATCTTTTTGACACATTATCTCATATCATAGGAGGCCCATAGTGGCTTGGAATCCCCTTCTCTCCAATACCCATCCTTCTCAATAAACTCCCTAAATGATCCAAATAAATGTCATTTAAACACACATAGCTTTACATCTACTTGTGGAGCATATTGTCTTTCTCAAGCTTCTGTTACATAGAATTTGGGAACTTCCATGGATTTCAATCTCTTTTTAGAAGGAAACTGAAACATTTGGGTTACCAAATAACTTGCCCAAACTCATGACAGAGAAAAGATAAACTGGAATCCAACTCCAGGTCTATTTGACCCCAAATAAACCAGCTACTCTGGAGTGTCTCATGGTTACCCCCTTCACCTCACTGACATCTTACCTTTCTACACCTGTTAAACATGACTAGATTCCATTCTTAAACAACCACTGGGTTTGGTTACTTTAGAATAGCCTTGTTTTAGTCAGTTCCAGCTGCCGTAACAAAGTACCACAGTCTCAGTGGCTTATAAACAATAGAAATGTATTTCTCACAGTTCTGGAGGCTAGAAGTCTGAGATCAGTGTTCCAGCCAACTTGGGTGCTGGGTAAGACCCCTTTCTAGGTTGCAGACTGATGACTTGTGTCCCTAAGTGGCAGAGAACAGCGAGAGGGATCCCATGACTTGTCAGTTAAAAAAAATAAGGGCTTTATCAAGGGGAGGTGGATGGGGGGAGAGGTGAAACAAGTGATGAGGGATTAAGAGTACACTTATCATGATGAGCACTGAGTGATATATAGAATTATTGAATCATTATATCATACACTCGAAACTGATATAACCCTGTGTGTTAATTGTACTGGTATTAAAATTTTTTAAATTAGTAAATAAAAATCAGAGCATTAATCCCTTTCATGAGGGTTCCACTCCTATAACCTAATTAACTATAAAGTCTCCACCTTCAAATACCATCACACTAGGGAACACAAAATTTCAATATGTAAATTTTGTAGGGACTCAAACATCCAGTCCATAAAAGCCTTAATACCAAAATTGGTAAGAATGGACTCAATAAAGTTATTTGGATAATTTTTGTTGATATTAAATTATTATATATGTAATCGTGTTTTATACCCACACACCTGATTTATTCAGAGAGATCATCTACCTTAAGCATTACTTGCAAATACAAATTAAATAGAAATAAGATGTTAGAATGGACAAAATACTATACCAATGGGCACATGTATTCATTAGACATTTCTTTGTACTTTCATTTAAAACACTTTTCCACTTATTGATAAAAATTACTATCATTCATTTATAGAGCTCCTACTACATTAGAGATTCTACGCTATAGACTTCATGCAAATTGTCTCAGTTTTTAGCAAGTTAGTGATCTAGTTAATAACTAACAACTAGCATCAGGTTTTCTGATTCTAACCTTCAACAATTTTACAGCTCTGTAAATTATAGATGACTGACAACAATGCAAATTCTGTCTATAGACATGCAAATTTTTTTCTTTCCTTCTGCATTGTGCAAAAGCCAGTGTTGTATCTATTTGTAAATTTATTTCTACATTTACTCATTTCCCCTTATGATCCGCCTTATGATACAACCTTTGAACTGGATACCACATCTTACCAATTCCCACATTATTGAGTTAAATCAAATCTTTAATATGTGTTCATTTTATATGAGAGTTGTGACTTGATGACTTCTTTTTGAGAATTATTCTTTAACAAAATATAATCTAGCCTGTTTTAAAAAGAAATTTTATGGGACACCTGGGTGGCTCAGCGGTTAAGCATCTGACTTCCGCTCAGGGTGTGATCCTGGTCCAGGAAAGAATCCCTAATTGGGCTCCCTGCGGGAGGCCTACTTCTCCTTCTGCCTGTGTCTCTGCCTCTCTCTCTGTGTTTCTCATGAATAAATAAATAAAATCTTTAAAAATTAACAAATAAAAAATTTTTTAAAAATCCTCTCTCTGATTTCTGAGTTCTCTCACTTCCTTTCACCACCCTGTATAATTTATCATTTCTGTCTCTAAACACAACCTTGTGTTATCTCAATTCTAACTGTTGGTGCTTGCTGTTTCTCCTTTATAGTAAAGTCCATGAACTTGTGACACTTATCTTTCTTTTTGGAGAGGAGAATTTTTCAAATTTCCTTTGGTGTAAAGATTTGGGCTTTGTATTACGTATTTATACGTAACATACATTTAATTACCCATGTTTTTCGTATTCAAAATTTCATATTGTTCCTTGAGAGAGGAGCCACCTATGTTATTTGAACACCTTGGGGGAAGTCAGTGAAATCTGGGAACTTGATAGGTGTGTTTTGAGTCACAGCTTGCTGCATGACTGATGGGAATTGAATTGCAAAGCAAATTTTTGATAGGAAACAGTAAGAAAAGTGTAAATATAAGCGTTCGATTTGAGGAAATATCTGATCATATGTCTTTGTTAACAGGCTGGTAATTACTGAAACTGATTTCCTTCCAGTCTAACTTAAATAACTAAAATGAAGATAGAAACCTGAAAGAACAAAGTGTTCTTTCTATAAAAGGACTAGGGTAGCAGCTAAAAAATCAATTCCAATCCTCCCCACAAACCCACCACATTTACATTTGTTAATTGCTAGGGAAGAGCCTTGATGTATATTAGCTAGAAGTACTATTTTTCCTCGTCAGTCCCTGCTGCTTTTAAGGGGATGCAAATGTTCCCCTTCTGCTCTTTCTTAGTTGTACAACAGAGTGGTTTAGCCCCTTGTCCCTACCCTGTCGCTACTTCAACAAGAAAGGTTAGGCAGGTTTTTTTTTTTTTTTTTTAAATAAGGTTCTAGAAAAGTTTCTTAATGAAGCAAGCACTCTAACAGAAATAGACTTTAATACCTTGAGGCTTTGAGCCAAGAAGAAATGGCGAGATGTATTTTCATGGCTGGTCGGTTTCATTTTTTTTTTTTTTAAGTCAGATGTACCAATAGGAAATTTAAAGTGTTCCTCTTGATGTAAAAGCCTAGAGCATAAGAAGCTATTCTTACCTTTTATGCAAGACATTTCTTTTTCTGAGAAGTCCATAAAATCAGGCTGATAATTCACTAAATGCCCTGTTTAAATTGAAATCTTCTCCTGCTTTAAAGTACATCATGTCCTGGAGTCTTCTTACTTTCTCTAAGTTAAATGGCAATCACTCTTTTATCTCTGGGGTTTTTTGTTTTTTTTACCTCTAAATTTGGTGTCTAAAGTGTCCAGCCAACTCTCTGAGAATCTGCCTTTTCCCCTATGGAGGTGAGAAACAGTTCATTGATGGGTTAGCAGGTGAAGAAAAACAGCTGTTAGGAGAGGAAAAAGGACCTGAGTGGAACCAAACAGCTGGGGGCGGGGTGGGGAGGGGAGGAATCATGGCTTATGCAGCGAGAGGAAGAATGTGTATAGTAAATAAACACCCTGTGCATTGCCAGTGTAAATACAGTCATAAAATCAATCTTTGTTTCCCCTTACTGAAAAACACTGAAAGGTGATATTTTTCCATTTCCATGTCATCAAAAGCATCAAGAGATTTGATTCTTCAAAGGGAAGCTAAAATAAAGTACTTAGAGTCTATGACCATATTTCATGACTCTGGCTTGATTTGTTCTATTTCTAAAATAATGTGTAAGATGCAAACCAGTTTTTGAAATAAGAAAATAAATATTACCTCCATCTTGTGAATGGGCTGTTCAACAGAGTAAATCCATTAGAGTATTTCACTATAGACCATCATTACCCTGGAAAAAACAGGTCATATCAATATGAAGACATTTTCCACTTGAGCACTGACATGTTAAATAGGTAAAGATAAAATTCTAGAAGGAAAAAAACTATAGCAAATTAGAAAATGATGCTTTTAATGCCCTACTCCCCTGCAACACCCTGCAAGATATGTTCATAACTGCCTCAATAGTTGGCATGAGTCATAGCTTATCACATTTACTCTTGTTTTTGTTGTTGTTGCTTGTTTTGCATGGGAACACTACTTCAAGGACTTCCTTTGAATTTGAAGTACCGGATTTCCCTGTACTTTCAACTGTACTTGTATAAATAGCAAATACTTTTCACTACATTTTGTTGGCTCTTCTATGTATACCACACAGTAGAGCTATTGAACCATTGCTTCCATTTCTTTTCCCCCAATGTCCACCCCTAAGAAAAGGAATAAGTATATTTTCCTTTAATCATGGGGTTTTGTAAACTGAGTCAGCCAACTGCTTTAGAGGTTGGGAAATAAGACAGTGTTTGAAATATGAGCATTTTCTCCTATTTTCTACTGAACCACATAGTGTTAGCTCAGATAGGGTTGTACCCAGTGGGCTTCTGAAACTGCCTCTTAATTTGCAGTTGTATGTGAATGTCAATTGTGTCCATCTCTTCCCAGTCTATGTTCAGTGACTTTGAATTAGTAGCTTGAAATTGGCCATGGTGAAATTACTTTTACTACAGAAATTGACAAATACTATAAATCAGAGTTTCCCTTTCCCCAGTGAGTAACCAGCACAAATGGGCTACAACCAGCATTGTCTCTTAACTCAAGAACTATCTCAGGTGGAAATAGTCTATTTGATGCAAATAGGTTTCTATAACCCACAATAATTCCTTTAGTAAAATTCTCTCATTGCCTTCACCACAAGCACTACTTCTTGATTTCCCTTTTGTCCTTCTAGTCAGTTGGCTGTCTTTTCTTTTGGTTTCCTTTAATCTAAAATAACCGTGCCTTTTTAGACTTTAGCCATTTCTTTCCATTTAAAAGAAAGTAAAAAAGCAAAGTTTCACACTAGTGAAAAACCAATATGTCATTTCAGAAACTGGGATAGGACTTGTCTTAACAGATTTGAAATACTCCTCCATCATTCTTAGCTCTTTCTATTCCTATCGTGGGAGTGGTGGTTGTATTGGTCAGGATTGTCAAGAGAAACAGAATTTATATATATATATATAAATTCACAGCTAGACCAGTGTTTGACCAAATATTTTGATGTGGCCAAGTTTACATTAATAATTAACCATCACTGTTAGACTTCAAAGAAATATGCTTTGCATTTTTAAATGAGGTAAAGTCTTTGTTAATTAAAAACATGTATGGGGCAGCCCAGGTGGCTCAGTGGTTTAGTGTTGTCTTCAGCCCAGGGCCTGATCCTGGAGACCCAGGATCAAGTCCCACATCAGGCTCCCTGCATGGAGCCTGCTTCTCTGCTTGTGTCTCTGGCTCTCTCTCTCTCCCTCTCCCTCTCTGTGTCTCTCATGAATAAATCATAACCTTTAAAAAAACCCACAATATTTAAAAAAAAACATGTAAAACAATCTTGCTTTAGCTGCTCATGGGAAATGAATGATAAACTGCATTTTTAAGATATGGTGCTTTGGGATTTGGGTGTGTCTTCTAGTTTTGGTCCTTACCCTGACTTACTGTGGACTTTACACAAGTCACTTAACTTTTGTGTACCTGAGTTTGCTAATCACCAAAGTAGGTCTTGCCAACCATGGTTTGGGCAAAAATTGCTACTCAGGGTTAATGGAGTTCATTTATGTCTTTTTCACACTCCTTTGAAAAAATGGGCTGAAAGTATGAATGTGATTATTATAAGAGATTTAACACTTCCATTAAGACAAAAACAGATATCTCTTCTCTGGGCATTCAAATTAAAAGCATTTCTGAGCTGCTTAAAGTGCTTCATTGAGAATAATTACTAAAGTTTTTCTTTAGCCAGGCACTTCTATACTCTCATAATTACTATCATTTTCCTGGCAAACAATCACATCAGATGTTGAAAAAAACGTATAGGAAAAGATTTCTGATTAAGAAATAGTAAGCTTGACAAATGTTACAATTAAATGTGTCCTTTTGTTTCTGCTCCAAAACTTAAAAAAAAAAAAAAAATGTGCTTTTTTTTTCAGACATAAAAGAACAATCAGGGGGAAAATATTGAATTTTAAAATTTCATGTTTACATTACTGACTGTAAGAAAAATACAGTCTTTAAGGCTTATTGTCACAGTTAGTCTATCTAGTGACATTATTCATTTTTACATACATACTTCTTTGTTGCTTCAGACAAGGAAAAGTGGCTGAAATAATTATCTGAATAATTCTATAAAAACAAATGTGTATTTTTAAAATCAAATTTCCCAAGTATCTAAGGAGGAAAGGGAGCTTGAGTTTAGAACCCATGCTTTTAATGTGATTACTCTAACTCTTTGTGTAGATACAATGGAGGTTTCTTTGCATGGCTAAGAAATATAGATACAGACTATAGTTTCCCTGTGGTGAAGGGTTTTAAATCTCATTTTTAAATGAGCTTTCATAAGGAGCTTACATTTATTTGAAACCTGCTTTTATTTTGTTCTATGGAGGAGACTGGAAAATTAATTTCTCACTGTCATTCAGTACCAACATTAATTTGGTCTTAATTGCACTTAATTTTGTATGGACCTTGAGAGAGTTGATCATCAATGCATCAAATAAGCCTTATGTTCTATGAGTCCATGAGATTTAGAAAAAATATCCTTCCATTCTTACAAACACAAAGAAATGTGCAAAGCTTCTTCACTGATGAAATGCTAAGTACCTTTGATGATTTTGTTTACTCCACGCTCACATAATTGATGACAAGATGATTGTTTTCAGTGCTGGCAAAATTATTCTCAGTACAGACAATGAAATATACGTCAGACTTTAAGATCAATACATCTTACTCTGTGGGTTTTCTATAACTTATCCTCTTATACTTATCCTCATTATTTTCTAACTTCTTATACTAACATCCTGTGTTATTCCACTCTACAGATTCTTAGAAGGACTGACCTATGATCTTAGCAAAAAAAACTTTTTCCAGAATTTAGAAATGATTTTTAGTAGAAATCAGAATTACCACAGAATTCACTCAGAATATGGGAATTAGAGCTGTGGAAAGAAAATTACAGGTTTTTAACTCCATTATTTTAGCATTAAATAAACTGAAGCTAGTAAGAAGTTGCTATGGTTAAGGTCAAAAAAGTTTCTGCCTGTGTTTTCCTCTAGAATTTTTATGGTTTGCTGTCCCACATTAAAATCTTTCATCAACACTTTGAATATATTTTTGCATATGGTGTAAGAAAGTGGTCTAGTTGACTGATGAATGGATATCCCAGAAGAAGTGGTATATATATGTAATGGAATATACTCAGACATCAAAAAGAATGACATCTTGCCATTTGCAATGATGTGAAGAGAGCTAGCATGTATTATGTTAAGTGAAGTAAGTCAGTCAGAGAAAGACCAATACCACATGATCTCACTCATATGTGGAATTCAAGAAAGAAATCAGACGAACATATGGAAAAGGGGAAAAGAAAAAAAAAGGAGGGAAGGTAACAAACCATAAGAGACTCTAATGATAGAAAACAAATGGAAGGTTGATGAAAGGAAGTGGATGGGGGATGGTCTAGGTAGGTGATGGGCATTAATGAAGGTTCTTGTTATGATGGTCACTGGGTGTTGTATGTAAGTGATGAATCACTGAATTCTACTCCAGAAATCAAGATTGTACTATATGCTACCCAACAAAAATTTAAATTAAAAATAAATGAACAAACAAACAAACAAACTGAAGCCAAAAAAGTTTGTTGGAATTTTCTGTAAGGACACATATTTAGTTATTGTCCCAATTTTTTGGACTCATTATCTTTCTATTATCTTACCAGGAATATATGCAGATAGCTATTTATGAGTTATAAATTAATAATAGCTTATCATATTATAATCTACTCTGTTCAACTATCTATTCTTAAGTTGAAAAGAGAGTATTTGAGACAAAATGTTACAGAGTACCTGGAGAGAAATGTGAGATGAATGAGACATTTAGCATAAAAATTTGGACTTCATGATTGAACAGATATCTTAAAATATCTTAAAATGGCAGAAGTAAATCAACCATGGATCAAATTCTAGCATGATAGCGTAAGGTGCTTTACTGACCCATTCCCCAATGAAACTGGTAAAAAATTATTTATAAAAAAAATCATGGGAAGACACTGGAAATGATTCTGAAGACAAATAGAAAATGAAGAAATATTTATTTAAAATATGTATGAAAAATTTTTAAGAAAGGCAAGCATCTGTGGTAGTTGAAATCAGTTTGCCTCCTCCCCTCTCTCTTACCTTAGCTAGACAGAGACCTCATCCCACACTGCTAGAGCTAAGAACACAGACTTTACTCTCCCAGTGGATCTGCATCAGAAGGAGCAAGACTTCAGCTTTTCTCATTCTATCACCAGCTACCTATTGCTGAGTCTCAGTCCAGGAAAAGTGAAATTGAGAGATGGGGCATCCTTCTTCTCCCCTGCCCTTTCATTAAACTAAGGCTCTATCTTGGGTACAACACAGTGAATAATGGGGCCAAACTGCACTTTCCTAATCTTGTCAGGTGATGGTTACATGCCAGGAGAGGCAAGCTAAAAGGACCTCAGGTTGCTTCTTTCCTTCTTGACAAATTGTACAGCCTAAAGCAGGGATATCCCTCAGAGAGAAGTTTGCCATTGGCCCCACTTCAGCTTCAGAGTCTTGGCTCAGATTCATTTTATGGGGCGGGGGGGGGGGGTGAGGGGCGTGGGGGTGGCTGCTGGGAGAATCATTCCACAAAACAGATAGCTTCTAATCTTTTCCTAACAGAACTGATTTCATTTACAACAGAGGAGAGAGAAGTTAAAACCTATGGGTGGGCACTCTCAAGAACTTTGGAGGTTGTGGTGAAAGGTACTTGGAAGGACATTTATAGATTAAATAAAGACACAACCTAGGCTATACACTGGTTACTTTAGAAGACAGAACCAGAGAACATGACAATTGGAAAGAGCTCTCCTGGAGTCAGAACAAACACCAAACATGGACTTTAGAAGCTAGTCTTTTAAAGATGCCAGAGTTGATTGGATTCATTTATAGAACAATTTACAGCCCAGAGCATTTCTGAAAACAGTAGAGCAATCAGCTGGCAATTAGTGGAGTTCAAAAGCTGAGGAAAGAGAGAAAGCCAACTCCATAAACGCCACTGTTATCATAGGTTTACTCTGAGCATACTGAGGAATAATATCTTCGGTTTTAGACTATTGGGGGATGGACAGCAATTTCATTAAAATAATCCACCCAGCACTAAACAAATAAAATAGCAAATAACAATAACAAGCCATGAAGGATGTGGGATGCACTACTCAGAGTTAATGTAATATATCATCTAAAATGTCCTATTTTGAACAACAACAAAAAAATACAAAGCACATCACAGAACAGAAAAGTATGATCCATATGCCAGGGAAAAAAATACACAAAATATTTGTGAATTCAATCAGTTGTCAAATTTAACACAAAAAGTCTTCAAAATAGCCATTACAAATATAGTCACAACTAAAGGAAAGCATTATTTAAAAAATAAAGTGATGTTTGATGACAATATTTTCTCAAATAGAAAATATAAATAAAGAGAATGTACAAAACATAACCAAATGGAAATTTTTGAGTCAAAAATTATAATATAATAATATAATATATTACATATAATAATTAAAAAGTTCACTAGAGGGACACAACAGATTTGAACTAGCAGATGAAAGATTTAATGAACTTGAAGATAGATTGATAGTGATTATACAATCTGAAAAACAAAAAGAAAAAAAAAATGAAGAGAGGCTCAGAGAAATGTAAGACCCCATCAAGTACACCTAATAAGAGTGGGAGAAAAGAAAGACAAAAAGGATCAGATAAACTATTTGAAGGAATAATGACAGAAAACTTCCCCAGTTTATTAGAAAACAATAAACTCAATTAGCTCCACATAGGATAAACACAAAGAGATCTACAAATGGAAACATCATGTAAAAATGTTGAAAGTCAAAGACAAAGAGAAAATCTTGAAGTCACAAAGAGAAAAACAGCTCCTCACTTACTAACTCCAATAAGATTTTCACCAATTTGTCAGCATAGTAATGTGGGCTAAAAGACAATGGGATGACATGTTCATTCAGTGTGCTCAAAATAAAACTGTCAACGAGAAACTACCAGCAATGCTATCTTTCAAATTTGAAGGTGAAATAACGACTTTCCCAGATAAACACTAAATTTGTTGCTACTTAACCTGCCATAGAAAAATATACTAAGTAATAATACTAGCTTTTCCAGCTGAAAACGAGTAACTCTAACCCCAGAAAGTAATTTGAATCCACATGAAAAAAAACAAAGAGCACCAGTAAAGATAATTACATAATCATAAAAACCGGTAGTAGTGTACTTTTTTTTTTTATTTTTCTCATAATTGATTTGGAAAATAATCACATAAAATAATATGTATATAATGTCACATTGAGCTTATATCTTACAGAAATATAGGTATATTAAATTTCCCAAAAATAACATAAAGGAGATGGATGGCAACAAAGCTATATTAGCCTAAGAAGATAACTATGAATGGTAAAATAATAATTATAACTGTGCATTATTAGGTTTATAACATTAAGAGATATAATATGTATAACAAGATTATCACATAAAGGAGGAAAAGGGACTAGAAATATATAGAATTAACATTTATATATCTCACCAGAATTAAATTAGTATATACTTGAAGTTTATTCTGATAATAATGACATGTATGGGAAACCCTAGAACAATTACAAAAAAAATAACTAAAATATTGAGACGCCTGGGTGGCGCTCTGTCAGTCAAGTGTCCAACTCTTGATTTTGTCTGCGGTTATGATCTCAAGGTTGTGAGATTTTTGTCCTGTGTTGGGCTCCATGCTGGGCATGGAGCCTGCTTAAAATTCTCTTCCTCTGCCCCTCCCTCAACTCCCTCTCTTAAAAAGTATAACTAAAAAATATAGTAAAAAATTACTGATAAAATTAAAATCTACTTTAGAAAATACTCAATGCAAAATAAAACAGTTAGAGGAGCAATGGAAGAACAAAAAATGAGATATATAGCAAAAAACTTAAATGGCAGATGTAAATCAATTATATCAATAATAATATTCAATGTAAATGGGTCAAATAATCCAATCAAAAGACAGAGATTGTCAGCCTAGATTTTAAAAAAATGTGACCCAACTATACCTCGTCTGTAAGATACACCCTTTTTTTAAATTATTATTTTTATTTTACTATTATTATTATTTTTTTAGATACACCCTTTAGACTCCAATACACAAATAGATGGAAAGTAAAATTTACAAGACCATGACTAAGTCAGTTCTTTGGACTATCATCGGGATCGGTGCTGATTCATTATAGAGATCCTGTATGTGCAGGGGTATGTGCAATGTTACAGAAAATGTAAAGATAAATAGCTACCAGTTTTATCTGAGAGAAGCTTCTAGTTTATAGAAAGCAGAAAATAAATAACTCTACTGCAAAGTAGCATCAGATCAGTACCTAAAATGTAAAGCAGAGGTTATTCTAAGAATAATTGGAAAAACCAGAAAATGATTCCGGAGATGGTACTTGAGAAATGGATAGAATTATGACATGTCAACGTGAGGAACACTCAAGGGCACAAATGTAGCATTTATAGTCTTTGAGCCAATCAAGGATCTTGAAGTTGTTTTGACAAAAAGTTAAGTGTACTTGTATCTGTCCTTTAGGAATACCAATTTGGGGGTGCCTGGGTGACCCAGCCAGTTCAGCATCTGCCTTCAGCTCAGGTCATGATCTCAGGGCCCTGGGATGAACCCCACGTCTGGGATCCCTGCTCTGTGGGAAGCCTACTTCTCCCTCTTCCTCTGCCCCTCTCTCCGCTCATGCTCTCTCCCTGTCAAATAAGTAAATAAAATCTTTTTTTTTTTAAAGAATACCAATCTAGATGAGAAAATAGTAAAAGTAAATCCATATTCAGTTTCATGTTTCAATTTGTGCACACAGTTAAAGTAAGAGAAAGATACCCTGTGATGAACTGAATTGACTTGTATTATTTCTATTTTCTGTCTTCTCCTGAGAATGCCACCCTTTAAATATGGTATGGCTTTGTAGCTGGGTTAACAATATCCAGATGGGCTTTTGCAGAACTTAGGAGGGAAATATTGCTAATTCACTGTACATATTTTCACTTTTAACTGTTTTTTTTTTTAATAACAAGCATGGTTTAAAAAGAAGTAAGCATGCATGCCAAAATGGAGTAATTTAGATTAATAATAATTCTGTGTACTTCACTCTAAAAATAATTGGCATAAAAATTATCTAATCCCGAAAAAAAAACAAGATAAATTTATTCCCATCAGAAAAAAATCTACTATAATATTCCTTATAAAGAAAAAAGGCCAATGATATTTTTAAAATATCATTCTATGGTATCAAAACCTGATTTATGCAGTAAATTTTCAAGAACCTTATCTATGATACAAAGTCAGATTCAACTGCGTTTTTCTTTATAGAAATATATCCTTTAAGATTTAAAGGCATTTTCCAATTAGCAGCTCTTTATTCTTCACAAGTATTAAAAGCAATCAATATTAATAGTGGTAGAAAAGAATTGACCTCCTGATGGAGAAGTGCAGTATCTGGGCAGAGACGACCCACTTTCACCCTAGTTGTAAAGGAAAAAAAACACTCTGTCATAGAGAAAGCATCAAGAAGATCAAGAAATTTGCAGTCTCCGCACCCCCCCCCCCATGCAGAGTGGGACAATGCTTTCTGACTAGCCTTGCTCCCTTTTTTTTTATAGCAAGTGTCTCTTTATGATTCCCTGTGACAACTCTTACTAACTAATGGGAATAGAACCATCAAATGATTTCCTTAAGGATGGAATAGCAAGGGGATCCCTGGGTGGCACAGCGGTTTGGCGCCTGCCTTCGGCCCAGGGCGCGGTCCTGGAGACCCGGGATCGAGACCCATGTCAGGCTCCCGGTGCATGGAGCCTGCTTCTCCCTCTGCCTATGTCTCTGCCTCTCTCTCTCTCTCTCTCTCTCTCTGTGAGTATCATAAATAAATAAATAAAAAAAACAAACAAACAAACAAACAAAGGATGGAATAGCAATATTTTGAAGATTAGTCTGCTTACAGAGAAACAGATGGCTGTGCAGATGAATTTTAAGTTCCTGATTTCAAAATTGGGATTATTGCTTTTGTTAGTAGTGGGCAAATGGAAATTTGTCATTAGAGATGCTCTGCTAATTGATGTGTTCACACACTTTCCAAATTTAGTTGTTGTATATTCTGCCTTAAAGGAACATATTACGTGACTCTTCACATTGCCCAATATCTAGTGCTTTATAAGTTTTAGTGAGGCAAGCTAATATACTAATGATAAACAATAAGTCCTAAATAATTGTCCTTTAAAATCTTTGACAAAATCCATTCTGATTTCCATTCCATATCAAGTCCAGTGGGTCAGGAGAAATCAGAAAAAGAGACTCCATGCTATACTTAGACTTTCTCCCCTTGTCCTGGTCTGCTGGTGACTCTAATTGTGTTTTCCTTCAAACATAACTCTCTCAGGAGGCCTTCAAGCACTGATACCACAGACTCCAGTTGATAAGCAAACTTCCCACGGAATCTAGGACACATGCCCCATGACCATGGCTGTGAGGAAGCACATTTTAAGACATGATAAAATCATATCAGGGCTGGCATATAATACTCTTTTCTCTGAGAATGTCCCACCCTGAAAGCCTTCCTATGGAGACTCCTCTTAGAAGCCAGGTTTTGTTTACCTGGCTTCTTTAACAGCCATTCTCAGCTGCTGATCAGGGCTTTGACAAATATCAACTCATGCCATCTTCATAACGACTCTCAAAGCAGGTTGCTTGGGAAAAGTCCCCTGTAGCTGGTTGTTGTTTTTGATTTTGATTTTTTAATCCAGAAGCTTATGTAGTAAGTTAAAAACAAACAAACAAACAAACAAACAAACAAACAAACTCCATGAGCCCTTCAAGAAATGTTTCTCTAGAGACATAGTGACCAAACAAAGAGGCATTGCTATTGTAGGAACACTGCATTGGACTCTTTAGTATTGATTTATCCCATATGATTCACATAGAGGCACTTCAGGGGAGCAGGAGAGTTGCTATGGGTCCTTTTTTACAGATTAGGGAACAGGACATCTGAAAGTTCAAGTGGTTCCTTTATGTCTGTTCTGAAAATAAGTAGTAAGAAGATAGCAAACATTCATACTATGTATCATTAATGAATTTTTGTGGTAAAAATAATTACTCACTCGTTTTTTGTTTGTTTGTTTGTTTGTTTGTTTTTTAATGAGGACCAAGCATGTATTTGCAAATATCAGCTATCTTCTTGGCAGGGCACATTTCCTTTAAGGAAATCTCAATTTTACCTCAGAGTATACTTCGGGCAACTGAAGGTGGCCCTTCTGCTAGTATTTTTTTATTGGTGCATATTATCTGTGAAAACGAGCACAAAATACAGAACATTGAAATGCAGCAACGTGAGTGACAGACACAACAATTCTTGTACAACATGGGAATATTTTTCACTGCTGATTTTAAAAACAGTACTTTCCTCCAGGTAAAATAAAGGGCATTCCCCTAAGGCACTGCAAACACTTCAGAAAAGAAGAGAAGAAAAAAAAAAAGCAAATGCAATTGCTTCACTTCGAACTCAGTGGCCTGAGAAGGATGTCTCAGCAAGTCATTGCTGTGACATGTGTATTTTCATATTCTGAGTTGCAGGATCAGCATTAAATTGTAACTCACAGATAGTAAGCAAGGAACTTGTATTTCTTCAGAACCAACCACGTGCCAGGTAAAGTTTTAGATGCTTTGCATAACCACCTCATGAAAACTTCATCACAGAGCATGTGGTGCAATGCCCATTTTTTGGATAAAGAAAAGACTTAGAGAGGTTACATAAACTTTTTGAGGACACACAACTAGGAGGCACTGTTTTACTGAATGTATTTATTTTAATCATGAGGAAAATAGTTCACTGCAGTTGTTTCTGTTCCATTTTATAGCTGAGGAGTTGCATCAGGGAATTCAAGTGGCTTATATCCATGGTCACATTTCAAGCAAATGACAAAGCAGAGTAATACACCTTTACATTCTGCTCCTGTACCAGGGTCTCTCTGATACTTTGCTCCTTAAAGGGTGGTCCAGAAAGGCAGCTTGATAATCCTCTGGGAGCTTGTTAGATATGCCAGATCTCGGGCCCTCCCCAGACCTATTGTATCAGAATCTGCATTTTAACAGCCCCCAAGTGATTCTCTGACACATTAATATTTGAGAAGCATTGCATTCATCACACTGCTCCCCTCAGACAGCTTGGCAACACATTGCATATTTGAGTGTATCTCAGCCAGCTCATGACTGCTTCCAGCAGGAGCCATCTGCACCTTCCAGAAGTCCCCTGAGATTGATGGGCATCCCTGCTCCTGCCCCTTCTAGACCACAACATTGCCTGCTTCTACCCCAGCCCCCGACCTGGACAGCACTCTTTAGCGCATTATAGAGACTCTTCAATTCCAGGTGATGAATGGCTAAATTCTTTCAATTCAACTTAGCCACATGAAACAGCACTAACTCTTAAAAGCTGTAGCTGGTTCAACTGTGGAGAGGCTGATCATCCATTTCTTCCCAGAGAGCCTGCCAGAGAGCTCTTCAGTTCCATGAAGCTCGCGGTCCCACAGATGGGGAAGAATGTGCCTGTGCATGGGGTGGCCCTTTGTGCTGCGCACCTGGCGTTTTGCTGAATGGAGTGTTTACTGGAAGACTTCATTATTTCAAACTCATTATCTCTAAATGTGCTTGTTATCATCTGGATAAGACCTGATTGCAAAGCCTCTTCTGTGTTCAATCTCTTTCCTGTCATTTCTGTAAAGTATATACTATAATGTATAAATATGATTGGGTATGCCCCCCCCCTCCCCCCGCTCGCTGGGTCAGATCAAAACTGCCAGAAACAACATGCTACCTGAGGAATGCTGGGAGGGCATCTTTACAGGGAACACTTTAAAGTGTGTATAAAGGCTTTTACATATATCTATATAAACACACACACACAGCAAATTCTTCTACAGTTTGTACTATACAAAGCATTTTCTTATTGTTGGTTACAACCATCTTGCAATCTAATATGTGGGTCTTTATTATTCTAAAGGTAAAAAATGTCACTAATAAGCTAAATTTCAGTTTTGGTTTCCTTAATGAATCTAATGGTAAAACAGTTTCCTTAGTGGACAAAAGTGGTTGAAAATATATAGGACTTATAGTTTCTTTTCTGGATTGGTTAAAATGATAGTGATTAGACCATAAAATCTGCTTTGGTATGTCTTGATTTTCTTTATATTATTGAAGTTATTTCTAAATTTATTTTAATGTCTTCATCTTTAATTATTTTTTTGGTTCAGTATAAAAAATCTAGAAAGTTAGAGGTCATTCATTCCAGTTTCCTCATTAAACTTCTTGTCTAAATATTTTAAACAAATACTTTATAACTTACTCCAATTGTTTAGAGATTGCCCTTAAAGTACTCAAGTTTGCATTAATGAACAATTTCTGCAGAATTGCTATTCAATTATAATTCTAGGCATAAGAGTGATTGTGGTAGATTGTTATTCTTGTATCTTTAAGCCAAAAGCCATTCTAGCTACTTAAAAATATAATCATCAATAGGTAATATACTTCAAAAGGATAAGGGCTGCATCCTCAGTGTGCATATAGTATCTAGTATGTAATATTTATTTATTAATTCATTAAATAAATATTTACTGGACATCAAATGCTATGATGGGTTCTAGGGATACTATGGAAAACAAGTTACATGTTACTCATTGTCTCTCCTACTAAAATGTGAACCCTATGAGGTCAGGGTCTTTTTATCTTGTTCATTGCTTACTTGTTCACTGTGATAGCACTTAGAATAGCACTTGGCACATAATTGTTGCTTAATAAACATATATTGAATGGATGAATGAAGTAAAATGAGTAATGCCAGCAGTCTAGTAGAGGAGATAAGTAAAAACAGGATATATGAGATTTTTTAAAAATTGTAATTGCTTTGAAGAAAAACAAACGAAATGACTTGTTGACAGAAAATAACAGAAGAAGATGTTCTTTGTTTTCCTAACATTTGTCATAACCACTTTTGATAAAGTATTGCCTAATTATGGCTATAGAAAGAGTAATGTCATTTATTACATTTTACAGCTGAGAACATTTTTTTTTATAATTTGAAAGAGTGAGACTGATTATGGAAAGAGTTTAGAGGGAGTCCTTTTAAGAAATAGCAAAGATTTATTTATTCAGCCATATGTAGTTAGTGCCAACTAAGTAGTAGGCATTCACAGAACTCTGGGGTTACAGCAGTGGACAACACAAACATAGTGAGGCTCCAGGGCTCCTGCCTGCTCTGGACATCTCTGCCATAGAATCTTGGGGGAGATTTCCAAGGCTATTTTCTATAAGTATGGGAATCAGGATAAGCACAGGTTTGGGGAGATGACATAGACCAGAGTTCCCCTAAAAGGTTGGGACTTAGGGGAACTCTTTAAGATACATTTAAGGTCCAAGATTTTCTTCAGCAAGATAATAATAATTCAAAACACCTATATCTTAGAGATCCAGTCCAGTGCATATTTTAAATTGTCATTTAAAATGTCTGAGTTTTAATTTCCTAACTGGTCAAACAGAAGTATAAAAATAGTCATCACTTGGGAATTTCTGGGCATAGAAGACACCTGCATTTCCTCTCTCTTGGTCCTGGTTATACTTAGTTATCATGTGGGTCATTGCAAGTAATGTACAAGATGGCCTTATCCTCAGTGTCTTTCTACTTCAATTTGTTGTCCTCGTATCATCACGAGGGAAAGCTGGGGGAGTTTGCTGCTGCATAAGTTTACTCCTTAGAAGTACATGCAAAGTACCTTCCAAGTCCTCCAATATACTTTCCCAACATCATTTCTCTCCCCAGGGATATACTTCATGCTCACATACAATGTATTTTTTCTGTGACCCAGGCACACTACTCTCTTTAACATTACCATTCCTTTGTATAGACTCTTTTGTTTCAATCATCTGTCTTTCATTGCTCTGCCAGATGAGTGCTATTCTTCCTTAAAGACCTAGTTGAAATGTTTTGTCCACCATAAAGTCTGTTTTTGACTCTCCACTAATTATCAGTAAGAATTCATTTCTCCCTCATCTATACTCATATTCTATCTTATCAACTTAGTTTTCCTGACTGAATCTTTCCCAATAGACTAACAGTATAGTCTTGGAGAACAGTGTCAATATGTGATTATCTTTTATGCCAACACTTAAAATAGTGCTTGATCTGAAGTAAAATCTAACATGTATGTAGAGTATTAATAACAAAGAATGAGGTTGTTTGTAGGAAGCAGAAATTTATTGGAAAATCTCCCCAACCGTCATCTAGACAGAAGTCAGCCATTTCCCTATGCTATTATGAAAATGATGCAAGGGTGTAATGATCAAGTATATATAGCTCCCTACTAAAAAACTAGAAAAACTATTTTGGGGGTACCTGGGTGGTTTAGTCAGCTGTGTGTCTGCCTTTGGGTCAGGTCATGACCCTGCAGCCCTGTGATCCAGCTCTGCATTTAGCTCTCTGCTCAGCAGGAAGTCTGCTTCTCCCAGCTCATGCTTACTCAATCTCAAATAAAGAAATAAAATCTTAAAAAAAAAAAAAAGTATTTTTCTCTAATAATCTCATCAAATGCTGAAACTCTTTGTGACTCAGTCTACTCAAGGAGCTGCATGTAAAGATGCACAGAACAGAAACACAAAAGCAATAAAATGACATCTATGCTACCCTCTACCTGAATCTCTTAAAGAAAAGTGAGAGGGATTTAATTCATAGCAGAGCCACACTTCTCAAATCTCATACCTCTCCTTCCCAAACATCCCTACCTTGGTCTTCCACATTATCAATCCATTTAAAAATATTTATTCCACTTGAAACACCTGCCTCCTCTCTTTAGGTCTATTTGGTATTAAAAAAATTTTGCCTTTTTAATGCCTTCCATGCATATCCCGTTTTTCACCATCCTCTCCTGATTCTAAATTGTGTGTAATCTGGAAGGAACAACTTTGCATTATGTGAGTGAGGAGAATTCACAAATAAACATATTTGCCCAATTTATATACCCCTCAAGTATTGAAAATTAAGATAAGTGTTTGCTGGGCTGAGTATAATTTGATCTTTTAAAATGATATTAGCTAAAATTCCAAATGAGATAAGGGTAAAATTCATAACTTGTTGAATCTGATTGCTTTGTAAAATGGGGACAATATTTTTTTAATTGTTTGATCACTTCTGTTCCTTATTCTAGATTTGTATCATCTCACAGAAATACTTGGGTACAAATTTTCAGTTATTTTTCTCTAATATGACTCACAAATCTGAAAAGAAGTTTCTCTGGACAGTCATTTTCCCTTGCAGTAGGGGAGTGGACACAGTCACTGAATGTGGCTTTTTACTCATTTATCTCTTCTTCTCTCTCTCTCTCTCTCTCTTTTCTCTCTCTTTCTCTTTCTGTTTTGTTAACCAGTGGAAAACGGAAATCAGGAGGCTTTTTCTAATGTTTAGCCAAGTCCTCACCTCCTCATAAAATTCCTTTCCTATAGCAGGTTTTATAAGAAAACAGCAGGCAGACACTTAAAATCAGTTGATAATTGCTTTCAGCTTTAGTGACTACCCCCACAACCCCCCCCCCCCCCCCGCGAAGTGTTCTTTGTTGTTTACATTTTAATTTTTGATTGTTCAAGCTGGCCTAAATGCTTAGAGGTGAGCATAAGAAATCTGACTGTGTAGCATGTGTCGTTTAAAGCCATCTGTTTGCATGGAATAAAAGAAAACTCTTCAGGTGTCACTTTCATCACTGTTGATAGGCAGGATAGCATTTATTCTCCCCAGTCATCTTCTCGCATTGCATTTTCCATCAGTTCCCCCATTCAGTGGATGATCCAATTAATGTCAGAGATGGAGGGTTTGACAGCTTGCCAACACAGGTGTGCTGCAACTGCTCTCCTTTCATTCTTATTTTTCTATCTAAAGAAAGAGGATGAGCACATTTTCAATCATAGGGCAAAGAATCTGCCAGAATGTTTCTGACAACTTTTTTGGAAAAATAAAGTTGGAAACATAATAAAGAAAAGTCTATTTTGTAAGGCAGATATTCATTCATGACATTACTATTCTATCCAAAATTATAATTACTCACTAATCCATTTAATGATAAAACTGCACTAAATGCATATCATTTTTCAGCAGATATATGTTGTACAAAGGATCAAAGATAAATAAGACCAATCTTCTGACACCAAAGGGCTCATTGATCAGTGATGAAGACAGAGAACTCCATAAATAACAGAGAAGCAAACAGGAATGGAAACATGTAACAAAAATCATAACATAAGTACTAGAGCAAAATGTGTATAATGTGCTATAGAGATGAGAAAAAGGGAAGGGTGTGTTCTTTTAAGGCTCATGAGAAAATGTCCTGTGATAGAGTTGATATGCAATTTGGTGGTGGAGGAGAGAAAGTGTTCAGGCACAAAAAATATTTAAAAAAAAAATGTTTAAAAAAACAACATTTAGAGACACACACAGGCATAACACACCAGTGGCAGGGATTATTTTAGTGACTTTAGGACTAGGAGGTAGTGGGAGATAGGAGTATGAAGTAGTATGAACTAGTGGTAATGACTCTATGCTATGCTAAGCAATTTGGTTCTTACGTTGAAGGCACTGGAGAACCACCAAAGATGCCTGAAACACTGTCTAAAGAGTTCTAATGTCATAGGGAAGTGAATGCAAATTAAGTGAGTTATAGTAATGGAGATTTGGGAACATAGAGCCCAATAATGAGATATATCATTAGTTTATTCTATAAAATATTTATTGAGTACCTCCTATGTGCCATATGTGAGGGACAACAGTGAGCTTAACAGAGTTACTTCCTTGAGAAACTCACAGCTCAGTAGAGAAAGCTAGACATGTAAATATAACAATATAACTTAGTAAATTACTGGAGTCTTGAAAATAATATACAGCCTGAATATACAGACACTGATTGCTATGAAGTACCTGAGAAATGTAACAGAGGAGATAATATTTGAATGTTCCAGTTCAGGTAGAAGTTGGCAAATGTAAAAGCATGGGGGTGGGGGATGTGGAATGGGAAGTTCATTCAGAATGGATGAAATGAAAATTTAAGTCCAGGGGTTCTGTCTTAAGAGTATGATATTCATAATCCAGATGGGAAAGAACAGATTTGGAATGAGGGGGGAAGATGCTGTGTTTATTTTGAAGCATATTAAAGTCTGAATGATAGGAGATGATCAAGCAGCACTATTTTATAGGCAGCTGGAAATGTGAGTCTGGAGTTCAAGACAAATGAGAGAAGCTGAAGGCATTTATCTGGGAATCAGCATCATATACATGGTAGAGTTACAGAAAAGTAGAAGATCAAGTAAGGAAAATGTGTAGGGTATAAACAGAAGAGAATACTAAGAGGATGTAGAAGCTGTAGGTGAAGGATAATTGGAGGGGAGGAAAGGCTTGAGAAAGCATGCCACCAAGGCCAAAGAGGAGAATGTTTGAGAAGTGAGCTGAGTAGTTGCTTTGCAGTTGGTCACAGACCCTTCTAGAAAAATCACTTCCACAAGATTGGAAGCACAGGATGTTGGATTTTAATGGCAATTTTAACTAAGAGAGAATTCTTTTTACCAGTCTGGTAACAAAATATATAGTAATGTTTCAAGAAGTGTGTTGGTGAAGGAAGGATAGATAAAGGCAATTACTTAAGGAGCCAGGTATTTAAAGAAGGAACTTTAGATGATATTTGACTATATTTTTAGGAAGAGCAGAAGTGTATAGAAAGAGGAGGACTGGACATTCAGCAGAGAGGGTTATAATAATGGAATGAGGCACAGATGTCATAACTGGACATTATCTACCACAGGAGTTTCCATCGTGGTCTCTTTCTTGAGGTAGGTGTGAGAATGTAAACATGAATGACTTGTACTGAAGTCTGGCTTTGAAGAATGGGAAGCCATAGAAGGTAGCAGCTCACAGCTCACAGCTCCATCTTCTCTGTAACAGATGAGAGAAAGTTATGAGAATGAAAAGGTTGGATTAAAAGTCTGGGATGAAGGACAATGCTGATAATTAGAAACACCCACTAACCCTCTGGTTAGAAGTAGACTACTGAACAGTAGAAGTCAACCAACCAACAAACCAACTAGCCAACCAAGGAACCAAACAGCCATCATGAGACGTTTACTTAGGTAAGGAGTGAGAGCACAACCTCCAAAGTCAATCAAACAGGCTTCATTCTCCAACCTGGTCCTAACTTTTATCTCCAGGACTTTGGACAAGTAACTTAGCCTTTCTAAGTTTTTCCATATGCAAAATGAGCATGAAATATAAGATCATGTATGTACTTCTCTTGGAATAGAAATAGTCTTTTAGAATTGTCTTCTAATTACTTTAGGACTTATGAAATAGATGGAGACCTTTAAAAGTAGTCAGAAGACAAGAATAAATAAAAATAATTATGACCATTGAACACATAAGAAGATTGAGGAATTATTTGAGTGGAAATCTTCAAACACACACATATTCAACAAATTTTTCTTTAGAAAGATTACAAAAATGGTGAGCAACAATTTTTCATTCTCAGTTAAAAAGAATAAGAAAATAATAAAACAATTTCAGCAGGAAATATTATTAGAATAAAAAATAATTTTCTAAGAGTAAAAAGATGTTCCATGAAACTTATGAAATACTAATAGTCTATCTATTGGCAACTGAGACAAGGCAAAGAAGCAAATGGGTCACAATTTGTACACATGTCCTTGATGAGTTAACTGAATCATGAAGAAAGAAACAGAAGGTATTAGATGGGAAAGAAGACTCACTGAAGTGAATCCTTGGGTTCTGATCATCTTTTCTGGGTCTTCACATACATTTTTATGATGTATATTTTAAATTTCTTTAATAGGCAAAAGTTGCCAGTATGATGCTTTATAATACATCCTTTGCATCGCCTGCTGAGATATCACTATTCCAAGAAAAATTGTGGTTAAAGATATATATATCACCCAACTAGATTGTCAATTCTTGAAGACAAGAATTCTTTACCTTCTTTACCTCACATCTGTTACTGTAAATTGTTGCTCTAAATAATCTATCAATCAGTATTTGTTGAATGCATGGATGGATGAATTCATGAATTATTTAAACACTATAAGATATGATTAAGCTGGATGATTTTATGTGTACTTTCCATGATGTGTGTGTAAATGCACAGTGCAAAATGAGGATTTCAATAAATCTAGGGTTTTATCATGTAACGATTCACTAGAAGTTGTTTCCACTGTCATCTACCCAGGGTACTGAAATATCAAAATCCTTTTCCTGTCCTCAAGAGTACGCTTGGGAGATGCGCTGTTCAAGATCTCTTTGTGCAAGGAAAAAAAATTACAAGTTTTCTCAATATGTTTCTGATTTGCCAAGCAGTATGTAAGAAACAATGTTAGGACTAAAGCTACCTAAGAAACCAAATCACCCACCTGACATATATTAAACTTGTTTCTTTTAATCCTTTACTATCAAGTATTTGAAGGGCAAGTTCTCTTTTGTCAACAAATGTTACCTAATACCCTGAGGAGTTAATGACATATGAACAGTTTAAAACAATCTTTCCAGAGAGGGAGGCAAAATTTATTGAAAAAGCCTATACCTAAAAAAATTCTAGTATCATGAAACATATTTTCAGCTTGAAATTGGAACTTGCTTAAGCTACCTTTCTTAGAGGAAGGATCAATAATGCTGCTCTATGTGTACAGAGTCTGGGTGAAAAACAGCAACAGAAAATCATTTCAAAATTTCCATAATATCCCTTCTTAATGACAGGATTCTGTCATTAATGGTTTTCATTGAATGAAGAAGTAAACATAATAATTACATCTCATATGAATAGCCAACCAACATCAGAACAGCAGTCATTATCTAAATGCCTTTTGCATCGACTTGCCAGAAGATCTGCAATGACTCTAAGGATCATGAATTTTAACTCTGCTAAAATCCAGGGTAATAAACACAGGCTCTGAAGGTGGTCGTGGAACTGTGGCAGGGTGTATTTATGTCTTAAGAAGAAATGGGATTAGTGATTTTTGAGGTACAGATAAAAAAACAACTCAAAAGCCAATGTATTTAAATCCTTGAACCTTATTGAAATATCACTTTCAAGCCAGTGGTGTTCTGATGGTTTGGTAGTTGTTGGATCTATTAAAGGGAAAATCTTGAATACAATTTTTTGCCTTCAGTATTCAGATACTTCAGTGTTACTGAATATGCATTGTCAGTCTCTCCAGGATAAGAGACATTTTCTGCATGAAAAACTCTTATTCATCTTCAAAATAAATTGGTCATCTAGAGGACACTCAAAGCTGTGCTGTTACCTTTGAAAGAAAGCTACCAATATGGTGACATGCTTTCTAATTTTGGTCTCATTTAGTTCAGATGCATTTCTTATTACAATTAACAATGCTCGACATTTCCTGAACACTTTATATTACAAACCATTATCACATAGATTATTATAGTGGATCCTAACAACAGTTCCTGCTGTTTTGTACTCCATTTAACATATGAGGAAAAAAGGTTTTAGAAGTGAAGTACATTGTGTAAGACAAGAGAGCTGGTTAAGTATGAGTTCAACATCTCATCAGAAACATATGGAGACCTAAAGAATCTACAGGATTTTTTCCTTCGTTGGTGAAATTTACTTGTGTGACTTGAGGACCAAGTAGCACCAGGCCTTAAGTAAAAGGAAGAGAGGCTGAATTTGCCTTTCAAACCTCCCTATTAGTTTCTCTGCTTTGATAAGCCATTGATTCATCCAAAATATGGGTATTGAGGGCCCTCCAACGTGCCAGTCCTAGGTTAGATCACTCGGCATTCTCTTTTGCACAAGTCTCAACCAACTCAACAGCTCCTTTCAGCAGGCCAGGATCCTCATAAACCCAGACTATTCCCCAGGAGAACTATGTGCTAGGTGACTTGGAGTGAGAAGGGTAAGAGCTATCAAAACAGGTTTATAATCACTTCTTATGCTTATCATTTATTAGCTCTCAAGTCATGGGCATTTAATATCTTTGGGCTACTGATTCTTCATTTGTGAACTGAAGATTAAAATGCCTATATTGCAGCATTTTATGAATATAAAAGAATAATACAGCAAATCACCCATGAGATAATAGAAAACCCAAATTGGCCTCTGCCCCTGGTTCCTACTACAGAGTTCATGAAGCCCTTGTGATTTTCTAATTGATAAGAGCACTAGGGACATCTTGTTTTCTAATATTTGGTGTTTGACCCTAAATCCTAACACAAGGCTCCTAAAACCCTTGTAATTTCCTGGCTGATAATACTTCTTTTGTTCTAATAAAGAAACTCTGGGTGGGCTTCTGGATGGCTACTGCATGGGAGCTGGTCACTGCAAAGACAAAGCCATAATTAGAAGCTTGGGATTTTCAACCCCATCCCATACCCATTCTCTTCAGAAGTGAGAAGAGCTCTAAATAGAGTGAATAATGTCTATGTGATGAGGATTTTTCTTTCTTTCTTCTTCTTTCTTTCTTTCTTTCTTTCTTTCTTTCTTTCTTTCTTTCTCTTTCTTTCTTTCTTTCTTTCTTTCTTTCTTTCTTTCTTTTTTTTTTTTTTTGTGATGAGGATTTCATAAAACCCCCCAAACTATAGAGTTTAGAAAGCTTCTGGGTTGGTTAACAGATCTATGTTCCAGAAGGGTGACACACTCCAATTTCAAGAGGACAGAAGCTCCTGAGCTTGGGTTCCTCCCACACTTCACCCTGTGCGTTCTGTCATCTGGCAGTTCATCTGTACCCTTCATTATATCCTTTAATAAACTGGTAAAAGTGTTTCCCTAAATTCTGTGAGCCACTTTTACAAATTAATCAAATCCAAAGATGGTGTCATGTGAACATCAGGTTCATAGGTGATTTTCTCAGAAGCCCAGGTGACATCCTGGACTTGCATTGACATCTGCAGTAGGGGGTAGCAGTCTTGTGGGACCGAGTCCTTAACCTATGGGATCTGATGGTACCTCCACATGGTATGAAAATTAAGGCAAATTGAGTTGAATCATAGGACACTCCTACTGGTATTACAAAACTGCTTGTTGTGGGGAAAAATTCCCACACATTTGGTGACCAGAAGTACCCAAAATAGAAGCATTCTGTGTGAAAGTAAAGGAAACACACAGGAAAAAGAGGATAGTTTCTAAATACATCACCAAACCACAACCCACCCTTTCTTGCTCAGTAAGATGCAAGCAGGCCACTAATCCCCAACCAAAGATAAATAGCTGATAAGGATCAAAAGGATGTCCTTCCTTCATTTTAGAAGGAAATGGTAAAGCCTCCAAAGTCTTGGTCCCTTTTTAGCATAATTTTATTCTACTTGGCAAGGGATGTGGCCACTGATGGTATTCATTCCTACTAAAAAGTCCATATTGAGCACCTACGCTATCAGGCTTTAGGTTAAAGAATAATAAGATATGGTTCTCAACTTTGAAGAGTTTATTGCATCAATTTATCATTTCGTCCACCATGAAGCATGATGACCAACCATTCCCCAGCACCACCATCTGGTCTTTTCTCCTGGAACACCCACCTCATGTGCTCTCTGACTAGTGAGGCTCATCCTTTAATGATTACCTGAGAATTCATCCTTTCCAAAAATATTCTATCATAGACGCTTATGAGATATAACCCCCATCCTTATATCTGCTACCCCAGAGCATGTTGCGATTTCATTACCCTGACTGGTGTTAGCTTTGTATGCCTTGTTACATGCAGGTCCTGTCAGCTCAGCTCTGTCACAGGCTCATTATGTTCTCATAGCCCCGTGTATAGTGCTGCCCACCCTCCACCTCTCACCAGCATGCACACCATTGTGTTAAGTTGAATTGGACTATATGAAAATGTGCAATATTTAGCTTAGGTTTCAGACATTTCTAATAGGAAAAGTTGCTAAACATTGAGCGATCAGGTCACACAATCCAGCTCCCTTGAGAAGAATCCATCTGGAGATGATTAAAGTGAGGTATTGTGACTGAAACCCAAGTTTGGCTGCCTGTCACTCTAAAAGTTAATACTCAAGAGAAGAGTTTTGATCAGAAAAGAATATGAACTTTATTCAGGAGGCCCGCCTCCTGAGGGGAAGGCAGACTTTTGTTGAAAAGCCAACTCCAAGGTTTCTGGTCCAGAGATTTATAAAGAGGTTTAATCAGATAAGGGAGTGCAGTGGTCTATGACATTTCTTGATTAGTGCAGACTCCATGATGCCAGTTACAGTGTTATCTTGATACTCAGAGATTGTGTAAGAAGTTCTAGTTCCTTGGTGCCCCAGGCGTTATGCAAGAGTGCTCTATTCTTTCTGCAAAGGAGGGTACAAAGGGAGATCAATAAAGTCATTTGTGTGACCTAAAAAACAAAAAAATCTTGGAAAAGATATGCTAACCAGAAAGCTAAGGGGGATTGAAATAGACTTACTGGCCTCTGTGGCCTTGGAACATTCTGGTGCTTAATTCCCCAAGGCCAGTGGTCTGAAAGTCTCAAAGAGAAGTTAGTTCTATTACAGATGAAGAGCCTCAAGTCTGCAAGCCAGGAGTATGCTGACTTGAAGCAAGTTAACCCTTAAGACAGCTGGAGTGCTGTTATAGCGATCAACACTAACCTTGGAAGAAATGTAGATGGATTTGAAATACTCTTTATCTGAGGTAGAGTTTATTGTTCACCAATCAATACCTTGTTACTGTCTTAGCAGTAGTGAGACAGTACATATTTTATCAGAAGCTAGAATCCTCAGTCCTTAGCTATAGAATGCTTTTTTTTTTTTAAGATTTATTTCTTTATTTGAGAGAAATAGAGAGAGAGAGAGAGAGAGAGTGAGCTGGGGGAGGGCAGAGGGAGAGGGAGTCTTAAGCAGATTCAATCTGACCACAGAGTCCAAAAGGGCTCAATCTCATGACCTTGAGATCACAACCTGAGCCAAAACCAGGAGTCTGATGCTTAACCGACCACCATTCAGGTGCTCTGAGAGTTGCTTTTTTATAGGAAAAAATTTTCAGATTGAGTTTATGAAATATATTGAATAAAGCTATTATTTTAATAAGGTACTCAGCAGGATAATTTCTTGTCTGTGTCTATGAAAGGAGCAATTTTTCTAGCAGTTTCTTCTACACTGACTCACACACACTTCACCCTATGTACAAATTACATGTGCAAAATACAAAACAAATATTAGAAAATAAAACTATAGGCTACTTTTTAAATTATTATTAACTATAAGCTACTTTTTTCATTTTCATATTAATTTTAAAATCTTTTAATTTTAATTTAATGAGGAAGCTGTCACAACAAATGACCTCGAATGTAGTTGAATGAGAAGCTAATTCCATGTCTCTACTAATATTATAAGTCAAAGAGGAAAACCTTACCACCATGTTTTTGCCATTTATTGAATCAGTTAATTTGATATTCCTGCAATGCTTACATCAGCCTTTCTGCTCTATTTTGCGTTTTCCCAGTGACACTGGTAACTCACTGTGAACATGAGCTCACCATACTCAGGCCTATCAACAAGGCTCATGGAACATTAGTGATGGATGGATGAAAGTACTGTCCAAATCTGTCTTGCTTCCAGCTTAATATTCGTCTTTACTCATTTTTCACTGTTACATACTTTTGCTTTTACCACATACAACTGGAGAAAGGTCAAGTCAGAAACAAACAGGAATTGAAGGTAAGTACTCAAGGACTGAATGTATTTTAAATGAACAGGACAAAATTTGCCTTTTTTCTGCTGACTCACATTCTTAGGATAATTTGTGTGAAAATGTATCCGTTTTATTTGAGTCTCAGATGAGAGATAATTAAAGGACAAGCAAGGAAACAATTTTTTTTTTTTTTTCAAGGAAACAATTTTAAATCTGGGTTACTGAGAAGGTGAAGAAGGTTCAAAAGAAAATTATTCACAATTGGAAATTAGATTAGGATTCAGTACGGAAAGAGCATTTAGCTTTGAATATTAAGACATTCAAATAAAACACAGATTATCAGATAAAACACAGACTGACCAATCAAGCTTGTTATTTTAGATAATTTAGGATCAATATGTCCCAAGTGTTGCACGTGACACACTTCCATTTAACTTTTATTTGTCACTTATTTGAAAATCATATTTAACTGGATATCTTGGTACTTTTATTTGCCAAATCTGACAACCTTAATTAAGATATTGAAATTTAGGCAGAAAAAGGAAACAGGCTAAAGCTAAATTCTAAGACTTATTTTTTTTGTGTGTGGTCACTCAATAAATAATTGGTGAACGAATTCATGTTTTTAAAACATGTAGGAGAAGCCCTATTGGAGAGGAAAGATAATAGCATTTAAAGTTCTCAGGACTCAAGCTGAAGAAGAATTTTTTTTTTCAACAAGAACACTTCTCAGTCTCTTGAAAAAGCTACTCAAATAGCCTTTACTCCAAGCATTTCTATAATTGAGACCATGCTTCTCTCCATGGGGGATGATTCAAGAGTCACCTTGTCAAAAAGCAATGGATGGTAAGCATTATAATACTCAGAAAATATCTAACAGAAAGAGGGCTGAAAAAATGTGAAAGGTGAAATTCAAATGCCTCATGCCGAGTGGGGAAAATGAAGAAGGGGATTCTGCCCAAATAATTCAAATTCAATGAAGCTGATGCGGCATGGCTATCCATTCCCAAAAGCAGCTTAAATTTTAGATATTCTGAGCTTCCACCATTCCACTGACACTTGAGGGGCTGAGCTGGTCAAAGCAGACCCAGAGGTAACCAGAGATGAGGGTGGCCGCCTGGATCAGGCTACAAAATGATACTGAAAAAGCAAAGCACACATTCCAAGCTCATGAGAGGCTGGGATGCCAGAGAAAAAATAGCAAGAGAAGGAGGGAGACTTAGGAGCTCAGTCCAGTCCACACAAGCTCTTTGGTTTCTTTTTTTTTTTTTTAAGTGCTGAATTCAAGAGCCATGTTATTTTGCTTTATTCGAGAGTTGAACACCAGCTAGTGTTTGATTGCCATTAAATGATAATGGGGTTGGATGCACTGCATCAGAATCTGTGGTCTAGGGGTTATGATTGACTTTCTAACTCAAGGGAATGTTCTGCTCCAGAAGCTTATTTTCTTTTTCTTTATCCTTCTTCTGCTCTGCTAGATCCTAAGAGGCATTACTAGCTTTTACAGAAGTGACTGGTGGTCTTGCCATCCATGTGGAGCGACTACCAAGAATTTCTTATCTCTGTTTCTATTTCTACTCTTTTTTTTTTTCTTTTTTTTTTTAAAGATTTTATTTATTTATTCATGATAGTCACAGAGAGAGAGAGAGGCAGAGACATAGGCAGAGGGAGAAGCAGGCTCCATGCAGGGAGCCCGATGTGGGATTCGATCCAGGGTCTCCAGGATCATGCCCTGGGCCAAAGGCAGGCACCAAACCGCTGCGCCACCCAGGGATCCCTATTTCTACTCTTAAGGTGAGACAATCTTATGATTATGAGTTCCAGCAAGGCAACTATACTGAACAAAATGCCACAAGATAATGAATTCACATTCTTAGAGGAATCTTCTATCATTAAACATTTAAAATAGTGGGGACCAAAATCAAAGATTATTTACTACTTGGTGGAGAGACTGACAGGATTAAATATTCCACAGTTTGTTGGTTGGTTGGTTGGTTGGTTTTAAGATTTTATTTATTTGTTAGAGAAAGAGAATGAGAATGAGAGGGAGAGCACAAACAGACTCCCTGCTGAGCAGAGAACCCAACTAGAGGTTCAATCCAAAGATCCACAAGATCATGGACAGACACTTAACCAACTAAGCCATCCAGGCACCACTAAACATCCCAAAGTTCCAAAATGTGTGTGAGTTTGAAGGGTTTTGGAGAAAGTGAGGTATTTTGTTCACTCCTTGTGCATTGTCACTACCATAGAAAGGGACACCAGTGGCAATAAGTCATAGTGGAAGTCTCTAGTTGTCTATCCCTGAAAGACACTGTAATGAGAACAGGAATCACAGTGGTTACAGAGCAAGAGATGGAGTGGATTTTACATTACTGACAGATATAATGGTGACAGTGAGAGCTAACATCTATTGAGCAACCGTTTGTTTTGGACTCTGTCAGTGAACTTCTAATGACTCCTTAATGCAGGTATGAGTTCTTAGTCCCACTTGCATTAGAGAAAATCAAGGCTCACAGCAACCAAATGTGCTTTACAGCTGTGCAGCTGGCTGAGTCAAGATGTAAGCCTTGGCACTCAAATTTAGTGGGTAGCTGTCTCCACTTTCCTCAGTTCCAGAATATGAAAGGGATGCCAAAGAAAAACTTCAAAATGCTTATTATTTTGTGTATACAGATGTTTAATTAGTAAATATTTTTGAAGACTTTTAAAGTCAATAACCAGTTCATGAAAAAAAAAAAGAAAAAAAGAAAAGAAACCATATTGCAACGTACAACCCATTACATATGCAAGGATAGACAGGTCTAAAAGCTTATTTCATGTTTAGTGAGGCTGCTCTCTGTTTAAAAAGAAACAAAAACAAAAGCAAAAACAAATCTGTCAGAACAAGTAAAGAAGTGTAGCCTGGCTGCAGCCGAATGTGGTGCGGAGGTAATGTAGCAGAGTTAAAACGCTTTGACAAATATAGAGTCAGCATGAAAGTACAGCGAGCCCTGCGTATTATGAATTTATAATGAGTCAAATAGGATCCTATTGCGGAAGGCGATTTAATGGATATTCTCAGTACACAGCAGTGCGACAGGCCTTGTAAGGCCTGTTTATCGTCTCCTATGCAGCATGCAGAAGTGCACCTGCCACCACCAGCGGAGCAGAGGTCCCCTCAGGTGTGTGAGGCTGGTGAGCAGAAATGCCACCCCCCCCCCCAGCACGGTGACCTCAAAGACACCCCTACAGCGGCACTTTTCCACTTCCCAAATTGGCAAGAACTTCGATGCAGAATTCTACTGTCTATTAAAGATTGAAGGCAAACCCTTCATCTGCAAATAGCTGTAGTTCTAATGACTTCGCATGACCCTTGTAAAGAGAATTCCCTGACAACCGCATCTCTAGGGCTTTGGCAACTTTTCTCTTTTCTGTCACAGTTCCTGAAACAAAAACCATGTTGAACTAGCTTGAGGCCCTTTGTTTCATTGCCTGTCACCACTTCACAGCCAGAGGATTAACTGAGAATTCCCTAAATTTAGATCCAACCTAGATCATGGCAGACTGTAACCTACATAACTCTTCAAGTGAGTTGAAATATGTGAAATTGCCAATATTTGACTGTTTTTGACCTACAGAAATAATAATTTCTTGCAGTTCGACTTAATACTTGTAAGATTCCAATTTCCTTTTTTTTTTTTTTTCACTTGCTGACTTTGAGACAGGCCTGCTGTTGTTACAGAAGTCAGTAAGTCTCTGTCATCTTCAAAATCAATCTCTAAAATCCTCTAAAGTCCTCCCACAAAATCTTCAAGGGCAAACTGCCACATGCATACTTCCTATGTTCCTGTTTTAGGGAATATATTTATTTTTAGTCATTCGGGGCAATTTTAGCATTTGAGGTTAGGGTGCCTGAGGCAGAAACTGTCGATATTTGTATACTGGCACAGAGGCCAAGGTGAGCCTGAGCATTACTCGAGGGACCTCACTTAAATTTAAAATAGTAAAGCACACTCTTTCCATCAAGCACATATGCTATGTTAGGAGCAGCACCTTGTCCCAGCTTAGCATCTGCTCAGGAAGGAAAAGCACCAACAGGTCCTATTCTAAGAGAGCTTGCTTGTGGGCTTGTGTTCTTTTTCTTTCTCAGCAGTATTGGACGTAGGGTTTTATATGCAGTGGCTGCGACTGAGAATCAGCATCCCACGGTCAGATCCTCCAGTCCAGTCGAGGGAGGAAAAGCAGAGACAGCCTGTCCCAGAAAGCTGCAT
This sequence comes from Canis lupus baileyi, assembly GCF_048164855.1. Lineage (NCBI taxonomy): Eukaryota > Metazoa > Chordata > Mammalia > Carnivora > Canidae > Canis > Canis lupus. The sequence continues at coordinate 38,921,343 of NC_132848.1, forward strand.
CATTAGTTTTCCTTTCATTTACATCTCATTTACATCTCTCCTGATGCATTTCCAGGGACCCTTCGCCCCTGCTTTCTCCCCACCATACACCTCTCAACCAGATTTTTGCTGTAGTTACTGTTGGAGAGAAGTGAGTCTGTGTGTTCCACAGGAGGAGCCAGAGCAGCCTGCGTCAGCAGCACCAATAGGACACAAGGCCTGTGTTCAGAGAGAAGAGGAATCCAGCTAGCTGTGGTAAACTGAGGTGATTATCCTAAAAGATCACAGTCGCCTAGACTAATGTTTTAGGGGTGCATGAGTAGAAGAGGTTGTAAAACATAGTAACAAAGACTTGTTATTTTTATGGGTGCCTGGGTCCACTGAGTGTCTGGCTCTTGAACGTGCTCTGCAATGGAAAACCCAGGTTAAATTTTTATCAAATTAAGATGCATGGTAAGATGCATTACAGAACACTGTCAGATGTCTTTCCATTAACTCTCTTCAGAGGACTCTGTAATTTATTGACAGCAGCAGAAACCTTCTAGAAATGAAATTAATGTGGGACTAAAAACATTCCAAAGTGAATTTTAAAATATACATGTATTTTAGGACACATTTATCTGAGAAATATTTTTTTAAATCTTAGAAGATACAATATCCTTGGAATTATTTATTAGCAGTGCCAATGCCTTTGAAAGACCTTGGACTTTGTATTTTTTCTTGATTCTTTCTTGATGGGTCGTATGTTTCTAGGAATGTATCTGTTTTTTTCTAAGTTGTCCAATTTATTGTTGTGCAATTGTTTATAATAATTCTTTATGATATTTTTTTCTGTGGCATCAGTTTTAATGTTTTCTCTTTCCAAATTTATTTATTTGAGTCTTCTTTTTTTCTTTGCTAGTCTAGCTAAGGATTTGATGATTTTGTCTTTCCAAAAGCATCACCTCAGTTTCATAATTTTTTATATATGTTTCTATTCTGTATTTATTTCTGCTCTAAACTTTATAATGTACTTTATTCTACTAACTTTGGGCTTAGGTCTTTTTCTAGATCCTTAAGGTGCAAATTGAGATTATTTGTTTGAGATCTTTCTTCTTTTTTAATATAGACATTTATCACTATAAACTTCCCTCCTATTACTGTATTGGTTGCATCACATAAGTTTGGTGTGTTGTGTTTCATTTTTATTTGTCTCAAGGTATTTTCTAATTTCCCTTGCGATTTCTTCTTTGACCTAATGGTTATTCAAAAGCACATTGTTTAATTTTCATGTCTTTGTGAGTTCTCTCATTTTCCTTTTGTTATTGATTTCTCATTTCTAGTTTAATTCCACTATGGTTAGAAAAGATACCTGGGATTTTTTCAATGTATTTAAATTTGTTAAAACTCGTTTCATGACCTAGTGTATGATGTATCCGGGAGAATGTTCCATGTGTGCTTAAGAAGAATGTATATCCTTCTCTGTGGAATGTTCTGTATGTTCTGTATGGTCTACCTAGTATTGTTTAACTCCCTTAGTGTTTCATGTCCAGATGATCTACCCATTATTTAAAAGAGGATATTGAAGTCTTTTACTATTATTCTATTACCTATTTCTCCCTTCAGATCTGTCAATGGTTGATTTATATATTTTAGATATTCTGATATCAAGTGCATGTATGTTTTGTTATATTTTCCTTTGGAATTGATGCTTTTACATTATGTAAAGACCTTCTTTATCTCCTATAACAGTTTTGACTTAACATCTATTTTATCTGATTTAAATAGAGTCAACCCTGCTCTCTTTTGGTTTTCATTAATATGAATTTTTTTTCATTCCATCATTTTCAGCCCATGTGTATCCTCACATCTACAATAAGTCTCTTGTAGACACTATAGAGTTGGATCTTGTTTCCTACTTATCACTTTCTCTATATTTTTTGATTGGTGTGCTTATTTCATTTACATTTAAAGTAATAATAGATGAGGACTTACTCTTGCCATTTTTGTTAATTGTTTTCCATTTTGCAGTTCTTTTTTGTGCTTTTCCTCTCTTGATCTCTTCTTCTTTGACTTGATTTATTTTGTAGTGATAAATTTTGATTATTTTCTCTTTATCTACTTTTGTATCTACTATAGGTTTTACCTTTGTAGTTATCATGAGGTTTACATAAAATATTTTATTGCTATAAAAGTCTATTTTAAGCTAACTTCAATTGCACACAAAAACTATATTTTTACTTGTCCTACACACAAATCTTATGTTGTCAGTAGCAGAATTTACTTTTCTATGGGCGCCTGGGTCCACTGAGTGCCTGGCTCTTGATTTTGGCTCAGATCATGGTCTCAGGACATAGGATCAAGCTTTGTGTGGGGCTCATACTCAATGCAGAGTCTGCTTGTCCCTCTCCCTCTCCTCTCTCCTCCCCTGCTCTCTCTCTTATTTATTTATTCTGTCAAATAAATGAATAAAATCTTAAAAATATAATTTACTTTTTAAATATTGTGTATTATTTAAAAGATTTGTGTGGTTATAATTATTCTAATATTTCTACCTTTTAACTTTTATACTAGGGTTAAAAGGGACTTATGTACTACCATTTTTACAGTGCTATAATATTTTGTATCTATCTATATATTTATCTTTACCTCTGAGAGTTATACTTTCAAATACTCAAAAGACCCTAAATAACCAAAGCAATCTTGAGCAAAATGGACAAAGATAGAGACATCACTTACTGATTTCAAAATACGTTATAAAGCTATAGTAATCAAAACAGTTTTGTACTGCATAAAAACAGATACACAGAGCAGTGGAACAGCTAGAGAGCTCAGAAATAAACTCACACATACACAGTCAACAGAATTTCAACGAAAAGGCCAAAACATACAATAGGGCAAAAAATAGTCTCTTCAATTAATGGCCCTGGAAAAACTGGATAGTCACATGCAAAAGAATTAAATTGGATTTTTATCTCACACTGTACACAAAATGTAACTCACAATGAATTAAAGATTTACATATAAGACATGAAACCATAAACTCTTAGAAGAAAATAGGGGAGAAAAAAATTCTTTTTTGGGGGGGGAGAAAAAAATTCTTGATGTTGGATTTGGCAATGATTTTTTTTGGATGTGACACCAAAAGCAAAGACAATGAAAGCAAAAACAGACAAGTGGTACTACATCAAACTATAGCAAAAGAAAACCATCAACAAAATGAAAAGACAATTTATAGGAGAAAATCTGATAAAATATTAAAAAGTGCTAATATCCCAAATGTACAAGGAACTCCTACAATTTTTTAGCAAAAAAAAAAAAAAGGTGACCCAATTAAAAAATGGGCAACTGAATAGACATTTTCCCATAGAATATATATAGCCAACAGACTTATGAAAAGGTGCTCAACATCTCTAATCATCAGGAAAATGCAAATCAATGCCACATTGAAATATCATTTCGTATCTTTAGGGTAACTGTTATAAAAAAGAATAACTAGTGTTGGTGAAGATTTGGAGTAAAAGGAACCCTTGTACACTGTTGGTAGGGATATAAATTGGTGCAGCCATTATGGAAAGCAGTGTGGAGAGCCCTCAAAAAATTAAAAATAGAACTAGTATATTATCCAGCAATCTCACTTCAGGATATGTATCCAAAGGAACTGAAATCAGGATTTTGAAGAGATATTTGCATTCCTGTATCCATTGCAGCAGTATTAATAATTAAGACATGGAAACAACCTAAGTGTCCATTAATAGACAAATGAATAAAGAAAATGTGGCCTAGACATACAGTGGAATATTATTCAATTTTTAAAAAGAAGGAAATTCTGTCATTTGCAATGGAATGGATGAACTTGGGAGATATTATGCTAAATAAAATAAAGCAGACACTAAAGGACAAATACAACCTGATATTGCTTATAATCACATTCATAAAAGTGGAGGGTAGAATGGTGGTTTCCAGGGGCAGGGGGTAAGGAAAATGGGCAGGTTGTAGTAAAGAGTACAAAGTCAAGGAGAATACATTCTAGACATCTATTGTACAGCATAGTGCCAATAGTTCATATCATATTATATACTTGAACACTTGAGAAGACAGTAGATCTTATGTTAAGTGTTTTTATAATAATCACTACTAACAAATATATAAAGAGGGCAGGACAAACCTTTTGAAAGTGATGGATATGTTCATAGCATAGATTGTGGTGATAGTTTCACAAAGGTATGCTTACCTCCAAATTCATCAATTTGTATACCTTAATTATGTGTACAGCTGTTTGTTTGCTGATTATATTTCAATAAAGTGGCCTAAAAAATTTAGAAACTTAGGTTTTGAATTTGCATTTTTTAAGTTACCATTGTTACTTCAGCAAACATTTTTTTTTCCAACTTACCTCTCTATAAAAGGCATGAAGAAAATGATAAGCCATGAAGATGGCTGGCCTTAGTAAAATCTGACTGATGTCTCTTTGTTATTAAAGCATTTTGGGTGGTTAAAATAAAAAAGCAAGACTGCACCTATATTACATCATTCTCTACATTATTTACAACCAGTAACCTTGATCCAGTGTTTTCCCATTTCTTTCTTTATTCTAAAAAGATTTTATTTATTTATTCATGAGAGACACAGAGAGAGAAGCAGAGAATAGGCAGAGGGAGAAGCTGGCTCCCTGCGGGGAGCCTGATGCGGGACTTGATCTCCAGATCCCAGCATCATGCCCTGGGCCAAAGGCAGATGTTCAACCACCGAGTGACTCAGGCATCTCAGTTTTCCCATTTCTGTAGAAGTTTCCAGGACATGACTATTCCCATACAAGGTGACTGTCGTATTTTGGCTGTTGTCCAGGTAGTTTGTCCCCTAGACTACCCTCACACACCATACCAGAAGATGCTTCAGGTACAATGGCATCTTGATTTGAAATGGAGCAGAACCAGAAGCTTTGGGAAAAGGATGCCTTGTGAGTAAGAACACTGGGCAATGCTGGCAGCTCGTGGAGATTTTAGTGGAAGAGGCTCCTTAGTGGTGTGGCACTAGCTGTTTGTCAGACAAACCACAGCTCCATTAGGGAGAGCTTGCAAGCGTTAGACAGTGCTCCGTGCTTCCCCCATGGAATAGAAACCCATTCCCTACCTTGGGACCTAAAAGTCCAACTTGGTATGTTCTTCTTTATTAACTTAGGCTTCTCCTTGCCCACTAGGATCTAAGATCTTTTTTATTTCTACTAGAAATTTTAAATGTTTTCTTCACCTTCCAGGAGGCTTCAAGGTGGCCTTTCAGGCCCAAATGGCACATTCAATTGTGTGTGCTGAAAAATGAGTGATTGGAACAATAAATTTATATATAAAATTTATATATGTGTATATATATACATATATACAAGTAACCATATATGTTATTTAATTTTATTTTTGAATTTTTAGAGCTTTTGCCATTGGTCTGGGCATTAGATTCTATGAAAGAGCTCCTCATCCTCCTGACACCAAATCAGTCTGCAGTGGATGGTTTATGGAGAAGAAACCATCAATTCCTTCAAACACAATTGAGTGAGATAGTTGAAAAGTCTTTTTGATACTACTCACCAGCTTTTACTAACTTTTACTCACCATTATGTGGCCTGTGAAACTACAGGAGCTCTTTTAAACCAAAACACTTAGTTAGAGCCCTCCCAGGGAAGAGTCTTACCTGAGAGAGAGTGAGCGTAGCCTGGAAAGGGCTATTCATCTTCAGCATGGAGTCTGTATGTTCCAGGCAGGGGCATGTATTCCAGAACTCAGAGAATTAGGGACACGGAACATGCTCAGTATACAAGAAAGAGGCACAGAGGATGCCAGCCTGGGAAGATCCAGCAAGGGATGGTCTGGTGGGGGCAGTAGTGGAGAGAATGTCCTTGATTTGAGCCAGCAGTGCCCCTTTCACAGGCCTTGGCTATGAGAAACCACACTATCTTGAGAGTTTGTAGGTTTGTTTGCATTTTGCAAGGGTAAACAGCAGGGGAACAGGAAGGGGTGATGCAATGCCAGGGGGCAAGGCAATGAGTGAGACACCAATCTGAGAAGGACAAGCTGGAACCACAACTTGAGGTTGGTGACATCTTCCCCCTTGTCCTCTCTCAAGAGAAAGAAGCATCACTCTTGCTCCTGAGGTTCTGGGTTGTGGGTCCTCTCCACATAGCTCCTCTTCTTAGAATCAGGATCGGCTAAGCCACCAGCTGCAGAGAACTTGCTGCTGGAAAAAGGCATGAGGATATGCTGGGAGAAACCTAAAGGCATAGTGTTCTCACCTGGAGTTGACCAGGAAGCTGAGTAGGAGTTTCTGATTTCAAACAACATTTTGTCAGCCGCATCCACCAGAATCTGGCCTATAGGATACTCTACCTACTTCAAGGACTGTCTGTAGCCACATACAGCACTAGATGTTGATGATGATGATGGAGATGATTTTGCTAAGTAATCAAAGTATCTGCAAGGTTCTACAAAGTGGGCATTGTACATGAGTGCTACCAGAGAGTAGAAGCTACCTCCATCTCTCTGGACCCCCAGGGTTCTGTGTAAGGATGAAGGTACCATTTGTGATCCCACACCATGTGCCACCACTCCTACTTCACATCCTGTTCTCCTTTACTCATGGATACTGCCTGGAACCGGGACTCAGCTCATCTGCCTGCACACACTCCTGCTTTGTGATTGCCAAGCAAGCAAAGGAGAGCTACAGAGGATCACAGGGGACTGGCTGCTGGGTAAGTTCCAGGACTACTGACAGTCATAACTATTCCAGGAGAAACATTTTTTCCTGCTGGTAGAGGAAACAGAATAAGCCTTATTGGCACCACCACTGGTGTATTGGCACCAGAAAGTATTTAAGGTCACTGTTAGGTCTGTACACAAAGCAATTAATCAACTGTGAAAACTTGTACACAGTAGGCTTAGACATACCCTACCTACTACTGGGGTCTACTGTGAGTTGGTACTGCCCATCAATGATTGTCCATATCCTTCTTAATCCTTAGTGTTTAAGGATCTCCTTAGAGCAGAGAGCCACAGTCCTACGATTGCTTGAAAAACCTATATCCTTCAACTTAATCTGGGATGCTGTGGCCAGTGCTGTCTGTATTATTTTAGTTCCTACTAAGAAAAATAACCCTGCCTCACCAAACTATATTCTTTTCCAAGTAATTTCCATTCTAGAATGTAGAGTAGCTACTCCAGGGTCACAAAAGCCACTGGCCCCAAGCTTCTTTCAGAAGGATATGCTGGGATGCTAAATCTAAACCAGAGTCTCTGCCTGAGTTCATGAGCATTACACTTGCCAGGGCTTCATGAACTCTTCAGCCATCCTGGCAGTGAGTGTAGCGAATTTAATGATGATAAAGAGGGAACTCAGAATATGTCAAAAGAAATAAATCAAGGCACTGAATGCTAACATTAGACTTAATAACGCATCCTGAAGTTTCTTCTAACAAAATTTGGGTACTCTGCCTTATTTTGACTTATCTTGACTACCTTATTATCAGGAACATTGGCAAAGGAGAATGTAACAGCAGAGGTGATATTTATGAAACTAATGATATTGTGAAATCTCTGTGAAAGTGTGCTTGAAAAGATCTACATGCACTTCTAGCAACTAGTATAACATTAAGAAATAATACATGTTGGATAACTGTTTTCTAACATGTGAAAGAATATCAAAGATAAGAAGACATGCTAAAACTGAAAACAGTTTGTCTTTTGTCCTGTTTTAGAGTTCCTATTTGATTGTTTTTCAATTTAAGGTAGTTAATTCCAGGCCATATAGTTTGGACTCTATAGGCTTGTCATTATTAATATCAACTAAAGTCTTTCCCATTCCCCCATGCTGGCCTGGTAGTCAAGCCTTACTTAAATATTAAATCCTCACCTATTACAGACAAAATAGAGGCAGAGAATTCCCTGGATTCATCATATCCCTATGTTCTCACTTTCAAACAGATCTACCACTTTCTGTCCTATCTTGGATAATTTCCTCCACTTGTCTAAAATGAATTGTGGAGTCTTGCCATGTTCTGGAAATCACTGCTTTCCTGTACCTCCTTTCAGTTCTTGCTTGGTCCATCAATGATCCATTCTGCTTGGTGTGTCTTCACTCTCTGAATTCTTGTCTTTAGCATACCTCACATCTTAAAAAATATTATACACAGACTCTTTTTTCTGCTGAGAACTGGCTCTCTTCCTTTAATAGCTAAAATTCTTGAAAGGATTTGATGTTTGCTGATTCTAATTCTCCAGCATCCACTCATTCCAGAAACCATTGGAATTTGGTGTCTGTCCTCATCATATAAGAACGGCTTTTACAAATATCTCCATTGACCTCCCTAAGGTCAAGCAAATGAGCATGTTCAATCTTTTTTATGCACAGTCTCTTTGCATATTTGAAGCTGCTAATCTTCCTCTCCTTGATCTTCTTTAGATTTCTGACATCATTTCTTTTTGATTATTTTCCTCCAAGTCCCCATGACCTTCCTGGAACTTATTATGTATCACCTCCAGGAACCCCCACCAGTGCTTTTCTCTAACTCCTTCACTGCCTACCTGCTGGCTTCACATGCCATCCACATATCAGTGACTCCTAAAGCTAGGTTTGTAGCTCTGGTCTCTCTCCTGTATCAGACCTATGTTTACACAACCTGTTGGGCTCAAATTTAATCTATTATCTCACCACACCTGCCCCACAAAATAAAAATATTTTGCTTCCTACCTTGATAAATAATACGACCACGTATCTAGTTCTTTTCTTGATACAAACTTTTATATACATTTCGTCAGTCATCAGTTCCTGTTCATTCAAAGTCAGAAATGTCACTTCTTTCTTCTTTTGCATTTACTTTGACCAGTTGACTCCCCATCCCCTCTTGCCCAGACTATACCAGTCTCCTAATTGACAAATTGATCCCCTATAATTAAAACTCTGTACTGCCATTTGCCATACTACTGCCGAAAGTTTCTTTCTAAAACCAGATCTAATGTCAGATCATGCCATGTCTACTCCTAGCTGGCCTATGAGAAGATAAGAGGCAAAAGTTGGCCCCTGTCATGGTGGCTTCCTTTCCTGCTGCAAGAGAGCAAGAGATGGATTTGAAGAAATTGTTTTGAGTAGGGTAAAAAAAAGATATATTATTATTATTATTATTATTATTATTACCTTTACCAAGTCACTTTAGTTGAGGATGTGGTTTCACCAATTGATGTTGGAATCCTCTCTGCCCAGGAATTACTCTCAAGGTTCTTTTGTTACTCAGCCCAACCACTCACTTCCCTGGTTCCCTTGTATAGACACTATTAACCCCTCATGATACCTGTCCTGGGCTATAGTCTAAACCTAATACCCAGCATAGTAGGTATCAACAAATGCTAAGGGGAAAAAAGATAATTGCTAAAAATTGTCAAGAATAGAGAAAATCACTATACAGTCACTAGTATTGGAAATACTTTCCAATACTCTGAAACAAATTAAGAGTATTTTATGAAAGTAATAAAATATAAAATATGTAGTCTTGGATACAGCCAAATTTCCTAGAGAAGACTAAACAATCTTATATTTGATAAGTAAAAGGGTGCTAATAACAAAAAGTGGATAATATAATTCTAATTTTGTAAAACTGAGAAACGGAGTGTGTATTAATGAGTGGCTGACTAAAATAATACAAACAAATTGTTGAGAATAATTATCTCTGTGTGATAGGGTTGTGGGGATTTTATTTTCTCTTTATTGTTTTGCTGATTTCTCTAAATGTTCTACAAAGCTGTAGTAATTGCATAATCTGCAAAAAAAACAATAAATGTGAAAAAAGACTTGATTGCAATACATGAACGTATGTTATTGAAAACAATGGGTATTTATGAGTGATGGAGTTGTGGATGATTTATACTTTCATCTTATAATTTGGGGGTTGTTTTATTTTTAACTGTTTATGAAATAAGCAATTCATAATTCATTTAATGTATTTCACAATATAATTTTAAATTAAAAACACAAATATTATTTTTGCACAAGAAGTTAGGAGTGTTTTATCCAGGGTTTCATGGAAAGTTAATTTCTGAGCTAGTGGGACTACCTAAATTGCTAAGCCACTTTTCCAATATTCTTAGAATTTTCCCTCCAGATTAATTCCTGGGAAAATCCCAGGAATGATGGAAAGGAAGCTGAAAATGGTGAATGGTGAATATGCAACTGGCTAGGGGATATTAGGAGTCATGAGACCCTAGTGGGTAGATAATTTATACCTTTTCATGTACACCAACATTCTGTGCAATTATGTCTTTGGGCTGACTTCTGGAAATGGAAACTTCTATTCACCTGCCATTGGCCTTTCCCTATCTACCATGCAGAAGTAAGAAAGGAGTTTGCCGCTTCTGACTGTTCCACATACCAGGATCTCTCCCTTACCTCAGAGCCACAAGATTGCATGTAGGGGATGAAGCAATATCTCAGTGTCATTCCTTATGGGAAGGAGAGACAGTGCTTTCTGTCTTGGGACCAGTGACCCAAGAAGCCAATCACATCCCCTTAGCCCATGGTGTCCTTTTCTCCTGATTGCTTTCAGGCACAGCAGAACACATTCAGATTCCACACATAAATCTCTTCTTGGTCCAGGACACAGGGAAAGTGATTCCCCATGGAGGCTTATCTGTGGCAGATTGTCAACCTAGCCCAGCTGCTCCATATCACTATGCACATGTATGGGGTATCTGTCCCAAATCTGGATAGTCGAGCGATCAAGGAATACAAATAAACTTTAACTTTTAGCCTTAAGTCATAACTACAAAAGTGAGCTGGAAAGTGCATTAATATATTACATATGGATAGAATAATGCTTCTTATGCAATGTCATCAGAAATATACTCATCCATATAGATTAATTTTCCTATAACTAAAGATAGAGACATTATGAGCATGGAAACATTTTTTGAAGCATTTTTATTGATTTTTCCCCCAAAACACATGATATCCTGTAGAATAGTGCACAAAGAGAAGATTAACCTTTTCAGGCCTTAAAGTTTCATGGTGAATATCAATTCACGGACTAAGTTCTAATGCAATGTGCCTCCTTCATGGGCTATTGAGGAGGAAAAACATTCAATTACTACCACATTGCTGGGGAAATTGGGAACTTAGTCACCCTCATAATCATCCAATGTTGCCCATAATATATGTGGGGATGATAGAGGTATATAATGCTATGTGCTCCTATCATGTAGAGCTAGGATAGTATATTGCTTTTGGTTGATTAATGTTAGATATTTCTCCTTCCCTAAGCAGTGCTCTCCCTCTTCCTCTACTGCAATGTCTGGCCACCATTATTACCAATAGCTTAAGTTACCCTCTTCTCTTGTAACATCTTTCAGTTCTGCGCCCACCATGTCTGCTTCTTGTGCTTTTTCATGTTCTTTTCCTTATCACATCTCCACATATCCCCTCTAGTTATTCCTTCAAATCTCTCATTCTTACCTGTGGGATTTCTGCTGCTTGTCTCAGAACTTCCCCAAAGTGAATTTTCCTAAAGATCTCATATCCCCTTCCTGCCAGTGAGATCCTTTCTTTCTTAGTGAAATTAGCATTTTTGCCACATCATGGGCTATCTTTGCTTTGCTGATAATTTTAACAATATTCGGTGTTTGAAGGCTCTCAGTTATTCTCCCAAGAGTATTACTGTTCTAGCAGTTGGGATTCTCAGAGGTCTGACCTCCAAATGAGATGTTCTCCAAACTGTAACCAATGAAATATTAGTGTTTCACACATCATCATAAGTGATATACAGAAAAGTAAGTTAATTATTGAGTATATTTAGGAAACATGAGGCTAGGTGCATGGAAATGAGTTATAATGTAAAGGTTTCTCAAACCCAAGGGTGTCCATTATGGTTTCCAGCATGAATCATAGAGTTTCCCAATAAGCAGTTGTGAAAGGCTGCATTGGACATTTCTGGGGCACCACTCACCATATAGTCATTGAAGTCAATAGGTATGATGGCATTTTTCCTGGCAAATGTCAATAAAGCATTTTGAGGAAAAAGCAGCCTATGCTAGGCTATAGAAAGTCTTTGAATCAAGTGCAAGCAGGGGTTCCCAAAATTCTTTTATCCAAGGAACATCTATGGAGAGGTGTTCTGGGGACAGCAATTTGTAATGTATTCCAAAGCATACGTAAGCATTTCCTTCCTTATCTGATGACTGCTACCACCTCCTTTAGTGGCTGGGTATTTATTTTACAGAAAAGAATAGAGTAAGCAATAGTTACATGCCATTGTAACAGTCACAGGCATGAGGAGATTTATTTCCCAATTCTCTCCTGTCCACTACCTGTTATCAAATTTTCTCTTTATTGCAATCTAAATTTAGATGACCAACCAGCTTTAAATCTAGGCAACATGGGCAGCCAAAGCTATGTATGCTTCCCCCTCACCCCGCCCCCTTAGAGGTTCACAATGCACAGGATCCTTAGCAGAGGCTCTGGGGAATTCCACAAACGATCCCAATTCACTGTTCCTAACCCTGGGCTTTCCAAATGTTTCATTATGGAATATTTTATATTCACTGTTAAATACTTCATTTGTCTGTGGCATTAGTGTTCATTTTGGAAACATTGGCACAATATATTTTTGCTTCCTTTCAGATTAATTTCCTTTATGCCCATTATCTGCAAAATGCACTCCTTTCTACTGCACAGTGGCACTTCAGGATACTTTTCAAGAAAGAACACTCTTTAAGAAAGAATAAAAGATCTGGGAATTCCTGGCTGGCTCAGCTGGTAAAGCATGTGACTCTGATCTCAGGGTTGTGAGCTCCAGCCCCACATTGGGCATGGAGCCTACTTTAAAAAGAAGAAGGAGGAGGAGCAAAGGAGAAGGAGAGAACAAAAAAAATATTTTAAAAGGAAACTCATCTCTTTGCAGGATAGCTTGAAACTATGTCTGGCTGACGTGGAGAGTTGCATTAGCTTTCACACCCAGATATTTTCAAGTCCTGTTGTTTAATGGTAAGATGCTTAAGAAACATAGAAATGAATTGCTGCACAAATTTTGCTTATAAATTTAATCTGCATTTATAAGTATTGTGAGGAAAATTTATCTCTTCAGAAATAATACTGACTTAGAATATCAAGGAGGAAATGTCTTGACTAATCAGTTAAGGTTTGTGGAAGAGATAGGATATCAATATTTCATAATGTACTTTTCATATTCAAGACTCTAAATGCTTTATAAGTATTAGTGTAGTCTTCACAATATCTCCCTTAGATAAGGAAGTGACAAGCATGATTTAATAAGGCATTTCACAGCTTGGAACGCCAAGTCACCTGAAAGCTTATTCTTTGATTCTTCAGTTGTTGAGAAAAATTAGTTGCAGAGATGAAGTTTGAACAGAAAGTGAGGTGCAGGTATAATGAAAAGCTGAAGAAAATTTCAAAAGGAGGATGTGGGCAGCCTGGGTGGCTCAGTGGTTTAGCATCACTTTCAGCCCAGGGCCTGGTCCCGGAGTCCTGGGATTGAGTCCCACATCAGGCTCCCTGCATGGAGCCTGCTTCTCCCTCTGCCTGTGTCTCTGCCTCTCTCTCTCTCTCTGTGTCTCTCATGAATAAATAAACAAAATCTTAAAAAAAAAAAAAAAAAGGAGAATGTCATACTCATGAGAGAGGGATGCTCCTCAAGGAGGGCCCTAAGTGAGATCCCCTGGGAAACTTGCTAAAATGTGGTGCCTTGACCTAACCATAAGAGCTTGATCTCATGGGTCTAGGTGTAACCTAGTAGTCGGCTGATGAAACAAGCTTTTCAAGTGATTCCCTGTTACCTTACAGTTTAAAAACCTGTGATAGAAAAGGGGCTCAAAGGGATGCCTGGGTGGCTCAGCGGTTGAGCATCTGCCTTTGGCTCAGGGCATGATCCTGGAGTACCGGGTCAAATCCCACATTGGGCTTCCTGCAGGGAGCCTGCTTCTCCCTCTGTCTATGTCTCTGCCTCTATCTCTGTGTCTCTCATAAACAAATAAAATCTTTAAAAAGGAAAAGGGCTCAATGATCATGGTACCTCTGTTAAGTATTGATCTTAGAAACTAGGGATATGAAATGGGCATCACAGCAGAGGAAGAGCAAAGGGACTTCCTTGTGTTTTCTGAGGTAAAAGCAGAGGCAAGTTCTTGGTATGGACAGTATTTTCCCTCCCTTTGTAAAGGACAAGGAAATGAGAACTAATGATGGAGACTTCTGGAGATGATCCTGAGACTTTAGTGGCTTTAATTTAAACATTGACATAAGAGGAAGACATGAGCAAAACACATAATATACTATTGGATTTGTGGTCCTGGAGAAAGGTTGGCACCAGGGATATTCTCTGAAAAGTGCAAAGCCCAGTAAGGAATGAGAACCCTTCAACTTCAGGCTCATCTCCCACCAGCTTATGCTTTTCCTGGTATAAGTCGTCCTGGGTGAAGCACCACACAGGTTACAGATGAAGAAGATGTTAAAAATGATAGTCTTTCTGAAGTACCCAAAATCTGAGTACACAAACAAGGATGCCAAATACTGCCATCATCTAAAGTGAAGTGGCAGGTCACTATCCAGAGCTTAGAAATGAGGGGAGTTCTTGGAGGCCTGTGACTCAGACAAGGGAAAAGAGCTTCACTGGGACACTTCTCCCCAGATTTCTTGGAGCTGATACCAGGGCAGAGTCTGTGGCTGGAAAAGCCTCAGGGTGGTGTTCTGTAGTGAGAATACTCTAACAATGCAGCACGGAGGGGCCAGTGTTGGAAGTATCTTTGCCTCCCAGGGTTCTCCTAGGCCATTCAAGACTTTAGCTAACAGTCAGAAAGAATTCCAGTATAATCTTCTTAATAAACACATTTAAGTGCAAGCAGCCTATAAAGCAGAAAGTACTGAACCTATAGTAATCAACCCTTAATGAATCAGAAAGTTAGACTTTTCTCAGAATCTACTATTCAACTTGGTAACCATGAAGTGGGATGACAATGTGGCTTTACTGACTCTCAGTATCTTTGCAGACAGAGTGAAGTGGTTGGGTTAAGTTTTTGATCCCCCAGTTTGTCTGCAACCCAGTATTGGATAATAACCTGAAAGAGTAGCTAACCAAGGATTTTAGAAAATATCCTTCTAGTTGACTTTAGGATCCTCAGATGTAGACAGCCCAAAAGCCACTTCCTATGCTCAAATTCTATCAACTTTTTAAATCAGATTTATCACCTTCTAAACATACAGCTTATAAAGTGCCTGGCACCAACCAGGACAGCACACAACTTGGGTAGGTCAGGTTAGCGGTTGGTCTGAACATAGCATTGACCAGTTAGGACCAGTCTGAGGGTGCGGCCCAGAAGGGAGTGGGCTTGAAAAGAACACTTCACCTAGGCAGCCCCAGGACCATCCTGTTCGGCAATGCTAAAAATTATCAAGAAAAAGACTGTAGCATAGGGCTTAGAGGGAAAAGGGAAAAGAAAAATGTACTCTCTCTCATCTGTGCTCTACTTGAGGTGACAGCAAGATATCCAGAAAAACATGACTTTTGGCAGGTTTAATCACTTGGACAAAGATTGGACACCGAGGCACAAAATAACATCCTATGTGAGCCTGAGGAAGGGGCTGAGGCACCGACACAAAGCTTTATCCTGTCCCTACTGGGGGGTCATTCCAAGTTATAAGGGCTATGGCTTCATAGTAGTAGTAGTTGTCTGTGCTGTGTGCCAGAGATGCCCGCCAGCCGTGGGATGATCTGGCCCTGCTGTCAGTAAGCAGACACTGCTGTGGATAATTCTGGCACGAAAGAACATTATTTAGCCTTTACTATTGTTACAGGGAAACTGTAATGGCAGAGAGGAGGCCCCTAATCCAGCCTGCAGAGGCCAGCAGAGTTCTCTACGCTCCTGCTGGCTCTCTGTCCTTCCTGTCCCTGTCTTGATATTTTGTCCCTTCTTAGGTTTAAGGCTCTAACCAGGTAAGCAAGGCCTCTGGGGCCAGGCTCATGATATCAGTCTTAGAGCAGAAAAAGTTTTGCATTTCTTTTGTGTTCTAACCCCCAAACTACTAAATCAGCAATAACTCATGAATGGAAATTAAAATTTGGAAACTTTTGGATAACTCAGGATCCCTATCAGGGTGATACGTTATTTAGTGCTCAGGGGAAATTTGAAGTTAGTGAGAATTTCCCCTAACCAGGAACACCCTCTCTGTAGCTTCCCTGAAATGGAAGCATGTGTTTTTCTTATTTCCTCTTTACAAACAGGCAAGCTTTTCAAATGTCTGGCCTTTGTGCACGAGTCTGGGCTCTTGCTGCCTGCTTTATACAATCAAAGCTACCAAACCTGATCTCATGTGGGGACTGAAGTCAGACAACAGCTCTGAGATCTGAATACCAGCGGCCACTGAGGTCAGCTCCCACTTAACATTATTTATTGTCTTTAGTTCCTTCTTTGATTCTGGCTCCTGGAAACTAACTTTCTTTCTTTCTTTCTTTCTTTCTTTCTTTCTTTCTTTCTTTCTTTCTTTCTTTCTTTCTTTCTTCCTTTCTTTCTTCTTTCTTTCTTTCTTTCTTTTTCTTTCTTCTCTTTCTTTCTTTCTTTCTTTTCTTTCTTTCTTCTTTCTCTTTCTCTCTCTCTTTCTTACCATTGATGAACATAAAGATACTATATAGAATTATAGTTTACAGTGTACTTCAGTTAGTGTATCAATAGTGGTTCATTACTTGTGACAAATACCGAAGTAAGGTGTTAAAAATGGGAGAAATTAGGTATGGGTATATAGGAATTCTCTATTATATTTGCAATTTCCCTATAACTCAAAATGATATTAATTAAAATAAAAAGTTATTTACTTAAAGAAATAGAGAAAATCATGAAGAAAATTCTTTGCTTCATCTATCTGAGTATTCTCTTTTCTCGAGGCCCTGACAATCACTGGTCTATTTTCTTTTCTTTCTTTCTTTTTTTTTTTTTTTTAAAGATTTTATTTTATTTAATCATGAGAGATACAGAGCAGGAGAGAGAGAGGCAGAGACATAGGCAGAGGGAGAAGCAGGCTCCATGCAGGGAGCCCGATATGGGACTCGATCCCGGATCTCCAGGATCACGCCCTGGGCTGCAGGCGGCGCTAAACCACTGCGCCACCCGGGCTGCCCCCTCACTGGTCTATTTTCAATCTCTACAAGATGAGGGTTTTTCTGGAACATCATATATTAGAAACATACAGTAGTATCTTTCAATTAGCAGTATGAATTTAAGATTCCTCCATTCGGGGCAGCAGCGGTTTTGTGCCACCTTCAGCCCAGGGCCTGATCCTGGAGACCCGGGAACAAGTCCCACCTCGGGCTCCCTGCATGGAGCCTGCTTCTTCCTATGCCTATGTCTCTTCCTCTCTCTCTCTCTTTCTCTCTCATGAATGAATTAAAAAAAAAAAAAAAAAAGATTCCTCTATTCATGGCAGAGCACATTCCCTTTTAGTGCTAAATAATATCCTATTATGTGGATTCTATCCATTCACTTATTGAAGGACATCTGGGCTCCTTCCAGTTTTTGGCAATTATGTGTAAGGCTGCTATAAACATTTGCATGGAGATTTCTGTGTGGACATCAGTTTACAAATCATTGGATAAATATCTTGGAGCATAATTGTTGGATCCTATGGTTCTACCTTGCTTAGCATATGAAACTGTCTTCCAAAGACAGTGTATCATATTGTGTTCCTCCAGCAATAAAATAGTTCTTGTTGCTCCATATCCTCTCTAGCAATTGACATTTTTAGCTTTTTGGATTTTAATTGCTCTAATAGGAATGTGGTGATTTTCCCCTGTTATTTTCATCACAGGCTTTTTGTGAGAATCAAGTGAGCAGTTGATACATAGGTTTTTTATTATTGTTATTATATTTTATGTGTTTCAGTGGATTGAGTCCCATCCAACATGTGTGTTTTTCTTTCATGTGATGTTATGCTTCCATTTAGCATGAATCTAAGCAAGGTTATTTATCAAAACCAATCCTTACATCTCTCTACAAGTTATGGTTTCACTGCAGACATAACCCAAATTAAGCACTGGGGATATTTGCTACTCACATAGTACCCAGCTCTCTAAAAACTTACCAATAAATGCTTCCTGAATGATCTAGTTAATTGATACAGTAATATACTTTTAAAATTTAACCTATCTTTTTTCCTCAGTCTTTGATTTACACTAAGTAATTCAGAGTTCTCAAGCTTCTGAAAATTATTCAGGTGAATTATACAAGTGCAGAAAACAACTGACACCATCAAATCTGCCTATAGTCATGTTGATGCAATGAATGTTGCCTTTGCCTTTGTCTAGTTTGTGATGGGTCATTACCTCATCATTACAAATGACTGAGTTTGTTAAATATGCCATCTTGTCTTTGAAGTTTTAATTTACTCATATCTAGTGCAATACATCACAGTACATCTTATTGAAAACAGCATCAATATAACTATCATATTCTTTTTTATCTTCTTATTCCAACATTATTTTTAAAATGCTTTCAGTCAAGCAGAGTTTTAATCAACTCCTCCAGAGCTCTATTGAGAATGGTAGAATTTAGAATTTGTCTACTTACATTAAAGAAATGAGAAAACTATGACAATATAAAGTCTCAAGGTAAAACAGTATAGTGTCCAAGTTTATTGAGCAAATGATTATGAACATTCCTTACACATAATAAAAGATATGGAAACAATAGCTAAATAACACAAATTGCTGCTGTTAGCCATGACAAAACAGTGGTAGGGAAATTCTTGTAGACCTCTCTCAAGGGAAGAAGAGATGAAAACAATCCTCTGATTCACTGTAGCCAAATAAATTTGGAACATTGTGTGTGCTTCTGTAGTTAATGAGAAAGCTAACAGTTTCCTCCTATGTCAAGACAGACACTTAACAGGGAGTAAAGTCTAAATCTAGAGTCTACCAGGACTTTATATCTACAGCAACTCAAACTTTCTCTTCCTTAAAGTCATAGAGATTTGAGTTCCCGATGTTTCAAAGAGCTCATATTAATAGAAAAGAGCACTGTATCATGGGTAGTAGTTAAAGCATTCCATTTCAGGTGATGAGATGAGCTTCATTCTATTAAAAGACTGAATCCAAGAGATAATCTACTCAGAAATAGCATATAAAGGAACTATCAGAAAACAAAAGATAACCAACAAAACATTGATAAGACCACATCACCTGTTATCCATGCAAATAGCATCAACTCACATAAACATTTTAAAAGTGAATAGATCAAAAGCTGAAAATACAGAGGCCATTTTTATTCCAAGGAATGGTATTAACTGGGTTGGAAGACATCAATCTATTATGTTTGAAGTCAGATCAAAAATAATTTTTTATGTTATGCACTTTCCGAATTAACTCTGATACTGCTGATATATTACAGAAATCTTTGAAGAAAGCAACCAGCATTTCTATCTTTAGTTTGGGTGACCTACTTTGGACCCAAGTACATGTATAACAGATGAAAAAGACAATATGTGAAGGCAGTATTATAGTTGAGATTTTGTACACACAAAACCCCAGAAAATCAAATTTATGGTTCCCATGGCAACTGCAACTCTGCCACACTGCACATTATAGTAATCACTGCAGTGAGCTCTGTAGTTATAGTTGCAAGATATTTTGGGTTGTAACTCCTTATTTTCCATTGCTTGCAATGATTTTCAGAAAAATTTTCATTGAGGATTCTAACTTTTAACATTTATCTCTGTTGAATGGTGAATAATGTTGGAAAGTGTGAGAAAAATAGTTTTAAAACTTGTGGAAGAGAAGCCTGAAAAATTAGTTTTTTCAATTTTATCAAATATATATAGTCATAAACTGTAACTGTAGGACATAATAGGATAAGAGGAAGTGATTGGGGGAATTACAAAAGGCCCAATCTTAAACAAATGGAGGGTCTATTTTTCTCCAGGGTGCAAAAAGAAATGTTAAATTTTGGTATAGACATGATATATTTGTAAATGAGGTGAGGAAGCTGTTGGAAGAGCAGAGATAAAATCATCTTGGAAAACATGTAAATTGAGAATAGTAGGAACCAATGTAAAACCAAATCAAATGCCTAAAATGAATCATTTATAACATAGAGGGGGAGGCAGTGAAAGCAAAGACAGAATGGTAAGAAATGTAAGACAAATCAGTACTATGGAACCCAAAAGAAAGGGAAAAGGGAAAGGGAGTTGGGTTTTTTGTTTTGATTTGTTTTTTGAGAGAGAAACAGAGAGAGAACACAAGGGGGGAAAAAAAGAGGGTGGCGAGGGGAGGCAGAGGGAGAGGGAAAGAGAGAATCCCCAAAAGGCTCCACACCCAGTGCAGAGGCTGATGCAGGGCTTGATTTTATGACCCAAGCTGAAATCAAGATTCCCACGTTCAACCAGCTGAACCACTCAGGTGCCCTAAGGAAAAGGGAGTTTTAAGAAGGATGGCATGGTCCACAGATGAAAATGCTACAGAGAGTTCTGTTAAGGTTAGGAGAATCAGGAGTTTGTTCATCAGGATTAACTTTAGAAACTACTAGATAGGTGAGGACAGCCAGATACTAATGGGTAAGAAGATAATGGGGCAAAATCCTAGGGAAATTGAATGCGTGTACACATAACTTTGTGGCAGAAGCTGGGTGACAATGGCTTGCTGTCTGCAAAAAGTACCCCATGCACCAGACTCTTCTTTCTCCCCTGACACCAAAACTGATGACTGAGAGGTTTTCACCCAACATTCACATTCCAGTGAAGGTCTCCAAAGGTGAAAGGAAATAGACATCTGGGGCAGGTCAGAGTAATATGATTTATTTCATAGCTAAAATTCCGCCAGGTGAATGTCTAAGTTCTTCAAATATAGAAAACATGAACTCTGTCTACATATGGGACAGGCTCTGTCAACTCAAGAATGTTTCATCCTCAGGTACATTTTTTGTAGTACTAAAATAATTGTTTATATCTGTAGATCTTTTCTCATCAGAGACCATCAAGAATGGTTGTTCATTACTTTACAATGGTTGTTCATTTTTTTTAAGATTTTATTTATTTATTCACGAGGGACACAGAAAGAGAGGCAGAGACACAGGCAGAAGGAGAAGCAGGCTCCCCTCAGGGAGCCTAATGTAGGACTAAATCCCAGGACCCAGGAATCACAACCTGAACCAAAGGCAGACGCTCAACCAACAAGCCACCCAGATGCCCCAAGTTGTTCATTACTTTAAAATAGTATCTTCTCTATATAGATCTATATATATCTTCTATCTATAATCATTTCATAGTTATTTTTTGTTCTTTATCTGATGTTTCAGGCAACTGAAGTCCTCACCAGAGTGAGAGTAGGGAAGAAGGAGGATACTTAAAATGGGTCAGTGTTGTTTTAGTGGACTGTCGCTCAAAGTGGATCATCTTCTCTCTCTCTGTATATATGTATGTGTGTATTGATGTTTATTAGATTTGACCAAAAGACTATTCATGATTCTAATTTCAGGAGGTCTAAACTGAAGTTTCCTGCCCCAACAATTTGTATGTGCTTCAGCCAAAAGCCAGGGGATGTGACCGGCTTACGCAGACTTTAGCCTCTTAAGTGGTCCAGACTTGATGGAGTGAGTCTCAGTCTCTGAGCACACTACAGCAAGTTGAGGTATTTTGGCGTGAGCAACAGAGGCATGCTTGTCTACTCACCATTATCCTCTGGGTGTACCACTTTCTGTCCACTTATTCCTTCATAGACATCTATATTTATTATTGACACCCCAAAATTCATTTCCTTCAGATGAGTCAGACACATATTACAAAGTATATTTTATTCAAGATCTAGATGTATTATAGAAAGAACTTTTGAGTGCCTAGATAGTCACAAAGATCTAGATTTTCTAAATTCTAATATGACAATCTTTGTCTTTTACCTAAGGAGTTTATCTATAAGTATTTATTATATTTGGTGGATTTCTATTATCTTTAGTTTTGCTTCATTTTCTTGTGTTATGTATCTTTTTTCTTCCCCTATTTTATGGGATTTTGTGCTTTGTTTTTTATTTCATCCCCACTTCCCCTCCATACTCCAATCCACTCACATGCATTTTTTTAGAAAATGTACACTTTCACTTTCTATTATTTTAGTGATTACTATTAAGATTTTTATTATCAAAATCTCATTATACTTATTTAAATTCTAAAGTTAATCAGTATCTTCAATTCTGTTTCAGAAAAATTACTGAATTTTAGAATATATTAAGTCTAGTCAACCCTCTATTTCTTACATTTATTTTTCACCAGTACTTTAGTTCTGTATTTTTTAAAAATCACTTTTAATGAAGTATAATTAACATGCAATTTTAGTGCATAGCTTGAATTTTGACAAATGTACACAAATTTTGACAAAAGCATGGAGCTACTAGCCCCATCAAGATGAAGAGAATCTCCAGAACCCTAGGTCTTTAGGCCCCTTTCCAGTCAGTTCCTACCCACTCCTTGGCCCCAGGCAACTATTGATCTGCTTTCTGTAACTCCAGATTCAGTTTATTTCTTAGAGTTAATATAAATGGAATTGATCATATAGTACATACACATTTTCATGACCTCTCTTATATGCTATAATGTTTTTGAGATTCACCCATGTTTCTACTTATAACAATGGTTTTTTCTTCATATTTGCTAAGCAGAATTCCATAGTATAGATAGACAAAAAATTTGTTTATCCATTCATCCATTGATAGACATTTGACTTGTTTCCAGTTTAAGGCTGTTATGAAAAAAGCTGCTATGAACATTCATATAAAAGTCACTGAGTAGACATATGTTTCCATTTCTTTTCACTAAAAACCCAGAACCAGGTTTTGGATCATATTGTCAGTCTATGGTTAACTCAAAAGAAATGGCCACACTGATTTCCTAAATAACTGTGCCGTTTTATATTCCCCCACCAACATATGAGAGTTCTAGTTTCTCCACACCTATGTCAACACTTGAGATTTTCAGCCTTTTAAATTTTGACGATTCTACTGAATGTTATCACATTGTGCTTTATATTGAATTTCCTTAATGATTAATGTTGTTCAGTATATATTTATGTGTCCATTTGGTATTCCTGTATCTTTGAATGTTTAAAACTTTTGCCTATTTTTTATGGCATTATTTGTCTTTTTATTAGGGAGCTGTAAATGCTTTTTATACATCTTTGGTCTAAGGCCTTTTTGAGGCATGTATTGCAAATATTTTCTCCCACCATGACTTGTCTTTCATTTTTTAAACATAGTCTTTTGAAGGGTAAACATTGTAATTTTAATAAGGCTTATTTTGTTATTTTTTCTTTTAAGACTCCTGATTTTTATATCTTACCTATGCAATTTTCCATACCCCAAAGTTACAAATATTTGTTCTATTATTTCTACTATTGTAGTTTAACTTTCATGTTTAAGGTATGACCCTTTTTGAGTTAATTTTGGCATATGATCTGAGGTAAGGGTAAAGGTTTAATTATTTTCTGTTTAATTATTTCATGTAAGTATCTGTAAGGACCATTTGCGGGCAAGATGATTCTCTACCCTTTGTTGGAAATCAACTAAATATGCAAGGGTAGATCTACTTCTGGACTCTCTATTCTGATTCAGTGATCTAGTATTTATTCTTATACCAATATCACAGTTCCTTAATTCTTGTATTTCATAATATGATTTGAAATCCAGGATATTCCTTCAAATTCATTCTTATTTTTTCAAAATGGTTTTGGTGATTCATGATCATTTTTATTTTCATATAAATATTAGAATCAGTTTAATAATTCCTAAGAAAGAATCCTCAGGGATTTGGGCTGAATTGCATTGAATGTATAAATCAGTTTAGGAAGAATAGATATCTTAACAATGTAAATTTTCCTAGTCCGTGAACTTTGTATATTTTTCTGTTTGGATCTTTAATATTTTTCTCAGCAATGTTCTATAATTCTCACTGCATAAGTTCTATGTATACATGTTAATTGTATCTCTCATTACTTTATAATTTTATTCTATTGTCTGTTCTTTTAATTTTTAGTTATTTATTGCTAATGTACAGAACATAATTGATATTTTGCATGTTGTTGTTGTAGCCTATCTTGTTTATTTTTAAAATATAAATAAGTTATTATTATTATTATTTTATACATTCAATGATTGTTCAGATTTATTCTCATGTTTGTCAGTTACTTTGATCTCCTCTATATAAGAGAATTTTATTCTGGGATTTTTACTCTTCTTGCTAAAGCACCGTTTTTGATAATGTTTGCTGTTATAAACTCAATTTTGGTTTCATTAAAACCATATTTATTTAACCAGTTTCTAATGAACCTTTAATTGGATATAAAATTCAAGAATTTGTTCCTTTTTTGAAAAGCTTTCTAGTAAAGTGTATCCTAAATTAAAAAGTAAAAAATATATATGTACAACTGAAGGATAGTAATAAAATGAATACATAAAATTGTTAAAATTGTTATTGAAATAGAAGAAAAAGAATATTGCTAGTACCATAGGATTTCCAGGTTTGTACCATTGTACTTGTCATCTTCCATCAGGCTAGTTCAAGTTCATTGAAATGATTTTAGGATTGTAAGTTATGCAAAAAATCAACTCCTACTTCTCAGGCACTTTTTAAGCCTCTGTTTCCATTACATTTGCTAATATTCTATTGACAAAAGCAAGATACATCCTCATCCAGATTAAAAAGGTGGAGACACAGACTCATGAAGTCTAAATATAAGGACTCATGGAGTGTGTGTGTGTATATATATATATATACACTATATATATAAAAGCAAAGATATATGGGGCACCTGGGTGGCTCAGTCCAATAATGCCTGCCTTTGGCTGAGGCCAGGATCCCAGGGTCCTGGAATGGGGCCCTGCATTGGGCTCCCTGCTCAGTGGGGAGCCTGCTTCTCCCTGCACCTCTCCTTGCTTGTGCTCTCTCACTTGCTCTCAAATAAATAAATAAATAAATAAATAAATAAATAAATCTTTTTTAAAAAATAAAAGCAGAGATATACACATATTTCTTCATGGAAGTAGGATAATTTTTGTTAATTTTTGCCAGTGAGCATATATTTTCATTCCTAAATATGAATATATATGTAAGTTATATATACATACATATGTAACTGTAAGTTTAAAACATACCAAATCTATATGTATGTATTTATATATAGTATATTTTAAACTTCTTTTATATAAAATCATGTTATATATAAGATTCTATGATAAGCATCTTTCATTTACATTATATTTTTAATATTTACCATGCTAAACTTAGCTGTACTTTCTCTTTATCTTTATATGATATTCAATTTTATGAATACACTTCAATTTATTTATTTATGGATAGTTGAGTTGTTTCCAGTTGATTGTATTCTCACTGTAAGGTGTTTTTAGAACACAGAAGTTTAAAAAAATATTTTTAATTGTAAAAAGCTTGAATTTGCCAATCTTTTGTTTATTGTTTGGGTCATTTTTTATTTAAGAAATCTTTCCTTAGGGGTAGCCCGAGTGGCTCAGCAGTTTAGCGCCACCTGCAGCCCAGGGCCCGATCCTGGAGACCTAGGATCAAGTCCCATGTCAGGCTCCCTGAAGGGAGCCTGCTTCTCCCTCTGCCTGTGTCCCTGCCTCTCTCTCTGTGTCTCTCATAAATAAATAAATAAAATCTTTAAAAAAAAAAAAGAAAAAAATTCTTCCCTACACTAAATTCACAAAAACATTCCCTTATATTGTCTAACTGTATACATCATAATATAATTTTAGTTTTATATGTGTAATCAGTATCACAATTATTGAGTAGCCCATTGCTTCTCTAGTGATCTGCAATGTGATCTCTGCACAATTCAAATTTCTATTATGCATGTACATATCTACCTTATTAATCTGCTAAGAAACATTTGGCATGTTAATCCTCTGTAGTATAACTATGCACTTACAGCAATAATTTCAACTCATTAATTTTTATTTATTTCTACTATCTTTGCCTTTATCCTTTTTGTTTTTTTTTCTATTGTATTAGTTCCTTAATTTTACACCTTTTCTTTTTTTTTTTTTTTTAAATTTTACACCTTTTCTAATGCAAAGCATTCAGTGTATAATTTTTTTTCTAAAGGCTATTTTCCACATCTCCCAAGTTATTTGTGTATAAATCTCATAACTGTTTTATAAATCTTTTCAAAATTTTATTATGATTTCTCTTATTATCTTAAATTTTTGCATACATGGAGGCTTACCAGTCATTTATGTTATTGTGTTCTAATTTTATTAAGTTATATTCTAAGGATGGATTTTTAGATGATAATACTTTAACATTTGTTAATACTAATTTTATAAATGTTTCCCATTGGTTTGAGAATAGTATTATGCTTACATCTACATAATATGGTTGAATTTATTAATCTTTTTGAATATAGGTAAAGAAATAGGTACAAGTATTCACTATTCTGTTTAAGCCCATGAGATAAGTCTATGAGATAAAGCTTCATAATTTGTAAGTCCATGAGATAAAGTTTCATAAGTTGCTTTCAGAATCTTTTATATTCTTACTGAAATTTTGGTTTGATTTTTCAATTACTGAGACATGCATATCAAAATCTCCCCAAACACTGTAACTTTTTCCATCTTGTAAATCTGTTTTTGTTTTATATATTTTGAATCTCTGCCACCTAAGTTTGGAATTTTCATATCTCCCCAAGCAGTGGAAACTTTCATCATTGTGTGATGACCTGTTTTTAAAAAATCATTATTAATATTATTAATGCATTTGCCTTAAATCTTTTTTTTCAGATATTAATATAGTTGCTCCAGTTCCTTTGATAAGTATTTGCAAGTTATGCCTCTTCTGTTTTCATTTTAAAAATTTATCTCTTATAAACAATAAATTTGTAAAATCCATCATGCTAACTCTTATCTTTGACATAGAATGTTGTCTGTTTACATTTTTAGTTATTACTGATATATTTGAAATTATTTCTTTCATCTTATTGTGTTTTTGCTATTTTTCCTGTAAAGTTTCTAAATTTCCTTTCTTTTCTTCTTTTCAATTGAGATATTTATTTCTTTATTTTTCTCATTCAATTATTTTTTCTTATACTTGCTTGGAAACTATTATTGTCTGTACATTCTTTCAGTGATTACACTAGAAAGTTTACCAGGCATGTTTATTAAAGTCCAGTGTTTTTGCCTTACTAAAGAATAATGCAATGATCTTAGAACTTGATTCTAGTCATCCACAACTTATTTGCAATTTCTCAGTATTTTGGCGGTAACCTCTTATTTTGTCACATTTTAGACATAATCATTATTGTTTTATAATGTCAATATCTGTTATTCACCCCAACAGAGCTGTTAGTAGCTGGCTTTGCAGGCACATTCCCTGCTTGGAATCTCTTTGCGACTTATTCATT
Source organism: Canis lupus baileyi (assembly GCF_048164855.1). NCBI lineage: Eukaryota > Metazoa > Chordata > Mammalia > Carnivora > Canidae > Canis > Canis lupus. Next base: position 38,948,716 of record NC_132848.1, read on the forward strand.
TTGTAATCTTAGACAAATTAAACTTGCTTAATAATAGAATGTAGCTCATAGTGCAGGAGTGAGGATTAAATGAGCTAAATCATGTAAAGTGCTTAGAAAATTGCCTGGCACATAGTAATTGCACAATGAGCATTTATCATTCTTTTTTGGTATCTACATTGCTTCTCTTAAGTCCGATCTTTCATCTAGAGTTGTACACTGCTCTGAAATACGTCCTTTACAACTTCCTTTGGAGAATGTCTTTGGTTATCTCTGTTTTTATTAGTCCAAAAATGTCTCATTTCACCATTCTTAAAAGAAGGGCTTACTGTGAATAGAATTCTAGGTTGACAGCTATTTTTTCTCAGTATAATTGAAGGTAATGCTCTTTCATCCTCTGTCTTCCAACAGATGGCAAAGAGCACAGTAAGCCTTTCCTCTGTAAGTGACCTATCTTCTCTCTCTGGCTGCTTTTACTCTCTCTCTATGTCTTTTCATGTTTCAAATTTAGGTGTGGATTTCTTTCTATCTGAGGTCATTAGACTTTCTGGGTCAGATTAGAGGGTTTTTTTTTTTCTCCCTACTTGTATATTTTCAAATACTTCTCCCTTTTTTTTCAATTTCTTTTATCTAGAATTCCAATTCGATGTATATCAAATCTTCCACTTTTCTCTCATATATTCTCTCTTTACCTCTCTAAGCTGCATTATGGGCAAGTTCTTCATATCCAACTTTCCGTTTATCCTTCTCTTTTCATCTATATCCAATTTTATGCATAGTCATCCACCAAAGCTTTCATACTTATGGAAATGTGTCACTTCTAGAAGTTGTATTTGAATTTTTTCCCATTAGATTAGGTCATTTTTATAACAAATTGTGCCTTGCTCATATGTCTTATTTCATCTTCGATGGCTTCAAACATTTGATTATATTTCTTTTTTTTAGTACCACATAGTTCCAATGGCTGAATCAGTTGGGCAAAGTGAAGACCCTTGTGTATGGTGCAAACCAGTGATCGGTTTCATTCTTTTGCATGGAGCTGTCCAGTTCTCCCAACACCATTTGTTGAAGAGGCTGTCTTTTTCTCATTGCATATTATTTCCTACTTTGTCAAAGATTAATTGACCATAAAGACATGGATAGAGCTAGAGAGTATCTATATGAAATAAGCAAGTCAGTGAAAAATACCATATGATTTTACTCATATGTGGAATTTAAGAAACAAAACAAATGAAAAGAGGGAAAAAAGAGAGAGAGACAAATCAAGAAAGCGATTCTTGGGCAGCCCAGGTGGCTCAATAGTTTAGCGCTGCCTTCAGCCCAGGGCCTGATCCTGGAGACCTGGGATCGAGTCCCACATCAGGCTCCCTGCATGGAACCTGCTTCTCCCTCTGCCTGTGTCTCTGCCTTTGTCTTTCTCTCTCTCTCTCTCTCTCTCTCTCTGTCTCTCAGGAATAAATAAATAAGTCTTTAAAAAAAAAGGAAAGAGATTCTTAACTATAGAGAAAAATTGATGGTTACAAGAAGAGAGATGGTGAAATAGGTGACGGTTATTAAGGGTACACTTATCATGATGAGCACTGAATAATGTATACAATTGTTGAACCACTATACTGTACATCTGAACCTAATATAACACTATATGCTAACTATACTGGAATTTGAAAAATTATAAGAAGAAAAGAAAAGAAAAAAAAAGAAAAAAAAAAAACAAAGTGAAGATCTAACTCCACTGCTGTTGTTTCTTCCATCATTCATGGTGATTTGCTCCCTTGTGTGTGCATGAGTATGTATACATGTGTGACTGTGTGTGTGTGTATGTGTGTGTGTATGTTTGGTATTAGATTAAGAATTCATCATATTCTGGTCTCTCTCCAAAATCACCTTTTGAGTTGAGGATGCAAATCTACTGAGTTTTTGTACCCTTCCAGTACAAGAACATGCTCTGATCAGAAGGTATGTAAATTCAAATTTTAAAACCACATTTAAAAGCCTGCAGTTATATGTAAATTTAGGTAGATTTTCCCTCCAGAACCAAACCCAGATGGATTAATGCTGTTAGAATCTCTCCACATTGGCAAGAAGATTTCTTCCTAGCCTACTCTTGCACTGGAAGTGTAGCTTGTTAGCGTTCCTGGCTCCTTATACAGGTTTCCATTTTAAATCCCCATTTTGCTGCATCTGAAAGTCCAATCTCCCCTGCCTACATGGCTGTTAAAGCCCAGTCATCTAGGTTGCTAAAATCTTCACACATCTGAGAGTAGCAGAAGTTCCAGTGTCATTTTGTGGCTCCTTGTAACAGAAAATTTTCTCAAACTTGCTTTTTTCACATTATCTCCCTAAAAGTAAGTGGAGTAATGCCTCCAGAATACTAAGCTCAAGTATTAAATAACCCAACATATTAATATCTAAGTGAAAATAACTAGTATTTATCCAACCTTTCTAAATGCTTTTGGATTGTAGACTAGGAGTTTAATAACCTGAAGCTAAAAGAGTCTCTAATGTTAACATTTCTTTGAAGGGAAACAGATTTCTGGAACCCACACACTTACCAGCTAACCCTTGTTGTACAAGTAATGTTTTAATGAAGCCATCCCATTTCTTTCTTAGACTGACTATGATGGAGACCATGACAACTCTTTCAAATGTGAGTTTCTTCATTCATTTGTTCAATCAGTCAACATTTATCAAGTGCCTGCTATGGGCCAGGCATTGTGCTGGAGTGGCAGGAGAATAATCATGAGACAAGCAGAACTGGCCCCTCCTCTTATGAGAAAAATGACCTATAGGGAAAACAAAGAGTCCAATAATCACACAAATATGATTTAAAAGATGTAAAACACAGCCAAGGGAACACTTTGAAGTAGGCATACCTGTGGGAGGAGAGTCCATGATGACAGAGCTGAGTCAGTGGAGAAGCAGAACAGGTCCTGCCTAAAGAAATGACACCACTGGCTGAGAGGGATGCATGTTTGAAGCTGGTGAGTGTGAAAGGAGGCTGGGATGGCTGGTGGGAAAAAAAAAGAAACAGTGCTGCCAGACAAGGCTGCAAAGACAGGCAGGGTCACATGATAAGAGGGGAAGGTGTTTCTCTATTCTCAGTCTCTATTCATCAGGACACAAGCACAAAGTTCTATGCTGGAGAGGAAAGATAAGGAAAAAGAATCACGTGGTGAACACCAAGAATGTCTTTCCAGTGAAAATAATTTAGGTGTCTTACTCATGTCTTAACTATGACTAAACCATGATACCTTCTGTCCTATTTTTTTTTATATATTAAAAGCTGTTGTAAAACTAAAATCTTAAAGGAATTACATTAGCCAGTCAAAATCATTTTATATTTTTTCACATCAAAATTCTGCAAAAGCAGCCAACCTCAGCTTTGCAAAGAAGAACCACTTGGAACTCCTTTCACTGCTCAAGTAATGTGCAGGCAGAGGCTGTCTCAGTCAGTGTTGTCTCCTATCCAAATGGCAACCAAAATAGTTAACCAATTAGTCTGTTGGGAAAAAAAAATCCTAACTAACAGTTAAAGATAATAAAAGCACCAGTTCTACAATAATTGTGCATTTATTTATTCATTTAGTTAGTAAAAACTTATTAAACATTTACTATATGACAAGCCCTCTTCTCCAGCTTATAAAAGGAAACTAATTAATTTTTAATAGATTTATTTTTATTAGCAAATGTATCAAGGTGCTACATGAGCTGTCATCCATCCAATAACAGCTTGTACCAAATCTCCTTTATCCCACTTTTAGAGAAACAGTAAACTAAAGGAAAGCATGAAGACACAGCCAAAGAAGTTTAGAAATGTGTAGATAATTGCTTTTTTCCCTTTTTTTTCTTTTTCTTTTTCTTTCTTTCTTTCTTTCTTTCTTTCTTTCTTTCTTTCTTTCTTTTCTTTCTTTCTTTCTTTCTTTTTCTTTCTTTCTTTCCTTTTCTTTCTTCTTTCTTTCTTTTACTTTTTTGAATTGCAGTACTCTGAGAGAAACTAGGACATTATTTCTGGGGCACAGAAGTAATTAGTGACTAATCAAGAACACTTAAGAGTTGGGTTGTCTGGCTCAGTTGGTTAAGCATCCAACTCTTGATTTCAGCTCAGGTCACAATCTCAGGATTGTGAAATCAAGCTCCACGTCAGACTCTGAGCTGGGTATGAAGCCTGCTTGAGATTCCCCCTCTCTCCCTCTCCCTCTGCCTCTCCAACTACCCCTTCCCCACAAAAAAGAAAAAGAACACCCAAGGCAGCCTGGCCAGCTTAGCAGTGGGGCATGCGACTCTTAATCTTGGGGGTGTGGGTTCAAGCTTCATGTTGGGTGTAGAGATTACTTAAAAATAAAATCTTAGGCACGGGGCAAGATGGCAGAAGAGTAGGGTCCCCAAGTCACCTGTCCCAACTTACCTAGATAACGTTCAAATCATCCTGAAAACCTATGAATTCGGCCTGAGATTTAAAGAGAGAACAGCTGGAATGCTACAGTAGAAGAGCTAGGGCTTCTATCAAGATAGGAAGAGGGAAAAAAATAAAGAAATAAAAAAGCATCCAAGGGGGAGGGGTCCCCACGAGGAGCCGGGCTCAGGCCAGGCGACGAGTGCCCTCAGGACAGGAAAGCCCAGCCCCATAGAAGCGGGAGCTTTACTAAACTTCCTGGATAGAAAGGTGCTTGCAGGAACTTGGGCAGGATCACAGGAGGGGCAGTGATGCCCCCAGGCTCCCAGGGGCACTAACAGAGGAGGGGCGTCCTGGGGAGAGCCGGCCACACACCGCGGGCCCAGCTCTGAAAAGGGCTGCAGTGCCCACCCGGTGGGGCCCAGGGAGCAGCTCAGGCAGCGGCTAAGGAGGCAGCTCCCTGCGGAAGAGGCTGAGCAGCCGCAAGAGTGCTCACTGTGGCCAGTGAGCAGGCCTCACAGACCAGGGCACTGAGGGACACAGTTCAAGAGCCGGTGCCCCCCGCTGGGACAGGTGGAGGCCGGGAGATCACAGGACCGCAAGGACGCTCCTGCCACCTGGCGACCCTGAGCTGTGAAGATCGGCGCCCCCCACCCCCGGAGCATCCAGGCCCCTGTGGACTAGAAGTGCGGTAGTTACTGCGGGAGCTGATTCCAGGGCTAGAGAGCTGGCCACCACCAGTGTGGTTGTTCCTCCTTGTGTCACCTTGTGCCTGGGACTGAGCAGGGCTGCCAGGAAACGGGCCTCACAGGGTAAACAGCTCCCACTGAGCCCAGCACCTGGCAGGGGGCAGGGCAGCTCCCCCAGGTGCCCACACCTGAGAATCAGCACAGCAGGCCCCTCGCCCAGAAGACTAGCTGGAAGGACAGGGGAAGAGAAAGTTCTTTACCAAGCAGTGCTGGAAAGTTCCAGGGGAAGTCTAGTGACTTACAGTATATAGAATCAGAGGATACCCCTCCTTGTTTTTTGTTTGTCCCCCCCTCTTTTCTCTCTTTTTCCTTCCTTTTTCCAGTACTTGTTTTTAGCCACTCTGCACTGAGCAAAATGACTAGGAGGAAGAACTCAACACAAAAGAAAGAATCAGAAACAGTACTCTCTGCCACTGAGTTACAGAATTTGGTATACAATCAATGTCAGAAAGTAATTCAGAAGCACAATTATAAAGCTGGTGGCTCTAGAAAAAAGCATAAAGGATACAGGAGACTTCATGACTGCAGAATTTAGATCTAATCAGGCCAAGATTAAAAATCAATGAAATGAGCTGCAATCCAAACTGGAGGTCCTAACAACGAGGGTTAATGAGGTAGAAGAAAGATTGAGTGACATAGAAGACAAGTTGATGGCAAGGAAGGAAGCTAAGGAAAAGAGAAAAAACAATTAGAAGATCGTGAGGAAAGGTTAAGGGAAATAAATGAGAGCCTCAGAAGCAAAAATCTACATTTAATTGGGGTTCCAGAGGGCACCGAAAGGGACAGAGGACCAGAAAGTGTATTTGAAAAAATCATAGCTGAGAACTTCCTTAACTTGGAAAGGGAAACAGGCATTCAGATGCAGGAGATAGAGAGATCCCCCCTAAAATTAATAAAAACCATTCAACACCCCAACATTTAATAGTGAAACTTGCAAATTCCAAAGATAAGAGAAAAGCAAAGCAGCAAGAAACAAGCTATCTCTAACCTTTATGGGGAGAAGTATTAGGTTAACAGCAGACCTCTCCACAGATTCCTGGCAGACCAGAAATGGCTGGCAGGATATATTCAGGGTCCTAAATGAGAAGAACCTGCAGCCAAGAATACTTTATCCAGCAAGGCTCTCATTCAGAATAGAAGGAGAGATAAAGAGCTTCCAAGATAGGCAGAAACTGAAAGACTATGTGACCACCAAACCAGCTCTGCAAGAAATATTAAGGGGGACTCTGTAAAAGAAAGGGGAAGTCCAAGGAAACAATCCACAAAAACAGGGACTGAATAGGTATTATGATGACACTAAATTCATATCTTTCAATAGTAACTCTGAATGTGAATGGGCTTAATGACCCCATCAAAAGATGCAGGGTTTTAGACTGGATAAGAAAGCAAGCATCTATTTACTATCTACAAGAGACTCATTTTAGACCTAAGGACACTTCCAGCCTGAAACTAAAAGGTTGGAGAACCATTTACCATTAAATGGTCCTCAAAAGATTGGAGAACCATTTACCATTAAATGGTCCTCAAAAGAATACAGGGGTAGCCATCCTCATATCAGGTAAATTAAAGTTTATACCAAAACTGTACTAAGAGATGAAAAGGGACACTATATCATACTTAAAGGGTCTACCCACCAAGAGGACCTAACATTCATAAATATTTATGCCCCGAATGCGGGAGCTGCCAAGTGTATCAATCAATTAATAACCAAAGTTAAGACATGCTTAGATAATAATACACTTATACTTGGAGACTTGAACACGGCGCTTTCTGCAAATGACAGATATTCTAAGCACAACATCTCCAAAGAGCCTTAAATGATACACTGGACCAGATGGATTTCACAGATATTTACAGAACTTTACATCCAAATGCAACTGAATACACATTCTTCTCAAGTGCTCATGGAACTTTCTCCAGAATAGACCACATAATGTGTCACAAATCAGCTCTCAACTGATAACAGAAGATTGGGATTGTACTCTGCATATTTTCAGACCATAATGCTTTGAAACTAGAACTAAACCACGAGAAGTTTGGAAGGATTTCAAACACATGGAAGTTAAAGACCATCCTGCTAAAAAATGAAAGGGTCAACCAGGAAATTAGAGAAAAACTAAAAAGATTCATGGAAACTAATGAGAATGAAGATACAACCATTAAAAATCTTTGGGATACAGCAAAAGCAGTCCTGAGGGGGAAATACATCACAATACAAGAATCCATCCAAAAACTGGAAAGACTCAAATACAAAAGCTAACTTTGCACCTAAAGGAGCTGGAGAAGGAATAGCAATTAAAACCTTCACCCAGCAGAAGAAGAGAGTTAATAAAGATTTAAGCAGAACTCAATGAAATAGAAATCAGAAGAACTGTAAAACAGATCAACAAAACCAGGACTTGGTTCTTTGAAAGAATTAATAAGATAGATAAACCATTAGCCAGTCTTATTAAAAAGAAGAGAGAAGAGACTCAAACTAATAAAATCATGGATGAGAAAGGAGAGATCACCACCAATACCAAGGACATACAAACGATTTTAAAAACTTATTATGAGCAACTATATGCCAATAAATTAGGCAATCTAGAAGAAATGGACGCATTTCTGGACAACCACAAACTACCAAAATTGGAACAGGAATAAATAGAAAACCTGGACAGGCCTAAAACCAAGGAGGAAATTGAAGCAGTCATCAAAAACCTCCCAAAACATAAAACTAATATTTGACAAATCAGGAAAGACTACCCACTGTAAAAAATACTGTATCTTCAATAAATGGTGCGGGGAAAATTGGACATCCACATGCAGAAGAATGAAACTAGACTATTCTCCTATACCATACACAAAGATAAACTCAAAATGGATGAAAGATCTAAATGTGAACAAGATTCCATCAAAATCCTAGAGAAGAACACAGGCAACACCCTTTTGGAACTTGGCCACAGCAACTCTTGCAGGATACATCCATGAAGGCAAGAGAAACAAAAGCAAAAATGAATTATTGGGACTTAATCAAGATAAAAGGCTTCTGCAAAGCAAAAGAAAGAGTCACCAAAACTAAAAGACAACCTACATAATGGGAGAATATATTTGCAATGATGTATCAGAGAAAGGGCTAGTTTCCAAGATCTATAAAGAACTTCTTAAACTCAACAGCAAAGAAACGAACAATCCAATCATGAAATGGGCAAAAGACATGAAGAGAAATCTCACAGAGGCAGACATAGACATGGCCAACAAGCAAATGAGAAAATGCTCTGCATCACTTGCCATCAGGGAAATACAAATCAAAACCACAATGAGATACCACCTCACACCAGTGAGAATGGGGAAAATTAACAAGACAGGAAACAACACATGTGGGAGAGGATGTGGAGAAAGAGGAACCCTTTTGCACTGTTGGTGGGAATGTGAACTGGTGCAGCCACTCTGGAAAACTGTGTGGAGGTTCCTCAAAGAGTTAAAAATAGATCTACCCTACGACCCAGCAATTGCATTGCTGGGGATTTACCCCAAAGATACAGATGCAGTGAAGCACCGGGACAGTTGCACCCCAATGTTCATAGCAGCAATGTCCACAATAGCCAAACTGTGGAAGGAGCCTCGCTGCCATCGAAAGATGAATGGATAAAGAAGATGTGGTCTATGTATACAATGGAATATTATTTAGCCATTAGAAATGACAAATACCCACCATTTGCTTCGACGTGGATGAAACTGGAGGGTATTATGCTGAGTGAAATAAATCAATCGGAGAAGGACAAACATTATATGGTCTCATTCATTTGGGGAATATAAAAATTAATGAAAGGGAGTAAAGGGAAAGGAGTGAAAATATCAGCGAGGGTGACAAAACATGAGAGACACCTAACTCTGGGAAATTCACAAAGGGTAGTGGAAAGGGAGGTGGGGGGGTGACTGGGTGATGGGTACTGAGGGGGGCACTTGGTGGGATGAGCACTGGATGTTATGCTATATGTTGGCAAATTGAACTCCAATTTAAAATTTTTTAAAAATATCTTGTTTAAAAAGCACAAAAAATAATTAGATCAATCTGAGTTCTGCCTTATCTCACTTTTAGAAATGTCTTCAAAAGAGTCTGCACCTGTGGGGAAAAAATTGTACAAGGGATGGAATAGAGTAATGCAGCCTTTTATAGCATCAATAAATGGGCTCAATTCTTAGTCTACAAATTAGTCTAAAGTTGCTCCAGATGGACCCTACCTCACCTTATTTTTGTACAAGAAGTGAGTTGAAATTAATATATGGGCTGACAGCTCAGCTTGCAAGTCAAAAAGAAGAGATCTCAGGAACAAATACTATTTTTTAACAAAGCAGAGATATTATTACATACTATGATACTGATTTCCTTTTTCTATTTTATTTCCTTGTCCTAGCGAAGCCAAATTAGAGATGTGGTGCTACTACAACAGTGTATTTGGATTTACCTCCATGTTTTTCTAACTTTAAGTAGGCTAAATTTCAACATCTTTAATTCTGGCTGTTAATTGGGGCAGAATAGGCTTAGCTTTTATGAGGATAAGTCATTTCTGTCTAGGAAAATCTTACCGTGTCTTATAGTTAAATCTATCCAGGTTTTCAAATCCTTCAGCAATGAAAAGAAATCATAAATGCATCTTTTCTGATTGCCCTAAGGAAATGAAGACTCTTCCATTCTCTGGAAACATTAAAAACAGAGAATGTTCTCATCTGCAGGGGATGATTTATGTGGAGCCATTTTTGAAGGGAGGGAGAGGGCTTGGATGACTCCTCTGAATCCTCTCCAGCAGTAACCTTCCTTGGTAAGTCCAATGAGAAACTTTTTTCCCTCTGTGCTACTTTGTGTGAAAGGCAATAAGCTATGACACCTATGGCGATTCCAGAAATGGAATTGCTGCCCACTGAGTGTTGTTTTCTGTCTCTTTAGGAGGGTAGGCTCTTGCCTTAGTAGGACTTTGCAGTAATGCAGATAACTGCAAAGAGGCAAATGCTTACCAACATTTTCTCCTATCACAAAGCCCTGGCCCTTGGCAAGATTATTTTCCTCCCACAGTGATGAAATAGAGTATTAAATATATATCTCAAAATGAAAAACATGATAACAACCCCCTCTTATCTGGTGGTTATTGAAACTTTTCATTCTGGGTCCATTAGTGATCTTTTTGTTTTTAATTAATGGCAGATAAAATTAAGGATGGGCCAAACTATGGCAGAAAATGTCTCTTCCTATGAAAAATGGGAGATCTAAAACTAATGGCAAACAGAAAACACTTTCCATATCACAGATAACACCACTTTTTAATTTATATCTCCATTAGCTAAAAGAACTGCATATATAGTCATTCATGGATGCTGTCAGTCACTGGACAGAAATGCTATCAAAAGAAAGACAAAGGATAAAGATTAGGGAAAATGGAAACACTTTTTACTTTACAGTCTATATTTGACTATGAATGTCTAATATAACATTTGCCACAGCAGGAAAAGAGCTCTAGGAAGCATACTCCTCAATTTGGGGTACTGGTGAAGTTGCATGCAAGGTAGTAGTGAACAGGTCAGGCAGCTGGTGTGAATATGTGCATATGAGAATGAGAAAGATGAGAAAATTGACTTAAGATTAGTTTTAGACCTTTGAAAAAATAAACTAGGCTTTGGAGTGGTTATTTTGGGTTTGGGATGTTGTTTTGTTTTGTTTTTGTTTTTATCATTTAAAAGCCCAGTAGAAAGCCCAAGGCCCTTTACTCTTACTGCTGAGAAAGAAACAAGCTTACAGTAGCAAAACAGGCTGGCAAAAAGCCAGTACTTTACCAAAGGTGAAGTAGTTGAACCAATTCCAGAAGTATTGATTGGAGTCATTTTGGAGTGTCCACTTACTGAGGTATGTAAAATCACAAGAGGAGCAGATTTGAGTGAGAGTTGTGGGTGGGTTAAATAGTCAAAAGTCTGATTTTTGGACAGGTTATTTTATTTTTTATTTATTTATGTTTTAAAGATTTTATGTATTTATTCATGAGAGACACACAGAGAGAGGCAGAGACACAGGCAGAGGGAGAAGCAGGCTCCATGCAGGGAACTTGATGTGGGACTTGATCCTGGGACTCCAGGATCAGGCTCTGGGCCGAAGGCAGGTGCTAAAATGCTGAGCCACCCAGGGATCCCCCTGGACAGGTTGTTTTAGAGGCATATTAGCTATACAGGCAGAGAGGGCATTGTTGGAGGTAGGAGCTCAGGGTGGAGTCCTAGGGTATAAATATGAATTTGGGACTTGCTGGTATATAAAACACATCTATAGATATGATGCTAAATGAAATCATCTTAGGAGAGAGAATCGTTAAAAAATAGGGGAGGCCTGGGGACATTTACCACCAAGCAGGTTGGGATATGAGAATGAACTAGAGAAGAACATCTGGAAACATCACTTAAGGGAAGGAAAAAAGCATAAGATGGTGTTTACCCATGAGAAGAGCATATTTCCAAAGGAAAAGAGTGATCAGCCATTCACGTGCCACTGAAGACAACTCAAGTATGTCCTGAAAAATAGCCATTGTCTTTGGAAAGGTGGAGATAGCTGATGGTCTTGGTGAAGGTTGTTTTTATTGGCATGTTGGGGGCAGTGCCTGACAGAACTGGGCTCAAGAGACAATGTCAGAAAATGTGGAGACAGTGAGCATACATGAATGTTTTGAGGGGCAGCAGCATGAATAGGCATCCCAATGGAGACACCATTTAGACATCCAGAAAAACTACTCTTACAGAAAATTGGGCAATTGGAAACAGATACCATCCATGAGGAAACAGGTGGAGAATTCTTTGAAACAATTATTCAGTATTATTGCATCTGAGAAATGAAGCCTGTGCAAAACAAACCCAAATAAGATCAAGTATGGGTCCCAGAAATCAAGATGAAATATCCATATAGGGATGGAAATTCAAGTGAATTGGTAGAAAATATGAGGCCAGATTTTTACTTCCAGTTTCTTTGGTGGTAAGAAAACAAGACTCAAAAAGACAAAGTTTTGGGGTTTATAGTCTCTCTAAAGGGATATGCCTATCCTATGCTATACCAAGCAAATGTTTATCAATGAGGGGGAAGGACAAGGTTCTGCCAACAAAATTCCCTAGGGTGCCTGCTATAAATATGAATTTCAATTCATTCATCTCTTTGGATTCTGAGGCACTTCCTGAAAGGATTAATACCTGAACCTTTTGCCAGGTAAATCTTATGAGGGTTAGGTTTGCTTTGATTTGAACTTTTTCTAGCTCATAATGATTCCCTGGGAAGAGATTAATCTAGAAAAAGAAAAGCTGGAAAGATGAATCACCTACATCATAATTTTGCTGACTGCTAGTAGGACCCTCCATGGCTTCCACCTGCATCAAGGTTTGGATGCATAGGAAAAGCCTCAAGAAGCAGACAGCTGCCAGGGAAGCTGAATCAAAGCACTATGGGGATTGCAGTGAAAATGTACATGAGAAAGAAATGTTTGTTGTATCATGAAATTTACAAATTTCCAGCTGAATTTTCTCATGCTTTGACATGAATCTCCCAGAAAAATAATTAAGTTAGCAGAGCACTGCCTTAGATGACTAGAGAATCTTCACAAATTTCACAAATAAGAAATGAAAGAATAATATTGTTCATCATTTTTTGTTTTGCTTTTCAAATTGTGATGGGATTTATTGCTTTTTGTTTGTTTGTTTGTTTGTTTGTTTTAGTCTCAGAAAGAAACCTTGAACCAGAGAGAGAGCATGCAGCAGATATAACACCTTTCAGAGAAAATCAAATGTCCCATACCTTATAATAAACAAATATATTGGGCAGCCCTGGTGGCGCAGCTGTTTAGCGCCTCCTGCAGCCAAGGGCGTGATCCTGGAGACCCTGGATCGAGTCCCCGTCTGGCTCTCTGCGTGGAGCCTGCTTCTCCCTCTCCCTGTGTCTCTGCCTCTCTCTCTCTCTGCATCTCTATAAATAAATAAATATAATCTAAAAAAATAAACAAATATAGTTTGCCTCTAAAGGAAAAAAAATTGTTTATGTCATTCTATGGAGCTTTTCAATCCATAGATAATTTTTTCTCTGATCTCCATGTTTTCCATCACTTTTTTACTACTCATCTTGACTTTCCCTTCTTTCCCCCTTTTCTCTTTTCCTTTAATGTTTCTTCTTGTTTTGTTTCATTACTTTATCCAACTTTCACTTACCTTTCTGCATTCTGGTTTTACCCTAAACCTCTAATGCTACATCAACTGATTATACTGTTAGTTATACTCTCTGCTCACAACAGGACCTGCAAGCAACACTTCCGTTACGTTTATGCTTATTTTGATCTATGATGCAGGCAGTGCCACTACTTTTATTTATACTGGTGTTGGTCAAATGCCTCTAGTATTTAGATTCTTCTATTCTACCTTGATGAAAGTACACTTTAGGTGTAATTCTTATTCACATGTTTCTTTCATTCTATGGGTCTCCTTCTTCATATAGGAAAGATTACATTTATGTCAAAATATAGAAGAAACCAATCCCTTAAGAACAGCAAAAATACAAAAGTAAAGCAGAATGTCCAGATCTTGGAATAAGATAGCAAAATACTTCTATATTTTAATATCAAGTTCTTGTTTTTTAATAAATATTTGGAAGGGTAAGATATACTGCCTAGCTTGACATTTCTCCTTTCCTTTAAATGTTTTAATTCTCTGTTTCCTCATTGTTTACATTTTTCCTGATTCCTTCATCTTCTAAAAGAATCAATTTTATAGTTTCTGTCACTTTTTTAAAAAATATTTTATTTATTTATTCATGAGAGACACAGAAAGAGAAGCAGAGACAGAAGCAGAGGGAGAATCAGGCTCCTCATTGGGAACCCGATGTGGGACTCGATCCCAGGACCCCAGGATCATGCCCTGAGCTAAAGGCAGACACTAAACCACTGAGCCACCCAGGCATCCCCAGTTTCTGTTACTTTAAAGGGAACTTACTTTTGTGTGGCAGTTTTTCCCATAGGGTCCTCATCTATCTCCTTCATCCTGCTGAATGTCCATATCTCAACATATTCCTGCAGGAGCTATAAATCCACATTTTTACATTCTGGCTGGACATCTAACAACCCAACATGGCATGTCCAAATGGATGTCATCATTTGACAACTCAATCTAGTCACTTATTTCCTTATATCTGTCAGTGCCACACAGGGAGAGGAGGTAAGTAAGTGCTGCCATCATGGCCATCAACAATATACGCTAAGAACAATGTTTGCCTCCAAGATGAAGCAAAGAACATAGCCTTCTGGAGCAGGAGTTTTAACACTAGAAACTGTTGGTCTGGAGCAATAGTCTTAAGTGATGTAAAGCCATAGGAGGCATAGGGAGACTACCAACCTAGAAGATAAATGATATGTGAATTCCAACTTCATTGCCATCATATTGGTCTCCTGAAATCACCAGATGTGGTATTCTTAATGTGAAACTTTATTTCCAGGAATTGTCACTCATTTACATGAGAAAATGGATTACACCTAGTAATATATTCAACTTGGACTCAAATACAAACAACAATAGACCAAACCTTAAGGAAACATAGCTAATGGAGTGGGAAAGGAAAATCTTGAAATAAACAGTCCTCATCAAGAATCAAGATATAATCCATTAAATAAAGAAACCAAGAGGAAGGAGGAAAAAGAGGGTCAGAAATAGGAGGTGAAGGAAAAAAAGAAAGAAAAGAAGAAATACATGTGAAAGCAATTAATAAAAATAATAAAAAAAAAAAAAGAGGGATCTCTGTGTGCCTCAGTGGTTTAGCACCTGCCTTGGCCCAGGGCATGATCCTGGAATCCTGGAATTGAGTCCCACATCAGGCTCCCTGCAGAGCCCGCTTCTCCCTCTGCCTGTGTCTCTGCCTCTCTCTCTCTCTCTGTGTCTCTCATGAATAAATAAATAAAATCTTAAAAAAAAAGAGAAAGAAACGGCTCAAGAGTTCTTAGAGCTCTCAAATATTGTCATGGAAATAAAAGATTAAAGACTGAGTGACATAATTAAGAATCTTAGTGAGAATGTAATTTTTAAGGTGGAAACTTGTGCAAGGGAAACAAAAGATGGATATTAAAAGAAAAACACTGAAACATGGAAGACAAATCTAAAAGTTCTAAAATTCATCCCTTAGGAGTTCTACAAAGGAAGTAAAAAAATGTATGGAAAGCATGAAATCATTACAGAAATTAAAAAGAAAAGACAGCTTTATAGTGCAGAAGAAATAACTTTACCTTTAGAATAAAAGGACCAATAGGGCGCAGAACAGACTAATCAGATTCATATAACTTGTAGAGTCTAACTATATGACAAATAATGGGATTATGAAATTTAAAACAGTTGCCACAAATTATTTCTAAGTGCTTAGAGGCCTAATGTGAAAATAATTATGTAAAACTGAAACCCCACTGGAATTTTAAGAAAGCACAGGAGGTGGTGAGGTTGGAAGCATGTCAAAATCGTGTCCTCCCTCCAGTGTGCATTGTGAAGAGCTCCAGACAAAGGAATATATAAATGGAACATACTTTGTTTAAACATCTGGAAAAGATTAAAAAAAAAAAAAAACTAAAAAAAAAAAAAAAGGCAAATGGTAGGAACTCCAAATCCACAGAAATTCAGAGGGTGAACAAACTAGTAATCAAAGAAACAGAAAGAATATAAAAGTAATGAGATAGTACTTTCTTCAGATTTTCAAAAATTAAAAATAATACTACTTAATGCTTACTAAGTGCTTACTATGTATGTGATACTGAACTAAACACTTTAAAGACATTATCTCACTAGTTCCCATACAAAGTCTATAGAGAATGTGTTATTAATATTAAAGTCCCACTGTATAGGTAGAAACATTGAGACTTCAAGAGATTGCCAGAAATCCTCTGTCACCTCCTTTCACAGCTAAACTTCTTGCAGGTTAACTCCCAATATATTATACTCACTGTCTCACTTTTTTTTCTCCACTCATCAATTCCACTCATCAATCTACCTCAACTACTATATGATTATTCCGATAGCTACTATCCAGTCCTCATCTTCACTGGGATGTTAGACATTGTCAGCTACTTTGTTTTCATTTGAAATACCTTCTTTCTTTTGTTGCCTCAATATTTGCAAATTTCTTCTGGATATCTTTGTTTAAACTCTCTTGCCTTATCCTCTACCTCCCAAGCTCCACAGTATTCTATAAGAATTAGTTATAAACAACTTTCCTTAAAACATGCATTTTCTCTCACAGACAAATGATTGCATCTAGATATGAAGTGAAATTGCACAGAAGACAAATAAATTTCTTATGATAAAATAATAAGTATAGCAGCTATCACCCTGGTCCACAAAATCAGACTCTCACATCGCATGTGTTCATGTTCAAATGATACTATGATACTTATGATAGTTTGGGGTTGCTTTGGTATAAATGTGACTAGGAGAAGAGTACAGAGCAGTTAACTTTCTGATCTGCACCAGCATAGTAATCTAATAAATACTTCAAGATAAAGAAACTAATAAACAAGAACAACTATCCTAAAATAATGAAACACTTTGCTTCCATTTCTTCCAAACTGGTCATGGAAGTGAATCAGTCTTATGAAATGAATGCCTCACTGAACTATCTAATACTGTATAGTGCAATTCAAGAATGCTATCTGTGTTGGTAGCACGTTTCAGAGGCTTTAGAGTCTTATGCATTATTGACTTGGTTAGAGCCATACAATTTGGATAAATAAAATAAATAAATAAAATCTCAAAACAAATTTGCAGCAAAGGGTAATCATTGCTTCTGTCATTGATTGAACCCCAGGTTAAGGATTGAAAAAATGCCTCAGAATTATTAGCCTTAGAAGAGAGCATGATAAATAATTTTTAAGGGTAAAACTGCAGATTCAATAATTGTATTTGTTTTTTTCCAAATCTCTGATGTTAAAATTGAAGATTCATGAAAGAGAAATTAAAATTCCTGAGGATTCTTAATATTAAAAGTTACTCATTTTTAATAACTCTTTATTTATCTGTTTTAACATAACATGTGACAATAATACTAAACAGGGCACCATATTTCTGTGGTAGGATTTCACTACCATTTTTTATGGTGTTATCTACAGGTTTTCTTTCAATATACATATATTAATATATATTAAAAACATATTTTAATATATATTCAAATATATATTAAACACATTTACATTAAAATGTGTAATAAGTGCATAGTATATTAATGCTAACAA
This sequence comes from Canis lupus baileyi, assembly GCF_048164855.1. Lineage (NCBI taxonomy): Eukaryota > Metazoa > Chordata > Mammalia > Carnivora > Canidae > Canis > Canis lupus. The sequence goes on from NC_132848.1 coordinate 38,966,085, forward strand.
ATACACTTTGATATATTTCAAAATACTAAAAAACAAAGAAATCTACAGAAATTTCAGGCAGTAAAGGAAGGGAATATTAATACCAAAGAAAATTTTGTAAAAATTGAGATACAATACTACATTTAATATTAAAAGTTGTCATTCTTAAAAAAAATTTTTTTAAAGGACTAATTGCCCTTGTCCATAATTTTAATCTTTGTTTCATGATAACTATTCCATATTTAGGAATGTCTTTCATTTTGTGTTGAAGTTGGTCACATCAAATGGTTTAATGTGTTCCACAGTGTGTTTGCATTGAGTTTTGTTGGCTAGCTCTGATACTGGTTTTTTGGTTGGAGTCACTACTGCTGCTTAAATTCAGATTTTAGATTAGTTTCTAATTCTATGTCACAATATTTCACAACATTATCATCTTTTTCTTTTTTTTTGCATCTCTTCTGTTTAAATATTTGCAAAATACTTGTACTCTATAGCTAGCAAGGTTAATAGCACACCACAGAATCTCCTTATACAATCGCCAATTTAAGAACTTTTTTCTTGCTCCCAAAGCTTGCTATTTGCTAGAACTCTATTCACAAGAGTTGTACAAAGTATGCTGTGCATATAAATGTATTAATATTTATTTTACTTGCAAAAATGTCTCACCAACAGCAGCACCCAGACCCAGGAAAACACATAAAATATGGCAACAAGTAGAGGTGAGACTGATTCAAACATGCCAGGGCATTCAAATATGCCCTTCATATTTCTTTTCTGATCCATGGAACTATAGACCTTAAACCCTCAATTGACTGTCAGCTATTCCTGTTCTTGCTTTCAATTTGTCAATAGATTCTTATTAACTGGTATGTCTCTCTGTTGGTTATTAAGCATCAATTTTCACATGAGAATTAAAATACATTTCCTGTTCTCTTGATTTATCAAATTATTTCTTAGAAAATCTGGGATTTAGAAAAGCGTATAAAGATCCCAGAAAATGCCAGCAAGGAATTCCTATAAAGAAACATTTAACTGTATTTAAATATATAAAGTACAACTAAGAGAAACACAATATTTAACTTGGAAATCACCATGGTAAGAACTAATATTTCCTCATCTTTCTTCCCTTTTAACAGGTATTTATCAAGTGCCTGTATATGGTAGACATTATTCTATGCAATTCCATGAAGGGAAAAAAACAGAATTCAATGAGGCACTGTCCTCTGGTGGCTCTGAAAAAGCAAACTTAGTGGTACATAATATAGAACATAAATTAACATAAAGAGGGATGCCTGGATGGCCCAGTTAGTTAAACATCTGCCTTGGGCTCATGGTGTGATCCTTGGGTCCTAGGATTGAGTCCTACATTGGGCTCCCCAAAGGGAGCCTGCTTCTCCCTCTGCCTATGTCTCTGCCTCTCTCTGTGTGTGTCTCTCATGAATAAATAAAATATTTTTTGATAATTTAAAAATAAATTAACATAAAGAGCCTGAGCAACGTAAGAAGTGGAGTTAAACATAACAGGATATGAGTGGAAGGGGAGTTACTCCAGCTCTACCTCAAATAGATTCCAAATATCTGTTTAAACTAGATCTTAGATAAGTGTTAGAAATTGTTTAAAATAGTTTCTAACTGTCTCATTCTCTTTCTCCATTAATACTAATCCATTCAGTATTAACTCTGAAATGCCACCCTCGGGTTTTCTTTTGTTTCTATTATAGGGGCTTGTAGCAGACTAACATTTCCAATGAAAACAAATAGCTGATATAATTTAACATAATATGTATATGATATTATATGCATAAATTATAAAATATAATATGCATTATATAAAACTACATAATCTGTAACACTACATATTATTACATAAATAATATAATATACCATATACAATATACATATTATTAATTCTACATGTGTTTTTATTTTTATAGATATAGATATCCAGACTAGATGGACCAAGATTGCTGAGAGGCAAAACCATGAAGATGAGCTCACATTTCATAACTACTTTTTCTGTAGGAGCATTTCCTGATTGCAAGAATGGATCAAGATACTGACATTCCAAGTTTTGTAAAGTGTCAGGTAAAGTGTCACTACTTGGTGGTGTGTGAAGCTTTTGCAGTTGTGGAACTGAAAAGAAAAAAAAAAAAAAAAGAAAAGAAAAAGGAAAATTACCTGGCCAAGCTCCTGTTGACCACAGAAAGATGGAGAACTAAGTTTGGCACAAGCCAAAACAATACGATTCTGTATACTAGCAGCAGATAATTGGAAATACAACTTTTTAATACCGTTTTCAATACTATACAAGTCATAAAATACTTAAGAATAATTTTGCAAAAGATATATAAAGGCTTTACAGTGAAAAAAAAAGAAAGAGAGAGAAACTTGGTGAGAGAAATTAAAGACCTGAATAAATGAGGAGATATATATTATGCTCATGATTTGGAAGAATTAATGCTGTTAAATTATCAGTTTTGGTTAAATTGACTTATAGATCTAAATCTATTCAATCTTAATTCAGCCAAGTGTTTAGAGAAATTGACAAGCTCTTTTAAAATCTGTATCAAAATGAAAAGAAACTAGTATAGCTAACATATATCCAAGTTGGAGTATGTATACAATCTGACTTCAAGACACTATAAATCTATATTGAGTCAAGTGACTATTTAGTCATGAAGATTAAGAAATAAATTAATAAAGCAGTAAGTAAAGCCCAGAAATAGGAACAAACTTATTCATTTGATTTTTTTTTCTTTTTTAAGATTTTATTTATTTATTCATGAGAATATACAGAGGGGAGAGATACAGGCAGAGGGAAAAGCAGGCCCCATGCAGGGAGCCTGACATGGGATTCGATCCTGGGTCTCCAGGATCACACCCTGGGCTGCAGGCAGTGCTAAACCGCTGAGCCACCAGGGCTGCCCTCATTTGATTTTCAACTAAGGTACCAAAGAAATCCAAAATCAATTGAAAGCTTGTTAAAAAATGGTGATGGTAAATTTGAACATCCATAGGAAAAAAAGTAATAAACTTTGATTCCTGTTCCATCCTTTACACAAAACTTAATTTGAGGTTGATTATACGATCTGTTTTTTTTTTTTTAGATTTTATTTATTTATTTGATACAGAGAGAGAGAGAGAGAGTTCAGCAGGGGGAAGAGCAGACAGAGGCAGAGGGAGAAGCAGGCTGATGCAGGGCCTGATCCCAGGACCCCAGGATCATGACCTGAGCCCAAGGCAGATGCTCAACTGACTGAGCCACCCAGGCGCCCCTGACTATATAATCTAAATATAAAAGCTAAAGTTATGAAGACTTTAGAAGAAAACAGGAGAATTTCTTCATGATATGAGAGAAGACAATGATCTCTTAGCTAGGACACAGAAAGTAATAAACATTAAAAAAAAAACATGGAGAAATTGTACTTATCAAAACTAAAATCTTGGGGCACCTTGGTGGCTCAGTTGCTTACGTGGTCGACTCTTGTTTTCAGCTCAGCTTGTGATCTCAGGCTCCTGGGACTGAGCCCCATGTCTGGCTCCACACTCAGTGGGGAAACCTGCTTGAGAATTCTCTCTTGTTCCCACTGCCTCTTCCCCTGCTCACTCTCACTTCTTTCTCAAAGAAATAAATCTTAAAAAAAAAAAAAAAACTAAGATCTTCTGATCAAAAGACACCATTAATATCATGGAATGCATGCCATAGACTGAGAAAATATTTTCAAAAAACATCTGACAAAGGATTAGTCACTAGAATATATAAAGAGTTCCTATAATTCAATAATAAAAAGACAAGCAAATATAAAATCTTAACAAAATATCTGGACAGACATTTCACAAAAGAGGATATATAAATATTCAATGAGAATATGAAACATTAGGGAACATTAAGTATAAGAAAAATAAAAATTAAAACCATAACAATATAACAATGTACACAAATTTTTAAGAACTGGCAGTGCCAAATACAGATGAGGATTTGGGTATGAGAAACTTTTATACACATTTATGGGAGAATAAAATGTTATGCCCACTTTTGAAAGGGCCTGAAAATTTCTTAAAAAAATTAAAGATATGAGTAGAAACGAAAAACTTCTACTGGTAGCAGTAGTAATGGAGTAACAAATGTTAAATTTACCTTTTTGCCTTAAACAGCTAAAAAATAAACAAAATATGTGGCACAACAACTTATAGGTGCTGGAAAGCAGGCAACACAAGACAGTAACTTCTTACAGAAGGCCACCATATGATTCTTCAGATAAACAGCTTACTGCCTCAAATTTCCAAATCAACTTGTAGAGTTGAAAGTTGAAAGTGAGACCAATAGTTCACTTGAGTTGAGGAGGTAGTGTTGACAATTTAAAGAAGCCATAGGTGGCTAAAACTGACAGGCATGATAACAGAGAAAAGAGAGCTGCACTGAAAGAACTACAGGCTGCTGTAGGTCTTCCCTCTAGCATGAAGGTGAAAACTAATCAATCCTTATGTGAGGAAACAAACTAAGGCTGGGAAAAGGAAATAGATCACATATAATAACAATAGCCAAAAAAGAGAAACCCTATACATCTCGGGGCTCCAGCTTGAGTACTTAGAATTCTGAATATCACCTCTGTAGTAGGGCCAAAATAACCCCAGACTGAAGACTGCTCTAGTATTGACCAATAAATTTAAAAGCAAGTCTCAAAAAAGATGAAATTAATTCTAAAAATCTTATTGATAAGGATAAATATATTAAACCAGCTATTTTAATATACTCTGTTATGTTCAAGATGGTAAGAGTCATAATAAGCATGTTAACATGAAGTATTTTAGATATTTAAAAGACTGAAATTGAACTTCTAGAAATGAAAAATACACTGAAATATTATTATAAATTATATACTCTCTAGGAGAAAACATTAATAAACTAGAAATAACAGCAATAAAAATTATTCAAAAAATAATTTTTTTTAAAAAAGCAGCAAAAAGCAACATTAAAAAAGGAAAAAGATAAGTAGGCTCATTGAGCTATAAGAAAACTTCAGTCTAACAAGGATATAATTGGAGTCACCTAAAGAGAACAACTGACAGAAAAAGAAAAAAAATACTTGAAGAAAAAAAATGGCCACTTTTCCAAATTTAATGAAAATCTTCTGATGTAAGAAGTTCAGCAAATTTCAAGCAAAAGAAGACTATATCAACTCCTTTCATAATCAAATTGCTTAAAAGTAGTTATAAAGAGAAAATCTTAAAAGCAGATCAGGAGGGCAGCCTGGGTGGCTCAGCGGTTTAGCACTGCCTTCAGCCCAGGGTGTGATCCCGGAGGCCTGGGATCAAGTCCCACGTCGGGCTCCCTGCGTGGAGCCTGCTTCTCCCTCTGCCTGTGTCTCTGCTTCTCTCTCTCTCTCTCTCTCTCTCTCTCTGTCATGAGTAAACAAAATCTTTAAAAAAAAAAAAAAAGCAGATCAGGAAAAGACACAGAATATGACAGAAATAATGATAAGAATGACATCAAATCTTTCATCAGAAGATAGAACCATTGGCGTGCCTGGGTGGGTCAGGTGGTTAAGCATCTGACTTTTGATTTCAGCTCAGTTCATGATCTCAGGGTTATGAGATCAGGCCTGGCATAGTGCTTCGCCCTGAACATGAAGCCTGCTTAAGATTATTTCTTCCCCTCTCCTTCTGCCCTACAGCCACCACCCCTCTTTCTAAAAAGGAAAGTAGAAAGAAAGAAGAAGAAAGACGAAAGAAAGAAAGAAGAAAGAAAGAAAGAAAGAAAGAAAGAAAGAAAGAAAGAAAGAAAGAAAGAAATGACAAAAAAGACAAAAGCAAGTCAGAAAACAGTGGAGCAATACCTTTAATGTTCTGAAAAAAAAGACCAAGTACAGGTCAGCCTAGTAATCTATACCTAGCAAAGATACATTTCAAAAAAAAAAAAAAATCAATGTAAAGATATTTTTCATGGAACAGTTGATGTAATTCATTACCAGCAGACCATCATTCAGGAAAAATTTTTTTAAAAAGTCATACAGATAGAAGAAGTATTACACAGATGGAAATCTGGTTCTACACAAAGGAAAGAAGAATATCAGAAATGGCAAATATGCACAAACATCTTTGGAGATTTCAATACTTAACTATTGAGTTGACAGAACATGTAGGCCAAGAATCATAAGAGTATAGAATAATTAAACACCATTACCAAACAAGTTGCCTGAGTTGACAATATAGTCCATTTCATCTAAGAGCAATAGAATACACATTTTTTTTCAAGACTTCTATTCTGGAATTATAGAACAAATCTTAAAATGTTTGAAAGTTTTCAAATCATATAAAATGTGTTTTGTGATTATAATGGGATTAAATTGTGAATCAAGAAGAGAAATATGTAGAAATCCCAAATATTTGAATATTTAAGAAATCCATATTACTTATAAAAAGGTCTAGGGGAAGGTTGAAGAAGAAACGGTTTTAAAAATACTTTGAACTAAATTAAGATGACAACATGACATGGAAATTTGTGATACCCTGTTAAAGCAGTGCTTAATGAGATGCTTACAAAATGCTTAACATAAGGAAATAATAAAGTTTTCAAATCAGTGGCCAAATGCTGCAATTTAAGAGTAGGAAAAAAAGAGAAAAATAAACCAAAATAAGCAAAGAGAAATAAATAATGAAATAAGGGAAGAAGTCAACTAAATGTCAAACATAAAAATAGAGAAAATTAGTGAAATCAAAACAAATGATAAATAAACATGATAAAATATTCAGACTAACCAAGAAAACAAAAGAGAAGACACATTTAAAAATATGAGTGATGAGAGTGTAGACATTATTACACATCCTATGACATTAAAAGTACAATAAGTGATGCTATAAACAAATTTATGCCAATAAATTTGACAAGTTAAATGAAATGAATGAATTCCTTGAAATACTCCAAAGCTCACAAAACAAAAAATGGATCATCTGAAAAGTCGTATCTCTGTAAAGAAGTTGATTTTGTAGTTAAAACATTTCTAGAAAGAAATGGTTCAGAGGTTTCATTGCTGAATTCAACCAAGCACTTAAGCAAGAAAAAATATCAATTTACACAATTGATATTAAAAGAATATAAAAGAAGAAACACTGTATTTCATTTTATAAGGCCTACATTACCCAAAGACAAAAAGATTATAAGAAAAGTAGAAGTTAATATTCCTCCTAAAAATAGAAAGAAAAATTGAGAATTATGTATATATATACATAATTTAAAATGTGTCATGAGTAAGTATGAGTGATCCCAGGAATTCAAGGTTGATTTAAAATTTGAAAATCAATTAATACCATTTGTAATATTAATGAACTAAAAGAAATTAAAACTATATGATCATCTTAATTTATCTGGAAAAAGCATTTGACAAAATCTAGCATATATTCATAGAGAAAACTCCTAGCTCATTCCTAGCAACGAGGGAATAAAATTGGTGTTTCTCAATCTGATAAAAAGAACATCTAAAAATCATATAGCTAGCACCATAGTGATAAAATAATGTGTAGTCACCGTAGGAAAGAGAATGGGGCAATGATTCCTGACCTCCCTATCTGTATGCAACATTGTCTCAGAGTTCCTAACCATGGAAATTAGAGTCATACAGATTAGTAAAAGGGCATTAGAATAGTCTTTATTTACAGACAGGATGATCTTACATGTAGAAAATACTAAGGAATCTATAAGAACAAGCATTAGAAATAATAAGTGACTTTAGCAACGTTGCAAGACATGAAATTAGTATACAAATATCATTCTCCTTACATAACCTGTAAATGGACAATCAGAAAGTGAATTAAAAACTTTTACATTTGTAGTTTAATTACAAATTATGAAATGCTGGGACACCCGGGTGGCTTAGTTGACTAAGCCTCCAACTTTGGCTCAGGTCATGATCTCTGGGTCCTGGATTGAGCCCTGCATCAGGATCCCTGCTGAGCAGGGAGTCTGCTTGTCTCTCTGCCCATCTCCCTGCTCATGTTCTCTCTCTCTCAAATAAATAAATAAAATCTGTTATTTTTTAAAGAAATTATGGGATGTCTTGGTGGTTTAGTTGGCTAAGTGTCTGCCTTCCACTCAAGTCATAATCCCAGGGTCCTGGGATGGAGCCCCCTGTAGGGCTTCCCGCTCAGTGGGGAGTCTGCTTCTCCCTCTCCTGTTGTTGCTCCTCCCTGCTTGTGCTGGTTCTGTCTGTCTCTCTGTCAAAAAAATAAATAAAATCTTTAAAAAATTATGAAATGCTTATGGATAAATTTGAAAAATTTGTACAGGACTTGTACAATGAAGTCTACAAAATATTTCTTAAATTAAAGAAGATAAATAAATGGAGAGAATAATCTGTATTTTAACTGTTGATTCAATGTGACTTTAATCAAAATCCTAGCAGGCTTTTCTGTAGAAAATGACAAGCTGATTCTAAAATTTACATAGAAATGAGAATTATCTAGAAAAATTAAAACAATTTTGACAAATAGAACAAATATAGAAAACCTGTAATACTTGATTTTAAGATTTATTTTTAAGCTACAGTAATCAACACAGTATGATGGTGGCATAAATATAGATGTTTAAGTGAAGGGAATATAATAGGCAATCCAGAAAAAGGCCCACACATGTATGGTCATTTGATTTCTGACAAAGGGTCTAGGAAAATTAAATGAAGAGAGAGTATTATTTACATTAAACTCTGCTGGAACAATTGATAGTCATATGCAAAAGATCTCAAACTTTACCTCATGCAGTATACAAAAATTAACTCAAAATGGATCATCTATCTATATGGATGTGTCAAAACAACAGAAGTTCAAGAAGAAAATAGGAGGAAATCTTAGTAAGCTTGTCTTTGATAACAATTCCTTAAATACAATACAAAAAGCTCAAAATATATGCAAAAATAATTTGGGCATTGTCAAATTTTAGGGCTTTTGTCCTTCAAAATATAGATTTAAAAAATGAGAAGGAAAGCAATAGCATAAAATATTTACAAAATAGTTATCTCACAAGGCAAAGGCTTTGTATCTACATTATTAAGTTGTCAGTGTGTGTATACATGTACAAATACATTTAAATACATGTAGTTTGTCACGTATCAATTATACCCCAATAAAGCTACAAAAATATCTAAATATATGTCTGTTCTAAGACTCACATGCATATATATACACAAGCTAACAATTCATAAACCAATAAAAAAGGCGATCAAAGATGAACAAAAATATTTAATAGACACATCACACATTTTAAAAACATATATGAATAGGAAATAAGCACATAAAAATGTTCAACATCATTAGTATTGAGAAAAGTGTAAATTAAAACCAAAATTTTGTCACTACACACCCACTAGATTAGGTAAAAATTTAAAAACAGCCCATACCAAATATTGGCAAGCACGTGTCACAACTGAAACTCTAATATGGGTTATGGAAATGAAATACAGTACAACCATTTTGAAAAAAGATTTCTTGATAAGTTAAATATATACTCATCGTGTGATTAGATATTCAACCTACACCTAAAAACTTAAGTGTAATAAAAAGAAAGCACAGGCTCACACCAGGACTTTTGCAAAGAATTATACATATCAGCCTTATTTGTAATAGCTAAAACAACGTGTAACAACCCAAAGTCCATCAACAGGTGCATGAATAAACAAATTGTGGTATAGCCACACAGTAGAACACTGCTCTGCAAAAAAAAAGGAAAAGAAACTATTGATAATGATTTGATTAATGATTGATCATGATTGAAAATAATAATGAATACTGATACTAAGACAAATCTTAAATCAAATATACTGAAAAAGAAGACAAAAAGAGAGCACATATAGTATGATTCCATTTATATAGAATTCTAGAAATTGCAAACTAACTCATAATAAGACAAAATAGTGCCTGAGGTTGGAGAAGAGAAGGGAAAACTCACAAAAGGGACACAAGGAAATTTCCTGGTTTGATGGATATGTTCTTTATATTGATCCTAGTGAGGAATTTGCTGGTATATACATATGTCAAAACTCATCAAATGTTGCATTTTAAATGTCATATATCGATTATATATAATTATTTGAAAAGCTACAACCTAAACATGTCTATCCTATGAGCTTCATTTCTACTCCTAGCTATTTACTCCAGAAAAATACATACGTACACAAAAACATTTATATAACAATTGCATATTAGTTCCATTCTTGATAGCCCCAAACTGGAAATAGTTCATGTGTTCATCAACAAGAGAATACACACACACACACACACACACACACACACAAACTGGAGAGTATACATAAAATGGAATACTACTTAGTGATAAAAATGAGTCAACTGCAGATGCATGAAACAAGGTGGGTGAATCTTAGGAACATTATGCTAAATGAAAGAAGTTTCTCACCATAGCAAGTATGTGATTACATTTATAAGTCCACCTATAACTAGTACAGGAGCACCACATCTGCATTGAAAAAATCAGAATGTTGGTTGCCTTTGGTTGTGGGGTGGGGATTTAGAAGAAGGAGGATGAGAGAAATTTCTACAGTGTTTGAATACTCTATCGTGACAAGAATTTGGGTTGCATTTGTCACATTTGTTAAGACTCATCAAATAGTACACTTATGAATTGCACACTCCATTGCCAATCTTACTTCAAAAGAACTAAAAGGAGCAAGGATAAATACTGATCTCTAGTTAATGATATATTTATAAGAAGGTATAAGTGTATCTGTAACATTTCAAAATATACTTTAAAAAAAATGTTGAGGAGGAGGGGCAAGATGGCAGAAGGTAGGGTCTCCAAATCACCTGTCCCCATGAAATTACCTAGATAACCTTCAAATCATCCTGAAAATCTACGAATTCGGCCTGAGATTTAAAGAGAGAACAGCTGACACGCTACAGTGAGAAGAGTTCGCGCTTCTATCAGGTAGGAAGACGGGGGCGGGGGGGGGGGGGGAATAAAGACACAAAAGGCATCCAAGGGGGAGGGGCCCGGCGAGGAGCCGGGCTAAGGCTAGAGCGAGTGTCCCCAGGACAGGAGAGCCCCGTCCCAGAGAAGCAGGAGCTTCACCAATCTTCCCGGGCGGAAAAGCACTTGCAGGGAATTAGAGCAGGACCCCAGGAGGGCGGGGATGCCCTCAGGCTCCCTGGGACACTAACAAACACCTGCGCGCCCAGGAGAGTGCGCCGAGCTCCCCAAGGGCTGCAGCGCGCACAGCCGGACCCGGGAGCAGCTCTGAGGAGCTCGGGCGGCGGCTCTGGAGAGGGAGCTGCCCGGCTGGAGCACGAATCCAACAGCGCAGGCCCCGGAGCACAGGGCCCCGGGGACACAACCCAGGATCCGGCCTCCCCCGGGACAGGCAGAGGCCCGGAGGGCCCAGGACAGCAAGGACGCTCCTGCCCCGAGCTGAGCAGAGCAGCGGCCCGCCCCGGAGCCTCCAGGCCCTGCAGACGGAGAGCTCCGGGGTTACTGCGGGGGCTGACTCCAGGGCTCCAGGGCTGGCCCTGCCACTGCGGTTGTTCCTCCTGGGGCCTCACGGGGTAAACAACCCCCACTGAGCCCTGCACCAGGCAAGGGGCTGAGCAGCTCCCCCAAGTGCGAACACCTGAAAATCATCACAACAGGCCCCTCCCCCAGAAGACCAGCTAGACGGACAAGATCCAGGGGAAGTCAAGGGACTTAAAGTATACAGATACTCCCCCATGGTTTTTTTTTTCTTTTTGATTTGTTTGCTTCCCCCACCCCCCTTTTTTTCTCCTTTCTTTCTTATTCTTTCTCTTTTTCTTCTCTTTTTTTTTTTTCCTTTTTTCTTCCTTTTTTCTTTTTTCTTTTTCCCTTTTCTTTCCTTCTTTCTCTCCTCTCTATCCTTTTCCCAATACAACTTGTTTTTGGTCACTCTGCACTGAGCAAAATGACTAGAAGGAAAACCTCACCTCAAAAGAAAGAATCAGAAACAGTCCTCTCTCCCACAGAGTTACAAAATCTGGATTACAATTCAATGTCAGAAAGCCAATTCAGAAGCACTATTATACAGCTACTGGTGGCTCTAGAAAAAAGCATAAAGGACTCAAGAGACTTCATGACTGCAGAATTTAGATCCAATCAGGCAGAAATTAAAAATCAATTGAATGAGATGCAATCCAAACTAGAAGTTCTAATGATGAGGGTTAACGAGGTGGAAGAACGAGTGAGTGACATAGAAGACAAGTTGATGGCAAAGAGGGAAACTGAGGAAAAAAGAGACAAACAATTAAAAGACCATGAAGATAGATTAAGGGAAATAAACAACAGCCTGAGGAAGAAAAACCTACATTTAATTGGTGTTCCCCTGGGCACCGAAAGGGCCAGAGGGCCAGAATATGTATTTGAAAAAATCATAGCTGAAAACTTTCCTAATCTGGGACCGGAAACAGGCATTCAGATCCAGGAAATAGAGAGATACTCCCCTAAAATCAATAAAAACCGTTCAACACCTCGACATTTAATAGTGAAGCTTGCAAATTCCAAAGATAAAGAGAAGATCCTTAAAGCAGCAAGAGACAAGAAATCCCTGACTTTTATGGGGAGGAGTATTAGGGTAACAGCAGACCTCTCCACAGAGACCTGGCAGGCCAGAAAGGGCTGGCAGGATATATTCAGGTCCTAAATGAGAAGAACATGCAACCAAGAATACTTTATCCAGCAAGGCTCTCATTCAAAATGGAAGGAGAGATAAAGAGCTTCCAAGACAGGCAGGAACTGAAACAATATGTGACCTCCAAACCAGCTCTGCAAGAAATTTTAAGGGGGACTCTTAAAATTCCCCTTTAAGAAGAAGTTCAGTGGAACATTCCACAAAAACAAGGACTGAATAGATACCATGATGACACTAAACTCATATCTCTCAATAGTAACTCTGAATGTGAACGGGCTTAATGACCCCATCAAAAGGCGCAGGGTTTCAGACTGGATAAAAAATCAGGACCCATCTATTTGCTATCTACGAGACTCATTTTAGACAGAAGGACACCTACAGCCTGAAAATAAAAGCTTGGAGAACCATTTACCATTCGAATGGTCCTCAAAAGAAAGCAGGAGTAGCCATCCTTATATCAGATAAACTAAAATTTACCCCAAAGACTGTGGTGAGAGATGAAGAGGGACACTATATCATACTTAAAGGATCTATTCAACAAGAGGACTTAACAATCCTCAATATATATGCCCCGAATGTGGGAGCTGCCAAATATATAAATCAATTATTAACCAAAGTGAAGAAATACTTAGATAATAATACACTTATACTTGGTGACTTCAATCTAGTTCTTTCTATACTCGATAGGTCTTCTAAGCACAACATCTTCAAAGAAACGAGAGCTTTAAATGATACACTGGACCAGATGGATTTCACAGATATCTACAGAACTTTACATCCAAACTCAACTGAATACACATTCTTCTCAAGTGCACATGGAACTTTCTCCAGATTAGACCACATACTGGGTCACAAATCGGGTCTGAACCGATACCAAAAGATTGGGATCGTCCCCTGCATATTCTCAGACCATAATGCCTTGAAATTAGAACTAAATCACAACAAGAAGTTTGGAAGGACCTCAAACACATGGAGGTTAAGGACCATCCTGCTAAAAGATGAAAGGGTCAACCAGGAAATTAAGGAAGAATTAAAAAGATTCATGGAAACTAATGAGAATGAAGATACAACCGTTCAAAATCTTTGGGATGCAGCAAAAGCAGTCCTAAGGGGGAAATACATCGCAATACAAGCATCCATTCAAAAACTGGAAAGAACTCAAATACAAAAGCTAACCTTACACATAAAGAAGCTAGAGACAAAACAGCAGATAGATCCTACACCCAGCAGAAGAAGAGAGTTAATAAAGATTCGAGCAGAACTCAACAAAATCGAGACCAGAAGAACTGTGGAACAGATCAACAGAACTAGGAGTTGGTTCTTTGAAAGAATTAATAACATAGATAAACCATTAAACTCATACCATAAAACTCAAATTAATAAAATCATGAATGAGAAAGGAGAGATCACTACCAATACCAAGGAAATACAAACGATTTTAAAAACTTATTAAAACAGCTATACGCCAATAAATTAGGCAATCTAGAAGAAATGGACGCATTCCTGGAAAGCCACAAACTACCAAAACTGGAACAGGAAGAAATAGAAAACCTGAACAGGTCAATAACCAGGGAGGAAATTGAAGCAGTCATCAACAACCTCCCAAGACACAAAAGTCCAGGGCTAGATGGCTTCCAGGGGAATTCTATCAAACGTTTAAAGAAGAAACCATACCTATTCTACTAAAGCTGTTTGGGAAGATAGAAAGAGATGGAGTACTTCCAAATTCATTCTATGAGGACAGCATCTCCTTCATTCCAAAGCCAGACAAAGACCCCACCAAAAAGGAGAATTACAGACCAATATCCCTGATGAACATGGATGTAAAATTCTCAACAAGATACTGGCCAATAGGATCCAACAGTACATTAAGAAAATTATTCACCATGACCAAGTGGGATTTATCCCCGGGACACAAGGCTGGTTCAACATCCATAAAACAATCAATGTGATTCATCATATCAGCAAGAGAAAAACCAAGAACCATATGATCCTCTCATTAGATGCAGAGAAAGCATTTGACAAAATACAGCATCCATTCCTGATCAAAACTCTTCAGAGTGTAGGGATAGAGGGAACATTCCTCAACATCTAAAAAGCCATCTACAAAAAGCCCACAGCAAATATCATTCTCAATGGGGAAGCACTGGGAGCCTTTCCCCTAAGATCAGGAACAAGACAGGGATGTCCACTCTCACCACTGCTGTTCAACATAGTACTGGAAGTCCTAGCCTCAGCAATCAGACAACAAGAAGACATTAAAGGCATTCAAATTGGCAAAGAAGAAGTCAAACTCTCCCTCTTTGCCGATGACATGATACTCTACATAGAAAACCCAAAAGTCTCCACCCCAAGATTGCTAGAACTCATACAGCAATGGTAGTGTGGCAGGATACAAAATCAATGCCCAGAAATCAGTGGCATTTCTATACACTAACAATGAGACTGAAGAAAGAGAAATTAAGGAGTCAATCCCATTTACAATTGCACCCAAAAACATAAGATACCTAGGAATAAACCTAACCAAAGAGGTAAAGGATCTATACCCTAAAAACTATAGAACGCTTCTGAAAGAAATTGTGGAAGACACAAAGAGGTGGAAAAATATTCCATGCTCATGGATTGGCAGAATTAATATTGTGAAAATGTCAATGTTACCCAGGGCAATATACACGTTTAATGCAATCCCTATCAAAATACCATGGGCTTTCTTCAGAGAGTTGGAACAAATTAAGATTTGTGTGGAATCAGAAAAGACCCCAAATAGCCAGGGGAATATTAAAAAAGAAAACCATAGCTGGGGGCATCACAATGACAGATTTCAGGTTGTACTACAAAGCTGTGGTCATCAAGACAGTGTGGTACTGGCACAAAAACAGACACATAGATCACTGGAACAGAATAGAGAACCCAGAAGTGGACCCTGAACTTTATGGTCAACTAATATTCGATAAAGGAGGAAAGACTATCCATTGGAAGAAAGACAGTCTCTTCAATAAATGGTGCTGGGAAAAATTGGACATCCACATGCAGAAGAATGAAACTAGACCATTCATTATCTTTCACCATGCACAAAGATAAACTCAAAATGGATGAAAGATCTAAATGTGAGACAAGATTCCATCAAAATCCTAGAGGAGAACACAGGCAACACCCTTTTTGAACTCAGCCACAGTAACTTCTAGCAAGATACATCCATTAAGGCAAAAGAAACAAAAGCAAAAAAATAAAAAATAAAAAAAATAAAAAAAATAAAAAAAATAAAAAAAATAAAGAAACAAAAGCAAAAATGAACTATTGGGACTTCATCAAGATAAGAAGCTTTTGCACAGCAAAGGATACAGTCAACAAAACTCAAAGACAACCTACAGAATGGGAGAAGATATTTGCAAATGACGTATCAGATAAAGGGCTAGTTTCCAATATCTACAAAGAACTTATTCAACTCAACACCAAAGAAACAAACAATCCGGGATCCCTGGGTGGCGCAGCGGTTTAGCGCCTGCCTTTGGCCCAGGGCGCGATCCTGGAGACCCGGGATCGAATCCCACGTCGGGCTTCCGGTGCATGGAGCCTGCTTCTCCCTCTGCCTGTGTCTCTGCCTCTCTCTCTCTCTCTCTCTCTCTCTTCTCTCTCTCTCTCTCTGTGACTATCGTAAATAAAAATTAAAAAAGAAAGAAAGAATCCAATCAGGAAATGGACAAAAGACATGAATAGAAATCTCACAGAGGAAGACATAGACATGGCCAACACGCACATGAGAAAATTCTCCGCATCACTTGCCATCAGGGAAATACAAATCAAAACCACAATGGATACCACCTCACACCAGTGAGAATGGGGAAAATTAACAAGGCAGGAAACCACAAATGTTGGAGAGGATGCGGAGAAAAGGGAACCCTCTTACACTGTTGGTGGGAATATGAACTGGTGCAGCCACTCTGGAAAACTGTGTGGAGGTTCCTCAAAGAGTTGAAAATAGACCTGCCCTACGACCCAGCAATTGCACTGCTGGGGATTTACCCCAAAGATACAGATGCAATGAAACGCAGGGACACCTGCACCCCGATGTTTATAGCAGCAATGTGCACAATAGCCAAACTGTGGAAGGAGCCTCAGTGTCCATCAAAAGATGAATGGATAAAGAAAATGTGGTCTATGTATATAATGGAATATTTCTCAGTCATTAGAAACGACAAATATCCACCATTTGCTTCAACATGGATGGAACTGGAGGGTATTATGCTGAGTGAAATAAGTCAATTGGAGAAGGACAATCATTATACTGTTTCATTCACTCGGGGAATCTAAAAAATAGTGAAAGGGATTAAAGGGGAAAGGAGAGAAAATGAGTGGGAAATATCAGAGAGGGTGACAAAACATGAGAGACTCCTAACTCTGGGAAACGAACAAGGGGTAGTGGAAGAGGAGGTGGGCAGGGGATGGGGTGACTGGGTGATGGGCACTAAGGTGGGCACTTGACAGGATGAGCACAGGGTGTTCTATGTTGAAACCCAATAAAAAAATTATCAAAAAAAAAAAGAGAGAGAGAAGATTCAAAGTAGTTAGTTAGCAATATTTGGCAACATCCTTTGCTTCCCTTACAAAATGAGAAAGAGTCCCAGATGGTAAGAGCCACCCCTCTCAGAGTTGTCATGTATGAGGTACGTTTAAGTGGCCAGCACACATCTTGTGTGTAGCCAGAGCTTGCCTGGTCTCAGATCCAGAGATATTTTTGACTATACTGGTTGACCTGGGAAATGGGTAAGAGACCGAATTTGAAAGAGCTATGGCAAAAATGGCTTCCGGATTATTTCCAAGAAGTATCACTGTGGCTCCCTGTTGTCATCAGAAAATCAACTTACTCTTGTTTCATTGACCAATGTCAACTCACCCTGAAATTTGAATAAACCATGTTTTTACTCCGTTAAAAAAAAAAAAAAGAATGTTGTATGAAAAGAAGATGGATAAGTGGGCAGATGTGTGATAAAGCAAATACAGTAAAATATTAACTACAAAAACTAGATACTGGATATGTGTGTGTTCTCTGTAATATTGCTTTAGTTTTGCCATGTTCTCAGTTCTTTTCCATAATGATCTGTTATAACTTTGCCCATCTTCTTATGAGGAGGTAAAGTCTGTTTTCCACCCCATGAATCAGTCCTGGGTTGTGACTTGGTCAATATACGTGGCAGAGTAATGATGTTCTAGCTCCAAGACTATGCCTCAAAAGATAGTTTGTCCTTCACCTGCCTTCTTTATGTGAATGGCATCAAACTATCTAGTTTGAGAAAGACTGCACACATAGAGGAAAGTCCAAATGTTGCAGCTAAGGTCATCTAACAGCCAACCAACAACAAAGATGTGAGAGAGCCCGACAAGTTCAAAAGAGCTGCCTGCTACTTGACCCTTGGCTGACCACATGCATAAGTGAGCCCAGCCAAGACCAAGGGACCACCCAGGTGACAGTTTATGACACAGCAATGGCTAATAATACACACTGATCTTTGGTATATTATATGTATATATATAACATCTCTCGTCTTCCATTTTTCATAGTATCTATTACATAGAGCTATGGAGAAGATTGGATAGGATAATCCAAATGATTTAGAACATTTTAAAATACATACATGCTTAAAATTACTGGCTATTAACACCATCTCTACTATCTCAGAGAGTCTCTGTGATGACCAGCTCCAGACCCCAGCTGGCAAATTGTTCAGAAGTATAAAGAGAAAGTGTAGACATGATTTATTAATGTTTGCCAAGCCATTACTCTTTTGTATTGATTCCAATCCAAATTGAGGCTTGTCATACATAAATCAAATTTGGAGTTTAGCCATATACCTCCATTCCAGAAAGTTAAGAGCTCTCTCAAAAAGCAAACCAGGGGATCAGGTGACTTTCTGTTATTCCATGTCTTATTACATTGTGCCATTTCTGAGACTAAAGTCTCCAGTCATATTTTATTTTAAAAAACATGTCACCTGAGCTGAAACTTTGTCCAAGCACCTCTCCCCACAATATGCAAACATCTGTTTTCAAAGAATTTGGTCCCTTAAGTATACTTTCCAAGCAAATTGATCAGGTGGCTTGGCACAGGAGATGAGATCCCTTAAAATTACAAAAGCTGTGCTGTCTGTGCTTTAGACGAAGGTGGCTGCCAAAAGTTCTTGGGTTTATGCAAACTCTCCATCACTCAGTTGGGGCAAATGATTGGGCCTCCACAAACAGAGACTATTTAATATCCAAAAGACTGCCTCAAAAGAAACGCCATTTTTACAGCTGGTGATGAAGAATGGGGCACTCACTCACGCTCTGCTCCATGGGAGGCCAATAGCAGCAATTCTATCTTGTTGAGTTAAGAATCAATCCCCAGAAGGTTGGAATCAGCCCTAGTCTGGACTGATATTTCAATATGAATGAGGTGCTCTCAATAACCTCTTTTGTTTTACATAGTGGAACCAAAATATACTTGTTTCTAACACCACTTTGAAAACAACTGGCAGATATTTCCCCCATTTCTTTGGGGGAGACTATGATAAAGCTCCAAATGCATTTCTTTCTATAGATGAGGGCTAATTGAGACAAGGTAGCAGTAGCTGGTGTTCCACCCACTATGGTGTGAGGACACCTGAAGCCAGGCCTGTGTTCCTTGGGATACCCTGGTGTCAAATCATGCATCCTTCCACACAGGACCATCCTTGGGGGTGGGATACCTACAAGAACACCAGTCTTGTGGAAGGATATGAGTTCTATGGCTGGAGTCTGCATCTTGGCTAGGACACTTCTGTCAGCACTTTTAATGCTTTCTTTTTTTTTAAGTAATCCCTACACCCAGCATGGGGCTCAAACCCACAACCCCAAGATCAAAAGAGTTGTGTGCTCTAGTGACCGAGCCAGCCAGGTGCCCTCTGTCAGCACTCTTTACATAAAGATGAAAACACAGCAAATATATCCATCTACCATTTCAGGAGAAATAGTAGAGCTCTCCTGTTCTCAGCATAGTGGAAAATCTATGAAATGAGGAGTTGGGGGTTTGATAAGCATAGGCTCCAGAACATCTTGTACAAACCTCATAGCTGTGCTATACACTTCTCCTCTGAGTCCCACAGTCTCAACACTGGTAATACGTGAGAAAAGATCTAATGCTTCATCTGTACCTAGCAAACTGTGACGTAGACTGGGTTATATTTTCTAGGAGCTCTTAGAACCATGAAAACGATAAATACATGATACAATTGAAAGGGGAAATAGAATATGCAGTGCCACTCGACTCTTTTGATAACGCCACACATTATTTCCCACAAAGCATTACATTTGGTCCCCAGAGAGTCTAGGGTGGAATATAGCTTCATGGCATGGAATATAGACTATAAGCAGATACAAGTGAAATAGTTAATAGAAACAGGCTTCAGTCAGCTGGGATGACTGAAACCACTCTCTAGCATGTCCCCTAGATCTCAAGTTAAAGCTGCCTTACATAATCACAAGGAAAGAAAAAAACACAAGACAAACATTCCTGGGTGGGAGTAAAGTTAAGTCTCCCATGGATGTGCAAGGGTACCATTAGGCTACCAGGTGGCGTAAGCCTGCAGGTGCACTAAGCACATCCATGAAAGAGAAAAGGAGGTCAGGTTCTAACTCAGTTCCCATGGTCATCCTTCCCTGCAACTGCCAGTTGCCTAACTTCAGGCCTCTGGGTACATTCTAGGTCCTGATGGGAGGAACATGGGGTGCTTCTGGCCACTTGGATAAAATGAAGTGCAAGGAAACAATTATTTACTAGTGACATCAAGTAGCCAGAGAAAATAACTTCTCTCTTTAGATAGCTGTCTATGTAATGGGAACAACTCAGGACTTCGCTTTAGAAAACCAGTAATCTAGTCTCTGTAAATGAGTTAGATCTTACATCGTCATTTCCTGATATTTATGATAAGATCAGACAATCTCCAGGGTACCTCTAAGGTGAACAATCCAGGAGCTTGCATTGTATCCCACCACATTGTCTCACTTTCCCTTATTTAAGACCTCATTGATATTTGTTGAACAATAGTTATCCTTTAGTCTCTTAGGAAGGAAGAAAAGGGAATAAGGAGGGTGAGCACCTGCAAGGAATTTCTAACCTTCTCTATGTAGTGGTAGAGTATTTCCAGAGAGTTGAACAATGGCTTAGGTGTCATGGCACTAACACCATCAACAACTCTTGTCTATGACCATTGCACTTTAAGGTGCTTAGATAACAACTAGTCCTCCTTCCTCCTTTCCTTCCTTCCTTCCTTCCTTCCTTCCTTCCTTCCTTCCTTCCTTCCTTCCTTCCTTCCTTCCTTCCTTCCTTCTTCCCTCTTCCTTCTTCCTTTCTTTTCTTCCTTCATTCTGCCTGCCTATCTGCCTGCCTGCCTCCTTCCCTTCCTTTCTTCCATCCTTCCTCTCTCCATTAAATGAATAAAATAGCCCTATAGCAAGTAATGCATTTCATTTGGTGTAATGTGAAATTCTGTATGCCCTTGATCAAGGCTGGTGTCAGATTTTGATGTGAATTGAAGTTTCCCCCTAGATAAAAGAGCTCATATTTCTTATTCCCAGATACTATAGAGCAATTGGTAGTTATTACCCTCTTGCTATTACCAAAAGTAGTGGACTGAGTATTCTAGGATTAGATTTAAGTGTGACAAATGCCATACAGCCTTACTGCTTCTTGGTCATAACCATGTCCACAGCAACACACAATGAAATTTACCCAAATGTGTTCTTAATGATAATGAACACTGGTAATAATACAAGTTGTGTTTCGGGATCACCTTTTATCTTGAGATTCCACTTACTGTGGATTCTAAATAGCCATATATACTTCCAAATGGTTTTTGTACATTGGCACTAAATTGTTACCTGCTATTTTTTGCACTCTGCCGCCAAAAATGTTCCCATATGGTTGAACTATTTGTTTTGCTATTAATATGACTGTTACACACTCCACAGATAGTGTAACTTACATGATGCTTGTGCCACTTTCCACTTCCAAGCTTAATGGGTCTCATGTTCTCCTTTTAAAGCGTTGTTTCCAATTATTAGCAAGAAGGATCTACTTAAACATCTGATACAATTGCTCAGACATGCTCATGAAGTGCTAAAAGGGAGATTGTATCATACAGTAGTCCTCACAAAGATGTTTTATAATAAGGCAGTCATTTTCAAAAGGATATGTGTTCTCTCTCAGAGTGACCCTACTTACCTCAAAAAATAAAACTGAGTTTGATTCTCACTAGGGGACTATTCTCTACAACTTGTGAAAGAAGAAAGTGCTGGAGTCATTTGAATCTGTTACCACCATCTAAATCGCAGAACTTTCCATCAGGTAGACAGAGTATGTGTCCATTTCAAGAAGGGATTTGAGAAACTACAAGATGGCAATTATCACTTGCCATGGGATATGATTTTACATTAGAAATTCATTCTGGGAGATGAAACTGATGAGGGAACAGAGGCTAGCTGAGGACAAAGCACACTGACAAGTCCTTGAACAGGCAGTGACATTCCTCTACAGACTCAAATGCCTCAATGTTCATACTTTGCTAAGGGCAGAAAGCAATCTTAGCCCAACCCCCAGGAGCCTGTAAGTCTACTTTAACATATAAAAGTTCCTTTAGAAATTTCCTTTATCTCTAAACCCCCAAGATACATGTTGGCAATCATCCTCCAAGCACATGGCCCACCAATACACATGTGAAAGGTCTCACGACTCAAATTTTATTAGACGGTAATAAGTGTCCTTTTCCCAAAAAAAGCTAGCCCTCTCAAGGCCACCTCAAGGTCTTTGCTTCCAAAACTTCTTAGAGAGTACAGCTATACTCAAACCCCACCCAACTCCCAGGTATATAATCAGCCATCCCTCACAGGCCTGGGGCGGTAGCTCTTCCTGCCCCTG
This sequence comes from Canis lupus baileyi, assembly GCF_048164855.1. Taxonomy (NCBI): domain Eukaryota; kingdom Metazoa; phylum Chordata; class Mammalia; order Carnivora; family Canidae; genus Canis; species Canis lupus. The sequence continues at coordinate 38,988,630 of NC_132848.1, forward strand.
GGTCCAGTCCTCATGCTTTCCTAAAACTACCATTTTGCACCAAAGACGTCTCAAGAATTCCTTCTTGGTCATTGGCCTCAAGCCTCACCCCACCAAACCTCACCTATATTCCAAAACTTCATCAAAACCACCAAGCCTTTGAAGGGATATACTTATACCAGATAAGTATATACTTATACTTATGCCATCAGTCCCTGACACAGTGAGTTTAACTTTCCTGAGAGGAGCTTGGTGGAGAAAGCTCAGATGGAGCATTAGCTTATTGGTAGCTATCTATGAAATCAGGATTCAGAGTCAGACACAAAGGGAAAGAGGGTATTTGGTATGGCCACACATACCTTCTGACAGTATCCTAATATTATTCGGGGCCAACCCTAACCAAAGGGCTGTCACTGTGGCTGGAAGAGAATGCACAGTCAGAAGTTCCTTTGACTACCAGGAACCACAGCTTTCCATGACTTGCTACTTTCATCTGCTGGCTTAACAGCCTTATTGTTGGCATGCTTTATAGTGTAAGCAACTCCAAAAGCACTTGGAAGACCTATATTAAATAAATAATATAGAGCTAAAGTGGAAGGCAATCTACCCACTCATAGCTCACCCTTCCATGCACATGTGCATACAAGTTTTTAGGACAATGAAAGTGCTCTGTATGATCCTATAATGATACTTCATGTTATTTTGTTTGTCTAAATGAACAAAATGCATAGCAAGAGTCCTAAGTAAACCTAGGTAAACCATGGACTGTAGTAAATAATGTATCAGTATTAGCTCAGCAATCACAACAAATTAGTACATTTGTTGGGGAGGGGAAATGTTTTAAAATATAGGTTCTTTTTTTAAAAATTTTTTTTAAATTTATTTATGATAGTCACAGAGAGAGAGAGAGAGAGGCAGAGACATAGGCAGAGGGAGAAACAGGCTGCATGCACCGGGAGCCCAATGTGGGATTCGATCCCGGGTCTCCAGGATTGTGCCCTGGGCCAAAGGCAGGCACCAAACCACTGCGCCACCCAGGGATCCCTAAAATATAGGTTCTATTATTACTTACATGTAGCAAGACCAATAGACCAGAAGACGACTGCCATTGAAGTATCATTTGTTACTCACGGTTTCCAAGAGGAGAGGGTGCACCACACATGGAAGCCACACAGGGAAGCACCAGGATCCCAAGGAGGCAGTCGGAGAGGGAGGAACATGAGCAGGAGCCTCTATTGTGGCTTCCATATGAAGAAACAGGTGAAGCAGGGCCAGCAGGCTTGGCATCATCTAGTTTGAATTGGCTAGTGGACTCTGGGGCATGGCCTGTTCTAATTGTCTAGTACCTCCTACCTAGTGATGAGGGTGGGGGACCAGGGGTCCAAAGTGTGAAAAAAAAGTCCTACAGAGGTGGTGGTTAAGGGTGTAGACTCTGGATTGCTTGCTTTGCATTTGGATGGCACACTCATGGGTGAGTTGTTTACTACCTCTAGAATTGGCCAATTGTCAAAAGGGCAGTCCCTCCGGGGTCAGCAAGTTCTCAGATGCCAAAGTGATGTAGTTTTGGAATATAGGTGAGGTCTGGTGCCAACGACCAAGAAAGAATTCTTGAGGCGTCTTTGGTGCAAAATGGTCGTTTTATTAAAGCATGAGGGACAGGACCCTTGGGCAGGAAGAGAGGCTGCCCTGGGGTTGTGAGGGGAGGCTGATTATATACCTGGGAGTTGGGGGAGTTACGGAAAAGGGAGATTTCAAAAGGATTTTCATATGCTAACATGGACCTATAACATACTGGAGGCCTTGCCATTGTCAAGTTAAATATTGTTTTTCCCTCTAACAAAGCATTAACATTTTTTTAATAATAAATTTATTTTTTATTGGTGTTCAATTTGCCAACATACAGAATAACACCCAGTGCTCACCCCGTCAAGTGCCCCCCTCAGTGCCCGCCACCCAGTCACCCCCACCCCCGCCCTCCTCCCCTCCACCACCCCTAGTTCGTTTCTCAGAGTTAGGAGTCTTCATGTTCTGTCTCCCTTTCTGATATTTCCTACCCATTTCTTCTCCCTTCCCTTCTATTCCCTTTCACTATTATTTATATTCCCCAAATGAGTGAGAACATATAATGTTTGTCCTTCTCCGGTTGACTTACTTCACTCAGCATAATACCCTCCAGTTCCATCCACATCGAAGCAAGTGGTGGGTATTTGTCATTTCTAATGGCTGAGGAATATTCCATTGTATACATAAACATTAAGACAACTGGAAGCTTCCCGAGGAACGTCACACAGACCCCAACGTGGACCCAGGTCATTTGTGGGATATCAGCTGTGCTTTGTCCTCAGCTAGCCCTCTGCTCCCCATCAAAAGCATCAGAATACATAAAACAAAAGATGTGATTATTAGAGGGAATTTTCTGTACTTTCCACTCATTTTTCTGTAAACCTTAAACAGTTTTAAAAAACATTCTATTCACTAAAAAAGTAATGTGCAATGCATGGCCCATTCTAACAAGGTAGTCTGGAATTCCTATGTGTTTTGGAGCTAAAAGAGGAAGTACCATGCCTGGTCAGTTCAATCCTCCCCATCACCCTTCTGTGAAGGTTGTTGCTGAACAGTTTATTAAACAAGTAAAGCACCCTACCCCCAGCCAACTCATGTATCAAGGAATGAAGGGATCTCCGACCCTTTGAATGACACAAACAAAAGTGTACAAAGAGCATGTAGTGTGACAATACAACAGTGTTCAGCAGAATTGCAGGTCGCAGTCTGTACGAGGTCTTCCCCCAAAGCCTCAGTGCGGCCCCTAGTAGGGAAGAACAGCAGACACAGGAGGGGGGAGGCACCCCGGCCAGGCTCTTCTAGGCAAATGAGTTTCTCTCTTCCTACTCTGGCTCTTGCTAATTGATACTTCAGGTAAGATAATTAGGCTCCTACAGACTTTGCAATTTGTAAATACTCAGCTTTTAACGGGGCCCCTCCCCTGCAGAGAAATAGAGACCGAGAATGGTATTTCTTTCCTGGGATTCTTGCCTCTGGCTTCCCAGAGTTCTTAAAATCTCCTAATCTCTTGACATTAACTTGGAAACACTGTTGCCAACAGAAATCTCTTTTTCTATATCTTCCTATGTCTCTGCTTGCAAGGCAGTTAGGAGGAGGTAAAATGCCAGATGACTGGCAGATTCTGCTAGGCTGTGGTGGAAATTTGTTCCATTAGCTTGTTTTTGTTTTTAGAGAACATCGCTGAAACCCATGAAGAAGGCGGCTTTAATTCCTTCATGCAAAACAATGTCTTGCCAAGGAAAATGACAATCTATAAAAGCCTCTCTCTCTTTTGCGCACACAAAAGACATTGTCGCTGAGTCAAGAGAGGATTTTGATCTTTCTCAAGGGGAAAAAAGAAGGGAAAACGTCTGTATACACTAACATCTTAAACCAGATTTGTCTTCCTCCCAGGGACTACGGGTTCCTGAGTCTTCCAGGTGCAGTAACAGTGCCAGGAACTACTGCTGAGCTCCAGTTTTGGAGGGATGCATAACAGTAAAATTGAACAAGATGTGGAAAAACAAGAGGGGAAGGTAGGGGTTTTTGTTGTTGTTGTTTTGTTTTGTTTTGTTTTTGTTTAAAACACTTACTTAAAATATCAAGAAAAAGAAAGGCTTCTGGAATTCTCTGGCAGGACCATGAGGTGAAGCCTCAGGATGAGAATGTGCACAAAGAGAACCCAGGGCAATCTGTAGGTTTGGGGGTTGTGTTTTCTCCTTTCATTTGCTTCTACTCCAATATCATTTCAGACCGGGCTGTCAGGTCCAGGTTAGTGGAGATGTTCCTTTGAGAGTGCTCCCAGCTGCCAGGGATGTGGCCTCCCTTCTCCTTTCCACTTGGCGCTCTAGTTAAGGATGCCTCACCTAATCAGGAGGCATTAACTGTGCTCCGAATCCTATCAGACTGCAGCAGCCCTCTTAATCCATCTCTGATGCTAAAGATTAGTAAGATCACAAATGCCCGTGATAAAGTTTCCTACTCGTTGTCCTTGCATTTGCCTGCCATGCAAAGATCTTGTGAAAAGCTCTCCTACCCGGAATTGGAACCCAGATCCAATGCTGCTCCAAGCAGGGGCCAGCAAGTGCCCCAGGGCTGTGGGTTGTCCTGCTGGAGCTAAACCAGAGCCTAGAAACACCTGCCAACTTTTCTTCCCATGAAGCTCTTCTATCTTCTCAAGTCTCATTTATATGCTTAGATACATTCTGTGTTTCATCATTTATGAAATTCAGAAGGTAGAAGTCATCTTTTTTGATGGCTACCCTGAAAGCAGCTATGCTGTTGTTAAGAGAATAGGAATAAAATGCTTTGTTCCAGTGACAGAAGGGAACATGAATACAGTCTCCGGTACATGGAATATAAAAGAATAAATGAATAATGCTGCTGGTTCTGAAGAAGGAGATTCGGCAGCTGAAGAGTTGGGGAGGTGGATTGAAAAAAACAAAACAAAACAAAACTGAAGACTTAGGTGTTTGCTGCAGGACCCTGGGAGCTCTTTATCTGGTTCTCTTGTCTTTTGTTTTGTTTCTTCTTTTGATGGAAGGGAGGATTTGGGGGGTTAGGGGTGGGTAACTGTAGCTTTAACAACCTCAAAACTAGAATACTTTGCCAGGGAGTTACACGGTACTTCAGTTTGCTTTAGCTTTCACTTTTATTTTTGCTTTTTGACATTGTTTCCAAAATGTTCAATTAAAAAACACGGCAAAGAGATTCTGTTCATACATCTCCTCCACTGCAATGACAGGTCCCAGCTTCAAACCCGGAGGCTGAGTTTTCTTCAGAAACCATTTTGTGTCCTAACAGCATTTAGTTGCTTTTATCTCTTTACTTTTGATTTTGAAAGAAGAAAGAAAGAAAGAAAGAAAGAAAGAAAGAAAGAAAGAAAGAAAGAAAGAAAGAAAGAAAGAAAGAAGAAAGAAAGAAAGAAAGAAAGAAAAAGTTTCTCTCCTTCCATGTGAATTTTCATTTTACAGAAAAGACTGATGGCAGACACTGAATCTGGGAGCTCTTCCATCCGGAATGACAAAAATAAAGAGTAATGTTGAAAACTGCACGGCATGAAATGCTCTCTTCCCATTCTTTCCCGTAAACCCTAACTGGCTCTAAAAGATATTCTGGGAACAGAAACTGGGCATCGCACCGATTGGCTTTTATACAATAAGTAAGCTACACCTCATCCCCTGCGTTGTCTATATAGACAGCAGGGCTGTTTTCTCAAAAGTGCAAGAAAATATTGGCAACAGTCTCACACTATCTGGTTATTTTCAAGGTCACTGGTAGCCCTATTTTCTACTGCTCCCTGGAAGCCTAAGAGATGAGCTTAGAGGGAGCAAAATAGCCTTTAAATGAGAGACAGTGGTCTCCAAAGGCGAATTGCTGAGACTTGGCCAAGGAGGCAGACAGAGGCTTGAAAGAGTCCAAGCTTCTTTCGTGATGCAGATAAAGGATTAAGTCTGTTTGTTACCAGTTGGTAGTTGACGTTGGCATATACATGAAAATAGAAGGAATGGCACACCGCAAACAAAATGGTCATTTAAATGGTCATTTAAAATGTTGCTGTTCCTTTGGGGAGTCCATAAATTAGACTATTAATACTAAATTGGAGTAAAATCAGATCTCATACATAGTAATGAGCCTGGAAGTTTAGGTTAGAGTTAAGAGAGACCCATCATTTTATGTTAATGCAGGCGGGCCAGACACAAGGGATGACAATGGGAAGATACACAAAGTAAGTGAGCACAGAGAAAAGCTTTTACAAGCTATTCACACGGAACCCAAACAGCGCTGAATGCATGGGGTTTCTTCCAAAATGCTCTCATTCAATGAATGTCACTATCTACAATAAGAATAAAGGACAAGTTTGAAAAATTGTCTGCTGTTCTCTTGCTCTAATTATTTTCCCTGAGGAGGGACGTGAATTGACTAATGGGAGACCATAAGGGACATGGAAGACTTCTCTCGACTTCCTAAGTGGAGACATTTCCTATATTCCCTTATATTTGATGATACCATTCAAATCGATTTTTAGGATCCCCGAGGCTGACCTGTGGAGTCTATAATCTCAGGTTACCATCACGTGGGCAGTGTGTGACCGCCTCAAGAATGCGTGCCTACTAACCCTACTAATCACAGTATTCCATAAAGATCAGGCATTGGCTAGTAGATCCTTAATTGGAAATAATAATGGCTAACATGTATGGAGCCCTTCACCAAGCGCCAGCTACTATAGTAGATCCCTTACATAGAGCTACTGTCTTGACATCCCCGAGAAGAGTTACTACTGTCTTCATCTGACAGACTTTGACACTGATGCATGGGGGCTAAATCACACAGCCAGGAACCAGTAGAACAGGACTTCAAATCCAAGCATTCAGACTTTAAAGCTCAGGTTCTTAATGACTACATTACATTTCCTGTCTTCACAGCTATATGAACTTCCACAAATAAATGTAAAATCTAAACAAAATTGGGCAGCCCAAGTGGCCCAGTAGTTTAGCACCGCCTTCAGCCCAGGGTGTGATCCTGGAGGCCTGGGATCGAGTCCCACGTTGGGCTCCCTGTGTGGAGCCCACTTCTCCCTCTGCCTGTGTGTCTCTGGCTCTCTCTCTCCCTCAATCTCTGTCTGTCATGAATAAACAAATAAATAAAATCTTAAAAAAAACACTAAACAAAATTTTGTGACATGCTTTCATTTTCATTTTCCAATGTTGCATTGGATTAATTGATCCAATAAATTTAATAGATCTCCAGATAATCTCTGTTGGTTAATTTGGCCACAATGGGTTAGGCATTCATGAAAACTGAATTGCTCTCGTCAGATTTTCTCCAGAACCTTGTGCTTCTTAAAAGAAACTGATGAACACCCCCCACTGACCTCATCATTACTTTCACTGCCTGCTCACTGAGCTGAAAAATAGGCTGGATATCGGTCACCAAGATCTCATAGACTGCTTGCTGATGGAGTTTAGCCACTTTAATGCCACATGACATTTGAAAATATAGGAAATGTAGTATCATACAAATGGGAGTAACTTGTTAGGGATGAGTTGTATTTCATCAAGTATAATCACTTATTCAATAGCAACTCTTTTGAAAATGAAGCACATGGCTGGAGTCTTTTAAAGGTGGTATGAGCTATTTTTCTCAGTATTCCCCAGCCCTAATGCCACTAATGCACTTTCCACCAGAACTGCACACTTAATTGATGATGGGCTACATTGAATATTTGTCCTTCTTTAATCCTCTCAGCAACCCTAAGAGTATGTACTCTCAATGTCACCAAATATAGATGATTAAATGGAGGCTCCCAGAAGGTAAGTGACTTGCCCATGTCCCATAAAGAAAAAATAGCACAGCTAACCTTTAAACCTATTTGACTGGCTTCATACTGTCCCCCGCTGTCTTGACCATTATTGACCTGCCTCCATAAAACAAGGTATTTCCTATGTGGTAGAGAAGAATATGCATTAACCAATTTTTCAAGGCTAAGGATATATTTGGTTATTAATCCAACAAATATTTATCTAGATACTATCACATGCAGGCTATGTGCTACGTGCCAAAGGGATAAAGTCATAGCAAAAATTAGCTAATAGTCATTGAGAACTTATGAGCCAGACACTTTAATCCACTATAATTTAAATCATTCAACAATGTTACTTACTATTATTTTCCATATGACTTTTTTGAAAAAAATTGACAATTAGATACTTTTGGCCCCTAGCTCAAGGCCTAGGAAGTGGTAAAATCAAATCTCTGGAAGGGCAGAACCCAAGGTTTTAAACAAAATGACAAGTCAAGAACTAACAGGATAGACAGATGGAGGATCATGGTGTTGGAAGTGCAGGAAACTAGATGGGCGTTTGGAGAATGATTCATGTAGGAACTAAGGCTGGAGTCTGATTCAAAGAGGACTGTATATTGTTATCAGAAAGCAAGCAGAACCATCACAGGGTTTGTGTGCAGTGGAGAAACCTTGATAAGGTCTATGCTTCACGTTTTTAGGCTATTCGCTTATGATGAATATAGCTTAAACTGTAAGTTCTCTGTTCAGTGATGGTGATAGATTTTTGTAAGTCTTCACCCCTCAACTACAGATCCATTTGTACACACTTGTATTAATCAAAACCCTTTTAGTTGTCTGTAATATGAATCCCTCAAACCCACTTAAATAAAGGGGAAAAATAGTCTGAGGATGTGGGTCAGAAGTCAGGTGCTACTGTGTCAGAGAACTAAATTGTGGATGGCTAGCTAGGTCAGGCATCCTTGTATCTAGGTGCTCAAAAGATGTTATCAAGACGCCTGGGTGGCTCAGTGGTTGAGCATCTGCCTTCGGCTCGGGGCATGGTCCCAGAGTCCCAGGATCTCATCCCACATCAGGCTCCCCTCAAGGAGTCTGCTTTTCCCTCTGCCTATGTTTCTGCTTCTCTGTGTCTCTCACGAATAAATAAATAAAATCTTAAAAAAAAAAAAAAAGATGTCATCAGAAAAATGTCCTTCTGGGGCACCTGAGTGTCTCAGTCTGTTAAGCATCTGTCTTCGGCCCAGGTCACTGTCTCCAGGCCCCGGGATCCAGCCCTGGGTCTGGCTTCTTGCTTAGCGGGGAGCCTGCTTATTCCTTTCCCTCAGCCCTTCCCCTCATTCATGCTGTCTTTTGCTATCTCTCTCTCTCTCACTCTCTCTGTCTCAAATAAATAAATAAAATCTTTTTAAAAATGTGTCTCAGGCAGCCTGGGTGGCTCAGCGGTTTAGTGCCTGCCTTCAGCCCAGGGCTTGATCCTGGAGACCCCAGATTGAGTCCCACGTCAGGCTCCCTGCATGGAGCCTGCTTCTTCCTCTGCCTGTGTCTCTGCCTCTCTCTCTCTCTCTCTTTCTCTCTCTCTCTCTGTCTCTCATGAATAAATAAAATCTTATAAATAAATAAATAGATAAGTTTCTTACTCATTCCATCTCTCATTTCTGCTTTGATCTACAAATGAAGACAGAGATAGTTGTTCAGGCTTACCTGGTACTCAGTGCTCAGGACCAGAATCAGATAAGCTCCCCAGGCCCCTCAGCTTGGTCGTCCTACAAAGTTAGGAAATGAGGCTGGTTTCCCAAAGAAAGGGATTTCTATTCCCTTACAATGTAAAGGCAAGCTGTGTAGGCAAACAAACAAATGTCCCCTATTCTCTTGCAGACACCTGTGTGAACTCATGGGAAGAGCAAGGAAAAACCCCCATTACTCACTCCTGTCTTCCCAATGATAGCCCTTGGACATGGGCATTCCATTGTTTCAACTCTGTTAGGAAAAGGCACTGAAGGCTCCTCTTTTTTTTTTTTTTTTTTTTCTGAAGGCTCCTCTTAAAATGACAAATATCTTACATGGGAAGACAGACACATTAAGCCATTACCATCCTTTAACAGTTTATTAAGAGCTTTTCAGATTGTCCATTTTATCTCCTAGATGTGCCCAGGATGGACTCCGAGTAACGTATGTTTCCGAAATGGTGAGTTTAGTTAATATTCAAAGAAAGAAAAAAATTAATTGACCTTTGAGGAGATCAATCCTGCAGTGTGGACTCAATAGCAGATGATGATGAATTCAGAAATCTTTTTCTTTTTCTTTTTTCTTTTTTCTTTTTTTTTTTTTATAGCAGCAGCTCTTTATTACATGGATTCAAATGCACAGCAGACCAATCATGTTCCCTGAAATTCAACAATCACATTCAATGAATGCCTGTTCGTGCGTTCCTCAAAACTCGAATTCTAAGGGGCTTCCTTCGAATTCCCCTTACAAAGACTTGTGCAAAGAAGAGGTTAAACACCAGTAAGAACAACTGTTGCGGGATCCCTGGGTGGCTCTGCGGTTTAGTGCCTGCCTTCGGGCCAGAGCATGATCCTGGAGTCCTGGGATTGAGTCCCATGTCAGGGTCTCTGCATGGAGCCTGCTTCTCCCTCTGCCTGTGTCTCTGCCTCCCTCCCTCTCTCTCTCTCTCTCTGTGTCTCTTGTGAATAATAAATAAAATATTTTTTAAAAAAAGAACAACTGTTGCTAGCAGTAGTTTTGTTTCTTTGCCATCTTCCTCCTCCTCATCAACAATCATGCAATTTCTTCCTTTTATGTACATGGCATTGTAGCATGGGTGTTACGCTCTGCCTATGGTACAAAGTTTATAAATACGATATACCAGTACAAAGTCGAAGCCATTAAAAAGAGCTTAATAACTACTGGGAGATCCTTAAATCTGGAGTGTTGATGGAATCTAGGAAGAGATTTAGAAACAACACACAAACTCAAACAGTAAACATTGTACTTGGGAAGGGGTGAAAGGAGGACTTCTTATGTCCTACTGAGGGCTTTTGGAGTTGCTTCAGGCTCACCTTCTTTCTGCAAATATCTTCAAATACTTCAGAGTGTTGTGAGGTGCATCACTCTGTGCATTGCCACAGGACATCCCGGAGCCATGACAGACTGTGATGGGGCTGGTGGATAGTTAAACGAGACACTGATACTGTCCATTGGCACTCAGCTCTTCTATATCCAAATATGTTATATTAAAACTTTGTTTCTTGGTTATTTCACTAAGCAGTTGGATGTATCTGTATTAGGAATACTGAGGAGGCTTCTTTTCAATAAGTTGATCTTTTCACCAGGAGAATTCCTCAAGAAAGGCCAAGTATATCCCAAAGAATGTCCTACTACATTTGTTAAAGAAATGTGGTTTTCTGGAGAAATATTACTGAATTTGGAAAGAAATTTCTCAGCAGCGTCTCTCTTGGCTTGTTTTTTTTTTTTTTTAATTTTTATTTTTTAAATTTTTATTTTAATGCCCCCTTTCCAGTTTTTTCCAGTTTCCATAAATGACCCTAGCCTGCAAATTGTGGTATATTCTCTCTTATGAGCAGGTCCTCCCTCTTGGGAAAGGGTATATTCAGGAAGTCTCCAGCCATGATGAATAGCCAACTCCTGTAATGAACCAATAGGATTAAGCTGGTTCTTTGGTTGCTTAGAAGGGTCAGGCATTAAGGGGTCAGGAACTGCAAAGCAAATACTTGCATTGGCTTTCAAAATGTTTATGGGCCGCAGCTCTGTGTTTCTCCAGCTTCTTACTTGTACCTTCACCTGTGCAGGTTATGTCCCCAACGGTTACTCTGAAAGTGGGCACGTGTATTTGCACATCCGACCTTTCACAGTAATAAGCCAGGATGTTCTTGGTCTTCGTGCCGTATTCGTGTAATACCTGAACTGGCGTTTTCCCTGGCTTAGCTGCAATCATCTTCCCCAAGCTGGAGGTCCCGCTGTCTCGCGCTCCAGCGGGGGCCAGGGCGCCGCCACCTGCTCTGGGACTTAGCGGGAAGGGAAGGCTTGGCGGCCTGCGGAGGAGCCCTGCGGAGCTGCCTTCCCACTCCCTGCCCGGTCGGCCGTCCCGAGAGGAGCGCTCCCGAGTTCAGAAATCTTGACTGCAGGCTACCCCTAAGCCATTAGGATGACCTCAGGAGGCAAGGAGTGCCAGACACTGGAAGGAACGATGATGGCAGCTTAACATTCAGTCCTTGGCACTCTGCTAGGCATGTTGGCTAAATTATCAAATCGAATCTGTTCCAAAGTTATAAGGCACACACTATTATTATCACCATTTTATGACAGAGGAACTTAATTAACTTAGTCAAGGTGACACAACTTACTAAGTTGTGGGGCAAGATGAACACCCAAGACTACTTCACTTCATGGCCATGTTGATGCAATCAGGCTACTGATAGATGCTATCATATCTTCATATCATATCATATCATATCTTCCATAGATGCTATGGAAGAAACGAGTCCATCCAGAGAGTGTTCACACAGACAAAATTAGGGTGCCCTTCCAATTCTGAGGGCCATGAACCCTCTGGGGTCTTCGGTGATTATTTGTGGAAGTCAGTCAGCCATAATTTTCACTGTATGTGGCTCCCTCAACAGTCCTTGATGGTGCCTATCCTAGTTATTGATACATGCATGTGTTGGCAACTTCCTTAGAGGAATATCTCCTGGGCATAGTAAGATTATTTACCTAATAAGTAAACTGCATAGAGGAAAATCACCTATCGCTAGCTGCCAAGGCCAAATAAGGACTGGAACCTATTCTAATGGTTATCTTTGTCTTTGGGGGGCATTCATCACAGCTCTACAGGCCAATTCTCTCTCTCCATGAGGACTATAACAAGGCAGGGCACTGTGTCTACAGATAGAAGTACAGGCTAACCGCTGAGAACCTGTCCTTTCCATAAGTGGGACAGCTCTGTTGAGACTATACCCAGTATCCTACATACCTGCATTTGCTCGTTTCAGGATTAAGGAGGAGAGAGGACATTAAAAAAAAAAAAAAGCAGATGATAGATTTAGGTATATTGACCTTGAGAATTTGGCTAGAAGCCCACAAACCTGAATCATCTAAAAAACTTACACCCTGTATTTTGCATGTTAACAGTTTCTATACCAATTTACTATCAAACAGCAGGTGATTTTTAGCAGTTTAAATGAGTTTTATGTCATGATTAACCAGGGCTCACAAGCCACATTCTTGCCAAGCAGATGTACTGGTTGTACAAGCACTAAAAGACACAAATATACTAAGGTTTGATCAAATGTTTGCAAAGCAACAGCTATAAGAAATAAATATTTAGGGCAGCCCCAGTAGCTCAGCAGTTTAGCACCGCCTTTGGTCTGGAGACCTGGGATCGAGTCCCACATCAGGTTCCCAGCATGGAGCCTGCTTCTCCCTCTGCCTGTCTCTCTCTCTCTCTCTCTCTCTGTGTGTGTGTGTGCCTCTCATGAATAAATAAATAAAATCTTAAAAAAAAAAAAAAGAAAGAAATATTTAGGGCACCTGGGTGGCTCAGTGGTTGAACATCTGCATTTGGCTCAAGTCATGATCCTGGAGTCCTGGGATCTGCATCAGGCTCCCCATGGGGCGCCTGCTTCTCCCTTTACCTGTGTCGCTGCCAACCTCTCTGTGTCCCTCATGAATAAATAAATAAATTCCTTAAAAAAAAATAAATAAATATTTAAGAACTACAGAGTATTTAGATCCCCACTTCACCCCTTAAAAATACATAGAATAATTCCAGACAGATTTGAGACTTAACATTTTAGGTTTTGAGTGGGAATCCTTTCTGTGAGTTAATTAAAAAAAAATCAAGGATTCAGAAAATAAAGGACTGATAAGTTTGATATGATAAAGAAAATTTTAAATGGGAAGAAAAATAAGGCAAGATAAAGACAACAAAGATGAGAGGCAATACTTTCTTTTAAACAGGCAATTCACACATAAACATATAAAGGACTAGTAATACCAAAAATAATTAAATGGAATATTATTCAGCAATAAAAGGCAGTTAATGATTGATGCATGTATTATGTACAACTGTATCCTACAACATAAGGGCATTCTTTATGCTGAATGAAAATTGCTGATGTCTAAAGGTTATGTGCTGAGTGATACCTTGAACTGTCACAGCTAGAGAGAGATAGAGAATAGCTTCATGGTTGCTGGGGAACAAGAAAGGGGGTAAGATGGTAGATGTGACCAAAGAGGCAGTATGAGGGAATTTCTTTGTGCTTCTGTGCCCTGATCACGGTGGTGATTATACAGATTTGTACATGAGATTTATACAGAGAATGAAATTGTAGAGAATGATTACCTGCACACACCACACACACAGAAAAGTGCATGTAAAATATGGTGAACATTGTATAAAATATGGAGTGGGGTGGACAACATTCTATCATCAACAGTTTCCTAGTTTTGATATCATACTACAATTATAGGAGATGCCATTTTTGAAGAAAGGTGGGTACAGCACTCTAGTACTACTTTTATATCTCCCTGTGAGTTTATATTCATTTTTTAAAAAGTTTTAAAAAATACTCAAATCTAACTTAGAGAAGTGCAAATAGAAATTGTGAGATACTATTTTTACTTACATTGGAAAACTTTAATAATAGTCAATACTGGGAAATGCTATGGGTTGAATTGAGTACCCTGAAAATGTGATGAGGCCCTAACCCCGATACTTGTGACCGTGACCTTATGTGGAAATAAAAGTCCTTGCAGAAAGTCAAGGTAAGATGAGGTCCTGAGGGTGGGCCCTAATTCAGTATGACTGGCGTCTTTATACAAAGGGAAATTTGGACAAAGAGATGGACATGTAAAAACACAAGGAGAAGACAGCCATCTACAAACCAAGGAATGTCTCAGGCTACCAAATGCTGGGAGAGTGGCTTGGAAGAGAATGCCCTTCAAATCCCTCAGAAGGAACCAACCCTGCCAATACTTTGATCAGACTTCTAACCTCTAGAGCTGTGAGACAATAAATTGGTACTATGTAAGAAACCCAGTTTATGGTACTTTGTGACAGCCAGCTTAGGAATCCCATACAGGAGAAGTATGGGGAAACAGACACTCCTATATCTACTACTAAATGAGAATAATAAATTGGTGCAAACTTCTTTGGAAGGTACTTTGGAAATTTTTGTCAAAATGTAAAATCACATGCCCGCTGACCCTTCATTTGACACATCAATTCTGCTTCTGGGAATTCATCATAAGGATATGCTGTTATATTTTTCCAAAGATGGATTGTCAAAAAATGTTCATTGCTTTGTTTTTTATAACAAAGATCACAAAAATAACCTAAATGCTTATCCACAGGAAAATGGATAATAAATCGTGTGATTCTACGTAGTGAGATGCAGATCTACAATAACTTACCAGCACTTCAAAAATGCAAAAGCACTCAAACACTGAAGTTTTAGAATTTACAGCAAATTTGTTTGATGGAGATCTGCTTTGTGCTGTGGATAGTCTGTTCATTTCAGTTCTTGTAAATATTCATTTGTTACATTGCAGAAATACCAGTATGGTTGAAGAAGAGGTACCTCCCCAGACCATCTGGGAGTTTCATTATATAGAATATTATCCTTCTAAAATTTGAAAAAATTATGAATACTGAAATACATATATGACTCTAAGGATTTGAAATATGGGATTGTGAGCTAATATTCACAGCTCTTGAAATATATGTGATAAAAATAGATATTGGAAAAATAGATATTGCAGATTGGAAACATCACCAGGTGATATTATTACCTGAAAAGAAAAGCAAAGATATAGAATAATATATATAAAAAGTTCTTTGGGCAGGGGACGCCTGGTTGGCTCAGTGGTTGTGTGTCTGACTTCTGCTCAGGGAGTGATCCCAAGTCTGGGGATCGAGTCCCCAGTCAGGCTCCCTGTGAGGAGCCTGCTTCTCCCCCTGCCTATGTCTCTGCCTCTCTCTCTGTCTCTCATGAATAAATAAATAAAGAATCTTTTTAAAAAAATTTCTTTGGGCAAATGCTTATAAGTGCATAAGCATAACTGAAAACATGTGTAAATACCTGATTATAATGTTTCACTCTGGAAATTGGGATGGATTCCACCTTAATCCTCTACCCGAGCTGCCTTAGTTAATGCCCTATAGTAAAGTAAAGCTTTCTGGGTTCTGACATTGGCAGTAAGCCCTTGGCGGCTGCGACCCTCGCTCCACTCTGTTTGACCCTGGCTAACTTTCACCTGATTTATTGGACAAGGCATAATTTCTAAACAAATGCCTTTTGATACACTGCCTTCTTTTGGCACTAAGGTAGATTAAATAAGCATCTCTAAAAAATTTGATACATACTATTAGCATGTAAAAGAAAACATTATGCTCAACGTCACCAAAAAGTAGAATACTTGACAAATATTTCTGAAAGATGACTGCAAAGAGCTGAAACCATGTTAACAATAAAAACAAATGCACACACACACAAACACACCAGAAGATTGTATGAGTTCATTCAGAACAACAAAATCACATTCCTTACTACTTTGCCTTTACAGTTAGTAGCTGGTTAAAGACTAACTTTAATTGAATTGAGCCCTTGGAGATAGTCTTTGAAGGAGGCACATTAGGGGTTATTAAACAGGTATAATGAAGTAAATTAACTTTGGAGGCTTAGAACTGGAAAGGATCCTTGAGATAACATAGGGAAACCCTCTCAATTTCAAGATAAGAAAACTGAGGCTCAGAGTGGGAGGGGCCTGTCTCAGGACATATCACCAACTAACCAGAGGAATGAAGCCAGGACTCCCACTCCTTTACAACACTTACAACCTGCCCACTGGCAGGGTCCCTGTAAACGCCCTCCTGTAAACCTGAGCTCTGGAAACCTTGACAAACTTCTCAGCCACTAAAAGCTTCCTGCCTGTGCCCTGAAGCTCCACCTGGTCACCTTGCACAGGGGGCAGGACTCCCCTCCCTACTCCACTGCTGTGGGCAGAGTAGTACTCACTCCAGCCTGTCTTTAACTTCCAACTTTCCAGGAAGTTGGGATGGCACAGAGAATGAGATTATAATCTTCCATGGAATAATAATAATGTTTGGTTGATACAGAAAAAAAAGACATGACCTTATTGTAACCTTTTTGGGGGAGGGGGCAGAAACTAGCTGTTAGTTCAAATTCATATTTCATAGTTCCCACCAGTGGCCTTCTTCATGATCCAGGAAGTTAGTTATATTAATTATATTCCTGTACTTGCCTTCATGGTTTTGCTGTAAGAATCTCTGCTCCCACACTGTATTATTAAGATACTCTATGATCTGTTATCTTTTTCTCACTGACTTACATATGATGTTGTATTAATTCCCTTCCCATGAATCCCTCTTCAGTCCAGCTACATGGATTTTTTTTCTTGTTTACTTTGTTCTACAGTCTTATGCACTGGCTGACACATCTGCCTTACCCTTTGCCTTCCCTATCTCTACTCCCTCTGGTTTCCCTTCTTCTCCCCTCTCCATCTCCCCTCATTCCCCCATCTTCCCATCCCCCATCCCTCCATTTCCCCATCCCACCATATTCCCATCCCTCCTTCTCCCCATCCCCCCATCCCTCCATGTCCTCCCCATCCCCCATCCTTCCAACTCCTCCTCCTCCCCACATCCCCCCCCCATCTCCTCCTCAGGCAGCACCTGTTCCCTGAGGTTCCCTGGTGCACTGGGCCTTGACCTTAACTCAGGGAGTTCTGAGGGGAAAAGTCTTTACCCTTCTTTTACTTCCTTATTTAGTTATTTTACAAGCAGATTTCATAAAGTCAGTTAAAAATTCAACTTGATTCTTTCATAAATCAAACAAAATTCCTAAGTGTCTTTATCTGTATTGTCTGAATACTTAGATTTTCCTACAGTGCCAAGTAATGCTTTTGTATAAGAACCAAACTGTCTTGCAAGCTTTTTTAGGACCACTGCTAACCAAAGTACTGATGTGGTCTTATGGATCACCAGAGCTACTTGCCTGCAGCTAATTCCCCCTGGATGCACCAAAAATTTCCCCAAATGTATAGATTTTATAAAAACTGTCTTTGAATCTGAACACTTCACTGTGCCATAAATAAATCAGGCACTGAATATACTTTGGGACTCATTCCTCATTTTTCTCACAGCTGTTTATCCAGGAGGAGCAAAGGGGTTCTACTATGACCACAACATCCTATCAGAAACACCAAGCTTCCAATATAAAATGTTTTATTCTTAGTTCTTCTTTTCCTTTTCCAACTAGGGTCCTATGGTGCCCTCCAGACACCTGATAAACAGTCTGCCCAAGGTCTTTCTTGAAATGGCTAAGAGAATCGGGCTAAAAGAACTTGAAAGCCAAAATGCTAGATTTTATATCCAGCCTGTCATGACTTCCTTCGTGGCTCCCTGACTCTAAGGAGCTCTGATTTCCTGTAACAAGTCTTCTCTGGTCTAAAAGCTGGAGAGTCTCCGAATCAAAGGGCCATCTTTGTTATTATAAATGGGAGCTCCCAAGTTAAAATACCTAATTCTTCTCTCCTGGTACCTCTTCACCTATTTTCCTATTGCTTTGAAGGTCATCAGTATTTAGGCTTTAAAGAGAATCCTGGGGAGAAAGCAACTAAGAATGGTATTTTGAAAGCTTGCAAGACTTGGGAAGTAGACCAGGTGCGAAAGGAACTCAGGGTAGATTAGCAACTCCTACAAATTACTACCTATAAGAATTTTATCTTGTTGTAAATAAATGAAGCTTACTAATTTGATTGTAGGTTAAATATCATTATAAAGATGTTTTGATAACTTTGGTAATTTATCTAATGTTGCCTGATAATGAAAGGAAGTATCAGATCTTTTTTTTTTTTTTTTTTTGTAAGTAAGCTCCATGCCCAACTTCGGGTTTAAACTCAAGACCCTGAGATCAGTCAAGAGTTGGATGCTCCACCAACTGAGCCAGCCAGGCGTCCCCTCAGATATTCCTATACAGACATTTAGGGGGATTTATCAATCAAAGAAATCTTGGTGAGGTCAGCTGGGCTTCAGTCCTTTGTTGTAAATGAGAGGAATAAGCTATCAATAAGAAAGTGGAGGCTTGTATGGAAGTGTGTTCAAAGTGGTGCCACATTGATTTGATTAGCTCTTCTGGAGTATTTCATTGTTTAATATAAAGTTGTAAATTGATATATAACATTAATTAATTTTGCAGGGTTTAATATTTCAAACATAGAGATCTTCAGAGCAATGTGAGCATTCATTTTGCTGGAACCTCAAAGCACCTGCACAGAGCCTCTTTGGATTGGCCTACATGGGCCTAATGGAGCCCTCTCTGTGCATTGACAAATTCTTATACCTGCTTCTGTTGTGGGACTTAGCACAGTTTTGATTGAGGATATTTCTATCTTTCTACTTAGGCTGCTATGCGTAGGATTATGTTTTATTCCCAATATCTAATACAGTGCCTGGCATATACAATTCCTCAGAAAAAAAAAAAAAAAAAGCTGTATATGAAGAAATGCTTATACCATGCACATACCTCCTGGCAAGGCAATGCCACAGCACAGATCCTCAAGAAATTTTGGCTACACAAACTAAGGTGAATTCTGGGGCAGCAACTATTAGGTCATCAGGTGCTTAGACAGAAACTATTTCTATGGTCCAGATGAGAGGTTTTAAGCAGCACAAGCAAGGTGAGCCCCCACCGAAGCTGCATGCAGGCAAAAAAAGGCTGCAGAGATAAAACCATTGCAGGCTGATGGCAGATCTTTTGAGATTGCTGTGAGGTGGGCTCTCTCCTCAGTAATAGTTCACCACATAAGAAACATGGAGGGAAGGGCCCAGTTTCCAATGGGTGATGCAGGTCACTGAGGCCCTCCCTGCACAGGGCTGCCTGGCCTGAGGCCCTGGCCACTGTGCCCCCACTGAGAGTTCTTGGCATCCTCAGGACCTGGCGCTGTTATGGGAGGTTGTAAATCCCATCACAGCCAGGAAGTCTGTATGCCCTTACTGTTCAGCATATTAACAAAAATTCCCAATAGTCTTAATGTTCATTACTGTATTTTTCAAAACTAAGCACAAAGAAAACTGTTGTGAATCCTTTTTCATCTAGATTATAGATATGCAGGATTATAGAAATGAAGTGCTATAAGAAATTTATCGCAATAAACAAGGATATATGACTATATCTCTCTATATTTATTTATATAGATATTTAAATTCCCAAGTCACTTAACGACATTGAGCTTCAAAATCCCTATTTGAAAAAAAAGTGAAAGAAGTAACAACAGTATTGTTGTGGGAAAGTAAAATAAAATCCATAATTGGTTGTTACAGGATTAAATTTCATGAAGCATGTGAACATTTCCAACATACTGTCAGACATATTTTTGGTACTTAACAAATAAAGATTAAGTAGAATCTGACTCTGAATGCTGTTTCTGGGAAATTTATTCTTTTCTTATAGGAACACAACTTTGATTGTATCAGGAAAGTTAATAAAAAAAAATATGACTCATTTTGGGGAAATATGCACAATAAACAGCTTAATGGAATGCACCTCTTCTAGACAGGATGATTTAGTGATTGCCCCGCTACACAAAAGTTACCTGTCTCTAAAACCACACACATCACACTGTCATGCTACACTTCCCTAAAAGAAATGCATATAATTATCTCTATTTTGAAGATAAAAAAGAGATGCAAGAATAGGCAAGGGAAGTAAGATTTCTGAGGTCATTTAGTTGATTGGTGGCCAAACCAGGAAGATAATTCAAGAGTCCGGATTCATGGACTACTGCTCAGCTGCTTTATTTACCTTGGAGGTAAAGCTGGAGTCCAGGTGTGTGACGATGATTGATTCTGTTTTTCTTAGCAGTGGAAGTGAATCCTGGAGAAGTGAAACACACCAGGGCTTGTGTTCTTTATTCAGTTGGCTTTTCCTTGTTTTGCTTGAAACATTAAACCTGTAATTTTTTAAAGCTGTCATTATAATGTGTATGAAATGTATTCTCTTTCCTCTTCTTCCTCTCTGTTTTGATTGCTGGAAACCACATAAAAGCCACTCAATGTGGTGGAAATTAAGTCTTGGGGGAGTGTATTCAGTTGTATTGATTCCAAGTTGCTATTAAGGAAATAATTAAACCATGATTTTATTGGTGATTTTATTTGTCTGCTTCGTGTGAAGGACATTTATTTGCATTAGTAGAAAATTAATTAATAAAGCTCTATGCTTTTTTATAATATGGGATTTATCTAATCAAAAAAGGAAGATTTGCTAATCTAAATACTATCCATTTTAAAGAACAACTTACAAAAAAAAAAAAAGAGCAACAACAAAATTTCTAAGCAGTAAATAATATATTTCAAGCCAATGAGTTCTAAAAAGTCTAACAGTTGCTTGTGGTTTTCTTCTTTTTTGTAAGTTCAACATTTAAATGTTTTTCTTCTTTTGCCTTACATTGTCATTGGAGTTCATGTTGTGTTACTTTTATTATCACAGAGGCTGCAAATATTTATTTTTAATATTCTAGTCTCAGAATAAGAAATGATATTCAGCACCAGGGTATGCATACTTACTTAGCATAAGAATGTGCTCTATTTTAAAAGCAATTGCATAAGAAACAGCAGCACTGGAGCTAGAATAATTTATATCGGGAAACTCGGCTTTATGATAAAACATTGACTGCTAAATTATTGCTGTAATCCTGAGAGCAGGATGGTGCCTTCTTACGTTTGCCTTTCTTTACCTCCTTCTGCCAAGGTCATATTGTAGTCATATTTTGATGATTTTGAATTTCCAGCATCCTGGCATATTTGCATTTTCCCTATTTTCGGGAAAGAAATTATGCTATGTTATAAATATGTTATAATGGTAATGTCAGGGGAAAAAAAGGCAAACAACTTCCCCCTTTTTTTCTTGATAGATTTTTTTTTTTTCAAGTGGAGGACAAAATAGTAAAGATGGCTTAAAATTTCCTTGTTTTTTTAAATAATAAACAACATGTTTTATAAAGACATTTAAAGCTACAAATTAGCATCTACAACTACCATTTGATTTCTAAAAATTTATTCAAAATAGGATTTCGGGGAGGGGATGAAGGAATCTAATATATGAGTCATTTTATTCTCTAAATACTGATTTAAGGAGTTCTGTGCAATTGTAATCTGCAAAGAAAAACAAAAGTCACTGTTTCCAGGAAGATGATGTCATTTTCTTAAGATTCCATTCCCTTCTTTTTTACTGACTTCCTCTGATAAACTATTCTTTCTATTAGAGTATAATGTCACCAGAACCCCGATCAAGAAACAGAACATACCTAGTGTCCCAGAAACCCCCTTGAGCTCTGAGAGTCACTACCGACTCCCACAGCAGTGACCACCACTCTGAATTCTGTCCACATATATTAGTTCCACCTGTGTTTGTGCTTTACATAAATGGAATCCTACATTAGCTACTTATAGTTGACTTCTGGACTATAATCCCCTAGGCTAGGGCCTACACTGTGTGGGATAGCTATTGCCTGGAACATCCCTTCGTTCACATTGAGATTATTAACATAGGGTGCATCCTCCTCCTCACTTTAACTCAATCAAAATAGAAGGGGGGGGGGAGATCTGAAATATTTTAGATCTGAATGAAACTTGTAGCCTAATTGCTATTAATGAAATAATTAAACCATGATTTTATTGGCGATTTTATTTGTCTGCTTTGTGTAAAGCCCTGAGGTCTTGCTATTCACAAAAGAGTTTTTAAAAATGCATCTTAGAATCCAATTCTAGCAAAGTTTGAGTAGACTTATTTCTCCCAGTCTTCTCTTTAAAACTGCAAAAAGCCTGATGTAACACAACAAAAAAGCATAGGCAACATCTAAGAGGTGGAAAGAAGATGGACTGCCTGGAAGCTCTGGACTTGAGCATTCACCCAGTGGTGAGCCCCCTGCATTTTCTTTTTGCATCTCATACATCTTGGACAGGGCACTGCAGAGTCTCCGATTGAATCACCCATAGGCACAGGCAAAAAAAAGCTCCAAGGAAAGCCTATTCCTGTCAGCACTAGAACTGCAAAATGAGTGGCTTTACCAGAATGGAACCTTCTTT
Source organism: Canis lupus baileyi (assembly GCF_048164855.1). Lineage (NCBI taxonomy): Eukaryota > Metazoa > Chordata > Mammalia > Carnivora > Canidae > Canis > Canis lupus. Next base: position 39,011,078 of record NC_132848.1, read on the forward strand.
TCTTTTTCTTTTTCTTTTTTTAAAAATTTTATTTATTTATTCATGAGAGACACAGAGAGAAAAAGGCAGAGACACAGGCAGAGGGAGGAGCAGGCTCCACGCAGGGAGCCCCAGAAGGGACTCGATCCCGGGGTCTCCAGTATCACACCCTGGGCTGAAGGCGGCGCTAAACCACTGAGCCACTCAGGCTGCCCAGAATGGAACCTTCTTGAACAATATCTTCCAGACTTGAGCCAAACACCAACAACCCTCCCATGTCACATGGTAAGGCTGAGAGGGAAGCTGATTTTCCATCCCACCCTCTTAGCCACCTATGCAGGCAGCACTCTGAAATCCCTTCCACACAGAAGCAGGCTGTTGCTTTGACTCTTCCACCTGGGTAGAGTCAGTAGGATCCAGCTGTCAGCATCCCTCAACAAGCAACAGAGAGATCTCCATAGCGACATACTCATCTCTCAGTTCATTCCCAGGCACTGGCAATAGTGCCCAGGGTGGTTCAACTTGCTCACCAATTTCGCATCAATAAGGGGAACAAAGTAGTGTGAGACAGGCACTCCACTGCCCCACCTCTTAATCCCTGATGTCAGGGGGCCCAGGTTGGGGGGGTGGGGGGACGGACTATGCTTCTGCCCAATCCTGTAGCAAAAAAAAAAAAAAAATAGTGGTTTTGAGTCAAGCTGCAGCTTCCCCCCTCCCTGATACCAGGGAGCCCAGAAGGGAGCTGAGCATATACTCCCACAGGGAGATAACAAGCAGGCCAAATAGGTGCCCACTTTTGCTAGGAAAATAAGGTATCAGAGGGGCCTAGGGAGAAGCTGAACTTTCATTCTTCCATCTTCAACCAGGTAATGTGAGTTAGGGCTCCACGTTTGCTGTGGGGCTGTTGATGGGACACACTGTGAAGCTGAACAGACCCACACATCATGTCCTAGAACTATGGAACTACATTCAACAAGGAGGTTGTCTGCTAAAAAAAAAATTTTAAAAAAAGAAGAGAGAAATAAATTAAATTGTATAGAATACACTCACTCATCATATCAAGAACCAAGAAAATCACAACTTGAATGAAAAAAGTCAATCTCATTTAATGTTGGATGACAACATTGAGGTAATTAGATGTCAGAAGTATCTGACAGAGTTTAAAACAAACACCATAAAAAATACTTTAATAATATTAAAAAATTCTCAGGAAACAAATAAATAGAAAAGTTTCATCAAAGAAATTGAAGTTACCCATTTTATAAAAATAACTAAATGAAAAGTGTAGAACTGAAATCTCCAATAAATGGGATGAAACTTGATGGATGGGCTGAATAGTAGAGTGGAGTTGGCAGATGATAGGATCTGTGAACTTGACAAATCAATAGAATTTATCCAAGGTAGACAACAAAAAAATAGCAAATAGAGGGGAAAAAAGTACTGGAGACATGATCAAGAAATTTTGCATTCAGATAAAAAATAGCCCTAAAAAACAGCTTGGAGCTGGTGGCAAAAGCCTGTTAGCACCTCCCAGTGATGATTATTGAAGCTTTGGACTTGAGGGTGTCCATCTGTGGGGCATTTACTGCCTTATTATTGGACATTAATTAGAGGTCTCCCAATGACTGAAGGCATAAAGTGACCTTCAAACATGGAATACCATCTAGGATGATGTCAGAGAAATGTTCTAATGGGGGTGGTAATGCTCAGGAGAGTTCCATAATGCCATGGAAATGGTTTGTACAGGATATCATTAACTGAGAGAATGTAAGCAGGAGATTCTCATAAGCAAGGAGCCCCTTTTGCCCTAGGACTGACTCTGGAACTATGTGAGGAGAAGCTAGGTTCTATTGTCTCTTGGCTGTGCCCTATGAAAAATCTTTGACTAATCAACAAAAAGCCACTCTGTGGACAGCAGTTCCAAGATGGATGTACTGCATCTTGTTTGGAAGGCCACCTTCTGGTCAAGGAAGATAAACACAGATCAGCCTGGTGTGCTAAATTGCATGTGGCTTTCCTAGCGATGGTGGAAGAATTGAATAGCAGTGAAAGCTTCTATGTTTGAATTTTTATTGATTCATGGGCATTGGCCAATAGCCTGGACACATGGTCAGACAGAAAGACAATGGAAACCAGGCCTATTGAAGGGATGTCTATATGGAACACAGTTCTTTGAAAATCACTGGAAATTAAAATAGTAAGACAGTCCGGAAGCTTGGGAAGCAGCCCCTATGCACCCTGGGCACTTCCTGATGCTTATTATAACTTTTCTTGCAAAGCAAAGCAAGAGCCAAGGAAGAAGCCCAGACCAGTTCGGACTAGTCTGAGATAAGATGGCCATCAAACTTCACCTTTCACAGACTTCTTCCCTCATTATAATGTTCAAAATCATGCCCAGAGGTGCAGATTTAACAAGCAAATAAAAGATATGATGTGTGAGGAAGCCTGTGCTGACAACTGTGCCTGCATGCCCAATTCCCTGTGTTTCCCCAGCCCAACATGCTTAGAGATCACTCCTTTCCCACTTCAGGCCCTTTAAAACTTTCCCTATTTTCGGTAACAATAGAACATATCAACACCGTCAGAACTTTGGCTTGGAAGGTGGTGGGAATTGGCAAGCAGATATCCCCATAGGCTTCCTGGAGAGGGCCACCTAGACCCAGGAAATGAGTGCATTTGGGTGCAGTAATGTACAGATAGGTGAAGCTAGACATTCTTCTTGCACCCTTTGAGCCTCAGAATGCCAGTAGGAACTGTTCTGTATGCCAGCAGATGGCAGAGACTGCCAGAGACTACAGATAGCTATGTGGCAGATTCCTTGGTGTGAAGGCCCTGAACGTGGCTGGCCAGCCAGTTAGACTACTGCCAGTAACTCTGGAGGGTTATGAATAGGTCCTGACAGGAGCAGACACTGAGTCTGGACTGGGATTTCCTTACCTGATGGTGCACGCAAATGCTCAGAATGCATTGTATAAGAGAACCAGAAGAGAAGACACTGAATCAGTTTGGATGGCTGGACACCATTTCTTCAGACTAAGGAACACACTTTACAGCCCATAATGTCCTCCTCAGAATAATAGTTTGATAGAGAATTGAAATGGGATATTAAAACATTGGTTGTCTAAACTGGGGAAGATAAAGAAATGAAGAGTTGGTTTACATGCCTTTAGAGATGTGTGCTCATACTGATGGGGGAACACAGGGCTGGCTGAGGGCAAGGCATGCACATTGACAGCACATTGACAAGTCTTTGAAACAGGCAAAGGGACATTCCTCTATGGACTCAACTGCCTCAATATTCATACTTTGCTAAGGGCAGAAGGTAATCTTAGCCCAACCCCCAGGAGCCTGTAAGTCTACTTTAACATATAAAAATTCCTTTAGAAATTTCCTTTATCTCTAAACCCCCAAGATACATGTTGGCAGTCATCCCCAAGCACATGGCCCACCCATATACATCTGAAGTGTCTCATGACTCAGATTTTATTAGACGGTAATAAGTGACCTTTTCCCAACAATAGCTAGCCCCCTCAAGGCCACCTCAAGGTCCTTGCTTCCAAAATTCCTTAGAGAGTACAGCTATCCCCAAAACCCTCCCAACTCCCAGGTATATAATCTGCCACCCCTCACAGGCTTGGGGCAGCAGCTCTTCCTGCCCATGGATCCTGTCCCCGGGCTTAATAAAACCACCATTTTGCACCAAAGACGTCTCAAGAATTCTTTGTTGGTCATTGTCTCTGGACCTCACCTATAATTCCAAAACTTTATCAATACTGAACATGAACATGAATGAAGCTAAAAGAGTGTCCCCACTGAATAGATTTCTGTTTTTCTGTTGGATCTAGGCAAGAGGGGATAGAAGAAAATGCTGGTATTCTTTCTTCCCCACATCACCTCATTAATTTTTTCCTACATAGTGATATGGTCAATTATACTAACTGCCTGAAAAGAGTGAAACTATATGTTGCTGACACCACTCTTTCTTTTGGAACATAACAAGACTGAATGGAAGCCTACAAACCTGAGTGGCCTCATCCTGGGAGACATTCTCTTTTTTTCTTTTTTTTTTATAAGACTTTATTTATTTATTCATGAGACAGAGACAGAGAGAGAGAGAGAGAGGCAGAGACACAGGCAGAGGGAGAAGCAGGCTCCATGCACGGAGCCTGATGTGGGACTTGATCCCGGGTCTCCAGGATCACACCCTGGGCCAAAGGCGGCACTAAACCACTGAGCCACCACGGCTGCTCCTGGGAGACATTCTCATATTGAGTTAGGAACAAATGGCACTAGGCAGGGCTAGGTAGGTGGCCACCATTATCAAGCTCACCAAAATTCCAAAAATGTGGTGATTAAAGTAAACCAGAGGTAAATAAACCGGACTTTCCCCCCACAGGTGCCAGGGGTGCTGTCTTGCTATAACAGCGACTTGTGACCAACAAAAGATTACCAGGCCCTAAAAAGGAAGTAAGCCATTAAAGATGTTATCACTAGTCCTTACTCAATGGTGATATCATCAATTGATATGTTAAAAGATTTAGGTTCCTGGTTGACTTTCAATATAAGATCAACCCTACAAGCCTTCAGTGGTAACCTTGTCAGGACCCCTCTCTGAGAGCTCTCTCAGTATCTTTGCTTAATAAACTTCTATCCCTTTACTGACTCTCCTGTGTCCACGAGATTAATTCTTCGATTCCGTGAGACAAGAACCAAGCTCTCCTGTATCAATATGATAGGATGATGGACTGAATAATTATTAATGATTGAATGAGATTCTAGCAGTGTGACAGTATCTTTTGATTTTTGTGACTGTTTTGGTATTAAGGATCCATGTTCAAAGACCAGCGGGTAGACTGTGATATTAGGATTTGTAAAGAATATGTATTTGGTCTTTGTCCCTGGTTCTGGCCCAAAGCTCCAAAATCCCTTGGAATTTCCAGTGATGAAAGCTGAAAAGGTGTTTTTGTTATGTTAATGAGGTGACCTTTGGAAAAGCCCTAGGTAACCTAAGGCAGGGGCTGGTTGCCCTGGGAGCTAACCATGTGATATCCCCCCCACGCACACACACCTCCAGGAGCTGGCTGGAATTCGAGATAGTGTTCAATTACCAATGATTTAATCAATTATGCCAACTTAATGAAGTCTCTATAAAAAAAACAAAAGACAGGGTTTAGAAAACTTCCTGGTGGGTTAACACATGAAAATTTGGGAAGAGTAGCATGCTAGGAGAAGTCATGGAGGCTCTGTGTCCTCTCTCCCACACCTTGCCCTATTTATTTCTTCTATCTGGCTCTATCCCTGAGTTCTGTCCTTTTATGGTAAACCGGTAATCTAGTAGGTAGCATGTTTCTCTGTGAGCCACTATAGCAAATTAATCAAACCCAAAAAGAGTGTCACTGAAACCTCTAATCTATAGCCAGGTAAAGCACAATTGTTTATCTGGACTTTTTTTTAATTTTTTTTTTAAATTTATTCATGATAGACATAGAGAGAGAGAGAGGCAGAGACACAGGAGGAGGGAGAAGCAGGCTCCATGCAGGGAGCCTGACGTGGGACTCGATCCTGGGACTCGATCCTGGGACTCGATCCTGGGACTCAATCCTGGGACTCCAGGATCGTTCCCTGGGCCAAAGGCAGGCGCTAACCCACTGAGCCACCCAGGGATCCCTTATCTAGACTTTTGATTGGTGTGTGAAGTGTGTGGGAGGCAGTCTTGTAGGACTGAGGCCTTAACATTTGGGGTCTGATACCATGTCCAGGGAGATGGCATCAGAATGAGTTGAATTGTAGGATACTCAGCTTATGCCAGATAATTGCTTGGTCATGTTGGAAACTCCAACCCCTATGTTAGAATTGGAATCAGAATCATTAATGTTCATAGTAGTATTTTTCATAATAGCTTAAAGGTGGAATATATAGATGTTGAATATAGATGGCAAATAAGCACATGAAAAGAAGTTCAAAATCATTAGCCATTGGAAAAATGCATATTATATCCACAGTACATTATGCATGAATTTAAAAAGCTAAAATAAAAAACTAGTGACATCAATAAGTAAATCTTTTATTCATTGATTATACAAATGTAAAATAGTATGCCTATGCAGGAAAACAATCTTTAGTCTATTATAAAACTAAACATGCACCTACCACACAATCCAGCTAATGCAATCTTGGGCATTGATCATGTGAAAACTTAGGTTCACACAAAATCCTATTATGAATGTTCATAGCAACTTTATTCATAATTGTCAAAATCTTGGGGTGGGGGAGTAGAATATCCTTACACAGATGAATGATTAAATAAACAGTGGTATGTCCATATCACTGAATATTAGAATATTCAATGAACATTGAACATTGAATATTGAACATTAGAATACTCAATGAACATTGAATATTGAATAATAGCATATTTAGAAATGCAGTTTTAACCTTGTTGGTATAGTTCTCTTAGATGATATGAATTATAGCTGAATTCCTACTAAATTGAATTAGTATTAATTTGGAATTCTGATTAATTTATAACAAATTTATAAACTTTTCAGTGAGGCAGTTCTTTTACTTGAGAAAGGTTAAATGTGAGGAGACATCACTTCAGTGACTCTTAGACACATCGCTTGGTGTTTATATTTAAACTAATTACTGTTGTGCCCAAGATTACGTATCTGAGAAACCACCAAGGAGCCGACACCGATGCAAACACACGAGGGTTTATTTGCAAGCTCGAGCTTGGGTCCAAGTGTACCCGACACAGCAGAGCAGGGACTTGGACCCCGAGGTGGGTTTCAGCTTAGTTTTAAGGGCTGGTCTAGGGGACCTCCAGAAGGAGGGGAGGAATTTCTCAGGTTCTGTTTACATTCTGATATGGGGCTTTCAAGGGCATTGAGCTCTGTTCTCATTCAGATTTGGGGCTTCCTGCCCCTGGCTTGGGCTCTGTTCTCATTCTAATATGGGGTTTTCTAGGATGTTAAGTTGTAAGCTGCTTTTCTTCCTGTAACTGAAGTAATGTAAATTTCAGCTCTTATTCACAGGGGCCTGGCATGGCTGAACTTGTGCTAACGCTGAACTTAAAGTGGAATGGCCTTAATTTTCTCGGCCTCCACAATTACTACCTGTGTTCTTTGTCTTCCCCTTAGTGACATATGGAGGAAGAGTCATAATCAAAATGAAATGAGAAACTAGACAATGGAGGTAAACAGAGTGTTCTGCTTTAAGCCAAAATCAAGTATCAGGAACTGGGTTTACCACCTGGTCCTAAATAATATAAAAATAGCTGAATTAAATGAAACAATATTTTCCGGACACAGACCATCATTACAACACAGGACTGTGATCCCTGAAGTCTTCAAGCTGTATTGCAGGGGCAGGATCCAAGCAGAACCCAACAATTTTGCTGAGCTCAAGTCAATGTTGGGAGAGAAGGCAACTGGAAATTATGGAACAGAAGGGAAGAGATAACTACAAAGCACAAATGCACCAGAATGCCCTGGGAAACTTAGCCTCAGCACTGATCTGCCCATGCGTGAGAGGAAAATATGCAAGGCTATGAAAAGAACTATCAGGTTTTGTTTTTTTTTTTAAAGATTTTATTTATTTATTCATGAGAGACACAGAGATATAGAGGCAGAGACACAGGGAGAGGGAGAAGCCAGCTCCAAGCAGGGAGCTGGACGTGGGACTCGATCCCGGGTCTCCAGGACCACGGCCCGGACTGAAGGTGGCGCTAAACCGCTGAGCCACCCGGGCTGCCCCAACTATCAGTTTTTTAGGCAGAAAATGTTCTGGGGATCACAAAGGACTGGGAATAATTTGTATTCCTATGGTTAACAAGTAGAATTCTCAGAAGTGCATTGTCTGGAGATAAATTAATCCTAAATGGTGCTTGAGCCAATCTTAAAGCAAGAGCAAAACCCAACACTACTTACAGGGATATAACAAAATCCAAGAACCAACAAAGTAAAATTCCTAATATCTGGTATCAAAAAAAAATATTACCAGGCATACAATGAAGCAGGAAAATAGAACTCATAACTCAGAGGAAATATTAGGATCAAACCAAGAAATAGAGATGATGGAACCATCAGACAAGGAAACAAAACCATCTATTATAAATATGCTATATATGTCCAGGAGAGTAGAGGAAAATATGACCATGTTGAGAAGAGAAGGAGAAGATGTAAAAGCTATGTAAATGGTTTCAAGAGATGAAAAATACAGTATCTGAGGTGAAAAAAATATAGAAATAGTCATAGGATTAAAAGCAGATTTAACAATACAGAAGAAAAGATTCCTCAGTGAACTTAAAGATATAGACTCTATCCACAAAAAGGTACAGTGAGAAAAAAGACTAACAAGATGAACAGATCCCTGGAAACTTTGTGGAGCAATGTCAGGCAGACTAGTAGGTGTTTAAATTCCAGAACGAGTCACATATTATATATATGAAATTCCAGAAAGAGAAGGGAGAGAATAAAGAAGACTAACATTTTTGAAAGTTATATAGCCAGAATTTTCAAAATGTAATGGAAGTCTTAAACATACAAATTCAAAAAGTTTTGGGGTTTTTTGAAGATTTTATTTATTTATTCATGAGAGACAGAGAAAGAGAGAGAGAGGCAGAGACACAGGCAGAGGGAGAAGCAGGCTCCATGAAGGGAGCCTGATGTGGGACTTGATCCCAGGACTCCAGCATCACACCTTGGGCCCAAGGCAGGTGCTAAACCACTGAGCCACCCAGGGATCCCCCCAATTCAAGAAGTGTAATGACCTCATATGAAATAAATATAAAGGAAACCGCATAAAGTCACACAGAAATCAAATAACAAAAAATGAGAAATAAAAAGGGAAAAAAGCAGCCAAAACAAGGACACATTATGTACAGAGAGGACCAAATATACACAGATTTATTTTAAGAACTATGTGGAGGGATGTCCTTAAAGTACTAAATGAGGTGGGGAGCACATGAATCTAGAATTCTTTGCCTACAAGAATCACTTTGAAAACCAAGGGTGAAATAAAGACTTTTTGGGGATAATCAAAATTTGAGTGCCTTCATTGCCCGCAGACCTGCACTGTGAGAAAAAAGGAAGTTTATCATGAATAAGAAAAAAGATGCCAGATGGAAATTTGGATCCACAGGAAAGATTTTTTTAATTAACATATTTTAATATCTTTAACATAATTGATCTGTTAAAATTTAAGCTAACAATATATTTGTACTTATAGCATAATATATTTATACAATAAAATATATCTTTACATACGTATGAATAAATTTGTAGCATATGCAAAAGTAGAATGTAAACCATTAACCCAAAGAACACAAAATAGAAGTGTATTATGCACAAAATAGAAATGATATTTTATTATCTGTAGGTAGATTGTGATAATCAAAATTACAGCTTGCAAACTCTAAAATTACCAAAGAGATATAGATAATAAGCCAATAGTGGATCTGAAATATAAACATTAAAAAAGCAAACAAAAATTAAACTTTCAAATAACCCAAGGAAACACAGGAAAGAGGAGGAAATAAAATGTTGAAAAACAGAGTGACAATATTTTTTTTAAGTTTATTTGTTTATTTATTTTTAGTAATCTCTGCACCCAACATGGGGCTCAAGCTCATGACTCTGAGATCAAGAGTCACATGATTCACGACTGAGCTAGCCAGGTGCCCCCAGGGTAGACAATACTAATATTAGACAGTATAGACTTTATAGAAGGAATTAGGAAGTCAGGAAAGCAGTAAGTTGCTTAAGAGGTCATTGATCCTAAATATGTATTCAACTAATATCAGAGTTTAAAAATATAGGAACCAATACCTGAAGAAAAAAAAGAAAAGAAAAAAAGAAAAGAAAAGAAAAGAAAAAAGAAAAAAAGAAAGAAAAGAAAAGAAAAGAAAAGAAAAGAAAAGAAAAGAAAAGAAAGAAAAGAGAGAAAGAAGGAGAGAGGGAGGGAAAAAGGAAGAGGGAGGGAGGCAGAGAGAAATCTTCAATTATAGATGGAAAATTCAAATTTCCTCTTTCAGTAACTGATACAATTAAATAGAAAATCAGTAAGGCTATAAAAGACTTAAACAGGGGTGCTTGGGTAGCTCAGTGGTTGAGCATCTGCCCTTGGCTCAGGGCGTGATCCTGGAGTCCCGGGATCAAGTCCCACATTGGGCTCCCTGCATGGAGCCTGCTTCTTCCCCTGTCTATGTCTGCCTTTCTTTCTGTGTCTTCATAAATAAATAAATAAAATCTTTTAAAAAAAGAGCTTAAACAGTGCTACAACCAATTAGACCTGACTGATATTATAGAAAACTCTACCATATACTTTCAAGAGCATGTGGAAATTTCATCAAATAGGCTATATTCAGACTATAAAACAAAACTCAATAAATTTTAAACATAGACATCATGAAATATTAGCAAATCAAATCCAGCAATGTATAAAAAGAACCATACAACAAGACAAAGTGGGATATATCCCAGTTATACAAGGCTGATTCAACATTTGAAAATCAAATAATAGGACCTATCACATCAACAGGCTAAATGAAAAAAGTCACAGGATCATATTAATATATGCAGAAAAATATGCTTGACAAAGTTGTATGACCCTTACAAAAATTAACTCAATGAGTTAATTGAGTTAATTGGTCCATTAATTAATGGACCATAGACCAAAATACAAACCACAAAAATATAAAACTCGGGAATATAACATAGGAGAAAATCTAGATGGCCTCATGTATGGTGACGATTTTTAGATACAGCACCAAAGGCAAGATCCATGGAAGAAATAACTGATAAGTTGCACTTTTTTTTTAAATTAAAAACTTCTCTTCAAATAAACATGTAAAGAGATTGTAAGAAAAGCCACAGATTTGGAGAAAATATGTGCAGAAGACACAACTGATGAAGGACTATTATCTAAAATATACAAATAATTCTTAAAACTCAACAAAAAGAAAAGAACTAAAAAAATAGAACTGAAAATCTTAAAAGTCACTTCACAAAAGAAGATATACAGATGGTAAATAAACATATGCAAAGATGTACAGATGGCCAACAGACTCATGAAAAAATTGCTCACAAGGAGATACCACCTGACACCTGTTAGATTGGCTAGTATTAAAAAGGAGAAATAACAACGTTGGCAGGGATGTGGAGAGAAAAGACCCTTCTGGGCGTTGGGAATGTACATTGGTACAGCCACTGTGGAAAACAGTAAAAAAATCTCTTCAAAAAATTAAAAATACAGTTACCATACAATCCAGCAATTCTATTCTGGGGCATTTACCTAAAGAAAGTGAAACACTAATTCAAAAAGATAAATACACCTCCACATTTATTGTCACATGATTTACAAAAGTCAAGATAGAATGTCTAAAGAGGAAAGAGTGGATAAAGAAGATGTGGAATGAGTGAATAAAGTAGAATTTGTGGGAAAAAATGGATGAAGAGGGTCAAAAGATAAATTTCCAGTTATAAAATAATTTAAGTCATGTATATAATGATGTATTGCATATTTGAAAGTTGCCGAAACAGTGTACCTAAGAAGTCTTCATCACAAGAGCAAAAAAATTTAGTAGCTTTGTATACTGACAGATACTAACTAGGCTTATTGTGGCAGTCATTTTACAATATATAAAAATATCAAATAATTATGTTGCATAACTGAAACTAATAGAATGTTACATGCCAATCATACCTCAACTTAAAATAAAATATATCTTTATTTACCATAGGTCAGAGTAAAATTAAGAAAAAAAAATTTCCTAAAAGGAAAGCCACACTGTCCACTAGCCAAATATGTCTATTTAGGTTGCAATTAATTAAAGTTTAATAAAATACAAATCATTCCCCAAATAACATTACCTGTATTTTAAGTATTCAATAGCTATAAAAAGTTATTGGTTAAAAGTTATTGTTTTGGACAGTGCAGTTATAGAACATTTATGCCACTGAAAAAAGTTCTATTGCATAGTGTTGGTCTAAAGTCATAGTCCTCAGTAAATGTTAAAGAACTGATTTTGCTCCTGAATTATTTACATGAATTTTGCCTTGCTACATGACACTCAGTAGGAAGTCCAGTTAAGAGCTAAGTGAAGGGACTCCTGGGTGGCTCAGTGGTTGCATGCCTGCCTTTGGCTCAGGTCCTGCTCCCCAGATCTGGAATTAAGTCCTGCATTGGGCTCCCTGAGAGGAGGCTGCTTCTCCCTCTGCCTATGTCTCTTCCTCTCTCATGAATAAATAAATAAATAAATCTTTAAAAAAAGAACTATGTGAATATTTAATAACTTGGACAAAAGATTGTATATCTCTAGTTAGATGACTAACAGATTTTATTTATTTATTTATTTTTTTAACAAATTTTTATTTATTTATGATAGTCACACAGAGAGAGAGAGAGGCAGAGACACAGGCAGAGGGAGAAGCAGGCTCCATGCACCGGGAGCCCGACGTGGGATTCGATCCCGGGTCTTCAGGATCGGGCCCTGGGCCAAAGGCAGGTGCCAAACCGCTGCGCCACCCAGGGATCCCCGACTAACAGATTTTAATAGATTTAATGTGTTACTTCAATAATAGATTACATGTACAACTATTGTGACTTTTTTTTAGAAAGGACGCAATTCATTTTAAACAGATGTAATAATTAATCAATAATTATTATAATTTATGTAATGCTTATCCCAGTTTTGGAATATTAGGTTGGTGATTTAATCCATGAGGATATATTCAGGTTGATTGAGGAAAAGAGCAAAGGAATTTAGCCTTTCAATAATAAGAGCAGAACAGGTACTTTACTCATTTCCCTCTGTAATAAATATCATATTTTATGAAAAATCTGTATTTGATTTATGGAGTTTTCTTCAGAGCAGAACAATGATTCCTCTAGGAATTTCACCTCATCTATGTTTCACTCTGAGTTTAATTAATTTGTTTTTTGAGAATATTCAAAGTAGAAAATAAAGAAAACCATACAGTAAAATATGAAATATTGGAATTTTAATTCACAAATCACACTATAAAATATCTAAATTTTACAGGTTTTTTTTTTTTTTTTGCCACAGAAAGAATATTATTGGCCTGTTTTATAATGTATAAAGGCATAATCACTACTTAAGATTTTATATTTTTTATGTGAAGAGATCTATTTCAGAAGACCATACAACATATATTTTAAAATATTCAGATAGTTCTATTGTCTTCAGTTATTTCTACTTTAAAATATTTGTTTCAATTTAAAGTCTTAGCGAAAGCAAAACAAAATATTCATGTGCGGAGATGAAATAGAGCATAATAAAATGACATCGATTAATTCTTGTTTTACATAAGACATAAATGATTTTCACAAATTTTTGGAAGTTTTAAACTTTGCAATTTATGAACGTTATTTCTAGAATATATCCTGTTTATAATCTCAATTCTTGTCAGTGTTCCTGTCAAATAGAAGACATTAAGTATATAATTTCTAGTCATTTAGTAAATGAATAATCTCAGATTACGTACATGAGTTTAATCAAGAAAACAATGTTTAATTATTGTACCTGGAAAGTTAACTACATATAACATGAAGAGGCATCCTCTGTATTCACTTAGAATAACTTTACCTTTGGAGATTATGAGTATAAAATGAGCAACTCTAAGAATAGAAATGAGTCAGGGAGATATAATTAAGGGAATGCTATTTCTTTATTAGAGAAGATATAGATACCTATGTAACTTAAGGAAACTGACATGATTGGGAATATGGTAGGCAGAATTTGGCTCCATTATTTCTGCCACCTGCTGGTTTTCCATGTATATGTGGAGAAAAATATTTGAAAAGATGTTCTAAGTCCTATGTACTCAAGGAAATGCAAATTAATACAGTGATGAATACTACACTGCACCTGTTAGAATAACCAAAATCAGGAACACTAACACCAAATGCTGATGAGGATGTGGAAAGCAGAAACTCTCCTTCAGAACTGGTGGCAACACAAAATGGTACAGCCGCTTTGGAAAGCAAGTTGCTGATTTCTTACAAAACTAAACACACCTTTACCATATGGTACAGTAATCCCACTCCTTGGTATTTACCCAAAGGAGTTGAAAACCTAGATACATGCAGAAAATTGCACATGGACATTTATAGTAATTTTATTCATAATTGCTAAAACTTGGAAGCAACCAAGATACTGTTCAGTTAGGGGAAGGAATAAATAAACTGTGGCATTTCCAGACAATGGAATATTATTCAGTGCTTAAAGGAAATGAACTATCAAGCCAAGGAAAGACAGAGAGGAAACTTAAGTGCATATGACCAAGTGAAAGAAGGCAAATTAAAGGCTACCTACCATATGATTCTATCTATATGACATTCTGAATAAAGGCAAAATTATGGATACAGAAAAAAATTGGTAGTTGCCTTGAGTGGAATGGGGGAGGGGTGAAAAGTGGGGCACAAAGGATTTTTAGGCCAGTGAAAATTTTACTCTATATGATACCATCATGGTGGACACTTGTCATTATTCATATGTCCATACTCATAGAATGTGGAAGACCAGTAGAAAACTGTAATATAAATACAGACTTTGGGTGATTATGAGGTGCCAATGTAGGCTCATAGTGGGGGAAGCTGTGCATGTGTGAGGGCAGGGGGTATATATATGGGAAATCTCTATACTTCCCACTCAGTTTTGCTGTGAACCTAAAACTGCTCTGAGAAAATAAAGTATTTTTGAAAGATACTAAGAAAATATGAAGTATACATTTTTATCAGTATCAATATTTTTATTTTAAAATAAATTTTAAAATGCAAAATTTCCTTGAAACAAGTTGCCAAAACACATTCAAGAAAGGCCTTGCCCTTGTATATCTATTAAAGAAATTGATGTTCTAATTATAAACTTTCTTACATAGGCAATTCTTTACCCAAGGGGCTTTCCTATTAAATTTACCAAGTATTTAAGAAAAAGAAAATACAAACCCTGTACACAAACTCCCAGAATAGAGTAGGAAACACTTCCTAAGGGTGGCATTAACTTTGCTATTAAACACATAATTTTTTTTTTTTTTCAAAAAAAGAAAACTACAGGGACACCTGGGTGGCTGAGCATCTGCCTTCAGCTCAGGTCATGATCCCGGGGTCCTGGGATTGAGTCCCGCATTGAGCTCCCTGTGAGGAGCCTGCTTCTCCCTCTGCCTGTGTCTCTGCCTCACTCTCTGTGTCTCTCATGAATAAATGAATAAAATCTGTAAATAAAACCCCAAAACCACAGACTAATATTCCTTGTCAATGCAGCAACAAATAGTTTTAGAAAATGTTAGCTCATCAAAATGACTAATGTATTATAAAGATAATACAAAATGGCCAATTGTGGATTATTCCAGGGATGTAAGATTGATTTAATAATAGGATATCAGTATAATTTATAATATTAACAGATTAAAACTGAAAAACTATGATTGTCTCAAGTGACACAGATCAAGCATTTCACAAATTTAGCAAAATTCAGTTGATAAAAGTAAAATTCTCAGCAAACTAGAAAGATAAGAGAATTTCCTCAATATATGAAAAGATACTTTGAAAAAACCTACAACTAGCATATTACATAATGTTGAAATTGACTATTTTCTTTCTAAGACTAAGGTCAAGTTAGGGTTGTTCTCACCACTTTTTAAAAAATGCTATTGGGGAAGGGGCTAGGAAGTGATACAAGGCAAAAAAAAAATTAAAGACATAGAGTTTGAAAAGGAATACAGAGAATCTCCTTTATTCAGAAATAGAATAATCATCTGATCAGAAGACACTAAGATATCTACATAAAAGCCATAGCAAGGGGGATCCGTGGGTGGCTCAGCGGTTTCGAGCCTGCCTTTGGCCCAGGGTGCAATCCTGGAGTCCTGGGATCGAGTCCTGTGTCGGGCTCCCGGCAGGGAGCCTGCTTCTCCCTCTGCCTGTGTCTCTGCCTCTCTCTCTCTCTCTATGTCTATCATTAAAAAAAAAAAAAAAAAAAAGCCATAGCAATAATGAGTGAGTTTAGCAAGGTCAGAGACTAATTAAACTTAAGTATAAGACTTAAGTGTAAGTCCCAAATGATAAAACTTCTAGGAAAAAATAAATAGAAGGAAATGTCTATGGCCCTGAGTTAATCAAAGATTCCTTGTGTAACATGCAAAAAATAAATAAATAAATACATAAACAACAAAATAAATCATTCATTGACAAATTTGATCTACAAAGTTAAAACTTTTCTCCTCAAAAGAAACAAATGACTGGGAGAAATATTTCCAAAACTTATATCTGATAGAAACTTATAACTAAAATGTAGAAAAATTTCTTATAACCCAATAATAAGAACAAGAATTTGATTTTTTAAATGGACAAAAGATTTCAACAAGATAACTTTCTCAAGAGGCACCTGGGTGGCTCAGTCAGTTAAGTGGCCAACTCTTGATTTTGGCTCAGGTCATGAACTCAGGGTCCTAGGACCAAGCCTCACATTGGTCTCAGTTCTCAGTGAAGAGTCTACTATAGAAGACTCTCTCTCTAAAATAAATAAATGAATGAACGAATGAATAAATAAATAAATAAATAAATAAAACATTGATCAAGCAAATACAGGAATTCTTTGCTTTACACAATCCAATATTCACAATTGCCAGTTAGCCTGAGATCACAACCTGATTCCAAGGCAGACTCTCAACCACTGAGCCACCCAGACATCTCTACATTAACACTTTTTTAAAAAAATGAAAAAACTGTGATGAGGAAAAAGATAGGACTTCTGGGAATCTTTATAAGGAATTCTGTATTTTGCTATAATATTTGCATCTTTCCAAGTGTTTGGCCATTAATATTTTTATGGTAATTAAACTAATTCAAGCTAATACATAGGAAAATTCTTAATGGTGCATTATGCTGTGTATCTAGAAATAAGAGAGAAAGTGAGTCAGCTCTTACAAGAGCTACATATTCTTCTTTGCATAAAGCAGAAAATGTACAGTGAAGTGACGTTGAAAATCACTGTGTCAATGATATAGTTTTTCCCAACAAATATTTTCTATTAGAATTCTATGAATCATTAATGACATGGGTAATGAAAGCTTGAGGGAAAGCAATCAATAAGGTGCTGGATTTAACTGATGAAACACAGCATTTCGTGTTTACAGATGGAACAATGAATAAACAAGGAAAAAGAATCATAAAATCATAGATGAAGACTCATCTAATTTTTAACAGAAGCCTTGAAATAAAAGGGAATAGGAAAGAATTAATGTTATTGATTGGTAATACAAAAAGCAGAAAAGAAATAGAATGGTTAAGAGGGTAAATTAAATCCTGACTCTTAGGATGCCTGGGAGGCTCAGCGGTTGAGCATCTACCTTCAGCTCATGGAGTGATCCTGCAGTACCAGGATCGAGTCTTGCATAGG
Organism: Canis lupus baileyi; assembly: GCF_048164855.1. Classification (NCBI taxonomy): domain Eukaryota; kingdom Metazoa; phylum Chordata; class Mammalia; order Carnivora; family Canidae; genus Canis; species Canis lupus. The sequence continues at coordinate 39,028,473 of NC_132848.1, forward strand.
CTCCCTGCGTGGAGCCTGCTTCTCCCTCTGCCTCTGTCTCTGCCTCTCTCTCTCTGTGTCTCTCATGAATAATAATAATAAAAAATCCTCACCCTGAGCTTAGAAGAGTTATTTAAATTGAACTGCAGTTCTCTCAAATATAAATAAAGTGGTGATAAAGTAGTTTGTGCCTCATGTGTAGATTAGATACATGTTGGATGTCTACAATGTTTGGTGAATATAAACTCTCAATAGATTTTATCATTAATGTTACTGTAATTTGTACTGTTGATCTCCTTCACATGATGCCATAATAAGGCTGGTAGTTTTGATATGTCATAATAGATGTATGATTTCCTGGATACATAACCTTGGACATAAAATGAATGAAACCAAGTTTAAGAAATAAATCTTTCGTATATACATATGTGCTGTGACACCTATGATCTCATGGTCTAACACTTTATAGCTGCTTGGGACAAGAAAATGCATTTCTGTCAGTCTCTGCGAAAGAGAAAGTTCCACGCCAACTAAGAAAAAGAGAGAAAAGAACAAAACCTGTTGAACTTCTTCTGCATGTTAAGTCCTACATATTTCTAGTTTTAAGGAAGTAGATTTCTCTTGAGGCTTAAGATATTCTGAGGCATCTATCTGTGAGCATACTTTACCACACAGGATGTGTGCAAATATCAACAAATTACCTTGAGAAAAACTTAGCTCTAACTCTTCATATAAAACAGTTAATCTTATTTTAAATACAAACTGATGACAAAGGAAACTTGCTTCCAAGTTTTATGCTGCTAGAATGTAACACACGCTGTAGATGGCACAGAGAAATGTAAAGAATGAACAATACTCCTAACATTATGTAATAAAACTTCATAGGGCATCATGATAATGTCTTCTGAGCATTTTCTTAAAAACAAACAAGCAAAAACCCAAAACAAACAAAAAAGAGGAAGTCATAGATTTCAGAAATTTAAAAATGTCAACATGTAAGAAACAATATTTTGTAAGGATGTCTTCTGCATTCAACTACAAGCTCCCCTTAGTATGTTCAGGTCAATTCCCTCTGACTTTTTCTTCCATATTTAACTCTAAATGAGTACATTCTTCTATGTTCAAATAGCACTTTTATATTTTCTCTTTATAATTTCTTAGAGCTCTTTCTTATTAGTTCAAACTGAGATATTTGAAAGTTATTGCCAACTAGATATTTTAAAGGAGATATTCATGAAAGCCAGTATATTCTTAAAAAATATATGTAACTGGGATGCCTGGGTGGCTCAGTGGTTGAACGTCTGCCTTTGGCTCAAGGCATGATCCCAGGGTCCTGGGATCGAGTCCCATATCTGGCTCCCCACAGGGAGCCTGCTTCTCCCTCTGCCTATGTCTCTGCGTTTCTCTGTGTGTCTCTTATGGATAAATAAATAAAATCTAAAAAATAAATATATGTAACATGTGAAAGGAGTCTACCACCTGCAGAAGAACTTTTTTTCTCCTTAAGAAAAAAAACCTCATTAAAAAAAGCTTATTCATTGTACTGTCACTTTGATAAAATAGAATTGTCTTCTCTGGCAACATTAATGAGATGATAAATCAAGATTTCTCATGGAATCTTCACATGATTTCTTAGCTTCTTCCTTTATCTTTTCCTGGACTCACTTCCAATTAGAAACCATAATGTGGTTTTCACTTTATTTTTGGATATCCTGATATTTGTCTACTGTTTCAAAGTATTTTGTCCTGAAAACTTATACAAAACTTATACCTGACCCTTCCCATTTTCCCAATCCACTACAAAAAAGATAGAAGATATAGACAGATACAGATATAAAGATAGCTATAGATATATAGATATAGGCACATACATTCAGAGAGGAACACAGAGGTCTAACATATCAGGATACAATTAGCATTTAATTAAGAAATTCCTTTCATAAGTTTCTAGTACTTTTTCTGAAGTATATCAATTTTTTAATAGCCTTGGCCATCAATCTTTGTATTGGCATCTTTCTTCATATGATTGAATTGTCTGAGATGTTAAATTTGAGTTTTAAATATATTCAGTTATCTTGGTCAAAATAAAAGTTTTCTGTGAACCACTATCAGTGAGTAGGGCATTTGCTTAACAATAAGGGATATATTGTTTTTATACATAAGGTTAGAAAATGGGAAGACATGAAATAAAACAAGGACCTGAAGGGTTACTAATTGGAACAAAGATGTGTGTCTATGAGAGGCTACCTGGCTGGTGGAAAAACCTATGTAAGGGTCCTTATACCACAAAGATTTCAGGTAAATGCTAATGGCAGGGTTAGCAAGAGGAAACATAGATCATCTTTGGTTGGAGCAAATGACTGTAGGGAAACTTTATTCAGAGCAATAGTAGCTTTGCCATTAGCACAATATACCAGGGAGTGCTCAATTCCAGAAATTCCAAACACAAGGGACAAAGGCTGTGGATGAATAGGTATGTAGGGATACAGTCCATAGGAACCAAGGGTAGAGGTACATATTCCATATGGGTAAATAAAAGTCTACATTAAAAAAAAAATGCACTAAGTACTAAGAAGAAAATGCCAAAGGCCTAAGAGACAAACAAATGGACAAGTTTAATAAGGCCGTACACAAACACGGTCCTGGGTGACTTAAAAAAGGCATCTTTACTAAAACTATGATTTACCTTGTTCTGACAAGATACATGAGAACAATCCTCGTGATCTTGTGTAATTTGGCATATTTCAGTAGATGAGGGGAAAATATTTGAGCTAAAAAGTCATGTGATAAGTTATTCAATTTTAAGAGAATTGTTGAATTGTTCAATTGTGAGATAATTAATTGTAAGTATTTTCTCACATTCTATGAGTTTTATTTTCACTTTCTTGACTGTGTTTTTTGAAGCACTAAACTTTTTAATTTTGGTGAAGTTCAATATATTCTCTATTGTTTGTTCTCTAATTTCTTTACACTGCCATTATTTCCCTTTTTAGGGTCTTTGTTAACCTAATTCTGTGAAGTTTGTATTCTTTGTTCATTGTGACCACTGACAACTCTACTTGGTTAGATTAGTAATCACTTACTGAATGGACAGAGATTTCCTTAAATTTCAGGATAAACCTCTCAGTTTTTTGCTGAGGAGCTATGTGTGTGTGTGTGTGTGTTGGGTCACGTGGGTGGCATTCAGGCAAATAGTTTGTAATTCTGCCTTGCCTTCATGTCCTGCTTTAACAGAGACTCAAGGTCAGTCAGGGGTGAAAGCATAGTTTCTTAGGTATTTTCTGAGGATGTGGACAGCCCTGAACATGGGTTGGTGTTCTAGATTTCAAGGAATATGCCTGAGCTTTTCAAAGTCCCCCTATTGGCATCTAATTCCCCAACTTCTCCTTATAAATTTTTGATTATCTAGTTATTTGCCCCAACTGTCATCATCTCCTCAGGTAACTGCAATACTGAACAATTGTTGATAATTTTGTATACTAAACACCTCTGGGAAAAGGGTATTCTTACTAAAGAGCCTTGGGTCAGATCAAATAAAGGCAAGTCTTTAACTTTTTGAGGAACCTCCATACTGTTTCCCAGAGCAGCTACACCAGTTTGTATTCCCACCAAGAATACATGAGCATTCCCCTTTATCCACATCCTCACCAACACCTGTTGTTTCCTCTGTTGTTAGTTGTAGCCATTCTGACTGGTGTGAGGTGATATTTCATTGTAGTTTTGATTTGTATTTCCCAAATGATGAGTGATGTTGAGCATCTTTTCCTGTGTCTGTTAGCTCTTTGTATATCTTCTTTAGGAAAATGTCTATTCATGTCTTCTGCCCATTTTTTTTTTAATGGATTGTTTGTTTTTTGAGTGTTGAGTTTTATAAGTTCTTTATATATTTTGGATACTAACCCTTTATCAGATATGTCACTCATATTCCATAGATTGCTACAATCCATCAATTGCACTATTAGGTGCTTACCCAAAGGATATAAAAACAGTGATTCAAAGGGATATATATACCTTGATGTTTATAGTAGCATTATCAACAATAGCCAAATTTTGGATCTTTCCTCCACTGACTGATGAATGGATGAAGAAGATGTGGTATATATACATATACATGTTTTATATACATATATAGTAAAATATTACTCAGCCACAAAAATAGAATGAAATCTTGCCATTTTGCAACAACATGGAGTTAGAGAGTATTATGCTAAGGAAACTAAGTCAGAGAAAGACAAATACCATATGATTTCATTCATATGTAGAATAAGAAACAAAACAGATGAGAATTGAGGGGGGAGGGAGAGAGGCAAACCAGTAGACAGACTCTTAACTATAGAGATCAAAATAGAGATCAAACTGAGGGTTATTGGAGGGGAGATGAGCAGGGGATGGATTAAATAGGTGATGGACATTAAAGAGTGCACTTGCTGTGATGAGCACTGGGTGTTGTATTTAAGGGATGAATCATTAAACTGTACATCTGAAACTAATACTACACTGTATGTTAACTAACTTGAATTTAGATAAAAAAACTTGGGGGGAAAAAAAACCTTTGTGACTGTGATTTTCTAGGGAAATTCCAGAAAGGTCAAATAATGATAATTCTTTGAAAATGGGGTTTTGAAAGAGCTCGCACTTACATTGAGACTTCTAGTGGCCACTAGGCTGCTGGTTTGCTTTATGGGCAATGTTGATTTTCAAGGATACCGAGGACCTGGAGAGTGGTTGAGTATAGGACAAGTTAAAATACCATAACACTCATGGTTCTTACTGAGATTTAACTATTTTTTAAAAATAAATGGTCCCAGCATAATTTTAAGCCTTTGGTTAATCATCAGAGTTCTGGAAAAGCTGATTTTGACAATTTTTGCCAGGGTTCTCTCTCCTTTTATGAAGAAGAGGATTTTTTGGAAATTCATAATATATCCTTCTCAGTGATATTACTAGAATTTTTTCTATAATTTGGAGTAGGCTAAGACTAATTAAACAGTACACAGGAAGCATTATATGTAAAAAAAAAAAACTGACAAAGTAAACATGACGAATATTTACAAGTTTTGTTCATTCAAACCCATAGCTAAGAAAATAATAGTCATGCCACAGGTTTGGAAATTAGATTGATAGATAATTATAATGATAAATTTTCACCTATCAAATAATTAAAAAAAACATTAATACATAGTGATGTACAAAAGCAAAACAAAGAACCATACAACAAAAAATGAAAAACAGTAAGTGCTTCCTCATAGTAGAGTGTCAATTAATATAAAAAACAGTGGAGGAAAAAGATTATCAATCTGTCTTAAAACTAATAACTGAAAATTTAAGGTGTAATTGGATATTTACTCATTGAAAATTATCTCTGCCAATCATTGCCAGACAAACATTACCTAAAAGGGGAAAAAGAAAGGTCACTTTACTGTGGAGAAACTTGGCAAACACCATCTTAACTGGCATCACGTACCTTCTAATAGGATATTCTGAGAAGGATGTAATATCACTTTGGTGCTATTCCTGCTGAAAGTGCAGAATCTAATCACGAGGCAACATCAGACAAATTCAAGTTTCAGTACATTCTAAAAAATAATTGGTCTCTACTCTTACAAAATATCAAGGTCAGGAAAGATATGGAAAGGCTGAGAAGCTATTCCAACTTAAAAGGGTCTAAAAGGCATGACAAGTAATTGCAATGTATGATCCTTCATTTGATCTTAGACTAAAAAAATTAATAACTATAAAAGATATTTTGGGGACAACTGAAAAATGCAAATGGAGGCAATGGATTAGATCATTATATATTTATATTTCTTAAGTTTGTAACTTAGCCAACTATATTGCCATTATATAAAAGAATGTACTCATTCTTAGGAAATAATTACTGAACTATTTAGGAGTAAAGGGACACAATGTTTCCAAAAATAAATAAATAAACACCTAACTATATATTTATAGATGTGGAGATATACATATATCTCTATAGAAAGATAGAATTATACTACAAGCAAGGGAAAATATAAACACTTGGCAAATATGGATAGAAAGACCAGGAAATCATATGATGATTGTCCTTCTCTAATTGACTTATTTCGTTAAGCATAATATGCTCCTGTTCCATCCACATTCAGGTAAATGGTAAGTACTCATCCATTCTGATGGCTGAGTAATATTCCATTTTGTGTATATATTTATGTGTATACACATACACACACACACATACACATACACCATCTTCTGTATCCATTCACCTGTTGATGGACATATTGTCTCTTTCTATAGTTTGTCTATTGTGGGCATTGCTGCTATAAATATTGGGATACAAGTATTCCTTCAGATCACTACATTTGTATCTCTGGGGTAAATACCCAGTAGTGCAATTGCTGTGTCACAGGGTAGCTCTATTTTTAACTTCTTGAGGAACCACCATACTCTTTTCCAAAGTGGCTTCCCCAGCTTACATTCCCACCAACAGTGTAAGAGGGTTTGGTTCCCCTTTCTCCACATCCTTGTCAGCATTTGTTGCTTCCTGTCCTGTTAATTTCTGTCCAAGAAAAAGCACAGAGGATCATAGGTGAAGGGAGGGAAAACTGAATGAAAAGTCATCAGAGAGGGAGAAAAACCATGAGAGACTCTTAACTGAAGCGAACTGAGTTTTGCAGGAGGGGAGGCGGGGAGGATAGGGGTAACTGGGGCATGAGCATTAAGGAGGACATGATGTGATGAGCATTGGGTGTTACATGCAACTGATAAATTACTGAATACTAAAAAAAAAAAAAAAGAAAGATCAAGAGAGTTCCTTATTTTATTCTATCAACTTTCCTATGTTTGAAATTATATCCATAGAAAATCTAACCAAAAATAAAGAAATACAACTAAAAGCTAAAAAACAAAAACAAACAAACAAAAAAAAACAATGGTTATATTTGAGTCTTTATCTCACTTCATTTATCTTTAGAATTTGACATGGTTGGTCATTCTCATCCTTGAAACTTTCTTCAATTGGCTTCCATGAATCTATATTTACCTAGTTTTTTTTTTTTTTTAAATTTCTTTGGATGTCCTTTTGTCTACTTTATCAGTTTTTTTCATCACTCCAACCCTTAAAATTGGGTATTCTCCTTGACCTCTGTTCTTTCCTATCAACACTCTTTCCCTATCTGATCTCAGTTAGTCTCATGGATCTATGTTATGATGGCTCTCAAATTCACATCTCTGGGCTCCTCATCCAAACTCTACACCCATGTATCCAACTGCCCACTCAACCTCCCACTTGAATGCTCAATAGGTATCTCAAATTTACATGTCCTAAACTGAGTTTCTGTTATTTCAACTACTTTGTACCACCCTGATCTTTAAAATGTTTTTCTCTATCCTAGTTAATAACAACACCTTCCAGTTGTTTAGGACAAAATCTTAAAGTCATACCTGATTCCTTTTTTCCTTTCATATCACATCCCAAATTCATTTTGGTTATGACTTCAAATAGATCCAGAACCCTATTACTTCCTATCACTTCCACTACTACTACTATTGTTCAAGCTATCACCATACTTGCCTAAAATATTTTAATAGTTTTTTTTAATTTAACATTCTTGCTCCTGACCTTAGTCTCATCATAACAGCTAGAGTGATCCTGTTAAAATATAAGTCACTTATGTCACTGCTCTGCTTAATGTTGCCTAATCTTACTCAGTAAGTGAATGAAATTCCTTACTATGGCCTGCAAAGTTCTACATGATCTCTCGTGACCTCACCTATTTACCTCCTCATTCACACTGTTCTAGCCAAATTGGCCTATGAGCTATTTCTAGAACATATGAACATACTGCTATTCATACCCTGTGCACCATAGCATCCCTCCATTAGATAGGTACATGGCTTGTTCCCATAATTCCCCTGGGTGCTTGCTCAGAGATACCATAAGTGAGGCTTCCCCTGTCACTGCTACTAAAATGTAAGTACTTCACACCCCTCTTAGTATATTCTAGCCCTCTTCTCTGCCTTATGTTTTCCTTATAGCTATGTAAAATGTGTGTGTGTATGTGTGTGTGTTTGTGTGTATTTCTCTTATCTGTTATCTGACTCTCCCACTATAACTATTTGTGGTAGGGATCTCTATGTGTTTTTTCACTGCTTATTCTCCAACAATAATAAACATTAAATATGTGTTGAATAAATGAATAAAATATTCAACTTCATTTTTACCTTTTAATTTCATAAGCCTGGTCCTTTGTAACAGACTTGACCTCAAGATTCTTACCTTCTCCAGTTATCTGATTAATAAGCAGAGTAAGACCCATATCCTTCATGAACCCTTCCACAGTGACCTTTCAAAATAATCTAACAGCCAGTTATATGTGTCTCTCAGGTGTCACTTGCCAGATGTTAGAAATAAAATATAGCCAAGACTCAGTCTTTGTCCCTATGGATTTGATAGTTTGGTGGCAGACAAAATTGACAAGTGATATACAGCAAAATGAAACAAAGGAAAACTCATAGAGTGGAAGAATAAGATGCTGTATTTTTAGTACCAATGTCTACCATCTCCATGTTCTTTTTTTTTTTTTTCCATCTCCATGTTCTTGACACTTAGGTTGCCACTGCAGTTATGATAAAAATATAGCCTCTAAAAGCAAGAGGGATCATGGCGGCCTACGAGCAGGTTCAGAAGGGGCCCCTGAAACTAAAAGGCGTTGCAGAGCTCGGTGTGACCAAGCGGAAGAAGAAAAAGAAAGACAAAGACAAGGCGAAACTCTTGGAAGCGATGGGAACGAGCAAAAAGAACGAGGAGGAGAAGCGGCGAGGCCTGGACAAGCGAACCCCTGCCAAGGCGGCCTTCGAGAAGATGCAGGAGAAGCGGCAAATGGAAAGGATCCTAAAGAAAGCATCTAAAACCCACAAGCAGAGAGTGGAGGACTTCAACAGACACTTGGACACCCTTACGGAGCATTATGACATTCCCAAAGTCAGCTGGACGAAGTAGCCTCCCCACCCAGGGTATGCAGTGGCATCGAGGGGAATTGGAAGGCAAAGTTAAGGTTCTGTTTGGTGCCTTTGGTATTTTCTAGAAACATTCTTTTACACACACCCTTGCGTTTTCTGCTGAGACAGATGCTTTCCAAAGCAGTGTGCCCTCTTGCTGGAACTTGATTAAAGTAAGACTGTTCTTTTACTCCATTTCAGTTTGTTGGTAGCATAGAAGGTAAACTTTTTTAGTTTGGACTGGAAATTTTGTACAGGTTTATTTAGAGATTAAGGTTATTTCTGTGTCACATACAGAAAAGCATCTTTACCCCCAAGTTGCATCTCATTCTGACAGTCATCCAGCTAGCTGTCTTTACCGGGATGAAACGGACCCCAGAGGATAAGGAGTTAATGCCAGCATGGACTCCAGAGGATAAGGAGCTAATGCCAGCACAGCCTGAGCTTACAGACCCCACGGGGCCTGCGGGGCCTGTGTGAGCTGTCCTCCCAAGCACCCTTTAGCTTGGGGCTTATTCTCTTCCTTCCAGAGCCTAGGGAAGCCACTTAAACCTTCATGGCCTTCAGAATGCCTCCTCAGCCACCTGGTGTGTGAGACAATGCAGCCTGGGAAGCAGAAGAATCGCCAAATGCAAGGATATAGTACATACCTTGTCCCTGTCTGAGCAGCCTGTAGCCGGCACGCAGTCTCCCCCCAGGGTCCCCATTCCAGACATGTCTAGAGGGTATCGCCGTGGCAGACTTCGTTAATCAAGCACAGCATCCCTTTGTAATGGACCCAGACACAGCCTGCCTCACTACCCTCAACCCTAGGCTCTAAGCAGTCCCCACGTTTATTCAGAGTTGGCAGAGAACATGTAGCCTGCTTGGTGTTTCTGGCCTAAGGACACCTCAGGGGTGACAGGACCTGGGCAGAGCCCCAGCACCAAGAGTACAGTCAAAGGGGATGACGGAGGTCCTGGTGCTGGAGAGCCCTGATCTCTGAGGACCTGTGTTATACCTGCGTGATGAGGATCAAACCATATATACTACTGGGAGGAAGACTGTTGACCTAGGTAATGGCAGAGTAGTAAAGTCAAAAGAGAAAAACCAAGTGTTGGGTTTGGGGCTGTCACGTATGAACAAAATAAAGCAAAAAATAATTATTAAATAGAAAAAAAAAATATAGCCTCATATTTCAGTTTATGGCCTCATTTTCCAGTATGATGAAGGTGTTGAGTGTGAGATGATCAAAGGAGTGTCAGGAAGCAGTGGTTCACTCGGCTTAAAGCAAGCACAGTGTCTAAAGGAGAAGGAGTTATACAGTGAAGATAGGTCATGATTGAATCTACTCAATATTCAGTCAAAAGCCTTTTGCATAGTTGAATATTGAATAGGAAATACTGCAATGATGGTATGTATACTTTCTAGGTCTTTTTTTTTTTTTTCTAGGTCTTTAAAATGACATCTACCTATAAGAGTGCTCAAAAGCAAATTAGCAGGGTTTCTTGGTCCCTGGTCTGCCTTTCCAGGTTTTCTTAGCAGAAATTCCTCCTTGAAGGTTACTGGCAACTCAACTCTAGTGGCAGGTGGAGATTATGCTAATTTATAAATTGTAACTTTGATTTCTTTTCTTTCAGCTTTGTTCTATTAGCTTTCCAAGCAGAGCAGAGTTGAAGTGATCAAACCAGTGCATTCTGTAATGTAGCTGCTGTCCTGAGAGATAAACACATGAATATATATAAGTCAGCGTAGTGTATTCGAAAGTCTTCCAGCACCACTCAGGGTAATTGCCGTAGTAGCAGCATGGAACCATTGTCTATATGGAAATCCCAAGATAAGCCCGGTGTTTCATGCTATAGGCACAACCATGTGCTGCACCTCCCAGTTGACCCAATAAAAGCTAAACTTTTATTATTAAACAAAAGGAAATACAGGAAAGCTGAAAGTGCATAAACAAGGAGAAATGCTAGAGAGAAGGTCAGAGAAACAGAGCTCTTTAGTAATTAGTGCTAAATTACCTGAAGCGAAATCACATGTAGTATTGTCATGCTGATAGCCAGCACTACACTAATTTAACACTAGATTATTCTCTGATCATGATTTTTCCCCTTCCTGAGTTCTTGTAGCTTCTGTGTGCTGTTTTACTAATCTACACAAACCTTCCTCATCTCAGGGGGGAGCTGCTTTCCCGGGGTGTGCAGGTCAAAATATTTTGGAGACGAAAATTGTGTGTATTTCCATTTCAGGCCATTGTGCTCTCCAACATCCTGTTCTAGAGTGGCTTTTACTTCATGTGTGCACAAATAAAGCAATTTATAGGAGATCATTGAAACTGCACAGTTGGCTCCAGGGCAAAAAAATGAAGTGCAGTCTTATCCTATTTTATATCTAATGTCTCATTATTTACTTCCTGCTTTTCTGACTTTGTACTTCCCGATTCCTGGAGCACTCTGAGCTCCAGCTCAAGGGACAATTGGTGCATATCTATTAACTCTCACAGTGTATTGAACCAATGGGTCATCCCATGCTTGTTGTCTTCAATCTGCCTGTTGTAATATGTGCTTGGACTGCTGAAATGTTCTTTTCTGCTCACTTGGATAGGAGGAATGTGCACTTCCAGAACACCAACATTGCCCTTGGCAAGCAACCTCTTAGAGACCAACAAATGGTCCCTTTGTTTTAGGTTTGAGAATGCTCAGCAGATTGAATACAGTATCTACTGGTGTTTACTAATTTAAATAAGTTTAAAAGTGAAACTATGCCTGAAAAAGGAGGAATAGGGATGCCTGGGTGGCTCAGCAGTTGAGCACCTGCCCCTGGCTCAGGGCGTGATCCGCAGTCTCAGGACTGAGTCCCACATCGGGCTCCCTGCCTGGAGCCTGCTTCTCCCTCTGCCTACATCTCTGCCTTTCTCTCTGTGTGTCCTTCATGAATAAATAAACAAAATCTTTTTTTAAAAAAAGAAGAATAAATAGTGACTAAATGAAGACAAATAGTTATTCATAGGTAAAATAGGTCACTGGTTTGTGTCCCAGTTTGCAGACTGTTTTGGGGAAATGTCCAGCTCATCATACATGTCTGATTAGAGCTAAGGGAATCATACATTTTGTGTACATAGGTCCATCATCTTCATCCTCTTTGGGTGAGTCAAGAAGACAGAAAAACAGAAGAATAAGAGCAAGGAACTTTGTCCTATAGGTATTTATGATATGCCCACATTAACTGTCCAAATCTTAATGATAATGTCCCACTTGGGTCTTTGTCTCCATTCTTCTCCCTTTGCTTAGTCTTTTGAAGCTTTCATTGCTTATTTCCTCTTGAAGGCCCTCTTCCCTCCACTTTTCTCAGGGTGCTATCTTTCCCTAGGCAGTTAGAGAGTATCAAAGCTCTTGTGTGTTGAAAATTTTCCTTGCCTTTGGTGTGGATGAAATGTTCTAATCATTGTGTCTTCTATCTGATCCAGCTACTCCATATAGATGAGAAATTTCTAAGATTTGAAGTTAGAGAAAGAAGCAAGGAATGTATTTTTCACTTGGAATTGAAATGCGTGTGTGTGTGTGACATCTTCATGCATCACACTAAGTTTGTGGTTGCGTTTACACTCACAGACACATATGGGCAATTAACTATATGAAGAAAAATAAAAACTGGTGATATATTAGGGGTTAGATGACAGACAGGTAAAGGTGTGAAATTTCTTACTATATTAGATAGTCAAGGAAGATCTCACTGGTGATGTTGAATTTGATCTGAGATACAAATGACTGAAGGAGCAAACCATGTAAAGAAACATCTGAGAGAAGTGTCCACACAGAGGAAACCACTTATACCATGAGCCCCAATGCCATAAAGAGAGTGATGCATTCAAGCAATGATGAGAAGCAATGATGCTCCAGTGAGATGGAGCACAGTTAGTAACAGGATTGTCAGAGAGTAGGCTGAAGGAGCACGTAGAGACCAGATCATGGAAGATTTTGAGACTGTAATGGGGATTCTGATTTGTTTCAAGTCCAAGAACAGAGCCACCACTGAAACATATAAGCAGATTTGGAACATGCTCTGATTCGCAATTTAAAAATATCACTTCTGCAGCTATGTGAAGCAAGAAGAGAAGAAAGATTAGTTAGGAGGCTTGTCACAAAAGCCCATGTTGGCTTAGACTAGGATCACAGCTGTGAAGGAGAAAAGTTGTCACATAACAGACATTTTATGGGGAGAGCTTCCTGATGGAATGAATGGACAGAATGAGGAAAAGAGGAACAGCCTGCCTTCTGGATTTTTGAACAACTGGGCAAATGGTAGCATTTACTGAGACAGATAAGGCTGTGGGGGAGAGGCAATTCTAAGGTGTGAAGTTATGTGACTATTTTTGGTATGTCAGAGTAATGGTACCTGTTAGCCATTCAGACTGAGATCTCAAATAAGCCAGTTGGATGTGTGAGTTGGAAATTTGGATTATGGATAGAAATCCAGGCAAATCTGGGCATCATCAACAAATAAGTAATATGTATTTTAAATGCTGTGGTTGAAATTACATAAAAAAAATGAACAGATAAGAGAGAGGGCTGAAGAATAAACATCAACATTTAGAGATTGGATAGAGAATGAACCAGGTAAGAGACAAAGAAGGGACAGTCAGTCATGTCACTAGAAACCAGAAGTGTGGCTGTCATAGAAGTCTAAGGAGAAAAGCCATCAGTTATGCTGAGAACTATAACATGGCAGTTACTGGCCGCCCTAGCAAAACAGACTAATAGGTGGTGGGATCAAAAACCTAAATGCAGTGAGTCAGTCAAGAATGGAATGTGATAAGATGCAGTCAGGAATTATAGATCATTCTTTTAAGATATTTGGCTGTATCAGGGAGGGGAAAAACCTTTTTTCTCCAACCTCTTAGGTTTGGTGATTGGGTCCTTGCAAACTGAACTGACATAGATTAACAGGATAAAAAGGTTTATCTCATATGCATATGGGGGATATGAAATATCCAAAATAAAATGAAAACCGTAGGCTTGGATACCATTTTAACAAAGTACAATACATTTACAGAGAAGTGATTAGACAAAGGAAAAGGATTGAACTTCTAAAAGTGGGAAATTGTGGGAAAGTGAATGTATGGAAACTAATGTAGGATAAAGATTATTCTAGTAAAGTTTACTTACCTGTACAGGCCCATCTCAGTGCTGACTTTCTGTCCTCTTCATGGCTATGAAACTCCCCTGGGATGGGAAGCCAGCATGGCTCAGTGGCTGAGCATCTGCTTTCCACCCAGGGTATGATTCCAGGTTCCTGGAATGGAGTCCCATATCGGGCTTCCTGTGGGGAGCTTGCTTCTCCCTCTGCTTATGTCTCTGCCTCTTTCTGTGTGTCTCTCATGAATAAATAAATAAAATCTAAAAAAAAAAAAAAAAAGAAAGAAAAAATTCCCCGGGAGAGGGCATTTATGGTAGGCTTCATTGCTTAGAATTTTCTGCTCTTAGATAAGGGAAGTTCCAAGAAGGCTTACTTCTTATATGTTGGTTCCTAATTGCCTTTGCTCAAAATAATCCATATGTTAAAGTGACATATTTTGGGATGGCATATTGTGATCCCTTTCCAGCTGTGGTGAGAGACTGAGAAATGCGGCAGTGACTGTGAAGAGTCCTGGGGTGAAGGAAGGGCTTGCATATTTATTTGGAGATGAGTGGCACCACACCGCAATGGTGCACACTGTGCTTTACCACAACCAACAAAGAGAAAGTGAGCATGTAAAACAGGAGACTAACAGGATGTAATGTAGGAGCAAAACCCATGACAGTGTAAAAAGGTATGCTTTCCACTATGCAGTGAGGAATTATAGGCATGGAGATACTGAATCCCTCTTTGCAAAGGAGGAAGCAGATATAGAAGGCTTGGTGGATTCCATGGAAGGAAGATGACGTTCCCCTGTGGTTGCTTCAATTTTCTTGGTAGAAGGCAAGGTTATCACCTGAAAAGGAAAACATGTGGTGTTTACGATGAGAGGAAAAGTCATGAAATAGTTTGATTGGACCTCTGGGAGAGCAGCTGTACTATGAAATTGTACTGCAAAGTTGTCAAATAGTGACACAGTCCGGTAGGGATTGCCCCTTCCTTTAAAGAACAAGCTTCATCATTTTAAACAACACTTCCTCTCTTTTCCCAGCCCTTCCTTCACTACCACTCTGTGCCATTGCTCCAACCATACCATAACTTTCACACGGAGGCATAGAAAAAAAGAAGAGAGATTAAGTGAAAAATGTCAGGATCATTTGTACAATCTAAAATGCATGACACGATTATGTTTAAAAAGTTAGCAGAATAAAATCTTAATTAATGCCACTCTCCTCCAGTCCATGCCTTGCCCTTAAATTCTGATAAATTTGATATTCCATACACACTACGCATTTTCTAAATACATTCAGACAATTTGGTCAGCCCATTTTCTCCCCTTGGTCAACACCACCTTTAAATAACCCAGGACAATCACAGTAGGTCTATAAAACATATCTCTCATAGATCTATGTCAAAAAGAAATTTATTTCGTATTGACTTTATTCATCCACTACACCGTTCATTGACTGCTATATGCAATTCTGCTGCTTACCACTGGGGTCATAAAATTAGATAGTGTCTGCTTTCCAAAGTCCTCAATGACAAGAATATAGGCAATGACAGCACAGTGAGAGATTAGCTGTAATAATAACAGACCAACAGCTGTAGGGGATAGAGCCAGGGCACACAACCCAGCCTGCAGAGAAAGGGATGGCTCATCAGAGAAGGTGGGAGAATGTGACACTTGACTTAGGTTTGAATGATGAGTGCAGAGAGTCAGCCAGGTGGAGAAGTGGAAGATGGCTATTCCAGGCACGCAACTGAATGACTCCTGGAAAACTCAGGAACATATGGGAGCATAGCAGGATGTGGGAATGCAACAAGCTCCATATGCCTTGAGTATATGGCGGTGGAGTGACAAGCAATGAGGCACGAGACTAGGTATGAAACATAATGCAGACGTCCTTCTGGAGCTCACCAAGGAGTCTGGAGTTGATTATCAACACCATTGGAAGCTGTTCAAGAGTGCTAAGCAAGAAATGTTTTAAAAGCATTAAGGATGTTAAGAGGAACGGATCTGTCAAATTTGCAGTTTTAGTGTGTGGTTACAGTAATCAAGAAAGGCTGTCCATCAGAGTAAAATTTTTATCTATTTACTTAGATTTTGAAAATGAGTACAGAATCTATCTATTGCAATTAGGGTTATATTCCATTTGAAGCTTTCTGAGGTCATTTCAGAAGAAAAGGAATGCACAAGGGAACCGCTGTGTTGAAATCATAGCCCAGATTTATCAGTTTAGGATGGCACTTAATGTGTCATACATGGATGAGCTAAGTAAGATGAAGCTAACATCGTTAGAAAATATTTGCATATTTTAAAACGCAGTTACAATAAAAATGTCTGAGGAAAATTGCTGGGTTTTTCCATTTTAAGTTTTCTAAGTGTGATCTAAAGCATCCCATGTAGTTTGGAGTTCCATTTCCCACACAATCACTGCATTAAAATGACTCTGCTTCATACTATAATTACCCGGTAATGCTTAATAAGTGTGATGTGCAATAAACCACTTTGTCCTTGGTGTAGCTGTTGCTACCATTAAATATAGCTTTTTCTATTTCACCTGAATTGTTTTGTATTACTGCCCACAACCACTCCTTATTCAGACACACAGATACACAGACACACAGACACTGCTGCCATTTTTCAATTTAGGCTAACCTTTGACCTACCATCTGAAGGAAATACCATTAGTAGCATTAGCAAGAGGTTGTAAAACCTTTGCCAATTTTCTGCTTAATAAAATTTACTCGTCTCTCCCTCTCTCTAAATGGACCCTCTGGTTTCATAGATAGCATTTTCTCTTGCAATAAGTTTATGGCACAGATGAACTTCCTTTTGTGGAAATCAGCTGTTATACCACTGTAGCAGTTTGCTGAGAAAAAAATAGAAGTTACTTTCAAGAGAATTTGGATAATAATTTTGTTTTTTTTGAAGACTTTATTTATTGAGAGAGAGAGAAGTGAGACAGAGATAGAGCACAAGTGGAGTGAAGGGCAGAGGGAGAAGCAGAGTCCTTGCTGAGCAGGGAGCCTGATGCAAGACTTGATCCCAGGACCCTGGGATCACAACCTGATCTGGAGGCAGGTTGATTTCTGCTCAGGTTGACTGAGCCACCCAGGTGCCCCTGAATGATAATTCTAAAAAACAGCAAGAAGTAGCTCTCATACAATTTCTAGGAGGAGGATTTCTGTAACCCAATTTCTAGGAAAAATAGCTTCTATTGACCTGGTTATCCAATTACTCTGGATCTATCCTAGTCTTTGCATGTTAGTCAGGTTTCTGCAGCTTTGATATATAAATATGTCATCCTGTGACTAGTCAGAGCCCAGACCTGGTATAATAACAATAGAAAGACGAGAAAGGGGATGGTATTGAGTTCAGGAATCAAGGTTGAACCTGTTATGTGGGAACTTACAATGCTTACCTTTTGGGTTAATCAGTTCAGCTCTGTAAGCCTTACTTCAGTTACCTATAAAAAGGAGTGATACTATTCTGACTGCCTGAACTGCTTTTACTCACATTTCCAATGCCAAATATGTGGTTTTTTGTTTTTGTTTTTACCCCATACCAATCAATTTTCCAACTCTCCAGATTACCAACTGGATGCCCTACAAATCAATTCAATTCAATGTCTACATTAACTACTCGGAGTTAAGGGAGACCCCACAGGTTAAGGGCTTATTCGCCAAAAATTGCCCCATTTCAGGAGTCCGTTGTCACCTATACTTCTGACCAATCAGCTATAAATTGAGGGTTTCCATGACCTTCTCTTCAGTTTTGATAATTGGCTAGAATGGATTTCAGGACTCAGGAAAATAGTTTGCTTACTATTACAAGTTTATTATAAAGGATGTAACTCGGGAACAGACAAAAGAAAGCGATGCATAGGGCAAGGTGTGAGGGGAGGGGCATGGAGCTTCCTTGCCCTCTCTGGGTGTGCTATCCTCCCAGCTCCTCAATGTGTTCACCAACCTAGAAGCTTTCCAAATTTTGTTTAAGTTTTATACAGCTCAATCCACAGCTCTCCTTCACCTAGGATGTTGTTAAGTGTGGCTAGAAATTCCAATCTTCTAATCACCTGGTCTTTCTGATGACTGATCCCATGCTGAATCTACCTAGAGGCCCTTCCCTAAGTCACTTCATTAGCATTAACTCAGATGTGATGAGAAAAGTAGGCTTAATAACAAAAGACACTCCTATTACCCAGGAAACACGAAGCATTTTTAGGAGCTCTGTGTCAGGAACAGGGGACAAAGACCAAATATATTTTCATATTATGCCACACTTCCACACAGGAGTATAGAGAGTATTAAATTGGCACTCTATTGAAGAGTGTTTTATAGCTTCTAAAATGACAGATGGTGCAAATATTTAGAATATTTTCAATAATGAACATGTATATATGCTACACTAGTGCAGCAGCTCTGCTACCTTATCAAGTTTACTGACTCTAATGAGCAGAAAGCTTTGGTTTTAATGGTTTTAATTGTTCTGACCTGACATTTATTTCTTTGACTGTCCCCTCATCATTTGGGAGAAAAAGTTCCCAAATATTATCCCTGATACTTGAACTTACTGATGTGCAAGGTAAATTATAATAGACAAATTAATACATTATTGCCAGATAAATAGTTATCAACGAACTCCATCAATCAACAGCCTGCCAAAGACCAACCACTTTCATGACCTTGATATTGATACTAGTATGAAAATTTGTAAAAGGAAATCTCATTCGGAATGGAGTGGGGAGGCCAGCAGGGGGAGCTCTCATGCACTGTCGTTCCTCATCAATTTTCAGACTGTATAGAGACTCACCTTGCAGAGAGATGAATACTACTTTATTGTACCTACTACTTTACTGTACTTCTAGAAGAAGGAAGACAGGCTTTCCTCCTCTCCGGCAACAGCCCAGTCAATGATACACTGTCACAACTCAACCAATGAGAAGCCATTTCCAACTTCCAGTTCACTCAGTGGACCATTTATAACAGACTTCCCAATGTCCCCCTTTCTTTATATAAGAGCAATCCTCTCCTTTATTCTTTGGACTTGGCTATGGTTTTGCCCTAGTTTGCTTGTCCTAGATTTCAATTCTCTGTTACTCAATAAACTCATTTTTTGCTGTTTTATTTGTAAGGTTAACTCTAGAGATTGATGATCCAATCATGGCAGGTGTTAATATGTTTGGTTATAAAGAATTAAAGATGTGAATAGTTCTGCACTTGAATCGCCATACCTCACATTTCAGGTTGATGGGGAAATACAGACAAACATTCAGACATCTTTTCAAGTCGTCAGCTATTTGAAACATTTGGAGTATTTTTATTGATATGATTTTTGTTTGTGGTGTAGTTTCTTTGGGTTCTCACATAAGATACATAGCATTACAGAAAACCAGTATAAAGTCATTTCCTTTCTGCCGTATTACAAAATTTCTAACACCTTTTTCTTTTTTCTCTTGGATGTTTTGTGTGTTTGTTAGTTTAAAAATCAACATTCTCCTCTAAGGAATATAAAGTTTTGTAGTACTTCCTGTAACAGCTGTTCTGAACAGAGACACATCTTTTTTAGCTATATATTTAAGAATCTTTTTTTTTTTAAATTTGGGAATTACTTTTTATTTCTCCATTTTCTATTAGACCAATCAAGACCTTGATCTAAATATCATGAAGTGAGCACTGTTCATATTTGTCCATAATTTCCCATTGATTGCATTTCTGTGTAAGCTTGTAGTCACTAAATGTTACCAATGACCTCAGGTAACCACAGCAGCAAAGAATCCACATTCTGTCTTTCCTGATATTCCACGATGCCTTGATAATCATCACTAACTCATTTTCTCCCCTACTAGTCATGTTCCTCTTCCTCTTCTCTTGGCTCTTTACTAGGGAAAGTTGCATTTTCTTGATACATTTAAGTTTCTCATTTTAATTTTCCAGATATAAGTAGTAGTACACTCTGGAAGGTGACTGAGTGGACCACAGACCAGACTCCCTCCTAAGTCCTACAGGGATCTCTAGAAGAAATAGACACAGACTAGGAGTCAGAAACACAGAAAATACAAATTCTGATCTTGTTACTTTTACCAACCAACCAGCTGTGAGACTATGAGTGAGTCATTTATCCTGTGTGAGCTTGAGCCAACGAATGTTTAAAATGAAAGGTGGATCTTATGGGCTCTTCACACTATTCCCTCATAGGGGCTAAATGCCGAGGAAAATTATATGTTCCAGACAAGTGTTCAGTAAAGGCCTGCTGAGATTACTGGCCACTGTCTTTACTTGTCACACGAGGAATGCCTGAGTCAGAAAAGTCCACACAGTTAAGGGTCTGAGTATTAACCTTCTCATATAACTTGGCCTCAAGCTGTGCTGATTTCCATAGACTGACAATTGTTTAGATCAAGAATAACTGTTCTGTAATTCACAGCCTTGTCAACCTGGAAGAAATTCTATAAAAATATTTCAGCCAATTCTGCTTAAGTAGTTGTAGTAACTTGTAAACAGTTCCAACGAAGAACTGGATTCTCAGTGTTAAATCAGAGAAGGGCAGTATTTTGAAATAATAGAATCTTTAAATAAAGAAGCTACATTACATAGAAAATGGAACAATTTATTCATGGTAAAAGCAAATTTTGAGTTGGAAAATTCATTTATTCAAGGAATTTTCTGTTATTGCCAAATGTTGGATATACACCTGAAAGTTTTGTAGTAAAAAATATTTTTCTAATTTGGGATTGAGAATTCTTCCCTGAACCTCACATCCCTCCTTTCCACTTCTCGTCTCCAAAGACATATAGATTGAATGTAGGTTCTTTAGCTACAAAAATATTTAAAAGCCACAAACCTACTGAGACTCATTTTTTATTTTTATTTTTATTTTTATTTTTTTTTCCATTTTTTTTTATTGGTGTTCAATTTACTAACATACAGAATAACACCCAGTGCCCGTCACCCATTCACTCCCACCCCCCGCCCTCCTCCCCTTCTACCACCCCTAGTTCGTTTCCCAGAGTTAGCAGTCTTTACGTTCTGTCTCCCTTTCTGATATTTCCCACACATTTCTTCTCCCTTCCCTTATTTTCCCTTTCACTATTATTTATATTCCCCAAATGAATGAGAACATAGAATGTTTGTCCTTCTCCGACTGACTTACTTCACTCAGCATAATACCCTCCAGTTCCATCCACGTTGAAGCAAATGGTGGGTATTTGTCATTTCTAATAGCTGAGTAATATTCCATTGTATACATAAACCACATCTTCTTTATCCATTCATCTTTCATTAGACACCGAGGCTCCTTCCACAGTTTGGCTATCGTGGCCATTGCTGCTAGAAACATCGGGGTGCAGGTGTCCCGGCGTTTCATTGCATTTGTATCTTTGGGGTAAATCCCCAACAGTGCAATTGCTGGGTCGTAGGGCAGGTCTATTTTTAACTGTTTGAGGAACCTCCACACAGTTTTCCAGAGTGGCTGCACCAGTTCACATTCCCACCAACAGTGTAAGAGGGTTCCCTTTTCTCCGCATCCTCTCCAACATTTGTTGTTTCCTGCCTTGTTAATTTTCCCCATTCTCACTGGTGTGAGGTGGTATCTCATTGTAGTTTTGATTTGTATTTCCCTGATGGCAAGTGATGCAGAGCATTTTCTCATATGCATGTTGGCCATGTCTATGTCTTCCTCTGTGAGATTTCTGTTCATGTCTTTTGCCCATTTCATGATTGGATTGTTTGTTTCTTTGGTGTTGAGTTTAATAAGTTCTTTATAGATCTTGGAAACTAGCCCTTTATCTGATATGTCATTTGCAAATATCTTCTCCCATTCTGTAGGTTGTCTTTGAGTTTTGTTGACTGTATCCTTTGCTGTGCAAAAGCTTCTTATCTTGATGAAGTCCCAATAGTTCATTTTTGCTTTTGTTTCTTTTGCCTTCGTGGATGTATCTTGCAAGAAGTTACTATGGCCGAGTTCAAAAAGGGTGTTGCCTGTGTTCTTCTCTAGGATTTTGATGGGAGACTCATTTTTTAAAGCTATTTCTGAAAAAAGCCATGTAGCAGAAAGTCTAAGAGGCCATATATCTTACATGTTGGTACATCTAGATAAGAAAATGGGGTTACTATGGATCCCGGCTGGAAATATTAAATCTGAGAACATAAGTACAAGTCTCTTTCATCAAAAGCAGAGGCGTTTTTCACTTAAAAATAACCAAATAATCAAAGACAATATTCAAATAGACAGAATCCATCCAGCCTCAATCTACACCAGCGGTTTTCAAGGAGCAGCAAATCTGCCCTTCAGGGGATATTTGGCACTAACTGGAGACATTTTCTTTGTTACAAGCAGGAGTGGAAGGTGCTACTAGAATCTAGTGGGTAGAGGTTAAACATTCTATAATTCATGGGGAATGATCTGTCAATAAGTCAATAGTGAAAATGCCAATAGTGATGTTGTTGAGAAACACTGTTCACATTGATCCTGATAGATGATAGACATCCAGATGCCTGGAAGGTGACTGAAAATTTGAGAGAATACCAGTGTTAAGATGTTAAAATCTGATGTGTCATGATGTGAACATCTGTACTAAGCTCAGAGATAATTTTTTTTCTCTTTACTCTTCTTTTTACCTTTTCCTGATTTATCATTCACCCATAATTCTTCTTGTGTTCCATACTGTCAAGGTTCAATAGCAAAAGCTAATCAGAGTGCCTCTTTTCCTTCCAGTCCTGAAACAATTCAGATGAAATCAATTATATGCCAAAGTTCCATTCTGAATATTTGGGCCAACTATTCTGTGTCTCTAAATTCTATTATTCTTATAATAGCTCTCAAAGTACAGACACTGCTAGTCACCCATCCTCTACAGGAATCTTACCACATTTATCTGGCATATCTATCTTCCTTGGTTACACACAATTTTTTTTTTTAAGCAAAAAACACATTAAGAAGCCAATTAACTCCAGATTAGTCAGAAGACAACTAACATAGGATTACAGGTTTACAATTCTGATATTGATATATATGTGTAATGGATTTGAACAATTAAGTAAATAAATACTAGCAAGTGAGAATCAGGTTTCTCATTGTTGGAGATTACAGTTAAGCAAGGGAGAAAAACTGAAATGAGTCAGTTGTTATAGGATTAGATTCAGATACATCAATATGAATTCATGTTTAATTTAATATTAAATTAATTAAATTAAATCTGTATTTTATATACAGATAGGGTTTTTTAAAAAACTATAGATATGTGTGCTTCCATGAGTTAGTGTCATACATATATTTTCTAGATCTGTCCATTGAGAGAGCCCAGAAGCAATGACACTGCAATAGAAATGAGCACACCCAGTGCCTAGAACTTGGCTTCAAATGTCATTCTTCAATAAAAGGAACCAGGACTCCTTGGAGAAACAGCTGATTCTAGGGCTGAGAAGGGAATATACAAGATAAACTTGGGTATCTTTGTAGTTCCAGGAAGTAAGAAAGTGTTCAAAAACAAAATAATGGGAGCATGTAAAAGTGACACAAGAGCCAAACTGAAGAAGTTTACAATGATCAAAACTAGAACACTTTAAACATCAAAATAAAGAAGTGCTGGATTATAATACAAAGTATAAAAGAAAAATCCATGTGTGCTACTCTTAATAAATTGCTTCCAAACAGTAGAGGGATATGGGTGTGTGTGTGGAGGGAGGGTGACTTTACAGTAGAGATACCTAGAAAACACTACCTCAGCCATATAATCACGATTTGATTCATCAGTGAACAGTCATGTCAATAGCATGTACATTTAACATGATGGTGTGAGAACAGAGCTTCATCTCTGTGATCATTCTCCCATTTCTTTCAGGGTTATTCCGTGAAGGCAGTTTTTGAAACTGAAAAACATTAAAACTGACTCTACAAGCTAATAAGTAGGAGAGTGAGTCAGTAAACTCTATAGCACAATGTAGTAGTAAAGAAAAAACAATAAAAAAGAAGAAAGGACAAAAAGAATGAGTTAGATATCCATGAACTGATACAGAATGATTTCTGGATTATATTTTTTTAAAAGATTTTATTTATTTACTCATGAGAGACACACACAGAGAGAGGCAGAGACACAGGCAGAGGGAGAAGCAGGCTCCATGTAGGGAGCCCAATGTGGGACTGGATCCTGGTACTCCAGGACTACCCCCTGAGCCAAAGGCAGATGGGCTTAACCACTGAACCACCCAGGTGTCCCTGGATTATAATTTTTAAAGGAAAAAAAAAAACAAACCATACCATAGATACCAAGATGCCAAGGGTATCTATGGTATATTACCTTTCATGCAATAGTTTTTTTTTAATAATAAATTTATTTTTTTTGGTGTTCAATTTACCAATATACAGAATAATATCCAGTGCTCATCCCATCAAGTGCCCCCCTCAGTGCCCATCACCCATTCACCCCCACCCCCCGCCCTCCTCCCTCATGCAATAGTTAAGGCAATATAAGGACATATACATTTATCTGTTCATTTATGCAAAAGAAACTGTAGGAAGAAAAAACCTGAAATGAATGCAATTAGCTACTAATGAACGGTACTGGGTTCTTGGGTATACATATGGTGGAAAAAATGAATCCTGACTGGACATCCACATGCAAAAACATGACTCTAAACACAGGCCTTCCACCTGTCACAGAAATTAATTCAAAATAGATTATCAATTTAAACTATAATAAAACTACTAGAGGATAACATAAGAGGAAATACAGGTGACCTTGGACTTGATATTGACTTTTAATATATAAGACCAAAAGCATAATCCATGAAAGAAATGAAAGGATAAATTGGACTTTATCAAAATGAAAAAACTTCTACTATGCAGAAAACACTACTCAGTGAATGAAATGACAAGCTACAGATTGGGTAAAAATCTCTGCAAAACAACAGTCTTATAAAGGACAAGAATATGAAATATAAAAAATAACATTTAGAACTCAACAATGTTCAATATGAATGTTGAAAAATATATAATCAAAAATTTTAAATATGTGAAGATACATCTCATCAGAGAAGATATCTAGAAGGCAAAGAAACATATGTAAAGATGTCCAACAACATATGTCATAAAGAAATCATGAATTAAAACAATGAGATATCTCTACACATCTATTAGAATGGCTAAAATCTAAAATGTTGACAACATCAAATGCTGGTGAGGATGTGGAGCAACAGGAACTTTCATTTATTCATTGCTGATGGACATGCAAAATGGTACAGACACTTTATTTATTTATTTTTTTTTTGGTACAGACACTTTAGAAGACATTTTTTAAACATAACTAAGCATACTCTTACCATATGATCAGCAGTTGCACTGATTTGTACTTATTAAAGAAGTAGAGAACTCCCTACAAAAACCTGCACAGAAATGTTTATAACAGCTTTATCCATAATGGCCAAATTTGGAAGCAACCAAGATGTTCTTCAATAGTGGATGGATAAATTGTGGTACATCCATACAACAGAATATTATTCAGTAATAAAAAGAAATGAGGGCAGCCCCAGTGGCTCAGTGGTTTAATGCCGCCTTCAGCCTGGGGTGCGACGATCCTGGAGACCTGGGATCAAGTCCCACGTCGGGTTCCCTGCATGGAGCCTGCTTCTCCCTCTGCCTGTGTCTCTGCCTCTCTCTCTCTCTTTCTGTGTGTGTGTGTCTGTCATGAATAAATAAATAAAATCTTTAAAAAAATTAAAAAGAAATGAGCTATCAAGCTACAAAAAAAAAAAAAGGAAGAAATGCATTCCATTAAGTAAAAGAAGCCAATTTTAAAAAGCTTTATAACTCCAATGTATATTATATTCTGAAAAAGGCACAAGTAAGAATATGATAAAAGTTCAGTGGTTCTGGGAGTTCAGAAGAGGAGAGGAAAGGCATGATGTGAAGCCCAGATCTTTAGAGAAATGAAACTATTCTCTATGTTACTGTAATGGTGGATTAGTGTACAATGTCAAATCCATAGCATGTACAACAGGGAAGAAGGAACCTTAATGTAAACAAACCTTAGCTAATAGCATTGTATTACTGTAGTAATTATATTATTACAATATTGCGTTGGCTTATAAATTGTAACAAATGTGCTACCCCAATGAAAGATGTCAGTAACAGGGTAATCTACAGGTGGTTGGGAGGAGATATGTGGAACTCTGTTCTTTCTTTTTTTTTTTTTTATAAATTTTTTTTTTAATTCTTATTTATTTATGATAGTCACAGAGAGAGAAAGAGAGGCAGAGACATAGGCAGAGGGAGAAGCAGGCTTCATGCACCGGGAGCCCGACGTGGGATTCGATCCCGGGTCTCCAGGATCGCGCCCTGGGCCAAAGGCAGGCGCCAAACCGCTGCGCCACCCAGGGATCCCAACTCTGTTCTTTCTACTCAATTTTTCTGTAAACCTAAAACTGCTCTAAAAAATGAAGTGTATTAATTTATTTAAAAATTGAATATTGACCACTACTAACATCATATGTATAAAAGATAGTTTCCTTGTTAATTCATATTTAAAGGTAGAAAGTAAAGTTGATATAAAATAAAAGATTGTCTTCCCAAACTTGGGTTAGGAAGAGATTTCTAAAATAGGACACACAAAGTACTATCATAAAAGGATATTGATAAGTTGGATATGATTAAGAACTCTTCTTCATCCAGGGACGCCTGGGTGGTGCAGTTAGTTGAGCATTTGACTCTTGGTTTCATTTCAGGTCATGATCTCAAGGCCATGGGATTGGGCCACTTTAGGCTCCAAATTAGGCATGGAATCTGCCTGAGATTCTCTCTCCCTGTCCTTCTCCTCTGTCCCTCCCACTCCTGCTCTCTCTCAAACAAAAACAAGAACAAAAACAAAACCTTTTGTTCATCCAAACATACCATTAAAAAGATTAAAATGCATTCCACAAAAGGAAAGAAGATATTGCGATATATATTGAACAAGACTCACTTTCAGAATATAAAATAATTACAGATCTATTTAAAAAAAGGATAAGAAATTTTTTAAAAAAATGAGCAAAGACTTAAACAAGAACTTTGAATGGGCAGGATATTCAAATGGCCAAAAAACATGGAAAAGTGCTCCATCTCTGCAGTTACCAGGGAAATGTAAATGAAACAACAGTACACCACCACAACACACACACAAAAAGTGGCTAAAATTAAAAAGATTGAAATACCCAGTGTTGGTAAGAACATGAAACACTTGCTCTCTTATATTCTGCTCGTTTACTGAGGAAATTAGTGAAATAAATTGTAAAGCTATTGGCAATATCAAGTAAATGAATCTATGCATTCCCTTTGAACCACCAATTCAACTCCTAGATATTTATCAGTAAAAACGTATACATACATTTGTAATGGCTCCATGCTAGAAAAATCCAAAATCTTCATTCATAGTAGAATGAATAAGTAAACTTGTCATATATTAGAAAGTGGAATACCATATAGCAACAAAAGTGAATGAACTTTATTTTTAAAGATTTTATTTACTTATTTATATTTATTTATTTGACAGAGAGAGAGATTGAGAGCAGAAGC
Organism: Canis lupus baileyi; assembly: GCF_048164855.1. Taxonomy (NCBI): domain Eukaryota; kingdom Metazoa; phylum Chordata; class Mammalia; order Carnivora; family Canidae; genus Canis; species Canis lupus. The sequence goes on from NC_132848.1 coordinate 39,056,074, forward strand.
AGGGGATAGGCAGAGGCAGAGGGAGAAGCAGGCTATCTGCTGAGCAGAGAGCCAGGACCCTGGGATCCTGACTTGAGCCAAAGGCAGACACTTAACCAACTGAGCCACCCAGGTGTCCCAAAAAGGAAGTGAACTTCTATCACAAGCACAAACACTGATGAATCTTATGCAGGCACAATATGGAATGAAAGAGTCAAGTGATAAAAGAATATATGCTCTTTGACTCCATTTTAATAAATCACAAAAGCTAGTAAAGTCAATTCTATACAAAAAAAAAAAAACAAAAAAACACAACAGAGATAGATTTACCTTTGGGAAGAGGGAAGCATGTATCCTGGGAGGGAACATGGTGTCTCCTGAGGTGCTGGCTTGTTTCTTCATCTGTGATTACAAGGTATGCTCACCTAGTAAACGTTCATTGCATACACACTTAATGATTTATAGATGTGTTTGTACATATATAAAATTGTAATAAAGATAATGAAAAGGTTAATATAAAATAGAATCAACCTTTATTCACAGATTTTTGAAAAGTAATTTGTGTTGGTATTTAACTTTGTTTAGGTCATGGAATTGAGGGATTAGTTGGCTTAGATAAGATTAACATAGATGATTCAATTTTTCTATAGAATACTTTAGAAGAAAATTTACTGTGGTTTTGAAAAAAAATAAGGGTCAGTTTTCAGTAAAATGTTTTATTAAGTAAGGTAACATGAAAGGCAAAGAAAAAGCAGAAGAAAAAATGTATACGAAAAATGAGAGAAGAGGAAAAAACGAAAAGAAAGCCAGGAAACCAGCAAAAACTCCTCCCCACCACTTTACCTTGAAATTTATTAAAATCAACTAAGTTTCTATTTTTTTTCTAAATATAGAAAAGCAATTTGACTTGGTATATGTTTAATTTGCAAAGTTGAAATTTTGAATTTAGAAAGCAAAATATGAATAAAAATCTTCCTAGAATTCTGGTAAACTTATCTGAAGTTTTTTTTCCCTCTCCTTACAGGGAGTAAAAACATCTTCTTGAAGAGCTAATCTTACTACCGGGTCATATATCTTTGTATTTAAAAAAAAAAAAAAAAAAAACTTAAAACTATAACAAATAATTAAATATGTATGACAAATGTTTGAATAGTTCCATTGTTGCAAATTACGTCATGGTCAACTTAGTTAACTCTGGCCAATGTAGCCTCTCCTAATTATTTTTTCTTATGCTATTCCCAAACAACCTAATATGTCTGATACAGAGAAGAGAGGAGAAAACAATTTACTTCTCTTTTCTTTAATCTCTTTAATGTCTAAAGGTATTAAGAACATAATGGAAATTATACTGAAGGATTTTCAAAGACTAACAAAGAAAGGGCTAAGTAATCCGTGAGTGATCAAAGAGAAAAGTGTATTATTTCCATTAAAATTTGAAAGTCAAAAGTTTCAAATTCACTGTCTGAAGATTTTCTAAAGGAGTCACTGTTTCATTGTTTTCTTGTTAAAAAAAGTTGCTGATGGCCACGTTGGTAGAAAGTATTATGTGTTGGACTACATGATGAAATAAATTTTCTCTCAAACTCTTAAGTCTCAGATGCAGCAATTCTTTAACCTGCTAGCTGATGTTTGTGCTATCCAAGTGAAACATAAAGGACAGAATAGCAGAAAGATAAAAAATACTGTGCTTCAGAATACTGATTTACTAAATAAATGAATCTTTTTTTCAACTCACAGACGTCTTCAACAACCCACTAACCAGTCAGAAATTCCCTTTCTTGAAATTTTAACATTGTCGAAGACAAATTGAATATAAAGGACGTATGTTTCCCACCTTATTGGGGGCCATGAGTGTCTATACTGCTGGTGAGCCTGTGCTCCTTACTTATGTGCAGAGCTGTGGTTAGAACTTGTGCTTATCCACTGGAAGGTGCTCACAGGTTGCCAGACTCTACCAAGAAAAGCAACCTGAAGTAGGATGAAGGATGAAATGAACAGAGACAGTGTCACTCAGTATCTGATCGCTATAGCTCTCAGGGAAGGCTGAACATATGTTGGACCAGGTGGGTCTTCATCTGTCGTGCAAAAGGGCAGAACAAATTCCTCAACATTACACCATCACGCAGCATGGATTAAGAAATGCTGTAGTGAGAAAAGGGAAAACTCACTAGGCCAAGGTCAGGGAAGCAGAGATGCAAGGGGGCCATCCTCACTGCCCTCCTACTCTCATTACCCCCATAGAGATGTACAGCAGGCCAGGACGTCTGCTGGGCACAGTTTAGGTTTCTTTCAGACACAAGGATCCCTGGCCCACTGAAGGTCCCTCTTCTTATCCTGCAGGCCTGAGAAAGCAAGTTTAGCAGTCAGGAAATAGACCTCTGAGGGCCTGATTGCCTGGATCGGAGTGCCAGCTGTTTCTAGGACTGACTGGAAGGACAGCTGCCCAGCTCCTGGAGGCTCTGGGTGTGAGGGATATTACATTTCCACTAGAGGAAGACAGCCACTCCCCGCCACCACAACCCCCACAGCTGGCTCATTGCCAGCCAAATCCATGAATTTCCAGGGTCACGCTGTGATGGTTCAGCTCCCTCACTACAGAGTAGAGATCCCTGTTCTCAGCTTCCTTACTTGACCTTTTCGTCTCTGTACCAAAATCCTTTATAATTTTGGCAATCTATCAGTCTTCGAATTAATTATGTGTTTTCATTCACAGGGTCCCCTACAACTCAAAATGATGTCTATATTCCAAGACCATCCTGTGAGAGGTGGCAGAATGAGAATCTAAAATTCAAATCCCATCGAGATCACTAAACATCTGTGACTTTAAAATAATGGCATTTTTGAAATTTAGCACATAATGTATTATTGGATATGGCCACTCTATTCCTTGCATGAATAACTCTGTTTTCCAAGTTTACACTGGAATTTCAACTAATCTAGCTTTGAATCCACCTGTTTTGGCCACACTATTCTTCATGAGTCAGATTACCTCTCTCTCTCTCTCTCTCTCTCTCTCTATATATATATATATATATATATATATATACTCTTTTCTCTTTGCATAAACATTTTTTTTTTTTTTGGTCTGGTCAGGTACCTTGCTAGCAGTAGGATACTCAGGGATGGATAGAATATGTTGTCTGCCCTCCAGGAGGATCTGATCTAATGGATGAGGAAATGTAAGCAAGCACAGTTAAGGGTAAGTGGCTAAAGGATCATTTTTTGTCCTAAGCCCCATTTCTTTCTCTAAACCTTTTTTGAATTAAGTAGATGCAAGGAATTAGTTATAATTCCTATAAAATAAAATATAAAATATCTTTCCACTTACTTAGGGAGTTTTATCTGATGATTTACAGTTTTTCTCATGTCAATCTTGCATATATTTTGTTGGATTTATACTTAAGCGTTTTAGCATTTTGCTGCTAATGTAGATGATATCGTGGTTTTAATGTCAAATTCCAATTGTCCATTACTATTATATTGTAATTAACTTTACATGTCAACTCTTTGTATCTTGAATTTCCTGTGATCACTTCTTAGTTTCAGGAAACTTTGTTTTGTCAGTTGTGCATGTTTCTACATACACAATCAATGTCATTTACAGACACAATCTTATTTCTTCCTTTCCAATCTATACACCATTTATTTCATTTTCTTGGTCTTGTATTAGTTAGGAGTTCCAGTTCAACCTTAAGTAGGAGTGCTGAGAAAGAACATCTTTCTTTGTTCCTGATTTTAGGAGAAAAGTAATCTCTAGACCTTAAGTAGGATGTTAAGCTTAGCATTTGTCTGTCTGTCTGTTTGTTTTAGCTATAGGTTTTGTAAACATTTTATCAAACTGAAAGAGTTAGTCTTCACTCTTGGTTTGCTGAGAATTTGTATTGTGAATAGGCATTAGTTTTAACCAGTTTTTATTAATACATGATTTTTTCTTTAGTCTGTTGGAGTGATTAATTATATTACTTTTTGTATCTTGAATCAATGTTACCATGCATAAAAAGCAGTTGATTATTAGTATAATTCTTTTTTACGTTGTTGGATTTGGTATGCTAAAATTTTGTTGAAGAGTATTACAGTATTCAGAGGAATATTGGTCTGTAGTGTTCCCTTCTTGGAATATCTTTATCTGGTTTTGTTATAAGGGTAATGCTGGTCTCATAGAATGAGTTAAAAAGTGTGACCTTTCTGTTTTATGGGAGAAATTCTAGAAAACTAGTATCATTTCTTACTTAAATATTTGGTAGAATTCACCTATGAAAACTTTCTTTGGGGAAGGGTATTAATTACTGACTCAATTACTTCATTAGATATAGGCCAATTAGATTATTTCTCTTGTGAGAAGGAGTTTCTGTGCTTGGCACACAAACTTCTGGTAAATTGCGTCTTTATAGAAATTGATCCACTTAATTTAAATTATCAAATTTGGGAGCATGGAATTATTTGTAACATTCTTTTATGAACCTTTTAATGGACATGAGATTAATAGTGATCATCCTAATTTCTGATATTAATAATTTGTGCTTTCTCTCTTTTTCCTTAATTGTCCTAACTGGAAGTTTATCGGTTCTTTGGTTAAAAAGATTTATTGATTTATTTGAGAGAGAGAGAAGGAGCACAGGCATGCAAGAGAGTTGAGGGAGGGGCGGAGGGAAAGAACCTCAAGCAGACTCCCCACTGCATGTGAGTCCAATTTGGGACTTGATCTCATGACCCATGAGATCATGACCTGAGCCAAAACCAAGAGTTAGATGCTTAACTGATTAAGCCACCAAAACACCCCAGGTTTCAATTCTATTGTTTTTTCCACAGAATCAGATTTCGATTGTATCGATTTTCTCTGTTGATTTGTTTTGGATGTCATTAATTTCTGTTCTAATTTTTATTATTTCCTTTATTCTGTGTGCTAAGTCTTAGGTTGCTCTTCATTCTTTAGTTTCCTAAGGTGGAAGTATGTTGTTTAATCTCTAAATATTTTCAGATATTTGGGCTATCTTTCAGTTACTACTTTCTAGTTCATTTCATTGTAGTCTGAGAGAAAACTTGGTATGATTTATATTCATTGGAATTTTTTGAGTTGTGTTTGTGACTCAAAATGTGGTCTATCTTAGTCAATAGTCCATATAAATTGAGAAGAATGTGTATTCTGCTGCTATTGAATGATATATTCAATAAATGTCAATTACATATAGTTGATTGATGGTGCTGTTCAGTTCAGCTGTATCATTACTGATTTTTTTGCCTGCTGGATCTGCCAATTATTGATAGAGGTGTGTCAAAATCCTCAAGGATAATAGTGGATTTGTCTGTTTCTCCTTGTAGTTTTATCCACTTTTGCCTCATTTATTTTGACACTCTGTCATTAGGTGCATACATGTTAAGGATTGTTATGTCTTCATGGAGAATTCACCCTTTTATCATTATGTAACGTTCCCCCTTTTTCTGATATTCTCCCTTGTACTGGATTGTGCTTTATCTGATATTAATATAGCTACTCTAGTTTTCTTTTGGTTAATGTTAGCATGGTATATTTTTCTCTTGCTGTTTATCTATCTGTGCCTTTATATTTAAAGTGGGTTTCTTGCAGACAACATATAGTTGGGATTTGACTTTTGTATCCACTTTGCCAGTCTTTGTCTTTTTTTTGTTTTGTTTTGTTTTGTTTTGTCTAGTCTTTGTCTTTTAGTTAGTGTCTTTATACCATTCAGATTTAAACTGATTATAAATATGATTGGATTAATGTCTTTCTTCCATGTTTGTAATTTTTTTCATTTGTTGAACTTATTATTTGTTCCTTTACAAAAACATTTTCTTTTTTTTTTTGTCTTCTCTTGTTTTAATTGAGCACCTTATATGAATTTGATATTCTTTCCTCTCAGAGCATATCAAAAAGAAGTTAAAAAAATTTTGATAGTTGGGGCATCTGGATTGCTCAGTGGTTAAGCATCTGCCTTTGGCTCAGGGGATGATCCCAGGGTCCTGGAGGGAGCCTGCTTCTCCCTCTGCCTGTGTCTCTGCCTCTCTCTTTCTCTCTTTCTCTCTCTCTCTGTGTCTAATGAATAAATTTTAAAAATCTTAAAAAAGGAAAAAGAAAAATTTTTACTTTCATTTAGTCCTTCTCTAATGCTCTTCCTTTATTTATTTAGATCCAAGTTTCTAAACTGTCGTTTTTCTTCTCTCTGAAGAACTTATTTTATAATTCTTGCAAGATGCATCCTCTTGGGATAAATTCCTCATTTTTGTCTAAGAAAGTCTTTGTTTCTCCTGTTTACTTTTGAAGGATAATTTCACTGGATACAGAATTTTTTTCTGTAAACATTTTAAATGTATTTCAGTCAGCTCCCTTTCTAGCTGAAATGATTTCAGATGAGAAGTCCAATGTAGTTTTTATCCTTTTTCTTATATAGATAAGATTTTTTTTTCTTCTCTTGACTGAAACAGATGTTTTTTTCCTACAGTATTTACCATGAAAATTTGGTAGAGTTCTTAGGCGTAAAATCTATGTAAGTCTGGGGATCCCCCATGCCCCCAATAGTTAGCTTTCAAGCTAGTCCACACTTAGCCTTTAAATATTTGTTAAAATGACCACATGAATGTCCCCACCAGCTATCGGATTTACTGTCTCCTAGGTCACTATACTGAACTCAGTTTTGATTCTTTTTATCCACTTTTCCCCCCCAGCTTTTGGATGGATGTTTGCTATGGGATTGCAAATCTCTGATGAATCTAAGAAAAAGTATTGATTTTTAGTTGTTCAATTATTTTCCTTCCTGAGAGTACAAGAATAATGACTTCCAACTTCTTTACATGTGAAATAAATTTTTTTTTTTAGAATCTGTCCAACTGGGATCAGTTTAGTAAATTCTATTTTCTTTGAAAATTATTTATGACACCTAGGTTTCCTGTATCAAATTGGATTTTGTTAAACAAAGTTTAAAAATTTTTTAAAATTTCTTATCTCTATCTGTACTTATTGCATCTTTATATTTTTATGTTCTGTCTGTGAGTTTTACCTGAGTTTTCCCTCTTAATAAATTAATGTTTTATCTAGTATATTGTTATTTTTTGTTTTGTTTTGTTTTGTTTTGTTTGAGAAACAGTTCTTTGGCTTATTTATGCTTTTTACTTTATTTTTTGTGTCTTGCTTAAAATTGTTTTAATTATTCTTATAATATCTGAAATAGGATGCTAAATTCTTTTCACTCTTTCTTTTCTAAACATAAATGTTTAAGAAATGATTTTTCCTCTGAGCACTGTTTTTATCTGACTTATTTTATATTTCAATGTGTAGCATTCCAATTAATTACTTAATTGCCTTCTGGATATTATATAATTTTTATTTTTATTTCCTCTTTGACCAAATAGTTATTGAAGAGATCTTTTTTAAATTTCTTTTTGTTGAGAGAAAGTCTCTCTTTTTGTTACTAGATCTGTTGCATTACAGTCACATTATTATTTATTTTATTTTTTCCAAGTTTTTGATGACAATATAAGGATAGTGTGCCTGTGTGTGTTGGTGATATGAATGTTTTTTAAGTTTTTAGTGGACATACTTTACATTATTAGGATATCTTATAAATTATGTTATTTTTATGTTATATAGATTTTTTAATGGACTTTAAGAGGTGAATTGTGTTTCTGTCTATTCCTTTTTCTTCTATAATTATAGCTGTAATAGGATAAAGTATTGCTTAATGTAAGATGAAATTGTTCATAAAAATATTTCTCTCCTAAACAAGGAATAGATCATAAATAATAAACAATATTTCTAAGTCTAAATACATCTCTTTTATGTAAATGACCTAGCAATGCCAGGTGACTGTATCAAATATGCCAGTGTTTGTTAAACTTTTTGCCAAACCTATTGATCTTGTTATCTGGTATTAATAAGACAAATGGAATGGTGACACAAGTGTCCTATTTAGTCCTATAGTTAGGTGAACTTAACTCATTCCTACAGTCAAGTCAATTAGAGCTGGAAGTGATATTATAGCCCTCTAATAGCCCCTCTAGTCTCATTTACAATGGAGGGACCCAAAATCATTTAACTAGATAATAGTATTTTCAGAACTAGTCCAAAAAATTTCTCTTAAAAAATAAAGTTCTTACTCTCTGGAAGAGTCTATTTGCATCATAGCTTATGTTCTAGCTAGGTTATGGTGTATCAGATACACCATATTTGGGTGTATCTCCCAAACTTGTTTCAGAAAATAGGTTCTACTAAGAGCTCATACTGAATGGGTAATAAATTATCTAACTCTTACCCCTCTGGCCATAGACTATTGAATCAGTGAATTTATAGGCTGGATTTGTAAAATGAGCTTGGTCAAAATAGATTCTTTCTCAGGAACTTGAAAAGACATAGAGGGAAGTTGAGGAATAGCAGTGGGCACTACAATGGATCCACCAGTGAGACAGACATGCACCCGAACCTTGACTGGTAGGTAGAAAGGAGAACAGGAATGATGCTAATAAGAAACAGGGATGGGGAGACCATAGCAACAGTGGCCATGAGAAAGAGAGAAAAGAATTGAAGAGCCTCAGTTCCACACCATTGTAAGATCTAACTGTTCAGCAATTTCTGGATTTTCATGAGACTATTATGAGTGCTTGATACTCTTTTCTGTTTCTTGAAATACCTTAAATCAGTTTATTTTTCTTGAAATAAAAGATCCCCATTGAGCTCTAGCATACTGAACCAAAATAAACCAATAAAAGACTTGTGCCACATTTCTAAGCCTTTCTTCAGTGGGGTGAGGAAGGCATTGAAACTCAAAAATATAATTTTTGTATTTGGTGTAGGATTTTAAAGTGATATCAAAATTTCTTGGAGAAACACTTGAAAGGTAACATTCAAGGCATCTATTATTAATCGTTAGTAACCAGTCTACTTTTACATTAGCATCTTGGCAATTCAGGCAGAATAGCACTTGGCATAAAATCTTCCCTGTTCCTTCCTGGATGTGCTTGATGTATCTGACAGCTTAAACTTTAAACCAGTTTCACTTCTGCTTGGATGTATCTCCAAAAATAACTTTAAATTTACAGAGTCACCATTTTCTATGTTCTCTGGTAGTAATTGGACATATCAAGAGGATGATTTCACATCAGGCTCCTGGTATATCCAGTAAATAAGCAGGGTCTCTGGGCTAAGATGGTAATATAGGTGACTCCTGAATGTCCCTCTTTCCATGGGCTCACCAAACATCTGGTTACACTCGGAGCAATTGCCTATAAGAGAAAACCAGACACTAGTTGAGTCACACTGACATACTGAACAATCAAATGGTATCCTTACCAAATGTGTGGGAAAGGCTGAGACACACTCTCACCATAAATCCCCCCCTGGTACAGTCTTATACAATCAGAAGGGAATACCCAATTCCCCACTTCTTTCTGAGTAGTGGAGAGCTTGGGCTGCATGTATCTAGTGCTTCAACTTTTAAGGCTGTCACTTGAAGGAAAAGCCCCCAAATCACTTTGCTCTGTGGGGATTTCATTCACAAGTCCTGAAGACTATAGCAGGTAAAAAGTAGCCATTGCTAGCAGGTACACCAGTTCACGGTAGGTAGTCTAGGGCTCTGTACAAAGGATTCAGGCAAAAATAACAATCTCTTCAGTCCAGTCCTGGAAATGGTTTGACTACACACATTAAAGTCGTTGCCTGAGGGTCTGGTTTCTAGTTAGTATACATCTAGGTATTAACTGAAGTCCTCCTCAAAACTTTAAAATAGCCACTAGGAACATCACCTACTTTCTCCCTCTAGTTCAATCCAGCAAAAGACACAAATTTATGGTTATCTTTCTGGAAGAAGCTTATCCACAAATCTCAAGCTCCAACTTCTATCATTCTTCTAATGGGGAAAGCCCCCAAATCACCTAGCTCTGATGGCCAGTGGGCTTGCATACATGAGCCCCACAACTATAGCAACCAAAACACCCCCCAAAAACCCAACCAGTTCTAAATCAGTAAAGGAACAGTAAATCCCCTGATTCTATACCAAGGATTAGGTTCAGCACAGAGAGAGTAGGTAAAAATACTCATCTCAAACTTTCTCCATGGAAAGGTTTTGAGTATACACTGTATGGGTTGCTGCCCAAGACTCCAGCTTCTATTCAGCATATGTCTAGATGCTGACTGTGATTTTCACGTTTAAAATATGGATGCATCTTCAACCTGAACTACTCGGGAGACACTAAGAATACATATAGAAGCTTGGATGATCCCAAAGGCTTGAGAAGAAGCAGGAGCTCAAGCTGGGCTAGTTGAAGAGGTTTATCTCCTGCATGAAACCAGTCTTTCAAGACTGGGAAAAGTGGCCATTTTATTTAATACACAGACATTGACCCAGACTATCAAGATAAATGATGAAACAGAGTAGGTCCCAACCAAAAGAACAAGATAAAGTAGAAACCAACCTTAAAAATGGATATAAGTGATTTATTCAATAGAGACTTCAAATTAATGATCAGAAAAATACTTAGTTCAGGATAATAATGAATAAGCAAAGAGAATTTCAACAAAAAAATAGAGTGAGAGCATATTTTGGTGAACTGCTAGAAATCTGCAGTAAAAAAAATCACAACATAGAATCTAAATATATACAATTCTTATTTTTCAATCATACCTCAATAAAGCTTGAATAAAAAACACAAAAAGTAGTAAAAAATTTTTTTTTAAATAAAAGAGGATTACCAGCATTCCTACTGTGCCAGTTTAATTTGTTGTCCTCAGCTAGAAATTCACCCTTCAGTACCTGCTCTGATAGAATGAATTTCTCCTTTATGGTAAAGTGTTCTAGAGGGCAATGTGGAGAAAGGGAGCTCTTCTTCCTGGTTCTGGTACACTGAAATTATACTCTTTCTTGTGCCTGCTGCACTTCTGGTCAGTACTGCAAGTCTGGGGGACATTCTACTACACTCTGCCTCAACAATGCTCTAAGTATGAAGTCTCTCAGTGAGACTGAGAGACTCTATAGCCCTCACCTGGCCTTGGCAGTTGCTCCCTTCGGCTCCCAGGCCATGGACACATCATGTCTTGTGTTTGTCCCAAGGGTAGCATCTCAATTCCCTCTGCACACCTCCCACCTGCCTCAGTTCACCTGTGTCTTAAAGGATGCTTCCCATGGCCCCCACAGGATGGACACTATTCACCACAGGTCACATGGCAATGCTGACCAACAGTGAGTAGGAATGCCTCTGTATACCTGACCACCACCTATACTCACCTGTCCCTCCAAAGGTAAGTTCTTTCTGTCCCATGACTGTGGTCCAGCTCTGGCCTAAGTAACCTAGCAAATGCCTGCACTCCTCAGTTGGCCACAACCAGCTTGTCAAGTGAGGTCTGCACCCCAGTCTTAAGGGAAGCACCTCTTCCAGGATTTTCCTTATTTAGACATTCCCTTCAGTTCTAAGTTACCCATTCACATTCTTTTATGTCTTTATCCTTCTATAATTGCTTTATAATTCTTTATATTAAACTTCCTCTATTCAAATTACTGTGTGGCTTCTGTCTCTTGATCAAACCCAGACCAAGAAATTTACATTTTAATGATTCTGTAAGGATTTAATAAGTTAACTCAATCTAAGCACCTACTGCAGTTCCTGGCCTATAGTTAGTTTCTGATAAATGTTAACATTATCCTTACAATGATTACCATCAGCATCACCAAAATTATCTTTATCATCATTAAGAGCTGCAAAAGTGCCATGCTTCCTTTATTCAAAGAGTATATTCATGGTTTCTTTAAAAAAGTATTTGTTGAGAACTACTTAAACTTGGCTTTCCTGCACCAGGCCCCTGCTCCAACCCCATAAGTCACTGTTGATACTGTGAAAACCTGCTCCAATCTCACTAGTAGAGGAATTCACCTTAGTGTGACCGAGGCAAATTTAACTGCTCTGTATTTTAGTATCTTCATTTTTACAAAAGGAGTATAAAGCTTGCCCTTCTTACCCAGTGAATAAAATAAGTTAATCCTTTATGTAACAAAGCATATATAATTCTTTATGTAACAAAACTCAGAGTCTAAAGTGCTGTCCCTAAATGAGACCTTATTACTATGGTAGGATAGTCCATTTAAAAAGAAATGTCCCCTGTAGCAAAAAGAGTTCCCATGCTATCTGCCTTTTGATTAAAAGTCAGTATAATGGATTTTGGATGGTTCACTTTTGAATACAAATCAGCTGTACCAGGAATCTCTCTCTCTTTTTTTTTTTTTTCCTTCAAAGTTTCACCTTGTGTTTCTGTGTATGAAAAACTCATCAAACCTCAGTAAGAGAGAAAATTCAGTCCTTGTGGCCTAAAAATGTTGGAATTACTATAGATACTGTAGGGGGATTAACAGCTAAAAAATAAAATAACTTCACCAATGTATGAAAGGGGAGGTCATACCCAGCCCTTCCAGGTGAATAAAGAGGGACCAGGATAGATCAAAATGAGACAGTTGCTTCCACAGTGTTTAGTGGAATAGAACATGATGTTTAAGCTCCCTAGATTTTTAAAATCATCCTGTCATTGCCTTACTTACTTTGTAAATACTGCCCATGTTACATCAAAAGGCTTCCCCTGCCATTCAGCTCCACCAACGAATAACAATATGTGTTTTTTTGTGTTTTGATTAAGTGAACTAAACATAATTTACATTATTATTATTCTTTAAAAAAATTTATTCATCCTCTAATATATACTGAATATCTTTTACTGGCTTTTAAAAAACCTTATATTGTAGAATAACTTATAGAGGAACAGCATAAGTGACCCTACCAAACTAATCCTATTCCATGATATAAAAATATGCTACAGGAAATCATATGTAAGGAGGAAGAACAATGGTACCTCATGTACAGAAATATGAATGTGATCATTTAACAGAAAAGGAAAATAATACAAATTTTAATTGCTTCCAAAGGAGGCTAGATTTTTTAAAAATAGAAGCCTTTTTTGTTTTTATAAACATTTTTATAGGCTTGGATATGTAACAGAGAGCCTGAAGGTGAATTAGAGAATAAATCTGAAGAAAACTGAATACTTGATCATACTGCCTAAGAAGAATTGGAAAACATTATGGGAGATTCATCAGGGAGATAATAGGTAGAAAATAGAAATATGAGAAGAGAGAAGACCCAGGCAGATTCTAATGGTTGACACATCTTTGAATAGGCAGCTGCCATGGGATGCCTGGGTGGCTCCATCAGTTAATCATCTCCTTTGGCTCAGGTCATGATCTCAGGGTCCTGGGATTGAGCCTTGTGTCAGGCTCCCTGTTTAGCAGGGAGCCCACTTCTCCCTCTTCCTCCTCCTCTCTCAAATAAATAAATAATCTAAAGAAAAAATAGGCAGTGAAACTCTCTGATGACGATAAGTCAAAAGATTTTAAGAACTCTGCAGAGCTCAAATTGCTGTTGGCAATTTGGGTGCACACTTTTGGCATGAGTATGTGCAAATTGAGGAATTCAAAATTTTACTTCAGGGTCTAGACTGATACAATGAGTATTAGAAATAATCCAGAATAAGGGAAAAACAAATAAGAGAAACAAAGAAAGTCTAAATGCCTCTGTTCTGACAAAATATCAGTAAAAAAGGCAGAAACCATGGAGGCCAGAAGACAGTGGCTGACTTATTAAAAGTGAGAAAGAAAAGAAAATTAAAAGTCAATCAAGGATTTTGTATTCAAGAAAACAATCTTACAAAAAATGAAAAAGAAATTAAGTAATCCCAGATAAATAATAGAGTTCATTAGTAGCAGACTTGTCCTACAGGTAACACTAAAGGCAGTTTTTTATTTTGAAAAGAAAGAATGCTAGACAGTTATTTGGATCCATATGAAGAATAAGGAGCACCAGTAAAGATAACCACATAGGTAAATATAAAAGATGGTATGAATATGTTTTTTTGTTTGTAATTATTTTTCTCTATTTGACTTAAAATGCAAATACATACTGCATACTGTAATAACTGTAAGTCTAAGTTGATGGGAACAATGTATAAAGATATATTTTGTGATGGCAAGTGGGGAAAGGTCTATAAAAAGACAAAGTTTTTGTATAACATTTAAATTATTCCAGTAGTGATCCAAACAAGATTACAGTAAATTAAGATGTTGGCTATAATCATCAAAGAAATCATTAATAATTTAACTCAAAAATGTATGGTAAAAGAAATGATGAGAGAATTAAAATGCTTCACTAAGAAAATATCTTCTTAACAAAAAAAAAAGGCACTAATTGAGGAAGTGGGGAACAGAAAAGGTGTAAGATATATAAGAAACAGAAAGCAAAATGGCATACCTAAATCTGACCTTATCAGTAATTACATAAAATGTAGAAGTATTAAGCCCTACACTTAAAATGAAGAATAATAGAATAGATAAAAAAGACAAAATCAACTACATATTGTATAGAGGAAACATAGTTTAGATTCAAGGACACAAATTGGTTGAAAATAAAAGGATGGAAAATGATTTACCATGCAAACAGTAACCAGAAAAGAGCCCAAAGAGCCATGCTAATATGGCAAAATAGAATCTAAGACAAAGATTATTACTAAAAACAAGGGCATATTGTTATATTTGTAATGTAATGATAATGATAAGAAAATATAACAAATACAAACATATATGCACCAGACAACAAATTTCCAAAATACATAAAGCAAAGACAGGTAGAATTGTAGGGAAAAATGGACAATTCAACAACAATAATTGGAGATTTCAGTAAGCCACTTTGAATAATAGATAGAATAACTAGGCAGAAGAGCAACAAGGAAATACAAGACCTAAATTGGTCTACAAACACAGACCTAACAAACATCCATAAAACACCCAATAACAACAGATGCACATTCTTGTCAATTGCAAAGGAATGTCCTCCAGAATAGAGCATGTGTTATGCCATAAAAAAAATCTCAATAAATTCGAAAGGCTTGAAATCATGAAAAATATATTCTACTGTATTGGAATGAAATTGGGAATCAATAGCAATAGGAAATTTGAGAAACTCACAGATTTGTGGAAATTAAGTATACATCAAAATAATCAATGAATCGAAGAAGACATCACAAGGGAAATTAGAAGATATTTTGAGATAATTTATTTACTTTTTAAAAGATTTATTTATTTATTCATGACAGACATCGAGAGAGAGAGAGAGAGAGGCAGAGACATAGGCAGAGAGAGAGAAGCAGGCTCCTTGGAGGGAGCATGATGTGGGACTCAATCTCAGATCCTGAGATCAGGCCCTGAGCTGAAGGCAGATGCTCAACCGCTGAGCCACCCAGGTGTCCCAATATTTTGAGGTAATTTAAAACAAAGACACAACATACCAAAACTTACAGGACACAACAAAAGTGGTGCTGAGGGAAATTTGTACTGTAAATGCTTGAATTAAGAAGAAAGATTTCAAATGAATAACCTAGACTTCCTTCTTGAACCATTAGAAAAGGAAAAGAAAACTAAATCCAAAGCAAGAAGAAGGGAAATAATGAATACTACAGTGGAAATTATTAAAATAGAGAATGAAAAACAATAGAGAAAAATCTTGAAAAACCTTGTCTTGATGAGCACTTGAAACTAATAAAGCATTGTATGTGAACTGCACTGGAATTTTTTTTTTTTTTTTTAAAAGAGCACCTTTTGTTACATTATTCAATATCTCATCTATACACATATATTGAGCAATTTCTCCTGGAGTCCTGCATGTGGAATGTATTTTTTAAAAAATAGAAAAAAATTAAGTAAACCAAAAGCTGGTTCTTTGAAACAATTAACAAAATTGACAAAATTTTAGCTAGATTAACCAAGAAAAAAGAAGGCTTAATTTTTTGAAAAAGAGATTTTTTTAAAATTTATTCATGAGAGAGGCACACACACAGAGAGAGTGAGAGCGAGCGCGAGAGAGAGGCAGAGGGAGAATCAGGCTCGGCTCCATGCAGGGAGCCTGTCGCGGGATTCGATCCCGGGTCCCCAGGATCAGGCCCTGGGCTGAAGGCGGCGCTAAACCACTGAGCCACCCGGGCTGCCCAAGAAGGCTTAAATTACTAAAATCCAGAATGAAAGTAGAGATTTTACTACTAATCTTCCAGAAATAATAAAGATTATAAGGAGATACTCTCAGAACCACAATGAAATGCCACTTTGCACCCAACAGGAGAGCAACAATTAAAAAGTTGGACAATAACAAATACTGGCAAAGATGTGGAGAAATTGAAAGTCTCACAGGGTGCTGATGAGGATGTAATATGGTGCAGCTACTTTGGAAACACTTTGACAGTTCCTCAAAAATAAAACAGAATTATCATATGTATTGGTTTGGTAGGGCTGCTTTCACCAAGTAGCACAAACTGGGTGACTGGAACAACAGAATTTTATTCCCTCACTGTAGGGGTAGAAGTCTGACATCAAGGTGTCCACAGGGCTGCTTCCTTCTGAGGACTGTGAGGAGAATGTGTTCCAGGCATTTTTTTCTCCCAGTTTCTGGTGGTTTGTGGGGAATCTTTTGTGTCCCATGGTTTATGGATATATCATCCCAAGCTTTGCCTTCTTGTTCACATGACATTTTAGCCTATGTGCCTGTATCCAAATTTCTCCCCTTTTGTTGGACAGCAGTGCTCTTGGATTAGCAACCAACATGACTGTATATGAATTTGTCTTAACCACCTTAATTATAACTTCAATAATCCTATTTCCAAGTTAGATCACATTTTGAGGCATGAGTACTAGGAATTCAACATAAACATTTTTAAAGGGGGTAGACACAATTTAATCCCTAACACCAGAGGTTCCAGCCACTTCACTGCAAGGCATATGCTCATAAAAATATGTTTATATAGGAACTTGTACATGAATGTTTATAGCAGCACTATTCATAATAGCCAAAAACGTAGAAACAATCTAAACCTCTGTCAGGTGATGAATACATAAACAAAATACAGATGTATAATTGAATTATTATTATTCAGGCATAAAAAAGAAATGAAGTTTTGATATATGCTACAACACAGATGTACATTTTCTAACTCTAAGAAGCCAGACACAAAAGGCTTCCCATTGTATTACTCCATTTTTTATGAAATGCCCAAATAGGAAAATCCATGGAGACAGTAAAAAAATTACTCTTTGCTGCAGGATGGTGGATAGGAAAGTAAGGAGTAACTGTAAGAGGAGTATGGATTTCTTTTCAGGTGCTAAAAGGCTTCTGGAATCAGCCAATGGTGATGGTTGCACAGCCTTGTGAATACACTAAAAACCATTGAGTTGTAGACTTAAAATGGTGAATTTTGTGGTATTAGAATTATATCTCAACAGAAGTAATTAAATACATAAATGTCTTGATTTTTTATGATTCTTATTCCTTGTGCAACCATCCTCAAGATAAGCTGTACTTACTGCTGTGTTTTAAGGGCATCCCTGCACCCTTTCAATATATTTCCCTCTTGCATACAATAGATTATGAAAGTTATCTAGTTGCAATCCAGTAGTTGTAATTAGGAATGGAACCATGGGACACAAGTTTAAGGCAGTTTGAAGTGAATGACTGGGCATTTCAATGAGCAATGCAAAAGGAATTATATATGCAGTGGGGAGTTATTAAAGTATTCTGAACAAAAGTCCAGTATGTCTCGAACAGTCCTTATGGGAAGATTAATTTCAACTAGTGAGTGGCATGAATTTCAGGCATATCCTTCCTGCCCTTAAACTGCTGTAGGAGCAATTTGTCAAGTACATTACTTTCTACAACTGCTATATGGGATTTTTCATCTGGAATGATTTCTAGGCTCTGATTATGGGTGACAGAAGAACTATCTGCTTATTTTGATAAAAGAAAATTACTTTCTTCAGATGTCATTTTTGTCTAATGGGAAATTCTGTCCTAGATATCATAGCACCAAATTTTAGAGTAGGAAGAAAAGGTTTAGCTCAATTTTCATATTTTTTCCAGATATTTAGTTTTTCAGGGTCATAAAATGATTTAACTTTTTAATATTTGGCTTGGTGAAAAAAACTTCTTAGAAATTTGTATACATTCAGCCCGCTCTTTTTTCCTCTTTCTTTTCAACTTTCGATCAGTCTGAATAATTTAGGCTTAATTTTATTTAGTATGCTTATATTTTATTTTTGCTTCTTGTGTATGTTTTATTTTTCTTCATAGATTATAATCTTTGAAGTTAGGCACCTTACATTGTACTCATTTAATTCTTCACAGTGGTGGAAAGATTATTATGCATAGACTTCCTTCTCAGTGAAGGCTGGATTATGAGTGAATGGATACAATTCAAGTTGTTGAATACAATTCCAGAAGGTCTAGGTTTAACTCCTATGTCATTGATCCCTTAATCTCCTGAAAGATCTCAAGAGTGTCTGATAAATGAGCAGAATGCTGGAGAATATGACCTGTTCCAGGTTTGTAGTTATGAGAAGGGGAGTTTTGAGGTTAAATATTGGTGGACAATATTTGTCTGAACAAAGTGAATCAGGTTTCCTTGTGTGGCATAGCAGTTAGTTTCTCAGAGCTGTGATACGCCAGGCTGCACTGTGATTCTCCAGAAGTCGAGGATCTGACTCAGGTCACTTCACTCAACAACTTCTGAAATAGTGCTTTATATAACATCCTTTCAGAAATGTTTATCTACCTTTTAACTTTTTAAATCTTGATTTCCAGATTTCTGTCTCTGTTAATGATGGTGGCAGCAAATGCATGTACTTTTATCTTTTCTGGTCCCCAGTGACCCTGTTCATTCATTCAGAAGGAGTAGAGCTTCTAATGAAGATGCAGTTTTTTCATTATCTGAACTGTTTCCTTTAATGGTGTTGAGTGAAGTGCCAGCCCTTTAAGTCAGTGATTTCCACACAGAAATAAAACGATGTAGGCCATTTTGTGGTAAGGCTTTCATCTCTCAAGAAAGAACTTACAAAAGAAATCAGAAAAATACACTGCACTTCTCATAAAGCTAATATCATTAAATTAAAAAAATTCTTTTTCTATGACCATGTTCTTTCTTTTATAAATTAAGGATGAGTACTCATGGAAGGGTTCTTTGTTTGGTAGGTTGATTTTGCTTACTTGGTAAAATAAAAAGTTACTCATCTGTTTCGATTCCCTTGAAAGCTTTGTCAGAGTGCTTTTATCTGTGATTCCTCCAAGTTGGAAATCACTACAGTATCTCATGATTAGGCATATACTTTTCTATTTTTCCTATTTTCATCTTTGGCCTTGTAAAAATTTTCATATTTTTACATTTTTAAGATTTTATTTATTTATTCACAAGAGATGCACAGAGGCAGAGACACAGGTAGAGAGAGAAGAAGGCTCCCTGTGGGGAGTTCATGCGCGACTTGATCCCAGGACCCTGGGATCACGACCTGAGCCAAAGGCAGATGCTCAACCACTGAGCCACCCAGGCAACCCCAAATTTTCATATATTTAAAAAATAAAAGTCCTGGTATTAAAACCTCCAGAAAAGATTTCAGTGGGACTGGTTAAATTTTTCAGTGACTTCCTTAAGATATATTCAGTTGACACAATTAAAGAGTAAATTCCTTAAAACATATTAAATTGACATAATATTAAAAAACAAAGATTCCAGACTTACCTCCAAATGTAGAAGTAATTTCTTCTTTTTTAAAATTTTCTTTTCTTCCTTCTTCCCTTCTCCTGTCATTTATTGGCAGTTCTTTATTTTTTTTTTAAGATTCATCCATTTTATTTTAGAGAGAGAGAGAGAGAGAACAAGTGGGGTTGGGGGGGGCAGAGGGAGAAAGAGAAGAAATCTTAAGCAGACTCCACTGAACTGTGGAGCTGGACCCAGGTCTCAAACTTATGACCCTGGGATCACAACCCTGAAATCATGACCAGAGCCAAAAACAAGAGTTGAATGCTTAAGTAACTGATGCACCCAGGCACCCCAGCACTTTGTTTTGTTTTGTTTTTAACAAAATAAGCTATTTATTTAGGATTATATTTTCAGAAATTGCAAATAAAATTGTGACAATTATAATAGGGAAATATATATGAATATATATACACACAAACATGCACATACATACATACATACACAAAATATAGTTCATTCATTAAGTAGATGCAAAAATGTCCATTTCTAGAGAACAGTAAATTTTAGTCTAAGCAATAATTATAATGGCAAGTATTATCACCTATAATACACAACAACAAAACATTTTATCAAACCCGTCAACAAATTTTGCAAAGAGTGGTCAATGAAGGAAAGATTCCTTAAATGACCACTTAAACTAATATGACCACAGAACTTAAATGATCACAGAAATAAGTTTAAATAAGTTTAAATAAGTTTAAAATAGTTTAAAATCTTAAACTAATAAGATTAATATTCATTAATATTAATGAAGGGCCATTTCTATTTCTATATATTCTGTAAGAGCCATGAATGGAGAAAAAAAAAAACAACACAGAATTTTGGAATTTCAATGACATTGGCAGTCCTTAAATGGCTTGAGTTGATAGAGTTAGACCAAAAAAAAAAAAAAAATTCTTTATTTCTAAAATAAACCATATAAGTAGTTACATAATACTGGCCTTTATTTAAGAAAAGCATATCAATTGTAATTCAATGCCATTTGGAAGCTCTAATACCGAATTTCACTTCTTCCTTATGATGAAGAAGGCAAGAGAATGTCAACTTACAAGAAGCTAAAATTTTATGGCTCATCATGTTTCCCTAATATATTTATAGTGCAAAATGATGAGTGTTATTTTCTCCATCACACACCTATGGGTATTGAGAGGAAAGCACAGTAACACTTAGGCAAGTAGGTAAAAGGACACTTGGAAAAGGAATTAGGATCCTGACCTCCCTGGTGGTAAAGGCAGTGGCAACCATGGCCCTTGGTGTGTGACCATGTCTCAGTAGATGAAAATCTTTGGTATGGTCAAACAGATACTGATTCCAAATCAGGTAAACAATAACTAATTCTTAATGAAAAATAGAGAAATACAACAGATTTAATTGATTCACAAATTATCAAGGAAATTTCACTCAACAAGATTTGGAAAAACATGAAAAACAGGGCAAGATGGTATGAGAGACATAGGTGTCGTGACTTCTACTATAGAGTTGATAATGTCTCTGATAATAGTCATATGGATAAAATTGAGAATATTTAGTTTTCCTTTACATGATTTACTGACAAACTTCTCTGATGGCAGCCATTAGTATTTGTTTCACCGTTTACTTATTCCCTGTTTCTCACTTCCTATTTCTGCATTCCACAACTTGTCGTTTGGAACATGTCTCCTTTCTCCTGGGCTTAGATGATTAGTTTCCTATTGTTTGCATGTCATGTGCTCTGCCTTATTCATTGTATACATTAAATTTTAAGCATGAGTTGGGGATATTTAATAACTCAACTTCCTTTGCTGGAAGAGAATCATTCTTTAAAATACCTTAATTTTCACCCAACTTTACTGTGTTTTAGATTCTGAGTCTCAGGTTTTGTCAGAAAGAAGGATATTGTCAATGATGTTTATCATGATTTTTGTCATCCTACCAGGCATTCTATCTTTGTAAATCTTCAGCTTTGTGTTCACCAGTGGCAGTGACTGATGATTCCCCATGAAGAGAAATGTTTTGACATGGGTAAAGTATACTAAGAAAAAATGAACAATGGCTGAGAGGTTCAAAATATCATTGTTCCAATCCTGCATTATAATGTGAGACCAAATTCTGGATAGTATGCTAAAGAATGAAGTTGACTTCTCACACCGCACTGTCTAGATCAAATCTGAGGGCAAAGATTCAAATATGTTAGTGTATTTTAACTACTGAAATAGGACTATGAAAATCAAGCTTTCAGGATTTTGACTGATTCAGTAGTTTAGATGTGTCTCTCACCTTTTTTAAATTTTTTTATTTTTTATACTTATTTATTTATTCATGAGAGACAGAGAGAGAGAGAGGCAGAGACACAGGCAGAGGGAGAAGCAGGCTTCCTGTGGGAGCCTGATGTAGGACTTGATCCCAGGACCCCGGGATCATGCCCTAAGCCAAAGGCAGATGCTCAACCACTGAGCCACCTAGGCGTCCCAGTGTCTCTCATCTTTAAACACTACCCATCCCACCCCTGCAAACACAAACACACACAAGCACCAGCTAAGTTTCTGAGATTTCTAGTGGTTGTTTGCCCTCCATTTAATTCATGTGTCTAACAGTTCCCTCCACCTTACGAACATGACAAAATTAACATCTGCTAACATTTGTCAAATAAGTGCTATTGAACAATTGAACAAAGGAATAGGAGTTTTAACATATAAATGGAGGCAAGGCTATTTGGGAGAGCAAAGTACCTAGTCCTTGCCCCCCTATAATTCAGAATACAAATGTTTCATCAAAATTCTTTTTGTCTCCTTTTCACATCACCATTTCAATTCTATTGTATTACTCAAATCTATTAATAATACTCTTTTTGTACTCAAAGATGGGGTAGAAAGCATTATAGTATGGCAAGACACAACCTGAAGGCAGAGGACAATCAGCCCCTAAGTGCCCCTGGAGCGCTCCCCTACTGTCACTCAGGTAAAGGAAGGTGGAGGATGTTCACCCAAGCATCAACTCCATGTGGAAAGCCACATGGAAAAGTTTATTTGAGGACATAATTTTGCCATTTGTTGCTTTTGCTTTCTTTATTTTTAATTTTTAAATCTTTTGTAAAGTAATACAGGCATGTAGTTAAAAGATCAAACAGTACGAAATCATGTATAATGAAAATAAGCAGTGTTTACCACTCCTTCCCAAACCAACTGCTCAAATGATCACTTCAAGTTGTTTTGTCATTTTTTTCTTCTGGTACTGAACTTCATGTTTCTAAATAATGTGCTTCTCTGGTATCTCTTGATTTATGTTTTAGATTTTATCAGGTTCTGAGCAGAGACTGCATGGGTGACTCTAGGCTAGTGATTTAACATTGCTATATATCCATTTATCACCTATAAAAGGAATCATACCAATACCATATATTTGGTGAGATTTTATTAAATGAAACCACACATAAATAGTGTTTGGAATATGCCTGGCATGTAGTAAGCACTCGATACATGTTTTGTTAATACTGTCATTAATCACAATTTCATTATTTTTTCTAGTCGATTCATTTTATAACAGATGAGGATGAATTGTTCTAACTCCACTCCCATGATGTGTATCTATTTGGCACTACAGACAACTGCTTAGGGCCTATGGGATTCTCAAGTGCTTATGTTTGAAATCTAAGAAAGAAAAAAACCTTGTTCCAAAATATGAAAAGAAAAATGCAAAAGTAAAATTCATAACTCTTCAATTGAAGAATGATTGTTTCCTGTTGTTTGCATGTCATGTGTCTGTGTTGATTGGAAAATATAACACTGATTAGTCAACTGTAAAACTCTTTCATACTTACCTATAAATTACATGGATGCATTCTACTAGAGCATGATATGGATTAGGCCTTCCAAAAGCCACATTGCATTCCCCCAACAGTCACGTATCCTTTCATAATTGAATGATAAACAGAATTCACGTTATCACTAATTGTGTGTGATAAAATTTTAAAAAATATATTCTCTTTTCTATAGTGAATAACTGCTGACTTTTTCACTTGCTCAATTTTCTTTGTACCTTTTCTTTCCAGATCTGTCCCATCATATCATTTCTCACAAGCAACCTATTTTTCAGAAATGTCCCTCTGTGAGCTTTTCCCTACCCTACTCCTGACCTATCATCCCCAGCTCTGTCCCAGGATGTCCCTTTTTCATGAACTGAGTTGATGGATCCAGCCTGCACCATATCTTCCTCTCCCCTGTTTGAAACCTACATTTCTCTAAAAGCACATCTTGAAGTAACTTTCTAAGAAACAGTATAATGGGAGGTGAATTTAACAAAAATGCAAATATGAAAATGTCATAACCTCACATTTCAAAAAAGATTAGCTACATACATTTGTAGGATTAAAAAAAAAAATTTTCCCTCAAAATTTGGAAGCTATTCCTTCATTGTGTTCAACATAGAGAAATTTTGATGAAAAGTTGACTGCCAGTATGATTATCATTTTCTTGTAGATAACCTATTTAATTTTCTCTTGAAAGGAAGTTTTAGAACTAGGGGTGATGGAAGGGGAGGAGGGCGGGGGGTGGAGGTGAATGGGTGACAGGCACTGAGGGGGGCACTTGACAAGATGAGCACTGGGTGTTATTCTGTATGTTGGTAAATTGAACACCAATAAAAAATAAATTTATTATTAAAAAAAATAATAATAATAAGAAAAAAAAGAAAGGAAGTTTTAGAAATATAACTTCATCTTTGGTATTATCAAATTACTTAATAAACTTTGTTTTCCTCTGATTCAATAATAAATATTTCTCTTTGACAGAGAGAAACAAACTCAAGCCCAAATAAGCTTGAACAATGAAGAATTCATGTGCTCCAACAACAAAGATGTGGATTTCTTCCTGTGTCCCCCACTCAGCCTTCCGATATTAGATTCTAGTACCAAGTTGGCTGCCAGCAGTTCCCTGCTTCCTTATTCAGATCTAGCAATCCTCATTAAAACTTGTTTGTCCCAGCATTTTCAGAAAAACCATTCGAAAGTCACTAACTGAGGTTACATGAGTAGACTGCTTACTTTAGAATCAATCTTTGTAGCCAGGGGGTGAAATATACTATGTTGTCTAGCCCTAGGGTTGGGAGTGGGGTTGGCTTCCCAAGAACCACAGGGTTCCCAAATAGAGATAAGGGGCTGTGAGGAAGAAAAGAGGGGAACTGGGTGCTGGGGAGGCAATCAGTTAATACCTGGGATATGCTGGCCTGCCTTCCTTTCTTCCTTCCTTCCTTCCTTCCTTCTTTCTCCCTCCCATTTCCTGCCCCTCACCCCACCCCAATGCAGGACACTCAATGGGCCCTTGCAATGTAGAAACTAAAAAAAAAAAAAAAAAAATTAATTACTTACTTAGAAAATTTCTTCTGCTCCTTTTTTCTCTTGTTTCCATTTGAAACTCTTAACAACCGTTTCTCATTGGTCTTTCCTCCTCACTTCTAATTATGTGCCTTCCAGTCCTTTTCCGGCTAAAACAGTAGTGTGTCAAGTGTCCTCTGGTCTTTCCCCTGCCTTTTCATCCTTTATATTCAGCTCTGAAACTTAAGCAGGGAGACTGATCAATGGTTAGGAACTGAAATTACTTTTAGTCATAAGGGAAGGCATTGGATTTGTTTCATGCAAATAAAGACAAATTAATTTGCCTCAAGCAAACAAATTGCCCCATCTTAGTAAAGATGTTAGCTCTTGATCCCAGGAAACACTCAGCACTCAAACACTCAGCACTCAGGCCCTTAGATTAGATCTTTCTGACTCCTGAGTAATTGGTTCACATCTTGCTGTTACTAATCAGTAGCTCAGAGGGTTCAGGATGGGGTTATGCTCCCATTTTGGCCTCTCCACATACTGGAAGTATTTCCTCTTTCCGTAATTATATCTAAGTTAAGTTTGCGGTGGTGGGAATTCTGATACCGTTCGTTTTGTCCATAGTGTTATCTGGATGCCAATCAGTAAAAAAAATGATGGTACCCACCAAGTTAACCACACATACTTGCTCTCCGAGAGGCACAGATCTTCATCTGTGATCAGAGTTGCAGATTGGAGAGGCTCTGAAGCAAATGGTTGCATTTCCCTTTTAAGAGTGTGAAGCTCAACCTCACAACCTGATGCTTTTGTATTTTTAGTTGTGTCCCAGAATATGAACTTGCTGAAGGAAGTCTATTCTTAACTTTTACATAGGATCTGCAGGTGTGAAAATAACAGGATAAAATTATTCTCTATGAAGAGATTGCTAGATTTTTTTTTTTACTTTCCAGTACTCTTTACCTTCTTTAAACATGAACTCTATAAAAATAGTTTTAAATCTCAATTCAGTATCTGGACAAAAGATGAATTAAAAAAAAAAGACAACCGTGGATCTAGCAAAAATCTAAAGCTGATAGATAATTTGTGCTCTGAAAAACGTAAAAGAAACTTAAATAAATTATTCTGGATGTCAGAATGACTCCTTACTTTCTGAGAGGGCCAGCTAATTTAATTTATGGTATATTATCAGAAGTCTCTAAAATCCCGTAAACGTTGCACTTACAAATACTACAGATTACAGCCACTTCTGCTAAATTTGTCAGTCCATGCTCCAATGTTACCAGCTCCAGCTTCTCCAGAGGCACTGGTGTAGCAGCAGAGGCTGCAGAACCCAGTGGGTTACCTTCCAGCCTCCAGCAAAGGAGACATTCCCCAGACTACGGAAAGAGAAAACTTCAGGCTTGGCATTTCCATGATGGTGTTCATGTCTCAGCCAGTAAGAAATTAAGCAAGCCTATTAACTTCCAATTGGCTTTCTTCATGGGATGATATACATTTTTTGGTCATGAACAAGACACTATCTGAAATCATATGCATATAAAATCCAAACTACTCTAGATAGGCAGAGAAGGCATTAATAACAAATATTCCACAAAGCATTATTGGAGGCTAAATAAGTTCATGGAGGAAAATGATCTATGGTCCTAAAACAGATTCCACTATGAAGACAGGGACATGAGGAGTTAAAGGAGTAGCAGCCCCTTGTCCCTTAGGGCAGACAGGAAATCCCTGAGCCTGACTCTGGTTGGAAGGCATAACAGCTGGAGTTGATGGTCTCAAAATCTGACTAATGCCTCATATCACTTGCATATGCGACTCTAGATAAAAGCCTCAACCCACTGCAGTATGATCTTTGGGGCTGAATACCAAGTCTGTGTTCTTCGGGAGCTTTGGCTATTCTAACGACTGCTCATGGACCATCTCTACTTGCTCTAGGCAGCATGGCTGATGCAACCTGTGGTCCCAGGGACCCCTTTTCTCTCCTGTACCAAGTCTTACAGCTTATTTTCACTCTTGGTGTTCTCTTTAGAGCTTAAGTACTTGAGTAAGGTGAAGAAGAAAAGCCAACAAAACTGTCTAGAGAATTGCTCTTTTGTACTTCTAATTTTGCTTCTAACTGACCTTTGAGTTAAACAATCTTTTGGGGAGGTGAGTTAGGGGCCTAATTAGTGTTTTGAAATCCTATTCAAAAACCAGGATAATAAGGTTCTAAATTTCCAGCTCTGCCTCTGAACTAAATTCTTAAAATGTTTTTGAGTGGTTTCTTAATTTCTTTGTTCTCCACTCCTCAGCATTAATTCCTTCTCTTTGTCTAAATTACTTATTAGTCCAAGAAGCTTTCAGAATTAGGAGTGTCTCAGACTATGTGACTATGTAGTTTCTAAGCAGGAAGAAGCTCAGCTGACCTCACTTTTTATTTAGCTCACAGCATCCTCCAATGAAAAAATAAATCTACCTCATTAATGTTAAAGAAATGAACAGGCGATGGCTTCATGTGAATGGCTTCACAATTCTGTGCTCTGGTTTTCTCCAGCCTTCAAAGGAGATGGTGTCACTAGTATATTGCCACCTGCATGTCTCCTGGGGGTAGACTGAAAAATGATTTGCAAGTGCACCATGTTGTTAAGTACACAAGTGCTTTGCCTATTGGGGATATGCAAAGCATTATTTCTAAGCTTCTTTTCCATGTGCAGCTCATTCACATATGTTCTTCTTGGGTCAGAAACAAAAATTTATCTAAGTTGAAGAGCATATAACATTATCTATGAGCATTCTTATATCACCCCACTTCTCTCCTCTGGCATATCCTACAGAATTAAGTGCTATTAAATCTATTTTAAATATAAGCACTATGCATATAGGGCCTTTGTGTTTTTACTTGATAAAGCTAGATAGAATCTTCCGACTTCCATGTGATTAATTTTACTACTAATATAGATTAGGAATTCTCTCATGACTTTGCTGTGGTGACATGATTAGCTGGAGAACTGACAATGCCTCTGACTTTTCCCACTAGGGAGCACAAGGTGGGCTCTAAAAAATAAAAAGCTGAGAAGTTTATCATTAGGAAAACATGACTAAAGGCTGCCTACCATAATTAGTGTGCTACAGATGCTCTTGCTGTGGATCTCTTGCCTGATGATTGCTGTGGTGATGTATGAGAATGTCTTTGTTCGTCAGAGACACATTCTGGACCTGGAGTATTTGATGAGATAATATCAATATAGGTGACTTATCATCAAATGATTCAGAATACACAAGTATGGTAAGATGTTAATAATTGTTGAACATGGACAAAGTGTCTATGAGTGTTTTTTGTATTATTCTAATTTTTCTGTGGATTTCCAATTTTTAAAAATGTGGGGGGGTAATCTATGACTGCCACTGCTAATTTAATTGAGGAAATAAATGGCTATATTTATTCAACTTTCTAAATCTTTCATCTTGTGCAGGCCATGTAGTAGACCCTATAACATTCCTGCAGCTTAGGGACAAAAATGACATTAGTTTTAAAAAAAAAGTTTAAGTTTCATCGAAATACAAGTTATATACCATAACATTTATCCTTCTAAAGTATATAATTCAGTGTTTTGTTATTTATTTTTAGTGTATTTTTATACACTATAATTATACAACCTTCACCATTATCTGATTTTAGAAAAATTTCTTCACCTAAGATGGAAATCTCATACATGTGATGTTTATATGTGGATCATCCCTCATTCTCCCTTCTCCGTACTTCCTAGCAACCACCAGTCTACTTTCCATACCTTTGCATTTGCTTATTTTGGAATCATAATTGGAAACATACAGTATGGACATTGGTGACTGGCTTCTTTCACTTTACATGTTTTCAGGGTTCATACCTGTGATAGTATATATCTGCAGTTTATCCTTTTAAATTGCAATTATATTCCACTATAAAGATATACCAGTTTATCTATACATCCATCAAATGATGTTTGGGTTGTTTTGATTTTTATTATTATTAATAATGCTGTAATAAATATTGGTGTTCAAGTATTTTAAGAGGAATATTATCCATAAAAAAGAAGTAAATTCTATCATTTGTGACAATATACATGAAACTTGCAGGCACTATGCTGCACGAAATGAGTCAAACAGAAAAAGAAATACTAGATCATCTCATCTACACACAGAACTTAAAGAAACTGAACTCATAAAAACAGAGAGTGGAATTCTGGTTGCCAGGGACTGGTGGTGAGAGAAATGGGAGACACTAGTCAAAAAATACAAACTTTAAAAAAAAAGTATAAACTTACAGTTACAGAATGAATAAGTCCTGAGAGAGTTTAATACACAGCATGATGACTATGGTTAATAATACTGTGTCATATACTTGAAAGTTGCTAAGAGAGTAGATCTTAAATGTTGCTATCACACACACACACACATACAGGAAAAGAGTAACTGTGAAGTGATTGGATATGTTAACTAACCTTACCATGTAATCATTCACAATATAAATATATATCAAATTATCACATTATACACCTTGGCCTTACACACTGTTATATGTCAAATATACCTCAGTAAAGGTAGAAAAAATTAACAAACAAGTTGAATGGACACTTATCCAAAGAACATACAAATGGCCAATAAGCACATGAAATGCTGCTCAAAATCATTAGTCACTAGGGAAATGCAAATTAAAATCATGATGGGATACCACTTCATATCCTTATAGTATGAATAAAAAAGACAAACAATAACAAATGTTGGCTAGAACGTAAAGAAAACAGAAACCTCATGTATTGCTGATGGGATTACAAAATGGCACAGCTGCTTTGGAAAGCATTTTGGCTCTCCTTCAAAATGTTAAACACAAAGTTACTATATGACCAAGCAATTCCATTCTTAACATACATCTCAAATTAATGAAAACATACTTTCACTTACAAGTTGCCTTAATCTTGTACATAAATATGTTTCCATAATTTTGTTAAATAACTCATGCAATATATAAGTACAAGAATTGCCAACCTTTGTAAGAGAAAAACATTTTATTCAGGGACTTTTTCTTTGGAATTTATTTAACTAGAAATTAATATATACTTCAGACAAAGAAGACTATCATGTGGTGTGCCAAATAAAACACAGATGGCAGTATTCAGAGAAAAGATAGGTATTATACCTGCAACTCTGTGAATGTGCATCAGGAGCAGACCCTGGGACTGACCTCATTGCAGGTAGTTTCAAATAGTTAGCAATTCTCTGCTCACATACTAACTACCTCCAGGGTGACTTGTTTAAACCAGTAATCACAACCTGGAAACTTAACAATGGAAATCATTTATGAGGCATTCTTAGAAATAGAAAGCAATGGATCCCTGGATGGCTCAGTGGTTTGGTGCCTGCCTTTGGCCCAGGGCATGGTCCTGGAGTCCCAGGATCGAGTCCCACATCAGGCTCCCTGCATAAAGCCTACTTCTCCCTCTGCCTGTGTCTGCTTCTCTCTCTGCCTGTGTCTCTGCCTCTCTCTCTGTGTCTCTCATGAATAAAAAAAAAAAAAAAAAAAAAAAAAAGAAATAGAAATACCTTTTACCAAAAAGTTCATGTAGGAGAAGGAACAATAAAATGAAAGTATGAAACATACTACCTAACAAGACCAAAGAATTGACCTTTGAAAGACTGAAATGTGGGCCCCACTACCTCAAAGGCAGGCTGTGCACATCCTGTGAACCCAACCCAGAATCAGATGACAAGAAGGTAGTGGAGGGCTGATGCTGTGGACTAAGTTGTTTCTTCCCTCACTCCAGCCTTGACAAAACTCCTATGTAAAAGCCTGAATATCCAGTGTGATGGTACTTGGAGATGAGGCCTTTTGGAGATAATCAGATTAGATCTAGATGAGATCATGAGGGTGAGGTCCCGTGATGCAATTAGTGGTGTTTTTTTTAGGAAGAAACACCAGAGTGCCCCCCCATCCCCCCCCCCCATTCTCTCTTTCTGTTATGTGAAGACACAGCAAGATGGCCAACTGCCAACCAGAAGTAGAGCTCTCACCAAACCAAATCAACTGACACCTTGGCCTTGGACTTTCCAGCCTGCAGAACTATAAGAAATAAATATCTATGCCCTGTCTATGGTATTTTGTTATGCCAGTCTTAGCTAAATAAGGCACCAAATGAGGAAATGCTGGTGATATTTTATGACAAATGCAAATATCAGCATCTGGAAGAATTACACCAAGTATACTCTCCTCTCTTTGTCAAAGCCCATTTGAATAGATAGATAGATAGGTAGATAGATAGATAGATAGATAGATAGATAGATAGATATAAACGGACTGGATTTTCAAAGTTAAGCCTTCCATTTAAAAAGGATCCTCGGGAAACTTATCTAATAAAAGCTCGTTAAATATAACAATAGTATGCAGCGGCCATGGTAACATGGATACAAAAGAAAGCGTCATAAAACAGCACACATGAGTGGCTTGCAATCTGAAGGCCAACTGAGAAATGAAGGGCTCTTCTTGCTCCAAACAAAACAATTGGTGGATTGTGTTGGCCCAAAGCAGCCAGGGATTTTCTAGTCATAGGACACTGCATATTATAATGTACTTGTAATTGCTTATTGACCCAGCAAATTTAATGGGGAACAGTTGTTCTGGAAGCCCAGGCATTCACTGATAAGAGGCTCCATTAGTTCTCATTCTTTGTGAATGTGCAGCTGCCACGATAGCATCTGTATCAACCTCCAGTGTGATTCCTAACATGAAAGCAGATGCATGCACGTCAGCATCTGACATGGCCCCTCCCTGTGTACATTTCATACAGCAGATCATTTATCTCTTCAGTGGAAAAATCTGTAATACTTGAATCAAGGACATGGAATTTTATAAGTTGAAAAACTCAATTTTTAAAATTATAAAAATGTAATATTTTGCCTTGTAAAAATTTGGGACTTATAAGAAAAAAAAACTCACATAAAAGTCTCCTGCTATGTCATTAAAGGGAGAAAGCATTATTAAAATTTAGATTTAAAAACCTCTACTCTTTTCCAGCATTATTTCATAAAGCTCAAATTTCACTGAACTTGGAAATAAATCTGCTTGCATCAAAGGCAAATCATTCAGAATGATTATATTATATTGAATCATTTTTCTATGTTCTCAAATGCCACTTTCACAATGAAGGATCCAGGGACATTTTCTTCTCTAATTATGGAATTATGCCTCATAGGATCTCCCTGGTCAAAGTTATGAACCCTCTTGAAAGTATCTAACATGTATAAACACTGAAGGTATAAGCAGCAGCTCTGACTGAAATGCTAAATACCAATGAGACAGACACCACATTAATGATTCTCGTTAGATTTTCTAAAACTGTTTCGGTTCTGGAGCCAAAGCCTAGTGAATATATAAGAAGAATAGAATAAATGCAACAAGCACGAGAAATATTTTAAACATAGCATTCACTAAGTCTAAAACTGGATTCCTGATATTTCACCTGCCCCTGACTTCACCTCTCCCCCAGTCCAGTTTCTGGGCCAGGATTTCATCCCCATTTCATCCCCACCTCCCTGTCCTGCTGCACATCCTCCCTTGTCCAAGTGCTCACCACCTCACGGCATGGATGTCTCCCAACATCGCTCATTATATCCTCTTCTCCTTTATCACCACTTTGGTTCAAACCTATCATGTCTCTCCCACACTACTCTCCCACCTGGGCCTTTTACAGCTTGACACGCTTTGCCTTCACATCTGATGTTAACACCATGGCCTGAGAGCTCTTTGCAAAATGCATGTGTGATGATGTCACGTCCTCACCTGTTTCTCCTGCCCACGTCTACTGCGCATCTGTCACAACCGCCTCCAGCCACACAACGCTTTCCCTCCATGTTTTCTTCCTTCAGACATATTACACATGTCATTCCCTCTGTAATGCCCTTCCTTCCCTCTCTGATCACAGTTCAAGCTGTATACTCTCTGGGAAGCCTGCCTGGACTTCCCAGGAAAACCAGGTCAATTCTGATGGTTAGTAGGCTTTCAAGAATGAAAGAGGTTTCCTCCCAAGTTGTTTTCATAGTTGTCATTACTCACTGTTTTGTGCAATAAACTTATTAATGTCTATGTCCCCCACTGGTCTATACCTTTCTTGAGAGTGTGGATAATTCCTGCTCTTTTCTTTGTCGTATCATAAAATTCCATATTCTAAGCAGAGAGCCTGGAATATAGTAACTGCTTAATAATGTTGTCTGATATTATGATCATATGAACAGTTTGGTAGAAAGTCCATAAATAATTATGCTGAGTTTGTTTGTTTTTTTGTTCATTGATGAAATATGTGATTTATTTGGCTTAAACAATCAATCTTAGGTAAAGTCATATTTCAGATTAACATTTTCATTCATGGACCTATCCATTGTCCCATTTATTTCAAAAATACTTATTTGCAAAAGACAGTGACAAATCCTAAAAAAAGGTAACAATAAAGACTTCAATAAACCTACAGTGAGTAGAGAGGAGAAGGGATGCCCCACACCTATAAAAAATATCTACAATAAGAAGCTATTTGTGATGAGTTCCTAAAGATAGAGAGCATGCCTTGGGAATTCAGAAGAGAAAAACAGCTTTCTTCTGTCTTGTTTGTCTAAGAAGGCCTCATAAAAAAAGTTGCCTCTGAAGTAGACCATGGAAAATGAGTAGGATTTCAACAGGGAGCAATGGAAGAGGAATAATGGCATCATGCTTTTTCAGAAAGTAGAAGGATTTCATGGCTTCTTCTCCTTTTTTTTTTATGTATATTTCTAGCGCAAGGAGTGATTTTTGAATACAGTTTCAATACTCAAAAGCTGGAATTCTAAGGCATTTGTCTAATTTTATGAGACTTAAAAGACAGAATGTTTGGCATCAAAATGATTTCCGAAAATCTAGAAATTATGATCAGTGGAAGGGGAGGGCATACCAAGGTAAGGCAATGACACATGGGGAAAGAAATGAAACTTAATAATGGAAAATCTATGAAGGCACTTTAGAAGGGATCCTATCTGGAAAAAATCACAAAATATCATTTGGGAGGCTATGGATGTCCAAACAAGATGCTTCAGGGATTATGCCTGGGATGGGAGCAACGAGAGTGAAAAGAAAGGAATGTATCAGGTAAAAGAAAGCACATGAACTCAGAGTGGATTGAATCTGAAAAATGAGAGGATCCAGTCTTCCTGTTCAAGTACCAGGGGGAGAGGTGGTGATAAGAGAAACAGAAAACCCAAGGTTTATTATTTCGGACAGAAGATATTTTTCTTATCTTGGCAAGTCATAGCTCACCTGCGTCTTTCTGCAGCAGGCTGAGGGACAGGAATAGAGAGGGAGATATGTGGGCTCCTGCTCCAAGAGAACCTGGTCATAACCAGATAGAAGCTATAGCACTTGGCTCCTGCAGAGCCGAAAAATCTGGTCTGCCTGAGTCAACTCGCTGGTTGTGATTGATGTTGTTGGAGTTTCCTGGGAGTCGAGGGATGGGACCCAGTAGAGGGTTCTTGCCATAACACTACTGATGAAATCCTTCCAGAGCTCCTCTACCTTCACTGCATATTAGTATCAATCGAGGATCTTTTAAAAATATGGCCAGGATCCTTGCCCAGAGATTCTGATTTGGTTGGTAGGGAATGGGGACCAGGAGGTAATTTTCATATTAAGTGTCCTCTGAGAACCACTGGGCTAGACATCAACTGTGTTTGCACAGAGCTATCAGGCCATGAGCTGATAGTAGATAAACCACACACCATCTCCAGGGAAGAGCTGAGAAGGCAGATAAGGACCAATTAAAGTATTAGTGAGAGGGCTGCCCCACATCTTCTCTGTCACTGCCCCGTTCATGTTTCCCACTTAGCACTTTGCACAGTTTTGATTAAATATTTGCCTTTTTTATTCATTGTCTGCCTCTCTCATTGGATAGTCTACATTAGAATGAGGATCTTGGTGTTTTATTAACCATAGGGTACCTAGTAACAAACCCAGTGCTGGGTATAGAGATGATACTCAATAAATATTAATTGAACAAATGCACAAAGGCAATTAACTTCCTGACAGCAGAGTGACCAGAGGGCTCTGCACAGTGCCTTCAAACAGAACACTACATAGGGTGGTTAAAAAAAAGCCCCCTAAAATCCTACCCCTGAAGTGAATAACTGCAGATTTCATTTATTAATGGGTGGTCCACCTGCCCAGAAGAGAAAAACTGGTACACATTGACCTAAACCTATCAGTCTTAACATTTATGCAGGTGCAAAATGCCTAATGTCATGTTGTTTTTCAGCATCAAACCAATTATTCCTCTTTCTTTATGTTCAAAGAAGATAATTTTTATCAAAAATACATAACTGCATGTAATACATATCCCTTCACTTAAAAATTTTTAGTATATGAAATATTTTTAAGATATCACATTAAAATTGCCATTCAAGTTTTGGGTTTTGTTTTGTGTTTTTTTGTTTTTATTTTTGTTTTTGTTTGTTTTTTATAGCTACTGTTGGAGAGCAGCTCCAGGGAGGCGGACCCTGAAAGGTGTTTTTTAAGTGTGTGTGTGTGTGTGCGTTTTAAAGTTTTATTTATTCATGATAGAGAGAGAGCATGGGAGAGCACAAGCAGGGGAAAGGGCAAAGGGAGAGGGAGAAGCGGACTCCCCGCTGCTCCCAACAGGGGCTGGATCC
This sequence comes from Canis lupus baileyi, assembly GCF_048164855.1. Taxonomy (NCBI): domain Eukaryota; kingdom Metazoa; phylum Chordata; class Mammalia; order Carnivora; family Canidae; genus Canis; species Canis lupus. The sequence continues at coordinate 39,091,629 of NC_132848.1, forward strand.
CAGGACCCTGGGATCACCACCCAGCTGAAGGCAGACACTTAACCAACTGAGCCACCTCGGTGCCCCTGAAGACCCTGAGAGTTTTAAAAGAGTGATCACACAAAGGGGAAAATTGAGGGATGTTTAAGTTTTCATTTCCTTGCAAATTAAAAAAAAAAAAAAAAAGAAATATCAGTCTTGGATTTGATAGTCTAACTCCTTGGTGCAGCTTGTTGAACAGTAGTGTTCCTCAGGACTTGAGGGAGAGCTGCTCATCTGCCTCTGTGGGTGCTGCCGACATTGGACGTTGGCATTGCCCTCACCACAGAATTGTCAAAGTGCACTCTACAGGAGAATGAGCCAGAGACCAGTTTATTGTGGTCTTGTTTGATCTGATGCCTGTTAACAGGCCTACATACATCACAAGGAAAAAAACTTGAGGCTAAGCCAGCTATACGTTGACAGAAGTTCCTCTGGGTGAAGCTGTTTATTTCCTAGCTTTAGGATTTTAACTGGACTACTCTTCATTCTTTCTGCTCTTTAAACTTCATGGCCTTAAATTTTTAACTAGTTTCATTAAATGATATTATAAATTATAGATGCTTCCAAAATACATTCTCAATCAATTTTGCTTCAGTTGTCTCCCTTAGAAAAATAACCTGGGGATAAGTTATAAATACTAATACCATTACTAGCTCTGATGCTTATTCTGATCTCAATAACTTGTGATTTTCAAAGACAATGTCACTGGACATCTTTATTTTTGGAACACCCATTAGAAGTGTTTTGTGTATGCTAGAAAAATGTTTCCCAAACTGTGTGTTGAAATAACATTTTTTTGAATTCCACTTTTATAAAAAGATATAAAAATCAAATTACTAGAGAAAAAGATAATAAAGGCTCAATTTTTAAAATTAGATTAAACAGATGTAAACTTACTCTCAAAAAAAATTACTCTCAATTCTCAAATGACTGTAAAAATTTCCAAGGCTTGATTTTTTGGCTCACAAGCCACATTATAAGTAACATTATGCTAAGACACTTTCTAGAATCAACTGAAAACACTCTTATGGAAAAAGCTTGATTCTTTTTAAGAAAAATATATTTAATTCATGATATTGTTTAGCTGTCATAAAGAAACCTGTTTCCATATTTAATCCCTTATCTGGTTGCTTTTACATGTTACACACAAATTCTGCTCTACAAGATGCTTAGTGACTCATTAAGAACAAAGATTTGGAGAGTCTTTACATGAGCCAACAGAAGATGTTAACACTCATGGCAGAAAATGTTCTAAAATTTCTGATAACTTCACACAAATTCCTTATTCATTTTTTCTGTGATTTGACAGTTGAGCAGAATATCAAATATTCTTAAAGGAAATAAAGGGTAAGAACATTGATCCAGATTTATTTGACCTTATTTGCAAAAAAATGATCCCAATCATCTTTTATCAAGTCTGTTGGTTCTGGCAGAGGTATTTCCTATTCAATTAAGATTGATTTAGCTTTTTTAACTTTATGGTTCTATGTAGCCAATGCCAAGAGGAAGATTTTTAAATAGGGTGCTAAATTTTGAACAGTCTAAAATATCAAGCCAAATAGTTTAAACACATTCCTTTTTAGACTGAATAATATTTAATAACTCTTGGGATTGAAAAATTGCTCAAATTTTAACTTCCTTTTTTTTATGTGTAGACCTGTCCCAAACAGGAACAAATCAAGGACTAGATCTGTACTGTTAAAAAAGATTCCTGGTGAATATATCCAAGAAGGCTATATTGAACCCTGGCACATCAGATGATAACATGACAGTGAACTTGTCTCCTTCTCCTGGTATTTCTACCAAATCCATGTGAGTGACAGATGCAGCTATATCTGATACCTTTTATGGGGGTTACTAAATTTCCAGAGTCAGCACCAATCTCAATGGCAGCACATTAAATTTGTTATGGCTACTCATGGCTGAGTGTAAGTTCAGCAGAGAAAAGAAATGTGTGTGAGTATACACACACACACACACACACACACACACACACAGAGATTCTTAAAAGCACAGCAAATAATACCTGCCCGACATTTAGCTCTCCAAAATCTTTTTCTGACTTTTTCTCTCAGCTCTCATTGAGAAGCATTCTAAGAGAGGGGTGTTAGGTGAGGGTTTAAAATGAACATCTTTCTGTAAAGCAAAAAACAGTGTTCTTGGCTGCACCTTGCCATGTTCTCGTGTCTGATGATAACGATTGAAAGTAATCTTTGACCTTAAAGAATTCACTAAATGTAACTTACAACATGTAGGTGGATCATGACCATAGAATCTCACTTTTCTTAATACCCTGAAGACTGAAGTTCTGAAAATTATTTTTCTTAAAATTCTACCTTCTGAAGCTCATAAAATGCTCCTTTAAAGTAAAAATTACATATATTTCTCTTAGGATGATAACACCATTATGTGAATCCAAACTCTGGAGACATGATTCATTCCTACTAACATTCTAAATTTTCTGTTTCTCTACCGTTTATGATTCATAGACTTTAGCACTCTTGAATTATTTGGATTTTTCTGTTCCCTGCTCTTTTTTACATTTTAGATTAGTGTAGTTAACAATGGAGACTTATATTCTACTTTTATATATTGGAAAGGTCAATTGCAGTGTCACGGTGCAGAGATCATTTTTCTCCCTATTTACCAGGCTGACGACTCAGATTTGCACAATCATCACTCATTACCTTATTTTGCTCATAACTTCATCCAGATCCTTCTCACTGAACACTCTAGTTTTCCTTATCCAGGACCCACCCTCCCCTAGAGGTTGTCTGACAGTTATTCTGGTGTGTCAGCCCAGCATGTGTAGGCTATTACTTTTTAAAGTGTTGACAGAAATAATTTCAGCTCTGCATGCTGTTTAAGCAGAACCTCAACCAAAATTAGATCCTTGGATCCCTTTGGCCCTAAAAGATCTGCCAGTGAAGCATGAACCCCAGAGGACCAAATGTCTAAAATCACTCAAGGATACCTATGTATAAATACTTTGCTGATATATTGCAGGAACATATAATTTGTTATTCAAACCAGGACACGTCTGGGAGTCAAAAGGGTCACTGTTAATAATTATACTGAGTCAACAGACGTAATCCATACTGTCCTGTTTGAAGTAGGACATATGGTCAGCCTACAAATCTATAGATGGAAAGAAGCCACCACACTCCTTCCATAAAATTCATTATCTGCATTATGTACACGTAGGGACCTTTTATCACTTGCAAAATCCTAGATCTTACAGAATTTAGGTAACTAGTTTATTTCAGCATTGAAATCAAGAGAAAAAGACTGTAGGGCATACATTAATAGCTCTGGAAGATTTCCCTGGGCTAACTGATAGGGCTTCTGGTGTGCACACAGGTCATCTGCAGTTTTATTCTTAATTTGGCATTTTGTCATTTCCCTGAGCTACTGTGGGCACTTACTCCTTATAATGACCAACTTAGTTTTTCGACACATTCAGAATTCCATTTCAGCTGAGTTAATGCTTTATAGAAAGCTCTCAAAAATGAGGAAGAAAGGGGGAGAGAGAGTGGAAGGAAGGGGAAAGGTGTAATGTTTTGTGCAAACATTTACTGCAAAGAGCTCTCAATGGAATGTCAGCCTTCAGCAGGGAACATAATGTAATAAAAATAAATCATAAATTGAATTTCCCTTTTTCATAAGCAAAGTACCTCTCCAAAGGCATTTGAGAAGTTATATTTCTTTAGTTCTTTTTTTACTTACTTATTTACAAAGCACCATTAATCAAGATGTGACCATAAAAAAAAGAGGACACTAGTAAGAATTATAAGGTACTTGTGTTAATGTAAAATATTCCAAAATGCTTAGAGCTTTTCCCAGGGTAAAGGAAAGCATCACTTGTGTGGCTCCTAGACTTAAGGGAGATAAGGCTCCTCTTCCCTTCTCTCTTCTCCCGCTTTGTCCCCACAGAGTTTGACACCATCGTGGATCAGAAAATGAGAGAATGCAGTAGACAATGGAGGCTACAACTTGTCTATCTTATTTTATTTTATTTCTTTAGAGACAGAGAGAGAGTGGGTGCACATGTATGTGCGTGTGTGAATGGAGGCAGAGGCAGAGGGAGAGAAAGAATCCCATGCAGGCTCCAAACTCACTCTGGAGCAGGACTCAGGGCTCTTTCTCATGACCCTGAGATCATGACCCTGGGAGGAAATTAAGAGTTGGATGCTTCACTGACTGAGCTACCCAGAGCCCCCTGTTTTGTCTGCTTTTAAATGGATTTGCCAGCTGCCTTCTGCAGCATCTGGCAAGTGGCATGTGAACTTCTCACAGCCGCCATGCTGTGCTAAGATGCCTGGTCCTAAGATACCTCCACTATATCTTCTTTCAGAAGTGAGTCACCCAAGGCATGCCTGGGCACTGCAGAGAAGTACCAGAGCACAGAGGACATCTCATCCCAGCACAGAGGGGCACTTCTGTCCTGCCCATGGGAACCTTCAGGTGCTGCCTCTCCTGCCGTCCGATAGATTCCCACTTCCAAACACACACTGACGCACACAGAGTAACTAATACATTGTATGAGGCATTGGGCAATACTGATGAGAGTAATGAACTAGAAAGAAAGACATTGGAATGGAAGTCTCAGCAACTTATGTGCCATGTGATTTGGAAACACTTCTCTGAATTTTAGTTTTCTGGTCTGTGAAATAGAGACAATTATCTCTCTCCTCCTACCTTATACATTTATTTTAAATAACACAAGCAAAATGCAACTATAACATAAAATGAAATACAAAGAAGTTATAGCAATTATGGTAACTACAATATAATGTATGTATTATAGAATCAAATTATTCAGTCATACAAAGTACGATGCAGGAGTAAGCTAGCATGGTGGGCTCAGGGCCTCAGACAATGATCTGGAAGCAAGTCCACAGTGAAAACTCAGCTGAATTGTACAAATTATGTTCTTTTTAAACTGACTAAAGAAAGAGAAAATGGTGTAAGACAGAAGAACTTCCTGGTCATATGCAATGAATAGTAGGAATTAGAAATTACCTTATAAAAATGTGAAACTATGGTTTATTTAAAGATTGGTATAATTGATGCACAATGGTTTAGCCCAACCACACATTATGGCAGGTGGAAAGTCTTACCTGAACTAGAGATAAAAACAGTAGATATAACCAAGTAGTTTAACTTTTATTTCAACATTTAGCCCTTAAATATAAGTTAGTAAACATGTGTTAAGATGATGCTCTAGATGTGAATCCAAGACAACAAACAATTCTATAAGATGTGCTAGTTCATATGGATAATAGCACATTAATACATTCTGGCCAGGAAGCCAGATAGTTTGCTAATTTTGTTTGTTAATTCCAGTGAAGAAAGGAGCATAACGGCATTTCTGTGCCATGAGCACTAATAGCCCAAGAACATAGAAATGAGATGGGAATGAATGTATAAACAAAGGAATGTCTGAAATATCCCTTTAGCTGGGGACTACACACCTTTTTAAAAAACTTGAGTAATCATGAGTTCACAATATACCTTGGGTGAAAATTCAGGTATCTGGGTTTTTGTGCTATTAAGGGAAGAAATAATGCAAAAGAGACATATGCAGTTTGAAGTGGCTCAGTCATCATTATTAATCAAGCAATTATGAGAAGAACAAAACTGCAAGGTGTTGATACTATCTCTGTGTCAGCTCTAGCCAGTTCTGGAAAACCTGTATATTAGGGTCATCAGCCAAGTGAGAAGGGATTGAGAGCTCAGTTGGACAAAGCTTCACTTTTCTTTAGTGAAGTACCCGAGGACAGTCTTACCCCCACTTCAGACACATCCATTCCCTAATTTGTTTCCAGGATGTACCAGTTCACATTCCCACCAACAGTGCAAGAGGGTTCCCCTTTTTCCACATCCTCTCCAACATGTGTTGTTTCCTGTCTTGTTAATTTTCCCCATTCTCACTGGTGTGAGGTGGTGTCTCATTGTGGTTTTGATTTGTATTTCCCTGATGGCAAGTGATGCGGAGCATTTTCTCATGTGCTTGTTGGCCATGTCTAGGTCTGCCTCTGTGAGATTTCTGTTCATGTCTTTTGCCCATTTCATGATTGGATTGTTTCTTTGCTGTTGAGTTTAAGAAGTTCTTTATAGATCTTGGATACTAGCCCTTTCTCTGATAGGTCATTTGCAAATACCTTCTTCCATTCTGTAGGTTGTCTTTTAGTTTTGTTGACTGTTTCTTTTTTTTTTTTTTAAGATTTTATTTATTTATTCATGAGAGACACAGAGAGAAAGAGAGGCAGAGACACAGGCAGAGGGAGAGGCAGGCTCCATGTGGGGAGCCCGACATGGGACTCGATCCCAGGTCTCCAGGATCAGGCCCTGGGCCAAAGGCGGCGCTAAACTGCTGAGCCACCTGGGCTGCCCTGTTGACTGTTTCTTTTGCTGTGCAGAAGCTTTTTATCTTGATGAGGTCCCAATAGTTCATTTTTGCTTTTGTTTCCCTTGCCTTCATAGATGTATCTTGCAAGAAGTTGCTGTGGCCAAGTTCAAAAAGGGTGTTGCCTGTGTTCTCCTTTAGGATTTTGATGAATTCTTGTCTAACATTTAGATCTTTCATCCATTTTGAGTTTATCTTTGTGTATGGTGTAAGAGAATGGTCTAGTTTCATTCTTCTGCCCGTGGCTGAATACTGTGACAATTTTAGATGAAATATTATAAATAGCCTGTTATTGAAAGAGACCTGGTCCCTGTCTCCTATGTTTCTTTTTACCTCACACTTTTTTTAAAAAAAAAAAATGTTATTTATTTATTTGCGACAGGAAGTGCATCAGCTGTGGGGAGGAGCAAAGGGAGAAGGACAAGCCAACTTTGTTCTGAACATGGAGCGGTATGCCAGGCTTAATTAATCTCATGACTCCAAGATCATGACCTGAGCTGAAATCAAGAATCAGGTGCTCAACCCACGGAGCCACTCAGGTGCCCCTTTACTTTACGCTTTTAAATTTAGTAATACCAAGCTGCCTTTAGATTTGTTTTTTCTAGGGTCCTTCTTCTTTATCAATTGCTTTTCCAGCTTATCCACCTGGTTAACTCATTGTGGAAAACCCAGCTCAGCCACAAAGGCTATTCTGAACTCCCCAGTCAGGAGATGTGAACCGCCTGTAATTTTCTCTCGGCCCCAGAACTAACTTCCCACCTTTGCCACCCTGGACGGAAACCATCTGTGTAATGGGCTCACCATCAGACCATGGGCTCATCCAGGGGAAGGACTCTAGGTCCTTCACCTGCCTACATCCAACACACAGCTCACACAGTGCATACCACACAGATGATGCTCAGTGAAAACGTGTTGACCTGAACAGAGACTAAAGTCAAGGGCAACTTAGTTGACCTGCCACCAATAGTATTTGGCCCATTTCTGTCTCTTTAGCACCATCAGTCAGCATAGTGCCATCACAGTTGGAGATGCCACCTTTGTGGGTACTGGGCTGGCTGTGGCCACTCAGGTCTCACAGTTGTGCTCCTTTCCCCTCTAAGAAAGAAACTTTAAATATGAGGCAGAGGAGAAAGTGGATCCTATAAAACTCGATCCTGCCATGCCTAAGGATCATGTCTGCTGCAGAAAAAGGGGTTCTTGGGGAAAGTAGATGCCATTGACCTTCATAAACCATCTTCTAAGAAAACGGTAATGTTTTATTGGAACGTAATCCTCCTGACTCATGCTTCTTTTTCCTCATCCCAACATTTAATCTATTTTTCAGTTCAAATGCTTTCAATCCCTTCTGATTGTGTCCTAAAATATTCCCTTGGTTTCCTTGAGCTGCAATCCAGTTAATAATAATAATAATTAATAATAATAATAATAATAACTGGTCCAATAACTTCATAGATAATAGTTAAGATAGCTCATAGAGAGAGTTCTCTTGTAATCCAAAATTTGGGGTAAGAGATCTTGACTGTTCTACTAAGAGAATAACCAGGTTTCTAGTGAGCTGGGGTCTGTGACCAGCTTTCACATTTAACTGTTCTCCCTGGCTCAGTCGTTCTGTTGTAGAATAGAAATGATGGTACTGCCTTCCTACACACATCTATGATGAATCTGATCATTTTAGCCGCTAGCTGACAATAGTCTTTCTTGGGGCAGGCTCAGTCACATGGTATTGGCATTGCTCCCAAAGTAGGCAGAAAGATTGACTGCTGTTATTAATTTAAGATCATTTCACACATAAGGGCATAGTCAATAACTACTGAGATTCAAGCATTAAATGATTCACAAATGGGAGATTTTCAATAGTTATACTGTTTTAGCTTAATTTTTAAAAGTAGATAAAACACATGTGATTCTAAGGCTTTTATAGAGAAAAACTAATGAACACTAACTAAGCATTGAATAGTTCACAGAACACTTCCAAGAAGGGTCAGAATCAAGAGTTTTGTATCAATTGAAAGCAGAAATATTGCTTCCATGAGAAATGCAAAAAGATACGATCGACTTTTGACTTTGCAGTTTTTCTACCTATTTTTTTCCTCTAAAATTTCTAGATTTTAAAACAAGCATTAGGGTAATACAAAATACCAGCCTTTTCTTCAGCTTGGCAGGATCTTTTCTTGCCTGCACAAACCTTTCCTGATTCCCTTTGAGGCATTTTTAATGGCATTTAGGCTTCATAGAGTGGTTAAACAAAATTGCACAAAGGTCTGAGAAAGCCATATAATTCTTTTTTGTGTCAATCAGCTATTTTCCCAGAAGTACTGCAGACTGCCTCCACCACATTTTAGGATCACCTGAAGCAAAATCTTCTTCCCTTTTATTCCTTGTTAAGAACTAGCACTCAGAATGTGCTTGGCCTTGTTATGCTAATGAACTGGCAGGCAGAGTTCACTGTTCTTACCAGGGCACCAAAGCAAGGGCTTTAAGAATACTTTTTCCAATGGAGCCTGCTTCTATCTCTGCCTACGTCTCTGCCTCTGTGTGTGTGTGTGTGTGTGTGTGTGTGTGTGTGTATTTCATGAATAAATAAATAAAATGTTTTAAAAAATACTTTTTCCAGTTTGTTCTTTTTCTTGCCATTGTTTCTTGGAGTTTGGGTTTTTCTGGCTCTTTCTGGGCTATATAGTTCTCTCCAGGATACTTTGTAGCAAGTTGAATCTTGAGCATCACCTTCTGCTGGAATTGGAAGTTCTAGGAGGAGCTTCGGTCTGTGACTAGGCTTTCAGTGGATTTGCTGAAGGAGCTTTACCCAACCTGGGCTCTGGTACCTCCTCAGATGCCCAGTGAGAATTCACACAAAAGCTTAGACTCTCAAACTCTCAGAAATATTAATAAAGAACCTTAGTAAATTGACCTTCAACTCTAGTATCAAACTCCTTTCCTCTCTTCCAAAATACCCACCCCACAGCAGGACAGAGAGAAGGAACCATGGGGGCTTGTTGAGTGCACACTCAGCAGCAGGAGGAGGTATGGAGTAAGGACATCCTTAACTGCTTGGAAAGAAAGGATGAAAAGGATGATATGATTTCTTAAATACCAGCACTGCTGGGGTGCCTGGGTGCCAGAGACAGTTAAGTCTCCCATTCTTGGTTTTGGTTGAGGTCATGATCTCAGGTTGTGAGATTGAGTCCCACATTGGGCTCCATGCTCAGTAAGGAGTTGGCTTAAGACTGTCCTTCCTCCCCTACTCATGCTCTCTTTCTCAAATAAATAAATAAATCCTTAAAAAAAAAAAACAAAAAAAAAAAAACAGTGCTACCTCAACCAGCATTCTAAGCTTCAAAAAGAACTATAGCTAAAGGAAATTGAGGTTGAATCAAGAGAGGAAAGATTTAGATGTAGCTGTCATTATTGCCTGTATCATAGAGATCTTTCTGAGGATACCAAGCATGGAGAATACTTATGACACAGAGTTGATGTAAACATAAACCTTATTCTTGTACTGTTTTTTCTTGCTAATAATTTTAGGATCATTATACAGCGTCTTGGGAAAGCCACTCTATGTTAGGACAAACTAATATCTTAATAATCTATATTAGTTCTCTCTCTCTCTCTTTTTTTTAAGATTTATTTATTTATATGAGAGAAAATGTGCCTGTTGGGAGAAGAAGGGGCAGAGGTAGAGGAAGAGAGAAATTCTAAGCAGACTCCATGCTGAGTGCAGAGCTTGACTCAGGGCTGGATTCCACCACCCTGAGATCAGGACCCTGAGATCAGGACCTAAGCTGAAACCAAGAGTTGGACACCTAACGAACTGCACCATCTGTAATTTCTAAGGAATCATGCAATTTGCACTTGAATAACTTCAATATACTTTAGTTCCACTTATTTTCTTGACCCAAGCAAGCACTAATAGGTTTTGAGTGTTGCCTGTGTGTTTGAGAAGCCTAAAGTCAAGATAAAACCTAACAACAAAAATTGGAAGCTAACTTGTGCAGAAGGAATATATAGAGAACATTGGGTGGCTTGGCTAGAGTATAATTATGGCAGGGTGCATAGGCCAGATTTTCTGGTCTTCAAAAATTAGAATTGTAATAAAAAATTTTTGATGAGCTATTTTAATTTTCAGTAGCAAATGTGTATGTAGAGGATCTTATTAAAGCTGAGATTCATTGGAATACCAAAAAAAAAAAAAAATCACTTTATCCAAATGGTGCATCATGACTTCACACTTTCCTTCCTACTTGCAGCATATACATCTATACATCCTGTATTATGTAGTGGATTTTCTGTTTCTTCCAATTAAGCTGTATTATTTAACCAAAGAAATGATTCAGACCATGTAGATTAAAGATTTCTTAAGTAAAACTAGGATGATAATGAAAAAAAGCAGGCTAGTTGGAGTGTGTGTAACTACCTGTGAAATGACAGAACAAGGTAATATTTGATAATAATTTACTGATAAGTCAGCAGAATATCCACAAAGTACACAGTTTGAAATGATCTCAGTTCTAAAAATTCAGGCCAGAATTCTTGTAGGACATTGTACAGTTGTGAACTCTCTAGATAACCGATTCAAAGAAGTAATTCTAGCTAAATGCATAGCTCTAGAGAATTTATATCAATTAATTAGGGGATTCCCTAGAAAATGTCACCTGTAAAGATTATTTAATTGCCAATTAAAAACCAACCTGAGCTGGCTCTGTAATCACCATTTATTCCAACATTTCTGTGTGTTCTCTGTATAGAAGAGAACTGCAGACATTTCACTGAACTGCACGAAGCTTGGTCTGCTAATTCATGCATTCCATCAAGACTTGGAAGATGGAAGCTGAGGACAAGGAAACTTTTCTTTTTGGTAGTTGTTGCTGGCAAGGATAGTTTTGGAGAGGTTGAGGTCCTCTGGGCACCATCCCAGTGCCCCCTTTTTCCCTCCTTATATGTCAACAGGCAATGGTGGTGAGAAAGCTTCCTGATCCTGGCTTCCCAGTGATGGCAGGGTGTTCTTGTCACCAGTGGTGGCTCCTCACCACCCTCCTCCCAATCATGTTGGCAGTTTACCCTCAGTCAGCCAGTGTTAGGGTCCAGTCTGGAACCTGTCCTGGAAGTCACCTGAGAGCACACCCCTCTTACTTACTTGGAAGTTCTCAGATCTCTACCTTAGAACCACGGCTCCTCATCCAAACAGATTTCCATTTCTTACAAACAAACTCCAACTGATTGACAGTAACATAATACCAAATGTAAAACTACATGTTTTTTTTTTCCTTCTTTTTTCTTAGAGTATACTTGACACACAATGTTACATTACTTTCAGTTGTACAACTTAGTGATTTGACAAGTCTATATGTTATACCACACTCACCACAAGTATCTATCACCATACAAGGCTAGTACCACACCATTGACTATATTCCCCACACCGTGCCTTTTATAACAATCACTTATTCATTCCATAACTGGAAGCCTGTAACTCCTAGTCCCCTAAACCCATAAAACTTACCAGTTTTTATTTATTTTATTTTATTTATTTATTTTAAAGATTTTTATTTATTCATGAGAGACACACGTAGAGATGCAGAGATATAGGCAGAGAGGGAAGCAGGCTCCCTGCAGGGAGCCTGATGTGAGACTTCATCCCAGGAACCCGGGATCACAACCTGAGCCAAAGGCAGATGCTCAACCACTGAGCCACCCAGGTGCCCCAAAACTTAACAGTTTTAAAAATAAATATCCAAAACATACTACACCAAGATGAGTGATGGAACAAATGAGAGAGCGTAAGGAAGAATTAAAACAGAAAATATAAAGTTTTAGAAATAAACATTTATCCTGTTAATAAAAGCAAAAGAAATAACAGGATCTCTTTAAGGAAAAGAACACATAGTATGTAAAAAACCTGGTACCTAAGAAATATCAGTAAAACACATTGACTTGAGGTTACAAGAAAGAAATAAAATATAAAGATATAATATCAAAATGGTAACAAAATGAAATCCTATCAAACAAGGCTGATTTTAAGAAAGAAATGATTCAAAAGGACCAAAAAAAAAGGGGGGGGGGTGTCACGATTAATGATAAAAGGTATACACAGTGGGTAAAAGAGATATAAATCTTTATGAATCAAAATTGTAGGATATAGATTTCTCATAGATGTTATTTATGCAACTGAGTAAGTTTCATTTAGTTTCTAGTTTCCTGAAGTTTTTTTTGTATATTTTTTATTGAAGTTCAATTTGCCAACATATAGCATAACACCCAGTGCTCATCCCACCAAGTGCCCCCCTCAGTGCCCTCATTCAGTCACCCCAATCCCCCGCCCACTTCCGTTTCCACCACCCCTTGTTCATTTCCCAGAGTTAGGAGTCTCTCATGTTCTGTCTCCCTCACTGATATTTCCAACTTATTTTCTCTCCTTTCCCCTTTAATCCCTTTCACTATTTTTTATATTCCCCGAGTGAATGAAACCATATAATGTTTGTTCTCCTCTAATTGACTTACTTCACTCAGCATAATACCCTCCAGTTCCATCCACGTTGAAGCAAATGGTGGGTATTTGTCATTTCTAATGGCTGAGTAACATTGCATTGTATACATAGACCACATCTTCTTTATCCATTCCTCTTTTGATGGACACCGAGGCTCCTTCCACAGTTTGGCTATTGTGGATATTGCTGCTATAAACATTGGGGTGCAGGTGTCCCAGCGTTTCACTACATTTGTATCTTTCGGGTAAATCCCCAGCAGTACTGGGTTGTAGGGCAGTTCTATTTTTAACTCTTTGAGGAAACTCCACACAATTTTCCAGAGTGGCTGCACCAGTTTACATTCCCACCAACAGTGCAAGAGGGTTCCTCTTTCTCCACATCCTCTCCAACATGTGTTGTTTCCTGTCTTGTTAATTTTCCCCATTTTCACTGGTGTGAGGTGGTATCTCATTGTGCTTTTGATTTGTATTTCCCTGATGGCCAGTGATGCGGAGCATTTTCTCATGTGCTTGGTGGCCATGTCTATGCCTTCCTCTGTGAAAGTTCTGTTCATGTCTTTTGCCCATTTCATGATAGGATTGTTTGTTTCTTTGCTGTTGAGTTTAATAAGTTCTTTATGGATCTTGGATACTAGCCCTTTCTCTGATATGTCATTTGCAAATATCTTCTCCCATTCTGTAGGTTGTCTTTTAGTTTTTTGTTTTTGTTTTTGTTTTTTTACTGTTTCTTTGCTGCGCAGAAGCTTTTTATCTTGATTAAGTCCCAATAGTTCATTTTTGCTTTTGTTTCCCTTGCCTTCATAGATGTATCTTGCAAGAAGTTGCTGGGCCAGATTCATAAATGGTGTTGCCTGTGTTCTCCTCTAGGATTTTGATGGAATCTTGTCTCACATTTAGATCTTTCATCCATTTTGAGTTTATCTTTGCGTATGGTTAAGAGAATGGTCTAGTTTCATTCTTCTGAACATGGCTGTCCAATTTTCCCAACACCATTATTGAAGAGACTGTCTTTTGCCAGTGGGTAGTCTTTCCTAGTTTGTCGAATATTAGTTAACCGTAGAGTTGAGGGCCCATTTCTGGATTCTCTCTTCTGTTCCATTGATCTTTCTGTCTGCTTTTGTGCCAGTGACACATATCTTGATGATCACAGCATTGTAGTACAACTTGAAATCTGGCATTGTGATGCCCCTGCCTCTGGTTTTCTTTTTCAATATTCCCCTGGCTATTCTTTTCTGATTCCGGGCAACTCTTAAGATTATTTGTTCCAACTCTTGAAAGAAAGTCCATGGTATTTTAATGGGGATTATATTAAATGTGTAAATCGCCCTGAGTAGCACAGACATTTTCACAATATTAATTCTTCCAATCCATGAGCATGGAATATTTTTCCATCTCTGTGTTTTCCTCAATTTCTTTCAGAACTGTTCTTAGTTTTTAGGATATAGATCTGTTACCTCTTTGGTTAGGATTATTCCTAGGTATCTTATAGGTTTGGGTGCAATTGTAAATGGGATCGACTCCTTAATTTCTCTTTCTTCAGTCTCATTGTTAGTGTAGAGAAATGCCACTGATTTCTGGGCATTGATTTTGTATCCTGCCACACTGCTGAATTACTATATGAGTTCTAGCAATCTTGGAGTGGAGTCTTTTGGGTTTTCTATGTATAGTATCATGTCATCTGCAAAGAGGGAGAATTGTACTTCTTCTTTGCCAATATGAATGCCTTTTATTTTCTTTGGTTCTCTGATTGCTGAGGCTAAGACTTCTAGGACTATGTTGACTAACAGTGGTGAGAGTGGACATCCCTGTCATGTTCCTGATCTTAGGGGAAAGGCTCCCAGTGTTTCCCCATTGAGGATGATATTTGCTGTGGGCTTTTCATAGATAGCTTTTAAGATGCTGAGGAATGTTCCCTCTATCTCTACACTCTGAAGAGTTTTGATCAGGAATGGATGCTGTATTTTGTCACATGCTTTCTCTGGATCTATTGAGAGGATCATATAGTTCTTGTTTTTCCTCTTGTTGATATGATCTATCACGTTGATTGTTTTACGAGTGTTGAACCAGTCTTGCATCCTGGGGATAAATCCCACTTGGTCATGGCGAATAATCTTCTTAATGTACTATTGGATCCTTTTGGCTCGTATCTTGTTGACAAGTTTTGCATCTGTGTTCATCAGGGATATTGGTCTATAATTCTCTTAAGTTCTCCAGTCTTTGTCTGGTTTTGGAATTAAGGTGATGCTGGCCTCATAGAATGAGTTTGGAAGTATTCCATCCCTTTCTATGTTTCCGAACAGCTTTAGTAGAATAGGTACTGTTTCTCCTTTAAACGTTTGATAGAATTCCCCTGGGAAGCCATCTGGCTCTGGACTTTTGTGTTTTGGGAGGTTTTTGATGACTGCTTCAATTTCCTCCCTGGTTATTGGCCTATTCAGGTTTTGTATCTCTTCTTGTTCCAGTTTTGGTAGTTTATGGTGTTCCAGAAATGTATCCATTCCATCTAGATTGCCAAATTTACTGGCATATAGCTGCTTATAATATGTTTTTAAAATTGTTTGTATTTCCTTGGTATTGGTTGTTATCTCTCCTTTTTCATTCATGATTCTATTAATTAAAGTCTTTTCTCTTTTGTTTTTAATAAGGCTGGCTAATGGTTTATCTATCTCATTAATTCTTTCAAAGAACCAAGTCCTGGTTTTGTTGATCTGTTCTACAGGTCTTCTGGTCTCTCTTTCATTGAGTTATGCTCGAATCTTTACTCTCTTCTTCTGCTTGGTGTAGGTTTTATTTGCTGTTCTTTCTCCAGTTCCTTTAGGTGCAAGGTTAGCTTTTGTATTTGAAGTTTTTCCAGTTTTTTGAGGGATGCTTGTATTGTGATGTATTTCCCACTCAGGATTGCTTTTGCTGTATCCCAAAGACTTTGAATGGTTGCATCTTCATTCTCATTAGTTTCCATGAATCTTTTTAATTCTTCTCTAATTTCCTGGTTGACCCTTTCATCTTTTAGCAGGATGCTCTTTAACCTGCATGTGTTTGAATTTCTTCCAAATTTCTTATTGTAAAAAAAAAAAAATAAAATAAACACCCAAAAAACAAATTTCTTATTTGATTGAGTTCTAGTTTCAAAGCATTATGGTCTGAAAATATGCAGGGAACAATCCTAATCTTTTGGTATCAGTTGAGAGCTGATTTGTGACCCAGTATGTTGTCTATTCTGGAGAAAGTTCCATGTGCACTTTAGAAGAATATGTATTCAGTTGTGTTTGGATGTAAAGTTCTGTAAATAACTGTGAAATCCATCTGGTCCAGTGTATCATTTAAGGCTCTTGCTTCTTTGGAGATGTTGTTTTTAGAAGATCTGTAACTTGCATAAAGTGTCATGTTGATGTCTCCTACTATTAGTGTATTATTATCTAAGTATTTCTTTACCTTGGTTATTAATTGATATACTTGGCAGCTCAACATTAGGGGCATAAATATTCATGATTGTTAGGTCCTCTTGTTGGATAGATCCTTTTACGTATGATATTGTGTCCCTCTTTATCTCTTACTACAGTCTTTGGGATAAACTTTAATTTATCTAATATGAGGATTGCTACCCCAGCTTTCTTTTGAGGACCATTTGAATGGTAAATCGTTCTCCAACCTTTCCTTTTCAGGCTGTAGGTGTTCTTATGTCTAAAATGAGTCTCTTGTAGACAGCAACTAGATGGGTTTTGCTTTTTTATCCAGTCTAAAACCCTACATCTTTTGATGGGATCATTAAGCCTATTCATGTTTTGAGTTACTATTGAAATATATGAATTTAGTGTCATCATAATACCTATTCAGTCCCTGTTTTTGTGGCTTATTTCTTTGGGTTTCCTCTTTCTTTTATAGGGTCCCCCTTAATATTTCTTACAGAGCTGGTTTGGTGGTCACATATTCTTTCAGTTCCTGCCTATCTTGGAAGCTCTTTATCTCTCCTTCTATTCTGAATGAGAGCCTTGCTAGATAAAGTATTCTTGGCTCCAGGTTCTTCTCATTTAGGACCCTGAATATATCCTGCCAGCCCTTTCTGTCCTGCCAGGTCTCTGTGGAGAGGTCTGCTGTTAATATAACATTTCTCCCCATATAAATTAGGGATCTCCTGTCTCTTGCTGCCTTAAGGATTTTCTCTTTATCTTTGGAATTTGCAAGTTTCACTATTAAATGTTGAGGTGTTGAGTGGTTTTTATTGATTTTAGGGGGGAACCTCTCTATGTCCTGAATCAGAATGCCTTTTTCCCTCCCCAAATTAGGGAAGTTCTCAGCTATAATTTGTTCCAATATGCTTTATGGCCCCCTGTCCCTCTCGGCACCCTCTAGAACCCCAATTATACATAGATTTTTCTTTCTGAGGCTGTCATTTATTTCCCTGAACCTTTCCTCACGGTCTTTTTTTTTTTTTTTTTTTTTTTTATTTATGATAGTCACAGAGAGAGAGAGAGGCAGAGACACAGGCAGAGGGAGAAGCAGGCTCCATGCACCGGGAGCCTGATGTGGGATTCGATCCCAGGTCTCCAGGATCACGCCCTGGGCCAAAGGCAGGCGCCAAACCGCTGTGCCACCCAGGGATCCCTCCTCACGGTCTTTTAATTGTTTTTCTCTTTTTTCCTCAGCTTCCTTCCTTGTCATCAGCTTGTCTTCTATGTCACTCACTCTTTCTTTTATTTCATTAACCCTCATTGTTAGGACCTCCAGTTTGGATTGCATCTCACTTAATTGATTTTTAATCTCAGCCTGATTAGATCTAAATTCTGCAGTCATAAAGTCTCTTGAATCCTTTATGCTTTTTTCCAGAGCCACCAGTAGCTTTATTGTTGTGCTTCTGAATTGGCTTTCTGATATTGAATTGTAATCCAAATTCTGTAACTCTGTGGCAGAGAGTACTGTTTCTGATTCTTTCTTTTGTGGAGAGTTCTTCTTTCTAGTTATCTTGCTTAGTGCAGAGTGGCTAAAAATGAGTTGTCCTGGAAAAAGGAAGAAAAAAAAGAAAAAAGAAAAAAAAAAAAAACAAGGAGTGGTATCCTCTGGTTCTATATACTGTAAATCCCTTGATTTCCCCTGGAACTTTCCAGCACTTCTTGGTCAACAACTTGCTCTTCCCCTGTCCTTCTAGCTGGTCTTCTGGAGGAAGGGCCTGCTGTGTTGATTCTCATGTGTGTGCACCTGGAAGAGGTATCCCACCCCCTGCCCCGTGCATGGCTCAGTGGGCCCTGCTTATCCTGTGAGGCCCCTGTTCCCTGGTGGCCCTGCTCCATCCCAGGTACAGGGTGACACAAGGAGGAACAACAACACTGGCTGCAGCCAGCTCTCCAGCTCTGGAGTCAGCTCCCCGCAGTAACTACCATAGTCTCTCAGTCTACACTTGCCTGGATGCTCTGGAGATGGGGGGCACTGATCTGCAGAGTGTCAGGGTGCTCAGCGGCAGGAGTGTCCTTGCTGTCCTGTTCCCTCCGGGCCTCCGCTTTTCCCAGGGGGAGTGTAGTATCCTGGGCTGTGTTCCCTGGCGACCTGAGATCTGGGGCCTGTGCTGCTGGAATTGCATTACCAGGGCCAGGGTTCCCAAAGCAGCAGGGCGCAGCCACCCTGCCCAGAGCTGCTGCCTGACCGACTGGCTTCTCCCCAAGGCCCCACTGGGCCCACCCTCCAGCCCTTTACTGAGCTCTGACTGTGGTTGTGGCGGGCTCTCCCGTGGGCTCACCTCCTCTGTTAGTGACTCTGGGAACCTGGAGGCTCCACTGACCCTCCTGTGGTTCTGCTTAAGTTCCTTGCCAGCACCTTTCTGTCCGGGAAGAATCCGGTGGTGATTTTTAAAGTTCCTGCTTGTCTGGGACTGGGCTTCCTGTCCCAGGAGGCTCTCGCCACCTGGCCTTAGCTCAGCTCCTCATGGATTTTATTTTATTTTTTTTCCATCTTCCTACCTTGTTAGAAGCACAAAGTCTTCTCTCTGTAGCGTTCCGGCTGTTCTCTCTTTAAATCTGTTTGAATTCATAAGTTTTCAGGATGATTTGAGAGTTATCTAGGTAAGTTGGTGGGGACAGGTGACTTGGGGACCCTACTCCTCTACTATCTTGCCCCACCCCTCTAGTTTCCTGAAGTTTTAAAATAATCTCTACACCCAGCATGGAGCTCGAATTTAGAACTCCAAGATTGAATTTCATCAAATGCTCTTTCTGCACCTATTGAGGTAATTGTATATATTTTTTCTTCATTACATTACTGTGATTAAGTATATTGATTGTTTTTTTTAATGGTGACCCAACCATATTTGGGGACAGCCTAGGTGGCTCAGTGGTTTAGCGCCTGCCTTCGGCCCAGGGCGTGATCCTGAAGACCTGGGATCGGGTCCCACATCGGGCTCCCTGCATGGAGCCTGCTTCTCCCTCTACTTGTCTCTCTCTCTGTCTTTCATGAATGAATAAAATCATTAAAATAAATAAATAAACCACATTTGGTTGTGATTATGTTTTATGTATGCTTGAATTTTCCATTCCAATATTTTATGGAGATATTTATATTGAAAGGAGGTATTTTATAAAGTAACTGGGTAGGCATTCTTCCCCTCTCAAATTTCTATAAGAGTTTATATAATACTGGTATAATTTTTCCTTACAGATTTGACACAATTCAGCATTGAAAAGATCTGCTTTTGGAATTTTAGGAGGAGAAAGATATTGATTACAAAATTTAATTTCTCTTAAAGTTAAAGAAACATTCAGATATTCTCCTATGTTGGTTTTATATAAAAAAATTACTTGTCAATTATTTTGCATGTATTTTCGAGACTCTTAAATGTCTTGGGGTGAATCTATTTACAATATTCTTTTCTTGTCCAGTATAACTATAGTGACATCACTTTTTAAATTCTTGATATTTATAATTTGTATTTTATTTCTTTTTCTTAATCGAAGTTGCTAAAGACTACTCTCATTAATTTTTTCAATGAACAGCCTTAGTTAATTTTGTTTGCCATTGTGTTATATCCTCTCTTCTACTTATTCTGCATTTAATTTGTTCTTTTTATAACTTTTTAGGGTAGAAACCTAGAATCATTGACTTGAAGCCTTTTTTTCATTACTGCCATAGTCCTTAAATGATATTTTTCTTACTACACAATGCTTTCCAACATCCCACAAAGTTTGATATTTTATATTTTTATTATCATTTTCGGGTGATTTTTTTTATTGGACCCATATGTTAGCTAGAAGTGCTTGGTTTAATTTCCAAGCATGTGGGTGTTTGCTAGATATGTCTTGCTTTCCTTTTTCCTTTTTTTTTTTAACTCCTGTGTAATCAAATAATATATTCTGTAAAAATTCCAGTATTGTGAATATTTAATATTTAATTTATGGCTGGCATATTTTCTGACATGATGCATCTTCCATGTATACTTGAAAATAACTCACATTCTGCCATAGTTGGTTGTAACTTTCTGCAAAGTTTGAATTAGACCAAGGTTGTTTGCTAATATTCAGATGCATTTCCTTACAAACTCTTTTTTTGGTTGGATTGTTTTACATGTTGCAAAAAAGATACCCAACTTTTCTTGTGGATTCCTCTATTTTTCCTTTAGATGATCAGTTTCTACTTTGTATATTTTCAGAATCTGTTCCTAGGTGCCTACAAAATTAGTATTGCTATGTCTTCCTATTGACTCAATCTTCAGTCAGTATTAAAGGACACTCTTTATCTTTGGTGATATTCCCTGTCTGATTGTTATTATCAGTAGCATCAATACGGACATTAATATTGGTATCGTGTGATACTAATATAGCCATACTAGGTTCCTATCACTTACCATATGAATGATTTGCTTTTTCCCAGTCTTTTACTGTCAACCTATCTGTGCCTTCATATTTATTGTACATCTCTTATAGATAGCCTTTAGTTAGGTAATTTTGATAGTAGCTACTTTTTAAATGGAATGTCTGGCCCATTTACATTTCATGTAATGGTTGATTTGGTTTAAGTTTATCATCTTGCTATTTGTTTTCTATTTGTCTGAACTGTTGTTGCTATCATTGTTTTTATTTGGTCTTTGTTATTTTTTCCAGATTTATTTATGGTTCATCAAACGTGTTTTGTCTTCCACTTTTTTTTCTCTTGGCTTTTTAGCTATAGTCCCTTTTTCATTATTATTTTTTAGTTTAATGGACTCAAATATGCATTCTTAAATTATCATTATCTATTTAAAATTAATATTGTACATATAAAACATCACAAGGTATAATTACATTTACCTCTCTTTATTATAATGTTGTATATTATACTTCTATATAAATCACAAATTCTATCTTTCTATAATAATATTTGTATTTTTAGTTTCCCTTTGTCTTTTTAAGGAAATGAACTTAATTTGCACCTAAGGATTGATGATACCTAAGGAAACTTGGTCTGTTTTCTAATATTCTTGGTAAAAGTGGCACTCAGAATTATATTCAAAATGTTCCACAGAAAAGGCCAGGTTATGCACTGAAAGTAATCCTTATAAAGAAGGTCCTAGCAGGAGGTGGGAGGAGTGGAAATTTGTGGAGAGGAAAAGGATGAAGGCTTTTCTTTTCTTTCTTTTTTTTTTTTTTTGGTGACTAGTGTTACAAAATTTACCAGGACAGAATCTACATTTGCCTTTTCACCCTTTGTTTCATGTGTACATCTTTCATCTTTCATCTTTTAATATGAGTTTGAGAACTATGTAAGTAATATAATCAGATACTTTTTGTGAGATAATGTATATTATAAGGAGGTTAGTTGCTCTGTAAATGGAGTAAATGCTGAAGAAGAATATTCTATTTTCTGAAATGGAAATAAACATCTTGAAAAGCAAACACTTCATTTTATTTCCCCTGCCCTACCTGTGGTTCATCCAACAGTGGTGTAACCCATCTTCATTTCTTGAGAAACTTACAGGAAGAGAAGCTTTAAAATGTAGCACTAATTGTTACATATTGTTGCCATATGCAAACCCAGGTATTAAATTATAATTATTATAATTATTTAGCATTAACAGGACCTCTGGGTGTCAGACATTAGCACTTTGTACATATTTCCCTTTTGCCTAAAGTGCTGTCTAGAATAACATGAGATTTTTTTTCTTTTCTTTTTTTTTTTTTTTACTAAACTATGTTGAGCAGATATGTATGGAATTATGGGCAACCATAAGTATCAGGAAGGAATCTTTTATTCCTTGCTACAAATACCTTATTTAGATAATGTTCAGATGCTTTTAAAAACTAATGGAAAAGAAATATTGCCCTGAGAATCTTTAATGGGCTAGAAACAGAAAAAGTGGAAGCTTTTGTAGTTAGGGATTTTCAATTAGTAGTGTGATCAGTCCTAGCCTTCATTCTCAGAAATTCTGTTTCTGTCTCAACTGAGAGCCAGGAATTCCTGTGATAAAGAAGCAGGCAGGGCGCTCTGTTGTGTGGTGTTCTACTATCACATCTTCAGGCACATATCCTTGAAGATTTCTGAATAAAGTTGGTTGGATGAAGTCAGATCACAGAAGTCCCCTGCCCAGGACTTAATGAAAACAACATTTTAAAGCATGTACCAGCAGCACACAAACAAGGAGCATATAAGCTCATGTTGCAAACTTCTAGAAGTGGCAGCCAAGAACAGAAGCAATTTCTTACCTCTAAGCCTAGTAAAGTGATCTAAAGTCAACTTGAGGAATGTAGGAAATACTCTTTTCTTTATAATTTTCTTAATGTGGGTAGTAAAAGTGCTGCCCATGAGGTAGACAAAACAAGGAAGCAACCAATAGGCCAACTCAGTCTTATAGAAGCAAACCCTTAGGATTTGGAAAATGATTCAAAGCCAAAAGGTGTTTCTATCTGAAAATAAAATACACATGAGAATGTGAGCCCTGAGGTCCTTAACACCATGTCAGAAGAGAGAATAGAGCCTAGTCTCCTAACTATGTCTACACATAATCTGATCTGAACTTCCCCACTGCTCTACTCCCCCCATCCCAGATTAGGCTTCAAAAAATGGTTGAAATAGAAAATAGCCAGCCTGCAATCAGCCATGAGGAGAATGATGAATTTACATGCATTAAGTTAGAGAAAATAGAAACTTTCAACTGGGCAGCCTGCTTTAGTGCCTGACTGCTTGATCAAGATGACATGAAATGTTGTGGCAAATGTCTCACATTCTATAAGGAAAGGGAAGTGAAGGGGAGAAGAAGAGCATCTGGAATGAGGATCAAGAATTTGGTCTGGAAAAAAAAAAAAGGGAAAAAGAAAATACCTCATTGAATTTTTCAAGTTCAAGAAAATTTAATACAACCATAATATGAAAATTGGAGCTGAAAGGAGTTGTGGTTAAACCACAGGATTATGCTGATGTGAGATTACAGAGTGTTTTGAGGCCTTACATCAATACTTTTATATCACTAGTTGCATAACTTAGAAGCTGCTAGATAAAGATATTAATATTTTAACCTATTAAGACAGAAGAAAAATAGAATTGTTATGATTTCAAAAGAAAAAAGAACAGATGGAAGGAAATGAGAAATGTAAAAGAAAACATGACATTATGTAAGAGGGTCATTTGTGTTGAGAAAACTCAATACGTGAAAGGGAGAAAATGTTCAAATGTGTAACTGAATAAAAATCTCAAGGAAAAGTAAAAATAAAGAATAAAACCTAAGGCTGACTTTTAAAGCTCTATTCTAGGGGAAAAAATTGAAGACCTACCTAGCATAATACTCTAGTTAAAATCTGAATTTCAAAAATAAAGGCAAACTTCTCAGGCATTCAGGAAATACAAATAAGTCAACTACATGGGGGAACAGACTTGTCAAATTTCTTCATATCATCACATGAGTAAAGAGTAACATTTACATTGGCCCATAGGTATAGTTAGTTATAACATCCAAATGTGCTATGTGTTTCTCAGCCTCCTTTTAGGTAGGTTGAGGCCCCTTGACAAATTCTGGCTGAGTGACAAGAGACAAAGTAACGTGCGTCACTTGAGAGCCAAGGCAGTTGAATTCAGCTTCTCTGTTTCCCTGCTCTGGGCAACTTGATGGCCATGTATTATAGATGAAACAAGGACAACATATGGACCTCTGTGGTCCCGGGCAGCTGAGCAGAGAGAATTTCACTGCGTGAAGCCACTAATACTTTGAGTTAGCTTGTTTCTGCAATATAGCCTCCCTTTCATGGACACGATCTAGTGTCACCATAAGTAATCAAGGTGTCCAACAACAAAGGCAACCCCTACAGTCTCCACTATGAAAAACCACAGCCAAGAGAATTCCAATGAGTACTTGTTAGCAAAACTACTACATGTGAGGTCCATTTAGCGCATGCGGGAAGAATTCTAGCTTAATACAATTATTTTAACTGGGATTTCAGTATTTCTTTTTCTCCTTCACATTTTCTGCATCAAATGAATTCTTTTATATTGATTGTGAGCTATTTTTATTGCAAATATTATAAAGTCAATAATGAAGGAGAGGGAGGAGATGTAGATAGAGGAAAAGACAGTGAGTTAAATCGTAATACACAAGGCAAGAAAATATACTGTCATATTTTTAAATTATTTTGAAGCAATACAAATTGATCATAAAGTTCATTTGGAAGGGCAAGCAAGCCAGCATGGCCATAAATGAGAAGGCTATTATGACCAGGCATAAAATAATATAAAAATACACTCATTAATAATGCTAATAACAGATGAATAAACAGAAATCTCAATGGAACAAGATCCAAAATCCAAGAGAAGACTCTACTGTAGATGGAAATTTCTGCAATATGATGATATAAAGAGACTGCATCCCAAATCAGTGAAGAGAGGAAGGACTTCAGAACAAGAAATGTTTGGATAACTGTAAAAGTGATATGGAAAAAGATAAAATTGAATCCATTTCTCATACACACACAAAAACCGTAATTAACCAGATGGCTCAAAGAATTAATACCAAAAAAATGAACTAATGAAAAAAACAAATAAATAACTTCATACAATATTAGAAGACACACGGGTGAGTCTCTTAAAAACCTGAAAATAGAATTTTTTTCTAACTGTAACTAACAAATCAGAAGTAAGTAGAGGAGAAAGAATAAATTTTACTACTCAAAATCCCCAAACATTTCTATCTGGAAAAGAGAGCAAAATAAACAATGGAATAAAGTAAGATGTGGAAAATCTATTTGTAATCCATTTCACAAAATTTTGCTTGTCTTAAAATATTTTCCAAAAGTAGATCAGAAAACTGTAAAAGTAGAAGAAAAATGGGTATAGAAAAAAGGGTAAGAGATAAGAACAGACATCTCATAAAAAAGGAAATACAAATGGCCTTTAAAAAATATAAGATGTTCAAAAAAAAATAAGATGTTCATTCTAGCTCCTTAAAAGAGAAAGTAAAGTAGGTATTAAGACAATTTAAAACACCATGAAGAAACTTTGCTCACAATTATTTCTGTGCAGAATCCTGTTGTTAAAAAAGACCAGAGTGTTAACAAGGCCTCTCTAGATCAGGACTCCTTTTTGGAATGATGTTTCAAATGGATACAATAAAATGCATAAGCTTAGAAAGGAAAACATTTTTTTTGAAACCACAGTGATATACTTTTTTCAGCACCCAAACCGAACAAAATCTACAAGTATATCATACACTGAGGCAAAGCTTTGGGACACAGCACTCTCATATTTTAGGATGGGGTTGCAAATTGACTTAACCACCATGGACAAGAGTGACAGTATCCAGTAAAAAGCAAAAGACAGAAGGAACTGATAATGACATCTTAAACGGCAACCAGTAATGAAATCTTCATAATAAAATTATACTGATTTTTTGGAAACTATTATATATGTAATAGGATAAAGTGACTAAATAGTTATGCAAATGATATTAGGAACCAAAACATTCTCAGCATAAAGTCAAAGAAGTTATGTTCTTAAATTTGAATTGGAAATATCAATATGAACTCATAATATAATTTCCTTTTAAAAATATGCATTTTCTACCTCTCTTTACTGGAAAGGCCCAGAAGCAATGATTAATTCAGTTACAATGAGCATAACTAGCTTTCAGACTCTGGTCTCTAAATAGTATTTCCCACTAAAAAGAACCAAGGCTCCTTGACTGATTTTAGGTCTGGGGAAGAAAATGTACAATATGGGAATGGAATATCTTATAACTGAAAGCAAAGACACTAAAAAAGAATTCTGAGGTCACAAGTACACAGGAGCCAACTTGAAAGAGCTCCAACAGGCCAGACTCAGGACCATTGGAGCATGAATTGAAACTCATCAAGTATGTTAAAATCCATGAGATTCTAATGAAAGTAACTAAGCCCAAGCTAGTTAACTCTGGAGGTTTTTAGGCCATCATTGTACTCTGAAAATTTACAAATAAACAGAGAGACTCAGAAATTTTTCCTGCTCCTCCTATAAAAATGTGCAGCAGAGTAACAAAATATATGATAAGGAAAGTTCTTCTTTATAGAAGAATTGCAATTGACAAAAGCAGAAGAAAGGACAGAACATCATCATTTTGCAAATCCAAGTAAAAATAATTGACCCATTCAACAGATCCGTTCAGCAGCTGACACTACCTTTAGATGAAAGGTTGAGGGAAAGTCTATAGGTGTTGGATCAGACATTGATGTATGAATCCTTTGTTTGACCTTAATTTCACAAGAGAAAAGACAACAGGATAGTGGATGTTTCCTGACGGCATGCCATGGGAGGTACACAGCACCACCAATGAGGTCTTCTTGACAAAAAAATAATAATAATAATAATAATAATAATAATAATAATAATAATTGAACTTGAATCTGATAAAGCCTCTAGAACCTAGCTAGCAGTTTAAAGGAAATGAAAGGTTAATATACTTATTTTATTATACATAATATATAATTTATATATAAAATAACTCCACAAGGATGCAATTAGAAAAATCTAGTTGTGAAAATCCATAAGGCAACTGGCCTGGTTTCTTCAATAAATAAAAGAAAGGAGTATAAATACAAAGGGCACCGAGTCTTTTGTTTTATTGTTATGATCCCCTTATATAGAATGACCAATCCTGTTTGTCAAAGCGAGTCTCTAATTATCTCTGTTTTTTTTTCAGGGTGACTATGTTATCACCATTGATCACCCTCAAAGTATTTGTGTGATGATAATATGGTCACCTTACCCATCTGCTTGTTAACCCATCAGTTAACAAGTACATAGCCAAACTATCCCACATCCAACCATTCTTGGTTTTTATAAAGATTGTGCAGGAATAAAAATTATCCTGGGTGACCACTGTATTGGTCAGTGTGGGCAGCCATTACAAAGTAACACAGACTGGGTGGCTATGGACATCTGTTGTGTCACAATTCTGGAGATTGGAAGTCTGGGATGAAGGTGTCAGCAGGTTTGGTTCCTTCTGAAAGCTGAGAAAGAATGTGCACCAGGCTTCCCTCTCTGGCTTGTAACTAGCCTTCTTCCTGTGTCTTTCACATTATCTTCCATTGTACAAATCCATCTCTAAATTTTCTCTCCTTGCAAAGACACCAGTCATGTTGGATTAGAGTGCATTCTAATGACCTCATTGTAACTTGATTTCTTCTGTAAAGACCCTTTCCCCAAATAAGATCATATTCTGGGGGCCTGGGGGTTAGTCTTCCAACATAAATTTTTTGGGGAGAGGAGAGGGAAGGCACAATTCAATCCACAATAATGACCAGGACTCTTAAGTGAAGCAATTAGTTTTTTTGTCAAATAATGGAGGAGATTTGAGATCTTGGAGATTGTAATGGATTTACAATGTTCATATGAAAATTCTCAAACCTCACACTCTGAGGAAAGAGCCCAGCAGTGTCCAGGTCCTTATCCTAAGCTGATGCATGTTGCAGCTTCATTTGAGACATTGATCACTGGGGAAGGAAATTCCAACATTTAAATCTTGTGGTTCTTCTCTATATCTTCTTCAGCCCTAGAGAGTTTTTGTTCCCCATTTTTTGTAAGCTAGTCCAATAAGATGCCAAGAGCAAGATTACCATTTGGAAAGAAAGTTCTCTCCTGTCCGACTGAGAACAGCCTCAGCAGCTCTAGGATGAGATGCCCAGACACAGGTAGCATTCACAGTGGGCCAGCAGAGGGCAAAGGCACCGGTTACAGCTGAGCACCAAAGGATAGGGCAAGGAAGAGAGTCAGCCAAAAATCAGGGTGTAGCTCCAGGAACTAGCCCTGCTGAGGGAAGCGGGAGAGCTTGAAATATCCCAAGTCTCAGTAACTCTGTTGGGTGTGGAGTTGGCATTCAATATGGATTCTTGTTTTTTTATTGTAATTGCTATTTATGTTTGCTGGCTTTCCATGGTGTGGTTTCACTGAGAGAATTGGGATTTTACCAAAAAAACATAAAAACTCTAATACAGAAGGAAATTAATCTTTTTCCTTCTCTCAGTGCTAAAGGTACCTTTATGGACACTTTTTTTTAAAGTGGAAGGTATGATCATAATCTTCTAATGTGATTGAAGTTCTTTCTACAGCTCTTGAGTGGGGGGCATTTTTCAACTCACTGGCAGGCATTTTAATGGCTTACTCTAGTCTATTATTATTTCCACCATCTATTAATGCTGGCAACATAGAATAGTAGGCTTGGTGAAAGGATGAAATGTAATGTTCCCATCATAGTTTTTATACATTGTAGGAAAATCTCATATGCTCTGTATCTGATCACATCTTATCATATTCAAAAAGAATACAGCTTGCTTAAAGTGCATAGATAAGCTCCTAGAATATTGGTTTTATAAGATGTCTCTGCATTCATGAACAGATATTCTTTGGGCAACTTAAAGCTTCCTACATTGGAAACAATATTGACATTACCACAGTATTTCAGTAGATAAATAACTCAACTGGAGTGAGCATTAGAACAAATGTGTAGATCTAGCAAGTTGGTAATTGCCTCTTAAGTCACTTCTTCTTTCAAAATTACCTCTTACCTAAAATTATTTTGTGCTCTTGGGTGGCCCCCAATGTCCTGTCCATGTCAAAGGGGATCTCACCCCTTGCCCTCAGGATAACAACCTAGCACCCAGCCTTTGCACATCAACCAGACTGCACACTTCCAGACAGGGGAATGTAGAAGCCTTTTCCAATGACATCAGTATCCACTGACTGAATACTAAGCCTTGCAATCCGTGCATTATGAAAGAAGTACATAGAATAAAGTTATGGAAGGAAAAGGTGAATGCTGGCAGACATACTGCCTCTGTAAAGAGCCTAATCCAGATCAGAGAGTGATCCTGAACTCAGCAGTGGGTTCTTTTATCCAAAGCAGGCAAGGAAAAGGCGGTGGAGCGCTGGGAGACACCTCCATTGATTTATTTCTAAATATGGAAAATAGGAAGCAGTGCCCTCTATTTCTCTATAAATAGAAGAGATCGAGACTTCTGAATTCAGGCTGTGAGGTGAGGATGAAGCCCCAAAGAAGACAGAGAATCACAGAAAAGTAAAAGCAGGAAGTCTTCTCCAAGGCTTCTAATGTGTGGCTGTGTCTGCTTATATAGATTTATACATTTCTTCTTTCCAGCAGTATTGACAAATGATGGTAAAGTTTCTCTCACTTCCAGATGAAGATTATATTAGCTGTCAGCTGCCTACCAAATAGGGACATTGAGAGGATTAATGAGGATCCCAGTGCTACCCTGATCGTTGCCATAGAAATGCATAGTTAAGTAGGGCGGTATAAAAGATGTGTCAAATGCAATACTTTTCAGCCCATGGCAGACAATAATGGGAAGACAGAGTGTCTCTTTGCATTGAGGAGCCCGAAGGATTAGAATGTCCACAGTGTCCATGCTGCTCTTCCACCTTGTTGTGTGTGCACTCACAAATGTGTTTGCGTGTGCCTGTGTAACTTTTGGTGCAATCATCAGACTGAATCTAAAAGGGCAGGACCCCGGCAGAATTGATACAGCCCAACAATTCAGTGGACTTTAGTGACCTCAAGCAACTTCATGGCTCAGCAAACGACTGGAGCATAAAATCTTCATCTCTGTTAACACAGCGTCTTTATAAGCAACATGCCATTTATTCTGCCTCTATCTTTCCTGATTGATAGCAGTGTGGGGGCATTTCTCTTGCTTATTCTGCTGTTTTCTTTTCTGGAAAATAAATCTAACCATCCTACTTTTTCATCAAATATCCATATAAGTCCATTCCACATGCCTATCCCAAATTTTACACTTACGCCTATATGTTGGATAATTGAATTAAAAAAAAAAAAAAGAGTAGGAGTCAAGCCAGCCCAGGAAGAGAGAAGAATGTGCAAGAATGGGGAAATGTCCCTATCCTGTCTTAGGAATTTGTGGACTTAGACTGTTCTCCACAACCCAGCTGCACTGTGTTTTGGGAGGAGATATGGTTGCAGTGGTCCAAGAGCGCCAAGAAGAGACAAGAGAGGACCCAGTAAGCAAGGACGAGGTGCCCTGAGCGTTTTCAAAGAGAGAGCTAAGGCAAGCACGACTCTGACAGAATCTCCTGCTGGAACCATAGTGCAAATCCGGGATGAGCTTGTGTTACCTACACGCGGTACAGAACAACAAGAGCAGTGTTTTCATGTGTGTGTGTCTGGCAAGAGGATGCAGGGCTTGGGACCATCACTGTCTATAGTAGAGACAGAGTCCTAGCCAGAGCAGAGAGACTTCTCATCTGGGGTCATGGGTGAGTTAAGGCTGCTGGCTGAAGACCACTATGGAGCCAGAGGGTAAGGAGGGGCTTTCAGAGTTTCTCTTCCTCAAGGAAAGCAGCCTGCCTGATAACTGGTGATGTTGCACAAATTTGTAAGAAGCACCACTTTCTCTGAACACTTTATTTCCTATCTGCCGAAAATTTCCTGGAGTAAATACACAAATCTCTGAAAACTATGAGGTGCCTGTTACTCCCTGGAGTTGTGCAATCCACAACCTCTAAGGCCTGACAGGACAACCCAGAGTCGTAGTTGCTACTGTTTCTGTTCTAGGGATTTGGTTTCTGAAGTGGGCACTTAAGGGATTGGACACCAGCTGCATTGTTCGGGAGCACTGAGGCCAGAGATGGGATTACCAAGGTGACACTGAAGAAATCTGGCTGGCCAGGGTCATGCTGGCCAGATCAGCCCTGAATGGGACTGTCCAGGTCATGCAAGGATCCAGGCCCACCTCTGTGAACATTTGGTGGCGACTGGCCAGCCTCAAGGACGTAGAACATGGCTGTAGAGAATGAGTGGATGCCTCTGAAGACCTATCTTAGAAGAAAAAAAGAAAGGAGAGTTTGGAAAGCAATGAGCCAAGTATTTGTTTCAAAGATATAGTAAAAGCATGGCTGAATAACCCCAGGTGAGATGAATAATCAGGAAGGTGAGAAGAAATAATAAAGAAGAAACTGACCCAGTCACAAAAAGTGAGTTTGTTGGGCCAACCAAAGGTCCAACAGATTTATGTCTCTCTCTTTGTCTGTCTTTCTACCTCAAGCACTCATTCTCTCTCAGAAACACCCCCCCACACACACACACTCACATTCCCCTGAACCTTCCGTCCATTGCTTAAGGGAGGAGATTTGCAATCTCTGACCTACTTCCCAGCATTGAGATAGTATAAAAATAGAAATACTTGTATATACTCTATCAAAGAAATTTTGGAGATGATCTGTTTAAACCCATCATTGCTTGTTCTAGCAGACCAAGCATCATTGTGGCTTTGGGAGCGGCTGCACACATCTGGGGGAACACTGTGCACCGAGCAGTCAGGCCAGCATGCACACACACCTCAATGCCCTTTATGCCCTGAGTGAAGCCTGCAGCATTTGCCACCTTGGCAGCATGGTGGATTTTCTGGAAGTTTGGTGCTTATGGCTCTGGAAACAAAAATATAGCCATCAGGGTGCTCAAGCTTTCCTCATGCTTTGTTTTAGAAAAGGAAAAAGTATGGGATCCCTGGGTGGCGCAGCGGTTTGGCGCCTGCCTTTGGCCCAGGGAGTGATCCTGGGGACCCGGGATCGAGTCCCACGTCGGGGTCCCGGTGCATGGAGCCTGCTTCTCCCTCTGCCTGTGTCTCTGCCTCTCTCTCTCTCTCTCTCTCTGTGACTATCATAAATAAATAAAAATGAAAAAAAAAAGGAAAAAGTAGATGATAGGAGACATCAACAATTATACAATTGCCCTGGGTTACTGTTACTCAGCATCCTATAACAACACATTGATTTTAATGTCTTGGCCCTCCAAAAACGGCTTTTCATCTGTTGCTGAAGGTAAATGCAAAACATCCAGCCAATCTAGGCAAAAATAAGTCCATTAAGGGGAAGCAAATCACTCAAGCTGCATTGGCCTCATGTAGCAATATCCCAAGAGTCAAGAGAAGAAGCACATACTAGAATAAGGATTATAAGGAAATTGCTTTCATGTAATCAGGGTCCAGATGGGCTGAAGTCAGAACATAGTTCCCTGATTTGCATAACTTTTTTGTTCTCTGAGCCACAAGAAAGGGCTGTTCCAACATCCAAGGAAGGCCTCTGAATTCAAACAAATCATTCTTGTGACCTATGGCCAATCCTCTAGCCTCTCACAGATGTTTCCCTTCATATACATAGAAGGAATAATA
This sequence comes from Canis lupus baileyi, assembly GCF_048164855.1. Classification (NCBI taxonomy): domain Eukaryota; kingdom Metazoa; phylum Chordata; class Mammalia; order Carnivora; family Canidae; genus Canis; species Canis lupus. The sequence goes on from NC_132848.1 coordinate 39,124,153, forward strand.
TCACTCAAGCTCAGGTGTTCACTTGGGGAATTAACTAACATTTAAAAAGCTCATCTTCCAAGAGCCATGCCATGCGGAAGGAACATAGCTTAGGCACACAATACAGCAGTTCATGAAATGTCTGCTGTGTGGCAGAAAGAATGTCCCTCTAGAAGGCAGACAATCTGGATTCCAGACCTGCTCTGCCACTGTTGCACAACATGACCTTGAATATATCACAAACACACTCAAGACTCAATTTGCTCATCTATAAACCAAAACATCTGTATCCAAGGAGCTTGCCTTTGCTGACATCTTATCCTGCCAGGACCACTACACACATACATGTACATGTGATAGATGACAAGAGAGAGAGAATAGAGTTGGTTGTTGGTTTCCCCAAATTTGTTGAAATAAAGAGTGTTTGACATGTAGATTCTCTATGTTAGTAATATATATAGTAAATATGCTGAGAAACACAATTAAAACCCTCCTGAGTAGAAGGTGTCACAGCTAAGGGACAATTGCCTAAGCTGAGGTCATTTGCAAACACATCAGTTAACGAGATCTTACCACACATAAAAAAAAAAAATAGAATCTTTCGAGTATTGAACAGATAATGCAGTAAAAGATATTCCACACTTTATTTTTAAATAAAAATTCAACAAAACAGGGCAGCCAATTAATCCCTAACACATATTTATTCACTGATTCATGTAATGAGTATCTATGCAACAATGCCTACTATGTGCCAGATGCTGTGCTGGGAATTAAACAAAGTAATGTTTGATGGAGTATGAAATCTAGGAGGAGAAAGACAACAGAAAATAAAGCTGTACCCATATCCCTGTCCTCGGAATGTGGACTCTGCCTGCCTTCCCCACTCCCAGAAGCTGCTCCAAGGACACAGCCTCGGGATAATGATGTTGTGTTGAGAACACCTGCACAGTACATGTGACTGAACCCAGTGAAGGCCTCTTTATAAACTTCCAGGCTTTGGTAGGTGGGTGCGGAAATCGACTTATCTCGCTTGCAGCCCCAAGACAAGCCTCGAATGTAAGTTTTCTTGCTGAATAAACCTGCCAACCCGGAGTAGCTGCCTTTCCTCAGTGTCTCTCTGCCCTCTGTGCCTGGGGATCAGTTTTGGGTTTCAGATTACACCCAGGAAGCTCCAGGAGAGTTTGCAAACCATCACTAGGGCAGGTAGACACCTGCTAGGAAGCTAAACTCAGTGAGTTGGGGGCATAAAAAGAGGCAGCTGGGGTGGCACCTGGGTGGCTCAGCCTGGTTAAGCATCCAACTTCCTCTCCGGTTATGATCTCAGGGTTGTGGCTGCATCAGGCTCCCTGCTCAGCAGGGAGTCTGCTTCTCCCTCTCCATCTGCCCCTCCTCCCCCACACCCTGCTTGTGCACTCCCTGTCTCTCCCTCAAATAAATAAATAAAATCTTTAAAACAAACAAACAAACCAAAGAGAAGCAGATGGGGGACTATTGTAGGTAGCGTGGGGGCATCAATATGGGTTGCTGCCCATACCCTCTTATACTTTCTTCTATGCTCTCAGGGCTGAAACTGAGAACTTGGGACATTTCCTTGGGATGTTTCCTCCCTACACGAGCACCCAACGTCTCTCTGAGGAGTTGGGTGATTCAGTGAGAAAGTGAGCCATGCAGGGATGTGGGGTGTTTCCAGGCAAAGCCTAGAGTGCGTCTAAAGACATGGAGGTGGACAAGTATGCAAGGCAGGATGTCAGGAGTGTGATAGGCCCCAGGGGAAAGAATAAATGGACACTGTCTTTAAAGAGGAGGAGGCAAAAACAAAAGGAAGCCAGAAGTAAGCATTATTTATAAGTTGGAAGGATAACAGAGGAAGACATCAATTCACCAGCCCGGACAGTGCAAATTTCAGGAGAGATGTTGAAGAACGTTGACAGGACGGACAGAATTCATGGCAAGGGAGCACCATGAGTGAAGGCACAGAGAGAGGAGCCTTCAGAGCTTGTCCTAGTAATCCTAAAGCAGAACAAAGAAATGACATATCATTTCACTTGCCCCAACCTGAGTATAACTACCGTCACTTTACCTCACTGTGCCTTCTCCAAGAGTTGGATGAGGACTGCACAAAGAAGGGGTGCACAGCACAAAATAGAAGGGGAAGAACACAGACCATCTCTTTTTATAGAAGCACTTGCTGTAGCTGAAAAGACAAGCGATGCATGCACGTGCAGGGGCAGACCAGACAAGGACCTGCCTACAAGGCACAGTCCTGCAAGACACAAAGGAGGGAATCATCATGGTGCATGAATGCAAAGGAAGGCTTTGCGGAGAGTTAAGCATCTAGCTGGTCCTTGCTTGTTCACATGCACCCATTCACTACCACCTCCATGTGTTCCGAAGGGTTCTATCCAATGGTCAAGATGCCTGGGTGGGAATCCCTGCTTGTCCACTCCTGGTCATAACCTTGGAGGTGTTCATCTGTCTTTACCTCTGTTTCTTTATCTGTAAATGGAGAAAATGTATTGCAAGCATGACATCTGCCCCCAGCAGTCACTCAGTGAAAGTTAGCTATTACCTATCTTTCCTTTCCCTTTTCTCCTTTTCTTTCCCCTTATTACTCTTACCAGAATGCTTTTCCTTTCCAGAAGACATCACTTGCAATTTTTGAACAAAGCTAAAGCCCATTCCTAACCTGTTGTTCATCGTAATCCGTCGGCCTCATCTACCACAAGGATCCTCAAGTATGCAACTATATGGTTCTCAAGTATCCAATCATATGCAAACCTATGGGACATTTCTCCAACTTCATCTGACCCTTGAACAACATGGGTTTGAACTGTGTGGGTCTACTTATATGCAAATAAAAAAATAAGTATGTTAGAAAAATTTGGGAGATTTGTGACAGTTTGAAAAAAATTTGCATGGAACCACCTAGGCTTATCAATATTGAAAAAATTAAGAAAAACTTGGGTATGTCATAAGTGCATAAAACTATGCAAATACAATTCTATTTTATCAGTGACTACCATAAAATATCTACAATCTATTATAAAAAGTTAAAATTTATCAAAACTTATGCACTATTCATTATCTTTTCATTTTTGATGTCTAGTGCTAATATACATCCACGATGTTTTATATAAGACAACACTGATGTAGGTGCTAACAGATGGACGATTTGGCTTATAGACAATTGATGTAAACTTACTGTATAGCTAAATACCGGACAGTGTAGTAAATGACATTTTATTTTCTCTGGCTTATTTTTTTTTTTTTAAATTCCCCAGTAAGGGTTCAACATTCTTAAAAGTACTTCAATACCAGGTCGATGCATGGAGTGGATGGAGCAAGCTCCCAGTCTATCTCCTTGTTCCAAAAATCCATGTAATATATTGTCCTTGAATTGAGGACATACCAAATATTAAACTGATAAGAACAGATACTACACTGGATTTTAGCCAAAAGGCTGAGAAACAATCAAGCTTACTTTATTATAAGAATACAGCATATAATATAAGATATACAAAAATATATGTTAATCTACTGTTTATTTTATTGGTAAGGCTTCTGGTCAATAGTATTCTATTAGCAGTTAAGCTTTTTGGGAGTCAAAAATTATATTCAGATATTTGATTGGGTTTGGTGCCCTTAATCTCCCCGTTGTTCAAGGATCAATTGTATTTGCTTCTTTCTGCAATCTACTTTCTGCTAATCTTCTGTAGCAGGAGCATGTGCGCATGCGCGCACACACACACTCATGTACTTTTAAAACACACACAAACCTAGAAAGATTATTAAAGCAATTTAACAGTGATTTTTTTTCATCTGTAAGATGTGGATAATAATAGTACCTATCTCAGAGGACTGTTGTGAGGATTTAATGGACATAGGTAATGCATTTCAAATATCCCTGGCCCATAGCGTTAGCCATTATTATTAGCTTTATTATTTATTCATTTTAAGCTTGAAGCAATGCTATGTCCATAAATGGCTGCCATTAGTGACCTCTAATATCAAATTATTAAGTGGTTCTATTTACTTAAAAGTCGTTGCCATAATCATGGTGGGGAGTGGGGAGGATATCACAGCAACAAGAATACCCAAGTAGTCTATTAAATCCACAGGATCTAAATTGACAGAACAATTATCTTTTCCCTAAATGGGCATTTTCTACCACTTATAAAACCATCCCATCCATGTCCAATGTTTTTCCACTCAACAGATTTCATATTTCATCAGTCTTCTTGTGTTTCATGTGCCATTGCATCATATGTGTTTGTCAGTTAAAATAGTCAACTAAATAACACCCACGTTGTCATTGTCATTAGCTGAGAAATTCAGTTGAAAACTTTTTTTTTTGCAGGCATATTGCTCACTTTTAATATTTTCAACACTTTGACATTTTTTGCCTCTGGTAATTAGCAATATTTTAAAACCCACCGATGATTTAAAATTTTAGAAATGAACATAAGGTTTGATCTGAAAGCCAAAGCCTATAATTGGAGAAATAAATAGACCTGAAGTTTTCATATTCTTTGGAGAATCTCTTGATATTTCTTTCTAATCTGCAGAGGGGGAAGTGTTGCAATCCATCCAACTAGAAAGCATCAAGAAACAAAGATAAAATAATGAAATGGAGCAAATTCTGGATTGTCTGTGTGCATTTCTGACTCAGGACAACTTCTCACAGCCACCTAGAGCATTCCAGCTAATTCCTCCTGGAGATAAACAGGGTTTCACTGAGTGAAAATTCTTTACTTACTACTCAAACTAGAAACTGCAGTAGGGAAGGCTGATCTGCTATAAAAATACAATACATAAAATCAAGACAACAATATGCTCTATTAGAAAGCTCCAAAGAAACGACTTTGAGATTATGGGTTCTGTTAGATAATTCATTTCATCATTTTCTCCTTGGTATTCAAATCTGACAAGAGCAATGCATCTGTAGAGCACACGTCTACCTATAATAGATATCTTTATTTGAGGAGGCATTATAGAATGAAGTCATTGAGAGTTTCTTTTCTTCCTTGTTTTTTTTTTGTGTGTGTGTCTGTAAAAATCATAAATGCAATATGTGTCTATTTTTTAATTAAAAATTATAGAAAAATATTAAGAAATAAAGTCTTCTGGTTAATGGCTAAATGACCCTGGCTGCATCCTTACCTTTTCTACTTCAAGATATAGAACCCCTGCAGCATTTGAGGAAGTTACACCAAAGCCCAGTTGCTGACTACCTTTGCTAGGATCTGTTTAAGTTCCATGAGGGTAGATCACATTTGTATAAGGAATCTGCTTAGCCTATCCTCCCTCCACCTTTCCCATAGGCTAGAACATAGATTGGTGCAAGTGGACCAGCTTGGAGCTAGTGGGCAGGGGTTAAGGATGCGGTTCAGAAACAAAGGCTCCTTCTGAAGGAGCTCTAACTGCACAGCCTCCTACGAGCACTGAACCACCTGCCAGTCTCCAAACTATTATTTAGGTAATAAATACTCTTCTCTTCTGTTGAACAACTGTGTTTTTGGCTTCTTTGTTACAGCAATTTAGCTTCTTCCTTAATTTATACATCACCTTATATTCCACCATCCTAAAATGATCACCTCTATAATTTTAACGTATTAGTATCAGGCTGATTTAGAAAGCACCTAAAAATAAATAAAGCTGAGTTCTGACTCTTTCTACATAATCTTGCATTCCTCTAATTAATTTGACATTTTACTTAATCTACTTTCCACTTCATTAACAAGCCATCCTCTGCATCAATCTTATAGCTCATCATTACAATGGCATCATTCAATGTCATTATCAGGGCATTACTCATGGTAATTTTAAGGATATTCCTTAATGCTGTACAATAATACCAATGAAACATAAATTTGAGGGTATTTTCTAAAAATATCTTCCAAGGAGCAGAGAAAAAAAAGATTATAGACCCGCAGCTAAAGTGGGCTGTGGCAAAGTTCCCAAGTGTATGGAGTTCCCTTTTCTGTAACCAGACGGCATGCTGTTGTTGAATCCGTGGTGTGGCTGTGAGCCTGCCTTCCCAAAATGGTCCTCTTCAGTCTTGGACTGCACCAGGGTTTCAAAATCTCCACCTGGCCCCCAGATCCCATTGAGGCACCTTTGTCTGTGGACAGATGCCAAATTGTGGTTTAAGCGAATATATTTGGCCATTTTGCTGATGTCACTCCTACTATTTTTTCCCCCTTTTCTCCTATAATTTAGTACAGCAGAGTGTCTAAGGTCATGCAGATATCTTAAAAATAAACTGTTTCCTTTTGTTTTTGTTTTATTGTGTTTTCTGGCTGCCAGCATACCTGTGTGACTCTCTCTCTCTCTCTCTTTTTACTTTCTCTTTTGAATTAAACTTGGAATCCGCACCCCCCCCCCTTTTTTTTTGGTTCAAGATATAACCAACTCTTTGAAACAACAGATTTGAATACTTTTAAAGTTCAAGAAAGTTTCTACTTTTATATATTAACTATTCTCTTTTCATTCTAGATTGGAGTTCCGCAGTCCTTCCTCTGTGTCTATCAACTTCTTCCTCAATATCTTCATCTCTGTCTCTCTCTCCATCCCCTGATCCCTCCCTTCTTCCTTTTCTCCCTCCCTCTTCCTCTGTCCTCTCCTTTCTGTGGCTTTTTTTTTTTTTTAGCAGCTTAACACATTTATTATCTTACAGTTTCTGTGAATCAGGAATTTGAAAGGAGCTTAACTCCTTTGTTGAAGATTAGTTGATCATAGAGCTGAGGGTCAATTTCTGAGTTCTCTATTCTATTCCATTGATCTATGTGTCTGTTTTTGTGTTAGTACCGTATAGTCTTGATGATCACAGCTTTGTAGTACAACTTGAAGTACAGAATTGTGATGCCTCCAGCTTTAGTTTTCTTTTTCAATATCCTATTGGCTATTCAGGGTCTTTTCTGGTTCCATACAAATTTTAGAATGGTTTGTTCTAGCTCTGTGAAGAAGGCTTCGTGGTATTTTGATAGGGATTACTCTGAATGTGTAGATTGCTTTCAGTAGCATAGACATTTTAACAATATTTGTTATTTTTCATTTGTTTTTATTTAAGTTCAATTTGCCAACATAGAGTATAACACCCAGTGCTCATTCCATCGAGTACCTTCCTCAGTGCCCATCATCCAGTTACCCAAAACCCCTGCCCACCTTCCCTTCCACAACCCTTTGTTTGTTTCCCAGAGTTAGGAGACTTTCATGGTTAGTCTCTCTCTCTCTAATTTTTCCTACTCATTTTCCCTCCTTTCCCTGATAATCCCTTTTACTATTTATTATATTCCATGTATGAGTGAAACCATATGATGATTGTCCTTCTTCGATTGACTTACTTCACTCAGCATAATACCCACCATTCCATCTGCATCGAACCAAATGGTGGGTATTTGTCATTTCTAATGGCTGAGTAACATTCCATTGTATATATAGACCACATCTTCTTTATCCATTCATCTGTTGAAGGACATCGTGGCTCCTTCCACAGTAGGGCTATTGTGGACATTGCTGCCATAAATATTGGGGTGCAGGAATCCCAGCATTTCACTGCATCTGTATCTTTGGGGTAAATCCCCAGCAGTGCAATTGCTGGGTCATATGGTAGCTCTATTTAGAACTCTTTGAGGAACCTCCACACAGTTTTCCAGAGTGGCTGTACCAGTTCACATTCCCACCAACAGTGCAAGAGGGTTCCAGTTTCTCCACATCCTCTCCAACTTGTTATTTCCTGTCTTGTTGATTTTCCCCATTCTCACTGGTGTGAGGTGGTGTCTCATTGTGGTTTTGATTTGTATTTCCCTCATGGCAAGTGATGTGGAGCATTTTCTCATGTGCTTGTTGGCCACGTGTATGTCTTCTTTGGAGAAATTTCTGTTCATGCCCTCTGCCCATTTCATGATTGGATTTTTTGTGTCTTGACCTTTGATAAGTTCTTTATAGATCTTGGATACTAGCCTTTTATCTGATAGGTCATTTGCAAATATCTTCTCCCATTTTGTAGGTGTCTTTTAGTTTTATTGACTGTTTCTTTTGTTGTGCAGAAGCTTTTTATCCTGATTAAGTCCCAATAGTTCATTTTTGCTTTGTTTCCTCTGCCTTCATAGATATATCTTGCAAGAAGTTACTGTGGCCAAGTTCACAAAGGGTGTTGCCTGTATTCTCCTCTAAGATTTTGATGGATTCTTGTCTCACACTTAGATCTTTAAACCATTTTGAGTTTATCTTTGTGTCTGGTGTAAGAGAATGGTCTAGTTTCATGTTCTGCACATGACTGTCCAATTTTCCCAACACCATTTCTTGAAGAGACTGTCCTTTGTCCAGTGAATATTCTTTCCTGCTTTGTCAAATATTAGTTGACCATATTGTTGAGAGCTCATTTCTAGGTTCTCTATTCTGTTCCATTGATCTATGTATCTGTTTTTGTGACAGTACCACACTGTCTTAATGATCACAGCTTTGTAATACAGCTTGAAATATGGCATTTGATCCTTCTGGCACTGGTTTCCTTTTTCAATATTCCTCTGGCTATTTGGAGTCTTTTCTGATTCCATACAAATCTTAAGATTATTTGTTCCAACTCTGTGAAGAAAATCCATGGTATTTTGATAGGGATTGCATTGAACATGTAAATTACCCTGTGTAGCATAGACTTGTTCACAATATTTATTCTTCTAATCCATGAGCATGGACTTTTCCATCTCTTTGTGTCTTCCTCAATTTCTTTCAGAAGTGTTCTGTAGTTTTTAGGGTATAGATCTTTTACCTCTTTGGTTAGGTTTATTCCTAGGTATCTTATGGGTTTGGGTGCAATTGTAAATGGGATTGATTCTTTAATTTTTCTTTCTTCAGTCTCATTGTTAGTGTATGGAAATGCCATTTACTTCTGTGCATTGATTTTGTATCCTGCCACATTGCTGAATTTCTGTATGAGTTCTAGCCATCTTGGGGTGGAGTCTTTTGGGTTTTCTTTTTCTTTTTCTTTTTTTCTTTTGGGTTTTCTTTTTTTTTTTTTTTTAAGATTTTATTTAGTTATTCATGAGAGACATAGAAACAGAGAGAGAGGCAGGGACACAGGCAGAGGGAGAAGCAGGCTCCATGCAGGGAGCCCGACGTGGGACTCGATCCTGGGTCTCCAGGATCAGGCCCTAGGCTGAAGGTGGCGCTAAACCACTGAGCCACCTGGGCTGCCCACTTTTGGGTTTGCTACGCATAGTATCATGTCATATCCAAAGAGGGAGAGTTTGACTTCCTCTTTGCCAATTTGAATGCCTTTTATTTCTTTTTGTTGCCTGATTGCTGAAGCTAGGACTTCTAGTACTATGTTGAATAGCAGTGGTGAGAGTGGACATCCCTGTCATGTTCCTGAACTTAGGGGAAAGGAAGTTTCTTCCCATTGAGAATGATATTTGCTGTGAGCTTTTCATAAATGGCTTCTAAGATATTCAGGAATGTTCCCTCTATCCCTACACTCTGAAGAATTCTAATCAGGAATGGATGCTTTATTTTGTCAAATGCTTTTTCTGCATCTATTGAGAGGATCATATGGTTCTTGTTCTTTCTCTTATTGATGTTATCTATCACATTGATTGTTTTATGAGTGTTGAACCAGTCTTGCATCCCGGGGATAAATCCCACTTGGTCATGGTTAATAATCTTCCTAATGTACTGTTGGATCCTATTGGCTAGTATCTTGGGGAGAATTTTTGCACCTGAGTTCATCAGGGATATTGGTCTATAATTTTCCTTTTTGGTAGGTTGTTTGTCTGGTTTTGGAATCAAGGTAATGTTGGCCTCATAAAATGAGTTTGAAAGTATTCCCTCCCATTCTATCCTTTGAAGCAGCTTTAGTAGAATAGGTATTACTTCTTCTTTAAAGGTTTGATAGAATTTCCCTGGGAAGCCATCTGGCCCTGGACTTTTGTGTCTTGGGAGGTTTTTGACGACTGCTTCAATTTCCTCATTGATTATTAGCCTGTTCAGATTTTCTATTTCTTCCTGTTTCGGTTTTGGTAATTTGTGGTTTTCCAGGAAGGCATCCATTTATTCTAGATTGCTTAATTTATTGGCGTATAGCTGCTCATAATATGTTTTTAAAAGTTATTTGTATTTCCTTGATATTGGTTGTGATCTCTCCTATTTCATTTGTGATTTTATTAATTTGAGTCTTTTCTCCTTTTTCTTTTCATAAGGCTGGTTAGGGGTTTACCTTATTAATTCTTTCAAAGAACCAAGTTCTGGTTTTGTTGATATGTTCTACAGTTCTTCTGGTCTGTGTTTGAGTTTTGCTAGAATCTTTATTATCACTCCTCTTTTGCTTGTGTAGCTTTACTTGCTGTTCTTTCTCCAATTCCTTTAGAAGTGATGTTAACTTGTGTATTTGAGTTTTTTCCAATTTTTTAGGGAGGCTCATATTGTGATGTATTTCCCTCTTAAGACTGCTTTTGCTATATTCCAAAGATTTTGAATGGTTTTAATTTCATTTTCATTAGTTTCCATAAATCTTTTTAATTCTTCTCTAATTTCCTGGTTAACCCATTTATCTTTTAGTAGGATGTTATTTAACTTCTATGTGTTTGAGTTTCTTCCAGATTTCTTCTTGTAACTGAGTTCTAGTTTTAAAGCACTGTGGTCTGAAAATATACAGGTGACAATTTCAGTCTTTTGGTATCAGTCGAGACCTGATTTGTGACCCAGTATGTGGTCTACTCTGGAGAAAGTTCCACTTGAGAAGAATGTGTATTCAGTTGCATTTGGAGGGAAATTTCTGTATATATCTGTGAAATCCATCTGGTTCAGTGTATCATTTAAGGCTCTTGTTTCTTTGGTGATGTTCTGCTTAGAAAATCTGTCATTTGCTGAAAGTGCCATGTTGAAGTCTCCTATTATTAGCATATTATTATCTAAAAATATCTTTACTTTGTTGATTGATATACTTGGCAGCTCCCACATTAAGGGCATAAATATTCAAGATTGTTAGGTCTCTTGTTGGATAGACCTTTTAAGTATGATATAGTATCCATCTTCATCTCTTATTACAGTCTTTGGTATAAACTCTAATATATGTGATATGAGGATTGCTACCCCAGTTTTTTTGTTTTTTGTTTTTTGTTTTTTATTTTGAGGACCATTTGAATGGTAAATGGTACTCTACCCCTTCATTTTCAGGCTGGAAGTGTCCTTAGGTCTAAAACGAGTCTCTTGTAGACTTCAAATAGATGGGTATTGCTTTTTTATCCAGTCTTATACCCTGCATCTTTTGATAGGACCATTTAGCCCATTCATGTTTAGAGTAACTATTGAAAGATATGAATTTAGTGTCATTGTATTACCTATTCAGTCACTATTTCTGTGGATTGTTTCTCTGTGCTCCCTGTTTCTTTTACAGGGTCCCCCTTAATATTTCTTGCAGAGCTGGTTTTGGTTTTGTGGTCACATATTTTCAGTTTCTGCCTATCTGGGAAGCTCTTTATCTCTCCTTCTATTCTCAATGACAGCCTTGCTCGATAATGCATTCTTGGCTGCATGTTCTTCTCATTTAATACCATGTGCATATCATGCCAGCCCTTTCTGGCCTGCCAGGTCTCTGTGGAGAGGTCTGCTGGTAATCTGATATTTCTCCCCAAATAAGGTAAGAGTCTCTTGTCTTGTGCTGCATTATGAATTTTCTTTTTTAGTTGTTGAAATTTGCAAATTTAACTATTAAATGTCAAGGTGTTGAATGGTTTAATTGATTTTTTTTTGAGGGGGGTCCTGTCTATCTCTTGGATATGAATGCCTGTTTCCTTCCTCAGATTAGGGAAGTTCTCAGCTATGATTTACTCAAATATACTCTGTGGTCCCCTCTCTTTCAGCCTTTTTTTGAATACCAATTAGACATATATGTATTTTTTCCTTTTCAAGCCCTCATTTATTTCCCTAAGCCTTTCCTCGTGGGCTTTTAATTGTTTTTCTCTTTTTTCCTCAGCTTCCTTCCTTACTATCAACTTGTCTTCTGTGTCACTCACTCTCTCTTCCATCTCTTTAACCCTAGTAGTTAGAACACCCAGTTTAGATTGCATCTCATTTAACCTATTTTTAATTTTGGCCTGATTAGATCTCAATTCTGTGGTAACAAAGTCTCTTGATTCTTTTACGCTTTTTTCTAGAGCCTCCAGTAGCTTTATAATTGTACTTCTGAATTGACTTTTGACATCTTATTGAAATCCAATTTTTGTAACTCTCTGGTAGAGAGTATTGTTTACGGTTCTTTCTTTTGTGGTGAATTCTTCCTTCTAGTCATTTTGTCCAGTACAGGATGTCTGTATGAGTGTGCTGAGTCAAAAATATCAACCTTGATCCAATAAAATACACCCTTGATGATTCCAAAGAGGTCAGAGACCAAAAAATAAAAGAAAAAGAACAGAACAAAATAAAATAAAGGGACCACTAAAGTGAAAAACAAATTTTAAAACAAAGTAGTAAAAATAAAAAGCCAAAGAAGAAGAAAGAAGAAAAAGAAAAAAAAAGTAAAGAAAAGAAAAAGAAAGAAGGGGGGAGGTAATGGGGGATGGTGTGGTGAGGATGTCTTAGTGGTGAGAGAATGTAGTCCACCTGAGGGGTCCCAGAGAGTGATCCTCTTGGTTCTGAGTGTATTTTATTCTGTATGTTAGAAGATGCTCAACCCCAAATTCATATAAACCAGTAATACTTATAGAAAGCCCTAACATTGACCACCAAAACATAAATAAGATAAAAGAGGGGGGCTTAATGGGAAGGAAGAGAGAATATAATCTCACAGAATGAATTAGCATGGTGTTCCCCTTGGTTCTGGGTGTATGTTGGTTGTGTTTTAGAAGGTACTAACTTCCACCATTGTAAAACAAAATGAGGCAGAAAAAAACAAAACATAAAAAACAAAACCCCATATCTCATATATTTCCCAAAATTAAATTAAATACATTGAATGGAACCCAGAAGTGTAAAATACATCTAAGACATGTAATTTTAGAAATATAAAAGTCAAAAATGAAAGAGCTTAAAAATGAAGTGCTGTTAAAATATTGTAGTTAAGGTGAGAATAGAAAAAAAATATTGGAAATTTTTAGTCTGATATAAAATTAGTCATAAAGGAAAAAGAAAAAAAAAAAGGACCCTCTAGTTCTATATACTATTTTCCCTCAGTCCTGGAGCTTTCCAGTGCTGCTTGGTCAATAAACTTGCTCTTCCCTTGTTCTTCCAGATGGTCTTCTGGGGAAGGCTACTGCTGTGCTGATTCTCAGGTGTGTGTGCCTGGGGAGATGCCCCACCCCCTGCCAGGTGCCAGGCTCAGTGTGAGCTCTTTATCCTTTGAGGCCTTTGTTCCCTAGAGGCCCTGCCTCTCCAGGCACATGTGAAACAAGGAGGAAAAACAATGGTAGCAGCCAGATTTCCAGTTCAGGAATTTAGCTCCTCATGAGAAACTAACCAGTCTCCCAGTCCACACTTGCCTGGATGCTCCTGGGATGGTGTGGGTGTGCTGAACTGCATAGCTTGGGGCCCCAGTGGCAGGAGAGTTCTCGCTGTCCTGTGCCCTCCCTGCTTCCACCTGTCCCAGGGGGAATGCAGGATCACAGACTCTGTCCCCTTGGGTTCCCTGGGGTCCAGGGCCCTTTGCTGCTGGACCTGGCTCCTGGGGGCCACCTTTCCTGATGGGAACAGGGCTCAGCCACCTCATCTGGAGCCACCCGCCTAACCGACTGGCTTCTTCCAAATGCCCCGAGGGTTGCTCAGCTCCAGCCCTTCACCAATATCAGCCCACGGTTTTCGGTGAGCTTTCCCCCAGGTGCCCCTCCTCTAATAGTTACTCTGGGAATCTTGAGGCTTCACTGCTTCTCCTGCAATTCTGTCTGATTTCCTGCTAAGCACTTTTCCGTTAGGGAAAACTCTGGCTCAGATTTTTAAAGTTCCTGCTTCTCCAGGGCTGGGCTTTCCTGTCCCGGAGGCTTGTGCATCTTCTTTAGCCTGGCTCCTCATGGTGCCCCTCCCCTACTTTCTTTCTTTCTTTCTTTCTTTCTTTTCTTTCTTTCTTTCTTTCTTTCTTTCTTTCTTTCTTTCTTTCTTTTTCTTCTTTTTTTTTCATCTTCCTACCTTGTTAGAAACAAAAACTTTTCTCTTTGTATCATTCCAGCTGTTCTCTCTTTAAACCTTAGGTCAGATTCATATGTGTTCAGTATGTTTTGAAAGTTATCTAGGTAAGTTTGTGGGGCAAGGTGAGTTGAGGACCCCTAATCTTCCACCATCTTGCCCCTCTCAGCAATATTTATTCTTCTAATGCATGAGCTTGGAATTTTTTTTCAATTCTTTGTATCTTCTTCAATTTCTTTCAAGTGTACCTTGATTTTCAGAGTACAGATCCTTTACCTCTTTGGTTAGACTTATTCCTTGATATCCTATGGGTTTGGATGCAACTGTAAATGGGATCAATTCCTTGATTTCTCTTTCTTCTGCCTCATTGTTAATGTATAGAAATGCAACAGACTTCTGTTCATTGATTTTATATCCTGTGACTTCATTGAATCCAGCATCAGTTCTAGCAATTTTTTGGTAGAGTATTTTGGATTTTCTACCTAGAGTATCATGTTGTCTGTGAAGAGTGAAAGTTTAACTTCTTTGTTAATTTGAATGCCTTTTCTTTCTTTTTGTTGTCTGATTGCTGAGGCTAGGACTTGCAGTAGTATGTTGAATAACAGTGGTGAGATTGGATATCCCTGTCATTTTCCAGACCTTAGGGAAAAAGCTTTTTTTTTTTTTTTTCCTCATTGAGGATTGTTATTTGCTGTGTGTTTTTCATATATGGTTTCAAAATGACTACTGTCAGAAGGTCCCAGTTCCTTACCACGTGGATTTCTCCATGGGTCTTCATGATATGGCAACTGACTTTTCCTAGATCAAGTGACCCAAGAGAGACAGTAAGTGGCAGCCATTCCTTCAACATGGTTGTTTCATGCATTTTTTAAATGCAGTAAAAAAATTTTTCACAGTCTACATTCCCTCCTGGAGATGATTTTTATTTTTTTGGTCTGTATTTATTAAGTTTCACTCTTTGTTCTGTAAAGTTCTACAGGTCGTGGAAAATGTGTAATTTCATGTATGCACAATGACAGTGTCACACAGAATTGTTTGATGCCCTAAATATGCCCCGTGTTTCATCTGTTTAACTCTCACCTCCTCCCCTCATGTCCCTGGTCACCCTTGATCTTCTCAATGACTCTATAGTTTTGCTTTTTTCCAGAATGTCATACACTTGGAATTACAAAACAGTTATGAAATAGTTTGAGACTACTTCTTTCACTGGGAACCCATTTAAGTTCATACCTTTTCATG
Source organism: Canis lupus baileyi (assembly GCF_048164855.1). Classification (NCBI taxonomy): domain Eukaryota; kingdom Metazoa; phylum Chordata; class Mammalia; order Carnivora; family Canidae; genus Canis; species Canis lupus. The sequence goes on from NC_132848.1 coordinate 39,139,480, forward strand.
CTTTATAGCTGATTTCTTTTTATTATTGAATAATAAGCCATTTTCTGGAAGTAAACACTGTGTGTTTATCCATTCATCTATTGAAGGACATCATGGTTGTATTCATTTTAGATGATTTTCAGTCAAACTTCTCTAAACATTTGAAGCAGGTTTTTACGTGGATATAAACTTTCAACTCACTTGGTAAATATCTGGGAGTACAAAAGTTGGATTCTATGACAAGATATGTTTAGCTTAATAAGAAATTCCCAATGTGTTGTCCAAAGCAGATGTGCCATCAGTTCTCTTCTTGTACCTGTACAAGAAAGATGCTTTGGCCATGTTCACCATGTTAGTGATTTCATTTCCTATGGCATCATTTGTGCTCATTAGTCTAACTAATGTAAGACACTTTATAATCGCTTTTTTGCAGTTTACATTCAATCCTTCAAACCCCCTTTTTCATATCCTTTTTTTCTAATCTATTTAATCTGTAACATTCTGATCCTGTTTCATTAAGGCTATTTCTTCTTTCTTTCTATTGAAGATGCTGTGGTCTGTGAATGGATGGTGGTATTAGAATGCTTTCCTTGGCTTCCTTCCATGTGCAAACCACTGCGCCCCCCTTGATGCTCTCCACACTAACCTACTTTCTCTATTCAATAACGCAATCCAGGAAAAAATATCTGGGTCAGAACTATGGGAAAACAGTGGTAGGATCGTGATCTAGGAGAGGTCTAACCTCAACACACAGCATAGCAGTGGAAGTGGAAACAAAGATGAACCCTGGTAGCAATACATATTGAGAGCTGTAGTTTTGGAGATCTCTTCCTGCACAAAGTGTGAGAGAACCCTGGAACTTCAGGGGAGAGCCTCTAATCCCAACTAGCTCATATTTGAAAACTACAGGTCTCACATTACAGATTGGCCTGGACGTGTATCCCAGCCAAACAGGTACAGATCTAGACAGTGGGGCTGAGAACCATCAAGCATTCTGTCGGTTAACTACAGCAATCTCTGCTCATTCGTGAGGAATACAAATAGAGGGAGAAATTATCATCTTGAACACTCAAATGAAGATCCAACACTGGAAAACTACTTATCATGGTAAATGGAAGATGACTTTGGAAAGCTATACATTTTGGACCTAGAAGAGGCACGTGGTAATGAGAAAGCTTAAATCTCTAAGGACTAAGATGCAGAAAGGTTTACATTCTAGGTAGGTAAGGAAGAGGGTAAGAGGTAGCTGGGAGTCAGTGGTCAGTAAACAGTAGGTATGATTTCTAGGCAGGCAAGATTAAAACTGAGTATCAGGAGAAAAAGGTAAAGCTCAGACATACAGCAGTTAAACAACTGAAAATAAGTGCCAGATGATGAACAACAAGAGACACAAAGCAACTGGTAGTAAGGTGACTGGCACATAGGCAAGGTTCTCTCCAGCCAGAGCTTTGGAGTGCTTGCTTTCTGTAATACTGGTTTGTTGCGAGTGCAGGAACCTTAACCTAATGCGGGTCGAGTATGACAAGTTGAGAGAGAAGCAAGGAAACCATATCTGTTTTACTTCTTTCAACACAGATATTTCCTGTGTGACCACTGTACACCAGTCACAGTTGCAGCACAGGGAGGGAAATAAATAGTAGACACAGGGCCTGCCCTTGAAGAACAGACCCATGCAGGGCTATCCACAACACATAAGAAAAATGATGCTCATGGAAGCAGAAGTAAAATGCAGAGGAAAAGCTTTTTTCATAGAAAATGCAATATAAATGCAAAAAGTAAAATGCAGAGGAAAAGCTTTTTCATTCTGAGGGGTTCAGGGAATCTCCACTGATAAGGTGAATGCTATCTTAAAGACTACGGGTTCCTTTTCAGCCAGGAGAAAGGGTGGACTGCTGATGGGAGGCATTCCAGGTGACTGATTGACAATCACAACAAAGGCTCAGAGCTGGGAAAGTCTGTGAAGCAGTGATGGTCAGCCTGTAGAACCCAGAACATGAAACCAGCGAGATATACCTTGGAGCCAGAGAGGCAGCTGAGCACCAAGCCTTGCTTAGGATGTTTTTAAAACAGGCAATGGAGAGAGTGTGCTGAAGATTATGACACTATCTGACCTGTTTTGGGGAAAAAAGCAATCCAACCATAACAAAATAGCTCTCTGAATTTAAATGCACATGAGTCAAATAAGAATAGTCTTTGCAGCATGGTTTGTACTATCAAAGATTTTAAACAACATAAATTTTCTTCAAAATGAGAATGACTAACTCCGGAAAATTGTGTAGAGGTTCCTCAAAGAGTTAAAAATAGACCTGCCCTACGACCCAGCAATTGCACTGTTGGGGATTTACCCCAAAGATTCAGATGCAATGAAACGCCGGGACACCTGCACCCCAATGTTTATAGCAGCAATGTCCACAATAGCCAAACTGTGGAAGGAGCCTCGGTGTCCATCAAAAGATGAATGGATAAAGATGTGGTTTATGTATACAATGGAATATTACTGAGCCATTAGAAACGACAAATACCTACCATTTGCTTCAACGTGGATGGAACTGGAGGGTATTATGCTGAGTGAAGTAAGTCAATCGGAGAAGGACAAACAGTGTATGTTCTCATTCATTTGGGGAATATAAATAATAGTGAAAGGGAATAGAAGGGAAGGGAGAAGAAATGTGGGAAATATCAGAAAAGGAGACAGAACATAAAGACTCCTAACTCTGGGAAACGAACTAGGGGTGGTGGAAGAGGAAGAGGGCGGGGGGTGGGGGTGAATGGGTGACGGGCACTGAGGGGGGCACTTCACGGGATGAGCACTGGGTGTTATTCTGTATGTTGGTAAATTGAACACCAATAAAAAATAAATTTATTATAAAAAATAAAAAAACCCTAGTAAACAAGAAATAAAAATAAATATTACCAGTTCCTAAACTTTAAAAAAAATGAGAATGATTAAATATATTTTTGGTTTCAGTTATCCATGCTATGAAATATTGTGCAAACACACATCCCTCCTTCTCCCTCCAAAAAAGATTGAGGAAGTTATTTAAACTAATATTGGAATTATCTTCAAGATATATGAAGTAAAAAAAAAAAAAAAAAAAAGTAAGCTAATTGGCATTGAATCTTCTTTCTTGCTTTATTGAAAAGTAGCTGACCAGAGAGTTGAAGGTCCATTTCTGGGTTCTCTCTTCTGTTCCAATGATCTGTGTGTCTGTTTTTGTGCCAGTACCACATTGTCTTGATGATCATAGCTTTGTAGTACAGCTTGAAGTCTGGAATTGTGATACCACCAGCTTTCATTTTCTTTTTCAACATTCCTATGGCTATTTGGGGTCTTTTCTCATTCCAAACAAATTTTAGTATTATTTGTCCCAGCTCTGTGAAAAATTTTGATGGTATTTCTTATAGAGATTGCATTGAATGTGTAGATTGCTCTGGGTAGCATAGACATTTTCACAATATTTATTCTTCCAAAACATGAGCATGGAACCTTTTTCCATTCTTTGTCTTCCTCAATTTCTTTCCTAAGTGTTCTGTAGTTTTTAGGGTATAGATCCTTTACCTCTTTGGTTAGGTTTATTCCTAGGTATCTTACGGTTTTTGATGCACTTGCAAATGGAATCGATTCCTTGATTTCTCTTTCTTCTGTCTCATTGTTTGTGTATAGAAATGCAACTGATTTCTGTGCATTGATTTTCTATCCTGTGACTTTGCTGAATTGCTATATGAGTTCTAGCAACTTTGAGGTGGGGTCTTTTGGATTTTATACATAGAGCATCATGTCATTGAAAGAGTGAGAGTTTGACTTCTTCCTTGTCAATTTGAATACGTTTTATTTCTTTTGGTTGTCTGGTTGCTGAGGCTAGGACTTCCAGTTCTATGTTGAACAGTGGTGAGACTGGGCATCTCTGCCATGTTCCTGACCTTAGGGTAAAAGCTTTCAGTTCTTTCCCATTGAGAATGATATTCACTCTTTTCATAGATGGCTTTTATGATATTGAGGTATCTTCCCTCTATCCCTACACTTTGATGAGTTTTAATCAGGAAAGATGCTGCATTTTGTCAAATGCTTTTCCTGCATCAATTGAGAGGATCGTATGATTTTTGTCCTTTCTTTTATTATTGTGAAGTATCGTGTTGATAGATTTGTGAATGTTGAGCCACTCTTGCAGCCAATGGAAAAAGGACAGCCTTTTCAATAAATGGTGCTGGGAAAATTGGATAGCCACATGTAGAAAAATGAAACTGAACCATTTTTCTTACACCATACACAAAGATAAACCCAAAATGAATGAAAGACCTAAATGTGAGAAGGGAATCCATCAAAATCCTAGAGGAGAACACAGGCAGCAACCTCTTCCACAGCAAAGTCTTGTTAGACACGTCTTCAAAGGCAAGAAAAACAAAAGCAAAAATGAACTATTGGGACATCATCAATATTAAAAGCTTCTGCAAAATGAAGGAAACAGTCAATAAAACTAAAAGGCAACCTATGGAATGAGAGAAGACATTTGCAAATGACATATGAAATAACGGGCTAGTATCCAAGATCTATAAAGAACTTACCAAACTCAACACCCAAAAAATAAATAATCCAGTCAGGAAATGGGCAGAAGACATAAACAGAGATTTCTCAAAAAAAAAAAATACAAATGGACAACAGACACATGAAAAAATGCTCAACATCACTCAGTATCAGGGAAATACAAATCAAAACCACAATGAGATACCACCTCACACTAAAGAGAATGGCTAAAATTAAGAAGACAGGAAACAACAGATGTTGTCAAGGATGGGAGAAAGAGGAATGCTCTTACACTGTTGGTGGGAATGCAAACTGGTGCAGCCACTCTGGAAAACAGTGTGGAGGTTCCTCAAGAAGATAAAAATATAATTACCCTATGACCCAGCAATTGCACTACTGGGTATTTATGCATAAATACAAATGTAGTGATCCAAAGGGGCACCTGCACCCCCATGTTTATAGCAGTAATATACACAATAGCTAAACTATGGCAAGAGCCAAGATGTGCATCAACAGATGAATGTATAAAGAAGACATGGTGTGTGTGTACATATACACTCATATACACACCCACACACTGGAAGATTACTCAGCCATCAGAAAGGATGAATACTTACCATTTACATTGACATGGATGGAACTGGAAGATATTATACTGAGTGAAATAAGTCAATCAGAGAAAGACAATTATCATGCGGTTTCACTCATATGGGGAACATAAAAAAACAGTGCAGAGGATCAAAGGGGAAGGAAGGAAAAACTGAATGTGAAGTCTCAGAGAGGGAGAAAAACTATGAGAGACTCTTAATTACAGGAAGAAAACAGAGTTGCTGGAGGGTAGGAGGGTAATTGGGTGAAAGGCCTTAAGGAGGGCACATGACGTGATGAGCACTGGATGTTATATGCAATTGATAAATTATTGAACACTTCAGAAACTAAGTTGGTACTGTATGTTGGCTAATTGAATTTAAATTTTGAACAAAGGAATATCAAGAAAAATAATAAGGCACCATAGAGTTTCTGGATGGAAAAAAAAAAGCCAATTGCCAAGCATTGTGTAATGCATTCTATATTCACGTTGGAAAGGAAGAGGGGAGAATGCTTGCACGAGTACATACATATCCTTCCGAAGGAAAGAAGGAATTGATGACTTTAAGATCTCCTGGAAGGGGAAAGAGTGGTTGAGAAAGATGGACTTATGTGAAATCCTTTTGTTAAAAAACTTTTTTAGAGCGCTTTAAGGTTCACAGCAAAACCGAGAGGAAGGTTCAGGGATTTCCTGTTTTCCTGCCCTGACACATGCAATACCCCCACCAGATTGGTGGCCCATCTGCCTCCCTCACCTCCCTGATGCTGCTCTTGTCACTCATGTCATAGGACATTTGGAGCCACTTCATTTTCTTTCCTGTATCTCAAAATGGAGGATAATATCCTTAAGGGAAATTGTTTCAAACTCCTGGTGTCCGGTTCTGAGTACAGGGGCATACATGCAATCTCTAAAAATTATTTCTGATGAGGATGAGGCTTTTTGTGATTTAAGGATGAACAATGGCCATAATTTTTATAACCTGCTCCAAAACAATAGTCTTCATATTTCATAGTTGCCTTATATCTGTGTAATATTTAAAGCCCCATAAAATCAAACCATATCTTACAGCTTTAAAGTGTAAGATATAAAAAGGATGAAAAGGTAATTAGATATGATTTTAAAAATAGCAAATGTGGCAACAGAGCACAGGTCTGAATAAACCACGTGTTCCAGCTACAAAACGTCAGAGGGAAAGCAGAATTCTGGCCCACACAATTTAGTTTTCCACACAGACCACAAACTTCAAATGCCAACCAAAACTTTATCTGAAAGCTTAATATGGATAGTTCAAGCCACTTTCAGAAATGAGTCTCCACTAAAATATGTACTGCATTCCCCATTTTATTCCCTTTCTTGGGAAAACAAAGTCTCAGCCGAAAAGTAATTTCATTTTTTTTTCCAGCCAATTTAAATAAAGGATTAAGAGTCATCTGCATAGTTTGCAAGAAAAGGAAAGAAAGATAACAGAAGCAAAAGGAAGCGAATTACTTTTACGTGCAAACATTGGAAAATTCTTTTTCTAACTTTCCATCTTTGAAGTCAAGGGAACACCTCCACCCTCCCGTCAAGATAGAGTGCCTTCTCACATTTTATCAGCATGGGTTACTGTGTAGTGTGGTGTGGACCAATTTTAGTATGTGTGCTGCCGAAGTGAGCACTGGTGTGTGGATCAGTCTGTGGTGTAGTGTGTACATCACCCTGCAATGTGGTGTGTAGATAATTTTATTTGAAATTTCATCTCCTTCATAGGGTTTTTCTGGTCCTGCCTGGGCTCTTTTCTCACCAACTCCTCATGCTCTTTTATGAGCATTTACCACCTCATATTTCGGTTAGGTGTGTGCACACAGATCTATCCCTCTGCCTCTGCCTGGGTGGGGGGCAACCTGAGAATGAATTCTGCTTTCTCATCATCACTGAATTTCTGTCTGAAAGCCTCAAGAACACTTGGCATATGTTAGGTACTCAATATTCATCGAACTCAACTGGACTTGATAAATCTTCACAGGTTCAATATGTTATGCATGATGAACAATAGTGTATTAAGTTCAGAACTACCTGGCTTTGTGAAGGTATGAAGAAGGCATCAAAAGCCTCATTGAAATATGAAGTACACATACCTCTCACTCACCTTCACTATCAAAACAGCATTTCCTTTCTTCGTGATCTGACCCCCATGATTTGCAAAGTGAACTTGGTCCTCCCCTTTCCCTGACAGCACCTATCTGTGAACACTCAGGAAGCAAGAAAGCCCAGTCAACTAGCCTCTGGGTCTGGACACGGGCTATTCACAGGAACTGCATATTCGAGGTGCCAATATGCATCGGGTGAGCCAGCAAACAAAATGATTGATTGCCTGTTTCTCCACGAGAGCACTACTTGGAACAAAAAAACCTGATTATCAAGCCATTGACACAAAAACAAAATGAGTTGATGGCATCTTATGATTATGAACTAAAGCCTTCTGCTTACTTCATCCTGAGTGCTTCCTTCCTGGGTCTTCAGGCACCATGAGGTTACACCTGACCGACAGGTCTTAGAAGCAGGGGTTGTTAATTTATAAGTCAGCTACACGGTGCATCATGAATAGTTTTTTGGGCTCTCCAGGGCATAATTCTTCAGGAGCTTGAGAAGCTGGCCTACTGGGTTTGAGAGAAATTATTCTATCAGCTCAACACAGTGTAGGGATGCTTGTATAGGCTTTGGAAAGCTCTAAGCACCTCTGACTGTCTCCTTTTTTGATTGAATTCAGAAATCATCTGTTGCCTCCAGCTGACCATTTCTAAACCTTCTAACTGCTGTAGCTTATTGAAACCATAAGCTGGAATTGGTGCACACAGGACAAAGACAAGATGTATAAATCTTCATTCCTCTCATGAAGAACCATAGCACATTTTCTCACCAGGCAAATATATGAAGTATTGCAATGGGGATACTCCAGTGAGATAAAAAATATAGTTCTTGCCTTTTTCTTCTTTTTTTAAATACCCTTATAGCTGAAAGCATACAGAAAGATGAAAATAATTTGTGCAAACAACAAAGAAGGTCAACAGTTCTTTAAATTATTGTTGCCCTTTCTATTGATCTAAACAGAAGAAAGAAGGAGTTTCATTGACTCTGGGGCAGAAACACTCAGCTCTCTTTGAAGGAATTGGTCCAAGGATAAAGTTCAGTTAGAAGGAAAATAAAATACCTAGAATCAGGAAGTGCTATGGATCAAAAGATGTTCTTGCCCTGGGTGAGGAGATGGATGGAGCCATCTGTTAGGTTCTCCCACTGTGCGGGTCTGCAGGGAGGGCAGTAGACTCCCACTTACCTTGACCTGGAGCCACTGCTCAGATGGATATGTGCCTGAAAGATTATAATAGACTGCATGCCTAGATTTTACATTATTTTTTCACATTTCCATGTAGAATACTCTCAACTTCAGGGAAAGGGAAAATATAGGGTGCAGTAAGGATTCACAAATCTGAGGCTCTCTGGTTGGAGGATTAATCAGACAAACTTTTTGGAAAGCAGCTTTTGGAAGATGCTGACTTTCAGCTGAGTAAGTCTGCATCTGAGAATCCAGCCAAAGGAACATATCCAAAATGTGAGCAGATGTTCAATAACAATATACTCATTAAAGCATCTGAGACATTGCTGCATCCTTGCAGACCAAGAATGTCTCAGTGGGGGCCATCCAGTCACCAAGGATTAGTGGAGGGGGAAATCAATGATTCTTATGCTGATAGGCCAGTGTGTTGGAATGATTCCTTAGATAGACATGGAAATCAACACATATGTGGGTGTCTGGTTCTTTGGAAGGCTTTGTTTCTTTTAATCTCAACACCAACCCTGTGGAAAACAAGTGACCCTTGAACAACTCAGAAGTTAGAAGCGCCAAGCCCCACATAGTAAAAATTCATGTATAACTTGGACTCCCTGAAACTTAACTACTAATAGCCTATTGTTGACCAGAAGCCTTAACCGATCACATACTTTGTATGTTATACGTATCATATACTGTATTCTTACCATAAAGTAAGCCAGAGAAAAGAAAGCGTTATTAAGAAATTTATAGGAAAAAAAAAAACAGTACCGTATTGTATTTTTTGGAAAAAAGATCTGCATCTAAGTGGACCTACGCAGTTAGGCCCGTGTTGCTCAAGTGTCAACTATATTCACAGTTACTATTGCCATTTCCTGGTTGACAAAAAGGCATAGAAAGGTTAATTGAAACCTAAACAAACTGGTAGTTAGCAGAGCAGAGATTTGCACTTCAAGTTCAGAGCTTGAGTTTTTAACCACCTCTTTTACTGTAAGAGAATCCCCCCAGAGCCCATACTGCAAAGGTACCCTATTCCTCTTTGAGACCCATTGCCATCATGAGCCATGAATTCTTCCCAGAGGGAGACAGAGTCTTCGTGATGAAGGTAGAAAATGGCTAAGAGCTATTGGTCTAATCAGGGAAGAGCCTAGAGAACATCAGGCTCTCCCCATCCCTGGAACTCCTTAAAATAGTGATGATTGCCGACTATTTTCCTAACGGTGAGGTTTCCATCTACTTTAATCAATGTGGTACTTAAAGAACTGACTATTTTAGGTGAGTGAGAATCAGGACCACTTGGTCATCATTTTTGTCATGAATTCATTCCTAAAACCTACTGTGAGCCAGACACTGTGCTGTGGGCCGGATCTGTTGGGACCTAGTATCCCAGATCTAAGAAGCTTGAAGTCCAATGTAGGAAAAAGGCAAGTGACTCTGATCATCAATGGGGAATTTGGAGTAGATAGGAGGATACGAATATTCACGGGCTGCAGTGGTCATTAGTCCATGTCATATTCTGAATTTTTTTTTCTTAATTCTTTGCTCTTGGTATTTTTTCTTACAAGATAACATTTTCCTCAAAAAAGCAGAGTATATATTTATGTCTCATTAATGGAGAATTCGGGTTAGTTGATTTTGACACAATTGACTCTTTTAGTACATGCTCATTGTATGTTAATATTTAAATCAATTGCTTCTCTACTAAGCATTTGTAAATTAAGCTTTTGAGAAAGAGAAGGAGCAAGAAAAATCCAAGCTGAATTTTTCTTCTTTTTTGGGGACAGGGGTCATAGAAAATGTATATAATGAAGCATAGGGTTGAGAATATTTTTTAAAAGCACATTAAATACCAAAGTATTTGAAAAAAAATTTGTATCACAAAAAATATTTGTTACATTTACATGGGATATACTTTAGAATTCCCAACTCCCTTATGGGGACTATATGAAGTTAAAATATTTACTTTGATCAGGAAAACCTATGTGTTTCTACCTGAACACATTATTAACAAAGCATTACTTTGGTCAATTTCCAAGTAATACTCTCATAATAGCAATTTTAAAATTAAGCCCCCATGAAAATAGACATCGTCAGCCTGTTGTCCTTTTTATTTTGTGCTGTTATCTCAAAGGTGGCAGCAGCTTGCAAAACATCCTGTGGTTTAAAGGCCCTCCTCACCTCAGTATTACTCAGGCTCATCCTCCATTTTCAGAATTTGAGGAGCAGCAAAGGGGATCAGAACCTGCTACCACAAAATATGTCACTTTGGCATAATGATCATCTTGAGCTGAAGGCAATGGAGAAAAGAGGGAAAACTCTTTACCCTCCCTCTTTCTGCCTAAAAGCAAGGCATACAATTCCCTTTGAGAAGGTGTGCCTCCTCCCCTTCCTCATACCAGGAAGAGAAGAGACATTAGTACTGGAGTCAGAAAGCTGGCACTGACTGAGTTGGATTTGTTATTAAAACAAAAACAAACCCAACCCCCCCCCCCCCCGCCAAAACAACAACAAAAAAAACCACTTTGCTTAAAAAAAAAAAAAAAAAAGTCCCTTGTCTTCCATTAGTTTCCCCATATATTTACCTTCCCAGGACTTACCAGCCCAAGAACCTTAAATCCCCTTTCCTTTGTCTTCTCACCCCTCCACAAATTTATTGCCCTTTGCTATGATATATATATAAGCTCCAAATTCTAACCCTCCCTTTGAGTTATTCATCATTCATGTGTGCTTTATGCATAAATAAACAATTGCTTTTCTTCCTCCTGTTATTTTGTCTTTTATCAGTTTGATTCACTGACCTCAGTCATTGAACCTAAGAGGGTCGAGGAAGCATCTTTTTCTTTCCCTACATCAGCAATAAATTTTTCTAGCCAGCCCAAGAATAAAAACACTTGGATAAGGTCATTGTCAAGAGAAAAGGAAATGGGAAGCTGTCGAGTTGCCTCCACTAGAGAAACACTTTGATACACATACGCATACATCTCTATAAGGTAGGATCACGGAAGTAACACTACGTGGCTCTTAGAGAAGGATTGTCTGGAATAAGTAAGGGAAATTATCATGCCCTTTTACATCCTGCTATGTTCTGGTTCTGTGACTTTGGCCTTCCTGTGCTGAGCCGTGGTGTCTTCAACAGTAGAAAAGGTATCATATCTTGTATCATAAGATTCCAAGAAGCATTGAAATGTAAAAATATACCATGCTTAATATGAATTAGATTGCCTCCCCTAGCATCTCCCCTTCCCAGACTTCCCAGTGAAGCAGGAGTCCCAAGGCATGAGTTGAAGGAGAGCAGGATGAGAATGCGCTGTGGAAATTAGGAGATAACAATACAAACCCACTGTTTCCCTGTGGACTGTGCATCACTTTTCAAAGAAGTGCATGTCTGTGATATCTGCAATCTTATCCTTAAAGCAATCCAGATCCCAAAAGATGAATGATCCACAGATGAAGGGGTATTTTTACAGGTAAAATGTGAAAAGATGAGGGTGTAACTAGAAGGAAGATTTTGAAGGATTTAAACTGAAGAAAGGGAGGGGGAAGCCTTTGCAATGTTTCATTTCCAGGGAGGTGATGGTGCTCATACCACCTGTGTGTGTCTGTGTTCATCTGAGACACACACAGAAGGAATGAGCACGTAAGAGGCCAGGGCAAGAGCTCACGGAGGCAGAGGCCCAAAGATACCCTTGAAGGGAAAACTAATCATTCAGTGTCTCCACTACCTCACTATGTATTACCTCTGGTATGAAATTCATCACAGATCTCGCCCAGCCCCTGCCCTGCCCTACTGCGTGCAGAAACCTTGCACAAAGGCCCTTTTGTGGAGAAGGCAGGCAAAAGCAGGCAAGACTGATGATGGGAGATTGACTGTAAAGAGAAATGAGGTGGCCAAGGATATCCCAAGGCTGCTGGTGTCTGATGGAAAATTACAAAAAAACTTTAATTTGTTCATACCTGACAGCTGCAGAAATGTGAGACCCCGAGTAGACAGTTGGCAAGGAGAATGACTCTGTCTTATTTCCAAAGCTTGAGAAACAAGGGAGTGGGCTCCCCATCCTGCTTGTTCAATCACAGTGGAATGTAATACGTCAGCTGTACTGCACCCCATGTTAAGATCCTTCCAGAAACCTACTTACGAAGACAGGGGCTCAATCTGCATGACAGCTTGGAAGAATAGGACAAAATATATTTTTAACATCCACAACAGAAAACAGAAGGGGTACAAAAAGTATGAACTTCAGTTATAAAATAAATAAGTCATGCACACGAGGAGTGCAGCATAAGGAATACAGTCAATAATATTGTAATAACACTGTGTGGTGACAGATGGTGACTACACTCATGGCGAGCACCGAGTAACGTACAGAATTGTCGATCCCCTATGTCATGCACCTAATACACCATTGCGTGTTAACTATAGTTCAATTTAAAAGTTAAAAACAAAATAAAAATAAAGCAGAAAATATCCGAAGTCGGAGTGAACATTGTCTTTGCCACTTCATCAAAGCAGATTATTCATGAATCTGTGGATTTTAAGTAGAGGAAACTGTAGGCAATAAATAGCAAGTAGTTTAACATGCACAGTGCCCTCCCTTCCCACTTGGGGGCTGCATTGCTTAGCCCTGTGGGCTTCTGGAGCTCTGGACTTGCTGGCAGAAAGATCGCATTTACATGTTCTTAATTGGGTCCCCTAAGTGCAGTGCCTCGTCAGGCGTTCACTAAGTACAGATCCTGATATTTCACAGTGGTTAGAGGTTATTTCTGTTGCTTTGAGACATTTTTCTGAAAAGTTGTGAAAGGCGGATATGCATCTGTAAAAGGCCATACTTCCTCACAGAGATCTGTCTGTCCTTTCTACAAGGAGTAAGCAATGACTGTGTGGCTGGGATGCGTAGCTGCGAAACCAGGGCTAACACATCCTTTCTCTAAGTGAGAAAGGGAGAAACAAAAAGTGACATAACTCACCAGAGGAAGTGCCAGCTTTGCCGTTTATTGCCAGCTTGACTTTTCATTTTCTCTCATTTTCTAATATTTCGTGTTTCTTTTACTGATTGTAAATGCAATGCATGTTCATTATAAAAAAAATAAATCTTCATGTATCCATTATAAAAATTGAATGTAAAAATGACCCATGACCATGCCACCCAAAGATTATGACAGCTAATGATTTTGGTGAATTTTCTTCCAATTCCTTATAGTTTCTTTTTAAATATCAGTGTCAGGGTAAAGCGTTTTATCATTAGTTCTTAACTGAACTCCGTATCAAGAGTAATTTTCTATGCTTTCATATTTTTTTTTTACACAGCATCAGTGTTAAAGGCTGCACAATATTCAAAATATCCACCGAATGGATGTATCAGCTTGAATATAACCTATTGATTATACAATAGTTTATTTTGGAGTGTTTGTTTCTCTTTTTTTGTTGTTTTTAATTTTTTTCAATAATCAGGTGTATATGTGAATATTTGCCTCATTTTTCAACTATTTCCTTAAAGTAGATTTCTAGAATTAGAAGTGCAGAATTGCAGGATGAAACCTGTGGGGATTTTCCACTTTATGGTTTAGATGATTCCTCACAGACACAGCTCCGTTTCCTTTCTCTCAAGCAGGATGAGGAGGAGAAGTAGGGATTCAGGTCAATTCAGGCCTAAATAACTGCCTCACAATAACTGGTTGAGAACTTCCAAGATCTGACCCAAATTCTCCCTTTGTACTCTTCTCTCTTCTATTTCTTTATGCCAGAAATTCTTTTAATGATCCATTCATTACAAAATAGACATGTCTTATGTTTTAAATAGCTATGCAGAAGAAACATTTTAACTCAAATTCTTGAGGTACATGTGATTAAACCACGTGTTCCATTCCAATCCCCACATACCAGCAAAATTGTGTACATACAGAGACAGCAAAGCATTCGATTCTTAAAAAGGAAGGAGTATGAAGTTTAAAAATTGGGCACGTAGAAGATAAAAACTCATTCTGTCACCATGTTCCCATGCCAAGTTTTGTAGGTAAAGATAAAATGCTCAGCCCTGCCCTTACGAGAGATCATCTCTTGCCTTCCCTACTTTGAAGATCATGCATTCTGCTTTGGAGACCACTGGACTAGTCACTGGAGACAAAGGAATAGTCAGAGGAAAAGGAAATGAGATTTAAAGGTCACCTGACTATGTCACCTGCCCCCAATTTATGGAAAATGGACATAACTAAAAATAATAGAGGAGGCAAAGTAACTTCCATCACAATTTTGTCGAATTTGAATCAAAGGGCACCTGCTTCAGATGTTCCAAAGTCACATCTAGACGATGTGAAAAGGAATGAGTGATTTCTTACCCACTCATTTTCTCATTAGGATCTATTTTTCTTTGTTGAATTTCACTAAGTAGCTATCTGCAAGCTCATGTCTTATAAACTTTAAAAGTTGTAACATTTATTAATATATTTACTTATGAGAGATGGAATTCAATGTTAAATAAAGAATTCCACATCTAGAGATTAAGTTTTTAAACTTTGCTGAAGCTTCCAACTTGAAGGCAAGCTTAGAAGGTATGGCATGGAAACCAAAATCTTTCAGAAAGTTATTTACACTTTGGGACTCTATTTTTTTTTTTTTTAATCAAAGTTGGCTTTGAATTTATTGTACAAAATCTTCAGAAGAAAATCCCACTTTTAACCAGCTGCTTTAGGGTTAGTAGGCCTAGATTCACAAAGACCTCTTCGAAACTTATGATATACCTTGTTGAAATCAAACCAGAGTATCTGCCTTAGTTCACTGACCCACCAACCCAGAAGCCAGCTCACTGTGACAGATTAGTTGAATTCAAGGTCATAGAGATAATCAGGGAAATAAGAGATTATTGTTAGCCTTGGGAATTTTGAACATTTAAAAAATCTAATATTGCATTTTATCAACTGTGTTGCAATTTATATAGATGGATAAATTGATATAGTGCCTAAGACACAAAGCACTTTTCTTTTTTTACACAATTTACTTCTTTTATAGACTTATTTGTTCCTGTGTTCAGCCTTTGGTTCTCTAGACATCTGAGGTACAAAGGAGCAAATAAGTAAAAATAAGTAAGTAAATACATAATAAAATAAGTAAAGGGTGCTTGTCCCTACATTATATTTCCAAAAATTGTCTTGTCTTTCTCTCCTTCTCTCAGTGAGTAAAGGCTAGTTTTGGCTGGAGACAGTGTTACCAGAGCTGTGTGGTCTTCAAGGCCAACTTGCCTCCTGCTCATCTCACTCTTCCTGTTGTCCAGCCACACACACTCTTCTTTCATTTGTTTCCTCATGATTCCAACTCCACATTCACTTACCTACCCCCCAAGGATCAGAACTAAGCTTCCTCTTCTCTGTTTTTCCTCTCTGTTCTTCTTGTATTTCCTCTTTCTTTACGTCATAGGTTACTATAGAATGAACTCTTGGGTTCCCTCAAGTTTCATATGTTGCAACCTAAACTCCAATATGATGGAGGTATTAGAATGGAGGCTTTTCATATAGGTACAAGAAAAAAAATGCTTTTTCCCTTGTGATGAGAACTCTTAGATCTACTTACTCTCTTAATAACTGTCATTTGAATATACCATATAGCAGTGTCAATGAGTTGTCATGCTGTATATTACATTCCTGGTACTTATTTATCTTACAATCGGAAGTTTGTACCTTTTGACCACTTTCATTCAATGATTTATTTTATTTAATTTTATCATTTTTAAGTAGGCTCCATATGCAACATGGAGCCCAACATGGGGCCTGAATTCATGACCCTGAGATCAAGACTGAGATGAGATCAAGAGTTGGATGCTTATCCAAATGAGCCACCCAGGCACCACTAATGATATTTAATTAATCCTTAAGTGTTAACCAGGGAAAGAAACATCACATTTTCCCTGTCAACAAAGTCAGCTTAAATATGGACTAAGGGATCCCTGGGTGGCTCTGTGGTTTAGCGCCTGCCTTCAGCCCAGGGCTTGATCCTGGAGACCCGGGATCAAATCCTGCATCAGGCTCCCTGCATGGAGCCTACTTCTCCCTCTGCCTGTGTCTCTGCCTCTCTCTCTCTCTCTCTCTCTCTCTCTCTCTCTGTCATAAATAAATAAATAAATAAATAAATAAATAAATAAATATTAACCCATAATCCTACCTATACACTTTGTCTTGATAACATTTTCATGGCTACAGACTTAATCTTAGTTTTAAGGTCTTGTGTATTTCATTTAAATCCTTATTTGCTTTTTACTAGGCTGTCCTTTGTCTTGTCCACTGAATACTATTATCTTAATCATGCATTCCTAGAGCAGACTTCTCTGTTGGCCACATCCATATACCTGGACACAACTCAGCTTGGATTTTGTGGAAGAGTCCTTATCATGTGACTTTTGTTCTATTATATTAATGAAAATTATTTTAGTTCATACTCTGATAAGGTTTTCATATGAATAAATAGATTACAAAAAAACTCAGAAGTCATATATTGTGTTTGGTTCTAGATAAATATGGTTGCTAAAAAGAAGGAAGAAAGTCCAGGACTTTAAGATATTCTGTATCTGGATGGTGACCTGAAGAGACAGTAGATATGTCCTCATTCCTCTTTTTGAAGACAAATAATTTAGATTTTTAATCTTTTTTCCAAAAACATAAAAATAATTTAAAATGAGGTACAATTTGGTAAAAAGATTAAATAAAATTGGAGAAAAAAGAGCTCAATGTTA
The DNA here is from genome assembly GCF_048164855.1 of Canis lupus baileyi. Lineage (NCBI taxonomy): Eukaryota > Metazoa > Chordata > Mammalia > Carnivora > Canidae > Canis > Canis lupus. The sequence goes on from NC_132848.1 coordinate 39,156,594, forward strand.
TTAGTAAAAGCTAAATAACTAGTAGAAAATATCAAAATCAGGTGTGACTACAGAAAATTCTCAAACAAAGACAATCCATAGAGGGAAAACAGGACAGAGTGAAAGAAAACAACAACGTGAGGTAGACGTGAATATCATTAAAAATGAACCTTTGGGTGCTGTGGAGTGGGAGATAAGTCTCTAAGTACAGACAGTAAAAGTATTTTTGAATTTTTATTCATTTTTATAAGCCAGGTATTATCCTATGGAGGAAAAGAATCTTTTTGAGGAGCAATCCTGTATCATATACCTATATATTTATACAAATGTATAAATGTACAAGAGAAAAACATAATGTTCAAGCTTTCTAAAGAAACTGAACATTCTAATTTCTGAAAATATTCAAGAATATGCTTATCTTTTAAAATATTTTATACAATCCTATTGATTTCCAAAAAATAAATAGTCTGTTTAAATGCTTCCAATCTTCCAGAATTGAAATATAATTTGCTGAGGTAAAACAGTGAGTAGTCATTTCACTATACGTATTCTGTATGTTTGGCATGCTGTGCTATAGCCTGTGGGGGAAAACAAAGAAATAGAACATATGATTACTACAGTTAGAGTTTATAGAATGTTAAAAAGTTAAATAACAATGCAAAGGATGTAATGAATGAAAATATGATTAAATGTCAACAAAATCATATAGGCTGTAGATGATAAATCCTGCAAACTGAAAAGAGAACAGTATTTGCTGTAGGGTAGAACGGTTATGGGTGTAATTTGGATAAGCAGGGGAGAGTTTGTTTAGTGTTAAAAAAAAAGCATGAGTAGAGGTCTGGTGGCGTCAGTACAGGGAAAAGCTAGAGAACAACTGTACTGGCCATTCTGTTTGGAGGAAGAGACACAAAGCAAGTTGGATGGAGACTTGGGTTGTAGAGACAAACCCAGGAGTCCAAATTAATTAGAGTCAACTCTTGATTCTCTGTAAACTCCTTCTCTTCTCCAGCCATAGAGCAAATAAACAAAAAACAACACATATTTCCAAAGGAATTATATCTCATCCACCGTTCTGGGATAAAGACATCCCTGGATTGCCAAAGAGAAGCCAATTATAATAGCCCAAATGGTGCTCTCTGGGATTTTTAGATCTTCCAACACCTTAGCCATCGTGTATACAAACAAAGTGGCTGAAAATAAAGAGGAAGAATGGCTAGATTAAAATTGCTGTTACAAATGTTTCATAGATAATCTCTAATTAGTAAATCCCATCCTGGCTGTAGTTTCTGCTTTGCTAGACATATAACTAACTGGGCAATTTTGCTTCATTGCAAAGTCAAATCAATATAATGAAGTCCCCAATTTCAGATGGTAGTTTCTGAAGGTTGACATGGTTTAAGATGCTCTTTCCCTGAGACAAGACAGCATTGCAAGTGAGAGTAATAGTGTGCCTCAAGGCTTTGGGAGATAGGAGGTGAGGCCCAGAAATCTGCTTTTAACAAGCATCTCAGTTGCTGGGGCCTTCAGGTGTGAATTCCAAACAATAAGGTAATATAGGGCACCTGAATGGCATAGTTGGTTTAGCATCCAACCCTTGATTTCCACTCATTTCATGATCTCAGGCTCATAGGATGGAGCCAGCATCAGGCTTGCACCCAGCACAGAGTCTGCTTGAGATTCTCTCTCTCCCTCTCCCTCTAACCCTACTGCTTGTACTCTATCTCTAAAAAAGTAAATAAATACATCTTTAAAAAATAATACAAGAAGAAATGCTGTGCCATATCACTATTAAATCAGCAACAATGAAATGAGGTTATTAATGGTGGTTATGTGTTCCAATGTCTGGTCACTCACTAAACTTTGGGACCTCTCAGTACCTGCCACAGGTTATTACCATGTTGTCAAAATAAATCGACAGGTAGAACCAGAAATAATTGATGCACATTATGACAACAGACGTAGATGATGGCATGCTATTTTAAATAGCCTTGTTATAGACTGTTTTCTGCTTTTCCACCTTGTCACAATGAGCTTTAAAAATAAGTCATAAATAGAAATAAACCTTCCTAATAAAATTTTTACAGGAAAAAAACCAATATTATATTGATTTATTGAATCACGTATTGCTCTCAGGAAACACCCGCAATTGTGGTGTTTTATTCCAAACCTGTGTCATAAAGTGTCTGTTGTTCTCACCTGAGTTTCTTTCTCCTTTACCGTTCACCTTTCTTCCAACCTCCAGGTCCACGTGGAGCTTCTTCAAATAACTTGAAGAAGTCATCACTGGGAGGGTGAAGATGCTAACCTTTCACATATTCAAGCAGGACTCAGCATTTGAAAAGAATGTGGGCCAAGGGCCATCCACCAAGGAACCACAAAAACAAAACAAAATCTATGAAAAGAGGAACTTAATGCCAAAGGAGGGAGACAAAGCTTGTCACCAGTACAACCAACCCCCCATCCCATGCTGGGTTTCCTGCACCCTTTTGGATTTCTGTCACCTGCCTCTTCCATCCACTAGCACCTCTTCCCCGTGCTGACCACCCTGGTGCCCAAGTACCTGAAAATGGGCAGATTCACCAAAGTTCACAGATTTGGAGAGACAGTGTGGACAGGGGGTTGTCCTTTGTACAACCCAGAAGTCTGGAGACAACGGAGGAGTTAGAAATAAACTTTATGTCTTATCTGTTTCAGCAGAGTAGAAGTCACAGCTGAGAGGGGTGTCTGTCCTTTTATGATCCAACCAGTGATCATAGAGGTACGTTTGGCCTTTCTTGCTTTGTCTGCAAAGCTACCTACTTAATAGCCTTTCCTTAATTATAATTTTTCTCTTAATAGTTAAGGGACTATATTCCTGACTATATGGCTTTTAATTGCTTGTGACTTAAAAGCACTATACAGGACAATTCTTAGCACCTCTTTTACAAAGAGTAATGATAGACTTTGCAAGTCAAATTGGATAAGCTTTGGCGTAGGGCAATGTCACGAGTGGGGACACCTGTGAGCTTCCTTCACCACCCAGACACCCAGCTCTCAGCACTGCACCAGCCTGGCCATGGGCTCCTGTCTTTCCGGCTGCAGCTGCTGTCAGAGCTGCTCTGCAGATAATGATTTTGCTTGGCTGGAAAATGGGCTTCTGTCTGTCTTGGAGGCATTTTGCCCCAAGTAGCACTGTCTGGGAAGCAGACACATGCCCCAACAGTTGCTGCTGTGGGGGTTGCTGTTAATAGTTGTGAACAGCTGACAAAGCAACAATGTCTAGGATATGGAATCTTTTTTTATGTCTTTCAGTTCTGCTGGGCTCAGTGAGACCACATTCACATGTATATGTGTATATATTTCAAAAGTAGCTGTGTGCAAACAGTGATTTCCCCCAGAGTGGAACCTGTACACTTAGAAAAAAAATAGGCTTTCCTAGTTCAATAAAACTACTTTAATGCTTTCCCAAAGATGAAATGAAATCATTTCTAATGTTGAGAGAGAAGTCCAAGAGAACATCTTATGCAATGTAGGATTCTTTTCCACTCTTATTTCATTCTGTGAAAGAGTCACAATCCTCTGCTTTAGAGTTTGATCTCACAGATAAGTTTTGAGAGGAATAAAAGACCACACAAAAAAGGAAATTTGTTTATGTGCATTATGTTGGGCTGGCATTCAGCCATGATTCAATATTAATGAAACAAGAAATATTTACTGGGTGCCTAGTAGGTGCTCATTATCTGAAGGCTAAGTCATAATCTCTGATATCAGCTTACTCCTTAATCAAGGAAACAAAAAATTAGAAAATAAGTAAATGTCCACCCTTAGAACAATATACCTCAGTGACTCTAAGTCAATGGGGATCTGAGAAGGATAGGAACCAGAAGCCCTGACAACCTAATCAATTTTTTTTCCATTTCTAAGGAGCAGCCTGTGGGTGAACTTTGCCACACTCCAAATCTGACTTTGTATTTAAATCCCATAACCCGGATGTCTTCCTGATTCTCAGAAATGTGTCTCCCTATGCCAGCCTCTCTACCTCGGTGACCTCAATAATGGGCTTTGTAATCCCTTAATAATCCTTTCTCTGTGCCTCTCCCCTGAATACATACTGAAACCTATAGCTATGAAAGAGACTGATATTTGTGGTTTGACTGGTTAATGCTGGTGGTCTGCCAGGACCTCCACTTGATTTCATCTCCACTTGTCGGCCTCTACTACTGTTGGCCTCCCTCCACCTCCTGCCTGCCAGCATTGTCCCGGTTAGCTTTATCAACTAAAGGATCCCAGGTCTTCTCTCCTGACTGACTCTATAGTTGGGCATGCAGCTGAAAATGTCTCCCAGCATTTCCCCTGGGTCTACTCAGCTGTCCAAATGGAGTAGCTCATCAATGTCCAGCCACAGTAGTCAAGGTTACAGGTAGAACAAGATATGCATAAGTGAGATCAGTCAGGAAGGATGCCATGATCTGGGCCCTACAAGATGGGCAAGATAGAGAGGCAGCTCTCAGGAACAAGTACAAATCTGTCCACATGTTTAGTAGATCTTCTAAGACATCATTGATTAGAGAGAAAAATGTGGCAGGAAACTCCAAAACTATGTAGAGTCTCACAAAGCAAATAAAACCAAAACAACAGCAGTCATTAAAAAACAAACAGAAAACAAACTGCAGGAAAAAAATCTTGTTTTGTGTGACAATTTTAAAGATGGCTTGGCTGTTATTATCTCATTTGAGGTAGCCCGATACTGATGGTTTGAATCCTACATGTTTGTTAATGATATGCAAAAGGAAACAAAAGTGTATTGGACACCTACTGTGTGTCCAACCTTTTAAAATTATACATGATATAGTATTATCCTTTAAAAGTAAGGAAACTGAGGGATCCCTGGGTGGCGCAGCGGTTTAGCACCTGCCTTTGGCCCAGGGCGTGATCCTGGAGACCCGGGATCGAATCCCACGTCGGGCTCCCAGTGCATGGAGCCTGCTTCTTCCTCTGCCTGTGTCTCTGCCTCTCTCTCTCGCTCTCTGTGACTATCATTAAAAAAAAAAAAATATATATATATATATATGTATATATATATATATATATATAATAAAGAATAAAAGTAAGGAAACTGAGACCCAAAGGAAAGCTGTGTCACAAATCTGGTAAGTGAGAGAGTGGAGTTTCAAATGCAGTGGGTCTAAATTCTTGTGTCTTTGGCAGAACAGCATAATGATGCCCAAATAGAACCTCACTAATTACCTCTTGGGGATGGATTCTCAACCCCTTGGGAGCCTCTCTGTTCCAACATCCATAGTTGTTAGGTCATCATATAATAATCTTTTTGGTAAATAGGTCTTTCAGAGGGACCTGCTATGATCCAGCAGGATATGCAACGCAATAGGAGCCCTACAAGTGCTTTTTTGTTAAAAATTCTTTTTTCTCTTTTTACGTATAGCTGTACTTCAAAATGTTTGGTTGTCTAGCTTTAAAATTCTAAGTAAGTAGTTGTGGTGGTATTTTTGCTAACTCTACCCAATTTAAGGACGGATGCAGGCATAAAGCAATTGGGGATTGAAGGAAGCCCTAGAGGCACATCTGGATGGCTCAGCGATTGAGTGTCTGCTTTTGGTTCAGGTCATGATCCCGGGTTCCTGGGATTGAGTCCCACATCGGGTTCCCTGCAGGGAGCCTGCTTCTCCCTCTGCCTGTGTCTCTGCCTCTCTCTGTGTGTCTCTCATGAATAAGTAAATAAAATCTTTTTAAAAAATAAATAAAGGAAGACCTAGGGAACTCATTCTGAACCCAGGTTATCCTGAAATTACAGAGTTCAATTAGGGATCTAGGAGACTTTCTATCTGAGCTTTAAGACCAACTTAGCCTCTTTGAGCTAAACCGAGAGGTGGACAGATTATAGGTCCAATCTACTCCCTACAGGCTGTGTATGTAGGATTGTTGATGCGCTCCATATGCAGCTTTTTTATACTTTTCTTATGGAGGACATATTTTTCACCAACATCAAAAGAGGTTGATGAGGCTCTCTCAAACACAAACATCCTTTTTGTTTTAAAATACTTATTATTTATTTATTTGGGGGAGGGGATAGAAAGAAAAGGAGAGAATCCTGAAACAGACTCACCACTGAGCATGGAGTCTGGTGAACAGCTCAGTCCCAGACCCCTAAAATCATGATATAAGCTGAAATTGAGAGGTGACCGCCTAACCAACTAGCCCCAAGACACCCCAACAAAAACATCCTTTTAAATGTGATACCTGATCTTTCTCTTAATATGGAAGGTGACAACAAAGGAATGAATTTTTCCTGTGACCCTAGGAAGTTTCAAGCAAGTTTTAATATTCATTGGCAGATAGATTTTTCCAAATACTTAATCAAGTGGCCAGGAAGAAATTTCATATCTGAAGCTTTTAACCAGTGTATATGATTAGAAGCTGACTTCTTCTGGCAGAAGAGTTGATGAGAAAAGCAAGTGGACAGTGGTCACCCTTAATACACAAGGTTCTGTGTTAGGTACTCAAGACCTCCTGGGCTCTGGAATCCTCCTCATCTTGAACTGGGACTTCATCAGATAGCAAGTTCTGTCTGACTATTCGTGCATAGACCAGGTCTAATAGGAACCTGCCAGACTGTTAAACGGCTGAGTCTCCAAATAAACAGTCGACTCCAACCTACCTTATGTTCTTGAAGCTAGTTTGTCCTCAAAGCAAGAGAATAATTTTAAAGTTGCTAGGTACTAATTTGGGGGTTCTCACAAAACAATAAATCCATAATTTGCATGCAGACCCTTGAATCTGTTTGTCTCACTATTCTTGGTAATGCTTTTTTACTATTTACTGACATGTCACACCCTCAAAGCAATTATTCAGGATCTTGGTTGGATATTTGACATCTGCTGATGAGTTTAGCATGATAATAGCTGATATAGTCATTCTAAATTCCAAGCAAGGTATACTCAGAAGAAAGCATTTACTGTCACCTGTAGTTATCAGCTGTCATTTCTCAGAAGTATATTTATTTGGAAAAGCTTAAATCATCATTTTCTTCTTCTTCTCTTTTTTTTAAGTAGGCTCCACACCCAGAGTGGAACCCAGCATGGGGCCTAAGCTCAGGATCCTGAAATCAAGACCTGAGCTGAGATCAAGTATTGGATGATCGGATGTTTAATCAACCAAGCCACCCAGGTGTCCCTCACTTTCTTCTTTTTAAAAATTATTATTACTTTTTATTTTGGTAAAAAATATATAATATAAAATTTATCATCTTAACTATTATTTTTAAGTGTACAGTTCAATAGTGTTAAGTATAATCATATTGTTGTTGACCAACCCCCAGAAGTTTCCATCTTGCAAATCTGAAACTCTATACCCATTAATCAATTATTCCCCATTCTCCTTTTCTCCCAGCTCCTGACAACCACCACTCTCCTTTCTGTTTCTATGGATTTGACTATTCTTGATAACTTATATATGTGGAATCATATTGCATTTGTCTTTTTGTGACTGGTTTATTTCATACTATGCTATGTCCTTAAGGTTCATTCACATTTTAGCATGTGTCAGAATTTCATTCCTTTCTAAGGATAATAATTTTTTTTAATTTTTATTTATGATAGTCACACACACACACACACACACACACAGAGGCAGAGACATGGGCAGAGGGATAAGCAGGCTCCATGCACCGGGAGCCCGATGTGGGATTCGATCCCGGGTCTCCAGGATCGCGCCCTGGGCCAAAAGCAGGCGCTAAACCGCTGTACCACCCAGGGATCCCCTAAATTTTTTTTAAAAGATTCTATCTATTTATTCATGAGAGACATACAGAGAGAGAGGCAGAGACACAGGCAGAGGGAGAAGCAGGCTCCATGCAGAGAGCCCGACATGGGACTCGATCCCAGGTCTTCAGGATCAGGCCCTGGGCTGAAGGCGGTGCTAAACCGCTGAGTCACCCGGGCTGCCCAAGGATAATATTCTATTGAACGTATATACAACATGTTGTTTACCTAGTTATCCATTGACAGACCCTTGGATTGATTCCACTCTCAGCTGTTGTGAATAATGCTCCTATGAACATGGGTGTGCAAATATCTCTTTGAGACCCTGTTTTCAATTTGTTTGGATATATACATAGAAGTGGGATTACTGGATCATATGGTAGTTCTATTTTTAATTTTTTAAGGACTTGTCACACTGTTTTCCATAGTGGTTGCACAAGTTACATTAGCACACACAGTGCATAAGGATTCCAATTTTTTCATATCCTCAGGATTTCTTTTCTTTCTTTCTTTCTTTCTTTCTTTCTTTCTTTCTTTCTTTCTTTCTTTCTTTCTTCTTCTTTCCTTCTTTGTTTTTCTTTTTCTTTTTCTTTTTCTTTCTTTTTCTTTCTTTTTCTTTTTCTTTCTTCTTATATAGTTGTCATCCTAATGGTGTAAGGTGATATCTCATTGTGGTTTTATTTACATTGTCTTAAGTACTAGTGATGTTAAGTATCTTTTCATATGCTTGTGGACCATTTGTATATCATCTTTGGAGCAATGCTTAATATGGACTTGAATAAGTCCTTTGCCCAGTTTTTAATCTGATTATTTGTTCTTCTGCCACTGAGTGTCCCTTGCTTCTCATGAATACTTTTGCCATATGAGAGGAAGAAGCAAAGCATGAGGGATTTCAAAACATACATCACTAAGGATATTTCTGAGCTAGAGTTATTTGCATATAATTCCAGTTGTTATTAGCATAACTGCAAAAATCAAATAAATCATCCTCCCTTCTTTTATTGTCTCCAAAACAATCATAAGAGGGAAGATGAAAACACATTTGTATATTTTCTAGGAAGCCAGGGATCCTGCAGGTAAAACTTCAGTTTGAGTCTTATTTGGGGCTCTTTACTAGTTATTGCTTTTTCTTCCAGGTCCTGAGGTGTTTTTTTTTTTTTTTTTTTTTTTTTTTTTTTTGGTCCTGAGGTTTTGATGCACTTGCTTCTCTTTTCTGACTCCCATCCTTTACTTTCCAACGTAGATTCTTAAAACCCAGGTTTGTGCCTGCAGGTTAGAAGAGGAGATTCTCCAGGTTTTTCTCAACTAGTTCTTTCTGAAACAGACATATGGTTTTATGTCTCAGAAAAGTTTTTCTTTTTTAATTTAATGCAATATAATACTCTGGGATAAGTCAAACTGAGATAATGGTAGAAACTTGATAGAGTACCAGACACATCTGTTCTAAGGTGGGTATTCTCAAGGCTCCTTTCTTAGACACCTTTGTGTGTAGTATAGGGAATTTCTAAGATGTGTGTGAGAAACCTGACTAACCCTATCTGCTGTGACTGGCACTTTTTCAAGGTGGCAAGATACTAACTGGCTTATCTCTGAGAAGTGATCTTCAACTAATGCTCTCTGTCTCAGAAGGTTCCTCCCTCATACCTAAGACATCTGAATCTTAGATTTATTTACAAACCAGGGATTGTAGCAGAATCAATGTGAATTTGTTCTTTGATGAGTCACAGAAAATGCACCAGATGAGTTGTCTCACAAAGAAAACTATTTTTTATAGCAATTAAGGAGGTCACTGGAAATGGCCTCCAAAGCTATGACTCCCTGAGAGAGCAGGAGAATGGGTACCTTTTTGTTTAGGGTTAGGATGAATATTTAGATAGCAAAGCCTTGTCATGAGTAGAAGCAGGCATTAGGTTGCACATGTACCTTAGGGAAACAGGCCTATACAAACATTGTATATTATGTAAATGAGGCTGTGGTTCCTCCCTGCACAGAGATTTTAGTATTATAATGACATAGAGGTAGTAGCCAGTCATTCCAGGGGTCACTCCAATGTCCATGTGCACAGGCAGGAGTCAGAGGTTTAGCTCAAAGGGTCTGGGTGGTTTGGGACCTTGTGAGGTCTTGTCAGGGCAATCCATCACCCGAATTTCAGGTTTCACTTTCCTGAATTAAGAGATGAGCCAGAAGGAAGAGCTAAAGGGCAAATGTAAGAGAAGGTTAGTGAGTATAGGCAGATGGGCAGTAAAAGTCAGGTCTTGGGGTCTGGCTGGTGATATAATGAGCACACACTATATGTGAGAAACCACATTAAGTGCTGGAGATTCAAAAGGAGTAAGTCACCGTGATATGTGCCTGATCCCCAAAACTGAACTCCTTTTGTGTCATTAGAACTCCCTGAACTGATATGGCAATTATTTCTTGATATCTAAATGGCTCTTACTTCTGGAAGTCCTCACTTTTCTTATTTTGATGTGCTCTATCCCATGCAGCTTCACTGTAGGTGAGTCTTGGCTTTCTCGGATATCCATAAATTGTTGCTTGGGTTTTATTTCACTACAGTCTTTGTGGTACCCTGGAATTCTAACTGCTTTAGTCAACTTTCACAAATAGTTGCAAACCCATCTCTTCTTATTTCAAAGCTCTATCCTTGTTGGGGCTTCAAATGAGTTCCTATTTCAGATCTGAGGGGCACCCCAGATCTCAGCTCATTATAAGAACAGAAATGGTAGATATCTTCTGAGTCCAGAGAAAAAATATTCACTTCTTGGCTCAGGTTGCATCCCTGTATTTTCATAGACTCAACTCAAGAGATCAACTCTCCATCATGTTGCTACTGTTCAGCCATCTAGAATTATCCTCAGAGGTTGAAGAAGACAGGATACGATAAACCAACAGTAACAAACAAACAAAACCTTAATACCAACAAAGATAGAAAAAATGTAAATTCTCAAAAATATTTTCTATTTGTCCTGAAAAATGTATTATCATCCATAAATCTCAAATCAAACAAATATGGGTGTAAGGCTCCACCTGGCTGGTGGCTGAAGGATAAAAATAATAACCATACTTCATTCAGAGATAGTTTTTTTTTCAGAGATAATGTTTGACTTCAAAAATAATAGTTAGCTATTCCTCCCTTCCCCTGACAATAAAGTATCAGATTTTAATACATGGCATAAACATTTTGGAATCTTCAGCAGGAAAGTTTCTGGACACTGGAGAGTTATGAAGTTCCCAACATTGTTTAGACTTTTCAGTTATTTAGAAATGCTTTAAGTGTAATTTCATCCAGAAATAGGTTGGTTCACTACTCAAAATTCCATATAACGTGCTAACTGGTTGGCAGCCATTGGATTCCATTTGCTTGACTCCTTGGTTTTGCACTGTTGAGGTTTTAGGAATGGATTATTTAATTGTTTATTATAGCTCAATATTTTCTTCCCACTTGGATAGATTACCTAGCCAGAGGTGTTTTTCAGCCATGTTGAAGATTAATCTGACTTAATGAAAATGAGTCTTTTATCATCTGGGAGCTCTCGGCTGGACCAGAGGTACCAACTATGGATAAATCTGAGAATAAAGTGTCTTAACAACAACCAGATACCTCTGAGGGAAGGAGAGTAATGTACTCTATTCTCTTAATATTCCATTGGTGTCATTTCCAGGATGTGTGCCTTCTTCTGAACTGGTGGGTCTGGGGCAGTCAAAAAAATGGATGGACATCGATGTAGAGTCTGGCTCCACTAAATGGCTCTTATTTGTTTATTTCTGGTTTCTTCAGGACTGTTTATTCAGGTCATTTTTCTTACATAATGACTTGGAATACATGAGTCCAACTGTGTTTACTTGCTACTATAAATTTAGGAAATTGTATCTATTTTTTCCTAATTGACAGTAGCAAGGAAGGAAAAACAATCTGTTGTCTTCACCCTCTGTATGAGTTCAAGTTTTGCATGTCTGTTTCCCTCATTTCCTCTTCCATATCCTTTGACAGTTCTCTTTTCTCATTGCCATCACCTTGGATTTGGGGTCCATATTGTTATTGTGTATGCGATTGGTAATTAAAAGTTTTTAGCCCTTTATAAACCTTTAACATATGGTGTGATTATGGACATTGAATTGTGATATCATCTTTCAAAAATGTTTTTTATTTGCACAATATACTAACAATGCATATTTATAATTCATTCTTGATATAACTGGCTTCATTTGTACCTGTTAATTTTTTTCTACTATATTTTTCCACTCTTGAATTCGTTGATAATTATTTCTTGGCTAAAATATGCATTTTTTCAGGAAGGGCTCAGGAGGGGGCATGCCTCATGCACCCTCCAAAAGGAAATTCTATTTTTATATTTATTTGCATATGAATGACAACTTGGAAATCTTGAAACAGACACTATTTGGTAATGAAGAAAGGAGGTCTAAGGTGGCCAATTTAAATGTAATTGAATATCCATGGTTTTTTCTATTAGTCTTAGGCTGAAAATTGTTACCAGTTCATTTATTTTAAATGGTAGTTTGTGAGCTGTTGTACCCTCTGCTTTACTGGAAAAAGGTTCTTCTATTAATTTGGGAATCCTATAAAACATTATCTCTAATTCCAGGATCAATATGTTTGATACCTTTTCTCACCCCCTTTTTCCCCCCTTTAAATTCCTTTAAATCCCTCAAATCATCAACACTTTCTAGACAAAATAATTTCATAATAGTTTTAATATAGAATTCCTGTTTTTTAAAATTTTTCATTTGAATTTTTCTGATCTTAGACATCTTCTCAAAAATGAATGCACCTTAACTTTCTTTGTGGGCAGACTAATCAGTAATTTTCTAGTTTTTCTCCTGTTTCTTAGAGTGAATCTATTTCAGAGGGAATTATATACCATGAATCTTCATAATGTTTTGTTGTTGTTGTTGTTTGTTTTTTTGTGTGGATGAAACATCTTTGTTGATTTGTCTGTCAAACACAAGAACTGATTTCCCCCTACTGAAGATAAGAAACAGCTGTGGCCTTACAGCAGGGTCTGCTGGGTCCACTAGGGGCCATGGGGAAGACTGAAATGGTGTCAGCAGGCCTTCTCCAAGAGGGCTCTGCAGCACTCACACATTGCTTTTCAAAGGAGCTTTGACTTGCTGTATCTCCTCACATGTAAAATACACTTGCTTTGTTTGCTTCCTTATTATAAGGATCTATGACCATCTCATTGCTTCATAAGTAAGAGTCAAGAGTGTGTCAGAAATTGCTTGGTTGGTCTCTGCAGACCCAAAGGAGGTAGAAGGAACCCATGGATCTGTTTTCTGCTCATTGTGACTGACAAACAGGGGAAAGCATATCTGCAATGACATTTTTACTTCCTATCTCTCTACTGTATCCCTTGTTTCATTCACAGAAGGTAGGTTCATGAAGAAAAGTGAATACATTGATTATTAAGAAAGTTCTTTATAAAATTCTACATCTATAGGTAATTTTAGAAAGGTCTCAGTAGGTTTTCATGTGCCAAATTATCCCTATTATCCTCTATTATTATGTGTCCCCAAAATGTATGTTGAGGTGCTAAGTCTTGCTACCTGTGGATGTAACCTTACTTTAAAATAGGGTCTTTATAGATGTAATCAAGTTAAGATGGGTTATCCTTAACCTGAATTAGGTTAGTCCTAATCCAATGACTAGTGTAGTTATAAGAAGAGGAAATTTGGTACATGGATACACAGGGAGAAGGCCACGTAAAGACAGAGGCAGAGGTTAGAGTGATTTCTACAAGCCAAGGAATCCCAAGAAGTGCCAACAACTTTCAGAAACTAGAAGAAGCAAGGAAGGATTCTTCCCTAGTGTCTTTACAGGGAACACAGCTAATACCTTGATTTTGGACTTCTAGCCTCCAAATTGTGAGAGAATACATTTCTGTTGTTTTAAGCCACCTAATTAATTCTTGCCTTCTCCTAGATTGCTCGCCTGGGCAAAGCCAGGTGCCATGTCGTGAGGCAGTCTTGTACATAGTTTCTCATGGTCAGGGATTGAGATCTGCTAACAGCCACTTGAGTAGGCTCAAAAGTACCATACCTTGTCACATTAGAGCCTTCAGGTGAGGTCACAGCTCAGGCCACCTTGCCTACAACCTCATGAGAAACATGGAGCCAGAAGTACCCAGCTAAGGCACACCTGCATTACTGGCTCAGTAGGAACCGTGCAATAATAGTGTTTGTTGTTGAAAGTCATTAAGTTTGGGGGTAATTTATCATACAACAATATATAATTAACATATCTAGGTACATCTGACTATGTTCACTTACCCATCTATTTCTATGACATAGACCTGGAATGAAATCAATAGCATATGAGTCTTCATGCATTCATTCATTCATTCACTCTATTTTGTCTTGCCAGTTACACTCTATCCTATATCTATAGCAGTGAACAAGTCCCAACTCTTATGGTTGTTAGGGTAAGCTTACGCCATTTACTATAAAACTTAACAGACACCTCTGCTGAGAAATAAGAATGAATAAGCAAAGGAAAGCAACAGAACCTAATATTTGAGTGCCAATTGTGCTGTTTTAGGCATTTTCATATATTTCATTCAATAAATACAAGTCTTTGAGATTTAAAAGGAATTGTCATTCCTTCTTTGTATATAAGGAAACTGTGGCTCATAAAGCTTTAGTTGCTTTATAAGTTTCCACAGCTTATAAATGATGACTCTATAAGCCAAATCAGGCCTATTTTACTTATTTGCACATCACTCATTTATGAAAGTACCACTAAATTAAAATCCTACATTTTTGTTAATAATGTGAATACTAACTAGCATTTTCTAAGCATGTACTATATAACAGACATAGACTTAGAAATTATGCACACATTCTTTTACAAATAGATTATTTTTATAAAACTGGCATGGCAAGGCAGAGATAAGGCAAATCACATGGTATATAGAAATAATTCTATCAAAAAGTGACTGTGCCAAGTTAGCAAATGTTTTCAGAAAGGACAATGCAGTCAAATCCCATCCATTTGTGTATATTATCAATATGTCATAAACTTAGATATTCATTAAAATAAAAATAACCTGAAGAATGACCTACCTGACACAACCCAGAGGAATTTATTAAGCAAAACTGCAAGTAGCAACAATCTTTATATAATTCTGAAAAGTCTCTCTCTGAGATGGTAGACAGGAAGTGAGTTTGATGAGAATTACATTTTCCCCCAGATTTTGCTTTCATTAAAATGAGTTCCATGGTTCCCATGTGCCCATATACATGGTTTTGATTGCTTCCTTGTAATTTTCTGCATTTTTCCACAATAAGCTATTACATTGGTAATCACAGAAATAGAATTTAAAAGAAAATTAAAATGGAATCATGTGTTTTTTGTTTTATTTGATTTTTTTCCGTCACCAAAATTTCTAGAGAAAATGTGCATACAGAAGGTGAGTCATATGACAGGCCATTCTATACTGTCTTCTTTGTTATTACAGTTCATTGATTCCAGGACAAGCACCTTCAAACAACTCTCAATTTGGAATGCATATTACAATAAATGCCGTGGCACAGTAAATGGTAGCATTTATTTCCCTTCTCAGTGGCATGTAAAGTAATGGTGTATCTTAAAACTGTTGGCATCTTAGAACTGATAAAATTTGAGAAACTCGTACCAACCTTTTGCTCCTTTGGGAAAATTTCTTATATATGTAAACTCGGCTAACTATCTACCTTCTCTAACCAGGGCAGAATTGGCCTATGAGAACACAAGGCCAAAGGCTAAGCCCAATAATAAACTGCTCTAAAATTTGCACAGCCTTGCTCAAAATAACAATCTCAGAAAATCATATTATCTTTCCCACTTGATTAAAAACCAGTTGTCAGCAAAGCTAACATGTATCTGGTGTGCAGCACTATGTCCCAACTACTTGCCTAGGACTCAAGTTCCTTCTTGTGTTCATAGCAGCTAGTTGGGGAGTATTTAGAATGCTGCCTCCGGGTGGTACTAGATATTGTCTGTTGCATATTCTATGTTTTCTCCTACTTGCATGCCTCTTCTCCCCAAAAGTCCCTCCTGATGACGTCTCCTCCTACACTGGTGGCATTTCATATTTGTAGAAAACACCCTGTGTTTTGCTATGAGTTCCCGAATTGAGGGGTCACTGTTATTGACCCAATGGCTTCCTGCAGTCTCCAGACCTGTGGCTGACCCAGAGGTAGTGGCCTAGCATCTGCCCTAACAGGATTTCCAATGACTTTGTGAGTATCTATTTTCCCCAACGACACAGCTTTCTGCTTGACTATCTGGAGTAATGTATAGGTGTCCTGTAGCTACTGTAACAAATTACCATAGTCTTTGTAGCTTGAAACTACACAGTGTATTCTCTCACTGTTCTAGCAACCAGAAGTCCAAGATCAAGGTCTGGGTGAGAATGTGTTGCTGCCTCTTCCAGCTTCTGGAGACTTCTGGCCTCATTTCCATCTCTACTTTGTCTGCACATCACCTTCCTCTGTGTATGCTGTGTATGGGTATCAACCACCTCTGCCTTCCTCTTATAAGGACACTTAGGATGGCCCACCCTGACAATCCAGATAATCTACTCAGGTAAAGATTTTTAACTTAATATCTTTTGTCTAAATAAGGTAATTTTCACAGGCTCCAGGAATTAAGACGTGGACACATTTTGAGGAGCCATTTTTAGCCTACCACAAGCCCTCTCTGCTTCCTAAATTAAATCCTGATTGCTAGCATCTGTATTAGTTTCCTAGGGCTGCTGTAACAAAGTCCCATAAACTGGGTGCTTAAAATCACAGAAGTTTATTCTCTCACAGTTTTGAAGGCTGGACATCTGAAAGCAAGGTATTATCAGCAAGGCTGTTCTTCCAAAGATTTCCTTGAGTCTTGTGGCTTCTGGTGGTTGCCAGACATTCTTAGTGTTCCTTGGCTTGTGGTTTGAGGCTAGGGGACAAATCTCTGCATCTCTGTCCTACACGGCTATCTTCCCTCTTTTAATGCTTATGTGCAAATACCCTCTTCTTAAATGGGCACTATTCATTGGATTAGCACCTACCTTAATCCAGTCTGATCTAATTTAAATGATTACATCTGCAAATACCCTATTTCCAAAGAAGATCACATTCACCACTATGGATGGACATGAATTTTGGGAGGACACTATTCTTCACAGTACAGAGTTACAAATACATGTGGCTTTGGGAGTTGGGGCAAACACTAAATGCTAAGGCAAATGTGTAAGCAGTGGGATCTGTGCAAAATAAGAAAAGAACGACCTTGATCCCTTTCAAATATCATGAGGCCCAGTCATACTTCACTTCACATCTTTAAGTTCCTGTGAGATTCTGGGACCCTCAGACAAACTGGATTCAAATGCTGATTCTGCCACTTAGTGGCTGTGTAAGCTTGGTTGAGTTATTAATCTGGTCACACCTCAGCTACTTCATCTCAAAAATGGGTACAACAACAATACTTGCTTTAGGAAGTTGTTGTGAGGAGTAAGTGAATGCATGTAGTAAGTACTGCCATCAAATAGTAAGTATCTTACAATTTTTTTTATTATTTATTCATGAGAGACACAGAGAGAGAGAGAGAGAGAGAGAAGGGAGAGGGGAGAAAGAGAGGCAGTGACACAGGGAAAGGGAGAAGCAGGCTCTGCGCAGGAGCCTGATGCGGGACTTGATCCAGGATCCCAGAATCACGACTTGAGCTGAAGGCAGCTGCCCAACCACTGAGCCACCCAGGCGTCCCTGTTAGAATTGTTAAATGAAAACCTCACTAAAGTGGACCGAAGATACTAGAAAAGAGGTAGGGAGGGAGAGCCATACTGCTCAGTGTCAATTACAGAGCCCTAACAGAAGAGTCTCAACAGAGGAGAATCATCAGTTCAAGCCCCAACAGGGATTGATGTACATTGCATTTCCCGCAAGAAATCAACCACCCCTGCAACTCAGCCAATGAAGAACTGTTATCACCCTGAACCCTTGCTTCTCTCTAGTAGACTTTTGTTCAAAATAGCCCCCCTACCCCAACCCCTACCCCCACTGCCGTGCCCTTAAGTAGCCTGGGTGGCTCAGTCAGTTAAGGGATGGACTCTTGCTCAGTTCAGGTCTTAATCTCAGGGTCATGAGTTTAAATTCTGCATTGGGCTCCATGCTGAGTGTGGAGCCTACTTGAAAAAACAAACAAAAACACTGCCCCCAACTTCCTCCTTCTTGACTATAAAATAATGTGCCTCTTTCATTTGTTGGACTTGCTTATGATTTTCCTATAGCTTGCACGGCTGGGATTGCAATTTTCTGCTATTCCCAAATAAACCATTTTTGTTAGTATAATAACTGGCAGTTTTATTTTTAGGGTTAACATATCCAATATATGTTAGCAGCTCTCATTGTTGCTATTGTCTCTAGGCTTTAAAACTACTTCATTTGGTCTCTCTTTCTTGTAGTAAAAGAAACACCAAGTAAATCACGGATGGACATGGCCAACCCTTAGTCACTGGAGAAGCATAGAACTCAGTTTTGAATTCTAACATATCGTCTCTTTGTTACTATAGAAATA
Source organism: Canis lupus baileyi (assembly GCF_048164855.1). NCBI lineage: Eukaryota > Metazoa > Chordata > Mammalia > Carnivora > Canidae > Canis > Canis lupus. The sequence continues at coordinate 39,174,888 of NC_132848.1, forward strand.
ATTTAGATTTCAACGCTTAAAGTAGCAAAGGGTGCTATGTGCATGTTAATAGGTGTCTCTGGGTCTGTTTATTTTAGGCAAAGGCTCAGCCTGGGACCTTGGAGGCTCTGGAAGGTAAAGGAAGGCATGTGGATCAGTTAAGATACCTCAGTGATGGGACGCCTGGGTGGCCCAGTGGTTGAGCACCTGCCCCTGGCTCAGGGCGTGATCCGCAGTCTCAGGATCAAGTCCCACATCAGGCTCCCTGCCTGGAACCTGCTTCTCTCTCTGCCTACATCTCTGCCTTTCTTTCTCTGTGTCTTTCATGAATAAATAAATAAAATCTTAAAAAAAAAAAGATACCTCAGTGATGAGAGGAGTTGGGTGATTGGGGAGCTTAAATACCCCTGTTGCCAAATAGCATGTCAATATTTAACATTTATAGAACTCCTTTATTGAAAAAAACAAAACATCTTCACCTCCACCCCCTGGAGACATCATTGAGACAATGCAATCTTGTAGGGGCCAAGAGCAGGCTGCCCCCCCCAAAACGTGACCCTTTGGCATATTGGTTATTTAAAATAAATGTTACAGAGTGCCTGTGCGGCTCAGCCACTTAAGCACCTGCCTTTGGCTTAGGTGGTGATCTCAGGGGTTGGCCTCTCCTTTGGCCCCTCCCTGCTTTCATGCTCTCTCTGTCTCTCTCTTTCAAATAAATAAATAAAATCTTTAAATAAAACAAAAGTTACATTAAAAAAAGCCAGTGCAATGACACCTAGACTCTCTTCTCTGTCCTCCTGAAAACAGGAAACAAATCTCCTACATGAACAATACTGTCCCTGTGCTAAGACATGAAAAGACACCCTTATCACCAGAGAGAGGGACTTTAAAGACTAGAAAGCTGTAGAAACACACCTTGTTTTTGTTGTTTTGTTTTTTTCTTTATCTACTACCTCAGCCTAAATTCTGCTTAAAGTTCCCCACTAATTAGGACTCCTAGACAACTGTTTTCTTCATCTCAACTCCTCACAAATCTATTGCATCTTTATGAAAATGTATAAAAACTGCCTGCCATGGCCTTTTCTTCAGGTCTCAGTTTCATTATTGGGTCTCCTTGTGCCCAAAATAAAAACTGTTTTGTTTTGTTTTTTGGTCGTATTTCATGTCGGCCTCTTTGTTTATTTAAGGACTCATTCATGAGAAAGACCCAGTGGAACGAGGGGTACAGGGAGAACAAGAGAGAGACTGTAGCTGACTGGGTGCTGAGCCTGGACTCGAGTAAGGGGCTAGATCCCACAACCCTGAGATCATGACCTGAGCCAAAACAAAGAGTCAGATCTCAGCTGACTAAACCACCCAGGTGCCCATCTCATGTCAATTTAATTCTTAGTTCAACTGCAGGACCTGACAGTAGAGGAAGAATTTTCCTTCCCTACAGTATCAGCACTGTTGCACTGATTTCAGCCACATTTTAGTTAAAAAAAAAAAAAAAAAAAAAAAAGCCAAACACATGATAAATTTCATCTCTATCAACCATAAGAGTTAAAAGAGGCACATTTCCTTAAAATTTTCTTCAATCATTCAGCAAAACAGAAAGGATTTCCCGGGATTAAAGCCCTTCCCCCTTCTTCCTTTATGGCAGCTACAAATGGAGGTGTCCTTTCTCACACCCCGTTGTTCAAGTGAGGAAAATACAGTAGTGTAAGGCCCTTGCCAGGCTCCCCAGAAACTCTGGGAGGCTATAGAACCACTCTGCTTCTCAGAAAGAAAATAAAAAATGTCTTTTGATTGCTGAGGGATGGTTCAATTGTAAGCTATTTGTCTGGCAGAAGTAAGGAATATTCATTGAGAATAACAGTGTTCTATCCCCTAAAAGTGGTCTTCCTACTTCTGGAGTTGTCCTTTAGACATGCCTGAGGGACAGGTATTAATACTGTAAGAACTTCAGAATGTGTTCAACATTCCTTCAACCTCTGAAACATAATCTTGCCAAGCCCTTTTAAAACACAAAGTTCTTTTTGTACTGTACCAAATAAGATTTTTAAAACTAAGCTCTTTGGGTTAAAAATGTTAACTATGGCAAAGAAAAGTCTTGTGGAGAATATTTTTAAATCCCTGCCTCCCTCACTCCATGGAAATGTGAGAGGCCACAGACAGGACCTGACCAGCCTTGCCCATAGAAGGCAAAATCACAGCACTGGGATGTCATCAAAAAGGTCTTTAGTCTGCACCTAAAGACTCCCTGGATTTTTCAATTTTAGCAACTCTGAGTTATCTCAGTGTAGAGGGACTAGACCACTAAATTGAGACCACAACTGACTCATTCCAGAAAAGCAAGACACTCATGATTAATAGAACTTGAACCCTCTCCAAGGTTAATCCATTTTGGCCACAACAAACTCCAGAGAAGCTGGGAACCTCCTTTCCACTTAGGGACTAATGATTAATGTTTTTGTAACCTTGTATGTAGTTAAATATACTCCCCCACACACACACACTTATTTTCCTTGCTCTTTGCTCTACTGTGAAAACCTCTTAGCCATGTTTTTCTCTAATAATTTATCTCCCACCACTCCCCTCCTTTCAAAATATTCCACAAGACCCTAAAGGATACCTGTTACAGGATGAACACACTCCCTTAACACCTCAAATTCCTCATCAAATGTTCCTTTTAATTTTTTTTTTATCTCAGCAGAAGTCCTGTTTCTCTCTACAAGACACCACATTCATTCTAGCCCTCCAAGTGTAAAGAGTTTTTTTCCTTCCTATGGTATTTTCAAGACAGGGCTTCCCAGTGGCTTCTTAGGGTATCAAGTCTTCATTGTATAATAAAGACTGAGTATAGATAGGAACAAACACTTGACAGCTCCATCCTGGGGGGGAAGGCATTCCTTTGATACCCATACAGTCTCTGTCACTTGGTGTCCCTTTTCATTTTGAGCCTCTTATGATTTCCTATTCACTGAAGACAAGGGCACAAGGTCTAAACCTTTCTTGATATCCCAAGTACCACTATTAACGGAACGATGTCTGTGACAACAAGGACACTTCACACAACACAATGACCTACTGGATCCTTGATTCTTCCTCTCCACTGTCCTTGTCAACTCAAATTTAACCACAACTTTACTCCTCCCTCCTGTTCCTCAACAACTGGATTGAAAAGACATAATGCAGATGGGCAAGCGGAAAGGGTTGAAATTCTCCTCTTGGGACTCAGAAGTGGAGAATGACCATGACTAAGATCTCTGTATTTAACATAGATTATGTACCCTTATGCAAATTAACTCCCAGTGCTCATCTGTGAGATTCTAGAATTCCCGAGGGAAGCACACAAAATAGGCTCTAGTCTGCAACTGAGTGATAACTATTTCTTTTTTTTCCAGATTTATTAGAAGAGGAGGAACAGGAAATAAACTGGGAGTGAAGCAGAGGAGAAGGAGTTGAGCCACCTGATGTAAAACAGTATGATTTAGGAGCTGAGCACATAGGGTTCAGAGGAAAAGACATGGGGGTAAGTCCCAGTGGTAAAATCCTATCCACATGCAATCTATATTTTTTAAAAGTTACGTAAGCTTCAGTCCCCTTCTGTAAAATAGATTTAGTGGGACCCCCTCTCAGGGAGTTCTCCATGAATGAGATGTATATCAAGCATGCAGCATAGTGTCTACAACACAAAAAGTCCTCCAGAAAGTGAAGTTTGATGGTGGGGAAGATGATCATAAAAAGACTCGGAAAAGTCTGCAGTTTTGTGAGCTCTATTACTGACTTGGGTTCCAACCTTGTCTTTCCCACTAACTACTCAATTTGGTTACCTTCTTAGAGTTTCATATGCATCCTGTCTACAATGGGGATAATGATGCCTCTGCATGGAGATCTGTGTGGATTAAATAAACATACAGCATAGCTCATGGCTCAGTAGAGTTCAGTAGATATCTCTACCTTCCATCTCAAGCCTTATGCCAACCCCAAAATATACATAGTGTTTATATTTCAGACTGGTGTTTAATGTGGAGTCATTGATATTGAGCCAAAATAAATAAGTAAGTACCTTCCGTAGGTGCAAGAAGAGCACTATGTGAAAACCATGGCTATTGTTTATTTTATATTTGTATGTTTCTCTAATTGTTACATAACCTCATCTAGCATTCTGCACTTTTAAAGTCTTCAATGAAATGACTCTGCAATTATTTTGTTTTCACATCCAAATTCACAACACTAGATGGCTGTGGGCTTTTAATAATTAATTATACCTTGATGGATCAAATCCTAAATGCAGATGTATAGTTTTTACATAATAAGTGTGTTCCTGGAAACTTGTATGTGCTTTTGGATGTCAAATCAAACCATGTTTTATATGGACTTTAGTAACAAATACTATCAAATTGTTTTAGAATGCAAGAAATTATCCATTAACTTATGTCTCCTCTAATTCTGGGTTTTACATTTGAGTTTTCTTTAAAGTGAAATTTGCAATATTCTGTATTATTATATTGCAGTTGATATAAAATGTTTTTTTATGTAAGAACTGGAAATAGCTTTTCTTCAGAGAAGTGGCTTCCTCAGGTCATAAAAATGCAAAGAACTCAGCACAAAATCTGGCTTAGCATCCATTGACTCAGGATTTAGCTGCCTATAAACATTTGCTGATCTATTCTATCTTCATAATTATTAATGTTATGCAGATATGCAAATATCAACCCATGCTGTTTATTTATTCAAATAGTCAAAATAAGTATAATGGGAAAACTGTAATATTTAAATTTTGTTCATTTTATTTCACAGAGTTCATGTTACATTTGAACCATCACCAAGAGTAAAAGGGTAAAAATGACAGCAGGCTTGGGATTTGATTAATTTCATTTTATGGCTCAAGTTAAGAATTAATCCATTTCTCTCTTGATAAATATGCAGAGAAGATTATGAAATGACACTTGATTTTCTCACATCTTAAAATCCACCTATTTTCTTATTATTTTGAGTGAGATGCTGAAGGGGCTGAGATTTTCAATCAATCTTCATTCCCATTGTTAACTTCCTTGCCAAACAAACAACAAAAAAAGAATGCATAAAACATGAATTTCTTACTTATTAAATGTTCATCCTTAAACTGTCAGCTACTTGATGTTGGTTATTTGTGCCCCTTTCAGGTACTTGCATAACCATAACGGTGTTCAGTGTTCCCGTCTCTGAAACTATATAGTCATTAATCAGTTGTCACTTCTCACCTATGATAGCAACTCCTTTACAAACACCTTATCTGGCAAAATTACACAGCAGAAGGTCTTCATTTTTCCTTATTCAACATTCTCTTTTAGCTTTCCCAGATAACTTTTTAAATATGTTTTATATTAAAGAAGTTGGTGAGAATTGAGGAATGTGAGTTCTGTATTCAGTTATTTTATACAACTTGTGTTGGTTGTGTACAGTGTACTTTACTGGCCCAAAACATTTCCTGGTAAATTTTCTCCTCCCCCTCTACCCTCAACCAGAATGATTTAACTCCTATAATGTGCCAGGCAGTAGGCACACAGAGATTAATAAGACGGGATTCCAGCTTTCAAGTTAGTCATAGTTTTATAAAAAAGACATGCACAAATTACAGTGCAGTATGATAAGTTCTAAAGCTAATATTTGTCCAAAATATTAAGACACCAAGGCAAAACAATTCAGTAAAATGTTACTTGAAAGTAATATTTGGCTTGGATTTTAAAGGGTATATAGGGATTTGTCAAGTGAAAGATTGAAGAAAATAGTCCAACTACTTATGTTATTAAAAAAAAAAAAAAAACTAGAAAGACAGATTTATCAAGTGAAAACTGAAGCCACCTAAGAATTAGGGTTTGGAATCACTTTGAATGGGATACAAAATACTATTAGATCTCATGTTCCTTTGGATTTGTAGCATGTCTGCATATCAGGGGATTCAAAGGTAAGACTGTCTTTCTTATGACTCTAAGTTATGTATGAATCATAGATTCCTTGGGTCCTTGAAGATTAACATTTTCCACAAAACTGTTAACAACCATAAGAACCAGGTTGTTTATGTTCAAAAAATGATCAGCTGAGGTTTTTGGTCAGCATTTCTTCGTGCATTTAGCCATTGATAAATGCTTATCAGCCACTACCATAACACTACTGTAACTGTCTACATTCCAGATGAAGAGTAGTTGTGAAGGGGCACCTGGCTGGCTAAGTCCGTAGAGCATGAGACTCTTGATCTCAGGATTGCGAGTTTGGGCCACACATTAGGTTTACAGATTACTTAAAAAATAAAATCTTAAAAAAAATAGTTGTAGTGGAAAACAAAGAAATGCTATTCAGCTGTGTTACTTACATGAAGTTGGAAAGGATTGCCAATATTTTGCAAAACTACATGAATATCTAGAAGCATCTCTATGTGCTTGGACAATGAGTCACTTGGTGTACTTTGAATTAAAAGACAAATCTGAGAAGAAAGTAGTAATGATAATTTAACAATACTAATAATTAACATTTATAGAGTTTTTCCATGTATCAGGACTATGTTGAGTGCTTTATTTGGGTAATTTATCCTTACAATCTACATGGAAAATATTATTGTTGTTATGTTTCAGTTTGGTAATAAGAAAACTAAAACCTCAGGTATGCCAAAATTCAGTCTGAGCATTCTGATTCCACAGTTTGAACTATCAACCTCTGACCTAACTCAACTGCTACATATGAGCTATAGTCTACAAATTTTAGTACTCCATTAGTTTAGAATTAGTTAACAACATAGCATAGCCACCAAAAAGAGCTAATGTAACATTAGCTATTAATACGAGTAATAAATGCTGGGCAAGATTGGGTTAATCCAGTTGGGGTTACTCTCAGTCTTTCTGAGTCAGACTAAACATTAAGTATCCAAGTTGTTAGGGTCTCATTTTATAAAATGGAGCATATAAAGGATGCTTAGTTTCTTAAACGTGGCTCCTGGGGTAACACTGCTGGTTATAATTGGAATATACATCACCTTTCCTAACACCACACCTGGGTACTAATCTGACACTGAGTCAATCGTGAATGTGGCCAAGTGAATGCCAGTTGCGTTATTTAGGATCTTCAGGCCATCCAAAGTGATTATTCTTCATGTATCTGTATTTCCTGGTCACTGCAAGAAGTAGGAGCTGTGCTCAGACATTGCTGTTTTGTATTCTTGTGTCTATCCTGCTTTGTATTTCCTCTTTATTGTCCTGTCCTCTTGCAGTGAAGACCCCCCTGCCAACTCCCCTGCAAAAAATATTTCTAGTGCTCCAAAGCCTCTATTCCATACTAGCCAAACACCAAATTCGATTCTCAGATTCTCTCTCCTCCACTGCTCAACCCAAATGAATTTCTTTTTATTTATTTATTTATTTATTTATTTATTTATTTATTTATTTATTTAGTAAGTAATCTCTATGCCCATCATGGGACTTTAACCCATGATCCTGAGATCAAGATTTGCAGGCTTTATTATGACTGAGCCAATCAGGTGGCCCTTTACCCAAATGAACTTCAAGTTCAGATTTTAGTCAGAGTCCCAAGAATGAAGAAGAACCATTCTCAGATCATCTGGAACCAGCTTCTCTAAAGTTGTCAATCTGCTTTTAACTGCATTTCCTCTTTTTCCAGGATTGAAAGCATAAATTCTCGAGAACAACTTCAAGATTTTTGCAACTATTAACTCACTATTGACATTATGTCTCCTCATTAACACTGCTAGGTGGCACAGCAGTCACACTTATTTTCCCTTAGATTTGCTAATCAACAATGGGCATTAGGAGCTAGAGGGGTTTGGAGGAAGTCAGAAGGCAGTTGGGAGGTTCTGCATAGCAAAGAGGTTACACCTCTAAATGGGACTGTGGACTGTAAGAGACCTTAGAGTGGGTCTTCAGTACCCAGGCAACAGCTAGAACCTGAGACTTTGGAACCCTTGTTTAAAAGCTAGGAAAAAAGAAAAAAGACCTTTTTATTTATTTTTTTAAAAGATTTTATTTATTTATTTTGAAAGACAAAGTAGGGGTAGGGGCAGAGGGAGAAGGAGAGAGATAATGTCAGGCAGACTCTGCTGACTACAAAGTCTGATGTGGAGCTCTATCTCAGGACGCTGAGACCATTAGCTGAGGTAAAATCAAGAGTCAGACACTTCAATGACTGAGCTAACCAGGAACCTCTGGACCTTTTTATTTAAAGCTCAAAGATGCTTGCTAAAATTGTTAGTGGGACTTTTTTTTTTAAGATTTTATGTATTTATTCATGAAAGACAGAGAGAGGCAGAGAAGAGGCAGAGGAAGAAGCAGGCTCCCTGCAGGGGAACCTGATGTGGGACTCAATCCCAGGACCCCAGGATCACAACCTGAGCCTGAAGCAGATGCTCAGCCACTGAGCCACCCAGGCATCCCTAGAGAGATTTCCCTAAGCTGAAAATAAAGGGTGTTAATTAGAAATTAGAACACATGTGAAAGAATAAATCTCACTGGAAAAGTACACATATAGTAAAGGCAGTAGATTAATTACTTATAAAGCAGTATGAAGGTGAAAAGACAAAATGGTAAAAATAACTATGCTTATAATTAGATAAGGGATGCATGAGAAGAAAAAATGTAAAAAGTGACATCAAAAATATAAAATATAAGAAGAATAAAAATGTTGAGTTTTAAAATGGGATTGAAGTTTTTATTAACTTAAAAAAACCATTACAGAAATGTTGTTATATGTAAACCATTTTAACCACAAAGCAAAGGCTATCTAGTAAATACACAAAAGATAAAGGATTATAAGCATACCAATAAAGAAAACTATCAAACTACAAAGGAAGAAAGCAAGAGAAGACAGAAACAAAGGAGCAATAAAAACAATGAGAAAACAGTGGGGTTCATGGGTGGCTCAGTTGGTTGAATATCTGACTCTTGGTTTCAGCTCAGATCATGGGGTCAGGCTTGTGGGGTTGGGATGTGTGCTTGGCTCAGTCTGCTCAGGATTCTTTCTCTCTCCCTTGCCCTCTGCCCTTCTCTCTCTCTCTCTCTCTCTCTCTCTCTTTCGATCTCAAATAAATAAATAAATAAATAAATAAATAAATAAATAAAATCTTTTAAAAAATAACTAGAAGATAATTAACAAAATAGAAAATACACATCTATAAATAACTACTTTCAATGTAAATGGACTAAATTATTTAATCAAAAGACACAAAGTGGTTAATAAAAAAAAAATCCACCTATATGCTATCTTTAAAAGACACACTTTAGATGTAAAAACACACACAGACTGAAGGGAAGAGATATTCCATGCAAATGAAAACCAAAGCTGGAGTAGCTCTACTTCTATGAGACAAAAGAAACCTTAAAACAAAAATCATGATAAGAGACAAAGAAGAATGTTAAGTAATGATAAAGTGGTCAACTTAATTAGAGGATATAACATTTATAGATATTTATGCACCCAACATACAAGGCCCTAAGTATATAAAGCAAATATTAATAGACCTGTAGGGAGAAATAGACAGCAATACCATACTAGTAGGGGTCTAACACTCCACTCACATCAATGGATAGATCATCCAGACAGAAAAATCAATAATGAAGCATTGGCCCTAAACAATACATTAGACAAGAAGGACCTAACAAATATATACAGAACACCATGCACAAGCAGCATGTGTACACTCTTGTACACATGGAGCATTTTCAAGATAGATTTTATGTGGTGGGCCACAAAACAAGTTTCAGTAAATTTAAGGGGATTGAAATCATACCAATCATTTTTCCTGACCACAATGATATGAAAGTAGAAATTAATTACATGACCAAAACTGGAAGATTCACAAATATGTGGAGATTAAATAATATGCTACTGAATAAACAGTGAGTCAATGAAAAAATCAAAAAAGAAAAACCTTAAAAACAAAAGAAAATTAAAATCTCAAAAACCTAATTTTATAAATGAAGGAATTAGAAAAAGAAGAAACAAATGAAGCCCAAAGTTAGTAGAAGGAAAGAAATAACAAAGATTAGAGCAGAAATAAATTAAGCAGAGACTAAAGAGACAATAGAGAGATCAATGAAACTAAAAGCTGATTCTCTGAAAAGATAAATAAAACTGACTAGCCCTTTGCTTGACTCACCAAGAACAAAAAAACATCGGCAACATCAGAAATGAGGGGCAACCCAGCTTATGTCAGGCAGCCGGCTAAACCCTGGCTCAGCGGTTTAGCGCCACCTTCGGCCCAGCCTGATCCTGGAGAGCTGGGATGGAGTCCCGTATTGGGCTCCCTGCATGGAGCCTGCTTCTCCCTCTATCTGTCTCTGCCTCTCTCTCTCTCTTTCTGTGTCTATCATAAATAAATAAATCTTTAAAAAAAAAAAAAACAGATATCACAACTGATTACACAGAAATACAAAGGATCACAAAATACTATTACGAAAAAGTATATGTCTACAAATTGGAAAACCTGGAAAGGATAGATAAATTTCTAGAAATCTACAATCTTCCAAAACTGAATCATGATGAAAAAGAAAATTAGAAAAGACTGATTACTATAGAGCAATCATCAACAATCTCCCAACAAACACAAGTCCAGGACCAGATGGCTTCACCGGTGAATTCTACCAAACATTTATTTTTTGAAAGATTATATTTATTTATTTGAGAGAGAGAGAGGGAGAGAGAGCACGAGTGTGCAGAGGAGCAGAGGGAGAAGCGGACTCCCCACCAAGAGGGGAGCCTGACATGGGGCTTGATCCTGGGACTCCAGGATCACAACCTGAGCTGAAGGCAGTTGCTTAGCTGACTGAGTCACCCAGGCACCCTCTGCCAAACATTAAAGAATTAATTACAACCCTTCTCAAACTCTTCCAAAAAATAAAGGCAGGATGTGGAGGACTCTTCCAAACACATTTTATGAGGCCAACATTACCCTGACACCAAAACCAGACAAGAATGCCACAAGAAAAGAAACTTAGAGATCAACATCCCTGATGAACATAGATGCAAACACCCTCAAACAATTTTAGCAAACAAAGTTCAATAATACATTAAAAGGATCTTATACCATGATCAAATGGGATTTATTCCAGGGATACAAACATGGTTCGATATGTGCAAATTCATCATGGTGATACACTACATGGACAAAATAAAGGATAAAAATCATGTGACTATTTCAATAGATGTAGGAAAAGCATTTCAAAAAAATCAAAATCAATTTATGATAAAAAAAATTCTCAGGGGATCCCTGGGTGGCGCAGCGGTTTAGCGCCTGCCTTTGGCCCAGGGCGTGATCCTGAAGACTTGGGATTGGGTCCCACGTCGGGCTCCCGGTGCATGGAGCCTGCTTCTCCCTCTGCCTGTGTCTCTGCCTCTCTCTCTCTCACTGTGTGCCTATCATAAAAAAAAAAAAAAAAAAAAAAAAATTCTCAACGAAGGAGGTATAGAGGGAACATGCCTCAACGTAGCAAAGGCCATGTATGACAAGCCCACACCTAACATCATACCGAACACTTCTCCTGTAAGATCTGGAAGAAAACAAAGATGCCCACTCTTGCTGCTTTTATTCAACACAGTAATGGAAGCCCTAACCAGAACAATTAGGTGAGAGAGAGAGAGAGAGAGAGAGAGAAAAGAGGAAAGAAAAGAAAAGAAAAGAAAAGAAAAGAAAAGAAAAGAAAAGAAAAGAAAAGAAAAGAAAAGAAAGGAAAAAAAAGAAAAGAAAAGAAAAGAAAAGAAAGAAAAGAAAAGAAAAGAAAAGAAAAGAAAAGAAAAGAAAAGGAAAAAGAAAAGTCATCCAAATTGGAAAGTAAGGAGGAAAACTTCCATTATTTGTAGATAATATGATGTGATAAAAAGAAAACCCTAAAGACTTCATCAAAAACCTGTTAGAACTAATAAACAAATTCAGTAAAGTTTTGGGATAAAAAAATCAATACATACATAGCTGAGAGAAAAATGAACTCTCAGGAGGAGATATAATAAAATAATCCCATTTGCAATTGAACCAAAAAGAATGAAATACCTTGGAATAAATTTAACCAAAGAGGTGAAAAATCTGTACTCTTGAAAACAACAAGACATTAATGAAAGAAATTGAAGAAGACACAAAGAAACAAAAAGATACTCTGTGTTCTTTTAAATGTCTATACTACCCAAAACAATCTGAAAATTGAATGCAATACTTATGAAAATTCCAATGGCATTTTTCACAGAAATAGAGCAATCTTAAAATTTGTGTGGAACTACAAAGACTCTGAATAGCTAAAGCAATTTTGAGAAAGAAAAACAGAACTGGAGGCACCAAGCTACATTACAAAGCTATAATGATAATAATTATTTTTTATAGATTTTATTTATTTATTTTAGAGAAGCAGGCAGAAGAGGGAGAAGCAGAGGGATAGGGAGAGGAAGAGAGAAAGAATCCCAAGCAGACTCCATGCCCAGCACAGAACCTGATGTGTGGCTCAGTCTCATGACCCTGCGATCTCATGACCTGAGTAGAAATCAAGAGTCAGATGCTTAATGGACTGAGCCACCCAGGTGATCCTAAAGCTACAGTAATTAAAACCGTACAGTATCAACATAAAAACAGATACATACACCAATGGAGAAGAATAGAGGAGCCAGAAATAAATTTATACATATATGGTCAATTACTTTGTGACAAAGAAGGCAAGAATTTGCAATGGGGAAAGAACAATCTCTTCAATAAATCATATTGGGAAAACTGGACAGCCACATACAAAAGAATGAAACTGGACCATTACCTTACATTATAGACAAGAATTAACTCAAAATTGTAAAAACCTGAATGCAAGACCAGAAACCACAAACCTTCTAGAAGAAAGGGTAGGTGGTAAGCTCCTTGATATAGATCTTGATGATAAGTTTTTGAATCTGACACCAAAAGTAAAAACAACAAAATAAAAAATTAACAAGTGAAACTAAATCAAGCTAAAAGGCTTTTGCACACCAATAGAAACCATCAACAAAATGAGAAGGCAATCTACTGAATGGAAGAAGATCTTTGAAAATAATAAGGGGCTAATATCCAAAATATATAAAGAACTCATACAACTTAATAGAAAAACTGGGCAGAAGATCTGAATAGACATTTTTCCAAAGAAGACATACACATGGCCAACAGGAACATGAAAAGATAGTCAATATCACTCATCATCGGGGAAATGAAAATCAAAACCACAATGAGATGTCCCGTCATGTCTGTCAGAATGGCTACTATCAAAAAGACAAGAAATAACAAGTTTTGCATAGGATGAAGAGAAAAGGGAATACTTAATGCACTGTTGGTGGGAATGTAAGTTGATGCAACCCCTCTGGAAAACACTACAGAAATTCCTCAAAAAATTATAATGAGAACCACCATATAATCCAGCAATTCCACTTCTGGATATTTATGTAAAGGAAACAAAAACACTAACTTGAAATATATGTATATATATATATATATATATATCTCCTCATGTTCATTGCAGCATTATTCACAATAACCAGCATATGGAAACAACCTAAGTATCCACTAATGGACAAATGAAGAAATTTTAGTACACACACACTCACACCCACACACCCACAGAGGAATATTATTTAGTCATAAAAAGGATTGGGATTTTACCACTTACAAAACATGGATGGACACTGAGGGCATTAGGCTAAGTGAAATCATGTCTTGCTCATCTCACAATGAGATTACCTCGCAACAAGCTTAAGTTGAAAACATCATGCTGAAAATGTATTGAGTAAACCTAAACCAGCAAACATTATAACTTACCCCAGCCTACCCTAAATGTGCTCAGAACACTTATTAACCTACAGCTGAGCAAAATCATCTAACACAAAGCTTATTTGATAATCAAGTATTAAATATCTCATATAGTTTATTGAAAAGTGTACTCAAAGTGAGTACAGAATGACTGTCTAGGTACACAATGTTAAGTGTATTGGTTGTTTACTCTCAAGATTGCCTGGCTGACGGAGAGCTATGCTTCAATGCCACCACCTGGCACCATGAGAGTGTCCTACTGCATATTGCTAGCCAAGAAAAAGATCAAAATTGGAAGTATGATTTCTACTGAATAAGTATTGTTTTAACAGCACCATAAAGTAAAAAAAAAATCATAAGTTGAAGTATTGTAAGTCAGTGACCTTCTGCAAGTCATACAGAGAAAGACAAATATTGTATGAGCTCTCTTGTGTGTGGAACCAAGAAAAAGAAAAAAGAAACCCAATCTCAGAGATACAAAGAGCAGATTGGTGGTTGCAAAGAGGCATGGAGTGGGGGAGACAGGTAAGCTGTCGTTATTGGCTTAGTTTAAATAAATAGAGTAAAAATTAAAAAATACAGAATTATACAGATTAAAAAAATGTAAGTCTCCACAATCCCATCACCAGCACTCTTACCTTCCCAGAGACTACTACTATTTAAAATTTATTGTGTATCCTTCTTAAATCTATTTTCCTAAGCATTCATATATATGTGTGTGTGTGTATATATGTGTGTGTCCATAATATATAGAATTGTTTAAAATGTAATGTATAATTTTGCAACCCAGAAAGAATCTCTGACCAGAAAATAAATAATATTTTAAGTTAGAGACACTTTCCTGTTGTTGAAACATCACCAAAATGGAGCTTCTATATATGCATGTAAAGCAATGTCCCTTCCTATAACAGATCCAAAGTTTCAGATATTTAAAAGTGTTTTGAAGATGAGTTTGTTTTTTTTTAATAAAAAGAACATGAATTAACTTTGTAATAAAAAATAAAGTTGTAGGAGGACTTTATTTCCAGTCTGGTATAAAAGGAGTTTGGAAATTGTCACTTCCATCCCCACAACAAAAGACAAGCTGAGCACCATGAAAAATCAACAACCATTCATAGAACCATCAGAAAATCAAGGTCACATGAGCTGCTGCCCCCAAAATTGGCAGGTACAGAGAATCATGAGTTACCAGACAGAAGTTCAAAAGCAGAAACTTCCATGGGCTCTGGTACTGGGCTTGGGGTTGGGAACTTCAACTACAGTTAATGAGTTGCTAGAGGCTTAATTTAACTCAAGTGTGAGAGTTAAAAACTCCAGGAAGGATACCCAAACTTTTGAGAGTTTTATCTCCAGGAGCCCTATTAAGTTCTCATAATGAAGACAAGACATGCTTCCAGCAAAAAGAGTGGAAAAGCCATCATTTTAAAATATATCCAGAGCATTCTATTCCTAGCAGAGCCTGCCTTCAACGGAAATTACCAGAGCACCACTAACTGGGGTTTCACCAAAGCCCAACCATCACAGCAGATGGGAAATACTCAACTCCAGCTGTGTCTAACCTTCTTGTTAAACGTAAGGTGTGTGTTTTGGTGATGTGGAGGCCTGGCCCAGGGCACTGGCTCACTGCAAACCTAAACCTAACCATAAAGGGATCCCTGGGTGGCACAGCGGTTTGGCGCCTGCCTTTGGCCCAGGGCGCGATCCTGGAGACCCGGGATTGAATCCCCCGTCGGGCTTCCGGTGCATGGAGCCTGCTTCTCTCTCTGCCTCTCTCTCTGTGTGACTATCATAAAAAAAAAAAAAAAAAAAAAAACCTAACCATAAAAATGTAGAATACTTCCTTCACACCATAGCACCATATCAATAGGGATCCTGGAGGAGATCCCTAATAAGGAGGTAATACATGCAAAAGAATTACACATCTCAAGCTTATTTAAAGGAGCTCCAGAGAAACTTGAAGGAAACAGACAAAACAAGGACAACAGGGAAAAATTTTAGCTTTTTAAATCTATAGCTATAGTACACAGTAAACACAGCCTAACAATGTAAAACAGTATAAAACATCACCTTAAGGTCCTATTTCCTTAAATGCCTTCTACTCAGGACATCACATCTGGCTTAAAAAAAATTGCAAAGAACATCAAAAGACAAAAACAAAACAAAGTGAAACAGAAAACAAACAGACAAAAAATAAAAAATAAAACACCTCATAGTCTGAAGAACCAAGCAAGCCCCCAAGCCACACTCAGATATGGGAGAGATGCTGGAATAATCACACCTAGAATTAAAACACCAATGATTAAATGCTCAAGGTAATAAAGGAAAGGCTGGACAACAAGTAAAGGAGATGTATAATGTAGGCAGAGATCTAGAAACTCTAAGAAAGAAGAAAAAATGCTAGAAATAAAAAACACTGCACAAAAATTAATAATTCTTTTGATGGGCACATCAGTAGACCAAACACAGCACCTCCACTCCCCCTCAAAAATCAGTGAGCCTGAAGAAATGTCAATAGAAACTTCCAAAACTGAAAGGCAGACAGAAAAAGAATGAAAAAGATGAAACAGAATTTCAAGAACTGTGGGACAATTACAGAAGCTGTAACATACACATAACAAATATAGCAAATGTACCACCCTAATGCAAGATGTCAATAATGGGGGACGTGGCGAGGAGTGGGGGGCTTATATGAGAACACTGTACTTTCTGTTCAATTTATCTAGAAATCTAAAACTACTTAAAATATAAAGCCTATTAAATTAAAAAATTCTAGAAGCAATGATTACAAGTCATCATATACACAAATAAAGTTGTAATTAGCTAAAACAATAGCAGTGAGAAACTTTTAACATTACTTTGAGTCTAATATCACAAGAAAACAGTAAAAAAAGCAAGAACATAGTCTGAATACTGTCATTAATAATGATTATTTAATTAACATATTTGACTTGTATCCTAGAAATGAGAATATTCATTCTTTTCAAAGGTTTATGGAATATTTATACATATTATTCATGTACTAGACCACAAAATGATTTTAATAAATTATCCAAGTCCTAGAGTTATAGATTATATTATTTAATTAAAATGCAAGGAAACTGGAAATTTACAGCATATGTTTTTAAACTCCCCAAATTCTAATCTCTTAGAAACTTTAAAACACATAAACCTCTCTTAAATAACCTAGTTTAAGAAGGAAATATTCAACTGCAGGCTCTTTCAATATTAATATGGAATGTAGACAGATCTGTACTTAGAGGGATAGTCACAACCATACTTTGGCTTCCCTTCTTGCCAACACGTAGGATTTCCCAGGTTACAATCACTTCTAGAAATATGTGGATGAATTTACTGAAATAGTTTTCAGGTAAGAAGTGGAATACAATATTTTGGAAATGGAATAGAACTATGTGTGTTTCCACACATTATAGCAAACATCTTAAATCTAGAAAGTGTGGAGAAGTGGAGGTTCAAGTAGAAAAGGAAATTAGGGTTCAGGTACATTCCACAAGAATAATTTTATTTTGAGATGAAGCCATTTGAAACTTCAGCACACATATTTTTTACCCCTTTTCTCTTTCCCTGGTGAACTGATAGTCAGACCCTTTGAGAAAATTTTAAAAGTTCCTGAGCCTACCTGAGCCCATACAATAGTTGATCTACAGTATGTGGGAAGGAGGAAAGAACCAGCTGGAAGCAATATCTCACACAGCCAGAACAAAATAGCGATGGGCTCCCGTGTGGAGCTCAAAGACCAAAAGATGAGGTGGCAGAGGGTTCTCAGCTCACGCCTACCAAGAAGGCCCAGCAGGCTTTCTCTGGAAGATGAGGAGAGGTGTCCACTCCAGCACCTCGCCTCCACCACTCTGCCTGCCCTCCAGCACCGCTGAGGACAAGGGGTCGAAGATACCTAGAAACCAGCAGCATGTTTGGGAGAACAGCTTGTATGCGCTGAGTAGAAACTGAGAAAAAGGAGGAGGAAATCCAGGGGTCAGGGGCCCACCAAAACAAACTGTGCAAAGTGCCTGGATATGAATGAGATCGGTAAGTAACTCCACCTAATTACACATGGCCCCGAGAGTCCAGTTCCTATAGGGATCCTGGTCAGTCTTGGCCACGACACTCCACTCTTGATTGCTTTTTCCTGGCATGAGGGTTGTCCCATTCTCAAATGTTTGACATAGGAGACAGCATGGTCAAATGGGGACTGTGGTATCAAGAGTTTGGTGTGGGATCAAATAGCTCTTCTCCTGCAAAATGCAAAGACTCTCTGGGGTGAAGGATTTGCGATTTGGAAAGGAAAGTGATGAGGTACAGAATCATGAGTGGAGGAGCTGGCATCCTGCCTCCCACAGCCATTTTTCCTTTTTTTTTTTTTTTTTTGTTCCCCTTTACTTTGGGTCTGGTCCCAGCAAATCCTTTTGCCAGATAAAGCACTGAAGTAGAGAAAGCAGCATTTCAGCAGCATTATTGAAAAATGTTCTTTCCTACAGCCAAAACTGAGACCGAAATGCCAAGACGTTTGCACCCAAAGAAGAACTGACTGAGAGCCAAACACGTGCTGGGTTTGTTTGGTGTGGGGGGTGGTGGAAGGAAGAGAAAGAACATTCACACAGTATAAGATGACTCCAGACAACAGCACTTGCAAAGCAGAATTTGCAATATTAAGCACACTTTGTATTACCCAAGGGAACCTTCAGAAAAGATAAGCTGCCTGGATTTTCAACAAAAAGATTAAAGTATTCCAATTGGCATTCCCCCCCCCACCCCCCCACCCCGCTCCCCATTCCCCGGAGGCCCAAGATGTCCTGTTTTCTCTGCAGCAGCTGTCCCCTCCCACAAAGGCCCAGTGACTAGGAAAAGGGAAAATATAGTGGCTTCTTGTCAGAGTTCACTTGTGTCTTTGGCTTCTCCTAATTTTTTGGGCCTTCCATGTCTTAAGGACCAATTTGTAATTAGCCAAAGGAAATAAAAAGGAGAGCTTTAGAAAACGAATCACGTTGATTAGCATGTCCTGACTGGGATTTTGGGTCACCCCAGAGCATCCATGGTTCACTTAAGGGAGAGCAAATCCAGTGAAAATCCACTCTGATTTTAAAGAAAAAAATAGATGCCCAGCATCAGTTGAACACGTAGAGAAAGGGAGAAGGTCTGGTGGAATCAACAGGTAAAGGAGAAATCTCATTGTGGTAAATGCCGAGATGTTCTAAAACTCATTTGGATTGGAGTAATTTAATGAGAAATACAGAAATCACTACAAGGAGACCATTGACTGTTTCTTGAGAGAGAGGAGAAGAGAAAAGGAAGAAGAAGAAGAAGAAGAAGAAGAAGAAGGAGAAGGAGAAGGAGAAGGAGAAGGAGAAGGAGAAGGAGAAGGAGAAGGAGAAGGAGAAGGAGAAGGAGAAGGAGAAGGAGAAGAAGAAGAAGAAGAAGAAGAAGAAGAAGAAGGAGGAAGAGGAGGGGAAAGAGGAGGAGGAGGGGGAAAAGGGAAGGAGAGGAAAGGAGGAGGAAGAGGAAGAAGAAGAGAAGGCAAAAGAAGAGGAGGAGAAGGAGAAGAGGATAACATTTCTGTAAAATCAAGAATCTTTTATGTCAGCTCCCTTATGCACGGCGTTTTCCGTCTTGGTTCATAAATACACAACTCTTCTGTTTAAGTGCATGGGTGCCTTTAGGTCAGAGGGACACAATTTTGACAGCATTTGGTCAGATCAACTCTGGATGGAAAACGCCTTGGAGATAATATGGGTAAAGTCCTGAGGTGGCCAAAGGAAAACCCCTCCAGCCGGACCAGGAGGACAAAGCCTCCACCCGGACACACAGGACAGTTCCCAGCTCCAAACCTGTGATGAGAAGCCAGGGAGCTTCTCAAGCTCCCTTCACTGGAGGAAATGTGCCCTTAGCAGGTCCCTGCTGGGAAAAGCACAGCAAGAATAACTTTGCAAGGTAATCCACGAGGACTACGCCAAGTGTGTTCTTCTAAAGTGTCCCTGATGCAAATGAAATAAAATACAGTGAGCAGCTACTTCAACCACCTTTCTACTTCTCTCTGGAGCTCTCTCCCCCTTTTTAAATCTCTCTCTTTGATGACTCTGCCATCATCTTCAGCAGCTGTGGTCTCAGAGGGGAGGGCCAGATTAGGGGGAAGAAAAGAACTGTTTGAACAGAATGAAATTCTCGAACTCCTGACATGATAGGGGCCTCAGAGAGAGTGAAGCCCGTCCTACAGATTAGCACTGCCTGGCCCACAAGGCTGAGCTAATTGCCTGTGAATTGCTCCATTATACCAAA
Source organism: Canis lupus baileyi (assembly GCF_048164855.1). NCBI lineage: Eukaryota > Metazoa > Chordata > Mammalia > Carnivora > Canidae > Canis > Canis lupus. The sequence goes on from NC_132848.1 coordinate 39,194,929, forward strand.
CACCATACTGATGCCCAGAACATCATAGTTCAAAGCAAAGTATTTATCTTTGCAGTAGCGTTGGAAAAACAGTGATAGTTTATAAAACTGAAATATGAGGATCATTTAATCTGGCATCCCATTAAAGGGCAGGTACAGTGAGAACTGAAACAAGGAGAGTAGCTGGGAGATAGAGAAAGGAACATAAAGGAATTTTGCTTTAATATTAAACAGTTATCCAAGTAAAGGCAAATGCCATCCTTCAAAAGGAGAGAAGGAGGTGCACAGACCATTCTTGCTTGGAATGGCAGTGATGACTTGTATAAGGAGGTCACTATGCTACATACCCTAGAAGACTCGGAGCCCAGAATCTCAGTTGCTATCGACAACAGCTGATGACCCTACTGTAGAACTTCTGGTGGAAGGCTCCTCCCCACTCTGTCCCCATGCTGCCCCCTGGATTCTCCTCCCCACCCCCATCACTGGCTCTGCTTTCCCTCCCCATCTCCACAGCCAGTGTGACACACTGTGAGTGCACATTGGCCAAGTTGACACAGATCACCTTGTCAGACTGACAAGGCCTCAAGACTGAACAGTATGATCATCCTGACTCATTTCCATGTTCCCTGCTTAGGAAGTAAGACAGGAAAGAAGGCACAGCCTTGTGAAGCAGGAGCAGACATTTACATATGTTCATGCTAGAATCAGCAGTTCTCAAAGTGTGGTCCCTGGACTGGCAGTGTCAGCATCTCATAGAAACTTCCTGTTACAAGTGCAGATTCTGGGTCTCCCCTTGTAACTACGGAATCAGCTGCTCTGAGAAGGAGACCAGCAATCTGTATTTTAGCAAACCTTCCAGCTTAAGTGCTAAAATCTCTAGTCTAAAAGATTTTTCTTAGGTAGTACAACTTCTCTGACTCGTTCCTCTGCCTGGAATGTGCTCTCCCTATGAACCTTCCAGAAAAACTCTTGGCCTCTCAAAATGCAGTTCAAGTTTTAACACTGAATTCTTTTTTTTTTTTCACTGTTCAAAATTTATTTGGTATTTTAGTTGGTATGACAGATAGTTGGTTGCATTGTCTTTTTACATTATATTTTATTATAATATTATAATATTATATTTTTATTATATTGACATTATATTTTTACATTATATTTTACACTATATTCTGACATATATAGTACACAAAATAAGATCCTTTAGAAGAGTTGTGCACAATACATGCAATATTGAATTTATACATTGGATCCTAGGATGTGACTGAAGAAAAAAGATGGAATAGGCATGCTGGGTGTTGAGGTGAAGGAATCAGAAGTTACAGACAACAGTAAATACACATCTGGTTTGAAGAGTAACTGCAGCATATACAACATTAGCGGGGGTGCATCTGAGATGATAGAACTATATTATGTTAACCAATTTAGGACTACACAAGAGAGATATCATCCAGCATCAGGATATGGCTGCAGGGTTTTGTGAACCATTCCCATTTGTAACTTTAGGAAACTGATGTTTTTCTTAGGCCATTTTAATATTACTACTTGAGTAACAGGTCAGATAATAAGGACAATATACACAACATCCAACTAAAATCTTGTTGTAGTCTAGACAGTAACGTGGTACATTAGAAAAATTTTAAAACCGCAGCTCCTTTTGGATCCCCCAAAGTGTAGCTGCACTCTTCCTCAAACGGGCCTCTTTCTCAGGAGTCAGAGAGTCACCTTCACAACATCAGAGATTCCATTCTGTCTCAAGATGCAAGGAACACTAAGGAAGACATCATCTTTTAGTCCATAGAGACCCTTAATCATGGTGGAAATTGAATGCACCTGCCTAAGACTCTTCATTATACTTTCTGCCAAATCTGCCACAGACAGTGCAATGGCCCAGGAAGGGTAGCCTTTCAGTTTGATCACCTCATAGGCACTGTCAACCACTTATTTGTGAACCTCTTTCCACTGTTCCTTAGCTGCATCAGTGCCTAAGTCAGGGTGCAGATTCTTCAGTGAGACACCAGCAACATTTATTCCACTCCATACAGGCACACTGGAGTCTCCATGCTCTCCAAGGACCCACCCATGACAGCTTAGTGGGTGAACGCCCAGCCTTTCCCCCATTAGGTAGCAGACCTGGGCTGAATCCAGATTCAATCACTTCTAATAACTCCGATTTGGGGAAGGCCACTTATCTTCCAAGCCACATGGGTCAAGATATCCACTGGATTGGAAATAACAAGAAAACTTGCAGTTTGGGCTGTATTTGAAAATATTAGGAACGATGAACTTAAAGATGTTCATGTTATGCTGGACCAAGTTAAGATGACTTTCTCCCTTTTGCTGACATACCCCAGCTGTGATAATAACCAGCTTGGAGTTTGCAGGCACATTATAGTCTTTGCCAGAGACAATTTTTGGTGTTCTACGGAAAAGGCTGCCATGCTGGAGATCCATCATCTCTCCCTTCAATTTGTCTTCCATGACCTCAACAAGAGCAAGTTCATCTGCCAAGTCCTTCATTAAGATACTGATGGCACAAGCCATGCCAACAGCACCAACCCCAACAACTGTAATCTTATTCCAGGGGATATGGTCTTCCTTAAGATTCTGAATCAGCTGATCCTTGAGAGTTGCCATTTTGGACTAGGACCAAAAGGAATGGAGAGTGCACGTCGGGAGGCGGGAAGCCACGGTGCATGAGGTTGGGTCGGGACTTGGCGGCAGCGGCTCTGATACTTAACACTGAATTCTTGTCTAATTGTTTTCAGTGCTCTTGTGGCGAACTTTTATCATTGTTTTTAGGAATGGTTTTGAAGGCCTTTGTTTTCCTGCCTGGATGTTCCTCAGTATCCTCAAAACCTACAACGTAGATTGCTTATTTTAAAACTCAAAAAGGTTTGAAATAAAACAGACCCTAAAAAAAAAAAAAAAACAAAAAACAGACCCTATAAAAGTGGAGTAGTTATGTTATATTTTCTTTGTGCCGTGATTGAAGTTGATACTTTGGAGCAAAAAAGCAAACACAGGTAAAACAGAGTAGATCAGAAAAAGGTAGATAAGGGGATAAGGGACAGAAATTTGAGAATAGCACTTGATCGGTTAAATTGTTGAAGAGTATTTAGAAGGAACTGTTCTCCCAACCAGAGGTAATAAGCTCTCTGAGAGGTAATAAGCTCACCCTCACTAAGCTGTTCCAAAGGTGGATAGTGGATGATAAATATGAGTTGGCATTGCAGATAAAAACCAATTGATTGGAGGTAATTGCTCGGGGCACTGTGTTAAGAAGCATTATAATTGGATCAAGAACTAGCTGGACAATTCCAGTGCGGATTAGTAATGTCTGCTTTGGGTGTCAGAGTGGGGGCTTGTTGAAATGAAATCAATTCCTCCAGGCCAGTGATGCTAAAGACATACTTACTGTGGCAGGTGGTAGAAACATATTAAATGACTTCTTAGAAGTATACATTTCCCATGATAAAAACAAGAATTTTTAATTTTTTTTTTAAATTTATTTATGATAGTCACAGAGAAAGAGAGAGAGAGAGGCAGAGACATGGGCAGAGGGAGAAGCAGGCTCCATGCACCGGGAGCCCGACGTGGGATTCGATCCTGGGTCTCCAGGATCGCGCCCTGGGCCAAAGGCAGGCGCCAAACCGCTGTGCCACCCAGGGATCCCCAAAACAAGAATTTTTAGATGGAAGGCACCATGGAAATGCAAGGCATTATTTTTAGCATACTGTTAATGATGAGCCCCTAATGATGAGATGAAGGCCTATGTTGAGGATGAGTGGCTCAACCCCAAGATGGAGAAGGGCAAGACAGTACTGGCTCACAATTGCCAGACTTGTAAATAAATATTTAATACCATGACATACTTTACAAGGCTACTAACAGGCAAACATAAAATACTCAGTGAATATAAATAATGAACAGGAAAGTAATTAGAGGTCTTTTAAAAAACAATTCATCTTGATTAATGTAAAAGAGCTTAAATGAATGGTTCTCTATAAAACCAAGTAATCATCGTTTCCATCATTGCCACCTGCTAGTGATGTGTTTACTCCAATTATTTATAAGCCACAGGAGGACTGGAATGCTTAGGGTGGCTACTTTGAGCTACCCATACCTTGAGCAGGTATTTTAACAAACAATTCCCTTTTGGCTTATATTTCTTTTTTGAAGGGGAGATACAGTTGTAAAAACATCCAGACTGGGGAGGGAAGTCATCATTTTGTTTTAGAGGCAGTGGTAAAATGGACACTTTCTAAAACATAATCTGGAGACCTCAAGAACCGTGTTGATATATTTTGACGATTATTTTCTACCCTGAATTTAAAACCACTCACATGGTAGTTTCCAGGCTTTAAGTTAGGAAAACCACCATCACTCCATATTTATAGACACCAGGATCCCCTCATGTCAGACACATCCCTCATCCATTCCCAACACAACATGGCTTCTTCCCTGACAAGTCATTTGATCAGGTTATTTTTGAGTATCATTACCTCCTTAATGCAACACAGATATAACATTCTTTGCTATAAATCACCTGTGATCAGTGGTGGGAAATATTTTAAGCAATCCTCTGAATACATGTACTTTTACTCTGCCCTTATTTAGTACATTCCAGAAAGATCCCTCTATTATCTGGTCTGATGGCATCACGAAAGGAAGAGCTTCATTTCAGCAGAAATGGATACAAGTGCCAGAAGAAATTCATCTTTAGAAACCTGGATTCTTCTTTCTTCAAAAAGAAATATGAAGAGAACCATCCCATAGATTTTGAGCATGTCTTTGAACTTGGGTCTATCAATAAGTTTCCTTATTAGTAAAATGGGAGGATAGTTAAGTAGCTTACAGAGTTGTTTTGAGGATTTAATGAGGAAAGGTATCAATAATGCAGGACCATATCTGCTGCAACGCAAATACTCAATAAGTTTTAGTTACCCCCTTTCTTTCTTCCTTTTCCATTTGTAAAGTGCTGGCCATCCCATTGTGGGAGGCTCAGTCCTCGTCTAATCCTTAGGGGGAGAGCATATTGTGATCAAGGCCAACACTGCGGCTCAGCAGTCTCCCTCACAGCAAGGCCACTGCTGACTTTGAATTTCAAGGCTTCACAACCTGATTTCTACCTTGTTATTCACCTTCTGTCTCCACTTTCTGAGGTCTGATTACCAGATGCCTGAGTAGAGGGCCACAATTTCAGTCCCATGAGTGAGAGCATGCATCTCTCTGGGACACCAGTCCTCCATCTCTCCATCATCTTATCCATTTCACCCTCATATATCCATCCTAGAGCCCTAGTTCTGGCTCTAGCCCAGGGGCCAGGTGGTGCTGGGTGCTGCCACAGCTCCTTGATGCAGAAGACCTGGCTGGCTTTCTGACTATGACTGCTCCTGTGTGCTCCTCGGCAGCAGTCTACCCTCGCATGAAGACCACTCCATTACATCGTTAGATAACCTGGTATCAACTGTCTGTTTAGAGCAGTTTGTGCTCTCGCTTTTTTTATATGCAGTTTCTAAGGAATGGGTTGAATGTATCCCTAGAAACTAGCACTGCTTTTGTCTCTTAAGTGATCGCCTCTCTAGACTGGCTCATTTCACCAGTTCAACAATGTCTTGGCTGGCAATGGCAGTCAAACACCTGTGATTCTTTACCAGATGTGTCTGAAGCTTTTACTATAAGGCAGGCATTACTCAGCAGCTACAGATAGAACAGTGAGCAAAATAAAACCACTGCCACTATGTAGCTTCCATTGTAGGAGAGGAGGCTGGCCATGGCCACATGTGCTGTGAATGGTCCATGAGCACTGTCCAATGTACTGTTCACCCATTCTCCCCACCCATTCTGTGCCCCCTGGATGCCGAACTCTGTGAACTGCTCTAGTGGTGGTGCCTCATTCATGTTGCCTCAGGGGTTTGGTTATTCCACGGCCTCCTTTAACGCTGCCCACAGCTTATAAATAGCCCTCTATTCAACTGTCTTGTATTTACCTATTTGAATGTGCCATCTGTTTACTGATAGGACCCTGATTACTACACCAAATGAAGAAATATGTACCATTGTGTCAGGCAGTGACGTGCATTGTGAATTAAAAAATGGAGCAGAACAGGGTAAACATAGTGCTAGGCAGTGCTCTTTTAGATTAAGAATGGTCAGCAAAAACCTATCATAGCTGGTGACATTTGGCAAAGACATGAATGACTTGAGGTAGGGTTGTCACATAAATTACTGGATGCCCAGTTAAATTTGAATTTCAGATGGATGACAAATAAGTTTTTAGTTTAAGTATGTCCCAAATACTATATGGGACATACTGACATCAAAAAGTTATTATGTTTAACTGAAACCCAAACCTCACTGGATGTCCTGTATTTTTATTTGCAAAATCTGGCACCCTAATTTGAAGATGTGAATGATATGAATGAATATCTGGAGGAAGAACATTCTGGGTAGAGCAAATACCAATTACAGAGACCTGCGGAGATGAGTCCACAGTTGGTGAATTCATGGAATATGAAGAAACAAGAGCCTGTTATCTTACCTATTGTGTGTTGTTAATGGGCCATAGGGTATTAGTGGAGGGGTAGGGGGGTGAGGTTTATGGTCCTGGGCCATCCCCTATGGCCTGTGGTTTCTCTCAGCTCTCAATTGCCCAATTCAGTTTTTTATGTTAATTATAGTCACGGGAGAAAAGGAAGACAGAGAAGGAAATCAGAATGCCATAGTCCTCAGTGTAGCAATTACAAATGAACCTGAAAACTACTTGAAAGTAGCCAATATCATTTTATGAATAAATACCAACTCTTATGCAAATCATATGCAAATTACTTCAATGCTCCTCTAACTCATGGAGCTGAGTGTAATTCCTGGAAACTCTGGGAGACCTGTCCTGTTTGCCCTACCCCTGCTGGTGGGTGAACCACCAGTCAGAGGGAGACACGCAGTCCATACTGACCCATAGCAGACAAAAACTCTCCATTGACCATCAGGTTCATAACACTCTCCTCTGGCCCAGAACCTGACCCTGAGGAGACTCCCTTCCACGCCCTCTCATTCTATTCTAAAAACCTTAGCTAAGGAGGTACCATTATCCACATTAAAAAGAAAGAACAAGGCTGTGCCCATAACATCAAGTCTATGGGGTTGATTCAGGGCAGGAGCAAACTGGTAGTTTGACTCAATGTACTTAATGGATTTAGCAGTTTAGCATGAACACTCTGACTTGGAGCCCCATGTAAACACTTCAAAGGAATTAATTCAAAGTCAGACATTCACTACAAGGCATTCTTAATCATGTGTGTGTTTAAGTGACTAAAAAATTTGTATACAATAAATCAAAAAAAGAAAATCATTCCTTAACGGCATACCATATTTGCAGGCAATGCCTCTACTATGGTTGAAGCTCTGAATTGTAATAAGTGTGCCCTTTAACATCTGTGTACACTAAGTAAGCATTCCATATGGAACATGGTATGTAAATGAGGAACCACAAGAAGATGTATATGCACAATAAAATAAGATTCACTACCTATGGATAATAACTTTTACTAAGACAGATAGATAAAAGCATTTTCTGAGATATATAGTAATAATTTTGAGAAGAGTATCTCTTTCTTGCCATTTTTCACATGTGACCCCAAGTAACAAAACAAATAAACACAACAGAAAAGCATAACGAGTTGATTTCTCAATGGTATAGTGTCTCAAGTCAACTAGAGGAGCAGACACCTAGACTGAAGTTCGCAGGTAGGAAGTTTACAGAGCTCTGGAGGGCAACGTGTATGGAATGGCATTAAGCTGTGATGACAGATGTCCTCATACCAAAGGTCTATGGTTCCCACAGGGAGCTCTGGAGCTGAAGTGAGGCTTGCAGAGGTGCCTCACATTGGGGCACGAGGCCTAGGCCTTAAACCCTCACATCAACCACACCTCAAATGCAGGCTGCCACCAAAATTAGTCATGACCTTGGGCAAGGCAGCTCTTCAGTCAAAGGCAATTGCTGTGAGAGTACAGTCAACTGCCAGCTGCCAGCTTTAATGACCTCCTTGCTAGGGAAATCAGTGTCCCTGGTTGGAGAGGGGAGGAACACCTGCACGTACACAACAGCATCCACCATACCTAAACTTATGAGAGGGTAGGAAAAAGCTTGCTTTTTCTATGTTACAAGGAAAAAGAGTGAAAAGGTATATACTTTGCTTTTAGGTAACTAATTTTTGCCCTGTTTGCATTCATTTTTTTAAAGCTTCTTAAATTGAGGTATAATCGAGATATTATATTGGTTTAAGGCATGTAACATAATGATTTGATATTTGTATACATTGCTAAATGATCATCACAGTAAGTATATTTAGCATCCATTACCTTACATAGTTATGAATTTTTTTCCTGTGATGAGAACGTTTAAGATCTACTTTCAAAAAAAAATCTACTTTCTGGGCGTTTTTCAAATATGGAATATGGTATTATTAACTATAGTACATATTCCCATGACTTTATGTATTTTATAACTGGGAGTTGTGCCTTTTGACCATCTTCACCCATTTCTCTCACCCCTCATTTTCACCTCTGGCAACATCAACCTGTTCTCTGTATCCATGAGCTTGTTTTTGGTTTTGCTTTGTTTTATTTTGTTAAGAATATGGATCATATGGCATTAGTCTTTCTCTGTCTGACTTATTTCACTTAGCATGATGCCCTCAAAGTCCATCTATGTTGTCACACCTGGAAAGATTTCATTCTTTTTTATAGCTGAAAAATATCCAAATTCTCTTTATCTATTCATCCATCAATGGATCCTTGAGTTGTTTCCATATCTTGGCTATTGTAAATATTGGCTGCAATAAACATAGGGGTGCATATGTCCCTTCAAGCTGGTGTTTTAATTTTCTTCAGATAAACACCCAAAAGTGGAATTGCTGGATCATGGGGTAGTTCTATGTTTAATTTTTAAAAAAATCTCCATACTGTTTTCCACAGTGGCTGAACCAGTTTGCATTCCCACCAACAGTTCAAGAGGTCTCCCTTGTCTCCTCATCCTCACTAACACTTGTTATTTCTTATCTTTTTGAGAATAGCCTTTCTAACAGGTGTGGGGGGACATCTCATTGTGGTTTTGATTTGTGTTTTACTGATGATCAGTGATGTCTTGACTATGTTTTCATGTGCCTGTTAGTCATCTTTATACCTTCCTTGGAAAGATATCTCTTCAGATCTTCTACTCATTTTTTAATCAGATTTTTATTTTATTTTTTTTTCTATTGAGTTGTATGAGTTCTTTATGTATTTTGGATATTAATCCCCTAAAACATATGATTTGCCAATATCTTCTCACATTTTTTAGGTTGCTTTTCAGTTTTTTGGTTTTTTTTTTTTATTTCTTTTGCTGTGCAGAGTATGGATTGTTTTGTTTTGTTTTGTTTTAGTTTGATATAGTCCCACATTTTAATTTTTGCTTTTGTTGCCTTAACTTTTGGTGTCAAGATTTAAAAAAACATCCTCATGGAACCTATGTCAAGAAGCTTACCACTAAGGTTTTCTTCTAGAAGTTTTATGGTTGCAGTTGTAAACCAAACCTAAAAACGGCCTTTCTGGCTGAAGCTCCAGGACAAGAAGATAGGCCTTCTTCACAAAAAGACTGTCAATGTGTTTCTTTCTGTTTCTGACAGTGCTTTGATGGTGGTAGCCTGCCAAGAACTTTCCAATTATTATAGTCCCATGAGACCCTGGAACACAAGTTCTCCTGCCACCAGAGCCAGACAATCAAGGGCTGTCTTCTGGGTAGTAGCTGAAAAATCAGGGCACCAGCTATGTGGGAAACTTTTTCTCCTTGAGATACTCGTGGTCAGAAATGCAGCAGGGGAGCGGGAAGATGGCATCTACCAGTCTCTGTCTCAGAGACTGTACCAGCAGGTTTGAATATGTGTATTAAATTTGTTGCCTCTCAGCCAATTTTAATACAAACAAATGAATCTCTTTCTCATGAAGTCTGAGCTGCCACTGAGCTGAGCCCTTGGGTGGGTGAGACTGAGCATAGGAGCTGTTTTACAATCCTTTCTCAGATTGCTATGTAGTCCTATGGGTCTCGAGGATGCCATCTTCATTGATTTTCAAAGCTAGCTGTTTTGGAGGCTCATTTCTCAGATGCAAGTCTTCAAAGCTGGGTGACTGGTGTGAGATTCAAATCCTTCACTCCTTAGGGAGAAGCTCCAGGTTTTGAGTCCTCTCCTTGTTGTGGTCACTGTGTGTGGGAAGGGGGGATTATGGTGAGACTGTGTTTCAGCCTCTCCTACCCTTTCAATGTGGTTTTCTTCTTGTTGTTTTCCTAGTGTATGTTATTACTCAGCCAGCCTTTAAATTTTTTTTCAGAGAAAATTCTTCCATATGTAGCTATAGACTCATTGGGTCCATGGGAAGAGGTGAGTTCAGGATCTTCTTATAGCACCATCCTGAAACAGAGCTTCACTTCTTTTATTATAAATTTAAAAGTAAACATGCTATTTTTAAAAGATTTTCTTGAGATAATTTATAATTATCCTTTAAAATTGTATTTGGCAACATATCAATGTACACCAACAACTTGTGATGTTTTCAAAGATTAATAATAATGGTAGTAGTGGCTGATACTGGATAACAGGAAGCAGTTTTCACTGATTATATTTATACTCTTCCAATTATATCCTTACATTATTGCCTAAACACTCTAGCACTTGAGAGATAAAATGAACAAAATGTTAATTTGTATAGCATATTCCTTCTATGGAGATAAGATTTCCTCTTCAGGGCAGCCCAGTTGGCTCAGCGGCTTAGTGCCACCTTCAGCCCAGGGCCTGATCCTGAAGACCTGGGATCGAGTCCCACGGCAGCCTCCCTGCATGGAGCCTGCTTCTCCCTCTGCGGGTGTCTCTGCCTCTCTCTCTGTCTCTCTCTGTCTCTCTGTCTCTCATGAATAAATAAATAAAATCTTAAAAAAAAAAAAAAGATTTCCTCTTCAGTTCTACTCAAGTCTAATCTGGTTCTTCCAAAAATAATGAAAAACAAAACAAACATAAATTCAGACTTTTAGTTGTAGGTTGCACTAGTTATTTCCTTCCAAAGAGTAAAGTCTAGGAAAGTAAGAAAAAAGAAAAAGAAAAACTTTACAAGGAAGAAGCCTGATGAATACTGCCTGAAGCAAATAGTGAAAAGTCACACAAATATAACTCATATGGGTAACATGTACCTTTAGCATGATGTGACAAAATGGAGCTTTACCTTTGTAGTCTTCCCCTCAAAAAACCCACAATCATACTCCAATGAAGAGGAAAACATCAGACAAATCCTAACAGAGGGACATTTTATTGAACACCTGATCAGTACTCTTCAACACCATCAAAGTCATCAAAAATAAGGAACAGCTGAGAAACTGTAACAATCTAGAAAAGCCCTAGGAGACACAATAGTAAATGTAATGTTATGTCCTAAGAACAATATTTTTAAAAAGTATCTTAGGTAAACACTAAGGAAATCTGAATAAAGTATATAATTTGCATCAATATCAATATTGCTTCATTAATTATAATAAATGTACCACATTGGTGTAAAATATTTCCTAGGGGAACTGAGTAATGGTTTATAGACTCTGTACTATCTTCACATTTTAAAAAATAATTTTATTTATTTATTTGAGGAAGAGAAACCATACAGAGGGGAAAGGAATAGGGACAAGGAGACTCCCCACCAAGAGCAGAGCCCGATGCAGGGCTTGATCCCAGGACCCAAGGATCATAACCTGAGTCAAAAAGTCAGATGCTTAACTGACTGAGCCACCCAGAGGCCCCTGATCTTCACATTTTTTCTTTAAATCTAAAACTTCTAAAATAAAGTTTATTTAAAATATAAGAAGGAAAAACTGGGTATACTTATAAATTCCTTCTTTACTGATATATTTTTGTCACCTAAATGATGGGATACATTTAGCTACTTAAAAATAGTGACATCAGGAATGAATCTTTTCAACTGGAGCACTGGTTTTCATTCATTTCAAATATAGATCATAGTAGAAGAAAAATGTTTATTGAGTGAGTTAATTTCTTGAGTGTCTGGTATTGAGGACTTGGCCCACATGCAATTCACATTATTCAAGGTTGATAAGTCCACAAAATAACAAGCAAGTCAGTCATAAAGTCAAGCTCATGTCATAAAATTGCATACAATGTGCAGCAGTCTTTTACATTGCACCCCAGCAATTTTTAAAATGGTATTTCAAACAAGTGTTGTCATGTTAAGAGGAAGATATGAATGTTGACCAAGTTTGTAGGGTAAGCATTAGTCAAGAAGATGTGACCTGACATGGGTCTTCAGAGATTAAAAAGTCCAAAAAAATGGAGAAGGGGGCAGTGTCCCTTGACATGAAGGACAGCTTGAGAATAAGCAAGGAAATGGGTATGTTCTTCACTTGTTCGACAACCAGAAAAGAAAATATAAGATTCAAGTTGCATGCATGAGCTGGTAAGAGTGAACCAGTGTAGACCTGATACAAATTAATAGTCTAGAAGTAGTATGGGCCTTCAACACAGAAGCAGCAGCAAGAACTGTGTTTAGAAAGAAAATTTAGAAGATGAGTATTAAGTGTAAGATGAGACAAAGAATGTGGAGGATATCAGGAACTTGAAGAAACATAAAGGGAGAGGTTGAGGCAGATCCAACAGATCTATGGAAACCAAAGTGACTTGGTGCCAGTGTTGGAACCATGGGTGGCAGATGACAGAAAGGGGTGCATATAAAAATATACTGCAAGCCTGTGTAACTAGGAGAACGTTCATAACATTACCCAATTTGTATATAATGGACTTGAAGCATTTGAAGCAAATTATGTCAGAAATAAGAAAAAATGGGATAAATTGCTTCCTTAGGAGGTCAGGGAGTGAGTTCAGTTGGATTTCTTGGCAAATCTTGGGAAATTAGCAATGGTTTAGGGAAGAAGGTATTAGAAGCAATTTTGAATCATCTGTTTCTTTCTAGAAGCTTCTTGAAGAAATACTTTGAAGTGTATCAGAAATTATGGCTTCACTCTCTTTGGCTCATGTTCTAAGGTCTACTTAGAATTCTTGTAAAGTAAAATGACTCAGAAATAGGTATTCTTTAAATGTGACTAAGGCCACAAGATAGCAACGGGAGATGAGTTAGTCTAGTGCTCAACTTGTTAAATGAAAAGTAAGTGAAACATGACCTAAATCTTCTCAAAGTCCATGATTGAGTCTGTCATGTGTTATAGTGGTTTCTTTGATCTCTTAGGGCATTTAACCTGGTTTTTCTGCCCATGGCTTTAAATTCTCTTTAATCATTTGGATTTTTTCCCAAAATTCGTCACTGGGATGGCCTTAAAGGCAAGGCTCATGTTGCCAGACTATGAAGTTTGCTCATAGAATTGCAAAGAATGAAAAACATTGGGAATATCATTCCTGGCCTTGTAATTCAAGGATAAATGTACAAGAAAAACTATTTTCAGGCCTTATTCCTTGAAAACTATATCAGTTTATGGAGGAATTAGATCAAAGACCATTAGTGGAACAAGAAAACTGAATTAGAATAAGCTGAAATACACACATATACACACACATATCTATCAATAATGAGGTAATGAAACATTTTTCAGTGAGCAGAGAAGAGCTTATAAATCTAAAGTGAATGTTTATTGTTCATTTAGTGGGAGGGATACATAAAGAATGGATTTCTTTTAAGTTACAATGTCACTAACCTTACTCTCAAACATAACATCCCACACATCCAACAGGTAAAAAAATAAAGGTTTTTTTTTTTGTTGTTGTTGTTGATGTTGTTGTTTTTTGCTAAAAATAAAGTTTTATAACTGATGGAAATTTAGTAAAATGTGAAAATTGAGACTGAGTCAATGATGTACAGTGTGGAACATAATTACAGTTCTTTCTGAGAACAGTGTACAGTTACTCTGCAGGTACAAGGGATAGGTTAGAGAAGGAGCCAGCCCGGTCTTCAGCCTCTAGAATAGAGCACTGATGGTTCCCACCTTAAGTGTGCCTCTGAATCACTTGGGCACAGAGCCTCTGTCTGGTTCTGAGGGTCACAGCTAGGGCCCAAGCGATATTTGTAACACTCTTTTTTTTTAAGATTTTATTTATTTATTCATGAGAGACACAGAGAGAGAGGCAGAGACATCGGCAGAGGGAGAAGCAGGCTCCCTGTGGAGACCATGATGTGGGACTCGATCCCAGGACCCCAGGATCACAACCTGAGACAAAGGCAGATGCTCAACCACTGAGACACCCAAGGGTCCCCATTGCTAACACTCTCCCCAAGTGATGCAGTAGCATCTGAGCAGGGTGTCAATCTCACCTACACGTTTTCTTAAAATGTGCGTTCCTTGTCCTACTCTTGGGATTTCTGACCCTGTAGAACTAGGGACAGAGCCAAACGCTCTGCATTTCTGAAATGTTTCCAGGTAACGCTGGTCTAGGAAGCACACTTTCAGAGAAACGTCTTCAAATTCCTAAGCAGCCTGTAAAATTGTATAACTTTGGGCATTAATTAACACAATTTAACTAACACCTGTAAGGCTTAATTTCTCTATTGTAAAATAGATAACATGATAGGACCTGATCCATTAGGTTTGATCTGAGGATCTAGGAATAGGCCAACCACTGTTCTCATCTGGCCCATTGCCTGTTTTTGTGCCACTCTGAGCTAAGGATGGTTTTTATAGTTTTTATGGGCTACTTACAGGAATAAGGAAGAGAAGGAGGAAGGGAAGAGGGAGGAGGGGAAAGGAGAAGGGAGGAAAGGGGAGGGGCGAGAGAGAGGAGGGGAAGCAGCAACAGCAACAGAGACTGTATGTGTCTATAAGGCCAAAAGTATTTACTATTTGGGATTTAGAAAAGAAAATCACCAGCCCAGAATGCCTAGGTGGCTCAGACAGTTAAGTGTCTGATTTTGGCTCAGATTATGATCTCTGGGTCCTGGGATTGAGCCCCATGTCAGGCTCCATGCTCATTGGGCAGTCTGTTTGTCCCGCTCCCTTCCCACCCCTGCTAAGAACTCTCTCTCTCTCTCTCAAATACATAAATAAAATCTTTAAAAAAATCCCCAGCCCCTGAGTTATAGCATACAGAGTACCAAAGCATACATAATAGTACTAGCACTGAATGAGCATTGGCTCATTACAGTGGATTCCCTTTTACTCAAGTCTGCTTTCAGTGCAGCTCACAGTGGAGTACTTCCTGCTCACTTAAGAGCTCACAGAGGCAGCCCACGGAAATGGCAAACACTGGCCTGGTAACAATCAGACTAATGACAATAGTGATGGTCATAATAATAATAGATGAGGAACTGAGGTGGCTTCATAACTGTCCCTTTAACTATTTTGGATTAGGAAGTAGAAATGCATATTCAAAAACAAGATCTTTGCTTCAGAACCATTTTATCATCTCACCTTAGGAAAAGTCCTTCCAGCTCTTGGAATTGTCCTCAGAGCCTTGGCAGAGTCTTTGAAATGTCTTCCGTGATGGCATGTCTCTCTCTTCTGCAGGTGGAGGCATTATCACCTTAAAATTAAAATACAGAAATTACTTAAAACCAAGTTTATTACTTACAACCAAGTATATTTCCAAATATCACCTGAAGAGGGATCCCTGGGTGGCGCAGCGGTTTGGCGCCTGCCTTTGGCCCAGGGCGCGATCCTGGAGACCCGGGATCGAATCCCACATCAGGCTCCCGGTGCATGGAGCCTGCTTCTCCCTCTGCCTATGTCTCTGCCTCTCTCTCTCTCTCTCTCTGTGACTATCATAAATAAATAAAAATTAAAAAAAAAAAAAACAAATATCACCTGAAGAGAAGGGACATATTAGGAAACATGGGACAATATCTTGAGAACCAAGCAACTCCTAAAATGTGTTTTAAAAGACGTTTCGGCCACTGGCAGCCGACTAGCACTGTGCATGGTGTCCCACTGTGATGGCTCAGGAGGCACGTTGTGACAGTAAGACAGGAGATCACCATTCTCTCACTCTCTCATGTCTTCACTTAGCAAACAGTTCACGAGACCCTATATTGGTCAGGGTTCTACAGAGAAACGGAGCAAATAGGATGTGTCTGTATATAGGGAGACATTTATTTTAAGGAATTGGCCTATGTGGTTATGGAAGCTGGCAAGTCCAAAATCTGTGGGGTGTACTGGCAGACTGGAGACCCAGGAAGAGCCTGCGGGATAGCTCAAGTAGGAACACTGTCTGCTGGCAGAACTCTTTCTTGCTGACGGAGGTCCACCTTTTGTTCTGTTCCAGCCTTCAAGTGCTTAAATGAGGTCCACCGCATTGCTGGGAGACCATCTGCTTTACTCAAAGTCCACCAATTCAAATGTTAATCTTATCCAGAACCATCCTCAAAGAGACATCCAGAATAAAGTTTAACTAAATATCTGGGCACTAAGGCCCAGCCAAGTTGAGACATAAAACTAACCATCCTAACCTGCCAGGCCTAAGAGGTATAGCACTGAATACAACACAATCTTGGTCTCTGACAAGCTCACATCTCCCAAAAATCAAATCTCATTTTTGTCTTAACTTTTGGGGGAGATTTTGAACGCTTTTGATCATCTAGGTAAAGCTGTGAACTTTATCTTCTGAAGAATTCTCATACACATAAACCTTTGCTTATAATTTCAAGAGGTATGGTGTCACAGTGACATGCACAGCCTTCTTAGGAAGATTTTCTGTAAGTCACACACCCTACAGGTACATGCTGTGACTGGCGTGTTTGTGTCTCTACACTCTATAAAGGGCTGGCTTCCTAGCTAGCTGTGGAAGATATATAGCCTCAAACAGTCACACATTTATTTTAGATACAGGCTAAACATTTCAATGACATTTATTATTGGGATTTTTAAAGGCTGTCAGATGAAGGATCTTTTAATAAATAAAGGATCTCTCTAGTAGGTTTAATATTGTTAAAATCCTTGAATATCTGTCAAATAAAAAGACCCTGTGACAATTTCTAATACTCTTAATTCATTTAAAACAAATCTCAGATATGATTGTTGCTTGAGACTTCAGTGTGCAGCCTATGTACGTATAAATGCACTTTAAATTCCTATGTTTTAGTCAAATGGCTATCATCTAATGTCTCATAATTTTTTTAATTGCGTACTCCACCTAACCATATTTTCAGAGCATGTATGTTTATTAAATCATTGCCTCCTTTTTTAACTTATTTTTATTTTTTAAATCATTGCCTCCTTAATTGATAAATATTACTACATATTTTTTTTACTGTAAATAAAAGAATATGTGCATAATATGACTAACCTAAGCTTTTTGGGCAAATGGCTATTCCAGTTGAAATGCTATTCCAGTTAAAAATTCTTCTCATTAGACTGTCAGCTCTAAGGTCATAATAGAGAGAGCTCTGCTCATTAAACCTTAGTAGGAACAGAAACAATTTCCTTAGAACATATCAGTGACTTCATTCCCAGGAGAAAATGCTGTTGTTTATTCCTTTCTCTTAGGGAAAAAAAAAAAAAAAAAGGATCCAGTATTGGGCTTTTTTGTTTTTTGTTCCATTCATTGGTTGGTTTTGGTTTCTTAAAAGGTACAAGTTTGTTTGCAGAGTGCTTTCTAAAGATAAAGTCTTAGCAGACAGATACATGGATTATTGCAGCCAAGTATTGATTTAGGTAGCAATGTGCTCCTTGTTCTCTGAATTGGGCCACTTCTTGGTGTGTACTCAGGGTACATCTATGGCTCTGGGAGGTGTGGGTGTCACTTGGGTCTGCCTCGGGGCCGGGGAGGGGGGAGGGCATGCAGAGAGCAGAGAAACCAGGCAAACCACTTGCAAGGACACTGAGTGAGCTTCTGCCTTCTCACAGTTCCCCTAGTGGTGAGTGTGTCCCTGTGAGCACTACCACAGCTCCCCATCCAGAACCCCCGGCTGCCCCAGCCCTTTGGCTGAGCCACTTCCTGGTGGTTATCCCAGGAAAGGCGGTGGAAGATGCCAGATGCCGCTTCTGCCAATTACATGTTGAGTATCAATGAATTAAATGTATTATCTGTTTTCTGACTTGTTGCAGTGAAAAGATCACCTGACTTGTTTTCCTTTTTGTAGAGCAAAACTGAGTCAACTGCTCAAGCTGAAATACAGTCAACACAACCCTGCCGAAGGTGTATCAGCTTTCCAGCCCTGCAAACATCCTTGCTCCCTCACACCTACTGCTCTTTCCTTCCGTTTCCTTGCTGATTGTACTGAATATGCCAACAGGTGGGAAATACAGCAACTCTAGTCCCTTGTTGGTTGATAGCTTTTGAAAATTGGCAGTTCTTGCCCTTGAATAAATCTGAGTTGAAGACTAGCAAGTATAGCTCTTGTGCCTATTCTGAAATGTTTCTGTGGCTTTGAAAGAAGGAGGGAAGAAAAATCCCCACAGATTTGGCAGACTTTGGCCAGTGACAATGCAAGCACCACTGAGCATGCTTGCTCCCTAGGCTACCTTATTTGTTTTTTTATTTATTTATTTATTTAGATTTTATTTATTTATTCATGAAAGACACACACAGAGAAAGACAGAGAAAGAAGCAGACTCCATCCAGGAAGCCGATGTGTGACTTGATCCCAGGACTCTGGGATCACGACCTGAGCCAAAGGCAGATGCTCAACCACTCAGCCACCCAGACATCCCTCTCAGGCTACTTTAATGTGTCAGTTGTCTTCACTCATCCTCAAAGGACTCTTTCCTCTGAGAAATCTGTGCTGAAGGAGTACAATGATGGCCAGCTCCTCTGATATGTTTGGCCCAAAGGTGTGTAGAAGGACACCTTACAGATACACATTTGTGCCCTCAGTAACCTCTTTACTCACTAAGGGCTCATGGAAGGTATTGGGCTGCTGTAAGGCTGGTCCCCAGTACAAAGATTGGGTGTGGCTGCTAGAAGTTTCTTTTTAGAACAGTGTCAGTGGCATGTCTATCAAGTTGTTGCTTAACCACCATTCTGACAGTTGGGAGCTATGTACTAATGAGGGTCCTAAGAAAGGCTCCTGGGGGATAAGCACACTGTGGAGAATAATGATTAGAGTCATCAGCCTCTCCCAAGAACCAAGATCATGTCCATCCTGCAGGATCCCCTGCAGGGGGATTTGTTGTCCTTCTGCAGAGTTCTGGGCCTTGCCCATATCAGAGGCCATGGCAGAGGGAGCCATATTTGTGCCTGTCTGGGGGGATGGGTGGACCGTTCCTGATATCTAGATCCTGTAAGAAATATTTGTAGTCCTACGTATCATTGTCCTGCCAAGAAACGAGATGTGACTTGTTTTTAAGTTGGCCAAGTTGGCTATCAATTTAGTTCAGGTAGAATTTGTATCCCAGTTTGGAAACGATTTCTGTTTTTTGAGGAAGGGAGCTTTGTTTTTGCTTTTGTATTTTTGGTGGTAAGCTCTTTCTTCTTTACTGATAATAAGCTTCCTTATGTAGCTTGACCTGAACATAATTTGGTTCTTGTAAATTCTTTTGTAAATTACAAAGTTCTGTGATTTTTGCTTGGGAAGCAATTAAATCAAAAGAAACATGTGATTAGCCAGTGAGCTCACAAGAACAGCGTGGCTTTGTCAACTTCAAAGAAAAAGAGAGTAAGAGAGAAATGGTTCAAATCACATTTTAGCCTCTAGAATATTTGGAAAGTAACCGAGTGGCATTTACAGGGGAAAAAAATACCATCACGGAATATTTTTCTAATCATTTATACTTGTTGTCAGTAAACTCCTGGATAAAAGCAGAGCTTTCAAGATGTCATGCATGAAAGAATAATGCTGTGTTTTGGCCGAGTAGTTTGGAACAAAAGAATAGAGGAGAACCAGGCATCTGGGGTGACTAAGTTTCTGCCTGAGTTTGTTCAGATAAGTCATCCCATTGGGTGACATTCCTTGCTGCCGTGGCTGCTTGCCCACACATCCTGTAGCATGGCACTTGGGACTTGTGAGGGCTTCTCATGGAGACCTGGGTGGCTTTAGGATATAAATAATGTAAACCTCTTCCTTCTCAGTCCATGCTCTGAGTGTCAGGGACATGCATGCCCCCTGTGCAGGGTGTCCTGAGAAGAGCCATGGAATCTACCGTCTGAAACCTGATGTCCTCTTAGGGCTCAGTGTGAGTCCATCTGGGATGGGGAAGCTACCGGGCTCCTCCCTTAACTAGGGCAAGGCAAACCTGTCTGAAAGTCACCTGATTATTTTTGACCCTTCAAAACTCAGAGCCATTAGATAGAAAATCATCCGCCAAATACTTTTTAATTCTACTTCTAATTTGTTTAACCCTTTGTAAGATGTCCTTCATAGTGCCAAACCCATAGTAGCAAGAATGAAGTACATTTTAATTCGCTGCCCTCGATTCTGTAATAACTCACATTGCTAGCCTACATTTTGAAAGCATTTTTTGTTTGGAGTCTTCTGGCTATAATTCATAAACAGATTATTTATGGGGGTTAGGCAAGTGTAGAATAAAATATCAAGCAGTTTTCAAAATATTTCCTTCTAACACATACTGGTTTTACATATTCTGAACTGAATGAATTTATCAACCAAGGCTGAATTCATAAGATGATTACAGTCCACACATTCATGTACTTTTCTCAAAATAAAAACAGCATTAGTGTGTACAAGGCAATGAATATGTCTCAACCATAAACTCTCAAATCTAGAAAATCCAACCTGCCTGAGTGACCAAAGACCACAGCTATTCCTGGAGCCTTGTAAATTCTTTTTAACAGAACACTGGGATGAGCCACGCATCCCCTAACATGGAGATTCTGTCACATTAACAAGCAAACCAACATCCCATAGAACAAAGCAAGGATTTTGTTGCTCTTTCTTTTTTTTTTATTGTGCTCCCAGGAGTCTGGAGGAAATCAGGACTAAGACCAAAGACTAAACAGTTCCATGTCCCAGTTCAGTCCATGTACAGTGAGCTATCTCAAGGAATGGCAGCATGTGCCAGAAAAGGGTTTTAAGACAATGCTCTATATTTCTCTTTCCTTTGAAATGTGGCACAGATAATTCTAAATTATCTGTATTCCTAAATTCCTGCATGAGCAAATATTCTAAACTTTTATTACTCTTCCTCTCACTTTTCATGACATATACACACACACACATATACATGTATATATACACAGACATGTATATATGTAGTTGTGATGCATATGTATGTGTGTATATATATATATCCTACATAAATTTGTGTCTTTGTGTGTGTGTGTGTGTGTGTATATATACACACAGATTGACCTGTGTGTGTGTATGTGTGTGCAGCCAAGGGGGCTGACCCCAAGTCCATATATATACAAACACACACATAAATAGACCACATATATACACATACACATGTTATCCACACACACGCACACATTGAAATGTACATATGTTAAAAACAACTGCAGCATTTGCCCTGCATTTCTCATGTAGAATCTGGTATGTGCCTCCCGCAACACCACCCCTCCCAGCGCACTCATTACCAAGGATTTTTCTTTCATACCAGATAGTCAAGTGGAATTCCCAGAAGAAACAGAGGACAAGCCAGCCTTTTAAGGAAGCACTACCTTACATCAATGGAAAGAGGAGAGACAGAAGGGACATTTTTACAGCACACATACCTGACAAAAGATTAATATGAGAATTATGAAGAATACTTAATGGTAAATAAAACAAGACCGATTCCAATGATGTGAAAGTTCAAAAACATTCACAAGTGAGCTATATATTGTAAAGGAGACAAAGTTTTAAAGAAAAGGAGTAATAATTTTAAAATTCAAAGGATAGTTGTCTTTGAAAAGGGATCAGAAAAGGAAGGGGTTGTGCTATTATCCTCCTTTTACAATTTGAAAATTAAGCCCCTGAGACAGAGGTGGGCTGACCCAAAGCCCGTACTTTACAGTACTTTACAAAGGCAGAGGTAACAAAACAAAAATGAGGACACTAATCAAAGCATTTGGGGTGTAAATAGAATAGCTGGCCTCAGGAGGCGAGGACATCCAAAATAAGCTTCCCGATTGTGTCTGAAACTCAAAATACAGTGTAGTAATTTTGCCTTCCTGTGTGTATTGAAAGTAGCCAAAGTGATTGAAACATTCTCGGAGTCAAGCAAGCTTCAAGAATTGTCACTGGCAGGGCGCTTGGGTGGCTCAGTCAGTGAAGCATCTGCCTTCTGCTCCTGTTATGATCTCAGGTCCAAGGATCACCCTGCCTCGGGCTCCCTGATCATCAGGGAGTCTGCTTCTCCCTCTCCCTCTGCCCCTCCTCTCTTTCATGCTCTCATTCTCTTTCTCTCAAATAAATAAATAAAATCCTTTTTTTTTTTTTTTTTTTTTTAAGGAATTGTCACTTGCACTCTGCTGTTGGCATTAATACCAATTAATGTGGTTTTCTGTTTGGTAAGAAAAACACTACTAGAGATTCTGAAAAGATTTACTTACTTGATGTTCATCATCCCTTTTTACTTAAAATCAGTTGTGAGATGAATTCTATGTCGCAATGCCATAAGGATGCAAGCTTAAATCATGTGCTTTCTTGTTCCAAAATAAGAAGTTAATTAAAAACGTCATGCATGGGAAGCATCGCTCTTATCCTTTCTGAAAGATTTTACATATTACTTCCTTAGCTACAAAACCAGAAAATAATTCTTCAGGATTCTTATTTCTAAGTTTTATTTTCTAGGAAGATAGAAACTTTCCCGTGTATGGTGTCAAGAGAGTTGGCTAAAAACAACATTAAAACTTCTTTGCTTTCAGCAGCCTAACAATATATTTTTTTTCATTGCTTCATGAACTGAAGATTCCACCTGATTCTAATGTCTGTCTTTTTATAGTCCATATTATGTATGCCCTATATTCATATTTTGATACCGTAACAAAGGTGAATGGCGGGGGTTCCCGGGACAGAGCAAGTCATTGCAACTTGTGTGAGACCTGTGATCCCATCACCTGTGTGAATACTGTCACTGACAAGGCATAGAAGAAGAGCCTTAACAACAGCCGTGCACCTGGACACAGCCAGTCTACTCCCAGGAACGTATCATTAGGAGAGAATCAGAAATGTGATTAAACACCTGTAAGCCAATATACATCTCATCTCATCTCTCTCTACCAAGAGATATGAACTGCTAAATACACACCAGTAAGTGAATAACAAAGTAAGTTATAATACATTCACACATAGAGGTAGCTTATAGCCATTAAAAATAGCCTTCAAGAAATAGTTAATGATATGGAAAAGGCTCCTGATATAATACAAAGAGAAACAAAAAAGTAATCAAAACTCTGTGGACTCAATGAACCCAATTACGGAAAAGCACATGTGTAAGGACAAAAAGACAATACACTAAGTGAAGTTTAATAAACCGGCAAAACCTTCCAGGTAATAGAATTATAGGGATTCTGATCTTTCTTTTTCTCCTATCATCATGTCCCAAAGTTACATGGAAAGCATTGCTATTTTTCTAAAAAAAAAAATCATTACTTAAAAAAAAAAAAAAAACAGTACCATGGATAGAATGAAACAAACTTCTGCTATATATTTAAGGAGGAGTGTTACATCTAAAGTAAAATCTAGTTTTTTGATACAGAAATCCCACATTAGTATTTCAAAACTTACTGTACCAAGGCACTAGATAGAATCGGCTATGTCTGTGTGTTTGTGTTCTGTGAGTGTGTGAGAGACAGAGCAAGAGAGACAGAGAAAGAAAGAGACAGGCAGCCAAGAGACAGTAGAACAAAAGGATGATGAACACAAGCTTTAAAATCAGTCTGACTTGGCTGCTAATTCTCATTCTCTTGCTTGCTACCTCTGTGATCCCAGACAAGTCCTCATTTGTGAAATTGCTATAATTGCAGTTATTAAGAAGATATTGTAAATGCCATGTGAGGTCCTTAGTGTGACACACAATTCAAGGTAGTTTGCAGTTGATGGGACCATCATTCTGATTAGGGGAGGCCACTGCCAGGTTAGTGTCCAACTCAGCGTCCAACTCCTCATCAAGATGGATATGACCGGGTGGGTATTAATGCAGCCACACCTCCTCTCTCACTGACAGCTTAATAGTGTTCTCATGGGGATGCCTGGGTGGCCCAGTCAGTTAAGTGTCTACATTTGGCTCAGGTCATGATCCCAGGGTCCTGGGATCGAGTCCTGCATTGAGCTCCCTGCTCAGCAGGGAGTCTGCTTCTTCCTCTGCCCTTCTGCCCTGCTTGTGCTCTCTCTCTCTCATGCTTGCTCTCTCTCTCTCTCAAATAAATAAAGTATTAAAAAAATAGTATTCTCATAGGACTCTCTTTTCTTTCTGCCTGGACTTTATTCAGGGACAAGCTGTGGTTGAGCTGAGCCTATTGGGTTGGGCTGGTATGGAAGAAGAGATAGTGCCAGACAAGCCCCATGGGCAACTCCTAAGGAAGAGCTTGTCCCCAGCTCCAGTGATTGTGGTAGGACCAGAAGGGCCACACAGCACTAAAAAATACAAAATGTAGAAGTGAAAATCTATAGGCACCTAAGAATGTGTGACGTCACAAGCTAGCTTTAAGAATACATTTAGGGGGACACCTGGATGGCTCAGTCAGTTAAGCATCTGACTTCAGCTTGAGTCATGACCTTAGGGTCCTTGGAATCGAGCCCTGAGTCAGGCTCCCTGCTCATGGGGGAGCCTGCTTCTCCTTCTTCCCTCCATACCCTTGCTTGTGCTTCCCCTCTCTCTCTCTCAAATAAATAAATAACACCTTAAAAAAAAAAAAGAATATATTTAGGAACACCTAAGAATAGATTTCCCCATGAATGAATGAAGTAGCCCAATTACTCAGTATTTTCAGTCACATGAGCTAAAATACAAATTACACTAGCATATAGATAAAAAGCAAGATGCCATTAATTTGGAATATAGATAGTGGAATAATATCTCTCATATGTGATCCTATACCCAAAACATTAACTATCAAAACACACAGCTATGACCTAGGGTATGGACAAATATAACTCCAAGCAGGACAAAAATTCAAAAAGCCATGGATATGGATATTTATGCAGTTTATGATGACCTCTCATACTACACTGCATAGGCAGAAACTTGGGATTCCGGGAAGGGGGATACTACCGTGTGCTGTCAGAGCTCTGCAGGACTGGAACCCCCACTTGGCCAGGATGCAGACAGAGCTCAGCTAGCCCTGCCCTCAGCTGGAGGGCCTGGCTCAGGGTCAGTCAGCCTCCAGTGAATGGTCAACGAGAGGGTAGTGTCCAGCACCCTCCACCCCAGGGGGTTAACTGAAATCTACGGTGCTCCAGGACACTTGGTAGGTCCCACTGAAGCCCTTGATGTGATGGTGCTCACTCCCCACTTCAGGCTCTGTTCCATCTCTGTTTTCATTTCTCCACACACATTGATTCAGCAGTACTCCTCAATAAACTCCCCACACATGAAACTGTCCCAGCCTGGGACAACTGACCTGCAACATCTGCTTCCCACACCATGTGAAATCAGAAGTAGCATATTAGAATGGCTATGTTGGTACTTCCAGAAGCAGGAAATGTCAACTACAATCCTGGTAAGTAAGAGCAGGACAGCAATTAATAAAAATGATGAAAAATGTACATACAGTATTAAAAAAAACCCGATGCCATTTTGTGCAGCTACAAATAATTTCACATAATCCAATATTCCTTGAGGAGTTATAGACTTTATTGACAATAAATACTGAGCCTGAGATAAAGGGAAATGATTTAATTATATTCATTTATGTTTGAAAAAGCAAGGAACTATGTAATATTCTTTGTTTACATTTTCTCAGGAAGTAGTTTATGAAAAATGTGCAGGGTAACACTCCAGTATGGTTTTTAAAAGGACGATTTATAAGTGGATATTTATATGAAAAATGTAATAAGCTTGACTCCTCCCTCAGAGTATACACAAGGATCAATTTTAGATGGATTATAGATCCAAACATGAAAGAAAAAAAGCAAAGCTTCTGAAGAAAAGCATAAAAGAATTTCTTCATAACCTCAGGAAAGACAAAAAAATTGCTTAATTAGAGCATGAGGAGCATTAATCATAAAAGAAAAGTATAATATATCAGATCACATTAAGAAACACAACTTGAATTCACCAAAGGTCATCTTAGAGAGAATGATAAGGTAAGCCATATATATTTGACAAAGGACTCATACCCAGAATATATAAAGAGCTCCTATAAATCAAGAAGAAATAGAAAACCCAGATAAGGTTATCCAGGTAGCCACTAAGCCTATGAAAAAATGCTCAATTATATCAGTCATTAGCTAAATGGGAATTAAAACCACAATATGATAATAATAAAATTAAAAGGACAAAAAATAATAAATATTGTTAAGGATGTAAATGGAACTCTCAGACACTGCAAGTTCCAGTATAAATTTGTACTCATTTAGAAACTGTTAGAGTCTACAAAGACTGAATACTTTCATACTCCATGACTCAAAATCCCACTCTTAACCTTTATACCTCCAAGGTTATGTACATGTTTTCATCAAAAGACACACTGAAGAATGTTCATAGTAAAACTAATTGTAATAGCCAGAAACTGGAAATATCCTGAATATTCATCAACAGAGGGTTGGAGGAAGAGATTGTGGTGTATTCATATAGGGGAACACTATAATACAATGTAAATAAAAAGCAGTAAGGATGAACATCATAAAGACAGTAGTTAAGTGAAATAAGCCAGACAATAAGCTAATTTAAACTATTTGCTAATGGTTTAAATTAGCAAACTACAGAAACTATCAATTGACCTAAATATCACACTAAATGCTTCATGACAGACTCCTTATTTTTTTTTCACAAAAATTACAAAAATAGATAAAGCTAATCTAAGCTGTTAGAAGTCAGAATTGTGGTCCCCTTGGTGGGAAGTAATGACTAGAAGACGGCACAAGGAGGGTTTCTGGAATTTCTGGGAATATTCTGTTTCTTGAAGTGCTGTTTATATAGGGACCTTATATTTGTGAGATTTTCTTTACAGTATGTGCAATTTTCTGCATACAACATACTTCAATAAAAGGTTAAAAATGCAATGGCCCTTAAATGATTAGAATCTGATTTCTGCAAAACTCATTAGAATGAGATGTTACAGTAATTTAGGTGGTATTAGATCAAGAAAGAAGGATGAATGGGACAAGGGAAGGTGGGAGGTTGGCTGTGAGATCAGCGGTTGCCCTCCCTTCTTCTGTGCTCCCAACAAAGGCTGTGTGTGTGTGTGTGTGTGTGTGTGTGTGTGTGTGTGTGTGTGTGTGGTTTGGAAGGACATTGAAGGACAAATGTCAGAAGTACAGTTTCACAGAGAAAGCCTGGTACAATCCAGGCAGGCTTATCTGCTTAACAAACCAACAGTCAGTCTTTCTTTAGTTTGGACAAAAAACCTAAAAAGTTATCATTTAAAAAAAATAAAGATGGGATCCCTGGGTGGCGCAGCGGTTTGGTGCTTGCCTTTGGCCCAGGGCGCGATCCTGGAGACCTGGGATCAAATCCCACGTCGGGCTCCCGGTGCATGGAGCCTGCTTCTCCCTCTGCCTGTGTCTCTGCCTCTCTCTCTCTCTCTCTGTGTGACTATCATAAATAAATAAAAAAAAAAATTAAAAAAAATAAAGAAAATTAGCAAACTATAGAAACTATCAATTGACCTAAATATCACATTAATGCTTCATGACAGACTCCTTCTTTTTTTTTTTTTTTTTTTAGCAAAATCGTGTATGCGGCTCAAGAACCTTTGTTTAAAAAGTATGCATATGTGCATATGCCTATGTGTGTGTATATGTATGCCTGTGTGTGCACGTGTGTATGCCTGAGGGCATGTGTCTCTGTGTGTGTGCATGTGTGTGCCTATGCGTGCATATGTGTGTGCCTATGTGTATGCCTGTGTGCATGCATGTGTCTCTGTGTGTGCATGTGTCTGTGTGCCTGTGTGTGTGCAATGTGTGCCTGCATGCATGTGTGTGTGTGTCTGTGTGTGTGCCTCTGTGTGCATGTGTGTGCCTGCATGCAAGAATGTGTCTGCATACATGGATGTGCCTGTGTTTGTGCCTGTGTGCATGCATATGTGCATTTCTGTGTGCACGAACGTGCCTGTGTGCGTGTTCATATGTGCCTCTGTGTGTGCTTGTATGTGTACGTGTGTGCACGCTCATGTGACTCTGTGTAAAATCTTTCTTTGAAGACACTGGGATCAAAGTCCTCCATTTTCTCTTTTTCGTTGTTGTTTAGATGACCCACCAGGGATGGGGGAGTTCCCCGTTGCTGGCATTTTGGAGAAATTGTGAGTGGATGTTTCTTTGCAGAGTCTTGCTGGCATGGGAATCCTTGCTCACAATCAGCAGGGCACAGACGGCCAGGTTTGCAGCTCTTAACACAGTAGTGAAAGCATTGGCCAGGAGGGGCGGTAGGACGTGTGCAAGGCTGAATTCCAACGGCCAACCCTGGCCGCTGTTGTGGGGAAGTTTGTCGGAATCTCGTGTACATCGGGACTTTAAGAGGCTTAGCTCTGCAGCAAGAAAGTAAGTGGGGTGTGATGTTTAAGAACGAAAAATGGAAAATCAATTTTCCCGGCCTCCTGAGCCATGCTGCAGCGAGTGGGGGGAGAGCGGCTGCTGGCTGGATGCCCCGGGTTGGGGGGTCCCAGAGAAACCCTCCAGAGCACCTGCTGCCTCGATGGGCCCACTCGCTGTGTCCGCGCCCAGCTCCCAGACCCGGCGCACACAGCTCAGACCCAAGAGGCCGCCCTGTCCCCAGCGAGCCCTGGACCGCACTGGGTATTTTTCAGTCTAAGTATCTCCCTTTCGGAAGACACTCACCTTGTGCGTGGGCACCTTTTATTTTTTCCAGCAAAGGGACTTTTTTTTTTTTTCTTTTTTCTGGAAGGTCTCTGAGAAAGAGGGTAATAAAATCCACTCGAGATGAATACTAAGACGATTACTGTTCCATTTCCCAAGATCCTATCTGGGGCTCCAGGGTTGGAACTAAATCTTGGAAAGTGAATCCTCCAAGTGCTGCTCTCCGCACGGCTGGTCTGGTCGCTGACATGCATCCCTGCTGCAGGGGACACTTTGGTTCTGCGTGCAGGTGTGTGTGAAGTAGAGGGTTGCACACCTCTTCAGAACCCGGGAGTGCCCGTCCCCTCTCTGGGTGAGGACAACCATCGCCCTGCATGTGCCTGCTCTCTGTGGCACAACTGGTGACCCTCTCTCCAGGCCGAGAGTCCACAGTGTGGACCTAGAAGGTGCCTCCCATGCAATGGACACTTTATGCAAATTGCGCATCTTAGTTTTATGGTGAAAGAGTTCTCTAGGTGCAGAAATGTATTTAACTGGCTGTTAAGCTTATTAAGCTCCTGAAGACTTTCCAGTTGGTGTCTTTCCATTAAAATGGCCACTTTTAAGGGCAATCAGTCCAGTTGCATGGAAGAAAGCACTAGAGGCTATCTTTCTGCGGACTCTCAAAGTCAATGTCATCTTTTCCCTGGGGTTGTACCTCTAGTAGACGAATTCCAGACTATCAACAGCAACCTTATGATTTCAGAGCACTTTACTGTTTACAGAATATGTTCAGGTACCTCGTTCCTCTCACCGTCTCTAGTGTAGGTGATAGAGCCACTATTCCTACTTTGCAGATGTTGAAACTGAGGCTTAGGAAGGGTTGATGTGCTGAAAGTCACACACATGGAAGAGCAGAACCCAGTCCAGACTTCTGCTGTAAATCGGGTGTTTTTGTCTTCAATATACAAATTTTCCTCATATCAGCAGAAGTGTAGAGATAGAAAAATAAAACCATTTTGTTTCCTAAACTTTCCTTGGCTATTCCAGTATGAAGAAAAGCATTTGATCAACAATTGGGCTTTTTCTTAATTAAAAAGTTCCCGGCTGGTTGAGTAGTTGTATCTTTGAGAGAATGTTAATCTTCACTTCATTTTTAAAAAAGCCAGTTACATAAACCTTGCTTCTTTCATGTCTTTTATGTAGAGTAAGAAAAGTTCATAAAACTCGCGTCAAGCTCGTCACCCCAAGTTGGGTCACATCACTTTTAAGTAAGCAGATTTTAAAAAGAAAATTGCTATTGTTAGAGCAAGATAGGGCAAAAGAGGCAATTAATTAAGAAAGAAACACAGGGAATGATGGGACATGACCACAGGCAGCAGCAATTCTTGGGATTTTCGATTTCTCTAAACTTTCATTTAGAAGACAGGGCTTCTTTTTGTTCTCACTGTGTTTTTCTTGCTGAAGACATCAACTTCATATTCAAAGGCAGCACTTGACCGTACACAAAGTGGTTCATACATTGCCTCACCTCGAAAACCCCACACAAACATTTCAAGTGAATTACAGCAGGTAATCTGCTGGTGGATCACTTCTCTTAAGCTGTATCTGTTTCACCGCCCAGTGGGTCCAACTTCAGAGAAAGGCTTTCCTAAAAAGGGAGAGCAAAGAAGGCATGGGGGGGAGCAAAGAAGGAGGGGGAGGGAGAGGAAGGGAGGGGGAAATAAACAGATTCGGAAATAATCCCTATAAAGTAGCATACTAGATTTATTTTAAAATTTTTTATTGGAGTTCAATTTGCCAACATATAGCATAACACCTAGTGCTCATCCTGTCAAGTGCCCCCCTCAGTGCCCATCACTCAGTCACCCCAACCCCCCCTCCCCTTCCACTACCCCTTGTTCATTTCCCAGAGTTAAGAGTCTCTCGTGTTTTGTCACCCTTACTGATATTTTCACTCATTTTCTCTCCTTTCCGTTTATTCCCTTTCACTAATTTTTATATTCCCCACATGAATGAGACCATATAATGTTTGTCCTTTTCTGATTGACTTATTTCACTCGGCATAATACCATCCAGGCCATTCCACGTCCAAGCAAATGGTGGGTATTCGTCGTTTCTAATGCCTGAGTAAAATTCCATTGTATACATAAACCACATCTTCTTTATCCATTCATCTTTCTTTTTTTTTAATTATTGTTTTTTTAAATTTATTTTTTATTGGTGTTCAATTTACCAACATACAGAATAACCCCCAGTGCCCGTCACCCATTCACTCCCACCCCCCGCCCTCCTCCCCTTCTACCACCCCTAGTTCGTTTCCCAGAATTAGCAGTCTT
Organism: Canis lupus baileyi; assembly: GCF_048164855.1. Taxonomy (NCBI): domain Eukaryota; kingdom Metazoa; phylum Chordata; class Mammalia; order Carnivora; family Canidae; genus Canis; species Canis lupus. Next base: position 39,226,053 of record NC_132848.1, read on the forward strand.
TACGTTCTGTCTCCCTTTCTGATATTTCCCACCCATTTCTTCTCCCTTCTCTTATATTCCCTTTCACTATTATTTATATTCCCCAAATGAATGAGAACATATAATGTTTGTCCTTCACCGACTGACTTACTTCACTCAGCATAATACCCTCCAGTTCCATCCACGTTGAAGCAAATGGTGGGTATTTGTCATTTCTAATAGCTGAGTAATATTCCATTGTATACATAAACCACATCTTCTTTATCCATTCATCTTTCGTTGGACACCGAGGCTCCTTCCACAGTTTGGCTATTGTGGCCATTGCTGCTATAAACATTGGGGTGCAGGTGTCCCGGCGTTTCATTGCATCTGTATCTTTGGGGTAAATCCCCAGCAGTGCAATTGCTGGGTCGTAGGGCAGGTATATTTTTAACTCTTTGAGGAACCTCCACACAGTTTTCCAGACTGGCTGCACCAGTTCACATTCCCACCAACAGTGTAAGAGGGTTCCCTTTTCTCCGCATCCTCTCCAACATTTGTGGTTTCCTGCCTTGTTAATTTCCCCCATTCTCACTGGTGTGAGGTGGTATCTCATTGTGGTTTTGATTTGTATTTCCCTGATGGCAAGTGATGCAGAGCATTTTCTCATGTGCATGTTGGCCATGTCTATGTCTTCCTCTGTGAGATTTCTCTTCATGTCTGTTGCCCATTTCATGATTGGATTATTTCTTTGGTGTTGAGTTTAATAAGTTCTTTATAGATCTTGGAAACTAGCCCTTTATCTGATACTTCATTTGCAAGTATCTTCTCCCATTCTGTAGGTTGTTTTTTAGTTTTGTTGACTGTATCCTTTGCTGTGCAAAAGCTTCTTATCTTGATGAAGTCCCAATAGTTCATTTTTGCTTTTGTTTCTTTTGCCTTCGTGGATGTATCTTGAAAGAAGTTACTGTGGCTGAGTTCAAAAAGGGTGTTGCCTGTATTCTTCTCTAGGATTTTGATGGATTCTTGTCTCACATTTAGATCTTTCATCCATTTTGAGTTTATCTTTGTGCATGGTGCAAGAGAGTGGTCTAGTTTCAATCTTCTGCATGTGGATGTCCAATTTTCCCAGCACCATTTATTGAAGAGACTGTCTTTCTTCCAATGGATAGTCTTTCCTCCTTTATCGAATATTAGTTGACCATAAAGTTCAGGGTCCACTTCTGGGTTCTCTATTCTGTTCCATTGATCTATGTGTCTGTTTTTGTGCCAGTACCACACTGTCTTGATGACCACAGTTTTGTAGTACAACCTGAAATCTGGCATTGTGATGCCCCCAGCTATGGTTTTCTTTTTTAATATTCCTCTATTAGGGGTCTTATCTGATTCCACACAAATCTTTATTTTTTATTTTTTTTTAATTTTTATTTATGATAGTCACAGAGAGAGAGAGAGAGGCAGAGACACAGGCAGAGGGAGAAGCAGGCTCCATGCACTGGGAGCCTGACGTGGGATTCGATCCCGGGTCTCCAGGATCACGCCCTGGGCCAAAGGCAGGCGCTAAACCGCTGCGCCACCCAGGGATCCCTCCACACAAATCTTTAGATAATTTGTTCCAACTCTCAGAAGAAAGTCCATGGTATTTTGATAGGGATTGCATTCAATGTGCAAATTTTCCTGGGTAGCATTGACATTTTCACAATATTAATTCTGCCAATCCATGAGCATGGAATATTTTTCCATCTCTTTGTGTCTTCCTCAATTTCTTTCAGAGGTGTTCTGTAGTTTTTAGGGTACAGATCCTTTACCACTTTGGTTAGGTTTATTCCTGGGTATCTTATAGGTTTGGGTGCAATTGTAAATGGGATTGACTCCTTAATTTCTCTTTCTTCAGTCTCACTGTTAGTGTATAGAAATGCCACTGACTTCTGGGCATTGATTTTGTATCCTGCCACACTGCCAAATTGCTGGGTGAGTTCTAACAATCTTGAGGTGGAGTCTTTTGGGTTTTTTATGTACAGTATCATGTCATCTGGGAAGAGGGAGAGTTTGACTTCTTCTTTGCCAATTTGAATGCCTTTTATTTCTTTTTGTTGCCTGATTTCTGAGGCTAGGACTTCTAGTACTATGTTGAAAAGCAGTGGTGGGAGAGGACATCCCTGTCGTGTTCCTGATCTTAGGGGAAAGGCTCCCAGTGCTTCCCCCATTGAGAATGATATTTGCTGTGGGCTTTTCGTAGATGGCTTTTAAGATGCTGAGGATGCTCCCTCTATCCCTACACTCTGAAGAGTTTTGATCAGGAATGGATGCTGTATTTTGTCAAATGTTTTCTCTGCATCTATTGAGAGTATCAAATGGTTCTTGTTTTTTCTCTTCCTGATAGGATCAATCTCATTGATTGCTTTACGAGTATTGAACCAACCTTGCATCCCAGGGATAAATCCCACTTGGTCATGGTGAGAATCATCTTCTTAATGTATTGTTGGATTCTATTGGCTAGTATCTTGCTGCAAATTTTTGCATCTGTGTTCATCACGGATGTTGGTCTATAATTCTTCTTTTTGGTGGGGTCTTTGTCTGGTTTTGGAATTAAGGTGATGCTGGCCTCATAGAATGAATTTGGAAGTACTCCATCTCTTTCCATCTTTTCAAACAGCTTAAGTAGAATAGGTATAGTTTCTTCTTTAAACGTTTCATAGATTTCCCCTGGGAAGCCATCTGGCCCTGGACTTTTGGGTCTTGGGAGGTTTTTGATGACTGCTTCAATTTCCTCCCTGGTTATTGGCCTGTTCAGGTTTTCCATTTCTTCCTGTTCCAGTTTTGGTAGTTTGTGGTTTTCCAGAAATGCTTCCATTTCTTCTAGATTGCCTAATTTATTGGCATATAGCTGCTCATAATATGTTTTTAAAATCATTTGTATTTCCTTGGTATTGGTGGTGATCTTTCCTTTCTCATTCATGATTTTATTAATTTGAATCTTTTATCTCTTCTTTTTAATAAGGCTGGCTAATGGTTTATCTATCTTATTAATTCTTTCAAAGAACCAACTCCTGGTTTTGTTGATCTGTCCAACAGTTCTACAGGTCTCTATTTCATTGAGTTCTGCTTGAATCTTTATTAATTTTCTTCTTCTGGATGAAGGTTTCATTTGCTGTTCCTTCTCCAGCTCCTTTAGGTGCAAGGTTAGTTTTTGTATTTGAGTTCTTTCCAGTTTTTGAAGAATGCTTGTCTTGCGATGTATTTCCTCACAGGACTCCTTTTGCTGTATCCCAAAGATTTTGAATGGTTGTATCTTCATTCTCTTTAATTTCCATGAATGTTTTTAATTCTTCTCTAATTTCCTGGTTGACCCTTTCATCTTTTAGCAGGATGGTCCTTAACCTCCACGTGTTTGAAATCCTTCCAAACTTCTTCTTGTGATTTAGTTCTAGTTTCAAAGCATTATGGTCTGAAAATATGCAGGATACAATCCCAATCTTTTGGTATCAGTTAAGACCTGATTTGTGACCCAGTATGTTGTCTATTCTGGAGAATGTTTCATGTGCACTTGAGAAGAATGTGTTGCGTTTGAATGTAAAGTTCTGTAAATATCTGTGAAATCCATCTGATCCAGTGTATCATTTAAAGCTCTTGTTTATTTGGAGATGTTGTGCTTAGAAAATCTGTCATTTGCAGAAAGTGCCATGTTGAAGTCTCCTACTATTAATTAGTCTATTATTATCTAAATATGTCTTAACTTTGATATACTTGGCAGCTCCTGCATTCGGGGCATAAATATTGATGATTGTTAGGTCCTCTTGTTGGATAGATCCTTTAAGTACGATATAGTGTCCCTCTTCATCTCTTACTACAGGCTTTGGGATAAATTTTAATTTATCTGATTTGAAGATTGCTACCCCTGTTTTTTTGTTTTGTTTTTTTGTTTTGTTTTGTTTTGTTTTGTTTTTTGAGGATGATTAGAATGGTAAATGGTTCTACAGCTTTTCATTTTCAGGCTGGAGGTGTCCTTAGGTCCAAACAAGTCTCTTGTAGACAGCAAATAGATGGGTCTTGCTTTTTTATCCAGTCTGACACCCTGTGCATTTTGATTGGGTCATTAAGCCCATTCACGTTCAGAGTTACTATTGAAAGATATGAATTTAATGTCATCATGATACCTATTCAGTCCCTGTTTTTGTGGATTGTTTCCTTGGACTTCCTCTTTGTTTTACAGAGTCCCCCTTAATATATTTTTGCAGCTTTTGCAGAGGTAATTTGGTGGTCATATATTCTTTCGGGTTCTGCCTATCTTGGAAGCTCTTTATCTCTCCTTCTGTTCTGAATGAGAGCTTTGCTGGATAAAGTATTATTGACTGCATGTTCTTCTCATTTAGGACCCTGAATATATCCTGCCAGCCCTTTCTAACCTGCCAGGTCTCTGTGAAGAGGTCTTCTGTTAACCTAATACTTCTCCCCATAAAAGTTAGGGATCTCTTGTCTCTTGCTGCTTTAAGCATCTTCTCTTTATCTTTGTAATTTGTAAGTTTCAACATTAAATGTCTAGGTGTTGAGCAGTTTTTTTGTGATTTTGGGGGGGATCTCTATATCTCCTGGATCTGAATGCCTGTTTCCCTTCCCAAGTTAGGGAAGTTCTCAGCTATGATTTGTTCAAATACACTTTCTGGTCCTCTGTCCCTTTCAGTGCCCTCTGGAACCCCAATTAAACGTAGATTTTTCCTTCTGAGACTGTCATTTATTTACCTTAACCTATCCTCATGATGTTTTAATTGTTTTTCTCTTTTTTTCTCAGCTTCCTTCCTTTCCATCAACTTGTCTTCTATATCACTCACTCGTTCTTCTATCTCCTTAACCCTCATCGTTAGGACCTCCATTTTGGATTGCATCTCACTTAATTGATTTTTAATTTCTGCCTGATTAGATCTAAATTCTGCAGTCATGAAGTCTCTTGAATCCTTTATGCTTTTTTTCTAGAGCCACCAGTAGCTTTATTGTTGTGCTTCTGAATTGGCTTTCTGACATCGAATTGTAATCCAAATTTTATAATTCTGTGGGAGAGAGTACTGTTTCTGATTCTTTGTTTTGTGGTGAGTTTTCCCTTCTAGTCATTTTGCTCAGTGCAGAGTGGCCAAAAACAAGTTGTATTGGAAAAAGAGAGAAAAAGAAAAGGGGGGGGGGGAGGATAGAAAACAAAAAACAAGGGGGAGTATCCTCTGATTCTATATACTGTAAATCCCTCGACTTCCTGTGGAACTTTCCAGTGCTGCTTGGTCAAGAACTTGCTCTTCCCCTGTCCTTCTAGCCAGTCTTCTGGGGGAGGGGCCTGCTGTGCTGATTCTCAGGTGTGTGCACTTGCGCCCCTTGCCAGGTGCAGGGCTCAGTGGGAGCTGTTTATCCTGTGAGGCCTCTGCTCCCTGGCGGCCTCGCTCTGTCCCAGGTAGAAGGTGACAACAGGAGGAACAACAGTGAAGGCGGCCAGCTCTCCAGCCCTGGAGTCTGCTCCAACAGTAACTACTGCAGTCTCCCAGTCTGCAGGGGCCTGGATGCTCCAGGGGAGGGGGGCGCTGATCTGCTCAACTTGGGCCACCTAGAGGCCAGAGTGTCCTCACTGCCCTGGGTCCTTCCAGCCTCTGCCTGCCCTAGAGGGAGTGCCAGATCTTGGGCTGTGTCCCCGGCACCCTGTGCTCCTGGGCCTGCGCCACTGGAATCGCGCTCCCAGTTTTGGTAGTTTGTGGTAGTTTGTGCAGCCCCCTCCGGGGAGCCCCTCCAAGCTGCTCCCGGGTCCAGCCGTGCGAGCTGTAGCCCTTTAGGGAGCTCGGCCTCGGGGTGTGGCGCATTGTCCCCGGGGCGCAGGTGTCTGTTAGTGTCTCAGGGAGCCTAAGGGCATCCCCGACCTCCTGGGGTCCTGCTCCAACTCCCTGAGAGCGCCTTTTTGTCCGGGAAGGTTGGTGCAGCTCCTGCTTCTCCCGGACGGGGCTCTCCTGTCCTGGGGACCCTTGCCTCGGCCTCAGCCCGGCTCCTCGTGGGGACCCTCCCCCTTGCATGCCTTTTGCTTCTTTCTTTTTTTCCCTCATCTTTCTACCTTGAAAGAAGCATGAACTCTTCTCACTGTAGCATTCCAGCAGTTCTCTCTTTAAATCTCAGGCTAAATTCGTAGGTTTTCAGGATGATTTGAAAGTTATATAGGTAAGTTGGTGGGGACAGGGGACTTGGGGACCCTACTCTTCCACCATCTTGCCCCGCCTCCTGCATACTAGCTTTTTTTTTTTTTAAAGATTTTATTTATTTATTCATGAGAGACACAAGGAGAGGCAGAGACACAGGCAGAAGGAGAAGAAGGCTCCCTGCAGGGAGTCCGATGTGGGACTCCATCCCAGGACCCAGGATCGACTCCCTGAGCCGAAGGCAGATGCTCAACCCCTGAGCCACCCAGACGTCCCGGATACTAGCTTTTTTATTGCTTCATTGGATTATATTAAATCGCTAAATGCAGGATTTAAACTACCTTTTTCTCTTAAAAAGAATTCAGTATAGTAATTCAACAGACAGAAAAATGCTTTCTATTTTATTCATTTTGTACTCTGGTGAAAAATTATAGGGAAGATCCCCATCTTTCTTAGCTTTGGAGAACCTGAGAGCTCAAATGATGGAGATAATTTTTCTAGATTGAATAATAAAAATTGAATCCATTATCATAACCTTGTGGTAGTGCAAGAATCTATACTGACTTTCAAGTCAGTATAAGAATGTAATGTTGTTTGGTGCCTCTTTAGGTCTAAAACGCACTTTTTCTAGATTTTAAATCTTTGACTATTATCAGCCTATAGATAGATAGAATCTTGTTGTTATGTTTAGTTAATTAGAAAAGTGATTGTGAAAGTACTAAACATGGATGAGGGAGAATTGATTTCAGGAGAGATCCATAGTGTGCTAGTCACTGGAATGGGGGTGGGTGACCCAGATTTGTAGTTTTGCCAATAACCAAGAGGCAAATACTCCACTCCTGACAGATTTCAAGCTGCTAAGCTGACATCACTGAATGCAGAGCCAAGAAGAGATGTGTAGAAACCCAGCACTGTAAAGCATTTCCACCATATATACATATATATACACCGTAAAGCATTTCCACCATATATGTGTATATAATAGGAATAATCTCATAAGTGGAGATATTAGCAAAATGTAAAGTAATGAGGAAGTGATGATTTTTGTAGCATCTAATACTTTTTAATAAAATGCATTTCATTGTAAGCATATGCAATTTAATTTCCAATAATGGCTGTGTTTAACACTGGGCTCACCAGCTTTCTGAACATATTATATGCCCTCTCCTGGGCCCCTAAGTGCTGGCTTCAGACAATACCAATTGCAGAATGTGTGTAGAAAATAGAATATACATTTTAACTTATTAGTTGAGAAGCTCTATCAGGCCTCCAGTGTTGACAATTGCATTTAGTTACCAGAAATGGGTCAGAAATGGCTTCTGGACTCAGGAAGCTAAAGATGTAGAGAAAACAGGCAGTGCCAGGGGGTGTTGGAGAAGTGCCACAGACAGACCAGGGGTATACACCCTGTGCCCTGCAAGGACCTACCCTGACAGGTGGGACTCTGAGGAGGGCAGTAGAGCCAGTCTTCAAGGAGTGGCCGGGTGAGAGATTGAGACAGAGAAAAGGGAAAAAGACATTCCTGTATGAGACACAGCATATGCAAACTCAGAAATAGTGCTTTTTTTTCTGTTTTTTCTTTTTTTTCAAGCAAGGAAACTATAACTGTTAGAGTTGTTACTTCCTAAGGTAGATTTGACATTGACTTAATCACTCTTTCTTCTGTAAAAGTGTAACTATGAGGGTCTGTATCTAGAACTTGGCATTTGTCTGGCAGTGGGGATCAGCTCAGCAACCATGGTGAAGGGAAGAGGAGAGAAAGCAGAAGGACAAGAGGGCAGGAAAAGTTAATTGCTTGTAAGGAGCCAAATGCCAGAGCCTGATCTCTTTCACCAAGAAACATTTGTTTGGTGTCTGTTATTATTATTTGGTGGAGGTGAGGTGGAAAGGAACTATGGAGCTCCCTCCTATCAGATCTCAAGTTGGTCAGAAGTTTTCAAACGTCAGATGTGAACCTTTAGCTGTCTATTTTCAAATATCTTCCATCCTGCTAGATTCCCAGCCTGGTTGGATTTCCCACAATTTCCTTTACAGGCATAAACCAATATTTGGGGCAACTCTTCTCAAAAGAGATGTTTAATATTCACATGCGTTTTCCTAGACAATCTGGAAGGTCTCCTGGAGTTCCTTTGAGCTCTTTTCTAAGGAGATATTAAATGATTTCCAGGTGTCCAGTTTGAACCTGAGAGCAGAATATCAGCATGTTACAATATGGCTCATGGTAAGTATTGCAAATCACTCTCAGCCAATACTAGTCCTTTGCCAGTTTGTCACTTTGGTACGACTGCATGAGTTTTACTTGTACATCGATGCAACAAAAGGTGCTTGTGTTGATTTTAACAAGGACCAGCCAAATTAGATGAAGACTGATGAATAGAACTTAGTTCTAATTACTTGGAAGCAGCCGTGAGGATCCATTTCAGGAGGCACACGACATCCCTATTACAGACGGGTCAAGGCACTGAAGAACTGAGGTTTCATCAGAAATCACATCCTGAAGATGTTTCCATCCTCAAATTTAGCAAATGGCATTTTTAGTGGTTATAGAAATGCCCTTAGAAATGCCCTTCCTTTGACAAAGTAACTGAAATGTAAAAACTATCAGCCTAGGAATGGAATATCTTCCAGATTCAAGTTCTCCTTATGGGAAGTCAATGCCTTTGGCATGATGTACCTGATTCTTACAAGAAAATTGTCTTTTTATGCTTTTCAACATGGATTATAATGTTCCAAATGTTTCTAAATTGATTGGTATTCAACCTTAATTTCTGTGTCAAAATCTTGTACAAAAGGAAGTTTAATGTCATGGATAATTTTAGTCTAATGATCACAATATCATAAATAAAAAGTTAAATAGAATTGAACTTTGTGTATGTATATTTTTATTCTTACAACTTTATTACATGTGTTGCTTCCCAAACTTTATTAAGCTATAATTAACATGACATTGTACAAGTTTAAGGTATACAGAGTGATGGCAATGCATGTATTTTGCAAAATGCTTACCACAATAAAGTTAGTGAATGTATCCTTCACCTCCTGTGATTACCCTGTTGTTGTGGTGAGAACATTATAAACTTTCCAGTATACAATACAGTATTGTTAACTCACATTTTGTGTATTAGATCTCTGGAATTTACTCAACTTATAACTGTAAGTTTATATACTTTGACCATCATCTCCCCGTTTCCCCCACCCTCAGCCCCTGGCAACCACCATTCTACTCTCTGTTTTTATATATTAAACTTTTTTTTTTAATTCCACATAGAAAGATGTCATGCAGTATTTGTCTTTCTCTGGAGGCTTATCTCACTTGCTGTAATGTCTTTAAGGTCCAATCATGTTTTCAAAAATGGCAGAATTTCCTCCTTTTTAATGGCTGAATAATATTCTTGTGATATTATATATATATTTCATTATATATAATAAATAATACACATGTAATATATATATGTCACATACAATAAAATCGATCTTGGTTTATGATCCTTTTAATGTGCTACTGAAATTGATTTGCTATTTGAATTTAACTTCGTTAAGATTTTTTCCATCTGTATCCATCAGGGATACTGACCTGTAGTTCTTTTTCCATAGTATCCTCATCTGGCTTTGTTCTCAGGGTAATATTGACCTTTTAGAATGAGTTTGGAAGTATTCCACCTTCTTTAAATCTTTATAATAGTTTGAAGAAAACTGATATTAATTCTTTTTTTTCTTTTCAAGAAAATGAATACAATAACATGTTCATTTTTTTTCTTATTACACAGGGTAAAGTTTTGACCTCAAATACTTTTCAGGTCTGCTACTCAAAGGAACTTTATAGCAGGACAACTTATGATTTTAAAAATACCTAGCCTCTGTGTAGTATAGGGTCCAATGTGAGCAGTCCTCCTTTCCTTCTTCAGCCCCTTAAGAGCTTTTGCAAAGAACTTTTCTGTTTTTATGCCCAGAACCCCCTGGGTATTACATCAACTTGTACAGAATACCAAGATCTTGTCTCCTACTGTAGGTTCCACATCAAATAAAACTGAGTTGGGTTTCCAAACAAATGGACCAGACAGGTTACATCAGATAGTGTGCCACATAAAAAAATTTATATTTTGAACAAAATACATCTCTTCTCCTTTGCTCCAGACATGGATACTGGAGTCTTAAAGAAGTTCCTGGAGCTGGCAGAGGCAAAGGAGATGGATGTGATGGAGCCAGTGGAGAATGTCCAGCAGTTCCTGCTTCCAGTCCTCAGTGGGATGGGGAGGACATCCTAGGCTCTCATCCTGGAGCAACAGAGAGCACACGTGTGGAATGGGAGCAAGTCGTGGGATGTGGACGGTATATGCTCATCCAAATAAAAACTCAGTTAGAGGCCTTGGAGGAGAGCACTCTGAATCTTCCAGAATCCAAATGATGGAGTCTGTGGCAGAATGACCAAAAAGTGTGAGAAGGCCAAGGAGAAGGCCCAGGAGCTCATAAAGATGACAGAGATGTTGGTGGAGTTGGTCCAGCAGACAGAGAAAAGCAAACCATCCTGAAGGAGAGCAATAGGTTCACAGCTACTGCATTTTGGTCAATGGATGAAGATTGGCTGATCCCTATGAGAAGCTAAAACCAGGGAGTCTTTTGTCTTCTCTCCTTTTTAGTCTGTCTATACTCCATCCTCACTCACACTACATTTCTGCTATAGTCTCTGGTTGATGACCTCAATCTAAGTTTTGACTGTTAAATGTTCTTGTTTGAGGAAGGAACTTTTATTTGGAAAATGCTCTCATGGGAGAATTAGGGCCTAGACTGCAAGCTCTTGCAGCAGTCATATGTATTCTTGGGCTTCAGTTATTTCTAAATTTTGAAGTGCTTTGCTTTTTCTTGTGTGACTTGATAGCTTCCTGGAACTTTGAGTCTGTGTCACGTGAGACTCAGAGGAGAGTTATCCAGTCTGGAGGTGCTGAAAGAGCTGCATTAGTTCTAGAAAATTACTTCACACAGCAACTGCTAAAGAATCTGGAAAAATGATCAGATGTGAATGGGGCTGATCTGGCTAGGAGGCTAGGGCTGATGAATCAGAAGAAGGGGCAGAGGTTGGAGTATCTGTATGTTGGGACTTTAATTTCTGCATGAGACCAGATGTTAATTCTTTTTTTAAAGTTGGTAGAATTCACCCAGAAAGCTGTCTGGGCCTGGGTTTTTCTTTGTCAGGAGGCTTTGAATACTCATTTAGTTTCCTTCCTTTTATTAATTGGTTCAGATTTTCTATTTCTTCAAGATTCAGGTGTGTCAGATCATATTTTCCTAAGAATTTATCAATTTCTTCAAGATTATCTGATTTGTTAGCACATAATTATCCTAGTATTCTTTTATGATCCTTTATATTTCTGCTGTGTCAGTTATGTCTCCTCTCTTATTTCTGATTTTATTTATTTGAGTTTGCTATTTTTTCTTTGTAATATAACTAAAGGTTTGTCAATTTTGTTTCTTTTCAAAAAACCTATAGTAACTTTGTTAATCTTTCCTATTTGTCATCTATTCCATATTTCATTTATGTGCTCTGATCATTGGTATCTCTTTCCTTCTGCTAATTTGGCGTGTAGTTTTTCTTGTTTTTCTCATTCTTTGGAGTATAGGTAAGGTTGTTTATTTGTTGAATATCTTTTTACTATCTCTTTATTTTGAACCTATGTGTGTCTTTGAAGCTGAAATGAGTCTTTTGGAGGCAGCATATAGTGGGTTTTGTTTCTTTATCCATAAAGCCACCAGGTGCCTCTTGATCAGATAATTTAATCTAATTACATATACATTACTGAGAGATATAGATGTACTATTGACATCTTATTGCTTTCTGGCTGTTTTTAGTTACTTTGTTCCTTTCTGCCTTGCTTGCTCTCTTCCTTAGTGAATTAATCATTTTCAGTAGTAGTAAACTTTTTTAAAATCTTGTGTGTAGATTTTTGTTTTGCAGTTACTGTGAGATTCACTTGAAACATTTTATAGATATAACTATTTAAGCTAACAACTTACTTAGCTTTATTTTTTAAGACTTTATTTATTCAGGAGACACACAGAGAAAGAGACAGAGACATAGGCAGAGGGGAACAGGCTCCTTGCAGAACCTGATGCGGGACTCAATCCCCGGACCTGAGATCAAATCCTGAGCTGAAGGCAGGTGCTCAACTACTGAGCCACCCAGGCATCCCAACTTACTTAGCTTTAATCACATGTGACAACTCTACCCTTTATTCTCCTCCCATGTTTTATGTTTTTGATGCCACAAGATACATTTTTATATAGTTTATCCATTGCAAAATTAATGTAGCTATAGCTATTTTTAATATCTTTGTCTTTTAATCTTTACACTAGAGTTAAGTGCTTAACCCTACCATATTACAGTATTAGAATATTCTGAATCTGACAATACACTGTATATTTTTACCACTATGTTGGATGATTTTATGTTTTAAAGATATTATAACATCTTTTATTTCAGCTTGAATAATTCCTTTTAGCTTTTCTTGTAAGGCAGGTATAGTGTTAAACAAAAACAAAAACAAATCTGCCCTCAGTTTTTATTTATGAGGCAAAATCTTTATCTTACTCTCATTTCTAAAGGAAAACTTTGCAGGAGAAAGTATTCTTGATTGACAGCTTTTCCTCTCAGTGCATTGTATATACCACCCACTCTGCTCTGACCTGTAAGGTTTTTGCTGAGAAATCCCCTGACCTCATGGGGGTTCTCTCTTATGGGATATTTTTTTTCTTTTCATGTTTTATGATTCTCTCTTCATTCTTTTTCTGTATATTTCTTTATTGGAGTTTGATTTGCCAACATATATTATAACACCCAGTGCTCATCCAGTCAAGTGCCCCCTCAGTGCCCATTACCCAGTCACCCCAAACCCTGCCGACATCCCCTTCCACCACCCCTTGTTCGTTTCCCAGAGTTAGGAGTCTCTCATATTCTGTCACCCTCACTGATATGTCCCACTCATTTTCTCTCTTTTCCCTTTATCCCCTTTCACTATTTTTTATATTCCCCATATAAATGAGACCATATAATGTTTGTCCTTCTCCGATTGACTTATTTCACTCAGCGTAATACCCTCCAGTTCCATCCATGTGGAAGCAAATGGTGGGTATTTGTCGTTTCTAATGGCTGAGTAATATTCCGTTGTGTATATAGACCACATCTTCTTTATCCATTCATCTTTCGATGGACACCGAGGCTCCTTCCACAGTTTGGCTATTGTGGACATTGCTGCTAGAAACATCAGGGTGCAGGTGTCCTGCCATTTCACTGCATCTGTATCTTTTGGGTAAATCCCCAGCACTGCAATTGCTGGGTCATACGGTAGCTCTATTTTTAACTCTTTGAGGAACTTCCACAGAGTTTTCCAGAATGGCTGCACCAGTTCACATTCCCACCAAAGTGCAGGAGGGTTCCCCTTTCTCCACATTCGCTCCAACATTTGTTGTTTCCTGTCCTGTTGATTTTCACCATTCTCACCGGTGTGAGGTGGTATCTCATTGTGGTTTTGATTTGTATTTCCCTGATGGCAAGGGATGCGGAGCATTTCCTCATGTGCTTGTTGGCCATGTCTATGTCTTCTGTGAAATTTCTGTTCATGTCCTCTGCCCATTTCATGATTGAATTGTTTGTTTCTTTCCTGTTGAGTTTAATAAGTTCTTTATAGATCTTGGATGCTAGCCCTTCATCTGATATATGTCATTTACAAATATCTTCTCCCATTCTGTAGGTTGCCTTTTAGTTTTGTTGTCTGTTTCTTTTGTTGTGCAGAAGCTTTTTATCTTGATGAAGTCCCAATAGTTCATTTTTGCTTTTGTTTCCCTTGCCTTCATAGATGGATATTGCAAGAAGTTGTCGTGGCCAAGTTCAAAAAGGGTGTTGCCTGTGTTGTCCTCTAGGATTTTGATGGATTATTGTCTCACATTAGATCATTCAACCATTTTGAGTTTATCTTTGTGCATGGTGTAAGAGAATGGTCTAGTTTTATTCTTCTGCACATGGCTGTCCAATTTTCCAAACACCATTTCTTGAAGAGACTGTCCTTTTTCCAGTGGATAGTCTTTCCTGCTTTGTCAAATACTAGTTGACCATAGAGTTGAGGGCCCATTTCTGGGTTCTCTATTCTGTTCCATTGATCTATGTGTCTGTTTTTGTGCCAGTACCACACTGTCTTGATGATCACAGCTTTGTAGTACAACTTGAAATCCAGCACTGTGATGTCCCTGGCTCTGGTTTTCTTTTTTAATATTCCTCTGGCTATTCAGGGTCTTTTCTGATTCCACACAAATCTTAAGATGATTTGTTCCAACTCTTGGAAGAAAGCCCATGGTATTTTGATAGGAATTGAATTGAATGTGTACATTGCCCTGGATAGCATTGATATTTTCACAGTATTAATTCTTCCAATCCATGAGCATGGAATATTTTTCCATCTCTTTGTGTCTTCCTCAATTTATTTCAGAAGTGTTCTGTAATTTTGAGGGTATAGATCCTTTACCTTTTTGGTTAGGTTTATTCCTATGTAACTTATGCTTTTGGGTGCAATTGTAAATGGGATTGACTCCTTAATTTCTCTTTCTTCAGTCTCATTGTTAGTGTATAGAAATGCCACTGATTTCTGGGCATTGATTTTGTATCCTGCCACACTGCCAAATTGCTGTATGAGTTCTAGCAATCTTGAGGTGGAGTCTTTTGGGTTTTCTATAATAGTATCATGTCATATACAAAGAGGGAGAGTTGGTCTTCTTCTTTGCCAATTTGAATGCCTTTCATTTCTTTTTGTTGCCTGATTGCTGAGGCTAGGACTTCTAGTACTATGTTGAGTAGCAGTGGTGAGAGTGGACATCCTTGTCGTGTTCCTGATCTTAGGGGAAAGGGGAAAGGAAGTTTCTCCCCATTGAGAATATTTGCTGTGAGCTTTTCATAAATGGCTTCTAAGATATTCAGGAATGTTCCCTCTATGCCTACAGTCTGAAGACTTTTAATCAGGAATGGATGCTGTATTCTGTCAAATGCTTTCTCTGCATCACTTGAGAGGATCATATGGTTCTTGTGTTTTCTTTTGTTGATATGATCTATCACATTGATTGCTTTACGAGTGTTGAACCAGCCTTGCATCCCGGATGAACTTGGTCATGATGAACAGTCTTCTTAATGTACTGTTGGATCCTATTGGCTAGTATCTTGTTGCAAATTTTTGCATCTGTGTTCATTAGGGATATTGGTCTATAATTTTCCTTTTTGGTGGGGTCTTTGTCTGGTTTTGGTATTAAGGTGATGCTGGCCTCATAGAATGAGTTTGGAAGTATTCCATCTCTTTCTATGTTTCTAAACAGCTTTAGTAGAATAGGAATGGTTTCTTCTTTAAACGTTTGATAGAATTCCCCCTGGGAAGCCATCTGCCCCTGGACTTTTGTATCTTTGGAGGTTTTTAATGACCTCTTCAAATTCCTCCCTGGTTATTGACCTGTTCAGGTTTTCTATTTCTTCCTGTTCCAGTTTTGGTAGTTTGTGGTTTTCTAGAAATACATCCATTTCTTCTATATTACTTAATTTATTGGCATATAGCTGCTCCTGATATGTTTTTAAAATCATTTGTATTTCCTTGGTATTGGTGGTGATCTCTCCTTTTTCATTCATGATTTTATTAATTTGAGCCTTTTCTTTTTTGTTTTTAATAAGGCTGGCTAATGCTTTATCTATCTTTTTAATTCTTTTGAAGAACCAACTCCTGGTTTTGTTGATCTGTTCTACAGTTCTTCTGGTCTCTATTTCATTGAGTTCTGCTCGAATCTTTATTAACTCTCTTCTTCTGCTTGTGTAGGTTTTTTGTTTGTTTTTGGTGTAGGTTTTAATTGCTGTTCTCTTTCCCTTTCCTTTAGGTGCAAGGTTAGCTTATGTATTTGAGTTTTTTTCCCATTTTTGAGGGATGCTTGTATTGCAAAGTATTTCCTCTCAGGACTGCTTTTGCTGTATCTCAAGGATTTTGAATAGTTGTGTCTTCATTCTGATTGATTTCCATGAATGTTTTTAATTTCCTGGTTGACCCTTTCATCTTTTAGCAGGATGCTCTTTAACCTCCATGAGTTTGAATTTCTTCCAAATTTCTTTTTTGTGATTGAGTTCAAGTTCAAAGCATTATGGTCTGATAATATGCAGGGACAATCCCAATCTTTTGGTATCAGTTGAGACCTGATTTGTGACCCATTATGTGGTCTATTCTGGAGAAAGTTCCATGGGCACTTAAGATGAATGTATATTCAGTTGCGTTAGGATGTAAAGTTCTGTAAATATCTGTGAAATCCATCTGGTCCTGTGTATCATTTAAAGCTCTTTTCTTTGGAGATGTTGTGCTTAGAATATATGTCATGTGCAGAAAGTGCCGTGTTGAAGTCTCCCAGTATTAGTGTATTATTATCTAAGTATTCCTTTACTTCAGTTATTAATTGATTGATATGCTTGGCAGCTCCCACATTTGGGGCATAAATATTCATGATTGTTAGGTCTTCTTGTTGGATAGATCCTTTTACGTATGATATTGTGTCCCTCTTCATCTCTTACTTCAGTCTTTGGGATAAACTTTAATTTATCTGATATAAGGATGGCTAACCCTACTTTCTTTTGAGGGCAATTTGAAAGGTAAATGGTTCTCCAACCTTTCATTTTCAGGCTAGAGGTGTCCTTAGGTCTAAAATAAGTCTCTTGTCGACAGCAACTAGATGGGTCTTGCTTTTTTATCCAGTCTGAAACCCTGCGTCTTTTCTTGGGATCATTAAGCCCATTCACGTTCAGAGTTACTATTGAAAGATATGAGTGTAGTGTCATCATAATACCTATTCAGTCCCTGTTTTTGTGGCTTATTTCTTTCGGCTTCCTCTTTCTTTTACAGAGTCCCCCTTAATATTTCTTGCACAGGTAATTTGGTGGTCACATACTTTTTCGGGTTCTGCCTATCCTGGAAGCTCTTTATCTCTCCTTCTATTCTGAATGAGAGCCTTGCTGGATAAAGTATTCTTGTCTGCATATTCTTCTCATTTAGGACCCTGAATATATCCTGCCAGCACTTTCTGGCTTGCCAGGTCTCTGTGGAGGGGTCTGCTCCTAATCTAATATTTATCCCCTTATAAGTTAGGGATGCCTTGTGTCTTGCTGCTTTAAGGATTTTCTCTTTATCTTTGTAATTTGTAAGTTTCACTATTAAATGTCGAGATGTTGAACGGTTTTTATTGATTTTAGAGGGTGACCTCTGTATTCCCAGGATCTCAATGCCGGTTGCCCTCCTGAAATTAGGGAAGTTCTCAGCTATGATTTGTTCAAATATGCTTTCTGGTCCTCTGTCACTTTCAGTGCACTCTGGAACCCCAATTAAACATAGATTTTTCCTTCTGAGACTGTCATTTATTTCCCTTAACCTTTCCTGATGGTCTTTTAAATGTTTTTCTCTTTTTTCTTCAGCTTCTTTCCTTGCCATCAACTTGTCTTCTATGTCACTCACTCTTTCTTCTACCTCATTAACCCTCATTGTCAGGACCTCCAGTTTGTATTGCATCTCATTTAATTGATTTTTAATTTTGGCCTGATTAGATCTAAATTCTGCAATCATGAAGTCTCTTGAATCCTTTATGCTTTTTTTCCAGAGCCATCAGTATCTTTATAATTGTGCTTCTGAATTGGCTTTCTGACATTGAATTGTAATCCAAATTCTGTATCTCTGTAGCAGAGAGTACTGTTTATGAGTCTTTCTTTTGTGCTGAGTTCTTCTTTCTAATCATTTTGCTCAGTGCAGCTGTATTATCTGGCTGCATCAAGAATATCAACCACAACCTAAGTAAATTTCACCCTAGATGATTCTGCTGAAGTCAGAGACCAGAAATTGAAAACAAAGATCAGAATGAAATAAAACAAAAGGACCACTAAAGTGAAAATCAAATTTTAAAACAAAGTATTAAAAAATAAAAGGCCAGGAATCCTGAAGAAGAGAAAAAAAATAAAAAATAAAAAATAAAGAAAAGAAGAAGAAAAAAGAAAAAAAGACAGGAGAAGACAAAAAGGGGAGGGGACTAGGAGATGGTGGTAAATTGTAGTGAAGGGAAAATGTAGTTTACCTGAGGGGTCCTAAATGGCAATCCTGTTGTTTCTGAGTATATTAAGTTCTGTATGTTAGATGATACTGAGTCCCAAATTTTTATAAACTAGAAATACTTGTAGAGGGCCCCAATATTGACCACCAAAACATAATGGGATAAAAGAGGGAGGCAGAATGGGAATGAGGAATCTCAGAATGAACCAGCATGGTATATCACTTGGTTCTGGGTCATGTTTTAGAAGGTATTAACTTCAGCCATTGTAGAACAAAATGTGGCAGAGAAAACAAAACACACACACAAAAACCATATCTTGTATATCTCCCAAAATTAAGATGAGTATGTTGAAGGGAATCTAGAAGTGGAAGATATATCTAGGACCTGTAATTGTAGTATATGAAAGTCAAAAAGGAAGTTTTTTTTTTTTAAAGGAAGAATCTTAAAAATGCAGAGGTGGTAAAATATTGTAGTTAAGGTGAGAAAAGAGAAAAAAAATTGGAAATTTATAGTCTGATATAAAAACAAGTTTTACTGGAAAAAGGAAGAAAAAAAAAAAACAGGAGACATACCCTCTGGTTTTATATACTGTAAATCCCTAGACTTCCCCTGGAGCTTTCTAGCACTGCTTGGTCAAGAACTTGTTCTTCCCCTGTCCTTTCAACTGGTCTTCTGGGAGAGGGGCTGCTGTGCTGATTCTCAGGTTTGTGCACCTGGGGGAGCTGCCCTGTCCCCTACTGGGTGCCAGGCTCAGCAGGAGCTGTTTACCCCTTGAGGCCTCTGTCCCCTGGTGGCCCCGCCTCTCCCAGGCACAGCGAGATACAAGGAGGAACAACAATACTGATGGCGGCCAGGTCTCCAGCCCTGGAGTCAGACCCTGCATTAACTACTCCAGTCTCCCAGACTGCACTGGCCTGGACCCTCCGAGGGTGGAGTGAGTGGGCTGATCTTCACAGCTTGGGGGTGCCCAGCGGCAGGAGATTCCTCACTGTCCTGTGCCCTATCTGCCTCTGCCTGTCTGGGGGCGGGGAGTGTAGGATCAGGGGCTGTGTCTGCTCCGTGCCCTGGGATCCGGGGTCTGTTCTGCTGGAATGCTGTGCTGGGGCCAGAGCTCGAAAGCAGCAGGGCACAGACTCTCTACCGGGAGCCCCTGCTGGGTCCAGGCTCCAGCCCTTTACCAGATCAGCCCACAGTCCGTGGCGCACTTTCCCCAGGGCACACTTCCTCCATTAGTGACTGGGAAACTGGAGGCTCCACTGTCCCTCCTGTGGTTCTGCTTGATTTCTCTGCTAAGCACCTTTCCCTTTCTCTTCATTTTTGATTTTAGGCAGTTTTAGTTCATAATGTGTCTTGTTGAACATTGTTTCAGTTTGAAATTTTGAGGAGACCTATTAGCTTTGTGAACTTGAGTGTCCAGTCTTTTTCTAGATTTGGGAAGTTCTCAGCCATTATTTTTTTTTAAATGACCTTTCTACACTTTTCTCCCTGTCTTTTCCTTATGGGACTCCAGTGATGTGGAGCATGTTTCCCTTAATAGTATATTGTTAAGTCCCATAGGCTTTCTTCATTCCTTTGTATTCTTTTTTCTTTTTGCTTCTTGGACTGAATAATTTTAAGTGACATGTCTTCGGGCTTGCTGGTTCTTTCTACTGCTTGCTTCAGTTGGTAGTTGAAGCTCTGTTACTATTTTCATATTGGTCATCATATTCTGCAGTTGCTAAATTTCTGTTCAGTTATTTTTTAGATTTCTGCCTTCTTCTTGAGCTGCTCATCTTGTTCTTTACTGTTTTGTTGATTCCATTAAGTTTTGTCTAGCCTCGTATATCTCTGAAAATCTTAATTTTGGGAGAAATTTTTTTTTTGGAAAATTGAAATTCTTTGGCAATTCCTGTATCTCTACTTCTTTAAGATTAAGTACTCGAAGTTTACTCTGTCCCTCTTGTAGAATTACATGTTCCTGATTCTTACTGATTCTTGTAATTCTGTTTAGCTGTCTGCACATTTGAAGATGGAATCACCTCTTCCAGATTTTACTGACTTGGGTAAGGACAGACTTTCCCCTGACAATGAGGGCATGCTGGAGCTCCTGTGACCCTCTGTCTCATGGTGATGATCATCAAGTATGAGGATGTGTGACTGCTCAAGGTCTGGAGGGTGTGATGACTTGTTGGCTCAGGACACTGCTCCACAGCATTGGCAACTGCATGGTCTTGAAGAATACTGTCGTGGGTCCATGGACACTGCAAAGGTTGTTGGTGTGCTCTGAAGAACCTCCAGGTTTAGTGGCTAGGGACCAAGGCAGAGGTGGGACCTGCAGACTGAAGGTTGTGGTGACCATAGAGACTATAGAGAACAGCTACAAGCACTTGCATAGCATAATGGCAGCAGCTGGCCTCAAACACATATACTGTGATGGAGGCCAGAGCAGGCAGCAAGGGTAGGGACTGACCATAGGCACACTGGCAGTTGTAAGGCCCTTGGCTATCAGGGTACAAAACTGTGGCTTCTGGCTTCTGCCTTCTGTGTTCAGAAGTCAAGGCTGATGTTGGGAGGCAGGGCAGGGACCTCCAGGGATGCACCTGGAGGGGCTAGCTCCAGATGAGCTCAGTGGTGCAGGCCAGTGACAGGAGATCGGGTCAGACCCAGACCCACCAGCTGCTGTGGCTCTGAATGATAGGCATCCTTTCTCATGACTGCATGGCCTCCCCAAGGGAATGTGCACAGCAGTGGAGGCCAGTGACTGGGGTCTGGCATGGGCATGCAGGTGCACAGCCTGGGGAGTAGCTATAGGTGAGTGATGGTACAAGCTAGTGATAGATGGTAAGGCTGAGTCCAGACCCCAAAACAGCTGTGGGGGCTTGGGCTATTGATGTGCACTTCCATGGCTGCAGGATCTTGCCATGAGTGCACACATGTCAAAGCGTTTAGTGACAGGACACCAGGCCAATGCCATGTGAATACACATCTGTAGGTGCCAAACCCGAATGCACACCACATCTTGGGGGTCTGCTGCTGGGCTCTGGGCTTGCTGCCAGCCAGGGTACATGCTTGGCTCTAGAGAGGGTGTTTATAAGAGGAAGTGGAGAGGGGCACAGGTGGCAGGTACGTGCAAATGAGAACAGGCATGGGGAGAATGCTGGTGAAATCTTTCAGGGCATGTGCCGTGACTGTGCCTGCCTCAGATCACTTGAGTGATGGAAGCTGCTGGGCATGGCTGTGGAGCAGGTCATCAGGAATTGTGGTTATGCCTGCTGGGAGGCTGATCCTGGTAACTCTGGCTCTTCTTCCTTGCTCCCAACTGCCTCTGTCTCAGCTTTGCAGGTATTCAGGGTGGGAGTGGAGAGGAGGGGAAAATGAAGCAGGTTCCTCAGGAGGTGCCCTCTGAGGCTGGGGAAGCTGATTGCTCCCTCTGCCCTCCTTTTCCCAGAGATGGGACTCCTTCTAGCTGGTGAGGTCCCTGCTGGCATTGAGCCTGCTGGCTTGGGGGATGAGATGACAAAGGCAAAAGGAAGCTGTTCTTTCTTTGCTTTTTGTGCAGTTATCCTCAATTTTATATTCCACTTTGTTGCCGAAGGCTTCCTATTAGACTCCAGAGCTCTCCAGGAGCTGCATTTGTTCATGGATAGCTGTCTTATATTTTATCTCTGTGGGGACCTGGAGGCTGGGGTCTCCTCTTCTGCCATATGGTTATGTTACTCCTATATAGTTTCAAATACACTTTTTTGTTCTATCTAAGAGGTAAACAGTTACTTTTTTAAAAAAAGATTTTATTTATTTATATCCATGGGAGACGCAGAGAGAGGGAGAGACACAGGCAGAGGGAGAAGCAGGCTCCCTGCAGGGAGTCCGATGTGGAATTCGATCCCGGGACCGGAATATCATGCCCTGAGCCAAAGGCAGGTGCCCAACTGCTGAGCCACCCAGGCATCCCAACAGTTACTTTTAAATACAGAGTTAATTTTTTAAAGCTGTGCCATCTATGTAAAATATGGGATGTAGTACAGGTTGTCATACATTGTTTTTCCTCCAGGGTCAGGTAGATTTGTCTCATTGGTTGACAAATTAGGCAACAATTTTCAGTATTTTTGTTCAAATTATTTGACAACCTTAGACCTGAACATCTACTCTTCAGTTACCACACCCAGAGGAGCTGGAGGATGGAGATGAGAGACGGGAACATTTATGTCTGCACAGAAGGAAACTGTTGTGAGAAACACAAGTGGATAGGAGGCAATATATAGCAATGTCAAAGATAGCTGCAAGGTAACCAGGCTCTTGATAACAATATATAAAGGAAAAAAGCACATCCCTGGACAGACAGAAGTGAGAGAGATAAAGAGGGGAAAATGGATAAGCTTGGATCACTGAATAAAAACATGGCCACTTCAAATATTTGTCCATATAGTACAAAAGTCACTAGCCATACGTACCCATCAAAATTTAAGTTAATTCAAAATAAATTAAATAAAAAAATCATTTCCTTAGTCATACTTGCTCCATTTCAAGTGTTCAGTAGCCACACTGGCTATTGGCTTTCACAGTGGCAAGTACAGATACAAACTGTTTCCTTCATTACAGAAATGATGATCACAGGTAATGGGCTGCATTGGATTCTATTCCATAATTATCATAGTCATATAAAAAAACATTTAACATATATAATGAGCACCTCGTTTAGTGGGGTGCTAGTTTAGTGGTGGGGGGAGATGTGGAAGTGTTGGTTGAGACTCTGGGACATTGCCTCAAGATGTCACACTAAAATAAACCATCAGGCAGAGGGGTCTGTATTTCTGAATAATGGCAAAACCCTTTTGAGAGTATAGCATGGAAGGAACTCTCCTTGTCTTCATGTGAATAAAGAGAAATTTATTTATTTTATTTTTTAGAAAGATTTTATTTATTTATTCATGAGAGACACAGAGAGAGGCAGAGACATAGGCAGTGGGAGAAGCAGGCTCCCTGTGGGGAGCCCGATGTGGGACTCGATCCCAAGACCCCAGGATCATGCCCTTAGCTGAAGGCAGATGCTCAACCACTGAGCCACTCAGGTGCCCCATGAAAGACAAATTTATCCTGCAAAACATCTTCTGTCAAGAGGCTGCAATCCCACATAGAAAAATCAGCATGGGAAGGAATCAAAGTCTTTCCTGGTAACTAATCAATAAAGCTGTGTACTCAAACCAAGTGGGAAGTAAGATCTAGCAGCAAAGGCCTGAAGCCTGAACCAAAAGTCAGTCATCCTATCATTTGTGATAAAAGACTTGAGTAGCTGGAAACTAAGAAGGTCCAGAGGGCCAAGAGAACCCTGAGCAGAGACCTAGCAAGGCCTGTCAGCACAGGAGGTGGATCCTTTGTCTTTAGTTTAACAGAAATCTGTGTATTGAATGGCAAACAGTTATTATAAGATGGGGGCTCAGTCATTCTGTAGCAGAGTTTCTTAACTGTCTTACACATTAGGACCAACCCATAGCTTTTGAGTACCCCATGCCCAAGCCAGACCCCAGCCAAGCCCATTTAGATCAAACTCTCTAGGTGGGATTGTAATATGCATCCAAATTTGAGAAGGGATACTGTAGACACTGACATGGAAAACCTTCTAGATGTACTTATAGAAAAAGACAAGTCAGGGAATTATGGTGTCCAGTCTGCCTTAAGACCTTGGAAATCATCCGAAGAAAAAAATTCTGAGCAAACTGAAATGAACTCTTCTTAGATTCATCAAAGAATTGAAGTCACAGGGCAAATTGTCACCCCAAATGTGGAGGGATAGACACAGTCACTACCCACTGGGGATAAATATAGTTGCTGGCAGCAGCCACTGGTGGGAATGCTGCAGGGGTGAGGGACTGCTTGCTGGAGGCAGTGTGTGGGCCAGCCTGGCAGATAAAAACCCCTGGGAGCTGAATATAGGGGAGGGAATGTGTGGCTGGATATTGGGAATTTTGCCTCCAGGATCCCTAACAAATTCTAAGGGTGAAGATCTGCAGATCAGGAGAAAACTCTCTCCTGCTTCTAGATGTAGGAGGGGAAAAGTAATTATTCTGAAACCTGCCCAGAGCATTCAGTTTTGTTTCACAGAGCTTGTCCTCAGGGAAATTATCTTACTGGATCTGAACTGATTGGAATCTTATTAGAGACTAACCACTTGGGCTGGTGGACTATGGAGAGTAGGCATGGCTGCTGTGAAAAAGGGGTGGTTGTGGGATGAAGCCTGAATTCTGGTTTAGCTGCTATAACTGCATGAGCAACAGGGCATTCAGAGAGATGGTGCTTCCTGGGGTGGGTGTGCCTTGCCTCGTATGAGGATATGACATACCTCAGTGAGATCAATTGCCAGACAAATCTCAGGCAATAAATAGATCTGACCCAAAGGTGGCAATAACACTCTAGACTGGGATATGCAGATATCCAGTTAAAGATTTTGGAGAAGGTAGAGTCTGACCCTGGTCCTGAATCCTGTTATATCTGACCTTTCAATGGAGAACAGCAACCTAGAGACAGTGATTCCATCAATAGTGAGCTGAACCTTGTCCAGTGCACCCTCTCTCACAGATGCCTGAGAAACAGGGATAGGCATGTCATGACATTTTAGAAGTATTGAGAAAAGCTCCAGGTCAGGAGAAGCACAGGTGAGTGGACAGAAGCAGGGTGGGGAGGAGGTGAGGGAATTTGTGTGGGATAAAGTGCTCAGAGTTCTCCTGGAGGTTGTGAGACATCACTGGTATTATTCTTTTTCTTGGAAATGACACACAAAAGAGCAACCAACATAATCAAAACAGTAGCTTATTTCATTATTTCGGTGGATTAGTTCATGAGCGAAAGATCAGGGGCTATGGTTCCCATCAGGAGAGCTTTCCACTGACTCTTTTATTGGGCAGACTGCTTCTCCCTTCAAAACTAAAACCAAAAGCAGTCACTGCTGTTAGTTTGTAGTTGCTTCACAGGGCAATAGGACATGGACCTACCATGTTGTGTTGTGGTTTGGTTTGTATTGCCTGTTTTTATAATGGCAATCACCTCAAGGATGTCACTTAAACTTCAGGAGCTTCTCACCTATGAATGAGAAACTTCCACCAAATGAATGAATGAATGAATGAATGAATGAATGAATGAAAAAAATTATATAAAGAGAGCAGTTCCATTGGATGGAGACAAAAACATAAGCAACAACTTTTGCCACCACCAACAGATAATGGTCACTGGTGTAGTATGACTTGGAACGACACCTTTTGTTTCCCAAGTGAAAAACTTCTACATTGAATATTCAGTAAATATTTGCTGACAAATTATTTCACTCCACCAATATTGCCCTTTTCATGTATAAATAGACAACTAGAATCCTAAAGCCTTTTGGTTTTCAATTTTTGTTTTCTAATCTATCAAAGTCTGTTTTACTTAATTTTTTTTTTTTTTTGTCTAATAATTGACTGATTTCACCTCTTGTTGATTTTTGTTGGGCAGTGCCTTTTTAGACATGGTCCAGCTGACCCAGCCCTCTTTTAGTGCTCTATAGACCTGAGTGCGGGCCCGGCCCAGCACTGGCCCTCTCCTACCTGGAGGGCTGTCTGTAGCCCTGGTTCTTCACCTGACTCCTTTCATTCCTCTGCTCAGAGGTCACAACCTTAGAGAGACTTTCCCATTCATTCTATTGTAGCTCCCCATATTCTGTCACTTTTTCATTCTTTACCCTGCTTCACTTTTCCTCCAAGCACTTACCATGACTTGAAAACTCAATACGTGTGTGTTTGTTTGATCATTGTGGTTTTCTCCTCTGGAATACAAACTTTAAGAAAACATAGGCTTTGTCAATTTAGTGCACCATTGCATTCCCAATAGTCCAGAAGAGTATCAGTGTGGGGTAAACCCTCAACATTTAAAAGAACTAACCAATGCTCAAGGGAACTTCTGTATTAAGCAAAGAATTCTTTTATATGCAAATAATCAACTTCTAATCTATCTTATTCATTAGGACTGAGTCAGTTGAAGTTGGAGGTATCTTTTTTCAGAAAGGTCACAGGTTTGTTCAACTCAGTAGAACAAAGACAGGAAGCTGTTGCTGGTGATGACCTGACCTACTTGTGGTTGATTTTGGGAGTTTATGAAGGAATTCCCAAGGAGACAAATGGAGGTGACCTGAAACTAAACCTCAGGTTTGATATGGACTATAGCAAGATTAGCCATGAAGTAAGTAAGACTTCACACTAGGTGAAATTTCAGAGAAGGAAAAAACCTTACCTGTCACATTCCCATTTTGACCAACCTGAATACTACTGTGTGGCAGGTATTTTCCTCCTGGAAGAGTGAACTGATCAGAATAAATTGTCACATTTTGATTATTCAGGGTCATTGTATAGTAGCTGTAAAGGAGAGGAAAACAAGAATGGGGTTCAGTAAAATTCAATGAAGTGTGCTTCATTTGCATAATGCTTCCCAGTGTCTCATGGGACTACACTGAAGAGTAGTTTGCATGGTTGGATAGTCAGAGCATGATCCCTTAAAGAAGAGCATTCAACTCTATTCTGGAGTGTGAACCGAAGGACACCAGGGCTGGATAGTTTATAGCTAACATGGCATATATGTTTTATGACTGTGGCCATCATCATAGTCAAATTCCAAATGGACTTCCTCACTTTTTGTAATAACAAAAATTTATTAATATTTTCTGAACACAAGACTACTGAAGTCTTATATTCTCTACAAAGTAACTGTGGAAACAGGGGCTTATATTAAAAATATAAAACTAAGAGACATGCAAATATCTAAAACTATATTCTTCAAACCAAAGATGCTGAAAGTAGAGGGATATCTCCTATACTCAAGTCAATGAGCAAGGGAGTTACTAACAAATTAAGAGGTGACAAATCATACCTGAAGGTATTAATGGGCTAAATATTTGACCGCTGCTATTGTCATCATCATTTCCTTCTTTTTCATTTCACCTTCCCTGGAAAGGAAGAAATTAATTAACAGAAGGCAACTTTCACAGCAAGAACCTCACTGTGTAAAATTTGTGAGGCTCAGGTGACAAGCAGACCTGTTGAAATCCATTATGAGACATAGTGAGTCCAAATTATTAGCCTGATTTTCCTTAGAAACCTCTCTCTTCCTTTCCCTGTTTTGCTCATATCACAGAAAGGCTGACCCATACTTCTACTGAACATTTCCCAGTAGCACATTTCTATGCCCTTTGGTGAGCCAGTTGGTTTTGACCAAGGAAAGGTGCATGAGACCCACCACGGTTTTAGCTTCTGCTGGGTGATGCCAGTTCCTAGGCTTTGATGATGCTATCCTTGCCTTAGTTTCCTCCAGCATCAGGTCATCAGTGTCCCACTGCCCTCAACCTCTGGTGGCAATCCGTCCTCTTTCTGACATTCTTGTACTTCTAGCACCTGCGTGACCAATTCCTCATCTTGAATTACTTCCATTTAAAATACATAGAGAAGTTTCTCCTTTCTTTTTTTGCTTCTCCTAAGCAATGTCCACTATAGCTTCCCTGATGTAGGGACATAAATTATAACTCAGATCTGAAACAACCAGAAATTCTCCAAGATCACTTGTCCAATAGGATCACACGTCTATGGCATTTTATTCTTTACAACATACTTTTACGTATACTATGGCTTTATCCTTCTAATCATTATTTAAAGTATGGGAAGTAGACCTTATTTTTACACTTTTAGAATTAAAGAAATCAAATGTAGACAGGTTGGATGATTTTCCTAATTATGGAATGATTGGTGGAAAATGAATCGTGGAAAACCATACTTTCAGCACACATTTTCCAAAAACAAATTCAGAATTTATGCTGCAAATTATACTGTAATTTGATATGGGTGATGGTGGGCTGAGATTTGTGCCAGAAGGAACTTCCCAATGACTGTGTGTGTTAAACAAACAACAAATAACTTCTCTAATACTCACTTTGTTGGCCTATTAACATTTGCCCCATGAAATCAGACACTAGCTACTTTGTTAAGCTGAGTTAGAAATATTCATCCCCTTAATAGTCATTTTAACAGAAGCAGTGGTTTTTTGATGTATTTTTACCAAACATGATGATCCAATAAGCTAGTGAGATGAGTAGAGATATTACTGTCCTTATTTTAATAAATGAGGAAATAGGAGCGTGATAATGTGACTTACTCAAGGTGTCCCATGAGTCAAGTCAGGAACTTGATCCCAGGCCACCTGACTAACACTGGTGCTCTGTTCTGGAAAAGATATTTCCAGTGGTGGAAATATCCAGAGAGAAAGTTAGCATAGTTAGCATTGAATAATACAAACTCTCTTCTTCAGCTTTGTAATCAAAACGTAAACATGCCTCTAGTAATGATCTAAAATTTAAAAATCCAGTTCATATTTTGAAATCCTATGAATTTTCAACATTATACAAACAAGTAAAATCATTAAGTTCATAGAATTTTAAAGGATAAAGAGACCCTAAATTGTTGAAATGAGTGTTCTCCTTCTCCCTTCTTTTTCTTTTGTTGACTGTTCTCCTTCTTATCTGCATCTTTTTGGTGGCAGGGAGACAGTGAAACATGCATCGGCAATGGGCAGAAATTTCGCCATTGGAGACCATGTGCTTTATTCCCTCATGTCCAATCCTGACCACCTCTAGCCTGGCCCTACTGTTTGGCAGATTAGGGGAGAGTAAAAACACTCTTAATGTAATCTCACATGAGGCTCCCATAAAATAGTGTGATTTGAACCAGCACTAATGTCCGTCAGGGTATTATCAGAACATCTTGATCCAAAACTAACTTCTCCAACTGTTCTCCAAGACCTGAAACATCCTTAACCAAATCATTTTGTTTCTTAATCATAGGTCCAGATGTAAATCCTAGCACCTCTGGCAAAGGTTTAAAATCTGACCTCCTTCCTGTGGTCTTTAGGGGTCTAGAGGTCCCCTTTCCAGTGTCACTTTCTACTCACTGCACTCTGTCTCTGTCTCTGACTCTTGGCCACTGCAGATCTGCCAGCAAGTCCCTAGTCCCTGACTGTTTTTCACTGGGGCACTAAGTCCTTCATGCTTTGGGCTGTGAGTACCCACCTCTTGCCACAATTATTCCTAAATTCATACATATAGCACCAAAGTCAATTCAACTTTCAAGGCCTACTTCTAAATGTGACTTTCTCTATGGAGTCTTCTGAGATGATTTCCTCTTATCTGGGGTTTTCCGTAATGATCTACCTTCATCAATTCTCCCTATGCGCTGTAATTTTTCTATTTAGTCTTTTAAAATCTGTTAAATGAGAAGATCGAACTAAATCACTAGTTCTCAAAAGTTGATGGCAGATCAGTTGGATATGAAGAGTGTACTGATAGTGCAAATTTCTAATCTCCACTCTACTTCTAATGGATCCAAATTCTTCAAGGAAGAAAGGGAAGAAAGGGAAGCAAGGCATAAGAAGCCTCATGTCTAATGAATGAGTTCTCCTTATACAGCCTGTCCAAAAATCATCTGAAAGATATGAGGGGCCTAAGATAAATTCAAACCTAAACAACATGCTAGGTTTTTAAATTAACTTGATTTGTATTATTGGCAGAACTAGATCCAAAACTGTTAAAATTCCTTAGTTTTATGGAATCAATTTATTTTTTATTTTTTAGATTTATTTATTTATTTATTCATGATAGACATAGAGAGAGAGAGAGAGAGAGAGAGAGAGAGGCAGAGACACAGGCAGACGGAAAAGCAGGCTCCATGCTGGGAGCCCGACATAGGACTCGATCCCGGGACTCCAGGACCGCGCCCTGGGCCAAAGACAGGTGCTAAACCGCTGAGCCACCCTGGGATCCCCTGGAATTAACTTAAATTGGATATTTTCTTATAATATTACCTTAACTCTTCAAAGTATCCTAAGGATCTGGAAATAAGCATAAGATAGGTATAGACATGAGGAAAAAATGCACTTTTTCCAACACAAAATCTTGTCCAGACTGTCACAGCAAAAGATCGTGAACTTTTTTTGACACGCCAGCATTCCAATCTGATGGGGAGACTATACACTCAGACTTCCAGACCATAACTACAAATTATGTTGCTGCCCCAGGTGGACAAGGCCATAGTTAAAACCATTTACATAATGAAAGCAATTTAATACTAAAATGGTAAAATGCACATATTACCATTGTGCATTTTTTTTTTTTTTGCAATGCAAAGTAGTATAGATCCTTACACCTTCTTAAACCACAACTTTTTTTTTTTCTAGAAGACTGAGAAGTCATAAAGGTGAAGAGCATGGATGATTTTTTGCCACTATCTGCAACCCCAAAATCAAAAGGAAAGAATGGGAAATAGTCAGTTTACCTGCTGCTGTGATGTAGACTGTTTCAAAATAGGTTTTGTAGAAGCACTGCTGACGGGTAATCAAGTCACTTCATGATTTAATGTACCTTGATTAGCATAGTAATTTACTATACCTTCCTCAAAAAAGTGCTAATCAATTTTAGCAACTAGTAGAGTGAAAACACCACACAAATTGCTCTCATGGCCCCAAATTGCTAATCAATTTTGAAAACCTAAATCAATCTGCATTTTATGCTGTCATTCCTCACTTGACATTTTTAATGTCCCTCAGGACTCTGAATTCTGAGGAATGAGTTTTCATGGCAAATAATGAACTGAAATGATATTACATTTTGGCTTAAGGATTGTCATTTTCTTGATCCCAGTACATATGCCTCTGGCTCTTAAAGCATTGACGTGTGTGCGCGCGCGCTAGAGAGAGCAAGTTATTTTAATAATCAAGGCGATGGCAAAGTAGCTGAGCTCCTCTTCCTCACTTGAGAAAGGAAATTGCTACATTTATAAAACTTTGGTTTTAATTATATGAATGAGATACTGGTGCATTATTAATTGACTGGTAAGATATTAAAGCCATAGCATTTTACAATTGGGAAGGGATTGTAGGAACCATCCATCCCAGTCCCTAGCTTGGCTAGAGAGGTAAAGTCACAGAAGGATTCAGCATCTGCCCCCAGGCCTCCTCGATCCAGACTCAGGCTAATGGCCTCTACCATGCATGAAAGTTTTCCTCCGGTACCACGTTAGTAGGTATGAAATTACTGCCAAGGGGAACTGGGAGGCTTCTAATGCACCACATTAGCCATATGTCCTGCAAAACTGCTCCTCTTAGGTGATTTCAAGATGCACTGATCTCATCCGACCCATCAAAATGTTTGCAATATTTTAAGTAGGGTAAACCTGCTTGCTAAATTGAGATTTCTTTGTTTCAGATAGGAGTAGACTCTTTTCCCTCCCTTGCTTAGCAATTGAATTAAATCAGCAACCATCTGGATCCTCCAGCAATAACACATGTATTACAGAAAGATTGGGACAGCTCTTTGGAAATGAAGTCTGAAGACCAAAGTTCTGCATATAGCAGTTCATTCGTTAGCAGAGTTTGGAGATAAAAAGTGCTCTGAGATGCTCTGCTTACTTATAAAGATCTGAATAACAAATTTCAAAGTGTTGTGTCTCAGCATAACAGCTGTGGATTACTGACTGGGGCAGGCAGGCACCACAGGGGAATGCCAAGACAACAAGGAATGAGCAGACCATTAGGTCTAGGATTTCAAGGCACCAAACCTGGAGATATCACCCTGAAGTTAGGCAACATACAGGTTTCAAACATTGGGGTGAGATGAAGGGTTGCAAATCAGACTGGCAAGCTTATCAGTGGAGCTTGGCATGCCGTGGCAAACCTGCAAAGCAATGGTGATGCTTGTGATACTCTGAACATGGAGACTGGAGTTAAGTGAGTGTTGTTTTTCTTTTCATGAGCATCTCAAATGAATGATCATTTTTTTTGGTTTTCCTTAAAATGACTTTTCAGTGAACTATACACTTCAATTAAAAATATAAATAAATAAATAAATAAATAAATAAATAAATAAATAAATTTAATTAAGTGACTTCGTTTCATTTTCATTCTTCTGGGATATTTTTTCCTCTGAAAAATTCTAGGTTGGCAACTATTTTCTTTCAGCAGTAAAAATTTATTCCACGGCCTTTTGGCTTCTACTACTTCTGTGGAGAAGACAATGCTCTGTCTGATTTTGAGGGGTAACCAGATATTTACAGTCCTAGTTATCTCATCCATGGTTCTTACTAGTTACTAGCCAGGGGGAGAACAGTAACTTCACAGAAGGGAAATCTCAGATACCATCATAGTGAAGGAATTCAGGTTACCATCCCTAGAAAGGGGGCATATTGGCATCCTGTGTCTCTTGACGTGGTATAGAGTAAATGGTACAGCTTCCCTTCTGTGGCATGAGGGGCAAAACCTCATGATTCTGTCATGAGGAAACAGCCAGCAAACCTAAACTGAAAATCTTCCAAATAACTGTCCTCTTTTCTTCAAGAAAGTCGGTGTCATGGAATATACAGGAAAATGGAAGAATTCATCCACATCAAAAGGGATTATGAAGATGAGGCGACATGATGACCAAGAGGGACACCTGGTCCAGAACTTTCTTCTGCTGTAAAGCACATTACTTGGATACTTGAAGAAGTCTGAATAATTTTGATAGAATAAATAATAGGATTGCATCAATGCCATCTCCTTGGTTTTTTAGTAATTGTACTGCTGTTATGTAAGAGAATGTCTTTGCTTTAAAGTCACACTGAGATATTCAGAGATAAATGGGCCACATGCCAATAATAAACTGACTCTCAAAAAATTTTTAACTGTGATATGTCTGTTTGTAGTGAGTGGGAGAGAGAGCGAGACAAAGCATAATAAGCAAAAGTGGTAAAATGTAAGCATTTGAGGAATCTATATAAAGAATATATAGGAATTATTTGTACTTTTCTTGGAAGTATTCTTTAAGTCTAAAGTAAAAAGGTCATATAATAAAAAATTACAAATAAAAAGGAAAACAAATCAGAGATCCTAGAAGATGTTGTTCTTTTTAAGCTATAGTAACAACTGCTATGCCTTATTCATTAATAAAAGCAAATAAAATCTTCAAAAAGTAAACTTGTGAGTAGATATCTTTGAATATTACTTATCTATAATAATAATATGTAGAGGATTTAGAATAGATACAGAATTAAAATGTACTATTAAGTGTAGAATAAAGCCTCATACCAATATACAGAAAATTAAGATTTCTAAGTTACTAATTTTTCCAAGAAAGGGTAAGAGTATATGGTTGCATTAGATTTCATAATTCAAGAACATATCCTATTATTTGGAGTAACAGCTAAAAGAATAATAATTTTAAAAATTGACTTAAAAATAATCAAGCATGAATAAACAAAAAAGAAGAAAAAGCAAAATGTAGAACTAGCAGGACAAATAAAAAACAAATACTAAAATGGAAAACTGACATGTAATTTATCAGTAATTATGTTAATTTAAAATAGATTAAATGCTGTAATTTAAAGAAAAAATTATCAGACCATTTTTTTTTTTTTACTCAAATACAGTTGACATACAATGTTATATTATTACTTTCAGGAGTATGACATAGTGATTTGACAGTTCTATATATGCACTGCTCACCGTGATAAGTGTAGTCACCATATAATTATTATAGTATTATTGCCTATATTCCCTATGCTGCACTCTTCATCCCATAACTTATTTGTTTTATGACTTGAAGGATTGTACCTCTTATTCTTCTTCACCTATTTCTCTTATCCCCTCACCTTTTCTCTGACAACTATCAGTTTGTTCTCTTTATCTAGGAGTCTGATTCTGTTTTTCATTTGTTTGCTCATTTGTTTTGTTTTTAAGATTCCATGTGTAAGTGAAATTACATCGTATTTGTCTTTTTCTGTGTGGCTTATTTCACTTAACATAATACCCTCTAGATTCATCCATACTGTCACAAATGGCAAGATTTCATCTTTCTATATGCTTGAGTAATATTCCATGCAGATATATACAAGGTTATACAAACATTGAGGATAAAAGGGTAGTAGGAATATACTGCTTAAAAGACTATAGGTAGACATAAAAATACCAGGTTTTTAGGCAAAACGTATAGTAGTTAAACACATGTATTTCGCAATGATAAAAGTTTTATTAAATAAAAAGATAAAATAATTCCAAATTTTTATACATCTACTAATATAGCCTCAAATATATAAAGCAAAAATTTACAAGTGTAAAAAGATAGACAAATATATGAGCACTCAATAATCTCTCAGCAATATAAAACACAAGCAGATAAAAAAATCAATAAGAGATTTTACATAATCATATGTAGAATTTAAACTTTATGATTGACAAATTTGGCCTAATGGACACTTATGGAAGGCTGCAGCAGTTTATGGCAGAAGATACACTCTTTTTAAGCACACACAGAAAATATGTATTGATAATTTACAGATATGTAAATAATGTCTCAGATATAGGAGGGATTGAAATAGTAAAATCCGTTACTGACTTTAGTACAAGTTAAAAATGAACAGCAAAATGAAAAACCTTTTAGTCTCAGATATTTGGAAAATAATATACTTCTAAGTAATCTACAGGTCAAAAAATAAACTATAACAAAATATAGGGAGTATTCTGAAAAAAGCTTCCAGTTCTGAGGAAGAAGGAGACATCACTACCCATCTCACAAATAATCAAAAGTCATAAGAAGATGTGATAAATTGTTTTATGCCAATAAAATCTAAAATTTAGATGAAATCATCAAATTCCTAGAAAAAGAAAATATATCAGAAGTGATACAAGAAGAAATATAAAATATTGTTTTATATTACTAAAGTAGTGAATCCACATTTTTTACTCTCCCACAAAATAATCTCCAGGTTTTAATGGCTTGTATCACTGGTAAATATTAGCAAAATTTAATGAAAATATAACACAAACCATACATAAACTCTTCCAGAAAACAACAAAAAAAGAGGGAACAGTTTCCAAATTATTTTATGAAGTCGATGTCATTTTGATATCAAACTCTGATAAGGTCCTTCTCTTGCTGCTACTTTGCTCTATCCTCTGCTTTTTTGCACATTGTACCCATACTTCAATATCTAGTTCAAATCCTACTAGCTTCAAGAAGAAGCCTACCACCGCAACTACTCCAGACCATTCTGAATTTACGGTAATTTTTAAAAATTATATCAAATTCATGTCATGTTAGAGCTCTAAAGGGACTTTGAGATCACTTCATGAAGTCCTAATAAGTCTCAAGAAAGAACCAGAAAACAGGTCTTCAAATTGTGCTGTTTTCATTACAATAACCATTACCCTTGGACATGCCAAAGCCAATGTTAGCAGGAAGGAAAAGAGTACAAGTGTTCTGTTGTTGTTGTCTTAATTTCAAGTACTCTTTGATGGTTTCTTCAAACAGTTTTTCATAGCATCATGAAGAAACATTTTCACCCCTTAATCCTGAAATGATAGTTTATGCATATCAGAAGACCAACACAAAGATCTTAACCTAAAACATTAATATTTCAAAATGGTCCTGTTTTTTGTTATACTTGCTGTTTTATATCATGGGAAAGGAACTAACTCTTACTAAGGCCCTGCTAAGTGTGGAGAAGTCCTGTAAACCAGGTACGGTGCTAAACAGTTTACATGCCTTTATTTACTTAATCTTAACTATAATCCTACACTCCAGGTAGTCAGTCCATGGTGCTTGCAGGAAACAGTTGGCACACTCACATGAGTGGTTACAGGGATGTCATGAAGGACCAATTAACCAAAGTGCCATTATGATCAAGGGGACAAAAGGGATGGGTGAAACACACCAGCTCTAAATCTAAAAGGCCAAGTAGAGGGGTGATGTCACCAGAACTTGAACTCAATGACTAGGAGAGAATGCTGATCCCTCTGTGGAAGACCACAGCCATCATCCATGGGCAGGGAAGGAGAGAGAAGAGCCACTCCACCATGTTCAGTCTTCTGGCCCTACTTCCTTTTGGCTGAATCCAACCAAAGTCAGAGGTCAGAGGATCAAGGGTAGCATGAGTTCTATAGGGCAGGATCGAGCATAAGGTGAAGGGTGGAAAAGGATCTGAAGGAGGAAGTGGAGAGCAACCAGTACACCACATGTGACTGCCTCACCTCTACTGATGAAGAAACTGAGGCTTCTGATGTCTTAACCAGGCATTTTATGCATGTCAGATTCCATGGCCATGGTGCCTTTTGCCTGGCTGATTGAGCAAAAATCTTATTCTTCAAGTATTTTTTGCTTTCCCATGAGATAAAGCCTTGATAAAGCAAGTTGTGTGTCCTTTTATTCAGTACTTACTAGAAATAGTTGACACTCAAAAAGGTACAAAAATCACTCTTAAGCATTGTGGAATGTGACACAACATTGAGTGTGTGAACGTGGTTTTGGGCAGACTGAGACCAAGGTGGACTCACGTCAATAGAAACAAACATTCCCATTGCAGTTACCCCAGGATCCACCAAATTGTGTCTTGTTTTTTCTTGAGTTATAATGCTATTATAAAATTGAGTGCTATTTTTTTTCACACTAGGAAATGAAACTTCTGTCAATTAGGGGAAAACAACAACAACAACTGAGTGGTAGTTTCTCTTTCTCTAAGACCCACTTATTGGGTAGAAGAGGGGATCAAGAGGCCATAAGTCAGCATTGGCCACAGATACATGAACAAAAAAAATAATAAGTCTTATTTTCAGCCATATTTTCCAATATTGCCATTGATTCTCATAGGGTGTGTTAGCTGGAACTTTTTTTTCTTAAACAAATACGGTAAATATGAAAAATAACCAGCTGATGCTAATAAAAAATGCCATTTTTCGCACAATATTTACAATTCTGCTTACTTTCCACTCAGAATGATTGCATGTAAAAATGATGTTGTGATTCCACATGGTAAGTGACTCCTGGCTAGAGTCTCGGCCAAGTTTTTGGTGGACATTCGTTTGCTCATTGGAAGTTGGGCTTCTGCTGCAGAGGCTTAGGTTCCTTGTGACTCCAAACAGAAGCTGTCACATCCACAGCTTGGGGCATCCACTATTGCATGGCTCGGGCAGACACCAGTTTTACGTTAAGATGTGGATCGTGCTGCCACTAGTACAAAGCAGAGTGAGTGGGAGGGGAAGATTCAAGACCTTTACCCAAGACCCTGGCAGCTCCATTCCTCTCAGCTCCTCAAACAAGCCACTTCTCCTGATGGATCTGCCAGGAATCTCAGGTTTATAGACAGAAGGATCAGTACTTGCTTGCTAAGTGAGAGAATGAATGAGTGAATGAGTGAGTGGGAGGTGGAAGTGGAGCCGATGGGTCAGGCACACTGTTGAAAAGCCATTGATTTCAGAACCCGTTCTTCACCTTCCTGCTTCCTGGAAGGTGGCCAGCACTTTTAAATCACATTGTACACAAAATACTTGTATGAGAGAATGCTGACTTCTAGTTTTCCACAAACACATGAAACCTTTTTATTAACCTGTGTTCTGGAGTCTTTCCCAGGCCCTTGAGAAGAGCTAGGCCTTGGTAGCCCTGCTGTCTATTTGGCCACTTTTTTTTTTTTTTTTTTTTCACATTTCCTGCTACCTCTTCTGATTTACCCAGGTGAAGCCACTATGGCTCTAAATCACTGTCATAGGGTCCTGGATGGACTGTCAGCTCCTGCCCTTGCCCTCCTACAGCCTATGCTCTGCTTGACAGTAGGAGTAAGCCTACTTAAAACATAAGTGAGCTCATGTCATCATGCCCCTGTGCTAGCCATCCTATGGGTGGGTCCCTGATGCTCTTACAGAGAAAGCCGAAGTCCTCATGGTGACTACAAGACTCTATGTGACCAGGCCACTGACTGGCCCCTGACTTAACTTCCTTTGATGCTGCCATTGTACATACTTCTCCAGCCAGGCTGGCCTGCTCACTGCCCTGAACACCCACATGTGCCTCTGCCATAGACCCGGTGCACAGGACAACCGCCTCACTCATGCCCTCATTGAACTCTTTGCTCAAACTTCCTCCTTTTTAATGAAGTCCACCTGGACCCCCCATTTAATTTACAACAGCCCTCTTCCTGAATTTCAAAATCCTTCTTACCTTATCTCCTTTTCTTTTTCCATATCACTTATCATATTTTCATATATTCTATATGTTTTCTTTCTCTGCCATCTCTCCTCCCTGCTCCCTAGTCTCTAGAATATAAAGCCCATGAAAGCAAGGACTTCTGCATGTTTGTTTACTGAGGTAACTCCAGAACCTACAACAATGTACATCTTGTGAGAAGTGCCTTATGTATCTTTGTGAAATGAATAAACCGTAAGTAGAGAGACAATTAAGAACAAGTGGGACATCTATACCTCTTAAGACCTGAACCACAGGGACGCCTGGGTGGCTCAGTGGTTAGTGTCTGCCTTTGGCTCAATGCTTGATCCTGGAGTTCTGGGATTGTGTCCTGCATTGGGCTCTCTGCTTGGAGCCTGTTTCTCCCTCTTCCTATGTCTCTGCATTTCTCTCTGTGTCTCTCATGAATAAATAAATAAATTCTTTTTAAAAAAAGACCTAAACCACAGGTGAATTCCATGGGCTTGGTATCTGGCAAAGGCATGCCAGCTTACTTACCTAAGCAGTGATGGGAAAGACCATTTCTTGCAACGAAACGTATGGTCAACAAGTCATTAACAACTTACATGATTCCAGAGAAAATACCCCAGTTGTTATTAATCAGATGTGATTTTGTACCCCAGAGACATTTGGCCGTATCTGGAGATATTTTTGGTAGCCACACTGGAGGTGATGGTGCTATGGCATTTAGTGGTAAAGGTCATCCATGCTGCTCAAAATCTTGAATTGCATAGGGGAGCCCCCACAACAAAGAAAGACCTACACCCAGTGTCATTAGTGCCGAAGCTGGGAACCCAACGTTCCGATACATGGTAAGTATTCCCAAGTTCATTAAATGTGTTCATTCTTTCAGGTGGAATTTTATATGTGGTAGGCTAATATTTTATTTAATCTAAAATGTAAATGATTCACAAAAACATCTAAATAAAAAAAAACCTAACCAGAGTGCACTCTTCAAAAGAAGGTTCAGAGGCAGCCACATTCAATAAACTAGAATGTATTATACCTCTCCTAGAATAAATTGTTTTTCTTCCTCGAAGAAGGTGCTAGAAATAATTTCAGAACTATAATATTTATATTTACATAATATATAAGTATGTGATATCAGACAAGTTAGAAAATACAAAAACAAATGACTGAAGAAACAGTTTCTTATGAGGATGTTTATTAAATGTGTGCTCACTAATTCATACTATATTTTTAATACTATGTTATCTTTTTTTCATGTCTGAAGTTTGATTTTAAAATCTTCTGGGTCATTGAAAATAGTTTCAAATGTTTCTTCAGGAATTTTTTTTTTTTTTTTTTTTTTAGCCATCAGTTTGATAATACTTGAAGTGCGAGATTATTCATTTTTTAGGAAAATCTCCACTCAAAGAAGGTGATGTTTCGATGAAAGTTAGAAAAGAAGGTGGGAATATACTCAGAATTCTGAATTTGTGTAAGATTTTGATAACACAGCAGCCTTGAGCGCGATGAAATTGGTCTGTCCACAACAGAAAGCTCAAATGTGTTATGTGCAAATCTAAACTAGTCCTTACATCTTCAAAATATGGTCATTTCACATTTCTCTTTAAATCTACTGCTGGTTTCCTCTGTATTTCCGGCTTCCTTTTTTGCATTTTTTTTTTTTTTTTTAGAAATTAAAGTTTCCCAAAATAAAAGAAACACAGTGAGAATAGGCTCATGTTTCATTTAGTCTAATTATGCATGGAGAAAATTTTCCATTTCAACGAGCTTCGCTTATATTCAACTGCCAACTACTCTGAAAAGGAAGAAAAGGGAAGATTTTGCCAATCAGTTGGCTTTACCACCCCCCCTTGAAAGTGTGTGAAGGCATCAAGTATTTGTGTGTGCCTGTGCCTCTGTGAACACCTGTGCTTTCCTTCCTGCCAGAGTGGGAAGGCAGGCCTACTGGAAGGCCTGGGGACACGAGAGCATAAAACCATGGCTTTCTCGGGCATTACTTGGTCCAATATCAATATGAACCATGAAGATTTGGGGGAAATGACATGCTAACACATCCTAGCTTAGTAGCCTTCTGGAAGACCACTTTGTGGTGCAATCCACGCATTTAAATCCTTCTATGTTCTTGCTGTATGTACGGAAGCAGATTCAATAGGTGACTATAGGTGACTATAAACGGAGCCAGCGCTCTTATACAGTGGAACCTGAAAGCCATGCTGAAAACCGAGAAGCAGAGCCACCCAGAGAGAGTGCAACATGCACATTTTGCTTAGGCTATTTCCAGATGACGTGAGTGGGCTCACATCTGCTGAATATTCACGTGCTAACACATGAGCACCGAGATAGACACCTTGGAAATAAGAAAGTCACAGAGCCATAGGAGCTCCAAGCCAGGCCAGCCTGCAGATACACAGAACAGCCTTGGGGTAGGGTGTGGGGGGGGAGGTGCTGTCATTATGCAGAGGTGAGGAAGAGGGGGTGCTGTCATTATGCCGAGGTGGAGAACCCGAATATACAATTCAGAATTCAAGTTGGGTGGATAAGACTCTGTGCCTGAATCCAGCCTTAAAAGAACAAGCTCATGCATCCTCTCCCTTAGCTGATGTTACACTCAAATAACTATTGAGAAATTTAAAAAAAAAACAACTGTTTTCTCTGAAGTCCTGGAATGAACTTCAGCCTACGGTACACTTATTAGACAGAAAAGGGTAGAGAGGCCATGAATACATGTTTCTCACTTGATTATTTCATGTCACCCTCCAAACAATTCTATAAGGCAGACTTACCCAGTTCTACGGATGAGCAAGAGGAGGCTGGAGAACATTCAGTGGTGGGCTGGGATGTTAGCCTGATCCTCTTGTGGCTCACACTGTGGCACCTCTGGGTCACAGGATGTGCAAACCATCCCAGAAAATCCCATATTTCAGGAGGTAGAATGAAATAAACATGAAAGCCTCCATCACCCTAAACACAGCATGTCTCCCCATCCTCCTTCATCTCTACATGAAGATAAATAGAGACAATATGACAAGACTGTGGTTTGCATTTTGCTCAGAATGGTGGGGTTCTTGGGCATATTGAGGAGTTTTTATATTTTCTTTCAGATTTACATCCAACAGAGGTTGAAATGAATTTTTTATCTTTCTTGGGCTGAAAAAGAAATTAAACCTCCATTCTTAGATTCTGTGATATTTTCTTTGAATCTTCTTGGGAACTGTTGGACATTGCAGCTGAAGGTAAGTGCCTCTTTGATGTCATTAAGGAGTGCGTGCATCTTGGTTAATGTGTGCCAACCTGTATTGGTTCAGTTTCTCCAAACAGTTTTTGTGTTAGACATTAAAGTTGCAATTGGAGAACTGAATATGGAAAGCAGGATTTAAAATAAAACAATTTGTCTAACTTCTAAAACCATCTCCAGGAAAAGTTAGTTCTGAAATAGGACAGGATGATAAAGAATGCATCTATGGAACAGCTCCTACTGTCATTCCCCAGCCCCATATAAATGCTTCACTGATTTGAATGGGTCACTGAAAAGGAAATATTTCCCTAGTTGGGAAGTACAAAAGGAATCAGACATTCAGTGATTCAGACAGGATTGGGTTTGCTGCAATATAATGTACTTACATGTGACACTCAAGGGGCTTCTATAAGATACACATTTATTACTCTAACTAATAAAAAAAATCTGAGGAGAGATGGCCAGAGCTGTGAGATACTCCTCATATATGACACTTCATAGCCCAGAATGGCTGCATATGCTCCAGCCATCATGTCCACTTTCTAGTCTACAGGAAGGAGAAAGTGACAAAAAGTGGCATGCTCATTCTACTTAAAGAATACTCCTGAGAGAATGCCCATTTCACTCTCTTCCATTTTGCAGACCAGAACTTAAGTACATGGCCGCACCCAGCTGCAAGGTGGCATGGACAGGATGAGTTTATGTAGGCTCACTGGGTGCTACACGCAAATCTAGGGTTCTGATACAAAAGAAAGAGGGAAAATAGGTGGTCAGGGAAGTATACTCAGCAATTATTTTCATTTCTGTGTTTCTCCTGTGGGACAGACTACTCACTTCTAGATCCAATTCCAGCAGGGGTCGGAGGGATTGA
Organism: Canis lupus baileyi; assembly: GCF_048164855.1. Classification (NCBI taxonomy): domain Eukaryota; kingdom Metazoa; phylum Chordata; class Mammalia; order Carnivora; family Canidae; genus Canis; species Canis lupus. Next base: position 39,268,364 of record NC_132848.1, read on the forward strand.
GGTGGGTATAGCAACAAGTCTGATGATCTGGCCCTGAAAGTTTAGATCTCCTTAGGGAATCTTCACAGTCTTCCCTACTCATGGGTTCCCATCTTCCTCCACATGTTTCTCCCAGTCTAAGATTTTGCTTTCCCTCAGTGGTTCTTGCTTTCTTCCTCTTGCTTGCCCAACCCTCTCACCATCTCTAGAAACTAGAACCTGTATCTCAACACAGCCTCCCTTCAGGGCCAAACCCAACCCTGCAGGTGCCATTTCCTCTGGTCTAGACCACTGCCTGGTTACCTCAGTCCTGTGCTGTGATGGGACAGAGTCCCTGCTGTCCTCTGCAGCAATCTGCAACAGACCTGTCCCTTCAAATGGATTTAGCTTTGAGCCTCCACCCCACCCACCCCCTTGCAGTTGGCTGAGTCTTGTGGGGCCCCTCCTGGGATATTGACAGTATGAATCATTTGTGCAGAGCAAGTGCAATTTAGACTCCTGTGCTCTGGACTGAAGGTAACTTCCAGTTAGGGGTCAGCGGCAACTCTCCAGGGTCGTGAAAGGCTGTCCTGAAAACCTTCACCTTGAAAGCCACTCTGCCCTCCCCTGGTAACAGAGGCACCCTTCCAACCGTGCTTGCAAGTTCCACGAGGGCTTGAAGAGGACATTTGTCTCAGCAACCCCTTGGAGCATAGAGCCAGAGAACTGCTCATTCTCTCCAGAGAAGGTGACAGACACCACTTAGTGACACAGATAGTATCCAGGAGAAGCCAGCCAGAAGGATCTCACTCATGCAATGAAGTGCTAGCTCTACCATTAATCAAAATATGCCTGGCCCAGAGATCCAATCTGATACAGAGAAGGAGACTCAGAATGCTTGGTGATATTTGTTTTGGCCCTAATGAAGCTTCTTAATTTCTCTTTTAAAAATTCTTGCAAGTTATTTTACACACTTCGTTAAGTTTTACATATCCCATATGTAATTTTACCCTCAAGTTTATCCATCTCCATGGCAATACCTTATATCATGCCTCCAGCATTGATTACTCCAATTAAGGCCATCACCTCTTCATCAGTCTCATGGGTACTGGCAGCGCCACTTCCAATCACGTCTTTGCAGGAAATGTGGTTCAAAATGTCAGCCGAATCCCATCACTCCCTTGCTTAATCTTCAGTGGTTTTCCACTGATTTCTGAATAAAGTTCAAAGTCCTTAGCATGACATCAGTCACAAGATGACATAATAGGTCCTTGTTTCAATGCTGGCCCCTCTTCTCCTGTGTGTTCACATGCATGCATAGGCACATGCACACACACACACACACACACACACCACAGTAAACACCAGCCATCCTGAAGGGAGTGCAGCTGACCACCATTCTCTCTCTCACCCCTGAACCTCTGTACCTGTTCTTCCACCTGCAATTAACCTACCTCCTGTCACTGCTTATTTTCTGTCTCTTTCAGTCTCAGACCTCAGCTCCTCCAGGAGCTCTCCCAACTGTCATGTCATAGAGTCTGTGCTTCCCACTCTGGTCTGAGCTACCTATCTCCACTACTGTCTGGGAAATGTTTTAGGATCACTACTTTGTGCTCTACCTACATACTTTATATCAGTTAGCTATTGTCCCCAAGTAATGCTACGTATCAACCAACCTTAAAATCCTCCCTGGTGTACAACCTCAGGCATGCATTTTGGTCGTGAATCTAGGGTTGGTTGGGCAGTTTTGCTGGTGGCTGGGCTTGTTTATGCACCTGCAAAATCAGGGCCCATGCAGACAGGGACTGGAAGGCTAGGACAGCCTCAGCTAGGGAAATGCCTCTCTGCTCCATAGGACTGTCCTCCACCAGGCTAGGCTCAGATTGTTCTCCGGTGGAAGTGAGGTTCTAGGAGAGACAGAAAGATCACAGAAGGCCTTTTAGAACCCAGTCTTAAAACTAGAATGTGACATCTGTTGCATTCTTTTAGCCATAGCAAGGCCCAAGGCTGACCCAGGGTAATAGATTCTACCTCTAGAGGAGATGAACTAGAAAGTCTCTTTCTAAAGGTCCTACATCTAAAGAGGCCATCAATCAGAGCCATCGATTCAATCAAGCTGTAACTTATCCTGCAGGGCCTACTCAGTTCTTGGCAATGCAAGAAACATCTAATGAATGAACAAGTGTGAGGAAAACTAAAATAAGTGTCCTAAGGTTTAAATGTCATCAGTGGGGATGCCTGGGTAGTTCAGCGGTTAAGCGCCTGCCTTCAGCTCAGGGAGTGATCTTGGAGTCCCAGGATCAAGTTCCACGTTGGGCTCCCTGCATGGAGCCTGCTTCTCCCTCTGCCTGCGTCTCTGCCTCTCCTTCTCTGTGTCATGAATAAATAAATTAAACATTTTTTTAAAAAATGTCACCAGTGATATTAAGATAACAGCTGAGTCTGGCAAGTCCATATCAGTGAACATGGCTAGCCAAGCTAGAGCCAGACAGCAGGTGCACCCAGAAGGCACCCCCACCCACTCTGGGGGACCAGGATGAGAAATGAGCATCTTCCACAGTATGTGGGCTCCTGAACATTGTTCTGTCACCACCCTAGTCTCTGTATTAATCATGTTTTTTTTTTTTTAATTTTCTGAATTTTATGATACTTTGGCTTCTTGGAGCTTTGAGGACTCAGCGGACAACTGCCTCTCTTGGTATTAGCTAATTTCTAGAGACAGTGGGCACAACTTTTGATATGCAAACTGATCATCCCTGGGTCCATACTTTTTTACCAAGCTCCTGAAGTCTGGGACACTGTCTTCCTGCCCTAAATCACCCTAAGGCCAGATATCAAACAATGAGGTACCACTCACATCCTCCAAACCTACTGAAATTATTTGAACTCTCCAATCCTAAATTGGCTTACCCAGTCTTGCCCATTCCATCTCACCAAAGTAAAGGCTCTTGCACTCAGTCTTTTGCCCTCTACCACCTGGTACTGCCCCATGAGGCCCCACATGGCATGGCATGTCCCCTCCTTTTGGGATCTGTGAGTAATAAACTATTCTTTTAGTGGTAGTCATTTCCCATTCTGCTGGCCTCATGATCTGGGAATAAAAGCCAATCTCAAGTATATATATATATACTCCCTTCCCTGCTTCTGCCCTCATTACTCTGCTCTATGTGTTTATCGTCCTCATTTCTACAACAGGAAAGATCATGGGCTTTGCCCATCATTGTGATTGCCCAGCAAGGCATCCGTAGAAAGGCAGTGATGCTTCATATCCTCCCTTCCCCTGTCTCCTTTCACTCCTAGAGCTCACCTGCCTCAATTTCCCTTCTCTACCTTCATCCCAAATCCTTATATATTATGTATTTTCCCAGTGTTTCTCCCAGGGGTGACAATTTGCATTGTGAAGGAGATCTGGTTGACCTGTGGATTGTAGGACAATAACAACACAGTAAGTAATAAAATGTGACCACAAATTGCCAGTGGCATCTCCAGGTAGCCTGACCCCCAAGGAGCCCTGCGTGTCCTCTAACTCCCCCTGGAAAGCCAGTGTCACAGCCGGGCTTGAGAGGTGGGACAACTCCGACTTCCTGCCAAGTCTTCCTCCTTAAGCTTAGGTGCCTATTCAGCCTCTTTCTGTAGGATCCCTGGATAGTTTCCCATTGGTTAGTCACTTGGGTTGTTGAACACAGCCCCATGCTTCCTTGCTCTAGTGCAAATCTGCACAGGAAGCTGAGAGGCCCAAGAGGGAGGGGGCCGGCAGATGTCACCACTGCCCTTCTTCCCTCGCTGGGCAGTGGCTCTGCTGCCTCTGCCTGGCTCCCCTTTTCCACGACTCTCCACGTTTCTCTCACCTCCTCGTGTTTCTCACCTCTCCCACCTGGCACTGTCTGCCCTGATCTCCAGCCTGCCTTTGCCCACTCTCTCTCACCATGCCAGCCACACCTCCAGAACATTCTATTTTCCCCGGTGCTCCCACTTGGACATGGAGAATGAATATTCCTTCAATGTGGTTTATTTCTGATATCAATTTGAATTTTTCTAAAGTAATGTTACTGGGAAACCAAGGGATAAGAAGAACCATATGAAGGAGACTTACTGCCCTCATTGTCACCTAGAGACCACTCAGGTATAGTGGGGTTTGGTCTGGCAGGCCACGTGTAGGGCTCATGGGTCCACTCGTTTCTCCCTGTCACTTCACTGCTGGCCCTTGTACTGGAGCCCTGTTCAGAACTGCTTTGGAGTAGCTTTGCTACTGATCTGTTAGGGTTCTCTGTCACATCAGAACCCACCTTCCAGTCCTCTCTTTGAGTGTTTCTGTCTGGCTCAACACCTTTCCCCCATGCTGTTAACTTTGGCTCAGGTGTGTGGCTGCTTTAGCACCTGTGAATCCTTCCCTGCTTCGAGCAAGCACGAGTGGGGTGGAGGGCCAAGGGAGAGAGAGAATCCTCAAGCAGACTCCCCACTGAGCAGGGAGCTGGAGGCAGGACTCAATCCCAGGATCCTGAGACCATGACCTGAGCCAAAATCAAGAGTTGGAGGCTTAAATACTGAGCTACCCAGGCATCCCTCTCCCCCCACCCCCACTTCTGCTTACTCAACCTGACCTGTCTAAATGGTTATCACCGGTTGGGTGTTCAGACTTGCTTTTTCCTGTTTTTGTGTATTGTATTGTATTGTATTGTATTGTATTGTATTGTATTGTATTGTATTATGTTACTATAACCTGGTATAGTAGAAAAAAAATCCCTTGTATTTATAACCATAATTCTGTCTTCTAGGGAGAAATACAATCACCCGTTAGAGTAGATAGTTGCTGGTAGGCCAGTATCTGACATCTTCACCTGCTCTGATAGGAGGTGAGCTTTCCCTCCTCCAACACTTGTGAGGTCAAGTTTCCCCCATAGACAAGAGTGTGGCTCAGATGCTGGGTAGGCAAGATAGGCAGAAGTGCCTCACCCGGCAATGAGCATGAGCACTCTATCGGCTGCTTGTAACAGCAGTGAGACACACAGGACTACCAGCCACTGAACTGGAGCAAGGGGGCTGTATAATTTATCATCCAAACTGTGAGATGTTTGTGATCATTCAAATTAAATACTATGGGTATAATTATTTATTGACTGATTACTTGGTCTTATTATATTGTTAAATCGACCTATACAATAGTTTTGTTCTAAATCTATTTTTTAAGTAATTGGGGCATCTGGGTGGCTCAGTCGGTTGAGCATCTGACTTTGGCTCAGGTCATGATCTTGGGGTCCTTAGATACAGCCCTGTGTCAGGCTTCCTGCTCAGTGGGGAGTCTGCTTCTTCCTCCCCTTCTGTCCCTGTCCCTCCCCCTGCTCATGTGCTCTCTCTCTCTCTCAAATAAATTAATAAAATCTTTTAATAATTTATTTGTGTATGTGTGTAAATATGTGTATAGTATGTAAAGTTTTAAAAACTTTATAGTAATTAATCTGAATTTAAAAATATATATGCAAAACTTGAAACATAGTCAATATTTAATTGGTTTCTGAGCTATACATCTCTCCTGTATTAGGTCACTGTTATTTGTCTGGAGTTGGCAATTTCAATACACTCCTAATTTTTAAGTGTTTTTCACAATATTATCAGCAAAACTCTTTTATATAGATTTATGGTTAATATATTTTAAATTGTTGACACCTTTAGTTGACTCATTTTTTTGAGACAATGTTTTTTTTTTTTTGAGACAATGGTATTTTTAAAGGAGAAAATAGTCTTACTAGTGCTCAGATACTTGATCAAATTCCACCAAATGGAAGATCTTCTCAATTAGAATCATTTGCATATCAAAAAGGATACTTCATTCAATAAGTCATTTTAAACATTACTTAGTATTTAAATACTTTTCTTCTAAATATTTCTAAAAGACAAAACTCCTATGAAATTTATCTCTATTATGTTTTGGAGTACTGTGCCCAATTTGATGGTATAGAATTGTAAATCTTCTCACTTTTATTATACACTAGTTCAGAATATAAAGTTTCTTATTAGAAATAGGACCAATATTCTTCCTATAATACAAGATATTCCAGAAGTATCAAATGTCAACATCATTTGTTATATTTCTTCTCTTCCTCCGCTTTTGTAGGAATAAACTGCATTCTCTTCCTATTTGCAAATTTCATTCTTAGTAATGGCAATTTACTAAGGCTTTGAAAGCTGAGGTTTTTTTTCATACTCCATTTATTCAATCACTTAATTAAAAATTTCCAACTAGTTTTGAACAAAGTTCAATAAAAATTTAGAGGAGTTGTTACAAAAAATATTCAATATCATGTAGGACACAAGTTTGATTTAAAAGCAATCCTTTGTATCATCTTCAATTTCTTTCATCAATGTTTTATAGTTTTCAGAATACAAGTGTTTCATCTCTTTGGTTAGGTTTATTTCTAGGTGTCTTATTATTTTTGATTTCTTAATTCTTTTTGCTGTTTCATTATTGATGTATAAAGATGCAACAGATTTCTGTAGATTGATTTTGAATCCTCCAACTTTACTGAATTGATTTATCAGTCCTACCAGTTCTTTGACATCGGCTGTGGCAACCTTTTTCTGGGAATGCTTCCTAAGGGAAGAGAAACTAAAGCAAAAGTAAACTATTGGGACCTTGTCAAAATAAAAACTTCTGCACAGCAAAGGAAATAACCAACAAAACTAAAAGGCGACCCACAAAATGGGAGAATATATTTGCAAATGACATACCCAATAAAGTTTTAGTATCCAAAATATATAAAGAACTTATGCAACTCAACATCTAAAACCCAAATAATCCAATTTAAAAATGGACAGAAGACGTGAACAGACATTTCTCCAAAGAAGACATACATATGGCCAACAGACACATGAAAAGATATTCATCATCATTTACCATCAGGGAAATGTAAATCAATACTACAATGAGATCACCTCACACCTGTCAGAATGCTAAAATCAACAGCACAAGAAACAACAGATGTTGGCAAGGATGTGGGGGAAAAGGACCCCTCACGCACTGTTGGTGGGAATGCATACTGGTGCAGCCACTCTGGAAAACAATTTAGAGGTTCCTCAAAACATTAAAAATAGAACTACCCTATGATCCAGCTATCACACTACTGGGTATTTATCCAAAGAATATGAAAACACTAATTCAAATGGATATATGCACCCTTGTGTTTATAGCAGCACTATCTATAAAGCCAAACTATGGAAGCAGGCCAAGTATCCACTGATTGATGAATGTATAAAGAAGAGGTGAATGGATAATATATATAATGGAATATTATCAAACATAATAAAGAATGCAGTCTTGTCATTTGCAATGACATGGGTGGAGCTATAGCATGGAGCTTACGTGCTAAGCAATGTAAGTCAGAGAAACACAATTACCGTATGATTTCACTCATATGTAGAATTTAATAAATGAAACAAATGAGCAAAAGGAAAAAAGAGAGAGACAAATCAAGAAACAGACAATTATAAGAGAACAAACTGATGGTTAATAAAGGGGAGAGGTGTGAGGGGAGGGGTGAAAGGAAGTAATCCTTTATAAAGGCTCAAACATTTCTAAAATATTACTCATAATGCACAGTAAAGAGAGAAAATTCATAGTGCAAGGCCTAAGTTTTATGTATTTTTATTCAACATGAGTTTTATCAGAAAAAAATTGTGGTTCAGATGCACATATATAAAGATCTGTATATTTTGGCACATATAAAGATTTATATATTTCTACCTCTTTTAATTGGTAGAATAATGCACCCTGTTTGGATGCATTTGGGAGATGTTTGTGCTGCAAGTAATTTCAAGTACATGTCTGCTCTAAGGGGTTTTTTTTTTTAATTTAGTTAAGAACACTATTTGTTTGCTACTATGACCCAGTAAAATTGATACTCACAATGTAATCACAAAAACAAGTGATTTTATCTTCAAAGTTAAATTTGACTTAAATTTATAATGGCATTCATAAATTATGCCAGATATTTTATCTTTCACAGGAAAAAAAATGTGTAAAAGGCTTACCTTAGCTTCATGAATTTGATTAAAAAATATTTTAAGATCTTTGGCTTTACCTTGTTTTATATTTGAAGTATCTGATATGCCTGATTAAAAGTGGAAGAATTTAACTGTTTGCCACGTTCTTCCCAAGAAACACATCAATAGCTATCAGTTCTCTTTGCACATATGTATAGAACTTTGTAGTGAAAAATGTGCACAACTAATTTAGAACAACAGACATTTGGTCTAAATGAAAAGCCGTGTTTCGCTGAGTGAGATACAGAGCACCTTCTGCAATTGCACTCATTTAAACATCATCTTTGGGCACAGACTTTGTAAAATGACTACTAACTAAGGAAATAGGAGCTGATGTTTCATTACCAGATGTGTGTCTTCTGGTTTTCAAGCATCTATGAAATCACTACATCCCTATGGTGGATGGTAAAGATTAAAAAACATTCTGTACAGATTACATGTCTATCATCAACTCTCTTGAGAAACAACGATTTAGTACTTTATTTTTCATTAAGCTTGCATTTTCACTTTTGAAGCTCATGACTGCTAAAAAGGATGGGTTGCAAAATTAAAAAGCAAACAATAAAAGAAATATGGTCGCAGTTCTCCACACTACATGAATGACAAAATCCCTGGAGAAACAGTCAGACTACTCTCTGCACTGCCAACAAGAGGCCTGCTTGGGCCCAATCTCCCTCTCGTATTTCACAGCCCCTTATGAATGATGTCCCCAGGCTCTCACCAACCATGTCATGGCACAGCGGGCTGGCACACCACACGGCAGCACGGCAGCAGGATTGGATGCTTCTGGTGCCCAAGACCAGAAAGAATAGACCTAACCTAACCACTTGTGTCTCAGTGGGTTTGGTTTTAGCAGGGCGCACTTGCACATTGACATTGAAAGAGAAGCATTACTTATGCAACCAGGAAGTGCTGGGAAAAGAAAGACAAGGGATTGCTGATCATCATCTATATTTAATTGCCTAGTATGAGAGTATCCCGCATCCTGCATGTGGTCTCACACACCAGTACACAAGACAATGGCGGAAGCTCAAAGGACAAAAGCAAGGTCTTTAAAACCCAGTCTGGAGTATTGCCATGCAGCTATTAATATGAATATTTATTTTAAAAATGAACTAATCTGGGAAAAGCATGAGAGTAGATGGAATGAATGCCAGGATAGAGTTTACAGTGTCAGCAGGAGTTCATTCAATGTCCAGTGAGATTCTAGACTGTTGTAGTCTCAGGGTGAGACCTTGACTTTCTCCACATCACTACTGGGGCTCAGCAGGGAATAGGCGGGGAAGCTATGTAGGAGCATCACTTCAGATCCTATTCCCCAAATCGCCAATAGCAGAGAGCCTAGGGTGTCCAAGATTCTGAGTGGCCTTCTCTCTAACTGACCACATGCACCCCAAGCTCCCAGACCACTAGGCTGCTGAGGGGTGCCCATGGGCCACCATATACATGTAGCCAATGAGTTAATCATCCTACTATGATTAAAATGACTTTTTTCTAAAGAACCTTGGCTGTTGTACTTTAAAACAAATTTCTGATGACATGACTAGTATTATTCTTTGATTACTGAGATGATTATTCATGAGTATACTTGAAATGCAGCATATGAAATATAAAAAACAGGAGTGACTCTGATGAAGCTAAATAGAGAATTTGACCTTCTTTGGAATCCATGTACTTTCACATTGCATTTGAGTATTTCCCGTCTCCAGCAGGATTGTCTTTGCAGAAAAAACAATCTGGAAATAGACTTATAATGTCAAGACATTTTCTCACACACTTCTTCTTTATAGTTTGTAACCAATTTTTAAATCTCCCACAGCCTGAGAATACCCCATGTATGCTGGTTGCATTTCACAATAGGATCTACTAATTACAGATAGTTTTTGTTTTTTTTCCTCAGGCAGATAATAGTCCCAGCATGTTGGAAAGGTTTTAGACTTCACTAAGATTAGTGAGAAAAAGACAACATTTTTAAGCACCATGATGAGTTTTATACATACATAAAAACAAAAAGATCTTAACTGGGAAAAGCCTCCACACAACTCAGAATTTGATTTAAATTTACCATTAAGACTTGGGGTGAGAATGTAGCTTTGTGATAGCATTAATTTTTTAAATTATACATATTTTCCCTATTGTCTCTGCTCCAGGTTAGAAGTGTGTCTGACAGAGATACAACATATCACAATAAATGCAACTGCAAAAATGCTCAGGATTGTCATTTAACTCCTGACTCTAAATAGCAGGGAGCACAAACAGCCAGTTCAGTAATGTGCAAGAAACTGTGGGCCATCCATTTTAAGCCAGCTGGAGAGTTTTAAAAAAATATATAATACTTCCCAAAAGCGTGCATGCAAAGTGCCAGATTACAGGAGAAAAAAAATGTATAACTGCTACTTAGTTTATCCCATGAAGTAGCCACCAATCAGATTTTGAAACCAAAAGTTCTTTTAAAGGGAACTAGCACATGGAAAAAAAGAATCCTGGGGGAACCTACGCATTGTTTGCAAGTCCTAGGCACCCTGTAAGTGGCATTTACACCCTGTAAATAGATTGCATTCAAGGAAAGGACCATTTAGCATCATGATGTTATATGCACAGTTGTGGGGAAAGCACTGGGAGAGACACAAACCGGCCCAACCGTGGGTAGATGGAAATGACCCTGGGAAAAACAAGCTGTTGATGAAAGAAGAGAAGAGGAGGCACAGTTACAGAGATGAAGAGTGGACTATTAAAGGAAAGAACAGCGTGTTGAGAAAAGGAATGGTAGAAATCACTAAAACGGTGTCCATAATGATTTTAAATCTGAGCAAGGCAGTCGAATGGTCCAGGATGCCAAAATGAAAGGGTAAGATTGAAGGTGCACAGAATTCAGCCATTTTGCAGAAAACAGTGCCCAATGGAGGCCAAATAACTCAAGCCCCAATTTTTCAATGACTGTCCTCCTGTGAGTCAAGGCTTCTGTTTTACTTTAATGGACAGAATAAAGGCTCTGGCCTCCTTTACACTTTCATCAAGGAGAAAAACCTTCAAAACTGTAATCACTAAAACTCGAACTTTCTATGATCAAAGGAGAAAAAGAACTAGCTTTGTTGTATCAACCATCAAAGTGATACCTAAGAGCTGAAAATGACCGAAGAGCAATTATCACAGTTTAGTGGGCTCAGCTATGGAGTTAAGAATATGTCTGCATACCCATCACGAATCTTCCTATTCAGTGGTTCAGAGCCCAGACTAACAATCCACTCTGAGCTGCTCTGCAGCTCCAAGTAAATTACATTTGGTACATTTTAGAATAAATTGTAAACTCATTTCAAAGTTAATGAAATGTAACAGGGTGGCAATTGCAGGTTTGGAGATATGTAGATTTGAATTATGTGGTGTTTGCTATCTCTGGATTTGTTGTTTTTTGAAGTTACAGATTCCTTTTACCCTTAAACAAGCACTTGTAAATGGCCTAAGGAAATACAGTTAGATCACCTTAGAATTGTAGAATTACAATTGTAGTCTGAGTTAGGGCAAGCTCTTCCCTATTTCTGACCTTTAGATTCATTCCCATTGCTACTTGCAAGAATTTTATAAATATGAAGCACAAAGCTGGTTCTTTACAAAGTGGGAAAACCCCAGTGTCATCCTTAGTCTGTGAAGACAACTCAGAGTTCACTGTAAATATGGTTGATCCAGAATGGCTCTGGGCCTTCTCTAAATGAATTGATCAAAGAATCCACATACCACTTTTTTTTTTAATTATTTTATTTTTTGCATTCATGATCAACTGGAGCCAGATGATGATTTTCCAACCGTTCATTTTGCTTAACCCATGCATTGTATTTCTTGAGATTAAAGTCTTAATATGTAACAACAGCTTGAGAAGTTTGTACTGAGGGTAATTAATTTTAGTTCATCTTAGATGTAAATTTTTCCTTAAAGAAAATCTGTGGCAGCTGTCCTCAAAATTTTTGCTGCTGACTTTGGCCAGAAAAGCCCATATTCTAAAGCCCTGTGAACTTGCCTGACATTCTTCCAAGGAGCAAAGGATAGAGTGTGTACTTTGCTGCAGGAGTGAAGATACATTTACCTCTTTCTCAATGTCTGAGATTTTCCCCTCACCCTTAGGACTTGCTTGATCTCTTGTAAATGACTGTCAATTAAACACTGGAGATTCAGAGAAATCTGGAAAATAAACATTTCCAACCTTCAGTTATCTACTTGTTATACTCTGTGGCAAATACAGCCACTATATCCAAATAACTCACCTCACAAAAATGTTATCAATATGCCATTGCTTCATTTGGCTAGAATGACTTCTGTACCAAGAGATTTTTAGAAAATAAGTTCCTCCTCTTTGTCACTAATTTCCATTCTTAAGGATGTTTTCCACCCCTCAAAAAAAAAAAAATCCTGAAAAAGTTATATTGAAATTTGTCTTTTTCTTCCAAAGTAGTAGCTATTTTTTAAAAAATGCAGTTCCTTATCTAGTCATGTCATGCACTCTATTTTATGAAACATTTGCCATATTAAGTGTCACACAATTTTCCCCAAAACACAAGTATAAATGAAAGATGATTCATCACCTGAGTTGGGAATGGTATTCTCATCCAATAGATGATGTAAAAAAACAACAAAAAAAAAGTACTGGCAGAGGGAAGAGAGGAAAATGGGCATAAGGGGGAGAAAATACCAGGGTAAGAGAATTGCAGATTCCAGTAAAGGAAAACACTAGACTCCTCCTAGACTTCCTTCACTGTCACCACTACCCAACTCCTAACGTGGGGAAAACCCACCCAGAGCACCCGCAAGGTGTCCCACAATGGAACCCAGTTCTGATGGTGTCTCCCTGGATAGTGTCACATCCCACAAGTTAGGGGCTCAGTCCCCCGAGACTGCTCCCCACATACACCTTGGATGCTAACACTAAGTCCCAGGTTGTCACCTATACTTCTAACTGACTGGCTATAAATTGGGGTCAGAAAAAAAATTGGGGTCAGTTTATGACTCCCTCCTTGGGTTCAATTATTTGTGAGATCGGCTCCCAGAACTCTGGGAAACACTTATTTATGTTTACCAGTTTATAATAAAAGACATGATAAAGGATATAAATGAACAGCCAGAGGATGCTGTGCTTTACAGCCTCACCAAGTGAGGTCTTGTTGCAACAAAGTTCCTCTACTACCCTGAACTTACCCCCAAATTATTGGCATTCCCAAGATCTTCTCAAACATTTCTGAGAGGTTCAAGATTATTTCTTGTTCATGAACTAGTTGTTCACAGTTGATGAGGCATTATTTTTATGTCGTTCTTCATTAAATTAGATGATTATCTAACCAGGAAAACATGACAACTGTTTCTTTAAGATGATTTTGTTTTTACTTATTGATCAAAAGTCCTTCTCTTTGATAGAAGATTTCAGAGTAGCCACAAGAAAGGGCTGGTCTATACCAAGGGACTGTAAAGGATAGGATGGGTGTGACATTTGTGAGCAAAGGTGAACCAGACAGGAGGTCAGTTAGTACAGATTGGTTCATGAGTCATGCATTTAAGTCAAAACAGGAAGATAGACAAAGCAGAGAGGAGTTTACCAGGAGGGAATTCTATGCAGGGCCAGGGAATCCTGGTTATGCTTTTAGAAGCTCCAGGATAGTGGTGCCAGCACTGTATAAGAGGAATAGGGAATTGGGAAGCTCTAGAAGTCAGGTCCAGTCATGAACTAACTGAAATCATGCACAGCCCATATCAGGTTTCTATGTCTGTGAAAAAACTATCAACATAGAAGCTTAAAGAAACACCCATTTATTATCTCACAGTTTCTATAGATCAGAAATGTCAATTCATTGGGTCTTCAGTCCCAGGTCTCAAGAGGCTGACACAAACAATAGCTTGGTATTGGGCAGGCTGCCTTCCTTTCTGGAGGTCTGGGTTTTCCTTCTAGATCATGTGGTTGTTGGCAAAATTCAGCTCCTCATAGTTGTAGGCCACTGCTTTCTTGTTGGCCATTAGCAGGGGGCCATGCTCAGGTCTTAGAGGCTGCCCACAGTTTCCTGCCCCATGACCCTCTGCACAACATGGCAGTTTGTTCTTTCAAGGCCTACAGGACAGCATCTGCTGCAGTTTAGAATCTGACTTTTGTCCCTGACCTGTAACCCTCTTTCAAATGTGTTCCCCAGATTAGGTCAGGCCCACTCACATGCCAGGACAGGGGATTGCACTGGGCGTGCCTCCTTGGGGCTGAGATCTTGGGGGAATATCTTAGAATCCTGCCTACCACAGAGCCTTAAAGAAATGAGTAAGTGGCTAATAAGTCAATGAGTGAACATGCAGGGCAGGAGTGAAAGATTGAGAAGCAGGAATGTACACAGAAAGAGAGGCAGATGATGGAGACAGGGAAAGGAAGACATTCAAACAGCTAAGAAGGGCTAGGGACTGGAATAGAGAAGCTTTGTGAACAGAATGGACGCATGGAGCCACCCAGCAATCTCCAGAAGCAAGGGTTACAACCACTGACGGGGCCCAGAGAGCTCTGTCCTGTGCCCCAGTCACTGTGCCTTGAGGGCCGTGGAAAGAAGGGGAGTCATGGGCATGCATCAGCTGAAAGCTGGAGGGAGGAGGGCAGGGCTGGTGGCTCCTCTACACTGGGCCCCGCCGGATAAGCTCTCACTCACATTTCCTCATGCAGTGCTCATATATTCCTATAATGTTTTTTCTCCTATTTTATAGACAAATCAGTTGAGGCTCAGAAATAGATGTGAGTTTGAATATGCACAGCAGAGCCCATATTCTACTCTGGACACCTCTGACTGTGCGTCCCAAACCTTAGCAATATTCTCCCTTCCAGGGGAAGAATTCCTGCCAAACACCAGCATCACCTTTCATGACATTAAATATGTAAACATAACTGGATATAAAAATCCTTTATATAAAAGCTGAAAGGAAAATTCTTTTGCCCTCTAATGAAATATTCTATGGATAACCTTGCCTTTTAAGATAATTTATATTTAGTTTAAGCTCAGTCAATAAATGTATGTTATGAACATCAAGAAAAAAATTAAAGTCTAATGTGTCTATCTCTCATATAGCAATAAATAAAAAACTGATTTACAAATCCCATATAAATAAAAGGAGACATCCAATAGAATTAAAATCTCCATTTAAAAAATCTAATTGTTTAAATGAAACCAAAATTGATTCCAATAGAGGAACGATACATTGTGTATTTTCTATTTCATATGTTGTCAATTTGATTGTTTTGCTTTTGATCATAAAATGGGTTATCATTCAAGTAATTACAATTCTTTTTCTTACTTTATAATAAACTCATTTTGATCTCTGATTTTCTTATTTCTTTCTCTTTTTTTTAGAGAGAAAGGGAAGGAGAGAAGCAGAGGGAGAGGGAGAATCCCAAGCAATCTCCAGACCCAGGACAGAGCCCGATGTCGGGCTCGATCTTAACAACCCTGGGACCATGACCTGAGCTGAAATCAAGAGTCAGCTGCTTAACCAACTGCACAACCCAGGTGCCTCTGATTTTTTACCTTTCAACCCATTTTATAGAGCAATTTGATTCAATGCCAGAATAAAAAAAAAAGACTATTAAAAGAAATATGATTTGATTACTTTTTATAAAATTGCTGGGACACCTGGGTGGCTCAGTAGCTGAGCATTTGCCTTTGGCTCAGGTCATGATCCCGGGGTCCTGGGATCAAGTCCCACATAGGGCTCCCCACAGGGAGCCTGTTTCTCCCTCTGCCTGTGTCTCTGCCTCTCTCTGTGTGTCTCTCATGAATGAATAAATAAAATCTTTAAAAGAAATTGCTACTAATGTCCTTCGGGCAGTTGGTACAGTGGACTCATGTGCCTCATAGACCCTAGGTCCTTTAGGCATAGTATACCTAGATGCTCATCCTACAAGAGGCTCCTAGGCCCTGAGGCCAAGCAAGGGGATCCTAGACCCACATCTCCATGTGACTAATACTCAGATAAAAGCTCATTATATGGAATGAAAGGATGAGTCTCCTCTATTATTTGAATGTTGTTACTCTCCTTTTCTGCTTCTCTTCCTTCCTCCTTCCATCCTTCCCTCTCTCTCTTCCCTTCCTTCCTACCTTCTTTTCTTTATAAAATCATTTACAAATGAGAGAATATATTTTTAAGATAATATTTAAGAATGGGGAATCATGATCTATGTAACTTACTTTCAAATAGTTCAGAAAAAATAAAAATTGAAACATATTTATACATATAAAGGAGAGTGAGATAAGGGAAAACGCTTACAGCATGTGAATCTAGGGAACAGGTATATGCGAGTTCTTTGTAATATTCTTGCAAGCTTTGTGTAAGTTGTAATTTTCCATATTAAAAATTTAATTAAATTTTAAAGGTACCTAAAACTTTTTTTTTTTGATAAAATGTTGCAGCAATATTATTCAGAGAAACAAAGACATTTATGGGAAATGCTTCCTGCTCCTTCCATCCTGATCACTTCTCCCTAGTACCGCTGCAAATAAAGGTGTATTATTTTTTTACAATTCAGAAAAATTGTAAATAAATTACACTTTTACTTGTAATTTACTGGAGTGGCGAAAAATAACTAAGGGGAAGAGTTTGGTTTTTGTTTGTTTGCTTGTTTGTTTTTTTCCACATGGTTCTCTAAAATCACCCAGTTGTTAGCCAGCATGAGAAAAAAGAAATAAAGAGAAGATGGGTTATTACCATGTCCAAAGTGCTGTTCTTGCCCAGTACCTGCAAACCTCCATTAATATCTGTTATCATGTCATATACACGCCTCGTTGTAATATGCTTCCATTAGATCTGGTTGTTTTTGTTATTTTGTAATAGTTGAAGGTCTGAATATTCTCTTAAAAAGCCTACACATCTAAACATACCTATCTTCTCCTGATCCCTGCCCCCTCTCCCCTAGCCCAATTTTTATTACTGTCACCTCCATATCACCCAGGTCACTGCCATCCCATAATGCACCACCCTGCAAATAAAGAAAAGGCCTCCGTTGTCCAGGGGGAGAGTTTGGGGAGCAGGAGGCAAGCTGGTTCCAGTCTCCACTCCCCTTGGCAGAGTGCTGTGGTTGCAGGCACAAGGTAGGCAGCCACAGCCCCTGATGAAGGCCCCTAGGTATGTCAGTGTCCTGGTCACCGGGCTAGGAGTCTCCCGATAGACTCCTTGCCTCACATTCACAGCTTGTCAGCCTATCCACTCCTGCTAAGTGTTCCTTGTAAAGTACACCTCTGTCAAATAACCCCCGCCCTCAACTACCTCCATTTGCCCTGGGCTGCTACCAAGTCTTCACCGTGCCCATTCACTTTGTATTCAGGGCTTTGACCCTGGCACATATTTCCAGTGTCAATGCCCACCGTACATCCACATATCCCAATGCTCTATGAACTGTTTTCTGTGCATGAATGGGATTTCCTCCCTCAACTTCACTGGTCTAAATCTTAGGCCCTTCTCATGTCCCACCTTGTCCCATCCTTGTGTATTTAATTTCTCTCGGCCTTTTTTTTGTTTTCTATGATGGCATGGCAGTGTCCTTATGTTGTCATGTTACCTCCTAATAACTTCATTGTAGCCTTCATTCCTTTTTCTTTCTGGAAAATTTATCAACCCCACCCCAATACCAGTGTCAACTCAGGGACTGCTATGATTAGTATTATTTTTTAATCACTAAAGTTTTCTTTTTTAAGTTGTGTAGAAAAAATAACATAAAAGTTAGTGTCTTAATCATTTTAAAGCATATAGTGTAATAGTGTTAAGTACATTCACCTTGTTGCGCAACAAATCTCTAGAACTCTTCATCTGGCAAAACTGAAACTCTCTACCAATCACACAGTTACTTTCCATTGCCACCAATAGTGCACAATGGTCCCAGTCCCTCCACATCCTTACCAATACTTGTTATTTCTTTTTTTAATAGTAGCCATACTAATGTATGTGAGGTGATATCATATTTTGGGTTTAATTTGCATTTCTCCAAAGATTAGTGATGTTGAGCTTTTTTATTTTTGTATGCTCATTGGCCATTTGTAAATCATATTTGGGGTAATGTATATTCAAGCCACATCTCTCTTTTTCTTTCAGTTTAACTGAGATATAACTGCCATATAGCACTGTATAAGCTTAAAGTGTACAGTATAATGACTTGACTAATGTATATTGTGAAATGATTACCACAATACATTTAATTAACATCCATTCTCTCATTGAGGGAAAAAAAATGAAGAGAAAATCATGTTTTTATTCTTATAATGAGAATATTTATGGTCTACTTTCTTTGCAATTTTTAATATACCATACAGCAATATTAACTATAGTCATCAAGTTGTACATTACATCCCCAGTATCTGTTTATCTTATAACTGGAAATTTGTGCATTGACCACTTCCAATTTCTTCCTACACCCCCACCCCCCCAGCCTTGGGTAACCACAAATCTGATCCTTTTTTTCTATGAGTTTGGTGTGTTTTATAAAAAATATATTCCACGTAAAAGTTAAATCACACCGTATTTATCTTTCTCTGTCTGACTTAGTTCATTTAGCATATTGAATATGCTAAATTCCATATTGTCGCCCATCCATATTGTCCATCCATATTGTCGCCAATGATGGGTTTTCATTATTTTGTACAGCTGAATTGTATTCCATTGTATATATACACCACAATTTCTTTATTCATCTGTCAATGAATACTTAGGTTGTTTCCATGTCTTGGTTATTGCAAATGATACTGCAATGAACGTGTGGGTTCAGATACCTCGACATGGTGATTTCATTTCCTTTGGATATATACCCAGAAGGGAATTGCTGGATCGAATGGTAAGTCTATTTTTAATTTGTTGAGGAACCTCCAAACTATTGTACACAGTGGCTGCACCAATTTACATTCCCACCAACACTTCACAAGGATTCCCTTTTCTCCACATCCTGGTCAGCATTTGCTATCTCTTGTCTTTTGAGTGATGGCCATTCTAACAGGTGTGAGGTGATATCTCACTGTGTTTTTTTTTTTTTAAAGATTTTATTTATTTATTTGAGAAAGCAGAGATAGTGACAGGGAGAGAGAGCACAAGTGTGGATGAGAGGGAGAAGCTGAGCAGGCAGCCTGACATAGGGCTTGATCCCAGGACCCTGAGATCATGACCTGAGCCGAAGGCAGGTACTTAATTGACTGAGCCACCCAGGTGCCCCAAGCCTGCATTTTCAAAAGGAAGTTAATTAGCATTGTTTTTTTGTTGTTGACCTGTAAGAGTTCTTTATAGTATCCAAATATTTGTTTTGCAAATATTTTCTCCCATTTTACGTTTCCTTTTCACTCTGTTCATTGTGTTCTTTGAGACACAGAAGTTTTAAAGTTTGATGTAGTCCCGTTTGATTATTTTTGCTTTGCCTGTGATTTTGCTATCAAATTCGTGAATACATTGTGAAATCCAATGTCATAAAGCTTTTCCCGTAAGTTTTCTTCTAGAAATTTTATGTTCTAATCTATTCCATTTGTTTATAAGTCTAGTTTTATATCAGCACCATACTGTTGTGATAACTATCAGTTTGTAATGTTTTGAAAACATGAAGTATGAAACATTTAACTTTGTTCTCCTTTTTCAAAATTGTTTTGATTATTAGGAGTCCCTTATAATTTCATATGAATTTTAGTATGGGCTTTTCTATTTCTGCAAAAACACCATTGAGATTTTAATAAGGATTGCACTGAATCTGAGGATCACTTCAGGTAGTACTGACATCTTAACAATATTAATTCTTCCATATATATATATTAGTTATATATAATATATAATATATATAATATATATATAATATATAATTATATATATAATTAGTTATATATATATAGGCTTTTATCAATTTATTTGTGTCTTCTTTAATTTCTTTCAACAAAATCTTGTAGTTTTCAAGTGTACAAGTCTTACACTTCCACGATGATCTTTATTCTTAAGTATTTTATTCTTTTATTGTCATTGTAAATGGAATTGTGTTCTTAATTTCCTTTTTAGAATGTTCATTGTTCATGTATAAAAATGCAACTGATTTTTGCATGGGTTTTTGTATCGTGCAACTTTGCTGAATTCATTCACTAACTTTTATAGCTTTTTCTAAAAGTGTAGTCTTCAGGATTTTTAAAATATAAGATCATGTCATCTACAAACAGATAATTTTACCTTGTCCTCCATGAGTTTGATTTCTTTGTCCTGGCCTGGTAGCCTCAGTTAGGACTTCTTTTTTTTTTTTTTTTTTTTTTTTGTGACAAGAATTTTTTTTTTAATTTATTTTTTATTGGTGTTCAATTTACTAACATACAGAATAACCCCCAGTGCCCGTCACCCATTCACTCCCACCCACCCCCTCCTCCCCTTCTACCACCCCTAGTTCGTTTCCCAGAGTTAGCAGTCTTTACGTTCTGTCTCCCTTTCTGATATTTCCCACACATTTCTTCTCCCTTCTCTTATATTCCCTTTGACTATTATTTATATTCCCCAAATGAATGAGAACATATAATGTTTGTCCTTCTCCGACTGACTTACTTCACTCAGCATAATACCCTCCAGTTCCATCCACGTTGAAGCAAATGGTGGGTATTTGTCATTTCTAATAGCTGAGTAATATTCCATTGTATACATAGACCACATCTTCTTTATCCATTCATCTTTCGTTGGACACCGAGGCTCCTTCCACAGCTTGGCTATCGTGGCCATTGCTGCTATAAACATCGGGGTGCAGGTGTCCCGGCGTTTCATTGCATTTGTATCTTTGGGGTAAATCCCCAGCAGTGCAATTGCTGGGTCGTAGGGCAGGTATATTTTTAACTCTTTGAGGAACCTCCACACAGTTTTCCAGAGTGGCTGCACCAGTTCACATTCCCACCAACAGTGTATGAGGGTTCCCTTTTCTCCGCATCCTCTCCAACATTTGTTGTTTCCTGCCTTGTTAATTTTCCCCATTCTCACTGGTGTGAGGTGGTATCTCATTGTGGTTTTGATTTGTATTTCCCTGATGGCAAGTGATGCAGAGCATTTTCTCATATGCATGTTGGCCATGTCTATGTCTTCCTCTGTGAGATTTCTGTTCATGTCTTTTGCCCATTTCATGATTGGATTGTTTGTTTCTTTGGTGTTGAGTTTAATAAGTTCTTTATAGATCTTGGAAACTAGCCCTTTATCTGATATGTCATTTGCAAATATCTTTTCCCATTCTGTAGGTTGTCTTTGAGTTTTGTTGACTGTATCCTTTGCTGTGCAAAAGCTTCTTATCTTGATGAAGTCCCAATAGTTCATTTTTGCTTTTGTTTCTTTTGCCTTCGTGGATGTATCTTGCAAGAAGTTACTATGGCCGAGTTCAAAAAGGGTGTTGCCTGTGTTCTTCTCTAGGATTTTGATGGAATCTTGTCTCACATTTAGATCTTTCATCCATTTTGAGTTTAACTTTGTGTATGGTGAAAGAGAGTGGTCTAGTTTCATTCTTCTGCATGTGGATGTCCAATTTTCCCAGCCCCATTTATTGAAGAGACTGTCTTTCTTCCAATGGATAGTCTTTCCTCCTTTATCGAATATTAGTTGCCCATACAGTTCAGGGTCCATTTCTGGATTCTCTATTCTGTTCCACTGATCTATGTGTCTGTTTTTGTGCCAGTACCACACTGTCTTGATGACCACAGCTTTGTAGTACAACCTGAAATCTGGCATTGTGATGCCCCCAGATATGGTTTTCTTTTTTAAAATTCCCCTGGCTATTCGGGGTCTTTTCTGATTCCACACAAATCTTAAAATAATTTGTTCTAACTCTCTGAAGAAAGTCCATGGTATTTTGATAGGGATTGCATTAAACATGTATATTGCCCTGGGTAACATTGACATTTTCACTATATTAATTCTGCCAATCCATGAGCATGGAATATTTTTCCATCTCTTTGTGTCTTCCTCAATTTCTTTCAGAAGTGTTCTATAGTTTTGAGGGTATAGATCCTTTACATCTTTGGTTAGGTTTATTCCTAGGTATCTTATGCTTTTGGGTGCAATTGTAAATGGGATTGACTCCTTAATTTCTCTTTCTTCAGTCTCATTGTTAGTGTATAGAAATGCCACTGACTTCTGGGCATTGATTTTGTATCCTGCCACGCTACCGAATTGCTGTATGAGTTCTAGCAATCTTGGGGTGGAGACTTTTGGGTTTTCTATGTAGAGTATCATGTCATCGGCGAAGAGGGAGAGTTTGACTTCTTCTTTGCCAATTTGAATGCCTTTAAAGTCTTTTTGTTGTCTGATTGCTGAGGCTAGGACTTCCAGTACTATGTTGAACAGCAGTGGTGAGAGTGGACATCCCTGTCTTGTTCCTGATCTTAGGGAAAAGGCTCCCAGTGCTTCCCCATTGAGAATGATATTTGCTGTGGGCTTTTCATAGATGGCTTTTAAGATGTCAAGGAATGTTCCCTCTATCCCTACACTCTGAAGAGTTTTGATCAGGAATGGATGCTGTATTTTGTCAAATGCTTTCTCTGCATCCAATGAGAGGATCATATGGTTCTTGGTTTTTCTCTTGCTGATATGATGAATCACATTGATTGTTTTACGGGTGTTGAACCAGCCTTGTGTCCCAGGGATAAATCCTACTTGGTCATGGTGAATAATTTTCTTAATGTACTGTTGGATCCTATTGGCCAGTATCTTGTTGAGAATTTTTGCGTCCATGTTCATCAGGGATATTGGTCTGTAATTCTCCTTTTTGGTGGGGTCTTTGTCTGGTTTTGGAATTAAGGTGATGCTGGCCTCATAGAACGAATTTGGAAGTACTCCATCTCTTTCTATCTTTCCAAACAGCTTTAGGAGAATAGGTATGGTTTCTTCTTTAAACGTTTGATAGAATTCCCCTGGGAAGCCATCTGGCCCTGGACTCTTGTGTCTTGGGAGGTTTTTGATGACTGCTTCAATTTCCTCCCTGGTTATTGGCCTGTTCAGGTTTTCTATTTCTTCCTGTTCCAGTTTTGGTAGTTTGTGGCTTTCCAGGAATGCGTCCATTTCTTCTAGATTGCCTAATTTATTGGTTTATAGCTGTTCATAATATGTTTTTAAAATTGTTTTTATTTCCTGGGTGTTGGTAGTGATCTCTCCTTTCTCATTCATGATTTTATTAATTTGAGTCTTCTCTCTCTTCTTTTTAATAAGGCTGGCTAATGGTTTATCTATCTTATTAATTCTTTCAAAGAACCAACTCCTGGTTCTGTTGATCTGTTCCACAGTTCTTCTGGTCTCGATTTTGTTGAGTTCTGCTCGAATCTTTATTAACTCCCTTCTTCTCTTGGGTGTAGGATCTATTTGCTGTTTTTTCTCTAGCTCCTTTATGTGTAAGGTTAGCTTTTGTATTTGAGTTCTTTCCAGTTTTTGAATGGATGCTTGTATTGCGATGTATTTCCCCCTTAGGACTGCTTTTGCTGCATCCCAAAGATTTTGAACGGTTGTATCTTCATTCTCATTAGTTTCCATGAATCTTTTTAATTCTTTCTTAATTTCCTGGTTGACCCTTTTATCTTTTAGCAGGATGGTCCTTAACCTCCACGTGTTTGAGGTCCTTCCAAACTTCTTGTTGTGATTTAGTTCTAATTTCAAGGCATTATGGTCTGAGAATATGCAGGGGACAATCCCAATCTTTTGGTATCGGTTCAGACCCGATTTGTGACCCAATATGTGGTCTATTCTGGAGAAAGTTCCATGTGCGCTTGAGAAGAATGCGTATTCAGTTGAGTTTGGATGTAAAGTTCTGTAGATATCTGTGAAATCCATCTGGTCCCGTGTATCATTTAAAGCTCTCGTTTCTTTGGAGATGTTGTACTTAGAAGACCTTCGAGTATAGAAAGAGCTAGATTGAAGTCACCAAGTATAAGTGTATTATTATCTAAGTATTTCTTCACTTTGGTTAATAATTGATTTATATATTTGGCAGCTCCCACATTCGGGGCATATATATTGAGGATTGTTAAGTCCTCTTGTTGAATAGATCCTTTAAGTATGAGATAGTGTCCCTCTTCATCTCTCACTACAGTCTTTGGGGTAAATTTTAGTTTATCTGATATAAGGATGGCTACCCCTGCTTTCTTTTGAGGACCATTCGAATGGTAAATGGTTCTCCAACCTTTTTTTTTCAGGCTGTAGGTGTCCTTCTGTCTAAAATGAGTCTCTTGTAGACAGCAAATAGATGGGTCCTGCTTTTTTATCCAGTCTGAAACCCTGCGCCTTTTGATGGGGTCATTAAGCCCGTTCACATTCAGAGTTACTATTGAGAGATATGAGTTTAGTGTCATCATGATATCTATTCAGTCCTTGTTTTTGTGGAATGTTCCACTGAACTTCTTCTTAAAGGGGAATTTTAAGAGTCCCCCTTAAAATTTCTTGCAGAGCTGGTTTGGAGGTCACATATTCTTTTAGTTGCTGCCTGTCTTGGAAGCTCTTTATCTCTCCTTCCATTTTGAATGAGAGCCTTGCTGGATAAAGGATCCTTGGTTGCATGTTCTTCTCATTTAGGACCCTGAATATATCCTGCCAGCCCTTTCTGGCCTGCCAGGTCTCTGTGGAGAGGTCTGTTGTTACCCTAATACTCCTCCCCATAAAAGTCAGGGATTTCTTGTCTCTTGCTGCTTTAAGGATCTTCTCCTTATCTTTGGAATTTGCAAGCTTCACTATTAAATGTCGAGGTGTTGAACGGTTTTATTGATTTTAGGGGGGGATCTCTCTGTTTCCTGGATCTGAATGCCTGTTTCCCTTCCCAGATTAGGAAAGTTTTCAGCTAGAATTTGTTCAAATACATATTCTGGCACTCTGTCCCTTTCGGCGCCCTCGGGAACCCCAATTAAACGTAGGTTTTTCTTTCTCAGGCTGTCGTTTATTTCCCTTAATCTATCTTCATGGTCTTTTAATTGTTTGTCTCTTTTTTCCTCAGTTTCCCTCTTTGCTATCAACTTGTCTTCTATGTCACTCACTCGTTCTTCCACCTCGTTAACCCTCGTCATTAGGACTTCTAGTTTGGATTGCATCTCATTCAATTGATTTTTAATTTCTGCCTGATTAGCTCTAAATTCTGCAGTCATGAAGTCTCTTGAGTCCTTTATACTTTTTTCTAGAGCCACCAGTAGCTGTATAATAGTGCTTCTGAATTGGCTTTCTGACATTGAATTGTAATCCAGATTTTGTAACTCTGTGGGAGAGAGGACTGTTTCTGATTCTTTCTTTTGAGGTGAGGTTTTCCTTCTAGTCATTTTGCTCAGTGCAGTGGCCAAAAGCAAGTTGTATTGGGAAAAAGAGAAAAAGAGAGGAGAGAAAGAAGGAAAGAAAAGAGAAAGAGAAAAAAAGGGAAAAAAAAACGAAAAAAAAAAAAAGAAAAAGAGAAAGAAATAGAAAGGAGAAAAAAAAGGGGGTGGGGGAAGGAAACAAATCAAAAAGCAAAACAAACAAAAAAAAAGAACCACGGGGGAGTATCTTCTGATGTTGTGTTAAGAATCAGATTCTTCTTTATCTTTATCTTTATCTTTATTCTTCTTTATCTTCTTTATTCTTCTTTATCTTCTTCTTCTTTATCTTCTGATTCTTCTTTAAGTCCCTTGGCTTCTGGGGATCCCTGGGTGGCGCAGCGGTTTGGCGCCTGCCTTTGGCCTAGGGCGCGATCCTGGAGACCCGGGATCGAGTCCCACATCGGGCTCCCGGTGCATGGAGCCTGCTTCTCCCTCTGCCTGTGTCTCTGCCTCTCTCTCTCTCTCTCTCTCTCTCTGTCTCTCTGTGACTATCATAAATAAAATTTAAAAAAAAAAAAAAAAAAAAGTCCCTTGGCTTCTCCTGGAAGTTGTCAGTCTAGCTGGTCTTCTGGGGGAGGGGCCTGTTGTGCTGATTTTCAGGTGTTAGCAGTTGGGGGAGCTGCTGTGCCCCTGCCTGGTGCAGGGCTCAGTGGGGGTTGTTTACCCCGTGAGGCCGCAGGAGGAACAGCCCCAGTGGCGGGGCAGCTCTGGAAACCTGGATTCAGCTCCGGCAGGAACTCCGTCTGCAGGGCCTGGAGGCTCCGGGGCGGGGCCGCTGCTCTGCTCAGCTGGGGTAGGAGCGTCCTTGCTGTCCTGGGCCCTCCCGGACTCTGCCTGTCCCGGGGGAGGCCGGATCCTGGGCTGTGTCCCGGCGCCCTGTGCTCCGGGGCCTGCGCTGGTGGATTCGCGCTCCCGCCCCGCAGCCCCCTCCGCGGAGCCGCCGCCCGAGCCCCTCCGAGCTGCTCCGGGTCCCGCCGTGCGCGCTGCAGCCCTTAGGGAGCTCGGCGGGCTCTCCCGGGGCGCAGGTGTCTGTTACTGTCCCGGGGAGCCCGAGGGCATCCCCGCCCTCCTGGGTCCTGCTCCAACTCCCTGCGAGCCCCTTTCCGCCCGGGCAGGTTGGTGCAGCTCCTGCGTCTCCGGGACGGGGCTCTCCTGTCCTGGGGACACTCGCCCCGGCCTCAGCCCGGCTCCTCGCGGGGCCCCTCCCCCTCGGAGGCCTTTGTTCCTTTATTTCTTTTTCCCCGTCTTCCTACCTTGATAGAAGCGCGAACTCTTCTCACTGTTGCATTCCAGCTGGTCTCTCTTTAAATCTCAGGCCGAATTCATAGATTTTCAGGATAATTTGAAGGTTTTCTAGGTAATTTGGTGGAGACAGGTGATTTGGGGACCCTGCTCTTCCGCCATCTTGCTCCTCCCCTCCCTCAGTTAGGACTTCTAATACTGTGTTGAAAAGAAGTGCTGATGGTGATATGATGCATTTGTCCGTCATTAAAGGAAGTACTTTCAGTCTTT
Source organism: Canis lupus baileyi (assembly GCF_048164855.1). Classification (NCBI taxonomy): domain Eukaryota; kingdom Metazoa; phylum Chordata; class Mammalia; order Carnivora; family Canidae; genus Canis; species Canis lupus. The sequence continues at coordinate 39,295,165 of NC_132848.1, forward strand.
CACCATTGAGTATGATATTAGCTGTGGGCTCTTCATATCTGGCCTTTTTAATGTTGAGGTAGTTTCCTTTTGTTCCTAGTTTCTTGAGTATTTTATCATGAAAGAGTGTTGAATTGTATCATATGTTTTGTATGCATTTATTGAATAATCATATAGGTTTGTCCTTTGTTCTGTTAATGTATTAATGTATTATGTTTCACTGATTCATCATCATATGTTGAGTCATCTTCACATTGCAGAAATAAATCCTTCTTGGTTGTGGGGAATGACTTTTTTTAATGGGCTGTTGAATTTGGCTTGTGTGTCGCATCAGTTGCAAGTGTCCCTTTCCTTTATGATTTTAGTTATTTGAGCCTTTTTTCTTAATCTAAATAAGATTATTTCAATTTTGTTGATCTTTTCAAAAAACTGACTCTGTTTCACTGATTATTTTTAAGATTTTATTTATTTATTCATGATAGACAGAGAGAGAAAGAGAGAGAGAGACAGGCAGACGGAGAAGCAGGCTCCATGCCAGGACCCGACACGGAACTTGATCCCGGGACCCCCAGATCATGCCCTGGGCCAAAGACAAGCGCCAAACCACTGAGCCACCCAGGGGTCCCGTTTCACTGACTTTTTAATTGTCTTTCTATTCTCTCTTTTGTTTATCTCTACCACACTCTTTTTATTTCTTTCCTTTCAGTTTTGGGTTTCATTTCTTCTTTTTCTAGTTCTTTGATATTAACATTACATTATTGACTTGAAATCTTTTTTCTTTTTTAATGTATTTATCATTATAAAACTCCCTCCTAGTACTCCTGTTACTGTATCTCTAAGTTTTGTCAAGTTGTGTTTTTGTTTTCATTTGTCACAAGGGAATTTCTCATTTCTTTGTGTTTCTTTTTTGAGTTTTTGGTTGTTTATGAGTGTATAGTTTATTTTCTATGTATTTGTGGATTTCCCAGTTTTCCTTCTGCTACTGATTTCTAGTTTCATTCCAGTGTGATCAGAAAGATATTTTATATAATTTCAATATTTTAATTAGTTAAGACTTATTTTGTGGTCTTATATGTAGTCTGTATTGGAGATATGCTTCACATGTGCTTAAGCATATTTATTCTATTGTTCTTGGGTAGAGTGTTCTGTGGATGTCTATTAGGTCTGGTCGGTCTATAGAGTTGTTGAAGTCCTCTATTTCCTTATTGATCTCCTGTCTGGTGGTTCTATCTTTTATTGATAATTGGGTATAAAAGTCTCTATTATTATGCTGCTATCTATTTCTCCCTTAATTCTATCAATGTTTGCTTAATATACTTAAAATATCTGATATTTGGTGCATAAATATTCTACCAAGTGGACTTGTGTTTCCAGGCATAGTGTACCAGGTTTTTATTAATTTAACCAACCATAAAAAAAAATGAGATTAATTAGATGAAAAAGAAGAGAGAAACAGAAAAAGAAAGTAACTTGTACAACACAAAGAATTTACATAATGAAGACTGAGAAGACAGGGATTTGTGCTGCTTTTCTCTCTAGAGTATTTGTCAATTCTGAAAGAAATCCTTAAGAGGTTGAGCAGCTGAGCAAAGTTTCCAGCTAAAGGGGTAAAAGATGGAATCAAGAGGTGCCAAACAGGAAGCACCATTTCAATATTCCAGCCTTATAGCTGGAACAATGAAAGGCTATGTTTAGGAGTAAAGTGAAACAGAAACAAATCTTCCATGAGAACCCATCTCATTTACCTCAGGCCCTAATTAGATTAAGATAATTTAGGATTTCTAGATTTATAGCCTGAAAGCTCATTGGAAGCAAAAATAAAAACTTTCTAAAAGAAAGAAGATTATTCAGAAGCTCAACTCAGAAGCCCTCTAGAATTTTTATATACAGGGACTGGCATTTGATAAAAATAACAAGACTTAGAAATAACAAGAAAACAAGATGCCAGAAATTAAGAGAAAAGGCAGACAATAAGAGATTTACAAAAATTTAGGTAATAAGATTTTCAGAGTAGAGCATAAAATAACTATAGTGAATATGTTGAAGAAATTTTTAAAAATAAGGGTATATGGGTGAGTTATTGAAACTTTAAAAAAAGTCTAATGAAATTCTAGAATTAAACAATTCAACAATTAAAACTCTTAAATGAAGAACTCCTAGATGGGGTTAAAAATAAAGGAGACATATCTCAAGGATGGAAATTCTACAATATCTGTAGTTGGGATTCCAGAAGGAAAGAAAAGAATGAATGGACCAAAGCAATATTTAAAGATTTAACGGCTAAGAATTTTACAAAACTGGTATCACTGTATGAAGAAATGAGTTCAGAATGTTCTATTAATCCCAAAGTAAGATAAATACACAAAAGCAATAACAACAAAAAAAAAACAACAAAATACTACATACCTAGAGATATCCTAGTTAAACTGCTAACAATCAACAGCAAAAAGAAAATGTAAAAGCATCCAATTAAAACAGAAAAGAATAAATTGGACTGATATTCAACTTTTCAACAGAAAACCAGGAAACCAGAAGACAGTAAACTATCTTCAGACTGCTGGGAAAAAAAAAAAAAAATAGCAGCAACCTAAAGTGAAATTTCAAGGATTTCATCCCTTGAAATAATTGAAAATGGAATAAGAACATTTTTGTTCAGAAAAACAAAAAACTTAGATAATTTATCACCTGTGGACCTGCACTAATGGATATATTAATGATGAAATTCAGGCAGAAGGAAAATGTTCCCGAATGGCAGCTCAAAGATGAAATAAAAGGCGACAGGAAGGGTAAATATATGTAAAAAATATCTGTATTATACTAGGAAATACAATAATAAAGTGGCATTTAAATGATAAAAGAATGTAAAACACACATTATAAATTGGTAAAGGAGAGTAAACATGATTAAGTTTATTAAGGTCCTCACATTGTTCAAAATGTCATAAAAATATATGTGGAAATCCTTGGGATAACAACTAAAAAAATTATAAACACATCTATAACTAAAAAGGCAATACAGTTAGAAGAAAAATACAAAATGATAAAATATTCTTAAATAACTCCAAAGAAGGCGAAGAATAATAACTATAGAATATCGAACAGCTAAGACAAATATAAAGATCAGGTAGAAAGATAAAAGGTCTAAAATGAAATATGTGTCATTTTGTTCAATTTAAACAGAATAGACAAAAAGATGAGAAGCATTTGCTTATGCTGCCAGGTAAGATGAAATACATCATGGCAGTCCAACAGAACCAGTAAGAACAACCAATTCCATTATAAAATCATATCACTTTGAAAGTTATTTGCACAAGAACTAAAGAAACAGGTTCGAGAGAGAAGGGAGAAACTTTCAGAGGTGAGCTGAGGAGCTTCAGTTGCCCTTTGGCTGCACTTACTGATTCCGGGCATTTGGATTAGCTCAACAGAGGAACAGTGGAATTTTCCGGAAGAGTGGAGATTGTCCAGTGCTGGGGAGGCAAAGATCTTCCATGGATAGGGGTCTGTGAGAAAAACTTGGTGAGAGTTGAAAACCCTGGAGGGAATGGTGAATTGACAGTGACAGTTTACTGGAAAGGGCACAGAAGGACTCCTGAAGTGTTGGTTATATTTTGTTCCTCCATCTAAAACATCTCAACCCAGGCATGTTCTATCTATGACAATTTAGGAAGCTATACACTTAAAATTTTAATTAGTAATTAATTTTTAAATTTTATTTTATTATTACTTTTTAAATTCCAGAATAGTTAATATACAGTGTTATATTAGTTTCAGGTGGACAATATAGTGATTCAACAATTCTATACATTACTCAGGGCTCATCATCTTAAGTGTACTTTTTCATCCCCATCCCCTATTTCACCCATCCCCCTACCCACTTTCCTTCTTGCAACCATCAGTTTGTTCTCTATAGTTAAGAGTCGGTTTTTTGGTTTCTCTCTCTCATTCTTTTTCCTTTGTTCATTTGTTTTGTTTCTTAAATTTCACATAAGAGTGAAATCCTATGACATTTATCTTGCTCTGACTGACTTATTTTGCTTAGCATTATACTCTCTAGCTCCATACGTGTTGCAAATGGCAAAATTTCTTCTTTTACTAAAAAAGAATAGTATTCTATTGTATATATGTACCACACCTTTTTTTTTAAGAATTCATTTATTTATTTAAGAAAGAGACAGAGACAGAGACAGAGAGAGCAAAGTGGGAGGAGTGGCAGAAGGAGAGGGACAAGCAGACCTTCCCCGCTGAGTAAGGAACTTGGTGTGGGGCTCCATCCCAGGACCCTGAGATCATGACTTGAGCTAACATCAGATGCTTAACTGACTGAGCCACCCAGGCACCCCTGTAACACATATTCTTTATCCATTCATCTATGGATGGACACTCGAGCTGCTTCTATAATTTGGCTATTGTAAATAATGCTGCAATAAACATAGGAGTGCATGGATCCATTTGAATTAGTGTTTTTGTATTCTTTGGGTAAACACACAGTAGTGTGATTACTGAATCATAGGGTGGTTCTACTTTTAACTTTTTGAGGAACCTCCATGATGTTTTCCACAGTTTGTATTCCCACCAACAGTGCAAAAGTACAAAGGGGCTCCTTTTTCTCCACATCCTTGCTAACACTTACTGGCTCTTGTGTTTTTTATTTTAGCCATTCTGACAAATATGAGATGGTATCTCATTGTGGTTTTGGTTTGTATTTCCCTGATGATGAGTGATGTTGAACATCTTTCATGTTTCTGTTGGCCATCTGTATGTCTTCTTTGGAGAAATGCCTATTCTTGCTTTCTGCCCATTTTTTAATTGAATTTTTTATTTGGGGGATGTTGAGATGTATAAGTTCTTAATATATTTTGGATATTAACACTTTATTGAATATGTCATCTGAAAATATTTTCTCCTATCCAGTAGGTCATCTTTTAGTTTTGTTGATTGTTTCCTTTCTCATGCAGAAGATTTTTCTTTTGATGTAGTCTCAATGGTTTATTTTTGTAGGAAGCTACACACTTCTGTTATGAGCATCTTCCTTATATGTAAGTCATTTTTAAATAAAACAGATTAAAGAAAAGACAAAGATTGTTTGACTAACAAGGTTCAAAATCTTAGTAAACACAACCATATGCTACTTAAAAATATTAAGATATGGAAAGGTGAAAAGTAAAAGGACAGAAAAAGTTGGTGTGGATATAATTAATTCAAAACAAAATAAATACTAAAGCAATAAGTATTATTACAGAAAAAGAAAGAAATTTTAAAATGATATAATCATTGAATCACTAGAAAGATATAAACAATCTAAATATATAGGCACTTAATTATACAGCCTCAAGATATATTTAGCAAATATATACAGAATTAAAAAAATTAAAAAAAAAGAAATAGACAAATCCACAATTATGGGAAATTTTAATACACATATCTTAGTATATAATAGAATAAGCGCAGAGAAAAATAACCTAGTACATAAAAGATTTGAAATGTACCATTAACCAATTTGACCTTATAATTCCTATTGTAGTTTCCTTACATAGAAGACTGTACACAAGGGTGCCTGGGTAGCTCAGTTGGTTAAGAGTCTAACTTCAGCTCAGGTCTTGATTTCACAGTCTGTGGTTGAGCCCCACTTCCTGCTTCCTACTTCTGACTTCCTGCTTCCAGCTTCCAGCTTTAGGCTTCAAGCTTCATGCTCACTGGGGAGTCTGCTTCTTCCTCTCCCTCTGCCTCTGCCCTGGATCCAGTTCACTTTCTCTCTCTGTTTCTCTCCTCAAATAAATAAATAAAATCTTAAAAAAAAAAAAAAAAAAGATGAAGAAGAAGACCATATAGAAGTACTGCACAATACACATTGTTTCTGCTGCACATGAAACATTTACTGAAATTGACCATACATGAGTCCTGAAGCAAACTTCAACACATTTTATAGGATTGTATCATGTAAAATAAAATCTCTGGTCATAGTGAAAATAAACACAATTAGCAAAAAGGAAATTAACACAAACTTGTCAAGAAAATCCCCATGTTTTGCAAAGTAAACCACAGCAATTTCAAATAATCCACAGGTAAAACAATCACTGGAAAATACTTTGAAATAGATTATAATGATAATAATAGTTCAAAACTTAATAGATGTAGCTAAAGCTGTATTTTGAGAGAAATGCTTGAACTTAAATGCATATACTGGAAAAAGAAAAGCCATCAATGACCTATTTTGCATCTCAAGATGCTAGAAAAAAACAAAAAAACAGAAAGAAAAGAAACAAAAATACCATAAATTAAAACCATAGAAAGAGAGAAAAAGATGAAGATAAGAATATAACTGAAGAAAAAAATCAAATGTATAATCATGACAGGAAGGGCAAAAATCAATTATTTATGGAGCCAAATAGAATTGATATTTTAATACTGATCAAGTATAAATGAAATAATGCAAAATTACTAATATCAGGAATAAAAAGGTAGATAATCTATCGATCTTAAAATATAATAAAATGACATTATGAAAACTTTCTAACTCTCAATTTAGTGAAATTTTAAATAAAACAAGGTCCTATAGTAGCACCATAAATCAGAATCTGAAAGATGCTGTATCTATTAAAGAAATTGAATTTATAATTTAAAGCATTCTTACAAATGAAACTACAAACCTAGTTGGTTTCTTTGATAAATGGTACCCAATGCTTTAGAAAGATATCATATCAGCCTTATCTAATTTCATTAGAAAATAGAAACAAGGCCTCATTTATCAACTAATTATGAACAGCATAACCTTGGTACTAATCTCTCTGAAAAGGACATTCTATGTCTGTTAGGAAAGCAAAGGGATAAAATAGAAAGAGACAAATCAAGACACAGACTCTTAACTATAAGGAACAAACTGATGGTTACTATAGGAAAGGTAGGTGAGGAGATGAGTGAAATTGGTGATGGGGATTAAGGAGTGTATTTGTTGTGATGAGCACTGGGTGGTGTTTGGAGTGCTGTATCACTATATTGTACACCTGAAATCAACGACACTATATGTTAACTAACTGGAATTTAAAGAAAACTTTTAGAAAATTGAATGCTTAATCCAGGTGAATTCTTCCAAAACCATATGGAAATGTACTAAGGAAAATATTAACAAACTGAATATATTGTAATATAAAATAATAATACTTTAGAACCAAGAAAAATATATTCCTTGAGTACAAGGTTAGAATTCAGTAAATATAACTCACCATTCACTAATTATATATATATAAACCTTAACTATATATATATATATATATATATATAGCACAAACCTTAACTCATTTACTGTATTATTCTACAATTAGATTTCTGAATATGCAATCAACAGAAATGTGTATATACAGACTTTATTTTGTTTTTATTTTTTAATATTTATTTTAGAGAGAAAGGGAGTGTGTGCACACGTACAAGCAGTGGGGAGGGGCAGAGGGAGAGGGAGAGAGAGAAGCTCAAGCAGACTCCCTACTGACTGAGTGCAGAGCTGGATGCAGGGCTTGACCTCATGACCCTGAGATCATGACCTGAGCTGAAATCAAGTGTAATACACTTAACTGAGCCATCCAGGAACCCTACATATTCTGGGCCTTAGTGCCTTATAATAAACAGTTTAAGCTTAGACTGGTCACTTGGCCCCAAACTCCTATTCTAAAAGATTACCATGAGATTTGACTTATTTTTAAGAATAAACTCAGAGACTAATTTGAAGTAGTAATTTAAGGATACAGGAAATTGTAAAAAGCATGAAGGTAGAACACATACATGATGGGATGCTTCTAGGAGAATGAGGTAGGAAATGAAGATCATTGGCTATTGCCATTAGTAACACTAAAACCAGCTGCTTTTCTAGCCTAGGGTAAAGATATAGGGAGGCAGCATGGTTCAAAGTGTGGCATATCTGGTTGGATTCAAGTCCAAGTACTGGCTAATTACATTCTATGTGTTATGATGCATTTAAATAAAATAAATATAGGTGAAACTATCTAACACATAGTGAAGTCTGTAAAATAAATGAATATAAATAAGTTAGCTAAAATGATCTCATCTCATTTCAATTTACCCTCAGTTATGATTAACTGATATAATTAGTTGGATCATGCTCAAATTTCTGTGTTCTATATTTCACTCAACTGAATTCTGAAATTGAAAGAGAATCTTAAAGCATACACTCTATCCTGAAAACCCAGCAGGAGAAATAAAGCTCCTGTAATTAATGTAAGTAAAATGGTTATTAATAATATGCCCAAAACTCATTATGCAATCAAAAATGATATTTGGTTCAATTGTCTATCAGCTTTATCATTTCATGCTTGAACAATATTGGAAAGGAATCTCCCCAGTTACCTGCCATAACAAGATTAATGGATAATAAAACAGAAACTTCCTTCTGATGAAAGTTTTCATAATTTACCCATCTTCTTAACTCTTCTACATCAATGAATTAACCTTTCTTGTCAATCCAAGAAATTAAAGTCAGAGACTTTAAGGAAACAAAGGTATTTTTCTGGCCACTGGCCACCTATAATATTGTAGTAAGGTACTTCCAAAGAGTAACCTTGTAGGTCTACCTTTAGGTTTTCCAGATAAAATACAGGATGCTCTGTTAAATTTATTTTTCAAATAAACAACATTTTTTTTCAGTAAACATATGTCCTTAATATTGTGTGGAACCAACTTCTACTAAAAAAGTACTTCTTGATTACTTAAAATTCAAGTTTAACTGGGTGTTCTGTAGTTTTATTTACTATATCCAGCAACCCTGTCTAGTAATAGTCATAAGAAAACCTGGAATGGCAGTAATAAAATTTATAGTTTAATGCTGTCAACCAAAGAAAGAAAAAAGACATGTCACTTTTTAAAGATTTTATTTATTCATGAGAGACACACACAGAGAGAGAGAGAGAGAGAGAGAGAGAGAGGCAGAGACATATGCAGAGAGAGAAGAGACTCCATGGAGGGAGTGCAATGTAGGACTAGATCCTAGGACTCCAGGATCACGTCCTGGGTCGAAGGCAAGACGCTCAACTGCTGAGCCACCCAGACATCCCAAGACGTGTCATTTTATTGCTTAATTATTATACAAACTATGTATTGCCTCTCAGCACGCATCCTACTCATAGGTTGAATTATCTAAGAAGTGAATTTTTAAATGAATTTATTTCAAATATTCTAATGTAATACTACTCAAAAGTGTGTTCTGCAGACCACTGCCAATTTTTCAATGGTTTGTTACTACCAACTAGTTTCATATAAATCAACTACATTATGAGGCACCCTCTTTATTTATCTGATACTTTTTTAGTAGTGAAGCTTTTTTGATGAAGAAAGTAGTGCGTTGATTACAGTTCTGACCCAAGTCCTCTAACTGTACATTCACCAGGATCACAGACTTTAAGGATTGGTTTCTATTCTAATAAACATGGTTACTTAGAGAAACCCAAAGGTAAATTTTCTTGGTGAAAAATTCTTCTTTGGTGTGAGTTATATATTTACCATTCTTGGATTCAGTACACAAGTCTCCACAAACAAGGATACTTCTTTAACAAATTTAAAAACATTATATTTAAGTCTAGTGTAGATCATGACAATATTATATTAAGGATCATGAGTAACATAAGATAGAACAGGAGAATGCCAATCAGCAGAGTCGTGTAGATTCCTATTCTATTGTTGTTAAAACAACCATATACATCATTAAATGAAACTGTGACATTTCATGATGTGAAAATACCAATGAAGTAAAAAAATTATTCTAAAAACTAGCCTTTTTTTGAGTACTTATCACATATCAGGGATTGTTTGAAGTACTTTATTCAGTTAATTCATTTAATATTCTGTTAGAAATGCAAGTTTCTTGCATTCACACATAGACAAAAACTCAGGCATACTATTTCTTATTAAGAAAGCTTAAGAATCACATTAAGTTTAGGAGAATTTGGTTCAAATAAAATTGACAGTAAGAATGCAAACATGACTTTAGTGAATTTCCTAATACTAATTTTTTGTTTTGTTCCCCAACTCTCATTTAGTTCTGACACTGACACAAAAGAATAGTCTAAATATGATGAATGCAAAGGAAGCAAAGGGGTTAGTTACCCAGTTACATAAATTTAATTCATTACCAATGTTTATTTATGAACAGTGTTACTTGATTTATGGAAGGGTTATACCATGCTGTTTTAGAAAATCAAGTGACAGCAGAAATGAAGTGCAATAAAAGAATTCAAAGAAGAGGGATTCACTTGACGTTGTGGAAAAGGACAATACATTTGAGTGCTAACAGTTTGGAAAGAAGAGGCAACTGAGTTCTCAGGTTATAGTCCTCCCAGTCAGGAATGAAGGTATATGCATACACATGGGCAAGTCACAGACGTAGGCTGGAAAAGCAGCCAATGTGGGAATCCACTGAGTGGTCCAAGGAAAACAGTTGGAAAACTATGAAGAAAGACTTGGAATAACAGAGAAGGAGGGCTTCAACACTGCCCAAGAAAAATATAGAAATAAATAATAAAATGATAAAAAATAAAGGGAAGTATGGTCCTAAGGATTCACAAAATGAAAAGACTATCTGAAATTACCAAGTCAGTGATTCAAAAATACTTCTTAGAAGTCATATACAGTACAAGATAACAAAGATGGTGATGTCCTATTGTTAGAAGAAGTCTGGTTGATGTCAAAAGAAAACTTGGATCTTAACTATTTTGTTGGTAGCTTCAATGTTGAGGGAAAAGACTTAGAAATTAGAGGGAATGAAACAATCACTTCTAAGGGAGAATTGCAGCATAGCTAGCTACACGGAATATGTGCACGTGCATATGTGTGATTATACTCAACAGATTGATGTTGATCCCAAAAATGGGTTATACCAGTCATTGAGGAAATTGTGATTGAAATCACCAAGTTTCTATTGATGATCTCTAGAGGAGGGTGAAGAATGGGAAAGACACAATAGCTGCTGATGAATAGATGTGGCTTTGCCTTTGAAGGAGGAGACAGTAGTGGACATAAACTATAACTAAGTTAACCTGTCCAGGAATTTTATTAGTATGTAGAAAAGGAAAGAATATCACTAAGATCCAGAACAAAACATGCCATATCAACTTCATCTAACAAGATTATTTAAACAGGTAAGTTGTACAAATGCTGTGGGCATTATATATTTCTAGTTCAGTATTTAATGTGCAATGGTCTCCTATGCCCTTTTAAGGGGAAATTGAGATAACACAAACTAAATGACAGTAGAGGGTGAATGGCAAATGCTTTGCAACCATAAAAATGATTGAGTTAAGTAAGGGACGGATGTCAGCCTGGAAAGAAGCTTCTATAGAAACCGATGGGCTTGGATTAAAATTTAGAGAAATGATCATCAAATTTCTGGCCTTTGTAAACACTCAACAGGATAGCAAATGCATTGGCTGATTGGATCAGGGATCCCAGGATAAAATGAGAGGCAGAATCTGACAAATTGAAGTTTAATAAGAAAAAGATGATACGACTTGCTCTTGGGTCCAAAATATAGCTTTAGAATTGGAAGATGGAAGAAATATTGCTTTGCTGCAGCCCACAAAAACAAAAGTTATGTTTATTGCTGAGGTGGTGCCAAAAAAGATAATGAGCTCATGGGCTGCATTAATTAAAATATAACACCTCATCAACAGACACCATCAATCTGCACATGATTACACAGCTCTCACATATAGTTCAAGAAAGTGGTTGGTGCCTAGCCATAAGAGGAAATAGAGTTGGTAGAGAGACAAATCAACAGGAAGCCAGGATGACTCACAATCTAGGTGTATGAAGATGAATTGAAGGTGGGAGGATGCCGCCACGACATCGCTGGTACCCTGCTCAGTCCTCTGTAACTAGCTAAGGAGTAACAGATGACTCTGATTCTTCTTCTGAGAATGTACTTGTCCAAACAACTGGAGACCCTGTCCCAGAGAGTCATTTACTGCCACACTGCACCCCAAACCACAACCCTAGGGGCAAGCCAGCTGTCACGACTGACTGACACAAAGGTACAAAGTCTAGACCCCTTCCCTCAATGTGGGGGCCAATACTGTGGTAGCATTCATTTGTGCTCTTCTAAAATTGCCCAGATATTCAGATATGACTTGTCCGTGGGCCCAGGATATGGTGCATTCCGTCAGTCAGTTGAGTAAATAGGCAACATAAATATTATAAAGAAAACAAAGAAAAGAATAGATGGCTAGGAGAAACGATGGTATCCAGAAATACCTGGCTGTCTACCAACCTCACTTCAAGTTAGTCCTTCCTGGTTTTGCAAGTGTGAAACTGAATGAATTCAGTGAATTCAGTGCAGTGAATCCAGAAGTAGTCCAGCCACAGGTGATACTCAACATTTGTTCCTGTACCTAATGCCCACCTTAAAAAATATAACCATTGGAGCACCTGGGTGGGTCAGTCAGGTAAGCGACCAACTCTTGATTGCTCATGATCTTAGGGTTGTGAGATGGAGAACTGCATCAGGTTTCTGTGCTCAGCATGGGATCTACTTGGGATTCTCTCTCTCCCTCTACCAACCTCCCTGCTTGTGCTCTATCTCTCTCTCTTTCTCTCAAAAAAAAAGTGAATAAATAAAATCTTTAAAATATATATGACCATTAGGAAGCTTGTAACAAAGTAGAGAATAATGTATTTTTAAATTAAGATTTATTCTTATATAATAGAAATTTATTCTTTCATGATGTCATCAAATTGTATCTCAGCCAAGTACAGATTTTTAATATTTAGCCATTTTCCAAAAGAAAAATGCTTTGTTGAGCTCATATGTACATGTAAATGCATATATGTACATGTATAAACATGCATGTAAAGAAAACAGAAATTTCTTTAAGCAATATTTACTCTTACCATGGGGATGAATGCTAACATTTCCTATTTTGTTGTATTATTTGGTTAGATGTTCCATTAAACTCTTTTATAACCAATAAAGGCTGAGACCATTATGTGCAGCAACATTGGAATATAAAGGACCCCAATGTTCCCTGAAATCACAAGCCTTACTGTCTATTTATAACATAAAGAGAATTATGTTTGAAACTCTACCTCTCAGTAAAAGTTTCTGAAACAAAATGTTTTTACAGTCTAGCTCTCATCGAAGGCCCAGAATTCTCTGGAAATTTAGATTTCATTAGATTTGATCACCTACTTACCTTGAAACCACCTTTTCCAAGCCTTAAAAAAAAATCCTAATCCTCCTGTTTAGGTTTAGTAAACTCCTTTCCTACTTTTGCAAACTCCTGCTCACTTTCATAAAAGAGCCTACGTTCTATATGTAGTGTTTCCTCCAAATAAGTATGCCATATAATGTAATATTTTTGGAGGATTTCTGAAAAGGCATTACTCATAGAAATGTTGTCATCAAGAGTGACACAATCTGAGACATGACAGCTGTCCCACATCAGGGCATGGCACTAGTTGCCACTCCCCCAGCCTTTCTCCATCATGGGAGCTTCCTGTGCCCTGGATACCCCTTTTTAGTCCTAGAGCCTCTTTTCCTCCAAATTCTCTTCCCCCAGGACCTGCTGCTAAACTTGCACCCTCCCAGTGATGTTCTGGGCAGGCCACAATGTCATCCACCTACGAGCTAGCTCTGCCCGACACAGGAAAGGCTGTAAGAAAAGGCCAACACTGCTGGCCTTTTACATTTGTTAGGTTCTACCAAGTTCTCTCTTGTGGAAATGTCTAAAGATTGACAGAGACAAATGTGTTTTGGAGGATAAGGCACCAATTGTCTTAAGACGGACTGGAATAAAAAAGAAATATGAGAGGCATCAAAACCCAGGGGTGGGCCCAGCTGAGCCAGGAGTTGAGCAGTTACCCAGAGGCGCAGAGGCTGACCTGGTGGGGGTGAGACTCAGTGGAATTGGCAGAAGAGAGATCCCAGCAATTGATTTGAGCCTGAGGGGCAGGCAGGAGGGGGTAGGACCAGGAATAGTAGGAAGTGAATGGGAGTGATAGCAGAGCAGAACTGTCCCCAAAGAGCAGCCTGAATGCTCTCAAGGCTGACGAGGAGTCTCCACCTGTTGCCAGAAGGGATTGGACTCCTCCCTGCTATGGTCTGACTGGGACTTCCAATCTCTGTTTTACCAAATGGTCATTCCAAATAGAGATTTATGGCCCTCCCTTTGTGTCTATCAGAATAAAGAATGGAGGTTTCTTTCATTTCAAATAAAATATGTTGGTCTTTAGGAAGCACCTTAAAACCATGTTGTCTCTCAGCCTCCATTTTTCTTCCTTTCCTTCTTTTATTCTGCATTTGATCCTTCTGTGAATCTCTCCTGTGTGTTCACTCACATATCATTTCTCTTTCATAGATTTTTCCATTTTTCCAACTTGTCCATCAAAGATTTATTAATACATGTTCTTATTTAATCAATTTACCAACACACATTGAATATTTTTCTGTATGTTAGACTTTGTTGTAGGCCAAGTGGGATAAAAAGTCACATAAAGATGGGGCCCTCCACTCACAGAGAACACCGAGGACAAACGGGAAATGGCTCATATGCACAAAAAACACAACACAGATGCAATGCTAGTACAAAAAAGCTCCCTTGATGTTGAGAAGTAGTAATCTGTCATAGCTCATTTGTAATCCTGATCTTCCCTACCTATTGTTTCTCTCCGAAGAAGTCAGGGAAACATACAAACTTTTCTTTCACCAGTCAACCCTGACCAGGTCCTACTTTTTGTTCCTCAAATAAACTGCAAGAGATTCAAACTCTCGCTACATTTCCCATGTCCGGCGGACAAGGGCCAAATGCTAACTGGGACACAGTCACAGACCAACTACCCTACAGCATTGCACTGAGACAACACTGGTCTTCCATCAATCAATACTCTAGTTGAGCTCCATAAAGTACTTTTTACTGTGTTATTCACAAAAGTTAGGCAAATGGCTACCTGAGAAGCAGGAAAAAAACAATCTAAAGACTTAAAATCTCCCCTAAGTGTGAAGGTATAAAACTACCAGCAAATGGATAAACAAATATTTTCCTTTACTGAAACAGTAATCAAGTAATTTCAATATAAGGATCATAAGTTTCTTTTTTGAACAATAGATGAGTAGTGAGAGAAAGAAGTCCAACTAGATCTGAGGAAATGCACCAAATGATGCTCTTATACTCTGAAGGACTTGAGTTGCAAAATTTCAGTCTTCTGTTGCTATGCATTTCTGGAAAACATAATATTCAAAAAAAAATTTTTTTTTCCTCTGTAACAACTAGAGAGAGAACATGACTT
Organism: Canis lupus baileyi; assembly: GCF_048164855.1. NCBI lineage: Eukaryota > Metazoa > Chordata > Mammalia > Carnivora > Canidae > Canis > Canis lupus. Next base: position 39,310,425 of record NC_132848.1, read on the forward strand.
TAAACCAATAAACAAACTCAGGATACTTTTAAAAAACCATCTAAGTATATTCTTATGATAAAACATGGGAAGATGGCAGAGGAGTAGGGTCCCCAACTCACCTGGCCCCACCAACTTACCTAGATTACTTTCAAATCATCCTGAAAACCTACAAATTAGACCTAAGATTTGAAGAGAGAACAGCTGGAACGCTACAGAGAAGGGTTTTTGCTTCTAACAAAGTAGGAAGGCAGAATAAAATAAAAAAGAATCAGGTGGGGAGGGGTCACCACGAGGAGCTGGGCTAAGGCCAGGGGTGAAAGCTTCCGGGACAGGAAAGCCCAGCCCTGGGGAAGCGGGAACTTTAAAAATCCACACCGGATTCTTCCAGGATGGAAAGGTACTCAGCAGGGAACTCGGGCAGAACCACAGGAGGGGCAGTGGAGCCTCCAGTCTCCCGGAGTCACTAACAGAGGAAGTGCCCCCCAGGTAGAGCGTGCCACACCCCAAGATCGATCTCGGAAAGGACTGGAGTGCGTGCCTTGTTCGGCCTAGGGGAGAAGCCGGTAGGTCAGGCAGGGGCTCTGAGCGGAGGGGGCTGTGACCTGCTGCCTTCAGGAGCCGCAGCCCCGGGAGCACGATTCCAGCAGCACAGACCCCAAATCCCAGGGCTCCAGGGGACACAGCCCAGGATAATGCGCTCCCCCCGGGACAGGAGGAGGTGGGGAGGGCACAGGACAGCAAGGACTCTCCTGCTGCTGGGCACCCCCAAGCTGTGCAGGTCAGCACCCCTGCTGACCCTGGGAGCACCTAGGCCAGTGCGGACTGGGAGACTGCAGTAGTTACTGCTGGAGATGACTCCAGAGCTGGAGAGCTGGCCGCTGCCAGGATTATTGTTCCTCCTGGTGTCACCTTGTGCCTGGGAGGGACGGGGCCACCAGGGGACAGAGGCCTCACAGAACAAAAGCTCCCACTGAGCCCAGCACCTGGCAGGGGGCGGGGCAGATCCCCCAGGTGCACACACCTGACAATCAGCACAGCAGCCCCTCCCCCCAGAAGATCAGCTGGAAGGACAGGGGAAGAGCAAGTTCTTGACCAAGCAGCACTGGAAAGCTTCAGGTGAAGACAAGGGATTTACAGTATATAGAACCTGAGGATACCCCTCCTATTTTTTTTTCCTTTTACCAGTACAATTCCTTTTTATATAAGAGTATAAATTTCCATTTTTTTTCTCTTTTCCCACTTTAACTACTATATTTTACCACCTCTTCATTTTTAGGTTTCTTCTTTTTTGACTTTCAAATTTCTACAATTATAGGTCTTAGATATATTTTCCACTTCTAGATTCCCTTCAACACACTCTACTTAATTTTGGGAGATATACAAGATATGTTTTTTTGTTTTGTGTTTTTGTTTTCTCTGCCTCATTTTGTTCTACAATGGCAGAAGTTAATACCTTCTAAAACACGACCAGCATGTACCCAGAACCAAGCGGTATACTGTGCTGCTTCATTCTATGAGATTCCTCATTACCATTCTGCCCCCCTCTTTTATCTCATTTATGTTTAGGTGGTCAGTGCTGTGGCTCTCTACAAGTACTTAGGGTTTATATAAATTTGGGACTCGGCATCTTCTAAAATACAGAATTTAATGTACTCAGAAACAAGATCACCCTCTAGAACCCCTCAGGTAGACTACATCCTCCCTCCACTACAGCTTCGTCATCACCACCATATCCCAGTCCCCCCTTTCTTTCTTCTCTTTTTTTCCCATTTTTTTCTTTTTCCTTTTTCCTCTTATTCTTTGGGATTCTTGGCCTTTTGTTTTTTACTACTTTGTTTTAAAATTTGTTTTTCACTTAAGTGGTCCTTTTCTTTTGTTCGTTCTGATCTTTGTTTTCAATTTCTGGACTCTGACCTTGGCAGAATCATCTAGGGTGAAATTTACTTAGATCATGGGTGATATTCTTGACACAGCTGGCACAAACAGCCACTCTGCACTGAGAAAAATGACTAGAAAGAAGAACTTACCACAAAAGAAAGAATCAGATACAGTACTCTCTGCCACAGAGTTACAGAATTTGGATTACAATTCAATGTCGGAAATCCAATTCAGAAGCACAACTATAAAGCTACTGGTGGCTCTGGAAAAAAGCATAAAGGATTCAAGAGACTTAATGACTGGAGAATTTAGATCTAATCAGGCCAAAATTAAAAATCAATTAAATGAGATACAATCCAAACTGGAGGTCCTAACAATGAGGGTTAATGAGGTAGAAGAAAAAGTGGTGACATACAAGACAAATTGATGGCAAGGAAGGAAGCTGAGGAAAAAAGGGAAAACAATTAAAAGATCATGAGGAAAGGTTAAGGGAAATAAATGATAGCCTCAGAAGGAAAAATCTACATATAATTGGGGTTCCAGAGAGCATATCTGAACAAATCATAGTTGAGAACTTCCCCAATTAGGGAGGGAAACAGGCATTCAGAACCAGGGGATAGAGAGGTTCCCCCTGCCAAATCAATAAAAGCTGTTCAACACCTCGACATTTAATAGTGAAAATTGCAAATTCCAAAGATAAAGAGAAAATCCTTAAAGCAGCAAGACAAAAGACATCCCTAACTTGTAAGGGGATAAGTATTACATTAGCAGCAGACCTCTCCACAGAGACCTGGCAGGCCAGAAAGGGCTGGCAGGATATATTCAGGGTCCTAAATGAGAAGAACCTGCAGCCAGCAAGGCTCTCATCCAGCAAGGCTCTCATTCAGAATAGGAGAGATAAAGAGCTTCCAAGATAGGCAGAAACTGAAAGATTATGTGACCACCAAACCAGCTCTGCAAGAAATATTAAGGGGGAACCTGTAAAAGAAAATGGAAGCCCAAAGAAATAAGCCACAAAAACAGGGACTGAATAGGTATTATGATGTTATGAGGTTAAGACACTAAATTCATAACTTTCTGTAGTAACTCTGGATGTGAATGGGCTTAATGATCCCATCAAAAGGTGCAGGGTTTCAGACTGGATAAAAAAGCAAGACCCATCTAGTTGCTGTCTACAAGAGACTCATTTTAGACCTAAGGACACCTCCACCTGAAAATGAAAGGTTGGAGCACCATTTATCATTCAAATGGTCCTCAAAAGAAAGCAGGGGTAGCAATCCTCATAACAGATAAAATAAAGATTATCCCAAAGACTGTAGTAAGAGATGAAGAGGGATACTATATAATATTTAAAGGGTCTATCCAACAAGATAACCTAACAATCATAAATATTTATGTCCCTAATGTGGGAACTGCCAAGTATATTAATCAATTAATAACCAAAGTAAAGACATACTTAGATAATAATACACTAATAGTAGGAGACTTCAACACAGCACTTTCTGTAAATGACAGAAATTATAGCACAACATCTCCAAGGAAACAAGATCTTTAAATGATACACTGGACCAGATGGATTTCACATATATATACAGAACTTTGCATCTGAACGCAACTGAATACACATTCTTCTCAAGCGCACATGGAACTTTTTCCAGAAGATACCACATACTGGTCACAAATCAGCTCTCAACTGATACCAAAAGATTAGGATTGTTCCCTGCATATTTTCAGACCATAATGCTTTGAAACTTGAACTCAATCACAAGAAGAAATTTGGAAGAAATTCAAACACGTGGAGGTTAAAGAGCATCCTGCCAAAAGATGAAAGGGTCAATGGTCAACCAGGAAAATAGAGAAGAATTGAAAAGATTCATGGAAACTAATGAGAATGAAGATAAAACCATTCAAAATCTTTGGGATCCAGCGAAAGCAGTCCTCAGAGGGAAATACATCTCAATACAAGCATCCCTCAAAAACTTGGAAAAAACTCAAATACACAAGCTAACCTCACACCTAAAGGAACTGGAGAAAGAACAGCAAATAAAACCTATATCCAGAAGAAGAGGAGAGTAAATAAACATTCAAGCAAAACTCAATGAAATAAAAACCAGAACTGTGGAACAGATCAATAAAACCAGGACTGGGTTCTTTGAAAGAATTAATAAGATAGATAAACCCTTAGCCAGCCTTATTAAAAACAAAAGAGAAAAAACTCAAATTAATAAAACCAAGAATGAAAAAGGAGAGACACAACCAATACCAAGGAAATACCTACAATTTATTTTTTTTATTTTTTTAAGATTTATTTATTTATTATTTATTCATGATAGAGAGAGAAGGAGAGAGAGAGAGAGAGAGAGGCAGAGACATAGGCAGAGGGAGAAGCAGGCCCCATGCCAGGAGCCTGACGTGGGACTCAATCCCGGGACTCCAGGATCACGCCCTGGGCCAAAGGCAGGCACCAAACCGCTGAGCCACCCAGGGATCCCCCAATACATACGATTAAAAAAATATATTATGAGCAGCTATACGCCAATAAATTAGGCAATCTAGAAAAAAATGGATGCATTTTTGGAAAACCACAAACTACCAAAACTGGAACAGGAAGAAATAGAAAACCTGAACAGGCCAATCACCAGGGAGGAAATTGAAGCATACATCAAAGACCTTCCAAGACACAAAAGTCCAGGGTCAAATGGCTTCCCAGAGGAATTCTATCAAACGTTTAAAGAGGAAACAGTGCCTATTCTACTAAAGCTGTTCCAAAAGATAGAAAGGGATGGAATATTTCCAAACTCATTTTATGAGGTCAGCATCACCTTAATTCCAAAATCAGACAAAGACCCCACCAATAAGGAGAATTATAGACCATTATCCCTGATGAACACAGATGCAAAAATTCACAACAAGATACTAGCCAATAGGATCCAACAATACATTAAGAAGATTGTTCACCATGAGCAAGTGGGATTTATCCCCAGATGCAAGGCTGATTCAACACTCAGAAAGCAATCAATGTGATAGATCATATCAACAAGAGAAAAAACAAGAACCGTATGATCCAAATGCAGAGAAAGCATTTGACAAAATACAGCATCCATTCCTGATCAAAACTCTTCAGAGTGTAGGGATAGAGGGAACATTCCTCAGCATCTTAAAAGCCATCTCTGAAAAATCCACAGCAAATATCATTCTCAATGGGGAAACACTGGAAGCCTTTCCCCTAAGATCAGGAACACGACACGGATGTCCACTCTCACCACTGCTGTTCAGCATAGTCCTAGAAGTCCTCACCTCAGCAATCAGGCAACAAAAAGAAACAAAAGGCATTCAAATTGGCAAAGAAGTCCAACTCTCCTTTGCAAATGACTTGATACTATATAGAAAACCCAAAAAACTCCACCTCAAGATTGCTAGAACTCATACAACAATTCAGCAGTGTGGCAGGATACAAAATCAATGCTCAGAAGTCAGTGGCATTCCTGTACACTAACAATGAAACTGAAGAAAGAGAAATTAAGGAGTCAATTCCACTTACAATTGCACCCAAAAGCATAAGTTACATAGGAATAAACCTAACCAAAGAGGTAACGGATCTATACCCTAAAAACTACAGAACACTTCTGAAAGAAATTGAGGAAGACACAGAGATGGAAAATATTCCATGCTCATGGATTGGAAGAATTAATATTGTGAAAATGTCAATGCTACCCAGGGCAATTTACACATTGAATGCAATCCCTATCAAAATACCATGGGCTTTCTTCGGAGAGTTGGAACAAATAATCTTAAGATTTGTGTGGAATCGGGGATCCCTGGGTGGCGCAGCGGTTTGGCGCCTGCCTTTGGCCCAGGGCGCGATTCTGGAGACCTGGGATCGAATCCCACATCGGGCTCCCGGTGCATGGAGCCTGCTCCTCCCTCTGCCTGTGTCTCTGCCTCTCTCTCTCTCTCTCTCTCTCTATCATAAATAAATAAATAAAATTAAAAAAAAAAAAAAAAGATTTGTGTGGAATCGGAAAAGACCCCGAATAGCAAGGGGGAATATTGAAAAAGAAAACCAGATCTTGGGGCATCACAATACCGGATTTCATTTTGTACTACAAAGCTATGATCATCAAGACAGTGTGGTACTGGCACAAAAACAGACACATAGATCAGTGGAACAGAATAGAGAACCCAGAAATGGGCCCTCAACTCTATGGTCAGCTAATATTTGACAAAGCAGGAAAGCCTATCCACTGGAAAAAGGATAGTCTCTTCAATAAATGGTGCTGGGAAAATTGGATATCCAGATGCAGAAGAATGAAACTAGACCATTCTTTTACATCATAAACAAAGATAAACTCAAAATGGTTGAAAGATCTAAATGTGAAACAAGAGTCCATCGAAATCCTAGAGGACAACACAGGCAACACCCTTTTTGAACTTGGCCACAGCAACTTCTTGCAAGATACATCTATAAGGCAAGGGAAACAAAAGCAAAAATGAACTATTGGGACTTCATCAAGATAAAAAGCTTCTGCACAGCAAAAGAAACAGTCAACAAAACTAAAAGACAACCTACAGAATGAGAGAAGATATTTGCAAATGACATATATCAGATGAAGGACTAGTATCCAAGACCTATAAAGAACTTATCAAACCTCAAGAAACAAACAATCCAATCATTAAATGGGCAAAAGAGATGAACAGAAATTTCACAGAGGAAGACATAGACATGACCAACAAGCACATGAGAAAATGTTCTGCATCACTGGCCATCAGGGAAATACAAATCAAAACCACAATGAGATACCACCTCACACCAGTGAGAATGGGGAAAATTAACAAGACAGGAAACAACACATGTTGGAGAGGATGTGGAGAAAGGGGAACCCTCTTGCACTGTTGGTGGGAATGTGAACTGGTGCAGCCACTCTGGAAAACTGTGTGGAGGTTCCTCAAAGAGTTAAAAATAGACCTGCCCTACGACCCAGCAATTGCACTGTTGGGGATTTACCCCAAAGATACAGATGCAGTGAAAAACCGAGACACCTGTACCCCAATGTTTATAGCAGCAATATCCACAATAGCCAAACTGTGGAAGGAGCCTCTGTGTCCATCGAAAGATGAATGGATAAAGGAAATGTGGTCTATGTATACAATGGGATATTACTCAGCCATTAGAAACAACGAATACCCACCATTTGCTTCGACGTGGATGGAACTGGAGGTTATTATGCTGAGTGAACTAAGTCAATCGGAGAAGGGCAAACATTATATTGTTTCAGTCATTCGGGAAGTATAAAAAATAGTGAAAGGGATTAAAGGGGAAAGGAGAGAAAACAAGTGGGAAATATCAGAGAGGGTAACAGAAATATCAGGGAGGTGACAGAATATGAGAGACACCTAACTCTGGGAAACGAACAAGGGGTGATGGAAAGGGAGGTGGGCGGGGGGGATGGGGTGACTGGGTGACAGGCACTGAAGGGGGCACTTGATGAGATGAGCACTGGGTGTTATATGTTGGCAAATCGAACTCCAATGAAAAAATATACAAAAAAACACAAAAGTTTTACTATAGGAACGGCAATTGATGTTACACTTGCTAAGCACAAACACTGTTTGAAGGTGGAAATGACAGAAAGTGTAAAGTTTCTTAAGGACATCATAAAAAGATGACACTAGGTCATGTGATAAAGCTTAAAAAGGGAAAATTCTATAAAGTGCTTTGTCTAGAGCAGTGTTTTTCAAACTTCGGGTCATGAAACCAAATGGCAATGTTAATAGATTAGAATTTTGGTTTAAAGGAATCTGATTTATTCTTAAGATTGCACTAACAGAATTTCTAATGCCTTTCATGCAGGTTTTGAGAGAAAGCAAGGAGTAAATGATGACTGTGAATATTTGGTCTGAACATTCTTTCCAACCAGTAACAGCATAAACAATTAGCATCCTTATCATCAAAAAAAAAAAAAAAATGTTGTCAATTCTTACTTACTTGGTTTCTTCCTTTATGTCAAGAAAGGTGTTTGTATATTTCTCCTGTACAGAGCTGGAGAAAAACTTTATATCTGCATTCACTGATCATTCTTGCCTTTTACTTTTACCTGTCTCTGAGTCCTTACTCTGTAAGATACTTCTCTTTAAAGAAATCAACTTTTAAAAATCTTGTACGGGGGGATCCCTGGGTGGCGCAGCGGTTTAGCGCCTGCCTTTGGCCCAGGGTGCGATCCTGGAGACCCGGGATGGAGTCCCACGTCGGGCTCCCGGTGCATGGAGCCTGCTTCTCCCTCTGCCTATGTCTGCCTCTCTCTCTCTCTCTCTGTGTGTGACTATCATAAATAAAAAAAATAAAAATAAATAAATAAAAAATAAATAAATAAAAAAATAAAAATCTTGTATGGTGAAACCACTTTCTGAAATTGATTTGGAGACCACTCTATCTCCATCTCTACCCTCAGAAATCCTCAGCCCACCCAGTCAGTGATCTAATGTGAGTAATTAATTTGTACCTTGAAAATGGATATCAAACATATATTTATATGTGCAACTAAAAAGACTAATATTTCTTCAATTATCATCTGAGTGTCCTTTGAAATGACTCAAGTGGCTACAGTCTTATTCAAATATTACTCTTTTATTCTCAAACACTTTTGATATTTTCCATGGGAACAGCCTTAGGATTGAGCCTCTGAGTCACATGAGGAAAACAGCATCATTACTTTTAGTCAAGCTTGGTTTTGGAGTAAAATAATATTTTCATTCATATATTCAATAAACATTTTTGAACACCCACCATGTGCCCAGCACTATTAGGAACTCCCAGTAGAAAAAGTTTCTGTTTGAAATGTCTTTGACCTGTTTCCAAAATTTAAATCAAACCTCAAAAACAAAGATGTGCCAGTAGAAAGAATTTTCAAAAAAATGTGCTGAAGACTTAGACCCAGTCCTCCCAGAGATGATCCCAAACTGTGTGGAAGCATGATAAAATCCCTAGAGCGAGCAGATAGCCTCCTTAGACCACTGGTTTGCACAGTTATCTATGTTAGAGCCATGCCTACAAACCAGGGCTGTAGGATTTAATAAAAAGTTGGAGGGACACCGGGGTGGCTCAGTCAGTTGAGCATCCAACTCTTGATTTCAGCTCAGGTCATGATCTCAGGGTCATGAATTGGAACCCCATGCCTCAAGGCCTGCTTGGGATTCTTTCTCTCCCCTTCCTCTTCCCCCACCCCTCTTCTCTCTCTCTCTCTCTCTCATTCTCTCTCTCTCTCTCTCTCTCATTCTCAAAAAGAAAGGAGGGGAGAAGAAGAAAAGAAAAGTTGGAGCTTCTGCATTTACCTTCCATCTTTCCCTCTTTTCTGACAGACTGCCTCCATGATCATTCAAGACTCATCTCATGTCCCGTATCATCTGTCCTTCCAACCATTCAACCAACAAATATTCACTGTTCCAAGTGGGCTCCCCCTCAGCACAAGGGATGCAAAATTGAAAAAAATCAATAGTCTCCTGACATTTCTCTTTGTTTAGTTTGGGAAAGTGGTAATAAACAGAAAAACACCATAAGGTAGGTGCTGAGATAGAGGACCCTCTAGGTTCTAATGGAGAAGAAGAGAGGAACATGTAGCTCAACCAGGGTAAGTGTGCATTCAAGGAAACCTCAGTCCGAGCAGAGAAAACTGGTCAGTGTCTCATGGGTTTGCCAAATGACTGGTGCTTGGGAGAGGAAGTGTCTTGTTAGATAATCAAAGAACACAGTAACCTTGGAACAAGCTCATGATTGGTACACATAGGTGTCTACTTCAGTAAGAATAAGCTCCCCCGGGAAACAGATTGACTCAGCTTTCATAGCTATCAGTGCTGCACACCTGGGTCTAGTTGGTGTTAAATAAATGCCTGTGGGAATGAGGAAGTATTGCTGCACTTAAAGAGATAAATGAATAAATCTGGGTAAAGAAAAAAATAATTTAAGTGCCATTATTAAATAATACTTGATAGGAAGAGGTCTTTTTTTGTGTGTGGGACCATGTTTTCGTGGATTTTTTTTTTAATAATCAGCCTCCCAGCCAGCAAATTCCATGTATCAGAATTAATGACATTTCTAATATTCAAATCCCCCATACCATACAGAATTATTTTACGTGGGTTTTCATCAGAACAATCTGACATAGGCAGAACCCTGGAGACATGAGGATATTGGCTGTTTCAGAGTTTAAAAGGAAGAGAATTGCCTAATTTGAAACAAGAAACTAGTTGTCTAAGGTCACTACAAATAAAAAAGGATGGGGATCCCTGGGTGGCTCAGCAGTTTAGCACCTGCCTTTGGCCCAGGGCATGATCCTGGAGTCCTGGGATCGAGTCCAACATCGGGCTCCCTGCATGGAGCCTGCTTCTCCCTCTGCCTGTGTTTCTGCCTCTCTCTCTCTCTCTCTCTCTCGTGTCTCTCACGAATAAATAAATTAAAATCTTAAAAAAAAACAAATAAGGAAACTCATTCGTTTATTTGTTTATGTATTTATTTTCAAGTGAAGAATAATTAACATACAATATTATATTAGCTTCACTTGTACAATGTAATGATTTAATAATTCTATATGTTCCTCAATCCTTGTCAGGTTACATGTAGCCACCATCTGTCACCAAACAACGATATTATGAGATTATGGACTATGTTCCCTATGCTATACTTTTTATCTCATGCCTTACTTATTTTATTACTAGAAGTCTGTGTCTCTAATTCTCTTTATTTCACCCATCCCCCAGCCACTTCTCCTCTCATTAATTAATGCACTCAATTTATTGAGCATTTTACTCCTATATGTCAAAATGACAAACATGAATGATGTATGTATGGGAATGGAAGCCAGGTCAACAGAGGACTTGACTCAGAGAGTGCAGGAGCTGATATAAGAAGGGATTTCATGGGGGTAGTGTCGCTTTGTATTTTAAAACAATAATGTGGGCACCTACAAGAAGGGTGAGCAGAACCAAGAGACCAGGGACTCCTTCTTACCTCCCCTTTTATTTTTATTTTTTTTTTAATATTTTGTTTATTCGTTTGAGAGAGAGTATGCACAAGCAGGGGGAGGAAGTCAGACGCTTACTTGACTGAGCCACCCAGGCACGCCCAGCTTCCTCCCCTTTTAAATATAATTTTATTTCAGCTCCTTTTTAAAATGGAATTGCAACTGTACCATTAGCCTCCCCATGCAGTACTCTGAGGACACATGTCACTTATGCAGTATTCTGGTCTGGAATGCATGACCTGACTCTGATCAGGGGGCTAACATCAGACAAGCCTGAGACAAAGCATTTTCTAACAAAAACAAGATCAGACATACTTCAAAAATGTCAATATCGTAAAGAAAAAAGAAAGGCTGAGGAAGAAGCCCAGATCAAAGAGACTAAAGAGACTTGACAACCATAACAAGGAAAGGAAGAGAATGTTCTAAAGGTCACTCTTGGGTTAATGAGCAAAATTGGAATATGAACAGTGGATTAGATGAAAATGTTTTATCGGTGTTAAATTTATTGAATTTACTGAAGTTGTTAACTGTACTATAGTTACATAATATTTGTTTGCAAAAAATACGCTCTGCACTATTTAGATGTGAAGGGCCATGTTATAGCTTGTACTCAGGTGATCCATGACATGCTGTGTGAGTCTCTGCACATTCATTCATACACACACATGTACACGCATACATGCAGAGAGAATGATAAAGCAACTGGAGTAAAAGATTAACAAAAGTTAAACCCAAGTAAAATGTATATATGCATTGTTTTATTATTTTACAACTTCTCTGTGAAATTATTTCTAAGTAAAATGCTAAATATAATATAAAATAGTAACAGAATTAATTGTATGTATTCATTCCTCCCTTTTCTCCCTTGCCCCCTCCTTTCTGGATGGAGAGACAGAGAGCCATGGAAAACTTCCCAGGACCCACAAGATGAGAAGAAGCAGCACTGGCCCAGGAAAGGCAGTGCCTCCCCGATAGCTTCCTCCCAGTCCTCCCCCAGTTGGGGTCCCATGATCTTCCTTCCTACTGCCACTATCACCTCTGCACTTTAAAGAAGTCCCATACTTAACAAGCTGAGTGTTTTGTTCACTCTACAAACACCTCCTGAGCACATTTGGTGCCGTAACTACACTCAGACAGCAACAAAGCATATACTCCAGGAGTACTTCTTGAGTTAAGAGTTTGGACCAGGGCCCAGGCCTAGCTTTGCCTCTTGTTATGTTAACCATATTCTTGAGCTCAAAAGAACCCTGAGTCTCAGATGCTTGATGGGCAGCATGGGAATAGTAACAGCACCTTTGCAAAGGCTGTTGTGAATGTAAGTATTGCCTGGAAATGCATTCTGTATGCACACTGGCTGTTCACATCCAGTCATCTGGTTGATTGGCTCATTGTCTGTCTTTCTGTTCTAGGCCGGGTGTGCAGGAAGTAGTCCCTCCAATGTGGCTGAGTTGTTTGGAGTGGATGCGCTCTCTCCACTCTCCTTGTTTGTATTGGTTCATAGGAGGGAACCAAGAAGAGAAATGGTCCCATAGAAATGGATCCTAGGAACAGTATCTTAGGGAACTTGCAAGTGGATTGCATAAAGACATTCTCACTCTCTCCAAGGCCATCTTTGTCAGTAGATGTTCTGTCATTATCCCAGCATATGTGGTCAACTTCTGGAACATTTGCAGATTTAATTGCCAAATCCTGGAATGGGATTTGTAAATTCACCAAGTCACAAATTGCATTTTAGAGACTGATATGCTGGAATGACCTTGAATACCCCAGCTTCTCCTTCTACATTGTTTTTGACCCAGTAAGGATGTTAATAGGGTTTATACCGGAGAAATTAGGAAATCTTGATCAATGTTGGATGATCTATTAATATAATTCAGCATATCAACTAGGTATAAGGAAAAAAATATCATATTATCATCTCCACAGATGGCAAGAATGTTTTGACACAACTCAATATTCACTCTCTGTTTAGAAGATTTTATTCAGTGAAACAAATAAAATATAGCTTTTATCCCCAAAGCCAGCAGATTGTTTTTTTTTTAAAGATTTTATTTCTTTATTCAGGAGAGATACACAGAGAGAGGCAGAGATACAGGCAGAGGGAGAAGTAGGCTTTCTGCAAGGAGCCCAATGTGGGGCTTGATCCCAGATCCCAGAATCACGCCCTGAGCCAAAGGCAGGTGTTCAACCACAGAGCCATCCAGGCATCCCTAGAACATTGTTCATGGAGAAACACTAGGAGTATGAAAACACTAAAGTTAGGATGAAAACATGGATGCTGTATGTATGTGTGGCAGTCTAACTCATTCTGGGATGTAATTCATAGATGATTATCTACCTCTGCACAAAAGTTCAAAAGAAAATGACAGTATTATGCCTATAATGTGTAAAATTTTTTACACTTAAAAATGGTTTTGTATTTCATTGTAGTCACTATTCTATCAGAAGACAAATGAAATATTCATAGGTACATGTGTAATTATAATAAATAACTTAGAAATGGAAAGAATACAGATATTGAACTGAATATTGTCAATATTTCTTTATATTTGATATTTTGATATAAGGGATAAATGAGTATGCTTATTTATACTCATGTCCATATAGGTCTAAGTCTCTATGACCTTACAGTTGTGACAGCCAGGAAAGGTGCAGACTCAGACATCCTGTAGATCAGTGTCATTGGAGATACGATGTTCCAAAATGATGAAAGAAAGAAAGAAGAAAGAAAGAAAGAAAGAAAGAAAGAAAGAAAGAAAGAAAGAAAGAAAGAAAGAAAGAAGAAAGAAAGAAAAAAAGAGAAACTCAAGGAAATTCCAAACAACACAAAGTAGAACTTTCTCTCAATTTACTTGGCAGTTGCTCTCTTTGAAAACCCAAAGTATATTAAAATTGCAAAAATGTTTTAAATATATATGTTAGGGGTGCCTAGGTGGCTCATTGATTGAGCATCTGCCTTTGGCTCAGGTTGTGATCATGGGGTCCTGTAATCGAGTCCTGCATCAGGATCCCCATAGGGAGCCTGTTTCTCCCTCTGCCTCTCTCTCTGCCTCTCTCTGTGTGTCGCTCATGAGTAAAGAAATAAAATCTTTTTAAAAAAATGTATGCCAAACAGAGCTAGGTTCTAGGTTCAGATCCTTGCAAGTAGGTTTTCATTCACATGGTTGTCTGAAGGACAATTAGCATTCATGATTTGGGAACACAGGTAAACGTTTACCATGTGAGATTTTCCTGCACATTCAGGGTGTTAGATGTCTCTAGCACACTACTACACACAAAATGCTAATCACACTCCAAAATTATTGTGACAGTTCAAAACACCTTGACACAGTTTCCAAAATAGGCCTGGGGAACTACTCTATAAACCACTACTCTGTTAATGGGCTGGCTTCATGGACCAGAGACCAACGTAGAGCCTCACACTCAGAAGAGTCTCACACTTGAGGTTAATGCTCTAATGGTCACCATCTTGAAATTCTTAATGCTATCATCTTTGAATTTGTGTTTTGTAAGTGGAACAATGCAGCATGTGCTAGGGGTTTGATGCCTTGGAGCAGTTTTGTTTACCATAGCCCTTGTAGCATAGATTGAAATCGGAGAGTATGATATCTTCATCTTTGTGACTTCTCAAGATAGTTTTGGCCATGTGGGGTCTTTTGTGGTTCCATGTAAATTTTAGAATTATTTGTTTTTGTTCTATGAAAAATGTCATTGGAATTTTGATAGGGATTGCATTGAATCTGTAGATTGTTTGGGTAGTATGGACATTTTCATAATGTTAATTCTTCCAGTCCATGAACAGAAATATCTTTTCATTTATTTGTGTTTTCAATTTATTTCATCAATGTCATATAGTTTTCAGTGCTTTCAATGCTTTTTCTGCATCTATTGAGATGATCATAGTATTTTTAAATAAATATAAATGTATTCTTTGAGTTTTCATTCTTTTTGATGTGACTATAAGTGGAATTGTTTTCTTCATTTCTCTTTGTGACCATTCATAGTGTATAGAAACATAACAGATTTCTGTATATTAACTTTGTATCCTGCAACCTTATTGAATTTATTTCTTATTTCTAACAGGTTTTTGAGCAGAGTCTTTGGGATTTTCTATATATAGTATCATGTCATCTGCAAATAGTGGCAGTTTTACTTCTTCTTTTTCAATTTATATGCCTTTTATTTCTTTTTCTTGCCTAATTGCTGCAACTGGGACTTCCAATACTATATCAAATAAAAGTGGGGATAGTAGGCATCCTTGTCATTCCTGATCTTACAGGAAAAGCTTTCAGCTTTTCGCCTTTGAGTAGGATATTAGCTGTGGTTTTGTCATATATGGTTTTTGTTCTATTGAAGTATTTTCCCTCCATACCCACATTTTTGAGAGTTTTTATCATAAATTAGTGTTGAATCTTATCAAATGTTTTTTTCTGCATCTATCGAGATAACCATATGGTTTTTATTTTTCATTTTGTGAATGTGGTATCTCATGTTGATTGATTTATGAATGTTGCATCTCTGGAATAAATCTTTCTTGATCTTGGTATATGATGCTTTAATGTATTGTTGAATTCATTTTGCTAATACTTTGTTGGGGGTTTTGTATCTCTGTTTATTAGTGATATTGGCCTGTAATTTTCTTTTTTGTAATATCCTCATTTGGTTTTGCTATCAGGATAATGTTGGCCTCATAAAAAAAATGATTTTGAAATATTTCCCTCCTCTTCAGTTTTTTAGAAGACCGTGAAAAAAAAAGTAGTTATTAAATCTTCTTTGAATGTTTGGTAAAATTCACCAGTGAAACCACCTGGTCCCAGACTTCTGTGTGTTGAGAGGTTTCTGATGACTGATTTAATCCTCTTTACTAGTAATTGATCCATTCAGATTTTCCATTTCTTCATTATTTATTTGTGGGAGATTTTAAATTTCTAGGCATTTATCCATTTTTTCTAGGTAGTCCAATTTGTTAATGTTGAATTGTTTATAGAGGTCTCATAATTTTTGTGTTTCCATGGTAATCAGCTGTAACTTGTGTTTTGTTTCTGATTTTTATTTATTTGAGCCTCCCCCCTCCCCACACACACACACACCTTTTTCTGGTGAGTCTAGATAAGGGTTTGTAATTTTGTTTATCTTCTTAAAGAAACAGCTCTTAGTTTCACTGGCTTTCCTTTTGTCAGTTTAGTTGATATTTCATTTAGTTCTCTTTTATCATTGCCTCCTTTCTACTCACTTTGAGCTTCATATGTTCTTTTTCTAGTTCTTTTAGGTATAGATTTTGTTTCTTGGATATTTCTTTTGTTGCTAGAGGCAGACCTGTGTTTCTATGAACTTCCCTCTTAAGTCCATTTTTGTGCTGTCCCATAGATTTTGGTATACTGTAGTTCTGTTTTCATTTGTCTTTAGATATTTTATGTATTTTATTCTTGATTTATTCCATGGTCAAATAGTTAATCAGTAACATGTATTTAATTTCCATGTATTTATAAATTTTTCCAGTTTTCTTCTTATAATTAATTTCTAGTTTCATACAACTGTGCTTAGAAAAGATGTTTGATATGATTCCTATCTTCTTGCATTTATTGAGACTTGTTTTGTGGTCTAACATGTGATCTATCCTGGAGAATGCTGCATGGACACTTGAAAAGAACATGTATTCTGCAACTTTTGGGTGGAATGTTCTGTATGTATCTATGAAGTACATTTGGTCTAATTTGTTAATTTAAGGCCAATGTCTCCTTATTTTCTAACTGTATGTAACAACTTGCTTTTCTCTTGCTGTTTTTAAGATTCTCTCCTTAACTTTTGACATTTTAATTATAATGTATCTTGGCATGATTTTCATTGGGTTCATATTTGGAACCCTCTGGGATTCCTGGATCTAAAAGTCTGCTTTGTTTCCCAGGGTAGGGAAGTTTTCAGTCATTATTTCTTCAGATAAGTTTTCTGCCCCTTTCTGTCTCCCTTCTCCTTCCAGGACCCATATAATGCAAGTGCTATTCCATTTGATGTCCTATAAGCCTATAAGTCATCTTCATCTTTGTAAATTCTTTCTTCTTTTTGCTGCTCTGTCTGGATGAAATCCACTGATTTATCTGCTAGCTCACTGATCTGTTCTGCTTCACCCAGTCTGCTGCAGATCCTCTCTCATGTGTTTTTCAGTTCCCTGATTTCTGCTTGGTACGTTCTTATATCTTCTACTTATTTGTTGATGTTCTCCCTATGTTTATTCTATCTTCTCCTCAGTGAGCATCTTTAGGACCATTGGTTTGAGTTTTTTATCAGATAATTTACTTATCTCTATGTCACTAAGGTCTTTGTCTTGTTTTTTTCATTTGGAACATATTTCTCTATGGTTTCATTTTGCATGACTTTCTATGTTTTTATGCATTAAGTGAAAACAGCTACTCTCTCTGTCTTGAAGGAATGGGCTTGTGTATATGATGCTCCTTATTCAACCTTTCCCTGTCTCTTGGTTGTCTTTTGAACAATTGTAATTGTTTAAACCCCTGATTTATTCTTGATATACCTCCATTGTTGAGGGTGTGCCAAGACCTGTCAGTGATCCAAGGGGAGAAATCTCATTTACCCCTAGTTTCAGGCTGATTGGAAGTCAGACCCTCAGGCAGCAGGTTTTTAATATATGCAAATATATACAGTCCTGTGGGGTTGCAATTATAATCCCTGCTAGCATCCAGACAAGGTGATTTGGAGGTTTCTCCTGGGTGACGGTGGCAAAAATCAGGGCTCCAGACAAGTGTATAAGCTTCTTTCTGGGAAGTCTCATCAAGCTGTAGTGAGACTAAGGACATGCATAATAATGGTGTCTCCCAGCTTACATTCTCTGAAAGCACCTTCTTAGCCTCTAGATGCCCATGTGAAAAACCTGAAGCCTGTCCCTTAGGTTTGTGTTTTAGTTTGTCTCTGTAGTGCCCTGGTGGTGGTGGCCTGCCACAACTATTTTTCCAATTATTATAGTCCTGTGGAGCTCTAGAACACTAGCCCCCTTGGTCATCAGGGCCAGGAGGTCAAGGGACATCCTCATTGTGGGCTGTGCATTCCTGCTGGCTTTAGCAAAGCAGCTGGAGAGTGTATGGGATGGGACACATTTGCCAATTTCAGAAAGATAGTGGGAAAATATCTTGCTGGTATGGCCAGTGGGCTTTAGGAATGCAGTGTGAGAGCACCTTGTCTGTGGTCAAGTACCAGGTTTAGGCTGGATATGGAAGAATGCTGCTAGCACTTGTGTTTGCCAGGCCCTCCTGGGAACAAGCAAGTGTCACAACTGCCTGAGCTCACAGACTTTAGCTAGGGAGTGAGAGAATACCAGGGCCATGTCCAAGCTTGCGAGACTGTGCTATCAGGCATCTGCCAGTGCCTCCTTCTCCAGGGAGCATTTCAACTGTCCCTGCCCCTCCAGCTGATGTGTTCAGATTAGCAAATGAATCTCACTCACTTACAGTCCAGGCATTTCAAACTACTGTCTTTTCTTGCTGGGCCTTGAGGTGAATGAGACTACATGTGAGTCCTCCAAGAGGGGAATCTCAGTATCCTCTAGCACTTTGGGACCTCTGGACATCAATCCCATTATTTTTCCAAGCCACAAATTCTGGAGGGCTTGGCTTTTAAGTGCAGATTGCAGGCGCTTAGGTGTATAATGGGCAGCATCAACCTCTC
Source organism: Canis lupus baileyi (assembly GCF_048164855.1). Taxonomy (NCBI): domain Eukaryota; kingdom Metazoa; phylum Chordata; class Mammalia; order Carnivora; family Canidae; genus Canis; species Canis lupus. The sequence goes on from NC_132848.1 coordinate 39,328,976, forward strand.
CTTCAGGACAAGTGAGTGCCAAACTGATGAGATTCCTCCCTATTATGCATCTCTATGCAGAGAGCGAGGTTATTTTGGTGAGATCATGTCTCTGCCTCTTCTACCATCTTGATGTGCTCCTTTTATTATTTGTTGTGAAATAGTTCAACTAGTTTTCAGATCTTTATCAGAAGCAAATGATCTATATGTAGCTGTAGATTTGGTGTGTCCATGGGAAGAGGTAATAGTTTGCTGCCATCTTGGACCTCCATTATTATTTCCCTCCTTCTGCTTACTTTCAGTTTATACTGCTCCCCCCACCCCCACCAGGCTTCTGCTCCCAGCAAGCTGTGATTGTCTATAATCTGTTTTGTCAGTTTTGAGGGTGGCAGTTTGCCCTGTAACCTCAGCTCTCTGATTGATCCCAGAAAAATGATAATTTTGGTTGGTTCATGTTTTTTACTTATTGTTAAAATATAAGTGATTTCCAAGCTATCGTCTATCAAAGCAGAAACTGCAAGTCTCAAATCAGTTGATTATGAGTCCATCAAAAGGAAAAGTATCCTGGTTGGGTCTGAATTAATCAGGCAGGACACTTAAAAGAGAGACTGGACCCTTTCTAAGAATTAAGAAGACTTCCTTGCTGCCTTTGTAGTCATGAGCTGTCATGATATGAACTTCCTATAGACAGGATCATGTGCTGGGGCTTCACGCAGCCCCGCAAAGGTGAAGCCTGCAGAAGCACAAGGAACTGAAGTCCACCAACAGCCATGGGTGCTCAGAAAAGGGCCCCAAACTCCCAACATAGCCTGGCTGATTCTTTGATTGCAGCCTTGTGAGCCTCTGAGTAGAGGACCTAGATCAGCCATGTCCAGACTCCTGACCCACTAACACTATGAGTGAACACATGTTGTTATTTTAAGCCATCGACATAACAGCAAGAGAAAACTAATCATGTGAATTTGCATGTGTCAATGATGCACGTATATGCATAGGTGCATACCTGTAAAGGCTTGCATATGTATTCAGTTTCACCAGAAAGATAAATAAGAAACTCTGAACAGCAGTTATGCACTTGTGGGTGTTGGAGACGGAAGAGACAGGGAACATAGGGAGTGTGGGAAAGGAGCTTTTTATTGTCTTCCTTCCTACAACTTTTTGATGTCTAAATCACATAAATCCACTATCCATACACAGAAATTAAAACCACAGGAAATTGATACTATTTCAAGACATATTTTTGTGAATGGTGGGTATGTTCTCTGGGCTCCAGTCCTTGACTTCCATCTCAGCAATGAGTCCTGACATAGAAGAGGGCAGGTTTGTGGGAGGTTTGTCACACAATGTACAGATGACTGGTAAGGAATCAGTCCTGAAGCACTTTCATTCTGTCTTCTTTTTTCTTTTTATTAACAATTCAAGGATCACTAGGGGAAGAAGGAAACAAAGATAGCACAAAGGCAAGTGCTTGATCAGGCTGCAAATGTATGTGCACTTTGTGGCTAAAAGTTTCATTCTGAATGTGAAGCTAATTCTGAGCAGTTTGTCCCACTTTATGATTTGAAAGGAAAATTTAACTATATTATTTTGTCCCAAATTCTATAAGTGGATTTATGTCAAACTCTGGACAGTATAATCGCCATTTTCATCCACCGTGTATTTTTAAAAAGCTATTTATTCTAAGTGGAAGACTGGATTGAGCTAAACATGCAACATTTAAATGTAAAACATTTTTCAAGCAGTGCAAAGAAACATTATCTGTTAGTATAAGTGAGATTTGAAACAGAAAATGTATGAGGCATGCCATAAAGTAGGAAGACTGACATTTTTCTCCATGCCACTTTTTTTTTTTTGTCTTTTTAAACAAATAGGCTTGTTTTTTCACAACCAATGAGATTTTGGTCCCTTCCTTGGGTCACCTTGAAGACATGTGCACCTCATTCTAATGGAACTGCCACTACTCAGGATTTTGCATTGCTTATTTGAACATTGTCTTTAAAAACTTATAGCATATTTCCATCTATTTCTTTATTGCTCTCCATACTTTGAAAATATATTTAATATTTGTCCATAATGCAAATTGTTTGGATTGCCATCTTAGTAGATGATGGAGGGGAAGGAGAAAGACAAGTATCGTCTCCATAGAAAGGAAGCTGACATTTAGAGACAGGTAAATAATTTCCTTTAGGCTATGTAGCCTAGTGGCCCAAACAGGATTCAAACCAGTTCAGTTCAAGATCCTATCACCTTCCTATGCTGCCTCCAACAATGTTGACAAACATTTATGGTAAACAGACAAACAAACAAAGGAATGGTAGCTGTGAATGGCTTAGAAAACCCTGGATGGTGGGCAGACATACTGTCTCACGAAAGTATGGGGAAAACAAGAATTTAACTCCTATAAAAGTCACTCGTCTGAGGCAAGGGTTAAAAATTTCCATAGGATTCAAGACAAATACTCCTGGGAAAGAGAAGAAACGAGCAATAACAGCATTCTGGGAGTACTGGTTGTCTGAGCAAAATTAGAATTAACAATTTAAAGCCTGCTTGCACAAGTTTTTCTATTTCCCAGGGCCCCTAAAAAAATGTCGACCATTGAGAAAGTCATCCTGTGATTGTCTTGTGTCCACTAAAAAGTAACAACCACAAGATAATGGCGGTGGGATTAAAGAATGCTTGCCCACTCCCTGCCCATCGCTCCTTGGAAAAGTGCCTTTATAAGCCTTGCATACTACCCCTTTGGGGAACGACATTGCTCTTTCTTGTCGGCTCCCTTGTACCAAGCTATCTTTAATAAACTCCGCATGCTTTCTTTCTCTTAAGTTCAGTGCTCATTTCTATGACATTGAGACTCAAGAATCTGGTCTTGAGGGTCCAAAAGCAGATAACTGCCCTCACTGGGTACACTACTATTAGCAGAGGCAGACAAGTATGCCAAGAAAAGTCAGGAACCACCAGGCAGCAACCTGCTGGCCAATGGTGGAGATTGCCACATGGTTTCCTTGAAACACCTGGAGAGAATAGCTGTCCATAGGAGAGCATTAAAACATGCAGGTACATAGAGGTCTGCCCCCTTCCCAGAGCCAACCCATGCTCTGAGATTCTGAAGAAGAAGAGTAAATAAGCCAATATTCTCCAGAGTATTATATAGTACTAGTGGTGAGTACAAGGCATTATAGGATCCAGGGAAACATGGGCTTTCTGGCCGGTCTATACAAAAAGATAAAGTCACTAGCCCTCTACAACAGAGGCATATTGTCCTAAAGATCCTATGCCAACAAACGCAACTGTGTCATCTCTATCAGCCCCATGCTAGCCTTGAGAATTCCCCATTCAACTAGAAACTGGCCATTTCCAAGGGAAGACCCATGTCTTCCTCCTTGGGATTTCTGATTTTTGAGTTTTGTTTCACTTTGTTTGTTTGTTTGTTTGTTTGTTTTTGCTGTGTTTTGTTGTTAATTCTAAGGGCTGACATGTTTCAGTCTTAGTGTTTATTTGTCGTTCCAGGTCATGCGTATTTTTCTATGCCTGTCCCATGCTCAGGATGTCAGGTTACTAGTACTGAGTCTCCGATCTACTCAGAGAAACTCTACCTCCTATCTGTTGTTACTGCCTTTGGTTCAGATGGGATGTCCAGAATCTACCACGGACACTGTCTTTTCAGACTCAGTGAGCCTGTCCTGGCCTCTTCTCTTCTACTCTGTTCCACTGAGGTTAAACCTGAGCCAGTCCACTTATATCCCCTGATGGTATTGGTCTGCCAACATAAATTTGAATGGACAGGGAAAGATTTTTTTAAGACCACAAATAACCCCCAAAGGCTCACACAGCACACTCCTCTTCTGTGCCTGCAGGCAGTGTTTTTTGTTGTTCATACAGAACATCACAACTTTGCAAGTCGACCTTGCCCAACCTTGAAACAGTTGATATCTGATGATGCCACTTCAAGAACTCCAACAGTCTTCACTTGTCAAGGTGCATCATGATTAAAAGTTTTAACCTGAAATGTCTAGAATCTATGGAACATTTCAGTGCTTCAGAAAAAGAGTGTTTGAAAGGATCTCAGAAGGAAAGCTGTATTTTGACAAAGCTCTGATTAACACAGAACGAACTACGTAAGTTTCCTCAAAAAGTTATTTGACATTTTCAGACGCAAATATATGAGTAACATAGTTGATAATAATCAATTACCTATTATTTTTGAGGAATTATTTTGGCTGGTGGAAATACAAGATGCTTCAGAAGGTGACATTATAGTTGGAAGAAACACAAGAACTAATACAGAAGTAAGAGTGATAATTTTAGGTAATGACAAATATCGTGACAAAGACAAAGAGAGCAATTTGGTAGAGTGACATAGTCTGGTTTATGCATTAGCTTCCTGTGGGCTTGGGTAGTAAAATCAGTCCCAAAGAACAGTCACTTCTGTGCCTTGAGATTGGTTTCTTCCTACTTGGGGAAACCAGCCTTGGGACAGAAGGGATGTCACGAGACAATGAATACACAGAGCTTCATTGGACCTGGTCACCCCTTGGGTCTTCTTGACCATCTATAAAAAAAGGTGAAGGAAGTGGCCTAATCCTGACCCTGATTTTACCCTCACAACTCACTGCTGCCCATAAAGAAACATAGCTGGACAATAGGGTAAAGTCAACTACAAAGTCATCTACAAAATCCATAGAAAGAGTGGATTTCATTTTCATATGTCCTAATTGCTAAATTACACATGTATAGCCTCCAGAAATAATGTGCCTGTTGTTAAGTATTATCACTTATCCCCTAAGTGCACAAGAGACTGGATCCCATGTCTGGCACAGGAAAGCAAACAGTGTGGTCAGGGCCAGCCTGTCTGTTAGGCACAGGGGCACAATGCCCAGGGCCTTCCATACTTCTAGGGCACACAAGAAGATTTTCATTTTAATTTATTTAAAATCTGAAGGCAAAAATGAATATAATACTAATGGATATATAATAATGAATCCAGTCTGTTGGATTATGTTTATTTTATACCAGCATAGTTATAAAATAGAATGTTTGATTTTTTAAAAAATTTTATTCAATTCAATTTGCCAATATGAAGTATAACACCCATGCTTTTTTTTTTTTTTTTTTTTTTTTAATGGAGAGAGTAAGAGCTTATGATGACAAAGTAACAAGGACTCCTAAAAGTCCTGCTACAGCTTTAAAGGTGGTTTTGGTGACATCAGTGCAATGATTATCTATTGAATGAAGGATGAATCAATGTCTTTAGAGTAATAATCATATCAGGACTGAAAGACAGTAACTACAGATCCCTTTTAAAGAAAAAAATGAAAATCTTTCTAGACACTAAGAATGTGTCCAGCATATCCAATGACCAGGTTGATTTAGCCTCCCTGAGCCTCACCATCCTCCCTTGTAGCCACTAAGTTGTTGTCTGGCCCAGAGACAATGAGTACAATGCATGTAACACACGGACAGACATATTTACGTGCATTTATGGCTTTGTCACGGTGCTTCCAAATGAGTCCACATTTCACAATTTTCTGGTTTATAAACAATCAAGAAGGCATATACTTGGAGCCCCTGTGTGGTTCAGTGGTTGAATGTCTTACCTTTGGCTCAGGTCGCTATCCTGGGGTCCTGGGATCAAGTCCTGCATTGGGCTTCCCGTAGGGAGCCTTCTTTTCTCTCTGCCTATGTCTCCACCTCTCTCTCTGTGTCTCTCATGAATAAATAAAAATTTTAAAAATCTTTTTAAAAAATAGGTATGTACTTAATAGGCTTTCACCACAATGTGAGATGCTCAGCATTACCCTCCCCAAACCCTGAATTTTCTTTGGGATCAACAAGGAAATGTTGGTCAAAATCTACATTGATTTTTGGACTCTTCCATGAGATTGACTTGATTGAACAAGTTTCCTGTTGGAACTTCTCACTGTTATTCTGGTTAATCTCAAAGATCACCTGTATGATCATAGAGTTTCTGTTTCCATGTACAGTGTATATAGACAGACATGGTGGGCTGTGCCCATAGCCCTGCAATTATCCCAAATGAAACATCCTCAGCATCCAGCAATTTACCCACACTGCCTGACACGCCATTCAACTTCCTATGAGATCACCTTTGTTAACATTAGTCTCTACTGTGACAAATCTCTCTCTAGCCATCCACCTCCCAGATGATGCCAAATTCTTGGGAACCACTTCAGTTCCCACCCTCTTTGGGAAGAGCAAAGGACTGAATACTGAATACTTTATATACTTTATATTAGAGAGAGAAAGAGTATATACTCTCTCTATATAAAAGTGAATAGACTGTAGGCCCTATCATCATGAACCTAATAAACTTTGAAATAACATTCACATGTATCCCTATAGTCCAAGATAGGACATTTTAACTAAAATGGTAAAGAAATAATTAAAAAATGTTCTATAAGACCCCAGAGGGTCTTCTTATTGTAAAATGTAATCACTTGTCAGTTTGCTGAAAATTCTCTGCCTTGTTTATAGATGGCAGCCTAATTTTGTATGTGTAACAAATAATTGTCCTGATTGTAGATATCAGTAGAATATTGTATATGTAACAAATGAAAAAAAAATTTAGATTTAAACACACTTGTCAAATGTGCTTACTCTGTCATTTGTTTGTGGATGTTATTAATTTTAAGGAAAGTAGACATTTTTCCCTGAGAGAAAGAAGAAAAAAAGACCACAACAAGAGAAATGCAAATAGCAGATGAGAGACTTTTCTAATTGTGTTTTCCTCATCACCAATAGTTTAATGTAGTGTGAAGAGCAAGTCCTCTGGAGTCAGACCTTCTTCAGTTCTGTCACTTAATAGAATGTGAAATTGAGCAAGTCACTGAAATTCTGTAAGCTTCAGCATTTGAGGACTATACTATTTATCTCTCAGGATTATTGTGGAAATAAAAAAGATTCTGTGTATAAAAGATGGCACACAGCATATGGTCAATAAATGGCAGCTAATATCAGTCTTTTATCCAAGGCACATGTGCTCTAGATTGGTTTGATATGCACTCCAGTGTCCAGATGTTGAATTGCTATAGCATTTTCAAAATCCCACGGGAGACATCATTTGGCTTCATTGGATATAATCTAAAGAAGCTAATGGTGAAATGCTGTGTGGTGTTCTTAGAATTAAGATGGGCTTACATTCTTTGAAATTATTTTTTTTGTATTGTACTTTATTTTTTCCAATTTTGTTGAGATATAATTGACATACATATAATATTGTGTAAGTTTATAGTGTACAACATGCTGATGTGATATATTTATATTTATATATTGCAAAACGGTTATTATCATAGTATTAGCTAACACCTCCATCTGCAACATAATTACCATTTTTTAACAATGGGAACATTTAAGAACTACTTTCTTAGCAACACTCAGCATATAATAGTACAGTGTTATCAGCTATAATGACTATGCTACACCTTAGACTCAGAATTTGTTAGTTTTAACACTGGAAATTTGTACCCTTTGACCAATATCTCATCATTTTCCCAGCTCTCCAGCCCTTGATAACACCACAAGACTAAGTTTCTCTGAGTTCATCTCTTATATTTTACTTCCATATATAAAGTAATATCATAGAGTGTATCTTTTCCTGCCAAGCTTATTTCATTTAGCAGAATGCCCCCAAGATTCATCCAAGTCACCCCAATTGGCAGCATTTCCTTCTTTCTCGGAGCTGAATGATATTCCATTCAATTCCTTTGACTCTATACCCAGAAATGGGATTGATGGATCACCTATTTTTAATTTTTTGAGGAATCTCCATACCATTTCCCACAGTGGCTGCACCAGTTTGCATTCCCACCAATAGTTCCTTTTTCCACATTTGTTATTTCTTGTCTTTTTGATAATATCCATTCCAACAGGTGTGAGGTGAAATCTCATTGTAATTTTGATTTGTATTTCCTTAATATTCAGTGATGTTGAATACATTTCATGTACATATTGGCCATTTGAATGTCTTCTTTGGAAAACTGTCTATTCATTTCCTCTGACCATTTTTGAATTGGATTATTTGTGGGTTGTTTTGTTTTGTTTTGTTGGGTTTTTTTTGCCAGAGTTGGATAATTAGTTCTTTATACATTTTAGATATTAACCCCTTATCAGATAAAAGATTTGCAAATATTTTCCCCCATTCTATATGTTGCTTTTCATTTTGTTGATGGTTTCTTTTTCTGCACAGAAGCTTTTTAGTTTAATGTACTTTCACTAATTTTTGCTTTCATTGCTTGTGCTTTTGGTGTCATATCCAGAAATTGCTGCCAAGACAAATGCTAATGAGATTTTCCCCTGTTTCCTTCTAGGAGTTTTACAGTTTAGAGTCTTCCGTTTAAGCCTATAATTCATTTTAAGTTTATTTTTGAGTGATGTGACAGAGGGGTTCACATTGAGCATTATTGAGCATTTTTCCCTCCCTTGTCAAATATTAAAGATTTTACTATTCGACTCTCAACTGTGTTCCGTTGACCTATGTGTCTATTTTTATACTAGTGCCATGCTGTTTTGACTATTGTAGCTTTGAAGTATAGTTAGAAATCATGAAACATGATTCCTCTGACTTTGTTTTTTCTCAGGATTGCTTTGGCTATTAGGTTCTTTTGTGGCTCTATAAAAACTTAATTTTTTTTTTATTTCTGTGACACAATGTAACTAAACTATTGATAAAGACTGCATTGAGTCTATAGATTGCTTTTGGTGATGTGGAAATTTTTAACAGTATTAATTCTTCCAATCCATAACACAGGCTATATTCCCATCTGCTTGTGTCTTCTTTAATTTCTTTCATCAAAGTATTAGAGCTTTCAGTGTACAGATCTTTCATCTCTGTGGTTGAATTTATTTCTAAGGATTTTATTGTTTTTAAGGTGACTGTGAATAGGACTGTTTTCTTTATTTGTTTTTTTTAGATATTTTGTCATTAAAGTATAGAAGCACAACTATTTTCTGTATGTTGATTTCAAGTTCTATAACTTTACATAAGTTGTTAGTTTTATTTTTTTTTTTATTTTTTTATTTTTTTTTTATTGGTGTTCAATTTACTAACATACAGAATAACACCCAGTGCCCGTCACCCATTCACTCCCACCCCCCGCCCTCCTCCCCTTCTACCACCCCTAGTTCGTTTCCCAGAGTTAGCAGTCTTTACGTTCTGTCTCCCTTTCTGATAATTCCCACACATTTCTTCTCCCTTCCCTTATTTTCCCTTTCACTATTATTTATATTCCCCAAATGAATGAGAACATATAATGTTTGTCCTTCTCCGACTGACTTACTTCACTCAGCATAATACCCTCCAGTTCCATCCACGTTGAAGCAAATGGTGGGTATTTGTCATTTCTAATAGCTGAGTAATATTCCATTGTATACATAAACCACATCTTCTTTATCCATTCATCTTTCGTTGGACACCGAGGCTCCTTCCACAGTTTGGCTATAGTGGCCATTGCTGCTAGAAACATCGGGGTGCAGGTGTCCCGGCGTTTCATTGCATTTGTATCTTTGGGGTAAATCCCCAACAGTGCAATTGCTGGGTCGTAGGGCAGGTATATTTTTAACTGTTTGAGGAACCTCCACACAGTTTTCCAGAGTGGCTGCACCAGTTCACATTCCCACCAACAGTGTAGGAGGGTTCCCTTTTCTCCGCATCCTCTCCAACATTTGTTGTTTCCTGCCTTGTTAATTTTCCCCATTCTCACTGGTGTGAGGTGGTATCTCATTGTAGTTTTGATTTGTATTTCCCTGATGGCAAGTGATGCAGAGCATTTTCTCATATGCATGTTGGCCATGTCTATGTCTTCCTCTGTGAGATTTCTGTTCATGTCTTTTGCCCATTTCATGATTGGATTGTTTGTTTCTTTGGTGTTGAGTTTAATAAGTTCTTTATAGATCTTGGAAACTAGCCCTTTATCTGATATGTCATTTGCAAATATCTTCTCCCATTCTGTAGGTTGTCTTTGAGTTTTGTTGACTGTATCCTTTGCTGTGCAAAAGCTTCTTATCTTGATGAAGTCCCAATAGTTCATTTTTGCTTTTGTTTCTTTTGCCTTCGTGGATGTATCTTGCAAGAAGTTACTATGGCCGAGTTCAAAAAGGGTGTTGCCTGTGTTCTTCTCTAGGATTTTGATGGAATCTTGTCTCACATTTAGATCTTTCATCCATTTTGAGTTTATCTTTGTGTATGGTGAAAGAGAGTGGTCTAGTTTCATTCTTCTGCATGTGGATGTCCAATTTTCCCAGCACCATTTATTGAAGAGACTGTCTTTCTTCCAATGGATAGTCTTTCCTCCTTTATCGAATATTAGTTGCCCATAAAGTTCAGGGTCCACTTCTGGATTCTCTATTCTGTTCCACTGATCTATGTGTCTATTTTTGTGCCAGTACCACACTGTCTTGATGACCACAGCTTTGTAGTACAACCTGAAATCTGACATTGTGATGCCCCCAGATATGGTTTTCTTTTTTAAAATTCCCCTGGCTATTCGGGGTCTTTTCTGATTCCACACAAATCTTAAAATAATTTGTTCTAACTCTCTGAAGAAAGTCCATGGTATTTTGATAGGGATTGCATTAAACGTGTATATTGCCCTGGGTAACATTGACATTTTCACAATATTAATTCTGCCAATCCATGAGCATGGAATATTTTTCCATCTCTTTGTGTCTTCCTCAATTTCTTTCAGAAGTGTTCTATAGTTTTGAGGGTATAGATCCTTTACATCTTTGGTTAGGTTTATTCCTAGGTATCTTATGCTTTTGGGTGCAATTGTAAATGGGATTGACTCCTTAATTTCTCTTTCTTCAGTCTCATTGTTAGTGTATAGAAATGCCACTGACTTCTGGGCATTGATTTTGTATCCTGCCACGCTACCGAATTGCTGTATGAGTTCTAGCAATCTTGGGGTGAAGACTTTTGGGTTTTCTATGTAGAGTATCATGTCATCGGCGAAGAGAGAGAGTTTGACTTCTTCTTTGCCAATTTGAATGCCTTTAATGTCTTTTTGTTGTCTGATTGCTGAGGCTAGGACTTCCAGTACTATGTTGAATAGCAGTGGTGAGAGTGGACATCCCTGTCTTGTTCCTGATCTTAGGGGAAAGGCTCCCAGTGCTTCCCCATTGAGAATGATATTTGCTGTGGGCTTTTCATAGATGGCTTTTAAGATGTCGAGGAATGTTCCCTCTATCCCTACACTCTGAAGAGTTTTAATCAGGAATGGATGCTGTATTTTGTCAAATGCTTTCTCTGCATCCAATGAGAGGATCATATGGTTCTTGGTTTTTCTCTTGCTGATATGATGAATCACATTGATTGTTTTACGGGTGTTGAACCAGCCTTGTGTCCCAGGGATAAATCCTACTTGGTCATGGTGAATAATTTTCTTAATGTACTGTTGGATCCTATTGGCCAGTATCTTGTTGAGAATTTTTGCATCCATGTTCATCAGGGATATTGGTCTGTAATTCTCCTTTTTGGCGGGGTCTTTGTCTGGCTTTGGAACTAAGGTGATGCTGGCTTCATAGAACGAATTTGGAAGTACTCCATCTCTTTCTATCTTTCCAAACAGCTTTAGTAGAATAGGTATGATTTCTTCTTTAAACGTTTGATAAAATTCTCCTGGGAAGCCATCTGGCCCTGGACTCTTGTGTCTTGGGAGGTTTTTGATGACTGCTTCAATTTCCTCCCTGGTTATTGGCCTGTTCAGGTTTTCTATTTCTTCCTGTTCCAGTTTTGGTAGTTTGTGGCTTTCCAGGAATGCGTCCATTTCTTCTAGATTGCCTAATTTATTGGCGTATAGCTGTTCATAATATGTTTTTAAAATCGTTTGTATTTCCTTGGTGTTGGTAGTGATCTCTCCTTTCTCATTCATGATTTTATTAATTTGAGTCTTCTCTCTCTTCTTTTTAATAAGGCTGGCTAATGGTTTATCTATCTTATTAATTCTTTCAAAGAACCAACTCCTGGTTCTGTTGATCTGTTCCACAGTTCTTCTGGTCTCGATTTCGTTGAGTTCTGCTCGAATCTTTATTAACTCCCTTCTTCTCTTGGGTGTAGGATCTATTTGCTGTTTTTTCTCTAGCTCCTTTATGTGTAAGGTTAGCTTTTGTATTTGAGTTCTTTCCAGTTTTTGAATGGATGCTTGTATTGCGATGTATTTCCCCCTTAGGACTGCTTTTGCTGCATCCCAAAGATTTTGAACGGTTGTATCTTCATTCTCATTAGTTTCCATGAATCTTTTTAATTCTTCCTTAATTTCCTGGTTGACCCTTTTATCTTTTAGCAGGATGGTCCTTAACCTCCATGTGTTTGAGGTCCTTCCAAACTTCTTGTTGTGATTTAGTTCTAATTTCAAGGCATTATGGTCCGAGAATATGCAGGGGACAATCCCAATCTTTTGGTATCGGTTCAGACCCGATTTGTGACCCAATATGTGGTCTATTCTGGAGAAAGTTCCATGTGCGCTTGAGAAGAATGCGTATTCAGTTGAGTTTGGATGTAAAGTTCTGTAGATATCTGTGAAATCCATCTGGTCCAGTGTATCATTTAAAGCTCTCGTTTCTTTGGAGATGTTTTGCTTAGAAGACCTATCGAGTATAGAAAGAGCTAGATTGAAGTCACCAAGTATAAGTGTATTATTATCTAAGTATTTCTTCACTTTGGTTAATAATTGATTTATATATTTGGCAGCTCCCACATTCGGAGCATATATATTGAGGATTGTTAAGTCCTCTTGTTGAATAGATCCTTTAAGTATGATATAGTGTCCCTCTTCATCTCTCACTACAGTCTTTGGGGTAAATTTTAGTTTATCTGATATAAGGATGGCTACCCCTGCTTTCTTTTGAGGACCATTCGAATGGTAAATGGTTCTCCAACCTTTTATTTTCAGGCTGTAGGTGTCCTTCTGTCTAAAATGAGTCTCTTGTAGACAGCAGATAGATGGGTCCTGCTTTTTTATCCAGTCTGAAACCCTGCGCCTTTTGATGGGGTCATTAAGCCCGTTCACATTCAGAGTTACTATTGAGAGATATGAGTTTAGTGTCATCATGATATCTATTCAGTCTTTGTTTTTGTGGACTGTTCCACTGAACTTCTTCTTAAAGGGGAATTTTAAGAGGCCCCCTTAAAATTTCTTGCAGAGCTGGTTTGGAGGTCACATATTCTTTTAGTTGCTGCCTGTCTTGGAAGCTCTTTATCTCTCCTTCCATTTTGAATGAGAGCCTTGCTGGATAAAGTATTCTTGGTTGCATGTTCTTCTCATTTAGGACCCTGAATATATCCTGCCAGCCCTTTCTGGCCTGCCAGGTCTCTGTGGAGAGGTCTGCTGTTACCCTAATACTCCTCCCCATAAAAGTCAGGGATTTCTTGTCTCTTGCTGCTTTAAGGATCTTCTCCTTATCTTTGGAATTTGCAAGCTTCACAATTAAATGTCGAGGTGTTGAACGGTTTTTATTGATTTTAGGGGGGGATCTCTCTATTTCCTGGATCTGAATGCCTGTTTCCCTTCCCAGATTAGGAAAGTTTTCAGCTAGAATTTGTTCAAATACATATTCTGGCCCTCTGTCCCTTTCGGCGCCCTCGGGAACCCCAATTAAACGTAGGTTTTTCTTCCTCAGGCTGTCGTTTATTTCCCTTAATCTATCTTCATGGTCTTTTAATTGTTTGTCTCTTTTTTCCTCAGTTTCCCTCTTTGCTATCAACTTGTCTTCTAGGTCACTCACTCGTTCTTCCACCTCGTTAACCCTCGTCGTTAGGACTTCTAGTTTGGATTGCATCTCATTCAATTGATTTTTAATTTCTGCCTGATTAGCTCTAAATTCTGCAGTCATGAAGTCTCTTGAGTCCTTTATACTTTTTTCTAGAGCCACCAGTAGCTGTATAATAGTGCTTCTGAATTGGCTTTCTGACATTGAATTGTAATCCAGATTTTGTAACTCTGTGGGAGAGAGGACTGTTTCTGATTCTTTCTTTTGAGGTGAGGTTTTCCTTCTAGTCATTTTGCTCAGTGCAGAGTGGCCAAAAGCAAGTTGTATTGGGAAAAAGAGAAAAAGAGAGGAGAGAAAGAAGGAAAGAAAAGAGAAAGAGAAAAAAAAAGGGAAGAAAAAGAAAAAAAAAACGAGAAAAAAAAAAGAAGAAAAAGAGAAAGAAAAAGAAAGGAGAAAAAAAGGGGGTGGGGGAAGGAAACAAATCAAAAAGCAAAACAAAATAAAAACAAAAACAGAAACAAAAACAAACAAACAAAAAAAGAACCACCGGGGAGTATCTTCTGATTCTGTGTACTTTAAGTCCCTTGGCTTCTCCTGGAAGTTGTCAGTCTAGCTGGTGTTCTGGGGGAGGGGCCTGTTGTGCTGATTTTCAGGTGTTAGCAGTTGGGGGAGCTGCTGTGCCCCTGCCTGGTGCAGGGCTCGGTGGGGGTTGTTTACCCCGTGAGGCCGCAGGAGGAACAGCCCCAGTGGCGGGGCAGCTCTGGAAACCTGGATTCAGCTCCGGCAGGAACTCCGTCTGCAGGGCCTGGAGGCTCCGGGGCGGGGCCGCTGATCTGCTCAGCTGCGGCAGGAGCGTCCTTGCTGTCCTGGGCCCTCCCGGCCTCTGCCTGTCCCGGGGGGAGGCGGGATCCTGGGCTGTGTCCCGGCGCCCTGTGCTCCGGAGCCTGCGCTGGTGGATTCGCGCTCCCGGCCGCGCAGCCCCCTCCGCGGAGCCGCCGCCCGAGCCCCCCGAGCTGCTCCTGGAACCGCGCAGCCCCCTCTGCACGGAGCCTCCTCCTCTGCCCGAGCCCCCCCGAGCTGCTCCCGGGGCCGCGCAGCCCCCTCCGCGGAGCCGCCGCCCGAGCCCCTTCAGCTGCTCCGGGTCCCGCCGGGTCCCCCGTGCGCGCTGCAGCCCTTAGGGAGCTCGGCGCACTCTCCTGGGCGCGCAGTTGCTGTTACTGTCCCGGGGAGCCCGAGGAGATCCCCGCCCTCCTGGGTCCTGCTCCAACTCCCCGCGAGCCCCTTTCCACCGGGAAGGTCGGTGCAGCTCCTGCTCCTCCGGGTCGGGGCTCTCCTGTCCTGGGGACACTCGCCCCGGCCTCAGCCCGGCTCCTCGCGGGGCCCCTCCCCCTTGGAGGCCTTTGTTTCTTTACTTCTTTTTCCCCGTCTTCCTACCTTGATAGAAGCGCGAACTCTTCTCACTGTAGCATTCCAGCTGGTCTCTCTTTAAATCTCAGGCCGAATTCATAGATTTTCAGGATAATTTGAAGGTTTTCTAGGTAGTTTGGTGGAGACAGGTGATTTGGGGACCCTACTCTTCCGCCATCTTGCTCCTCCCGACTTAAGTTGTTAGTTTTAGTAGCTTTTTGTTGTGTTTTTAAAAAAGATTTTATTTATTTATTTATTTATTTATTTATTTATTTATTTATTTATTTATTTATTCATGAGAGACACAGAGAAAGAAGCAGAGACAGGCAGAGAGAAAAGCAGGCTCCTTGAGGGAAGGAGCCCAGGATCATGACATGTGCCAATGGCAGATGCTCTACCACTGAGCCACCCAGGTGCACCTTTAGGATTTTCTATATAAATGATCATATCATCTGCAAACAAAAACCATTTCATGGGCAGCCCCGGTGGCTCAGCGGTTTAGCGCCACCTTCAGCCCAGGGCGTTATCCTGTAGACCCAGGATCGAATCCCACCTCAGGCTCCCACGTGGAGCCTGCTTCTCCCTCTCCTGTGTCTCTGCCTCTCTCTCTTTCTCTCTGTGTGTCTCTCATGAATAAATAAACAAAATCTTTTTTAAAAAAAAACTGTTTTACTCTTTCCACTTGAATGCATTTTATTTCTTTTTGTTGCCTGATTGCTCTGGCTAAAGTTTCCAGTACTATATTGAGTAAGAGTGGTGAGAGTGGGTACTTTGTCTTGTGCATGACCTTATAAGGAAGGCCTTCAACACTTCACCATTGAAGACAATGTTAGCTATGGGCTTGTCATATATGGCCTGTATTATATTGATGTATGTTCCTTTTATACCACTTCATTGAGAATTTTTATATTGAAAGGATGCTGTATTTTGTCAAATATTTTTCCTACATCTATTCTGATGATCATACAACTTTTATTTTTCTTTCTATGAGTGTGTGTCACAATCAATGATTTGCATATGCTGAAACATATTTGCATACCAGGGTTAAATTCCACCTAATCATGGTATATGAATCTTTTAATGTGCTATTGAATTTGGTTTTCCCATATTTTGTGGAGAATTTTTGCATCTGTATTTATTAGGGATATTGGTCTATGATTTTCTTTACTTGTAGTGTTCTAATCTGGTTTTGATATCATGGCAATGCTGTCTTTATAAAGTGAGTTTGAGAGTGTTCTTTCCTCTTCATATTTTTGGAAGGGTTTAAGAAGAATTGGTGTTAATTCTTTAAATGTCTAGTAGAATTCACCAATGAAACTTTCTGGTCCTGGACTTTTCATTGTTGGGAGGATTTTGATTATTGATTCAATCTCATTATTTTTTATGGGTCTGTTCAGGTCTTCTATTTCTTCCTGATTCAAACTCTTTAGGTTGTATGTTCATAGAAATCTATCCATTTTCCTCCTTAGGTTATCCAGTCTGTTGATATATAATTGTAACATCTCAAAATTCTTTATATATATGTGGTATTAGTTATAATAACTCCTGTTTCATTTTGATTTTATTTGAGTCTTCTCTCTTTTTTCTGAACTAGTCTCACTAAAGACTTGTCAATTTTGTTTATTTTTTCACAATTCTAGTTCTTAGTTTTATTGATATTTTATATTGCTTTCTTGACCTCTGTTTCATTTATTCCTGCTCTGACCTTGCTATTTCTGTCCATTAGCTAACTCTAGTCTTTAGTTGGCTCTCTCCCTCTGTTTTTAAGTTTTTTGAGGTGTTTTATTTAGGTCTTCCTTATTTCTTTTTTTTTCCTTATTTCTTAATATAGGCATTTATAGCTATAAATGTCTCTCTTAGAACTACTTATGTGGCATATATAGATTTTTGATATGTTGTGCCTCCATTTTCATTTGTTTCTTGGTTTCCCTTTGGATTTTTCTTTGACCCATTGTTCAGGACCACGTTATTTAGCTGCCACATTTTTGTGTATTTCCCATCTGTTATTAACTTTTAGCTTCATACCACTGTGGTCAGAAATAAGTACCTAATAGGGATTCGACATTCGTAAACTTGTTAAGGCTTGTTTTCTGAGCTGTTATGTGATGTATCCTGGAGAATGTATTGTAAAGAATCTGTATTCTGCTGCTGTTGAAGAGAATGTTCTGCAAATGTCTGTTGGTTTTATTTGGTTTAAAATATGGTTCAAGTTTAATGTATCCCTGCCAATTGTCTGTATGGATTATCTATCAGGTTTTGAAGGTTAGATGTTGAAGTCCCCTGCTATTATTTTATTGTTGTGTATTTGTCCCTTTCGATCTGCTAGTATTTGCCCAATATAGTTAGATGCTCTGATGTTAGATGCATATATATTGTTATAGCTTCCTGAAAAACTGACCACCTTATTATTAAATAATGGCTATCATTGTCTCTTATTATTATTTTGTTGTAGAGTCTATTTTATATGATACAAATATAGAAGCTATGCCTGCTCTCTTTTGCCTTTTACTTGCACAGAATACCTTTTGCCATCCTTTCACTTTGAGACTATGTGCCCTTAAAGATGAAGTGAGTCTGATAAGCAGGATATATTTAGGTCTTATGGTTTTGTTTTTTTGTGCACTCTATGGTTTTTAATCAGAAAATTGAGAGGTACCTGTGTGGCTCAGTTGGTTAAGCCTTTGACTTAAGCTTAGGTCATGATCTCAGGGTCCTGGGATTGAGCCCTGCATTGGGTTCCCTGCTTAGTGTGGAGTCTTCTTCACCCTTCCCTCTGCTCCTCTGCTCACCTGCCCATTTGTGCTCACTCTCTCTCAAATAAATAAACAAAATCGTTCAAAAATAATAATAATACTTAGAAAATTGATCCATTATTATTTAGATTAATTATTGATGGTAAGGACTTACTAATGATATCTTACTTATTGTTTTCTGACAGTTTTACAGTTCCATTTTTCTTTTCTTCCTTTCTTGCTGCCTTCTTTTATAAATTGATGATTTTTTGTATTGGTATGTTTTGATTCTCTTCTGTTTATCTTTTTGTGTATCTTGTAGATTTTGGCTTGTGGTTACCATGAGGCTTACATAGAACATTTTATAATAGTCTATTTTACATGGATAAATGTAACTTTGATCTCACATAAAACCTTTCTCCTTTTTCTCTCTCCACCTTTTATGTTTTTGTGTAACCATTTTACATCTTTTTATGCTGTGAATGTTTCAACAAATTGTTGAAGCTAGAGCTATTTTTACTATTTTGTCTTTAACCATTATATAGAGTTAAGAAGTTAACACACTATAAAATTACAGTGTTAGTGTATTCTGATTATGATTATAGCCTTACCTTTACTATTGTATTGTATATTTTCATATGTTTTCATCTAACTAGTATCCTTTTGTTTCAACTTGAAGAACTCTTTTCATTATTTCTTGTAAGACATTTTAGGTTTGTGATGAATTCCCTCATATTTTATTAGGGAAAGCCTTTACATCACATTAATATCATATTCTGAAGACCAATTTTGCTGAGTATTCTTGGTTGGCAGTTTCTTTTTTTATCATTTTGAAGACATCATTTTATTCTCTCCTGGTCTGCAAGGTTTCTGCTGAGAAATCTGCAAATATTCTTTTGGGTTTTCTCTTATATGAGATTTTTTATTCTCTTGCTGCTGTTTTTTTTTTTTTTTTTTAAGATTCTATTTATTTATTCATGAGAGACACACAGAGAGAGAGAGAGAGAAGCACAGATACAGGCAGAGGGAGAAAGCAGGCTCAGGGAATCTGACATGGGACTTGATCCTGGGTCTCCAAGATGACACCCTAGGCTGAAGGAAGCGCTAAACCGTTGAGCCACCCAGGCTGCTCTCTCTTGCTGCTTTAAAAAATCTTTCTTTGTCTTTGGTTTTAGACAATTTTTAATAATGTTCTTAGAGAATATCATTCTGGATTGATATTTTAGGATGACCTATTAGCTTCATGAGCTTTGATATCCAAATTTCTCCCCACATTTGGGAAGTTTTTAATTATTATTTCTTTAAATAAGCTTTCTACCAACTTTCCTCCTCTCTTCTCTTTCTGGGGCTCCAATGATGCATACATTATTTCTTTTACTGTGTCTCATAATTCCCATAGACTTTCTTTATTCTTTTTTCATTCTTTTTGCCCCTCTGATTGTATAATTTCAATTAATCTTTCATCTCATTGATTCTCTCTCTGCTTGTTCATGTCTGCTGTTGAAGCTATTGAGTTCTTCATTTCAGCCATTGTATTCTTCAGCTCCAATATTGTTTGTTTTTTTTCTTAATGTTGTCTGTATCTTTGTTAAACTTCTCATTTTTTGTCTTCTTTTGTCATGTTGTTAAATCATGTGTTCTCTGGTAGATCCCTGAACATCTGAAGAACACTTTAAGTTCTTTGTGAGGGAATACTGGAACTCCATTTCCTTGAGACAAATTACTAGAAGTTTGCTCTATTTCCTTGGTGGATACATGCTTCCCTGATTCTCTGTGATACCTATTGCTTTGCATATGTTTCTGTACATTTGAATAAGTTCAGACTTTGTGGACTGATTTAAGTAAAAGAAGCCTTTCACCTATGAGTAAGGGCATGCTGGATCATGCTGTAACCCTAGGTTTAGTGGCATGGGGTGCCAAGTGTGGGGGCATGTGGTGTCAATAGGTGTGCGGGGGGACATGATATCTCTTCCACTCAGGCCACTGGGGTCCATTGTATCAACAACTGTGTAATTCTTGGTGAGTGCTGTGGGAAGTCTAGGGTGGCTACATGGGCTTTTGGAGTCCTAAGTAGGACCTACAAGTCAGCTGTTAGAGACCAGGGTATGCAGTGGTCAGAGATAGTTGTATGCACACACTTTGCTGTAGGGACCTGCTGCAGGTGCCTATGTAATGGCAGAGTCCAGTTGCAGACATCCTTATAGTGATGGCTTTTGGGCCAGCTATAGTCTCCTTGGTAGTATAGGGCACTGAGTATTGATGTGTTCTCCCATGACTGCATGCTCTTCCCCTGGACCTGCACATGGCACTGGAGCTGGTGATGAGGGTCAAGTGTGGGGTATGCAGGTGAATAACTGGAAGCATGAAGTATAGGTTGACACAGTGGTGCCAGCCAATAACAGCAGGCCGTGTGTGACCAAGCCTATGAACATCTGGTAGGGCCCTGGCTATTAGTATGCTGTTGTATGGCTGTACACTTCCCATCCAGGCATGCACACTGCAGTGGAAGCCAGTGATGCTGTGGGGTTGGGGCATGCAGGTGCACATCTAGAGGAGCTAGCTACAGATGGGCACAGTGGTGGCCAGTGACAGAAGACAGGGCCTAATTGGGGCTCACTAGCAGTAGCAGGGGCCCTGGCTGTCAGCATACTCTCCAGCAGCTGCACATTGGCCTCTCATGCTTATGCACCCTATTAGAGCCAATGAGGGATGTTAAGCTGCCCGAGTACCAGTACATAGTCATAGAGTCTAGTCCAAGCAGAGACACATTGGTGGTGACCAGCTGCTCGGGCTACACTGGTGTCTTACTCTCATGCAGCTGCAAAAGCCCAAATAGGCTGTAAGTGTTGCTCACAGGCTCTGGTGAGGGTGGGGAGGGCCTATACTTGCACCACCACAGAGGACTTGGACAGCTACTGCTGAAGGTCGCAGGATGCAGCAGAGATGGAGCGAGCAGGGAGTGGGGAAGCGCTCAGGTGTCTGGTGTCAGCAAATGTGAATATCTGCGGGGCAAAAGCTAGTGAGTTCTACAGGGCATCTATAGTGGCTGTGCTGACCATTGGCTCCGTGTCAGTGACAAAATCTGCTGAGTCTGTCTGCAGAACAGGTCTCCATAAACCACAATTGCTCCCACTGCATGTCTGCTAATAATAAGCTCTGCTTTTCTTCCTTTTTCCTAGGCAACTCAATATATCCCCACTTTGCACTCCAAGTGAGGTAAAACCAAAAGGGAGACCTTCACACAGCGCCTGAGAGGCTAGACAAGCTGATGGCTCACCCCGCTCTTCTTATCCTGTTGAGAGGGACTCTTTCTAGCTGGGAAGTTTCTCCCTGGTGCTGAACAATGCCAGGCTGGGGGATGAGATGATGTAGGCAAAACATGAAGTTGTCTTCCTTTTATTCTTGTGCAATGATTCTCAGTAATTTGTTCTGTGGTGTTGCTAAAACTCCCAAAGTGGACCCTAGAGGTCTCCCAGAACTGTTTTGGTCCATACCTGGCTGTTTAATTCTTCATGTCTGTGAGGAAACAGGGAAGCTGGGTTCTGCAACATCACTATCCCTCCCCCTGCCACACACACACAATCTCTATGATTCATTTTTAAAAATTTAAACAATGAGCAGCATTCTTCAAAATGTATCAGTTGTGGTCAGTTTAGCTCGGCTCCTCCATGGTGTTGCTGCCTTGGCATCCATACTGTGTGGTCTGGGGAACTGTAGGGATGTGACAGTGACACTAGCCCCTCGTGCAAGCTCGTATCCTAGACAACAGCCTCAGTCACAAGTAAAGGTAAGTCCCCAGTAAGACTTCTTTAGTGGTTCTGTGTCCAAGTTTCCCCTGCCTTCCAGGACCTTCCCTCTGGTTACCCCTTAGATCAGACCTCCTGGAGCTTATCAAACCCCATTCTTTTGGGGTTTTTGGTTTTCGTCAATATGGCCCAGAAACCCCAAAACATTCCACTCTTGGATCCTAGTAAAAGCTACACCCCAGGGTGGGTGCCTTGACCTCCCAGTGTGGCCCCCATACAAACAGTGTATACTTGCATTAAGACATGTGAATAATAAACTTCTTCCTTTCAATTTATTTGTAATTGGTTTTGAACCTTGGTTCAACATCCCATACCCTAGGGCTCTTTCTTAACATGTTTATTTTAAAAAATCGTAACAGTTGTACATTTACTTACATTTATGAGAAAAACAATATCTGATGTTGAAAATATATGCAGATCTTCTTAAAAGGAATCTTACTGATGCTTTCATCATTTCAACTTACACAGATGTTTTAAAATCTTTGCATCTTTAAGGACAGATATGTACACAGGTTACTCCAGGGGTGAGGTCTTCTTATAAGAAAACACAGAAATAAGTATACCAAGATACCATCTTAGCAAGATAGATGAAAGCTGATCCTTTTTCAGTACAGAACAGGAATCTATTGAAGAGGCACAAAGTAGTTTTATACCAAATAATTAGATTTTAATAGTTTCCCAAGGTGACAATAAGAGATAATGCTTATTTGGATGCATACATTCTACTTTTAAAATCTGCAACTTTCATTTTTTTTATTGCAAAAGTTCTATTTGTTTACTAAAGAAAGGAAACAGAGAGAGAGAGAACCAGTAAGACAAATGGAACAAAAGAAGCCCATCCTTCAGCCTGCCCCTGACATGCTATATGCGTGTTCAGGCTTTTTAGTATTTTTGATGTTACAATTTATTTAAAAATAGTTTTGTACTGAAGAGCTATTTTAGAACTTATTTTTCCCTGTAAAATATGCTATCAACCTCTTTTCATGTCAATAAATAAATTTCTGTAAGTTCATTTTAGTAGCTATCACCCTGGTAGATGGCACTAGGTACTCTCACCAAAAGCATCTTTGCCCCAAAGCACTGTCACTACCAGCATTTTTGCTGCAAATATTCTTGCCCCATGACTAATTGGCTGTAAGGTAATTTTACTGTAAAAGGTAAAATCATGAAAAATAAGAGAGCCATTCATTTAAAACATGAAATAATGAATAACATGAAATATGAAAAATGAATAACAAAATTTACAAGACTTTATTGCAAATTACAAGATATTTGAATACATTTATAATGTGTGCAGGTTTGTGGCAATGCTGCTCAAGTAACTGATTTCATTTTGCGGGTTGTACCTAAGCACATGCTTTCATTATAATTTTATACTTCTTTTCTTTTCCTTTCTTTCTTTTTTTAAAAGATTTTATTTATTTATTCATGAGAGAGACAGAGAGAGAGAGAGAGAGAGAGAGAGGCAGAGACACAGGCAGAGGGAGAAGCAGGCTCCTTGCAGGGAGCCGGACATAGGACTCGATCCGGAACTCCAGGATCAGGCCCTGGGCTGAAGGCGGTGCTAAACCGCTGAGCAACCAAGGCTGCCCTCTTCTTTCTTTATGCTTGTTGATTCTTCTCATTCAGCATCCCACTTTTTTCCCCCACTTTTTGTTTTTTAATTAAGTTTTTAATTTTATTTCACACGTAGTTTACATACGGTGTTATGTTTGTTTTAGGTGTACCATATAATGATTCAACAATTCTATGCATTACTCAGGGATCATCACAATAAGGGTTCTCTTTCAGTAGAATTTCTTTCTTCATTAAGGGAGGTCTTGGTTTCCAAATACTAGGATGTTTATTTGTAACTGAGCTTTAGACTGTGCTATGAAAGTCTTATACTGCTGTTCATTCTTGGCATTCACATATCTGTTGCTGGATATTTCAAAGTTTAGTGGGAAATTTGGGTTCAAAAATCTGCACCACTGTATAGACCATTATAAGGGCTAAGATTTATATCATATAAAAATGGTAGTACTACACCAGTGCAGAAATAAAACCAGTTACATGGCAAAAATATTTGCGGTGAAAATGCTTGGAATGGAGATGTCTACACAAAGGGGTTTACTGTGAAGTTATCTGACATGATGGCAGCGCTGTTAGATGACTGTACCATCATTTTTCTAACCAGTGTCCCATCACGACATATTTGGTTTCCTTTTATTTCTCCTCTCAGAAACATTGTGATATAAGAACACTTTACATACATACACTCTGTGATCTTGTTTAATTAATGGATTGAGGAAACGTCCGTTCACTGTGTAGAGCCCTAACCACAGGCTGGGAAATCACGCTCTGGGGTTGGGGGTTGGGGGGTGGGGGCTCTGCTCGCATCCCACAGTGTGGAATCCGGTGTGAATCCCCACACTTCCCCCATGGTGAGATCTCAGAAGATAACAACTGATCCTCATTGTCGAATCAGCCTTTTCCTGGTTTTCAACAGGGCTGACATGTTTCACGTGTTTATTGTCTATCTGCATTTAAACTACTTGTTCATGCCTTTCACCCAAACTTTCTGAACTAGGATGCGCACTGTTTTCTAAATTCATATAGATGCTTTTCAGATCAAGGAAGTGAACACATTATTGTATGTGTTACAATTTGATGCTGGATTTTCATTTGACTTTCATTTTTATATATTTAAGTTAACTCTAAATTGTTTAATTTTATTCCATTAAATACTCTGCTGTTCTTTAAAGCAGCATAAATATAGTCACACTGCATATAGCAGCAATTTAAATTCAGGAGGAAATACATTTTGAGAACTCTCAGAGTGAAGTGCCAAGGTGACACCTATTATCAAACAATCCACACCATTGCCAAAACACACAAATTCTGCTGTTTTTTTTTTTTTATAAAGATTTGTTGTAAGGCTCAGTCTTTTGCAGGGCAAGCAAATTGATATATATAATAATACCCTCTATAGATCTGTGATAATCCTTTGGGCACATATTGAAATGTCTTCAAAGCAGCTAAATGTGTCGCTAGGATTTAAAAATGCCTAATACAGTAATCTGGAAACACAGATGTCTAACTGGCCAAACAAAAGAATGCTTAATAAAGTTTTCAGTGGAGAAATTAGAGTCCAATATCTTTTTCAGACCCTAAAATGCCATAGCGCATAAATGGTAAACAGCTGCACATATGGATCTAGAATTCTAAATATCTAAATGCCAGGAAGTCACTCTGTGTGAACCATTTCGTTTTAATTGAATGGCCTTGTTATAATAAGAGAAATGTGTTCAATTGGTTTAATGCATAGCATTTTTTTTTTTGGTTTAAAAGGCAAATCATTTTTTAAAAAAGGCAAATCATTAACAAGGCTTTGCCTTAACAATCTATCATGATAGATATGTGGCAAGACATAAATGCTCATCCACAGTGGTTTATGAGTGACGTGTAACTATATACAATCAGAGAGCCACTTTGTGCTGGACATCCTGAAATGGCACAGCTCACCTGTTTCCAAACTGCAGGTGGAAGGAAGCTTTAGAAGCTCACTTCTGCAGGTTTGATTCCCCCTACCCAATTAGTATGCCAGGAATGGTGGGGGTACAAAGAAAACAATGATCTGAACTGTTGACTTAACCAAGGTGAATGTCACTTATAAACCAACAAAACTGGAATAAATTATACCCAAAGGAAAAATTCTCTTTCCCATTACTCCTACCTGGACAATCTAAGATCATATGCTGAAGCCAATTATTTATAAAGCAGGCATTGATTTCATTTTTTTCAGTATGAAACAAGGTGGCATAAGAAATGATGGTTCACTACTTTGTTTATATTAATTATATACAGGCACTGAAAGCTGATAGTGTAAGATTGATTGTAATTGAGCCATAAATTTAAAAGAGAGAAACATCATCCATTTACCTGGACAGCTCTTTGGTGAAATATATTTCTAGAGTTGAGATAGAAGGGAGAGGGTCTAAAGATAACAAATGATAAATGTCTCTTACTTATGGCCAAGTGAAGCAATCTTAGTGTAAACTGGTGACTACTCGGCTAGCAAGGTTATTCTCCAGTGATACGAATCTTGCAAAGTTTGAACATTTAAAGAACTATTTATCACTCAAAGTTTCTATATTTGGCAAATATATTTGAGAGATTCCAAATTTTTGGAAATAAAATGGCTTTTATAGCAACCTCTGTATAGCACCCAGTCCCTTGATGTCCTCCCTTTCTGTCCAGGCAGATAAGGCATTTGCAAAGCCAATTCAAGTGCCCACAAAGTGTCCACTCAACAGCAGCATGGAGGCAGAAATGTCCTTAGGCATCTGTGAACTGCACTAGCCAGAGAAGAATCTGAAAGGAACCTCGGGTATGGATGAAGAGGAATGCCACCTCTTCAAATGGGCCACTGAGACATAACTGAAACTTGGTTGAGTTTATAACTTTGTTTTGGGGCAACAGAACAGAACAAGCTCAGCTTTTTACACAGAAAGTTGAGAGGGGAGGAGGAAAAGACGAACACTTTTTCTTTCATGCTCCTTCCTGCTCCAGGCCAGCAAATCTCCACCCAGATGAGCAATCCTCACCACGGTAAGGAGGAGACCCAAGGGCGATATTGACCATATTATGAACTTGGTCTTATTGAAGAGGCAGAAAGCATAAAATTAGGGGGATACTGAGGTGCTTTGAGTTATGAACGGGTCTATAGAACATGTCCAGGCTGGAGTAGAAACTGAAAATTGACCTCAGTTGAAGTTGCCCAAGTGCTGGAAAATTAGAGAACATTTGGGAGAATGATGGCATGTTGGTGGACTCTAAGGCAGACAACATGCTAAATTTACAATTATGTAAAAAGGTTTAGGTTTCCAGATGAGCTGGATTTGAAAGTAAACTTAGGATCGACCTAACTATTCAGTTTCAAATATAATCTGTAGTAGGTTTACAGATGGACTGTTTGCAAGCAGTATAGGAAAGCAGTGGACTGCACAAAGGGGCCTCACCCTGATCCTGCCAGGGCACCCTTGAGAGAGCAAAGATGAGAAGCTTAGTGCTATTCCTAGCCAGCACCCAAGCAAGTGCCTATGCCCAGGAGACTCCCCTGAGAGACAGAGGCTGCTGATGACACAAGGACTGTCATTTTGGGAGAAGGGAGGGGGTTGTGCATGCCTTCTGCCACCCCCACCAGTCCAAAACCTAAATAAAGTTAAAATTTGAAAATTAATGAAGCAAGTGACCTTTACTGTGTTTCAGATTAGTAACCTAAGCATATAGGAAAGAAATATTATCAGCAACTCTAAAATTCAGTGATTTTATGATAATATATTCTAAGGAGAAAATGCACATGGAGAAATTTCAAACACTTTTAGTAATTATAGTTATTAATAGTATTGATGTTGGTATTTTGAAATTCACACATGTGAGAAAATATTTAATTGTGCAAATAAATGTTAGTGAACAAGTAAGCAATTGACTTAATTCAATTAAGAACAAAGATTTTTAGTATAAAAGAGATATAAATACAAATCAATAACATAAAAACTCTATCTTAAATTTGAATTTGAAATATTTCTATGGAGTTGATTTATTATTCTTGTTATTATAAAACAAAGACACATTTTCTAGTTCTGTTCACTATAAAGGCCAAGTAGATACAATGATAATCTAGTAGCATTTAGCAAACTTTGCGTGCAAATGTGGCCTGTGAGTACCATTTCCCTCTAAAAGAAGCCATGTTCCAATTCTAAGGAAGGAATAGTCAAGATAAGCCCAGCACATTTTGTGTGGCCAGAAATCAAAAGGGCTAGCAACAGCCGTGGGGATTATGCCAGGGACTCAGCTTGAAGAAGTTTCCAACATTCAAGGTGAGCTGATCTGAACACTGGGGGAAAAAAAAAGTTTGCAATTGATTAAAATATCAAATCCATAAAAACTCATGCTTCATAATGATCTAGATACAGAATCATTGATATTTGACCATTGTTGGAATTTGTAAGGTTTTAGTTCATTATTTTTGAAAACTGGTACATAAAGGAAAAGAATCAAGAATCAAAAATTCTACATTGTTGCATAGAAACATATTTCAAGTATGCATATAGTTGAAAGTGCAAAATTCTTCAAAGAAAAATTCTAATTATTAAGTAAAGAAGGAGAAATGGCATTAGAAAGGCACCACTTGGCAGTGCCTAATGAGATACAGGTGACGGACCACCACTCAGTGAGAAGTTGAATCACAACATTAGACTGCGTGATTAGGCTGACAGCGCTTGAACCCACTGCTCAGACCGTATCTGTGAAGGTAACACAATGGGGTATCGAGTCCCTTGTTCCTCGTCGTGATGCAATAGGAAGCACACCATGGTACCCAAGATGTATTCTTGCCGAAAACAAGAGTGCTTTATTCTAATCAAGCCTCTAGATCTAATCACTAAGCACGTGTTACAACATGTTGAAGACACCCTCACCAATTCAGAGTGTGGTCAGTTCTACTTTGTTTAAATCATTTGCTTCCCATCAGCAAATATGTGGCCTAGGGAATGGGAAGATGGGAAAGGAACTAATACAAAAAGAAACAAGACACAAGAAACATGCTAACTAATGTCATGTAGAAATCTTTGGGGCCCTAATTCAAGCAGGCCAACTCTAAAAAAGACATTTTTGAGAAAATTGGAGATTTGTACAGAGACTAGATATATAATAATACTAAGGAATTATTTTAAGTTTTGTTGAGTGTGAAAATGTCATTATGGTTGTGTTTTAAAATAAAGAAGCAGACTGCAGTATTTATAAATAAAGTGGTATTATGTCTGAGATCTGCTTTAAAACACTTCAGGGGGAAGGTAGGGAAGGCAAGGTCTGTGAGAGTTATAAATGAAACGCAGTTGGCAAAATGAATTGTTGAAGTGGGTGATGGGTATGTTCATTAAATTATCCTCTACTTTTGTGCATGTTTGGAAATTTTATTAATATAAAAGAAAAGTAAGAATAAAGTCCACTGTCAATTCCAAGCCATGTGTCTCTCCCAGGAGGAGAAAAAGGCCCTGGAGATTCTGAATCACAACAGTCACACTTTTAGCTCAGCCTATTTCTGGCTCCATCCAGGATGGAGCCAGAAATATGACCAAATACCACAAAAAGATATTTGGTCATAGCTGTCTCTAGTAACATCATTCAGAAACCATTATCTTAATACACTGGGGCCCACAGTGCCTCTGAACAAACCAGGTTGTCAGCCTCACCCCAGATCTTAAGAAATTTGAATAACATTTTCACCAATCTCCAAATGAATAAATCATATTCAGATTATGTCATCCATGGTCTTATAGTAGCTCTCAATTATCACTGGCATGATAGAGAGGGCACATGGCAGGTGGTGAACGGAAGACACCACCCCTTGTCCCTGGAAAACTCATTTCAGGGTGAGGGATAAAAAGCAATAAAGTTGTCATCACAATAATGCTTCACCTTGTCAGGCATGGATGCTTTCATGCTTCAATATATTTTGTTTAGTAAATTATCCCCTTGTCTGCTAAGAATAGAAGCCACAGCTGCTTAGGCATGACAAGAAAGTTGCTCATTTTTTTTTTAAAAGTGCTTTCTTCCTTCACATGTGCATCCAGCAGACACTGGCCTACACCTTTGTGAGGTCCTCCAAAGTATCTGTGATTAAAGGTGCATTAATGCTACTCAAAGAGGACCTATATGCTCATACTTCATAAAAAGTATTCTTTTTCCTAATTTTCCCCCAATTTTAAAAGCGAGTACAGGCTTTGTACTCGCCATCTCAAGTACGATAGTTAATTTTATGTGTCAACTTGGAGAGTGTTTATGGATTAGATTAACATTTAAATCGGTGAACTTTGGGTAAGGCAGATTGTCTTCCATAATGTGAGTGGGTCTCATTCAGTCGGTTGAAGACCTGAATAGAACAAAAAACCTGCTTCCCTGAGCAAGATGGAATTCTCTACCAGACTGCCTTTGGGCTTCATCTGCACCATCAGCTCTCCTGGGTCTGCAGCCTGCCAGTACACACAGATCTTGGACTTCCCAGACACCACAGGTGTGTAAGCCAATTCGTTATATGTAATAAAACAAATCTCACGTATATGCGTATATATGTACGTTCTGTTAGTTCTGTTTCTCTGGAGAACCCTAACACATCAGAGAAAGGCACCATCTCAGGTCTTCACCTGATATAGAAATATTGGGAACACTCTGAGACATGACACAAATGACCCGCCACCCACAACCCTGTATCTTCACATCCAGCCCTCTCTTCGTTAATTCACATATATATGGGTTTGCTTTTTAACACAAGTGATGTGCTTACCTTTTTTAGGAGAATATTAATCTTCAAATTAGAAATACAAACCTGACCTGAAATTTAACCTCCAGGCTAATTACTAGCTGTGAAACCTTGAGCAGGTTTCTGTGCTCCAATTTCCTCATCTGCAAAATGAGGATAATTAAAATTCCTACTTCAGAGATTTACTGTGAAGATGGAAATGAAATTATAGGGTGCCAGGAAGGAATTCAGAGTGTGATAAAGCGGTCTGATTTACTGATGTGACAACTTCACTGAAGGGAGGGAAGAGAGGTGCTGACCTGAGGCGCTTTGGAGAGGGGCATAATATATAAGACCAAAGGCCATGGGAACTGTGCATAAGCACCATCCTCCAGATGGTAAAGTTTTTCCCACAGACACAGGTTAACAATTCCGATACTGCTATGCATGTATTCTGGAATTGAACAATTAAGTAAATGGATGGCTAAAAAAAAAATAAAAAAAAAAGTAAAAAAAAAAAGTAAATGGATGGCTGATGTTATTTATAGATAACATGAAGAGGGGGTTAGAATGATCCATGTGGTAGTGGATTGAAGCTGGAGACAACTTTATGAATTTATGTTTAGCTTAATATATACATAGAGATGGTTACCTCTGGAAATAGTTGCATGCATGCGTACACACAGGCATTAGTATATACAACTCTATTTCTTTCCTCTGACGATTGAGAGGGCTTAGAAACAATGAGCTCCCAGTGGTAGCAGCATAGACAGAGCTCAAATATTAGTGTTAGTACTTTTTTCCAATAAAAGGAACCAGAGCTCATTTGGATCAATGGTAGATTCTAGAAGTGGAGCAGAAAATACTCAAGAAGAGCCTGGAGCATCTCAGGATGGCAGAAGGTAAGGATGCATACAAAACCAAAACCAAAAAGGTAATACTCCTTATGTGTAGACTGCACATAGTGACTCTCTGCCAAAGAAGACAGTATGGAAGGTGGGGGGTTGGCAGTAACCCTACAGTGGAGAAACCTGACAGACACACCTGAGCCAGGGGGTCAAGGCCAACATCAACCATGATAAGCCGAATTGATAGTATGTGCTCTTGACATGATGTGATGAAAATGAAAATGACACTCTACTGTGGTCTTCCTCCCAGAGACTCATAACCCCATTCTAATCATGAGAAAAACATCAAATTCCAGTGGAAGGATTTTCTACCAAACACCTGACCAACACTCTTAAAACCACTCCTGTCAAGAAATCAAAAACAAAGAGAATCTGAGCAAGTGTCACAGCCTGGAGGAGCCTAAGGAGACATGATGAATAAATGAATCCTGGATGTGATCCTAAAACAGAAAAAGGACCTTGGAGAAAAACTAGCAATAAAAAAAAAAAAAAACATGGATTTTAGCTAATAATACTTTATGATTATCAGTTTCTTCATTGCAATAAATGTCTATGGTAATGTAAAATTTAATAATGGAAAAGTGGGTGTGGGATATATGGAAACTTTCTTTGCTATTATGTGATTTTTCTGTAAATCTAAAACTGTTCTAAAAATGTGTTTTATTTAAAAATAAAGTCATATATTTTAAGTTCTTGACACGATGAATGGTTACTCAATATTATCACTTCCCATCACTATGATTGCTGTTGAATTTTTACTGGGGAAAACTAAGTAGATCAAAATAAAACAAGTCTTAAATTCTAGCCCACTTTTCATGGTAATGATTAGAGGAAGACTGAGAAGATTCCCTTGTGAACTTTCTCCACTGATTTCAAAGTTAGAGGACCAAATTAAAGGGAAGACTACCAATAAAACCCAAGTTCGTTTACAAAGCATGCATTAAAATAGTGGGAAAAAAATAGTTTCTTCTGGATACAAAATTTAAATAGATATTCAAAACTGACAATAAAATGAAGAAATATTTTCCAGTATGTATGTGTAGTACCAGAAAAGAGTTAAAAAGACAATGGCAAAGGTCTCCTTCTCCTGCTCAGATTTGAGCCACATACTCTGTTAGGAACTATGGTGTATTAGTTTGCAAGGACTGCCATAACAAAGTACCACAAATTGGAGGGCTTGAAGGACAGAAGTTTATTTCCTCACAGTTGTGGAGGCTAGAAGTCCAGGATCAAAGTGTCAGTGGGCTTGGTTTCTTCTGAGGCCTCTTTGGCATGAGGAAGACCACTGTTTTCCAGTGTCTTTGTATGGATTTCCTTCTGTGTGTGTCTAGGTCCTGATCTCCTCTTCTTATAAGGACACAGTCATATTGGCCCACTCTCATGGCCTCATTTTAATTTAATTACCACTTTAAAGACCCTGTCTCCAAATACCATCAAGTTCTAAGGTCCTGGGGGTGAGGGTTTCAACATGTGAATTTTAAGGGAACACGATTCATCCCAACACCTGTTGTATAGAAGATCGTGACTATGAAGATAAAGTGAAGTGGTGTTTGTAAAAAGTGCTCAACAGAGAACCTGGCCCAGAGGAAGCGTCCAGTAAAGAGTGGCTGGTATTTATTCCCTTATGACCTTACAGACAGGGCTGAAGCAATCCTATCCAGGTGTTTTTGCCTCTTTCTGACCTTCACACACCTGAGGTTGGCCCCAGTCTTAGAGTAGGGCAAGAGATGAGTGCCAGTGTGTTGTATGTGGATATGTGTGCACATGTGACTGAATGCATGTGTTTGGGGAGGTTGGGAGTGAGAAGAGAGGGAAGAGGACCATGGTTGGGAGCAGAAATGATCCTGACTACTGCAAAATCAGAACATGTACTTGACCACCTACACTACTTTAAGACTGAACTTGGGAACTTCATTTTGCTTTGAGCCCCAGCTTACTTTTTTTCTGAAAAGCCATTTCCTGAATCAGATGCCCAGGTGTGAGTTTGTCTGAATTCCCCTATTTAGGTCCTGCTAATCCCTCAAAACTTTTAAAAACTAATGATAACACATAATTATAGATGCATTTAACCTTTCACAGCAGTTTTATATGTCTGACCTAATTTTCTTCTCTAAACAACCATATGACGAGAGTCATATAAATAATACTGGCCCATTTTATAAAGAAGAAAATGGACCTAGGGAAAATTCTACTCACTTAGAGCCAAATAATGAGGTCAGAAATCCAGGTCTTCTGAATTTTATCCCAGAAAACCAGATACCGTTTCCTTTAAGGAAGCATAATGAGCACAGCTTTAAGACTGAATAATTAGACTCTTGTCTCATTTGATTGATACATTTTAAAGTTGAATCCCTAATAATACAACCATATCACAGTTTTATACTGTTTGAATTTTATTTCCAATGCTAATATAAAAGTATGTGTCTGCTATAAAATTTTGCTAGGCATGACTCTGCTTACGGCCCTGTGATACAACAGATTTAAGCATACAAACTGGGCTTCAGTAGGCTTATTTGCTTGGCTTGTTTCTGTGCCTTCTGGGAAATTTAACATGGTGTGAAATCACAAAAGACTTCCAGATTAATATAAAATATAATACAGCATGAAAAACTACATAGTTGTGACCATTCATTTCTTAGTGGTTCCCCATTATGAATTTATGAAGAGAGAACTTCAGTCTATAAAACCAGGTAGTAGTAGACTCTTTCAAAAGTAATTTACAAAAATATAGCATGTTCTGATCTGAAATAGGATAGCTTTAAAACAATTGATTTTAGATTACATTTTTGGCTGTGATGAGGCAGTTACAGAGACCAGTACTTCTACTAAGAACAACTAAGAAAAACTGGATAAAATACCAAAAATAATAATAATAATAATAAATTATTGGAAAGTATTGGTTACTAACTGACATGACCAGGGATTCAGTGGCCAAGTTTCTGTGAGAGGGGATCTCAGAAAGGTGAGCCAAAGTTCTGCACTGCTTCTTTCTTCTCTGGGGGCATTTCCAAATCTTAGTAGGAGTTAGGAGGCTAAGAATGCAGCAGAGGGCTGGGCATATGGCCATTGTGATGAGCAAAAGAAACCAGGGGAATTTCTGGTAAATTCATGATGCAGGAGAGATGCAAATTTGAGATTTGAAAATTGGAGATTACTAAGCCAAGCAAAAGTTGGGGATCTAAACCCAGTGATAAAGGAGGTACTGGGAAGTGACTCTGCCCTTAGTTAATGCTCCTTGGGACATGTGCTAAAATCTGGAATTGCAAAGGGCAAGAGGAATTTATTTATTTATTTAGATTTTATTTATTTATTCATAAGAGACACACACAGAGGCAGAGACATAGGCAAAGGGAGAAGCAGGCTCCACGCGGGGAGCAGGACTTGATCCCAGGACCCCGGTCTCATGACCCGAGCCTTAGGCAGACATTCAACCACTGTGCCACCCAGGCGTCCTGGGCAAGAGGATTTTAAAAATAGGCTGATGAGTGGAATGAAGTTTTTTCCTATTTCAGTGGACTTGGAGGGATCCCATCAAAGAGAAGAGGTGCCAGATACCTCAGGATCACAAGGGAATCTCTGGACAGGGTACAGATGAACTAGAGGTAGATGTGGCTTCACAAAACTATAACTCAGGTCCAGTCAGATTAGTTTCTGCTTAGAATAAGATTATCTATCCCTAATGTCTCTGACTTCCAGATAAAAGAAAGGATCCCCTCTGGTGAAAAATCACATCATCAGAGCCTCTGCAACTAATAAATTGATAAAATGTCCAACATCAATACAAAATGTTTAAGCACATCAAGGAACATGACCAAAAGAAAGACAAAAAAGATAAAAAAAAAAAAAGCTGACTCATAGATAGTTCTAATAACATTAATAATTTTAAAATGTGTTAGAAGAACTTTTGGGAAACAGTGGAAAGAACACTTAGGTCTTAGAAATGTAGATAAAAGCTTCACTGAGAAGATGACATTTGAGTGGAATCTTGCAGAAAGAATGGTGAAAGCACGAATGATACTAGAGCATTTCACACCTACAGTCCAGAACAATCCTGGGTCAGGGTCCATGGTGCCTAAGTATAGGCTTTAAGACTACTGGGATGTACTGGGGCCTTTGTGAGGATTCCTGAAGGTGAGATGGAACTTAGGGTCTGTCCTTCAGGAAACATGGAGCCAGCCCAGCAAGGTCATTTCAACTATCATAAGTAACATGGCCCGATGATTTGAGGCAGATGGTACATGGATGTTGGGCAAGCATACGGGATTTTAGTGACAGATGTGTCCTTAGGAGTAGGCAGTGGATCTACAGGAGATGCAGACAGCCTGAATTACTCAGTGGCCCTGGAGATGCAGAGGTGGGGGCAATTTTAGAAGATGACATAATCAGAATGTGGCCACTACTGGGATGAGTGGAAGATTGATAAGGGTTGACTGTGAGGCTTTATCTTGGAAGTGTAGATGGATATATTTGGCACAAATCAAATTAGTGAGCGTAGGATGGGGATAAGCTTGTAGGACAAAGTGTAAAAAGACCTGATATGATAAATTTGACAGGGGACAGGATGAGCTGCCATGACTATAGATCATTCAAATAAATATTTCTAGTATGCTTCTACACAGAAATATAAGTGTGTGCCTCCAGGGAGAGATCTGGAGACGTGGATCTAGAAGTTGTTGGCATGTAGGAGGGATTGGAAACCAGGCAGTGGGTGTAGTCATACAGGAAGAGTCAAAAGATGAGGGAATGCTAAGATTTAAAGGCTAGAGAAAGCAAGGGAACATTTTATTGTTTATTATCTGCTATTATCTGTATTGTTAAATCAGCTTCTTATCTTCTCATGAAGCTTCAGTCACCTTCCCTGACTTGCTTCCACCTGTGTGTGCCACCCATCTGTTGACTACTGCTTCTCCCCCACCCCCAGCTCCATCATCTCAGGTGACCACAGCTGACCTAATCACTTTGGTGACCAAAAGACACAAAAACATGAAAGGCCCAGGGAATGGAAGCACTACAGAGGCAAAAGGTGAGGTCATTGTTCTACTTTTCCAGTTAATAGGAGGAAGCATTACCTGGTAGTTAAGGACTTACATCTGGATTTGGACTTAGTTTTAGTGCTTAATCGTTGATGGACTTTTAATGATTTAAACTCTCTAAGCCTTGCTTTCATTGGAATGGTTCATTTACTCAGCAGAAATATATCAGACATTCCATATGAGCTAGGCAGTCAGATTGGCATGAGGAATACATGCCAATGAAACCAACAGAAATCTGTGCTCAATGCAGCTTACATTTATGGTTCCTAGCTCACAGGGCTGTTGTAAGGATAATGTGAAATAAGTCAAGGAAACTATTAAATCACAGGTAAACTCTCATTAAATGGTGGCTCATTGTATTATGTGCAAGGCATTAACCAAAGCTTAATTCTGACTCTATACTTCCTGAGTGTTTTTAGCGTTACAGCAAGCAAACTGGAGCAAGGCTAAAAAAAAAAAAAAAACCAGAAATACTATGATCAACTGCATTGTTTTTATTCAAAACTAACATTAACAACTATGGTATCAATGATAAATTGCCAATATTAAAAATGAAGCCTTACTATTTAAATATTTCTCAGTGGCTTTATTCATTCTAAGAAAAGAGTGAATCTCAGCTTAAACTGATCAAGTAAATTATTAAATTTTTAATATGCAAGTGATTGATTTTATGGATTCTTTACCAATGATAAACTACATTTTGTCACAGCGTATTGAAAGAGTTAAGACTGGCTGAGGGGTCCTTAGATGAGCACCAGGCATTCAAGAATGTTCACCAAGCATGTACCAGTGCAATGTAGGATGTCACCAGCTGTGTACTCCCTAGGGATGATAGCTTCATCAAAGATGTCAAAAGGCCCCAGAAGCAAAACTTTTTAAAACTCCCAAACTAAATTATCTTTCCAGAAGTTGGAAAAGGGAATAAATGTAACAAATATATGATATTTTGTGACATAAGAAATTAAACTTTTCTTTGATGATTTTGGAAACATAGAAAGAGTACCATGGCAGAAACCTAGCAATGTCAAAGGCAAGTGGTGGGAACTTCTCACTGTGTTGTCAGCATTGTTCAGAGCCCCTGACCTAGCACTCCAAGTATTTTGGTACTCCCGTTGTGCCCCTTGGATGGGACTGAGGCAATCTGCAAGCAAGAACGTTTTTGTCCACTTGGCAGTTACTTTGCTAATTATGAAATTTTAATGTAATATCATTTTATTCACTAGTTTCCTATGCCTCTGCCTTCCTCTGCCTTCTTATTTCTCTAAGGCCTGATCACTCATGATTAAATTGTCAAATTGGATCTGTATGTATGCATGATGAGGGCACATCTAGATCATTTGTTGTTCCCAAAAGAATATGAAGAAATAGTTGTACTGAATCTTCTTATTACTTAGTAAGTCACTGAAGTGACATGGTTTTAAGGAAACACAGGGGCATTTATGTTATGATGGTAAAACAGTAATTTGCTGTGTTCTGTATTGTGTCTAATAGCCTGTGATAAGGAAAATTCACCAGCTTCTTTTTTTTTGGGGGGGGGGGACTTATAACTAACAAATAGAATTAAGAAAAATGAATTGAAATAAAACAAAACAATAAATGCCTGCTTTGATAGGCTTATCTATATAAAAATACCAAATCAGTGGTTATTATAGTACAGAATGAATGGCCTAGTTTTATTCCTGTGCTTATAAATCAATTCATCCATGAAACTCTGTCAGATAAAATAGAGATGAATCCTTTTGATTAGGAAAGATAAATACATACATACATACATATATACACAGTGGGTGGCACATAATAAGTGCAGAAGAAGCATTTATTGAATTCCTACTCTATGCATTTCCTTAAAATTCACCTGTTCTAGGTGCTAAGGTAGAGAGGTAACTCAAAGTCCCTTCTCCCCTCGTGCTTCTGTTCTGACAAGCTAATATTGATGTGTTATTTCACTTAATCCTTGCCATGCCCACCAAGAAATCACTCAGAAATTCTGTCGAATTCCAAGCTGCATACCCTCTCTTCCTTTCCTGGTTATTTTTCAGACTAAGTGTTAAGCAAAATCAAAATTGAACCAAGTATTTTCGTGAGAAAACATTGCTGAGAGTAATATCTTCAAGATGGCAATGTAAGTCATTCCTGACTTCAGTTTCCCTCACAAACCAATTGGCAACTTTCCATAGACAAGTAAGAAGAACACTGTGAAAGTCTCAGAATGAGGGGTGAGGCTGAAGCACTGACATGGATCACAGACATTGAGAAGGACCACACTAGAAGGCTAAGAGGAGCAGCTGCACTATGCCCTCTTTGTTCATCCCCAAGATTAGCACAACACATAAAAAAGGGTCCGTGGGGCCTAAAGTTTCTCCAGGAGGACAAAGAGAGGCCAAAGTGTACATACAGCTCCCCCAGCATTGTGCGTTGCTTCCCAGGAGGCCCATTCAGGTCTCACCCCACAGTGATTGCTGGGAAATCTGCAGGCCTTGCCCAGTGAAGATCAAACTAGAATAGAGGAAAGAAGACCTTAAAGAAACTGCCACTAGGACCTTGGCAGATAAAGTTCCTGCCTGCAATAACACCCACGTAGAAGTCCCAGCCAATTGCTCTGCCTACCTGCAGAACCATACCAGGGGTTCCATCTGGCCAGGGACCTCAGTATGAACTTCTGATTTGAGACCTCAAACAATGAGCCTTGCTGGCTTTAGAACCTATTTTGCTGCACTGTCTGGGGCAGGGAAGTTAATTTATAGCACCATCTGTTGCTTATTGCAGCCCCCAGTCCTGCCCAAGTAGAAAACCTATCCAGAGCACCTGGCAGTTGTGTAGCCCAGTAGCTCAGCCTGGTTACAGAGCCAAGCCATAAAAGAAAAACAGCACATCACATACAAGGGAACACCCAGATGACTAGCAGCAAATTTCTCCACAGAAACTTTGTAGGCTAAGCGAGAATGGGATGATATATTCAAAATACTAAAAGAAAAACTATCATCTAAGAACACCATACACAGAAAAGCTATCTTTTATAAATGAGGGAAAGCTAAAGACTTTCCTGAACAAACAAAAATTGAGGGAGTTTAAAACCACTAGACTTAACTCACAAGAAATATTAAATGGAGTTCTTCAAGTATAAATAAAAGGATGCTGGTTAATATACTAAAAATATATTAATGTAGTGTAAATCTTATTGGTAATGATAAATATGTGGTCAAAGTCAAATTCTCTAATGTTGTTATCATGATTCACTTACAATTCCAGTTTAAAAGTTAAAATACAAATATACTAAAAATAACCATAAATATAATCATTTTTGAATGCATAATATAAAAATGTTTAAAATATGTGATATCAATAACCTAAAATTTAGGGTATAAGAACTAAAAGCATAAAGTTTTTAGGGTGCCTGAGTGGCTCAGTGGTTGAGCATTGGCCTGTGGCTCATGATCTGGAGTCTTGGGCAGGGAGCCTGCTTCTCCCTCCACCAATGTCTCTGCCTCTCTTTCCTTGTCTTTAATGAATAAATAAATAAAATCTTTAAAATGTATATAAATAAAAAATAAATAAAAGTATAAAGTTTTGTATGCTTTGTATGCAACAAGGCTATGTTGTTATCAACTTAAAATAGGATGTTATAAATACAAGATGTTATGTAAACACAAAGGAGAAAGCATTCCATTACAAAAAAAAAGTCATCAAAGCACAAAAAGGAAGAGCAAAATAAGAAGCAAGGAAAAAAGGATCTGCAAATCAGTCAGAATACAATGAGCAAAATGGTAATAGCTTATCTATCAATATTTAAGCATAAATGGATTAAGACCTCCAGTTACAACATATAGAATGGCTGAATGGATAGAAATCAAAATCCAATGATATGCTGCCTGTAAGAGAATCACTATAGCTTTAAAGGCACACATACACTGAGAGTAAAGGGATAGAAAATAGTTTTAAGCAAATGGTAAACCAAAAGGAAGAAGGATAGCCATATTTTTTTTCCAGACAAAATAGACTAAGCTAAAAATGGTAAAAAAAAAGAACAAAAAACCAAATAAAGTCATTGAATGATAATAAAAGGGTCAATCCATCAAGAAAACACAACAATTAAAAACAAAGAAGATACAATAGTTGTAAATATTTATGCACCCAACATATTGGAGCATCTAAATATATAAGGAAGATACCAACTTAAATAAAAGAAGAAATGAACACCAGTGCAATAATAACTGTACTTGACAATCAACCAAGGATGATCATTCAAACAGAGAATCAACAAGGAAAGAGTGGATATGAACAATGCAGTAGACCAAATGGACCTCGTAGACATTAAAGAATGATCCCTCTTACAACAGCAACAGACACATTCTTCTCAAGCACACATGGAATGCCCTAAAGATAAAGCACATGATAGGCCACAAAGTAAGTCTTAGCAAATTTTAGAAGATTGAATTGGTATTAGGTGTCTTTTCTGACCACTACAGTCTGAAATTAGAAACTGATAATAGCAGGAAAACTAGAAAATTCACAATATATGAAGATTAAACAATAAATTCCTGAACAATCAATGGAAGAATAAAAAAATCAAAAGGAAAATAAAAATGTATCTTGAAACAAACAAAATGAAAACACAACATCTTAAAAGTTAGAAACAGCAAAAGCAGTTCTAAAGGGGAAGTTTATAATGATAAACACCTACATTAAGAAACCGAAAAGATCTCAAATAAATAAACTTTCTTTATACCTCAAGGAAATAAGACAGGAAGAATAAAGCTAGCCCAAAGTTAACAGAAGGAAGGGAATAATTAAGATTAGAGCAGAAATATATATTTAAAAAAACAAGGAAAAAATAAAAAAGATAGACAAAATTGAGTTGATTCTTTGATAAGACAAACAAAATTAATACACCTTTCACTAGAATAACCAAGGAGAAAAAAAACAGAAGGAAGACCTACCAAAATAAAATGATAAATGACAAACTAGTTATTACAATAGCCCAGAAAGGATCATAAGAGACTAATATGACCAATTGTACTCAAACAAATTGGGCAATCTCAAGAAGTAGATAAATTCCTTTTTTAAAAAAGATTTATTTATTTATTTATTTATTTATTTATTTATTTATTTATTCAGATAGAGAGAGAGAGAGAGAGAGGCAGAGACACAGGCAGAGGGAGAAGCAGGCTCCATGCA
The DNA here is from genome assembly GCF_048164855.1 of Canis lupus baileyi. Classification (NCBI taxonomy): domain Eukaryota; kingdom Metazoa; phylum Chordata; class Mammalia; order Carnivora; family Canidae; genus Canis; species Canis lupus. The sequence continues at coordinate 39,370,019 of NC_132848.1, forward strand.
GGAAGCCTGACTTAGGACTCGATCCTGGGTCTCCAGGATCACACCCCGGGCTTCAGGCAGTGCTAAACTGCTGCACCAACGAGACTGCCCAAGAAGTAGATAAATTCCTACAGACATACAACTACCAAGATTGAATCATAAAAATATAGAAAATTTGAATAGAACAATAATAAGAAGAGTAGATTGAATCAGTTCAAGAACCTCCCAACGTAGAAAACCTCAGGACCAGATTGTTTCACTGGTGAATTCTACTAAACTTTTAAAAAATAATTAATGCCAATCCTTCTCAAACTCTTCCAAAAAGGAAATGAAGAGAATACCCCCAAATTCATTTTATGAGGCCTGAATTACACTGACACCAAAGTCAGATAAGGACACCACAAGGAAATTACAGACCAATATCCCAGATGAATATAGATGCAAAAATTATCAGTAAAATACTAGCAAACTAAATTTGAAAACAATGTGCATTCTGTTGTAAATTAAAAGGATCAAACACCATGATAAAGTGGGATTCATTTCTGGGATGCAAGGATAGTTTGATACATGCAAATCAATAAATGTGGTATATCACATACATAGAATGTAACATTTATAGGATCATCTCAATAGATGCAGAAAAAGCATTGGGCAAAATTCAACATCCAATTATCATTAAAAACTCTCAAAAATATACAAAGAAAATATCTCAGCATAATAAAGATCATGTAGAGCAAACCCACACCTAATATCATACTCAATGCTGAAAAACTGCAGACTTTTCCTTTAAGATCAGGATCAAGACAAGAATGTTCCCTCTTGTCACTCCTAATCAACAAAGTACTAAAAGTCCTACCTGGAGAAATTGGTGGAGGAAGTAGAAATAAAAAGAAATAAAAAGTATCCAAATAGGAAAGGAAGACATAAAAGAGTGTCTTTTTGCAAATAGCATGATTTTATAAATGGAAAATCTGAAAGATTCCACCAAAAACTCTATTTAATCAATTAAATAAAGTTGCAGGATCAAATTAACATATAAATTAGTACCATCCAATTAATATATAAAAATTAGTTATGATTCTACACACTAAGAGTTACTAAAAGAGAAAACTATCTCATTACAATAGGATCAATAACAAGAACATACTTAGGAATAAGTCTAATCCAGGAAGTGAAAGATCTCTACATTGAAAACTATAAGATGTTGATGAAAGAAATTGAAGAATAACACAAATAAATGAAAAGATATTATACATTAATGGGTTGGAAGAATGAATACTGTCAAAATGCCCATACTACCCAAAGCCATCTATAGATTTAATGCAATCGCTATCAAGACTCCAATGCATTTTTTTTTACAGAAATAGAAAAAAATTATTCTAAAATTCATTTGGAACCATGAAAGACCCCAAATAACCAAAGCAATCCTCATAAAGATAAAAAATTGGGACACATCACACATCTTGATTTCTCACTACATTAAAAAACTGTGGTAATCAAAACAGTGTGGTATTGGCATAATGGCAGATACATAGATCAATGGAACAAAATCAGGAGCCCAGAAGTAAACCCATACATACATTATAGTCAACTAATATTTGACAAGAGAGCCAAGAACACTCAATGGAGAAAAGACAGTCTTCATTAAATGGCAGTCAGGATTGGACATTCATACATGCAAGAATGAAAGTAGACCCTGTGTCTCACATCACTTACAAAATCAACTCAAAATGGATTAAGGACTTAAATGTTAGACCTGAACCCATGAAACTCTAGATGAAAACATAGGTGAAAAGCTGCTTGACATGGGTCTTGGCAATGATTTTTTGGACATGACACCCAAAGCACAAGCAACAAAATCCCACTCATGCATAGGCAATCTAGGCACAAGCACATCACAGTAAGCACTGTATAAGGAGATCTTTGAAGAACAAGAAGAAGTTCTCTCTCTAGATTAGACCCATCAGTGCTAGCAGAACCTATGATGCCATTACTATATAGAAGTCTTATTCACCAGGACATTCTGACAGCCTCATCAAACTGAAGAACAAAACCAACGTTTATCATCAGGGAGTGGCTGTCTGCAGATTTGGAGCACTCTACTTGCCTTAGTGATTGCCATCCTTGGAAATGTCCAGACAGTGCAGCCTTCTCTCTAAAGGGGACCTCAGATCTAAAGCACGACAAAATTATGGCTCTGTCTGTAAATCTACACCATAACTAAGGAATACTCATGACTCGTTATTAATAACCGATAACAAACAGGATCTCGAAAAAAACCGATTAATTTTCCTGTTAAGATTTGACATATCACATAATAAGTGGGATTAAATAAGAATTTTTCCTGCAATCCGGTTGAACTGATTTCCATGTAAAGCAAATTGTTCTTGAAACCAGGGATTCAGACTGAGTGGATGTCTTATATGTTTGGCTAAGTCTCTCATAGCATGAAGAATAAATAAGGAGAAATACATGGGGTTGTGAAGATGTTTGTGACAGGTAAATGTTACAGTGCCCCGGACGGGGTACGATGAACAGGACCAGTCAGTAAACACCCACAAGAATAGAAAGCAGTGGTTCAGCAAAAATGATTTTATTATCTGGCTCACCTGTAAAAAGAGATAAATGCCAAGAAAACCAGTTCATGTGAGAAACTGAAGTCCATGACTTGTCCGAAGTTTAATAGTCATTTGGTTTTATGTCCTCCACCTTCCACAGTCACACACTCGTGCATAATTACTGCACAGAGAGAAGAGGAACAGTGGTAACCGTGGGGCATTACAAGATCCTGAACTGTCGGAGAAGCAATTCACAGTCACTAGATCATACTTACTCTAAGCACACTAATGTTTTTCACAATGATTACCACACTATAAAAGGAAACAAAAAGATGAAATAGAAATAAACGATGTAAAAAAAAGATTGTGTTTACCAAAATATTCATTAATGAGACCAACCTACATTCTGAGAATTCCACTTCATTATGATTTTAATGCATGGTGAAGTACATACAGATCAGGGCAATTTTGAGTTTTGCCCACTAAATGCCTTTTAAAACATTCATGTGGGGTTTAGACTACATTACAAAGATGTGTGGGTACTCATTAAGTTCTGTCATGTTCCTTCATCCTATTTCTAAATATTGTTCCATGCCATTAAAATAACCATTTTTAATTAGCAGTGAGAAAAAAAAGCTGCCAATTTTAATTTTTTTCCCTTTTTAAAAAATTGCAGTTGTGTAGAAAGAAAAAAAAGAATTCTTAATAGTCTTTACTTTCTTTGTTTGGTTACTCACTGAGTTATTTTTGGTGGCTCATTTTAAGAAGGTGCATAATGCATTTGTCTGGCCCTAGGAGTGTGTTCTTTGAATTACAAAGAAGGAAGAAAGGAGCAGATTACCATCACTTTACATTCACTCAGTTGCTTCTGGCACATAATGGGCACCCATTGTTGCCTGGAACTGCAACTCATAGTCCCTTAACCACTTGCTTGAGCTCTCCTCTCTCCTTGTAATTTTGGATTCTGAAGGGTAGCAGCACATCTAGGGAAATGTATTTTACCCCAACATGCTAGGCAAATTTGTACCAGTCTTATATGGTAAATGGTAAATGGTACACCATTACAAACTCCATGTTTTCAGCATCATCAACTGGGCAGTGTTGAGTGGAGGCGGGCATGAGTCCTGGCAATGGTAGTGAGTGGTAAAACTATGGAACTAACCCCTCAAGCTTCACTCTGTGTCTGGCTGGCTCCCAGAACAAATTTCACCTTCTTGGAGCCCATGGAAATTCTCTGTAGCTGACAGATATGCTGCTTCACAACTGGCACTGTTTTCCCACAAGAACTACTAATCTACATCATGCCAACCACTCTTCATATCCCCAAGTTTGAAATGTTCTGCTGAGTGTTGGTGCCCAAGATTACGTATCCGAGAAACCACCAAGGAGCCGAAACCGATGCAAACACACGAGGGTTTATTTACAAGCTCGAGCTTGGGTCCAAGTATACCTGACACAGCAGAGCAGGGACTTGGACCCCGAGGTGGGTTTCAGCTTAGTTTTAAGGGCTGGTCTAGGGGACCTCCAGAAGGGGGGGAGGAATTTCTCAAGTTCTGTTTACATTCTGATATGGGGCTTTCAAGGGCATTGAACTCTGTTCTCATCCTGATATGGGACTTTCTGCCACGGGCGTTGAGCTCTGTTCTTATTCTAATATGGGGCTTCCTGCCACTGGCTTGGGCTCTGTTCTCATTCTGATATGGGGCTTGCTAGGACGTTAAGCTGTAAGCTGGGGTTTTTTTTTTTTTTTCCTGTAACTGAAGTAATGTAGATTTCAGCTCTTATTCACAGGGGCTTGGGATGGCTGTACTTGTGCTAACGCTGAACTTAAAGTGGAATGGCCTTAATTTTCTCGGCCTCCACACTGAGGAGTGAAGAGGAGATCCTCTCCAGCAAGTATATTATCAAGCCCTTATGTAGAAAACATTTTCTGCTTTTTAGTCTATTTCCTCATTTTAATGAACAATCAAATAAAATGCCTGAGAGACGCCTGGGTGGCTTGGCATTTAAGTGTCTGCCTTCAGACAAACATTATATGTTCTCATTCATTTGGGAAATATAAATAATAGTGAAAGGGAATAGAAGGGAAGGGAGAGGAAATGGGTGGGAAATATCAGAAAGGGAGACAGAACATAAAGACTCCTAACTCTGGGAAATGAACTAGGGGTGGTGGAAAGGGAGGAGGGTGGGGGGTGGGGGTGAATGGGTGATGGGCACTGAGGGGGGTTCTTGACGGGATGAGCACTCGATGTTATTCTGTATGTTGGCAAATTGAACACCAATAAAAAATAAATTTATTATTAAAAAAAATAAGTGTCTGCCTTCAGCTCAGGGTGTGATCCTGGAGTCCCAGGATCGAATCCCACTTTGGGCTCTCCCTCTGCCTGTGTCTCTGCCTCTCTCTCTCTGTGTGTGTCTCTCATGAATAAATAAAATCTTTAAAAAAATAAAAATTAAAAATAAGATGCCTGAAATTTTATTAGATTCTGGTACAAAAAAAAAGATATAAAAGATGTAAAAATATAAGATATTCTATCTCTGTCACTCTCAAACCTCATTGACACTTTGAACATGTGTTTCAATAAATAATGATATTTCTTCTTTTTGATGCTCTAATTTCTTCAAATTTGGTCAGTGGAACTCTCTTCAATATGGCCCTATGTCTTTTGAAACATCCATGTTAGTTTTGGAGTACTTATTGTTTTTTAGTATATCAAGATATTCCAGGTTCATATTATACTTTTTCTTCTCCAGATTAGGATTCAGTAATTTCTTTAAGGATTTTTGGTTCTTTAGGTGGAGAAAGGAATTTAGAAACCAATATATGGGTAGAAGGTGTACTCAATGACATCAGAGTGTAATTTCAGGTCTTTTTAGTTTATGGTTCTGCTGTACCACAGACATATCCATATATAAGCCCACTTGTATACATACATATCCATATACACACACTTTTTCTTTATATTCTCACTGCACTTGACGATTCTAGGAGGGTGACAGTCAGCAATAGAGAAATACTGATTCAACAAATATTTATTGAGCATCCACCATGGATAGGTATCAGTAATAAGGGCATAACTATGAAAGCAGCAAAGTCCTTGCCCTCATAATAGTATATATTAGTATGAAAGAGGTGATAAACTAACAAACGTGTAACATAATATTGGATAATTACAAGTGCTATGAAAATATAATTAAGCACGTGAGGAGATTACAAAGAACAGGTTTACCAAAAGAATAAACTGTATTTTTTATAAGGCAGCCAGAGAAGTTAAATTTGAGGAGAGACTTGAATAAAATGTGAGAGGCAGCCATGAAACTGTCAAAATAAAGAGATGTTCAGGCAGAAAAAAGCAGTATGAGAGAAGACCAAGAGTTAGAAATAAGCTTAAAACTTTCAATTACTGGTAAAAAGACCAATGTGTTGGGAATGGAATAAGGGGGCAGTGGCAGAAAACGAGGTAGGAAAAGTAGGCAGGACTAGAACACTGAAGGATACTTTAAAGCATAATAAAGATTTCGACATTGTCACCCAGTATGATAGAAGCTACTGAGTGATTTTTAGCAAAGAAATGGCATTACCTGGCTGCTAATTGGAGAAGAAGCTGTAGTCAAAGGAGGAAATCAGCCATATTATTAGTGTGGTAATCCAAGCAAGGGACAACAGTTAATGCATATGATAGTAGTAGCTTTGAGAGGAATTGACAGGACTCAAGATGCATTTAGAAGGTAGAGCTATCAGAATTTGTTAATGGATCAGATGAAGGTATGAAAGAAAGGAATTAAGATAGAAACTTAGGTTTTTGGTATCATTTACTGAGAAGAAGAAGGCTGAGAAAAGAACAATTTGTGGGATAGATCAAGAGTTTGGGTTTAGAACATGCAGAATTTAAGATCCCTATTCAATTTCTAAGTGGGAAAGGCAGAGTGGACAGCTGGATGTGTGAGTCTGGTGGTCAGGGCAGAAGTTGGAGATGGGGACATGAATTTGGGGGCCTTGAGTCTAGGGATGACTTTTTTCCAAATTCCTTTTTCAAATTCCAGACTGTTAACATATAGCGTAATATTAGTTTCAGGAGTAGAATTTAGTGATTAATCATTTACATATAACACCCAGCCCTCATCACAAGTGCCCTCCTTAATACCCATTACCCATTTAACACATCCCTCTGTCTACTTTCCTCTAGCAACCCTCAGCTTGTTCTCTATAGTTAAGAGTCTATTTTATGGTTTGCCTCTTTTTCTCCTCCTATATTGATCTGCTTCATTTCTTAAATTCCACATATGAGTGAAATCATAAGGTATTTGTCTTTCTCTAACTGACTTGTTTCACTTACCATAATGTATTCTAGTTCCATCCATGTCATTGCAAAAGCAAGATTTCATTCTTTTTTATGACTGAGTGGTATTCTGTTGTATATGTGTATGTGTCTGTGTCTGTGTATCATGAGTAATATTCCATTGTATATTCCAATGTAATATTCTATTCATCAGTCAATGGACACTTGAATTGTTTCCATAATTTGGCTATTGTTGATAACGCCGCCATAAATACTGGGGTGTATGTCTCCCTTCAAATCTATATCTTTGCATCCCTTAAGTAAACACCTAGTAGTATAATTTCTGGACCATAGGGTAGCTCTATTTTTTTAACTTTTTTAGGAAACTCCATACCATTTTCTAGAATGACTACACCAGTTTGCTTTCCCACCAGCAGTGTAAGATGATTCCTTTTATTTCACATCCTCACCAACATGTATTATTTCCTGTGTTGTTAATTTTAGCCATTCTGGCAGCTGTGAGAAGACATCTTAAAATATGGGACTGGGCAGTGAGGACGAACTCAAGAACTGAACTTGGAGGTATTCCATCATTTTGAGTTGCAAAGAGGAGAATCCACTAAAAGAGATCTAGAGGAGCAGTTAGTAACTCAGGAGGGAAATTGAGAAGGTATGGTGTTCTGGAAGGCTTAATTAGATAGTGGTCTCATTGGTCAAATGGTTAATAGACTGAGTCATATGAGGACTGGAAAGTAACCCTTGGATGGGGCATAATGTAAATTACTGGTGATACTGATAAGGAAAATGTTAGAGGGGTAGTGGGCACAAACACTTGAGTAATACATATCTAAGGAGAAGGTAGAAGAGGTGGTGATATAGAATGAAACAACCCAGAAGGCTTCTGCTATACAGGGAAACAAACGAATAGAAATGATCAAATAAGGAGGAAAAAAACTTGAAGAGATGAGTGGGGTATGCCTCCTGTCATCATCAATAACTGGCGCAACTCCAATTAGGGTATGCACCAGGGTTGCCAGATGGTTTTAACAAAAATACCTGGCACATTGTGTAAAGGCTTATTATGTGCCAATTTTACTTAATAAGCAAACTGTCATAACAGCAAATGGTGGAAGTCAAGAGAGTTAGCAATAACATTAATGTTCAAGTTATGTTAAAACAAAACAATAAAAACTTTCTTGATTCGAAAATGTCAAGCATCAACTACAAAATACTTTTAAAACTTTTTCCTCAGTAGCCAGCTCAACTACCAGACAATCTAGTTCAAAACTGGACAAAATGCAGCCCCAATGGTAGTTGCTCTCCCCATGACATTCTGATGCAATTTGGAAGTGATGATTCAGTTACTTGAGTTGGTGTATATTTCATTTGGAAAGATGCCTCCTGCCACCAGAACTTCTCATTTAAATTCTACTAAGGGTAGACTAGGACAAATGTTCCTAAAATTTGTGTGGAACCACAAAAGATTCTGAGTAGCCAAAGAAATGTTGAGAAAGAGGAACAAAGCTGATGGTGTCACAATCCCAGATTTTAAGATATATTGCAAAGCTATGATAATTAAAGCAGTGTGGTCCTGACACAAATACAAACACATAGATCAATAGATGAGAATAGAGAGCCCCAAAACAAATCCATACTTGTATGATCACTTAATCTATAACAAAGGAGGCAAGATTATTCAATGGGGGAAACAGTATCTTCAATAAATGGTGCTAGGAAAACTGGACAGCTACTTGCAAAAGAATGAACTAGACTACTTTCTTACAACATACACAAAAATAGCTCAAAGTAGATTAAAGACCTAAATGTGAGACCTGAAACCATAAAACTCCAAGAATAGAGTATAAGCAGTATCTCCTGGACATCAATCTTAGCAACATTTTTCTAGATATATTTCATCAGCAAGGGAAACAAAAGCAAAAATAAACTATTGAGACTACACCAAAATAAAAAGATTTTGTACACTGATAGATGCCAACAACAAAACAAAAAGGCAACCTACTGAATATGAAAAGATTTTTGCAAATGATATATCTGATAAGAAGTTAATATCCAAAAAATATAAAGAACTTATACAACACACACCAAAAACAAAAAATCTGATTAAAAATGGGTGAAGGATTCTAATAGATATTTTTCCGAAGAAAGCATACAAAGAGATACATAAAAAGATGCTCAATATCATTCTTCATCAAATCAAATCAAAACTATAATGAAATGTGATTTTACACCTGGCAGAATGGCTAGAATAAAAAAGACAAAAAATAACAAGTGTTGCTAAGAATATAGAGAAAAAACGAACCCTCATACATTGCTGGTGGAAATGTAAATTAGTAAAGCCACTGTGGAAACAATAGGGAGAGTCCTCAAAAAATTCAAAATAGATCTTTGTATGATCCAGCAATTCCACTACTGGGAATCTACACCCTACTCCCCAAAATTAAAAAGATATATGCTCCCCTATGTTTATTGTAGCATTATTTACAACAGTCAAAATATGGAAGCAATGGTGTCCATTGATAGATGAATGGATAAAGACGATGTCTATTTATGTATATCCTTCCTTTTCCACCTGTTCCCTCCCCTTGCTTATTTGGGATCTTCGATAACAGCTCTTGGATCTTGCCAGCTCCAGGGGATTGCTCTACCTCTTATTTCACTGTACCTGACCATTTTTGTAAATGATCCTTTATTAAATTCTAAAATTATCCAATTTGAATTAACCATATGTTGTTGTTTTTTTTTGCCTGCATCCTGATTGACATTAGGCATTAGACTTGATATTGAAACTCATCTCTGAAAAGTTGTGGGTTTTTTAAGTTTGTTTCCTTAATCGTAATTATTGTATAGTGACTGAGATTACAAAAAAAAAATCAAGGAAGTAAGAAAAATAACAAGTAACATGTCAGACACTCTGCAAAGCACTTTGTACTCTGTTTCCTTTATACCTTATCAAATCCTTTGACGTATGTACTATTATCATTCCTGTCTCACACATGAAGAAACTGAGCCTGAGAGAGTTTAAGTAGACAACAGGTTGAAAGGTCCAGATTAGTTTGCTGCACTTGGGTTCTCTGGCTACTCAGGCACAGATGGCAGGACCTGAACAGAAGGGGAAGGATCAACTGAAAGTGAAAGTGGGAGCCAGAGACTAGCAACACCAGGCAGGAATGCTTTTGTGAACACAAAGACAAGAACAGCGATGCAGAAGAGTCTAATCAGTGAAAAGAAGTAAAAACGCAAGGTTGGAAGACAGCAGTGAGGGAAACACTGAGAGGGGAAGCATGACTGGAGATAGTGAAGGAGATTTGGAAGGTTCTGGAAATGGCTTCTTCCCACAACTTGGCCTTGCAGTTCTTACTTTCTCTTACACAAACCTGAAGAAGCCATAAAGGAGGCCAAGAGGGACAGGAGGGGAGAGGCAGAATGAAAGACAAATGATCAATCAGGACCATTTTTGTGATTTCACTATTATTATTGCTATCTAGCCAAACAGCATGAACACTTAGCCATAGTAGAATTTTTAAATTTTTAATTAATTAATTAATATTAATTGAAGTGTAATTGACACACCATGTTACGTCAGTCTCAAATGTGTAACATCATGATTCAACAACTCTGTGTGACATGCTATGCTCACCACAAGTGTAGCTACCATCTGTCACCATACAACACGTTACAGTGCTATTGACTATACTTCCTATGCTGTGCCTTTATCCCCATGATTTTATCCTTGAACAGTGTTCCTTACAGGCCAAACTCAACGTAGGGGCCAGCTTCCTAGGACACCAGCAGTTGAGGAAGGGTGGGAGACCGTCCAGCAGGGCCGGAGTCCTGATTTTGTGGTGATTCTTTTACATAAAGCTAGAGTTGTTAATCACTCTAAATCCACCAGTGGTCATGCTATAGAAGCTCAATTATGATTTATTCCATTTGTATGTGTAAGGAAATGGATTAATGAAAGTTTAGATTTTTTGCCATTTTAGTCATAATCACCACGTATAAATCTGAACTACATTCTTTACCATGAATTATTCTAGTCACTCTACAAATTCATAACTACATTTATGACATGAGATTATAGCTGCAATTGCCATTCTATTTACATATTTACTATAATGACTATGCAATAAGTATGCCATAATTAGATGATGATATTGTAACTGACAACCCGAACCACTTAATTCATAAAGAAGATTAGCAACAAAATATATGTATTTACTTTCAAGTTCATACCTATATTCTCTGCCAACTTGTCTTAATTAGCTTCTTCTGAAACACCTCCAGCTTTTGATTATTATTTGTCAAGATTTAAATTCTCAGTGGCTACGTGGAGCCTCTTGAGAAAGAGATATTTGTCTCGCTCAAGGAAAACCATGTTTCTTCCTTTCTGATACTTGAGTTACATAATTTGCCATATTTTCTACTTGCCTTTGTTGAAAAAAAATCTGAAGGCCTGAAGCTTTTTGCTCATACAAAGTTCCTATTTAATAACTACAATTGAAACCCTTTGTTTTCTTCATTATTTTGCTTCACTTCCCCATATGATGTTCCAATTTTAATGTTCTTATTTTAAACAAACCTGAAGTGTTGAAGGTTTTGGCAAATATGTCATGTACAAAATAATTTTTTAACATCTGGAAATGCTGTAAAAGTCATGTTTTGATAAGCTGTGTGGATTATTTCCTGATAGACACCGGCCTCCAAAATGCAGAGCTCATTTCTTCATGGAAGATTGATTTGCTTATCAAATTATATCAGAGTTGATGCATTTAGTGTCTATTGCTCTTCTACTGAACTGAATTCAACCACAAACTCATTTTTATGGTTGCACAATAATAATAACAATAAAAATATATAGGAACAAGCATCCAAATAAGAAAGCCTTTAAAAGAAATCCTCAAATGGCTCAGCGCAGAACCTGGTAATTTCACCCAGATGCTATAATCAAGGAGACCAAAATGTTTATACTGCCAAGTTCACCAAAAGGGGAAATAAAGCTCTCAAGAGGAGAGAGTTCCTCACTCTTGCAACATTAGACACATTGAGAACAAATTTCATTTGTCACAATTACTTTGCATTGGCACTACACAATATGAAACTTGTCCATCATATTAATAATCAAAAGAAATGCTGATACATCTACAGCAATTTAGACTGGAAAGTTATTTGAAGCTGCAAAGCATTGATGAGTCGTCCAGATGTTGTGCGATGAATTATTCCAAACAAAGGAGCCAAAAACATTTTAAGTTAGTACTGTGAAATTAGCTCTCCTTATTGAGGGGAAGGGCAAATGTGTTAAGTTTGAGAGTCTCTATAGATACATCCAACTACCTATTGATACAGAGCATGCCCATGAGCCTCTGCAAACACTGCTTTAATCTAGAAGGATGAAATTGTAGATGCTGAAATATTATAAGTGACCACATTAATTCTCTGAAGGGAAAGTGGGTTTTTTGTGTATATTTTTTATTGGAGTTTGATTTGTCAACATATAGTACAACACCCAGTGCTCATCCCATCAAGTGCCCCCTCAGTGCCCATCACCCAGTCACCCCATCCCCCCACCCACTTCCCCTTCCACTACCCCTTGTTCATTTCCCAGAGTTAGGAGTTTCTCATGTTCTGTCACCCTCTCTGATATTTCCCACTCATTTTCCCTAATTTCTGAAGGGAAAGCTTTTTAAAACAACTGCAGGTGGAGCCTCCAGGAAAAGTGAGAACCAATCTTCTACTTAACTGCCCAATAAAACATAGCTTGCATCACCAGGATCTGGCACTTACTGTGTGCCTAAGCAACCCAATTCTCTTGCAGTGCAAATAGCTAAATGCTTTGAGAGCATCGACCGCTTTTAGCATTAGGCCATATAATCCTGATTTTGAAAACTTTCCACAAGCCCTCCCTAAATGAGAGGGAAGATTGAGGATTAAAGGTTTATACCAGTACATGGATGAAACTAAGATATAAAATATTCATTAGACTGTACTCCACTGATTTTGCACCAAAAGAAGTTGATTATTTTAGGCTTCTTGTGTCAGGATAGATTTTTCAGACTTTTGGGATTGTGGATTAATGGCTTTGATGCAGAAAATACATTATATGAAGCAAAAAGCAGCCATTCCTTGCCTGGTAAAGTGTGAGATAGAAAAAGACCCATGTTTTCAGTTTTTAAAATGTTTAACTTTTTTTTTTCATGACACCTGTTAATAGGAAGATTGATTGAAAAACAATGACATCATTTCTAATATATAACAGAAGCTTTAGTAGTCAAGGTCTGCTTGTCAGGGTCTGTCTGGCCCATGAGCACCTTTTGACTAATAAGGTGAGAGTGACTTGTGACTTACAGCCTTCTTTCTTAGCAAATGATTGTCCCAGTAGAAAGAAAAGAAAGGAAGACTTTGTAGGGTGGTAGGGTTGATCCCAGCCTGCCTGTGTGCCCTGTTGGTGGTGGTCAAACTCCTTTAAGATTTGTGGATCTGGGGGGATCCCTGGGTGGCGCAGCGGTTTGGCGCCTGCCTTTGGCCCAGGGCGCGATCCTGGAGACCTGGGATCAAATTCCATGTCAGGTTCCCGGTGCATGGAGCCTGCTTCTCCCTCTGCCTATGTCTCTGCCTCTCTCTCTCTCTCTGTGTGTGTGACTATCATAAAAATTTAAAAAAAAAAAAAAAAAAAAAAAAGATTTGTGGATCTGCTTCAGCATCCTCATTACTGTATGCCTAAATGTAATTTCCTGCTCCTGACCATAGCTCTCATTTGGAGTTGGAGTTTTCTATGGATGTGGCTACAAAGAACATCATTTCAAATATATGAATTATAGGAATGACCAGAAAGAATATTTGAAATCAGGAACATTTTGGAAAAAGCCCTTAATTCATCTGATGTTTTAGACCAGAGTATTCAATTTATGATACTGATACTGGTATCTTGCTTTGCTTCATGGCCTTCTGTTCAATGTTTCATGCTTTCTTGTTCTCTTTCTTTTCTTCTGGGGTGTCCAGTCATAATTTCCAAAAAAACAAATAAACAAAAAGAGTCACCTTAAAACAATCAGTGTAAATCATGTGAGAACCCAAGAGCTCACATTTTTAAGCTCTTATTCTTGGCAGGCAATGTGTTCAGTGCTTTGCAAGTATTAAGTCATTTAATCTTTACAAGGCTATTATATATGTACTCCTACTCTCCCAATTTTATAAAAGAGAAAACAGAGGCAAAAAGAGCTCATAACTTGCTCAATGTCATGCAGCTAATACAGGACTCAGGCCTGAGAAGTTCGGCTCTAATTCATGCCCTTAAACACATTTTATGAGCAATAATGGAATTCTTTTTATTTTGATAGTTAAAGGATTCACTTGAGATCATTATATAGTGCTAACAATGTGACAGTGCTATAACTTATAGGGTTAAACATATTATCCACCCTCAAAAATTTAGCAATCTACCGATAGCTAAATATTGAACCTGCAGGTAAAAGATAAGGTTCTTATACTTTGGTAGAGGCAGTGTGCTGTGATTGCACATATGCGAATAAATAAGCACACAGTAAAATACACCTGCATGTTTTATGTTTAATACTATAAAGATCATAGTTATATAAAAGCTGGCCATCTCATGTTTGAACATGTAGCGAACATAGGATGTAGCAATCACTGACATGTAAATCATTGCCAGAATCTTTCAGGCTGACCTAGAAAGGGAGTAAAGCAGTAGCAGAGAATAATTATTGATATAACAGAGGCATCAGATGCTGAAGGGGTGAAGCAGATAATTCCAAATATGGCACACATAGAATTTGAGAATATGGATTAATAAATTCCAAGGTTATGGAGGAAATGTTTTTTAGTGACAACTTCTTGGCTTGGGTATCACATAAGTGGCCTAAGATTTGTTCCCTGAACATATCTGTTGAGCCGGTAGAAAGTAATCAACAACACATTCTCCATTTGAGCAGCAGCCACCCAGTGCACAGCTTCAGCATGTTGGGACCGCCAGCCACAGATAAGGTGCCCTGCAGGGCAGTGGGGGTCCAGGAGGAGCTGGGGGCACCCAGTGGGAACACCTCTGTGTACTCAACATGGATGCAACCCCCTCCGTGGGGGTCGCTCCTGTGGGAGAAGGGCTCTGCATTAGAGGTTGGTGGCAAGCCAGTGGCATTTACACAGCCACAAACTTGACAGAGGTAGCAGGAATGGAAGCATGCTCTGTGTTGTGAGCCCTGGGCACGTCTGCCTATTAGCTGTGTGAGTTATCTTTCAAGACCAGTGTGATGGGAAAGCTATTACAAAATCCAAAGCTTAAAGTAAAAATACCACATTCATTCAATTCTTTTAGAAAAGGATAATTTCCTATTAACTTTTGTGTTCTGCTGCTATGTTATCATTCAAAAACACTGTGGAAACTTAATGGTGAGCATGCAGTGGAAACCGAGAGAAATCGTGAAGTCAAAAAATAGTTAATATGTAGCCAAAGGGCAGTTATGCAATCAGTCATTGCAAAGGACATTAAGCAGGCACAGAATCTAGATGGCAGCACCGAGGGGGACAAACGTAAGCTCCTGGTTCATTCCTGCCCCAGAGTCCCAAACCCTTCAAGCTCGCAAAGCTCTCTTAAAACTTGCAAATGAGATACCAACCCTACAGAGAGAAAGAAATCCTTGACTGTTCCAAGGAGAGAAATGCTTACATTTTCAAAGATTCCCTTGGCCTTGGGAGTGGAGTGCTGGCTGAATCTCCCGATTGCCTCTGAAAACGAGATATGAAGACATCTCTTTTTATTTCAAATAACAGATTGAGCTAAAACCATTCTGCAATTTGCAACATTTTCAACATCTTACTCTCGATAGCCGCCATGACCTTTTCTTATTAAGTTATGTACAGACTATATTCATTAATCATTTTTCTTCATAGGTTGCATTAATTAGGTTTTAAAGCTGATATAGCTTCATAGCTGTTAGTCATAATTAGTTGCTTAAAAGGGTGTGTGGGGGGTGATTAGTGCCTCATTAGCACCTCTGTGTCTTCTAAAACACTAGCAAGTTATTAATGCAGCAAAAAAGAGACTGTTCTAGAGAAACTGACCCACACTAATAGGGTAATTTTAAAATTTTACTTTGTGTTTCTGAGTATACACTATTGAGCTAGAGATTGGGACAGTGACATTTCCTGCATATAAAACAAAAGAAAGCAGAGAACAGTGCTATTTCCTTAACTCCAATCAACAGAAATTTATTGTATCCTTGTTTCCTGCCTACCACTGTGCTTATTGTGGCTAATAGAAATTTTTCCGTGCTAGTACAGAAAAATATCTGCAAGGAGCAGAAACCTGTCTTTAAGAGTATATGGAAATGGCAAATCCATGAAGCAGTGAGAAAAAAGGCAGAAGGTTTACACTGGATTCATCATTATTAAGCCGGACAGCTCAGCCATGCAGGATGGGCAGAGGATGGGCTCCTGAGAGCAACTGGAGGGTCAGCCTTGGAATCCTAGATCTGCAGCTCTATATCACTTCAGACTCTGTTCTTAATTTTCCAGAGTCTCTTTTTTCCATTTGTAAAATTTAAGCACTAAGAAAATTTGTGGAAAGCACTCTGTGCACAGTGGCTGACAAAGGAGAGCATTGACCAGAGAGCAGTATGGGTCTGCGTTTCATTAGAAGATGTGTGGGATGTGCCCTTTAGGAAGGTCAGTGAAATCTCAGTTGGTGGCAGTAGCCATAAGAGTCCAGTACTCATGGACCCTGGGCCCCATTCTTTACTGATTCTCTCCTCCTATCTGGGTATCATGTTCATGGTCAGGCCAGTTGATGCATGAGTGACATTGATAACAAAAGACATCTGGTGGTTAGGTCCAGATGGGGTGTGCTGAGGATTTAACAAGTTAATACGTGAAAAGCCATAGCAGATGCCGGGCACACAGGACATATTCAATAAATGTCAGCCATTATCTTTCTTGTTATTATTTAATAGACTATCTGGCTCAAAATTGGCATTCAAAATATAAGAGCATATTTAATGAGAAAATTTACGAGAGCTTTCAGCTATTTAAAGAGCTTACCATAGAAAGGAGTGGTGAAGTGGATTCACTATTATTAAGGAAGACAGATTTAGGGCTTTTTAACCAAGAAAAGGGTGTGTTCTACAGGATGAAACTCTTTTCTGTGATTATAGCAGGCCCATAATTCAATGGACTACCTTGAAATACAAGGAACTCTCATCTCACACATCAGAGGACTCTCCAGCATGCACCAGAGTGTGTTCTGGATGACATCCCTTCCACCTGGCAGAGAATAGATGGTCAGCAAACACGGAGATACATAGACAAAAAGAAGTTGTATTCAGGAAAAGTCTCCACAGACAATAAAAGGTGGTGATTCTGAGTGTGTTCTCCAGAGAGGATAAGGTTAGCCCTCAGCTGTCTTTACAACCAACTGCACTGGCTTGGCCTCCCCTGAGCCTCAGTTTCCTCGTGTACAAGGTGTGGGGAATAAAAATATGTTCTTGTCATGAGACATTAATGCAAAACACTACAAATGGCCAATGTTCATGCTGATCAAGTATGGAAAAGAACTTTGTAAAGAAGGTAAAGAATGACTGCAGAGTAGTGTGCTGCATGGTAAGCATTTATAGGGTATGATTCAGCTGAATAAGAGGGAACAATAGGATGAGTGGATTGACTGGGACTGCATGGTCAGAGAGATAGTAAGGGTCTCCTTATTGAAGGTCTTGGAGGCTGGATAGAGATTACAGATTTGACTTATATTTTTAAAAGGGGGATTATAAAAATTTCTAATGAAGAAGTAGTGAGATAGAAGTATGATCTGAAGACAATTCTTCTTAAAAAAAAAAACTTCATGTTTAAAAAACTAAGGTCATGGGAGACTGGCATGATGGCAGAAGAGTAGGGGTCCTTAACTCACCTGGCCCCACAAACTTACTTAGATAACTTTAAAAACTTCCTGAACACCTATGAATTCAACCTGAAATTTAAAGAGAAAACAGCTATAATGCTACAGAGAGAAAAGTTTTCACTTCTAACAAGGTAGGAAGGTGAAAAAAATAAAAAAGAAATAAAGTGGGGGAGGGGAACAGCAACTAGGAGGACTAAAGCAGAGCAGCGAAAGCCTCCAGGACACAATAGCCCAGCCCTGGACAAGGGAGAACTTTAAAAATCCATGCCTGAGTTTTCAGGGAAATTGGGCAGAATCACAGGAAGGGCAGTGAAGCTTCAAGATTCCCAGAGTTACTATAAGACTGGGGTGCATGAGAGAAATCTCATCGCAAACTGTGGACCAATCTCAGTAAAGGGCTGGGGCACCACAGCGCTTGGGGCATTTGGGAGAAGCCAGTCAGTTATGCAGGTCGGCCCCAGAGTTCCCTTTACCCTAGATCCTGGCAAAGGACAGAGGTGGCTATCCTCTGTTTCTTTTGGGAGAGGCAGGCCCCAGGAGCATCTAGGCCAGTGCAGACTGGAAACTGCAGTTAGCTACTCACAGAGAGCTGACTCCAGAGCTGGAAATCTGCCCACTACCATTTTTTTCCTCTTTGTTTCATCCTGTGCCTGGGAGAGGTGGGGCTACTAGGGAACAAAGACTTTGCAGGATAAACAACTCACACTGAGCCCGGCACCAGGTGGGGAGGGTGGGGCATCTCCACCCAGGCAGAGACACCTGAGAATCAGTGTAGCAGACCCCTCCCCCAGAAGAACTGCGGTAGAACAAGGGAAAGACAAATTTACTGAACAAGCAGCACTGGAAAGCTTCAGGACTGAGGGAAAATAGTATATACAACTAGAGGGTCCCCCCCCCCTTTTCATTCATAATGACTCATTTTTACATCAGGCTAAAAATTTCCAATATTTTTTCTCTTTTCCCACCTTTACTAAAATATTTTATCAACTCTTCATTTTTAACTTTTTTCCTTTTTGGCTTTCTTATTTCTACAATTACATGTCTTAGATATATTTTTCACTTCTGCATTCCCTTCAACATATTCGATTTAATTTTGGTAAATATATGAGATATGGGTATTTGGTGTTTTGTTTTGTTTTGTTTTGTTTTGTTTCTGTCTCATTGTGTCTTACAGTGGTGGAAATTAGTATCTTCTAACACACGACCAAAATACACCCAGAACCAAGTGGAATACCATGTTGGTTCATTCTGTGAGATTATATTCTCTCTTCCATCCCATTCTGTCCCCCTCTTTTATCTTGTTTATGTTTTTGTGGTTGATGTTGAGTCTTTATATAAGTATTGCTGGTTTATATAAATTTGGGATTGAGTATCTTCTAACATACAGAACTTAATACACTCAGAACCAGGAGGATCACCCTTTAGGACCCCTCAGGGAGACTACATTCTCTCTCTACTAACACTTCCTCACCACCATCATCCCCCCTTTTTTCTTTTCTTTTCTTTTTTTTTTTTTTTTAATTCTTCTTCTTTGGTATTTTTTTTATTTTTACTACTTTGTTTAAAAATTTTTTTCACTTTAGTGGTCATTTTGTTCTGTTATTCTTTTTCTTTTATTTTCTGGTCTCTGACCTCTTTGGAATCATCTAGGGTGTATTTTATTTAGTTGTGGTTGATATTTTTGATTCAACTCACTCATACAGCTACTCTGCACTGGACAAAATGACTAGAAGAAAGAAGTCACCACAAAAGAAAGAACTTGAAGCAATATTCTCTGCCACAGAGTTACAGAATTTGGATTTAAATGCGATGTCAGAAAGTCAATTCAGAAGCACAATTATAAAGTTACTGGTGGCTCTGGAAAAAAAGCATAAAGGACTCTAGAGACTTCATTACTGCAGAACTGAGATCTAATCAGGCTGAAATTAAAAATAGATTAAATGAGATTAAATCCAATCTGAATGTCCTAACTGCTAGGGTTAATGAAGTGGAAAAGAGAGTGATTGGCATAGAAGACAAGTTGATGGAAAGGAAGGAAGCTGGAGGAAAAAAGAGAAAAACAAGTAAGAGACCATGAGGAAAGGCTTAGGGAAATAAATGTTAGCCTGGGAAGGAAGAATTTATGTATAATTGGGGTTCCAGAAGAGCCTGAGAGTGAGACAGGTCCACAAAGTATATATAAACAAATCATACCTGAGAACTTCCCTAATCTGGGGAAGGAAACAGGCATTCAGATCCAAGAGATAGAGAGGACCCCCACAAAATCAATAAAAACTGCTCAACACCTCAACATTTAATAGTGAAATTTGCAAATTTCAAAGAGAAAATTCCTTTTTTAAAGATTTTATTTATTTGTGACAGACACACAGAGAGAGACAGAGACACAGGCAGAGGGAGAAGCAGGCTCCATGCAGGAAGCCCAATGTGGGACTTGATCCTGGATCCCAGAATCACACCCTGAGCCAAAAGCAGATGCTCAATAACTGAGCCACCCAGGCGTCCCCATCAAAGAGAAAATTCTTAAAGCAGCTCAGGACAAAAGATTCTTAACTTATATGGGGAGAAATATCTGATTAACAGCAGACCTCTCCACAGAGACCTGGCAGGCCAGAAAGGGCTGGCAGGATATATTCAGGGTACCAAATGAGAAAAACATGCAGCCAAGAATACTTTATCCAGCAAGACTGTCATTCAGAATAGAAGGAGAGATAAAGAGTTTCCAAGATAGGCAAAAACTGAAGGAATATATGACCACCAAACTGGCTTTGCAAGAAATATTAAAGGGGACCCTGTAAAAGAAAGAGGAAGCCCAGAGAAACAATCCACAGAAACAGACTACATAGGTAAAATGATGACACTAAATTCATATCTTTCAATGGTTACTCTGAAAGTGAATGGGCTAAATGATCTCATCAAAAGATGCAGGATATCAGACTGGATAAAAAAGCAAGACCCATCTATATGCTATCTACAAGAGACTCGTTTTAGACCTAAGGACACCTCCAGTCTGAAAATGAAAGGTTGGAGAACCATTTACCATTCAAATGATCATCAAAAGAAAGCTGAGGTAGCAATCCTCATATCAGGTAAATTAGAGTTTATACCAAAGACTGTAGTAAGATATGAAGAAGGACACTATATCATACTTAAAGGGTCTATCCAACAAGAAGACCTAACAATCATGAATGTTTATGCCTCTAATGTGGGAGCTGCCAGGTATATCAATCAACTAGTAAACAAAGTAAAGAGATACTTAGATAATACACTAATACTGGGAGACTTCAACATGGCACTTTCAACAAATGACAGATCTTCTAAACAGAGCATCACCGAAGAAGCAAGGGCCTTAAATGACACACTGGACCAAATAGACTCGACAGATATATATAGAACATTCCATCTGAATGCAACTGAATGCATATTCTTCTTAAGTGGACATGGAACTTTCTCTAGAATAGACCACATACTGGGTCACAAATCAGCTCTCCACTGATATCAAAAGGTTAGGATTATCCCCTGCATATTTTCAGACCAAAATGCTTTGAAACTAGAACTCAATCACAAGAAGAAATTTGAAAGAAACTCAAACATATGGAGGTTAAAGAGCATCCTACTAAAAGATGAATGGGTCAACCAGGAAATTAGAGAAGAATTAAAAAGATTCATGGAAACTAATGAAAATGAAGATACAACCATTCAAAATCTTTGGAATACAGGAAAAGCAGTCCTGGGAGGGAAATACATTGCAGTACAAGTCCCCCTCTAAACAACTAGGAAAAATCTCAAATACACAAGCTTACCTCGCACCTAAAGGAATTGGAGAAAGAACAGCCAATAAAGCCTAAACCAAGCAGGTGAAGAGAGATGATAAAGATTAGAGCAAAACTTAATGAAATAGGGACCAGAACTGTAGAACAGATCAACAAAACCAGGTGTTGGTTCTTTGAAAGAATTAATAAGATAGTTAAACCCTAGCCAGCCTTATTAAAAGAAAAAAAACTCAAATTAATAAAATCACAAATGAAAGAGGAGAAATCACAACCAATACCAAGGAAATACAAACGATTTTAAAAACGTATTATGAGCAGCTATATGCCAAAAAAATAGGCAATCTAGAAAAAATGGATGCATTTTTGTAAAACCACAAATTACCAAAACTGGAGCAGGAAGAAATAGAAAATCTGAACAGGCCAGTAACCAGCAAGATAATTGAAACAGTCATCAAAAACCTCCCAAAAGTCAGGGCCAGATGGCTTCCCTGGGAAATTCTATCAAAAGTTTAAAGAAGAAATAGTACCTATTCTATTAAAGCTGTTTTGAAGAATAGAAAGGAAATACTTCTTATGAGGCCAGCATTACCTTGATTCCAAAAGCAGATAAAGACCCCACCAGAAAAGGAGAATTATAGACCAATATCCCTGATGAACATAGATGCAAAAGTTCTCACCAGTTACTATCCTATAGGACCCAACAGTACATTAAGACTATTCACTGTGACCAAGTGGGATTTATCCCTGAGATGCAAGGGTGGTTCAACACTTGTAAAACAATCAATGTGATAGATCACATCAATAAGAGAAAAAACAAGAACCATATGATACTCTCAATGGATGCAGAGAAAGCATTTGACAAAATACGGCATCCATTCCTGGTTAAAACTCTTCAGAGTGTAGGGATAGAGGGAACATTCCTCAACACCTTAAAAGCCATTCATGAGAAGCCCACAGTGAATATTATTCTCAATGAGGAAATACTGGGAGCCTTTCCCCTAAGATCAGGAACATGACAGGTATGTCCACTCTCACCACTGCTATTGTCCTAGAAGTCCTAGCCTCAGTAATCAGACAACAGAAAGAAATAAAAGGCATTCAAATTGTCAAAGAAGAAGTCCAACTCTCCCTATTCGCAGATGACATGATACTGTATATAGAAAACCCAAAAGACTCCACCCCAAGATTGCAAGAACACATACAGAAAGTCAGCAATGAGGTAGGATACAAAATCAATGAACAGAAATCAGTGGCATTTCTATACACCAACAATGAGACTGAAGAAAGGGAAATTAAAAAATCAGTCCCATTTAGAATTGCACCCAAACACATAAAAGACCTAGGAATAAACTTACCCAAAGAAGTAAAGGATCTATACCCTAAAAATTACAGAACTCTTCTAAAAGAAATTGAGGAAGGCACAAAGAGATGGAAAAACATCCCATACCCATGGATTGGAAGAATAAATATTTTGAAAATGTCAATGCTACCCAGGGCAATGTACACATTCAATACAATCCCTATCAAAATACCATGAACTTTTTTCAGAAGAGTTGGAACAAATCATCTTAACATTTGTATGGAATTAGAAAAGACCCCAAATAGCCAGGGAAATATTGAAAAAGAAAACCAATGCCAGGGCATCACAATGCCATATTTCAAGCTGTGTTACAAAGCTGTGATCATCAAGACTGCATGGTGCTGACACAAAAACAGACACATAGATCAATGGAACAGAATAGAGAACCCAGAAATGGGCCCTCAACTCTATGGTCAACTCATCTTTGACAAAGCAAGAAAGATTATCCACGTTTAAAAAGGCAGTCTCTTCAACAAATAGTGCTGGGAAATTTGGACAGCCATGTGCAGAAGAATGAAACTAGACCATTCTCTTATGCCATACACAAAGATAAACACAAAATGGTTGAAAGATCTAAATGTGAGACTAGAATCCATCAAAACCCTAGAGGAGCTCACAGGCAACCACCTTTCTGAACTTGGCCATAGTAATTTCTTGCAAGATACATCTATGAAGACAAGAGAAACAAAAGCAAAATGAACTATTGGGACTTAATCAGGATAAAAAGCTTCTGCACAGCAAAAGAAATAGTCGACAAAAAGACAACCTACAGAATGGGAGAACATATTTGCAAATGACACATCAGAGAAAAGGCTAGTATCCAAGATCTATAAAGAACTTACCAAACTTCAAGAAACAAAAAAATCCAATCATGAAATGGGCAAAAGACATGAACAGAAATTTCTCCAAAGAAGACATACACATGGCCAACAAGCACATGAGAAAATGCTCTGCATCACTGGCCATCAGGGAAGTACACATCAAAACCTCAATGAGACACCACCTCACACCAGTGAGAATGGTGAAAATCAATAAGACAGGAAACAACAATTGTTGGAGAGGATGTGGAGAAAAGGGAACCCTCTTGCACTGTTGGTGGGAATGCAAACTAGTACAGCCACTCTGGAAAACGATGTGGAGGTTCCTCAAAGAGTTAAAAATAGAGCTACCCTATGACCCAGCTACTGCACTCCTGGGGATTTACCCCAAGGATACAGATGTGAAATGCTTGTACACCTTCACCCCAGTGTTCATAGCAGCAATGTCTATAATAGCCAAATGGTGGAAGAAGCCACGATGTCCTTCGACAGATGAATGGATAAAGAAGATGTGGTCTATATACACACTGGAATATTAGCCATTAGAAAGGACAAATACCCACCATTTGCTTCGACGTGGATGGAACTGGAAGGTATTATGCTGAGTGAAGTAAGTCAATTGAAGAAGGACAATCATCATATGGTTTCATTCATACATGGAATATAAGAAATAGTGAAAGGGATTATAAGGGAAAGGAGGCAAACTGAGTGGGAAAAAATAGAGACGGAGACAAACCATGAGAGACTCCTAACTCTGGGAAGGAAACAAAGGGTTATGGAAGGGGAGATGGGCGGGGGGGTGAGGGTAACTGGGTGATAGGCAATGAGGAGGGCACTTGATGAGATGAGCACTGGGTGTTATACTATAATTTGGCAAACTGAAAATAAATTTAAGAACGTAAAAAATAATAAAATTATTGAATGTATGTATTAAGGATAAAACAAATTGAAAAGAAAAGAATAGAAAAGAAAAGAAAAAGGATAGTCATTTGGGCATCTAAGTGGTTCAGTGGTTGAGTATCTGCTTTTGGCTCAGGTCATGATCCCGGAGTCCTGGGATCAAGTCCCACATCATGCTCCCTGCAGGGAGCCTGCTTCTCCTTCTGCCTGTGTCTCTGCTTCTCTCCCTGTGTCTCATGAATAAGCAAATAAAATCTGCATGTATATAAAAAAGAAACATAGTCATATACAAATCCTTACTTGACCTGTACAACCTTCCTATGAGGTCTGTGTAGCAGCTGTCATGTTATTATTACCAACTTTTGCAAGACAAATGAAAGCTCAGAGGTACAAAGTGCATTGATCTAATGGCAGAACCCTTAAGTAACTTCAATTCATATCTCTTGGTGTCCCATCTTGTATAATTCATCATAGTGCATCATAGAGCACAGAAAGAACAGCAGAAGTGGAGCTCAAGAATTCACAAGTATGTGGTGATCCAATAGTACCATTTTTTACTTCACTGAAATTTAAAAATCATCACCATAGTAATATGGTTCTTATTCTATAGCATTTGCTGCTATACTTTTGATATTACTTGCTGAGCAAGAAAAATGTAATTCTCCCTTTTTTCAGTTTCTGCAATTCCAAAATTAACAGAGGTCTTTACAAAGTGCTTCTTCAATTGATTTAGCTTTTTGCTGAATTTCTCCTAGTCAAATCTTCCTGGGTTTGTATTTTCAATCCCAGTTCTATTATGATGATTGTATAATACAAATGGGTTCCTTCTAGAACTCTAGGAGGGAGTGGCTAACATCCACTGAGGACTTACTATAAATCAGGCACTGTTCTAAATTCTGTGTATATGGATAAGCAATTTAAAACTTGAGGCAGCCTTATAAGATAAGCACTGTTATTATCCACACTTTGCAGGTAGGGAGACTAAGATGCAGAATGGCTGTGGAATTCATCCACGGCCATGCAGTAAGTGACAGACCCATGGTTGAAACTAAATGCGGTTCTCCAGGATGTGTATGGATAACTGCTGTGTATGTGGCAAAACCACTGTGGCCCAGAGGGGAGGGAGAAAGAACCTCTGATGGAAGCAGTGGACATATGCGCACATAGATGTTTGAAAGCAGAAAAAGTGAGAACAGCAATGTGATGTCTGCCCAAAGGTTGACCCTTAGGCCAATCTCCACAGACATCCATTTGAGCTCTCTGAAAAGAAGAGCTGCAAAGAGAACCTGAAATCATAGTGTTAGCACTCAAATCTCAGTGGTACTTTGGGACTATACACAGCTTTCCTTTTGGTTCTTGGTGGTGGTATGGCACAGATGGTGTGTTTTCATGTCAGGAGGGAGGCATTTTCCCAGGGCCACCAGCCACTGAGTCTCCAGCATAATCCAAGGTCAGAGGCCCCCACAGGAGAGGGCACAAAGGTACAGCAAACACCCCTGCAAGGCTGTGAGAAGGGAGGCATCCTCCCAGGTTGCCAGACCGCATCACGGAAGGGAAAGGAAAAGGAGCAGTGGATGTTGCCTGTTGTCCAAGTACATGTATTTGAACCCTTCTTGGGATGTTCCAAAAATATATGGTAAGATTTGCAGAGTAAAACAAAAAGTCACCCCTTAGCTGCTGCCAGATGGAAAAAGACAAAGAAAATACTTCAGTCGCCACCATTACACCATTCCAACTACCCAGTATACATGATCCCCTTTGTAGCTTTTTAAAGATTTTATTTATTTCAGAGAGAGAAAGAGAGCACAAACAAGGGAGGGAGGGGAGCAAGCAGACTCTGCCATCCCTGTGGAGCCCCACGTGGAGCTTGGCAGGGCTTCATCCCAGGACCCTGAGATCATGAGTTGCAATCAAGAGTGTATGATTAACCAACTGAGCCACCTAGGTCCCCCCACCCCCCAACACATACACTTTGTGCCTTTTCAAGTGAGCCAGTGAGCCAAGGAATTTACTGCCTTACACACACCCTCCAACGGATTGAAGACCAGCAGATATGCGAGTAAATCTTCAGTCATATGTTTGAGCAGTTTGACAAGAAAGCCATTTCTGTCTGGAAAAACAGAGATTAATCAGTATAGAGGGTATTTCCATAGAGGGTATTTCCAAGGTATGACAAATCTAGATAAACTGGAAGCTTGATTAATCAGATAGGAATAATGTATTGGGAATCCATTGTTTTAGGAACGTGTCCCAGTTGTTTTTATGAAACGATGAGAAAAGAATAGGGTTGTGAGAATAAGATTCTAAGAAATGAAGAGATATGTGACTCTTCTGAAAGTCAGTCCAGCTGGAGATAGATTAAATTATCTGCTAAGCTGTCAGCTTCACCCTGGACTGTGCGCCACCCCGGATGCCTCAGCCAAACTGCCCCCAGTTCTACGCAGAGCCACTGGGTATGTGGACACGAGCACAACCACACTCATTCCCAGGCCCAAGTCCACGGGAACCCACAGCTGAGCATCTCCTGGAACCGCTTGTTCTCACTTCCTCTGGGGAGCGCAGTATCAGCAAGACCTGGCTTTCCCCAGCTACAGGATCCAGGAAGGAAGGAGGATGGAAGTGCCAAGTGTACATAAGACAGGTGAGTCGGCAAGTGCTTGTGTGGTGTAATGGGAGGGACACCCCGACTCTGCCGGAAGTTTTTCTCTGATTGACTTTGTCCCAACCTCTGAACTTTCTTTCCTCTGTGTGCCTTTTGGTCTGGAAGGTACTGCAAGCCAAGTCGTTCAATATGTAAAGCCTGGGCTCAAATCAGCCTTTCTTTCTTTCTTTATTTTTTTTCTTTTTTTCAGCCTTTCAATAATAGAGTGCCCCTCCCCACCCCTGTCCTGTCCTGCTTAGAAGAACCCAGCCTCACTGTGCATAGTGTTCCTTTTACTTATGCAAGTGTCCCCACTGGAAAGATGGTTTGCAAGACCAGCCTCACCTCTCATTGCTCAGAACAGGCCTGGGAGCACAGAAGTAAAACAAAAACATGCTAGTGATGATCAGGAGACTAAGAAGCTTCCTAAGGCAGCCATAGACCCCACCAGAAGCAGTTCAGTGACCAAAAAAAAAAAAAAGCAGAAAACAAATATAGCTTAGAACTTTTCTTTGCATGAGGCTGGAAGGGATTCAGACACAGTTAAGGACTGGTGAACTCACTGTAAGGACTGATCGCTATGAAAAGTGATCGTCAGGGTTACGTAGCTGTACTCTGACTTGCTTGTTTTCACTGATCTCTAAAAATCCAATGTTCTGTTCACTGTTTTGACCTGAGGACTCTAAAATCTTAAGTGAACTAAAATGAACTTTCCTTTGAAAATATCTTAAAGGTTTTACAGACTGACGGTGGAGAACAAGACAGTCTAAGGTGTTAGAAACCCAGGATTGGTGCTGGCAGGTAGAGGTAGACTGTGTGTCCAAGTGCCGGAGCCAGCAAGTACAGTTTGGGAGTGATGGAGCATTACACAGCACCTGGAAGAAGCACATCAGCTGTATGCTTCCTAGTATAGCTGGATCTGGAAAAAGGAATGCTGATGGGGGAATTGAGAATCAGATCAATCTTTTGACATCAATTTGCTATTTTCATTAGTTTAAGATTTATATGCATAAACAATTATACATAGTTTACAAGAATGATGCAAAACAACCTGAATCTCACCGAACACCCACTTTAGAATAGTTTGCCATGGTGGGTGGGTGGGGAGTAGGCTACGGGAATAGAAATAATAAGTAAATGAATAAAACATGAGCCTAAAATGTAGTGAGAAGGGTGACAGAAACAGAAAAGAAGGGGGCACAATTTTATTGGAATCCATACATTAATTAAGTAATGTTAATTAATCTTGCCATCTGGAGCAAAGAAGTTATATCAGATCCAATGTATCTTAATGGCTTTTGTCTCTGTGACCCTCAGCAAAATGAAAGACAATATAATTAGTATCATAAATACTGCATACAGCCAAAAAGTTGGGAATGGTGTTTTCCCAGATTTTTCAGCTCAGTCATTAAAAGCAAGTTGAGTTTGAAATGCAGCCTGTTTGACTACATAGGGAAGCATTTGCTGATGCAATTTCTAATGAGATGTGAGCTTAATAAACTTTAAATCTAGAACTGGAAACCAACAACGACAGAAGCTATACATGAACAGTGGGGGAAAGTAGTGTGTGGTGATTAAATGTCAAAGGAACAGCACCAGGAAACTGCTGACAGTGGAGGTGATGGACACCCTCTAGAGGGAGGAGGGGAGAAGGGAAAGAGCACTGCACACTGAGCCACAGAGCACAGGACAGTCATCCCCACCCAGCGCTGCCATAGACCATCCTGACTGCAGGCACCTTTTGTGCAGAACCTCGTAAATATAGATGCACTTCCATACACAACTTCTCCCAGAATCATGGGAATGCTTGTTTGAATTTATGAAAATATCTGGTCAGGAAGTAGTGGCAGAGAAGACACAGGATCCGGAAAAGGCTAAGAGCAGACACAGTGCAGGGCACGGAAAGGGTGGGGGAACTTGCAGTGCTGCTTTAGGTGTAGTATCAAGAATTTCAGCCCTGGATTTCCCAGAGAAGTGAAATCACATGGCATTTGTCTTTCTCTGCCTGACTATATACAAATGAACAAATGAACGACAACAACGAAAAGAGAAACAGACTCCTAAATGCACAGAAACAAAGTGGTGGTTGCCAGAGGGGAGGTGAGTGAGAGAGATGGGACAAATAGGTGAAGGGGAGTAAGAGGTCCATACTTCCAGTTAAACAAATAAGTCACGAGGATGGAAAGTATAGCACAGGGAATATAGTCAATGATATTGTCGTCGTGTTTTAGGTGACAGATGGTGATTAAACTTGTGGTGAGCATTGTGTAATGGATAGAATTATTGAATCACTATGTTGTACATCTGAAACTAATATAGATTGAGTGTCAACTATACTTCACTGAAAAAAAAAACAAAAAAAGCCCTTCAGCCCTAGACTTGAGTGGGTAAGACGGC
This sequence comes from Canis lupus baileyi, assembly GCF_048164855.1. Taxonomy (NCBI): domain Eukaryota; kingdom Metazoa; phylum Chordata; class Mammalia; order Carnivora; family Canidae; genus Canis; species Canis lupus. The sequence goes on from NC_132848.1 coordinate 39,399,643, forward strand.
GGAACCAAGAAAGGAGATGTCAACGGGTTGGGGACAGAAGTTAGAAAGCCCTTGAAGACCATGGGCACACAATGAAATGTTCCATTAGTATTCTAGGTAAAATAAATCATTCCATCAATCTATTAAGGAAAATAAACCCAATTTCGAGGTAAAAGGTTTAGTGAACAAGAGATGATAATGCATTTAATTTCACATATCCCGCTCTGTAATTCTCAGCTATGCAAAATGCCAATGTCTAGCCTCTCAGTGTGATATCATCACTTTAATGGATATCAAACTACTTTTAAAAGTCCTTGTAGTTTCCCTCATATGTTACTATGCCTTAACATAAAGCAGGTCCTCCAAATGCCATTTTCCTCATAAAATATATAAGCTCTTGAGCCTTGAATCCTTCTACTGAAGGATCTTCAGGGACATCACACTTGTAGCTGCAGAAGGAATGTTGTTCTGTGACTCCTGTTCACAATGATAAGAGAGATGTGGGAACACCATACACACACACACACACACACACACACACACACGTGATTATATACAGTATATTTTGTGTGGAGAAGGAATTCTATGCTGAATTTAGGCAATATTTTTATAAAATTTGATAATACCTTTAGGATCATGAAGGGATCATTGCAGATTATATAGGAAATCCACTCCTAACAACACATTGACAGCCTGTCAGATCCACAGATTTCACAGACTTGCAGTGCCTGGTCTTATAATTGTCATTTTATTGCAAAGAAAACAGAGAGAATCCTGTCTCAGGATTGTACTAGACGCTTCCATGAATGTTCCCTATTCAGTCTTCATAGAAAATATAAGATAGGGATTTTTAATCCTAGATTTATAGTGGTTAAACTGAAACTTAGATTAGTAAAAAAAATTGAGCCTACCTTACTAGTGGCTCCAAAGTTCCCCTATGGGATAGCCTTTGGGCAGCAAACTGGTTGAAAAACTTGCAGAATGTCATATTTACACAGCAAACAGGCACTTACGCGGCTAATCAGTTTCAAGCAGAAGAGCTTACAGCAGGACAGAGTTGAGGCAGACCCCAGTACCTGCCACCCTCTGAAATTTGCTCAGCCTTGCCAGGATGAAAATCTGAATCTGCCATTCCAAAGTCAATTCATTTTCTAGAGAAGAAATCTGCAGCTAGAACCAGAGGAGAGGAAAGTCATTTCACACTTTTATGTAAAATTCACCTGCAGTTGTTTTAATCATCCTTTTTCAAGATTGGGATAATAAAAGGTATTGACTGCTAAAGCTGCCTTTCTAAACATTATTGTGTGAGGACCATATGAAACTGAGATACTGGGCCAGGGTAAGAAACTTGCAGTATCTGGTATGCTTTTAGCTCAAACTTTGTCAAGAAGTGAAGCACAGGCCGCTGTTTCTGGAGGCAGTAAGTCCTCAGGTTTCCATCCCATTTCCCTACCACATTTAGACTTTTGCCACCAAAGTCACTGCCTTGAAGAATGACTTAAAAGTCAAAATAAAAGTTCCAGGCAAGAGAGAGAGAGGAAGGGGTGGGTTGCAAGGGGAGGCAGTGTCCTGGCTAGTCCCGGGAACTTCACAAAGGATAATAGACTCGCCTGATGAAGATCAATGATGTGGGTCTCACAGCCATTAGTATTCACTAGCTGTTCATCTCGAATGGGGAGATTGATAGCACTGGCTATTTATTTGAGAAGAGTTACACAGCTTGACATATTCTCTGTTTCTCTTTTCCTCCAGAGACTCAGTAACACCACAATTAGGGAAAATTACTGTGTTAAAGGCAAGCAGTACAAAAATCTGGTTTTCTTCTTGCTTTTGGCAATCCCACTTGCTCTCTCCTCATTCACCTTACCTGTGTTCTGGAAACAAAGGACCTAATTTTCTAACAAAACTCTTGACACTTAATTTAGTAGCAAGCTATATCAAGGCAGTCTTAGAGGATTGATAAGCTGCTGTACTTAATTTTTTTTTAAGACTCAAGATAATACATGCTCTCAAAACTGAGTATAAGTCAACTAAAATACAACCAAATGTTACACATAGCCTGTCAGTTTCCACAACATCTTGGTTTATTATGGTAAAGTCTGAATTTTTTGCTATCCATATTGTTTTTCTCACAATTTTGGCCACGTCAGTTCAAAATTAAGTCAAACTGATATGACTACTTTTTTTTACTGATTTGATTACTGTGCTCACATTGATCCCACATATGATACTGCTTTGTCTGAATGTAAAACAAAAAATAAGTGTAGGATTTGCAGATAATAAGGGGGAGAGTGAAGATTAAAAAAAATAAATGAACTGTAAAGAGCAATAAAGAATGGTCAGAAGGCAGTATGTGGAGGCAAGATGACTAGGAAGCAGGACTGGCCACATAACTTGTGAAGCCCAATGCAAAATGAAGATGCAGGACCCCTTGTTCAAAAATTATTAAGGAGTAATCGGAGCTTCTTCCTAACGTGCCCCTCTCCCACTTTGTGAAGTTTCCTCACAGCCTGGCCCCCAAGTGCCAGTCCTCGCTCGCACCTCAAACGAAGAAACCAAGGCTGCCTCCTGCCCCCAAGCCAGAGGAGACATCGACCTCTCAGCACTTGCCAAAGGGAGAAAAGGAACAACAAGAAGCAATTGAACATATTGATGAAGTACAAAATGAAATAGACAGACTTAATGAACAAGCAGTGAGGGGATTTTGAAAGTAGAACAGAAATATAACAAACTCTGCCAACCATTTTTTCAGAAGAGGTCAGAATTGATCGCCAAAATCTCCAATTTTGGGGCAACAACATTTGTCAACCATCCACAAGTGTCTGCACTGCTTGGGGAGGAGGATGAAGAGGAGCTGCATTATTTGACAAGAGTCGAAGTGACAGAATTTGAAGATATTAAATCAGGTTACGGAATAGATTTTTATTTTGATGAAAACTCTTACTTCGAAAATAAAGTTCTCTCCAAAGAATTTCATCTGAATGAAAGTGCTGATCCATGGTCAAAGTCCACTGAAATCATCTGGTTTACTGACCATTCTGATGCAAGTGCAGATGAGTTAGGAGAGGTCATCAAAGATGATATTTGGCCAAATCCATTACAGTACTACTTGGTTCCTGATATGGATGATGAAGAAGGAGAAGGAAAAGAAGATGATGATGATGAAGAAGAAGAAGAAGAAGAAGAAGAAGAAGAAGAAGAAGAAGAAGAAGAAGAAGAAGAAGAAGGAGGAGGAGGAGAAGGAGGAGGAGGAGGAGGAGGAGGAGGAGGAGGAGGAGAAGGAGAAGGAGAAGAAGAAGGAGGAGGATTGGAAGATATTGATGAAGAAGGAGATGAGGATGAAGGTGAAGAAGATGAAGATGATGAGGGAGAGGAAGGAGAGGAGGATGAAGGAGAAGATGACTAATGGAACACTGATTCCAACCTTCCTTTTTTAATTTTCTACAGTCCCTGGGAGCAAGTTGCATCTCTTTTTTTTTCCCCCTCCTCTTGTGCTCATTTGCCCTGTTTTTTGAAGTCTCTTTTCTCTCCCTTTATACCACTGTTCTCAACTTATTTTGGGGGGAAGTACCTTAGGCAGAATACAGCAGGAAAAGAATCCCTACCCCTTTCTGTTCCAAATTCATTTTTATTCCTTCCTGTCTCAACAAAAACTTTATGGAATCAACACCACCGTGCGCTGTGGGGAAAAAAGAAAAACCTTCTGCTCCTTTAGCTCTGCTGGAAGCTGGAGGGTGCTAGGCCCCTGTGTAGTAGTGCATAGAATTCTAGCTTTTTTCCTCCTTTCTCTGTATATTGGGCTCAGAGTTTACACTGTGTCTCTATGTGAATATGGACAGTTAGCATTTACCAACATGTACCTGTCTACTTTCTCTTGTTTAAAAAAAGGGAAAAAAACATTGAAAAATGGGGTTATAGAAGGTCAGCAAAGGGTGGGTTTGAGATGTTTGGGTGGGTTAGGTGGGCATTCTGACAACATGGCTTCTCCTTTGGCATGTTTAATTGTGAGGTTTAACGGGCATCCCTGCAGTTTAAGATGACACTTTTAAAATAAATCTCTCCTAATGATGACTTGAGCCCTGCCACTCGATGGGAGAATCAGCAGAACCTGTAGGATCTTATTTGGAATTGACATTCTCTATTGTAATTTTGTTCCTGTTTATTTTTAAATTTTCTTTTTGTTTCACTGGAAAGGAAAGATGGTCAGTTTTAAACGTTAAAAGTGTACAAGTTGCTTTGTTACAATAACACTAAATGTGTACAAAAAAATTATTAAGAATTTCAATATGATAGAGGGTTAAGCCAAACACGGTGCCCTTCCCAGCTCAGAGCTCTGTAGGATTGCATAGGTTACCATAGAGCCAGCTCTGCCTCACAGTTAACTTTCTGTGTCAACTTGACTGACTACAAGATGCTTGGATTAAACATCATTTCTAGATATATGTGTGCGCTTCATGATATTAATATTTGAATCAGTGGCATCTGTAGGTTGCCCTCCCCAGTGTGGGTAGGCATCATCCAATCCATTGAAGCTCTCAATAGAACAAAAGAAGGAAGATTTTGCCCCTTTTTCCCTGCCTCCATGTTTGAGTAGGACATCTCATCTCATCTTCTTGAGCTTTTGGACTGGGATTTACACCATCAGTTCCCCTGATTCTCAGGCTTTCATATTCAGACTGAATTATACCACTGGCTTTCCTAGGTTCCCAGCTCACAGATAGCCACATGGGACTTCTTAGCCTCCATAATCACACAAGCCAATTCTCCATAATCAATCTACTAGTTTTGATTCTCAGGAAAACTCTAAAAATATATCTCTCCAACAGGACTATCTTTTTTGTGTATTATGCATAAAATATATTTTCTTAGAAATCCATGTTACTTCCCTGGATGAGAGAAAACAAAATATATGCACAGTACCTGGTCTCCCTCTGGGACAACCTTTCTGTTAAGTTTCAGTCCAGTTGATTTGGAATTCCAAAGAACTCCTAAATTTAGGGATGGATCATTCCTTTCCTATGACTTCCCAAGTTTTTATTTACCACCTTAGCCTAAATTGGTGAGATAAAAGGATAGGGTTAGTGTTTCCTCTAAGAGACCTTTTCAATCTGAGTCAACCATGAAAAGGTGAGTATATCCTATTGGTTTATGTTATAAATATAAATATTGTTCACCTTACATTCTGGTTGTCTTCTGCCTACATATTTAGCTTGACAAAGTATTTACAGCAGACTTTTCTGAGAAGAAGAATATATTCAGATTCCAGTTATGATAATCCACAGCAAACAGAATCAGTTTTGCTGTCATAAATGTAGCATCTATTCTGTGGGAGTGATCCCAGAGCTCCTTTGCCACTCCCTACCCCCAAACGGGAGTGTCCTCTCACCCGGCTGTACTTTCCCAGTCTTTATGCTTGGCTTAAACTTCACCTTCCAAACAACAGTCTCATCTTCCCATGGCGACCAAACTCTCCCATGAACCGTGGAACACTTGTCTGGAGCAGATTTTCCAAAGTGATCCTTTGAAGCACAGAAAGGAAGCACAACAACCTCTATTTATATTTACTTTTAATATAAAAGTTTGATCCTTTGTGCTTTTCTTTTATGATGCACATATATGGTGTTTTGTTTTAAGAGGTGGGGTAAAATATTTATACAAATATTTATTTAAAAATAAATACACACAAGTGCTACTTTTTAAGGTAGGGGTACACAGTTAAAATATATTGGAATAACTAAGTTATTGGGTTTATGCCAAGTCTTTGGAGCTCAACCTTGTCCTCTGATGATCCAAAGTTTGGCAGAAATCCTGCTTCCAATAGAATAGACCACCCAGGATCATGGTTTTTTATTTTATTTTATTTTATTTTATTTTATTTTATTTTATTTTATTTTATTTTTTTTTTGGATCATGGTTTTTTAAAGTACTCTACGGCTCTGTTCCAATCTTCAGGTATGACCCTATTGAATGTTTACATCTGACAATTGAAACTAAAGTTTCTATATTTAGGGATTTATTCCCCATTGCCAGCCTCCAGTAGAAAAGGAGATTGAGAACCATTAGATCTGTTAGTTAGCTCTTCTTTTCTTCACATCTAGGATTCTGGGGTCCCAGTATTTCTTAACAAGCCCTTGTAAATTGTACTGCACTTTACAGGCAGCTGGATGTGTGTGTGTGCATGTGTGTGTATAGAGGAGATGGAGGTGTGAAATGAAGTCAAGCAAGAAGTAAGGAAATGAATTTGGGGTGGGTCAGGGGTGAGGGTGTAGTCACCCTCTATCTACTTTTCAATACTCTGCAATTTGCTGAGAGGCCGTGTATGCCTCCCTGTCAGCCCTTATAATTGTGCCATTAAAACTCAGCTCTCACATCCTCTTCCATTTGGGTGCCCCATCTGACCCACTCTGAAAGGGGTTAGAAATGATTGAAGAATTGGAAGCTCCACTACTGCAGCCATATGACAGCTAACCATCAAAGAGAGAAGAAAATTCATCCCACCATAAACCAACTCCCTGGTTCAGAAGCATAGTTTACTCACTATGCTTTGCAATAAATCCTGCCAGATTATATGATACTGTACCATTTATTTTCAAGATACAAGATCCATAAGAAGCCATACGAAGTGGCTACAAGTTAACCACTGCTGAATCTGCACCAAGATACGGGCAATTTGGAGGTAAGTTTTGGCAAAGAAAGAAATATTTTTTGCTTCATATCTAATTTTCAGGTTTAATGAGCTATTGGAGCCAGAGTCTGGTGAATGGAAGAATTTCCTAGCATCAAATTAAGTCTGGAGAACAAGCTGAGAAGGAAGGTGGTGATGTCCTGGCCGGGATGGTTGAATTCTGATAGGTTTTGTAGCTGGATGATTCCTGCCATTAGAGAGGAGAGAAGGCACCTCTCTGTATGGTGGATTTTTTTAAATCATTCCCAGTTTCCCCCACTCTACACTGAGAGGATGTTGTCCAACATGGCATCATCCTTGGGAAAAATGACTGGTATAATTAAAATAAATAATCCCAAAAGATCATTTTTAGACTGGTATTTAGACTACCTTAGCAGAATTGAAAGTTCAAAAATGCTTATGAAATTTCATTTTGCCCTCCCCTGTTCCCCCATAAGCACCTAAAGGGCTAGTTCATAGCAATAGAGGACAGCACAGAGTGGAAGTCAAACAGTGGTCAGGTTGGGCCATCAGCTTGGACTGGGCATCATGCTCAGCAGGTGATTCCTGTTATCTCCTGTAATACCCCATGAATCCTATAGTAAAGCATCATTCCTCTAATTCTTACATGAGGATACTGAGGCATAAACATTTAAGTAACTCACCCAAGGTCCAGTAGTTAGTAAATTGTGAGGATTTAAGTCTATCAGGAAAACCAAAACCCTTTTTGCTGCTGGAATGATTCCAGTTGTTGAGCAAAACTAGGGCTGGGAAGAGGACCAGAACAATAAGCAGTTGGCATGAGGAGATAACAATGGGCTTACCTAAGCCTCAGGATATGTCAGGAGGTTAGAGTTAAGGAAGTCCAAAATACACCCTGATATTACTGGATGGTGGTTAAGGCGTCAATGAACAGAGGCAAAGTTAAGTTAAGTAATGGGACACATCCAGGACAAAGAAAAGGTTACTCAGACTCCATGATGAGAATTCAACCTGGCAATAGTTAGAATAAATTGTTTTATCTTCTTCACTAATAAAAACAGAAGTAGAACATTCCTCAAAAGAGAAAAAAGATTCCAGATAAAACTAAGTTGAAAAAATAATCTATTTATAATATCTATACTATACTATGCTCATTTGACACGCATATATATGTTACTGGAGCGTGAAAATGCATCAGTGCAAAAATAGTGCTGACTTCTATGCTGCTGATACTTGCTAGTGTGTTCATGATTGGGATAGAAATACCTGCCATAAACCGTTGGAGGACACTCAAATTACACCATTTCAAGAATGGCGCAGACCATAAATACTCAGTAATAGGCCCTAATATTTAATAGCTCTAGCTTGAGCTTGCCAAGTGCCCTATGTTTTTTGGCAAGTTATGTGCCCTAGATTTAACATCTACTTGTGAACATAACTATTTCTCACTATATTATTAGTTTCCAAGAAAACTAGGTTTCTGTCTTCTCTACCATCAGACAGAACAGACGTAGCAAATTAGTTCCTAAGAATTGTGCTATCAATATGACCCTCCTTTTCAATTACATAAAAACCAAGTCACAGCACAGAACACTGAAGATCACACCCCTGCCAAACTCTGGGATGGGCCCCAACCTACCTCATCAGCCTTATTTTGCACTGTTCCACTCTTGCATCCTTTGCTTCAACAAGTGGAACTATCCTGGGGTCCCTGTAAAGTCCATGCATAGCTAACTCCAGCCTCCTGAGATCCCCTGTCCTAGAATATTTTTCCTTTTCCCTGCACATCTTGTTCTAAATCTCCTTATCAATCGTTCAAATGTGGAGGTTTTTTTGCTCACATGGAGTTTTCCACATCCTGATCATGTCAGTTGGAAGCAAGTTTCTTCCCTTAGAATTTCTTTTTTCCTCCTTATAACTGTAATACTTGCATATTATCAAAAATTTGGAAACATATAAAGAAACAAGAAAAACTTAGTGGTATAAGAACTGTCTCAAAGGATTACTTTGTAGCATAATATTCAATGGCTATGTCATTTTCCACCACCAACCAATAGCATAACTCACATACTCGTTTTCCCTTTTATGGAGCATGCAGATAATTTCCCATTTCTTGTTTTTGTAAATCACTTTGACTGAAGTTCTCATATGGCAAATATGAAGTAGTGTTTGGAATTTGAAATTAGAAGATCTGCGTTCAATATTTCCCTCTGCCATATAGTTGCTATGACTTTTGATAAACCACTCACCTCCCTCAGCCTGAGTTTCTTTTTTTGTTTGTTTGTTTTTTGTATATTTTTTATTGGAGTTCAATTTGCCAGCATTGGCAGTTTGGAGTTCAATTTGCCAGCACACCCAGTGTTCATCCTGTCAAGTGCCCCCCTCAGTGCCCATCACCCAGGCACCCCAACCCCCACCCACCTCCCTTTCCACTACCCCTTGTTCATTACCCAGAGTTAGGAGTCTCTCATGTTCTGTCACCCTCACTGATATTTTCACTCATTTTCTCTCCTTTCCCCTTTATTCCCTTTCACTATTTTTTTTATATTCCCCGAATAAATTGTCATTCATTCACTCAGCATAATACCCTCCAGTTGCAACCATGTTGAAGCAATGGGTGGGTACTCGTCGTTTCTAATGGCTGAGTAATATTCCTTTGTATACATAGACCACATCTTCTTTATCCATTCATCTTTCGATGGACACTGAGGCTCCTTCCACAGTTTGGCTATTTTGGACATTGCTGCTAGAAACATCGGGGTGCAGGTGTCCTGCCATTTCACTGCATCTGTATCTTTGGGGTAAATCCCCAGCAGTGCAATTGCTGGGTCATAGGGTAGCTCTATTTTCAACTCTTTGAGGAACCATCACACAGTTTTCCAGAGAGGCTGTACCAGTTCACATTCCCACCAAAGTACAACAGGGTTCCCCTTTCTCCACATCCTCGCCAACATTTATTGTTTCCTGTCTTGTTTATTTAAGCCATTCTCACTGGTGTGAGGTGGTACCTCATTGTGGTTTTGATTTGTATTTCCCTGATGGCAAGTGATGCAGAGCATTTTCTCATGTGCTTGTTGCCCATATTTACGTCTTCCTCTGTGAGATTTCTGTTCATGTCTTTTGCCCATTTCATGATTGGATTGCTTGTTTCTTTGCTGTTGAGTTTAAGAAGTTCTTTATAGATCTTGGATACCAGCCCTTTCTCTGATATGTCATTTGCAAATATCTTCTCCCAGTCTGTAGGTTGTCTTTTAGTTTTGTTGACTGTTTCTTTTGCTGTACAGAAGCTTTTTATCTTGATGAAGTCCCAATAGTTCATTTTTGCTTTTGTTTCCCTTGCCTTCTTAGATGTATCTTGCAAGAAGTTGCTGTGGCCAAGTTCAAAAAGGGTGTTGCCTGTGTTCTTCTCTAGGATTTTGATGGAATCTAGTCTCACATTTAGATCTTTCAACCATTTTGAGTTTATCTTTGTGTATGGTGTAAGAGAGTGGTCTAGTTTCATTCTTCTGCATGTGGCTGTCCAATTTTCCCAGCACCATTTCTTGAAGAGATTTCCCTTTTTCCAGTGGATGTTCTTTCCTGCTTTGTTGAATATTAGTTGACCATAGAGTTGAGGGCCCATTTCTGGGCCCTGTTCCATTGATCTATGTGTCTGTTTTTGTGCCAGTACCATACTGTCTTGATGATCATAGCTTTGTAGTACAACCCGGAATCCGGCATTGTGATGCTCCTGGCTCTGGTTTTCTTTTTCAATATTCCCCTGGCTATTCGGAGTCTTTTCTGATTCCAGGCAACTCTTAAGATTATTTGTTCCAACTCTCAGAAGAAAGTCCATGGTATTTTGATAGGGATTGCATTAAATGTGTAAATTGCCCTGGGTAGCATTGACATTTTCACAATATTAATTCTTCCAATCCGTGAACATGGAATATTTTTCCATCTCTTTGTGTCTTCCTCAATTTCTTTCAGAAGTGTTCTGTAGATGATCACAGATGCAAAAATTCTCAACAAGATACTAGCCAATAGGATCCAACAGTACATTAAGAAGATTATTCACCATGACCAAGTGGGATTTATCCCTGGGATGCAAGTCTGGTTCAACACTCATAAAGCAATCAATGTGATAGATCATATCAACAAGAGAAAAAACAAGAACCATATGATCCTCTCAATAGATGCAGAGAAAGCATTTGACAAAATACAGCATCCATTCTTGATCAAAACTCTTCAGAGTGTAGGGATAGAGGGAACATTCCTCAGCATCTTAAAAGCCATCTATGAAAAATCCACAGCAAATATCATTCTCAATGGGGAAACACTGGGAGCCTTTCCCCTAAGATCAGGACCATGACAGGGATGTCCACTCTCACTACTGCTGTTCAACATAGTCCTAGAAGTCCTCACCTCAGCAATCAGGCAACAAAAGGAAATAAAAGGCATTCAAATTGCCAAAAAAGAAGACAAACTCTCCCTCTTCACAGATGGCATGATATTGTACATAGAAAACCCAAAAGACTCCACCCCAAGATTGTTAGAACTCATACAGCAATTCGACAGTGTGGCAGGACACAAAATGAATGCCCAGAAATCAGTGGCATTTCTATACACTAACATGAACCTGAAGAAAGAGAAATTAAGGAGTCAATCCCATTTATAATTGCACCCAAAAGCATAAGATACCGAGGAATAAACCTAACCAAAGAGGCAAAGGATCTATACCCTAAAAACTAGAGTTTCTTTATTTGTAACATGAGGCTAGTAATTAATATTTTCACTAGGCACATTCAGTCATATCTCTCACTACAAAAACCAACTTGTTAGTCAACATTTAACTGCTGAGTAGCTATGATGTTTCCTGCTCTATCTCTCAGCATTGTGAAAAAAAAATCAGGTAAAACTGCACATTATTAATTCCTACGTATTGCTTATATTTCTTTATATATTATTGTTCCCAGGATCTATATATCCATCTGTATTATGCTCTCATGTGGTGGCTGTTTGCTAAGTACTCATTGAATAAATTAGTAGAATAAATCATTTGTTAAATAACATAGTAGCAACAAAATAGATGTTGGTAAATTAATATATGTGTATATATGTATATATAAAGAAAAAAGAAGGGCACCTGGGTACCTTAGTAGTTGAGCATCTGTCTTCAGCTCAGGGCGTGATCTCAGGGCCCTGGGATCGAGTCCCACATTGGGCTCCCCACAGAGAGCCTGCTTCTCCCTCTTCCTGTGTCTCTGCCTCTCTCTGTGTGTCTCTCATGAGAAAATAAATAAAATCTTTATAAAAAAAAGAAAGAAAGAAAAAGGAAGAGAGAGAGAATGGCTACTATATGCCACAATCTGTACTCTTGCAAATTTCTGCCTACCTATCTACAGTTCCACACCCTCCTTAGTTGCTTCAGCATCATGGTTTGATATAGAAAATGAACATCTAAGGCAATCACAACTCATAATTCAAGATGATGATAATATTTGAATAGCATTTTCTATCACATATTCTTCCACTGAAAAGACTTTGTGGTGACTTTCTCCTGAGTTCTGCCATTCAGTCTTTGAATTTTTGGAAGTTTTGAAGGAAACATAGGGCTTCTAAAAAATGTCCATAAGATGTTTCTGATTCTTGCCTTCCCATGGTAGTGGGCTCCCCCTCCTATACTTGTTTTTTTCGTGATGATGAAGCAACCTGTGATACCAATTTTTATGCTCATTTCCCTCAACTATATGAGGCCCAGAGATGAACGCTTGCATTACTTCTATCCAAGGACGGACAAGTCAGACCTTCACTTTAAAGACGCTTCATCCTTTCAAACTCTGATATGTGTGACTGTTACCATCCATGATGACCACAGGCTGCTCAGAGCTTCTTGCTGGCGATGGTGAAAATGTGGAGTCACAGATGAAACAGTCTGTTTAAAATGGCGCGACTGCAAGTGACAGCTGCAGCAGATTAAAATTCATGGAACTGCAGAAACACAGAGTAGAAATCACATTTAGATAATTCATCATTAAAATTCAGATGACGGCTAATGCTTGCAAGAGGAGACACAAAAGCTTTGCAGAAACCAAATGCAAATACACTTCAGCCAGACACCCCCCTCCTCCTGGGGAATACCTGCTCAGCAAGGCAGGTCACAGAGAAGTGGCCAAGCTGGAAGGATACTGCTGACAATTCTCAGTGGTCAGGGAGGCCACTGGCTAACAACACATTGAATGTGGGTTGCAGAGGGGAGGCCAATATAAAAACTATTTTAAGACCTACACTTCTATGCAGTCTTATGCAGTCTTATCCCAATAATAAAAACAATGAAAAACATAAAACATAAAATATATCAGACATATAGTTTATAAGCTCACAAATTATTTCTGTGTTGACCACTTAGAAAATTCACTTGAAACCAGTAGAAAGGGATGCCTGGGTGGCTCAGCGGTTTAGCATCTGCCTTCAACTCAGGGCATGATCCTGGAGTCCCCGGACTGAGTCCCACATAGGGCTCCCTGAATGGAGCCTGCTTCTCCCTCTGCCTGTTTCTCTCTCTCTCTCTCTCTCTCTCTGTGCCTCTCAAGAATAAATAAATAAATAATCTTAAAAAAAAAAAAAGTAAAAAAGAAACCAGTGAAACAGCTCACTTTTAATTCTTTAGCTGCCTAGCCTCTGAGAGGACAGCTCCCAATAGATCTCTAATCTGGACTGTGAATTCAGTACTTTCTTCTTTAGTCCTAGAACCCCTGGAAGTTAAGGTGGGATTCTGATGTTGTTTTTAAACTCCTAACAATCATTGCCACATCTAGCCCTTTGTCATTTATGGCTGCAAACTTGAGCTCATTTGATATTTGGGTCTCTGGTTAAACTTTGATACTATACCAATAACTTAAATAATCCAGAATTATCTGTTTGATAATCTATACTGCTTGTGATTTTTAATTAGGCACTTTGAAAATTTGTAACTAGGTGTTTTGGCAGGCATGATGCTTGAGAGACACCACTAAAAGTCAATGATGGAGATTTAGTTATGTTACCTTTCCTGTAAAATGCAGAACAGTCCCAGAAAGTGAAGGATTATTCTGCACCCTGCAGAATTTTAAAATGTCCCAAAAGAAAATTCATGTAGGTAAAAGCATATTACATGAGCTACAATCTACTTTTTTAAAAATTAAAATCATAAAAAATCTGCATGTTTTTATTTTACCCTGAATTTTCCAGGAATGTAATACAGTATAAATTAAAGAAAAATTTTTATTTGGTTTTAATCAGAACTTTTAAAAAGGTATTTATTGGTTTGGAAAGTCATGTCACTTAGAGTAGCAACATTCTTGGTGTTGGGATGTTTGCAACTTTCCTACTAGCTTGATTATATGCATAGATGTGGGATTCACTACCATATTATATCTTCTAGTATAATTATACCTAAGCACCTATATACTGTACTGACATTATTATATCATAAATTACTTTCATCCTCTTTCCTCAATATATTATAATTGGAGTATTTTATTGATCTTTTGAAATTAAGATGTGGATTCATTTTGTTATCTATGATTTTTCATTTCAGCATAATAAAGGGCTACTTTATAATGTTGGCATCTCCTACTTTGTGTCATTAATCCATTTCTGAAAATCAGACACTTCTTTGAAAAACACTAATTAGGAAATTTCTTCATTATCTCAAACAGGAAAAATTGCAATGTGTTACAGTACCCCAACCTTAACCAATACACCTAACCAACTTCCTAAAACAAAATGGAAACACAGTAAAACATTTTCTATAAACAACAAATTATAATGTTAGGACAAAACTTCTTACAGCATTGCTTCCTGATCACCGAATAATTCATACTATTGTTTAAAAATGTAGTTGCTTTGTTGGCAGTTACATATACACTTTGCATGAAAACCATAAATATTATCTTTATGATACAGCAAAGCAAGTAACAAACAATAATAAAGTAGTTAGAAAATACAGAAAAGGCCCCCCTGAAAAATTTTACATATAATTTAGCAAATGAAGTAGAGGTTTGGAAAATGAAGAAAGTTGAAACGGAGAGAAGAATTGAAAGAATCATTTTACCACTGGTTAAGAAAGATGAGAAAAGTTGAATATTGAAGTTGCAATCTCAAGCAAATCATCAGAATTAACATTTTATTAGCAGTCCCTGCCTATGCATTCTTGCAGGGGAAAAAAAAGAACCCATTGTAAACTACTATCATTGATAAGTAAGTTCAGCAAATTGGCTGTATTTAAGATCAACCACCAAAAATCCAATGGATTTCTATATGTAAGAAACAGACAATTATAACAAAATTTTGAAATTAAAATTTTTTTTGAAATTATACCACTTATAAAATCATAAACATCATATATCCAGAAATTAATAACTAAATCTACTTCAGAAAAACCTAAAAAACTCACTTTTATCAAAATTAAACAAATTAAAGATAACAGATTAATTAATTAATGTTAAATTAATGTTAACAGATTGAAAGACTCAGTGTACCAAAGATAATAATCCTCTAAAAAAAAAAGTCAGTTCTTCCTATCAGTAATTTGTATTGGAAAATTGGCAAGGTAATTCTAAATTTCATATGGAGTACTTGTATGAACAGATACCTATATTTACTGAAGCTGCAGCAATCAAGACAATGTGGAATTGGTGCAAGGGCAGATATATAGACAGAAGAAACAGAATAGAAACTCTAAAATCAGACACACAAGCGATCACTTGGTTTATGACCAAAGTTCTACTGCAGTGCAGTGAGATAAGGATGGTCTTTAAGTAAATAAATAATACTGAATCAATTGGATATTCTCAGTGGGGAAAATGAATTTTGACCCTTACCTCACACCAGGTAAACTGCATACCAAAACATAAAAAGTAAAAATAATATAATTCCTAGAATATAAGATAGAATAACCACATCTTTATGTATCTTTATGACTTTGGGATTGGAAAAATTCTTTTTCTTTCCTATTGTATTGAAGTTGACATACAATGTTATATTCATTTCAGGTATACAGCTTAGTGATTTGACTGTTCTATACATTATGCAATGCTCATCACAGTAAGTGTAGTTACCATCTGTCTCCATACCAATTTATTACAATATTGTTGACTGTATTACCTGTATAAAACTTTTAATCCCCATGACTTATTTATTTTATAACTGAAAATAAAACAAATGAACAAACAAACAGAAACTGACTCATAAATACAGAGAACACACTGGTGATTGTCAAGGGGGAGAAGGATGGAGGGATGGGCAAAATAGGTAAAGGAGATTAATCGGCAAAGATTTCTTAAATTAAATTTTAAAAGAAGCATGATCATAGAGAAGCTTAACAAATTGGACTTTTTTGACAATTATGAACTTTTTATCAAAAGATACTAATAATAACATGAAAAAGTATATTAAATAATGAGGATAGTATTTGCTCTACTTATACCAAAAAGCTTATATTATAATATATAAAGGAATCTTAAAAATCAATAAGGAAAGGCCAATCTATTTGATTTTTTAAGTGGGTAAAGAACTTGAACAAACATTTCTTCAAAGGGAATATCAAAGTGCCAATAACATAAAAACTTAGTGAGAGCCTGAGTGGCTCAACCTGTTGAGTGTCTGTCTCTCGATTTCAGCTCAGTTCATGATCTCAGGGTCGTGAGTTTGAGTCTGGTGGTGAGCTCTGCCCTCAGTCAGGAGTCTTCTTAGGATTCTCTCTCTCCTCCTTGCACTGTTTCTCTCTCTCTCTCTCTCTCTAAGATAAATAACTCTTTTTAAAGAAAAGTTTTCAACCTCATTAGTAGTCATTAAAATCCAAATAAAAACCACAATGACATATCACTTCATGCCCATGCAATTGGTAAATATTAAAACAAAAAGAAAAGAAGTGATGATACTAATTCATGGTGAGGATGTGAAACAACTAGAATGCTTATTCTCTATTACTGGGAGTGTAAATGGGCACATCCACTTTGGATATGTGTTTGGCAATATCTATTAAAAATATATATTAATTATAAATCAGTAATTCCATTCCTAGGAATATACCCAACAAAGACACATACATATGCTCACCAAATGATGTATACTACAATGGTCACAGTTGCATTATTCATAAAATGATAAGTAGAAATTATACACATTTTCATTATCAGCAGAGAAAACAAGTAATGATATATTCATATGATGAAATATTGTATTCCACTGTGAAAAAGAACTACCACTACACTCAATGTAGATGAATTTTATAAACATAATGCCCAATAGAAAAGAATATGTGATGTATGTTTCAATTTATACAAACAGGCCAACTTGCCGTTTATGTAAATGAAAGTGGGTAGGTAGTAAATAGGTGGGGGAAAAGAACAGCTTCCGGGGTGCTAGTATTATTCTATTCCTTTTTTATTTGATCAGGCTTAAATGGATATTTTCAGTTTATAAAAATTCATAGGGATGTATCCTCTTGATTTTCTGCATGTATTATACCTCGTAAAGTTTACATGAGAATATGTACAGGTAGAAGATACATGATTGATAGATTAGATAGATAGGTAGATAGATAGATAGATATAGCAGAGATCTTTGGGTTGAGTGAGACTGTATGTCAGATAGCCTTAGCTTTCCTCAATGCTTTATGAAAAAATGTATCTTGCTCACTTTGGTCACTGACATTAGGTAGACATCCTAAAAAGGCATTTTTCTTCTTGAGGGTGTCCCTGGACTACTTCTCCAGGTCATCAGTACACACCAATTTAACAATAAGGATTCTGATGGGCCCCTTGTGTACCATGAGCTCTTTGGCATGGCTAGCTGAGGAGACATGGTAGTAACCTGGCCATCGGATTACTGGATATATAGATCAAGTGTCTTCCTGTAAAGGATCCATTCTCTTAATTAGACTTGTCTCCACTTTACATTGGAATGTAATTTTTACATAAGTTTTCATGAAAATTAAAGTATTTTCAAATTCATCTGGCATCCTTTGGTATATACATCACAAGAGTAATAAATTGAGAGATCCATGAGACCAGGGGTATGTCTAGATCTCCAGCATCTTTCATCAGGCCCAATGTGAATGTTTATCATTGATTAATGCATGAAGTATTCTTTTTTTTAAGATTTTATTTATTTATTCATGAGAGACACACAGATAGAGAGGCAGAGACAGAGGCAGAGGGAGAAGCTTAAGAGGATCTGTTAGGTGATCCCTGGTGGCTCAGCGGTTTAGCACCTGCCTTCGGCCCAGGGCGTGATCCTGGAGTCCCGGGATCAGGCTCCCTGCATGGAGCCTGCTTCTCCCTCTGCCTGTGTCTCTGCCTTTCTCTCTGTGTGTGTCTCTCATGAATAAATAAACAAAATCTTAAAAAAAAAAAAGAGGATCTGTTAGTTAATAGAATTTATATGTCCATTTTGTGCATATGCATACATGCAAGTTTCTGACAAGAGATTTATGGCTTGCATTTGACTTTCAAAATTATCCTTATCTTAAAAAAAAGTCTGGGAAATCTAGAGATTTTTTTTAAAGATTTTATTAAAAAAAATAAAAGCCAAGTTCCTAAAATCTGGAGAATTTTGAATGCAACAATTACCAAGAGAATGCAAAGTGGCAAATAGGGTTGGATAGTTTGATTAATAGAATGGTAAAGTAGCTTTGGGACATTTACCTACACTGTGAATCATGTTGAAGTCAAATAAAGCTACTATTGCTGTAGAAGCTTTTCGATGATTTGAATCTATTGTGAGTTTCACCCCTGGAGGATGATTTACATATGGTATCTCTTTGGTCATCATTACTAGGATGCCAGTGTTGGTGGCCTAGACCACCTGGAGCCTCCTGATTGCTCTCTCCCTTCCCTCTATCTTGATGCCCCTTCCCAGGATAGGACTCAGACATGTTCCTAGCACATGGCTGGGAGAACCAGGAGACCCATTCTCCAGAGCTGTTGCTTTCTCAGGGCAACTTTAGCTCCAATTCAAGCACAGGTTCCTGCAGTGGGGGAGGCCAGGGGAAGGATAGTAAATATCCAACCTGTGCCCAGACACTAGACAAGCACCAAGGATAAGAGATGCACCCAGTACACTTAATGCCTCCCCTCCTGAAAAATTTATATTCCAGGAAGACACAAACAGTAATCAAGCAGGTTTTATGAGCAGCTAAATGCTACATGTCTTATGGATGATACAGAGATGAAAAAGATAAGGAGTGTAAGGGACATAACTCCCTATCAGAAAGCTAAGGCCCAGATGTGGATCTTCCTGTCTTATGAGGGTTGCCATGTGTTTAGGGACATTGGCCATTTACCATGCACTGTGCCAGGTGCTTTAGACATACTATCTGACTTAATCCTCACAATAGCTCTCTGAGATAATAATTACCTCCATCCCACAGACATAAAACAGATGTTCAGACTAATTATGAAACCTGCCTGAGAATGCTAATAAATGCTGTAAAGAAAATGTCACTTCTGGGAACTTGGCTAAGCTGTGTGCCAGGTCACATGTTACTGAATCTCAAGGAAGAGTGAAATCAGAATCCTGTGAGATTATAATGGGATCAATATAGACTAGAGCCTTTGGGAGAATGTTTGATATTTACAGAACATGATTGACTATTACTGTGTTGAAGATGGTGAGAGAAGGAGGCGGGGGGAGTTGGCTCTCAGGGGCTAAGATAATTTAGATGCAGTTTCCTTTAAGCAAAACCTCTAAAACAAGGAAAAAAGACAGTTAACTCAGGTGTTGAGAAGCTGTGTCTAAGGAAAGATAGAGTGAGAATTTAGCAAAAATGGGGGGAGATGAGGCTTACATGCAGGTGACAAGAAGTTAGTGTTTAATCCCATAGATCCCTGAAATGATCAAATTGAAGTATAATATCTTCTAAGTCTCCACTCATGGAGGACTTCATGGTTAAATAAATACATACCTTCAGACACAAACATCTAAGGCCTTGCTTTGTTGTGTAGGAGCTGATTTATTTAATCAGAGGGGCTCTGAAATTCTTTGTACCTCTCCCAATAAGTTTCCTTTCACTCTACTTCCCCTTCTTTCCTTCTATGTTTCTTTCCATGTAGATGGCTTTAGTCTCCAGGACTGTACCCTCTCCTCCCACCTCTTCCCTGACAATCTGTTCAGGTCCTTGTGTGTTCATTGTCTAGTTCCACAACAAAATCTCTAGGAAACAGATTAGCAATATTAAGACTCTGCTGGGGTTGATTTGACAATGGTGTGGGCAGGAGCAGGAGAGGAAACAAAGGTTGTGGGCCAAGAATAATCTAAATGTTGGAGGAGTGAGAAAAAGGAGAAGCTAGAAATATTACATTTTAACAACATTTTGCAAAGGACTTTAGTGAAAAAGCTGGGTATATCCAAATAAGGTTTGGAGTTTGGCTAATACTAATGTATTGAAGTTAACTTCTTAGTTTTAATAAGAGTTCCATACTTATGTAAGACATTAACATTAGGGAGAGTGATGTTACCAAGGTGGTGGAGGGGACCTCAGCCTCCATCTCTTCGCAAAGATCAACATTAGACACTTATCCGTGAACAAAAACATCTCTGGAAGTGCTCAGGAGTCCACCTAAGAAACTTCAGCAACACATTGGAACAAACACTTGAGAATAACTGCATAAAAAGAAAAGGAAGAACAGGTCATATTTTCCTGCATCATCGCATCCCCACAGCAGCCTTGGTCAGCTTCAAGAGGCTATTGTAAAGTCAGAAAGAACTTCCCATGCCAGGAAAGGGGAAGCCAGGGAAACAACCAGATTCCTGAGGCTTTTGAGGCACCACATGAAGCACCTACTTTGGTTTCATTGCATCTGGAGCCAAGGAAAGTTGAGACATATTGAGCTGTCTTGGAACAAGGCAGAAAAGCAGCAACTATCAATATCAGCCATGAAGTGGGAGGGACTGAAGTTCCCAGTGACTAGCTCTGCAGGGGATCTCAGCAATTTTCACCACTGAAGACATCTATGGCCAGCACAGCAGTCATGGACCCCCTGTAGATTTCACTGATTTTTGCACCATAGGTATTTGCCTTTGCAAGCAGCAGCCATCTGATTCCCTCCGCAAACCCTAGACTAGGTATCAGGTCTTGCAGACTCTGTGGACCCCACATAGGGCTCACCAAAGACCACATAGTTGTCAATTCTGTGAAGTCCAGTGGCCTCCCAAGACCTGGAGCCATCATACACACCCACACTCACCCACACATCCCCAGATCTGGAGTCATAACACACTCACTAGACATGGGGTCATAAAATGTTCCAACGTGCTCATACACAGGTGATGATCTTTCCCTATCAAAAAGTCAGTCCATAACATCTAGAAGAGGTGATTACTTCTTCAAATGAAAAGACATCTATGCGAGGCTACAAGAATCCTAAAGAATCAGTAAAAAAAAAAAAAAAAAAAAACTACCAAAATAACACAGTAAATTTCCAGTAATTGACCTAAAAGAAATGGACATACAGAATTTCCTGTCAAAGAACTCCAAATAAAAAATTGTTCTAAAGATGCCCAGAAAACCACAAGGCAACACAAATAAGAAAATTTAATAAAACCAGGCAAATATTACAAGAACAAAATTGGAATTTGAACTAAAAGATAACAATTTAAGAAAAAAAAAACACTAAGTGAAAGACCATGGATTCAACCTCATGTCTTCTGATGCCACATCTTGTTCAGTCCCCAACTCCCTGCCTTGATTTCAAATGGCATATCAAGTCTTTGGGCTTCTATTTCATCAAAATTCCTCCAACCTATGACATTATATAACTTACTGAGCATCTACAATGAAAATAATAGTCACATGAGTTATAGGGATTATAAAGCAATAGAAGGCAAAGTTCTGCTCTCAAATAATCATACTTTAATTGGGAGACTACATGAGGCAATTAAAACATAAGTACAAAACTGCATATTTAGAAGTCTAAAGTCATTTAGTATCATTTAGTATTTCCAACATACCCATAGACTCTATGCAACATACCAACATATAGTCAGGAATTTACAAGTTCTTGATAATATGTTTAAATTAAGTCGATTTATTTTGAGATAATAGTTTAAATAATGCATTGCCATAAAGTTTTTGTCTTAATATTTATATGTTTGATTTATATTTACAAATATATTACAGCCAAATAATCATCCAGGGCAATAATGCTTAACTTTTAACATATTGAAGAGCATATCTGGCTGCCCTGGGGTTGTTTTTTTGTAATGTCCAAAGGACACAATCATCCTTAAATTGCCATTGAACTCATTGACTTATTACCAGATGTAAACATAACAAATATAATGGAGATAATTCATAATTGAAAGATACTTTCATGCAATAAAAGTTAATTTCTTAAATTATTTAGTAAATTGAAATGTTGATTTGATACCATAGACATCATATAGTGTCTGAGAAATGTGTTACTTTACTAGCTGAGGGCTAATGAGAAAAGGACAGAAGGACTTGATAAGTAAATGATGCAGCCTTTCAAAGTGAAAGCCAAATGACATAGTGTAGTGTACAAATGAAAATTACATGTTCATTTGCATAGAAAATGTGGTGTGAGAATTGAATCCTCCTCCTACAACTTACAGTAGTATAGACACCCTAAACTAATAAAAACCTGTACCATAGCAATCAGTATTATATTTATATTGCAAGCTAATATACTGTTCTATTCATATTTATCTGCAATCAGAATATCAGTAATATAGTAGTCAATACACAATATGTACTGTTTTATAAAGAGCTGGTACTCAAAACTCTCAGGAGAATTGCTCTTGGACTATTGGGGACACTTTGTCCACACCTGTGGGGAACCATAAGTGCTTGGGAGTGGATATTCCCCGGCATCCTTAAGCAATGGATAAGTGGTTCAGTGAGAATAAAAGCCCAACTCCCTGACTTCAATTCTGGGCAACCTCTGAGGTATACCTTACACTTCAGAACACTCTAGGATCAGGCTAAGGCTAGAACTTTTGGTGAAAGAAACTGTTATATGGCTTCTTTCCTTTCTGTATTTAGTTTCCACCATTCTATTCGGTTTCTCCTGAGAACACTTCCTAACTAAGTCACTTTTATGGTAATCTTTATCTCAGGGGCTGCTCCTATAGACCCCAAAATAAGAAAAGATGCATGATGGAAATGATTGGCCTTTCAAAATAAAAAATATGTATTGGCTTATTTCATAAGCTCACTCTTAAAAAGGAAAAATAAAAATGGTAATAATCATGATTCAAAGGAATCATCTTCATAATCAAAAATCAAATCAAGTCATCAAGAATTAAATCAGATATATAATTTCTCCACCTAAAGGCAGCATCACCAATTTTATCTCCTCAAAAGAATCTCACATTAAGTCGAATTGTTGATTTTAGCTGCATCAGTTTTTTAGAGTTTGTCTTCTTTTAAAATTGTTTTCATTTCCAAATTTATGACTGTTATAAGTACAAAAATTTTATATGCATCTTTGTTTATACATATTTAAGTAACATTAAATAGAAACCAGTAGATTTAAATAGTAATGGGTCCACCAGGCAGCTTTTACTTTATTTTTTATTTTTTTATTTAAATTCAATTTACCAATATATAGATAACACCCACTGCTCATCCCATCAAGTGCCCTACTCAGTGCCTGTCACTCATCTACCCCATTCCCCCACCCACCTCCTCTTCCACAACCCTTTGCTTATTTCCCAGAGTTAGAGGAGTCTCTTATGGTTTGTCTCCCTCTCTAATTTTTCCCACTCAGTTCCCCTCCTTTCCCTTATAATCTCTTTCACTATTTCTTATATTCTACATACGAGTGAAACCATATGATGATTGTCCTTCTCCGATTGACTTATTTCATTCAGCATAATGCCCTCCAGTTCCATTCACATTGAAGAAAATGGTGGGTATTAGTATTTACTCTGAAGATACTGATGTAGTTGAAACCCCAGAACACCTGCACCCCAGTGTTCATAGCAGTAATGTCCACAATTGTCAAACTGTGGAAGGCAGCTCTTACTCTAAAACAGAGTCTGCAAACTTTTTCTGCAAAGGTCCAAGTAGTAAATATTAGGCTTTGTGGACCATACACTTTCTGCTGAAATCATGTGGTTTTGCTGTTGTAGCATGAATGAAGTTATAGATAATACATAAGCAAATGAGCATAACTATTCCAGTAAAAGTTTATTTATTAAAGTGGGCATCAGGTTGCAATCTGATGTAAAAGCTATAGTTGTTTTTCAACTCCTGCTTTAAAAGTAAGCCCAGCACTTTTTCTTCAATAAATGATAGATGATAGATAGATAGGTGATAGATAGATAGATAGACCATTACTAGAGTGAATGTCAACAAACTGAAAGAGTAGACAGTTTCAAGTTCCTGCCCCACACCCCTAGAAATATTTCAAAAAATAAACAAACTCTCAGAACCAACATTGCTAGAACTCTAGAAAACAGTCAAAGTTTTGAAGCTACCAAGAGAATACAGAATCAGAATAAGAGCAAGTTAAAAATGATAGGAAAGCTTTGTGGCTTTTTTCCTTTCTCTTGTTCCATGCCCTTCTTGAGTCAGTAAGTCTTCAAGATGGCAACCTCCATTTCCAATGTGAGATCTGGTCTCCAGTTCCAGAAGGAATAAAGATCTTATTTGCAAATTTTTGTTTATGTCTGTTCTAGGCCACTTGAAAGACAGAAGCAATTTCAGTTTGCCTAATGAGGAACCCACTCAGCCCAGAAAAGTGGGCTATTCAACCAGGCTATGGTTGAATATATGTAAGATTAACTAACAACCTGCAATGACTTTAGACAAAATATTATGCTTAAGACATGCAATAGACTGCTTAACTCCTAAAAGGAAAAGCTGAAGATATGGGGTATCAGGAAATCCAAAAGCACCATGCCCACAAGGGAATTTAAAAAGCCATGTGCAAGGTACATGCTAAGAAAATAGTACAGGAGTATTTTTGCCCTAATTTTTCACCTCTTACTGATCTCTGGACTCAAGGAAAGACTGGCTAACTGTTGGAGGAGTACCTCAGCAAGAGACAACCTGAAAAAACTGGAAGATTTTTTTTTAAGTTCTGGCATTCAAAGAAATCTCTGCAAAAATTTTAGGTGAATGTAAGCCAAAAGAATGGAGAATTCAGTGACCACAAACAAGGAATAGAGTCTTTTCAAAATTCCTTTGGAAAAGTCATTAAATGGGCAGCCCCAGTGGCTCAGCGGTTTAACGCCACCTTCAGTCCAGGACATGATCCTGGAGACTCAGGATCGAGTCCCACATCAGGCTCCTTGCATGGAGCCTGCTGCTCCCTCTGCCTGTGTCTCTGCCTCTCTCTCTCTCTCTCCCTCTCTGTGTGTCTCTCATGAATAAATAAAGAAAATCTATATATAAGAAAAGGAAAAGTCATTAAATGAGCTAAATTAGACAATCTTTCACAATCACAAATGAAGAAATCCTGGGGGAAAAGGAAAACTGATTTTCAGAGTACCTACATTATAATATTAAATTTTCAGATATGAACAAAAAATCACAAGGCATACAAAGAAACAGGAAACTCTAGTTCTTTCAGAAGACAGATTAAATTAACACAAATCAACATTGAGGTAATCTAATCATTGGATTTATTAAACGAAGATTTTAAAAGAACTATGTTCAGCTCAAAAAGCCAAAAAAACCTAATCGAAACACTGCAGAAAAAAGAGAAAACAATGCACGAGAATGTCAATAAACATAAAAATATGGAGGAACAAAGCAAAAAATCTAGAGCTAAGATATACAATAACTAAAATGAACATTTTACTCAACAGCAGATGTGAGAGGGTAGAAGAAAGAATTAATCATCTAAAAGGTAAGACAACAAAAATTATTGAGTCTGTGGGACATACAGAAAAAAGAAGAAAACTGAACAGAGCCTAAGGCATGTGTGGAATACCAGATTAGTATATGCCTTATGGGATACAGATCAATGTATGCCTTATGGGAATCTCAAAATTAAAAGTAAGAAAGAAATGGATAGAAAGAATATTGGAAGAATAAGTTCTGAAAACTGTCAAATTTGATGAAAGACATGAATCTATGCATCCAAGAAGCTCAAAGAACTCCATATAATATAAACTAAAAGTGATCCATACTGAGACATAGTATAATGAAACTGCTGAAAATCAAAGTCAAATATAGAATCTTAAAACCAACAAGAAGGAGGCAATTTGTCACATATAAGGGATTCTCAGTAAATATTATTCATCAATTTCCCATTAGATACCAGGAAGGCCAGAGGCAGTGGAATGATGTATTTAAAGAGCTGAAAGAAAATTTAGGCAGGAAAAGAAATAGAAGGCATATGAAAATGAAGAATTAAAACTATTCACAGGTGACAAGATCCTATATATAGAAAATTTCAGAAGAATCCTCATATAGGAAAAAATAGAGCTATAAATGAACTCAGAAAAGTTTCAGCATAAAAGATGAACACACAAAATCAGTTTTGTTTGTATACACCAATAATGAACAATCCAAAAAGGAAGTTAAGAAATCAATCTCACTTACAATACCATCAAAATAATGAAATACCTAGGAATAAATTTAACCAAAGAGGTAAAATATTTGTATACTAAAAACTATAAAACATTGCTGAAAGAAATAAAAGATCTAAATACACATAAAGACGTTGTATGTTTATGGTTTGGAAGACTTAATGTTGTTAAGAGATCAATACTAACCAAAAGTAATCTATAGATTCAATGAAATTCTTATCAAAATTCACTTAATAATAATTTTTGCAGAAGTTGAAAATTGAAAAGCTTATCTTCACTTTTATATGTAGTTGTGAGGGATCCCAAATAGTGTGGGTAAAAACTTGAAAACTAAGAACAAAGCTGTAGGACTCACACTTCTTGTTTTCAAAATATACTACAAAGCTAGAGGAATTAAAAAAAAAATAGTACTGGTTTAAGGACAGACTCACAGATCAATGGAATAGAATAAAAAGCCAAGAAATCAATCTATACATCTATAGCCAATAGGTTTTCAAGAAGGGTGCCAAGATGAGAGAATAGTGTCTTCAGCAATGGTACCAGGATAACTAGATCTCATTAAAATTAGAAAGTTTCATGTATAAAAGGACATTACCAAAAAAGGGAAAGATAATCCATAGAATGAGAAAATTTGCAAATAATCTACCTAGAATATATAATTATAGAACTCTACCACTCAACAACAAAAAGCCAAGCAACCCATGTAAAAAATGGTAAAGACTTGAATAAACATTCCTCAAAAAAAAGATATACAAATATCTCATAAGCATTTGAAAATATTCTCAATATAATCAGTCACCAGGGAAATGCAAACCAAAACCACAGAGTATGAGCTGCCACTTCACATCTACTAAGGTGGTTGGAATAAAAGCAAAATTGAGAGTAATAAGCATTGGCAATGATGTGGAGACATCAGAACCCTTACATGTGGTAGTGGAAATGCAAAGCAGTGCAGCTGCTGTGGAAAACAGTTTGATAGTTTATCGAAAAGTTAAAAACAGAATTACTATATGACCTAGAGACTCCAATCCTAGGTGTATGTCCTAAAGAATTGAAAACAAGGATGATGCCTGGTACCTTAGTCACTTAAGCATCCGACTCTTGATTTTGGTTTAGGTCATGATCTCAGGATCATGAGATTGAGCCCCGCATTGGGCTCCACGCTGAGAGTGGAGCCTGCTTAAGATTCTCCCTCTCCATCTACTCTTCCCCCTTAGTCTCTCTCTCTTAAATAAATAAATAAATAAATAAATAAATAAATAAATAAATAAATAAAAATTGAAAATGAGGACTCAGAAAGATATTTTTGCACCAGTGTTCATAGCAGCATTATGTACAATAGCGCGAAGGTAAATACAGCCCAAAAGTTTGTTGACAAATGAAACAAAATGTGGTTTATACATGCAATGGAATATTATTCAGCTATAAAAGAATAAAGTTCTCACACATACTATAACATGGATGGACCTTGAAAATATTATCTAAGTGAAATAAGCCAGACACAAAAGCATGAATAGTGTCCGATTCTATTTCCATGAGATATCTAGAATAGGCACATTCATAGAGGGACTCCTTGGAGGGAAGGGTTATTGCTTAATGTTTCTGTTTGGAGTGATGGAAGATTTTAAAGATATACAGTGATGATGGTTGTACAAACTTGTGAATATAATTAATGCCACTGAGTCAAACACTTAAAATGGCAAATTTTATGTAATATATATTTTACCACAATAAAAAATTCATTAATTTTTTAAAAATGTAAACATTACTCAATTTCAGAAACGTTATCCCATTTCATGGTGAATGTGGCAATTGATTTCAAAATCTACTTTTCTTTATATTTTTGGCCTATTCTCCTATCCAAGTACTTACCAGCCCAATACTGCTTAGCTTCCAAGATCAGATGAATTGGGTGCATTCAGAGTGGTATGGTCATAGACTATTTTTAACCTGTTATCTAAAAGCACAGTACCAAAATCCATGGTATCTAGTCAAAGTAAATATTATTCTACCATTGGTAATAAAATCACTTGTTCCTTTTTGGGAGAGAATTACATTTCTTCAGGTCCTGGAAGTCAACCATTCAGCCTTAAATTGGGTCTTACCTAATTCTCTGTTACACGTTCATCTATAGGACAAGAATATTGAAATACCTTTTTGGTTTTGATTTTTCATGATGGAGAGCAACTTGGAACTTTATGTCTACACATAGATCATTTACTATCTATGTGCAACTTTCCCTTATAATTTAACTTCTCCTGCCCATAGGCCCTGGAAAACTAGCCACATATATCCAATGGTTCACTGCCTTCCTAGCCTTAGACAATTGACTCTATGGGAGCCACCTGGTCCAACAGACACAACCATTCTGATTTTGAACTAAAAGGCTATACATATTTGATTGGAGGCTAGAACTCAGAGGTGGAGGGCACCACCTTGAATGACATGTAATTAGAAGTAAGCAGATCTACAAAGAGACATTGAAAGTGGACATTGGCCGCTCTGAGAGGCAGAGAGCCACCTCACTCTCGATCATTACCCCTGCACACCACAAAGTACAGCTACTTATACTTCACTGTTTTAGGATTCTAGGAGGTGGACACACCGACAATAAGCTGCCTTTTTGCACTTAAGCTTGTTCACGTTAGTTTCTGTTCCTTGCACCAAAGAATCTGAATAGAACACACTGAGACCTCTCAGGTTAAATTGTAAAGCGTGCATAGTTTTTACAACTTTGAAGCCATTTGATGCTTATGGAAGGCCATTTCATACTACTTGCCCCTATTACCTTTAGGGTAGATATTTAATCTCCTCAGCCACTCTGGGATTCTTTGTAAAATCATGTAAGAAACACAAAAAGTCTCACTGTTCACATGTGCTATTACCTCATCTACAAAATCCACAGCAAATAGTCACGCAGCTTCCACATGACTTTTCTCAGTAACACATGGCTCTCAAATGCTAAAAGAGGTGATGCACACTTTCCTCCCCCAAAGGAAGCAACATCTTCCATCTAGGTGGCAGCGAGCTCAGAGCAAGTGAAAACAACACTGCAAGCCTCTCACTAGAAGAGCCAGCTCTGCGTCTCCGGGGTGGTTCACTTTTAGAACACACACTCAAACTGCGGCACGACATATGCCTGACAGCTTGCAACTTCCAAATAGACAAATAAACAGACTCCAGCTTTAAACCACCTTTTGAAAATTTCAGGGGCTTTAGATAGTGTGGTGTCAGCACCATCATGAAAAATTCCTAACAGATGAACTGGGCTTTTCACCTTGTCCATTTTGCTGCCAACCTGGAAGAATATTTAGCAAAGCTTAAAAAGTTGTATCCCACCAGATTAAGCAATGAGATTTGTCACTGCTGTTCTGACAGCAGCAGCAGTAGGAAGTGAAAATCATTATTAACTGAGTGTTGTGCATATGAAAAAATAGCTGTATTATACCCCTGCTGGCGATAGCCATAGATGGATGAAACTCAGAACAAGGAGCAATATGCAATTAGCCTGGAGTTCTCTCCTTTTACTGAAGAGGAAATTCGATCATATATTTCTAAAGCATCAAGGATGTGCCACCCAACTCACACAACTGATGGAGATGGCTTGTTTTATTTTTCCCCACACTTTGTAGTTATAATGTTTCAAAAGGAAGAACTTTCATGTACAGCCATGTTTGTGGATTATCAGATTTTTCTTTTTTTTTTTTATTTTTTATTTTTTATTTTTTTTGCTTTTTTTTTTTTCAGATTTTTCTTTATAATCTTTGTGGCAAAGTGAGCTAAAAGCCCATAGTGGATGTTTTGGATAAGAATGGCCCAGACACTTGGATCTACTGATGATCTAGATCAGCAAATCCATTCCTTTCTGGTTGGCAACTTTGATGCTGGTTATTAATCTCTTTTAAAAGCAAGGCAGATTCTGCTGAGACACTAGTTTGTCTTTTAATGAGGCATCAATAAACTTTCATGGGGACATTCCCCTAAGTCATGATATTGCTCCATGTTCTTCTCATGAAATAACATTCAAGAAAGAAAAAAATCTCAGAATTTAAGAAGAAAAATGAGCCTTTATTTTCCCTCATGGAAGATATAACATTCTTATTTTTTCTGAGTTGAACCAGAGACAGAGAGACCTGATGATGACCAGTGGCATAAAGATTGGCATCTCCTTGCAGTGTTTAGGGTGACAGAAAATGAGAGGCTCTCCAGAGCAGACCTCTATGGCACCAGTGCCAACTGACTTCTGCTGTTGAATCTGTGTGTGTGTGTGTATGTGTGTGTGTTTCCCACACTCCATCTCCCTTTGCAAGTTCTACTGATTAAAAAGATGTGCCAACATGGAAAATCTAAAATTTTCTTGTATTTGTAGTATTAGGAAGTAGAGGTGATGCTTTGGCCGCCTGCCATAAAGTTAAAGGGAAAATTAAACTACCTGAACTTATCTACTGGAATTCTTTCTTTAGTCAGAACGGGGATGAAAGGCAGTGATGGATGGGATGTGATGGGAGGGGAGAAAGAGAAATGAGAAAGACATTAAATGAGAAGAAATGCCCATGGGGGTTAAACAAAACAATAATATCTCTTAGCACAGCCTTCAACCACCAACAGTACCCCCGTGGAACGTAGACTCATGATTCTTGTATCCTTATTCTCAACACCCCAGCACAGAAATAATTATAACTCCTCTCACACATCAGGATACCTACAGTCAGATATTCAAGAATATAGCATCTAGAATTCTAGACTGAAAGGAAAGTCATGAATAAATTGCTCTTTTAAGATTCATAGAGAGAGGCTGGGCTCTAAATCATATATGGAGGGCTCATCTGTCACTAGAAGGTTAACCCATTTTAAAACACAAACCCCCATCATTTTTGTGTAGTCCATGGCAAGAATTGTTTTAATTATCATAAGAGGAAATACAGAAAGACAGAGGCTTTGTCTCTGCCTCAGGTGAAATGTAGAGACTCTCAGCTCATCACTCAGCTACCTGAAGGTATTGGAATGGGTCGCATCACTAAGGTAAATGTTTGCATGCCTGCCTCCACCCAGATCTTTTGTTGCTGCATAGAACCAGCCTTAACAATTTCACAAGCCTCAGCCTGTCTTCTTTCAGAGAAAGTACTGAAATTCTCTAACAGCAATAATCACAGTAGTTGCCATTTATTAAGTGCTTACTCTTTTCCTGACATTTAACACATACTTCGTCAAAGTCTCCACATGCATCCCAGAGAGATCTGTTCTTATTCAGTAGAAGAGTCAGAGAGATGAAGGCATGCCCCCACTCCCCCGCCCAGTGTCACACATCCAGGGATAGCAGAGCTCTGACCAATGAGACCCTCACTCAGCTTCCACAACCACAGAGAATATGCTCAGACAAAAATATTTATGAGAAACTATTCAATTTGGAAGAGTGGGCATTCATTTTACTTCAGAGACACACTGTTAAGGTTCCATAAGAAGTAATCATTCAGATGTTCCTGCAATATACTGGTGTTTCAAAACTGCAGTCTTGGGTCCAGGTATAGACTTTGGAGACAGACATATTTTGTTGGAGTCTGACTTCAGCATTTACACACATGTATGAAAGCTTGGAATATGTGTTCTTCTATTCCTATATTAATAAAAATTGGTTAAGTCTTTTCATGAAGACATGCACTTCATAATTTGAATCTGATTCATCATGCCACTTGAATGTATGAATTTTCCTTCTGGTAATCTACACTTATGCATACTCACACACATATTTATATATCCTCACTGCATTGGTGCCCTGTTGGATTTTGAATGTATAGGTAGCTTATTTATTTTACATTTATTGAGAATGTACTTGAATTGACCTAATAGCACTGTACTTGCTTTCCCTGACAGCACTAGATTCTAGGAGGCTTTATCTCAGCCCCAGGCCATACTATCCAGAAGACCACATTATAAATACTATAGGATTTCCAGCCAAGAGGACTAGACTAAGGCATGCCCCTTAATGAAAGGCAAGCACCTGGATTATGACTGGTCACTTAATTAGGGCCAGCCTGAAGAAGTGAGTTATCAATCCAGTTATAATCCTATTGCCGGGCACATTTGGAAGAAGGTACCAGGCAACAGGACAAAAATTGTATCACCATATGTTTGTCCCCTAGGCTCCTCCCCCTTATCCATTTTCAGGTCTCTTTATTAGTCCCTTAATCCCTTCCCCTTTATAGAGAATTCCTTCCTTGCTAGAAAGTTCCTTTACCCTTTTTGTGATGAAGAATTTAAAAAAAAAAAAAAAAGAAATCAAATGAAAAGGGAATTTTTATCAGGGGATTTTTTAAAAAACAGCAGTAGGAAAAGAAGATCTAAAAGGTAGCAGCAGGTGGTCAGAAGAATTGACCTTTTGTGAGATGGATAGGGAGCAAAAAAAGGAAATAAGTGGAATCTTCTTTGGGCAGGAAAGTGACAGGTTTTTCACAGGTGCAGAAGGGTAGTAATAAGAAACAAAATCTTTTAATAATCATTGCTGAAAACTCTGTGGGGTCTGTTTGGACAGAAACTCTTACTGAATGTGGGGCTGAACTTGGATCACAGGCCAGCAGAGGATGTTCTCTCAGGAAGTGTATGAGACCACAGAAAGAATGTCAGAAATAGCAATGCAAGCTGATGTAAAACCAACTAGAGGAAAGCCATGGGTGGCCATCACAGGACACTTGCAATCTGAGAAGATGAGAGACAGGTTCAAGTCACCAACCAAGGAAGGGGGTTGGCAGAGAGAAGGAATCAAGCGGAATCAAGCAGATGGCCAAAGAAAGACTTTCACCAGTCCCACTGAGCTAAAGATTCCTTAAAATAAACTCCCATATTGTGAAGGTGATGTCAAAAAGTCTTTCTATTTTGGTACCCCCAAAAGACTAAAAGCGAGTGCTAAGGATTTCAAGATGCCTTGGGGCTAAATCCCTACCCTAAAAGAGATTCTCTCTAGAGTACCTGGTTTTGCAATAATTCACAAGCAGGTATGGCCAGCACCTCTAAGACAGCCCACCATGATTCCTCTTCCTTTGTGCAATCTGCTCCCCTCAAGGGTAGGTTGGACCTGGTGACCCACTTCTAATGAAAAAATATGGCAAAGGTGGTATGATTTCACATTTGAAGTGAGGTTACAGAAAGAACTCGACTTTCATCTTGGGTGCCAGCTGCCCTATCCTGTGGAAGACCCATATGTCAAGAACTGATGCCCCTGCTTGCAGGCAGTAATGACCAAAGCTGGCCAACCACTATATGTGAGTCTGGAAGTGTATCATCCCCCCATTGAGCACTGATAAAACTGCAGCCTCAGCAGACACCTCAGTGGCACTTTGTGAGGGACCCTGAGCTAATCTGCACCTGGGTTTCTAACCTAGAGCAACTGACATAACATATGTTTATTGTTTAAGCCACTAAGTTATACACCAAGAGAAGCTGATGGAGGAAGAAAAGCCAGGTGAGGGAGGAGCTTAGTTGGCTTTTCTGGGAACAAGATTTGGCCTTAAACTCAAAGCTGATTGAGTCTGCTGAATAGACAGAACAGAGACATCATATGCTTCATGCTGAAGTGGATGACGTCTATACTGCAATCCGAAGGACCTTTTATCCCCCTCTAAATCCACTGTGGTACTCTAAGTCGTATACTTAAATGGAGATTCTTATAAGAAACATAGTGAAGAGAGTGTGAAAGAAAACAAGGGCACAGAAGCAGGAAAAACTATTTATCCTATTTCCTGTCCCAGAAACAGATGAAATAGGGTCATCCACAGGCACCCATTCTAGGGATCTTTCAGTCTTATGTTAACTTGTTCCTTTCTTCCACTCACCAATTTCCACTTTATTAGTTTCATATGATGAATGATGAATACTCTATACTGATGCAGACTGAGATTTGAAATCTGTGTTTTTTGTTTTTAGAAAGAGAGAAGACAGCACAAATGGGGGGTGGGGGAGAGGGAGAGAGAGCCTCAAGCAGGTGTGGACCCAGTGTGGACCCTGACATGGAGCTCGATCTTACAACCCTGGGATCACACCCTGAGCCCAGGCATCCCTAAAATCTGCTTTAAATCTTACCTAGTTAATCAGGCTCTTACTTGAAAATCTTTCCTTAAGGAGGAATTTTGGAGCTATTGACTGAAACTCTCATGTAACTGGCAAATTGCTGAAAACCTGGTTGGCTACCAATTGACTTCTTTTTTTTTTTTTTTCCAAGCCAAACTGTATCCAGCTTTATTAAAGATACTTTTCATAAACAATCATGGTATTTCAGGCAGGACATGGGCGGACGATCGTTAACAGTATACAACAACTTTCAAACTCCCTTCTTCAATGGACTCCCAAAATCAGAAAGCCACTATAAAACCCAATGAAGTAAGTCTTCATGTGATGCTCTGAACAGGGAAAGTTTAGAGTGAGGGTTAACAGTTCACATTTAGCATGTTGTTTAACAACTTTTCACAAGCCGACCCTGACTTTCAGGAAATGAAATGAAAATGGCAGAATTATCAATCTGAAGATCCACAAGCTAAAAAAAAGAAACTCTTTTGAGGGACGCCATCTCAGTGGTGACACTGTAAATTCCAGATTGCCCGACATACTGGGAACCATTTCATGGGGTCAGGTTCCAACAGGTCTCTGGGTTTAAGGGAGTCAAGTCTATGTTGAAGGCAGAGAGGGAGAAGAGGACATAAAAAAATGGATTTTAGTTTTTGCACACCACCAAGGTGGCTCATGTGTGTCAACATCAAGGAATCCCTCCTCCTGGGAGCCAAGAGGAAGTTTCTAAAAACTAGAAGGGGAAGGTGTTTTTCCCTCTTGTTATCAATCTAGCTTCTGAGATATTCTATTAGTGACATATGTCCTTCCCCCAAAACAACAATGAAGTGTTCCGTGTGCTAACAACATAGCTTAAAAAAAAAAAAAAAGTAAAACAAAATTCTGCATTTTTATAAAACTTGAGAAAAAATAGTATTTCAAACTGTACAGTCACCAGAAGTACACAGTTATCAAAAATACAAACACTTCACTTGGCATCTCCAGCATCTCCAGCACCTTCAGCTTCCTGTGCCTGGTCTGTTTTGGCATCTCCATGTTCTGCAGGGTATTTCCATCCTTGCCAGCATCAGCTTTCCCCTTTTTCCCTTTGGGTACCTTCTCTCCCTTCTTTGCAGGGGCCTTTTTAGGCTTGCGCTTTGGCTTTGGAGGAGCAGGTTTAGCAGATAACCTTGCAGATCTTCTCTGTGGCTCATCCTTCACCTTGGCTTTATCTCCTTTATCATCCCCTTCAGCCTTTCTCTTGGGCATGGTGGGGATGGTGGCGGGACATAAGCGCTGGACACGGGGATGCGGCGGCACGCGGGCTTTGGCCGGTCCGGGGGTCGTTCTCACCTCTTCTTCTTCCCAATTTGACTTCTTTCCATAAGGAACTCAAAGAATTAAGATTTGTGAGTCATTTCTTTATGAGGCCAGCCAGTGAACTCCATTAAATGCAAAATCAAGGGGTAAGCTTTTGGGATGGGTTGTGTGGTTTCTTTGGGGAAAATATCTGACTAACTCAAGCACTATATTTTTGAGAGGAAATGTAAATTTGTTAATAGAAGCCATTGAAATAGTGTATTTAAATTATCAAAATGCTTTTGAAAATATTGGGTACTAAGGTTACTAAAAAAAAATTGAGCTTTCATATGATTAAAAGTGAAGGGAAGAAAAAGTAACATTTGAAGTAGATAGAAAATGAACATACAGAAATCAAATAAAGGATAAAGAGGTACATTTCTGAGTAATGATAGATAATCATTTAAATCAGGATGCCTGGGTGGCTTAGTGGTTGAGCATCTGCCTTGGGCTCAGGTCATGATCCAGGGGTCCTGGATCAAGTCCTACCTCGGGCTCCCCTCAAGGAGCCTGCTTCTCCCTCTGCCTATGTCTCTACCTCTCTCTGTGTGTCTCTCAGGTATAAATAAATAAAATCTTTTTTTTTAATCTTTCCTTAGGAAGAAGTGGGGCTACCTATTTGTGTGCTAGGAAACAAAAAGCAGGATGAAATGAGGACCAATGAACTTAGAGAGAGAAATTAACAGAAAATTCATCAGCTGAAAACATCTAGAAAATCTGGAACAGAACTTATATACCTTAGGGCAGCTATGTGACCTACAAAAAAGCAATAAACTCCCTAGACATTTGAGCCTTTTGTCAGGTTTTTCTCTATCAGACCAAATGCAAAGTTTTATTTGGTAAAATAAATCAATGCACTAAGCATCAGTCAGCCTGAGAAACAGTGGATTTGACTCTTAAAGAAAGCCAACAATAATCAACTTTGACATGATTTCTATTTATTCTTTCTCCTCCCCCTCCTTTTGATTAAGTACTTTTTGAATTTTGAAAAGAACTTCATGAATCATTCTGTGGCTGCTTAATATTAATAGTAATGGGATTTATTCTATTGAAATGGGTTCATTATCATGCCAGCTGCCGAGCTTATGTCTCCAAATAGGCTTCTGGAAATAGAATCTTCTAAATACCTTTCTTGCAGGAGAACTGCAGACTGAAAATGGGAAAATATACAAATATTGCTGAAGTTCATGCTAAAATCAACATAAACTGACAAGTCAAGCCTGCCAAACACTCAAAGCTCATCCCTTATGCTCTGGCTATGGATGTCTTCAACCACCTCATCTCCACCAAGCTTTCTGTAAACTCAAGACACTCTATTTCCTGGAATGATCTCTGAACCTATCTAAATCATGCTTCTTCCATTAAAACCTTGCCCATTCTCTTTAGTTAGAAAGAATTTCTCCCTGCTTTGTGCATGTTTGTTGCATTCCCATCTGTCTTCTCTAGAACACTGTAAACTCCTTGAACATAGAGTGTCTGTGCTGTAGCACTTAGCACACAGCATCCGGAGTAGAGCAATCGTTCGCCACATCCTTGTTGAGTTCCATTGACTCTCCACGGAGTCCCCCAGCCTTTG
The DNA here is from genome assembly GCF_048164855.1 of Canis lupus baileyi. Taxonomy (NCBI): domain Eukaryota; kingdom Metazoa; phylum Chordata; class Mammalia; order Carnivora; family Canidae; genus Canis; species Canis lupus. The sequence continues at coordinate 39,436,764 of NC_132848.1, forward strand.
TGGCCAATACAAGGTAGAGCAAGGAGCACAGAAACTAGGATGTGCCTTTCTAGGTACATCCCCTCAAATGAAGCAAATCAAAATTAAATTTTGCAAACTAAAAGCCATAGTTCAGAGACTTATTAAGCCCACCAAGTGGGCTTAAGAAAACCTTCTAAAAAGGAAGGTCACGAGAGGAAGAATGAGCTAATTTACAGCGCACAAGGTAGAGAGATTCCCCTGACCTTGAACACTATAAGATTTACTGCTTAATTATGTGTGTGCCTATCCCCAGGTCCCATGTTTCCCAAGAAAGGGACTGTGCTTCATATTTCACTTCATTCAAATAGCACTTCATACAGTGCTGAACACATAAGAGATTCCTAGTGATTATATTTTTCATAAATTAGTGATGGCTACAAAAAAGGAAAGAAAAAAGCAACAGGAAATCCACAGGCCCTGACAAATTCAGGTTAAACATAATTGTCTTCCCTCAGATATTTAAGCAACTGGTTTCTGGACAAGTGACAGGCTAATTTATTTATCTGTGTTCATACATGTGTGCTTGTTTGTGAGTATATGAGTGTGCACAGGAATTTAATTATGTTTAAAGTGTGCAAGAAGAGCTTCACTATTTAGAGGAATACTTTATCCTTCACATGAATCTGAATTTCCCCTCAGTGGGCTGGCCTTCTAAAATTCCCAAAATCATTTCTGTTCTTGGTCATCTTTCCAAGGAGCAGAGAAACTGGGTTTCTTAGAGAAACATTTGCCTCACTTACCCTTGTGTAGATGGACCATATAAGAGACAGAGTGCCAAATGGCAGCCATGAGGAGAAACCCAGATTTCCAAGGGCAAATTTGAGGAAAACACCAAAATTCTGCTATAAAAAAAATGAATGGAACAAAATCCTGCAGCTGGCCTGGCTCTGGGCAGTATCAAGTGGGCTGTTTCGATATCTGGTATCCTCTTTCTCGAAGGAAACAAAACCCTGTTGTCATCTCTGTCAGAATCTTTTTCTTGCTTCTCTAAGTTTCTGATTTTCTGGGGAAAAAAACTCTCTCTCAAAAAAAATATTAAAAAAAAAAAACTCTTATGTGTAAACTTCCCTCAAATAGACACTTGCTAATGGCACTTGGTAAAGTAACCACCTCTGCTCTTCCCTCCTGAGTGCCACTGCCTCCCTCCTACCCTTATTTCTTCCTACTTGGGGAGCCAAGAGATTGATCTTCCAATCTCATTCCTTTTCTTTGATACTCTCCTTTTTTCTCCTTTATTTTTTTTTTCTGTTCATAGAAATGAAAGAGGGTTTAAAAAAAATAAGAAAAACAGAAAGAGGAAAAAAGAATGGGAGAAAGGTCTTCCTGCAGAGGGAGTAGGAAGCTATGAAAGGAAGGAAAAAGAAATTGGTAGAAAATGCTGCCTGGGATTGGTTTGGTATCATTAATCCTACAACATTTGTTTCACTGGGTATAATGTTTCTCAGAGCTTAAGAAAAGAATTCTCATTAAGTAAATCTTTACAGAACTAAGGTCACTGTTTGTGTTGAATTCTTTGTTTGGAATTTAATATTATTTATTCACCATCCACAGGAATTCATCTTGAATAGCTGCATAAAACAGAATGTGTATATAATATGCATATGCAAAGGAGGAAATAAAATAAATGTTTATTGAATACTTATTCTGTGCTTATATATTATCTGGTCAACCAGTACCATCCTGTGAGATTAACATTATCATTATTATACTCACAGGAGTATATATACAGGAGCTCAGAGAACACATGGATGTGATATTGAGGATATTGTTTAAGTCAACCATTAGGAAATGGCAGAGTAATATTTCATATTTGCCTCTATCTGACCTCAGAGGACATTGTTTTGTTTATGTTATGTTTGCTTGCTTGTTTCCTCAACAATTATCTACTGGGTACCTACCAAATATGTGCCGGGTATTTCTGGGAACACAATGGAAATCAAGACAGACAAGATTCATGAAGGAGTTGACATTTACTTGTATCTGGCCTCAATTCAGTGGGTTATAAAGATGAAATGGTTTTATTTCTTACTGTCACTGCCTTCAGCTACTCTCACCCCTTTTCTACATGTCAGACAGATCCTTGAGCCTTTCTTTTTTTCTTTTAATACCACTGGATTTAAATCCCAATCTTATTTCCAATTGAAAACCTACCTCCTCCCCCCCTTAACCCCTCCACCCCACCCCACCCCCGCCCTGCTGAACCAGCTAGGCTTGAGGTCTGGGGGAGTTAGAGAGGATTGAGGGCATAGTCTCCATTTTTCACCTTTTCCTCTTTCTCCCTAAGGAGGTTCTAATGCTAATGTGGGTATTTGTCTTCTAAAACTCCTCTCTAGGAGCTTTCCTAAACTCTTCTGAATGGCTGGGAAACCCTGCCAAAAGCCAGCCAAGCACTTCCTGTGGGCAGATGTCTACCCTGCCCAAGCCCAAGCCAGTTCTTTATATGAAAATTGCCTTGTCCTGGAAGAACGGTCTGCCCAAATCAAAGCATCAGGCTTGATGGGCTATTACGATGACTAAATTCAATCATTTGGCTCAATCTCCCATGAGAAAGAGAATAAAGAGGGAAACCACAGGCAACAACAGAAAAAGCAATAACAGAAAATTAGAAATAGAACGAAAACTTTATCAGCAAATACTATTTGTACATATTTTAAATGGTCCAAAAATATTCCATTTATTTCTGCAAATTCTAAAATGAATTTTCAATTTAGGATTATGATGTACTAGATGGCTACATGTTCAGATCAGTTGACTTCTAAGCAATAAAGTGTTTTTTATAGCTGCACAGAGAATAGAAGCAGAAGTGTAAAATTTCTCAAAGGAATTTAATGAGGTGCTAACAAAAAATTAATGAGAACGATGTGAATTTCAGTAGCGATAAGTAAGTACCTACAAAGTCCTGAGAACATCAGACTCAAAATGCTCAATGGGAACTCTGTGAATTCTGACACACAGGAATAAACAGGGCTTCATCACAGGTAAGGAGACAAGGCTGGGATGGAGTCACAGGTCAGAGAACAGCAGCCAGAGAGGATCTCCAAATATACAAAAAAAAAAAAAAAAAAAAGCACAGGAATTACACTCATCCAAAAGAAGCTGATTCTCAATATTTTCAAGAAGCAAATGAAGAGTTTTTTGGCTTCTTAAGGAATTTTTTAAAAGATTTTATTTGTTTATTCATGATAAACTACAGAGAGGGGCAGAGACATAGGCAAAGGGGGAAGCAGGATATGTGCTGTGCAGAGGCCTAATGCAAGACTTGATCCCAGGACCTCTGGGATCATGACCTGAACTAAGGCAGACATTCAACCACTGAGCCACTCAGGCACCCCAAGGAAATTTTTAATTGTGGTAAAACACACATAAAATTTACCCTTGCCAAAAGACACCAGAAAAGATGCTCACCATCACTAATCATCAAGGCAATGCAAATCAAAACCACATGAGATATTGCCTCACACCTGTCAGAATGGCTAAAATAAAAGCCACAACTAGTATCAAGTGTTGGCAAGGTCATCCTTGGAGAAAAGGAGAAAAGGGAAAAAGGGAACCCTCCTGCACTGCTGGTGGGAATGCAAACTGGTGCAGCCACGGTGGAAAACAGTATGGAGGCTCCTCCAAAAACTAAAAATAGAATTACCATATGACCCACTAATTCTTCTACTGGGTGTTTGCTCAAAGAATATGAAAACATTAATTTGAAAAGATATATGCATCCCTATGCATATTGCAGCATTATTTACAGTAGCCAAACTATGGAAGCAACCCAGGTGTCCATCAACAGATGAGTGAATAAAGATGATGTGGTATATATGTGTGTGTGTGTGTATATATATATATATATATATATATATATATATATATAGTGGAAAATTGCTTAGCCAAAAAAGAGATTGAAATCTTGCCACTTGCAACAACATGGATGGATCTAGTGGGTATGATGCTAAGTAAACTAAGCCAGTCAGAGAAAGACAAATACATATTGATTTCCTTCATAGGTAGAACCTAAGAAACAAAACAAAGAACAAAAGAGATGAACAAAGAAAAACACATTTAACTATAGTGAACACACTGATAGTTTCCAGAGGGGAGGTGGGGAGGGGGATGGGTGGAATAGGTGATGGGGATTAAGAGTGTATTCATCATGATGAGCACTGAGTAATGTACAGAATTATTGAATCACTGTATTGTACACCTGAAACTGATATATCACTGAATGTTAAGTATACTGGAATTAAAATAAATTTTAGAAATTACTATCTTAACCATTTTAAGGGTATGGTTCAGGAGTGTTAAATAGATTCTTGTTGGGCAACATATGTCCAGAATTGTTTCATCTTGTAAAACTGAAACTCTTTACCCATCGAACAGTAACCCTCAGCCAGTCTCCCCCAGAGTCTGGCAACCTTCATACTTCTTTCTATGAATCTGACTCTCCCAGGTATCTCATATAAATGGAATTATGCAGCATTTTCCTTATATGACTGGCTTATAATGATATCCTCAGGATCCATCCATGTTATGGCATGAATCAGAATTTCTTTCTTTTTAAAGGCTGAACATATCTGAAAAGTTCTTTTTAAATAACAATTATTTTTATTATTTTTTATTTTTTTAAAGCTCTTCTGCATTTGGTCTTCTTGAATTCCACTAGGAAGAGAACTCAGAGAAAAGAGAATACTTCCCTTAAACTGTCCAGGTGGTTTAGCATCATGTCAATACGTGAACAGCATCTCATAGTCTTCTTTTTTTATTTTTAAGGTTTTTCATTTATTTATTTGGGAAAGAGAGAGAGTGAGCATGAGCAGGGGGGAGAAGAAGACTCCCCGCTGAGTAGGGAGCCTGTTGTGGGTCTTGATTCCAGGACCTTGAGACCTGAGCCAAAGGCAGATGTTTAGCCAACTGAGCCACCCAGGTGCCCCTCAAAGTCTTTTTTTAACTTATTTTTCACCTACAGTACTACATAGCCATGAAGGGAAAGGCTGGCTGTAGAGAGGCATCCTGCTGTCTGTGCTCTGGACTGACATGGATACCCAATGGTATCCTGCATTGCCATTATGCAGCCAAGGATGACAAGGTATGTTGGACTTCCCTGGGAACCAACTCCCAAGGTGGGATGGACACTGCATACCTGGGCTTAGACCTACGTTTAGATCCAGGTTGGCGTTTCCAGCGACTGGAAGACTACAGCCAACAGAGAATCTCTGAGAATAAAATGATAATAATGAATGAATAGATGTCTTACAGCACAGGGAGGCCACAGTGACAAGAAGACCAGGAGCAAGCAGCTCCAGGAGCAGTAGGGGCTGTGTTCAGACACACGCTCTGTGTGTGTGTGTGTGTGTGTGTGTGTGTGTGTGTGCGTGTGTGTTCATACACATGCTGGGGAGGAGAGACCTGAGGTGAAAATGAAAGAGGTGTCCCAGGTAGCTCGACTGAACCATTCCCTTCTTCCTTGGTCTATATTAGTGAGAGGTCCATGCAGACAATGGATTGATTTTCATGAGTCAGGAAGAATGAGAGCTCAAGGCAACCAGAGACAGAAACTGGGAGAAATCAGGAGAGGTGCAGAATGGGACCTAGGGACACCGTGGACGCTGCCCGCAGGGCCAAGGCGCCCCAGGCAACCGAGGACGATCACCACCGCAGGGCAGGAGAGCAGCCAGGGTGCGGGAGCTCTGATGGGGTGAGGGACACCCCTTGGGGTCACACAGAACACAAGAAGTAGTGATAGTGTGGTCTCCCTACCCTGCATGTGGATATATCGATCTAGCTGGCTACACTGATCAAAGTCCCAGGAGGTCACAAATGACACAGTACATTGGGTGATTGAAGAAGAGTCGAGGAAGAGACAAACCCAGGCACAGATTCAACTACAGAGAACTCACTGATGGTGACCGGGGGCAGGGGGGTGGGAATGGATGGGGGAAATACGTGACACGGATTAAAGAGTATCCTGTCAGGAAAAGAAGAAAAATTGAGTAGGGACTATTTACTAATGAGGTGGAAACTAAGAATGCTGTTGCCATCCTTTGGATGTAAGCTCCGGGCCACTTCAGCCCTCCCTGCAAGGGGCAGAGAGTGGTTGCCACTTGCAGGAGAGCTGGGGCCTAGGCCTGGAGACACCGCAGCCTAAGTGCATTTCACAGAATGAGATCAGGAGAAAGAATGCACAGCCCTGTCCTACTCCCCATTTCCAAAGCCTGCCCATGTTCCCCACAGGCTGAAACTGAAGCCGCGGGGCAGAATGATGTGGCCCACACTCCACGAGCCTCCCAGCATATAGGGATGCTGAGGCCAGCGGAGGGGTAGGTAAATCGGAGGGGCGGATGGCACCCGCTGCCACACTGCCTATTCCTGCCACCTACCTGGGACTACAGTTCAGCGTGCCCAGTGGAGAGTTGGGTTCCATGAGTGAAGTACCTCTTTGGGATTCCCAGAGCTGGCAGGTGGTTGGCCAGGGGGTGATGGAGCACCGTAAGGCGCCAGACTTTCTGCATAAGCAAACTCAGCCTTGGAGATGACTCGGAGTTATAAAGAGCCAGCAATTATTGTTAACCCAACGGCATTCATGTCCTCACACTCCTACTTGTGTGGATGTTTGTGTTACATGAATGTATTGATTTGCTACAGAGGTTTCGAAAGAAACCCTAACACCCTCACTCTGACACTTATTACAGGGAAGCCAGTGTCTTCAAGGTAGAACATAGCAATCCCTGTCTCACAGGCTGGTTAACAGGATCCACTGGGCCAGTGTACATGAAAGAACTTGGTGACCCATAGGGTATGACAGACATCATGACACACAGGTGCAGCTGCAGAGACAACGTGGTGCCCTGCATTCCGTTCATCATCAATACCTGCTATTTTCATCCAGAGGTCTGTTTTGCTTTTTGGGTTTTTTTTTAAGATTTTACATACTACTCATGAGAGACACAGAGAGAGAGAGAGAGGCAGAGACACAGGCAGAGGGAGAAGCAGGCTCCATGCAGGGAGCCCAACGCAGGACCGATCCCGGGTCTCCAGGATCACACCCTGGGCCAAAGGCGGCGCCAAACCACTGGGCCACCTGGGCTGCCCCTCATCCAGAGGTTTCTTAACGGTACCTTGACACATAGTAGCTCACCCAGGTGCATTTGGAAAAAGTTAATATGTTTTATACTTTAACACTAAATAAGAAAAATAGATGATATAAGAAGGGCACAGTCTGCCTCACAGCACACAGGTTTCTGGTCTGTCACACTGATTTCTTGCCTCCAGGCTCACCCTCTTCTCTGCAGGCCCTGGGAGGCCAGGAGGTTTGACTAAAGCCCTCACCGCATGCCTGCTGGTCGGCCTCAACAGTGACACCAGGGAGCCCTGCCTCTACCATCATCCCAAGGACACTGGGACCTGGGAGAAAGGATTGGTACTCTCCATCCATGATTGTCTCCATCCATCTGCGCAGACCAGTAGTACTACCTGCCATGATAGATACTGTCAAGTAGTCAGCACCTCCGGGCAGTCTAAGATGCTCGGTGTGTGATCACGTGACTGGATGGTGGATGGTGGGCCCAGGACCAGGGGCAGGCTAGTGGACTTCGCCAGGTTAGGTGGCACCAGTGCTGTGAATTCAATCCAGGTATCTGCCAGAAGGACACACAAAGATTGATGTGTTGTTGGAGCCATTCCAAGCTCCTGAGTTTACAGGGCTTCCCTGTTCTGTGCTATGTCTCACTTTGTGTTCCCTGATGCATGAATGTCACCACGTGTTACCTACTTACCCAAGACAGAAAGTTGGAAGCCATTTGCATCCTTTCCCCCTCCCTTACCTTGGCCCCACATAACCACTCATCAGTTCCCACTGGCTCTTCCTTCTTAATATGATATTTATTAAAGCCTTCTACTTCTTTCCATTCCCAGTGCCCCTTTCTGACTCAGAGATTAGACCACAGTTCTGATAAATAACCGCAAGTGCTCTCTCTGCCTAGACTCCGCGCTTCCACGCTTCCATCCGTTTAGAGCTCAGCTAGAAGGTAGCTTCCACTAGCTGCCCTCCCCCCACCCAACCTCAGGAAGAAACTCCAGCCTCTTAACTCAGAAGATGAAGGTCTGCAGGATCAGCTTGTGAGTTGGCTGTAGCCTCAGGCTTCTCCTTAGCCAATCATCTCATGCTCAGCTTCAGAGCTGGAGCTATTCTGTCCTTAAACTGATTTTGTCTTGGGGTCTTTTCTACCCATAATGTGTGTTCCATTTTATCAGCTAATACCTCCTCACCTTCCAAGCCTCAGATCTGTATCAGATCCTCCTTCTGCACATGTTCCTGGTGTCCCCGGAGAATTTCCCTGATATCCTTTTTGGTGATCCAACAGTACTTTTCTTGCCTTTGCCATTCTGTCTTACAATTCCTTGTTTACTTATCTGTCTCTCCCATTGGATTCTTCACACTGTGAGGAAGGAATCTGTGACCTTTTCACTATTTGATCCTCAGTATCTAGTATAATAGCTTATACACAATGGAGAACCTATTTGAATTAATGATTGAACAGGTAATATAATGTTTAGGAACATAGATGCCAGAGCCAGATTGGGTTGAAGTCTTTGCTCTGACACTTCGCAGCTCTGTGAACTCCATCTAGTTCCTTATCTTCTCTGTGCCTCAGTTTCCCCATCTATAAAAGGAGAATTCAGTATGAAAGAGAAGTTGCATTTTAAAAACTCTATACTGGATAAAGGCCTCATGCTATGAGACATTTAGGAGGATGGTTAGACATCCACTAACATACCTGAAGTTCATGTCTTCTCTCTGCATATCCAAATCCTAAGCTTCACAATTCCACCATTAAGCTATTCTGCTATTAAACCTTCCCTCTGCACCACATTGTAATGGATTTTCTTTCTTTGCACATTGATAAGACTGTTATCTCCTCTTCGCCTTGTGTGTTCCCCTGTGCACATGGCTTTGTATTTTCGTCTGCTATATGTGTGCATATTTTGATGATCCTTGAGCAAAGGAGCCATATCTTGCATTCTTCTGTGCCCCCACAGTGCCTAGAAATGTGGATTGGATATGAGGCACCTCACAAATGCTTGCAGATAGAATTCAGATCTTCATTAATGAGATTTACTTCCACGAGATATAACCAAACTCAAACCGGTTGCTTCGAAGTCAGTACAGACTCCCAACTACAATTTCAAGAGATGATACTTTCATTTGTACCCATCTTCAAATACTGAAAGAGTCTCATTGATAAGAAGTGGAACTGAAACATCTCCTTAGCAAGCAAGAAGAGGCTTCATTCTGAGTCCATTGGGCTTTTAACACAGAGGGAAATCAAAAGGACATGAAGAAAGAGAAGAGGGTGTGTGTACCTGTGTAAGTGTGTGGACTTTAAGTCACCTTCCATGTAAATGTCTGCATGAGAGAACTGATCAGCACCAGTCATCAAGTCCTATGATAAAAAACAAAAATAAAAAATAAAAATAAAATAAGAGTCACTTTCCCAGCAGGAACTGCAAAGAAAATAGTCTACTGGGGAGTCCAAACTCATGGTTCTAAAAGTTTGTAGCTTTCAAGTGGATCTAATATAAAATCAGACCATAGCTATAGGATCAGGGATCATCTTGGTCATTATTAGCTGGTCTCTGTCCACTCACAATGAAGTCCACTACTTTGCAGGACCTCAAACCGTGTATTCTTGGGAAAGCATTCCAGGAAAATGTTCCTTTCTCACCAAGTATATTTTCAGCTTGCTTAATATTTCTCCCTCATGAAATATGAGCAAAAGTATTCAATACCTCAGAGACCTCGAAAGCTCTATTGCTTGTTCTAACTAAGGTTTCACAATGAATAACATAGATGATTCTTTTAATTCAATATTATACCAATTCAAGAATATTAGCACCTTTAATACTTGAATACATCTCCTTGGATAACAGAATAGTCATGCAGATAAGAAATATATGCATGCACACTGGTGGAAAAATAGAGGGTGCATGATTATCAATATGGAATGTCTTCTATGGAAATCAAAACTCCTGCTAGGAAGGTGACCTGTGTGTCAGCCTTCTGGCTATGACAGCACAGGTCTGAGAATTCCAGGGAGCATGTCTTTCTAACTGGTCCATGAGAGAATGATGAAATACGTTGCCCTAGATTAAGCCCCCCATACAAAAGTGTCTCCTGACAAAGGCCACATGTTAGCTTGAGGAACTTTCTACAGCATCTTTCCACCCACAGTACACAATATCAAAAAAGCATGTGGCCATAGGCTTCATGTTAACCAGCTAACCAGATGCTGCCTCGAGGGGTCCACAGCTTCAGTCCACGAGGCTGCCATTCGTCTGGCCCCAAGACCAAAGAAAGGCACTGAAATTTTTTTCACACAACACGTCCATGTTACAAAGGCTCAAAGTTTCTTCTTCCACACCTTTCATTTCTGGAAAGCCTTGGTCTTTCTCCATCAAGAAAGAGTTCAGGTCAAAGCTGCCTTAGCCTTTCCCTGTGCTTTCAACACTGCCCAGAACTGAGATTTTTATTCCAACCATACATATCAGTCAGTCCCCAACATGAGGCCTTTCACTTGTCTTCCTCATCTCTGTCTTACTTTTTAAAAGCTGTCTCTGACATGCTACATACAGTATCTTTGTATCTCTTAACTTACATGGCATGCTGGTCACTTATATTGAATCCCTGAGTTCTCTAAGGACCCCAAGTACCTCTAGGGCTTTACATTTTTAGAGCTGGAGTCTTAAATCTGCCTTCCTTTTGGAATCATTACCTCTTGTTTCCCATCCACTATGCTAAGAATATAAACCCTTGCCTCTCTGGCTTTTCTGGGTTTCTCTTATGAAAGCAGTTGCACAGAAATTATCTGGGGTGAAGCAATTTTAAAAAAACATCACAATCTCAAGGTGGCTTTAAATCACAATGCATTTGTTTACTTCGGAGTTTTCTGGAGATGGTGATGAGGTAATGAACCCAGAGATAAGGTACTATGGCACACATCTCGAAATTCCAATTCAGTCTAGTTACCCATGAGAAACCTAGCCTAAATTATTAGTATGTAAGAAGCAGTGGTGTATCAGACCTCAAACAACAAATCACATGTGTGGTATTGTACAATTGATTTTAAATAAGCATTTTATTGGAGTATAACATATATATAGGAAAGTCAACAAATCATGTGTGTATGCAGCTCAATCAATCAACACAAAGTGAAAACATGCATACAACCGCCACACTGGTCAACAAATGGAACATTATTAGCATCTAAATATATCTCTTCACACACTGCCCCTTTAGTGACTAAACCATCCCTCACTTCAAAAAGATAAACACCATAGTTAGCTATGTCTGTGCCAGCTTTTGCTCATTATATAAAAGATGATAAATACAGATGATTCATTTGTCTCTGACTCCTTTTGTTCTATGTTATGTTTGTGAGGGTCATTCATATTTGTGGGAAACAATAATGTATTCATTTTCATTGCAGAATAGTGTTCTGCTATAAGACAGTTACACAATATCTTGATCCATCAGTTTATTCTCAACCGTTCTGCTATTTTGAATAATATGATGTGGGCTGTCGCCTTTGAGATAGCCCCTAATGATCTCTGCCTCCTGAAGTTCACATTTTTGTAGACTTCCATCCCAAAGAACTGTGCCATTTGTCTTCCTCACACTTGCTGGTTTGCTTGTTGAGGGAAGCCAGCTACTATGTTGTGAGCTTACTTGTAGATAAGCCCACAGGGCAAGGAAGTGAGGGTGGCCTTTGGCCAATATACTATGAAGAATGAATCCTATCAACCACCCTGATCGTGAACTTGGAAACAGTCTCTCCCAGTCCAGCCTTCAGTAACACCACACTCCCGGAGCCTCATGAGAGACCTGGAGTTGGAGGCACCCAGAGAAACTGCACATGGACTCCTGAACCACAGAAACTGTGACACAATAAGTGTAATTATTGTAAAGTGCTAAGTTTGGGGTATAGCTTCTTACACAGAGACAGAATTAATACAGGAATACAAACATTTTTGTGCATATTTTATTTTCATATTTCTGTTGGGTTACGTGTTATGCATATGTTCAGCTTTAATCAATCCTACCAGTTTCCAAGGCAATTGTAGCAATTTATTCTCCCAGAAGCAAAATATGAGAGTTTTGGTTCCTCTGTACCCTGACCAACATTGGTGTCAGTCCCAAGTTGGGCCAGGTGAGTAGGGCCATTTTATCATGCTTCCCTACAAACACTAAAGTTGAGCAACTTTTCAGATGTTTGTGGGCCATTTGGGTATCCCACTTTATGAATACTTACTTTCCTATTGGGTTGCCTTTTTTCTTATTGATAAGACCTTGTTCTTTTTATATTTTTCCATATAAGGTCTTTCTTTAGTATATAAATTACAGATTCTGTCTCCCAGATTGAGATGAGGTGGTCAATTTCTTGATGGGGTTTTTTGATATATACCAGTTCTTAATTTTAGAGTAGTCCAGTTTATTATTTAAAATTAATATTTTTTTTGTGTGTCCTATTTAACAACCCTTCCCCTATGTCAAGATCATGAAGCTATTCTCTTATCTCCTAGAAGCTATCTTGTTTTATCGTTTACATTCAGACCTATGATCTGCTTGAAATTGATTTTCATGTGTGATGGAAAGTGGGGGTCAAGATTGATTTTCTTTTGTATAGATAGCCAATTAAATCAGCATCATTTTATGGGGAAAAAAAAAAAAAACATTATTACCCACTGCACTATAGTGCTTCATTTGCAATCAATCAAGTTCATATATATAAGCATCTGTTTCCAGGTTCTATTTTTTCCTGTTGGTCTATTTGCCTAACCATGAAGCCAAAGCTTGTTGAATTAATTGCTGTGGCTGTAAATCACATAAATTTATATCTAGTAAAATAAGTCCTCCCACTTCTTCAAGATGGTGATGACTATTCCTGACCCTATTATTTCAGTATACATTTTGGAATGGCCTTGGTTTTCACACTCAAAAAAATCCATCTTAAATTTTTTTGGAATTGCATTTAGTCTGTAGATCAATATGAGGGTCATTATTTTCCTTTTAATATCGGGTCATCCAAATCATGAACATGTTATATGACTTTATTCATTTAGGTGTTCTTCAATTTTTTTCAATAAAATATATTTTTCTGTAGAAGCCTAACATTTTTCTTTACATTCACTCTTAGGTATTTGAAGTTGCTTGATGTTTTTGTAAAAGCTACCTTTCTATCAAATTTTACTTTCTATTTTTTACTCACATAAAAATTAATTCACTTGTTGTAAAGTGGCCAAGTGTACAAAAGTCTTGCCAAATTAATGTATTAAGTCTAAGAATATATCGAGTACACTTCTTTGGATTTTATACATACACAGTACTATCATCAGCAACATGATGATAATGATAATATTTCTGTCTTCCTAATCCTTATACTTTATTTATTTTACTTACCATATTGTACTGTCTATGACCACCTTTAGAATGTTGAATACACACAGAGGTAGAGGACATTTATAGCACATTCCTGATCTGAGAAGAAAACCTTTCAATATTTCTCCATTAAATATAATGTTTGCTGTAAGTTGTATGTAGATAATCATTATAAAATCAAGAAAGTTATCTTTTATCCTTATTTTTTTTACTGTAAATAGGTGTTCAGTTTTGTCTAACATTTCTCTAAATTTATTGAAATTATTATTTTTTCCTCTTACATCCTATCAAAATGGAATTATATTGATTAATTTTTGAACACTAAATCTAACTCACATTACTAAGATAGACAAAACTTAATCATGATGTTTGTTTGTTTGTTTGTTTTGTATATTGTTGAAATTTGTTTGCTACTATTTTGGGATTTTTACATAGATACTCCTGAGAGATATGGGTCTGTGATTTTCTTTTCACTAAATATTCTTGTTTGATTTTGGTGTCTAAGTTTCTTGTTCTCATAAAATAAGGTGAAAACTAAAATATTCTATTCTATGGAAGATTTTGTGAAATATTAGAGATATTTCTTCTTTTACTATTTGTACATTTCATAGGTGAAGCCAATTAGGCCCATGACTTCCTTCATGGGAAGGTTTTCCAACATTAATTTGATTTTAACAGATATAGGACTATCCACGTTCCTTATGTTTTTGGTACCTTCTCAATTTTCAAATGTATTGGCATAAACTCTTGAATATCTTCTTACATGTAATATTTGTACATTCTGTGGTGATGTCTCATTTTGTAATTCCTGTATTCATGTTATGTGTCTTTTTCTTGTATTCTCAATCAGTTTTACCCAGGTGTTTATCAATTTTATCACTCTCTTCAAAAATAAATAATTTTTGGATTTGTTGATACTCTTTATTGTCTATTAATTTTTCTCTATTTAAATTCAACTCGCCAACATAAAGTTTAACAGCCAGTGCTCATCCCATCAAGTGTCCTCCATAATGCCCGTCACCCAGTTACCCCATACCTCACCAACCTCCCCTTCAGCAGCAACCTTCAGTTTGTTTCATAGAGTTAATAGTCTCTCATAGCATATCTTCCTCTCTGATTGTTTCCCCAATTAGGTTCCACTCCTTCCCTTATGATCTCTTGCACTATTTCTTATATTCCACATATGAGTGAAACCATATGATAATTTTCTTTATCCAATTGACTTATTTCACTCAGCATAATACCCTCCAGTTCTATATGCGTCAAAGTAAATGGTAAGTATTCATCCTTTCTGATGGCTGAGTAATAATCCATTGTATATATCTACTACGTCTTCTTTACCCATTCATCTGTCGAAGGACATCATGGCTCCTTCCACAGTTTGGCTATTGTGGACATTGCTGCTATTAACATTGGGGTGCAGGTGTCCCATCATCTCACTACACCTGTATCTTTGGGTAGTGCAGTTGCTAAGTCACAGGGTAGCTCTATTTTTAACTCTTTGAGGAACTTCCATACTGTTTTCCAGAGCGGTGCACCAGCTTTCATTCCCACCAACAATGTAGGAAGGTTCCCCTTTCTCCACATCCTCTCCAACATTTGTTGTCTCCTGACTTGTTAAAATATCTGTTCTTACCTTTATCATTTCCTTTCCAATGCATTGGATATAATCTGTTACTCTTTTGCTTATTCTTGAAGTGGATATTTAGATCATTATTTTCAGCCTTTCTTTTGAACATATACATTTAAAGCTACAAATTTTCTTCTAATATGTGCTTTAACTGCATTTCACAAGTTTAGCATATAGATTTTTTTCACTTTTCACATTTTTTTTCACTCACATTTCTCCCTTAATCTGGGTGTTTACAAGACCCATTCCTCCTCAATGGACCCTAGACATTAATCTATCAGCCATACTTTATTAGGACGTTCAGAGAACAAACATTTCAGCCTCCCACACTGAAGGGAAAGAGGCATAAACTCTATGCCCAACATGGAGCTTAATCTCACGACCTGGAGATCAAGAGTCCCAGGTTCTACTGACTGAGTCAATGAGGTGCCCCCTGCTTATATCCATTTTCAGTTTACCATGAAAGTAATAACAAGAGTCTGCATTTATGTTGTTTGAAGTGATAGGAAAGCTAGTCATTTCTGAAAGTGAAGTGAACATACACTGTCATTGAAAAAAAAATCACAAGATTTATGAAATTTGGTCTCAGGGGATATGAATTTAAAGTTCAACTTGAGATCCTTAAAGAAGTTAATAAACTATTCTGAACATCACCTAAGTGGAGGAAAATACTACCTTCTTCATAGTCTTGTTGAGAGGATTATCTGTCTCATAAAAATAATAGCAATTATTTTTGGTTCTAGAAACGTAAGGTGATTCGTGAAGCTTACAAACACATACCAAAAATATTATTCTTCACTGCAATACATAAAATTATAAACATTTCACTAGAATTTAAGAAAATTTCATATCCTTTGGCCTGCCCTTAGAATATGTTGTCCTAAGCCTCATGTCCTTGTTGAATGTAACCTCTCTGCTTCTAATGAGATAAACTAATGAACTGAACTAAGCCATTGCAATTTTTCAAAGGATAGCATGTCCAAATTCATCCATCCCCAGCCTAAGCCATCAGGAATAAGTAGTATAAAGCCATAATTGGCCTTCTGAAATTTCAAAGTTAAATTTTTCATTGGTTTACCTTAAAATGATTAAAATGCAGTTGTCTGTATAATAATACATTCCACTGCCAAGAAGACTCTGGATTCAAATTAAAAAAAATAAAAAGATATAATAATCCTGGCTCATTTAAGCAGGTTGACTAGCAATGAGAAAATTTTCGTAAAATAAGATAAAGATTATGGACAACAATTAATTACTCTAATATCTTAAAAGTTATGAAATGAACTCTAGGTAATTCATAAGCATGTCTCATTAAGTATCATTAAGCAATTTACCTTTTCTTATTGCTTTGCCACAAGCCACAATAGTTTGATTAAGCAGTAATTCAATCTAAGTTACAGCTATATAAATATATTTAACGTTCATACATTTTAATGTGCATGATATATTACCTTTGTTTGATACATTTTCTCCCATCTCTTTTCAATTAAAAAAAAAACAACTATACTTTTAAATGGCATTTCAGTTGTTAGAAAAACATTTTCATTTGTGATATATAACAAGCCACATAGGAATCTATATTTTACACTTTGAAAGCTGCTCTATCACAGCGCCTGTTTACATCTCAAACATCCTACAAATCAAGTGATTAGACCATTCATTTCACCATTCTTGAGTACTGTTTGCCTGGGCCTGAAGTTCCTTGTTAGCTAAATCATTCCTTTTTGTTTATGAAGCATTTGGCGAAGTTTTGCCATAGCAACTAAAAAGACTTCGGGAAGGATTTACAAAATCCTGCCATTTTCTCCTTTCTGAATTGCTCTACGGTGATTCAAAAATCAGGAGAATGATCAGAGCAGGATGTATATAGTACATACCTATGAAAGAATATTCCTGAATCCATACCTTTCCACTCCACACTCAAGTCTCTGACGTGCATTTCATCGTAAAGGGTCAGATGTGAATTCCACACTTAGATTTCAGAGTCACTGCCTCGGGATTTCAAGCAGCAGAGGTTTTAATGAGGGGTATAAACAGAATTGCAGCCCAAGGTGGCACTTGGAACGTAAACTAAATCAGTCTTATGACTAGCTGTTGTGACAAATTACACTTTACTTAGACTTTTGCTTTTGTACCAATTACATTTACCTCTCCTGCTTCCCCATGTCATTAAATTTCTTCAACAATTCTAGTAGGAACCTACTGAGTTGTGAGGTCAGCACATGAAGATAGAGCTGCACTCTCCCTGTCTTTGATTTCAAATAGGCTCCCCCTTCTGTGTTCCCTTTCTGTAAAATGGCATGTAAGTATGTGTCCTCGTAGGTGCTGTGTGATGAGGGATAAATAAATAGAAAAGAGAACAAGAGGACCCCAATTATTGGCCAAACAGGATTTTTACCTCTAGATATGTGCATGGTGCTAATAATTCTTAAAGTCTGTTTCCTCATGCTCATTTGCAATCTTCAAAGCTCACTTTTAATCCTTTTCTGCACCTAAATATTTTGGGCATTTCGAGAGAGGCTCTCCCCAACCCTCTGAACCTGCCAGGCCCTGTAACTCCCTTCCACCCCCTCTGGCTGGCTGCCTTCCTCCCTTCAATCCTGTACCAACTTGAGCATTGGTTCTTTGAAGATCTCTCCCAAAAGTAAATTAAATCCTCCTGTTATCAAAACCACAGCACCCAGTCCTTCTCATTTCAGCACTTTGTATACTTAAAAATTCTTACTTATTCATAATTACACACAATTAGACAGCTGAAGCTGTCTCCCTCACCCTGCTCCCCGAAGCCCCTGCAGTCCTCTGGGGGGTGATGAATAGCAGCTGCTGACCACAGTGACCTGGCAGCAGCACTGGGGCTTGGAGTGGTCTCAATTCTCCTCCCCAAACCACTGTTAGAACTCGCCCAAGCCATAGGGGACAAAAATAATAAAGAGTTAAACATCTCATGGAAAGTACAGATGCATCAATCATTAGAAAATGTTACAATGTTTATTGATCTGTTACATACAGCATAGTGAAAACCCTTTGCTGCCTGACAAATACAGATTCAAGAGAAATCTTTCTTCTCCCTCACCCCTGTTCGCAACTCAGTATTACTCACGATTTCCTGAAAGTGGGCTGGTCCCAAGCCAATCTCGGACTGACAGAGCCATTTCCTCCCCTCCTAATTTTTCAACTCTTAATCCCTCCCTTCTAGAATTATCACTGTTCCCGTGGCTTTTTACAACCATTCCACAGCTTCAAAAACTGGATTTTACAGCACCTCTGAAAAATGATATGCTACCCCACATTTGAAAGATATGGATTAATACAACATTTCTGAAAAGTACATTGGTCATCCAAAAATGTTCCCACCATCTGCTTTAGAAGTCTCACAGTTTCAAATTCTAACAAATCATCAGCTTTGTGTGTGCATATGTGTGTTTTCTACCTACAATGATATTCATTGCAATAACGTCTACAACAATAAAAATTAGGAACAGAAAATGCCCAACAGTAGCAGAATAATGATATTCATATGCATATTGTCTGAATATTTTGCTCAAATCATTATTGGAAATGGTCATACAAAGGAAAGGCATATAATACAACAGATGAGGAAATGCAGTTTCCAAATTGAATACACACTATGGAATGGACCACAGATGTTTCCTTAGCAAAAAAGGGCTGAAAAGAAATTCTTTAAAGTACTAACTGTATCGGGCGGTCCTATCAGATCTTAAAATTTATCAATAAGATGTATGAATTCAGTGTATTCGCCTCTGTCCCCAACATGGGAGGGCCTGTGTTGTACAGAAGCCCCTCTGCTCTGATGGCACCTGTGGACTGCTGCGTGTGGATGTCAGCGCACAGGTGCCGCCTGCAGAGTCCCTTCTTCCTCCCGCTTCCAGCCAGGCCTCTGCTTCTTCAACATCCTCACTGCATCTCTACCTTCACAGCATTTCATCTCCGCTCAAGTACTTCTTTCACAGTTTCTCTGGATTCTTAGATGTAGTACAATGCATTTTACACTTTGCACTTTTCAACCTTTGATTAACTAACTGAACTGGAGGTTTTAAGTACTTGTATGAGTTTCCTGTAGCCACTAGAACAAAGTATCACAAACTCAGTGGCTTTGATAGAACACAAATTTAATATTTCACTGTTCTGAGGGTCAGAGGTTTGAAATCAGAGTCAATGGACTTCTCAGGTTCACAGGGTGTCGGCAGGGCAAGGTTCCCCCTGGGGGTCTCCTGTTAACAGGCAGTTTGGCCACCCCTTCATTGCTTAAGATAGACACACAAACACCCAGCCCCAGCTAAATCTAGAAGAAACAATATTGCTCAGCGCTTTGGGGATACCTGTGTTTATTTCCAGATCAGTTTTTCCTGCTTCTTCATACTTTACTTTCCAGATTGTCTACCAAATGTCTATTGCTTCTTATTTAATAAGGGTGGTTATTTTAAAAAGTAGAAAAGTAAAAACCAAATTTTCCTTCAATAGTGAGTTAGAGAATACCAACCAACCAATCTTTCAGGACCAACTCAAATCTGACCTTGGGAGCCTTCCTAAGACCCTGACCACCCTCTTGCCTTCATCCACCATGGCTTGAAGTTTAATACCATTTCCCCCGTGACGGCCCTAGCATTTGGCGTGTACTCCCAGAGCACAGTGCAGGAGTGGCTTGTATTCAGATTAATATGATGTGATTGAGGCTTTCCACTGGATGGTGAAGCCCCGCAAGAGAGAGAGTGCATTTCATTCATTCCTAACCACTTAGCAGCCACCCTCCTCTTGATTCTTCCAGAGTGTTCTGTTAGCTCATCATCAAATTGTGCATAATGGAGGTAAGACACATACATGTTTACGTGTGTATACTATACACAGCTCATATTTGTATATGTGGTTTTTTTTAATTTTTATTTATTTATGATAGTCACAGAGAGAGAGAGAGAGAGAGAGGCAGAGACATAGGCAGAGGGAGAAGCAGGCTCCATGCACCGGGAGCCCGACGTGGGATTCGATCCCGGGTCTCCAGGATCGCGCCCTGGGCCAAAGGCAAGCGCCAAACCGCTGCGCCACCCAGGGATCCCTGTATATGTGTTTTTATATTAAAATCACAAACTCTGTAAACCAGAATGTCCATTAAATGCAAGAAATGTAGAGATTGTGTGTGTACTGACACTTCTCTTCTCCATTTAATGATTTGTTTAGATTGTTGCCCTTATTAGGGGACCTGAATTCATTAAAAGGGTACTTGTTTTTTCCTTTACAAATAGCCTTGGGACAAAATAATAAACTAAAGCAATTTATCATGTTGCCAGGCTAAGAAAACATTGCATATGGCACGGCAAAGAATCACTAATTAGACCTAATTGAGAGAAATTAACACAAAGTCCAAATTACCAAGTATTTTAAAAGAAATTGAATCTTACGGTTTTAAAGACGGAATCTTCAGCTAACTCCTCATAACGTGCCTCCAAGTGGCAGTCCTACTGAGCTTGTTTAACAAATAAATAAGATAACATTCTACTGAGCATATTATTGGTTTGGGTTCAAATTAAAGCTGTTAAAACACATGATGCTCTCCAGGCTCCTGGCTTCCTGGCTTGTGAAGATGTGCTGTTCTCTGCCCCAGCTCTTGCTCTCTCACCGAGGGAATTCCTACCATAGCCTCTGAGGTAGTTCACACTGAGGTCCCTGTCTCCCTCCAAGCCCCATCTCTTCATACTTACCCTTGTGCACCTCACCTCCAACCATTCCAACCTTCAAGCAGGTGTCCCCGTGAGGACAAGACCTCCCTCCTTTCCCAACAGTGACATGCACCTCACTGAGCCTTTCTTGTGCTCCAAGAATACTTTACATGCATTATCTGATTTAATCTGTACATCAAGCCTGTCAAGTAGGTGTAACTGTCTATTTGGCAGGAGAGGAAACTGAGTTTTGGGAAGTTAATAACTTGACAGAGGTCACTCAGATAACCAGGCTACAACTCCAGTTCTATCTGGTTCCAAATCCAGCTCCCACCTCTGAGCAATTCCCTTATACCCATAGGATACCTGCTTTTCTTGCATCCCGTTAGATATCTTCCCCCACCCCCACAAGCCTTCCAGAACGTTCTCAAGAAGCCAGTCACTCAGCCCTCTATTCTCCCCCAGTAACGGGAAAGCCCTTCTGCTCGAAGCACATGTGAGCAGGAAAAAGCCAGATGAAGACCACAAGGATACTGCTCCTCTGACTATTCTTATGTTGATCCAAGTAGTCTGGCCCTTGCAGTCTGCGGGATGCTTAATGTCTAACCCCTCCACAGACTCCTTGACTTGGGGGCTTATGAAAATAAAAATGGCCCAGTCTGAGTTAGAAATTGAGAAATATTATTCTTCACTAATGGGAAAAGGATGCTCTCCTATATAAAATGTGGTCAGCTGAAGAGTCATTTCTATATCAGAAGCTGTACGTGGCATCTGCTGGGGTTGGTGGTAAGCTCCTCAGTTTTTCCTCAGGAAGAGATCAGTGAAATACCCATGTGCTTCCATAATGATGATAATAAGGAACCTGGCTCTGTTCTACTGCTCTGTAAGCACTAACATCTCTAATGATCCCACTTCTGCTTTTGCCTGGGTCTGACTCAGAGCATTCTCGCATGCAGTGGAATGAGGCGGGACATGACGCATCTTCCATGCTCTTTGCTGGAAGAATGGCTTCTTGATTGGGGGCAGCCCTTAAATCAGGGAGTCCATTTGTCAGGGCCACAGGCAAAGTGACATTTTCCTCACAAAATCACTAAACAACCTCCGTGGCTGCTCTAAGTCAGGCCTATTGCTTGCACCTATATTACTCCCAATTTTGTGAGGACTATAACAGAAATCAGTTAGTATCTCTCTCCTTCCAGACTATGGGCTTCTCAGGGACAAAGTTGATTTTTATTTCCCTTTCAGGTTCTAGTGTCTATGTGTATAGTAAAAGCTTCATAATATTTCTGAATCAGCAACTAAATGAGTGAATGAGTGGAATTACTTGAGAAGATGGAGAAAAAGCTTCCATCCCTGTGCCACTTAAGCCATTTGCTTACTCAGTCCCTGTGAAGCCTATATTTTATTTTCCAAAAGCTTGAAAAGGTGGAGTAGGGATTGTACCAAAACCGACACGAAGCTCTTATCAGAGCATCCAAAGCCTCATCTGTTAAAAAAATGTGCTCTTACACATTATTACCAATGAAGATTAATTTAACTCAATAAAGCTCTTTTAAAAATATAAGTGTCCCTCAAAAGAAACTACATAAGTAAATATTAAATAAATGCTAAACCAGGGACCAGCTGGGACCTGGGCATGATGTGGATTAAGTGGGGAAATATTACAGTTGGAAGAGGGGGTAGAGTGGTTTGAAGAGCAGCAAGGGGTCACATGAGGCTGACTAGAGGTTAGGAACAGACACTGGAGGTTGAAGATTAGCACAGAAACACAGAGAAAATGAAACAAAAACACAAGGGATCTGTGTTCTACCTTGCAGGCCGTTCATTGGCCACAGGACACTGTGGCCAAGGTTGGTTTGAAAGATGACACATGTTGATAGCCCAGCACTAGCAGTCCAGCCAGGCTAGACCAGCCTCTCCACTCCCTCTGTTCATCCCATGGGGGGACCTCTTCCAAGACTCAGCCTGCTCAGCCCAGGCTTGGAGAAAAGGGAAAAAGGAAGAGAAGTGAGAAGAGGAAAAAAATGCACTTGGGTTCTCCCACACCTCTTCTCTCAGAAGGCTGGACTTCACCCTGTAAGTCCAGGGCATAGGCCGAGACTCACGGTGTGTGTGTGCTATCCTGACTCTGATTCTTCACTCTGCTCCATGATGTTTCCATGCATATTTCAATGTCAAAAAAACAAAAACACATCAAACTAAGTCCTAGGATGAACATGCACTGAATTTATCCTTTCTCATCTCTTCCTCTGTTACAGTACCAAGTGGTTACATGTCGTTTTGTTTAAGAGATCAAGCCCCACATTGGGCTCTGCGCTAGGCACGGAGCCTGCTTAGTATTCTCTCAGTCTCCCTCTCCCTCTGCCCTTCCCCAACTCCTCCCACCTCCCCCCTCAAAGAAAAAGAAAAGTCCATCGGCACTTCATGTTTTGGCATTTTCTTATTTGAGTTTCAATGAGAAGAAATCTACATTCATATCAGGAGAATTTGATACACTTAATAAGTTTATTCCCTAGTTAATCTGAACAACTCCTTTTAATCTTGTCCCTACTCTTAATGAATCCAATAACATTGTCCTCAGGGACAAGCTATCTACACATTCAATAACGTAGGTGAATCCCATAGAAATCCCAAAGACTGAAAGAGGCCAGTCTCCAAAGGTTACCTACTGCATGATTCCATTTATATGACACTCTCAAAAACTAAGGTATTTTCAAAGACAAAACAGCAAAAGGCCAAGAGACAAAACTATGGGAAACAACTGAGAACAGATCAGTGGTTGCCAGGGAATGGGGTGGAGGAGGGTTTGACCAGAAAATGTCAGCACAAGGGAATCTGCTTGGGTGATGGAATTGGTATCACACAAATCGCCACATGTGCTAAAGCTCAAAGAGGCATACACATACAAAAATGTCAAGTTTACAGTATATGATGTTTTAAAAATTTAAATTCCCTGTGCCAAAAAGGCAAAGGCTAAGACCATGAGTAAAATGATGGATTGTTCACTGTAAATGTAAGTACAGCTCAGGCCAGATTAGGATGCCAATGGCATGAGGACAAGTAGAGAGAAATACCATGGACTTCAGGCATTGTTCTCATTTGCTTTCATGTAAATCTTCATGGCACCGATCAAGAAACCCAACCTGGAGGAGCTAATTATCCTGCCAAAGAACATCCAGTTGTGAAGCGCCAGAACTAGATTCTAATCTACGTCTGTGTCTCTCTAAAGCCTGAAATCTTTACAGTAAAACACCTGACACCAGAGGAGTGACATGACTGCTACCTTCCCGGTAGAACACAGACAGTATAGACAAGACTCGAGGCTTATTGCTTGCTGTCGTTGGATGGTTGGATTCTTACAGTCACTCGTAACTAAAACTCAGATCTTATAATAACAGCTATTGCTATCTTTTTTAAAAATATGTTTTTAGGAGAATGTTGCAAAAACCAGCTCATGGCCAAATCATTCTCAACAAAGTTCAATGCAAAAGAATTTTGATATGCTTAGAAAATGAAGACAGCACTTTCATATTGGAAGATTTAGGGAACCAGCACTACTCTAGCAATGACAACGAAAAAGGGGTGATGGAACGTTATGTAGGAAATTCTCTGCAATTTTCCAGTTTGTGCCAAACTGGTAGGGATATTGGCTACAGGTGAGGCAGAAAGACCTCTTTTGATGGTATAGAAATGATCTTTACATCCAAGATGTTAATGTTCCCAATTTCATAACACCCTTTTAATTGTTCCCTGGAGGAAATAAATAAAGCAGTACAGACTTTGCTAAGGCAAAAATGGCTACTTAACTTCACCTAAAATAATTATATAAAAAAAGTCAAATTTAGCTGCTGACCCCTTCTGAGATAAGAACTTGAGAATCCGCAGATTAAAGGCACTAAAGGAACAGCTTGCTATCTCCCCCACAGCAGTTAAATCTTTCTGTTCATCACTGTACAAGCCTGTATTTTCAGATGCAAGCATATATCTTACTAAGTCTCAATTCAAAATAGCATATGGCAGGTGGCTCTGGGAATGGCCTAGAGAGAGAGACACAGCTTCTGATGGTACTAAACCAGCCCCTCTCAAAGCCTCCAGCTCTGAACACTCAGACAAGGATTTCTCATGTCAGGGGGACAATGTAATGAACTTTTAAATATTCCGTTCACTGTCTGAAATCTACTACACCTTTTCTGAATCTTTTTTTTTTCTTTTACAACCTTAAGTGTTTTACTCTTGGCTCATAAAGGTACGGAAGGCAGTGCTTTTGTGCTATTCTGTAATGAATCCCATTTTCCTCTCTGTGATGCCCACACACCATCAGGAACATAACATGTGTGTGTTTATACCTGAAACTCCGTGGGAGATACTAGAATTCAAATACTCTTCCTCAGCCTCTCCAAGAAACTACAGAATCCTTTCTTGGGTCGAACAGTTCATCTCCATGGCATTCTTGATCACTAACATCTCATTCACTAACATTTTACATTTTTGTTGTATGGAGTTTTTAAAACAGCTTTATTGAGGAATAATCTACATACCATCACATTCACTCATTTTATGTGTGCTGCAGTGGTTTTCCTACTGTATTTCTATTGCTGCATAAGAAAATTGCCATTAGGGGATCCCTGGATGGCTCAGCGGTTTGGTGCCTGTCTTTGGCCCAGGGTGTGGTCCTGGAATCCAGGGATCAGGTCCCACGTCGGGCTCCCTGCATGGAGCCTGCTTCTCTCTCTGCCTGTGTCTCTGCCTCTCTCTCTCTCTCTCTCTCTGTGTGTGTCTCTCATGAATAAATAAATAAAATCTTAAAGAAAAAAAAAAAGAGAAGAAAATTGCCATTCAAGTGTCAGCTTAAAACACCACAAATGTATTATCTGACAGCTTCTATAGCTCCAAAGACTGGCCTGGTTCAGCTGCGTCCTCTACTTGGGTCCTGCAGGGCTGAAATCAGTGTCAGCAGGGCTGCATTTTTCACTGGAGGCTCTGGCAGGAAGCCACCCATAAGCTCAAGCAGGCTGCTGGCCAAATTCAGTCCCTCAGTCATAGGACCGAAGTCCCCATTTCCTTGCTGGCAGCCAGCCAAGGCAGGCTTTCTTAGGGGCTGGCTGCCTTCCTTCTCGTTTTCCCATATAACCTCATCGGCAATGGTGGGGCCAGCTCTGCAACTTTGAGTCTCCCTGTCTTCTTGTCTGCCTCATCCCTCTGACTGCAGTCAGAGAAAATTCTGTGCCATTAGAATGGGTCCATCTGAATTAAGGCAGGATGATCTTCCTACTTTAATGACTTTTGTAAAGTCCCTTTTGCCAGGTAGTATAACATATTCACAGCTAGCAGCTCATGACAAGCTATTTCATTTAGCCCCTCAAAGATCTGATTAATGGAGAGCCTTTTGGAGTTCATGAACCAGACTTGTATGTGGACTGTCCCAGCACCAGGGGTTTCATAAGATTTTTTGGCATTTTGATTCAAAGCATATCGATATCATTAGGGTCAAAGAAAAGAATTTGAATTTTGAACACCATCCTATGCCAAGACTTTCAAATTCATTTTCTGATTTAATCCTACCACCTCTGTCAGTGGGCATTACGTCCTCAAATCAGACGAAGCTCAGTAAGGAATTTGCCCCAGGTCACGCTGTTGGGAAAGGAACCAGGATTTGAAGTGAGATCCTCTCTAAAACCCAAATTCCGTCTCAGGCGAAGTAAAAGATGGGCCAAATTTTGCTATCATTGCTCGCGTCTTAGCTTCACTACCTAGTGAGATTTTGTCAGAGAGACATGCTTGCTTTCATCCACTCAGCAAATATTTCCTGAGGTCTTACTCTTCTGCCAGCTACTTTTTTTGGGACACTGGGGTTTCGGCAGGGAAAAGAGCAAATGTTCCTGGTTTCATGGAGCTCACATTCTAGGGTTGTAAGACAGACAATAACCCAACAAAGAAATAGTTATATGGTGTCTTTTGAAGATAATAAAGCCATTGAGAAAAATAAAGCAGGATGTGGGACCGAGCCAGAACCAGGAGGGGACTGGATGAGCTAGGAAGCCTTAATATTTTAAATTAAATAATCAGTGTAGCCCTCACTATGAAGGTGACATTTAAGCAAAGAACTGAAGGAGGTGAGGCATACACACAAGCAAAGTGTACATAGGAACAGAATACATCAAATGTGTCAAAGCCAGAAACATGGAGCATCATTACATCATGCTCTTTTCTGAAGAAGGGGATTTAAGGGGCTGTCAACTAAGGTGGAGAGAAGATGTGGCCTCTGGACCATAACAGCAAATGCTCATTGAGACTCACAACGTGGCCAGGCTAAATAGTTGATATAGCTCACAACTCATGAAAGGAGCACTCCTTATTTTTATAGATGAGCATATAGAGTCTTACAGGGCTTACCCAACTTTCCAAGGTCACTGAGCTGCTCCTGTGCCAGAGTCATGGCTCCTGGCCATGGTGCTCTATTTTCTTTGTGGAGGGACAGTAGGAGGACAAGTGATGCCCTCTGACATTATAAAGAATGCTCTGGGTTTCTCCACATTTTTCCACTGTTGCAAAAAATCCCTCAAAACACAGACATGTAAAAATTGCTTTCTAATGTCTAAATACTCATAAATTTGAATCAACATGCAAGGAATTTACTTTTTATAATGTGTTTTTTGGAAGAGAGAAGTGCAAGAGGCCTATATGCAGAAGGAAATCCCTATAATTTGTTATATGAATCAGGACAGCTAAGTGCAAGGCAAGGGACACGATAGGTTTGCAAAATCCTAAATTATCCCAGGCAGCTTTAACAGCATGGCAATGGCCTCAGACCTCTGCAAGTCATTTTTTGTTTTCACTGCTTTGGGAAATATTCTCTGGCTTCCTTGTCACAGCAGAGCAGATCCCATCAGATAAGGCAAAGCTAGGGAACAGTTCATGAATTCATCCTGGCTATTAACTCATATGAGAGTTTCAAAATTGCAATAGTCTTTTGGAAAAGAGAATATGGAGGAAAGCAGAGAAAAAAAGTCATAATGAAAGAGAAACGAGGGGAAAAGAAGAATAAACCATCAAAAGATTCCATTTCCATTATGGTTTTCCACTTGCAACTTAACTTTGCCCAAAGCCAAGAAAGAAAATGCCTATTTCTTATCTCAGATGTTGAGATTATAATGTTTATTTCTTTGAATGCCAAGTCTCATATCTTTTTTTTAATATTACTTTTTATCAAAGATCCAGTGAGGGCAGCTCCCTAGACTTGTTTCTGCCTTTATTCATTTTTCTTTTAATAATAGCTCAGAAACCCAGCCATTCTTTGTTTGCCCAAATCCACTGGTTTTCATTCAAAACTGAAATATTTCTAGGATGAAACGTGAAAGAGCATAACCTGCTCAGCTTAAGTTAACTCCATCATTATCCCTCATAAGCTGTGATAGAAATCTCAAAGTTTTGTTTGGACACTTTTCTTTGATTTTGGAACAAGCTCCCTAAGAAAGATTATGGCTTTAAGCCCACACATTCACAATGGCACTTTGACTGCCTTTTAAAGGGTACAAATTCAAGGTCTAGTTTGAAAAAAGCACATCAGAGTTTGAAAGGATGAAATTTTGAGTTCATTTATACTGACCATGCTCAGATTTTGGGGGCAGCTGGACCAGTCTTGGAGCTAAGTTGAGCAATTGCAGAGTCAGAGGTCAACAAGAGGAGAAAGATCTTTGCCAAATCTGTAGTGAAATAGATATTTGGGCATTTTCCCTGAGTAAAGCCCCATATTTCTACTCCTCTCTCAGTAAACACATTTAGATGCTGTAAGTTGATATTGCAAGACACCACTTTTCTCACGGGTCTTCATTTTTTGTAATCACATTTATTGAAGTAGAACATTAATACAGAAAAGTGCACAAGTCATAGGTAGTACAGATTGATGAATTACGATGTAGTACACATCCCTGGGTAACCAGCACCCAAGTCAAGTAATAGCTATGCAGCTTTTTGCATGAACAATTTTGTGTGTGAACTGAAAAGTTGCCCATTTAAATATTATTTGCATCGCACTGACGGGCTAAGATGCCCCCTGACCAGGTCCAGTATGCAAGAAAGTGCAAGGTCTGTGGACTGTCAGACACACGAGAAAGTGGAGAGTGTGTCTGATAGTCCAGGGGTGTGAAGCAGGTCCTGCAAGTGGGGATGCCCATGTGCCAGTATCCAGGAGGCAGCTCCCTCCAGCCCCTCTAGCTTGGAGATGGGACCTGGGGGACTTCTGAAGTCTTTGACATCTAGGGCTCTTATTTTGCTGTAGAATTTCCTGACTAACCATAACACACACAAAAGCAGCACTTTTCACTAGCTAACAGAGGAGCTGGACTTTCAGCCTATCAAACATCACAGAAACTCAGCTTTATGTGCTGCTAACAAGTTGGAGAGATAGAATGGGTAAAGAGGAAATCAAAATTATATGAGCAGTCTCCTCCTTAGCTGAAACTAATTAAAGTCTTGATAAGCAATTCTGTTTGAGAGGGGGAAAAAAATCTGTAAAAATGTTAAGTTTGGGTCAAACATGGAAAGTACCACAAAATAGTACATAATTATTTTAAAATAAGCAAATGTGATTTAAATGTCACAAAACCATCCTATTCAAGTATACCAAGAGGTTCTTTATCCATACAATATTAATTAATTAATATCATAAAGCAGGTTTTTTTTTTAAGAAATTGTTACCTTCTACACACAAAGTACGGGAAACATTTTACATATTTTATTTTACTTATTTTTAAAAGATTTTATATATTTATTTATTTGAGAGAAAGAGTGTATGCACAAGTTGGGGGAGGGGCAGAAGGAAAGAGACTTAAGCAGACTTCCTGCTGAGCCTGCAGCCCCATGTGGGGCTGGATCTTACAACCCTGAGATCATGACATGAGCCAAAAATCAAGAGTCAGATGCTGAACGAAAGGAGCCTCCCAGGGCCCCTACATATTTTAGTTTTTAACAGTATTTCTAATGAACTATGAAAATTAGTAAAAGGAAACCTCATTTAAAATGGTCCCAGGGGCACCTGAGTAGTTGAACTAGTTAAGCCTCTAACTCTTGGTTTTAGGTCAGGACATGATCTCAGTTGTGAGATGAGTCCTGTGTCAGGCTCCACACTCAGCCTGGAGTCTGCTTCAGATTCTCTCTCCCTCTCCCAACGCTACTCCCCATCACCCCACCCCCCTTCCACTCACACACACACTCTCTCTGTCAAATAAATAAATAATATTTTAAAATAAAATAAAATAAAATGGGTGCTCTCTTGCCCTACCACTCATCCCCAAGCGCAGACCCCACAGGAAGAGACTCACCTTGCAAGGCTATACTACTTTAGCTACCGCTTTACTATCCCAGCAGGAAGAAGAAAGTTTTCCCCCTGCCCCTGGCGACAGCCTAACAAATGACAGCCCACTATACTTCCAATTCCCAGTCTACTCCAGTGGACTTTCCCTCCTAACAGCACTGCTACCTTCTCTTTCCCCTACAAGAGAGGCTGCCTCAACTTCATTGTTAGGACTTGTCTTTAGTTTTGCCCTAAAATGATTGTCCCAGATTGCAATTCCCTGCCATTCCTGAATGAGTCCATTTTGCTGGTAAAATAACTGGCAGCTTTATTTTTAAGGTTAGACTAACTTACTAGTTCCTTGAAGGAAAATAGAAATAAGCAAAATTGCACACAAAATCAGGGGAAATATAAGGCAAAGTTTGTGTCCAGAAATATTGCAGATGTATTAAAAGGTTTCCTACACAGTTTTCTTGTCAAATATCGTGTTTCAGGATGGAACTCCTTCAGAGAAGTTAACCAATTTGCATCATTAAGAAGTGACACAAATTATTTTCCCAACTGTCAGCAAGGAAGAATACAGAACAGATGCCATATGCAGCTATAGATCTCCCGTGGGAGGATAGCCGAGTAGGGAAGGAAGTCAGGAGCCAGCAAGAATTCCTGTGGGGCATTCTTTGCATGAACATGTCCACCTAGGTCTGTCTCACAAGGGGCCACAGGCTCTAGCCGTAGTGCTGAGGGAGCCCCAGCAGGAAATATCCAGGCTACAGAGATCTAATCTTCTGTGTCCTGGGCCCCTCTGCTGTGTCATGGTTAGGAGGCCAGAACCAGTGATCCCTGGGTGGCGCAGCGGTTTGGCGCCTGCTTTTGGCCCAGGGTGCAATCCTGGAGACCCGGGATCGAATCCCACGTCGGGCTCCCGGTGCATGGAGCCTGCTTCTCCCTCTGCCTGTGTCTCTGCCTCTCTCTCTCTCTCTCTGTGTAACTATCATAAATAAAAAAAATATAAAAAAATTTTTAAAAAAGGAGGCCAGAGCCAGGCCGCCCTGAATCAAATTCCCCCCACACCACCAACCTCTGGGTGGCCTGGGACAAGTTGCTCAACCTCTTTAGGCTTTAGTTTCCTCCTCTGTAAAACAGGTGTACTAAAAGTTCCCACCTCCCAGCACTATTGTGAGGGTTCAGTGAAGTAATATACTTCTAGAAGAGTGGCTGGCACTTAGCAAGTGCTCACTAAAACAGAGACTCTGCTTGTGATTAAGGTCTGCAACACTTGCTTCTGCTGCAAGACAAAATCCAAAGCCTGGCATTCTTCACAAGAGGCTGAGTTTGGGAAATAGGAGAAAGCATGTAAAGCTGATGAAGACCAGCCTGTGGCAAGGAATATGAAATGAATGTGAAAATGAAAAATGAAATGAAAATGAAAAAGTGATTAGGGTTTTCAAGTCACGGGGTTGGTCAGGAGGAGTGTCGAAGGTGTGTACAAAGAGCATGCAGGCCTGGCCTCAGGTGTCATCTCCCTGCGGGCCGCCCGCGGGTGGCCTGGCCATCTCTGAGCACAGGCAAAGGGAGGATGTGAGGCCCTACTGAGGAGCCCCTTCAAGAGGGTTGATCTAAGGACACAGAAGTGACAGAAAGCTATGTGGTTGTGACATTGCCACCCCCAGGGAAGCCATGCAGGTTAGTGCCACAAGGAACTCAGCAGTTTCCTGACTAGGAGTGCCCAAAATTCAATTCAAACAACCAAGCCCAAAGAGTGGATAGGAGTCAAATGATTCACTCCAAATCTGTTATTCTCCATACTTCCCCTAGCTTGGTCTGGGTCGACACAGCTGTCCATTCTGCAGAGCCTTCAATCAGGGATAAATTCTTGCCTCCTCCATCATCTGGTCCGAACATGGTACTCAAAGGCAACACTGAGTTGCCCAGCTCCACAGGTTTGAGCCATGGACAGAAAAAGTGCTAGAAGCTGTTGGCTGCCAAAAAAGTGATCAGAATTCAAAGAGAAATGCAATGCCCAGGCAGCGCTGGGGCCAGTGGGAAACACCAGGCTGGGAAGGTGTGGGTGACAGGATGTGCTGAGAGGGGCAGCCACATTGCAGCCAGCACCAGGGAAACCGCCGGCACTGGGCAGAGCTGGTGCCATGGCTAGGGGGGGCCTCCCCACCCGCCCCACCATGCAGGGGAGGCATGAGACCACCTCGGAGGAGGTGTGCACCTCCGCGTCCAGCATTGCTTTCATGGAGGCACCATTAGGAGTCACCACCACTGTGTGAAACAGGGTCCTGACATGAAAGTTCCTGACCTCTCAAGGCCCTCATTCTCACGTTGAGTAAGAGAGATGATAACCAGCCCCTGCTGAGGAACTGGCTGTGTCAGGAAGACGAACACGTCGGGGTGGGGAATTAACTCAACTACCAAAACATAAAATAGTGATCTGACCCTTAAATTTCTGACAGACCATGGCCAAGAACAGAGGGTGCCAGTAAGAAGCCCAGAGAAGCTGGGGTGGCAGGAAAGTCCTGTCTATGTGAGCTTTGGTGTTGCATCCCAGCCCCGAGCACTCAGAGAAATCTTTCCTCTTCTTGAAGGAGGCATTTCCACAGAGTTCTAGGAATGGAGGAAGCTAAGAAAAATATTGAGTGTCAGGTGTGTTTCTACTGGGCTGGACATAAACAATAAAGCAAGGGTGTATTGATTATTCTCAAAACCTGACACAAATACAATTAGCTATATCCACCTCTGGCTTTTTCTTCTGTTCCAGCCAGACGTGTGTTTTGTTTTGTGCCTGCTGGCAAAATGCTATTCAGTTAGAGGAAGGGCAGTGGACTCTTCCTGGCATAAAAAATAATGAAAATGACAAAATTTTTCATCTCAGAACCTCCATGTCACATATATATATATATATATATATATATATATATATATATATATATATATATAAATTGGGGTTTGATTTAGATAGGAGACACTTTCTCCTCCTTCTGCTGCACACGGCTGAGAGCAAGGGCTCATTACCAGTGCACACAATGCACGCTCTACTCCTAGCTGTGCAAGTTTCCGCACCACAAGGGGCAAAGAAG
Organism: Canis lupus baileyi; assembly: GCF_048164855.1. Lineage (NCBI taxonomy): Eukaryota > Metazoa > Chordata > Mammalia > Carnivora > Canidae > Canis > Canis lupus. Next base: position 39,469,888 of record NC_132848.1, read on the forward strand.
AATGGCACTAAAATGAAGACTTTTTTATTGCACAAAGGAATGCTCTGACTTTGGATCTGACATACAAGACGGTTTGCCCTGTGCAGTTACATGCCTGCCCCAATATTTGGGTTCAAAGTAGAGTTGGGGGGACAATCTAAATATATCTTTTTCCGGGGAGATTTGCTAGGGGTGGGGGTCAGGGGGTAGGGTCATTTAAGTATAGGACTTATTCCATCGTGAGTTCAATCAGCTGATTGCCACAGAGCCATTCATCTGTCTCCTACCATCATTTCTTGACAAGGTGAGAAGATTTACCAGAATAATTAAGACTTGGGCATTAAAAACAAGTTGCTTTTTATAAGAGTGCGCTGGCTGCTTCCCAAGGCACTTTTTATCTCACTCGCAGGGAAGCTGAAAAATGAATGTGAGTGGAATCTAGCAAGAAAAGAATCCTGGGACCTAGAAAGACAAATATCCTGCAAGGGTCTCTGTTTATATAGGACTCCGTCAAGTTAAGGAGGGGTGCTTTCCTGGGGGTGTGCAGGGCAGGGAAAGGGGGTGTGGTCCTGCCCCTGCAAGTGGGTTTGTTCCTCCTGACAGGGATGAAACCACCTCGTGGTGGGGGACACTACCACAGGATCCTAAGGCAGCCTCACCCTGTCCAGAAGCCGCTCACCAGGTTCTTAGGGGTGCCCCCCTTTGCACAGGGAGCACAGCTTCAGAGCATCTCTGCCGATCGGACTTGCTTCTCCCTCCACATCTTTAAATCCTTTTTCTGGTTCTTTACCTCTTATGCACACATCCAAAAATGTTTAATTGCAGGTAATTTCTACAAAATTAAGTAAATGAGAGACAAGAAGGGAGGGGTTGGCTGAGGTGAATTGAGGAATTGTTTTTCATCTGTAACACCTGAGGACAAAGGTGTATTTAGAGAACTGACCTCTCCTAGTCCACCCCCAAATTTAAGAACTCCTCATTGCCTATGACAGTGGGTTTTAATTGTTTTTAACCATTTGATCCTTTGAATCATTTGTTAAACAAATATTTATATTTTGTGTCAGGTGTTTTTCTAAGTCCTAGGATGCTGTAGTCAACAGAACAAAGAGCCCTGCTCTCCTGGGGCTTATAATTCCAGTGAGGGGAGCCGGGCAGTAAACAAAGAAGTAGGGGAAATAGAGTTTGCAGATCAGGATTAGAGAGAAAAACAAGGAGGGGCTGGGACTGGGGACAGGGTTCCCAAGGGTTTGGCACCCAGGGTCCCCAGTCCAGGAATCCCCTCACTCTGAGCAAACCTGGAGGGCCAACCAGCTTTAAAGGTCAAGAACGGCCTTGGAAGAAATGCGATCTGGGCAGGGCCTGAGAGGGGTGAGGGCGGACAGAGCCTTCCAGAGTCAGGTGCAGGCCCTGGTTGGGGGAGGCAGAGGGTGCAGTGGTGCATATCCCTCTCTCAGAACCTCTGAAGCAGACAATTCTCAAAGTTCTGAGAACATGTCCTGAAAGAGCTGACCAAAAGAACACCCAGATTCACCCATCTTCCCCTACAAACTGATAAAGGAGGTTTTCAAGTTTTAATGTTTGCAGGGCCTGCTCCTGGGCTCCCAGGGAAACTATCCTTTAACATTTACCAAGGTTAAGGTCAAAATGACTCAGCAAGACCTCAAAGCCTGGACTGTATTTCTGTCCCAAGCACACATTGTACATCTGCTTCATTAAAAAACCAAATGCAATAACCAAAAAGGAGCATCCCAAACATAAAGATAAGAAAAGCCAAAAGCCCTCCCTGGTTTTAATAAGATTAAGGTCATGGGCTTGCACATGTTAAAAACATAATATAAAGCCTGTAACTTCCTGGAATGTCCTTCGTCATGATAATATGTAATTCTTTATACAAAAACATATATAATACTGCCCCAAATGCTCCTTCCGCAGACCACTCTCTTCTTTGTAGAGATTGTGTATCTCAGGCTGCTGTCCACACTTGAGCTTAAATAAAACCCTTCTCCATCCTCTGTAAAAATTTTTTTAAAGTTTGTTCATTTTGCATTGACAGCACCAAATGACTATCTTTAGGGGCAGGTTCATAGGGAGTTTTACTTTCTGATTTATACATTTTTGTTTTGCATAATTTTTTGGCAATAAATCTATATTCCACACATAAAGATAAAATAAAGCTATATATGTAGTGTTGTGACTGTATAAACCTTCTTTGAAGTACTCCTGCGCCATTTAGGTAACCCATCTGTAGTGAACTGACTAACGGGGGCTGCTGACATGCCCTCCTCACTCTTGCCGGGTCCCTGCCACTGTTCTTTCTCCACACCTGTGACCCTCCACCTCCTCACACTTTCACACAGACCTCCAGTGCCACCTGCTCCTGCTCTCCAGCTTGATGGCTCTCTCCTGTCACAGTAGATGGTAGTGATACCACTTACCGAGAATTTAATCATTCCATCTCCCTATATTTTAGATCCTATGTCACTGCAGTTACATTTAACTTCCCAAGTGTGTCCCTTTGTCCCAACCAAATTTTAAGTTGGACAGGAATAGGAAATATGTCATACACGTCTTTGTATGTTCCATGGAATTTGCTTGGGAGAAGGCAAGGCCTGGGAACCTGCATTTCTACAAGCTCTCCAGTGTGGCTAATGCTACTTATCCCCGAACCACAATTCAAGAACCCTAGGTCCGGCCAGAACATACCTTATGGAATCCATTAACCCGGGATACCTGGAAGTTAGAGGAATATGAATTTCTTCAAGAGGCTCTATAATTTTCTGAAATATGACATAATAGCTCTGTGTGTATTTGCAACTTTCTAGGTAGAAGATCCATGGATTTCATTAAATATTAAAGGCCTCAAGGGCACCCCAAAAGATCAAGACCACTGATTCCAGGCTCATTTCCTCATTTACAAACCAAGTCCTTGTCATTCTGCAAGACCTTACCTATGATTGTTAGATACATTGTATTCTCGCATTTCTCAAGGATCTATATTATAAACACGTTTTCAGCATTTTGTTAAATAACTTTGCCCTTTAAGACCTACCATTAGCAAAGTTAAAAAATCTCTTCTCCCAATCAGTTCTCAATCTCACATTTTCTTTAATAAAATATCAGTAAGTTTCATTTTGGCATGAATATTGTGCTGTCTCATAAAAAGAATATGAGCACTAACTTGCATTGGAAACATTTTCTACAAAGAAATGGCAAAAAGAACACCATCAGACATTTTTCAACAATCTTTAATTCTAGCAAATATGGAGTAATGCCTCCAATGTTTTGAGGAAAATTTATTCTAAACCTAGAAATCTAAACCAAATCAAACTGTCAGCAAGATTGTTGACACAAAACAAGATGATTTCAGTCATGCAAGAAATAAGGAGGTTTTATTAGTTAATTTCAATCCAGCTATATTTCATTAAAATAAAAAGATAATTTAAGAAAGAAGAAATTTAAAGAAACCAAGAAACAAGACCATATGATCAAACTTACAGAATAACAAATAAATAGGAGATAAAGGAGGCGATCAGTCCAAAAGAGGACAGAGGTAGAGAGATTTGAGGAAAATAATTTCAAGAAAAAAACATGGATTTCATTGAACAGATAGACAATTAAGATGTGGAAGACAATGTTTGTTGAGAATGTAATGTGTCTTCTGTTAAGAAATAAAAAAAATATATAATTGTAAAATCAAGGAAAACAAATCACTTTGCAAAAAGCATTGTATAAACATAATGAAATTTAAAAGATGGAATGAAACTAAATAACTAAAGAATAGAAATAAAATTACCTTATTCTACAATTTTGAGCAAGGCTTAGTGAGATGACCTTACATTCATTTACATCAGGGCTCAATCATAAAACATCATTTCAGAGTGAATATTATTTTGTAATCATAATATTTTAAGATTTTATGATCCACCAGAAGAAAAAATATAGAAAAATTCATTTTAGTTACCACACATAATAAAAATAAGAAACTTTGACAATGCAAAAGAAATATAAGGATGACAGAGCCAGGAGAATGGGTGAACGGTAATGAAAAAGTGATGTTTTTACCGTTTTAAACTGGGAGCAATGGAGATTATCCAGAAGTATGTGAATAACCCTAGAGAAAATTCATCATTTACTATGACTTTGCTCTAGAAATCTTTTCAATTAATAAGAAGATAGCACTTCCCTAACAAGACAGGAAACAACAGATGTTGGAGAGGATGTGGAGATAGGGGATCCCTCTTGCACTGTTGCGTGGGAATGAGAACTGGTATAACCACTCTGGAAAACAGTGTGGAGATTCCTCAAGAAGTTAAAAATAGAGCTACCCTATGACCCAGCAATTGCACTGCTGGGGATCTACCCCAAAGATACAGATGCAGTGAAACGTCGGGACACCTGCACCCGGATGTTTCTAGCAGCAATGTCCACAATAGCCAAACTGTGGAAGGAGCCTCGGTGTCCATCGAAAGATGAATGGATAAAGAAGATGTGGTCTATGTATACAATGGAATATTACTCAGCCATTAGAAACGACAAATACCCACCATTTGCTTCGACGTGGATGGAACTGGAGGGTATTATGCTGAGTGAAGGAAGTCAATTGGAGAAGGACAATCATATGGTTTCACTCATATGTGGAATATAAAAACTAGTGAAAGGGATTAAAGGGGAAAGGAGAGAAAATGAGTGGGAAATATCAGTGAGGGTGACAGAACATGAGAGACTCCTAACACTGGGAAACAAACAAAGGTAGTGGAAGGGGAGGTGGACGGAGGGATGTGGTAACTGGGTGATGGGCATTGAGGGGGGCACTTGATGGGATGAGCACTGGGTGTTATGCTAGATGTTGGCAAATAGAACTCCAATTTAAAAATATACAAAAAATAAAATGAAATAAAACTTCCCTAGATAAATAAATGTATAGCAATACTTATAATCATTATACTTAATAAATTTTAAACATATATTTTAATATCTTTTAGTATCAAATCTTATCTTACCATTACCATTAAGGTAACCAATGGACCTAGCATTCATTGGAATGAAAAAAGAAAAAAAATATTATCTTTATTGATCAAAGCTAGTCCATGCTGGGAAGTGTAAAAGTTAATAAGAGCTATGGAGGAAATTTACTTTTGGCCAATCATCACTAAAAATTGCTATTTCACACATACATAAAAGCATATATTAAACCTAGATTTTATACCCTTTGACGGCAGACGGATATTTTTCAAACTAGCAGTGTCATTTTTTATTTACAACATTTGTTCCAGGTTTTTAATATGTTAATTCCAATTCTTTTTCTCCTTTTTTTCTTATTTTAGCTCTTCAGACTCATATATGTTGTAATGAGTGGTTTCATACTTTTTATAAAGGAAGGAAGGTAGGGAGGAGGGAGGTGGCAATAATTAGGATTCAGTTAGGCTGTATGTAACAGAAAATCCAAAATAACAATGATTTAAAGGAGTAAGGATTTTTTTTTCTTCTCATGTAAAATAAACTGAGAGCTGTCACTCAGGGCTGATAGGAAGCTTTACAACTGCATCAGTCTCTCAGGCTGCTCTACCTGCTTTGCTCTCCCCAGCTCAACCTCGAGGTTATTTACTAAGACTCCAAACATTACATACTCTTTCCAGACATCAAGAATTACCAAGGGGGAAAGGGAGCATAGGAAAACGGACACTCCTTCCACTTGATTTATTTCCTTTCTTGGAACTTTCCAGAAATCTCATGTAACACTTCACTTACATCACCCTGGCCACTATTTTTTTTATATTTCTACTAAAATTCTTTCTTCTGGCCGGATAAATTTCACGTATTTCTGTTATCATATCGAAATGTTATAATATTGAAGGTCTATGTGTTCAAATTGAAGGGGTGGAAGTACTGATTTGACTTTTTAACATTCTATAATTTGTTAATCCCAGAACACTCTTTGAGATTGAAACACACAAATTAAGAATTATATATAAATATTGTTAGGCCACAGACTAAGCATTCATTCATTATGAATAGATTATTCTATTTAATATTTTTAATTGAACTTTACAACAAGAACCTCCTTAAGAATTAGTATCTAATAACCTATAGCTGGCTCTCAGTTCCACGGGGCTAATTTTCCCTTTAGGAACAAATATTTTGTCATGCACACTTTACTATCTTTATATTCTTTTTTTAAATTGTTAAAAATATTTTACTTATTTATTTTAGTGAGAGCGAGAGAGCACATGCAGGGAGGGGCCAATGGGGAGGGAGACAGAAAGGAAGAGAGTCCCAAGCAGATTCTGCACTACAATGGAGCCTCACACAGGGCTCAGTCTTACGACCCTGAGATCATGACCTGAGCTGAAACCAAGAGTCCAAAGCTTAACAGACTGAGTTACCCAGGTGCCCCAAGTGTATGTACATTTGTAATTCTTCTACCACAAGGGGCCCTGCTGTTTGTGGATGTAATTTTTCCAAAATAGTGAACAAGTATTAACATTCTTTAATAGTTATGATAGATACATTTCAAGTCAATTATGTCTGATGGAACATTTGAAGGTTGAAAATTTGCTGAATGACTATCATGCCTACCCACTCACTATACACTAAATGGTTCTCCCTCAACCATTGTGAGAATTAAAAGTTTTCACAGAGATTTTAAAAATGTCATCTAAAAAAATAAAAAATAAAAAATATAAAATAAAATAAAAATGTCATCTATACTGGTGAGGAGATAGGATAAATACATCAGTTGAAGACCACTCACCTAAAGTAACCTATTTACAAGCCTTTACAATGTTCATTTAATTATCATCTTAAATACTTTGGTGGGGAGGGAATAAAATAAAATAAAATAAAATAAAATAAAATAAAATAAAATAAAATAAAATAAAATAAAATAAAATAAAATAAAAAAATAAAAACTCTTTTTGTGATTCTAAATCAGCCTTTAAAGTTTAGAACAGCAAAGGTAGAGTTCTGCCCCTGTACTTCCTAGGTATTTTTCAGTTTGTGTTGCTATTATGAACATTATGTTTGTGATATGTAGATTTTCCATTTTCTAATTGGTTTCATAGTAATACTACTAATTTTATATATTCATTCTTTATCCAGCAACCTTGTTAAACTTTCTAATTTGTTGTAAATATCTGTCCATAGTTTTTGTGTATACAATATTAATATTTGAAAAAAATGATAATTTTCTTTCTCATACTTAAAACTTTATATTTCTCTGTTGTCTTACTGCATTGCAAGATACCTCAGACAGAATTCTAAATTGTAGAAGATAAGAGAATGCATAGCCTTGATTTGCTCTAGCTTTATTTTTATTTGTTTTTAAGATTTTATTTTAAAGTAATCTATATGCCCAACAGGGGGCTCGAACCCAAACCCCAAGATCAAGAGTCACGTGTTCCACCATCTGAGCCAGCCAGGTTCTCCTTGCTCTAGTTTTAACAAAATCACTTCTGAAATTCTATTTTTTAAGTATAATGTTTATTGTACACTTTCAATAAATATCCCTTATTTCCTTTGATTGGTTGCAGACCTTTATGTGTCTACTTGAATATTTGTGTTGTCGAAACCACTAAAGCACTTATATGGTTCTGATTATTTGATCTGCCATTTTCTGAGAGAGATTTAAGTCTCCCACTTAGTGAATTTGTCAGTTTCTGCTTCTAATTTTTTCTGGTTCCACTTGTTTAATCTGAAGCTATGATCTCAGGTTCATAACTAGTTTGCAATTGTTTTATTTTTGATGGCTTTTCATTTTATCATTATCTTTTATCTTAAATTCCATTTGGTTTAATAAATCAGCTTTCTTTCAACTTTCCTTTAACACATGTTTTTCCAACTTTTTTGTTCCTACCTTTAGATGTTGTGTATCTACATAAACTGATTTTGCTCCTGTTATTTTGTAATCTGATTGTATTGCTGTTATAGTTTTTGTGTCTCTAAATATATGAATTTAATTCTTAGTGTTCTGTAGTTTCACCTTGGGAGTTCTAGGTGAGATCTGCAAATCCATAGTGTGCACCAATTCGTCAAGATACATTTCAAAGATATATTTGAATTTGTGAATTAAAAAGGCCTTACTTTTTTTTTTAATTGTTGAAAACTTTTAGTCATTAGGTCTACACATGTTACTTCTCCATTTTGTCTACTCGGTATACTTAGACATATTCAATACTCCTCCATGCCTATATTTTTTATTTTTTAGCTATTTGGGCTACATATAGTTTAGTTTTTCAACACAATATTCCAGTTCATAATTCCCTCTTTGAGTGTCTAATTGAAACTTAGTTAAAGTTTTCTTTTAAATTGAAGGATACATTTTTATCTATCACCTTTACCAGTACTGTTTTGGTTTTTTGTTTTTGTTGCTACGGTTTTCTAATTTTGCTTATTTTATAACTGAAAGATGACACTTGGACATTATGCACATGTGAATTCCTTGAATTACTCATGAAAGTAGCTACTTTTGTGTTTACTAACCATTTGACATTGCTTTTTTCCTGTGAAGTTTCTATTTAAGTTCTTTGAAAGTTTTTCAATTGATATCTTTGAAGTTTTCCTTTGCTTCAGTCATCTAGAGTCAGAAAGAATTGTCTTGATAATGTGGTTGAGAAGGTTGAGTACGTTAATTTATGTAAATCTTTTAGAATAGTGTCTGGCTAATAAATACTCTTTCTTATTATTGTTAATAACAGCTATTTTGTTTCGTTTATGATCTTGAAGATAAAATTTCAGTGCAGTCACACATATCAATCCTGGTGATGGGGGGAAGCTGTCCATTCTAATGTGGATATTTACAGTGAAATGCCAAGAGTCAAATTTTGCATGAAAATTCGTTAGGAAATTACCATTTTTGGAGATCAGCATCCCATAAGTCTCAATCAGTCCAACATTTTCAGAGTTTCTACAAACACTGAAATTATTCACATTGATTTGCATTCAGGGGACTTATTATAATCCCTCTTTCCCCAAAATGTAGATTTAAACACTAGAACACATTCGCAGCAGAGGAATACTCACTCTGAAAAGCTCTTGAAAATGTAGACTGAGGTAATGATAGATTTACATCTTATGACGTTCACTTCACCAAACTGCTGAAAAGAATGAAATATTTTTTTGTTTCCTCTCTGAATATATAAAGTCAAAATCACAAAATTTATATGCACATGGCAGATATTCAATAAATATTTATTTTGTGAAAAATAACTAAATATATTCCTTTAAAAACCAGTCACAGCATCTTAAACTTATTACTATATCCTAAGGCATCATTATTTTAAATAATTATATTTTTCAATTATACATGATATATTCCAAAACAAGTCTTTTTCTCAAACATTTAACTTATAATGAGAATTTCCTGATTTATGTTTTCCCCGTATGTATACCAGTATTGCCAAGAAAACATGATGTGAGTACTAATGAGTACTCACTGATCCTTTGACTCAATTATTATAGTTATGTATCCAAGCTTATTTCCTAAAGTTTTAAAATTTTATTCTTCCTTTAATGTGGAAACTGATGTTTTCCCTTCCGATGTAGCTCTTTTTCCATAAAGGAAAACTAAGCCATTAAAACATGGTATATTGTCAGAGAAAGAGATAAATTATCAGGTAATTTGGATTTTCTCTCTAGTCACAAAAGCTCCTTTTAAACTTTAACCCATTTTGTTATACAGTATGATATTTATGTTACACAGTCTTATTTTATTAAACTGATTGCACGTGCCACTGACTTTATAGGGCCAACCCTGTATATTGACAATGTTTATTTTATTCTAAGCTTGATTCTTCCAATTTAAGAAGCCCTACCCACCAAATTGTGATGTCCTGGTAATGCCACATGGATGTCCCAAAAATTCCTCATATGTGAATAATTGGCAGAGCATAAGTTTGCAAAAAAGATAAAATTTGCATAAAATATGAAGAAGAAATACTGTTTTTAAGATAACAATGTTAATATTTACTAAGTAATGTATTCATCAAATTCTAATTTAAGCAACATAAAGTAATATTTAAAGATACAAAATTATTTAAACATAAGTCATTAAATGATTTTTTAAATTATTTAAATAAATAAATAAATCTTAAAAAAGAAAAATGATCAAAGAGATCAACAAAACTAAGATCTCTTTAAAAAAAGATTTAAAATGTTGACAAACCTTAAGCAGGACTAAGAAAAAAGAAAGGAGGCTTACAGCAATAAAATCATGAAGAAAAGAGAGGCATTACAGTGGACATCATAGAAATACAAAAAATTATAGGAGGCTACCATGAACAATTACACAATAAACTGGCTAACTTAGAAGAAATGGATAGATTTCTACAAACATGCAATCTACAAAGACTGAATCATGAAGGAGCAGAAAATATGAACAGTTCAACAGCACGCAAGGAGAATGAATCAGTGAACCAAAATTTCAACAGCAACCAAAAAAGTCCAAGACCAGTGGCTTTACTGGAAAATTCTACCAAACATTTAAAGAGTTAGTAATGATCCTTCAAACTCTTCTAAAAAATTGAATAAGAAGAAACTTTCTCGAGCTCATTTTATGACAGCAGCATCATACTGATACCTAAGCCAGATAAAGATACTACAAAAAAAAACCAAAAAGACAACTACAGACCAATATCTTTGATGAATATAGATGCAAATTTAAAAAAAATATTATTAGAAAACTGAGTTCAACAGCACATTAAAATGGTCATACACCATGATCAATTGGGACTTATCTGAGGGATGCAAGATGGTTCAGTATATGTAAGTCAATAAATGCAATATACAATTAATTGAATGAAACATAAAAAATATATGATCATCTCAATAGATGCAGACAAAGCAATTAACAAAATACAAAACAGTCTCATGATAAACACTCTTTAAAAATTGCATTTAGAAGAAACTTACTTCACCATATTAAATACTATATAGAACAAGTCCACAGCTAACATCATATTCAATGGTGAAAGATTGAGAGCTTTTTCTCTATGATCAGGAATAAGGGTACCATTCTCACTACTTCTGTTCAATATAAGAGTGAAAGTCCTAGCCAGAACAATCATGTAAGAAAAAGTAATAAATGACATCCAAATCAGAAAGGAAGAAGTAAAATTGTCTTCATAGATGATATTATCTTACATATAGAAAATCCTAAAGACCCCATCAAAACACTGTGGAATAAATCATCAAGTACAAAAATCAAAGGATACAAAATCAGGAGAAATCAGCTGTTTCTACACACTAACAATTAAATATATGAAAATGAAAAAAAGAAGATAATCCTATTCACAATCTCCTCAAAAACAGTAACATACTTAGAAATAAATCTAACCAAGGAGGTAAAAGATCTAAATATTGAAAACTCTGAGATTTTGATGAAAGACTAAGACACATATGGAAAATTATCTGGTATTCATAGATTGGAGAAATTAATATTGTTAAAATGTCTATACTACCCAAACCACCCATATAGATTCAATGAAATCTCTATAAAATTTCTAATAGCATTTTTCAAAGAAATTGAAAAAAATCACAAAATTTGTATGGAAGCACAAAAGATCCTGAAGAGCCAAAGCAATCCTAGAAAGAAGAGCAAAGCTGGAGACATCACAGTCCCTGATTTTTAACTATGGTATCAAAACAATATGATAATGGCATAAAACAGACACATAGACCAATGGAACAGAACTGAGGGCCCAAAAACAAACCCCTACTAGATAGATAGATAGATAGATAGATAGATAGATAGATAGATAGATAGATATAGATATAGATATAGATATAGATATAACAATATTTGACAAGTGAGCCAAGAATACTCAATGAGAAAAGAGTAGTCTCTTCAGTAAATGTTGTTGGGAAAACTGAATATCACATGCAGAAGAATGAAACTAGACCCCTATCTCCTACCACTCACAAAAATTAAAAAAGATTAAAGGACTTAAAAGTAAGCCCTAAAGCCTTAAAACTCCCAGAAGAAAATATAGGGAAAAGCTCCCTCACATGGAATTTGGTAATAACTTCTTGGATTTAACACCAAAAGCATAAGCAACAAAAGCACAAATCCTTAAGTGGGACTACATCAAACTAAGAAGATTCTCCAAAGCCAAAGAGAAAGAAAGAAAGAAAGAAAGAAAGAAAGAAAGAAAGAAAGAAAGAAAGAAAGAAAGAAAGAGGAGAAGAAAGAAGAGAAAAGAACAAACAAAACAAAAAGGCAACCTACTGAATGAGAGGAAATATTTACAAATCATATATCTGACAAGGATTAATATCCAAAATACATGAAGAACTCATACAACTCAACAGCAAAAGTACAATCTGATTAAAAATGGGCATAGTAGGGACACCTGGGTGGCTCAGTGGTTGAGCATCTGCCTTTGGCTCAGGGCATGATCCTGGAGTCCCAGGATTGAGTCCCACATTGGGCTCCCTGCATGGAGCCTGCTTCTCCTCCCTCTGCCTATGTCTCTGCCTCTCTGTGTCTCTTGTGAATAAATAAATAAAATCTTTTTTTAAAAAAATAGGAGAGCACAGGAAGTGAACTGACATTTTTCGAAAAAAATACATGTTAATGGTTATCAGGTACATGAAAATGTATTTATAACAACTAGTCATCAGGGAAATGCAAACCAAAACCACAATGGGATGGTGCCTCATACCTGTTACAGTGGCTATTAGTAAGAAAAACAAAAATAAAAACCAACAAGAGGTAACACAACAAGTGTTGGTTAGGATGTGGAGAAAAGAGAAGCCTAGTGCAGTATGGGCTTATAAATTGGTGCAGCCATTCTGGAAAGCAGTGTGACAGCTCCTCTGAAAGTTAAGCCATTGCCTTGCCCTCAGTAAATGACAACTTCACCTTCTGTTTGCTAAACATAAACACCTTCAGATCCATCCCTGACTCATTCTTCTTTTTGCATACCCCACATTTAATCTGTCAGCCATTTCTATTGCCCTTGCCCTAATAGAAACCTAGAACTTGGGAACCCTGGGTGGCGCAGCGGTTTGGCGCCTGCCTTCAGCCCAGGGCGCGATCCTGGACACCCGGGATCGAATCCCACGTCGGGCTCCCGGTGCATGGAGCCTGCTTCTCCCTCTGCCTGTGTCTCTGCCTCTGTGTGTGTGTGTGTGTGTGTGTGTGACTGTCATAAATAAATAAAAAATTAAAAAAAAAAAAAGAAACCTAGAACTTGACCACTTCTCAGCCAGTTCAATCCTACCCTGTACTGTCACAATGACTTCTTAACTAGCCTCATTGTTCTCATAGCCAATTCCCCTTGTTGAGTCTTTTCTCAACACAACAGCCAAAGTAATTCTCTTAAAAATCAAGTTAGATCATGTTAGTCCTATACTCATAATCGATCAGTATCTTGCATCCCTCTCAAAGAGAAAGTCAAGTTATTCATTTTTTTAAGATTTATTTATTGTAGAGAGAGAGAGGGAGCAAGGGGAGAGGCAGAGGGAGAGAGAGAGAGAATCTTATTAAACAGGCTCCTCACTGAGTATGGAGCCCTATATGAGGGTCCATCCCATGAAATCATGACCTGAGCCAAAATCAAGAGTCGAATGCTTAACCAACCGAGACTCCCAGTTGCCCTGAAAGCCAAGTTCTTAGAACAGGCTACATGGCTCTATACCACCTGGCCCAGTGTCACCACACCTCCCCACTCACTGATGCTCATTGCTCTGCAGCTCACAACTGACAACCTATGCTTCTGCTCAGGGCTCTTCTGCTGGAGTTCCTCCTGCATGCATACTCTTCATCCAGATAGTTACTATTTTTGATAAAATATTACTTCTCTGATAAGAACTCTGATGACAGGGGCTCCTGAGTGCCTCAGTCAGTTTAGCATCTGCCCTCAGCTCAGGTCATGATCTCGGGGTCTGAGGTGCATTCCCTGCTCAGTGGAAAGTCTACTTCTCCCTCTGCCTCTCCCCACCCCCACACCCGGCTTGTGCTCTCCCTCTTGAATAAATAGATAAAATCTTTAGAAATAAATAAAAATGAAAAAGAACTTTGATGATCATATTTAAATAGCAGACCCCTTTGTCCCCATTTTGTACTCTCAATTCTTTTTGACTGCCTTATTTTTATTTCATATTTATCACTATATGACATACCATTTGCTTCTAATTCTTTAATATCTATTACTCCCCCATTGCAAAGTTATTTTTTCCTAAGATATCATCAGTATGAGGGAAAAACCTGATATTCACTATGAGCTAAATAAATATTGGTTGAATAAACAAATATTGAGTATTTATATTCAGATACACACTATGTCTCTAAATTTAACTACCTCCATTTTGGTCTTTTCAAGTTTTTCTATAGATTTTCATGTTTCTATGTGAAAAGGATGTTTTTTCTATTATATCTTAAAGTGGTTTTAAATATACAGAAAAGCTGTTGGTTTTTGTGTTTTGATCTTAATCAGCCATCTTGCAGAACAATTTCATTATTTTCTTTTCAATATCAACATAAATCACACATTATCTGCAAACAATGCCAATTTTTCCCCCAACATTATTATTCCTAATTTATTTGTCTTTTTTTATTGCACCTTCCAGTAGAATTCCAGGCTTGGGTGGAATGACTCTGTGTTTCACCATTAATATGATATTTCCTGCAGTTCTCCGACAGCCTTTGTGAAGTTAAAGAAATTTCTCTCTTTAAGGTTCACTAAACATTTTTTATCAGAAATAGTAGAGTTTGACCATTGCTTTCTTGGAATCAAGATACTTATATATATTGTTATATATTTCTTAATCTGCTCATGTATTCCTTGGATAAATGCTAATTAGTCATGAAGTTTTATTCTTTTCCAAAAATGGTTATAATAGTTGATACATGTATCTGGAGAGAGAGAGGGAACATATACTTAGATTTTGAAGCATCATACTAAACAAAGAACCCAAGTCCTACTTCTTAAGAATAATTGCATCTCACCTTGTGCTCTTCTCTATCTCTCTGACTCTCCCACTGTTTTCAATTTTGTAATTATTATTCCTTTCTTTGTTAATAGTCTCTTTTCATATATGTATATTTATATATACATAAAATAGTGTATATGTATAGTATATATACAAGAACATGTATGTATACTCACACACACACACACACACACACACACATACAGACCCTAAAGGAAGATTTTAGATTTCCCAATCTATTTTTATAGGACTCAGTTCAGCATGGATGAAGATCTTTGAGGATCACAAGGGTAGAATAATACATAAGAACAAGGGAAAATCATCCTGTGTAGCAGTAAGGAGTGCCTACTTTTAATTATCTCCTTTAAATCCTTTCATGGAAAGCCAATGATCTGCAAGAAAGGAAGTTGGTGTTATTCAGAGGTGGATAGTTCAAAACAGAAACTTAGCCAGTTTTCTTTCTTCTCTCCCTCTTTGATCTGTGACTTGGCTCCAACCTTGCGTGTATGGAGAGACAAAACTTTGGTTCCCTGCCAATTCTTTTATCTATGTACCCCGGGCAAAGGTCTTAAAAATGAACCCCAGGATATTTTATAGACACTGCGTGAGCCCCGCATATGTCAGCTGAGGGAGAATATTGTTCTAGGGTCTTTACAAATCACTACAGATGTTCCTTTCAGAGGTAGACCAAGCTTAAGCGGAAAAAATGAAAATAAAACACACTTAGAAGAATTAGAAATAAATCCAGAGAATGGCTAATTAATCTGTAAGTGGTCTAGACAACCAGTCCTTGCAGAATATTACATAATAAAATCATATAATCCCCAGAAGAGAATGTAGTTGAAGAAAAGTTTTAGGTCATTTAATATGTTTCAATGTTTGTCTGCTCTCATACAGGAAGAAGAATAAACTCCGAGTATTTGATGATCAAGGATCAAATCAACTGGGCAGGAACTAAGAAAACAGTCTCGGGTTTTCTTTGTTTTCTCTTCTTTTCTTATTGCAATAACAATTGCCCATCTCTGTAAACATATCAAAACTTATTGAACAGTACACTGAATTTTACAGGATACAAATTATTTCTCAATAAAGCTCTTAAGGGGAAAAAAGTTGTCTTTCACAACATATAATTCCATAATTACATATTGGGCAAAGTTTTTCCAAACTCCCCCTAACAAAATTGGAATGCCAGAAGGAAGAGCTTAATAAGGTTTTAGTAAAATACCATATTTGGAGGTCTATGTTCACAAAGAAAATTGAGCTTGATCCTAATGTGAGCACTTAGCCAGCAGTGTGGGGCTGCTCAGCATTGTTTGGGGAATTACTGCCCATTACAGTACAGTGTGGGATGAGAGATGAGAGATGGCTGTCAGTTCCTGCCGGCTCAGCAGAATTCCTTTCTTCTTCAAAGGGCCAGCCCAGCAGGAATTTACAAGGTCAAAAATGGAATATCAGCCTAAAGATGGGAAATAACTAAACTGCAGGTAAAATACTTGAAAATGAAGTTTAAAACATATAAAAATAATTGAAATATTCCAAATATAAAGAGATTTGTGTATATTTGTGCAAAAATCATCAAAACAAGAAGTTGAATGTCTCTTGAAAGGACAGTTCACACTTTTAATTGTGCAACTTAACAGTGTCATTCCAGAACCAATAGAAAAGAACCAAAGCCCCACAGGAGGCCAAGGAGGATAAGGCAAAGGCAGGAAATAGGAAAGACAATTGAAAATGGCAAAGTAGGATGAAAGAATTGCTCAGGACTAGACACTCTGTCTCCACATATAAAGATTTATGTTTCCACCTTCAACTTAATTTGAAAACAAAATAACCCTAAACACCTTGATTCTCAGTTTATTGAGCATGCCATGCTCAAGACTATCAGAAGATCAAAGAATTAGCACCTACAAGAATCCTTCAGGGTTGAGAGTTCTCCTAAATAAACCATCCCTTATAAGATGCCCCCTATTACTTTTTTGATAAATGATGACCCTGACTTATCTATTGATTTTTGCCCCTCACCCCAGCATTTATTCCAATTTGGGGAACGAGCCCTTTCAGCACATGAGAATGGAAACCTTTGAGCTGTGCAATACACAACCTATGCAACTCCATGCATGACCTTCTCTTGCCCCGCATGACATAGGCAAAGTGAAATGCTTTAGGAAAAGCATGTGATCTAAGCTAGGGCAATCACATGCTTCAGCTTAAAACTGAAATCTTAAACTGAGCCAAGTAACATATTCAGTCCAAAGGTGGCTCCCTGAAAAGATAAGCCATTAGTTTCTTAGTTTCTTCTACCTAGGTCCCTAGAGCTGTCCTGGTATCTGATTTGAGACTTAATTCGTCTTTCCCTAAGATGATGTGGGCTACTTGAACCCCAACCAATATTTATATTTATATTTATATTTATATTTATATTTATATTTATATTTACATTTATGTTTATTTTCATATTTTAAAAATTATTCAGAGTATTTCCATTGCTAGCAACCTAAGAGCCTTGGCTGATACAATACCTAAGCTAAGATGGAAACTCACCATTCCCCCATCAACCTCGTTCTTGGAGGGACTCTGGCTGTAACATATGGCTCCAGCATACTGAGAAGCATTTGCCTTCTCACAGCATCTATCTGTTGTCCTAACTCTGCTTTCGGAGGCTGCCAATCAAACTGAATCCTTTTTCTATAAAATAGGTCTTTATATTTTTGAGGATTGGTTCTATATGCATTCACTCTGCCCAAACTTGGCTAAATCCTCCCTGTTTCTTAGCTGTGTTTTTATCAACATGTCAGGTCTTAGGTAGATATTCCTATCAGGCCCCTTAACTTTGCATATAGGAAATGTATAATCTATGGCCCCAATTATAGGCTGACTCTTAACAAACATCTTACCAGGTATATTCCTGACCATAATTGGGACCAAACAAATGACTGCGGATACTTCAAAAGGTGCCCAACACCCCACCTTGAAATCCAGCTCAACGTTAATAGTAAGCTATAGAGAGATGTGTGGTGTTGTGCCATCTTTTGGGTTGTTTCCTATGCTGCTAAGACTCCAGAAAACTACTTCTTGCAGAATAGACAATAAACACCTTAATTGGAGGTGTTTATTTCTGCACTAATTCATTTAACTAGCTAGTTTGTGTTCAAGAATTTCCCTAGAAAGAGGAACGCTCTATTGAGAAAGTATATCGGGATCCCTGGGTGGCGCAGCGGTTTGGCGCCTGCCTTTGGCCCAGGGCACGATCCTGGAGACCCGGGATCGAGTCCCACATCGGGCTCCCGGTGCATGGGGCCTGCTTCTCCCTCTGCCTGTGTCTCTGCTTCTCTCTCTCTCTCTGTGTGACTATCATAAATAAAAATTAAAAAAAAAAAAGAGAAAGTATATCTCTTCTTTGCATTTGCTGAGATTCCTGGCTAACTGCATGCTTTCAGAGCTACCTGAAGGACCACCACTTTTTACAACTCTTTCTGATAGCTATGACCGGTCAACACATCCAGTCCATAGCTCCAAAGTGCCACACCTGCTACAGTGGACACAAGGACACCATGTGTGACTCAATTACCCCCCATATCTGAAAGTCCCACCCCCGCTTCAGCCAGGAAGATATGAGTAATGGAATGAGAGGGCTGGCCTCTGAAGTGGGCCTAGCCCAAGTAATTTCTGCCCTTCCCATGCCATTTTGTATTCTAGGAATTTCAGTTAATGTTTTAGCTTATGTGTTTATATACCGAGGAAGTTACAAAAGACTGCAGTTATTAAAGTCAAGTTGATAATCATGGTAAATACCAATGAAACTAAAATATCACACTAGAACAAGCTAATCAACACTTGTGGAGATTCTACTTTTACATCAAAATAAGAAAACCTTTCCAATTTAACTATGGATAAAACATTTACTCAAAGAGTCTCTATTGGCTGCAGTACACAGGCTGGTGTGGGGTTGCTAGTAGCTACTGCTATCCACACTCCCACTTCATATCAATCTGAGTTAGTACCTAGCAGGCCCCATAGCTCTATTTGAACTTGGAATGTGGGGATAAAATTCTGGGACCTGTGGACATAGGCAAGCTCCATCTTTTGTATTTCAGGTATAGAGAACACAAAGGGGTAATTCTGGCTTCTCTTCCAGTGGCAATATCACCACCCCATCTCTCCAAGGCTCCGAACATCAGGTACTATAGCCCAGAGGAAAGACAAACCACTTTTCCTTGGCAGCAGGTCCTTTGAGTTTATGAGCATCCCTGGCTGTATAAGGTTTGCCCAACTTTGCTGCATAACTGGATAGAGGATATTCCCAGCCAGTGTTCCTGGAGATGAGATAATATAAAGAATTCAGAATTGGTGATCAAGATTTCCTAGTGCTATTACCAGAGGAATAACTATGCTGGTGTGTAACCTTGGACAAGATATGGAACTTTACCAGGCCTTAGATTTTTCAGCAACAAAACACAAAAGATGACCCTCTTTTCCCTCTGGATCCATTTGCTGGGATACCCCAGTGACTCTCCAAGAATGAAAAGGAGGTAGATTCCTACCTGCCTCTCTCTGCATGTGTTTCATTATTACATCAACAGGTTCAAATTGATCATTGAAGTTGAAAAACCCACAAAAGGAAGGTTGAAACTATTATTCCATGCAATTACAAATGTACTTCATTGAGGATCTATCATTTGTTGCTTGGCTCAGCAGGACTACTATCCCTGAATTTCTTTCCCTATATGTTTCTGGTTAGGGTGGGCCACAAGGGACTGTCCTACACGAGATCTGGAGGGTGGAAGTGAAATGACAGCCATTTGGTACATCTTATCCTTTCTGTGCTAAATCATCTTGTTGACCTAGGGCAGCAGACAGGACTGAAACTTCCCCACCTTCTTCCCAGATCCTCCTACAGTTGTTTAACTCCTGAGCCTGGTATGTGTTTAGCTACCCAACAAAGGATGATTAACTTGTTTGCAGGACCCAAACCATCAAGGTCAGAGTCAATATGAACTGGCAGGTTCAGTGAATCACCATTGGCTCCAGCTCGTTGTTGGTCTCTGCTGCTTTATGCCCATCTTCCCTTCCATCTGCCTGCTCTGTGGACTATAAGGTCTGATACCAGTGACAAAGTCAACAGGCTTACAGAGACTGCTTATCCAATTGCTCAAGGTCAAGTTCCTGCAAGAAATCTCTTTTTGTATATTTGTGAAATAGTGGTTCTTAGTGGTTCCTTTATTGAATGCTGCCTAATACACATTTTATTAAATACTTTTTAAATTAAGTATTATCATATCTGCTCCTTTTTAAACCCCTTTACAGATATTAGATTGATAGGAATCTTATGAAGAGATCATGAAAGTCAACTCCCTCATTTTGAGCATGAAGAGACTGAGGCTCAAGTAATACAGATCCATTTGGAAGCTCAGCAGGGACCAGAACACAGAGATTCTAACTCAGTCCCATGATCTCTACCACAAAGACCTAATATTGAAACTTGAAAATATAGAGTTTCCAACACTATTTAAAATCACTTTACTGTTTTTTTATGCACTTCTGAGATCATTAGCATTTCCCAAGCATTCCATCCAGTCCTAGAGAGTTATTCCCCAGAAGGAAGACAATGTAGTATTCAACGTTTTGGACTAATAATACGAAATCTTTTTTTTAAAGAGGAGAGTATGTGTGAGTGGGGGTAGGGAGGGAAAGGGGGAAGCGGGGGGGCCAAGGCAGAGGGAGAAAATCTTAAGGGAGAGAATTGCTAAGTACAGAGCTGACTCAGAGCTCAATCTCACAACCCTGAGATCATGACCTGAGCCCAAACCAAGAGTTAGGTGCTTAACTTACTGAGTCACTCGGGCACCCTATTCACTGAAGAAATCTTTTGCTGCATATCTGCTTTGCACACATAGTGTTCTAAGTGCTGAGATTAGAGATGAACATGATGGACAAGGCCTCTGTCCTCATGGACTATTGGGGAAGGCAAAAACTGACAAGTAGGAAATATGTACTAATCACAGATTTCCAGGAAAAAAAATAAAATGGTAAGGGTGTAGAGGTATTCCTAGGGGGAGTCTTTTAGATAGAAGGTCTGGAAGGCCTATTTCAAGAGCTGACATTTGAACACACATCCAAACAAAGTGAGGAAGCAAGATCTATGCATTTCTGGGAGAAGACAGTTCCACTTGGAAAGAACCACAAGTGCAAAAGTCCCAAGGAGCTTTTTATGGACAATGACCATATTGATCATGAGGGAGAATGACAGAAGATCAGCTCTTTGTATAAAAGAAGCTTGGATTTTATTTTAAGCGTTATAGGAAATCATTGAAGAGTTAGAGTAGGGGAATGAAGGATTTAAGTTTTAAAAAGCTCACTATAGCTGCTATATGAAAAATTCTCTGTAGGGGATAAGAGTAGAACCTCAGTGGTGTACTGATGGCATCCTGAACTAGGATTTTAGTTATGAAGAAGGTGAGGCATAATTAGATCTGGAATATATCTTGAAGATAGAGTGGAAGAATTTAAAGACTGAATGTATGTGAAGCAAGATAGGAGAATAGAAAGCCAGAGGAGTCTCCTAGTTTGGGACCTAAGAGACTAATTTCTCATAGCACTGTTCATTGAGGTAGGGAATAGGTTTGGGTATTGTGGGAAAACAAGGGCTCTCCCCACAATTAAGATTGCAATGACTTTCAGACATCTGAAGGAAGATGTCAAATAAGTGGTAGGTTGTGTCCATGGAGTCACTTTCACAATATCTCTGGAATGTACACAGATTAAAGTTTTAACGTTTGCACTTTATGGACACATGAAGTAATATTTGCTGTAGGAATGCATATCACATAGGATTTGGATACACCTACTTATCTTATACCAGCTTGGGAAAATAATCATCAGCCCATTGGTGTTCTATAGGCTTTTCTTTCCTGACCTACACGAGGTACACATATAAAACAATGAATAAAATCAGAATAAATTTTATCTTATCCTGGTAAATGAATCCCAATACCCTTCCCCTCCTCTCCACATGTCCAAATCTCACTGGTCTTTAAAAACAAACTCAAATTTTATATCAAATGTCCAATCCCACCTCCTCCAGAAAGACCTTTCCTACTTTATCTGGACCACCATGATCTCTTTGCTCATAGCTCCCCTAGCATTTAACATCGGTGCTGTACCATTTAGCACATGATTATTTTTAGATGGCTTCATATGTGTTATTCCCACCTCTTTCACTAGACTATAACTTGAAAGCAAGTGCCATATATCTATTTCTTTCATATCATCCACTGTGGTGAAAACTGAGGAGGTGTTCATCAATAATTTCTCTTTTCTTTTAGACATAACTAGGCTACATTTTCCAGGCTCCCTACCTGTTCATTGAACAATGACAAAGGAAAAGTGGATGGAAGTGGTGTACCAAATTTCTAGGCCCATCCATGAGAACTTCCCAAATGATCCTGCCTTCTAACTGGAGGCTGATGCCCAGGATAACCTTGGAAGGCACATTTGGAAGATGGCAGATTTTCTGTCACCCTGGGCCCCTGAATGACTGCATGGAGCAGAGCCTAACCAACAATTGGACTTTTAGTGAGTGAGAAATAAATTCTACTATGCAAATCCACAAAGACTTGGGGGGGTTTATCTGTTGAATGGCCAGAACTTACTTTACTATCTTGTGCCCAGGACATATTTGCTAGGCTGATGAAACCCATGCAAACACACACTATTTTTGCCAGATCAGTAAAATGACTTGCTCAGGTTGTGCAGCCAATTAGACACAGGGCTTTCTGATTCTAAAGCCTATGCTCTTAATCATTATCCCTTTCCTGAATTTCTAATATCATTAATCATTGATGTTCCTGAAATAAGAGAATTATTATATCTTTAGGTGATAACATAGATCCCTCTCTGCCCCTGCCCCCCAAAAAATCTTCTGCTATAAATTTCAGCAAACTAATGAGATGGCTGAAAAGTGGCTTAGGTGAGCCATGCAGAAAATGGGGGGAAGAAAGCACCGAGACAAACGGAGAGCACTGTAACGCATCTTCTCATGAACGCTGTAGCATGCATGATAAACTGCTGTTGGCTGCAAACAGATCACCATGTTCTGATTAATTGTCAGGCAGACCCTACTCATCAAGAGATATAGAGCAAGGTCTCCAACATTTCATTCCAAATGCCTTACACAAGATAAAACCACCCACATAATTGAAGGCAAAGAAGAAAAATGTAAGAAATAAGCTAATAGACAAGTAGTAAACCTTCTGAAAATTGAAGGAGAATCAAACTGAAAAGTACTTCTTGGGAACAATATATTCAAATGAATGTACATATACATATATCACAACAATTCCATGTCAATTAACTTCACCAAGATTGCAAATCTATATATTTCAAGCTCAAAAAAAAGCAAGCAGGGTAAGAACACTTTAACACTAGCAAATTTAACCTTGAAAATCTATTTTGCAAATACCATGTTATTTATGTGTTTAAGTGTACTTACACATGTAAATACATGATGCTACAATGAAATGTCTGATATAGCTTACTCCATGAGAGCATGAAGTGAATAAGGTAAAGCCTATATCTTTATAGGTTTGGCCTATGAGTCTCCATTTACATTACTTAAAGAAAGCTCAAAGAAAACAATAGATTGAGTACTTCCATGGTCCAGATCATCAGACTTACAAATCTAGGTCACCATCCACAGGAGGGCCTGAAAAAGATTGTGGATCATTTATCATTTCCTTTAGCCACATGAAATAAGTCAGACTTTACAATCATGAGGATATTAACAACACTTATATTTCTTATTCGAGCTCTTAAATCAATTTATTATGCATTACATAATTTGACCTCTCAACAATAGATATTATAGCTTTTCATAACTAGCATTATCTATATTCTGCAGAGGAGGAAAAGCACTTCCCAGAGGCCATACAGTCGGTTCCTGAATCCAAGTCTTAGGAGTGAAACCCGTTTGCTGCCTATGTTGCCTCTTCCATGATAACTTACATTTCTAAAGCAAATAAAATTTACAAAACATTGAGGCAAGAGGGGCAGGTAGCATAGTCTCAGATTACAGATGAGGAAACAGGCTTTGAATGTTTATATGACTTGCCTAAGAACCCTCCACTAGTCTGCAAGGGAAAAAAGCTGGATTGATTGATTGATTGATTGATTTTTTTTAAGATTTTAATTATTTATGGGATCCCTGGGTGGCGCAGTGGTTTAGCTCCTGCCTTTGGCCCAGGGCGCGATCCTGGAGACCCGGGATCGAATCCCACGTCGGACTCCCGGTGCATGGAGCCTGCTTCTCCCTCTGCCTGTGTCTCTGCCTCTCTCTCTCTCTCTCTGTATGACTATCATAAATAAATTTAAAAATTTTAAAAAAAAGATTTTATTTATTTATTTAAGAAAGAGAGAGTTTGTCAGCAGAGGGAGGGGCAAAGGGAGAGAGAGAGAGAGAGAGAGAATCTCAAGCAGGCTCCCTGCTGAGCAGAGCCCAACTCTGGGCTTGATCCCAGGACTCTGAGATCATGACCTGAGCTGAAATCAAGCATCAGACACTCAGCCAACTGAGCCACCCAGGGGCCCCGAAAAAAGCTAAAACTAAATGGGAAAGTCTTGAATTCAAGCTCAGCCTTCCTTCTCTTGTCTCACTATGACCATAAGACAGAGGTAAAGTCTCACGCACAGGAGACCCAAGCTCTGCAGTCAGAAGTAGGCTCTCAGTCCAGCAGTACCATAAGACCTAAGCTGTGGAGTGGAGCTTTCTCAGGGTCAGCCCCCCACATCTGCCTCCTGCAACATTTCAGATTTAACATAGTTAAACTGAACTTGTGATGTGCTTGTGATGCACTGCTACTCCTCCAAATTTGCCCTTTTAATGTTGCCTTTTTTGTGACTGGTCCTGGGACCTACACATGGAGTAAACCAGAGACTGACCCTCTCATGAGCTCCCTACAGAGCTAGCTTCCATAGCTGCTGCTGCCACCAAACTCCTGCTCCATCTCTTTTCCACTCCCTGGAGCCCCACACAGGCTTCCCCAATATTCCTCCCTTCCAACCTATTCTCAACCCTACAGAGAACCCAGTCTTTTCAGATCATGTCACTCTGTCACCATAAATCCTGGAATGGTTTCACATTATTCTGTCCAGAACACAGATCACTTGCATGGCCCTGCCTGAGATGGACCCAACTTCTTTCTCTATTTCATCCCACTTCCTTCTAGCCATCCGATGTATTGGGCCCCATGCTGACAGCCTGATGTGCATTATCCTAGTAGATTCTCAAAATATCCACTAGCCACACAGGAGCATTATACATTGTGCACTAAATCTCTCTGTACTGTACTGTTTCTTATATATAATAAGGAAAGTCAAATAAATACATTTTTGAACACACTTTTTAATCCCATCTTTGAACATTGAGGATTTTTTTTTTTTTTTTTGGTCTCCATTTCCAAGCTTGACTTCTTAATATTATACAGGCATATGCAATTAAAAATGATTATTAATTTTTTTAATTATTATTAAATCAAAGTAGATGTGCTGAACCTAGCTTACCAGTATAAAACAAAAGACTTTTGAAATCCAAACACATTTGCAGAATGATAGAAATATGTACTTATTAGTGGTTTTAAGAAAACACATAGTTGGTTATAAATTTCTAAATTAAAATTTAACCCATGAATGTGCAAATTGTTCTTTTCTCAATAGAGGTTCTAATTTGGGTTTGTTGTTCATCCATGACACACCCCTGACAGTGGAAGCAATAGCACAACACAGGACACTGGCCTGCTGCTCTTTTATCAGTGTGGAGGTAGAATCTGAGAACAACTACTGGTATACTTTTTATAAAACTTAAACACAGAAGGAGTTTGAAATTTCAGAGTTTAAACTTTATTGGGTAATTTAATCAGCAATATAAAAATTTAGATTGGCCTTGTTTGGAGTCTACCTTTAGTCAAAGTACTTGTTTTTTCAACTAAGACAAAAAAAAAAAATCCTTTCAGACTTCTTAAAGATCTCGATGGATGGTAAGGGAAAACTGAAGAATATATGTAGGATGAGCTAGGTAATTGGATCCTAGTTACTTTAAAGTATGGGAAATTTATTATTTATTTTCTGGAAAAACTAAATGCTGCCTGTTCCAAGAAAACACATGAGCATTAAAGTTAATGACAGCCAGTGGAGACCAAGATTTTATTTTTTTTCCTTGGAGAATACCTAAGTTTAATTTTTTTTTTTAAGAATTGGGTGAGAATTTTTAAAAATGACTGAATTTTTGAAAAAATAGCTTCATAGTTGTTTAGTACATACATGTATGTATGGTTCTAATTGTATTACTGATACAATTATACATATTTTATTTGAATGAAATGAAGAGTATTATTAAGTCAAATTACTGCTTTGGTTAATAAAAACACAAATGCCAGCATCTAGTTCACTGTTCAACTAAACTCTCCACTTGACTATTGATATCAAATGCAGATGCCAAGGAAAAATAGCAGTGTTTACGTCAACCAGGTGAACAAAAAGAAATAGTAGGAACGCAGCATCAGCAAGACCATTTTGCACACCTGAGCCTCCATGACCAACCACATTGTGGGTAAGGAGATTGTTAAAAAAGAGACAATAAGTCCAAAATGGAGTCACTTGTGCTGAGTCCATGTCACCAAACCAAGACTTAATACCTAATTTAATTACAATTTCAATCTCTCCTGAAAGTGAAATCTTAAACCAGTCAATCTGGAATCACCTGGTCAGCACTAGTGAGTTAATCTACCTTATTAACCCCAGTGTCCCCTAAAGGAAGGTGTCTTGCTGCAAACAATCCACTCTTTGCTGGTAACATTTTTGTCCTGCTCACGTCTTCCTAGAAAAATCTTTCATTTTGTACAGTTCTTCTATTTAATTAGATATTCATGAATCATTGAATAAAGTCAATTAAGATCTTCATTTGAATTTTGTTTTTTAGTAAGGTTTTGTTGTCTCAAAAATAGAACAGAAACAACGCCTAATAAACATTTGTTTTAAAAAATCACTTAACAGTACAGGCAACAAAAACAAAAAAATATATAAATTTGGCTTCATCAAAATGAAAAGCCTTTATGTATCAAAGGACACTATCAAGAGAATGAAAAGACAACATGGAATGTAAGAAAATATTTGCAAACATATATCCAATGAGGGATTAATATCCAGAATGGATAAAAAAAATTTTTAACTCAACAGCAACAAAAAACAAAGAACCCAACTCAACAAAGGACTTGAAGAGACATTCTCCAGAGAAGATAGATGAATGGCCAATAAGCACATGAAAAGATGTTCACCGTTATCAGCCATTAGGGAACTGTACATCAAAACCACCAGGAGGTACCACTCCATACCCATCAACATGGTCATTATATAAAAAGCAAACAAACAAGTAGACATAAAATAACAAATGTTGGTAAGGGTATGGAGCTATTAGAATTCTTATGCATTGCTGGTGGGAATGTAAAATGGCACAGCCACTGAGGAAAACAGGTTGGAAGTTCCTCAAAGTAGGAAACATAGGATCTCCGTATGATCCAGCAATCCCACTTTTCTATATATATCCAAAAGAATTGAAAGCAGAGACACAAACATATTTTTGGATGCCATTGTTCATTGCAATAGGTTTTGGCTATTTATCATTCACAATATCTAGAAGGTGGAAACAACCCAAATGTCAATCAGCAGATGACCAGATAAACAAAATGTGGGATATCCACACAATGCAATATTATTCAGGTTTAAGAAGAAATGAAATTTTGATACGTGTTATGATATGTATGAACTTTGAAAAAATTACACCAGTTGAAATAATCCATACACACACAAAGACAAATAGTGTATGACTCCAGACTCCATTTACATTAGGTACTCAGAGTAGTCAAATTCATAGAAACAGTAGAATCATGTCTACCTGGTGTGAAAATTATGATTTATGGTAAGAAATGTATATTTGGTCCTCCAGGTTTTGGAACAAAGCTCCTAAAACCCCTGGAATTTCCTAAGTGATGAGAACATAAAGCTGTCTTTTGTTATGCTAATAAAGCAACTTTTGGAAAACACCTAAGGGAGCGAGGGTGCTGGTTGCCAGGAGAACTAACCTTAAATAGGATCTTTCAGTCATACCCTCTGATTTCTGGGGAGTGGGTGGGGGCTGGAAGTTGAATCAATCAGGCTTATGTAATGAAGCCTCCATAAAACCCCAATTTGGAGAGCTTTCAAACTGGTGAAAGAGAACACTTCCACCAGCTTCCATGCCAGGTCCCAAACTCCAGGAAGACAGAAGCTCTTTTGTTTGGACCTTGCCCTGTGTTGGGGAGAAGGGGAATGAGGAATTATTCTTCAACGGGTAGAGTTTTTATTTGGGATAATGAAACAATTCTAGAAATGAATAGTGGTATTGGTTATACAACATTGGGAATGTACTTAATGCCACTGAATTGTACACTTAAAAATGGTTAAAATGCCAACACTCATGTTATGTATCTTTCATTACACTTTTTAAAAATCCCTTAAAATGAAACAAGTTAGAAGAGCTTACTTCATTAAATTGTTGAAGGTGTGAACTCTTTTATTTAAACATTAGCTCCGTGGGCTGGATGAAATTGAGCCAAGGGCTAGATTATGGCTTTTCATCCCCAAACATGAAGCATCATAAACAATCTTTAACAATGCTGACTTTTCTTAACTAAGTGGAAGGAAAGTAATTACATTGTTAGGATTTAAGAAAAACAAGGAAAATAATGCAGGGGGTAGGAGAAGTTATTATACTGATTATATTCAAATAAACATTTGCAATCTGTGCTTTACAAAAACTTACCAAAAAAGGAAAAAAATTGAAATGAGAACATTTAAATAATTTGCCAACAAAGGCACAGCCAGAAGTGATCAAGCTGAGATTAAAACCTAGTCTTCTAAGATTAAAAATCCACTGTTTGCTACACTTCACTATATATGGCAAAATAAAACACACACACACACACACACACAAATGCACATAAGCACAAAAACGTGTTTTAAAAGAATCACATTTCCAGCTTCTGTCGCTCCTTCTGATTCTGATTTATCTAATCCTATCCTTGGCCCTCATACTCACACACGTAAACTCATATAATATGTGGATGTGTGTGTCTGTATAAATATTTGGTAACCAAAGGAAGAAATGGAAATTTCAGCTGTTCTTATCTGCTGATAAAGGAGCCCACCAACCTAGCTTGGCAACCCTGCCAGAATAAGCTGAGGTTAGTGTTCATGCCTCTTTGGATCAGACCTACCCTATTCATCAACACATTTCCACTGGGACCTCACAACATCCACCTTTAGTCTCAAATTGCAAGTGGTTGCATATTTCACACCAAGCCAACAACATCAGGACAAAGGGGGCAAACCACCACATCCTCAGCCCTGCTGTTACAGCGGAACCTCCTTGCCCCCTGCTTTGCCTTTAATGGATCAGGTTTTAAAGTCTGGAAATTCAAAGCCACTGCTGCAGTGCCAAGGACTGGCTGTCCTGGTGGTAGTTGAAGTTCTCCTTTGGCTACGCCAGTGGAACCCCCGGATGACTGGGCCTGTACAATCAGTGCTGCACCTCCTCTAGGCAGCTTTCCTTCACCCTAAAACAGTGCCGTTTCCTTTACCTTCTCCAGCACAGTGGTCAACGTGTGTTAGTTTATTATCAACTGAGTTTGGAGGTCCTCATTATGGAGCCTGTTTTTGAATTTGCAAGCATCGCGCTATGTTGATCTTTTTATGAGTCTAATGAAATATTGTGGATGGCAGGGTGCCCTTGCTTTGTGTGTATGCTGACCTGGACACCGCTTGAGTTACTGCCCAACAGCTGCCCAGAGAACAAACCCTCAAAAAGCCATAAATTCTCCCAGTCTTCATAAGTCCCTTAAGCCCATCTCATACAAATACACATGCGTTTTCCTTGATGGCCCAATTGGGAAACCATATTTACCACAACTCAGGCTTTTGAAAGTTGCTACTACCAGGAGAACCTGCTATTCCTCCCTTTCATATTCCTAAAAGACACACACAGAGAGAGGCAGAGTCACAGGCAGAGGGAGAAGCAGGCTCCCTGCAGGAAACTGGATGTGGGACTGATTCTAGGACTCCAGGATCATGCCCTGAGCCAAAGGCAGACACTCAACCACTGAGCCACCCAGGTGTCCCAAGAAAATCCCATTTTACATGGGACCTACATTTTTTTTTCCTTTATGGGGGGTGCAGATAGGGAGGTCAACACTCAATAGCGTTTTGCTTTGTAGTTTTACAAATATTCCCTTACTGTCCCACACAGTCACAGACCAAAGGCAGCATCACCCTTCCTGGCTCTGATGACACCCATAAATATGAAATATACAGGACCACCCAGTGGTTACTCACAAAAGAAGACAGCAAATGGTCTTCTTGCCTTGGTCTTCCTTTTGGGGCTTTAGGCAATCATCAGGCATCTTGCCTGGGCACTTTCACATATGGGAGGGGAAGTAGAGTTCAACAATAATAAAATAACAAAAGGCATGTGTTTTTTGCTGTCACTCCCGGTTTCTAATTAAGCTCCTTTCTATAATCCCTCCCAGTTGATAATGCAAATCCTGTCACTTTCCCTTCTATCTTGTCATATGCAGCTTGATTTATGAGGGCGGGCTTTTGCTTACTGAAAGCTAAGCACAAAAGTGTGGCAAACCTAATCAACAGGGATCCTAATAACGAGGGGGGGGGGGGACACGTACCCATGCACTTACTTGTTGCACATACTTGCAAGATAGCTATCAGTATTGTTTGGGTCCCTATCAAGTCAGGTCTGCACACATATATGCTGATCGCCACACACACAACTGTGTATATGATGCCTGGAACCCAGAGCTAACTTGTACTACCACCAAGTCTTCCATCACAGCTGGAGGCCTCTGCTACTGGCCTTACACCGGGCCAACCAGGCAATGACCAAAGCAGGGGAGAGGCTGAACCATGCTAATGGCCCAGGTATAGGAATGATTATTGTGTAGATCCCAATTCTTCTTCCTAATGTAGGAAAATCCAACATGTGTACAGGTATAGGGCTTCCCCTCCTCAAGGGCATGAGGATGTGAAGACTTTTCTGTCAATGCTCATCCATCATCATGGACAACACTCAGCTTGCATGTAAATGGGTGTCAATGCTTCGTCCCAGGTACTATGTGCTAAGTGCTGGACGTTAATATAATGAGAGGGCAAGGAGGGGAGGAAGGGAGAGAGAAGGAGAAATGACACATAGAACTTAAAATTAGGAGACCCCTGGGTGGCTCAGTGGTTGAACATCTGCCTTTGGCTCAGGTCGTGATCCCTGGGTCCTGGGATTAAGTCCCACATTGGGCTCCCTACAGGGAGCCTGCTTCTCCCTCCTCCTCTGTCTCTGCTTCTCTCTCTCTCTGTCTCTCGTGAATAAATAAATAAAACACTTATCTTAAAAAAAAAGAACTTAAAATTGGGAGAAACAGATATTAATCTACAAAATCTACATATAAAATAACAACCTTAAAAGGCACTATTAAATGAAAGTGACATGGTGTTCAAAGTGAGGATGATACTGAGAATTGGCCTAATTAGATCAGAAAACACCTGCTGAAAGTCACAATCTCCCTTCCTTATCCAGGAAGACCACTGTGTCTGCGAGTGTGTGTGTACACACGTGCATGCATGTGAGTGTGGTTCCTGGAAGATGAAGAACCCAGATGAAGACCTCAAATATGGTGAAACCACCAAAAAGCCCTATTTCTTTTGCCTATAATGTTGCCCAGGACAGTTATTAAAGGACTTAAGAGGTTTTTTTTTGTTTTTTTTTGTTTTTTTGTTTTTTTTTTTTTTCTGCCCTGTTTCATTATTATTCATCTTCCTTTTTCAAAGTGATGCTTAGCGATAGGTCTCCATGGAAAACTGGCTCTTAGATATCAGTACTCTGCCTGCTATGCAGTAAGTGCTCAGTAAACGGCAGTATCGTTACTATGTTGGAGCCTCTGCAGTAGGCAGTGACCCCGACGCAGCCGCATCTGGAGCCCTGTTCTAGCACCAGGGCTCCTCACAGCTGGGATCACAGAGACTCTGGACCCAGAGCTAGTCTCCAGCTTCCCTGACCCGCCACAGGTCCAGGGATCTCTACAATCACATCCCCCTCTGCACACTCTGAGGCTGATGTCTGTAAACAAATGCCCCCAGAAAAATGCTCCAGGGAGCAATATGAATTACAGCCTCTGTGGCTCTGTCCATCTCGAAATGCCTTGTCACCTGAAATTTTCTTCTGTTCCCTCTACTATGTCAAATACAATTTCCTATTTCCATTCTTTGGTGCTGGGGATCCCCCCCATCCCCGATTCCCCTGACAAGTGCTCTTCATTTCTTTCACTTTCAGATCTCCTGGGTATCTTTGTAGATTTAAGAAATTAAATCCAAATATTGCATTCACATAGTGATTTTGACGATGTCAGAAATTGTATGTTTATGAACACACGAACACGAAGGTGGAAACAGCTGATGTGTGAGAGTGTGCCGGGTTTTGTTGTCGCTTAATGCTTACATGGTTTGAAATCAGCAGGAGTGTATACTGAACCCTATTACCCATCATCAGCTTGAACAATTATCAACATTTTGTCATCATGTTTCTTCTATTCCTCCCACTCATATTTCCAGGAGTATATTAAAGGCAAATTCTATACACATAATTTCATAGTACATAGTTCAGTATACATCCCCACTGATAAGGATGATTTTTTTTAACACAGTAACCATGCTATTAGCCCACCTAACACAACCGTCACAACTCCCTAATTTCATCTGCAAGGTACATATTCAAATGTCCCTTGCCTCAGCGATGTCTTTTGGGATTAGTTTATTAGAAGCAAGATTCAGGCAAGGTCCATGTGTTGAACTTGGTAGTCATGTCTCTGTACTCTTTTCTTCTATAACTTTCCACCCACACCCACCCACCCTTTTCTTTTCCAAACCTTCCGTTTGTTGGAGAAATCCTGTAGAATGTTTTACATCTGGAATTTGGATGAGGGCTTCTCGTGGTGATGTTGTTTCTCAAACCCTTGTACTTCCCGAGACACAAAGATCTTTCGACGCATAGCCATAATTACAGTGCATGTCTCTTCACCGTTTACAAGTTTCCGAGTCCCCCAAGTCCCACTAATGATACAGTCACTGGTGTTGATGCAATTTACCAGAGAGAGAATTCTAATATAAAAAGAAAATAGAGAGTTTTATTCAAGCCCAGGTTAGGTGCAGCTGCCCGGGAAAGACACTCTTCACAGGAAAGAAAGTGTTCTGGAGAATGAACAGTTTTTACAGGGTTATATAGTTTTTTACATCTTATAAAAGCTGAAAAGATTATAGATTAGCATATAGGCAGGAAATACGAGTTTTAACGTCAAGGAATACAGGGACAGGAGCAGTGATGGATATCTCAAGGATAAAGATGGTTTTCTTTCAGGCTACTCACTCACAAAGCAGGTGTACAATGTATGCACAGCGGACCATAAATCAGGCTTTGGGTTTGGACAAAGTTTATGTACAGTCATGCTGACTTAGAAAGAAATCTGAAATGGCTTCCCTTGTAGATCAGGCCTTAAGAGAGTTTTTATCTCATCTTAAGACATTCTGAGATTTCTGGAGGAGAGTGCCCAATGCTATTATTTATTATATTCTGCCTCAAGCTTCCGCCCTACTTCGTGCAGTGAAGTCATATTGGTGCCTGGACCAGCCAGCCCCCTCCTAAGGTTTTGGGAACATTCTCTCCTTTTATCTAAAAGGTATTCCTGATTCCTCATTACCTTTGCTGGTGATGCTGGACCTCGGTTGTTTGCTCAAGACCTATGAGCCCTACAGTGTCACTCTCCCTGTTGGACCAGGAGTGCAGGAAGGATGGGAGACAAAAGGAAAAAAGCCAGGGATTCCATGTGACTGGTGCCTTCCCAACCTGCATGAGGTGGCTTCCTCCAGCTGTGACCATCCCCCAGTTTTGTTTTGTTTTTGTTTTTGTTTTTTTGTCTAAGTATAAATATCTTTGCAAACACCACTACCCATCATATTCACATAATATAGAGACCCTTTGTTTTTAAAGGTATTTAGAAAATGGAGTAAAACTCTCTTTGGAGCTTTTCATTCTACTTAATTTAAATTTTTTTCCTTTTAAAAGACTTTTTTGTTGTCATTAGTATGTTAAATATACATTTTGTAGTTGAATCCAGACTACATTTTACTATACAAAAATGGGGAAAAAAAGAAATGTAACAGGATTATATCATGTTATAAAGGGACATCCTGATCATGTGAAATAAGGGGAAGGAAGATAGTTCAATATTTCTATAACTGGAATTTTTTCAAATCTAAAAAATACCACAGAGACAGCCTTTCTAAAAATACCATGCATTTTCCCATCCACCGCACCTCAGTGCATGTCTTTAAGAGGTGCCCAGGTAAAGACCCAAGAGTTGCTGAGTCATACAGAACCTGAACCATCATGGATTATTACCAAAACACCACTTTTCCTTCACACAATAATCTTCATAACTTTTGGAATATCTGGAAACTTGATAAACACAACTTTTCTCATTCATATGTAGAACTCCAGCTGGATTAAATGCCTAAAACTGAAACAATGAAATAAGGATGCAGAGTAGAAATGCTCCACCCTCCCCAGAACACTTAGCCTGTAACTCTAAAAACAAATGCATATAGTAATTAGTTATATTGAAGGGATGAGGTGTTCCTTTTTTTTGAACCTGGAATACAATTCTTCCTTTTGACGAAGTCCTGTTTTGTAACATTTCTGCTTGGGTTTTGTGCCCCTAGATTAAAGATAATGCAACTAAATGTTTCAATTAAATGGCCACAACATTTTAAACAGATTACATTAAAATGATATACTATAAATCTACTACAGTGAGTTAGCATTTTCTAGGGAGATATTTTTTTAAGTGAAATATGAGGGGCTCCTGGATGGCTCAGTTGGTTAAGTGTTGGCCTTCTGCTCAGGTCATGATCCCAAGGTCCTAGGGTTGAGCCCTACATTGAGCTTCCTGCTCAACAGGGAGTCTGCCTCTCCCTCTCTCTCTCTGCTGCTCCCCCTGGGCTCATGCTCTCTCTCTCTCTCTCTCTCTCTCTCTCTCAAATAAATAAAGTCTTTAAAAAAATGAAATATGACCCAATATATGAGAACTAATTAAATTTAAAGCAAATCATCATTAGACTTGCTAATGAATTTGCTAATTAAAAATTAGTGGTCATTTAGACTGCACATAACTCACCTAGTTTTACCTTTTTGATATATTTGAAATCTTTTGACCAAAATAATAAGAATAAATAATAAGAATAATAAAGTAATAGAGTTGATGTGTGAATTTAGTATATTTTCTTTCAAACTCATTTCATGTCTTCCATTCCCTATCTCAGCAAATGGCAGTGCCAGGCATTTGATGTCAGCCATTCAGTCTTTGTTGCAACAAATGTTTACTAATGCCTGCCTTGTGTTGAGCTATAGGCTTAGCCACAGGCTTAGCCACAAGGAATTGAAGGTAAACAAGACCCAGAATATGCACCCGAAGAGCCCCTAGTCTACTGCTACCCACTCTTGGACAAATAATGATAAGATATTCTGGGAGGCCTGGTGATCAAGACAAGTATCTGGGAAGCAAAGAGGAAGGGCAAGCAAACTCATTCTCAGAAGTGAATCAGGAAAGGATTCATAGAGAAGATGACAATGAGCTGACCATCAAATAATGAGCTGGAATTCTTCCACCTGCATGTGGGCCCCACTATATCTCTCCTGCACCCTGGCCAGCCTCTATTTTCCAGTTTTCTCACCAACCACTTCCAGTGGAGCCCTCACATCACTTAAAAGTAATATCATTGAAACTCACCCAAATACCTCCTTTCTCTTCCCCAAATCATGGCTGCTTCTTGGCATATTATATGAAAAAATCCCGAGATTAAATATGAGGGATCCAGGGACACCTAAGTGGCTCAGTGGTTAAGCATCTGCCTTTGGTTCAGGGCATGATCCTGGGGCTCTGGGATGGAGTCCCACATCAGGCTCCCCACAGGGAGTCTGCTTCTCCCTCTGCCTGTCTCTGCCTCTCTCTCTCTGTGTCTCTCATGAGTAAATAAATAAAATCTTTAAAAAAAAAAAAAAAAAGATGAGGGATCCATGCCCCAAGGGTGTCTACTGGCTAAGGGCCAATCTGCCAGCTGCCTCTACAACATGTCTCTGAAATCCCCTGCTATGTTTTTCCAACATCTACACAATTTGAATTCTGGTTTATGTTATGCCCATGCTTGTTTTAACATATCAGTAATTTTTCCCTCCAAGTGTTGAATAATGTGTAGCTCCAGGAATATGAGTCTTGCTGACCTGGCTACTTCTCATAGCCCTATGAATGGGCTCCAACCCTTTTAGAGGGAGAGTCAGGCAAGAGGATGAAACCCAATGCCTCAGCACAACTTGCAAAGTCTTCACAGTTGTTATTAGTCAGAGTTCTCTAGAGAACCAAAATCATTAGCATATGTATACATAGGAAGAGATTTATTTAAGGAATTAACTCAAACAATTATGGAGATAAACAAGTCCAAAATTTGCATAGTGGGCTATCAGACAGGAGACCATGGAAGGGCCAGTGTTGCAGTTCAGATCCAAAGGTCACCTACCAGTAGAATGCCCTTTTGTTCTGTTCAAGCCTTCAACTGATTAGATAGGGCCCACCTACATTAGAAAAGAAAACTGATTTACACAAAGTCTACCAATTTAAATGTTAATCCTGTTCAAAAACACCTTCACAGATGCATGCAGAACAGTGATTGACTGTCTGGCTATTGAGGTCCAGGTAAGCTGACATAAAATTAACCATCATCAGTTTAGTATCTGTACCTCTCAGGCTGGCTCTTTCTCCTACTTGGTCTAACTGCCATGTCTTTGGCCTGCTAAGTGCTCCCATCATCAATTTCTTCAACATTTATTGTGTATATGATAGCACAAAAATAAAACCAATTCCTGACTTCATGGAAAGTCATATCCTAGTGAGGAAATTGTAATGACTCTGGAGAGACATAAATCAAATAAACAAAAACTGAATGTAAATTTGCAAGTGTGATAGCTGTTATCAAGAGGAAGTAAAAAGTAGGGGGAGGCAGTAAATTAGAAATCTGATCAAGTCTAGGAATTGAGAAAAAGGTTCTCTGCAGAAGAGTTGCTTGAATGCAGCACAGAGTATAAGTATGCTAGATTGTGCTTTACATTCCTACTTTCTCAGTGCTGCCACCAGAGTCTTTAAAATGCCTTGGCAATATATCATACTAATACTAATGTTTAAAAGTTACTAGGAGCCACCTTTTAGAATATGCTTAAGTTCTCCCTTCCATCCCTGGAGTAGCATTGTTTTATTCAATTTGGAGGATGAGAAACAGAAAGGCATCAATAATGCCTTCTAGAAAGGGCAGAGGACCTGAATAGACATGTTTCCAAAGAAGATATACAGATGGCCAATGGACACCTGAAAAGATGATCAACATCACTCATCATCAGGGAAATGTAAATCAAAACCAAAGTAAGATATCACCTCACACCTGTCAGAATGGCTAATAGCAAAAACACAAGAAATGACAAGTGTTGATGAGGATGTGGAGTAAAAGGAACCTTTGTGCACTGTTGGTGGGAATGCAAACTGGAGTAGTCACTGGGGAAAACAGTATGGAGTTTCCTCAAAAAGTTAGAATCGAATTAATTACACTATGATCCAGCAATTCCACTTCTGGGTATTTACCTGAGGAAAACACAGACACTAATTTGAAAAGATGTATGCGCCCCTATGTTTATTACAGCATTATTTACAATAGCCAAAATATAAAGGCAACCCAAATGTCCATCACAGCCAAGATATAGAGGCAATTCAAGTGTTCATCAATCGATGAATAAAGAAGATGTGATGCATATATATAATGGGATACCACTCAGACATTAAAAAGGATGAGATCTTGTCATCTGTGACAACCTGGATGAATGTACAGGGGTATTATGCCAAGTGAAATAAGTCAGAAAGAGAAAGACAAATACCATATGATTTCACTTATATGTGAAATCTAAAAGCCAAAACCTATGAGTAAACAAGCAAGCAAACAAAAAAGAAAAAGACCCATAAATAAAGAGAACAAATTGTTGTTTGCCAGAGAGGAGGCGGGGAGGGGGTAGGGAATGGACAAAATGAAGGGGAATAGGAGGGACAGACTTCCAGTTATGGAATGAATAAGTCACAGGAATAAAAGACACAGCATTGGGAATATAGTCAATGTTATTGCAATAGTGTTG
The DNA here is from genome assembly GCF_048164855.1 of Canis lupus baileyi. NCBI lineage: Eukaryota > Metazoa > Chordata > Mammalia > Carnivora > Canidae > Canis > Canis lupus. Next base: position 39,508,157 of record NC_132848.1, read on the forward strand.
TATTATGACAGATGGTAGCTACACTTGTGATGAACACAGAATCACATGTAGACTTGTTGAATCCCTATATCGTACACTTGAAACTAATGTATGTAACATTGTGTGTCAATTATACTTCAAATTTTTAAAAAGGGGGGAAAATGCCTTCTAGAGTTTTTGAGGCCATAGCTGATAATTTCAGTTACGATAATCACATTGAGCTTATTCTGTGTCAGGATTGTACTGTCACCACACATGAAGATACTCTACTGGTCTTCAAGGAGCCAACAGTCAAGGAGGAGACTCCACAGGTGAACTGTATATAACGTAGTTCATTGGATTCTGAACCAGCCCCAGCTGGAATGTTGGGGTGACTCAGGGGAAGGCTAAGGTAAGGAGTGGAGAGACGGAGAAACTTCCTAGAAGGTAATCTGAATTGAATCTTCAATGGTGAGTTCTAATTATATGAGTAAAGATTAGAAAACCAGGGTCACTATAGAAGCAGAAATCATGAGCTGAGATAGGAAAGAAAACATCCTAAAGCTTCCAGAGATCTGCGAGTAATTTGACCTGTATAGGGAGTTGGTTGGTCTGGAAAGAAGCTATCTTTGACAACAGAGAAGTAGTCAGAGGGCTAAGAATGTGTTTTCCAAACTTATTTGACCAGGAATCACAGTAAGAAATACATTTTGCACTGAGACTCAGTCCACATACATATGTACATACAACTTGCAAGAGACAATATGTATGATTAGTCTCACTTGCAATGTGTTCTCATATTTCCTGTTCTAGTTTAGTACAGTTTTTTAAGATGCTGGTGGCGACCAACTAAATTGGTTCTGTGAGCCACAGTTAGGTATTCATAGCATTTTTACAACACTAAGCTAAAACAAACTAGAAAGTTTCAAATTCATCTTGGAAATGGCTTTAGGCACTAAAGAATTATGCAAGGAATAAAAACTGGGTGGCTGACATTCTAAGGCTTACATTTTATAAAGATCCCAGGACAACAACAAAAGGATGGACTAGAGGGAGACACCCCTAGAGGTTCAAAGGTGTGAGGGCTGACCAATAATTCAGGGGACACAGTCTGAGGGCTTCAACTAATGGATAGAGGTAGAGATAGTGCAGGGTTAAGTTGATAGAGGGCTTGGGACCCAGAAAATAATTGATGACAAAGAAAGGGGGAGAGGACAAACCAAAGTGACTTTTGATTTCTGGGTTAAACGGGGCATGGGCTATATAGGAAAATGAGGTGTGCATGGAGGAGGCCAGCTTTAGACATGTCAAGGAACACATGGGACATCCAAGTGAAGTGACCATAGGCAGTGAACCACATAGGTAAGGGCTCAGGAGGGAGCTCTGCACAACATGTGCATTTCCCAACCCAAAGACCAATCAAGAACATGGATGGATGCTGGCTTACCCAGGAGATTTGAAGAGAGAACTTGAGGAAGAACCCAAGGAAATGCATTTTAAGGGAAGGATCTGGTATTCTGCTCATGGTATCCCTTCCACCTCGAACAGCTGTTCTCAAAGTGTGGCCTGGGGACCCTGGGTGTCCTGTGAAAGTCTCTGAGAACTTCTCACACGGTTTAAAATATCAAAGCTATTTGATCATAATATTAGGATAACATTTGCCTCTGAACTCTCACTTTCTTTCATAACTGGACAACAGAGTTTTCCAAAAACTTGGTAATAAGTGATATCACAATAGATTGAATGTAGGATGCAGATGTGAAAATCCAGCTGCTTTCTTTTAAGCTAGGCAGTAAAGAGATTTGCTGTAGTGTAGAACAGTACAACTCTCCCCACTAATTTTTGTTGTTGTTTTAGAAAACACATCAAATGTCATTTATGACATGGAATGAGTCTGTCAATGTTTTTTAAATGAATTAATAAGGAATTATTTTAAACTAAAATATTTCAATTTTAATTTCTAGTGTTTTAAGTATCAGTAGATAAAACACACATAAATAAAAGCTCTTTGGGATCTTAAAAAATTGTTTTTAAGATTGTAAAGGAAGACTGGGACCAAAAAAATTGAAAATCACAGGACTGGAAGACCACCTCTCAGTGACAACTACCATGGACCTAAATCCTATTTTTCCTTCAGTCGGCATGTGGCATCAGTGTGTGGCAGTTCTCTGATACTGCCTGACCTTTGTTACGATTTAATGTCTAATACAACTCAATGTTTCAGTTCATGACAGGTTTTCAAACAAAGCTACTTTTGAGTAGATACATCTTTAATTCATCTTTGATGAATTCCTTCAACTTTTGAACCTGGAAGTATTACATGATAACCAAATATTTGACTTTCCATTCATAAGATGATGATCTACCCTATAATTGAAAGATTATTCATTCCAACCCAAATTCTGCATCCCTAATGTCTATATGGATTTTGCCTAACATAAGGTTATTGTTCTGAGACTACTATTAATTGTCAGAAAATTTCCTACTGCAATTCCATTTGTTTTCGAAGACCTATCTAGGAATTCACTATTCAGCCTCCACATTTACAAAACTAGGACACAGTATCAGCCAGCTCCGCTCAGGCAAAGTTGATTACTTTTCCAAGAACAAAATGGCTTTACAGTTTGTTCTGAACTGCAAATTAAGAGATTAAATGATATAAGCTTATTTAAAGCATGTCATGTACTATTATTCTGTCATATTGTAAAGCCATAATAGGCCCTCAGTAAACCATCAGTGAAGTAGACAGGAAATAATACACAAAGCTGCCAACGAGATTTCCAATTCCTCATTCACAAAAGAAATGTGCCAGCTTCAGCTTCAGATAGGTGAAGGGCAAGGTTCTGGGCAGTAATACGTTGTGGGTCCTGGTTCATATATACTCAAGATCCTTACTAAGTTATACTGTAATAAAGCCCTCTATAAATAGCGTAAGTCTAAAGCTTCCAGAGCATTTCCAACTCTTTTCACTAATGCAATCAATTATGTGATTAATGTAATTCATTGTTTATAATTTTAGGACATTTTATATAAATAAATTTACGAACTGATACATATGTTTTTATCAAACTATGAATCTGAATTGCAGATCTTTGAAGTACAGTCAACATTTATATAAAATGGACCTTGGACCTCACGGGATGAGACCCCTGAGCAGGCTAGGTCCCACCTAGTCCAGGCCTATTAAAATCTTTCATGGTCCCTATATAGTTATCTGCTCAAAGCAAAGAGGAACTTGTCGTTTCTGTTTTAAAATGTTGCTATAGTAAAAATTCTGAAATGGTGCAGATTATCTCTCTGATTACCTCATCCTTCCTTTTCATTAGAGCTCCTGGGGAAAAAGATGCCAGTTTAGGGATAGGCAAACCGCAACTCGAAAGCCAAATCCAAGCCAGCCACCTGATTTTGCATGGCCTGAGGGATAAAGATAAAGAATAGTTTTTACATTTTTTAACAGTTAAAAAAAAAGCTAACTAAAGAATTCCATGACACATGAAACATAAACTAAAGATTTCAGTGACCATAAATATGGTTTCATTGGCCCCACCTCACCCATGCATTTCCATATTGTCCATGGGGACTTCAGGCTACAACAGCAGAGGTGAGCAGCTGCAACAGGGACCAGAGAGCCCACAAAGCCTAAATACGGTAGTTCCTCCCTACCTCCACCTGCAGTTTCACTTTGCAAGGTTTCAGTTCCCCGCAAACAAAGTAGATGATCCCCCTTCTGATTTATCAACAGAAGAGAAGGTCACTAGTACCCTAACCCTACGTCACAGTGTCCATGTCATTCTCCTCACTTCATCTCATCTCATAGGTATTTTATCTTCTCACATCATCACAGGAAGACATGAGTACAGTACAGTCACACATTTTGAGAACAACCACATTCACCTAACTATTATAATATATTGTGACAATCGTTCTATTTTATTATTAGTTACTATTGTCAATCTGTTACCATGTCTAATTCATAAATGAAACTTGATCATAGGTGTTTATGTGTAGGAAAAACATAGTATAGATAGGGGTTGGTACCGTCCATGGTTTCAGGCATCCACTGGGGTTTTAGAACACTATCCCCATGGATAAGGGGAAACAACCATATCTGACAGAGAAGCTGTGCCAATCCCTGTGCTAGATGATACTGAGAGCTAATGATGGCAGTAGTGATGGAGGGGCTCCTGTCATCTGTCTGTTCTTGCCACTAAATATTTGGAATTTGTGAAGATGTTACCAGACTTATTTTGTAAATGCTCTGCCAGGGAGCTAAGATAAGCATTCTATGCCTGGACAGATCCCACCTTCTTCCTCTTTTCTACAACATTTACATGTTTTTTAGAAATTTTTGTAGAAATTTCTATATTTCCAGTTTTTTAGAAAACAGACTGATCTCTCTCAATGATGAGAACCCATGTGAGTCTTAAATAAAAGAACATAAGCTTTTTATTTTGTTTCCTTTCTCAATTCCTTCTGGAGCATCTTTCTCAGTTTAGGACTTGATACCTTAAAAGGGATGTGGAAGTTTGAAAAATATTCAAAGAGATTTGAAGAATAGTTGGAGAGTTGATTTATAAAACCAACAAACCCTAAATAAGGATTAGGAAAGATATTGGAGAAGCCTAGGTAGGATTGGTGTCTATCAAGGGTATGAAAGGTCCTTCTGCTTTTCTCTACAAACATAGGGACCAGATAAAGAGAAAACTGAACTAGAGTAAGGACACTTGGTTCTAAGGGACAGAACTTCCTGGGAGCAGCTGCATGTTTCACCATGTCCTGAAAATTCCCTACTGGATTCTTCCAAAGTGATGGACAGCCTTACTGGAGGGCCTGCCCAATGGCAGAGAGATGAAACTGATGCCAGTTTCCTGCACATCTCAGCTGTGACTCTGTGACAAAGAATGAGGTTGATTTTTTTTTTCCTTTCATATGGTCCTAGCCAAACTTTTGACACCCTCCCCAGGAAGACTGAAGAGAAGAGGTAGAAAGAAGTGCTTTACAAAGGAAAAAAAAAACAAAACTGTTCTTCGGTTTCTCTTATGTATCTCTGTTGGGAATATTTAATTCTGGCTAGGAACATTATTCTCCTCTGCTAGAATTTCTCCTTCTAGAACTGGTGTCTATGATGACTCAGAAAACATGAAGAAGCTGGAACAGAGGAAGTGATTTTGTCTGAAAAATTGGAATTGCCCTTCTCAGGTCTGTGTATGAGTCCATTGGCCAGGTCACCTGGCCCGTCTGGGAGCCCAGTGCAAGGGTAGGTATCTTGAGGTCATCATCAAGGTGGGCAGAACAGATAAAAAAACTGGATGTTTTTTCTTTGCTATCTTTTTTTTGCTGTAAAGCTAGATTCTTTCATCCAGGATAGGGTAAGAAAATGGAAGGTGGACAAAAGAAGCAAGACTGACCATGAGTTGATGATTCTCAAAGATGGAAGATGGGTTTGTCGGGCTTATTATATTATTCTCTCTACTTTGTTATACTGTATATGTGATATGTGTGTGTGTGTGTGTGTGTGTGTGTTCCATAATAAAGACTTACAGAATTGCAGTCCTAGTGCTTGATAAAGTTAGTGGGTTTTCTGCTTCCAAAAATAGATTATTTTATCAGGTCATTCATCCCAGTGATTACACCTTTACATATACTGAGCAAATTTTGATATACATACCTCAGTTTCATTTGCTCTTAAAAATAGAAAAATGTAGGATTCCTCTTTAAAAGTGATAAGACGTCCCAGATGGTTTGGCTCAGACTAACTAAATCCTTCTTCAAAGCAGGAAATCACATCTGCCAACCCAATGTTAATCTGAATTCCCAGATCCAAGGGAAGTTTTGAGGAGCCCATGATAACTGCAGGATCATACAATGCCCATTTCTCCTTTGCTCAGTAAAGTATAGGAAAGGCAGAACTCGGGACACCTTCAACTTTATTCTGCACAAAAGGAAAAAGATGAACAATGCTTCAACATTTTCACAGTTGAGGCATAGATCCATACTGATGGTTCAGTGATTTCTGCTCTGTTTGTGTGCCTGGTCCCCTCTCCTCCAGGACTCCCTATGATGGATCCCAGTTTGGCAATATACATTATTTGAGTCCCCCATTTTCTGGAAAAATTATAAATTTGGATTTCTGTGTGGCATTTAGACCTTATGTTCATTTTTTATTACAAAGACCTACCGGTTGTAGAGATATAATTTCTCAGTGACCCAGTGCCAGCTGGTGCTGACTCCCTGATGCTTTCTGAATTGCCACCAGCACTAACCACACCACAAAGAGAATGGTCAACTCCTAAGCACCCTCTCTCAGGTCGTGGGAGGTTGTTCTTGGCCCGAGGTCACTACAGGGCTAGATTCGTCTTCTACACTATCTAACAAATTACCACAAATTTTGTAACTTAAAACAATGCCCATTTATTACCCACAGTTCCCATGTAGTGGTCTACGCAAAGCTTAGCTAGTCTCTCTCCTCAGCGTCCTATAAGGCTGCAATTAAGGGGTCAGCTAGTCTGGGGCCTCATATGAAGTTCAAGATTTTCTTTCAAGCACATGTGGTTGTTGACTGCTTCCTAGCTGCTATAGATTTCAGTGTCTTGCTTCCTCAAGGCCAGCAGGAGAGACAGTCTCTACTGCTTCAAGTGTCTCTGCCTCTTTTAAAGGGCCTGATTAGGTCAGATCCTATGCAGCATAACCTCCCTTTTAATGAACTTGATTTCAGGCCCTTAGTTACATTTGCAAAATCCCATCACTTTTGCTATATAAGTAACTTAATCAAGGAAGTGACTTCCATGATACTCACAAGGTTCCCCCATACACAAGGAGAAGGATCACACAGAGGGTATGTATGCACTGGGGGTGGGGATGTTGGGCCAACTCAGGATTCTGCTCTACCACAGAGTTCAACATTTCCTAAAGGTTTGGAGCTTGTTGACACAGAGGGGGAAAGGTAGCACTGCTAATAGACTAGAACAGGTTCTACCTGGAGAGAGGTCAGGACTAGTAGTTCTAAATCATGGCTACACATTGGAATCATCTGAGGCATAACAATGCTGATCCTGTGGTGCCTGGGTGGCTCAGTTGGTTAAGCATCTATCTGCCTTCGGCTCAGGTCATGATCCTGGAGTCCTGGGGTCCAGCCCTGCATCAGGATCCCTGCTCAGCGGGGAATCTGCTTCTCCCTCTGCCCTTCACCCAATTGTGCTCTCTACCACCCCCCTCAAATAAATGAATACAATCTTTTTTTTTTTTTTTAGTGTTTTTAAATTCAACTAAAAAGATAAAATTAAAATTAAAATTAAAAATTCTGATCTTGGCCCCACACCCAGAGATTCTGATGTGATTGGTCCAGGATGCAGCCTGGGCGTCAGGACATTTAAAGCTCTCCAGGTGATTCCACTGTACAGTCAGGGTTGAGAACCAGTGGTGCAGACCTGTAAGAAACTTATTTGCTCTGCCTCAGTCCTAAGGAAAGGAGAGCCATAACCACTACCACAAATGTATGGACGAGCCTTTACAATGTGGAGATGTTTATCAGGGTAGATTTTAGCAAATTTTATCTCAGATGAAGTCAATTCATCCCAGTGATTGTAAAATCACTGAAAAGGGAATCAGTTAGAAATCAGATCTTTCTCACCGGTTTTTTCCTTTTCTTTTTTTTCTTTTTTTTCTTTTTTTTTTTTAGGATAAAGAATATGTAAATCTAAGATTCTTGCTCAAGGTCACACAGCTGCAAAGTAAGTTAGCAAGACTGAAATTCATTTCTCCATACTTGATGGCTGTGTGATTGTGGGCAAACTGCTGAATCTCTCTGCTCCTCTGATTCCTCACCTGTCAAGTGGAATAATTTTAATGCTGAGCTCATAGTATGGTTGGGAAGATTAAAACGAGTTGCTATGTGGAAAGATATGGTCTGAGTGGAGGTTTGTGTGAGCAAGTCCCAGAGAACCAGTTAGAGTAGGAGATTTCCTATAATAAAATAAGACCCCCTCATGCAGTATAGAGCTACCTGGCCATCTTCAGAGTCTGAATTTATTATATATATATAATTGGACTAGATTTATTTAGGGAATCAGATGGTCCACTGGCTACTTGACATTCTTTATCAGGATTGGGTAGGCACAAATAGAGGCTGACTTTCTCTTGGCTCTCAGCCCACCCTATACGTGTCCTTTGATGGCTTTTGGAGGTGCTTTTTTATCAACACCCCCTCCAATGCTTTTCTAACTAACATCCATCCTCTTCTGCCTTTGGTTCTCAAGAATTCACTGTCCCCATTGTTCCACCCTTTGTCTCTGTCCTTGTTCCCTCTGCATTCTCTCTGTGGGCCATCCCTGGATTCAAATACCACTTATCAATATCATTTATCAATATCATTTGTGTAAGCAATGTCTGCCATGTTTCAGTGTCAAAATCCTCCCCATCTTTAAATACTAGCTCTGCATTTCAACCACTTATAGAATGTTGTCCCACAGGCTATGAGCACCTCAAACTCCATGTCTAAAGACATACGTCTTCTCAGTTACTGTGCTATCCCTTCCCTCCGGGACAACTGAGTCACTCCCTTCCCTTCCTCACTCCGAACACCAACTAGTGGCCAAACTCAGTGGCTTTCTTCTTCTAGTACCTGCCCAGGCTCTCCCCACCCCATGGCAGAGGCTTTCAGTGTTCAACCAATCTGTAAATGGCTCTGTCTTGTCTTGCCATCCACTTGCCCCTACACAATGGCCACTTACCTTTCTAAGATACAGATTTGGTTATGTTACTTCCCTCTGTGAAAGACCTCGCTGGCTCTCTAAAGAGTTAAGCCAAAATGTTCCTCCCTCTTGAAGCTTTCCATGGCCCGGTGCCTGTCGCGGAGCTGGCCAGCCCTATCTTCCCAAACCACCTGGACTCAGGGTTATCACAACCTTAACCTCTACTGCGGAACTGAATCCTGTGCCTTACACTAGACTGTGAGCTCCTTGACAACACAACTGTACCTACTATCATGCCTGCATATAATATAGCTAGATGAATATTTGCTGAATTTATTGGCACTACAAAACCAAACTTCTTCTCAAGGTATCTGTGTTTTGAGCCTTAAGCTTTTGATGTAATGAAATATATTGACTATTCATTCCAGCTGGATTAATTTCCTTTCCTGTTCTTCAGTAAAATATCATCTATCTATCTATCTATCTATCATCGATCTATCATCTATCTATCTATTGCAGGCCACTTTTGTAACATTGTCTCAATCATTCATAAAATTCCTCAAAGTCAGTATTGCTGTGACTATTTAACATATGGTGAAATTATGGACATCCAGACACTGAGTGGAGATTCTCTATCTCTTCCTCTTGGAGCAACGGTGGAATCCCTACTGAAAATGTCCCATAGGTGATGGCTTTCAGAGCAGGGTCGGGGTCTCTCATTTATAGAGGACCAGAGCAGAGCAAACAAAGGCCAGGAGGCTGCCTCACTCGGTTTTGACAAGGGGAGGACCTTCTAGGGTCAAGGCAGGTCTGAGCAGCTCTGGGCTGGTGGGGAGAGGGGCTGCCGGTGGAATATTCCCCATCTGAGAAGGGGTGTACCATCAAGAAAGCTTCTTCATCTTGGCTGCACTTCCCTTCAGTTAAAATGAATAAAAGTTTTGTTTGGAGCATTGAAAAAAAATACTCCTTGAGCCAAATCTACCTTCATTTTAGAGGGCAGGAGAGGTGAGGGATGGGGTAGGCATGCTGCCAGGGAAGCAGGGAAAATGCAAAGCTGGGGTCCGGAATAAACCATCCCACACCAACTGCTGGGGCCTCCCTGCTGTCCCGCCGCTGGGTACAGTGAGCTTTCGCAGGGGTGGCTCGCGGAGTTTCTGCCATCTGGCTGAATCTCCTCATCATGAGTGCTTTCAGATATAGAGCATGTTTCCAAAAATAAGTGTCCTATATATCTCAGGGCTGGTGACTGTCGACAGCTGTAGCGCATCTGGGCAGGCACTTAAGAGGTTAACCCAGCCAGCAGCACCTTGTGGGCAGAGCAGCTTCCAGGCCCCATTCCATTCCTCCACCTTTTCACCTCCTCCTGAGCTCTTCATTAGGAGGGGAGGGCCACGTGCAGGCTCACTCTGGAACATAAACCCTGCTTCCACTTATTTGCCTTTTGCAGTCCAGTTTACAGAGTGGAAAAGCTTACAGTGGGTGTGAGTGGCTACAGCCACCTGCACGAGGAAATTTCTGGCAGCCAGGCCTCCAGGAAGGTAGGATGGGGTTTGGCTTGTTCCTTAGTTTATTTGTCCATCTGATGGGATCCCCTCTCTCCCACGAGTCTCCATCTGGCCAACAGGATCAGAAAATCACTTGCACTGGAAAGAAATATAATAAATATAATAAGAAAGAAATATAATAAATATAATATAATAAATAAAATATAATAAAATATAATATAATATAAATCACTTGCACAGGAGAAATAGCAAGGGGAGAAAATCATGCAGGACGGATGGAGGGATGGAGGCATCCAGCCACCGGCATGGGGGCCACAGATGGGCTCTGGACCCGGAGAACCTCTCCAAGAGGGAATCAGATGAGCACTAGGTGTTATACTATATGTGGGTAAATTAAACTTATACACACACACACACACACACACACACACACACACACACATAAAGAATTCAGAATCTGAAGCCACTGTCTCCCAGCATGGTCTCAGGATCTGCTCTGCTGGAAAGCCCAATGAAGAGTGATTTGTCTTGTTCAGACTTCTATTGTTTTCATTCGAAGGCACCCTCCCCAGGAGACTCAAATTTCCTGTAGCTGTTGATGTGCCCATATCTACAGTGACAAATAAGCCAGTAACTTATTTTTAGAGATCTGGTGTTCACACTGCAAGAAGTAACTCCTTTTTTTCAAAGGGGGAAATAAATTACAAACATGCTTTAGTCATCTCTCTGAATTGTACAGTGTCAAAAATTTGTGATTTATTACCCTGCTTTCTCCCGGCCTATTGTATTTCCCGAGCCTTCCCCCAAGGGCTATTTGGGACTAGATTAGCCCACATGATTATTTCAAAGCACATCACATTGAAAGCAGTTCCCAGGAAGTTCCATGTTTCTCAGAAGGGAGCTGGAGGGTCACAGGGGGCCGGGAAGAGGTCACAGCAACTGAAGCTGGTGCATTTGACTGGCTTCAGTAGTGACCTTCAGGCCTCCACAGGGCCTTGCTACCTTCTGGCTCTATTTACTGCGTTCACTTTCTCCTTTTGCCTGGTTACAAGTCCTTCATTGTCTTGGTACTAAAAAGAGCTCAAGGTCTGGGGGGAGCCAGGAGGAGTTTATGGTGGAGAGGGTAACTTGAGACACGGCTGGTTCTAGAAATCTTTGGCAGAAATCCTTCATTTAATAAAAATAAATTTGTGTGAGCTCTTTCAGGTTCCATGGTATTTTTAGAGCCCAGGCTAGTGTCTGCCTCATAGTAACACAGCAAATGAGTGCCTTTATTAGCATCGCTATCATGGATCTTCGTCCATTGCCTACTACGCACCATGCATTCTAATCGCTGTGGATATTGCAAGGGCACGTGGGTTTCATTCTGCCACTTTTTTCATTCATTCAATAAATATTTATTGAGCATCTTTTTTAGTGCCAGCCACTGTTAGTCTCAGAGAATTCAATGATGGATAAGACCTGGTTCCCAGGTTACTCACAGTTTTATGGGAGAGACAGACCTAAATGAGTAAGTATGAAACATGTGTTGAGTGCTCACAGTGTTACACAGAAAATGTTACAGGAATGACTGAGTAGAGAGTGACTAATGTGGAGCTGGAGAGATTTTACAAATAGGGTAATATTTGAATTGGGCCCTAGAACCAATAGGATGTGGGTGTATCTAAAGAGAGAGATTTATTTTAAGAAATTTGGCACATCTGATAGGCTGCCAAGCTGCAGGCTCAAGGAAGAGTTGAAGTTCCAGTCTAGACTCTGTTTGCTCCCAGAATTCCTTCTTATTCAGGAAGGTCATTTTGTGGGTTCTTTTATTAGTTGTTGTTGTTGTTGTTTTAAAGGCCTTCAACTGATTGGATGAGGCCCACCCACATGATTGATGGTACTCCACTCAAAGTCTACTGATTTAAGTGTTAATCCCAACCAAAAAAGACACCTTCACAGAAACATCTAGAAGAATATTTGACTAAAATCCTGAGTGCCATAGCTCAGCCAAGCTGACACATAAAATTAACCACCTCAGATAGAGATAAGAGTTTGAAGGTCAAAAGACAAAAGCCTGACTAAAAATTCTTTCACAGCTCCTTCTGGCCTTAATGATAACCTCCATGTTCCTTAGCAAAGCAGTCAAGGCCTTGGCTCACAGAAGCTCCTTGGCAATCTCTCCTGGTCATATGTTTTCCACTCCTCATGCAGGATTTGTACACCAGCCAGAGCCAAAGACTTGCAATTCCCCCAAGGAGCTCTATGCCTTTGCACTAGCCCTACCAGCCTGGATTATTCTCACTATCCTGACTCTAGAACCCTCTCCTACGGGAAGCCTGCCCTGCTCCCTGGCCAAGTCAGGAGTGGTTCTATACATGTCTACCTCACTGTATATGTGACAAGGATGGCCTAGGAACAGCCACTTAAGTTTATCTCCCACAAACTTCCTGAAAATGGTATTTCTCCTGGTATAATGTGCATTTGGAATCTTGTTTAAGAATATGTGATTTCTAGAACAAGAGAAACAGGATACGTGGAATATGTAAGGATAGGTAGTGAGCTAATAGCTCATAAAATACAGGTGAAACTCACATGTTAAAGACGGTAAGTAAGCAAGTAGTTACGGGATGTGGGCAAAAGTCATAAGCTGTGTTAAATAACTCCATAATCTCTAAAACATGCCAAAGATGCATAGAATCAATAAAAAATATGATGGAACACACATGGTAGTTACTTATAGACCAAAAGAATTGCAAAAGCCAAATCATGGTCATGTCACTTGTGGCTAGACAGCTCTGTCTCCCTTAAATCACCCACATGTAGGTGGCTCCAGTGTGGTCCCATCCTGGCCCTGTGCATGATCTATCCATGAACCACAAATGTAGCCCACAGCTGAAGTTCAGCACAGCAATGTGTGAGCTACATCTGGGACCAGCAAATGTACACAGGTCTCTCCAATATAGTGAGAGTGTGGTATGTTCTAATTCCTGGTATATCTCTTCTGGGGTCCTCCTTACTGAAATCTCAACTCTGAGCCTCATGACCTCATCACTAATGAGGAAGGCTAATGTGGTAGAGAGAGACAGGACCTGGGAGCACCACACAACCCTGGGAGCGTGGTTCTCCCACCTTCCACTGTCACACTTTTCTTGCATTGACCTACCTCCTCACTCTCCTTCTGTTTTCCCTGAGGATTAATAAACCCAGCAATGAGGCCTTTAATCTAGTCTGTGAAATGTTTCATTCCCCGACTTCTAGGCAAGTTGCCTGGTAGGGTGCTTGGGGGTGACACTTCATCAGGCCAATTTCCCACAAAACATGTGCTTATATACTTATATTTGGTATGTGCCTTGCATAAATTAAACCCTGATTAGATAAATATTCTTGTAATGAGAGGGTAGATGAATGAATGAATTATAGGCAGAAAGAGGACATCCTTGGCTGAATCAAAAAAGATAGAAAGCGTGAAAGTACCTTTCTTTGTTACCTGGCTGCCTGGAGTGTAGAGTTTGAGGGAGGTATGACTTAGGTCTAGAAAAATAGGCAGGAGTCACTTTACAGACTCTAAATCCATATGGAGGCATTTCAGCTTTATCTTCCGGTCAAGGGGAGCCACTAGAAGTTTTTAAGCAGGTTGGATTTTTAACTCAAATCAGATCTAACTTTCTGAAAAATCACTGTAGCAGCAGAACAAAAATGGATTCAAGAATAAACCAGAAGCAGAGACTGGGTAGGAGTGTAGTAAACGCAAAACTTACTTGGGGAAATAAAAAGTTAATTAACCAAGTAGAAAAATATAAAGGTCAAAGTTAAGATAACAAATTTATACCATCAGAATCCAGATGAGAGAAAAGAAAAGGACCATTTACTGAAACCCTACTATGTGCCAGAAACTCACTCACAGTGCCTAATGTAGCAGCATAATAACCCTGTCGGGTAGTACAATTACCCACTATTAAACCAAAGAAACTCTAGCCTGAGAAAAGCTACCCTAATTCTTACTCTAGAGTAGATCCAGGTTTCATGGGGTCTGAAGCTTTTAAAAAATTTTAGGCACTCTATAATATAAAATCCCAAATACAAAAGTAAGTATGAAAGTGAATATTTATTCAAAATGAAAAAAGAAATTATAATTTTGAAGGTGAACATCACAAAGACCATAAAATCCAGCTAAATAATTCATTCTCATGAATTAACTGCCTAGCAACTTTTGTAATACTTTCTCCTTATATTTTTTATCCATATTCCCTGACTTCTCCTTTGTATGACTATGATTTTGTGTTTTCTACTGAGAGAATAGAAATTTAATTTTATCAATTTTTCTTAGCATAGTTGAACAAATGTGTTTTTACCATTGACACTTTAGAAAACTTTCATCTTCATACCTCAATATCGGTAATGCCATGTAGAGTTATAGGATTATAGCCAAATTCAGGAAAACTTTTATCAAGTTTCTATTTAACATGAGCTGCAAACTTGCAGGGCTTTTCAAATTTTGTTACTCAAAGATTAATCTTAGATTCTCTTTGAATTGAAAATGGCTGGCTCTTCTGCCTCCAGTCTTATGTACTTCCCATGCTGGGTACCTATGATATAATCTCTTTACCATGTGACCTCTAGCCCCCACCTCTCTGTGACTAACTTAGTGAGGTAAATTGGCTCAGGAAATGTGACCCGAAGCCAGTCCTATGCTGAGACACCTGGAAATAATGGAACAATGTACAGAATTGACTACAAAAACAGATAAATGTGTCCCTCTAAAACTAGATCAAATATGTCCTCCCTCAACTTCTGCTTCTCTGTATCTCAAAATTGCCTGCTCCTCCAGCAATGTCATTTGACATAAAAGTATGACAGCAGAAGAAGACAAAGTGGAAAGAGAAAATGCCCTTGACCAACTGAGATGAAAAGTTTACTTTTGCAAATTTTAGAAAATATATGACTTGGTAAACACATTACTGGAGCCTCTCTGATACCTTGGAAGTGGCCTGTGCAAGAAAAGGGGTCCCCATCAAAGTCAGAATCAACCAGAAAATCAAAGTTAAGCCTTCAATGCACGGACTTAAAAGCCCATTCTCTTCCTAAGATTCTGAATGAGTCTTGAAGTTACGTTTAAAAAAATGATCATTTTAGCCATTTTTAAGTATACAGTTCAGTGGCATTTAGTACATGCACACTATTGTACAACCATCACTACCATTCACCTCCAGAATTTTTTGTCTTCCTAAACTGACACTAAATGAACTCCACATTCCTCCCTCTCCCCAATGCCTAGTAACTTCTATTCTACTGTCTACCTCTAGGTACCTCATGTAAGTGGAATCATGCAATATTTGACCTTTTGCATTTGGCTTATCTCACTTAACATACTGTTTTCAAGATTCATCCATGTTGTAATGTGTATTAACACACATTATACATGGATGTAATAATATCGCATTATATGGATATACCACATTTTATTTATCCATCCATCCATTGATAGACACTCGGGTTGCTTCCATCTCTTTTTACTATCTGAATAATACTGCATTCATTACATTGGTGTACAAATATCTGTTTGAATCCATGCTTTCAGTTTTTTGGGTATATACCCAGAACTGAAAATTGCTAGATAATATGGTAATTGAATTTTTTGAGAAATCACAGTACTGTTTTCCACAGTGGCTGCACCATTTTACACTCCTACCAGCCATGCACAAGGGCTCCAACTTCTCTGCATCCTCACAAACATTTGTTTTCAAGGGTTTTTAAAATAGCATGCAAAGGAGTATGAGGGGATACCTCATTATGGCTTAGATTTTCATTTCCTTAATAATTAGTGATATTGAGCATCTTTTCATGAGCTTATTGACCTCAAAGCCACTTTTATCAGAATTATCCAATTAGTACATTGAAGCTCTTATGAAAACTTTGATTTTTTTTTCTCACAAGTTAGTTCATTCAATAAAATGAGATTAAATAACTTTCAATGGGTCAGACAATAGATGATTTTTCTGGGAGTTGAGGAGTAGACTGCTGAAACTTTAAAATTTGTAGACTTTCAAAGATATCTGAGCAGGCAGCATATTTCACGGATGAGTTATGCTCTCATGGGTTTGCCACGAATAGGAAGTGTTTAAATGCAGGGAGGGGTGGAATACTTGGCATCTCTAAGTTTTGACAATCATGGTTGAAAGAATGCTATTGATTGAATGTGTCTCCCCCCAAATTTTCATATGTGGATACCTAATCCCACAGACGAAGCTATCTTCATTCAGACACCAAATCTGCCAGAGAATTGATCTTGGACTCCCCGGCCTCCAGAACTATGAGCAATACATTTCTGCTGCTTATAAGCCATTTAGCCCCTGGCATTTTTTTCTTATAGCAGCCCGAATGGACTATGAATCCTCAGGATCTCAGGATCCATCCAGTTTAGCCTATGTCCAATCATGACAGTTTCCGAGCCCTGCCATAAATATGTGTGTCTGGTCTTAAAGCATGCTACCATCTCCCTGACTAATGTGTGCCGATGTTTGACAACGTTTGCTGTCAGGAAATATTAGGCCACAGGCATTCATATTAGGCCTCTTCACAACATGGATTGGAGCCATGGGCAATGTCACTGTTCACACTGACATCCTTTAGCAGAAAACTCATACTTATGGTCATGTTTTAGCAACAGTCATCTGTAGACCCTCTTTGCTTCCAGCAGCTTCACAGAGTGAACCAGACACCAGATGGGAGACTGTGTGAATTGATTCAATCTGACCTCCTGTCTAACCATCCATTTGGCAGACACGATCAGTGCAATACTGTCGCAAAGGAAGAGCATAATAGGCAACTGTGCATGGTATGACAGTGAGTACAACCTCCTAGGGTATTAATTGACCTATAAATCACACTATATGTCCCGAAGCTGGAAACTATTTCCCAATCAATAACTTCAAATGGCATAATGGAAATGGTACGATTCAGCCTTGATAATGTCTTAAACAAGTGAACTAACACATCTATAGAATGAAGTACCAAGTACCTCAGCCTATGACATGACCACTGACATAAATTCCAGAGAACATTGCTATAATTAGGAGAAGGGAAATGGTTAACTTTTTCAAGGATAGGGGCACATGTTTAACACAATAGTTGTAAATTGAATGCTGAAGTTGGGTGTAGGACTACAATACTTTCCAGAATGTCCGAAAGCCTCCGTCAAGATTTACTATGCAGTTGTGAAACACTGGTGCCCATTATGTAGTGCAGGATCTTGCTTATGACTTAGCTGTTAAAGTTGAGTTATTACAGTGCTTATTCCAAACACTACTTTGTGACGATTTATACCTCAGTCAGTTTATGACACTCAGAACCAACTCTGTGCGTGGCCTCAGCTGAAAAAAGATTTTTTTAAAGATTTTATTTATTTATGAGAGACAGAGAGAGAGGCAGAGACACAGTCAGAGGGAGAAGCAGGCTCCGTGCAGGGAGCCTGACGTGGGACTCAATCCCTAGTCTCCAGGATCAAGCCCTGGATGGAAGGCGGCGCTAAACCACTGAGCTATCCAGGCTGCCCAAGAATTTTATTTATAATATTTAAAATTGCTTTAGTCAAGTGTTAAAAACAAGGTGCCTATTAAAAGTTAATTTTTAAATAATTTCAGAAGAGCCGTCAAAAAGTTTTGCTTAATATAACTTTTAATGCCTTAATTCTACTGGTGGTTTTAAATGCCTAATTTTAACATTGGATATAGTTACTAATTTGCTAAAACCAGCAGTTGCACAAGTGTCAAATCATGTCAGTTCCAAAGAAAATGAACATCGTTATAATTTGAGATTATTATAAACTCAAAACGTGCTGCTGGTGTTTATGACAGTTTTTGAGATTTATATATGGATTTATAGCAAGAAATGAATCATTTTTAGCTGAATGCTTCATTTTAAGGGATTTTTCCCATCTTTTAGAATACTCCTAATGAATTTCCACCCTCTTTGAGAAATAGCAAATCACTTTGTCATCCTGGTCTTCCATTTTTGAACACTACAGTATGAGTTAACCACCCCCTAGGACTTTATGGTAAATGAAAAAAAATTGTAACGATATTCATATTTCCTGCAGCAGTATTTTGTTTGGGCCAAATTATGCCCAGAGACTGAGATTTGTCTTCACCAATAATTTATTTAACACGCATTCACTGTGGGGATTATAATTTATAATAGCAATAAGTCACAAACCAATAGCATACAGGATAATGTCTCTTAATAAGCCAATAAAGAAACTGCATACCCCAAACAAGTGATAGATTAATTACACTATTGTCCCAGGCAAAGGAAAATTGAAAGAAACAAAGTCCACATTTAGTTGAGGTGTACCTTTCTGCAAATGTGCTCTTCAGTAGAGTCAGTCCTTCCTACTAGAAGCTGGGTATCAGCTGCCAACTTAGGTCCTTCCCTGCTGGGGCATGTAACTTGTGAATGACATCAGGGTTGGCAGACTAGGGAGCTGCTCTGAAAGTTATTATCCAGGAACCCTTCCATGGCTTGCACCATTGCCCATGAGGAGTAGCCTCACCAAGGCAGGAATAGATGCTCCTTCTCTTCCTTAGACAGTTAATGCCCATTACTCTTGCCAACCAAGAGTACCCTGACCGTGGCAAGAGCAAGTGTCTCAAGATCTTCAGAAAGCTATTTAGATCAGGGAAAAGTAACCTTGCCCAGGCTGAACGCTCTAGAGAAGCCCTCACAAGTCCAGATTTAAATGTCCATTGTGTTATAGTTGGCTCCTCCATATGTTCATATCAATTAAGCACTCAGTAGCATACTTCTGCTAATATCACCCTGACATAACCTCCCAAATTCATCCTTGATCAAAATAACTTCACACAGATCAAAAACAACTTCACTGAAGTCATGAACAAGCAGATACGAAATCATTACAAACCAATACATAACAAGTACAAATCTGCTGAATTCTCTAAACACAAAGCATATGACCAAACCAAAAAGACTGCATGCTTTCTCTGAATTTCTCAAATGTGTATGTAAGAGTTCAAGTATTTTGGACAATGATATCATTACTCTGCAAAACAATAGGCAAAATCTGAATCCAAGTGGAAAATAGATGCCATAACTCAAAAGTCTTTATCTCCCTAACCGGTAAATCAAAAACCTACCACTTTAGTACACTTTAGCTGAAGATAAACACTGCAATTCTCCTGCCCTTGATTACTATAAAGATAGTTCAGATCTCTGAGGTTAACATGACAAAACATAGAGGAAAATGGAAATTAGAGAAGCAAGAAGGGTTCATACAGGCATAAAGAGAGCAAGGCTTTGAACTTATAGTTCAATCACCTTCTTATCTCAGCAATCTGCTCTGAATTAATATTCTGTTTACTGGAAGACAGAGTAGAAACACTCCCTTATGCAGAACTTTCTCAGCAAGATTCCTACAGTTAAAATGAGAGTGGGGAAAAATACCTGAATGATGAGAAGGCAAGACAAAAGCATAAGACAAGGGGCACCTGGGTGGCTCACTCGGTTAAACGGCTGCCCTTGGCTCAGGTCATGGTCTCAGAGGGTCCTGGAATTGAGCAGAGAGTCTGCTTCTCCTTCTGCCTCTCCCCATCCCCCCACATCCCACTGATGCTTGAGCTCTCTCTATCAAACAAATAAACAAAATCTAAAAAAAAAAAAAAGCATGAGACCAAATACCATATGATTTCACTCATATGTGGAACTTAAGAAATAAAACAGATGAACATGGGGGAAGGGAAAGAAAAATAAGAAAAGATAAAAACAGAGAGGAAGGCAAACCATAAAAGACCCTTAACTATAGGGAACAACCTGAGGGTTGCTGAAGGAGAGTTGGGGGTAGGGATGGGGTAATAGGATGATGGGCATTACGGAGGGCACTTGATGTCATGAGCACTGGTTTTTAGATGCAACTGATGAATCACTAAATTCTACCCCTGAAAATAATAATAATAATAAAGTGTAAGACTGTTGTAGTCCTTTAGAAATGTAGGTAAAAGTTTTCTTTTTAATTAGCAGACACTATGAAGTCCCAGCAGGGACGGTGGCCAAGCCTTCATCTCCCTGGTACTTCTGAATATGCATGGGGTGTCATTGACAGCAGCACTACCAACTGAATCCCTTTAGCTAGAACTACTTGTTCCCAGTGATCTGAGATAGGGTAAACAATAGATCTGTAGATCAATTTACTTCCTTTTCTGGTTCCTTCTAGTGGGAATAAATGATTACCTTTAACTTTGCCTCTTCTTGGAGGAAGATTTAAGATTTAAGTTAAGAGGATGGTTGTTCAGAGTCTGCATTGTTCCTTCATCTCCCTGTTCCCCTGGCCTAATTCTATTATGTATGTGATTACTCTTCCCAATTGAACACATGTATGAAAAAGGTTTCTTTCCTGGAGGCTCAATATTCTGCATAAAGAAATGTCCATAATTTATAATTCCATGTTAGAGAATTTTCAGAAGTCATTCCTTGTGTCCTTGTAAGATGCCCCAAAGAGCCTGGCAGGTGCTCCCAACACTAGGCTAAGAGTCACTGGCCAGGTGTCCCATGCCAGGCATTCTTCATCCATTACTTCATTTAATTTTCACACAGCTTTACCCCCCAAAAAAGCTATTATTCACATTTTTACAAAAGAGGGATTACAGCTGAGATGGCAGAACTGATACTGAAACTCAACCTGTCTTCCAATCCCTTTGCTCCCACCTGCCACACCCTGCAGTGCCCTCCACAATTGCTCATAGAAGGAAAGTAATACAAGGGAAAACCTTTTTTGGTTCTGCTCCAGTTATGTAACCAAGGTAGATCACAGCCTCTTTGAATTATTTCATCTGCCAAATGAAGTGGCTGACTCCACATTAAAAATCTTATCCAGAAAAAAAAGTCTCTGATCGACTTTTATTCTGCCCAGGTCTGAATTTTTATGTGAGAGAAAAGAATGTTCAAGCCTTCTGTTTGACATTATCTCCATGAACGTGTGTTTTCTACCAAAATTAGTGTTTGTCACAGTTTTTCCTCACTCTATGATGTTGACTTTACTTCCTGGCCCTGGATTTTATTTGCACTGCCCCAGAGCTTGCCATTCTCTTTGTATTCTGTCATGGAATGTGGCTTCCAGCAGGCATCTGAGCCCAGTTACAAGCACTGACCATGGTCTTCAAGCTACATGGTTTTATTCTCTTTATACCTTTAAGGCATGGTGTGTAGACCACCTCCAGGAGCAGCTACCAGGTTCAGACATGAGGGCCAAGGTGCTCCTGGGATCCTCATTTCTCAAATTCTTGGCCTAATCTGAATCACAGAGAATGAAGGGCTGATCCGGAGAAATCATATTTAAAAGAGCTTGTGCCAAAAATTCTCAAATCCAAACCATTTTTTAATTATATGCCAGCGTTCAGTTGCATTGCATTCCACTAGGAATTGATACCAACTCAACAACCAAGGTTGATGTGTATGCCAGAGAAACCAAGGGAAAGTATAGAAAGTGATTGAGATTTCACTGAAAAAAAGAATACCTGCTTCCATAGGAATTAGAAAAGAGGAGGAGAAATAAGGCCAATGCCACACACAATACCGTATCCTGTTGACATTTTATTTGACTCTTATCTGCCTCAAGTTCATTTCCATACATTTAAGGTATGAAAATTTGTACCTACCTACCATACAAAATACAAAAAAGATGTTATAAATTGCTGATAGTTGAAACATAGATTTTTTCAAAGTCCCATTGAACAATTTCTTCCCATTTTTATTACTCAATAAAAAAGAAGTTAAACCAACAATGGCATTAAAATAACATTGAGATTCATGGAACAAAACATGAAAATAAAAATAAAATAAAAATCCTAAGAAGCTCTCAAAGTTTTGCCCTAGGTTGCATATCTATCAAGGATCCATCCTCCATCTGGTTTGCCAGTATCCCCAGATGCTCTATTTGAAGAACACTACCATTAGCATAATCTCATGTATAATTTTTAAAAAGGCAATGATAGCACCACTAAATACTTTTTAGACAGGAAATTGTACCTTAAATCTGAAGGATCTATGGCTATATAAAACCAACTGTGATTCTGGCTTCCATTAGTAGTCCTCTGGAGAGAAAATATTTTCCAATTATATGTGAGGTTGAATATTCACTGTTTTTAGTTAAAACAAACAAACAAAATTCTAAGTAAAACCAACATACCAAAACCAAGATTTGCAAAAAAGAAGGAAGAGGAAAAGGAGGGAAAGGAGAAGGAAGAGAAAGAAAAGAGGACCTCACTTCCAAAAGATTTTATAGCAGGATTTTTTTAAACATAATTTCCCATGAATCAGTGAAATATGGTTGAGGTCCATGCTCTTTGTTCACATAGCTAGGCACATTATTGAAAGAGCAAATAAACCCATAAGAAAATTACATAATTTTTATTTGTTAAGAGACTTAAACCGTAACTGACATCTAAGAATCCAAAATCCTCAGCCTAGTCTTCCAAGCCCTCCACAGTTGAGTCTCATCTAATGTTACCCACCTCCTTTCCCACCTCAGCCCTCTCACCCTTCTCCAGCTACCTCTCACTGCTTGCCCTTCTCCAAAGATTGTATTTCCATCTCACTTTGTTCCTGCATTTCCCTCAGCCTTAAATCCCATTCTCTTCTCTTTTTTGCCAAAAGAACTCACACACAACAAACTCCAATCCACTCACAAAATTTCCCCCTTCTGTCTGTAGAAACTATTTGCTTTATTCTCTGAAAGTCTGTCACTTTGCTTGCCTCATCACTGATGTCACTTCATTTGTTTATATCACTGACTCCTCTCCTGAATGGTAAGCCATCAGAGGCAGGAGATGTCTAATAATCACCTTTGTACTCCCAGGGGCTACCACAAGTTTTGGCCCATTGTTAGTACTCAGGAATTGTTGAAAAATGAATGAAGAGATAAAAGACTGAACAAATAATTCAATGAATTTCTATATACTCTGATCCAAAGATTGCATTTTTTAAGGAAGAGCAGTCACAAAATTTCACTGAAATCACAAGTATTTACATGAATAATAATAATATCAATAATACATTAGCTCTGAATCCCAAAGAGCATGCTTACATTGAGCCATTAAGTCAACATATACATCAGTAGTTACAGAACGCCTTATATTGTTAGTAATAGAAATCAAAATACGACTTCATCAATAAGGTAATTAATCATTATTATTTCACAATGTAAAATATTCCAAAGTAGAGCACCTCAAGAATTGGCTCAGTGAACTTATCAAAAACCCAGTTGTTTCCACTTTTGGCTTTGCTTTTTTGCAGCATGTCATCTTTCCCTGTAGATTGGCATCCCTCATGGTCTCAAGATAGCTACTAGTTCCAACCATCACAATCAGATGTGACATCACTCTTGGTTTTTGCCTAAAAATTCTTAATAGTGGGAACCCAATAAAGGGTAAAGCAGGAACTTGGTCACAGTACAGCAAACTCAAGACAAATCATAAGTTCTTATGCATAATCTTATGGATAAGGTCACTGTTTCTGAGGAAGAATCCACCTCATATTGTCTTCATTTCACAAAATGTCATGTTATCTATGAGGTCCTGTGATTCTTACTCAAAAAGTGAACCACATCCAACAACCAGTTTGATTTCTACTCTCATCTTCCAAATAAGGAACCCAGTCTCCTCGAATAACTAGCTGATTCCGTTGAGGCATGGAATATGCAAAATGTCACAAAATAAAGAAGTGCTCAAAAGATAATGTTGGAGACATGTCAAAGGGACATAGCCAACCTGAAAGAGCTCCTAATAGCAGGAGTTGAAACAAGACAAATAACATAGTATTTGATTATAATGCAAAGCTAAAATTATCCATGAATATATACTAATATGAAGAAATGATTGAATAAATAAATAACTGGGGAAAAGAGACAACTCTGATATGAATTCCAGATCAGAATCTAGATGTTCACCACCACTCCCAAGAAGATGTGCTTAGTAACTTGCTTTCGAAGAGCACAGAAAATGGTAGAGACTTTGCAGTGAAGAAAACTGGCAAACACTATGTTGTCCAGCCGATTAAGGTCAACATCATCAGTGATAAATAGTCTTCAGTGTACACGGCGTACTTTGGAGTCATTTTCCCCAAAACCTATGACCCCAGTCTAATTAGGAGAAAAACGTCAAACAAACACAAATGGAAAACAGTGCACAAAATACCTGACCAGCTCTCCTCAACACCATCAAGGTCATCAGAAACAAGGAAAGTCTGAGAAACTATCGCATACCAGACAAGATGAAGGAGATGTGATGGCTAAATCAAGTGTGATATCCTGGCTTACATCCCAGACCAGAAAAAAGAAATTAGGGAAAAACTAGTGAAGTCAAAGTGTGGAGTTCAGTTCATAGTAATACTCTCATGTTGGTTTTCTAGTTGTGACTCATCTACCACAGTGACAGTAACATACTAACAGTAGCAGAAACTGGATTAGGGTATATAGGAACTCTCTATACCATCTTTGGAACTCTCCTGTAAACCTGAAACTACCCTAAAATCAAGTTTGCTTGTTTTTTTTTTAAGTAAGCAATCTAATTGAAAGCATGATACAAACTAGATCTTACCAAAATCAAAAAAACTTTGCTCTGGGAAGACGCTGTAAAAAAGATGAAAAGCCAAGCCACAGACTAAGAGGAAAATTAGTAAACAATGTACATGACAAAGGACTCATATCTATAATATATAAAGAACTCTCAAAAGTCGACAATAAAAAAAATCAAACAATCCAATTAGAAAATGGGCAAAAACATCTCACCAAATGGTATCTACAAATGTCAAATGAAAAGATGTTCACATCAATAGCCATTAGAGAAATGCAAAGCAAAAGCACGGTGAGCTATTACCGTACAACTATTAGAACAGCTAATACAAAAATACCTCCACAAAATACTAGTGAGAGTACAAAGAAACCAATTCTTTCATACGCTGCTAGTGGATGTGTAAAATAGTAACAACACTCCAGAAAAGAAAAGGGTACCTTCTATAAGAATACATGTACTTATCATCTGACTCGATGATTGCTCTCATGGGCATTTAATCTAAAGAAATGAAAACTTAAATTCACCCAAAATTCCATACACAATTTTTCATGGTAACTTTGTTATCAAGTGCCAAATATCAGAAAGAACCCAAATATCTTCCATTGGGTGAATGGTTAAGCAAACTGTGTATATTCATACCAGTGGCAATAAAAAGAAAGGAACCTATTGATAACAGGCAATTATATGGATGTATGCCAAGGAAATTATGCTGAGTGAAAAATGCCAGTCTCAAAGGTTATGCATTTTACATAACTTTCCTGAAATGACAAAGTTACAAAGATAGAAAACAGATTAATAGTTGCTGGGGGCTGAGGGTTGGGGACAGGGAAGGGCTGTGACCATAAAGGCTGGCACAAGGGATCCTTGTGATGGAGCAGTTCTGTATGTTGTCTGTGGTGGCCATACAAACCTATAGATGTGATTAAAATGTCATAAAACTAAACACACACACACACACACACACACACACACACAAATGAATGTATATGAAACCAGTAAAATCTGAGTAAGGTTGATTGCTCTTATCAATGTCAATTTCCTAATAATTATATTATACTATAGCTGTACAAGACATTACCATTGGGAGAAACTATGTAAATGGTTTCTTCTTTCTGTTATTTCTTACAACTCCATGGGAATCTAAACCTCAACATATTTTTTTTTAATAATGAAAACAGCACAGGAGAAAGCACCAGGCTATGACAGATGGGATTTTTTTCAATACTAAAATATCTGAATCATAACCACCTAGTTTTGTCTAATCAATTCTGGCAAAGAAATAGAAATAACAAAATATAAAGATTAAAATGGAGCTGGTATATAATCTAACCAGTTCTGTCATGTCATATCAGTATATCCCAGAAACCACAGGCTAAACAAATGGAAATTCTACTATAAAAAGAATTAAGTACTCAGCATTTGTATAGTTCTGTTGTTGACCTGCTGCATAAGCCTTAGGAAAGACATTTACTACTTCACTCTGGGCAGGATGTAAGCAGAGCCTTGTAATATATCTCCAACTTCCCTAACGTTGATATTGATTTATTAATTTCTACCCTTTAGATCAAATTGTTCAGTTATAAATTGTCTATCGATACAGTTATTTAATATTTTTTTTTCTTCTATAAGCATGTTAGTTTTGTTTTGGTGTCTTAAATCTCAACTGTATTGTTGACTTCAGGATAGTTTTTATCTACAACATTCCGTAATCTGTATTTGTCGTGTAGGAAACCTTCAAAGGAAATGTGGTTAGTGAGGCATGATCTTACATAATCCATCCTGACTCACAAAGATCCTACTCTTTGAAAAGCTTGAAATATATGATAGAGTTTGTTAGGGAAGTTCTCAGTTTTCTAACCTATAATCTCAAGATTAACCTCTATTGCATTTTTGGAAAATTGGAACTATGGTAACATTGTTACCATTATAATGCTCACAGTTCAGAAAGACACAAAAATGTATACACTGGGAGATGAGAGACAAGTTGGAGTGATTCTGTCTTAGTTGAGAGAGTGGGAGTTTTAGGCTTCATGGTACAAGTAAGCTGTAAGCAGATTTTTACAGTAAATATGTGCTTAATAAATAGTTGTTGGATAAATAGATGAAAAATAAATAAGAAAAGTAAACTCATATTTGCACAAAATATATATGCAAATACGCCTTTATTTATGACTATATATGCAAATATGTCCATTTGTACAAATTCAAAACCTTAAGTGACATGTAAAAGGGATTGATTAAATAAACCATACAACTATAACACAGCTATTAAGATAAATGAGAAAAAGCTTTGTATATGAATATGGAAAAATGCCCAAAAGACCATATTAGTTGGGGTAAACAGATAGTTGAAAGTTATATATGATAATCATATATATATAATGTATAAATTATAAATGTATATAAATTATAGGCATATAATTTATGCTTAAATACAGTAATAGTATTTCTTAGTACACACTGAAATCTAACAAAATACAAATTAAATTATTTAGAAATTATTAGTAACTGTCTAGATGAAGAAGGGTAATGGGCCCTTTTATATTCTATTTATTTCTTTAATGTTTGATTTCCCTTTTTCTTTTTTTACTTTTATTTATTTATTTAGTAATCTCTACACCCAATGTGTGGGGGCTTGAATTCACAACCCAGATGTCAAGAGTCTTCCGATGGAACCATGAGCCCAAAGTTTGATTTCTTGATATAAGTACAAATTGAAGAAAGAATCTAACAAGTAAAGCAGGCATCACAGTATCCAAAAAGCAAAGGATGCTGTGGATTGGGAACAGCTTCTGTAAATGTCACGCTTAGCGACTCCACGCCCTCTAACACATCTAACACATAGGCTGGGCGGGCGTTGGAGACAGGGGAATGGCGTGCAACAGCATCTTATGCGCCAAGTGAACTAGTTTGGGCTTGTTTTCCACAGAGAATGAGACTTCAAGAAGTAACATTATCAAGCCTGAATTTTACAAGATAACACGTTTATTATCTTTATGCTTGATTATGAAATCTGTGTCCATTTTGGAGCTACACTTTGAGATCACACACACCACACTTTTTTCTTTAATGTCACTTTTCTGCTAATTCCCTCTCGATTTCCCACTGAGATGCTTTATAATTATGGGCTAAGACGCTGCCTTCAAGAGCCATCAGCTCCTCCTGAGCCCTGTTCCCTCCAGAGCATAGTTAGCTTTGGGCCCATTAGCTCTTCTCTGAGCATTTGGGAAACTAAATCCTATTATTCTGGCCTCTTGAGCTCTCTCTCTGAGTCTGTAAGACACGAGCTGGGGAAGACTGGCCCAGGGATGGTTCTCCCTGTTCTCATCTACCTGGCTATTTCCCCACAACAGCTGTCCTCCTTAGGTTTCGCCACCACCACCACCACCACCATAGCAAAATAGTAATACTTTAGCAGAGAAATGGCAGGGGAAACTAACCTGCCCCCACACCCTTGGGTTGTATTAAAGTCATCAGGAGACTCAATCATGCCTCATGCAAACTTGAGGAAATGAGTGGAAATCTATGAAGCATCATTGAGACTCGGGGCAGGAATCCCTGCTTGCAGGAGTGCTGTGTCCTCCCGCAACAGGAGGCCTTGCCAGGTCAGGAAAAGAAGTTACAAAGCCAGGCTATCAGAGCTGGGGGCGAGGTTGGGGGGGGGGGTGTGCCTCGAGGGCTGAGGCAGTGGCTGTCTGTGACCGCATGTAGGAAGGCCATCTCAGGAGCTGCCAGCAAAGTCACAGTCAGCACACAAAGCTTCAACATGTCCCGGTGCTGTTGTGCCACAAGGAGAGGTCAGGGGCCCTGCTGCGGTCTGCGGGATTGTAGGACCAGGAGACACAAATGCAGGTGCAGCAGAGTACATCGGAGGAAACACTGTTCCCCCAACCATCTGACCCTCCTCTAGTGAGGAGCCCCTCGCAGATGAAATATCTCACCAGCCCACGGATTTGTGCAGTCAGTGGGTCCCAGCCATAGGTGACAGATCATGGCAGGTCATTCTTCCTATCTCCTTAGAACCCAATCCCTTCCCTTATCCAGTGGTAGCATCATTATTTAAAGCTTAATGACAGCCGATCCTCATGGTTCTGTGGAGCACAGTGTGGAGCATGGGACCACAGGACTTTAGATCTAGAAGGAGCCTTTAAATTCATCCTCTGCCATTTCGCACATCTGTTGTCACCAAGTTGGCTGGTCAGCCTCATCTCCCCCCACCTTGCCATCAGGCTCATTGTTTGAAACAATCGACAATATTCTCCTTCTTCAAGGCACAGCCTAAGGGTTAGTTTATTGGGAAACCTTTGAGGCTCAGAGTGTCTTTGTATAAATCTTCCTTCTAACAGATAAAACACCATTTTAATTATTTGTTTGACTTCCTCTTCTCCCCACTCATAAGAAAATCCCAAGCTATTATAAATAATGCTGCAATGAACATGAGTCCCATGTGACTCATTTGAGGACAAGGACTTTATCTTATATTTTAATCGCCTTTGGAGGCTGGTAGATGAAGAGATAAAGGAAAGAGAAGAATTTGTTATAGTGAAACCAGAGTGGGTATCTGTAATGATCTCTGTATACACACCCACGAACAGGTGCTTTATATACTAGTCTTCAGCATGCTTTTCTGCAGTGAAGATGCTATTACCTGATTAGGGCTATTATTTTAGTCATCCATAATACTTCTTAAATAGAGGCCTAGGAGAGAACAGGAAGGTTTTTCAAATTCTCACTAATCATTGCAAAACAAAAGAGGAAAGGTAATTGTGTGGTTTTTTAGTTAAAAGGCTTTTCTTTTCAAGACTGAGCCTGTGGCATCTGGAGCCTGTGGCATCTGGTTTAAAATGGCTTCTGAGAACTAGTCCCTATGCAGCCTCTCCCTACTTTCCACTAAAATGCTGAGGAATACACAGCAAAGGCAGAAAACTCATACTCTTCTCTAAGATCTAGGACTGAGAGTCCTTGTGGGAAAATCTGAAGTAAGAGAGTAATAGACGGAACCCATAGAACCAGGGAAAGAAGAACAGCCTCACAAGTGCTAACACTGAACAGAAAAGCTCCAAAATGCACTGTTTCATGTCTCACAAGCCCCACTCTCCTCGCTCTACCTTTCTCTGCTGACCCCTCTCTTCCAAAGGGGCCCACCTACATGAGCTGTGATATGACCCCTGGGATCCCAATGACCCATGACCTCCCAGTTCAAGAGCTTGGCAGAGTCTGGCTCTTGGTCCTGCCTCTTCATGTCCAGGAGGCAAGCTCTGAGCAGTCCAGTTCATAGATAGGGGCCCCGGTATGGCAGACAGGATGATGTTGCACAGCTCATCATAGCCACGTGGGCCACTCCTGATGGGGCAGAGAACCTCAGGAACCTCAGGTGTACAGGAACCTCGGGGTGCTTCTCCTGCAACCTTCCAGAACACAGCTGTGCAGGGTAGAAAGCTGCATGGGACACCTCGGATTCTGAGATGTATATGTATTAGTTTGCTAGGACCACCATAACAAAGCACCACAGACCGGTGACTTCCGTAGTAGAGATTTACCATCCCACCATTCTGGAGGCTGAAAGCCCAAGATCAAGTGACCAGGAAGGTTAGTTCCTCTGAAGGGCACAATCTCCTTGGCTTGTGAATGGCCATCTTCTCCTTAGGCCTTTCCACCTTGTCTTCCCTCTGTGCATGTCTCAGCGGTCAAATTTCCTCTTTTTATAAGGACTGTTGTTTCACTGGATTAGGGCCAACCCTGATGGACTTACTTTTAACTTTAAATTGAGATCTAATTGCCATATAACACATTCATTTCAGGTGTACAACACAATGGTTTGGTATCTGTGCAAATTGCAAAATGATCAGTCTAGTTAACAGCCATCACTATAAATAGTTATAACACTTTTTATGTGTGATAACAAATTTTAAAATACATTATTTCAGCAGCTTTCAATTATACAATACTGTACTATCAATTATAGTCACCATGCTGTACATTACATCCCCATGACTCATTTATTTTATAACAGGAAATCTATGCCTCTTGACTCCCTTCACCTATTTTGCCCACTCCCCATCCCACATCTCTGGCAACTATCAATCTGTTCACTGTATCTGTGAGTTTGGCTTGTTTGTTTGTTTTCAGAGTCCCATGTAAGTGAGATCATATGATATTTGTCCTCTGACTTATGTCACTTAGCATAATGTCTTTGAGGTCCATCGGTGTTGTCACACATGGCAAGATTTCTTTTTAAATGGCTGAATAATATTCCGTTTTTAGATAGATAGAAGGATGATAGATAGATATCACATTAGCTATGTATAGATACATAAATATCACATATTTTCTTTATTCACTTATCCACCAATGAACATGTAGGTCGCTTCCATGTCTTGGCTATTATAAATAATGCTGCAATGAACATGGGGGTACAGATACTTTTTGGAGTTACTTGTTTCATTTTTTTTCTTTTGCTTAAATACCAAGAAGTATAATTTCTAGATCATGTGATAGTTCTAATTTTACTGTTTTGAAAAAAAACCTATACCATTTTTTATAGCATCTGCACCAGTTTACATTCCCACCAATAGTACACGAGGATTTACTTTTCTCCACATCCTCATCAACATCTGTTATTTGTTTTTTGATGTCATTTTTACAGGTGTGAGGTATCTCACTGTGGTTTTGACTTACATTTCCCTGATTATAAGTGATGTTGAACACATTTTCACGTACCTGTTGGCCATCTGAATGTCTTCTTTGGAAGAATGTTTATTCAGATCCTCTGCCACTTCTTTTTTCTGCCACATTTTATATGGATTATTTATTTGCTATTGAGTTACATGAGTTTTTATATATATATATTGGATATTAATCCCTAATCAGATATGTGCTTTGCAAATATTTTGTCCTATTCATGAGTTGTCTTTTCATTTTGTTGATGGTTTAACAGATCACTTTAATTTGATTACCTTGTTAAAGACTCTATCTCTACATAAGGTTTTATTCTGAGGTACAGGGGGTTAGGACTTCAACATATGAAATTGGGGAAGAGAGGGAGACACAATTCACTCCAAAACAGTACAGTTCCAAACACAGACATTTAGTACCCTGGGAAGTGTAGTGTTTGATATTCTATCTTCTCTGAGTGGCATACTCCTATAGAACATCTAGAGCTGCTCTGTGTGAATGTGCATCAGAAATTCAGAACTAGGGGCACCTAGGTGACTCAATGGAGAGGGTCTGCCTTCAGCTCAGGTAGTGATCCTGAGGTCCTGGGATCCATTGAGTCCCACATAGGACTCCCCATAGGGAGCCCGCTTCTCCCTCTGCCTGTGTCTCTGCCTCTCTCTGTGTCTCTCATGAATAAATAAATGAAACCTTAAAAAAGAAAAAAAGAAAAATTCAGAACTAGGTGAGGGATTATATGGGCACCACTCTGTCCTATATAGGTATGGCTCTGGGTAGACCGTTTGTAATACTCAAATAGCTAAGTCAGCACTAGCTACTAAAAGAATGTGAAACAAGACAACAACAAAATCACATTGACTTCTATCACATTGGCAAAAAGTTAAAACCATACTCCATTCTGAGTAAGAATGTGGTTAGGTGAACATTTACACACATTGCTGAAAGGAGTGGAGAATGGAACTATGTGTCTGGAAATACTTTGGTGATTTAATCAAGGGCCTTTTTAAAAAAGTTATGTAACTATGTAACTTGACCCATTATCTTTGATTTTAGAAGTGTTTCTTCATAAACTAACAAGGCCTATATTGAAATTTTTCATAAAGCAATGTTTTTCCCAACATTGATTAGTACAGTAAAACAAAACTGTGGAACAGCCTCAATGATCAATAGTCAAGAAAAAATTCATATGATGTGTAGAATGCTACATGAGAACTAAGAGTAAGAGTCTTCCAATAATGTTTTAAAAATTATAATGTGCTCTTAAGGAAATAAGCCTTACATATATAATATAATTTTGTTTTAAATAGTCTCATAAAAGAAATAATGGAGATCTTAGCATTTATTATCCTTTGGCGAAAAGATTAGAGAATGTTTTTATTTTTTACTCTTTACTGTTCATATTTCCAAAACTTCTTACAAGGTGTATATTTATAGGTTACCCCTATAAAGCAAAAGGATAGAATTTCTCTTAACGTTGTGTATCTTTCTATCTCATGTCTCCTCTTCCTTTATATTCCACCAAGACTATAGATCGAACAGTGACTAAGTGCTCACAAAGACCATTACCCTCTTTTATTCATTAGCTTTAGATCTATTTCTCATTACTATTGCATCCATTATAACTCTATCCATATCCCAATTCTCATGAAACTTACATAAGAATCTCAATTTGTTTAACCTGTTATCACTAAGTAAGAATGCAGTTGCCTCTTTGCTTCAGCTGCATCATGGCACTGGAATGAAAACACTTTAGTGAATGGAAAATTGACTAACAATGGAATTATATTAAGATTTATGAAGGCTAGAAATGGAAATAACCTAGCTGAATTACTGTCATTTACAGACTATATTTTTCTATATATGTATTACAATTCCTACCTTGGAGTTTTTTCATGGTAGAAATATGTTGTCTTTTGGATATAAATATGAATAAATATAGATATAAATATAAATAGTATAGATACAAATTCAAATATAAGTATAAATGTATTTATTAGCATGGCATTACCAATTTGTCATGAACTCTTTTAATCCTTTTTTCTCACCTGTGACAGGATGATTACTGTAAAGAAAGAATTTGATTATGTTAATTTCCCAATTTGAAATTCTCTAAGGGGATCTGTGGGGTGTGACCATGATCCTCCTTCAGGAACTGAGCACTCATTCCCCCAATTGCCAGTGGTGTTGGGAGCTAACTGAATGACTCTCCAGGAGCTGCCCTCCACCAAAGAGAGCAGCTTTACCCTAGGTCACCCCCAACCCCAGGAACAGCCCCCATCTAATGACTAGTCAATGCAGGTATGTAAAGGCCTGACCACCTTGCCTCGACTCAGGACAAATCTGAAGGGCCATCTCAGCTGTAGAGCTTTCTGTAGGATGTTCCCAGCAGCTATTTCTTCCCTCTGCTCACTCACTCCTACTTCTTTCATTTCCCTATAGATGTTGATCCTGGAACACTTTCTAATAAATACTTCCACACATAAGAATCTCTGTTTCGGGGTCTGCTTTCTGAAGACTTTTTTAAAAAAGATTTTATGTATTTATTCATGAAACACAGAAAGAGAGGCAGAGACATAGGCAGAGGGAGAAGCAGGCTCCCCACAGACTCCATCCCAGGACCCCAGATCATGACCTGAGCCAAAGGCAGATGCTCAACCATGAAGCCACCCAGGTGCCCCTGCTTCCTGAAGACTTACCTAAGAGTTGGTGCCACCAGCAGTGGTTTGAGGAAGCTGATTCTACATGAGATTTTGGGAGTAGATTAGCCCTAGTCAGTTGGCCAGGGGAACCCTATCACTGGTGTTGGGTGGGGCATAAACAGCCCCAGGCATCCTATAGCTATGAAATTAGCTTTCACTAATAGTGAATTGGAATGGGATACCATGCAAAGTACTGTACTAGAGTGAGGAATATCTCAGCGCCTGAGAATTTCAGGAAAATAGAAATGAAGGACTGTGGAATCAGGTAGCCATATTTGGGTGCAGTGAACACATTTAAGAAACAAAAAATGAGGAAAGGCTGACAGTGACTAATCTGAGTAAGTCTGAGTCAGAGAGCTTCTTTGGCATAGGGTGACTTTCATCTTCTGTAGCTGGAGGTTACTCTACTTAAAAGAATAGCAGAACTGCAGAGAAGTTTAAAATTTTAACCCCAAAAAGTCTTCTATGCCAAGGTCAGTGCCCTTGGAAAGGAGTTGGAGCCCTAAGACGCAGAATATCTGGGCTCACAAACTTGAAAATTTTGAATGTAGATAACTCTGAAATCTCCAGGTCTGCTAACGTAGCTTACTCTTTCCAGTTAAATACTACCGTTCTCTTCTCTTTCTTGAAGGTTTGAAGGTGATGAGCAGGTCTGTAGCTTACAAGACAACATACACCTCCTTAGGACCTACTCCTAATTCCTCTCCTGGACACAAATGAATAACTCAAGTCATATTATAAACTTGCAAGGAAGGGGCTAGGCCTACTAACAGAGGAAAGTACTGTGTCCAAAGAAGTCACAGGACCTACCAAACATGAGCTAGCAGGAGTTGATATATGGAAACTATTTCAAATGTGTGAATCAAGGGAGACAGAAAAGTTGTATGAAAGTTTATGCATATGGAAATACCATCTGCTGATACACGATTTAATATCCTGGCAAAGACTCCAGAAGACAGTGCTAATGCCATGCTTGCATGTTTCTTAGAACATTGGAGAAAGTGGTAGTTCATGTATATGAAGTCAACATACCAGAAGGACCATGACAGACAATGGAATGGGGATTCAAGGCTCAGAGAAATAGACCTGCTAGAGGGAAGCTCTACACATGTCCAGAAGACAGAGGCTGACAAGGTTCTGTCAGAAACATGGGAAATACCACCAAAGCAATAAAAACTACACTGGTTAGAGGGGTGGTTGCATCACTGAAAATCTCAGAGATGACTGTGCTCTATAGACAAGGACTGATAGTAGGAGATG
The DNA here is from genome assembly GCF_048164855.1 of Canis lupus baileyi. NCBI lineage: Eukaryota > Metazoa > Chordata > Mammalia > Carnivora > Canidae > Canis > Canis lupus. Next base: position 39,543,502 of record NC_132848.1, read on the forward strand.
ATGTTAGCCCTGGGTTCTTGATAACAATAAGGATGATAAAATCCCCAAATAATAGAGGTTGGGTGAGAACATGAGAAGCAAGATGGTACAATTTTCATAATAAATGCAAGGTCACTGTAACAACCAAAATGCTATGGAGATAACATATCATGCCATGTTTTCAAACAAGATACATGGATAGACAACAAGGGTAATATTCAGTCTAAAATCAAGACAAAACAGGGATCCCTGGGTGGCGCAGCGGTTTGGCACCTGCCTTTGGCCCAGGGCGCGATCCTGGAGACCCGGGATCGAATCCCACGTCGGGCTCCCAGTGCATGGAGCCTGCTTCTCCCTCTGCCTGTGTCTCTGCCTCTCTCTCTCTCTCTCTCTCTCTCTCTCTCTCTGTGTGACTATCATAAATAATAAAAAAATAAAAAATTAAAAAAAAAATAAAAGTAAAATCAAGACAAAACAAAGATAGACCAAGAGAACACCAAGAATTGGTGCTGCAACAAAATATCACAATCACTTTCCCAGTATCTGAACCTAAATATTCAGACCTAGATCCTATAGACTGAAGAAGAGGCCAAGTCCCTAGGAGGAAGAACCCTGCAATACTATGTGATTGTGTTCACTAACATTTCCAGTCCTTTTCTAAAAGGACATATGGCCCATTACTCCAGGGAAATCATACTCCAGGGAAAAGAAAGCACCTAAGTATATCAATGACAGTGGTACAGAACATCTGAGTTGATACACCGAGAAACATGAGGTATTATCATGACCTCCCTGTTAGAATAAGAGTATACAAAACCCAAGAAAGAAATGGAGTTCTGGCTCAGATCTAGCTTACAATAGGTCCTTGACCCACCCCATGGTCATTCCCCCTGCCACCCAAATCATAATTGGAAAGGATATATGTGAGATTTCACAGGATCCACACAATGACTCCTTGACATGTGAGGTGAGCTTCATTGTGGAGACAGACAAATGGAAATTTCTAACCAGCTCCCCCACCTGCCCGCCCAGCCAACATAGTAAATCAAAAACATCTTTGATTCCCGGACAATTTCAGAGACTGGTATTACCCTAAAACCATATAGGATATAGCAGTGCTGGTCCCTGACATAACCACATTAAATCATCAGTTTAGCCCTTAAAAATCCAGACAGTTACCAGAGGGTGACAGCTGTCTACCAAAAGCTCAAGTCAAGAAGCAACCCTAATTGTGCTGTGTGCCTCATGTGGCATCTCTGCAAGTGCAAATTGATACTGATCCCTTCAGCTTCAAAGCATTGGGGATGCCTATTCTTCTGACCAACTGGCTATAAATTTAGGGACTCTTACAACCCCCTCAATTTTAATAATTCACTAAAGCAACTCACGGAACTCACCTAAAGTGCTATATTGACAAATAAAATTGTATTATAAAGGATACAGACTAGGAAGACACATATAGGGTAAGGTCAGGTGGGGGTGGGGTACATAGATGTTCCTTGTCCTTGTGACAGGTGTATCATCCCCCCAGCACATTAGTGTGTTCATCAACCAGGAAGCTCCACTGAGCCTCAGCATCCAGAGACTTTTATGGGACATGTTTGATTAAATGATTGTTCACAAGATTGAACTCAATTTTCAATCCCTCCACCCTCCCCCACTCACTGTGGCTGGTATCCCAGTAACGGCCCCCCTCCCAAAGCTATCTAGGGGCCCACCTTGAATTACCTTACTAGCAGAACAAAGCCCTATCACTGAGAAAATTCCAAGGATTTGAAGCTTTGTGCCAGGACCTGGGAACAAAGACCAGATATATTTATCATATCCCTGTACTTGAAGGCAATCTAGCCTATATCCAGTGATTGACAGGTATAGGAGATGGGATTTTGGCATAAAGGCAGGACTGTTTTTCTTCAAGACAGGACAACTCTGAGGAGCCATCCTAGCTCCGGAGCTCCCCTGGATCAGCTGTAACTTGTTACAATTTACATTCTGCCTTCAATACCCTACAAGTGTTGATCCACAGAAGCACTCTCCGATGAACCTCTTCCTTGCATTTCCCCTTTTTACTCCACTTCATGGGCAATCTAAGGCATTTTTTTATATCTGGCAAGAAAAAAGTCAAACATCTATGCAGATAAGGTCATTCATATGTTGCTACTAAGTTCTTTAATATCAACTTGTACAATTATTGAACTTTATACTTCTGCCATCTTGAATTCCATTCTACAGTCCCTAAATTCATTTGTTTAGCTGATGGGGCTGGATTGGCCCATGAGAGTGGTGACACTCTCATTCCTCTGTAAAACAACTGACTTACAGCAAATAGGCCACTTCCTCACAAGCAGGCCCACAAAACCATGCTTCACCAACTGTGTTAGTGATCATCTGGAGATAGCTCTTCCCACAAATGTTTATGCTAGCACTTACTGTCATAATTTAATTAAAAACTATATCAATCAGTAAACTATAAAGACAAAAATGAGTTGTTTCTGTGAAAACTAAATTGAATGTTTTGGAAAGACTTGATAAACGGGAGTTCATAAAAATAATTACTCTTTAATTTGGATAAAATCTCAGTAAAAGATTGAAAAAGGATGTAAAGCTCTAGAAATTTTCTCCAGAAAGTTGTTTCCAGATGACTTCATTTTTTCATTTCACTTGAAAGAAAGAGAAATAGGAATCTAGAGGATGCATTAAGGGCATAGCTCACGCAAGAAAGAAAATATGAAACAGTATATTACCAACAAAAGGCCTCAGTCTTGGGACACCTGGGTGACTCAGTGGTTCAGTGTCTGCCTTTGGTTCAGGTCGTGACCCCGGGGTCCCAGGATTGAGTCCCACCTTGAGCTGCCCACAGGGTGCCTGCTTCTCTCTCTGCCTATGTCTCTGCCTTTCTCTCTGTGTCTCTCACAAATAAATACATAAAATCTTTAAAAAAAATTTTTAAAGAAATAAAAAGCCTTGGTCTTTTATTTAAAAATTGGCCAAATGTTAAGTACACTATGATTTCAATGTAACCAAATGTTTAAACTACACATGTCCTTTTTTATAATGACTTGCATTAACCAGTAGTCTGAGCCTGACAAGCAGCAACCCTAATCGCATCACATGAGAATCTTCACTAGTCTAGTGCTCTGAGTCTACCAAGGCCCTTGCTTTTCACAGGATACTTCTCCACCTTCTGCTCCCTCCACGTGGCTTTCGTGAAAAGCTTTCCTTCCTCCTCTTTCAAAACTCAGCTCAGAGAGTAGTTCCTCCAGGAAACTTTCCTAAACTCCTAATATTTCACATGCTCCTCATCTCCCTGTGGAAAGAGGTAGAACTCGTAAGTACACAGAGCATTGTACTTGCCCATTTATTTATCTTCTCCTTAAAACTATAGGCAGTGCCTGACTCTTCCTCATTTTTGCCAGCCCTGTACTCAGCAGTCTGGCACTTGGGAGGAATTCAATAAATATTCATTGGAGTAATAAATGTATGAATAATTTGCCAATGTTACATTTTCTTTCCATGACAAATCTGCTTCAGATGCCGTCACCTTCTTTTTCTGGCTGCTGCCTTCCTTGCTCCTTGCATAGGAGATGGGCCTGTCAATGTCAGGGATGTGTTCTGATAGCATGATGTAGAATAGAGGCAACTGCAAACTTCAGAGACCAAATGAGAAAACTCAAATTCCTAAACATTTTCCAAGCATTAGTCCAAAAAATGTAGTTAGCACAAGGCTTATAATGGCATCCCTATAGCATTTTTAAGTCAATGAAAAGGAACTGGAACTTACCTCAATGAAATCTGTCTTTAGAGAGAATTATATATATGGGTCCTACTAACTGAAGGAAAAAAATATATAAGCAAATGGTAATTTTTCCAAGCTCTCTTTTTTTAAAAATAAAGCCCATATTATCCCCTGCTTCAATGCACAGAACTACCAGATTCTTTGTTGTCTAAAAATTTTTTTCTGCAAATATCTTGATTTAGAAAGATATACAATGGCTATAATAATCCTCATATTTCATTTCTACATAATCTAATTAACATAATGGCTCCTTATGGATTAAAGAAGAAAATTACATTTCTTCAAGGAAATAGCTGGTCATTGCCTTTAGAAATTTATTTGTAAACTACTGTGATGCTGGCAGCAAATGGTACATACACCATTCCATTGTCCCTAGAAGCACTGAACAAAATTTGACACATTTTGTATGAAACTGGTTGCCTGATGATAAATTATTGTAATCGCTGTGAATACTGTTAGTATTCTTGACAATGTTGCAAAGAAAGTCATGATGATGACACTGTGCCAACCGTGTTTCAGCTGGAAGTTATCAAGAAGCTTCTACCATTTGTGACTCAGTGTTTGCAGATGACAGAATCCTATGGGCTCCCATCTTCCCCTCCTTTAGCACAGTCTCCGTCCAGGAGAGATTGCACTGCAGGTGTTTCCTGAAAAGGTCTTACCTGGGACCCTACACTTCTCTGTTTATCAGACAGTTCCAGGTTCTGCTACATCCAATCATTAGTACAGGGAACAAAATCAAAATAAAACAAACAGCTCTTCAGTTTCTCATCATTCAGAGAACTTTAAGAGGTCAAGAAAAATCCTCAAAGGTGATGTGTGTTTTCATCTTTATGTTACCAAGGTGAAGATTTTAGTAGAGTTGTAGCCAAGGCATCTGGGGCTTTGCCCTGTCCCCTCCATCCCTGTAGCAATTGTGCCCACAGGATCTGGTGTCTGTCCCTCCAAACTCCCTCTTGCTCCTTGTTGACAGAGGCTGTTCTTAGTCTACCAGATCCAGGTTGCCTGGGTCAGAAGTGAGAAGTGCCTAGAAATTGTGACTTCAACCACCAGATCTGAGCCAAAGTTACCTTCTGTGGGGTCTGTATGGCAGCACATTTTGATTGGTCTCCTTCCCTTCACCTCTCAACTGGGGTGACCACTTACCCTGGTTTGCCTGGGACTGTACTGGTTTTAGTCTGCATCCCAGAAACTTCTTGGTCACTGGTAAACTGGGCTAGATGGTCACCTTTCACTCCCCTACACCTCTCCCAAGGGGATTTTCTAGGAGCATTTAATAATAAATCACCTTCAAATGAACCCTTATCTCATGATCTGCCTCTAGGACACCCAACCCATAATGTCAGTTTGTACAAACATTGGCTTCATAATAGGGAAATCTTTAAGGAGATAACAACAGGGCATTCCAACAACCAGAGTCAGCCCCTAGCACACTTTCAAGAAGGTGAGGAGGGTCCTTCAAGGAGACAAAGAAGGAAGTGAAGAACTGGGAGACTCATTCTCCACCACCCTTACTGCCACCTCCCGGCACTAAACCTTTGTCACCAGTTGCCATCTCTCACTGGGATCTTTAGTGGCCTCCTCACGCCACACATCTCCTTTCTTCCCCCTTTTCACTCTGTAGTTTATCATAGAGTAATTTAGTTAAAACATGTCAGACCATGGTCCTCCTCTGCACAAAGCCCCGGTGCATACCCCGCTACTCAGAGCCAAAGCTATAGTCTTCCTTCTGACCCAAAGGCTCTACAACAGTCTGTTCCGACCTCTTCTCCTGCCACCCTCCCCCTGGTGGCACCCCAGTGGTCACCCTGGCCTCTTCGTTCTTTGTCAGTTATGCCTGACCAGCCTACCCTGAGGCCCCTGATCTGGCTCTCACCTCAGTCTAGAAGGTGATTCACCACCTCCGGCAGGTCATGACTCAAATTGGCCACCTCCTCTGGTGTCCCATCTGAAATGTAAACCCCCACCATGAACATGCCATATCCCTCTCCTGCTTTCATTCTTCTCCTTAGCATGGACTTCTTTTCCCTCTTTCTTTCCTGTCTGCTCCCTCGTGTGCAAACCCCCATAGGCAGTCTCAGTATATTCTGTTCTCCTCCTGGATGCTTGCCCAGCCCCAGACGCTCACAGTGGATGCTCAGTCATTATTTGACAATTGTCCTTGTTGTGTCACCAAGTCTGCTGCAGCCTTGGGAGACCTGGACTTGTGGGGAGCTAAGCTCAAGTTCCACTTTGTTCATGGCCAGTGACCAGTCAACGAATTGGGTGGCACCTGAACTCTTAGACCCTTAGTGCTTCTGCCAGAACCCTGATGGAAAAGAGCCACGCTAGCATTATGGTCCCACTCTTTGTGGGAGATTGTCTAAACTATGAAGCTCTGTCTTGCAATTGTGGCTGTCGTTGTCCTCCCGAACACAAATGCTCCCAGATACCAACTTCCCTTTAGAAGCTTCCTTTTATCAAAAATGTTAAAAAGATGATGCTCATTGCCTCAGGAATTGTGGTTGGACAGACCCAAACCAAATCAGAATATCTGAAAGATACAAATAGAGCACAGTGTGGAATGTGAGCATCTGAGCAAGGCATTGCTCTTGCCATCCCAAAAGCATATGTCTTTATGGGTGCAACTTTACATACAGGCCAGCTGAGCCTCACTCTGATGGTTCTCAGAGTGAGGCCCCCAGATCAACAGTGTCAATATACCCAGGAACTTGCTGGAAATGCAAATCATCAAATCCCCCCAAAGCCTCCAGATCTGCTGAATCAGAGACTGGCAGCAGGCCCAGCAATGTGTCCCATGACAAATTCTCCAGGGATATTGACTCACACTTGACATTAGAACCACTGGCCTAGCAGATAGACTTTACTCAGCACTCTTTCTCTAGAAAACACCTGCTATGAATCTTTCCACTGGAAGCTGTTAGGCCAGGGTTTCTCAGCCTTGGCACTGTTACATTTGGGGCTAGACAATTTGCTGTGTGTGCCGTCCTGGGCATTGTGGCATGTTTACTGCATCCCTGACCTGCATCCACTAGATGCCAGTAGTATCCCTACCCCTTCCCTCCACCACTTGTGATCGACAAGAATATCTCTAGACTTTGCCAAAATCACCTCTTGTTGAATATCACTCCCTTGGACGACATGGAAGACAAGATGGCTTTATAATGTGGTAAAGCTGAGCCTGCCAACAGCAAAAATAGGTGGAAGTCTCCCATTTCCAACAGCTTGAGCCTAGAGTGTCTTCTGTATTTGGGCTTCCTGGGAATAGACTTTGAGGTTGGCATGCAGAAGGTTGATGGGGGGCATACACCCAGGGACCACTCCGAAGAGGGGTGAGAGAAGCAGGAAGGGCAGACAGAGAGGTTGAGCTGTGAGGCACTTGAAACAGAGGCCCCATTGGAAGCTATGGAGTCCCACGGCCCTGCCACATTCTCCCTATTGAGTCAAAGGAACAGGCCTGTCCCACTGAACAGCCTTGGGCACAAGTGGAGGTGAGGCAGCTTCCTGCACAGAGGCAATCCCCAGAAGACTGAGTTGTGAGCTGCCAGCAGCTGGCACTCCAGGCCCCCAGATGAGCCAGGTCCCAGGTGGTGAACCACAGCTTTAGTGACAGCATCTCATTGTCATAGGCCTGACACCTCAATGTCAGCAGAAAACCTGTGATTCCAGTCCAGGCTGCTAAGTGCCATGACAGGAGCTTACATCCAAAACACAGTTACCTAAACACCTAAACAAGCAGCATTTATTGAGTCAAAATACATGTTATTCTCTCCAAAACCTACTGTGCACGGACCCAGTGCTCTCTGTGCTAGTGTTCTCTGTTCCACGGGAGCACGATCAGTTCTCATAAATACATCATCTGTGAGGCTGCCCTCCCTGGATCTCCACGATCTCCACGCAGGAGCCGGTGTGAGTCCGGTGTGAGTTGGGCTCAGCATATCTTGGCTCTGATAGGACTCTCCTCATGAGGAGCTAATTACAGATGATAAGAAGTTTTCAGGGTGTGCAGTCTTGCCTTCTCTTTGATTTCTGTTCTGAATGACAAAACGTAGAGCAGTCATTAATACTTGTCATCTCCCGGCCCGGGGAACGGAGGACCTCAGCCTTCATCAGCAGCACTGCCTGTCTCTGGGCCAATCAGAACTGACCCCTCAGTGTTCTCGACAGCCCATCCTCTGCTGGAGGACCCATGACATCCATCTGGTGTGCCTATCCTTCAAGCTATCACCTCTCGGGCGTTTGACACTTATTGAGTTCCCATGAAGATACACCTAAAAGGTTGTTTAGCATGTCCCCTCTGACCCCCATGTCCTGCCAAGTCATGTGGGCCCGGCCAATGACTAAGACGATTTGTCTACAACACTAGTGAGCCTAGTGTGTGCTGAATGTCCCTGTGAAAACATAGATTCTTTAACACCACTTATTTCCAGGATTTATAACCCTGAGAAGGGTGTAGTCAGTAGAAATTCTAGAAAGAAAGTTTTTAATGCTTTCAAGTGTGAAATCTGACTCTCAGTACTCATCTAAGTTAAAAAATATAAATTAAAGCTGACAGGGCACCTGGGTGGCTCAGTGGTTGAACATCTGCCTTCAGCTCAGGTCGTGATCCTGGGGCCCTGGGATCGAGTCCCGCATCTGGCTCCCTGCAGGGAGCCTGCCTCTCCCTCTGCCTATGTCTCTGCCTCTCTCTCTGTGTCTCTTATGAATAAATAAAGAAAATCTTAAAAAGTAAAAAATAAAGCTGACATAATATGCAAAGGAGGAAATGCCTTTTAATGAGTCTTGTTCCTTTCAGGAATTTGTCCCACACACAAACCTTTTATTGAGATGATGAGTTAATGTGGCTGTTTCTAGCCTAGACTTGTAAGTGCCTGGATGACAAAAGCCCAGGATCTTGTCTCTGTTCTGACTGTGGAGGCTTAGGATCTGCAGGCCTGGGGTTTGAAAGGATCCCAGACTGAGATGGGAGAAGAAAAGGGGATATATTAGAAACCTCACCCCACCATTTGTCTAAGATTTTCTCAGAGAGCCTCAATTACAACAAAAAAGCAAAACTCTCTATACTTTTGTTAGACCATATGTCTGCCAATGCTCCTATTTATGGTTCAGAAAATAGGAAAATATTTCCACTGAAGGTAAAAAATGTAGTGACAACCCTGTACTTAAAATCTTCTCCTTGTGATCATATTTGTAGAAACTATGGTTGTTCACCTATTTGGATCACACACATAGTACTGTGAGTCTGACTCATTCCCCTCCCCACAACCAGACTGTTTCTGGGGCTTCATCAGCTGCAGAAGTACCCACCCCCACGTGGGGCCCAGAAAAAGCCCAAGCTCCCAGAGAGAAGCAGCATTTTTAGCTCTTCTTGCCTCTCCCTGCCAAGTGAGCTACCTAACTTTCTCAGAAGTATGCTAGAAGATAGTATCTTCATCCACTTTGCCAGATGGCTGCATCAAGATAACACTGAGACACAGTCTGTGAGGGTGGGGGAGAATGAAAGCACTCCCATGTGACGGTGGAACATAGGACTTCCATCACTCAGCCTGCATCTATTTCTGCCTCAGCAATATCTGAAAGCTCAATGGCCTGTAAATATATTTAGGCGCATGATCATTGAGTTTCACAAGCTACTGTCAATTTCATGTGTCAATTTCCATAGAACATTGAATGTTTCATTATAAAAACCTTCTAAGACATTTTCCTCTCCTTAATATAGATTTTAAGAAATAAAAATTGGACAAAATAAGTATTAATTCATCACACAATAGACTGTGATACACTATTGACAGTATCTACGTAATCAATCACATTGCAAAAATTCATGACATTGGAGATGTCCTGTCTCTTCATAATCTGACTCTTACTGATTTTTCATTGTTTGGGAAAACAAAAAAAACTTTGCCTTAGGCTGAGGATTTGACATTTGGATTGGGCTTACCCATCTTTGGAGAAGGCTCTTCAGATATAAGGAAGGCTATTTAGGGAGGAAAGCACAGACGATGATTTTACCAGGCTCATCTCTCCAGAAACTTTTGCCATTTCCCATTCACAACATGTCCTCCCTGACTCTTTTCAGCTGTTTCATTCTTACTGTGATGATACAAACATTGCCCTAGTGAAGCTGAGCTATATACCGCCTATATACCAAGTTCAACTGCCTCCCAGAAGCCATGCAGGAATATTTGATCCATATACTGCCCCCTTTCTTTAAAACCCTACAGCACCCAGAGTTTGTAATACTGCTGTAAATATTAAATTATATAAAACTTGGTTTCGGGATCCCTGGGTGGCGCAGCAGTTTGGCGCCTGCGGTTTCAAGCATGGGTGCCATCAGCCCAACCCATTTGTATATCTCCTGAAGACTGAACTCCTAGCTATGGGATTTCCATTTCAGGGAAGTTTAAGTGATTGCAAATAAATTTCTGACCATTCCAAAATCTATCAAAAATAAATAATAAGATCACATGCTATCAATTTATTTTTTTAACAATAATTGTGAAATCCACTTTTGTGTGTGTGAAATTCTTATCATAACAGGTATGAACGCTTACATATAGCACTGACCAAAGTTGAACTGATATCTAAAACCATTGTTTTAGTAGTTTGATAAAATGATAATGGTAATTCAACTTCTGTCATACTGTATAGAAGTATTTATATCCATTATAAGATATATATGTATGTATAGAATGTATTTATATAAATATATATTTATATATATATACATATATGTATAATATATACATGTGTTTATGTATATGTATATATTTATATGTATTTTAAAAATACATATGTATATTTTCTGGTAAGCATGGGCTAAAGACAGAAAACTAATTAGGTTCTGAAAAGTAGTAACCTATAGTATAGCATTCTGGAAAGCTCCCATTCCTAATTTAAAAATTATTAAAGCATTGCTATTTATAAACCAGTTTATAGAAAAATAAGAAAATAAATTTTAAAAATGTTAAATGTGACCTGCAATATACAGAGATGAGCTCAAAGATTCATGTATAAGAATATTTGTTGTCAGATTACAAATAAAGTTAAAAACTGAGAAATATCATATATTTCCAAGAAATAGAGTAAATAAAATGTAATATTATACACTCATGAAAAGAATATTTTAGGAGGACTTTTTAATAGCCTAGAAATGTTCAAAAACATACTGTTAAATTTTAAAAGGCAAACTATAGCATTATGCACAGTATGGTTTCTTATTTCTTTTAATGTATAAAAATTCAAAGAGAAAAAAGATAAATTTTAAAAACGTTAATTATGATTAACACTTGGGAATGAGAACTAAATTGTTTTACTTCTTTATTCGTACCTTTCTCTATTTAAAAAATTTTCCACACTGCATATGTATCACTTTTGTAATCAGAAAGGAAATAGCATTATTTTTTTTAAATGTGATACTCTGTACCAGCAGTACCATTTTTAAATAACATCTTGTTCTGAATTTTTAAAAACAGCAAAAAAAAAAGATGAACTAATAAAACTATCTCTGAGATTTTGTTTTAAATAAACTATAATTTATCTAGCACTCTGATTTTGTTTCTGATACTATTCTCCAATAAATAAATACATACATATGTACATACACATATACATACATAAATGGAAAACAGAGATTTTCAGAGGTAATGACTGAATTCCAGGCCTGAGGCAGAGAAAGTTCAAGATGAACTTTGCACATCTTTTCTTTTTACTTTGGCACAGATTTTTTTGTTGTTCTTAATCACTAAACATTATACACAGAAGTAGTGCTTTGCCCATGACCTTTTCCCATTTTTGCTCGTCCTAATCCTAGCTTTTTCCAAGGTTCAGGTAGAAATCTCCATTTTCACATCATCTTCATTGACAAGCTAGAAGTATCCTTAAGGCACCAAAGAATAAGGCAGTGCTCAAAGAATGACACTGTTATTGATGACAAAAGGACATGTGAGACATTTTGAAAGGGCTCCCAATGGTCAAATTTGGGAGAATTTGAGCAATAAAATAATTAATTATAGAAAGGGATTTTAATCCATAGAATGAAAATATCCATATTGACATAAATATAGATGAGAGGAATAGATAGATGATAGATAGATAGATAGATAGATAGATAGATAGATAGATAGATGATAGATAGATAGATAGATGATAGATAGATAGATAGATAGATAGATAGATAGATAGATAGATGGAAACCTCCTCCATACTGTAGAATTTCAATGAATAAATAAGCTTTTAATAATTGTACTGTGGTTTTAGAAAATGATGAAGGAGTTCAGGAATTCTTTGTTCTAGTTTGGCAACTTTTTTATAGATTTAATACTATTGCAAGATGGGGGCTCCTGGAGGACTCAGTTGGTTAAGAATTCCACTCTTGGTTTTGGCTCAGGTGATCTCATGGGTGTTGTGATCGAGCCCAGTGTCTGGTTCCATGCTCAATGGGGGAAGTGGCTCCAAGATTCTCTCCTTCTGCCCCTCCCCCCACTTGCACACTCTTCTGTTTATCTCTCTAAAATAAATTAATAAGCCTTAAAAAAACTATTGTAAGATGAAGAGTTAAAATTGCAATAATCTAAATTATTAAGGTATAAATTTCCTTGTGTTATTAAATTAATATGTCGTGGTTGTAGAAAACTGAATAGGAGAAAAGAAAATGTCACAACCCATAAACCCATCATATAAAGAGACATTTCTATTGTCTTTGCTTTTTAATGGACATTGAAGGGCATTTAAGGGCAAAAAGCTATATAGATCTAGAGAGAAACTTGCTGTGCCTCCTGGATTTATTCCTACATGACTCTGAGCTTTTATAATTCTACTGTGCTCAGAATTAAATCCACATGTTGAAATGTGGGAAGACAGTGGGCCGGCATCAGACATGCGAAAAGAGAGCCTCTTCCTCATCAGTCAGAGCAGGCTTCCGGCCTGGCAAGCTTCCGGCCTGGAAACCACCATCAGCCATCCCATCTGGAGAATATTAGCAGGAATTTCCACGGGTAGCATCAGAACTTCCCTCCAGGCACAATGAGGCCTGACGACAGCCAGGAAATGGTAACAAGATTTCCAGCAGCAGAGAAAGAGGAAAACTGATGTTTAAATGATGTAAAAATGCTTTTCTTAATATAGAGTCTTGATCAAAAACCAAAAGCATCAACAAGTAATTGCAAGGCATCTACCTGGCAAGGCATCATGATGTGACTTGTAAGCAAATAAACACAAGGCTGCAGGAAGGCCTGCTGTTCAGGCCACCGGGACCCTATTTCCTGGTAGATGTTCCGCCCCAGCAACTTGAAATGGCGGTTTCTGCCTTGAGAATGGAGGAAAGCAAGCCTAGAGTTCCCCGTGAGCCAGCACAGTGATCCTGTTCTCTAGAATTAGGCTGTTGCCATAGTAACTACCAAATGATGGACAGATTTTTGAATGTGGAGTGGTCTACTGTGATAAGAGCTTCCAGGACATCACTATGTATTTCCAAACCTGCTATATCACACACACTGTGTAATGATACTAAATACCATGTTTCAAGATCGATTTTAAATGGTTTTCTTTTAAAAATTGAAATGATAGACAATCTGAACTATTTTTAGTGCTAAATAACCATTTGTGCTAATACCAGTTTTATTCACTAGCATGCCAAGTCAAAACTTGCGTGCTTTGTGCAGCTCTGCTTATTTGCTTTAAGGAAAGTTGGATGGAATTAATGAAAAAGTATAGTGTCCCCTAGATAACAGTAAAGTTCTTACTGAGGTGAATTTAATGCCAGGAGTTGGATGGGTTCTAAGAAATCAACACAGTGAAAAAAACAGTAAGATGCTTTTGGCCTTCACTTGCTGTATATATTTGACTCATTCCCTTAAGAAAATATTGTATCTACAGAGCAATTTCATTTTGGTGGAAGTGGGAGTGAATAATGTCCATACAATAATAACATTTCCAGGCAATCAAGATTCAATTCTCTACCTGAGTTTTATGCAGATCCCCTTGACTTCAATACATCCAAAATGCTTTTGACAGCCAACATCAGAAAAAAAGCAACGAGATGCCTAGAACTGCTAGCATTTGTAGCAAGTGGTTTCCTCAGATCCCTGCCTCACAAGACTCTAGTAATCACTTAAATCATAGCTGAGATCTAAAGAAATAATCTTAAAATCCAGGCAAAACTTTTAGTGTGTTTATAAGCACAATTTAAGCTTTTTTGATGGAATGTGGATTGACTTTACCAGGACCCTTAGGCAAAGAGTCGATCTCCCTTGAGGCAAAGACTGTCAGAGTGTCTTAAATCTTGTGTTGAACCATGTTATACTCAGATGGAGAGGGGTCTCCATATCTTAAGCGCAATCAGCTCAATTAATATAAATAACACACCTGTGTATGGGATCCCTGGGTGGCGCAGCGGTTTGGCGCCTGCCTTTGGCCCAGGGCGCGATCCTGGAGACCTGGGATCGAATCCCACATCGGGCTCCTGGTACATGGAGCCTGCTTCTCCCTCTGCCTATGTCTCTGCCTCTCTCTCTCTCTCTCTCTCTCTTTCTCTCCCTCTCTCTCTGTGACTATCATAAATAAATAAAATTTAAAAAAAATAACACACCTGTGTAACCAGCCCCTGGATCAAGACAGAGAATACTATGGGAACCATGAAAGGCTCTCCAAGCCTTCCAAATGTTATCCCCAAAGGGTAACCATGCCCTGACTCCATAGATTAGTTCTGCCTGTTTCTGGGCTTTATAAAAAAGGACTCACACAGTGTGTTCTGGGTCTGGTTTGTTTAGCTCAACATTGTGAGACTCATTCATGCTGCTGTTTGCCATGATAGTTTGTTCCTTCTCAACCCTGTAGAGTACTTTATACAACATTTTCACTAAAAAGATGATCTGGATCTACTTTAGCATGGCCAATTCTAGGAACTTTCTCTCAATGCTGAACATCAGAAGGGATCACAGAGAGTTGGCAGGCACAATGTGTTTTTCCTTGAAATCTAAGTGATCATACTCTTGTTTTATTGCTTTGATGGTGTTGCAAGATCTTTCTTTCAGGGCTCACTATTCTTGGGCACTTTGCTTCAAAGAATGAAGAGCTAGCCCCCACAAAAAGAGTGGTGGGCAGCAAAGCAAAGTTTACTGAGCCAGCAATAGTACAAAGTTCTCGAAGAGGGAGGGAACCCAAGAGGGTTGCCAGCAGAATTAAAACCCAAGAGGGATTTTAATGGACTTTTTGGATGCTCTTTTAAATCTGATTGCCCTCTACACTCCTGTCACCCAATCAGGTTTTTGTCATCTACCTATTGTGCAGGAAAGGGTGGAGGGCTCCCACCAGGGTGGTATAAAATCCTTTTAAGGGTGGTTTCCTCTTAGGGAGGGGGTGCCCCTTGTCCTTGCCAGCCTTTGTTCTGACCATCCTTCATTAATGGGAATTAGTGTAAATATCAGACTTGATTGCCTTTGAGGACTGCAAAGCACTGAGAAATATTAGTGCTTTTAAAAGTCACCCCAAGTTTTTGTATACTACACGTCCAAATCTCAAATATCTTTCTTTCCACTTCTAAAACATATTACGAAATTTGGTGGGATTGTTTCAGGGAGGTTCTAATTGATTTCATCTTCTTTTTTTCTGTCTAAAAAGTCTAAAATGATTTTTGGAAAGGACAAAATAACACATTTCCAGCATGGGTATTTGCAAATATATGACCACACAGAAGAAATTCCACAGAATTCCACACCTCTGTACCAGTAATATACTTTCAGAGATGTCTCCATTTTTTTCCATTTTTATTATTATTGTTGAGACTGCCAGGGGCAATTTGCAAAAGTTCTAGAGTAAATATATATATATTTTTTTTTTTTTTTAGAGTAAATATATTATTTTGAATGGCTGCAATATCTTTTCCAAAACACAACTCTAAATTTAGATTGTTTCCTCAGAGATTGCTTCTAAAAATTTTAATTATATCATCCAAGTGGGAGTAACTTCACATGGTCAACAATTTGTTCAAATGTATAATATTCTTAGGTTCATTTTGATGAGGAAAAATGTGACCTCTGTTTCTAAAGGCAAATATCGACCAAGGCTTAAAAATCAAAATTAATTCTATTTTTTCACACTCTGCTGCATTAACTAATGAATCAAACCCATGCTTACCT
This sequence comes from Canis lupus baileyi, assembly GCF_048164855.1. Classification (NCBI taxonomy): domain Eukaryota; kingdom Metazoa; phylum Chordata; class Mammalia; order Carnivora; family Canidae; genus Canis; species Canis lupus. The sequence continues at coordinate 39,559,414 of NC_132848.1, forward strand.
TCTCTTTTGGAAAGGAGTTGTAAGAGCTTTAGTGCCCAAGGAGAAAGACACTGGATAAATATTTTATCTTTTATTTACTCCAAAAGATTTGGAAAAAAATCATTTAGAATATTCAAAAAACTGAAAGTGTGTCTTTTTAGCCAAGAGTTTTTCTTCTACTCCTGGTCAAGTGTTCCCACTTGGTAGTCTTAGAGAAAACACTGCATGGTACAAAAGGAAAATTTCAAGGACTTTGGACTCAAACTTCATATAGACACAGGCACACACTCCAACACACATGCACCCACAAGGTTGCTTTGGTGTATATGTATAACACATATAACATGAAATCGAAAACAGAATTGCTGTCAGGATCAGCTAGGTGATCAAGAAGGGGCCACACTCAACCTTGATACCAGGCCAGGGGTCAGTTTGCCCAGAATGTCATGACCAGCAGTGAGCCCTCCATTTCCCTGGATCAATCTCTATATCTATATCTATATCTATATCTATATCTATATCTATATCTATCTGGTCTAAATCTCCTTTCAGAGTTCAGATGCTTTAATTCTTCTTCAGAAATATATCAAGTGGTGAGAGGCAGGAAGGAGGTTAGAGCAGAGGCCAGGAATGTGGTGATTACAGTTACAGGGAGCTGGTGGTGCAGCACAGGGTTAGAAATAGATAATGAGATCTCCAGGGATTTCAAGAAGGGATCCAGGATCTAGGAACAGTGATAAATGTTCAGAAATTCCCCTAATCCTGGTGCCTTTGAAGTTCCTGCCAAATGAGGACGTGAGCAGGAGACTAAAACAGACACAGGGTCTGCCCAAGTTGACATGAGCTCAGGGAACAATCCTGACTATGTGGCACCTGACCCACTTCAGAGAAGGCAGAAATTTGGGGTAAGATATAGGATTTGGATTTTTTAAATGAACTTTTTAAGATTTTTTAATAGTTTAAGATTTACATAAGAATGACAAAGACGGTACAGAGATTTCCTATATACCTCCACCCAGCTTCCATTATTAACATTATCCATTGTTTCAGCACATTTGTCACAATGAATGATCCAACAACAACATATTATTATTAACTTAACCATGCTTTATTCAACTTCCCTTTGTTGGGCCAGGGGGATCAAGGGGGATCGGGAGGCACCAACAAATGGCGACAGATCTTTCATCTTGTTACCCTCGCCTTGGGACTTTCACACCACTAGCGACTGCCCGAGGACACGTCATCATGGGAAAAACAGGACCTATTCAGGAAACAGGAACCACACCTTGCCCAAAGCCCCATATAAGGGCATAAGCCATTATCGCCTCACACCGATTCCACCGGTAATATGCCCTAGTACCTACCACCCCACTTTTGCCTGGCCTCTCCATTTCATTTCACTATCAACTGGATCAAACCTGACACCCTTAGTTTTTACTCAATATTCTTTTTCTGCTCTTGGACCCCATCTAGAAGAACAGATTACATTTGGCACATGTCCTTTTAGGCTTCTCCTGGGTATGACAGTTTCTCACACTTGTATTTTAAGGACCTTGACACCTTTAAGAAGTGCTGGTCAGGTAGTGTGTAGACTATTCCTCAAGTGGGGTTTGTCTAGTGTATTTTTTCTTTTTTTTTTTTTTTTTTTTGTCCTCGGATAGAAGACATATCAGATACTAAACTGAGAAGAACAAATACTACAAAAGGCTCAAAGACCCAGAAGTGATTCAGTGTTTTTCTAATGGTTGGAGTGGGTTACAGACTTTGGGAAGGAAGATCACAGAAGAACAATGCCATTCTCAGCACATCAGATCAAGAGTACATGCCACCAACATGACTTATCACTGTTGATGTTAACTTTGCCTGTTAACTCAAGTAGTGTTTGTCAGCTTTTCCCACTGTAAAGCTACTCTTTTTCCCCATTTCACACTGTAATGTTTGGACGGAGCTCACTATGTCACAGCCCACAGTTAAGAGTGAGGAGTTTGACACTTGTTGAAGGAGTAAATTATTTGCAATACTTCTGCATGGAAGACTTGTCTCTTAAAAAAAAAAAAAAAAAGACTTGTCTCTTCTCTCTCATTCATTTATTCACTCACCCATATTGATATAGACTTACAGAGATTTATTTTATATTTTGAATTATAATCCAATGCTACTTTATTCTCTTGCTCAAATTGTTTCAGCTTTGGCCATGGACAGCTCTTGCAGTTAGCTACTGTGTCCCATGAGCTTACCACCTTCATTGTTGGGTTTGAGGTTTAGTTTAGATTTGTTTTGTTTTTTTGAGAACTTCCTGACTTTCTGGGGTTTGGGTTTTGACAAAAGTGGCTCACCTAGGACAATTCAGTCCTCTGCCTAAGCCTTCTGTTCTGGTTACCTTTATAATCACCTAGATAATGTTTACACGTAGATATTTTCAGATCTCGCTTACCTAACAAGGAGCAATGTAGGAGATTGTTTTTTACTTCCTTGGCTCCACTGCTATGTTCTGACTGCATATTATATATATTTTATGGTCTTAAAGAGATATCTTTTTTCAGCTTAGGAAATTATTTTTCTGTCATGTATTTAAGAAAATTCTTCCTACATTTTCTTTTTTCTGTAACTCTTAATAGTTGGATAGCCTTGGGATGCCTGGGTGGCTCAGCAGTTGAGCATCTGCCTTTGGCCTAGGGCGTGATCCTGGAATCCCAGGATTGAGTCCCACATTGGACTCCTTGCATGGAGCCTGCTTCTCCCTCTACCTATGTCTCTGCCTCTCTTTCTGTGTCTCTCATGAATAAATAAGTAAAATCTTTTAAAAAATAAATAGTTGGATAGCCTTCTAGATTGATCCTCTCAAGTTTCAAATTTTTCATCTTTTTCATTTTCTTGACTTTTTGTTTTATAGTCAAAGAGATATCCTTATCTTTATCCTCCCATCCAGTTCTTGTTTCTTTTATATATGCCATCTTCTTAAATCATTCTAGGGATACCAATAAGAGCTTTTAAAAGTTCTCTTCATTACTTGACTTTACTCCTGTTTTTTATAAGTGTTTGGGGAATGTGAACATTCTGCTCACACTTTATTTAGAATGTGGTACTAGGAAGAATGCCTAATATCTCTCTGCTTGTGGACAAGACTTTCTACCATAAAGCTTAATTTTTTGCTTTGAAAATAGTTCTTATGAGATGGACCTCCAAATCTGAGCACTAGCACCTCTCCCAGCTGTCCTAATTTTTTTCCAGAGTGTCAACTCAATTACTTTAGAGAAGAATTGTCAAATATATTATACTGGGGTAAGTGTTTGGTATGGGCACAAGTAAGTGTAAACTATCAACAAGCCTCTAGTTGGCATGTTTCAGCCCAAATCAGAATTCCACTTTCTGTTCTCTGTGTAACCAGTGGTGTGCACATCTCCAACAACAGACCCTCTGCACAGCCCTGGGTAGTTTCTCTCAGTAGCACTCTTGTCTATGTGCACTTGCCATGTACTCCTTTACTTCACAAGAGCTTGAATTTATCTTCAGGACAAATGCCTAGAATTTGAGTTATTAGTACGATGTATACACGAGTTTGTAATTTTGATAGGTAGTGATAGTTTTGCCCGAAGAGGGGAGGTCCCAGTCTACATTCCAATAGGCAAAAAATGAGCCTCTCCAAAATATTTGTGTCATCAAAGTTTTGTAATTTTGTCAGCGTGATGAACAAAAATGATATTTCAGTGTAATTTTGCTTGCATTTATCTCATCTGAACAAGGCTAAGCATCTTTTACTCATTTAGGAGCTACCTATATTCCCTTTTTGTGAACAATATGTTCAATTCTTCACCTAAGTACATTGTTGGTCCTTTGCCTTATTGAATTATAGAAGCTACATATTAGAGAGATTAATGTTTTGCCTTTGTCATAAGTTACAAATATTTTAACCATGTTGCAGTTCATCTTTTGACAGAATTTATAATTTTTTCCCAAGAAAACATTTTTAGTGTTCGTATAATAAAATGTATCCATTTCTTTAATGGCTTTTGGAATGTGGTTTATAGTTAGAAGAAATTGGCCTTCTCTAGAGTAATAAAAGGATTATCCCAGTTCCTTCTAGTACATTTTATAGTTTCATATTTTTATATTTAAGTCTTTTGTTCATTTAAAAATGCTTCCTTGACCTTAGAGTGGGTTATCTAGTACAGACTATAAGACTCTAACAATATTTGGTGCCTTTCTTCTTTTACCCTCTTGACACTAGATTTGACCATGTGATCGATCTACTTTGGCCAATGAAATGTGAGCTGAAGTAGTAATCTATGTCGCTTCTGGTCAAAAGCTTTAAGAGATGGTACGTACTTTGCTCTGTTCTCTCTCTTCTCTCCAGCAAGGTAACTAGCAGTTGTGTCACATAGAGGCTGGGATTCCAGAGTGACAGCAGTGATGACTGGTGCAGAGTGCCAATCTGCCCACAATATTAAATAACATAAATGAGATAGAAACCCTTTTTGGATTGAATCAAGTCACGAGATTTTAGGGTCCTTTTTCCTGTAGCATAACCTAAACTTTATTTCTGATGTAAAATGTAACTTCATTTTTTTCCAGATGCCTGCCCCATAGTCAGATCCTAGATTGTTGAATGTTTTGTCCTTCCTCATTCATCATATGCAACATTTGAATTAGGGTCAGTTTCTAGAGGGCTTTTTTTGCTTGTTTGTTTATTTGTTATCCCTTGATCTGTCTGGTCATACAATAATACCATACTATCTTTATTCATGTGACTTTATAGAAACTTTTTTGTCTTCCAAGAGTAATTTTTGCCCATTATCCATCTATTTCAGAGTTATCCTTGCTCTTCTTAAAAAAAAAAAGTCCACATGCATTTCCATAACTTTCTCAGTGTTACACATCTATGACTAAATATGTCAGTTTTAACATTTATCCTTCGATTTCAGGTATTACAAGTAAGATCATTATGTTTTCTCAATTTCTTTTGCCTTTGCACTGTGATTTTATCAGTGTGTCATTTCTTCTTTACCAGTTTATTCAGCACCCATATTTGTGTTTGTCTTGGTTTCATTGTTAAATATGCTATGCTTACTGGTATCCTTTCATTCTAGTTTCTCTTCAGATCTTTCAGTTAGCCATAAAGCATCTTCTTGCAGCTTCCTTAGATGAGCTCATAGGAACTTTGCTCAAGTTCAAAACTATTTACTTGTCATCCTTAAGTCTGAAGGATATTTTGACTAAGCATCAAATGGTTAGCTTACTCATGGTTTCTTTGGATGTCTTTGTCATAAGATGCTATGGAAAAGAAAAAATAAAGTTGATTTCCCATCTCCACCCCTGCATCTTATTTTGCCCTACTGCATGAAAATTTCCTTCTTTTTTTAATTTTTTTAAAATTTATTTTTATTTTTATTTATTTATGATAGTCACACAGAGAGAGAGAGAGAGAGACAGAGACACAGGCAGAGGGAGAAGCAGGCTCCATGCACCAGGAGCCCAATGTGGGACTCGATCCCGGGTCTCCAGGATCGCACCCTGGACCAAAGGCAGGCGCCAAACCGCTGTGCCAGGGATCCTGAAAATTTCCTTCTTTATCCTCAAACTCCAATGGCTTTACAGGAAAATGACTTGGGCTGATTGGGCTGAATATAACTTGGGACTTGATGTACTCCTTAAATAGACATTCAAGTTGTTGGGGCACCAGGTTGTCTCAGATAGTTAACTGTCTGCCTTTGGTTCAGGTCATGATCTTCAGATCCTGGAATGGAGCCCATCATTGGGTTCCCGGCTCAGTAGGGAGTCTACTTCTCCCTCTCCCTCTGCCTCTCCTGCTGCTCATACTCTCTCACTTTCTCTCTCTCTCAAATGAATAGACAAAAAAAATCTTTAAAAAAAGAAATTCAAGTTGTTTATCCATTCAGGAGAAACGCTTAATGTATTATATATTTAAACACATTTTTCAGTTTTGCTATTTTGTGTCTTTCCTTCAGCAATTCACATGTTGAATCTCTTTGGCCTGTCACCTATATTTATTTGTCTAATCTTTTTAATTCTGATAAAATTTCAAGCATATAGAAAAGTTTCAAGAAGAGTAGAAAGTACTCTAATTTTTCTCTTTACCAAGATCTAGCCATTGTTTATATTTTACTCAAACTGTTTACGATTTGTATGTGTTCTTTCTCTCTCTCCACACATACACATTCACACACACACACACACACACACATATGTATTTTTTTAACCAATTGAGAGTAAGCTGTAGACATTACACTCTTTTCCCCTAAATATATCAGTATACTCCCTAACAACAAGGCTATTCTTCTATATGATCAAGAACAACATCCAGATTCAGGAAAGTTAATATTAATACAGTCTTATTATCTAATTTCCAGTCTCTTTTCAAATTTCATGATTGTCTCAATAATGTCTGCCATGGTGTCTCCCTCACTCAATCCACGATTTAATAAAGGGTCACACATTATATTTAATTATCACATCTCTTTTGTACCTTTTAATTTGTTTTTTTTTGTCCCTTTTAATTTGAAGCATTCTTTACACTTTGTTTTCTTTAATGACTGACCAATTATTTTGAGAATATCACTCAATATGTGTAATTGGATGTTTTATCATGATTAGTTGTAGTTCTACATTTTTGACAGAAATGCCTCAGAAGTGGTGCTGTGATCTCAGTGAGTCATAGCAAAAGATACTTGATCTTGGTTTGTCTCAAAGTTAACTTTGATCCCCTGAGGGATGTGGTGTTTGAAAAGTTTCTCTGCTTTAAAGCTACAATTTATTTATTTTCCCTTTGTAACTAGTAAGTATCTTGTGGGGAAACACTTAAATGGAAACAGGGTGTTCACATAGACTCACACTTTCACCCACAAGTTTTGAGTCATCAACTCTATGCAGTCATTCCCAACCATCATTCCTTCTACTTTTCTTCATTGGTTTTCACAGTAAGGAGGAGTTTGTCCTTCTCATTCACTCACTCACTCATTCATTCATTCATTGGTTCACATCAGTACCAATGATTCTCATTTTATCCAAGGAGTTAAAAAAATCCCTTCTGTCATTATTTATTTTGATGCTTACATTGTCCCAGAACTGATCAGCAGGAAGATCATTTGTAGATTGGCTCCTGGAGCTTTTTGGGGAGTCTCCATCATTCTTTGATTAATTTCTTGCTTCCCACAAAAGGTTGCTCTATAACTCAACTTACACTTTCCTTGCCACAACCCTAGAACCAGCCATTTCTCCAAGGAAACCATTTACCTGAGCCATTTCATTGGAGAATGGTATTTAGTTCTCAAAATCCAGGTGTGATTGGTACTGAGACATCTTGCTTGTTGGCTCCTTTAACAAGGAGAATTGGAAATGTATGGATGGATTAATGCATGTGTAATCATGAGATTATACAGATACCTTCAACTCCATTGCATATCAGAGGGTTTATTTTAGTCCCTACCCTCTTCATGCTTGCAATCCAGCTCATCAAAGGGAGAGAAGAAACTTGAAGCCGATTATCCTCAAAATATTTACTTATTTGCTCAATTTTAGTATGCCCAGAAGTAGTTTCAGAATTACTAACACACAGGACTGGGGAAAACAAAGCTACTAATTAGAATCCAATATGCATGTACATATTATTTTTATCTTTAGTCTGAGATAGTCAAAACACTATCTAACACAAGTTATTTGGGCCAGTTTCTCTATTGCATGTTCTTTAATATTTTTAACACTGTACCCATTTTTTAAATGAATGTTCTTATCTCTACTCTCCATGTTACTTGATGTTTTTTACTCATGTTTGGACCCCATCCAATACCATCCTCATTTTGGTGATCGTTAGTTGTTTTGTGATATTTCCATCATGTGTTCCTCTAGCCTATGTTTCATACCCACCCCGTCTTCCATCTCTTTCCTGAGTTCTTGCATTTCTGTGTCATCACATACCTTTTAAAATGGGATTTATTTTAAATTTATGAAAATTTTATTATTTTTTAAAATGTTTTTATCTATCCTATTGCAATACTTTTCTGGAGAATACCCTTTCTCTGTTGGTAATCTTTGCTGCTTGTTTCTTCCCTTTCACGTATAGCATCTTTGTTCAGGTGGATATTGTATGCAAAATGTCCTTCTCTATTACACCATTTATATGACTGGGCAGTTTGGAGCCGACCTATCTGCAAGAGACTTTTGTAGGAAGAGTGCAGCTAGTGTAAGTTTCCAGATTGGCTGGTTTTCACAAGGCATATGCTTTCTGCCCCTCAGCCTCTGCATACAACTGCTTCCTACAACTGTTGCTTCTATGCCATTCTACATGGAGACCAGCTTCTCCACTTTCTTACTTTATGGTGCAATTCCATTTCTATATTCTTCTTTCACAATTTTTTTCCCTTGGGTGGGAGCCACATTTCTCACACTTTACTTTTGTTAGCACTTTTGAAGTCCCGCTGCAATGGGGTTCTGCTGTCAAGAGCCTTTGCAAAAATAGTTAGATCTTCTATAGGTCTTGGCTCATAAAATCATACTTCTTAAGGCCCTGACCTGTTATTTTTATAGCTGCCCTCTACCAAGAACTCGTAGCTACTTTTCCAAGGCACTAGCTAGAATATATTCAATGCATTTCTCTATAACAGTGCCAAGAATGTTTTTTAAGGATGTAAGTGTTCTGGATTTTCTTAGCCTGGTGACCCAGAGAGCAGAGCCTCAGGCACAGTTTTTTCTGGAACCACTTTATTAGGAAGTGAAATCTCATGGAGTAAGAGTGAGAGAAAGGGAGAAGAAAGCAGGGGATGAGGAAGAGCTGCCCATCATTTCACAAAGCGCATGCCTGACAGTTCCTTTGTCCATTACTGTCTTTGGAAAGGCCTTTTATGCAACTACCTCTTACATAGTTTGTTCAAGGAAACAGGGAGAAAGTAGTCCACAAGCTCCTGTTCCCAACTGATCAAAGGTTTGCTCCACAAGGTATTAATTTTCTCACACTTCTAAGTTGACCTGCCTGGACATGGACCTGAGACCACAATCCTTACCCCTTGGAGTCAACAGGGAAGCCCTGGTAATAGCTGCAGAGGGCAAGCCAGAGCATCACCGTCCAATGATGGCCACCAGAAGTTACTTGTCCAGACTTAGCTTGGCTTTATATTCTAATTGACTAGACACTGTCCCAGTTATGGCATAATTATTAAAAGCACCATATTTTACTTTGAAAATTGTTTTTGGAGTGAATACAAATTAAATATTTAAATAGCAGGACCCAAGACAACTGGCCAAAGTCCCTGAAGACAGGTAAATCTGAGAAGATCTGGAGTAACATAGAAGAGGTATCTGATACACAGTCTGGAACATTTTTTCTGGATATTTCCTACCTTCAATTCTGCAAACTAGTCAGTAATGCTCTGAGAGAACTAAAATAGCCTTTTTTTTTTTTTCAGGGGACCTCTCTTCACTATTTGTCTGTTAATATCTTCGGATATTCATATAAATAAAATGGCAAGATGCATTAGAGGGTGGGGGTGGGAATAGAGCTGACCTGATAGCCTAGAAGGAGGTGATAAGGTGTCTGCACAGATGAGGTGTTCAGTATGACTTAGAAATATAAGTGTGTAAAGACTATAATATTCAACCAAAGATTATTGACTTTCAGTACCATTTTAATGGTGACATGCATTGATTAAGTTTAATTAACTGGTTGTAACGTACTATTAAAAAGTCTATTCAAAACAACTTCCAGAAAATGCATATAATTTGGAAATTTTTACAGGGTACTAAATTCAGCCTAACCTAGAAAGAGCATTATCAAACAAAATTTATCTTCCTAAATAATCTCTAAATATTTTCAAACAACCAAGGCATAGTAGCCAATGCACTGTTCTGCTCATTGTAATTTTGGCTTCAAAGGTAAAATTTAATTGGATATATTGAAAATCCCAGTGAAACTCAAGAGGTAAAGCAATCCATTTTAATTATAAAATGTTCAGAACACATCATGCAAGCTGCGGTCGGCAGGCATCTGAAAGGTAGATCATGAGTTGTTCCAATATGCAAATCACAAAGCGAGGGGCAAGATTTTTCAAAATATTTTCTCTCCCACAGACTTGAATTTGCATTTAAAAGCACAAGAACAAATTTATGAAAGATTTGGTCACAACACCAGCAAGGAAAAGCCTACCAAGAGAAACATTAGCTATTAACTGCCAAAAAGCTCTTTGCTGAGGCACAGAAGACAGAGTCAGGTTAGGTGGACCGTGGAGGCACTTCATCAATGAAGTCAACAGTTCAAAAAATTGTGATATGAGTTTAAAATAAAATGATTATAGGTGAAATATTGGAAAATAAAGACTATGAGAAGAATCTGTGCTTGCTTAACTAAATATAGAGGTATACTATTTTCTTGATTCTGTGACACCATCAAATGGAAGCTGCCTCATCAATTAAACAACAGTCTTTTGGAGAAAAACGAAAGTGCATATGTTTATTTTGTGTGCTTCTTTTTTTTAACTAAACAAATAGCACATAGTAATTCATCATTCTTTCCTCTGTTATTACAAAAGGCTTCCTAATTTAGAAACTAAAGATTGTTCTAATAAGACTTTTGGCCATCAACAGCTTTAAATAACATTAAGGGGACACATTGTCTTTCAAAATCCATACTTATTTGTGCTCTTGACATATTTAGCATGATTTTTTAAACATATAGGATAATATTAGGGCTTTGACTGTAATAAATGTCTATAATTAGATGTCTGACAAGAATTGTATTTCATTGAAAGTTAAACAGCTCTTCTTAAAAGTCAGACAGATATATTATAGATAAATATTCACCACCTAAGTGTAAGAAAGATGAATTAATTATACCAACCATTCCAAGCTCCCACTATAAGGATTTTGGCAATTTCTATACCTTTGATTATATTGCCTGGAATGTGACAGACATTTTTTGGCATACAAAAAGGCTGTAATCTTAAAATGATAGTTATAAAGTTGCATCTCTAATATATTTTGAGCAATGAATTACAGATCCCAAACCGAGTTAAATTTAAAATTGTTTATACCATTTCCATTCATTTCAAAATATATACATATATCAAATCATTATGCTGTTCATCTTAAATTTACACAATGTTATTGCCAATTATATTGCAATAAAACTGGAAGAAAAAATCAAAGTAAAATAAATAAGCCAACGCATCTAACACAATAAAGTACACTAACAGGATAGATAAAAGCAAATCCTCTTCAGATAGAAAAAATAAAACAGAAATATTATCTTGTCTATCCATAAACCTATGGAAAATCTCTACTTGCAATAGATGGTCAGCTCTTATCCCCGTCCTTTAAGAAAAAGAAAATAAACAAAGATTCATCAAAGTAAGAAAAATTGGAGTGAGTTAGGTGATGGGGTGGGCAAAACAATTAAAAATGCTCAGATAGAGGACACTTCAGTGGTTCAATCAGTTAAGCATCTGCCTTTGGTTTGGGGTCCTGGGATCAAGCCCCACATTGGGCTCCCCGATCAGTGGGGAGCCTGTTTTTCCCTCTCTCTCCCTGCTCATGCTCTCTCAAATAAATAAATAAAACCTTAAAAAAATAAATAAAACTGTTCAGATGGGAAAGTCAGAGGCTGAGTACAGAAACAGTGGCCAGACCATATACAACAATAGAATTCCACTCCAAAATCTGTAGCAACCACCTGGGAACCAGACCTCAACACCTGTGGCAATTGGCACAGTACATTCAGGACATGGTCAAGAATGAATGACTGCTCCCCTTACAGTTTGCCCTTGCTTCCAACTCAACACCCACCACAGAAAGCCAAATATCCTCCCAAAACAATCACATAAGATGTCCCACTTCTAGTGAGCCCAATTCCAACTTCCCCATGCCAACAAACTCAAATGGGGCACACCTGCAGCCTTCCATTTTATTCCACAATAAAGCTTCTGCACTCCTCAGCCTGTCTTTGTGCCCCCCAACATACAAGTGATGGTGTCTCATCCTAGCTATGAAAGAATACCCTTTGTTTCTTTTCATGTAGTGACCTTTGCTCATTGCCACAAGGGAAAAAAATGTTTAGAAGTTAAGATGATAAACATCTATAAAGTCAGGAAGGATATACTTAGGGCAAGTAGAGACTTAATCAACAAATTTTGTCCTTAGAAGGAAAAAATAAGTTACTTTAGTGTGATCTAAACACAAAGTCCCCCATGAAAACAATCTTGACAAAGTAAAGATCAGATAACTATAAAAGAACCCATCTTAGAAAATTATTTGTAAAGGTGATAATTGCTATGTACAGTATTTCCTCTGTTTCTTCCAAAATCAGGCTGTCAAGTAAATTTGATCAATAGATAAGTCATTAAATCCACAGTAAGATGCAGATTTGAGGGTCAGGAGTAAGCCAAATCCAACCTCTTCTGTGAAGCTGTTCCAGATCTTTTCAGCACACCCAATGTTCTGCCTACCATCACACATTGTTCTCATAGACTACAGTTACCCATGACCTTAAACCCCCATGCATAATTGAGTAACTATTGTGCTTCTGCCTTGCTAGTGTTTCATGAGCTAGTGTCAGCACCCCAAAGCAAATGTTAATGTTCTGAGGGAAGGAGCACAGAGTGCATTTCCTGGACTACCTATTGTAGTAACAACACAGATAGACTGATCATTAAGGACTTCCTGAAGAACCCTGTCAAATGTCCTCACAGATTACCTATGATTTCTTACATCATAGCTCTTCCCATGATTGTATCATGGTTGCTGTGTCCACCTTTCAACTGGAAAGATTTTAGGGCAATGACTTATTTTTGTGTGTAGTGGTGTGTTGTTGTTGTTGTTGATATTTAAATCCCCTGTACCTTGTTTGGTTGATGGCTTAAGACAGGGTTTGATTTTGAAGGTTTTGTTGGCTATCAATTTCTATCTGAGAAAAAACTATGTATGAATCAGCAATGACCTAATGTGTAATAGTTGCTGCATTTAATAACCAAGGTCAATGAAGTTTTCCTTAAACTGACAAATGGCAAATATTAGGCTTGCAGGATGTAGGGTCTCTTTGGAAACTAGTCAATTCTATCTCTGTCAGACAAAGCAGCTCTGGACGATAGTAAACAAATGGGTATGGCTGTATTAGTACCACTTTTTTCACAAAAATAGGCAGGGAACTGGATGTGGCCTGAGACCCACAATATGCCTACCTTTGCCATAGAATGTCAACTTCAAAAAGAGGTGGAAATTAGAAACATCAAATAAATCTAAGCAATACCTCCCTATAGCCATAGGCTCAGCCTCTGGACCAGTCTCAAAAGTGATGTTATTTGCTGCCTATACTTATAATGGAAGAAAACGTTAAATTTCAGGCAGAGGTTAGTCAAGACTAAAGAGGGCCCTGGGGGAAAAGCTGTGCTGCGGGATAAATGGAGTCCACCCTCAGTCATCAGTTTTCATAATAATACCATTCATGGAGGGATTACACACCATGGGCCAAACATTTAGCAAACATCATCTTGTTTAATCCTCAAAGAACACCACAGAGTAGGCATCATTGTTTCTGTTTTATACCTAAAGAAACAGTGATGGGAGTTACTCAAATATTTTGCTTGAGAATCCAAAGTCGTGTATGGGGAAAAGACAATTTCAAGTCCAGGTCTGCCCACCTGCAAGTGCTGTATGTTCTTAAGACTCCGTAGAGGGAGAGGGAGTTATGTATAGTTTATAACAATGACCTGCAGTGACCAAATAAACTTAACTTCTACTCAAAATATGATGTTGACTTTCTTTTAGCTCTTGGAATCTGTCACACAAAGATAAGGAAAAGAAAACAACTGCTATTTGATGGAATTAAACAGCTAAGATTAACAATTATATTGAAATTATATTCATTGTGTAAACAAAATGCAACAAATTGCACAGTTTTTAGAGATTTGTTTATTTTAGACAGAGAGCATGTGCACATGGTGAGGAGGGGCAGAGGGAGAGAATGTCAACAGACCCTATACTGAGCATGGAACCCCAGGCAGGGCTCAATCTCACCACCTTTAGCTCATGAGCTGAAACCAAGAGTCAGATACTAAACCAATTGAACTACCCAGGCCCCCCTAAAATGCACATTTTTGAAGAAAGATGTCTTTGTGTTCAAACAGTGCTAGAATTTCAAAAGTAGAAAATACAGCTTTTCCATAATACAATGGATTATTTTTATTTGAGCACATTGTAAAAGTGTTCAAAAGTTCAAGTTTTCCAGTCCTCACTAACATGAAATTGAATTTTTAAAATGTAAGATTGAACTATTTCATACACCTTGCTATATGCTCTATGTCTGGCAGGTTTTCTTATCTTTTCTTTCTTCTCCACAGTTTTCCTCTATACAGATTTCGTTAAAAAGAAGCATACTGATTTTTTTTAGGGGGAAGGTTGGAGATTCATGAAAAACAGGCCTGTAATATATCTGGCTCAAAACACACACTAAAAGATTATAAGAGTTTTTTTCTCCACTGGCTTTGGACCTAAACTCATTAGCTGCCTTCTTTCAAAGGATGCAAATTTTACAGAGGCAATGCAGAAATAATATATAGATTTTTAGGTGTACCAATGGATTTTTTTTTTGAGATGCTAGTAAAGAGGTCCTTTGTTTTTGTTGGTTTCCCCACTTTTAAATACACACACACACACACACACACACACACACAAGAATAGTTTGAACAAATTCCTTATTGAGGTTCAAAAGCTTCCAGGCCCTCACCCTCTGGTTTAGAAAGTCTCTGCCCCTGGACTTTGCCCCCACAGACTCACCTCCTCCCCGAGAGCATCTCAAAATTCTCTTGCACTTCAAAGATCTCCTTGCCCTGTTAGCCTGTTCTGGAGACTTTAAGAAATTCTTACCTAAGGTGTTTTTCTTCTCCTTTTACAGGGGTTTTAAAAAGTCAAAATCTTTTTTTTTTTTTTTTTTTTTTTAAATAGCGATTTAACATTCAGGTTATTTTGAAGCCTCCACAATCAAAGGCTGTACAAGTAAAGGTTCTGCTAACACACTCACCCACATGGTCCATATGTTATATTTTGGATAGGCAAGATGTTATATATAAGTTTTAATAAATGCAGCGAGGCTAAATGAAGTCAGGAATCGTGATATTTGCATTTACTGTTTAACCATGATTTTGCCTCACTCTACCAAATGAAGACAGACAATCCTGAGCAGGAAAGGGGAAGAGTCATTGTCTACTTGGTTTTTACCAATTTGTGGACATACAATCTAAGTTTCAAACCTACCATCTTAGTCCTGGACTTGTTTTCTCCTTCATTTAATTACTCATCTCTTTTTTCTCTTCCTTCATAAACTCATATCATGGTTCAAATACAGAGGGAGGAAGTATGGAGATTACACAACTGGATAGTAGATCTCACATCTGTTTGGAGATAGGGTTAGGCTATAGTGGATCTGACTTGCCTTGGATTCTTGATTCACGTGATGCAAGTTGCCATCCAGATGACTGTTGTGGTTGGTTTTGTAATTCAAGAATAGTAATAAGATTATGTAGTGAAAAGAAAAGCTAAGGAGGAATATATCTTTGTTATTTGATTTCAAGTATATTCACAAATAGCTTTCAACACTGACAAAAGAGCGACACACAGGCACTCTTCTTGTTAAGTAACACCAAACATCTGGATGAAAACTGAAGAAGAAGAATCAAGCAAATTGCCTATCTTTGAATAGTCATGAAGTGAAGCACTCAGGTCTTTGGAACATCACACACGAACTTTTGATGAATGTGTATTCCTCTTCAAAGTGAAAATTCTATGAAAACTGCCTTGGGTTTCTTACAGACAAATCATAGTGTCTTATCTCAGAATGAGATAGTGTTAGAAATGGGAGAACCCTGGAGAGGGGGTTCTTGGGGATGGCAGAAAAGGAAAGAGGTAGTTCATCAGAAATAGGATAGCGTGCATCACCAGACAGAGTAACAGGTGCTCTTTATTGAGGGCTCTCTGTACAGGGCACGGGCATGGGCATGGGCCACATACTTCATACTCATTACCTCATGGAAGCCTCAAAAAAACTGGATAGTCATTTGTACTACCACTATTCTGCTACTGATGTGACTGATAATACTATTACAACTTATTGAGTGATTATTACACATCAAGAATTTTTCTAAGCATTTTACATTTACTGAGTTAGTCTTGACACCAATATTTTCATAGATGAGGTCATTGAGAACCACAGAGGTCAGCTTACCTAATCAATGTACTTAGAGAAGCCACTCTCTCTGCAAAGGGGTTGGTCCTAGAGAGGACTACAATGGACAACATTTCCTTGTGTCTCTGAAAAGCTAAGGCAGTCTCAGTCTACACCGTTTTGTCTAGAAATCTCTTTATCTGCTCAACAAATGATTTTTATGAATAGCTGTCTTTTGTGCAATACTCACTGTGTAAGACACTGTTCTGAGTGCTGTTATAAGCATTCCATATTGATATTTTATTATCTTTTTTAGAAAACTGAAATCCAGACAGGTTAATTAACCTGCTCAAGTCAACAGATACTAAATAGAGATTAGAGCCATACCATGAGACTGAAGTTTGTGTGAAATACTGCACAGTAAGCATCACTGGCAAGAGCATTTTTGTGCATGTGCCATGGCAATGTCTGGATTAAAGGTTGGCTATGTTCTGAGGAAAGGCCAGACTCCTTGTCAGAAATGAGTTAAGGGTCAATTGAAGAAGATATACATAAACTAACAATCAAAATATCTTTTAAAAGTTGTTTTAATTAAATGGGCATGCATCAGAAAGCACCTATATAGGATATGGCACTTGACCTGCCATTTACGGGGTGCATGGAAGTCATCTAGCAGAGTTATACTGGGCTCGATGCAAAGAGGACTCTGGCTGAATGTGAGTATACACCTTCTTGCATGGATAAAGATATCACAGCTGTGAGAGAGTTAGTGAACATGCGAGTGATCTTTCACTATAGAGCCAGGATCCCCAGTATAGACTTATACCACATCATGACCCAGAATGTCTCTTCCTTCTTCTCTGCACCTTTCCATCCCATTCACCACAATTTCTGCATGGCTTTAATACTCAGTATTCCTAAGTAGATATAAATCACATTCCTTGCAGGCAAATCCTCTACTATAATCCAATATCCTACTATATTATCATTGTTTCTTTCCATCCCCATCTCCTCTACTGGATTGTGCACTCATATTTTCCTTGCCTGAGTACCTTGCTCTCCCCCATTCCAGTGCCTCACAGCCACTAGGTAGCTGGTTGAGGGGACACTTTGGTTCAGAATAGAGCCCAGTCCAGCCCTGGCCTTGGAACCTCCTTCATGCTCAGAGAAGTTGAACTTGCCCCCAAAACATTTCAGTCATAAAAATCAGAGCTAGGATTTAGATCGTTAGCTCTCTGGCCTAGCTTTCTCTTCATCACAACACACTGTCCCCAATTGAGCAGAGACTACTTAACTGCTGACCCATGAATATAGAGCTAATAATTTGAAGAATTAGAACTCTGATTCAAGCCTGTTGAGTCCATATTTAATAATCATCACAGAAAATCAGCTAGGATTTCTTGGCAAAAATTTAAGGTTATATATTGAAATGACAGTTGTTAAGGCATAATGTGAAGGACATGAGAGAAGCAGCAGGCAGTACTAACATTATTAGTGATCAAACTAAGAACCAGTGAGGGGTGCCTGGATGGGCTCAATTGGGTAAGGATACAACTCTTTATTCCAGCTCAGGTCATGATCTCAGGGTGG
Organism: Canis lupus baileyi; assembly: GCF_048164855.1. Classification (NCBI taxonomy): domain Eukaryota; kingdom Metazoa; phylum Chordata; class Mammalia; order Carnivora; family Canidae; genus Canis; species Canis lupus. Next base: position 39,577,139 of record NC_132848.1, read on the forward strand.
TTGGATCAAACTCTGCATTGGGCTCTGTGCTGGGAGTGGAGCCTGCTTAAGAATTTCTCTCTATTTCTCTCCCTCCCTCTGCCCCTTTCCCCTACCCTATCTTAAAAAATAAAAACGAAAAACAAACAAAAGAAATTCCCAAGAACCAGCTTGGTGATGGAAATTAAGGCTTTATATGGGTGACTGCCCCAGAAACCAAAGATCCATGCCAGAGCCTTACACTTGATTCTGTCTTCAAGCTCCCAGATTCTAGGTTAGTCTTGGCTAGTTTTTTCCAAAACTAGCAACACTCTTCTGCCTCTTAAAATCCTTACAGAGGCAATTTAAGATCTTAGCACCATAAGAAGGTAGAGAGGTCCAACATGTAAAGAGGTTGAAAGTTATTCCTTCTGCTCACACAGTAACAAAGAACTACAGACTGAAAATCAACAACTCTTTTTAGATCCACATCCCCCATATTGGAGGGACAGATAAGGAAATACAGAGACTCACAGCTTTGTGGAAACAGATGCTCCTAGAACCACAGACTGATAGAAAAACTTAAACAATAATTGATGAATTGTTAGAGGTTCAGTGTGGACAATCCTGGAAGGTAAATGTGGAGGACCTGCATGCATTTGTCAGTTCCAGTTCCAGAAACCTCATCAGATTCTCACAGTGAAGATCAGAGAAAAATTTTCTCCTTCTTCTGAAGGGCAAAAGGGAAAAGTAACCATTTTGAACTATTCCTAGAGCACTGCTATCCTGACTAAGAATATTCTCTCTCACCTCAAGAGAAATTTTACTGGAGCCTATAGATTTCTGTTTTACTGGAATTTAAAGAAGGAAAATACCCAAATCCAGCCCTCAGTAGACCTCTTGTCCCATGTAAAAGAGAAAGGATTCTGAGAAATACTCATCAGGAAAGCTACAGCCCAAGGGCACAGACTCACTAAAGACTGAGACCTGATCATGGGATTATAGAACACTTTCTGTCCTCTGGACACCTACATCCTATCTATAGATGTTGAGAGTTTAGCATCCATTTAGTTTGTCCAAGTGGCCTGCAGGGACTTTAAACTGATACTAGTACCTCTTGCAAGTGCATGCCCCAAATAGTAGATCACAGAATCATAAATAAATATAAGTCTTTGATGTGATTTCCCCAACAGCCTGTGGGATCAAAAGTCTCCTCCACCTCACAGGGCCTTCCCCTTAGATAAGACCCCTACTCTTTTGGTTTGAATTGACCAGTCCAGCCCTGGCCTTGGAACCTCAAAGCACTCCACCCATGAACCTTAATAAATGTATGTACTCCAGGTCCTATTGCTGTCTGCATTCTGCCTGGACCTCCCCATGTAGCCCCTGAGGCATTCCCCATACCTCCTCCAGGACCTGTGAGTAATAAACTTCTCTATTTCAGTTTTTCTTGTTATTAAACTGCAGTCCACCGTCTAGTGCCTTATGTTCCACTTAACAAATGTTAACAAAGTCATAACAGTAGTGTAATAATGGATCACAGATAGAAGAACTGCAAGCTTCAGACCCTATTTAAGAAAAAGTTTCTAGAAAAATAAAAAGACAATAGAGAAGACAAAAACAAGGACACTAGAGGAAATTTTAGTCACTGACACTGTAGCTAGAACGCACAGTATACACAAACTCCTAGCATAGAATATAAACCCTCACACCAAAGTCCTATTATCTCAGTTCCTTTCACCCAATACACCATTTCTCATATTCAACAACAAATTACAAAGCATGTAGCATGCAAAACCATAATTTGCAGAGACAGAGCAGACATCAGACCCAGTAGGACAGTCAGGGCTCCTGGGTGGCTCAGTCCATTGAGTATCTGACTCTTGGTTTTGGCTCAGATCATGATCTCAGGGTCATGGGATGGAGTCCTGCATTGGGCTCTCCCCTCAGCAGGGAGTCTGCTTCTCCTTCTCCTTTTCCCTCTACTCTTCCCTCTACTCATGTGCACTTTCTCTCTCTCATGCTTGCTCTCTCTCTCTCAAATAAATAAAATCTTTAAAAAATAAAATAACTAGATTGATATGCTAAGAATTAAATGGAAAAAGTGGACATGTGAGAACAGATAATTAATATATCTGTATCTATAACAGATGGAAACTTTAGAATCAAAAGGAAATCAAAAACACTAGAAGAGAAGTAGAAAATATGCCTTTAATAAGCCCATTGGTAAACTGAATACAGCTGAGGAATGAATCAGTGAGCTTGAAGGTATATCTGTAGAAATTTTGCAGTCTGAAAATTAAAGAGAAAAAAAAGAATGAAATCAAGAAAACAAAATATCAAAAAACTGAGGGACAATTAAAAAGGAGTAGCATACGTACAATAGAAATATCAGAAGGAGGGATCCCTGGGTGGTGCAGCGGTATGGCACCTGCCTTTGGCCCAGGGCGCGATCCTGGAGACCCGGGATCAAATCCCACGTCGGGCTCCCAGTGCATGGAGCCTGCTTCTCCCTCTGCCTGTGTCTCTGCCTCTCTCTCTCTCTCTCTCTCTCTGTGTGTGTGACTATCATAAATAACTAAAAAAAAAAAAAAAAAAAAAAAAAAAAAAAAAAAAAAAACAGAAAGAGGAGAAAGAAGGAAATATAAGAAATATCTGAAAGACTAATGGTTGAGAATCATCTAAAATTAGTGATAGGCATTATACCACAGATCTAGGAGGCTTAGAGAACACCAAGTAGAATAAATATCAAAAAAATATATATACATCTGGGAATATCATATTCAAACTTAAAAAAAAGCAAAGACAAAAAGAAAATCTTGAATGAATATAGAAGGGGGAAAATATCTAAGCTGTAAAGTAACAAAAATAAAAGTTATGTTAGATTTCCCTTTAGAAACCATGTGAGCAAAAACAAAGGGAAGTACAATATTTAAAATGTTGGAATGAAACCACATCAACTTAGAATTTTGCCTTCAGCAAAATTACTCTTCAGAAATGAAGGAGAAATAAAGACTTCCACAAGCAAAAATTGAGGAAATTTGTCACCTGTAGACCTAACTTGCAAGAAATGTTAAAGTTCTTCAGAAAGAATAAAAGTTATATAGATCAGAAACTCAGATATACATTAAACAGTTTGTTAAAAATAATAGCAACAATGTGTCAAGTGATTATAGCTTATAGATGAGAGAAATGAACAGAATTGTCATACAGGATGGGAGAGAGAAACTGAGAAGATTGAGTTGTAAAATACTTGCACTATCTGTGAAGTGGCATATTGTTATTTTAAAGTGGATTTAGTTGTAAGTGTATATTGCCAACTCCAGGCAACCACTAACAATTTTTAAAAAGAACTATAATTGAAATGCGAAGAGAACAAAGAAATGCTCATTCAAAACCAGAAAGAGGGATCCCTGGGTGCTTCAGCGGTTAAGCACCTGCCTTCCGCCCAGGGCGTGATTCTGGAGTTCTAGGATCTGGAGTCCTAGGATCAAGTCCCATATCAGGCTCCCTGCATGGAGCCTGCTTCTCCCTCTGCCTGTCTCTCTGCCTCTCTCTCTCTCTGTGTGTGTGTCTCTCATGAATAAATAAAATCTTAAAAAAAAAAAAAAAAAAAAAAACAGAAAGGGCAGAAAAAGTGTAGGACAAAAAAAAAAAAGAGGAAAAGAAAAGAAACAAAGAACAAGAGTAAAAAATTAAAGAATTATAAATACAGTAGATATATTTTTTTTTAATTTATTTACTTATGATAGTCACAGAGAGAGAGAGGCAGAGACACAGGCAGAGGGAGAAGCAGGCTCCATGCACCGGGAGCCTGATATGGGATTCGATCCCGGGTCTCCAGGATCGCGCCCTGGGCCAAAGGCAGGCGCCAAACCGCTGCGCCACCCAGGGATCCCAATACAGTAGATATTAATCCCATTGCATTTATAATCACTTTAAATATGAATGGTCTAAATATATCAATTAAAACACAGAGACACCTGGGTGAGACATCATGGAGACACCTGGGTGGCTCAGTGGTTGAACATCTGCCTTTGGCTCAGGTCATGATCCCAGGGCCCTGGGATCGAGTCCCACGTCAGGTTCCTCACAGGAAGCCTGCTTCTCCCTCTGCCTATGTCTCTGCTTCTCTCTGTGTGTCTCTCATGAATGAATAAATAAAATCGAAACAAACAACAACAACAACCAAAAAAAAAAAACCACGGGGCTGACAAAGTGTACTAAAAAAACAAAAAAACAAGACCCAACTATATTATCTACAAGAAACCCATTTTAAACATAAAGACATGGATAGATTAAAAGCAAAAGGATGAGACAGATACACTGTGCTAACACAGATCAAAACAAAGCTTGGAGTAACTATTTAATTTCAGACAAAGCAGACTTCAGAGTAAGCAAAGTGACCAGGATAAAACGAAGCATTGCATAATGATAAAGGGATTAACCCCAAGGAAAACATAACAGTCTTTATTACACTTAAGGAAAAACATCAAAATACAGGAGACAAAAATGACAGACAAATCCACCATTTTAGTGGAAGACTTAAACATGTGTCTATGAGTAATTGACAAATCCAGCAGACAAAAAAATCAGTAAGGATACCACTAAATTTAGTAACACCATCAACTAGCTAGATTTAACTGACACTCATATAATATTTCATCTAATGATAAGAGAATATACTTTCTTCTCAAACTCATATGGAACATTCCCCAAATTAGAGTAGATCATAGAACATAGAGCACACTTTAATAACAAATTTTGAAGAAAAGAAATTATATGAAGTATGCTGTCATAGCACAGTGAAATTAAACTAGAAATCAGCAACAGAAAGAGCTAGAAATCGCCCCAAAATATTTAGAAATTAAATAGCCCACTTCTAAAAAATGCATAGGTCTTTGGGACACCTGGGTGGCTCAGTGGTTGAGCATCTGCTTTAGGCTCGGGGAGTGACCTCAGGGTCCTGGGATTAAGTCCCACATCGGGCTCCCTACAGGGAGCCTGTTTCTCCCTCTGACTGTCTGTGCCTCTCTCTGTGTCTCTCATGAATAAATAAATAAAATCTTTTTTAAAAAATGCGTAGGTCAAAAAAGTCTCAAAAGAAATTTTAAAACATTTGTAACTAAGTGAAATGAAAATGCAATTCATCAAAATGTGTGTTATGTTATGTTATGCAGGGAAAGCAGTGCTTAAAATTAAATTTAAATTTATAGCATTTAATGCATGTAACTGAAAAAACAAAAGATACAAAATCAATAATCAAAGCTTCCATCTTAAGATATAGAAAAGGGAGATCAAATTAAACATGCAGAAGAAAAGAAGTAATAAAAATTAGAACAAAAATAGATGAAATTAAAATCAAGAAAACAATAGAAAAAATATATTAAATTGAAATCTGATTCTATGAAAAGATCAAGACAATTGATAAAATATCTTGCCAGGCTAACCACAAAAAAAAAAAAAAAAAAGATACAAAATTCTAGTATTAGAATGAACTAAAGATGATCTCTACTGATACCATGGACATTAAAAAAATAATAAAGGAATATTTTGAATGCCTTTATGCCCCCAAATTTGATTCTTTGATGAAATAGAGCAATTCTTTGAAAAACAAAATATACCAAACTAACACAAAGAGAAATAGATAATCTAAATAGACCTATATCTGTTAAAGAAATTAAATTAATAATGAATTGATAAGCTTAACCAATAAATAATTAATAACCTTCCAAATAACAAATGTCAGGCCAAGATGGGTTCACTTGGAAGCATTAAGAAAAGCAATGATATCAATATGTTGCTCATAATTACAGAGAGAACGCTTCCTAACTCATTCTATGAGGTCATGATTATCCTCTCCAAAACCAGACAAAGAAGTTACAAGACAGGAAAACTACAGATCAATAGCTATCATGAGCAAAGATGCAAAATTCCTCAGGGAAACATAAGAAAACATAAGAAAATCGAATCCTAAATGAAACATGAGAAAATTGAATCCAACAATGTAAAAAGGCGATTATGGTATAAACATACCTTATTCCAGGTATGGAAGCTGCCTCAGCATTTAAAAATCAATGTAATCTATCACATCAACATATCAAAAGAGAAAAAACATATAATTATACAAATAGTTGTAGAAAAGCATTCAACAAAATCGAAAGCACATTTATGATAAAAACCCTCAGCAAACCAGGAATAGAAGTTAACTTCTATTAATTCCACAACTTGACAAAGTGCATTAATGAAATGCCTGCAGGTACCAACTTACTCAGTGGTGAGAAACTTTCCCCTAAAGATCAGGAGTGAGGTAAGGATATCCCTTTCTACCACTTCCTACTGAAAGTCCTAGCTAATGCAATCAGCTAAAAAAAAGAAAAGATACACAGATTGAGAAGGAATAAATAAGCTTTGTGGACAGACAACATGATTGTTTTTGTAAAATCCCCAAGAACCAACAAAAAAAACTCCTGGAACTAATAAGTGATTATAGAAAAATTTCAAGATATGAAGTTAATATACAAAAGTCAATTGTTTATATACCAACAATAAATTATTGAAATTGAAAATTAGAAACACAATACCATTTACAATAGTTGTCTCCTCATGACTGCAAGGCAGATGGAAAAGGTCTGAGCATCTCCTCTTCATACAGCAATATCCAAGACCTGGGGAAGAATGGTCCTTATTTGCATCATTTTTTAATAAAGAAGAAAGCCTTTTTAGAGAAAAGAACCACCTCCCCCCCCCCACACACACACACCACTACCAGCAATGACGAATTCTGTTCAAACCTTTGACCCATTTTTTAATTGGATTCTCTGTTGTCTTATTGTTGAATTTTTAAAGTTCTTAGAATATTTTGGATACCAATCCTTTATCAGGTATGTTTTTGCAAAGATTTTCTCTCAGGAAGTGGATATCTTTACATTCTCTTTGCAGTATCTGTGACAAAGCTGAAGATTTTAATTTTAATGAAGTCTAACTTATTAAATTTTTTTTCTTTCATGGATTGTGCTTTTGGTGTTATATCTAAAAAATCATCACCAAACCCAAAGCAATCTAGAATTTCTGCAATGTTGTTATCCTTGGAAAAGTCTTATAGTTTGTATTTTGCAATTAATGTTATTCCATTCCTTCTACTAGTGATTGTTGTGGCAATGAGCAGAAGGACATTTGCATTCTTACAGCAATCTTTGCTAAGAGGAATGGAATAGCTATAATTGGTTTTGACTATTGATTATCAAACTTCTTCCATCATTGGAATCACCTTGTGCAGTACCCAGGTCAGGGTTCTCCAGAGAAACAAAACCAACGAGGTGTGTGTGTGCATGTGTGTACATGTGTATATACATGTGTGTGTAATAAGGAATAAGGTCACGCATTTATGGAGGTAGGTAGGTGCAAAATCTGCAGTGTGGATCAGCAGGCTGGAGACCCTAAGTGGTACACTTCCAGTCCAAAGGCCTTCATATGGAGAATTTCCCCTTGCTTGGAAAGGCAGTTCTTTTTTGCTCTGGTCATGCCTTCAGCTGATTGGATGAAACCCATCCACATTATGGGGAGCTATCTGCTTATTCAAAGTTCACTAATTTAAAAGCGAATATCTCATCCCAAACACTCTCCAAGTTGACACATAAAATTAATGATCACGAGTGAACCCCCTGTCAATTTGGCACTCCTTAAACCATTGTTCATTTTTTTAAAATTTTTTATTTACTTATGATAGTCACAGAGAGAGAGAGAGAGGCAGAGACACAGGCAGAGGGAGAAGCAGGCTCCATGCACCGGGAGCCCGATGTGGGATTCGATCCCGGGTCTCCAGAATCGCACCCTGGGCCAAAGGCAAGCGCCAAACCGCTGCGCCACCCAGGGATCCCTCATTTCCAAGTAGAGACACTAGCAAGGTCATACTTCCACTTGACATTCCTGCAACAATGAAACACTCACAAAATTCTTTCTCCAAGGAAGATACAAAGTCCTTGCAGGATGTTTACTCTTCTATCTGATATGCCATAACTTAAACACTATGATATGAAGCTAGCAATACTTAAATAATGTGTTATAAAATCAATATGACATAGTTACATAATAAGAGAGTAAGAGAGGGAAGAAGACAAAGGTATTTGTTTAACACACACACACATACACACGTTCATGACAAAATAAAGAAGAAATATTCATGACAATTACATCTCTCATTTCTGTAACTGGTGACGTGGTCATAGCTGGTATCTATAACTACCTTCCTCCACTACTCATTCTGTATTCTCTTTACCTTCATCAAGCACTTTAGCCAGTCATGGTTCTTTACCCAGTGGGATGACCCAAACTTTCATCCGTAAAAAGTCTGGGGCATTAGTAGTCCTGCCTGAATTGTGGTATTGTAGTTATCCACGACGTTAATCACAGGGCATGGTGATACTTAGAAACGCCTAAAGGATCTCGTATATTCCAGACATGCTCTTCCTTACATTTACTGTGAAATAGCAGTTCCAATTTCCCAATCAGAATCAGTGGCTGCAGCCTGCACTGTAACTCCCTTCTTTGCCTGTTAAGTCAGAGGCATAAGGATTTCCAAGTGGCTGGGTTAGCCGTCTTAACTTCCAGTTCAATGGAATCATTACTGTGCCTCCTGGAGGAAACATTCCTCCCTTTAGAAATAAGTCCTTTAGGGGCGCCTGGCAGGCTCAGTCAGCAGACCATGTGACTCTTGATCTCGAGCTTGTAAATTTGAGCCCCATGTTGGTTGTAGAGATTACTTAAAAATAAAGTCTTTGAAAAGAACTTAGAAATAAGTCCTCTCGGCCTGCAGAACCTAAGATCACAGGGATAGGAAACAAAAATTTTACTAGCAGGTCAGTAAGAGTAGCAGTGAGTGATACCATTCACATTTCCACCCCTTGATTCCTGTACTGTGAATCCTGACTATGGAGGACACAGCACCATCTATTAGATGCTGATTTAGAGCACACATAGCCTCCTAGAGAACTTTGTCCCAGCTTTGCAAGGTATTTCCACCTAGCTGACACTGTAAACAAATTTTCAAAGGCCATTCCACCATTTTATCTAGCCAGTTGTTTCAGGATGGTAGGGAGCATGTTCAGACCAATGAATTTCATGAGCATGGGCCCATCACCACACTTCATTTGCTGTGCAATGAGTTCCTTGATCAGAAGCGATGCTGTGTGGAAAAGTATAATGATGGATAAGCATTCTGTATGTCCACAGATGATAATTTTGGCAGATGCACTGCACATAGGGAAAGCAAATCCATAGCTAGAGTAAATGTTTATTCCAGTAAGAACAAAGTGCTGCCCCTTCCATGAAGCAAGCAGTCCAATGTAATCAGGTAACTAGCTAATCACCCTGGGGAATGGTGCCATATCTGAGGCTCAGAACTGGTCTCTGCTGCTGGTAGATAGGGACTCAGCAGTGGCCATAGCCAGGTAGGACTTGGTGAGTAGGAGTCCACGTTGCTGAGACCAGGCATAGCCTCCACCCTGCTACCACAGCCACTTTGTTCATGAGTCCATTGCATGGTAACAAGAGTGACTTTGGAAACAGACTCACTATTATCTACAGAAAGTATCATCCTGTCCATTCCATTATTAACATCTTCCTCTGCTGATGTCCCTATTTGGTGAGTATCTTCATGAAACACAAATATGGTCATGTTGGCTTTTTTTCCCATTCAAAGAAGTCTATCCACATATGCCATCCTCAAGTTTCTTTTTTTTTTTTTTTTCATCCTCAAGTTTCTTTAACAATATTTCATTCATGTTCCTTTTAAGGCCCTGACTACCCAGTCCAACCATTGGCCACAGTCCGTGAGTCAGTATATAATCCTATGCATAGCCATTTCTTCCAAGCAAAGTGAACAACCAGGTGCACTACTCAAAGTTCTGCACCTTGGGAGGATTTCCCTTTACCACTATCCTCCAGGGATATCCCAGAAAGGGGCTGCCACCCCACAGATGTCCACTTTTGAATAATGCCTGTATATCATGCAGAGCCACCCTTAACCCAGGTCTCAGTAGTCTTTTCTTTGTTAACTGATCATAAGGAACTCCCTATGAGTCATAGGCATTTGGGAAGTAGAATGCAGCATGCCACTTCTTGGGCTTTAGGGCCTCCTCGGGCTTGATCATGTATATACCATCTCCACTTAATGATGGCATGCTGCTGTGCCCAACCAACTTCATAGTTTTGTGAGTCAGGTAACACTTGCTTCCTGTTGGGCAGCTCAGACTACATGGTAACTTGGTGGACCAGACTTAAGCATTCAGTCTCTGCTAAGGCCCAGTAGCAGACCAAGAGTTGTTTCTCAAAAGAAGAGTAGTTATCTGCATAAAATGAAAGGACTTTTTCCCCAAATCCTAAAAGTCTGCTCTGCAATTCACATGTACGGACTGCCAAAAGTTCCAAATAGCATCCTTCTCTGCCGCGCTGACACTTCCAGCACCAGCGGATCTGCTGGATCACATGACCCAAGGGGCAGAGCAACTGGAAGGTAGCCTCAACCTGTTGTAAAGCCTTCTCTTGCTCTAGACCCCAGGTGAAAGCAGACACTTCTGCTGGTCGTTATGAACAGGTATGGAGAAAAAAGTGTTTACATGATCAATAGCTGCATACCAGGTACCAGGCAATGTGGTAACTTATTCAAGCAAGGAGACCACATCCGATACAGCAGATGCTGTTAGAGTTAACACCTGGTTGAATTTAAAATAATCCACCATCATTCTCCAAGATCCATCTGTCTTGAGCACAGGCCAAATAAGTTGAATGGGGATGTGGTGGGAGTGACAACCCCTGTATCCTTCCAATCTGTGATGATGGCACTAATCTCTGCAACATCTCTAGGTATGGATATTTCATTGGGTTTACTATTTCCTGGTTAGAGGCAGTTCTTGTGACTTCCATTTGGCCTTTCCCATCATAATAACCCTCATTCCATAGGTCAGGGAATGAATGCAAGATTGTTCTGGCGACTGAGTGTACCTATTCTAGTTATGCACTCCAGAGCTGAAGAAATACCTGTAAGATGTATTCAGGGCCACACACTGGACCCACTTTAAGATGGATCTGAGTTAAAACTCCATTGGTCACCTGACCTCCATTAGCCCCTGGTGAACAGCAAAGACATTTTGGGTCTCTTGGCATGCATGTTATCTCAAAGACAGTATCCAGTGGTTCTCAACCCCTAAAGGTCTGGCTATCTCTTTTTCCCTAATGCAGGTACCCTGATAAAAGGTCCCTTTGGGGAAGGCTGTGAGAAAGATTTATAGTATACATTTTCAGTAGTGGGGTGCCTGGGTGGCTCAGTTCATTAAGCATCTACCTTCGGCTTAAGTCATGACCTCAGGGTCCTGGGATCAGGATGGAGGCCCACATCGACATCGGCCTCTGCTCAGTGGGGAGCTTGCTTCTCCCTCTCCCTCTGTGTTCTCTTTCTCTCTCTCTCAAATAAATAAGTAAAATCTTTACAAAGATAAAATAAATGTTCAGTAGTGTGTCAGGGGCCTTTTCTCAAGAGCATGGCCTCCCCTACATTCAAAGTTTCTTTATCTGTAAATTGGTTCAAATTTGGGAGTTACTATTGAGAAGCTGCTGATTCTGTTTTTATGATTCAGCTTGGGCTTTGTTTCATTTTACCTTGTTTTCTGCTTAAATAAACTGAGTAAGAATCTAGCAGGCTTCTTCTCTATTTCACTTCTTGGAACACCACCATCAACTAGTCACCTCCATAGGTCTGTGTGAACCTGAGATTCTGAGTGCTACATTGATTCTGCTGCATGCTACAGTAATTATGTCCGCTCTGCCCTTGGGGGTTGATGCTATTATTTGTCTCCTTCCACCCTAGAATCCAATCATTCCCAATGCGTTTAGATTTCCCAATTCAGTGATCACAGTTCCCACTATGAGTTCTGGCCTAGAGAGAAGAACAAACCATGAAGTTTGTCAAGGATGCTGGGGCTCACTTCACAAATTTATTTCTCACAGTTGTGGTGGAAGGTAGATTTTCTGGATGCCTGTCATGTAGATGAGTAGATTTGAAGTGAGAAATTCACTCTAACAGTACAATCTCCTAAAGCCCCTACCTGCCTTCTTCTACAGTAAACTAAAGCAGGTCCGGCATTTCCAGTTCACTCACTAATGGACTACCTTTTGGTTCATGTTTTAGTCAACCATTAGAACCTTTTCTAACCCTCAAGCTACAATATTAAAAAGAAATCTCTGGGGATTCCTGGGTGGCTCAGTGGCTGAGCATCTGCCTTTGACTCAGGGCATGATCCTGGGGTTCAGGATTGAGTCCCACATTGCGCTCCCTGCAGGGAGCCTGCTTCTTCTTCTGCCTGTGTCTCTGCCTCTCTCTGTGTGTTTCTCATGAATAAATAAAATCTTAAAAAAAAGAAAAGAAAATATTAAACATCAAATTGCCATATGATCCTTCTGGGCATATCCACAAAAGAATTTAAAGCAAGAACTCAAATAAGTATTTGTATACCTGTGTTCATAGCAGTATTACTCACGATAGCCAAAAGGTGGAGGCAACCCAAGTGCCCATCGATAAATAAATGGGTAAACAAAATGTAGTCTATACAAACAATGGAATATTATTCAGCTTTAAAAAAGGAAGGCAATCCTGACATATGTTACCATATGCACAGACCCTGAGGACATTATGCTAAGTGAAGTAAGCCTGACACAAAAAAGTCAAATCCTGAATGATTCCACTGATATGAGAGGCTAACGTAGTCACGTTCATAGAGACAGGAAGCAGAGTGGTAGTTACTAGGGGCTGTGAGGGAGGTTTAAGGGGTAATATTGTTTAATGGGTATGGGGTTTAGTTTGGGAAGATAATTTTTTAAAGATTTTATTTATTCATAAGAGACACACAGAGAGAGGCAGAGACACAGGCAGAAGGAGAAGCAGGCTCCATGTGGGGAGCACGACATGGGACTTGATCCCAGGACCCCAGGATCATACCCTGAGCCTAAGGCAAATGCTCAACTGCTGAGCCACCCAGGGGTCCCAATCCATAAAATCTTAAAAAAAAAAAAAAAAAAAAAAAGAAAGAAATCTCTGTTTAGTGGCCCCATATCTATAAATTCAGCCTGATCCAAATTAATGTTCCTTTAGCTATTATCCCACACTTTTATCCATTCCCACACATATTCCTCAGATTTTGTGTCTGCAAAAATTAGAGAACTCAACAGAAGACAACATACCTTCCCAGGTCACACTTTGCACCTTATCTTTAAAAGCCTGCTGGAACTCGAGTCAAGGCATAGGTCTAGAAGAACAGAAGGGGCTAAAGTGGTTCTTGAGAATCAGCAGTGTCTTACTTGGCAATAGTCTCCAGGGAGGTCAGTGCAGGGTCCTTAGGCAATGCAGTGTCAATCTCCTCAAATGGATAATCTATTTCTACTGACAAAGAAGATTCACCAGAATTTAAAGACTCAATCTCTACAGCTTAATTTGGGTCTTCTCACATATTCCCATTCCAACTGTTAAGATCCTGTTCTTTCTCAATTAATGTCTTCACTTTAAACCTAGAAATCCTGAAAGATTTTGTAACTCAAAAAACTTGCTCAATGAAATTCTGGACTTGGTTTACAGCAATTTCTGCCAACTGGTTCCAGGAAGTAACTTTCCTCCTTCAGCAAAGACATGGAAACTCTTGAGTCATTGATGTAGTGCTTAAACTGGGATCCAAATCCTTAGGCTCATCCTTTGCTCCTCTTACTTTGTCCAGCAACACTAGGAACAATCAGTCTATATCATTATACTAATTAATTTGATGAAAATATTTGAAAAGAACAAAAGCATGGTTACCCAGATCCTTCCTTCTTACAGTTGCTTGATTAGGAGTGTCCAGTGGTGATATTTGGAGTATCTCTACTGTCAAATCACATCATGGACAATGTGCTCTCCTTAGTACTTGAAATCAAGACATTAGTATCTTTAAATCTAATCAGATTATAGAGCTTATTCCAGCAATTTCATAATAAATTCTGAAGATTTATCCTTAAGATTCTGTTCCTCTAGAACCTCTCATTATCAAAATCTGTATTAGTCTGTATTCTCTAGAGCTACAGCACCAAAAGGATATGATTTGCGTGAGATTGCAACTGACTCATGAAATTGTGCAGCCTGGAAATTCAAATTTTGCAGTGTGGGCTGGGAGACTGGAGACCCAGGAGAATTAATTGTGCAGTTCTTGTTTGAAGGCAGTCTTAGGAGATTTTTCTCTTGCTTGGGAAGCCAGTTTTTTGTTTTGTTTTGTTTTGTTGGACTTTCAACTGATTGATGAGGCCCATCCACGTTATGGAGAGCAATCTGCTTATTTGAAGTTTATCAATGTAAATGTTAACCCAATTGCAAAACACCTTCTGAGTTGACACACAAAATTAACCATATACCTGGGGAACTTTACAAAATACTGATGCTTGAGTCTCATCCGCAGTGATTTTGATTTCATTAATCTTACATGAATTCTGAGCATCCAGATGCTTGAAAATCCCTCAAGTTATTCTATTGTGCTATCAAAGTTAAGACCCTCTAGATTAGATGAATTAAGATTTATATTCCTGGGGCTAGAGAAGAGCCTTGGAAGCACAAGACCTCTTGATGGCTGAACAAAATTAGAGTTAGCAATAAAAGCACATGGGGGTATTACAGCAACTAGTTTGGTATTAGGAGCCTATTATCTCTGCCACAAAGTATAAAATTAAATTCTTTTTCTAATTGTTTTTATTATTTATTAATATCCTCTTTCCTTCTTGTTTTATATGTGGCCATTTCTCTCTTTTTTAAAGATTTTATTTATTTATTTATTTGAGAGAGAAAATCTCAAGCGGACTCCATACTGAGCTCAGAGTCCCAGGTGTGGCTCAATCTCACAACCCTGAGATCATGACCTGAGCCAAAATCAAGTCAGTCACCTGACCAACTGAGCCACCCAGGCATCCCTATATGTGACCATTTCAATTTCAGTTTATATTAATCAAGAATAAGTAAAATAAAAAGTTTAGATCTGTAATCACATTGGCCATTTCCTAAATATTCAGTAGCCACCAATGTCTGGTATCCACTATCAGGCAGCACAGATAGAGATACTTCTATCTTCACAGAAAGTTCTGTTGGGCACCACTTATGAATAACAAACTTAATAATAATCTTAATAATTGTCTTAATAATCTCTGTTTTTAGTTTCTGTCACACACAAAGCTCACCTAAGTTTGCTAAGACATAATACTGCCCTCACAAAGTTTACTGGTGAAGCTGAAGAAGCATTGTATATAAATATGTAACTATAATAAAATGTTATATTAGCAATCATAACATATTTATTGCACCAATATTTCAGAGGTAAAAGATATCATGAGCCACTGAATTTTTTTAGCAATCCACTTTTTAAAATATTTCAGGCCATTTTTCCCTTTAGGTATTAAAACAGTACTTCCATATATTTCTTTTGAAAAAGGAATGTTTATAAGCATAGAAAATAGGGATATAGGGGTAAAAGAGACACCTTTTAAGATATTTTCCCACCCCACAAAAAAACTAGCCTCTGTCATCACTGTTACTGGGTATAGGAGTTAACCCAGAGCAGCTGTGTCTATAAAGTTGGACTCTAAAGTCTTAGCCATCTTTGATAGAACCAGGAAGGACTCAAATTAAATTAATCCTCAAGAACTGTAAATGGAAGTGAGAAGCATGACTCTTGAAATTTGACCAGAACTGGGGTCGGTTCTCTCTTGGAAAGCTCACAAGACGCAAAAATATGCAACCAGAAGGCCAGCTCTTACATTTGCAGTCAAGCAGACCATAAAATTATTTCAGCCCTGCTGTTGAATTCTCTCCCAGTAGGCAAGCTACATGGGAATCCCAATCATCAAAAGTTTGTGCGCAGGGCATCAGAGTTAGTGCATTTGAGCATGAAGTGGTAGCAACCCCAGGTGGCCTGGGGTGTCTACAGTCATAAAAAGGAATTACTTGTTGGGCTGTCTAAACATACCAAGGTAATACATGGAAATGGGGAGCAGATCAATTTTGAAAATTTGGTTTTGGATCAGCTAAGGAAATATTCTCTCAGTCTTTCTCTAGTAACCATCACCTTACATGAAAATCTCTAACCAAGACTTATTTCCAGAAATTGTGGGAATGCCTTGTTTTCCCTTGCTCAGCATCCTCGCTCACTCAGTACTCCCTTGCAGAGGTCGAAATGAGATAGTCACATGACCCTGGCCCCGCTAATCAGAGTCCTTCCCCGTGACTGGTCTGAGGGAGGTGACCATAGGTCTGTAACCTCTGAGATCATGGAGCTGACTGAAAGTGAAGTAGTTTAATTCTTGAAGCCTTGTTGCCTTATGGAGAATCCTTCTTGTACTAACAGAGAATGGAAGATATTTAGAGACCTTTAGAGTGATTTGTAAACCTTTAAGTAATTTTGTCATCTCAAAAAGTTGAAATGTTAGAAAGGAAAAATATGAATAAAGAATGAAAAGATATTTGCTTTTCTGAGATAGTCCTAGTTTTAGTACAATTTTGATCCCATGGATAATATTTTTTTAAAAAAAGAGATACTGGAATACCTGGCTGGCTCAGTCGGTAAAGCGTATGACGCTTGATCTCAGGCGCATCATGGGTTCAAGCCCCATGTTGGGTATAGAATTTACTTTAAAAAGATTAAAAAATTTTTAAAATACACTATAAGGGATTAAATAGTGATTCCTCAAAGGATGTGTCTGAGTCCTAACTCCCCAAACCTACAAATGTGACTTCATGTGGAAAAAGGGTCTTTGCAGATGTGATTAAGTTAAGAAGGTCATCCTGGATTCTCTGGATGGGCCCTAAATCCAATGACAAGTGTCACAGAGGAGACCACAGGAAATCAGGCCATGTGAAAATGGAGGCAGAGGTTGAGGTGATGCAGCCACAAACCAGGGAAGGCCTGGAGCTACCAGAAGCTAGAAGAAGTGAGGGAGGATTCTCCCCTATAGCCTTCAACAGGAAGACAGCCCTACCAAAACCTTAATTCTTGACTTCCACCTTCCAAATCTGGGAAAGAATACATTTCTTTTTTTGTAGCCCACCACATTTATGGTAATTTGTTATAGCAGACCTAAGAAACTAATCAAATGCTAAATAAAAAACATAGTTTGCTTACTCATTCAAAACTTTGGCTATAGGTGGTATACACCTAAAACCAATTTCTTATTCATGTTAATTCTTGGTCTGACATTAAAAGAATATTAAACAAAATGCTTTGGGGCTCATCCAAAAATATTTTCTTTCAACCCAAGCCAGATTTGGGAAAAGTCCTGGCCTGATTTCACAGACCAGCTTTGAATCCTATTTCTTAAGTCAAAAGCAATGTTCTTTTTGACTGCCACTGGAGGTGGCAAAGAAAGATCATTCAAAAGGGAATCTTTACCTTCAGATAAATTTCATATTTCTCATGTGGGGTGGGATGTTTCTAACCATGTGAGTATTTTGACAGGTACATATAAGGCATTTAAGAGAATTTTCATTGTTTGATTCCATATTCTTACATTTTGAGCCTAGATAAAAACATGAAGAAAAGATAAAATTGCTATTATCCTTCAGGAAATAAGGGATACAGTCTCTTCCATACATTTAAATTGGTTTCTTCATGTTTTTACATTTCTCTAAGGCTTGAAGCAGCCAAGAGCAGAAATGACACTTCCTTCTTATAAAACATCTTAGGGTCCCAGCAAGAAAAGCATCTTATGTGATTATAGGGAAAATTAAACAATTATATTTTCAATTGATTCTTACAACGCCCCACTGAGGTAGTTCAATATTATTTCTAATTTCCTGACAGATGAAGAACCAAAGTACTAAATTATTTTCCCCCAAAGCATTTAGTGGCTCAGGAAATGGCAGACCTCTTCCTCACAGGCATCTGCATTAGAACACCAGGCCTAGTGTTAATTTATTCATTCACAAGGTTCACTTGCCAAATCAAAGCTTCAGAGAGGTACTCCTTGTCCTTAAGCTGAAGCCAGAGGTGGACTGGTTCCAGAATAGCTGTAGGTGGCAACCCAAGTGCAGTTGCTATTGTGTATTATCAAGGTGTGAGAGAAGGGAAGCCAGCATTCTCCTCCTACTCTACAATAGGCAGCCTCTCTTAGAGGCACAGTTGCCGGAAATTGGCCATTAGAAGCTCATTCATTCCCCGTTAGCATGTAACTCAACCTGCAGTGGTACCATACTCAATTGCTAACCTCTCATCCTGGATTTGCCCACAACTATCTTAGAGAGATGAGACTCAGGATCACTAAAGAACATTGAGGACTGCTTTTCAAGAAGGCTGGAATAGGGAAATTCTTTTAAACAAGCAAACAAACAAACAAACAGACCAGTAAGATGGTGAAACAAGACACAAGGAAGATAAGCTCCCCTCCTGAACAGTGTTCCTGCAACCAATAAAGAAAAAATCATGGACGGAAGTCTCCAGCTGAAGAACACATTTTTTTTTTTCATCCAGGTACCAAAATGTGTTAGTGGAGAATTCCAGGTAACTTCTAGTTAAGTGCTCAGTTAGTGTTGCTGATGCTGTTGGTTCTCTGCCATTCTCTGACAAGCCTTGTCACACTAGTGCACAAGGCTGACTTCCAACTGCCATCATTTAATCTCTGTGCCTGGGGACTTTCTGTGACAGCTGGAGTCCTCTTAGCCAGCATAAAAAATGAACACCTCCTCCCACCCACTCCCTCATTCCAGGCACCCCTTGAGCAGAGACTGACAGGAACTTATAAAACCCCAGCCCCACCATACTTGAAGCTGTGTGTATGACTGGTGCCCACAGCACCCCAGCAGGACTAGCTCTGGGGGCCTACACTGGTTATTTGTGTCACAAGGCACTCTTTACTGGCTGCCTCCATTTCCAATCCTTCTTTCCCCACACCTCCTCCCACTGATGTTTCCTGGGAGCACCTTCAAACAAACTTGCACTTATCTCAAGGCCTGCTTCTGGGGAAACCAAACTGAAACAATTGGCAAAGTTAGCTGTAACCAGAACTTTCCTCTGCCTAAATGACTGCTGCCGTTGCATTCACAAGGCCTTTCCTGCCAGGAGTGCTATCTTATCCTCTCAAAAAGAACCAGCCAGAAGAGTTATCGATCTAAATATGCAGTTTCCTTCTTGGCTTATGATTTGATTGTTGACAGAGACACACTTTTAGATCTATCGCTTTTAATATGTGAAGAAAAGAAAGTATGCAAGGTGCCAAGATGGTATCAGCAGAGGCCTACAGCGCACCTACCCCCCAACCCAGCAATACCAAGGAGTCCCGTCTGTCCCCACAGAGGCCAAGTAGAGAACTGAGATTTTTACTGCTACGTGAAAGTAACAAGGTAGCACCCTCTTTCCCTCACTGGAGTAGTATCAGAGGACTCCTTCCAAAACACAAGATTTAAATAAGATCCTGACTCCTATATCCAAAATATCTGGGTTTCAAGATAAAAAATCAGTTGTCATATAAAACATTAGGAATATCTTAAGCTAAATGAGAAAAGACATCATTAAATACCAATAGCAAGATGACACAGATATTAGAATTACCTGACAAGGGCTTAAAAGGAGCCATCAAAAAAATACTTCATTGATCAAATATGAAACCTTAAAGTTAAAACATAGAAAACCTTGGAAAATATATAGAGGATATAAGAAGAACCAAATAAAAAATTTAGAACTAAAAACTACTATAGTCACTTAAGTGAACATAAGATAGAATGATAAAGATTACCAAATTTACAACATAGAAAACACACACATACACAGAAAGATTGAACGGAGTCCCAGGGACATCTGGGATTATAACAAAAGATAAAACATTTATGTCATTAAAATCCCAGAAGGAGGGACGCTTGGGTGGCTTTGTGATTGACCGTCTGCCTTTGGCTGAGGGCATGATCTCAGGGTCCTGGGATCGAGTCCCATGTGGGGCTCCTCGTGAGGAGTCGGCTTTTCCCTCTACCTGTGTCTCTGCCTCTCTCTGTGTGTCTCATGAATAAATAAAATCTTTTTAAAAATCGCAGGATGATCAAAAAAGGGATGGGAATGGAAAAATATTTAAAGAAATGAATACTGAAAACTTGCTAAATTTGGCAAAAGTATAAAACTACAATTCAAGAAGTGAGCAGACTGCAAACAATAAAACCAAAGAAATCCACACTAAGATACATAGGCAAATTTTTGAAAACTAAAAACAAAGAAAAAAATCTTAAAAGCAGTCAGACAGAAATGACACACTACCAACAGGGGGAAAACAATTCAAAGGACAGAATTTCTTTCTTTTCTTTCGTTTTTTTGTTTTTTTTTTTTTTTTAGATGACAGAATTTCTGATCAGAAACCATGGAGGTCAGAAGGACATGGCACAACAATTTTTCAAATGCTTTGAAAAAAGGCACTGTCAGCCTATAATTCTATATCTAGTGAAACTATTCTTCAAGAATGAAGGGGCCATCCAGACACTCTCAGATAAATGAAGGTTAAGAAAATTTGTCACCAGAATATTTACCTCCACAAAAAAATGCTAATATAAGTTCCTCAAAAGGAGGTGCCTGGGTGGCTTAGTCAGTTAAGCATCTGCCTTCAGCTCAGGTCATGATCCCAGGTTCCTAGGTTCAGCCCCCCTGCTCAGTGGGGAGCCTGTTTCTCCCTCTCCTCCCTGTCTGTGCTCTCTCTCACTAACTCTCTCTCTCTCTCAAATAAATAAAATCTTAAAAAAAAAAAAAGAAGTTTTCCAATTGGGAAGGAAATTATTTAAACAAACAAACAAAAGAATCTTGAACATCAGGACAGACCAAAGAAAACAGTAAGGAAGAATTTAGGTGACTTCAACCGAATTTCTCTCTCCTCTTGAGGTTTCTAAACTGATAGGGAAAGTAAAAATTATAATACTGCTTAGTGTAGTTTACAGTAGATATAGAGGAAATGTTTAAGACAATTATAAATGGGGGAATATATGAATGTAAAGGGAAGTAAGGTTTCTGCACTTCACTTACACTAATAAAATACTGATGCCAGTAGAATTTGATAAGTATGTATCTGTAATACAAAATCTAAACAACTACTAAATAAGTTATAAATGAAATACACTCAAAAACACTATATAGAAATGAAAATAGAATTCTTAAAAAGTGTTGATAGCTTACAGAAAGTAAGAAAAGAGACCCAGAAGTAAAAAACAAAGATAATCAGTAGTAAACAAAATGTAAAATATCAGACTTATGTTTTAACATATAATAATTGCATTAAGTGTAAATGACTTTTAAAACTCAGAGATTATCAGAGTGTATTAAAACATTAGCAAGAATATATTTTCTTTAAGAAACTCACTTCAAATATAATGACATACATAGTTTTAAAGTAAAAGGATGAAATATTATATACCATGCAAATATTAATCAAAAGAAAGGAAGGGTGGATATATTAACATCAGATAAGATGGCTTCAAAGCAAAGAAAATTACAAGAGACAGAGAGGGTCATCAAGTGACATAACAATCCTAAATGTGTGTGAACCAAACAACAGAGCTACAAAATGTATGTAACTGAAAAGAGAAATGGAGAAATCCATAATTATACTTGGAAACTTCAACACCTCTCTCTCAAATTGACAGAACAGCTAAAAAGAAAGTCAGCAAGGACACTGAAGAATTCAGCTACTTCATCAACCAACAGAATCTAATTGATATTTAAGAACACTTTACCTAACAATAGCAGAAAACATTATTTTCAAATATCCAAGGGATATATACCAAGTTATACTATATCCTAGAATATAAAACCAACTAAAACAAACTTACAAGAATTACAATCATGAAGACCAGTTTCTCTGATTACAATGGTATCAAACCAGAAATCAATAATAGGAAGATAACAGAGATATGATAGAAATATAGAAACTAAACAACACATTTCTAAATAATCCATTAGTCAAAGAGGAAGTATCAAGAGAAATAAAAAAATATGCTGAATTGAATGAAAATGAATCCACAACATATCAAAATTAATGATATGCAGCTAAAGCAGTGAAATTTATAGGCCTGAATATATACAATAGCATAGACAACATCAACATCCAAAAATCTGTTATATTTCTGTATACTAGAATGAACACATGGAAATTGATATTTAAAAAAATGAATTTCTGAAGAATAAATCTAACAATTGTACTGAAAACTAGAAAATGTTTATTAAAGAAATTAAAAGAAAATGTAAATAAATGGAGAGACATACCAGATTCATAGATTCAGGAAGCCTCAACATATTAAAGGAAGTCAATTCCTCCCAAATTGATGCATGGTTTTAACCAAATTCCCAACAAAATTTCAGGAAGAATTTTTAAAATATAAGCAAGATTATTCTAAAATTTATGTGGAAGTGTAAAATAACTAGGTTAAAATAATTCTGAAAATGAAAAATGAAGTTGGAGGAATCATTGCACCCAAGTTCAAGACCTATTATATAATAAAGTAATGAAAATTATGTGGTATTGGAGTTGATAAAGACATGTGGGTCAGTGATTCAGATTTGATAGCCCAGAAATAGCCTGAAATGATTGTGATCAAGTAATATCTGATAAAGATGTGAAACAATTCAATAGAAGGGAGTGTCTTTTCAATAAATGATGCTAGAGTAATTTGGGCATATATGCACAAAAACATGAACCTAGACTCACCTCATGCTTTATACAAAAATTAAAAAAACACATTTAAATGTAAACCATAAGATTATTAAACTTTTAGAAGAAATGTAGGCAAAAATCTTCAGGGCCTAGGGCTCAGTGAAAAGTTCCAATATGTGACACTAAAAACATGACCCACAAAAAGAAAAATGATAAATTTAAGTAAATCAAAATTTCAAACTTGCTCTGCAAAGGACCCTGTTAAGGTGATGGAAAGACAAGGTAATATTTGTAAATCGCATGCATGACAAAAGACATGTCCATGTTGTCTATGCAAAGCACTCACCAAAAATCAACACTGGAAATATAGACAATCTGGTCAGAAAATAGATAAAGACATGAAGAGAAAGATAGATGGCACATAGCACAGCACACAAAGAGGTGTTCAAAATCATTAAGCATCAGGACAATGCAAATTAAGACCAAGGTATGATATCCCCACACTCTTATTAGAGCAACTAAAATTAAAGAATGATGATAATACCAAATGCTGGAAAGGACGTAGAGAAACTGAATCACTCATTCATTGCTGGTGGCAAAGGAAAATGGTAGAGCCATCCTCAAATATCATGTATTCTTTTGTTTCTGAACTATTTCATTCAACACTGTGTCTGTGAGACTCAGTCATGTTGTTGCACGGGGCTACAGTTTGTTTACTTTCATTACCGTGTAATAGTCCGTGGTGAATAGACCATAATTCATGTATGTCTTATGGTTGAAGGACTTTGGAATGCTTCCAGATTGAGGTAATAGAAATGATACTGCTACACAAATTCTCCTCTTTTTATTATTGGTATTATTAGTCTTTTACTAATTTTAGTTATTCTGGTATAGAGAATAATTATAGACTTAAGCCCCATTTCTCAGATTACTGAGAAAGTTGAACACATTTTCAGATTTATTGGCCATTTATATATCTTGTTTTATGAGGCACCTGTTCAATTGTCTTGCTTATTTTTCTGTAGGTTGTCCCTCTATCTCTTGCTGATTAGTGACTGTTGCAAATGTCTTCTCCCATTTTGTGAATTTCCCTCTCCTTCTCTTAATAATGTCTTTGGATGAACCTCTTTTAAAACAGAGAAGTTTCCTATCCCAAGGTTAGAGGGAGACCAAAATGCTATCTTGTTCCCATGACGATGGCATCATTTGGGAAGAAGAAAGATAAAGGTAAGTAAAGATGCTGCCATGGTGCTGCACTGGCATGGGCTGCCTGAGATGTAACTGGTGCTCAGCGAGGGCTGGAACACAGAAAAGATTTATTTTTGAGCACAGATGAGATCCTCCTCCTTCCTCCCTCCATTCCTTCAAATCTAGGGAAACTGAAAATAAAATGGGAAAGACTGTGAGACAATTCAGTGTCTAGCAATGGAGAACTAGAAAAAGATCTGGCAAAACTCTATTTGTTACTGTTGGCAGAACCAGGACATTGTAGCCTGAGAAAAAAAGGTGGGCAAAAAGTGAAATATTTTCCCAGATTCCAGAGTTACTGATCGCATGACAGAAATGGATCCTTTGTGCTGTGATAGGTGGCTTCATGGCACCACTTGGCACTTGTGATATCAGAGCCTAAAGAGAACGTGGCTGATGCTAACTGAAGGCAGGGGAAGGAAGTCAGGTAAGAAGAGGGAACCAAGCTGGGAAAGCAAAGAAGACCACATGTCAATAACCTGGGGAAGAGAAAAGAAAAATAAAAACCAAAGGTTCTCAAACTTTCTTAGTTTATCGTGCTCTTGGTGCCTCAGAAATCTTTCTTCTTTCTTTCTTTCCTTCTTTTTTTTTTTTTTTTTTTTTTTAGATTTTATCTATTTATTTGAGAGACAGACATAGAACACGTGTGCAGAAGACCGGAAGAGGAGTGGAGGAGGAAGGAGAGGGCCGAGCAGATTGCACTGAGCGCAGAGTCTAATAGGAGACTTGATCCCAGGATCCCAGGACCAGGACCTGAGAGGAAACCAAAAGCCAGTAGCTCAACTGAATGAGCCACCCAGGTGCCCCTCAGAAATTGTTCAAGGTGTATCTAGGCCAAAAAAATATATATCTAATAGCTTTAATTCACATGTTAATTAATTAGGTACAAACCACTTTCCAAGTATATATAGTCTGACATCTTAGTACAAGTAATCCTCATCATTTGTGGCTTCCATATTTGCAAATTCACCTACTTGCCCAAAAGTATCTGTAACCCCCCAATTGATACTCATGGCACTGTCAGGGTCATTTACAGACATACACAGAGCACTGAAAATTCTGAGGCAACATTTTGAGAACAGGTTCCCAGCTGCGGTCACACAGGTGACACTGCCTTCTTGTTTCGGCTCTCATGCTGTAAACTAGTGTCTACATCATGGCCTATTAAGTGCCATATTTCTCACATTTTTGTGCTCTTTACTACTAGTGTTGCTGTTCAGAACACCCCAAGCATAGCACTAAGGAAGGTTCTGAGATACCTTCTGGAAAAAGATGTGCGTTAGATAAACTTCCTTCAGGTGTGTGTTATAATGCTGTCAGCTGGGAGTTCAATGTTAACGACTCAAAAATGTATATTAAATAAGATGCCTCTAAAAAAAAACACTAGTAAACAGGGCTATGAATTGATCAGTTGATGAAGATGTTGTGGTCAGGAGCTCGCAGCAACCAGCCCTTGTATTTCTTCTTGGAGCGATGATTCAGTATTTGTGAATTCACTGTTTGTGGGAACATTCTGGAACATAACTACCACGAATAACAAAAATCAACTGTAGCTATTTGTTTTTTTTTTTTTAACTGTAGCTATTTGAAAAATAATTTCTATAAATTGAAGAAAAAAACACATAATTTTACTTCACTCTGAAATATCTAAAATTATTTAATAATGTGTGTTCCTGTGGAGCATTGCACAACTTCTCAAACTCAGAATCAGGTTGAACACTGCTGCTTTCGTTTCTTATCACCAACAACAATGTAGCCCAATCTGATGTTCAGACTGTCAAACCGCATTATCCTAGAGGTATCAAGTGTCTCTGTTTTTCCCTTAAAAATCTAAAATATCCTGCAGCATCTCAGTGAGTTTGCTGTGGCATCCTGAGCACCTCTGCACACATTTTGAGAACCATGGGTCTAATTAAAGAAAGAATAAAGACACAGCAAAATTGAATATTTTTTCAGGAATAACCAATTTGGTTACAGTATGTATAAAAATTGCATACTTATGAGAAATGGTAGAAAATGAGGCTGGAAAATGAGATTTGAACTAGCAAAGGAAGACTATGAACACCACTTTGTAAAACTGTTTGGCTTTTATTCTCAAGGCATGGGAGAGCCAAAGAAGATTTTAAAGAGGGGAGGGCAGATGTACAAACCTGTATATAGATATGTTTAAATGATACGTAGATATAGTAATGCATAGGGATCGATGAATTCACATACATATATTTTAGAGAGAGAGCGTGGAGGAGGAGGAAGAGGCAGGGACAGAGAGAGAGAGAGAAAATAAAATCTTAAGCAGGCTCCACCCTCAGCACATAGCCCAACATGGGGCTCTGTCTCATAACCCTGAGATCATGATCTGAGCCAAAATGAAGAGTCAGATGCCCAATGGACTGAGCCCCCCAGGGTCCCTCATGTATATATTATACATACTTAATATATATGAAAATATAGGGGCACTTGGGTGGCTTAGTTGATTAAGCGTCCGACTCTTGGTTTCATCTGAGGTCAGGATCCCATGGTTGTGGGATTGAGCCCTGTGTCAGGCTCCACACTCAGCGGGGAATCAGCTTGAGACTCTCTTTCCCTCTGTCTCTATGCCTGCTCCCCACTCTCTCTCTCTCAATAAATAATAAATGAATAAATAAATGAATCTTTAAAAAGATATATGAAAATATGTATTATGTATACAAATAAATCTAAAATTATAAAATTGTATAAAATTTACATGACATAAATATATATTTATTTTATATAATATATAACATTATAAATATTATATTATAAATGAATAGATATATTTATATGTAATAAATATATATATATGAACACAATATGGTGGCTATGAAGGATGGATTGAATTGAGGAGAAATTAGAGGTGGAAAGATCAGATTGTAAACTACTTTCAGCCTCAGACCACAAAAATCTGACCCAAAGCATGTGACATTTGGGTGGCTCAGTAGTTAAGCATCTGCCTTTGGCTCAGGTTGTGATCCCAGGATCCTGGGATCGAGTTCCGCATCGAGCTCCCTGCAGGAAGCCTGCGGCTCCCTCTGCCTGTTTCTCTGTCTCTCTCTGTGTCTCTCATGAGTATATAAATAACATAACACCTTAAAGAGAAAAAAAAAAGAATCTGACCCAAAGCAACAGAAAAGGAAAGGAACATTTTAAGGATGATGCAAATACAGGAGTTAAAGAAGCTAAATATTTATCAGGGATAAAAGGGTGTGTATGTTGTTTACTTCCAGCTTCCTAGCTCAGGTGGAGGGTGAGGCCATTAACCAAGCTACACTCAGACTTGAGTTTGGATTTCTTTTCCCCAGTGTTAGATGAGAAGGATGAATCAAAGCTCAGATTTAGTCCGTATGCCAGTATCTCAAGCACTGCTGCTGGTCTCCATCATAGTTTCATTTTTCTGTCAATGTTAAATAGCAAGGATTGAGAGAAGGACTCACAGAGATTCCAGAAAGAGCAGCAGATTTCAGGAACAGGGGGATAGCCCTGTGTTAGGAGGAAGGCCTGGTGGGCGGGGCTGAAGGGTGGACAGAGGTGAGGAGGAGGCTAGTTATCCCTGTTGACTCAGCATGCACCCAACAGATATTTGCAGAGCACCAAACACAACAGATGACATATTTGCTTTTATTTATGCAAATAGGGAAAAAGGATGTCGCAGAAACTAGATCATTGTACTTAAAAACTGTATACTTCCTATAATATTTAATAAATGAATAACATATTTTCATTGCTGTTTGCTGTACTCTCTTCTACCACTCTGAGGCCTTCCCCAGCTAGGTTTGTTCCTTCTTCTCTGTGAGGCTTTCCCTGATCAGCCTTTTAAAAATAGCAACCCTCACATTCCCAGGATCCTCTATGTTCCTCTATGCTTTATTTTTCTCTAGAGCTCTTATTATCTGGCACACTATATAATTTATGTATTTATTTGCTTATTACCTGTCTCCTACCACCCTATACCAGAACATAAGGTCTACGAGTCCTGGGATTCTTTTTTATGTCTTTCATTGATGTGTCTCAGTGCCTAGAACAGGCCCTGGCACATGGAAGACATTTGATAAATATTTGTCATGTTTGAATGTGATTCTAGTTTGTCACATGCAACAGAAGAAAAGTACTACAGGCCATGAAGTTGTATTTTATTAGTAAGTTTTTCCTGAGAAAATGAGATTGAAACTGAGATGTGTAGGTGAGGAAGTGAGCAAAAAAAGGCCCAGGGGCTGGAAGACCTCTGAGGGGAGGGAGTCAGGGAAATGCTGTGCTAAGAAGAGGGCTGTAGCTGGAAAACCAGGTCATGCAAACTGTGAGGGACCAGCCCAAAGTCAATTAGCCTGGACCTCACCACATTTCAGAGCATTTTCATGGTCAGTTGTGCCCCCCAACATTACAGCTTAGTGGTTCTCAAACTTTTTCATCTCAGGGCTTGTTTTCATTCTTGAAAATGACTGAGGACCCTAAAGACCTTTTATTTAGGTGGGTTATATCTATTGCATATTTACCAAAATTAAAATAGAAGTTTTTAAAATATTGAATTTATTTATTTTATTTTTTAAAGATTTTATTTATTTATTCATGAGAGACACAGAGAGAGAGAGAGAGGCAGAGACATAGGCAGAGGGAGAAGCAGACTGCATGCAGGGAGCCCGATGTGGGATCAATCCCAGATGCCAGGGTCATGCTCTGAGCCAAAGGCAGAAGCTCAACCGCTGAGCCACCCAGGAAACCCCAAACATTGAATTAATTTAAAAATAATAATATAACTAAAATAAGAAATATAAGAAGCAAGCATTGGTTGGATGTGGAGAAAGGGGAACCCTCTTACACTATTGGTGGGAACACAAACTAGTGCAGCCACACTGGAAAACAGTATAGAGGGGTCTCAAAAAGTTAAAAATAGAGCTACCCTATGACCCAGCAATTGCACTACTAGGTATTTACCCCCAAAAAATACTAATTTGAAAAAGCATATGCATCCCTATGTTTATTGCAGCATTATTTACAATAGCCAAATTAGAGAAGCAGCATAAGTGTCCATAAGTGTCCATGGATAGATGAGTGGATAAGAAGATGTGATATATATATATATCAATCACAATATTCACTATATATATATCTCACAATATTCACTATATATATCACTATATATATATATACACACACATATATATAAATAATCTCCACAAAATGGAATATTACTCAGCCATAAAAACGAATGAAATCTTGCCATTTGCAACATGGATGGGTCTAGAGGGTATAATGCTCAGGAAAATAAATCAATCAGAGAAAGACAAATACCATATTCTTTCACTCATATGTGGAATTTAAGAACTGAAATAGACAAAGAAAAAAAGAGACAAACCAAGAAATAGACTCTTAAGTCTAGAGAACAAACTGATGGTTACCAGAGGGGAGGTGGGGAGGGGGGATGGGTGAAATAAATATCAGGGATTAAGAGTACACTTACCAGGATGAGGACTGAATGATGTATGGAAATGTTGAATCACTCTATTGTACCCTTGAAACTAATATAACACTATATGTTTATACTGGAATTTTTTTAAGTCAAAAAAAGTAATAATAATATGAAGCTATTAGATGTTAACATAAATCATGTTTGGTGAAAAATTAACTGTTCTTCTCAAAGCAAAATGAAATGAAACCTAGGAAGAAGAACCACATTGCTTCACACTTTTGCAAACTGCTTTCATGTCTGACCAAAAATACAGGTGAATTCTCAGAGCTGCTTCTGCAGTCTGCTACACTATTACACGTCACACAGCCTCTATAAAACTCCACTGTACACTCATGACAAAAAGAGAATAAAAAAGGAACAAATACTTAGTATTACTAGGAAAATAGCTTTGACTTCATGAGCCCTTTCTGAGAGGGCCTTGAGACCCCTAGACCCCTGGCCACACTTAGAAGGGGTTGCTCCCTCATTCAGGAAGATGACCATGGAATGCAACCCATCTGTCCCCAGGACAATCTTTGTTGACATCTTGGAACTCTTCCTTCAAGAGTGTTCTTAAGTCATTCTCAAAAAAGAGTAAAATCATGAATGTGTACTTTTTTCCTCTTACCATATCTCAGTGGCTCCATAGAAAGGAGCATCTTCCAGAACCCATGTAAAAAGAAAGAAGATGGAAGGAAGGAAGGAAGGAAGGAAGGAAGGAAGGAAGGAAGGAAGGAAGGAAGGAAAGAAAGAAAGAAAGAAAGAAAGAAAGAAAGAAAGAAAGAAAGAAAGAAAGAGAAAGAGAGAAAGAAAGAAAGAAAAAAAGAAATTTAAAAGTGCTCTCTCAGGAGAATAAATTATTCATTGTATCTCATCAATACTGCTACCATAATTTCCAGTTGAATGAATAGGGCAAAGGAGTTTGATTGTGTCCTTCTAATATTTTTACATGTCATGGGATAATTGGTTCCCCTTAGCCAAGTCAATCAAAAATCTAAAAATTATTTCCTGCATGTATTAGGATGCAGTTTGCTTTGTTGGTTCTTTTTTACTTCTGTTGATTTTTGAGTTGAGGAATGTATGCCTATCTAAAATTGTGCTATTTAATATATAAAGTACAATCACCCCTGGTCATGTGAGAATGCCTTGGGGAAGTGTGCATTTATTTTTAAACTGCGTTAGATGAGAATTATGTTGGAGAGAATAACTTGAACCAAACAAGAGAAATATCAGACGACTTAGCACTTCTTTTGAAAAGCTAACAGGTAGGTTTTTTAAAGGAAAAATTTAGTCTGAAATTTCTACTTTGCATTCACGCATCTGATGTCTCTTAAATTAGTGCCATTATTATCTATTAGTTTCTATAACTGAAGCTATTTTGTACCATTTCTAGCATTGACTGGAAAAAAAGTAAATTGCTGTAGGATTTAGGCTCTGAAATGGAATGGTATTTTCACCTCAGTTGTAATTGTATGTCGGGACCGCCTGCTGCACCTTCAGATGATTTGTGTTTTGTGAGAGATGTGTAACAAATTGCAAGGCTAATCAATGGAAAAATTACCCAGTAGTCGAGGTAGGTTTTAATTAATTATATTGCTAGTTTGTTAGAAGAGAGGGCTTTGAACAGGTAATCAAAGAAACATCACATATGGGCGGTTTGTTCCTGTATCGTTGTGTTTAAAAAAGAGGTTTCTTGACTAGCCTTGGACCACCTCCAGATCCTGCCAAGGAATGGGGACGGGATTAGTATCCTTCTGGCAACTTGCTGATGGGTCTTTCCTTGCCCTGTGAGGAAATAAATGAAGACCATCCGAATGAGATCCCACAGAGGCTATTTCTTCAGAGCTGGCTCTAGCAAGGGAGTCAGCCACCATCATATGCGTTTGGCAGAGACTCAAAGACGCGAGGATGGAAGAGGGGGAAAGCTTTAGAATGGAGACAAGGGATGATTTCAGGGGTCCCTTGAGTGAGATGGTTGGAATGGGGAAGCAGCAGATGATGTGTTGTCGTGCTAGGGCTGCCATAACAAGATGCCACAGAGTGGGTGCTTTAAGCAACATAAATTAATTTTCTCACAGTCCTGGAGGCAGGAAGTCCCAGAGGAAGGTGTCGGTAGGAGCAATTTCTTTGAGGCCTATCTGCTCAGATGGCTAGCTGCTGGCTGTGTTGCTATATGGTCTTTTCTCTGTGAGAGGGTACCCTGGTGTCTCTCTGTGTGTCCTAACCTCTTATTCTTATAAAGACACCAGTCAGAATGGATTGGGAATCACCCAAATGACTCCATTTTAATTTAACCATCTCTTGAAAGGCTCTATCTCCAAATATAGTCATATCCCTGAGGTACAGTATGTTAGAACTTCAGCATAAAATGGGCAGGGACATAATTCAGCCCATAAGCATGGAGTAACTAGACACAGGGCATCATCCCATGTGATTGGTTAGGGAAGCATATTTGGCTTTCTATATATGATCTTAAGTTGTAAGTGGGGACAAATATTGGAGAAACTGGCAGCTATTACACCCTGACTGTGTGGGGTGGATTGTGCAAAGGTTTTGCTTCCTGGTTTGTTTGTCGCTGATTGTTAGTCAGAGTTTTATTGTTACAATATAATCTGGCTATTGTAGGTTTGTATGTTTAGTCTCACTTGGAAAAAATAGAAGGTAGTGAGAGCAAATCCCTGTTCTGTCGTCAACTTCTAAAGCACTAGTTCCTAGAACTGAACCTGGTGGATAGCTAGCACTCAAAATAGTTGTTGATGGAATGGACTCGGTGTCGTACTGTTTCTTGGTACCAAATAGTCATGCATTTCTCTTGCCCTCTATATAAAATCTATGTAATATAGATTTTCTTATCTACAAAATGGGCATTCTCCATCACTTTAATGACAGTTATTGTTTATCAAACAATTATCATATCAAACAAATGAATAGGGAAAAGGAGTTTGATTGTGTCCTTGGGTAGGCACTTTGAAGTCACTATCTCATTTAGTTCTCTAAACAGCCCCATAACATGGATTATTGTTTTGATTTTATAGATGAAGAAAGAGAATCAGAGGCGCTATCTTGCCTGAGTGACAATTACTAGAGATACATTTTTTTATCCAATTTTCCTGTAAGACTGAAATTATTTCAAAATAGAAGGTTGAAAATGAAAAAAATTTTAAAAACCTTTGCTACAAGGATTAAATGAGTTGATACTTATAAAGAGCTTAGAACATAGATTCAAAAAATTTTAGTGACTACATATTCTTATTACCTCAGAATCAAGAAGTGACAGGGCCACCTCTCTGTGTGCCTTCCTACCTTCCCTTCATCATTCAGAGTTGTGGAAAATCCAGTGAGATAATTGACAGGAAACCCTTTACATAAATTGTGAAGTGCTGTACGCTCGCCAATGTTTCTGATAATTGTGTGTGTGTGTGTGTGTTTCCGATAATTGACAGGAAACCCTGACATAAACAGTGAAGTGCTGTACCCTTGCACATGTTCCTCAGCTTGTGGTGAGCTTAGATGCTTGTAAGTAACTGCAATGGGTTACTCCGTATTGTTGGTGAGGTAATTGAGGAACAGCAAGCTCAAGTGACTTCACCAAGGTGACAAGCTCAGAACTAAAGGCGTGGCTTTCAGTCCTGTCCTTTCGATAGCAAGGAAAAGTTTAGGGAAAAGAAAAACGTTCCCACGCCGACTTTTTCATGCTGCTTTGTCTGAAAGGAACAGATTGGCTAGGAGAGGTCAGGTGGTGACCCCTTAACCTCGCCCTGAGGCCAGCTCAGTCACCTAGCCTGGAGCCCCAGGCTGGGCTGGGAGTGATGCTCACTGCAGATGAGGCAACTATTTGCATTTGTAACCTTCCTTCTGTATCTGATGCTGAAATGACATCTTTCTTAAGCTAGAAAAATTTTTGTCTTTCTCTCCACCTGGAAATATTGGAAAGAATGGTGTGGGGGGGTGGGTGTGTGTGTGTGGGGGGGGTGTGCACACGCGTGCTTGAGAGTAGGAGCTCCCCCTGCATGCCCAGGATTCTGACCTCCACACACGTCCAAATTCCCAGAGTTGTTTCTTCTTCATAAGGGTCTGTATCCTTATTAACATTTCTAAAGAGTAAATTAATTAAATTTTTAAAAATCTATATAGGTTGGCTAGAAAACAAATGCTTCCTCCTGATCTTAGTATCGCATAATGGGCTCCAAACAAATGAGTATCTGAAATTCATTTTTTTACACTGACCACATACAGATTTGTTTCACTGATTAAATATGAAGAACACATCTATAGGCGATTTCCCTCCCTGAGGTGCTAAATGCATTTTACAGAATGGTGATCACAGGTGAGTCAAGACCAGAAGAGAAAATGCTTAGAGAAAAATGATACTTAAAAAAAATAAAAAATAAAACAAGTTCTCAGCCTCAGTTTCCCCACCTGTAAAAGAATCTGTGGGTTTACTGTGACAGCTGAATGGCACAATAAATAAGAGAGAAGTATTTTCTATAAACAGTACTTAAGCGAAAAGAAATACTCCAGATTCAGCAATTCAGTTCCTACCCAAACTCAAATCCTTCCCAGCTGGGAGATTCACTGAGCCTCCTGATTTGACTGCTACCCAGTAACAAGTTCCTGAAAACAGAAGGAACGTTTCCTGTGCAATATAGCCCATCATGGGTCAATAGTGGGTGGGACAGTGGAGGGAGCCCTGAGTTTAAAAACAGAAAAGGAAATTAAAGTTATTATGAGCAAATGAGTAAGAGCAAGCAAGTTTCTGGAATTTTTCTTATTTGGAGGAGTAAGTTTATTTTGGTTTTTTGTTGTGGTTTGTTCTGTTTAAGGAAAGGGATATTTAAGTGCCAGAACAGCCCAGGAATGTCTCACCAATTGGTAGACTCATAAAAACATTAAATAATCTACTCCCATTTGGCATTCCTGTAAGCAATTAAACCAAAGGATGTCAAAACATTTTATTTACCATTACACTTCGACAGAAAGAATCATCAGTTGATAGCTTTATGTACATCAACTGGCTTTCTGATTTCTTCAGGAAGCAATAGATTATGCCACTTTAGTGCCACTTCATTTAGTACCCCCATAAATAATCGTAAATAATAAATTCAATTCACTTTGAATTTTACAACAATAATTTGCATATTTGCCTTCAAGTGGTAATTTTTCTACAAGCATCAAGTTGGGCCACTCTTCTTTAACTTCTCATTAAGATTTCTTTATGGTAGTCAACATGTCAGCTTTTTCAGCATGCATGCAAAGAAACAAGAAATAAATACAAATATGAGAATATACAAGAAATGTATACAAATTATGTTTTTACTTCACTGTTAAAGTGTTTTAACAGCATTATTTATTAAGTAGAATTTATTAAGTATCAGATTCCAGGCCCTAAGAGACACTGTTAACACCCGCTCTCTACTTCTTACAGCAAACCTTGAAGGTAGGTACCATTACATGCATTACACAGAATGGAAAAGCAGGGTCCACAGTTGGTGACCTGCTCCAGTTGATAAGGGGGTTACTTCCCGCCTTGCATCACTTCCTTCCTCCACCTCCACCAGCCACTGGACCCTATCACGTTCCTTTTTTTTTTTTTTTCCCAGAACTTTCTTTTAGCCCCACTATAGTATTTCACACTAGTGGAATACAGTCGTCCTTGTTGTTAAATCCGTGTGACACATTATCCCTCCATGCAGTTCTGGCCAATTCCAGGTGTCAGAAACCATTAGCATAACCCGGGAAATACTGAGTAAGCTTTCCGGACACATGCTCTTGATGGAGCACAGTGCATTTTGCCCAGTCAGTTTTAGTTGACCCCGTGATGTTTTAAATTTCTGCAAGCCTTTGGATGGTAGGAAAGGGATTTCCATCACCTTTACACGCCTACTGCTGAACCCGGGGCCCCAGCACACAGTAGGCACTCCGTGATGCTGAATGACTTGGGTGCCTCGGTAACTGTTTTAGTTTAAAAAGCCTTAATTAGTCAAATGAACGTCGTACAAATTTTAAAGTGGTGTGTTTAGTGAAGGACTTGTCTCCGAAATGTTATTAACCTCTGCAGGGACCTGCGCTGGAGAGGACAGAGGGGAACTTGGCCCTCCAGGTGGTAATCCCACCCACCTCAACCTGTTCTACCTGCGGGCTCTCCCACACCTGCGCGGTCCTCGGCCGGGAGCCGACCCCGCGGCGGGGACCCAGCGCCACCCGCACGCCCGCGGCGAGCCACGTCGAAGTTCATTCAAAGGCGCGTGTTTGTCAGCAAACAAAGGGCGGCGCGGTCTCGAGTCCCGCGGCCGGCTGCGGCCCCGGGGAAGGGCAGGAGGGCCGCGGCGACAGATGGACATTCCGCACGCGGGCAGACGGACACCCGATCTGCGGCTCCCGGCGGCCCCACCCACCCGCGCCCGCGGCCGGTGCTCCCAGCGCCCAACGAGCGGCCTCGGGCGCCGCCGTCCCGAGAACTTTCCCGTCCCCTTGGGGACAGGGGCCGGCGGTGGGGAGGGGCGGGGAGGTGGGGAGGTGGGGAGGCGGGGAGGCGGGGGCCTTTACAGAATTCCTGCCCCGGACGTGGCGGGAGGCCCTCTGCAAGTGGAAGGTGGCTGGTCCCCAAGTCCAAGCCCGACCCAGGGCGCCCGGGAGCAGCCCTCGGGGCGAGGAGCCGGCGGCCGCGCGGGAGGAACAAAGGGACCGGCGGGCCGGGGAGGATGCGGCGCTGCCCTGCGCCCCACCCGGCCGGCGGGCGGGCGCTGCCTCCTGCGCAGGTAGCCCGGCCTGCGGCGCGGCGGGAGGGTGTGTTCAAGTGGGGAACACAAAGACTCACTTCCGCGGAGCCGGGCGCCCGGACTCCTCTGCCCGCCGCTCGCCGCGCGTCCGCACTCCTGCATCCCTGCCGCCCCCGCGCCCCCGGTGCCCGCCGGCTGCCCCGCGCGGGGCCGGTGCAGGTCACCCTCGGAGGGGCGAGGGCTGGCTGCAGGCGACGGCCGGGAGAGGCAAGCCTTTTTAGGCAGCCGCGCCGCCCCACGCCGCCCGAGTCTGCAGTCGCTCTCCGCCGGGGGCACGGATCCGCGCCGAGCCGGGGAGCGCCCCGCCGTGCACCCCGCCCGGCGGGTCGGGGGCGCGGGGAGCGGACTGTGCAACTTCCCAGCGCCCGGCGCCCGGCCGCTAGGTGAGCCAAGGCCGGGAAGGCGGAGGACCGAGGCGCCGGCGGAGGGAGGAGGGCCCGGGGCGCGCGCAGGGGAGGCGCGGGGCCCGGGGGCGGGGCGCGGCGGGAGCTGGGCGCGGGGGCCGCGGGGCCGGGGGCCGGGGGGCCGGGAGCCGCCGCCTCTCCCCGGGGCTCCGGGCCGCCGCTCCCCCCGCCGCCCGCGCCGCCGCCGCCGCCGCCGCTGCCGGGAACAATGAGGCGCGCGGCGCGGAGCTGAGCGCAGCGCCGCGCCGCCCCGAGGCCGAGCCCCCCGCCGCGCCTGCTGCTGCCGCCCGGCGCCGAGGCTCCGGCCCGGGGGAGGCGATCCCGCAGGCCTCCCGGGACGCGGGCGCGGGCCGCCGGGGGCTCGGGAGGCGGCGCGGGGAGGTGGCTGCGCGGGGCGGGGCGGGGGCGGCCGCGCGCAGAGGCTCTGAGCCGCGCTCGGCCCCCGCAGCCCCCAAGTTGCGCGGCGCGCGTCGGGCGCCCCGGCCCCGGGTCCTGGCTCCGCGGGCAGCCAAGGCGGTGGGAGCGCGTGGCGCGCGCGCCCGAGCGGCTGCCGGGGAGTCGGCGTGACAGGCACGCCCCCGCCCCCGCCTCCGCCCCCGCCCCCGCCCCCGCCCCCGCCTCCGCCTCCAGCGCCGCGCGCCCGGGCAGCGCCGAGTCCCGGGGTCGGACGCCGCGCCTCGCGGGAAGGTGGGTCCGGCGGCCGCGCTGCTCGGGCGGCGGGCGGCGGGCGGCGGGCGGCGGGGGCCTCGGGCCGCTGCAGCCGGGGCGCCGCTCCGCAGGGACTTGGGCTGGCGAGCGGCACCCGGGCTTGCGGACGGGCGGACGCCGAGGGCTTGGGCGAGAGGCAAGGCGTTCTTCGGGAGGGTGAGCGAACCCAGGGCTTGCGCTTTGGGGACCGGTGGACGCCGTTGTGCTCCCGCCGTTCGGTCACTACAACGGCGATCTTTTATTCTATTTAATTTGGCTTTGGGAGGGCATCGGGGCTTTTAACTGCCTTCCTCGACCCCACCGCCATGCAGAACTGCACTTCTTAAAGCCTAAAGTGTGTTCCCTTGATCTCCGGTTCGCTGTAGCTGTGATGTTTAGGGACAGAAGGGATCCTTCGCATCCCACGTCCCCGGTGTTCATTCCTACGCATTCGCACGAGGGAAACTCTTGCTTTTTAAGTTGTACTTTTCACCGTGCAGAGAAGATCCGCGATGCATTCTTTTGGATAAGCAGCGTCTATATCCGTCTCTTTCGGATTTGACGGCGCTGGGGCACGGAGCGAAGTTAAACTTGTGGCTCGCAGCAAGTGGTGCCTTCCAAAGCTAGAGCTGTATTTGGGGAAGCCCTGCTTTCCAGGAATTTAAATGAGACTTTTTGTGGTTGCCTTCCAGGGCTCTCCTAGTACCATATTTGTTTTGTCAGGCTGAACTTTCAAAGCTGTTTTATAATCCAAGAAGCACTTTGGGAGAAAAGTAATGCTTGGCTGGTTTTTTGTGAACTTATTTTTACAGGGTCTTGCTGAAAACTCGACGAGAGGCAAACCATATTTGGTTGAAATCTTTGTTTTCCGTGCCTTTCGCCTTCTAACAGTGAAGGGGCTTGCAGATCCCCTGTGCGGGGGACTGGCTGCCTGGGTGAAGGTATTATTGGAGCACTTGTAGCAGATTTTGTGTTAAGTGCTTTGTGCATGTTTAAAAAGCCTCATGCGGGTTACTCGATATTTATATTTGGGGGAATTTTGCTCAACATATCTTGCCGTTTTGAAATAATTGTGACTGATGACGAATTTCAAAAATTGAAGTGCTCTATGTTGCAGACTTCTTCCTTTAAAAGAAAAAAAAAATGATGTGTGGCCTTGAACTTACTTTTACCCACTTTCCTTCTCCCATTATTTTTCTGAAACTGACAGCCAGGATGTTTGCAACACTCCAAGGCTTGCATTTCCTACTAAAGACTGAGAAAAACTGCAGTGGTGAATGAATATTATAATCAAAATGGAGAACAACCTAAAATAATAGGTGAATTGCCTTAAATTTTCCAGCTACGGGGATCCCTGGGTGGCGCAGCGGTTTGGCGCCTGCCTTTGGCCCAGGGCTCGATCCTGGAGACCCGGGATCGAGTCCCACATCGGGCTCCCGGTGCATGGAGCCTGCTTCTCCCTCTGCCTTTGTCTCTGGCGCTCTCTCTCTCTCTGTCTCTCAGTCTTTCATGAATAAATAAATAAATAAAATCTTAAAAAAAAAAATTTTCCACCTACGTTTAAAAATGGAGGCACTCAGACTTGTTGGATTCTTGATCCAGTTTTTATTGTGATTGATGTAAATTCTTGCATTTTACCTTTTTGCCTGGTGCAGTTGGAGCTTCTGGAGTTTTAAGGGAAATCTCTTGGGAACAGTGTGATGTGAGCCTTCGCTCTTAGTGGATTTCTGAGCCCCACAGTTTAGACAGAAGGTGGAGAGTTTTGGTGAGCAGTCAGAGCAGAGCCCAACGTTTGGTGGGTTTCTTATGTGGTGCAGGCTATCTAGGAAGTAAAGATCATGAAATGAGGATATGCAGACTGGAGGGTTGGAGGCTGAGATAATTTAATGTTTAAAAATAAGTGAACGGGGGGTGCCTGGGTGATGCAGTCTGTTAAGCCTGACTTGACTTTGGCTCAGGTCATGATCTCAGGGTCCTGGGAGGGACCCCTGTATAGGCTTTGTGCTCAGTGGAGAGTCTGCTTGTCCCTCTGCCTCTGCTCCTCTAATTGTGCCAGTGCGCGTGCGTGCTCTCTCTCTCTCTCTTAAATAAATAAATCTTTTAAAAAATACATATATGTGAATGGATTTATTAGGCAGGTAAGCGCAATCAATCAACTATGCTCACTTTCTGGTGAGGACAGTTAAAAAGGAAAGGAAGGGTTTACTCTGGGGTTGAAGACTTAAACTGGGGCTAGGGGAAGATTTGTGGTCAGCTGGCGAGATACAGGTTAAATAGTGAAGTCGTTGCTGAAAAAGTCCTGGAGGTGCTTGTTTTTAGAGGTTTTTTTCCCCGAGTTTCTCCTCTTTCTGAGATGATTTAAGTGTGTGACTCTCTGACCTACTGCTTATATGAGCTGCAGTTGCATACCGTAAGTCCAGAATGTACCCAAGTGTTGGTTTGCCAAGTGCTGTTTAAGTCTTTCCTAACTTGACAAACCCATCCTGAGGTTTCTGCATCTACTGCTTACATCAAATAAATGATGAGTTCTGTTCCACAAACAGAAATATTTGCCTTTTGAGAAACCGAGTTGATTTTCAGACTTAATGCCTCATTTCCGATACTCCTGAATAAAAATATCTTATGTGTTGTTAATGGGGACAGTCTTTTAAATATTCACGTCTTTAACTGTAATATGTCGTTGTCCACCCCCCCACCCCCAATCTTCTGTTATATAACCTTAAATTTTGATTGGTTACGTTAAATGAAATACTTCATTCAACTTGCTAAGCAAAAAGTAGTGCCCTCATGCTACGTGTACGTTAAGTTTGAAGTTTTTAAGCATTGAAAGCTCCTCCTCCTCAAAAAAAAAAAAAAACTATGGGGTGAAGTTCACCACTGACTCTAAGAGAAATAATTACATAGAATCAGATGCTAATTTTGGAACCAGGAAAGTGCCAGGTGTACCTTTACATAGCAATTTTCAATGTTCTCAACAGGTTAAGGTCAAGGTCAAGGACTGAGTGTGCTATGGCAATGGACCAGCTACTGTTAGTACATAAACTTCAGACCCTCAGTTTATGTATCTACCATTTATCTGAAAGCCCTCCTTCTTTTTTTTTTTTTTTAAGCCCTCCTTCTTTTGAGAGATTTATCTGTAAACATTATTAAGTACACAGGACACAGAAATATCAGAGAGATATGGATTTATTATGCCACTTACCAAATGCCATCCTGATCTGAAATTCCAAGTCCTCTCCTCTGAATTGCTGTGCTTGGAACCCACCCAACCTCGGGGCAAAGTGGTGGCCGTTCAAGGATGTGAGGTGTGAACTGGCAGTCCTAAAGCTTTCCAGACATCAGTAGTTTGGTCCAGCACTACTAGAATGGGTCTGGTAAAAGCAGGTTACCAGCAGCTGCTTGGCCGCTGTCTTTCCTTGGCCGCTTGCAGGTCCCGGGCCATCCTGCAGTGCCGAGGCCCTTCTGATTTGGGGAGGAATTGCTCTATGGCTGGAAATGACATCAGAAAAATGCTACCCCTCTCTCCGGGATTTGTCTGCATGGAACTGCTTTCTGTCCCTTCTGGGTTCTGCTGCCCCCTGTGGTCTTCCCTAGGAAAGAACTCTGAATTCCAGGTAGACATGGGGCTCTAAGGAGCTGCTTGGAAAGGTGTGTGGGTTGGGTTTGCAGTTTTGCACTGGACTTTCTCAGCAAGCGGAGAAGAGCAAGGAAAACTCTTGGCCAGAGCCCTCAAATCTGAGTCCTAGGGAGTGCTGGCACTGTACAGCAGGTCACTGGAGCAAGTCTGAGCCTTACCAAGGCTGCGAAATGAAGCCATACACAGATTAAATCCTCCCCAGGGTGGCTTCTCTTGCTGGGATTCCATGCAATTGAGAACTGCATGTTCTCGCATACTTAAGAGCAAATTCCCATGATCAGGGGCGAATTTGCCTTTAGTCAACATGCTGGACATCCCTTCATATACCATGTAGCCCAGGGGAGAGTTACAACACAAAGAATAATAACTGTGATTGCTTCACACTTACTGAGGACCATACTGGGCCGCTTGCTCTGCATAGCTTATCAAAGTACACCTCAGCCACAGCCCCGGGATGTCCGGTTATTCCCATTTTACAGGTGCGGAGACTGAGCCCCAGAAAGATGAAGTGCCTTCCTCAAGTGTCCTATAGTGAGAAAGTGGCAGTGCTGGGATTTAGCCCTGGTTTTATGTGTTTGGAAGTCTGTGCTGTGGACTGTGCTCAGACTCTGTGGAGGAGCAGGCTTGACTCCCCCCGTAGTCATCATGTTGGAGCCAGAGGAGGGCTGTGACCATGAGCTTTCAGGTCTCAAACCATGGCCTAACTTGCTGGATCAGGAAGGTTGTCTAGGATGGAAGTGGGTGGCAGGGGCACTCATCAGACTAAGCCCATGGACTCACCGGAATGTGGGGGCTGAAAGGGGACATAAAATGCAACCTAACAATGGCCCTTACGGGTGAGACTATCCAGGCAATCAGTATTAGAATGAAAATCAGGCTCATAGGCAGGGTGAAATTTTCAAGGAAAAAATGTAAGCTAAGATTTAAGGAAATCATCCCGGCTCTCTGAGTTATTAGGTCAGTGAAGAGAGCAAGCTCAGAAAAGTAGTCTCTCGGGACATTTAGAAATATATCGACTAAAGCAGGAGAGAATACACCATCAAGAAAAAACCTACGATATCTTGATCACAAGCTGCTGTTTTCAGAAGTTTATAATTCACACATTAAGTTCTTCTCTAGGCTGCTCCTAACATTTGAGCCTGAGATGGAAATGTATTATTAAATTTAAGACAATTGGTTTTCCATGTTCAAATTCTTCACATTTTTCAAATGGAGGTTCTTGCATGTTGGCAATTGTGGTCTCTAAAATGACTTGGCTTTAAATTAAATTTGAAAAAGGATAAATCTCTTAGATAATCTGAGAGCTTTCTTTATTCAGGGATAAATTTGAAAAGTAGCCTCCTCGAAAGTGTAGTTATGACTTTTCTGAACAATATTATTATGTGCTAAAAACCTGTATTTGCGCCTCTGACAATAAACCGGTAGAAAAAGATACAGTTAATATTGGATTTGTTTCTTAAATGGCATAGTTAAGGTAAAGGACTATAAGTGCATGATGGAATGAATGGATTTGGTTGTACGATGAGAAGAAGGACCTTGCTCTGTAAATTATATTTTAAAATTAGGAAAACTATCTCATACAGAAAAGAACATGCATGCACACGCACACACACATATGCAAATACAGGATGAATACATCCCTGTATTCACTTGATTTGCCATTGGTAATTGGGAATGGGAACCTGAATGCGGATACTTAGGCTTTAATTGTTGGGATTCACAACTGTGTGAGTAAAAAAGTCAGGACTCAGAGCCCTGACCTTCTGACCAAGTGAAGAACATTCTTTTTCCTATATTACATATCTCTGAGAGAATTGCGTGTTCCAAATTACCAATGGCTTACATGAAGGTTTTCAAAATGCTTTATTTATTATTAATAGGATAGATATGGGAAAACACATTTATGTGTGTATATGTATATGAGAGGGTGTATCTGTAAGTATTAACAACAGCAGCATTTTCAAGGTACCTTTGGTGATTTGCAGAATGTTTTTGACTCTTGACACTAACTCACAAGGGCTACCTCTCAGCCAGGGCAGCCGGGAGAACCAAGGCTGGCGTCCTATACATTAGTTAGCTGTTTGCTGGAATGAAAGAAGTGGAATCATTTTAGGAGTTTCGGGTCAACCTAAAGTTGGCCAAACAGTGTTTGTGACTTAGTCTCCCTCTGAGACAATAGATAATTATTTGAAGTTACCCTGAATTGTAGAGTCCTCTGGTCTTTGAACTTTAGGTAAAATAATTAAGGCAATAGCAAGCTCACATGTTTAATTTTTTTAAGAAAACATTTGATACCCTCTAGTGCTCAAGGTATTTTTTGGAGCAATTTATGAATAATGGGAGGCTGACTAGTGCAACGTGGTTTACTTTATACTCATATGCATGTATCTGTGTGTATATAGCATGTATGTAGGTATTTGATTTACATTTCTCACAGGGAAGTTTCCTTCCTTGGAATCACAGTGTAGTTACAAACTGTATTCCTCTGCCCTCTGTTTCAAAATTAGTAGCTAGGAGAGTTGAACTAATTAAGTAATTTGCCCAACTAAATACTTGATACTTTATGATAACATTCTGAGAATGCCATTAAACAGATTGCCTCATTAACTATTTGAGGTGGAAGAGATTCAGAAACTGAGTTGATAGTAATAGGAAAATGTCTATAATGTGACTGAAATAGTGGAAGTGCTTCCATAAGTTAAACATGACCATGTCTCTACTGGCCACACTCTGTAATTTTCACATAATTAAAACATATCATTAATGTATTATAATCCTACCCCAGTAATACCCCCCATATTACTGTTTAATACATACACAGAAAGAGCAGAATTAATTTTTGGCTTGGGGGTTTTTCAATATTTTCATGACTAGTAAGCATAGCATTAGATGTAAAACCAGAAGTGGGTGAAAGAAAAAGCTTTAAATTGTATTAAATCATGTGCTTCGTGAGAGGTAGTCAAAAGATGCTGGGAATAAGGAACATTCGTTGTTTCTGGTTGGTATATATAACCCAATTACAGCATGAGTACTATAGCTGTAGATGGTATATATAACCCAATTATAGCATGAGAGCTCTGTAAGTATAATCGGATGTGTGATGTGCATGTTTTACTGACAAAACTAAACTCAGCTGACCCCAGAGCTCCCCTAGTGGGCCCATGCTTCTCAGTTGCTCAAATTAGATCTATCTTGAACTTATTGCATGGTATTGAAAATGAAAGGTGAGTTTATAATATACAAAGTTACCCTGCATGATGGCCCACACATTTGATCTGAGAATCACCGATCCACATGGTGCCAAGCAGCATCCTCAAGTGCTTGGGGCAGTTGGTGCAGCAAGCAACAAACGAGGTGCCCGGGCTTGCTGTCTGCAGGTCCCTGTTCAACCTAGAGGGGAACAGCTTGGTAGGAGGGCCGTTCCTTAGAATCGTTCCTTGTTGAAATACATCCATAGATCCATTAATTTGCTTTCCCGGGTACATATTTCCTTTGAACCCACAGAGTCTTAGCTCTCAGGAAAAAAAAATCAAGTTCTGTATGTGAGGAAAGGTAGACATAGAACAGAATTATAGGAGGAAGGTCATGTGCGTTTTGCTTATTTGCTTTATATTATTGTTGTTTTCTTTATGTTGTGGGTAGAAAACAAGGATTGATGATTGCAATTAGGTATTTAAACCCCTTGTTTGTTCTTTGTAGCTGCTAAGCAGATCTTT
Organism: Canis lupus baileyi; assembly: GCF_048164855.1. Classification (NCBI taxonomy): domain Eukaryota; kingdom Metazoa; phylum Chordata; class Mammalia; order Carnivora; family Canidae; genus Canis; species Canis lupus. Next base: position 39,621,697 of record NC_132848.1, read on the forward strand.
TTATTTCTGAGACAAGGTGAAGTCCCTTGGACTGTGTACTCACGTGTGTACCTCAAAATAAAGCTTCCTTCACTTGGTGCTGACAGTTTGTAGCGGGAGAAAAAGCAGTGACTGAGTCAGGAACCCCACTGCTTGCGTTGGTAGGACGGAAGATACATGTTCACGTTGTACCAACAGAGGCTAATGCCGCCAGCATTTGTTCGACTCTGGGAGCTTAGCTTGGAAGAGTGATCTCATTGAACAAAACAGGTTCTAGAGCCTATTTTGTTTAGTTTGTTTGTTTTCCAATTCAGAGGACTACATTTGCTCTCGTGTGACATTATTCTTGTCAGCTACCTTTTTGCTCACATATCACCTTTCATCAAACTCAAATACAATGGAGGTGGAGCCATGCCCCCAAACCACCTTCTGGGGTCTCAGGAGGATACAGAGAAGCAAACTTCGCTATTCCTTTGCAAATCAAATAGACCATCAGAGATTTGGCTAAAACATCCAGGGTTGGTAGACACTCATTAGTAAGAACTGGCTTGTGTTATGAATGTCTTGAAACCTGCAATGGAAGGCATCAGATGGAATCCAGGAGAAGAAAAGAAGTACAAAGAAACCGGTCATTTCCACCCCCATCCCCACCCCACCCCCGGGCCCCTTATTTATTTCTCCAGAGACTTCTGATCTCTTATTTTCTTTATTGTTCTCTAAACGTGTCTGTGTGTGTCACGTGCTTCTTGTGTCCGTGGGGTGTGGGAGGGAAGCTGTGTTACTTCTCCCAAGTTCAATTCTACTCTGACTTTTGGGCAACAGCTTTACCTGTGTGATTTTCTTTGGCATATTCCTAAACAGATAATTGGTGGCACAGAAAAGTTACTTATTGAATCTTTAGCCAGTGTTACTGTGCACAGGTCGTAAGTGAAAAGTTTGCTGAATTTTTCTACACTGAATACATGCATGTAACCAACTATATCAAGAATCAAATATTACCCACATCCTGAGCTTCCTGTAGGCCCTTCGGGTCACTGTTCTGTGGCAGATAATCTCTCCTGATTTCTCACGGGACAGACTAGCTTTGTGTCACCTGCTGACATTCAGTTTTAAACAAAATAACATTTTAATAATTCAGTATTATTTTTTTTAGGGTTAAAGCAGCATTAACCAGCAGTGATCGGTGCTTTAAAGTAGAGAAGTTTCATGTTTGTTCTAGTCATTTCAACTTCCATACTGCATAAAGTGCATTTTGTTATTAACAACCTCACAGTTGTTAGTATTACAGGATCTTAGTTTTGCCATTTGTTGGATGCTATAGGTCTTCCTTTGTGTTCGCTCCATCACAGGATCAGAAATAAATTTTAAAGTGTATTAAAGGTTAGTAACATTACGTTCTAAATCTTGGAGATACATTTGAATATATTTTAGTTTATTAAAAATAAAACTGAACATATGACAGTCCTGTGGGGAAAGAAACTTTAAAATGAAACTTTCTTTACTAACTAAATTTAATTTCATTTGGCAACTTTTAGCTTCTGACTTGTGAATTTGGCCTACTTTAATACTGCAAGTGGACGCTGAAAAATGGATAATTCTATGAGATATTTAACATAACATAGACTTTTTAGGAGATGTTTTTTAAGGAGCTAGCTCAGAAAAATTCAGCAAGAAATAGAAAATTAAAGTCACATAGATTCTTTAAAGTTTTTGTCTTCATAGAGATATTCTACATTGCAATTTTGAAATAATAAAAATCCACAAACTGGAAAAAAAAAAAAAAACCTAAAAAATCTAAAAACTCAGTTCCAGGCTGTCCACTGCCTGGCCTATACTTGAGGTAAATGACCAGCTTGGGGAGAGGCTTTCACTATACTAAACAACTAATGTTCAAAGGGATATAAAGAAAAAGTAGAATGATACCTCCAAGTTTACCAGAAAGGAAAAGAATAAGAATTGGAAATGTGATTTAAATAGTTGTGAAAAGGTTTACAGGCAGGTTGCTTCATAATGATCCGATGTACTCAGATTATGTTGTCTAAATTCAGGATTTGCCCAAAGCCAAAAAGATTGGCTTAGACCCAAAGCCAGATGCCAATGGAACCAGTTGGTAGAGAGCAGCCAGGCTTACACAGCGTCAAAAGTCTCATGATTTGGTTTCTGTCTCCTGAAGGAGAAGCTGTATCTCTTACCTGCCTCTTAAAATGCTGGCTTGTGTACAGCATGCCCCTGGGCATGTGCTGCTTAAGTGGCTCAGAAATCTGTGATTATACTTCATGTGACTGTCCAGAGTCTCTTTCCTGACATTTACCATTTCTGGAGGGCAAAGTGTTTTTTGGGCTTCAGCTGCTATTGTTGATCGTGTTCTTCACAGAAAAATATGGAGAGAAGCCCTGCCCTGTTAGCAGAGCATTTTTTATGAGGAATTCATTTTACAGATGGCTCCATCCACTCTTGCTCACCTCTGGAACCCCCGTCCGTGGTCCATATTGGCAAAGAGGCATTTTTCCTGACCCTGACCTTGGTCATGTGGCCCTCCCTAGATGCTCCAGTGCCCACTCCGTCCTCTCATTGCATACAGGACACAGCCTGGAATTTTTAGAACATCATGTGATTCTGAATTGGCCCCTGGCGTTTGGTCTCCACTTTCCTACTTTTAGGGTCTCTCTGACCATGTCAGCCTGAGTCTAAGGATGGACCTGCTTCTTTCTCCCTGTCTTTGTATCTCTGTGTCACAAAGATACTGGGCTCAGTAGGTGCTTGATCAATGTTGGCTGAAGGAATGGACCTAAAAGTACTATTCGATTGGAAAGGACTTTAAAAAAAAAATTTAAATACAATTAACCAAAATATAGTACATCATTTGTTTCTGATATAGTTTTCAGTAAATCATCAGTTGCATATAACACCCAGTGCTCATCACAGCAGGTGCCTTCTTTAGTGCCCGTCACCCAGGTACCCCATCTCCCGCCCGCTTCCCTTTCCGCAACCCTGTTTGTTTCCCAGAGTTAAGAGCCTCTCATGGTTTGTCTCCTTCTCTGATTTCTTCCCACTCAGTTTCCCTCCTTCCCTTATAATCCCTTTCACTATTTCTTATATTCCACATATGAGGAATATAACCCTATGATAATTGTCTTTCTTTGATTGACTTATTTCACTCCGCATAATACCTTCCAGTTGCATCCATGTCGATGTAAGTGGTAGGTATTTGTCCTTGTGGCTGAGCCATATTCCATTGTGGAATATATATATATATATATATATATATATATATATATATATATATATATACCACATGTGGAATATATATATATATATACCACATCTATATAGACCACAACTTCTTTGTCCATTCATCTGTCGATGGACATCTGGGCTCTTTCCATAGTTTGGCTATTGTGGACATTGCTGCTATGAACGTTGAGGTCCACGTGCCTCTTCTTTCACTACATCTGTATCTTTGAGGTAAATACCCAGTAGTGCAGTTGCTGGGTTGTAGGGCAGCTCTATTTTTAACTCCTTGGGGAACCTCCACACTGTTTTCTAGAGTGGCTGTACCAGTTTGCTTTCCCACCAACAGTGTAAGAGGGTTCTCTTTTCTCCACATGCTCTCCAACATCCGTTGTTTCCTGTCTAGTGTCCTCTCTGTAAAGATGACTTCTAAAAAAAAAAAAAGAAAGAAAGAAAAGAAAAAAGATGATTTCTATAAATGAAGGGGACAGAGGGGGATCTTTTCTGCCTTTTTTCCCAAGCTGAATCCCCATGTATATAGCTCCCCCAAACCTAGCCATCCATTTGTAAACAAGACATTCTAAAGATAAGCAGTCATGGACCAGGTGGACTGTTCTTTACATATTTATCTTTAGAATTACTGTTGATCACTCTGGAAAAATACATTTATTTGCAATATTAGGAAATTAGAATCAAACCCTTCACCCTTATAATTTTTATGCCTTTTGTGAATCACACAGAGAAAACTGGGAATTCACATTTCTTTTCATAAGTGTTACAAATGTGGTTGGGCATCTTTGTTCCCCTCCTTAACAAAGCATTCACAAGTACAGGACATGTGTAATTGGTAAGTGATTAGTAAATAAATTGGGTAGGATCTGCCCAGGGAGGTTTCATAAAAGCACTTTGTCTAGGATTCATAAATGTTGTATCAAATTCTAACAATTAGAGCTACGTACATTATCAGCACCTAGTGTGATAATAAAGGCTGCTCTGGAGCAAATGGGCTCAGCAGCATTTTGTTGTTGCACTGCATTTTTTTTTTTCTGGCTGCCCACAAATCATCTATGGATGGGTATTAAAACTTGGAAAGGTACAGCTAGACTGGGGACAGTGTAAAATATCATCTGTCCATGAAGAATTATAAATGCAGTCCCTTGATCTGAGATCGGTTCAACCCAGTGTGAGTAGAAAGGTACACACTCCTTTAGTTGACAGCCTGGGAAAGGCACGGTGCTGTGCCTTCTTCCTGTGTTGGTCAGATACGTGGCCCTGACCTGCCAGTGCTCCCTGCAGGAGCCAGCAGCCCCCGGGGGCTGAGGGATGCCTTCCCCCAACAGAGGGTCATGCTAGGGCCAGTGTGCCTCTGAGGTCCTTAAAGTTTATGTCGAATATAGTGTTTTTTCACAGTATCTTCCCCGATGCATATCCTCAAGTGCCAAACACTATGCATTTCTCTCCCCACTATGTAAGACAGTTTTGTTTTAAAGTTTGCAATCTCCCAGAAGGTTGAGTTAGAGCTAGGGCATGCCTGGGATAAGTCATTTAATTAAAGGGACTCTTTCCCTTGCTCTGAACCCATACTAGAATTAAAATAAAAAATGTGGGCAGCCCGGGTGGCTCAGTGGTTTAGCGCCGCCTTCAGCCCAGGGCGTGATCCTGGAGACGCGGGATCGAGTCCCGCGTTGGGCTCCCTGCATGGAGCCTGCTTCTCCCTCTGCCTGTGCCTCTGCCTCTCTTTCTCTCTCATGAATAAATAAATAAAATCTTAAAAAAATAAAATAAAATAAAAAATGTTACCAGTAGTTGAAGTTAGGGACCTTTGGCGGTTCTCAGTGGTAAATAGACCATGGCAGGAATTTAACAAAAGCACAGGGAATTAAAAAAAAAAAAAAATGCTTGGAGCATTTGAATAAACTATTTCCTTGCTCCATTTACATATGCTTAAGATACAAGGGACCACTTGGGAGTAAAGAAGAACCTAAGTGTGGATTTTCTCTCACCCACGGAAATAGCTTTAAATCGCTTTCATAGTCAAGTTAAGTGGGTTTTAATGACTTCTTATGTGTTGGCTATTAGCAGTTGTCATGCTGCTGACTGTGGCACTCGGGCAGTTCATTCTGGAGACCCCACCATTGCCTGTGGGTAGATCACATCTCAGCACAGACTCACTGCTGTCCCTGGATTCACAGACCAGGCAAAGGAAGCTCTTTAAGTGAGACAGCTCGATCTACTGATGGAAGTCTGGTTTAGGTCCCAGAGCATCAGGGCATTACTGTTATTTAAAGTAATGTATTCAAATCTGAATATCTTTTTAAATTATTTCATTTTTCTTAATGACCTTAAATCTCTACGCACCCCCAAGCCCTTTTAATTTTCCTTATGAGTCATGCTATGCCAGCTTAATAAGGCTTGCTATGCCAGTGGGTTTCTCTGCACTTTTTAATTATGTTGTCCCAGACATGGTTTTTGATAACTGGATGTGGTTAGAAAATTCTATCATTGTGTTCTGGAAATCTAGTGCCAGCCAGGAAGGCCTCTTCCTGCAATAAAACCCAACCCACCAACTTTTGTTGAACCCTCCAGGAAATTCATAATAATCATTGGGTATTGGAACTCTTTTCAAATGGATCCCAGGCTTTTGTGGGAGGCAGTGAACTTGGTCTGTGCCTTCAGTGATGAGTTTGGTGTTTTGCTTATTTATTGGTTTGGTTTTCTTTTTCTTTTTCTTTTCCCCTCACAATGGCTTTAGACTCCTTAAGAAGGTTTACTCTCAGGCAGTAAGCCTCAAAGTAAACGCAATTTTGTGGCTTCCTAGAAACTGATGATGAATAAATGGATCTAACAAGACATACTACATTTACCTTGTTTACATTTCATGCATATCTAAAGTAGTTTCAAAATTTCAACTTTTCGGGTTCTCTTACTGAGTTACTATTAAACATTCAGTCTGGGATCCCTGGGTGGCGCAGCGGTTTGGTGCCTGCCTTTGGCCCAGGGCGCGATCCTGGAGACCTGGGATCAAATCCCACATCAGGCTCCTGGTGCATGGAGCCTGCTTCTCCCTCTGCCTATGTCTCTGCCTCTCTCTCTCTCTCTCCGTGACTATCATAAATAAATAAAAAATTAAAAAAAAAAAAAACATTCAGTTTGCACACCAAAATAATTGTCTTTATTCTTTCTTTCTTTCTTTATTTATTTAGGAAAGCAAAGCCTTCTCTCAGGAAGGGAAGACTAGCATCCTGCAGGGTGATATGAATAATGCCTTCAGCTCTCTCTGCTAAGGGAAGGGTGGAGATGTGGCCAGGCAGTGATTGAGAGAATTCCTGTCCAAACAGTAGCTGAGGGCGGGGATCCCCCAGGTGACTACCTGTACAAACCTGGCTCTCCCTGAACTCCCCTCACTGGCCATTTTGCAGATGGGCTGCCTCGCAGTTGGCAGGGGCACATCGCATGGGCCGCACAAGGTGAAGTAGCACCTCTGTGGCTCAGCACAGAAGTCAGCTCAATGGTAGTCTTCACAGTGCCTCCAGGGCTGGGGCCACTGCTCAGTCCTGCCTTGAGTCTGTGAGGTGTGAGGTGCCGGTGTAAGGGGGAGCCAAGGGAGGGGGCTTCAGCCTCAGATCCCAGCATGGCTGGACCCCTGCATACCTGGATGCCAAGTGAGGCCTCTGCTCTCAGCCAAGTTAATGAGAAGGCTTAAAAGCCAACAAATCCTTTCTTTCCTCCCCAGGGTTCATCAGTGTTCTGGAAGGGTCTGACTGACAGCTTTGAAGGCCCCACTCCTGCCCAGAGAGCTGAGGCAGCAGGAGGGAGCTTCTGCACTATGTGAACTGTCAGCCTCTCTCCTCCTGGCCATATATAACAGGTGGGAGAGGGGGTCCTCGGCCCTTACCTCGGGCAGGTTTCCTAGGACAGCAAGGGTTATCATTGAGTTCAAAGGCCAGCCATTGCTTGGGGGCTTCTGGAGGGCAAGGTAAAAAGATAACACAAAATATGTTTTATGTTTGCTGAAGGAAATTAACAGAGTTGTCTGGGTTTGGTATTTCCTGGAATACGTGAGTGGAAGAGGTAAACCCTGTGTGCAGGGGAAGCTGCCAGAGATGCAGATGTGCTTCCCTTGCTCCCTGGCCACACCTGCTGGAGAGGAGCCCTTGCAGTCCCTGACTCTATGGGGCACCACTCCCTCCCCATGGCTTACATCTCCTGGGGTGGCTGTCCACCCACAAATCTCCACCCTCCTCCACCCCGAAAATTCTTAAATACGGATGGTTTTCCTCACTTAACCTTTGTGTAGCCAGGGCCTAGCAAATTCCTTCTGTAGATACTTGTTGAATAAAAGAAGCTTCTTTCATGGTAAACACAGCCTTATTGCAACCTAACAATAAATCACCCATCCATCTATTTTTGGCCTTACTACCAACCTGGCATGGAACGTGGTGGCTTTCCTCCCATGAACAGTGTATTTATTTATTTATTTATTTATTTATTTATTTATTTTTATTTCTTTCTTTCTTTTTTTTTTTTTTTTTTTTTTTGCATTCTCTGATTCATGCTCTTCAGCCATAGTGAACACAAGTGGGAACAGAAATTTATAGAAGGTACATTCTGAGGTTAGAAAGTTCCTAAAAAGAGAGAGAACACGTTGGCTTATTCTAATTATCTCTTCAGCCCCCTTCTCTATCTTGATGATAGATTGATGACAATTCTTTTCTGTGTTGGATTCTCTCCCCATCTTTCTTCAGCTTCTGGTCCCTGTCTCTTGGTGTGACACAGGATGTCAGAACTTGCACATTAACAGCAAGCACTATTGAACCACTGCTGGAGGTTTTCAGGACAGTTATCATTGCTATGGGACTTGTACACAGATATTCCGTTTATTATGGCAGGTTCTAAAAATTTATGACCTGTGAAAAGTTTATTTTCAGTGTAACTGAGGTCAGAATTGGACATTTAATCCAAAATCCATATGGTGCTGAGTTGCTCAGTGTATGAAAGTGCTTTGCAAACCATAGAGGACGGCCTGAGGAGAGAGATGGGCCTGAACTCAATAGACTGGGTCTCAGGTTCCAGGACCTCCTCTCTAGGGGGTTGTCTGTGAGTTCTTCTCCTTTTCTTCTTTTATTTCTACATTTTTTCCATTAGGACTTCCAGAGGAGTTTTAGGTTCATAGCAAAACTGAACAGAACACAGAGATTTCCCACCTGCCCTGACCCCGCAGGTGCAGAGCCTCCCTGACCAGCGGCCCACATGCAGCCGTACACATGTCACGGTTATGAATCTGCGCTGACCCATCACTGTCAGCCCGAGTCTGTAGTTCACATAGAGTGCACTCTTGGGGTTGTACATTCTGGGGGTTTGTCAACGGTGTGTTCACATGTATCCACCATTGGTACCACACAGAGTATTTGTACTGCCCGAAAAATCCTCCCCCACTCCCACAACCACTGATCTACTGTTTCTGTAGTTCCCTCACCTTTTCCAGGATGGCATATAATTGGAATCCCAGTTTGCAAACTTTTCAGACTGGCTTGCTTGCTTGCTTGCTTTTAAGGACTTTATTTATTCATGAGAGACACATAGAGGGAGGCAGAGACACAGGCAGAGGGAGAAGCAGGCTCCCTGTGGGGAGCCCAGTGTGGGACTTGATCCCAGGACCCAGGGACCCCAGGACCGGGGGATCATGACCTGAACCGAAGGCAGACACCCAACCACTAAGCCACCCAGGTGTCCCACAGGCTGGCTTCTTTCTTAGTATTAGTGCTTTGAAGATTCCTCCCTGTCTTTTTATGGCTTCTTTCTTTTTAGTGCTGAATAGCATTCCATTGGCTGGTTACCACCATTTATTTATCTGTTCGTGTTATCCAATGAATTATTTTATCCATTTGGCCAACTGAGGGGCACCTTGGTGGCTTCTAAGTTTTCACAACTGTGAACGAAACTGCTGTAAACATCACATGTGGGTTTTTGTGTGGATATGAGTTTTGAGTTTCTTCTAGTAAATACCAAGGAATGTGATTACTGGATCGTATGGGAAGAGTATGTTTAGTTTTCTAAGAAACCAACAAACTCTTCCAAAGTGGGTGTCCCATTTTTGCATTCCCACCAGCTATGAACGAGAGCTTGTGTTGCTCTACATCCTTGGTGGTGTCATTCTGGATTTCGGCCATTCTGATAGATGTGTAGGGGTATCTATTTCATGGTTGTTTTAACTTGCATTTCCGTGACGACTTAGATATAGAGCATCTTTGCATGCACTTAATTACCATCTGTATATCTTTTTTTAAAGATTTTTTAATTTATTTAATTGAGAGAGAGAGAGAGCAGGTGCAGGAGGGGCAGAGGGAAAGGGAGAAGCAGACTCCCCGCTGAGCAGGGAGCTGGATGTGGGACTTGATCCCAGGACCCTGGGTTCATGACCTAAGCCGAAGGCAGATAGATACTTAACTGACGAAGCAACCCAGGTGCCTGGATATCTTCTTTGATGACTTGTCGGTTAAGGTCCTTCACTCATCTTTTAATCAGGTTGTTTATTTTCTTGCTGTTGACTTTTAGGCATTCTTTGTATAATTTTTTATCACAGTCCTGTATCAGGTGTGTCTTTGCAAATATTTTCTCCCAATCTGTGGCTTGTCTTCTCATCCTCTTGCGATTGTCAGGGAGTAGCAGCTATTTATTTTAATGAAGCTCAGCTCTTCCACTCTTCCTCTCATATATTGTGCCTTCGGTGTTGGATTTAACAAGTCCTCACCATACCCAATACACAAAGTCCTCAAGGTTTTCCCCTGTGTTCTCTTTTAGGCATTTTTATAGTTTTGCCTTTGGGGTTTAGGCCTATGATTTCTTTTACTTCTCATCACTAAGACTCTTCCCTTGTAAAATGAGAGTAAATCATCTGGGTCTCTTTTGATAAACAGGATGCTTACGCACCAACCAGCTCACCTGCCCTGGGCTCAGGAGGGTCACCTGTGGCTATTATTAGTAGAACCGTGCCACCACAGTCAAAGGCAATGGACTTTCTGCATGTCTAGCAAATTTCTTTGGCCTTTGCTTAATCAGCCCTCGACAAGGTTTTGGAGTTTTTGTGGTGGTGGTGGTTTAGCTATTGCATTTCCTTCTTATATAATACTTTAATCTTTGAAGTGGGTTTTGGCTGAGGTAGCTTAACCCAGTAAGTGGTTTGAGGGTCTTGAGGATTCAACAAGGTCCTAAGATGAAAATCCCCTTGACTGAAAGTTTGCTGTGGGACTCAAGTACACAAAATTTTAACCTGCTGCTTCTCATCCACATTTGCTGTTCAACCAAACACACCATCTCTGCACTGGAATGCCTGTTTAGCTGCCAAGTGCTCATTGCCCATCCCTCCTCTGTCCTCACCAGCCCAGACCCCTAAAGCATTACACCTACCATAAAATGCAGCCATTGGTTATGGAGATAATTAAGTATTGGGGGAAAGAAGCAGAAAGACTTTGAGGTTACATAAAACTCCTCATTTATTTGTTTTTATTAAGGTTCTAGAAATGACTTCACCATCTTCGTCTCTAAAATTGTATGCTTTGCTGAGACTCTGTTGTTGGATAACAGTTCTGTGTTCCTGGCTCAGAGTGAATACTTACTTGGTGAATAGAGAAAAGACAACCTAAGTGATTTAGAGAAAACAAGAAGGAAAAAAAAAGGAAAGCCAAAGGGAATAAACAGTTAACTGTCAGATGTCCAGATTGCTAACAGTGGAATAATGACAAAAATGTTCTGAAACTGTGGGGAACCCTGTTGCTTTTAATGAGAGACTGACGAAGATGGTGTCAAAGCAGCTGAGCTTTGGAGTCAGCCTGGGTTCAGATCCTGACAATGCCACTTACACTCTATGTGCCCCCCGCCCCCAGACCAGGGCTGGCTGACGGACTCCATGAAAAATTAAAATGTGGGGCCCCTTGTACAAAAAGCGGCAGGGAAATGCCCTTAACACCATTAAAACAAAACACTTTTTTCCTTCCCTTTATTCCTCTGTCTTGACTTGTCATGGTGTTTTTAGTGTTCTAAGTAAAGAAAAATTAAAATTTAATAGTTAGCATGATTTTACTGTTCATCTTTTCATTGTCCAATGCCAGTTTTGAGTGCAAATGTAAGAGCATTCAGCGCCTGTGTGGAATCACCGGGATTACACCATTTGTACTTCATAGCTGGCACATGCTTACATGTTTCATTCTTACCAGAACAGTGGAAACACAGCTCAAAACTAACTCAGCTGTTCTTTATATATAAAGATTTTATTTATTTGTGAGAGAGAGCACAAGCAGGGGCAAGGGGCAGAGAGGGAGGGAGAAGCAGACTCCCCACTGAGCAGGGAGCCAAGTATGGGGCTTGGTCCCAGGACCTGGGGATCATGACCCGAGCCCAAGGCAGACACTTAACCAGCTGAGCCACCCAGGTGCCCCGACTCAGCTTCTTATTTCGCTTAGTGACACATCCTCATTCTACCAACTTTAGCTCTCCAATAAGGAAGGAAGGACTTTTCTATACATGATCATTTTTAGCATGTGTGGATGATTAATCCAGGAAGGTAGGAAAAGACCTGATAGGGCCCTTGGTCCATTGTGTTTCTTGTTTTGCTTCTGAAGCCAGTCCTAGCTCTAACAAAGAATGGCTTCTGGGGGCTGTCAGTTTCCCCTACTTGGTCACAGAGGTAACATGTTTACCATGTTCTTCACTCTGAGTGGAGCTAACTTCCTGTGCATTGTGGGCTCATGGGGCATCACACAGGCTGTAAGTGAATGGGGCGGCAGAAAAGGGTGGACACATACTCAATGCACGTTCTACACACCTGCTCTACTCATACACACACTTCATTGCCCCATTGTCCCATGTTCCCATTGGCTTTTTCTTGGGAAGCAGACTCAAAGACAAAATTATTAAGCACATTCAGGCAGCGGCCAGAGAACAGTGAAGTTAGCATGGTCCTTCTGAATGTGGGGACCTAGGACACTGCACAAGTCACAGGTCCACGAAGCTGGCCCTGCTTATATCGAATGGATTCTTAATCTCGAGGAACCTGTTTCCTCATGATAAAATCAATCAATAATGTGACCTAACTTGTAGGTTGCTTTTATGTTTAGATGAAACCCTGTTTGTGGTTTATGAAGTACCACACTTGGTACATAGTATGCCTTTACTAAAAGTTCATTCTTAATCAACTTTGAGCTATGGAGCGAGTCTTCAAACAAAACAATTCTATTGTTGGAAAGATAGCCTAATGTGGAGGCAAGCAGGAGTCATGAAATGCCACTTCTAGAATTGAGCAGGTGGAAAAAAATATATAAAAAACTATAAGTCACAAATATATTTTATTTCTTTTGAAATGATTCAGTGTTTGTACAGATGCATAAGAAAGTAAGATGTGCCTTGAGGGCTTTGAAGGGTAAAGTGATTTTATAAAAATTGAAACATGGCTTCTAGTCCCACACCTCATTACCTGTGGGCAACTTCCTTCCTTCCCCTGTGCCTTAGTTTTCTCCTGCGTAAATTGAGAGTGTCAGGTGTCTGACATGGATACTAGAACTTGTCACATCATGGCATAGGGTCTTATGACTGGAAGGGACCAAAGATGAAAACAGACTTCCAAATGTATGTAATAAGAACGTGATGGAAAGAGGAGTGATAATCCGTTTTACTATTGCCCCCATGTTGGCTGGGTGCTGGCAACGTGCGGTACGCTGTGGAGCTTCCCTCTCTACAGCCAAGGCTTTGTCCAGCAGATCTAATGCACAGGTGTACCCATGGGTACCATACAGATGTTTAGGACTGTTTTGTAACCATATTTCATCCTTGTTTCTACAAGCATATATTTTCCATGTCTCTTTAGAGGGTCTACATAAATAAAGCCCTCTGGGGCACCTAGGTGGCTCAGACCATTAAGTGTCTGACTCTTGTTTTTGGCTCCAGTCATGATCTCAGCGTCCTGAGACCAAGCCCCACATCTGGGCTCCCCACTCAGCAGAGAGTCTGCTTGAGATTCTCTCTTTCCCTCTGCCCTCCCCCCCCACCCCATGCACACTCTTTCTCTCAAATAAATAATCTTTAAAAAATAAAAAAATAAAGCCCTCTGTATAGTCTGAAAAACCTAATGCTCTGGAATTAACACCCCTATAATCAGCTTTTCCTTGATGAGGTGAGATACAGTGGTGTGCTAGAGCTGGCTCGTGCATATTCCAGAATTTTGTGAGCCAATTGTTAAACTACATTAAAAACAAAGGTAGTCCATTCTCAGCACTCATCATTTCCTAATTTTCAGTTACATTTTACTGTCATCGATGCTCTTGAGGTTGTTTACATCTGCTGTGTCTGCATGGTGCGAATACTTGGCAATGATGCGCTTCTATGTGTCTCTTCCCAGCTCTGTGTTCAGTGACATCACCCGAATAGTTTAAAACTGGCTGTGGCAGAAGTATGACCACGGAAATGGGCAGATGCCAAAAATCAGCTCTCTGCTTCCCACTTCTCTTTCCCAAGAGCCAATTGTCAAATATTTATCAGCATATTATTAAGTAGGAATGAAATTGGCATAGAAGTTTCTTTTGGAAGGTTTGTTACAAGCTCTGTAGGCTACTGCAGCCCATCACAGAACCAATTAGAAAGTGTGCAAAGGGAAAAGGGGGAAGGCAAGCCTCTGTGCCCGGCAGTACATTGATTGACTTTCATATAGAGGTCAATTAAAATCCTCTTAAAGGACAGCTAAGCTGAGTGATGTTACCTCAGTCTTGCAATTGAAGAAACTGGTCAGTGGTTTAATAACTTGCCCACGTTGATAGGGTTAATAAGGGAAGGAACTTATATTGAAGAAGTATTTGAATGTAGGTGTTTATAATTCAACTCATTATCTTTTCCCTATAGAATGGAAATTTGAATGCCTTTTGTAAAAGGAAATAGTGTTGCTAATGCTGAGGTAAGATTTTTGTAACCGTCATGAATACCGGATTTTTTTCTTTCATTCATTTGTATGCACATCAAGCATTGAAAGTCAGATATGGTCATGCGGAGGCTCTGCCCCAGGGAGGAGTAGATATGTATGAAGTCCTGGGGCAACGCAGGAAATCACGAGGGAATGTCAGAGTGGGATGCCGAGGCTGGCTCTGGAAAGGTGATGTTCTTTTCTTTCTTTTTTAAAGGTTTTACTTATTTATTCATAGGAGATACAGAGGCACAGGCAGAGGGAGAAGCAAGCTCCCTGCGGGGACCCCGATGTAGGACTCGATCCCAGGACCCCGGGATCATACCCTGAGCCCAAGACAGACGCTCAACCCCTGAACCACCGAGGTGTCCGGAAAAGGCGATGTTCTTAAAAGACATATAGATGTGTGCCTCGCTGGTGTAGTGTGTGGCTCCTGGGTGTGAGGTGTCCTGGTGCAGGTTGGTTTTGTTAGAGGTGACAAGATTATGAGATTGTGGTCAGAGGGCACCAGGGGGTGGGGGGGAGGGGGCATGATTTCTTCCAAACCCCAACCCCCCTGCCCACGGTGCACTTGGAAGGCAGAGCCCATTCCTCTAGCCTCCCTGGCTCACTGCCTCCTCGCTGCAGCCCTGGCAAGGCCAACGGCAAGGGCACACGGCCCAAGGGGAAGTGTCTACAATGAAGGCTCCAGGGCACTGCCCCTCTGATTTTGGTTCAGCAAGTTGGCAGTGGAACATGGGAATATCCTTTTTAACATGCAACGTAGAGACTCCAGACGGCCCCGGGCCTTTGTTCTACAGCTTCTGTGCTGTGTCCACCAGGAAGAGAAAGCTCACACACATGTTAATGGTAACAGCTCTTCCTAGCTTCCCACTGCTCTTACACTCAGTCTCTGTCTGTCCCCACCTTTACCCGATGAGGTGTTCCAAGCAGTTAATTGCTCTTCTTATTCCACAGTTGAGACTGGAATTGACTGTCTGGGCTCTCCAGGCTATTTTGGACTCCAGTGGAGCAATTCTACAAACACTACAATGTACTAATCGTGTTCTTCGGATTCTTCATTCCCAATTTCTGCAGCATTCTGTTGGGCTACAGAACTTTGAAACACTCTAGAAGTTAAATCCATGATCTGATCTATTCCATATCATTAGATGACAAGGAATGTACCCTGAGTAGTCTGCCTCCAGCCAGCTTTGCGACACGGTTAACGCGCTTCGTTTCCCCACACCATGCATTCTTCATCAGAAAGAAGAGAAATATCATGTCCTTTTAAGATTTGTCCCAACTCTTGTGAAAGTTCTTGAGTCTCTAGGATGGAGCAAGACAAATATCACCACTGATTTTACTTCTTTGGCTCTTGCAAGACAAATAACATTTACATCGTGAGCCATGAACTCATGATTCTATTATTATATTCACTTATCATGGGATTTGGGGAAAATAGAAATGTATTTTTATGCATTGCATTAATTAGACTTAAAAGAGAAGTCTCAACTTCCCTGCCTCCATCTAGAAATGTGGTTTTCTTATATGTCCTGCCTCTTTTTAGGGCCTGCTCCATAAAGCAGGATGAAATTACACTCCTCCTCGCACATGCCTCTCAGTTGTCTTTACTTGGAGCCGATATTTTGTTTGCTTATAGAATTGAGACTAAAATTTTTACTAAAATGAGAAGGGAAACCAAGTCAGAAATGCTTTTCTAGCACACGCAGTGGTGTAAGCCCATGGTAGCCCATGTGGCTTGACCTGAACTTTATATTCTGAGAGACCGAGATCATACTTTAGGGTATATTCTTTTCTTTTCAATTCAAAGTAATCACTCCACACTGTTCAGAAATGAATTCTTGCTATAGATTTTTATCAAATGCATCTGACATTTTAAATAAATTTTAGACTGATGAATTCAGTGTTTCTGTGACAGAGATCATAAACATTTTCCTTTTTCAAAAAGCAATCTGATAAAAGTATATTTGTACTGTAGTTAATGCTGTGTTAAGTCAGTGTAATATAGTTGCTGCAAACATTTGTAGAGCAAAGGAAAAAACGCCTTTATTTAAATCTTGCCAAGAGCAGAAATAAAATGAGCAAATGCACAGTGGAGTGAGAGAAAACATAAAGACCCATACGGTTTTATTACTGTGGTGCTCTGGTGTCAGCATCTCATTTAAGCTGGATGGAATATATGGTATGATCGCTAATCATAATAACTTTATGTCGGAGTGTATGCCTTACAGAGATGTTTGTTGAGTGAATAAATGTTGGATCAATCTTTTTTTTTTTTCTGTTACAGAACTTTCATTTCCTCGGCATAGAAATTAGATACAGATACTCTAAGTGTAGTGCTATTCGTATATTTTCATAAGAATAAGAAAAAATAAATGAGTATAAATTCTAATAGTGAAATGTTCTTGGCTGATACAGGTACCATGAAGACAACTTTAGTAGTTATTTCCATTAAATTATAGAATCGGGAAGGATAAGGATGAGTTGCATTGTTCTTTTAATCCCCACCATGTAGCACAGTGCTGGGACATGTAATAAAGGCTTAACACGTGCATTGTGTGTGTGTGTGTGTGTATGTGTGTGTGTGTGTGTTCCCACCAAGGATAGGTGGGCAGCTAATATGCCATGGCTTATTTACAAATTAGATAAAAGAGCTTTTTTTGCAGACCAGAGAAAAATTACAGCTGGATGGAAAAAGGGCTGGGGAGGGCATGGGATTAGATGCCAGAGTGCTTGTTTAGCATAGATATTGGACCAGAATTCATCAGAATGATTTATGATTCGTGGTGTCGTCCCAGAGACACAGTCTTCAGATGACATCTTTCATCTGCTTTGATGCGCTGTATTCCTGTGTCATCCTGGTTGCATTAAGTTCACGTTCTGATGATTTCATCAAGACTCTGGACTCACCCTTCCATCCCTCCTTCCTTTTCCCTGACATTTTAAGAGTGGGGCTGTCCCCTCTCCAGAGCAGATCCAAGTTTCCAGCATCACGGACGTGGTACCTGGGCTGCGTGTCCTGTCTGTAAACGTTTGGGCCTACTCTTCAGCAAAAGTTCTGTGCAATCCATCAAGGCTGGGGGAATGTGGATATATTACTATTTTCGTGTTTCTCTCTTCTTCCTAGTTCTCTCCCTCACAAAATAAACATCCAGAACCTATACCCCAACTGCATGTGGCTGACTTTTAGCAAAAACTATCTGTGAGGGAAGGTTTTCACTGAGCTCTGATGGGGAGGCTGAAACCCACTGCTTTTTATTTATGTCATTAGATGTGATAAAGACAATAAAATTATAGTGTTTCTCAAAAGTTCTTGATAGTATATTTCATAGAACCTGGTGTTTCCATCTCATGGTGTGTTTGCAAATTAAGTAACAAGTGGTTTGGTCTTTGCAAAGAAGATCCATTGTATGCCTGTGCGCTCACCCAAATTATAGTCCAGGCAGGCACGTAGATTTTCACCTGCCCGGCCCCACAGCCCCTGTTGTTCTACTTGAAATGCACCTGGCCCTCAAGTACCAAACTTCTCACCATCTCAGCTTAAATATTACTGCCTTTACATGACCTGCCTGGTCCCCCCTAGCCTAAAAGCCTAGGTCCCCGCAGTCTTTTGTTGTATGGTCTCTCATTTCCTTCCCCACCTGGTTCCTGGAGTAGCTGAGCACTTACTTGTGCCAGGCCCTACCTAGGGAATGAGGAAACACAGGTCCCCCTCCTGGAGCTTATGGCTTGGTGGAGAAGAGCTTTAAGCATACAACATACCAGGTGGTGAGTGGTACCAAAGGTGAGGAGAGAGCTGCTGAGAGGGGTCAAGAGGATGCGTGTTGCAGGGAAAGCCCTTCTGAATAGAGCCGGCTTTAATAAAGGCTGGAGGAAGACAGGTCAGATTCTAGAGGATGGCCCCAGGCAGCAGGAAGGGCCTGAGCAAAGGCCCTGCAGCAGATGCGGTGGGAGCTGAGTGTGCAGGAAGCTGCAGGGACCGGGAGGAGGGAGGAGGGCAAGGGGACGGTGGTGGGAAATGGGGTCAGTGAGACCAGGGGACACATCGCATACATGAGGGAAAGAAAGGGGAGGGAGAATTGATAGCTGAAACCCGGCTACATTAAATCTCCACTTTGAGAGTGTCCCTGTGCCTCCTGGAGCGTCCACAGAGGACAGACGGGATGGAAGCAGGGAGGTCAGGTAAGGGTCATTGCACCAGTGCAGTCAGGTGGCTCGGACCCCTTTGGGGCAGTAGAGAAGACAGCCAGCCGTGCGAGTCCATGCATGTTTTAGGGTTAAGGGTTGTCAAAGTCAGATTAGGGCTGATGGTCAGGATGGGATGTGGGTTTAAGTGGAAAGAAAAAGCGAGAATAACACCAAAGTCTTTGACCCAGGGGCACCTGGGTGGCTCAGCAGTTGAGCATCTGCCTTCAGCTCAGGTCATGATCCCGGGGTCCTGGGATCGAGTCCCACATCAGGCTCCCCACAGGGAGCTTGCTTCTCCCTCTGCCTGTCTCTGACCCAGGCACCTGGGTGAAAGACAGCGCCACTTACTGGATGGGGAAAGGCTAAGGGAGGAAAAGAGAGTAAGGACTGTTTGGTTTGGACACGTGAAGCTTGAGATTGCTAGGAAACACTAAAGGGGAGCCGTCACACAGCACTTGGTTATAGGGGTGCAGTTCGCAGGACAAACCAACATGGTGGATGTAAATGTGGGCAGCGCTGGAGGGGAGAAAATGTAGCACGCTTTGGCCCGGACACTAGCAGGTGTATGTTTACAGCCCACATCCAGGAGTCTTCAAGAAATGCAACTATCTCAATTCAATGTAAGCTATATTTTGAGACCCGATTCCACTCAGCGTTGGAAAATGTAACTGCCAATTCAGCCAACCTGTTCCAGCTGATTAAATTAACCAAAGTTGCCATTAAAGTCTTGGTTCTTAATTTAGGTTCTTTTTTCCTTCCTCTAACTTAGATCGCCTCATGACCTCAGGGAAACCGTCTAGCCTGTAGCATCCAGGGACTGTCCGGGCATGGGGTTGCTGGCCTGGCCTTCCGCCTTGTAGCACATTACAGTCCAGTGCCCCCTCCACCCACTCCCCTTCATCCCTCTGTCCATGCTGCATGCCCCCTCTGGGCCTGTGGATTCTCTCTACTTTGGGGGCCTCAGGTGGTTGTTCCTCCCTGCCATTCTGGGTACAGAAAACCCGGGTTCCTACAGCCATCCCTGTGCTGCCTTCACACCCTGAGGTGTGAGGTACAGAGTGGGGCAAGATCCCATCTACAAACTTTCCTAGAGTTCTCTGTCCTTGCCCTCTTAGTTGGTAGGAGAACCATCGTCAGGGGCCCTGGCCAGTGTCCAGCTGTTCTGCTTCACTTCCCACTCTGCTTTTTAAAAAAAATTTTTTTAAATTTAAATTCAATTTGCCCAAGTATAGTATAACACCCAGTGCTTATCCCATCACATGCCCTCCCTTAATGCTTGTCACCCACTCACCCCATCCCCTACCCTCCTCCCCTTCTACAACCCTTTATTCCCCAGGGTTAAGAGTCTCTCATGGTTTGTCTTCCTCTCTAATTTTTCCCCACTCAGTTTCCCTTTCTTCCCTTATGGCCCCTTTCACTATTTCTCATATTCCACGTATGAGTGAGACCCTATGATAATTGTCTTTCTCCCATTGACTTACTTCACTCAGCATTATACACTCCAGTTCCATCAATGTTGATGTAAATGGTGGATATTCATTCTTTCTGATGGCTGCCATCAGGCAAGAAATCTTTTCAGTCTCCATTTGGGTAAGAGAAAACTGGCTTTGCAAGTATTCCTCCCAGGTTTTGTCCTGCACTTCCCATTGCTTGAAACACAGCTTTGGAACATTATTTTTATTTATTTACTTATTTGTTATTATTCTTATTTATTTATTTTAGAGACTGAGAGCAGGGGAGGAGCAGAGGGAGAGGCGGACAGAGAATGTTAAGCAGGCCTCACATCCAGTGCAGAGCCGGATGCGGGGCACTGCCTCACAACCCTGGGATTCTGACCTTGAACCCAAACCAGGCTTAACCACCGGAGCCCCCAGGTGCCCCAGCTTTTGAACTGTGAAGACAAGAATTAACATCACTGCTTCTGGTTCCTTTGTGACGGTTTTCCTTAGGGCATGGGAGGTCTTAGGTTTATCTCGGTGAATGGAGGAAGGTCATGGGGTAAAAGGGAATGTGCTAAAAAATTCAGCTAAAATGCACAAGCACAATATCCCGCAAGATTAGTAGGCCTGATTTCTGTCTTTCCCTTACGGCAAGCTCAATGAGGGGACAGGTTATATTTGATTTGCTCAGTGTGGTAGACATAGTAGAATGGAGGTGCCCGGTTATGTTTAGGCCGGATGAATGAGTGAAGTGATGGAAGACCAGTGCTGTGCTCGTATGAACATGTGCGCACAGATACAAAACACATTTGTGCTGCTGTTCACAGGGTAACCTTGACTCAGTGGTCCTGACAGGGGTGTGCGGGCAATTAGAAGATATTCTAAGGGTGAGCTAATCCTCAGAATTAGAAACTGCAGAAATTATTTCATAATCTGGATTTTTTTTTTTTTTTTTTTTTTTACTGGCTTTGAAAAATAAAAAACTAGAGAAGCATACTAGAGAGAAAACATTTGTGAACTTTTCTTAGGTTGGTCTTAAGTGTGCTGGGGCCCTGATACTCATCTCATCCCAGCTGCTCAGACTTTTCCTTTAGGGAGGACATTTAGCTTTGGAAGTTTGTAGGGCGGAGTTCAAAGTTCAAAGCTCTGCACTGAGATATTTCTTTGAAGTCTCATGTTTTATATGAAATCTTCAAGTTGATTTTATATTTGACTCCACAATATGTGTGTATATGTGTCTTTATATAAAATTAATGCATTAGTCCTCTTCTGTGGAAAATGTGTCTTATCATAAGGAACTTGGTGTTAGGGCGTTAACAACTTGGCACTTTCTCTTAATGATGTTTTAAAAGTTCCAAACTTAAAATCAAACTTCTGGAGTGTTAAGGCCGAAGCCACTGAATAGCCTTACAAAGCAAACAATTGCCATTTTTACTTGCCCAGAAACATGTTCACCGTTGATGATTTTCACTGGCACCTCTACATCTGCCAAGGTGATTTTTAAACACATAATGGGGCCATCTTTTTTATTTATACATATTTTGTGCGACAAAAAAATCAACTGAGATAACTTTGACATGATAATGAAATGTAAATATTTATGATTCCTTATATCCTGAAAACTGGATGAATTTGTAGGACATCAGATTTCAAGTGTTCCAACTAATGCATTTTTCTTGGGTATTTTCAACAACCCTGGAAGGTAAGGAGAGCAAACATGATTACTGTCCTCATTTTGAACTGCCTACAATTTTTCCAGGTACTGTCCTAGCTCCAACACATGCTAACAGTGGGACTTTTAAGTGACTGTGATTCATACTTCTCATCCATAAAATGGGCTTCACCATAGGATTTGAGAGGCACTGAAGTAATAACTGTTCAGTGCTTTAGAAGATACACAAATGTCAGAGAGATGGAGGTTAAATTATTACATTCATGACTGATAGTCATTCCTAACTTGTGGCTTGGGGTGTGGGAACACGTTGGATTACCAATTCCCCACCTTACTTGCTGCAACTATCAAAACTAGACTTAGGGCCAACTCAGTTCAGAGGTTCATACCATGATCCTTATTTCTCAATGGACTGGGAACACCTTCTATGTGGAAGAATTAAGAGGTGGAACAGAGACCAAAGATGTTGCTCTGTAGATAATCAGTCAGTTTAGCCAACACAGGACTGTGAGAGATTCCATCTCTCAGGCAATGAGGAGTAAACAAGATGGCACCATGAGTGTATAACAGTGCCAGCGGCCACATGGAATAGCTATTTTTAGATAACTAAGGTGGCAACAAGAGAAACTTTATTTGCATTTTATCATTAAAATATGTTATTTCGTGTCAACTTGTTAACCTTGGGATTATTTTCATAGTCATATGATGAAGCTTCAAAAGGTCAAGCAACTTGCCTCAAATCACATACCTAGAAAGAGTGAGGGCCAGAATCTCAGTGCTTTTCTGTGTTTTCATAAATCATTATAGCTGTAAGTTATTCTTTTCTGGATTGACGATGGTATCACTTGAGTCTTAACCAAGCTGGAATCCAGTGTGGAATCTAAATGTTAGATTTATATTTTGTGCTAACAGAGTAAGCAGGAACTATCAGCCAAAGAGATTAGGAAATAAGGATATAAATATAAACACAACTAATTGATTTCTCTTTCTTATTTTTAAAAGTCTTAATAACAACTTTTATTTTTACAACCTTTATTATGTGTAAAATTATTATGTTTAAATCTGTTCAAAACAGAGAGAAGAGGCACTTGGGTGGCTTAGTGGTTGAGCATCTGCCTTCGGCTCAGGTTGTGATCCCAGGAGTCCTGGGATCAAGTCCCACATCGGGCTCCCTGTAGGGAGCCTGCTCTTCTCCCTCTGCCTGTGTCTCTGCCTCTCTCTGTGTGTCTCATGAAAAAATAAAACCTTTAAAAAGAGAGAGAGAAAGAGAATACAGGGGCTCCTGGGTGGTTCATTCAGTTGAGTGTCCAACTCTTGGTTTCGGTTCAAGTCATGATCTCAGGGTTGTGAGATCGAGCCCCGTGTCAGGCTCTGCACTAGGCACAGAGTCTGCTGGAGATCGTCTCCCTCTCCCTCTGCTCCTTCCCCATTCATTTTCTCTCTCTCTGTCTCTCTCTCGTACTCTCTAAAGTAAATAAAATCTTAAGGAAGAAAACAGGGAATACGTAAGAAGTGAGCTTATATACTCAGATTTAATGCCTATCACTACTCTGCCTTACTAATTTGGATCCTTTCTTTAAAGGGACACTTCTGAGCAATGAGGCAAGTGTCCAACCCGCACGCACTCATCCAGATCTCGGCCCATCTTCCTCAGAGGTAGCCCCTAGCTGAGGTTGGTACTGGCATTTTAAAATCTTACATAAATGGCACAACTCTTGTGAGTTTGCGTCTGCAGCTTGTTTTTCCCCCAGCTTTACACTTGAGATCTGCTGGTGCTGATCTATGGAGATGGATCTAAAGCAGTCAGCCTTTTTTATTTTTGTGATTTGTTAAGATGTGGCTCTTGCCACAGAAAACCACTTTCTTTCCCCTGATGGGCAAAACAAGTGCCCCGTGGGGCCTTTGAAGTTTCCTGAAAGGGGGTTCTTCTAAGCACTCTTTCTTCCTGGGCTCTTGTGAGAGCCTCATTGTCTGGACTGAAGAGACGCTGGAATTTGAATCCACCGCGGGCTTTTCATTCGTTCACCCTTGGTGTTCAAGAATTTGAATCTTATTTTCCCCAAGAACTTCAGGTCCCCCAAGGGCAGAATGTCCTGGGATATAAATATTCAGCCTGACATCAGGTTTAATAAATATTTCTTGAAGTATAGCAACATAAACTAAAGCTGACAGGGCGAACCCATTAGAAGATACTTCGCAGGCCTTCAGTCTCTGACAGGTTCTGCGGTTTGTGACCGAGACACCAGAGAGAGGGCTTTATTTAGGCAGGGTTTAGTCTACACTTATTAGCTTGAATCAGGTGTTAGAGTTTATCTGAACGAGGGCACATCAGTTTGGGACCCTTTAAAGAGAGGTTCACTGGATGAACCTTCCAGTATATACATATGGGGCCAGTACTCACAGTGAAATCCATGCTGGTTATACCACTTTTTTATTTTTACAGACTCTCAAAACTGGATTTGAAAAATCCTATTTGTGTAGCTTTCACCTCAGGCCAGGCACTGTGCCAGTCAAGTCACACGCAGTGCCTTACTCATTCATTTCACAGAGCCGTGACTCACATTGGATGAAGAAACTGAGGATTTATCCAGAATAACACAGCTGGCAAGCCCCTGAACACGCCATCTGACCACAGGGCTTCCCAGTCAGCCATACATTGCCTTTCCTCTTTGTGGGTAGAGTCGTCAGTATCTCTCTGCAACATTGGGTAGGCCAGAGATGGTGGCACTGGCCTGTCCCCTGTGTGGTGCCAGCACTCCCTTGCCATCACACACATCCACTGTCAGCCCACACTGATGCTTTGGACCCCTCTTGGGCTGGGACAGGAGGGCATGCTTTTCCCAATAAAGAGTGGCTCCAGCTGGTACAGAAGCCTCCCTGTGAGAGCCACCTGCAGACCACCTATATTTTTACCCAGATGCCCACTTATATTTAAGGGAACAGAGTAGAACCTTGCAATCTCAGTGGCAGGTAGGCAATATTTCATCTTCTTGACTATTAAACATCATGGCTGAAGCTAATTTACAGCTTCAATCATGAGCCTTGGCATATTATTGGTATAAAGTGTAAATATTTGAATGCTAATTATCGTAAAACAAACAGGCCACTGTGTCCAGAGCAGATGAGTGCTGTTTCGGGAAGCCAGCAGACCCTAGCTAGTAGGCAGCTTGTGTTGTCTCTGTACAACCAGTAATAGACGTCTGGAATCATTTCCACCTCCCTCTGCCCCAACAGCACCTGCTACCTCATTGCAGAAAGTTCTGAAAGCTAAAAAGCTGCCCGGAGTGGCTCACATATGGTCGTCCTTGCCTTTTAAACTATTTCCCATCTGCCCTGCCATGTGAGGAAAAATCTTTAGTGCTGAAATTATTCACCCGGAAAGAGAATACCATCGTCTTAATACAATGGGCCCTCCTTGTCCAGCCTGAGCCTGCCATTCCTGGTCACCTGTCTTTGCACCATGCAAATTCTCATCTCAGGCACACTTAACCCAGTTGTTCCACTGGCTGGAAATGACTGGTTTCCTTCTGTACCAATGTGGGCTTCAGCATCCAACCCTAGTCCCCCTCCTCTTTAAAGTACTCCATGATTACTGTCCTCTATATCACTCCTCTGTACATTCACCTGTCCTAGGGCAGAGAATGAGAAGCCAGGATTGGGGTCTTCCTGCCTAGATAATAGATTCCTTGAGATCTTGGACCTTCACACCTGTAGCCTCACTGGGAATGTTAGGGCATCCCATTCTGACTGGGCAAAACCCACTCAGTTGGCATGCCAAGTCTACGCTGTCTCCGGTGATTGCCGAGCAGGTGGATTCTGGGAGGTGCAGATCCCAAGGCCTAACTGGAAGATCAGTTTCTCCCGCAGACAAACACATGTTAGGGAAGACAGGATGCTAGGGGATCCCGTGGTCCGGTCAGTGTAGGGAGCTAGCCTGAAATTCGGCACAGTACTTTATGGCAGAGGGAAAAAAATGTTGTTAAATTTTCAAGCACGATGCAACATCCCCTGGTTTTGTGATATAGTTAGTGCAACAAGACTGGGGTTTTGGAACAGTGTGCATGAAGGAGACCACTTAGAGCTTCAGTTTCTCCATATACCGAACAAGAATAGTAGTGTTTACTATGGAGCTTGATATAAAAATTACAGTGGGAATGAATTAAAATGAGACAGTACAGATGAGGTGCTTGATACAGTGCCTGGCACATGGAAGCATCTGGTACCACTGCTGCTGATTCGTTCCATCTCCCTGACCACTCCTGACTGCTGTTCCTAGCCATATGACACCTGATTACTTTGCAGGGAGCCATGCTCACACTCCCGCTGGCCTGGGAAGGATAGCCAGCAGTGTGTTGCCCCCGTTTGAACCCAGCCAGGAGTCCCATCGTGCCATCTCACTTTATTTTGTTTTATGAATTGCAGTCATTTAAAATATTAATTTTCATATTTAAAATATTAGTTTATTTAGAGTATCAATCAGGAACCTTCCATGGGACCACCTGTGCTGTTTGCTGGGAATACAAGACTGAATATGAGGTGGTCCCACCCTCAGAGAGCTCCCACTTAGGCCCTACTGAGATGACTCAAGCATCCAAATTTTTAAATCAACCAGAAGCCGTGGCACCCATGTTTTAAACTCAGGCCTTTACCAAGCAAGCTCATTTGAGTTGGCCAGGCCTAACATAACTGTTCCATTCTGGAGTCCAGCAGCTTCTGGTCGCAGGTGACTCGGCCTGAGCCTCGCTGCCTCACCCTTGGAGCTCATAGCCTGACAGTGAGGTCGCCTTTGTAGGACAATGAAGCAGCATTTCTGCCAGGACCTGTTAGCGGGTGGGCAGCCCTTGCACTCCAACCCTACTGACCGGGCTGACCTTCTTTCTCTTCTTCTGGACATTAGCTTAAGAATGGACTGAGACAGAAGCTAGAAAGAATTAGGGAGGGGGCCCTGGGTGTCCTGCATGCAGTAGTCTGGAGGCTTTCTTACATTTACAGAAAATGAAAGAAAGGAAAGAAAAGGGATTATTTGTGAAAGGAGCCGATGGGGTTGTGAAGAGAGAGAAGCATTCCAGCTGGGGGTGGCACCTCCCTCTTCTGCAGACTTGAGTGTTTTCTTGGGTGTGTGACAAGAGCTAATTTTAGAAAAATGAATCTTGGAAGAAAATGACTCCTGAAGGCTATTAAGACACATGAGTGTCTCACTAAAGCTCACAGACTAAATCTTCTTTATTATATCAGTGTTCACGTAAATACTTAGATTTATGATCCTTTAGACAACTTTTACACAAAAAGAGACACGAGTGTTTCTCAGACCAACAGAAAACCCGGCCAGATGGCAGCTGTAATACACACATCCATCAAAGTGGGTTAAAAAAATACTCTCCATTCAGGAAAAAGGGTGAGCCAGCCTGTCAACCTCCAGGCATAAGAGGGATGTCGTTCAAGAGGCAAAGGCCAGAATTAGCTTCTCTTTCCCCTTGAACAAAATGAGAAGCTGGTCATATTAACCCTTAGCTGCATCATCTGTGGCTTGCACTTCCTAATTTCATCTGATTACTTGTAATGAATGGTGCCTTTTGGAAAATGTGATCTCTCTCTGAACGATTTCAAGGAGAATTAATACCCTTTTGTATTATTTTGGACATCTGTGCAGAAATGTGACTCGTTGCTTTGAGAATTAGTATCTAAGAGCCACCAAAATTCCTAAGCAGGGGGAACAATCAAAGTAATATCTTGCAGTGGGTCATTTTCCCCTTTAGTCTGTGATCATTGCTGTAGCATTCCCATACAGGTTCCCTAGAGGTTTGCCTCGAAAGGCAACAAAATGGGAGAAAAGTGAGAACGGACAAATAGTAGTTCAAGTGGGCAGAAAACATCTGTGTACTTGGAATGCAAACCTTAGCTCGTCTGGGTAATAATGTTAGAATCGCTACGGAGCGAAGAGAAGGCCACACCACACACACTGTGCTTGTAATGTTGCCAGCTCTCTTCCCAAGGGGAAACCGGCAGGAACTCAACCACCTCAATCACTTAAACTCTCCCCAATGAAGCACATGTGAACATAAGATTAGGGAGCACTTTGTCACTGACACCTGGGGACAGATGATTTGCCTGATGCGCCTCTTCTGTCTCCCCCATGCAATTTATATCACACCAGCTAATGAAAGGATATAGCATCGAGTATACTTTACTTTTTTAAGCTATATCATTATAATATTTCAGATATACTACATTAGAGGGAAAAAATATTGTTGTTGTTTTTCTTTTTATGTTGCTTAGCTGAACATTTCTTCCCATGAGGCTGCATGGTCCTCTTAAGGACAAGAATGACCAATGGCATATAACTTGACAATGTCCTCTTCCTCTGTCTAACCTGGATTTTTATAAAGATGCTGATGACAGGACCCAGGATACATAAAATGATTTCTGTAGCATTTTGCTGATAGAGGATTTGCTCTTGCCTTGCAATTTAATCATTTTGGAGAATGTTCCCTTAATTGGCAGCAGAAGGTTTGCAGCGACAGAGGTAGTGGGGAAGGCTTTGGATTATTAAAAGTTCAGCCTAATCATGAGTTGAGACAGTGATCCCACTCCTTTCTATTATTACTGTGCATCAAAAGCCACAAAATCTTACCTAATGAAAAATCCTCATTATTGCATTGGGATCCCTAGTGCTTTCAAGATACTCAGAGGGCTTCACAAATCCCACCTTTCTACCTCCCAACAAAGTGGGCAGGGAGAACACAACCTGCCCCAGGCTCCTGGCCCCTCTGCTGCACCTTCTCTCCTGCCTTTTTTCCCTCATAAGCTTTCCAGAGCTCCTCACTCCCTCCCTTCCATGTCTGTCATCTCCCCACAGAAAAAAAGTCTGCCTGCTTTGCTGGGGAACCAGGCATGGCCGTATGATGGAGCCTGTATGTCTGCTACTCCCATTCTGCTGCCCCCAGGCAGCTAAGGGTCACCTATCATCTGGTGCAGGGGGTGGGACCCTCAGTTCTGAACCCCAAGGCCAGAGGTTTCCAGGGCCTCCCAAAGGATCAAGGCTTCCTCTTCATCATATCACCCACAGCTGCCCTCTGCAAACCCCTCCCCTTCTGACTTTGCGTCTTAAAAATAGTCTCTCAAGCAAATGCTAAACAAAGAACCTCCACTCCCCATTCTTTAATAATCCACCACGAATGCACCCAGAGCTGTTGCTCAGTGTGGGGCAACCAACTAACCAAGTAACGAGGATTTCCAGCCAGACGCAGGAAGACTGCCTTTTGGATTAGCAACTACTGCCTTGCTGTGGTGTGGTCATTTGTCTGGTCTTTGTCCTCAGTTTCTGATATGGGGCTTCTAAAACCCTGGCGGTTTCCTGTGTGACAGGAGTGTCTTTGTTATGTCCTGGAGGTGACTCTTGGTGGGTCCCTGCCTAGCTTCAGGACGGGGGCTGGTCACCAGAAAGACCTGTGGCCAGCCTGACCTCTGGGGGTGGGGGGAAGGGGACTGGGGACTGAATCAGGGATTCAGTCAGTCATGCCTAGGAAATGAAACCTTGGGAGAAATCCTGGATGCCAAGGCTTGGTGGCGGTTCGTGGTTCATGAGAACACGGTTACGTTGGGAGAAGGTGATGTTCTCTGACCCCACAGAGGGCAGAGAATCTGTGTTTGGGATCCACTTCCCAAGACCTCGAACTACATATATACCTTACACAAAACCTGGCCATTGTTAGTATAAGGTTCTTCTGAGATCATTCTTGCTAATGATGAAACCCCAGGGATATTCTGGGAACCTTCCAGATTGCTGGCCAAATGCTCAAAAGTACAGGTAAGCCTGGGGTTCCCACTTAAGGCTGTTGTCCAAAGCAGAGGTGAGGACTGAGTCCTTAACTCCTGGGCACAGTGCTAACTCCAGAGATTAGCATCAGAGCTGTACTGCAGTGTGCTCAGTGGGGGTAAAGGCAGAATTACTGTCATTAAGGGCGATTTTCTGATTTCTAATAGAAATGTCGAAATACTGGAAATAGGCTCTACATCTTCTGGCCGGGCATTACAGTTTGAAGCACTCGCCCTGGGGTAGAACAGGTTTAGAAAGATCATTTAGTAGATTCTTAGTCAAAGTGTGGTCCCCAGACTGTGCACGTCTGCAAACTGTTCATTACCAGCTCCTGATGAGATGTGTACGGAACTTGGTAGTAAGCATTTTGAATTTTTTACAGCAGTCGGGCCTTGCCAAGACGTTCAGGAATGGAAATATACATGTATCAGAGTGTGACAACTTGGAGGGAAAAAGTGATCCTTCACCACAGAGAGTTTAAGGAGCCTTATTTAGAATATATAGCTTCAGTTGGTATGATCGAATGGAGTCAGAACTTAGTGTTCAAAGTGTGAGGCCTGGAATCAAGCAGATGGGGTGGTACGCAGTTTCTGCTGCTTGCTACCTCTGTGGCTTTGGGCAAGTTACTCAATCTCTGAGATTTATAAAATGGATTAGCAGTATCTCCTACCTTACGAGGTGCTGGGAAGACCAAATGAGATAATCCAGGAAGAGTGCTAAGCACAGGCTGTGGCACATAGCAGGTTAGCTGGTGGCATTGTTTCTTCAATCTCAATTTCTTGGCATCCGTGTGTGGCTTGGTGAAAGCATGCTCTGTGTATGCGTGTTTGATTTACGACTGTAAATGAAATCGACAGCCTTGCCTTTATGTGAATACAAGGTACTTTTGAAGAGCCAAAACTTAAATATTTCAATGAATATTGCTCTTCATACAATCCCTGGGAGGCTAGACTCTCATTTCAAGGATGCCCAGATGTTGGAAGCATTTGGGGCATCTCTTATTTCACATTTCCGCTAGTGCCTGTTCCAGTGATCTATTCTGATGTAAGAAACTGCCTCAAAACCTAATGGCTCAGAACCACAATCTATCCTTATCACTCTGGTTCTGTGGGTAGACTGGGCTTGGTTGGGTTCTCACTTGGGGTTTTCCCTGCAGTTGCAGTCGGAGGTTGGCCAGGGCCGGATCATCTGAAAGCTCAACTTACCTGGACATGCAGCACGGTGTCTTCGGTCTTCATGTTTGATGCCGGGCTGCGACAGCTGGAACAGATCGGGGCTTTCTGGGTGTCTCTCAGTCCACAGGGCCTTTCCATAGCTTGGATATCCTGGCTGCTGGGTGGACTCAGGTCAGAGAGATGTCTTTGTTGGTGGCCAGCTTCCCCCCTGAATGAGAGTTTTAAGAAGCAGGAAGTGGAAGCTGCTGAACCTGAGTCCAGCAGATGAGAGCAGTTACAGAGCCCTCCCCAGAATGCAGGAAAGGAGACATAGACCCCACCTCTCCATGGGAAGAGGGTCAATGAATCTGTGTCCATATTTAATCAGCTACAGAGCCACAAAGCAAATGTGGTTTTCTTACATTGGCATATCTTTTAACCACCAAAGTGTGTAGCTTCCACAGTAACTACATTTATGTATCACTCACTTTGATATGAGTTATCTGAGTAAGAACCCAGCTGTTGCATTACGGTCAATGCCTTTGAGTTATGTTTCCTAGTCTAAGTCTATGTCTTCCCTAGTCTATGCTAGGGAAGTTCCCCTCTGAGTACCTCCCATTCTACTCTGAATGTCCCGATTTCTACTAAGGACCCTCTAGAAGCCCCCTCCTACACTCTGCCCTGTCCCTCTTCCCTGCTACAGAGAAATCCGAAAGCCCATGCAACCAACATGGTACCCTCTTGCTCAGACAACTTCACTCCTCCCCATTTCTCACAGAGCCTGTGGCTCAGATATCCAAGTAGGCCCTCAAGGTCCCCCATGGCTGGATGGGGATCACATCACTATCCAGTTCAGTCTCTACTTCCAACCCCATTACCCAAACATATAGCCCCCACCACCAACACGCACATGCCTTTTATTTTTTTCCTTTTGTGGGCTTTGCTTACATTCCTGAAGGTTAGGTGCATTTCTTATTAATGTTTTATCCCACGCAGCAATGTAGCAAGAAACATGGGTTACAGTACCGTATCAAGGAGAGGTTCCCCCCGTCTTACATTTTATCTTACACTTTTTATCCCTTTCCCGGTTGGAGGCTCATCTAGAAACAGCAAGCTCTCTCCTCATCTCCTGCCTTATTTGAAAGGTTAACATACTTCCCTTCTATTCCATCAGGGACTCATGATGGGGATGAAGTAGGAGGGCATTTATTTGAGTGCATTTTTGAAGTCCACAGACACTCTGGCATAACTTTGGTCCACGGCCACGGTCTCTGAAGCATTGCTTATTCGGGACCATCGGTGGACTTCTGGTATGTTCCAGGCAGCCTCCAGGCCCTGGGAGGGACTGTGAAGAATCTGATATGGTTGTCACCCCCTTAGAAACTGAGCCTTTGGTGTTCTGATAAAGCAGAGAAGAGAGGGCCAACTCTGCTTAACTCAGCTGCTTTGCTTTACCAAATAGAGTTCTGTAAAGGCAGTCGCAGGGAGAGGTTGTTGGGCTGGGCCCCAGTTAAGGAGCTGTCAGGGCAGGGAGGCGGTCATGCCTCCAGAGGTTTTCCAAATACACAGCCACTCCTCCTCGTCTCTCCCAGGACTCTCAGTGGGACCCCTTGTCTTGCAGAGGTTGGGTCTGAGAAAGCAGGGCATATGACACTTGAATTTAGTCAAAATTCCCCAAAGATCCTGGTTTCCGAAGCCCCCTTTAACTCTTCCCTGCAGGACCACTACTCAGGCCAGACTGACCCCAGCGCCAGGGCCCGAGGAGCAGGTGTCTTCCGGCGGCTAACTGTAGACCTTGGCTGTTTTTCAGGTTCGTTGGGCCTCCCCCAGCTGTAAGGCCCCACGTGCTGGCCCCAGAGCCCTGCCATGAAACCACACTTGAAGCAATGGAGACAACGAATGCTTTGCGGGATATTCGCGTGGGGGCTCCTCTTCGTGGTGATCTTCATTTACTTCACCGACAGCACCCCCGCTGAGCCCGCGCCCAGCGCCTTCTCCTTCCTGGAGACCAGGAGGCTCCTGCCGGTGCAGGGGAAGCACAGGGCCATCATGGGCGCCCTGCAGGAGCCTGCCTGGCCCGGGAGCCTGGGCGCCCACCAGGGGCCGCTGGAAGGACGCCCGGCCGCCCTGCCTCGGTGGGCCCAGGCGCAGGGCGGCTTGGAAAATGACGAGGAGTTCTTCTCCTCCCAGATCGGGAGAAAATCGCAGAGCGCCTTCTACCCGGAGGACGACGACTACCTTTTTGCCGCGGGTCAGCCCGGGCTGCGCGGCCGCGCTCAGGGCACGCCGGGGGGCCCCTCCCCGGGAGCCCCGGGCCGGCGGGAGGGGGGCGCGGCGGGCGGCCCGGAGCCCAGGAGGCGGGCGAGGAAGCGGCCGCGCAGCGCGGGCGGGAGCCGGGCGCCGGCGGGCGGCGGCGGCGGCGACGGGGACAGGCTGTACTCGTCCATGTCCAGGGCCTTCCTGCACCGGCTCTGGAGGGGGGACGTCTCGTCCAAGATGCTCGCCCCGCGGCTGCAGAAGGCCATGCAGGACTACCTGAGCGCCAACAAGCACGGCGTGCGCTTCCGCGGGCGGCGGGCGGCCGGGCTGAGCCGCGCCGAGCTGCTGTGCGCGCTGCGGCGCCGGGTGCGGGTGCGCACGCTGGACGGCCGGGAGGCGCCGTTCGCCGCGCTCGGCTGGCGGAAGCTGGTCCCCGCCGTGCCGCTGAGCCGGCTGCACCCGCGCGGCCTGCGGAGCTGCGCCGTGGTCATGTCGGCCGGCGCCATCCTCAACTCCTCCCTGGGCGAGGAGATAGGTGGGTCCCGCCGCGGGGCGGGGGGCCGGGCGCCCGGGCTCTGTGCCACCGCGGGTCTCGGGGGGGGGAGGGGGGGCGATCTAGGGCAGAGGGGGGACCCCGCCCCCGCCCCCGCCCCCGCCCCCCGCAGCCGCTCTCCATTCCTCTCCTGCGGAAACGGTTCGACCGGGACGCGCCCCACGGTAGCTTGCGGAGGCCTGACCGACCCCGAGGTGCCAGGGTCACGGCGGCCGAGCAAGGGGACAGAAAGGAAAGCAGAGCTCCCACGGGGCAGCGACAGAGATCGGGGTCGCCTCCAAAGAGAAGCAGGCATGATGATCGTGTTCATTAGCCCCGGGACTAAGTGGATGTTGTGGGCTCAGAGCAGAGCCCTTCGGGTCGGAGCAAGGAGCACCGACCTCAGGCCGTCGGTGCGCGTCCAGCCTTTGGGTCACAGTCGTGCACCTAGAAGGGGCCTCTCTCCAAAACGGTAGTAACGGGACCACAGCTTGGGCCTCCTTCTTTCCTTCTGAACTCGGCCTTCGAAGCCGTGTCAGGAGCCCAGGAGCACTCCTGGGTCGTAGTTCCTGTATCAGGCCTCTCCAGAGAAACGGACTGATGGGAGATTAGAGAGATAGAGAGATAGAGGATTTATTTTAAGCACTTGCCCCTGCATTGTGGGGACTGGCAAGTCTGAGATTTGTAGGGCAGGTGAGTAGGCTGGAAACTAAGGTAAGAGTTGAGACCGCAGTCTGGAACCCAAAGTCCATAGGGCAGGCTAGCAGGTGGGAAACTGAGGCAGGGTTTCTCTGTTGCATCTGGAAGCACAATTCCTTCTTCCTCAGGAAACTTCAGTTTCTGCTGTAAGGCCTTAGACTTCCCTTTGTGCCCAGGCTCATCCCATTGGCATGGCAGTGAGTCATCCGTTTGATCCTTCAGACTTATTCACTCAGTTAACAAACACGAGTTTGGTCCCTACTGTGTGCAGGTTTCTGTACTAGGTGCCAAGAAAAAAGTGTGATTCAGACATGGCCTGGGCCTCACGTCCAGGTGTCAAACAGCTGTGGGTGATACATTCTCACAGTAGATGGTGTTGGTGACAGCCCATAACTCAACCTGGAAGTGACAGTGCAGGGGCATTTGCCCACTTGTAAGACAGGAAGAGCCATTGTTTCCAGGGCCCACCAGTGTGCCGTGTTCCTGAGGACCGGCCAATATGCCAGAGCTGTCCGGTGCCATTGTAATCAGGCTCCACAACCCAAGCCCCATCTCAGACATTCTTGGGAATGGAGCTGAATGTGAAATTTTTAAAAAGCTCAGAAAACCAAGGCCCAAGCATGCGCTTGAGGTCTAGGGTCCCAGTGTCCCCATGCTGACATTATAGCAGGCTCACAACACTGTCCATGTGTCACATGCCGCCAAAGCTGGAGCAGAGCAGTCTGCAATTGATTAGGGAAGAACAGTGGGTTAGAGCTCCCTGGGGTGAAGTTCTTAACCATTCCCGAGGACCATTATTAATAATGTAAGAAGGAATTTAAGTATTATGCTTTAAAGCAGGCAGTAACTTGCTTCTGGTTTTGTTTTGCTTCATTTTAAACACCTCTGCACAGTAGTTGCGTATTTGGATTGCTCTTGCGTGTCAGGGAGATTTCTCTTGCTCTTTATTCTGGCATATGTATCCCTGACCAGAGTCTTGTAAACTCTACTCAGAATTTGGAAGACAGCGTGAAAGATACCAGGAATTACACATTTCTGGAGAACGTGAAATGTCACTTATATCTTTGTTAGTTTCTAGCATCCAAATTTAATTTATATTGCCGGCACTTATATGAAGCTTCGTGATTAGGATTATAGACTCATCACGGAAGAACACACTCAGAAATTAAAAGAAATTCTCTTTATTGTTTTGCCTAGGTTCCTTTGAATCAAACTTTGTACTAAGATTTTAAGAATACATAATCAAGGGCACGTGGGTGGCTCAGTCGGTTAAGCGGTCGACTCTTGATATTGGCTCAGGTCATGATCTCAGGGTCCTGGGGTCGAGCCCTGCTCTGGCACCATGTTCAATGGGGAGTTAGCTTCAGGATTATCTCTGTCTCTGTCTCTGTCTCTCTCTCCCCTCCTTTGCCCCTCCCCCCACTTGTGCATGCTCTCTCTCTAAAATAAATATTTTTTTTTAAAAAAGAATACGGGATCCCTGGGTGGCGCAGCGGTTTGGCGCCTGCCTTTGGCCCAGGGCGTGATCCTGGAGACCCGGGATCGAATCCCACGTCGGGCTCCCGGTGCATAGAGCCTGCTTCTCCCTCTGCCTATGTCTCTGCCTCTCTCTCTCTTTCTGTCTCTCTCTCTGTGACTATCATAAATAAATAAAAAAATAAAAAATTTAAAAAAGAATACATAATCAGAGCATAGTTCAATGTGTAAAAACAAGAAAGCCTTTCATTTTTATAAGCTAGTGTCTCTCAGTCTCAACACTTGGGCATGCCAGGTGCTGACATTTCTCCTTCCTACTCCCCTGACGAATGTGTGCTTATTAACACATAGTTGTTAATGGCTCTCTTGCTGAAAACAGATTCACGCAGAGGACTCCTTCAGGCAGCTTGCAATATTGGGGCATGCTCTGCTAGTTAGCTAAAGGCATCTTGGCCCCCACATCGCTGCTTGTGACATTGGCTAAGTGAAGATCAGAGGACTTACCGAAGGTCATGGGCTCATGAAAAACTGGGGAAGCAGCTAGGAAAGTACCCGAGGCTAGCCCCAGGTCAACCCTGGGCTGGAGGAGGTCTCTCCAGGCTGTCCTCCAGGGTCTCTTGCGAGTCCCTACACCCAGTCGGGCCTCAGCCTTGAGCATCAGCTGCCATCTCGCTCCCCCTGCTGGTTGCTCTGCTGGCAGCGCAGCCCCGTTTCCCGCTCCGAGATGCTGGAGTCCAGGGGTGTGGTGGTTTTTGAGAACAGTGCAGCAGTTGTAAACACCTCCACTTTGAATATATTATTGAAAAGCCAACTGAACTGTTTTTGGAAACATGGAACAGCCTTTCCTAGAACTTAGAGATGATTTCTTTTTAGCCAACATACAAACAATAATAAATTGGTGGTGAGATCAGCTACCCACGGTCCTGTGCAAACACAGGACAGAGTCTCCTCTGTGATATCTGCTAGATATCTAACAGGAGTAGCCTTGGTGTGGGAAATCAGGATCCGTGTGCCTGAAAATCAAATTCTGGGAAGTGTATGGGGAATGGGAGGGTGTAGGAAGCAGGCATAGAGTACTTGGTGGTAAAAGCTTGGGGATTTGGCATATCCTGATACTTTGGAAGGTGAGAAAGGAGATCATATAGTCATTTAACAGGCATCGATTATGTATTGATCCCAAACTCACTGAGGCCTGATACTGTGTGAGGCACTAGGGATGCAAAGATGAATAAGGCACAGAGCTAAACTTCAAATCCTCTGCAGCCTAGTAGAAGGGACCGCCTGTAACAGGCAATTCCAGTCTCATGGTTTGAAGGACAGAGAGATACGCAGACTGACAGGGAAGAAATGACAACGGAAACCTAACCCACCATGAGGGCTGGTGGCCAGGTAGAGGGAAGGTGAGCCAGGACTGCCCAGAAGAGGGAAATCCAGGCCAGAGGCCATGGTCACAGGGAGACGAGACACAGTGTAAGGAATGCCAGGAGTGGGTGTGGGGGCTTCTCAAGAGGGTACAGGGTGGGAGATGGAGGATGGGTAGTGAGAGCTACAGGGAGCACCAGGGGCCAGGAGTGGGGACAAACCTAAGTTGATAAGCAGGCAGGCAGGCAGCTCACGATGTTCTTGGGCATCATCCTCCAGAAAATAGACTTCACTTAATAATTGTAATACAAGGTGCTGCTTGCAGGGTGTCTGCTGCAGACAAAGTCCTCTTCTAGGTGCTTTTATGTTAACTGTTGAGAACCAGGGCTCCAATGGTGTCTGCTTTATGGAGGTACCTAAAGGCACAGGGGGTGGAGCCTAGACTCCATTAAACCCCAGTCTCTTGTCTCCAGAAACCAACTCTGACCCCTGGGCCCACGGTGCTGAGAGAGGCATTGCAATCTTTTTTTTTTTTTTTTTTTTAAGATTTTATTTATTTATTCATGAGAGACACTGAGAAAGACAGAGGCAGAGACACAGGCAGAAGGAGAAGCAGGCTCCCTGCAGGGACTCCCAATGTGGGACTCGATCCTAGGACCCTGGGATCACACCCTGAGCCAAAGGCAGACACTCCACCACTGAGCCCCCGGGGCGTCCCAGCCTTGCAATCTTTGAAGCAGGGAAGCAGATGGGTCAGCTTTTCTTTTGAGAGAGACTGTTCCAGAGCCCGGATCTGGAGGCACAAAGGAAGTAACTCACAATGCAGCAGTCCCAGGGTGACGGAGTCTCCAGAGGGATGAATCATCTCGTTGGCAGGCCCTTCCTAAAGACTGGAGGCTTTGCACCCTTGCTGGTTCAGATTTTGTTTTCTGGAGGAGCACAGGAGAGGAGGAGGGGGACATGGGAGCCGGTGCCCGAGGCAAGCGGTGACTTAGTGCGTGCGCATCACTCGTCTGGCTGCTCCTTAAAGGGTTTTTTAATCTTCCTTCAGTGAATGTATGTAGCCTGGCTCGCTTCTCAAGGTCAACACGAAATGGCTCTACCCTGGAAATGCCTTCTCCAGAAATGAGGCTTTCCTTTATTCCCCGTGTGCTTGCTGTCTGATCCATTCCTCCTTCTGTAAATAGGAATGGACAGCTTAGTTTTTCAGGCGCATTATCAGGGAGGTGCACAGCCAGGCATACATTTACAGAACGTGTCTGCCTGATGGACACACTGGGCTTGGCCTCCCCCCCCCCCGCCCCCCCCTCCCATCCTGATCCTCCTGGAGGCTTTAAGGAGGTTCACTCTCCATCCATAGCAGCCTCCGACCCTACCTCCCTGCCTCCTCCACAAAAACTGGCCTCTTAACTCTTCAGACTCCTACCACTTCCAAAGGAGTTAAGCCAGATTCCATTTCTGTGCCCTGTGCAGTTGCTGGAAGGGTGGACACACACCTTGTTGTAGGATACCGGCATTTCAAAGCTGTGACATTTTCAGGGGCCGTATGGTGAATTGGAATTTCTACCTGATGGCTCTGAAATGCACCCACTGCTTGGGAGCCTTGGCTTCTTCAGCTTTCCTTTAGATTGAGGCCGTGACCAAGGGCAGCATGGTGTAGTGGCAGAATTTTGGTTCAGGAGTGTTGGCCTCAGGCTTCCCGTCTTCGGATTGTCCTGATTATCTTAGTTCCTGGAGGTCAGCTCACTGGAGCCTCTTCTCTGCCTCGGGAGAGAGCTGCCCCAGATCAGCAATTCACATGGTGGGTGTGGTTCACATTTGGGGTCCCCGAGATCCCTTCAGGGGCTCAGGAGGTGAAAAATGTTTCCATAATAGTGGGCAGGGGTCTTTTGAACGGTTGATGTTCCCACTGATGATGCAGAGGCAGTGGTAGGTAACACTGTTGGTTAGTGTCCTGCCCAACAGGACTAGTTGCTGTGGTGGTTTTCGGAGTCATGCTCAGCAGGAAGAGAAGAGAGTACCAGTTTCACTTATGGATGTCCTTGCTGAAGCAGGAAAAAATACTGGTTTTATTAAATATCAATCTTTGACTACATGTGTGTGGGTTTTTTGTTTTTTGTTTTTTAGATTTTACTTATTTATTCATGAGCGACACAGAGAGAGAGAGGCAGACACAGGCAGAGGGAGAAGCAGGCCCCATGCTGGGAGCCCGATGTGGGACTCGATCCTGGGTTTCCAGGATCACACCCTGAGCTGAAGGCGGCGCTAAACCACTGATCCACCTAGGCTGCCCTGACTACTTACTTGTGTTTTTAAGACAAAGTGGGCAGTAAAGTGAAAACACACTTCTGCATACCAGTGCACGATGGAAAGGCCTCCGTGTGGTTTGAGTTGTGAGCAGAACTAGCCACTTGTGTCATGAAACACAATTTTTACTTGAAACACATGACTGATAGACCTGTTTTATTCAGACTTTGATATTTGGTAGATGTTGTCTCAAAAAGGAATTGAGTGAGCCTGTCACTTTTAGGAAAATAACTGGCAATATTTTTGCCAGTGATAAAATTCAAGCTTTCAACCATGAACTTGTAACCAAACCCAAGTTCATGTCCCCGATGCACAGCAAAGGCGGTCACTAAGACATCAGGTGTGCGGCAAAGGAAGGGTTTATTTATGAAGCTAAACTGGGAGACAAGGGGACAAGCCTCAAATCTGCCTCCCCAAAGGGGGAGAGAATGAGTTTTTAATAATCATAGGGGTTGAGATTGCATATATACTGATGAAAAGGGTAGGGAAACTTATGACAGCTCGTGAGGAAAAATGGAACCTGCACATTGAGCAAACATACATCCTGTGTTCACTTTGGGGTGGAGACTTAACATCAGAATGAGGCGGCATTCAGCCCCTGATGTCAGGAGGTTTTCTTCAGACGAGGAGAAAGGGTTTGGGTTTGCTCCAAGCCATTATAAACTGGATGGGGTCTTGGGCTTGTTTCCACGAGTAAGGAATGCAGGGCCTCCTTTGCTCATAGCCTGGAACCGTATCAGTTGATCTTGAGTCCAGGCTTCTGCAGAAGCAGCCAGTGGGCTTGTTTGTGGGGTCTGAAAAGACACAGTAGCTGCTTAGGGGGAAACAGTTCTCTGAAAAACAAGCTTTCAACTCTGCTAGTTTCAACCTCATCAACCCCATGACACATGGTTTCAGACTTGGACACTTCCATGCTTAGATGTATGGTAATACTAACTGATGGGATTTGGAAGGATACTTCATAATGAAATGCATCAATATTTGGAAGATCTACATATAACTGATGGAACTGGTAGTTCCAAATGATCATTGCACAATGCTACAAAACCGTGCATGGGTGAATCCATTTTAAAAGCAAGATGAAGTATTTGGATGTATTCCAATGCAACGGAGCATGGAAAGTTCCTTGATATTGTTTCACATTCCGTATTACAAAAGTTTTTTTTGTTTGTTTGTTTTAAGAAACTAGCCCTTGCCAAGTTTTGATGAAGTACCAAAGAAGAATATTCTCAGTAATCTGGAAAGACTTAAAGTACTCCTTACATTTTCAACAATATATCTGAGTCTTGACATAATTCAACTACAGCAATATATTGCGGCAGATAGAATGCAGAAGCAGATAAAAACCAATGGTCTTCTGAAAAGCCAGGCATTAACGAGATTTGTAAACATTTAAACCAGTGCCAGTCTTCTTGCTGTTTTTTTGAAAAGATGGTTATTTTTCATTAAAATGTTTTAATTTAAAATAAATAAATAAATGAATAAATAAATAAACAGACATCTTTAAGTTTTGCTTCCTAGGATGGCACATGTTGAAAGATGCAATCCAAATAAACAAAAGAACTTTGAGTTTTTGATAATTTTCAAGAGTGTAGGAGTGTTCGGAGACCCAAAAGTGAAAATCACTGCTTAGGGTAATCTAATTTTTCTAGCTCAAATGGCATTTGTTTTTTTATGACCAAATACTATTCAATAAAAATAAATACTAAGACAGTTCATTCAAAAAATTGTACAAACAAGTGCTTATATTGTAAAGAAGATAGAATGTGTTAGTGTGTTAGTGTTTTTTGGCATCATTTATGCAAAGCATGGATCGCCTAGAATGTAAAGATTGGCAAACATCTTTTTTCTTTTTTTAAGAGCCAAGTAGTAGATATTTTAGGCTTTGTGAGCCATGGGATCACTGTCAGAACTCACCTCTGCTATTATAGACAATAGATAAACAAATGAGTGTGTCTGTGTCATGGTACAGGTTTATTTGCTAAAACGGGTAGCAGGTCATAGCTTGCTGACCCCTGTAACATTTCCCCTAAAAGGACGGTATAGAATTTTTTAATGGTCTAGCCAGGTATCCTTTATGCATTCTTTGTGTTCTATTTGATTTTGGTGCTTGAAACTGGAATACAAATTCTTCTGAACTTAGAGCTCGTCAGGAAAGGTACCCGATGGTACCTTTGGTGGCATGTGTCCCGAGTCTCTGCTACTTTGGGAATAGGAAGGTCTCTCTCAGGGAATCTGCTCAGGAGAGGATAGTAGGACTCAAGGGAATATTATGGGCTGCTTACGGGACTTGCATGTGGGGTACCATCACAGTAAACGCAGGGTACATCCATAGGCTCTTTGGCAAATCAGAAAGAGGTCATCTTGCCTTTCTCACACACACACAGGCATTATTGTTACTCTAAGTTTAACCTGAGATGCGCATAGAATTTTTGAAGCTAAAGATAGCCCATAGAAATTCCCTTATTGCTGATTAACTCTGGTTTCTGAGCAACACAGTAGCTGGCTCAGGAAATTTCAAGACATATGTATGCATCTAGACTCCTTTATGGGAAGGGAACATACCCTCATTCCCATCACTTAATCAGCCTAGCCCATTCTCTTCTACCTCTAGATCTTTGTGTCCTTGTCAGCCTCTAGGATACGGGAAGCTTGGTTTTTCACCCAGGACCTCTGAGAACTTGAAAAAGCCTGTCAAATTGAATGAAGAGGGACATGGATTTATGCTGTAGTTGAGGCTCGGTGAACCAAGGTATGCCTTACAGAATATAAAGAGCATTGGCAGCCAGTACCACTGGTGGTCCAGCTTCCCATCATCTAGGGCTACGGCAGTAAGTCCTACCATTGCTGGGCATACAGAATGCCCTCAGTTGCTCTCACGTAGGTGTTCTGGGCATCAGTGTTCAGTTTTACTTCTAGTATAGTTAACGTACAGTGTTATATAGGGCTGGT
Organism: Canis lupus baileyi; assembly: GCF_048164855.1. Classification (NCBI taxonomy): domain Eukaryota; kingdom Metazoa; phylum Chordata; class Mammalia; order Carnivora; family Canidae; genus Canis; species Canis lupus. The sequence goes on from NC_132848.1 coordinate 39,663,711, forward strand.
TTTCTTTCTAAGCACAAACCGATACCCCAAGTTATAGACGTTATATTAAAGGCTGGCTCTTCTATGTGAGAGATGCCCTTGGTCTTGATGCAGGCAGGAGCATTAGCAGCACTGTGAACAGCCTCTGTGCTCCCAGCAGGAAGAAGCCGTGTAAACAGCTCGTGTCTTACAGCGTCCTTGCCTCCCACAGATTCCATCTTTGAAATATTCTGGGATCTTTGAGAGAATGGCTGCATAAAGCATGTCATCTTTAAAGAATATGAACATACAACAAGTATCTAAATATAGCTGAGATGATACAGGACCACTGGTAGTGGATTCATATGTTCCCATGTTGATTTGTCCCCTAGCCAGCATCTCACTCTAAATAAACACTGTACTGAAAATTCCGTACGTGAGTATCTTAACTTTCTTGGTTGTTTCTAATTCACTTCGGGTATTGAGACATTTGCTTCAATGCTTTTTCTCAATTGTGTTGATTCTACAGCAAAAAATAAAGTCAGTTTGTCATTTATGTGTCCTTAGATTCTCACGATGCAGTTTTGAGATTTAACTCTGCCCCTACACGCGGCTATGAGAAAGATGTTGGAAATAAAACGACTGTGCGCATCATTAATTCCCAGGTAAGATGGATGGTGTGTTTTCATGGATGTACATCTTACAGGTAAGTAGTTTAACTGGATGAGTGAAGAGAAATTACCCAGTTATTCATGACCACGGTCTTGCTTATGTCAATGGGTCTCGTAATGAAAAAGAATTAATGAGAAAAAAATGCAGATAAGTGGGAATTTATGTGTGACAGGAATAGGAAGAAAGATTTAAGGGAAAATCAGCGTAGATATGGAAATATGTGTGTATATCCATATACACGTGTATGATATAATCATAGACTTAGCGTGTCACATTTTATGAATGGAGGAAAATAGTTAAATTTAGAAGAAATCACGGTGGCGAGAAAGGGGATGAAGGGAGCAAAGCAAAGGTGACAGAACCCAAGGGTCAGTGGGGTGGCTCGCAAACTTTAGTCCATTATTTGAAAATTTTAAAAAGGAAAATGGATTGTTTCATTAAAAACGATTGTATTTCTCTTCCTGGTGTTCTTCATAAGAATGTTTTCCAAGTTCAAAGCAAAACCATTCTCAAAACCATTCTCAAAACCACAGCAGTTTCTGGAGTTTCAGACTATGTAGAAAGCACATGAGGTGACAGATGATTTATGACAGGTTGCCTGCAGAAGGGAAGATTAGCTTTCTGCATGGTACCCTGAGCCAGGCAGCCTGCAGCACGGAAGAAACAAGGGCCATATTTCCTTACTTCCTAGATGCCATCGATCGTAGGAGCCCCATTCCTTTAACCCCAGCTTCCTAGCTTCTCGGGTTCTCAACCCCACCAAATTAAAATCCGTGTCACCTGTAAGGTACATCCTGGCTTAAGAAATCCTCAAATGTGAAGAGAGAAAGTGCATCTTGAAAACTGAAAGGTTGCTCCTTAAAACTGATGAAAATACTTTTTTTTGCCTCCAAAACTGTAGTTTAAAAAAGGTGATTGGCAGGTGAGATCGAAGGACTCATGCAGGAACCAGATAGGGCCAAAGAGGGAGGAAGTCACACGGGGGCTGCCGCCTGTCCTCTGGCTGTCCGTGTTCCGTGTGTCCTGGGGCTGCACTCTAGAGGTGCCTTCGTGAGGCGGATCATCCACAGCTGTACCTCCCTCTCCAATCACCCGTGAAGGTAATTGGAGAAGAGGTTAGGGGTGCTGAGTTCGCGAGGCCATCATAGCTTTCAGGAGCTGATTCGATCCCACCAGCTATGAGTAGTAAGTACACTGCTGGTGCAAATGTAGGATCTGGTGGATTTTATTTTTAACCCTCATTTCCCCAGAAATGAGGATTACCTCATTGCTTACCTCATTGCTTACCTCGCATTAGCACGCAATGTCCGCAATGCCCACCTCCCTCTCTCTCCCAGAGAAAAATACAAAGTCTGAACAAAATTGTTTCTTCTTGCTCTGATTCATTTTTTAAATTTTTGTCTTTTTTTTAAAATGTGATTTTGAAAAACCAAACACTTGTTTTGAAATGATTTGGGTATGTATTTGCAGATTCTGACCAACCCTAGCCATCACTTCATTGACAGTTCGTTGTATAAAGACGTCATTTTGGTGGCCTGGGATCCTGCTCCTTATTCTGCAAATCTTAACCTGGTAAGTGCTGAAACCAAGGCTGGCCATTTACCCAGCACGATTGCTAACAGGTTCTTGACTAGGAGTACAAGCCAGAAGCACCTGGATAGTATTTTTCAGATGTATCTGTCAGAGCCCCATTTCTAGACCTGTAGCCTGCAGCCTGGGTGTGTATTTTTTTAGAAAGCTCTCCAAAGAGTACCTCTCCCAAGAGTCAAGAGTGTAATGCATGTTGGAACTCTTGAGCTTTCTTTCCAGTCTGAAGTTTTCTGGTTTAAATTCTGATGGATTTCTTGCTGTTTGTGGACAGATTGAGAACTCTGGCTTTTGGACTTTGTTTCTTCCTCCTGTGGAAGCATCCAAGCCCAGGGCACCGAGCTGTCCAACCCAATGGACATGGGTAGTGACAGTGCCAAAATCCAGGCGACAGGGCTGGATTTCTGAGTGGTGGTGCTCTGGATGAGGAGGGGGTGAGGAAACTGAAGCCCATACTCCTCTAGCTTCCTCCCTGCTGCCTTTTGGCTTGGGGGCAAAATCTACTGGAGATGATTGGGCCTCGTCCTTCTTAAAACTGTTAAAGCCACAGAACCCATTCAAATAGGGAATATTACTTGGAATCTTAATAAATACCTCCTATCTCCCTAAGGTGTCTGTTTGAAGGGAGAATGGGCCCCTCGGAGCCTTATGAGCAGTCTCTCCCCCACATACCTCGCAATTCCATCTCATGGTGGCACTGGAGACATTCTAAAGACATTTAAAAGAAAATCAACCTTATTGTGCATCTTTTCATACAATAACATATATAATCAATAGAAGTATACATTTTAATGAGTATTAACACAATTATATAGTCATGTATCCACCACGCCAGTTAAGAAATGGAATATTTTCATCACTCCACACAGTTCCTTGTGCCCACCTGTCAGTCTTCCCGGCCCCAGACTTGGGCAATAACTGGTATGCTGTCATTTGGTATACATTTGATAGGGAAAATATGTTTTTGAAATGCAATGCTTGAGCCCAGGGTTCAGCAAGCAGGCCCAGATGTGGCCCTGTTTTGTAAATGAAGTTTTATTGGAATGCAGCCACGCCCACTAGTGATATATCATCCGTGGCCTTCTCCATACAGTGGACAAATTGCCTGGTTGCAGAAGACCGTGTGGCCCACAAGGCTTGAAGTGTTGCCTGTCTGTTTACAGAGAAGTTCGGCCTTGTCTCCCGTATTTCATGAAAAACAGAGCATCGGTGCCAAAGGGCTGGAACCCTGTACCTCTCTGTTCCGTTTCCCTCATCCAGTGAGGCAATGCCTGCAGAAGTGACAGTCACCGCCTCCCCTCCCCTCCCCTCCTGTTCCCTCAGCCTGGAAAAAGCTTCCACCCCAACCCGGGCGCTGCGGTTCCCTTCTCACAGTGTGGTTCTCTGTACTTGATTTTGTTGATTTTTTTTTTTTCCTTAGTGGTACAAGAAGCCAGATTACAACCTGTTCACTCCATATGTTCAGCACCGTCAGAGAAACCCAAATCAACCATTTTACATTCTTCATCCTAAATTTATATGGCAGCTTTGGGACATTATCCAGGAGAACACCAAGGAGAAGATTCAGCCCAACCCACCATCTTCTGGCTTCATTGGTAGGTGTATATGAAAACGGGTGACAGGAGGGGTTAGGCTTAGTATTTAGTAAATGTATAGTTATGTTATTTAATCGGAGCAATTAAAAGGTGGTTTCAGAAGAAGCCTAGATTGGCTGAAGATTGTAGAAATACTCTTCAATTGTCTATTGCTGCATAACAAACGACCCCCAACATTTCAAGGTATAAAGAAAACACTGTTTTATTTTCTGTCATGATTTTGTGCATCAGGACGGGCTTGGCTGGGTGATTCTTCTGTTCCACAGGCATCGATGGGCGGCACTTGGTGGTATTCACTTGCTTCACAGGATGGCCTCACTGCCATGGTTGGCCCCCTTGGTGGGGGTGGCTGGGAGGGTGGGCTCAGCCAGGACTGTTGATTCTGTGCCTGCACGTAGTCTCTTGCATGGTGGTCACAGGGTAGTTAGGCTTCTTAAATGGATGCTCAGGGCTCCTGGCGAATTTCTTAAGGCTGAGGCCTAGAGACCTACACAGTGTCACTTGCATTGTATTCTGTGGGTTAGAGCAGTCGAGGCCCCAGGGGTTCAAGGGGAGGACACATTGATACCACCTGGGTTGTCTATGATCCACTCCCACTCACCCATTCACAATTGTTTATGTGATGCCAGATCGAGACCATACAGTAGTGTCATGTGTTGCAAAATAGCAGGTGCAGGCTTTGATGAGACTAATTCTAGGACCTTAAACAGCTCTTGCTACTGGAATGCACTAGCTCTAATCTAAAAAATAGTTTTTTTTTTTTTTTTGTCTAATAGGATCATCACCCTTGGCTTATTATTTATATTTTTTGCAGCCAGGCTTTGATCCTCAAAATTTATGGTGTTGCCCCATTGTTTTTACCTATCTTTCAGCTAATCATCCCTATTATCTCTTTACCCGAGTAGGGTAAGTTAATATTACCTGATCGAATATCTTCGATCCCCCTGACAATATGAAAGCTGTGATAGAACAAAGGATATTAATTTTGTCCAGAAAAACCTGTGACATTCTCTACCCTAATTTCAATGAATTTACAACCTTGCATCTTAATTCAGGCTGCACAGTGGGTCCCTGTGATTAAAGGAGAGATTTATGGAGATAGTAGTGGTTTGGTTATGGATACAGAACACACAAGTATCTGAGTTGGGGCTTGTGGATTTTGGAGTGATTCTCCGGTATTGCAATAATGAGAAATATTTTACATAGAATTCAAGACAGGATTTACAGTCTGACTCTGCAGATGATTTTCCTTAAGCATAGCTAACCCCCCTGTTAAACTCATGCCTCTGACACTCTATTTCCAAATCAGTCTTATGATCCTAGGTTCTTTACCTTTCATGCAATTTCATGGGATCCCGTTGATTTAGGAGAGAAAATGTAATCTAGTTTGTCAGCAAAGGTTAAGTGGGATAGAATAACACTTAGACAGCATAATACAGTGTGGCAGAAGTTTAATAAAATCTTTTTCATATTGTTGCCTTCTCATGAATTCATGGGACTACTGTTTGCTTGGAGCAGAGGTTTTAGAGTCCAGCTGGAGGCTGTCAGGTATACTTACCGCGATGTGGCGTTTGGAAGACTCAGGTTAGATCCTCGTAGCTGGAGAGAAATATTTTCCCTGGTGCTTTTGTTGGAAGGAATCCTGCCACATATGCCTAGCTTCCTTTCATAGCTATTTACTGAGAATTTGGAATTTTCAGAGGCTGATGCTTGCCTTTGGGACTTCTTTTACATGAAGAAGGGGAAATGACACCGATGTCACAGAAGACTGTGGCCTGCCATCAATAAATGTATTTGCTGCTCCCATCCCCAGCCGGCTGTAAGGGTGAGCCCCACTGAAGGATGGGCAGGAGCTGCAGCCGCGGAAGCTGGGCCCAGCGGAGCACCCCTCACCCTCTGAATCCCCCGAGGATGTTGCAGTGTGACTCCCTCCTCTTTGATCTTGCTCAGAAATAGGCAGCCAGAGTCCATTTTATAACTTCTCTGATGTTCCTAAATATTGGTAAAATGATGTTGCTCACATCTCAAAGTATCTGCCATAAGAGTTTTTAAAAATCAGCGAGTTATTTTCTCTTATCAAAAAAATGTTCTCCGGGAGTGCCTGAGTGGCTCAGTCGGTTAAGCATTTGATTCTTGATCTCAGCTCAGATCCCAGTCTCGGGGTTGTGAATTCAAACCATGCGCTGGGGTCCATGCAAGCTGGGGAGCCTACATTAAAACATAAATAAATAAGAACATTCTCCAAATACTCCTTCATGTTCCAAGGTCACGTTGAAAAAAAACTGTTGACTTCTTATCTCACCACCTTATCATTTCCAGACACTAATCTCCTTACTGAACAAAAGAACCCCTTGTAGAGCTGGTCAGCAAGATTGGGACATTTCTGAGTGCTCTGTGGAGGGTTCCACCCAGGTGTGGGGGATTTCTTGTTTCTTGGACTTCCTCTATCAGAGAAGATAAATTGCTCTGAGAAGAGCAGTATCCTGATATTCTGCTTTCCTTATTAGCATAGGGCTCCACCTGCAGGTAAAGCAAGGTGAGTCTCTGTGCTTTAATGATGTTCATCTATACGAGAAAATAGTGTCACATTTAATTGCTTATATTTCGAAACCCACTGCATATATTTTCTTTATATGTGCTTATGAATCTGCATGTGTACAATAGAGGGACAGTAAAAGTCGACTGTTTTGAACACACAAGACATTTCTTTGTATGGAAATTTATAGTCGATGGCCAATTCCCAGGGAAACACACCTTGAACTCCTTAAATGTAAGGTTATTGGTTGCTATTCAGAAGCCTGTTCCTGGGGCCTCAATTCATCATATAGGAGGAAGGTGGGAAAGATGGAAGAGAAAAGTGGATATTGATTACGCACCTCCTATGTGCCAGGCCCAGGGATCGTGGGAGGGAAACCAGGCAAAGGTCCCCCTCATCAGGAACTCACAGTACAGTGGGTGACTGACATTACATAGGTGTGTGTTCTCTAAATAAAATATAATCACAAACTGCAAAGAAGGAAAAGAACGAACTGTATTGAGGGCGAGGAAGCATGTTTTGTCTATTCTGTTCCCACTCTTAGCCTAGCTCTTAGCCTGCTGTGTGCTAAGCTAAGAATGGGAATAATTATTTGGAGAATGGAAGGAATAATTATTTGGAGAATGAATGAAGGTTTTAGCTCAGTGGTTTAGTATGTATCAGAATCATTCAGAGGGCTTGTGTATTAGTTATCTAATGCCATGAAGCAAATTACCCCCAGAACATAGCTACTGGAAGGAATAAGCATTTATCTTGTGCAGTGTCTGTAGTCAGTGTTGTGGGAACAGACTGGCTGGATGGCTCACGTGGTATCTTTATAGAGGTTGCACTGCAGCTGTCTGGACGCAGGTTGGCCAATCTGTTTTCTGAATGGCTCAATTACAAGATGGCTGTTCGCCAGAGGCCTCAGTTCCTCATCACATGGACCTCTCTAGGTCTACTTGGAAGTCCTTACAACATGGCAGCTGGCTTCCCTACAGCAAGCAATCCAGGTGAGAGAGCAAGGAGGAGGCCACAGTACTTAGTATAGTGTCATGAACTATCACTGTGGCTACATTCTGGTTATTATATCATTCAGTACCTTTGTTGTGGGTTGGAACTACCAAATATGCGAACAACAGGTAGGGATCTTTGGGGGCCATGCTGGAGGCTGGCTACCACACCTTCAAAAACAGACAACAACACCCACCCTAGAGTTTCTGAGGAAGTGGAGGTGGCAAGAATTTGCATTTCTAACGGGTTCTTAAGTGATATTAATACTGCTGGTCCTTGTTCTGTGCGTTGAGAACTACCATTCTAGCATTTTAGAATCTTAAAGATAGAGGGAACTTTACATATCTAGTCTGCAGATCCTGTCTTGATAGACGTGGTACCATCAAGGTGTAATAAGCATTTGGCTAAGTAGGAGAACACTGGATGTTACCAATTACATTATTCGTTTTGTTTCTTTGAAGACATAGCTAAAAAATTTACTCCTCATTCCTGATGGACTCCTTTCATGTTCCGAAAGCTTGCAAAATGTCAAACATGGTAGCTGGCTATAAATGTTCTTAAAAGTGGATTTTTGTTGGTTTGGTTGGTTGATTCTATCATCTTGGGACCCAGATTCTTTAGATATACTGATGGTTTGGATGTAAGTTTGGGCACCAATAAGCAAGGTTACAACTCTCATTGATCACAGGAAACTATCCTCAGTAATATTCAAGCAGATAGTTCAGCCAACATCTCTAATTCTAGAAGCGTGACATCCTCTTTGGACCTTCATTAGGAACCCCAGCCCTTCCCAGACATCTCCTTCATGGCATACAAATCATGAGGGCTTGCCTGGTAGATTGGAGCTCTGGTGGGTATGAATGTTTTCTGTGGGGAAGAGAGAAGTCATAAATACAGTCTCCCCCTCATCTGTAGAGGATACATTCCAAGACCCTCAGCAGATGCCTAAAACCTCAGATAGTACCAAACCCTATTCCAACTGTGTTCTTTCCTGTACATACATACTGATGAAAAAGTTTAATTCATAAATTAGGCACAGTAAGAGGTGAATAACAATAACTGATAATAAAATAGAACAATTATAACAATGTAGCACAAGAAGAGTTTTGTGAATACAGTGTCTATCAAACTCTTACTGCACTGTATGCACCTTTCTTCATGTGATGGTGGAGGATGATAAAATACCCACATGATGAGATGAAGTGAGGGGAATGATGTGGGCACTGGGATTTGGGATTAGACACTATTGATCCTCTGATGATATGCCAGGAAGATTGTCTGCTTCCCGACTGCAGGTGGCTCTGGGTAACTGAACCTGCAGGATGAGGAGAGACTACTGTGTTGAAGTAGAGAAGAGTCTAGAAGCAACTTCTGTCCACTGCACCATTCTGAATGTTCCCTAGAGTAGGCTTCAGAGTATTTCTGCATCAGCTTTCTTTGTCCTGGATCACAATACCCGAGTATGCATTGTACTATTTCCTGGGTTCTTTCTTATGGGCAAGACGTCCTAGTAAGATCAGATCTGAGCACAAAGATTTGATTTGCACCTAAATAAATTCTTCTTGTTTTATCTACAAATAACAGGAGTTGCCTTCTCTGATTATAAAGAAAGAACAGTAAGTTGGGATCTGAGGAACATGTTGACCCAGCATTGAAGAAAACAAACTCTGAGAGCTTCTTCACTGAAACTCATTTTATTACTGAAAACACATTCCAGAAGTTTCTTTTTTATTTGTTTTTTTAAAAGATTTATTTATTTGAGAGAGAGTGTGTGTGTGTGCAGGTGGAAGGAGGGAGAGGGAGAGGGGGAGAGAGAAATCTGCTGAGTGCAGAGCCAGATGTGGAGCTCAATCTCAGGACCCTGAGATCATGACTTGAGCTGAAACAAGAGGCACTCAACCACCTAGGAGCCCCCAGAAGTGTCTAATTCACATATGTAAAGGACTTACCAGAGCTATTAATTTAGTATGCTTTTTTATAATAAAACTAGAGAACATAATGAACAATTTTTCTAATATTGACACAATGTAAATACGTTTTAACATCAAGTGAATTAAACTATACTTTCATTACAAGCTTTATTTAATATTAATAAGATACTTATTGAAGATTTAATATCTATGATGTATACTCAAGCTAGTACTCTCATATTTCTAACCGAATATTTTTAAACTATGTTTTCTTCTTTTTTTTATAACGTCAAGCCTGTATTACTATCAAACTACTCTACCAAACAAAATATTTTGAAGAATCACTGTTAAAATGATGAATATTCACTGCAATTAAACATAAAAACTGACTCAAAGTTTGACATCAATTAGTGATAATTATCTTTCAAAATATCTTAAAATAACTGTATAAATATATTCTGACTTTTGTTAACAAAGTCATTATGGGAAAATTAGTGAAAACTTGACTAACTTTGTAAGAAATGTCATTATTAACATATAGAAGTTTAAGGAGATTTAGGGATTATTTATCCCAACATAGATATTGGTCCAAAGTTTTCACCAAACCTTAAGGAAGAGACTGTCTTGCTTTATATGATTTTTCTTTGTAACGTTTTTGAAGTCTCCTTTGTAGGCCTTATGCAAAGGGGAAAATAACATTATAACTAAACATTTAAACCTCTTTTTAAAGCACCAAATAATCCCACCACCACCCCCAGAATTGCCATCTGATTGTATTTTAGTCTATATTCTTCCAAATCTCGACCACATCTTGAGTTCTGTTTTTTTAACATTGTTGTAAAGAAGGGCACCTGCGTTGGTTGAGTCTGACTCTTGATTTCAGCTCAGGTCATGATCTCAGGGTGTGGGATCAAGCCCCCCATCGGGCTCCACACTCAACAGGTAGTCTGCTTGAGATTCTCACTGCCCCTCTCCTTCTGCCCCTCCCTCCACCTGTGCTCTTTCTCTCTCTCAAGTAAGTAAATAAATCTTTAAAACTAAGACCATTGTTGTAATGAATGAGCTTCCCTCAGCATGTGGCACTGCACAACAGGTGCACAATAAATGTTTGCTGAATGAATGAGATGAACAGACAAATGGGGAATTGTGATTTATGTCACCTTATAGACTCTCACCTCTGATTCAACTGGTCTCACATTTAGAAAGATGCCCACCTCTTCCCATATCACTATATGTGTGTGCTGTGGTTAAGACCCTGGGCTCTATGGAGACCAAAATCAAACCTTGGTTCTACCAGTCAACGAAATATGTGATCTTGAACAAATTACTCTAAACCTCCGAACCTCACTTCTTTCAACTAGAAAATGAAGATACTAGTAGTGCCTTTGTGTTTGTATTACCATGTGCTTAGCACAATAGCTGACGTTTACTGTTCACTATTACTGTAATGTTCCTCATCTAAAACTTTATGCTTGGTCAAATACAACCATATTCGTGAATATAAAAACGCTGTTCTTTCATTAAGATACATAATCAACAAAATAGACTTGTTCTCTTTGATATTACAGAGACCATATCAGCACATCAAACAATTATATTGATGAGTCCTCACTATATCTATGTACGAACAATACTATAGTTTATTCTGTATGTGAGCACATAGACTTTTCTTTCCTTTAAACCATGTCCTTAAAATAAATTCCCAGGAATATTAGTGCTGAGCAAAGGGTATGTATGGCATTTTGATGCCTGTTGGTTAAGTGTTGACACACTGATTTTTCTTTGAATTTCTAATCAGAGCCATATTTGCCCTTACAGTTCACAGAAAGAGGAACACTAGTAGATACCCTGGAAATGTGCTACGTGTACCGTGCTCTTCTCTAGAGAAGCAGCAAAGGGATTCTTACACCTGGTGGATGCACATGGATTTTGTAAATTAAAAGGAAGTCACATGGATCAAGGTAATTTTGATGATCCATTAGGACTGTTTCCCTGGAACAACTTTGTCATCTTATTAGGTTCCTCACCCTCAGCCCACTGGGGAGCTATTCATGCACAGAGGAGTAGCATTTCTTTCTTTCCTCCCTAGTTGGATACTAGAGATTTATCTTGTTATTTGGTACTTTGAAGTCATTTTGACTGTACCTTAGCCTGGCTGAAGATAAGGAATAATTTACTTGGAATCCCACAGCTTCCATTTTGTTCTCATAAAGATGTATTTTTATAGGAGGTCAGTGAACTCACCTAGGATCATAGAGCATGGCTGGATTGGTTTGTCACCTACAGACAGTGGGGCATCCAGCCAAGCCAGGAGGCACCAGCTTCACCATCCCTAGCTCACTGCCCAAGGACCAGCAGGCAGGCAGGCCTGGGAGTACAGGTCCCAACCAGCAGCACAGAGAGGAGATTCTCTACTTAAATCTACAGTTGACCAATTGACAATATTTTTATTGTAGAAACCACCAACACATCCTGCCACTTTTTAAAAGGCAGACGCTACTGATTATATTATGATTAATATTTCTGGAATTCATAAATGCAGGCACTATAATTTCAGGCTATTTGAATATGCACAAAAATAATAGACTTAAAGGCAAGTCATAACTTTCTTATCCATTTTGTATTTCTTTTGGGGGTTCTAATTTCCCAATATATCACCCAAACTCAGTTGTTTAACGCAAAATAATAAGCCATTTAACATTCATCTTTAGGATTGTGTAAAGTGTGTCACAGTTACATTGATTAGGAACAGCTTTTTGCATTTCCTTGTGAATAATGAATCCTGAATGTGTGTTATCATCAAATAATACAATATTAATCAGTGAAAAATTGACCATTGAGTATTGCCTTTGCATTATATGATTTTATCTAATAAGGTAGATGCTTCTTAAATTATTATTATATTACATCAAGTTCAAATCTCCAAACCACTTTTTAATTACAAATATTTTCTGGAATTGTCCTTTGAAATGGAATTGTCCTTTTGCTTTTAAATAATCCTGCGAATAGTTCTCATGCTTTCCTATTTCATGATGAATTTAGGAGAAACCTGACAGAGCTGCTAGATTTCCATTAGACTGGCATATTCCAGACACTTGGGTTTTGTTTCACTCTGACCACTCCTTCAGAAATGTGTTTTGTTTTTTTTTTTAATTTTTTATTTATTTATGATAGTCACACAGAGAGAGAGAGAGAGAGAAAGGCAGAGACACAGGCAGAGGGAGAAGCAGGCTCCATGCACCGGGAGCCCGATGTGGGATTCGATCCCGGGTCTCCAGGATCGTGCCCTGGGCCAAAGGCAGGTGCCAAACTGCTGCGCCACCCAGGGATCCCCCAGAAATGTGTTTTGTATGTTGTATTGGTCATTCTCAGAAATTCCTAATTTACCTTTCCTATGACTTATGTTCACATGTTAACTGGAAGTGATTGATGTAAGCCAGTATTTTGTCTGTCACTTGCATTATGTTGTTTATATCCACAGCTTCTTGTGCTTTGTATTGAAAGAATATATTCATTAAAGAGAAAATTCTATCAATCTGAATATTTTGGATGTTACTTTAAATATTTTGCCAGGTGACAGCAAGATAATTTTAATCACAATTAAAATCAAGACTATAAATGATTACACTATACTAGGTCTGAAAACACATTAAATACAAAGCTAGGTATGCAAAGTACAGTTTTATAGAGGAAACCTCATTCATTCAGAATTTGTGATACTCTGCACATGGTTTGCAGCTTGCTTTTTATCCTGATTTTAGAGTAAATAAATAAGTGTATATACTTCTAGTATGCTGAGTCATATAATATGACATTTTATTAAGACTGGTTGAAATGCTTTTTAATTGGTTTGATAATTACATTGCATTAATAATTAAAGATATGCAATTTGGCAAATGAATGCTTCTTGAGTCATAATTGTCTGGAAAAATGTGCACCTTTTCTTTTTCTTTCAAAGAATCCCTAGTATGGACTCACTTGTAAAAACTGGCCAAAGAAACTGAATGTTAATTGAATCATATTTAAAGATTTAAAGTCTTTAAATTAAAAGCTAGCCACATGCCCATTTGATTGGGTTACAAAAATACACTAAAAAATGTCTAAATACTGATCTGCCTATCTGAAAGTCTGGCTTCATGTGAAAAGCAAGAATATTTTTTATTGAGGTTTAACTGATGTGCAACATTACATTAGTTTCAGCCATATAGTATGGTTATTTGATATTTACATATATTGCAAAAGGATCACCACAGTAAGTTTGGTTAACATCTGTGACCACACTTGGTTTGCAGAATTTTCTTTCCTGTGATTGAGAACTTTTAAGATCTATTCTCTTAGCAACTTTCCAATATGTAATTCAGCATTTTTAACTATAGTCTCAATGCTGCATGTTATATCCTGTGACATATTTACTGTATAACTGGAAGTTTGTACCTTTTGACCCCCTTCGCCTGTTTTTCCCATGACCCCCACTTTGGCAGCCACTAATCTGTTCTCTGTATCTATGTTTTTTGTTTCTTGGTTTTTTTTCCTTTTTTTTTATTCCACATATAAATGAGATCACATGGCATTTGTCTTTCTCTGTCTAACTTATTTCACTTAGCATAAGACCTTCTAGATCTACCTTATCACTTAGCAGTGACTTCAAGGACACTTAGGCTGTTTCCATATCTTGGCTATTGTAAATAATGCTGCAGTGAACATAGGGATGCAGATATCTTTCCAGGTGGTTTCATTTTCTTTGGGTAAATACTGAAAAGTGGAATTGCTGGATCATAAGGTAATTCTATTTTTAATTTTTTTGAGGAATAGCCATACTGTTTTCCATAGTGGCTGCACCAATTTACAATACCATTGGCACTGCACAAGGGTTTCTTTTTCTCCACACCCTTGCCAACACTTTTATTTCTTATCTCTTTGATGATAGCCATCCTAACAGGTGTGAGGTGCATTTGAGTTGCATTTACCTGATGAGTGATGTTGACCATCTTTTCATTTACCTCTTGGTCATCTGTATGTTTTCTTTAGACAAATGTCTATTCAGTCTTCTGCCAATTTTTTAATTGGATTGTTTGTTCTATTTCTGTGGGGGAAAATGCCATTGGGACTTTGATAGGGACTGCATTGACTCTGTAGGTTGCTTTGGGTACTGTGGCATTTTTAAAATATTAATTCTTTCAGTCCAGGAGCATGGAATATCTTTATATTTATTTGTGTCTTCTTCAGCTTCTTTCATCAGTATCTTACAGTTTTCAGTGTGCAGATCTTTCACATCCTTAATTAAATTTATTTTTAGGTATTGTTTATAATGCAGTTGTAAATAGGATTGTTATCTTAGTTTTTCTTTCTGATAGTTTGTTATTAGTGTAGAGATTTTTATGTATTGATTTTGTATTCCACAGCTTTAGTTAATTCATTTTTTAATTCTAACAGTTTTTGGTCTGGTCTTTATAGTTTTGTATATCTAATATCATGTCATCTGCAAATAGTGACAGTTTTACTTCTTCCTTTCCAATCTGAATGACTTTTATTTCTTTTTCTTGCCTAATTATTCTGGCAAGGATTTCAATACTATGTTGGATAAAAGTGACAAAAGTGGACCCTCTTGTCTTGTTCCTGATCTCGCAGGGAAAACTTTTAGCTTTTCATCATTGTATATAATGTAGCTGTGGGCTACATTTATTAGGTTGAGGTACATTCCCTCTATGCCTATTTTGTTGAGAACTTTTATCATAAATGGATGTTGAAGTTAGTCGTGCTTTTCTACATCTACTGTAATTTTTATCCTTAATTTTTTTTAAGATTTTATTTATTTAATCATGAGAGACACACAGAGAGAGGCAGAGCACAGGCAGAGGGAAAAGCAGGCTCCATGCTGGGAGCCTTTCTTGGGACTCGATTCCAGGTCTCTAGGATCACGCCCTGGATGGCGCTAAACTGCTGAGCCACCCGGACTGCCCTATCCTTAATTTTGTTAAAGTGATCTATCACATCAATTGATTTATCAATGCTGAATCATCCTTACATCCCAGGACAAATCCTACTTGATTGTGGTATGTGATCCTTTTAATATATTGTTGGATTTGGTTTGCTGATATTTTGTTGAGCATGTTTGCACATATGTTTATCAGGGATATTGGCCTATAATTTCTTTTATTTTGGTGTCCTTGTCTGGTTTGAGTATCAGGGTAATGCTAGCTTCGCAAAATGAATTTGGAAGTGTTCCCATTTCCTCTGTGTTTTGGAAGAGTTTGAGAAGGATTGGTATTAATTCCTCTTTGAATGCTGGGTGAAAGCGGTAAAATTTTATTAGTGATGAAAGCAGTTACTTTGTGGTAGTCCATAAACAAAATTACGTAACATAAAGGTTTAAGTAATTTTTTCTTTTAAGAAATTCTTTACCGAAAAAAAAGTAAGAAATTCTTTACCAAATAGAATTAAATTATTTGTACTTTTTTTTTTTATTTTAGGTAATCCTGAGCAGTCCTAAGAGAGGAAATGAAAAAAAGAATAAAAACATTTTTAGCATAACCAGATGTGAATTCCCCATATTGGTCTGGCATGGAGAATTAATTATGAAGTAACATGATACTTTGAATTTATCCATATATGGTATCTTTGCAGAAAAGATTTAACCTGGCAGGCCTGACTGCTGATCTTTAGGAAGGCATGCTTACAAAGTTGGCCTTTCGCTGGCATCTGGGATATTTGATTTGGGAATGTTTCCAACCCTATAACTGATAAGAGTAGTTCACCATGCCTAGACTGTTTATGTAAGTAGTATGGTTTATGTTGCACACCTGCTTTCATTCTGGAAGCCTGGAATTTTGGTATGTGCCAGGCAGAGACTGCCAACATGACCAGTTCCCAGTAAAAACTTGAGTACTGAGTCTCTCCAAAGCTTCCCTGATTGGCAGCATTTTACATGTGTCGCTAGGGGTATCAAGCAAATCCTGTGTGACTCATTTGGGAGTAGAAACTTGGCCTTAGTTTCCTCTGGACTTTTGCTGATTTTGCCTTGTATCCTTTTGCTTTAATAAATCATAGCTGAGTATCACTAAATACTGGGTCCTGTAGGTCCTCCTAGTGAATCAGCAAACCTGGGGATGAGTTGGGTACTCTTAACATGGTACTCTAATTGGTGGTAATTCACAGGACATCTGGGAACCATGTGTTGTTGGTATTTACATCATTTGTGGATAATAGGCTCAGCATCACAACATTTACAAAAGCAATTCTGGTGGTAGTACTCAAACATTTTTTTCTTGGTGCGTTATGTAAAACACTTTCTTCAAGTGGTCCACAAAATTGTAGGTTATGGGCTCACTACCTGTTTTTAAATTTAAAGGTTAGTTCTTTAATTTACTTTCTTTCTTTTCTTAGACTTTCTCTTAATCCCCAATGATTAGCACTGTGCCCAGTTTAATAAATGTTGAATTTAATTGAAGAGGCCTCCAGCAGAACATGAAGGCTTTGATCTTTGCCAGCCCCATCCCTACTCTGCCTCCCTGCAGTGCCTACACCCACACCCCCATTCCCTAACAAACACTCTGTGAACTGTGCCAGGGTCATTATAGAACTCCAAATATTGATGTTTACCTAGTTTCTTTTTGCAAAACAAGAAGAAATTTCGTCTTTAGGATTTTGTGTGTGGCTTAGTACTGTTAACTCTAAGGGTAACTGATGTGTAGATTTGACCACATTTAGTAATAGTGATTTTCAGCATTTATTATATGACAGAGTCTGATTCAAAACCATGTGTAATAACGACTTTAATAAATTGAAAAGCAGCGTGTGCATATGCCAAATGAATTGACCATGCTGTCTGAAAAAAGTTCAAAATGAGAAGAGTATTCTCCAGCTTTGGTACCGTAAATCTTGTCCACCTTTTACATGTACCCAACAAATGGTAAATTAATTTTTCCCTTCCCTTTGAAGGTATTGCCCTACCAATTATGATATCAGCACGACAGCTGGCTGCCACTTAAACACTTAGAGCAGATTCTGCTATTATGTAAGTTTTAGGATGCTCTAGGCCCATGGTTACAGAAGCCACAAGTTCACATGAGTACAGATGGGAAGGAAAACAGCTGTTATAAGTCTGTATCATATAGGGAAAGATCAGGAGGGATTGTGCAGATAACTCAAGGCAAGAACCCACACTCTTAATTTCTTTTGGCTTCCATTTTGGACTCTCATGAACTCAACATCAAGTTTCTGCCTTTCTGAAGCTCTAGAAGTTATTGTAAAATACAAGGTATTTATATATGAGAATGCTAAAATGTACCTATTTACTCACAGTGAAACTCTAACTTCTTGCCTAGTCTCCTGACAAAATCTGTATTGTGTATATAGCAAATGCATTATTTAAAATGTAAGAGTGAAAATTTTATCTGGGAAACTTTCTAGAAAAAAAAAGTCAGATTCAAACATCTTAGTAGATGCTTTTTTTCTTTTCTTCTTCTCCTTCTTCTTCTTCTTTTTCTTCTCTTTTTAGAGAGAGAGTGCAAGAAGAGAGGGCGAGAGGGACAGATGGAGAGGGAGAAAGAGAATCTTAAGTGGGTATATGGAGTCCGATGTGAGGTTCCATCTCACCGTCCTGAGATCATGACGTGGGCCCAAATTAAGAGTTGAATGCTTAACCAACTGAGCCATCCAGGTGCCCTTTGTCCGTGCTTTTTGGGACCAAGACAATAGTAAAGACTAGAGAGACTACCTACAGATCTTCTCACTTAGGTGTGGATTGCAGTTCCGCTCTAGATTTAATCTAATGTGGAATGTCAGGCTACTTAGGAGGCAGCAGAGGAATTCCTTACAGTCTACTTTTTCAAAGAATATGTGTGTTAATACCATCATGGTCCCCAAAGAATGGTCCTCAAAGCATGGGAAGTGAACCAGCATTGGTCCGGAAACATTAGTCATTGTTCTACAAGCAGATCATTATAGAAATTGAAACTATTTACAGACTTGTGTAGTAACTTAACATAGCATGGCATCCAAATATGTGTTCATTTTTCTAGCAAATCATTGGGTTATATTTTATGGAAGTAATGGTCTGTGATTCATTGAACTTTTTCTTTTTTCCATGGCCCTTCCCCACAAATAGCTTAGGAATGTTTGTTAAAAATGCAGTTTCCTGGACCCCAACATAAACCAGTGGAACCCAAATCTCTGGAACTGGGTACAAGTCCCAAGAATGGACATTTAGCAAGCTGCCCGGTCATTCTTTTTCATGCCAGAGTTTGAGAACTGCTTTAGGAAGAGAGCCATGTTATTGGCTCTCCAATAATACATTTCTCAAGTAAGAGATTAACTTTTGAAAGCCAGCCACCCCAAGGACCTTAGTTGCAAAGGTGATAACTTGTACCCATTTGACTTCAGCCCTCATGGGGGAGGTTGTGTCATTGGCTCACAACACACTCCAGCTAAAAGAGACCTGTGGTTTCTAGGTATAGTTCCATTGCTAGGTTTTGAGATGCCTTTGTGCAGGACACCCTTGAAGCCTCTGCACTGCCATCTGCGGGAAACTTGTTGTATTAATTGTATTAATGGAAGGTGTCTAGGTGTGTGAATGATGGCTAGGATCCTTTGATGTGGTTCCTTTCTGCACAGCTGGCATAGCCATGCGCCATGCCCAGGGGAGGGAGAGCAGCTAGCTCCGTGATGTGGTACAAGAACTTGTTCTAGAGCTCCTGATTAGAAAACACTGGAGCCATCCTCAGCTCCATAGACACAGGCCTTGTGCCCCTCATCGAGAAAAAACATACACATCAGAGGGGCTCTTGTTTGCTGCAAGTATAAAGTAACCAGGATCAAAGGGAGAATTTGATGCTCCCTGGGCACATGGCTTTCTCATTCACCATGTCAATCAATAGGTGATTTTATCAGGAGGAGGGAAAAAGTATTTCTAGAGCAGTCAATGCTCATCAGAAGAGAAAGACTTCTTTATCGCCTGTGCTACATGTTCAGGTGATGATACCCACTCACCTTGGTGACTTTGGGAGGGAGATGCTGGTCCTTGGCTCCCCCTGAATCACCATCCCCTTCAGGCATCCCAAGGAAGGGGCCGCAACCTGGCAGTAGGTCAGCTGATAAGGAGGAAGAAATGGGTTGTGGGAGGAAAAAGAAAGGAACAGACCAGTAACT
This sequence comes from Canis lupus baileyi, assembly GCF_048164855.1. Classification (NCBI taxonomy): domain Eukaryota; kingdom Metazoa; phylum Chordata; class Mammalia; order Carnivora; family Canidae; genus Canis; species Canis lupus. The sequence goes on from NC_132848.1 coordinate 39,683,108, forward strand.
TGTTCTGACAGAGCTGTGGAGGACATTTTTGCTTCTTAGAATTTGAACTGAAATACCTCCTTCTCTCTGTTAGGAGTATGTTTTATTCTCAGCCGTAGTACTGTGTCATGGCTCCTGAGTGACACCTTTAAAGGTTTCTATACAGAATGCCATTGTCACCTGTGGACCAGCACCCCTTCTTCTGCTTCTGTTCTTCCCGTTGTCTGCTAGGAAGCTCCTCTGGACTCCGGGCAAATTGAGGCCCCTTCTCTCTTCTGTCCCAGTGGCCCTTATGCATAACTTTCTCTGGTTGTGAGAATTTTCATGATTGATTAATTAGAAACACGATTGTCCTCTGCAGACAGATACTGCCATTTAACAGGAACTAATTGTTGTGACTATGTTTTTTATAAGAAAGATAGCTCTTTTGTGAAAGGGATGAGCATATATGTTTTTTTAAAGTTTAAAGGATGTTAACAAAGGTGGTGGTGGTGCTGGGAAAAGAAAACCCATTAGCCCTTCTAAATCAAGAACTAGATTTGCTGGGCCCCCTGCTCAGTAGGGAGTCTGCGTCTCCTTCTACCCCTGCCCTCTGCTTGTGCTCTCTGTCTCTCTCTAAATAAATAAAATCTTTTTTAAAAAAAGCTAGATTAGCTCACTGACGAAGAGGTTTGATAGCTCTCTATTTGAAACATTTTTAAAAAGAGGAAAAATTAAAGCAACTTTAATATTGACAGTTCCAGGGAGATAAATAATTTTGATAATCTGAATCTTAAACTCTGCGTCCCCAATTCCATCTCTTTCCATTCAGACAACTATCCTGTAATCAGTTATAATCAAGCAACTATTTTATAGGCAGTTTTTTCTAACGTGTTTCTTTGGAAACTGCTCTTGCAAATGAGAACAGAAGCTGCCTGCGTGAGGACGGTGACTCATGATACTCTAACTTGGGGGAAGGCAAATCTGTGGCTCACTGGATTGTCTTCTTGTTAAACCGGGCACCCCCGTCTCCTCCTCCCTCGCTGCCCCGCACACAGTGATCAACCAGATGTGTGAAGGTCTAATGGTGTCATGTCTCTGTGGGTGCCCGCACCCCACGGACTGCAGAGAGGCCACTCCTGGAGGTTCTGACCCGGCAAATGTCTAAGTGACAAGAAAGCGGGCGCAGAGCAGGTGCAGCCATTCCCCCCGCCTCGCTCCAAAACATCCTCCCTCCTGCTTGGAGTTGTTGATCGGCTACTTTTCTTTTCCGAGGCAGGCATCCTCATCATGATGTCCATGTGCAGCGAAGTGCACGTGTACGAATACATCCCGTCCATCCGGCAGACGGAGCTGTGCCACTACCACGAGCTGTACTACGACGCGGCCTGCACGCTGGGCGCCTACCACCCGTTGCTCTACGAGAAGCTGCTGGTGCAGCGGCTGAACACGGGCGCCCAGGGGGACCTACACCGCAAGGGGAAGGTGGTCCTGCCGGGGCTCCGGGCCGTGCGCTGCCCCGCGCCCAACCCCGCAGGTGCGCCCTCCTGAACCCGCGCTCCAGAGAGGCCACGTGCAATAAGGTACTACTGTCCTACCCGACGTCCGGGAGAATACTTGAAGATACGTGTTAGGCAGTGTAGTCTGCGCTCTTTAGACTCTAACTTAGTGGTGGCCACGAGAATTGTTCTTTTTCTAAGCCATTGAGTATTTATTACTGTTTTGAATACAGAAATGGAATTTAAAAGGAAAAAAAAAAGCTCAAGAAAGATGCAAAAAAAAAAAAAAAAAAAGAAGAAGAAGAAGAAGAAGGAAGGAAGAAGCAAACGTATGACCAATGGGTACTATACCTCCAGAAACGTAAACCTTTGCTTTACTTACGCCGTAGACACCCCTTATCTGGTTTGGTTTCAGCTACAGGTTTCAGTGATGTACCTGATATTACGAAATGGTTTATACGCCCATGTTGAGGTGCAGGATCACTTAACGTGTCACTTGTACATTCACTCATTATTAAAGATCCGAGCATTTATGACGTGCATCTGAATTATCACTCAGATGTGTTTATTTTAATAGCAAAATCCCCCATATATGTTGAGAGATGTGCATGTTGATACACGGTTGCATTCCCCAGCTCTGCCTCCCATTCCCCACCCAAGCTTTGCTTTTTGTGTATTAGGATAGATTTCTATAACCATAAAGCATCCATCTCAAGCAGTCCAAGAAAAAGCCAACACTGGAATAACACTACAGTGGAGACACTTTGTTTTGCTGCAATATTTTATTACTCTGGCAAGTAAATCCAGAATCAGGGGGCTGCAGGGTGGCCCAGGGCCAGAATGTTCACAGCTCCAGCTTTCCTGCATTGTACCTCCTCAGCTGCCAGTCCTTCCCACAGCCCTCACACTGTTATGCCCGTGGACCCTTGCCCCCACCCCCCCGCTATGGGGGAGGGCTCCTTCTAGTCTAGAAGGAGGGAATACGGAGCCTTCACTCTGTGCTTCTGGGGATGCATGCCTGTCTCTTTCATGGAGATTTCTTTCAGGTCAACATCAGCTGCTGGAAACCCAGCAGTGGTGTACTGGATTTTCCCTAATTCTCCCGGCAGACAGACCTTGAGGAATCCTGTCTGTTTTCACAAATATATTTTATGTTAGCAACATACAAGCCATATAGTTAAATAAAATTGTGTGAAAACGTTGACCTTTAACCACACGGAAAACACTTATATGTTTGAGAGGCAAAGGCAGCTAGAGGGGAGGAAGTAGTCACCCCCATACATTAGCTATATTCAGATCTGTCTTGTCTTGTTTTTAATCTCAACTTTAATGACTGATACATTGAAAAACAATCTTTTTCTATGAATGTAGTGAAACAGAAACATTTTGGAATCCATTAATTAAACACAGTATCTCACTATATAACCAAAACATATCTCAGCAGTACAGGTAAGGCTTTTTTAATTAAAAATGTTCTCCCTTGCAAGTGCATGAATGTCAGGAGAGCTTGGTGAGAAAGGTTTTTCTGTTGCAGGATTGGTTTTTTCCTGAGTGCTCTCAAAACTCCTTTCTTGAGCAAGAATGGTTTAGAGAAACTTACCGCTTCTATTTGGCTAGTCTCACTCTCCAGAAATGGGGTTGGGCAATAGGCATCTCCCCTGTCTTATTATAATAGTGAAGCAGAGGAGTAATTGAGCAGTTTCCTTCATGACAGCATCCACTAAAAGCCCATTTTGTGAGCTTTCTTCCCAGATCTCTGAAAAGAAATCAGTAATCTTATCCTACACATGAGCTTATATGTGAGCTGACATGGTCAAGCCATTTTTCTCTCTGATTTCCTGAAAGAACTTTGTCTTGTCTCCATGTGTAGTGAGTAAGGAGTTCAGTGACTGGAGGCTTGTAACGTAGCTCTGATCATGCTGAGCAGTCCTCCCATGGCCTTTCTTCTCCCTGGACCTTCCAGACTCTGCCTTCAAATGTCCATGACATTTCATAGTCTTCCCAGTGGATTTCCTTCCGACCTCATTACCCAGGACAACTCCCTTTGGTGACATAAGAGCTTGGTTAGAGGAAAATTCATTGGAGGTCCATATAAATATTCAAGTTCAAAAGCCCCAGAAAACACTTTAGAGATTTTTTTTTTTTTTACTTTAGAGATTTTTAAGTAGCATTTTGTTGTAACGTGTATACTTTTAAAAAGTCCTTTCAGTCTCACTGAGGTTACAAGAAAGACTGAAGAGCATAAAGGAAATTTAATTAAAATTTTTTGAATTTATTATGGCCTTAAAGACTCTTGGGAATCAGGGTCTGTTAAGCATTCAGAAAATGTGGTACACATATTAATATAGTGTGGCTGGGCAGTCTTCTCTTTGAGAGAGTTTAAATTCTTTTGCCTTCCAAAAATATCAGGCAGTTATCGTTAACATGATGACTGCATCTAGTATTAGCTAAATTGGTCCTAAGTGGCAGTATTTTGCCAGACAATGATTAAGACCTTCTAAGGCTACATTTATGGAATTGCAGTAAACACACAGCTCTTCCATGGAGTGGATAACAATGAATGCTGTCCTAGTACATTTGTCGCAGGCTCTGTCCCTCACTGAACGCTCCATCCGCTTCTGGAAGGGATACTGATAAAAACCCTAACGTGCAACCTGAAGCCATTAGGTGTCCTTCTTGCACACAGAAGACTAGCAAAGGTCACATTGCTTTACAATTCAAGGTAATTTCACTCCATCGTTTGTTGTAGTGGTGGCTATTATCACAAAGATACCAATGTTGACCAAGAAGGACAACTCATCTTTATGTAGGTTCTCACTGACTAGTTTCCCTGGTCCCTCTACTAGGTATGAGGGTGGGGTTCAGTAGGTGTCCAATGGTCCCCAGGCCCCAGGGAATACCAGTGTTGGCCCTGTGTACCTCACCTTCCCCACTAAGTCCTTACAGAGCTGCTTTTATCAGGAACTTCATGCCTCGGTCACAAGGTGGTCAATTAAAGTTGCATATATGCATCATGCAACATCAAGGACATGTATTAAGCCAAGTGAGGGACTTTTGCACATGTTTCAATTACTGAGTCTTTCCTTTCTGCCTGGATGCAGAGCTCCGGGAGCCCTGCTTCAGTCACGGCACTTCGAGTGTCTCATGCCCTAGGTCTCTGAGCCAGACATTTAATCAATCCTGAACTCACCAGTCATCATCTGTCATTGTAGCCATAGCGTCTGGACAAAACGGTTCTGAAATAATCGTTAGTATTTTCAAAATTGGGAAATGAAAGTAACTGTTTAAAGCCACCATGGGGTTGCTCCATTACGTGTTTATGAGCCAGTTCACTCTAGTGGAACAGATTAATACCTTATGTTGTTGGCTGACCCTTCCGGGCAGGAACACTTACATCCACTGAATTAATTAGGTCCTGTTTGGCTGCATTAAGTGGGATCAGTCTCATGTGAGTAATGGCATGTGATGGAAGCATTTTCTAGGCACAAATGACATGATTACAGCTCTCTCTCCAGCCTTTCTTAGAGATCGACACACAGTGCGTGTTTGAGGTTGGTGGACAAAGTGACCTGGTCCCATTTCTGCTTAGCTATGGGAAGAGACAGAGAGAGGAACATGGGGAATTCTCAAGAAATCCGTGACAGGCCAAACAGTCTCTATGTCTTGTATTATCTGATTTGACTTTCCACTTTCTGATAGGTTTGAGCTCTTGCTCAGTTGTTAATAGCCAATGAAGGCAGCTGCATTTAGAAATTGATCACTTAGGTAAAATGTGCCTGAGTTCAGACTTGGTTTTTCTTTTTTATATTCTGGACATCTCCATTGCAAAAATACTCTGCATGTTCTTGTCACTTGGGCATTATTTACGCAATTGGTAAATGAAAGGTATCTCTCTGTGAATTCAAGGATAAAATGTAAGTTCTGATTCTTGTTTTATTAAATGAATGAAGCCTTTTAGCAAGAAATAATAATCCAGAATACTCCTCCTACAGGCTTGGAATGATAGAATTTAAAGAATTAAAGACATTGCTATAGTTCTTACTTTTGTTATAAAAGTGTGCATGTAGATATAGTTATATAATTGTATATATACATATCTACACACATGGTTGGTTTTATATTGTCTTTTTTCATCAAACTTTATTCCTGAAACCTTTACAATAAATTTTATTTTAATTATGCAAGTGCCAGTTTTTTAATAGAAGAAAACAAATGATATATGTCCTTCTATTTAAAAAAAAAAAATCAGTCTTCCAACACACTGATATTCTAACACACCCTGGACATGTTTTAAAGTATGGCAGGAATATTTAAAAGGCACTATGCAGGTAGAACCACTACCTGAACGTTGTAACCTCATCAGAAGCCTAATGTAACGCTGAACGTTGATGGGAAGGATACTTATTATAGCTCATGGCTTTTACAAGGTTGAGGGGAAAAATGAATATTGGTTCTGTGGAAAACAGTCTTCTTCTTACCTGGTAGGTTTCAAACAAATTAGCCGCACTGTAGTGCTAAAACCTAACATTTATGATACCACACATCCTGTTTTATTCTCGCTAAAATACTTAAGAAATTTCCCCGATGGGAACCAGTGAACTTTTTTAACAGGGAATTTTTTTGTATGATAATTTTTAAACTGAAATGTGTACTCTTCCAATTAATTAAGGCCTGAAGTTTTTCCAGGAGTCACATTTTAAAAGTGTTTGTATGCATTTTAACACCTTTGATATTTTCTATTTTGGTTTTGTATATTTTTATGTATACACAGTGTACAGACTTTTTTCTTGTAAATAAAACATGTTTTCATTTGTCTAGAAGTTTCTCTGTTTTATTTGTTTATTTATTTATTTATTTTAGTTTCTCTGTTTTAATTTGTAAAAGTCGCAGCTACAAATGAGCGAGTGGCAGAAAAGGAGCCATCCCTTAGGAGGACATGGCACAAAGCTGAAAGCTAATTATAAAGTTGTAAACGAGGTAACAACAGCAGGCCCTCCAGCTGTGAGGATGGACACAGCCCAGGCCTCAGACCAGAGGCAGGCTGGGTCTTCTCCACCCAACGGCTAATTGCCAAACACAAAGATCCACTGTGGCAAAAACAAGCAGGAAAGGCATATTTAGGCTAACGTATCACAATGTTGAGTTAGTGGCCTGGCATTTTGGCTAATTTATTGCCTTGGGAGACTCTTCCCCGGCTTTGACAGGGTTTTAGGTCTTAGAAAATATACGTAAATTATTAAAGGGAGGCTTAGGGATGGTGAAATCACCTTAACCTGCTACAATGTCAGATTAGCCTTGGTATCTTCGTGTTCACCGTGTGAAGGGGAAATTGGTTCATTAGACTCCTAGAAAGAAGTTCCCAGATATTTGGGCTTTCTGGCTACAATGCAAGAGGAGTCTTGAAAGGAGGTGCTGGTGATGTCTGATGTGAGTACTGATGTGAGCAGCTGGGGAATTCGGGAGCCCATAAATCACCGCCGACAGTTGTGCTGAATTGGAGAGGGCTCCCACCACCTTTGTGTTACTGTCATTTTTCTTCCCCTACAAAATGACTGCCTGCTTCCAGATAATTAAAACACAGGCCTGGCTCTGAGGGCCCTGATGGGAAGGATGTTCCCCTACATTCAGAGAGCAGTGGGGGATGAGCTGCCTTGCAGCAGAGGTGCCTCCACAGGGGCTGACTGGAGGCCTCTCATGTCTGGCTGCTTCCTAGGGGGAAAACCAGGAATAGTTCAGGTAGCCTGCACCTGCACTGAGATGGAGGAACGAGGGGAAGGGCAGGGCTGGGGGTGAGGGTGAAGAACAAGGTGGGGAAGGGGAAGGGTAATAAAAGTGCCCAGGATCTTTAACACTATTCTCATAGCAAAGGCATCAACTCCCAAACAAACCTACCTCCTGGCTAAAGGCCCAAAGGGTTAGTGGAGCTCTAGGAACTGAAGTGTTATGTTCAAGAAACCCTGGGGAAGAAGCCCCTCCTGCCCTAAACCTCTGCTGGCCCCTCCGGGAGCAGGGGTTGGCAAACTGTGGCCCACAGCTTATAAAGTTCTATTGGCACACATCCATGCTCACTTCTTTACTTCTTGTCCGTGCTGCCACATACCAAGAGTTGCAGCAGAATCCTTATCATCCACTCACCAAGCCTAAAACATTATCTGCCCCTTTACAGAAAAGGTTTGCCCAGCTCCCATTATAATACAGTGGTCCCCAGCACTATCTGTGGTTTTGCTTTCCATGGTTCAGTTACCCAAGGTCAGCCGCCGTCCAGAACTAGACGGTCCTCCTTCTGACCTATCACCAGGAGGTCAATGGTAGTGTATCGCCATGTCACAGTGAGTCACCTCACTTCATCTCATCACATAGGCATTTTATCATCTCACATCATCACAAGAAGGTGTGAGTACTGCACAATAATACATGGAGACCAACCACATTCATATAGCTTTTATTGCAATATATTGTTATAATTGTTCTATTTTCTTATTAATTATTGTTAATCTTTTACCATGCCTAATTTATAAATTAAGTTTTATCATAGGTATAAAAAAATATAGAGAGTTGAGTACTATCTTTGGTTTTAGGCAGCCATTGGGGTCTTGGAATGTATCCCCTGGGGATAAGGGGAAGCCACTGTACAATAAACCAAGAACAACTGTTTAGGCAAGGCTTCTGGTAGATGATTGCATGTAGGCCTCACAAAATCACTTTCTAAGGTAGATATCTTATTAGTCCCAGGAAAGTTCAAACTCAGAGAGGTTACTTCATCAGCCTATAATTGCACAGCCAGGAAATGACAGAGGCTGGCTTGCAATCCTTGTCTGATTTCAAAGCCTATATTTGGAACCACTATGGTAGGCTTTTTAAAGCAGCCTCTAGTATCTAAAGATACTGCTTTAATACTCAAGTATCCCGTACCCTAATACTCCACAGGCTCAGCTTTGGAGGATAATTATATTTTGAATATTTTGAGAAACTGTGCTATGCAAGTTATGGAGATTAACACAGAAGATCCAGGCTTTTCAAGGTTTCTAAATCCCTAGGACACAAAATGCATCTGAACTCCATGTGTCCGTCAAGTACAACTTTTATCATACTGGAGAAACAAACAGTACTTAACTTGAAAAATGAGATGTCAGCTGAGAAGCTGATCACAAAAGTAAAAGAAAAAAGAATAATCGCTGACTTTGAAAAATACATTCCTGTCATTGCTCACTTCCTGATCCTCACAGGGGGGCAGATAAAAGAGGATTAGAACAATAGCATACCCCTTGGCTATTTTACAAAGGATGCTTGTCTGAAGCCATTGGGGAGGGTACTTTTGAACTGCTCTTCTTCTCATTCATGAAGCCTGTTTGAGTGAGTCCTGGCACAAGGCATCTAGAAGACACGCAGACACCTTGGCAGCCATATTGCACAGCAGTAAATGAAGAACCAGAAGCCATGGTACCCACCCTGGCTGCCTCACCACAGGGGCTCTGAGAGGCCCACTCAGCTGACCTAGGAATCTAGAGCAAACGGTGGTGTTCCGAACAGCTCCCATCCAACCTACATGGCAGGTGTGTATAAGAAACGTAACTTTATTTTTTCCATCTCTAAACTTAATTTCTGTCTTGAATCACCTTCCCAGCCCAAGGTAAAAACTACCATTTTTCATGTCATCTAAGACATCATTAAGTATAAGATGAACCACTGCAGAGAAGAATGCTGTGATTAAATTAGTGAAAACTCAAATGTTTGATGCCAAACACAGTAGCCACAAGCCACATAAGGATATTGAATGCTGAAATGGGGCTTATCAGTCTTGAGATGTGAAGTGTAAAGTACATGCCGAATTTCTTTTTTTTTTTAATAGCTATTTTCATTTATTTATTTATGATAGTCACACAGAGAGAGAGAGAGAGAGAGGCAGAGACACGAGCAGAAGGAGAAGCAGGCTCCATGCACCGGGAGCCCGACATGGGATTCGATCCTGGGTCTCCAGGATCATGCCCTGGGCCAAAGGCAGGCGCTAAACCGCTGCGCCCCCCAGGGATCCCCATGCCGAATTTCTAAGACTTACTGTGAAAAGATGAATGCAAAATATCTCAATCATTGTGTTATATTGATGAAATTGAAACGATATTTTAGACATTTGGGTTAAAGAAAAATACGTGAAATTTAATTTTACTTGTCCTTTTTACATATTTAATGTGCTTATTAGAAGATCTTCGTATCTATGCTCACATTGTATCTCTGCTAAACAATAATTACTTTGAACTTCTATACTGGTTGAAAAGGCTTTTAGGTTTATTTAGACATATTTTTATTTCATTATCATGCTTGTATATACAGAAAAACAAAATATATGCAAAATTATTTAAGGCTATTTTTTTTAAGATTGTATTTATTTATTCATGAGAGACACAGAGAGAGGCAGAGACATAGACAGAGGGAAAAGCAGGCTCCCCGCAGGGAGCCCGATGTGGGACTCCATCCCAGAACCCTGGGATCATGACCTGAGCCAAAGGCAGGCGTTCAACCGCTGAGCCACCCAAGGGTCTCTATTTAAGGTATTCTTAAAACATTCATATTCACAGGCTCTATCTCCTAAATCACTTTTTTGGATAAGAGTCATTAATTCTATGACTCATAGTTTTCCTCTGCACCCATCAGAAGCAATGAGGATGCACGACTTTTTAAAGGGTGCTCTACTATCATCTTTAGAATTTTCTTCTGAGCTACTGATGCATTCTGCAATCTTAATGTCCACAAGGAGACAAGAACAAATTCTTAGGACTGCAGACTGGCAAATAGTGATTGGAAACTGCATTTCAACTTCTGAGATGTTAAAATATGAGGGGAAAAAATATTATTATTATGAAAAATTATATTTCTAATCTAGCTTGGATTTAATCCTAGTCTTTCCCCTCAAGGTTGTGTTTAAATTCTGGACTGCAGAAAAACACTTCTCATATGGCAGAGTAAGGCCTTCCAGAAATCCACTCCTTCCATAAAAGCAGCAAGAACCCTGGAAGAAATCATGGAAATCAAATTTTTCAGACATTAGGACAGTAACTGAGAGCATACAACAATCTAAGGAGTGTTTATTCTAGAAAAATGTCTAAATCTCAATAAGAACAGTGAGCTTTGTGGCATTTTTAACTTGCCCTATTCTCTTCCCTTCCTTTCCAGGTCCATGAGAGTCTTGAACAACAGCCTCACAGCTGTGATAGCTGTGAAAAACAGAATATTAGCAGCCACTGGAGGGTCAGAATAGCTTTTGAGCTTTCCAGAAGCCCCCACAGAATCATCATTATTTGACCTTTCTTGCAACTCACAGCAAAACACCTTTCTTAGAGATTGTAGTTCTTTTACTTTGAGGCTCAGAGCTGTCTGTCTGGGGCTAATAGCCTGATTACTAACATGTTTGTTGAAAACAACCACCAGCAATTCTTTAACATGGCAGCTGAGACAGTGATACCAGTTGAGGCTAACAAGTTGACCAAAACCTGATAATAAAAAACTGAGAATGAGACGTCTGTAGCAGGCTTTGGAAAAGCTCCATCATCTTCCTGTGAATCTGGAAGGCTATCCACATATGCAGGGATATGTGTATGCCCAGAAAAAAAACAAGATTCAAGTGTTGAAGACATGCTTCAATACACACATAGACCCCTTGGCAAAGGCTAGGTGACTTACGGGTTCAAGGCATTGAAGAAAATCAATGTCCAATCACTAGCTGAACACTAAAGCTGAGCAAGGACCTCAATCCTGCATGCAACAAAGAATATAGAATTTACATAATTAGTCCAGGGAAGTCAGTAAACACACAAATAGCAAAAGTAAATAACCATAGAGAAGGGAGGAAAATCTGATGTCCAGAATTGCCATGTTATATAATTTAAAATGTCCAGCTTTTAGCAAGAGATTATGAGACATAAGTCAAACAAGAAAGTACAACCCAAAGACAGAAAAAAAATCTATGAGGAAGAAAGATGTTAGATTTACTAGACAAAGAGTTTAAATCATCTATTATAAATATGTTCAAAGAACTAAAGATAACTATGTCTAAATAATTTTTTTAAAGTGCAAGAACAACCATTCACAAAGCAGAGAATATCAATAAAGTTATAGATATTATAAAAATAATGAAATAGAAATTTTAGAGTTGAAAAGTATGATCTTGGAAATTAAAATTTTGCTAAAGGGGCCTAAAAGCAGATTTTAACAAGCAGAAAAAATCATTAATGAATTTGAAGGTGCATAAACTGCACTTCACCAAAGTAAAAACCTTTGTGTTTCAAAGGGCACCGTCAAGAAAGTGAAAAGACAAGCCATAAAATGGGAGAAAATATTTGCAAATCATATATCTGATAAAGGTCTAGTTCTGGAATATATAAAGAACTTTTACAACTACACAATAAAAAAGTATAGAAGTACAATTAAATGGGAAGAGGATTTGAAGAGATATTTCTATAGAGAAGACATGAAGCTCATGAAAAAAACACTCAACATCAAGTTATTAGGGAAATGTAAACCAAAAGCACGATACCACTTCACACACAAGAATATTGATAATAAAAATCCAGATGTTACCAGTATTGATGAGAATGTGGAGAAATAGGAACATTGATAAGTTGCTTGTGGGGGATGTAAAATGGTGTGTCTGCTTAGGAAAACAGTTTGGCAGTTCCTCAAAAAACTAGAGATACAGTAACCAAATGTTTCAGCCATCCCATCCTAATCTCTGGAACCTGTGAATATGTTATGTTACATGGCAAAGGGTATTGTGGTGCCTGGCTGGCTTAGTCAGGAGACATTGCAACTCTTGATCTTGGTGTTGTGAGTTCCAGCCCCATGTTGGGCATAGAGTTTACATTAAGAAAAAAAAGTAGGCAGCCCAGGTGGCTCAGAGGTTTAGTGCCACCTGGCTAAACCTGGAGACCGGGGATCGAGTCCCACATCGGGCTCCCTGCATGGAGCCTGCTTCTCCCTCTACCTCTGTCTCTGTCTCTGTCTCTCTGTGTGTCTGTGTGTGTCTCTCTCATGAATGGATAAATAAAATCTTTAAAAAAAAGTAAATAACAACAAAAACTACAAAGAATTCCCACATGGCAAAGGATAGTAAGATTATAAATAGGAATTAATCAGCTGACCCCAAAATAAGGAGATTATTCTGGATGATGGTCCCAATATAATCTTAAAAGTAAAGAATTAAAAGATACAAATAGACCCAGAGAGATGGCAATGTGCCATCTCCACTCCAAGCTTCTATTTTTGATGAAAGAAGAAAGCCCTGAGCCAAAGACTGGGTAACTTCTTGAAGCTGAGAAGGGCAAGGAAGGGAGAGTCTCCAAAAGAGAGTGAAGCTCTGCTGGCACCTTGATTTTAGTCTAGTGAGATGAATATCAGACTTCTAAACTATAAAATAATAAATGTTTGTTATAAGCCACTATTAGTGGTAATTTGTTATAGTAACCATAAAAAACAAATAAAATCCTCAAAAAATTGTAAATGTATATACCCACACAAAAATTTATACATGAATATCCATAGCAGCCTTATTCATAATAGCTAGAAAATAGAAAAAAATCAAATATCCATTTTGATGAATGGATAAAGAAAATGTGGTATATCCATACAGGGGAATGCTGGAGTTTTTGCCATAAAAAGGATGAAGTAGTCATATATACTACAACATGGATGATACTAAAAATCTCATATTAAGTGAAAGAAGTTAGCCACAGAAGGACAAATATTTTGTTTCCTTTTATATGAAATGTCCAGAATTAGGCAAATCCACGGAGACAGAAAGTAGATTAGTGGTTCCTGGAGATTGGGGTGAGAGAGGCATAGAAAGTGACTGCAGATGGGTATGAGCTTTCGTTTTGGGATGATGGAATGTTCTAGAATTAGTGGTGATGGTCCCATGAGTCTGTGAATATGCTCAAAACTACTGAATTGTACCCTTTAAAGGGTGAACTGCGTGGTATGTGAACTATATCTCAACAAATGAAAAATAAATGTCTTTTTTGTTTACGCTAAAATGTATTTATACTCAAAAACAAAACTAAAATTTCATTGAAGTAAAATTCATGACCCCGTGAGGGAACAGCTGCTCATGGCATGAGGCCCCGGAGGAAACATCTGGTTCTTGGTCACCATCTATCCATTCTGAAGTGTCCTCATTGCAATCTAGAGTCCAACCACAGGTGCATCCAAGAAGACCCACCACCTCTCCTCTCCCTGCAGTCTCAAGGCCACTGAAGACTGTTCCTCTCACAAGCTACTTCTTTCCCACTTCAGGCAGGCTCACAAGTCACAGCTGTGTCTTGCTGGAGTGAGGGGACACCTCGGAATCTCTCTGGCTTGTTGCTTGTGGAGTCCATTTGCTATTCTATGCCATCCTGGTTGTGGGAGGTGCCCTATATCTTGCCTTATCCCATGACTCCCCAAGACAAGCATGTCATGTGTTCTCTGTCTTTGGAGATCTTTAAACCCACCTTGGGGATGCTTTCACTGACTTCATTTTGGAGTCAGCCTGGAGTGGGGGGAGCAGCGAAACAGCTCTTGGTTCTGGGCCACAAGTGTCTACCTTTCTGGGTTCTACTCTGGCTTCTCTTTCACCCATACTTTAGAGAACCTTTATCCAATCTAGATATAGATAAGAACTAGCTATTCATGTGGCATAGTCTTCCAAATCTTCTGTCTTAAAACCAACTGTGGCTAAAGAAAATCAAAAGCCAAATATCTGACTCTTCATTTCTTTGTATTTTACTGTCACTTTCCATCTTTGAGGAATGATGTCAACATGCCTTAACCCCTGAGCTGGAGAAAGAGCCATGGGTACTAGGTATTGTGGGGGAGGGGGCAGCTTAAATTACTGTTTCATACTATTATCACCACATACCAAATTTGCAAAATGACCAAGTTCTGAATGAAACACCAATCAGAAATAGTCATGGCTTAGGGACTTGGTCCCTGTTCAAGAAGAGCTTTAACTGAATGATTTCCACCACACCTGAAGGTCTTTGTGAAACCTTCGAGTGTCAGTATGCTGCATCCGTCTAATATACTAGAAAAGCTTTCTTTCTGCAGAAAAGCTGTCTCTCATATATGTTCAGTAGAAAATTATAACCATGGGCCTACCTGAAGAACAATAAAACAAATTACTGAGCTATGAATGAAAATGTATACCTCAGGTTTACAGTTTATCTTCCTTCACTTCTCGTTTATTTGTTTGCTCATCTGCTGTCATCATTAGCTGATGAGCAATACTCAGCACCAAAGATTGAAGAGAAGAATGTGGATGGTGCCACCAGTAATCATTGTTTCCCCCTGTAAATTACGGATGACTGCTCTATTTGTTGCTAAAGCAACTCCCAATATCATATTTGAATTTTGCTTAGGTGGGAGTTCAACAGGCTGTTTGGCAGACATTCTTCCTCATGGTGAAAGAAACACAGTCTGCTCTGATTTGAAGTTTTTTCATCCCCTGAGGGCTTTGGAGCCCTCTACACATTCTCTCCATGTCCCCCCAGGATGAGAGAAGACAGTGCTGGCAGTCTGCCATGAAACATGTTAGGGGCCTCAACATGGTGCGTCTTACATCTGCCCACACCCCGAATTGATCACATGCGCCATGCCTGATTGCCAGTGTTGGGGATGTAGTCTAGCTGTGTGCTCCTGGGAAGATGACGGCCTTGTAATGTCTCTGGCTCAACAGCTGTTAATTCAGATTGGTGTTTTAGAGAATGTAATTTGAGAAACCACTTACACCAAAAATGTTAACCAGACCCAGACATAAAAGAAACTATAAAGATTCATTAGAACTATGGAGGCCAATTGAAATGGGTACCAAATAGGAAGTTCTGGATCAAATGAACATTCTGGAAACACCTTAGGTGGAGATACTGTATACTGGCATTGAAAATGCAGCAACATGTGCTAGCCAAACACAGTTCAATGAATGATTGCCATGGTGACAACATCACAGACATGAGGTCTAAGGGCAGTATTTCTTGTATTTTTCACACAGAGAAGGTACAGAGCTCTCATATAGAAGAAAATTTTCCTGGACTCCCACCATCAGCTCAATTTATCCTTAGTATAATAATGCTGTGATGTATTTCAATATGAAACTAGGCAAATTTTTGTATGTTTATTAAATGAATGAAATCCATATTAGTAGCATTAATGGGATGTAATATTGGTTTGTTTAAGCTGAATCACACAAATTGGATATGGATCACAATACAGCAGATTCCTTTAAAATTCCTGTATCCATCCTATTACAGACCAAGTCTTCTGATACTCTCTTCTACATAAAATTTGTTTATATAGTGTATCCTTACATCATTTAGCATTAAATTTGTGTTCTTGTCTTGATAACCCCCATTCAGTTGGTACTATATGATGCCAACTTGAATAGTTAAAAAAAAGAGCAAACACTGAAATATGACAGTGCATGGCCAATAAATGATGTTCTGCAGCTAAATCTAGCTAACTGTTTTTGTAAATAAAGTTTTATTGGTACATGGCCAGGCTCATCCATTTACATATTGCCTATGGCTGCTTTAATGATACAATAGTAGAATTAAAAAATTACATCAGAGACTATATGACTCTCAAAGTCTAAACTATTTACTATCTTGATACTTACCAAAAATAATTGTACATCCAGATTGAGATGATTTGGAATAAATGCACAATATTGGGCTACTTATCTATTGCTGCCTAAGAAATTAACTTTCAGAGAGCTAAGCAGCAGCCATTTTATTATATCTTATAATTTCATCATTTACATTTTCATGCAGCACTTGGCTGATGATTCTTCTGCTCTGTGTACTTAGCTTATGGATGGGCTGCTCTGAGGACTCCAAGGTGACTTCACATATCTGGCACTTTGCAAGGATGGTTGGAAGGCCGAGCTCAGCTGGGACTGTTGACCTGAGGGTCTACATGGGGTGTCTCCAGCATAGCAGTTTCAGGGTTGTCAGACTTCATCAAAGGCCAACTACAGCCCCCAGAGAGAATACATCAAGAGGACAGGGTTGGAAGGTGAGGGCCTCTTATGCTCCATCTTCAGAAGCCTCAGCATGTCACTTCTGCCACAATTCTACTGGCCAAGCAAGTCACTAAAGCAGGTTGAAGGGGAGGAGAATTAGACCTCACTTCTTAGTGGGAGGAACACAAAGAATTTTTAGCCACGTTCCATCTACCACACCTACTTCTTAACTATCACTGAAATGAAAGCACACAACTTAAATTACAAATACAGCAAACACAAAACCCTGAAAATACATTTGAGGAGGCTGATGAGTCTGTGATCCCAGTTTGAAAAAAAACTACACAAGAAGATTGTAGGCAAAAGATAAGAACATAAGGGTGAGGGAATCTAAGCAATTACTTCAATTTTCAATCCAGAGTATCTGTACATGCATTATGTGTACATCTATATGTACATGTATATATGTGTACATATGTATGCATATCTATATATTACACTGTGTGTGTGTGTGTGTGTGTGTGTGTGTGTGTGTGTGTGGTTTAGCGAAAAGAACATAGGTTTTGATGGTGTAGGTTGTCAGAAAGGAAAATCCACATCCTGCATTTTGTTTTTTCATTTTTATGACCCAAGTGTGATGGAAATTAGAGCCCTCAAATATCCATAGCCATCCAGCTAGCACTGCACCCAGCTCTCCAGCAATGTCACCAGCAACAACAGTCACCCCTTGTGGAAAGCACCTGGAATCACATTATTGATTAGAAAGGCAAAGTTCAGTCCCTGCCTCCCACACTAGCTAGGTGACCTTGCATAAATTACTTACTCGCATAAAAAGCTCAGTTCCCTCACGTGTAAAATAGAGATAACAGTACCTACTCATTGAATTATTGCAGTTATTAATTTAGACAGTAAATGTAAATTATTTAGCACAGGGCCTAACACCTAGTGAATGTGAATTGGTGATGGTGGTATTATTATTATATTTTGATCTCTTCAGTCTAACACATCTAAATAATTAATAAAAGAGAACACCGATGGATGCATTGAACATTGAAGATGGCACTTTATCAGAGAGGTTTCATCTGTTTAAGTTTCAGAAGTCAAACAAAGCTAGTTCTTAGTGGCGGTGATTTGTTTTCAAGGTGATCTAAATAAAACTGCAGGAATCCTTTTTCACGAAATGAGAAAAAAAAACAACAGGAAAATATGTTTTTAAACTGTTTTTCTTGTTTCTGTCTTCTTGGTAGCTAGCCAACTAGCCGCTTGGTTGGATGCATCAGATGCCCAACTCCATCATGAAGAAGGAAGGGATGTAGGATTCTTCTCTGGAATTCTTTACAATAAATAAGGACTTGCATTCCTTGCTGCAATAGTTGCCAGTGCCTCTATCCATGAACTTTTGAAGATCTCATCAGCTGTCTTTCTGATGCTGGCTAGCTGGGTCCAAGGACCCAGAGTGGTGTTCCAGAGGACCAGCCCAGAGGGTTTTTGACTTCTCGCAGACAGAAATCAAATGCAAGTGGAGAGAAAGTAAGAGCAGAGTTTATTAGAGAAATAGAGAGAGTACAGATACAGACAGAGCATCTGGGAGACTCGGAAAGAAGAGGAGAGTGAAACAAGACTCTCTCAGAAACAAGACTCACTCTCATCTCCTTTCTGAATCTCCTTTTTGCTTGAAACCTCAATTTTTTATTGAGGATGGTGGTCTGGTGGCCTGGTGCTTGTGGCTTCCAAGTAAACTGGGAACAAAGGTGTTTAGGTGTCCTCCATAGGTCACTCATATCCTGGAGTCAGAGGACTTGATAAGCCAAGGGTCTTAGGAAACATTCATGATGACCCCACCTGGTCACTCCTTAGATGTTATCTGTTGTGCTGGAAAATTCCAAAGAAATCATTAACTCCTCCACCTTTACAAGGAGGACATATATTATCTGATCTATAAGGTGTGTATAAGGCAGGGGTGTGGTCCTACCAACAATGGAAGTATGAAAAGGAGCAGAAAAAGCAGTTTTTCATAGGGTCCTTTTAGTTTCCCTGTCTCAATACCACTTCACAGGGCAAGGCTTCTGACCCAGTAACTCATTTTATGTGCAAGAAGCTCGATAATAGCTTACACTCAGAATCCACTGGTTTCACCGGATTCCCTATGGCTACGTACGGATGGCAGCATCAACAAAGTAACAGTGATGTGGCATATGCTCTGACCCAAAACTAGCACAGGTGGATCCAGGAACCTTTCATAAACCACAGGCAAAATACTGGCTCCCCCTTTCCAGATCATCGACTGAGGTCTTTGGTCACGTGACTCATTTAGACCAATGAAACATGAACCTATGTGCATTTTTCTAACCTCATTTCTTTGATTAGAGCAATTCTACTTTTAAAAGATGGGCCAGAATTTAAATTCTTATTCCTGAAAAGTTACTCTTCTGTCCAAAAGAAGCATAGATGATTTGCCTGAATCTACTTTTGAATTTGATGTTCTTTCTTTAGATTAGGGTCTTGGCAGTGACCTGGCATGTCACTGAGAAATGACTTCAAATGACTTCAAATCCTTCAAGGCTGGTGACCACAACCCATGTTCCTTCCCCCTCCAGATGTCTTACAGGAACCCACAAGTGCACAGTCTTTCACAATTCAGTGCTAAAACATTTATTGTACTTAATAAATTGCTTTTCAAGGATGATAGAGGTGTTAATGAGATGGAGGAGGGGAGTGGAGCTCTAGGGGGTTAAAGGGTTCAGTGTGCCACCACAGCTCCCAGGGAGGTCATCAGGACAGTGACACTGTCAACCGACCAAGAAATTTCCAAAAGGTAGCATTTGGGATTTATGTGAGGAGCCTCTGGCAGAGAAAATACTCCTCTTCCTAGCCCTTACTCCACAAAGCCACAAACAAAAAACACCCAAAGCTCTAGGGAAATAAAAAGTTGATTCTCTGATGTCCTGAAGCCTGTCCAAAGGTGATGAGGACAAGCTTCCCTCTTCTAATTGTAGCAGACATTGTTAGATGTTCTCCAAAATCCACGTTCTTCTCCAGGCATTTAAAAATTTTACTCTGAGACTAAAACACAAACTTCAGTCTCTATCTGTCAGGTGAGAAGGGGTTGCTCTAGTCCCCTGTGCAGAGGGGAGTTCATGGGGCCCTGGCCCTCAGGGCTGGGGAAGTCAGAGCCTGCATGCAGCTTCCCATGTCTGCGGCCACAACTCAGGAATACATCCCTTTGGGGAAGGGAAAATGGGCAAGGTTGACCTGAATTCTGCCACAGAAAGAGGATGTGCTCCTGAGGCTAAAAGGTGGTCAGACTCAGATGTTAGTGAATTGATTGGGAAGTCACTGAGTGTGAGTCATTTTCCAGGGGCTTTGACACAAAGCGCTTGGCTAACTCTCATCTCCCAATTCCCTGGCATTGTGTGTGGTCACGGGTTGAGGGTAGCCAACGGGATGTGAGCAATGGCTATGCCCACCACATCCCAGCTGGGTCATTATAAGCCTTCCATAAGTACCCCTCCTCTCCCTTTTACGAGATGAAGAAGGCCTGTGAAAACAGCAGAGCTGCCATCAGCCTGACCTCTGCACTGATACAGATCCTGTCAGATCAAGACAAAATATTTGGTAAAATTATTGCCTAACGTGACTTGATAAATTAGCTGAAGACTTGCCGAGCCTGTGACCCTATGGAAAGTGGTGGGAGGGAGCTAAAACACTGGAGTGTACCGCTTGCTCCTCATCGCATTTAGCAATATGTTGCAAGAAAGAGATTAATTTAGAAAAGTCTGGCCAGTTTGCAAACCAAATTAAAAGGGAGGAGGGTATGTCCATAAACATAGGATCTCAGTGGGATTAAAAACAGCTAATAACATCTAGACTCCAAACTTTTAGAAGAAAGAAAAGTTTTGGGTAATAATGATTCATTAAGCCTTAGTTAAATAAAGTGAGTCATCACTGTGGCAAGTATCAGATCAAGGATGTTGCCTTGCCCCAAGCAATTGCTTCAGTGGCCTTGCCCAGACATTGAAAGAGGTACGGAACTCAGAAATTAAAAAACAATGCAGTCTTGAGAATTACATCTAGAAAATGTCCTTGGGCTCCTGACATGTGGAACAGAGTGGGCTCACAGGATTGGAAGGATTAGAAGAATTATCCTGCTGAGGAGGATAGACAAAATAACAAAGCTCCCAAACCAAAAAGCTTTGATTCTTAAAGAAATCTTGGTCTCCCAACTTAGAGAAATTGAGCCATGGAAGCTCACAGCCCTATTGAAAGAGATCAGAACATACCCCCTAAAATATGCCATTGTGGCATAAAAATTGTTTGAGCTGAAGGCAATTAAGAGGCAGTGAATACAGAAAAAGATCTCTGCTATCTCTCTGTCTGCTTAAAAGCAGGGCATAAATTTCCATTCATGAAGAGGTTCCTCCTCCCCTCTCCCGTACAAGGAGGCAAATAACCACTATCCCTGGAGGCAGAAAGTTGGTACCAACTTGAGTCTGCATAGCAAACTTTCCTAAAATAATCCTCAACTTCCATTAATTTCACCCACATATCCACCTTTCCACAATGTACCACTCCTTAAAGCCCAGGTCCCTCTCCTTTGTCTTGTTGCTTTTCCAGAACTCATCACTCTTTGTTAAAATGGCTCATAAGCCCTTGGGTCTAACTGCTTCTCTTAGTCTACATTCTTTTTCTATGAAAGCCTCCGTATGCATACATAATACACCTTTCCTCCTCTTAATCTGCCTCCTGTCAGTTTTAAGTATAGACCCCAGTCACTTAAAGAGAAGAGAGGAAAGAAAAAGGTGTTTTCCTCTCCTCCACTGTCTAATACTCTGGAGTCCCTTCCACTGTGAACACATGATATAGGGAACAAGAAAAGCCCATCCAGAGGCAGAATCACGGAACTCAATGGGCAAGGCAGTTCTTTCTAGGCTAGAGAGGAGAAAAGATGTTGAATCAAGGAACTTTGCCCCATGATAGAGCAGAAGGACCTTGTAATGCCAATCTAGATTTGCCAGTTTCCTTTGCAATTAGATAGGGCAATGTGGCTGAGTTGCAGCCAGTGGAATGGGACCAGAAGTGATGGGACCCACTTCCTGGGCTGGCCCAACATTTCTCTTGTATGGTGCTCCAGATTGTGTCCTCTTCCCATGACTGGATAGAGATGACCAGGGCAACTTTGAAAGTTAAACAAAGCAGAGCCTCACTCAGCCTGGGCCCCTGAGGGGCTGCACAGAGCCAAGCTCCCTGGTGACCAGAACCACTCAGAACTGAAGCCTGAGCAAGACATAAACTTGGGTTGTTGGAAGCCATTATGTATCTGGGGGGTTGATTTTTTAATCCCAGCTAACAGTACCTTAAATAGTATACTGATTGTATCCAAATGTTTTCCTGATTTCCTGGGTTACTAATCAAGGTTGAACTTTGGAGTCAGCCGTCAATGACAATTTTGCTGACACTTGGAAGCCTCCTCTGCCTCCAAATCGCCCCCTTGTGTTCCAGTGCCTAAAACGACTCTGCTGGAGATACTCCCTTCAGTTTGCTAGTTCCTTGACGTTGGACAAGACAAAGAAATTCTCTGAACCCCAAAGCCCTGAGTTGTGATATGGGGACAGCAACAGAGCTACTTCACATGACCAAGTGAAGAAGGAACATGGTAATGTCACAATGCCTGACACAATGCGTGTTCAGTAAAGGCTCCCATTATTGTTGTTGGTATTATATTTATGATATGATAATATTATTATTATCTTAAAGAGATCCGTATTCTTGTGAAAATCTTCTTGATCTGAATTCTTCAAACACCTTCCAAAGGAGAAAAGAAGGTGTAATCCCCAGTGCCTGAATGGAGCAGCTTAGTACTAGCAGAGAGACGGGGCAGGTGAGGGAGTAGGCTAGGAGCTGGACCTGTGACCCTTAAGGGGGCCAGGGGACACACAAGTGAGGGCATCTATGTTAGGATCCCATTGCAGCCCAGGCCAGCTGTGATGCCATGGTCACTCACGACAGCTCGGCTTCACATAATGCAAAGAGCTGGCAGCTGAGGGAATGAGGATACTAGGTTTTGAAATAAAAGGAGTCTTACAGGAGTATGGGAAGAAGCAGCAGTTTGAGGAGAAACTAAGCTGAGGGCAGGCAGAGAATTAGGAGCTAGTCTCTCAGGGCAAGGCCAGAGTCAGTTCGGTCAATGGCTGTGGAGGGACAAAGTGTTTTTCATAATATTTTCAGGCCACTCACATCACACTTAGGTTCCAGGCCAGCTTGCAGGACCTCCTGAATCATATCCTCTGGAGGCAGAGCCCAGGAATCTGCATTGTTTAAAAGTCTGTGATACTTATCACTATCATTCGTGAGCTAATAGTTGCTCAGTAACTATTAATTTTCTTTCTCTGTGCTGGTGAAAGACATTGAAAAGATCCTTGCACCTGGTAAATTATCCCCTGGCTCCCACAAAGCTGCATATCAGAAAGAAATTAAAATTGATTCCTTTATTTGCATGCAAATTCTTCTGCCCTGGTTGTGTTTCAAAAGATGTATGTTCAAACAGTTATCTCTTCTTTTACGTAACCCTGATCTGTAAATAATGTTGGAAAGTGTAAAGTCTAAGCTTCCTGAGGGTTTATTTGTGTGTGTGTGTGTGTGTGTGTGTGTGTGTGTGTGTGTTACTGACTGTATTTTCAGGCCCAGCACACAAAAGTTCTACAATGAGGGCTTATTATGGTGTATTAAGTTTTAAAATAAGACTCAAACTAGAATCTCAGCTTAGTTTCTTGGTAAAATTCTATTCACATCATTCATCAGAAGTTCTATAGAGAAAGTTAAGCAGCTTCAGTCTCTATTATGAAATAGCATTGTTCTTGGTGTTCTTTCCATGCATTTCATTAATCATGATATGATGACTCAGTAATATGTAATAAGAAGGCCAAGCTTTGCATTCATACAAGCACTAACTGCACATATGCATATGTATTAAGAAATACCACAATTTATAACAATAGGTGATCAAATATTTAAATTATTGGTGAGGCATTATTTACTATTGTTTATGAAGTGTGTCCCAATTAAGATCACTGGTCTTGAATTCATTTTTGATCATTTTATGCTTACCACACTCTGTAAAAAAAAAAAAAAAATTCTTGAATAGAATACTGGTTTGCATCATCTCACCATGGAGAGGGAACATATCAGAAAAGAAAAAGAAAAGAATCATCCATATTGAAGAGACCAAAAAATTGCATTTTTGTGTGATGTATTCATACAAGAAAAAAAAGTATTAAGCATGCACTATGTTCTAGGTATTACTCTAGCTAATAGGGCGTTCGAAAAAGTGAAACACAAATTTGCTCTCCTTTGGATATCTTATAGGAGAGATATAAATCCGTGTAAACAAAAGGTTGTTCAGTGGATACTACCTCTTGTTTCCTCACCCCCTCCAGGGAACCCCGCATCAGTCAGTGTGCGGATCCAGCATGAGTAAGAGGGCAGGGGACATCCAGCGCTCTGCAGAGTGACATGCTCTGTTAGCTACTGCCCTGAGCAGATAGGAGAGGAAGCAGGCTGGTAGATAGAAAGCTGTAGGTTGTGCTCTCGGGAAACCCACTCTCCAGAGGGGTGGGGATTGCAGTGCCAGGAGTTTCCAAGGGAAGTACAGTCTATGCATGGGGCAAAGCCAAGGGGCGGGGAGGGGGGCGCAGGGTGCCTGGTTGGTACCTGCTCAGAGCCAGCCATGTGCTCTGCTTTAGCAGAGGTGGCTTCCCCCAGCTTTAGAGGGAGTGCTGTGAAGGCGTCCCTGACCTCTAGAAGCTTACAGTCCACTTGAATAACAAACAAATGACATGTCCAGTTAGAGAGCAAGTAAGGACAAGTTGGATGTGATTCTGAGTTTACTGTCTGGACCCTGCAGCCTTGTCTACTCCCAACTACTGGCTGCCTGTCAGCTGTAAACTGTGTAAGCCCCCTCCCTCTCTTTTTCTGCAGTCAGGCTCTTCCATAGTACTGACCTCTTGGATGGTTTTATTCAATGAGAACCTCTGGGTAGGGTGCTGGGAAGGTGCTCGGCACACAGTGCATGCTCAGCAAGCAAGAGCTATCCCCAACCAACACAAAGCGAAAAGTGTCCTGAACAGTGTTTGCTCCACATTCACAGGGAAGATTATGGTTTTCAGGAGGAACAGAGGTGAGTAGTGACTGTACACAGAAGCATCCTTTTTATTGGAAGCAGGACAGGAAAGGGTGGGGGGCTGCCCCTCCACAGGTGTGGCTGGCCGACACTACACCATCTTCTCTGAGATTAGTGGCAAAGCTACAGAAGCCAAGAAGGTGTACTTTTGCTCAGATGAAAGACTCCCAGTTCATTCCCATGAAGACTGCACTTCAGTACCAGCCCAGTTGAATTAAGGGAGTTCCAAGGCTTAATTTAAAGAGAAAATAAGGTTTGCCACAGTAATTAACCAAGAAAGAGACAAGACATCTTAGAAGGAAATTCAAATTATCCCAATGCTGAAGTTAATAAGAATGCTTTTTTGCTTTTCTCCCTAGAGGTTATCTGGATCTCACAAATTTGCAGCGTGCCTCAGCTCGTTGGTATTCCTGACTGAGAACTACTGGCTGCAGAATAAAAGGTGACTCTAGAAATAAGACTCTATAGTGCTGCTTCCCTGGAGCTGTTCTAAGGGTTCTGTGGCTCACTCACCCTTCTTTTTCTCTGCCTGGTGACTCCTGAGCACTCATGTGTGGATTCCTATTATGAAAGAAAAGGAAATAGTAGGGTTAATTTTCACACCATGAATAAGAAAAAACAAGGAATTTACATCCTAAGAAATGGTCAGAAATAGCTAAGAAAAAAGCCAGTAAAGAAGTGTGAGGAAGACCCAGGCATCCCAGCCTGGTCTCTGAGAAGCCTGATCGCCTCTCCTGCAAGCTTCACACATCCATCCATCCATCCATCCATCCATCCATCCATCCATCCATCCGTTTACTCATAGATATTGATGGGCATTGACTATGTTCTGGGTCCTCTGCAACACTTTGAGGTACAGGCATAAATGAGACAATTGCTGTATGCCTTGGGGTTAGATATTTCCCAGCTCCAGTCTTCTATGATCTGTCCACCTCTCTTAGGAGCCCAGTTATAAGTTCTATCTTTATTATTCCTTGGGTAACGATATTCTAAGTTAATATGTCTTTTCATTTTAATTGGACCAACTTAACAGGCATTTCAAATACTAAGCTGAATAACTTTTTTGGGCAACATATCCAGTCTCATAGCTTGAAATACTACCTAGACACCAATAACCCCCAAAGTAACCGTTCAGCCCTTGGGTTCTAGACTTGTATATCCAAAAGCTTTCTTGACATCTCTACTTAGACATCTAATGGAGTTCTCAAAGTTAATATGTTCAAAGTGAGCTCTCTAGCTTTCCCTCAATACCTCCTATAGATCTCCAACCTTGATAGATTCAATCTCCCTTCTTCTGCTGCCCAGCATAAGAACAACAGAATCTTCCCTAATTCTACTTTCTCTCACACTCCATATCCAACCCATGAGCAAATGTTCCTATTCTCATGTTGTAAGGTCCTGAACATCATCCTCTCTTCTGAGGAATACTTAGGAGCCTTTACCTGGTCTTCCTGTTTGCTTTCTTGCCTCCCTTCTGTTTAACAACTTGGACAAAAAAAAAAAAAAAAAAAAAAAAGGTCTCAAACCTGACAAAAGATAAGCATTCAATCTGTTTGTTTATGGAATACAGAATGCTGGAACTCCCTCATAATTCAGCAGGCAGCATGCATTTCATGTAGTTTTAGTAACCTGGTGCTACAACCAGTTGGTAGTTTCTTTCCAGGACTTCTATACATGGTAGGTCAGCCAAGAAAATCACACCACGGTTTGTACTTAAATTCTGCAGAGCTCCAGTATGACATTTATTAACTCTGCCTACAGTGTTCCTTCCTTAAAGGAGTGGGACCATTCCCCTCAAAACGAGACAGGGCCACGCAGGAACATCACCCACTTCCAGAAAGGAGGCCATTCCATCCTGTCTTGGTCTGTCACTCATTTACTCTGGCACAGACATTCCCCCAGCTGAGACCCCTACTCTGTGGATGCTCACTCCTGCTGCTGCTGCAGATTGCCAAGCAGCCTCTCTCCCCTTGTCAGTTTTCTGGCTCATTGGTTCCCCCATCTAATTTTAAATCCCAACTGAATATCATCTGTGTCTTGCCTAGGATTCTTTTGTCCTCTGCCTCCATGCTGTGTGTTTTTGAATGCTATCATTATCACCTAATTCAGTGGAGGAACTTCAGGAGAGACTCAAGACAAAACAAACAATTCTAAATGATGCTGTAATGTGCGTTTTTATTGCTGCCATTACCTTTAGACCAAGAGGGAACTGTTTTTAAGGGATTAGCAAGCCATGTTGAGAATTTAGGAAGGTTAATAAGTACATGTGATTTGCTTTCTCTTAGAATTTATAGTTTATAGGAATAACACTTGGCTACTTTATGTAAGGACACAGAAGAAAAAGAAAGAAGGAGATCATTTCCGAACTTTCCAGGAGCCAATTCACAAGATTTTTTTTTTTTTTGACAACATTCTTTCTTCAAGTAAGGGATTAAAGTTTAGTAAGAACTTTGATACCTTTTGTAAAATGCATATCCTTAAAATCTACTGCATTCCATGGTCTTTGAAGAAACTTCTAGAATGAGAAAAAAAAAGGTAATAGATTTCTAAGAAGGCATATTTTCAATATATGCATGTTATTGCTCATCCATATTTATTCACATTCAGATTAGAGCCTCGTGGATACGGAAAACAGCATTTTTTTATTTTTGCAACTATCAGAGCATTCAAAGTCATTTGATAAATTCACGCCTAGTATGTTCCAGGAGCAATATTGAGAATTGGAAATCACTGACCACCAAATTAGTAGTGGCAAAGAATTGTGGCAGCCAAAAACTCAGCAGACTGATTCATGCCATGTGGTCAAGTGTGAGCCAAGTGCTTGCTCCTCAGTTCTGCAGCTGTGGGAGACAACTTCCAGAAGCCTGATGGATGCTTGCATTGACTACCTAACTTTGATCATTGTCATCCCTGCAGGATGCCTCTTCTCAGAAAGACTAAGTTAGGGCACTTGCTTTACATTTTCATAGCATCTTAACTGTTCTTTCATACCACCTTGCCCACCTAAAAATGAATCAATCAGGGCAGCCCCGGTGGCGCAGCGGTTTGGTGCCACCTGCAGCCTGGGTTGTGATCCTGGAGACCCGGGATCAAGTCCCACATCGGGCTTCCTGCATGGGGCCTGCTTCTCCCTCTGCCTGTGTCTCTGCCTCTCACTCTCTCTGAATGAATGAATAAATAAATCTTAAAAAAAAAAAAAAAAAGAATCAATCAAGATTTACATAGGCAGGGACCATATTTGTCTTATTCACCATGTCCACAGCATGTAAATCATAAGAAGCCCATGATAAATATCCATTAATTGATTGCCATGTTGGCTAAAGGCATAATAAAACTCTAGCAAATCTATCCATAGAGGGGCAATCAAATGGGGCAACCAAGGTAAAAGAAGGCTGAAATGAATCCATTCTGAAAGATGGAAGTCGTTAATGGATCTGCACCATTCATATAGCTTCAGAGGATTTGGGCAAGGTACATTTTGTTTTAGAATATTAGATGAATGGGCAGCTTTCGATACAGTTCTACTCAGCATAGAGGATAGCAAACTTCTGAAATGATATAAATATCTGATAAAAATAAAATACATACATTAAAGAAGCATTACAATCTGTTTATGACTGAGGAATTTATAAAATGTTCTCAAAAGGAATACATGATGTTTGGGTATTCTTGTACTTTATATACCTTCTGAAGTGAGATTGTGTTGGTCACAGATATTTCTTGGAACTGTAGAGGGCAAAAGACTTTCCCCCTCTTCTTTTGGGTTCTGTGGCTGGCCTCAGAATCACAGTGACAAAAGACAAACAGGAGAAAAGCATACAGACCACATTTGATGTGATGTTTGTGATAAACATGGAGGCCTCCATATATAAGGAATGAAAACCCAAAGAAGCAGGTAGGCTTGAGAGTTCATATGCCCTTGTTACAAAGAATGATAACTGTGCAGACATCCCAGGACAAGGTTATAAGGGGTTTGAGGTAGGGAGGGCAAGTTGTGGGAAGGTGACTAGGAAATGTACAGGGAAACTTAAGGAAAGGTACAGTTATTTTTTTAAAAGATTTTATTTATTTATTCATGAGAGACACAGAGAGAGAGAAAGAAAGAAAGAGAGAGAGAGAGAGGCAGAGACAGAGGGAGAAGCAGGCTCCCCACAAGGAGCCTGATGTGGGACTCCATCCCAGATCCTGGGATCAGGACCTGAGCCAAAGGCAGACAACCGCTGAGCCATCCAGGCTCAGGCACAGTTATTTTAGTAGGTTTTTTGGTACAGATTCACCTCCATGTCAACTCCTCGTCCCCAGTGATTAAGATAGTCTCCTCTACCTGGTGTGGGAGGGCACCTTTCTCAGGAAAAATGTATGCCCTGCTTTTAGGTAGAAAGGAAGAAGTCAGAAGGCCATCCTCATAACTGTTTTTTCTTAATTTCCTTCAGTTTAAAGTAAGTATTATGACAAAGTGGCTTATCTGGGGGTGTAAGTACCATTGTTAATGTCAGTAACACACTGTTGAGTATGAAGGACTATGGTGGTATCCTGATCTTTATGTTAGATTCCATACTGCATGCTTAGCATGGTAGAAATAAAACAGTTTGGGCTTGTTTTAGTGATAGAAGCTGCCTTAGAATACTGTGTTTTGCAACAACATGGATGAATCTCAAAAATTTTTGCTAGGTAAAAGTAGTCTTAGCAAAATAGTATGCACTGTATGATTCCATTTACATGGAGTTCTGGAAAAGATAAAACTAATCTACCTTCAGAAAAAACCTGAAAAATAGATGCTTCTAGGGGGTAACAGTGACGATTGACAGGGGAAGGGTATGAGGGACATTCTAGGTGAAGCAATTTGCAATGTTGATAGGGATTTGTGTTATACAAGTGCATATTTTTGTCAAAACTATGCATTCATTCTATGTAAATTTCACCTTATATTGGATTCCAGTTCATGATATCTGTGAGAGAGGAAAAACTTTTCCTCTACCCTCTTATGTTCTGGGACTGGGGCCAGCAAACTAAACTGACAAAATATAGATTAATGGGGTGGGGATACACATTTTATTAACGTTTCACACATGAGGAAATAAGTGAAACTCAAAGGAGCAGTTAGACTCAGGGACTTACATGCCTTTTTAAAAAGGAAAGAGAGTTTAGATATGAGGGATGATAGATATAAGAAAATAAGAAATATTTGGGGGAAACTAATGAAAGTTAAGGGATATTTTGATAAGGTCTGTTTATGCAGACTTATCTCAATGCTGACTCTTCATCTCTTTTATTGCTGGTACAAGAGACAGGGTCACCCTGGGAAAGGGAAATTTATGCCCTGCTTTTGGGCAAAAAAAAAAAAAGGGAGAGAAGATAACTCTTCATACATTTGTTGATTCTCAATTGCCTTCAGCTCAAAATAATCCTTATTCTAAAGTGGCATATTTTGGGGTAACATATCCTGATCTGCTTCAAAATGCATACTAAAGCATTTAGAGGGAAGTATACTGATAAGAGAAATTTACTTTGAAATACATCAAAGATAAGATGGATTGATGAATATATGGAGGATTAAATAGTCAAACGGATACATAATTTTGAAGTACAATAAAATGTTAATGGTAGAATCTAGATAGTAGGTATAGAGGTGTTCATTTATAGAATTATTTCAACTTTGCCAAATATTTGCAAATTTTCATAATAAAGAGTCAGTAATCATGTTGTGTCCACTGTCCAGGGAATGGCGTCTCACTGAACCCCCTTGGTAAGACTGCACTGCTGCAAGACCCACAAGCCCATCCCACAACTTCCCTGAGTCCAGTTGTGTCTCCAGGGATTCTGGACTTTACTGGAGGCTCACATGGTCCTTAGTGATCTGACTTGGACTATGTGCTTCTGATGAATTCCCATCTCTACTTCATAACCTGTGGCTTTGTACCTTCATGTCGCAGAGAGCTGGAACTAGCCCGCTGCCCTTGACTCTCCTTGGAAGCCCCCTGAGCAGAAATTTTACTGAAAATCAGGAGGGACAGAGAAGGTTGGCACTGCTAACTTGCAAAAAGCGCCATTGGAATATTCAGAATTCCTGCTCTTGCTGCCAGACCCTCTGCTGCCTCCAGCCCCGCAGCTCGCTCACCTCTCCTTCTTCAGACCTAACCCTGGCACCTATTGTCTCACTGCCAAGGGTCATCAAAATAATTTGCCTAACAAAAAACTGTTCTTTCCCCAGAGTAGCTCTGTCCAATGGAAAGAGAACGTGAGCCACATCTGTAATTTTCAATTTGCCATTTGCCACATTAAAAACCTAAAGAGAAACTCTGCTGTTGGGAACAGCGTGGCTGAACCTGGGGCCCATGGTGCCGCGTGACACAGGCAGACCCAGAAGAACCAATGCCATATAATCCCACTTATATGAGGAATGGAATTTGAGCAGAAGCAGGGTAAGAAGGCAGTTCCCAGGGACTAAGAGAAGGGGAAATGGGGAGGTACTGTCAAAAGGCTGCCAAGTCACAGTTAGCAGAGATGAGCAAGTCCTAGGGTCCACTGCTCAGCACAGGGCCTGTATTTACAGTACTTCCCCCTTATCTGCTGACTTTCTACATTACTTGCGATCAGTTGGGTCCAGAAGCAGATGGTCCTGTTTCTGGTGAATTGTCAGAAGGTCACTAGTAGCCTAACGCTCCATCGCCACACCTACGTCATTCACCTCATTGCATCTCATCGTGCGGGAATCTTATCATCACCCATCGCCACAAGAAGAAGGGCGAGCACAGCACAGTAAGGTATTTTGTGTGAGAGAGACCGTATCTTTTATTACAGTATATTGTTATGATTGTTCTATTTTCTTACTATTGTTGTGAATCTCTTACTGTGCCTAATTTAAAAATTAAACTTTATCATAAGTATATACATCTAGGAAAAAACAGAGTACATATGAGGTTTGGTATTATCCATGGTTTCAGGCACCCACTGGGGGTCTTGGAATGTATGCTTCCCAAATAAAGGATGACTACCGCCTACTCAAACATTTGCTGGGGTGCATGGGTGGCTCAGACTGTTAAGCATCTGGCTTTTGATCTCAGCTCAGGTCTTGATCTCAGGGTTGTGAGTTCAAACCCCATGTTGGGCTCCATGTTGGGTGTGGAATCTACTTTAAAAAATTGCTAAGAAGGTAGTTTTATATGTTAAGTGTTATTACCATTCAATAAATAAATAAGATGAGAGGAAACTTGTGGCAGTGAAGGGTATGTTTATGTGGCATGGATTGTGGCAGTGGTTTCACGGGTATATACTTATCTACAAATTCATCAAGTTGTCTACGTTAAGTATGTACAGCTTATCATATGTCAAGTATACCTCAGTAAGGTGGGCTTAAATCCAAAAATAGAGAAACAGGGGAATAAATTTTCATAATATATTTTATTTAACCTGAAGTATTGGAAATTTCCACCTGTAAACAATATAAAAAATATTTTAAAAATTCTTTTTACCACCTTAGTAGGTCTTTAAACCAGAATGTATTTTACTGTTACAGCTCATCTCGATTCTAAGTGACCACATTTCAAGTGCTTGTTAGCACATGACAGCGGCCACCAAATTATAGAGTACAAATCTAGAAGAATTCTGCCTCTGGCTTTTAGACAGAGAGAGAGAGGGAAAAAAAAGTGCACGTGTTTCCTGTGACATGTACTTATAGAATAAGTTGGCAGCTATTGTCCAGGGAAAAAAGTAACGAGGCTTCCTTTTGGTTTTAGGAAGAATTCCCTTCATAGCTCAGTTCACAGCATCCTGGGAGGGGTACACTGTATGCATAGAAGCCTCCCAGAGGGATGGGGGGCAACATTTAAGGTTCAATATTATCACCATGCCTCTGATGGACTGAGATGACTTGATGTAAGAAATCCGACCTACAAGGACATCAGGAACGCCTAAATTTCCCTATAGCACAGAAGGAAGGTCTGGAATGTTCCTTGGCTCAATGTCAAGGCCTAGACTGTAAAGAATAAAGAGTCCTTCTGCAAACAGCACTTGATGATGTTGGAGACACTACTAGTATGAGCTTCCTTTGATGGAACTGTGTGCATGTGCGTGTACACATGTGCGTGCACGTACTGAAGAGACCACAAGCTATAAAGCTGCGGAGGTGATGACATCCCCGGGGTCAGTGAGTGGGTGCAGCACTGCAGGCCAGAGGCTTCCTTTAGCAAAGCCTTGAGGAATCACTGACAGGCCAGTGGCAGCAGCACAGGACTCGGCCACCAGGACAAACCCACCCATGGACAGGGAAGGCCCTGGGGTGCCAGGAAGCCGGTCCCAGGGACAGGGACACCAGCCTGCCAGGACAGGAGCTTGTGGGCATGCCACTCTGTCTGCAGACAGCACGTGACCGTCCCTGGGGTGGGGGTGTCAGAGTACAGAGTCTCAGGTCTCACTCACACCACCTGCACTCAGTCAGGTCCTCCATGCTTCACACGCATGGATGTTTAAGAGATTGCTTTGGTGTGTTTTCCACTTTTCTCTAGAGGACACTCAACACCAGAGCTGACCTCTGGGTTTCATTTAACACAGGGGATCAGGGAGGGAAAAGCTCTATTGGGTTTGGCAGGGTAGGGGCTCCTAGGGTTAAATTTGATGAGTGACAGGAATGTGATCTGATGTGCACCCTAAGCCGTTGATGTTACAGGACATCTTCGTTACCTCACCAGCAATCATACCGTTCTACACTTAAATCCAAAATATTAAAAATAAGAATGCTGAAGATCAAAAATATGTATGAATGTATATTTATATCATATCTATTATCTATATTATCAGAGACTGGCTGGTTGTCCATTGCCCCATGGAAGGCCATGGCTTGGGTATTAGGGCAGAATCGTAGGTGTGAATGGTGAGCATTGAAGGATGGACACAATGGAGAAGGGCAGAGTGATGAAGGAGAAGAGCAGCAAGAGATCAAGAGCAAAGGTCGTGTGTCAGAGAGGGGACCCTCAGCTTCCTGCAGCCATCTCTCCAGAGGACTCTGTGTCTGTCCCTTATGGACACCCCAGAGCCTGTAGCTTCTGAAAGATGGACTTTTGGGGGGTAAAGGAAGCCTCAGGCTTTGGTTCACACAAAAGGGAGGCAGAAATGCTTCCATTCAGCTCTTCATTCAAAATGCATGTATTGAGGACCCACTGTGAGCAGAGCATAGGGAGAGGTGTGGGGAGGGCAGGCAGGAGCTAGAAAGTGCTAGACTCCTTCTGACTGTGGGAGCTTGCAACCAAGTGCTGAGTAAAGCTACAGGTAGAGCAACACTGGACAGGTGTGAAAGTCCCATATATGTGATGGAGGTATGGGTACCACAGGAATGTTTCAGGGGAGATCCATGAGGCACATCATTAGAATTGAGACCCACCTACTATCCAAGAAGAAAAAGAAATGTAATCATCTTTATTCATATATTCACTGTTTCTTCCTCAGGCATGCAATTACCGATGCAGCAGAAATGCGTGATTATCATTGCTATCAACATCGAGCTCGTATTAAATGTCAAGTGCAGATTGATTAAGAAAAAAGATCACAAGGCTGTCAAACTGAGTCTCCCTCAAAAGACAGAAATGAAAGTAATCTCTCCCACTAGGTATCTTTCCTGGAGAAGACAGGGCCTGTAGCCAGCAGTTCAGCTTAGCGCTTTGAGAAAGATCCTCTTCTGAGCCAGAGGGGACTCTAAAACTAATTTGGTCATCCTAAGCTCAGGGTCCAGGGTGAGCCCACCTATCCATGTTTGGAAAGAAGGGTTTATCAGTAACACACTACAGCATTGCCACTTTGTCTAACGTCTCATCAGAGGCTCCATCTTAAATGATTTCAGTGACCAGAAGTTCAGATCCTGAATCCCTCAGGATGGAGATGGTGACCAGGGATGATTTTCAGGTCAGGGTTCTCTCTTTTAGTTCTGTCTCTGGGGCTTGGGGCAAGGCTGCCCTCTCCACAGGCACGGGGACATCTTCATTGTCCCTGACCATGGGGGACCAATCTCCCAATGAGGGGACCAGGGCAGCTCTGCCCAGTGCTGCTCTGTGCATGCACAGAAGCATCCTGTCTGCCCACCCTGCTTCCCACCTCCCCCACCAGCCACATGCCCAGTGGAGGTTCTTGTGCATCTCTCCTCCTAAGGAAATCACATGAGCTCAGGGTGCAGACAGAAGTCACCACTACCCAAATGTGCTGATAGTTCTACAAGACTTGTTTTATATGCAAGAAGCCAAATACATTTGAAGTGTGGGATTTTTCTGAATACAACTACAAAAGCCCATGTATACTTTTGATCATGCCACCATAGACACCCCTCAATTATCTAAGGGCTGATTGCTCCACAAGTGGGAACCATTCCTTTGTATCTTTTTAGGCCATGGGATTACAAACAAATAAGAGATAACATTTAAATCAAGTTGGATTGATGGTGATAGAGGAATGGACATCTCAGAAGGTGCATAATCAAGCAGAATAGGAACATGGTCAGAGAACCTAGGAGATGAGCATATGGCTCGTATGAATTGCAGCTAGGGCTGCAATCCCCAACCACAAACTCAGTGCCTTTAAAAGAACATTTGTTCTCTCACAGTTCTGGAGACTAGAAATCCAAGATAAGGTGCCAGCAGGGTTCACTGCTTCTGAGGACTGAGGGAGAAGGATTAATTCCACACCTCTCTCCTTGGCTTATCGATGGCCGTCTTCTCCTGTGTCTTCCCTATGCACCTGCCTGTGTCCAAACTTCCTCTCCTTTTTTTTTTTTTTAAGATTTATGTATTTATTTATGATAGACACAGAGAGACAGAGAGAGAGGCAGAGACACAGGCAGAGGGAGAAGCAGCCTCCATGCCAGGAGCCCGACGCGGGACTCGATCCCAGGACTCCAGGATCGCGCCCTGGGCCAAAGGCAGGCGCCAAACCGCTGAGCCACCCAGGGATCCCCCAAACTTCCTCTTCTTATAAGGACAGCAGGCAGCCTGGATTAGGGCCCATGCTCATGACCTCGTTTTAACTTAATCACCTCTTTAAAGACCCTGTCTCCAAATACAGCCCCATTCTGTGGTTACTGAGGGTTACAAGTTCTTCAGATGAAGAAGACACACTGAGCCCATAACATGGGTGTTACCTCTAAAATTCTTTCAACTTGCCTTGTGTTTCCACCTTTTTAGAATTAAATGACAAAAAATGTTAAATCAGGCAAATATGTTTCTTGTTTACAACTCTTCTGAGCAGTCTCGCCAAGGAGGAGAGATCATAATCCCTAAACCAAGAGAAGCTGGACCTCCATAGATTAACATGCTGCGTGTCAGCCCTTCTCCCTGGGCAGAGATTAGAAGGTAGGCTGCAGCACTTCATTTACAATGGCTGCTAAAAATCTCATAACACTTGGTTAAGTGTCTTAAAATCTCTGGATGGTAAACACAGACAATGTCAGTCGCTATCATAGCCTGGGACCTCAGTGCCTTAATTTAGAGTGAAAACTGCTCAATAGGACTCAGCTTGCTCTCAAACCTCCAACAACATCTACCAACATTCCAGGACAGAAAGTAGGCTGCAACTGGGAAGACCTGAGAGGAGAGTGTGCCACTAAGTGGTGGCAATTCACATGCAGCAGCCGCCAAAGCATATGGGTGTGTTGGGGTGGGGGGAGCACGAATCTTCTAAGGATCAGCCGGTGGGACTTCTGTCCTGTATCGCCTCTGCAAAAATAGAAACAAACCCCAAGCCATCCCAAGAAGTAGAGATAAACAGCTTTTAGCAAAATCAAGTGGATGCAGGTTAAGATCCAATCAGTATCCAGAGCAATTTACAAGTAATAAAATTGGCACTTAGGCATTTTAAATGGAAATTTTAAGTTTATGGAAATTCTAAAATTATGGTGGGAGTAGAGAAGCTACAGCAGGGGACTGCCCGAAATGTTTCAGCAGGCTGCTCAGTGCTCCCACAGACTTTCAACATTGGCACATACTGTAAGTGCAGAGTTAGGTCTCCTTCGATCTGTTTCAGCTCCTCAATAAACAGTGACGGAAGTGAAAGTGCAGTTATTGCTTTTTTCCATATAGCTCATCTCAGACACTAATCATAGCAGGCACAGAGTGGACACACTCCACGGTTGCTGCAAAAGTCTCAGAAAATGATGGGGAATGTGGGGAATCAGAGCTTGACTGCTGCCCTGGTCATCAGCTGGTAGTGACCTTGAGAAAGTCGCTCTTTCTGCAGGCGCGGGTTTCTCCACTAATTGAAGGTGACAGTTTTAATCTATGTTCCAGGAGCACTGAGGGGGAGGAAGGGCTCAAAATATCCTGCATGCCACTGTTTATGACATCCCAGGCAATGAGGTCCATGTGCTACACAGGGTGTGGATGACCTTCCTAGAAGACAACAACAACAACACGGAGAGAATTTTTAATGCCTCGAAGTTTAGCATACCACTTAGGGGACTTTGAGACAAGATGGCATTGCTTTAGCCTCACACTGAGCCATTTGATCTGGTTTGCAGGAAGTACATTGAAAACAAACACGAATGAGCACTCGAGGTCCACGGGTATCCCGACTTTGAGCCAATCCAGTCCTAGCCGGAAACAGGCATCACACTCAAATTGTGTCATAGAAGAAAGTTTAATGGAATGGTTATTTGTAAAGATGTGGCACAGTGTGGAGGATCGCGAAGGATAGAACAGCACCCGGGGGCACCTCTGGGACTGAAGGACCAAGGAAAGGGAGGGTGATTCACAGTGGGGGCCACTGGAGAGAAGCTGTGGCATGGTCCAGGGGCACGGTCCAGCCGGAGGTGACACTGGACAAGGGAGCAGGAAGAGTAAATGCCCCAGCCTCCTCTGTCTCCTATTCCACCTCCTACGGCTGATGCCCAATGGCCCAAATCCACAGGGGGCAGAGGGTCGGGAAGCCCAGTGTCGCCTTCCATGCAGGCCAGCCTCGCGGACAAGGAAGGAGGGCTCCATGGTCGCGCCAACTGTGAAGCCCACTGTGTGGTTAAACACAGGAGTTCTGCTGTTGGACTGCAACCAATCCTGGCTCTTCCACTCTTATGAGTTATGTGAGTTACGCCAACTTTCTGTAAACTGCCGATGCTAGTATTACAGAGTGAGCCAAAAATAATCAAACGTTTCCAAAAAATGTTCCTCAGCAACTAGGAGGGAGGAAAGAGTTGAAGCGGCTGGCCTGGGGTCCATTCACTCCTTGTACTAAGAGATACCCTGGCCTAAATCCTTGTCAGCTAAACAGATGGGTGAGGGCACTAATGGTGTCTCCTGGGAGGAGGGGACTTTATTTAGTGAATGCCATTAACAGGATGTCCTAATGAATAACTCTCAGTAAATAAACCCAGAATCTATGAAGCAAGGCTTCCTGGAGAGAATGTCACATAAGCTTAACTCTCTGGGGCATAGCACGGGATGTTTTGGCATCGGAACCCTCTCTGCTCTGTGGATCCCCACAGAACTTCACTTGGAGCCCATCTATTATTCTCTGCCAGACAGTGTGGGTCTGATAAGGGAAGAAAGCCCCTGGGAGCTACATGGGATGTTCCAGATCTCTCTCTCTCTCTCTCTCTCTCTCTCTCTCTGCTTCATCTGTGGCACTGAGTTGTCTGTAGCCCAGAAATTATTGGTAAAGCTTGGTACAAGATCTCTCATTTGGTTGTGGCTGATGTGACAAGTAAATCAGAGCCAGGGGTTAGAGGGAAGACATTTAAGCAAGGTGACAGGGGAGGGCTGAAGGAGTCACTCACCCACAACACCATGCAAATGTAGGTGGGCAGCTGGAGTGAGGACCTACTTCAATTTTGCATCCCGGCACCTGTCTGGCCCCTACCTCGAGCCGCCCTAGCCTGTCCTCAAGGCTAGTCAGTTAGTCCCGTGATCCTGCAAATGGTCAGCGGGCACCCCTTGTGGGGCAGGGCTCACCTCAAGCCCAGGGTCTGGTTCCATGGTGGTTAATGTGTGCTCCGAAGAGAAGCGGTGCCAGCTTTACCTACACCTTCCCAGACCCCCTCTCAGACCCAGAGATTTTCGTTGTCTGCATTTTAACAGTATCACTAGGTGAGGTGGATGGCTATTAAAGTCTGAGACTGTCTGCGCTGATTCCTTGTGAACTTTTGTGATACATCCTGGTTAATGATTGAAATGGCAGCCACGTCCTGGTTCCTTGTCTGAAAGCTGGGCAGGGGGTGACCTATAGTGTAAGATCCATATCCAGCAGCTTTTGACAATTTTCATATGCGAGCTGGTTTCCAAGAAATCTGTTTTTTAAGGTGTCCAATACCTTTTGTATTTCTGTGCACCTAACTCATAGGGCTGTTAGGGGTTTCTGAGTGAACAGATACAGAACATCTGGAATGGTTCCTGGTGCTTGGAAAGTTCTCAATAAATATTAGCTCTTACTATCCTATGTGAATTCTACACGGGACGAAAGAAAAAAAAAAGAGTTACATGTTCCATCAATTTGAGGAAATAAATTGAGAAAATTTAACTATAGTGTTCTTGACCTTGGTCTCCAAAATCAAAAGCTTCTTATCCTCTTTCCAAATGAATGTTCAGATCAGTATATGTGAAGAACTATGAGGCTAAGGAACCAAACACAGTTAAGTTAAATATGCCATGAATAGGGACACCTCAGATTTGTTTACACTGGATTTGAGGATTATTGATCTACAGTGGGGATCTGGTGTGTATCAGGGCTCAGTTGCCCATCAGTCTGTACGAGAACTAAAGTTCACAAGGGGGAGATTTCATGCCAGTTCTAGTTTATGAAAGTTCTTCTAGGCAGTGAAGGAGAGAGTTTTCTGGCACTCTCCAGAGCAAAACCATCTACAGCTTCACAAAGGGATAGAATTCTTCAGGTTTGGTCATAGCCAAGCAAAATAGAGTAGCAAATTCAGTTTTAAAATTAAAGTCTATGTGCGTCTATTCTATTGCCAATTTACTGCATCTGGTCTTTTACAACTGTCAAGTTAACAGAAGGTTAAAGCTGTCATGTCTAATTCATTTATAATTGTGTTCAACAACTTAAGTCAGGGTAGAGCAAATGTTGGTGAGCAAAATATTTTACAATTCTTTGCAATCAAACTTTTAACCCAAGTCCCTCGATATATAATTAACAGCTCAGACAAGTTCTCCTGCTGACTTTTTAGAAGTTTTCCTCAAAGAGTTCTGAGGATCAGTTGGGGTGATGTATGTGTTTACTGCCTTGTGATTATAAGACCCACTGGGTCCCCAGATGATGGCAGCAGCATCATAATGTCAATGTCAAAGCTGATAAACACTCTTCAAACTGTGAATTGCTGGGAGAATGAGCAATGCTTCAAATACCAGTTGGTGACTTTAACCTTGATATTAATTGCATGTGAAGACAAGAAAACTCTTGATTTTCAGGAAACTGGTTTGAAAAATCACATAGGGGTCACAGTGCTGCCCTCGACCAAGGACTCTACCTCCACACAAAAAAAGGGGATAACTCTCATAACAAAGGGGGCATTACAGGTAGGAAAGACTTTACATGGAACGTGACTCTGATAACAAGTGAGATATGTTCAGTCTCATGTGTTAATATGATATTAAGAAAATAATTTTCTAAGAAAGGCTCAGGATAGTCTCAAAAACTGAAAACCAGAAGACCGGAGTAACACTGGGGGAAGGGGTGAGACCAGAGCGTCTTTCTGGGAAAGTTTCACTAATTTACAAAAAAAAACTTAAAAAATATGTATTGTGAAATGTTCTTGCTGGTGTTCAGGTTTAGAGTTCAGTTTTGAACAAATTAATTTGAATTCCTATGGGACTTCAGGTCAAGCTGTCTTGTGGGGTAGTTATATGTGCTGCTGTGGCATTCGGAGTTTTTAAAAAATTGGGCGGGTTATACCAGTGGGAGGTGACAAAAAGAGAAAAATAATATAATATATAATATAATAATATAATATAATAAATATAATATAATATAATATAATATAATATAATATAAAATGATGGAAGCACTGAGGGCTAGGATGGAATAAAAGAATCATGTCAAGCTTCAATCCTCTGCCTAGGAGTGTGGGCACCTTCCAAGCAACACAGGAATCTTAGCATAAGCTCTATCTGCCCAAACCAAAGGGAACCTTGCTTAGAAAGGGAAGCTGCCTTTCTTGGTTCCCTCTTATCTGCCATATGCTCATGTGACTCTCACATCAGCGCCAAGGGTAAGCTATTGCCTCCTCAGTTTCCAGACAAGGAAGTGAGCTCAGAGTTGTTCAATGCCCTCGACAAGGTTGTGGGCTGGCCAGTGGCAAGTCTGAGGAGTGACTGCACTGCTTTGATCCCAGAGCTTACGCTCCTCCATGATGCCATCCTGGTTGGGAGTGGGGCCCCAGGCACGAACCGCGGAATTCAGTAACCATAGCAAATGAAATAAATCACCTGAGGTTAAAAAAAGAGGGGGGGATGCCATGATTACACAAATCATAACCAATTTACTAGAACCTTCTCCCTTTGCAAAGAGATAGATGTGACCACCACAATATCATTATTTTTCCTATTTGAAAGTTTGGCGAAGTCAAGAATTACATCAAAGGTGGTTCGTAGAGGCCATGTGACACATCCTTGGACTTTCCAGAACATCCCAATGAAGTGGGCATTTGGCCATCCATACTCCTAGCCCATTATCTGATAATGTTGCATGCATGCACACAAAGGCATTAACCTCCCTCCCTACTTCTCACACCTGTACTGACAGATATGTCCTTTCACTGTGGTAACTGCCACCACATCAACAAGTGCAAACAAGAGGAAGAGTGCACAGGAAGTCCGGGTTTATACAACGTACTGGACTGAGTCCTTGACAAGGATGCTCACGAGTATGAAGGTCAAAATGCTTCACTTCTAATCCAACAAAGGGCTCAATTTGGAACTGAGTGGCAGAGTTGCAAACTCTTGTACCAGTGATTTTCCTACATCCCAAGGTTTTACTTCCAACGAAGCGAGCACTCTGAATTCATAAGTAAAATCTGTCTTCTCTACAGACATTTTATACCACCAGGAAACCAACCCTTGGGTCTGATATTATTGGTGCCAGAGTTAAGGCCTTTCAGGATTTAGTGCAAAATAAGATTTCATTTTCTTCAATTAAAATGGCAGTCATCCAGCCTTTTTTCTCATTAGTGAGCAGTTGAGTGTTACGTTTGGCACTTACGTATTTCCTGGTTCAGCTAAAAGATATACATGCCATTTTGACACTAAAGATTTAGTAAAAATGCGTCTTTTGAGGGGGATTACTCTTTTGAATTTCACCAATAAAAGTAAACACAATTTCAAAAATATGTTTTTTTTTTCTAAAAGGGAATATTTATTACTTTGCACAGATAATAAGAAAGGAATCATTCCAAAATAAAGGGTCATTTTATTTCTATTTTTAAAATTCTTTCATTTATTTAAAAAGTTTCCCATTATTTATCTCATCTGCCTCTCCTCCCTTTTTTTGGTGGACTCTAGGTTTCCCTCTTTGACAGATGTGGTCTTTGAATTACATTAAGTATACTGTAAGGACAGATCCTGACTCCATGATATCAATTAAATCATTATTTTCCTTTGTGTAAGGGCCAATCATTTATTCTCACTTTTTTCAATAACAAAAATGGGAAAAAATTCACTTGTCCTCCATTTTTTCCTATTTTCTTAGGTTCTTTGCATTACATGATTTTCTCCAAATCTTAGCCCATAGGTCTATTTTATAATCATGTGATTATGTTTATTTTACCTTAAAAATCCAGATCTGTGTCTGTCCCATCATGCTTTAACCACAGTCCTATGATGGTTGTTGCGGGTGGAAGCAACCTATATGCAAGCTGTTGCTCCCCCAGCAGCCACCTTGTGGTGCTCTCGAGTCTTCTCCCTTCAACGAGTTTGTGCTTCTTGCCTCCATTCTTGCCCAGGCTCTTTGGGGACAATCCCTGCTAACCTTTGGGCTTCGAAGTCCCCAGGTCCACACATCCAACAGGATCCTGCATATCTTCTCCCCGGGCAGGTCTTATGTTCCAGAGCTCGTGGTTCTATATTTAATATCCACACGCTTGATTCTTTGTTAGCCCAAGATAATATAGACTTGTCAAAATGAATCAAAGAACTATAATCACTTCTCTTTCTCCAAAATGACATTGAAAATTCTCTCACACATTGTGGCAACCAGTCAGAGAACACACATTCACAGTCCAGGATGGTCTTCTGGCTCAGTGCTTTGTTACAAAACCCTCCACAAGGCACTGGATTTTTATTCTAAATGGCTCCAGTTACATTTTATGGGGGAAAGAAACTAACTTTCTTTGCTTCCTGTTCATCTCAGGTAAATTCTCTCTAACTTCCCATACTTTTTCTTGTTATTTTCATTTATCTACTTTTTAAAAATTTTTTTAAAAATTTAAACTAAGACCCCATTTCTGGGGCCTTCATCATCTTTTCTGCCTATAGACAAAGAGGAGGCTCCATGGTTTGAAAGGTGGCCTGGATAACCTGTAAGATCATTTCCAACTGCTTGAGTATAAGAACCTTGGATATGTTTGCTGGTGCCCCAAAGATGTCCATATCCTCACCCCTGGAACCTGTGACTACCTCACTTTACATGACAAAAGGGATTTTGCAGATGTGATTAATTTAAGGGACATGAGATGCGGAGATTATTCTGGATTATCTGAGTGAGCCCAATATAAGGGTTCTTAAAAGAGGGAGGCAGGAGAGTGAGAGTCAGAGTCAGAGGAGATTTGAGGACAGAAGCAGAGGTTGAAGTGATACAGAGCTAAAGCCAAGCATGGCTGCTTCTGAAGCTGAAAAAGGAAGGGAAAGGTTCCTCCCCCACAGCTTCCAAAGGAGCATAGGCCTGCTGACACCTTGATTTCAGCCCAATGAGACCCATTTTGGACCTCTGACTCCAGAAATGTAAGATTGTAGATTTGTATCGTTAAGCCACCAAGTTAGAGCAACACAGAGTCTTTAATTTCCTCAATTATCCCTTAAATTCTTTTCATGCTATTGTCATTTGCCCTTTCATGTCTGATATTATGTTCTTTCTCCCTATGTTTTCTACCTACACTTCAGTGAAAACCTCTAAGTTCTGTGCTCTGATGTCACCCCCGAACCAGCCTCGCATGGCCTCCTCTCCTAAGGGAACTTCCCTGTGTCTTTCTCCCCACACCCCCTTCTGTGAG
Source organism: Canis lupus baileyi (assembly GCF_048164855.1). Classification (NCBI taxonomy): domain Eukaryota; kingdom Metazoa; phylum Chordata; class Mammalia; order Carnivora; family Canidae; genus Canis; species Canis lupus. The sequence goes on from NC_132848.1 coordinate 39,726,904, forward strand.
CAATATACACTCTGGAGGCAGCCGCCTGCTCTTGCAAGGGGCCATAGCATCACCTTTGTCTCCTTGCTTCAAGCACAACTTGTTCTCTTTACGTCTCCCTTTCAAGACCTGTTCTGGCCTGTGGGAGTTAACCAATCCTTTTCTTTCCATGTGGATCTAACAAAAGCATATCCCTTACCTGACATCTCACTTTTCTCATTAGTGCCACTAATGGATCTTGTCTCTCCTTTGCTTTCTTAATATTGATCACTTTGGTATTGGTTTTCTTAGTTCTAGCTAGGATGTGTGCATATCTGCGTGTGTGTGCACATGTGTGTGTGCGTGTGTGCATGTGTGTGCCTGTGTGTGTGTATGTGAAATATAACCTGTTATCTTTTCTTCTAAGATCAAGTCTTTATCTGATTAACTTCAAGTAAGAAACACTCCTTCTATGTCTGAACATCTTCTCTGCTACCCAAATCTATTTCTCCTGAAGGAGCTTTACCCCGACTAATCCACTTTTCACTTTCGCAGAAATAGTAACTGATTCTGCCTTCCCTGTTCTTCTTTCCATCAGCCACGGCTTTAATGTAAAATGTCAAGACATGCACTTCTCTCAGATCATAAAACTTCACTTTTCTCCAAGATTCTAATTCCCCTGAGACTGAGTATCTATCTTCTGTTTAGAAAGTTTGATCTCCCACAAGCTCAGGGTCTCCTCTCAAACTTTCAGTGTAGTGTGAACATGGGTTGACAACTTTTTCAGGAAAGCAACCAGGCAACAAATTTCTTTTTTTTTTTAATTTTTTTATTGGAGTTCAATTTGCCAGCATATAGCATAACACCCAGTGCTCATCCCATCAAGTGCCCCCCTCAGTGCCTGTCATCCAGTCACCCCAACCTCCTGCCCACCTCCCCTTCCACTACCCCTTGTTCGTTTCCCAGAGTTAGGAGTCTCTCATGTTCTGTCTCCCTCATTGATATTTTCACTCATTTCCTCTCCTCTCCCCTTTATTCCCTTTCACTATTTTTTATATTCCCCAAATGAATGAGACCATATAATGCTTGTCCTTCTCCGATTGACTTACTTCACTCAGCATAATACCCTCCAGTTCCATCCACATCAAAGCAAATGGTGGGTATTTGTCGTTTCTAATAGTTGAGCAACATTCCATTGTATACATAGACCACATCTCCTTTATCCATTCATCTTTCGATGGACACCGAGGCTCCTTCCACAGTTTGGCTACTGTGGACATTGCTGCTAGAAACATCAGGGTGCAGGTGTCCCGGCATTTCACTGCGTCTCTATTTTTGAGGTAAATCCCCAGCAGTGCAATTGCTGGGTCGTAGGGCAGGTCTATTTTTAACTCCTTGAGGAACCTCCACACAGTTTTCCAGAGTGGCTGCAGCAGGTCACATTCCCACCAACAGTGCAAGAGGGTTCCCCTTTCTCCACATCCTCTCCAACATTTGTGGTTTCCTGCCTTGTTAATTTTCCCCATTCTCACTGGTGTGAGGTGGTGTCTCACTGTGGTTTTGATTTGTATTTCCCTGATGGCAAGTGATGCAGAGCATTTTCTCATGTGCTTGTTGGCCATGTCTGTGTCTTCCTCTGTGAAATCTCTGTTCATGTCTTTTGCCCATTTCATGATTGGATTGTTTGTTTCTTTGCTGTTGAGTTTAATAAGTTCTTTATAGATCTTGGAAACTAGCCCTTTATCTGATAGGTCATTTGCAAATATCTTCTCCCATTCTGTAGGTTGTCTTTTAGTTTTGTTGACTGTTTCTTTTGCTGTGCCGAAGCTTTTGATCTTGATGAAGTCACAATAATTCATTTTTTTTTTCATTTTTTTTTTCATTTTTGCTTTTGTTTCTCTTGCCCTCATGGATGTATCTTGCAAGAATTTGCTCTGGCCAAGTTCAAAAAGGGCAGGCAACAAATTTCAAAGCCCTTAAAGTCACAGATCTTCCTTTGATACAGAAATCCATGGAATAAATTTCCTAAAATTAAAATTTGATAGAAATTCACAACATAAATTTATTTACTTATGAAGGAACTGGAGACATATGCAAATACTTATGCAAACATATTTATGATGGAATTGTTTACAGAAAAATGTAGGAAACAAAATATCTACTCAATAACTTGTAAAATTGAACATTATACAGTAGGATTTGGAAAAAGAAATTTCTAAAGATTATTTAATGACATAGGAAAGTTCTTATAGTGCAAATCTAAAAAAAAACAAAACAAACAAGGGACAAGGTAAATATATAATATGGATTCAACTGTGAATAAATACACACACATAGAAAACTGTAAGAAAATAATATGCTAACAGTACTTTTCTCTGCATGGCGATGCTACAGGTATTTTATTTTATTCTTCATGTTGTCTATATTTTTCAGTTTATTCAGACTAAACATCTATAATGTTATAATCAGAAAAAAGACAGTTCTTTAAAATATGGACAATAGAGCTAGCAGTTAAGCATGAAATCCAAAATGAGATTGCATAGAGTCATCGTCCTGACCGTGAGTGACATAGACATGTACAGTTCTTAGAACAGTACCTGCCCCATGGCTGATCCCAGGTGAGAGATTGTCCTCAGTACTGGAAGACAGCTACTAGATTGTCAAGCCAGCTCTTCACATACACGGGGGCAGTTACAGGGTTATAGGAGCTGCAGTGACCTCATGGCCAAAGTTGACCAGTCTAGGTGGCAGCAAACATCTGAGCCAAGCTGGCCAACTGGCATTTTCCCCTAGGAATCATGAAAAGGGACCTGAGACAAAAGTCAGTCTATCTGGAGCAACTGGTCTGTAATATATAAGAGTATGAAACAGTAGATTTTTCCCCTACTGGCTCTTAACTCACCCTCTGTCTCAATCATGTGATCCAAGTAAGCCATATTTACCCAGTCTATGACCACCTATGACCATTTAAGGTGGTCATAAAGTCTGGAAACATAGGTGCCATTGTTTTTGCACAATGAAATATCAATAAATCATTTATTTTCTATTATAAAAGATACATATCATGAAAGCATATATATTACATAAATATGCATGAGTTCATATTTCTACACAGATTGGTAGCCAATCTGTAGAATGAACAAGAGAAAAGCAGAGACAAGGTATTCACAATAGCATTGGAGTCCCCGGATCCATGTCATCTGGATGCTCGGTTATCCTTCTTGCTCTTGTGTTACCCTGTCCTTCTTGTAAACTTGCAAGATGTAGGATTTTGTAACCATAGGAATTCTAAGTAGTGTAAACCTTTCTAAAACCACTGCTTCTAGCATCCATCATCAGTGGTTCTTCCCTTCAGCAGTTATTACTGTGATGTTCTAATGATAATTACTGATTTCCCTCATTCCTATGACATGTATTAACTGGAATTGTTCTGTAATGAAAAGTTGTCTCTTCTTCTCAATTCAGTAACTTCTGTAATGTGGACTCATGGATATTCATTTTATTCATTGGATAATAATCCAAAGATATCATTTTTATTTTGTTGTCAAATTTTTCCAGTTTTGCCCACTAGGAGATCAGCTCCTCTGTCCTCCTAACGTATTTTCTTCTTCTTCCCTATTTCTTTCTTTCTTTCTTTCTTTCTTTCTTTCTTTCTTTCTTTCTTTCTTTCTTTCTTTCTTTCTTCTTCTTTCTCTTTCTTTCTTTTTAACAATTCCTTACTTTCTGGCACTGAACTCCAGTCCCTTATATTGTCCCTGTTCTAGCCTTAGAATCAACCATTTCTCCAAAGGATCCTGGCTTATTTGATTAGAGAATGACATTTAGAAACCAAGATCTGGGCATTAGGTGTGCCTATTACTTTTGGGGTATCATTGTTCTAGGCCCTTTTAGCAGTCAAGGCTAGGAAACATATGCATGCATACTGATCCAGGTATATACACATTTTTCTTTTCAATAATAATTTAAAATTAAAAAATTAGTTTAGCATGTTATTTATTTTTTAATCTCTCAGCATATACAATAAGAACTGTATAAGTTGACTAATGTCTCTTGATATCATAGGGTTTATTCTAGCCTCTAATTTACTTGTTTGTCTTCATCCTTTATTAACAAGCAAAAGAAGGCCAGTGGAACCTTAGAACCCAGAACCTCAGTGAAGCCCAAGGAGGTCAGCTTACAGAACATGGTAGTACCAGGTGTGGTGCTAGGAAATCAGAAGTAGACTGAGTAAGACCTATTTTGACCCACAAACCCCATGGACTCCTTCGAAAACCTGGAAAAGCAAGGATTGTTCTTTCCCTTCTTATTTCAGGAAAAGGTAAACCAAGGCACTTATACTCAAGCAGTGAAAATTGAATGGAATCATTCAACACTGTGATTTATTGCCAGGAGTGCAAAACCATTTATTGTCTTGCTCTGAATTTTCTGGAATATAGCAAAACATAGGAAAAGTACCTCGAAATAATAAATGTCATTTAGAATTTCTTTGCTGTGGGTTAGGTTCTTTTTACCTTGAAAGTTTATCAAAGCTATCTACCTGAGGGTGGTGATGGGAAAGTGTTGTGAAGTAAGGATTACAAATTAGTAGTTAGGAAGCAATTGGAGAATTGCAGGGTCTGAATTTCAGGCTTGGTGTTTCCTTGACTTACAGTGAGAAACTTAAATGTGTTTTCTCAGCTTTACTAATGGGAGGGCTCCAATGAGTGATGAATGTCACCATCACCTTCAGAATGCCTCTGCCGGCCCAGGTGTGTCCAGATTGCGCTCAGAGTAACTCTGGTTAGAGTCCCTACAGCCTTGCCTTCTAAAAATAGAATACTTGACCGGATGAGCACTGGGTGTTACTCTGTATGTTAGCAAATTGAACACAAAATAAAAAATAAATTTATTATTTAAAAAAATAAAATAAAATAAAAATAGAATACTAGATACACACAAAAAGTAAGGAAAACACATCGTAGCTGCCCATTCTGACCCAGACCTTAGATCATTTATGTGGCTTTTTGCTTTAACATTTTAGGAACAGTCAGGTGTTAAATTTTAACAGGCAGTTTCTGAGGAATTGATTTCCTGGCAGCAGAGGAACCAGCACAGAAGGAAGCTTCTAGAACTGCCTGTGGTATACTTTAGGGCCTATGGATAGACTGCCCCCTCTTTATCACAGTAGGTGTCGGCTGTCTCCAAAAATAATTGTTCTGACATTTTTGCCAACCACAGAGTTAGAAAAAGCCATTCCACTGTGTTTATCCTTCATTCAGACTTCTATAGTTTTTATAATTTGGGGATGCTCTTTCTTAAAAACAGTAATACCCACCAATTCCACTTTTAGAAACTCATCCTAGGTGTATATTAAGAAATGCACACATATATATGCAGGTCGTGATGTTCATTATATCATTGTGTATATTATCACAAAATGTTAACAATCTTAAAGTTAAGTGTGGGTAAGTAAGGAATGGTTGTTCATCAATAAGATGGAATATTATGCGATTATTTTAAAATATTTTCAAAGACGATCTGTTATTTTCATCGCTCTAGTAAGCGATGTACCTGTGTGCCAGAGAGACCTTACAGGGATGATGGGAAATGTTCTAAAACTAATTTATGGTGGCAGTTGCACAACTTGGTAAATTTACTAAAAATCATTGAATAGTACACTTGAAATGGATGATTATATGATGTGTAAAATATGTCTCAATAAAGTGAAAAAAAAATTGCTCCCAGGAACCTGGAGCACCACTGTCATCCGTGGGTCAGAGCGGGGCATTATGAGGGCGATGAATCAGTGGAGGGTATATCTGAGTTCCCTTGGCAGCCATCGAAATGGGCTCCCTAGCCCCTCATATGATTATTCTCCTAGTTCCCTGGGAGTTCCCTGGGAGAATATGTATCCTTGGATTAGTTATCCTCGTACCTGGAATGATTCCCATATTGGCATATTGGCTCCTGGACCCATTGAACCTGTTATGGTAATGAAACCACATTTTGCACCTGCCAATGTGAAGCAGCAGATGCTCTCAGTGACCTGAGGAAACAGCTGTGCCACAGGGTAGGAGACAAATGCCACAAACATACACAGTGCTGCCCCAGTCAAGCACTAGAGTCTCGTGTTCTGGAGTGTGCCAGGATACGTCTCCCATGTGAAGGGCAAGAGCTGCCAAACCTAGCCTAACCTAGCCTCCCTACTGCCACAAAGCAGGCACATCTGAACTTTGAAAGCAACATATTCCATAATTTTTGAGTGTCCTGCACTGACTCATTTACTCTTCTCCCAAATTACTTCCATTTTTGAGAGGTTCCCAGAGGAAAAGACAAGTGTTCAATGCAAGCAACTAGGTCAATCAACATCTGCAAACTGGCAGAGCCAATATGAGGGCAAAGTATCTGCAGCAGATTGGGCAGCTGTCTGAAGCCTGAGGCAAGTCCCAGTGGAGAGTGAGAAGCTCTGAGTCCCCAGCACTAGTAATTACTTTCCTTCCAAGGAACAGCTCTCGGTTTGTCATGAGGCCCTGTGGAAACAGAATGCCTGATTGTCATCACCAAGCGCACTAAACACTTGGCTGCCAATTCCCACGCTCACGCTCTTACTCCCATACCTGTGCCATTACCAAGACTGAAAAGCTACATTGTAAAATTCGGAGCCACTTTTGTCACTGGAGATGGGGATATGGGTGGCCTCTGTCATAGTTCTAGCCAATGAGACCAAAGCAAAAATCTCTGGAGGCATCTGGTGAAGATTTTCCTCTCCTGATACAAGGGGATGCTGAACTGGTGCTCCTCCTTCTCTACTTCTTCCTGCCTAGAATGTGGGCCTGAGTGAAGACATCCTACACTTCATTCTGGATGAAGGAACCATTCTAAAACCAAAAGGAAAAAGCCAAAATAAACAAAACCAAAACCAAAAAAAAAAAAAAAAACCCGCGGAAACACCCACTGGTCTTAATTACAGAGTCACCAAACTAAGCCAGGGCCTGTCTCCCACTGAACTTCTTTCTCCACAGAGAAACAAAGTCCTATGGGCTTAAGTCACCTTTGGTTGGACTCTGTACTTTCTCATACTGAGGCATTCCTGACTGATACATCAGCAGGTATGTGGCCTGAGCTTCCTACGACTAAGAATATCTAATGCACCTTAAGTAAGCTTTATACCTAACAAACCTGGAGGACCCACTTCCAGGCCAGTAGGGCCTGGTCCTACCACCTTATTACCTGTTCTTTAATCTTCACCTTCATCTTCAGGGGGAATTCCAGATGAACAACTGATTTCGGAGGAAATAGATGGCTCTGCATAGAATCACAGCCCCAATGAGCACTGCAGCACCATTCCCTGGTGGCTCTCAACAGCAGTAGAGGAGGAACATCCCCTCAGTGAAGAGAACTTTAGGCTGCATACTTCCTGAATGAGAAGTGGCCTCACATAGGGATGGACTGGTTCATCACTGATTACTGTACTGGCCAAATAGCCAGGGGATTAGAAGAAGCACAGTAGAACTAGGGACAAAATGTTTAGAAAAGAGACTGTGAATTGTCTTTACACAAGAGTTCAAGAGTGTCAGAATACTTGCACTCTGTGCAGTTGCTCACCAGCTGGATGAGAAGTCTTACTCAATGGCTACTGATCAGTATTCTTCTCCAACCACCCCATCATTTGCTCAATGTGACCCTGGCGAGGGACTGAAGTGGCAGGAAGAGAGGTTATGCACAGATTCAATGACAGTTTCACCATGCGAAGTACCCAAGTAGCTGGCATTGTTTACCAAACTGAGATTCTAATAGTTATCACACCTTGGGAAACAGCCAGCTTCCCAGTGGCAAACTGACTACTCGGAACACCTTCCATCAGGGAACAAAGCCATTTTCCTGCACTAGAATTATTACTTATTTTGTGCTTCAGTTTGCATTCATAATTCTTTTCTCTTCACCATCCCTGGCCTTTATAAATCTCTTACCCATTGTCATGATGATTTATCTTATATTGTTTCTGACAAATCAATTTTACAAATAAAAGACAATAGACAATGCACTGATGTGTGTATGACTCTGGTTTTATCAGGTGTGTTATCATCCAGATACAGACATTCTGTAGATTGGTAAACCGCATATTAAAGACTAGTTCTGACCCCAGGTGGGAGAAAACATTTTTCGAGTTTGGGATACTATCCTGTGGGTACAACATATGCACTAAACCAGCTCTCAGTATGTGGCGCTTTCTCACTGTTAGCCAAAATGCATAGATTTCAGATAAGAATAAGGTGGCACATCTCATGATTAGACTTAGCATCTAAAGGGTAGCCCATTAGGCCATTCAAAAGTGCCACTTTGGCATAAGGATTATTTTAAGCCCAAGGCACTTGAAAAATAGCAAGTGCGAGAAGAATGCTCTGATCTGTTTTCTTCCTGAAAGCAGGAGATGCACCCCCTTGTGAAAGGTGTTCTTCCTGTGCCAGGAGGAAAGGAACACTTTCATCACCAGATGGGGCGTTGAGGCCCAGAGAAATCTATTCTGACTTTATCTTCCTTTAGGCTCCTGGTACATTTGTTACTTTTCCACAGTTACTTCTCTTTGTTCAATACAGTATAGAGACACTTTAGCTCAGCACCTCTTTGAGGCTTCACTTTCCTATGGAGGCTCCCATGTACATGTAAAAATCTGTGTGCTTTTCTCCTGTTAACCTACTTTATGTCAATTTAATTTTCAAGCTCAGTTGGAGACCCTAAGATGGTAGAGGTAAGGCTTTTTCTCCCCTGAAGTCCCAGTGAAATATTTGTATTTCTGGTCGCTGCGGTGTAGTGCTCCTCTTGCTTGGAGGCTTACTAAGAGAGGAATGCTGCTGGCAGAAGACAGCAATGTCTCCAAGTTCTTGGCCATTTGTGTATCTCATGCCATTTGGCAGAAACAGAAAAGACAGCAGGGGAGGAAAAGTTTTAGTGCTGGCTGGGGGAAATATGGGAATGCTGTTACACAATGGGAGGAAGAAGGGGACTGAATGGAATCCAGATGATCCCCCAGGTCCTCACACAACCATGCCCTGTGCTCTACCTGTGTGTAGGCCAGTTCACCAAGCATTGAGGATCCTCGGTGAAGAAAAGTTGATTTATCCCAATCAGTGAGCAATAGCTGAGGTACTGGCTGAAAACAGGCGGAACACAGAATGGATTGTGAAGAATATAGTCTCTACTTATATTTCCTTCCCTGCTGGGTCACGGTTATGTTCATATTTTTTTAAGTGATCTACTTTTCCTTTCCTATTCTTTTTCTCCACATTGTAAATAAGGTGTTGTGGTGATATTAATGTTGAAACTAAGATCATAAGTTGTAAAATATTCAGAGAGCATTGCAATGAACATAGAAGACTGTGTATCACCCAAGAAACTTGGAGTTGGTTGAAGTAAATGATGATAACTTAGATTGCATCCCACTGGGAAGTGCTGAATTCTAGTTATATAAGGTATTATTTTAGGCAGGACAACTTACTTCCATAGTGCAAGGACAGAAGAAAGGTATATATAGCTATTGAGTAGTCAAAGGCATGGGCTGTAGTAAATTTTTTTTTTCTTGCCAGGGGAGTGCTACTCTAATTCAAAGACTCTCATTCTTGAAAGAACACTTCATTATGAGTCTTTACAGAAGACAGAGCCCTCCCCTCTGTATCCCTCAAGACAGAAACTTCTTTATCACTGGCTGCCTGAAACATGGAGCATAGGCACATGGCCTACACTTGACCAATAATATATTCTCACCCAAGACTCAACCTGCATTTGTGGCACAGGGTCTCCGAGATCATTAAGACATGAACCCCAACAGCATCCTAGCCAGACTGCCCTTGGAAGTAGGCGTGGTTCTGTCTGGTTGCCCAGCCTCTGCTTCTCTCAAGACTGATTTTTTAACCTTCTTGCTATTGTTTTAAGCCACTCAACTTCTTTCCTCTTCTTTCCTCTTCTCCTTACCATACCTAACTCAGTTTCTCTCATCTGCACCCAGGAATCTCTGCTAATACACCATGAAATTTGTCTTTATACAGAGCACTCTTTAAAAATGACATCCTTTTCCAGCAACAATTTTTTTAACCACAACTATTGAAGTAGCTTGGTAATATCATTTGGCCTTATGATTAAATGAATATTTGATATATTTTTTCTCAAATACAACCAAATGAGTCCTGACTTAAGAATGTTAGAAAATTGAGGGGTGCCTGGGTTAGCGTCAATTAAGTGTCTTGATTTCAACTCAGGTCATTATCTCAGAGTTGTGAGGTCGAGCCCCACATCAGACTCCACACCCAGGCCCCTGCTTAAGATCCTCACTCTCTCTCTCTCAAAGAAAAAAAAAAAAGAATGTTAGAAGATTGACAAAAAACATGGAAGTTTTTTCACAATCCAAGTGCTGTGTATACTTTTATTAATCATTGCATAGATTCCAAGAACAGAAGTGTCGAATAGCATCCACACTTGAGAATGGTTGAACTATTATGTGTACTTGCAAGATTTAAGTATACCTCAGAAGAAAAGTTATCAACACCACACTGGGGTCACAGGGATCCCCTAAAGAAAGGTGAAAAGCAACCTGAACTGCATCTGGAAAAATAAAGTATTTTTTCAAGCAGAGGGGACAAGCATATGTAAAGACTTGGGGACATTTCACATCTTGCATCAGGGAACTGGAGAATGTTTGAAGCCGCTGGAGCACAGGTTAGGAGAAAGGCAATAAAGGAAAATAAAACCAGAATATTGGGCAAAATTTAATTCATGGGTAGCTCTATATATTATGTGAATAGTTAACATTTTTCCTAGAGGTAAGAGGACTGTACTAATGTGCTAGGACTGCTATAACAAAGCACTAAAAAATGGTTGGCTTAAACATCAGGAATTCATTTCCTCACAGTCCTAGAGGCTGAAGTCCTTGATCAGGGTGTCAGCAAGTTTGGCTCCTCTTGAGGATCATTTCCTTGGCTTGTAGATGGCCACCTTCTTGCTGTGTCCTCATACAATCTCTTCCTTCTTCTAAGCATGTGTGTGTCCTCATCTTTTATAAGAACCCCAGTCATACTGGGTTAGAGCTCACCCCAATGACCTCATCTTACCTTGTTACCTCTTTAATGGTCCTACACCAAATACAGTCACATTCTGAAATACTGGGGAAGAAGACTTCAACATATGAATGTAGGAATCAGGGGTGAACAATGGTGCAGACCACATCATTGACAGAAGGGAGAAGTGAAGGGGAGACAGAAATACTGAAAACTAATTTTTAAAAGTTTTGAACAGTCAATTTCAGTGCAGCTGTGTTTTATGATCAATAAATTCTTGCTGAATTTCTCTTAATTTTCACTCCTATACATACATAAAATCTAGAAATATCAAATGGCTCCATGAGGTCTATAAATTCTAATAATTTACATTCCTCAGAGCACATAACATAGTATTCTGGGTGTTATATATTGCTCAAATATATCTTCATTATTAAAATCAGGCTTATTGACTTAAGTTGTGTAAGCTATTAAAATCATTTAAAATATTATGTGAATATATAGCAACACACGCTTGTGATTACATGGCAAGATTTATTTCAAAGCATGTTAAAAACTATAAATAGTTACATCAACAAAAAATATAGCAGTCTGTTAGACTCACAGTGGCCCTCCAGTGACCTGTAACCATAATTAGAGCCCAGCAACTCAAAATATACCTTTTGGAAATTTTCATATATGGAAAAGGAATCTGAGAAATCATTTACAAAGACATTACAATTAAACCAAATGTCATAATTTATTTTTTTAAGATTTTATTTATTTATTCATGAGAGACACAGAGAGAGGCAGAGAGGTAGGTAGAGAGAGAAGCAGGCTCCCCAAGGAGAGCCTGATATGGCACTCGATCCTGGAACCCCAGGATCATGACCTAAGGCAAAGGCAGATGCTCAACCACTGAGCCACCCAGGTGTCCCCAAATGTCATAATTTAAACTGAGCAGACATAATAAACCTGATTCTGAAGTTCAAAACAAAGTACAAGGAAAACCAAAACACACACATATTTGTACACAAACACACATATACGTATAGTTTATTTTATCCATTTCTTATTTTACAACATTCCAGAAATTTCAGCTGTCCATCAGTCTACCCTAAAATTTTGGAGCAAATTATATTTTATGTTTTCTTTTTTTAAAGATTTTATTTATTTATTCATGAGAGACACAAAAAGAGAGGCAGAGACACAGGCAGAGGGAGAAGCAGGCTCCCTGCAGGGAGCCTGATGTGGGACTCGATCCCAGGACCCCGGGATTATGCCCTGAGCCAAAGGCAGACTCTCAACCACTGAGCCACCCAGACGCCCCTGTATTTTATGTTTTCAACACTAGCTTTCATAAAGTTTCCAAATGCCCTACTTAAGTTAATTCCTAAAACTCTTCTAAATTTTAAAACATATATACTTTATGAGACAATATTTTCTGCTTCTATTGGAACATTGAGAGTTGATTTTCCCCTACAACTTATGTTGGCAGTAATCTTACGAAGCTTATTACATGTGCTTGACATATTGACAAGTGTTATTGAACACTGGTTGGCAGATGAAGATTTGTCATCCATGTGGTCCTGTATTTATAGAAACATGAAATTAAAAACCCAACTAATTCAATAATTCACACCTTGAAAAAATGAGTTCCAAAGGCAAAATTCCAAGTCCTCCATAAGGGTATCTAGGCCTTGGGGCATCCCAATCCCTTCAGAGAAATGAAGAGAACTATGTTCTTGTCCTTGTTCCTCATGCCTTAAACCATTTCCTTTCAATGCAAGCTTTCTTTTATTTTCTTCTTTGTAAGTTTTTTTTAAAAGATTTTATCCATTTATTCATGAGAGACATGGAGAGAGAAGCAGAAACATAGGCAGAGAGAGAAGCAGGCTCCCTGTGGGGGACCTGATGCAGGACTTGATCCCAGGACCCCAGGATCACACCTGAGCCAAAGGCAGATGCTCAACCATGGAGCCACCCAGGTGTCTTAACACCCAGGTGTTAAGTTTTTATTTAAATTCCAGTATAATTAACATAGGTGTTATATTAGTTTTGGGTTGTACAATATAGCCATTCAGCACTTCCATACAATACCCTGTGTGCATCACAAGTGCCCTCATTAATCCCCATCACTTCTTTCACCCACCTACCCCCCATACACCCCCTGGGAACCATCATTATGTTCTCTAGGGTTAAGAGTCTGTTTCTTATTTTGCCTGTCTGTTTTTTTCCCATTTGCTCATTTGTTTTCTTAAATTCTACATATGAATGAAATCATATGGTATTTGTCTTCCTCTGACTGACTTATTTTGCTTAGAAAAGAACTTTCTAACTCTGTCCATGCTATTGTAAATGGCAAGATTTCATTCTTTTTTATGGCTGAGTAATACTCCTCAATGGAGGTTTTCTTGACACATGTGTTCCCATAACTACCAAAGCAAGAAATGGGAAATATGGTAGATTCTCTACTTGTTATTAAAACTTCCATCCAAAAGGGACACACTTCATATTTGATTAGACAAAGCAAGTTACCTGGCAATACCTAATTTTAAGAGGAAGAAAAGTTTAATCCTTCCATTTTCCCTAAGGGGGAAAATATTAGTAATCATGGCCTTAGATTTACCAGTGAATTCTTAAATATGACACCAAAAGCATGAACAAAAGGAAAAAGTAGATAGATCTGACTGCACAAAATTAAAAACTTTTGTACATCAAAGAACACTATCAAGGAAGTAAAAAAGCCAATCTTCAGAATGAGAGAAAATATTTGCAAATATCTGATAAGGGTCCAATATTCAAAATATATAAAGAATATGTACAACTCAGCAACAAAAAGACAAACAGCCCTATTAGAAAACTGGGAAAGAATCTGAATAGATATCTCTTCAAAGATACGCAAATTCCCAACAAGTACATGAAAAGATGTTCAATATCATTAGCCATTAGGGAAATGCAAATCAAAATCACAATGAAATACGACTTTACACTAGGATAGGAAGAAGAAGAAGAAGAAGAAGGAGGAGGAGGAGGAGGAGGGAGGGAGGAAGGAATGAAGGAAGAAGGAAGGAAGGAAGGAAGGAAGGAAGGAAGGAAGGAAAAAGGAAGGAAAAATATGGGTAAAAAATAACAAATATGGGTAAGGACATGGAGAAATTGAATTGGAGCCCTCATGCATCACTGGTGGGAATATAAAATGATGCAGGTACAGTGAAACAGCCTGGCAATTCTCCAAAAAGTTAGTCATAGTATTACCCAGCAACTCCATTCCTAGGTATATACCCCCCAAAATGAAAAAAAAAATGTGAATATTTGTACACAAATGTTCATAGTAGCACTCTTCACAATACCTAAAAGGTGAAAACAACCCCAAATAGATTAACAGATTAACAACAGATTAACAGATTAACAGACAAACAAAATGTATTCTAACTGCTTAATGGGCTTTTCCTTTGGAGTGATGAAAATGTTTGGGAAACTAACATAGCTGGTGGTTTCATGATATTGTGAATGTACAAAATGCCACAGAACTGTACATTTTAGTGGTTCATTTTAGGTGAATTTCATCTCAATTTTTTTAAAAGATTTTATTTATTTATTCATGGGAGAGGCAGAGACATAGGCAGAAGTAGGCTCCCTGTGGGAGCCCAATGTGGGACTCTATCCCAGGACCCCAGGACCACGACCTGAGCCAAAGGCAGACACTCAACTGCTGAGGCAACCAGGTGCCCTACCTCAATTTTTAACAAACTAAAAAAGGAAATTAAAAAATTAGAAGCAATTTAGGAACATCCCACAATCATATCCCCCTCAACCAGTTGAATTGTGCTAAAAGCTTTTGAGTTGCAGAGTGAATTGAAAGCTGGAAGTTTTGAGTGGCCCAAGAGAAGGTGACATGCAGGAATCTGTCATTTCTCTTGTATGTGGTTAAAAAGATGGATCCCTTATCCAATGACTATAGAATTTTGAAAGGCCTTCCAGATCCAATATCCTAGACTCTGATGGTATGTGATGATGGTCGTCTTTTCTCTGGGGTGAAGATTAATTAACTGATTTATTTACATCATCAAGCAATTCCTCAACTGAAAAGGTTATAAAAAAGAGGCAATATTATTAAAATCTCTATGTTCCTCTGGTCATAGCAAAAGACCAATGTGTCATTGCAGATTATGAAAAATTCCTCAAATAGAGCCTCAAGTTTCAGTGTTTTGCCTCTTAAATACTGTATTTCTTATCAAAAATATTTAATACCTTGTACACAAAATGGGATGACCATAGGTCAATCATTCTATAACACTAGACACTAATCAAGCATTTAGACCTGAGTAAATGTGACATCTCTCATTGTTTAGATGCACATTATATTCCTGATGGTTCCACAGAATGAAAGGATGATAAAACCAAAGTGTCCATGGAAGGAAGCATTTAATCATACTCCGTGAGCTGTTGTGGAGGGCTGGGAGCGAGGGATGGCTTCCAATCAGACCACATAATGTTTCTGCATCATTTTGGATAAACACTGCAAATATCTAAAGTGTAATCTCCTCAGGACGATAGCACTTTACAGGGAAACTGTAATGGGTGTGAAGAATTCATAGGCATCTGCCACGCACAATTTAACTAAACAATTTGCCAGTCCTATCTTTTAAACTGGCATTTTTAACACTTGCATAGAACAACAACATAAAAGACAGAACAATCTAACATCTATTCAAAAAGACAGCCAGTTCTTCTAATAAAAGCACAGCAAGAAATGTAGGTTCTGTGAACTTAATATGAGGCAGGGCTACATGAGAATCCCTGGAGTCTTTAAGACAATTAAGTCACTAAGTGACATAGAAGAACAGTTGGATTCCTTGGTCAAGAAAGAAATAAAAATTATTAACGTGATACAGGTTTCCTTACTTCAAACATCACAGAAAATTACTCTTTTTTTCTTCTTTCCTCCTGTTTTTTTCTTTAACTTGGAGAGAGCCATGCTTAGGTATAATTTTAAAACAAGAGATGATTCAGGCCCAGCCTTTATTGCACAGTCAGCAGGAAGAAGAGTAGAAGAGAGAAAGATCTGTACTAATTAAGTTACAAAGTCTCCTACAAGTGCTCCTCAAAGATCTGGATTCCTATGGACACTGAGGTGGAGGTATTCAGCAAAAATGAGAAAAAAAAAAAGGGAAGATTCAGATAAGTGAGAAGTGCAATTTCTAATATGAAAAAAATTGTGTGTGTGTGTGTAGAATACTAGTTTTCAAAGAGAATTTACCAGTAAGAGTAATGTGTTCTCAAAAGCTGAGGTAAGCAGAACTACTTCCTGTTGCCTGAAATGTAAGTCAGCTGACATCATCATCTTTATCCCTTCCGTAAATGAGAGTATTTTTAGAAACCACATTTCTGTATATTACCGAGTAAAATTGGACGTGCTTCTGAACCCACTGAGATGTTATGGTCACACAAATGGAGCCCTGTGGAGACCCAGAAGGAAAAACAATATTAGAAGGTTCTTGACCTTTCTGTGGGCTTACTTACCTAGAATGAATTATTTTTTTCAGGTGGATTCAAATAATGTCTAGATCATACCTCTTCACTGCCTATTTCTCTGAACCTTCCTAACTGTGATGATTCCATAATCATAAGCAGGGGATAGAGGCAGAAGATGGGAGATTAACCAGACCCTTTTCAATTCTGAGTGGGCACCATGGTCTCCACCACTCCATCATTTCTCCAAAAAGTGGTGAAATAAGAGCTGATTATAAGAATGAGTCCTTTCCTCAGAACATTTTAGATTCTCATTAGCTCTGTGCTAATTTAGAGCTTTCACTAAAATTGCAGACTCCCTGGGCAAGTGGCAGGAGAGTGGCGATACTGTGTCTTCAGAAGGAAACCTTCCCTGGGGAACAGTCAGTCCAGAGAAACCAACTGGAGGGTCAAACAGGTTGGCAAAGTCCCTTTTTCTGAAGCTCTGCCTGCATCTCAGCCTTGTCTATAAACCACCCCTCTTCTCCTCCACCCAGAACTCCTTAACCTGTCTAAACTCAGTACTGAAGGCTGGTGGAGTATCACCTGCTAGCGAGTAGGGACTGGGTAGAAATGACACAGGGGAATCATCCAGGGGTCATTCAGAAAAGTAGAAGTCACTCTAGATATTTTAAACAGAGGAATTTCATCCTATTGCTCATTTACGCAGATGGGCAAAATGCTGAGAACATAAAGAGGGGACAGGAAGGCAAAACGGAGGTTTGTCCCTCCTAGGGCTGGAGGCATGAACAGATGACACCGCATCAGTGGATTCAGGATCTTGTATCAACCCCCACCCCCACCCCAGAAGCTAGAGCTGCAGCCATCCAGCATGGTGGGAGCCCAGTTCACACAGGGAGGGCCTTTCTAGAGGTAGCCTGAGTCCATTAGAGGAGTTCAGTTACTACCAAACAGGGGCTCCAATGGAGGCCCTGGCCCCCAAGGCTCCATCAGGCCCCTTCTGCTGGCCAGCTCTGGCCACCATCTTGCCCTAAAGACACGGTTGAGGGGATTTAGAGATGGAACAGGGGCACTGCATCTGGAACGGTGCTGATCCGGGACTTCCCAATGGTTTAGCCACTTTTGCTGTTTGGGATCACTCAACTAGACTTCATTCTGAAAAATTCTGCACATTGAAGAGTCCTGAACTACTTAAGATCCCCCTGCCTCACATCAAAGTAGTGGGACTATTCCAATTAACTGACTGGTTCTTTCAGAGGAATGAGCTACTCATGGTCTTTTTGATGTTTTTCCAAGCATAAATTATCCACTCAACCCATCTCTCACATCTGAGTCAACTGTACTTGGGGAAAAGGAAATAGAAACAGACAAAACCTCCGCTCCCAAACCACCCACCAAATACTGGGAAAGTGGAGTGGAGTGGGGCTGAGGGGAAGAAGAATTTGTTTGTAGGGGCTGTGGTTTGAGGAATTCATGAAATTTCCTCCTTTTCTCCTCTTTTTCTGAAGGCTTTTTTTCACTCCCTGGTTCAATAAGGAGAGGCTGAATACATAGCTGCTTCGTCTTTAGCTCTTATAAATTGGAAATGGACTTTTAGTAATGCAGAAAAATTCTGGACCACAAAAATTGATAAACCCCACGGACTGTGGTCGAGGGATCTGACCTATTTCAGGGAAGCACTAAAGGATTAATGAAATATAGTGGCAAGTCGTAGAATTTCATGTGCTTCTTTAGCTTGCCCTCTTTCTACCTGCCTGCAGGCACACCTTCCCCCGCAGCTTTTCATCCCACCTCTCCAGCCATGCAGCTCACTGTACACACATGCTGGGCTCAGTGCTTGTGGCTTATACTCCATAGTCACTCCCCCCTGATGCCACCTCCACTCTTCCCCTGTACAGCACTGACCCAGCCTACATGTCCCTCCCTCCCCAAAGCCCATCCATTCCAGTCTTGGCCCTTCATCCTCGGGGCTCCAGGGAGCAAATCGTTCTCACCTCTGTCTGCCCTCCTCCACCACCAGAGCACTCCTTGAGAATGTAGATAACAGTGTAACCCCAGTGCGGAGCGCAGGGAGCAGTTCTGAGTTAATTATTTTAGCTCATGATTAGCTGAAATGAGCACAGAGCCCCCTTCCCACCTCCACGTTTTGGTTCATTTTGTTTCTATCTACAGTGCCCTTCTGATGTTCTCTCCAGCTGTTCAAATTCTAAGCATTCACTAAGAACAAGCTCAATGCTCACCTCCTCCACTAAGCTTTCTAGAACCATCCTTTATGATTCTTCTCCCTTCTAAAATCCTGTGTATCTCTAGTAACCACAGTTTGGCTCAGGAAAACTCTCTGCTTTGCCTCCTTGTGTGCTTCTGCATCTTTTTCTTTTCCCTTCAATTGTGTTATAAGGTCCTTGAATAGAAATCAATATTAGTGAGTGACTGAGTATCCTTTTCATGGGTAAGAGGTCTTTTTCTACCCAATGACTATTCCTGCTTCCCTAGGACCAGACACTGCCCCCAAGACCTGGCAGACAACCCACTCTCTCAGGCCACCCTATGTGGTAGGCCACGTGTTTAGCTACCGTACACGAAGACTTAGCTACCAGCCTTTCTAGCCTCTTCTGCCTTTCTGGCCAATAATATTTGTGTTCCATAGTTTGCAGAGGAGGGAGCAGAGGTAAGTGGAAGGAATTTTTCTCAATATTCCTTTTAGTGCTATGTGCCAAATGTCCCCAGACTAGCTTGAAAAAGCACAATTCATAAATCAAATAGCAAGATCATGCACATCATTACAACCAACGATTATTGGGGCATCTGGGTGACTCAGTTGGTTCAGTGTCCCACTGTTGGTTTCAGTTCAGGTTATGATCTCAGGGTTGTGAGATTAAGCCCCAGGTTGGGGGGGGGGGTCCACGCTCAGCAGGGAGTCTGCTTGAGATTATCTCTCTCTCTCTCTCTCTCTCCCTTTGCCCCTTCCCCTGCCCACACTTGTGTGCTATAAATAAATAAATAAATAAATAAATAAATAAATAAATAATCTTAAGTTAAAAAAAGACCAACCATTATTTTGTAATGTGAGGAACTGAGATCTTAATTCCCCAAGGAATTAACCTCTATGAAAAGGCTCCTAACCTGAAGTCTATGGACCTACAAGGCAGTGAGCACAATGCAAGGGTCTGTGAACTTGGGTGGCATAGGAATGTTCTCACTGTTGCCATTATAAGTTCTCACTGATTTGTGGCTTTGAATTATATCAGTTTGTACTCCTACAGCTCTGATGATCAGAAGTCTAAAATCGAGGTGTTGGCAAAGCTGTGTTCTTTCTGGAAATTCTGCAGGAGCCATTACATTGCCTTTTCCCAGTGGCTAGAGACTGCTGGCCTCCTCAGCTACTGGCTGGGTCTCTCCATCTCTGCTTCTGTCATCATATCACTTTCTCTGACTCTGACTCTCTTTTTTCCTCTTGTGAGGACCTTTGTGTTACACTGGCTCCAGGATAACCTCTCCACCTCAAGATCTTGAACATCATGTCAATCATTTTCCTTTTACCATGTAAGATTGTGAAGATTAGGAGGTGGACACTTTTGAGGGCTGTTATTCGGTTGGCATGGGGGGGATTTACATTTATATTTTCATGAATCAAACTGAAATCTGGTATTTCCTCCAATTGTGGATATAGGCAACAAACCACCATAGTACTAGCAATACCATTGTTGCTATTCATTCATTTATACATCAAAATTGCTGTAATTATTATGACACTTCCCATTGAATTTGGTTGTAGTAATAAAGAACCACATACTGTGACACATTTTTTTAAGTGTGACAACTGGATTCCCAGCTACTTTTATATTTTAGGTTAGGTTTCGAGACAAAAGCCTCTGAGATGAGATGTATGTGTCAGTAGTTTATAAAGGATGAGCTCCCAAGAGAGACTGGTGAAGGAATGGGGAAGCTGCACAGGGAACGGGGAAAAGACAAGCAAAGATCTGACTTCAGGTGAGGTCTCAGCCTTGGCTGCTCCTGGTGGGAGCTCTGTAGAGAACATCAGAGTCAGAGCATGTCTCAACTAGAAACAGATAGACCTAGATTTCAAACTGATACCATTCAGTCATTAGCTAAGGGAGCTCAAAGAATAGACACTGTCAGACACTCTCAGCTTTCTTTCTGTGGACAAGGAATCCCCACTGGCCAAGGATAATCCTCTGGAGAATCTCAAAGCTTGTGTCAAGAAGCAGAGCATACAGTCTGAGAGACAGGCACATGGCAATGGTAAAAGATTCTAAGTGGATCTTGGCAGAGCACCAGCTGTATTTATTATACTTGTTGACTATACATATTTTATTTAATGCATTTTTAAAATTATGAGTAGGGATCTGTCATCTTCACCAAACTGCTAAAAGAGTCAGGTACCAAAAACAAACAAACAAACAAAAGTCATAATACAAAAAGTTAAGATCTTCTGTTCTATCCTCTAATGTCAAAAGTGGTTTCTGAAATAACTGGGAGTTCCCAGCCTCCAAAGATAGAGATGGAAGATATATTCACGCATTGAAAAACAAAGCCCATGGAACCCTCCAACCATTAGCCTCCCCATATAAGCCAGCACGTGTATTTATTTCAACAGGATCACACTGTGTTT
Source organism: Canis lupus baileyi (assembly GCF_048164855.1). NCBI lineage: Eukaryota > Metazoa > Chordata > Mammalia > Carnivora > Canidae > Canis > Canis lupus. The sequence continues at coordinate 39,747,976 of NC_132848.1, forward strand.
GCATGTACCACATCCATGTTAAGCAATGATAGGAATTCAACTTGTGAATCCTATATTGTTTCTCATAAAAGAGAAAAAGATGTCATAACGATGGATCTTCACATTTAAGAAATGCCTTTTAAAGGTAGAATTTCTCAAGGTTAATTTAAAATCTAATGTGCCACTGAGATTATAATGGGAATGGCAAATGCTGCTTGGCTTATTGTACTAGGCACACAAAACCCTCTTATAGCATGCTCAATTAGAAGAAGTTATGTTACTGTAAAATAGAGTTTAAAGCAGTACAACAGGAGCTTCAGCCAAGGAACTGGCAGGAGGAATGATGGCTTTTATAATCATGGAATTATGTTATCTTTCTATCTATAAGTATATAGATAAACCATTACTTCAAAGTACATTTTATCTTTGGAAATTATTTCTTCTAGGTTAAAATATCCTTGAAATTTCATTTAATTGTCAATTTAAGGTAAATGTTTAAAAAACAAAATTGGGGATGCCTGGGTGACGCAGTGGTTGAGCGTCTGCCTTCGGCTCTGGGCATAATCTCGAGATACTGCCATCGAGTCCTGCATCAGGCTCCCCACAGGAAGCCCACTTCTCCCTCTGCCTGTGTATTTCATGAATAAATAAATAAAATCTTTTTTTAAAAAAATTAAAATTAAAAACACAAAATTATTTATTTTTGTGAATGAAAATGAACAAAAAGTTTATTTCTGAAAATAATGATAGTACTCCTTGGTTCAAGAGAAATGATAAATTTTGTAAGGGAAAAATGAGTTTGAAGGATCAGGCTTACAAGAGTAGTCTGATTCGGGAGTTTTACAAGGAGAAAAAATGACATGTACAGACACCATGTGTCTTTGTGTTTTATCTTGTTCATTTTCCACACAATGGAGAGTTAAAGAAGAGTGTGCAGTATATGAAAGAAGGCCTCCTTTGTAGTAATCAGACTGATGGAAAAATGAAAAGAAGTATATACATACTGATATAAGACTTTGAGGAAAAATTACTTTTAAGAAATATCAGTAAGTGGCAAACCCTTTCTATAACTAAGATTACAAAAACCATATTGCAAATATAAGAATCACATGATTCTAGTACATGAGGTTTTAGCTCTCTTTTGCCCTGGATTTGAAACTTGTTAAATTGATTAGTATCATATTAGCTGAGAAAAGAAAAATGACATATGGACAACACAATATGGCAAAGCGCTACAACCTATTTGCTGAATTGTGGGAAGTCTTCTAAAATTTGGAATTGATTCTTCACATTTCAGAAACCCTGGGAAGGATCCCTCCCCTTCCTTTCTACAAATTCCTTACCATCAATGCTCACCGTTAGGAACTGTGAAAGTTCAAGGTTTGACCCACTTTGCAAGCAAACAAATAGCTCAACACAATCTTATGGCTGCTAAAAGAAGGCATAAAACTCTTGGATCAGAAACAATGATTCATTATTCACAGCATAGCAAGTGGCATAAGCATCAGTCTATTGGCCTCTGTCCCCTGAGCCCTGATTCTCATAGGACAATGTGAAGAGACTCAAGTCATATCTGCATTTGTAATGGGATGCATCTCAGGAACCCTGAGCTGAGGGAATCCAGATGTTTTATAACAGGCACAAAGCCTGTCTGAGCTTTGTCCCAGAGGGAGACATTGTCATGCTTACTTGACAGTAAACAAGCCTATTCTTTTCTCAGAGGAACATATTGTCTCTATCTTGCAAGGATATTCACCACACAAACATTCTTGAAAAGACAGTCAATGCCTTTGTTTTCAAGATGCCAAAATGTGAGAATCCCATGAAGAATTGTCTCCCAACACTTAAAGATTTCTCATAACTAAAAAAGAAAACACTTCACTGGTCCCTTTTCTCCTTCAGCTGCTACATCATCACTATCTTTTCTTCCACAGCTAAGTGTCTCAAAGCATTTGCACTTGCTCACAATTCAGTTACACGTCATTGTGACTTTCACTGTGACTCCTGCTCCAAGGGACGCTTTGCCATTCTCATTCAACCTGTCTGTACTCTCAGCAAGTTCATGCTCATGATATCCTTTCCTTCCTGAAGCTCTCTCTTGCCTGGCTTTCCTGAAATCACATGGTTATCCCTTCCTCTTATGTCTCTTCATATGCCTTCCTTGTTTGTATACTAATTCCTCCTCTCCTTCACATTAGATTTTGAATTTTCTCTAATGCTAGGACTTCTCTTGTGGATCGGTACTCTGTACCTAGATGTTTTATCGACTATCACATCATCATCATTGTCTGGATGGTGTTTCTTCCTACATCTTCATCTCTAAACTAAATCCCTCCTTTGAGTTGAGCATACTCAATTGCCCTCTTGGCTTTGCCACTGTGCAACTTAAACCAATCAAAACTTGAACCCAAGAGCTTTCTTCTACAAGTATTTCCTGCCTCCAACAAGCTTCACCTTTGGTGAACAAAATCAACCCCTTCACTGTTCAGATTAGGAAAGATGCATCTCTCCTGTGAGACACTTTATTTCCATCCACTGGAAAATTTTCATAATACACTAACTTTGTTAGAATGAGACACTCTCTCCACCAGCTGGAAAACTGTTGTTATAAAAATAGGAATCCATGCCGTTGGTGGTATAAATGCCACCCCTTTGAAGCAACACCATCATTCATTCACAGCACAACCTCTAAAGCATCCCTGGTCGCCCTAATGGACTGAAATATAGATGATTTCTCTGTTAGGAAATACTGCGACATTGTATCCAGGCATTGGTTCTGCATGTTTACTTGACGGAATGAAATAATTAACCCTACTATAAGATATTTTCATGTTTTTATTTTTGAAGAAGAATATAAGAAATACAGGGCATTGTTAAAATCATGCCCTTGAAATCTTCTGGAAGTGAAAAGGAGCAGCAGCTGACATTCTTTTCACTGTGAAATTCATAGGGTAGAAAATGAGAGGTCTCAGAGAAGCAGGTTTTCATTTTCTCTCTTTTCCCTGCCTGACTCTTTAAAATGTAAATCTTGACAGTGCCAACACAAAGCTGCTTCTAAAAAATAAAATAAAAAGAGAGAAGGCCTGTAATTTTCCAGCTTGAAAGAGCAATAAACAAATTGCTATGATGATGCAGCTGTACAAATGCTGATTAAAAAGACAACTTCAGAGAGAGAAGAGCAATATGCAAAATGATTATTAACACTAGAGGCCTCAAGATCATTTGATAAATCATAGCTCAAATCAAAGTGCTTTCCTGTAACTCCTAGCTGTATGTACTTGAGTCTTTAAGAAATATTAAAATGTAAATCTTATCATGCCTTTCTAGCTTCTGCCTCTGTGTCTTAAATACCATGGGACTTATTTTAAGAAATGTGGACTTTATCAGTTAAGCGATGCCATCTTTGGAAATTTTTATCAATTCAAGTTTGTCAAAGACCCTGAAATTATATTCATATCCCATTCCTTTAAAATTGTAATGCATCACTGATTACCATCTATGGTAACATTAGGTATGCAACAGTATTTTATGAACATGTATGATATCATTTAAATTATGTTAGTATTATGTATTATGAAATACAACCATCAAACACTATACATTGTAGCTCATCTGCAGAAATTTGCTGATTTACTCTTGATTTTGTTCAATTGCCACATTCAAGCTGGCCCTTTGCAAATATAGAAAATTATTTGAGGCAGTCTAAAATTATCCACCACAGCCATATGCTGGCATGTCCATTCTGACATTGACTTAGCCTGTCTACCTCAAAATGAAGAAATAATAGCTCAGTAAAAATAAGGGAGGGCCCTACAATTAAAATTTCAACAGCAGGGATCCCTGGGTGGCGCAGCGGTTTGGCGCCTGCCTTTGGCCCAGGGCGCGATCTTGGAGACCCAGGATCGAATCCCACATCGGGCTCCCGGGGCATGGAGCCTGCTTCTCCCTCTGCCTGTGTCTCTGCCTCTCTCTCTCTCTCTCTCTGTGACTATCATAAATAAATAAAAAATTAAAAAAAAAATTTCAACAGCATATCTGCTAAGAATTTAATTGTGAGACAAAAGGAGAGAAATAAGTGAAGAAGAGCCTGTGACCACCATCTTGTGGTAAGTTCGTGATAAGGTAGCCTCTCATAATAGTTCTTTGTTATACACATAGAACTAATGAAAAAACTATCAAGAACTTATAATCAGGACCCACACTACCCAACTTCAAGACTTACTGAAAAGCTACAATAATCAAGATTTGATATTAGTGAAAAAGGCCAAGAGACCAACAGAACACAGTAGAGAGCCTGGAGACAGGCCCATTGATGAGTAATAGTCAACTGATTTTTGACAGAGGTGCACAGGCAATAGAATGGAGAGAGGATTATTTTTTTAACAAGACAAGGTGCTGGAACACCTGGCCATCTACAGGCTAAAATGAAAAAAAAAAAATCTAGACTCAGACCTTACACCTTTCACAAGAATCAACTCAAAGTGGATCAGAGACCTGAATAAAGAATGCAATATTATGCAACTTCTAGAAAATAACATCAGAGAAAATCTAAGTGACCTTGAGTTCAGCAATGACTTTTTAGTTACAACACTAAAGCACAATCCAAGAAAGAATAAAACAGATAAATTGGATTTTTTTCAAAATAAAAATATACTCTGTTTCCTTCAAGAAACAGGAGCAACTTCATACTTTAAAAGTTTACTTAGGCATTGGCATTGCTTGCAGAATATACCAAAAAAACCTCCCAGAAAACAAAAACTGTGCTCATGCTGACTGCCTCTGCTTGCTGCTTACCAATGTCACCAGCCATGTACTCATGTGGGCAGTTTTAAGGACCTCATAGTCAACTCGGGATATCCCTACATGGATAATCTGTTTTTTCATTCTTTTCTAATTCTCTTTGAAAAGGCTCAAACTTTGTCCTCTGGCTCTCTGAAGCCAGAGCTTCTGGTGAAATTCCACCTTCCTCACTAGCATGTGCCAGTGGGATCTGAGCTGGATGCCCTCCATTTCTCCCTGCCCAGATTCTCCTCTCCAGCCTTCTCCACCGGGATCTGTGGCCCAGACAGCTGACCTGAACGGACGGCAGGAGTGGGCTCCCTGGTCTTCAAGCTCCAGCGGTTCTGCCATTTGGGGGTGCTCGTAGAAGGCAGAAGAAAGGAGAATGAGCTTAATGCATTTGTTCTCTACATATGCCCCTCTACTGAAGGCCACAGTGCCTGTCAGATGGTCCTTTCTATACAGCTATCTTCCCAGGTTCTGGAAAACCTTCCGCTTGTTCTCTATTGATAGCTTTGGGGTACCACACTATTCCTCACTGATTTCTTTTTTGTTTAATTTTTCACTGGGTAAAATACACATAACACAAAATGTACATCTTGACCTTTTATGAATGTAAAGCTCTGTGGCATTACATACAGTCACACTGTTGTATAACCAACGCCACCATCCATCCCCAGGCTCCTTTCATCCCACAAAACCAAAACTCTTGCTCTGCCCCTAGAGCCTGGCCACTACTATTCTATTTTCCATATCTCTGAATCCAGTTACTCCAGGTACCTTTTATCAGTAGAATCAAACAATATTTATCCTTTTGAGTCAGGTTTATTTCACATACCATGATGTCCTCAAGATTCATCCATGTTGCAGGCTGGGTCAGAATTTCCTTCCTTTTTAAAGCTGAATAATATTCCAGGATATGTCTATACCACATTTTGTTTATCCATTCAGCTATCAATGGACACTTGAGTTGTTTCCACTTCTTGGCTATTGTAAAAAAGAGCCTTGAGGATTTCTCAAACCCAGCCTATGTCTTTGAGAACAATTCCTGTATTAAACCCTCCTCAGTTACCCAGCAAGTGAGCCATCTGTTTTCTGCTGGGACCCTGACTGATGCAGAAGCCACGCCAGCCAAGTCAGCCTGCCTGAAGAGAAACAAGAAGAGAGACTTTACAAGGAACAAGGAAATCTCAATTCAGAAACAGGTCAGTGGGCTGATCGACATAGCCAAATCAACAAGATGAAATGTAATATGAATAAAAGTAAAGCTCTTACTTTATGTTACAAAATTAGTTACACATCAACAACTCGATAGCATTTCACTCAAAAAAAAAAAAAAAAGAAAAGAAGAAAAGCTTTGGGAATTTCTGGAGAGCAGTGGTTCTCAATGGGGGTGATTCTCCCATGGAGATGCTATCTGGCAATGTCTGGAGACATTGCTTGTCACTACCAGGTGCTACTGGCATGCAGCAAGTAGAGACTGAGGATGCCATTAAAAAATTCTGAAATGCATAGATCAGTCACCCACAGTAAAGAATTATTTGGCCCCAAATGTGTATAGTGCCAGAGATGAGAAGCCTTGCCCTAAAGTATGAAATAAATTCAGAACTAAGAAGGCAGAAGTTTTCAACCTGATGATGAGAACCAACTTTGCTTTTATAGATGCCCAGCAAGGGGGCAGACTCCATCATACAGCTACGCTGGGAAGCGATGCAGAAGAAGCAGGGGCCAGGAGAAGGTGAGAGGCTGGGGAGAGATCTGGGGGCTGAGGGTTGAGGGACAGCTGCTACGTCTTCCAACTCTGGGATTTCCTACTGCTTTTACATTGGCCAGCCACCATGAAGAGATCCTTGGGTCGAAGATCAGTAATTATTTGCAAAGCCTTAAGAATATACAGATATTTCCAACATCTTATTATAAAGTTTTCATACTTACAGAAAATTTGGAAGAGTTTTACAGTGAGCACTTAATACCTCGCTTGGGTTCTACATTCAAATACGTTTTAAGAAAGGTCATTTCTTGTCAACTTTTTCATATTTTCCTGCTGAAAAAGTGAAATGTCAATGGCTAGGTAGACTTTTAAATGATGCAGTTGGTCATGTTCCTTCGAGGAAATGGAGTATGACCATTTTTCTTGACATGGAAATTTTACTCAGATGATACATTTGACATATTTGTGCTTACAAAACTCAGTTCATGGATTTTTTTAAATGGTGTACTTTTGAGGGCCTGTAGTGCCTCCTCATTCTTTTAAAATTCATCAGAGTTAAGAATATCAAATACAGAGTTAGCCCTATAAATACACATCCAAAGCACAGCTCCTTATCTAAAAGGAAACCCAGGATCAGCAAATTCTGATTCCATGCTTACCCCTCACCAACACTCCATCACTGGTCAGCCAAGTTTTGATAATAACTAAAGCTATGGTCACAATCAGTTGCATTATTGTCTTTGTCCTTTAGCAGTTCAATAACATTTTGTGTCTTCAAAGAGCAATACAATCAGCATTTCTCCTCGTCATTCAAGAGAATAATCTAGCTGTATTACATCTTTCCTCTGGAATGTAGAACCACAATGACTGCTAATTCCAGATCCTAAGGGACATTCAGAAAACATTTTTAGGTCTTTCTTCCAAAAGAAAGCAATCTTAAGAAATGTGTACTTTGCAATTAAAGGTTTCTAAAAGGAAGAACAGTGTACATACTCAAGGCTATTAGGAGATTTTGCAGAGATAAATTTAAATGTAGCCTTAGCTTGTAGGATGCATTTGGATTGGTTCCACACATATATATTTTAGAATGCAGTTCTTACATGGGGCTTTTCATCTCCTTCTCTTTAGACCCAAATCCCTATTTTCAGAAATATTGAACATTCATGTCTGAAAAGAGATTTGTGTTAGCCAAACTCTTCCTCCTCCTTCCCATGCCCTTTGCCCTCACCCCACAATTTTGTCAGGCCAGCCACTACAGCACTGGTGTTAAAAACACTGACAGTGGATACATTCCATAAACAAAAAGGTCAGATTCAAGGGGCAAACTCAATGGGGTTGATGGCTCAAGGTCAGGTTCAATTTACTGAATGATGCAAAGGTCAGCACTTCAAAAACCTGACACCTCAGGGGAACTTCCACAGAAAAGTATGATGGAAGAGCCCTGTGCCCACACTTAAAGAAGCAGAAGCCAAGCACAACAGTAACCAGAACTGACGGAGTCAGCTGAAAGAAAGGGCAGAGGAATTTCCTCACCTTCCAGAGCTCTAGCTCCACAGATTAAATTAGAACACTTTTGGAGAAGAGCTTAGACTCAAGAATATCATTTTATGTTTTATGTGCCTCAACTACTATAATCTTAAGCCATTTCATAAAAACATGTGAAGGCTTATTGACAAGTTAATTGTATCCTACAGTAAAAAAAAAAAAATCAATCTTGGAATACATCACAACAGTAACTGAATGCAAATTATCCTTTCCACCTATGGTTGGGAAGAGGGATGAAGCCAAGCTAATGCAGCTTCGTTGGATCTGCTTACAGAAGGCTGCTGGGAGGAAACAGGGAAGAACTTCATCACGCCTGGATGGCAATCTACTGCTTCTCAGGCAGCCTGTCATTGGAACTGATGAATGGTTTGAGTGAAAATAAACAGGAGATACATTGGTCCATCATTAATAATTTGTACACTCAAAGTAATTTGCATTAGAGAACACTTCACCCCCTTCTTTGGCATCTTACATCTTCCCTAGACTTCCTTTTTAAGATTTTATTTATTTATTTGAGATGGAGAGAGAGAGAGAGCAGGCAGCGGGGAGAATCTCCAGCAGACTCTGCACTGAGCACAGAGCCCAATGCCAGGCTCGATCCTACAACCTTGAGATCATGACCTGAGCAGAAATCAAGTCTCATGCTCAACTGACTGAGCCACTCCAGTGCCCCACATCTTCCCTGGACTTTCAAAGATCTGTGAACCTTATAGATATTTCAGAAGCTATTTTATGCCCCTTTCCCAATGATGTGCATCTTCTCCAATTTAATGTAGCTATACATAGGTAGGCTTAAAAATTGAGTGGATTTTAATACGTATTAAATATCTATTTATGCACATTTGTGTGTGCATAACGTATAGGGAACTATAAGTGTGCTCTGCAGTGGACTGAATTTGAATTTACTGTGCTTCTTCGGAATACATTGCTTCTAATTCTTACATTAATGTTGATTGTCTATTTCTAGTACTTATGTTTTTAACATACTTTTGAGAAAAAAAATCAACATGAATGGCATTTAACTGGGATGTTCATCTATTGACATTTACAATGTTATATTCATTAAGAGAAAATACTATGTGGAAATTACATAATGGAATTTGGTAACATAATCAGTCCAAGGTCTATATGTATCAAATTGAACCTGCTTATGTGAATTATTGTATTTTCAATTCCAACTCTAAAGTCTACTTGATCGTACTCCATCAGTTATGTGAAAAATAAGTATACAGAGATAATGACCTACAATCAGCTAGTAACATAAAACAACAAACAATGATCTCCACATTGAGTCAACCTGGGGCTTCATTGAATTTTGACTTCCTCAGCATCTCTGTTTTACAGAGAACATGTATATGTTTGTTTAAATACAATACAGATTATAGATATTTGCCAAATACTAAGATTTCATCTTGCAATATCAAATACGAATTTGACAATATAAGTTTCAGTTCTTTTTTTTTAAATTTTTTATTTATTCATGAGAGAGTCACAGAGAGAGGCAGAGAAATAGTTAGAAGGAGAAGAAGGCTCCCTGTGGGGAGCCTGATGCAGGACTCAAACCCAGGACCCTGGGATCATGACCTGAGCTAAAGGCAGACGCTCAACCACTATGCCACCCAGGCATCCCTAAATTTCAGTTCTGAATGGATGGCAAATGCAAGCTGTTGTCTAATATGTAATTCATTCTATAGAATATCCAGTCACCCAGAGAGTCTTTTTTCTCTTTCCTAGGCATGTCTGGGACTAGTGTGAATCATCCTGTGGCCATCAGACTACTAGCAACCAAAGTAAAATGGCAAAGATGCTGTATGTGGAATGTTAGTGAAAAGGTAAGCTGGTTAGAACAGATCCACACCTCCTAATGACAAACACAGTATTGAAATGCCAAGCCATGAATCTTCATCAAATGGAAAGTCTTCAGAAATATGGAATACATTTATAGGATTTTGTCTCTTGCCTTGATTTGCAATGTGGAGCTTCCATTGCTTCTGTCATTGTAGTTTTTTATTAATTTTTTAAACATTTCCTGCAGAGTGAGTCTCCCAGCAGAAGTTCCTGTTCATACTATCGGTAGCCTATAACCTTCATAGTCAAGTCTGTTTTCAAATTGCTTTTCCACATTATGATGTTCCTTGACATTTGCAAAAGGTGGCATCAGTTCCCCCTTGCAGGTCTAGGGGCCAAGAGCAACCCAATCGGGGTGCACGGTCACAAGTGTAGAAATATCAGGACCCATGTGGAAAAGAGGAGTTTTGTCCCAGACAGTTAGAGGTAGAAAAACAGAGGAAACCATGTACTGAGCCTGAAGAGCATAGCTGCAAATTTGCTGCTGCTCATCACATCATAAGTGATCAAAGGGAAAGTCTAAAAGGGAGAAAATCCCCAAAATGCAAGAAGGAAGAAGGATGAGAATAGGAGGGTTGGTGGTTCTCAGCAAGAAAGTGCTGGTGTTTCTCTACTGTGTGATGCCTGCTGTGAATGTAGCTGCTGAGCAGGCTTACAGAGCCATGTCCATCACTCCATCCAGCAATAAGGAAGGCTCTATGCCCTAAGCTACCCTTGTAAAATGGTTCCAAATAGCCGCCAATTGATGTCACTGAGCAGCATGCTGGAGGTGTTGGCTTTATGTCTTGTGCCAGCCATCCTCTGCCAGGGCACTGAAGCCTTTCCAGCTGCCCCTCCTTGACCTTCTCAGCAGACATATTCATCAGCTCAATCCAACTGGATCCCAGAGGCTTACTCTTTATTTCCAATATATACAACGCAGGAGTTGCCCAAGGTTGTTGGCATGCAAGTGAGAGCTGGTGAATACCAGACAAAAAAATAAGGGGCTAATTGATAGCCACTAGGTCCTTGTCCCATTCTTTCTGTCCTTGGAGATCTGGGTTCTGTAGCACCCAGGCAAAGGTAAGCTGCCACACAAAGTGTTAGTCAAGTACAAGGATGAGTTCCTTTGGGCCAAGTTCACATGGGGAACTAAGGGGGACACTTTTTTGGGTTTCAGGTCACCAACAAAAATATATACTTACCTCCACAGTAAGGTTGGACACAGTCCTCCCGAATTCTAAGTGGAGGTGATCCCATTTGACAATGTGACTGTCCCACATGCTTCTCAGACACGCATGGAATTCTCTCCTCTTCGTTGTCACTAAAGTCTCTGAGAATGCCTCCTTGTCTGTGTCTGATGGCCTTCTCTACCCCTGGAAAGTTAGAATTCTGCACCTTATTGCTAAATTGGTCATATATGCTTATCATGGGCTGGGGAGGCAGCAGAAAGGACAGGCCCTGAGACATCTTCCCAAGGCCCAGGCATGCTGCCACAGTGCACAGTGAGACTGTCAGCCCACTCCTGGCTTCTTGATTTCTGTAACCCCAGTCCCCAGCCTCATGCCCAACTCATGAAACACACTCAATAAATTTAGACTGAAGGAACAATGAGTCAGCTCTCTTTCCAAGAAGTCATTTAATCTTCTCGTATCTCTTGATGCATCATTTTTTTTCTATTTATAAAATGGGAGGATATCACCCAGAAATTTCAAAAAGCAGAGAAAATCTTCATGATGTTTCTAAACCATCAAGTGAGAAGATGATGTAACACATATACAGAACATCTTTGGACTGTGGACCTTGACCTGTTTCCCCCCAGTAATCTCTTCCTTTCTCTCCTGCAGAGTGTTATCCTAATCATTCCCCAATTTGAAAAGAGTTGTATCTTTCCATGTGCAATTTTCCTTTGTTACAAACACCATGCAGAATGATATCCTTCCCTCAGCAATGGAAGCCTACAAATAAAAAACGGAACCCAAGTTTTATTTAAAATTGTCTCAGTGGATTCTGAATCAACTTGCTGAGTTAGGAAGAGAAAACAAATATTTCTACCCGTCGTATGCTCTGCCATTTTATGGGTACCCATTTCCAGAGAGAGCGCCCATTTGTATCCATTTGACAACTGAAGCCGGCTGTATTTCAAAACCATTGTTGAGAATAACAGAAAGTAAAAATACAGATGTAATCATTACATCAAAAGTAGCTGGGTAGAGAATCTAGAATGAGTTCTCAGAGGAAAAGAAACCCAACAAATTTATCACACATAAAAAGCAAATACCATATTACTAGGAAAAGGTATTTATTTCTATTCTTCATGAAAACAGAATTTTGTTGAAAGAACAGGAATAGAGAATAGAGGCATTGCCGCAAAGTATCTATTCCACAAAAATCAATTCCTCATTAAAGTAATAATGGTGCCCCCTTGAATATGACTGAAGATCTGATTTGATACAAATAAAGTGGGGGTGCCTGGGTGGCTCTGTGGGTTCAGTGTCAATTGAACAGGTCATTGCTGAGCAGGGAGCCTGCTTCTCTCTCTGCCTCTGCCCCTTCCCCCTGCTTGTGCTCTCTCCTGCTCTCTTTCTCAAATAAATAAAAACTTTTTTTTTTAAAAAAGAATAAACTGAATAAAAGAATAATTTGAATTAACTATAAATTCAATGTGAATCATTTTGGGGAGAGCTCACGTCAGAGAAAGAAGACCCACGTGCTTTCCCGATTGTAGGCCTAAAGATCTCAGCTCTGTTCAGAAAGAGGCAGAGGAAAAAAAGAAAGAAAGAAAGAAAGAAAGAAAGAAAGCAAGCAGAGGAGGAAGCTTTAAGCTCCACCTGCTTAAAAGGGTGTCTGCACACAGGACGAGAGGAAAATAAAGCAGGCTCTTCTTTAAAAATGTCTCAAATACTAATTGAAGTGGTTAACACATTCTCTAAAGTCTGAGAGCCCTGCATATGTGAAGTGAAATATTCATTACTATTTGTTTAATGCTCAATTTAATAGATTAATATATTTAACATCACCAAATTTTTAAAAAAAAAAACAATGTTTCTTGAGAATTTACACATTGATGACAAATCTGATGAATCATGTGTCTACGAATATTCAAAATGATCATACTCGAGTTAGCAAGGCACATACATTCACTCCTTCAAACACCTGAAGCAACAGAAAAAAATAAACATAAATATAATGTCTACAAAACGTATCTCTTCACTTATACTCAAAACTGTTCCAACCTGTCAACACCATGGATTTACTTAATTTCTCAATTACTTCTGTTACTATTTTGCTTACATTCCTGAGGTTATGGATATACTTATTTTCATATGTTCCCAGTAGTTAGCAGCAATATTTTGATTCCTCCCTGACACTGCCACCATCTTATCAGATTCTGGGCACAAGGAATTCCTTCTCAGGCCAGAGGCCATTCAGGAAGCTGAGACTCCCAGGGACCAGGCACAATTGCTTCTCTCAAGGGGATACAACTGTGTCTGGGACAATTCAACCTACACTTTCTTCTTAGAGATAAACTTCAGGAAGACTTGTTTCTATTGTAGTGGGAATATTTAACATGAGATCTACTCTCCTAACAAATTTTTAACTATACAATCTGGTATTGTTAACTGTAGATACGATACTATACTATCGCGTTCTAGAACCTGTGTAACTGAAAGTGTATACCTAGTGGGTAGTGGGGAGGCCAGGGGATGTTATTCAGTTCAGCCCTTTCCATTATAGCCTTTCTGCATAGGTGTTAGGGTTTTTACCAACACTCCTCACAGTCTTCCCCTGTAGTGGGTTGAACAGCGGCCCCCCAAAAAAGATGCGTCCCAGGGCACCAGGGTGGCTTGGCCTGTTAAGCATCCAACTCTCAATTTTGGCTCAGGTCATGATCTCAGGGTTGGGAGATCAAACGCTGTGTCTGGCTCCGTGCTCAGCATGGAGTCTGCTTGAGATTCTGTCTATGTCTCTCTCTTCCCTCCCCTCCCCCTCAGTTTCTCTCTCAAATAAATAACTAAATAAAATCTTTAGTAATTTTTTTAAAAAGTGTGCTTAGCCTAACTTCTAGAATCTGTTAGCCTGGACTTATTTGGAAAAAAAGTCTGTGCAGATGTGATGAAGTTGAGGATCCTGAGATGAAGAAACCATCCTGGATGACTAGGGCAGGTACTAAATGCAGCAACAAGTATTCTCATAAGAAGCACTTCAGGACAATTGACAAAAGGAAGAGGAGGAGGTCATGTGACCACAGAGACAGAGTGGAATGATGCGGTTGCAAAGCAGCTGGAGCCACCAGAAGCAGATTTGGAAATCTTCCCTAGAGCCTTAAGTGGGTGCACGGCCCTGAGGACCCCTGGATTTAAGCCCCTGGCCTAGAGAACTGTAGGGAACCAATATTAGTTGTTTCACATCAAGTTGATGGTAAATTTGTTACAGCAGCTACAAGAAGCTAACACATGCTCCAAAAGAATTTTTAAAAATATCATTTGGCCTCTTACATAGTCTAGAATCCAATCTTTAGGATGTGTTGTTATCTGTTGTCTACAAATTCTTAAAACTTAAGTATTTCTCCTCTGTATTATATAAGAATTAGTAGACCCATACAGAAGTTTCATTTCCTGGTGGGAGAATTCAGTCTGCACAACTTGTTCGCCTCCTGAGGACCTTGAAGTTACTCATTTGGGACCATTGGGCTCCATTTCTATTTGTAGGTGGTCATGTTAGTTAATCCTCTAGTGGAAGGTAACAGAGCTTGCTTTTTCTCAGATTTCTAGGCTCATCTACAGTTCCGAGTATTTATCCTTTCTTACATCTATAGGTAAAAGCAAGGACATGCCCATTCTTTGGATGGTCGCACATTTTAACATCAGTTACTGATTAAAATCCATACAGTAATTAAAATAATTTCATTCTATTCATCCTAGTGTTGTGCTACAGCTACCTATCTGTATTATCACTAACTTTTCAGAGTATGATTAGGAATCTATCGAATGAGGAACAAAACTTGTTCCTGTTCACCAGAGCCCTACTTAGATTCAAGGCCAATGGATATCCCTCCAAGTTGTTTTTTTTGTGCTCCTGGAGCCACTGAAATTTTCCAGATTCATCCTGATTTTTCCCTGCCGCAGACATAGAATTAGCTACCCTGCAAGAATTCGTGGTTCCTTTTGTGGAGAACAGCCCAGACACTTAAGTCTGGGTGTGGGAGAGTGGGTGGTGGGAAAGTACTCCTGTTATTTTGGGATCGTGCTAATAAGGACAGAAACATACGTCTTGTTGAAGTCCTGTATGTGTTCTGATGTTTCCACACGTCTGTCCTCTGTCCGTCTGGTGTTTACCCTCTACCTGTTCTGTTCAGTGGCCCAGAGGCTGGGCTCAAGGGAGGTCATCCTAGGGGTCTCTTACCCTTGGCTTCCAGCTGGACCTGGTGAAGGGGACCGACCAGCAGGAGGTCCGAAGGTGGGAGGGCAAAGAGATCAGAGTCTGCCTTTCCTCTCCCCCCTCCGCTTTAGTGCCCCTGTCCCAGCAGAGGCTAGACACTTAGATGACTGCTCTTCCAGGAAGGAAGGGAGACTTGTCCTCCTCTGGCTCTTCAGGCCTCCGGCTGGTAGTAGCTTCCTGCTGCTAGGAGTCTCCCCCTACTCTTTGTTGATCCCCTGTATGTTGCTGACACCTCTCCCCACTCTCTAGTTAAAACTTTGGAGTAGATTTTTATTTTCCTGTTGACATGATGAATTAGACTATAACCTAACACGTTATATTCTCATATACCTTAATTTTCTTACTTTACATGTTTCCATCAGCTGCTCAAATTCACTCCTACAGTGACAGAAACTATGTTTTCATTCTTTATTCCAAAGTAAGACATAACATGTCTTGGAAGAAATGCTACTTTTGAGTTTCCCAGGAAGACACACAAAGAACAAATGGGGCAAATTAGTGACAAACTAAATAGACCCCAAGTAAAGTGGTTTCTCCAGGATTAGCTGGGCCCCAAGGCTGGCCAGTTGGTTGGTTGGTTGCTTGCTTGCTTGGTCTGTACACCCTAAAAGGCAGTTCCCTGTAGTGTTATTATGTATAATAGAAAGGTTTTATTATTTACAGTAAAACTCCAGAGATTTCCTTTAAGTCCCTGTTTTAGCTGTTCTTCAGGTGGTCCAACCAGTGACCCAGAGGCAGCAGAGAGATCTAAACTGTGGGGAGACTGAGAACTAATTTCTCTTTCTAATGAGATGGGGAGCTGGATCATTTAAGATGAACTTAACTTTTTAGAATATAGATTTATAGAAAATGTGTGAGATTTGTGAATTCCCACATACCCCACATCCAGTTCCCCTTACTATTAACATCTTACATTAATATGATATGTTTGTCACAATTAATGAATTTTGACACATTATTATTAGCTAGAGTCCATAATTTTCCAGATTTCCTTAATTTTAGCTAATATTCTTTCTCTGCTTCAGGACCCTCTTCAGGAGATGTGATATGTCATTCTTCTTCTTGGGCTTCTCTAGACTGTGACAGCACCTCAGAGTGTCCTTGTTTTGATGATCGAGAGTTTTAAGAAGTACTAATCAGGTATTTTGTAGATTGGGATTTGTCTGATTTCTGGGTGTGTGTGTGATCAACCTGGAGTTATGTGTTCCAGGGGGAAATGCCACAAGGGTGAGTATCCTTTTAATCATATTCTATCCAGGAAACATATTATCCACATGACTTATAATAGCTAATACTGATACTGATCTTGATCATCTGACTGAGATGTGCTGGTCAGAGGGCAGGTACCATCTACAGCCCACACTTGAAGGGAGAGCAGTTACACAAATTATCTGGAATTTTTCTGCATGGAAGATTTGCTCTTCTCCCCAGAAGAACAATTTATTCAATCAGTTGTTTATATCAATATAAACTCATAGACATTTATACTTTGGTATATAATCTAATATTACTTTGTTTTGTTGCTCGCATTGTTCCAGCTTTAGCCATTGTGCATTCTTTCAGTTGGCTCCTCTGTCCCTTTGGCATACGTCCACAATTTGGGGTTTTGGGAAAATTTTAGCACTTTTTGGCACTATAAGATGTTTTAGGCTCATCTTACTTATTTCCTGATCGAGTCTTAGAATCAGCCACTTCTCCAAGGTGGGAAGCTGGATTTTATAAAATAGCATTTAGTATGGATAAACTTGAATTCCTTTATTTGTGTTCCAAAAATTCATTGCCCAAATGCAAGGGTATGGAAGAAAGATGCTGAAGAGGCAGGGAAACAACCATGTAATGAGATCTGAAGCTGATCCTTGAAAACTAGTAACTAGACCCTTGAATTTTTTAAGACAGATGGTTTAAAGTCTCTCCCTAGTAATTTCAATGTATGTGCTTCCTCAGGGGCAATTTCTGTTATTCTTTTTTTTTTCCTGTGAATGAGTCACACTGTCTTGTCTCTTCACATGTCTCATAAGTATTTTTGTTGTTGGAAACTGAACATTTTGGGATGGGTGGCTCCACAGTTAAGTGTTTGCCTTCAGCTCAGGGCATGATCCTGGGGTCCTGAGACTGAGTCCTGCATCAGGCTCCCTGCATGGAGCCTGCTTCTCCCTCTGTCTCTGTTTCTGCTTCTGTGTGTGTGTGTGTGTGTGTGTGTGTGTGTGTGTCTCATGAATAAATAAATAAAAACTTAAAAAAAAAGAAAAGAAAGCAACATTTTGCCTATGATAATGGGCTAACTCTGGATATCAGACTCTCCCTAGAGTTTGTTGTTGTTTTGCTATGGGTTGTAGTGGTGTGTTGGTTTAGCAACCTTTCTAAACCATTTTCGTAAAAGTTCTCTTGTTTGTCACGTGTCTCTGAAATCTTTCTTCATTTGGTCAGTTAGTGATCAGTTAACTGTGATTTCCTTAAATACCTGGAGTAAAAGAGACAAAGAAGGAAGGGAAGAAGGAAGGATGGGCAGGGAAAGAAAGGGAAGGAGATAGGTGGAAGAAGGGGAACAGTAGAGGGGAGATGAAGGGGAGGAAGGAGCAGGGAGGGAAGAGGAGAAGAGACAACCTTGAAGACAATGTCAACTCTTCAGTGCCTGGAATCCCACAGTGGGAATGTGGGCTGCTATCTTGAAGGCCAGCGCCAAGCTGCGGAGGGGTGTCAAGCAACAAGTTAAAATGTCCCGAAGTGTCACCTTTTTTCTTGATTAAGCGCTTGCTTGGCTGCTGTAAGGTTTTAGCAATCTCCCAGAGTTCTGACAACAGTTTATGACAGATTTTTCCAGTTTTCCCCATGTTTGTGAGAAGGAATGAGCCTCGGAGTTCCCTACTTTACCATTTCCATTGATGTCAGTCCTGCACTTAAGGCCTGCATCTTGCAGGCAATAATTTGAGAGAGAAAGTCTCCTTCCTTCTCTTCTACTAAAACACTGAGATCCAACCCAACTCCACCAGCTTTCCAAAACTGCAGTCAAGCCATCCAACCCCATTCCCCTCACCATCTAAATCTCCATCCCAACGTGGAAGAGGCTGGACCACAGAGAAAAAGATCAGGGGAATCACGACATCATCTCCTTACCCTCAACACACACAGTAGACCAGAAAAGACAGTTTTCTTAACCATCCACACCATTAAGAGTTTTTGACAGTTCCTTAGAATATGTTGAAAATTAATATTTATATCATTTATGTTTTGTATGTATAATTCCACTTCTGGAGACTTATCCTAAAGGACAGGTATAAACCAAGATATATGTATAGGGGTGGCTCATCATAACAATACTCATAATGGCAAGTAATTACATACACCTTAAATATGCAACACCCCAGGGAAAGCTAAGTGAAGTGTGTGTGCGCGCGCGCGCGCGTGTGTGTGTGTGTGTGTGTGTGTGTAGCATGTAAGCTCCATGAGGACAGGGACCAATTTGTTTCATTTCTCATTATTCCCCATAGTTGACCACAATGCTACACAGAAGTAGTTCCTTAAATATTTGTTGAATAAATCAATGAAAATCTTGGAATACTTTACTGTCCATAAAAACAAATTTTAAAAGATATTGATAATTGTTCTGAATATAATTTTAAACAAATAAACAGCAAAATACAAAATTGTAATTGCAATTCTAATTTTTTAAAATCAGTTGGGTAAAAAAAGGCTAGCAGAAAATTAAATATTAACACTGGCTACTTCTAAGTAATAAAATTATGAATGATCTTTATTTTCTTCTTTATTGTTTTGAATTTGAAGATTTTAAAAACAGAGCTAATTATTTTAAAAAAGGAAAAAAGCATCTAAAAACACTGGTGTTTGATGACCTGTCATCAGTGTCTACATTTATTTCCAGATGAAGTGATTCTAGAGCATATTAAAAGATCTATTAGCAAAATTAGCAGTTTTTGCTAGAAAAGCATATTCTTAATTACTGTTGACTTTTTAAGCCTTATTACCCATCCATGATTACCTGTAGAAAGAGAGAGAAAATAAAGTAGAGGTGATAGTTTTCAAGTAGGTTTCTTAAGATTTCTTGTTTACAAATTTATGGCTTTGGAACTATGTAATTATTTTATATTATGTATTAAACAAATGTTAACACACTTCAAAAGCACTCCCTGAAAATCAAAAACAAATGAAGCAAATAAACCTATGTATCAAGCTGGCACCACAAACATTCAGAGAGGAACTATGCTGGAGCTTTAAGACACAAAATTTAAATCATACATTCCTCATAGGATATTCCTGAAGGACAAAAAGAAAAGCCTAAAACAATTTTCATGGTGGTAGTAGTGTCAGTGTTGTTGTTATATGTTGTAAGATAAATCAAATATGTATTTAGGTTGGTACTATAAACTGAGATTTTCAACATGGTTGAAGGGAGCCAAGATTAATGAGGGTAAGTAAAAATACCCTGTCATCCAGATTTCAGACTGGAAATATCAATGTAAATTCATGTTCTCTTATATTTAAAAAAAAAATGCATATGGAGCACCTGGGTGGTGCAGTCAGTTGGGCATCTGACTCTTGGTTTCATCTCAGGTAGTGATCTTAGATTCATGAGATCAAGCCCCACATTGAGCTCCATGCACAGCATCAAGTCTGCTTGGGACTCTCTCTCCCTCTCTCGGCCCCTCCCCCTTCCCTCTCTCTCTCTCTCTCCCTCACGTAAATAAATCTTTCCCAAAAATGCATATAGCATTTCCTAGTTCTCTGCCTTGAACCAAAGACCAATGTGGTAGCATGACATCTCCAATTGAAGCCTGCAAATAACATTTCTTGCTAAAAAAAGTAGGGCTTATCAAGAAATAGCTCATTCTAATGGACAAGATAAATCTGAAACATCTGGTCATACCAGAAGGCAAGGAAGCTGTCAAGCCTTCTAGAGTGTTGTCAAAAAGATTCAGGAATCTACTTAAATAGGTTTCCACTAGCCAAAAATGAAATAATTTGAACATTGATACAGATATTTACAATGGATTGAAATACATTAAATATGATTAAATCTAGTTTATAATAATTGTAAAAAGGAAAAAACCTCAATTCATTAGTTAACCTCAAATATATGTTTAAGAACCAACTGATTATTTTAAAATTGATTTTTTAGACCAGGAAGAGAGAGTCAAAAATTATCAGGCCTTTCCTATAAAATCTGTACATCAGAATAACTCAAGAGTTATCAAGGGGAAGTTTCTTAAATTATCCCAGCTTTAAATAAATAAAGTGTGATAAAATTAGAATATCACATTTTTAAATACTAATGAACCAATAAATTTAATCAAAGATTATCAATGGCTGATAAACATCACCAACTGTGCCTCTTGAAGGAAATGTGCCATCATGAAGTGGTACAGTCAAAAAACAAAACAAAAAAAAAATCAAACATTAATCTAATCAAACCTCTAGATCTATTTGCCAACTTACAGGAACCATAGGAAATTTAAAATTTCATGGGGTTGAGATAAACAAAATCCAAATTGTGGGAAACCTTACGAACTATCCAATTTCTTCAACAGAAAAATTGATGTAGGGAAGACACAAGCATTCAATATGTGGACCTTATTTGGATCTCAATTTAAAGGAAATTTAAATATCCAACAAGAGAAATGTGAGAACAGATGGAATATATGATGACATTAAATAATTATTGCTAATTTTTTGTGAGAGAACGGTGTTAGGGTTAGGAAGCTGGGGTACTTTGTATATAGAGCTGAAATGCCCACAACAAAAGTTATTAAAATTGTCACCATTGCCCCAAATGTTTTACTTAAGGTCACACAAATAATTTGTGAGGTTCAGGTTGAAACACTATGAATTAAGGCACAGACACAAGTCACTCCAAACATGAAAATTATTCTGCATTTGCAAGCTTACTTTTTAAAAAGTCAGTTTCTTGCTGTTCTCAGTAGTCAGAACTCATAATTTTCAGTCCCCATTGCCATGAAATTATTCTCTAAGTGTCCCTAATTTGCTTTGATATCTGGGAATGAAAGTTAGAATGAATCTTTTATTCAAGTACTTTCATCTTGGGCATCAAGATTGTCAGGTCACTCCCCTGAGCAACTTTGAACTCAGATGACTGGTGGAATGGTGGAGAATTTTAATGTTTTTCCTTAGCTTTTCCAGCTAGCCTGAATTGACCAGAAATCCCTTTGGGTATGTTGGGAATAGCTCGGTACAGTATTTCACTATAAAAGACTTTTTAATGGCATCCAGTGTACCTAAACTCTAACAAACCAAGAACCAAAATTGGATCAGCATGGAAGCCTCCTAATTCTCTCAGTGGTTTTGATGCAGAAGACGCTAACCCCAAAAGTGGCACACTGCTTTAATGCTAAGCAGCTTTCCCCCCCAATCTTCCTTAAATCAATAATTTTCCTTTTAGGCTGTTGAAATATTTTGTCATTGATTGGTAGTTTCACAGTCCATAAAAATCATTAATTCAGCAAGAAAAAAATTAGAAATAATTGTGGAAGCTATGTCAATGCCTATCTATATGACAGGCAGTTAGATTTTCTTAGTTACTTCTTAAAATTATAGGGATATTACTATCTGCTAGAGGTTTCACTGGGTCTTCATTACGAGAGACTTAGAAATTGACATAAGAGTCTCACTGTCTATCATCTGCATTTGTTGGATACAATGATGGATTATATGCACACTATATTTGGGTTTTATTCTCCAGTAGCCTCAGCTAATTGCCTCTGCTGTTCTCAAAAAGCATTCCCATTCGTGTTATGGGTAGATATTTAGAACAAGTATGACACTCTCTAAACAGCCTTCCTATCTCTTCTGAGCATGCAGGGTCATATAAAAAGAAACACAACTGTCAACATCTCCCCGTGGCACCTTGGAGAAGCTCCTCAGTTCTGCTTTGTGTTTGTCTTCTAGAACCAGCTCACCTGCTTGCCTCACTTGGTGGTAAGAGCTTCCCTTAGGGCACAGTTGTGCCCCTCTGTCAAGTGCTATTTTGGGAGGCAGTTCTGGGCTAGAGTTTCAGTTCTCAGCTCTACCATTGGATGGTTCTCACCTTTGCTCTCCTCACACCAGGTCTGTGGGCTCCATGTCTCAGAGCAGGGGAGAGGCTTTGCACCACTGTCCTGTCCAGCCTCCCAGTAGCCTGCCTTCAGCCAGGACAACACCCTATGATACTAGGGGGAATCACGTAAACAGCATATCTTTAAGAATGTTGACTCAATGAAAAAGCTTATTTCTGATGGGAAGTTCTACAGTTCACCAGCTCTCATTCCATTCTTATGTTCATTTCATTATTGAAAGCAAAGCCGACCTCAGGTAGGAATATACACCCATCTTCCCTCTACAGAGTTCAGAAGTAACAGAGAAAACAACAATAGCAAAATCTTGAAACAAATGAAAAAGAAGTGTCTCTTTTTTCCCTCATCGGATGTCCTGACATAGCACCTCAGGCCAAAATGATTGAGTGACTTTCTTCTCTGCAAAAAGCCTTTATTCTAATATTCTAAAATTTGTCATTGATGCATCTAAGCTTAGGGCTTTTTCATTCTATCTGATACATGGTAGGTTCTTATGATTTGAAGAGTAGGACTACTTTCAACTACATAAAAATTTCGTATTAAGTTTTTGGAAATAATGTTTCCCTTCTTTTTGCTGTTCTCTTTCTAGAAATCCTATCAGACACTTAATCTTCAGTGTTGATCCTCTGTGTCTTATCTGTCTTCTCAAATTTTGTACCTCCTTGTCTTTTGGATTGGGAGACTTCTCTAAATTTACCTTCCAGGCTTCTACCTAATTTGGTTGTTTGGACCATTATGTATTTACGTTCTAGAAGCTCTTTCCTGTTCATTTCTTCTATAGCATCCAGTTCTTGTAGAATGGTTGTAATGTCTTTAGGACTTTTCCTCATTTACTAATCATTTCCTTAAAGTCTTACTGGTTCTCTGCTTTTTTCTTTCTGTTTGCTCTTCTCTCATTTTACAGACCTGCTGCATATGTCCGGTGATCCATGGTTGTCTGGGGAATATAATAGGAAGGCTAGTGGAAGGTCCTAGGGGTGATCAAAGTTCCTGACCAGTAGGCTTTATTCAGATGACCAGACACTACTAGGCTTAGGACTACAAGCTCCCAGGTGCAAAATATTTAATGCCTTATTTCAGAGTGCCAGTCTGTAGAGAAGCTGCACTAACTCTCCCCAAAGAGTGAGTCTATTTTTTTTTCAATAAAAAAAAGATTATCTGGATCTTTCATTTTTCCTTTGCTTTGCTGGGAAGATGGATGCCTAACTGTTGGATATACAGACTGAAGTGGTGGTGTAGGGACTCCAGGTGGGAGACATTCTCTATGAGAGACCTTCCATTAATCTCTTTGTTTCAGGTTCAGCCCTCCATCTGCCTCCAGTATGGTGGGCTTCTGTGGGCAAATGTTAAGGCTGTTGATTTCACTCTTGTTCATTTGCAGCATGGTTAGGAAGTACATGCATGTTGCTACTACGCATGTAGGCTTTCAACGTTTTCAAATATCTTCCAAAAGTTTACGATATGATTTAGTTTTAAACAAAAATATTTTGGATATACAGGATGGCATGAAAACATAGCAGGGTGTATATTCAATATTGGTGAAGCAAATATCCACCCTAAAGTAGTATGTACATTTCCAGTTAGTTTGAAAAGCAACCTCCAAATGCTTTATGGACCCAAGGGGAGGACAATTTCCAAATTCATGAAGAGGGCTACATTTTGTGGCTGTGACACATGCATGCGGATTGTGAAGGACATGTTCAGCAATGCATCTGAAGCCACAAGAAATGGTGAAATCCCTCAATGTGGACAAAGGAGATTTCAAAGGGAAAAGAAGCAGGTTGAAGACCAGTGGACTAGTCAAGACTATTGTTAATTATTGTGCTATGGCTTTGTAGGCAACGTGATTTTCTATTTATGATGTTATAATACTCACTTTACAATGTTGTTTTCTCTGTGGAAAGGATCATAGGAGTGGGGAGAGAAAATGGAATGGAAAGAAATCAGAGAGGGAGACAAACAATGAGAGACTTTTAACTATAGGAAACAAACTGAGGGTTGCTGTAGGGGAGGTGAGGAGGTAATTGGGGGACAGGTACTTAGGAGAGCATGTGATGTGATGAGCACTGGGTGTTATATGCAACTGGTGAATAACTGAACTCTACATCTGAAACTAATGATACTAGAGACTAATTGAATGTAACTGAATGTGAATTTTTTTAAAAGAAAGAAAATAAATAAAATAAAATGTTTCATTTTCTGGTTTCCTTTCATCTTCCTGAACTATAATAGCTAAAGTGCTCAAGTCTTACCTTTAGATGCTTCTCTTTTTCCATTTAGACCTATGCACTAAGGGATTTCCCAGAATCATTGCTTTTAACACCATCATTCCTAAATGCTATTGTTTCCACACCTAGGTCACCTCCTGACTGTTACGGGGGATAGGTGGCTATAGATGGCCAGGCATCTCCTGTGCAAGGAGGTGGGCATTATGGCATCATCCCTTCTCCAGAGCCCCACTTGGGATCAGACTAAGGCTAGATGTCTGTTGAACCCACATCTTTGCCTGGATTCTTCCCTTCTCCTGTCTTGTTTCTCTCACTTTCTAGAAGTCTTCCCTGAGAGCTTTGCCTGAATAAATCACTGATGCCAGAATCTCCTCTTCAGGCTCTGCTTGTAAGGAACCTGACTTAAGATACTACCTATACACTCAGACCTCAAATTTATATTCCCTGCCTGGACTTCTTTCTTATATCCTTATCAACATGTTCAGTTGGAACGTCTCACAGTGAAAGTCTGTGGCAGCTCCTGGTTGCTCCTGCTTTGCTAAAACTTTTCCTCCTGGGGCTTTCCCCATCCCCCTGCATGGGAGCCCACTGTGTCATTTGCTTGGTTTAAAAACCTTAGAATCATCTTTGATTTTCACCTCCTCTCACATATCAACCATTAGCAAACTCTGCCTGCTTCTCCTCAGTGGACCATCCACTCAATGGACAGTGTACCTCTCACCATGGCCACCACCACCATCTGATCCACGCTATCATCATCTCCTGCCTGGATCACTGTAGTGGTCTCCTAATTTTACTTCCTGCTTCTACCCTTGACCCTCTTCATTTTATTCTCAATAAAACAGTCAGAGCAAGTCCGTTAAAATATGTCTGGTCATGGCACCCTTCAGACAGAACCCCCAAAGGCATCCAACTTTGGCATCTGCCATGGGCCCTAAGTATCCCTGCCTATCTTTGCTTGCTCTGCAAACCACAGGTCTTCTCCCTCCCCTGACAGAAAAATTAATGTCTGTAGCCAGCCATATAGACCACTACATAGGTCAAGGAGATCACATGTGACTACTGAGAAAAGCCCCCTTTGCATGAGGAGACTAACATGTCTGCTCTTCCTTAGGGTGTTTGCTGCTTGTTCAGAAAGTTCTGGACTCTTGGCTCTGGTTCTTCTCCTATAACACAACACTGCAGATGCAGATACCCATAATGGGCCCTTGTGTCTCTCCTGTGGGGCTAAAGGGGTACAGAGAACTGGACGCAAACCAATCTGAAGCCCTGGCTATTGCTTTGCCATGTTTGTTTGTGGCCCAAGAGTCTCATGCCTTTCACCTTCATCCATGAAAGCTTGCAAAAAGGGCAACGTTTCACACCTACACAGTTCTTGACACCCATCGCATTCCATGTAAAAGCTGTGACCTGCTAGGCCCTCCACCACACTCTTTGATCCCAACTCCCAGTCCCCACCCCCTAGCCATGCTCAGCCAGTCCCAGGGCCTCCTACTATCCCTTGGCACATGTGCAGCACTCTCCTGCCTCAGGACGTTTGCAGCTTTTTTTTTCTAATTGTAACCCCTTCTCCCAACCTTCCACATGGCAGTCTACCTCGCTTCTTCCCAGCTTTCCAAAAGTACCACCTCCCGTGAGGGCTGCCCACACACCCATTTTAGGTTTTTGAGACACCACAGCTTCTGCTTCTCTGTCTCCAATCCTTCTTCATCACAACTCCATCTTCTCCAGCTATTTTCTTGCTATACCTCCCTTCCCATCCCCAGACAGCGTGCCAGTGTTCAAAGGAAAGTGCTTATCTATTCAATTTGAAGAGTCTACCATGTGCAAAGTTCTGAGCTGAGCAAATGAAGGCCATGATGAATATCCTACACATCCATTAGGACTGCTAAAATTAAAAATAGTGAAAATACCAAATGTTGGGGATGATGGGGAAAAACTGGATGTCTCATACTTTGCTGGTGAGAATGTCAAGTGGTTCAGCAACAGTAGGAGATAGTTTGACAGCTTCTTTAAAAACCAAACATACATTTACTATGCAACTCAGCAGTCACATTCCTTGACACTTATGCTGGAGAATTGAAAACATGTGCCCCCACAAAACCCTCATGAGAATGTTTGTAGCAGTTTTATTGTTAGTAGCCATAAACTGGAAACAACAAGAATGTCTTGCGATAAGTGAATGCTTAAATTAAGCATTGCAGTACATTCATACCATGCACTTCAACAATAAAAAGAAATCTTTGATATGTACAACAACTTAAATGGATCTCAAGGATAATACACTGAGTGAAAAAAGCCAATACCAAAGGTTGCATACCCTGGTTCCATTTTTATTACATTCTTGAAATCAAAATTATAGAGATGGAGAATGGATTAGTGGTTAACCGGGTCAAGAATGATAAAGCCAGGGACCATGTAGGGACCATAATGGGTAACATGATAGAGTCTTATGGTGACAGAATAGTTCTGTGTCTTCATTGTGATAATTACATGAAACTATATATGCGATAAAATGAGGCAGAACTGTTGGGAATTTGGGTGAAGGGTACATAGGACAACTCTGTACTATCTTTGAAACTTCCTGTGACTCTATGATTATTTAAAACTAAAGTCTTCAAAAAGTAAAACAGTCAACTAAATAATGAGAATGTAAAGTATGCATATTAAATACTCCTTGATATGGAGTGTGGGAAAGAATAGCATGGTGACTTCAGGCACTGCATTGCCTGCATGTTAGCTTTGCTGGAGTCTAAAAACTTGTGTGGAACTGCTGAGTTTTTTATTACACTATAATTGAGTTTTACTTTCTTTTTTCATACTTATACATTAATAAGAATAACTGCTGGCAAAATAATTAATGGATTGACTTTAGTTACATTAATGGAACCCATTAAATGCTCTCAGTAATCAACTGATACACACACACACAGACACACACACACACACACATATTTACAATAATTTTGCTTGCAATGCTTAAGGCACCACTATTTGTTTGACAATTTAATTTTGCACTTCAGCCTTTCAAGAGCCTGACCATTTGAATATTTTGTTTATTCAATTACAAAGTAGAAGAACAGACATACAATGTGTCATATGATTGATTTTATGATCATTTATTAAAGGAAATTTACCAGAACAAAGTTCCTCCTAACCAAGTAGTGGACTTTAATGTGTTAAATCTATTTTATGCAATTTTTCTAATTTCTTTTTAGGTAGTAAACAGTCATTGAGGACTACTAATATATAATATATTCTCATAGACTCTTTCTGTATTAGTTCTTAGAAAGCTTACCTAAGTAGGGAAAAAAAAAAAGAAAAAGGAAAGAAGCTTTTCTAAGTAGGATCCAAACCAGTCTTATCTAATAGAACTTCCTATGATAGAAATGTTTGTTATCTATGTTATCTAATACATTAGTTATATGTGGCATGCGCTTGAAATGCTTTAATAATTTAATTTTAATAGATTTAAATTTTAAATTAAAATTTAAAAAGTTATTTGTGGGTGGCGCAGTCTGTTAAGCATATGCTTTCGACTCATGTCATGATCTTGGAGTCTCAAGATGGAGCCCCACACTGGGTTCCCTGCTCAGTGAGGAGTCGGTTGCTCCCTCTGCCCCTCACCCATGCTCTCTCTCTCAAATAAATAAATAAGTAAAATCTTTTTAAAAAATTTAAAAAATAAAATTATATTTGGCTAATGGCTACCATACTGGACAATGTAGCTCAAGATATTATCAAAGAGATTTGGGATATTCATCAGTAAAATTGGGGCTACCTTTCTTCTATGAGTCCATAGAGAGGAAATTGACAGGACCCTTAGCGTTCATAAGTATAAACAAAGAACCTAAGTCAAACACCTTCCAGCTGCTATTCCTCTGACCTTCCTCCATGCTGGCAGAAGCAACCTCCTTCAGCAGCAGTTGAATAGGTCAGCTCCAACCGTGCCAGCCTCCCTTGCAGTTGGAACAGTTCTGGCCAATGGCACATGAAAGAGAGTCTCAGAATTGATTTCTGAACAAAAATTTCACAGAGGAAAACACAGACATGGCCAACAAGCACATGAGAAGATGCTCCGCATCACTGGCCATCAGGGAAATACAAATCAAAACCACAATGAGATACCACCTCACACCAGTGAGAATGGGGAAAATTAACAAGGCAGGAAACCACATGTGTTGGAGAGGATGTGGAGAAAGGGGAACACTCTTGCACTGTTGGTGGGAATGTGAACTGGTGCAGCCACTCTGGAAAACTGTGTGGAGGTTCCTCAAAGAGTTAAAAATAGATCTGCCCTGCGACCCAGCAATTGCACTGTTGGGGATTTACCCCAAAGATATAGAAGCAGTGAAACACCGGAACACCTGCACCCCGATGTTTATAGCAGCAATGTCCACAATAGCCAAACTGTGGAAGGAGCCTTGGTGTCCATGGAAAGATGAATGGATAAAGGAGATGTGGTTTATGTATACAATGGAATATTACTCAGCCATTAGAAATGACAAATACCTACCATTTGCTTTGATGTGGATGGAACTGGAGATTATTATGCTGAGTGAAGTAAATCAATTGGAGAAGGACAAACATCATATGGTCTCATTCATTCGGGGAATATAAAAAATAGTGAAAGGGAATAAAAGGGAAAGGCGAGAAAATGAGTGAAAATATCAGTGAAGGAGACAGAACATGAGAAGACTCCTAACTCTGGGAAACGAACAAGGGGTAGTGGAAAGGGAGGTGGGGGGGGGGATGGGGTGACTGGGTGATGGGCACTGAGGGGGGCACTTGATGGGATGAGCACTGGGTGTTATGCTATATGTTGACAAATTGAACTCCAATAAAAAAATAAAATAAAATAAAATAAAATAAAATGATGATATTGGAAACAAAACAAAACAAAAAAAAAGAAATGATTTCTGAGACACTGTCTTCTTCCCTGATAAACGAAAGAAAGAAAAAGAATGAGAGCCAAACCAATAGTGAAGTGAAAACTTTTTCCCTCTCTTTGGTACTAGGAGCCACTGTAGCCTTTTTGTGGCTGGTAGCCATCTTGTGACCATGTGCTACTAGTGAAAAGAAAGAAGCTTACAGCTGAATTCAATCTTGGTTCCACCAATCTGTGGATTCCTAACTTTGTGAGAAAAACAAATTTCTATTGTTTCAGTCATGTTTCATCAGTACCCTGTTGTTTGCATCCTCAGTTTTCAAACTGAGTGAGATCCCTAAAACTCCTGATGGTAGGGAAGTGGCATAATTTCATAGCACTATGAGAAAATGGGTAAACATGGGAGCAAAGAGATCAGTGGGGGACAGAGGTAATATGGAACATGCTTTAAAGAAAGACCAACAGCCTTCCAACTATTCCAGAGGGGGCTTTGGGATGGGGCCTGGCACAGTGCTACACTGGGGTGGGAGAGTAGGATGCTAATGAAAATTTCAAAGTGGAACCAGCAGAAAGAGGGTGAGGAGATAAAGGACTGGGAATAAAAGCAAAGGTCAGATCACAGGGGATCTGGAGGGACATACTGAGGATTTTAGGCTTGTTTCTAAAACCCACAGGAAGCCACTGTAAGTGTAAATGAAAGACACAACTGTATTGACACGTTTGAGAGGACCAGTCAAGCTGCAGGTAGAGAGCAGTTTGCAGAGAGCACATCCCAGCAGGAGGCCGTGATGTCAATAGTGTCTCGATGCCAACATGGATCACTTCAAATTAGAGAGGTTTGGTCAGACATGTCACTGTCCAAATACATGTAGGGGAATTACCAAGTTAATTCTAGCAATTACTATCAGGCAGCAAAATACACCGTATCCTCCTTCAAAACCAAGAGACTCAGGAACAAGGTGAGATAACTTGCCGAGTATCTAAATCTATTAAGGCAATGATTAAAGAGGTGTGGTGTCAGCTCAGAGATGGAAAAAATAGATCAACAGCACACAGAAATACACTCAGCATATCTGGGCACTTGATAGACCACGGGTGGCATTGCAGGTCACTGGCGAGAGGAAGCACACTTCAGTAAACGGTGCTGGTGTAACTGGTAGGACACATGGGAAGAAGGCAGTCAGATCCAAAACTCACAGCAATTACAAAACCCGATTCCATGTGGACCAAGGATTAAATGCATAAAGCAGAAGTGTGAAACTTCTAGCACAGGAAATAGAATAATGTTTTTAGAAAAATGTAAGAATTATTTAAACAAAGCTCAAAAGGATTGACAAATCTCTCCTCAAATTAAAAACTGCTCTTGTTGAAAGGACCTTATAAAAATGTGCAAAGTAAGCTCTTTCTGACACACATAACTGGAGAATGATTAGTGTCCAGCAGTTATAATGATCTCCTAAAAATCAATAAGGAAGGAAAAAGAAATCCAATAGAAAAATGGACAAAATACATCAGCAGGTACTTCACCCAAAAGTATCATCAATGGTGAAAAATATGAAAAGATGCTTAACCTTACTAATAGTCTGGAAGTAGAAATTAAAGCCAAAGGATATGTAATTTTACTTCTAGCAGGTTCGGCAAGGACACAGCATTGAAGCCCTCATACTGTGCTGATGCCCAAAGTAAAGCATTATACTGTAAAGCCGTGTTTCTCCTACACCTATCCCAAGGGACCCCTGCACGGCTGCCAAAGGTTTCACATACAGGAATGTTCATAGCAAAATTAATTGTAATAGCAAAAAACTGCAAATAGTGTAAATGTCCCTGGACAGGAGAATAAAATTGTGGTGTAGTCATAAACTGGAATTCTGTACAGAAGAATATATTTCAGGGACAGTAAATCAAGTATAGCCATACACATTGTTAGATGGACCTCAAACCATAAAGCTGAATACAAAATGCAAGACACAAAGGCAAATACGCAGAATCACATCACTAATATAGAGTTGAAATACACTCAAAAGTTCATAATATATTGTTTAGCGATGCATACATCTCAGGTAAAACTAAGGAAAACCAGAGATATGATAAAACCACATTCAACACGGTGGTTGCCATGGCAGAGGAGCGCTGTGGTTGAAGGGGGCATCTGAGGCTGTAGGAACATAATCTATTTCTCACACTGGGTAGTGGGCAAGTATATGGGTGTTAATTTTCAGGGTTTTTTAAATTTTTATTTATTTATTTATTTATTTTTAAAGATCTTACTTATTTATTCATGAGAGACACAGAGAGAGAGAGGCAGAGACACAGGCAGAGGGAGAAGCAGGCTCCCTGCAAGGATCCCCATGTGGAACTCAATCCCAGGACCCCGGGATCATGCCCTGAGCCAAAGGCAGACACTCAACCACTGAGCCACCCAGGCGTCCCAGTTTTCAGTTTTTAAACTTCATTTAATTATATGTGGATATGCAAGAAATATCTCATAGCAAAAACAAAATTATAAATACAAGACTCCCAGGTTTTTTCTCTGAGGGACTAGATGGTGTTGACCTCGACAATAGCATCCTGACCACCAAATCCTGTGGATACATCGGTGGTTGACAATGCAGCTGTTTCCTTAAGGACAAATCTTTTTGGTCCTAGGAATAGCCACTGACAGACTGGCTACGCACCAGAAACCTTGTTTTATTTGGGTCAGATACATTCTCTAACTCTACATTTATTACCATCACTGATTTTCTTGGAAAATGGTGATTTCATGGCACACACTCTGAGAAGCATTCCTCCTCTTTTCAATTTCAAGATGAATTATATGTCTCTTGTACACAGGTTTGGTAGGTTTGAATGTAACATTATGAATGTGAGAACAGTCAACAGAGCAATATCTACAGATGGGAAAGAGACAGAAAGCTATGCTTTATCAGGTGCAGACTTCGGAAGCAAAGGTAACGTAGGTGAAAGGTTTTGTATTAAAAACATAATATCAGGGATCCCTGGGTGGCGCAGCGGTTTGGCGCCTGCCTTTGGCCCAGGGCGCGATCCTGGAGAGCCGGGATCAAATCCCACGTCAGGCTCCCGGTGCATGGAGCCTGCTTCTCCCTCTGCCTGTGTCTCTGCCTCTCTCTCTCTCTGTGTGACTATCATGAATTAAAAAATAATAATAATAATATCGGTTGGTTTTCTTATAAAAATTTTATTTATTTATTTATTTATTTATTTATTTATTTATTTATTTAGGAGGGGGGAGAAGCAGCCTCCGCGCTGAGCTTCCATCCATCCATCCATCCATCATCCATCCATTCATCCATCTGTCCCTCCACAACAAGACAGCAGCGAGTTCTGACAAGTCAGGCCCTGGGGTTCACAGCAGTGGGGGCTGGGCTGCTGGGGGCTGAGGATGACCCTGAGGTCATGACCTGAGCCAAAATCGAGAGTTGAACACAACCAACTGAGCCACCCAGGTGCCCCCATAATCTTGGTTGTTTTTACATGAGCAAGGAAATCTACTTAACCAGATAGTCTTCCTGAATAGTTGTATTTGTATCTGAACTGATGTATCAAATGAATTAAACTTTGGAAGGGCCAGGCACAAAGTAAATTTCTTTTCTAAGCAGCACTATATTATCTTCCGTCCTTCCGTCCTATTCCTTCCTGGAATCTTGCATCCCTAGACATGATGTTAACTTGGTAGATGCCGTGGCTTTTCTGGTCATTCCCAAGTATTATAAGTAGTCTGATTTTTCAGGTGTTAAAAAATCCAAACCAATTCAATATTACAACTTTATCTCTTGTCCAGTTCAAAGCCTACCCCCTGCCTAGCGCAGTCCTGCTTTGGGCAGGGAAGCCTTCAGTGAGGTGGGGGATTGGGCCACTACCCCCTGTCACGCTCCTCCCACGGTGCTGCCTAGAGCTCCTCTAAGGTTGAAGAATTGGAAGGGAGGGAGAGGCATGGCCCCAATGGAGTGGGACGGTTGTCACATGGCATTGGTGTCTCCTGGATGTGGCAGATGTACACTGATAATTTTTCTTTTGTGGAGTACTTCAGTGGGTTCTTCAGAGACCCCCACCCCACTTCGTGGCATCACTACTGGGAATCATTCCTGCATTTCCTCTTTGGAGGCAATACCTCTCTGGTTCATTCCTCAGCCCTTGGTCCAGCAGTCCATACCTCTCCTGGACTGTAGCATTTAGAAAACTCACCTGTGGTTCCCCCTGGAGCATAGAAACATGCCTGTTTGCCCTGCCATCACTGGATGAGAAGCTTCCTCCCATGGTGCTCGTCTTTCTGCCATGGCAGCCCCTCTGCAGAGTCTTTACCTCAGTAGGCTTCTAAGTTTCAGAAGGATGGGGGATGAGTCAAAGAGTCACATCATCCCCCATATTCTAACAGACATATATTAAACCCTGTTACTGATTTTTTTTAAAGAGCCCTCATTTGGTTTAAGGGCAGAGGAAAGTGGGCAGCCCTGGTAGCTCAGCGGTTTAGCACTGCCTTCAGCCCAGGGTGTGATCCTGGAGACCCAGGATCGAATCCCACATCGGGTTCCCTGCATGGAGCCTGCTTCTCCCTCTGCCTGTGTCTCTGCCTCTTTCTCTCTCTGTGTCTGTCATGAATAAATAAATAAATAAAATCTTAAAAAAAAAAATAAGGGCAGAGGAAAGTATCTCATGGCATATTGACAATTTTCTCATAGAAATCTTCCCTGCATAATCAAAGTTAATGAGCTCCCCCCATGTACTCCATAGGGGAGGAACACTTGGAGCATGCTGGGATAATCCTTAGCATCATCTCTATCTATATATTTACATGATCTGGTAACTCTCTTTAGAACCTGTAGGCAGTTAACACCTTTGATCTCAGCCTCTGGGGCCTTGATCCCAACTGAGCCAATAGAAAAAGTTTGTTACCATCCCATTACATGTATGGTAATTAGATGAATAATAATAATAAAACATATTTATCAGGTTTTAGCCATAGGCAGGAAGAGAATTATGTGGCCTTGGGTTTTCTTTGGCCAATAAGGTATTGGCCTTATACAATGTAAGCAGAGGGTTATTAGGGTATTTCTCAATTTCTGCTTGCCTTAAGGGGCTGGAGCCATTGCCATGAGAAGCACATGCTTTGGCCAGCCCACTAAGCACAAGAAAAGGAAAAGACACACATAGAGTCTGATTACATCATCACAGCCAAGCCCACCTCGGAGTACAGCCACCAGCAGACCTGTAGACACACGAACAACCTTGGTGAGATTAGCATCAACAGAATTTGTACAATTCTAGGAAGGTGGAAAGAAAGTTTACCTTAAAGCCTTCCCCAAATGTCAGCTTTGGATACAAATGACCTTATGATCCATTAATCTCACTTCTGGGTACATGATCTAAGGAAATTTATATAACGTTGCTTGAAGATATGCACAAGAATGTTCAGAATAGTAGGACTTCAAATGGCCAAAAACTGGAAATAAGACCAGTGTCTATCCACAGAAGAACCAGTAAGTTATAGTAAAGGCATACAATGGAGCACTGTATAGTAATAAAATTTAATGAGCATACAATGCATGCATAAAACTTGCAAATAAAACTGAGAACAAGATACAAGAGATAAAATCATGAATCTGCTTATATAAAGTTCCCCAAAAAGGCAAAATAAATTATTTCCTTGATTTATATGTAGCTGATCTAGTTATAAAGAAAAGCATGGAAAAATTCCCACGAAATTCAAGGTAGTGGTTCCTTCTGAGAAGGACAGGTGGAGGAAGCCTGGGTGGCTCAGTGGTTGAGCGTCTGCCTTTGGTTCAGGTTGTGATCCCAAGGTCCTGGGATTGAGTCCCGCACTGGGCTCCCCACAGGGAGCCTGCTTCTCCCTCTGTCTGTGTCTCTGCCTCTCTCTCATCAATCAATAAATAAAATATTTTTTAAAAAAAGGACAAATGGGTGTGTTTACTCCAAAAAACAACATGGCAGATGGTGGGTAGATTTTGGCAGTGGGACTGAAAATACTCTATTTCATGATCTGAATGCAGGCATCTTTTCCTCATTCCCCCACACAAAAGAGGGAGTAAGTCTCTTGGCTTCTAACTCACACCACAATTTAACAGTTTTAAACCAAAAATGCATTAAACATTTATTATGTTGCCAAGAAATATGGTGGCAATTTAACAGATAAAGAATAAATCTCTCACCATTGGCATCCTTGATGGGCATAATTCAATAGCTGTTTACCCTCTCCCCAGCCACATAGACAACCCCAACACAAATAATCACTCATTCATCTTATACTGGAAGAATGTTTTTCCACTAAAGCTCTAGCACAATTAGAGCCACTTTAAATGAGAAGGAAAATCAAATACAGAAGAAATTAGGAGAATTCCTATGTTAACAGAAAGAAGATTCTTTTTAGAGCCAGCTAAATTATCGTTTCTTTCAAGTGTCTATCTCACAAATGTCAAAATAAGAATGCTTGGGGGAAAGAATGTAAGAAAAGCTAGTGGTAGTATTTGATAAATAAAACTTTTTTTAAGAACAAGATGTAACAGGATTTCTTTATCTGCTAGCTGCAAGTTTGTACCCTTAAACAAACTTGCAACTAGTAGATAAATAAGTCCTGAGATCTAATGCACAGAATAGTAATTATAGGCAACAATACCGTATTATAGACTTCAAAGTTGCTAAGAGACTGCATCTCAGTTGTTCTCACACAACAAAGAAATAATAACTATGAGAGGTGATGAAGGTGTTAGCTAATGCTACAGTGCTAATCATATTGCAATATATAAAAATATCAAATAAACACATTGTAAAGCTTAGACCTACACAATGTTATATGTCAGAATTATATCTCGATTAGAAAATAAAAGTTAAATTGAAAACAAAACAACCTATAACACAAGGGATTCCATTTTGTTTTTTTCAAATTCTTGGGAGCTACTAAATTCTAACTCACTCCTCATCCACCCATGAGATTAAACTATATATATACATATATGTTTATACAGCATAACATGGCGATGAATAATCACATAGTTAACACATAAGAAGGATGGAAGGCATATAACAATAAGACTTGTCAAACATCAATAAATTTTGTACAATTCTAGCAAACTTGAGAGAAAATTTACCTCACAGCCTTCCCCAAATGTCAGCTGAAAATAGAAAATTATGTTGTTATTTGATTGGGTTGTTTATTTTCACTTTTATCAAATCCTTGGGCTCTTGTGGATAATTACAATACTGTGCAGCATTGCTGTTTATTTCTATTTTGGAAGAATGAGATGTAAGATAAGTAGTCCCAACACTTATTACCTAAGCTGATTAGCAGACTTATTCAAACCACAGTCTCTTATATGCAGTAGAATGAAGATAATATAAATTCAACATTCCAGTCTCATAACAAAGCATTTGCTTTCTCCCATCTTTTAAATCCATTTCCATGCAGAATCACATATACATATGGCTTGTCTTCATTATTAAGCCAATATAGTCACCATAAAAGGTTGCTAATCATCCAGAAATTAATTCATTTCATTACTTTGCTGGAGGGTCAAATCAACCATATGCTTGGTCCTATAAGACTGAACATAAAAGAAGTGGAATCTCCAAGCACCTTGGTATTAGTAATTATTTGTATGGGCTCTGGAAGGAAGTGTCTCAAATACAATTATAAAAGCCTATGGTTTCGTAAGACTTTACATAGCGCATGAAAACTGACAATTACAAGTCCCAGTGGTCTTAGGCTGATTTAATAAGATTTAATGATTCCACAAGTTGTGCATTCTAAAATAGAATTGGTAACATGGCTCCCATGGTCTACTGAACAGACTAGTAGGCTCTGGGTTCAAACACTTTATTCTATAGGAGTGACCATAGCCTCGCTTCTGGCAATTTCTACTACCTCATAAGTAAATGAACATTGCTTCCAGAAATCTCTTCAATATCTTATGCTCCTCATACTTCATATTTTAAGGCACTTAATGACTTTCTGATTCTTTTGGTACTTCTTATTTTGTGATTCTCACAACAGCTCTCCACATGGTCACTCACCCAACAAGAAATGACCACATTGACCTTGACATGAGCTTTCTTGGTCTGGTGACCCGAGTTTCACCCCACTCCCTCACTGAAAACATCCTGTTCCTTCTGTTTACTTTTGAAGCTAGAAAATCCCCACCAAAAGGATTGTCTTTGAGTTTTACTAGGAACCAAATGAGAAGAGAGAAGTGTGTCAGCAGAGATAAATTTCTGGTATGCCAGAATATATATAAATATAAATATATATGTATATATAATACAATATACATATTTTAAAGCATACAACCACTGAGGAAGTAGAAGGAGCTATAAAGAGAGCCAACTGTGGAGGAGGTGAGTGTTAGTGAATTAGTGCGTTGGGGTGGAAAGGAGGGCCAGCCACATGAAAAGGAGCAGATGGGGATGCTACCACGTGATGGGGAGAGGAGCCCTGCCACGGGGGCCTGTACTTACTGATGAGGACAGGTCAGGCTCCACATCATGCAGTCACATTTCATGTGGGTTTGGTTGTATGGAGTCTGGTGGTAGGATACTGTCACTCACCTTCTAGCAGAGAGAAGAAAGCTTTGCCTGGATGTTTATTCTCTTTATCCTCTCCTTCAAAAAAAAAAAAAAAAAACCAACAGACTTTCTAAATGCACTCTGTGTTTCTGAAAATAAAGCACCTCAAAAAATACACAGAAAATTCTCCCATTTCCAAACCACTACAAAAATACCTATTAGACATTTCTCTCTGTCACACAGTGTCTTAAGATCCTGACAAGAGTCACATTCCAGTATAAAAGACAGAAAATAAACAAGAAAATAAGCAGCTAAGCATGACTTTTTCAGGTAGAAGTAAGTGCTCCAAAGAACATGAAACAGTTCAAGACACAAGGGCAGGGCTGGTGGTTTCAGTGGGTCAGGGTGCCACTGATAATGTGACACCATGGAGGTGACAGCTGGCTGTTAAGAAGCAAGCCTAGGAAAGTGTGTCCCCAGGCAAAGTAAGAAGTTCCCAAGGCACACACAAGCTCCACCTATCAGGTAAACAGAAATAAATGCCAGTGTATGCAGTGGGCTCACAGAGGAGAGCCTTGCTACCCATGGACTCCATTGCCAGTGCTATAGAATGCCATCTCAATAAGGGAGGGTCATGATACAATTCTCATTTTAAACAATTGTTCTGTCTGGAATTTAATGAGTGGAAGTATGATGCTCAGCAAAAGAGGAAGCAAGTTTTCATCTAATTAGGCCATGACTGTATTAGTCAAAGAGAGATGATGGTAGCTCAGAACTAGAGCAGCAATAGTGGATTTTGAAAGTAGAGGAATATGGCTGGATTTTGAGGCCTCTGAGGTTGTGGAGGGGATCTGCCAAGAATGGATGGAGGGACACAGCAATGCAAACAGGATTGATAGTGACTCTTGGTTTTCTACTGAACATTTAGGAGGTTTATGGGGACAAGGGATGGAGATTAAAAAATGCTAGAGGGTAGAGAGTGTGTGTATGTGTGTCTGTGTTTGCAGGTGAGGGGAATAGTGAATAAATAACTTTGTTTTAGATGTGTTAGATTTGAAATATTGACAACACATCCAAGAGATGTCAAATAGACACTTGTTATGGGGAGCAATATTGATAATGAAGAGGCTATGCTATGCATGTACAGGATAAGGGATATGTAGGAAATCTCTGTACTTCCATTTCAACTTTATTGTCAACCTAAAAACTTTTTAAAAATTAAGTCTTTAAAAAAAATACAGTAACCAGCACACAAAGATAACCTAGTATACACATGCACACACAAATAAAACACAATAAAGAAGAAAGATCAGAGAACAAAAACAAGCCTATAAAGACCAGATGTTGAAATTATTAGATATAACTTTTTTAAAAAAACTACAATTACTAAGTTAAAATTAAATCAAGCTAAAAGATATGCAGAGAGGACAGAAAGTAACCAATGGTATAAGAAATCTAAAAAAACCCCAAATATCTACAACTAAAAATCACAAAAACCATAAATATGGCCACAAAGTATGGCTATAACAGCAGATTAGATACAGATGAAGAAAGAATTAATGAATTGGTAAATAGGTCATAAAAATATCAAATATGCAATACACAGAGACATAAGAGATAAGAAAAATCAAGAGAAAAAAAAAAAGGAAAAATCAAGAGAGTAGAAAAGGGCTGAGAATACTTTTTTAATCTGAATCAAAAAAAGAGGAGATAGCAGAATACAGGCAATGTTTAAAGAAATGATACCTGAATGTTTTCAGAATTGAAAAAGGAATCAATCAATTTGCATGGTTGGTTTTTTTCCCACTTATTGAACTGGCTGCTTAGCTAATTATTATCTTTATTTTTTGAATACCTTTTTGAAAGCTGTAATTCTCATTCTGAAAATTGGTTTAAATATGGTCTACATTTTTAAAAATTATAGTGCTTTTCTCATTTTCTTAATTTCCATCATGACTTTTTTAATAACTCATGGATTATTTTGAAATGTGTTTTATCTAAATATTTTCATAAACATTTGAGGATTTATTGAGTTCATGCTAATTCTTAATTTTTCTAATTTTATTGCATTTTAGTCAGAGAAGATGGTTGTATAATATCAATTCTTAGGAATTTGTTGAAACTTTCTTCAATGAAATATATATTTTTTAAAAGTTCTGTATAGGCTTGAAATAAATTACATTCTTTGTCAAGAGCAAAACTCTATATAAAATCATTAAATCAAAGAAATTGTGTTTTTCAAATTTCTATGATTGTTTTTTGTTAGTTTGAGCCATCATTCTCTGGAAGGCATGTGTTACTGTCATTGTGGCTTTGCCAAGTTCTACTTTTCTATAAATTATTTCCCTAAATGTTTGGCAATTATACTTCATATGCATACAACCATTATTGCTATGAATTCTTGGAGAATGTTTGCCTCTATTTCATAAGAAACATCTCCTTTTTTTGTTTGTTTTTCTATCTTTATTCTCTTTTGGTTGTTTCTAATATTTCTACATCATCTGATCTTAGTATTTTATAATCTATTGTTTTTCAACATTTTTGTATCCTTATCTTGTAAATGTGCTTCTTGTAAACATCAAATAGCTAGGGAAGCCTGGGTGGCTCAGTGGCTGAACATCTGCTTTTTGCCTCAGGGTGTGATCCCGGAATTCTGGGATGGAGTCCCACATCGGGCTCCCTGCGTGGAGCCTGCTTCTCCCTCTACCTGTGTCTCTGCCTCTCTTTGTGTCTCTCATGAATAAATAAATAAAATCTTTTTTAAAACCATCAATAGCTAGATATTAATCCAATCAGTTTATGTCTGTCACTTAATTTGTGTTAGCACACTCATATGATTTTGATATATTTGAATTTATTTCTGCAATCTTATTTTGTGGGTTTTTAATACATATTTTTATCTACTTTCTTATCCTTTATTATCTTCTATTTCCACAAGGTTGATCAAACTGTACATATCCTATCCTTCCCTCTACTGGTTTAGAGATCACAAATTATATTCTTATCATTTGTGTATTTATGCTTATTTTTACATACATACTTAAAATTATATTTTCTAAATAAGTATAAATACATTAATATCTCTATTTTCTCAAACAAGACAAAAGAATTAGCAATAATTTAACCTCCCTTTAAATTTCCCACATTCCTAATTTCCCAACTGCACATTTGTTTTTGCTTACTATTACTTCCTGCATCCCACTCCTTCTTTATAAATTTATTATTATTGTTTAAGTACATTATTTGTATATTTCATATATCTTGTCCACAAGAGTCTTTAAATAATAACATTTACTGGGGCACCTGGATGGCTCAGTGGTTGAGCATCTATCTGCCTTTGGCTCAGGTCATGATCCCAGGGTCCTGGGATCGAGCCCCGCATCAGCCTCTCTTGCAGGGAGCCTGCTTCTCCCTTTGCCTATGTCTCTGCCTCTCTCTCTCTGTGCCTTTCATGAATGAATAAATAAAATCTTGAAGAAAAAAAAAACTAAAATAAAAAGTAGATAAATAAATAAAAACATTTACAAATTTATGTCCACTTTTTTCCTTTCACCCTTAAATATTCATCTAAGCAGCATTCTAAGTTCACAACATTATTCCTCAGGACCTTAAAGATTTTTGCTTCACTGTCTTCTGTCTTCTTTTATTTCTGATGAAAACACTGCCATCTTTAGATTGTAATTTATTTATCAGCACTCTGATTTCTCCCTGGTGGGTTTGAGAATTTTTGATGTTTTTCAGTTTCTTTACAACATTGTGTGTGTATATAAAATTCACTTATTCTATCCTAACATTCCAATCTGATGGGTTTTGGCTGGTTTTTTTTTCCACCTCTGGAAAATTCTCAGCATTATCTTTTTGGACATTGCCTCTAACACTATCTCAATCACCTGCGGGGATTCTATTACAGGTTATATTGGGCCTGTTCACTTTGTCTTCCTTACCTCTTACCTTTTCCATTTTTCACATCATTATTTCTTTATGCTGATTTCTGATTTACCTGATCTATCTGCCCCTTTACTAATTTTCCCTACAGTTTTGTCTAATGTATCATTAAACCCATCTAGTGATTTTTTTTTAATTACCACATTTTGGGTTATTTTTTAAATCTGTTTGTTCCACTTCATAATTTCTTATCCTTATGTAATTCTGCTTTATCCCTTTTGGCTTTTAAACATACTCATTTAAGTTGTATCCATAGTCTTCTCTTATCACTTCTCCTTTAGACGTGCACTTACCAATTTGGAGTCAGATTGGGGATGGTATTATAGATCAATGTTCATGGAACCAATTCTATCAAACATTGTATCATTCTTCTGTATGATCTCATTTCACATCATAGTTCTCCATGAGTATTCTTTCTCTGGACCTTGGAGACTTCTGTGTGTAGTTCTTTATTTGCCCAAATCCTATTGTGGGTCCTGGTGCTAAATCTTGGGGGAGTGTAACTCTGTGAGTTCAACAACCAAATGTCCCACAGGGCTGCAGTTCTGACCATAGATAATTCCACATATAACCATGACCAAGAGTGGTCAGTTTGCTCTTTATTCTGATCTCAGCCTAGTGGGTAGATAGTCCCATCCCCATTCAAGGACAGGTAATAATTCCCCCAGTTCCTGGTTTCAACCTTGGAGCTCAGTTTTTTCCCTGCTTTGTGTGAATCCACAGATAGCTTCCCCAGTCCATACAGTTGTCAAAAGCTCTGTATGAGCAACCGTTATCCAGGGGCTGGCTCAGTTCAGCTTCTCTTCCCTTCTAGTGTCTCCTCACTTTGATTCTTGAACCTTTGAGAATATTTTAAAATATTTCATTTAGAATGTCTTTGTGTTTGGAATAGAATTAGGAGAACTGTTATGTTCAATCCATCAATTTGACTAGATGTTGAGAGCTCTTTTAAAAGAAATGTTGCATTTTGTTTTAAATCTTGAAGCATCTCTGCATGTCCCCACTTCATACTGAATACAGACGTATCTGTGAGTGAAGTTAAGCCACAGTATACTCAGGTGTCTGTCTGTTTCCACCAATTTATACA
The DNA here is from genome assembly GCF_048164855.1 of Canis lupus baileyi. Taxonomy (NCBI): domain Eukaryota; kingdom Metazoa; phylum Chordata; class Mammalia; order Carnivora; family Canidae; genus Canis; species Canis lupus. Next base: position 39,791,021 of record NC_132848.1, read on the forward strand.
GGAGTCAAGGGGCCTCCTGGAGAAAGAGTTCATATCAAAGGTAGACTGAATACCGTTTTAAGGTATTCAGAGCCTTAAAAAGAAATCTGGAGCAAAAAGTTAGGGCTACATCAGAAACTGAATTGTAGCGTCGATTTCAGGGATCCCTCCAATTGGCTCAGCAACTTTGTGGCAGGCATAGTGCAGGGAAGTAAAACAGCGTGTAAGTTAAAAATCCCTTGGGTCAAGCAACCATGCAGCAAAGCCCCTCTGTAAGGGTGAACTTCAGAGGAGGAGATGATATTTCCCTGTAAGTAAACAGAAGACAAGCTCTAACAATGGCTTTCCAGGCAGTAGAAATAACAGGGCCCCGTGATGGGCAAGTTCACAGATAGTGATGCCTATAAAGCAGAAGATACATTGCCTGGCACCTGACATGTATTAGGTTGTAAATAAACAGTTTTTGGTCAAGTGAAGAGGTAGAAAGCTTTGGACTGAGTGGCAGTGGACAACCAACTTGTAACAGAGACAGGGTGAAGTGGCCAAAATGACCCTTAGGCGGATTGAGGACAGGTGGAATGCAACTAAGTGACCGTAGAGACAGAGACCACACCCTGGACAGTCTAGGAGCCCAAAAGATGTTCCCTCACTGTGTGCACATTTTCTAAGGAGCCTCGTAAAGGAGCTGAAGGCCCACTGCTGTGTCAATGGGAACTTATTAACAAAGGAAATTTAATTCCAGATTGCAAGGTGCCTCCATTATACCAGAGAGGAAAGAAGGTCTTTTATCACTTGTGTAATGGGGGATCTCAGTAAAATAAAAGAAATATTGCCAGATACTTAGGGGAAATAGTGCCCAACAGAAGTTGAAACAAGACCAAGACCAAAGAGAGAGGGCCAGAGAGTTAGGTCCATTCACATTATCCCATTTCACTGTCTCAGCAAGTGAGGAAGGCACTGTGCCCCTTTGCACACAAAGGAACTGAAGCTTGAAGTTGAGTTACTCACCTAAAGTAACAGATTTAGAAGGAACCAGACTCTGAATTCACAACCACCTCATTCCAGGATAATGTAGGAGAATGGGCATTGGCATTTCCTACATTTCCTACATGTTAAGATTCCCTGAAACAGTATATATCTTCCACTCTCATCTACATTTTCTCGTTCATTGTAATTGGTTTTCGCTTCTGAAAAACTAGTAAGTGGGGAGCAGGTATGAACATTTTGCTATCATTTCCATGTTACATTTTTATAACATGGATGGAAATGTGCAACAAGATCAGCATTTCCTAGGCAGCAGCAAGGTGTCCTTTAGGGGACATACTTATGTTGTAGCCCTCATTATACTGTGTGGTAATTAGCTTCTTTACCATGTCCTTCCCTTCCTTTATCCAAGACCTACCTCCCATGACTCCTTCGAGGAAAAGAAGTGTGTCTTGCATCCCTACCACCTTGCAACTACCTCCCACAGAGCATGACCTGGAAATATTTTATGAGTGAATGAATGATCGGAGCAATGGCTTGTGCAATGTAATAGTTACTGAGGATCTTTTAAGGTGTCTAACTTCTATTCTAGTTATAACTTAAAATCTGAGAGTTACTGGATTCCTTTGCTTACTACATGATTTTTCGAATGCTCTCATATTTAATGTTTTTACATATATGCATCTGAAGATGACGGCAGTCAATATGTCATTTCACCCTTGGCTGATAATTTTCAGTCTGGAAGGAGGTTTTTAAGTCACACAGCCAATCTAGTCCTTTTACCATTGATAAAAATTTTGACTTAAAATGTTCCCGAGGGTTTAAATGACCTACTTAGACTTCTCCAGAAGGATAACAAGAGTTAAGGTGGGAATGCAGTCCTCATAGTCCCCAGCATGGAGTTCATTCACTCCCATGGGCTGTCTTCCAATTCTGAGCCACCTAGTATTCTTCATTCCCCACAGAAAACTCATCTGTCCCTTCCAGAGAGTATGAGTGTTGGTTAGATTCAATTAAATTTCCTAAGCACTCACACAGCTGGAAAAACAAGTTATGTTAACCTGCCTTTAAATTTGCTAAAATAAGTTCAGAGCCATTTGCACATGTGAACACACACACGCACAACACCAATATTGAGCTACCCAAGGTTTGACATTGTGGAAATGTTCCATCAGCTGAAGCCTCATTTTTGAACAGCAAAGCATTTTTGTCTTTGCCTATTCCTGGAAGTAGTGACAGCAGGGCCAGGCACGGAGAGTCTCCATCTAGTTGACAGTCCCCAGAGAGCTCTGAATTCTGGGGACAGAGCTCTCAGCACAGATCCTCCAACAGAACTGGCCCTAAGATTCACTTACCCCTCAGTGTCACAGAAGTTCAGCAGCTACCAGTCTTCTTCCCAGTCCCACAGCTACCTCCTGTCCTGTGGGCTCAGAGTCCCCTTCACAGGAGAACAGGGAGTTAGGCCTGTAGAATGCACCAGTTCTGCACATCTCCCTCCTGGGTGCAGTGTCAGACCTGCCAAGACCAAGGTTGTGCTACGGATGGTCATGAAGAATGGGCACTTGGAAACAATGAACACACCCATAAATCCACTTATGACAGGTGACAGCTGCAGAAAGTACTGCCTTCAAGTGCTCACTTCTTGATCATTCTGCATAATTTCATTATACCTAACTTTTAAGGTATTTTTAAATAAAATCCTAGCAAGTTTCCATTAACCTCTAATAATGGCATAATATATTGCCATTAACTCTTATTTTATCTATATTCGTGGTTGCAACTCATTTAATGTGTGTTATTAAGAATGTACAACCAGTAATATCTGGTTTGCCCTTTAGGGTTAAGATTTCATAACATTAAAACCAGCAATCATATTGCTTCCCTGGGGTCGAGATCCATGTTAAGACTATTTCCCACAGTGAAAGGTATGCTAATCAGAAACATAGAACAATTTTCTTTTCCACCCCCCAAGCATCCCTGAAGAGAATGATGTTCCATTGAAAGATTGGAACATCATTTCAATAAAACAGCTATGATTGCCAGGCAGAGACAACTAAGCTATGGTCATTCTCTGCATTGGGATCAGTGAAACAGCATGGAAGAGGTGAGCAGATCATGGGGAAGCTGCCTGGGTGGGCTCTGTAGGAAGAAAAGTCATGGGAACTGGATCCTCACGTTGTGTGGGAATCCAAGTCTCTCCAAGAAGGAGAGAAGAATAAATCTCTACCTTTATGAAAAGCAGTGACAAGACCAAAGGATCAGGGAAGGACTTTGTGGATTTCCAAACCAAGGTCAGGATCAATTCAAACAGTGCACCAGATTGCTGATTAACTAATAATAATAATGTGTAGAAACACCCTCTGACTCACTGACATTTAGACGGAATTAACAGACTTAGAGAGGTAGAGCGCTCTGAGAAAAGACTGTGGGGTGCATGCTCATGGAGCATCTAATCACATCATCTGTCTACCAGCAGGAAACCCATCATCTCCTCCACCAAAAAGAGGTGGGAGAAGGAGAAACCCGGAAAACCAGGGCAGTGCTGACACAAGGGCGTGATGCTCACAGAAGGGATGTTGATGAAATATAGCATCTCAACAGGCAAGGAAATTGAGTTCAAGGAACACAGCAGACATGCCATTAGCACTTACGAGCTAGAACCTTGCAAAGAACAGAGGTGAACAAGAATGCGAGATGAGGGAACATAAGTGTTTATATACACGGACACATTCACCTGAGATCACACATTTGTAAAACAGACATTCATGTTAAAATGGAATCTGTATTTGAGTGTAGATATGGGCACATACTGGTAAGTGAACATGGGTCCTTGGAGGAGAGAAAAAGTACAAAAACCAGTTGCCAACACGGTTCCCAGGAGCAGAGGGGGAGGGAGGAGAGAACATGCACACACAGAGACACACATGCTCACGCACACACACACACTCCTGTAAATAAAGTAGCTTACATGGTATAAATTATAGATGTGTGTATATATGCATAAAGCGAAGCATGAAGAAATGACCATGAACTGCTGTTAATGGTCAGAGGGTAGAATTTTGGATGATTTCATTTTCTTCCCTACATATTCCCTGTGTTCTTTGGACATCTTTATGGCATGATTATGCACAAAAGATAAAGGAATAGTCACCCATTATTGATGTTATCGGGAGAAACACAATAACAAGGTCTCACGGGAGACCTTGTGAGAAGGTCTTACCCTGGAGTTCCCATGATTTCTTTTATATTTTTTAAGATTTTTTTAAATTTATTTTTTATTGGTGTTCAATTTACCAACATACAGAATAACCCCCAGTGCCCGTCACCCATTCACTCCCACCCCCCGCCCTCCTCCCCTTCTACCACCCCTAGTTCGTTTCCCAGAGTTAGCAGTCTTTACGTTCTGTCTCCCTTTCTGATATTTCCCACATATTTCTTCTCCCTTCCCTTATATTCCCTTTCACTATTATTTATATTCCCCAAATGAACGAGAACATAGAATGTTTGTCCTTCTCCGACTGACTTACTTCACTCAGCATAATACCCTCCAGTTCCATCCACGTTGAAGCAAATGGTGGGTATTTGTCATTTCTAATGGCTGAGGAATATTCCATTGTATACATAGACCACATCTTCTTTATTCATTCATCTTTCGATGGACACCGAGGCTCCTTCCACAGCTTGGCTATTGTGGACATTGCTGCTATAAACATCGGGGTGCAGGTGTCCCGGCGTTTCATTGCATCTGTATCTTTGGGGTAAATCCCCAGCAGTGCAATTGCTGGTCGTAGGGCAGGTCTATTTTTAACTCTTTGAGGACCCTCCACACAGTTTTCCAGAGTGGCTGCACCAATTCATATTCCCACCAACAGTGTAAGAGGGTTCCCTTTTCTCCGCATCCTCTCCAACATTTGTGGTTTCCTGCCTTGTTAATTTTCCCCATTCTCACTGGTGTGAGGTGGTATCCATTGTGGTTTTGATTTGTATTTCCCTGATGGCAAGAGATGCAGAGCATTTTCTCATGTGCATGTTGGCCATGTCTATGTCTTCCTCTGTGAGATTTCTCTTCATGTCTGTTGCCCATTTCATGATTGGATTGTTTGTTTCTTTGGTGTTGAGTTTAATAAGTTCTTTATAGATCTTCGAAACTAGCCCTTTATCTGATATGTCATTTGCAAATATCTTCTCCCATTCTGTAGGTTGTCTTTTAGTTTTGTTGACTGTATCCTTTGCTGTGCAAAAGCTTCTTATCTTGATGAAGTCCCAATAGTTCATTTTTGCTTTTGTTTCTTTTGCCTTCGTGGATGTATCTTGCAAGAAGTTACTGTGACTGAGTTCAAAAAGGGTGTTGCCTGTGTTCTCCTCTAGGATTTTGATGGAATCTTGTCTCACATTTAGATCTTTCATCCATTTTGAGTTTATCTTTGTGTATGGTGCAAGAGAGTGGTCTAGTTTCATTCTTCTGCATGTGGATGTCCAATTTTCCCAGCACCATTTATTGAAGAGACTGTCTTTCTTCCAATGGATAGTCTTTCCTCCTTTATCGAATATTAGTTGACCATAAAGTTCAGGGTCCACTTCTGGGTTCTCTATTCTGTTCCATTGATCTATGTGTCTGTTTTTGTGCCAGTACCACACTGTCTTGATGACCACAGCTTTGTAGAACAACCTGAAATCTGGCATTGTGATGCCCCCAGATATGGTTTTCTTTTTTAAAATTCCCCTGGCTATTCGGGGTTTTTTCTGATTCCACACAAATCTTAAAATAATTTGTTCTAACTCTCTGAAGAAAGTCCATGGTATTTTGATAGGGATTGCATTAAACGTGTATATTGCCCTGGGTAACATTGACATTTTCACTATATTAATTCTGCCAATCCATGAGCATGGAATATTTTTCCATCTCTTTATGTCTTCCTCAATTTCTTTCAGAAGTGTTCTATAGTTTTGAGGGTATAGATCCTTTACATCTTTGGTTAGGTTTATTCCTAGGTATCTTATGCTTTTGGGTGCAATTGTAAATGGGATTGACTCCTTAATTTCTCTTTCTTCAGTCTCATTGTTAGTGTATAGAAATACCACTGATTTCTGGACATTGATTTTGTATCCCGCCACACTACCAAATTGCTGTATGAATTCTATCAATCTTGGGATGGAGGCTTTTGGGTTTTCTGTGTAGAGTATCATGTCATCGGCGAAGAGGGAGAGTTTGACTTCTTCTTTGCCAATTTGAATGCCTTTAATGTCTTTTTGTTGTCTGATTGCTGAGGCTAGGAATTCCAGTACTATGTTGAATAGCAGTGGTGAGAGTGGACATCCCTGTCTTGTTCCTGATCTTAGGGGAAAGGCTCCCAGTGCTTCCCCATTGAGAATGATATTTGCTGTGAGCTTTTCATAGATGGCTTTTAAGATGCCGAGGAATGTTCCCTCTATCCCTACACTCTGAAGAGTTTTGATCAGGAATGGATGCTGTATTTTGTCAAATGCTTTCTCTGCATCTAATGAGAGGATCATATGGTTCTTGGTTTTTCTCTTGCTGATATGATGAATCACATTGATTGTTTTACGGGTGTTGAACCAGCCTTGTGTCCCAGGGATAAATCCTACTTGGTCATGGTGAATAATTTTCTTAATGTACTGTTGGATCCTATTGGCCAGTATCTTGTTGAGAATTTTTGCATCCATACTCATCAGGGATATTGGCCTGTAATTCTCCTTTTTGGTTGGGTCTTTGTCTGGTTTTGGAATTAAGGTGATGCTGGCCTCATAGAACGAATTTGGAAGTACTCCATCTCTTTCTATCTTTCCAAACAGCTTTAGGAGAATAGGTATGGTTTCTTCTTTAAACGTTTGATAGAATTCCCCTGGGAAGCCATCTGGCCCTGGACTCTAGTGTCTTGGAAGGTTTTTGATGACTGCTTCAATTTCCTCCCTGGTTATTGGCCTGTTCAGGTTTTCTATTTCTTCCTGTTCCAGTTTTGGTAGTTTGTGGCTTTCCCGGAATGTGTCCATTTCTTCTAGATTGCCTAATTTGTTGGCGTATAGCTGTTCATAATATGTTTTTAAAATCGTTTGTATTTCCTTGGTGTTGGTAGTGATCTCTCCTTTCTCATTCATGATTTTATTAATTTGAGTCTTCTCTCTCTTCTTTTTAATTAGGCTGGCTAATGGTTTATCTATCTTATTAATTCTTTCAAAGAACCAACTCCTGGTTCTGTTGATCTGTTCCACAGTTCTTCTGGTCTCGATTTCGTTGAGTTCTGCTCGAATCTTTATTAACTCTCTTCTTCTGCTGGGTGTAGTTTTTTTTTAAGATTTTGATGAGAGACACAGAGAGAGAGAGAGAGGCAGAGACACAGGCAAAGGGAGAAGCCGGTTCTATGTGGGAAGCCCGATGTGGGACTCGATCCCAGGATTCCGGCGTCACACCCTGAGTGGAAAGCAGACCCTCAACTTCTAAGCCCCCCCAGGCACCCGAGTTGCCATGATTTCAAAGCACTAAGGAAGTAGCAGCCCACTTGACATAGAGCCCGGCCCCTCCTTTTGCTAACTAACCAGCCTCTCCTCGGAATGCACATCATTTCTACCCATTTCCCTCCTGAGAGAAGTAACCAATTTTCTCAATATCAAAACGCATCTATGATCATGAAATTCCTTACATTCTGAAGCAAAATTTTATATCCGAGTAAATATAATTGCACCTGATAACTTCCCTCACTGAGAAAAACATGAGAATCATTTCAAGAAGTTTCTTTTCACCTGCTCCCTCCTCCGCCCCTCCCCACCTTCCACTTCTCCTTTCAATTTCTTCGCTTCTTCGCTCCTTTTATTAGCCGTGGCAATGCTGCGCCCACCAGCAGGGATGTACCAAGACGGCCGGATTTCACTGTAAATGCAATCTATGTCTTGATGGTAGCTCTAACATTTTAAAACCTTCTCTATTTCTCATGACAGGTCCTTTGCTGGGTTTATCTGGGTGTCTGCTCCTTGGGGACCATTACAGGCTAAGGTGTGTCCCCTCAAAATTCATATGTTGCCGTCCTAACCCAGAAAGTGTTTGGAGACGGGGCTTTTAAAGAGACGAACAAGTTGAAATGAGACATTAGAGTTGCCCTAATTCAATCTGACAGGCGTCCTTACAGGAAGAGGGAACTTGGATGCACTGGGAAACACCAGGGATGTGTGAACACAGAGGAGAGAACCCCCGAGGACCCCATCCAGATGGCAGCCATCTGCAAGCCGATGGCCGAGGCCTCAGGAGACCCCAAACCTGCTGACACCTGGATCTTGGACTTCCAGCTGCCAGGAACATGAGAAAATAAATGCCTACTGGTTAAGCCCCCAGCCTGTGGCCCTTTGCTATGGCAGAGGGAGCCGTCGAGACAGGTACAGCGTTGGCCTCAACCCCAAGCTGGGAGTGATCCTGATTCTCTTCCCCTCCACACCCCACAGAAGGTTCCGGCCAGTCTCACAGGCTGCACCTCCCAGATCTTTCCCACGGCCTAATCCGAGCACCCTTCTCCCCTACACCACCGCTGCCTGCCCAATGCCTACACCTGGTCAGCACCCAGAGGTTTTAGGTCACGAGTCAGGTATAACACTCCAGCAGCCTCTGATTTCACTTAAGGCAAAGTCCGAAGGCAGTGCCCCAACCCCAGCATGGGGGTGCCCCTCACACTCACTGTTGGATGAATATAGTCACGCGCACGCACAGCACCCAGGACCTGGTAGGTGAGCAGTGTTGTTCACAGACACAGGCGAATGAAACCATGTCTTGAACCTGTGGGAAAAAAATATGTCGTTAGTGAAGATGAATAGGAGTATACTAGCTGAGTGTTTTCTTAAAAGGATCGTTTGTCTTTGTATTCCATTCTTGCTTAATCTAGATTCTGAATTACTGATCAGACACAATCAGTTTGGATTACTCTCATGAGCACCATTGCAAGAAGGTTTTTTTTTTTTTTTTTTCCTTCAGACATTGTCAGAAATATCACCAGCCTCTTCTTTTAATCAAACAACTTCAGGTATCATCTCAAAAGTTTCTCAAAAATACCATGCTGGGAAGTAGGCCTATAGAATTCCTTTTGTTAGGAAATAACACAAAGCAGTTATTTTCATGTACATTGAAAAAAATAGGGTATTAAATGTACATAGAACAAGGTCAGTCTAAGAAGCCCTTTACCACTGCGCCAGACACCCGTAGAATACAGGTAACTCTACGCTCGGACTAAAATTGGTTTCTGCTCCTTTGCGGGAAAGGATGCACGTACTATACTTTGTTACACAGATACTAGTGAAGCTTCTGAACAAGCTTCTTCATTTCTGGTAAAAAGACACAGAATCGCCTTGTTTTGCCCCTTGACCTTCCTCTTCATCCCGCCTGGGGGCGTGGCACAATCATCTTGCAACCCTGAGGTCAAAAGCCTCATGCAAAGAACAGAACAGGTGCTGACCACCTCGTGGGGCTCCATGCACCTGCCTCCAGGCTGCACAGGAGAAAAAGTAGCTGTCTGTTTGATTAAGCCTCTGCAGTAACGGTTCTGTGACAACAGCTGAAAATAACACCAATCGATATAAAACAATGTCCACAAAATGAAAATGTCTGCTCATTTATCCCCCAAGTATTTACCCAGTACCTGTTTTGTGTTGGACACCATGCCAGGAATCAGGTAAACCACAGTGACCAGGGCAGACCCAGCCCTCACCCTCCAGAACTCGTGGTGAGAGTTAGAGAACCAAGTAATTAACCAGAGAATACAGAGAGACACCCTCCTGGTATATTAATGTTTGTATTTTTCTTTCTTTCCCACAGCTCCTGACTATTTGCTTCATCAATCAGAAGCATTGCATTATAAAAGGAATGCAAAGAGCAAGGCACGGTTAATGTTCTGTTTTTAAATTTCCAAATGTGAATCTTGGTCATAGGATACAGGGTATGATGATCAAAATTATCAAAAATGACCAAAGAGTAAATCCCTGAGAAGAGCAGAGACTAGGTGCCATAAAAAAAAAAAAGTAATGAAAAAAAAAAAAAGTAATGTAAACAGAGCAGAGGGAGAGGCAAGAGCTCCACCTTCCCAGGAAGACCAGATGAGAGCTGCATAAGGAAGGTGGTGGGAGCCACATGGGTGATGTTAGGGGCTGAAATGAGGGGACAGAACCTGGGGTACCAGAAAGAGACTCACACTGAGCAGTGACATGACCTCCACCTTCCAGGGAACAGATGGAAACCAAGCCACGGCCTGCAGATCAGCCCTCCATTTGCCTGAGTTCATCACTCAAAGGCGAACTCATGTGCTATTCCCATCACTGCGGGCGTGGTAGGACTGCTAGCAACAGCTGCCAGCTGTTGGGTCCCCTGTGGGTCACCCAACAGAACCTCAAGTGTGCTTCCCAATTTTCCTGAGTTCCACCAGAAGGTCCCAGGAGAAGAATGGCCATGTGTGGCTGCATGATTTGTGCACAGAACAACTCCAGGTGGCATCATTCACTTATATGTCACTGTGTGTGCACGACCTCTCCCGTGAGTGTGTGCAGCACAGTGGCCCTGCTCAAGAGGAGAGCCCCATATTGACAGACCAGGACACTAAGTGTCCCTCTTTAAAAAAAAAAAAAAAAAAAAAGTTGAGTATGGGGCCTGGATTATCAAAAATACAGAAGGGTATAAAAAAGAGGAGAAAACCCTAAATATTAGAACTAGGATGAAGCCACATTACAGTGGTGGAGAAATCCCTTCTTGTGCTAGTCTCTTAAATAAAACCTCTGAGATGATAAGGTTGTCAGTCTTCTGGCCTCTCTACTCCACTGGCCCTTCCATGGGCATTCACCATGTCTTTACCACCTGTCTGCCTCTCCCAACCTACTGAGATCCCATATTTCACCATGCATTCCAGCAGCTTGGCCTAGCAGGAGATCTAGAGAATCTTAAACAAAGAGTACTGGACTCCTGGTGATACCATGGAGGTCCCACATTCGTACATCATGGGGAATATGCCAACTGGAATGGTGATTTGGGAAATTCACATTCTGCATCAGAGATTTGCAAGAGCTCCATAAGAGGATTTGTTGATCAAATCCAAGGACACCTTGGCTCCCACCCTTCATAAGAGAGAAGTCATCAGAAGGGTACCTGCCCTGCTGTGTTCATGAAAAGTCACAAGAAGGGTACCTGCCCTGGTATAAAGATCCTTCTAGACTTCCAGTACTTGTGTGTTTCTCTGACACTGAATTTCTTGCCTGAGTGCCCATCTTGAATTATTCTTTTAATTGAAACCCATGATTTTTAGTTTTGGACCAATTGCTCCAACTTAGACCTCACTCCACCTTTAAGACATTACCTTGTAGAATGTTCCCATTGGTTCCATACATCAACCCCAGTTAAGAAGCCTGTCTCATACCTCAGTATAGTACAGGCAAGGCCTCTCCTTTGTGCAAGTAGGGACTGGGGAGAGACATTGAATATCACTTAGATAATGGAATAAGAACAGCACAATTATTTTCATCCCATCCATTTTCCATTCTCCAAAAAGTGATTTTTTTTAAAGAAGAAAAATAGATTATCTTACACTTCTGATTAATGTAATGCTTCTTACTGCTCTTATGATAAAGATCTAAATTCCTAGCCTGGCTTGCCCCTTCTGCCTTCCTTACTCTACCTTCCCCCATCACTCCCTCAGTGGTGCTGGCCTTCTTGACCTCCATGACCTGTTCAGTCACCCGCCTCCACCCCACACCTCTCCACCTTCTATTCCTGGAGACTGGGCTCCTCTCCTTCATAGCACCCAGCCCGCTGCAATTTTACACTGATTCAGGTCACTATTTGATTCACATCTGTCTTTGTCCTATGATGATGGGTTCTCTGAAGTCAGAGAATGTATCTTCCTACACCCTAGTCTATCCCCAGAGCCTGCTACATGTAGTACCTCCTCAACTTATTGGCTTAAAAAAAAACACTTCTCTCTTGTTTCATAAGCTAGCAAAACAAAAATTATTTCTAATAGACTTGTTCAGGATGACAGCATGCATTATGTTAGAGCAATCATATAGCACTAGCAGCACACAATGTTTAGTTTGTATAATTTTCTTAAAAAGATCATTGAAGTCTTCTACAATACGATAGTCTCCCCAAGTCCCTAAAAAGATAGGAGCTTTCATTTCTCGTGGATACAATGATAAACAAAAAGCAAAGAGTACAAACATTGTGTATCTTTTCATTACAGAGTATCCTACATGCTTAACTGAGACCAGATATCCTGTTACCACCTCACAATACTAACCCATACCAGTAGGGTCAGAACCTCACCATTGGGAAGTTCTTTCTAAGCAAGAGTTTCTCCAACCCAACACCATTGACATTTTGGGCTGGATAACTCAACCTTGTGAGGGTTTCCCTGTGCATTGTGTGTTTTCTCTTTAGTATCAGTGAAAGGACTTACGTCTTCACAGATACTGGTTCTAGCGATGATTGATTTAGAGGAATATATATAAATTCATATGTATATATAATGTAATAATCTCAACAACATCCAGCAAATCTAAATTCATATACATGAAGCAAAGCTTCATTATTTCAAATATTTTGGTCAAGTGTCCAGCAGAGTAGATTCTGGCATCACTTCAGTGTTTACCTGTCCAGTTAGATAAAGTAAATGGAGCTATTTAAGCTTATCTTGGCTTTACATCTACAAATTAAATAAGTCTGGAAAATCAGAACCAAATTCCAATATTCACACTCATCTTTATATCTTTGGGGTATTTCTGACGTATAAGCCAGAGCAGTTTTAAAAGTACTTATTACAGATTAAGTCTCTTGCAGAGTTTGATGCCTGGCATATTGGGGTTTTTTATTTGTTTGTTTTTGCTTTTTATTGGGGGGGGAGAGAGAGATGCATGAAGTTTTAAAAGGGACAGTAACTTCAAATGTGAAACAACTTGTGAATTTACTATTATAGCAAATATGACCATTGTTAAGGTCTGAGTTGGCTTTTGACATCTTACCTTGGCCAGTCATTCAGATCTGGTGACTTTAGGGTCATTTTTGGTCAACCTTTGGAAGAAAAGGAAAACAGTGATATTAGCTACTACCTTTGATGCATTATGCTTTATTATTATTATTTTTAAACACTATTATTGAGTCTACACAAAAATTCTAAGAGATGGGAGCCTCATTTAACTTATGAGAAAGTCAAAATCCTGAAAGACTGGTGCCCTACCTATGATGCTAGGCTGGCTGGGCAGAGCCCATGGCCCACGCATGATTTTTTTTCAATATTTATTTATTTATTTGAGAGAGAAAAAGAGTGCAGGGGGGTGGGCAGGACAGAAAGAGAGGGAGAGAGAAACTCCAGCAGACTCCACCCTGAGCAGGGAACCCCACACAGAGCTCAGTCCCATGACCCTGAGATCACAGCCTGAGCCGAAACCAAGAGTCAGGCACTTAACCAACTGCACCACCCAGGTGCCCCTACTGCATGATTTTAAACTGCTTCCCAGAAGCACTCAGCATCTGGCTGGGTGTGTGTTTATTGGTGAGTGAGGATTTGCAACATTCAAGTAACTGAGCAAATAACACTAGTACCCCACTATCCATCTTCCCTCCCCACCCCCTGACTGGCCCAGTATCAATATAACAGTACTCGTAGAAAACCAGTCTCCGACCATTAAACATATGAACAACTTTTCCCCTAAACTGATAGTTTCTGGAACCAGTATGTGTGAAAGAATGAGTCCATACTCTTCACTATCTTGCAGAAGATTCTGAGTCTAATGTACTCTTTCTTTCTGGTTTTACTCTCACTGTGGAAGCAATGCCCTGGGTGATTTTCCTTATTTGCAAAGAGTTATCTTTCAGACAGATTAATGTCTTTCCTTTCCAAAAATTATATTTTGATGATGACCTAAAATAGTCTTTGCTTTCTCAAATAGGTTTGTGGGGTTTTTCCTCTCTCTCTCTGAAAACAGATACACTGAAAAAAAGATTAAAACTGGGTTGGCACTGTTCTCCACAGAGAATAAGAATCTCTGTCAATTCTCTATTTTCAGGATGATTCTAAATTCCCTTTTCAGGGAAAGTTCAGATTCCTTTTACACCATAGGATAGATTTTATTTATTTTACTTACCTACTGAGATTGTTACATTAAAGAACAACAACAGCAAAAATTTTTAATGCCTCTGAGCTTAAGAGTGAAAGGTTCTTATCACACTTTAAACAATGAAGAAGGATGATTTCAAGATGAGCTAAAATGGAAAACAGTTATTTTTAAGTAGGTTCTCACCAGTGGCTGGAAAAAGAAAAGTGGTTTTAAAAACACAACATCGCCACCTAGTGTTCTGCATGAAAATTAGGGGAAAAAATTAGGAAGCAGGAGAGTGGAAGAATTTCACCTTGATCCCATCTTAAGTGGGCAGTCCAATAAATACATGCATGCCTAAGTAAGTAGGATGACATGTACCACACCGCAACATCCATTATAGTATTAAGTTGTGGGGAGGATTCAAGAAACCACTAAGCCATTCCATACTGTGAAGGCACTTTTTACAGATGACTTGTTTGCAAATTTTTGAAAAATGTATTTATCTTCCCATTAGGATTCTGGCCCACATTCTCTCCACAAATAGTCCATACTGCCTGTGTCCACAGAGTAGAATATAAAAAAGTTATTTGTTGGAGTTAAAAGAGTCCTTCCAGAGCATCTCATCCAGTCTATACATTTTATAGATGAGGACACTCCACTGCAGGGAGATGAAAGCTCAGCCAAATGCACACATCCAGTAATGGCAGAAGTGGGACCTTAATCCCATCTCAGGAGTGTGCATCTATTCAGCTTTCGGGGGTCCCCCGTGTTTCAATTCCAACATGGCTTGCCAGTGTCAGGTACTGAGGAAGCTCTAGATTCCCTCACCTGGCTGTCAGTACCCACATCCTCACGCTTCACACCAGCGCCCACAGACTCGCAGGGCACAGAATCCAAATGGGGCAGAAATGAAGAAACCGCAGTGAGAAGCACGGGTGCGGCAGGTGGGGGCTGTGTTTAATTGACGTGGCCTATCAGAGCCTGGTCCTGAGGTCTGTCATTTCCTTTTAAAATGCTTCAGAAGAGGTAGTGTGATGGTATGTGTGTTAGCTCAAGCCAACTAACTGTTCAAACATCAGAACTACAGTCCAGGGGTGACCCCCCAGTCCTGGGGTGACAGCCCTGGCCTACCTCCTTTCTAGAGGAGGCTGCGTTAAGTTCTCCGTTACTGACATCTCAGCCAACGCTTTTATCTTTTCTGGTGATCATTCTGGATGTCAGGAGAAAATCATGGCCTGTGGAAGCAAGATAAAAGTTAGAAATGGGCTTTCATCGGTAATGATAGAGGAATTCAAGATATGTGAATTAGCTAAAATACTGTAGACATTGTCCATCTTTGTGTAAACAGGATGCAAGTACCCAGAGAACCCTGTATCCTTTGTCCTTAGATTATCATCTGAGGCTTTACTCCCTGAAGGAGCCCTGTGTTTGACCATCAGTCACCCAAAGCCAGCTATAAGGCGAAAGAACCCTGCCCTGCAATGTTCTCATGTCAATCTTTGACAAACCCTTGATGGCAAGTGATAGCCTGAGCCCCAAAAAAGGATAAGCCCAGTGTTGTCATCAAACTCATAGGAAAAGTTTGTCAGTGGCTTTGGGCCTGCCATTTAATGGATGGCTGCTCAGTTAACGTCAGTATGTGTGGCTGAATTTTTTCCGAGGCTTGCTCTTCTTAACACTTGGTAGTGAAGCAAGTGTGAAGGTGTGGGAGAACCATCCATCCTCACCCACATCAACCTCTTCAGGGACTACTTCAGTCTACCAAGAAGAGTTTAAGAGATGTTGGTAACCAGATTGGCTTAGGTCTTTTCCCAAGAGAATTCAAAATTACATTTATTAAAACCACTGTGCCGTTGAAGCAAGTCTCGTTCATGAGACACGTTTGGCCCACAGGTTGGCCTTTTTTCTTTCTAGACTCACCTTATTCCGTCAACCTTGGCTCCCATTGCTCCTTTATGCACAGCCACACAAATGCTCACACTGGCCTCCTCGTGCCCTATAAGTGTGGGCATTTAAGCACATGCAAGACCAGCTGCATAATTTGTGGGGCCAGGTGGAAAATGAAAATGAGGGACTCCTTGTTTAAAAGTCATTAAGAATGTCAAGATGTCATGGAAGCACATTAACCAAACATGAGACCCTTCATATCATGGGATCCTGTGCAACCATACAGGCCACACACCCATGAGGCCAGCCCTGACCCCACGGAATACTCCTCCATCTCCACCATAAACCTAGCAATTCCAGAAGCCAACCTCATACTTACCCATTCGTTTATCCAACAAACTCTCTTTCAGGTGCAGGCTTTTCTGTGGACACACAGATGAAAGATACAACCTCAGAAGACCTCATTCTACCTTCTCCATGAATGCCACTGGCCACACCCACGTTTCTTTGTTTGACCCCCACAGCATCACCAACAGTGAGACACTTCTGGGCATTTTATTATGTTATGATCATTGGTCTCCACTCAAGTCTAGTTTCCTTAACTGGATCATAAGCTTCTTGAGGCCAATGAGTATATAATATTTTTTTGTGCCCTGTAGCTAGTCATTTGGTGAATGCTTAACAAAGTCCCCCAAAGGTCAGGTAAGAACCAATTATGCACGTTTCCAGATCAAAGTTAGAATTTAACATTTTTATTACTTAAATGATCGCATCTGCTTTCACCATATGGTGGTGAAAGGGAATTAAGAGAAAGGAGGGGAACTGATTGTGAAAAATTAGAGAGGGAGACTAACCATGAGAGACTCTTAACTCTGGGAAACAAACAAAGGGTTGTGGAAGGGGAGGAGGGTGGGGGGATTGGAGTAACCAGGTGACAGGCACTGAGGAGGGCACTTGATGGGATGAGCACTGGGTGTTATACTATATGTTGGCCAATTGAATTTAAATTTTAAAAAATGTGAAAAAGGAAAAGAAAAGAAAAAAAAAGAAGAGTAGAGGGAGAGGGAGAAGAATTAGATTGGAAAGAAGAACAAATAGTGAAAGGGATTATAGGGGAAAGGTGGGAAAATGAGTGGGAAAAATCAGAGAGGGTGACAAAACATGAGAGACTCCTAACTCTGGGAAGTGAACACAGGGTAGTGGAAGGGGAGGTGGGTAGGGGGATGGAGTGACTGGGGTGATGGGCACTGAGGGGGGCATTTGACAGGATAAGCACTGGGTGTTATACTATATGTTGGCAAATCGAACTCCAATAAAAAATATACATAAAAATAATTTAAAAAATTTTTTACACAAATAAATAGTTTTTTAAAAAAGAAAGAACAAAAGAGACACTTCTCTCCAGCCACAGGAGAGGTTGAAGGTCCAGATGAGAAAGACACTGCAGTGAGATTTGGGATGGGTAACAGCTATGCATATATTTACGCACACAGATAACTTATGGTTGTTTAATAAATGGTATGTAATTAGCCCCATGGAAACCTTCAGGGAGTTTAAAGGAGAAGAACCCAAACCACGTGAAACCAAATGACTCATGTAGTCAAGATCTTATCCTGTCGGTAGACCAGGTGAGCATCTTTCTGTGGCAAAGCGGGAATTCTTAGGCCTGCCCATTCCACTCAGACACATCTACATACTTCTTAGTCTTACTGTTTTTATTCAATCACCAAGAAAATAATACTACAGCTGCAGTCCTTCACCAAATATCACATTTGTTCATAAAAACCCACACATACCAATTCAGAGATATTTTACAATGTCCTCGTAGGTGCAAGGGATAAAATGCACCTTCACTCTCTCTCTACCCCCTGAACAGAACAGCTGACTCCTTGGCACATGCAAAGTGTTACCTTCAAAAATCAGGGAAATGTCCACCTTATAACTCGCTGTTAAAAATCATCAGGAGGGATGCCTGGGTGGCTCAGTGGTTGAGCATCTGCCTTTGGCTCAGGGCATGATTCCAGAGTCCCGGGATCAAGTCCTGTATCAGGCTTCCTGAATGGAGCCTGCTTCTCCCTCTACCTGTGTCTCTGCCTCTGTGTGTGTGTGTCTCTCATGAATAAATAAATAAAATCTTAAAAACATCATCAGGAGGGCTTGCTGTCATCCCTGGATGAGCAGCAATAGTCAAGGGCAAGGAAAACCCTATTTTCTCAAGAAGGGTAGAATAATGCTGGGAGGAGGTACCATTATAATATATTTCCATTGTATCTTCCGTGAGGCTTTCCCAGAATCCCACATTAAATATTAGTAAATGATATTCTATTTGGCCAAAACCAGAGTCAAGGTCAGAAGTTGAACCAACCTCAGATCTCATTTCTTTCTCCATGCTTCTTTTTTTGCTCCCTTTCTTTATCTCACCAACCACCCAGGGGCTCACCCCTATCTGCCTCACTCACCTGGGACTGTTTATTTTCCTGTGTCTCTGTGGTTTTTGTGTGCACGTGATTCGCATCCACAATTGGGTACCAGTCAGCCCACATCAGCCGACTCTGGCTGCTGCGGGATCAACTTACCCAAAACATGGCTTCCTTATACTCCTCTTTTTTTTTTTTTTTTTTTTCCAGAAACATCAACTGTTCATGCTCGAACGTGGGAGCAAGTCATATTTCCGTGCACAATTAGTGTCATTGCTAATGACAGAACTGGCAAGCCTGAGCACTTCCCAGAGCCAGGTACCCCACCAAGCCACTCACATGGCCACTCCATGGCCCAGCTGTTACTGTTACCATGTCCACTTTACAGATCAAAAGTACTGGGACTCTGAGAGGTGAAGTGACCTGTCCAAGGTCACACAGAGCGGAACTATTGGAGATATGATTCAACCTCTGACAAACTGACTCTAAACTTTACAACTCTAAACACTTGACTCCTACCTCAGATAGATTAATGATGGATGATAGATAGAAAGATAGATCCACCAAATATTAGCTCGTATGAAACCAAGTTCATCTTCTATTTGACTACAAGTCTAATTTCTAACTATTACAACGTCTACTCTCCAGCATTTGCTCCTAATTGACTCTACCAACCTCATTCCCCA
This sequence comes from Canis lupus baileyi, assembly GCF_048164855.1. Classification (NCBI taxonomy): domain Eukaryota; kingdom Metazoa; phylum Chordata; class Mammalia; order Carnivora; family Canidae; genus Canis; species Canis lupus. Next base: position 39,810,048 of record NC_132848.1, read on the forward strand.
TAATTCCCTGCTTCCACCCAATTCCTCAGCCACAATGCCCCAAATACCTGTAGAGATGTCGCCGTGCTTCTCTTGTCTATACTGAATGTGTTCTCGCTCTCCACCTGCTTGTTTCCCTTCTCCTGCCTCTGTGGCCCAAATGAAGCTTCTCTCCCCCAACACAGGCATCCTGTGTCCACTCTCACTCTGGTAATTCTTTCCTTGGACACTTGTCTTAAAACTCACCTTTTTAATTCATTTCTTCATGGGCTCGTATTCAACTGACATGTTTTCCAAGAACGCAGATAATGAAAACAATCCCTTTGCCCTTAGCAACTTCGAGTCTAAAAGGTAGAAGAATCTACCAAAAACCACAGTGCACGTGGGTGGTGTCACATATAAATGAATCTACAACCACGTTTTCATTTTGTAGACTGGTTGTCCCTGCTGGCACACTGCTTCCCGTTTAAGTTCCCCCAGAACTCTGGTTCTTGTCCCGGGCTTCCTCTGCCAGGGATTTCTCATGAGCCTTCCTTCCCTGGTCCTGCTGACCGGGCAGAGGGTGACCTTGATCCATCTGGGAAGGAGTCCTGCAGGCCTGGGCCCGGAGCAGGAGCAGCAGGGGGCATTCACCCTCCCCCTTTCCTGTGAGCAGGGTCACTAGAGATAGCTTCCCAGCCAGCTGTTTGGGGATTCTTTTCTTTTTTTCTTTCTTTCTTTTTTTTTTTTTTTTTTTTTTTTTATTGCTCAGGGTTGCCAAGGGAAATGAAGGGAAAACCACACTGTGCCTCCAGTTATAAGGCACATAGACAGTGGAGCAATCTGAAGGACAACAGGCAGGCAAGAGATGCCCAGGCACAAAGCCACCCCATGTCATTGCCTGAGACGTCTTAGGCCTGCCCCAGCCCACACTGAGGCACCCTCGGAGGCCCAGCCTGGGTCAGGGTTTCAACGGGTCGTGAGCAGTCCCCGCAAAACTGGAGAGTTCTAGCACTCTGGCACCCTGAAGGCCCTTCATGCTGAGGTGTGTCTGGGAGTCCTAGACAGGTCTCTGGACCCAGATCACGTGCAGTTCTCCAAAGAAGGACAATAGTGTGTGACAAAAACCAGGGCTTAGAAAAGAAGTTTGTGGCTGAGCATGGGAAGTCCTCGGGAGCAGATCTGTTTGGAAAGAGAAAGCCAGTTAAGACAGAAGCTGTCATGAGCGCATTCACCTTGGTATGTGAACTTGAGCATATGTTTTGTTTTAAAGGCTGTATTCCAAATGAAGACCATGACCACACCGAAGGGAGGGTCAGCGGGAGGCTGACCTAAGTGACGTGGAAAGCAACATCTTGCCTGAAAACTGTAGGAATTAAGACAAAAAGAACCATACATAACTGCTGTAGTCTAATCAGAGGATGCGTTTCTCACTGGAGGAAAGGTAGTGAATCTGAAACTAATCCATGTGCATACTCCAACCCAGCAAACAGGGACATTTTGAATCTAATTAAACCAGGTTCCTCACTGTTAGAGAAAACAGTTACAACTAAGGAAAAGGAGCCCAAGGGGGCCTCATGCTGGTGGAGGGAATCTGAACTATCAGTATGAAGTCACAGCTGTCCTGCATGTATACAGGTAAACAATAGATGCAGAAGTGCAGGTGTGTGTGTGTGTGTGTATGGGTTAGCATGTGTGCAAGTTTTTTCCACTCTCTCCTGGGAGGTCTAGAAGGAGTGACGCCCAGAAATGGTAAACACACTTAGTGCTCAGATTTTTGTTTCCAACCATCTTTCACGAATTAAAAAACAAGACAAAAAACGAGGGCTCTCTATGAAGTCGTTAACTCCAGGACATGAGTAGGGAAAGAACAAGATGAGCCTGAAGCATCCTGTGGCACCAGAAAGGCAGGAAATGCTCAAAAAAGATGGAAAGCCTTGTAGATAGATCCCAGGAGCCACCCTCAAGAAAGTCCTAATGACAAGGATGGAACCATTTGCAGAAAAAAATAGGAAGTGAAGGTATTAGGTTATTACACAGCATAGAATAAAGATCCCTGAGTTCACACTGATAGGAAGTTTTTAAATTGATTTAATCAGGATAGCCCCAGTGGCTTAGTGGTTTAGCGCCACCTTCAGCCCAGAGCATGATCCTGGAGACCCAGGATGGAGTCCCACGTCAGGCTCCTTGCATGGACCCTGCTTCTCCCTCTGCCTGTCTGTCTGTCTCTCTCTATGTGTGTCTCTAATAAATAAATAAATAAATCTTAAAAAATAAAATAAAATAAACTCGGAGGAAAAATCATAAAAAAATAAAATAAAATTGATTTAATCAATAAGTACATGGAGGAAAAGGCAAGCCTTCCCTTTTAGGAAACTAATTGATCGATGTAGAAGGAAAAAGGAAATAGATAATCCATATTACACAAATGCTACAGTAATATTTGTTCCAGGAAAGCTCCAGTGATGGTGCTTAAATGAGTGAGCAAGTTTTCAGGAGAAGCAAGATTTGCACAGTCTCTGCATGGATCCTTCCCTAAAAGATTTACTAACAACAAAAGGAATGGCTGTAACCTTAGAATGGAGAAACCTCAGCAGAAACCACCTTCGCCAAGTAATCAAGGTCAACATCACCATCAATTAGACCATGATGACACCTGGAACCCCCTGATAGGATGTACTAGGAAAGACCACAGCTTCATTCTATGGTATTCTTAACAAAAGTTTATAACCTCAGGTCATCCAGGAAAAATCATCAGACAAACCCAAAGTGAGGGCTATCCAGCAAAAGAACTGAGCAAAGTCTTCAAACACATGAAGAGCATGAAAAACAAGGGTCAACCTGGAAGTTACAGTTTGCAGGAGAATAAGGAGAAATAAGAAACAAATGGCCTTTGCTGTGTTAGCAGTATTCTACTGGTGTTAATTCCTTGGTGTTAGTAATGGTTCCATGGTTATATACAATGTTAACAATAGGGGAAGTTAGGTGAGGGCCATATGGAAACTCTTTGTATTATCTAGACTTTTCTGCAGGTTTAAGGTTTGTGCAAAGTAACAACTTTTTTAAAGAATGGTATTTTCTTTCTCCAGGTAGGAAGGATACAAGTTAGAGATTTTACCAAAGCTTAACAGTAATCTTTCAAAACAAGCCTGGGCCTCTAGACAGTCCGCAGGTTACACAAAAGCCATGTGAGACTGATTCAACCAGAACTGTTAATTACTCTTTCTCAGGAAAGCACAGGGCCAATCTTTTTCAAGATGCCTTGTAGTCTGACTCCGTAGTTGAGAAACTCCTGTTACGGAACAAGCTGAACCAAGCACACCAGGCTCCATCCATCCATTTACTGCCCTGTCGCTCACAGGGCGCCCGACCAAGTCCTTCCCACTCCTGGCCTCTTGACGTCTACTGTCTGCCAAGAGTAAGTCTGAGATGAAAACACAAACGTGAGCTCCCATCAGCCAGATGCCCAAGGGAATGGAGGGACAAAAGAAAAATATTAAGTTTTTAAAAAGCAAGTGCAAGCGCTGTAGGATGGTTACTGGAAAGGATGAATCTGTGTCCATTCAAGGGGTCATTCTCACCCTGCTCATTTTAAGATCTAGCTTGAATGGTTTTCTTTGAACCGTGTGGTCCTAAAGAAAACAAGTTCCTAGGGCACAGTCAGGGTCCTGAATTAAGAGTTTACTGAAATATCTACACTCTTGCAATTTCCTACTTGGCTCTCACACCACTACCATCCACCATTTGCTCAATTTACCATATGCTCTGTTCTCTTTTACTTCTGGAAAGTGTGTTCTGTGCTCCCTGTTTTATTGGGAGTCTTCTAATTTTACAATAGGTTGAAGGGATAAATCCCATTTTATGGCTTGCCTAGCAGAGTACTGATGTTTTCTTTTCTGCCACCTAATTCCAAACAAATAACCACAAAACAGCAATTTCCTTTCTATCAGCTGAAACGGTGCAAAGGTAATTCTTTGCTAGAATGTCAGAGATGAAAGCAGTTAAGGAGTATGAGCTGTCACGAATCAGATGCTCAGTCTACAGAACTTAGAATGTTCATACCTGCAGTGTTTACTGCAGGGAGCTGACTTTTCCAAGCTGCTCTCTGGATGGAAATCACCTTAGCCTGACACTTCTGACAGAATTTTGTGATGCACCTGGCAGGGCCGGGGAATAATGAGGAGTCATGGGACAGAGGGAAGAGAAATGTAAGATTTGGGAACACAGCTATCTAGACAACCAGCTCACATATTGCTCGAATTTTACAAAGTACTTCCCCACTTATTATCTTATTTGATTTAGCAAAATTTTGTGATATTCCAAGTTCTTATCCCATTGCACAAGAAAAACTTGAGAAAACCTGGACAGTGCTTAAGTGTTCTACTCAAAAAGAAAAGCAAGTTAATATGGAGCCAGGACCAATATTAATACTGACACAAAGTCTTAAATAATTCAAACACTTCTATTGTTTTCTTTGTTAAAGAAGCTGTCTCCATCTGTCATACGATAAGATCGAGGTGCCCAAGATACTGGCACTCTTTCTAGAGGGAGCTAAACTGACTGCCTGGCCTTCCCTCCAGCTCTATAGTTATATTCTCTCAAGGTGAATGGCTGCCCACATATACACCCACAGATGCTACACAGTCCAGAAAAGAGTTAAATGAAACCAGCTATTAGCCTTGGCAAAGGAGATGCAGATTGGCTTTCCAAGTGATAGCAACTAGCATTGCTCTCATATACAAAGATAATTTCCAAACCACATCATTTTAATCAGTCAAATGTAGTCAAAGGTCCTCATGAAATGAAAAGTCCTGCACCCACATCACCCCTACTTGTACTCGGATTTTGTCTTTGGGTGAGCACAAAAGGGTCCTTTGGATGGAGGCCATGAAACCCATGATATTTAATGGAACCCATCAAAGTTACAGCAGCACCTCCAGCTACCAGGAAAAGAGCAGAGAAAGTAAGATGTTGGCTTTGGACCTTATTCAAGAAGTGAGGGACAAACATTACTGGTGTTGAAAGAGCAAGAGCTTTGGACTCAATGAACTTAACTTGCAACCACATACCAGAGGACTGTCCTGGGTTTGGATCTGTCTCCTCCAAGGCTCCCTCTTCCCAGAGATTGGTGAGAAGCTAAGGCTTAAAAGAGAGGATTTACAAAAACAAAATAAAACAAGAATCACTGGTTTTAACCCATTAGCATATGCTTATTCTTACTTACTAGAGCTTGTTTCCCCAAATTATATATTTGGTAAATGTTGAAGTAGATACCAATGCCAATGCCCAGGTGCATGGAAGAACTCCTAAACACACACAAAAGGAAAAGTTGTTCTTATTGCTTCCTATTACAGAGTGTAAAATGGTATTTCTCAACCACAACTCTTATAGGCAAGCCACAGGCTAGAGCAATGATCGTCTTACACATATGGCCCTTACTGTCGTCAAGGCTCATTATAAACTTCTTTCAATTTGAAAGCACAAATGAAAACAGGTGTGCAGGAAGCAGAACTATACGCTCTTTATGGATCCTTAAAAGCACTGTGCTTTTAGTTCCTCTGGCAATTGTCTCTTTTTCATCTCTTCCCTACAGGCTGGGCAATCTTGATGGTTCACAATGAAAAATCTGCTTGTTTTCAATGTGAATACTAATGACATTTGATTGAATGTTTATCTTGAGATAATGAGCTAATGATTTTGCTTTGAAAGTGTGTGTACAAATACTTATATACATCACAGAAAAAGAAACACAAGTGTGTTTGAAATTTTTTCATTTTAGTGACTACTAAACAACTGCAAGATAAGAAATACTCTTTCTCTTTGCTGCAATGATATGCAAGCTTGTATATTTGAGGACAAATAGGATGCTATAGAGTTTCAAAACTTTAAATCAGAACATATCAGAAAGTGCCTCTGAAATTAACAAATGTATTTAGGTAATATTCAATGATAGGGAAGGAAATGAAACAAGCAGGCTTGTGTCTTGCGGTCAGAACTGTAATTTTGCAGAACCTTTCAGGAGAGCAATTTGGCAGTATAACTCAGGACCCTTAAAACTGCTTTTACTTTGTAGCTAGTAATTTCTACTTTAGGAAATATTCTAGAGAAATACTCCTTAATGTAGAAAAAGGCTCCACACAATGGGGCTTATCACATCATTCTTTATAATAAGGTAATATTAGAAAGGACTAAGCAGGTATAAGAGAGTGATAACACCAAAATGGCAAAATAGAAGTTTGCTACCATTTTCTCCTAAAAGAATCCCTATTTTAACAATCACCCACAGATGAGAGGACATTTTGGAAGTCCAGTACAGCAGAGAAGTTCTAGCATATTGTTGGAGCAAAAAAATATCCAAGATTGGACACAGCAAAGAGAGTTCGAGGAACAGTGCCATTTTACCCATGTCCCTTTTCCCCAAGGAGGCACAGCTCAGCGCCAAGATCTCTCCCAAGGGGGAAGTGAGGGCAAGGGAGTACCTGGCTTCCACCACTTTGCAGAACACTGTCAGAGAAGCCCATTTCTTAATTGCCCATGCAAAATGCTGATGTGTGCTGTGTGATTTGGGGTGGGCATGGGCTGGGAGAACACCAGCTAGGGCTCTTGGAGGGCATCTAAGATATGTAGATCCTATTAGCCATTTTGCAGATTCCATCAGGTTGCCTGCTTTTGAGCCACTAGGGACACCTTGCCTGTGGGTCCCCCTAACTTTTCCACAGGCACCCCCAACGTTCCTCATGCCTCACCCACACAAACTCCCACCCTGTGGCTGGCTCTGTGTGTGTGCTCCTGAGGGAGGCAAGTGCAAGATTTTGCAGACAGTTAAGAAGCAGACACAGAAAGCCAGCCAGACTCTACAGAACTAGGGGAAAATACACAAACTTGAGCATTTAGCAACACCTAGAGAAAGCACCTAGTTTGGCTTTACAAGATCTAGAAAAGGCATATAATCTTAAGAGGAAATTAGAAATGCAAAGATGGTATATCCAAAGAAAATGTCTGAGAAAGCCTCAGAATCCCTATCAGGGCTAAAAAAAAAGGTGGTCAGGAAAGAACGAAGGAGGTGACTGCTTCTTCAAATGCAAAGACAGCAATATAAAACTTCAAAAAACATGAAAAATCAAGGAAACATGATACCACCGAAGGTAAACAATAATTTTCCAGAAACCAACCTCAAAGACACAAAAATCTGCAATTTGCCTGATGAAGAATTCAAAATAGTTGTTTTAAAGAAGTTCAGTGAGCTACAAGAAAACATCAAAAGACAATTCAATGAAATCAGAGAAAGAACACATGAAAAAAATGAGAAGTTTAACAGAGGGCTAGAAACCATAAAAAATAAGCAAACAGAAATTTTGGAGCTAAAAACACAATGAATGAAATGAAAAATGCAATAGAGAGCGTCAATATCAGGCTTGACTAAGCATAAACAAGAATCTGTGAACTCAAAGACTGTGAAATTATCCAGGTAGAAGCAAACAAAGAAAAAAAGAATGAACAAGAGTGAAAAAAGCCTGCATGAATACGGATACCACACTCTATGCGAAGCCATGAAGAGAAACAATCTATGCATCATTGTTGTCCCAGAAAGAGAAGAGACGTATAAAAAGAAAGAAAGCTGATTTAAAGGAATAACGGCTAAGAACTCCTCAACTATGAGAAGAGATGGGACATCAAATTTTATGAAACTCCTAGGTTTCCAAAAATGTTTCAACCCAGAGTTCTACTCCAAGGCACACAATAAAATTGACCAAAATCAAAAACAAAGGGAAAATTTTAAAAGCAGCAAAAGAAAATAATAATAATGATAATAAATTAAAATAAAATAAAATAAAAAATAAAAATAAAATAAAATAAAATAATAATCCTTACATAAGGAAACTCTCTGATTTCTAAGCAGAAACCTTGCAGGCCAGAAGAGAGTTAGATGCTATATTTGAAGTGCTGAAAAAGAAAAGGGACAATCAAGACAACCTGGCTCAGCAAAGTTGTACTTCAGAATAAAGGAGAGATAAAGGCTTTAAAAAAAAAAAAAAAAAAAGAGGTAGCTTTGTTTAAATCAGAAAAAAAAAAAATAGACTTTAAGTCAGAAACTGTAACATGTGACAAAGAAAGTCATTATATAATGGTAAAGTCAATTCATCAAAAGCATATAAAAATTGTAAATATATATGCACCCAACATTATAGCTCCTAAATACATTAAGCAAATACTAACGTATCTGAAAGGAGAAAAAAAAGACATCAATACAATAACAGTAGGATACTCCATACTCCACTTCCAACAATAAATGGATTATCCAGAAAGAAAACTAATAACCTAAATAAAACTATAGACCAAGTGGACTTAACAAACATGTACAGAATATTCCATCCCAAAGCAATGGAATATACATTCTTCTAATGTTCACACAGAACATTCTCCAGGTAAATTATGTATTAGGTCACAAAACAAGTCTTAGCAAATTTAAGAAAAGTGAAATCATACCAAGTATATTTCCTATGGCAACAATATGAAACCAGAAATTAATAACACTTGGTACATAATAATATATTTGCTTCAGGTGTACAACAAAGTAATTTGATATTGTCAGATTTAGTCCAAAGTACCCCCAGGGGGCCATTGAGCCTGGTGGTGAGAAGAGAGAGGCTCCCCACCAGCGTGGGGCCTCGATCTCCTCCCGGGTTTCAGCACCAAATATCAGGTTTAATCCCACCGGTAGTGAAATGGAATAGAGAGGCCAGGCAAAAGTTGGTCAAAACAGGCTTTTAATGGGGCGCGCTCTGGGGCGAGGTTCCGTGGCCCACAGGGGAGGGAGGGCGCTGGGAAGTCACCCCCCCAAACCGGCAGGTTGCAGGAGGGTTTATAAGGAGCTTTTGGGCGGGAGGGTTGGTAGGGAAATATGAGGTAAGGTTTCCTTATTTGGTGGTGTTTTTCAGGTTTTCGGTCTTTTCCAGTTTTTGGGATTTTTGTTTTTTTGTTTTTTGTTTTTTCTTTGTTGGGTTTTTTTTGTTTTGTTTTGTTTTTTGTTGTTTTTTTTTTTTTTTTTTTCTGGTTAGGGCAAGGGTTACAGGTTTTGTAAGCTAAGTTAGGGTAGGGCGGCAAGGGGCGTTGGCTAGAAAATGGAGGTGGGGCAGCGTTATTGGGAGGCTGCTGGCCTCAATATTTTGAGGTTCCCCAGTCTCGCCAGCCCAACAAATACATGCATACAGCACAAAGTGATCACCAACGTTAGCCCAGTTACCATCTGTCACCAAACAACCCTTTGGGTGTTCCCCCACCCTTTAACCTCCTTCTTTGCTAACAACCACCAATCTGAACTCTGCATCTATGAGTTTTGTTTTGTTTGTTCATTTGTTTTTTAGATTTTACATATAAGCAAAATCAAATGGATTTGGTTTTCTCTGACTTATTTTACTTAGCATAATACCCTCTAGGACCATCTTGTAGTTGCAAATGGCAAGATTTCCTTCTTTTTATGGCTGAGTAGTATTTCACTGTGTATATCTCCCACATCTTTATCCGTTCATCCATGCATGTACACTTAGGTTGTTCCCGTATCTTGGCTATCATAAATAATGCTGCAGTGAACATGGGGTTATGTGCATCTTTCTGAATTAGTGTTTTCATTTTCTTTGGATAAATACTCAGAAGTGGAATAAGATAGTTTTTTTCTTTTTAGATTTTTTTTATTTATTTATTCACGATAGACAGAGAGAGAGAGAGAGAGAGAGAGAGAGAGGCAGAGACACAGGAGGAGGGAGAAGCAGGCCCCATGCCGGGAGCCCGACGTGGGACTCCATCCCAGAATTCTGGTTTCACGCCCTGGGCCAAAGGCAGGCACCAAACCGCTGAGCCACCCAGGGATCCCTGGAATATGATAGTTTTATTTTTAATTTCGTAGGGAATTGACATACTGTTTTCTGTACTGACTGCACCAATTTACATTCCCACCAACACTATACCAGTGCTCCCTTTTCTCTACAACTTCTTCAATGCTTGTTACTCCTTGTCTTTTTTATACTAGCTGTTCTGACAAGTGTGAGACAGCTCACTGTGGTTTTGATTTGCATTTCCCTGATGATTAGTGATGTTGAACATCTTTCTTGTGCTTGTTTGCCATCTGTATGTCTTCTTTGGAAAAAATGTCTACTCAGAGCCTCTGCCCATTTTTAACCAGATCATTTGGGGTTTTTTGTTGTTGTTGTTGTTGTTGTTGTTGTTGAGTTGTATAAGTTATTTACATATTTTGGATAATTAGCCCCTTATTGGATATATGATTTGCAAATATCTTCTCCCACTCAAAAAGTGGTCTTTTTAATCTGTTGATGGCTTTCTCCACTATATAGAAGCTTTTTAGTTTGATGTAGTCTCATTTGTTTATTTTTGCTCTTGTTGCCACTGTCTTTGGAGAAAACCCAAAAAATATATTGCCAAGAGTAATGTCAAGCTTGCCACTTATATTTTCTTCTAGGAGAAGAATGAACCCTTAAAACTCAACAATAAGAAAACAACAACTCATTTAAAAAGTGTACAAAAGACCTTAATAGACACCTCATCTTATTTATAGATAGCAAATGGCCTTTTCTTATGAAAAGAAGCTCCATATCTAAGGAAATTATAATAATAATGAGATACCATTATTCACCTACTAGAATGGCTAAAATCCAAAACACTGGCAACATCAAATGCTGGTAAGGATGTGGAGCAACAGAAATTCTTATTTATTGCTGGTGAGAATGCAAAATGGTACAACTTAGAAGATAATTTGGTAGTTTCTTACAAAGTTAAACATAGTCTTCATCATATGATGCAGGAGTCACATGCCTTAGCATTTACCCAGCGGAGTTGAAAACATAAGTCCACGGGAAACCTTCCACATGCATGCGTATAGTAGCTTTACTCATAATTTATCTTGGGAAAAACAAGATGCCCTTCAAGAGTGAATGTGAATTTTGAAAAAAAAAATGTATGACAGTTGAAAAAAATAGGAATGGATTAAAAAATCATGATCCATACAGTTGAATTTTATTTAGCAATAAAAAGAAATGAGCTATCAAGTCATAAAAAGCTATGAAGGAAATTTAAATCTCTGTTGCAGAGTGAAAGAAGCCAATCTAAAAAGGTTATATACTGTATGATTCCAGTATGGATATTCTGGAATAGAAAAAATTATAGAAACAGTTGAAAGATTAGTGTTTGCCAGGGATTAAATGTGGGGGAGAAGGTTGACACATCACATAATGAATTCATCAAAACCTATAGAATGTGCAACACAAAGAGTGAATGAAGCCTAATGTGAACTATAGACATTAATTGATAATAAGGTATCAATATTGATTCATCCATTCAAACAAATTTACCACATCAATACACATTATTAATAATAGGGGAAACCATGGAGGTAGGGAGGAAGTATATGGAGAATTTCTGAACTTACTGTTCAATTGTCTGTTAACCTAAAACTGCTCTAAAAAATAGTCTATTCATTTTTTAAAAACTGGTAATTTTACAAAGTCACATCTGAAAAGTAATCAAATGGCTTATTTATGTATGTATGTATGTATGTATGTATGTATGTATTTATTTCACTGGAAGAGGCCCAAGGAGTTGGTGCCGTTTCTCTATGTGATCACCAACCAGGTGACCACTGCTCCAGGCAGCCTCCATCCCTCAGGTGACAGCCCAAATCTATTACAGAATCCTAAGTGAGCTGCATCTCTATGTCTCACTTTCTTCCACCCTAAGTCCCAGAAGCTGTGTGGAATTTTCAGCTTCTGGTTCATTATGAGATAGAAACTTGGGATCAGACAGTGCAAAGACAATAGCCAGTGCGTGCTCAATGTGGGAGCCTCAGAAGAGATCTTCAAATGGACCCTCCTGGGAATCCTGCTACATTCTTCTAATCAACTCATTCTACTATCTTTCACAGTGTTACATGGCTGCCTCATTTTCTTCAAAGGTGGAGAATAACCTGTCTTCTCCCATCCTACTACCTCTCGCTTTCTACAGATAATGAATCTCTTTGTTTTACAGAGGAAATAGAAGCCATTAAGCAGACGAGCTCCATTTCCCTAATTCCTCACAAGCAAATCCAGCTGCATCTCCCACATCCCAGCTTCTTCCTTTGTGTTAATAGCAGAAATGTTTCCTTCCTCCTCCTTAGGGTCCGTAACTCCTCCTGGTAATTTGTTCCATCACTTCCCAGCTTTTTGGGGTCCTTATGCATCTACATAATGAGCATGTGTGATTATTTGTACTAACAGTCTCTCTTCTGCACACTCAGCTCTTCATCTCGATCATATGAATCCTACTGGCTTTAAACGCACCATCTCATATTTCTATAAGCTCCTTTCCACTCTGTATGAAGGGTCTGCTACTTTTTTAAAGCACTTCAATGTGACCCTCACTCTACACTACCATGCCCCTTGGGCTTTTCATAAACATCCTCAAGAGTTATTTAGAGGGTCCAGAGGGAGCAATAAATTCATGTTTGACCCACCCCTTCTGATAACAGCAATGATTGAAATATAAAAAGAGAAAACCCAAATAAAATGGCTTATCTCAAATAGCAAAAACAAACATAACAAACCATAAAGGAAGACATTTTTAAGTCTGATTACATTCAAATTTAAAATGTTCAAAGAAATAAACCAAATAGGGCAACCCCAGTAGCTCAGCGGTTTGGAGCCGCCTGCAGCCTGGGGTGTGATCCTGGGAACCCAGGATCGAGTCCCACATCGGGCTTCCTGCATGGAGCCTGCTTCTCCCTCTGCCTGTGTCTCTGCCTCTCTCTCGCTCTCTCTGAATGAATAAATCAATAAATCTTAAAAAAAAAAAAAGAAAAAGAAATAAACCAAATAAACTGAAGAATGAGGCATGGATTGAAAAAATATATTCATAATGGACATTCCTAAAAATTAGCCTCCCCAACACATGAGGAATTCATACAAGTTAATAAGGAAACAGATCCCCAGATAATAGTGGGCAAAAGGACGAAGTCATTCAGAAGAAGACAAATTACCAATTAACAGTATAAAGATGTTGAACCCCATGAGTAAATGGGGAAAATAAACTGTAGCAAAATACATTTTACATCCTTCTGAAAGGCAAATTTTGGAAGTCTGATGATGACGATGTTAAAGAAACAGATTCATATACCATTGGTGATACTCTGGAGAGCCACTGACACCATCTGCCAAAACTTCAGGCATGTGAGCTTATACCCCAGCATCCCCACTTTTAAGAATATCCTGACACATGTGTACAAGAAGGTGTACTCCAGAAAGTTCAGTGGAACTCTCTTTCTAATAAGAAATGCTCATAAGTAACGTAATGTCCATCAGTAGAAGTTGTCAAATTAGGACATATTTCTAAAATAAATGACTTGATTTATATCTCTTGTGAATAAATGGATGAATTCCTAAAGCACAATATTGGATTTTTTAGAAACAAGTTTTGGAAAAGTATGTACCATATAATATCATTTATACACATATTAAAGACATAAGCAATAGTTTGTGTCATTTACATATACATGTAGATATAGTTATAGTATTATATATGCACAGAAATGAAAGACACCAAATTAATGATAATACTTACAGCTAAAAGGTAGGGAGAGAGATTGGGAAAGAGTATACCAGGGGACTTAACTCCATCTTTAATTTATTTTAATCACAACTAAATATGACCACATATTAAAATTTAATAAAACAGGTGGCAGGTATACATATGCTCATTTTATTATTTTCTAAACTTTTCTTCTACAAATTTTGTATTTAAAAATGTAATAGTCGTCCATACTCTTTACATCCACCTCTTGGCCTGGCTCCCATCCTCACTGCACTCCAAACTGGCTTCCAGAACCATCATCACCTCACCAAAATTAACAATGCCAATGACTTCCTTATGTAAATTTCAAAGCATATATTTCCATCTCGCATGACCTACCAACCATGGTGTCTTGACTTAAATGATATACTCTCTCTGGTTTTCTCTATACCTCTCTGGTCATTCCTTCTTTCCCTCATTGGATTGCTCATCCTCTTCTACCACTGCTGCTGAAAGTTAGCTTTCAGAGGGGGACTTCCGGCATGACAAACTCTGTGATAAACTCTGTAGACCCACTGCCCAGTGAAAATGGTAAAAAATATTTCCTTTAAAGAATTATTCAGGTCCCTACAGTTGCCCTCACTGCACACAGAGTGGGGACAGAAGCCATGGAGGAGACACTGCCCCAGGGCTGCAACAAGCAGCACCTGGAGAAGCTGACCCTGGGGATTACCTGCATCCTCAAATCTCCCCTAGGTGTGGCAGAGATGACTAGCATAGAAAAACTACCTGCTGAACGTTATATGATTTCTTTATGGGAACAACAACAACAACAAAATAACTACATGCTACATGAGGATTTGAAGAATTTTTACCTGGTGACCAATGGCTTCCACATGACATGGAGTGTGAAGCTGGAAGAGCACACCATTCCACCGGGAAGCATGGCGATTAACAGCATCTCAAAACTGACTCCACTCAACCAGTCCTCCATGTATTCATTCCCTAATGCACCAACTCTGGCAGACCTGGAGGATGATACACTTGAAGCCAGTGAGAACCCGCCAGAGAAGCCTCACTTTGAGTCTTGCAGTGTGATATTTGAGCTGGATCCTTGCAATGGGAACAGAAAGGTTTGCCTTGTCTATGAAACAGGGAAACCCGTGTTAGCACAAGATACTGAGATCTGGTCCCTGGACAGAGCGTTCTCCTGAATTTTCTCACAGATACCTTTACCACTTACTACCGCCTGCTCATCACGCACCTGGGCCTGCTGCAGTGGCAGTATGCCCTCCCCAGCTATGGCATTAGCCCCCAGGCCAAGCAATGGTTCAGCATGTGTAAACCCATCACCTACAACACAGACCTGCTAGCAGAAGAGACCAGCTTCTTGGTGAATAAGCCTGGATCCCAGCAGAGTATTCAAGAGCAAGAATAATACCTTAATCCCAAAAAGAAAGGGCCTGTTCAGCCTGCAGGTGGCCAGAAAGGCCCCGAAGTTTCTCTCTCCACCTCTAACTCCTCTTCTGGTCCTGGAAACCTGGCCCTTTTCTGGAAATGAGCACTTTCACTTCCCTGCCAGCCCCACAGCCAAGATTTCCACACACAAGCGGCCCAAGCCTCAGGTTTTGTGAGTGGCACCATAGGCCTTTTCCCATGTAAGCGAGCCAAATCCCAGGCCTTTTACTCACTTTGGCATTTGCCAGGAGTTCAAGGGCATACTCAGGTCTCCTCCAGAGTTCTTTCCTCATCCCCTGCCTCTGAAAGCTGTAGAGTTTCAGAACTTGTTTAAATAGTTAAATTTTGCTGTTAAGAGATTTTTTCTCTTTCCACCCCCCCAACCCTCTACACCCTTCAGCAGTGATTAGAGAAATCCCCCCAAAGAAACCACTGATTTTGATCCATGAGGCATTAGAACTGTGCTGTTCAATTGGTAATCACTAGCCACATGTGGCTATTTATATTAAAAATTCAGTTCCTCAATTGAATTAGCCACTTTGTGAGTGTTCATGGGGCTAGTAAATTCTGTATTCAACAACACAGAGATAATGGAACATTTTCATTATCATAGAAAGTTCTATTGGTCAGTACTGCATTAGAATATTTTCATGCTACCTTTTCTCAAATCAGCTCATTTTTGTTAGAGAATGTGGATATCTTAATTTAATGTGTCATAATGTTCCATGAAAATTCTTGAAGATACAATTGTACATGTTCTTTTTATTTTTCATAATTCTTACTCAGGTCCTTTTTCAGTTTCCTATAGGGTTTATTGCTTCCAAAAAAAAAAAAGAATTATTTAATGTCTTTGGAAATGGTCCAAAGGGTATATAGTAAGTGCCAGAAACAAATTAAGAAAATCTCGGAAAATTTGATAAGAATAGCAAGAGTTTGTGGTATTTGAACTGAGACCCCTAATCTTGGTTCCCAACTCCATACAATAGAAAGCCTAGTGGTGCGGCCAGGAACAGAGAACTCTCTTTTTCTCCAGCAGTTAGTCAAAGGACTTTCTCCACAAGAGGAGCAGGGTATCAGCACTTCTCATCCTGTCCCCAACTACCAGTTGGTGAGGCTAAATTGTAGGCAAGCAGTGCCAAGAAGTGAGGACTCTCTACTTCTGCTCAAACTCCACTTATAAGACAGAGGCTCTATCTTGAATGGCATCAATGAGAATACTGAGGCCTCAGTGGTCCTTTGCTGGCTCATAAAGCATTAGTTCCATCCGAGGAGATACAACCTAAAAACACCTATTGCTCCTTACTTCCACCAATCACTCAGCCCCTAAAGTGAGAATGTCATTCAAAGAGAACTACACCATTGTTCCCAACCCCAGCTCCAAATGCTGGGGCTCACACATTTTACCTAAGAGGAGAAGTGGGCCCTAAACAAAGAGCTCCTAATCTTTTCCCCAAAAAATTGATTTCATTTGGAACAGAGTATGAACAATTTCAATCTTAAGGGCATTCTCATAAATGGTGGAAGTCATGGTGAAGGCAATCGAGCTAGCCTGTCCAAGACAACCTAGGAAAGAGAGATAAGAGCTCACCTGAAGTCTGAGCAAATATCAATCACTGACCTTGGAGATTATTCCTTTAAATGACCCTAATTTTAATGGTTAATCTCTGGAATAATAAACACTCAGAGGCATTTCTGAAAACAATCAGCCAGCAATTAGTGGACTTTACCATCTAAGTGCGGTCTAGGAAGGAGACAATTAAAGACAGCCCTGCCAAAAGCAGTGTCATCCCAGGGTGACTGAGCACACTCAAGGTGCATACCTCCTAAGGGGGAATAGACTTCACTAAAATAATCTAGCCAGTTACTAAACAAATAAACAAACAACAACAAGCCCAGGGATGGGGGATGGGAAGCTAATATCCAGAGTTGCTAGAACATATTATCTAAAATGTCCAGTTTCAAGACAAACAAACCAAAAAATCAGGAAAATGTGACATTATGGAAAAAGCAGGTAATAGAAACTACCTGTGAGAATAACCAGGTAGTGGAATTTAACTTATAAAGACCTCAAAGTGGCCATTATAATTATGTTCAAAGAACTGGAAGAAACCATAAATTAAAGATGTAAAGGAAGGTATGATGACAATACACATTGAATATAGTATTCAATAAAGTGATAGAAATTATGAGAATGAACCAAATGGAAATTTTCCTTTTGAATGTGATAACTGAAATAGAGATAAGCAAGTTCACTAGTGGGGCTCACCAGAAGAAAGAATTAGTGAATCTGAAGACTGATAGAAACAATGCAATCTAAAGGGTAAACGGGGAGAAAAAAATGAGTGAAAACAGCCTCGGAGAAATGTGGGATACTGTTAAGAACATCCACGTATGCATGATGGGAGTAACAGAATGAAAAGAGAGAGACAGAGGAGCGGAAAAACTATTTGGAGAAAAAATGGCTGAAAACTCCCCAAATTTATTAAAAGTTAGCCTTCCTCAAGGCTCACATCGGGGGCCTCTCCACTGCTCACTTTGTACTCTCCCTAGGCAACCTGATTTATATCTGTGATAGTAGTGACTTGCCTATTTTGCCTAAATTCAGACCTCTCTAAGCTATGTGCAATAGTATCTATTTCCAAATCTCTATTTCACATCTACTCTCATGGGTCTGAAAGGTGTATCTCCAAAGCCTAGTTTAGCCTAGCCTCCAAATTTCCTGTTTCCTCTCCATTTCCCAGCCACCCTCTGGCCTCAGCTAGCATGAGCTTTCACCTGGATCACTGCAATGCCCTCCTTACCATGTACACACTCACCTTCATGCACACCCCACGTGTTCACTACCTGCAGCCAGAGTGATGTTTTCCAAGCACAATTTGATTGTATCAAGCCTGTCTCATCCAGGAGAATATTAACCACCTCCAATTAACATAAAAGTCCTTGACTTGGTCTATAAGGGCTGTGTGGTCTGGCCCCCTCTCTAGTCTACCCTGTGCCATGCTAACCATGAACTATATGCTAATGAGCCACACTAGCCTTGCCTTAGGCCTAAGTATCCAGTGTGCTTCCTCCACCACAGAGTCTCTGCACACATTACTGCTTCTGCTGGAACACTCCTTCACCTCTCTTCACCTAGTAATCCCTGCTCTTCCTGGAGCAGATCAAGCACTGATTCTTCAGAGCATCCTTCCCTGATTCTCAAACTAGGTAAATCCTAACATGCATTCTCAAAGTACATGTATCTCTTATTCACAACCCTAAACAGAGTTGCAATTTTAACATTATTTGTGTGATTAATTGGTTGGTGTCCATCTCCAGTGGCATTCCAGAGTTCCATGATGGCAGGGTCCATGTCTGCTGTGCTCATCACTGTGTGTCCTAGGTCCAGCACACTACTTAGCAAGGATGCTTTGGATGGAATTAATTTATTGAAGATCTACTCTGAGCCATTTATAATAGAAATCAAGCCACCATCTTAATTTTGCCTTGGTTAGAACAAAATGGGAGCTATAAAGATTTAAAATGGCATCTTTGGGAGCTCCTGGGTGGTTCAGTCACTGAGCATCAGACTTCTGATTTGGGCTCAGGTCATGATCTGAGTCCTAAGATTTAGCCCTGCATTGGGCTCTGCACTCAATGAGGAGTCTGCTTGAGGATTTCTCTCCTTCTCCCCTGCCCCTCCCCCCATTTGTGCATGCACATGCTCTCTCTCAAATAAATAAATCTTTGAACTAAAATGTCATCTTTATATCAATAATTATTATTCTGCATAATTTTCCTCATAATTAAAATGCATTGGAATGCTGTGACTAAAACTTATTTGTGAAAGGTTTATAATATTGAAATAATTCTAAGTAGCTCTATCCCCCACAGAAGCCAACCAGAGGCATTAAGTTCAATAAATACTGCTTAGGAATGTGCAAGAGCCTACTAAATAGGTGCAAAATAAAGATCTCTACCACAGCATCATTACTTTTATAATGAGATTATTTATTGGAAGAAGAAACTGAAAGTTTTAGTCTAAACAATTAGTGGGCGATTTAAAAATCTTACTCAGCTTGCTTTCTATTTCAGGCTGTTGGGGACTGAGAAATAGGGAGAAAGAAATAAATGTTCTATGGAAGTTCCATTGCTTTAAAGTACTACTCTCCTAGCAGCTCATTTAGAAGTTGAAGATAGCATGAAATCATAGATCTTCCAGTCAATGAACACCTTCTGAAACTATGTTTGGGTTTCCCCACCCCACTCCCAGTCCTCCTCCAGCCTACATGAATCAAGATT
Source organism: Canis lupus baileyi (assembly GCF_048164855.1). Classification (NCBI taxonomy): domain Eukaryota; kingdom Metazoa; phylum Chordata; class Mammalia; order Carnivora; family Canidae; genus Canis; species Canis lupus. Next base: position 39,829,299 of record NC_132848.1, read on the forward strand.
GACATGGAGTTAACATGACATGTGTCCATCAGTTTCAGTAGGTTTTGCTATAGAAACAAGCAACTCCAAACTTGCAGTGTCTTACAACAAAGCTTTGCCCATCAAGTACACATCAGTGGTGTCCTGCTTCTGCTCCAAATGCCTTTCTTACCCCCACATGAACAATGAAAGAGTAGCAAGATCTGTAACGTATCTCACTGCAGAGGGAAGAGACCCACTGTATTCTTCGTATTCTTCGTGTCTGCAGCAATGTGGTAGAGGTCCCGTCTGCTCACAAGACTCAGCTAGAGCTGAGCTGCTGCCAATGCAAGGAAAGCATACACACGTAGGAGGTGCAACAGTCAGTGACGGGTACAGGTGCACTCTTCACACAGAGAGCAGGAGCCAGTACAGTTTCACTGGAACAGAGCCACCTCGTCCCTTTACTTAATGTCTGTGGCTGATCTCCAGATGCAATGCAGAGTCGTGGCAACAGAGAAGCAGAGACCACGAAGCCTAATGTACTTGCTCTCTTGCCCTTTCCAGAAAAAAACTTGCCAACTGTGGTCTAGAATTTAAATGAAGTCAGAACATGGTGATAATAGAAGGCAGGTAAGTTCTGGCTAGATTTTCCTTGTTTTAAAATTCTCTCTAGGCTATGAACTGTCTCGCCCCCTTCTCTGCACCCTCCTTTTACTGACTAAATCTGGGATGGACATTCCTACCATTCTACCTTCAGTATGCCACTGTTGATCATCATTAAATTTGGGGTTTTTCTCCACTTTTTAAGGTTTCATTTTAATTCCAGTTAGTTACAGGTGTACAATATAATGATTCAACAATTCCATGCATTGCTTGGTGCTCATCAGGACAAGTGCCCTCCTTAATTCCCATCACCTATTTCACCCATCCCCCACCCATCTCCCCTCTGGTGACCATCACTTTGTTCTCTGTAGTTAAGAGTCTGTTTCTTGATTTGTCTAAATCTGGGGCTTTTATGAGGGGCAAATACTCTAATGTGTTATATATCATTTAAACGAAATTCCCCTTTGGTCAAAATAATTTATTAAAAGGTACATAATTTTATAACCTGGACAAAGCCATTTTCTTGCATTTTAGATTTGTTTCCTGAACTGCAAAATGTATATGTGATTTGGCTTTCTGTCAAGCACACTTACTTTGATATAGATGATTCTAATAAGAATTTGAGGAAAACATGTATTCCTTTTACTGCTACAAAATGACTGAGATTAGCAAGCAATCTGCTTAAGCACTAAACACTTTCCTGATGGATATCAGGATGCATTAAATCAAACCATGAAATGGTTAGGAACTACTGTTGCGTCCGTAAGTAATTTCTTTCTTAGGTTTATCCCCTTCATGTGTCCACGGACAATGATATTACAATGAATCTGACTCTACAAGCCTGTTCTCTCATTTCAGCTTTCTCTGACTTCACTGGACCTCCCCCACCATACCCTCACATAACCTTGCCCTTGCCTATGGAGACAAGATTCTCCAGGCTTTCTAGGGAGGCAGAGACAATGAACGATGGAGAACTTTTTATATCATCATAGGCACAGAAATGAAGTCATCAATACTTGATTTTTAATGAACCCAATGTTTAAATCTTTATCACTTTGTTACAAAAGTGTCTAAATAAAGTCTATTCTAGACTCCTTTGGCTTTTCCGGTTCAAAGACCATCCTCTGAGAATGGCAGTGAAAGATTAAATGGGGCCCTAAAGTCATGGCCAACTGGCACTAAAGAAAACTTACATTATTTTAGTGAATGCCCATGAGTTCATGACGATCAAGCCACCTTAACTATCATTTTCTTAACATGTTGCCTTCCTTTAAAAGAAGAGTCTTTTGGGGTACCTGGGTGGTACGGCAGGTTGAGCAACTAAACGTGGTTTCAGCTCAGGTCATGATCTCAGGGTCATAAGATTAAGCCCAGCATTGGGCTCCGTGCTCAGTGAGGAGACTGCTTGAGATTCTCTCTCTCCTGCTCCTCCTCTCTGTGTGTTCTCTCTTTCTCTCTCTCTCTCAAAGAAATAAATATTTTTAAAAAATAAAACATAAATCAAAAAAGAGGAGTCTTTCCACTGAATTTTATAAAAAATACCATTTCAAAAAAATTTAAAAATTAAAATAAGTAAATAAATAAATAAAAACTATTTCATGCTCAACATATCATGCAATATATTGTTACACCAAATAATTTCTTCATTCATTCAACACATATGCATTGCATGTTGACTATGCGTCAGGCACTGGTCAAGCCACTGGGCATATAGAGGAAAAAGTGAATGGTCTATGTTGTCATGGAGCTTATAGTCTAGCATTAAGAGAAGGATGCTAAAGATGTTCAACAAACATATATTTCAAGTGCTAAGTTATTAAGAAAACTGAACCACGGGTGGGAGAAATATTTGAGTTAAACATTACACAATATTTTAAATATTTAATATTTAAAAGTACAATAGTCAAAGGTTGACATATGACATATCTACTCTTTAGAGATATCCACTCAGATAATTGCATTAGCCTTAGATCTGTCAAATTATTTTTGGCCAATGAGCCCATGAGAAAAAGTCTTTTTTGAGACTTTTGAATTTACTGTCCTATAATAAAATTTAGTAACAGTACTTCTTTTGACAAAATAGACTTTTAATATTCCAATTATAAGGTCCAACTGTCAAGGAATGTGTGTGGAGTATGTGTACATAACTTTATTTTTTAAACTTTCTCAAAATAATTTTAATCTAAATATATCATATAGAAAATAGACATTATTGAATCATTTCATCAGATTTGTTATATCACAAATAACTGTTATATTGCAACATCTTTGATAAGATGTTCTATATGCTTTAGGAGGGAGGATAACCATATAATTTATTTATTTATTTTTATTTTTTTTTTACCATATAATTTAATATCTAAATAAGGACATTTTTAAGAGACAAAGAGGGTGCCATTCATAATTAAATCAGGAAAATCAGTATAAGTCAGGACTCACCTGGGCACATGATTTCTATAGATCACCTTACATTGTCTTGTTGCTAAACAGTTCTTTCCCAAACTTCAACTTCTACCCAAAACCTCTCTTCCAAGCTCTAGGATTTTATTTCTCACTGTCCACTTATGTCTAACTTGAGTGCCTAGTAGGTATCTCAAATTTAGCATTTCCAGAATCAAATATGCTTCTACTGCAGGCTTTCCCACTTCAGTAAACAGCAACGCCAACATTCCAGTTGACCAGAACAAAAGCACTGGTGTCAGATTGGTTCTCAGGCCCACAAACCCCAGGTTGAGAGGAGCCTTAGACTCTTATGGGTATATTATCTGAGATTTCTTTTAAAGTGATGATTGGGAAAGTTCCACATGGGGGTTGGAAGTAGAAGGAGATCCATGAACCTACTACCCAGTGGTAAAACCATAACTGATAAAACTATTTTAAAACTGTAAGACCTCTGGAAATTGTTTAATGGGCACATGGCTATGGAAGAAATACCTACTCAAGAAAAATGTACTAAAAGTCAGTTAATACAGTGACAGTCTATGGCACTTGAGCCACAAACTGCTATCTCTCCTGCTACACTTCATGTAAGTGTGACAACAGGGATCTTCTCTCTTCAATTCTCAGACAAATGCTACTGTATCTCCCCAGAAGGGGCAGGCTGCCAAAATTTTTCATCCCCACCAACACAAGTTTCAGAGGCTAAATTCCTAGTGAGTGTGGACAAGAGGTTACAATTTATACTCTAAAAACTACCAAACAGGGACACCTGAGTGGCTTGGTGGTTGAGCATCTGCCTTCAGCTCAGATTGTGATCCCAGGGTCCTAGGATCGAGTCCTGCATTGGGCTCCCAGCAGGGAGCCTGCTTCTCCCTCTGCCTATGGTCTCTGCCTCTCTCTGTATGTCTCTCATGAATAAATAAATAAAATCTTTAAAAAAAAAACCTACAAAACACCATTGAAAGAAATTATAGAAGATGTAAATAAATGGAAAATCACCCCATGTTCATGGGTCAGAAGACTTAACATGGTTAAGATGGCAATTACTCCCCAAATGGATCTACAGATTCAATGTAATCTCTCCCAAAATCCCAGGTGAATTCATTGTAGAAATTAACAAGCTGATATTAAAATTCATGTGGAATTTCAAGGCACCTGGAATAGTCAAAACACTCTTGAAAAACAGGAACAAAATGAGAGACTCACACTTCATAATTTCAGAATGTACAACAAAACAGGGATCCCTGGGTGGCTCAGCGGTTTAGCGCCTGCCTTTGGCCCGGGGCGTAATCCTAGAGACCCGGAATCGAGTCCCACATCAGGCTCCCTGCATGGAGCCTGCTTCTCCCTCTGCCTGTGTCTCTACTTCTCTCTGTCTTTCTCTCTCTCTCTCTCTCACTCCCTCATGAATAAGTAAATAAAATCTTTTAAAAAAAAAGAATTTACAACAAAACAATGGCAGTTAAGTGAATGTAATTCTGATATGATAAGCACATGAATGAATGGAATAAAATTAAGAATATAAGAATCAATTCATACATGTAGAGTCAACTGATTTTTGACAAGGGGGCCAGGACCAACCCACAGAGAAAGAATAGTCTTTTCAACAAATGGTACTGGGTCAACTGGATAGCCACATGCAAAATAGTGATTTGGGAGTCTTACTTCACACCATATATAAAAATTAACTCAAAATATATCACAGACCTAAATGTAAGGGCTAAACCTATAAAAATCTTAAAAGAAAATGTAAGGGAAGGGCCTACATTCGATTTGGCAAAGATTTCTTGGCTAGGGCACCAAAGCGCAGGAACGACAAAAAATAGATCAGTTGAAATTCATCAAAATTTAAAAATTTTTGGCTCAAAGGATACCATCAAGAAACTAAAAACAGAACCAACAAAATGCAAGAAAATATCTACAAATCATATCAGATATAAGGGACTTGTATCTGGAATATATGAAGAGCTCTTACAACTTAATAATAAAAAGGCATACAACACAATTTGAAAGTGTGCCAAAGACCTGAATAGACATTTCCCCGAGGAAGATATACAAGTAACCCATAAGCACATAAAAAGACGCTCAATATTATTAAACATCAGGCAAATGCAAATCAACTACAAGTTACCACTTCACACCCACTGTTAACAATAAAAAAAGTCAGATGGTAACAAGTGTTGGCAAGGATAAGGAGAAACTGAAACATTCATACACTGCTAGTGGAAATGTAAAATGGTGAAGTGCTTTGGAAAACAGTCTGACAGTCCCTCAAATGATTAAACATAGAGTTACCACAGGACCCAACAATTCCAATCCTGGACATAAACATATGTCCACACCAAAGCTTGTATATGACTGTTGCTAGCAGCATCATTCATTACTACCAAAAGGTGGGAACACTCTTCATCCGTCAAGTCATGAGTGGATGAACAAAATGTGGTATATTCATGAAATGGAATATTATTCAGTCCTAAAAAGAAACACATGCTACAACATGCATTAATCTTGAAAATATTATGCTCAATAAATCCAATCACAAAAAAAACATATACTATATGATATCAATCACATTAAAAGTCCCAATTGGAAGGGCACCTGGGTGGCTCAGTGGTTGAACTTCTGCCTTAGGCTCTCTCCATGTGTGTCTCTCATGAATAAATAAAATCTTAAAAAAAAAAAGGAAAGGAAATAAATAATCTGAATAACCTTGTATCTTTTAAAGAAACTGAATTCATGGTTCAAGTTCAATTGAACTTCCCACAAAGAAACTTCCTGGTCTGGTTGGCTTCATTCATTATGTACCAAATTTTTAAGGAAGAAATCAGACCAACTGTACATAAAATTTTTAGAAACTATTAAACTATTAAATGAGAGGATGCTTCCTCTCATTTCATAAGGCCAGGATTATTTGGATACTAAAATATACAAAGATATTTCTAGGGGGAAAAAAAAGAAAAAACCATAGACTAATTTCCCTTATGAACACAAATCTAAGCAAAATTTCAGCAAGTCAAATCCTAGCAACAGATAAATAATCGTATCTTGTCACCAAGTGGGTTTCTTTCACAGAATGTAAGCTTAGTACACAAAAATCAATTTACCATATTAACTACTAAAAAATAAAAATTATGTTAATATTAAGCATGCAGAAAAAACATTTGACAAAATTCAACATCTGTTCATGATAAAAAGTCAGAAAACTATTAATAAAGGAGATGATTCAATCAGTATAAAAGATAACTTCAAAACCCTACAACTAACATCAAACTTATTGTTCATGAATTAATGCTTTCCCTGTAAGACTGGGAACAGTGTAACGACCTTTATTTTCCCCCTTTTATGAAATGCTGTACTAGAAATCCTAACTAATACAATAAGTAGAGAGAAGAGAAGGAAGGACAGGAGGAAGGAAGGAAGGAAGGAAGGAAGGAAGGAAGGAAGGAAGGAAGGAAGGGGAGAGCACATAGATTGGAAAGGAAGAACTAAAACTCTATTTGCAGATGGCATGATTGCTTATGTAGGACATTCTAAAGAATCTACAAAAGAATCCAACAGCTCTAATAAATGAGTTTAACAAGATCTTAGCATACAAGGCCAATACACACACACACAAAAAAATTGTATTTCAGTGTACTAGCAATAAACAGTTGGAAATTGAAGTTTAAAAATGAAAAAAATACAATAGCATAAGAAATACTTAGGAATAAATTTAACAACATATATATAAGACATTTATGCTGAAAGGTACAAAAACATCAGTGAAAGGAAATTTATTTTTATTTTTTTTAGAGGAAATTTTAAAAGTCCTAAACAATTGGAGACAGATGTTATATTCATGGACCAGGAGACTCAATATTAAGATGTCAGTTTTCTCCAGGGTGATCTATAGCTTTAATGCAATTCCACCCTATACCAACAAGCTATTATGCAGAAATTGACAAATTGCCCACAAAATGTGTGTAGAAATACAAAAGGATTAGAAGATCCAAAGCATTCTTTAAAAAAGATAAATTTGAGATGTTTGGTATTAAAACCTAAATCTGTCTCACTCTGCAGAAAGATCTTCAATGGGATCCAACAATACATGTAATTATGTACATACATTAGGCTTATTTACATATGTTACACATACCTACATAAAATATGAGTCTGCATACACATAAAGATTTATATTGCGGGGATCCCTGGGTGGCACAGCGGTTTAGCGCCTGCCTTTGGCCCAGGGTGCGATCCTGGAGACCCAGGATCGAATCCCACGTCGGGCTCCCGGTGCATGGAGCCTGCTTCTCCCTCTGCCTATGTCTCTGCCTCTCTCTCTCTCTCTCTCTCTGTGACTATCATAAATAAATTTTAAAAATTAAAAAAAAGATTTATATTGCATATACACTTTTATTACATGCATATATAACATAAATACATATTTGCACATATGCACACACACTTGCACACATGTCACAAATATGCTTGCTTATGTCATATAACATGCACTTGCATCACACACATGCATGCACACATGTGCATTTATATTACATGATGCATAATTTCATGTCTACATATGTGCACACTTAAATTGTTCATACCTATATTTTGTATATTCAAAATGTTTATAGGTACATGCCTACATATGTGCATCGCATTACATACATATGCATATACCCACACATACAAACTTACACACACACGTGTGCACACAAACACATTTACAGTCCACGTATGCATGCTTGCATGCACACACACATACAGCTGGCAGCCTGTCCCGTGTCTCATTCCTACAGAGCCCTCTCTTCTCAGGCTACCAATAGTTCCCTTGAAGGCAGTAGCTCGTATGCTATAATAAATTACATTTTCTAGGGTATTTAATTTTAACTCAAAACCCAAAAGGCACATTGAAAGTCCAGTACAATAAATATGTCATGGTGAAATGGTGACTAAGAGCTCGTGTTTTAGGTTAGAGCATCATATTCTTCCTTTTTCATCCTCAATTTAAAGCCAACCTGCTCCTAAGCCCAGCCAAATTGAAAAACAAGTAAAGAAATTAAGTATATTAAGTCCTGAAAGAAAAAAAAAAAAACCTCCCCTAGACAAACTGTCAGCTTATTAACTCCCATTTTCCTTCTTGAAGTTTAATTTACTAGACTTAAAAACCTTCAGTTACAGAAAAGGAGAAACTTCACAGGTGCCTGCAGCTTTAAGGCAGGCTTGAACTGTTTCTAGACATCTTTGAAGAAGAAATCAGGTCATAAAATAGAAGCATTTAAACCAATACACCACCAGTTCTCTTTCCTCAGCTCAAAGTTAGGCTTGAGACAACTTAGCAGAAGGGCTGAGGCAAGGTGAATCCATTTCACAGAACATAAAGACTGCTAACTCTGGGAAACGAACTAGGGGTGGTAGAAGGGGAGGAGGGTGGGGGGTGGGAGTGAATGGGTGACGGGCACTGGGTGTTATTCTGTATGTTAGTAAATTGAACACCAATAAAAAAATAAATTAAAAAAAAAAAAAAAAAAAAAAAAAGAATAAATCATTATTCCACCAGGATATTAAAGATTTTGCATTGTAGCAAGGGTTGGAGGATGTGGGCAGGGAAATTTGGGATAAGCGTGTTTATGACAATTACTGAATGCATCTGATCGCTCACCATCAGGAGCATTGTTTTCAAAGGACCCTTTAGTTCACGGCCGTACCTTGTATCAGGCTCTATGATTACAGAAGATCTGTCATTACTCCCAGACATTACAAATGCAATCATAATTATTTTAATGGATCATTTACTTCCCAAACTTTACAATAAATCCATTATTGTACTGAGGTGATTTAGCCAAGATCACAATCATGCTTCTTTTTTAATAGCCAAGAATTTATACTTGCCACCAATCAATACGAGTAATTTTATCTTTGAGCAAAGAAAAAACTACTGGGGCACCTGGGTGGCTGTGACTCTTGATTTTGGCTCAGGTCCTGGTCTCAGGGTCATGAGATTGAACCCCACACCAGGCTTCATGCTCAGTGCAGTCTGCTTGTCCCTTTTTCTCTGTTTCTCCTCTTCCTCCTCCTCCTCCTTCCCTCTCTCTCTCTCAGTAAATAAATGAATAAATAAATAAATAAATAAAATCTTTTAAAAAGTTAAAACTGCTAATAAAGAGTCTCTATTCTTAAAAGCCACCTCTGACTCTTTGTATACTAATTACTATAGTGTCTTTCCCCAAGTAAACATTAAGTGAATGTTATTTCACAACTATCATTGTAGAAATCGTTAGGATGATCACAGATATTTGGTTCTTTTCAGACATATGGTAGGATCACACTCTGGCCCCTGAACAAATAAATGGTCACATTCCTTGTTTGGGTCAAAATGTGAGCAGGATTGACATCTGTTTACTTCCAGGATTGGAAGTAGGGTCTGCACTCCCTTTTTCTTCCACACTGGTGTGTAGCAGTGTTCCAGAAAGCAGCTGCTCCAACACAGGGGGACCCAGGATATGCATCATAATACTGCAGGGCAAAGCTCGACTGACCAGAAATGGACCAGCATTGCAAGCAGGAAATTGATGTTTGTTATTTAAACTACTAAGATTCATGGGATCCCTGGGTGGCGCAGCGGTTTGGCGCCTGCCTTTGGCCCAGGGCGCGATCCTGGAGACCCGGGATCGAATCCCACATTGGGCTCCCGGTGCATGGAGCCTGCTTCTCCCTCTGCCTATGTCTCTGCCTCTCTCTCTCTCTGTGACTATCATGAATAAATAAAAAATAAATAAACTACTAAGATTCAGAAGTTGTTAGTGGTTGCAGCACCACCCACCTTACTTAAAGGACACAATTCTTGTCAGATACACCCAGGCGAACAGTGTGTATTTATTTATATTATTAATTTTTAAGATTTTATTTATTTATTCATGAGAGACACACAGAGAGGAAGAGACACAGGCAGAGGGACAGGCAGGGTCCCTGTGGGGAACCGGATGCGGGACTCTATCCCAGGACCCCGGGATCACCACCTGAGCCAAGGGCAGATGCTCAACTGCTGAGCCCCCCAGATGCCCCGACTTGATTTTTAACATACTCCCACAAGGTAAATACTACTGACATCATCCCAACTCTTCATATTATCCAGAGAGATTAGGTACCTTTCTGAGACCATATCCTCTGTCCTAAAGTCACAACATAGATAAAATATTGGACAAGTTAATCAAAAGAATGCAGTTGCATGGAAAGCTAAGGAAACAATCCATGGACCAAATGAGAAGAGAAGTGAGAAGTAGCAAGAGGAGCAGAACCCTCCTGGCTCCAGGGTCAGAAAAGGCTTGGCTTCTGCAGGGTAACAAGCACCAAGTGTTCCTTTGGGCAGAGGGCAGTCTGGAGCCGACTCATGAGACTGAAAAATCTAGCTGACCTCCTACTAACTGGGGCTGACAGGGTGCAAACTCTGGGTGAATGGAAATTAAGCCAATCTGCCTCTAATTTTTCTATAATATTCCCAGCATCCAATGAGACAGGAGTCCTAGGAAAGTGCAAGATCGGACTAAAATTTGAGGGACTGAGTGGAGGCAACAGGAAAACTAGAAAATTGTCATATAAAAAAAAATGAGGGGAGGGGCACCTGGGTGGCCCAGCGGTGGAGCGTCTGCCTTCGGCTCAGGGCATGATGCGGGGGTCCTGGGATCAAGTCTCACATGGGACTTCTTGCATGGAGCCTGCTTCTCCCTCTGCCTGTTTCTCTGCCCCTCTCTCTGTGTCTATCATGAATAAATAAGTTAAATGTTCAAAAAAAAGAAAAAAGCAAAAAAGAAACAGCAGTCCGGAGACATAGAGGACAGAGAGAGAGCCGGTGCACGTCGAGTAGACATCTCAGAACTGATATGGGAAGAGATCATAGTGAGGGTGTGGTTCAGCCAGCCTCCAGCTGCCACTTCTGGCCACAGAGCCTGGCCCCTGCCCCACAAATAGTGCACAGTGTGAAGGGGGTAGATTTCCTGGTAGGAGGAGTAGGAAAGAAATGGAGGCAATGAGTGATTACTCCACCACGACCTTGGAAAGCCCTGACTTCCTGGGCAATCTCACAAGCTCCTGGAGGCAATCCCAGCAGAGCAATCACCTGCTTTCAGAGACAACCTCACTCCTATAAAATGTAAAATGAATGGTGAGAAAATATCAGGCAAGCAGAGGTCTGGAGCAGAGTAAACGAGAGAACAACCTTAGGAAACAGCTCTGAATGCCAAGCTCTGCAGATACAGCTATGGATTTTTAAGAACAGTCAACAAAGCTAAGGTAGCATCAAGATAAATGGTACCGAAAGGTACTAGTAAAAACAACCTAATTGGAAAAAGAACGCATTTTAGATTCTCAATGAGTAATGTTTAAATCAAGAATCAATAACTGAACAAGCAACAGACAACCCCTCTATGATGCCATCAAAGATTTAGAAGGTTAGTTGAGAGCCCAGCATGGCAATTGAAGATGTTATGTGAAATCTGTAAAAACAGTAAAGATGATTTGAATGTTTAAAACATTTTTCTTCAAGAATGCTTCTCTCCAGAAGGATACACTACTAAGAAAAGGTCCACGTTCCTAAAATCAATTCTAACATGAAAAATGCTTTAAGTTGGGTTCAAACCTATCTCTTTTAGAGACGGAGGGGGTGGCAATGGGGACGAAAGTCATTACAAGCCACATTTCAATATCAGATTTTAGGAAACGAAATACAAATTGCTATGAGGTGAATTTTGTGAGTGTGTGGCTGTCTGCCTGCAGGCAACACCCCAGTCTAGGTACAGCTTTGGATGTTAGGAATTATAGTGAGAAATTAGAAATATACAGAACTACAGGTCTAACAAGCAGTGTCAGAAAACAGAGTTAGGGGCTAGGAGAACAGCAGGAAAGGGATAAGGAGAATCCTAGATAGGAGTGGGTGACGCCCCAGATTGGCATGTAAATTGTCCCCCAAACCTTGGTGGACTGCTAGACTGAGTGAGACCCTATAGGCCAGGATAAAAAGCAGCAGCCGGAAGCAGCAAGCATTGAGTAACAACGTCTCCTGCTCACCATGCAGGCAGGAGAGACGACACTTCCAGAGAAGAGCCCATATAGTCAAGGGAAGCCCAGGTGGCTCAGCAGTTTAGCACCTGCCTTTGGCCCAGGGCCTGATCCTGGGGACTAGGGATCGAGTCCCATGTCGGGCTCCCTGCATGCTGAACACAGTCTAGTTTTCCCTGTCTTCTTTCACTGCTCTAACGTGTCACTTCTTATTGCTCTCTCTGATCGTGTTCCTTCATTTTAATCTTTAAAATTTTATACAACCAGGATGTCTGGGTGGCTCAGTGGTTGAGCGTCTGCCTTTGGCTCAGGTCATGATCCTGGGGTTCCGGGATTGAATCCCACATTGAGCTCTCCTTGGGGAGCCTGCTTCTCCCTCTGCCTGTGTCTCTGCTTGTCTCTCTCCCCCTCTCTCTCTCTCTCTCATGAATAAATAAAATCTTTAAAAATCAAAAAAAAAAACTTATTAGTGAGGAGTTTTAACTACTTCACCATCTTTGTTTTTAACACAATTAATTTCAGTTGTAGGTTTATACAATTTAATGACGGTAATGGCCATAGGTAACAACTGGCTTCCAAAACTCCTAAAAATCTAACAGTTGGTGTGGGTGAACTGCTTTAGGCCAGCTCCAGCCTGTCACTGGCCACCCCACTCCCAGACAGGGCTATGGTACGCAGTTAGCGTATCCATGTCCCAGAATTACCTGCCATGTGTGGTGCCACATTGGATTGGCTGCTAGAGAAATCCATGTAAGAATCAGACCAGAATGAAGCAGCAGCCATCAGTGTCAGGTCCATGAGGAGCTGCCCGCACCATGGGAGCTCATGCACAGTGTCACCGGTCCCCCGGCTCGCCTGGTTGGGATGGCAGGGCCGCCAGTCTGCAGCCCCCCAAGCCACTGCCAGATGCTCTCCTAATTCCTGGGTCCAGCAGGTGTGCACTTCCCAGGGGAAGGGCACCAGCTTATCCTAGTGGTCATGTGCGTCTTCAAAGTTAGATTCCATGCGAGACAGACCAGATTCCAGCCTGTTTTTGTGGTTCCCCTTTGTCTCCACTGGCAAGGCTTAGGCGATGAGACATTTTGGGAGCAAGCAGAGATGTGACAAGTGAGACGAAAGCTGGGGAGATGGCTCTTCTCCTGATGCACGGAAGCCCCAGAACTCTGCGGGTGGATGCCAGCCACGAACGCTGCCTTTTTACTATGAAAAATATCCCAACTCTGCTAAATAATTTTAGTGGCCCTTCCCATCCTCTGTCTTGTCTCCACTCTGTAGCCAGAGATGTCCTGGTCACATTTGGCCAGATGATGCCACTCCTCTCCTAAGGCACCATGACTCCCATCTCTCCCATTATGAAAGGCAAAGTCCTCAGCAAAGGATCTCCAAGACCCTGCACAGCATAGCTCCCAACTGCTTCTCTGACCTCATTTCCTACAACGTCCCTCCCCCTACACACTTTCCACACCTGCCGTGCTGACCTCCTGCTGCTTTCAGAGTTCAGAAGAACATGCTCTTCTCAGGGCCTTTGCACCTGCTCTTCTGCCTGGCATCTCCCCACCCCACCCCCCACGAATCCTTTCAGTAATTGTCATAAACACTCCTTCACTTCCTTCAGGTTTTTACCCAAATAGCATTTTTGTGACCTTTTATTTTTAAAAGTCATGACTCCACATTCACAATCTCCATCCTCCTTCCGTGTTTCAGCTTCTCCCAGAGCCTCTATCACCTCCTCATGTTTGGCATATTGTACTAATCTGTTTTGTTAACTAGCAGTCTCCCGGGGGGAGGAGCAAGATGGCGGAAGAGCAGGGTCCCCAAATCACCTGTCTCCACCAAATTACCTAGAAAACCTTCAAATTATCCTGAAAATCTATCAGTTCGGCCTGAGATTTAAAGAGAGACCAGCTGGAATGCAACAGTGAGAAGAGTTCGCGCATCTATCAAGGTAGGAAGACGGGGAAAAAGAAATAAAGAAACAAAAGGCCTCCAAGGGGGAGGGGCCCCGCGAGGAGCCGGGCTGAGGCCGGGGCGAGTGTCCCCAGGACAGGAGAGCCCCGTCCCGGAGGAGCAGGAGCTGCACCGACCTTCCCGGGGGAAAGGGGCTCGCGGGGAGTTGGAGCAGGACCCAGGAGGGCGGGGATGCCCTCGGGCTCCCGGGGACACTAACAGACACCTGCGCCCTGGGAGAGTGCGCCGAGCTCCCTAAGGGCTGCAGCGCGCACGGCGGGACCCGGCGGGACCCGGAGCAGCTCGGAGGGGCTCGGGCGGCGGCTCCGCGGAGGGGGCTGCGGGCGGGAGCGCGAATCCACCAGCGCAGGCTCCGGAGCACAGGGCGCCGGGACACAGCCCAGGATCCGGCCTCCCCCGGGACAGGCAGAGGCCGGGAGGGCCCAGGACAGCGAGGACGCTCCTGCCCCAGCTGAGCAGATCAGCGGCCCCGCCCCGGAGCCTCCAGGCCCTGCAGACGGAGTTCCTGCCGGAGCTGAATCCAGGTTTCCAGAGCTGCCCCGCCACTGGGGCTGTTCCTCCTGCGGCCTCACGGGGTAAACAACCCCCACTGAGCCCTGCACCAGGCAGGGGCACAGCAGCTCCCCCAACTGCTAACACCTGAAAATCAGCACAACAGGCCCCTCCCCCAGAACACCAGCTAGACGGACAAGTTCCAGGGGAAGTCAAGGGACTTAAAGTACACAGAATCAGAAGATACTCCCCCATGGTCCTTTATTTTTTTTTTTTTTTGTTTTGCTTTTTGATTTGTTTCCTTCCCCCACCCCCTTTTTTTCCTCCTTTCTTTTTCTTTCTCTTTTTCTTCTTTTTTTTTTTCGTTTTTTTTTCTTCCCTTTTTTTTCTCTTTCTCTTTTCTTTCCTTCTTTGTCTCCTCTCTTTTTCTCTTTTTCCCAATACAACTTGCTTTTGGCCACTCTGCACTGAGCAAAATGACTAGAAGGAAAACCTCACCTCAAAAGAAAGAATCAGAAACCGTCCTCTCTCCCACAGAGTTACAAAATCTGGATTACAATTCAATGTCAGAAAGCCAATTCAGGGATCCCTGGGTGGCGCAGCGGTTTGGCGCCTGCCTTTGGCCCAGGGCGCGATCCTGGAGACCCGGGATCGAATCCCACTTCGGGCTCCCGGTGCATGGAGCCTGCTTCTCCCTCTGCCTGTGTCTCTGCCTCTCTCTCTCTCTCTCACTGTGTGCCTATCATAAATAAATTTTAAAAAAATTAAAAAAAAAAAGATTGTATTAGAAAGCCAATTCAGAAGCACTATTATACAGCTACTGGTGGCTCTAGAAAAAAGTATAAAGGACTCAAGAGACTTCATGACTGCAGAATTTAGAGCTAATCAGGCAGAAATTAAAAATCAATTGAATGAGATGCAATCCAAACTAGAAGTCCTAACGACGAGGGTTAACGAGGTGGAAGAACGAGTGAGTGACATAGAAGACAAGTTGATAGCAAAGAGGGAAACTGAGGAAAAAAGAGACAAACAATTAAAAGACCATAAGGATAGATTAAGGGAAATAAACAACAGCCTGAGAAAGAAAAACCTACGTTTAATTGGGGTTCCCGAGGGCGCCGAAAGGGACAGAGGGCCAGAATATGTATTTGAACAAATTCTAGCTGAAAACTTTCCTAATCTGGGAAGGGAAACAGGCATTCAGATCCAGGAAATAGAGAGATCCCCCCCTAAAATCAATAAAAACCGTTCAACACCTCGACATTTAATAGTGAAGCTTGCAAATTCCAAAGATAAAGAGAAGATCATTAAAGCAGCAAGAGACAAGAAATCCCTGACTTTTATGGGGAGGAGTATTAGGGTAACAGCAGACCTCTCCACAGAGACCTGGCAGGCCAGAAAGGGCTGGCAGGATATATTCAGGGTCCTAAATGAGAAGAACATGCAACCAAGAATACTTTATCCAGCAAGGCTCTCATTCAAAATGGAAGGAGAGATAAAGAGCTTCCAAGACAGGCAGCAACTAAAAGAATATGTGACCTCCAAACCAGCTCTGCAAGAAATTTTAAGGGGGACTCTTAAAATTCCCCTTTAAGAAGAAGTTCAGTGGAACAGTCCACAAAAACAAGGACTGAATAGATATCATGATGACACTAAACTCATATCTCTCAATAGTAACTCTGAATGTGGACGGGCTTAATGACCCCATCAAAAGGCGCAGGGTTTCAGACTGGATAAAAAAGCAGGACCCATCTATTTGCTGTCTACAAGAGACTCATTTTAGACAGAAGGACACCTACAGCCTGAAAATAAAAGGTTGGAGAACCATTTACCATTCGAATGGTCCTCAAAAGAAAGCAGGGGTAGCCATCCTTATATCAGATAAACTAAAATTTACCCCAAAGACTGTAGTGAGAGATGAAGAGGGACACTATATCATACTTAAAGGATCTATTCAACAAGAGGACTTAACAATCCTCAATATATATGCCCCGAATGTGGGAGCTGCCAAATATATAAATCAATTATTAACCAAAGTGAAGAAATACTTAGATAATAATACACTTATACTTGGTGACTTCAATCTAGCTCTTTCTATACTCGATAGGTCTTCTAAGCACAACATCTCCAAAGAAACGAGAACTTTAAATGATACACGGGACCAGATGGATTTCACAGATATCTACAGAACTTTACATCCAAACTCAACTGAATACACATTCTTCTCAAGCGCACATGGAACTTTCTCCAGAATAGACCACATACTGGGACACAAATCGGGTCTGAACCGATACCAAAAGATTGGGATTGTCCCCTGCATATTCTCAGACCATAATGCCTTGAAATTAGAACTAAATCACAACAAGAAGTTTGGAAGGACCTCAAACACGTGGAGGTTAAGGACCATCCTGCTAAAAGATAAAAGGGTCAACCAGGAAATTAAGGAAGAATTAAAAAGATTCATGGAAACTAATGAGAATGAAGATACAACCGTTCAAAATCTTTGGGATGCAGCAAAAGCAGTCCTAAGGGGGAAATACATCGCAATACAAGCATCCATTCAAAAACTGGAAAGAACTCAAATACAAAAGCTAACCTTACACATAAAGGAGCTAGAGAAAAAACAGCAAATAGATCCTACACCCAAGAGAAGAAGGGAGTTAATAAAGATTCGAGCAGAACTCAACGAAATCGAGACCAGAAGAACTGTGGAACAGATCAACAGAACCAGGAGTTGGTTCTTTGAAAGAATTAATAAGATAGATAAACCATTAGCCAGCCTTATTAAAAAGAAGAGAGAGAAGACTCAAATTAATAAAATCATGAATGAGAAAGGAGAGATCACTACCAACACCAAGGAAATACAAACGATTTTAAAAACATATTATGAACAGCTATACGCCAATAAATTAGGCAATCTAGAAGAAATGGACGCATTCCTGGAAAGCCACAAACTACCAAAACTGGAACAGGAAGAAATAGAAAACCTGAACAGGCCAATAACCAGGGAGGAAATTGAAGCAGTCATCAAAAACCTCCCAAGACACAAGAGTCCAGGGCCAGATGGCTTCCCAGGGGAATTTTATCAAATGTTTAAAGAAGAAACCATACCTATTCTCCTAAAGCTGTTTGGAAAGATAGAAAGAGATGGAGTACTTCCAAATTCGTTCTATGAGGCCAGCATCACCTTAATTCCAAAACCAGACAAAGACCCCACCAAAAAGGATAATTACAGACCAATATCCCTGATGAACATGGATGCAAAAATTCTCAACAAGATACTGGCCAATAGGATCCAACAGTACATTAAGAAAATTATTCACCATGACCAAGTAGGATTTATCCCTGGGACACAAGGCTGGTTCAACACCCGTAAAACAATCAATGTGATTCATCATATCAGCAAGAGAAAAACCAAGAACCATATGATCCTCTCATTAGATGCAGAGAAAGCATTTGACAAAATACAGCATCCATTCCTGATCAAAACTCTTCAGAGTGTAGGGATAGAGGGAACATTCCTCGACATCTTAAAAGCCATCTATGAAAAGCCCACAGCAAATATCATTCTCAATGGGGAAGCACTGGGAGCCTTTCCCCTAAGATCAGGAACAAGACAGGGATGTCCACTCTCACCACTGCTATTCAACATAGTACTGGAATTCCTAGCCTCAGCAATCAGGCAACAAAAAGACATTAAAGGCATTCAAATTGGCAAAGAAGAAGTCAAATTCTCCCTCTTCGCCGATGACATGATACTCTACATAGAAAACCCAAAAGTCTCCACCCCAAGATTGCTAGAACTCATACAGCAATTCGGTAGCGTGGCAGGATACAAAATCAATGCCCAGAAGTCAGTGGCATTTCTATACACTAACAATGAGACTGAAGAAAGAGAAATTAAGGAGTCAATCCCATTTACAATTGCACCCAAAAGCATAAGATACCTAGGAATAAACCTAACCAAAGATGTAAAGGATCTATACCCTCAAAACTATAGAACACTTCTGAAAGAAATTGAGGAAGACACAAAGAGATGGAAAAATATTCCATGCTCATGGATTGGAAGAATTAATATTGTGAAAATGTCAATGTTACCCAGGGCAATATACACGTTTAATGCAATCCCTATCAAAATACCATGGACTTTCTTCAGAGAGTTAGAACAAATTATTTTAAGATTTGTGTGGAATCAGAAAAGACCCCGAATAGCCAGGGGAATTTTAAAAAAGAAAACCATATCTGGGGGCATCACAATGCCAGATTTCAGGTTGTACTACAAAGCTGTGGTCATCAAGACAGTGTGGTACTGGCACAAAAACAGACACATAGATCAGTGGAACAGAATAGAGAATCCAGAAGTGGACCCTGAACTTTATGGCCAACTAATATTCGATAAAGGAGGAAAGACTATCCATTGGAAGAAAGACAGTCTCTTCAATAAATGGTGCTGGGAAAATTGGACATCCACATGCAGAAGAATGAAACTAGACCACTCCCTTTCACCATACACAAAGATAAACTCAAAATGGATGAAAGATCTAAATGTGAGACAAGATTCCATCAAAATCCTAGAGAAGAACACAGGCAACACCCTTTTTGAACTCGGCCATAGTAACTTCTTGCAAGATACATCCACGAAGGCAAAAGAAACAAAAGCAAAAATGAACTATTGGGACTTCATCAAGATAAGAAGCTTTTGCACAGCAAAGGATACAGTCAACAAAACTAAAAGACAACCTACAGAATGGGAGAAGATATTTGCAAATGACATATCAGATAAAGGGCTAGTTTCCAAGATCTATAAAGAACTTATTAAACTCAACACCAAAGAAACAAACAATCCAATCATGAAATGGGCAAAAGACATGAACAGAAATCTCACAGAGGAAGACATAGACATGGCCAACATGCATATGAGAAAATGCTCTGCATCACTTGCCATCAGGGAAATACAAATCAAAACCACAATGAGATACCACCTCACACCAGTGAGAATGGGGAAAATTAACAAGGCAAGAAACAACAAATGTTGGAGAGGATGCGGAGAAAAGGGAACCCTCATACACTGTTGGTGGGAATGTGAACTGGTGCAGCCACTCTGGAAAACTGTGTGGAGGTTCCTCAAACAGTTAAAAATAGACCTGCCCTACGACCCAGCAATTGCACTGCTGGGGATTTACCCCAAAGATACAAATGCAATGAAACGCCGGGACACCTGCACCCCGATGTTTATAGCAGCAATGGCCACGATAGCCAAACTGTGGAAGGAGCCTCGGTGTCCAACGAAAGATGAATGGATAAAGAAGATGTGGTTTATGTATACAATGGAATATTACTCAGCTATTAGAAATGACAAATACCCACCATTTGCTTCAACGTGGATGGAACTGGAGGGTATTATGCTGAGTGAAGTAAGTCAGTCGAAGAAGGACAAACATATGTTCTCATTCATTTGGGGAATATAAATAATAGTGAAAGGGAATATAAGGGAAGGGAGAAGAAATGTGTGGGAAATATCAGAAAGGGAGACAGAACGTAAAGACTGCTAACTCTGGGAAACGAACTAGGGGTGG
Organism: Canis lupus baileyi; assembly: GCF_048164855.1. NCBI lineage: Eukaryota > Metazoa > Chordata > Mammalia > Carnivora > Canidae > Canis > Canis lupus. Next base: position 39,849,371 of record NC_132848.1, read on the forward strand.
TAGAAGGGGAGGAGGGCGGGGGTGGGAGTGAATGGGTGACGGGCACTGGGGGTTATTCTGTATGTTAGTAAATTGAACAACAATAAAAAATAAATTAAAAAAAAAAAACTAGCAGTCTCCCTTTGCTAGTGTGACTGAGGGCAAGGATTACCTGCTTTGTTCACAGCCATATTTCCAATGCTTGGAGGGAAATCCATGCTCAATAAATGCCTGTGGAAATAATTATATACTCTAGCTGGTTCCTGCTGATATGGAAGAAAGATAATGTTTCACACGCATACCTAGACAAGCCCATATGTATATGGCACCCGACCAGATTAATGAACTCTATTAGTCTTCAGTCTCAATTATTAGCCTACCAAGTTAATTCTCTCAAGGTTTTTGCGCGTAGATGTCTATACAAGAATAGCAAAGCATTCCTTCCCTGAGGTGATGAGCCCCAGGCCAACCTAGCTGCTTTGTAAATGGTGGCAACATTCAAGACTAACCAGGAGTGGCAGGAAAAATCAGGTCCTCAAGCAACACTTTTAGGATGTGACTCAGCCACAATAGAGAGGGGATTATACCTGAGCCAATGTGTTGATTGGATTACTGATTGTGCTGACTAGTTTTTAGCAAAATGACTTAAGAAAAAGGAAATATGGCTTTAAGAGATTCCTGCATATTCACCAGAGATCAACTACCGTACTAATAAGGCAAGCCCAAGTGAACCACAACAAAAGGCAAAACCAACCCTGTGCTCCAGTAGCGTGGTCCATCAGCCACATGGCAAGGTAGAAGCAATGACAGTGTGGCTATATTTCCACCACTTAGGGCACACAGTCCCTTGAGTGACGTGAGACATGAACTGAAACTATTAGGAATCCATCATCATGGGAAAGATAGTCAAACTCTTTATTTCATCCTCAGCTCTTTATTTGGTACTTGTATGTAATTTATAAGTAAATAAGAGAATGGATTGTTGGGTCCACAGTCCAAAGAGTTTAGAGATGACTGTTCCAGAACAATGTATGGTGATCTTTGGGGCATATGAATCCTTTTCCGAATCTGATAAAGGCTATACGCATGCTCCCTAGGAAACTGTGCATAACTATATAAGTTTTAAAAAATATGTAAATATCTATAAATCATGCTAACAATCAGAGGGCTTGAGCAACTCCATGAGGCACATCCATACACTTTTCAAGAGTCCATGTATTCCTGAGAATCCTTGTTCTCGATAGAAACGTTGGTTTATCTTCAACTCAGGTGAAGTACAGCGAGTTGTTCTCTATGCGCATTTTATTGAAATTAGTAGAACAAAATAAACGTCAACCTCATTCATCTCCGTGGATAAGAAAGAAGTAAAACCTAATGGAAGGTTTTCGAGGCTGCAACTCGCTCTGGCTGCGCACGCCCTGGCTGGGCGGCAGGTGGCAGCAGAGCGCAAGAGGAGCCGGACCTCGGTGCCCAGCCCGTCCGCCTCGCAGCAGCTGCGAACCTGTGAACCTGTGAACCTCGGGCCACCAGCTGTTTACCAAACCCAGGACTCCTGGTCTGGCTAGATTAGTGTGGTCGTGAGAAAAATGGGACAAAAGACCTCGAGCTATCGAAGGTCATCTGAAAAACCAGCAAACACATACCATCAAAATCTAAGCAATTAAAATTAAAATGCTGCTATAGCACAACACCGTTTTAAAGCATTCTGAGCAAAGTAAAATATTCTTCAAACCTTACCCCTAAGCCACAAGCCACCGCACACCCACTCAGTACCTATGCCCACCCTTCCCTTACTCACTACCTACCTACACCCCACAGTAAACCCACTCACCAGCTGTACCCTGACCCCTGTGACTCATTAACTCCCGGCTCCCTACCTACCCACCCCTGCATCCACTCCCTCCCTACACCTTCCTCCAAATAATACAAATATAAAGTCATCCTCAGAAGAATTGGCATAATTGTAATAATCTGCTTTTCTCTTCAGAAGTCCTGACTGCCTGTCTATTTATTCAAATCTTTTATGACTGTCATCTTGGACCTTTGTGGCTTCTGTTATTCTTTTGTTATTTTTTTTAATATGTGTGTTATTGTGAATGAAATTTTTCCAGCATATATTCAAAATTATTATTACAGTGTATAGAAAAACACTTGAGAGATACATATATTTTTTAAATGTAGGCCATTGTTCTGAACTCTCTCTTCCAAGTATAAAAGTGATTCTCTTGAGCCTTCTTGCAAATCTTTGCAGAGATGCAAAGTTGTTTTATTGTAACCAGGGCAAGAAGAATGATGTTTAACAGTGTTGAATAGAACCAGGAACAAAATGCACCCTTTGTGGGTCCACACTCCACACCCCTTCGCACAGCTCTCTAGCTATTTCCCTGGGGCTCCCCTCCAAGTCCCCCAGTCTCTCTAGGCCAGTCTTTGTCAAACACGTCCAGTGTCATTTTCTGCCAGTCGGGACCTGGAGTCCCCATACTTATTGACCTTTCTCATCTAAAAAGTGTTCTCTGGATAGTGTTAAAACTACTCTGTAGGGGAGCCTGGGTGGCCCAGTGGTTGAGCATCTTGCCTTCGGCTCAGGTCATGATCCCAGGGTCCCCAGATCGAGAACCACATGGGGCTCCCTGTAGGGAGCCTGCCTCTCCCTCTGTGTCTCTGCCTCTTTCTGTGTCTCTCATGAATGAATAAATATAATCTTTAAAAACAAAACAACAACAACAAAAAACAATAAAAAGAAAACTACTCTGTAACAGATTTCAAGCATCGCTGCTTTTTTCCAGGACTGAGTTTCACTCCATCCAACGCCAATTGAGGCCTCTTGCGGCTGGTGTTTGGCTAGAGCTCAGGACGCATTAGAGGTGGTGAAAGGTGAAGGGCATGGTCTCTTCTTCTCTTGGATTTTGCCATGTTTGAATGTGACCCCTACAACTGCAGCTGCTGTCTGGGGACTAAGAAATGAGGGAGCCTGAGCTAAAACCATCAGAGTGGAGGGCGGACCACCCAGAGTCACGGGGGGTGGGGGTGGGGGGCAGTGGGCAGGAGCCCTGAGGTAGACACCAAAGCCAGCCCAACCAGTCCGGTCTTGGTCATGGGAGAGGACCAAGTGTCTTCCAGTTTGACCAGCAGCATCTACTTCTTGACACTGAAAGCATCCTGTGAGTCTCTGGATGATGGTAAATCAGGGTATTGCAAGAAAGCTTCAATCAGCAAATTATTTTTTATCATTGTAGGGCTCCAGGGCAGGCCAGCCAAAATGGCATATTGATTATTTTAAATAAAAGCTACTTGGGGAACAATCAGAGAAAGACCCTCCCCAGAATGCCTTCTGCTCCCCTACAAGCAGGAAACAAATCTCCTGTATGAAAAATACTCTCCCTGCTAAGAAGTGAGTCTTATCACCAGACTTCGGGACTTTCAACTGAAGAAAGCTGTAGACACAAATCTTCTTCTTCTTTTTTTTTTTTTTTCTAATCTACTACTTCAGCCCAAATTCTGCTTAGAATTCCCCTACTAATTAAAGCTTCCAAGCACCTGTTTTTTTAATCCCATCAATTCCTCACAAGTTTATTTTGTCTATTGAAAAAGTATAAAAACTGCCTGCTTTGATCATTCCTACGGGTCTCAATTTCAGTATTGGATCTCTTCATGTATAAAAAAACTGTTTTCCGGGGGGGGAGGTGGTAGCCTGGGTGGTTCAGTTGGTTGACTGGTTTCGGCTCAGATCATGATTTCAGGATCATGGGATCGAGCCCCAATTCAGGTACCATGCTCAGTGGAGAGTGCTTTGGGACTCCTCTCCTCCTTCTGTCTCTGTCTATGTCTCTCTCTCATTTTCTATCTTGCTTTCTAAAATAAATAGATAAATCTTTTTAAAAAACTGGTTTTCAGGACACCTAGGTGGCTCAGTAGTTGAGCATCTGCCTTTGGCTCAGGTTGTGATCCCGGGGTCCTGGGATCGAATCCTGAATCGGGCTCCCCACAGGGAGCCTGCTTCTCCTTCTGCCTGTGTCTCTGCCTCTTTCTGTGTCTCTAATGAATAAATAAAATATTTTTTTAAAACTTATTTTCTCTCCCATTAATCTACCTCATATCAATTTAATTCTTAAACCAGCCAGAAGAACCTTGAGGGGAAAGAAAGAAATTTCTCCCTCCACTACATCATTGACTAGGTGCCAAGTAATCAATCTATTTATTCCTTTATCAAGATTGACAAGACTACCAAAGGCAAAAGCCATAAGGGAAAAGACTAATACATGTAACCACATAATTAAGTCAAATGGTAACTGAAGAAAATATACTTATGAAAATCTAGTGAAAGTCTAATTTCCTTACCACATTAAAAAAAAACACTTTATTAAATCAAGAGCAAAAAGCAACCAACGTACTAGAAATAAAATGAGCAAAGACCGTGAAAGGGTGTAACCCTGAGTAGATAAACAAATGAATGAATAACTGACTTTAAATTAGGCTTCTAAGGAATTTCAAGACCACAGTTTAAAATTCAGAAACATTCTAAGAGATCATTTTCACCTATCCAAGTCAAAATAAAAAAAATATTAGATGATACATAGTGTCTTCAGGAATAAAGAGGAACAAACCCTCCCGTACCTAATGAGATGTACAGAAGCACAGTCTATTTGGAATTCAGTTTGCCAAAATACACAAGCATTTTAAAGGCACATAACCAACGACACAGCAATTATACTTAAAAAAAAAAAACTTTCTCAAAGAAAAACTCATCTGTTTCTAATAATTAATTTAGGGAGTCTCCTTAGGTAACAATTTATTTGATGTGAGAATATTTATTCTCCACTTGCAGGTGGAGGAACTTCTGACATGGTGAATGTCATACATGGGACCCATGTGGGTAGGTATAGGAATAAATAACCAGGGGGCTAAGGACAGAGGTCTTCCCATTCATTTCATTTTTTTCCTCCAGTTACAACCCGGTACAAGATTATGAGACCAATAATGAGTAAGAAGGAAAAGCTTTTCTAAAATAAAAGAAGAAATAAAAACTCAAATCTGGCCTACATGGTTTGGTCACTTTACCCAAACTCGCCTCTAGAGGGCAGGGTCTCACCCATTTTCTCTGCTCAGACAAAATCTAGGAAAACTATTGAGATTAAAACTGAAGGGACACTGGGTGGCTCAGTGGTTGAGTATCTGCCTTTGGCTCAGGTTGTGATCCTGGGGTTCTGGAATTGAGTCCTGCTCCCTACACAGAGTCTACTTCTCCCTCTATGTATCTCATGAATAAATAAATTTTAAAAATCTTTGAAATAAAAAATTAAAATTGAAGCCAGTTAGGCAACTAGAAGGACTTCTCCTGTGCATAAATTTGTTCAAACCTGGTGACAGGTAATAGAATTCACCACCCTTGAAGAAATGCCCAGGGGAAGGATCTGACCTACGTCTGGTCCATTTACCCACCGTGTATAAACCAACCTAGCAAAGCGTGTTTTTAAGGTAGGAGAGGTAGCTGTGGTCTATATGGTGAGGAGGCTGGTACTGACCAAGTGGGCCAGAAATGTGCCCGCTAGTTGCTGAGTGCTACCAATGCCTTACTGCAGACCGGCACTGCCTGGCCTAACAGATGCAAACACCAAGGAGGAATAGAAACACCAGTATAGGATGGTATCCCAAGGGGGACACATGGGTCAAGCCCTTGACAGAAGTGTGAGCCTGAAGGTGGTCTCCTTCCTCTGCCCTCCTTCGCAGGCATGGAGGGTCACCAGTGCCCTGCAGGGAAGGCAGGGAACCTGCCCAGCCTCTACTCTAGAGGCTGACCCTCCCCGTGCCTGCAGAGCCCAGCTGTGGGACCCAGGAAATTTAACAAAAATCCCCTACCCCTGGACAAGCAGAGGAGGACTAATTCCATTTTGTGCTACACTCACCGCCTCCTGTATCACCCCCACATGACCTGCTTATTGCTTAAGGCACTGCCCCACCCTAGTCAAACCCAGGGCACACCCTTATCAGAAATCAGCTCATAACAATGTAACCCCGCCTTGTGCCCACCAAAACTGCGCACCAATTCTGACCAGAGTGATAGGCCAGCTCAAATGGATACTATAGGGTAAAATGTCATTCAATTGGCCACCTGCGTGTGGACCCACGTGACTGTGTAACTTTCTGCATATGTTACAATCCCATTGGCCACTGGCCCCTATAAAGCTGTTACTCCTCTTAGCCTGGGGTCCACATCCCTGCCCCACTGTGTCGGGTATACTTGGACCCAAGCTCAAGCTTGTAAATAAACCCTCGTGTGTTTGCATCGGTGTTGGCTCCTTGGTGGTTTCTCGGATATGTAATCTTGGGCACAACATTTGGGGGCTCGTCCGGGATCCAAAAGACCCCCAAGACCGTATCCGGAGGGTTTCATGCGTGGTGAGTGCACTCAACTTTTCCCACCTTTTGCGCGCATATTCTCTGAGAGCTCTAAACTGTACTTTTACCTGTAGGAATTCCAATCTGTATTGGGTTGACATTGGCTTAGGTGGACGCGCTGGCGGGCCGTCGACCAGGGGTCTTGAGGAGATGTCCTTGCCCCCGCCTGGAGGATGGGGTCCTCATCTGTAAGGAGGATGGGAGTCCTCAACTATAAGGAGGGCTGACTGCCAGCCCTTCGGGTTACTTTCTGTTTTGTCTCTGCAGTCACATTGGAATGTTTGTGTGTGTTGTTGAGTCCTTGTTAATTGTCTTTACTGTCTGTCTTGGTGTGGATTGGGGACATAATGGGGGAGTCAGAAACCACTCCCCTGTCTCTATGCTCTCCCACTTCTCAGATGTTAGGGAAAGAGCTCGTATTCTGAGCATAGACATATGGAGAGAGAGATTCCAAATTTATTGCATATCAGAATGGCCAACCTTTGACGTGGGATGGCCCCAAGAAGGAACTTTCCACCTACCTATTATCTTACAGGTTAAGGCCGTGATCTTCAGGGACAAACCGGACTGCCACTCTGATCAGGTTCCCTACATCCTGATCTGGCAAGACATGATCAAGAATCCCCCTCCTTGGCTAAAACCATTTTTACCCCCCAAAGCAGGACACACTGAGATTCTAGCCCTGTGGAAAGCCAAGAAGGAGACCGACTCTACGCCCCAAGCGCCCTTTTATCCGGTCTTCCAGAATTCCTCCCCAGAGGACCTGATTCTCCCGCCACCCTACCGGGCACCCCCTCCCCCTTCCTCCCCCCATTGGAGGCACGGGGCTGGGAGGGGGGTGCAGAATGGGCACCAGCCCTCCCTGACGGGGGAGTCCCTGCGCACGGGCCAGCAGTGGGGACATGAAGTCGGTCAGACCCACCGGTCGGCCCCACCTCCAAATGCGGGGCCAGCGGACTCTACCGCCCTTCCTCTCCATGCCATGGGGCCCCCGACGAGACCGGCGAACAGCTAATGTTATATTGGCCGTTCTCCACCAGTGATTTATATAATTGGAAAACCCAAAATGCAAAGTTCTCTGATAATCCGAGAGATCTAATCGGGCTTTTAGATCCTGTTCTCTTTACCCACCAGCCTACTTGGGATGACTGCCGACAGCTCTTGCAGGTTCTCTTCACCACCGAGGAGAGAGAACGAATTCAGGTGGAAGCCTGGAAGTCTGTCCTGGGAGAGGACAGACAGCTGACTCAAAACCCGGACCTCATAAACGCTGCCTTCCCTTTAACCCACCCCACCTGGGACCACAATGCGGCTGAAGGTAAGGAGAGACTCCGGGTCCACCGCCAGACCCTGCTGGCAGGTCTCCAGGCTGCCGCGCACAAGCCTCCCAATCTGGCCAAGGTCTACGATGTGAGGCAGGGTAAGGATGAGAGTCCAGCAGCCTCTCTTAGAGAGAGTCCTAGAGGCTTTTAGGCAGTGCACCCCTATAAACCCAGAAGCCCCGGAAACAAAGGCCGCAATTATCATGGCTTTTGTTAATCAGGCCACACCGGACATTAAAAAGAAATTGCAAAGAGTAGAGAGACTGGGAGAAAAGAGCTTGCAGGACTTAGTGATAATAGCAGAACGAGTCTATGATAATAGAGAGAGTCCAGAAGAACAACAAACCAAACTAAGTGACCGGCAGACCCGAAACCTGGCCATGGGGCAAGAACTGCATGTTACCACCCCACACACTATTGAAGGGGTACTCAAACAGCCCCCAGACCGCTGGATCAGCAATGCCCGTCTGACTCATTATCAGAGCCTACTGCTAAACCCCACCAGAATTTTATTTAAGCCACCAACAACTCTAAATCCGGCAACACTACTCCCTAACCCAGACTGGGACTCCCCTCTGCATGACTGTCAAGAAATTTTGGCACAGGTCCACGGAATCAGAGCTGGTCTCCAGGACCAGCCACTGCCAAATGCGGACGCCACCTGGTACAAGGACGGCAGCAGTTTCATCCAAGAAGGAATCAGATACGTGGGGGCAGCAGTAACCATGGAAACGGAGACCTGATCTGAAGGCACCGACCCTGCCCGACACCCCCAACTATACTGATGCTGATTTACACTGGATCAAACGCTTGCCTATGACCCATTGCTTGCGTGGCTGGTGGAGGGCCGCAGACTCCAGCATCATCCTGCCAGAGGAACTACGACGGCGAGTCCTACCAAAATGCATCGGAGTACTCACGTGGGGACAAGGAAGGTGGAAGACCTCATACGACATGCAGAGATCACTATTAAAGACTCTCGAGCAAAGATCGAGCAGATTGTGGCAAGCTGCCACGCATGCCAGTTAACCAACTAATGCCCCCGGCCATGGATCTAACCCGGCACCCGGCTCCGAGGGGACCGCCCAGGAGCCTACTGGGAAGTGGATTTCACTGAAGTAAAACCTGGAAAATATGGGTACAAGTATTTACTAGTGTTTGTAGATACTTTTTCAGGATGGACAGAGGCATTTCCCACCAAACATGAAACGGCACAGACCATGACCAAGAAACTGCTGGAAGACCGAGGTATGGTTTTCCTGTTAGGATTGGATCAGACAACAGCCCAGGATTCATCTCTAAGGTAACACAGGGAGAGGCACAAATATGTGGGGCAGATTGGAAATTACATTGTGCATATAGGCCCCAGAGCTCAGGACAGGTAGAGAGGATGAGCAGAACATTAAAGGAGACCTTAACTAAATTAGCCCTGGAGACTGGCAGGGACTGGGTGACTCTCCTCCCCTTCGCCCTATATAGGGTGAAGAATTCCCCATATAAGATGGGACTGACTCCCTACGAGATCATGTTCGGTCTTCCTCCACCTATTATCCCCAATTTAAAACCTAAGGCGCTTGCTGAATTTGATGATCACCAACTTCTTTTCTCCCTCCAAATGTTACAACAAACCCATGAGCAGGTGTGGCCTAAGCTGAGGCCCTCTATGAGACTGGGCCATCCTCGGACACCCATCGATATCTGCCAAGTGACTGGGTGTACGTGCGGAGATACCAACACCAGACACTTCAACTCACTGGAAGGGACCTTACATCATGATCCTGACCACTCCCACCGTTCTCAAGGTCGACGGGATTACTCCCTGGGTCCACTACACCCACGTCCGGCCAGCTGACCCACACGCCGTTCTCAAGGACTTTGTTCCAGAATGGAAAAGTCAACTGGACAAGGACAATCCCCTAAAGCTAAGACTGCGCCGTTCTCACTTATTTCCCACCTCCAAGACTCCCTAGTCTGAGGTTGTCCTTCAAAATAGAAGGGGATTAGACTTAGTCTTCTTACAACAAAGGAGGGGGCGGGGGTTATGTGCTGCCTTAAACGTAGGATGTTGCTTCTTCCCTGAAATGTAAATGGGAGCGAGAACAGCAACAAGGTTGGTTCAAATCCTGGTTTAATCATTCCCCCTGGCTGACTACCATGTTATCCTCCCTGACCGGCCCACTCGTCATCCGCCTCCTCCTTCTAACCTTCGGACCCTGCCTCATTAATAGACCAGTAGCTTTTGTTAAGGACCGAATCAATACAGTCCAACTCATGGTACTCAGGCAACAATGCCAACCACTGCCTCTTTCGACAGAAACCCAGAACCCATGATTGGATCCTGCATAGGATCCTCTGAAAACGGGAGGAATGTGGGACCCAGGAAATTTAACCAAAATCCCCTACCCCTGGACAAGCAGAGCAGGACTAATTCCATTTTGTGCTGCACCCGCCACCTCCTGTATCACCCCCACATGACCTGCTTATTGCTTAAGGCGCTGCCCCACCCTAGTCAAGCCGCTGGGCACACCCTAATCGGAAATCGGCTCATAACAATGTAACCCCGCCTTGTGCCCGCCAAAACTGCCACCAATTCTGACCAGAGTGATAGGCCAGCTCAAATGGATACTATAGGGTAAAATGTCATTCAATTGGCCACCTGCGTGTGGACCCACATGACTGTGCAACTTTCTGCATATGTTACAATCCCATTGGCCACTGGCCCCTATAAAGCTGTTACTCCTCTTAGCCTCGGGGTCCAAGTCCCTGCCCCACTGTGTCGGGTATACCTGGACCCAAGCTCGAGCTTGTAAATGAACCCTCGTGTGTTTGCATCAGTGTCGGCTTCTTGGTGGTTTCTCGGATTCGCAATCTTGGGCACAGCACCAGCCCTCGCTGGACAGCATGAAAAAGACATTTACATACCAAATGGGACAGAAAGCAATGATAGGAGATAAGGGTAGCAAGGCCCAAAGGCAGGTGGTGGAAATAGAGATAAATGAACTCTCGCGGAAGCAATATAGACTGAAGCCTTGAAAAGCACAGGGTTATCTGGAAGGCACTAGATTCATCATGTAGCATAAAAATCTGTGGAACGAACTGAAATGGTTACAGAAGCTCTCTCTCGCTCTTCCCACTCCATGTCTCTCATGCAGATGCTCCAGACAAAGTACAAGGAAGGAGCTGGATAAAATTGCTGCATAAATGCAAGGGCGGGGTCGGGGGTGGTTGATAGGAGCGGCTGCAAGAAAAATCCTGCCATTCCCCTCTTGCATCGTACATGCACCTGAGCTTCTCATCTCCTTAGGGAACAGGGAGGAACAGGTGCTCAGCGCGGGGCTGCCCGTGAACCCGAGTGTGGCTGTTCCCCGGGACAGGGCCGTGCTGCTCTGCACAAGGAACCTGAAGAAACACCACCGCCAGGACTCCAGACACTGCACACGTGAAAGAACGTGACAGATGGAAACGGATTACTTCCAAGCAGCTTTTCCTGAAGGTTGTGAAAATGAAACATCTACAAAGGAAAAGGACATGTTTAACAGGCTCGAGGATTTGGGTTTAAGCTGCAATAAAGATGCAGAACAGATAAGAAATTAGCCCAGCGGTTCTTTCTCCATCCATCAGCGCAGAGATCTGAAGGGCCTTGGTAATGAAAACCACGTCTAAGCTGCTCCCCGCGGAAATCAGATAAATATCCACAACATGTCCTCCCTGGAGAGAAGCTTTGACAGAATTTGAGACATACAGGTTTAGTCACAAACCCAGGACTCGGTGGGGACCCTCTGTTCCATGTGGTTTCTCTTCCTTCTCTCCCATCACCTGGGCAAGGAGCTCCTGCAGGAGGACGGGGGCTCCTCACTCAGCTTTCCTCTGGGGTCTGCATGAGGATTACTCAGGAGGCAAGAGAAGCAGGATGGGGAGGTGGGTGCTGTGGGGGTAAGGGGTTGGGGGCAAGCCCCCTGGGATGATATGGAGCAACAGGTCATAGCGGCAGCTGAAAAGACCACATATCCCACAAATTTGAGTTAAAAGGCTCCTAGCAAAACTGCAGCTATTTGGAGGAGAACTGGGTACTCAGATTAGAAGTACTATTTAAGTTTAAATATGACCTGTGTGGAAGTAAACTTAATATCGCAGAAACCATATTTTTAGGGGAAACTATACACATGGTAGGACATAGAATTTTTTCTGATTTAGAAATTTATATGTGAGAATCTTTAAACAAGTCTTACAATGAAGTCTATTTGAAGGAAGCCTACAGCAAGTGTAGAGGAGCTCCCTCTGTGGGCATCCCCCAAGGTGCTCTGGGAAGTGATATTGAGCACACCTCAGTTGTCCCCCCTTAGAGGCAAGGAAATAGGCATTTTATTCTCCTGGTCCTGTTAGCTGTTGGCTGATGGCTGCTCCTGGTGTCAACTCCTCAGCACTTCTGGCTTTATTCTGAGCAAGCAGAGCATGCCAGAGAAAGCCCTTGGCCCAGGGATGGGGGGGACTTCAGGTGTTTGCAGGCAGGAAGCCTCCAGAATATACATGAAGGGCCACTCCTGAGGGGCTCTGAGCACCACAGCCTCTACTATGTACTAAGTAAGAAATCAGCCTGCATGCTATAAACCCACCAGTTACGAACATACAAGATGATGGTGGAGACCGCCAGTGCCACCCTGGACTGGCTGGGTCATGGTGCTCAAAGCCATTTATTGGTTTGGCTACATTTAGAGTTGCTCTCTCCCGGAAACAGAGCTGTTCTGTTTCAGTGATAGCTGGTTGGATTTATTTACATAACTGCCACTCTGCTCTTTTGTCAGAAGGTATCTCCAGCAACGATTTTGTCCCGGGTCACCGAGTTTAGCAAGCCCCAAGATGAAAAGTGGGCAAGTCTTTTCTGCCAGCTGGCTCTGACTGCACCCCAGAGAGAGATGACCTGCAGGATGTGCCAACAGGAGGCAGCGCAGTATGTAGCTCTTTTGTTTCTTTCTTATTATCCTGCATGCTGTCGGGAGTTTTTACAAATTCAAGCTAGCCAGAACTCCCATGCATTATGTTTATGTGCATCATAAAAACACATATTGACAACTTAGTTTGTAGTTTGTACAGATTCTTTCACATTCTTTACTGAGGCTGAACCAAACCTCCCCCTTCGCTTGTTTCCTGGTCAAGCCTAACACTAGCTAAATGTCTACATTTGCAAATGGTATGTGTAATCTGATGAATTTTTGTCTCCCGGTCCAATTTGAGTCGTCTCAACCGCCTTTGAAAGTGGAAGACACATTTCTCTGACTGTTTGCATTCAGAGCGTCTGATAATAGATGATCGCTAAACAGAGTCTACGACATAATCAGCTCGAGATGAAAAATATCAATCTCATTTTTTTTGTTTCACAACAGCTGCTGCCTCAAAAACATATCCACTTTGCTATATTTATTGTCATGTCATTCATACCATTTGCCGTAAATCTGCAGCCAATTATACCAGTTTCCCATGCATCGCCCATAAAAACAAAACAAACAAAAAAAAAAACCTACCCTATTTCAGCTTTTCAACTGATAGATACTTTCATAAGAAAATTAGAGAGCTTCCAACAGTGTGGCTGATACATAACTTTGGTCTTGTCCTCATTTCCAAATGACACAGACATCTAAGAAATGTTTGATGTGCAGTGGGTTTTTATTTCAATAATGTTTCCCAATTTGAGTCTCAAATTGAAGAATCGAACTTTGAAAGTAGTTGCTAACTAATTGATGAAGCAGGATGACAGACATACATCTCAATAAAAGTGATATTTTAGGAATATGGTTATGAGCTTATTGTTTTTTCAAAAACATTTAAAAATATTTTACCAAGCATCACAGATGCTGGTACTGAGGAAACAAAGATGAAGTCATGGCTTTTACTGTCCAAGAGGGAAGATGTTCTGGGAAAGGACAGTGGAGTGGAGGGGTGGTACATGCAGTGGCATCTAGGAATGAAAGCAATGACACTGAAAAGTTTGAACCGTTGCATTCTGCTGAGGCAGGAAGAGGCACAGAGTCAGGGAGATGAGGCCAAGCAGGTGGGCAGGAGACAAGGGAAAATCGCGCCGAATGTCATGGAAAAATCTCTGAAATGCATCCTTGGGAGCTGAGTACCCAGGGGTCCAACTGGAGGCCAGATGCGGGATACAATGACCATTGCAGAGTTCAAAGGAGAGGAGGGAAGAAGAGGGGAGATACGGGAAGTCCTCATGAAGCAGAATGCATAGGGCTGAAAAACTTGTAGGTTTGTCGATTTGGAAAGAATCAAATCCACAATAACTCTCAGGCTCCTGGCTTGAGCAAGAGGTCGATGTTGAGGTGCTCGCAAATGGAGCAGTGAAGAGAGGGGACTGGTTGGAGGAGAAGACAATGTGTTTAGCCAATTGACATCTTGAACTTCAGGTGCCTGAGGGGCTGGTGGGTGAATCTACACCCCGGAATTCAGTTGCAACATCAAGGCCGGAAGTGAAGATTGGGTAGTCATGTGCATGTGAGCACAATATGAGGTCCTAAGGGTGCATAAAATTGCTCAGTTTCTGTCACATGAGGGGGAAGAGAGCCGAAGAGTAAGCCCATTCTCACAGGTGCCCACAAATGAGAGGCAGACGGACCCTCCAGCATTCATAAGGAATAGGTGGCTAACCCGAAGCCTCACCACCCAGCCTCACCAACCACCCCTAAGTGGTCGGTCTATGTCCCTAGGCTACTTGCTCCACCCCATCTCCTTCTGCAGCAAACCCCCAGACATCATAGCAGCTCATCCCTCAAGGTTGGAGGGTGCAGCTCCAGAAGAGGAGGTCTTGTGGGTCCCTGTCATGCTTTCTTTCTTTGTCCGAAGGGATTTTCTCTTGCTCCCATTCCTGATTTTCTTATAACAATTTTAGAAGACGTTAACCATGATTCCTTTTTGTCGCTTTATTTATTTTGTTTTTATTTTGCAAAGAGTTTTCCTTGTGCATTTTTTTTCCTTGTGCATTTTGGCAGGAGGAGTGAGCCAACAGCTTTTCTAACTTCCGTTGTTTGGCAAAGTGATGAAAAATGGCCCTGAGCCTTCTCAGATCTGCCTCCTCGTCTTCCCTCCCTGACTTGAATCTAAATCTTCTCTTCCCTTAGTTTTTCTCACCCTCCTTCGCCCCCCTCTCACTGGATTCTACTCAAAGTTTTTCCCTCCTCCATGAAGATCTCTGTTTTGAAAGGAAGTTTAATTTGTTGATTTGGAGAATCTGACTTCTCCATCACCTCTGGACCTGCCACATCAGAGGCTCCTCACAAAGACCGCACCCCCCACCCCTCACTCCCTGCCCTCCACCCTGGCCTCTACTCAGCCTCCACCCTCCCCAGAGAAGAAAGAGATCCTGCCTCAGGGCTCTGCTCCCAGCCCAGGTGCCTTCTCTCTGCTTTCTCTGGAGGAGCAGTGGGGCTGCAATGGTCTGGGCTGCAGGGGCTTTGATCCTCATACTGTTTGTGCAGCTTGTGGGGGGGGGGGGGGGTATTCCTTGCCCCTGGGTCTCTTGGAGATTTCATTTGCCTGACTTTGGCTGTACTATTCCAGGTGCTCATTTGCTTTTATAGTCCATCCGGGAGATTCAAAACCTCCCATTTCCCTGGAGTTCTTTCTAGAATGGAAGACTGCTGTGGGAGCTGCTGAGGGGATTAAGGCCTCTAAAGGGGGTTGTTTTTCTTTGTATCTAAGATATTATGGTTGTTAAACATCTATGACCACTCCCCCACCAGCCCACAAGCTTTTGGAGGGAAGCTATCATAATTGATGCATCTTTTTCTCCCCCGGGGCCCCATCATGTTGAAGAGACACAATCCATCTTGTTACATTGAATTAAAGTAATATCTCTGGCTAGAAACTGATTCTACCGTTTATTTTTTTCCCCACTAGGGCTGGAGAGCTACTAAGAAATAAAAGAGGTGTGCAGTTCATATATAACTGAAGACCCAAATCCACTTCCCTTTCCTGAAGGAATAAGAGAATATAATAAACCAAGGAGACCTGAGTTCAAATAAGGAAAGAATTAGCATTTCAGAGACACTAGTTGATAAATTTCACAGATAGTTGCTTCCTCTCTTGGAAAGTTAATTGCTGTAAATTTTTCAAAATGGCATTTTGAAAAAGTCAACACAAAAACTGAGACAGTTATTCTCATTCCCTTTCTTTACTTTGTCCTTTGCAGTTGTCTTAGTCGTTCTGGGTTGCTATAACAGACTGGGTAGCAAAATGCACAAATACACATTTGTTGCTCAGTTCCAGAGGCTGGAAGTTCAAGGTCAGCATACCAGCAGGGTCAGGTGAGGGCCCCCCACCAGCACACAGACTTCTCCCTCTGTCCTCACGTGGTGGAAGCACTAGGGAGCTGTCTAGGGTCTCTTTATAAGGGCATTAATCCCATTCATAAGGGCTGCATCCTCATGACTCAAGCACCTCCCAAAGGCCCCACCTCCCAATACCATCACATTTGGGGGTTAGGATTACAACACGTGGTTGTGGGGGAAGGGACACAAAAGTTCAGACTGCACTAGCAGTCCCCAGACGAGCTTTGCACAGATCATCTTACTTGGAGCTCACAGCATCTGTGTGAAGTGGGCAGGTCTATGAACCTCATTAATGCCAGTAGTTAAGCAGCTCTCCAGAGAGCAAGCCTAGATTAAATCTTAGTCTTTGAGAAAGAGCAGACTGTTCAAGCTGGAGATCCTAAGGGTGAGCAGAAGCTCCACCTCTGGCTCATTGCAAATCCCACCCCAAGTGCCATTAGGGAACAAGCAGGCTCATATCTTCAGTCCAGAAATGCTGGAAGGGAGCTATATGGTATGTTTGCCCATGAGGGTGGCACTCATTTTACCTGGAGAAGCTAGCACCTGCAATTTGTAGAGAAATTTTGCAATGAAAATAATTTCCTTTATTCTCTTCTCTAAAAGTGACAGCCCTGCTTTCCAACCAGTTATAAAACTGGAATCTCATTTGCAGCCCCTCACACTGTGACCCATCCGAATCACCTGGAAGCCTGGCTGAAACTCAGACTGGTAGCCCGCCCCCCACCCCGGGCGGTTCTGATCCAGTTGGTCAGAGGCTTGAGAATTTGATCTGGGGTGGGTGGGGAGGCGGGAGTGGTGGACTGGCTCGGCTGGTCTATGGATACACTTTGAGAACCACGATGTGTTTGTTGATAACACTTAGGGGTTCCTTACATACTCATTTTAGGTCCTGTAGGAAGGAAGTTCTTAAGTATCTCCATGATCAGTCTCGAATTTAAACGCCATAAAATTGAAAATATCAGTGTGTTTCTTTTCATGCCTACACCTGTGGTTGTAGATTCAGGCAGTGGATTTTGAAGGAAAATACTTATTTTCTTAAAGTTGTCAATTAATAAGTAATTGCTTTCATCAGCTAGAATGACACACTATACTCATTAGTCTTCAAATCATTTCTCTGAGCTGTAGCAAGTTAGAAAGGGCCTGACAGCCCGTGCCAGAGGGCATCTTTTTTTTTTTTTTTAGACTTTTTACAAGACTTTTTACACGACGCGGGTGCGGTGCTCCTGCACGAGCAGCAGGGGGCAGCAACGCTGTCCTACAGGTTACACCGGCCGGAGCAGCAAAACTCCAGGGAAACGGAGCCAAGGCATTTGGCTTTGTTATTGGAGCAAAACTGAATGGTCTGCAGAAGGATCTGATAGTTAAATAGTAATGTATTGTGATACAGCAGATCACAACAGTTCCAGAGCGTGAATTTAATTCCAAAAGAGAACAGTGATGGTAAAAATATTTTAGTAAAGTGCAAAATATAAAAATGCATGGCTGTGAGGTACCTGAGACATCGATGCGTCTTCAATGTTTATTTAATATAAACAGGCCCTGTGAATCCACGTGAAAATATCGGTGAGCTGTGAATTTCTCGCTTCGTGCAGAAATCCGCGCTGTGAGGCGTCCCTTCACCTGCTGGCGGGAGCTGAGCTGAACGTGGGGCTGCTCCGGGGCTCGGCTCTGGGAGGCCGCGTCCTCCGCCCTGCGGCAGCTGCTGTCCTCACACCTGTTGGCTCCTCACTGTCCCTTGCGAGTCTTCCTGCTGCTTCCTGCGCCTACCCCGTGCCGGGCCCACGCTCTGGCCCCCCGCACCTGACCTAAGGCTGGAGCTCCCGCTCAGGCCGCCCTGCCCCGGTCAGTCCCCTGCACGCACGCCGGCTGCATCCAGTGTCTCCGTAGCTGCAGGATGACCCCCCTCCTTGAGCCCCCTGGCCACCCAGTCACCTCCTCCTCAGCTCCAGGATCCTACCACTCCCCCAAATCAGTCACATCACGGGCCTGAGGGTGACCAGACCTGTGCACCGGGGACACCTCTATTTCCGGCACCCCTCCCTGGCCCCCACCTCTTATTTCCCAGTAATGCACCTGCTCACCCATGATTCTCTGATCCCCACGGGACCCACAACCACTGCTGCCAGCTGGGCCGTCGGTCCCTACCCCCCACCCCCCACTCCCCCCCCCTTCCTCCTGCTTCCCTCCCCATGCAGCTTGGATCCCAGAGCCCACCTCTGTAACCATCCCCCTCCACCTCGCCCAATGCTCCTGCGGGTCCTCCCACGGTCGTTAGCCTGGAGAACCCCCAAACCCAACTTGGTCCAGCACCACCGGGGGCCCATCTGCACCAGCACCTGGACGTACTGCAGCACAACCCACCTGAACTAACCGAGCTCAGGACATTGATGAGCATAGACGTCAGAAGAGGCCCCGGAGCCTGTGGCCTCTCCCGCTCCCCGTGGCCCCTAAGCCCCCTGTCCCACAGGGCGATGCCACTGTTCCCCTCCCTCCTCAGACTCACAGCTCTCCTGCCCCCAACCTCAATCTCATCACGTAAGCCCGTTTTCTTTCCTCTGTTATTGACATATAATTGACATACAATGTTATCCTAGTCTCAGGTCCGCACACTCCGATTTGGGGAAGTCTACACATTACTCAGGGCTCACCCCTGAAAGAGTCACCCTCTGTCACCATGCAGCGTCATTACAATATTGACAATATTCCCTGTTCTGTGCCTTTACTCTCTATGACTTCTGAACCTGGAAGTGTGTACCTCTTAATCCCCTCCCTCGATTTTGCCCCATCCCCTATCCCCATCCCCCACCCTTTGATAACTACCAGTTTGTTTCCTTGTATTTAAAAGTCTGTTTTAAAAAAAAATAATAAAAAATTAAAGTCTGTTTTTTGTTTGTTTGTTCTTTTTGTTTTTGAGATTCCACCTATGAGGGAAATCATATGGTATTTGTCTTCGACCGACTTATTTCTCCTAGTGCAATATCCTCTAGGTTTATCCGTATTGTTACAAATGAGATCTCATTCTTTTTTATGTGCTTTCATAATATACCTTTGTGTGTATATATATATCACACCTGTCTTATCCATTCACCTATCGTTGGACACTTGGGCTACTTCCATTTCTTGGCTATTGTACATGATACTGCAATGAACAAAGGGGTGCAAATATCTGTTTGACTCAGAATTTTTGTTTTCTTTGGGTAAATACCCAGTAGTGGAATCACTGAAAAAAAATCAATCAAAAGAGGACATCTGCATCCACCTGCCTACCTGTGTCTGCTCGAACTGGGCCTTCCCTCGTGTTACTGTGTGTGAACTGCTCTTCTCCTAACCAAGGCCAAATCCCCCACCTGGACAGTAAACTCCATCTTTTTCCATCATCTCAACGACGGGACTCCAGTAATTCTCTTCCCATTCTCTTCTGTATTGTTGGATTTCTCCTCTTTGGCGTCACTCCCATCAAGACAAGTACTTAATTCTCTCATCCTTGAAGAAAGACACAGAGAGACAGACAGGAAGGGATAGAACGATGGGAGGAAAGAAAGAAGGAAGGAGAAAAGGAAGGGAGGGAGGGAGGGGGGAGGAACCTTTGTTAACCTCATCTCATTCTGACCTCTGCTCCCTTTCTCTTTTTTTTTTTTTTTTTTTTTTTAATTTATTTTTTATTGGTGTTCAATTTACTAACATACAGAATAACCCCCAGTGCCCGTCACCCATTCACTCCCACCCCCCGCCCTCCTCCCCTTCTACCACCCTTAGTTCGTTTCCCAGAGTTAGCAGTCTTTACGTTCTGTCTCCCTTTCTGATTCTGCTCCCTTTCTTATGTCCTATTTCATGACAAGCTTCTCAGGGAGTTTCCTCTACTGTCAACTCCGTCACCTCGTCACCTCGTTTCCCCTTTGCTCTGGAATCCACTGCACAACACTGGTCCCTGTCAAGGTCACCTTCACATTCCTGTGTTCTGTGCCTCCTGCTGGGGGAAGGTTGATGGCCTCCTACTTCTTGGAAAGCCTTCTCTTCAGAAAACATATCCTTTCTTAATTCTCCATGTGCCTCCATAAGAGCTCTTTCCCCGTCTGTGTCACCAGTTCATCCTCAACTCCTTGAATGTGCCCAGGCCCCAGAGTCCAGGCATTGGTCAGCTGCTCTTTCCTATTCGCACTTTCTCCCAAGTGATATCTTTAGTCTTGTGACTTTAAACCCCATCTCTCCATTGATGATAATGGATGTCTTCAATGGATGTCTTTATCCTGGATCCCTCCCTTCTGACATGCATCTTCAACCTCCCACACAATGTCTCCTTCTGGAAATCATCCCAAAAGAACCTCAAATTTCACATAAGCAAAACCCTTCTAGAATCTCGTCCATCTTGGTGAGTAACAAGCCAGCAGTAACCTTGGGCCTTGACTCCTCTTCACATAATTAGCAAATTCTGTCTACTCTGTCTCAAAATATACCCAGAATTCAACCACTTCTCCATCTCTTAATGTCACCTCTCCCTAGCTACTTGGCCTTAGGTTGTGCTGACTGGCTCATACCTGGTTCTTCCTGTCCACTTCCATTTCCCGTAGGCTGTTCTCAAAATAGCAACAAATGTGATCTTCTAAAAACCTAAGTTGCATCATGTTCCTTGACTCAACCCTTCAATAGCTGCTCATCTCACTTTAGAGCTAAAGTCAGAGTTCTCACAGTGACCCTGCCTTGCAACTTCTCCGCCATCTTGCCTCCCCCACCCTGCCCCCCGTGCTCACCTCCCAGTAACACGGGGCTCTGCTGCTCTTCATTCACGCTGAATACATTCTCCTCTCCAGGTTCTTATACTTCAAATGCCTCAGTCAGCACAGGATGCTATGACCAAATGCCACAGACTGGGGAGCTTAAATGATAGGCACTCACTTCCCAAAGTCTGGAGGCTGAAGGTCCAAGCTCAAGGAGGTGGCAAATTCAGTATCTGTTGAGAGCCTGCTCCCCAATTTATAGACCGTCACCATCTCACTATGGCCTCCCATGGCCAAAAAGAGAGTTCTAGTCCCTTCCTTTTCTTCCAAAACCATGAGTCCCAGCATGGGGGCTCCATTCTCCTGACCTCACTCACCCTGATGACCTCCCACAGGCCCCATCTCCAAGCCCATCTCCTGAGAGGGTAGGGCTTCCACATGAATGTTGGAGGGACCCAAACATATAGCCCATTACACCCCAGACAGCCCCCTGTGGACTTGCCCACTGCCTTCTGGGCTCTAATGTCTCCTTACTATGTGCCTTCTGAAAATGGTAAATTCTAAACTTTTCATGACCAATATGATGACTGCTTGCTATTTATCAATTTGAGCATAAAAATGAGAATTTGAAAGCATATCCATCTGAAAGTTTTGATCACTGAGCAATCCTTACTGGTCCAAGGGCAGAGGGTGGTAGAGCCAGGTATCAGCAAGGCTTGTCGTCATAACCTCTGCATAATCTAAAGGAGAGGAGGATCCCACAGCTCTCTTGAAAAGATCCACCAGCATCCTCCATGTATTTATGCTGTGATTTTCCTTTTCACATTTCTCAGACCCTGAAGATCTATGCCGGGTCCTCCTCTTAGGACTTGAATCTTGCTCCATGAGATGTGTGACATGCTCAGCAGCATTCAACAGCCTCAGACAGAGTTGGTTTGTGTACATTTGCTATAAGTAAGGCAGTCCTGTCCCTATTGCATAGATTGTTACATTGGGCCCCCACCCACTCCTGGCAGTCATGGGCAGATCACCCACTCCACAAGCCCTAGAAGCTACAGAAAATGGTCCTTTTCAGGAGAGGACCATGTTTAAAGTTATTTGGGACCAGTTATTTATTTGGATGCCTCTCACATTTAAATTCCCAGATAAAGAGTCTCCAACTGTAGTAATGGTATCAGTGATTGCCACATAGATTAACCACTGTGACAGGTGTTTTACATGAATTATCTAATTCCTGATTCCACAATATTGCAGAGAAGCCAAAATCCAATAAAGCGGAAAATTCAGACATTCAACATCCTCCTCCTTCCCATAATTTAGTAATCGATCCTGAAGATCAAATAATTCTAATTTATGGCTTAGGCATTTTTTAGTGTATTTTGAAAAGAGAAGAAAACAAGAGTAGAGGAGGTGTTTGGTAATGCATGGGGGAAAAGTGGAGAAAAGGTCATTAAAAGAAGGGCCAGGGGATCCCTGGGAGGCTCAGTGGTTTCGCGCCTGCCTTTGGCCCAGGGTGTGATCCTGGGGTCCCGGGATCAAGTCCCGCGTCGGGCTCCCGGCATGGAGCCTGCTTCTCC
This sequence comes from Canis lupus baileyi, assembly GCF_048164855.1. NCBI lineage: Eukaryota > Metazoa > Chordata > Mammalia > Carnivora > Canidae > Canis > Canis lupus. The sequence continues at coordinate 39,871,690 of NC_132848.1, forward strand.
CTCTCCCTGTGTCTCTGCCTCTCTCTCTCTCTCTCTCTCATAAATAAATAAAAATAAATCTTTAAAAACTAAAAATAAAAGAAGGGCCAGTTGTGGACCTGCATCATCTCTTCTGATTAGTCCATGGCCAAACCATGAAGCCACTGATAGTTTGAACCCACATCCCTGTCCTTGACTATCGACAATGCTCAGTCCCATGTCATCCTCCAAGAGGGTGAGTCCTGCCTGCACAGTCCCCACCACTGCCTCAGAAACCACATCTCCAACCCTGGGCACCCCAGGCCCCATTAGTACATGTCCCCCAGGTCTGAGTCATTCTGTCTGAAATAACACACCTGAGCTACAAAAGGAGGGACAGCGACCTTTGTCGTCTGGAGTCCTGAGAAGTGGGCATGGACACACCCTTTCGGTGCCAGCTGTGATCCCAAACGCACTAGGCTGTAGTTCTGAGATCTCATGACTTTATTCTTGAAGCTACCACAGAGAGACTGCCCCCTTCACACACAGGCACACACACACACATGCTCACACACGCACACACATGCACACACACACACTTCCCAATGGCGAGGATCCATTTCTCAGAGTGAGCACGATCTAAGGAACACCGTTTAATGGCTCCATGTTATCTGAGGCCACTTGGATCCCAATGGCATTAATATCTCACAAGATTTCACATTCTTCTGCGAATCACATGCAGTTATCTTTCTTCTTCCTTGGTGCATTTTCAATATATGCTGCCAAGGTATTCTAAATAAGAAAAGGAATCATAGCTGAGATAAATCTTTAAACGGTCAGTCCATGACCAAAGACTCAGCAAAAGCTTCCAAACCCTTCTATGTGAGGGCCCAATTAAATGATTGGCCAAAGTACGCCCCACTCCACCCCCAGTCTGTGGTTAGGATGAAGGCTGATAAGTTTCTTCTTTCAGTTAAATTGATAAGCGCTAAACATAGAAAAGGGAGTACTCAGTCTACCCCAGGGAGACGATATCCCCTTCACAGGGATAACTCATCTGAGCCCCCATTTCAGAAACTGTATGGCCACGAGGGCACAGGAGATATGGCCACCCTGAAACAGCTCAGCAACCAGGAAAAATGATGCCAAAGCACATCAAGCAGGGAAAACACTGTCACATTGGTCCGGTGGTGTCTGTTCATGGGCCAGGCGGTGATCAGCAGTGAAGAGGGAGACAAGAATTTGAGGCATGTGGATGGGAGCTCCTGAGCCACTGGCACCAGGCTGGCAAGGCAGGGAACAGCACCAGGGGGGCTGCTCATGGGGCAGGCCTTTGTTACCAGTCGGAATGTAGGTGAGGCCATGATCCCATGGAAGGAGCTGAGTGATGTGCCCCCCTCCAAGTTATCTTAGTGTTCTTCTAGCAGAAACAAAAATCTAGAACATTCCAGATGGTAGAAAATAAGATCATCCGGACTCATTGTCCCCCTGTTCCACAGTGGAAAACAGATTTCCAGGATAACACTGAGAAACCCAGTGAGACCCTCCTTCCCTCATTAAACTAATCCTGGTGGTCAGGGTGATGATAGGATCTTACTAGCTTGGCCGGTCCTTGTACCCACACAGGGGCAAGGGGAGGGGAGCCCCCAGACCACGGATGCAGAGCAGGATTGCTAAGGGACAGAGGACAGGTGATTCTCCAAAGAAAAAGATGCAAGGATGAGGGGAAAATAAATAAAACATGTCCAGTATAATACAGTTGATAGGTTTTCATGTGGAAGAGTGATGTGATTTGAAATATTCATTTGTAGGAGGCATTACTCGTCCCAATTGCAGAGATTTTTATTCAATCTAAGGAAACACTTTTTAAAAAAAATAAAATAGAACTGCTCAAAAGGAGAAGACAAAAACGAAATGCCCTTCTTCATAACGTGGAGAGCATAGTTATTCGTTTGAGATGCTGAGGGGGAATTCTGGCTTCAGATGGGAGGGTGAATCGGATGATGTGCAAAGTCAAGTTCCCACAGACATCAAAATCCTAGGATTGATTCCAGGATTCCGTTGTGTTGTTCAAAGAGATGAAGAGAGCACATAATCAGAAATATACACATGGAGGCCACAATATGCAAGATTTGGCTGCTACAAATGTTCTTTTCCTTTCTTACCTTTTTTTTTTTTTTTTCAGAATAGGATTGAATCCTCACGGTGTGGAGCTGACGGCGGCCCACTGTGGGCTTGGCATTGTGGGGACCACTGTGGGTTCCCTCTCGAGGGCCCGAACACAATACCTTTCCTGTAGAATGGAGCCTTTCCATGGGTGGTTTTGGTTTCTCTGCTCTTGAAAATGTACGGTGCTCCTCACACTTCACTGTGGGTGATATTGGAGCCCAGGAATCACGGTCACCACCCTGTCCCCACGGGACAGCCTCGGCCTGGCAGGAGCTGTGCCGGTTCTGGGAGGTAGGCATCCAATAAATGAGGTTGGACTGACTCATGAACAGGTCAGTTATTCTTCAGCTACTGGTTTCAGGCTCTAACAAAGTAAGTAGCTACTTGATAAAGACCTGAATGCTGTTGATGGGGCTTTATAGAATTTTTTAAAAGAGTTTATTTCTTTATTTGAGAGAGAGACAGAGAGGTAGGTGGAGGAGCAGAGGGAAAGGGAGAAGCAGACTCCCCACTGAGCAGGGAGCCCACCATGGGGCTCCATCCCAGGACCCCGGGATCATGACCTGGGCCAAAGGCAGATGCTTAACTGACTGAGCCACCCAGGTGCCCTGCTTCATAGGATTTTAAAATCATTCCTTTACATGATGTTTCATGATTAAAGTAAATAACAAAAATCTTTGACCCAATCTTCTAGGAAAAGCAATTCCGTTCAATGTAGTTACCAGACTAAAACCAATTTCCTGATTTCTTTTCCAGGAAAATCTGTTGTACTAACTTTGTCTATACTTTTTGAAACTAGTTAGTATTAAACTTATTCTCACATTAGAATTTTATTGCTTCTCTATGCTATACTGCATCCCCTATTTCATACTTCACCCTTATACCATACTGCACCCACATATCATAATGCACCCCATACCATACTGCACTCCCATATCCTCCTGCATCACCATAACCCACTGCACCCTCATATTATACTGTACCCACATACCATACTGCACCCACATATCACACTGCAGCCTCATACTGTACCCCTATATCATACTGTACCCCATACCATACTGAACCCCACATATCACACTGCACCCCCATATCCTATTGTACCCCAGGCCTTCCATACCCCATACCATACTGCATCCCCATATCCTACTATGCCCCTATACCATACTGTACCCCCATTTCATACTGTACCCCCATTTCATACTGCCCCCTGAGTAAAGCACTGATTTTCCCCTTTTCTATGCCATTCCCCACCTGCCGCTAGTTGAGCACTTGCCTCAATTAAATGTCTTCACCATGGGAATGGCTGACCTTTTACAAAGTATTTATTAAATGAACAAGCAGGCTCTTGTCCCCCAAGGCTAACTGGAAATAGCTGAACTTTAAATTTTCTTTATTGAGAATTTCAAAGATTCCTCTCTCCAAAGCTACTTACACAATGTTTCCTACCTTCCTCTGTATTTGTTCCAGGAGGGGCTTTAGGGTGAAGTTCAGTTATTAAAAGAATCAAAGTAAACTTTATTTACATGCTGTCATCTTTTTAGATCATTTGTATCAAAGAGTAAAGAGTTTTTTTTTTTTTAAGGGAAGATGTGTAATGTTTTCACATGAGTGCCCATGTCCCAATATTCCAACCTTCTAACTTTACTTGGATTTTGTTTAATATCACAGTTTCCAAACATGATTCTCTTTTGTTTTCCTTTGGTTGTTCCTCCTCATAAAGAAAAACCTCTGATATTTACGAGAGGATTAGGCTGTTTGCTCAGTGGCCCTGCTCCTATTCCTTACTCCTAAGGCCAAGATAAAATAAAAATTTGAAGCGGTTGCATTTTGGTGTCTGGAACTTCTGTGTGGAGTCCCCATCTGTCCTGTCATGCTGTCCATCCACCTCGGGCTCAGTGCCCTCTGCCTTCTTTCACCACCTGTTGGCAGCATGTGGCCTTTTTGGAAATCATGATTAATTGTACAGTAGACATCACTAATAATTTTGAGGGTTAGTCCCCACCACTCCTTGTATCTAACTAAAGACAATTCATCCACAGTAGTCACAGAGATGGTAACTGGGGGAGCACACAGGTGCCCTCAAGACCTTGACCTGCAGGCACTGAAACCTTTCCCCGAGAGCCACAGTCCCACTGGAGCAACCGCAGCTGCACCTCCCCACCTGCGCCACACTCGTGTCTTGTGCAACACTTCCAACCACAGAAACTAGACCTGAAGCTACACCTGTGCTCCAAGGGGGACTGAAGAAGATGGGCTGCTTTTGTAGGGTTACATTTTCATTTTGAAAAGGTGGGACTTACAAAGTGGGAACTTGCAAAATGTAGAAATAGTTCTCCGCCATGAGTGACCGATTCCATTCCAGATCAGAGTCCAGGAGACTTCTTCAAATGAAGGTTATGGAACTTACCCAAGGACACATAACCAGGAAGGGACAATCTGGGAATCAAGGCTGTCCTAACCACTGTGCAAGACTGCTCCCCAGGACATGGGGCTGTTTGGAGTTGCAGGGAGGTCCATTGACACCAGCTCTTTTTGGGTTCTCAGACCTAATATATTTTTTTAAAGATTATTTATTTATTTATTTATTTATTTATTTATTTATTTATTGGTTTATTTATTTGAGAGAGAGTGTGTGCATGTACAAGCACAAGGCAGAGAGTGGTGGAGGGAGAGGGAGAGGGATGATCTCAAGCAGACTGACTGTGGAGCTCAGAACCCAGCATCAGGCTTGGTCTCAGACCCTGAGATATGACCTGAGCCAAAACCAAGAGTTAGTCACTTAATGCACTGCCGCACCCAGGCACCCCCCAGACCTAATTTTAAATTGGGGAGTGGTCCCTCACACACAGTTCTCCGTCACCCTCCTGGTGAGACTTCAACTCAGTTCTGACGTGAACTACCGGAGACGGCATCAGGCTCCAAAGGGGAGGGCTTGGTCCTATGAGACTCCCCCAGGCCTGGCTGTGGATGCCAGTTGCACGCCCCAGGCTGTCACCTGCTCCAGATCAGAGGTTCCAACGACCTTCTCCTTAGGTTCCTTTGATTTGCTGGAGCGGCTCACAGAATACAGGGAAACACTTACCAGTCTATTAGGGATATGGTAAAGGATATGAATCAGCAACCAAATGAAGAGATCCATAAGTTGAGTCATAGTGAAAGGGTGGGGAGTTTCCATGTCCTCTGCAGACCACAGCTGTCTCCAATCTCCACATGTTCACCAACCAGGAAGCTCCCCAAACCCAGTCAGTTTTGGTTCTTATGGAGGCTTCACTCCAGAGACATGATTAACAAAGTCATTGTCCATCAGCTGATCCAACCACCAACCCCTCTCCCCCTGCCCCTGAGGTCAGGACCTGGGGGTTTGAGGGGTTTGTGGTCTGGGGGTGGGGCTGAAAGTTCCAAGCCCTCAATCACATGTTTGGTCCTCTTGGTCCTCCCTTGGGTACAGTCAAAAGCCACCTTTGTTAGTAACAAGACACCCATGTCATTCTTATGACTCTGGCATTCTGTGGATGATGACCAAATATATCTGAGAAATATACTTTGGCCATCTGAATAAGTAAATATATATTTATTATACATCATTATATTACAAGAAGGAAGAAGGTCGATAGATCACTATGCAAGATAAATTGGCCAATAGAATAGAAGGCCCAGAAGTAATGCCACACATTGACACAGTTGTGAACTCTCAGTATAGAAGACAGGGCACTGCAGATGGATGGAGAAAGAACGCTCTTTACATTAACTGGAGTGGGGGCAACTAAGTATCCTTATAGGGAAAGTTAAAGACCCTAACATGACACCATTCTCAAATCAGTTTCAACTAAATTTAGGCCCCAATCTGAAAGTTAAAACTACAAACATTTTAGGAAACAGTAGAGGAGATTATTACAGAAAATAATACAGAAAAAATCATGTCTTCAAGGTATCTTAAAAAAATTTTAGACAAGATACAAAAACATTAACAGTAAAAGAAAAGTTATCCTAGAGAAACTTTTGCATGTTTTCTATTCTAGAACAAATATATATATATATATAAATTATATATATATAAATATATATATATAAATTATATATTCTAGAACAAATATATGTTCTAGAATATATAATTTATACCAATCAGTGAAAAAAGTACAGGCATTAGGAAAAAAATGTGCAGATAGTTGATCCAGCATAAGGGAAGAAATGCACAGGGCCATTAATATACAAATGTTGCTCAATGTCATTAGTAGTCAGAGAAAAGCAAATTAAAATACAACAGGACACTGTTTTACTCCTACCCAGTGGGCCAAAGTTAAAATGTCTGAAAGCAGAGCCTATGGAGGAAGCAATCTTCATATGCTGCTGGAAGGGGCATAAATTGGTACAACCACCATGGAAACAGGTTGGCATTATATATTTAGGTAAAATATAGACATACCTTATGACCCAGCAACTTCACTATGGGTGTGTACCTTGGCAGATAGTTTGGCACACATGTGCATCCTGTTTAAAAATGCTTGTATCAGTATTGTCCTCAAAAACGCAAAGCCAGAAACGGCCCACCCGTAGAATGGAAAAAGAAATGTGGTCTGTCCCTGTTATGAAATAGCATGGAGCAATGTAAAATGAATGAACCAAAGCTACCCCAAACACCAGGGACCAATTTCACACACACACAGTGTGGAGATGGAAAAGGAGACACAAAAGAGTTACAGAGAGATAGATGCCCTTTTATTCCATTACATCAGAATCAAAGCGAGCCAGAGTCAAGTGCGATGCTCAGGGATGCATCAAAGGTGGATGCCTATATGGGAAAGCAAGGAAATAATTCTCACCACTATTGGGGTGGTGATTCCCCTCCATCGAGGAGAGATGCTTGGGGACTTTGTGATGTTTTCTGACTAACTGGTCTGGTTTTTGAACAAGGAGTGGTATTTGGATGTGCCCCCTCATGATTATTCATTATAATATATACACAACTTTGGTAATTTTCTGCATGATTTTTTCACATGCAAAAATGTAAAAAGCTGAAGAGAAGGAACATGTTCATCAAGAGGAATGGCCCCCACAAAGGAAAATCCGTGTTAAGGACCAACGTTGGCAGTGAGACATCAAAGCTCAGGCGAGCATCTCTGCAAACAGCTCATTTGTTGTAATGATTGCGATGCAGTTGCCAATTTGGAGAGCCACGGATCCATAAAGAAAGATATGCTACATCTCCTCTTTTTATGTCCATTTGTGAGCATATTCATTTATTCATTTCTTTCATTCAACAAAATATTGATTGACACTTACCACTATGTCAGATACTAGAATTATTATACCAAACAGGACAAATATAGCCAAGGTTCTCAAGACACTCATAGTCTGGTGAGAAGATAGAACTAAAGAGGCAATTTCATTGTTTTCAAAAGATACAATGCATTTAAAGTGCTTTTCTCTTGGTGTCTGGCCCAGAGTGGGCCCTCAAGGGTAGCTCCTACTTATTATTTTGTAAAGTTCTCATTTTAGGCTAATTGCAAGGTCACTAAGGAACTTTGTGATAGTTCAACTTGGTGTACAATTTGCCTGTTAAAGGAATGTACTAGTAACGTCAACACAATTACAGAGATCTCTTGGCAGTCATATTTTTAATCAGTTAACAATTAGGATTCAGACATTAAATATGTTCTCTGTGAGCTTGGTCAGTGGGAGCTAGTGCCACACCTAGACGTGATGAACCCCAAGAACCGAGGCTCTAGTTTCTGAGGCTACCGGTCATTCAATATGGTAGGTGGCCTTTGGCCTTCCCGTTGCTGCTTCCTCCCTTCTCATTTAGGGCTCCTTTCAGATCTCTTTAGCCCCCCTTGGAGTCCTATTCAAGCCTGGCCACCTCCCTGGCCTTCCCCATCTTCTGGCGGCTTCAACACCTCCTTCCTTTAACCTGCACGCCCCCTGGTGGCTACCAGTTGAACCACCATGTTGCAAATATTTATTACTTTCGTCTCTCACACTAGTCTGTGAGCTGCTTTTTACTTTGTCTCTCTGATCCTTATGTACCATGCATGGCACACATCAGTTGCCAAGTATCTTTTAAAATTAATTGGTGAGTGAATGAATTAATTCCTTATATTGTTTTGACTTTAAAGACGTTGGGAAATTGAGTCTAGATGTTGCTTCTGATCAAACTGTGTAACAAGTTTGATCTCTACCAAGATAACACAGAACAGTTTTCTGAATTGATGTTTTCCCCAAAATAGATCCACATTCCCCATAGAAGCCAATTAATTCCAGGCCTCAAGATATCTGGAAGCCCAACAGGTGTGGCCAAGTTTTGTGGGGCTGACATCTTTAGTATTCTCCTAAATTCAGAACCAGCTTTGGGGGCTGATGAGTCAGAGCCAACAAACTCCAGCTAAGGAGCTTTGAGGAGCCATCTCCAGTTCACCTCGATGATTAACGCTCTTGTTTACTGGTTCATTCTTTTTAGTTGAGTACAATGCTGAGCTGTGGAGAGCCGATAAGAGAGATGTCTGGAGTTACATTACTCTCCTGGAGGTAACAGGAATAAACACTCAGGCATTCTTTTTCAGATAATCGGTCAAAGGGAGGTCAGAAACTAGATAATAATTTCAAAGAATCTAAAAAGATCTTACAGAAGCCTGAGGACTTGTACTAAGAGCTGTAATAAAAGTTTATTCCTTACGCTGTGTTTTCACCAGCTGAGAGTAATTTAGTGTATCGCTTTGCTCACAGGTCAGCAAAGTTTTCCTGCAAAGGTTCAGATAGCAAATATCTTAGGTTTCACAAACCATATTGTTTCTGTCACAAATATATGACTCCAGGATTATAGCACAAAAGCAGTTATAAACAATATATAGATCAGTGCACATGGTTATGTTCCAATAAAACTTTATTTAAAAAGCAGGTGGCAGGCCAGACTGGCCAACAGGCCATAGTTGGCCAACTCCTGTGGTTTATTCACTAGCATATAGTTATACTTAGTTCTTTACAGAACCTAAACAAGTAACGATTTAAAGATGTAACAAAACTGCACTGACAATCCATCAGAAATCAGTTAGGATTCCCTATTACTAAAGTTATATATGTAGAATCCTTTCAGTTTAGGACAGTTTCTCAGTCTGTATTAACATTTGGATTAGATGATTCTATGTTGCAGGGTACTGCAGGATGTTTAGCAACATCTCTAGTCTCTCCCCACTAGACACCACTAGCATCCCCACCCCAAGCTGTGACAACCAAAATAATTGCCAAATATCCCTTGGGAAGCAAAATTGCCCTGGTTGAGAACCACTGGTTTAGAAAGATAGACAAATGCTATCTACTCCAAATGGCAGGCTCAATGCGTCAAAACCAACATCACACGGCAAACTGTGCTAATGTTGTTATTGTTGTTGCTGTTGTAATTGTTGTGTTTTAAAGATTTTATTTATTTATTTATTTATTTATTTATTTGAGACACAGAGAGAGAGGCAGAGACACAGGCAGGGGGAGAAGCAGGCTCCCCAGAGGGAGCCCGGTGCAGGACTCCATCCCAGGACCCCAGGATCACGCCCGGAGCCAAAGGCAGACACTCAACCACTGAGCCACCCAGGCTCACCTGCCCCAATATTTTTAATGTTAATTGTGAAAAGAAAAACTTCTCATCCTTCAAGAACTGTTCCGAGGCCTAGGTGGCTCAGTCAGCTAGGCATCCGACTCTTGATCTCCACACAGGTCTTGATCTTAGGGTCAGGAGTTCAAGCCCTGCATTGGGCTCCTCACTGGGTGTGGAGCCTACTTTAAAAAAAAAAATTAAAAATAAAAAAAAAAAGAACCATTCTAAGTATGTCCTCTGGCGTGATGCTCTCTAGATGTGCTGCTTCCCCTTCTATAGAACAAATTCTGCTGGAAACCTGAACCATAACACGGCTCTTCTGGAAACAGTCTTAGCCAAGAAGGGCACCTCTTTCATCGCCAAGAGAGAGTCCCAGAGTCCCTAAGGGTCAAGCCTGAGGTACTGTCTGGGGACAGGCAAAATTCCCATTGTATTACAGAGGCTTCCACAGCCTCTAGGTAGGGTGACACCTGCTAACAAGGCCTTGTGAACGATAATGGTATGAGCGATCTGGAAAGAATATAAGTAGAACATAGACTATAAACCACGTCAGTAGAACATAGATTACTCAGCACTAGTTGTTTATGGATCTCTCCTGGGCTGTCAGTCAGGGGGATGAGGCTCGGAGGAGCCCACCTTCACAGCTCATGCTGCTTCAGGTGATTGGCTGAGGGAGGGTGCCAAGAGCTGTGAGGCAGGCCGCCCTTCAGGTCTTTCACTAGAGGACAGGCTCCCAGGACACACATGCCACATGTGCCCATATTCTGCACACAGATCCTCATGAATGTGCATTATAACCTGTAAATGTGCACAAATGTAAAATACTGATGTGACGAAACCACAGAAGCCCTCTGTGCCCTCACTCCATCCTAGATGCTGGGACTCGAATGCGGGTCTTGATGGAACCCTCTGTGGCCATATTTCCGATAGTTGAGCCCCTGCCTTATTTCCTTGGACCTTCAGTCCTATCTTTGCTGCAAGCCAAGCCACCCACCACATTCCTGTGTGACTAGACCCTGAATCTGCCCAGGTCTTTCCCCGCCTGGGCTCCCTATGCCTAGACATACGTGAAAAGCACACCTGTTAGAAAATTGCCTATCTCTGTGAGCACTCCTTCCTGGTCTCCTCGGGGCCCTCCCCTGCGGCCCCCGGTCATGCCTTTCTCTCAGTGCCCACAGGCAAGGCCCTGCTAACCCCACAAAACATTGCCTTTGTTGGGAAAGCACTCTTGGTTTGAACTGTTTTCTGCCTCAGAAGAACTAAAGTTGATCTGTGAAGGGGAATAAGGCAGAAGGACCTGTCCTGGGTTTTCCACCAGAGTACTTGAGACTTGGGGAAGCACCAGTGGAGCTATGTGGAGAGGACGTCCTTCCTTCTGTCTAAAGCAGAACACTTCAGCGTTAGGGGGTGCTGCTCCAGGAGGCACAGGGTAGGAGAGCGTCAGCGACAGAAGCACCAGCAGTAGAAACTACTAAGAGAGGTCATGGTCCTACATCACTCTCTCTTATTCTTTCATGGAAAATTCAGCTTCTATCTGAAAGTTCTCTAAGTGGGGTTCCCAACCAGCACTTGGCATCACCAGGGAACTTGTCAGAAGCATGCATTTTTGGACCTTTCTCCAGACCTCCTGAATCAGAATCAGAAACTCTTATAGAGGGGCCCAGCAAACCATGTTCTTTTTTTTTTTTTTTAAGATTTTATTTATTTATTCATGACAGACACACAGAGAGAGGCAGAGACACAGGCAGAGGGACAAGCAGGCACCATGCAGGGATCCCAATGCCAGATTCAATCCCAGAACCTCAGGATCACAACCTGAGCCAAAGGCAGACACTCAAAACCCCTGAGCCACCCAGGTGCTCTGCAAACCATGTTTAATAAGCCTATCAGGAGATTCTGGTGCATGAGCAAGTTTGAGAACCAGTAGTTTGAGCAGTTCCCAAGCCCAGTTGTAGAGTATATTACCTTGGGATCTGAGAAATATCTCTTGACAGCCTCCTGAAACACCTGGATCTCCTCATAGAGAGCACAGGGTCAGCCAAACACCCTGGAAGGCCATTTGGTTGAGCCACAAGCTCCTGCCTCACTACTTGAAACCCAAGTAAATGTGGAGTCTGGTTTAATGGCCGAGAGCCACTTGCACAAACCCTGAGCCCCTCGTCCTCTCTACCCTGACTTCAGCTACTTCAAGGAGAAGATGATTGGAGGTGGGGACAAGACCTTGGCACTACCCAAGGCCAAGGGGCACTACCCAGACCCATGGGGAAAAGAGGCACAGGATTCAGCTAAGAGAGTTTGGGGAGTGTTCACAGTGGGGAGAAATAATAACAGGACATCATGGGCAGGGCCCTTCAGACCAATTCAATGCACCGTTCTTAATGATTCTACTACTAGAGACAGAATGGGGATTTGCGATGTCATATGCTTCTATGTCACCCATCCCTAAGTGTCAGAGGGGATTGTGTCTGTTGGGGCAGAGGCTCCAGGGAACTGCTGCTGGGGCATGATCATTTCTTCCCAGGCTGCCTGGCTGAGTTGGTCATCAGGCTCAGCAACTTTGTAAAGCAGCTGTAAGCTGGCCACAGGCAGTGTCTGTCCAATCACTAAAACACCTGCTGAACATGGGGTGCCTGGGTGGCTCAGTCGGTTGGGTGTCTGACTCTTGGTTTCAGCTCAGGTCTTGATCTCAGGGTTATGAGATTGAGCCCCACGTCAGGATCCACACTCAGCAGGGAGTGTGGTTGAGAATCTCTCCCTCTGTCCATTCCTCCACTCGCACACACAAGCACTTTCTCTCTCTAATAAATAATTAAATCATTAAAACAAAATATGCTGTACAGAAACTGAAGGGTAAGGTTACCTGGCTTCCTAAGGCACACCTGGTGGCTTATCGGACTTGCACGTGATGCCTGCATGCATCTGGAGCTCTGGATTTGGAGACTGCATGAGGCCAATGAAATGGATTTGTCCCAGCGTCTGCAGGTCAGATCAGTCAGAGAGGCCAGTGGAGTGCTGCGCTCACGGAGATACTCTGACATCCAAGATAAGATGGCAGAGTAATGAGGAACAGACATTATTGGGACACTGGCCTCACATGATCCTCCCCAGCTTGTGAGCCAGGCACTGGTTGGTGAGCTGAGGATTCCTCTCCTGAAACTCAACGCACTGAGTGCGCAGGGTCACCTTCATTCGACCTTGTTGGAATTAGGGACCAGGGATTGGCATACCCACACTGGTGCTCTGGCCACCACCGTTGCCATGAGCAATAAACTATCCTTAATTTCTGAGCCAGGAAGTTGTGTTTTTCTTGCCAACATCGATGAAACTGTAGCAGGCTAACTCTTTAGCTTGCAGATAGGATAAAATCCCTATTTTATCTGCAAAGGACTCTTCACAGTTCTCAGCTCCAAGTTATGGGTCTCGCCCTCCCCTCTGAAATCTTGTAGTCCTGGGCTTAGAGTTCTGACCAGAGAATGTGAGAACAAGCTCCCTACTTGGAGTGAGTTGGAAGCCCTTGTGACTTCTTGAGAGCTCAGGGGAATGTGATGGATTGTGCAGGAGGGTTCTGTAGAAGAACCAAGAATTCTTACCATGAAGGTTTCCAACTCTGCCTCCCAATTGACTAGTCACTGAAGCAAATAAAAAGGATCTGGCGCCAGACCGCGGTCTATTTCAAATGCCTGTGTATATAATCAGGATATGAAATAACTAGACAGGGTGGAGACAGCTATTGATGTGAACACAAGATGGATAGTCTTCTGGCTGCAACAGGGATTCTTATTTTCTATTAAGTGACTTTCCCTGGTCAAAAGCAGAATTAAAGAATAGTTAGTGAACCCTTTCTCAATGGCCGACTGACCTCAGAACACCAGGCTTTCACAGAGTCCTGGAAAAAAAAGGGACTGTAGGAAATGCTCTCTCATTACACTAGTCAGTGGGAAGTGAAAAGCATGTGGTTTGTTTTGAGCCAATAATGAAATCCTCAGGATGCAAAGCAACCCAAGCAAAGTAAACAAAGTTATTTATTTAATTTGAGACAAGGAGGAATCAATAGGCATTATCACAAGTCACAGATTTCACCTTGGTTTTCCCCACCCCGAATCCATCACCTTAGCCCTCTCTCAAGGACCCTGGATATAACATCACCTCCTCATCTAATCTGAAAGTTGCAGTTGCTCTTCGCTGCCTCCTTTGAATGTAGGATTTGCCAAATATGCTTCTTCCTATTGATTTTCTGCCAGGGATCTTCATAAGAATCTGTCACAGGGAAGAGCACGGGGTCTGGAGCCAGGCCGTTGGACACAAATGTTGTCTACACTAGTTGTTAACAGTGTGACCGTGGCCAAATCACTTGGGTTCCTTGAGCATCAGTTACCAGCAAAGGGCAGGGAGGGGTGGGGGAGGGGAATAATCTTACCTACTTCACAGGTGTTGTCACTGTGATCAATGAGTTAAAGCATATACTTAAAGCAGTGCCTGGCCCATATTCAATAATTCATAGAAGTTCCTTTTATAACATCTGAAATTGGTAGAAATTTTCTAGAGAAAATAATCACCTTCTCCGATTCAATAATTCTACTTCCAGGAATCAATGCTTAAGAAACAAAAAGAGGGGCACTGGGTGACTCAGTTAAGCGTCCGACTCTTGATCTCAGCTCAGGTATTGACCTCAGGGATGAGTTCAAGCCCTGTGCTGGGTGTGGAGCCTACTTAAAAACAAACAAACAAACAAACAAACAAACAAAAATAGATGAGCTTGAAGATGTTGATACCAGGAAGTTCCCCCATGGAATTTTTAACAATAGAGAAAAAACTTCTAAGTGTCAAACCTTGTCATAAGCATTTTTAATATGTTAATATCAAATGTATGTTAATACATTTAATGTATTATGTTAATACATATATTATGTATGTTAATATTAAATGTATTTAATATGTTAATGTTAAATCCTCCCTGAGGATTCCCATTGAATCCTCACAAAAAATGTGTGGTAGATATGATTATCCCTATTTTAACAATAAGAAAGAAACTGCAATGCCAACAAGTTAAATAAACTGATTCGGTATCACCCTGGGGTTTGTCTGGCTCCTAGCTCGTATTGTAACTGCTACACAACACCACAACTTTCTAAACATTATAATACTACGTATTTTGCGAACTGTGATCCCAAATTTGTTAATCTTATAAATGTGTGTGTACATTTGTAGATAGAAATGATATAGAAGTGTGTAAGCACAAGGATAAAAGGATACACATCAATTTTTATTAGGGTTATTTTGTAGGGATGGTAAATTTCATATTTTTCTGTATCTTTCTGATTTTCCATATCACGTTCAATTTAATTCAGGAAATATTTCTTGAGTTTCTACTATGTGCCTGTCACCATTACACAGAAACAGCTATTACTTTTTAAATTAGAAAAAATATAAGCTACATTGATGTCTCTTATGTAATTGGCAGCATTCATTTAAACGTTCATTTTAATATGGTATTTATTAGTTGTTATGTTACATAAATGGTAATAATGGCAAATAAGTAAAATTCTGTTTTTGTACCACCAAGTGGAAAAGATGACTCTCCCAGCAAAGTTTCTTGAAAAAATTGCCTTAAATCTGTGTTTCCAAGTTCATGTGAGAAAGTGCATCAAATTCTCAGAGAGGGCAAAAAGTAATTCATAGAAATAGTTTTGAACTTCCTAAAGCCTGGTAAGATAAAGGAGAAGAAAACAAGGATGTGAATGAAGGAATGAGGGGCAAAACACTGAGTTTTAAATATGGGAAGCAGGGGACGGTGGGCCCCAGAGGCCGCGCCTGCAGGGGGTGTGCCCATGCCCTGTCACCTGTCCCGCAGAGCCCTGGGTGTCTATTCTCTACAGGAGTCTCTTCACGCCTACGGGCCCAAGTGTCACCTCATCATCAAAATCATATTCCGTGCCCTTTATCTGCCACCGCTTACCGCAGGGATTCAGCTTTTTAAAACTTAACGCTTTTGTGTGTTGCTTCAAGACATTCTAACTAATGACCCATCATCTGGGTCTATTTTACAGTCAGAGCTGCAGGAGTAAGAGGGATGCAAACTGAGGAGGGGAGGTATGGCTGAGGGACAGAGCTAGGCAGAGGCGGGAGGCATCCTGAGCCCGGTGGCACTGCCCACGGCATCTGAGCCCGCTCAGGAGCACACCTGCAGGGCCAGGGCTACTGTTCCCAGAGCCAGGGAAGGAGCACCTGTCCAGCGCATCTGGAGATCTGCCGAGGCCTACAGTGGCCGGTGATGAAGCTCCAAATGGGCCCTGCCAGGAGACCTGGGTCCTCCCACCACCATTGTCTTGCACACAGCACTGGTCAGAGGACCTGGGCCCTCGCTGAGCTGGGCCGCTGGCTCCCGGCCAGCCTCTGCCTCTCGCCAGGGTCGACCTGTTGGCTTCAGTTCTTCATCGGGAAGATGAGAATAGTAGACAAGAACACGTTCAAGATGCCTTCCCATGGTAGAGGTCTGGGATCCTGCACAGGGTAGCAATACAACTATTGATTAGTATCTCCGAGCCTCGTCTGCCTCGTGTGTGAAATGGGAACACTGATATCCACACTTGCAGAGTTTTGTGAACATTAATTTGAGGAGGATTTATGTGTCTGGTGCCGCGTCTGCTACAGGACAGGTGTTCACTCCTCACCCTGCACTACATTATTTGAATAATGATCATTTACTTTCCACCACGGTACTATTAATGTTTGGGGCCAGATAATTCTGTGTTGTGGAGAAAGGCTGTCCTGGGCATTGCCGGACATTCGGCAACCTCCCTGGCCTCAACCTTCTAGAGTCCATAGCATCCTCCCCCCACTACTGAATTGTGACAACAAAAAAATGTCTTTAGATGTTGCCAATTGACTTCTGTGGCCAAATTTGCCTCCCACCCAACCCCACTGGTTGAGAACCACTCATTCACATAGGCCTCAATTATACAAGAGGAAAAATGGGTTCCTTGCTCAAAATCACTTTTCCAGTAAAAGTCAGAATCCTGTCCAAATCCATATCTTCAGGGCTCTGGTCCCCATGTGACCTGCATGACAATATCCTGGATTTCTAGCTGCCAGAGGGCAAGAAGGCAAGGAAAGAAGACTAGAACTAAGAATTTGGTGCACCTACTGGGAATCCTTTTGAAAGGTGATGGGATAGTCATGCCAGCAAATTCTCCCCTTACAGGTATACTGAATGGGTTATAGGAAGTTATTTTTCAAAGCCCAGGAGAGAATGAAAAATGTGGGGGAGACTTGCACTTTTCTGAATTGGCCATACATAGAAAGATAAATACAATTTAGTAGTTCACCTCATAAGAATATAGCTAGATGTGTTCTTGCTTTTCCTGCAGTCCAGCCCAATGGCACAATTTCAGATGATTTATGCTTCTGGACAGCTTGTATCCATTCCCCAGCCTCTCTGAAGTTATTTCTACATCAGATGGGATTCATTAGATTAGATTGGACTATAACTCCACTTTTTCATTTGTTTCCCTTCAAAGGTATGTTCAAAGATAAATGGCTCTAGCATTAATCTTCCCAGAGGAAAGTCACAGCGTACACCAGCCCATCCTGCTGACGGCCAACAGAAATGTTTAACCCCTTAGAAGGAAGTTATCATGTCTTTCCTAGACAGTTCAGGCTCCCATGTCATAGATGAGAAACATTTTATGAATTTAGGATGCTCTTGGCCGATCCTTGGTGCTAGCAAGCATCACCTTGTCATGAGGAACAATGCATGTGGAAGGCTAGAAATAAAGGTGTGCTGAGAGGTGGGAGGATTGGGAAGTATGCAGAGCAGAGGCAAGTAGATTTTTCCAGGGATGGCTTCTTGTGGGAGAGAGAGAGAGAAAAGAACAAGACATTACAGAGCCAGTAATAGTGACATGGCTAAGAGATGAAGTGAGCACACGTTTGTAAGATACACCCAGAGATGATGAGCTGAAGTTCCATGTAAAGAATAAGTTGCCAGGGGGCTTCCGTAGCGGGCTCTCCAAGGTCCTGGCAAGGGGCTTTGTGTGTGTACACGTGTTCCCATATGGCGTATACAAACACAGTCACAGTAGAATAGAAACAATAATCACCAGCAATCATGGGTTTGTGGCTAATTCTCAGTAAGAGCATCACCTCCTTGTGGTGTGCATTCAGCTGGATTTGGATGCAAAGATGAGCTGGAAAGAGCAAAGTGGCTCAGTGTGGGGCTCGCTATGCTACATCTTTGGGGTGTGCAAGAGGGCAGATTCACAAGCATTAGGAGCCCCTCACAGATGTCCCGGGGTACTACCTCAGAAGACACAGCATCTCCTTGAACCAGAACCACAGCTGATGGAAGGATGATCTTCCTCTATCCTGAAAGGAATCATATTCTTACAGTGCATGCATTTCCCAGGGGCCTCTTGATGGTGGAGGCCCTGTCTTCCCTGCAGACACCGAGGTTGGGACTTCCCAAGGGGGTAAAGCCTCTCTTGGCTTGGGGCTCATGTGAGTTCTTGTGACTGGACAGGCCAAGATGTTGATGAGTCCTGAAGACACCGGGCAAGATACAAAGGTGGATGGAGGGAGAGGAGGGATGTGGTCAGTGCTGGGTGTCATGAGAGCCATGAGAAATGCAAAATTAGGGGTAGGACAAATCTTTGCTGGGGGGCCGGGGACAAAATTTTACCTAATGAAGAAAAAAACAAAACCAAAATGTTCGGAAGTGATACGATTTCTCTTTGCCTGTGACTGTGTGAGCCTGTGCACCTACTACAGTCCTAGACATGTCTTTCCAAGTCTCCCTCTCCCCACCTCTGCCCGTTTGGGTTGCCATGACACAGAACCAGAGACCAGCGGCTCACACAACAGTCCGCGGGCTGGAAGGCCAAGATCAAAATGTCAGCAGGGTTTGGCTTCTCCTGGGGCCTCGCTCCTTATCTCGCAGAGGGCTGCTTTCCCTGTGTCCCGGCCTGATCTTTCCTCCAAATGTGTCTGTGTTCCTATCTCCTCTCCTTATAAGGACACCCTTCAGACAGGCTTAGGGCCCATCCATATGACCTCATTTTACCTTAACTACCTCTTAGAGACCCTATCTCCAAATACAATTATAGTCCAAGGCACTGGGGTTAGGCCTTCAACACATGAATTTCCCAAAGAAACCCTGGTTCTTTTATAAAACGTTCTTCTGAATAAGCATTCTGTGGGTCATGAAACGGAGAAAATCTGTATGACCGATGCAGGGGGGGGAAAAGCCTTAAATGGAATGCTGATCAGCTAATGAGTTTGTAAGGATTAATTTTGCAAGACCAAAGACTCCATTATTCTTAAGAAGCTGAGTGGAGCGAATGCAAGAAGAAATGTCATCAACAGTAATGTAGTTAGAATACTGAAAAAACTCTCCAATTAATAGATTATACATTGGATGTGAAAGAATGCTAAGAAGACAGGATATCCAGTAGTCATGATAGTATATTACATATAATCATATAATATATATCATATTACATAATGCATTAGTTGCGATGCCATATATTATATATTACATACATTGTTATAACACTTATGTTGATTGCATTAGATTAATCCCTTTTTAAAAATTCTCATAGTATCCTACAGAAACAGAAGTAAGGCTACCACAGTGGTGGCTGGAAAGTCTAAAACGTCTGGATTCTATTGTGCACTGATGATAGAGCATATCTGATTAAATTGAAATTTATATAATTATTCAGAGAGATGATAGTTCAGACACCCCTTCCTATCATTCTTATGCAGTGTGGTTTTCAGAGCTCAGAGGTGGGCTTGGGTTTTGTTTCAGGAAGATATATACGTTTCTCTCTCTCTCTCTCTCCCTCTCTCTCTTAAAATAGCTTTATTAGAGCATAACTGACATACAGTACATTGCACATAGTTAAACTACACAAGCTGATGAGTTTGACATGGGTATACACCCATGAAAAGATTGTTACTATGGCAGGCTGAATAATGGTCCCCAAAGGTGCCCTTATCCCACCCAGAACCTTCCAGTGTTTTGCCTTACATGGTAAAAGAGACTTTGCAGATGTGGGGACCTTCGAGTGTTGGGATAAAGGGATGGCCCTAGATAATCCAGGGGCTCCTTGTGATCACAGGGATCTTTATAAGAGGAAGTAGAAGTCGGATGATGTGAGGGAGGGGCCAGGAAACAGGAAAGCTGGCAGCTTCTGGACTCTGGAAAAGGCAGGAACAGATCCTCCCAGGAGCTTCCAAAAGGAACCAGCCCTGTTGACACCTTGAGGCTTAGCTCCTAGGATTCATTATGGAATTCTAACCTTCAGAAATGGAAAAGAATAAATGTGTGGTGTTTTAAACTACTATTTATGACAATTTGATACAGCAGCAAGAGAGAACAAAGATAACGACAATGAAACCATCCTCCTGGCCCCTGCACACCCCACTCCCACCCTTCCTTACCCCCACCCCTTTCCCAGGAAACCACTGCCCTCATTTTTATTACTAAAGATTTGTTTGCATTTTCTAGCTTTTTTTAAATAATAAATTTATTTTTTATTGGTGTTCAATTTACCAACATACAGAATAACACCCAGTGCTCATCCCGTCAAGTGCCCCCCTCAGTGCCTGCCACCCATTCACCCCCACCCCCCGCCCACCTCCCCTTCCACCACCCCTAGTTCGTTTCCCAGAGTTAGGAGTCTTTATGTTCTGTCTCCCTTTCTGATATTTCCTACCCATTTCTTCTCCCTTCCCTCTATTCCCTTTCACTATTATTTATATTCCCCAAATGAATGAGAACATATAATATTTGCCCTTCTCCGATTGACTTACTTCACTCAGCATAATACCCTCCAGTTCCATCCACATGGAAGCAAATGGTGGGTATTTGTCGTTTCCAATGGCTGAGGAATATTCCATTGTATACATAAACCACATCTTCTTTATCCATTCATCTTTCGTTGGACACCGAGGCTCCTTCCACAGTTTGGCTATCGTGGCCATTGCTGCTATAAACATCGGGGTGCAGGTGTCCCTGCGTTTCATTGCATCTGTATCTTTGGGGTAAATCCCCAGCAGTGCAATTGCTGGGTCATAGGGCAGGTCTATTTTTAACTCTTTGAGGAACCTCCACACAGTTTTCCAGAGTGGCTGCACCAGTTCACATTCCCACCAACAGTGCAAGCGGGTTCCCTTTTCTCCGCATCCTCTCCAACATTTGCGGTTTCCTGCCTTGTTAATTTGCCCCATTCTCACTGGTGTGAGGTGGGATCTCATTGTGGTTTTGATTTGTATTTCCTTGATGGCAAGTGATGCAGAGCATTTTCTCATGTGCTTGTTGGCCATGTCTATGTCTTCCTCTGTGAGATTTCTCTTCATGTCTGTTGCCCATTTCATGATTGGATTGTTTGTTTCTTTGCTGTTGAGTTTAATAAGTTCTTTATAGATCTTGGAAACTAGCCCTTTATCTGATAGTCATTTGCAAATATCTTCTCCCATTCTGTAGGTTGTCTTTGAGTTTTGTTGACTGTATCCTTTGCTGTGCAAAAGCTTCTTATCTTGATGAAATCCCAATAGTTCATTTTTGCTTTTGTTTCTTTTGCCTTCGTGGATGTATCTTGCAAGAAGTTACTGTGGCCGAGTTCAAAAAGGGTGTTGCCTGTGTTCTCCTCTAGGATTTTGATGGAATCTTGTCTCACATTTAGATCTTTCATCCATTTTGAGTTTGACTTTGTGTATGGTGCAAGAGAGTGGTCTAGTTTCATTCTTCTGCATGTGGATGTCCAATTTTCCCAGCACCATTTATTGAAGAGACTTTCTTCCAATGGATAGTCTTTCCTCCTTTATGGAATATTAGTTGACCATAAACTTCAGGGTCCACTTCTGGGTTCTCTATTCTGTTCCATTGATCTATGTGTCTGTTTTTGTGCCAGTACCACACTGCCTTGATGACCCCAGCTTTGTAGTACAACCTGAAATCTGGCATTGTGATGCCCCCAGATATGGTTTTCTTTTTAAAAATTCCCCTGGCTATTCAGGGTCTTTTTTGATTCCACACAAATCTTAAAATTATTTGTTCTAACTCTCTGAAGAAAGTCCATGGTATTTTGATAGGGATTGCATTAAACGTGTAAATTGCCCTGGGTAACATTGACATTTTCACAATATTAATTCTGCCAATCCATGAGCATGGAATATTTTTCCATCTCTTTGTGTCTTCCTCAATTTCTTTCAGAAGTGTTCTATAGTTTTTAGGGTATAGATCCTTCACCTCTTTGGTTAGGTTTATTCCTAGGTATCTTATGCTTTTGGGTACAATTGTAAATGGGATTGACTCCTTATTTCTCTTTCTTCAGCTCATTGTTAGTGTATAGAAATGCCACTGATTTCTGGGCATTGATTTTGTATCCTGCCATTTTCTAGCTTTTTTCACTGTTTTCTATAAATGAAATTATTTAATACATACTTTTTTTTTTTTAGTACATACCTTTTTATTTCTGGCCTCTTTTGGTCTACATCATTATTTTGAGTTTTACCCATCTTGTTTTGTTCTGTAGTACTTCATTGTTTCATTGCCTGGCAGTGTCCCATCACGTGGATATACCACAATCTGCTTACCCACTCATCTGCTGATGGACTCTTGGATTTTTGTCTGATTTTGACTATATAAATACAGCTTGTACATTTGAGTACAAGGTTTGGTATGAACAAATGTTCTCACTTCTTTGTTTAAATACCTAGGAGTGGAATAGCCAGATCATATGGTAAATATATGTTTAACATGGTTTTTTTTATATGTTTAACATGTTAAAACAAAACAAAACAGCCAAACTGTTGGCCCAAGTGGTTTTACTATGTTACTTTCCCACCAGAACATAAGGAAGTGCCAATTGGTCTACATCTTCACCAACACTTAATGTGGCCAGTCTTTTCGATTTTATCCACTCTCATAGGTATGTAGTGGTATCTCACTGTCATTTTATTTTATTTTATTTTTTAATTTTTATTTATTTACTTATGATAGTCACAGAGAGAGAGAGAGGCAGAGACACAGGCAGAGGGAGAAGCAGGCTCCATGCACCAGGAGCCCGATATGGGACTCGATCCCGGGTCTCCAGGATCGCGCCCTGGGCCAAAGGCAGGCGCCAAACCGCTACGCCACCCAGGGATCCCCTCTCACTGTCATTTTAATTTGCATTTCCCTAATGACTAATGATGTTTAGAATCTTTTCATCTCTTTTTTTTTTTTTTTTTTGGTCAGGTGTCTGCCCCAACCTTTTCCAAATTCATTATTGGAATTTTTATTATTAAATATTTATTATTTAATGTTCAGAGTTTTTATTTATTCAACAAACATGGACCTACTGTGGGCAACCATGGGCCATGTGCCACGTGCTGTGTGCATCAGAGGAAAGGTAGACAAAACCTCTATCCTCAAAGGGATGACACTCCTACATCATGGTGTCTACTGTCCTTCCTCTGGTCCTGGTCAGGCCTTTGTCACTGCTGTAATGAATAGGATGTGCCAAACATGATGCTACACAATCTCAGAGACTAGTTCAGAAAAACTGATAGGGCATCTACCGGGGTCCCTTCTTTTATCCCTTTGAACCCGTCTCCCAAGTTATGAGAGCTTCGGGTCCCGGAGAGGCCACAGTTCCAGCCAGCAGCCCAGCCAGCAGCCCCAGCGAAGGTCTCAGCCAACAGACAGCCTTCACACTGCTCAGCTGCTAGGTGGACCTGGTAACCCCTTCTCAAATTGCAGATGCATGAGCAAAATACATGTCACTGCTGCCGGTTGAGGCCATGGAGCAGTGGGGCAGTTTGTCACGCAGCAATAGATGACCGAAACACAAATCACAACACAGACTAGTATTGTTATATTGAAAACAAAATGTTTGTGTTCTGAAGAAAATGTACCCTGAATAAGTTATTTTTCCTACAACAGATGGGTATGTTTATTTAAACAAGAACATTTGTATTTAAATTTTAAAACATTTAAGTTAAAACTAAAAACGTACGTTTCTCATTCCACAGGCGTTTGCCTTAGAAATGTAAAATATTCATTTTGCAGTAAACAGTCAGAAAGGCCCCAAATTTCAGAGCCTAAGATGGCACTGATGGGCTGCAGTTCTCCTCAGGCAGCACAGAAGCCGGAAGCTGGCATTCTATGGGTTTCTCTTGCACAACCCGGAAAATAAGGCAATGTTTTCTTGCTTGGTCACTGTCTTCATGACTTTCCATTGAGGAGAAGTTATATCTAATTTGTTAAGGAAATATTCTTTCCTTCCTTATACAAAAGAATTCTTCTGTTTAGGAATTTATCTCCAAAGTCATGGAAATTCCAGTTTGCTCAGGGGCATCAGGGAGGCTCCACTAGTTGAGCATCTAACTCTTGATCTCAGATCAGGTCTTAATCTCAGGGTCATGAGTTTGAGCCCCATGTTCGGCTCCATGCCCAGCTTAAAAAAATAAATAAGTAAAAATTCCAGTTTGCTCAGTGCCCAGCGACAGTCCTATGTGCCTCACAGAATCTGGGTTGGTGGTAGTGGCCTCAGGCTCTGGGTAGTTACTTGCTCTGGATTCAAGTCCCAGCTCTGCCACCTACCACCTGAACAACTTTGCTCAGTTCACTTGATCCTTTCTGGGCTTGCATTTCCTTGTCTGTGACATAGAGATATAATAGTTTGAGATGAACCTCATAGAATTTTCGTGAGAAATAAATGAAATATATATTAAAGTTCCTAAAACATAGTTATTATTCAACAAATGGCAGCAATTCTCATAACTCCACCAAAAATTTCTCCAGGTGCCACGTGAACCCCATCCACATGTCCTTCTTACTGCAAAGATAAAATAATTCATTCTTTTTCAATTCCTTTTTCAAAAAGTCCATGAAAGTCTGGGTCATCAAAAGGGGTTCAGATCTATTTTGCTGGCAATTAGGAAGCATTAAAGTGTTTAAGCAGAAAAGAGATCTCCTCCGCAATTGCCGTTAGTGGTGATCCCTTTGAATGATATGAAGGAGGGATGGGGTGCGGGGTTGCTTGAGCTGAGGACAGATGAGAAATCCGTTGGGAGGCCGTGCCCATAATTACAGTACAGTGTGTCATGGCCTCAGCTAGATGGTGGCAGTGGGACATGGATAATACTCATCATTATTATAGCTTGTGTTTGTTGACCATCCTTATTTAGAGAATGGTCACAAGAAGTAGATTTGGCCAAGAGCAGTAAGAGAAAATTGTACAGTCACAGAAGTAAAGCAGAAAGCACTTTAGGGAAGAAGTAGACACCACAATAGACTTCTGTCAAATCAACCAGCAAAGGCCTGAAATAGTAGCCACTGGTGCTGGGGACCACTGAGAAGCCATCCCACCATGTATGCTGGGACCCAGCCCTATCTGTTCATGGTTCCCAATCCCTTGTGCACCACATGGTGAGGTCAAGAGTGTGGTGCCTATGAATGGCCTGCAGAAGTAGGGCTCCCTATAATTCTTATTGTAAAGGCTACTTTCATTTATTTCAGTGGTCAGTGCTACTGCGTACAAGATCTCCAGGGTCTGCTTTCCTTGTGGTGCAGTGGGACAGTGATGTGAATGGATGGAAGATGGTTGCAGACTAAATAAGATTGGACGTTTCTTCCATAGGACTTAATGATGGCCAGGTTCTTGCTGGCACGCAGCAGATTTGTTTGTACAGAGGTAGTCATGTCAGATGAGAAATGACACTCAAACTCTCTGATGATGGACACAGCCGTATGGAGTGAAGATGGCACCAGGGGTGAAGTGCTCTTGGTCATCCTAGTACGGTCTCTGGCACTCCTCCTCTGAGTGTCCTGGAGTGCTGGCTCAGTGTCTGCCTGCACTCAGTGCCCGTTTCCTGGGGGACCAGCTTCCCAGGAGCCCCGCTGCAGCCTGAGACTCTAGAAATATGCCGAACCACCTTGAGAACTTCTCGAACAGTCAACTTCCCAAAACTCCCTGGGGGGATCTGGCTTCTAAAGTTCTCCTGCCCCAGTTTTACCGCCCTTCAGAGAACCAGTGGAAACATTCCACTCCCATCTGTGACATTCTCTCCCATCACATGTGACCTCCTCGCGTGTGTCATCTCCCAGTTTAGGATCCAGAATCACCGAGTTGCATGAGGTTCTTGAAGATCACCCAGCCCAACCCCTCATTTTGCAGATGAGGTTGTGGAGACTCAGAAGACTTCAGTGGTTTGGCTGGGATCACAGGTAAGAAAGGAACTCAACTAAGACACCATGTCCTGAAAAGAAAGCCTTGAAGGGCTTCTGTCCTCCAGTGAAGCAGAGTAGAGGCTGGGCTTGGTGAGCGCTGCTGGGAGCTGCTCCCTTTATGACCTGAAGCGAAGGCTCCAGTCATTGAAAGGTCTTTCCTTTCGAGGAAAGCTCAGTGCAACTGTACTAAATACCCCAGTTATATACAGAGGCACCTGAGTGGCTCAGTCCATTAAGCTTCTGACTCTGATTTTTTTTTTAAGATTTTATTTATTTATTAGAGAGAGAGAGAGAGAGGCAGAGACACAGGCAGAGGGAGAAGTAGGCTCTATGCAGAGAGCCCCACGTGGGACTCCATCCTGGGTCTTCAGGATCATGTCCTGGGTTGAAGGCGGCGCAAAGTCACCTGGGCTGCCCTGACTCTTGATTTCAACTCAGGTTGTGATCTCTCTGGGTCGTGGGATCGAGCCCCCTGTCCGGGTCCACACCCAGTGGGGAGTCTGCTTGAGATTCCCTCTCCCCTTCTCCCTCTATCCCACCCTCACACTCCTGCACATGCACGGTCTCTCTCCAAAATAAATAAATGAATTTCCTCAAAAATATATCCAAGTTATATTTAACCATTAGACATTTCCCTCTGCAACTCCTACCCATATTCCAAATCCGTCCACAAAATCATTAAAATGACTTGAAAGGTTTGGGAAAGGTTAACAACTTCCCTAGGTTTCAGGAGGGCACTGGAAGCACACGCTCAGGGCAAGGGAGCACCCACTTACGGGTCCTCTGCAGAGCCCTGGACTCCGGCCACGCGGGGCCTCAGGAGCCGCGGGGACCTCGCACCCTTGCCCACCGCCGGTGAGGGGGGCTCGCAGGGAGCACAGAACACTGCCCGGGCCACTTGGTCTTGGCGGGTAGAGAACATTCTAGGCGGATGGAAGGGATGAGCCGGCGATGTCTATCTCCAGCCTTTGACACGTTAGTGACCGATCCATCCAAACTCGAGGACAAGGCGGACAGGGCAGCGACCCACACCGCCGGATGCTCTCTGTCCCGCACCGTCGGGCCGTGCGCTCGAGCCCACTGCCCTGGCACCGGCGGCGGGACGGCGGGCACGGCTCGCCCCAGCGGACCAAGGCGGCTCCTGCGGGCGGGCTCTTCCCCTGCAGGTGCGCAGCTCCCGCCGCCCCACGGGGGGACACACGGCCTTCCTCTCTGGCCCTCCCAGGAGCCGCGAGCCCGGACCCCCTGACGCCCCTTCGTCCCAGGAGAGAGCCTCCGACTTTCCTTGGGTTGGGCGCCGAGCCCACGAGCGGGCGACAATCACGACCTAACACTCGCTTCTTCCCGGGGCTGCAGAGCCCGCGGCGGGGACTCGGCGCGTCCCTGGGCTTCGCGGCGCTCCCCGTCCCCTGCACTCCTGCGCGGGGACGCACGGGGGCAGCAGAGCGCGGCCCGCCCCAGCCGGCGCCCGGCGGCCTGCGGGGTCCTGCTGAGCTGGGGGGCTGGGGGGCAGGGGGGCAAGGGGGCAGGGGGGCCGGGGCGCCGGGGGGCCGGGGGGCCGGGGGCCGCGGAAGCAGGCGAGTGCGCGGGTGCATCCGGTGGCTGCGACCGCGGTGCCCTCGCTGTGCCTGTGCGCTGGGCTGATGGCTAAATCCATCCAAATCCCTGACAGGAAGGAAACCTTGTCATTTTATTTTATGTTTTTAAAAGATTTATTATCTATTCATTAGACACACAGGGAGAGGCAGAGACACAGAGGGAGAAGCAGGCTCCCTGCGGGGAGCCCGATGGGGGACTCGGTCCGGGACCCCGGGATCTCGCCCTGAGCCAGAGCAGATGCTCAACCTCTGAGCCACCAGGGCACCCAAACCTTGTGATTTTAGACTAATCCTGCCAGCGGATGGTGGGACTGTTATCTGTGTGTCTATATCCGTATCTACGTATCTATAGCTAGAGCTATATGTATATATCCATAGCTATACCGATAGAGCTGTATCTATATATCTATATCTATTGATGTATACACATAGATCATATCCTTAGAAATAGTATTGTATATATATACACATATATATGCCTTTTACATCTTCCTATTCTGTCCAAAGTATCTTCAATAGGCATGCATTTGTTGAATAATCAGAAAAATATATAGACTCCACAAACACAGAAGGAAAATGTATATGACATGAAAATCCAGCAAATATATTTCAAAGATTTTTCTCTCAAAAAGATACTTCAGTTTATGAAATAATTGGCAATATGGGGATTTTACTTTTTTTCTAAGATGTTATTTATTTGAGAGAGAGAGAAAGTGCACGAGCTAGGGGGTGGGCAGAGAGAGAGAGGGAGAAGCGGACACCCCCCTGAGCAGGGACGTGGATCCCAGGACCCTGGGATGGTGACCTGAGCTGAAGGCAGACACATAACTGACTGGGCCACCCAGGTGCTCACAAGATGAGGACTTTCAGTGACACTCTCCATCCATGCATTTACTTGACATATGCCTCACCTATGCGAAAGGCACTCTCTCAGGTTCAAAGACAGCAAGGTGAGTCACACTTACTGCCCCCAGGGAGCTCTTGGTTGGGCAGCCATGAACATCTGAACAGTCACAGATGGTGACTGTTATAATGGAGGAAGGGACAACATCCTGTGAAGATAACAGAGCTGGAGACCATGAATTCTACAAGGGACAGAGTATGATGAGGCTTCACAGAGGAGGTGGGACTTGAGGTCTGTCTTCAAGGATTAAATAGGAATTGACCAGGAAAGGTGGTGAGTGGTGCATCGGACAGAGGGAAATGTCAAGGACAATTTCATGGAGAGTGGGAAGCCGAAGTGGGGTGAAGGTAGAAGGGCTGAGCCTCGGGCCACCATGGTCACCTCAGGAGTGATGAGCCAGGACGCTAGCTTGGACTCCCACTGGGGGCAGTGGGGGTGGCAGGCACAGATTCCCATGCCCAGGTCGATGGGGTGGGTAGTGGAGCTGGGAGGACAGCCTGGCTGGAAGGGGTTGGTAGGTTCCATCAGTGACTCTCAAACTGTTTAACCTGCAGTAAGGATACACTTGACAGCGCAGCTCACTATACAGAAACACACCTGCGTCTGCTATACATTCATATAGAGCAGAGTTACAACACGTGACACTCTCAGGTCTGTGTAAGCTCTATGTTGTCAGCAGGGAAATTTCACAGCCCAGTAATAGGCTGCAACTTAAAATTTGGAAAACACTGCTCGAAAACAGGGTTCTGGGGCACCTGGGATGCTCAGTTGTTCAGGCATCTGTCTTTGGCTCAGGTCATGATCTCAGGATCCTGGGATTTCTGCTTGTCCCTCTGCTCCTTCCCCCACTTGGGCTGTCTCTCCCTCTCTCTTTCTCTCTCTCAAATAAGTACAAATTTTTAAAAATACATTAGAAAAATAAAACAGGGTTCCTCGGCCCATCACTACTGACACTATGGGTGGATGATTTGGGGCCTGGGGATGGTTCTGCTCCTATCGGATGTTTAGCAGCGTCCCTGGCCTCTGTTTACACCAGAGGCATCCTCCTCCTGAGTCTGACCACTAAAAGTGTCTCCAGTCACTGTCACATGTCCCCTGGGGTGCAAAATTGCCCCAAGTCAAGCCCTGCTGCTCCCAACAAACTGAAAAATGGAAATGACCTGGTTTGAAGGAAAGATGACTGGCTTCACTTTCAAGAGCAAATGGCCTTGCATCCACAGGCTTACTAACCACCCCCAAAAGAGACATTTGACAAATCTCAAGAGTGAACTGGGGGTAGTTCTAGCAATGGTGGAAGGTCCTGGCATCAACAGATACAAGCAGGCATATTATGTGATGTGTCCCTGCTTACCTTGTCACGCACACAGCAAGCCACTGTCCTCGGGGTCCACCAACAGGCCATACTTCCCTGCCTTGGTTTCCTGAAATCACCTGAACTATCAGCCTCAGGGCCTTTGAACATACACTTCCTTCTGCCCAGAACACCCGTCTTCTCTCTCCTCCTGCTCAACCCCTATTGACCATCCAGGTTCATCTTAAGTACCCCAAAGGGCATTTCTACTCCCCAACCTAATAAAGTTCTCTGGTGTGCTCCCAGGAGACGTTCCACTCGTCCTTTTAATACTTACTAGGAAAGGTAGTTTAAAAAAAAAAAAAGAAAAAAGGAAAGTAGTTATATGTATATTTGTGTAACTATTTGCTTATCGTGTTCCCTTTACTTCTTAAAAGCGTGAACTCCAGGAGAGCAGGGGCATTGTCCACTTTGCTCATGCAGAGCAGTGCCAAAACCAATAATTTCTAAATGAGGAGGCAGGTACGGCCAGTTAACCTGATTATGGCTCCTATTCCTATCAGTTTAGAGACTGACTGGTGAGCTGGTCTCCTTCTAATTATCATTCCTTTTA
This sequence comes from Canis lupus baileyi, assembly GCF_048164855.1. Classification (NCBI taxonomy): domain Eukaryota; kingdom Metazoa; phylum Chordata; class Mammalia; order Carnivora; family Canidae; genus Canis; species Canis lupus. The sequence goes on from NC_132848.1 coordinate 39,902,024, forward strand.
AGAAACGTTTAAAAGCTTTTCAAATAACAAAACTATGAATTTCTCACAGAGGCTGAGTTTCTAATAAAAGAATTATTCCAACACTTATCTTGAGACTGCATAATTAAGAAGCAGCAATACCTGGGGGTTGGTTTGGTTGTTTTTTTTTTTTTTTTCTTCTTTTACTTAAAAAGTCTACATAGACCATTCTCAGTGTGGTTCTTTCCTTGATAATTAAAACTCTCTTTTTCTCTTTTCATCATTAGGAAATGATTCCCGATTACAAAATTGAACTTCCTCTAAAGCATAAAAGTGTTGGGATATTACAGTCAGGTTAATCTCATCTACATGACATTAAGTGTAGAATTTCTACTTGATATTCATTCTCAATAAAATACAAGCAAAACAATAGACCAAAATTCACTTAATGTTTACCAAAAAAAATGGACTGAACTTCAGGGAACCCCCTGAACAAAAAGGAGGCTATCAGGGACCAGAAGAGTGATGTAGTTGGCCAGTGTCCTTGACAATCTGAAAATGGACTGCATATTCTGTTTGTTGTTTTTTAATGTGGCAAAGCCTAAATAATTTTTTAAATGTCAGATCTCACTCTCATTTTATCAGCTTCATTCTCAACCCTTATATCTATCCAGAAATTGGAATTCAAGTCAACATATTTTCAAGTACAATGCATTGGGCCAAGCACAAGGGGATGCATCAGTAGATAAGGCCAACTGTCAAAAAGGTTTTGGTGTCTGGGGGGGACACATCCTGTCGATTTGTATAAAGCAGGGAAGAACAACTGTCCCCCCACGTGCCCCCCAACTACAGGCCACATGCTAGTGACCACTCACAGTCCTGTGGATAAACAAGCACATGCCATGCAGGCTTTGGGAGGAAACATGCTAGATGTGGGGAGATCCCTATCTGATGGGGGAGGGACAAAAAGGGCCCCCCGGGGAGACCTGGGGCTGAGAAAGTTGCGTGGAGTATACGAAAGGGGCCTGGGAGGCCCACACTGAGCACAGAGGCAGAGGCAGAGGCAGAGAACCAGCCCCTTGCAAATATGTGGTCAAGACTCCTGGAAGTCAGTTACTGCCAGAGATGATGTGCAGGTGAGAACCGGGGGGCATGGGGAGTTGTAGACGAGAATTCCCGCTGGGCCGTCAGGGCACGAGGTTGAGTTTCCCAATACCAGAGCACATTGGGAATGATCAAGCAATTCACACATCACCATAATTGTCATTATTATTCATGGAATACTTCAGCACCACAAATAGTAGATGCCTAGGTCCTAAGTACCTTGTGGAACAAGCCAAGTTCTGATGAGTGCCAAGGAAGAGAAAAGAGAAGAGAAAAGCAGGGTGTTTATGGACTATTTAAAGCCGTTGCAGCAAGACAAATGGTCTCTACCTGGAGGTATTCTATGCAGGTTGAAGCCTCCGTCTTCAATTCCACTTGATGGCCCCACCTCCCCCAGGCCTGAGCCCTCTGTGCTGACCATTTTAGAAAATGTCTATACCACATTTTCCTGTTTTTAAACTGCTCTGGCAATTGTGTTATATCAGCTGGCTTTGTGCCACCGTGAAGAAGCTTGCAAGTCCTTTGGTGGTAGAGTAACGGTGTGCACTTCCCGGGGCCCCGAGCGCTGGCTGGGCACAGCCAGACAGGTGACAAATGCTCTGGGGTCTGGAGGTCTGTGAGCCTCTGACTCACCAAGCCTGGGACTTTGTGGGGCCATGCACCTGTCAGTATTTAGTGAGGATGGGAGAAGGAGCCAGACGGAGATGACTCGTTCATTTTATGTTCATTTACCTGTTAATTTCCCAAGTAGGGCGCGGGAGGCTGGCACTGCGACAAGGAAACACGATGGCTGTCCCCCACTGACTCCGAATGTGCTTCGCCAGTGCGGGTGCTCTCCCTCCACTCTTCAGAGCCCTCTTCATAAGTTCAACCCCAGCAGTGTTGATTAGAGGTGACTCAGCAGGTACTCTGCAAGGCCTTTTGGAAATCCAGTGTTGCTTCAGCAAGGACAGCCATTTCCTCTTATGTCATCTGTCATTACCTGGGGGTTCTGTAAAGAGCTGAAATCTGGTCTTTATAGAGTCAAAGGGTATCTTCAGAAACCAGTGCTAAGTATGAAATTGAAATTTTAGGGGTGCCTGGGTGATTCAGTCAGTTAAAGTTCTGACTTAATTTCAGTCATGGTCTCAGGGTCATGAGATCGAACCTTGCATCAGGCTCTGTGCTGAGCAAGGAGTTTGCTTAAGATTCTCTCGCTCTCCCTCTGCCTTTCCGCCACCCCTGCTCACTCTCGCTGTCTCTCAAAAAAAAAAAAGAAGAAGAGAGAAATTTTAAGCATCCATGTATTCAAATGAAAAACAGATGTGCAAGTGTGCCAAGCACACCCCTTGCTCTTAAACCCATTCGGGGATTTTTTTAGTCCACACTTAAAAAATAAGTAAGGTATATTGTGTTTTAAATATTGCGCCTTTGTGGCATTGCATAAGGATTTATTACATTTTTTAGTTCCAATCTATGGCCCTACAAGGAAAGTAAACTCAAATGTCTGAGCTTTACTGGGAAAACCGTGAAAGTTTAAGGCAAAGACAGTCGTCTCCAGGGTAGGACACCTTCTGACAACCTGTCCCGTGGGAAATGATCCCTTTGGTTCAGGGGTCGCCCTCACCTGCACCACCAGGCAGGCCCTCCTAACCGTCGGAAATGAAAAGGTCCACGCACCAAATGAAAGTGCTAGAAGCACACAGTTTATTAAATGCGTGTAACACACAGTGCCAGCCCGCAGCCCGGGGAGAGGCCAGGTGGGTAACCAGCCAGCAGCGCGGGGGGCCCGACACCCCCTGGCCGGGCCCTGTCTCCCACGCCGGCCGGCCCGCTGAGGGTGAGCAGGGCCAGCAGGCCGGGGCGCGGGGGGACCGGGGGCCTAGAGCCAGTAACGCAGGCTCGTTTTTTTCTGTTTTTCTGGAGAAACGCGGGGACTCGATCCCCAGAGAGGCCGCCACCTGGTGCACCTGCAGCTTGCCACGAGCAGCCGCGGTGCTGCCAGTGGGCCCTGGGCCCGTCCAGGGGTGACAGCTTCCAGCCCGGGGGGCATGACCATCCTCATCTTCCGGCCCCTCTAGCTGGTGTCATCCAGTCTCCCACTCCCACGCTCTTCCCCGGCCTTGCCAGCTGCTGGCTCGCCATCCCCATTTATCGCGCTCCTGGGTCCCGGGCATGGTGCCCGTGCCACTTGTGCGCTCGTCGTCTAACCCTAAGGCGCCCTCTGAGATTCCCCAGTATCTCCTGAACAATGAGCCCGCTTATGACACACGTTTAATATTCCTTATGCGTTCCATCCTTCTATTTGCCTTCTGCTACACCCAATACAACAAAGTCACGTTCCAGTATGAATCTGAGGTTCATTTGTAATATGTTTCAGGAACTCTCTGCCATCGAACTGTACCCAAGTTATTAGTAGGAATCCAGCGAGCTAAAATCTTTTATGAGCTTTCGGTTTAAAATAATGATCACCATCAAATAACAACCTGAAGGAACATCCACCTCTCCCGTTGAGTAGAGGAAAAGCAGAAGGGCGTTATGCAAATACAAAAAAAAAAAAAAAAAGAATATATCTATCCGTGGGAACAAAGAACACATAAGGAATTTTTTAAGACACTACAATAATGGGATTATGGCTTATTTTTTTTCTCTGTCCAAATTATAAATGTGCCTTACTGTTCTAATAATAAAGTATGTAAAGGCTGGTAGGACACTCAGCCACCGCGTGGTCAAACACCTCCAATTTCCTACACAAGGACTTTCTTTGAAAGGTAGCCTATTTCTGTTCCCCTCAACTCTGTATTTTAGTATCCATCTTTTCTCTAAGGTGGTGGCACCCCTGGCCCTATGCAAATAAACACAGCCTACCCATCCTGGCCTCTTTGACGGAATGTGTGTCAGCAGCCCGAAAATTTAAGTGTTTGAGTTTCAGTGCCTGTCTCCTCCACTAAGTGACTGTCCCCAGAGGACTGTCTGGACACTGTGAGTAATACAAATGGAAAGGAAAGGGTAGTCGTGCATTTCTTAAAAAGCTACTATGGGGGCATTATATGAAAGATATCATACTTCGAAAAGTTTCTGGATTTGAAAACCATACATTCAGGTGTTTTGCCCCCAAGCTCCTCTGTCTCCTGGGTGCTTCCACAATGGCAAAGCACTGGACACCTGCCATTGGCCAGAGTTCGGTGGCCCCTCCAGGCAGCACCCCCAGCTGCTCTTTCCTGAAGTATCCAATGCCCTGGGACTGGAGATTCCTTAGAAAAGAATGTGTACAGAGGATACAGCATAGCTTATGGAATTGGATAACTGGGTTTAGGAGCCAGGGATCCTCAGCTCCAGCAACCTTCTAGAAGGACAACCTGTCCTTCAGGATTCAAGTCCCAGAGACAGAGTGTCTAAAAAGGGATATCGAAATGTGCTTTGTACCAGAATCTGAAAGATATTTGTGGCGGTGGATTTTTGAGAGCGCTCAACCAAATAGTATGGAACATTCTCAATAGACCAAACTGACTATATACTATGGTTGCATTTACGGAAGGGGCTGCATTCATTCCACTTACCCACATGGACTCACATTCTCAAAGGTCTCCTTCTTCAGGGCCTGAGGAAGACATTGATGCAGGAAGCACCAGGATTTTAAAGGAGGGGGGTGCTGGCAACTGAGAGGGTGTCACGATTGCCCTGAAGGGAAGAGGAACCGGGGACGACCACAGTAATGATCAGAGGATGAGTAGGTGGTACGATCCAACAGTGAATCATGTACAACTCCTGTTTCATGCCCTAACCAGACCTCAGGGGCCGATGGCAACCTATGAGCCCAGCCTACTAGACACCACACTTGTTCCCTGCAAGAACAATATGATGATTAGGACCCTAAGGGCAGGAAATGGAAAGTTCCCAGAAGCCTTGTTTCAACATCTGCATGACAGGGAAGTGAAGATAAATACAATAAAAATAGAGCACCTGGCAGCTCAGCTTCTGATGTTCCAGAATTTGGGAGCCTTTTAGAATACCTACTCCAAAGTCAAAGCAAGGGGTGTAATCTTGTTCTCCTACCATTAGAAAGTCACTCAACACATAGACCATCTCTTTGGATTTTGGACTCTTATAAACCAAATTACTTTCTGGATGACCCAAAGAGCCCTCCTGGTCTAAGCCATAGAGCAATTTCTGCTGCTTAAAACTTTGATATTAGGTAGAGACTCCCAGTTATTGAAATGTAAGTTAAATGGGCTAAAATACCTCATTTTCAAAGTCTATGAAATTTCAAAACCCTCCTTCAGATTTCTGGGCTTGCATCCACACAGTGTCTTCTAGTTCTGGGATGCTTTTGCACAATGGGGTCACTTAGTTATAATGCTACAAGCACATCTAAGGAGGTAAGGGGAGGACAGACCTGTAAATAATGTCTATGGTTCTCATGCAGGCAGCAACCTTACTGTACTCCTTATCTTCCTTCCCCTACACAATGCGGGTTCCACTTGCTCAAAAGCATGGCTGCTGCCAAGACTTCTCCATCTGCTGCATGACCTGGACTTTCCATCTCAAAAGGTTCACCTCATGAGGTTAAGTTGTTTTAAAAAATTAACTTTGATCAGTGGACTTGCTCTACTAAGAGGCACACTGTCAATCCTGGAGTTCCAGAAATGCTTGCCTTCCCTGTATTGTGTGATAGCAAAGCTATATCGCCCCTGATGATCAGGATCCACCAGCCCAGCCAGTATGCTTATCCTTGCTCTGGCGGGCTCACCCAGTGATATGTGAGTTGGGTGGTGTCTCAACTTCCAGTTCATTGGGACCATCTCTGTGTCCCTGGCGTGGAAAACAACCACCTCCACCGGAGACTGAAGTTGTGGGAATGGGAAGCAAAATATGTACAAATGTCTGGGTAGCTATGACAGCTCCACTTCCATGTCTATCTTTTGGTTCGCAGATGGTCATTTTTTTGGTGTCAAAAAACACCACCATCTATTGATCACTGATTAAAAATATATACTGCACCCTGCAGGACACCATTCCAACCTCTCGAGGTGCTGACTCCCAGCTGATACTATAATTAGGTCTCTAATAGCTTATTTCATCACACTAAAAGGTCCCCATTATATGGGTGATGAAGCACCTTTTGAATACCAGTGAATCCACTGAGCTTGGCAGGAGGAAGGAGGTTGTACAATAATTTCCTTGGTCGGAGGAAATGTTCTGTGGGACACCACTACCGTGAATAAGGCATTTAGTAAGTTCCCTCTTGATGTCACAGAAGCATCATACCCAGGGTTAATGTCTATTTCAGTAAGCATGAATCACTGACCCCTCCACAGTGGAAAAGTTCAAATATAATCTAACTGCCTCCAAGTAGCTGGCTGGTCTTCCTCCACTCCAAGGATAGGGCTTCCAGTTGGTCTCTGATACTGGGTTGTTGGTCTTTCAGCTTTAGTAGAAGATGTCAGCCTCACTTAAGGAATAAGATCCATCTTTCTCATTCTACCACCATGGCCACTTGGTTCACTTTGCCCACCATTGCTCCACCAAAACACCAGTGGGATGGTGGGGGAAAGAGGCTGATTGGTATTAACAGGGCACAATCAATTGTCTACTTGGTTGTAAGAAGACTCCTTCAGAGTGAGCACCCCTTAGTGAAAAACTACACGGGCTGCAAACATTCTCACATCCTCACACACCATTTTGAGAGGCTTACCCACATTCTCTTCCCTAGATCTTTTTGTCATTTTTTTCCTCTAGGCTCTTTCTTTCAAAACCTCTGTCCATCCAGCCAAAAGTAAACCATAGCCCATGAAATAACATACATTCTGATTTCAGGCCACCTTTCCCCCCAGGAAAGCAGACAATGTGTATCATTCACAATTCTTTCTCATGAACGAAATTCTCCTCCCTCTGTCCTCCAAGGCCATACTTGAATATGAATACAAAGCCACAATAGTCCAGTTCACACCCATGCAAGCATATCTGTGGCACCATTCTGTAAACCCAGCTCAAAACTTCTCCCCCTTGATCAGACTGGCCATCAGGAATCCCCCCGGAGGCTTAGCAGTGGGCTGAGAATAAGACGGGACCTCAAGAGGACCCACACTGATACTGTGAGCCACATGTTCTTCAGTTTATTCACCCCTGTAAGATCCCATGCCACCTCCAAGTGATGAGGGAGTGCTAGCCAAATACTCAAAGTTATGGTCATATACTCAAAGTTGTGGCTTTATAGTTCAGACAATACCCAGTCCATGATGGGAAAGTTCAGGTTAAATAGTCTACTGATATGCAGAGGTCAGTCTCTACCAGGGCCCAAAAGCAAACCAAGAGCTTTCCTTAAAAGAGAATGATTATGTTCCAAAGGAGAGTATGGCTTTGCTCAGAACCCAATCACTAGTACCATATAGCCTAGTTATCACCACGATGCTGTTCATGTAGCAGATTAACATGATATTCTGTGAGATCATGAGAGAACCAAGTCCTTAAGCTACCTAGAATAAAGAAAACTGCTTTTATTGTTTCTTATTTACTAGAATACAAGGGGAGGGTGATAATTTTCAGGATAATAACTTCATATCAAACTGGGAGCCATGCTGATTTATTCTGATAAGATGATCACATGGCTTTCCCTGGAGTGGGATTAGGCTTCTGGTACTTTACTACTACTTTCCAAGAATCATGTGTCTTCTATGTGGACAAAGCCCTTTTCACTATTTTGAATCTTTCAAGATTTGATGTCTGCACCCCTCCTGCCAATGACTGGCTATTTCCTTTGGCCTATAATGTTGGTGAGGAGTGGACACATCAGTGAGTTGTCCTGGACCCTTCATTAAGTCCTAGGCTCCCCTCCACAGAGCTGACAGCTGAGTGTGCCCATTCCACCTCTACATTCAGGAAATAAATAGGTGGAAGACATGTTGTGACATGGTGGGATTCAGGTGAAACCTCCCTTTACCTCGTGACCTACATAAGCAGCCCTGTTCTGACCAGCAGACCACAGTGATATCCTGAGTCCTGTGACTCTGAGCCAGAATCCAACCATTCCAGAAATTCCTGGGTATTTTTTTTTCCTCTTGCTTCCAGTAAATGGCTGCAGATCCCTTTCAAAAAGGAGGAGAAAGATTTTCAATTTGTACTTGTCTTCTTACCAGATGATTCTTCTTCAAGGGTCCCCTGACTCCCCATTTATTCAAGGAACTTTGGTCAGTGAACTAAGCGAAGTCTGAGAAGGTCATGACTTTCCCTCATGATGCCCCAAGTCAAATCAAGTATGAAGTATGACTTTAGTGGGCTGCCCACTGATTTCACCACCTGAGATCTCTGTGGTTCAAAGAATGCTAATACCTCCCCTCGCCACCCACATCCCTGCAGCCTGTTACAGCAATGAGACCTGCCTTGCTGTCAGTTATGTGTGTTGCTATTTGATTTCAGCCCCATAGAACCTCATCATCCCTGTTGTATTCAGGAGCCCATTTCAAGGGCAGCAACTCTCATCTCCTCCTCTGGTCTATGGAAGATGGGCATTACAGGGTTTTTTGTTTGTTTGTTTTTGTTTTGTTTTGTTTTTTTTGGAAAATGCTAGTGTTCCTCTGAGCATATATTCCTCAATGCATCAAGGTTTCCAACTTACAGTCAATAGTCAAGCAAACAAACCCCTTCCCGGTACACATGACAGCTCATTAGATGCAGAATCTTTGGTAAGCTGATACATAGAGATAAATTCAGCAGGACCAGAAATCATATTAGCACCCTTGGAATCCATCCTACACATACTTGTCTGGGCTGTGCTACTATAAATTTTTAAATCTTATAAATCTTTTAGTACATTAGACTTCTGCTCCCAGATGTGATTGTGTAATTAGGCCCTGAGGCATGTTGGGATCTAACTCTCATTACAGGTCAATTATGGTGGAAGAGTGAACATCCCCAAAGAGACTACTTCAGGTCAGCACTGTCTGGTCGTCTGGCAAGGCCTTGTTAGACTACAGAGGGTTTACTTCTCCTGGCAATGACAGTTCAGTGAGGTTGGGAGAACCGGGATAATACGACTCACTTGAGTCTCATCAAATGTCATCATTCAAAGTCTCTGGATCTCAGCCATTAATAACCAGTCACCTAAGAAACTGAGCAAAGCTACAAATTCAACTGCATTATAAGCCAGAAACCCATGGAATCAGTCTCTGTGTCCAATTGTACACTGTTTCCGGGCCTGATCTACAACTTTATTATAAGTTCATTTAAATGTACCAGATTCCACTGATGCTACATAGACATCCCTCAGCACCTGCCATTTCCTGCATGGCACCCCAGTTTCCACAAGCTATCATCAGTGATTGTATGCCTGAGACATCCTGGGACTGATGCATCCCATTCTGCCCACACACAAGGAAGGCTGGCAGTGCCAAGGAATGACTGCATCACTTTGGAAGCATCCTGTATCCACTCATGTTTGACAAGACCTTCCTCATCCCAATGAGAAAGCTGGGGCACATTTCAGAATGCCACCCAGAGTCACCTCTATTGATAGCTTGCTTGATAATGCATCACTCATTAGCTACTGTCCCTTTCCCAACTCACCTTTTTACTGTGATGCTTGGCATCTCATCTCAAGGAAACTACTCACATTTGACTTTGCTTCTGGAGAAATTCAAACAAACACGGGCAGTAACAGAAACTGCATGTCTTAAATTGAGATGTTGAATCACTGAGTTAGTTAAATTATTAAAGCCAATTAGCAGAAGACAGCCCACCTAACACTTATTTCTTATCCCTTCCATGCTGGATTATCAAAGCAGACACTGGATCTGCCCAAATCTTGTTTTCAGTGGGGTCTCCATTCCAGATGACCGCAGGTGACCATTTAAGTCCTACAACAGAATGGCAAGGATAGCAGTGCTCCATCTGCTAATGGTAACTGGTATCTGTGTATTCTCAAATCTGCCCAAGCCAGCAGGCTCATCTCGGATTTCCATTTCCTTGAGCGTCTTTCCTGCCAGTCTTTCCTGTTACCAGTTACTCTATTATAATCAGTCTTAAGCGCAGGCCACAGAAGCTTCTCTAGCTAGTTTAGCAGAAATGAATTTGTAAGTTACTCAGAGGTTCACAGGAAAGTGTAAACCCAACTTCAAGGACACTTAGAAACACACCACAAAAGTAGACTACCAAGAGAACTGCTGCCTCTCTCACCAGTAAGAAGCTGGAGGACATAGAAGCTGCCTCTCCACCCGCCAGCTCCCAGATCAGAGCCAGAAAGCCACCAAATCTGGAAGCAGTTTAAAAAAAAAAAAAAGAAAAAAAGAAAAAGAAAAAGAGGGGTACCTAGGTTGCTCCACCAGCTAAGTGACCAACTCTTTATTTCCACTCAGGTCATGATCTCAGGGTCATGAGATTGAGCCCCAGTATTGGGCTCCATGGTGTGCGAGCAGCTTGCTTAAGGTTCTCTCTCTCTCTCTCTCTCTCTCTCTGTCTCTCTGTCACTCTCTCCTTCGGCCCCCTCCCACTACTCATGTGCGTGCACACTCAATCTCTCTGCCTAAAAAAAAATAAATAAAAATAAAAGCCAGGCATCAATACTTTCAGCTCTGGGTTCCAGAATGATACTGTTTTCTGCCACAATCTGCCCTGTAGCTCTTCACCTTGGTTTATTTCTGAACCAAAGTCTCATGCATATGCGTCTGATTGGTAGAACCTCAATGACTTGGAAACATTATCTCTCAGAGCCTTCCAACCTGCTGAATGCTTGAAGGAAGTTGGGAAGAGTTGTAACTGAGGGACCCAGAGTACCTGCTACATAATTCATTGATACAAAGTAAACATTCATCAATAGTTAAAGAAAATAAAATATAAATCATTTAATAATTCATTAACTATGCTTCTTCATTATATTATGTTCACTATTCTTAAGTCTTGACCTAGATTTCCATTGAACAGACTGCCAGCTTCTCCTTTGAGCTCATCAAATGTGTATGATCTCTTCTACTCCCGGCAAAGGAAAATAACACATTTCTTTTTAACAAATGGTCCTGGGACAACTAGACAGCCACATGCAAAAGGAATAAGTTGCTACACTTTCTTACACCATACACATAAGTTAACTGCAAATGGGTATAAACCTAAATGTAAGAGCTAATTTTTTTTTTATCCTAGAAGAAAACATAGGAGTAGATCCTCATAACTTTGGGGTAGGCAAACATTTCTTAGATATGACACTAACAGGACAAACACAGAAGGAGAAGGGAGGAAGGAAGGAAGGAAAAGAAAGAATAAAAATAGAAAAGAAAAAATAGAATTCATCAATTAAATTATTTTGTGCTTCAAAGGATACCATCAAGAAAACGAAAAGATAACTCACAGAATAGGAAAAAATATTAGTAAGTCATATATATGCTAAGGGATTGTATCCAAAATATATATACATACACTCTTTAAAGTCAGAATATGGGGATCCCTGGGTGGCGCAGCGGTTTGGCGCCTGCCTTTGGCCCGGGGCGCGATCCTGGAGACCCGGGATCGAATCCCACATCGGGCTCCCGGTGCATGGAGCCTGCTTCTCCCTCTGCCTGTGTCTCTGCCTCTCTCTCTTTCTCTCTGTGTGACTATCATACATAAATAAAAAAAAATAAAGTCAGAATATTAAAAAAAAAGTCAGAATATATATATATATGAATATATATGAATATATATATACTTAAAAGTCTCAGTTACAACTCTTACAAGTCAACAACAATGAAAGACAAATCAATTTTAAAAAGAGTCAAAAGATCTGAATAGATATTTCTCCACAGGAAATATACAAATGGCCAATAAGCACATGAAACATGAAAATATGTTCAGAATCCTTAGCCATTAGGAAATTCAAACTCAAATCTCAGTGAGATATGGCTTCATACTCACTTGGGTGGCTATGATTAAACACACAGATAAAAACATGTGTTTGGCAAGGATGTGTGAAAACTAGAAGCCTTTTGCATTGCTGCTAAGTATGTAAAATGGTGCAGCCACTTGGGAAAACAGGCTGGCAGTCCTTCAAAACATTAAACATAGAGATCCATCTCACCCTGCAGTCCCACTGCTAGGTGTATATCTTCGAGTGGTGAAAATTTTGTACACAAATAAATGTTTATAGTAGCATTATTCATAATAGCACAAAAGTAGAAACAATTCAAATGTCCATTCATTGATGAAAGGATAAATAAAATATGGCATATCCATAGAACGGAAAGAAAAAGAAGTTAAATACTGAGAGATGCTATAATATGAATGTACCTCGAAAAGTGAAAGAGGTCAAACACAAAAGAACAAAAGACCACATATTGTAAGGTTCAATGTATATGAAATGTCTAGAATATGCGAATAGAGAGAGATGGAAAGTAGATTATTGGTTTTCTGAGACCAGAGGGAGAAGGGACAGGGATGTTGAGAGTACACAGTGATAAATGTTAATGGGTATGGGGTTTTATTTTGGGGTAGTTAAAATGTCCGAAAGTTGAAAAGTTAATTATTGCACTGGCAGTACAATTCTGTGAATATACTAAAAGTCATTGAATTGTATACTTTAAATAGGTGAGTTGTACAGTATGTAAATTATATTTCAATAGAGCTATTTTTTAATGGAATAATATTTTAAAGTATTTGGAATTATATATACAAACAAATCAGGTGACAAATTCTCTGCCCTGAAAAATCAACTAGAACAAAGAAGCTTCATTTCAAAGCAATAGAAACATTCCAAAAGCTAATTTTTAAAAAAATATTTTATTTATTTATTCATGATAGTCACACACAGAGAGAGAGAGAGGCAGAGACACAGGCAGAGGGAGAAGCAGGCTCCATGCAGGGAGCCCGACGCGGGACTCGATCCCGTGTCTCCGGGATCGCACCCTGGGCCAAAGGCAGGCGCTAAATCACTGTGCCACCCAGGGATCCCTCAAAAGCTAATTTTTGTTCTAGTAATAATCTTTGTATTTATACCTTATATAATGCCCTTAGTCCCTTGTTTTCTTACATAATGTTTTACCTTCTGGACTATTGGGGTTTTTTGTTTGTTTTAGTTGTTTTGTTTTGTTTTGTTTTTTTAAATTCTACATAGGCTCCATACCCAACATGGGACTTGAATTCAGGACCCTATAATTAAGAGTCACATGCTCTACTGACTGAGCCAGCCAGGTGTCCCTGGGTTGTTTATTTTTAAGGATATCCTTTGACTTCCCTTTTATTGCCTAAGTAACCATCAATGAATTTCTTCAACTTTCCTCTCTCTTTTTTTCCTACAAATTTTCAGTTGAGTTATATCTGCTTTGTCATGGTATGCACCATTTTATTGTTTTATTATTTATTATTCTACACTAGTCCCTACTTCATTTGGTCTCAGATCTACTATTAAATATGTTTAATGTTCATCATCTGTCCTTTTGCCCAGCTATCTATTGGTTATAGAAGTTCATCTTCTACGATACTCTTCATAAAAGCTCATGAGTACAGTATTCTTGCATATTTATTTTTTTAAGATTTATTTACTTATTTTTATTTATGATAGACACAGAGAGAAAGAGAGAGGCAGAGACACAGGAGGAGGGAGAAGCAGGCTCCATGCCGGGAGCCCGACGTGGGACTCGATCCCGGGACTCCAGGATCGTGCCCTGGGCCAAAGGCAGGCTCCAAACCGCTGAGCAACCCAGGGATCCCCGTATTCTTGCATATTTAAACTACATTTGTAATTTCTATAGCCTTGAAGATCTAAAAGATTTTGAACTTCTAACAGCTTGAAGAATGAAATGGACAAATATTATAGTCTACATCCATATAAAAGGAAATTTTCTAAAATAAACTAATGTTCCTAAAGGACCAAACCCCAGAATTAGATGGAACCAGAACTCAAATATCTTCATTCAGAATTTCAGCCTGGATTTGAATCATCCAGGAAGTCTCAAGGCTTGACCTTGGCTTAATTAAGCCTACAGAAAATACACACAAATTCCCTATGCAGAAATAGTTCTTCAAGCTGGGTCTTAAATTATTTCTGTATAAACATCTTCAAATACAATGACCAGTATACAAATATAACCAAGTGCACAAGGAAACAGAAACAAGCAAAAACCAGGAGAGAAACAAACAGAATTGCATATACAGATGGTCCCCAGCCTACAATGATTCAGCTTAAGATTTTTTGACTTTATGATGATGTGAAAGCAATAGCATTTAGTAGAAACCATACTTCAACTTTTGAATTTGGATCTTTTCCTAGGCTAGTGAGAGGCAGTATACTTACTCATGATGCTGGGCAGCGGGCAGCTGCAGCTCCCAGTCAGCCACACAATCATGGAATAAACAACCAACACACAACCATTTTGTACCCATACAGCCATTCTGTTTTTCACCCTCAGGACGGTTTTCTATTAGTTACATGAGATATTCAACCCTTTATTATAAATAGGCTCTGTGTTAGATGATTTTGCTCAACTACAGGCTAATATAAGTGTTCTGAGCACCTGTAACGTAGGCTAGGCTAAGCTGTGATGTTTGATAGATTAGGTGTGTTAAACTTATTTTAATTTATGTTATCTTCAACCTACAATGGGTTTATTGGGACATAACTCCCAACGTAAGTCAAGAAAGATCTGTATTTCAAAATATTGGATTAGACTTGGATTATAAAATAATTATATTCACTATACTTAATGAGTTTGGAATTAATTTCTTTTTAAAGATTTTATTTATTTATTTATTTGAGAGAAAGCAAAAGTGCCCGAGTGGGTGTAGGGGCAGATGGAGAAGCAGGCTCTGTGCTGAGCAGGAAATCCAACATGGTGCTTGATCCCAGGACTGTGGGATCATGACCTGAGCCAAAGGCAGATGCTTACCTGACTGAGCTACCCAGGTGTCCCTGTATTAATTTCAATTAAAAGTTAATTAGTAAATAGAATATTGTAAATATTGAAATAGAATATTGAATAGTAATAGTCAAAAGAAATTTACAAAAATACCTTTTAAAATAAAAATAAAATAGATAATAATGATGGGAGAGCAAAAAACACAGAGAGAAGAATGATAAGATCTAATTTACATTTAATTTCACCCAGGAAGCAGATGTGAGAGAGTATGGGACAGAGACATTATTTAAGGAGGAAACTCTAAGAATTTTTCAGAAGTAATGAAAGATAACAATCCATAGATTCAAAAATCCAGGCAGCCCCAGTGGCTTAGCGGTTTAATGCCACCTTCGACCCAGGGCGTGATCCTGGAGACCCGGAATCGAGTCCCACAAGAGGCTCCCTGCATGGAGCCTGCTTCTCCCTCTGTCTGTGTCTCTGCCTCTAAGTATGGTTTTATTCTCTCTCTCATGAATAAATAAATAAAATCTTTAAAAAAATCCTAACACATCCTAAGTGGATAAGTAAAGTGAAATTTATCTATGGAAGCATCACAGGGAAACTTCAGAAAACCAAGGACAAAGAGAAAATATTATATGCAGCCAGAGAAAGAAGATAAACTACTTTAAAAAAAAAATCTGACTATAGAACAGAAGCCAGGGATCCCTGGGTGGCGCAGCGGTTTGGCGCCTGCCTTTGGCCCAGGGCGCGATCCTGGAGACCCGGTATCGAATCCCACGTCGGGCTTCCGGTGCATGGAGCCTGCTTCTCCCTCTGCCTGTGTCTCAGCCTCTCTCTCTCTCTCTCTCACTGTGTGCCTATCATAAATAAAAAAAAGAAAAGAAAAAAGAACAGAAGCCAGAGACAGGGGAATGGTATTCTCAGTGTCCTGAAAGAAAATAACTATCTAATGTTCTCTATAAATTATAGTGATCATATGTTATGGGGTTTACAAATATACGCAGTATAGAAATCAGGAGGCAGGTAAATGTGTTCTAAAATAAACAAGTTAACTTCAGATATGGTAAGTTAAGGATGTACGTTATAGCTAATCTCTGAAGGAGCTGCCACCAGACATCTTACCTCCTGCACAGAACTTGCCAGTAGAATTAATTAAACCCAACAGAGGTGAGTGGATCCAGAGCAACTGAGATCCAGAGCTCCTGGATATAGTTTGAACAACTCCACCCACCTTGGGTGGAAGTTGCATGGGCCCAAAAGTTACCTTTTTTGCTCTACTTTAAGTTTTGGTTAGGTTTTTGTCATCTGTAATGGGAGCCCTATCCTGATAGAGGTAAATCATCTCTGTCTACTACCAAAATCCGGTATCGGAGACTGCCATCCTGAAAGAGTTCCATGGGCCAAGGTGTCACCTAATTAATGCTCTCCCACAAGGCCTCTGGTCAGTTAGGAAGCTGTCCTTCTTGCTCATGACAAAGTATCTTTTTCTATTCAGAATCTGAACAGGGTCATTTCCAGGGAGACAAGCCTTGCCACGGGAAATACCAGGGAAATTCTGACAGAAACTGGAGGAGTTTGTGTTAAGGGCAAAACAGACAAACCTTCCCAATTTGGAGTTCTGGCTCAGACCAGTCCTATCCACATATTGTGACATAGAAAGGGGCACATTTACAGCAAGCAGCATGAAAAACCAGAGGATGAAATTTAACTAAATATGTTCTTTTATATTTTATCTATTTGGCAAATAAAGTCACATGGGAAAGTAAATAAGTTTTACAAGAACCAAAAATTAATAGTACAAATCAAAAAGACATGTCAGTTGCAACTAATAATTATCATTATATTGTAGCAAAAAGTTACCCCCCACCGTGAAGTTACCACATCTAACCTTGCCAGGTGTGATGTGTAACACATGGGAGGGCTGTTGTTTTGTAATCTCAGCTCCTATTCTCAGCTTCTAACCCCCATGCAATAAAGGATCATTGATTAATCTGTTTGGATCATCATCACCAAGCATTGGTGCAGGCAGCATGACTCGGTTTGCTGGACAATGAGCTCAGCTTCACTGAGCATTAGTCTCCTGGGGGACCTCGTGCCACCCCTTGGCACTCATGGATGCCTAGTCCTGCCCAAGGCAGATCCCCCTGTTGGAGCCCAAGGAGCCCAATGCAGAGGAGGGTAGGTTCCCCACTACCCCCCGCCCCTTTCCAGGTCCTACCTGGCTTTCTGAGAGGATATGACACTGTCGTTTCACTTTCTGAACCACTTCCCCTCCCCAGATGCAGCAAATGTCCTATTGAAATCTTAATAAACATGATTTTTAACACATCAGCCTGAGTGCCTTTCCCTTTATTCACCATATGCTCGTTCTCACTTGTCCTTCAGATCCAGGGCTTTTCTCACCCCCACATCCAAATTTTTATATGACTTATCACACACAGTAATTGTAGACTTACTGTTTTGATTTTTTTTAATTCATTTCTCCCTCTGAGCAGAGCAGCCAGTCAACAACCATATCCCTCATGCTTCTAAACAAACCCCATTTGTTGGAGGATCTCCTCTTTCCTAAAGGCAGTGAGGACACAAATCCCTCCTCCAGAACCAAATACGGACACCAATTAGACACACTAACACTGAGCCAAGATTCAATTTAAAAAATAGATTATCTTTCTGCTTTCAAGCCTTTGAGCACAAGAAGGTTGCAAAGCTTACTGGCTGCATCTCACTGTGTTTTCGATCAGGTTTCTAGTCCAAATCTTTCTACAGAAGCCAAGTCCTGTGTTTGCTACAGAACACTAAGTCTAGGATGCCAACTTGACATTTTAAGTGCTGGGTCCAGGGGAACAGTGTAGATGGGCTTCCTTTCTTTCTGTGTTGCTTTCAAATATATTCAGATCCTATAAAGGATCTAGAAGGCTCAGACTCTGGGGCCTATGGGGTTTATTCATGGCCCTTAAGGGCTGCCCTCTGATGTGGCCTCAAGTTGGTTCTAACTTCGTAGCTGGGGTTCCAAGGTGCAAAGCAGCTGGTGTGAGGAATCCCAAACAGATCAGGTTTGGCCACTTGCTGATGATAAAATCCAAAGGCAGAGAGAAGCCAGCTGTTTCAAGAAAAGTATTTTAGTGAGGCTGACACTGGGAAGACTTGTGTCTCAAAGACCCTCTCCAAAGTGCTGAAAATACTTCTAGGTTTATGTAAGACGAATCTAGGACCAAGGCCAGTGAGGACCTGCAGGTGGGCAGTACAGGTCAGATTGTCCATTATCCTGGGGTCAGTCATGCAGGTCTCGAGGTTCAGGATGATCATTACTACTTGGGGCAGTTTCCGTTCCCATCAGGGGATACTTAGCCTGCAGGGTCTTTTGCCTGAGTTGATGTAAGCTGGAAAGAGAACTCAATTAGAAAGTTTGAGGTTAAAATGGAGGTAGTTGAAGTCCTCTTTCAAATTTGTTAGATGAGTTGAGACCTTGACTCTTAGATTACAGAAGCCAAATTACAGTTTCATGCAGTGAAATGCTATCGGCTTTATTAACACACAAATAAAAAGTTGTCAGACCTCTTATTGTGCAGAGAACATGCCATCTTCTGCATCAATGCAATTAATGCAAACTCAAAGGCCAGGGAAGTACTTTGAAACACCCTGGCTTGGGAATCTGCTGACTCTGGAACAGGTGATTCTATAGAGACAGAAAGAAGATTGGTGTTTGCCAGAAACTAGGGAAGGGCAACAGGTAGGACTGCTAATGGGCATGGGGTTTCCTTTGAAGGTAATACAAATATCTGGAAGTAGATGGTGGTGATAGTTGTACAATATTGTGAATGTGTTACCTGTCGCTGAATTGTGTACTTAAAATGGCTAAAATGCTGATTTTTATGTTATATGTATTTGATCACAATAAAAAAGAAAAAGGACGGGGGCACCTGGGTGTCTCAGTGGTTGAGCATCTGCCTTTGGATCAGGGCGTGATCCCGGGATCCTGGGATCAAGTTCCACATTGGGGTCCCTTCAGGGAGCCTGCTTCTCCCTCTGCCTATGTCTCTATCTCTCTCTGTGTCTCTCATGAATAAATAAAATCTTTTTTAAAATCATTAAGAATTTAAGGGAGCAATAACAGAGCTTGAAGCCACGTGTGCCTCTAAGTTCCTGATAAACTGGGGTTTGCATGCCCTGGACAGTGGACTTTGAGCACCTGTTGTAGACTGCCCAGGATCCAGTAGGGCCCGAGCGAGATGCCCCTCTCATTCATGTCACTCCATCTCTGCTCTGGTCTTTGCAAACCTCAGTACATGATTTTACCTGAATTAACTGTATAGGGAATATGCTATGCACTGAATGCTTGTGTCCTCCCAGAATTCATAATTCAGAAATCCTAATCCCCAGTGTGATGGTATTTGGAGGTGGGACCAGTGAGAGGTGGCTGGGTCATGGGAAAGCAGCCCTCATGGAAGGGATCAGCACCCTGATCGTAAAAGAGACCCTGCTGAACTCCCTGCCCCTTCCGCCATGTGGGGCCACAACAAGAAGTTAGCCTGTAACAGGAAGAGGGTTCTTACCAGAACCTGGCCATGCTGGCACACTCATCTCAGAATTCCAGCTTCCAGAACTGTGAGAGGTAAGTATCTGTTGTTTACAGGCCACCCAGTCTTGATGTTTTGGTACAGAACATGTTTTGGCTCATTTCATATAAGGCCATTTTGATCAAGGCTGGTGCTGTGACATGTGGGTCCCAGTGGCTCCTGGGCCCCTTCAAGAGTGAGGACATCGGAGTCCTGGGATTGAATCAACTCAACTTTAAGATTCCAGAGGAATCCTTGAGAAGCCAGCCAGGCAGCAGCTGCTGACAGGAGCCTGGACCTGGCTCTGCCAGCATCAAGAACCCCTCCACTAAGATGGAACAGAATAAGGAATTAAGAACAGTGCCTTTTCACTGCGATGCCTTTGGACATTGGACTCACAAGGGAAAAAGAACTTGATTTTGAACTTTGTAACTTGAATTTGAATTTGATTTAACTGGTGATTCATGTTCCCTGGGAATTGTTAACTTATGCTTCACTTGCAGACACGGCTCTGCTTCTGGCACTTTATTATTGGGATATCTTTGAGCATATGTTATTAGAATATCTTTGAGCACATATTATTGGAAAATCACTCTTTTTTTTTTTCTCTCATTAAACTTTTGTTTTAATGGGTCTCAGAATTCTGTGACAGATTTTTGGTCAAGTTGTTTCCATTAAAAAGTGCTGATTTTAAAAACTAATAACTTAAAACTGCCACACACGCACCAAAAAACAAAACAAAACAAAACAAAACAAAACAAAACAAAAACAACAACAAATGGTCCACAAAACATTCTCCTTTCCTTCTGAAGGTTTTACGATGCATTGTTATCATTAACCAGTCTTTTACTATTAAAGTTAAATGGCCAATTGACACAAACAGTTCTTTTTTTTTTTTTTTAAAGATTTTATTTATTTATTCATGATAGACACAGAGAGAGAGAGGCAGAGACACAGGCAGAGAGAGAAGCAGGCTCCATGCACCGGGAGCCTGACGTGGGATTCGATCCCGGGTCTCCAGGATCGCGCCCTGGGTCAAAGGCAGGCGCTAAACCGCTGCGCCACCCAGGGATCCCGACACAAACAGTTCTGAGACTGTTCTTCCACCACTGATTAAGACTGGGGTGGCAGGTATTGGGGATTATATTCATTTAACCTTCTGAGCTTTCTGAGCAGACTTGGTGACTTTGCCAGCTCCACCTGCCTTCTTGTCCACTGCTTTGATGACACTCACAGCAACCGTCTGTCTCATGTCATGAACAGCAAAATGGCCCAGAGGAGGATAGTCAGAGAAGCTCTCAACACACATAGGTTTGCCAGGAACCATAACAACAATGGCAGCATCCCCAGATTTCAAGAACTTGGGACCATCTTCCAGCTTCTTTCCAGAATGACGATCTATCTTTTCCTTCAGCTCAGCAAACTTGCAAGCAATGTGAGCTGTGTGACAATCCAGCACAGGTGCATATCCAGCACTGATTTGGCCGGGATGGTTCAGGATAATTACCTGAGCCGTGAAGCCAGCTGCTTCCATTGGTGGGTCATTTTTGCTGTCACCAGCCATGTTGCCATGACGAACATCTTTGACAGATACGTTCTTGACATTGAAGCCCACATTGTCCCCAGGAAGAGCCTCACTCAAAGCTTCATGGTGCATTTCAACAGACTTTACTTCAGTTGTAGCATTGACTGGAGCAAAGTGACCACCATGCCAGGCTTAAGAACACCAGTCTCCACTCAACCCACTGGGACAGTACCAATACCACAAATTTTGTAGACGTCCTGGAGAAGCAGATGCAAGGGCTTATCAGTTGGACAAGTTGGTGGCAGAATGCAATCCAGAGCTTCAAGCAGTGGCTCCACTGGCATTCCCATCTTTATGGGTGACTTTCCATCCCTTGAACCAAGGCATGTTAGCACTTGGCTCCAGCATGTTGTCACCATTCAAACCAGAAATTGGCACAAATGCTACTGTGTCGGGTTTGTAGCCAATTTTCTTAATGTAGGTGCTGACTTCCTTAATGATTTCCTCGTATCTCTTCTGGCTGTAGGGTGGTTCAGTGGACTCCATTTTGTTAACACCAACAATTAATTGTTTTACACCCAGTGTGTAAGCCAGAAGGGCATGCTCACGGGGCTGCCCATTCTTGGAGATACCTGCTTCAAATTCACCAACGCCAGCAGCAACAATCAGGACAGCACAGTCAGCCTGAGATGTGCCTGTAATCATGTTTTTGATAAAGTCTCTGTGTCCTGGGGCATCAATGATGGTCACGTAATACTTGCTGGTCTCAAATTTCCCCAGGGAGATATCAATGGTGATATCACGTTCACGTTCAGCTTTCAGTTCATCCAAGACTCAGGCATACTTGAAGGAGCCTTTTCCCATCTCAGTAGCCTCCTTCTCAAATTTTTCAATAGTTCTTTTGTCGATCCCACCATATTTGTAGATCAGATGGCCAGTAGTGGTAGACTTGCCCGAATCTACGTGTCCAATGACATCGATGTTGATGTGAGTCTTTTCCTTTCCCATTTTGGTTTAGGTTTAGCGGTGGTTTTCATGACACCTGTTTTCTGGCAGCAAACCCGTTGTGAAAAAAAAGTGGAAAATCACTCTTGTTATTTTATCGCGTTTCTAGAAATTCTGATGTCATGGTCTGAAACACTAACTTCAATCAAGAGTGAATTACTAGTCCTAAATACAGGATAGTGAGATGTTTAATTACTTAACTACTGCAGCTTTTAAAACATCCTAAGGGGTAAAATCACAGGCCCAAGAGGAGAAAAGATGAGCAAGAGTTAAGGATCAACTTCACTGAAGATGGGGCCACTGCCCCAAAGAGCTGCTGCTGGTCCCCTGCACCAGGGTAGAGGAGGCTGGCTCAGTCAGTGGAGCATGTGACTCTTGATCTCAAGGCCATGAATTCAAGCCCCACGCTGGGCATAAAGCTTACTTAAAATAATAATAATAATAAAGATGGAGGAGGAATTATGATTTCCTCTAGCTATGTCACAGCAGTGTCCTCAGCCTGCTTTCCTGGCCAGAGGCAGCAGCACCCTCTGGGAGCTTGCTAGAAATGCAGACCCCAGACCCCTCACTGGACCCATGCAATCAGATGCTGAGAGGAGGGTGGTGTGTGTTCCCAAAGGGTAGTGTTTCCCAGCCCTCCCCACAATACTGATACAGCTGACATTTGAGAACTACTGTGTTAGAGAATTAAGATATGGGGAACATTAGGACAGAAATGCTCTCTCTCATTTCTGACGTTTTCCTCTACAAGTAGACTGACAGATTTCATATTTGCCCAGGACTGTCCCAGTTTTAGGACTTAAAATTCTGTCTCCTGAGGAGCCCCTTCTTTTAGGCACCCTGAGAAGGCAGTCACCTTCTCCACATGGGTAACACTCTGGGCCTCCCTCTACAGTCTCGCTCCCTTCCCATGATTTATCTAACAGGTAGCTTGAAAAGAGAGGCAGGTCATGTGCACCCTAATGGTCCCCCTTGCCTTCCTTGAAGAGTGGGTTGCCCTCCAGCTCTGGTTTTCCTCCTGGAGATTCAGGGAGGGCCCCACACAAAGAGGTCCATGAAGGTCACAAGTTGGGCAGCAGATGGGCATTTGGGAATCTCCTTGTTCATACACATTCTCCAACATTGGCTTATCTATAAGAATGCCATGTTTTGGTCTCTATCTGCTGACTGTCTGAGGAATATAGATGCTATTTATGGGGTCCCACCTAATTCTGGTAAACCTCAGAAAAATCTCAACAATCATTGAGTGCATACCCTTTTTTTTTAACTGTAGAAGTGTAAAATCAAGAACTACATTTAGATAAGAGTGACTTATAGTGTGAGAGAGGGTGTTTGGAGTTATATGTTTTAAGCCCAAGCTGACATTGTCCTGATGTGATTTAATTGTCCTGCTGGGGCCACAGGATGAAACCATATCCTGGCAGGCAGAAGTGGGATTTTCCTGAGGTGATGATCCCCACTGTCAAACATCCTAGTGCATTACACGGCCATGAAAAAATGATGTGATCAGTATTTGAGATCATGTGGTTGGACCTAGAAAGTGTTATGCTAAGTGAGATAAGCCAGATAGGATAGGTGAGATAAGTCAGGAAGACACATATGTGATTCTACTCATGTGTGGAATCTAAAAGACAAATGAATAAACAAACAAAAAGCAGAATCAGACCTATATGTACAGAGAACAAACCGATGGTGGCCAGAGGGAAGAGGGATGTGGGAAAAGCAAAACGAGTGAAGGGGAGAGGGAGATACAAGCTCCCAGTTATGGAATCAACAAACCACAGGGATGAAAGTCACACAATAGGGAGTATGGTCAATGGTGCAGTAATAACCTTGTATGGTGACAGATGGTGGCTACACTTGTAGTGAGCGTAGCATAATGTAGAGACTTGTTGAATCACTAAGTTGTACACCTGAAAGTAATGTAACATTGTGTGTCAACTACACTCAAATTTTTAAAAATGTGCTAAAAAGTCCCAATAAATCAACCATGAATCAGAAAATAATGACATAAAAAATATACTTTAGATAAGGCAAGAGGAGTAGGCAATAGAAGGAGAAAGGGAGGGCAGCCCGGGTGGCTCAACAGTTTAGCGCTGCCTTCAGCCCAGGGTGTGATCCTGGAGACCCAGGATCGAGTCCCACATCTGACTCCCTGCATGGAGCCTGTTCCTCCCTCTGCCTGCATCTCTGCCTCTCTCTGTGTCTCTCATGAATAAACAAATTAAATTAAAAAAAAAAAAAAGGAAAAGAGGGAGGGAGGGAGGGAAAAGGGGATGGTGCCATAGATTACATGTTCTGGTCCCCTCAAATACATGTGTTGAAATCTTACCCTCAATTTGACAATATTTGGAGGTGGGGCCTTGGGAGGTGAGCAGGTCATGGAAACAGAGCCCTCGTGAGTGGAATCAGTGCCCTTACAAAAAAGATGCTGGAAAGCTCCCTGCCCCTTCCACCATGTGGAGACAGAGTGAGAATATGGCCATCTGTGAACAGGGAAGAAGCCCTCACAGGCACCATGCTGACACCCTGATCTGGACTTCCAGCCTCAGAACCGTGAGAAACAACATCTCTTGTATGTGAGCCACCCTGTTATTAGAGCAACACAAAGAGACCAAGGTGGATAGATGGATAGATAGATGGGGAAAGAGATGAATTAATCAGTTCTATCTTCTCAACTTTTCTAAAGCATAATGTTGATTCTGGTATTATAATTTATACTTCCTGTTATTCTAAAAAATCAGCACACTGGTTTACATGTTGTAATTTCTCAATAAATGTGTGAGTGGATCAATTAAAGAAAGTCTTTCTCCTTGCTCAGAAGCTATCACTGTTTCATCTAATCGGACACTTTGCTCCTAAATGAGTATTATTGGGGTTGGGGTTAGTGCTTCCTCCCTTCTGGTATTCTCTCCTCTTTCTTCACATTGATATTCTACCTGCAGTGCCATTCTCAACTGTCTCATGGCTTTGTTATTCCAAACAAAGCTCCAATAAAGGTTACGATAAATAAGCATGTTCTCTTTCCACTGAGAGGATACAAAAGATTATTTTCACTTCCTAAAGAAAATCAGGTCAAGGAATCCTTATACTACCTAAAAATTCAAGTGTTTCCTATGGATCTACTATGTATAAGATACTATGCAAGTCTGAGTGTGAAATAGGGGGAATGAAATGTCATCCCTGCAGTGCAGAAATTTTTTAAGATTCGGTACATGCTATAATGGTGGAAACTCCTTGAAAGAGATAAGCAAAGCATGCTATTACTAAAGAAAATAGTAACGGGCTTTGGGGGTGCCTAGCTTCATGGGAGCCTTCTGTAGGAGTCCCCACAAGTACTTGGGACAGAGAACTGCACGGAGGGCTGTTGGTGGGATGCTAAGCTCAGCCCAGTGCTATCCAGACTTAATGTTGGAATTATTCCCCATCTGTATTCACAGGCAAGTGGAGCCTGGGACAGTGATGTACCATGGGCAACCAGAAAGCCAGCCCCGGAAATGACACAATCTGCTTGCTTTTTAATAATCATAACTCTGTCAGCTGAGCCCAAGCACAAAGAAAATAGAAATCAAGGCCAATCAAGGGATTCAGAAAAATCTAAAGCCTTTAGTCAGTAGCTTGAAATGGGATCCAGGAGTAGAATGAGTGTCAAAGGTTTCTAGGCTGGAGAAACCAGCATGAGCAAAGGGATGGGTTGTGGGAAAACAGGCATATTTCCTAGAAACAGCAGTAGTTTGCAATGATAGGAGCAAGCTGCGGGGGCACGTGGGGAGCAAGAGAGACAAGCCAAAAATGACAAAAACTGATGAAAACCTGGAAATGAGATGTTCTGAATAGTGAATTTTGAAAAGGCTTGGCAAAGAAGCATCATTTGAAATTGAAATTTTTTAAGGTTTAAGTTAACTATTTTTTGAAATTTCACATTATTTTAAATATGTATGCATGCTATCCATTTAGGCTCATAGCTGTGGCAGGTAAATACTCCAAAAAATAAGTGCCCAAAGGCTTAAACAAAGCAAAGACTTATAAAATAGCTCTGGATGCTATTAATGCATCCCAGGGGCCAGGAAAATAATGGTGTCAGAGAACAGCATTGCCTTATACAACCCATCCTGAAGGCAATTTATACTTTTTATCTTTTTATTTATTTATTTATGTAACAGCATCATTCAGAGTAAGGACCTTGAGGTAAAAACACAACATTAAAATCTTCACCAAGACACCAACAGCTCCAAAACCTGCTGGTGATACTACCATATTGTGATTTAGTAGTTCCAGAAATTAGGGGTGCCTCAGGAAAGAAAGTGGCAAGTCAGATAGGGCAGACATGGCATCACCTCTGAAGCATGAAGGAGACACTCTTCCTTCTTACTCACCCTCCAGAGTGGCTGATAGATCTTCCTTTCGGATGTATGGGTACCTTTGGTTGATGAATGCCACAAAGCAACTGGTTACACCCTTGGTGGCTGGTGCCAGGTATGCGAAAACATGGAGGAAGAAGGGGCATCAGTCACATAGAGTCAGATCCAGAAAGTACGTGAAGCCTTCTGAGCTTCTGGAAAGAGATGTGACATGGACTTCCATCCTGCCGACCTCCCCTCTGCACTTGGTAATAGAGAAAAACTCCCAACAGAGCGTCTGAGTCAGCTTCAGCTGCTGTAACAAAATAACACAGACTAGCAGCTAAAACAGGAGACATTTGGGTCTCATGGCTCTGGAGGCTGGAAGGCCAAAATTAGGGTGCTGGCAGATCCAGTATCCAATGAGACCCTGCTTCCCAGCTAGTGATGGCAGCCTTGCTGTGTCCTCACATGGCCAAGAGTAGAGAGAGGCCTCTAGTCGCCTCTACTTGTAAGGACATGAATCCCATCCTGGGGCCTCCCCCTCATTACTTCATCTAAACCTAACCTCCTCCCAACACCATCATTTTGGGGACTAGGGCATCAACACATGATGTGTTCATGTATGCATACAAGCATACAGTCTACAACACAGAGACAAGCTCCTCAGAAGGGGGTACCAGGAAAAAGTCTGCACTTACCTTAGTCTAGTGTCCGCTTAGCACTCACAAACCCAACTATGTAAGGACAGAGCAATCTCAGAGCAATCCTGGGCTTTTTGGGTTTTGGCTTTTTGTCTGTTTTTAATTTTTTCATTTTAATCCCAGTACAGTTAACAGTGCACAAATGGTTTCAGATGTACAATATAGTGGTTCAACAACTCAGTACTTTACTCAGGGCTCAGACCATAGTGTCCTCTTTAATCCCTATCACTTGGTTAGCCCATCCCCCCTCTGGTAACCATCAGTTTGCTCTCTATAGTTAGGAGTCTGATTCTTGGAGTACCTGAAAGGCTCAGCCCATTAACCATCTGAGTATTGATTTTGGCTCAGGGTATGATCTCAAGGTCACGAGATCAAGCCCCAGGTCTGACTCTGGGCTGAGTGTGGAACCTGCTTAGGATTCTCTCTATTTCTCCTGCCCCTCCCACTCTGTCCCTCACTCTCTCTCAAAAAAAAAAAAAAAAAAAAAAAAAAAGTCTGCTTCTTGGTTTGTCTCTCTTCCTCTCTTATTTTTTTTTTTCCTTTAGAACAATCCTCTTTTATCTGCATCATCTTGGATTATGGCAGGTAGAAAGCAGAGGTGCCCACCAAGGACAACATTTGGGCTCACTCTCCAAGTATTCTGGAAAACAATACAACATGAAGTTTTCATTAAGGAAATGGCTTTTGAAATCCATGAACATGAAATTAGAAGTCACCAGAGTGCTAGTTAAAGAGTACTAGCTCCTTTTAAAAAAATAAAAATAAAAAAGATTGATTGATTTGAGAGAGAGAGAAAGCATAAGTAGAGGAGGGGCAGAGGGAGAGGAAGAGAGAGAATCTTAAGCAGACTCCAACCCACGCATGGAGCCTGATGTTAGGCTCAATCTCACAACCCTGAGATCATGACCTGAGCCAAAACCTAAAGTCGGATGCTCAACCCAGTGAGCCACCCAGGTGCCCCAAGAGTACTGGCTTCTTGAATTGTTCATCAAATTAATAATAGCACTGTTTCAACACTACTCTTTGCATGTGTCGAAGTAGTAGATTTCAAGCTCTTTGATTTCAATCAAAGCTTTCTGGGACCATTCAGACTCCCAGAGTAAATTATCATTCACAGATTGCCATTGAAGGAAGCAATGTCTTACACTTATGATAATTGATGGGTCAAATTCATTTAACATATATATCCTATTCTAAAATAATCTGATTCCTCAAAAAGATCTCCTAGGTATCTTTAGTTATAGGACTTCCTTACTAGTGGCAGCCTGGAGGGGTAATTAGGAACAGCTGCTGTCACCTGCCTTGGGCACAAGAAGTGGGAACCCAGTGCTCCCTCACCTGCACAGCCTGCCCCTTACCCCTCATCTGTAACATCAGGCCTGTTTTAGCCCTGTGGGAGGGGACTGAAGAAACCCAGCTTAGCAGCACAGTAATTGGGGTTTCCCTTGGTTTCAGCAGTCTGGGGGATACATTAAAGCTATTTAGATTACATCACCACCATAGGGTTTGCCCAAAGCATCCTCCAAGTAGGGGAATGTCCTGCCCCAGGCATAACCCATCTCCTGGAGCATTTCCCCATCTGCCCTACAGTCCCTGCCTGCTGGCCCTCCCGGGAGAGCTCGCTGCCGCCTACAGCTCAAACCAGAGTCTGGGCCCTGAGCTCTCGGCTCCCTGGACGCCTGGGGCTTCGGGAAGGAGGCCTGACCATCTGGCTGGAGAAACAGGAGAGTGACTAAGCTCCTTCCCTTTCCATCCCTGCTTCCTTGTCTGCGTCCCTGGCGCCAGTAGGTCCTAGGAGGTCCCTGCCCTTGTCCCGCCTCCTCTCGCTGGTGGCCTGCCTGGGGGCTGCGGTCCCCGCGGGGGGACGTGCGACGGGGACCACCAGTCTTGACAGGTAAGCGGCCCACGTGTCTAAGCACCTTAGGGCTCCCCAAATGCTCGCGTATCTCCCTTTACAGCTGAGAAGACAGAGGCTGGAGGGGGCCGAGCAGGAATCGGAACTCAAGGCCACCCTACGTGGCCTCTCGGATCCCAGTGCCGCCAGCCAGTGGGAGACCCAAGGCACCCTGTGCCCGAGGCCTGCAAGGAAGCCCTCCAGGGCCCAAAACCTGGTCCTGAAGCAGTTAGGCCCACCCTCTGGGCTCCGGCCACGGGAGAGACCTGAAGACTCCGCAGCCTGCGGGGCCACCTCCCGCATTGCCCCCCGCAGGCTGGGCACCTCCCTCCCTCCCCGCACCAGTACCCAGTCCTTAAAGGGGACAGGAGAAATGCTCCCTCCTCACATTGCCAACTCCTTCACGCCTTCAAACATGCTCTCCTCTACCATGTGGCCCCTACAATGGGCTACTGTGGTCACAAAGAACAACAAAACCCAGCAGGAGGTAGGGCCTCCCGTGGAGGAGCTCATCAACACCCAGGAAAGCAGCCTGCCCCGGAGGAGACTGGAGTCTCCGAAGACCTCATCACAAGGCTGCTCAGTTGTCACCTAGGGCCCAGGGACCAGTTTCTCTGCTTCTGCTTAGGGCCCCTGGAACAGTCTCCCAGAGCCAACCCCAGTTTTTGTTGTGCACCTGCCGGCAAGCCAGCCCCTGGAAAACCCCACACTGGGGATGAAGGCTGTGTCTCCCTCTGGTGGCGTCCACTCCTGGTGGACTCCCCTGTCCTGCCTGTGCCCAGGAGTCCAAGGGAAGTGTGCTAGTTTTCCTTGGATGGCCTCTTCCTTCAGCTCCCCTCCACCCTGCACCACCCTGGCCGGCTAGAGACCCACAAGGACAGCAAGGGCCAGCCAGGCTGTGCTCAGATGGCAGCCCTCTTCCTCCCTTTGCACAAACTCACACCTCAGCACAGTGCCTGGACAGCTGTCCCCCAATTCTCCCTCTGTTAACTGAGTTCTTCCCCAGGACATATCTGTCCCTATGCAAGTAGATTTCTGGAGGTTCAGGCCTACTAGAAGGAAAGAGTGCAGTGGATCACATTTTGGTTCAAACTGGGGCTGCAATCCCCACCCAAATCTTCCAATACCATCCAGAGGTCAACAGCATAATCCATGGCATGCAAAAGGCTTTCAGAGCCAGTTGGGAATGTTCTGGAATTAGATGGTAGTGACGGTCGCACAGCATTGTGATTGAAGAGAAGTCACCGAATTGCACACTGTGAAGTGGTGAAAAAGGTGAATTCTATATTATATGGATTTTTTTCTCATCAAAAAACAGATAATCAGGCTGAGTCATTAAGAAGGAACACTGCTTGACCTTAATTCCTCCTGAATCTTCCCAATAGTGAGTCATGGTCAAAGGAAATCTACTGTACCCTCAGACCAGGCTAACTCAAGATTGCATAAAGTCAGGATGTGGTACAAATTCTTCAAAAATGGACATTGATTTTGAAAAAGTCAAGGCCATCATCTGTAATGATCCTAGCCATGTGGAGTTTGTTTGTGAGAAAAGCAGTTGGTTTACACCCAGAGATGTAAGGTCTAGAGAAGGAATAAACTCTTCTGTTTGGGCTTTGTTGTGTCATCGAATTTTCAAAGGCCCTGGAAACACATTATGCCACCCCTAGCAAGGCCATCTGTTGGTTGTGCACTTACCGGATTGGAAATAGAAATGCCAGTCTCAGGGAGAAGTAAATCTACTGTATTTTGGTGGGAAGGAGGACAGAAGGTGAGCTAACTGCCTCTGGGGGATTACTGTGAGGTTAAGAGGGAAGCCCTGTGAGCTTGGCAGAGGAGAGATATCTCATAGACACAAAGGATTACTTTTTCTAGAACCAAAATTTTACCCAAAATATAAGCAAATGGCCCATGGTGATGGGACTGAGCACCCTAAGGTCAACACAGACAAGAACTAAGTCCAGACATCAGTGCATTTCTCAGATTGAAAAAGCTTGAGTTTTGTGAAAAGTGCCTGTGATTAGGGTGGCAGCCATACAAACTGATTAGAGCTCAGCTCTGGGCAAGAGTCATGAGGGTGAGCCAGTGCCACATCATCTGTGCTTTCTGGTTCTATGACCACACCAAGAGGCAAAGCAGAGCTAAGGGGCTTTGTGGAGAGCTGACCTAGAGCAAGCGGCTACAAACAGCTGGTACAGGCCTGGGCAGATGCAAATTGCTCTTGCCTTTCTTTGGTCCCATTCTCCAATTCATGAGCGTGGGTTTCTCACGCTCTTGTTTGTTTGGTTTATTCTTTTCTTTTTCTTGTTTGTTTGGTTTAGTCTTCTTACCAATGTTCCCATGCTGCCTAAATGTACATCTAGGTGTGAGCTCAATGAAATGTATGAATGGTTTTCTAACACTGTCGTCAACAAGGCCCTAAACATCTGAGACACGGGTCAGGTGGGGTTCGCAGTATAAGGAGTGGGAAGCACAGAAATCCCAGGGAAGGGAGGCACGTATACTTTTTCTGGTTTTCGAGGCCTTCACCAAGCATGGGCTTCATGTTGTCCCTGCCAGAACTCTGGCCAGTCCTCAAGGAGCCCAGGATGGAGAGGATAGGAATTTAAATCTGTGTTCCATGGAAAGTTAGCTGTTCCCAGATCATTTCCATCTGTGGTCTAATTGTTTTCTTTGTGTGAATGTGCTAAAATTTTCCATTCACGACTTCCATTCTTACAAAGATCAAATACACTTCTGTTCTTTATGTTTATTTAATTAATCTCTACTAGCAAATTTCACTAATGTTTGTCTTGATTTTTTTCCTTTGATTCTAGAAGCAATTCCTGGGCTTTGACTTATTTCTCTCCCTTCATTTCTTGCAATAATGTTGGGTGTCTTTGCTTGCCCCCCTTGTGTTTCTCAAATGAGGATACTGAGTTTGGATACATGATGTAATATTTTGAAAGGACAGATGAACTTGAATCTAATTGCCCTCATCTAGTTAGTCTATAACAGCATTACCATTAAACCATTTTCTTTCTGCATTTTTTTTAAGGTAAAGATTAAATGTCACTTGACGACACATGAACTCGGGACTGCAAATAATATTATCCACTTTAAAATATCTTTTGTACTTCTTGTCAAAACTCTTATATTACGCTATCATTTCATTACCCTGTGAAATGGAAAGTATGGTTAATATATCAGTACTTTGAAAAAAAGACAACAGAAGTCCATAGGGAAGCAACTGCCCACCCAAAGTCCTATAATTGTATACTGGCAGTGCTATACTTTCCAAAATTTTCTAGCTTTTGTCTCCCAGTGTAAGGCTTATTTCACCTGATGACCAGAGAACCAAAATTGCAAAAGGTCCTCAAATCTATATGCCAAGAATCATTTACCACAGATGACTACTCCTCATTGGATTTGCTACTAGCTTTCAAGTATATGGGATGGTTATGATTACTGAAATGAAAATGCATTTTAAAATATTATTGAATTCACAGTAGCTTTTACACAGCATGTATATTCCTAGTCTGTGGATATTGCAATAGAAAGAAGTGCTCCTGGGCAGCCTGGGTGGCTCAGCGGTTTAGCACTGCCTTCAGCCCAGGGCCTGATCCTGGAGACCCAGGATCCTGGAGTCCCATGTCAGGCTCCCTGCATGGAACCTGCTTCTCCCTCTGCCTGTGTCTCTGCCTCTCTCTCTCTCTCTGTGTGTCTCTCATGAATAAATTTAAAAAAATAATAGAAATTTTTAAAAAGAAAAAAAAGAAAGAGGTGCTCCTTCTTGAAAGGGGTATCATGGACCACTGTCATTAACCATGGAACCAGTCAGGATGTGCTAGAACGGGCTATGGTAACAAATAATCCCAAAATCTCAGTGACATAAAACAATGAGATTTAATTGTCACCCATGCTAATTATCCATGATGCAGTATTCATTATGGGTTGTCTGGGAACTCTACTCCATGCCTTCATCCTGCACTATGGCACACTGGTACACTGGCCACTGTGTGGCCAGAGAGAGAATGATCAATCGTACACTGGTTCTTAAAGGCTCTACAAGGAATTGGCATATGCCACTTCCACTCACATTTTAGCATTGGCCAAAGAAAGCCACATGGCCACTGCTAACATCAAGAGGACAGGGAGACACACTCCCAACGTGCCTGAAAGGCAGGAATATTTTGGTAAACACATTAGCGGCAAAGCACAGCTATATTAACTTTGTGGCGATGGGATAAGAGATCCTGGGATTTGCCACAGGCAGATTGCAAAATACCCAAGGAAGAGTTTCGTGAGTAAAACTTCAACCGTAATCCAGTCGTTCTTAAACATTGTCATCTTAATGACTTGCTTTCCTTCACCACATCTACTTAGTATTATCTTTCTACAAGAAAAGGGGAAAGAAAAGAGTCCTCTTTCGTCTGCAGTTCATCTCAGATCTCAGAGACTAGAATTTTAAAATAGGAAGTAAAGTGAATGAGAAGAGCTTACCTTTCTCATTCACAGTTTGGGGATAGAGTTCTGGAGCTCCATCCCTTCATCCTGTCTTGGTATTTCCCAACCATTGGTTCAAGGAACACTAATGTGACATGTAATTCACTCTGCATTCTGATTTCAGCCTCGCAGTGCTAAACATTTTCCTTAACCACGCTGTTTCATGCTGTTTTCAAATAAAGCTTGAGAAAATCTCTAGCTATTTTTGAGATGTCTTTTTCCCTCAGACAATATCCACATGCAGCTGTTTATACAGATATAGTGAGCTTATCCCAAATAGCCACAATGTCAACAATGTCAACTTTTTAATTGTTCAGGTTGACATAAATCAAATTATGTGAATGTATCACACAAACCCAAACTGTGGGTATTCCACCAAATAACTGCTGTGTGTTAAAGCAATGTCAAGGTCAAGAACACAGAGAAAATCTATTCCAGATTAAAGAAGACTAAGTGTCCTCTGAATGTGTCATTCTGAATTGGACTATGGACTGGGAAGGGACCTTATTAGACAATTGACAGAATTTGAATGTGGGCTGTGGATTAAGTTACAGTATTATATGATGTTAAAATTTGTGATTTTGATTTTGATAACAGTACTATGACTATTTAAGATAAAGCTCTTTCTCTTTGGAAATATGCCCAAATGTTAGAGGTAAAAAAAAAATGACAATTTACTTTCAAAAGGTTCAGAAAAATAGAACAAACACAGAGAATGATAATGCAAATGTAGTGAGATCTTTAATCCTATGAACCTAGATGAAAGGGATATGGATGCTCTTTTACTCTTCTTGTAACTTTCTTCTATCTGAAATTATTTCAAAATGTTACAAAAAAGAGAAAGATGCTTTTAGAAAAATGTCAATCAAATGCCATGTGTGGGCCTTGTTTTTGTCCTAAATAAACTTATTCTAAGCAAATACTTTGACACAACCAGGAGAAGTTGAACAAGAGACTAGGTATTCTATAATATCAAAGAATTATTGTTGACTTTGTTGGATATATTGTAGTTAGGTGAAGAAAAAAATCCATAAGCATTAGAGATAAAACTTGGAAATATTTACGGGTGAAATACTATAATATCTGGGACTTGTTTCAAAATGTTCCAGGTTAAAAGAAAATCAGCAAACTATCAGCAGTTGTTGAGGCAAGGTGATGGATGTACAGGGTTCATTATGCTCTTTCCTCCTCTTTTGTGTATGTTTGCACATTTCCATAATATCTTTTTTATTTATTTTTTCATAATATCTTTTTTTAAACTTTAAAACGAAAAGGAAAGTCTTTCCAAGGAAATATTTCTTTGTTAGATGGCCTTATGAATAATTACTAGTAATTAGTAATTTGGTTTCTGTCATTCCCCATCAACGTTTTGACATGTGAATGCAGGTTGAACCAACACATTTTAAAGAAAGCAGTATTATATCTATATATGCTATCCATCTGTTCTCATATTTCTAGAGAGATATAATGATGTGGACAAGTATTGAAAACATTTGTGTGTGTGTGCTCTCTGTTCGTTTAGTAATAAATCCCCTAATCCATGATTCAGATGACTCTGCTTATCTCCCGCTGAGCAACCCCCAGATGACAGATGCTGTCATGATCCCCAGATCCTGCTGCAAGTGGAACACACCCAGCCCAGCAGGTGCAGCAAGGGACTTTATGTGGACAGCAGGGTAGTGGCATAAAGTGAGCAGGGGGCTCGGGATGCAGGAGCAGCAGTATTTAGCAGAGCAAAGCCCAAGGGCAGAGTTGACAGTTGGAAAGCTGCGGGTAAAGCTTGGGATGAGTCTTAAAGATCAGTAGAAAAAAGGACACATGGGTGGCCCAGTGGTTGAACTTCTGCCTTCGGTTCAGGTTGTGATCCTGGGGCCCTGGCAACGAGTCCTGCATCAGGCTCCTTACAGGGAGGCTGCTTCTCCCTCTGCCTATGTCTCTGCCTCTCTTTGTGTGTCTCTTGTGAATAAATAAATAAAATCTTTTTAAAAAATCACTAGAAAGAAACTTGGCAGCCTCTGTAATGAAGGATAGTCATTCTTTGAAAAAAAAAAAAAAGTGCAAGCATGAGCAAAGACCCCAGAGCCAGAAACACCGTATGTCTTCACAGCTAGAAAACAGGACATGGACGGCATGGAGCAGAGAGGACATGCCCCATGGCAGAGGGCTGCACTGGCAAACCCACGCTGAAAGGGCTTCGCAGTTTGTTTAAAAAAATAATAATAATAGCTCCATGGAGAAAGGCCTGGATGAGACATGGCTGGTGGCAAAGGGGCAGATGCAGTGGCCCAGAGGAAAGGCAAAAGAGGAGTTGGGGACCCCCCAGAATAGGACCCACATGACTGCTGGCCTGGGGATGCCCTTTCCACATAAGAGAAGGAAATGTGAGGGGAACAGGGCCCCCTTGAATTTGGGGTACGTGAAGCATGAAGGGCCAGTCCTGCAGGGCAGCAGATGTTTCCAGTGACATTGGGGCCGCACTGGCCGTGGGAACAGATAAAATCACCTTGAATAGGATGTGAGGACAGAAAAGAATGTACGGTAGTGGGGAAGAAAGGCAGGATACACAGGGAAGGAAGGGAGAGGACTAGAAAGAACAGGTGCCCCTCAGCCTACAAGTACCACAGTTTACAGTCGGAGAGCTGGTGCCCAGGATTCCGGAGGACGCCCACACCTATGCTGTACCATCCCGACCTACTCAGACATCGGCTGCCTGTGTCTAGAGGCAACACTAACACACTGGGAGCCCCTTCCTGTCCCCTCGGTGTTTCATGAACTTACAAGAATGAGGCATGAAGTCTGTCTAATGATGCCTGCTATGGCTTCCAGCAAACCTTGGATCAGGTCTTCTAGAACATTTTGCCACATGCCCTCCATTGCTGAGGTCATAGTCATGAATGCATAAGCCATTTAATATTAAAATTAATCTCTCTGTCAAGCCTCACTCCCCTCCTGCCTACTGACTGAGGGACAGACACCTTTCCTAGTGGCTTTTTGCAAAAATACTTGTAATGGAAATGAGTTTCAAAAGCTATTTCTTACTCTGATATTTATTTGATTGCTTCTTCCAAGGGAGCTCTCCTCACTGCAGGGAAGGAACACAGTAGCCTTAGCTCACATTCCTTCGGGGAGTCTTGGAACCAGGTTACTGCTCTTGGAATCAGGGGTGAGTCTGAACCATGGGGCTCTGTGGGAGAACCTGTGACCTGCTTATGTTTCCTTCACTTCCCAGAGCTCAGTTTCCTCCTATGTCTTTACTAGTGTCCTAATGCTCTGTGACAAGCTATCACATGCTTAGTGGCTTAAAAACAACACAAATTTATGATCTTCCAGTCCTGGAGGTCAGAAATCCAAAGTAGGCTTCAGGAGGCTCACAGTGTTGGCAGGACGGCATTCCTTCTGGTAGAGGGAGGCTTCTGGGTTTAGTGACATTTCGTTTTTAATAATTTGGGGAGTGGAGAAATTTATTTTTACATTCTCAAATGTTCTCTAAATGTTTTAAGCTTCTAGAGTAGAGTTACCCAGTAGAAAACATAATGTGAGCCACATGTGGGATTTAAAACTGCCTAGTAGCCACCTTAAAAAAGGATGAAGGACTAGGAGGAATTATATTTAATGATATTTTATATGTAGCCCAATGTATACACAATATCACTCCTGTGTGCCATTGATACTAAAAATGTACAATGAGGGATGCCTGACTGGCTTAGTCGGAGGCTGGCTCTTATGCTCAGAGTTGTGAGTTCGAAGCCCACGTTGGATATAGAAACTACCTAAATAAATAAACTTTAAAAATGTACAATGAAACATTTTATATGTCTTTTAACTTGGTATTTGAAATCCAGGGTGAGGTTGACACCCACAGTCTGTCCTAACTAGTCACATTGCATGTGTTCAACAGCCACTCACATGTGACAGAGCATCTGACAGCACAGTTCTAAAGGGTACTTCTCTATTATTAAGCAAATAGTTTATCTGTCTAATTCAAAGGGGCTTTTAAATTTAAATATTATTAAGGATTTTTACATTTAATTGAATTGAATTCTGGAATCACCACTGATCATCAATTTGCTTACAAGTCAAAGAAGAGCTACAAGTAGCATAACGTGTCTCCCTCCAAACCAAGAATGGGCTTCACATCACTTGAAGGTCAATGTATTTGACACATCAAAGTAGAAATTAAGCCTACTTTCCCCCTTTTATTGAAGTTCATTCTGTTAAGGAAACTGTAAGTGCCCAAAAGAGAATTCAACCTTGTACCTAGATTCAAGATAGCTGGTCCTTTATAAATAAACAGCTTTGAACTACATTTTTGCATCATCTGTCATACATGATTTACCCTAATAACACTTCATTCCATACTAATGACATGAAAGCATCTGGTTTGACATGAGCTGAGCCTATTAGCTCAGTGGAGTAAAAGTTATATTGGGAATCCAAGATGGCTGGTTGAGGCCATAGTCTCAACGTAGGACCCAAGGACTATCCTCTATAAGGTGGGACAGGCGAGAGCATATGGGCACACATAAACCTTAAATTAATGCTAAAAACAACTAAAAGTACATGCTTTAACATTGCTGTTTAACAACATTATTTTATATTTAAAAAGGCACATAGTATTTTAGAAAGTAAAACCACAATACATATCACCAGGTTTCTGTCAACAAAAACATAGCAACCAGTTGGTATATGATTCATTTTTCACATGAGTATTTTTAGATTTGTTTTCACTTGTACTCCAGCTGTTCCAGGGTGCATTTTGAGAAATAAAAATTAGACTACCAAAGCAAAGAGTAAATAATGAGTAGAGTACTTAATATCAATTTGTTATGTTATTGCCTACTTAATAGATCAAAAATCACTAATATCATGCTTGAAAGCGACAAATAGCCTCCATTCTTTGATAATATTCTACTAATGATAGTATTATTCTCATTGGTTAGAATATGAATTACCCATGGTGGAAATTGAAGTTATCAGACTCAAACCTATCTTAAGACTGTCAATCTTACATTATTAAAAAGCATGCATACTTAAAGAAAAGTCACTTGTTAGTCATACTTTTATTGAAGAGATAATGTGTGATATTTACTCCTGATATTTGTGGAATAACTTATTTTAGACCAAGCCTTTAGTGTGAATAGCTAGGAAAATGGAACAAATGGAACAAAATATAATAAACATCTGTGAAGATCCCAGAGACACAAGAAGCTCAGAAAAGTGTGCATGACATTTGATCTGACTTTTTTTTCTTGAGACATTTGTCAGCTAAAAGCCGACCAAAGGCCACATGTTCAGCTTACAAAGCAGCAGTTGAAAACTAACTGGGAAAAAAACAAAAAAACAAAAAAATAAAAAATAAATAAAAAATAAAAAATAAAAAATAAAAAAAAAAAAGAAAACTAACTGGGACTGGAACCAAGGTAGGGGGTGATTGGAACAGGAGAGGTCCAGAGTCCCATGAAATCAAGAGGAATAGATACATAAGCATCAGAGTATGGATATCAGAAGAGCTACATCTTAGAGACAGGGGTTCCAAAAGTAGGTCACCCCCCAAAGAACGAGGCCCAGCTTCAAATCAGCTCAATCTTTGACTGTACTAAGGGACTTGTCCTTCTGTGATAAGCAAAAAAGTAAATTCTCTCTTGAGGATGATACCATTGCATGGAGCTCCAATTTAACTGTAATTATACACAGAGAAATACTGGGCATGTATATAAAAATAAGTAGGGACACAAGATAGACAGTCACTGAAATATAAAAGGAAAAAACAGACACCAAAAGAGACTCTGAAAAAATCAAGATGTTGCAATTTATCAGACCCAGACTTTAAAACAACTACAAGAAAGCTAAGGTCTTCAAGAAATTAAATAAAAAGTTAGCAAATTTCAGCAAAAAAATCCAGAAATAATAAAATAATATACAAAGTTCTAGAACTAAAAATTTATCTTAACCCATGGATGGGTTTGACATCAGATTAGACACAGATTAAAAATAGTGTTTTACAACTCAAAGATAACTCAGAAGAAACATGTCAAAGATGAGCCACAGAAGGATAAAGACTGGGAAAAAAAAAATCACAAAATACCATGAACAAACTATTGAAAAGACCTAAAGCAAAATACTGGAAAAATATAGCCCAACAATATATGAAAGAGATCACAACCAAGTTAGATTTTTCATGGAAAGTCAGTTTGCTTTCCCACCTGAAAATAAATTACTGCAACTCACCACATTAATAGAATAAAGGAGAAAAAACTATTATCATAATCAGCATCAGTCAATGAGAGAACACAATTTTTAAAGTTATAAAATTTACAATAACATAAAAAAAGTCAAGTATCCAGGTGCCAATCTCTTTTTTTTTTTTAGTTTTCATTTATTTATTCATGAGAGATACTTAGAGAGAGAGGCAGAGACACAGGCAGAGGGAGAAGCAGGCTCCCTGCCGGAAGCCCGATATAGGACTCGATCTGGGTCTCCAGGATCACGCCCTGAGCTAAAGGCAGGTGTGCTAAACTGCTGAGCCACCCAGGCATCCCCCAGGTATAAATCTAATAAGAGATATGAAGAACATCTACAGTGTCAAGGAGTCTGAAAGTTTATTCAACTTGCAATCTATGTTAGTCTTCTACAGATGTATGGATGTTGGCAGAAGATATAAGACTCCTAGATCAGAGACAAAGGACAGTGTAATACTCACAGCAATGCAGTAGCCAGGGC
This sequence comes from Canis lupus baileyi, assembly GCF_048164855.1. Lineage (NCBI taxonomy): Eukaryota > Metazoa > Chordata > Mammalia > Carnivora > Canidae > Canis > Canis lupus. Next base: position 39,942,105 of record NC_132848.1, read on the forward strand.
GTCAGCATCTAGCCAGTTTCCTAAACCACAATTCCCGCAGGGCAATATAAAGAGTTCCAGGTGATGCCTGAAAGTGAAGGAAGTTGCACCACTGGATGGAAACTCTGAGTTTAAGTATCAAATCTCATAATGGGTAGGAAGCATTCCTGACCTTTGCCTCAGAAAGAAATATTAACTTTATCTTACTGAACAGTCATTAAACTTACCCCTATCCTCTTAGATGACATTATCAAGTCTTTGAAGGCTATTTACTCTATAACCATCCTTTAAAGATAGTCCAGAACAAAGTGCCTCTACTTGTAAGACATGCAAAAATGTGAAAGATCCATGAGGATTGTCCTTCAACACACAGAAAAATCATAAAATATTATTGATGAAAATTAAAGAATAACTAAATCAATGGGAGTAGATGTCATATTCACAGACAGGAGATTTCAATTCACCCCAAACTGATTAATAAATTCCATGAAATCCCACTCAAAATCTCAGGAGCTAGTTTGCTTTTTAGAAAATTAACAAATTAAATCTAAAATATACATGGAATTCAAAGGGCCAAGAATAACCAACACACCATTGGAAAAAAAAGAGCGAAATTAGAGAACTAAAATCACCTGATATCAAGACTTACTGTGCTTTCTATAACCAAGTAGCATGGTATTGGTACAAGAATGGGCTGGTATCTATCAATAAGACAGGTGATTGTAGTGGAATAGAAGGTCTACAAATGTATATTCACACTTGATTTATGACAAAGATACTTCTCCAGAGCACTGCAGAAATCATGTTTTCTACATAATGCTAGATTAACTAGGTATCTGAATAGAAAATAATTCTTTACTCACAACATTCACAAAAATCAAATTCAGGTAGGTTGTAGATCTAAATGCAAAAGCTAAAACACTGAAGCTTTTACAAGATAATTTAGAACATCTTCATGGCCTAGAGTTTGCAAAATTTCCTACATGGAAAGAAAAACATTGATTAATAAGTTACATCAAAATTAGAAATCTTTGTTTATCAAGAGCCTGGTGGGCTCTGTCAGTGGAGCCACTCTTGATAATGGGGTCTTGAGTTTGAGCCCCTTGTTGGGTATAGAAAAGGTATACTAAAATTAATAAATAAATAAAACTCCAATGGGCTATTGTCACATATCTATTAGAATGACCAAACTGAAATTTAAAAAAGAAATCTGTTTATTAAGAGACAATATTAATAGAATAGAATAAAAATTTAAGTCACAGCATGAGAGATATTTGCAATACTGATCACTAAAGACGGACTCATACCTAGAACACACCATGAATTCCTACAAATCAAGTACAAAAAAGATAGGCCATCTGACAGAAAACTGAACAAAAGATTTGAATAGGCAATTAACAAGAAGAGTATATCTCGAAACCAAAACACAGATAACAAGGTGGCTTTTTTGGTAGTAGGAGAAAAACACATACTAAAACACATAATTCAGGGATCCCTGGGTGGCGCAGCGGTTTAGCGCCTGCCTTTGGCCCATGGCGCGATCCCGGAGACCCGGGATCGAATCCCACATCGGGCTCCCGGTGTATGGAGCCTGCTTCTCCCTCTGCCTGTGTCTCTGCCCCTGTGTGTGTGTGTGTGTGTGTGAGAGACTATCATAAATAAATAAAAATTTAAAAAATAAATAAATAAATAAATAAATAAAACCCATAATTCAAATAAGAATTGCTAAAATACTAACAACACCAAGAGCTGGCAAGGATCTTGTGCAATAGATCAACAAAACCGGGGGGGGAGGGGCAAGATGGCAGAAGAGTAGGGTCCCCAAATCACCTGTCCCCACCAGATTGCCTAGATAACCTTCAAATTATCCTGAAAATCTATGAATTCAGCCTGAGATTTAAAGAGAGAACAGCTAGAATGCTACAGTGAGAAGAGTTCGCGCTTCTATCAGGTAGAAAGCCGGGGGGGGGGGGGGGCAGAAATAAAGAAACAAAAAAAAGCATCCGAGGGGGAGGGGCCCCGCGAGGAGCCGGGCTAAGGCCCGGGCAAGTGTCCCCAGGTCAGGAGAGCCCCGTCCCGGAGAAGCAGGAGCTGCACCGACCTTCCCGGGCGGAAAGGGGCTCGCAGGGAGTTGGAGCAGGACCCAGGAGGGCGGGGATGCCCTCGGGCTCCCGGGGACACTAACAGACACCTGCGCCCCGGGAGAGTGCGCCGAGCTCCCTAAGGGCTGCAGCGCGCTCGGCGGGACCCGGAGCAGCTCGGAGGGGCTCGGGCAGAGGAAGAGGCTCCATGCGGAGGGGGCTGCGCGGTTCCAGGAGCAGCTCGGGGGGGCTCGGGCGGCGGCTCCACGGAGGGGGTTGCGCGGCCCGGGAGCGCGAATTCAACAGCGCAGGCCCCGGAGCACAGGGCGCCGGGACACAGCACAGGATCCGGCCTCCCCCGGGACAGCAGAGGCCGGGAGGGCCCAGGACAGCGAGGACGCTCCTGCCCCGAGCTGAGCAGGTCAGCGGCCCCGCCCCGGAGCCTCCAGGCCCTGCAGACGGAGAGCTCCGGGGTTACTGCGGGGGCTGACTCCAGGGCTCCAGGGCTGGCCCCGCCACTGAGGTTGTTCCTCCTGGGGCCTCACGGGGTAAACAACCCCCAATGAGCCCTGCACCAGGCAGGGGGCAGAGCAGCTCCCCCAAGTGCTCACACCTGAAAATGAGCACAACAGGCCCCTCCCCCAGAAGACCAGCTAGACTGACAAGTTCCAGGGGAAGTCAAGGGACTTAAAGTATAGAGAATCAGAAGATACTCCCCCATGTTTTTTTTTTTTTCTTCTTTTTTTTTTTTTCTGTTTGATTTCTGATTGCTTCCCCGCCCTTTTATTTTCACCTTTCTTTCTTTTTCTTTCTCTTTTTCTTCTCTTTTTCCTTTTTTCTTCCTTTTTTCTTTTTTTTTTTCTCTTTTTTTTCCTTCTCTCTCTCTCTCTTTTTCTCCTTTTCCCAATACAACTTGTTTTTGGCCACTCTGCACTGAGCAAAATGACTAGAAGGAAAACCTCACCTCAAAAGAAAGAATCAGAAACAACCTCTCTCCCACAGAGTTACAAAATCTGGATCACAATTAAATGTCAGAAAGCCAATTCAGAAGCACTATTATACAGCTACTGGTGGCTCTAGAAAAAAGCATAAAGGACTCAAGAGACTTCATGACTGCAGAATTTAGAGCTAATCAGGCAGAAATTAAAAATCAATTGAATGAGATGCAATCCAAACTAGAAGTCCTAACGACGAGGGTTAGCGAGGTGGAAGAATGAGTGAGTGACATAGAAGACAAGTTGACGGCAAAGAGGGAAACTGAGGGAAAAAAAGACAGACAATTAAAAGACCATGAAGACAGATTAAGGGAAATAAACGACGGCCTGAGGAAGAAAAACCTACGTTTAATTGGGGTTCCCGAGGGCGCCGAAAGGGCCAGAGGGCCAGAATATGTATTTGAACAAATCTTAGCTGAAAACTTTCCTAATCTGGGAAGGGAAACAGGCATTCAGATCCAAGAAATAGAGAGATCTCCCCCTAAAATCAATAAAAACCATTCAACACCTCGACATTTAATAGTGAAGCTTGCAAATTCCAAAGACAAAGAGAAGATCCTTAAAGCAGCAAGAGACAAGAAATCCCTGACTTTTATGGGGAGGAGTATTAGGGTAACAGCAGACCTCTCCACAGAGACCTGGCAGGCCAGAAAGGGCTGGCAGGATATATTCAGGGTCCTATGAGAAAGAACATGCAACCAAGAATACTTTATCCAGCAAGGCTCTCATTCAAAATGGAAGGAGAGATAAAGAGCTTCCAAGACAGGCAGCAACTGAAACAATATGTGACCTCCAAACCAGCTCTGCAAGAAATTTTAAGGGGGACTCTTAAAATTCCTCTTTAAGAGGAAGTCCAAAGGAACAATCCACAAAAACAGGGACTGAATAGGTATCATGATGACACTAAACTCATATCTGTCAATAGTAACTCTGAACGTGAACGGGCTTAATGACCCCATCAAAAGGCGCAGGGTTTCAGACTGGATAAAAAAGCAGGACCCATCTATTTGCTGTCTACAAGAGACTCATTTTAGACAGAAGGACACCTACAACCTGAAAATAAAAGGTTAAAAAACCATTTACCATTCGAATGGTCCTCAAAAGAAAGCAGGGGTAGCCATCCTTATATCAGATAAACTAAAATTTACCCCGAAGACTGTAGTGAGAGATGAAGAGGGACACTATATCATACTTAAAGGATCTATTCAACAAGAGGACTTAACAATCCTCAATATATATGCCCCAAATGTGGGAGCTGCCAAATATTTAAACCAATTAATAACCAAAGTGAAGAAATACTTAGATAATAATACACTTATACTTGGTGACTTCAATCTAGCTCTTTCTATACTCGATAGGTCTTCTAAGCACAACATCTCCAAAGAAACGAGAGCTTTAAATGATACACGGGACCAGATGGATTTCACAGATATCTACAGAACTTTACATCCAAACTCAACTGAATACACATTCTTCTCAAGTGCACATGGAACTTTCTCCAGAATAGACCACATACTGGGTCACAAATCGGGTCTGAACCGATACCAAAAGATTGGGATCGTCCCCTGCATATTCTCAGACCATAATGCCTTGAAATTAGAACTAAATCACAAGAAGAAGCTTGGAAGGACCTCAAACACGTGGAGGTTAAGGACCATCCTGCTAAAAGATGAAAGGGTCAACCAGGAAATTAAGGAAGAATTAAAAACATTCATGGAAACTAATGAGAATGAAGATACAACCGTTCAAAATCTTTGGGATGCAGCAAAAGCAGTCCTAAGGGGGAAATACATCGCAATACAAGCATCCATTCAAAAACTGGAAAGAACTCAAATACAAAAGCTAACCTTACACATAAAGGAGCTAGAGAAAAAACAGCAGATTGACCCCACATCCAGCAGAAGAAGAGACTTAATTAAAATTCGAGCAGAACTCAACCAAATCGAGACCAGAAGAACTGTGGAACAGATCAACAGAACCAGGAGTTGGTTTTTTGAAAGAATTAATAAGATAGATAAACCATTAGCCAGCCTTATTAAAAAGAAGAGAGAGGAGACTCAAATTAATAAAATCATGAATGAGAAAGGAGAGATCACTACCAACACCAAGGAAATACAAACGATTTTAAAAACATATTATGAACAGCTATACGCCAATAAATTAGGCAATCTAGAAGAAATGGACGCATTCCTGGAAAGCCACAAACTACCAAAACTGGAACAGGAAGAAATAGAAAACTTGAACAGGCCAATAACCAGGGAGGAAATTGAAGCAGTCATCAAAAACCTCCCAAGACACAAGAGTCCAGGGCCAGATGGCTTCCCAGGGGAATTCTATCAAACGTTTAAAGAAGAAATCATACCTATTCTCCTAAAGCTGTTTGGAAAGATAGAAAGAGATGGAGTACTTCCAAATTCGTTCTATGAGGCCAGCATCACCTTAATTCCAAAACCAGACAAAGACCCCACCAAAAAGGAGAATTACAGACCAATATCCCTGATGAACATGGATGCAAAAATTCTCAATAGCCAATAGGATCCAACAGTACATTAAGAAAATTATTCACCATGACCAAGTAGGATTTATCCCCGGGACACAAGGCTGGTTCAACACTCGTAAAACAATCAATGTGATTCATCATATCAGCAAGAGAAAAACCAAGAACCATATGATCCTCTCATTAGATGCAGAGAAAGCATTTGACAAAATACAGCATCCATTCCTGATCAAAACTCTTCAGAGTGTAAGGATAGAGGGAACTTTCCTCGACATCTTAAAAGCCATCTACGAAAAGCCCACAGCAAATATTCTCAATGGAGAAGCACTGGGAGCCTTTCCCCTAAGATCAGGAACAAGACAGGGATGTCCACTCTCACCACTGCTATTCAACATAGTACTGGAAGTCCTAGCCTCAGCAATCAGGCAACAAAAAAGACATTAAAGGCATTCAAATTGGCAAAGAAGTCAAACTCTCCCTCTTCGCCGATGACATGATACTCTACACAGAAAACCCAAAATCCTCCATCCCAAGATTGATAGAACTCATACAGCAATTTGGTAGCGTGGCAGGATACAAAGTCAAGGCCCAGAAATCAATGGCATTTCTATACACTAACAATGAGACTGAAGAAAGAGAAATAAGGAGTCAATCCCATTTACAATTGCACCCAAAAGCATAAGATTCCTAGGAATAAACCTCACCAAAGAGGTAAAGAAAGAATCTATACCCTAAAAACTATAGAACACTTCTGAAAGAAATTGAGGAAGTCACAAAGAGATGAAAAAATATTCCATGCTCATGGATTGGCAGAATTAATATTGTGAAAATGTCAATGTTACCCAGGGCAATTTACACGTTTAATGCAATCCCTATCAAAATACCATGGACTTTCTTCAGAGTTAGAACAAATAATCTTAAAATTTATGTGGAATCAGAAAAGACCCCAAATAGCCAGGGGAATATTGAAAAAGATAACCAGAGCCGAAGGCATCACAATGCCAGATTTCAGGTTGTACTACAAAGCTGGGGTCATCAAGACAGTGTGGTACTGGCACAAAAACAGACACATAGATCAATGGAACAGAATAGAGAATCCAGAAGTGGACCCTGAACTTTATGGCCAACTAATATTCGATAAAGGAGGAAAGACTATCCACTGGAAGAAAGACAGTCTCTTCAATAAATGGTGCTGGGAAAATTGGACATCCACATGCACAAGAATGAAACTAGACCACTCTCTTTCACCATACACAAAGATAAACTCAAAATGGATGAAAGATCTAAATGTGAGACAAGATTCCATCAAAATCCTAGAGGAGAACACAGGCAACACCCTTTTTTGAACTTGACCACAGCAACTTCTTGCAAGATACATCTATGAAGGCAAAAGAAACAAAAGCAAAAATAAATTATTGGGACTTCATCAAGATAAGAAGCTTTTGCACAGCAAAGGATACAGTCAACAAAACTAAAAGACAACCTACAGAATGGGAGAAGATATTTGCAAATGACCTATCAGATAAAGGGCTAGTTTCCAAGATCTAGAAAGAACTTCTTAAACTCAACACCAAAGAAATAAACAATCCAATCGTGAAATGGGCAAAAAACATGGACAGAACTTTCACAGAGGAAGACACAGACATGGCCACCAAGCACATGAGAAAATGCTCCGCATCACTTGCCATCAGGGAAATACAAATCAAAACCACGATGAGATACCACCTCACACCAGTGAGAATGGGGAAAATTAACAAGGCAGGAAACCACAAATGTTGGAGAGGATGTGGAGAAAGGGGAACCGTCTTGCACTGTTGGTGGGAATGTGAACTGGTGCAGCCACTCTGGAAAACTGTGTGGAGGTTCCTCAAAGAGTTAAAAATAGACCTGCCCTACGACCCAGCAATTGCACTGCTGGGGATTTACCCCAAAGATTCAGATGCAATGAAACGCCGGGACACCTGCAACCCGATATTTCTAGCAGCAATGTCCACAATAGTCAAACTGTGGGAGGAGCCTCGGTGTCCATCGAAAGATAAATGGATAAAGAAGATGTGGTCTATGTATACAAGGGGATATTACTCAGCCATTAGAAACGACAAATACCCACCATTTGCTTCCACGTGGATGGAACTGGAGGGTATTATGCTGAGTGAAGTAAGTCAATCGGAGAAGGACAAACAGTGTATGTTCTCATTCATTTGGGGAATATAAATAATAGTGAAAGGGAATATAAGGGAAGGGAGAAGAACTGTGTGGGAAATATCAGTTAGGGCCAGAAGCCAAGGCAAAGAAGGAAACATCAGTGACAACATTCATAGGGCCCAAAGAACTGACTACTTAGTCAAGAAAATCATTCTTGGTACTTTACAGAACATGAGAGACTCCTAACTGTATGGTGAACAAGGGGTAGTGGAAAGGGAGGTGGGCGGGGGGATGGAGTGACTGGGTGACAGACACTGAGAGAGACACTTGATGGGATGAGAACTGGGTGTTATATGTTGGCAAATTGAAAGCCAATTTAAAAAATATACAAAAAAAAATAAGGATCTTGTGCAGCAGGAATGTTCACACCAGTGGTGGGAAGGTAAACTGGTACAGCGCTGTGGGGAAGTATTTGGTTTGCAATATTGACAAAGCTGAGTAAGCACACACTATATCTGCCAGTTCTCCTCCGTATGTGTACAGAAATGCATACAATATGCACTGAAAGACCCATACAGGAACGTTGACAGTAAAGAGCAGGAGAGAGCAAACCCCAAATGCAGTCTCATTATAAACCTAATCTCAGAAGTCAGGTACCGTCCTTTCCGTCATATTTTATTCAAACAAATAACTTACCCATGGTCACAGATTATCTAGGGCAGAGTGTAGAGAGGTGGAAAGAAGCATATAAATACCAGGAGGTAGGGTCAATGGGGCCATTTTGGCAGCTGGACACCACAGACCCTGTGTGGAGGGAAAGGACAGGATGAAGGATCCTAGGCAGTTACGTACTCTAAAGAAGCTTTAACCAGGGCTGCCTCAGTATCCCTGGCACGCTCAGTCATGGGCAGGAGCAGCTCCTGGGCAGCAAGGCCATGCATGCCATGCATCTGAGCAACAGTGACACAGAACTGAGACTGCTACACCAGGACCCTTGGTCAGTCCTTCCTGCAGTTGCGGGTCTGGGAGGCACATTCTCCTGACCACACATCCATGGTGCACTTGCTATTTGTCGAGCACCACTTTGTTTTTTTTGTTTTGTTTTGTTTTGTTTTTTAAATATTTTACTTCTTTATTTTAGAGACAGACAGAGAGCATACTCAAGAGGGGGAGGGACAAAGAGAGAGGGAGAGGCAGACTCCCTGCTCAGCGGGAAGCCCGACATGGGGTTGGGACATGGGGTTCCATCTCCCAACTGGGAGATCATGAACAAGCCAAAGACAGATGCTCAACCAACTGAACCATCCAGGTGCCCCTGGAGCACTGTTTTGAATGATTTTATGAGTTCATAAATCCAAGTGTCCAGTGACATATGACCAGTAGACACTTTTTTTTAACGTCTCTGAATCCCTGTAGGTTACAGTTTCTTATTTTGTAAAATGTAGGTACTGTTGACTCAGAGTAGGAAGAGGAATCTCAAATGCATAGTATTCCACAGCTTACCTGCCAAGTGAAAGCAGCATACTACTGTGATTAAAAAATATCTATGTATCTTATTTCAACAAATAATCAAGTGAGAGGCCAAACTCCAGGGAGAGATATGCTGGCATCCCATGGAAAAGGCGTGATGCCCAAGGGTGGAAGTTTGCTGCACCAGAGATGGGCTATCCTCCCGAGGGGCTTACCTGACCTCCCAGAGGGAGAAACCCACTGAGATCTCTGTGAGGCAGCTTTCCCCATCAGAGACATGACATGGGACCCATCAGTAGGTGCAAGGTGAATTCTTCTGGAGTTGGGGAAAAGCCAGCAATGTGAGAGGTGCTCCAAAAGCCTTTTTTTATAGGTAGAGGAACAGAGACTCAATCAGGCTACAAACCTTGGCCAAGGTCACATGACTAGAGGCTGGGCCTCATACCCAGGGCTGTCTGACTTCACAGATTTACCCACAATGCCAGTGGCTCTCCCTCATGGCACAATCCATGGACCAGCAGCATCTGCACACCTGGGAAGTGGTTAGAAGTGCAAATTCTCAGGGCCATCCCACACCTGCTAGGTCAGAAACTCCAGAGGTGGGGCCTAGCTATCTGTGTTTTAACAATCCTCACAGCAGTCTCTGATGGCTACTCAAGGGTTATGTCCATGTGCCATACCATGCTTTCTCCCAACGGGAAGGTCTTTTTTGTTTTTAAAGACCTAAAAATCAAGGCAGTTCTCAGGTGCCTAGGTGACTGAGTTGATTAAGCAACTATTTGACTCTTGGTTTTGGCTCAGGTCATGGTTTCATGGTCATAGGATCAAGCCCCACATTGCACTCTGTGCTCACTGCAATCTGCTTCAGATTCTTTCTCCCTCCTCCTCAGCCCCTCCCCACTCGTGCACTCTCTCTCAAATAAATAAATAAATAAATAAATAAATAAATAAATAAACTTCTAAAAAAAGAAAGCAAGGCAGTTCTATACTTTACACAAATATTAGGATTTCCATGTCATAGTTTGGTTTTGTTTCTGTTTTGTCCTTTTTTTTTTTTTTTTTAATTCATGAGAGACACTGAGAGAGAGAGGCACAGATACAAGCAGAGGGAGAAGCTGGCTCCCTGTGGGGAGCCCAATGTGGGACTCGATCTCAGGACCCCGGGATCATGACCTGAGTCGAAGGCAAACGCTCAACTGTTGAGCCACCCAGGCGCCCCTATCCTTAGTTTACTGGATTTAAAATGGGGACCCATCATAGGCCTGGGACTTGGTCTAAAGGTGCCAGGTCTGCCAGGTCTGGTTCAAATCGCAGATTTGTTATTAAAGCTGATTTACCTAATCTCTCTGTCCCAACTTGTACAAGGGGAAAATATAATAACAAACAAATCTCACAACGTTGCTGTGAGGTATATGGTGTTCAAAAAATATGTGTTGAATGGCTATAAAACTCTCAGTGATTGAAGGCATGTGTGTCACATGAAAGATTTAAGCTCATGGATAGGAAAATGTTTTGATTAGCAAATAACCTAAATAGACTATCATGGCAGATTATTAGGAGCAGCAATATAAGTATAGCACAGTGGTTGAGTGTGATTAAGTGATTAAGAATTTGGACTTCCTGGGCTCCAATCTCAGCACAGCTTACCAGCTAAGTGAACTTGAGCATGATGCTAACCCTGTGACTCTCAATATCCTCTTCTGAAAAATTAGAAAATAGTAGCTATTAAGAGAGATTAAGTGAGTTCATAGCTACTGTTTGAATATCACTGAGAAATTTTCCTTGGCTCATTCTCACCATATCAAAAATATTAAACCATCATTCACACGAGAAAATTAGGCAGAATTAGATTCTCTCCCCTGAACTCAGACAGTCATTTCAGTGGGTGCTGTAGGCTGTCCAGAAATAAACTACAAGATGCCCAGTCCAATTTGAATTTTAGGTAAAATAGGGATAATTGTTTAATGTAAGTATGTCCCACTTATTGCATGAGACATACTATACTACAAGTATTCTAGAACATTATTCCTAGTTTTTCTGAAATTCAAATTTAATTGAATGTTCTTTACTTCCCCCTCTAGATCTTTAAACCCAGTTTATCACCCTCATTTTGGTGGGGAAGAGCCATGTCTTAATTAACTTAATTACATCCTTGGAACCCAGCAGATTTCTCGGCAATGATAGGTGCTCAGTAAATCTTTGGCAAATGAAGAGGAAAGACTTCCATGAGAGTCAGTACTTCCATGTTTGGGCTGCTTCAATTATTTTCCTGTTGTTCTAACACAGCTACATGACTAAAGTATCAGACTAGCCTAATTCTGCAGACTCCCATGGGTCTGTGCAAGTAGCATTTGCTCTTTAGTTAGTGCCTGGAAGTTATCAGGGGAGTTTAGACATGCTGAAATTTCACACTGTAAAAATGAGTATTCCCTTTTAGCCTGACAAGGGCTGCCATATTGAAAAACAGAGCCAACACATCTATTTGGCATTCTGGAAGACCTTTCCATGTACCATGTACCGGACTAAGAAAAGAAGACACAAAGATGTGTAACACACAGTCCATGTCCTCCAATAGACGATTTTACTATCTAAATTGAAGGGGTAGAAAAGAAAATAAACAGGAAAAAATGTTAGTGTTGAACTAAGGGATTAGGGCCTGAAGAGGATCACACATTAGTTCAAAAGAGAACATTTTTTTCTCTTTTCCAAGCAGAGAAAGTTTCCGTGGACATGTACCAAGTTCAGGGGTCTGCATCCTGCTTTCAAAATACACAGTGATGTAGTTCAGGTGTAGGACACTCCCTTCCCTCCTGAGACCCTGAAAGCTCAGCTATTTGACTAACAGCCTTGAGTTGAACCCAGGGAACCAACTTTCCTTGGATTAAACTTCTTTTCTTTTTAAGGTAGTGATGAGCTCATCCTTTGAAACTAGATTCTTTTCTGGGATCTGTCAAACCAGGAGCCCTTTGATATGTTGTTTCAAAAATATTTTGATCTTGGATTTTATCAACCACGGAAAGAAGGGTAGAAGATGACAAAGGAAGAGAAGGAAGAGGGAAGAAAGGGCTGGGAAGAACATAGGGAGCTCTCCTTCGCCTGCCATCAGAACTAATGAACGGCCCTATCCATGGCATCACCGCGACTCATATAACAGAAAGACTTGTAAAAAATAATTGGATTTATAATAGGCCTTGAGGCAGTCAAGTCATTGCATGAAGCTGAGCCAGGGAATTACAGGCATGAAAATTAATCAGGCCCTCAAATGAAGCTGTATGTAAAGAAAGGGATGAGTTTCCAAGATGAACAGAGGAGGTTTGATGTGTTCCTAGCTAGAGATGGCTTAATGCTGAGTGAGAAAGAACCATGCACAGACACAGGTCTTCAAACTTCCTGAGGCATTCGCTCTTCTTTCCCTTGTTATTGAAGTCTCTCGTTATTCATCTTCTGAGGAAGAATGGAGTTTTGTGGGGCTTAACATCTGGTTCAATCTCAAAAAATTTTAAATTCCATTACCCAAGATTTTAATAGATATTTAAAAGAGAAGGAGGAAATGTTTCCGTGGCTGATTAAAATCGCAGATGTTTCAACCTGGAAAGGTTCTGGAAGAACATCTTTTTCTAACTTTGCGCTTTAGAAACAAGGGGACTGGGGCCCAGAAAGGGCGAGCACCTTGCAGAATCTGACCACCCTGTGAGCTCACCAGGCCCTACAGCTGTCCTGGCGCTTGTGCACATAGGGATCAATAAAAAGGTAGTGACTACATGCATAAGTCTTATTGGTTGAAGGCAAGGTGAGATGCATTACAGATTCCTCAGCCCCTCACTGCATCTTGTTTTGCTTCTCAATGATTCTTCTTTGTTGCTTAGAGAATGCAGGCCCAACTAGAAGCTTTAAATACATGATGACTCTCAACTCTGAAATAAAAGCCCTTCTCAAGGCAAATTTATAATCAAGGTGCTTTAGCACTTCAGACAAGTGAGAGGTCAAAAATCCTTGTCCATATGATTGTTTCTGTAACCAGGGGACAGTTTCTGTCTTTACCTGACGGAAGGGAAGACAGCGATGCACCTGAAGGCGCACAGCTAGTTACGGGCTGAGTCTGGACAAGCTCCCGGCCCCCTAACTCCCAGACTAGGGCTTGATCAACAACTCCCAGCTATGTTGTGGCTGGTGGAAGACCAGGGTCTGTGTTTCCCTAAGCAGCTGCCTCTGCGTGGGTAGAAATGACAAGCAGGATAAGGTATTAAGTAACAAACCCACCTAACATTTTCATCTCCTTCCTGAGCAGCAGTACAACTCTATTTTATTTATTCAGTCCGCAAACGTATTCTAAAGACCTGCTGTGTGCCAAACTGGGTGCCGGGGGTGCCTCTCCCTGGATCCAGTTGGGACAGGCCCTGTGCCTGTCTCAGGGAAGCCCACCCTCAAATGGGAGAGAGACCTACAGGGGCGCTAAGAACTCCAGAAGTTTCCAAGAAGTGAAATTTTGGATAAAACACAATGAAGCATAATGAAGCCAGTGCACTTGATAACCAGGCAAGAGAGAAGAAAAGGACACGGGCTATGAGGAGAAACATTCTCGGCCTCCTCCAGCAAGAATCTTAGGAATGGCCGTTTATACTGTGTCAGTAGCCTGAAGTGCTCCAAGAGATAAGGAGCCCCTCTGGCTGTAACAACCCTATTTCGATTCAGAACACTAGATGTTCTACCACCAAGCAGAAAATCCATAACTCTTCCAGGGGCCTCTTCCTCATCTGTAGTGACTCCCATTCAAATTAGCACATCTTCCATAGCTCACCATCCTCGGGAAGAGGGAAGGCACAGCCTATCCATTTCCTGTCCCCATTCACATAGCATCTACCATAGCAGTGTTCATGCCCCTGCTCCCAGGAACCCCTTCCACTCTCAATAATTATTGAGGACTCCAAAGAGCTTGCATTTATGTAGAGTGCATCTGCTGGTGTCTGCCATAGTAGAAATTATGACTGAGAACAGTTTAAGGTATATATTATTCATTTTTCAGAAAGAATAAACCTCCCACAAGTTCACATAAAAGATATTTTTGTGAAAATAACACTTCTTAAGAAAGTTAAGAAGAATGGTGTGGTTTTTTATTTTGGCAAATCTCTTTTAATAGCTGTTTCCCCGGATGCCTGGGTAGCTCAGCAGTTGAGTGTTTGCCTTTGGTTCAGGGTGTGATCCCGGGGTCCTAGAATCGAGTCCCACAGCCGGCTCCCCGTGGGGAGCCTGCCTCTCCCTCTGCCTATGTCTCTGCCTCTCTCTGTGTGTCTATCATGAATAAATAAATAAAATCTTTTTTAAAAAATAGCTGTTTTCCCATCTCTGCTGCTGCATTCAAATCAGCTCAATAGATTATTTTGGTCAAAGGAGATTAATATAACCCGGGCTCACAAAATCACACTGTTGGAAAGAGAGGAGCACTGTAATAGTCTCTTAAAGTACTTGTGGATATTCTCCTTTGGTACTACACCAAAATTCAACAAGTGGTACTTTTTAAAAAGTTAGTTATGATGTGGAATCTGAATCTATGTCAATGAACTATACGCAGTCTGTAATTAAAATCCTGGTTCTGTCTTGCATTTTGAATAGGCCTGGTTGGGTAGCTCATGCACTGCTATTTAGAAAATACTGGCTCCATGAGTTCTACAGACAGATCTAACTTTGATTCATTTCATTTTACAAGACCAAAAGTCCCGTTTTTAAAAAATACAACAACCACTGATCTCATAAGAAAAGCCCAGAAGTACTGGAAAGCTATCAAAATTTTCCAAATTTCTTTCACTTAAGAGCTTGAATGTTATTATTGGCAGCAAATACTGCCCCTTGGTTTTCATCATATAAAGGGCTCACTTTGTTGTTGAGGCAACGTCTGCCTGATACCCAGTTTTGAATAATTCATTTGTTGGTCGCTCTGTTGAACAAAAAATGGTGTCGTATAAAGGAAAAACTGCTACTTGAGCTTGTATTTCCATCACACAAGTGTTTTTCCCGATGAGCTCTAGTGCATTTGGGTGCCACCACGGTGAACTGTCCATCAGCATCTTTGACACACCATGACTTTTGCAGCATAAATGTAAATATCAACGTGGCGCAGAAGCAAATCAACTTGGGATTATTATGAAAATAGCTTTAATGGCTTAGACCCTCCTTCCCAAAGGGCTCTGTGGATCACACCTTGAGAATGATTAGTCGGCATACCCAAGGAGGAGTAGAGGCCCAGCATGCGGGAATTTGATTGCCTAATTCTCTCCACTTTATCTCTTACGAGAGAAATAAACCTAGTGCTGTGAGAGTAGCCTTCAATTTACCAGTTGGGGCTTGATTTGTGCTCCTTGAGACCCGACTTTGGTTTAAGTTTACTGAAACTTCTCTTTAAAATGCTAGCGTCAAAAGGAACACTGAAGTCGCTACCACATCAACATATACACATTTAACGCTTACGGGGTACAGAACACTGTGCTAGCTACGAGCATGCAAAGCACGGGAAGCATCATCGCATAGTCTCATCCCTGAGCTCTCCGCACAGAGACGGAAGGGTGTGCAATGATGCAAGTCAGCACTTCCTTCGCATGAGTAGAGATTAAAAATATTAAAAATACAGCAGCTCTTTAGGAATAAAGAGAGACCACTTGAGCCTGGATCATCCACAGATTCGTCAACAAATTTATTGAGAACCTACTAAGTGCTGGATCTGTTCTAGGTACAAGGAATAGACGAATGAACAAGACAAATCCCTGACTTCATGGAATGTACTTTCTATAGCAGGAGGTAGGCAATAAATAAACAAATATATCATCTAATGATAGGCATCTGTGCAGTGAAGAAAGCTAAAGCAGGGTAAGGGGACAGATTGCGTTGGGGGTCTGTGTGGGGAGGGTCCTACTCTGAACAGGGCAGTTAGGGAAGCCCCTTCTGTGGAGGTCCTGTCTCCTGGGACAGGACCTCGATAAAGAGAGTGAGTGCACTCTCACTCTCACTTTCTTCTGTAGGAAGAAAGCTCTACGTAGAGGGAGCTAGACATGTAAACACCCTGAGACCAAATCAATCCTGGTTCATTTGAAGAACCACAAAAAAACCTGTGTGATAAGAAGAGAGGCCAAGAGACTGATTAAATCCTGGATAGACTGAGAAGCCATTGCAGGTGTTGAGGGGCCTCGTCACACACCCTGATCTAGGTTGTTCAGACAGGACTCTGGAGGCTGAGGGGAACTAACTGACAGAAGGTCCTCGGGAGCAGGGACAACAGGGGGAGGAAGTTTGCAGATATCCTGGAAAGCAAAGGTGGGGGCTGAGAGCAGAGGGTCAAATACGTTAATTCTCCTTGGAAAGCAAGGCAGACAGGATTTGCCTACATGGACTACACGGAGACAATTAGAAAAAGAGCAGAATTGAGGAAACGTCTTGGGTTTGGGGATTGAAAAATCCAGTGGATGATGGTACCATTTACTGTGAAAGGGTATGTGTGGGCTAGGTCCATTGTCAGCTCCGTTTTGGATATACTAAGTTTGAAATGTCTATTAAACGTTCAAGAGAATACGTCGAGGGAGGTATTAAATATATGATTCTACATCTGACGTGGTGGCCGTGGCAGAGGACAGAATTGGAACTAAAGATATAAACTTAAGTGTCAGTATAATATAAATGGTGTTCTGAGCCACAGGACTGGACAAGACAAATACAGTGCAGAGAACTGGGTCAGTCTGTGCGACACAGAGAAATCATAGTGGAGCAGGGGAGCCAGCCAAGATCCTTAGAAAAGGCAGCCAAAGAGAGAGAAGGAAAGCCAGGTGAGCGTGGTGTCCAAGAAGCCAAAGGAGAAGAATGACAAGAAGAAGCTATTGATAAACTCTGTCAAATACTGCTGGGGGTTTCAAGGGAAACGAGGACTGGGAGACAACCGTGCACTTGACAAGAAGGGCGTCAGTGGGGAGGAGCTTTGCCGTCTGACTTCAGCATGTTACAAGAACTTGGGAGGTGTGAGGACACATGGGTAGAGATTCACATTGCCAGGCATTATTGCTCCAGAGGAGAGCAAAAAAATGGGACTGTAGTTAAGGAGGACATGGTAGAGACAGAGGCTTTTTTTATTTTCTGCTGGAAGTTATTGCATGTAGCATAGTTGAGTGCTCAGAGTAATAATTTAGCAGATAGGTAAACTGCACTTTTGGGGAAAGAAGAGGGTTAATGACCACAGCAGACCCCGTAAGCAGACGAGAGGGAATGGGATCACCAGCATTATCCAAATGTAGGTACTTTGACAGATTTGTTAGTGGAAAAGTAGGTTATTCCCCCTCCCTTGCTTCTGTTTTCTCCGTGATGTATGAGATGAGGTTGTACGCTGATAGGCAGGGGGTTGAGAAGAGAGAAGGTGTGGGTGTGAATTTCCAGAGAAATGCAGGATTGAGGTTGAGAGTTGGCTGAAATTCATAGCCATACTTTACAGTGAATGAACCAGCGAGAACCTCAAAAAAAGATGAAATTTGAATTGGCCTCAGAAGCAAGGAGAACACTCAGGCTCAGAGATATAGTTTGGACACTGAATTAAAAAAAAAAAAAGTGTTACAGATGTAAGTGCATTGAAATCTGGCACCATGACAGTCTTGTTCAGAGGGACAGTGGGTGCTGGATAAATGTCTACTGAATGAAGAAATGAATGAGTAGAGGGATGGATTAGTGAATGCCAAGACATATCTAGAGAACAGTGGATGTGGGACATTTCGGTCTTTGGAGGTCCCTAGAGGGGATCAAAGATGAGGAACAGATAGGAACTTAGGAAGATCTTAAACACCTGGATAAAGGTTTTGGCCTTAAATCATCAATAACTGGCACCAATAATTAAGCTTGTTGATAGAAGTTCTGCACTTCAAAAAGCAGGACTTGACCCAGTTCCAGACCACATGAATCTGAGGGCACTCTTCACAGAGTTGGGCTCTTAAAAAAACACTCTAATTTGGTAGCATGACTATCCTACCCAGTCACATTATGAAAACAACCAGCAATGCTCATTTCAAAAGCCAACACGTCTACTTAACATCTCTCTTCTGACATAGTACAGGGCTCTGGGGAGAACAATAACCTAATTTCCTGGGGCCCTTCAAAGTAAAGGGAGAGATGTGGGTCACACAGCAATGTGAACCCACATCAAAACGGAGTGTCTCTCCCTACAAGGTCAAAGAGGCCTCAAAGTGGTGATTCACAGACAACAGGTGCCCTCAAAGCTTTTTGTCTCCATGGTCTTAAATGGCATTTAATTGGCTTGCATTTTAATGCCATAGAGCTCTGGGTAGGAGAAAGGAGAAAAGAATTGTAAATTGTTGCAAAAGAATTAGAAAGCTTTTTCAAAGGGAATCATGTTCCAGAGACAGAAAAGGCCATCCAGAAGCTTTTAGGAAACCTTAGGGCATCTGAGGCCAGTCAACACTTCTGCCCTGCAGCCTCCATCCTGAGGCCCCCCGTAGCTCCAAGGACCATCATTATCATGACAGGTGAGCAGAAGAATCATCACATAAATTTGGACTCAGACTTCCTCCCAGATACCGTTATCCTGCCAGGTCCTCCGGCTTCCTCCACCTGAGGAATTACACTTGGAAGAACCTGAGCCCGGATCCTCCAGCAGCCCAGCCGATGCAGGGGCTCCTTCCCTACGCCGCTCCTGGAGCTCACCTGGCCCACACGATTGCACACCTGGCCATCTCGTTTGGGCAAGAAGTTTAAGAAATGGGAAAAAAGAGAAAGCAACAGAAATCACTCAGCAAAAAAGCACGTCTCCATAAATTATCATCACCAATGAAAACAGTGAGTAGAACCAAAGTTCTTTGAAGGAGGGAGTCTTTCCCAGGAGGGGTACAGCCTCTTGCCTAAAGCTCCGCCGGGTGGGGTTCTCACTGGGTGGTGCTGTTCCTTCCTGTCCTGGTGCCCACAGCCCCAGTGTCCCCCGGCCCTGGGTGTCCCCTGAGGCAGGCCAGCAGCACCCTGCCCTCTCCTGCCTGCCGACCCCGCGGGGGTGCGGGTGGGGGCTCTCGGGGGAGCACCCTCTCTCTGCATCACCCTCCAGCTGACTCAGTTCAGTTCTTTCAAGCTCAGCAGTCTGTGCTCCACCACCGCGGTGGCCTGAGGGAATCACCTGGGGCAGGATCACAGGACACCGTGCTGGCCAGGAGCTTTCATCGTCGGGGCTCGGCGAGCACAAATTACAAGTACAGGATAACAAGGACAGACTGCAGGTAGGGAAACCTTCCCTTCATCCCATGACCCACGTGCAACTGTCGTTGATGTCGTGGTGTCTTATGTTCTTTTAGTCCCCACTTCTGGATATTTACCTTTTTACATGATAAGCTCTGTATTCGATCATACTCTATGATTTTTTCCATATATTTTTAGACAGGAGTATTATCCTGTGCATTAAAAATCAATAAAAGAGGGGACACCTGGGTGGCTCAGTGGCTGAGTGTCTGCCATTGGCTCAGGGCGTGATCCCGCGGTCCGAGGATCGAGTCCTGCATCCCGCTCCCTGTGAAGAGCCTGCTTCTCCCTGTGCCTGTGTCTCTGCCTCTCTGCGTCTCTCATGAATAAATAAATAAAATCTTATTAAAAATCAATAAAAAAGTATTTAATCATAGTTCTCCTGTGTGTGTGTATGTGTGTGTGTTTCCTTGCTAGATGCTGGTGCTATAGAGACCTAAAAAGGAAGCCTCCCAGGCAATCACTTTTAGGGGCAGGTATGATTTAGGAGGGATGTCCTTCAGCGTGTCTTTTCCTGAGGCAGGAACCTTGTGCCCACCCCACCCCACTGCCCCGCCCCCCCCAACTCTCCCTGCCCCAGGGGATGCACAACCTTCTCTTTGCTCTTTATGTATGGCAATTTGTACACTCTTAAATTTGCCCGAGCTGCTGGAGCCCAGGAGGCTAACTCCAGCCAAGGGGGGTACACACGGTTCGAGAACATTGAATAATTACAGTTTCTCTCTCATCAGTGCCCACCATGAGCCAGGCACTGGCCTGAGCCCTGCACCCAAGTTAACTCTACATGATTCCTACTTTACAGATGAGGACCTAAGTATCTCACCCAAGGATGTACAACTACGTGGATCCCTAGGGGTGAAAAAGTGTTGGGTTTATTGGTTTATTTTTTTTCATTCTTCCTTCTTTTTTTTAAATTTTCTATTTGTATTAACTTTAGATTTATAGAAAGGTTGCAAAAAGAGTACTCCCCTCCCCCAGGTTCCACTAATGTTAATATCTTTTTTTTTAAAGATTTTATTTATTTATTTATGAGGGACACAGAGAGAGAGGCAGAGACACAGGCAGAGGGAGAAGCAGGCTCCATTCAGGAAGCCTGAGGTGGGACTCGATCCCAGGACTCTGGGATTATGCCCTGAGCCAAAGGTAGACGCTCAACCACTGAGCCACCCAGGTGTCCCCCACTAATGTTAATATTTTAAGTGACCACAGCAGGATGATCAAAACCAGAACTATAGACCTTATCAAGAATTTCACTGCTTTTTCCACCTTTTTCTGTTCCTGGAGTGAGCATTGCACTTAGTGCTGATTTCTTTCTCTTGTCCTCTAATATGTGACAGTTTCAAGCTTGCCTTGTCATTCATGACCTTGACATTTTGAAGAGTATGGATGCATTATTTCATAAAATGGTATTATTATTTGTCTGATGTTTTCTCCTGATTTGGAGGAAGTTATGGATTTGAGGCCAGGACACCCCAGATGTGCTTGCTCTCAGGGCATACTATCACAGGGTTGTTACTGGTATGTTAACCTTGATCACTTGATTAAGATGGTGTTTCCTCATCGCAAAGCTACTACTTTCACTTTTGTCATTTGCAAATATTTGGAGGAAAATGCTTTAAGAGTAGGCAAAGATCCTGCATCTCCTCAAACTTATAGTATCCATTAGTGGGTCCAGTCTGTAACAGTTGGTACTGAGAAGTTTGCCAAAAAGGAACTTTCAACTTCTGTCTTTCTATCTCCATTTATTAATAGGAATTTTATAAGTAACAGATGTTCCTACTCCTCCATTTATTCCTTCAATTATTTATTTATATCAGGATGAGCTAATGGACAGTTACTTTTTTCTATGGGTTAGAGTCTAATACTGGCATTATTTATTTGGCTACTCAAATTGCTTTAGCTTTTGTTTTTTAGAGCTCCTTCAGGTTAGCTCTTGAGTTCTTAGGACAAGCTAACACAGGCAATGACACTCTAGTGCCAATGAGAACACTAAGCACCAGACTTTGGCTTCTAAATATCATTCTCCAATATAACAAATCAGAGCTCCCTGAAGGAGTGATTGATTCCAGGACTGGGGGAGAAAAAAAATTCAGGGTGAACTTGGAACATCTTATGGTGCCAGAAGGCAATGAAGTGCTCAAATAAGTTTGTTCAGTGCTGTGCCTGGTGCGCCGTGGGTGCTTAATACATGTTTGTCATATAAATTACGGTCTCAACATCAAGTGCTCAGACCACTCCAAATATGTGTCCAGGGTCACCCAAGTATTCCCAGTGACAGTTCAGACAGCCCACAGTGGCACAGCCAGGCAAGTTGCCCAGCCCAACAGCCTGTGTCACATCCCTGTACACACCCAGGAAGAGGCCCCAGGAAATTGTCATTAATGTGGTCTTGGTATCAGGCACCCTAGGCTGCTGCCTCACATCTGCCGTGGACAGAAACAAGCAGCCCCGTACAAGTCCTTTCTGCACAACTTGCCTGTGTTGCTACCCTGACTGAGACTGGCAAAGAAACTCTGCTTGTGCTCAGAGCATCTTCCACCCTCAGTGGGCTAGGCCTCTACAGGATGGGGGGCGCCTTGCCTTCTAATACTGCTGATAACAGAAAGATAAAATGATTTCTTAGATACATAGAACTGAAAACAGTGCCTGATAGGTGCTATCTGTTCAACAACTGCTAGGTTTCACCATTAATATCAATATTTCTAGAAGTAGGAGTTTAGAAACTGCTTCTTCTCCAACAGCTTTCCTGGGGATTATGCTCTGGCTCCTCAGAAGATAAACTAAAATTCAATAAACACTGGAAGCTTACACAATCCTGGGTCAGGGGTCCCAGGGAAGGCAGAGTCCACACCCCAAGGTGCACATGGGGAAGCAAGTGACCAGAGATTGAAAGCATTAGCATTAGATTCTTCCCCAAATCCTCCTTGGCTGCTTGGCTGGTTGGGATGGAGGCAGAGGGAGCAAGGAGGGCTAATGTAGACTGCAAAAAGTACCATAAGACCTTGGCACCACTTTCATCACAGCGATCCGTCAGAAACATCTACCTGCATGGCTCAAGTCCTTCCTTAAGCTAAGAAAGGGCCTCAGGTGGCCTCATCCAGGTGTGCTTCCCCAGGGTCCTTTCTGACTAATCGCAATTTACTGAAAGAAGTATCCTAGCTCCTGTGCTGAATGGATCTGCATGAGTGTTCCTGGCTCTTCCACCAGACAAAATGTTTCCAGTGAGCTTGACAAAGCTTTCAGAGATATAAATTTAAAAACCTTTCCCAAAAAAAAAAAAAAAAAAAAAAAAAAACCTTTCCCTTTCCAAAAAAAAATTAATAAATAAAAATTTTCCCTTTCTTCTTCCCTTTCCTCATTAGCACAAGCTTCTGACAGTCCTTGATTGTAAAGTGTGCTACATCTTAGGAGTCTTACTTCTGTTTGGGAAATAAAGTGTGTATGGCTATAAGGCTGATCCTAGGGACGGACAGCCCGGGTGGCTTAGCGGTTTGGTACCACCTTCAGCCCAGGGCGTGATCCTGGAAACCTGGGATCGAGTCCGGCGTCAGGCTCCCTGCATGGGGCCTGCTTCTCCCTCTGCCTGTGTCTCTGCCCCTCTGTGTGTGTGTGTGTCTCTCATGAATAAATAAATAAATAAAATATTTTTTTTAAAAAAAGCTGATTCTATTTGAGTGCCTCCAGAAACAAGGGGTGTGTAAGATGTGTCATGCTGAGGGGCATGACAGACCTGGAACAAGCCAGTCCAGTCCACAACTACTGAGGGAGGAACCCAAAGCATCTCCTCACCCCACATTCGGCTCTACCCAGCTGGGACCAAGTACAATTAAAGCTCAGGAGGAAAGGTCAGGGACTTTACTGATTCTGAGAGCAAAGGAAGTATTTCATTTCCTTGTGGGATTCTGTTTTAAGAACCCATTATTTCATGAATTGTTTTTATAATGCTAGCTTACTCTTTGGATTATATTTTTTGGTAAAATTGTTTAAGTCACATAGTTAACTGTAGTTTGGAATGAAAAAGTGGTGTGACTTCTTGCCTAATGTGTCAGGAGCCCCTGGGCTAAACTTGAATGGCTGATGCCAGCAGCTTTCCTGATCAATATGAGAAAGGTTGTCACAAAGACTAAAAGGTGACAAATGGGAACATCACAGGGAAGCAGCAGGAAATATCTGAGAACCAGGTCCACGAGGTCAGTGCAGGATTTTCTGATACTCAAGGGTAAGAAGCACTTCCTGATTTTGGGTTGGGTTCCCAGTGATCACAACCAGACAGGGTTCCCTGATGGGCAGCCCCCACCTGCGAATATGGTGTGGAAAGACCCCAGGTAGACAGTCTACATGTACACTAACTTCAAGGTTGGAACAGTTTTCAGAACCTTTGCTTTCTGCTTTTCTGTGAGATGGTACCCCCCTCAGCCCCACCATCATGACGGTGAGGTCTAAGACCTAGATCTGGGCATAGGGCCAAGTACTTCCATTAAGTTTCCACCTGGTTCATATTAAGAACTACACGGAAGTTGGGGGCCAATGTCTCAGCCAATGACCGTGTTCTCCTTCATTCATATGCCCTCATCAGCATCTCCGTAGGTTAGAGCATTCGTGGCTAAAGCAGGGTTTGAGCCATTTTTGGTCTTTGGAATATATCATCACAATAAACTATGAATCACATCCCATTTTTTTCCCTAGCATATAACAGTCCTTCTAGAAAGCAAGTTAGTTATGTGTACCAAGGATGCTCTTAAAGTTCTCATTTGAGGGATGCCTGAGAGGCTCAACGGTTAGACATCTGCCTTTGGCTCAGGGCATGGTCCCCGGATCCAGGGTCAAGTCCTGCATCCGGCTCACTGCATGGAGCCTGCTTCTCCCTCTGCCTATGGCTCTGCTTCTCTCTGTGTGTCTCTCATGAATAAATAAATAAAATCTTTTTTAAAAAAGTTCTCATTTGACACAGTAATCCCAGTGTTGATGATGAAAAATGAGGAAACAATGTAAAACACAAAACTCCAGGAATATTTTTGTTCACAAAGTTTATTTTGAAGGAAAAAAATTAGAATGTGCAGGTATCTAACAATAAGAAACAGTTGCTAGAAACTGGATTAGCAAAAAGAGAGAGAGAGAGAGAAAAACGGGATTAATTTCCCAGACTAGGGTAGCCCAAGTGGTTCAGCCGTTTAGTGCCGCCTTCAGCCTAGGGTGTGATCCTGGAGACTCGAGATCGAGTCCCACGTCGGGCTCCTTGCATGGAGCCTACTTCTCCCTCTGCCTGTGTCTGTGCCTCTTTCTTTCTTTGAGTCTTTCATGAGTAAATAAATAAAATCTAAAAAAAAATTCCAAGACTAATGTATAGTCATTAAAATTATGGAACTCTAAAGACAGCAGAATAAAGTTTTTTATTCTAATGCTTAAGCAAACGTACATCTATACAAGCCTCATAATAGAGAAAAGATTCTCTAAAAGTAAAAGACATTGTTCTGAAAACCTAACCAAGATGTTCTTTTGGAAAGGGAGGGGGTCAGAGGGCAAGGGCTGGCTGTAGAAGCAAGGAGAACATTCCTCTCAGACTTGAGTTCTGCATGAGAGACAGGCAGAGTAAGCCAGGCTGAAAGAGGGCTTGTTCAGCCATACCATCTTCTTGTCTTCAGTCATTGGGCACAGAAGGAGCTGTGGGGTAAAAGAAAAGTCAAATCTTGTCATTGATTTTGGCAAAACCTACTCCCCCCCCCCCCTTGACCTTTCCCCAGGTATGTGGTTGTGTAGGGTTCTCCCTCACATGGGCTCCCTCACCCCCAGCTGCAGGGGCAGGCTATGGTGATGTACCCCACTCCATCCCCTGTCTGGGGCCAGATGGAAGATACAATTGGACCCCTTTCAACACCTGTAAGGAGGGACCAATCATCAGGGAGCAACAGTGAGATTCTTGGAGCCATCCTGGCACAGCCTGGGCCAAGAAAATGGATCACAAGTCCTGGCAGCCACACAAGTTCATCAGTGAACTGAAACAGAGAGCCACGCCCAAAGTCTACAAAATAAACCTCACCTCAACCAGCGGTCACCAGGAGCCATTAGAGAGTAAAGGTGGAGACCAGACTGCCCCACCCCCGTGATGATAGAACTCAGGCTTCCTGATGCCTGCACACCGCCCAAGGAGAAGAGGAAAGTCTCTGATAAATCCAACATTTCCCTTCTGTTTCCTTTCTGCTCCTCTTCCTCGCCTTTCCTTTCCCATCCCAAGTAGAATTGAGAGGAAATGCAGGATGCCCGGTTAAATTTAAATTTCAGATAAACAATGATTTTTTATTTTAAGTATAAATCTGTCCCATTCAAATGTTTTGTGTTTGATATGCTAAATCCGGTAACCATACCCCTCAGAGACAGTTTTAATCTGATTAGCCTAAGGCACCTAGAATGGACAATGTTAAGATTCTTTGGGGAAAAAACAGGGTTGGAATAATGAAAGTTTTATTTTGTTAGTACTGTTTGCCGCTGCTACGTTTAGCATTCCAATCTACCGCTAAATGGGAATAGACACTCCAGAATGAAATCAGCTCAGTTACTTGAAATGAAGCTACATTTTCTGTATATTTGAGTGGTACATTTTTTCCTCACTGCAAGACTTGGAGAGGAGGAACAGAATGTGTGAAGAAGTAAAAGGAAAAAGTTTCCACATTTTCCATCAGGAAGAATCATAAAGATACTGTCCAGATCCGGTGAGTCCAGAAACAGAGATCTTAATATACTTAAAATCACAAAGGTAATCACAGAACTAAAAGCACATTACTAACCTTTAAGGCACAGGCACATGATTGAAACACAACACACAAATCCCAAAGTGAAAAAGGGTGACCTTTAGAGAATTTAACATGATTTTATTTTTTGGAGTTTTAGCGTGTAAGTGTCACCCTAACTTCCACATTGTGGTTTGTGATGGGTGTAACTGGTTTTCTAAAGTGGATTGGTTCCTTCTCATCTCAGTGATTGGCTCCTCTCCTACCCCACCTTCACCCTATGTGATCGGTTTCTTCTTGTCTCTCCCCTTACCCATGGTTAGGTCTCTCTCTTTATCCCCCTCCACTGTGATGAAGAGGAGGAGATGGAAGAGGAGGGAAGAGAGTAACCAGCTTAGGGGGGGTTATAAAGTTTAAGATAAAACATAAACATGCCATTGTGTTTTTGAAGCCTTGAATACAGAGTCAAGCTATATTGTCCAGGGAGAGGACTGAAAGGAACCTTTCACGTTTGGAGAGTTGAAAAGGAAAGGCTCTTGATGGGTGTCAGAGACCTACAAGAGGCCTCATGTCTGTGGGACAGATGAGTCAGCTTGGGGAGAGCACCTCAGAGAGATGAATTCTATAGAAGGGACTGGGTCTTAGGACTGTGTTTAGGGGAGTCGAGGACGGCCATGTTAGGCCAAGCATAGCCCAGAGGGGAGGAGATGAGCATCAGAGATGTTCTCGTGGGGGCCCTAGTGGCCCTCGGCAGGAGCAGGCCTGTGAGGCCTCCCAGCAGCAGTGGCCCAGACAGGGAGCAGGACACGGCTGTGGCGCCTTGTTCAGCTACCAGTGGAGGTTGAGCTGACCCCTTTTAGAAAGGATTTGTTCCCTCAGACTTCACAGCTAACCCAGGGCAGGGGCATGAGGATCTCCGAGGGTGAGATGGTAGATTTTCTGCCAGTCCGGGTGGAAAATACATGAGGGGTGTGGTATCAATATCAGGCAAAGAGGAATTCAAGGCAAGAAGCATTAAATGAGTCAGAATGGTACTTTCTGTAAAGAACTCCAGAGTGAGGGCCTGCCACGAGTCTCTAATAATCCTTCTGCAGTGCTGTTTGGCACTGGCAATCAGAAAGTCTTAAATGTAACTCGCCATATCAGAGAAGATATGATTATCTCCTGAGATGCTTTCATTTGACCAATTTCAACACCATATTATGATTTAAAAATGTGAAAATACTGATATGTGAATTCTCCACATGATTAATGTACAACAAAGCAAAATCTAGTATTGCTCTTCCTGATAAAAACATCACCATTATTTTTTTTAATTTTTATTTATTTATGATAGTCAGAGAGAGAGAGAGAGAGAGAGAGGCAGAGACACAGGCAGAGGGAGAAGCAGGCCCCATGTGCCAGGAGCCCGACGTGGGATTCGATCCCAGGTCTCCAGGATCGCGCCCCGGGCCAAAGGCAGGCACTAAACCGCTGCACCACCCAGGGATCCCAAACATCACAATTATTAATGCAACATGCAGATGTCCAATTTATCCTTTATTATTTAACATTGATCTGAAGTCAGTGTAATGGCACGTAATGTTATTGCGAGTAATGCACTTTGGAAGGCAAGAAGTCAGGGATAAATATGGGAATGAAAGAGGCAAAAGTAATATTATTTGGGAATATGATTATATGACTGGAAAACAAGAAATTTCATTATAAATGATCAGAAACAATCTAAATTAAGTTAGGTAGCTAGTTACAAATTTAATACAGAAAAAAAAACTAATAGCTTTCTCATATATAATCAACAATCAGAAGATATGAGGGAATAAAATATCCCTTTTATAATAAAATGAAACATGCATGAATATCAGACAGGACTACAAACCACATAATCCACTCTACCTTAAATAAAAACAAGTTTACTACAAGAAATTAGGAAGTTTATGATATTTGGGAGCCAAGCGTGGTTGCCACACAATGAGGAGCAACCCTACCTACAGCAATACCCACTCACACTGCAGGAATGTTCTAGAGAAAATCCCAATGGCACTGAGCACCTTGGTCATGAGATCTTCCAAATGGATCTCCTCTTGGTTCTTACTGCTGTCTTCCTAAATTTTAGGAAGCTGGTGCGTCAGTTCCATAGAACTCACGTCATATTCAGGGCCCCACTACAGAATCTAGAAAATGTGTTCTTTAGCCTTTCGGTCTTTACAGGAAGCATGCTAGAAGGGAGTTCCAGCTAGTGTTGAATGATACAATTTATAGTGTCCATAGTCAGATAGAAAATAATTAATAAGAAACATGTAGGATGTATAGTGTGTGCAGAACATTGTAAAATTCAGTTGGAGGACATTGAGAACTTGAAAAACAAATGGAAATATGTAGTTAGTTCTTCAGTAGAGACAATTAATAATGCAAAGATGTCAACTTACCCTAAATTACAGCCATCCAAAATCCAAATCAAGATTTTTTGAGGTAAAACATTATAAACGTTTTAGTCTGAAAGACAAATCTATGAAACTGTTAAGAAAATTCTGGAAGAGAAGAGGGGCACCTGGATGGTTCAGTCAGTTAAGCATCTGCCTTCTGCTCAGGTCATGATCCAGGGACCTACTTGCTTCTCTCTCTCCTTCTGCCTGCTGCTCCCCCTGCTTGTGCTCATGCTTTCTCTCTGTCAAATAAATAAAATAGAAAGAAAAGAAAAGAAAGAAAGAAAGAAAGAAAGAAAGAAAGAAAGAAAGAAAGAAAGAAAGAAAGAAAGAAAGAAAATTCTAGAAGAGAAAAAAAGTGAGGTGAGAACTAGCCTTAACACATAAAAGTAGATTTATAAAGCTTTTGTAATGAAAATTTGGCCCTGGTGCAGGATCGGAGCGAGTCCAAAAACGGATCCAAATGTATGTCAAAATGTAGTACACAATAAATGTGCTCTTTTAAACCACTAATGAGATAAATAAATTCATCCATGAGTGGCATTTTTGAAAACTGGTTCAATATATAAATAGATAAAATGTTATGCTATTTCCTTTGCCTTACCCCAATATAATGCAGGTGGGGTAGAAATTTTTATAAACACAAAGGTATAAATATATTTTCTTTATTAAAAGATTCAAACATCTATAGAAAGTAGAAAAACATTTAAAACAGAACTGACAAACCACAGCCCTGAGCCCAATCCAGCCCCCTGTCTTTTCAGATAAATAAAGTTTTATTGGAACACAGCCACCCCTATTTATTTATATTTTGTCTGTGGCTGTTTTCCTGCTACGTCAGAGTTGAGTAATTGTGACTGAAACCATGACCCACAAAACCTAAAATTTTTGCTATGTGATCATTTACACATTAAGCCTGCCAATCTGATCTAAGTTTAAAAAATCTAAGAAAAAAGTAAAAATGCTCCAGTACTACACTGTTTCCACCACCATCGAACACTTCTTTCCCAGAGTTAACACAGCTAATAATCCAAGTGGAGCCTTCCAGGCTGTTCATTATACATTCATGTGCACACATACAAATAATTTTCATATAAGTGATATCGCATATAATATGTATTGTTCTATAACTTGTTCTTTTCATATAATACATCTTTAGTTCTTTCAATGCCATAGAGAGGTACCTCATCCTTTTCAGTGACTGCACAATATTATACAGTGAGGATTCAACCAAAATTTTGTCCTTCCATAGGGAATGAGATTTTCCAATGTCTCATAATTATAAGCAATAATATAACAAAGAATACTAAATGTTCACCTGTGCACAAATATGCACAGGTGAAAAATATTTTAGTAGAATAAATCCTTAAGAATTGAATTACTGAATCAAAGGGCATGCCCTTAAAATTTTAATTTTGATAGCATCAAAATGCCCTTCAGAAAAAGATATCAACACTTAAACTCTTCCCAACTGGGTATAAAATTGATCTGTTTTATTAAGCTTTCTATCCACACACAATATTATCTAATCTTATTAATTTCAGTCACTGTGGTGGGTGAAAAATATATCTCATTATTTCATTTTGCCTTTCTCTGACTGAATGAAGTTGGTCATATTTTAAAGTTTCTTCTGGCCATTTGTGCTCCTACGAATGGCCCATTTTCAGCCTTTGTTCATTTTCTTTTTTAAGATTTTATTCATTTATTCATGATAGACATAGAGAGAGAGAGAGAGGCAGAGACACAGGCAGAGGGAAAAGCAGGCTCCAGGCTGGGAGCCCGAAGCGGGACTGGATCCTGGGACTTCAGGATCATGCCCTGGGCCAAAAGCAGGCACTGAACCGCTGAGCCACCCAGGGATCCTCCTTTGTTCATTTTCTAAAACAAAGTTTGAAAATGCATATTTTGCTCATTCTACACAGCATTTTGTAGTTCTTGTAATTAGTTGCCAACATTTAGAAATTGGGATATTTAACATATTTTAAATTCATATTTCTAGCTTCTCCTGGATATTTGACGGCTCTCCAGCATTGGGCCCTCAATGACAATAAGTGGCTGGAACAGAAGAAAAGCTCTTTTTTCTAGTGGAGTAGGTGCAGTCCTGCACCTCATGTCCCTCTTCTCTTGGAACAGGTCACTGATCTCTTCCAATGACCTGTTAAGTCCCTATAGGGTTTGCACTTGGGTTTTGCAAACCCTTTTCTGTTTGGTCCTTTATCTTTTTTTTTCCTTAATGATTTATAGGAGCTCTTTACATATGTAGATATATGCATGCGTCTCTATTATGCATTAAAATATTTTCTGATATTAATTCCCTTTCTTAAAGCTTTGTTTATGCTATCTCTTGATAGTCAGAAGTTTTTAAATCTTCATGTAGTGAAATCTATCAATTTATTTCACTTAAGAACCACTGGGTGGTTCCACTTAAGAAGGTCTTCCTTAGGGGATCCCTGGGTGGCGCAGCGGTTTGGCGCCTGCCTTTGGCCCAGGGCGTGATCCTGGAGACCCGGGATCGAATCCCACGTCAGGCTCCCGGTGCATGGAGCCTGCTTCTCCCTCTGCCTATGTCTCTGCCCCTCTCTCTCTCTATGTGACTATCATAAATAAATAAAATAAAATAAAATTTAAAAAAAGGAAGGTCTTCCTTAAGTCGGGTTTATAAAAACATAAAAAATACTATTGTTTATGCTTTCCTAAAATGCTTATAGGTACACAATAATATTATACAGTATTACTATTATATGTTTAGTTCTTTCCTATTTCATGTGTAAATTATATTTTGTATGTGTTGTGATAGCCACCTGCCCTATTTCATTTTTAGACTGGTTCATCATTTGCTCACTTATTTGAAATGCCACAAATAAGAGTACACCATTCTGTGCATCTTTCAAAACTCAATAGCATATCTAGAGGATTATTTCATGTTGGTCTACATAGATCTACCTGATTTTTAATAGCTATATTAATGATTATCCATTTAAATAAGTATTTAGATTTTGTCTAGTGTTAGGCCACTACAAAAAGTGGCACAATAAATATTTGTTCCATATGCACCTGTGTGCCTGATTATCAGTAGAATCAACTCCTAGGAGTTGAATTATCAAGTTTAAATGTATGTGTACTTCGGAAAGATAATGCCTAATTCCTTGGAAGATAGTGAGGCTTATACTCCCACCATCAACATTCAGGACTGCCTTTTTCCAGCCTGTGTATTATCTAATTTACTGATCTTGCAAGACCATCTGATATATCTGGTAGATGAAAAGTGGTGTCCATGATTTTAACTTCTATTTCTTTCATTTTCAATGAGATCCATCCTCCTTTTACGTGGTGGAACCACGTAAAGGAACCATTGCTTATTCAGGTCCTTTGTACATTTTCTAAGATCTTTTTCCTACTAGTCAGCTAATGCTTTACACTGAACTATGAGGTCCTTCTTTTAAGCATTGTAAGTATTTCTTTCTCTAATTTTTCTGTTTAGGCTTTCTGCTGTGTAGAAATGTTTTTAATGCAGTCGTGTGTATTAATGTTTTCTTTTTATGGCTCTCAATTTTAAATATTATTTAGAAGGAACTTCCACTTCTCTCTCTGTCTCTCTTTAATATGGAATGCTTCACAAATTTGTGTGTTATCCTGGTACAGGGACCATGCTAATCTTCTCTATATCTTTCCAATTTAATATATGTGCTGCCACAGAAATCATCCTTCTATCTCTTAATATTTGTTCTAAAAAATATCCCATACAGGACACCTGGGTGGCTCAGTGGTTGAGCAACTGCTTTTGGCTCAGGGTGTGATCCCGGGGTCCTAGGATCAAGTCCCATATCAGGCTCCCTGTGAGGAGCCTGCTTCTCTCCCTCTGCCTATGTTTCTGCCTCTCTCTGTGTGTCTCTCATGAATAACTAAATAAATCTTTAAAAAATAAAAAATCTCCCATGCTAATAGTCATTTTTTACATTTAACTTTCTAAGTCATTTGTAATGGCTTTGGTGGCAAGTTATAACTTTTTTTCAGTTGTCCCAACCATTTAGTAAATAATCTATCTCTTACCAACTGCTTTGAAATTATCATATATTAATTTCCTTAAACATTTGGGGCTACTTCAGGACATTTTATATCATTCCAGTAATTGATCTATTGGTTTGCCAAAGTCAAACCTTTTTAGAGAATGTGGCTTCAAGATACAGTGCCATGAATGAGAGTCTTAGTCTTGGTTCTAAAAGAGACACAAAGTTCTGATTTCATCCCTGACCTCTTAAAGACAAGAAAGAGATTGCTGCCATGGTAAACTCATGAGCTTCCTCTCATCTACAGCCCAGTGACTAGCTCCATGCTGGCCATCAGTGGCACTTGGAGGACACAAGATGAAAAGATAAAGGTGTTGCTAGAAATAGAGGGCCTTGAGGAGATCTCAGGCCATCCCCAGATCCTTCCTTTCCCAGTACAGAAGACTCTGTAAAGACTTCTGATACATATATTCATATGCTGTAGGCAAAAGTGTCTTGGGACATTCTAAATTCAGGATCACTATTTGATATCTCTTGTTTTGGATCTGGCAACAGGAATACCCTAACCTGTTTATTTCATCTCCAAAGCCTGTGCATAGTATCCTAAGCAGCGGAGTCACCACATCACCAGGCTTATGTCATTTGTATGAATACAAGAAAAAAGGTAAATATTTTGCTCCTCCTTCTCAAAATAAGAGCAGAGTAACAATCCACTCCACCACCACCCCCAGATAATTGGCTTTAAAACACCTCAAAGAGAAAGCAAGATTAAACATTTAGCTGCTACCCTGTGGGGAACTCTGGAAAAAAGTCACACATTGTGCAAGATTTAATTTTCTCCCATTTCCCCCTTAAGGTCTGACTTCTATCTCACTCCCAACAAGGTGATAGAAGATAGAAGAGTAGCCTCCCCACAGTTGTGGGGCGGTAGCGCTGAGAAAAACTGAAACAAAAGCACCCAAGTTGAGCTCTTTCAAGAAAATCAGCAAATGACAAATAACACGAAAGATAACAGCCAGCAACTGACCTCCTGCAACCTGAAAAAGATCACACAGATGTCTGGCAGCTTCTCTGCCTCAGAACAGAACTCAGACACTTCACAGAGCTGAGAAACCCAGTGTAACCAGTGCTGAGCTTTTCCAGAGGTCTGTTGGGAGTTTGCTTTTCCTTCCCTCCTTTTTGGGGGAGGTTTTACTAAATTCAAAGTGTAAAGATTTTTTTCAAATTTATTAAATAGAGAGATTTTAAAGATTTTAAAAAATTTATTTGAAAGAGAGAGAGGAAGTACAAGAAAGGGAGGGGCAGAGGGAGAAGGAGAAGCAGACTCCTTGATGATCAGGGAGCTGGAGGTGGGTCTTGATTCCAGGACCAGGGGTCATGACCTGAGCCAAAGGCAGATGCTTACCCAACTGAGCCATCCAGGCCCCCCAAGGTGTAAAGCATTTTAGAACTGGTTCTGTCAACTAGAGGGATTTAAGTCAAACTCAAAGTCTATAGAGTAAATCATGTTTCTCATGTTAAAAACAAGACAACTGGTACCAAATGGAGTCACTTGTGCTAAGCCCCTGTCACCAAACTGAGACTTAATTACAGTTTCAGCTTTCTCAGAAGTGGAATCTTAAACTCATCAACCAAGAATAGAATCACCTGACCAGCACTAACTAGGTCATCTGTCTGATAGACTCCTGCTATTTCCTAAAGGAAAGTAGCCGTGCTTTAACCAACCTGTATCTTTCCCCAGTGTGAATTCCTCATTCCTGCTCCCTTCTGTCTGTAAAAGTCTTCCATTTTGTACAGTTCCCCAGAGTTCCTTTTTATTTGCTGGATGGGATGCTACCCAGTTCGTGAATCATTGGATAAAGCCAATAAGATCTTTAAAAATTACTCAGTTGAATTTTGTTTTTTAATGTTTGATATAAATATACATCTAGATAGATAGATGATAAATGGATGGAGTGGTGATAGGTAGATAGATACAGATAAATAGATAAAGAAATAAGGGATATACATCTAATTTTTTAGATGCATCATTGACTGGGGAGAAATATGGAAGAGTCATGAAAATAATTAGAAAAAAGGAAGAAGGAAAGAAGAAAGGGTGCAGAGGAAGTTCTATGAACTGTTGAACTGCTGTGTGTGTTAGTAAAAAATTAACAAATTGGATTTTAATCATCAGAGGTTAATTTTACTCAACAACATAGCTTTCCTTAGTACTGTTAAGTATTTTAAACCTACAAAATGTATAAACTTTAAAGATGAATAGAATAAAGGTTTATCAGTGAGCTTAAGACTCAAAATGGTGCAAATACAGTGGAAGCTCCCTTCTCATCCCTCCCCAACTGCACTCTCTCTCCCCCATCCCCTCCCCATGCTCCCACTCCCAGCTCTCTGGAAGTTGGCAGTTATACACACATATTTACCCCATAAGTACAGTTCCGTGTGTCCATATAAATGTATAGTATTCTTTTGTATGCTTTTAAGCTTTTGACATAAATGATATACTTCATGTATTCTTTTGTAACTTACTCTTTTTAGTTCAACATGAAATTGATCATTATTTTCTCTGTCTAGCTCTGGCTCATTATCCTGGCTGATTTGTAGGATTACATTATGTGACTGAACCACATTTAGGTTGTTTCCACATTTCAAGCTTTTATAAACAATGTTGAAACAGTCTTCAATACAATACTTTGAACTTGAGTGTGAACATTTTTCTAGGATACAAATATAGGATTGGAATTTCTGGGTCAAATAACATAATTTTTTGATCCTCTTACTATTTTCTTGATTTACCTATATATCGACCAAAAAATGATTGCTAGGAAATGCATATAAAAAATGTTTAGCTCAATGGCTTATGGAATTCATTGTAGGGACTGTCCATCCTCATTTTCATGTGAAGAATTATGAAATTAGAAACTTTGAATTATAAAGTGTATTGGAACATGACTGAAATACACTGCATTTTTTTGTAATACAAAGCAAAACATGAAATCCTGCTATTCTTTCCAATTGTCTGACATGTCTTACCTAGTCATTTCTCCAGGCCATGCTGTCATTCAACTATGAAGATAGTATTCAGTCATTTTTAAATGTGTCATGGAGCATAGCACCCGTGAGCCATCCCTGAAGAAACACCTCAGGTACTAAAACCAGCAACTAAGAGAAGAATAGAAATAGAATGGACAGAAGAAGGACATGTGGTGAGCGCTGAACCCACTTAGAAAGATCCAAAATTACAAAGCAGCAGTAATTATGGTTCAAAATGTAATCCTACAAAAATATTGTACAAGTAACACTAATGCAAAAACCTAAATGTGGAGAAACCCACAAAGGTGGTGGTAAATGGCTTAGCTCCTGTCTTATATTTACAGGATTGAACAGATAACTTCTTAAAGGTCATAAGCAATTTCTTTCCTCATTCTACAAATATTCCTTGAGCATCTACTGTGTGTCATGCCTGGTGCTAAGTACCAAGAATACAGTGACAGAAAAAAGACATTGTCCCCATTCTCCCACAGCAGAAGTATAGTAGTAGGGGAAACAAGCATTAAATGACTTATACAAAGGGGCCCCTGGGTGGCTCAGTTGGTTAAGCATCTGACTCTTGATTTCCACTCAGGTCATGATCTCAGAGTTATGAGACTGCTTAAGACTCTCTCCTGTCCTCTCCCTCTGCCCCTCCCTCTTTCTAAAAAAAAATGACTTCTACAAATAAATAAAAGTAGAGTGATAATCTGATAAACAATATAGAATGAGAGTATGTGCATGGGGGGTACACACTAGGGGGAATGTGTATCTAGTCAAGGAAGCCCAGGAAAGCTTCTCTGTGGTTTCTCTCCTTGAGCAGAGACTTATAAGATGAGGTCACATGAGATAGGGAGACAGGGGAGGAGCAGGCACAGCAGGATAGAACCCAGCATGTTCCAACACCAGATCAAAGACTACACCAAACCAAGAGAAGCGTCAGGGATTGAGGGATTGGCAATAAGCAATAAGACAAAAAAGTCATTAAATACACAAGAGTTCAGAAAATTATTTGAAGTCACGAAAGTGTCCACTTTGTATCCATCATTGTCCAATCATATATACCAAAAATGACATGGTCTATCCACTTTCCTTAACAAATAAGTGACAAGGAAAAAAATTAAAAATATATCAACTAAATGCAACATATGGATTTTCTTTGGATCTTGGTTCAGGAAATCTAATTATACGATGACACTTATGGGACTATCAGGGAAATTTGGACTGTGACTGGACATTAGAAGACAGGAATTCATTGTTTTTCCATCTGATAATGGCACTGGGGTTGCACCAAAAATAAATGAGTCCTCATGTGTTAGACATTCTGAAGTGTTTGGAAACTAAATGATAAGATGCCCATTAGAATAGTCTGGCATGAGGGAGGGAAATCGAGACAGCAGAGATAAGATCAGGTGTGCTGAGAAGCAGAGGAGCATGGTGAAGTTGTTGTGCCCAAGATTACGTATCCGAGAAACCACCAGGGAGCCGACACCGATGCAAACGCACGTGGGGTTTTACTTACAAGCTCGAGCTTGGGTCCAAGTATACTCCACACAGCAGTGCAGGGGCTTGGACCCCGAAGTGGGTTACAGCTGGGTTTTTTATGGGCTGGTCTAGGAGATTTTCAGAAGGGGTGGAGGAATTTTTTCCATTCCAATATGGGGGAAAGGGTGGGGGAGTTTCTTAAGATCTGATATGGGATTCCCTGCCAAGGGCATTCTGCAGTTTTTCCTGTAAAGTTCAGCTCTTATTCACAGGGGCCTGAGATGCCTGTACTTGTGCTAATGCTAAACTTGAGGTGGAATGGCCTTAATTTTCTCGGCCTCCACAAAGTGTACATGGGTTAAGACTATCTTGTTCTGCTTTTTTTTTTTTTTTTAAGATTTTATTTATTTATTCATGAGAGACACCGAGAGAGAGAGAGAGAGAGAGAGAGAGAGAGAGAGAGAGAGAGAAGCAGAGACACAGGCAGAAAGAGAAGCAGGCTCCATGCAGGGAGCCCAACACGGGACTCGATCCCCGGTCCCCAGGATCATGCCCAGGCTGGAGGCAGGCGCTAAATCGCCAAGCCACCCCGGGATCCCCTCTGCTTTTTACAACAGATTCTTTAATTCCTTTACTGTCTTTCTCTGGCTCTTCTGACATTAGGTTGTGTTTTTTTTTTTTTTCTTCCTTGGTTTGACTGTAGCTACTTATTTCCAGTTGATAGGTTTTGTTTTCTTTATTTTTTAAAATTCCATCAGGTGCAGGGATCAAAGGAGGGAGAGCCCATGATCCTACTTTCTTCTGCTACCACGTCAGCCCAGAAGTCATCTCTGCAATAGCTTTCAAACACGCCCAGACCGAAATGGAATTAAGTGGGCACAAGGTGATAAATTAGTAGCGTGGTTATGTTGCCGACCTGGCACACACCTACTTCCCTCTTCTGTATGAAATTGAAAAGAGAGTTTTGGGGTTGACCACATGGAAGTAATAGCAGCCATTCTGGGTTGCGCTAGGGAACAGTCTAGACTGAGACAATAATAACAATTCTCCTGGGTGGGAAAAGCAATCAGATAAAGTGAGGCACTTGCTGATACTTACAAAGCTCTTTATCTGCCTAAATTATTAATGACCTAATGAGTGCTTACAAGTAGGGACCAATCTCACCACTGCCCTGCCCTGTATCCCAGAGAATTTTTCTTTAACCTCTGTAAAGTATGCGGTGATGTCTGAATCAACTGAGCACTGGGAGAGGAAATGAGATTGTAAATATGAAGTACTATGAGGAAGAATTAGGCCTCTGTTCTTGGTGCTTCTTCTTCTTCTTTTTTTTTTTAAGATTGATTGATTGATTGATTGATTTATTATAGACAGAGAGAGGCAGA
This sequence comes from Canis lupus baileyi, assembly GCF_048164855.1. Taxonomy (NCBI): domain Eukaryota; kingdom Metazoa; phylum Chordata; class Mammalia; order Carnivora; family Canidae; genus Canis; species Canis lupus. The sequence continues at coordinate 39,980,584 of NC_132848.1, forward strand.
GACACAGGAGGAGGGAGAAGCAGGCTCCATGCTGGGAGCCCGACGTGGGACTCGATCTCGGGACTCCAGGATTGCACCCGGGACAAAAGGCAGGCGCTAAACCGCTGAACCACCCAGGGATCCCCTCTTGGTGCTTCTTTTTGCACATAAAATGAATTGGAAAATCTGTTGTTCATGATCTGTAGCCTTAATGGTGTTTATAACACCACCTGGGGGTGCTTACAACCCTGACATTCTGTTCCCCTCCTCTAATTTTTTTTTTAAAGATTTTGTTTATTTATCATGAGAGACTCAAAGAAAGAAAGAGGCACAGACACAGGCAGAGGGAGAAGCAGGCTCCATGCAGGGAGCCTGAAGCAGGACTTGATCCCAAGTCTCCAGGATCGGGCCCTGGGCCAAAGGCAGGCGCTAAACCGCTGAGCCACCCAGGGATCCCCTGTTCCCCTCCTCTAAGTGTTCAGATTCAGTTAAGCTAGCTTTGGAGTGCCCATGAGCTTGGCGGTCAAGTTTCTCAAAAATATTCTGTGGTGCACACTCACAACTCTCTTCTTCGGCCTCAAGTCATTCTTGGAGTCTCGGATGGGTCAGACACTTAAGAGAGTGTTCGATTCTTTCGAGCCAACAGGTGACTGGTCTGTTCCAATGTAATGAGAGCTAGCACCTTCTAGGTTCCTATATGGTCCAGGCCCCATCTTAATCTTGTTAAAATCCACATCCTCTGATGCTAACAATATTGTAAGGAAGGTGAGAAATTAATAAGGCTTGGGAATGTTAAGGAATTTGTCCAGGAACACACAGTGATCTGGCAGCATATTCAGAATTCAAGGCCAGCCTTCCTGACCTGGAGGCCAGAGCTTGGGGCCCCGCAGGAGCTGCCCATGACCTTGGAGGTCAACATGCGCTAACTTTCATGTCGTTTTGTATGTAAAAGTAAGAATTGCTTCAAGGCTTAATTCAGCGACTAGAAGATCAGTGGACCTGACAATAGGTGGAAGGAAGGAAGGAAGGAAGGAAGGAAGGAAGGAAGGAAGGAAGGAAGGAAGGAAGGAAAGAAAAACAGAAAAAGAAAGGAAAAAATCCTGTCAAATGATGACTTACTCCTCTAAGTACCTAACCTTCTAATTTTGAGGGAAACTTCACCCTGACTCTGCATAAGATCACAATATCCTGTGCTGATGGGTTGGCCGATTTGCCCATGCCCCTCTCCTGACCGTGTGATAAGTACCCATGGTTTCTCGAGGAAGACGATGCTTTCCTCGGACTTCCTTGGCTCACGTAGCTTGGGCGAAGCCTTGGTCCGGTGAGCAGTCCTCCCCAGGCACCAGGACCCATGGCCCCAGCATGAGCCCGGGTAGAGCATCGTCTGCCTGAGCCTGACCACCCAGCTGGGCTCCAGGCCTGTGACCTGCCTCCTGCCTGCCAGAGGCTACCAGGCATGTGCTCGGCTGTTGTGCGGTTCCTCTTTTTGACTCGAGCCCCCAGTCTTTGGAGGCAAACTGCACAGTCTTTCTGTCCGTGTTAAAATCCTTGTCTTCGGTGGAAAATCCCTCCAGCACACTTGGTGCTTTCCAAACAAAGATATCACTTGCTATACAATTTTTCCATATGGCAAGTATTTCTCTATTTTATCTTATCTCCAATCTACATGTACTTTTCTTGTCTTTGTTAGGTTTAACGTGTGTTTTGCATCTTAGAGTCTATTCTGTTCTCTTCCACGGAACAGAGGGTGTTTAATAAATTCTTAACAGATATGCTAAGGGATGGCTAAAATGAGATGTTAAAGGAGATGTGGCAAATTCTATTATTCCAAATTCATATGTATCTTTGTGCTTCCAAACATTTTACAGTGGCATCTGTATTATGATATTCCCAATGAAATGAACCCTGAAAATTGAGTGAAGTATATATCAAATTGAAAATGTACTAGGCTTTTCTTGAGGGCTTGGGCTTTGCCTTTTTAAAATTTGTTTCCCTGTCTTTTCTGCTAGAGCTTGAAAAAGAGGGACTCAGACAAAACTGTGCGGCTGATAATATGAGCTATGTGACAAGCTGTCCACATAGAGCTCTATGAGCTACTAATAGCTATTAGCTCAGGAAAAGATGAAGTCATCACGGAGCACTCTGCTTAGCGGGCTCCTCTGTTTTAGGACTGCGCTGGGTCTAATGTGAATAATGATAAGGCTTCCACCTCTAGGACCTGTCCTCCCAGGACCCCAAAGTGCTCTGCAAATGTTTTCTTATCGATTTTCATAGCTCTGATGCGGTGTCCTGAAGGCACCAGAGGAAGCAGTGTAGACGAAGGGTTGCAAGTCAATGGAGAGACCCAGCTCAGCTCCACTGCCAGATTGGCTGTCCCCCAGGAGGGCTGGAGCCTGCCCTTCCCCACTTCCTCCTCCCAAACAAAAGAAGCCTTTGCAAATAAAAAAATGCAAGGTTTTTATATGCCTTCAACATACTCACTTCTCAAAAACATTTTTACATGGCTGTTATGCCTGTGGAGGGTTATATTAGGATGAGGATTTCCCTCTCTGGGAAAAAAAAAAATTCCCACCATTCAGTCTTTCTTTGTATCCATGGCACAATGGACAATGGCAGACACTGCCGTTCAATGAGCACTTTTGGGGGTTGGGTAGGGAAGGAAGAAAAGAAGGAAAGGAAAATTTTTAGAAACCCAATGGAAATATTTCCTTGACTCTCGTCAGCTTAAAATACATATATTTTGACCTTTTGGAACAAGTTAAAAGAATAAATATCTAAAGCATGCAGCCTCCTGACCTGTTAGACCATTGAGTTTTCCTGAACCAGGAATACAGATCAGTGAGGCCCTCCCAATGTGGCCTGCTTGAGCAGAGAAGCCAAGAGGCCAGTGACAGCTTTGCTCAGTGAGAGTCCAGCTCCTGACATTTCCTCCAGAGGCGGCCACAGCGTTGGTTGGAGACGCCCATTTGGTCCTCAGGGAAAGTAGAGCACCCTCGTGGTTCTTCAGAAAATTCCTTGTTGTGGGAGCCATCCGTGCTCTATAGAATATTTCGCTGCATCTCACACACGTCACTAACACCCTTCCTGAGTCGTGCTTGTCAAAAATGTCTCTAGACATTGTCAAATGTCCCCTGAGGGCGAAATCATCCCTGGTTGAGAAACACTGTCCTTTATCAACCACTCTGGAGGGTTTGAAAAACTAAACTTTCCCCAAGAGTTGGCAGTTGTCAACTGTTACCAAAAATGCTATTGTTCCATGGGGAATGAACCAGAATATAAAAAAGAAACTCAAGATGCCACCGTGTCCAAAGCACTCGTATGTCTCTTAGCAGAATGTGGCAGTCCCACTCAAAGAAGCAGATGCTTTGACCGACCTTTCCAAGAACTGAAAAAGGCCTTTCAAACGAAAGTGTTTGCTTTACTACCTAAGGCTTTAAAGATTAAGAATTTTTTCCTTTCTCTCTAATTACAAGTGTCATTAAGAATTGCCTGAAATATTGCCCTAGCAATCAATTTCAAGATGAAATGCTTTGCCCTTAAAAATTCATTGGGATGACAGGATGACTTACTGATTGACCAAGCAAATTGAAACACATTATAATCATGTTACCACTACTAATAATTACCTGTGAATGACTAAATTATAGATTTCTAGTAAAGGGTAAACTTAAGTTTCTTTGCATTTTAATATTTTTGGTTGTTGGCATTTGAAGAAAAAAAAGTAATCAATCATCAAAGGGCTTTTTTAAAGTGACTGGATTTATTTGGTTTACAAGCAGTGTGAGGATCACTAACCTGACTGTTACAGGTATTCATTAATTTACTTACCATTGCCTTTCCTTTGAAATGTTCATCTCTGGAAACAGTGCAGTTCCCATGAACTGAGTTACTACCTACAAATAGATCTATCCTTTACAGGAAAACAACAAAGGTGGTATTTTTTTTTTAAGAAGTTACCTGGCACAGGACATTGCTGGTACAAATATTTTGGTTCTGTTGGGGCCCCTGGGTGGCCAGTCAGTTTGGTGTCTGACTCTTGATTTTGGCTCAGGTCATGGTCTCAGGCCATGGGATCAGAGCATAGGGCTTGGAGCTCAGCGTGGAGTCTGTTTAGGATTCTTTGCCCTCCTTCCTCTCCCGCTGCCCCTCTGCCTGATTTTGCATGTGTGCACTCTCTCTTTCTCTCTCAAATAAATAAATAAATCTTTAAAAATATATATTTTGATGCTGCATTAGTAAGAGTATATACAGCAAGAAATAATGGGACTACAGGAAACATTTTTTAAACAGAATAAAACAAAAACTATAGGAAGCCAGAAGTTGAAGCCAAAGCCTTAAAAGCAAGCCCCAAGTAGATGAAATATCAGTTATATGCCATTACTGGAGACAAATTGGGAATTAAGTCCTTTATTTCTAATCACAGACCTTGCAATCTAGGTGTTATTCTAATTTTACTCGACCTAAAATGGTGTGACATGACAAAGACAGCCTGGGTCTGTAGTAAGTGAGGGTTTCCAACACCCTCTAGCTTTGTGACCTAGGGGAGGCCCCTGGCAGCTGCAGGTTTGCCCTGAAATCCCTGGCACCATCTCACAGATTGTATGAAATAGTCTGTGAAATGTGATTGCATAAAGAAATAGCAAAGCAGGGACACCTGGGTTGCTCAGTGGTTGATCATCTGCCTTTGGCTCAGGGCATGATCCCAGGGTCCTGGGATCAAGTCCCACACAGGGCTCCCCACAGGGAGCCTGCTTCTCCCTCTGCCTGTGTCTCTGCCAATCTCTGTGTGTCTCTCATGAATAACTAAATAAAATCTTAAAAAAAAAAAGGAGATAGCAAAGCAATTCCCGGCCAGGCAGTGTCCTCCCCATACCCCCCCGGCACCCCCCTACACACACACTGCCCCGCCACAGTATTTTGCAATTCTCATCCTATCAACCTTAGTAATTCCACTGGTCCAGGCCAGCGGGAAATGGTTAGGACATCCAAGGGAGTTAACTGAAGGGAGAGATTTGTAGAGGTGGGATCTGGGTGGTGGGAAATAGGAGGGGAGAGGGTGGAACCCCGCACCCCCACCCCGGTGTAGGAGGAGTAAGAAGCTGCCATCCCTCCTGAGCCTGAAAGTGACAATTTGAGCAACCGTATGCATGTGCACCTTACTGCAAGGTGGAGAGAGCTCCCTGCAGGAGGGCTCATGAGCTATCAAGAACAGCACCATGGTGAGGCCAGAGGGAGCAGGAGAAATAAACACCCTGTGATCCTGTGCACCCACCTGAAGTCAGGGAGGCCGGGGAGAGTAGCGTGCAGAAGCACCATCCCAGTGCACAGGCCGGGGCAGAGAATGCATGTGTGCAAAGGACAGAATGACTGGCGCGACCATCCTGTAGGTGGACAGAGGTTCTCAGACACCACCTCTGCTGCCACTGGGCCCCAGAAAAGGCGTTTTTCAAACTTTTCTCCTGCCTTCCCAAATTTGTTTGAAACTCATCCCCTTCACATGCCATTTATCAGCTGCAAGCACCCCCATGTCTCTGACCGTGTAATTCTACAGTGACGTGACCTGAACTTGACATCCAGGGCAAGGAGAACCTCCATTCACACCTCTGTCTCTGCCTGACCATTTCCCTGAATCAGGTTTGTAACTGGGATGATGACCGCTTAAAGAAACCCCTTTCTTTCTTTTTTTTTTTTTAAGATTTTATTTATTTATTCATGAGAGACACACATAAAGAAACAGAGACACAGACAGAGGGAGAAGCAGGCTCCATGCAGGGAGCCCGATGCGGGACTCGATCCAGGGACTCCAGGATCACGCCCTGGGCCAAAGGCAGGTGCCAAACCGCTGAGCCACCCAGGGATCCCCCAAGAAACCCTTTTCTGAAAATCTTTCCCATGTGCACCTTGGAAATCACCATCAAGCTCAGACCACTCTATTCCAAAATAGTTCCCATCTGTAACATCGCATTAGTTAGGATATTCTGAAAAGCAGGGATCAAGACAGGATTGAATGGGCAAGGATTTGGGAGGGAAGGTCCCTATGTGAAAAAGAAATAGGAAGGGGTAGGAAAGACTGAGAGAGCCATCAGACCACAACACAAATCTGCCCTCACCTCAAGGAGTGCGGGAGCAAAGATGGGGTGAAAGTGTCCTATACTACCAAGCAGGACATCTGCAGAAAACTGTTGGGGCGTCTGTGAGTCAACATCACCCGACAAAGGAGCCCCATGGCTCTCAGGACCAGATCTGCTTCAGCATCCTCAGGGCACTAGATCTGGTCTCTGAGTCACCAGAGGGAGGTGTGGCCTCAAAGGATACACTGGGGGACGTCAACCTGGCCCTTGGCCACTTGTGCTCTCTGTAGTCTGGTGTCCACAACAGATGTTCTCAGGGGTGCCATAATTGCACTTTCAAGTCTTCAATTTGGACAATCATAAATAAGTGCATTGGGAGATGGTGTATGTGGATTAATATTGTAATCGGGCATACACACTGCAAGGAGGGAGGCTCAGAATTCTAATCAAAGCTCTCCTCCTAAAAAGTACCACAAACCTTCAATTGTCTTCATCTTTAACTGGCAAGAGAAAGTTGCTGTGAATGTGCTAAATGGGCCGAAAGGATACACTTGAAGACCAGATTTTAGCGTACTTTTATGTCAACTCTACAATCACTATCCATGTTGCAGCACTGTTGGATTTATGGGCATTGTGGATTGTTCATATAATGTTTTCACCTTTTAATACCCAAAGAGATGTGCCCTATTTCATTGCCCACGTTGGGACTTTCTATTTTGTCTGCACTTCTGCATGGATTTTTTTAAAGATTTTATTTATTTATTCATCAGAGACACAGAGAGAGGCAGAGACACAGGCAGAGGGAGAAGCAGGCTCTTTCAGGGAACCCGATGCAGGACTTGATCCCAGGACCCAGGATCACTCTCTGAGCCGAAGGCAGACACTCAACCAACTGAGCCACCCAGGCGTCCCCTCTGCATAGATGTTATTCATCCTTCCCAAGCTTTCGGCCTCTGCTGTCCTCTCCGTTGTTTTTCTGCTTCAAATCTAATTTTTAGTCTCTATCTTTACCAGTTTCTTACTTCTGCTTGGTTTGGAGTTTAATGTGCTTTCCCTTTTCTGCTTTCTGTATGTGGAAACTTTGACATCAATTGGTGAGGCCTTTTTTCTTTCCAAATGTAAGCCTTTCCAGCTATAAATGTACCACTAGCACTGTGCTAGCTGCAACACGAAAATGATATATTGCTGTTCACTTCAAAACATTTAAAATTTCCTTTGAGACTTCTTCTTTGACTCTCAAATCATATATAAGTGTGTTATTTAATTTCTAAATTTTTAGTAATTTTCTTCTAAATATGTGAAGGTTTGTGTTAAGGCCCAGAATGTGGCCAATCTTGGTCAACATTCTGTGTACCTCAAAAAAGTATGTATTTTACTATTAGGTTCTATAAATAAGAGTGTTCCATAAGTGTCAACTAGATTGAGTTAATTTATAGTGTTTATGTCTTCTTTATTTCTACTGATTATTTTCCTACCAGTTCTCAGTCACCGAGAGAGGAGTGTTTTGATCCCCAACCACAACGGTGGATTTGCCTACTTTTCCTTTCTGTCCTATCAGTTTCTGCTCTGTGTATTTTGAAGCTCTCTTGTTCAGTGCCTACACCTGTAAGATTCCTATATATTTTTGGAGACTTGACCCCTTCATCAAGTCATGTCCCTCCTTATCCCTTTAACATGTCTTGTTTCAAAGTCTGCCGTGATATTATCATAACTGTTTCAGCTTTTTTAATGTTTGCACCACATATATTTTCAAACTTCTGCTTTCAACCTATCACACCTTTCTATTTCAAGGTGGGTCTCTTATAGGCAGCATAAACTTCAGTCTTGTTTTTTCATCAAATCTAATATTCACAGACTTGTCATTGATGTGGTTTGACCATTTACATTCAATATGATTACTGACAGGTTTGAATTAAAATCTATCATGTTTCTATTTGTTTGCTATTTGTCTCATTTGTTCTTTGTTTCTTTCTCCCTCCTTCTGGCTGTCTCTGAGGTTAATCAAACTTTTTAATTATTCATTTTATTTTCACTATTGAGTCATTATTTATAGTTGTTTTGGTTTTGTTTTTTTTTTAAAGCATCTGCTGGCTTTTAATGAACCTCTTCCCATGTGGTTTCAAGCCACCAGTATACAGCCCCCCAACACATACACCTCTCATGTTCTCTTCTGTTCTTTTGCTAGAGAATTTGGCCTTCACCGTGACAGGCTGCCTAGCGGAGCCTTCCCTTCCCCACGACTTTGTAGCAGACCCGGATGGACCACATCAATGACGGGAGCACTAGATTCTTGCTCTGGGCAGTGTTTACCCATGTCTGCTCACTGACCACCGTCGGCAGTTTATCAAGGTTGACAGTCGGGCAGAAGCTCGGGTTCCTCTTTAAGTGGTAACGCCTCACACCAGCCTTCCTTGGGTGATATTTGCCGAAATTGGTCCAGTGGTGTGGTTCTGCCTCTGGCATTCCCCAGCCTCCCACATCTGTGACTGTGGCTCCCACAGATCAGAAGCATCCGGGTCTTCCAAGTAGGTGGCCAAGATGAAAGAACATACCTGTTTTTTAAAAATGTTGTGGCTGCCCTGGTGTTTACAAGGTACATCTTTAATTAATCAGAGTCTACCTTCAAATAATATTATAACACTTCACACGTAACATAAAGACCTTACAACCATGTACTCCCAACCCCTCCCCTCCCATCCTCTGTGCTACTGTGGTCACCTGTTTTGTTTTTCTATATTCTGCAAACACATCATCTGTTGCTACTATTTTTTTCTCAACATTCCTCATTTTCTTTTAGAGCAATTAGAAAAAAGGAAAACATTATTTTTCCTTTATGTATTTCATTTCCCATGGTCTTTATTTCTTTGTGTAAATCCATGTTTTGATCTGATATCATATTTCTTCTTGCCTGAGAACTCTCCTGAGCATGTCTTGTAGTGTAGATGTACACTAGAGACATGTAGTGTGGACCACACATTCTCAGTTTTTGTTGGCCTGAAAAAATCTTTATTCTTCTTCATTTTTAAAACACATTTTCAGGGGGATCCCTGGGTGGCTCAGCGGTTTGGCACCTGCCTTTGGCCCAGGGCAAGATCCTGGAGTCCTGGGATCGAGTCCCACATTGGGCTCCCTGCATGGAGCCTGCTTCTCCCTCTGCCTGTGTCTCTGCCCCTCTCTCTCTCTATTATGAATAAATAAATAAAAATTAAAAAAACACATTTTCAATATATGTAAAATTGCAGGTCAATAGCTTTTTTTCTTTCATCTTGTTAAAGATGTCTCTGGCACACCTAATTTCTGACAAAGTGTCTACTGTAATTCTTACATTTGTTCCCTATATGTAATGTGGTCTTTTTTCTCTGCCTGCCTTCAGAGTCTTCCCTGCCTCTGTGTGTGTGTGTGTGTGTGTGTGTGAGAGAGAGAGAGAAATTTATTTTTTATTTTTATTTATTTATTTATTTATTTATTTATTTTTATTGGAGTTCAATTTGCCAACAGCATAACACCCAGTGCTCATCCAATCAAGTGTCCCCCTCAGTACCCGTCACCCAGTCACCCCCACCCCCCGCCCGCCTCCCTTTCTACCACCCCTTGTTCGTTTCCCAGAGTTAGGAGTCTCTCATGTTCTATCTCCCTCTCTGATATTTCCCACTCATTTTTGAGAGAGAGAAATTTAAATGATATGTTTAGGTGTATAGGTTTTTTCTTGATTTTGCAGCTGGTTGTTTTCTGTCTTGTTTTGTATTTATCTTGCTTGGCATTCTCAGAGCTCTTTGGTCATGTGGTTTGGTATCTGCCATTAACTTTGGAAAATTTGGCAACAGTTGCTACTTCAAATATTTCTTCTGCCCTTTCTCTCTGTAACCTCCGTTTGGGATCCAGTAACATATACATTAGACCTACTGAGGCCATCCCACAGTTCTTGGATTCTCCTTTTTTTTTTTTTCTTTTTGTGGTTCAGTTTACATCATTTCTATTCATCTGCCTTGGACTTATCTGATTTTTTCAGTGGCATTCAACTAAGTAGGTCAAGGTAACCCCAGTCTGACTCCTATGTAAGTGCTAGCTCCCTCAGAGAAGGGGGACTAGCTTGTTTGTTGCAGGCTTCATGCTACACCCCTGGCCCTGCCTGGCTCAGGCCCACTGCAGCCCACCTCGGTGCAGCAATCAGCATGGCCTCATCTCCCAGGATCTGGGGTAACAGGAACTACCGCAAGCATGTCTGCCCATGCTTCTGCCACTTGCTGTGCTATGGGTAATAAATTGCCTTGCTCTGATCCACATGTCTATTGTCCACTTTTGGCACTTACGGTGTAAATCACACTCATGATGAGGAGGGGCTCTTCCTGACAAGTATATGGTATCTTGTTTACTTCTGTATTGCTTGTCTCCTGTCAGAATAGAAGCCTAAAAGCCCTTTTTTTTTAACAGTTATTCATGTGACCTATCATGTACAAGGCATCCTACTAGATGGGATGAAAAAAATGACTGGTTGAATGTCTGCCTCAAAGTGTTGTGATTCTGGGAGGAAGAGGAACTCAGATCTCAAGCCACAAAGACCCAAGGAAGCATCCTTAATTCTCATTATTGTGAATTCCTTAGGCTTAATATTATCCTTACATTATCCCTGATATTATCTTTGAATCCTACATAGTGTCTTGTACATAATGCTTTATATGGAAACATACAGTAAGTCCATCAATAAATGGTAAACTGAGGTTGCAGTGTTTCCTGGGCTTTGGTCCTAGGATGAATCATACAAAAACGGTTGATACTGGACCATTATAATTCTCAAAAATAGTAGCTAGATGCAGTTCAGCTTAATGCTAAGCTTCTAATAATTATCTTTAAATCCCTTCTTGAAAGAATCCTAGGCTGAGAGCCAAAGTGCTGAATTTAAAAGATAGATTTCGTACTAAAGATTGAGAATTGAGAGATGTGGATTTCCATTCCAAATATATTCCTCTGAAACTTTTTTGTCACAACCTCTTTGGCACTTCGTTACCCACCTGCCCTGAAGGGTGAAGAGACAAAATGATACAAAATATGAATTTGAAAAGATTATAGGAGTCATGAGAAGCAATGCTGTATCCCGTTATCTTGGCTTTTTACACAGGAAATAAGGCATTAATAACCACAATACATTAATGGGATGAAAATTGCCACAGCTTTTGGAGGGTGTTTGGCAATATATATCAAATCAAATATCAAATGTGAATGTGTTCAGCAGCAGCCACATGCACCTCCAGAATCTATCCTATCAGAAATGTGTGCCCTGTGCACACAGAGATAACTTTACCAGGATGTTCACCGCAGTACTATTAATAGTGGCAATATCCTGGAAGCAACCTACATGCTCATCAGTATAGGAATGGTTATAAAACAAACTGCATTATAGCCATATAACAGAATACTATGGAACTCTTAAAAATAATGAAGGTAATGGCTATTTCGTAAAAGCATATCCAAGATCTAGGAAAGGAAAACAGACTATTGCTAAATATATAAATAGTATACTAAACACACCTCATTTGTATTAATGTTTTGAAATGCTATGTATGTGAGATATTCATGAAGCCAAACTAACAAAGTTGTTGAGAATGTGTGTTTATATGTGTATGTGTGTGTGTATGCATGTATGTGTGCTTACAAAGAGGAAGGCAAGAGGATCCGATTAGGGTTTGATGGGGAAAACAGTAGCCATTCTGAGCACAAAGCATCTAAGACAGAATCAGACTTCATGACTGCTACAAGAGCTGGAGGAGGAATGGAAGTCAGGAAAGCAGCCACCAAAGGTCAGAGAAGACCACAGTGGAGTCTCAGCCCAGGCACCTGGAGGTGAGGGTAGAGTGTTGGGGCCCACCGCACCTGCAAGGCAGGGGTCCCTGGAAAGGGCTGCAAAAGCTACTGTGTCCATGTAGGGGACTTTGTGGAAAGGTCTAAGAACCTGCCTCCTCTGCCCTAACAACTCACCAAGTGACGAGTGCGGCCCCTATTGCCTTCCATCTTCCAGATCTCATGAGTCTTTCTCTTGGGCCAATTCTAACCCAGAGCCAAACAGGGCAGGGAAATGCCCCTCAACCTCAGGAGGGATGGCAGTGCTAAGGCCGAGGTGAGGACAAGCCATCCAGGTGAGGACAAGCCATCCAGCTTGTCCTCACCTGTACTTTTTTACCAAACAGATTTTGATATGGTTAGAATCTGGGAAGAATGTACTAAATCATGTCATCACAAATAACTCCCAGAATTCATACAGTCCCCCACATTGAACAATCACTTGGGAGAAATTTTTTCTAATGCAATTACCAAAAATGTGACCAGAGTTCCTGTTAATTAATATCTCTTTATTTTCATTTGAACAGAAATAGATCCCAGCAAATTGATGGGCATCTATTCAAATGAAATCACTAAAAGCCTGCTGATAGCTGCATGCAGAGAATTGTGAATGCCTGTCATCGTTTCATATTTACGAGACATCAAAAAGCAGTGATTTCTCAAAGTGAGAAATCCACAAGGGGCTTACCCTCAGGACTGTTTACCGTATATGGAGTCTTGCAATATCTCTCTTCTGTCCAGTCTATGTTTCTTGACATCAAGGCAGACACGTTTATTACCTATGATGGCCACGTCCTTCCTCCACGTTGGCACAGCCCCAATTTAGCTCCAAGGCTCAGGTAAATCGTGACGGATCCCAGGCAAACCTGGTAATTCCATATCAGGAATTGGTTTAGCAGTGGCCCAATGAGCCCTGAAAGGAAGTCGGTTGGGGAGGCTTGTTGGAAAGGTTTTTCTCAATCATTCAAAGGGTCCCAAGGAAGACAGTTCCTCTCCTATCACCAGTCCTTATCATGTCTGGATGTGATGCCTGGGACAGCTGTGGTCACCTTGAAGTCATGCACATGGTCTTGGGACAAAGCCCCATTGGAGGGCAGTACAACAGAGAAGATGAAAGGAACTATCTGGTAAGATTCTAGAGTTACTGAGGTGCCATCCCCCTTTTTTGGATTTCCAGGGACTTTGCACATTCAATGTCTTTTGCTCTAAGCCAACTGACTTGAGATTAATTGCATGTCAAAACCATCTTAACAACTAATAATAACTGACATTATTAGATAATAATATCATAACAACTGCTTTTATTAGAAGTCCTTAATTATGACCATGGGTTGGCTTTGTAATAAAATTTAATGATGACGGCAGTGTTAGGTCATATTAAAAACTGGATTTCCCATTATGTCAGCCTCTTAGTTTCCATATTCTATTATTTGTTCCTTTATTAAATAATGTTACAGCTAATATTTTCATTCTGTCATGTTATGATTAGTTGCTAATTTTAATCCATTTTCAATGGATTTAAATGAAACCAGTAATAAAATCAGGTTCAACTCCAGGAGGAAACACTGGAGGAGCACCAAGGTGGTCTATAAGAAATTGAATATGTGCTGGTGCAAACATTTATGCTGTCTTAAGGTCACTAGGGTTTTACCAAAGCAAGCTGAAGAAAACCACTTCTCTTTGAATAGTTGAACATGTCTTACTGGTTTTTCACTGGTTTTATTAGTTGCTTTTGCTTTTATACTTCCTATGAATAGGCTGCCTCCGTAATAAATGAGAACTTTTATTTGGAAAAAAAAAGACTATTAAGGTAACATCTTTTGGGACATTTGTCTTCTTACCATTCTCAGAATACATTTCATAATGATTTGTGTATAGTATGTGCTTAATCAATGTGTGAATGAATGAATGAATGAAGCAAGGAACTAACTGATTTTGTAATAAGACACAAGGCTATTGTTTCTCTACCTCTGCTACCTGTCAGTTGAGTAAGAGTCCAATCCGGGCTTGTAACCTGGCCTTGCTACTTACCAACTATGAGTTTCAGGAACATCACTCAACATCTTTAAGAAACTTGAGTCTTTTTCATCTACATGATGAGGATGCTAGCAAATATTCTTGCAGAGGATTGTTGCGGTGATTAAACAAGTTAATGTCTGCTCTCTGCCCCTGAACACACACACAAACACACACACACAGTAGAAATCATAACAATATCATAATCTCAGGTCCAAGAAATCTTGTGTTTTGGGGCACCTGGGTGGCTCAGTTGGTTAAGCATCTGCCTTTGGGTCAGGTTGTGATCTTGGAGTCCTGGGAATAAGACCCAAGACGGGCTCTCTGCTCAGCAGAGAGTCTGCTTCTCCCTCTCCCACTGTGCTCTCTCTCACTCTCTTTCAAGTATCTTAAATCTTAAAAAAAAAAAAGTATCTTAAATCAGAAAGAAAGAAAGAAAGAAAGAAAGAAAGAAAGAAAGAAAGAAAGGAAAGAAAGAAAGAAAGAAAGAAAGAAAGAAAGAAAGAAAGAAAGAAAGAAGAAAGAAAGAAAAAGAAAGAAACCCTGTGTTCCAAAAAGCGGACATGCTCAGCCTTTTGGGGTTACTGTGTCTATCCCAGAAAGCAGAGCGAGAAGGAGTGGGTTCTCTGTAGACAGCAGCACTGTGCATCCAATCTCTCCTGGCTCATATTCCATCTTCTCTCCCAATCTGCCTCTGTGACTGACAAGAGAATCAGTCACTCCCTGCTAACAGGATAGAAGGACCAACATCAGTGGCCAAGCCAGGGCCACATTCCAGCCTGGGCTGCTACCACCTACAGCAGAAAGATGCGCACTTAGGTTATGTTAGCCCGGCCAACATTGCAGCATCTAGGCTAATGAGATACAGTAACCTGTAACCTGAGAATTCCCACATCAGCACTTGTCTGATGTAATATTGAAATCTTTCCACTCAAGATGCCAACTTGAATAATTTAAAGACTTTAGAGCCTGGTGAGTTAATAACCTGCAAATTATTAACATAATCAGTCAATTCTAGTTATCAAAGGGTCATCTATTTTCTGCTAATCTTTCTTCTATATGAAATTATAAAGCATGTGTTCCAGAGGACCCTACCCTAAAAATCTATAAATGAGACCCCCTGACTTGTGAGCTGAGTCCTCACAGTGCTCAAAGTGGGGTCCCTGGACGGAGAGCATTAGCATTACCCGGGAACCTGTCAGAAATGCAAATACTCATCCTCACCCAAGACCTACAGAATTAGAAATTGTGTGGAGACCCTTAACAAGCCTCCGGGGGATCCTGGTGCTCATTCAAGTTTAAGAACCTCTGTGAGAATGGATAGGAGGGAATTAGCAGGACAAGAAATAGCTCAAACAGATCCTGAAAAAATAAAATCATAATTATAACAACTTAAAACCAATTTATAAACACCCGAACTCTCACAAGGTAAAAGGAATAAAAAATACCCTTTCCTTCTGTACAAACTCCCCTAGGGACAAATATTTTAGGACTTAGTATTTAATGATGCCTAAAGCATTTAGGTTAATTTATAATAAGCTAACAGAGAGCACTGCTTATATTCCAGGCTCTACACTAAACCCTCTATTATCTCATTTAATCCTCACAATAAACTATGACACCGGTGCTATTATTCTCACCTCACAGGTGTATAATCTTAAAATTGGGGAGGGGTTGGGAGATGTGCCCAAGTAAATCTGCACACACTGCATACAGTCCTCTGTCATGTGCTATGTGGATCCAATTCTCCCAACCACAACACTCAACAGCCTCCCCAACTATTTGCAAAACACTGCACGGTGAGTGGAGGAGAGAAACAAGAAAGAAGTGCTGCCCTTCAAAAACAGAATGAACCATCCAGTGAGGAAGGAGATCAGAATGTGCAACTCTAATACCAGGCAGAAGGAAACAGACGCTCTAATAGTAGTGCAAGCAAGACCTTTAAATCCAACTGAGAATTTGGGGAGTATTTCGATCAGCAAAGAGAAGGGAAAGCCAAAGCCAGTCCACAAAGAGAAGAGAGGATGAGCAGAAGTGTGACATGACAACGGATGGCAGGCTCCAGGGAGGGCAGGGCATGCTTCCAGCACAGAGGGGGCAGAGAGCATGTGGAGTAGAAAATATGGTTGGAAAGAAGAAAAATTCCATCCTGGATGGCCTTGAATACCATGGTAAACAGCTTGGATTTCTATTAGTACGCCACTGTGAGTCATTTAAGAATTCTCGAGCATGGGTACATGATTTGCCCAGGAGACCTAGGAGAAGGAAACAAACAAAAAAAGAAAGAAAAAGAAAGAAAGAAAGAAAGAAAGAAAGAAAGAAAGAAAGAAAGAAAGAAAGAAAGAAAGAAAGAAAGAAAGAAAAGAGAAGAGAAAAGAAAAGAAAAAAGAAAGAAAGAAAAGAAAAGAAAAGAAAAGAAAAAAGAAAAGAAAAGATAGGAGAAAGAGGAAAAAATAATGCTTATGAAAACCTATACTTAAGGAATCAGCAGATCTCGGGGTTCTGGGATCGAGTCCCGCATCAGGCTCCCCGCTCCTCCCCCTGCCTGTGTCTGTGCCTCTCTCTGTGTCTCTCATGAATAAATAAATAAAATATTTTTTTAAAAAGGAGTCAGCAGGGAGAAGCCATTGAGATTAAAAAAAATAATTTGAGTAAAACGAAGACTTTAAACTGAGGGTAGCCCATATGAATGAATGACTTGAATGAATGAGAACAATGAGTAGACAGGGTCAAAGGTTACAGAAAGGCCAAGAGCATCAACACTAAAAGTAGATTTTTGCATCTGGAGGTGGGAGGCCCAGAGTGGGACTTGTGCCCCGCCCCACCACTCACTGGAACAGGCCTTGCATTGCAGTATTTTATAAGCACTAATTACTAGTGCTTATGAAATGCAGAAGTATGTTTTGAAAAACAAAATACATTCCTTTGACATTTCAAACTCAGGAAATAAATTTCTGGGAAAACATATTGTGACAATCTTTTTAGTCCTTTAGGGTATCTTCACAAAGAAAAAGGCATTTGTCTCATAAATTAATCTAATACTACTACTCCTAAATGTATTGCTCTTTCAGAAAAACTGGCTCAACTAGGGAATAGAGGACAGGTGTATCTGTCATAATAGGTTGCCTTGAGGCTTTTTTGTTTTAAAAAATAATAAAAATAAAAATAAATAAATAAATAAATAAAATAAAAATCACCCAAAATAGCTTAGGCAACGTTATGTAACATCTAGAAGAATACTATGTGCTAGAATTTTTTTTGAGGGGGGAGAGAAAATCTGAGTAGCCCAGCTTGAGTCAGGGGATCAGGAAGTAGGCCCAGAAAGAGCTGGTTCAAGTGGTAACTCTGCACACCTGCAAGTGGGAGGTGGGGCCCTTCTCAGGGTCCAGGCTAGGCCGATTCCCCGAAATCATCCACATTAAGTATGTTCCTGAAAAGCCATGTGACTACTCCAAATGCACAACAAATAACTAACATTTATGTAGCAATGCTGAAGTTAAAAAACAGTTTTCAGGGATGCCTGGGTGGCTCAGTGGTTGAGCATCTGCCTTTAGCTCAGGTCCTGGGGTCCTGGGATCGAGTCCCACATTGGGCTCCCCACAGGGAGCCTGCTTCTCCCTCTACCTGTGTCTCTGCCTCTCTCTGTGTCTCTCATAAATGAATAAATACAATCTTTAAAAAAAAAAAACAGTTTTCAAACTATTCCAGTCATGCCCACAACAACCCCCTTGAGGTAGGTGGTAGACCTAGTATATATCCAGCGTAGTAGCAATGAGAAACTGAAGGTCTCAGAGGATGGATGTGCGAATGACATACTGTGACACAAGTGATCCTCTTTATCAGTAGGAAGCATCAAAGGAGCAAGTACAGTATTCAGCACAAAGTGCTGATTGTTCGAGGCACATGTCAACATTATCGACTATCACCAGCCACACAAGAAAGATGGCAAAACCAGATCACAGATGATATAAACTAAGTGAGTCAAAAGAAGTGAGAGCTGCAGCACTCAGAGAAGGGAGAGGACTCGGGGCCAGGGCAGTGGACGAAGGCTGCCCCAAGGCGATCAGACTCCAGTGGCTCCTGAAGGACACATGAGACATAGATAAACCACAGACAGAAGAGCGTGTGGCATTAGGAAGCACATGGACACTGGATCAGAAGCAGAATTAACCTCAGGTGTCTACCTTGTATCCACATCCACACAGAGGACACAGAAGCTTCATGAATTGGGTCCTCCTTAGTGAGTGAGTTTTTCCATGCTAGCGAATTTTTCAGCCAACTGCAGCTTAAAATACAAAAAAAATTTTTTTTAATACCAAAGCATTTTTAATTGAAACCATTTTGGATGGCAATATGTCTCAAATGAGATGATCCCTATACAGCATTTAGCACAGACCCTGGCACATAGTGTTCCATAAATGTTCATTACTATTGGTGTTATTTATAAAATGTAAGTCCCTATGTTAGGAATCAGAGTAAATAGAGTATAATTTAAATTTTCTAGATGGCCAAAGATCATCATGAATGTTAATGATTTAACTGAGTTGTGAGTATGGGGATGTCTTTATTTTTAAGAATTTTTAAAAATCTATTTATTTGAAAAAAAAATCTATTTATTTGAGAGAGTGAGAGAGCACGAGCAGGGGGAAGGGCAAAGGGAGAGGGAGAATCAGGCTCCCACCCAGCAGGGAGCGGGACCTGGGGCTCAATCCTGGGACCCTGGGATCATGATGTGAGCCAAAGGCAGACGTTAATCAACTGGCTCCCCACACGCACCGTATGGAGATACCTTGAGAGTTACTGGGGACCACGGGGTTGTTTGTTCCTGCATAAGGCAGCCGCAGGCGACGAGGCATGGGTAATGCTGGATCTGGCAGTCAGCCTGGCTCTCCCTCCTTTACTGTCAGGCTGTCACTTCTCATGGTGTCACTGTGCCTGTCCCGGCCATTCCCATCTCTGTCTTTAATTTCGTATGATTAATTGTCTGTACGCGGAGACACTGAGTCCTTCCAATCTTAGAAGAATGTTCTGACATGGAGCAATGTGCTCAGTCTTTCTCAGTCTCTCTTTCCTGTTTGCCTGGATAATTTTGATGTTTTCAGCTCTAAAATCAATGAGTCTATTAAGTGTTTCATTCAAAGTGAGAAGTCAGAGGTCTCCCAACAGTCTTAGGGGCGGGGTTCCACTTTGTGTACTCCTGAGAGTGCTCTATGGACTGAACACTTGCCAACTTCCTCACAATCCAAAACTTTAAGTCTCCTTGGATTTCCAAAGCAAAGAGAAACAGCAGCAAAAAATAAAAATTGATTTGCCGTAGTGATAGCATTGCCTTCATGAGGATGGTTTGAAATCAAAGATGACTTAGGAAGGTTCTTCCTCTTCTGATGGGCCTGGGTCTTCCCCAGGAGAAGACAGAATGGCATAGCCCAGAGAAGCATGCACCTCCTGGAGGAGACAGATCTGATGCCAAAGGAAGAGCACTGGATTTGGAGCCAGAAAATGCAAGTTCTAGTCATCTGTGTGATCAGAAGTCACTCAGATAACCTCTCTATACCTTAATTTCCCTATTTGTAAATCTGGGATCATGTTGCCTGACTCACTAAAGTGTGGTAAGAATATCTGACTTAGTCTGCTAGGGCGGCCGTGACAAAGTGCCACAGGCTGGGAGATTTAAACAACAGAAATTAATTTTCTCTAGGTTCTAAATGCTAAAAGTTAGAGATCAGGGTGTTGGCAAGGTTGGTTTCTTCTGAAGCCTCTCTTGTGGGGTTGCGGGATGGCTGCCCTCTTGTTGTGGCCTCACATGGCCTTTCCTCTGTGCAGGCACATCCCTAGTCTCTGCATGTCCAAATTCCCTCTTCCTAGGGACACCTGGGTGGCTCAGTGGTTGAGTCGTGATCTTTGAGTCCTGGGATCAAGTACCACGTCGGGATCCCCGCAGGGAAGCCTGCCTCTCCCTCTGCCTGTGTCTCTGCCTTTCTCTGTGTGTCTCTCATGAATAAATAAATAAATAAATAAATAAATAAATAAATAAATAAATAATTAGAAAACAAAGTCCCTCTTACTATAAGGACATCAGTCAGGTTGGATTAGGACCCCACCTAAATGCTTTATTTTTGTTTTCAGTTTTATTGAGATCTAATTGACGCATCACATTGTGCAAAAATTTTTAAAGATTTTATTTATTTATTCATGAGACCACACACACACACAGAGAGAGGCACAGAGATACAGGCAGAGGGAGAAGTAGGCTCCATGCAGGGAGCCCAACGTGGGACTTGATTCCGGGTCTCCAGGATCACACCCTGGGCTGAAGGCGGCGCTAAACCACTGAGTCACCCAGGCTGCCCACATTATGCAAATTTAAAGTGGACAATGTGACGACTGGATAAACCTATGTATTGTGAAATTACCACAATAGGGTTAGCTAACACCCCCATCACCTCGCATAATTACCTTCTTGTGGTGTGTGGTGAGAACATTTAAGAAAATTTAATTTTCAAGTGTAACATATATAGTATCATTGACCAGAGTCATGAGCAGCCTCATTTCAACCAGTCGCCTCTTCATAGGCCCTCTCTCCAGACACAGCGACAATCTGATACACTAAGGTTTGGGGGGTTTAGACATATGAACCTGAGGGGGACATAATTCAATCCACAGCACTCTTCATGAACGTGTTTTGTGAACTCCTTATAGATGAAAAGGGTGAGATCTCCATCCCCAAGAGCAGGACGAGGTGCTGAGGAATGAGGCCTGCTGGATGTGCCATGGCAGATGTGGGATAACCAGAGAGGTCTGACCTCCACAACTGCCAACACTGCGAGGTGTCATTTGGCATCCACAGCTGGCCTTACAGCTGTGTCCCATCAGAACTTACTGCTTGGGTATCTTCCTTGTGAGCCAGCATTGTGCTGGGAAATCTGAAGGTTGGGGCTATGTCTGGTGTGTCTGCTCTTCCAGAACTAAGTGGGTCAAAACATGGGACAAAGAGGGGCACCTGGATGGTTCAGTCAGTTCAGCATCTGACCCTTGATTTCAGCTCAGGTCGCGATCTCAAGGTTGTGGGTTCCAGCCTTATGTCGGGCTCTGAGCTCAGTGTGGAGTCTGCTTCAGATTCCCTCTCTCTCTCTCTACTGCTCCCCACACTTGCACTCACTCATTCTTCCCTCTCTCTCAAATAAATAAATAAAATCTTGAAAAAGAATACATGGGACAAAGACCTCCTGCTGCTTTTCCCTATCTTGACAGCTGCTTGAATCCCATGACCTGGGGACTGGATGCTTCCAGTTATGTATGCCTCTTACTCTTCTCAATAACCCTTTGCAGAGCTGGATATTGAAGCTTGGAAACATGCAATAAATTGCCCAAGGCCAGACCACTCTAACCAGCAAGGCCAGGATTTGAATCCACTTCTGCTGTGTCAAAATCTAACACTTTTCTCTTAAGAGGCATGGTATTATCAGAGAGGGGGAGTCCCAGGGACAGAACCAAGTGGACCCATGCTTGGTTACTCCTGTGAGTTTGGAATTAGGCATTTGGCCAATCCTACTAAGAGTGAGGGGCCAAGAGGTTGAACCAGCCCACCAAGAGGCTCTGTTTGCTTCTTCCCTCCCTGGCCTCTGTCCTTTGCTGCCCTCCTTTTCCTTACTCAGTGGACCCTGATTCTCTGGGAACTTGTCCTGGCATGGGGGCAGAGAGGAGTGGCCTATCCACTGTTTTCTTGGCCCTTGGCAGCTTTGCCTAGGTGGGCAGACCATAGGAGGGACTGGTTAAAAGTCTGTACTGCTCTGACTTCTCTTCCCTTGGTTACTAACACAAGTACAATGTCAAATATGCCACAATAAAGCTGAGAACAAGAAAAGAATCAAGGGCCATGTTTTCTTTCAGAAACTGTTCATGGGTTAGTAGCAATTTAGGGTTTATATATATATATATATATATATATATATATATATATATAAATATATATAAATTATATAACATATATAAACATATAGACTTTCACAATTAATGCACTATAAGGCCAACATAAATCTGGGCAGTTCCAATAAATTGGGAAAATAAACAAAAACAAGCAAAAAAAATAGAAACTAAAAGGGAGCACAGAATTGCTAAATTTTGTCTTATTCTCCAAGGTCCAGGGGATTCAGAATAAGAGATTCATGAAAAATAATGTGCATCTCTCCCTAAGGAAGGCATGGTACCCGTCTTTCCTACAGTTAACTCCTTATCTCTGATTAAAATTGTCTTTTTTATTTTTCTATAGAAGAGAAAGGTCACACTCCAAATTTGGACCTGTAGGAATGCTGAAATCAATTTATTTTTTCATATTTAGCTATATTTGTATCCAAGAAATTTTCACAGAACTAGTTAAAATTGGAAATTTGCAGGAATACATCTAAGTGAATAGTTTATTTGATTTGTAATGTAGTCTTGTTCTGACAATGCACACATACCTTAGACACAACAGAGGACAAAGGAAGTCAGGATAGATGTTAATATTCTGTCTAGACATAATTTGATTGTGACTTCTGCAGGAACCAAGCTCAACACGGAGGAAATGGAAACTTATAAACAAGCTTTTAATATCCATTTCTGACTCACTGTCCAAACAAAGACAAGTCGCTACTTAAACCTCAGAAGACCTTAGTAAGTACTGAGTGGAATCCAAATCTATAGAAATTGTACCAAAATGTAACTATATTTTCTCCCAGGCTAACTCATCTTATGGGATAATTTAGGGGAAAATATTTCTTTAATTCAAAATCACATAAGTCAATACTCCCTTATAAACCATCTAATAGATTTCTTATATTTTGGACAATTCATCTGACAAAATTCCCAACACAAAATGTGTCAAGTTGAAACAGATGTTGCCTTACGGAATTGTTGTCTTTCATTCTATATTACAAGGAGGTAATTCTAAGCAAATGAAAGTCAATGAAAATCCTGTGAAGCATCATGCCTTCCCACAACAGACATTTAGTTACAATGATGAATATAATACAGTATCTTACTTTAAGTAGGTTTCAGTTAATTGTGTAAGTGAAGCAGAAAAATGTATGCACACAAGGATGAAGTGGTTGAGTACTCAGGGAGAGAGAGAGAGAGAGAAGTAATAACTGCTTGGATACAGGATGATAGCAAGAGATTAATGTTAATATTTTAGGCATAATGATAATAATGTAGTGATGTCTAAAGATCTTTAGCTTTTAAAGATATATTCTGAAGTGCTTATAAAGCAAAGAATACCATACCTGAAATTTGCTTTAAAGTATTTCAGGATGGAGAGAGTGGATGGGATAAAAGTGAAAAAAAGATCAGCCATTAGATGATAATTGCTGAAGGTGATGAGGAATCTTTTACATATGTTTGAAATTTTAACAATAAATAGCATTTTTTTAAGTAGGCTCCATGCCCAGCATGGATTCCAACTTGGGGCTTGAACTCACAACCCTGAGATCAAGACTTGAGCTGAGACCAAGGTTAAGCGCCTGCTTAACCAACCGAGCCACCCAGGCACCCCAATAATATGAAGTATTTTTTAATGTTAAGGAAAATTCAAAAATGAAATTAATAAAATAATTCCATTTGTAATAACATCAAAAAGAATAGCTCTTTATGGATAAATTTTTTAATTAGCAATAATTGCACCTGGGATAAATTTCATTGGCTATGATAGTGCCACTGCACAAAGCTACAAATAAATTTTTTAAAAGAAGTCCAGAACTTACACTACCCTGAAAAGTGTAAAACCAATTAAAGAAGATCTGAACAATTGGGAAAATAGTCCCTATTCATGAATCGAAAGACTTATTGTTAAGATGGAAATAGTCCCCAAACTGATATGCAGATTACATGTAATTCCAATAAGAATCCCAGCTGACTTCTTTGCTAAAACTGATAACTGGATTCTTAAATTCACATGGCATTGCAAGGGATGCAGAATAGTCAAAATAATCTTCAGAAAGAAGAATGAGGAAGAGGACGAACACTCCTCAATTTCAATACTTACTACAAAGCAACAGTAATTGAGATAGTATGGTTCTGGCACAAGAATAAACACACAGATTGATGGAATAGAATTGAGAGTCCAGGAATAAACCCATACATCTGTGGTCCATTCATTTTTGATGAAGTACTGAGACCATCATCCAATGTGGGAAAGAATAGTATTTCAACAGAGGTGCTGAGACAACTGGATAGCCATGTGCAAAAGAATGAAGTGGGATTCTTACCTCATACCATATGCCAACATTACCTCCAAATGGATCAAAGACCTAAATGTAAGAGCTAAAACTCTTTGAAGAAAATATGGGTGGAGTGCCTGGATGGCTCAGTTGGTTGGGCATGGTTGGGTATGTCTGCTTTCTGCTCAGGTCATGATTCTGGAGTCCCTGGATCAAGCCCAAATCAGGCTCCCTGCTCAGCGGGGAGTCTGATTCTCCCTCTGCCCCTCACCCTACTCTTGCTCTCTCTCTCTCTCAAGTAAATAAATAAAGTCTTAAAAAAGAAAAAAAGGGATCCCTGGGTGGCGCAGTAGTTTAGCGCCTGCCTTTGGCTCAGGGCGTGATCCTGGAGACCCTGGATCGAATCCCACATCGGGCTCCCGGTGCATGGAGCCTGCTTCTCCCTCTGCCTGTGTCTCTGCCTCTCTCTCTCTCTCTCTCTCTCTCTCTCTCTATGTGTGACTATCATAAATAAATAAAAAATTAAAAAAAAAAAGAAAAAGCATGGGCATAAACATTCATTTTTGTGGATTTAGCAAAAGATTCTTAGATATGACAGCAAGAACACAAGAACAAAAGAAAAAAAGATAAATTAGACTTCATCAAAATTTAAACTTCGGTGTCTCAAAAGACACCATCAAAAAAGCAAAAAGGCAACTCATGGAATAGGATAAAATATTTGAAAATCATGTATTTGATAAGGAACTTGTATCCGGAATATACATACATTAAAAAAACCTTACAACTCAGTAATTTAAAAAAACACACCACAAATAACTCAATAAATGGGCAAAAGATCTGAATTATCATTTTTTTCCAAGGAAGATGTAGAAATGGCCAATAAGTGCATGAAAAAATGCTCAACATCATTTGGTCATCAGAGAAATGTGCATCAAAATGACAATGAGATACCACTTTGCACCCACTCAAATGGCTAGAATCTAAAAGTGAGATGATAAATGTTGGCAGGATGTGAGGAAATTGGATCCCTCATACACTGCCGGCACATAGAAAATGGTACAGCTACTTCAGAAAAGTTTGGCATCTCACCAAAGGATTAAACATCAGGTTACCATTTGACTCAGCAATTCCATTTGTAGGTATATATTCCCAGGTCTTTTCCCTTAAGAAATGAAAAATCTGTACACATATGTCTGCAGCAGCGTTACTAGTAATAACCAAAAGATGGAAACACCACATTGCCATCAACTGACAAATGGATAAACAAAATGTGGTATGGCCATAGAGTCAAACACTTTCCAACATGCTACAACATGGATGAAGCTTGAGAACATTATGCTAGTCTCAGAAGACTACATAGTATATTATTTCATTCATATAAAATGTCCAGAATACGGAAATCTCCAGAGACAGAAAGTAGACTAGTGGTTGCCTAGGTTTGGAGGGCAGGGGTGGTCATAGGGGTTGGTAGCCAAAGGGTATGAGGGGGACGATGAAAATGTTCTAAACTTGTGGTGATGGTTGTGCATGTCTGTGAATATACTAAAATCATTGAATTATATAGTTTAAGTAGGTCAGTTTTATGCTATGTAAATTACAGCTCAATAAAGTTGTTTTTAAAAAATCATCAGAACACACAGACACACATTTGGGACAGACCTAGGAATGTGGCAGTGGCATTGCTGCATAGTTAGTACATCTTTCCAAATCTAAAAAGCAAAACAAGAAATCCATGGAAAACAATTGCAACAAAACTATGGGGGGAGGTATTTTTATGAGCCTCCAAAATACAAAGGGGTAGGGATAAACCATCAACTGCCAGAAAACGTGCTTGGGAGTGTCAGCTTCTGTGCAGAAAAAAGCAGTGGGAAGCTCACTGAGCATGCACACCAAATTCCTCCAGGGTGGTGATGACTTCCTGACTTGACTCCAATTATTTCAAAGTTTTTGATTCAAAGTCTAAAATTATTTGCCTTTGTCCTTACCCTTTGGAATGCAGGGTATTTTTAAAACAAAGATACTTAAAAAAAATAAAACCAACATACACTCTACCTCCTCACAACTTTGTGTCACATTTGAATAGTGACTCCACCTTCTTCCCCTTATTCTTTCAGCCAAATTGTGTCCTGTCATTTTTAAAATACCAACTCAAAACTCGTCTCCTGAAGAAAAGACTTCTAGGATTGATCCTTCCAGATTAACCACTTCTCCAGGATGACTCAGAATGACCCCCTCTCGTTCTCAAATGCCTAGTTTCCACTGAATAAATTTCCTCCGGTTGAGGTTTTGTGCCTTTTCCAATTGAGCCTGTCCAATAAGATGAGACATTCCTGGAGAGGAGGCTGTTTTGTCTACATCCCCCACTGTGTCTAGGATATTAAGTAGCAAACAACTGGAAGGCAATTCTAATGCCAATTCCTGAATAATTGTGGGCAACTTGGGACGTTTCATGCAGCACTTTGAACAGTTCACCAACAAATGCATGATTTCTGCTTGCTCATCAAAGTGCTATACATTGCTTTAAAATGATGAGCGATCCTTAAAGAAAACAGTGTTTTTCCTAACCAATCTTGAGGAAAGTGTTGCACTATGCACAGTAAAGTTCTTAACAGCTTATCTGCTTTTTTTTTTTTTAACAGAGCTGTAGCTGTTTTTAATTTAAAAAGCAAAATTGGGGGCACCTGGGTGGCTCAGTGGTTGAGCATCTGCCTTTGGCTCAGGTCATGATCCTGGAGCTCCAGAATCGAGTCCTGCATCAGGCTTTCCGTGGGGAGCCTGCTTCTCCCTCTGCCTATGTCTCTGCCTCTCTCTCTCTCTTATGAATAAATTAATCAAATCTTTAAATAAATAAATAAATAAATAAATAAATAGCAAAATTGTTTCTAGGTGAGCCTAAGTTAAGTTCTGAAACACATTTTCCGTAGCCCAGTCTGAACATAATTTGCATTTGGCTAAAGGAAAGAAGAGAGGGAGATATTATGCAAAGCCACTTGACTGAGCATATTTTATTAGGCTGTCCTCCCACATGAAGGGTAATAGATATACTGATGTGCAATTTACACGCTAATTAAAGCAGCTATGTAATGGACCATCTTTTCCAAACAGTTCCAAAGCCTTCCTTTCCATCTCAAACAGGTTTCACCTCTCCTCCTGGGAAAGGAAGGATCAAAGATGGACTATTAACACTTTTTTTTTTTTTTTGCAAGCCTTCTGCATTTTCACTCTTAAAATCTGGTATCATTATGTAACGGTGTAATTAGAGTGCTTAAAATTAATTGGACTTTCAATAATGGCCAGATTTACAGGTGATGAAGGTGACTATTTAAAAGGTGAGGAGTCTGCCTCTAAACTTGATAACAACCATTTTCAAAAGCAGACTTTATGTTTCGTTGTGTTGTGTCTCTGACGGCTGCTTTTTTCTCCACTGATGGGAAGTTAATTACTCAGCACACCCCAGAGGAATCATGTTCTTTAATGGCTAATGCAAACTTCTCAAAATAACAAATTGAAAACATAATTCACCTGTCTAATGCACTTCCCTGGAGTCAGTTGGTCAATAAGTATTCACTGAGCATTCACAGCTACAGCTGGCACGCCCATTACCCACCGGAATTTATTGCCTGCTCATCAGAAACCTCCCCCTAGCAGAGAGACCATGTTACCCGTCAGATATACAAATGACAGTTCACCCTTTCCTCTCATAAAAGGACAAAAGAGGGGAAGCCTTAAGGATAGAGTGAAGGAAGCCTCTTCTTTTTTTTTTCCCACTCCTTTCCTCAGAAATAGTTCAGCGCCCGGGGCTTTGTTTTTTCTTCTTGGAAATCTTTCAAGTTCTACAGAAGCTTGGAATTCAGCACTTCAAAAATTGCCAGTCACACCAGAGCCATCTACTTCTGAACTTGGACTTAGCCGATTACCGGTGAGATCCTCTGTTCCGAAGCTCTGGGGCTTGCCAGTGACGGGGACCAAGGAGGTGAAAAGCTCTCCTGTGAGATCTGCGAGAGCCCTGAAGGTCCTTGACTCTTGCATATGCCTCACTCCGCCAGCACCCTCCAGAGACTCTGCTTGCCCCATAGAAGCAACCTCCAACACCGGCAGGGAATAGGAGCAAGCACCCCAGAACTGACCCCTGTACCCCATAACACACGTACTAAGGGTCTGGCCCTCTCTGGCTCTGTTACCAGCTTCCCCCTTATTCTCTGTGGTTGCGACCATCGCTGGATTCCTTGTGTGGCTTGTGAGCGTCCCAGCTTGCTGGCTCTCCACCCTGCTTAATCCCTCGGATATTTTGTACGTCCTCATTGTCTGGAGTGAAACAGCCTGCTTCACAGCCAACACTGGCTCCTGGCAGCTCACTTCCAGCACCCACCATGCCCCTTCAATAAGGGACTTATAGGCATGAGGTGGGAAGGGGAGTCTGGCTGCACCCCCTGAGTATATTCCCCAAATTGTCACTTTTTCAACAATTCTCCAATGACAATGTATCCATTGGTTACTCCTCTGAGCGCAAGACCACGGTGAGACAATGCTAGGACAGGACCCATGAATGCCAGATCCGCATGTGGTCCTACAGGAGTGGCACAGAGGATCAAGGAGTCCTCCCGCAGCCCCCAGCGTCACTCTTCAGACATTCAACCCGGGCCTGGCCTCCGCTCACTGGGAAGAGGGCCTGGAGAAGAGAGGCAAAATCTCATTCTTTGCTTTTTGGTTTCTTGTTTATTTGTTTGTTTCCTCCAGTTCTTCCTGCAGACATCTCCTGGGAGGCTATCTGGTGGAGGTGATCACACAGGCTTTTAGCCTACTTGCTGATTGTTAAAAAGCTGACCATCTCCCTATCCTCTCTGCAAACGGTAACTCACAGTAGTGAGTAGTAGGCGTGAGTAGTAGGCATGAGACTACTGCCCTCAAGCTTTAGACAGCAGCCACAGACGACGCTGACTCAGAAAGGCAAGAAGCAGGTGTCCATTCTTGTTTTTTTTTTTTTTTTTTTTTTTTAAGGACCAGGGTGTATGTGGGCCTGATGAAGTAAGATTTCAATCCAAAACTGGAAAACACTTATTCCTACCTGTTAAGAACTGGATCCTATGTTCAATGCTTTCAATATTTACCCAGAATCTTTTGTTTTGTTTTGTAGACAATTTGAGCATGGAAGCTTTGATCAGTGTAAATGTAGATCTGATCAAATATTTACTTGCAATACTTAACTTATTAACTTAACTGTAATACATGTTACAAACTATGTTCAATAATACACGAATGTAGAAATATTACTTTTTCCGTGCTCTTATTTCTTCAGTTTTATGCAGACTCTTTATGTGGTGCTGTGTAAGTATCTCTCATTACCAGAGCTAATTTTGAGGCTCTAAAATAATTTTCTAAAGCACACAATTTTTAGTTCTTGACCAAGTTAAGATACAGAACGTTTTTTAAAAAGATTTGTTTATTTATTTATTTTAGAGAAGGTGGGAGAGGGGCAGAGAATCTTAAGGAGTCTCTGTGCTGACTATGGAGCCTGACATAGGGCTCCATCCTAAGACCCTGAGATCACGACCTGAGCCGAAACCAAGACCCTGCTGTTTAACCAACTATGCCACCAAGACACCCAGAGATAGAGAACTTTTTGAACATTGTATTATGCTGCCAATGGAAATTCCACTCGAATCACAAATATCCATTCTCATAATTAATTAAATGCATGGTATGTGCTGAAGGCTGGTCTGTACAAGCATACCCTGAATGCCACTGGTAATCACTATCTTGAGAACATACAGATCCTGTCCTCCCTTCTGTATTCCCATCAAGTAGAATATGTAGAAGAATGTGTTCTTCAGCTTTCAAGGTCAGGGGCTCAGAGTGTGGCCAACACAGAGTATCTGCTTTGTAACTAAGAATGTCCCTGTGCCAGGCCTCATCTTTTGGGAACACTAGCAGCAAGGAGGGAAAGGCTACATACAGATAGTTGCTGAGCTAGTTGCTACACTATCAAAGTCTGCTGCATGTAGACTCCATGCTTAGAGTCCCCTGGGCTAAGCCGACACACTGAGCTAGCTGACTTTCCATGCAACGTGTACACGATCTCTCCGTAACTTGAATAATCACTCTATTCCTTTTTATTTATCTTTTTATTATTTATTTACCATAGTCACAGAGAGAGAGAGAGGCAGAGAGAGAAGCAGGCTCCATGCACCGGGAGCCTGACGTGGGATTCGATCCGGGGTCTCCAGGATCGCGCCCTGAGCCAAAGGCAGGCGCCAAACCGCTGCGCCCCCCAGGGATCCCCTCTATTCCTTTTTAAATTGATCTTTATAAAGCCTGTGTGCTGTGACATTCAGTAGTTTAAAGTTAAGGTCATACCTTCAGGCTAATGGCTAATGATTAAACCTGTGCCAAATATCTTCCTTTTTTTTTCAATTTATAATCCCTTAGGTGACCTCTACCAATATCCAAAATGAGCATTTTAAGTCCCTTTTTAAAAATATTTTATTTGGGACACCTGGGTGGCTCAGTGGTTGAGCATCTGCCTTTGGCTCAGGGAGTGATCCTGGGGTCCTGGGATAGAGTCTCGAATCAGGCTTCCCGCAGGGAGCCGGCTTCTCCTTCTGCCTATGTCTCTGTCCCTCTCTCTCTGTGTCTCTCGTGAATACATAAATAAAATCTTAAAAAAAGAACAGGAAGTTTGCATGAGAATCTGGTTTCAAGAATAACTCTACCAGTATGAACTTCATGCTTTGAATCCCAAACCTCTTCTGATGTTTCTTGTCTGAAGAATCATCCCACGTTGCAGACCACAGTTTCTGCCCTACTACTCATTCTTCTCTGGGTTTCTACCATTCTGTTCTCTGCTCTCTCTACTCCTTCCTGTCACTTGCCTTCCTTTTTTTCTCCCTGAAACAATTACTGTGGGCCCATGACTTTGACATCACTCTCAGTTCAGTTCTTCTGAGCCCCAGGTACAAATATTTATCTTTCTACTGGACATCTTCAGCCCGGTACACATCTCAATGTGTCCAAAATAAAATGTGTTCTTTCCTCCTAGACAAACTGTTTATCCTTTTTCAAACTAATCTTGGTGTCTGTCTACAAGCAGCAAACGCAGTGTTCGTATGTTAGAAATGTCTTCGCTTCTCTTTCTTTCCCTCTTGAATGATAGTTTAACTGTGTACCGACTTATGGTTGAGATTATTTTTCCCTTCGTACTTTGAAGTTGTCCCATTGTCTTTTGGATTCTATTTTTGGTAGTTGAGATGTTTACTCATAATATAGTTGTTATTGTTTTAAAGTTGATATGTCTTTTCCTTTGGTAGCTTCTAGAAGCTTCTCTTTGAGTTTGATAATTTGCAGTTTCTCTAGCGGGAGTGTCTTGGTATGGATTTGTTTGTTAACATATGAGGACTCATTATATCTTTCCACTCAGAAAACTTATAAGGCATGAATCCTTCAAACACTAATTCTATCCCTTTCTGTCTATTCCCTCCTTTTGGACTCTTAGCCATATGTTGAATCTATCATTCTTGATTCCATGTGTTTTATCTCCCGTCCGTTATTTTCCAAACCTCTGTGTTATAGTCTTCCTGGTGTCAACTCTAGCTCTCATCAGATCAAAAACCAGTAATATTCTTAAAAAATTGTAATGTCTAAAATGTTCTTATTTCTAAAATATATGTATTGGGAAATGGGCTGTCATGACATCAATGCCACTTGTAATGTGGTCCTAGTCTGCTTTTCCATGACTTTTAAACTAATACACTCCTTTTAGACCACCCAACGACAATTTTCCAACACTTTCTCATTCTCTTTTCTCATTCCACCCTGCAGTTAAGTGGGGGCTGTTCAGCTCTATGTCCTATCTCTCTGGTGCAGGGACTGGCCTGTGGCCCAGGCCCATCCTGTCATAGATCCTAATCCTGCTGGCAACAGTAATTGTTCAGGGATAGTAATTGGTTCACGACGAGAGCTTGGCTAATTTTTCACTTTTCTAAGTGGGATGAGTGGTAAAAGTTCCCCTTCTTCTGGGGCAAGTGTTGGCAGAATTTTTCTTTAAAGAACCAGCTAGCAAATACTTTAGGTTTTGCAGATCAAGAGGCAAAGTAAGGATAATGGTATAGGTATTTATATTTCTGAGAGAAAAGACATTTTTACAAGAATTTTATTGACAAAATTCAAAGTGTAATAATGATTGAATGTTGTTTTCTATAATCCAAGTCTATTAGTAAGAATAATAGAATCCTTTCTTGTGAATACCATTGTGAAAACTGTATTCACAAGAAAAGATGATTGGTTGAACTGGTGTTCAATGTAAGTATTCCTATTAAAATCAATTACAGGATCACCTGGGTGGCTTAGCAGCTGAGTGTCTGCCTTTGGCTCAGGGTGTGATCCCAGAGTCCCCAGATCAAGTCCCGCATAAGGCTTCCTGCATGGAGCCTGCTTCTCCTCCCTCTTCCTATGTCTCTGCCTCTCTTTGTGTCTCTCATGAGTAAATGAATACAATCTTTTTTAAAAAATCAATTACAGGGGATCCCTGGATGGCTCAGTGGTTCAGTGCCTGCCTTCTGCCCAGGGCGTGGTCCTGGAGTCCCGGGATCGAGTCCTACATCAGGCTCCCTGCATGGAGCCTGCTTCTCTCTCTGCCTATGTCTCTACCTCTCTCTCTGTGTGTGTCTCTCATGAATAAATAAATAAAATCTTTTAAAAAAATCAATTACAAATGTTCACATGCTAATGCTGAGACAGTGTGTATTTCATTACTGAAAATATCTTTCAATACAGGTAAGTGCTGTCAAATACTGATATAAACTCATAATTTTATTGAGATTATTCATTCTTTGGAAGTCACTGCTACAATTCTATGATTCTTTTGATATTTGCATTTAGTATGCCATTGCATTTAAAATCAACTACTTCCAGTGAAAGAAAGGTTGGCTGAAGCTCCTCAATTCCATAGTTCAATAGTTTCTGCAATATGGAAATTTGCTTTTTGCTTGCATCAAGATTTAACAAACATTGCTGAAACTGCAGGTTGAACTAAAAGAGAATATATATATATATATTTATATATATTCTATAAAAAAGAATACACACACACATATATATGTATATGTATATACATATATATATATATCCTCTGCACATTTGTGTGGGAATGCAGATAACAGTTAACTTTTGACAGCGTGCGAAGTGTATAAAGCTGCTTGACACAGTGTCTGATATAAACGTTAGTTTTTGCTGAAATGGTTTTCCACGGTTTAAGTGTTGGCATGTTAGTGTTGTCTTGCCTTCTAGTTTCTGGATGAATTCACTGAGAAACATTATCAAGTCTGCAGCAGAAGTGAATTTCTAAAGCTATTTGGTGTGTGATAATAGGGGTTAAGTGCAGTTCTTTTTGCTCAGAAATTCCACCTAAGCCCAGTACTGAAACAAGGGCAGTACAGCCCTGCCCCTGCTGAGCCATTGAATCCCACGTGGTCAGGCAATTCGGGATTTTCAGTTTCCATCTGACAAAATACTCATGAAACTGACACTGGCTAAGCCCATTAGAGTGAATAAAGTCCACTGTTGATGCTGTTTGTTCAACAGCACACAAGATATTGAAATATTTTCTACCACGTACCTATACCTACTGATGAATACTACAATGAGTAATTATTATAGTAAATTTGTCCAGCTAAATCTTTTTTCTACTTCACATGTTTGGATCAGTATCAGAGTAACACATCTTAGCAGATTCCACTTCACGTTGGACTGAATTAGTATTTTCTCAGCCTCTTTGGAAATAGTCTTACCTATAGTTCTTTCATACAGACTATAGGCACTAATTTTTTGGTTACTTCAAGCTCGCCATGGATTTCTTAAATAAATAAGAGCTGAGTAGATTCATCAACATTTGTTGATTTGTCAAGAGCAAAAGAAAACCACTTGAAATCACTATTTTACTTTATCTTATTTTATTATATTTCATTTTTGAGAGAGAGGAGAGAGAGAGAGAGAGAGAGAGAGAGAGAGATTGTACCAGGGAGGGACAGAGGGAAAA
The DNA here is from genome assembly GCF_048164855.1 of Canis lupus baileyi. Classification (NCBI taxonomy): domain Eukaryota; kingdom Metazoa; phylum Chordata; class Mammalia; order Carnivora; family Canidae; genus Canis; species Canis lupus. Next base: position 40,014,708 of record NC_132848.1, read on the forward strand.
TGAGAGACAGAATCTTAAGCAGGTTCTATGCTCAGCCAAGAGCCTGATGTGGGGCTTGATCCCATAACCCTGAGATCATAACCTGAAATAAAATCAAGAGTCAGACTCCTAACTGACTGAGCCACCCAGGCACCCCAAAATCACTTCTCTGTTTAAAAAAAAAAGTCTTCAACTCTGCGAGGAAGTGTTTCTCACCAAATGGCAATAGGTTTAAATGGATCTATTTTCTCTGAACACACTTCCTTGGCTACTGCTGTAAAATACATTTTAATTAACTCACCATTGGTAAATAGTTGTCCTTGCTTAGCTAACAAATGAGCCATTAGGAAATATACTTTGCAGCCTTATTTTCATATTTCACTTTCGTGCAGGAATTCTGCTTGATGAGACTTTCTTTTTTAAGTGCTCTAATTTTTCTGACTGCTGCTTTCCTGTGAATTGAGCGCTAAGTCTGGTAATGCCAACCTATGTCATATTCACTTAGCACGCTGCAGCGTTACTGCATGATTAAAAAAATGCTTTGCCATCGATTCCAGTAATCTGCATTCTCCTGTGCCTTAAAAGCAGACACATTTGAAGCCCACTTTTCTCTTCTTTTTTATATTCTGGCATCATGAGTATGCACTGGTAATAAAACTTAAGATGTTGTGATCTACTGGTATCTATGGCAATTGAATGCTGTCGAGTCACAGCCATGTCACTGCCCTGTGTGGTGTGCTGGGCAACATTTAAAGTGATGAGTGTCACAGATGCTCTCTGTGGTGCCTACTCAACCCTACCCTTGCATTGCCAGTGCAACCAAATGAATGAGTGTGTTTCTATGTTTCAATAGAACTTGATAGACATGAAAGTGTACATTTCATATCATTTTCATGTCACAAAACAGTATTCTCTTTTTGATTGTTCTTAGCCACTTAAAATGTAAAACCAGAGCTTGGGTGGCTCAGTGGGTTAAGTGTCTGCCTTCAGCTCAGGTCATGATCCTGGGGTCTCTGGATGGAGCCCCACATTGAGCTCCCTGCTCAGCAGGGAGTCTGCTTCTCCCTCTGCCCCTCACCCCACTGTGTTCTCTCTCTCTCGCTCTCTCAAATAAATAAATAAAATATTTTAAAACAATAAAAATAAATTTTAAGAAATGTAAAACCACTCTTGACATGTAGGCTATACAAAAGCAAGAGGTCAGCCAACTGTAACTTGTTGACCTTGAATAGTAATCCTAGAACTCCTTGGAACCATATTTCCTTTGTTTAAAGGCAATTCTATCCAGGATAAGAGAATCTGAGTGTGTGTGCATATGTGTGGTAGAGACATATAGACAGACAGTTATTGGGTTTCCAATTCTAGACCCAAAGACTCCAGTTTCCATTGTCCTTCCTTCGGTTTTGTGAATAATTCCAGCCTCCTTCCTTTGAGGACAAAGTTCAATTTTGTCATTTGCAACTGCAACTCTTTTAACAGTACTACTGAAGTTATCGATTGCCAGCAACCTTAGACTGGATAAAAACATTTGCTTTTCAAATGCTAAGAGAGACAGAGCTGTAAGAGTAATAACACAATACCTGAGGGCTCCATTCTACTGATCTGATGAAAGACTGCTTCAGGGATAAGGATGGTTAGTATGACACTTCTCTGATTTCCTTTTTTTTTTAAATTTTATTTATTTATTCATGAGAGACAGAGAGAGAGAGAGACAGAGACACAGGCAGAGGGAGAAGCAGAGGGAGAAGCAGGCTCCATGCAGGGAGCCTGACATGGGACTCAAACCCGGTCTCCAGGATCACACCCTGGGCTGAAGGCAGCGCTAAACCGCTGAGCCACCCAGGCTGCCCTCTCTGATTTCCTTATGGCGCCTACTGCTAAGTCACAATCTGCATTTTTTGTAATATCTGCTGTTTGTGATCATCTTTATAAGGGGATATAACACGTGTAAAAATAGATATTTCCTTTTTCTTCACTTAGTGAAGGCAATTGTCAGCATGCCTTAAGACCACATTTTCTTTATTTTTTTTTAAGATTTTATTTATTTATTCATGAGAGACACACAGAAAGAGAGGCAGAGACATAGGCAGAGGGAGAAGCAGGCTCCATGCTGGGAGCATGTGGACTCAATCCTGGGACTCCAGGATCATGTGGGACTCAATCCTGGGATTCCAGGATCATGCCCTGGGCGGAAGGCAGGCATTAAACTGCCGAGCCACTCAGGCGTCCCAAGACCACATTTTCCATACGACATTTTTGTTCTTGAGAATGTGAAAAATAGGGATGAAATGATCAGAAAAGTCCAAAGAGTTAACAAGTACAAATGTGAAGGATTTTATTGAAATCAACCAATAATGCTATTGCTAATTATTGACGTTCTCAATCCAGCATTATTATCAAAGTTTTGAGGAAGCACATTTTTTGCCAACGCGTATCTATTGTTATAAGAGCCAGATCTTCTGAGCAAACACTCTAACAAAGACAGCATTGATAAAAGCAAGAGTTACTGGTGTTAATGGAGCATCCTTTCTATGCCAGGTACTATATGGTCTCATATATAGTACTATATGGTACTATACTATCTCCAACCCTCTCAGCAACCCTGAAAGGTATGTACTATTCAACACATTTTACAAATGGAGGCTAAGTACCATGTCCAGAGCCATATGAGATGTGGGGTCAGAATTGGAATCTGCAATCATTCGACTTTAAATATTAAATGCTGTGCCCTCTCCTCCTCAACCACGGTGTGGCTGCTAGCCATTCTATGGTAGGGTAATGCAGAGGTCTCTGTTACAGGAAACCTTAGTCTAAATTGCTAAAGAAGGCTTACCATGCTTTCTCATGACACCATGCATAAATACACCTCTCTCCTCAACAGAAGGGGACATAAGAGTATGGGGATCAGAAAAATCCTTGAGTGCTACAAGATTTCACAGATACCTATGATTCATTTCATTTTGGAACAACATGCACAAATCACAATGAGACACTTCTCTCTCTCTCTTTCTCTCTTTTTCATTTTTTTTTTCTGTTTCTCTTTTTCAAAGACAGGATGTTGCAGTGAGGATAAAGGAAGGTCCCAATGCTGAACTGCTCACAACAGTGATCATAACGTAATCAGACACACATACCTTTATGTTCTATAAAGCTTCAGAAAGCTTATTAGGCCAACTAAATTGAACTTCTAAGTGACCGCTCACACAAATTGTGTATGGAATGTTACAGCCTACTCTACGAGGCCCCTGTTTCTTTGTAGTATGACATTGCTTTAATTTCAGCAAAGTACAAAGTAAATTACCACGTGTATTTGATAAAATAATTCAGAAGGATTTCCTTTGGGGGATTTTGACAGAAATCTTTGAAAGGGCTTTGGTGGGTATTTTTGGTGTTTTTCTTTTCTTTTCTTTTTTTTTTTTTTTAATGTAAGAATACATTTATTGGACCAGGAGAGAATACCAAACCAGAAAAGCCACATTTCTGTTACTTAGTTATAAGCTCATGAAATTCAGATTCTTATCACTTTAGAGTGAGGATAGAAAGTAGGAATGATTCCCTTTTTTGTAGTTGTGGTAAAATACACATAACATGAAATTTACCATTTTTAAACATATAGTCTGGTGGCACTAAGGGCTTTCATATGCCTGTGCAACCATCACCACCATCTGTTTCCAGAACTTTTCATCTGTCCTAATGACCCATTAAGTGTGACTCCCTGTTTTTCCCTCCTCAGTTTCTGGCAGCCACCATTCTACTTTCCTGCTCTGTGAGTATGTCTAATGTAGGTTCCTCATACTCATGGAATCACACGGTGTTTGTCCTTTTGCGACTGGCTTATTTCACTACTTAGCACGACATCCTCAATGTTTCTCCAAGCTGTAGCAGACATCTCCTCCCTTGTCAAGGCTGAATAACCTTCCACCACATACACACCACGTTTTGTTTAGCCATTCATTCACTGATGGAAATCTGGGGAGTGTTATTTTCATTTTATTTAGAAATTCACCAAGGGATATCTTTTTTGAAGTTGTTTTCCAGGGAAAATCTCCCTTAGGCAAACCCTGCATCCAGGACCCTGGTCTATGAAGGGAGGAAGAAGGCCTTTGGCAATTTCTTGAGCTGCTATGTTATCACTGCTTAATGCTTGCCCTTGAATCTGTATAGGAAACAAGGCTTACCTATCTTTAAAACGAATAAACTGATACCTACTTGTACTGACTCTAGAGCCTGTTCTTCCTTCCTTCTCTGGGTTTTATTCTGCCCAAACATTTCAGTGTTGACCCATTAATACTGGAAAATTCACTCCTTGAGCCTTGAGTTCTGACACTACCTTATGATGGCGATCTGCTACCCCCATGAGGTCTTGCCTTTCCCTGATGTTGGTAATTTAAAAGCAATCAGAAAAAAAAAAAAAAAAAATACGGGATCCCTAGGTGGCGCAGCGGTTTGGCACCTGCCTTTGGCCCAAGGCGTGATCCTGGAGACCCGGGATCGAATCCCACATCGGGCTCCCGGTGTATGGAGCCTGCTTCTCCCTCTGCCTGTGTCTCTGTGCCTCTCTCTCTCTCTCTCTGTGACTATTATAAATAAAAATAAAAAAAAAATCTTTAAAAAAAAAAAAGAAAAAATAAAAAAGTATAAATAAATAAATAAAATAAAATAAAATAAAAGCAATCAGAAAGCTGCATATAAAGTACGAATAAAGTAACTGCTCTTTTAACGTGCGTCTAAACATCCATTGTCCTTCACAATGATCTTTGAAATGTCTGTAGAATTATCTTCACATCTCTGCTATGAGTTTGACTACTTTACAATCACAGGGTGCTGCCGTGGCTAATTACCTCGTCCCCTACTTAGCTTAATTCGGTCCCATCCCAACTTCCTGTACTGCTGGCATTGACTGTGGGTCCAGACAGCGAAGTACAAGTGGAGGATGTCAAGACGTGGGCTATTTCATGCACGGTTCTGCATGTGCCAGATGCTTGCCTGCTTGAAGTGCTTTACTAAATGATAACTAGTTGTGCACCAGAAAACCCAATAAGAGTAGATCTCATTGTTATAATTCCATGGCTTCATATGCTAACAGGGAAGTCATTTTTTTCCTTTAAAAAAAAAAAAGATTTTATTTATTTATTTACTTGAGACAGAATGTGCGTGCACAAGAGGTAGAGAGGAGCAGAGGGAGAGGGACAAGGAGACTCTGTGCTGAGCATGGAGGCCAATGCAGCACTCAATCCCACCACCCGGAGATCATGACCTGAGCCAAAATCAAGAGTCAGTCATTCAACAATTGAGCCACCCCGGCACCTCAGGAAGCCATTTTCCGACTGTCTGCTCCCCTGACTTCTTGCTGTGTCATTGCATCTCACTCTACTTCTGGCCATGTATACCACATATAGTTGTACAGGTTATGCATTAATTAAAGGTACAATATCATAGATTAATATTAATAAATAATTTTTATGATTTATTATAATATCATAATTTATATATTTACTATGAGAACTTCCTGCCGGATAGAAGTGAGGTATTTTGAGAAAGAAGGGCCTTTTTCTGTTTCTTATGAAAATGCCATATTTTGCATTCTCTGCTTCTGAAGATCCCATACAGGTGTTTATTTACACACATGTACATGTGCATGCCTGTGTGTGTGTGTGAGTGTGCACGTGCACACACACACAAAATTTTCTCATCACTCTTTGTGCCCACAAAATTCTCATTTTAAGTTTTCTCCCTTAATATGTAAAGTATTATAAGGTCTTGGGATGCCTGGGTGGCTCAGTGGTTGGGCGCCTGCCTTCAGTTTAGGGCGTGATTCCTGGAGTCCCAGGATCAAGTCCCACATTGGGCTCCTCGTGGGGAGCCTGCTTCTCCCTCTGCCTGTGTCTCTGCCTCTCTCTCTCTCTCTCTCTGTGTCTCTCATGAATAAATACAATCTTTAAAAAATGAAGTATTATAAGGTCTGAAAAACATGGTTTCGTGGCTGATACCTAATCCACTGAAGTACTGATTAGTTCACTGTTGCCTTATAAGACAGTGCTCTGACTAAAGTCCTAGGTCAGTTTTAAGGAACTCATTATTATCAGGCTACCTTCCAGCTCCTTGGCTATTTTAGCCAGGAATATAGGACTGCCTTTACAGTAGACAAGGAAAGATGCTGCCTGCAGGATATGACATGGAGACTTTGCTCAAAATGATCACCTCCAATGGTAGTTTTTAGTACTTAACAATTCACCGAAAAATCCCTGAACTAGAAGGAAACTTGCAGATAGAACTAGGACAACCAAAAGTGCCCTGGGTCTCCCAACCCTGCCCCAGTCTTCCCCAACCACACAGGCATCACTAACATCACAGCATGTCACCTGCTGGGTCTGGAAGCAGGAGACCTTCCTAACTCCTGCTGCGAGCAACCACTGCATTGCTCCTGCAGTTGATGTGCACTTGAAATCTCTTTGCCAATTCTGAATTCTAGACCAGGAGTCTCATTAAAATGCAAACACCTGGGAGGAAAATATTTTCAGTCTTCACTGAGTAACACCTCACGAAGACCTGTCAGCCCGCCATACAACATGAGAGTCTTATGTGATTAATTTTTCTCTCCTTTGACTGCTACAATCAACTAGACCTTCCATTGTTCTGCTTCTGAAATAACCCTCAAACTTATCTCTGTGCCATTTCCCCCACAACTCCTGGCGTGTTCCTCCTCCTGTCCACCTGGGCTGTTGTGCCTACCATACCCGGTGCCCCTCCCATGACCCCTTTTTCCACTCTGGCCTCTGTGGTCAGGAGACCTGCCTGACAATGGATGCCACTGCCCAGGGAGGGCCGGTCACACCCAGCATCTATGGACTAAAGACCAGACTCCGAGCCTAATTGGGCTTGGGAAGGTACTTTAAGGAGGACACCAGGGTATTTTGTAGAAAGGGAACTGTATTTGCTTTGGAACATAGGAAGGGGAGGCCACCAGGGTATGAACTAAACAAGGGGAAACAAAATGCGCTGTATAGAAATAAACAGGAATTCCAGGGTTAGGGCCAGATGGAGGGCCTGGGAGTGGGGGACAGGGCAGAGGAGAAGACAGGAGTACATGTATGTGTGTGTGTGCATAGAGGGGAAGGGATGGAAGACTGCACAGATGGCCATCCCCAGTGGTGCATTGGTCAAAGATCTCTTAGGTGACACTGCTGTACATGAGTTCTGTAATCAGACAATGAAGTAAATGGACAGTGGGTAGTGGGCAGGAGCCAGGTTTCTCACTGAAAGTAGCAAGGGAAGAGGCTAGAAGGATCCATGTAGCAATGGATTGGAGTTGGAGACATCAGGATGAACACATTCTGGGCCTGGGGTAGGAAATATACAAGATGAATGAACCTGGAGCACTTGCAGTGGCAGAAAGTAAGGAAATGCTAAAAACAAAAAACAAAACACAAGACAAAACCAAAACACCCAACCACAGTGAATGAGGGTAGATCAAAGGTGCACAAGAGCCAACTTAAAGAGCTCCCAGGGACCCAAGCTGAAACAATTTGAGCAATGAAATAAACAAAGTGGCATTGCATTACAACTGAAGGCACAAAATAATATCCCTAAATCCCTACTGGATGATAGATTGTATAATTAAATAATTGGATATTATGATAGGTTTGATGAGACAAAAATTCCACATAATTTATATAGATACACCCCCTCTCAAGGAGGTGGTACAGAACTTCCAGCTTCTCAGGTGCAGGCTGTGTAGAGTGGCTTTCTTGCAAAGACAGAATGGAAAGTGGCAAAGTATAGCCGTGCAGTGGAGGAACCTGACAAACACGCCTAAGCCAGGCAATCAAGGCCAACATCAGGCAGTCACAAATCATGGTGACAGTATGAAGCCCTGACATGAAGGGACATAGATCCTATGTAAATGCAAGATGTCAATGACAGGAGAAAATAAGTGCATGAGAATGCTCTGTACTTTCTCAATTTTTCTGCAAGTCTAAAGCTGTTATTTTTTTTAAGTACAAAGCTGTTAAAAAAAAAAGCCTATTTTTTAAAAAGACTCCTAGAAATGGGAATGTTAGATATACAATTTCAAATTGTTCATGTGGCTGGCATATTAAACCCTCCTGTGTCCCCAAGCCCAAGAGAAGGTCCAGTGCACTCACTACGGTGGTGGTGGTGGTGCGACCGTAGGGCAGGAAACAAGAGACCCGCCTCTCCTCTGCTCTCTTTTGAGACCCACGGCAGTAATGTCCTCTACAGAGGGACTCCAGGGCATGCATCAGGGTCAGCACCCAGCAGAAAGCAGCAGTGACCTGTGGCAGAGCTGGCCTGGTGTGGAGAAGCAGCTTCATGACAGGCAGTTCTTTCTCAAGTATCTTAGTGGAAGATGTGTTAGTCAAGGTCTAGTCAGTAAAACTATCCTAAGTATTTCAAACATTAGAAATGTAATACAGGAGATTGGTGACAAAGCTGTTGGGAGGCTTATGAGGACAAAGAGGAGAGATATTAGAAGAATAAGAAAGAATACCCAGAGTTGAGAAGCAGTGAATGCCCAAGGGTGCTCAGCCCTGGAACAGCTCAGAAGAGAGGCACTGATTCTCTGACAAGATGACAAGATGACAGCTGGGGTTTGGAATCACCTACCTTTGCTAGTGAATGGCTAATGCAACCACTAGCAACTTGCAGCAACCACTAGCAATGGCTACACTGGAAGAGCCAGAAGCAGAAGTTGTCTCTCCCACTGGTCTTCCACGAGGACCTCCGAGGGGCAGATCCTGCCAGGGGCTGGACCATGCAGTGCATGTACTCCTGCAGAACAGAACAGAGGCCTCTGGGGATCCCTGGGTGGCTCAGCGGTTTAGCGCCTGCCTTCATCCCAGGGCATGATCCTGGAGTCCCAGGATCAAGTCCCACATCGAGCTCCTTGCATGGGGCCTGCTTCTCCCTCTGCCTGTGTCTCTGCCTCTCTCTCTTTCTGTGTCTCTCATGAATAAACAAATAAATAAATCTTAAAAAAAAAAAAAAAAAGAAAGAAAGAAAGAAAAAAAAAAGAACAGAGACCCCAAGTACAGATGGAGGCTGAGGCCACCGGTAAGTAGCCAGCAAAGAAAGTGACCCTTGGCCAGGGCCTGACTGACTCATGGTTTGTACTAACCCTCAAGGCCTTCCAGAATGTTTTCTTTCCAACATTTATACCTTCTCCTCTCAATCCCTGTCCCTCCAGCCGGACAAACATCCCACCGTTCCCTCTGGAAGCCTATCCCTCCCCCTTGCCCCTGTCCTTGCTCTTTCCCCAGGGAAACCCCACACACAAAATCTTACCAGTTCTTTTAAATCCTGCTGACGTAGCCCTATTCTGCCAAACCTTCCTCTCCCTGTTCTCACCTGGAAGCACAGATGTGCTAGTTTAAAAGGAAAACAAACAAAAAAAGGCAGCAGCAGCCCTGATTTATATCCATAGGTTATTTCTGTGGTACAAACACTCCCGCTGGAGCTGCTGCCTCTCAACTTTGGTGAGCATGTACCCACAGACCTGGTGCCCCATACTTCCTGGGAGCAGTGTTTCTGTCTTGTGAAATTTCTTAGCCATCGACAGAGCCTGTCCCACAGCCCTCACCATCTGCTACCAGGAATTACAGTTGTTTCTGCGCATGTTTTCACTCTCCTGCAGAGAGCATCCTGACCTAGGGGCAAGGTATGAACTAAAACCCCATCCCCAGGCTTCCAGTTACTGCCTAAACTCTTAAGGTTTCAGTCCCTCTATTAAACACAGCAGCAGCAATGGTGTCCCTATACCACAGGGCTGCTACAAGAATTTCAGATCATGTGTCAAAGCATCTTGTGGAACAGGCCCTGGCATGTGATAGAGGGGTAATAAGTGTTATTTCCTGCCCTTCGTAGATTTTTAACACTCTAGAACAGGAGCCATATCGATTCAATTCTTAATTACCCCTTGTAACTAGTAATTGCTCAAAAATATTCTTGTTGGGCAGCCCCAGTGGCCCAGTGGTTTGGTGCCGCCTTCCGCCGGGTTGTGATCCTGGAGACCCGGGATGGAGTCCCACATTAGGCTCCCTGCATGGAGCCTGCTTCTCCCTCAACCTGTGTCTCTGCCTCTCTCGCTCTGTGTTGTCATGAATAAATAAATAAAATCTTTTAAAAAAATATTCTTGTTAACATATCCACAGAAAGAATGATGTCATTGATAGGAAGGAGGAGGCGTGGGGGTGGGGACATAAGCACAGGCCTGTTGGGGGAAGTGGAGGTGGACTGGTTGGAACAAGACAAGAGAAAGCAGAGAAGGGGGCAGAGGGAATGACAGACCAAAGCCCACAGATTCCCTGATGAGTTTGGAGGACCTCTTTGGTACCTCTGTTTCCTTGCGCCTTTGCACCTCCACTGGGCACGAGATGTGCTGTTGCCCACTTCCCAATTCTGGCTTTGGTTGAGCTGGAAATCAGGGTCTTGGGCCACCAACAGCTTTCCTGGTGGTAATGATGGCAGCAGCAGCATTTTACCTGTAGCCACTGATGGCATTTCCATATACTTACTCCAGTGGGGTAGGAGAAATTGGGAATGGTGTATGGTGGCAGAAAAACACTCAACTAGGAATGTGGTTCTGCCTTTTTGTTCAGAAATAGCATGTGTTTCATTGCTGTCCTGTTTGAATCGATAGATACCTATCAATTTAGTTGATAGGAATCTATTAACCAAATCGTACCTACAACCGAATATGTTTGAAACCCACTTACGATTTTCCCAGTAGGGCAAGTGTCAACAAAATCTTTTTCATTATCTGTCCCTTACATTTAATCAAAAAATCACAGAATCAGAATCAGAGGAGCCCAGGGCCCTGCCTGCCCTAGGCACTTCCGTGCAGCAATCATAGATCTAACCCAAATCCAAATCCAAAATGTTAATGATAGGTGAACTAAGATTCACAGGCAAAAAGCGATTTGTTCAAGGCTCAGAGGCGGACTCCAGAACCCCTGCGTGTGTGGGAACACAGGCTTCTGGCTCCCACCGTAAGGCTCTGTCTGCCTTCACAGGAAGTGAAGGAAGTACCACCTGGCTGCTCCCATATTTTCAGAGACTGGGATCCAGGCATCTTGAAAGTGGGCCCCTCCATTTGTGGGCAGCATGACAGCAGGGTGGCTCTTCCCGCCATAAGGCTGCTCAGCGTGTTTCCTTCCATTCACCGATTCTCCCAGAGAGTTCCTGGGATACGCCAGGGATAGGGGAAGGTTGTATTGCATCACACAATCACAGCATTTGCACTGTGTGGTTTCAGGGCTGTAACGTGTTAGTGCTTTGGGTTTATTGCTAGTCGTTGACTATTCTTGGAGGCTTCTCGGGAAGCTAATACAAAGTATCTAACTGGCAAATCGGCCTGGCATTCCAGGGACGCTGGTGCTCCTCCGATTTCTCCCCGACGCTCTCAGCACTTCCATCCGGTAGCTCCCCAGCATTTTCTGGGGCTCACGGGCTTGGCACCGCAGGCCTGCGCGGACCATGCCCTCTCCTGTACCGGGGCCGGCTGCTGGTCCTGGTGCCTGGCGCGGCTCCGCGTTCGCAGCGGGCAGTCCCCGATGCTCCGATGCTCGATGCTCGCGGCCTGGGCACACCGAGCCGGCACCGCCGCGGGCGCACACCGCCGGGCCACGGGGTCACAGGTGGGCGCCCCGGGGCACCCGGAGCCGACACCATCCGTGTTTCCTCCGGGACGGACGGCGCGCCGTCATTCCTCCCCTTCCCTGGTGTGTCCTAATTCTGTACCGCCAGCAGTACGTGTTCATAATAATAACAACAAAGCTGAGACAGACCTCCCAGCGGGTCAAGGCCGAGAACCCGCCACCGGGCTCCGACTGCAGCGCGGCCGCAGGATCGAGCCTCTTCCCGCCCTGTTGCGGCCGAAGCCACACAGCAGCCCACGGGGCCGGCCCACTTTCTGAAAGACGCGCTCAAAGAACTTCAGAGACAGGCCCAAATTCCGCATAAACCTCTCCTGGCTCCCGGGGGCCCCGCCGCCCGCTGGGCCGGGCCCGGACACCAACGCGCCCCAGGTAGGACCCCGTCGGCCCCGCGGGGAAAGCGCGCCGGCACGCGCATGCGCCGCGCACGCCCCGCCCCCGGCACGCGGCCACATTCTTCGAAAACGGAGGAGCCTGTGGCGGCGATTGCGCCTGCGGGGCGAGGAGGCAGAGGGGCGGGGCGGGGCGCGGCGGGGCGGGGCGGGGCGGGGTCGCGCGTGCGCGGCGGCTCCCCCAGCAGGAAACCCGGCGCGCGGGGGCGGGACCGCGCGGGCCGGAGGTAGGGGGCGGGGCTCTCCGCGGCCGCCGCCGCCGCCGCCGCCACAGCCGCCGCCGCCGCCGTCCGCGCCGCCGCGCATTGTGCAGCAGGCGGCCCCGCGCGGCAGGGCCCTGGACCGGCGCGGCTCCCGGGCATGGTGAGCAAGGCGCTGCTGCGCCTCGTGTCTGCCGTCAACCGCAGGAGGATGAAGCTGCTGCTGGGCATCGCGCTCCTCGCCTACGTCGCCTGTGAGTTCGCGCCCTCGGCGGGCGGGCGGGGAGCCCCATTCATTCCGCGGCGCCGCGGCGGCGGGGTTGGGGGCCGGGGGCGCGTGCGGCCCGGGGCGGCCTGCGGGACCGCGCGCCGCGCTCTCAGCCCGCTGGGGGCTGCGGTCCGGCCCTCCCGGTGCGCTCGTGCGGCACAGCTGCCGGCCAACTCGGGCGCAGACCGCGAGCGCCTAGGCCCGGCGGGGGGTGCTGGCCGCGGGGCTCCGGGTCGGCCGGCGCCCCCCGCCCCCGGCCCCGCCGGCCCCGCCGGCCCCGCGCGGAGATCTGGCGTCCACGTCGCCCCGGCAGCCGGCGATTCCCGAGCGTGCCGCGAGGACCCCTGGGCGCCGCCGCTGCCGCGCCGCCGCGTTGGGGAAGGAGGATAAAAATACTGTTGCCGTTGGCAGAGCCCCCGCTTCGCCTGTTGGCTCCGCAGGAAAATTACTCAGCACTTAACCGTTGGGGAGCCAAGGGCTGCGGCCCCCGCCGGCCCGCGGCCGCGCCCAGACGTGCGGGTGCCCCGGGTCCCGGGCAGGCGCGGCGGCGGCCGGGTGCACGCTGTGCGCCGTGTGGCTCCCGCGGCTCCCGCGGCTCCCGCGGCTCCCGCGGCTCCCGGGACGCCCAGCCTCGGCCGGACCCCGGCGGACCCGCACGCGCAGGCAGCGGGTAGACCCTGTGGCATCCTAGAGGCGGGAACTGCCCTGTGCGGGCTTGCTTGCTGGGTGGTGGTGGTTGTTGTTTTCTAATCTATATGATGGGAATACATTTTAATTGTTGCTATTAATACTTTACCAACTACCACTGTTGGTCTAGAAATAGCTCCCCGTGTGAGCTCCGTTTGATTCCTAGCCACCAAAGTCTTCAATGAAACCCCCTGCTAACTGTTTGAGTTACCAAGATCTGATTCCAGAGGTGGCAGGGGACTTTAGAAAGTGACTTCAGTAGAGCTCTGGGAGGATATGTGTTATTAAGACGCAGGCTGTCCAGCCAGCACAGCCCAGCTGTTCCAGGAGGTGGAGCAGAGAAAGCTCAAGCAGGGCTCTTAGATCCTAGACAGTTTCAAGCCGGGGATGGGTGTTAGATGCCAGTAGTTTGAAAGGGAGAAAAGCTACTCTTAAGTGTTTGTAGTCAGTCTTGAGTAAGAAGAGCTGAGACTCAGGGGGAAGATCATTTAAAATTGCATAATTATTGTTATGAAACAATAATACCTAAATTTGCTGGGTGTTTACATGTGTGTGCAGGCAGGAGTCTCATTGGCTTATTCAGTTATCTCAACAACCTTAGGAAATACTGTGGTCATTCTCATTTTAGAGCTGAGGAAATTAAGACCAAGAGAAATCTACACAGATAACAAATAATAGCCAAATTTTGAACGCAGAAAGGCCAGGGAGCCCTGGGTAGAACCCATGTCTGCAGCAGCCTCAGCTTTGGTTATCGGACTTCTAAAGTTGGACAGAGGTGTTTAGAATTAATAAAGGGGGATGCAGGAAGCCATGGGAAGTTTTTCACCATTCATTCCACCGGGAAATCCTGCCAAGTCCTTAACTGTTGTCTGTGACCATGCTTGGTGTCAGGGGACGCTGAGAAGTGCCATCCTGGTCCCTGGAGCAGGGATTCTCAAACTGGAGTGTGCATCAGAATCGCCCTGAGGATTTTCAAAACGTGGAGTTTTTACCTCCCACCTCAAGTTTTTGATGGAATAGGTCTGGGATGTTGCACTTCATAGCTTCACTTGGGAAGCTGTTGCTGTGGTCTAGGAACCCCTGGCCTAGACAGTAAAGGGACCAAGAATTAGATAATCATACAAATGAGGGTTAATTTACAAACTGGTATGAAGGAAAGGAATGCCTGAGAGCTTATGAGAAGGACTCCTGAGTTACAGTAATCAGGGGCACTTGTTTCCATGATGAGTTGAGGCTCAAGCTGAGAATAAGGATGTATAGAATAGGGAGGCCTAGGAGGGAATTTGTTCCTCTGCATGTGCAGAGGTCCTGTGGCAGCCAAGAGCAGGGAGTGCTTTAGGAATGCAAAGAAGGGTAGTGTTCTTTAGAACATGAAAACAGGGTACAGTGTTGAGGCTGGCCGGCAGATGGGGGTCATATCTGGCTGGCTTGGAAGAGGCCTTGGGCCAGATTATAAAATTTGTGATTTTAGTTATGAGGGGCTGAAGAATAGGGTGGATCAGTGTTACTAATGAGCAGGGATGGTATATCCGAGACACTGCAGAAGGGGTGAAAAATGTTACAGGACTTCCGATTGGTAGTGTCCAAGGACACTGAAAATGTAAGTCAACAGGGAGCCAGCCCATTGACAATCTTGCCCTCCTTGTTAGGAGTGAAATCTCTTTGAAAAAACTGTTCACACTCCCACTTAACACACGCCCTCACGGCTAGCCCGTCCCGGTTCTGGAAGTGCATTGCCTGTTCCTCTCAAGTTCTAGTCTTTCTCATTTCTCAAAGGGTGTTTTTGTTTGTTTGTTTTTTACTGCTTGTGCCAGAGTCTCCCTTCCTATCAGTGAACATTCTGGACCATGCCTAGGGGAGTGAGCTTGTGCCCCGTGCATTGTGCACTAGAGCTCTTTTCCATGCCTGTGTTTTCTTCTCAATAAAATTCCCAATCTCCAGGACAGGAATTGTCACTTAAGTGTTTCAGCCCTTGTATCACTTGGATCAGTGCTGCTAGCTCTTTGGAAGAGCTCCGATGCCTGATTGAAAATCATGCCAACCTACTAGGCTGAGGCTCCCCAGGCAGAGGCTGAACTGGACTTACCTTTAGTGTTTTTTTTTTTTTTTTTTAACATGCATATAGTTTGAAAAGCCAAATAGTCTCTGCATGGTTTGTTGGGTAAAACAGAGTCCCTGCCTTTGTTTTTCCCCACCCAGAGGCAAGCACTTAACTTCGGTTAGCTGATTTTGGTATTTGTCTTTGTGTCATAGGATAATAGCTTGCTAATTTGTTATTTGTCCGTGTTACTTAGTGCCTTTATTCTTTGGAAGATGATGGTTTATTCTCTAAAGCTGCCCTCCTCCTCCATGTTTACATCCCTCATGTAGATATGGTGTAATTTTGAGATCAACATTTAATATATATGTGTATGACTGAACACTATTCTTATTGCTACTGAGCATGTTGTGCATGAATTTTTGTTTTTCCTGCAGCTAATAACTTTTTTTTTTCTTTCTATGTACTATTTCTGATTCAACTCCAAATGCTTGTCAGTTGTTTGCATCTTTCCCCAAATGTTCAGAGCCAGAGGACCTTTTGACTAGCACCTTCCGGAGGAAGGGCCCCCAGAGCCTTCGGACCTGCTCTGCCCGTCACAGGTGTCCTGTCCCCTGACTTCCCCTAACTTATTTCACACTTCTTTCACTTGGACATGCATTGGAGGAGAATTTTGAGACCATCATAAGTGTCTTTCTTTGCATTTAGTTGGTAGATTGATAATGCAGAATTCTAGAAAAAGATTCCTTTAGAACTTTTTAGGGATTGTCTCCTTACTTTCTGCCTTCTAATTTTTTTTAAATTTTTATTTATTTATGATAGTCACAGAGAGAGAGAGAGAGAGGCAGAGACATAGGCAGAGGGAGAAGCAGGCTCCGTGCACCGAGAGCCCAACGTGGGATTCGATCCCCGGTCTCCAGGATCGCGCCCTGGGCCAAAGGCAGGCGCTAAACCGCTGCGCCACCCAGGCATCCCTCTGCCTTCTAATGTTGACAAGTTGTTTCAGGTCTGTCCCTTTCCATGGGACTTGTGTTTTCTTTCTGGAAGATTGCAGGATCTTCTTTTGGCCCATGATAGTCATGGTTGACCACACATTTCCAGCTTTCTGCCACCCTGGCCTTGTCCTCACTCCCAGAGCTCGGTGGCCTCATGCAGTCACCATGCCCTGGAGCTGAGGCACGGGGTGCCCTGCTCCAGTTCTGGGGCCAGTGATTAATTGTGAACGTTTCCTCCTCTCTTAGTTGATAACTGGCATCATTTAAGGTGATGACACTCAGTGCGGAGCACCCCCCTCCCCTGCCTTAGAGTGACATGCCATGAGGAATGCATCATTGTTTTTAAGCGTCATAGGGTCTGGGCTTGCTTGTTGCTGCAGCTCAGCAGAGCCTGGCATGCATTTGTGCCCCTTGTGCTGGGTACTGGAGAGGCCCCTGGCAACCCAAAGACTCTTCCTTTTCAGTTCCGGGGATTTTCTTAAATAATTCTTTGCTTGTTTCACCTCCTCCATTCTGTGTTCTCTCTCCCCGGAATATCAGTATGCTGATGTAGTATTGCCTGCTCTAGGCCTTTTATTTCCTATTCTCCCCCACCCCACCCTCTTTAAAAAAGTTTTGCTCTGCTTTCTGGAAAATTCCTCTTTGTATTTTAGCACTTCTAGAGATTCTTTTTTTAATAGTATTTTTGCTATCTTTTAAAATTATTATTATTCATGAGTTCTTTTTTCTCTGGATTTAAAAGAAATTTTAAAAATGTCTTCATTTCATGTTTGTGTTCTCTTCATAGTAGTTTTGTTTGCTCATTTTTCTTTCTCGCTGAAGAGTCTCTTCCCTCCAGGTCCTTTCCCACATTTCTTGTGCGAGGCTTTCTTTGGTTTTCTGCTGGCCCTAGGTTGTTTGCTCCTGTTTCGGAGGAGTACTGTAGATCTGTCCTCTGGGCTCTGAGCTCTGGTGACAGGGCATTGCCAGGTTTCTGCTGGACGGCCCAGTGGGGACAGGGCTTCGGGTCTCAGCAGTACCTTGATCATCGTCCCAGGTGAACCTGGGGCTCCCCAGTCCAAGATGCCCTTCCTAGAGATGGAGCTGCCTGGCATCTGCTAGGGTGAGGAGTGGAGCTGCCACTCGTTCTGCTATTCAGACAGATTTGAAAGTCAGACCCCTGTTTCTGTAGCCTTGTCACCCCATTTCCACATGCACCAGTCATGACCATTCCAGACTCTCCTGACCATTCCGGCCTTCTCCGCTGCCTGCTCATCCTTCTTTTGCTCTCTAGCCACCTTCTGTTCCCCTTTTCCTGTCCACTTAGGCTTAGACCCTAAGCAAGAATGACAAAGAAGTCTACTTTCTGATGTTATAGTGAGCTTAGGAGCCATTCTTCAGCTTTTGAAAATTAGAGTTGTGATACCTTGTAATATTCAGGTATTTTTTGGTGTATCATGCATCATGTGGTAATGACACCACACTTGTGGTACCTTTCCATCCTGTTACTCTTGTTCCACTGGAGAGGAAAGCCACTAAATGGAACACTGAAACCCATCTAGAAGCATGGTATTTGCATTTGTGGGAACAGACTTCAACCTTCAACCTTCAACCTTCATCCACCAGTCTGAGTTGGGCTTCCCTTAGAATAGTTTTGCCTTAAGATAATCAACCTCACGTGACTAGGGACTGTCCTCGAGAATTCACACAGTAAATACCCACTGGCCTGCTGCTTGGGAGACATGGGGAGTTAGACTGCATCCTGATGCCAGCAGACTACTGGAAAAAAAAGGTAGGGGAAAAACAAACAGTCCAGGTGCTGGTTCCAGATTTACCTGAGCATGAGGATTAGCTCATGCTTGTTAAATGCAGGTTCTCAGGATCCTCCTGAGACCCACCAGGCAGGGACCTGAGGACCTTCCTTCCAGCCCTCCTTTGGGGTTAGGGAGGGGCATCTCAAAATGGTTTTGAGCCCTCGACATTTTATTTTAAGAATTCTCATGCCTGTTTTCTATTCTTTCTAGTGAAAGAGTATTTTGGCAAACACCCAAATACTCCCCTGCCCAGATTTACCAGCTGTTCTTTTTTTCCACATTTGTTCTTTCTCTCTGTTTTAATGTATACTTTTTTAATTTGGTGGAAATATATGAAAGCTGCAGACATAATATTGCTTTACCTTTAAGTAATATAGATCTGCTGAGACTAGAAGCATCTTCTGTAGAATCTCATACTCAAAAAACTAACATAAATGGTATTGTCCAATGTACAGTCCATGTTTGAGTTTCCACTAATGGTACCATCCGTGTCTGACAGCCTTTTCTGTTGTTGTTGTTTTAACTCTAGAATCAGTCAAGGTTTATATGTTGCATTTGGCTGTTAGTTCTCTAACTTAGTTTGATTATTCATGACCCTCACCTTTTAAGAAAAGCCCGGGCCAGTTGTCCTATAAAACGGCTTGCTTCCTAGATTCATCTGAGTGTTTCTTTACAATTAAATTCAGCTGAACTTTTTTTATACTAGTGCTTGTTGATTCGCATCCTGTCACGGTTGTCGCACTCTTCATCATATGCTAGATGCCTGGAAGGGCTGGCTTTATTTTAAAGGTGTCTTTTCCCTGCACACAGTCCTGGGGGCAGTTCTTGGGGGCTTGGAGTATCTTCTTGTCCAGCCAGTGCATTCAGCGTCCATTGGCAGTCCTTGCTTGGATCAGTTTTAACATTGGGAAATCCAAAATGCTGGTTTCTGATCCTATAAGCCCTTCTGTGTTTATTAACGTGTATTCTTCTGGAAAGAACTTGCCTCTCTCATTCATCTCTCACTTTCTGTAGTAGTTTCCTTTGCCTGCTGTAAGTAATTGCCACAAACTAGGTGGCTTTCACATGAGAGAAGGTTATTCTCTCACAATTCAGAGGCCAGAAGTCTGAAATCAATGTGCTTCTGAGGCCACTGTCCCTCTGCAGGCTCCTTTGAGCCTCCAGATGTCTTGGCTTGTGGATGCATCCCTCCATCTGCCTCTGTGGGTGGCCACATTGCCTCCTGTCTGTCACATCTCTGTGTCCTTTATGAGGACACTTGGTCCTAGACTTAGGGCCCAACTGGGTAATCTAGGATTCTCTTTTGGACTCAAGATCCTTAATTACATCCACCAGGAATCCTTTTCTAAGCAAGATCACATTCAGGGTTCCAGGGATTAGGCTGTGGACATATTTTGGAGGTATGTCTCACCTACCCCCACCTCCCTTTAAAAAAAAATCTTTGTGGACTCATAGATTCTCTGCGTCTGTGAGCACTTCCCTGGTCTCCAAATGTTCTGGGCTCTTGTTCTTTCCCTGCCCCAGACCTTGAAGTAGCCATTTCTTGAGGAAGTCCTGCTTCTTTCACTGGGAGACGTTGTTAAGGAATCAGAGCCTGTGCCCTGGTTGTGCACATCGCCATCGAGGTGTCCTTGCTCCCATCTTTTTTAGGGGACAGAGCCAGGAAACATACACACTTTTTCCAATCATGAGTTTATACACATGCACCCAGTTTAAATCCTAACAGGTTTCTTCCTTACCTTCCCCCATTCCATATTGTTGTGTTCTTTTTGCCACTGTGAAAATCTCATTTCTGACATCAGTAAAAAATCGTTAGCTCTCTACTACTGTACAGACAGAATGGTTTGGGAATTACTATGTCAGTACTACTACTGACAACAAACTTCACCGAATTCAAGATTTCTTTGTAGTTCTTTTTTATCCTCAGAAAATATGACCCACTGAGGATGTGCAGTTATTGTGTCCAAAAGCTCCTTGTAATAATTTTTTTTTAATGCCTGATACAAGTCAGACTCATTTCTTGGTAGGTGTCAATTTTCTTCTTTCTGATAAAGTATTTAAACCATATACCTGGTTCAAAAGTCAAAGTACCTAAAAAATTAGCAGCCTTTTGGGGAAATCTGGAGCCTTCCGCACCCTTTCGATATATTTTGTCCATCTTACTGCAAATGTTGGCCTTAGTCTGTGGATGCTTGCCCTTTCTTTGGGTTTTACTCAGCAGGTAGCATCCTGTGCAGACTCCTTGCCTCCCTTCCTGGAGAGCGAGCGTGCTGTGTGTGTGCAAACAGATGCCCCTGTGCTGTTGTACAACTGTAGTACTCCTGTGTGCATGCACCTGTCTCCTACAGAAGGCATTTCAGTGATTTCAGATATGTTGCTGTCACAAGGACCGCCACAACAGGGAAACTTGTGCTCATGTTCCCACCAGGGTCACAAGCAGCTGGTTCCCCTCAGCCTCCCCAGCAGAGCTTTGGGCAAACATTTGCTTTTTCACCAGGCTGAAAAATGGCATCTGTTTTAATTTGCGTTTCTCTTATTGTGAGTGTCATGAAGCATCTTTTGAAATGTTCAAGAGCTATTAATATCTCTTCTTCGGAGAACTGTTGATGGATTTGCTCATTTTTCTGTTGAGTTGCTGGTTCTCTTTTCCACTCATTTTTTATTTCAAATAGACTCCGTAAGTATCATGGGTCTTGAACTCATGACCGGGAGATCAAGAATCACATCTTCCTCTGTCTGAGCCTGCTAGGCACCTCTCTTTTCCACTGCTTTTTAAGAACTTTTTATGTATATGTTAGCTGTCCTGTGTGAAGTGAACGGTGATTACTTTCTCATGCCTGGTATGGTGTGGAGAAAAATATATTTGGTCTCTGTCCCCTATTCTTGGCGCAGGGTCCCCTGGGTAGCCAGGATGGGGCTGGTCATGAGAAGGACCAGCCGTCTGCTTAGAGGGTTGGCACTTTGGCCCCCCATCCACCAATCTTCAGGAAGAAAATGCAGTGCTGGAGGTTGAGCTCTACAGAAACCTGAGCAGTGGGATTTGTTGAGCTCCCCAGTTTTTGAACACAAGGGGTTACTGAGAGAGTGGTATGCCAGAATGCTCATAGAAGCTCCAGGCTCCTCCCTGTACCTTGCCCTGAGAAATGCAAGCAGGGATTGGGAAGGAATGGGAATCCCCTCAAGGCCCAGGGGTTGGTACTTTAGAGGATGGATAGGATTTGGACAGTAGAGTTGAAGGCACAGGTGCCAGCATGACTATGGGCATGGAGGTGACAGGGTGCACAGAGCAGGCCCTTCTGGTGCTTAAAGGCAGCATTTGAAGTCTGCCTCCACATAAACTTTATTCAGTGAGATGCGTAAACTTTTGATCAAAATTCGTGCAGCTGAGAAGGTAGAGATTTTGATGAATATATTTCAGAACACACAAACATTAGGGCAGGGCCAAAGAGAAACAGTTTTGCATTTGAGGCAGCCCATCTAGCCTGGATGTTGCACTCTGCCAGGTGCATCCCCCTGTTTTGTGTAGATGCACTGCCGGGTTTTCGGCCTGGTATGTGGTACTGCTGAGTAGGCCAGGAAGTCAAGAGCCTGGTTGTTGTGACGTCGAAGAGCTTTCATGAGTAGATGTTTAACATGCAGGCCCGGTTGCCAGATTCTCCATGAGTGTTGAATGCACATTAATGCCTGCTTCCCCCTTTTTGTTTTCTTGCTTTATGTTCTGCACATGTTTGGATCTTAGGAGCTCCTGAAGGATACAAGTGGGGAGAATGATTCAGGATTGGCCCTTTTTGGAGAAGGGCGGTTTCACTTGCCTTCATTCAGCTCATTCTGTGCCTTGGGGACAGTCATCTAACCCTGCTGTTTCATTTTTATGCACTTATAACATGGAATGCTGTGTTCTTTTATACTTGGCAGGTAATAGTACTTTTTAAAAACAGCTATGAGGAATTGAAAGAATTTCTTTCAAGAGATAGTAGCTTCAGTTGATGAGCCACCTGGAAGAACAGATGTTTCCAGGTGTGAGTGTGAGAAAGTGACCTCTGGGGAGGGATTGTCCTCACGGAGGAAGGGCAGTGACAGTGGACAAACAGGTGCACCCTGGAGGTGGGGCAAGGTGTTCTTTCCCTCCCTTTGATTCAGAAGGGCAAGGAGTGAATTTCAAGGGAATAATCCATGAATTTCTTTGAGTTTTTAGTTAAGCTTTCTATTTTTCTAACCAAAAGAAACTAGTGCCTTTATAGCAGCACCAGCAAACAGTTGAATCCTTTTATTGTATCTTTTTCAGAGTCTAAACATCTTGGAAAATGAAAACAATTTTGTTAGGGTAGTGAGACCTTGGAATTTTATTCTTAGTATCTTTGAACATTTTTATACTCTTTCTGAAAACAAATATGCTGTTTCTAAATTAGAATTCAGTTGACATATGTAATATAAGTGATCTGAGTTTCGTTTATTTATCTATTTATTTATTTTTAAAGGTCTTATTTATTTCATTTCGGGAGGGAGTGCTCACTTAGGGGTGGGAGGGGCAGAGGGAGAGGCTGGAGAGAGAATCCCAAGTTGACTCTCCACTGAGTGGGGAGCCTGACATGGGGCTCGATCTCACAACTCTGAGATCATGACCTGAGCCCAAACCAGGAGTCCCGATGTTTAACCGACTAAGCTACCCAGGCACCCCTCTTTATTTATTTTTGAAGGGTGAGCAGACAGCCGTCTTATATCAGCAACAGAAGATTGAAGGGGTAGGATGGCTCCATTGGAATCAAGTGAAAGAATCACATTAATCTGATGCTCTCAGGGGCCAGTGACAGGCCTTGTAGAAATGGTTACTAGCCGTGAATGATAAGGGCCATAAATGGTGGTTCTCCTTGTAACTTGCATGCAGCCAAATCAGGATCTTAGATCTCGTCTGCCTCTTAGGTTTTTTTTTTTTTTTCTTAATTTTTTATTTTTTTAAAAGAATTCTATTCTGATTCTTTGCTCTCCTTAGTCCCAATACACCTTAATTATTTAAAAGACATAATTTCTATCCTAGGCTCTCAAAGCAATGAAAAGCCCCCTCTCCCTGCCTCTGCCACTGATGCAGGTGCTGAAATTCAGGTTGAGGAGTGACTGACTTTGATAATGCTACTGTCTTGCAATGAGGCATGGGAGGAGGATAATCTCCCCATTTTGTAGATGGGGAAACTGAGGCAGAGAATGGTTATGTGACCTGCCCTGGCTCTTAATCTGGTACTCCATGGTGGTGTGGAGAGACCCAAAGGAACCCGAAGGCTGCACCTACCTCATTTCGTAGCTTCTGTGTTGACTTTTAGTGACATTTGTCCTGAAAGAACGTTTCACTTCGAAGCAGTCCCAACGAGGTACCTCCAAGGTGGAGGGAGCAGGAAAGTATTTTAGGGGACCCCACTCCTGGCATTGCCCTTGTCTTAGTGGCTGGTTGACTGGCTTCTGGTTCTCCCCTTTGACCCTGCTGTGCAAAACCCCTTTTTCTTTATGACTCTAACCTGGCTGGTGAGCATGGTGGGCCCAGGTGGCTACTGGGCAGCTTGTCTGCCCTGGAGCTCTTCAGCCTCGATGCCCTTGCTTGGGTAGTTGGAAGGCAGGTCCTTCTGTCCTAGCAGCAATGTCCTGTCCAGGCCAGGTGCTGAGTTGGCAATGCTTGCAGCCCTTCTGAGCCAGAGTGGCAAGTCTTGTACCTGCACCTGCCTGGCTCACCTGCCCAATCCCCCACTACTGAGCACCTGAGGCCTTCTGAGCCTCTAGGGCACCTGTCCCCCATGTGCTCCAAACACTTCCCCCACCCCACACACCTGCCACTCACTCTTACCCTTCCCCCTTCCCATACTCCCACCTCACTATATTAGTCCTGGTACTCCCCTCACTGTCTGCTCACTTCCCTCTTCCTCTCTGCCCCCCCCCCATTCTAACCGCTTTGTCTAAGGAACACCTCCTCACTATCCTCCTATCCCCTTATCTCCTTTCCTGCTTTCCTCCCCACTCCCCCATCCAGTCCCTCCTACTCCCATCTCTTTCCCTCCCTCCCTCCCTGCTCTCACCCGTGCAACACCCCCCCCCCCCACACACACACCCTGGTCTGGCTCCCCACATATGTACCTTTTATCTTGTTCTCCGGGACTGTGCCATCCCTGACAAAGGCTGTGGACAGAAGCCTGGCATTTTCCAGCCTGTTAGGGTGACGTGCGGACACAGCCGTTGGACAGCCACCCCAGCAATGGAAAACCAGCGCACTCATCTCAAGCACACCTGGCTGCAGTCTTGGTGATGCCCGTGGGCACTGTGCTGGGAGATGTCCCTCCTCAATCCCTCGTGTACCTTTTTTCCCTCTCCACCCTTTCAAATACAAAATGAAAAGGCCAACTTAAAAGCATCATCAAGATTTTTAAAGTTCCCATTTAAAACTAAATAATTTGTAAATAGGAAAATAGTGTACTCAGTGTGGAAAAACTAGAGAATGAAATACAAAAATAAAATCCTAGTTCTCACAGTTTTAGCATATTAAACTGCCTTCCCATACAGAAATAGTGATGTCTCTTCATTTTTAATGAGGGCTTTCTTTTTATAGTAAAGTTTTATAATTTCTTTTATACAGGTTTTATATTTGTGAAGTTTATCAGGTTTCTCTGTAGCATTCTGATCCAGTAGCAAATACGTTATTAACAAAGCAACTTTTTTTTTTTTTCAAAGCAACTTTTAACATCAGGCTGCAAAGTTACCCCCAAAACAGTATTCAGTTTTAAAAATATTTCTCCTTTGTGCTTTGCACGAATCCTTATATCTACACATATTCTCTTTCTGTCTTGCTCTTACTCATAGTGTTCTACTTTCCAAAAAAGGTTACTACACCTTTGTGTGTTACGTCATATCTTCACATTCTGGATTTGGTCATACGATGGCTCCTTTCTTCATTTATTATTTTTTTAATTTTTATTTATTTATGATAGTCACAGAGAGAGAGAGAGAGGCAGAGACACAGGCAGAGGGAGAAGCAGGCTCCATGCACCGGGAGCCCGACGTGGGATTCGAACCCGGGTCTCCAGGATCGCGCCCTGGGCCAAAGACAGGCGCTAAACCGCTGCGCCACCCAGGGATCCCCCTTTCTTCATTTAGAAGTTGTGCTGTGCAGTCTGAATTTTCCTTTTCTTCCTACCTACTTTAAAAAAAATTCTTTTTTCTGCTGTTCTTTGCCTTCAGCATTCTGAAAATAGATTTATCAGCATTTACTCTCAGAACTTCATCAGTGGTGTCCATTGGAATTTAGTTGAAAAAGGAAGCGCATGTACAGAGCTGTTGCCCTGTCAGTTTTCAGCAGATTCATCATCCACTAGGCAGCAGATGTTTATTGAGTGGCCTGCTCTGTGCTGGGACTGGAAATGTGTGCTTTCTCCTGACTTCTGTTTCCACCAGGAAGTGGGAAGTGATTGGTCAGAAGGGAAGAGCATGGACGGAGTCTATTTCAGAGTGAATCCAAGGGAAGTGAAGTCCCTGCTTGTGCTGTAAGCTTCCTGGGCTGTATGTAACCCAGGTGGTAGAGGTGGTACAGGCGATGCTTTAATCCCTGCAGCCTGAGGCGGGGCTGGGCTGGGCTGGACAGGATTCGCCCTTTGTTGCTCTCCTTTTTCTTTAATGAATGTTTCTTCTTGTCAGAAAACTAAGAAGATGCCTTTATTTGGTAGCCTCGGGGGACGTCTATTTTCATTTTCTACTGCCGCACTTGCTTAGGTTGGGCCTACTGTCTCTTTAAGTGGGTGAAAAAAAGCGAAAAAAATAATGTGGCAACTTCTATTCTTGCTAGGTATACATCTATGCCTATATACGCCTATATACATCTGTTGGTATCTGTGAAGTTGCAGGAGAGGAGAAGGGGAGAAGGAGAGTCCACTTCTTGTCACTTCTGTCTCTTATGATTTGAAGAATCTCATGTTTGCCTTCTGGGGTGGTCTGGCATTTTTCTATCTTTTTTGTACCTGTTTCTCTAAACTTGATACTACTGTCTAGTACAGATTAAGCAGCTTTTGAATGTTTAATTAAATAGTAGTACTGTGCAGTAGAACTTGAGAATATGTTTGAGTGGAACATGCTTACAGATGTATTGGTGTCCTGTTGTGAAAATGCAAAAGTGATTTTCTCAGGTGAAGATTTGGAGACGGAATGCATCTTAATTCCAGCTGCAAGAAACAGACACACATAGACGTTATGACATAGGGTAAATAGCTTGGTAGCTTTCTGTTGGTAGATGGTTGCCTCTCAGTACTGCCTTAAATTGAAGAACCTGGAGGAAACCAAGCTTTGTGGTTAGGAGTAAGTTACAGTTTGCATACTAAGGTGCAGAGGGCATTCATATCTTTTATGTGTTTTGGTACTGAGTTTTACATCACAGTTTTAACAGTTTAACAATATGGAAGCATTTGGAAGATGCCTTTCCCTCTTCTTCCTCCTTCCAGCTAACCCTGTTTCCCTTCCTGTCAGTCACTGGTTGACATTTTAGTATATATGAATGAGTCTGTATGGTTTCCTCTGCATTATGAATTCATGAAATATATTTAGGTACTTTTAAAATGTGAATGGTTTTATACCACGGATTTTTCTGTGATTTGCATTTGTACTTAATATATGGAGAAGAATGGTAGATGTATATCATGGGTTGTCCTCACTTAAAGGAAGATTTTGCGTGGCCGAGGCTTTCTTTTTTTTTTTTTTTTTTTTTAAGATTTTATTTATTTATTCATGAGAGACACAGAGGCAGAGACACAGGCAGAGGAAGAAGCAGGCTCCCTGTGGGGAGCAGGATGTGGGACTCAATCCTGAGACCCTGGGATCACGCCCTGAGAAGGCAGATGCTCAACCACTGAGCCACCCAGGCATCCCTCAATGGGAGAGCTCTTTTCCTTCAAATTTGTTCTTAGAGCCTTTTTGAATAAAAGTGACACCTATTAAGGATAACTCAATGTTTTAGAATTTTAAACCTTTACCTGAAAGACTGTTTTGGGTTTTCAAGGTCAGTGTGTGGAATTTCTGTTGGAATTTTCATTCTGCATAGTGTTTATGTTGCAGAGTAAATACATGGGATAGAAAGAACAGAAGATCTTGACCTTGACCTCAGAGATCTAGTTGGGGAGGGGCAGACAGAAGCAGGTATAAGGCTCTGCAGTGGTGTGAAGGGTCAGAGAGGGCATCTGAGGGATGAGAAGGCACATGTAGGGCTTGGAAAGACCATAGAACAGAGCCACCTGGCCCAGAGAGGTGGAGGGGTAGGGAAGGCCTCTGTGAAAAGGTGAAGAACGGGGCAGGATTTGAAGTCAGCAAGTGCAGTGCACTCTGACATGGGGGTTCAGTGTTTGAACATGGGGGAGGGGAGCATGAGAGAGGGCAGTGAGTCATGGGAGGTGAGGCTGGAGGGGGCTGCAGAGGGGTACTTGGGCATCCTGCCCAGGAGCATAGGAGGAGCCCTGGGATTGGCTTCTGCTTGGAGAGGGGACTCCTCCTAGGCCTCGAGCATGGGGTGCCAGGGGGGAGCACTGGACAACCTTTGGGGAGAAAGTCAGATGCCGTGATTATGCCAGGGCTTTGTGGTACAGAGTGACAGTGACACGGAGTCTCTGTCCTTAGGTGTGCCGAGTCAAGCTCATGGGGACCGGGTCCTAAGCAAGCTTTATCTCAGCAGCATCTTGCTTTCTATCAGAGATGAGAACATCTATGATAAGGTGCTGATTACTTCATAGTTGGGAAGCACAAATACAATGTAAGAATCGCCCAGTCAGGGATCCCTGGGTGGCGCAGTGGTTTGGCACCTGCCTTTGGCCCAGGGCGCGATCCTGGAGACCGGGGATCGAATCCCACATCGGGCTCCTGGTGCATGGAGCCTGCTTCTTCCTCTGTCTGTGTCTCTGCCTCTCTCTCCGTGTGTGACTATCATAAATAAAAAAAAAAAAAAAAAAAAAAAAAAAAAGAATCGCCCAGTCAGTGGGGTAGGAAGGCTGGGGAAGATTGCTTGTTGTATTCAGAACTGCACTGAGGGATCCCTGGGTGGCGCAGCGGTTTAGCGCCTGCCTTTGGCCCAGGGCGCGATCCTGGAGACCCGGGATCGAATCCCACGTCGGGCTCCCGGTGCATGGAGCCTGCTTCTCCCTCTGCCTGTGTCTCTGCCTCTCTCTCTCTCTCTCTCTCTCTCACTGTGTGCCTATCATAAATAAAATTAAAAAAAAAAAAAAAAAGAACTGCACTGACCTGCTGGGACAGTTGATGGAGGTGTGGGGGCCAGGGTGCTGGGGATGAGGGCATCTTGCAGGGCTGGCATTAGGCATTAGGGTGGGGGACGATGTGTCCTTGGAACCCTTCACATGGGGGCAGTGGAAGAAATTCTGGAATATAAATATATACACACACTTTCTACCTCAGCC
This sequence comes from Canis lupus baileyi, assembly GCF_048164855.1. NCBI lineage: Eukaryota > Metazoa > Chordata > Mammalia > Carnivora > Canidae > Canis > Canis lupus. The sequence continues at coordinate 40,043,153 of NC_132848.1, forward strand.
TTTACAATGTGTATATCCATATATATGGGGAACTGGGGTGCATGCTCAGGGGTTTCGATCACTGTAGCCGGCAGTCAGGATGGTTTGGTGAGCTTGGAAATCTTGAGCAGGAACATGGCAAAGCCAGCAGCTTTCAAGGCGGGACACCTGGTGCCTGCCAGGTGAGTGAGTGAATGAGAGTGCTCCATGAAGGTGGAGGAAATGGGAGGGCAGAGGGGGAGGGTTTCTGGTCCTGGTGGTGCAGTGGCCAGAGCCCAGGGTTGGAGTAGGGCATGAAGCAAAGGGTCGGGCCTCGTCAGAGCTGGCCTGGGAAGGGAGGGTGGGCACATCTAGAAGTGTGGAGGGAGTGTCCGCAGGTGGCTTACTTGGACATTGTTGAACTCTTGTCCTCTTAACAAAACACGGGGTGTCCTAGGAGGATTTGAGCATGGCAGAGCAACAGAGGTTGGCGGTTTCCTGCAGTCTCGGATTGTAGGTGAATCGGCGTCACCCAAGGGCCTCATTGAAACCTGAGGATAGGGATCCCTGGGTGGCACAGCGGTTTGGCGCCTGCCTTTGGCCCAGGGCGTGATCCTGGAGATGAATCCCACGTCGGGCTCCCAGTGCATGGAGCCTGCTTCTCCCTCTGCCTATGTCTCTGCCTCTCTCTCTCTGTATGACTATCATAAATAAATTAATTAATTAATTAAAAAAAAAAAAAAGAAACCTGAGGATTTGTGCCTCACCCAGAGGCCTCATTAAAACCTGAGGACTCGTGCCTACCTGGAGTTTCTGATTTAGGCGACCTCGGCAGGCAAGAGGATCTGCATTCCTGACAAGGTCCCCGTGACGCTCCTGCCACCGCTCCCGGGACACACTTTGTGGAGCTCTGTTTTAAATAACCTTTTGTCCTGTGTGTGGATCAGAGGGTCCCTGTGGAAGAGAGTTTGTCTTATCCAGGCTTTTAAACCAGAGTGGTGGAGTTCCTTGACAAGATGGTTGAGTAAATGGTTTTGGATTCTGGGTTTTTCTCACTTAGCAGTTTGGGGGATTTTAATAGGTCACCGTGTGCTTTGTAAGCCATGAAGCTGCCATGCCTGGAATGGACAGAAGCAACTTTGTCCTCTTCAGACCTAAAAAACTGTATTTCAGACTTGCTTTTTGTGAGTTGTAGAAATTAAAATAATGCAGAAGGTATAAAGACGTCTTACCCCAAGTCTCTCAGATTTCTTCTGTGAAGGCACTTTCATGTTTTTTAAGCATGTATATAGTTTTTAAAAGGAAAAAATTGATTCTATTAAATTTCTGTTCTAAATATCAGCAGTTTTACATGTAATAAAGATTCTTAAAAAAAAAAAAAAAGATTCTTTGGAGGACCATATGTCTGCTGCAAAGCCCATAGTTTCTTGCTTTTTTAACCACTTTGTAAAAAAAAAAAAAAAAAAAAAGGAACATCTTGGGACAAAATTTTTTTTCCCATGGGAATGGCAGTACATTTTATTAGATAAGCCTATGAGAATGTGTGAGTCACTTAAAGTGTTTTATAGCTGAAGTTTGGGACCTGCCAGCGGGGATGGCAGGGAACACAGGGCAGGGCCTAGAAAGTGCTGCTGTCCTTTCTGCTTCTGGAGCTTGCCTGCCTCTGCAGCTTAGCCCAGAGTGGGACTACTGTCACAGGGAGATCTCAAGCAGGTGCCCTCCGTTTGGCTTGTGACGCTTGCTTGTTACTGGTGTCTGCTCAGCCACCCCAACCCTGGAAGGGTTTCATGACCTTTTCCTTGGACAGTTTTCATCATGTCTAACTGCCTAGGACAGTCAGGGGCCTGGCTGGCTGCAGGGTGCATAGTTTTGGGCTAGGCTCCTTCAGGTTAGGCAGGAGGCAAAGATCCCTGTTCGGTGACTGCTGCCCTTTGATATATGATGCTGCCTGACCTTGAACACCTAATTCTTTCAGCGGGAACCAGAGACTGAATCTCCCTCCTTCAACACATCTCCCTTTCTTATTTGAAGAATTAAAAACAAGAGTAGCTCTTAATTTGGACCTTCTGCTCCACTGAAACAACTCTTTTAAAGCTTTTCTCATTACAACAGTAGTGTATTTAAAAAAAAAAAAAAAGTAGGGACATCTGGGTGGTGCATGAAGATAAGCATCCCACTTTGGTTTCGACTCAGGTTGTGATCTCAGTGTCTTGTGGGATTGAGCCCAGAGTCAGGCTTGGGACTTTCTCCCTCTGCCACTCCTGCTCATGCTCTCTCCCTCTCTCTCTCTCGTCAAATAAATAAAATCTTTAAAAAAATAATGTATATTTTTGCCTTCTTTGAAAAACATTTTAGTCTAGCTGCTTCAAAGTTTACCTGAGGGCAGGCAAATATTTGCCATGTTCTGGTACGAAGATTGTTGAGGTTCATTTGCGCTAAGCAAGGGTGCATCTTTCCTTGGCACGTTTACTAGTCAGTTCAGGTGAAGGCAGGCAGCCTGGGTGGGGGGAGGAAGGGTTTCTCCAGGTTGCAGTCTCCATCCAGGCTTTCTACCAAGGTCTGTGCAGAGGTGTGCTTTGGGCACAGGGAAGAGTGCATATGCACTTGGTAGGGAGTGCGTCGGATGGGGAGGACTTAAGGCCTGCCTCCTCTCTAGGTTAAAGGGCTGGGGACACAGACATACTTATCTGTTTTGATTCAGCTTATGTTTTTGCTGCTTAACCCACTACTTCAAAATTTAGGGGTATGAAATAGCAACCATTTTATTTTGTTTACGAGTTCATTGGGTCAGGAATTTGAAATGAAACAGAAATATCTCAGACATCTGTTTCATGATGTCTGGGACTTCAGTTAGGCTGGAAAATTTACTTCCTGGGGGTTTCTTTGCTGGCACATCTGGCCCCTGAGGATGGGCTCTGCTAGGACTGACTGTTAGCACCTGCACAGTACCTGGCTGTGACCTGTAGAGCCAAGGAGTGGTCAGACCTCGTCCACAGCGGCCCAGGCCCCTCAGAGCAAGTATGCTAGCAAACTCGAGGGAATAGCACTCTGTCACCAGCTCCAAAGCCACATGGCATCACTGCCAGCCTCCCCTGTAGTGGAGATGGTCACATGAGTCCACACTGATCCCACTTCCTGGCAGGAGGCATGTCAAAGAATTTGGGGACAGGTTTTATAGTGCCACCAGGGAGGCACTGTGTGAAAAACACAATGACACCATACATCTCTGCAGTGAGGACTTGGCACAAAGTGAGTCATAGCTTAGACGAGGCGTTCTGTTGTAGTTAACACGCTCAGAAAACCTGGAGAAGAACAGTAAACAGAGTCACAGCAGAACGCGTGCGTCAGTGTTGCTGTGCTTTAGCGTTGCTGGAACTTACTCTGCCAGTAATACTCCTTTTAAATGAGCTCCAGGTGCCCAGTCTTTGTACGGGGTTCCTGATCTGAATGCTTCTCTGAATTGAAGTGTTCTTGACCTGAGCAAGTGGGGATTGGAATTGCTGTTCACTCTTTCAAGACAGGGAGCATCTGCAGCATGCATAGAGGCTTTGCTGTCCCCAGAAGGGTTTTATGACCTCAGTGTTCCTCAGTTTTAGGTGGAGCACCTGCCACACATGGGGCTTAGAGGTTAGGGGATTGGCTTAGAGGCCAAGTTTAGGAACAAAACCAAGATGCCTTTTCCCATTGGAGTTGGGGGTGACTCTGGGGCTTTGGAACGAGGCCTTGCACTTGTAGTGTTGGTGGAGTATGGGGGGGGGGGTGACTGGTCGTGTGACCTTGAGCAAATCCCACAAGACTACTCTTGGATCTGGTCTTCAGCTGTGAAATGGAGGTGATTGCACAACCTGGTGACTAGAAACTGAGTGGAGCTAAGAAGGCCAATATGCAGGAACCAGCGGCAGTGGTACTGGCATCGTTGTGCTTACTGCTCACATGCCTTGTCCTTGTCACATGATTCCCCATGGCCTGGCTGGATGCAACAGTCAGTGCCATGTTCCATTGAACCTCTGACATGTTTGCCTCAAGTAGGTGCCCTACCCACACCTCTAGCTGGTGCTGGCCTTCCTGGCTCCGAGGCTCTGCTTCTACTTGCCTAGTAGACATCTTCAGCCTGGATCACGACAGGTTGCCTCTGAGGGAGTGTGTGCTAATCTCAGACCATTATCCCCTCCCCTCACTGCCTTCCCTCCACCTCTGGTGTTCTCATCTCCTAAGAACACCCATTCTCCACCCCATCCTGGTACACTGCCCATGCTCTTCTGTCCTCTGCATTCTTGACCCATCTGTCCCTCACACCCCTGCTTCCTGTTAGGCCAGAACACAGCTGCCCTGAGCCACACTCTGACTGATGATTGTTGGTTGTCCACTCCCCAGGAGCCCTGCTGTCTTGGAACGAATGCTAGGAAGAGGAACTGTTGGTGCTCATATTGGGTGCAGCAACAGAATCCCCATGGGGGGCTTGTTAAGGAAACCTTCTTGGTCCATCTGGGCCTATCCCTTCATCCTTCCCTCCCTGGGATATTTCTGCTAGCATTGGCCTCCCCACCCTTCTCCTCTGAGTACATCATCACAGGCCAGGAGACACCCCCTGCGTATGTGAAGCCTGCACCCCCCTCTCCCCAGGTCCGTGACCTGCTGCCTCCTCTCTGCTCCCCAGGCCTGGTCAAATGCAGCCTTTACTTCTCTGATATGTATTACATATAGGTGGCTTTTGGCAGTTCTGCCTGTAAGGACAAGACTTCCTGCACTAGGATGGCACCTAGTCATTCTGGTATCCCTTAGAGAAGGAATTGATAAGCAACTGTGGCCCATGAGCCAAATCCAGCCCACCCTTGAGCTAAGAAAGTTTTAACAATTTTTACATGGTTGAAAGAAAGTCAAGAAAGAAATGCTGCTTCATAACACATGAAATTCAAATTTCTATATCTTTGAATGAAGTGGCATGGGAGTGCGGTCACACTTTTAGAATTATCTATGACTCTGTTCCCACTTCAGTGGCGATGTTGAGTAGTGGCTCTAGAGATCTTATGGCCAACAAAGCCTAAAGTATTTACTCTTTGCCCATTACAGAAAAAGTTTGCTGACTCCTGCCTTAGAGCCGTGATTCACAGTCATTTGAGAGAGCGTTTTATTCATGCATTGATTCTTTCAGCAAATACTGAGTGACCACTGAATATTGTGTGGAAGTATCTCAACGTCATAGAGAACAGCCATGAACAAAATAGTCTTTGCTGTGTTGGGGCTTCCATTTTCTTGGCTGGAAACATACAAGCAGAGATAGATAGATAGATAGATATGTGGATATAGTATGTGGTGGTAAGTGGTGTGAAGCAAAAGAAAGCAGGTTGAGTGTGGGTAGGGAGGAAAGAGGGTGTGTGTGTGGGAGCATTATTAGGGATAGATTGGTCAGGAAGACCTCATTGAGCTGATACCTGAATGAATTGGAGGGAGGCAGATAAAGCGGTATTTGGGTAAAGAGTAAGCATGAAGAGTCTGAGGCAAGTTGGAAAAATCACCAGGGACCGGAGTGCCTTGAGCCTGGACCGTGTGACCCGGCAGGTGGGCAACAGGTGAGATGTGGCTGTGGCCTGCCACCAGATCCCTTAGGATGCAGACTCTCCCCCTTCCCCAGGGGGCACAGTCACCTGGGTCACTTGAAAAATGCCATACCCAGGCTCCTCTGCAGAGATCCTGATTCGGGAGGTCTGAAGTGTAGACCTTGTAGGGCCTCCCAGCCTCTGAGATGCCCAGATTTTATCCCTTTGGAACTGGAGAAGGCAGACCCAGTGTACTCTCCCACAGCCCCCCTGCCAATTCCTAGTCATTGTTAGGTCCTGGAGAAACTTCAGTCTAATGGGCACCATGGAGTTAGGAGCTTTTGTTGCAAGACCTCCTAAAGTGCTTGGCTCCTAGCAGGGGCTCAAAATATAAAAGTTTGTGTTTTTAAAAAGAGACCTGCATTTATGTTGGTGACTGTCCTCTCCTACTAGACTTCATGGGCTTGCTGTTTCTCCTACTGCCCGGTCTTGGAAGGACTGTTCATGATGTGGGTCAGTTTCCCATTGTCTCAGGAGTGGCGGGCACTCCACCTGTTCCTGCCTGAGCGGGCTCAAGCTGTTTCCCCTTGGGGCTCCAGGTGGACCCCTACTGCTTCTTGTTATCTGAGCCTCGCCACCGGTGGACCCCTACTGCTTCTTGTCATCTGAGCCTCGCCACCTTCTCTGGCCCACCTCTCTTGGGGTCCTCCCTGGCCATCATGTTAGTGGATGAGCAACGAAAGGATTTTGGCAAACATCGAAGACAGAAGGCAAATCCTGCATGGGATCTCCATGCAGTCACACTTTCTAATATCAGCAAGCTGAGTTGGTGAGCTCTTGGCCTCCTGGTTTGTAGGATGCCTGGTTGTCAGTGCTTGCCTACAGGCACACCGAGTATACTGTGTGTGATAGAATTGTGTGCCCGTCGGGCTGGGAAGTGCTTTCCCTAACTCACACTTCTTCCTATGACTTAGGATAAAAAAAGTACATGTACTTTCTAGGTAAAAATGGTGGTCAGAATGCCCAACAAAAACATGCTAAAACACAGTGCAGCCTTTTAGAATATACAGGTGTGAAACAGAAATGGTAGTTTTGTTTGATTCAGTATCATAATAATAATTAAAATAGGGTAATTTTAGGTAATTTAGGTAAAGGGCTTTCTGGGGACGAATCTGCATCTTCTGTGCAGCCTGGTATTCAAGGACACATAATCTGTCCCCATTTGAAAACATTAGAAAACCAATGGTCCCCTGAAATGTCAAGCTTTTATGGAGGATTTTTGAAAGCTTTGTATGTGTGGTTTTGTATGGACTTTCAAGGTTTTCCCCCCTAGACTTACTGAAAGTCATCAGGAATCTGATGGAGACCCACAGGTTCCAGGTTGAGAAATTATGTTCTACAAGGATTTGTCTCTAGTGCTGTCTGATTAATATTTAAGTAATCACATTAGACTAATAGAAACTACAACGGTGTTGAATGAGCATTTTAATATGTTCTTTGTTGGAGAAGGACACTCATTTTTAATCATACCCTTAAAAAAATCACTCAATTTTTTTGTCCTAAATGAAAATTTCTGTGTGATAGATTTTCCTGGAACAGAGTTTCCTGGCATAGCATGAAGTCTAGATACAGACAGAGAATTGTGAAAGCAGTGTGCCTCATTTTGCGTGTCAATATTTTTAAAATAAAAATCAGAATAAATTAAGATATCTTGAACGCTGTGTAAGGGAATTTGGTTTTAAGTTCTTTGTCAGTGATGGTGAATGATTATCTTTTTTTTTTAAGTACTTCTCTTAATACCGAGTCCTTGTATAGCACATAATTGACTTCATTTAGTTCCATTTAGTACAGGTGTCTGTAGAGCACAGCTCTTAGTAATTCCCAACGACCCCCTTGTAACACTGTAAGGTGAGTCAGATTCACTTAAGCAGTTGCAAAATTCTAAAAGCAGTGTTAATTTTTAATAATGTTGAACTTGTAAACTCTGTGCTCTACAAGGTTGCAGGCCAGTCAACACAGAACACTGGGAGCAGGGCTCCATAATCGTTGGGAATTGCTTGTGTTTTCCCCCTTGGAATGAGTCTGCAGTAATTCAGGAAGTTCTCCTGCCTGCTGTTTGGTCTGTGCTGGGTACCAGTCCTTTTTGTTCTCCAAAGCAAAGCAGACCGAGCCTTTGAGAGTTTAGAAGGAGGCCAGAAACTCGACATAAAAACATCTTCAAGATTAATTGGTCATAACACTTCTGAAGAGAAAAAAGTACAGGATACGCACAGGATAAAAGTAATAAAGTGAACACGTTCTTCGACCTCCTTCTTTCAACTAATTTTTGGGTGGCTGGCCTACATGTGTTGGGAGCTGCAGATGTGAATCAGAAACCCCTCATCTTGCAGGGAGACTCCCCTGTAAACTGCCAATGAAGAAGTGTTGTAGTGAGTGCTGTGACAACACAGGGCTCCTAAGGTTCCCCTGGGGCAGGCAGGGTGGTGGGGAAGGCTTTCCCAGGAATGTAATGCTTAGGTGAGGTATCTACACTTCTGGCCAAGGAGAGCACTGGAGATGGAGCTGCTTCAGGAACGGTGGAGGCTGCAAGGGGGTGGAGGGTTGGTGGTACTGGATGGGGAGCCTACATAGAGGTCTGTTTGATGAGGAGGGGAGATGGGGTTCATGAAGCTATGGGGTGTGGTGGTGAACTGGAAGAGCAAGATGAGTTTGCAAGTGCAGGGAGCCAATCAAAGAAGTCTGACCCACAAGAATAGTTTCGGGCTTTAACCGTGTATGGCCATTATTACCTGTTTATAAAAGGTGGCAATGATGTGGCCCTAGGCCTCATTCCCTGGGGCAGATCCCAGGGCCTCCCCTGCTTCCCAGGGGAGTGACGCTTGCCCAGAGGACCAGTTGGAAAGGGGAGAGCACGCAGAGCCCTGGTGTTTATACTTCAAGGAGGCAGAAGACATCCAGAGAAGGGGGGCAGCCTTACATGCCCTCAGATGGTCTAAGGGGTGATAGAAGGATTGAGAAACATCTCTGAGACAGGCATTTCATTCATTCATTCATTCATTCATTCATTCATTTTATTTATTTAAGAATTTTTTTATTCATGAGAGAGACACACAGAGAGAGAGGCAGAGACACAGGCAGAGGGAGAAGCAGGCTCCATGCAGGGAGCCCGACGTGGGACTCGATCCCGGGGCTCCAGGATCACACCCAGGCTGCAGGCGGCACTAAACCGCTGCGCCACTGGGGCTGCCCGAGACTGGCATTTTAAACTGACTTAAGAAAAGACTAAAAAGGAACTAAATACAATGGAATGATTTGAAAAGGTTGTCAGAAGGCATTATGTACCCTGAAGGCACCTTCAGGAATGGATAGCTACCCTCCTGAGCTTCCATAGCCAGAGAGGGAGAACTTCCTGGTGTGTTTTAACAGAACCCTGAAGCCAAGAACAGACGCTCTGTTTATTTGAGGTACACAGTGAAGTGGGGCCTATGGGGCTTGGCACCTGCTGGTTTGCCCACAGTGCCAGCTGTCTGAGCTGAGCACCAACCCACGTGTCCCCAGGTTGTCTTGGGGGGGCATGGAGTTCAACAAGGGTTTAAAAATCTTTCCCTCCTTTTTAAAAAGCAAGATAAAAACAAAGAAGGAAAAATAAACAATTATGTCGCCATTTAAACAGTATTGTGGCATCTTCGGACAGTCTTCCGATTCTGTGTGGTTCTTAGTAGCAGAAGTCCTACTACATATATATTTTCTCATCTGGAATTGTCATAACTGCATTACCATGTTACAGCATATTTTCATAACCGTATTTTTTAACAAAATTGACATGTAACATTATATACAATATTAGCAAGATATAATTGACATGTGTTATAAATAGTATTATGTTAATAATATATAATGCTACATTTTAGCTTATATAAGTTAATAGTTAATATCTCCCTATATACTGCTGTATAAATACATGGTATATGTTACATAAGTCTAATTACCATCCCTCGCCACACAGTTAGACATTATGTATGCGTGTGATGAGAACTTTGACGATTTGCTCTTAGCAACTTTCAAATAAGCAAATACACTGTTGTTAGCTGTAGTTACCATGCTGTACATTATATCTCCAGGACTTATTTATTTTAACCACCTTCACCCACTCACCTCTGGCAACCTCTAATCAGTTCTCTGTATTTCTAAACTTGGTTTTTTTTTTGTTTTTTTCTGTTTTAACATTCCACAGATAAGGGAGATAGATCATAGAGTGTTTATCTTTCTCTATCGACTTATTTCACATAGCATAATGTCTTTGAGGTCCATCCATGTTACCCAAGTCGCAGGATTTCCTTCTTTTCATAGCGGAATAATATTCCATTCATCTCTCTCTCTTTTTTTTTTTCTCCAATTCATCTCTTGACAGACACTTGGGTTGTCTGTGTCTTGGCTGTTGACAGTCATGCTGCACTGAACATGGGAAGCAGATACCTTTTCAAATCAGTGTTTTTGTTTCCTTCAGATAAGCATCAGAAATGGAATTGCTGGATCCTGTGGCATTTCTGTCTTTAATTTTTGAGGAACTTCTGACTGTTTTACATAGTGGCTGCCCCAGCCTAAGTTCCTGCCAGCAGTGCACGAGGCTTCCCTTTTCTCTACGTCCTTGCCAACGCTTGTTAGTTCTTGTCTGCTTGATAATAGTCATCATGGTATTTAATGGCTTTATGATTTAATTGAATGACTATCATAATTTATATATATATTCCCCACTTGTAGGATATTTTGGCTTATTCGCCCCCCCCCCTTTTTTTATTGTAAGTAAAGCCATGATTTGTAAAGACAGCTTTCCTGTATGCATGTATGTGTATATGTGTGTGTATGTGTATGTGTATGTGTGTGGATTATCCTGAGGATAATACTCAAAAGTAAGCTCACATGGTCTAAAGGTATAAACGTTTAAAAAATTTTTTCGTGAATAAAGAACATAGTGTGGACTTATTTTAATTTCTCCCATTTCTTGCTTATTTGCCACTTTTCAGTTATTTTATTACTATATTGTGTATCAGTTGCTTACTACTCCATTTGGAGAGGAATGTGCTTGTATGGAATCAGCGATATGTGGTTTTGGAAACTGAGTCCTAGTCAGTAAACATTTGTTAAACCCCTACTAAGTACCTGATGCTGACAATAAGAAGATGCCTGGGAAAAGATCCTAACCTGAAGGCCTTCCCAGGCTCACAGAATCACTGTCTCCAGGTTGGGGGTGGGGAGGAGGGTTTTGCATTTGCTCTGTCATCTTTTTCTAGTTCTTAAGAGCATCTGGCCCTTAGGAGGTATTGAGTATTTGGGGAATGACTACAGAAGGGCCTAATAGGAATGAGTACAAATAAGAGAGACATTCATTCACGGGAAGGGTTTCTTTCTCTGTCTGGTAACTTCATGTGGCGGCACATGGCCTGGTATTATGTTTTTACAGTCATCCATGGCAAAACTTCACTGTTGCAGCTGGGCTGGTTATGCACATTTATTGAGCACCAGCTGTGTACACATGATAACCCCCCCTCCGGTGTCTATAATCAAAGAAGCAGGCCAGCAGACAAGAAACTGGATTATAAGAGAGATGTGGGAAGTGCTGAGAAAGCATTTGGGCGTCCAGGTGAAGTTAAGCCACAGAGTCAGGCCGTTGTCTAACCTCTCTGGGTTTTGGTTTCATAGACATTTAAAGGAAAAGACTGGACTGAGCCCTAGGATCTCTTTCAGGCATGCAGTTCTTTGATGCTTGTGACTGGCTCTTCCTCAAAGGTTGGGGACATACTGTTTATTGAAACACAAGCACAGCTGAACTGCAGACCTCCAAAAGAGGTATTCCAAAATTAAAGAGATGTATAGGATCCTCTTTTCACTTATTTTTTAGTAGGACTTAATACTTCACAAGTATGCATTCTGTTGTCTTCATGAGCTGTAATTTAGATTTTGTAGAGTACTTGAAAATATTGGTTGAATATTAAAATTGTATTATTTGGAATCCTTGAATGTCTTGAAGTTAAATATTGACCTCTTTTTCTCTTCTTTCCCTTCCAGCCGTTTGGGGCAACTTCGTTAATATGAGGTAACTGTTTTTAATAACTTGAATACTGTGGTTTGGGTTTATAGACATATTTCAGTTATTACATATATACTGTAGATGGTATGGGTTAACTGGAGGATTTTAAAAATGAAACTGAGGGTTTGGTTTTTTTTTCCTCCTCTCCATTCACACATCTAAGCTTGTGTTTTTTCTTATGGATTTTCTCAAGGAATACAGGTGATTTTACTATTTATTCAGGTAAAGCCCATCTTTACTGGCTGATTCTTCTGCATTGCCCACTGCAGGGTCCCTTCCCTCCTTTTGTACACAGGAAGGGGTTGACCCTAGCTTTTAACTGGCTAAAATGTGTTTGTGTTTCTGGGTGGCTTGAACAAACACATGGTGGGGGCATGCCTGTCCAAAGCCTTTTGAGAAGGGGGCTGTCTTAAGGAAACCGTGGCTGGCCCCTGGCCTGGGAGCAGACCACTGAGTCCTGAGGCCACCTGTTTATCTCAAATTCCGAACAAGGAGCCTTCTGGCCTGCATGTGCATTATTTGTGCTTTGTGATAAATGTAACAGGGACACCCAGAAGAGTAACATCCTGTGTTGATATTCTAGAAAAAAAAACCTTAATAAGCATTCATTATAATAACAAATTTGGCGCTGTTAGAACAGTTTTGCATTTAAAGACAAATTCGTTACACTTTTTATTTCTTGGTAGTGAAAATAAAAGAGCAGCCATCACAGTTGTGGTGCTTGCTGTGAGCTTGGAAGTTGAGTGTCCCTGCACTAGGCTACTAGGGTAAAGGGTTGCTGTGCTCTCACCAGGCTTTTCATATTGAGTAGGTTTTGCAAGGCCAGTGGGGCGGTGTTGATCGGACTCCTACCACCAGGGCGTGTCTCCTGACAAAGACTTCTGTGTGTGGCTAGGAGGGGTGCTCAGATCCCATTTAAAGGAACTCTGTTTTTTCACCTGGAAAAGCTCCATTTTGCATCAAATTCCCAGGAAAGCCCAGCAGAGAAACTTGGACTCCTATAGACACACTTCCTGCCTCTAATTTAAAATCCCATGTTGAGTGTAACATGAAAATGAGATTATTTTAGTGGAATAGAAATAACTCTTACAAGGTAGAAGTGAGCCTGTGAGGTGAACTTGAGATTTCCCCTCCATTATCTTCCATTTCTCTGGTGCACCCCTTTCTGGAGGAAATTAGAACCTGGGACTGATGTTTGGGAAGGGGAGCAGAGATGGTCTGCAGCCTTTGGTTTGTGCTGTCATTTGTTCAGAAATAAATCTTGAGGTCATCAAGCCTCTCAATGGATCTCAGTTTCGCAGCTTTCTACTCAACAGGTCTATCCAGGAAAATGGTGAACTCAAGATCGAGAGCAAGATTGAGGAGGTTAGTTACTTTCCCATATTTTGCTCCTATTTTTTTGTTAAGGTTTGTGAATTTCGGTTCCTTTGTTTGTGGGGATATCTTTATTGTGGCAGGCTGATGCTAACCCCTGATTTTGAAAACCGCCCTTCAGAAAGGACTCCCTTTTCTATCTGTTTCCCTGTGGATGCACCTCTGTGTCAGTAGTTGTCCATTCTATCAAGGTGTGATGTACTAAATTCTACCTCTGAGGCAGAATGGATATAAAAGTTTGTCTGACTTTTCAAGTGACCTTCCCAGAATTTCTTAGAGAAGGGGAAGTGAGGACCTTTACTCTAGGGATGGAGGCAAGTGCCAGCATCCACTCGCCCCAGCAGATGCTGGAAGGCAAATCTGCTCAACTCAGACACTGGGACTCGTCCACATGCACAGGTGGGGAACCGCTCACCTGCTAACTGAGAGCTTGCTCCTCTGGTTGATTATATACCTTCTACTTCAAAAGAATTGCTTATGTTTTTAGTCAAATAATTGTAGATACAGGTATACTAGTGCACAGTGGGCCATGGGAGGAGATGGGGAGTCAGTCATTTTGATCTGAAGCCAAATGTTGTAGTTGATGGGGATGGCCTTGGATTGCTCTTGTCCTTCCATTGTTGCTCCTGGTGTTAACACAGGAAAGGGGTCAGCCTGCCCTCAGTCCATGTGCTGAGCAGGTGACAGGACGTGGAGATGATGTGCAGAAACAAGAGGCTAAGCTCTGTGGCAGCATTTCGGGGATTCTTTCATTCCTGAAAAGAAGAGGGTGGTGTTGGTCTGCCTACTTCTGTGAGCCTCAACCACTTTGCGTGTAGTAAGGAAATTAAGAGGTTAATTTTCCCAGAGACTTAAGTATCCTTGGAGAAAGAGCTCCAGCATGCAGTTTAGCATCTCAATTCTTCACTTGTGATTTGATTCGCCTGGTATAACTGAATATCAGACTGGAAGTGGATAGTAGAAGAAATGAAAATCTGTTTTGCATAATGTCATGCCTGTGTAGAACCTCAGAGGGTGGAAGTGGTGGAGGACTGTCTTGGCTGCAGAACTGATTTAGGTTATTTTTGTTTTAGATCGTTGAACCACTAAGAGAGAAAATCAGAGATTTGGAAAAAAGGTATGTGCACTTTTGGTTTTTTGGTTTTTTTTGAAAAATGCTTCTATCTTACGACTTTAGAAGGTCAGTATCTAATATAAATTTATTCCAACTGTGTAATTAATTCATTTTTAAAATTAATTCTATAGTATGAAAGATATCAGGCACTTCCAACACAGGAACTTTTTTATAAGAAGGTAGATATATACTGTCAAATTTGGATATAGTGTTTTACAACCTTTTTTTTTCCTTTTGTTGTTATGAACTATTTCTGATGAAAGCTATGAATTCTTCCTAGAAAAAAACTTATTTCTTAATTTTAATAAAGTTACTTTTTTCAGGAGTCTTCCTGAAGCCCAGCCACACAGATCCTACATTAAAAGTCCTTCCTCTGTTATCTTCTGTCAGTTTGATTTCTACAAACAATAATGATCTCAACAAATGTCCACATACATTTTTTTTAACTCCTCTTTGAATATGACACTCAAATAGGCCAAACATTAAAGGAAGAGAAGATACAGGTGTGTGGAAACCTTCCTTTTCCAAACCCTGTGAATTTCTCCATTCCTGCAAATTCGTGGCATACAGGTTGAGGCGAAGCCTTACCTTCTTTCAAGTTATGCAGGGTGGTGAGGTGGTTTCTGGCATATACTGATTGGGCTGAGAGAATTCCAGAACAAGAAAATAAAGCTGGAGGGCCTGAAACCTAGTATTGTATGTAAAACTCTGAGAAATTAGGGTCAGTTATTTGTTTGTCACCAGGCATCAGGAAGGTTCCAAAATGGAGTCCAAGTAAAGTGGCTGGGAGGGAAGAATTGTATAATAGGGTGGGAACTTACTTGAATCAGATCCCAAGGCAAGTTGCTCCTCACCTTTTGCTCTGGCGTTCCCGCCGGCCCTCTACCTGCCCTGTGTAGCTCTGCCGCACCCACATTCTCTCTCTCTCTCTCAAACAGTTGAGCTCTGGGCGCTGGAACTTTTCCCTTGAGTTAATCTGGAAAGCTGGGTATCCAGAGTGACAGTTGAGTCTTTAGAAGCTTGAAAAAGAAAAGTCAAAACATTCGTTCAAGTTTACATGAATGTTCAAGTTTACATGAATGTTTTTCTTTTGTTTTTTGTCTTTTCTTGGGACGAGTTTGGATGTTGTACATCGGCATTGTGTGAGCCTTTTGTCAAGCCCAGATTAAAAAGGAAGAAATGGAGAGCAGATTTTTCTTTGATTTTGGTGTTTTCAGTAAATAATTTAGTCAAAGAGAAATAAGGGTGGAGAAGAGCCATCAAACAAAATGTGTTCATTCATTTTCTTCTTATCCTCTACTGATGGCTTATTTGCAGTGAGGCAAACTGTTAATGTCAACTCTCACTGGACTAAAAGTTATTTTTTAACAGATCAAGTTAAGTGGCATAAATTTGTCATTTGTACTTTACATTTTTCTCACTGTGATCTGGGCTGAAATTAATACTGCTTGTAACGTTTCATTGGGTGGGAGCCAGAAATTCTGCCTTTGGTAAGACAGGAATAATTTGAAAGATTTTAATGGAAACTTAAAAAAAAAAAAATATATATATATATATATATATATATATATATATATGTTTATGGTAAGAATAACTCATCAGGTTTTTTTTTTTTTTAAAGATTTTATTTATTCATGAGAGACACAGAGAGAGAAAGAGAGAGAGGCAGAGACACAGGCAGAGGGAGAAGCAGGCTGCATGCAGGGAGCCTGATGTTGGGCTTGATACCGGGTTTCCAGGATCACGCCCTGGGCTGAAGGTGGCGCTAGACCGCTGAGCCCCCGGGCTGCCCCATCAGGTTTTATATTTCCCCCCCACAAAAAAAATTACCCACCACTGATATTTTTTTAGAGAGGAATATTTGTGAAAAGTGAATTAGTTAGATAACTTCCCTAAAACAATGGTTTATATAGGCGATCTCTTGATCTCTTGATACAGGAGAGTTTTATGATTCCTTTTGATACTTTGTTGATGTTCTTTGTGCTTTTTAAATTGGAAAGTAAAGCACAAGTGTGAATATAATCTTAAGGAATGTACCAGCGACTCATTCTTGTCAAACTGTGAGAGTTACCTTTAAGATAAATACAGAGGTTAAGTGTTTTCTACTTAGGACTGCTTTACTAGTTACTCATCCTAAAATGGTTTTGGTCTCCAGGTTGGTGAGTAAGTCAGGCGACAGATGAACCCGGGGTTGTTGTGTTAGCTAGAAAGTCAAGTAGAGACATGACTGTGGTAGAAATTGATGGAGCTCTGTCTGGTTTTATTTTTCCTGACTGATTTGTGTGATAAGAATGATCAAATAACCATCTTGACGTGAACAAGATACGGATGTAACTGGACCATGTTGTCTTGATGTGCTTGTCACTTGGGGGTAAAGTGACCCCCAGGAAATAGGAATAAAACATTTTGAAAGGTAAGGATTATATGTATGTGAGGAAAGAAATGGGGGTAATGCCATTCTAGAAGCCTGAATAAATGGGTTATGTTTTTTCTCCTCTTTACCACACCCCCCATTTCTTAACAGTTTGCCATTTGTTTGATTGCATTTCAGTATCTTTAAATGTTCTGTAAATAGATAGAAAGTAGTGATAAGAATTTAAATTCTTAGTAAAATTGCTTCTTACTGGCTACCTTAACAAATAGGAGGGTTAGAGTCTGGAATGGTGTAAAATAGTTATTAAAGGATTAATTGGTGGGGGGGTAAGAAAAAATCCATTATTCAGTTCCTGCTTCATTCACCTCCCTTGCTTCTCTCTCTCACACTCAGAAATGCAGAATGCAGGCTTCACGTGGGCAGGACCTTGTCTTTCTACGTTGTTTGCTTCTGTGTTCCCAGCGTGTGGCACAGAATAGGTGCCCAATAAAAAGTTGCCGAATAAATATATGGATGAGCCAGGATGCTGCTGCATAGGGTTTTGACCTACTTTAGGCCTTTAAAGAAGCTGATATCTCTCCCTTGCCCACTTTGCCTAATGCTAGGAAAGCGCAGGAGGGAAGGGCTGAGTGGCATGCTGAAGGAGTGGCCCAGCGAGCACCATGTCAGAGTTACCTCACAAAGTCCCCTTGGTGTTATCTCAGTGTCACTTCATACGTCTGCTCACGCAGTCCCTTCAGAGTCACATCACACAATCACCTCAATGTCCCCTCACACAGTCACCTCAGCGTCACTTCACACAGTCCCCTCAGTCACCTCACATAGTCCCGTCAAAGTCCTGTCACACATTCCACTCACATAGTCGCCTCAGTGTCCCACACAGTCACCTCAGTGACACCTCACACAGTCCCCTCATGCAGTCATGTCAGCATCACCTCATACAGTTCCCTCAGAGTCACCTCATACAGTCCCTTCAGTCACTTCACACAGTCCCTCATGCAGTCACATTAAGTTCCCTCACATAGTCTCCTCACGCAGTTCCCTCAGAGTCACCTCATACAGTCCCCTCAGTCACTTCACACAGTCCCCTCATGCAGTCCCCTCAGTCACCTCACAGTCCCCTTACGCAGTCACTTCAGTGTCACCTCAGTCTCCTCACACAGTCGCCTCAGTGTCCTCTCACAGTTCCCTCAGTCACTTCACACAGTCCCCTCATGCAGTCCCCTCAGAGTCACCTCACACAGTCCCTCAGTCACTTCACACAGTCCCCTCATGCAGTCACCTCAGAGTCATACCTCAGTCACTTCACACAGTCCCTTCACACAGTCACCTCAGCATCACCTCACACAGTCCCCTCACACAGTTGCCTCAGTGTCACCTCACACAGTCCCCTCAGTCACCTCACACAGTCCCTCACACAGTCACCTCATACAATCCCCTCACATAGTCTGCTCATGCAGTCCCCTTAGTCACCTCACACAGTCCCCTCACGCAGTCACCTCATACAGTCCCCTCACACAGTCACTTCTGAGTCACCTCACGTACTCACCTCAGAAAGTCACCTCACACAGTCCCCTCATGCAGCCTCCTAACTCTGTCATCTGTGACTGCGAGAAGGCAAGCAGTGTGAAGTGCAGACTGAGGAGCCTGAAGGAGCTTAACCCTGGTCTTACTTCTGACTTTGTGCACCTGACTTCTCAAAGGAAGAAACGAGGATTATGAGGGAGTTCTCCCAACAGTTATAACTTGGTCACATATGAAATCTGATACTTACGACACGTTGAAGAAAAACGAAGTAAGAAATCCAGCCAGTATTTTCGTTTTTTTTTTAAAGGTTTTGGCACACCGTGTTTGAGGTAGGCTTATCAGTCCGTGTTCTACAGGTGACCACACGTCCAGCAGTTGTGTTTCTGCTTCAGTTTTATTTAACTGTATTTCCTGTAAGAAAACTGCTGTTTTCTTTCTGGTACCAGTGGGCAGCAGTGGGCAGGTGAGGAGGGGGTAGGCGTGGAAGGAGAGAGGCACTGTAGGGGCACCGGGGCCGGCTGCAGAATTTGGGATTGGGGCTGGATGGTGGATGTGGGCGCTCAGAGAAGAGAGGGGACGTCGGGCCGTGTGAGGGGTGCACACGTCCGGTGCTGTGGTTCGCCTGGCCACCCTCCAGCTGACTGATGGAGGAAGTACTTGGAATGACAAGAAGTGTCACTGTGCAAACAAGGCATCTGTCAGGTTCCCTGAAGGCTTCCAGTGTTCAGCAGGCGGAACGTGCCTGCCCCGTAGCCGCTGTGAGGACATTCACTTGGCCGTTACCGTGGGGCCTGTGCTGGGGACGGCTCCTGCCGGCGCAGCCCTCGGGAGGATGCTGTGGTTACCCCGACAGCAGGACGCCCCGAGGCGGACAGAGCTCTCGGGGCTCTTGCCCTGGGTCACAGGACTACGCAGGGGACGGCCGGGATTCTCACCCGTTCCCTCAGGTTCTCGCACCTGCCTGCCTCTGGTTTTGCAGTCCGCAAGGGGAGCTTGCCCCTCTGAGAATCTGGAAGCTCTTAAGTGAGAGAAGCCCTCCTGCCCAAGCTCCGAGTTAAGCGTGTTTCCACTGTCGGGAGGTGAGAAACACTCGGTGCAAGGTCTTCTGTCTAGTGACCTGTCCTGTTCCGTTCAGTTGAGCGGCCGTTAAGGAAGTGCCTTCTGTAGCCGGCCGGGCCCGTGGAGGGGATGAGGCCGTGCCCCTGGCGCCTCTCCAGTTAGATAGTGACTGTCAAGGTGATGGCTCTGAGTCTCCTGAACGCACTTTGTTCCTGACGGGCCTACTTCCAGAATAGGTACTTCACGTCTGCATTTGTCGGCTCGCATTGCCCTGCTCCCGCCGTCAGCGTGGGCCGGGGAGTCCCGGGAGCTCCTCGGGGGGCAAGAGGCGTCGTGGAGACGTGAGGGGAGCCCCAAGGTGGGTTCGGAGCAGCCCACGGGAGGCAGGAAGTGCTGGTGCCCAGTCATCTGTCCCGGGGCACTGGTGGGGACAGGCTGGGGGCGGGTGCTGCCATTGTGCCATCGCCCAGAATAAGGGGACGGGCTCAGTTTTCGTGTCTTCTTCCCCTTGCAAGGCACAGTGGCCTGCTTTGGGTCTGTCACTTCACACAGCTGCTTTCTCCCTTCCAGGCCTCCTCACTGTGAGGAGGCCGCCACCTCCCCCATTTTGTGTTTAGCTCTGGCTACGCGTAGCCTGTACCTGGGTAAATTTTCCCTCGTCCAGGATGGACTCTGTGGCCCCAGCTTGAGTCTGCACAAGGGGCAGGTTGCAGATTTCTTGAATTCAAATGACCGAGCAGTCGCCCGGTCCCCACAGCCCTTGCTTGGAGACGGGTAAAGGGAGGAGGCAATAACCGTGCCACAGTCTGGCCTTTGTTTTGATGATAGTGGAGCAAATCCTCACAGGAGATGTTTGACTTTTCTTTTCTCGTCTCTTCGTGTTCTACAGCTTCACCCAGAAATACCCGCCAGTAAAATTTTTATCAGAAAAGGACCGTAAAAGAATTTTGGTAAGTTTGCATACCTGATGAATATTTGTCATATCAAGAAACTTGCTTTTTAAGTAGAGGCGTGACCGCCGTACTGGGAGTCACCGCGCGGCCAGTACGCTGGCTGGTTTGCAGCCTGTTCCCACAGTCACAGGACAGCATTGCCTTCTAATTCCGCAGCGTTTCCATCCCCCAGAAGGAAACCCCATCCCTGTTGTCAGCCATGCTCCTCCCCGCTCCTGGCAACCGCTGAGGCCACCCTCTGTCTCTGCCAATTCTGGACATTTCCCGCGAGTGAAATACGTGGGGTCCTTAGTGTCTGCTTCCTTAAACTCAGAGTGATGTTTCTAACGTCCACGTAAGCTGTAGCACAGATCGCTGCCCGGTCCTTTCTGTGGCTGGTAACATTCCATATTATGGATGTACCACATTTTGTTTCTCTGTTTATCTGTTGATGGACGTTTGGGGCGGTTTCTGCTTTGAGGCCATTGTGAATAATACTGCTGTGAACCGTGGGTGCACAAGTTTGTGCACAGAGGTAGTTTTTTGGGTCTCTTGGGTATATACCTAGTGCCACTGGCTGATGGGACTAATTGTGTCCCATTGAATCGTCTTGGCCCCTTGTCAGAAAACAGGTGACCAGAAACGAAAATATCTTTCTCTACACTCTTGGTTCCATTCCATTGATCCTGTCTGTCCTTGGGCCAGTACCACTGTCTTGGTTACTGTAACTTCATAGTAAGTTTTGAAATTGGGAAGTGTGAATCCTCCCACTTTGTCTTTTTCAAGACAGTTTTCGACTCTTCTGGATTCCTTGCAGTTCCTGGTGAATTTTAAGATTAACTCATCAAGTTTCTTTACAGAAGCCACCTGAGGGTTTGATAACAGATCACATTGAATCTGTGGATGAATTTGGGTGGTGGTGTCACCTTAACAGTATTGTCTTCCGATCCTTGAACAGGGGCTATCTTTCTATTTATTTAGTCTTCATTAATTTTTTTTAACATCCTTTTTGTAGTTTTCAGAGTATAAGTTTTATACTTACGTTGGACTTATTTTATAGCATTTTATCCTTCTTGATGTTAGCATAAATGGAATTTTTTTAGTTTAATTTTTATATTTTGTATTGCAAGTAACTAGAAATACAATAGATTTTCATATTTTCTTATATCCTGCAACTTTGCTGAAATCATTGGGTTCTAATAGTTTCAAATAGATTCCTGAGGATTTTTTTATATACTGTACAAGATCATGTTGTCTGCAATTATAGGTGGTTGAATTCTGCCTTAACAATTTGGATACTTTGTTTCCTTGCCTAATGGTCCTGGCTGGAACCTCCTACAGTGTTGACTAGAGTGGGAAGAGCAGACATTGTTGTCTTGTTCCTCATTTTAGGGAAAAGCTGTTAGTCTTTCACGGTGAAATAGGATGTTAGTTGAGGGCTTGTCATAGATGCCTTTTTAAACAGGTTGATTCTCTTCTACCCCTGCTTTGTTCAGTTTACAACCGATCTTGCATACCTGGGATAAATTTCTATTGGTTAATGTATAATCCTTTTTTTATATACTGGTGGATTTGATTTGCTAGCATTTTGTTGAGAATTCTTATGTTTGTATTTATGGGAGATTTTGGTCTATAATTTTCCTTTTTATTTTTTATTTATTTTTTTTTTTAAGATTTTATTTATTTAGGTAGCCTGGGTGGCTTAGCGGTCTAGCGCTGCCTTCCGCCCAGGGCATGATCCTGGAGACCCGGGATGGAGTCCTGCGTCACATTCCCAACATGGAGCCTCCTTCTCCCTCTGCCTGTGCCCTGCTTCTCTCTTTCTCTCTTTCCGTGTGTCTCTCATGAATAAATAAAATCTTTTTAAAAAATATTTTATTTATAAAATCTTTTTTAATTAATTAATTAATTAATTTAGATTTTTATTTATTTATGATAGTCACACAGAGAGAGCGAGAGAGGCAGAGACACCGGCAGAGGGCAGAGGGAGAAGCAGGCTCCATGCAGGGAGCCCGATGCGGGCCTCGATCCCAGGACTCTGGAATCAGGACCTGAGCCAAAGGCAGATGCTCAACTACTGAGCCACCCAGGCATCTCTATAATTTTCCTTTCCTATGATCTCTTTTGCTGGTTTTGGTATCAGGGTAATACTGACCTCATGGGATAAGTGGGAAAGTGTTTCTTCTTCTGTTTTTTGAGATGAATTGTGAAGATTTGGTATTAATTCTTATTGAGGTGTTTGGTGGAATGCACCACAGTAGTTATTTGGGCTTAAGCTGTTTTTTGTTGTTGATTTTTTTTTTTTTTAACATTGCTAATTCAATCTCTTTTTAGAGATCTATTCAGATTTTCTGTTCTTGAGTTATTTTGGTATTTTGTATCTTTTTAGAAATTTCATTGCTTTGGCTGCCTACTCTAAGTTTTGGTGTGCTGTTTCTTCATTGTCACCCATTTCAAAGGATGGTTAATTTTTTAACTCACTGTTTGATCCTTTAGTCATCTGGGAGTGTGCTGGTTAATTTCTGTGTACTAGTGAATTTCTCAAATTTCTTTGTTACTGAGATCTAATTTCATTCCATTGTAGTCAGAGATTGTACTTTGTATGCTTCAATTCCTTTTAAATTATTGAGGCTTATTATATGGCCTAGGATATGGTCTGTCCTAGAGGATATTTCATGTACTCTTTTTCTTCGTAAGATTTTATTTTTAAGCAATCTTTATACCCAGTGTGGAGCTTGAACTCACAACCCTGAGTTCAGGAGTCTCATGCTCCACTAACTGAGCCAGGCAGGCACCCCTCAATGTACTCTGAAAAGGACTGTGTGTTGTGCTGTTGTTGAGTGTTCTATATATGTCTGTTAGGTCTAGCTGGATTACAGTGTTTTTCAAGTCCTCTATTTCCTTGCTAATCTGCTGTTTAGTTCCTTACGTTATTGAGAGAGGTGTTGCTGCCTCCAACTGTTGCTGAAATCTTCTATTTCTTCCTTTAATTCTTTCAACTTTGGCTTTGTATATTTTGATTCTCTGTTAGGTGTATAAATGTTTATACCTGTTATATCTACTGGTATGCACTGGATTGGATTGACCCTTTTATCATTATAAAATCCCCCCCCCCTTTATCTACTAAGATTTTTTTTTTGTTGTAACGTTTATTTTGTCTGATGTCATCATAGCCATTCCAGCTTTCTTACTGTTTCTATGCTAGGTGTTATACTTTTTTACATTCAACACATTGTATCTTCCAGTCTTCAGTGTATTCCCTTAATACTTTATATAGTTGGACCTTGTTTTGTTTTGTTTTTCTCCCATTTGACAGTCACTGACTTTTGAGTGGTTGGCTTAATTCATTCACATTTAATGTTGTTACTGACATATTTGGATTTATAACTGCCACTATATTTTGTGTTTCCCATATGCCTCATATCTTCTTTGTTCTCCATTCTTCCATTTTTCTTTTCTTATGCATGAAGTAATTTTTTTCTTATGTGATATTTGAATTCCTTTATTTTTTACTGTATTTTAAAAATTCATTTTGTTACTAAGTATTCTAGTGCTTACCATCTATGTTTTAACTTATACACTACTTCAGCTTTATACTGAGTTCCAGTGAGATATAGAAATGCCACTCCTACATAGTTCTATTATCCACCCCTTCTTGTGACATTATTTCTGCAAGTTTCATGTATTATTTTAGTCCAAGTTACAAATCCATAATACATTGTTATAATTATTTTATATTTTATGTCTTTTAAATAAGCTGAGTGAATAAAAGAGAGTAAAGATGTATTTACAGAATTTGTTACATCATCTTTTTCATTACCCTGTCTAGTTTCCTTCATTTAATCCTGTGGGTTTGAGTAAACTTTTGGTGTCATTGCTTTACAGCAGTACAACTTTGCTCCCACCTATCCTCTTCATGCTGTTGTTGTCACATATATTTCTATATTTTGCAGGACAAATAATACAGTGGTATACATACTATTTTATACAATTGTTTTGCGGTGGTAGTGGTAAAATATACACAACACAGTTTATCATTGTATCATGTTAAGTATATAGTTCTTTGGCTTTAAGTACTTTCACATTATTGTGCTATACAATTTGGTCTTTAAATTGATTAAGAGTAGAAAGGAGAAAGTGCCACTATATTGCCTTTTAAATTACCTAATTACTTTATTTGTTCCTCCCCTTTTGTTTCCTGGGTGGGAAATGCTGCCTGGGATCATTTGCTTTCAGCCTGAAGAACATCCTTTAGTATTTCTTTTATGGCAGAGCTGCTGGCAATGAATACTTTCATTTTTTGTTTATTTTTGCTTTTCAGTTTGAGAAGTTTGGGTTGAATATAAAATTCTTGGCTGGCAGTTTCCTTTTTGCACTTTGAATGTGTTACCCTACTGCTTCTTCCACCTTTTGTGACAGAGAGTAGGCTGTTAGTCATGTTGGGGTCCCTTGTACCTGAGTATTTTTCTTTGTTTCCTGTCTACTTTCCAGGGGTTGCTATCATGTAAATTACAAGCTCAGTAGTAAAACAACAGAAACTGAAAATCTCCCCCTACTGGAAGCTAGAATTCTGACATCAGGGCATTGGCAGGGCGGTGCTCTCTCTGAAGTTTCTAGCACGAAATCTGTTTCATGCCTTTCTCTTAGCTTCTGGTGTTGCCACTAGTGCTTGATTCCTTGTCTTGTAGACACTTCCATCCAGTCTTTGCCGCCATCATCACATGGTGTTCTCCCGTGTGTCTCATACTGGATTTAGGGTTTACCCTACTCCAGAATGATCATATCTCAACTGATGACATCTCAACTGATGACCCTATTTCCAGATAAGGTCATGTTCCGAGATTCTAAGAAGGATATATTTTCTCTAGGGCAGTATTTCACCCAGTACAGCTGCTTCCAAAACTTTATCTTCGTCTCTGATTTTCAGCATTTTCAGGATGATGTGGCTACAAGCATCTGTTTGTGTTTGCATTTCTCCTGCTTGGATGGAATTTGTCAAGCTTCTTGAATATGTAGGTTCACGTGTTTTATGAGTTTGGGGGACTTTTCAGCCATTATTTCTTTGACTATTTTCCTGCTCGTCTCTTCAGGTGCTCCCATGACAAGCCTGTTGGTGTGTTTATTGCTGTCTCATACTGCTCTGAGCGCTATGCACTTTCCTTTCTTTCTTCTCTCTGCTCTTCAGGCTGCATAAGCAGTCTTGATTTATCTTCAGGTTTGTGCGCTTGCTTCTGCCAGATCCAATCGGTTGTTGCCTCGCTGTAGTGAGTTTTTCTATACTTGTCAACTCCCAAATTCCCATGTTTCTATTTTATAATTTTTCTCTTTTTAGTCTCTATTTACTTCTTCAAGCATGGTTTCCTCCCACTCTTGTGAACTTATTTATGCTGGCGGATTTGAAGACTCTGTTGAATGTGACAGCTGGGCCCTCACACAGGCAGTTTCTGTTGCCTGGCTGTTTTTCTCTGTGTCCAGGTCACATGCGTTCCTATTTCTTTGCATATCTCAGAATCTTTTGTAGCGAACTCGATATTTTAGGGAGTATATTGTAGCAACTCTGGGTACTGTTCTCCCCTTTCTCCAAGCCTTGTTTTATTTTTTCTTGTTTACTTGTTTGTTTAGTGACTTGGCTGATTTCTTTCAGTGATGTCTGTTCACTTGGAGTGTGGGACTCTGATGGTCGTTGCTCAGAGGCTGCAGCCTTGGGGACGGACATAGTCACTCTGGGATGGCTGTGGTTCTAGAAGGGCTCTTGTTGACCATCTCTTAGCCTGATTTCTCTGTTAAGCTGTCTGCCTTGTGTGGTATCACACTGTTAGGCTCTAGTAATTGCTAGTTGAGCCAACTGTGCTTTAAACAGTATTTTGCATTATAAATTGTTCCTCAGTCTGATCTAGTTAAATTCTGGCCCCTTTGCAGTGGTAGATTTTTAGGCCAGTCTTTGAGGTTTGTTCAGGTTTGTTCTGATCTGAAGAGGGCTCTTTTAGGTGTTTCTTCTGGTTCTCTCTACTAATCAGCTGGCCTGTGGTTAAACTTGTTGTTATAGAACTGCTGGGCTCCTTTCTGTTGATTACCACTTAAATCTCCATTGTTTTCGAGATATTTTTTTAAAAGATTTTATTTATTTCATCATGAGAGACACACAGAGAGAGGGGCAGAGGCACAGGCAGAGGGAGAAGCAGGCTCCGTGCAGGGAGCCTGACGTGGGACTCGAGCTTGGGTCTTTAGGATCATGCCCTGGGCCGAAGGCTGCACTAAACCGCTGAGCCACCAGGGCTGCCCAGTTTTTGAGATAATCTTTATGCTTGAACTTTCTTACTTTCTCTTTCAAATTAAGTCTGTCCCTCTGGGGAGAGCTTTGGAGCTCTGTGTTTGTATGGACTGCCTCTGTCCCTGCAGAAAATCTCTGAGCCACTACTATGGAGCTGGAAAAGGGATCGACATTCCTGCTTACAAGCAGGGACCTGGCAGGAACAGTACCCCAGGTCCTCTTGCCTTGCCTCTCTGGGCATGGAGTCCACTCTGTGAGTTCACTGGGGCAAAGGTGACCAGAATCCCATTACTCAATCACAGCCTGCCATGCCTGGAATAGAGCTTCTGCCCTGTATGTGGGAACTGGAGGAGGAAGATGTCTCTTAACCACTTGGCTAACATCTCAGGAATTTAGTCTGGGCAGCTCACAACTGGAAGGAATGAGGAATGTGGATGACCTGCTCTTTCTGGTGAGATACCATTATCTTTTGACTGGGAGCGCCATTGTTTTGGCCACATCTAATACCCACCCACTCTGAACTATGAGGGTGAAGGGTGGAAATGTGGGTGTGGGCCATGGCTCAGGTCTCATTGATTCTCTTTGTTCTTACTGAATTTTAGATATTCTTTTTTTTTTTTTTTAATTTTAGATTTTCTTAATAAATGTTTCTTCATTTGCTGTATACCCTTAGGACAATTTGCAGAGACTTTAAACAGGTTTTTGAATTAATTCTCACCAGTTATGGTTGGTTTTTGCTGGGGGATGGGTCTGTGGAACACCTGATGTTGCCATTCTGTAAGATGTGTTTTATCTGTGATCTTGATATATATACAAGTTTTTTTGTTCTTTTGCCCATTCTCTAGGCTGTAGGACTATGTATCCCAAACACCAAAGTAATACTCTTGAATCAATATTAACCTTTGTACACCACAGAATCTCCTTTTTTCTTCTGAGTTGTGGAAGACCTCTTGCCTTTTTAGATGGTGTACATAAATCTTACCCTGAGCAGACTCTGACTTCTGTTCTACATATACCCCTGTCTTTTGGGGTTATTTCTACCATATCAAAAATGCATAGGCACTTAAGCATGAACTGAGATATATATCCATGTCTTCAGCAGAGAAGAGTTAATTTTTCTAATCTTTCTGCTGCCACATGTCAGAATGATCAGAATATCTGATGCCCTGCACTCATGTATGAGTCCTGCACATCTTGCAAGGGTTATCATTGTATCCACATGGGATGATCTTCCCGTTGTTGCTGAGTATTAGTGAATTTATTTCCCTTTTCATATAACCACAATAAATGGACTGTGTGTTCTTTACTCATCTGCCGTCTTAAGCCACATGTCAGAGTCATCTGGTGCCATGTCGTTCCCAAGACCCAAAGCCTTTTCAGTGATTGTTGAAGCCTTAGCACAAAGGAGAGGTTTGTTCAGAAAGGTATTCTTCTTGCTTTCTGAGCAGCATGAGTTTGAATGCTGTCCTTGAACTGGACCAGGTTGGCTGCCTGTGAGCTCCCACAAGAGCAGGAAGTACAAGCAGTTGAGATGAGCTCATGGCTGCAGAGCCATGCGAAGCCGTGTGCAGCCTTTTCAGTTCCACTATAAGAGGTGTTCTGTCCTTTGTTCCTACTGTCTTTTTGGGGTGTTAGCTCTTGTTATTCAAAGGGTATGCCTGGGCTTGGCGATTCATATTCCTGAGGAAGCTTGTAAGAGATGAGATCCTGCCAGGTTTGTTTCTGTTTGAAGTGCTTGCCTAATGGGCTGAGATTGATTAGGGAGAGACCTTGGAGAGCCACTCAGCTGTGTTACATAAATCTTTAAGTATTTTTGATAGAAAGGACTTACTCGAGAAAAACGGTTCAGATGCATTTTAAGCAAGGCTGAGGTGCTTCCAGCAATTTTATGTCACCACTAAAACTAGTAAAATGTTGGAGGCAATCACGTATAATTTAGTGCACTGCATTTCTGGTAGCTCTGAGCTGTCACTCGGTTATTTTAGGTGTGGAGATAAAGTTAGCGTGCGACAGAACATCTTAGTTTAAGTAACATTTGCATATAGATACAGAGTTACATTAAAGAAGGTTAAATTTCTTTGAAAAGAGATGTAATTTTTCTGATTTATGAACTGTGGAAGGCTTGGGAAAATGCAATGAAATGAAGGCACAATAAAGTGAATTTTCATCCCTCAAGCACTACATTTGGAATTCAGTTATTTTTCCTGAAAATTCTGTTTTCAAATCATTGTTCAGGTGTATAGGGGAGATGTAGGCATGCTGAGGATAAAGCATGAACCAGGCACATCTACAGGTAGTAGGAAGACCATGAAATTCTGGGGGCACCCAGGTGGCTCAGCGGTTGAGCGTCTGCCTTCAGCTCAGGACATGATCCTGGAGTCCTGGGATCAAGTCCCACATCGGGCTCCCTGCGAGGAGCCTGCTTCTCCCTCTGCCTGTGTCTCCGCATCTCTGTGTGTGTGTCTTGTGGATAAATAAATAAAATCTTTAAAAAAAAAAAAAGACTGAGATTCTGAAGTCTCTGACCATATTCTGTCATTACTGGGGATCTGGGGATCTTGGTCAGAACCTCTCTTCCTCTATGTGTCCGTTTCCTGTCTCCAGAATAGAGCAGATTTAGGAAATGGTGCTCTCCATAAAGAAGGAATGCACCTGATTGAAAGCTGATGAGCATCAGGACTTTTCAACCATCCACATTCTCAACCATTATACAGTTGACCCTTGAATAACTCAGGGGTGAGAGACACTGACCATCCGCCCCCCCACCTTGCCACGTGCTGTCGAGAATCCACATGTAACTTTTGACTCCTTTTGCCTGCTGTTGACTGGCAGCCTCACCATGACGTGAACAGTCGAACAACACATACTCTGAATGTTATGTGTATTACGTATTTTGTTCTTAAACTGGAGAAAAGAAAATGTTATTAAGAACATCGTAAGAGAAAATACAATCACCGTACCATCCTGTGTTTATTGAACAAAAATCTGCGCAAAAGTGGAGCCGTGCAGTTCACACCTGTGTTGTTCAAAGCTCAGCTGTGTTTTTATTTTCGTTAGAGCATATGTAAATGTCTGGTTGGTGTTGGTGGGATTCCTCTATGGCTGGCAGGTCCCCACCCCGTCCCCCAGATCTACCTCCTTCAACCAGAGGTGGCTTAGCTTACACCCCTGGTAAACACTGTAATTAGGTATCAGATTTTATCTGAACAGAGCACCTGGTGGCAAACTAAATGTTTTAAGACCCATAGTCCTAAGGGTTTATGTGCTTTTTTTTGGTAAAAGAATTGGCGGATTTTTTTTCCCTACTGTGAATTCTTTCAGTTTGGAGGAGGAGGGTAAGATGAGTGCAAGTTTTGATGGCAGAGAAGGCGGAGCAGAGAACAGAACAGGGCAGAGAGGGTAGTTTCACGGCCTTGTCTGCTTTCTGAGTTTGTTCTTTTCACTTCTTCCTCCCCAAAACGCAGTATGCTTTATCTGGCCCCCTTCACTTATACCACATAATTTGAATAAAGTCTTTTATTAGTTTAAATGATGTTTTTCCGTCGTGGTTGCCTCTTTCCATTTGTTGTGGCTCAGGTCTTGGAAGCACAATATTGCTGGCCCCCTGCCCCCCACAACTGCATCTTGTCCCTGTTGGTGCACCCCATGCAGCGTTTGCACTCCCATTCACACACTGACCCAGCAGTAGAACCTAATCATTTAGGGCTTTGATCTGCAAAAGTATCTGTTGCTTATTCATTTGTTCTTGTAAATAGTTGGAAAGATCGTTTTTTGTTTTTTTTTTTTTTTTTTTTTTATGAGGGTTTTTTTTTTGTGTCCAGTTTAAAAAGCACTTACATTATTTGGTAGTTCACTGAATCTCTGCACGTTGCTAATCATTTTTTAAAAGAGAGTCATTCTGAAACTCTCCAGGAGTAGTGGTAGAGTTATACAACTGATGTTCAGTGTCCTCTCCATTATAAAACAAGAACCTTTTAATATAAAATTCTCTGTAAGAGGAGACATTTGGAAACTTGTAACTTTCTGTACTGTCGACTGGGTGGTAGCTTAAGTTTTTAGGCTGCTTAGAAGTTGACAGTAGTATAATGACTTGTTCTGGAGGAAAAGTGAAGATGCTGCCTGTAAACAGTGTCTTCTTCCTTGCTCTCCTACCAAGTTTTAAGTTGAGGCTGCACCATAGGCATATCCCCTTGAAGTTGGTTGTCACTGTGTCCTCTTGTGCTTTCTCTGGGGACATTGGGCACCGTGTCCTGGTGCAGATAACCGGAGGAGCAGGGTTCGTGGGTTCTCACCTCACCGACAAGCTCATGATGGATGGCCACGAAGTGACTGTGGTGGACAACTTCTTCACCGGCAGGAAGAGGAACGTGGAGCACTGGATCGGCCATGAGAACTTCGAGCTGATAAACCACGACGTGGTGGAGCCACTCTACATCGAAGGTGAGCGAAAGTGCACATTAACAGCACATTGAGCCCGGTGGGTGGGCTCCCCAGAGCAGCTGGCCCCCAGCTGAACCTTCTGACCTGGCCACAGTGAGTTTGAGCTGTGCCTCCTTTCTGAAACGGTCTTACTGGGTACAAGGCACTATCCTAGTTTCTGTGATAAGATAACGATTACGGCAGTGTGGGAATTTGACTTCACTGTTTTGAGCACTCCTGGCTTTGAGTGTTGTGGTCTGTTCAAGAAGGGCTTGTGTAATCCTCCCCACTGCATCACATATCAGTTGCCCATCCCACTCAAGTAAAAGTACTTCTAGCTCCCTGCAGGGTGCTAGCTGGTATGGAATGCTGATTAATAGTGAAATTCCACATCTAAGAGTTTAAAGCCTCAGTAACTTTGTTATTCTAAAGGAGTTGGGGGTTGGGGGCTATGTGAGTTGGATGGTGGTCCCCCAAAGAATATATCGATGCCTTAAACCCTGGAACCTGTGAATGTGATCTTATATGGGGAAAAGGTCTTTGCTGGTGTAATGAAGTTCATATCTCAAGATGAGATCAGTCTGGATTTCCAATGGCAAGTGTCTTTGTAAGAGACGGAATGGAGAGGACACAGACGCATGGTGAGAAGAGCACGTCTCTTGGAGACCGAGGCAGAGATTGAGGCCACGTAGCCCCAAGCTGAGGACTACCTAAAAGCCAAGGAGGGATTCTCCTCTAAAGTGTTCAGGGGAAGTGTGGCCTTGCCAGCAGCCCCCGTTTTCTACAACTGTGGGAAAAGAAATTTCTGGTGTTTTAGTTTGCCTGATATGTGGCACTTTAGCTACAACAGCCACAGGAGCTGAATATGGGGGCCTCTGGTGGACTTTTATTGAGATTGTCTGAGGTGCTTGGTTAGCAGGCTTCTAAGGGCCTTGAGGTCACCAGACTTCACGTTCGTTCTCATTTAAATCTGACCAGAACCCTGAGAGTAAATGGTATCATCCTCTCTTGAATGTATAATGGAAAACTGGAATTGGGTAGTGGTCTGCCCAAAGCCCTGCGGCTGTGAAGTGGTCAGGCCAGAACTCAGCCTCGGGTTTCAGGCTGCGATCATCACCCGCCCCTCCTCCTGTGTGGGTAGTGTGGCCTTCTGCCTTCAGGTGTTAACCAGTCCTGCGTATATTCCCTTGTCAATAGCAGGTATCTTGGAGAGTCCCTGTAATTACTGAGCAGGCTTACTGTGGGTATACTATGTTTCATTTACTCCTATCCTTGAAAGTTCTCCAGTGTTTTATTACAAGTATCTTCTTCCTCTGAGTTTTATTTCCTTAATGAAGAGTTTGAATGTGAATTTGGCCAAATGCTGATAATGTCTTCATTGTTTGGTGTTGTCTGTTTCACTAACTCCTGAATAGCACTGGGCATTATCTTCAAAAACTACTAACAAAAATATTGCTAACTTGATCGAAAACACATGGTTCTTTGGTGACTAACAAAAAGTTAGAATTTCTAACATGTTAAGTTTCATAAAAGAAACCTAAATACTTTCTTTTACCTTTTCAAAAAAATTTTGCTTTTCATAGTTCTTCATAATAGGGATATTAATCATTTAGTATATATTTAGTACCTGCCTGCCCCTCCCCCTGAATCTGGCTTTTATTTAATTGAAATTTTATAATTACAGTCTCATCTGTTTATTTTCCCTCTGTGCTGTTCTATTTCTTTTATGCTGTAAGTTCTTTTATGCTGTAAATTTTATTCACCAAGAATAGAGAAATATTTAGTCACGGTGTCCTTTGTGTGATTTTTTTTTTTAAACATGTGATTATTTAATTTATCAGGGAAATATTTTAGGGTTAGGCTGTAGTTAGTGAAGTGAGCCTAGGTAGTAGATAAATTAGCTCCCCTTCACCCTGGACTTGATTGTGGGTTTGCTGTGAGGGTTAATTGAGGTAATGCACGTGATGGGGCGCTTACAGGCTGAATTGCAAAGTGTGGGCGATAGCATGCTGCAGTGAAAGTCCTCCCTCATGCAATTAAGGTCATGAATCAGCTGGCTCTAAGATAACTGTGATTACCTGGGATTGTGTGGGTGGGCCCACGTGATCACGCCGGTATTGCAAAGCAGTGGCGGCAGAAGGTGGAGGAGCTAGTTGGAGAGATTTGGTAGGAGGGATGCCACCGAGAGATAGGCACGGGGGAGGTTGGGGGGATTCGGGGTATGAGGAGGACTCGACCCACGGCTGTTGGCTTTGAAGGTGGCCTGGAGCCAGAGCGTGCCGGCAGCCCACAGCCAGCACGAAGATGGGGACCTCAGTGCTGCAGCCTCATGGAACTGAATTTTGTCAACAGCTTGACTCACCCGCTGATGGCAGGAATGCATGCAGCCCTGCTGACACCTGATTTCAGCCTGTGAGGGCAGAGATGAGAACCAGCTGAGCCACACTGTGCGTGGCTTCTGACCTGCAGATGCAGTAGATTATAAATGGGCATTTTTTTAGCTTCTAAGTTTGTTAGGGCATCAGGAGAAAACTGCAGAGCTTAGCATAGGGGCTGGCGCCTAGTAAGTGTTCCCCCAAATAGTAGCTGCTGTTATTATTGCTCTATTTCCGCACATGGCAGTAAACATTTGTGAAATGAAACTATTGATCACATAATTTAGTACTACCAAGAAGCTGAAACTTAGTAAACACAGTATGTTGGTAAGTAAATTATCTGCTTTGCCTCAGAGCCTTGACACCAGAACTATTTGAGACCATTTCTCCTGCTTCAGGCAGTAGACTCCGTGTAGAGGACAACCATGAATGCACCAAGTGGACTCGCACAAGAAAAGGTTCATACTTCTTGCCCTTTGCTGTGGGAGTGGCACCCATGCAGGAGTGCATAGAACATTTCCCCACCTCCATAGTCTAAAGCCTGTTTTCCACTTTCTCCAACCTTAGCACAGAGTCAGTCCCCCCACCACCTCCCCATTTCCTCACTCCTGCCCCCACAGGCCCACCTGAGTCTGCACCCCATATGGGTAAAAGAGCACCCATCATTGGATCCCATGTGTGGGTACAGTAGTGCGTTTCACGGGCAGTAATCCTTCCCCCACCAAGCCAGACACAGCATGAATTTAACCAGATGAACTTAGCTTGATTTGCTCCCTCCCCTCGGTGTTGCATCGTCACATGGAGGATGACATAATTCAGGGCACCCTTGTGTGACCTGTCATCACCTTGAGTTTGCATTGCTTGCCATAGTTCACTTACACTGCAGTTTTTCCTCTGATTGAATTTTATAGCCGGTGCTCATCCTAGGTGGGATTGCCATTTAGGGTAGTGTCTTTGAGTAGCCAGTTTTTGAGCAGTGATGAACAAGTTAATGTGTCCCATTGATGGGATAAAATTATTCTCCTATGTGCGGTAGAGTGTATTACAAAGTATGTACACCTAGTGTTCTCATAACTCTGCTTTTTTGAGTACCTTTTTCCTAGTAAAAGAAATTCCATTTGATGTGATGTTTATACCATAGCAGGAATGTTCTTCAGCTCTGAAAAGCATTTTATGGAACTTGTTTTGGTTGGTTTTTCTGGGGCTGGCAAGTTGTTTGGATTCTTTTTGTTGTTGTTGTTTGGATTCTAATGGGGTAACAATGGTGTCACTTAATTTGGCAGTGTCATGGTGGAGCTTCATTAATTTTCCTTCACAGATTTCCTCTTGTTATTTTCAAAGTGTAACCATTATGCCTCAGAAGCAGAGGCATTTTAAAAAAAAATTTTAAAGTGATTTAACTAAAAAATTTTAATTTCTAAAAATTTTATAAAATTTTTAATTTTATATTTATAAAATTTTATATTTATATTTATAAAAAATTTTAAAGCGATTTAACTGTTGTGGGAAATTAACTGTTGGATGCACTTGAGCGTGGTGAGATTGGGAGGGGAGAAAGTGATTGCCACACGCCCAGGGTCAGGGCTGAGAGTGGGTACCATGGAATTCAGGGATCGCCATGTAATCATGAATTGTAAACTGCTTTAAGACCAGTGGTGCTGTTGTCATGGGGGTTCTGTTAGAGGCCTCCACGTTGTCTGGGCTATGTTATATAGAGGAGTATCACTGCTTTGGAAGGAATTATAATACTGAAATAACTGAATCTGGTTTCATATTGCTTTAAAAGAACTCTGGATTTTACTAAATGAGACATTGAAGTTTCAGATAGTGAATCCACCCTGCAGATATTGAGCTGTGGAAGGAGTAAGGTTAATTCTTGCAACCCATCTATTAAGGGTTTGGGGAAGGTTCTGACAAGCCAGATTTGGGAAGTAGCAGGTGTGTTCGGGTTTTGTGAGGGTGATGCCAGGCCATGGAGATTGTGAAAGGAGGTACGCGCTGGGACAGCCCCTCATTCCAGCCTGGAGGCCTGGCGGGCAGTTTTGGGCCACAGGGGGCTCCGTGAGAAGGGAGGATGTCTGGAGAAAGATCCCTGTGATCATGGGGGCAAGGATGATTTGGGATGCATGGGACACGGAGCACTGACCCCAGAGACTTTTCAGAGAGAGCTAACTCTGCTGAAGGATAGACGGTCCCCAACTTATGATGATCAACTTAAAGATTTTATGACCTTAATAGTGGTGTGATAACAGTACACATTCAGTAGAAACCACACTTCAGATTTTTCATTTGTATCTTCTGGGCTAGGAACATGCCGTCCCATCCTCTTGTGATGCTGGACAGTGACAGCCACAGCTCCCAGTGTGATCGCCAGCGATCACAAGGGTCAGCAACCTGTACGTATTACAAAGTAGGCTTTGTGTTAGAGGATTTTGCCCAACTGTGGGCTAATACAAGTGTTCTGAACACATGTGGTACAGGTGAGGCTAAGCTATATGTTCAGGACTTCCTCATCATTTGAATGTAGTATAGTTTTATTATTGGTGTTGTTCGATATCTAGGATGTTTGCAAATACGGGGCCATGATGAACCCTGCTTGAGAAAGCTGCCCCACATACACATCAAAGCCACTTTTGTTAATTGCCTTAGACTCATGTCCAGGCTCCTGATGTATACAGCCTGTGACCCTCCAGATGCTGTCCCAATTTACTTGTCCACTGTCTGCATAAGCAGGAATCTTGAAACTGACATTTCTATAGAGGACAGAAGAAGAGACAGCCATTGCATCATGGGGAGCCTGCTTCTGGAACATGCAGTTACCTGACCTGTAAGAGGTCCTGGAAAATGAAAGCAGAAAATGACCATCATAAACACTCTATGAATACTGACTGTGCTCCGGAGGTAGATAGGTATTATTCTCATGTACAAGTCAGGAACCAGTGCCTGGAGTCCCATATCGCACCTCGTACCTAGGTGTGGGGATCCTGTGCAAGGCCAGGAGGGGTGGGTACCAA
Source organism: Canis lupus baileyi (assembly GCF_048164855.1). Taxonomy (NCBI): domain Eukaryota; kingdom Metazoa; phylum Chordata; class Mammalia; order Carnivora; family Canidae; genus Canis; species Canis lupus. The sequence continues at coordinate 40,079,195 of NC_132848.1, forward strand.
GACAGGGAAGACAGGGAAGGCTGGACTGGCATACCCAGATGCCCCAGAGTTGACCATGAGTGATGGATGGAAACTGCATTTGCCAAGAGTATTGGGTCTGTGTTGATGTAGATACTTGAGGAGTGCTATTCTGATGAGATTTTTGTTGAATTATAATTTAGACATTTTTTTTCTCCCTTTCAGTTTTTGTTGCAAATGTAAACATAAAGTGCAAAGGCTGCAGATCCAAGATTCCCCCTCTGTTAAACTTGGGGTGGGGGGAGGGGGGATTTCTGCAGGGAAGCTCGGGCACCATGGGTGCTTTCTCACCACCGTGTTATCATGGTGATCCTTTAGCACTTGGGGGAGATTCCGAGGGAGGTGAGGGCAGCTGCTGGCCGCAGGAAATGGACAGGCGGCAGCACTGACTGTAACTTTTGATGCTGGGGCTGAGGCAGATCTCTGGCATGTACAGTCTTCCCTTTGCATTAAATCAATATTATTTAATATGAAATCAAGGCAAAAATCCCACTCTCAGTTCTTTGTGCCAAGAGAGAAATTTGGTCTTTACACTGAAAAGTTCTATATCTTCTAAAATCCTGTTTTCCATCATAAATGCTGGTGTTGGGGAATCAGGGTGAAGGCCTTATGTTCCACGTGGCAGACGGGAACATCTTGTGCAGCATTTATGGCAGGGCTCTGGCCTAGACTACAGGGAAAGAAAGTGTATCAATGGGAGTACCTTTATGCTGGGATTTTACTGTATGCTAAATAATTGCACCAATTCACAGCACCAACCAACTTTTTGTTTTATTCAAAGCTTCAGGGTACAACTCCTTAATGGGTACCTTACCAGTTTAGTAAGGTGTGGCTCTGGTACAGGGAAGCAGTCAGACACAGGCCACGAAAATCACTGGGAGATGTAAACATTCAGTTGGTTTTTTTTTTTAAAGATTTTATTTATTTATTCATGATAGTCACAGAGAGAGAGAGAGGCAGAGACACAGGCAGAGGGAGAAGCAGGCTCCATGCACCGGGAGCCCGATGTGGGATTCGATCCCGGGTCTCCAGGATCGCGCCCTGGGCCAAAGGCAGGCGCCAAACCGCTGCGCCACCCAGGGATCCCTCAGTTGGTTTTTATGTGGATTTCCCCTTTGGTAGGAAACTATACTTGATTTTTTTCATGGAGCCTGAACAATTCTGGGTGATCTCAAGTTGTTCAATTTCGACACCTTTTCCCTTTCATACTTATGTATCATCTGTGTATTTTCAGGCACAGTGACATTCATCCTGAAAATCTATAGGATGTTGGTTTGTGGTCAGTATAGTTGCAGGACTGTTGTTTTTGGGATTGATGGTGGGGCCGAGTGTGCCTCAGTTGGACCCCACCCCTTGGCCATCCTCTTCCCAGCATAAAAATAACGTCCTGTGTTCTGGCAGGAGTGCTGCTTTGGATCTATTTAAGGAAATTCTGTGAAAAAGTAAACACTAGTTTGCTTTACTGTTTCCCTTCTTTGATCATTAATTTGAGCTCTTTTAGGGCTAATTGTTTAGGCTCCTATTTTTCTGGCCATGATTACAGCTCATGGCCCTTGCAAATGTGACAGGGTCACAAGGTCACTTGGTCAAATGGAGAGGCTCAGCTCCAGTGAATTAATGGGCATGCCCTGCTTTCTCGTCTTCTCTCCCTCCCCTCAACTTAGATGTTTGAACATCATGTTCATTTTTGGTGTATGTTTTTGCAGTGCAGTTGACATCTTTTGAGGACTTTTTTTCCCCCCCCTGGGCTGTGAGGGTTCACTTTGCTGTTATTATTAATATTGCTCAGTACTTTTATAGCACTTCTCATTCTTCTGATTATTTATGTTTGTTCTAAATCCCCCCCACCCCTTCTCTCCTCTTCAGAATTCCTTACCCAAGTAATTGCTCAACAGCCTCCATTGCTTGGTCCTTTCTAGGACAGGGACCAGAGTTACTGTCATTAAAGCTCCAGACAGAACACATTCTCATGGGAAGGGGAGGGACTGTTGGATATATTGATTTTCATAGGATTTCAGATTCTTTTTAAACATGATGCATCAGTGGTACTACTTAAAAGTGACAGTTTTTAGGGCCCACCTTAGCCTTTCCCGGTGGGATGACCAGGGAGCTGTGGTCAGGCTGAACTACAAGGTGTGAAAACATCAACAAACCAGATGGAATAGCTTTTTGGATAAAGAGGCCAGTCTATGGCTCATCTCCTTACTCAGCTCGCTTTAGTGAGCTCTGCTCCCAAACTGGCCCTGGCCCCGGAGCCACGTAGGGGGAATTGGTGTTTCTTATAAGCCTGTCTAGCCCTTCTGATGCATTAGATCTGCCCGGGTATCTGTATTTGTGTGTGCACATAGGTAACAAGTAGGGGGCACCCTCCTGCAGAGAGCAAAGCTGTGTGGAGCACCTAAGGAGGAACAAGGCTGTCTTGTTCTCAGTGACTTTTCATCTGGTGAAGAGGATGTGTAGAAAGGCCCAGACAAGGCGGGGTGCAGTTAGTGCCACGGACAGCCAGCAGTGAGAGTGATTATCTCTGACAGGGCCTGTGGGAGGGCTTTGCACATAAACTGACCTCTGAATTGAGCCTTCCAGGATAAAGTGTAGACTCGTGCTTATGCACAGGAGACAAGGAGCAGGTTGGAAATATTCATGTGTTTTATTTGGTGTCTGACTTACGAGGCACAGGCTCTCAGAGCACCCACTTTTCTAGTCTTTGATGCACTATGACTTCTTCGCTGCAGATGTTGTCACCTCAAGAGTAAAAACTGCTACATGATTTGTTCTGTGAGATCACAACCCATACACCTGGTTGACATGGTCTTTGGGAAGCATGTGGCGGCTGCACCTGCATGAGCAGAAATCCAGGGGAGCAGGCTCCAGGTCCAGGTACACGGTTATGTGCTCTCCGGTGTGGTGCACAGGTCTGAAGGCCTGGCCAGATGAATTCTGTTGTGGATCTGGCCCACTCTTGCTCAAGAGTGGCAGCGGGGTGTGCTGAGGTATTTTGCACAGAGGAGATACAACACGTGTATGTGGAGTTGGTGGTCTGCTGCCTATACACCTGCCATCTTTGAGCTCTGAAGCAGGTGAGCAGGGACGGACTGACCCATGTTCTTACTGGTCTGTCTGTAAGCTACAAAGGGTAAAACAACCTAAGAAGGACAGCATTCCATGAGACCTGACTTGTTAACTTAAACTTTGTAAGTGTTTATGTTTGCTTTTTATTTTTAGCTGTTTATCAACTCAGAATAACTCCAGGGTGGGGGTCAGAAAGCAGTCACAGGATTTTCCTTTACTCTTAATGAATTTGCATGTTAAGATTATAAACAATTTCAAAAGGTTTTGAGTTTTCTTGGTTTTCTTGAAGGAAGATTGGTCTTTAAAAGTGTGGGTTCTAAAAAAAAAAAAAAAAAAAAAAAAAAAAAAAAAAAAAAAAAAGTGTGGGTTCTATTTTTAAATAAGTAGTTTTCAAATGTGGCTTTAAAAGTATGCGTGTGTGTATATGTGTGTCCAGAGTCTCCCCACCTGGAGTGTCTGCATCTGGATGCCAGGGGTGCAGGCATCTCTCATTCAGAAGCTTCACTGGGGAGCTCGTGTATCCGGCAAGGATTGATTGAGAATCTTGAATGACAGCAGTGGTCAGGAACCTGACTTTTAGCTCTTATATTCCTAGGGGAGAGACAGGAAGAACAAATAGATGGAACCTGACTTTTAGCTCTTATATTCCTAGGGGAGAGACAGGGAGAACAAATAGATAAACCCAAACCATTCATCTTGACTTCAGCTTTAGTAAAAGTTAAACCCTTTTCCCACTAATACTCTTTTCATCTTTTACTGCTTACAAGTATCTTACTTTGCTTTTTGCCATCTTAACCATTTTTCAAGTGTATCAGCCAGTAGTGTTAAATACACTGTATTAGACCAGATCTCCAGAACTTAACTTTTTCGTCTGCAAAACTAGAACTCCCTAGCCATGAACAGTAGCACTCCTCCCACAGGCCCTGGGAACCACTGACCTACCTTCTGTCTCTGAGTTTGACAACTCTAGGTACCACTTATAAGTGGAATCCTACAGGATTTGTCTTTTTGTGACTCGATTGTTTCACTTTAAGGTAATGTCCTCAAAGTACATCTTTGTTCTATTGTAGTATGTGACAGGATTTTTTTCATTTTAAGGTTGAATAGTATTTCACTGCATGTATGTGTATACACTATTTTTGTCTATCTGTTCATTTGTCCATGGACACTTGAGTTGGTTCCACCACATGGCTATTGTGGATAGTGCTGCTGTGAACATGGGTGTGCAAATATCTCTTTGAGACCCTGCATTCAGGGTCTCAGAAGTGGGATTCTTGCTCTTTTATCCTCAATAATACCTGTTATTTTTGGCTTTCTTTTTTTTTTAATAGTAGCCGTCCTAATGGGTGTGAAGTGGTACCTTACCTCATTATGATTTTGATTTACATTTCTCTAATGGTTAGTGATGCTGAACTTCTTTTCATGTGCTTGTTGGCAATTTGTGTGTCATCTTTGGAAAAATTATTCAAGTGTTTTGCCATTTTTTGAGTTATTTGAGTCTATTGTTGATTTATAGGAACTCTTTGTATATTCTGGATATTAACACCTTATCATATATATGACTTGTACATATTTTCTCCTATTGTGTAGTTTGTCCTTTTAATGGTGATTGTGTCCTTTGATATTGTCAGAAAAGTTTTTAAAGTTGATGTGATGCCATTTTTCTATTTTTGCTTCTGTTGCCTTTGCTTTGGTGTCATATCCAAGAAATCTTTGCCAAATCCAACGTCCTACAGCTTTTTCCCTGTTTTCTTCTAAGAGTTTTATTGTTTTAGGTGTTAGGTTTAGGTCTTTTGTCCATTTTAAGTTAATTTTTGTATGTAGTGTAAGACAAGGATACAACTTTATTCTTCTGTGTATAGATACTCATTTTCCAGGGATCCCTGGGTGGCTCAGCGGTTTAGCGCCTGCCTTTGGCCCAGGGCGCTATCCTGGAGTCCTGGGATTGAGTCCCACGTCGGGCTCCAGGCATGGAGCCTGCTTCTCCCTCCTCCTGTGTCTCTGCCTCTCTCTCTCCCTCTCTCTCTCTCTCTCTATCATGAATAAATAAATCAATCAGTCTTTTAAAAAAAAATACTCATTTTCCCAGCACTGTTTGTTAAAGAGATTGTCCTTTCTTCACTGAGTGGCTTGGTATCCTGTCGAAGATCACTGAACTGTGTACACAAGGATTTATTTCTAGACTCCATATCCTGTTCCATTGGTCTGTGTGTCTGTCTTTATGCCAGTAACACACTGCTTTGATTACTGTAGCTTTGTATTGTTTTGAAATCAGGAAATGTAAGTCTTCCCACTTTGTTCTTTTTCAAAATTGTTTTGGCTAGTCAGGGTCCCTTGAAATTCCATATGGATTTCAGGATGATTTTTTTTTTTTTTCTGTAAAAATCATTGTTGAGATTTTGATAGAGATGGTATTGCAGAAGTATTTTTAAAATAAGAAGACTTCTTTAAAAATCTCATCAGAAATTTGCTGGAAGTCTTAGCAAGAGGGAAGCCTCACAAATAAATATCCAGCAGATGAGACCCACAGTCTTACACATGTTGTTCTTGCCTCCCTTGAGGTATGGTCATGGTATAGGAGAAACACATCATTTACCAGAATGTTCTGTGAGCCTGCATAGTAACTAGAACCCCTTTCCAAAGATACTGTCTCCATATAACCATCTGCTTCCCTTTCTCCTCGTCTTAGTGGTACTTGTGTATTGAGCCTCCCACATGTGCTTGGGCTTGAAAGACTGAGATAATTAGGGTGAATTGAGTGGAGACCAAGCTCACAGTCTAGAATATCATGCTCTTGTACAGAGCCACCACTTTTGCCCTTTGTTGGAAGATAAGAAACTTGTTCAGCTCTCACCCCTGGTGGGAGAGCATGTTCCAGAGTAACCCCAGCCCCCAGAAGGCACTGCAGTGATTCCCATGCCATCCTGGGCATGACAGGAGATTTTCAGCAGGGGACAGCTGGTGAGTGGATGTGGGTGGGGAGGTAGGGCACTTTCTGGTGGGAGGGGATGTTTTCTGAAAAAGTTGTTTTGGAGAATTTACCATGAGGACTGTTTTTCCCAGTTTATCTTTTGCCTGTCATTTCTGAAACCTAGCCCCTAATGTGCTGTTACCTAAAAGAGAGCAGTGGTCCCTGGATGGGAAGAGGGTGGGAGACCAGGGGAGTACCTGTGGGCCCTCTTATATGGGTGCTGAAGCCATGTACAGGGAGGATTCTTGTTGGCAGGGGTGTTTCAGACCACCTGTTCCTTGGCTTGCTATGATGGTGGTGATGTTTTCTCTCACTTGGAGCTGAAGTAGAATGGTGCAGCCCAGACTTGTCTGTAGGGATGGCTTCCTAAACATGCTTATTCATCGCTGCTATTTCACAGGGAGATGTTGTTTCCCAGGGGCCTCTCTGTTGTGTGGCCAGTACAACCCAGGAGAGCAAGGGTTGGGGGTGGCAATGTTACAGTGCATGCCTGTGCATGAGGGGAGTTGTGTAGAACCCACTCGTTTTGCCATTCATGGTTTTAAAAACCACTCTCCTACTGCAGCTTTACTGATGGTAGTACCATATAGTGCTCAAAAAGCTCTAGGTTTGGATTTATATTAAACTGGGTTCAAATCCTGGCTTTGTCATTATTTTAGCTGCTTCATCTGCAAGCTTCTTAATCTCTAGTGTAAAACAAGAATAACAGTACTTTACCCTCAAAATTATGATAATAATTATAATGTGTTTTCAGCTGCTTAGTGATTGGTGTCAAAATCTATGTTCTCAAAATGCCTCCGGCTTAAAACTCAACAATCTTCATTGTCAGTGCAAGTCCAGCCTCTATCCTGGTATTTAAAGTCTCGTACACTGTCACCATACCAAACTTGTCACTTAGACCTTTCAGAGCCTCAACAGAAATTTTGTCCTTTCTCCTCCATGGTTCACAGTACCCTTACTCCCAAGTAACCCGAGTGTGAATGAGCTCCTGGCCCATCTCTCTGTACAGGCAGGTCTACCTAGAGGCCAGACTCCTTGCCTAGTCTCCTTCATCAGACCAGGATCCTCCAGAGCTGGTGATTTGTCATTTTATCTCCACCCTTGTTCTGTGTCCTTCCTGAAATAGGCATTTGATGACTGAAGTTTCATTATTAATGTTGGTTTCCAGTGTGTCAGGGGGTCATTTTTGTTGGTTTTCATTGACTGATTATTTATTGAGCCACTGAGCAGATGCTTAATAAATAATCAGTCAACGAAAACAAAAATGACCCTCCGACTGTCATCTCAGGGTCTGGTTTTATGTACACAAAATATGTGAAAACAAAGCAACAAAAGCATATTTTAGTGCTTTTATGTCAGATTGGTTTTACAAATCAAAAACCTCGTTTGCTTTAAATTAATATTCATGCTTAATTCAGTGTCTGAAAAATCAGTCTTCATTTTGATTTGCGAACTATATCTGGGATAGATCTCAGAAACAGTCAACTCTGTAATCAGATTTCCTCTCATTAGAGAACAGGCCTAGATAACCAGGCCCCCATGTATTTTTGTTGCAGACAATTAGACTTTGTTTTTGTTTAAAGTTCTAATTGCAAAAGCAAATTAGTTCTTATGAAGAATAAAACAGTAACAACTGGGACTTCAGTGAAAGATGCAGAGATGTTTCTAATGTTTTCCTCCAGAATCACCTGTGGGAAAATCACTTCCATTTTTGTCTCTAGTTGACCAGATATACCACCTGGCCTCCCCAGCCTCCCCTCCAAACTACATGTATAACCCCATCAAGACCCTGAAGACCAATACGATCGGGACATTAAACATGCTGGGTAAGTTGTCCTTTCCTTATTTCGCAGCTGTTGCTAGGGATACGCCAGACAATTCCAAGCATAGGTCATTGAAGTTCTGTTAAGAGTTTGATCTTGGTCTTTAGATCTTGGTCTCCTTCATCCCCTGTTTGTGCTCTTTCAGAGTGACCTTATGAGCCATCAGTTGTCACAGGGGAACACAGCCATCATAGTAACCAGTCTGCATTCCTCAGTTAAATTCCCAGGAAGAGTGACTACCCAACACTGTGACCACACATCCTTTGCTCACTTTCCCCTCACACCTGGTGTGTGTGCCTCTGGGCTAGAAGAGGCACTGGTGACTCTGATCCGAGGTTGGGTTGGTGCGGACTACACACACGGGGGCTTCTGGAGCACTCCTGGGAGGAGCAGGAGACCGGCATACCTGATGGGGTTGTCCAAGCTGAGTGTCCAAGTCTAGACTGAACTGCAGTATTCACTTTGGAAGTGAAAGGTGATGGCATGAGCACCTTTAAAAGTGGCCACCCATGCACGTTCACAAACAAGACCCCTTAGATTTATAGCTGTGGGTGACATGTGCATATTAATGCTTGCATTAGAGACATCTGAAGTTTGACATGGGTTTCAAAAGCTAGGGGCTAGAATAGTTGCAAAATAGAAAAAAGGAACCACTTTTTAAAATGTCAAGTGAAAAATGGTTTTAATTTTGGGAACATTTAAAACAGCTTCTATAAATGGATTTGGGAAACACAGCACTAAATTTTAATTGAGGAAGCACAGAGACAGGGGATTGAAAGGGCAGCCGGAGATTGGTTTTCGAATCTCTCAGACTAAACACTCTAGGGGGTCAAGCTCTGTGTGAAGTAAAATGATTCATTCTTCTAGTCTAGAAAGGGCATTTGTTCTCTTTGTTGCAACTCCTGCCCTGGCCGCCAGACAAAACAGAGTCCCCATTTCTGCTCAGAGGTAAGACATTGGTAGAGCTGCTTGCTACCCATTCCTGCCACCTGCCCACACACTCTCTGCTTCCCCAGCCACCTCCTTTGTACCCGAGCTAGATGCAGCAGAGGAAAAGCCTCTAAGCCAGATGTTTATAATGATAATGAATACTAATCACTGTGCCCAGGACACATTCCTGTCCTCAGATAAGGATCATCTCAGGCTCTTCTGCTGGGGAACGTGGTGTTTCCTGCAGGAGGTGACATACGGTCCTGGGCACCAGTCATACCAGTGAGGAAGGGACCCTTCCAGAAGGGAGGTACCAGTGAAGTGTTAGGTGGAGAGGACTCTTGAGCCATGGCCCAAGTCTTGAAGTCTGGAAGTCTTGAAGAGGAATGGTAAACTGCTTTCCAGAGCTACAGGGACAAAAAGCTGAAATGGGCGGGGGGCGGGGCAGGGAGGTTACAGGCAGTTGCTAGGCCACAGAGACCCAAGTAAGACTTCTTATGCTGAATGGAGAGAAGTGTTGTCTTTAATCATTTTGCACTTGAGATAAGATGCAACGAACCCCACCTGGCCCCTTCCCAGTGAGGCTCTTCCCTCACTGTGCCTCCCTATTTCTCTGGGCCCGTGCTCGGCTTCTTCAAGATGAGACTCCTTTGTCCAGTCTGCATAAACCAGGCACTGGAGCAGTGCCCATGGGCTCCCCTGGCTCCCCTGCTGAGAGGTCCATGTGACGATGGAGATGCTCCGTGTCCTGAGTGTATCCATGTCACTGTCTTGCTTGTGGCATCATACTCTAATTTTGCAGGGTTTTACTGTTGAGGGAATTCGGTAAAGGGTTCACAGGATCCCTCTGTTAGTTTGTACGACTGCATTTGAATCTACAGTTACTTCAAAAGTTGACCATCAAAAACACCTCAGGATCCTTCCTTTTGAAACTAGAGCTTCTATGGGATAAAGTATAAAGCCTATAAATTCCATGTCCTGCTCTGTCCTGTGTTGCATTGCATCGTGGCATCGGCACAGACGATTTCTAGTTCCTTACTGTTCTGCAGCCCTGTTCTCTTGCTCTTGATGCACATCTTCACTCTTCATGGCTCCCTGCTTCCTTCCTCCTGGTGCTACCTCACCCACACCCCTGGGGCCCCTCATGCTTAGGACATTTCTAGTCACCCAGCTTCCGTAGAAGTGCCTACAGCTTGTGTGTGCCCACCCAGCTCCTTCCCCAGCACTTCACGGGTGCCTTGCTGGACCTCTGCCCCAAGCAGAGCGCTAGCACAGCCAGCCCTTGGGCCTGGTGGCATCTGTGCATGGAGGCACTGTGGGGGAGTACCTTCAGGTTAACTGAAGGGCCAGAGTTTCTTTGCCTTAGGGCTGTGAGCCTCTGATGAACTGCTTAACATTAGAAATCTGAGAGTGTCTGGAGGACTTTCATACTTTCATGACCACCATAGAGCCTGATGTTCTAGGCTGTTCTACCTGTGGGGGGATTTATACAGGAAATGGTTCAGAGCTGGTCACAGGAATGTGGCAGCTCACTTTGGAGAAGCAGAGCATTGAAGGAGACAGGAGAATGGGGTGGAGGGGCCCAGCCAGGAAGACTGCCTCGGGTACACACACAGTGACACATGGTGTGTTGAGGAGGTGGCAGCTGGACGAGTTTGTGGGGAGGATAGTGGAAGTGAAGGTGCGAACAGCCTTGGCTTCTGCCTACCAGCGGTAACCCCAAGCCCGCACCTTCCCAAACTCACAGATTCTCCATTTGGCCCTGCCTCCATTTAGCAGTATCTGACTAAATACTGTGTGTCTGATGGTTCATTTGTATTTTTCTTACTGCTCTTGTTTTTATTTTGGTTCCAACATAGATGCGCTATGAGCCGATGGTTCACAGTGCACAAATGATCAGATATGATTGATGCTAAAAAATGACATAAATTGGCTACACACATGTGCATATGTAATCTCCCTGTTGCCCCGTAGCCGACTACCTCTCTGATCAGATGTTTGCTTTCTGTAGGACTGGCAAAACGAGTTGGCGCTCGCCTGCTGCTGGCTTCCACCTCAGAGGTGTATGGAGGTGAGTAGCGGGACTCCCACAGGGGCACTTGCTCTGGGCCCAGGGGACAGTATTAGGTGAAGAAGGAGTCAAAAATGAGTCGGGATTCCATTGTAAGAAGGCCCAGCCTACTGTCCCTGTTTGTGTGTAAGGCAGCAGAGAGGCCTACCATCTGAACCCTCTGTGGTCTGCTCTCAGGGCTGAACCCCTCTTCCTCCTGCCCCAGAACGCTCTCAGAGGACTGTGTTCCTGTCACCTTTCCAGGAAGGCCCTACCACTTACGAACCCACAGAGTGTTTTTTTCCATTCAGCTCTGAAAGGACCCTGGAAATCCTTCATCAGGGATTTCTCTTGCCAGTCTAGCTGGTGCGGGTCATTCTTGGGTGTTAGCAGCGGGAGTGGTGAGCATAACCCACTGGGAACTCGGAGGTTGGCCTTTGCTCACTTGGCGAAGAGATAGGTGCTGATTGCCTCACCTGTTATACAATGATTTCTGGAAGAATCTTAAGAGATAGTGCCAGAAAACTCTTGAGCCTGTTTTATCAACTTTCACCACCCTCGAGGCCTGTTAAGGAAGCCAGCATTCGGAGCAGGGTGAAGGCTGCATGTTCAGTGCACGCTGATTAACATTTGGTGCTCAGCCAGCTGGTGTGGGGTTGTGGAGAACTGTGTAGTTGAAGCAACAGAAGCGAGGCTCTGACATGGTGTAATCTGTCTACTGCACGTTACTATTTGGGATGGAAAAATGAGGAAGTGAAGGGGCAAAATAGGAAGAGGTGTGTGTTTGTTTTTTTAAATAAGGGAACCAAGTGAAAAAAATAATTACAGAAACAAGGAAATTCTACTAACTGCAGTTCTGTTCTTTGTACTCCCTGTGAAAAGGTAGAAAGCACCATCCACCTTGAATCTCGGCAGTTAAAAGGATCCACCCCCAACCCATTTACCATGATGCTTTTGGAGCAGGCATTGAGTAGACTTAAGTTTCCCCTCCCTGTTGTTTCTGTAGCAAGACTTACAAGGGATCAGTAAATTTCCCTTTAGAGAGAAGATTCCCCTCGGCTTCCTCTGCTGGCTTCATGTGTCACAAGAGGAGGGTGTTGATACATTTCAAAGGGCTCTTTCTAAATGTCCCATATATAAAAGTACTCTTCTTACTGGACCCCTTCTTCTTACAAGGACCCCTGTCCAATCATCTTCCTGTCGCCTTCTTCATTATCTGTATGTCTGATGACAGCTTGTGTCCCTTAGGGTTCTTAAATAACATTGAGATGTGACAGTTCAGCTCCTGTGTTTGATCAGTGCAGTAAACTGACGCTTCATGGGGTGGGTGTTTGATGTCTTAGCCTCCAACATGCTGAGAAAGGGAGATTAATTGGAAATTAGTTTCAACTCCAGAACTTTTATAGCAACAACATGTGAGGATTTTGTAAAGCCTCGTCTTGAACCTCAGTCATCTGGACACCTCAGCCCAGGGTGCCCATCGAGAGGCAGACACACAAGTGTGCCCGATCTTCTCTTTCTTGCATTTGCCAAATTTATGATGGTCTCTTTGGAGTCTAGGTGGCCCAACTCTTGTCACATATCCCCAAAAAAGGTCTGCTATCAATCATCTGTTACATCTGTGTGAAATTAAGTCACTGGCTTTCTTCTCTCAGGGAGTATTCGCCATAGACCTCTTCTCTCATCCTGCAGTAAAACTGTGCTCCCTTCTTAAGAGAATTTTAAACCACAGCAGTGGCTAGAGAGGTCTGGATCTTTGCCTTGATTTCGCCATGTTGTAGAAGGGGTGCCGGCCTCCTGAAGGGGGCCAGCCAGCTTGGGTGCCTGTGCATTCATGTGTTTGTCCTGCAAAGGTCCTATTGTTCCCATGAGCTTGAAGTCAGATTTTGGCTTTAAGATAAGCAAAAAGGGGTGCCTGAGTGGCTTAGTTGATTAAGCATCTGCCTTCAGCTCAGGTCATGATCTTAGAGTCCTGGATCAAGCCCCACATTGGGATCCCTGCTCTTCGGGCAGCCTGCTTCTCTCTCTCTGCTCCTTACCCCAGTCTTTCTCTCTCTCTTTCAAACAAATAAAATCTTTAAAAAAAAAAAAAAAAAAAGATAAGCAAGAAATGAATTTATAATACAGAGTTCCTGTGTATTGTCCAGATTTCTTGGCAAAGATTTATACATTCTATACCATGACTGTATGTACCATATACATTAGGTATTAATTCACTTTCCAAAAATACACTTGTGTTAAAAAATAATTTGTTGCTAGAGTTCTTTAAATAATCAGTTCCCTTGGCACATCTTAAAATGTGATTGATTTACACATCAGAAAAACAGGAATTGGGAAGTGTAAAATGTGTGCTAAAGGAACAAGCAGTCATTTGCCTGACACTCCATCCTTCCACCCTACTCAGAAGGGGGAAGTAATAGTCTCACTGAGGTTCTCAAGTTTGTTCTCGTCTTGTTGGCACATGGGAAAATCCTCCTGTTGCACAGAGATGCTCTTAAAATCATTTCAATAAGTACATGCTTTACTATAATTATGTATTTTGTAAATATGAAGTGGAGCCATATATCCCTTCACATAGACTACATTTAACTATAGTCTGTATAATAAGTGTTAAGAACAATTTATGGAAGAGAAGGGACACTTGTAGTTGAGATACCTTGGTCTTTTATTTTTTATCCCTGTAAAGTACTGTCCTTACTTAATATGAGAGATAAGAGCAGTGCATCCTTCTGAAACTTGGAAAATGGCCTGTGCCACGTTGATAGGTATCTCCCCATTTGTAAATGTTTACCTTGGTTTTTCTAGAGCAGCCTTGGACGTCATAAATACTCATTATTCAGAATGCGAATGACTGAATGAACACACGGTCTTACTTTCCCATACTCCTAGATCCTGAAGTCCACCCTCAGAGTGAGGATTACTGGGGCCACGTGAACCCCATAGGACCGCGAGCCTGCTACGATGAAGGGAAGCGTGTTGCCGAGACCATGTGCTATGCCTACATGAAGCAGGTATCAAACCATGTTCTGGGGGTTGTGGTGTAGACATTCAGAACACCTGTTCCATCAAATGCAGAGCACCATACAGGAATGAAACACCATAATGAAGTTTGCCTGACAGTGGCCACTGGGGAAGCTTAGTTTTCTCACTACTGTAACTTCATAGTATTATCAGCAGCTTTTCCTGTGTATGTCTTTTTTAAAAAATGATTTTCTGGAGATAAATTCTTCAGTGTGGAGTGCTACCACATGGCTATGAATGGTACATTTCTCCATTGCTTGATTGCCTGCTAGCAGTTAGTAAAGGCCTCTGTTTTCCTGAAGCCTCCAAATCCAAAATACCTTTTTTAGTTTTCTTTGAGTTATTTAATAGGTATAAAAGTGAATTTGTGATTGCTGTAATTTGAACCTTTTTAGGAATTGTTACTTATATTTATTTACTATTGTTTCCTGATCTCTTAATTATTCAATATTGCTGCACTGGGGGCTTCCCCCTTGGACGACGTCATGTGGCAGATCCGTTCACCCATGTGCTACGGCAGAAGGCGCCCACGAGACCGAGAGGTGGAGGGTCTGTGTTCCCACCCCGGCTCTGCCTCCTTATGCCCTGGACTGTGACCTATCCATCATAGCACTGTCTGTCTCCAGGCAAGGGCCCAGTCTAGTCCATCCTTTCCTCGGTTGCTGTCCCTGAATTTGGACCAGTTTTCTGACATCCTCACAGATGTACCCTCTGGTAAGGGGTGGTACGTGGAGGCAGATTGTTGCAGACTAGAGTCAGATGGTGTGGCCCATGCTCCCAGGACTTAGAGACTTGAGTGTCTGTTCCTGGGAGCAGCATTCTGAGGCCAAGGGTCCCGCCTGCAGTTGAGCTCAGATGGCCATGTGCTTTTGCATGACAGAAGAGGTTTGTCAACGTGTCTAGCAGAGTATCCCTGAACACCTTATTTTTTTTCCAGTGGAGAGTTGTCAGGAGCTTTTTTCCTCATATTTTTAATGAAATACTAACATTAAAGACTCATAGAATACTGTGCTGATAGAGGTATTTATTTATTCTCTTCTTTCTCAGCCAGAGGAAAAACTAATTGCTTTCTGAACTACTTTGGGCAATTGGCTTACATTATCTGTTTATCTTAAGAAACATAAATCAATTCTAGAAAAGACATCTTTATTGTTCTTGAATCCAGAGTGCCTTCACCCCACAATTTAAGATGGTCTCCCAGATACAAAGAACAACCTCTGGATGGGTATGTTGGTACTTGAGAAAACGAACGTGAGTGCTTAACGGGTACATGTTACATTTTACTGCATAATAAGTATAAAGACTATTGAGTTTCTGGACTGTTTTCTTGTATTTTCATTCTTGTGTTATGTAGTAAATGAGTCTGGTGAGTCTATAGGAGATACCTATTTTCTCAAGATGTGACCTCATGATAATTGTAGTAATAATATAGCCAGCATTTATTGAGCACTGACTATATGCCAGGAACTGTGATACACATCCAGACACTAGCCAGGGTATTCATTTCAAACACAGACTAGCGCTGCATCTGTACATGTCATCAGGCTCATGAGCTCAGGAATATAACATCTAGATAAATCTGGATCTGTCAGCATTTACATTTCTGCCCACATAGGTCTTGGGGGGTTAGTGGCATAGGTAGCATTGCTCTGAAAACTGTAAAGTCATCTTCCCATTAGAAGCCCTTTGTGTATACATTGGTCTGTACCTGTGTCCCTAAGAGCCCTGATGAGAAGGTACCTCTGCATAGCAGGGGCCATCATTGTGAAGGACAGTCACTCATTTGAGTGATACCTCTACTATGGAATGTCCGGCATGTGCTTCACCCACAGGAGCCCCTAACAGATGACTATTGCATGGATGGAAAAGTCACATTGGTGGTCAAGTGAATAATGTGCTTCTCCCTGGGACACTGAGGGCTCTACTTGGTAGAGCCAAGTTCTACGTGTGGGAACAGTGTATGGATTACTTTCTCTCTTGGTACTAGGTTTGAGAAGACCTTGTGGAAGAAAAGCTCTGTGTTTTTGAGAAGCTTGGGGTCTTGGCTAATAGCACCCAGTAGTCAGTAGATTCATCCAGGCTCATCACATTATTTAGCACACTTTTGCCCAAGGACTCTTGTCTGCCTGGGTGAGTGTTATGGTCACTGCTGCCTGAAATAGCACCTGCCTCTCGTTGCAAGTTGGGACTTGTGAGCTGTGTGATGCAACCACCTTCCCGTAGCACTGCTCCTGCTCCTTCAGGATGGCCATTAGGTCAGGAAGTGACTATGCCTCTGCCCCTGTGGGTGATAAGATCATATCTGGTTCTGGTGGCTGCACAGCAGACAAATGGACATTATATCTCTTGATGTGAGGACAGTGTGGCCAAGGGCAGTGGGATGGGACAGAGGGCACTGTGGCCTTGCCAGAGTTCTAAGAGGCCTGTGAGGAAGGCACAGCATGGGTTTCCCACCGTCCCTCTCCTATTTGTCTTACAAATACTCTGCTCCCTTGCAAGGAGAGCCACAAGTCCAAGACCAGACCCCCTTGGGTTCTCTCTCCCTCCTTAGGATCCATGCTGAGAAGAAAGAAACATGGATGCACCCTGTAGTTCAGAGGTGTTTGTGTTCCTGCCCTGGTGGGAAGCGTGGCCAGGAACAGAAATTATGAGAACACAGATGAGCAGGAAGGAAGAAATGTTACCCATAATCCTATCCAGAGAAAAAATAAGGATAGAACAAAGTGAAATAGATACCACCATGTGAAAATTGTAAAAGGTGTAAACATTTAAGACATTAAAACAAATCTTTTACTCAGAATTTTATAGTAGTGATGAGAAAAGAGTGGGTCAGAGCACCTCCTGCCCATATGGTTTTGGCCCCTCTGGGTACTGCCTGGTCTGGGGGAGTTGGGGGTGGTCCTTCAGAGCGTGGCCTGGTCTGTGGGAGTCAGGGGTGGCCCCTCTGGGTGCGGCCTGGTCAGAGGGCATCCGGCCTGGTCAGGGGGCATCCCGGGGTGGCCTGGTCTGGGGGAGTTGGGAGTGGCCCCTCTGGGTGTGGCTTGGTCTGAGAGAGTCAGGAGTGGCCCCTGAGGGCGTGGGCTGGTCTGCCGGGAGTCAGAGGTGGCCCCTCGGGGTGTGGCCTGGTCTGGGAGAGTCGGAAGAGGCCCCTCAGGGAGCGGCCTGGTCTGGGGAAGTCCGGGGTGGCCCACCTGGGCATGGCCTGGTCTGGGGAAGTTGGGTGGCCTCTCTGGGCACGGCCTGGTCTGGGGGCATCGGGGGGTGGCCCCTCTGGGCACGACCTGGTCTGGGGGAGTCGGAGGGTGGCCCTTGTGGGCTAGGAGTGCCTGGGGTAAGTTGGCCTCTCTTAGGGCTCAGCCTGTAAGGCAGATTTGTTTAATCACACTTCATTCTCCTAACACCTTTGAGGTAGGGGTGAGTAGCCCATTTTACAGATGGAAAAGTGGCTGCAAAACTTGCGTTTAGCTCCTTGGCCTGTAAGTGGAGTTTGAACCCACACCTGGCTGCCTGGCTGCTGATGGCCCTGCAGGGGGCATTGCAGGTGAGGAAGCTTGGCTCAGCAAAAGAAGATGCAGCTCCAAGTCCAAGGGCCTCAGTGCTCCGGTGAAGCACACACCCAGCGAGGACAGCAGAGCCAGCAGTCCACGCAGCTTTGCTCTGGAATTGCCTGCTGCTCCTTAGAGCAGTGTGGTTAGCCAGTAAGGGGCTGTGTTGTGACATGGTCCGTTCATAGTTCTAAATATTCAGACTTTCAGGATAGCATGGTAGATTCAAGACTTTAGGTATACAATTTATGCTGTCTGGAGACATGAGAAAAGAATGACCAGAAAGAAGGGGAAACCATCATCCTTTGGCATATTTTTAATTCATAATTTTAATAACTTAAACTCTTTTTTTAAAAAAGATTTTATTTATTCATGAGAGAAACAGAGAGAGAGAGAGAGAGAGGCAGAGACACAGGCAGAGGGAGAAGCAGGCCCTATGCAGGGAGCCCAACGTGGGACTTGATCCCGGGACTCCAGGATCAAGCCCTGGGCTGAAGGTGGCACTAAACTGTGCTGCCCAAACTCTTATTTTTTTACATGACCCATCCCTTCTTAAGTATATATTGTCACTTCATTGTGAAGACTGCATATGGTAGGCGGCTGTGTCTTACTCTGAGTAAATCCAATGAATAAGGATTGAGAATATAGTCAAAGTAAATAGAGGTATGAATAATCTTTTTCTAAAGATGTTAAAGATCTGTTCCTAAAGAACTTTTCTAAAGATCTAAAGGAAGATTTTTCTCTTTTCCAAAGGATTCTCAGAATAATGAGTTCATTTTCACATATGGAAATGCCCTAATGTATTGGAAATAGAACTTGATTTCCCAGAAAAATCTGTCCCACATTCACATTTCAAAACACGTCCTTCGGGGAAAGAGAAGATGCAAGTCCTGTGAGTCTCCTTCCAGGAGGTGGAATGAGATGGAACCCAAAGAGGATTTTGACCTTTACAAAAACATGGGAAAAATGAAAATAGTGTTCAAAGTTTGTTTTGCATCCCAGAGGTGGTACTCACCCTGAGCCCCTTCCCCAGGAGCCCCACTCAGCATCACACTGGATGCCTGGGCTCTGACCTGTGTGGGAGCGTGTGAGCTTACTCTTGATTTATTCTGTTCATGTTAGCAAGGTGTGTCCTTGGGTATCAGAAGAGCCTAAGAGAAGTTATTTTGGGGGGTCTGAGAAAGCTAAAAGATTCATGGTAATTGCTTCTTTGTTTTACGTCATCCTGGCT
This sequence comes from Canis lupus baileyi, assembly GCF_048164855.1. Taxonomy (NCBI): domain Eukaryota; kingdom Metazoa; phylum Chordata; class Mammalia; order Carnivora; family Canidae; genus Canis; species Canis lupus. The sequence goes on from NC_132848.1 coordinate 40,097,853, forward strand.
TCTGTAGGGTTTCATAGGAATGCTCAAATACTGGGAGAAACCTGTCCTTTGAACTTGTCAGAGACGAATTAAAGTGTATTTTCTTTGTGCACTTGGATGCAATGCTTTTGTAAATGTGGGGACTTTAAATGTGGGGACTTGTCTGCATGCTGTGGTTGGTGCTTGGTGTGCATTGTAGCTCACGGCCCTGCACAGGTACGACTCTCTGGAGTCCGTGGCCCACCAGCTGGGGCTGGGTCTGCAAAACAAGCCACCATTTGTAAATCTGTAGATTGGCAGAGCAGAAAGGCAGCTCAGAAATCATCCAGTGGCCAAGTCCACTAGCCTTGAGGGTTTTATTCTCTGGCATCAGAAACTTTTAAGAAATTAGAGGGTTCAGATGTATATTTTAGTTTAAAAAAAAATTGAGGGCAGCCCAGGTGGCTCAGCGGTTTAACGCCGCCATCGGCCCAGGGTGTGATCCTCGAGACCCAGGATCGAGTCCCACACCAGGTTCCCTGCATGGAGCCTGCTTCTCCCTCTGCCTGTGTCTCTGCCTCTCTCTCTCTCTCTCTCCTGTCTGTGTTTCTCAGGAATAAATAAATAAAATATTTTTAAAAATAAGTAATAATAATAAATTGATACTCGGGGCACCAGGGTGGCTCAGTGGGTGAGCATCTGCCTTTGGCTCAGGTTATGATTCCGGGGTCCTGAGATTGAGTTCCACATCAGGCTCCCTGCAGGGAGCCTGCTTCTCCAACTCTGCCTGTGGCTCTGCCTCTCTCTCTGTGTCTCTCATGATAAATAAAGAAAATATTTTTAAAAATAGATATTCAACAAGCAGCTAACAAATCAGATGTTTGAAGGTAGTGTTCACCCTTCGGTGTGAAGACCTGGGGCCTGGACTTGCCCACCATAACCTTGGCTCCTGGCTCTGCCGCTTGCTCACCAAGCCCTTCCCACATCTAGAAACAGAGTAGTATTTGCCCCCTCCTGGCCTCACTGTGAGCATTGGCCTAACCTGCTGCACAGAGAACACTCTGGACTGATAGTTAAGGCCAAAGCAGGGCTATTGAGGGAGATTGGCAGGCAGACACATCACTGCTATCCCCTGACCTTGTATGGCCTTGTCCCTTTGCCACCATCAACAGTGAATTGCAGCTTCTTAGCACCTGGGAGAGTCATGCTCAGCAGGATTGCTCTGTGTTCTGTAATGGCCTCCATCCTCTCGCCAGGTAGGGGCAGACCCCATTAGGATGCATTTAGGAGAGGCCACAGGGGAATTACAGGGTTCACTGTTTAGCATCTCATGACCCTGTTGCTTTTGTGATGTGCAAGCACTTCTCCCAGAAGCATGGGAAACATCATGGAGGCTTCATAGAGTCAGGCCCGTGGTACCAGGAAGCACTTTGCTATTTCTCCCATCCTTGCCCTAGGTCCCCCTTCAGGGCAGGCTGCCTGTAGCATGGAGAGGGTGGCAGAGGGAAAGCTCTTGGTCAGCAGCTGCTCCTCCCTACGCAGGGCTTCTGTGTTCCATCCTCTGGCGCCTGCCATCAGTGAAGACGGTGACTGTGATCCTGTGTTCAGTGGCTTGAGATAGTACTCACCAAGGAATGAGTGCATTTAAAAAAAAGAGCTTTTGGGGGAGAGCCCATTTAATCCTGGCAACCTTTCTGTCCTCTGGAGATATTTGAGGAGGGAAGAGTGGTTTGTTCCTTCACTCTGTCTCTGGGGTTACTGCTGGTTGATCAGACAGGCCTGCCTACCAAGCCACTCACCCCTCCCGGGCAGTAGAGGTAGGGAAGGAGACATTCTGATGGCAGCTCACCCATGTTTATTGTAGCCTGGCCACTATTTGCAAAGCCCAGTTATCAGAGCAAGCCACGTGCTCTTTCCCTGCTTATGTTTATATATGCTCACTTGCGTGGTGCCCTGAGCATTGCCTTCTCTAAAGTTTCTACTGGTTTTATATTGTTATAACTCAAACTTGGAGGAGTCGTCCTGATGTTTGATAAGAACTTCCTGACAGTTGGAATTATAATTGAATGACTCTTGGTCCCCACCTGGGACAAAACTATGGGCACTATGAAACCAGCCATTCTTTTTTTGTTTTGTTTTTTAAGATTTTATTTATTTATTCGTGAAAGACACAGAGAGAGGGGGCGCAGAGACAGAGACACAGACACAGGCAGAGGGAGAAGCAGGCTCATGCAGGGAGCCCGACATGGGACTCAGTCCCGGGTCTCCAGGATCACGCCCTGGGCCGAAGGCGGCGCTAAACTGCTGAGCCACCTGGGCTGTCTGAAACCAGCCATTCTTAGTGACTGGGCAGTTCCTTGCCTGAATCACTGTTGTGTGTGTGCATGCACGCATGTGCAGAGACCCTGCCTTGTGCCATGGTGGAAGCTCAGGTGCACCAGTAGTCGGCAGGACCCTGTCCCTGGCAGGTGGAACGTTGAATGTGAGTTAAGAGTTTGTGCATGTGTTTGCTCATTGGTCCTTCAGAGCAGAGTCTTCCTGAAGAGGCATCATGGCCTGGTGGGCACCTTCTGGGTTTGCATTCAGGGAAGTAGGCTGTGGATCAGACACAGGCCTGAGATGGAGAGTAATTATACTTTCCTCCAGCATGTGTGTGTGAACACTCAACTGGACTGGCACCATAAACAGCTGTGTCCGTATCTGCTGAGGTCCGCCCTCCCACTTGGGGTCTTGGCAGGATCCCAGGGGATGAGGGCTGATGGACTGAGTTGGAGGTGGTCATTGTGTCGTGATGAAGCAGAACACAAACTCCAGAAGATGCCAGCATGTGAGAGGAGAGCAGGTCTTAAGTTGAATGAGCCCTTGGGTTTATGTTTCTTTCATTTGAGTTTGAGACCTGGAGTTTCCAGAAAAGCATGGTGGCTATCCCAGCAAGTTTACCTGGTCAGAGGTATTATCCTGTAGCACCAAAGGTTACAGTTGAAATGGAAAATCAAAACAAACAGACCTGTGTAGGTGCTGGCCAGTTCCTGTCTGCAGAACACAGCTTCTATTAGGCTGTGTTCTGGAAGGTTATTCTCAAGGACAGAGAAGTCCAGAGGATGAAAGCATTTGATTTGTTGCAACCTTGCATAGCCCAGTGAGCTTCCCCCTGCTGGGTGTGTGGGTTTGACTTTTGTAAATTTGATGAGGTTTTTCCAGCCTTTTTCTAGAATAACTCCACATTCATTCACTTCTGATTCTTTCTTCATCTTACTAATTAAATGCAAATTGATACTTTTTGAGTTCTTTTCTATTGAGATCAACATCTCTGCTGCTTTCTTCTCTACTCCCCATTTTGGAAATAGTCTCTGGTTAGTTCAGTGGAGAAAAGAGTTGATTTATTTCTGGACCTAGGATTATAGCTCGTACCTTAATCCTAAAACTCTGAGTAGCTGGTGTGGGCACTATAATGCATTGCTGGGAGGAACTAGCAAAAATATAGCCCTCTGGTTTCTAGAAGTGAGCTGTGTGCTGAATGGATCCATGCTTCTCATGTGCTTCAAATCTCGGTGCACATAAAAACTGCTCGTGTTTGTCTAGTAACTGGTCCAGAGACATGGGCAGAGATGGCCAGCCCGGGGAGCTCTGGCACAGAGAGGCCACATGAGCCCCTGGGACACTGTACCTCCTTACCTCCCACTCATCACACTGCTGGAGAAATCGGTGCTAAATCAGCCCCGTTAGTTGAGGGTCCTTTGGATCCCAACCTGTGCCAGACCTAAGGTGGTAGAATTAGAAAACCTTCTGGACAAGTAGAGACAACAGTAGCAACCCGTGCTTTTTGCTCCCAGGCCCGTGCCAAGGGTTGTGTGGGGATTGGCTTCCCTTAGTGCGCCCCTGTAAGGTGAGCACTGCCCCCTCCGGGTATAGTATGGCTGAGCGAGGTTAAGTGGAGGTGGACGGCACACAACTGCCCGCAGATGGTCTGAAGTCTAATGGGCAAAACAGGTGAGGGATACAGACGCTGTGAAAGTCCGCTAATTCAGGGTGTGATAAAAACATTTAACTTTTTTAAAAAAGATTTTATTTATTTATTCATGAGAGACACAGAGAGAGAGGCAGAGACACAGGCAGAGGGAGAAGCAGGCTCCATGCAGGGAGCCCAATGTGGGACTCAGTTCAGTCCCGGGACTCTGGGATCACACCCTGGGCTGAAGGCAGACGCTCAACCGCTGAGCCACCCAGGTGCCCCCAAAACTTTTAACTTTTGATTCATGAAGAAGCAGCCTGTGAAATTAATAGTTGCATGAGATAGATTTGAGAAGGCTCTTGGGGTTTAAAAATCACACGTGGTGGGCAGCCCGGGTGGCTCAGCGGTTTAGCACCACCTTCAGCCTAGGGTCTGATGCTGGAGACCCGGGATCGAGTCCCACGTCGGGCTCCCTGCATGGAGCCTGCTTCTCCCTCTGCCTGTGTCTCTGCCTCCCTCTCTCTCTCCCTCTCCCTCCCTCTCTTTCTCTCTCTCTCTTTCTCTGTGTCTCTCATGATAAATAATCTTTTTTTTTTAAAGATTTTATTTATTCATGATAAACACACACACAGAGAGGGGGGGGGGGCAGCGACACAGGCAGAGGGAGAAGCAGGCTCCATGCAGGGAGCCCGACGTGGGATTCGATCCCGGGTCTCCAGGATCGCGCCCTGGGCCAAAGGCAGGCGCCAAACCGCTGCGCCACCCAGGGATCCCGATAAATAAAAAATCTAAAAAATAAATAAAAGTAGTAAGCACACTTTCCTAATTAAGTATTTGAAAATATACCTTTCCCGGTTACAAAAGTAATGCACACTTATTGTAACAAACAGAAAGATTTAAAAAACAAGAAAATGAACACCTGTAAACCCACCATGTAGGGATAGCTGTTCTCAATAATGTTGGTACTAGTCTGTCCAGGCCTTGTAGCTAATAGTCTCTAGGGGGCGCTGCGCTGTCTTTGGTTTTTCACTAGAACAAGTCTGTTTGCTTCCAGAACAGACTGGGGGTGTAGGGCAGTGTGCCTGTTTACGGATGCGTGTGTGTCCCGCCTTTTCCAGGATAAAGCACTTGCTTGTTTTCCTTCATATCATTCATTGTCATTCATTGACGTTTAAATCACTATTGAGCGATAAACTTGTGTGAAATACTATGTGAAGAAGATTATAAAAGAGTAGGCATAGCATGGCTCTATTTGGGAAATATACTTACTTACTGGGGAAGAAAGTATTCTGTAAATATTTTTACCCCTTGTACTATTTGCTACCTCAGAGGTTCTCTGCCAGAAGGTCAATTCCAGTGGCCTGATGGCAGTGGAACTGGGGACACATTGGAGTTTGTTATAACTCTGTGCAGTCTTCAGACTTGTTAGTCAATGTATTATAGAGACACAACCAGAAAGCCACTTTCACACAGGAGCGAAAAGCTGGGATGTTTTCAGACTTGCTTTATAAGCCAGACACTGGAAACACAAAGCGAAATGCATCCCACATCCTCTTCTCCTGTTCTAGGAAGGCGTTGAAGTGCGGGTGGCCAGGATCTTCAACACCTTTGGGCCACGCATGCACATGAATGACGGCCGGGTGGTCAGCAACTTCATCCTGCAGGCGCTGCAGGGCGAGCCACTCACGGTAGGTGCGGGCCTTGGGGTGGGGTGTCGCGGGTGAGGGTGTGGCAGAAGGAGCTGGCAATCTGCAGGCAAGCAACCAAGGAGCCGTGCCTCGGGGGATTACTTTCCCAAGGTTGCCCCTTTGCCTTGGGGACCCCCTGCCGCTCTTAGTAAGGAGGAGGGAAGTGTGGGGGCTCGAATCCAGAAGCATGAAGGAGCCCTGGTGTTGTTACCTCCAGGCACACAGATAGCCTAGTGCGTGGGCTGCAGCCTGGTCCACACTGCGCAGTCTCAGAGTGTGTCTGCCTGCATGGCCTGTCTGCAAAGATCTCTCCAGATGTTGTCCCGGCCCACAGGCTATAACCAGGGCCATGTGTATTCTCGATGCCCCGCAGGGTTGCTGAGAAATGTGGTCTTAGTGGTTTCCTTAGTGATGTCCAGAAGCATGCCCTCTGCTGATCACACCCAACCTGGGAGGCTTCTGGAGCTCAATGGTCTAGGGTCAGTGGTTCAAGGGTGCAGTACCAGTGCCTGGGGCGTTAGGGTAGGCAGCTCATTCCACATGTGTCCCCACTGCCCCCTGTCACCTCCTCGAGGAAGAGTGGCCCTCAATTGCTCTAGAGGGGTTTGCTGAATTAGTTCAGTTGGTTTTCTCTTTGGTTTTGCTGAATCCTTAGTGCTCTCTCTCTCTCCTCTGTCCTGCTCTTCTCATTCCTCCTCCTCCTGGCTGCCGCACGTCTCTGCTCTTCTAGCCCTGTCGACACATAGTGCTCTGCTGCTACAGCCTGGTGGTCTTGCCCTAAGAAGATCCAGAATCGGGCCCCATCCACCTCTCCTCCCATTGTTCCTGGTCCTCACTGCCCTGCACTCCCTGTTTATTGCCCTGGCCTCCTAGCGCTCATTCTCCCTGTCGGGAGAGCCTTTCAAGAAAAGTAGCAGCTCAGGGGCTTTCATCTGAGAGTGTGATGCACAGGCCTCGCCGTGTACCCCAGCTTTGCCCCTGCTGTTCTGCAAGCTCAGTCCCTTGCTCCCACCTGTCCCAGGAGCACATTCCTTCCGGGCATCTTCTTTTTCAGCCATCCTCTCACTGGGGGAGCGCTGGACCATTTTACGTGAGATGACACCCAGCCACCCCTCTACCTGTCCGTACCTGTTGTTTTCACTGAACAGACTGAAGTATTATTTTTCCAGGCCCCAATTCCACCTCGAGTGTAAGCTCTTTGAAATCAGGAGCCGGTTCCATTCATGGCTGTGTCCCCAGCTGCCAGAAGGATGCCCGGTGCCTAGGCAGCCCATGATAAATGCTGGTCAAGCTAAGGATTGGGGTTACAGAGGCTGTTTGCTTTTGGGCTGAGCTCAAGTGCCCTGTACCTTGTTCTGGAAGTAGTGATCGTAGTGTTACTGCCAGGCAAAACTGCCTCACATCCGCGCTCCCTTTCTGCCTGCTGTTTGCATTCCAAGAGCACCTGCATGGGGACCCCTTAGTCCAGCTGCCCTCAGGGACACTCCTGGAGCTTTTTTAGCCCCTGCCCTAACTCTCCTCACCCCTGAGATGCTGCTTTGTTTGCAGAGCAAACTGGTAAAAGCCTTCTGAGAAACAGTTTGAACGATTGCCTCCCAGGCAGCGGCTCTGGCCCAAGTGTCAGGTGGGACAGAAGTCCCTGGCCCTCCCGAGGAAGCACCTGTTGTGGGCAGAGGTGATAACTCACGTGCTGTTGCTTGGCCGCCAGGACTCTGGGGCCGGGGAGCAGGGTGGCTGGTGCCATGCCCGACGGCAGTGAGTCCAGCATGCAGCAGTTTGTCATTTCTAGGCACTTCCAGTGGCAGGAGTCTTCAGGGAGGCCTTTCAGAAGTGTGTGGTCCCCTCATCCTGCAGGATTCTGTTTCCCTTCATCCTTTGCTGTCCATTGAGACGACATCTCTTGTGTTTGTCAGAGGGCTCTGTGGAGAGGTTCTGGAGGGGTTCATGGCTCTCCTTCCATCCCATCTTCGAGAACATTTTATTTATCAAGCGAGCAGAGTAAGGAGGCCCATCCATCCTTTCCTTTCCTACTCCATTTCCAACAAGTTCTTTCCAATACTGAGGACCTCTTTTTGTGACCGCTCGGTGTCTGGCCTTCCCTTTTCTGAGCTGCCTTACCACTTGCCTTCCAGCTGCTTTCACCCCACAGCCCTTTGTTATCTCACCTTGGGGCAAATTTCCTTCTTTGGGCCTGTCCCATATCTGGAGTCAGAGGTCTGTCAGGGTAACTGGGGGAGGACTTCGCTGAGTTTTACAAGTCACGCAGAAGCTGTTTCTAATTCTAGCGTCTGCATATGGAAGCTCAGAAGATACTGTGTTTCAATTTAGAAAGTTTAGAAAATAGATGGTAAGGTTCAGGTAGAGTAAGCATATTGTCTGCTCTGAAGGTCAGTCAAAGCCCTCGCACATCTGCACTTGTGAGCATGTGCATATTCGTATTAGGGTTTGATTCTGTTTTGTCCCCTTACTGTGATTGATTCCAGTTTGCAGATGATGGGGAACAGCTTGATTGAGATGAATTTTTCCAGATGTGGCAAAATTAGGGTTTGGGCCCCGGTATGTATCTTTTTAAAAAGCCATGCTGTTTTTTTCTAAGGGGAAATTTTGGAGAAACCATGCTTCTAAGACCAAAGTCTGCATTTTATTTATCCTTTGTATCTACAGTGTGATATTGGGAAGTGAGGTTTTAACTTTGGACCTTTGTTCATGGAGGCACATGAGACACAGCAGTGGATTGGAAATGGGGAGTGCTCCCCATGCAGCCCCACAGTGCTCCTCATGCCCTCTATGTTCTTTGTGCTCCCCTGCAGGGCTCCCTGTGCTGTCCCTCGTACCCCACTGTGGTGCTCCCCTTGCCCCCCCCTTTGTTGTTCTCCCCTGCAGGGCTCCCCTGTGGTGGTCTATGTGCTCCCCCCCGCCTCCCCTGCAGGGCTTCCCTGTGGTGGGCTGTGTGCCCCCCGCTGTAGTGCTTCCTGATAGTACTCCTTGTGCTCTTGGCTGCCTGTCTGTCTGCACACCCATTTGCCTCTCCCTGTTGGTGATTGCTGAATCACTGTGCTGCTTTGACCTGCACACAGCCCTGGTCCCCCAGACCTGAGTGTCCTCGCACCTCTCTCATTCTGGGAAATGCCACCAGAGCTGCTACAAACCTGGCTGTCTTCTCTTAGAGGAAAACAAGGCAGCCATGGGAGCCTTGCAGGGTGTTCACCATCAGCACCAGGCCCTGTGTTAATCATGTTTTGGCATTTGTTGCTTATCTACTTTTGGCCAGGCCTGTAAGTGAGATACAGTCTCTGACCTGGTGTGCCTTATCATCTGGCAGGGAGTGGGGGTGTGGGGGTTGCAGGTGCTCCTGAGGCCAGGGTGGGCATATTTGCAGGGGGAGGTGGAATTGCATCTTCTCTCTCACACATAGTGTTTTTTACTTTACTTATTCATCGTTGCACATGCGTAGAATGAATAGTACACACAGGAGTTAACAATTATGGTAAAGACTGAAGATGTATGTAGTATATATAGGGAGGCTGATTTAAACCAGAATAGAAATGAACAGTAGGACACACTACAGAAACTCAAACCCAACAGGACTTTACCAGGATACCAGGGAGAAGGGTCCAGGGGCACTGCTTATGTTGCATTTTAACTGTGTGCACGCACTGGAGCACATCTCCTCTCTATCATCGACAGGACCCAGGACAGTCGTGCATGGGGTTCCCCGAGAACCACATGTTCCTGCCACAGCCTGGTGCAGCCCTCCCCCCCCACCCCCGCCCTGTGAGGAGGACTTTTCCTCAGAGGCCCAGGTGCCACCCACATGGGCACCAGGTGGGACTGCCGTGGGGGTGGTGCCGAGCAGGCTTTAGTCACTGAACCTTTCAGGGAGCAAGCTGAATGCCCTTTGACTGGTGCCTGCAGCTCAGCTCTAGGCCCCTCCAGCCTTATGGGGATGAGTCAGGTAGCAGGGGTGCCTAAAGATAACCTGGCATTCTGGGCAACAGCACCCCCTCCAGGAGGGCACTCTGATTGAGGCGGCAGTGAAACACTTCAGCAGATGCCATTTATTTCAACCTTCAGGAGCTTTTATGGACTTCGCAGTGCAAGGCTCTAAACCTTTGGGTTAAGTCGTTTTGTGACTTTCAAACCACAGAACATTGCCATCATGATTCTCTTGTTCCTTTTGTTGAGAAGGTGTTTGGTGTGATTCTCCAGAACCCTGGAGGCCCATCTCACCAACCCCTGGCTGTGACTCAGCCAGCCAGCAGTGCTGAGTCACATCGGGTAGGACAAAAGACTGCCCCTGCATGTTTTTCTGTGGGGTCGGCTCTGGTACGTCACAGCTTGGAGGGCTGATGGGAGTGAAGACCAGGCCTTGAGCCAGACTTGGTGAAGGCCCTTGCTGCTCTGCACATGCTGTGGGCTTCCTGTGAATGTTGCCAGCACACGGCAGACAGCAGACCGGCTGACCCACTGTTGCAGTGACCTGACCGGGGTGGGTAGGAGGGTGCAAAGAACGTAGGCAGTGGTGTCTGGACCATCAGCATTGACTAGGCCAACCCAGGAACGGTAGGTACATGCAGGCAACTGAAACAAACAAACAAACTGTACATACAGCTCAACACACAAACCTCTGTGTTCTGGGTGCTGTGACTCTGATTGATGGGTGTTGCCCCACTCTCATACTCACTTTATAATGTGGGAGAATGGTTCAGTGCCAGCTTACTGTGGCCCATAGTTGACAGCTGGAGTTACAGGCAATTCTGAACTTATTGATGCACTGGGGTAAAACAAAGACTTCTAGAGTCAGGGTAGATTTTCCTGTCCTGGATCCCCGTTGCTGCAGTGCTCAGGGCTTCCACGACCTCATCTGTAATGAGGTTGCATAAAAAATAATGCAGATGTGTCCCACCTGTGGGACTCCTCAGGTGCAGGTGGATTTCCAGGATGACAGGCCGGCGATGCAGTCGTAGATGGACTTTGCCATCCTACTTCCTATTTACTGGGCCCATGGCTTCCTTTCTGATTGCCCAAATGTACCAGATGGGTCCGCAAGACCAGGGAATTGGGTTCAGGCAGAGATGCCAAGATGCCTGCTTCTAAGAGGCCCATTCATCTTTCTTCAACGTTCCTTTACTGAGTTTGGCTGTTGTACTTGTGTCCTTTGGACAGAAACCTCTGTAAATCGGTTCTCTAACCTTTCCTCACTGGAAGGGCTTCTGCCTAAGTAGGTAAATCTGGTGCCCTTTTGATATTGGTATATGCAAATACTTATTAAGATAACGAAAGCAGCCTTCTAAACCTGCTTTTCAAAAAAGGAAAAGGCACTGGGTGCCTGTGAGGCTTGCTTTTCTTCCCTTCCATTGTCCTCCCCATCTGCTTCTCAGATCTGGTGGCCTGAGCCCAGGGAAGCCCTCTGGGAAAAAAGCATAGGCCAATGAGGCTGGTGTGGAGCTAGTGTGGGCTGTTGGCTGTTGGCCTCCGCTCCTTTTTGGCATCAGGGCAGGAGACACCAGTGTGATTCCCTTTAGGTGCGGAGATCAGGCTTTTCTAGGAGTCAGTCCCTCCTCCTAGCTACCCTCTTTCTTTCCCCACCAGCAAGCAGACAGAAGCCCGTGGTTCCTTCTCTGTGACTGTAGGGTAAGGGACTGCCTCAAAGAGCCTGCGTCTCTCCATTCTCACTAAGTGTCTAAACTGCAGGACCTACGAGGTTATTGTTCGTACATGTTTGTGGAGCCCTGGTGGCCTGCAGCTGAGGTGGGGCGCAGGGGAGCTGGTGCCGTGCCGTGCCGTGTCTGGGGAGTTCATAGCTTGGGAAAGTGGGCTGAGTGGCAGAGGTTAGAGGGATAGGAGAGGAAGGCTGAGCGTGAAGGGCAGAGCTGTTCATTGTGGCTGGAGGAACGAGCCAGAGAAGTATCAAAAGGAGAGGGAGCATTTGGACAAGAGGGTCTGTAGCTGGTGGAGGGGAGGAACTGAGTGGGGGCCTGGCGACGCGGCAACATATGGGGAGCACAGAAGAGTGCGAGGGCCTCCCCCTTCCTCCCTTCCTCTGCCTCTGTCTCCTATCTGGAGTTTCCTGGTTTGTTCCCAAACTTGGCTGCATGTTAGTATCACCCGGGGAGCTGGCTGTAAAAGTATCAGGAGGCTCACCTCCTCCTTCCCAGAGATTCTGGGACTAGTCTGACTGAACGCCCAGCTGTTCCAATGTGCGGCCCCCAGGCACTACCTACCGCTCTTGCCTGTGCATGTGCACAATGTTCCAGGGTGCAGGCCCCAGGCACTACCTACCTCTCCTGCCTGTGCATGTGTCCATCAATCACCCTGCTGGACTCAGAGACCTGGGAGCCTCACATAATCCCTGACTCGTCACAAGACAGTAATAGCTGACTCCTCCCACTACTGACTTTAGAGGACAGACTTGATACATGCATGCATGCACTTTCTCACCGTTGGGACATAACTTGAAGTACAGAGTGAGTTGTGGTCTCACTGCCTCTTCCGTGCTAGATCTAGGGTCAGACTGTGCCGCTGGAGGCTTAAGGAACCCTGTTTTCCCATGATAGTGTGGTTTTCTCAGGAGGCCTAACTGTTGCTTTCCTCCTAGGTGTATGGGTCCGGGTCGCAGACAAGGGCATTCCAGTATGTCAGGTAAGGCAGCTGGGCCTGCTGCCCACAATGCAGCCTTAGTGCTGCTTCCAGCAGAAGTGGTGCAGACTAAACAGCCTGTGTCTGTTTTGTATGTTCATTATTTTCACATCTCTAACATGGCTTGGATAAAAGGATTTTAATTTTCAGATGGGAAAGCCCTTGAGCTTCTCCATTTAAAAGGTAAAATTTTACAGGTGCCTGCCTGGCCCAATACGTGGAGCATGCAACTCTTGATCTCAGGGTTGTGAGTTTGAGCCCCATGTTGGGTGTAGGCATTACTTAAAGAATCTTTAAAAAAAAAGTTAAAATTTTACATATAAGGCTGATATTTATGACTCATGTGCTAATCTTTTACTGCCACCTAGTGTTTCATAAGGAAACTCACCCAGTTCCTGAGGGCAACTTGATTTCAGATCATACCAATTGGAGAGCTGGCCTTAATCATCCAGCAAACCCTACAGATGCTGAAATCAGACCCATTTTAATCGTGGCTTTCTGGGGAGGTTGAAATTGTCCTCATTAAGGGAAAGAGAAGATAGTCTGTTCTCATGTTGTCAAATTTTATATTGGAACTGAATGCGGATGAAAATATATTCGAGAACCTTGTCAAGTAGTCGCACGTGGTAATTATTACCATTTTCTTGTTAATTCGTGTAAGGCTGGTATTCTCATTGGTCAGTTTGGGTGGTGACATTTTAAAATGCAGTTTGGGTTCTGAGAGAAGAGTTACCCTATAAACATTTGCATAGACCAAAATATTTCTACACATGACACATTTATTATAAATTCTGTTTAAGTTTCTGATATCCTGAATCATCGTAAAATCCAGTTCTATATTTTGGTACCATATATTTTCACTTTGCGATGCAAATACCCTGGAATGCCTATCAGCTGGAAAATGCTGTTCCTGTTGTGTCCTGAGGCCATCTGGGGGTGCTCTAAGCAGTGAAGTGGTGGCAGGGTGGCAGTGAGGGTACAGGTCTGGGCCACCTCACCGAGAGCAGCCACATAGACTTTTGTGTGATTATTTGAGAATCCTGAGTAGAAGTCTCTTTGGGAAATAGAACTGCTCATTAAAAAAGTAATAATAAAAATTAATAAAAATTAAAAACCATTGTAGATGTTTTTTTTTTCCCCAGAAACTATCAGTCAGTTTTCACATTTAGTCTAAAAGAAAGCTACAAATAAATACACATCACAGTCCATGCTTTTTCGCCCCAGCCATGAGTGTCTTGCCAAGCAGGGCACAAAAACCTTAGGAGTAAAATATAACTGGCACACTTTCGCCCAAATAACCTGAGATGAGATTTAACCAGGAAATAGCAAGATGCCTACAGGACTGTTTTCATTTCAAAACACTTATCCCAGGAGCCATGTGAGAAAATGCATGCAGAGAAAATGCATCATGCCACTTTTCTATATCTGGACCATCTTAATTGGACCTTTGTGTATTGAGCAGTGTCTTTTCATAATAACTGACCTTCCATCCCACTCGCCTCCACCCACTTCCCAGTTGTGCACATCAGGAGAGAGTCGTATGTCATCAGTTATGTGGCATGACCTGGAACCCCTCGCCACTGGCCGCCAAACTTCTCCAGCTGAGAGAGCATGAACTGTCAGGGAGACAGCAGTAAAGGGCAAAGCAGTCAGAGCTCATTCTTCTTAACTGCTCATTACTTCAAAGGCAACACATACAAATTCACTTAAAAGAGTCTCAGACTTTTTCTGCTGGTAATTAAAATATGTTAAGAATTCAGCAATGCACATGCCACATACCATCCCAGCTCAGGAGTGTACATGCCCACAGTGTGTGGCCTGCCCTGATGCACTTCCACGACTGAACCAAAGTAGGGCAAACAACTGTCCCGATTTCCCGTTTTTGGCATTCAAGACTCAGCTGAGATAGAAGAGTTACAGTTTTGCTAGTTCTGATAAGCTATTTTTGAGAAATAATTTTTTGTAGTTAAAAATGCTCCATGTCTGAATCTATAGTTACTGTACTAAATTAACTGTTTCCAAAATCCACAATTGCCTTGAAGTAGCATTTCATGGTTTCTGAGGTCCAGATGATCATACCATACACATTCACACCTTGGCATGACTGATGTTTTCCTGGTCCGGTTACAGCCTCATCCACATAACAAAGGCGTGCTGTCTTTAAAAAAAAAAAAAAAAAAAAAAAAAGTCACTTTGTCAAAATGACACTTTTAAAGAGTTTCAGGATAAATAGGTGTGATCTATGCAATTTTGACCTTAAAAGTTGCCAGATTATTATACAAAAGATGCACCCCTCCGCACCATGAGGATGATTGCATGAGTCCGTTGTCTTCCGGCTTAACGTGGACCTCCACCCCGTTTCAGTATTAAAATTGATTGTGGATGCTCGTGAATGGCAGCTTTTAACGTCTTCTTATGAATATGCAGAGACCTATGCCATGAGAGATGTGTTATGATGTAATATAATAATAATTACTGCCATCGTGATGAAGTGACTTTTTGCCAGTTTCTAGAAAGTCATCCAAAGTCAGCAGTTATTTGCATTTATGCTTGACCTATGAGAATGGAACGGACTTAGGCATGTTCACATAAGATACCTAATCATTGAAAACAAAAATTCAGAAAATACTTAGCTAAATACCTGCCCCCCGCCATTTTTTTTTTTTCTGATGAAAAAGAAAGCAAAAACAGGTTTTGTTTTGAAGTTAACCATAGCAACCTGTTCCTTGCTGGTAATGATGGAGGAGGAGGAAGCGGAGGGGAAGGTTTCACCACAGACTGCATTTGGATCACCACAACAGCTTTAACAGTCTTCTGAGAAGTATACCTGATGAACGTAGACATAGGAAAGTGCTCGTGTGCAGCAGTGAGGTGTCATTTTTACGAAGTAACTTTTTTTTAACAGAGCCACACTTTAAAGCCTCTGAAAATAAGAACCAAACCTTGGTAAGCTAAAGTTTGCTTACTTCTCTTCACCTTCATGGCCCAGTCGGTTACGATCCATCTGAAACATCCAGATCGTCCTGACCGTTCATGCGAAGAGTCTTGGGCGGGGGGGGGGACCATGGATGGGGAGGGGATTGAAATCTGAGGGGGTAGGGAGCAGTGGTCCGGTCTATTTCAATGCTGTGTCGTTTGGCTTTATCTGTGATTTGCCAGTATGAGAGTGACATACTGGAGAGCTTTCATTTCAGTGGGTCTTAGTGTTTTTTTTAATCATTGCTTTTTCATATGAACCAGCTATGTGGGCTCACATTTAAACATGGACACTTTCCATCAGAAACTGTAATAACACCATCTTTTGGGGGCGTTTGTCTATTTTTGATTTTTCAGTCATTAAAGGGTTTCAGAAATAGACAATAGTAGAGCACTTAATTAAGCCCATCGATCGCTTCCATTCCTGTTTAGCCATCCTATACCCCATGCGCTGAAAACGAATCCCAGACATCATATCATTATCCACAAGTACTTTAGCATTCTCAACACTGCTTTTTTGCAGGATTTTTTTTTTTTTTTTTTTTTGTCATTAGTTTTCCATTTGGATTTTGGTTTTCTTTCGGGAGGTGACATGGGTCTGCTCTGCTCGGCATCGCCCTACAGCAGACAGCGCCTGACCTGGCTTTCCTTTCTGTTCCAGTGACCTGGTGAATGGTCTCGTGGCTCTCATGAACAGCAACGTGAGCAGCCCAGTCAACCTGGTGAGTGTGTCCACTTCCTCCACGCCCCCTAGAACAGGTTCCATGCTTTTAGGAAATCATGAAGAGCAGCAGCCATGGCTTTATTTGCCAAGAGCACGCATAGGGCATGCATGTGTTTGCTTATTGCACATTAGTGGGAGGAAAAACACAAAATAAGAATATGCAAAGGAGTAAAATGTCTGCAAGGCATGTATGAGTGGTATGATAAGCACTCACCTACCTCTGTCATCCGGAAGGGCCTAGGACTAAAAGGTTGTGAAAGGCTGTGGTGGCAGTAGATGGACAGTTTTCTGTGTGCATTTCTTTCTCTATTATTTGACATTATGTACTCCCTGTAAGACTTGATTAAGTGAGCTTTATAGATTATGGAAGTTAAGGGAGTTTCCCAGTTTCTGATCATGTCTGTAGGTCACCTGGCTATACTGAGCACCTTTGTTGCTTCTTCCTTCATTCCTTCCTATGGCCCCAGAGTCTCCTTGTTGGAGGGATCCTAAGGTTCTCTCACTCCGTGTAATAATTTTTTTTTAAAGATTTTATTTATTTACTCATGAGAAAGAGAGAGAGGCAGAGACACAGGCAGAGGGGGAAACAGGCTTCATGCAGGGAGCCTGATGTGGGACTCGATCCTGGGTCTCCAGGCGGCATTAAACCGCTGAGCCACCCGGGGTGCCCTTGCTCCATGTTTTTAAGCAGTTTTACTACTGGGTGAACATGCTTCTCTTCAAAGCACTTCATTCTGTCTCTGGCCAGTTCTTACTGGCAGGAAGTATTTCCTTCTATTAAGAACTAGAATCTCATTCTCTGTGAGTAAGGCCCACTAGCCTTACTTCTCAGTGTGGGGCCCATTAAGGCTAGCTAATGCCTCCCTCCACAGCATGGTGACTCTCCAAGGATTTGGGGGGCAGGGTCACACTGAGTCTCCTCCCCAGCTCTCAGCCAGAGTTCACATTCAGGTCCTGAGTCCTCCTACCCTCTCACCTGCTGTCCCCCTGGATAACTCCATCTCATTCTGTTTAAAATATGAAGTGTTCAGTATAGACTGTCCGTCATTCAGGATGTTCTGCTGATGCCAATGACTGCTGACATTAGTTTATGGGGAGTCGTGGCCTTACCTTGACAGGCCTTGGAGTCTGCTTCAGGTGCTTCCCCCAGACTACCTCTCCTGCTTCCTCCAAGGTTTTAAGGCTCAAAGGGGTACCCATGCCTGCTTATTCCTCAAAACTGCTTCATTCAGAAACATTTCTTTTTGCTTGTCTTTGTAACCAGCATATCCTGTCTTCATTTTTCACTGAGTTGGGAGGGAGTTTTCACCACATAGGAAGAGGTGGAGACATCACTCCCTTGTCTGGGTGTAGACCGATTCATGGGTGCCAGTGGCTGCCAGCACCCAGCTAGGGCTGCTTTTGTGCACTTTTAAAGAAAAATGATGAAATTAAGAATAGATTGAGACGAGTCTTGTGAGCCTCAGTTTCTTTCAAGCATTTGCCTACCTAATAACTTCAAAGGCCACGCCACCTTCATCCTGGGTTTTGCTCCAGGCACTTTAAAATGTGCGTGATGTTGGTGATGCCCCCCATTTTCCACATAAGCACAGTCTTTAGATACTAGGTTCCTTCTTTTCTTTCTGAGGGGGCCTTTACACAGGCTGTTTGAGAACTCCCATCCCCTGTAGAAACCTGCCTTCCCTGAAGTCTGAAGACTGTCTGCCAGTAGCCCTGACAAAGATGGGCCCTCTCCTTCCCAAGTTCCCATCACTCCACTTTGCTAGTCAGTCCTTTCTTTGTGCTTAGATGTGGGACTAGGGTCCTTTCCTGCTCTCTTTCCTTCCAGCTCCAGGCCAGACCAGGAAGTTGGGAGTGCAGGGTATTTCGGACACCTAATGGTCAGACTTGGTGGTGGTCTCTTACAATGGAGAGGGGGTGGCAAATAAGAGTAGCAGGATTGAGAAGGGAATCCTGCAGTCTTGTGTGATGGAAGAAAAGGAGGAAATGATTTTCCTTGACAGTCCCTAAAGGCAAGCTCACTTTTTTTAAAGGCTTTTCCTCTGGCTACCCAGAGCCCTCATCTGTGAGTGCATTTTGGTTCCATTGCAGTTCCATGTACAAGTTCGCAAGTCCATTATTGCTTACGCTGTTATCACCATGCACTTAGAGGGAAATGTCTTATCTTATGAGAGCTCATTTTATAGAACCAAACTTGTATGCACAGTGACCATGCAGTTACAGTAACTTTATATAAGGAAATTGTCCTGGTTGGCTAGGTAATGTATGTCTGTATTAGATGCTCTTGACCTAGCTGAGGGGCGTTCTTGTCAACAGTCAGTCTAGCAGACAAAAGCAGCGCCAGATACAGTTTAGCACTTTGCTAGGTGGACTAGTCATCATCCTGATCAGGGAAGCACCCAAGGAAACATGAAGAGGCAGGAGCCTCATGACTTCCCAAGAAGCCAGTTAGCCCGTGAATACTTTGAAGACATGTATATGATTTGGGTGGAAGTGGTCTCTGCTGTTGTAATTACACTTATAACTAGCAACCGTTTCTTCCCTAGGGGAACCCGGAAGAACACACAATCCTAGAGTTTGCTCAGTTAATTAAAAACCTTGTTGGTAAGTAAGACAAACACGTTGCTGAGTGAAATTGGCTGCACTTACCCTATCAGTTAATAACATTCGGACTAGAAAATGTGTAATTAATACAAGCTAATTGAATTGGATAAAAAGCAGAACTTTATCAGAAACACTTAATTGTCTTCTGATTCTTTAATTAAGTAATAGAAAGATACAGATGAAGGTGGGAAGGGGGGTTGGTCCTGTTCACAGGTCTGTCAGCAGGTTGGGGTGGAGTGGGAGGAGGAGATATGTTCCCAGTGCTTGAGATGTGATTCTGGTAGATCACTCCACACAGGTAACAAATGTTTGATTTCCAAACATGGACAGTGATGTGAATGGGATTTTGAAGAGCCGAGAAGGAATAACACCAGCTTGTGTGTTTCTGATGGAATCTGTTGACGATTTTCGAGTTCTTGGCAGTTCTGGCCAACCTGGCCATGACATGTTGGAGGCAGTGTAGACACTGGAAGTAAACCCAATCAGGGGCGTGCTCTGAAAGTTATTAGAAGTTTCTGTATTTTCAGCCAGCCCTTGTGTTGCAGATGTATACTGGGTGAGCCATTTGTCACATCAGCAGGCTTCCTAGAGCTCTGGGAAGTCTGGCTCTCTGGGTGGGGGTGGGGTTGGAGGGTTGGTCTGTTTTCCATGGTTGATGAAGAAATTTGAGTCAGGACATAACTAGAATGGAGTGTGGCTGGCTAGACTGGGGTGAACATGATGTAGGATATTCTGAAGTGCCTGTCCAGGCCCCATACTTAGCTGGGTTGTCTTCAGGGCTGTCCTTTCTGACTTGGAGCTATCATCTACCAGCATGTTCTTATCAGCTCTGGATACTTGGACAGAGGGGGCTGGCCTTCCTCAGTCATAAATTGCAGGATTTCATGGCCCCAGCAGCTTCCCCAAGATCTGCTTTCCGACTCTAGGTCTGCCTGTCTCTACCCAGATAAGGAAGGGATGTGCTCAGGTAACAGGTTGTCTGGGATCTGGGCCATCCAGAACCTCTACCTAAGTGGGGCCCATGATCCAGCATCTTCAGTGTCACCCAGATGCTTGTTAGAAATGCAGAATCACACACCCCACTCATATCTTCTGGATCAGAATCTGCATTTTGACAATATCCTCAGGCATTATAATCAGTATGGTTCTGTGAAGGGCTGAATAGCACACTGCCCCAAACTGCGGAAGCTCACAACAGCAACTGTTGTATTTGTTTATGATTCTTTGGAACTGGCTTCCACTGGGGGGGCATGATTCTTCTGCAAGTCTTGCCGATGGCCCCTCATGTGACTTCATTCTGTTGATCCCCTGTGTCTGGGCCCTGCTAGGGTGCTGGACAAGCCAGGCTCTTTGTCCTTCTGCATGTGGTCTCTGTAGCAGGGTAGCTGGACATCTGTGTTGGCGCAGGGCTCACACCTGTAGGTGCATAAATGGTTAGGTCTTTCTAAGGCATCAGCTCAGAACTAGCCCACAGTCATTCCTCCTGCACTCTACTTGGTTAAACAAGTTGAAAGCCAGCCTGTTTCTAGGCCGGAGTCTCCTATAGTGTGTGAATGCCTCAGGAGGGCTCACTGGGGCCATTGGCATCACAGATGGACACACACATTTGCCACTTTTATTTACTTTGGAGTCTGGTTCTGTGGACATCCATGCTGCATTAGCTGATGGTAGGTGGTCCACCTTGGAGCCAGCAGCTAGGGTAGGCCCTGTCCTTTCCCTCAGGGGTGGCCCAGGCCTGTAGAGACAGAGTAACTGCTTCTCACGCAGTTCTCATGGGGCCAGAGGTACGGTCCCCCATGTGGCTCAGTGACTCTGTGAGAAATGTGTTCTGTCATGCACATGTTATGCACCCTTATTCACTATGCAGAGGGGATTTCACTTTGAGGAGTATAGTAAAAGTCCCACCTGGACTGGTTTGTGATTCTTTTACCTTCTTTTTTTCTTAATCAATTCAGGTAGTGGAAGTGAGATTCAGTTTCTCTCCGAAGCCCAGGATGACCCACAGAAAAGAAAACCAGATATCAGAAAAGCGAAGATGATGCTGGCATGGGAGCCTGTGGTGAGTGTGTGGCTCTATGCTGACCCGTCAATAGAGGTCCACAGCGGGTCCTTGTAGGCACTGGCAAGCTTGGGCGGATAAGACATAGGGTTCCGAGCTGTTACATGGCTTCTCCTTTCATGTGTCTCAGTCTGTGAAAGGAGCATCCAGGGCAGTGGCCACGTGCACTCTGGGCCTAGGAGGCCTGGCTGACCTGTCTGTCTCCACTCAGCTCAGGATGTCCTTGGATGCGCCGGGTTGGGCAAGGTTGCTACATGAATCAGGGCGAGCAGAGCCACTCGGTTCCCAGGAAGGCGGAACCCCAGATTGGAAGCATGAGAAACCAAAGGCCAGGGAGAGGTGACCCTCCATGCCTTTCTGTTGTTCCTAGATTAGATGAGACTCCTTGTGGCCTGCGGGACTATACAAGTGTGTTAGCATCTATCCCACAGGTGTATGTGGGAGATACCCGGGGAGAAATAAGGACTCAGGAGGCGGCCATAGAATTCAGGCTTAAATACCATCTTCATAGGGAAAGAAGAGGGGCACATAGGCCTCTTAGAGGACAGTAAGTGATTTTTAAGAAAGGTGAATGGGCCCTTAGAAGAACTCCTGGGAGATAACGATAGCTTATGACAATTTATGTGGTATCAATGTCTAGTCCTCTCTCCTGTGGTGAGAGTCAGTCTTCCCTGGTTGATGACACTTTGGGGAGGGGACTTGGGACAGCTGAATTTCTGTTGGAGGGGCTGTCTTTGGGCTGCTGGGAGGAGTTCAGAGAAAGCCTCGCTCTCTACTTGCTCAGGTGCCTGCAACTCAGCATGGTCAGCGTATCAAAGTAGTGGATTTGGGGCTGATGTCACCCTGAGCTCCCACAGTCCTGTTATGGGGTGGCCTTTTCTGCTGCCCTCCAGAGAGCTAAGTGAGAAGAATCCTCCAGTGTTGGGCCTTAAAGGGACCTGAGAGTTCCAGTCTGATCTTATTTTATCCCAGGGTCTACAAGTCTGAGTGATCTGAAGGTCACAGGGATTTGTTGAGTGCACTAAAAATATGGTCATGCCCAGACAAAATTTAATACATAAGAGTTCCTGCTGCACAAAGCAGCAAGTGTAGATCTCTGTTTTTAGAAGGCATTTGCCATTGGTCTTTTGTAAGTAGAACCTATGTCTTAAAATATTTTTTAAAAAGCTAAATGCACATTCGCTACATAGTAACTTTTGCTTTTATAGTAGGTAAGGTATGTAGGTATTTTTATTTTTCTGGAGTTTAAATGGATAATATTCTAACACATTTAGATGAGGTACCTACCACTAGTTTCTCTTCATACTAGTTTCATCTCATTAATAATTTTTGAGGGATCTTGTCCAAAGAAGCATTTAGTCATATACCCATCTTAATTTCTCCATGTGTGTCTTTTTTGACAGTGCTATTGAGGTACAATTGGCAGACAGCAAACTGCCTGTATTTAAAAAGTACAACTTAATAAGTTTTGGTGTATTTTTATGCCCCTGAAACCATCACCGCTGTCAAGGTAATAGGCGCATAGTCTTCTCCCCTAGTGGTCTGATGCCCCTTGGCCGTGCTTCCTTTCCAACTTCTGCCCTTTTTTACTCCTAGGCAGCTGGTTAGATTTCTGTTTTCTGTTTGCTGCAGGAGGGAGGCTCTAAATTAAAATTGCTTCCATGGTGTTGTCATGAATTCTCCTCAGACTCAGCCTCTTAGGTCACTGGGAGTGAGTGTCCCGTGGGAGAATGAGTGTGTGGCTCACACCCAGGTGCTTCCCAAGGCACCCTCCCTCCATCACACACTTCCAAAAGAAAAGCACACAGACGCACACGTGCGTCGTTTTCAGGTGTTTTGTGGTTGATTCAAGCAGGGTGGACCCCAGACCAGCAAGAGTCTAGGGTCTTTGGGGGATCAGAGCTCATTCTCTGTCAGTCTGGGGTGTAATTTGTCAAATTGCACAGTGCGCTCTGAAAGCGGCTTTGGCTGCTCTTCCTGGTCAGCCCTGGTGCCCTGTGACACACCCCCATGGAACAGGCCACCCATCATCAGCATTTCCTTCCTGCAGAGCCCTAGGAGTGTCTGCTGTTGCTCTCAACACTGACCTGGTCTCCTATTCTTACCTTCTCTTTCAACAGGTCCCACTAGAAGAAGGTTTAAACAAAGCAATCCACTACTTCCGTAAAGAACTCGAGTACCAGGCAAATAATCAGTACATCCCCAAACCAAAGCCCGCAAGGATAAAAAAAGGACGGACACGCCATAACTGAAAACCTCACTTCTCACGACGGGAGACTCCCTGTGTCACACTTGATGGGATGTATTTTTTTTTTCTTTTTTTTAAGAAAGACTTAAAACAGGTGTCATGAAGAACAAACTGGAATTTCATTCTGAAGCTTGCTTTAAAGAAATGGATGTGCCTAAAAACTCCCCTCAGAAAACTGCAAATTTTGCCTTGCACTTTTTAAAATCTTGTCTTTTTATGTAAAATAGCGTAGATGCATCTTTGCATATTTTCACGTTTTTTATCTTGCTATGAGAGCATATGTCGTGACTGTCGTTGACAGTTTTATTTACTGGTTTCTTTGTGAAGCTGAAAAGGAACATTGAATGGGGTGAAATATGCCAATTTTATTTATAAAAGTGGGTACTTATAAATGAGACCTTATACTATGCATAAAGGACAAAAAAAAAAAAGTGAACTTAGCAGTATTGTCAGGTGGGTGACACACCGACATCTATTCTTCAGGCGGATAAAAGAATTCTGTTTGAGAGCTTTATGTTTCTTTTAATTCAGAATTTTTCCAAGGTCTAGTTTTTAGTTGCAAACTTGACTTTGAAATACTTCTGTTGGTTATCACGATCAAGGATATTTGAAATCACTACTGTGTTGTGCTGCGTATTTGGGGTGGGGGCGGGGGGACAAAGTTAACGTATTCTTGGTTAACAGTGGTTAAATATGCTATTTTAATAAAATATTGAAACATATTTGCAGTTTTAAGGATTGGCTGACTTTCTGCTTTGCGTGGTACGTTGTTGGATTGCTAAGAAAAGCACTGTAGAATTTTAAAGGAAAAATCCAAAAGCTTCCAGGTTGGTGGATGTAACTTGAGGAGTAGATATTAAACACATTGCTACTGGGGCTGAATCTACATGCGATATTAACTGCTGCGTGGAGAGATTTTTCAGATCTCACCCAGGGTTTGAATCAGTGTGTGTCCTCCTCTGGCAGCACAGACCAGATGGAGAAAAAGAAGTGCCATTTTTTTGTAAAATCTATAAACTAGGCTCATTGAGTGAAAACTTTGAGAGCCTTGGCTTTCATTAAGAATTCTTTCAAGCTCTAATGTTAGTATTTTTCATTCCTTTTATAATAAATGGGAGAGCAATGCAGTGAGTTAAAGCAGCTACATTTTCCATTTTCCATTTTGTTGCATAATAACAACAAAAAGCTGACCTGCCACCATGAGAGCTCAGTGGTTGGGCCGAATGCTTGTTTCCATAGCCAACCAGGGGAAGCCAGACTTGCCTGCCTTTCAGAATCACTTGGGGATTTTCTTTTTTTTAATTGGACATGTTTTTCCTATTAGAATCTCTGAGGCCAGGCCAAGGAAGCTGTGGTTTTGTTTGATTTGTCATGCTAAATTCCCTAGTAGAGTCTGGAACTCAAGATTATTGCTAGACCAGACATTGTATAAAAGAGAAAGAGGATTCAAGGAAGGTTTCTTATTTTAATTGTCATTATTTTGGCCTAAACTGTGTGATACACCACTTTGCTGGGCAGAGGTGAATAGAGCTGAGAAGTTTGGGACATGCTATTGGTGACCCCCAGAAATGGAAAAATTAGCAGAGACCTGAAGGGAACTTCTGTAGAGCTAGGCTGGGCAGAGCACTTCGGGGGTACCCAAAAGCCCTGGGGTTCAGAATTCTTTTAGCTTGTTATTTGCTCGTGGCTAGAATTCTGGAATTCTTTTGACTTTCATCCCCATGGTTTTCATAAAGATTTTCCGGGGATAAGGAAAAGGGGAAGAAGGATCATGTCTAATTTTCCCTAAGGATAAGGGTTATGCATCCAGGGAAATAATGTAAGCTTCAGATGGAGCATGTAACTGTCCAGGGAGAGAGGAGAGTGGTACTGAAGAGCCTGGAGATGGACAGGTGAGTGCTTAGATGATGGTGCCCCCTGCATTTCAGGATTGGCTCCTGACCTGGACGTTACTGTGGGGGTACAACTCCTCTTCCTTCGATGACCGTGAGTGAGCTCAAGCAAGGTGCACATGACAGAGTCAGAACATACTGGATTTCAGTATAAAGCCGGGCCCACTGGCCCTGAGGAGACTTGCAGCAGCCTGGCTACTCCATGGGCCCTGCTGGAGCCTCCAGTCATGGCCCTGGATGGGCTCCCTCTCACGGTTCTGAGTTGTACTGTGAGCCTGACCTTGTTCTCAATGTCGACGTTTTATTGAGTGAAATGCTGGTCTGGCCCTGGCAGTGAGTGACAATTTGGCCTCATAAGGGAGGCTGTGGGAAATCTGGGAAGTCCTCAGTGACTTCCTGGGGCAGAGGAGGTTTGCATATGAAGGTGATTTGTGTGTATCAGGTAGACTCTGTGGCAGATTGTTATATTTGATAGGGAATTGAAACATTGCATTGCCCTGAGAACTGTTGACCACAGTATCTGAGGTGGAGATGCACACTGCTTCAAAGAGCTTTGTTCTAATTATCAAGATTAACCTGCTTATTTTCTCTGTAGTAAAAATTCTTGACTGTGGCCTGTTTGTACCTTAGGCACACTGGGGAACCAGGGTCATTTTTATCTACAGTTGTGTTGTGGGCAGGAAAAGTAGGGATTTCATTATCAGAAATCTTAATTTTTTTTTTTCTGCTTTTGGGTGGGACACATTTGGCAGGACTGGCATGATTTCCCTCTCCCCAGATTAGTTAGGCTCTGATAAAACCACAGCAGTTAGACCCGTTGACTCATGCCTCCTGAGGGCAGGTGTTGGCAGGGAGAACAGAGTACTCCTGCTGTGATTCAAAACAGTTCCGTTTTCTCTCCTGAGCATACTAAGCATGACATTTTTCTCTGCTCTTTGCTGTGAATACTGGGCTTAGTTCCTAAAGATAAAACTCACAAAATTGTGGGGTCCCCCTATGATGGGCTCCCCCTGGATTTTAGACAACTAAGACTTGTCTGCACCGAGCCTCCAGCAGTTTGACAATTACAGTTCAGATTTTCCTCCTTCAGCCCTTGTTCACTCAGAGCCGACTATTCCAGTAAGTTGTAACTCTGTATTTTTGCTTATCAGTCTTCAATGTGAGGGATGGCAGTTTGCCCTGTGCCTCTTCTTGTACCTAAGAAGAGATGTTGGTTTTTTCAGTTCTGCTTTTTAGCAGTTAGGACAGAGGGATGACTTGCAAGCTCCTTCAGTGTTGGCAAAAGGGTTCATTCAAGAACTTTAATGCTTTTTAAAAGTCTTGCTGTTTGGGTGCATTTTGAATTTTGTGTTTCTGTATTTTTTTAAACATTTTATTTGAAGTGAAACCAATATGTCTTGGCATAAAGACCCAGGATGCAGGAGTCAGAAGAGCTGGCTCTACCATTTACCAACCAAGGAAGGTCAGTTTGTAAAGAAATAGAGTTAAAGAAAAATGCAAGGAGGAGACTTCTATTTCCAAGAAGATGGAGTAGACAGACTCCCTTTTCTTCCCACTAAGTACAATTTAAAATCCTGGACATTATATGAAAAACACATGTAGAAGGACTTGGGAAGTGACTAGGTGTCTCAGGACCTGAGGAGGGATACAGTGGTGTCATGGGTGGACTTGTGTCCCACCCAGAATTCACATGTTGGATTCCTAAGACCCTCCACCTTGAAATGTAGGCTGTATTTGGAGATAAGGTCTTTAAAGAGTTTATTAAGTTAAAAAGGCGACCTTTAGGGTGGAACCTAATCATGTGACTGGTGTCCTTATAAGGTGGAAATTCAGACAGCGTATGTGTGCACGCACACAGGAAAGACCATGTGAGGACACGGCAAGCAGGTGGCCATCTGAAAGCTGAGGAGAAAGACCTCATGAGAAACCAAATCTGACATCTTGATCTTGGATTTTCAGTTTCTGGGTCTGTGAGAAAATGAGTTGCTGTTGTTTAGCCGCTGGTCTGTATTTTGTTATGGCAGCCTGAGGAAACTGAGTGGTGGTGAGTTCCCTGGGTTTTCCTTTTGTGTCATATATCCCAGATTTGAGAAGCCGGCAATGCAGAAATGCCAATGGGCACAGCCAATTTGCCTGAAACCTGTTCACTGTAGCAAACGTACCAGGAAAGGGGCAGCCTAGTAAGGCAGAAGGCTTCCAACAGTAATGGGTCTACTCCAGCCAAACATCATGTGAAAAAATTACAGCGTACCCCACCCCCCCTTCCTGCCAGCAAAGGCCAAGTGGGGCCTGAAGTTCCCCTTGCCTGGCTGTAACAAGATGTGTCAACCTCCTCCCCACCACTCTCCCTGGTAGTATCCGAGAAGGACTGAGCGGGAGCTAGGAACCAGACAGCCTGATCTAGGACTTGCATCTCCAGTGAGTGGCGATGGCCCCATCTTCATGATGTCTGACCATGTGAGGGTCCTGGACCTCCACCCCCACCAGCAGTATTGACATGCCCCTTTCTCTTTTCACTGGGGTGGTATCAGGGGAACCCTAGTGAAGAATCAGGACTTTCAGCACTTTGATCAGTAGTTACAAAGCAATCCCAGTGGGGACCGCTTTGCAGTACTAATGAGATGCCTCTATCCCCTTCCAGCCTGATTGTCATTAGTGGCGACCCAGTGAGGAGCCTGGACTATCACCAGGAAACAATAAAGAGCAGTGCTCCCTCTCACCCAGGAGTGGTGTCAGGCAAGGCCTGCCAAGGCCCAGAGTTTTATCTTACAACATTCAGCCAGGTTGCATGTCATACTAAGAACCAAGATGATCTCAAGTGGAGTAAGAAGAGACAACAGATGTTAGAATTATCTGACAAATACTTTATTTTTAATTTTTTATTTGAATTATTGTTGAAACACACTGTTATATAGTTTTGGGTGTACAGCATAATGATTTGGCAATTCTGTACATTACACTATGCTCACAAGCGTAGCTACCATCCCGTGTGTCACCATTCAGTGGATGCTACTTCAGTACCATTGACTATATTACTGATGCTGTACCTTTCTCATCCCCACCTGACAAATATTTTAAGCAGGCATCATTAAAACACTTGAGTGAGAAATCATAAACCTGCTTGAAACATGAAAAACAGAAAAATTCAGCAAAAAGGAAGTATAAAAAAATTACATGGAATTTTAGAAGTGAAAAATAACCAAAATAAAAAGCTCTGTGGATGAATTTAACAGCAGAGTGGAGACAACAAAGGGAAGACTCTATGAACTTGAAGATGAAACAATAGAAATTACCCAGTCTGAAGAAGTAGACTGAAAAAAAAGGTGTGTGGAACTATAACGAAAAAATGGGTCATGTCATTGGAGTGCCAGAAGAGGAGAGGAAGGTGGAACTGAAAAAAATATTCCAAGAAAAAGAATGCACAATTTCCTAAAGTTTCCAAAGCAACATAAACCAACAGATTTAAAAATGCAAAGTGAATCCTAAATAAGATAAACCTAAAGGAATCCGTGCCAAGATACATAATAATAATCAAACTGAAAACTAAAGCCAAAGGCAAACAGTCTCCAGGGCAAAGGGAAGTGACACATCGCCTCTAGGGGCAAAACAATTAGAATGGCCATGAGTTTCTCATCAGAAACCATGGAGTCCATGAATAAATGGCACATTTTCCAAGTACTGGAAGAAAAAAACTGTCAATCCAGAATTCTATATCCAGTGAAAATATCCTTTAGAAATGGAGGGGAAAGCATTCCTTCCTCTCTTATGAAGGAAAACTATGAAAGTTTTAACAGCTGACTCATGCTAAAAGCATGACTAAAGTAAAATTATTTAAACAAAAAGGAAATGATAAAAGGTGGAACCATGGAGTATCAGGAAGGAAGAAACATGGAAAGAGCAAAAATATAGGTATATGTAATAGGTTTTCTTTCTCTTAAGTTTTCTGAATTATGTTTGATGATTGAAGCAAAAATTTTAACACTCTTGTGGCTTTCAATTCATTTAAAGAAAGCAACTGTATATAAATGTTGGAGGAGAAAATGTTTCCATATTACACTCAAACTGGTAAAAGCTGATACCAGTAGGTTTTGAGAAGTCATGTGTATATATAATGTAATATCTAGAGTGGCCACTGAAAGTTATACAGAGACATACCCCAATGTGCAAATAGAATTGTAAAACAAACAAACCCACAGGAAAGTGGGAAAAAGGAAACAAAACACAACAAGCAGAAAACAAGAAATAAAGGCAGAGACTTAACATGATAATTACATAATTACATTAAGTGTAAGTGGCCAATAACACCAATTAGGAGACATCAAGAGAATGTAGGAAACAGTTGGTACAATTTTGTACATAAATTTGACAACTTAGATGAACTAGACCAATTCCTGGAAAAACCCAAACTAACACAATTTATTCAATATGAAATGCATAATTTGAATAATTATATAAAATTCATAATACCCTCCTAAAATACCTCCGGGCCTAGAAGATTTCACTGGAAAATCCTACCAAATGTTTGAAGAATTCACATCAATTCTAGAATTCACATCAATCTCTTCCAAAAACTAGAAGAGGAAGGAACACTTCCTAATTTATTTTATGAGGCAGTGTTACCCTGCCATCAGAACCAGGCAAAGATAGTACAAAAAAAGAACTATAGACCAATATCCCTCACAAATATAGGTACAAAATTTTTATTGAATATTTAAGTGCAAAGATTTTAAATAAAATGTTAGCAAATTGAATTCAACAACATATAAAAAGAACTATGTACCATGACCAAGTGGAACTTATTCAGGAAAACAAAGCTGGTACCATATTTGAAAACCCTGATCAATATATTCTGCTTATAAAGGCGGAAGAAAAAAAAATCCCATGATGATTACATGATGCCAAAAATCCAATGATGTTAGGTATTCCAGCTATATCATGGTCTGATGCTGTGTGCTATCTTTCTGACAAAACTTGAATTCGAAAGATTACTTTTAAATAAAAATTTTAATAAGCATTGAAAAGGATTAAATAAGAATCAGTAGCTAAAAATGGAATTTCATTAATCAAGTATTAATGAAATAAAATTTGTTGAAGGTATACGGAAAAGATAAGTGAAGGTGATAACACCTGATTTTCCTATTTTAAAGGTGATGGTGAGGTTGCAGTGATACAATATAGGAATGTGAGGAGGAAATGAAGATAATTGTGTTTATACTTCCCACTATAGAACCATGACTGAGTCAACTGGCCAGCTGGAAAGGTCATGGATGGACAATTAATCAAAATCACCACTCTTAGTTTCTTTTTTTTTTTTAAGATTTTATTTATTTATTCATAGAGACACAGAGAGAGGCAGAGACACAGGCAGAGGGAGAAGCCGGCTCCATGCCGAGAGCCTGACGTGGGACTCATCCAGGGTCTCCAGGATCACTCCCTGGGCTGCAGGCAGCGCTAAACCGCTGCGCCACCGGGACTGCCCATCACTCCTAGTTTCACAGATCAAATGGCAGGAGGAAAATTTACCTGTTATCAGAGCAATTTAAGAACACTTTGTCAGCGTTTCTATCAACATTTGGGCTTCTTTGGTATTGGATGCTTATTTACGATGTTCTATTTCACATTTCCTGGTTTATTTGCACAAAGTTTGTTTCTCAGCAAAGAAAGAAAAGGAACTGGAAATCAGGAATAGGATGAGAGATCTAAATTTAAAACAACAAAAAACTAGCCATGAATTACATCCAGTGCATACACACATCCTTTGTAACAGTCGACTCCACACATTTTGTTCAGAATTACTGCATCTGCATCTTCCACTGCTTCTCCACCTCTTTTTAATGCTGATGGTCACTGCAGTAGCACCTCTTAGTGTTTTTCTCTGTCCTCTCCCCAGGCCGTTTTATGTTAGGTAGGGTAGGTATTTATTTACATGAAAAGAAATGAACTTTCAAGGAAAAGACACAGCTTTTATAAATCCAGATTTCCTAGATATATTTGCTTTTCCCTCCAATTACTACAATATGTTGTAGAAGCAGAGTAGATCACATACTACTAGAAAAGTAGTAACAAGACTTCCTTGAAAGTTTATTTAGTGGTCTGAGCCTGAATGGGGTGTATTTCTTTTAGTTCTAACTTTTCTACCGTTATCTAGTCTTTCCTATGCCCTTATGTATATACGCT
Source organism: Canis lupus baileyi (assembly GCF_048164855.1). Classification (NCBI taxonomy): domain Eukaryota; kingdom Metazoa; phylum Chordata; class Mammalia; order Carnivora; family Canidae; genus Canis; species Canis lupus. The sequence goes on from NC_132848.1 coordinate 40,128,770, forward strand.
ATTAGTTTTACGAGAGAAGGAAGTTTAGTCAAGAGTTTCAGAGGAATCAGGTGCTAGATCTCACAAGGGCTCAGCAGGGATGGAAAAGTGAATCAGTGTTGTAGAAGAATCACCACTGGATATCCCATTATCTCAAACTTTAAGAAACTAATCTTCAAGTGCAGAATTTTCAATAAACAGTCTTCACAAAATGTTCACTCACCCTGGTGGAAACACTTAACTTTGTGAAGCAACCCATTCCATGTTTGGAATTTTGAGCTAAAATTGGGTTCTGGTTGTGCCCTTGGGGCTCTCCAAGAACAAGACAAAGACTTTTTTCTCCTAATAGCCCTTCAGATGTTTGAAAATGAGCAGTCTGGTCACTCCAGGCATCTCATCTACAACATAGATTCCTGATCATCCTCCCCCCTGATGCCCTCTACTCAGTCTTTAAAAAGATGGGGTGGGGTGGGGGTGGATAGCAATGTCTGGGCACAGGCCATCCTTCCATTTTTATTCTTTTTATCTTTTTAAAATGGCAATTTTTGCCCTTTGTTGAAGCTTTATATGAAAATAGTTGGTTTAAAAAAAAAAGAAAATAGTTGGTTTATAAAATCCTGGAGAGTAAATCTGATCCATAAAAGAAGACAATATTTCTTTATCTTAAAAGGGACATTTAGAGAATTAGGTGGTATGATGTGGAAAGCACTTGATTAAGGGCCTCTGACCCACCCAGACTGGCCTCAACTTCTCACCAAGTTGTCACCCTTGGTCACCTGAGCTTCTGCTCAGAAGGCAGCTGGCTGTCAGTGCAATAGTTAAATGAGGAAAAAGTTCACTATTTCCGGTCTGAGTCCAGGTTCAGAAAACTATAGGCCTATGAGATACACTTTGGAGGGAGGAGGTGGACACTGCCATGGGTAAATAGGGGTAGGGACAAGAATAAGCTAAATTAGGTGGCCCTTATCCTGGGGAAGAAGGAGAGAGATTACCCCATATGGGAAGGACCCCCAAATCTGGGTTATAACTCCTATTCTGATCCTTAACTCACTTTGTATTTTAGGGGGTGTCTATCGTCCAACACTTACGGCTGTTTTCCTCATTTGTAAAAATGAGACTAGATCAATTTCTCCTTTCCAGAATGTGGTCAGGCTCCATCCAGCCCACATGGAAGAGCAATTACTCTGATGGGCTCTGTGCTAGGCTCTGGGAATTCAGTGATTAGCAAAAGATAATCATGCTCTCTATTCTGGAGATTACAGTGCAACAGAGAAAGAGGTCTGTCAGATACTGGTCCACATGATAACTTTCTCTCAGGAAATGCTAAATCACAGCACTATAGCACAGCCTGTGTGAGGAAGTGGACTTGTAAGAACCAGGGAGGGGGAAATGACAACACTGAACCCTGAAAAAAGTATGGGAGTTAACTAGGCAAAGAAGGAGAGAGAACCTTCCAGAGGAGGGAGTAGATGGCATGCTAAAGGGATTGAATGATTGGAGTGGCTGAATCACAGAGCAAGGCAGGAGAAGGCTAATGGGAGAGGCAGGGGCTAGACTTCTTACGACTCCACGTGTATTTTCACCTTTAACCTAAGAAAATCAGGAACTTTCACTCTGAATATACTGTAGGATTTGGACTGGAAATCCCTTTTAATAGAGTTTCATGAACTTGAATGGGGAAAAAATATTAAATTTTTTTTACTATCCCTTTACTCAAATTTAGCCTTTTCTTTAATTATAAACAACAAACTGCAGTAGTCTTAGCTCTTACTTGGGATGTTGTCATGCGTACAAATCAGATATGGCATCACATTATACTTGTGATGAATATCTCAAAATACTTTCACTACTGTCAAATTACCATGATTGTGTACCTGTCACCAGATTTTGTTACTTATAGCATGAGGAAACACACTTATTGCTATATCACAAATTTGTCTTTTAAAATGTTGGTAACTTTATCCTATAATTGGTTTCACTCGTAATCCTATATATTTTACATATTAAAAAGCATTATGCTTCAAAGAGATTCCTAAACACATGAAAAAAGTGAAGAATGTCTGATTTGAAGTAAATGACCAAACAGGAGTTCTATTTCTAGTAGCATGTCAGATTAGATAACCTGAGTAAATCTCCAATGAGGGCAAATAAAATACTGATTATAATTTATAAAATCTTTCTAGATGTATCTCTTAAATGATACAAAATAAGGAATCCACTTGTATGGATAAATAAATAAACCCACCACACTGAAGAAGGCAGTGAGAATACTTTCTTTCAAACAGCTGGGTTGGAGTGAGTGGGCTGGTGGGGAGAGAAGATCCATGAGAATCTTAACCTCAAGGTGTCCCTGTGTAGTCTATAAATCCACATGTGGAGAATTTAATCTACAGTGGTCCCAGCTTGGTAAGACTTCCCCTCACCTTGCCCCTCCACTTAAGGACACTAGTAAAGGCAAATGCAAGTGCCTCGTGGAAGAATTCAGTTTAAGTCGGGCATCAAATGTTCTCAACCAAATAAAGCTCTAAAGAAAATGGGCAGGAATTAGATGTTACATAAAATCAAGATGACATCATGGGTGAAAAACAATGAATGCAAGGCAGGTGGTAACAGATCCACAAAGACTTCTTCAGATACTGGAGACAGCAAACAATATAAAAGAAGTTTAATACATTTAAAGAAATAAAAAATTGAAAATCTGAGCAGATAACCAGAGACATAGATAACATATATTTGAAAAAGAAAGGTAAAACATAATTGAAGTTTATATATTTGAATAACATTTTTTGAAGAGATAATAGAATGGAGAGGAAGCAATATTCAAAGAAGTAATGCGGAGAATTTTCCAAATTTGTTGAAAGACACTGACCCCCAGATTAAGAAAGTCAACAAACCCCAAATAATGTAAATATTTATTTATTTATTTATTTATTTATTTATTTATAGCACATATAGCGCGTATATATGTATACCTAGCTGTAGGAGATAGCAGACAAGTAGGTTACAAAAGACTGTTGGAGGGACAGTGTCACGCACAGAGAAGTGATAGATGAATAGCAAAATTCTTAATGTCAACAATAGAAACCATAAGAATCATCCTCAAAGTGCTGAGTAAACAACCAAAAATTCTGTACAAAGTGAAACAAGGGAAAGTGCCAAACTTGAGAGTTTCCCACCAAATGACCCTCAGTAAATGGATTCTGAAGGATGTAATTCTATCCAAGGGAAAATGACTGCAGGTGTGCCGTCTGAGCTGCAAGGAGAAATAGTGAACCAAGGTAACTATGTGATATCTAAACAAACTAATGACTATATATGAAACAAAGATAAACTGTTGGGAGAATAAATCAGGCTGGACTTAAAATGCCAAGTTCCAACTGCTCAGAAGTTGAGAAAGGAGACTGAAGAATAAGGTTTGCAAGGTCCTTGTGCTGTCCAGAAGAAGACCATGACTACTGAGTGCCTGTCGTGTTGTCAAATAGGTATTAAATAGAGCAAACGATAATAGAATAGACCCAGTGTATGCCTTCAAAAGAAGTTAAGGGAGAAGAATAAACCAAAGAAAACAAAGCAGTCCAAAGGAAGGCAAGAAAAGAAGAACAAGGGGAACAGAATAGGTGAAACGGAATGAGTCAAAAGTTCAAAATATGAAGCACCTGGGTGGTTCAGTCAGTTAAGCCTCTATCTCTTGGAGCAGGATCTCAGGGTTGTGAGGTCGAGCCCCAGGTTAGGCTTTGCACTCAGCACAAGTCTGCTTAAGATCTCTCCCTCTCCCTTTGCCTCTCCCCCCACCTTGTGCTATAAATAAATAAATAAATAAATAAATAAATAAATAAATAAATAAATAAATATCTTTCCAAAGCGTTCAAAATGTGATGTTAGAAATGAAATTGTTAATCACAATAAGTTTAAGTAGGCTAAATTCTCCCATTAAGATCTTAATAGTTATGCCATATTTTAAAAACAAAATAAATTTCTGCTATGTACTCTTTACAAAAGACACACATAAAGAACACAGAAAAAAGGCTAAACTATGGAAAAGATATACCAGGCAGTTAGATATACCAGGCAAATATAGTTATATTGATATCAAAGGATAATTCAGGCAAAATGCATTACTGGGAATAATAAATTTGCTACATAATGATCAATGATTCCTCTGACCAGGAAGATGCATTGATTTTAAATTTGCGTATACCCTGTAAATTTGTGTATAGCCTCGAATGACACCAGACTGAGAGAATTAAAGGAGAAACTTGTCAAAATTCCATCATCATAGTAGATTTTAACACATTTGACAGTAATTAGTAGATCAAACAAAAGAAACAGTAAGAAAACAGAAAAATCAAGCTTGAACTAATGGACTTGACTGCATCTGATGTCTGGAAAAGACACAGTCCTTTTGAGCACACATGGAACACTTGCTGGGGCCGACACACAGGTACATAAAGCTGACCTCAGTATAGTTCAAAGGACCAGGATCTGACTCTAGTTGGGTTTTTAAAAAATATTTATTAAAAAAATGTTTTTACCACAAAGCAATTAAGTTAGAAAACAAAGCCAACACAATAATTTAAAAAATCCATTCACTTGGAAATTTAATAACACATGTAATAAACTTAAGGGTCAGAGGAGAAAATATAACTGAAATGTGATGATTTCATCATCTTAACTTTTCGCATCAAACTCATGGGATACAGTTCTTGGAAGGAAACAATATTAAAAGCCTTCAAAAAATAAGAAGGTTCAAAATAAAGCTAAGATCTAATATAAATCAAAGGCCCACAGACGTAAAAGGAAGGAAATTAAGAGAACAGAAATTCATGAAACAGAGAAACATACAAAAGAACAGATCAACAAAGCAAAATCTTCAAGTTTGAAAAGATGATTCACTTTTTTTTTAAAGACCTGAGTGGAATGGAATGGGAAAAAAAATAAAACCACAGATGCTACAGTGAAAACATGTAAGAGGATACCAAGAACAACACTAGAAATTTTTTAAAAAGATTTTATTTATTTATTTGATAGAGAGCAGAAGCAGGGGAGAGGGGAGCAGGAAAGGGAGAAGCAGGCTCCCCACCGAGCTGGGAGCTCAACACGGGGCTCGATCCCAGGACCCTAAGATCATGACCTGAGCCAAGGCAGAGGCTTAACTGACTGAGCAACTCAGGCACCCTATACTTTAAATTTTGATAGAATGAATGATTACCTAGAAAGATAGAATTTAGCAAAACAGATCAGGAAGAAACACAAAATCAGAATAATTCTTTACCTATAAAAGAAATGCAGTTGATAGGAAACAATATTACCTCAAAGAAAACACTGCATTCAAACGGCTTTATCCGAATGCTACCAAACAGGGAACAGAGCATTCCATTCCTACACCGAATAGAAAAGAAACCCTCTCATTTTAAGAGGCCAGAATAACCGTGATATCTAAATGGATAAAAACAACCAGAAAAAAACACTAAAGCCAACCCTCTCATGAGCATGTGTACAGGAATTCTGAACACATCCAACCAGATAAGTAAAAGCAATCATGATCAGGTTAGGTTTCACTCCAGGGATTCAATTCATAAATATTAGAATTTTGTTAATTGATTAACAAAGAAATGTGGTATCATCTCAACAGATAAGGAAAACAGAATTTGACATCCATACATGACATTTAAAACATTTCTTAGCATATTGTTTAAGCCAGCAGGATAAATAGAAAAGTCCATTTCCTTAACTTGATAAATTTCCTTAATTTGACAAAAGACATCAACAAAAATCATCCAGCAAACATACTGTATGGAGGAACACAGCAAGATTGAGAACAAAACTAAGATGCCCTCTCCATCACCTCTCCCTCCCTCTTCTTTAATTTTGCTGGGGCTTGAGCTAGCCCAATAGTAGGCAAGAAAAAGAAACACATTTAAAAGGTGAGAATGTGGGGCAGCCCGGTGGCTCAGCGCTTTAGTGCCACCTTCAGCCCAGGGCCTGATCCTGACCCAGGATCAAATCCCACGTCGGGCTCCCTGCATGGAGCCTGTTTCTCCCTCTGCCTCTCTCATTCTCTCTCATTCTCTCTCTCCTCTCTCTTCTCTCTCTCTCTCACTCTCTCTGTATCTCTCATGAATAAATAAATAAAATCTTAAAAAATAAAAATAAAGGGTGAGAATGTAAAATAGGACAGCCACTGTGAAACACATGGGTGGCAGTTCCTCAAAAGAATTAAACAATTGCCATATGATCCAGCAATTCTACTTCTGGACACCTACCCAAAAGAATTGAAAGCAGGGACATGAAGAGGTAGGTGCACACCCATGTTCATAGCATTATGCACAGGACAAAAAAAAAGGGGAGAAGTAACCCAAGTGTCCATTGACAGATGAATGGATAAATAACATGCCATACAAATGCCCATTGGAATATTATTCATCCTTCAAAGGAGGGAAATTTTTTTAAAGATTTTATTTATTTATCATGAGAGGCACAGAGAGAAACAGGCAGAGACACAGGCAGAGGAAGAAGCAGGTTCCCTGCAGGGAGCCTGATGCAGGATTTGATCCCAGGATCCCAGGATCACACCCTGAGCTGAAGGCAAATGCTCAACCACCAAGTCACCAGGCGTCCCCAAAGGAGAGAAATTCTGACACGGACTACAACATTGTTGAATCTTGAGGACATTACACTAAGTGAAATGAGCCAGACACACACACAAAAAAATGTATGGTTCCACTTAAATGAGGTACCAGCGTAATCCTGCTCATAGAGACTGACAGTGGACTGGGGGCTGCCAGGAGCTGGGAGGGAGGGCTGTCGGGGCTAGATTTTCAGTTAGGGAAGATGAAAAAGTTCTGGAGATGGATGGTGGTGATGGGCACAGTAATGTGAAAGCACTCAATGCCACTGAACTATACACTACACCTAAAAATGGTAAATTGTATGGTATGAATACTTTGTGAAAATTCTTAAAAGTTGTAAGGATTCTAAAGGAAGAAACAAAATTATTAGAGGCAGATGTTATGAGTGTCCATAAACATCACTCTCCTGAAGCCACTACTTCCTACTAAGCCGGCTTTTTTTTTTTTTTTTCTAATTACTCATGATTTGTGAATGGAGATGTATTTCAGGGACTATAAACAAAATCACCATTTTTCTGAGAAAGAACAAAAAGTTTCCATCAGACTGTCAGAGGGGTCTGTGACCCACAAGAGTGTAAGACCATTTTGAGTGCTCCCCAACCTCCGCCACAGCTCTGTGGGCATCACACAGGCTGTGACCTGACTCCCTCCATCAGCAATGCCTCATGACCTCCTCCTAACCCCCTCTGCCCCCCACCCTTCCTTCCTCCCTCCCTCTCCTCACACCCACCCCACTTTTCTCTTTCATCCACTCAGGTTGTTTAAAGACTACGTAAAGTGTGTTCTTAAATATTTCTTGAATTCATTGGCGAAGCTTTAATTCTTTTAAGAGAAGCGAGGCCTTGAATTCACCCAAGCTTCAGCTTTTTCCTTATTACCCTTCATTTCCTGCATGATCGACTTAAACAGGCCCAGCGCGAGCTCAGGGCCTGGGGCCCAGCAAGGGCTCCAACACCTGTGGGATGATTAGAATACTCCAAGCCGTGTTCTGTGACCTTAAATAACTTCTGACCAGATTCTCTCGCTGGCTTCCTACCTTGCGTTTAGCAGGGGCAGAATTTTAACCAACCAAAGACCCCTGCTCAGTGCCATGGTCTGCCCGGGGGGTGGCGGGGATCCCGGCAGGGTAGGGGTAACAGAGAGCTGCCTCTTGGATGAGGCTCCGACTCTGACAAAATCCAGGGAATGAAAACTGTGGCCAGCCTGCTTCCCAACCGAATGAATTCTGAGACTTCTGTTTTTAACAAACTGCTTTTATTTCTATTTTTTAAATGAAATGCGATGTTAGGCACTTGCATGAAATATCAAAGGCATTTATATTGTTTAACTCTTCCTTCCTGGCTGCAGAAAGGGGGTAGGCAAGATCTGCTGGAGTAAAGCCCAGCGGAAGCCACGTGGTGCAAGGCAGCCCAGTGGGTCACCTCCGCGGCCGGGGCGCCGAGGGCCGAGGGGTGGTTGGTCAGTAGTCATCGTAGTTGACGCTGGCTCCGTGCCTGAAGCTGTAGGGGCTCTGGGGACCGATGGCGGCGTCCTCGTCATAGTGACGCTGGTAGTAATCATAGTCGTGCCCATTTCGATCTCTGTTCAGCCAGTAAGTGATGTCATCTTCAAATTTCTGGAGAAAAAGAGAAAAGCAGAGAACGGATTTAAGGACACGCATGCCCCCACCCCCCCCAGACCACATCTTATCTCTGGCTTTTCTCTGTGACAGCTTTTCTTCAACCATGAACAACTCTTACCAAGAACCACTTGGCTTGATAGCATGGAGGTCAGCAGACAGCTGAAGAGCACTGGTAAAAGCCGTTGCCCTCAGGACAGGGCCCATCCGAGCCCCTGTAAACATTTGCCCTTTGAGTTCTTAATGTACCCAACACTTCAATATTTTTCTCTTTTTTGGGGGAAATAAAATGGACATCTCTCAAAGATTGCAATAACTTGGCCTGCCCCCTGGGCACGGTACACCTCTTCCTGCACACATCTTGCAGACATTGCCTTCTCTCCCCGCCCCGTCCTGTCGCCTGGCCCCTCAAGTGCACGGCGTAGATGCTCCGTAAGTTAAATCAGCCACTGTCCTGGCGTGTTTCAGCCGCACGACCTTGCAATGATGACCTTTTATACCCATGGCGTTGTTCGAGCGTGCACGGCTGCACTTCTTCATTCCACAAACCCTGATTAAATGGGCCCAGCCCGTCAGCTCTGTGCTTGGCACTGAAGGGCCACCCGAAGTAGGACACAGTCCCTGCCTTCATGAAGCCGACAGCTGCTGAGAGTCACATGAAAAGAGACAGTGGCAGTGAGCAGGGATAAAAGGGAAGGGGGAGAACTGAATCGAGTGAGAAGCAAAGAAGGATTTTCAGCTTTACAGCCGGGGTAACAGGTCTTTGCCGTCGGTGCCTCTCTTAAAAGAAAGACTAATTCTTTGTCGGTAGTGAAGGCACAGGATGAACGTAGATGGGCACTTGCACACGACTCTGCCGACGACTTGGTTCGAGGTTTGGCGTGAGGCCGAAAAGGTGGGCACAAGAGAAGGATGACCTAGGGAGCTTGCAGGGTACCTACAAGTTTGGGTCCAATTTTTCTCAAAGTGCGCCCAGTGCACCCCTGCATCCAAATCTCTTGGATGCTATGAAGTGCACGTTCTCAGGCACCCGTCCACACTGCCTGGATGGAATTTTCCGGTGGTTGGGTCGCAGGAATGCATTTAATAAGACTGCCGGGTACCATGAGTATTTGGGCACTCCCTGAGGCCGGAAGGCCCGGCCTCGCCCACGATGCGGTTCTCTGTGGCCACCCGCTTCAGGTGAACCCTGGGTCAGCCTGTGCCACGCTGGTGAGCGCAGTCTGCCCCTCCTCTGTTTGCTGAACCCCAGGGGCTCTGGCCTCTGCTCAGCCCTCCTTCTGCCTCAGCCAGGAAAGTGAGAATGTTTGCTTTCCTCACAACATTGCAGCAAATCATCTTGCTCCTTGGTTCTTGGCATTTTATAATCTTGTTTGAAGTTTTGGCAAAACTCAGACCTTGAAATGTCAAGGGTTCCAAGAAGTTAAAAAATTGTTCTATGAGCACAGAAATAACACAGACTTATATTTTACAAATCGATACATGGGAGTGGGACAGAGTCAAGGGGGGGATCGTAACTCCATTGCCAAAGACAACCACAACTGACACTTTGGAGTATTTCCTTCTAGTCTCTTCTTTAATATTTAGTTATAATCTTATGGATCCTCACCTTATTCTCACCTTGTCACCAGTCGTTATTTTAGCCATTTCCATGCTACACTTTTAATACCCATTTTCAAGGACTGCATCAAAGAAATACAAATTACTACAAATGACATACCATTTTCATGTTTAAGCAAGTACTTTTTTTGTTTTGTTTTGTTTTAATTTTCAATGAGAATTCGAGGTGGTGCTGAAGATGCCAGAAGACTGGTGCTCTCACACGTGACTGCTGGGAATGTGCAATCCGACAAGCCTAAAGACCTGCGAGTGATTCTATCTTTTGCCTCAGCTACCCCACTGGGAAGAACACAACACCAAGTACGAAACAAACTACACACGAAGATGCGAGTCATAGTACCTGCCTTCTGGGTGGTTATGACCATAAGTGAATTCATATAAGTGCTTAGATTCCTGCCTGGCACGGAGTCTAGATGTAGGTGTTTAGCTTTTTGCACAGGAAGATACTTAGGGAATAACCAATATACCCAATGGTTGGGAATGGGAAGGAAATTATAATCCCGTTACATGACTGCACTTTATGCAGCCATTAAAAATGAGGCTTCTAAAGAGTTTAATTTTTTTCCATCTATTGCAACATCTTATACATCCTTGATGCACAGTATGAATCTTGGGCCATTTAGAAGAGTATTTCCAGATGCCCCTGCTGGGAGATGCTGCCTGTCATCTGCCCCCACCCCCCTGGGGCATGGGGTGGCGGGCTGAGTGTTCACCAGGCCCCCGAGCCTCCAGGAGAGTGCTCCGCTAGCGCCGCCCTGCTGGGCACTCTGTACACTGCCTTTTGTGCAGCCGGATCTGCCAGCTTGCTCTGCCACTGCCTCACCTGTACCTCCCCGCTGGGAGTCTGTCACTGTAAACACTCTTTTTCCTTGACTTAGCGAAGACATCCATTCTGAGGCACCTCCCTGCCTGGACCCATGAACAGAATGGAACCAACTTTCCCTGCAAATGCATTGCCAGATTTTCCGGAGAACATCTGCAAAGACCCATCTCTGTTAAAAAGTCACTTTTCATCTCTTCCCATTGTCCACAGGGGTCTTTGCATCGATCTTGTTGTTTCTGACATATGGGGGAGGTAAAGCTGCAAATTTTTGGGGGAGAGGAAGTTATGAGTTATTTTAAAGACACCCAGGCAAAACTATGCAGATACATTACATCGGATTCTGGGATGAATTTAAGTCCCTGCCATTTTGGACGACGACTTTTCTGGAATCCCGCTTCCCAGTCGTGTTGGAAGAGATTCCCATTTGTTTGTGGTGTGATGAAAAATTCCAGCTGATATCCCTATATCCTGATGGAAATGTTATCCGGTGCCTGGGTAGCACCTGGCATACAATGGGGGCTCATCCTTTGGAGTGTGTTACAAAGGCTAATTTTCTGTGCCCTATTTCCCCACCAAGCTGCTGTCCCCACCACACTGCCCTGAAGGGAGCCAGGCCTCCAGGAGGCAGGAATACCCACCGCTTCGTCGAAACCCATATAGAGGAACTGCTGATACCACTGCTGGACCTCTGGCCGAGTCCGGTCCCACAGCTGTCGCTTCTGGCGCTTCAGGCCGCTCAAGAATTCTTTGGCCTTGCTCTCGCCCACTGCCACATTAGTCTTAGCTGGAGCAGGTGCTGAAATGATCAATTCCCCACCCCCCAAGGTAGAAGGAATGATTTCTTTTCTTATTGAGGTGAGTCACTAGTATCTATCCCAGACCCCAAGCCCACCCTGCAAGAGATGGTTTTGATTCTGAAGTTCATTCTTACATCACATGGGATAAAATACAGCTTCCTGTCATTGGACTCCATGCCCCTTGGCAGTAAGTTCTCCATTTGGGTGCAGCCCTATAAAGGGGCACAGGCCAGCCCCCAACTTCAAAGGTACAAGGGAGAGACAAAATTTTAGCCCATCCTCTGCAGCTACTCACCAGGCCTAGACCCCAGTCTCAGGCAGGGGCTGGCGGCTTACCCCTTAGGTGTTTAGAAACAACTATCCAGTTGTATGGCCACACAAGTGGATACTCCTTATATGTGCGAGCATGAGGATGCCGTGCTTGCTCAGGAGACCAGGAAGAAAAGAGAATGAAAACAATAGCTCTGGGCCCCAGCCCAAGCTGGTGGGCTGGTGAGCTCTCAGGCTGGGGAGCTGGGACAGGCCCACCTTGGGCTACCATGTGTGGGCCTCACAGATCATCGACGATTTTACTGAGTCTTGGAGGGTACTGGTATACACGGCTTCTCCCAGCATCTTCCCACTGTGGTCACAACTGTTTAAAAGGCACCACTTCTGCAGGAAGTGCTCAGGAGAAGGAGCTGTGCCGCTTGGCTTATCCCTGCTCTCCACCCCCTCATCTAGCAAACTGGATTGACAGTCCCTATCTTGGTGTTGTTACGAAGTCCGCATGGACATTGGGAGAGAAGCTCTATGAGTCCCTTGGTCACATGGATAGAGCAGCAGTGGATTTGTTTCCTCACTTCCCGTTCAGTTCAGGGTTTGTTACAACTCTTTGCACATAGTGGGTGCTCAATATGTGTTTCTAGGCTTGACTTGAAAAAAAGCTGAGGATGTGCATCAGGACTCAGGAGTGTCTTGGTGGTCTGTGCTCTCCCACCTCTGACAGGCTGGCCCTTCCAGAGCTTCCATCACCCCAGGTGTCCTGGAGGAGTGTGCTGCCCCGCACGGAGATCAGGGATTGGCCAGGGCCTGGGGAGCGGTTGGAAATGCTAAGGAAGATGCTGGGAGCTCCCTCAGGAGCCCTCTGCCCCTATGAGGGGCCCCAAGTGCTCGGCACCTGAGGAATCTCTGGAGGGGGCTGCGGGGCATGTGACTAGCATGAGGGGCCCCTGTGGTCAGGGAGCAGACCCCCACCTGCCAGAACCGCTCTTAACTGCGTGGGGGTGGGAGGGTGGGGCTGAGGAGAGACAAACACGGGATCAAAGGCTCACACCAGAAATGTGGTCCCACTCCTGATTTTCAAGAGCTAGACAACTTCTTTATTTTACAGGCAAAGGTGACAGTTCCGAGGGGAGCTGGCCTTCGCAAGACCCCACGATCGGTCCAACTGATCTACCTGATTCTGGTGAGCCCGGGACTCAGAGTGCCTGGCTCCCAGCCTGCTCTGCTTTAAACATCTTGCCGCTGCCACCACATTCATCATAGGAGTATTTTTTCGCAACAGGTGTTAGTAACAAAACAGTTTTTTCTGTGCCACCCTGCCCCAGAGGGCTAATTAGACACAGAACACCAAATAGTGCTAATCCGAGTCTACCTCACTGATGGAGGTTTGATGTTCTCTAGAGGATATGCTCTAAATTCAGATAAAGGGCATCATGGTTCTAACACACAGAGCATTCGATTAACACAGTAGCACTGTTTCTTTTATTTTGGAGTCCACACCGACAGCTTTCAGGAAAACAATCTTCAAACACTTACTGCTAATAATATTTACCTAATAAAATACCACACACATACCCACAGACGAAGCCCTTCAGATCTGCCAACCTTTCAAGGAGTAAACACTTCCGATTTTCCAAATACAAGACCCCAGTGAGCACACTCAACATGGCCTTTCACTGGGATCCATTAAGAATGCCGCCCTTATCCGTGTGGGGTTTGCTTACCTTCCCGCTTCTGAAGCAGCAGCTTGAGTTTATTCCCACTTATGCCACCTAACGGAAAGAAGATAGAAATCAGGTCAGAGTTGCACTGTACACTTTAATTTCCCAAGTGCAAAAATCAGAGCTGGAAAAAAAATCACCACGCGCCCCCTCTCCACTTGGCAACCTGGTGGTATCACGGTTTTCATGTTTGCTGCATTCCATGTCATGCAGGAAAAGCAATTCAGGCTGCCTGTGGCTCATACTGGTGACCATGACCATGGCTGATCAGGGGCGCTAGGATTTGAGATACTCCCTGGGAGAAATGACATTGTTCTTTTAGCTCCTTACATATACCTTACGATGAGGCCACCTGTCATGTGTACCTTCCTGCAGACTCTCTCTTTTTTTGTGGTAGAGCAAATGGAATAGTGATCCCCCCAAATTTACATCCACCCAGAACCTCTGAATGTGGACTTATTTGGCAATAGGGCATTTGCAGGTATAATCAAGGATCTCAGTTAACTAACTAAAATGAGGTGATATCACGCTGGCTCTAGAGTGGGCTCTGAATCCGATGGCTGGGATCTTTGGAGGCAAGGGCGAGGGTACAGAAAAGGTAGCCATGTGAAGGCAGAGGTGGGCAGCTATCAAGAACTCATGCTGCCACAAGCCAAGGAATGCACTTTAATTCTTTAAAAAAATCCAGCCCAGTTTTACAGCTTACCTGGATTATCTTCCCAGTTTGGCATCATTGGTACCATTTGCTGTTATTTATATTGAGTTCTGAAAGTATTTCTAATCAGCCTAAACATCTGAACCGAAAACCTGGCCTGGTAGGACACCCTCCTCCTCCTGGTGAGCAGATGTGAGGATCGGTAGACACCTCTGATCCTTAAGCGCTATACATAGGTGCAAGGCTTATCCGGTGAAGGGGTGTCTAAAGCACCCAGGAGAAAAGCCCGACCTCCTAAATAACGAGCAGAGCATGTTCAGGTGTAAGGAGATGGTCTGGCCCCAGGATGGAGGAAGTGGTGTCCTGTCCACCTTTCACGGCAGGTCCTTAACCTCCCTGCCCATGGACAGGCCCTAATGCCTGTGTTTGCTTCTGCAAAGATAGTTTCCTGGGAATAGGAGCCATAGTTTTTGCCAGACTTTCAAAAAGTGTCTGGGACACAGATAAGATTAAGAACCCCTCCTGCTTAAAGAATTGACTATGTAACTGGGGGATAAAGCCACACGTGTGGCCAAAGGCCACAAATTAGCTGCCTGCAGCTGAGCTTTACCTGGAGCTGTGTTTTATGAGTGCACCCAGTGTTTACAAAATCTGAATTTGAATGCTCTGGGCCCAAGTCACTCAGCACACCCCCATGGTCCACAAAGAGCCTATTAGCCTCTGTAGGCATCTGGATTTGAAGGCTACCCAACTGCCTGTAGAGGGGATGTGCCAGCCAGGGAGCATGGCTGGGAAGAATCTCTAGGAGCCAGGGATTTTTTTTTTTTTTTTTGGTACATCATACATTTATTACCAACAACCGTCTCAACTCCAAAATTTGGCACAGGGATTAAAAATAAGCATTAAAAAAAATAAAATAAAAAATAAAAATAAAAATAAAAATAAAAATAAGCATTACTAGTCACTTTCACTAAGAATGCACAAACTTTGTTAAAAATTTACCAAGCCTTCAAATGATTTGGCTACAGATATTTATAATATATACATTTTAAACTACGTTAACTGATACAGTGGAATCTGATCTGAGAAAACGAGTCAGCAAGTTGTTTCCAGAAACACACTTGGGCCATAGATTAGGGCATAAAGTAAGGTTTCCAACACCTAGGCAGCCACCCCAAAGATGGGGTGAGTCACCCCAAAGATGTTCCCCATCAAGAGTACGTAAGCAGAGATGAGCCCTTGACGGGGCTCCTGTAGAGAGGATTATTTAATTAGATTGGAGGGAGACTACTCTTAAAGGCTGTACTTCCCATCAAACCTTAAGAGTCAATAAAGAAATCTGTGAATACACTTGCCAAAGCAGACAGATCCACTCCTTGCCACTAATATTAGCGTTTATTAATATCTTAACATTTGTCCATCTTTTAACAACAGCGTGGCACACACAGAATTAAGTATCGTCCGCCCATCTGTTTGCCTTCTGTAAAAGCACTTAACATTAAGTGAATGAAATGTGGCCTGATGTTGAAATAGACACTGGATTCAGGCATTGATGAAGTCGTTGCAATTTCTAACAGCAAATGTGTCACTGCAGTTCCAGAAATGAAAGCCTCACCAAATCTCAGCTGTACAAAGGAAAGGCTCGGGAAAATCCTAAATTGTGAATTATTAATGTGGCCACTGTGCCAATTACTACCCACTGAAGTATAAATATTAATACATATAATCAGATACCACATTAGTTTGAGGGGGAAAAATGAAAAAATGAAGAGCTGTGAATTTTTTCCTACAGAATGGATTTTTTGGTCCCAACATCATCAGTCACTACTTCTAGATGGTGATAACAGGCACTCTTGAATTTATTTAACCTGACATTAGATCTCCCAGCAGATGCAGAATTGCAGGATATCCCTTTGAAGGTGCTAACTATTAATAAACTGCTCAAGAAGGAGCAATGATCATTTTCCCCATGAAATGATTTTGGAGGTCATAAAGAGCCACCTGTGGGACTCGGTGTATAAGGATTTTCATTGTATGTCATAAGAACTTTCACACTCCAGCTCAATGATGATACTATTTTACCTGACACTGTTCGCCCTGTTTTTCATATGAGTGAAGTAAGACACAAGTCTGAAAAGGAATGGCTTTGGCAGGTGCTCACTCGCTTATAAGCATGTGCTTCTGGGACACCTGGGTGGCTCAGCCGTTGAGCGTCTGCCTTCGCTCAGGGCCTGACCCCGGAGTCCCAGGATCGAGTCCCACATCGGCCTCCCTGCATGGAGCCTGCTTCTCCCTCCGCCTGTGTCTCTGCCTTTCTCTCTGTGTCTCTCATGAATAAATAAATAAAATCTTAAAAGAAAAAAAAAGAGGATGTGCTTCTGAAAATGGGAGGAACGAAGTAGGAGAGGTGGATCAATCACATAATTGATTAGCCCCCCCTGTGGTTGTAATTTAGAAGGAGAGCAATTCTCTCCAGTGGAACAGGTCCCCTGCTATTGGGGCGACCTGGAGCTTTGGCCTCAGGACTCCTAGAGGTGGGCTTCCTCCCTCTCTTCCACCTGCAGTTTTCTTTTCCACACCTGTTTTGAATAAGCAAGCACAGAAGCCAAGCTATGAAGGGTGTCTCCCAGTCATTAGCCAGCTACTCTGCAGGGGCAAGAGCACCAGTCTTGCATGTTGGGCGAGTATTCCGTGCCTTCCAGTGAGTCCCCTTAGCAGGAGATCCGGGATCACCCTAGGCCTCTCCGAGTTGTGAACGGTGACCCTACAAGTGGAAGGCAGTGTTCGCAGGCCAGAACCCTAAGGCCGGGTCTGTGGACTCCGGGTTCAGATGCCTGCACCAAACTGCTTCATTTGGGCGGATTTGTACGAATACGCTCATTTTATAGGGAAGGAACCTGGAATTTTCAACCGATTCGCTGAGGACTCCAGGAAGCACAGAAGGTGAAGCGTTTCTCCTTTAGGAGCACCTCCCCGGGCGGGAGGGGAGGCCTGGGAACGGCGTGGCAGACCTGGAACTTGAGTCGGTTGGGGAGCGCCTGGCAGGGACCTGCCGGCCTGCAAGAGCCTCTGCATCGCGGCGCTCGGGGCTCCCCCCCCACCCCCACCCCCGGGCCGGCGCGCCCCCCGCCGCCGCTCGCGTTACCCCCCGCCCCCGCCCCTTAGGTTGGTCCCAAACACTTCTTGCCGCCCCCCGCTTCCGACCGTGACCCTCATTCTTTCCCAAGGTGAGCACGCGTGCCGGAGCTGCCCCTGCCCCTGGTCCTCCGTGTGCGGGGCAAGCGCGCCACCCCCACCTGTGCGCGGGCCACACCCAACACCCTGTGCCCCGGGCACTGGCCCAGGCTCGGCCGGGTCCCTCCGCCCTGGCCGGTGTCGGATCTCCCTCCCGCGCCCCGCCGCCGCCCCGCTTACCCGGGCCCAGGCACAGCAGCAGGAGCAGCGCCAGCGCGGTCAGGGCCAGGACGGCGGGCCGCGCGGAGGAGGCGGCCATGGCTGCGGCGGGGCCGGAGGGACAGCGCGCACCTGCAGCCGCCGCCAGAGGACTGGGCGCGGGGACCGGGGCGCGGGCCGGCGGGTGCTGCGTCCCTCCTCCCGGCCGGGGCGGGACCTGCCCGGGGCGCCGCCCCTCGGCTCCGAGGCCGGGGAAGGGGGGCGCGACGGGCTCCGGGCCCCGGGCCCCCGGCCCCGGCTCGGGGTGCTGCCCCCGCCCCCGCCTGCGCGTCCACCGCGGCCTTAGGAATTTCCCTAATTCCCGCGCTGCGCCTCGGGGTGCTTTTGGCGGTGCTGCCTTTTGTGCGATTTTGAAAGGCTCCCCAGTCTGGGTTCAGACCTGCAGGTCAGGAAGACTTCGCCCCCAAACCGCCCCGATCGAAACCAGGCACTTGGGGAACTCCTAGGTGTTCGCAGGACAAATGGGTCCCTGTGTGCCCCCTCCCCCCGGTGACCTGGGCAGCTTACGAGATACTCACGGGGGCGGTGGCTCAGCGGTTGAGCATCTGCCTCGAGCTCAGGGCGTGACCCCCGGGTCCTGGGATCGAATCCCGCATGGGGCCCCCCGCACAGGGAGCCTGCTTCTCCCTCTGCCTGTGTCTCTGCCTGTGTCTCTGCCTCTCTCTGTGTCTCTCATGAATGAATGAATGAATGAATGAATGAATGAATGAATAAATAAATAAATAAATAAATAAAATCTTTTTTAAAAAGATACTAAAGGGAGACCCAGTGAGCCGCAGAAGTGCCCCCCTCCCACCAGTGCCAGGAGCAGAAACGCAGAGGACGCATGGGCAGGCAGTGGGGGGTGGCGAGAGAGAATTAAGCCAGAGTTGTCCCAACTGACCTTAGCTGCTCACCTGCGTTTACCAAGTGGCCATGAGGCCCCATTACCTTTAGGGGCCCTTCCCGCCTAGGATCTGCTCTGCGCCCAGCGAGGTTGCTTCTGTGCTTCGGCTGGTCAGCCCTCTGCCCCCCCCCGCCCCCCTCCCGGGCCGGGATTCGCTCTCCGAGGGACGCAGTCGGTGTAGCCCCCTGCGCGGTGACCAAGCGGCACCTTAGTTCTAGCGAACGTGTGGAGGGTGTCACAGAATCACCAGGACTTGTGCCAGAGAGAGCTGAAAGGCCGGGTCACGCACCTCACCATCGATGGGGGGGGGGCGGTGCTCACCAACCCTGGGGGAAACTGAGCGGTCAGGGCGAACCGAAAAGGCCCAGTAGCAAACCGCGGTGAGTGTCCTTGATTTTAACCCCGGGCAAGACATGTATCAGCAGGAAGAAAACCAGAGCAAATAAAAAGCCAGGGCTCTGTTTGGGTTGGTCTAGAACATGCATTAAAGATGTTAATTGTGTTCTCATTTCTCTTGTGGGCATCACCCCCGCCCCCTGCCTGCTCCAGATCTCCAGAGGGATGTGCTTCTAACTTAGTGCTCCTCATCTCTTCACTAGGGGCTGATCAGCACCGACTTCTTGTGGCCAGTAAGACAGTGGCCACCTCCCTGGACACTTTCTTTTTTCTGTCTTATGGATGCAGACCTACATTTCCTCCCCTCACCCATCCCTTCCCCACTTCAGCTGAAAATGCGGAGCACTGATTTTATTTTCTCCTAATTCAAAGATTCCAAAGGGAAAAAAAGGTCTGCTTTAATCAGCTTAGACAGTTGGGGCATTTGAAAACAAACTGAATATTGAATCCTAATGTTTTATGAGGCTATATTAAAAAAAAAAATCCAAACTTTGATTTAAAAAAAAAAGAACACTGATGTAGAATTGATCAAATTAAGGATCCTACAGAAAATAATTTTTAAATAATTGCCGTAGATGGGAAGAACCTTTCCTGAGATCAGGCTCCAATTCCTTTGCCCAGGGAGCTCATTCATGTGCCACCTCCAGCCACCATCCTGGGCCCCCTGGGACCAGCAGCACCTTTCATGGGGTGGGGGTGGCGGGCTGTGGTGAGAAGACATTGCCAGAAGAGTGTGCGGAAGCTCGGCTTACACCTTCTAACCACGGTGATAACCAAGCAGATAAAAATGATCACATTTACTTGCAAAACAAGAATGGTTTCCAGAAGACTTTATGGTTCCTGGAAAAGTGGGATATTACACATCCCAAATTATGACAAATTTCTCCATCTCTGCCAATCAAAGAGACAGCCTCTTTAGGGAAAATTTGTATTGAAATATAATGTAATACAGAAAGGTATGACAATCAGATATATGATATCATGATCGGGAAATAACTTTATCAACCCGCCAGGGGCCCCTCCCCATCACCTATCAGTCATGTGCCATGGTAGTTTGGTTTGAAGCAATCGTCTTTTTTTTTTTTTTTTTTAAACAATCGTCTTTTAAGAACATTTTAGGGGCATCTGGGTGGCTTAGTTGGTTAGGGGTCAAACTCTTGATTTCCAGTCGGGTCATGGTCTCGGGGTCATGGGATCCAGCCCCAGGTAGGGCTCCATGCTCAGCAGGGAGTCTGCTTGAGATTCTCTCATCCCCTCTGCTCTGCCCTTCCCCAGCCCTGTGTTCTCTCTAAAACACAAAATGTCATTGATGTTCAATTTTCATTCTCTTAAAAAAGAATACCCTCAAAATAAAGACTTAGAGTTACCAACAGGTAGATATTAATGAATAAAAAGAGTTATTTAAAGGCATCTGATTCATGACTGTGTCATTTGAATCCAGTTCTGTTCGATCCTGTCTCAATGTGTATCTCTCAAAATGCCCACTGGACATCCTTCACCTAGACCATATTCCAAAGGGAGGTGTCCTCGGCTCCTGGGTTCTTGTCTGCCTTCCATGCTGGTCGTGACTTCTTATCACCACTGATGAAACAGCACCCTGCTCCCGCAGCTACCTGTCCCCATGTTCTTCGGTCCTGTTCACGCGTGAGTGGCCCAGGGTTCCTTGGATCCTGCGTGGTGGGATTTCTGCATCTCTCCCACACACACTTGGGATGAGTCAGCTTCCTGGGGCCGGCAAGGCTGGAGCCCTGGTGGCCATGGCTTCAGCTTCCATAGAAGGTTCCTGGATGTGATGGAAGAGTTCAGGTTCCCCATGAAGTCAAGAGCCCTTTGCATAAGCAGTGTTTTGTGGGTGGGAGCCCCCCACTGTGGCCTCCTTGGGGGCGGCTTGGCTGGGGAGCTCTGGCCAGAGGCACCTGTCAGCTCCTGAGAGCCACGTTCCTCTCCAGTGGTTTACTCAGCAGCACGTGACAATTCTTTTTTTTTTTTAAGATTATATTTATTTATTCATGAGAGACACACAGAGAGAGGCAGAGACACAGGCAGAGGGAGAAGCAGGCTCCATGCAGGGAGCCCAGCGTGGGACTCGATCCCGGGTCTCCAGGATCATGTCCTGGGCCGAAGGCGGCGCTAAACCGCTGAGCCACCCGGGCCGCCCTAGCACGTGCCAATTCCAACCACACAGGAGGCACTTGTGAGAAGTCCTTTTCTTCCTCCTCCCTTAAATTCCTTATCTGCAGCTCAAATGCGGGGCTCCCCGTTCTCTCTCTGCTACAGCTGCTCCCGTTCCTTATTCCAGTGTTTCTTGAATTGTGTCAAAAAGTCCCAAGATGCCTGTCAATGCACGTTCCCGGGTCAGATGCCCAGGAACTCTGGTCTAGTCGATCTTGGACGGGCCCCAGGGATCTGCCTGTGTTGGAAGAAGCAGCCTTCCCCTCATTCACCAGAGCAGCCTCGGGGGCTTAATCTCAGCCATTTGGCATTTGGCACAGCAGCAGAGAACAGAGGCTTTGGGTTCCAGTTCTTTCCATGTTTTGCACTAACGATGTACATAAATCACATGTTGTCTGTGGTTCCTTAAAATTCGAGGAATATTATCCAGTGTGTTGATGCCAGAAGCCACCGGCATGGAGCCTGACGTGCAGTGAGCCCCTGAGAATCAGGAGGAAGGGTTATCTTTGCCAGAACTTCCTGGTGACCACTCCTTACCCTGCAGCCTGGGCCTGGAGCTAAGGGTCCCTCATTACAGACAGGCCACCATCATGCCCACACCTCATTATTGTATGTTATCAGATTGACTTCAAATGCAGCTGTAGCATCCTGTACCTCAAAATGCCACAGGGACCAACTCCCTCTCTCCTAGTTCATAAGAAATAAGGTTTTTTTTTTCCCCCAAAGATTTTATTTATTTATTCATGAGAGAGAGAGAGAGAGAGAAAGAAAGGCAGAGACACAGGCAGAGGGAGAAGCAGACTCCATGCAGGGATCCTGATGTGGGACTTGATCCCGGGACTCCAGGATCACGCCCTGGGTCAAAGGCAGGCACTGAACCGCTGAGCCACCTAGGGAACCCAAGAAATAAGGTTCTAACAGAGCATGGTGGTAAGGGTGCCGGGAACCTAAGACACACCGGGGAATTCTACAGAACAAAACAGCATGGGAAAGAGGGCAGCATCTGACACACCACTGCCATTCATTACAAGAGGCCTTAGAGACAAAGCAACCAAATGCAGTGTGGGACTCAGCTTGAGTCAAACTAGGAATAAGAACATAGTATGGAAATTTGATAGGAGAAATGTGATCATGGAATGGTTGTCTTATTAAGATTGTTACTTTTTTAGGCATGAAAATGGTTTTACAGTTATTTGTTAAAGCCCTTATGTGTTTGAACTGCCTACTGGAATATTTATGGAAAAAAGATCTGATGTATGGGATTTGCCCAAAAGTATTTCAGGAAAAAAAGACTGGCAAACATTGATGATTCTTTTGCTACGAAACCACTTAGACACGACTGGAGCCACAGTGGTGATGTCTATAGAGGATCATTATACTATTTTCTGTGTATGTTTATAAGTTTCCATAATCAGAAGTCTAAAAAACATTGAGTCTTAGTGGTACCACATTGACTGTAGAACAACACATGCCTTCAAGACTCTCTGTTTAGCATTTCAATATGTATAATAGTTATTCCGTCCCTTCTACTTCCTGTAAGTTTTCTGATTTCTGCAAAACTCAAATTCTTGAGCATTCTCTTCACCTTCACACCTTTGTGGCTTTTCCCACAATATCTCATTCTGTGGGGTGCCAGCAGGCCCTCATCTGTGCTAATCAGAACCCTACCGTTCTGGTCGTCTATCACTGCAGGGCTCAGCTGGATGGTTCTTCTGCTCCACATGGCGTTGCTAGAGCTCACTTGATAGTGCTTAGTTGGCAGGTGGGCTGCCCTGGACAGTCCTGGAGAGCTGTGCTCACATACCTGGTGCCTTAGTGAGATTACCTGCTTAGTGGGGTCCACTCAGCTGAGATTGTCACCGGAAGTGCTTTTGTGTGGCTTCCGTGCTGGTCTCTCTAGTATGAGGATCTCAGGATGGTTCCTACAGGGACACTTCATGGCTCTCAGACAGACGATTCCAAGATCACTTGTTCCAAATGACAACTGAGGGGGCTGCCAGTATCTTCAGGTCTTGGTCTCGAAAGTGACATGAATCTCTGCCACCATATGCCACCATATTTAATTAATTGAAGCAGTCACAGAACCCATTGGTTTTCAGGGGGAGCGGCAAAGATGCCATTTCTCAATGGGAGAACGCCAAAGAATTTGTGACTGTTTCTAACCCACCATACCCACCCACCCTTCAAGGCCAAGCCGAGATGCTAGGTCCTTCAAGAGTCCCTCCTATTTCTTCCTTTTGGATCAAGAGTATGTTTTCCTTTGAATTTCTGTAACCCTGAGATCCCCCTGAATGTTTCGTCATTCCACCTTGGATTTATTTGTGTACTTTATTTTTCTTTTCTCCAATGGATTTTAAGCTTTTGAGCTCTTCAATCTGTTTGTTCTCATTTTTTATTGCCCCATAAAATCAAACACTCAATAAATATTTGAAGAATGAATAAATGTCTTCTAAAAGAGAATCTGCAGTCACACAGGTTGTGTATAAACAAAATCACCTTGTATATTTCTGTTTTTTATTTTAAGTTTGATATCAGAAAAATAGATGTTATGTGTAACAAAACTCATAGCAGTGGCTCGGTGATAGTGATAAGGAAGGACCACTGCATAGAGACCCCTACCAAAAGCCAGTCATGGACACTGTCTACACCTAGGGACTGGCCACCACGGGGTTAATCTTCATGCTCAGTGGTGGGTCTTCCAAACTCCTTTCCTGTTTATTGAACATATTCTCGTGTTGGAATTTTAACAACTTTTGCCATTTCAAATAACTGAAGCCAAAGGCAGGGAAAGTAGGAAAGTTTCTTTTAGATCAAAAAAAAAAAAATACTGAGAAGCACAAAGTCCTTATTATGCACACTCCTGGCTCCCTGAGAGGCTCTGTGAGCACAGCTCCTGTGTCTGGAAGCGGGGCTCCCAAAGAGGTGCCGGGGGCACCCTGGCGGATAGATGTGGTCCTCAGGGCAGGTCAGTGAAAATTCCCAGCTCTGGGGCCTGGAGACAGCCGAAGAGTCTTGACAAAAAAATGGTGTTTGTATCCCTAAGTGACCTCAGTGAGATAGATGATGTTATTAAAGAGATTTAACGTGTGGAGCGAGGCCAGTTTCCAATCTCTTCGTGCGTTGAAAATGCAGCATTTTAACCAAAAAGATCTCGAAAGCTGAAGATCACAGAGACCCTGAGCTGATGGGCACAGCTGAAGGGTGGCACAGCTACCCACATTAGAACAAGCCCGCACACATTTCCCCAATCCCTTTCCCCCGGGGGCCAGAGGACCACGGTGGGTTATTAATACCAGGCGGGGCGGGGCGGCCGCTCAGCCGCTGCACACCAAGTATGGGTTTTCCAGGAGGCGTTCGCAGTTGCAGGGTGATGCGCAGAGCACTGGGCGCCCGCACCAGCCAGGCCAAGGCCCCACCGGGCACAGGGGGCAGGCAGAGGCCAAAGGTCACGTCACTTTCGAGGCCAAGACACGAAGACACTGGCAGGCCCCTCTTCTTGTCATTTGGAACAACTGATCCCGTAGGAGCCAGCCTGGGATCCTCATGCTGGAGAGGCCCGCCCGGAAGCACTTCCAGTGACGGTCCCAGCCGAGCGGACCCCGCTAAGCAGGTACCCCACTAAGACGCCACCGGCACTGAGGCGGTCTCTGGATTCATAAGGGAGCCGAAGCAGTCCCCTCAGTTTTTGACAACTGTCTTGAACCCCAAGGGGGTGGGACAGAGATCGTGTTGTGGTGTTGCTCCCGGGGCTCTGGGGCATCGCGGCTGGAACCCTACCGAACTCTATTCGGGGCCAAATAATCAGAGCTCCGACAGAAATACAAGCAACACCCGCACGATCCGGTCCGCGGAGCCCCGCATCACAGTTCTTTTCTTGTTCATTTCCTTTTCCTTTTGATGCTGTTTCACTTTGTTAGCTACAGCGGCCGCTAATTACTGAGCGCAGGATCTTGGGGTAGCCCTGCACCCGCAGAGCCAGGGAGTGTTGCTCAACGGGGTTCCCTGTCAGCATCAGAGACGCGTCCCTCTGTTAAGGCACCGGGGCTCCAAGAGCGCTGCAGAATATAAATATGAGACAGTAGGAAGAGCCAAAGAGCCCCATTCACGGAGGAGAGAAAGCAGGGACCGCCAGCGCCGCCCCCCTCCGGCCCCCCGCAAGCGAGCTACCCACCCCGACGGCATCGACGCCTGTGGGTACCACGGCTGCCCGGGGCGCAGAGCCTCTGGTTTAAGTGCCACGCGATGAGCCCCGAGCTGGTCCTCTCGAGCCCCTGCAGCGTAGGCAGGAGCAGAACCTCCCTCCTCCAGGTAAGGGGGCCGGGCCGGAGGTCGTGACTTGCCCATGGGCGGTCCTGACCAGCACTGACAGTCTCCAGACTGGGTCTGTGCTCTTCCATCTCTTGGGTCCATGTGCATTCCGGGCTCACCCACAGTGCTGGGTGCTGGGTGCTGGGTGCTGGGTGCTGGGTGCTGGGCACTGGGTGTGAGAAGACGTGGGGCCGGCTCTGGTCCGCAGGGGGCTGGCGGCCTAGTCAGGGATGCAGCAGGTCGACTCTAACGTAGCCCGAGCAGCAGATCGCACTTGGATTTTGCCAGCAGGGTGAATATCTCGGAACTGGCATTTTAAGGACCCCAAATAATCCAGATTTGTCTTATTAGAAATAAGAATGATAAAGGCTTATCTGAGTGATTGATAGTCTATAAAGCACCTTCACATGGAGCTCATTATTTGGAACCCAAGGTTCAGGGGTGAGAGGTTCCTCCTCTCTGCCAAACATGCCTCTTTATCTTAAGAGTCTGCTCAAGAGCCTTGTCTCACCCAAGATATTTACACAGGAAATTTCCTTTTCCCTTTGACAGTTATATCCTCTTAGCATGTTAGTTTGAAATAGTTTAGGTATTTGCTTTGTGAGCTTAGTCTTTGCTCTATTCCCCCCGCCTCGTGTGTGTTGCAGGGAACGTAAGGGGGTGCTGTGTATTTTTAAGTCATTTTTCCTACTACATTTGGCAGACCCCTCCAGGCTGGGGATGTAAACTCCTGACTCATTGTTTACTGCCTACCCAGTGAACCCCATCCTTGGAGAGCCACCTGGCGTGGCATGAAGGGGTGGGGTAGCCCAGGTTGCTGGAGCAGCTCCAGGTGGAGGAGGGGAGGGGTTTGTCATGTTGGGGGCTCCCAGTGGCCCTTTTCCTTAGTCCTGTCTCCACCTTGAGGGTCCTGGCAGTAGGGGATCTGGAGGGGCGGCAGCCATCACAGGGCACAGCCACGTGAGACCCCTGAGACCACGTGGGTGAGCCCTGTCATCCTTCTCTCTGCCCTGATAGACCCTGGGCACCAATCCCAGGAAACAGAGCCCCAGGGCCCAAGCAGTAGAGAATTTCTCAGAACCCTGCTCCCCTTGGGTGCAATCTGCGGAGTTACTTAGATAAAACTTTCCTACTTTTTCCAACTGCCCTCAACCCTGAAAACAAAGCCTAAGAACATCTACATCCTCTAATGACTTTATGGAAATTCCTGAAGCACAAGAAACTAAACTGCACATATTTAAAATGTGCGATTCAAAGAGTTTTGACAAATGTACACAGTTGTGTAACCACCACCTAGTCGTGACATAATATTCCAGCACTCCAAAAACGTGCTCCTCGTGGCCCTTCGCAGGCATTCCCTTCTCCTGCCCTCTGGTTTCTGACCACCACTGACCCATTTTCTACCACTGTGAATTTGCCTTTTCTAGAATTGTGTACGAAGGGAGCCATATGTGCTCACTCTCGTGTTTGGTTCCTCTCACTTAGCATGATGTTCTAGAATTCTTCCGGGTTGTTGTGTCCATCGATAGTGTATTCCTTTTTATTGATGGGGTTTATGAAGATTTCATTGTGTGGATGTGACATAATTTATTTATTCATCTATTCACCAGGAGATAAGTATTTGTGTTGTTCCGATTTGGGGGCCACTAAAACAAAGCTGCTATGAAGATCCCCATACACTTCTCTGTGTGGACACATTTTCATTTCTTTTGGGTAAATCCCTGGCAGGCAACGGCCGGGCCATATGGGAGTGTGGGTCTAGCTCCATGTTTTTAACCTCCATAGAGATACTGAGGGTGTGTGAGGCCATCTGTTCATTCATCAGATGGGAATAGGGAATAGTGAAAAGCATGTCAGCACTAGGAACCCCAAAGCCAGTAAGTCCCTGGGTTTAGGGGGCTTACAGTTTAGAGCGAGGACATTTCTCAGAAAAACACATCACGTCCTAGCAGGAAAGCAAGTGGGCGTAATGGGCTCTGGTAGGCCACGTCACTAAGCTGTTCACTGCATTCCTCTGCGTGAATGCTTCAGGGATGCCCCACTCCATGGAGAAGCCTTTCCCATGTTATAAGCTTTAGCCGTTAGAAAGTTCTCCCCTACTTGGGCTGCTGTCCATTCTTTCTTACCCAACTGGGCTTTCTGGGCGGGGGGGGGGGGAAGACTCCTCTCTCCTCCAACCCATGACCCCAACAGACACTTCTTAGCTCTGTCATTGACATCAGACGCTCTCTTCCTCCGCTATGTTCTTGCCTTGCTGACCCTCATGGGGCCATGTTCATGCTGCAGTTCGGGAGGACTTCCTTTCTTCCCATTCTCTGTGGCATTCCCAGCTTACCTCCTGGTATTTTCCTCTGAAGATCACTGGGTACCGCCTCCAGGAGGCCATGCTTTCACTCCAGGGTTGTTGTCAGGCTGAACTGAAAGCCCTGTTCACAGAGTCCCTGTGCCTCTTGGGCGGCACCCGTCCCCACCCTCTATGGATGTTCCATTCCAAAACCACTAAACCCCGCTCTTTAATTGGTAACTATGGTTCATAGAGCCAAAGCTTGTTGCTTCACTGCTGCCTACCTGACTGCAAGTCTTGGACAGAAAGATAAGCATAATGTGCTCTGTATTTCAAGGACTCACCATCTTTCACGTCCCCCTTCACTAGAAGCTTCCCCACACACCCTTGCTCCTGCCCCAAGTGGCCAAGGCATGTCACTCTCCCCTCCCTCATTTTCTGCTCCCTTTCTACAGTCTTCTCCTTCAATAGGATTAGTCCTAATATTAGCAATAGTGTCATAAATGCATAAAAGGAATACACAAATCGTAGTCCCCTTGGTTTTTATCACTTTAGAAGAAAAGGGATACCACTGTCGCCAGCAGAACACCATGGGCAGGTGGTCATTCTCTGTGGGTTTTCTGAGTGTGATCAGCTGGGGAAGGCCCCAGACCCTGCCCCACAGGCGGGAGCTGCCTCTGCAGAGGTCGGCTTCGTGGCGGTGCTCTCTCCTTCCGTCGGAGCTGAGCTACCGAAGAGTCCAACAAGCCAGCTGCCTGGCCTTCCCAACACCGTGTCCATGAGCGCAGGTGCTGACCCCTCATGGTCACAGCGGGCTCTGCCCCCCTCCCTGCCCTTCACCAGCTGTCGCCTGAGTGACCCCAGGCCTCCCACTGTCCCTTACATCGGGCTGTTGTGACTGGCGACAGGGATCAGCCCGCGGGTCAAATCCAGCCTGCTACTCTTTTCAGCAAATAAAGTTTTATTGGCACACAGGGGGCCCCTCCATTCCTGCGCGGTCTGCGGTTGCTCTCACACCCGGTGGTGGAGTTGAGTAGCTGCGGGAGGCGGGTCCGGCCCTCAGAGCCAAGCACTCACTAGCTGGTCCATCCCGGCAGGAGTTTGCCGGCCCCATCCGTGCGACCCAGAGCGCGGGACGGGAGACCTCGGAGCCCGGGCCTCCAGGCAGCGGGCAGCTTCCCCTCCGTCTCCCTGGGAGGCCGGCTGCCCTGGAAGAGGTCTAGGGTTCTGCCGAGAAAGGCCACGTGGGGAGAGGGATCGGGGGTGTTTCTGCTCCTGCAAGCACCCGCTGAATGGAGGGCTCCGTCGAGTCCGGGGGTGACCAGCGCAGAGCGGCCCTGCTCAGGGCCATCGTGGGAAGTAGTCGTGAGTCGTCGTCGGTGCCACCACTGAGTTTGGGTGGTTTGTTACGCAGCAATGGGGATTCCAAACAGCACCCCTGCTCACCTGAGGGCCACCACAGAGCTCAGCAATGCCTCAGCCCCGGGACAGGGCCCTGGGAAGGACACACAGACAACCAGAAGGAAGGGGAGGCCAAGAAGCCTCGAGAAGCCCTGTGCACAAAGGGAGCATAATTCAGCCAGGAAGACAGAAAAGCAACAGGAAGGAGCGCACCTGCCACACGAAGGTAGGACAGGTTATGTGGAGGGGGACAGAGCAGGGCCGGAGGGGACACACCAGGGAAGGCCGCACGTGACAGCTTCCGGCCAAATGCAGAAGTCCACGTCTCACCGATGGAGGTGCTTGTTAAGTGTGTAAAACTCTACAGCACACGTAATAGGCGCGTGTAGTTTTCAGGACACGATCGCTTTGGGCAGAGGAGTCACATGTTACCTTAGTAGCAATCTTACTATTTTTAGAAATTTTTTGTCGTGATACTGCGCAGTCCCGGCAAAGGCACGAGAACTTCAGACCGAGTGGAATGCGACCAAATACAAGAGTCACACGGCGGATGGAACGACAAACACAGCCCGGCCTCCTGCTGCTGCCCGGGCCCGGGGCGCTCGAGGCTTCCAGACTCACCTGGACCGTCTTCAGTGACAGCCCGTCTGGGTGTGCCGGGCCGCGGCACCGTGAAGCCTGCCACTACCTGGCGGCACTTCGTTAAATCTGTCTTCGATCCAGCCTGTAGCCACCTGTTCACATTTCCACCGTGGACGCTGTGTCCATAGCAGTTGTGTGGGATTTCCTGTACTTAATATTGGTAGAATGTTTGTTTTTTTCCAAAAATGTATCTTGGTAAGCGTTTGGAGAGTGCCCATGTGTGCAAGGCACGGCTCTAACACAAGCTAGGGAATCCAGCATGAGCAGGGCACGCTCCTGGCTCTCAATAAACACACTGTCTAGTTTAATCATGCGTTTGACTACGTCTTTGCTCTGGAGGATGGCGAGACCATCACCATCACCACCACCAAGGCCGCACAATACTGCTCCTCTTTCCGTGATTGGAGAAAGTCGTAGGTGGGTTAGTTTGAGCATTCCTTGCTATTTTTTGTTTTAAAGCCAGTAAATGATGATTGTATCAGAATGACACTGGGTCTGTGACCAACCAGAACTGGATTAGTGGCCCAGACTAGGACAAATGCCCACCTTGCCACGGGTGTTGAAGGGCGGTCTCGTCTGCCCAGCCCTCACTCACTCGTCTTCTCCCTTCTATCCACTTGTACCAAAACCTCCCGGCCCCTATTTGAGATACGTGCATCCCCCTCTTAGGTGACCTGCGTTCCAGACCCTAGGAGTGGATGGCTGACCTGTGTCCCTTCTCCGGGCCACTTGGATCTGTGTTGTGGACACTGTCACTCACTGAGGCTGAAGCTGTGTGGGAGAAAGTCTGGGAAGTGTCAATGGCTCTGTTAGCCATCACGTGGAGGAAGCAATCCGCAGGGAGGGTGACAGATGAAGTTGTGGAGGAAGGACCCGTGAGAGATGGACACCTGGGAGGCTGTTGGGCAGACTCCACCAAGTCCACGACCTTCCAGAGCTTGCGAGATATCCCATGATCTATCTGGTAAGTCCCTATCCTTGCTTTAGGAGTTCGCAAGTTAAGACCAAAAGTACACTGATATACCAACATTTCCACAGAGACAGGCTACTCATGATTCCATACCTAGTCTGAAACCATATAAAAATAATAGTGACCATCCCACAGAGCATGCTCTGTTACAGTTCACATTTTTGTTCTCAGGCCAAAACCATTTTGCATTTCCTGTCTTACACCCACAGAGGCTGGCATCTGGGAGGATTCAGATGCTTTGAATAGCAGACAGCCAGCAATGCTGGAATCTGACAAGGAAAAATAAGAGAATCCATTTCCATTAATAAGAAGCAACAAGGTTCCTCATTGAATGGCTGAGACCTTTGTATAATTTTAGCATTAACGCACTCGGTACACAGCGGGGGGGTGTCTTTCCACCAGCTGCCCTCTCACCCCTCACATACACGCAGACCCATGTTGCTGAGCTCAAGATCAGACTTGAATGCAATTAGCAGTTCTGTCTCTAAGATCCTGCATGTAAGAAGCTTGTATTGATTACACAAGCATTTTGGCCTCTTATATTAGTTGCTTTTTCCGTGAAGCAAATCATATTTTGCACAGCATGATAAAGGCTGTAAGCAGCCAGATACACTATAAGAATAAAAAAGAAAAGAAAAGAAAGTTTCCTGAGGATAAATGCTTCTTTACAACCCCCAGCAGCTCAGTTAGTCACTCTTGCCTCTGGTATTGAGAGAGACTTAAAATAAATATCTTTAGCAGAATTTCAGAGAAAAACACATTGGCCAGAATGTGCTCTATTTAAAAAAAAATCTGCTTCTATTGACATGGAAGTCTGATGTCTAAATCAGCCAAATGTTTAGTTGGCCCAAGATTAATTGTCAAATATTTTGATGAAAAGAACTTTGATAAAGTACCACTGACTATAGATTTGAATGAAACCAGTCATTTATATAAAGCTTAGATGCATTTTTTTTTCTCAATCAGCTTTTACTTTTTCATCAAAATTTCTGACGATGGCCAAGAAGTAAAGAGCCCACTAAAGAAGACTTTACTCATTTATACTCTCTTGCTGCACATCCAATTGTTACTGCCAATGAGACAAAGCCTTTCAGTGTCCCCAAGCATTAGACATTCAAATACTTGGAGGATTATTTAAACATCAGGTATTAAAGTTATCCTGCCTATGCTTACAGATAAACCCCTCACCCCCATCTTCCTGTCTGTGGAAATGGGGAATTTAAAGCTCATTAATTGATTTAATCCACCCCATATCAAACAAGAATGGTGTAAGATAGTCAGAATGGTAAGATAGTCAGTTCTAGGACTATATTTGGAGCTTTTGAATGTAGTATCAGCATTACCACTTTCATTCGGAGAAGTCCCTTGTCTTTTGGCAAACTGTGGGTTTGTTTGTTTTCTAAGTTTGGTAGCAGGATGAAAGACCAGGGATAAAGAAGGGAATAGAAAAACTCCAATGAAGGACAGTCTTCAAAATGATTACTTTACTTGCGTGCACTTCCCCTCACTGCCAACACTCATGCCTGAAACAAGACTGGGAGTCCTTGAGTTCCTTGTTTTTCCTTGATTTTCTTGTTCACTGACCTTCCTTGTCCCAAGTGACGAGGCATACAGGAGGGCCACATGTTAACAGCCACTCTCAGTTATTAATCTTTAAGATCATTTTGATTTTCTACAAGGAGATCATGTCTTGCAATAACTGGCATAGAGAATAGATCAGTGTTGCTGGTGAGAAGATGGGAAAGGTTGGACAGAAAGGAAATGCCTAGGCAGAGGGAGAAGCTGTGTTAGGAGGGCTGAACACCCTGGTTGAACTGGGGCACTGATTCTAGTATCCGGAGAGTCAAGAAACAAGAATGTCATGGGAGGAGGGCTTGCACACATGGGTGGGAAGGCACCACATACTCTTCCTCTCTTTTGTATGGTGAGATGGTGCTGGAACAATTGGACTTATGATAAAGATCCATGAGTAAATAAATCCAGCCAGCCCAAATCTTGTTGACTTTAAACTAGAAAAAACACAATTGGACAAAGTACTATCAGGAGCCAAAACACAATGCCAGAAAACTAACTGACCAAAAAAAGCAAAATAAAAACCAAAGCAGAAACTCAGATGGAGGAAGAAAACATGGGATGGGAATATAATCTGTAAATAAGCACTGGGTGGTGAGATGCATGGCCTCAAAACCTCAGCTTGGAGTGACCCAAAACAGTATTGTGAGCACTCTAAACATCACTGCTGTGGGCAAAGGCCCAAAT
This sequence comes from Canis lupus baileyi, assembly GCF_048164855.1. NCBI lineage: Eukaryota > Metazoa > Chordata > Mammalia > Carnivora > Canidae > Canis > Canis lupus. The sequence goes on from NC_132848.1 coordinate 40,161,647, forward strand.
GTGGTGAGCATGGAATGGCAGGTTGTGGCCAAATACTTGTTATTATAGGGATTTAGTGTAGAAACTATGGTGCACGGCTGCACAAAATTCCATTACAAACAGACACGTACATATACACAAGCAAAAATGCCCAAAACAGCAACAAAAAACCTTAATGAGAGAATTTTGTATGTTGGAAATTAACACTATAGAATAGTGTTGGGAAGTGGGCTCTACCTTTTACATAGAGATGTTTATTCCATTAGTGTTCTAAGGAACTTAAACCAATTATAGTTCTCAAAGAAATTATTTTGGGGGCACCTGGATGGTTCAGTTGGTTAAGCATCTGCCTTCAGCTCAGGTCATAATCTTGAGGTCCTGGAATCGAGCCCCATGTTGGGCTCCCTGCTCAGTGAGGAGTCTGCTTCTCCCTCTCCTCCTCATTCATTATTTCTGTCACTATCTCTCTCTTTCTTTCTCTCAAATAAATAAATAAAATTGTAAAAAAAAAAAAAAAGAAATTATTTTGTACATGTATGTGTTTACACACCACGACAAAACCGCAAGAACTTAAAGTCCTATGGGACTGTCACAGTGCTTTGCAAAGGGTAGGGCTTCAAATATTTCTCTTTTTTTGGAACGAGATTATCAGAGACTGCTGAAGCCATGGGCCTTACATTAGAAAATACTATGACAAGCTCCACCTCCAAGCAGAATAAAGTAATTGGTACCAGACTTACTCTTTCACTAAATAACTAGAAAACTGAACACAATGTGGGAGATGATTATTTCCAGACATTGAGCAATAATCAGCATAGGACTGTGATTCGTCAACAGAAAGTAAGTATATGAAGGAACTCTACAATCACCTTGTTGTTATTATTTTTGGAGGCATTTTTCAGACTATAGAATAAAAAGGGATGCCCAGACAGAGGACAGCAATTTCCATGACATGTGGACACAGTTTGGAGTTTGGTGAGAATGAAGTAGTTAGAATTTCCAGAGCAGAGTGCTGAAGAAGAAGGAGTTACAGAATGGAAGAGCTCAAGACTCTGTATAAGGGTCCCCTTGGGTCTTCTCCTGAATACTGAGTAAACACATGGAAAGTGAACCTCTATGGGGTGTTACAGGGAGCTACCAAGGAATGATAAGGTGAAAGCACCCGAATTTTTCACAGAGCTTAAAGGCATTTGTGTCCTGAACAACCAAAATGGAGAGAGTTCATTGAGTATTAGGGCTCTCAGTAGTGACCCCAGCTAGGTCACGCCAAGTAATAGGACTAAATTAAACTCTAGTATAAAGCTCACTAATTGTCAATGTTAGACCACAGTAACAACACTAAAAACAAGTATTTGACTATTCTTTAATTAAAATGTTTTGCAAGTAACTTAACAGTTTGCCACCACAGAACTCAGCACTCTTTAGAGGAAGATAACGAAATCCAGACACTCTCCAACATAGTATGGAATCAAAATTATTGTAGGAGAAACAGGAAAAATATGACATATAACCAAGGGAAATAAAATCATTCAATAACAACAGACCCAGGAATGTCAGAAAAGATGATGAGATTGGCAAATGAGTAATTTAATAACAACTATGATAATTGAAAGGAAAACATGACTACAAAGAAGAGGGAGATGAAACATATATAAAAAAAGTTTCAAGTGAAACTTTAAGAGCCAAAAAATAAAATAACTAAAATTTAAAAATTGCTGGATATACTTAATAGCAAAAGACACTGGAAAAGAAAAGATCAATGATCTAGAGATCAGAGCATTAAATACTACCCAAATTAAGACATACAGAGAGAAAAAAAACTGAAGAAAAATGAACATTGGTGAAGAGAGGCATGATATTGAACAGCCTAATACACGTATAATCTTTTCCATAAAGAGGACTGGGGATTGCAGAACAAATTTTCAAGAATAATTATTAAAATTCTTCAGATTTGAAAAAAAAATAGTATTAACCCACAATCCAATAAACTCAAAAACCCTAAACAGGCAGGACAAACAAAGAAAACCACACAAAGTAACATTATAATTAAATTTTTGAAAACAGTAATAAACTAGAAATCTTAAAAGCAGCTGAAGTAAAAAATAATATCACCTACAGAGTAATGACGATAAGAATTATCTGACTTCAGGCAGCCTGGGGGGCTCAGCAGTTTAGCACCGCTTATACCCGGGGTGTGATCCTGGAGACCTGGGATCGTGTCCCATGTCAGGCTCCCTGCATGGAGCCTGCTTCTCCCTCTGCTTGTGTCTCTGCCCGCCCCCTCTTTCTCTGTCTCTGTTTCTCTCATTAAAAAATAAAATCTTAAAAAAAAAAGAATTATCTGACTTCTTGTAACAAACAATAATTATCTGACTTCTTGTAACAAACAATGCAAGCCAGAAAGCAATAGGATATCTTTAAAATGCTGAAAGAAAAAAAAAACTGTCAACCTAGATCTGAAATTCAGAGACAATCTTTCAAAAATGAAGAATTGAATTTCTTCAGACCAAAAAAACAAAACAAGCAAACAAAAACACACAAATCTGAGATAATTAATTTCCAGTAGACCTATTCTTTAAGATTAAAAGAAGTTCTTTAGACTTACACTAAAGTGATGCCAGATGGAAATTCAGATCATTAAAAAGGAATGGAGAGCATCACAAATGGCAAGATAGGGAAATAAATGGGAGATTATTTTTCTCTCCTAAAGTTTTTCCTCAGAAGAAAATTGACAGTTTAATATGAAAACACTGTGGGGCGGATAGCATACTGTGGTAAAATGTTTGAGAGTCGTGACCAAACAGTGGGAGTGGGAAATGGAAATGTCTTGTGGAAAGTTTCACACTCTATGAAGTGGCGACCAGCATTCTGGTCAAAATCCCAGAAGATTTTTACGTAGAAATTGAAAAGATGATTTCAAAATTTATAAAGCAACACAAACAATCCAGAATAACCAAAATGATTTTGAAAAAAAAGGAAGTTGGATGACTATTGTATCTGAGTTCAGGAAGTATTACAAATCTATGTAAACAAGACAGTGTGGGATTGGTGTTAAGAATAAACATACAGGGGACACCTGGGTGGCTCAGTGGTTGAGTATCTGCCTTCGGCTCAGGTCATGATCCCGGGGTTCTGGGATCAAGTCCCACCCACATCAGGCTCCACGGGGAGACTGCTTCTCTCTCTGTTTATGTCTCTATCTCTCTCTCTGTGTCTCTCATGAATAAATAAATAAAATCTTTAAAAAAAGAATAAGCATATAGTCCAATAGAATAGAATGAATGTATAAAGGTAAACCAACATGTATTGTTATAAGTTGATTTTCAACAGAGATGCCAAGATAGTTCAATGGGGGAAAATATATTTTTTTGACAAATGATTCAAAGCCAACCAGTAATACATAAGGGGGAAAATGTAAACACAAAAGTTACCTCAAATTGAATAACAGTCCTAACTAAGTAGGAAGCAAACATTGTGACATTTTTAGGAACAAAAATTAAGTGGGGGAGATCTTGAGGACCTATGGGTAGGGATAAGATTTCAGAGGGGAGACAAAAAGTATTAACTATAAAAAATGATAAATTGGATTTGATTAAAAGTTTCTGTTCTTCAGAAGATATTAAGATGTTGAAAAAATTCTAAAGTTAGGAGTGAAGTAGTTTGGATTAAAGAGAAAACTGGTTGCCTAGGACAGGAAAATACAACTGCAATATGTGGGAACACCAGTGGTGCTCCAGGATGAGAGGGTAAAAGCCAGGAGGAGGCCCAGGGAGGTTAGATTAGGGTACCGCAGTCCTAACAGCCAGGCTGGTCCACTCCGTTTTTTCAGCCTGGATGTGGTGGATTACATTGATTGAGTTCCAAATGTCAAACCAGCTTTGCCTTCCTTGGATAAATCCCATTTGGCTGTGGTGTATAATTCTTTTCACACATTGTTGGATTCGATTTGCTAAAATTTTGTTGAGGATTTTTGTGTCTATGTTCATGAGTGATACCTGTCTGTAGTTCTTTTTTCTCATGCTGTCTTTGGTGGATTTTGATAGTAGGGTAATGCTGGTCTCACAGAGTGAGTTAGGGAATATTCTTCTGCTTCTGTCCTCTGAAAGATAGAAGGGTTTTCCTAACACAGCTTTGTTTTTTGTAACTCAGTTCCCAAGATGGGGCTTGATATGTGATGGTACTAAAATTTAGCTTGTTTCGTTTTAGCAAAATTCCCAATATTAGGTAATGTATTTGAAGGCAAAAATCCGTTAGACTCCATTAAAGGTCATCTTAGCCTGGCTGTAGGATTCATTTGATTACCAGCAAGAAAGAGCATGACAGGCTAGAATAGAAGAATCAAGGAAAGGTGAGAGGGTAGGAGAGAGAACAAAAGAGGGAAGATGAAAGAATGGAAAATCTTGTATATGCCCATATAAGGCATTTATTTATTTATTTATTTATTTATTTATTTATTTATTTATTTATAGCACGTGATCAGAAAGAGGCGAGGCCCACAGGGAAAGGGAGAGAGAGAATCCTAAGCAGATTTAGCACAGAGCCTGACTCCAGGCTCCATCTCATGACCCTGAGATCATGAGACATCAAGGTCTCAGATCATGATCAAGAGACTCAGCCACCCAGACTCCCCTGTACAAAGCTTATAAAAACACACCATTAAACACACACACACACACACACACACCCCATAATTTAGTTTCTACATTAAACACAGAAGTGGCCCAATTCTCCAGGTTAATAAGGCTCGAGGCCCACAGGTCGTGGGCAAGTGTAGATTGCCATCCGATCTTCCAACACGGAGCCTGTACCTCCCGCTGTTGCATAAATCATTGCACTTTTGAATAGTTCAACACAAACTTTAAAATATTTTTGAACCTAGTCTGAATTACAGTAAGCCTTTCTGAGACCTTCCTGAGGCCTGGAAAGAAATGGTCCAAGGGAAGGAGAAGGTGGATGGAGAGACATTAATAAATGAGGTTATTAAATCATATTCCAATCTCTGTGAAGTCCTGGGAGGCTCCCCTCCCTCAGGCAAACTGCTGTCTTCTGAAAGGTCGATTGCCATGGCTCTCTGCTGCTCTACGGTTAGGGAAATGTCAGGATGCTCCTCTCATGGCAGTAAATCTTCACCCGGATTGTTCCAGGGAGAACACCCAGGAAGGCTGCAGGGCCACTTTATACCTCTACGACAGTCACAAAACTTTTGTTAGTAGTTTGCACGAAACCTGGCTAGAGCTACATCCATTCTTTAACATCAGACAGTAAATGACATCAAAGCTTATCAAGGGGGAGGGGTGCCAGGGTGGCTGGGTCTGTTAAGCCTCTGACTTGAGTTTGAGCTCCTGAGTTGGGCTCCGTGCTGGAGGTGGAACCTACTACAAAAACAACAACAACAACAACAACAACAACAACAACAACAACAAAACTTATCAAGGGTTTCTGTGAAATTCGTGAGAATCAAGACAGAGCATAAATTGCAGAAAGTAACTAACAGAGTCTCCCCCCAATTCAGGGACCTTCAAATGATAAATGCAAATAACAGATTTCACAAGACAGAGTCAGACTCCTGCTTATAATCTTCTTTAATACTTATTTGTGATTACTGTTGCCATAACTGCCTCTCATCATCTCACTGGCACCTCACTTGATTTTCATACAACAAGACATATCCCACCATCCTCTGCTTTATCCTTCCTTTTGAACCTTGAGCGACAACCTGCTGAGTTCACAGGCTCATGCTTCTTAAAGTGCCCACCATGCATGAATCTGCCCTCCATCTCTGTGTCCAAGGGACAGGCTATTTTAAGGTCAGCATTTTGCCTCCAGCTTAGATGGCTGGGCTCCAGCCTTACAAGGCTCTGCGCCTGCTACGGTCTTAAGAATCACCGGGATTATAAAAGGAAAAAAGAATGCAGAAGGTTACTTCTTGTGCTGTGTCAGGGTTGGAACTTTTTGAATCCAGTATTTTAAGGGATAGGAGGTGGCCTTTCAGAGTAAAGAAGGTAGAACTGACTGTCATTCAAGACAGAACTTGTTTCTCAGCTGCTTCCATGTGGCTTCTGTGTGCACATGTGTCACATGCCCTGCTTCAATGGATGGGGGTAGCCCTGTGCCTGGTCCCTGGCTCATCGACTCCCGGGACAATGTTTATGGTGTCTTCTCACCAAACCCTTCTTGTTCTTCAACAGCTGTCATTCTTATGAAACCGGTTCCCAAACTGCTGTCCAAAGTGGTTTATCAGTGGTTGATACCAGTCAATACCAGAGAACATGTTTCCCAAGTGTATTGTCATTCAGAGATTGCTAATTCAGAGATCTCGTTAATTTTTAAAGCTTTTTAAAGGTTTCATTGTAGTTTTTAAGAAAGTATTGGATTTTTTAAAGAAGATTTATTTATTTGTTTGAGAGAGTGGAGGAGTTGGGGAGGAGCAGAGGGAGAGGGAAAAGGAGAGAATCTCAAGCAGACTCCCTGCTGAGCACACAGCCCAATGCAAGGCTCGATCTCACAACCCTGAGATTGTGAACTGAGCCTAGATTGAGAGTCGGATGCCTAACTGATTGAGCCACCCAGGCGCCCCAAAAAGTATTGGAATATGAGGGAAACCAATAAATAATACCTTTTTCCCCTGTCTTGTTATGAGACCAAATGAGAGACAGACACAAAAATCAGACATAGGAAGAGAAAAATATCGCCCCCTTTACAGATAAAGTCTAGGTTGGAGAAAGAAGGTAGAGGTGAGGGCAGCCTGGGTGACTCAGCGGTTTAGTGCTGCCTTCAACCTAGGGCCTGATCCTGGAGACCTGGGATCCAGTCCCATGTTGGGCTCCCTGCATGGAGCCTGCTTCTCCCTCTGCCTGTGTCTCTGCCTCTCTCTCTCTCATGAATAAATAAAGAAAATCTTAAAAAAAAAAAAAAAAGAAGGTAGAGGAGGCAACGAGGGGCTTGCTAATACTGAACCCCTGAGTTGAACTTACCCACCCCATGTGGGCAGCACTGGGAGGCCACAAGCCTGACTCACTTGGCTCTGGGTAAGTCTCCTTCCCTTCAGAGATGGGAGGATGAACAGTAAATCAGGGGCATTGCTTTAGTAGAGTTATCTCCACATGGAAACCAGCTAGAACTTCATAGTTGTATCATTTCAGTAAAAAAATGGGAGTGGGGGGCTCACAAATACTCATAGACATGTACAGAGAAGTCCTACAACAAGTGAGTTGCTTACTGAGTCTGGTAAACGTATCTGTAGAAACTCTCAACTCTTCTAGGGTTGGGTTTATAAAAACATCAATCATCTAAGAAATACCTTTAACCTTGGAAGTAATAAAAAAAAAAAAGACCTTTGGGACAGTGGAAAACTGGAATGGGTACAAATGAAGGCAAGTGTGATGATGAAGGATTCACTAGCCAAGTCAGAAGGCAAGGGCTGAGGATTCGGGCCATCTTGTCCTGGAAAGAGGGGGCCAGATGGCGCCTTTACATGGGGGGAGGTGTCTAAAAAACATCATTTTGCTGACTGGTGAGGCCAGAAGTGGGACCAGTAGGTGAAGGTTTTAAGGACACAGATCTCAGATCATTATATGGAATGAGACCAGTGGACAATTAGCAAGCTCCCTATTCCAGGAAAAGATGGAGCTGAGACTAGATGATCATTTTCAGGAATGCTGCAGAAGGTACTCTTGAGCCACATGGTTGGTGGGTGAGATTAGTCATTCTCCAACCGTTTTGGTCTTGAGATCTCTTTACACTCTTAAAAATTATTGAGAGGCCCAAAAGAGACTTTATGTATGTAGGTTATATTAACATTTTCTAAATTTGAAATTAATTAAAATAGATAACATTAAAGTATTTAATTCATTTAAAACAATAGACATGTTGGTATAAATATGATTTATGGAATATATTTATGGCATTGTTTTACAGTTTTGCAAATTTCTCTAATATCTGGATGAATGGGAGACAGCTGGATTCTCATGTCTTCTGCATTCCCTCAGATGCAGTATGTTGTTTTGGTTGAAGTTCATGAAAAAAATCCAGCCTTGATAGATGTGTAGTTGAAATAAAGTATTTTAGATACACCTTTTCAGATAATTGTGGACATTCTTCTTTGCTACTACTCCAAAGCTCAGAAGTAGTAGTTTCTCAAAGGTAAGCAGCAATGAGAAATCTCAAATTGTATCAACAAACTTTTCTTGCTGTCACATTAAAAATGCATGGATCTATCTTGTACTTGGGTCTTTTACTCATTTGTGATTTTTTAACATCATGCTTAGTATTATTATGAGAAAAGTGTTAACTTTGCAGATGTCCTGGAAGGGCTTAAGGGATCCCCAGGTGTCCACAGACCCCTCTTTGAGGACCAGCGCACTAGACAACCACCAGCTGTAAGTGGTATGAATCTGTGAAAGAGCTATCACAGCTCAAAGAGCTAGCCCAGGAGGACAGTATATCTAATATCACGTGTGTTGCAAGGAAGAGAAACCCACTTAAATGAGCTCAAGTGAAAAAAAATTACCTGAAGTTTACTCTGGGCAATCCTCTCATAAATTCTGGAATTGGAAATATAGTCATGCTACTCCCCGGCTGGACTTGAACTTTGACGACTGAAGCCTCAAGCTTGCCTGGAACCATATGAGTTCTCTTCTCCACCCATGTCTGCTCATTCTCCTGCATCTTCCAAGGACTCACCTTCCAGGTGGAGTGGTGACTTCCCTGCTCCTCCACAGCACTGGTGGCATGGTGCCTTCAATCTACCGAGGAGCTGATGCCAGCTCTGACTCCATGAGACTTTTCAGTTCAAGAGCTATCTTCTCTCACAGTCTCAGATTCCAGATTCCAAACTCCTGCAAGACAGAGAGAACCTGATTAGCTCCACCTGATTTAGGATTGGGTCAGGTGGCAACCCCTGCTCCCAAGAGCCCTGGCTAGGGTAAGTCGAGTTACCAGGTACAAACATGGCCCCAAACAGGCAATGCAAAATGTGTCTCTTCTATAAGAACTTGGAATTATGTACAATTTTATTTCATTTTTAAAAAGATTTTATTTATTTATTTATTCATGAGATAGAGAGAGAGGCAGAGACACAGGCAGAGGGAGAAGCAGGCTCCCTGTAGGGAGCCCGATGCGGGACTCAGTCCCAGGACCCTGGGATCATGACCTGAGCCGAAGGCAGATGCTCAACCACTGAGCCACCCAGACATCCTGGTATGGTATAAAATTTTAAAGATTAAAATGTAGGAACACAATCAGAGAGAGCAATAAGAAGTGACACGTTAGAGCAGTGAAAGAAGACAGGGAAAACTGGACTGTGTTCACGATGCAGTTTGGTGTTATTTGGTATTTAGTGGCAGTGATAGTCCGAGTTGGTGTTTACTGAGGGCATATTGTGGCAGTCCTTAAGCAAAGCACTAGAAATACGTTTTCCTTGTTAAGATTAAAAAAAAAAAAAAAAAAAAAAAAAACAAAACAGAAAAATCCCTAAATATTAGGCTCTATTTTTATTCCTGATTTAGTATAACAGGAGTATGGGCCTCGGAGCCAAACTGTCAGAATTCGCGTGGTTGGCAAGTTCTTTCATCTCTTCACACCTCAGCTCTTTTCTCCGAGGAAACTGGCTTCCTGTAGAAAGAATGTGGGGACATGAGAAGGTGGGGTGAGGGTGGGGATTCGAGATTCCCTAACTCAGCTCTCAGGGGGAGACGGCAGGAAGATTGGATGAGGTGTGAGAGGAGAAGTCTCTGCTTGTTAAGAGAAGAGGAATGTGTCGTGGGAGATCGGAGCGCCACCAGATGTGCCGGGTTCAAATCCCAGCCCAGCCCAGTTTCTGAAAGCCTCTGTGCCTCCATTGCCTCGTCTGCAAAACGAGATCCTCACAGGGTTGGTTGGCGGAGGAGCACAGGGAGGGACAGGTGTAAAGTCTCGAACTCAGACCTGCCTGCAGCAGGTCAGCAGAGCCCGTGTGCTCCAAGCGGTGCTGGGACCCCACCTGTAGGACACAGCAGGTCTGTGTGGATCCCGTCCCCAGAGCTGGACTATCACGCACTCTCTCTACTCTCGTACCCCCCTCACACCCCCCATGGAGGAGCACCCATCCTTTCCATCCATGACTCAACGTATTTCAAATGGCTGGTGCTGCCCAAGGGCCTGGCCTGTGGAAATGACCTTGTTTGGGCAGCAACAAGCTGTCCCTTCTCGAGGGGCCCCTTGAATTTGGGAGAGCGGGGAACACGATGACTGAATGGTGGGGGAGAGTGTTTAAAACCCCTGGACCTGATCGATGGGCTTGAACAGTGAAACCTCCTGCAAGGCCATTCTTGGGGGGCCTTGTGCTTCCATCGCGATGCCGTCCCCAAGTGTCTGCGGATCCTGCTACGGGCCCTGGCCGGAGAGGGGGGCCGCAGGGTCACGCAGCCCGGGTCCCTGGGGACAGTGACCGCGAGCAGATGTCCTGGCACTTTCTGAGCAGCAATGGTTCACTTCCAGCTGACCGTCAGTCATGGGTGAGCGCCACGGCCCGGGGGAGGGAGGCCCTGGGAGTCGTTCCTGGCAGGTGACAAGCAGGAGGCAAATGTGATTCTCCAGGAAGGAGGTTGACTTTGGGGATGTGCTAAGCCAACAGAGGGGAGAGCTTGAGAAGGCAGAAGACCTAACCCTGGACTCGACATCCGAACCTCTAGGTGTGAGCCGGGGTCTCCTCCCTGCTCGTCATGGGGCGGTGGCCCCAGCGGCTTCCTGGGCTGTGAAATGGGGCCACTTCTAGTGTCTTCCTTGCTCCCTCATGGCGAGTGAAGAGAGAAAGGGTTACAGGACAACTCTGTGTGTGATTTCTGCCTCCACCTCTGGCTCCTGGCTCTCTGTGCAGTGTGGTGTGTGTGTGTGTGTGTGTGTGTGTGTGTGTGTGTGTGAGAGAGAGAGAGAGAGAGAGAGAGAGAGAGAGAGATTCTTTCCTATGGCTGCTGTAACAAATTACCACAAACTCGGTGGCTTAACTCAACACAGATTTATTTTCTTACTGTTCTGGAGGCCAGAAGTCTGAAATTAGTTTCACTGGTTCAAAACCAAAATGTGGGCAGGGCCAGGCTCCCTCCGCAGGCTCCAGGGGAGAATCCATTTCCTCGCCTTTTATAGCTTCTAGAGCTGCATTCCATGAATTCCCCGGCTCATGGTGCAAGCGCGCGTCTCCTCACCCAGCAACACAGCATCTTGCCTCTGCTGTGGAATCTCCTGGTCCTCCTCGGTGTCAAAGCTCCCAGGTCCCTTTCCCAAGGACCCTCGCGATTACGCTGAGCCCACCCAGAGAATCCAGGACAAGCTTATTTCATCACATCTGCAAAGTCTCTTTTGCTAAATCAGGGAACCTCACAGGATCCCGAGATGGGGACGTGAACATCTCCAGGGACTGTGGTTCAGTGACAGAGCCGCGTGAACCCTGTGAGATGCAGGGAACGAGGGAGAGCCCATGCTGGGGGGCAGGGGAGGAAAAAGTGGGGGGGGGGGGACAGGCAAATCCAACCTGATGGCCCTTAATAGTCACGCTGTGTGTATGTGGAGGGTAGGTGAGATGGGTGACAGTCATACACTTGGGTCTGAACCTTAGACCAGTCGTTTCCAAGTGTGGTCCCAAGACCAGCATCATCAGCAACCCTTGGGGACTTGTTACAAATGTAAATTTTGTTTTTTTTAACTTTTATTTTATTTTAATTCCAGTATAGTTGGCATAGAGAGCTATATTAGTTTCAAGTGCACAATAGAGTGACCCAGCACTTCCACACATCACCCCCCAGTGCTCATCACAACGAGTGTCCTCCTTAATCCCCATCAGCAATCTCCTCCCCACCCCCACCTCCTCTCTGGTAACCATCAATTTGTTTTCTATAGCTGAGACTTTGTTTCTTGGTTTCTCTCTCTCTTTTTTTTCCTTTGCTCCCTTGTTTTGTTTCATAAATTCCACCTATGAGTAAAATCACATGGTGTTTGTCTTTCTCTGACTGACTTATTTCACTGAGCATTATACTCTCTAACTCCATCCATGTCACTGTGGATGGAAAGATTTCATTCTTTTTTGTGGCTGGATAATATTCCTGTGTGTGTGTATGTGTGTGTGTGTGTGTGTGTGTGTGTGTATACACCACATCTTCCTTATCCATTCACAGATCAATGGACACCTGGGCTGCTCTTGCAACGTGACTATTGTAAATAATGCTGCTATAAACATAGGGGTGCATGTATCCTCTGAATTAGTGTTTTTGTGTTCTTTGAGTAATGGGATTGCTGGATCCTAGGGTAGCTCTATTTTTCACTTTTTTGAGGAGTCTCCATACTTTTTCCACAGCAGCTGCACCAGTTTGAGAAATGTGACATTTTTGGGACGCCTGGGTGGCTCAGCGGTTGAGCACCTGCCTTCAGCTCAGGGCATGATCCCAATCCAGGGATTGAGTCCTGCATTGGGCTCCCTGTGAGGAGCCTGCTTCTCCCTCTGTCTATGTCTCTGCCTCTCTGTCTCTTATGGATAAATAAATAAAATCTTTTTTTAAAAAGAGAGAAATGTGACCTTTTCGACCCTAAACCAGACCTCCTAAATCAGAAACTCTGAGGTGGTTTAACAAGTCTTCCTAAGGATTCTGATGCTTGCTTTTGTTAGCTCAGGCTCAAGCCACGGTCCTCAGAAGGAAGTGTAGGACAAGGCTGGGTTTGGATCCTGGGGCAGAGGTTCTCACCACTGCTGCACATCAAAATCATTTGAGGAGTTTTATGAAAAATAACTTGTGGATCAGAACTTCTGGGGTAGTCTTTTAAAGTTTCCAGGGGATTGTAATGTGTGTGAAAATTAATTTAAAATACCTCAAGTGGAGTCTGGGAGGCCTATGGAGGGAGCTCTCATGTCCCTTTGCTTGTCATCAGTTACCCCAAACAGGGAGCAACCACAGGGCACCTCCAAGAGGAAGGTGTCCCATTACCACCCCAGCAGGAGGAAGAAAGGTTTTCTCCTGGCCCAGCACAAGCCCAGCCCCTAAAGAGTGCCATAGCTCAGCCAATAGCAAGTCCTTATCTCCCCCGATGCCTACTTACCTCCAACGAGCTTTTGTTTTTTCTCTGCTCATCACTTCCTTGCCCTACCCTTCTCGCTATAAAAGCTTTCCATTTTGTGTAACTCTTGGGAGTATCCCCTTACTGGATAAGATGGTGCCCTATTCATGAATCATTTAATAAAACCAACTAGATCGTCACATTTACTCAGTTGAATTTTGTTCTTTTATACGTGCAATCAAATTTGGGGGCTGCTCATGGTGCATGACTGACATCCCACAACTTGGCCTTGTGGGGAGGAATTGGGAGTCCCTAAATCACTTGTTCTCAGACATGAGCCAGAATCAGAATTGCCTGGAGGTCTTGTTAAAACAGAGATCCCTGGGCCCATGCTGAGCTGCTGACTAAGCAAGTCCAGGGTGGGGCCTGAGAATGTACATTTCTAGTAAGTTCCCTGGCAGTGCTAATACTGCTGGTCCAGGGACCCCACTCAGAGAATCACTGCACTAATGTAGAATTTTAATGCCAAAGATCACCCAAAATATGTTTTCTGATCCAAGCTAAGAACCACAGAGTCTAAAAGTATTAGAAATTAATTTATTAGATTATTTTCCCTGTTTATTTGTTTGTTTAGGGCAAATGCCATTGGAAGTTAACTATTGAAATTGTGATGTTTCTGTTTTAAAGAAAATGTAAGGGGATCCCTGGGTGGCTCAGCGGTTTGGCGCCTGCCTTTGGCCCAGGACGTGATCTTGGAGTCCCAGGATCGAGTCCCATGTCGGGCTCCCTGCATGGAGCCTGCTTCTCCCTCTGCCTGTGTCTCTGCCTCTCTCTGTGTCTCTCCTGAATAAATAAATAAAATCTTAAAAAAAAAAAGAAAATGTAAGAAGTATTGTGGAAATGGAGTTTAAGGGGGCAGCAAAGGGAGAAGGGCATTAAAGACAGGTAGAAAGAGAACAAAAAATGACACTAAGTTGCTCATGAATTTGCCAACACCTGTAATGTGTATGTGTTCTCACGTGTGCAAACAAACGCATGTGTGTGTGTGTGTGAGAGAGAGAGAGAGAGAGAAAGAAGCAATAGCACTGAATCAGAGTGATGCTCTTAACTTAGTGAATAATCCTCCAATATTCACAGACAACTCTCAAGTTCTAATTATTAAGGGATAGTTTTTAGTTTGGGTCAACTATTTAAAACAGTATCAACCCAGACATCATCTGGGAGTCCGTTCTGCCCTCCTGACATCTAGATCCACTCAGGCCTAGCCAAGTGATCCAGTGCCTCCTGAGGGTTCTTCTTCATCTCCAGGGAGCTTAAGGCACTGTAGACTCTTAAAATGGCTTAAAAGCTTGGACTTTCCTCATTCTTCCTCCCCCCAACATGAAAATTTTCTGTTAAAAATGTAAAAATTTGCTCCACCAGAGTTTCATGACTAAGGAGACTGCTGAAGGCTTGGAGGCCAAGGAAGCTTTCTTGAACATCAGTACAATTTTCCTGCTGCCGACCATCTAACTCCGCCAGCCTGCTCTCTCCCACTTCTGCTTCAATCTCTCTCATGGACGGAGTCTGTCATTGGGCAAAGCACATCCTCCCCTTACCTCCCCTCTTAGGGATGGGAGTCACCTGTGCTCCATTGTGGCATGGAGCTCACCCTTGGTTCCAAAGCACCCAAATTATCATTGAAGCATCACTTTCAAACAGGTTGTTAGATTTCTGATGACGTTTACAGGAATTCTGGTACAAATATTTTCTATCCCTCAGTATAAGTATTAACCAAATTCATTCACTCTATTTTTAATAGACTTTGTATTTTAGAATGGTTTTAGAGTTTCTAGTAAGTTGGAAAGCTAATAGAGAGAATTGCCATATATCTCACACTCAGTTTCCCTATCAACATCTTAAATTACTGTGGTACATTAGTCATGAATAATGAACTAACAGTGATGTATTATTATTATTTTTTAAAAAGATTTTATTTATTTGTTCATGAGAGACATGGAGAGAGAGAGAGAGAGAGTGAGAGAGAGAGAGAGAGAGAGGCAGAGACACAGGCAAAGGGAGAAGCAGGCTCCATGCAGAGAGCCCGATGTGGGATTCGATCCCGGGTCTCCAGGATCATGCCCTGAGCTAAAGGCAGGGGCTTAACGGCCGAGCCACTCAGGCGTCCCATATTATCATTATTATTACTATTATTAAGTTCATGCTTTATTCTGATGTCCTTAGTTTTTACCTAATGTCCTTTTTAAAAAATATTTATTTATTTATTTTAGAGACAGAGAGAGCACACACAGGAGTAGAAGGGGGAGAGAGAGAGGGAGAGAGAATCTCAAGCAGACTTCCCACTGAGTGAAGAGTGCAGCGTGGAGCTCGATCTCACGACCCTGAGATTGTGACCTGAGCTGAAACCAAGAGTCAGACACTTGACTGTACTACTGCCCAGGAGCCCCCCTAATGTCCTTTTTCCATCCCAGGATTCCATCCAGAACATCACATTACATTGAGTCTTTGTGTTTCCTTAAGGCTTTGCTAGAATGTAACAGATCTTCAGACTTTCCTTGTATTTAATGACCTGTTCAGTTTTGAGAGCTAACTAGGGACTTTGTAGGTTTCTCAATTTAGATGTTTTTCTCATGGACAGGGGTTATGGGATGTGGGGAGGAAGACCACAGAGGTGAAGGGTCTTTTCTTGTCACAATATATAAAGGGAACATGCTATCAACATGACTCATCACTGATGAGGTTGACCTTGACCACCTGTATGAAGTAGCATTTGTCAGGTTTCTCCATGGTGGCTGACCCTACTGCACCCCACCTTTTCTCCCCATTGCACCCCGTCTTTTCCACTGCACTGTCCTCTTTGAAAGAAGTCACTAAGCACAGCTCACAATCAAGGGTGGGAGTTAAGCTCTACCTCCTTGAGAGGGGGGTGTATCTACATTATTTGAAATTCTGGACAGGAGACTAGTCTATCCACCCTCCACGTACCTGTTTATTCAATCATTTATTTATGGAAGTATGGGCACATTTATGCTTTGGATTATAATCTGACATAATTTTGTTGCTAAAATTATTCTAGCCATGGTCATTCTTTCAGTTGGCTCCTCTGTCTTCTTGACATAGTCTCATCATTTTGCTTTTAGAGCTCTTCTCTATTTTCTGGCACTGCAAAATATTTCAGGTTTGTCTCGAGGTAATATACTCCCTGCCTTATCCCTAGACTCAGCCATTTCTCCAAAGAGAAATTCTCCAAAGAATAGTATTAGAAACCAAAGTCTGAGCAAGAGAAGTGCTCACTGTTGTTGAAGTGTCATTCCTTCTAGGGTCTCTCAGCAGACAGAATATGGAGATATGTGAGTGTACATTTACCTGTGTGTGCCCATTTCCGAGATTATTTCTGCATTTACCCAACTGTATCTAGAGTAAGCTCAGCACGAGTCCACACTGACGTCTTATACTGACTCACATGGAATACTGCATTACTCATTCTAGGCTTCTCCTTGCTTAGCTGCAACCTCCCACTCCAACAGAGAGGCCTGGCTCCCATCTTCCACCACTTTTAACTAATTCTTGGAACCCAAGTATACATGTATACAGTATCAGAGTTGTTAACCCATAAACCTGCAAGAAACAACTTTACCAACTGGAGTACAGTGCTGATATAGTTTCTTCTGTCTTTGATTTTAGACTCCACTCATTCCCAAAGTTACACAGGACAGCACATCTCCCCTACCTTCTTCAGTGAGATTATGTCATACATTTGTAACACAATTAGATTCTTTTCTCAGTCTGCACTGTATTCTGCAATCCTCTGACCTCTTGATTGATTTTTCATAATCTGCATACATTTAGATTTATTCTCTGTGTACGATCCTACAGGCTTTGATACATGCACTATGGCATGCCTCTACCAGAACAGTTTCATACAAAACCATTTCACAGCCCAAAAGTGCTTCTCCTGTGTGCTTTTCCTATTCAAACCTCTTCCTTCCCAAGCCTCTGGCGATCACTGATCCATTTCCCACCTCTATAGTTTTTCCTTTACCAAAATGTCACATGAATGGACCTACAGAGTATACAGCCTTTTCAGACTGGTCTTTCATTTAGCATAATGCAATTAAGATTCATCATGTTGTGTGGATTGATAGCCTATTACCTTTTAATCAATGAATACTATTCCATTGTCTGGGTGTGCCATAGTCTGTTTATTCATTCATTTATCAAAGGACATCTTGCTTGCTTCCAGGTTTCAACAATTATGAATAAGTCTGCTATAAGCATTTGTGTACAGAGTTTGAGCATATATAAGTTTTCAAACCAGTAAGGTATAAGGTTTTCAAAACAAAATCCAGGGATGCAATTGCTGGAGCGTAGAAGGAGTATGTCAGGTTGTCTTCTAAAGTTACTGTACCATTTTGCATTTCTACCAGCTGTAAATGAGAGTTCTTGTTGTTCCACATCCTTACTAGAAATTACTATCATCAATTTTTTGGATTTTGGTCATTCTAAAAATGTGGACCGGTGTCTAGTTGTTTATTCCATTTTTTTTTCTTTTTTTTTTTTTTTTTTTTTTTTTTATTCCATTTTTTTTTCAATTCAGGTTGAGCATGGCCAGTTTGGAGCATGGAACAATTTTTCACTCGCCCTGGATTTTACATTGCTTTCAAAGATGATTTCAGCAAGGCCAGAGGGAATAATGAAAAGTAGAAGTCCCCAATTCCTCAGCTGTCCCTGTTAGTTCAGGGAATTTGTTCAAGGGGATTCAAATTCAAGGGTATTTGTTGGTATCTAAACAAAAGCACTAGCTTCTTTAAGGGGTTCTGAATATAGATCAAGGACAACAGGGTGACCAGAGAATGCAGTGGAACACAGAACCACCTTTGGGCAGGGCAAAAAAAAAAAAAAAGTTTTAAATCCCTCCTTAAATTATTTAAAGCTAAGAAGAATATAGGTTAAAAGGCAAAAAAATCTCTTGCATGAGAAGACAATGTTGAAGAATGGAATTTGCATCCGGCACAGGACCATTTATTTGTTCATGAACAGAGAATCAAGAGGTAAAAAGTCCATCCTCTATCTCTCACAAAATATTTCACAATTATGATGCTCTCTGCAGTTTGCAGAAAGTTAAAAATGCCTTTCTGCTGAGAGCGGCTGGTCAAGTGGGAACTGGGAGATCTGGCCCATGCCAATGCCAGCTACTCTCCCCTCACTGGCTAACGATCCAGTGACCCATCAGGTCCTCAGCCTGTCCAGTCCCAGAAGCTCATTGTCACACAGTTGCTGAGTGGCTGAGGCCAAGACAAGGGAGAGTAACATCACAGGTGTGCAGATGGCATGGTGCCAGTCATGCTTTGTTTGCACTGGGTCTGATTTTCACTTACGCCTGATGAGTTCTCAAGAAGCTCCATCGCAAAGGCATAAGCTATTCTATTTCAGGCAAGTTCTTCCTGTTTTCCAGAAATCTCTGCCTTACTTGGCTCTTCTCCCTCCTTCCTCACATTCCAGGCACAGATCTGTTTACACAACTGTGCTTCATCTCTGAGGGAACATTATATGCCAGAAAATGAAGAGGAAGAGCAAACTTAAGCAGCTAGCCAGCTACCCCTGCCTTTTCTCTTGCCTGTTACCTCTCCTTCCCCGCAGCCCTTTCCTCTCCCTCTTCCTTTCTTTCCTTACTGTTTTTGTTAATAAAACTTTGGAAGTCTGGAATCAGCACTGGAATCACAGTCTGCAGCTTCCACCAAGATCACAGATCGCTGAGGAGACATTGTTGTCCTCTTTGCTAACCTAGAAACATCTCCCCATTCTCTGGTATATACCACATATCTATTTTAAAAGCCAATGATATTTTTTCTGTTCCAAAGTGATCAATTCTACTTTTTAAAATTTATCTAAAAGGATGCAGATGATTCTCAAGATATATTGTATGAAAGACTCCAGGCACAAAAACACTACACAACATGACTCTAGTTTATATGTTCAAGAATAGGTAAAGCTAAATTATGGTGACACATGTCAGAATTGTAGCTAAGTTGTGGGGGGACATTGACTGAAAAAGGAACATTCGAAATGTAGGAAACAGTCCATATTTCTTGATCAGGGTAATAGTTGTGTGTGTGTGTGTTTACACAGGTAAAAGTCATTGTAAGGACTGAAGATTTGTGTCCCTCGAAAATTCATATGGTAAAATCCTAACTCCCAATGTAATGGAATAAGGAAGTATAAGCATGATTAGGTCATGAGAGTGGGACCCTAATGAAAGGAATCAGTGCCCTTATAAGAAGAGACACAAGAACTTGCTTCCTGTTCTCTATTCTCTGCCACGAGAAAACACAGCAAAAAGACGGCCATCTATGAATCAGGAACTGGCTCTCACCAGACATCAGATCTCCTAGTGCCTTGACCTGGGACTTCCTAGTCTCCAGAGGTGTGAGAAATAAGTGTGTGCTGTTTAAGCCACCCAGTCTATGGCATTTTTGTTAGAGCAGCCTGATCTAAGATAGTTATTAAGCTATAAACTTTATATTTTTGTACTTTATGTAAATTATAGCTCAATAAAAGATGGGAGAGATGTTTCCCTAAAACAAATGGACTAAGCTGTAAATGCCAAGCACAAAATATTATATCCACCCCTCCAGAACCCTTCATTTAGCAGAAGCCCAGAAAAGTTAAGTGGCTTCCCTATAGACACACAGACAGTTAGGCTAGATTCTGATATGGAGGTCAGAGAGCATGCTACCTATCTAACCAGGGCTTGAAATAATTTTCCATTAATAGTTTTTAAAAAAAATTTTCCAAGGGAAGATTTAAGGCATTTTGTTACTGGAAGAGCCCGATTATATAACAACATGTAGGGCCCTTCTATCTCAGGAGATCTAGGTTAGAGTATGTTGAAACCCCTAACTCTATAATCCATGGATGTCTACACCCTCCCCACAATTCTGCAAGAAAAAAAAAGACAGCATCTACCTTACTTTCCAAATAGTCATAAAATGGACATCTGTCATTCATTTTGGTTCAGCCTTCCTTAATTTGAGACTTCCCACCACTTTTGAAGTTCATTTGCTTTGTCAGACTCTCTCTAGCTGGGCCCAGGCAAGTGTCCCAGATGAACTCACAGGAGACCCTGAATCTAAAGATAGAGTTGGTAGCTAAGGTGCTGACAGCTACCTACAGATTTCACGGAGAGTAGTGACAGGGTCCCAGGGCAGTGTCCTGTGGCCCCTCTCAGAAGTGTTTGTGTCTGTGCCCAGAGATGACTGCAGTGTTGTTTCCACGTAGAGTGTTCTGGGGGGTAAAGGGAGCATGACCCTTTTCTATATGGCCTCCATCCAGTTCTCTGGTTCCAGGGAGTCTCTGAGAAAGTTAATATTCTTTCCTAAATTCATTTTTTCTCACCTAGCCAAAAGGCCTTTCTGTTGCTCAATGGGACTCTGCTCAATGCTGGCAATTTTGTGTATATAAATCCTGCTGAAGATTTGGAAGAGATGGAAGATTCCTTATATCATGTCAGTGTAGACTAGCAAATTTAATTGAACCTGAGACTTTCATGTTCTCAAATTCCTTGGGAAGCTCTCCTGGGCACTTCTCACCCAGCCCCAGAGAAGGCCCAGGCACACCAGATCTGACTGGCTCCTTTCATCAGGTCTTCCCTTTCAGAAGCAAAGCTAAATTTCTATAACTGCCTCAGGTAGGGCACCTGAGCTACCTGTCTCTTGCCTACACCCATGTCCTCTGTGTCTTATTTTCTCCTAGTGGTTAATCAGGAAAGCTGCTTCTCTAAGAAGTCTGGACCCAGCTGATAAGATAATCATGCTTTTATGATAGGAAATGGGTGACAGAGTGAGGCCATACACAATCCTCAATGCCCTCCTTCCTCTTGTGTAGCAAACTTGGAGGCCAAAGGAGGATGGTGGCTCAAGAAATGGAAGGCACCTACATTCTCATCACTCCTGTAAGGAGAGATGTGTCTGCTTATTTGTCTGGGACATGAGCAAAGACATATGTATTAAGCTACATAGATTTGAAAGTTGTTTATGACCAGATAGTATAATAGCCTCCCCAGATAGTATAATAACCAGAGAAATGCCAGTAACATCTAATGATCCATGGAGGTTATACCTTGGTCACTCAAAACACTAAACACATATTTTCTCATGTAAAAGCATGGTCCCCATGACCAGGTATGGGAGCTCTCCCAATGGTGTGGAAATTTAGAGTGGAGCAGCACTGCAAGTTACTCTGTCTACTGCCTTTTCTGTTTCCTGTGGCTTCTGCTCTTTGGAAAATCTCTGTGTGACTTACAACTTGATGTAATTTTTAAAGTGTGTTGCAAACCCCCGGGTCTTGTGCTTTCAGCCTTCTTCCTCATTAGGGAACTAGTACTTGGCTTTGGTTTTGCAGGTGTTGGGAAGGAATTGGGGAGGTATTTTGAGGACTACCATAATCTTTTCTGTTTCAGGGACCACTCAGGTAACCTATGTGTCTAGTAAATTGGTCTTGGCTATGAATGCATCACTAAGTATAGAGTTTGAGATCAATTCATAAACAAACCACTTTTTGTAGAATTTGAGTTAATTGAACCCAACCACTCTTCCCTTCCAGTATGGGATTCCCTTCCACAATGTGGGCAATAGTGGGGAGTTAAACCTGGTTGCATCATTTTCCAGCAATGAGGAATTCAGCACATCCAAGGTGACCCATCCTGTCACTGGACAAAAATCATTTGGAAATACCTGCTTGTTTTATTAGCAAGCCAGCTCTCTTTAATTCATGGGCTTAGTTCTACTGCCTTAAAATATTATAGCCCAGTTTGTGGCTTCCTTCACAACACACTTTATGTACTAATCACATTTATATTTTATATAAAAAATATAAATAAAAATATAAATAAAATATTAAAATATAAATAAAATATATAAAATATATTTTATATATTTTCCCACATTTTATTCCTCCTGTATCCTAATTTTATCACCTAGATGTTGAAGTTCCATTTTTTTTTCTGTTTCATCATATAAATCCTTATAAGTTGCCTAAAATCCTTTTTTGAAATAGGTTAAAGGGAAGGAAGGAAGGAAGAGAAAGAAAAGAAAAAAAAGAAAGAAAGAAAGAAAGAAAGGAGAAAGAAAAAGAAAGAGCAAGAAAGAAAGAAGGAAGAAAAAATGCCCCTCGAAGATCATAGAATAAGTCAAAATGCTTTTCTTCATGTTAACACTGTCTAATAGGTGAAGGCAGCTGTCATATATCCCAGTGGCTTCCTCTCCAGATGATTCAGAATGTCAATTTCTTCATTTTTTCCACAGATTAAATTGTTTCCAGCTTCCTCTCCACTGCAGATAGACTTTCTCCAGGGGCTCTCAGGTTGGCTAATAAATTCCATTAAAATCCCCTGTAGAACTCAGCCTGCTGCTTCCGTGTGCCCTGATCAGCCCTGAGTGTGATGGGATGGCATGGGGGGGCAGCTCTGGCATTTACTATGTGCCTGCACTTGTATGTCTGACGTGGGCCTTCAAAGTAGGGACAGCTACACCATTAAGCTACTGTCGCTATGACCTTGAGATGTTGAGGGGACTCATGCTCACAGTTCATTTCCTAGAAACACTGGAATATTTCCTCTATTATTTAAGAGTAATTTCTTCAAAATGTATAACTTTACTCCCTTTCTACAAGCCTAAAAGATCTCATGTCTTTCTTTACTATTATTTAACATTTCAAATAGGCGGCTTTACATTTTCCAAATACAAAATTATAACATTGTAAATGTATATGCATCCTTCCCCCCAAGATTCAGATCTGCCCCCACAGACTATGGCCTCCTTTGAAAGTCACTGAAGTAATGTCTTCATTTTAAATCAAATATGGTGCTATTATACTTGATCACCACTTCCTCAAGTGGCTCTGAAGAACCTGTCATTGGTTCCAAAAAATTGGTTCATCGAGGATGAACATTTGTTAATACTAGAAATTACCCCACATCAAAATGTGAGACGAGGTCTAAAGATAGTTTCCCAAAAGGAGATAGCTAGGATAAATGCTTAGCCCTCTAGAGTGATTTCTGAAGGAGACAATATTCATTGGCTTAAAAAAAAAAAAAAGCCTATCGTATTATTACTTTCTAGGTACATTTCTATTCAGGCCCAGAGATGAGGTCTTCTCCAGGGCAGAATTTTGCAGAGAAAAAGAGGTGACGTCTCTGTGAACAAGAAAATACTTTTCCTTTGGTTCCTGGGGGGACATATGCTCAGTATTTCCAATTTCAGAAAATTCAAAGCAGTAACTGGTGGTTCATCGCAAAGTTAAAGGCACAGATTAAAAATGATTTAGATCTAGTTTATAGCCAGAGGTGGTAGAGAAAAAGAAAGAGAGAGAGAAAAAACACAACTGAACAAGCAAGAAAGATCTTCCTTGCCCAGAGTGACCTCCTCCACCCCAGCCCACACCCCAGAAGGAAAGAATAAAGAAAGGAAGCATCTGGAAATAGAGCTCCAGGTAAGAAGAGCTGAATGGAGTAGTACCATTATGAATACCATTTGAGTTCCATGAATCAATCTTCACCAAGGGGCTCCCGTTCTACTCCACGTGTTCAGTGAAGCCATATGCTATGTGCTCCTGGGGGTCCCGAACTTCACAGGGCCCAAGGCACTGCCAGAGCATCTGGGGCCTTAGGTGTGCACCTGCCATGTAGTAACAGAACAGCCTAGCATGTGGAATGAGACAAATGGCATCAGAGGGGAATCTTCCTTGCTGTTTATGTTGACAAAGGGCAGGAGGGAACATACATATCTTCACATATTTTTAAAATCTGCTTTTTACCTTGTGGAAGAATGTAGAAAGTCTTTTTTATTCTGAGCCAGGAATACAGCCAGGTTTCAACTGTAGAAAATAAAGAGCAATCTCATTTTCATTTACAATCATAATGATTTCTCTCTGTTTCCCACCTACCCTCCAATTTTTGGCAACCTGCTGGTTGTAGGATGTTTGGTCCCAAGTGTGCACTCACAGATTTATAACTGGAATGATCTGAGTTGGCTAAAAGAATAACCTAATTTTCAGGTGAGGAAGCATGAGCTCTCTGCTTTGGCATCATTCCTCCCAGGGATGGACATAAAACAATTTTGCTGCTACTAGATCCTGGTTTAGGCAAAAAGAGTCTCAGAGCCATGGCAATGCTAGTGCCATTTTTCATTCAAGGCCAGTTGTAAAGTACTGAGATCTCAGGCCTCATCAGAAATGCTGATAATATGCAGAAAACCTTCTTGGATCCATAGAGAACATCCAAACTTTCGTCTGGACAAGTGTCCTGGATCCTCTGAGGTCACAAGAAAGGAAGCAATAGTAGTTAGTTAATATCATATACAAAACTGTGATAGGTAAGCAGAATAATGGCCTCCAAAGATATCCACACCCTAACCCAAAAACCTATAGGAATATTAGGTCACATGGCAAAGTGGTATTAAGGCTGCACATGAAATTCAGGTTGCTAATCAGTTGATCTCGAGCTGGGGACATTATTCTGGATCCATGGGCGGGCCCCACACAATTACAAGGATCCTTATAAATGTAAGAGAACCAGAGAGAGGTAGCATGAAAAGGACTCAGTCTGACCCTGCTGCCCTAAAGATGGAGGATGGGCCCACAAGCCAAAGACTGCAGGTGATTTCTAAAAGCTTCTAAAGCAAGGAAACAGATGTGTGTATGGAAGGAACACGGCCTTCCCAGAACCCACATTTTAGCTCATAGAGACTCATTTGAGTCATCTGACCTCCAGAACCCTAGGATAATAAATGTGGGTTGTTTTAAGCTAAAAGTTGGTGGTAATTTGTTACAGCAACAGCAATAAGCTCTTACAGGAAAGTTTGCCCGTTCTCTTTTCTGCGTCTACTCCATTCCCTAGAATACTCTTCTTTTATCATCCCTCTAAACTGCAACACTGAATTCCCTCCTCTTCATACAAAACCAGAGTTTTTAGAAAACATCATAGATTAGTATCTTCTTGAACTCAGGGAAGGGAACAATCTTAAATAAAATATAGGAAGCATAAAGGAGCAAACTGATTTGTCCCATCACTCCAATTACATTACATTATGAACTTTTGTTTATTTTTAAAAAGATACCTATATTAGTTTGCTCAGGCTGCTCTAACAAAGTACCATAGATAGGGCATCTTGCACTACAGAAATTTGCTTTCTCACAATTCTGCAGGCTAGAAGTCCGAGGTTAGGGTGTCAGGTGAGTCCATTTCTTCTGCGATCTCTCTTCTTGGCTTGTTGATGGCTCTCTTCTCCCTGTGTTTTCACATGGCCTTTTCTCTGAATATGCCTGTATCCTAATCTTTTTTTTTTTTCAGATTTTTGTCTTATTGAAATGAGTTGACACACAGCATTATATTAGCTTCAGGTGTACAACATAGTGATTTGACACACACATTACAAAGTGATCATCACAATAAAGCTAGCTACCATCTGCCACCATACAAAGTTGTTATATTATTAACTATATCCCCTGTGCTGTACATTGTGTCCCTGGTTTTTATTTGTATTATAGCTAGAAGTTTGTAACTTTTAATCTCCTCCCATATTTTACCCCCTCCCTCAACTGGCCACCACCAAACTGTTTTCTGTCTGTGAATCTGCCTTGGTTTTGTTTTTTTTTTAGATTCCACTAACAAGTGAAATCACACAGTATTTGTCTTTCTCTGACTTATTTCATTTAACATGATACCCTCTAGGTCCATCAGTGTTGTCACAAATGGCAAGATTTCATTCTTTTTTATGACTAATATTCCATTACACACACACATACACACATCACATCTTCTTTATCCATTCACATATCAATGAACACAGGTTGCTCAATCTCCTCTTCTTATAAGGACACCAGTCATATTGCATTAGCTTATGATCTGATTTTAACTTAATCACTTCCTTAACTTAATCACAGTCTCCAAACACAGTTACATTCTAAAGTACTGAGCATTAAGAATTCAAAATGTAAATTTGGGGGGTTATGATTCATCCCATAGCACAATACCAATACAGAGGCAAGAAAACATGTAACAATTTTAATAAGAATTGAATGACAATAGACTTTCATATTCAGTCAGGGAATAGAAAGAGCCAGTGGGAGGTATAACGTCATGGTTATATGCATCAGGTCAGGTGATAGATACCTGGATCCAAGGACTGGCTTCACTACTTCTTGCCACATGCAGATGAATAGGTTTTCAAAGAGAAAAACATAGACACAACTCAGCCCATATTAACAGCATTGGAGTGAGAAGGTAAGACACAGAGTAGGGAAAGAAAGTTTCAACACATACAGCTGAAGAAGGGCTCTGTAGTGGTCTGATGCTGTGGTATGCCACCCCCTCCCAGTCTCAGGACAGACGAAGTCATTCTACTCACTACTGGGAATATCTACAGCTGATAGCTCCCAGCTGAGATTCTCAGAGACTCAGCCTCAAGAACACCACCTTACCTAAGATCATGCACTTTCTCAGTGGTATCTTCATCCAATGATTGGTTCATTCATGGGTATAAAGACTCAGCCACCACCTGGCCCCAACTTCTATCAATTAAGCAAGGCCATCCTGACTCCAGCGCTTCCATGGGGGTGGCTGAAACCTTTGTTGTGACTACATCACAGCCCAACTTCTCCCCTTGCCCAATCCCACATCCTTCATCTCCTAGAGGTGCTAATACCAAGAGCACTCACCAAGAAACATCCTGCAGGCACACTTTTCTCTCAGACTCAATTTCATAGGAAACACAACCTCTAACAAAATCATACTCAGAATATAGAAAGAACCCCCACAAGTGAATAAGGAAAATGCAAATAATCCAATTAAAATGAGTAATTAGGCATTTCACTAAAGAGAATATTCAAATACTCAACAAACATGAAAAAAATGTTCAAACTCATTAGTAACCAGGGAAATGCACACTTAAACCACAGTGGGATACCACTAGGCACTTGCTAGGTTGGCAAAAGTTTTAAAATGTGACAATGCCAACAATCAAAGATGCTCTGGATCAAAGAGAGGATACATGGATATTATCACTTTGGAAAGCAGTTTGATGTAACTAAAGTCATGAACATGGTTCGTCGTCATTGAACATGGGTGAACACAAAACTCTAGTCTGGGGTATTGTATACCTAGGGAAACTCAAGCACGTGAACACCAGGGTACCTGTGTAAGGATGTAACTGCCCCAGTGTGAAAGCAATCCAAACATCCAGCACAAGTAGGGTCACAGGTTACAGCTTATCCACACGGTAGTGTTTTTGCTGCTATGAAAAGGGCCGCATGAGCTAACATGACAAATTGCACAAAGTCTGTGTGAGAGAAAAGAAGACAAGAAGCACGTGCTGTGTATTCCTTTATAAATTCAAAAGCAGGTAAAAACAAAATTATATTGCTTGGAAACACACACTAGTGATTAAACTTGATGTGATGGTGGGGAACAGTTATCCCTGAAGTTAGGAAGGGCTGAGGGGGGTTGTAAAGAAGAGAAAGGCATGGAGAGCTTGGGGGCTGGTAATGTTCTATGAATGATTTTCATTCACATGATGGTTGCATGTGTTCACACTACAATTTTTTTTATTAAACTGTGCATTTTTTATCCATCTACTTTTCTTTCTTTTTAAAAAAGATTTTATTTATTTGAGAGAAAGAGAGTGAGTGAGGGGAGGGACAGAGGGAGAGGGAGAAGTAGACTCCTTGCTGAGCAGGGAGCCCCATGACGGACCTAATCCCACGACTCTGAGACCATGACCTAAGTCAAAGACAGATGCTTAACTGACTGAGCCACCTAGGTGTTCCCCTTTCACTCTTTTTTTTTTTTTTTTAAGATTTCTTTTAGAGAGAGAGAGACAGCACATGCAAGGGGGAAGGGACAGAGGCAGAGGGAGAGAATCTTACACAGACTCCTCACTGAGCCCAGAGCCTGACTCGGGGCCCCATCTCACCTCTAAGATTATGACCTGAGGGGAAATCAAGAGCTGAATGCTCAATGGACTGAGCCACTTGGGCGTCCCTCAACTTCTTTTCTACCTATGTATGTTTTTTAATTTTGAAGAGGAAAAAAACCAATTTCGCCATTTTAGTTTCCTGCAGCTGCTATAAAAATTACCACACTAGGTGGTTTAAACCAACAGAAAACTTTTCTCTCACAGTCTGGAGACCAGAAGCCTGAAAACAAGGTTCCAGCAGGGCTGCGCTTGCTGTGGAGGCTCTGGTGGGGAACCTTTCCTTGCTCATCCAGCTCTGGTGGCTGCTGGCACCAGTCCTTGGCAGCTCCTTGGCTAATGGCTAAATCCACTCCAATCTCTGTCTGTGTCTTCACTCAGTCTTCTTCTCTGTTTCTGTGTCTTCTTTTCTGTTTTTCTTTAAAAAAAAAAAAAAGATTTTATTTATTTATTCATGAGAGACACAGAGAGGCAGAGAGACATAGGCAGAGGGAGAAGCAGGCTCCATGCAGCGAGCCCGATGTGGGCTCCATCCCAGGACCCTGGAATCATGACCTGAGCCAAAGGCAGATGCTCAATCACTGAGCCACCCAGGAGCCCTTTCTTTTCTGTTTCTCAGAAAGGCATTTGCCATTGAATTTAAGGCCCATCCAGATAATCCAGAATGATCTCTTTACTTTAAAATCCTGGACTTGGGATTCCTGGGTGGCTCAGCGGTTAAGTGCCTGCCTTCAGCCCAGGGCATGATCCTGGAGACCCAGGATCAAATCCCACGTCAGGCTCCCGACATGGAGCCTGCTTCTACCTCTGCCTATGTCTCTGCCTCTCTCTCTCTCATGAATAAATAAATAAAATCTTTAAAAAATAAAAAATAAAATAAAATAAAATCCTGGACTTTATTACACCTTTAAGACTCCTTTACTGGGGCCTCTGGGTGGCTTAGTTGATTGAGCCTCTGACTCTTGATCTCAGATCAGGTCTTGATCTCAGGGTTGTGAGTTCAAGCCCCACATTGGGCTCCACACTGTATGTGAAACCTTCCGGGAAAAAAAAAAAAAAAAAGACTCTTTTTCCAAATAGGGTCACACCCACAAGTTCCAGGAATTAGAACATGGAGGGGGGTCACATTTAACCCGTGACATTGCCTTTTGACATTGGTTGAATGCCACCCCTCTCTGGGTGAGCTATCTCTCTCTCTCTCTTCTAATCTCTCCCTCAGACTCTCCTTTGCATTTGGCACCTTAGTATCTTCTGATCCATTGCTTTCTACCTGATATTGGTGTTTTGCTCCACTTGTAAGCTCCTTGAGGGCAGGGGCCATGTTCTGATCATATTTTTAGTATCTAGTATCTATCTATATGAAGGTGTCAGTGAATATCATTTGAGCCATATTCTAGACGGCATTCTCTCTGCAAACATACACTACACCCCCTCCCAATGCACACATTTGCAAAGGCATGGAAAATACTGAAAGAGTGAAAGTATGAGAGAACACCCACCAAACTGAAAAGTGTTTACCTTGCAAAAGGAACTGGAATTGGGTTATGAATTATGTCCTTATCTCTTACATCTTTTACTACAGCCTGAAAAAGACATTGTTCCTGTTACCAAAAAAGAAGCCATTGTGTCATCATCAGATGAGAATGTGTCTGAACTGAACTTCCAAGCACCACTGATGGGTTGGCAAACATTCCCCCAGCCTTTTCCAATGGCCCTGCAGTAATCATGGTAGGCAGGGATGAATAACTGAACCTGGATGGATTCAGGTCTAGGCTTGGTTCTCCACCCTGAAAGATTCCAAACCTTTACATATAACAAAATTTATAAAGTATTCTGAAATGAAATTTATAGTTTATATGCTATCTTCATACATAACTATTAAAAATCAACATAATTCAAGAAATTCATGAAAAGGAGAAATGAGGAGACATTTATGGTTTAAAAAAAAAAAACATGTAGTCAGATACCTGCACCCAAATAAAGCTACTCCCAAAGATGGCAGCTATTGCTACAAAGTGATTCAAGTGGGTTGTGTTGGTGACTCAAACACTTCACACAGAATTGCCAGCAGTGACAGAATTTTCCCAAAATCCTGATGATGCTTGATAAAATAAAAGTATAAAATCTGGAATATACAGTGTACATTAAACCACCAAAAAAACCCCCCATCTTTGTGTGTATATGTGAATCAAAGCTAGTTTCCAAGCTTAGATCATTAGAAGTAGATTTTCATCTACATGCTATCCAGTGATGTTATCCAATGATGTCTGAAGGTTGTGCAAGATGCCAGGTGCTTCATCATTGTGTAGGACAGTCAATGCTTCACAAGGTAGAGAGCATCATAGGCCCCTACCTGCTAAACGCCAGTGGAATTCCCAAGCCACCATAGAAATAAAACCTTCCCTACAAGGGACTAGCCTTATCAAACATCAAAACATTTCATTAAGCCTCTATAATTAAAACAGAACAGTAATGTGGATAGATAGACCAAAGGAACAGAACAGAAAGTCCAGATATAGACCAAAATACACTTGGAAAGTCACTATGTGATAAATGTGGCACCTACAATTACTGGAAAAAAAGATAAATCATTTTTATTTTTTTAAAGATTTATTTATTTTAGAGAGAGAGTACATGCACATGAAAGGAGGGGCAGAGGCAGAGAATCTCAAGCAGACTCCCCCCCTGAGCACAGAGCCTGATGCAGGGCTTGATTCCATGACCCATGAGAGCACATCTTGAGCCAAAACCAAGAGGTGGATGCCCAACTGACTAAGCCACCCATGTGCCCCCTTGATAGACCATTAAAAAAAATTTCTCCCAGTTTTATTGAGATACAATTGACGTGTACAGTGTATATGTTTAAAGTATACAATATAATGAACTGATATATGTATATATTGAGAAATGACTACCACAAAAAGTTTGGTTAACATCTATCATCTTATATAGCTATATTTTTTTCCTTATAATGAGGGCTTTTTAAGACCTATACTCTTAGTAACTTCTAAATATGCAATAGAATGTTGTTAACAAGGGTCACCATGTTGTATATTACATCCTCAGGACTTATGTATCTTATACCTGGGAATTTGTACCTTTTGATACCTTCACCCATTTCCTCTACCCCAAACCTCACCTCTGGCAACCACCAATTTATTCTCTGTTTCTACAAGTTTGAGTTTTTTTAGATTCCACACATAAGTGAGATAATGCTGTATTTGTCTTTCTCCATCTGATTCATTTCACTTAGCGTAATCCCCTCAAGTTCCATCCATGTTATCAATGGCAAGATTTCCTTTTTTTCTTTAAGGCTGAATAATATTCCTCTGTGTGTGTGTGTGTGTGTGTGTGTGTGTGTGTGTGTGTGTGTGTATCCTGTTATTTTTATCCATTTATCTTTTGAGGAACACTTAGGTTGTTTCCATGTCTTGGCTATTGTAAATAAGGCAGCAGTGAACAAGGGTACTGATGTCTCTTTGAGATAGTGATTTTATTTCGTTTGTATATATACACAAAAGCAGAATTGCTGAACCATATGGTAGTTCTACGCAAACTGGCCTTCTTAATACATTCTGTTAGGATGACTGGATGGACATTTGGAAAAAAATGTTGTTCTTTATTTCATATGTGACAATAGGATAAACTTCAAATAAATCAAAGACCTAAATATTTAAAAAATGAAAGAGAAGTTCCTTTATAACCTGGTAATAACTTTGACTGCATAAGAAAATACCATAAGCAAAGTAAAAAAACAAATAAGAAATGGAAGGAGAATATTTGCCACATTCATCACAAATAAAAGACTAATCCCCATAATAAATAAAGAGCTCTCAGAAGCAGAGCAGGAGAAAAAGAATAAACATCAAATAGAAATATTAGCAAAAGACATGAACAGTTTATATATGCAAAAGCATAGTGTTGGCTTTTGCAGTATGTATACTAAAATTGGAACAAAAAAGGCATATATATGACCTCGAAGCACATGAAAGAGGATCAACTTCAATCATAGTAAGAGTTATGCAATTTAACCTATCCTGAGTTACCATTTTTCATCTGTCCGGATCAGCAAAGGTGCAAAAGTACAACAAATTCTGTTAGCAAGGCAGCGAGGCCACAGTTCTGATATATTCTGGACAGAGGACAAAATGGGATGACCACTAGGGAGGGGAATGTGGCAATGTCTAACAGAGCTCCATATACATTTACTTTTTGACCGAGCAATCCCACCTCTAGGAACTTATGTTGAGAATACACCTCCACCAACACAAAACAACACACTTCTGTGATTATTCATTATGCAATTATTTATAAGAGCAAAATATTGGCAATGACTTAAATGTCCTCCTTTCAAGAACTGATTGAATAAGCTAGGGTACAGATGCATAAAGGAATGCTACCCAGCTGCAAAAAGTGAATGCCAAAGACTCCCATTTCGTGTTTGAACAAAAAACAAATGTGAAATGATTTTTAAAACACATTAAGTGAAAAAAGCAAGATAGAACATTTAAATAGCATCGTATGCTTTGTGCATAAAAGAAGGGGAAATAAGCAAATAGTTATGTATTTGCTTTTTTTTTTAAATAAAAAAGATCACAGGAAGATTAAATCAGAACCAATAAAACTTGGTGTCAAATAAGATCAGGATGTAATGGATAAGGATGGAAATAAATATTACTTTTTACATAGTTCTGACTTCTGAAGTGTGTAAACGTTTTACACATACAAAAATAATATTAAGTAAAATTTTTTAAAAACGTATTCTAAAGCTGGTCAAACACAGATAAATGATTATTGGTAACAGAAGTACATAGAAAAAAGAAATAGCTTACATAACTTGAATGGAGTCCTCTAAGCAAACACACTTACTGAGATATTCTCCAGGCAAAAGATCTGCAAGAAATCTTGACTTAGCAGTTCTATTGGTGGTGATGGTTTTGATGAAACAATTCTGAAATATTTTGAGTATGTCAGAGAATAGAGCAAATATAAGGTAAATATAGTGATGTTTCAGGATCTTCACATGGAAGAAGGAAAGCACAAATATGGAATGGAAGGGGGAAGAACTCTGTGGTATTGAATTTATTTGAAGGTATTGATATGCATTCATGATTTTTAAAAATATATTATGTATCTTTTTCCATTGAAAAGATTTAGAAGCAATGATGTACCAGTAGCAGTGAGCACTCTTCGTGCCCATATTGTAGTTTCTAAGTATCATTCTGCATTAAAACAAGGATTCCTTAGTAAAATGGCTGATTATGTCTACAGGAGGAAAAATATGAGACTGGAAGAGCTCACAGACCAATAGTAACTTGCAAAATTTTCTTGGCTAATTAGTAGTCTAGCTAGAAACTGAACCCAGCTCTCCAAAAGCCAAATCCAGCCGTTCTTTGCACTTTACTGCACCACATTATCCACCATGAAATTTATGCTCAATTTTATAGAATTTGTATTTTGGTGTCACTTCTTAATTTTACAATTTTGTCACAATCACCAAAGTACTATCATTCTCATCTTATTCTCCTTTAATGTAAACAAGGCTTTTTAAAAGTCAATCACAAGCCTTCCGGAGCATCCAGGCTAAGGGCTTGAGCTGCTTTCATGTTGTCTACACAACTGTCCTTTAAAACCTTGCTGTGAGGGGCGCCTGAGTGGCTCAGTGGTTGAGCGTCTGCCTTCAGCTCAGGTCATGATCCCAGGGTCCTGGGATCCAGTGCCACATCGGGCTCCCTGCAGGGAGCCTTCTTCTCCCACTGCCTATGTCTCTACTCCTTTCTTTGTGTTTCTCATGAATGAATAAATGGATGAATGAATGAATGAGTGAATAAGTAAATAAAACCCTGCTGAGAATGTCCAGACCCAGATGAAGGGTCAGGAGCTGACTTTGAGAAACACGTCCTTCTGCAACAAGTCCTTTGGGTTGAATGCGATGATTCTTCCTCCACCTAAGTTAGCCTGGTTCTTTTCCTGAAGGAGGAGCAAATGCGGGAGGAGCACAGAAAGAAAAAGAGGCAAAAGCAGAAGGAGGAGTATTTCAACGAATATTGAACCCTTCATAGAAAACCTGATGACAACACACATGAAAGTGCATTCCTGAATCAAGCTGGAGGCGCCCCTTCATATGCATCATGTGCGCTGAATCCAAAAGTGTTTACTCCCCCATTTCCTTGCCGTCCCAGGAGGCTCCCTTCATCTGTAAAATAGTCGTCAGGGGCCCTCTTCTCAGACCCATTGCTGTGTGGGGCACTGAGATCTGTTATCACCACACCATTAATTTCCACATACATCTGCTTGAGGATTTCTTCCTGCCTCTGTGGCACATTCATCTCCATCTAATTCACATTTTATTGCCCTTGTCTTGATGCGAGCAAGCATTATCAAGTACTGTAAACATTTGGGAGCTGTGCTAGGCGGCCAGTAGCACCCCCCCCTCCACCCACTGTGGTTGGAGGCAGCACATACAGCTTTAATTTCCAGTCAGGATCTTAAATGGCCCAATTGAAACAGCTCACTCACTTCTCAAACCCATCTCACCCGTACCTCCTAATTTACCGAGTGGAGTACACGGCCTTCCTGAAAGTGAAGTGAAGCCACTGACTTTCTCTTTGTATTTTCGGGTCCCCTGGCTCACCGCACAACCATATCTACACTTGAGGAGGGCTGTTCCCGTTCCCCAGAGGGCCTGGCAGGGGTCCCAAAAGGCAATTTCCCATCCCTGTGGAGGCTCAGAGCAACCTCTGCTGAAGCTGCAGCCTGCCCGGGAGGCTCTAAATCTTCCAACCTGCCCTTCTCAAACGTGACAAGCGCACAGACCACTCTAAAGGGGAGAAAATCATTCACAGTTGCAGATAGAACTCCAAGGATCCTCTTTGAACAGCACTACATTAAAAAATTAGAATTTCATTCCATGAGAATATCTTTTAATTGCAAATTAGCACTGCAAAGAGGTCTGTCTGCACAACTGGTCTAATTTAGAACACGCCCGTAGCCCTGGCACAGTTGGGGAATGGAGCTCAGCCTTATTTTTGGCATTGTTCTGCAGGGAGCTATAAAAGGATCCACACTCACACCTTCTCATTGCTCCCCGCAGCTCCCCTGTGGGCCGGAACAATAGCTCACCAAACTCCTGTTGCCAGGCTTGCCTTTGATCTTACAACCCTCCCTGAGCCTGGCCCAAGCTCTCCTGGGTTTTTCGGGAAAGGTGATGGAGGTCACAGCTCACCCAGGGTCACAAGGCTAATAGCTATGAGGTTGAGCCATATCCATGGCCATGTTGGCATATCAAAGATTCCAACCTCAGCGATACCACGTGGCCCCATCTACTGGAATCTGGAAGCTGGCCCAGAACCTAGAATTTCTAATGCCATGCTGAGTGTCTCGCCACCATGCGAGATACTTCTGGAACAAAGTTTGGCTTGTTAAAGAAATGGTGGTTATCTCTGTAATAAATTACTACGTTGTCATTAAAGTCAGGTTTTAGGAGGATGTGGGGAGTAAGTATTTTTCCTCTTTTTTTTTAAGAAAAAATACAAAATTAGTCTCTCTGAGTTTTCTTTGATTTTTTAATTTGTATCTTTCTCTTTTTTTTAAAGATTTTATTTATTTATTTCAGCGAGAGAGAGAAAGAGCACAAGCAGGAGACGGAGCAGAGAGAGAAGCAGACTCTCCACGGCACAGGGAACCCAACATGGGGCTCGATTCCAGGACCCCGGAATCATGACCTGAGCAGAAGGCAGATACTTAACCCACTGAGCCACCCAGGGGGCCCTAATTTGCAACTCTTTTATTAAATACAAATATTTTGAGACAAGTCAAGCTTCTTTGTTTTCTCCACCTTTTTCTCTCTCCTGCTAAGGGCAAGTCAGTATATTCATTATGCAATTTATCCTTCCATTTTATCAGAATAAATATTTACATCCCCCTTTCTTAGGTAAGTAGTAGCATATCATATTTGCTTTCTTCTGCTTGCTTTGTATATTTAATAATATATCCTGGAGATCATAGCCTGACACTATTTCGAGGTGTTCCTCTTTCTTCTGAAAGCTGTATGGTACCCCACCAGTCCCCAAATGTGTCCACCTCAAAGAAAGCTGCTGTGAGACTACCACACATATGTCTCTTTGTGTTTTGTTATTTTTTTTTGCCAGTGTATTTTCAGAATAGGTTCCCAGAAGTAGTGTTTCTGGCTTAAAAGGCAAATGTGTAGGGAATTTTATTAGATATTGCTAAAGTCAGCTTTCATCTCTGTAAGTCATACACGAGAGTGTGCTTCTCCACACTCATTGTCATAACTCACCTTTGGGGTCTGGCTAATATGATTAAGTGAGGCTTGTTGACTCTATAGATTTTACTGGTTTCCCTTCTCCAGCTCACTTTTCTATAGAGTTCACCAAACCTAGAGATCTTTTCTCCTCCGTATTGAGAAGCCCCTTATATACTAGAGATGACCCTTTGCCTGACATTGTGAGTGTTGTCTCCATTTGTCATTTGTCTTTTTGATTTGCCTGGAGTTCCATTTTTTTTAAGAAAAAATGTATAGCATCAAATATATCCCCCTTTTACTATATAAGCTTCTGGATTTTAAGTCATATTAGGAAAGATTTGTCCTCTCCCAGGTTATACAGGACAAATTAACTTCAAAGGGAAGGAGATGCAACACACAAGGAGCACCACGGCCAGAGAGTCGGGAGGAGGAAGTGTTGACTGCCCTGAAATGAAGTGAGCTCACGGCTATGGTCAAGGAATGGGACAACCAACTGAAAGTGGGAGTTGGGGGTGAGCCAGGGAAGGTGGCCAAGAGAGTCCCATAGGACTCCTGGAGGTGCCAGGTAAAGCTCAGGACCACCTCCCAGGAAAGCACACTCATCATCCATATGTAACAGCAAACAGAGCCAGACCACGTGGGAGCCATGCCAGGCTATCTCCTCTGCAACCCTGTCCACGAAGTGAAGGAACAAAGACCAGTCCCCCCAACTCCTCAATCCACCCCCTGAATCCTAGAGACACAGGTCACATTTGTGCTGGGGGAAGAGTGTTTGGAAACAGATATATGATTAAGCGTTACCTCGAAGCTGAACTAAATTTTTATAATGGGAAGTGACTCCCAAATTATAGAATCTTCTCAAGACGTCATTAATAAAGGTATGATCCAGCTTGAAAAGGGGATTCAATATTACATAATTAGGGGTAGTTAGTGATTGGAAAATTCAGGACCATTTTATGCTTGGGTTTGGGTTTACACATATTTTACCTTATTTAACCCAGAAAATAAGGTAGATATTGCTATCGAATCTTTATAAGGAAGGAAAGTAAGGCTCAGGGAGGTTAGGTTGCTTTCCCAAGCTCCCCCCCTGCTAGTAAAGGTGTAACTAAAATTACTAAGCAGTTGTTGTAGGCTGCTGTTGATTTCACTCCACCATGTCTGCCCAAGGTAGGACCTCAGCTAGCACACTAGACCTGGCATACGGGAAAAATGTCACCTCCGATGGTCCTTTTCTGGATAATTATTATCTAATTCAAAAACTCTACAACCCCAAATGGATTATAGAAAAAGGGAGCACATACATTCATCAGAAATTCCTCTGAAATTCAGAGCAGGCTTTCACTGGAGATTTGAAAAATCAAAGTGAAAATTTTTTTCTGCTTCTAAAGAATAAAAGGAATGTAAAAATAATTCCCTTGTGGCTCCACCATATGAAATTTGAGGTTAGCAATGTCTGCCTGAGTTAATTCATTTGGAAAAATCGATTGCTAATACCTAAGGCAAACTCGATACAGGCAGGTACATATCGTCACATCTGGAAACATAATTGGATTAGTCTCTTAATGTCTGGCCACCAGAAATAATTCCCAGTGCTAAAACGATTACAGTCAGAGCTGTAGAATGAATGCCCTAAAACCAAAGAGCCTGTCTTCACTGATCCAAAAAGTCACCTCCAAGGAGAAGGAAAACACACTTAGAAAAATTTATGTACGTAATTCAACTCAGTTTCCTTAAAATGCTTCACGCTCTGGTAGAGGTTCTGTTAATATCCTCAATATCTGAGTTAACAAGTGTCTTTTGAGTGCTTTTTGGTGCTGAGTGCTGTGCTAAGTACTGAGGAGTAGTCAAAAGAGATGATTGTGCAATAGATTACATTAAGAGCCTTTGAAGCAAACTGTGGTATAGTTGACAAGACAGAGGTTGAGGGATAAAACCCTTATATGTGATATAGGGAAGAGTTGCCCCGAGTGAGGAACTTAGGCTGGGGTGAGATGGGTGGAATGGACAAGAACTCAGAACAGAGTAGTCAATGAGGAAAGAGGTGGGGAGGGCATTGTGGAAAAGTAGGACTTGCAACATACTCTGGAAGATGCATAGTCATCCCTCCAATATCTGCTCTTTCTTCTACGGTATTCAAGTTCTAGCTGGCCACTTGGTCACACAGTGAAAAGTGACATTTCCCAGCCTACCTTGCAGTTGAGTGCAGTTGAGCCATGTAACTAAGTTACATGAAAGAGGAGGTGGGATGTGTCTTTAAAATAAGAGCAGTGGGTCGCCTGGGTGGCTCAGTCAGCTGTGTCCAACTCTTTTTTTTTTAAGATTTTATTTATTCATTCATGAAAGACACACACAGAGAGAGAGGCAGAGACACAGGCAGAAGGAGAAACAGGCTCTATGCAGGGAGCCCAACACAAGATTCGATTCCGGGTCTCCAGGACCACACCCTGGGCTGCAGGCGGCGCTAAAGCGCTGCGCCACCAGGGCTGCCCTGTGTCCAACTCTTGGTCTCAGCTCAGGTCTTGGTCTCAGGATTGTGACTTCAAGTTCCATGTTGGGTTCCACGCTGGGCTCCACACTGGGTGGAGCCTACTTCAAAAGAATACTAAGAGGAGTATTCCCTTCCTCTTTTTTTATTGCTGGCTCAGACATGCATGTGATGGCAAGAGCTGAAGAAACCACCTTGGACCCTAAGGTAAGAGCTATATTTTGAAGATGACAGAGCCATCCAACCAGCTCTGGACCAGCTCCCTCCTCCCTCCTGACAAATATGTGAAAGAGTAGTAAACTTTAAACTTGTCTAAGACACTATATCACCATGTGTTAGGAAGTCTCTGTATTTTGGGATAGCCACCTGGGACTATCCTAATTAATACATGTGCTTATGGAGGAGATTCATCAATAACAAAAGGACTTTGCTTTAGGTCAGAGTCTAGTAGAGGTGATAGAATTGTGAGCAAATAACAACAAGAAAATTGACATCTGCTATAATAAAGCCTTTATGTGTCTGCACGGACCCATTGCAGGCATGCGTTACGTTCTCTACTCAAGAAACCTAAATATACACCAAGGTTCCACATGGCCCAGTCTCATTTCAACCCTATATTCAAAGAAATGCTTTGATTACTGTATATTATATTGAGCTGTATTAAAACTAATTTCAGGTTTTCCCCCACTTCCTTCACAAAATATCAAAGGAGTTTCCATTTATTTTGCACAGCAGCACTTTTATTAATTTCCTTTCTTCTGTAGTTCATCTACCTCCTGCAACCATACCATTGCCCCTTACTCCTTAAGGTTTTAACTCCAGTTTTCTGCCCCTAGGAAACCATGTTTTGGAAACCATGCCTGAGTGGCCTCTTCTCTCTCCTCTTCCTTCCATTCCATGGCATTCTTCCTGTGGCAGGCATTGACACTTCCTCTGCCAGAGTCCTACTGAATCAGACAGCTTCAGGATGGTAGGAAGATCTGAAAGAGTTGGGGGATCATTTCTTGGAGGCAACATTCTCCACTTTTTAGCACTAACTCTTGAGTATCTACAGATAGTTTTGTAGAGGAGACTCCCTCTAAGTTATTTGGATTCTAAAGGGAAGTCACCATGTATGGAAGCCTTTTCAGGTTGACAATTTAAAACATTATTACTGTGTATTAGAAAAGAGAACACTTACAGAGGACAGGGGCTTATAGCAATTTGATGAATAGAATTTACTGTTAGGACTTCAGCAGTCTAAGCCACAAGCACTTTGCAGATGGTCTTGGCATAAATGACCCTCTTTACTTCGCACTGTCCCACTTGATGGGTTATCACTGTTGGACACTCCTGGCAACCAGTTGCCCAATCATCAGCCAAGTTGGCTGTCAAGTAAATTTAACACTCTGGCTGGCCAAATGCAAACATTGTCTCTTTAGTCACATTGAAAACTGGCCTGTCTAGATTACTTCTGAATATTAAGACTATTGGAGGACGCCTGGGTGGCTCAGTGGTCGAGCATCTGCCTTCGGCTCAGGGCCTGATTCTGGGATCTAGGATCAAGTCCCACAGTAGGCTCCCTGCATGGAGCCTGCTTCTCCCTCTGTCTGTGTCTCTGCCTCTCTCTCTCTCTGTGTGTGTGCCTCTCATGAATAAATAAATAAAATCTTAAAAAAAAAGACTATTGGTTTCCTTTACTCAAAACATAATATTACAATACAAAGACATTCAATGATAACATAGTAAAATGAAAGAGCTGATTGCCACTTAGTGATTTAATTCTTAAAAAACAAAATACACACACACACACACACACACACACACACCCCAACACACTGAAGGAAAAAAGACTGGAACCATGTCCCCTGGGTGTCTCAGTCGGTTAAGTGTCTGCCTTAGGCTCAGTTCATGATGCTGGGGTCCTGGAATTGAGTTCTGCATCAGGCTCCCTGCTCAGCAGAGAGTCTGCTTCTTCCTCAGCCCGTCCCTCCTGCTCCTGATCTTCCTTTCTTTCTCAAATAAATAAGTAAAATCTTTAAAAACACACACACACACAAAAAAAAAAAACACTGAAACCAAAAGTATTGTTTTTTCCTGATGGTAGGATTCTAGATGATTTTTTTATTGCCTTCTTTTTGCTTATATATATTGTCTAATTTTTGTACAGCAAATTTTTTTCCTAATGGTATTATTCCATGGCATTATCCCAACTTTGTTCAATTTGGCTTTGAAAGAAGAGGAGAATTTAGTCCAACAGATGATCTCTATGGGGGTGCAGTTCAGTAAACTCTGTAGTGGGCATCAGAGGAAGGGAGACGATACTCTGAGAGCTGGTAAGTAAGGACTTAGGGGACCTGTACTAATATTTGGCTCAGGACCTAGAACGCAAACATTTATCATTACTTTGTGGGTTCTTTTTTCTGGGTATACAGTCATTTTCTCATATGAAGTTAAGTATTTACAAGGAAACATTGCATTAAGATAATCATGAAGACTTCAAGTGATCATCTGTGTGGGCTGTTTATTTTTTCACCTGAAGTGGTAATTGCCTCTTTGTGACATCATAATTGCTTGCTGGAGACCTGATTATCATGTCACCAACAGAGGATTAAGCCTTCAGGTAAGGAGGAAGCTGCAGGAGCAGATGAGCCCCCAGGAAACCAGGATTCAATTTTCATGCAAATGTCAAAGTTAATAAAGGCAAAGCAGGAAAGGTTGACAATTTCACTTTCCTAGTGTATCTGTTATCACGAAACGGGTTCACAGTGTTTTCCATGAGCTGCAAGCTAGCTTTTCATTTCCTCCAACCTAAAACCAACACGCTTTCCAATTATGAATTCAGTGATAGGACACACATGCACCGTATTTTCTTTTCTGATGCAAGGGAGTGGGGGTGAGGGCAGGTGAAGGACAGACTGGTTTGGAATCAGGGTGGGGGTCGGCAGGTGGGTGGGGGTCTGCAAGTGCTGGGACGCATACTTGAGAAAGCCATGAATCTTTTAGGCTAATAGTGCTTAAAGATAAAATATAACCGGCTACATTTATTTCAGCTGGTATTTTTCCTAGCTATAGAACTTTAAATATTTTCCTGCTGAAAGCAATTTTACTAATTTTGTTTATTCTTTTTCTCTTATGAAGTACACTGTCCATTTCCTTCCTCCTTTCTGTTTGTATATTGTTAAAATCACTGCATATAAAACCTCAAATAATGAGAAGGCTCAGGGTTTAGGCTGTGGATTCTAATTAACAAAATATGCTACTTCATTGAAGATTACAACAGGAAGACTCTTGTCTCCGCCCTGATTGTTGAAAATAGTTTTACTAGCGACGTTTCTGGATACATCAGCTCTAGTTAATTGACATTTTATTCTATCTGTCCTTTAGATTAGGTCGACGACATTGTTTTCCACTTATAAAGTAAGACCTTAACAACTGCAGGAAAGGTGTGTGGATTGTGAATATTACCTTATGTGGAAGGAGCAGATCAAATGACACCAGGGTTTGCCAATCATTCATTTTTGAGAGTGTAGGTTTCCTCTTAATAGCAATTTTCCCCCTCAATCCTTTGAGCTATTTCAGAAGTTGATTTCACGGTTGCCCTTCCCGTAACCCTAAGTCAGACTGGGCTAGGTTCATGATGTAGTAATGAACAACTCCAAACCTCAACGGCTTAGCACTTAAAAGCTATTTCTTGTCTACTCAAAGTCCTTCACTGTCCAGGGGCAGCTGTTGTCCGTGAGAGATTCAGGGATCAAGACTACTACACCTGTAGCTCTGCGTCTCCACCAAGGCCCACCCCCACCACCGGAGGGGGCACAGAGGACACGGGCTTCTTGCTGCTGTGGCTGGGAAGCCATCTACTCATCACTTTTGTGCATGAACCTTTGGCCAGATCTAGACACACAGGCCCCTCCCAACTACAAGGGGCTGGGTACAGTTTTATGTGCTCCCATCAAGGAAGGACATAAAAATAGATATGATGAACACACAGGACTATCTCTCCTATATCAGTCTCTTTAAACCCTATGAGAAACAAAGTAAATGCTTTTTGTGGAGAGGATCAGGAACCTTAAGAACTGGACCAATCTACAGACCAAGGTGCCAGTGTGGTCTTCAGACAATCGTATGGAGTTGCACGCACTCATCCCAGACCTATGAAACCAGAATCTCTGAGACAGGAACCAGAAATCTGTATTTTTAACAGCCTCTGCAGGGGGTGTCTGGGTGGCTCGGTAGGTTAAGCATCTGTCTTCAGCTCAGGTCATGCTCTCAGGGTCCTGGGCTCAAGCAACCAAGCCTGCATCAGGCTCCCTGTTTAGTGGGGAGTCTGCTTGTCCCTCCCTTTCTATCCCTCCCCTCCATTTGTGCTCTCTCTCTCTGTCTTTCTCTTTTCTCAAAAGAAATAAACAAAATCTTTGAGAAAAAAAAAAAAAAGCCTCTGCAGGTAAGTCTTCTGCACATTACACTTCAAAAAAACACTACACACATATTTCAGTGTGCCTCTGAAAAAATAAGAGAAAATTCTATTGCCAAAGAGGTTTAAAAACACTTATTTCTGTATTGTCCACTTGGTTATTCATAAAACAATGTGATATGTAAAAGACCCTGACCAAGAGCCTTTGGAGGGACTTCCAAAGGCTCTTTATGGTGGGTGGCATAAAGATGTTGGCAATTTCTGTCTGGAAAAATGTATCTAAACCTAGACACAACTCTCTGAAATAACGATCTCAGGGGACTGAAATTCAAACAAAAGCAGACAACAAATTTAGAAACATTCTTGAAGAAGTGCTCACGTTTTGAGTAGTAGTCTATGGTTTTGTTGATGGGCGCGGCTTCTATACTCTGGT
Source organism: Canis lupus baileyi (assembly GCF_048164855.1). Classification (NCBI taxonomy): domain Eukaryota; kingdom Metazoa; phylum Chordata; class Mammalia; order Carnivora; family Canidae; genus Canis; species Canis lupus. The sequence continues at coordinate 40,205,192 of NC_132848.1, forward strand.
CTCCATGGTTCCACTGGCAAGGATGGCAGATTGGCCAGTGTCAGACTGGCTGAAAAAACAACTGCTTTGTTGTCAGGCAGTACACCTTGGGGTGGGGGGCTGGGGTAAACATCCCCTACGATTTTGTTGGCAAAGAAGTGGCAGATTCAACCAGGAAGGAGAAAGTGACAAAGACTGTCCTTGACCAACAGTAGTCAGCCTCCTCTAAGCATTTTTCTCAGCCTTGGCTTCACATTTGGGTCTTGTCCTCAAGCCTGCATAGCACAATTTTAGCAAAAGTCCTGCTAAGCCAGTTTAGTGAGACTCCACCACTCTCAATATCTGATCAAATTCCTCATCCCCTCCCATCCTCCAAGTGATATCTGATCACTCTGGCCTGCCTCCAGAAAGAATTATCTTAGGTCAGTTTGGCAAAAAACTACTCCCCCCATTCCTGATAGCTCCTCAGTAATTTTTTAATTCACTGATCCACATCCCTTGCTCCCCTTATCAAGTGGAGACTTGTCCTTGTTGTATTTGAAATTGAATCCAGGTCGATACAGAAGTTTCATTTCCCCTATTGCAGTAGTTCCTGAATAAAATCTATTGGTATCACTTTGACTACTGTCCAGGTCTGGTTTCTTTAACAAAGAAAAACTTGCAGCTTCAATAGCCTGAGATTGAGGACACTGTTAGGCCAAGCAATGGGCCAACTAGAAGTTTAATAAGATAATGCTAGAAATAAGAGAACTATAAAAGGGCTAAGATAAGCCCTTTACATATCTCTGGGTGACTAGAAAACTATTCACCTTGGAGCTGACCCATGGACCTGAGGTGAAAAAAGAAAGTCCAGGGAGACCCGAGGTCTAATTGCTACTTAGAATGCCTTCTCCAACCCACACACAGGTCCCTCAGCAAAGGATGTAAGCCTTACAGACTTGAGGTGTTTGAATACTGCCTAAAGTATTGGTTAACCAGAGAGCGACACAGACATAGGGAAGCCCTTAGGAAAGGCAGGCAACAAATATAAGAACAAAAAACTTAGTAGACACATCTACCATGTACCATAGGGAAGATAGATTCCAAGGTTTAAATTTAGATAATGATGAACAACAGTAACAACTTCGAGAAAAATAAAACAGAATCTAGAATTTCTATACTGTATTTTCTACAATATTCAGTTTAAAACTTTACTAGACTGAAAATAGGAAAGTATCACTCATACTAAGGAAAAAAGAGCAATAGAAAGTGACTCTGAATGGGCCCAGATTTTGGATTTAACAAAGACTTCAAATCATCTATTATAAATACGTTTTAAAAATTTAAGAGAAAATACAACAATGACTCAACAGAGAATCACAGTAGTGAAAAAGAAAGTATAAAAAAATAAAAGTTAATTCTAAAGCTGGAAAAATAAAATGAAAAAAAAATCACTAGATGTGCTCCATAGCAGATTTCAGATGGCAGAAAGGTGAGTGAATTCAGAGACTGGTCAATGGAAAGTATCCAATGTGAAGAACAGAAGGAAAAAATATCAAAGACAAATGAACCACAGAAATCTATAAGTCAAAATCAAACACATGAGAAGAGAAAGAAAAAGGTTTTTTGAAAAAAATTGCTGAAATCTTCACAAATTAAATTAAAAACAATAATCTGGAGATCCAAGATGTTAAACAACCCTCAGATAGGAAAAACACAAAGAAATTCCCACCTGGACCCAATCATTCCATTGTTAAGCAAGAGAAAATAAGAAATTTGAAAGCAGCAAAAGAAAATAACTCCTCACAGATAGTGCACCATTGAAAAGATTAACGTCTGTTCAACAGAAACAATGCAGGCAGAAGTCTTGGAATTGTATGTTCAAAGTGCTAAAAGTCATCTGCCAACCAAGAATTCTATATGTAGTTTAATTCTTTTTCAAAAATGAAGGTGAAATAGAGATGCCTGGGTGGCTCAGCGGTTGAGCATCTGCATTTGGCTCAGGGCGTGATCCCGGGGTCCTGAGATCGAGTCTCACATCTGGCTCCCTGCATGGAGCCTGCTTCTCCCTCTGCCTCTGTCTCTGCCTTTCTCTCTGTGTCTCTCATGAATAAATAAATAAAATATTTTTAAAAATGAAGGTGAAATAAAGGCATTCACAAATACAAAAACTGAGACCTAATCTACAAGAAACAGAAAAGAAAATCCTTTGAGATGAAAGGAATCAAATCTGCAGGAATGCATAGAAAATACCAGAAATGAAAAAAAAAAAAAAAAAAAAGAAAAAGAAAAAGAAAACACCAGAAATGGTAAATATGTGGGCAAATGTAAGATTTTATTTCTTAATTTCTTTAATAAATGTATGGTTTCTTAAAGCAATAATTATGACATTGTATTAAATTTATAACATACATAAATGCAATATATATCATAATAGCAAAAAAAGAGGAAGAGAAAAATGGAGTTCTACTGGAGCGAAGGTGCAATATATTACTGGAATTAATCAGTAATAATCCAAAGAAGATGTGATACATTGAAGATGCATATTGCAATTCCAAGAGCAAATACTAAAAATAGATACACAATAAATAACTAAAAATAAAATAATTAAAATGGTACACCTACAAATATTTAACATAACAGAAGACAAAAAAAGATAACAGATGCTTTCTACTATCTTTCAACTTTTCTGTAAATCTAATATTAGTTTAATATAACATTTTATTTATTTATTAAACAGAGGAGCAAAAGTAACATGAGATATATAGAAAGTAAATGACAATATGGTAGGTGGAAATCCAACTTCATCATTAAAACATTAAATATGGAGATTGAACACTGATCAAAAGACAGATTATCAGAATGGATAGAAAAAGGATTATTCAATGACATGCTATCTTTAAGAGACATATTGTATATTTATACACACAAATAGATTAAAATAAAAAGAAAAAATGTACCATGGAAACAATACCCATAGAGAACTGGAGAGGCTATTTAATATCAGACAAAATTGAACTTAAGAAAAGTAATATTACTAGAGACAAAAAGGAACGTTTTCAGAATGATCAAAGAATCAATACATCAAGAAGAAATAATTACAAATATATATGCATATAATAGCAGAGCCTGAAATGATATAAAATAAAAACAAATGAATTGAAATATGAAATTGAATTCAACATTTATGGTTACACATTCCATTATTCCTCTCTCAGCAATTGATAGAACACTTAAACAGAAAAATCTGTAAGGATATAGACTTGACAACATTGTAAGCCAAACTGATCTAACATGTATACAGTTCCATTGAACAATAAAAGAATATATATTCCTCTTAAATGCACATGTAACATTTTACTTTTTTTTTTTTTAAGATTTTGTTTATTTTTCATGAGAGACATAGAGAGAGAGAGGCAGAGACACAGGCAGAGGGGGAAGCAGAGTCCCTGCAGGGAGCCAGATGTGGGACTTTATCCCAGGATCCTGGGACCACGCCCTGAGCCAAAAGTGGATGCTCAACTGCTGAGCCACCCAGGCCTCCCCAAATGGAACATTTTATAGGATAGATTATAGTTTAACCATAAAGATATCTCAAGGAACTTAAAAGGACTGAAATCATACAAAGTATGTTCTTCAACTAAAAGAAAATTAAACTAGTAATAAATAACAGAAAGCACTCTCACCAACTAGCAATAGAAGGGAACCTCTTCAACCTAATTCCCAATATTTAGAAATAAAACAATATACTTTTAAATAATCCATGGGCCAAAAATAAATTACTAGGCATATTAGAAAATTTCTTGAATTGAGTGAAAATGAAAACACAGCATAACAACTTTTATTGGATGAAGCTTTAGACTTACATGCTTATATTCAAAAAAAGTAAAAATCTAGAATCAGTAAGATAACCTTTGAACTCAAGGAGATAGAAAGAGAAACGAAAATCAATCTTAAAATAAGTATAATGGAGGAAATAAATAGCAAAGCAGAAATCAATGAAATAGAAAGCAGAAAAAGAACAGAAAAAAAAAAATCAATGATACTAAAAACCAGTTTCTTGACATATCAATCGATTTGACCAGCCTGAAGTTGGAAGACTTTTTCAGTAAGGAGCCAGATAGTAAATATTGTAAGCTTTGAAAACCATGTATGATCTCTCATATTCTTTGTTGTTGCTGTTTTACAACTCTTTAAAAATGAAAAAAAAAATCTAATTTCTGAGCAATACAAAAACAGGCCATAGGCCAGATTTCTTCCATGTGCCGTAGTTTGCTAACCCTGAGCTAAACTGAGCAGGGGAAAAAAGAGAAGAGACACAAATTGACAAAATCTAGAATGATAGAGGAGATATCACTACAGACCCTACAATAATTATAAGAATTATAAAACATGATTATGGACAATTTTATGCAAACATATTAGACAACTTTGATGAAAAGGAAAAATTCCTAGAAAGACACAAAACATAAGAACTGGCTAAAACAAAAAATTTAATAGATTTCTATCAAGTAAAATGAGTTGAATTAGTAATTAAAATCTTCCTACAAAGAAAAACCCAGACCTAGGTACCTTCACTGATGAATTTCATCAAGCATTTAAGAAAGAAATAATACCAATCCTACACAAACTCTTTCAAAAATAGAGAAAGGAACATTTCCTAACTCATTTCATTAAGCCAGCATTACTTTGTGTCAAAGTCAAACAATGACCACAGATCCTATTCCTTATGGATAAAGATGCAAAATTCTTTCAAAATCTCAGAAAATTGAATCAAGCAACATACGAATAAAAGTATACAGTATGACCAAAAGGAGTTCATCTCAGGAATGCAAAATTGTTTTAACATTTGAAAATCAATTAACCTAATACACTATATTAATAGGATAAAGAAAACATATGATAATTCAAACAGATGCAAAAATATGTTTGGCAAAATCCAATATTCATTCCTGATAAAAACTCTCACTAAATGAACAATAGAAGGGATCCTCCTTAACATAATACAGAGCATCTCCAAAAAGCCACAGCTGGCATCATACTCAGTAGTTAAAGGCACACATGTTTCCTAAGATTGAGAATAAGGCAAGGGACGTTCACTCTCATCACTTCTAGTCAACACTCTACTAGAATTTCAGGCCATAGGAATTAGGCAAGAAAAAGAAATGAACATATCCAGATTGGAAAGGAAGAAGTAAAACTATCCTTATTTTCAGAGGACATATTCTTGTATATATAGACTTTAAAAGACATGACTAATAAACTAATAGATCTAGTAAATGAGTTCAGCAAGGTGGAAATTACAAGACCAATACAGAAAAACTAATTGTAGTTCTATGTTTTAACAATTAACTGTCCAAAAATAAAATTAAGAAAACAATTCAAGGGCACCTGGGTGGCTCAATCAGTTGAGTGTCTGCCTTCAGCTCAGGTCGTGATCCTGGGGTCCTGAGATTGAGCCCCACATTGGGCTCCCTGCTCAGCAGCAAGCCTGCTTCTCCCTCTCCTGTGCCCCTGCTTGTGTCTATGTGCTCTCTCCCTCTCTCTCTGTCAAATAAATAAGTAAAATCTTAAAAAAAAAACAAAAAACATTTCAAGCTATAATAGCATCAAAAAGAATAAAATAGGAATAAATTTAATTAAAAAGTAAAATTTGCATGCTATAAGCTACAAAATAGTGTTGAAAAATTAAATAAGGCTTAAATAAACAGAAAGACCTTCAATTTTTGTAGATTAGAAGATTTAATATTGTTAAGATAGTAATACTCCCTGTATTGATCTAGAAATTCAATGCACTATCAAAATCCTAGCTATCTTATTTGCATAAAATGGCAAGTCATTCTAAAATTCATATAGAAATCCAAAGGACCCTATATAATCAAAACAATCTTGAAAAAGAAGAAAACAGGGATCCCTGGGTGGCACAGCGGTTTAGTGCCTGCCTGTGGCCCAGGGCGCGATCCTGGAGACCCGGGATCAATCCCACGTCGGGCTCTGGTTGCATGGAGCCTGCTTCTCCCTCTGCCTATGTCTCTGCCTCTCTCTCTCTCTCTCTCTCTGTGACTATCATAAATTAAAAAAAAAAAAAAGAAAAAGAAGAAAACAATTGAAGGACTCACAATGATTATGAGACCTACTACAAAACTGTGATAATCAATATTGAATGGTACTGGCAGATATATAGAGTAATGGAATAGAACTAGGAGTCCAGAAATAAACCAGCAACTGATCTTCAACAAGTGTGGCAAAACAATCCAATCCAATAAGGATAGCATAGTGATTTCAACAAATGGTACAGGTACAACTGAATATGCACATACAAACAAATGTTGTTGGACCCCTTCTTCATCTCATAACACAGAAATGGATCATTAATCTAAATGTAAAGGCTAAAACTATAAATGTCTCAGAAGAAAATACAGGAGCAAATCTCTACGACCTAATGTCAAGCAGAACCTTCTTAGATATGATACCAAAAGGATGAGTGACAGAAGAAAAAATAAATTAGAGTTTCTCTTTCTCAGAACTTAAAACGTCTGTGCTTCAGTGAGTACCATAAAAAAGTGAAAAGACAAAACACAGAAAAGGAGAAAAAATAGAAAATACAATAGAAAAAACTAGAGAAAAGAAAAAACCCAACTTCAAAAATGAGCAAAGGATCTGAATGGATGTTTCTCCAAAGAAGACACAGAAATAGCCAACAAGGCCAAGAAAAGATGTTCAACAGCATTAGTCGTCAGAGAAATCCAAATGCAAATCCCACCAAGATGCCACTTTACCTCTGCTAGCATGGTTATTGTCAAAAAGGCAGATTATAACAAGTGTTGGTGAAGATGTGGAGAGATTGAGGCCTTCAGACACTGCTGAGGAGGCTGTGAAATGGTGCAGTCATTTTTGAACATAGTCTGGTGGTTTCTCAAAAGGTTAAACCTAGAGGGACCGTGACCCAGGAATTCCTTTCCCCAAATTGTTCCCATCCCCAAATATATCCAAAAGGAATGAAAACACATATCCACACAAAAATTTGTACATGAATTTTCATAGCAGCATTAATCATACAAACAAACAAACAAGCCAAACAAACAAAAGCAATGAGTGGTCAAGCAAAACAAGGTACATACAGACAAGTGAAATATTACTTGTCAGTGAAAAGAAGTGAGGGATCAATACATGCTACAACATGAATGAAAATTTCAAATTTTATGTTTTCAACGTTAAACCAAGCAAGAAGCTAGTCCCAACAGAGCATATATGATGTTATTGAATTTATATGAAATGTCCAGAACAGGTAAGTCTATGGAGATAGAAAGTAGATTTGTCATTGCCTAGGGCTGGATGAGAAAAAACTGGGGTGAAATGGGGCATACAGTTTCTTTTGGGGATGATGAAAATATTCTAAAAGTGATAGTTCCACAACTCTATGAATATACCAAAACCACTGAATTGTTAAAAAAGGAAAGCCAACGTGAAGGTATAGAAGTAGTTTGTGTTTCCCATTCTAGTTGGTGTGGTAGGGTCTAAACATGGGGCCTCCAGTGTGTCCGCACACTGTGCTAGACAATGGGGATAGAAAGACAATCTTATCCCTTACAGAGCCCAGGGTAGGGTTTAGCACATGTCAGGAGGTCAAATGTTAGCTCGACACCGACAAAACCCAAGTAGAGAATTTAAAATGTAGAACAAATTTCATGTTTTCCTTGTGCTTTATTCTGTCTCTGTCCACTGGTTTGGAAGACATTTCAGAATCTTCCTGACCTCTGCGGTTAACTGCGTGAACCGTATGAAGGTTTCCAGGTGCTAGAATGCCACATACCAGAGGTAACATGCAATAAGCTAGACCTTTGTGTCCAGGTGTAGAGGATTAGTTCCAAGCCCCCAGGGAGTATCTTGGCCTCATGATGCTAGGTTGATTTATATATTTTCCAGATTGCATTGACCATAAATCTCCAACCTCTTGTAGCAGGTTCCCATTATTCTCTGCAAGCGGTTGATATATTACTAAAGCTCGTGCCACCCTCTACATATCTCAGAAGTGAGCCATCCTGTTCAGCAGCTTACCAGGCCATACTGAAGGCACAGCTGCTCACAGACATACCACAGCACCTAGTGCCCTAACGGGCTGGTGGCCACAGTTGGGCCTGAACCATTGGTCTCGTCTCCACCCTTTGCTCTTTCCATGTCAATCTGGGAAATGATTCCCTCTGATCTGTTCCTTCTTTACCTGACCACCCTCTCCTCTCCTTTCCAGAAACCCCTGCTAAGTCTTCAACAAAAATCCCTGCACCCTTCTTTCAGAAGGGGTGTCTCCCTTTAGCCTTCATCCCATAGCCCCATACTGAGAACTACACAGTACTTTCTAAAGAAATGATACTGACAATATAACTTTTGGTACAACTATCACTATTAGCCAGAGACTAGCTAGGACTCTCAAAAACAAAACAAGATTTTTCCTGTCATCTCCAAAAGGATTGTGCCCAGAAATTTTTTTTAAAAAAAGAAGATATAGGGATGCCTGGGTGGCTTAGTGGTTGGGTGCCTGCCTTCGGCTCAGATCGTGATCCCGGAATCCGGGATGGAGTCCCGCATGGGGCTCTCTGCAAGGAGCCTGCTTCTACCTCTGCCTGTGTCTCTGCCTCTCTCACTCAGTCTGTGTCTCTCATGAATAAATAAATAAATAAATCTTTAAAAAAATAAAGTAAAAAGTAAAAAGACAATATAAAAACTTCCTAGGATGTGTCCAGAATAGTGTTATAGACAGAAGTGATCTTCACCTTTATGGTTTCATTTGGACAGGAGTGGATGCTTGCCATATTCTCCTGAAATTGCACCTCTGGAGATTCATTTTTAGTTCAACACTCGTCCTATTGTGAAAATAAAAATTCTTGGATGATGTGTAATACATCAAAGTCACATATGTTTTTAGTACTGTAGTATGAATTAATTGATTGGTTCTCTCATGTGATGGCTCATGATGGATGAGAACTTATTCTTGAAGGAGACACAAAGACAGGGGCTCACAAGTTCATTAGAAGGACACTAGTAGATGGACTAGGCAGCACAATGACTGTGTTGTGCAAAGTACACATGCGGGTAGGACCAGAGGAGTCAGCCACTGGTCTGCAGATGTGAGATGCCTCTCAGAAGAGAGGGCAAAAGTGAGAGATCAAAGGGATGAAGAGATGCTGCAAGGAAGGAGGAGATGAACCTACCCCAGGATACACATTGAGATGCCCAAGCCTGCTGTAGCACAAGTTCTCCACGAGAATACTCCATTTCAAACCTGTCTGGCATGGTGGCCTTGCTACTCCTGAGATGTCCCATCCTAGCTCATCACAGTCACTTGTCACTCTATGTGGTTGCTTCCTCAAACCACTAGAACTTCCTTGAACTCTGCCTAAAGCATCCTCCACATCTCCAGCCCTCTCTCCTGTCTAGTTCCCTCTTATATTTCAGAAATTCATTCCTGACTCCTCCTTCAGACTGACAGATGGCCCTTGTGCCCAGGTCACCATGGCATCTGGATCTCTGAACCTCGGCCCGCTGCTTTGTGCTTCCCCTGTTACCCCTCCTCCATCTACATTAGACCACTAGGGCCCGGAGTAGAGGGTGAAGTTATTCATCTTTACATTCTGGTGCGGAGCATGGAGGAAACCCTCAAAAATAATCATAACAAACGTTGTTGTTGCTGTTGTTTGAGCAAATGAATAGCTTACACTACTTGGTTTACAAAAGTGCAGCAGTGAATCGGTCTTTATTTCTCTGAGAAAATAAACCACAGAATTTGGAGAAAGAAGTGTTATTTTCTTCTCAAATATTTTGAATGGCGATTTTTAGTTTTGTTTTGATAAAATAAACAGAGATGAACCCGAGGAAGGAAAAAAAAAGAAGTATTATTTTCCAAGGGCTTTGCCATGACTGGGCTCCTTTGGTGGGTAGAGAGCTATTTATGAACATTCGGATGTCTCACGCTGGGGTAAAATACCACACTGCCCTCAGGAATACTTGATCAGACCAAGAAGAAGAATGGAAATGTGTTTCAGGGTCAGTGGGAATGTATGGCTAGCTTCAATCTAGGAAATGTAGGAACATACAAAACAACTGGGGGAGAACAGGACGATGAAATATGTTCAACATGAGTGAAGTGACCAAACTGAGGACCTAGGAGAAAGGTGGAGGGAGATCTCAACAAGAAAGCCTGAGCCTGGGGCGGGACCACATGGCTTGCTGAGGACCTACCACTAGCCCTGCCATGGCCAGGAGACTCTCATGCTCACTTACAATTGCCATCCTCTGATGATGGGGAGAGAGCAAGGTGGGCACACAGGGTGAGGGCAAAGACTGGAGAATCCTGAGCCAAGGGCAGCAGGAAGGCACGAGAGGGGAGGGGTGAAAACCAGCCTACCTGACAGATGGAGGGCCTGGGAGGGATTGCATTTTCTGCTCTAACGGGCCTTGGAAATGAGACGTTCCTGCTCCTCCTCGCTCTCCTGGAGAGTTCAAAGCCTCTGTACACACAAGTTCTCAATTTCCAAGGCACTCGAGTCAGGCAAAATATATCTTTCCCACCTGTAGTTTCATTGACAAATTATTTACGAAGCAAAAAAGACTGTTGCTGGCCCTTTGAAGAGGTTCCTTTTGTTCTTTGCCACGTGATTTAAAAGCAAAAGCAAACCCAAACTGCAGAAAAGACTCTGCAACATACCCTGTGGGTCAGATAATGTTCGCTAATTCTGTCATGTGGGCCCTTTCCATGTGAAAGTGTTCTCGACTCGAGGGTACAGATGAGTTAGGGTGTTGGGACTTTGTCTGGCAACACCAGCCATCACAAAGGACGGAGCAAGACTCCAGGGCTGAGTGCCTTCCATGTCATCCCCCTGAGGGAGGGCAGGGGTCACCCAACTTGGAGCCATAGACTCTTGAGAAGGCGAGGCCATCTGCTGGGCCCAGGTTCTCCTTGGCTAAAGAGTAGGTCCCTATCTTTTAGCCCAGCCTTCTCTGTAGGGGTCCTCTGCCCTGTCACATCTGAGAAAATCAAACCAAATGCTGAAAGACGAGGGCTCTAATAGAATAAAGGATTTCCAAATCTCCAAAGGCTAACATCCTACCAGGGATCATGACTAATTTGTACTTTTTTGTGTGCAATGCTAAGCCTTTAGTGACTTCAATAACCTCATGAATATTTTCTTAAAGAAACAGGTTGAAATAATATAAAAACAAATAAATTAATAAGCACATAAACTGGAAAAAATAATTTTGGCTTAGGGATTCCAATAATGTAAAATTTTAATTGAGCACAAATGAACTTACTAGAACGCTAAATTGGCTACCATTTTTAACATCTCGATATGTAATAATTATTATTATTTTTAAAAATCTATTTATTTATTCATGAAAGACACAGAGAGAGACAGAGATACAGGCAGAGGGAGAAGCAGGCTCCATGCAAGGAGCCCAATGAGGGACTCGATCCGAGGACCCCGGGATCACGACCTGAGCCAAAGGCAGATGCTCAACCACTGAGCCACCCAGGTTCCCCTCATGCATTATTGATATTAGTTAGTCCACATCTTTATCTACAATGTTATACTGGCTGAATTTCTATAACCCTTCATTTTGGAAACCTTGGGTTTGCTGATAAATTCACTCCTAGCATCTTTTTCCTTCAAATATTGCGACTTGCACATGTATTAAAAATTGCTTATATGTGCCTGTCTGAGCTTATTTAGGTAGCTTATACAAGGTTAGTTTCAAAAAAAATAGCTCATCTGTTGCATCCCTACATTAGTAGGCGTGCAACACTGCAATGCAGTTCTGTCAGTAACTGACCCAAGTTAGGACAGACTGCACAGGTTTAAGGACACAATCCCCAGGAATACTTCCCTTCCTTCAGGCACAAGTTCCAGAGTTTTCCGGCCACCCAAGCTTATGACCAACTGGCTATAAATTCAGAGGGTTCTCATGATCCTCTCAGGTTTGATAATTCACTAGAACGACTCACAGAACTCAAGACAGCACTATATATCTACAATTCAGTTTATAATGAAGGATATAAATCAGGGTCAGTCAGAAGAAGAGATCCATAGGTGAGGTCTGGAAGGATGCCAAATGTGGAGCTTCTGTGTCCTCTCCTCATGGAATCAAGGTACACTACTGTCCGAGCACATGGATGCGTGTAACCAGGAAGCTTAATGGAGATTGTGTCCAGAGTTTTTATCCTGGTTTCATAAAGTAGACATGATTGTTTAAATCATTGAGCACATGATTGAACTCAATCTCCCTGAAGGTGGGGCTAATATTATCTAGTTCAAGGTCCTAAAGCTCTGAAAACCTGGTTGCTGGTTCAGGCATGACCAGCCTTTTGTTCTGAACCATCTTATTATTTTTTTTCTTTTTTTTTTTCTTTTTATTTTCTGAGCCATCGTAGAAGGAACTCAGGCATGGTCCCTGGAGTCCACCACAAATAACAAAAATACTGTTATGACTTGGAAAGTCCCAAGGGCCTAGAAGCTTCCTCCTAGGGACAAAGACCAGACAAATTCTTTATCATACAATGAGGAAAACTGCCTTAGACCACAAGAGACCCGACTTCTAAGCCCTACTTCCACATTCACCAGTAACTAAACCTGAATAAATGTTGAAATTTGCCTAATGGATAATTTACCTTCTGGATCTAAATTAGCTGGCTTAGTAAACAACCAGTCACAATAGCTGAAGCACATTCTTTGTTTACATAATTCATACATTTATCCACTTACTTTCAGCAAATACATAAAAACTTACTAAGTTCCAGGCATGGTTTAGACTACCACCAAGTGTGATCTGCAATTGAGTTTATAGACTGGTGGGTGGATGGGTGGATGTTTCCCAGGAATGGACACTTCTGAACCTGAAAAAGAGAAAAGTATTCTTGAAATATTAGAAATTAGTTAGGGGCCGGGGTGGGTGTGGTGGAGTAGGTGGCTAACGTTATCAAATGCCCTCAATCTGTGCATGAGCCAGGGAAGGGGGACTGCAGTTGGGTGTCTATCTTCAGGTCAATCCACAGGATATTTTAACCAATCACTGTGTCAAAGAGGCTGAGCATACATGAGACTATGAGTGTGACAGAGCCAGTGAATGAGGGGCTGGGGCTGAACCAGGCTTCCTGACTCCGAAGCTCACCTTCTCTTCTTTCTGTACATCACACCTAACATCACTTTCACTTATTATTGTTCCCAGGCTGGCATCTTTTCTGAAGTTTGGCTTCAGGATGTTTGGAGAAGTCGAGGACACCACCTCTTTTAAGGGAAGAGATTTCTGTTGGATTTTGAGCAACAGTTGACTCACCTTAGTGGAAAAGTGATACTCACCTGTGTCCTTTCTCAGTCAGAACTGTGAATATTTGTTTGACTTTTTTCTTCTTTTTCCATTTGGGAAAAAAGTCCCAAATGTATTTTCTCTATGCCTCCACTTCCCCAGGCAGAAGCTTTAATAGCCATCCCACCATACTAATTACCACTGCTATATATCAGATTACACGTGGAACTAAGTATCTGAAGACAACAAACACTTACTGTCTCACAGTTTGAGAGGTCAATAATTTGGGAGTGCCGTTCTTGGGAAGCTGTGTTTGGAGACCTCTCATGGAGTCATTGTAAAGGTCTGGACTAGGGCTACAGTCATCCGAAGCCTTGAGTGGATCTGGATGATTCACTTATAGACTCCCTCAGGTAACTGCAGGTGAAATGCCTCGGTTCCTCCCCATGTAAACGTCTGCAGATGGCTGCTCCCAACAGCTATGGTAGCTGGTTTCCACCAGAGTGAGTGAATGCGGAGACAGAGGATGAGTACAATGAAGTCAGAAGCTTCAGTACCTTTTATAACCTGGTCTCACACATAACATACCAGCATTTCTGGTTGTATTTCCCTGGTCATACAGACTGACTCTGATACAGTGTGTGAGGGGACTGCTGGGAGGCAGGAGTCATTGGGAGCATCTTGAGGATTGGGTACCTCGGTCTGCCTTTGGTCACCAGTGATTTCCGTCCCTCTCACATGTTAATCTCACATGTCCACCTTACACTCTGCTAATCCCACCTCATCTCCGCCAATCTTACCCCATTACAGCATCAGCTCAGAGTCCAGAATCTCATCATCAAAATCAATTTCAGGTGCAGAAGAAGCCCATGACATAAAAAGACAAGTTATCTTTCCTTTGTATACCCAACATTTGTGGAGACAGGCAGAGGACAACTTTTTAGACATGCCTGTGTCCAAAAGGATAAATGGAAGTCCAAAGGAGCCACTGGTCCATAGTGATTCTAAAGTCCCACTGAGCAAATGTTGCCAGTTCCTGGATTAGGACTTAATCCTGCACCTGCCCACAAATAGCAACGTGGCTCTTGGTTCTGTGCTCTGGGCTCCTCGTTCAATCCTCTGAGTTACCTTTTTCATGACAGGTAACGCATGACACATAATATGAACAGTTTTCTCAACTTCCCCTGCTTCTAGAAGTTGGGGGGGGGGCTGGTTCAGAGGCTTCTTTTTATTTTGAATCTTCTTTCATTTTAAACTGTCTGTGTCAGTCCAGGCTGGAGGTGTTTCTGGAGCTATAATTCCCCTTACAACATTGTGGGTCTCATGTGAATCTTATTGGGGTTTTATATGAAAACCACACCCATAATTCTCTTCAGTAGAAGTCCTTCTTTACCTGGGATTTCTGCTGAGGAGTAGTCCTTGTAAGCTTCTTAAAAATTCTATTGTATTATTGAAAGAGTCTGTGAAGCATACCCTTAAAATTTTAGAGGGCCTTTTTTTTCTGATTGAATGGCACCCTAAGTTACCACCTTTGATATTTCTGAGGTCTTTACAAAGGATTTTAGAGTCACTCACTGTTTTCATTTCTGGAATATGCTTTTATGAGAGTGCCTTGTGTTTGATCTTTGCTCAGAAGCCATTTCTTAATTTCAGCATCAATTGCCATCTGGAGAGGCTAGGAAATCTTCAAAAACAGCAAACCTTTGCTCCTTTTCCTTCAATGTATCTCTCTCTTCTTTCATATTTTACTATAAGAAGCAAGAAGAAAGCAGGGGGAACCTTCAGTTCTCCTTTGTTACACCACCCAGTTCACTAAATGCATTTTTTGCTGCCTACATATTGCAGGCAGTAGTGCTGCTAAATACTGTCACTGCGTAACAAAGATCCCCTTCCCTCCAGCATTCAATAAGATTCTCCTCCTTTCTTTTTACCCTCAACAGCAGTCTCCCCAAATTCAAATTCTTCTAACATTCTGGTCAAAGTAGTTTAGGCTTTTATCAAATGCTCTCTGTAAAGTTCCCCTGGCTACTGCCCATTGCCTCTGCTTCTCATATTTTAGGTATTTGTTATGGAAACACTTATAAAAATCTGAATTACTTTTCTACTTTTGTGTAGGAACAAAATAACTATAGAACCATGGAAGCTGGAGATGGCAAATGTTATTATGTGATAAAGTTTCTGAGGGTTAGGAATCTGAGAGTGGGTCAGCCAAGTGGTGCTGGCTGAGGATCTCTGCTCAGGTTACAGGCAAGCAATCAGCTGGGGCTGCAGTCATCTGAATGCCTGAGTGGGGCTAGAGGAATCATGTGTCCATTGGCAGGAGGCTCTGCTTCCTTACCATGGGGGCTGCTCATGACGTGGTAGTTGACATGTATTCTTACAGAGAGACAGTATTCCAAGAAAAAGAATGACCAAGACAGAAGCTTCAGTGTCCTCTACAACCTCATCTTAGCAGTGACATGCCATCATTTCTGCCATAATCTAGTGGTTATGCAGGCAACCAACCCTGGTACAAATATGGGAGGCAATCATACAAGGACACCACAGGAGGCAGAGATCATAGAGGGTCGGATGACAATCCTGCTAATTGTCACTGCCTGAATTAGTATTAGCTGTCCTTGAAGCAGTCATCTTCCCACTCTCATTCTTAAGTCATGAGATGCTCATTTCAGGAAGTTTTGACTCCTGGCTCACTATCTATCCACATGTACCATCCTTCACACCCTGGGGTGTCAGTTCTTGACCTTCCTTCCTTCAATGATTGTGCTCTCCTCAACCCCCTCTCTCCATGGTCATGCCCTTGACAGTGACATCACCAGAAACTGCAAAGGTGTCCATAGTCTTAATTTCAGGTATTCTATTCTCCAATGACCCTAGCCTATTTCCTGCTCAGTCCTCTCTTACTCAGATTCCAACAACTCCTCAATACCACTGGGACTTACAATCCACAGACACCATCCATCCCAACAACCTCCATTGTTCCTCCATCTTTGATTTTCTTGCTTTCTTTTCTTTTCTTTTTTTTTTTTTTAAGATTTTATTGATTTTAGAGAGAGTGAGAGAGAAAGAGCAAGTGGGGAGAGGAATAGTGTGGGGAAAGGAGCCAAGGGGGAGGGTGAAGGACAAGCAGACTCCACTGAATGCAGAGCCCTCAGGGACTCCATCTTGTGACCCTGGGATCATGACCTGAGCCAAAACCAAGAGCCTGCCACTTAATCCACTGAGCCACCCAGGCGCCCCAATCTTGCCTCTTTCTTCTCTTCTTCCCTTTCCTTTTCTCCAGAACTGAGTGACCCTAGTGTCAATCATTATCCCTTTCTTTGCACACACCTCAATCTGTCCCTCTCTGAATCTGTCACAATCAGCTGGCTAAATCCCAACCCTGTTAAATCTGGCCCCCCATCTCCCCTGTACACCACCCACATGGTTAAGGTTCACCAGATCCTGCTTCTGCCTTGCCCACCAAGCATGGTGACTCCATTCATTCATTCATTCATTCATTCACTTGAAGATTTTTATTTATTTATTCATGAGAGACACAGAGAGAGGCAGAGATACAGGCAGAGGGAGAAGCAGGCTCCCTGCAGGAGCCCGATGGAGGACTCGATCCCAGGACCCTGGGCTCATGACCTGAGCCGAAGGCAGTTGGCTCAACCACTGAGCCATCCAGGCATCCCAGCAGTGACCCTTTTCATGGGGTTCTTCTGCTCTATGTCTCCCCCCAATGGCTCTCTGTCTCCCAGAGTGAGACCTGAGGTTCCCTTCCACTTCACCACCCACCACCAAGCCAAAATTTTCTCTATTGCTTTCCCCTCAAATATGCTTCTGTCTGAGGAACTTTGCACTTGCTGTTCCTGCTGCTGGGGATGATTCTGGCCCTGGATGTTCACATGCTTTGCCCCTCCACTTCCTCCAGGTCTTTGTTCAAATGTTGCCTTCTCAGGGAGGCACTTCCTAATCATTCTATTCAAAACTCCAATCCTCTCCCACCATGACTGCCCTATCCTCCCCCTGCTTTAATTTCTCCAGGACACTTAACTCCTTCTGCGCACCTGCTGGACTGGAGGCGTACTGCCCCACAACACACTGCCTGCCCCATGTCATCATTCATTTTGGTCACTGCTTGGTTTCCCATTGCATGGGTGTCTCATGATTTATTTAATCAGTCCCCTTTAGAAGATCACTTAGGATTGTGGGGGAGGGGTTTTGTCATTACGAACGATCCTGCAATTACCATATTACCATCTTTATTAATAATAATAGTGCCCATCAAGGCCAAGTTTATGGGAGACAACCTTGGTTTCTGGTCTGAGCATTAGAATCACCAGCTGCCCACGTGATGCCAGAATGAGGAAGAACAGCCTGTCCACAGCCCTTGCCTTGCTGTAGACGCTGTGGTCTAGATTCCCACTTTCTGTGGTGTGGTGTTCACCCCAGCTTCCCTGATTTCTTCCCAGTGTGCTGTAGGGAGGTCGATGTTCATCTGGTCAGGGCATGATGGTGTGTGCAGACGGCTGGGTAACAACCCAAGAGACTGAAACTACAGGTCATCCTGCAACCCTACCTGGTAGACATCTGGGAAAGAATGGGGGAGAGGATCAATTTGAGGTTCAGTAACCCCAGTGTTTAGTGAAGAGAGGAAAATTCACCTGCCAAAGTCTTCGGAGGGGGGGAACCAGAAATGGCCTTACATCATTTCAGCTAACACAGGTCCTGTGCAAAGGAATCTAGAATATTGTGGCTTTTAGAAGAGTAGTCACTACTTACATTATATTACAAAGCATCCCTGGCTGGGGCTGGGCCTGGGGCAGTGCCTGTCTTCAAATCCACGGATATTGCTGCAGGAAAGGGATGTCTATTCACAGTCAATGGGGCCAATGGAAACCAGGAACAGCCTTACATCATTTCAGCTCAGGTTTTGCTGCCAAGTAAACTACAGCAAGATTTCTGCTTTCAAGTCTGGTTCTTTCTTCTGGCATAGAAAGAGCCACCAGATGTGCCATCAGAGAGAAGACATGCATTAGAACATGGGAGTATTAGTGTAAGTCTTTTGTTTTGTTTTGTTTTTAATTTTTTTATTGAAGTTTGATTTGCCAACATATATTATAACACCCAGTGCTCATCCCGTCAAGTGCCCTCCTCAGTGCCCATTCCTCCACCCGCCTCCCTTCCACTACCCCTTGTTCATTTCCAGAGTTAGGAGTCTCTCATGTTTTGTCATCCTCTCTAATTTTTCCCACTCATTTTCTCTCCATTCCGCTATAATCCTTTTCACTATTTCTTATATTCCCCATACAAGTGAAACCATATAATGATCGTCCCTCTCCGATTGACTTACTTCACTCAGCATAATACCCTCCAGTTCCATCTACATTGAAGCAAATGGTGGGTATTCATCGTTCCTTTTCTTTTTTTTTTTCTTTTTTTTATAAATTTATTTTTTATTGGTGTTCAATTTGCCAACATATAGAATAACACCCAGTGCTCATCCATCCCATCAAGTGCCCCCCTCAGTGCCCATCACCCAGTCAACCCCACCCCCTGCCCACCTCCCCTTCCACCACCCCTTAATTCAAACCGCGTTACAGCCTTTCATCATCTAACTTTCCTTAGTTTCATTTTCCTCCTAAAAAAACACAAAAGCAAAAAACCCAAACCACTCTGTTTGAGCCCCAAACATACCCCAGTCTCCTGTTGCCCACCCATGACCCACCTTCAGGGCTTTGGTTGGGGAGGAATGTGAGGCTTTGGCATCAGATCTCTCCTGAGAAACTGTTGCCATGGACAATGGAGCCGAGTGTGGAGAGGGGATGGACAATCTATTTTGCTGCCTCCTGGACATTACACAGGGACACCTCCAGGTTCTCCTCTGAGCCAGGTTGTGGTGAGGTGAGTGTCCTAGCACATAAGGGCGACTATGGCAAAAAATACTATAAACTGACTCACTTGAAAAGCACATTTTTTTCTCACAGTTCTGGAGGCTCAAGATCTTGAAGTTCAAGATCAAGGTGTCGGCAGATCTGGTGCCCATTTCCTCATTCATAGATCTGAATGTTTGTGTTCCCCATCCGTCCCCCAAATCACGTGTTAGACACCTGATGCCCAGTGTGTTACAACAAGTCTGCAGCCTGGAAGAGGGCCCCCGCCTGCCCATGCTGTCGCCCCAGCCTCAAAACTCCAGCCTCCAGAGAGAGAAATTCTGATGGTTTGTAAGACATCCAGTCTGCAGTATTTTGTTATAGCAGCGCAAAGGAACCAAACAGGTGGCCACCTTCCCACTTTTCCCTCACATGGCAGGAGGGGCGAGGGAGCTGTATGTGATCTCTTTGCTGAGGGCACTAATCCCATTCAGCAGGGCTCTACCCTCACAATCTGATCACTTCTCAAATGTCCTACCTCCAGGTGCCATCCTCTTGGGGGTAGGCTTCAAAACATAAACTTGGGGGATGGTGACAGGCACACACATTCAGATCATAGCAGTAAACAAGGAGGATTTTTATTTCTCATGTGCTCCAAGCAGTTATTTTGCTTTTTCTGCTCTTGGTCTAAAATGCAAGGGACTCAGGACTCTGCCTGGTGGGACATCCCTTGACATTTTCTTGTGGCAAGGGCTGCAGGTGGATTGCTTCTTCATAGATTACAATGCTTCTGGGTTCAAATCCTGCTCTACTACCCGCTAAGATGTCTCCATTCCCTGTCGGTAATATGGGGAAAATAACAGCTGCTACTTAGCATTATTCCATCTTCTAAGACACGTAAAATGAATGGTGTAATTCTTGGCCTTAGGATGACACCACCCGCCCCCTGAAAATATCAGTGTTAGTTTTCTCACTTCTTTAATTCTGGATGTGAGCAAACAGGAAGCATATCCAGCTAGTTCACTTCTACTTTTGTTTAGCCACTTCTTGTCATGCTATTTTTAAAAAATTGGTTTTAAAAAACTACAACCAGGGGCACCTGGGTGGCTTAGTGGTTGAGCGTCTGCCTTTGGCTCAGGTCATGATCCCAGGGTCCTGGGATGGAGCCCACATCGGGCTCGCTGCATGGAGCCTGCTTCTCCCTCTGCCTATGTCTCTGCCCCTCTCTCTGTGTGTCTCATGAATAAACAAATAAAATCTTTAAAAGGAAAAAAAAAACTATAGCGAGTTAGGACAAGATATACTCAAAACTAATATGGCTTCAAAACTAATACTCCATCCCCCAAATACCTTAGTAAGGAAGCCATACTCCTGAGAAAGTCTACTGGATACAACCCACCCAATTTTTGTTTGAGAAAGTCTTTATTTCTCTTTCATTTTGAAGGGTAATTTCACAGGGTAAAAAATTCTAGGTTGTTTTTTCTCTCTTTCTCAAAACTTCAAATAATACACTCCATTTTCTTCCTGCTTGCATGATTTCTGAGGAAAAGTCAGATGTAATTCTTATCTTTGGTCCTCTAGGTGATCTGGTTTTTCCTCCGGCGGTCTTCAAGATATTTCCCTTTATATTTGGTTTTCTGAGGTTTGAATATGACTTGCCCAGCAGTGTGGTTTTTATTTTATTTTGTTTTATTTTGCTTTTGGTATTTTTCCTCCCTAATGTTCTCTGAGCATTGGTGGTTTATCTGCTGACACTAATTGGAGAAATTCTCAGTTGTAATTGCTGCAAATATTTCTTCTGTTCCTTTCTCTCTTTCTCCTCCTTCTGGTATTCTTATTGTGTGTGTGTACCTTTTGTGTTGTCCCATAGTCCTTGGATAGTTTCTTCTGTGTTTTCAGTCCTTTTTCTCTTTGCTTTTCAGTCTGGAAGTTTCTGTCATCAAATCCTCAAGCTCAGAGATTCTTCCCTCTGCTGGTTCCACTCTACAAATGAGTCCATCAAAAGAATTCATTTCTGTTACTATGTTTCTGACCTATGGCATTTCTTCTTGAAATTTTCTTAGTTTTCGTCTTCCTGCTTACATTATCCAACTTTCTTGCACATTGCCTACTTTTCCCATTTAAAACCTTTTAGCATATTAACCATAGTTTCAAAAAATTTCTGGTCTGGTAATTCCAACATCCCTGCAGTATGTGACTCTCGTTCTGATGCTTGTTCAATCTCTTCAATTTTTGTTTTTGTTTTTGTTTTTGTTTTTTGCCTTGAAGTGTGCCTTGTAGTTTTGTGTAGCCAGGCAGGCATGATGTACTGGGTACAAGGACCTGCTGTAAAAAGACCTTTAGTAACATGGGTACGGAGAAGGGGAAATGCTCTCCAGTCCTACAATGGAGTCTCAGTCTTTTGATGAGCCTATGCCCCTCATCTTTATTACTGCCTCCTCTTAGGTGGGATAGCATGGCTGGAGAGGGCTGGAGTTGGGCATTGACTTCCCCCAGGGTGCTTAGGCTCTGATAAAACGCCAGCAGGTTAGGCTCTGGGTAACAAGTTTCTCTAGGGGGTAAGACTTTGGGGAAGAACAGAATGCTCTATATTTCAGAATGGTTCCTTTTCCCCTCCCCCTGCTGGCAGCAGGAGGGTGTTTTTCTTTGATCTTCACTGTGAGTATCTGGTAGGTATCTAGGAGGTAAAACACACAGAAGTGTGGCACTCCCTCATTGTGGGTCCTCCTGGACTTTTTATCTCTCAGGTTTGGCCACCCTGAGCCTCCAGAAATTCGCCAGTTCCGGTTTAGGTTCTCCTACCTCTGCACTGGTTTCTATAGAGGTTTCTGCTCATGGATATTTGCTCTGATAAGTTGTGATTCTCTGTAGGGGACTATTTATCTCCAACCTTGGGGGCAGTGCTTTCCTGGGCAAGCTCACTTTTGTGATGAATCTAAGAAGAGATGCTGATTTTTCAGTTAATTCAGCATTTTACTTGTTAGAATAAAGACATCTGAGCTCCTTACATGCTGGACTGGAAACTGGAAGTGGCTTGTCTTGCCCTAACAACATCTTCTTGCTAAATGTGTATCCACATGTCCCATGTTTCTAGCAAAGACGTGAGAGAGCTGTTGCAGCCGTCCTCGGTAGACCCACTGGGCTTGTTTGGTGTCTCCAGGTGGTTTCCAAGCCAGGGGGCGCACCCTGAGGAGTGCCAGACCCTCCACAGGGGCCTGTGAAAGAACATCTGAACTCATATTTATTTTTAATTTTACTTTTTTAATTTCTCTTTTTGTAGGTTTTACAGTGTACATAAGAGATATGTGTAGAAACACTCATGTATACCTTTTTTTTTTAAGATTCCATTTATTTATTCATGAGAGACAGAGAGAGAGAGAGAGAGGGAGAGAGAGAGGCAGAGGGAGAAGCAGGCTCCATGCAGGGAGCCCAACGTGGGACTCGATTCCGGGTGTTCAGGATCACACCCCGGGCTGAAGGCGGCGCCAAATCGCTGCGCCACAGGGGCTGCCCTCATGAATACCTTCTAAATAAATGATGGGGAGACCTGCTCAGACATTTTGGATAATAAGATTGGTGTTCAAAATAAAATGGGGACCACTGTCTTAAAGATTGACCAAGTAACATATCTTACTGGCTAAAATAGTACATTTGGGGATGCCTGGGTGGCTCAGTGGTTGAGTGTCTTTGGCTTAGGTTGTGATCCTGGAGTCCTGGGAGCGAGTCCCACATCGGGCTCCCTGCATGGAGCCTGCCTCTCCTTCTGCCTCTCTCTCGGTGTATCTCATGAATAAATAAATACAATCTTTAAAAAAATAGTACATTTGGTTCCTTCTAAAACAGTGATCATTTTTCCCCTCTCTTGATAAGAGATTTACCCAAATATACATGTTCTGTCTTGTTTTGTTTTAATGAAGCTCTCAGATCTTTGGAATAGTATTGCATTGATCTCTTAATGTTTCATGCTCATTCCTTAAATTAAAAAAAAAAAAAAGTATTTTTTTTCTCTGTACTTTCTCTCCACTGTAAAAGTTTCCATGCTGGCTAATGGAGTAAAGCCAATTTAGTCTTGCCAGGAGGGAGGATCAAGATTGTTGATCTCCAGTTTAGCAAACAGTGTCCCTTTTACTTATTTTTCTTTTTTATTGGAGCAGTGGGAAGGAGGGGATAGTGGTCAGTGTTTACACTCTCTGGGCCCCTCAGGAAGCCAACAGGTGCTTCTGTGGTCCTGTACTCTGGAGTGGCTTCCAAAACACAGCCATTGAACTTGTTCCCAAAGAAAGGACAAAAAGTTACCTGTTGGGCCATCTGGGTGGCTCAGTGGTTGAGCGTCTGCCTTTGGCTCAGGTTGTGATCCTGGGGTCCTGGGATCCAGTCCTGCATCAGGCTCCATGCAGGGAGCCTGCTTCTCCCTCTGCCTGTGTCTCTGCCTCTCTCTCAGTGTCTCTCATGAATAAGTAAATACAATATTAAAAAAAAAAAAAAAGGTCACCTGTTGTCTCTTGCACCTGAGCATTTCAGATATGGATGCTGTGGCATCACTGTATAATTACGGAAGTGATGGCAAAGTTCAATGGAAGGCCTTGAAAACCTGGCGAAAATTAAATACTTCCATTTTCCTCCCAAACACAGGGTGACACTAACATTCAGTTTGGTTCAGATTCAGGGTTGTAAGTCAGCAAAATTCCGGGGGTGACAGTACATCACCTGCCATGGTGGGTGGTCCCAGCATCTGGTGGTGGTTTGAAGCAGGCACCTGTTGTGATGTATGGCCAGCACCAACTTTATAAATGAGGTAGTGAGGATAGCTCTTCCTGCCTTGGTGGTGTTGTAAAGTCAAATGAGATCAAGTACAAATGAAGAACTTGGAAATCCCTGGGCCCCACACATGCAAGATGACCCATCTGCTATCCGGGTGGCCGTGTGGGCTCATCTCCATCAGCACCCCCTCCCAGCCCATCCAGACACCCCCAGGTACCCAGAGACACCTTGTGTCTGTGGTTCCACCAGAAGAATTACCTTCCTCTATCCACGCACCAATATGCACCTGTTCATGGCCTGCTCATCACCAGTAACTGCCACATTCAAAAAGTATTTGAGTGATGACTCCTAGAGACAGATTTTCAATTTAATTGAAAATCTAGGAATTTAAATTAACTTCAATTTTTCTAAAACTGTAAATTCTGGCCAGGTGTTGGGAGGCCAGTTAGAGATATGTAAGGATATAAAGCCACTTGGGTACCCTTTAAGCCATTGGTTTTCAACCCTGGCTGCACATTAGCACCACCTGAGAAGATTTTAAACTTCATGATGCCACATGGGTACCTCTGCCCAGGGCCATGCTATGATTTTCAAGGGCCTTTTCCTCTAAAAATATACTGAAATCATATTTTATTGCTGCATTGGTATAAAGACAAATATATTAATATTACATATTAAAACCTTTTCTTTGTACTAAAAGCTAATTTCTTCTTCTGATTCTAAACCAAATAAAAACACTTTGTGTACCCCAAGCACTGTGCCTCATGGGTGAGTCATCCCTGCCAAGAAGGGCTAAATCAGAATATCTTGGGTAGAACAGAGGCCTCAGTGTTTTCTAAAGGTCCCCAAGCCATTCCAGTGAATAGCAGAAGTAGACACCTGCTTCCAACCATCCAAGAAGGAATGCCTACTTGACTGGACTGGTGAAAAATAAAGAGGTCAACTTTCTCTCATCCTAGTGGCTGAAGGTTAGCCAAGGTCAGCCTGAAGCCACCCTGCCTGCTTCCACACCCTGAAGTTTTGGCAGGAAAAAGCATCCCTTACTCCTTTATCATCATGCCTCCAGGATTCTGACCCTTACCTGCCTGATAAGACACCCCTGAATCTCAGAGCTGAAAGAACTGAAAGATCTATACACCCATCTCCTTTCTAGATGCAGAAACGACTGTTGCTGAAGTACCTGGTCCAAGGTCATGGAAATGGCTGAAGCCAGAACGTGCCCTGAGCCCTGTTTCCACATTTCACTCTATGTTGCAACGCTTCAAGAAGGAACTCATGGGCCCCAAAGGGCAGAACCAGAGAAGTGTCTTGAGGGCATAATTTGCTAGGTCCTTCCACATGCTCCTGAGCAGGCCCAGTCATGATCCCATGAGGTGCCAGACCCTTTCTGGGGTGGCATTACCTACAGCTCACCTGAGAATAGAATGAAGGCACCAGACATTACACCAGAAACCTTATTATGGACACAGGCCCACCATGTTGATGCAGGGCTCAGAGAGAGAAGGAAGCAAAGGTCATAACAAGAAGTTGCACGAGTTCCAAGAGATGGGACAGTGGTTTGAGCTGCTTTCACATTCACTGACATTCTCGGAGCCATATGTTTTCCCTTCCTTGCTTCCTTCCTCCACTCCTCCCTTCCTTTCTCCTCTGCACCTATCCTCCCTCCCCTTCTTCCTTATTTCCTTCCATCAACAAACAATTGTTGGGAACCTACTCCTAAATACATGGGATACTGTAGAATGCATCGAAGAAAGAAGAATGGGCCCCTACCAAACTTCTTGGATTCACAGCCTGGGGGAGAAAGGCAGGCACATAGGTAAGTCACAGAACATAATCCATGGGTCAGGTAAACGGGAGCATGAAATAGAGGCCATATTCCTGTGCCCAGGGCTTCCCGGAGCTGGTGTCTCACAAAGGATGCCATCTGAGCTGAGTTTTAAAGAAGGTTCCTTGGTTGTCATGGAGATGGGGTTGTTTCATGAAAGCGCACAGAGCGTGGAACTGGAGGGGAGTTCAAGGGTTCTCCAGTGCTATTTACTTAAGTGTTTTCCATTAGGAAGCAGGGCATTAATTAACTGCAAGCACCTTACTCATTTTTTGATGCTTCTTCTGCAAATGCAGCCAGAACCAGAGCTGAGCACTTGGCTAGAGAAATTCTTTTTCCCTTCTATGTGCACCTCCTGAAACCAAATTACAGCTATAGCCCTCCGAACCTGCATTTTCCAGGTTCTTCAAAACCATCAAATTAAGAAATGGAGTAGGTGCAGGGATAAGACAGAGATAGAAATAGTGCCTAAGACAGGGAAGAAAAGCGTTGTGAGGGATAAAGCTTCCAAGTTAATGAGCAATTGATATTTCTCTGAAGGTGGTCCTTTGTAAGTGAGTAAGGTCAGCCTTACTCACACGGAACTCTCAGAACCCATTCTTCTTTGCTGGTTATCACGGGTCTCACCAAAGCTATGCCTAACCAAGCACAGCATAGAGCAACAGCTTTTAAAACGGGTTTTATTTTGCATGATTATTTTTAGCTATTGCATAGAAAAAGATTGAAAAGAAATATATCCAAACATTAATAGGGTTTGTGCTTGAGTGATGGGATTTTTATGGCTTCTTTTTCTTCTCTCATAGACTTTTTTAACTTTTTTATTTTGAATTAATTACAGACTCACAGCAGGTTGGAAAAACAGTGCAGAAAGATCCTGTGTGTTCATCACCCAGCTTCCCCCAGTGGTTACATCTATGTAATTATAATACACTCATTGAAACCAGAAAGTTGACCTTGGGATATGATTAACTTGACTACAGACTTTATTCAGATTTCACTAGTTTTTATATACACCCGTGTGTGTGTTTGTGTGCGTGTGTATCTGTAGTATGTATGTATGTTGGGGGGGGCTCTGTGCAAATTTATCAGATATATAGGTTTGTGTTTTCATATTTTGAAAAACTTTTTGTAATAATAATGTATTTGTCTTATTATAAAGAGAATGCTTTACTCTTAAATTCTTTTCTGGGAATCTCTCCCAGAAATTTCTCCCGGGGGGGGGGGGGTGCGGAATTCTAAATATATAAATTGCTACACGCGAAATTATTTATTGTGAAATTACTTATGATATAAACAAACCTTAAGTCACTCAAGGGTCCAACTAGAAATAATTGAAGTAAATTAGCTACAGTGATGGACCATAGTGCAGATCTATGAATTGTTCATAACAAAAGGTTGTGATAACATAGGAAAATATTTATGACCAAGTTAAGTGAGAACCCAGCTACCAAACTGTGCAAGTGTGGGATGTGACTACGTACAGAGATCAGTGCACTGGGTTAGGGGCTGGGGGAGGTGGGAACAAGAGGCAAACATACCCAAACTCTTCTCTTAATTTTTCCTTATTTCCTCAAATTTCCTTATTGAGGATGTCTCGAATTTTAAAATGCATTGTTTGGTGGTTGTATTAAAATATACAATCTAGGGCACCTGGATGGTTGAGCGTCTGTTTTTGGCTCAGGTTGTGATCCCGGGGTCCTCAGATTGAGTCCCTCATCGGGCTCCCTGTGGGGAGCCTGCTTCTCCCTCTGCCTGTGTATCTGCCTCTCTCTGTGTGTCTCTCATGAATAGATAAATAAAATCTGAAAAAAATATATATATATACGTACATTCTGATTCAGTCAGTGAGGGATCAGAGTAGCAAGTAGGGGAGGCCAAGAGTTTTATTTCTAGCAAGCTCCCAGGTGATCTAGATGCGGCTGTTCTGCAGGCCACACTCTTTAAACAATGGATTGTTGCAAGTGGACCTTTAGAAATAACAAGGTGCTTCTTACATTTAAAACTGGCCTCAAATGCCAAAGCACAATCCCCCTCCCCCAATCCAATAAAGTCCCCTCCCTTTACCAATTCCATTTAGATTTTCCAAGTAACAAACAATGGAGAGTTGGCTTTGTCACACCCTAGATGGTGAGATTATTTCTTTGTTCTGAGGGATCTGGTTTACTAAAGGTGGGAGCATAGTTTCCCACTAGCTGTTAGGTGTCCTTGCTTTCCGTCCAAGGCTTGAGTTTTTTTGATTCTTTGCTTTCCTTGGGAGACCGTATTCTGCTCCCTTATCATCATGGTGCCTAAAAACAGGTATCTACCTAGAACCTCACAAAAGAGGGAAAAGCATGGTTTGGCGGGCACTCCTCAGACACGTAACCCTTGTGCTCCACACCACCTGCTTATTTAAGAAAAGTAATGTGAGGAACATAGACTCCCTTTATCTCTTGGCAGCCTCAACTGTGAAGCACTTTATTTTTCCTTTAATCTTTCAGCAGGGGCTGTTTCTGCTCTAAGTGTTGCCAAATTAGATTACAGCACAAACATTTCTATTTTTAGAACACCACAAAGTCTTCCATGTGAGTCAATGAAGCAGTATATAAAAACTTTTATTTAATTTGTCATTTACAGATTTCAGTGCTCTTCTGTAATTACTTGACTTTTGTAACATTATTTCTTATTAAAAGTCATGTGTGTTCTAAGTAAAATATATGGACTTTTTACCATGTAAAATTAAGAAAATTAATTCTTCCGTAAGCTTACGTCTTTTTTTTGTTAAGCTGTTATCATATGTCTCTCTTTTTTGTTAAGCTGTTATCATACCATGTTGGCAGTTTTGTAATATCTACTTTAGCTTACTTGATCCTCAGAGTGGCCTTGGGGGGAGGCAGAGAAGATATTATTAACTCCAGGTCATTGGAATTGGCTCAACCATGGTAACATTCCATGATGGCTCCTGTCAGTCCTAGAAACTCTTCTTTCTAGAGCCTAGTCCAGAACCTCTATGGGGACACTCCGGGGTGATGGCCAATTATTGTCTAAATTGTGCTACAAATACATAAGGATAAAATAGATTAATGGAGGAGAAGGGAGAAATTATTCCTAAACATTAATTGGATGAAATAGAATTTATGGAGAGCTCTCATCTTTAAAGAGGTGACTGCTGTCACCTGCATTTCATTTTCATCCAGACTGGAAAATGACACTAGTCGGAAGTGTGTTAAAAACAAATCTCCAATAAACACATTGTGGTGTGTGTACACAGTGGAATACTATAGTCTAATGAGAACAAATGTTCTAGAAGTACAGACAGCACGATGAATTAGTACATTCATAAACATAGCATTGTGTGAAAAAAGCGAAGCACAAAAGAATGCATTTATGTAAAGTGCAAAAATAGGTGAAACAAAGCTGTGGTCTTAGAGGTCAGGAGAGGGGTTACCACTGGGGCCTGTGACCAGATGGGACATAGGCAGGATTCTGGAAGCACTGGTAACATTTTGCTGCTGCTTCTTCTTCTTCTTCTTCTTCTTCTTCTTGGCTATGGGAAACTTTGCTTTTTAACCATGTTATTGAGGCAAGATTGACGTACAAAAAGCTGTACATATTTAATATATACAACCCGATGATCTTCGAGATAAGTATACACCTGTGAGGCTATAAACCACCGCAATCCATGCCTTAAACATATCCATCACCTCCAAGATTTTTCCAGTCCCCTTTATGTGTATGTACACATGATAAGAATACATAAGATCTACCCACTCAGTAAATGCTTACATATTCAAAACACTATTATTAACTATAGGCACTGTGTTGTACAGTAGACGTCTACAACTTTTTTGTTTTGTACACCTGAGACTTTGTACCCTTTGATTAACACCTCACCACATCCCCCCAACCCAGCCCCTGGCAACCACCTTTCTACGTCTGACTTTTTTAGATTTCATGACCATGTAGTATTTGTCTCTCTGAGTCTGGTTTATTCCACTTAGAATAATGTTTCCCAGGTTCATTCATGTTGAAGCAAAAGGCTGAATTTCCTTTTCTTTTTTTAAAGCTGAATAATATTCAGTGTACTATATTATTACATTTTCTTTGTCCATTCATCCATCGATACTTAGGTTGCTTCCATGTCCTGGTTGTTGTGAATAATGCTGCCGTGAACAAGGGGGTGAGATATCTCTTGAGATCCTGATTTTGATTCCTTTGAATAAATACTCAGAAGTGGGATTACTGATCATATAGTATTTCTATTCTCAATATTCTGAGGAAGCTTCATACTGTTTTCTGCAGTGCCTGTATCAGTTTACATTCCCACTAACAATATACAAGGATTTCCTTTTCTCCACATCCTCACTGACACTTAACTTTTTTTTTTTTTTTAATAATTGCCATCCTAACTGATGAGAACTGGAAATTCCTTATTGTGGTTTAGGTTTATTTGTATTGCCCTATTGATGAGTGATGCTGAATACCTTTCCATATACCTGTTGGCAATTTGTATGTCTTCTTGGATAAATATCTGTTAAGTTTCTTCAGTCATTTTTACAATTTGGTTATTTGGAATTTTTTGTTATTGAGTTGTGGGGGGTTCCCTATATATTTTGATTTATGGCCTCCAAATATTCTCCCCCATTCTGTAGGTTATATTGCATTTTGTTGATTTTTTTCCCCTGCACAGAACCTTTTTAGTTTGATGCAGTTCCACTTCTCTATTTTTGCTTTTGTTGCCTGTGTTTTGGTGTCATATCTAAGAAATTGCTACCAAAACCAATGTCAAGGAGCTTTTTCCCTATGTTTTCATATTAGAGTTTTATGGTTCCAGGTCTTACATTAAGTCATTAATCCATTTTGAGTCCATTTGTGGTATGAAATAAGATATTAAATAAGGCTATAATTCCATTCTTTGGTATATGGGTTTTTCAAATAATTTCCCAAACACCACTTATTGAGGAGACTACCTTTTCCCCATTGTGTATTTTTGGTACCTGTGACCTTTGTTATCAGTTGAGCAAAGACATTGAGACTAAAGAGAATTGCAAAGAATCTGTGTAATATTGTTTCATGATATGGAAGAGATTTAATAAAGGAAAATGTTGTTTAATTAAAATGTGACTTTTTAAAATATTTTATTTATTTATTCAGGAGAGACAGAGAGAGAGAGAGGCAGAGACACAGGCAGAGAAAGAAGCAGGCCCCATATAGGGAGCTGACGTGGGACTGGATCCCGGGTCTCCAGGACTACGCCCTGGGCCGAAGGCAGGCGCCAAACCGCTGAGCCATCCAGGGATCCCCAAAATGCGACTTTTTGATATTTCTCATTATCCAGTTAATTGACAACGTATGATGAGACTCCTGACTATGTCCACCATGTTGCTAGAAATTCACAGATTCAAATAAGCCATCAACCTTCCTGTGGGATTTTCCTTTATGGGCAAATGGCAGCTCCTTAGATGTGGGCTGGCACAGTTTGTCTCTTGATCTGAATAAACACTGGTGTGTTTTGGAAATCCTTTGAGCTGCATACACTTACCATAAGCACATATTTCTGTGTATTCCATGTCACCAAAGAGTTTTTAAAAGCCTGTTGCCAGGGGATGCCTGGGTGGCGCAGCGGTTTAGCGCTGCCTTCAGCCCAGGGCGTGATCCCGGAGTTCAAGGATCAAGTCCCACAACCAGCTCCCTGCATGGAGCCTGCTTCTCCCTCTGCCTGTGTCTCTGCCTCTTTCTCTCTCTCTCTCTTTCTCTCTCTCTGTGTGCGTCTCTCATTAATAAATAAAATTAAAAAAAAAAAAATAGAAGCCTGTTGCCAGCACTGGAGCTGGGGGGACTGGAGCTGGGGGTGGTGGGCCGCCTCTGTCTCTGGGGCTCCCCCTCCCGCTGGCCAGGCCAAGGCCACTGGGTTCTCCCCGGGAACTGCAGAGGGCCTTGGGGGCCACACGCCTCTGCCAACCCTGCAGGATGGCAGCCGGGCCAGTTCATCTCTCGGAGCCCTGGTCGTTGGGCCGCTGATGGGGGTGGAGGCTGAACCACATCTCGCCCTCCTACTGGCCTGCCTGGCCTCAGAAGGGCAACGAAGGCCGTTCCTCGGAGACCCCTGTGGCCGTCCTAAGCCCGTCCGCCCCCGGGACCCAGAGAACCTGCCCCATGGCTTGGCTCCTGAGTTTGCAGGCCCGGGCCTTCTCCTTTCGTTCCTCCCCTTTCAGCGCCAACAGAGCCAGGGATCTGGCTTCCCCGAGGCGCAGCCCTGGGCCCGGGGAGCTCTGGTCGTCCCGGCCACGGGAGGCCGCGCCCGCCTTCAGGTTTGGTCCAGCTCGGCCAAGCGCTCCGGCCCCGCTAACCCCATCGGCCAAGCGCTCCGGCCCCGCTAACCCCATCGGCCAAGCGCTCCGGCCCCCGCTAACCCCAGCCCGGCCAAGCGCTCCGGCCCCGCTAACCCCAGCCCGGCCAAGCGCTCCGGCCCCGCTAAACCCAGCCCGGCCAAGAGCTCCGGCCCCGCTAACCCCATCAGCTAAGCGCTCCGGCCCCCATGACCCAATCGGCCAAGAGCTCCGGCCCCGCTAACCCAAGCCCGGCCAAGCGCTCCATCCCCTGCCTACCCCATCGGCCAAGCGCTTCGGCCCCCGCTAACCCCAGCCCGGCCAAGCGCTCCGGCCCCGCTAACCCCATCAGCCAAGCGCTCCGGCCCCCATGACCCCATCGGCCAAGCGCTCCAGCCCCCATGACCCCATCGGCCAAGCGCTCCGGCCCCGCTAACCCAAGCCCGGCCAAGCGCTCCGTCCCCTGCCTACCCCATCGGCCAAGCGCTCCGGCCCCGCTAACCCCATCAGCCAAGCGCTCCGGCCCCCATGACCCCATCGGCCAAGCGCTCCAGCCCCCATGACCCCATCGGCCAAGCGCTCCGGCCCCGCTAACCCCAGCCCGGCCAAGTGCTCCGTCCCCTGCCTACCACATCGGCCAAGCACTTCGGCCCCCGCTAACCCCAGCCCGGCCAAGCGCTCCGGCCCTGCAAACCCCATCGGCCAAGCGCTCCGGCCCCGCAAACCCCATCGGCCAAGTGGTCCGGCCCCCGCTAACCCCAGCCCGGCCAAGCGCTCCGGCCCCGCTAACCCCATCAGCCAAGCGCTCCGGCCCCCATGACCCCATCGGCCAAGCGCTCCAGCCCCCATGACCCCATCGGCCAAGCGCTCCGGCCCCGCTAAGCCCATCGGCCAAGCGCTCCGGCCCCGCTAAACCCAGCCCGGCCAAGCGCTCCGGCCCCGCTAACCCCATCGGCCAAGCCCTCCGGCCCCGCTAACCCCATCAGCCAAGCGCTCCGGCCCCCATGACCCCATCGGCCAAGCGCTCCGGCCCCCATGACCCAATCGGCCAAGCGCTCCGGCCCCGCTAACCCAAGCCCGGCCAAGCGCTCCGTCCCCTGCCTACCCCATCGGCCAAGCGCTTCGGCCCCCGTAAACCCCAGCCCGGCCAAGCGCTCCAGCCCCGCTAACCCCATCAGCCAAGCGCTCCGGCCCCCATGACCCCATCGGACAAGCGCTCCAGCCCCCATGACCCCATCGGCCAAGCGCTCCGGCCCCGCTAACCCCAGCCCGGCCAAGCGCTCTGTCCCCTGCCTACCCCATCGGCCAAGCGCTTCGGCCCCCGCCCACCCCAGCCCGGCCAAGCGCTCCGGCCCCGCAAACCCCATCAGCCAAGCGCTCCGGCCCCCCAAACCCCATCGGCCAAGTGGTCCGGCCACCGCTAACCCCAGCACGGCCAAGCGCTCCGGCCCCGCTAACCCCATCAGCCAAGCGCTCCGGCCCCGCTAACCCCATCGGCCAAGCGCTCCAGCCCCGCTAAACCCAGCTCACCCAAGCGCTCCGGCCCCGCTAACCCCATCGGCCAAGCACTCCAGACCCGCTATCCCGACCCGGCCAAGCGCTCCGGCCCCGCTAAACCCAGCTCACCCAAGCGCTCCGGCCCTGCTAACCCCATCGGCCAAGCACTCCAGACCCGCTATCCCGACCCGGCCAAGCGCTCCGGCCCCGCTAACCCCATCGGCCAAGCGCTCCGGCCCCGCTAACCCCATCGGCCAAGCGCTCCGGCCCCGCTAACCCCATCGGCCAAGCGCTCCGGCCCCCATGACCCCATCAGCCAAGCGCTCCAGCCCCGTTAACCCCATCGGCCAAGAGCTACGGCCCTGCTAACCCCAGCTCGGCCAAGCACTCCGGCCCCGCTAACCCCAGCCCGGCCAAGCGCTCCGGCCCCACTAAACCCAGCCTGGCCAAGCGCTCCGGCCCCCGCTAACACCATCGGCCAAGCGCTCCGGCCCCGCTAACCCCATTGGCCAAGCGCTCCGGCCCCGCTAACCCCAGCCCGGCCAAGCGCTCTGGCCCCCGCTAAACCCAGCCCGGCCAAGCGCTCTGGCCCCGCTAATCCCATCGGACAAGCGCTCTGGCCCCGCTAACCCCATCGGCCAAGGGCTCCGGCCCCCCTAACCCCAGCCCGGCCAAGCGCTCCGGCCCCGCTAACCCCTGCCCGGCCAAGTGCTCTGGCTCCGCTAACCCCCGCCCGGCCAAGCGCTCCGGCCCCACTAACCCCAGCCCGACCATGCGCTCCGGCCCCGCTAACCCCATTGGCCAAGCGCTCCGGCTCCCGCTACACATCGGCCAAGCGCTCTGGCCCCGCTAACCCCAGCCCGGCCAAGCGCTCCGACTCCCGCTAACCCCATCGACCAAGCACTCGGGCTCCCGCTAACACATCGGCCAAGCGCTCCGTCCCCGCTGACCCCAGCTCGGCCAAGTGCTCTGGCCCCGCTAACCCCATCGGCCAAGCGCTCCGGCCCCGCTATCCCCAGCTTGGCCAAGCGCTTTGGCCCTAATAACCCCATCGGCCAAGCGCTCCGGCCCCGCTAACCCCTTCGGCCAAGCGCTCCGGCCCCGCTAACCCCTGCCCGGCCAAGCGCTCTGGCCCCGCTAACCCCCGCCCGGCCAAGCGCTCCGGCCCCACTAACCCCAGCCCGGCCAAGCGCTCTGGCCCCGC
Source organism: Canis lupus baileyi (assembly GCF_048164855.1). Classification (NCBI taxonomy): domain Eukaryota; kingdom Metazoa; phylum Chordata; class Mammalia; order Carnivora; family Canidae; genus Canis; species Canis lupus. The sequence goes on from NC_132848.1 coordinate 40,239,899, forward strand.
TAATCCCATCGGACAAGCGCTCTGGCCCCGCTAACCCCATCGGCCAAGCACTCCAGACCCGCTATCCCAACCCGGCCAAGCGCTCCGGCCCCGATAACCCCATCGGCCAAGCGCTCCGGCCCCCATGACCCCATCGGCCAAGCGCTCCAGCCCCGTTAACCCCATCGGCCAAGAGCTACGGCCCTGCTAACCCCAGCTCGGCCAAGCACTCCGGCCCCGCTAACCCCAGCCCGGCCAAGCGCTCCGGCCCCACTAAACCCAGCCTGGCCAAGCGCTCCGGCCCCCGCTAACACCATCGGCCAAGCGCTCCGGCCCCGCTAATCCCATTGGCCAAGCGCTCCGGCCCCGCTAACCCCAGCCCGGCCAAGCGCTCTGGCCCCCGCTAAACCCAGCCCGGCCAAGCGCTCTGGCCCCGCTAATCCCATCGGACAAGCGCTCTGGCCCCGCTAACCCCATCGGCCAAGGGCTCCGGCCCCCCTAACCCCAGCCCGGCCAAGCGCTCCGGCCCCGCTAACCCCTGCCCGGCCAAGTGCTCTGGCTCCGCTAACCCCCGCCCGGCCAAGCGCTCCGGCCCCACTAACCCCAGCCCGGCCAAGCGCTCCGGCCCCGCTAACCCCATTGGCCAAGCGCTCCGGCTCCCGCTAACCCAATCGGCCAAGCACTCCGGCTCCCGCTAACACATCGGCCAAGCGCTCCGGCCCCGCTAACCCGAGCCTGGCCAAGCGCTCCGGCCCCGCTAACCCGTTCGGCCAAGCGCTCCGGCCCCGTTAACTCACGCTAGGCCAAGCGCTCCGGCCCCGCTAACCCCAGCCCGGCCAAGCACTCCGGCCCCGCTAACCCCAGCCCGGCCAAGCGCTCCGACTCCCGCTAACCCCATCGACCAAGCACTCGGGCTCCCGCTAACACATCGGCCAAGCGCTCCGTCCCTGCTGACCCCAGCTCGGCCAAGCGCTCTGGCCCCGCTAACCCCATCGGCCAAGCGCTCCGGCCCTGCTATCCCCAGCTTGGCCAAGCGCTTTGGCCCTAATAACCCCATCGGCCAAGCACTCCGGCCCCGCTAACCCCATCGGCCAAGCGCTCCGGCCCCGCTAACCCCAGCCCGGCCAAGCGCTCCGGCCCGGCTAACCCGTTCGGCCAAGCGCTCCGTCCCCGTTAACTCACGCTAGGCCAAGCGCTCCGGCCCCGCTAACCCCAGCCCGGCCAAGCACTCCGGCCCCGCTAACCCCAGCCCGGCCAAGCGCTCCGACTCCCGCTAACCCCATTGACCAAGCACTCGGGCTCCCGCTAACACATCGGCCAAGCGCTCCGTCCCCGCTGACCCCAGCTCGGCCAAGCGCTCCGGCCCCGCTAACCCCAGCTCGGCCAAGCGCTCCGGCCCCGCTAACCCCAGACCGGCCAAGCGCTCCGGCTCCCGCTAACCCCATCGGCCAACCACTCCGGCTCCCGCTAACACATCGGCCAAGCGCTCCGTCCCCGCTGACTCCAGCTCGGCCAAGCGCTCCGGCCCCGCTAACCCCACCCCGGCCAAGCGCTCCGGCCCCGCTAAGCCCATCCGCCAAGCGCTCCGGCCCCGCTAAACCCAGCCCGGCCAAGCGATCCGGCCCCGCTAACCCCAGCCCGGCCAAGCCTTCCGGCCCCGCTAACCCCATCAGCCAAGCGCTCCGGCCCCCATGACCCCATCGGCCAAGCGCTCCGGCCCCGCTAACCCCATCGGACAAGCGCTCCGGCCCCCGCTAAACCCAGCCCGGCCAAGCGCTCCGGCCACCGCTAACCCCATTGGCCAAGCCCTCCGGCCCCGCTAACCCCATCGGACAAGCGCTCCGGCCCCCGCTAAACGCAGCCCGGCCAAGCGCTCCGGCCACCGCTAACCCCATCGGCCAAGGGCTCTGGCCCCCCTAACCCCAGCCCGGCCAAGCGCTCCGGCCCCGCTAACCCAAGCCTGGCCAAGCGCTCCGGCCCCGCTAACCCCAATGGCCAAGCGCTCCGGCCCCGCTGACCACAGCCCGGCCAAGCGCTCTGGCCCAGCTAACCTCATCAGCCAAGCGCTCCGGCCCCGCTAACCCCACCCGGCCAAGCGCTCCGGTCCCACTAACACATCGGCCAAGCGCTCCGGCCCCACTAACCCGAGCCTGGCCAAGCGCTCCGGTCCCGCTAACCCCAGCTCAGCCAAGCGCTCCGGCCCCGCTACCCCATCGGCCAAGCGCTCCGGCCCCGATAACCCCAGCCCGGCCAAGCCCTCCGGCCCCGCTAACCCCATCGGCCAAGCACTCCGGCCCCCATGACCCCATCGGTCAAGCGCTCAGGCCCCATGACCCCATCGGCCAAGCGCTCCGGCCCCGCTAACCCCAGCCCGGCCAAGCGCTCCGGACCCGCTACCCCAGCCCGGCCAAGGGCTCCAGCCTTGCTAACCCCATCGGCCGAGCGCTCCGGCCCCGCTAACCCCATCGGCCAAGCGCTCTGGCCCCGCTAACCCCAGCTCGCCAAGCGCTCCGGCCCCGCTAACCCCATCGGCCAAGCGCTCCAGCCCCGCTAACCCCATCGGCCAAGCGCTCCGGCCCCGCTAACCCCAGCCCGGCCAAGCACTCTGGCCCCCGCTAACCCCAGCCCGGCCAAGCCCTCCGGCTCCGCTAACCCCATCGGCCAAGCGCTCCGGCCCCCATGACCCCATCGGCCAAGCGCTCCGGCCCCCATGACCCCATCGGCCAAGCGCTCCGGCCCCATGACCCCATCGGCCAAGCGCTCCGGCCCCGCTAACCCCAGCCCGGCCAAAGGCTCCGGACCCGCTACCCCTGCCCAGCCAAGGGCTCCGGCCCCGCAAACCCCATCGGCCAAGCGCTCTGGCCCCGCAAACCCCATTGGCCAAGCGCTCTGGCTCCCGCTAACCCCATCGGCCAAGCACTCTGGCTCCCGCTAACACATCGGCCAAGCGCTCCAGCCCCGCTAACCCCAGCTCACCCAAGAGCTCCGGCCCCGCTAACCCCATCGGCCAAGTGCTCCGGCCCCGCTAACCCCGGCTCACCCAAGCACTCCGGCCCCGCTAACCGCATCGGCCAAGAGCTCTGGCCCCGCTAACCCCAGCTCGCCAAGCGCTCCGGCCCCGCTAACCCCAGCTCGGCCAAGTGCTCCGGCCACCGCTAACCCCAGCTCGGCCAAGCGCTCCGGCCCCGCTAACCCCATTGGCCAAGAGCTCTGGCTCCCGCTAACCCCATCGGCCAAGCACTCCGGCTCCCGCTAACACATCGCCAAGCGCTCCAGCCCCGCTAACCCCAGTTCACCCAAGAGCTCCGGCCCCGCTAACCCCATCGGCCAAGCGCTCCGGCCCCGCTAACCCCAGCTCGGCCAAGCGCTCCGGCCCCGCTAACCCAAGCCCGGCCTAGAGCTCCGGCCCCGCTAACCCGTTCGGCCAAGCGCTCCGGCCCCGTTAACTCACGCTCGGCCAGCGCTCCGGCCCCGCTAACCCGAGCCCGTCCAAGCGCTCCGGCTCCCGCTAACCCCATCGGCCAAGCACTCCAGCTCCCGCTAACACATCGGCCAAGAGCTCCGGCCCCACTAACCCCAGCCCGGCCAAGGGCTCCGGCCCCGCTAACCCCATCGGCCAAGCGCTCCGGCCCCGCTAACCCCAGCTCGGCCAAGCACTCCGGCCCTGCTAACCCCAGCCCAGCCAAGCGCTCCGGCCCCGCTAACCCCAACTCGGCCAAGCGTTCCAGCCCCGCTAACCCCAGCCGGGCCAAGCGCTCGGTCCCGCTAACCCCACCCCGGCCAAGCGCTCCGGCCCCGCTAACCCCATCGGCCAAGCGCTCTGGCCCCGCTAACCCCAGCCCGGCCAAGCGCTCCGGCCCCCCCAACCCCAGCTCGGCCAAGCGCTCCGGCCCCGCTAACCCCAGCTCAGCCGGGCGGTCCCTGCTGGGGGACGCATCTGGTCTCAGATTTTGCCAAGGGCTGCTCGGGGAGGGGCCAGTTGAGGTCATCGGACATGCCCTCTCTGGGAGAGAGGCCATCGGAGAGCTGCTCTGAGCCAGGGCCTTGCCTTGGGTCTTCAGCCGGTTTGAACCAGTGAGGAAGACTCAACGCGGCTCTAGTGTTTCTGTGAAAATTCTGTGAAAAGTGACAGTGGGTGCAGCCGAGCCAGACAGACCGGGGATCGAATCCTGGCTCTGCCCACGGAAAGGCCGGTGACCTGTGGCAAGTCACTCACCTCTGAGCCTGTTTCCCCAACTCTAAAATAGGGATAGGAAGCCCTACTTTGGGGTGACGAGAAGAGCTGATGTACGTAAGAGGGGCCCATGCAGAGGGCAGACGTTGGCACAGAGTGGGCAGTTCATCAATTATCCCTAGAAGACTTTTCCCCCGGGCCTTTATCCATTCAGCAAATACTTAGAAGCCAGACCCCCTGCTGGACACTGGGGGCGCAGGTGACACGACAATGGAGATAGGCCATGTCCGGCCTCCTGGAGCTTCTGGCTGTGAAGGAAACAGATCCAGTGAAGAGATAGAGAAGGAGATGTAGGGTGGGTGGGGGCCTCTGGAGCCGTGGATGTGACTCTAAGACAAAGGGTAAGTTTGTCATGTGGAGAGTTGAGGGGTGTGGAGGGAATACACGGATGACATTGGGAATAGAAAAGTGCTTGGCATTTGCGGGGAAGAGAGGAGGGCAGAGGGGCTGCAGAGGAGGGGCAGGGAGCAGAGGGGTCACAGGGTTAGGCTGGAGCCAAGTAACAGGGGAGATGGGGCCTTTGCAGGCCGTCCTGAGGAGTCTGATTTTATGTGAAGAGCAAAGGGAGGCTACTGATGGCTTTCAATGGGGCACGTGGACTTGACTTACCTTCGAGAAAGATCATGTTGGACACGACGTGGGGAACAGACTGGAAGGCAAATGGGAGGGACATGAAAGAGGTCATTGTAATCTGCCCAGGAGAAATGATGGTGACTAAGGAGAATGGGGGTGAAGGAGAGAAAGGAAAAGACATGAGCAGAGGGAAGAGAGATCTGGAAGCAGCACTACCAGGACAGATGGCTCCGAGGTCGTGGGGATGAGCAGGAGACTGGGGGAGCCAGGGTCTGAAACAGGAAGGGCAGCAGGTATGGGGCAATGGTAGAAGGACAAGCGCCAACATCAAGCCCAAAGTTAGACATCCAGGCTTGGAGCTCAGGAGGCAGGGTCGGACTTAGAGAAATTTGGAGATGGGGGTGCCTGGGTGGCTTAGCCAGTGAAGTATCAGACTCTTGGTTTCAGCTCAGGTCATGAGCTCCCAGATGGGAGATAGAGCTGAGCAGGGGGTCAGCCTCCTCTCTGCGTCTCCTCACCACCCCACCCCTGCCCCCCAAGCTTTCTCTTTCTCTCTCATAAGTAAATAAATCTCAAAAAAAAATTGGGGGGACGGTTACCATACAGGGCTGTGAAGCCTGCCTACTGAATGAACCTGGTTTAGGGAGAGCTGACAGAGGAAAAGGATAAGCCTCCTTTCATCCCGGAGGCTCTCCGCATCTGGAGTTGAGCCAAAGGGGGAGCCAGCAAAGAAGCCTGAGAAGGGGTGCCCATGGAGGAGAAAACCCAGGCTGCGTGCTGCCTTGGGGAGCCCCAGGGGCGAGTGGTAGGCGCCCGGGAGGTAGCCAGCGGTGTCCTGATGCGGTAGCCTAGAGGTCGCTGGTGAACTCGTCATGCGCCTTGCAGCAGTTGTGGCTGTGGTTGTAGCCACTGAGGCTGATGACGCATCTGGCTGGTGAAGCAGGATGCTAAAGTTCCACTACTGAATAGAAGTTACTTGAATTCTTAAGGTAGGAGAGTAAAGCTGTAGTGTGGTCGGCTTGAAACTGGGTTTGCAGCTGCCAGGGAGGCCTGGCACCTTCAGTTTTGCTTGGTGCACACCACTGCCTCTGTGGGGACCCGTGTGGGTTCCTGACCCTTCCAGGAGGCTGGAGCCCTCCTCCCACCACTGCCACCCCACTATTTCCCTCATCTTCCAACCCAGTCCACCCACCAGCTATGCGAGCAGCTCGAGAGCACAGTCACTCGCCCCTGGGCTCTAGCAGATGATGCTCCAATGGTTCACATTCAGAAAGTGTCCCCTTGCCAGGACGTGGTGGCAGCAGACACTGTAAATACAGGATGTGGGATGCTTACTGAATGCTAGCCTTTCTGTTTTACTGCCAAAGGAACATTTTTCTGGAAGCCATCGACCCTTTGGGTGGAACCGAAAGAAGGGAGGGACACGGCTTAGTTGTTTGCAGCAAATTTTTCCAGGTGGTGTGAAAGAAGTATTTATCAGGGCTGGAAGTGAAGACAGGGAAGAAAGGGCAGAGCTGTGATGTGACAGGAAATGTTTGTAAATGGGGGGCAGAGAGGGAAGTTAGTCAACTTGAAGGTGTCTTCCAATCTAGAGGGTCATGTTTGTAGATTCCATGTTTCTAAATAATGGAAAGTGTGATCACAAGGGCCAAAGAACAGTTGTGCATTCACTCATCCGATTGGTCTTTACCGAGGATCTCCAATGGAGAGGAAAAATTAAAAGGGAATAAAGGAAGCCAACAATGTTTAAAGATATTGTTGAGGAATCTAAAGCCTACTACATTGTTTTAGAAGATGAGTTTAAATAAAAACAGATGAGAGGCAGAGAGGCTGCATTTATAGGGTTTCTTTGAGTCACATGTCATGAAGAGTCCTGAGCAAGTATGATCTAAGTGTGCTAGACGTTCATTTCTCTTCTGCATAAAAGAAGTCAGAGTGGAGCATATAGCCTGTCCGGGACTATTTGGTGGCTCTACAAATCTGTCAGGGTTTTGTTCTATTGTATCCAGGCCTGTCCCCATCCTCCTGGTCCTTAAACTCCAGCTGCTTTGGTCAAGGTAGTCTAAGAAGAAAGAGTAACATGTTGGCCCTACTGTAAAGAAATTTCCCGAAAGTCCCATAGGCACTTCTGATTGCATCTGATTAGCTAGAAAATCCATATATGGCCTCATGTAGCGGCAAGGGAGGCTGGGATTGTCTTTTGTTTGGGCTATAATGTGGATTTTGTTTTTTGAGAGAAAGGAAGAATGGCTATGTTTGCCCCAGAGGCTAATGTATAAAAATCAGATATACAAAACACGTAACAGAGGTGATGATTCAATTTACAGATGATATTTGGTTTTATTTCTGTAGCAAAAAGAACATGGCTAAGCATCGGAGGCCCTCCACGGTAGTGCCCCAACCGCCCTGTCCACACTGTTTTCCACGACACTTCTGAGCAGCCCCATCCTTGTGTTAACCTGGTAACCCTAAGGGGTTCAGAGCCTTCATTTACTTTGTTCCAGTTTGAATTTTAATTCACACACTGGGGATTTTGTGAAGCCACTTTGTTAAATGAGTGGGCAAAGAAAGAGCAATCCCCAGGAGGGAAGCTTGTGCACGCACACACACACACACAGACACACGTACATGCCTGTGCCCAAATGTAAATGACTGAGCCAGAAGGGGAGTCCACTGTGCACAGATTAGAGACGGACTGAAGAGCCAGTGGACTGGAAACACAGCAGGTAGAAAAACATGGCTCATTAGCTGGTGCAATCGCTCCCCCAGTGAGTGAGGTTCTCAAGGGCTTGCCCCATGCTGGGGAAGAGTGGCTTCCAGAGGTGGCCTCACACACCAGTGGAGTAACTGGTCTTCTAATTACCTCCAGAGAGGGTTTCCAGCCTCACATCTTTATGTTCATCCAGAATTCTTCACAGATGCATTTCTTTGACCATGGAAGTCTGGTGTGTTTGTAAACACATAAAAAGAACTGTCACTCTTAGTGCGGGGGCTTTTACTGGATCCCAAATGTCTCTCACAGGATTCCATGACGTCAGTTCCCTAAATCATATTGACAAGGGTAGGTGGGTGTATGTGTGTGCCTGTATTTAAAGGAGGAAACACAGACTTCACTTTCAACAGATTTTCAAAGAGGTCTATGCCCCTATGATGTTGTGATTTATAATAAGAAATCTATATTTGGTCTCGGTCCACATGCCTGGCACAGGGCTCCCGAGTTCCTTGGGATCTCAAGTGGGAAGAGCTATAAAAAGTGTCTTTTTTATGCTAATGAGGTGACTTTTGGAGAGCCCCTACCTTACCTAAGGTTGGAGGCTCCTTGCCAAGGGAGCCACCAGGTGATCAGAGGGCCGGAGCCCGCAGTCCCCACCCCTGCCCAGCCTCCCCCAATATACAGAGAAAGGCTGGGGATTAAATTTCATCACCAGGTGGCCAATGATTTAATTAATCATGCGTATGTGATGAAGCTTCTGTAAGAAAACCAAAAGGACTGAGTTAGGGAAGCTTCTAGGTTGGTAAATATGTGGAGAATCAGAGAGAGTGGTGTGCTCAGAGAGCAGGGGAGCGCCATGCCCCTTCCCACATACCTTGCTCCATATTTCTCTTTCATCTGGCTGTTCCTGAGTTATATATATCCTTTTGTGATAAACTGGTAATCTAGTAAGTAAGATGTTTCTCTGAGTTCTGTGAGCCACTCTACCAAATTAATTGAACTTTAGGAGGGGGTCATTGGAACCTCTGATCTATAGCTGGTCATTCAGGAGCACGGTAACACCTGGACTTGCGATTGATTGGCATCTAAAGTAGGTGGGGAGCAGTCTTGTGGGACTGAGGTCTTAACCTGAGGGATCCGATGCTGTCTCCAGGTAGATAGTGTCAGAATCAAGTTAAATTGCAGGTTGCCAGCTGTCATCACAGAGAATGGCTGGGGGTGGGAAGGAAAACCATATGTTGGTGTTGGGTACAGAGACCAGGCAGCAGCGGGTCCCAACGGCCTTGCTTGGTGTCCCTCATGGAAGAGCCATAGGGGGCAAGTCTCCGGATCCAGTTCCATGCAGCCGCATGCATAACCATGCTGCCACCACCAGCACACGGTGTCACCCATGACAGATGCACAGAATTCTGTGTGGATGAATGAAGGTGATTTTGGAGGGTCTTCACTCTGCTCTTAGTGGAGCTAAGCTCCGACCTCTTAGCATAGAGCTGGGAGTGGAGGAGTAAAATAAGAACTTAGCCAAATGTTTTAAACAGCGGTCACTTAAAAACTCTCCTAATTGATTTTCATTGAGCTGGCCCTTACTATTTACTGGAGACTTGGATTTAAATGTGTGGCTTTTTGTAAGCCATTAGCCATGTGAAATGACTCCGGGTCAACTTACAGCTGAATAAAAGCTTGTATTTCAAGTGCTATTTAATAATTTGGTTATACAGAAAATTTTCAAGAGCCAGGAGGTCTGCAGGGGAGGAGAGCCTGGGCCTGTGTGAGATTAAGTTAAATACACTTTGACTTTTATGACATGGTATCCACACGGCACGGATAATACCATTGAATGCTGTGTATTTTCAGACAGCACACGTGACCCAGGACTTTATTAAAATATGTTAACTTTACAGTATAAAAAGCCACTCTCCTGTCAATGGGCCTGCTTCCTTCAAATTTCCACAGTCCAGGAAATGGTCCAAGAGCTATACCGAATAGATCACGGGGATTAGAAATGGAAAAAACATGTTGTAAGACATGATATTAGATTTATGTGTCATTCGTATGGCCATTTGTAAATATTTAGTGAATACCTATCTCAGGAAAAATTCATAACTTGTAAATAAGGAATGGTGACAACATGTACTTTCAGTGTCACTCTGAGGCATTAACAGGCCTACCCAAGGAATTTCTCAGCCTCCAGGAGCATAAACCTCTGTTTGCCGTGGCTACTTACTGATTAGAGCTCAGACACTGCGAAGTGACTTGGAAATTTCTGCCCACTAGAGAAGCCATGGTTTGATTGTCCTATAGAATATTAACCAGTGATCTGTCTAAACCAACGTTCTGATTCTGGCATTCTGTTTTTCAAAATTCCTACCCAGACCCAATTATTTAACTTGCTTTCTGAACCAGCATTACTATTATATCTCTCCCCTCATTAATGATGTAATAGATTGGGGAGGCATCATATTTTTGACTTTTTGAACTTTGCATTCTGTGCTGTGAAAAGTGTACGTGAACATACATGACAATTCCTGCCCTCCAAGCCCATCCACTGGGAAAGGATAGAGGAAGTACTATAGGAAATCAAAAGAGAAGAATGAATGAGAGCCAGAAACTTGGGGAAACCTTTAGGAAAGCCAGAGGGTGCTTTGGCAGAGCCTGTGCAGTGAGGAGTGGTGGCGGCCTGCCACAGCCTTGTCCTTGGGGGAAATTTCATTTTATCCCTTACTTTTATCTCTCCACTTAATTTTCCCTTCACCGTTTTAAATCCCAGAGGCTCTCCTCCTTACTCAGCCTCACCTTCTGCGCAGCAAAGAGGCTAGACAGGGAGCAAATGCTGCTTTTTGGGGCAAACACCCCATTGTGCTATGGACTGGGGCTCATTTTAAAGGAAAAAGCTCTGGGGATCAGCAGCTGAGGAAAGAGGCTGGGGCGTCGGGTGAACTACATTTACTTAACAGGGTTTCATGGTGTTGGCTATTCCCTCTAATAAACAATTTAAAATAGGATCAGGATTTAGGTGGCACTTACGCAGCTGGTATAACACAGCCCAACATCTATATCCACAGGCAGCCAAGGGGTCTCAAGACACTGGTCTGATCCTTCAGATGAAGGGAATGGGAATCACTCTTCCAGGACGCAGGGACCATGGGAGCCCCCCACCCCACCCCAAGAAAGATGCTGTGCTCAGCAGTCCCTGCTAGCTCTGCCTGGTGAATGCCGGCCCCCAAAGCAGGTGACACCTTTCCACCCATTACAATCCAGTCAGGCTCCTCATCCATCTGATCAAGCCAGGTCCCTGAGTGTGGCTCAGCGGCCAGAGATTGTTCTCCTCGGCCTATGGATGAACAAACTGAAGCTGGGTTGGGGTGGGTGGGTGGCAGGAACCAGGTCCCTGACTGAAGGTCAGTTGTGGAGCCCAGTAAACACTCAATAACTGGAAGGGACAGGCTCACTTTGCGCCCTCCCCATGACACTGGGGATGCACTGCTTCCGTCCCCGGCCTCAGAGGGGTGTTTCAGAATGAGTTCTGCTCAGGAAGCTGAGCGGCATCTGGTCAGGAGCCCCAAACAAATTTTCTCTTGATCTCCATTCCCAGAAGCAAACAGGAGGAGCTTTATTAACGCAGCAGAGGGGTGACCATCCTCAGTGAGAAGCTCTTCACCAGCCTGAGCTCTGATGACCCTTTCCTTGATCCTTGGGGTCTCTCATCGCTCGCCTCTTGTGTCTTCCCTGGGCCTGAGACTTCCCAGGCCGTGTCAGGACTCGCAGGAGTGCACCGCAGCCTCCAGCCCCAGTGGAGACTTCCAGGCTCAGGCCGTAAGAAGCCCCTGCCCGCAGCAGTGTGCCCGGAGCCCAGCCACGGACACGTTCCCCGGGTGGCGAGGACATGGGGGGGAGGCTGGAGAGAGCGGATGCCCACGTGGTCCAGGCTGCAGGCACATCGGGCTAAGGGCACACTAGCAACCAAAAGGCAATTTCGGAAGAATTGATGTTTGTCACGGGGGTGTCTCAGGCTCCGTGAGGACATAGACCGTGGCTTCCTTCTTTAAAATCTGTGGCAGGGGCAGCCCGGGTGGCTCAGCGGTTTAGCGCTGTCTGCAGCCCAGGTATGATCCTGGAGACCCGCGATCAAGTCCCGTGTCGGGCTCCCTGCATGGGGCCTGCTTCTCCCTCTGCCTATGTCTCTGCCTGCCTCTCTCTGTGACTCTCATGAATAAATAAATAAAATATTAATAAAAATAATATCTGCGGCAGAAGCCATCGCCCCGCCCCTGCCATCTGTCATGCTCACAGGTGGCCGTGCTCCCCAGGGCCCGCAGCCTCATTCCTCCGCCTGAGCAAGCAGAGGCGGGCGGTGGGAGCAGCCCTCACCCAGTGAGTGTGGGATCTTGCCCTCAGCACCCCCGCAGAGTCCCTGTCAGGACCCTGGCATCCTCCCCTGACTTCGGAGATTCTTCCAGAATTTCCAGGTCCCCAGAGTAGCAACTGGCTGTACTCTCCTTTCCTGGAGCCTTCCTTTCTCTCTCTCTCCCTCTCTCTCTCCCTTTCCGTCTGCCATCAAGCATGAAGTACCCTTGTGCTCTGGTTCTCTCTCAGGTCCGCCTGAGACAGCACCAAGCTGAAGCCCTGGGGGCCCTGAGGGGAACCCCCCCCCCCCCCAGATCCAGGCAAAGCCCGCCCCCTGCTGCAAGCAGGCAGGAAGAAAAAGAAGGCAGAGAATATCCACATCTTCATTATTCTGCTGTTTTCACATAACCCGTCACATGGATCAAAGCCTGGGATCTAGTAGGGCCGCCCTGCTAGCAGGGAGTTGGGAGCTGGATTCTGACCAACAGTAGTAACAGTTCATATGCAGGAGGGACCTACGGACATGCCAGGCCCGGGCTCACGCGGCAGCAACTGGAAGCCCCGCGGCCAGGATCCAAGGCTTCTGCTCTTCTGCTGCCCCGAGCGAGTGAGCAAGGATCGGGGAAGAGAGCCGGGCACAGGGTGCCACGGGGCCCCGGGGGCCCGGGGACTGATGAGCTGCCACCCTTGTCAACCGGGGAAACCTTGTGTTTCCCTCAAACAGGGACAGGGCTTGTCTAGTCTCTGTTTCCTCAGCGGAAGTGATATTGAGGGGGTTTGTACCAAAGCGCCACCAGCGTTCTCCTGTGTCACTGAAAATGAAAGTGAAGCCTCAGAGTCTTCACCTGGGCCTCCTCTCCCTGGTCTCAGGGGAGCTTCACCGCGGAGATTCAGAGAGGGGGGTCCCATCCCAGTGTCTTAGCATCTGAGCTGCTGTAGTCCGTCCATCCATTCGTCTCTAACCCCCTATTTCTCTGTCTCTCGCCATCTGTTCTTCTTCCTCCTGTCCTTTTGTCATTCTCTCTCTTCTGATGTTCTCCCTGTGTCTTTCTTCTTTTATTTTTTTAAGATTTATTTATTTATTTGAGAGAGAGAGAGATTGAGAGCATAAGCAGGAGGGGCAGAGGGAGAGAGGATATGAAGCAGATGCTGTGCTGAGCATAGAGGCCAACACCGGGCTCGATCTCATAATCCTGAGATAGTGACCTGAGCCGAAACCAAGAGTCAGATGCTTAACTGACTGAGCCACCCAAGGACACCCCCCCCGCCCCCGCCCTACCATACTGCTCCAGAAGTCAGATATTTTAAAAATGGTATCAACTCTTAAAAAAACCAGATAGTCCTGAAGTGACATTTCCTTTTAATCAGGTTGCTGTTCTTTCTAAGGCTTGTTTTGTTTGGAAACCCAGTAAAAAATGTTAAGAATCGGGGCCTCCCCTAGGCAGACCTGTGTGGAGCTCCCAGGTACTTCCCCACAGAGATGGGCGGGCCTTGAGAACCCCTCCTCCGTGAAATTTGCTTGGTTCTCAAGGCTCCACCATCGTCTCAGTATTTAGTACACGTAGGCAAATTCTGAAACACGTGGTCTCCACAGTGCAGTGGCCTAACACAATCAAGTTTTCTTTCTCACAAGCAGGTTGGTGGCAATGGGGACTGGGGTAGGGGGTCCTCTGCTCCATGCAGTCCTGCAGAAACCCAGGCTCCTACCAGCTATGGCTCCCTCTCTTCTAGAGCTATGGACTGCCCCCGGGTCTCCCACAAGTGCTCAGTAGACAGGAAAGGAGCCTGCTCATGCTGCTCCTTACCTCGCCTGCCTTGCCTGACCGGAGTCCGGGCAGGAGGCCCCTGGAACTGCTAGGGAGCAGGAGCCACCAAGGAGAATGACATGGCACTGGGTAAGCACTGTGCTTGGTGACAAAGACACCTTGGGCTGCCGTAAACCATGAACTCTAAGGGCCACTGGAAGCTCATCCACTCACACATTGGCTGGAAGGAAGGAGGAAAGTTGGGTAGGTAGGTAGCCACAAGTCATCTTGCCTAACCCAGTAAATCCAGAAGTCATGGATGGAGCCCCAATGTCAACCCCAGCTCAGTGTTACACACGCACGTGGACGCCTGGCATGATGCCGCCTCCATCCCACCAAGAATTGAAACGTGGGCTGTCAGACTCCGCCAGTTAACTCACTTTACTGTTTGGGCCAAAAGGCTCTCACTAAACAAACTCCACTCTCCCATGGAACAAATGGCTGCACTTTCCCACTTGGAAACACGTTTTTGTTAAACTTCCTTTTTATAGAAACACTGAAAGCCCTACTATATCCCAAAATGGCTCAGCAGAGGGTGTTACGATATAAACGTTATCTTCCTCTCAAATTGACAGAGGCTCATTATCTTTAAATTGCTCCAAGCGCCACCAAGATTAGCAATCTTCCGGCGTCTGTGTTGATTCAGAAAGATGTGGCCTCTGAAGTCACAAGACACCCCATTGCCTCCAAATCTGTAGGGTCCCTGGGAGCCTCTAATCAGCTGACATTAGCCCCTGACCTACTTGGAATTGGGACGGGTAACAACCGTGTATGGTCTTGTAGAAATCAGCCTGGATTATAGGATTAGCGGGCGCTGCTGGAGGCAAGGGGCCCTTGGCTGTAAAGGACACCTCGGGGCAAGGGGCCCTTGGCTGTAAGGGACACGGCGGGGCAGGTGTTTTCAAGCTTTTGTCAAAGAACAATCCCGCCAGGGACCTGCGGCTTGGGTCAAAGAGGCATTTTTGACGTTTCAAGACTCACAACGAGGCCAATTGGAGAGAAAAGGCAAGGCAATAAAAAAGAGAAGGATTGACTTCAGGAGAGGAGGTCAGGAGGGGAAAGTTGGTTTGAAAGTCAGATCAGACATCGGAAGGGGGAGGGGGGAGGCCGCGCTGCGCTTCTCCGGCTTCTCCGAAGCCTTGGCACCGCGGCCTGACACCACTGCTTCGTCGCTAAGACCCAGAACGGGGACCGATCCCCACGGTGCCGCGCCGTCCCTGCAGATCAGAACTATCCCAGCCCCTGTGTCCCTCTGACGACAGTCCCTGTGTTTCTAACGACGCTGCTCACTTTTCTCTGCTGTCTAAAATGTAAGCAGCAGCAAATACCTTCCCCGTGCTTTGTTCAACCTGCCTTTTGTTCGTCCGGGGGGCTGGTGTGTTGAGATGTGTATTCGGATATTAGTTCTCCAGAAAGAACCGGACGGTTATGTACTATTGGAGGTAGAGAGATGCCCATGCACTGATGACCTATGCACCTGTCCATAATGACGTACATTCTCAGGCCCCACCCGGACCTGCTGCATCAGACACTCTCGAGGTGGCCTGGAGACCTGTGTTTCCATCACTCCCCAGGTGACTGTGATGCCCGAGAGAGTCTGACAAGCATTGGCATGGGGACCAAAAGGCTTTCAGGGTGGCTTCCTGACTCTTGGAGCATTACGTAATAGGACCTCATACTGACGGCTATAGTTCTGTGCAATTTATTAAGGGCTCCCATATATATTTGATCCTGTTGGTGATTACGTAACATAAAGATGATCTTTGCAAACGAAGAAGTAAAATTAAAATGACCTGGTTCCTCCTACCATTGTCATGCATCCTAATACAACCATCTCCTCAGTCCCTCCCCTCCCCCTTCTCGCCTTCCCTCCCTCCTTCCAATCACTCAGTCCCTCTGGTAGATGCAGCGTTGGGAAGCTCAGATTCCCTTTTGCCAAGGAAGGTCATATTCTCCCAGGTACCAGGAGACCCCCCTTGGCCGCCAGCCCTCTTTGGGACCCTCTTAGCCTGAAGGCAGCCTTCCCTGCCCAAGGTCACAACTCCTTCTCAAAGGCAGCCCATATCCCATATCCAGTGCCTGACTCACATGAGGGTATGAGTCTGGCCCAGCCCATCCTTCCCATGCAGGGCCATCTTGCTCAGGGCCCCTGGTGGCACTCTGGCTTTTGTCCCCTCCGGTCAACAGATGTTGATCCTGGTACACACACCCCTGAGCGTCCTGCACACTCTCCCCTACCTCAGAGTGGGCATCCCAGGGAACCCAAATGCGCCATTTCCTGTCATGTTCCTGGGCCCTGACCTGACACCAATTGCTCCTAATGACAGGCATGTCTTGGAGCTGCTAGTGTGCCGTGCTCTACTCATACTCCCACACACGCTAAAAACCTTCTAGAAATCTGAGCTCTGCTTGGCAGACATCAAGGCAGCAGAGACTGAGGAATGCCTCAGAAGCTTACTCCAAAACACTGGTGGATTATGCAAAGTCTCTCTTCAGCAGAGACACTTGAGATGTGTCCGGGTATCTTGAATCTGTTTCCCGGTTGCCCTTTGCAAATTTTCTAGGCATGCAAAGCTTTTGTTTCCCCTTGAAAATCTTCCCTTGGGGGCACCTGGGTGGTTGGGTCTGTTAAGCATCTGCCTTCTGCTCAGGTCATGATCCCTGGGTCCTGGGATTGAGCCCCACTTTGGGCTCCCTGATCAGTAGAGAGCCTGCTTCTCCCTCTCCCTCTCACTCATGCTCTCTCTCTCACTCTGTCTTAAATAAAGTATAAAAAAAAAAAGGAGAGAAAATCTTCCCTTGACCCTCTGAAGTGTTCCGTTTCTGAAGGGCCACGACTTGCATTGTTTCAGCCTTTCCCGCAACAGGCCAGGGGCACAACACAGCACAGACCTTTCCAGCTACCTATTATGAAGCTGTCCATAGGGAAACTGAGGGTTCCCCTCCCCACCATCGATTGCCTTTCCATGGAGCATGCGTCATCCTACCGGAGCCAAGCAGAAGTTGCTGCCTCCAGCACAGAGGAGTCAACTGTGTGTGGACTCATTCATATCTTCTTTTTCCCTTCCTGACAAAAAAAAAAAAAAAAGATTTAAGACATGACACCCTTGGTGCCATATCTGACAGTTTTTCCTTTTTTTTTCCCCTAGAAAATAGATGAGCTATTGTCTCCATGAAGCAAGTACTAATTAGCATGGCTGTAGTATTGCCCTTCTTTTTCCCGAAACTCATCATTTTTTGAGAGAGGGGCAAACAAGTTAGAGTCGAGGGGAAAACATCGACCAGACCCAAGTGATGGCATGAGAGCAAAACGAAGTGAGTCCCGGCTTTCTACACCTACTAAGTGATTTATTTCACACTGCAGGAGGGGGTGACCTGCTGCCTACAGGAGCCAGCACTGGCATTGACCTTGGCAGGAAAGCTTGGCTTTACAAGTGTCCATGAAGGAAGGACCATATCTAACCTAACTCATTTTGCCAAAAAAAGCAGAGTTCTTACTCTTGGGGTGGACCCCTCCCCTTATAGATGATGCTGCTGAGGACCAGAGAGGGCAGGGGCCCCATCCAACATCACCAAGCCTTTGTAATCCAGGCTTCTGTTTTTGTTTTTCCCCTCTTTCACAATTATTCTTAGCCAGGTATGCCCATATTGCTTATTTGGAAATGTATTTATGAATTTTACATTCTTGGTTTCAGAGGTACCTGAATTATTCAGAAAAAAAAATTGGCTGAACATCAAGGTTTTCCCCCGCTACACAGTTAACTTTTCATCAAAGCGTTATTTGAAAGTGTTTGAACTTAGTTTTAAAGCATTTTTTACATTCCCCAGTTATTTACCTTAAAATTTTTAAATTTTTGTTAAAGATTTATTTATTTATTCATGAGAGACACAGAGAGACAGAGGCAGAGACACAGGCAGAGGGAGAAGCAGGCTTCTCACAGGAAGCCCAATTCAGGACTCGATTCCAGATCCTAGGATCCCATCCAGGCGTCCCTGCCTTAAAATTTTTAAATATATCTTTTAAAGTGTGACAAGAGTTATACAACAAGAAATTTACCACTTTAGTTATTTTATATGTACAGTTCAAGGGTAGTAAGTACATTCACATGGTTTGTATAACCATCACCGCCATACAGGTAATGCTCTCAAGAACTTCTTCATCCTCCCAAATTCAAACTCATTTAAGAACTCCACAACCTCCTCCTGCCTCCCCTGGTGACCACCATTCAATGCTCTATCTCTATTAATGTGACTATTCTTGGTCGCTCATTTAAATGGAATCCTAAAATATGTTTCTTTCTGTGTCTAGCTTATTTCACTTAGCATAACGTTTTTAAAGCTCATCCACATTGTAGCATGTGTCTGAATCCCACTCCTTCGTAAGGCTGAATAATATTCCATAGTATGTGTATATCCCATTTTTTCACCCATTCATCCATGCCTAGAGGCTTGAGTTGCTATCACCTTCTGGTTATTGAGAATAATGCTGCTGTGAACGTGGGTGTGCAACTATATCTAGGAGTTTAAGTGTGATTTTTAAAATTAAAATTTATTTATATTTATTTTTTAAAGATCAATTTATTTGAGAGAGAGAGAGCCTGTGAGTGGGGGAGAGGCAGAGGGAAAGAATCCTCAAGCAGACTCCCCACTGAGTTCAGAGCCCCACCATGGGGCTCAGTCACATGACCCACGAGATCATGACCTGAGCTGAAATCAAGAGTCTGACACTCAACCGATTGAGCCACCCAGGTGCCCCAAATTTATTTTTAGAAATAATGAAGTTGCCTTTCTACTGGTGAAGCTTACAACATTTGAAGGAAGCTCTTACCATTTTATGGTTTGTTACTATTATATTTAGGCTACTTGGGTACCTTTACAAACAGACTGGCTCTTTTTTTCATCTGGTTAGAGTGCATAATGATCAAGTGGGCAGCGCTGACGGAAAAGTGGTACAACTCTTCTAGAACATTTCCTCACCAGACTAGGGCTTCCTTGGTTCCCTGCTGTAGTTCTGCTGCAGTTCTGCTGCCTAACAGAAGAAACTTTCAATTCATACTTGTTAGATTGATAAATGAAGAAACCAGATATTTTTCAACAATTTATTGTATTGACTTATTCATTTTTTAACACTTTTATTTTTATTTTTTATTTTTTAATTTTTTCAAAAAATATTTTATTTATTCATAAGAGACACAGAGACAGAGGCAGAGACACAGGCAGAGGGAGAAGCAGACTTCCCACGGGGAGCTGATGTGGGACCTGATCCCAGGCCCTGGGAATCACACCCTGAGCCAAAGGCAGATGTTCAACCACTGAGCCACCCAGGCATCCCTAACACATTTATTTTTAATCAAATTTTCCTTCAATGTATATCCAGTGATAGAGATTATTTTCTGTCCAACCATTAGATGGGATCATTAGATGGGATCAAGAAGAAATCCTTCCAGAGCTGTTAGTTTGTGACTAAATAGGTAAAGGCACTCCTTGAAAAAGAGAGAAGTCTCCCACTTTGCAATGCTGTTTGGCTCTCAAAGGAGCCTTTTTATTTTTTTGCCCCAGTAACAGGGATACCTTGTTGCTGTACTAGAGATATTCAAAAATATAAACTCTGATCTCTCAGCTACACCTCAATTTTACAATGCTTCAAAAGATTGTCAAACATGGATGTATCAGATGATCACAATTGTGATAACGCTGTGTAACAACCACACATCTTGCAGCATACAACAGTAAGCATTCACTTAGCTTGTGAACCTCAGAGGTGACTGGGACTTGGCTGATCTAGGCTGGGTTTGGCTGGGCCAGTCTGCTTCTAACCATGAGTCTAATGAGGCATGGTTTCTCCTTGAGGTTTGGGCTCAGCTCTGCTCAATGTATGTCCATTCTGCAACCCCGGTGAAAAGGACAGGAACCATCTAAGGGAAGCACTTCTCATGGTTGGGCAGAGGCACAAGACAGCAAGTGGAAAGTTCAAGGCCTCCAAAAGCCTGGGTTCAGAATAGTACACCATCACTTCTGTTTCAATTAACTGGCTAAAGCAAGTCACATGGCCAAAGTTAGGGAGGAGAATATGTTCTACATATTAGGGGGAAAACTGTAAAGTCACGTGTCCAAGATCTGGGTACAGAGAGGGCAGAACGATTGCAGCCAGTAACGCACCTTCTTAACTCAGCTATAGAAAAATAGCCAAGAATAACATGGCCTCTCCAAAAGAAGTGACCTGCCGACACCCTAACATTTCAACATTCAAGTACACTCAAACTGTGCAGACAGTGAAGGCTCAAGTCAGACTCTGCTAAAATCTGGTGGCAGAATAGAAAAGTAAGAATGACAATACCTTCTCCTTCAAGTGTGCTCCTTTGAGTTATTTACATGCCAGGCCTCGTGGCAGGAGCCATGGCTCCTACTCTCCATACTCAGGCAGAAATCATCACTGTCTCAGAGTCTTTCCAAAACAGTTCTCTGACTACTGCAAAAGAAAATCTTCCTCTTTCTGTGAGAAAAAAAAGAAAGGTATGTCTTGCATGTGATTCCCTCCATGCAAAAATAATTAGTGTCAGATGTCATTTTGATTCCATTGCTCACCCAGCAGCTACCAGTGAGCACATGGATTAGTCAAAAGGTAACAGCGAGGTCCCTTCCAGATGCTGGCCCTGGAAATCAGGTATGATGCCAGGTAATTAGAGCAACATTTCTATAGGCTTCTCCAACTGTGGCAAGGCAGTTGCCATCAAAAACTTGACACACTGGAACAAAGTCTCAGTGGGGCTGTGCTCCTTTGAGATGCTCCAAGTTCTCATGAACATTTCTGACCACACTGTGGTCTACAACAGGCAAATTTGCAATGGGGCCATTGGGTCAGCCCAATTCTACCTACTGTCCAGTTCTGGTAAAAACAGGAAGTGTCAGGGACAAAGATGAAGAGAGAAACGAAGGGCTCCCTTGCATAGCTGGCCTGTTTCTGAATGATTCAGACGTGTGCGTTTTTCTCATCATGAAAGCCTTCCCTAGAGTTCCTTCTCTTTGATTAAGATCTAAGTGATCTCTTTTGTGAGGATGACTCAGGGAAGCTTGGCTGCCCTGGGAGGAAGCAGAGTTTACGTGAAAGAGATGATGGAGGTTGTAAAGATTTGATGAAAGTGGACAACAGAAGAAAACAGGCAGAGAGGCCTATCTGTGGGTTGGTCTAGAAATGGTTGGAGAGAAACTAGGACTTACTAAATCTTATTAAATATACTACATTGCTAATCCCATGTGGTGCAGACTATAGATAGACTTGTCCATTCTACAGAAATGCATCACTGAAGCTAGATAAATACTGAGACATGAGTCAGGTATATGGTGGGTGTCCATGGAATGAATGTCTTGGAATTAATGAAGCCACCACCAAGGAGAAGATATGGTGTGCAGGGATTAGAGTTCCCTCTGAAGAAGAGACTTAGACATCGCATCTCTCCCAAATTTAGAGATAGAAGTGGCAGCCACAGCAGGTCACCTTGCCATAGGTGTTCTTGGGTTCATGAAGAAAATCTTTCGTGAATCGTCTTAGTTACGCAGATTTTCCTACATTCAGGATCTTGTTGACTGCATTGTCCTGGTGTCTACTCATGTGTTCCACTTTTCTCTACATTTCCAGTAAATGTAGAGCTATAGGCTTGATTAGATTGTGACTCAGTTCTTCTGGCAAGCATTCCTCATGAGTGCTGCTGTGTATTTCACATTGCACTTCATGAAGAGGTTACTGCACTTCTGGTGATGTCGTGTTGATCAATGGGCTGTCAGCCTGCCCCACCTAATAAGAAGTTTCTCATTAATCCTTCATCTAAGTGTTCTAGCACCTCTGGGGATTATCGCCTAGATCCACTATTTTATGAAGGATAGTGTGTCTTTTCTGAACTGGCCTCAACCTTGAGCCATGATCCCTGATTCTATCAAGTTCTCTCAAGTTTATGGATGTCTGTGGGTAGGGTTGGGGTTGGGGAGGAACAAACAGAACAGCAGGAGGCCCTTATGATCAATGACATATTCCTTTCCAATTGTCAATCACTCTATGTTATTCAGAGGAGCTTTTTAAAGTCCAATGGCTTTCATAAGTGGTGAGGCCCAGTATCCCTACTGTTCTTAATGCAGAAAGATACTTCAGTGACCTGGACTCAGACCCAGGTTACACACCTCTGTGAGCTAGTCTGCTGGGTAATTTTAATTCATGATGTTATTGGACTCCCTGCTCCATGCTCTTGAACTGGGTCTTCTCAATAGAAAGGCAAGGTATCACTTCACTATACACCCTAGAATTTATTGTCATCCTTGCAATAGCAGGTGATCCCAAATGAAACCTGTGAACTCTGTCAGTTACTCTTCTTTTCCCATCTTATCTGTATGGAATGTGTAAATAGATTGATTTAGGGGAGAATCTGGTAAAGACAGAGCCCCAAATCTGGGTGGTTTAGCATTTTAAAAGTTTATTTTTCACTTGTAGTGCATATCTGAAGTGGGCTGGTAGGGAACCTTGGCTCATACAGTCACATGGGGACCTAGGCTGACAGAGACCCTACTGTTTTAATCCTGCACCATCTGGAAGCTCAATCTTCATGGAAAAGAGAGTTCTAGAGGTTCTTGAACCAGAGTCAAAATCTTTGACTGGAAGCAGCTTAAGTCACCTCTGCTCTCAACCAATTGGCCAAAACTCATCACTGGTCCCACCTAGTCGTTTAATCTTCCTAGTGCATGGAATCAGAAGAGAACCAGATGTGGGTGGGTATGAAAAATACCCACCACTGAATGTTAGAAATTTGTAGAATAAGGTCCGCTATCATTGAAATATTTGCACATTGCGATTTGTTAGATGTAACAGTTTCCAGGATTTTGCACGTTCTTTTATTTATTTGTTTGAAAAAAAACTTCCATAACTTTACTACTTGCCAGACATGTATTCCAGACACCAGAAATAGAGCAGTAAACAAATAAGACAAATCTCTCCCTTTATGGTACTTACCTTCCCAGGTTGGCGAAAAACAGTGACTAAACAAATGAGTATACATCACAGTGTCAGGCAGTGATAAGTGCTGTGACTCCAAGTAAAGCAAGGACACATCTAGAGAGGTAAGAAGTTGGGTACTGCTTCAGTGTAGGCTTCTCTCAGGAGTGGACCTTTAAACAGGGAACAGCATGGAGGCCAGACATGACAGCACAGTACAGGCATGGAGAAAACACGCACACTGCCAGGTGTGGAAGTGGAGTGAATGGGTTCAAGAACAGCAGGTTGGTTTTAGGGGAGGCAGGATGGGAACAGTAAGTGTGGGTACACATTCCATTCCAGTTATGGAATCAATAAGTCACGGGGAGGAAAGGTGCAGCATAGGGGGTCCAGTAAATGGTACTATAGTAGCATCGTCAGGTACACTCATGGTGAACATAGCATAAGGTATAGACTTGTGGAATCACTATGT
The DNA here is from genome assembly GCF_048164855.1 of Canis lupus baileyi. Lineage (NCBI taxonomy): Eukaryota > Metazoa > Chordata > Mammalia > Carnivora > Canidae > Canis > Canis lupus. The sequence continues at coordinate 40,262,996 of NC_132848.1, forward strand.
CTTACACTTGAAACTAATATACCATCGTGGTCAGTTAAACTACAAAAAGAAGAAGAAGAAGAAGACGATGAAAGAAGAGCGAGTCAGATGCTCTGGTGGAAACACAACAAAGCAGGCAAGAGCTATCTGGATAAGGCTGGAGCAAGTGGCCAGGGACTGGGTCACAGGGAGAATTTTGGATTATATTTTAAGTGTGATAAGAAGCCATGAGGGGATCTGAGCAGGGCCATGACCTCATATAATTTTTATCTGAAGGATCCTTCTGATTTTCAAGGTAGGGTTTGACAGGCCGTGCATCCTCAGAGGTCAGTGGTGGTCGCTCTCTCTGTGCCAGCACAGTCAGGCACTGAGAAGCTGTGTGATGTGATAAAAAGTGGGAGCCCTGCAGTCAGGCAGACCATGTCGGCACTTCCACTCCATGGATTGCCAGCTGTCTTATCTTGGGATAGGTTGCTTAAACTTGGGAGCCTCTGAAATGGAGGTCATGATGCCCATCTTCCAGGGTTGTTGTGAGGGTTACAAGTAGAATATGAAAGTGTTTCCATGTTACTTACCATTTACTTTGGAACATTCCACCATGGTAGTTTTAATTGACTCCCGATTTGTATTTTAAATGCATCTGAAAGGCCCTGACCAGGATCTCACATCCAGCAGAGGTTGTGACCAGCACTTCCATTCTTCTATTCAAGTATGTACATTAGAGCTTGTTTAAAAATTAGCTGGAGAGATATCAGAAATAATATTTCACTACTGAAATTAGTGGTGGCTAGAAATGATATAAGAACAAGGTAAAAAAAAAAAAAGAACAAGGTGAACCCAGCAGCCTAGCACATTCTGGAATGGTGACTTCAACTCCCGATGTTCTAACCTCTGCCATTTCATGGAGGATTCCCCTGCCATATCGAATTCTAAGATGGGAAGGTCCAGGCCCTGATATATCACCACATCTGCCTTCAGGAAACCCTTTGTGTAAGAGTTGTCAGAGGGCCCAGAGCACAGGGAAACGTGGACTTCCCCAAACTTGTGCCAAGAGCTCATCTGACTCCTCTGGGCTTTCTAATGAGGAACATTTCAGGAGTCAGTCTGATAATTGCCCTCACTATAACCTTCCGCCCAGTGGAAAAGATGAGGTGGGACTGATTCAAAAACACTGCCCTGTTCCTCCCACCCATCTTTGATCACCACAGTCTCCCTAGATCAACTGAAAACACCAGCAAGAATAAAAACACGACTTGACCCTGTGGATGGGCACTTTGGCCAGATCAGTTCTTCACAGGAGCTTAAGCCAGGGCCTGGCATACAGGAGGCACTCAATAATAGTGGCTGTTATTATTTTATGGGTGAGAAATCTAAGGCCCAAAGGTCACCAATCAGTGAGTGGCAGAGCTGGGAAAAAGGCTGAGCCCTGCTTGGTCCAGAAAATTCAGTCTTATTCACCCTACTACACAGCCTCAGAGAAGACAACGGCTGCTCGTGGAGGCCCCCAAGGGCCAGAGTAACCTGCCGAGTTACTCTCATGCTGCAGGTCATTGGGAACCATCAATAGTTGGGTGAGAAGTAACTACAGATGTGAAATTTGTAAAACTTCTCTTATTGAACACAGTCCTGGATAGATTTTAGTGGATAGAAACTAGAGACAAGGAAACCAGCTAAGATTCTCCTTAAATAGAAAACCAAACTTGGATGGGAATGATAGCAAGGGGCAAGCCTAACGACAGTGTGCCAGCATGCAGAGGAAGGCATAGCAGAACATGGTAGCTTCTCGTGGAATGAGAAGTATGAGATGATCCTGAGCTCCTGTCTGCTCACTGGCAGACGACGGCAACATTGGCAAAGGTGACACTTGCTCCCAGGGTCTGAGAAATGTAAGACTGGGAATCTGTTTCTCAATTAAGCCGCTTGTTAGTTGGGTCATCCAAGCTTGAAGACATCTAGGAAGGTCTTACAAGGGTAACCCAACAAGGGGTTGGGATCATGGGGAGATGAGGTTGGGGGCTGTTCTGTTGGAAAGTATGTGTGTTGGAGGGGGGCAGTGTATATTGGTAGAGGAATGCAAGTGTGTGTGTGAGTGTGCACGTGTGAGTGTGTATGTTGGGTGGGGTGTCTGGACAGAAGACTTGATCCACATAGCAGGTGCATGATGATATCCAGAAGTGAATATCACACTCCATCGCTGTCAGTTATTGGGTAGCCGAACTTCTAAGAAAAGTATCTTGTAGTTGGACCCCTCTATTCTAAATATGTCACCTTCGCAGCTACAAGAAAAATAAAGTCCCCACATCTGCCTAGTGTGACGGGGATTTGCCCTGCAAGTAGCCATACATTCCTTGCCACAGTCAATGAATGATTTGAGGTGGGCAAGCATAACGGGGTTAAGCTCTCGATCTTGACTTTCTGGTGTTCTCTGGGGTGAGCAGTAAGGGGCGGGGTGAGGCATCAAAACTAGAGGTGGCCTGATGTGAGCTTCTTCCAGAAGACCAGAAACTGGCTGTCAAACTATCGACAAGAAGCAAGAGAAGCTTTAGATATCATTTTGAAAGGTTTGACAAATGCCAATTATATCTTCAAGAGCTTAACTATAGTTGGTGGGGGAAGGAGAGGGTTTTTGGTTTTTTTTTTTTTTTTTTTCAAATACAAGGAAATTTTTAGTTGAGAGGAGAAGGTGTGTTAGTTACTAAGAGTTACACTTAACCCATCTAACTGTCATTTCCTGAGAACTTCTAAAGCTTTCGGCTTTCAGGTTGGAGAGATGCAACATACTGATCTCAGGAGGAAAATCTGATTCAGGCTAGATTGAATCTAAGTTTATTCCAGTAACTAAGAGTCAGGGGCATTTTGAAATATCACATTTGCATCACTAACTGCATAAACAACTTTCTAATTGCCCTATTGTTTCTGAGCAGGCTTTTACATTTCTGATCCAATCTTCTTTTAAATAAAATATCATGATTTTTAAGCTATTCTGTTTTTCATTGTCTTAAAAAGAGCTTTATTCCATCAAATGAAGCTTGGGTGGAGATTTTTTCCTCCCTCCAGGCTGATTTCACTTCTCTAAGGTCATCAGAGAAACCTTTGTTTCTGAAAGCTGCCTTCAAAATGCTGGCCCTGAGGGCGACAGTGGTGTCAGCAAGATCAAAGAATCGCATTCTCTCTGTCTGCAGTGGCATTTTTACCAGTTTAGCAAAGCACAGTCTCGGGGTGTTGGGAGAGCCAAACTTGGCTCCTTGGGCCTTGGGCACATCTCCCTCACCCTGGATGTCACTGCACTCTTCTGTAAGAAAGGCAGGTGGCCGGTCAGGTGATGGACGGGATCCATTTCAGCTGTGAAACTTCCAGAATGCCCAGTTAGTGCCCACGATGGTTTTTGAACAGACCTTATGATACCACCTTCCACCCCAATGCCTTTGGCTTTTTTTAATGGAAGAGATCAGCTTTCATTGATCGCTCTGTATGACAAGCTGAAAACCTTTTTTAATGATCTCGGGATCCTTAATTTTCCCTGAACTCTCTATTATGGATCAATCGTTCCTGAATTTATCTAGAATTACTAAATTGGTAGGAAACTGCAGGTGTCCCCATCTGCTATTTTACCTTATAGAGGAGGCCCCTGTAGGTGTGGTTGCCTAGAGGCAAAGGCACTGCCCCTTTGTTCTCTGTTTGCTCCTTGCTGGTCTCGACATCTGGGCCAAAAACCAGTGTTACCCCACCCTGGTGCAAGAGGCTGGGGTCTCTCTATGCTCTATCTTCCACCTCTTGGAATAATGAAGTCTCAAATTGCTCCTCTAGCTTCATCACATGCTGTTAACTATCTGTCCCCAAGCTGCTTCCCTCAAGGCTTCAGATAATTCTAGGACTGGAGGGCAGATGTGATTTCTGACCACCTCCCATCCTGGAAGATAAGCTTCAGAGGACAGTGTGGGGGCCTGGTTTCTCCCAACACTGCCTCCTGACTGCCTAGCACTTTGGCACACAAGCAGTCACTAAATGAATACTCTAGAATAATGGATGAAGGAGGCGCGAGCACTCCCACCATTACGTGTCTTTCTCAAGCATCCTTCTTAATCTCCTTAGCATGTCTCCAAGTCCAAGGACTAAGTAATGGCTACGGTACTTCTGTGGCCACCAAGTAAATCTGTCCTTTCTGCTCCTTGTCTATGCCATCTCCATCCTCAAAGTGAGGACAGGCCACAGGAATAGCTTTAGAATGTAAAGGCAGGGATCCCTGGGTGGCGCAGCGATTTGGCGCCTGCCTTTGGCCCAGGGCGCGATCCTGGAGACCCAGGATCGAATCCCACATCGGGCTCCCGGTGCATGGAGCCTGCTTCTCCCTCTGCCTATGTCTCTGCCTCTCTCTCTCTCTCTCTCTCTGTGTGACTATCATAAATAAATAAATAAATAAATAAATAAAAAAAAAAAAAAAAAAAAGAATGTAAAGGCATCGGAGCCCTTCAGGCTGAATCCAGTCAAAGCTAGTACCTCCAAGCTTTCTAATTTCCTTAGGAGCAAATCAGTGTGTGGAGAAATTCCTCCTTGTCCTTCTGCAGCCTCTTAAACCTTACACACTTGGCCCCAGCTCCAATGGAGCTGGTCGTCCGGAGTTGCCTTGTATTTGAACTATTAGTCTCCCCAAATCCACAGCCTTATTCTTGCAGTTGTTTTTAAGGACTCATGACCTGGATGTTGTTTTTCAGTTACATCCTCGCAGAACTTCGGAGATCAGGAGTTCTCTGTAACGCGTATTCCCTCTGGTGACATCAGTGGATTGCCTTGTTCTGTGGAGGGGCCGAGGGCAGGTGCCTCAAGATGGGTCACTTAGCCATGAAGAATATTTTGAGTTAAAAAGGCAACTGAAAGCCAGCAAATTCAGGAAAAGCTCTTTATCTCCCTCCACAACTGTCTAGAATAGACAGGAATAGAGACAGGAATAGAGATAGAGGACCTGTTCCGGGTAGGGAGCTATCCCCACTGTTCACTCCATCAGACTGTGAACGAGGTGTGGGAGACAGGGAGGAGGAACCTAGCAAGGCCTGTCTGATCAAAGTCCTCTGTGTCCCCTTGTTTCTGAGGGTGCCCAGCAAACACACGGTTTACCACGCATTTACACATTTTCATCTCTCTGCTGAATTGCATTCCTTCCCTTTGAAGTCCCAGACTCCTGCCCTCCTTCTCCTTAGTTCAGGATGACATCAATGCCTCATTTTTACCTGTCTCTGGAGTTTCCACATCTGTGTGGATGCCTAATATGTACGAAATTAAATTTTAGTTTTCTCTAATTATCTGTCTCTGTCAATTTGATTCTTAGTCTGGCAAGAAGGACATTGAGGGGACCAGGGAATCCTTGCTCCCAACATCTGTGAGAACATCAGCCGCCAGCAGCAGGCATGGCACCGGCCCCAAGGGCAGTAGGAAGGGGGGCAGGCCGAACAGACACTGGCCAGCTCAGCCATAGGGGCCTTCTTCCTCTTTTGGAAGGGGAAGAAACCAAGACCTATTGTTTTGGCCACATGTTCCTCAGGAGTATAAACCTGTGGGTCAGAAAGGAGGCGAGTGTGGGATGAAGTCTAAACAATGGGTCCAGCCGTTGGTTTCAGGAAGTCACAAGTTTTTATTCCTCCCTGCAGTTTGGTAGATGCTAGGTTCTTGGTCAGTGGCCATCCCCTCACCTGGCAAGTCTCTCTTCCCGATAGAAGAAACCTCTGTAATTCCTGGAAGTGAGATCACAGAAAAGGCTCTGGAAAAATCATGGCAGACCCAAAGTATTGTGCCCAGCTCACTATGGATTCGGGCCTTGACTGGATACAGCACGAAGCCGGGGCTTCTCAAGGGGAGCCAGTATTCCCAGGCCCCATGTTCACAGAAAAAAGGAGATCATAAAAAGCTAGATAGTGTGTTTTTAAAAACCAATCTCCCCACAGAAAAACACTTTCATATTGAAGGTGTGGCTGTTTGATGAGCAGATAGAACACAGTGGTTGAGGGCATGGAGCCTCAGCCCCCTGCCCCTGGGAGCCCCTCAAGGGCTGGGGTGGTCACTCCACCCACACGAGCCCGAGCTAGAGCACCTCTTCCCAGAGTTCCAGTCGCGATTGGTTCCAAGACCACTTCTTTTGAAATAAATTTTTTTCCGATGTTAATTTTAGGCTCTTCACTCCAATATATGTTAAGCCTGTCAGATAGTAGCAGGGTCACTCGGTTTTCCCCATCTCTCTATTTCCCTATACTGCTTTCCTGAAGATTTGCTTAAAAACAACAGAAGTGGGGCGTTGGGTTGGTTAAGCGTCTGCTTTCGGCTCAGGTCATGATCTGGGGTCCTGGGATCCAGTCCCGTGTCAGGCTCCCTGCTCAGTGGAGAGCCTGCCTCTCTTTCTCCCTCTGTTAATCCCCCTGCTTGTATTCTCCTTCTCGCAAATAAATAAATAAAATCTTTAAAGACAACAACAACAAAACCCCAACAACAACACTAAAGTAAGAGAAAGTAGTAAAATGAGCCTGAGACAGGGTGTGAAGCAGAAGGGACCTGGCGAGCCCGGGTGGGTCACCATGGTAGAGTTGACCCTGGACCCTTGAGGCAATGTGGGAGCCCCTGTGTGAACAGTGGACATCCCCCATGCTTCAAAGCTCTGGGCAGTGGGGAAACTGTGTCCTGCTCCCTTGTTCCTCAGTGGGGAAAGCCAGTCAGTAGTCGCCACCAGGCCTGAACCGGAGCTCAGAACTGCTGGCCATGACTGGGCCTCTTCTGGCTGCTTGGAAGTCTTGCCTTGTCAAGGAAAAGCCTTTAAGTCTGTCCATTGCACTTTGGTTCTAGAAAACAAAGAGCAGGAAGGGCTCGCTTAGGGCCTGTAGGCTGTCCTTCCCTTTCCAGGCCACACCTGGACACCTCTATCTACACTGCCACTAAATAACTTCCTCCTGCTGATGCATGTTTCTCTCCAAACAACCCTGGGAGGCTGAGGCAGGCCTTCTCCCTCTTGTTTCAAAAGGAAAGCTAGAACATAAATTGATCAGGAACTTGGTCTTGTAGGATTTCCGGGTGGTGAGGGCGTCTTGGTAAAAAAGGTAGAAAGCAGTGGTGGGAAATGGGGAGCATGTTTGGGTGACCTCTGTGCCCTCTAGGCAGCCATGAGTTTCTGCTCTTTGCCTAACTACATGCTAGGCCTGATGCCCAAAGAACCGTTCAGACACCCTTGGCTTTCTGTGGGCTAGTACTCCACATAGCCAGGAAATCAGGCAGCGATCCAGAGATGTCGAGGTAAGGAAAGAGGTGAACAGCAGTCCTTGGTGTTGGCTGTGAGCTCACTGCTCTGAGCTGAGCCCACAGATGACCTACTGCTGGGTCCCTGCCTCTGCAGCAACCACCAGAGCAGATGACAGTGACTGGGTGGAGTTCCAGGGGCTTGGTCCCAGGGAGAACCATGGTTCCCCTGATGAGGCCCCAGTGAAGGCACCAACACAGGCCTCTCTCCTCAGCAGGGCTAGGAAATGGAGGTCACTGTTAAAAAACAAAATTCAACTGAGTGATTGGGATATCTAATTGGCTTTCTTTTTTTTTTTTTTTTTTTTTTTTAAACATTTTTTTTTTTATTTTTTTAATTTATTTATGATAGGCACACAGTGAGAGAGAGAGAGGCAGAGACACAGGCAGAGGGAGAAGCAGGCTCCATGCACCGGGAGCCCGATGTGGGATTCGATCCCGGGTCTCCAGGATCGCGCCCTGGGTCAAAGGCAGGCGCCAAACCGCTGCGCCACCCAGGGATCCCTCTAATTGGCTTTCTTAACAATTCATGAATCAGGCGGCATCCCACCTAGCAGGGGAGCTCCTCTGAGCTAAATCAAAGAAAAGTTTTTAAAGACAAAGAGAGGACATTAAAAAAAAAAAAAAAAGAGGAAGGAGAAGAAAGGAATTTATTAGCAAGGAGTTCCTTGTTTAGGCGAGGTTGTCCTCCTAAGGGGAGAAGATGGGCCTATCAGCAAATTTCCCAGTATTGATCGGGAAATTCCATGTCAACTGGTTAAAGGTTACATTCCCTGAGAGCTTGACAACACTGGTAGGTTAGGTATTAAGTCTTGGTTTTCTGACTGGGGGCCTTAATCTAAGTGATGTCATTTGGGGCCTGCGATTTTCTTTTTGACACCACTAAATACATATCTGAGTAATGAAGGGGACGATTTTGTCATATTCAAACATGCACCCCTAATAGGGCTCAGACCTGGGTCTGTCCAATTTTAACGCCTGTTAGGTTTCCTGCATCATGCTGAAAACAATTCAGTTACCTCTGCTTCAACAGAAACTGATTGCCTCCTCCATGTGAGACAATCCTGGGTAGCCACAGTCCAGGAGACACAAGGAGTAGTTCAGACAGAGACAAATCCCAAGTCTCCTCTTAAGAGAGGGTGCTAAATGCATATGTGCCGAGAAGCAGCAGGGCGTGCGGTGTTATTGAGGAAAGAGAGATCACAAGATACTTTCTGAAAAGGAAAGAACAAAACAAATGTATGTATTTGATGAACCACATCTTTGATAAAATGCCAAGGCCTAGAGGATTCTGTGATGAGTAAGAGTTCTCACCCTTGAGATTTCCTGTTTTAGAGGCTGTATTAGCCAGGGTTCTCCAGAGAAGCAGACCCAGTAGGATACACAGAGATACATAGATTGAGATTTGTTGTAGGAACTGGTTCACACAGTTGTGGAGGCTGTGAAGCCCCACAGTCTGCTGCCTGTGAGCTGGAGAACCGGGAAAGCCGGTGGTGTAACTCAGCCCAAGTCTGATAGCCTGGGTACCAGGGGCTAGTAGTGTAGGTCCTGGGCTGATCGGAAGCACCCAAAACTGGAGTGCTGATGTCCGAGGACAGGAGGTGATGGCCATCCAGCTCAGATAGCAAATTTGCCCTTTCTCCAACTTTTTGTCCTATTCAGGCCCTCAAGGTTTGGATGATGCCCATCCACAGGTGTTGGTGACGGCAATCTTTTTTTATTCATCTACAAATTCAAATCCTAATCTCTTCTGGAAATGCTCTCACAGACACACCCAGAAAGAATGTCTTCCAGCTAAGGGGGCTTCCTTAGCAAAGTCAAGTTGACACAAAATTAACCACCATAGAGAGGAAGTCAGAATTGAACCCAAACATTTTCAAACAGTGGAGTAAGGCTGGAAGCCAGTTTCCTTTCTTGCACTGACACTGCTGCTTGTTGATCTAGAGCTAGGCTGTCCCATACGGTAGCCACTGCCACGTGTGGCTCTGTGGCCGGCCTGGACTTCCATATGTCATTAAGTGTCAAGTACATACTGGATTTCAAAGACTTACTTAAAAAAAAAAAAAAGCTATCTCATTAATTTTTTTTATATTGAATACATCTTTAAGTAAAATATTTTGTTGATTTAAATAAAATATGTTATTAAAGTTAATTACAATTATATGTGGATATTAGGAAATTTTGAATTTTATCTGTGGCTTACATTTTTTTCTACTAAACCAGCACTGACCTAGAAGGAAACCTAAGATTCCCTTTCACAATGTTTCTTAAACCAAGACCCCAGGAAGAGCCCTGAGGAGCTTCCATAATTGTCTTTTTTGGACTCCCCATGATGAACCTTCAGGCTCTCTTGAGTCTCCAGAATCAGAGCCCACCCAAGCAGATGCCACTTGAGTGAAAAATATTCCTCCCACAGGGAATCCTCTAAAAAGGGCCTTGGGAAGTGGACTCCAAAAATGACCTGCAGAGATTCTGCACGGAGAGCTCCTCACCCATAAACAGAGTCTAGGCACATCTTCCAATTGGCTGCTTCTCTTTGTGCTCTGTCGTATAATACGCAAAACCACGTGAGTAAACTTGATGCATGCTGGACCAGCCCAGGTTACCTTTTCCATGTTGCAAGAATGTTCAGAGCCTTTATGTATTAATAGATATTGCGACTCCTTAAGAATCAAATATATTTTTTAAAGATTTATTTATTTATTAGAGAGAGAGTGCATGCATGAGTGGCGGGAGGGGCAGAGGGAGAGAATCTTCAAGTAGACTTCCCGCTGAGCATGGAGCCCAACTCCAGACTTGATCTCACCACCCATGAGGTCACGACCTGAGCGGAAGCCCAGAGTTGGACCCTTAAGCAACTGAGCCACTCAGACACCCTTAAGAGTGCCAACATTTTATGTGACTCTAACTCTACTGAGGACAGAGTCCCCACACCTTGTTTGAGCATCCGCAAACATGCATCAGAGAGCTGAGTGGGCTCCGTGACTTCTGGCACCACCTGCATCCTCTCCTTCCCTGGAAGTGGCCAGGGTTACCAGGCACACCACTCTGGGTCTGAGAGAAAACCACAGCTGCCTCTAGTTTCTAGAATACTTTGCTCACTGGCATTTGGCAAAATGGCGCTTGATTTAATAGCGAGAGGAATTTGCTGTTATTCAACCAGGTAAGACCATTTTTCTCTGCCTGGTTTTGATATTCTGTCCACCAGGCCTCGGGAGAACTTAACTGTCGTCTGATTTATATGATCACGGGAGATTTAAAAATATATATGTAATTTGTGTACTGGGAGTAAGCAAGAGAGCTTTATATCAATGCCTAATTCATTCACCTCTGCGGAAAAATATAATCAATTTCCAACAGATAGCTTGGAAGATTTACAAACTGTTGGATTAAGGACCTTACTCAATAATCATCATTTCTATTATTTCATATCCAAGCTCTAACCTGCCCAGAGTGTGGGGCAGTGGAGGATAGAGCCTGTCTGTGGCCTGGTGGCAGTAAGCCACTGCAGGCTGGGGCTGAGGGACGGCTGGAAGGGGGCCAAGAAGCTCATTTACTTCAATCCATCTTGCTAACATTGGCTGCTATTATGTTCTATCCCAGTCCCTTTCCTCCACCTCACCCCTGAAACTCTGAGGCCCCTCCCAGTTCAGACCACAGCTAGACTTCCAGCTCCTGCCTTTGGCTTCCCACATCTGGCTTACTTAAAAAAAAAAAAAAAAAAAAAAAAAATCACCTATAGGTTGGTCTTGCCATCCTAGGTATTTTCTTTCTCTTAATTCAATCTCCCTGGCTTCATCACTTAACATTTTTCATAAACAGAACAGCAACACTGTGCCAGGCATAGGCTTAATGGGGGCCAGAAAATCGAGCTCCTACAGGGTCTGCACATACAAAATTGATGTGGATTTTATCTTATTTTAATTTATTTTATTTAAGTTCAATTAATTAACATATAGTGTATTATTAGTTTCAGGGGTAGAATTTAGTGATTCATCAGTTGCATAGAACACCCAATGCTTATCACATCACGTGCCCTCCTTAATGCTCACCACCCAGTCACCCCATCCCCCCCACCTCTCCTTCAGTGACCCTCAGTTTGTTTCCCAGAGTTAATGACTTGGGTTTTTTTTTAAAAAAGAAGTCCTGGTCTTATCTGGTATAATTCTTTAATCCTTTTTGTTCTTTTATCTTCATAACAATGAAATTAATGTTTGATCCTGATTCGTGGAGGACCATGTCTGCCAGCTGTCTTTCCTTTGGAATGCTCCCTTATTATCCTCATGTTGGCAGTGTCCCCGTTCTCCAGAGGACTTGCTTTCTGCTCTCTTCCAAATACTGGAAACTCCTTGGTGGCTGGTTGCAGGGCAAGGCCATCGCTGGATGCCAGAGCCTTCTCTGCCTCTGCTAACACAGCAGAGACCCAGTTTCAGCTGACAATCTCATATTGCGGGACAGGAAACAAAAGAGCAATTCAGTCCTTGTGAAAACATGCCAGATTTCCATGCAACGATTTTCCTTCTTGAAATCACTTTTTGTGTTTCCATCACAGAAATGAATTCAAAGGAAAATGAGTAATTGCTGGTCTACTCGGAATCACTGGGCCTCCGCAAGTAAGTGCATTCCTGCGTGAATCTATTAATTTCCATTTCCAGGGCTTTCAGATGTAAAACAAATGTTTGATGTAATATGCACCAGTACTCTGCTATAATTAAACAACCTCTTACTGTCTAAATTGGCGAAGCACTTCATCGATCAGTATAAATTTGGTCCTTAGGAGATGGCTTTCACATTTTCTTGATACATGAAGAAATGGCCACAAGGCTTCTGTAAGATTTCTTGGATGCTGTTCTCCCCCAGGTTCCAATAATAGAAACGACTGCTTCTTGGTGGCCTCACTGTACTGTTCATGTCCTGTGATGGCTCAATGCACATGTGGGTAAAGGGGAGTAAAGGGGGAGGAGTCTCCAATTGGAATCAGATACAAGGGCTCCTGGATGGCTCAATGATTGAGCATGATTCCGGGGTCCTGGGATCAAGTCCTGCATCAGGCTAGGTCTCTGCCTCTGTGTCTCTCTCATGAATAAATAAATACAATCTTAAAAAAAAAAAGGAATAAAATACAATTTACCCTTAAATAGCAGAGGGGATTAGGGATGTTGATCCCCAGCAGTCAAAAATCCATGTATGGGGTGCTTGGGTGGATTAGATGGTTAAGCCTCGGACTCTTGATTTTGACTCATGATCTCAGGGTCATGAGATAGAGCCTCACGTTGGGCTCCATGCTGGGTATGCTTCATATTCTCTCTCCTGCATCCTTTGCCCCTTTGCTTTCTGTCTCTCAAAAAAAAAAAAAAAAATCCATGCATAACTTTTGACTCTCTCAAAACTTAACTACTATTAGAAGCCTTACTGATCACATAAACAGTTAACACATAGTTTGTGTGTTATATGTATTATAATACTGTATTCTTACAATAAAGTAAGCTAGAGAAAAGAAAATGTTATTAGCAATATCATAAGGAAAATACGCTTACAGTATTCTACTATATTTACTGAAAAAAAATCTGCGTCTATGTCGACCTGTGTGGTTCAAGGATCGACTGTATGTTTCAATCCAGGACCATTTCTCGAGGTTCTATGCAACAGCATTCTGAGCACAATGCACTAAGCACCTTGTGTGTACCAGGACTCAGTCACTGTTCAGGAAGGGGCCTCCCGAAGGTCTCCCTACGGTTCTATCCTCTGCTTTCTTCCTCCGCAACGTGGGGAGGTGGGATCCCTGCCGGGTCTGACAGCAGCAGGCGCCCCGGTTGCCGCAGCCTTCCTGGCCCGGGGCTTGGGGCTGGCTGGGGGCGCCGCCCGGACGCCGGGCGAGGCCGGGCCCCGGCACGGGGCTGGGGGTCCCCGCCCACGGCAGCCGCCGCATCCCCCCGCGTTCCTTCCCGAGGCTCGGCTGCCTACGGAGAGTGCGCTCGAGCCGGCTGAGGCCGAAGAGGGTGTCCCACGGGCCCTGCCTGGCGACCCCGGGAGGGGCTCCCCGGGCTCGCTCAAAGCCGCTCCGCAGAAGCAGGTCACGTTCCCGGCCACCAGGGAGGGGCTGCAGGGTGAGCAACAGCCCCACACCCGCGCACCCCTGCTCCCGGCACTCCAGCTGAAGTCGGGGCTCCGCCTCTGCCTTTCTGGCCACTTGGCTCTTTCCAAACTTAACCTCCCCCTTTGACTCCGGACGGGGATCCTAAGTGATGTCTTGAGTCCTGCTTGCCAGGATTCGGGGGGTGGGGGGGGAGGACGGGGCTTTCACTTGCGCGCCCCTGCAGCCTGGGAGGGCACTGGGACACCGCCCGACCTGCTTTGGGAGCCGGCGTCCGGCTTTCTCAGTTTACCCCTTCTGACTCCATCCACTTCTTTTTTTTTTTTAAGATTTTATTTATTTATTCATGAGAGAGAGAGAGAGAGAGAGAGGCAGAGACACAGGCAGAGGGAGGCTCCATGCACGGAGCCTGATGTGGGACTCGATCCCGGGTCTCCTGGATCACACCCTGGGCCAAAGGCGGCGCTAAACCACTGAGCCACCAGGGCTGCCCACTCCATCCACTTTTATCTTCATAGTTGGCATAATCCCCCAGAGCTCTGGAAACCTATTTCTACTGGCTGAGAACCAGCTGGAACCAGTCACCTGCTGACAAATTCCAACCCCAGGACTGTTTTGTCTTGAGCGCTGGTCTTTGCCGAGGTCCGATTTTCTGCCGGGCGCCTCCCCATCCCTCCACCCTCCACCCTCCACCGTCCACCCTCCACCCTCCACCCTCCACGAGGGACCGCTTTATGAGGCGTCTCCGCCACCGAAGGCCACGGGTCGTTGCTCCAGGAATAAGCAGCTCCCTAGTCTGAGCCAATCGGGGAGCCCCTCTTGAATCTCTGGGCTGTAACCCAAGACAGTTGCATCAAATTTAGTGGTTGAAGCCATAAAAAAATATCTCAGGAGCTCTCAGAGGCCGTGATTTCTGTCACGTGGACAGCACTGACCACAGTGAGTGAAAAGGCAGCGGAGGGAAGCGGGAAGGGCATCCCCAGGAGAGGTGGTGCTGAGGCCCTGGGCACCCGGCCTCCAGGTTCTCACTCCCCCCCCCCTCGCCCCCCGCCAGTCTCTCAGCGCCGGGGGTTGGCTCTGTACCTCAGCAGCGTTGTCTTTCTCCCTCTTTCGCCTCAGTTTGAGGTGGTCTCTGTCCTCTGACACAGGGAGTCCGAATTAATTCATATTTATTGAGTGGTTTAAGGGGGACTGTCTGATTCTCATTAGCGTACACACATCTGCTACTACTTCTAGCACACAAGCACACGCGTGCATTCTTGTGCATGCACACACGCTTCCTGAGCCTGCCGGCTCTTAAGGCTCCAGCCCTGTTACTCTGTTCCCCTTCCTCGCAAAGCCTCAAAAGAACTGTCCGTACTTCCCTCCCCACCTCCTCTCTCCCATCCAGTGTCCTCCACCCCACTGCTGGCCTTTATATGATGTGGCCCACTTAAGGTCATCTCTCAGCCCCTCTCTTGACCTCTCTGCAGCACTGAACACCACTGATCATTTCCACCTGCTTGGAATTTTCTTCATTTGCCTACAGGCGCTGGGTTAGTGTGACTTCCCTCCTGCATCACCGTTGCCCTTGCCCAGCATCCCTTTTGGTTCCTCCTCATATTCTTGACATCTTAATGTTTGTGCTGTTTGATGGCCCCTTTGCAATTATCTCCCTCCTTTGTCCTTCATCTGCTTTTCTCTATGGCAGGAGACCTGGCTGGGAAGGCTGTTTGCTCAGATGACTACATCACCTGGCTTTTGCTGCACATGACCAACTGGAGGCTGTGCTGGGAGCCCAAGCAGGGAGCCTTGAGTGTTGTCTCCAGCAGCAGCTTCTTTCCATCCTGTGTCTACCTCCTGGGGTCTTTATGGGCTCAGGGCCCATCAGGTTAGCCCAGCCCCCAGGTTCTGGTAACCACCTCCACTTTATGTCTTAGATGACATGACTGTCTATATAAAAAATATGATGGAATCTAAAGATCAGCTATGAGAATTAATGAGTTTAGCAAGATTGCAGCATACAATATCAAGATATAGAAATCAGTTACCTATCTATATACTAGCAACAATCAGAAATGAAATAAGATCCATATGACTTAATGTCACATAAAAATATAAAAAGTATAGGGACAAATCTGACAAAACATGTGAAAGGCCCCACACTGGAAACCACAAACCTTTGCTGAAATTAAAGAGACTTAAACTGATGAAGATATATACCTTATTCATAGGCTGGAAGACTCACTTTTCCACCAAATGGATCTATAGATTAAAAACACATAGGGAAAAGCACCTGACTGGCTCAGTTAGAGGACCATGAGACCCTTGATTTCAGGGTCATGGGTTTAAGCCCCACATTGGGTAGAGAGATTACAAAAACAAACAAACAAACAAAAACAAAACAACCAACTATAAAAAAACAAATTTAAAAAAACACATAGAGAATAGAGTCAATATTATGGTAATAACATTGTATGGTGACAGATGGTGACCATGTTTATGGTAGTCAATATCGCATAATGCATAGAATTGTCAATTCACTAGATTAGGCAACTGAAACTCATATATCATTGTATGTCAGCTGTTCAAAAAAAATAAAAGAACAGTCTCAAATCAAAATCAAAGTAGACTTTTTTTGTGGTAGAAATTAACAAGCTGATTCTAAAATCTATATGGAAATGCAAAGGACCTAGATGATAACATTAAACAAAGTTGGAGGATAGATACTACTCGATTTCTAGAATTATTATAAAACCATAATAATCAAGACAGTCTGTTACCGGCATAAACACTGATAAATAGAACAGAGTTTAAAAATAGACCCACATATACACATATATATACAACTGAGTTTTGACAAAGATCCAAAGAGAATTCAAGGAAGAAAGTGTAGTCATCTAAACCAACAGTACTGGAACTATTAGATATTAATATATACAAAAAAATAAACTTTGATTCATAACTTGTACCATATATAAAAGTCAACCCAAAGTAGATGATAGTCTGAAATGTATGACTATAAAACTTCTGGAAGAAAGCAAGAAGAAAATCTTTGTGACTTTGGGTTAGGCCGAGATTTCTCAGTTACAACACCAAAAATAATGATCCATAAAAGAAAAAGTTAATCTTTGCTTTTTGAATGACACTGTTAATAGAATAAAAAGACAGATCACAGGCTGGGAGAAGATAATTGCCAATCATATCAGAAAAAGACTATTAGAATAAAGGATTCAAAAGCTCAATAATAAAACAAATAGCCTGGTTTGGGGACAAAAGTTTGAACAGATACTTTACCAAAGAAGATATCTGGATGGTGAAGAAGCACAGGAAAACATGTTCCATATCATAATCATCAGAGAAATGCATATGAAAACCACTGTGGGCTAACACTACACGCCTATCAGAATGTCTAAAATGTAAGAGATGGGCCTCGCCAGCTGTGAGGCTGTGGAGCAACTGGTGGGGCTGCAGAATCTTACAACTACTTTGGAAAATCCACTTACCATATGACCCAGCCTTGCCATGCATATATCCATACAAAGGTCTGTACACCAATGTCAGACAGCGGCTTTGCTTGACATAGTCAAAGACTGGAAGCAATTCAAATGTTCACCAACAGGTAAAGGATAAATTTTGGTATGTCCATGTGATGGAACGCTACTCTGCGCTAAAAGGGAATGAACTATGGATACATGCAACGAGCTGGATGAATCACTGAATAAATATCGACTGAAGCCAGAGAAGAGAGCACACGTGGTGTGATTCTATAAAATGCAAGGGATGGAAAAGAGGTGAGTGTTTACTTGGAGGAGGGGTGGGAGGGAGAAAATACAAAGGGGCAGGGGTAATGTATTCATGAGCTTGATTTGGTGATGCTTTTGTGGGTGTGTTCACATGTCCACACATTAAATTGTACACTTACAAGTATCTGCAGTTTATGGTATTTCAGTGATACCTCAATAAAACTGTTGTAAAAACGACTAAGTCAGGCCATATTTGCCCTCTGCATCAAACCCTGCATTTCACGTGCCCTGAAAGCCAAGATCCTTGCCGTGGCTTCACACACTATGGCTTTCCCCATCCTCATCTCTCTCTGCTCCGGACACACTGAGTGCCTGTTCTTCACACAACTGTTCAAAGATAGCAGGCAGGTTTCCACATTAGGGCCTTCATGTTTGCTATACATCTGTTACCCAAATTTGTTACCTGAATTTCTACGTAGCTGGGTCCTTACTTAAGCCTTTGTTAAAATATCACTTTGTCAATGAGACCCACTCTGACCACATTATTTAACTCCCCACAATCCTGAGTCCCCTTTCCCTGCTCTGTTTTTTTCCTAGCACTGACCACTTTTTAATAAAATAGACATTTTACTCACTTACTCTATTTATGATTTAATTTGTCTCCACCTCTTGCTAGAATATAAGCTCCATGAATGCAGAGGATTTTTGCTGTTCCCACCCCACCCTGATGGATCTCAAGACTTAAAACAGGATCTGGCATATAGCAGATTCTCATAAATATTTGTTCAATGAATGAATGAGTAATACATGGATAACATTTGCTCATGACAGAGATAACTTACATAAGTACAGTTATAAAATCGAGTCAGAATATGTTGACAAAGTTTTGACTTTCATGTCCAGAAAGTGCTTCATAATTTTACATGATCGTGTTTTGAGCAGTATTCTCGATCAGTAATAATGCTCCCCAAAATGCTCACTGACTGTGAATGATTGCAAATACAGCTTGCTAACGTCTCCCAAGTCAGATCTATAAATAAAGACTCCCCATTAATGGCTTTTCTCATAACACGCTGAGTTAGAAAAGCAGCAATTACGGATATCCCAAGAATGAATAAACTCATTTTTTGCACGTATTACCCTGTGAGACAATAAAGTCAGCTTGAGAAATTGAGTGCAATAGGCCACTTACTTGCTTCAGTCAAATCTGGTTTAGCTCTACTGAAATTTCATCTTCACACAGACAAGGGCACTGTTCAGATGCCAACTAGCTTTTAGGTAAAAAGTCTTTAAAGTAATTTCGTGACACAAAAATGCACATGATTTGATGTTTCAAGTTCAGAATGCCTACCAGTTTCTGCACAAGAATTGTCTACAGCAATTGTTCTCAAAGTTTGATTGCTATTAGAAATGCAATTTTCTAGACCTCAATCAGACCGACAAGTCAGACACCTTGGGGGTGGGATCCAGATTTCTACAAACCTTCTAGGGGATTCTGATGGCTGCCAAAGCAGAACCAGGACCACTGGTGTTCTACACGATAGTGAGGTTTGGAAACAAATTCACTATGATGCTTTTACTGCCTGAGCTAGAATTAGTGCCCTGAAAGAAATCAGCAAAAAATCCTTATTTTTAACAGTTTTGCTTTTTCCTCCATTTTATTTTTTTTAAAACAGACAACTTTTCAGGAGGCACATTAAAATTTAGATAATTAAAAACACTATTCATTTCCAGTAATCAGCAAAGATTCATCAAGAACAGAATAATATAGATGCATTTTTTAAATAGGTTAACACAATAGATTTACTATCCAGTGGTAAAAATGAAGCGTGTGCACACACACATACATGCAGTGTCTTTACTGATGTATTGTGGAGGAAAAGAAGCCAGATGCAAAATAATACAGTATAATTTCATTTATATAATGTCAAAAAACAGGTTAAACTAAACTGTACTGTTCAAGGATTTGCACTCGGGTGGTAAAAACTATAGAGATCGAGAGGGGTATTGAGGTCAGAATAGCGGTTGCCTCTGGAGGGAAGGAGGGTGTTTTGATGGAGAAGAGAGTTACAGGCAGGGCTTCTGGGGTAAAAGCAATGCTCTGTTTGCTGACCTGGGTGGCAGTTATGTGGGTATTTGCTTTATAAATATATTAAACTGTACATGGACTTTTTTATGCATTTTGAATGGGCATATTATATTTCACAATTCAAAACTGTCTTAAAAAGAAAGGAAAGTAAAAGAGTTGCACTGCTGTACCCCCTTTGGCTTCAGGAATTAATGTTGCCAATACAGGTGGAGGGCCTGTGGGTTTCCCTGATCCAGTTCTGTCTAATTCCCTTCCCCCACAGGAACTGTTCTGAATTTGTTATTAATCACTGGGACTCATTTTATCCATTTCTGTTACATATGTGTAACTGTACATATAAAGCTTTAACTATTGTGTATCACTGTGTTGCCTGTTTTTAAACTTCATATAAATAATCTTACACTAAATATATTCCACTGCAACTTTTTTTTAATTCAAATTGCAAATTCGTTGGATTCTTCTGACTGTGGTCATTCATTATTATTTGTTTAGCTAGTGCATTCATTATCTGTGGATGTTCAGTTATTTATAGTTTTTGTTATTTATTATAAATGGTGTTGTTATGAGACATTCTTGTGCATAAGCCACAAAATTCCATCTATATGTATGGAAGATGATATTGTTTTATAATTATATAAACTATGGAAATATGTGTACATAGGCATATAGAGACAAATATGTAGAATATATATATATATATATATATATATATATTTGCCATATATATATGGAATTTCCTGCTGTGTGTTTAATGGTGGATTCCTCAGCCATATACTATGGTTACATTGACCTTGGTTAGATAATGCTGGTTGGTTCCCTAGGAGGTCGCACCAGTTGACCTTCCTCCCAGCAGTACATGGTGACTCACAGCACTGACACACCAGAACTGTCTTACGGGTCTGAAACAGAATAAAAATTTGGTTCTAATCTGCATTCCCCTGTTCCCTGACCGGATGACCATCCTTTTATATGGCCATTACGTTTCCTCTTGTGTAATTGCCTGTGTATATGTGCACCCTTTTTAAATTGAGTGTTTCTCTTTTCCTTTTGTAAGTTCTTATTGTTGAGAAAGTGTTGAGCATATATTCTCCCAGTTCATGACCTGATCTTATTTTTCTCTCTGGATTGTGTCTTCTGAGAAATGGAAATCCTGGTTTCTAGTGGAGTTGTCCTTGTTTATTATTTCCTTCAAGATTTCTGCTTTTTGTGTCTTATTTGTAATTTTTTCCATGTCAAATGCATAAAAATATTGTTTTACAGCATCCTCTAAAAGCTTGGCTTTTATACTGATATTTGTCCTGTCATGTGAATGGGGCTGAGGGTCCACAGCTGTGGGCTGGCTTGAAGTGCCACCAATTGTCCCTTTCTTTACAGACCATCACTCAGTATTTACTTCTGGACCAAAGGGCTAAATATGATGCAGTTATACTGCTCTTTACCAGTTTTTCAGGTGTAGACATTTTCTACCAACTTCCTAGTATGAGGGATTAAATGTAGCTTTTTGACCTGAACTTCTATCTCCTCTCCTTCACCTCCCAGAACTTTCTACATTGTTCTTCCCACCACTTTCCCCTTTTTTACTGGGGAAGGAATTCTTAATAGTTGATTGTTAGCTCTGGCATATCCTACAGTTTTCTTATCTCTTCTCTCCATTTCTAGAAGATTTCCTCAACATTATTACACAGCCCTTCTAATAAATCTAGTACTAAGGCCATCTTATTTGTCATTTCCAAGAGGTTGTTCTGTTCTGTTCTGTCACTGTTCATGTTTCATAGCATCCTGTTCTTGCCAGGGATACATTGTGTTTTGAAAGCAGGATCATGTAGCAGTCAGAGATGTGGGAGGGAAAGCCGGAAGGGGACTGGGCTGGGGAACCTGGAAATTCAGGTGAGTAAGCAGCCCAGACAAACATTGCCCCAGAGAGACATACTGCCACCCAATTATGTCTTTTTAAATGTTCTAATAGACATACTTTAAAAATTGCAATGAAGGAAGTTGGAATTCATTTTGGTAAGGTATTTTATTTAACCCAAGATATTATTGTTTCAACATCTTATAGATTTAAAAACTTATTAATGAGATATTTCACATCATTTTTTTTTTTTTGGTGTGTCTTCACAATTTGGTACGTATTTAACACTTAGGTATGTCATCATTTGGGTGTGCCGTGTTTCAAGTTCTCGGCTACACGGTGCTAGTGGTAGATCACGTCCACAGGGAGCTGGGCCAAGCCAGTAGGCTCATTTCAAAGCTGCCTTGACTCCCTCAAGAACTTCCTCTCCAGCCTGCCTCCTGTCTTTTTGGAACTTGCTCCTAGCACTCTGGCTCCCCTGGATGGCGGGCCCTAGAGCACTGCTCCATCCCAGACCCCAGTCTCGGCCAGGCCTCACTGGCACTTGCCCTCCTCTGCATTATCGCCTTTTCTGGACATCACCTGTGTTACTTCATTTGCTCCCACTTTCAACCCTTTGAAAGTGCTGGTGTACCCAGGGCTCACGTCTTGTCCTTCTCCCTCTACCAGGGCCTGTCACCCTTGGGCTCCATTTCATACCTCTAGCTTTGCCATATCAGCCTTGATACCCAGGGCAGTTGCCCAGCTGACTGGCCTTTTCATGTGGCTCAAAATGCTGCAGCCTTAAGGTGTCATGATGGGCTGGAAGGAGCTCATCCCTGGTATGGGGAGCACTGGATCCAAATGGCAATTAGCTCTGGGTGGGTTATGAACTCCCAGATAGGTGGCCAGCTCTGGTCATGACTGGCTCAAGAACTGGAGCAGGCCTGGGGCCTGGGCTCTGGCCTTTGCTCTGGTAGAGAGAAGGAAAGACTAGGAAAAATGCAGTAGGGGCCAGCAGGAGGCTGAAGAGATGCCGCTAGTGCTCATGGGGGCAGAGGCATGGACTAAGAGCCAGGGTTTGCAGGAAGCTCTGCCTGCCCCAGACCCCTGACGAATGGACCAGGCAGGTGTGCCTGATGAGTCAGCTCTGGGCCCCTGCTGCCCTCCCGATGACTTCCAGCTCACACAATAGCCTGATTGTGTCACTGCATTTAGCCATGGCTTGGGTTGCAACCCAGGGACTCAGCCCAGGGACCTCTAGGGACAGAGAGAAACAGCTATGAGAGAGGTCTTTGTGCAAATGCATCCTGCAGGAAGGAGCCCAGGGGTCACAGAGAGCATGGCTGTGGCTGAGGAAGGACAATGCTGGATAAGAGGAGACAGTCTCAGCAA
Organism: Canis lupus baileyi; assembly: GCF_048164855.1. NCBI lineage: Eukaryota > Metazoa > Chordata > Mammalia > Carnivora > Canidae > Canis > Canis lupus. The sequence goes on from NC_132848.1 coordinate 40,285,381, forward strand.
CTCTTTCGGACTGATAGCCTGTGGGTGTCAGAAAGTGGCAAGAGGAAAGCTTATCAAATCGGTATGGAATTGCTGTGCATTTTAAGTGGGTTTTCAGACAAAAGACTCTGAAGTCTGAAGTCTAAGGAAGGTTAGTGAGGTCTCAAGATTCTGCAATGATTTCTAACCAAGTGAATCATTAGAATGCATTTGTCTTTTTTTTTTTTTTTCTGTTGTCATCACATGCAAGGACCTATTTGACACTGTTTGTAAACAAAAATGAAGGGTAGCTTGGCTCTCTTGGCACTGACAGCTCCAGTCTCCCCTGGAAAAAAAATAGTTTAACCCATTTTGCAGAAGGTGAAATTTCTGAATGGTTATTCTCGACCATGCTTAGACATGGGACATATGGAGGCATCTGCTGCTTTCTGTGAAACAGGAAGTTAAAATGCTCAGAGATGTGGGGCTAAGACCAATGGAGCCAAGTCCTTTGTCCAAGATGCCAAACAGTGGTGTCTTTTCATGGGCATCAGCCTACAAAGAGTGCTCTCTAGGCGTCAGCCTCTTGTCTTCTGGAGGACATAGGTGGGGGCAAGATTTTTAAGCTCAACATTGCGTTGAAATACTAACACACCAGCCTACAGGCTTTAAGTTGTGATTGTCCCAAGGATATCACTGGTTTCTCTACCTCCAATTGATTCATTAGTGCTGGGTCTTCAGCCCCGTTTGGATTCCCACCTGATTCTTTATGGAAAAACTGGGTGAATCTCACCTAGACCCTGAGAAACTTCTTTGCTTCTGTGTGGACTCCTCACATTCTTTCATTGTGGCCTTTGTTGCTGGTGTCCACTAAGTTGGCCTCACTGCATCTATAGAGACACCTTTTCCTCAGCTTGTGTGTCCTCTAGCGGGCTCAGAGGAAAACCCAGTATGAGGGTGACCATTCTCAGAGAGACCAGGTACTCTCTTTTTCCTTGCCTTCCCCATCCCCCTGCCCACACGGCTGCACATTCAACCATTCTGTCAGGGACCCTCATGCAAATTCACTTCTACTTCACCAACATTCACAGAAAAGTCTGAATCTAAATGATAACTTAAATATGGGACCTCCATTCTTTAATGAAAACTTAAATCCTGGGGGAAACTCTGTAAGGTGTGATAAGATGCCTAACTTAGGCTCTTTTTACCTTGCAGTTTGGCAGGTGTCCCAAAGCCTGAGAACAAGATGGCAGGTGCCACCTCCAAAGGCAATATTATAGGCGCCATATCCTAAAACTAAGCACATGGAGTTCATGGAATCAGTTCTGCCAGCATCACCCATCAGCACCTGAGAGTGAGTAGGTTTTGGTGGAAGAGGTTGAGGGTGAGGAATGTTTAGGAGAGTGTTGCTGCTCACCCCCTGGGAAAGTGCTCCTCCTTCACCTCAGGCAATGGGATTTGGAGTTCATGAGGACCACTTGGAAATCTGGAGTTCGTGAAACTTGGAGCTTGGGAAGAAGAGGGAGTTTTAATAGCTACCTGTTAAGCTTAAAGGCCCCAGCCATTCTTTCCTGGGATTGGAGTAGACAGAACAGACTGCATTGGGAGCAGTGTGTACCTGTATGAAGAACAAAGCAGATAGGTTCTGGAAAACAGTTCATGACTTTGCAGAAAGGAGCCAGCTTGGAGCTGTCGTAAAGGGGATCCCACCTCAGAGGACTGCCTGGTAGGTAAGGAAGCCTCCACAGAGGAAGCTCAGAGACTCAGGTAGAGTCAGAGAGAGCCAGCAGAGGACAGACATGGCACACATGTCTCGGTGGGGAGATTCCAAGAATTCACCAACTCACCCTTCAGGGATCTAAGCCAGAGGTTGTACATCCATACACACTCTAATCAGAACTGGACTTCTTGCCCTGACCCCACCTTTCTGTCTCATTCTAGCTCCTTCAGTCAGGAGGAGATGAGGGGTAGTGCAGTGAGGAATAGGGAAGAGTCCACCATACTGTCTTCTACTCCATGGGCTTCCAGTCAGGTGCACCCAAGCTGGGGGAGCTTTCAAATGGACATTTCAGAAACATATTGGAGGGGCACCTGGGTGGCTCAGAGTTGAGTGGCTGCCTTTGGCTCAGGTTGTGGTCCTGGGATTTTGGGATCGAGTCCCATGTTTCTCCCTCTGCCTATGTCTCTGCCTCTCTCTCTCTGTCTCTCTCTTTTTTTTTTTTAATTTTTATTTATTTATGATAGTCACAGAGAGAGAAAGAGAGAGAGGCAGAGACACAGGCAGAGGGAGAAGCAGCTCCATGCAACGGAAGCCCGATGTGGGATTCGATCCCGGGTCTCTAGGATCGTGCCCTGGGCCAAAGGCAGGCGCCAAACCGCTGCGCCACCCAGGGATCCCATGTGTCTCTCATTAATACATTAAAACACACACACACACACACACACATGCACACACACACACATACACACACACACTGGAGGGGAATTTTCAATTATTGAAACAAGACTGGTTTTGTGACTGAAAGGGCCAAAAATACCGTAAGACCTCCTCAAGAGTTCATGCATAGACAGGATAGATGCAAAGAATAAGTTTGAAGGAATAATGGAAGAATAGAGTAGTTTTCTGCTTGCCCCAAATGGATCCGGCTACAGATAGCACAGTTGAGTATGATTACTAAGAGTTAATATATAGACAGCAATTCAAAATATTCAGGTACAAGTCTATGGTACTCCTGCTATTAGAGGTCCATTCCACTTGAGATTTCCACTCACTGGCTCACTGGCTCATCCGCATATTGAGGGCAGTGGTGCTGTTTAATGTTTAGGACATCATGTTTTACTAAAACTCTTACCTCTAAGCATCAGGATCACACTCAGCATGGTAGCTCATGCAGGATCTGGGACCATGTGCAAGAAGAGCAGTCTTCCACTTCCCATCTCATGCTTGCTTCCAGCAGACTCCATGCTCACCCCACAATGGGGCCACCTACACCACACAGCTTCCTGCCCGACCTTTCTCTGTCTGGATACCACATACTCGAATTTTTGTGGTGATAAATGTGCATATAATGCAACTCCACATTTATTTCATATATTTTTATTTATTCTTATCACATAGGCAAGCTATCCTTTATTGTGAAAAGCTTGGGAACATACCAGTAAAGACATAGGAAGAAAGCTCCCATAACCCCCGCCTCTTGTACTCCACCCTCTGGCAATTGACTTTTGTGTCTTTCATTAATTGGCCTATGCCACATTTTCTAGATATATCAGTTTGGGGTATTATGAGATTTCTGCTAAGATGGATGAGAATCCAGTTTGCTTGCACTACATCCCACCTCCTCTTCTGATCCTTTCAGTACCTCACATCCTTCTTTTTGTTCCTCTGTAGATCAACTTTGTGACTTTAAACAACTTCCACTTTTAAATACTATCTATCAACTACTGACAGGCTCTCCTGTACTTTCCTTCATGCTCTCTTTCCCTCTTCTCCTATCAACTTTGTTATCTGGAATTTTATGTGTACATTGTCAAGGTGGACAACATTCCCATGATGTCAATAGCCGCATAATTTCCACACTTTTTCCTATTAATAACTGTGACATTCTTTCAGACCTGAGATTCATTTTGTTCACTTTAAAATGCTTGTTGAATTCTCCCTGTTTCCTTCAGTTGTTAGTTCTATTTGGGGGCTTTAGCATTTCTCCTTAGATTTCCTTTAGTATTGATCATTATCGGTTTGGTCACCTGCTTGTCGAATGCCAGTTTTGTTTACCAGAGCCTCCCTCAGGTGAAAAGTAGGCTACTTATGTACATCATTAGTTAACATTAGTTATCACAGGTAATGTTAGTCATTGCCATGTAACTTACCATTCCAGGGTTGGGACACAGTCACCAGGTAGCCCCATATCCGCTCATACACAATTCTATACCACTTCTATTCTGCAACTGTGCCTTGAGCACCAACAGATAATCTTCACAGTAGTGGAAACCTCTGGGGCAGGTCCTCTAGAATCAGGATATGCTGAGACTATGGTCTGGCTTGGGCTAATCTTGAGTACAACCAAGAAAGGCAATTGGAAACATCCAGGAAAGAACTTGACTGTATAAAAGTAGGCACAGATCACTAGAGAAGATGGAACCTGAAAGTCTCATCAGGACTTACGTAGCTCAGAAAATGGCATATACTCTCTCAGCTCCATGCCATCAGTTTGTGTGTCTGGAATTAGTACTTCATGAAATATTTATTGAGCATGTAGTTTATGATAAACACTGTCTTAGTCTGTTCAGGCTGCTATTACAAAATACCATAGATTGGGAGGCTTATAAACAACCAAAAATTTTTTTATCACAGTTATGGAGGCTGGGAAGTCCCAAGAGGTAGGTGCCAACAGATTCAGTGTCTGGTGGGAGCCCTCATCTTAGTTTATAGATGGCTGTTCTCTCACTGTGTCCTCATACGGTAGAAGGGCAAGGGAGCTTTCTGGGGTCTCTTTATAAGGGCACTAATCCCATTTGTGAGGGCCCTACCTTCCAAATGCTTCACCTTCAATATCATCCCACTAGATGATAGAACTTTAACATATGAATTTGGGGGGATGCAATCCTTCAGTGTCTAGCAGACTGTGCTAATCTCTGGAGTCACAAAAACAAAGAGGACACATTCTTCACACAAGAAGCTCACCATCTCAGGAGAAAAGAAGAACGGACCCGTTATAGTACAGTGTGGTGAGTACTGCAGTGAAGATAAGCACAGATCCATGTGAGACCACACATGGCGGGTCAAAACCAAGAAGGAGACAAGCCTCTTGAATAGGTGATTTCCGAATGGAATCTTGGAGACATTCTTAGGTACGAGAAGGCGGCAACTAGGAATAGATGAATGGTCCAGGCAGAGGGAAGGGCAGGCACAAAGGCTTTGAGGCAAGAGAGAGCACAGCAAGACTAGATCTGAAGATAGCATGTATGGATGGAAGGTTGGCGGCTGAGGAAGAGGGAGCAGAGCATGAAGGGATGAGAATCTGGGAAATGGAGCCAGGACGTGTTTCCCCAGCGCTCTGGTTATCCATTGCTACAAAACAAGCCACCTGAAACAATAGCTTAGAACAATGACAATCATTTACTTTACTCATAAATCTGCAGTTTGAGCAGAGCTCACCACGGAGGGCTGGTCTCTGTTCCATGGAGATCAACTACTTGGCTCAGCTAAGGGTGGAGGGATCTGCATCCAAGATCCCTCCTTATGCAGCTGCCAGCCAGCGCTGGTGGTTGGCTGGGAGTCTGGCCAGTGCTGAGGGCCAAGAACCTTGGCTCTTTTCCATGGGGGCCTATTCATGGGCCTGGTCTCCCTCATGGCATAGTGGCTGTGTGCCCAAGGTAAGCATCTCAGGACAAAGAACCAGTGGAAGCTGTACTGCTTTTTGTGACCTTGCCTCTGAAATCATGTAGCGTCGTTCTGCTTACTCTCATCAGTTGAGACAGCATGAAAGGCATTCAGTTTCAAGGGGAGGAGACTTAGCCCCCATCTTTTGATGGCTGAGTGGCAAACTTCCATAAAAGCAGGTGGGATGAGCTATTTTTAGAAATGCAATCTCCCACCTGCAGTAACTGTATGCATGGCAGTGCTGGGGGCTTGCTACTAGCAGAAAGGATATCCACTAGGAGATGGTTCAAGTGAGCAAAGAGCAGCCTGGGGAGATGGAGATGTATTCCAGAGTCTCCTAGGTTCTGGAAGTCAGGAAGGGAGGCTCAGTAATTAGGGAGCAGCAGTGGCCATGACTACCTTGCCAACTGGACACTGGGGTTTGGGGTGTGGTCTGTGTGTCTCGGCTCTCAGGTACCTCCCTGGCGCCAGTTCTAGGCCATGCTGTGCAGGGCTGCCTGGGGAGTTGCTGGTGTGTGCTGTCCCCACATCAGTCGGGGCTTTGGTTTCTGTGGTCCCAGGGAAGGCTGGGGTGCCACTCACAGAGGCCTACTCTTGTTACCGGCTGATAATAACACCAGGACCTTGCTACCCACAGAGACAGCCTTCCCCAGACATCTCAGCTGAGAGAGAGATTTTCTTCTGGGACAGAATGAGAAGGTCTGGTTCACTTTCAAAACACGGAAACACCTCATAGTGGTCTGCAGAGGAGGTAGAGGACCCTGACCTCCAGTGCCTGGCCACCCGTTCAGTGGGGGAACAAGAACATTCTAGATAACATTCTAGAATGCTCAGGAACATTCAAGATGCTTCTGAGAAAGTGCTTATTTTCAAGTCCACATACCTTCAATGGTCAGCAACAATAGGACAGAAAATAACACTATTCAGCTTGTTTGTGAAAGACAAGAATACCTACTGGTGACCAATGGTCACCTATTTGTGTCTTGTTCTTTGAGTAGCACATACCTTCCTCTCTCCCAACCTTGGGATACACCTGTGCTCTTCCACCTGCAAGATGACTCCTTCAATTCACTCCCACCAGCAATGAGCAGGAAGTCATTTCTGGGCTCAGAAGCGTGGCCTTGGCTTTGGCCCAATTATCATAGTGTTGAAACCCAGCTGGTTGGCCAGCAGAATCCCACCATCTCTGAGACCTTTGAAAGTGCGTGAGGACCACTGAGATGGACTCACAAAAGGAAATTGTACCTGGCATCAGCACTGAAGTTGTCAGGCCTGGCTGTCACAGGCTTTTTCTTCATGCTGGCAAGATGAATCTTCAAAAACTCAAGAGTCCCTCACATGGCATGCCTCATGTGAAAGGTGGCTCATCCCGGCCATCTGTTAGAAGAAGCCTATGGCTACAGACACTGCTGATCAAACACTCTTCCCATGTTACTCCTACAATCTCTCTGAGCCTCAGTGTTATTGTCTGTAAATGCAGTGGGTTTGACCATCCGTGTCAGTGCAAGCCTTTGAAATACATTTTTGTAAGAGCAAGAATTGGCCAAGGTGATCCAGATGAATCTAGCTTCTTGACTTTCTTCTCTTCGGTGATGTTTCCTTCCTCTCCTTCTTAATCATTCACTGCAATTGACAAGTCCTATTTGGCAACCACAACTGATTATCCTTCCAATTTGGTTACTTAATCTTTCAATATCACATAGACCTCTGAGTCCATGGATGCGTAGGGGTCTTTCTTCCTTCATCAATTTCTCTTTACTCTCCCCTTTATCCAGTGTAGATCATGTGGTTTTGCTTTATAACTATAGGAGAAGATATTTTATCCAATGTCATTTGTTCTGGCAATCAGTAATTTAAGTAAGAAAGCGTTTCAAAAGTAAAAATATTAAGTTAAAATTGGGCAGGCCAAAAAAATGACACCTACACCTTGAACAAGTTATTGTGGCTTACAACAGATAGATGGGCATTCATTCACCAGTCTTTGGAGTTAGGCCCATGCTTTTCCTTTGAGAACGGGTCTGCTGATGGGAATTCTGTACAGCTTCTCTCGTATAAGTCACTATAAAGCCTCCACTACAATTTTGTTTGGTTTTCTTTATAATGGAGTGAACACCAATCAACACCTGAGAAGTGACCTGAGTGCAACTGTGCTTTTACAACAGTGTTTAAGCCTGGAATAAACAGGTGCTAAAACATCTGTGAGCCTCAAACAAATAAAACCACTTCTTGTTACATAGAAGAAAACAGTGGACAGAGTCAGTGCTCAGGAGTGGCATTTGTCTGCCTCCAGTGCTCACCATCTGGTGGGGTCCAAGTGTGTAAGGTCAATAAAACCCTTGTGCTCTTTGAAAGCTATTCCTCAGCACTTCTTCTCTCCTCGAACTCTAATCCCTCAGTCTCCTTAGGCATCTCTATCAACTGATGGCCTTGCCTCCAACCCTGGAGTGATCTTAGAGCCAGACAAAGCCATTAGAGACTCAATTAGGGGCTAGATGTCTATTCTAAGAGTTGTGGCCCTAGAAGAAGGACGTATTTGACAAGAATCCCTTCTAGAATGGGGATTCTCACTACAGAGATTAGCTGCATCTGACAGAATGGAAGCAATTGCAGGCCTTCCTGCAGAGGGAGGGAAACAGCAGCAGGTTAGGCTGGGGACCATCTACGGGAAGGGGATGACACAACCACAGGCAAAACCCACACCCCCCTCCCCTGAGGGTTACAATAAGAATTCCATCACTGTCTGGGCTGGGACCTCTCTGATCATAAAAAATCCCTGCAGCTGAGAAGGTAATCCCAGAAACCTCTTAGGAAATTTTGGCCAACATCATTGGGGACGGCTATGATTGCTATTTTTTGTTTGTTTGTTTGTTGTTGTTTTCAAAAGATTTTACTTATTTATTCATGAGAGACACAGAGAGGAGCAGAGACATAGAGAGAGAAGCAGGTTCCCTGCAGGGAGCCTGATGCAGAACTCGATCCTAGGACCCCGGGATCATGACCTGAGCCAAAGGCAGACACTCAAACACTGAGCCACCCAGGTGTCCCTGCTTTCGTAGGTAAATATTTCTTTACATTCTAGAAATGTTTGCTGGGATGAAGCTACAGCATTGACATTTTTGAGGTAAGAAAATCTGTGTGTATTTGGTAACTTATGTATTTATAAAATTTAAGAGAATTTGGCCTATTAATTTAAAAAGTCTAAATGAATTTAGACTTCTGAATTTAGGTTGGACTCTCAGTACATGTACAAACAGCAATGGAACATTTAAGAGAGCTTAAGATTCACTGTATTTGTAAGCTGAATTTATTAGATTTCCAAGGATTACTTAAGTACTTGGAAAGGTTTGTTTATTAATTAGATCATTGAAGTCCTTAAACAGGAAATTGAATTAATGGACATATAAATGCAATTTAAAATGCTTAAAGGAAAAAAATAAAATGCTTAAAGGAGTTTAACTTCATGTTAATATGGACAGACACATTAATCAAACTAATTCAAAGGGATTGCTTCGTGTTCGGTTTATAAATAAAACAAAATTTGTAGACTGAATTAAGAAACTTAAATTAAAATTCTTAACTTAAGAACCAGGGTTTGGTAACTGTATTTTGTTTTTTTAAACTCAAGTAACTTCCTTTCAGATACTCTTTCCTACAGATTCAAACACCATTTTTTGAGGACACAAAAAATCTTACACTGATGGCCTCATACTTCGTGGGGAGACAGAAGCCATTGGACAGACATCCCATCACTATGTGATCACCAAATCCACAAGCCATCTGTGTCCACTGTTCCCTCTTCCTTCCAGGTAACAACAGAGTCTTGTTCCTTCTGTCATTGCTCAGTTCTCTTTTGCTCTCCTGTCCCTCCCACTTCTGCATGTCCCCTTTCCCACACCATCAGCTTTGTACTAGCACGTAAACAAGCTACCAGAGGGACCAACATGCACTCATTGGTTGGACCAAGAGCTACATATATGAATGGAAGAGGATGGGTGTCTAAGAGGTACAGAGACAGAGCTATTTTGAATCCAACTATACCAGGTGGGTTGGGTTGCCTGTCTCCACCCTGAGGGATTCAATTCGTTTATTAAAGTCATAGGCAAAAGGGGAGTGGTAACTGTTGGAACAGGATTGCATTCTTTATTGCTAACTTGGCTGATTTTAAATGTTAATTATTTTCTAGAATCAATTTCCTTTTAAGACTAATCTCCAGTCTCACAATCTCTTGCTTTTAGATTTCATTTTTTTTTTCAAAATTAGGGTAAACTATACTCTCTGCATTGCACCTATGAATTAAGATACAGGGCGCCCCTGCAGCGGTTTAGCGCTGCCTGCAGCCCAGGGTCTGATCCTGGAGACCCAGGATTGAGTCCCGTGTCAGGCTCCTTGCATGGAGCCAGCTTCTCCCTCTGCCTGTGTCTCTGCCTCTCAGTCTCTCTCTCTCTCTGAATAAATAAATTAAAAAAATACTTAAAAAAATAAGATACATAAAAATTAACTTTTCAAAATAGTATAAAGTAAGTTGAATGTATTTTTTAGTGCCAGAAGATGTGTAGGTCTGAGGATGCAGACACTCAAGTTTAAGCTTACACATGCAGTTATGAACGCGAAACTGAGCTATAATGATGTGACATTTTCCTCTAATCTTTACAAAAATGTCACAGTAATCATACCCATTAGTATGGCTACTATTGAAAAACCAAAAACAGCAACTGTTAGCAAGAATGTGGACAAATAGAAAGTCTTGTGCATTGTTGGTGTGGATATAAAGTGGTGCAGCCATTATGGTGGTTTCCCTAAAAATTGAAAGTAGAATTACCTGAGCACCTGGGTGGCTCAGTGGGTGACTGTCTGCCTTTGGCTCAGGTCATGATCCGGGGGTCCTGGGATCGAGTCCCGAATCGGACTCCCCATGGGGAAGCTGCTTCTCCCTCTGCCTGTGTCTCTACCTCTCTCTCATAAGTAAATAAATAAATAAAGAGAAAATAGAATTATCATATGATCCAGGAGTTCTACTTCTTAGTATGCATCCAAAAGAATTAATAGCAGAGACTTAAAGAGATATGTGTATGTCCATGTTCATAGCATTATTCAAAATAGCCAAAGGTGGAAGCAACCTAAATGTCCACTGACAGATGAATGCATAAAATATAGCATATACACACAATGGAATATTATTCAGCCTTAAAAAAGGAAGGAAATTCTGATACAGGCTACCATATGAATAAACCTTAAGGACATTATGCTAAGTAAAATAAGCTATCAGCAAAAAGACAGATGCTGTATGATTCTACTTATAGGGGATATCCAGATTAATCAAATTCATAGAGTTAGAAAGTAGAATGATGGTTGTCAGAGGCTGAGCAGAGAGGGAATGGGGCTCAATGGGGACAGAGTTTCAGTTTCAGAAGATGAAAGAATTCTGGAGATGGATGGTGGTTATGGTTGCACAACAATGTGAATGTACTCAATGCCACTGACTGTACAATTAAAATTTATAAAGATAGTAATTTTTTTAAAAAAAGGTTTATTTTTTAAAAGATTTTATTTATCCATTTGAGAGACAGAGAAAGTGCGTGATCGCATGAACAGGGGGTGGGAAAAGCAGACTCCCCACTGAGCAGGGAGCCCGACAACGTGGGGCTCAATCCCAGGACTTCAGGATCATGACTCGAGCCAAAGGCAGACACTTAGTTGACTGAGCCAGCCAGGCACCCAGCCCAAAGATTTATTTATTTATTTTAGAGAGTCAAAGAGACAGCACGCACGTGCAAGCAAGGGGGAGGAAGGAAAGAGTGAATCTCTACCGAGCATAGAGCCCAACGTGGGGCTGGATCTCATGATCCATGAGAGCACAATCTGAGCCCAAATCAAGCTAGACACTTAAACAACTGAGCCATCCAGGTGCTCCAAGATAGTAAATTTTGTTATGTGTATTTTACCACAATTTTTTAAAAAGTCACAATAGGTCACAGGGCACATTTGGTGTCCAATTTAAGGTATTTTCCAGAAATTCTATGGTAGATTAGACAGATAAGAAAATAAGAAACAACAGTTCTACCGAATGAGACCCTGACTCAATTTCAGACACCATATGACCTTTTTCAGACAGGGAGACATAAGAGCCTGAGAAACACAGGTTTCCTTCTGTGGTTTACATGTGCAAACTCAGGATAAATCAAAATACCACTGGGTCTTAGAATATACTCTTTATAGCTAACGTTTGATTACGTCAAGGCTTCCTTCTAGTGTTTTAAGGTGGTTTAATTCTTATTAAACTAGAAAGAAGGATGTTATTTACCCTTATAGGGTCTCTTTTTCTGTTGTTAATCAACCAACAAATATTTGTTAAGCATCTACTATGTATACGGAACATAGTATTAAGCACTTTGAGAAGAGTTTTTAGGTTGAACTATATGGAATTGCTACTATTCAGTCAGTTTTGACCTGGAAAAAGAGGCAATTTCACGTGGTTCAACCTAAACTGAGTTGTTGATAGTCTGAGGGGAGAGAAAAAGATACGGATGCCAGAGAGGTTGGCCAGCAACAGCCAGCACAACAAGTATAACAACCAGGAAAACCACGATGGCCCCAGACCCGGATAAATGCTGTAGGTCTCAAGGAGGGGAGGCGGCAGGGTAGAAGGAATGGGGAAAGGGCTGAAACAGTGGGGTCTGATGGACAGAGGAAGTTACTCATTTACCAAAATGGCCTCCTGACAAGTGAGTGGACTCAGGGAGACATGCGTGCCTGGGTTCCATGTGGAGTTAGGAGCAGTGGTGAGGAAGCACTGAGGAGCTGAGGCTGGAAGGGGAGTGGGAGTATGTCAGCAGTCTAGTCTGGATTTCATCATCTCTGTTGGACAGGAGGGAGCTGCTGAACACTTGGGTGCTAAGATGGAAGCAGAGGTTCAGGAAGAGAGATGGTTGAGTGATGACATTAGGTGAAGATAGTGGGCAGAAATTGCCATTTAGTATAGCAGGTGCTGTGAGAAAACAGACCAAATTCTTGGTGGTTGAGAATAGCACGTGGTGTACTAGAGGCAGATGACGACCTTACAGAGGAAGCAGATGCTGTGGGGTTGAGTGAGGTGGGGCTACACCAGAAGGGCAGGAACAAGAGATATCGGTGAGGAGGGGATGTTCCTATCATGGATGAAGTAAAACTGGCTTAACTAAATCCCACAAAGTGACAGAGCTTCATTTAGAATTTTGGAAGAAAAAATTGTGACTTGTGAACCATATCCAGCCAAGCAACCATTCTTTTCCACAGGCAACAGGAAGGCGTTTTTAGACATGAAAGGTTGCAAAGCACATTCTTCTTTTCTCTTAGGTTGATTCATTCAGTGCCATTAAACAAATACTTGAGTACCTACTATGTGCCAAGCAATGGGCTATTCTGGTTACACTAGGTAGCGAGGCAAATATCCCTGTCCTTGTGGAATTGAATTCTAGCTGTGAGGTCATTCCTTTTTATTACTCTTTACTATTCACACCACTGGAAAGGAACTGCTTGTCTTTGTAGAAATGAATACCGCTGGCATCTGACTCCCATCTGTGACTAGATGGGAGTTCGAGGTAGAAATCATTTGAATACGGTGCCTCTGTGGTTCTACAAGCTGATGTGGCCTGGAATCTAGGGTTACAGTAGTAGGCTTCGTTTAGAAAATAACTTGGCATATTAATCGATTTCCTCCTTTTCATTAAGATCATTTAACAAGCTGTACAAAGGTTCTAGCTATGTTATAGTATTATGCAAAGCAGTTCACCTTATCTACATGTATAATAATGTCTGACAACTATAATATCATCCTTAAATGGCTGTGTACAAAGTGCAGCCCTGTGCCAGGTTTCTGAGGCCATGAAGGTACAGAGGTCTCCAAACTTTGGTGGTCACACTGCTGGAGAGGGGCAGGCTTACTTCCAGGACAGATGCCAAAAGGGTTTGATGCCCATGAAAATCAGACCACTGCCTCTTTGGACTTGCAGTTTCCCCAGGCCATGACCTATTCTTGGAAAGCCACATGCCCTCATCCATCAGCAGGAGCTAGAGTACAAATCTTGAGTCCTCTGGTTCCTCACTTTGGCTGCAGAACCTGGTCCCCAAGCTGAAGAGTTGGCCAAATGCCCACTCCCTGGGGAGGAGGCATGCATTTTAAAAATCTGTCAAAGTGAGCTTCTGTACCAGCTGTCAGCCTCATCCATCTTCAGTAATAACTTACTGTCAAGTAACAGGATCCTCCAAGGATGCAGTGAGTCCAGTTAGCTTGCATGGCTAGGAGCTGTGATATGAGAAACCTACATGGAGGTTGAGGCGAAGAAAGATTATTCCTTAAAAAAGGACCACTCTAGTCATTCAAGGTCTGACATTTCTCTCTATATGATCCAAAAAAAGGACGTGCTATAGAAGGTGTGTGTTGTCAATAACGTGAGCACAAGGAGGTGGGAGCAGGTGGTTTTTCCAAAGGTTTCAAGTAGACTAGAACAGTATCCAAAGTGTAGGCCCCAAACCATCTACATCAGAATCTCCATGGAGCATGTTAAAAATGCAGATGCCTGCCCCTTGCTCCCTTCAAATTGGAATCTGATGGTTGAATAACTGCATGAAAGGACATTTCTGAATGGTTGGAACGATAAGCCCTCTAGGTCTGAGTGAGCTGTATTTAGAACAGCAATGGCCAGTTTCCTCAGAGCAGTCGGGATACCTTAATGTCGTCTTTAAGGATTGATGTTTGCACTGCCCCTAAATTCATGTTAACATTTAATCCACAGTGTGATAGCATTTGGAGGCGAGGCCTTTGGGAGGGAATTAGGTGACGAGGGTGGTACTCTCCTCACAAATGGAACTATCCCCCTTATGAGAAGAGGCCAGTGAGACAGCTGGCTCTCTCTCTACCATTTGAGGAGACAACATGGTGGGTCAGATGTCTGCAACCTGGAAAAGGGCTCTTGTCAGAATCTGGCTCTCGCCAGATCACACTGGCGCCCCAATCTATGACCTCCAGTCTCCAGAACTGTGAAAAATAAATCTGTTGTTTATGAGACATTTGGTTTATAGCATTTTGTTATAGCAGCTTGAGCTAAGACAGGAGGCAGAGGTTTTCTGGACATTGGCCTATGCAACATTTGCCCGGTACTCAATGGCTCTTACTTACGTTGTCGGCTCAGGCTAAGAAACATAAGAAACATGGAGGGTGTTCTGTCCTGCTCCCCCCCGCCCCCCACTCCTGCTAAGAAGACAAAGATGTTTGCTCCTCAAGGGAGGATTTTTTTTTTTAGGGATGCAAATTTGTCAACTACCTGAGGTAAGAATGTAAGGGGAGTATGGTGCTCAGTATGGTCAAGTATGGTTTGGGGCCTGGGCTTCTAATGAAAGATAGGTCACATATTTAGAATGAGGAGTTTCTTGGAACACACGTCCTTGCATACTTGAAGAGTCTAAGTTCTAAAAAGTGGGGCTGGGTTGGCACGGACATCTCCAGTCCAGACCACATGGAGCCAGACCTCTGCAGTGGGGCCCTCAAGAGGAAGCCTGTGGCTGGTGGGGGCATCAGAGTTCCAACAGATGAGGAAACATGTTAAGTAGATTATGTGACATCCAGTTGGCCTGACCAGCACCGATTAGCATTGTGTAGCATGCCCTACAAAGTTGGTCAAGTGCTCCACCCCAGAGAATCCTCATAAAGTCCTATGAATCTCAAAAATGGCGATGAGCCCCGTTTGCCTGTAGACAAATACACTCCGAGAAGCTGGCTAATTCTCTTGAAGGGACAGAGCTAATGAGGATAACCAGGCGCTCCTACCACACTTGGCTTTGGCAGCAGCTCCCAAGTCTGGAAGAAGGATACTGCTTCGGGGCGGGGGAGGGGGGGTGACAGTACCCCTGAAAGGTGTCAGGCCTGAAACTACACAAATGGTAATTACATGAATCACACACCTTTGGCTGAGTTCTAGTGAGAAAGTGGCCAAGATGAGACCTGTATTTGCTGAAAAGTTTTATTTCAGAAGAATACTTTCAAGCTTTTCTATGCTCTCATAGTTTTAAACTTTGGTCTAAAATTAATTTGGCATTCTGGTATCGGGTGGTGGAAACGGTAGAAAAGGAGTTTATAAACCACTTCACATATAGAAACCAAAGACAAAATTGTACTGGCACCGAAAATACTTTGTTTGGAAATGTCAAGAGTTTCAGTAGACCTAAAGAGTCTAATTATAATTTAAGACTATAATTTGTGATGCACTTTGGGAGAAAACATGGCCAGTTTTAGCTCCTGAGAAACATGATTTAATAGCATCTGGCACACGTCACGTGTGCGGGCTTGGTAGTTCAGGGCCGTAACTCAGCAGGGCTGTTTCTGAAAAAATGAAGGCACATTTAATGCAAACAAATGAGCAGAGTCACACAACTATAAAATGACTGACCTTTATTGTCCTTTGCTATCTGTGCAGGGGCAAGGGAATGGCAAGATGAGATCTGCCCAGGAAATCTCGGACACGTAGGAAGGTTATGGCAGAAGGGCCACCTGGACGGAGCATCTGCGGTCCACACTCCAAACCCCGTGGGACCCTGCCTTGACTGCCTTCCCTACTGTCAAGAGGCTCATACTGGGGGCTGTCAATTCACCCTCCACTGGATGCTGGAACTTTTATAAATACGAATCCTGATCTGCCCCACGCAGCTGGAGGACTTCCCATGGTGGTTTGGGACAAGATCGGGAATGACCGTCAGTTTTAACTATAATCCTTAGAGAAGTTGCTGAAGCCAAAATTGTGTCCTTTAATCACTTGTTTCCTTCTTAATTGCTATGTGTAAATCCAAGTCTTTCAGCTATCCAGACACTCATTATTTAGAGGGATTCTAACATGAAGTCAAAATGGAACACACAACAGTAACAATCTGAAAATGTCAGAAGGCCTTGTAATTTCGAGGGAGAAGGTATAGAATAGATGTGCTTTGTCTAAAGTAATGATCCACGTCACTCACCTGGATATATAGTCTGATGTAACTGGGTATCCCAAGTCCAGGTACCAGGCCCCAGACTTCTAATTTGTATCAAAGGCAACAAAAAGATACCATGAACTCAGAACAGGAATGGTAGGTTAAGTGCAAACAATCACCAAATATCTTCTTTCTCCTGGAGGCCCCTGTGGGCTGGTGCTGGGAGGGGGCGGCACCAAAGTCGGCTCTCTGGGTTCACAACCCGGCCCTACCACACATGTACCAGCCACATGAACTTGTGCATTTATTTTGTGCCTCATTTTCTCCATCTATATAAGGGGCATGAGAACAGGACCACCTCACGGGGTTGTGATGAGGAGTAAGTGAGCACGCTGTGTCAGGCATATGTGGGGCACTAAATATACATTCCCTGTCACGGGCCCACGAAAGCACAAATCCCGTGATGTGACTTCGTTTCCAGTGCCTGGCATGTTGCCACTGTTTGAGGTTCACTTACCAATCGAGCAAATGAAAGTTAAGACATAGGTGAAGAGAGAAAAGCTGGTGCTGAGCAGTGTGACTGACAAAAGTTTAGTACAACACTTTTGAACAAATAATGTCCAAAGAGTAACGTTACGACCAAGCTTGAGATTCTGCTTTCTCTTGGAGTTTCACTAATTAAAATTTATTATTTCAGTATACAAAATACGTGGTGGTAGAAAAAGAAAACACGCAAATAATAAATTTGTTAAGCTCCTCTCTAAAAATTGTTTCCCCGTAGGCACTGAGTGTCCAGTAAATGCTAGAGCAATTAGTCTCCCGTAAGGGAGTCTGAGTTTTACCAAAGATAAATACACACATAGTCTTGTCATAATACTTTTTTTTTTATTACAATATCCAAAAAACTGAGTATGCAAGTTTAGGAGGTCTCAAGACCCCTTCTTCAGTTGTAGGAATGTGCCATCTCAAGACTGTAATATTTAAACTATAAAGAAGTTCAAATGTAAAGAAAAAAGAAAATGCAGTTTCTTCATAAACATTCTGTGTGTCTCTTGCTACCAATCACATATTCTCTTGTAAACCCTGAAAAATTCCCTGTAAAGCAAATAATATATATAATATATATATTATATATGTATAATATATATATATATATATATGGTGTGGCTGCGTGTGTGTGTGTAAAGTGTACGGTAGCTCCCCTTCCCCAAAGATCAGCTGTTTTCCTTAATCATCTGTATTAGTGTCAACAAATGGCTACGGATACATATTACTTTGAGAATTAAATACATAATTGTGAAATTGAAACAAGCCAAAGGGCGAGAGGAAAAAGCACTATGCGGATGGCACATCTGGGGGTAAATGACCACAACGTCTGTCTTTCTGAGTCACGGGTCTCGCTTCTGCAGACTGACTTTCAAGGAAATCCTTTTATTGCAAGCATAGCCCCGAAGGCACTGGACTTTCCCCACTACTCTCTCATCTGGTGGTGCCGGTGCTGCTACCAGCAGGCGCGTCCACTCCCTGGACAGTCTGGGAGCCAGGTGAGGGCAGAGGGCACAGAGCGCGGCTGCCAGGCCCAGGGCCGGGGGCCTCTGCAGAGCTCCCGCCCCCGCTTTCCGAGCGGTCCTGGAGTTCTTAGTTGACCACGGCAGCCGCAGTGCGTTCAAGCTGTGCCCGATGTCTTTTTAACCTTTTTAACGAGGGGTTGTGTCTGCACGAACCATGTGAACAGGCTAAGGCTGTTCTCAGCGGAGGAGCAGGAATGAAGTGAACCAACCTCCCCTCTTCCACCTGCCGTTCTCTAAGCCCGGGCGGGAGTGGGGGGCGGGCCGGAAAGTGGGTGTCAGGGCCCGGCCTGGCAAAGGGGAGGCGCGCGGCAAACAGACCGCCCCGACGCCCAGGTCAACGAGGCAAAGGAAGCCAAGGACCGACGAGGCGCCGGTCGGTGGCAGCGAGGCCGCTGCAGGAGGGCCCGGGGCCCAGCTGAGCGCGGCTTCCTCCCGGATCGCGGCTCCGGCTCCGGCTCCGGGGAGCGAGTGTGGCACCGAGGCCCGCAGGCGGCAGGGGCCGGGGCCGTCACTGCAGCGCTCGGACGAGGTAGAGCTTCTCCCCGTGCTCACTGGTGAAGATGGGCGCCTTTTTGTAGTGTTCCACCAACTCGTCCATGGTGTGAAACCGCCGCTGCCCGATGCAGTAGACATTGTCCACGAGCTGCACCTTGAAATGTTTGTTCTTCCCTGATGCTTTCAGAGACACGGAGAAGTCACTGGGCTGGGGAGGAGAGAGAACACGAGTCAGCAGGGCCGCGCAGGGCACGCGGGGAAGTGCACGGACGCGCACACTCGCCCGAGGCCGCCCCAGGCTCCGCGTGTCCTGCATCCAAGAAAAATTGCCTCTTGCTTAGGACAGCTTCTGTGCCCCATGTATCTTAGTTATTCGAACACTGGGGACTCCACGGCATGTAGGATACTGGTGTTAACCTGATGCTGAAGAAACTTAAAGTTTTAAATTTCCCAACCTACTCCTGATCAACTGGTAGTTTTAAAAAAGTGATTTGCATATAGGCAGCAGCTAGAAATTTCCCTTGTTCTATTAGAAATGAAGCCATCAAAAATTTCCTAACTCTAAGCTATTTAAAAATAAATACTTTAAGAGCAGTTGAAAACTCTGGCTGCATGTTAAGCATGGTTTGAAATATCCCAGGGGGGGCAGCTGAACCATGGTTTAAGCACAGATTCTGTTGAGAAGTGTTTGAATTTGTGATTACGTCCATGCCTACTTATATTTGAATAAACTTTAATATCATTATTTTTATTAAAATTGGTCCTGCTCCTTCTGAGGCACTGACGAGCCAGCAGAGTTGATGCGGAAGTGGAAGGAGGCTGGCCCCACTCAGTGGCTCCAGAAGAAAAGCCAACCGCACGCAGTGGCTCTTCAGGGTGTGCCACCAGGCCCCTGCCTGACAGTTCTAATCAATGAGACAGAAAGTGTGTCCCACCTCCAGTTCCATTCTCACTCCTGTTCCTGTTGTTCTTTGAACCATCTTGCCCCTCACCTTGGATGACCATTCCTGCAAGGCTCAGCTGAAAGGTTTTCCACCTGAAGAAGCCACCTCATCCTCTCTTTCAATCAAGATAAGTTCTTCCCCTCCCTGGCTTGCCATATTGCATGAGGCTAACAGCTTCCAGTGGCAGGAGCAGAGTGTAGTCTAGTAACTGCTCTGTAAAAATACTTTACACGTATGTCCTATCCCTTCACTATGCATTAGGCCAGCCAGACCACATCCTCTCCACTGCTATATTCCACAGACAGCCGTACAGATGGTGGGAGCCCACTACAGTTCTTAACTGAATTCATAAAGCAGGTTCAGCACTTCTCAACATCCAGCAACTTCCTGCTGCTGGGGACCCATCCAGCTTTGCGTCCTGCCCATGGGTACAAAATTAACAAGGATTTCAGCCACTGTCTATAGGCTGACTTTACAAACATTTAATCCAAAGTGTGCAAATCTCATAAAACAAGTAAAAATTCCATAAAACCAATGACATCCCAGGGAAATGGGAATCTGAGGACATTTAACTCTGTAAAAGCACTGTGGGGCTCACCCACCAGTCATTGCTGCCATGCAAGAATCAAGAGACAACTAAGAGACAACTGTATTCAGTTTGTATTTATGTATCCCTCTGTCCCAAACAGACCAAAGAGAACCAAATCTTTGAGGGAAAAGCCTCCATCTTATATCCATGCTAACCCCAGGACCTGATGCCCTGGAGGAGACCCTGGAAGCGCTGGTGGGATGAACTTTCAGGGAGACACAGAAAGATTGATCTCTGATTCAACCTCAGGCTACATATGATTTTCAGAATCATGGCCACAAGAGGGTCAAGGGGTGGGGAGGAGGACATGGAACTTAAAATTATTTCCTCCACTAGACTTCTCAGAAACACATCATCACAAACCCTAATGTCACAGATGACCTGCCCTAATAACATAATGTTCTAAACAGCACAAAACATCATTTTGGGTAATTTTAAGTAATCATGTGACTGCTCAATTCTCAAATCATGACTGTTTTCACAGGACTGAACAAGATGGATATAACCTAACCTTGGGATCCTCCATATTATTATCCAAGTTGGTTGCTGTGTATGGCTCTGAAAAAAGAACCAGGTTAAACAGGTACTGCTTGACAGGTCCTCCACACAGAAGCAAGGCCTAGAGCACTGGCATCACTGTTGCTGTCACAACAGTTACTGGTCCTAGTGCATGAGGACACCTCAACCATGTGTAATCGTACATAGAAGTTATGAACATTCAACTCTCTCCTGAGGGCTTCAGGTTTTCCTTAAAACAGTGTTTAGTTTCAAGCTTCTATTACATTTTATAAATACATAAATTCTATGCTAGAAGCTTGTGCCTTTTAGATAAAGACAGAAGGCGATCTGATCTCACTGTTCTAGTTTAGCACAAGCCAGGCACTGTGCTAGTTTTATAGAGACTTTAATCAATTCACAGATTAAGCATCATAGTGGAGGTAGTATGTGAGTCAGGGTAAGTACATGATATACCCAATTTTAATTAAGCCAAATGATCAAAAGATGACTTTCTGAACAGGGAAATGTGCTTTTAATTTAAGCTCCTTAATTTAACATCATGGTGCACCATGTGTATTTGTGTGTTACAGCGGTAGCAGCAATGCAGTGGAGAAGGTAATTTTTAATTTCATGGGCTCTTAAGCAGAAACCTTAAAAGTTAAGGATGTAGAACGAACCAAGTTTATGTCAAGCAGGAATGCTGAATGCTTGGGGAATTCTCGATTCATCCTGAGTAGATTTTCCAATCTATATACTAAAATGTGGGTACGTGTTATCACTAACAAGTACTAAGTGAAGCCTGAAGATGAGCTAGACCAGTGGTTCTCAAGATGTGCTCCCAAGACCAGTACCAGCAGCAGCATCACCTGGGAACTCGTCAGAAAAAGTAAATTCTCAGGCCTCGCCCCAGACCTGCTGAATTAGAAACTCTAGAGTAGGGCCCAGCCATCTGTGTTTTAACCCCGGCCATCTGTGTTTCATTGAGCCATCCAGGGGATGCTGATAAAGTCTGAGAACAGAAACGAAACCTGGGCCAACTACCAGCAGTGTTTTCAAATGTTCGGAGTCATGAGAAAAAGATACGAACATGACTGATGGGCTAAGTAGCCCCTTGAAGGAGAGAGCTCTGTGGCCACCCTCACTTCCAGGTGTGGAGCGCCTTTCGGATTCTGTCCTAAGGAATCTGGCCCTGTTCGACATTCCCCTGTGGAACTGCCTCAATGAACAGCTAGGATGCTGGTGGACAGAATCTCTTTGCCTCCCTTAAATTGGGCCAGTTCCCTGGGTCTGACAGAGATGGAGCAGCTCCAGACCCAAAACAACTCTGCTTCCAGAGAAAGAGCATGAGCCAGGGGAAGATGCTTTGGGGAGGCGATGCCACCAGCCTTATCCACATCTTGTCCATTTTCTGGAATGACTTAAGGGAGTCGGATGAAAAAGAACCATTCCACACTCCCCTCGACTAGTAGCAGTGTGCTGATACTATGACTGCACTCTAACTTGAAGCTGGTCAAAGAATCTTAACGGGGTTGTGTTTGAATACCTACACTGAGAAAGAGGACCTGAAGAGACTCCAGCCCCCCCTTCTCTCTCCACACAGGTTTTTGTTTTAGAGTGTTACTGACCTGAAGACACAGGCCCATGTGAGGTAGTTAATAAGCTTTCCATGCTGGGGCCCAGAGCTGAAGTCTGTTGAGTGTCCTTCACTGGGAGGCCAGTATGCCACAGTGATTCTAAGGTGGAAAGTGTGCTGGCCTGGGGGACTCTTCATGGTTGCTGGGGGTCCAAGCCAGTACTGTTTTTGCATCACAAAGAAGTTGAAGATGGCATTCTTAAGAACTCTGCAATTTCATTGCAGGGATGTGCCCTAGAGAAGCATGCACATGTGTCCTAGGGTACAGGTTTAGGAATGTCCAAGCATTATTTATAATGACACTGAAGTGCAAACATTCTTCACATCCACCAACAGGAAAATGGATAAACAGATGAGGTATATACTTCCTCAAACAATGACACAGATGCATCAACATGGACTAAATAAATCCCACAGAGTATGGACCAAAAGAAGGAAGAAAAGAATAGCTACAGCAGGGTACCGTTTATAGAATTCAAAAGCAAGCAAAGCTAAAATATACTGTTTAAGGATACACACATAGGCTTAAATAACCAAGAAAATGATTATCATAAAATTAGAGGTAGCAATTACCTTTAGTGGGAGGTGTGGTACAATCAGGAGGCTAATCTGGGAGTGGGCAGTAGCTTCTAGAGTACCGGCAATGTCCTATTTCCTGACCTGGACCTGCTTGAACATGTACTTCTTAATAGACATTTTCTGTGGGGTATATGTCACTATAAAAAAATGTTTTAAAGGTGCTAACTTTGAAAATAGGAGACTTGGCTTGGCAATCCACTAGTCATGTGACACTAGCATTTATCACTTCAAATACCTCTTCTACCCTCTTGCTGACCTCTCCGTCTCATCATCCACTCTTTTGGGACACCACTTCCATGTATGTTAAATCACTTGGGTCCTATAAATCTCAGTTCAGCCTGCTATAACCAAACAGCATAAACTGGGCGATTTAAAGACAAATTTACTTCTCACAGTTTTGGAGGTGGGGAAGTCTAGATCTAGTAGCTGGTGGATTTGGTATCTGATGAAGGCCTGCTTCCTGCTTCATAGAGAACAATCTTCTCATGGTGTCTTCAAACAGAAGGGGCAAGAGAGCTCTCCAAGGTCTCTTTTATAATGGCACTAATCCCATTCATGAGGGCTAATCCCATGCACCCACCTAATATGATCACATTGGGTACTGGGCCTCAGCATGTGAATTGGCCGGGGACGAGGCAAGACATGCATTCAATCCATAGCAAAACTTCTTATGCTCTTTCTGTATTTTCTGTCCTTTTTTGTGTGTATCCTAAAATCTCTAATTCCTCTGGGCTACCTTCCCATTTACTAATCCTTTCTTTAGCTGCATTCAATTTACAGTTAAACCCATCAAGTTCTTTATTTCAGTTACTGTATTTTTTAGTCTTATAATTCTCACTTTTGTTCCTTTATATTGCTTCTAATTCTCTACTCAAATTCATCTGGCTGAATTTCTTGAACCTACTAATCCATATATCTTAAAGACCACATTTACACATTTATAGTCTGGGCTTCTGTGAGTCTGTTTCTATCCCCCCACCCCCCCCTTTGTTTTTGGTAATTCGGTCTTGTCTTTGGTATCTTAAATTTCAGGTTTGCCTTTGTGTCTAGTATGTAGACTTTGGGGAGTCCATACTAAAGGCCTGGATTTTCTTCTGAGGCCTTGCCTCCTTGGTGGCTCTGACCTCCAATTTTTGCCCCCAGTACTGTAGGTTCCTGAAAGACTACTTACTTCTTGGTTGCTTTTGACTGTTTCAAGGTTTCACCAGCTTTTTGAGCTGTTTTTGGCAGAAGTGTTAGTCTATGAGAAATTAGTCCACCATGACCAGAAGTGGAAATTGGTCATGTAACACTGGACAAGTTGTCATTTGTTCAGACTCCAAGTCTCTGTTACAGTTACACTACTGAGAAGCAGGACAGCTGGCTGTATTATGGGCTCTGGAAGCAGGCTTCATGGGTTCATATTCTGGTTCCTTTACTAACTAGTGTTGTGACCTTGGACAGATTTCCTGATGGTTTTCTGTCTCAATTTTCTCAACCACAAAACACAGATAATTCCTGAAATTGGGAAGAGACTGGAACAGTTTAATGAACTAGAGTAATGTCAGGAGTACAACATCTTTGGGAAGATATTAAGCAAACACTGTCATTTAGGGCTTTTACTTAAATTCCTTTTATGAAACTTTATAAAGATAGCAATCAGCATCTTGTCAATTTTTAAAAAGATTTCTTTTGACTAGAATTTCTTGAGAACACTTAACTTTCCAAACTAACTAGAAGAGGTCTACTTCCTATTGCAGAAGCACCACATTTTGCTCCACTTGTGGTCACGCTGTCATCTCTACTTGTTTACAACTGTCTCTCCTACTAGGCTCCAAGCTCCTTAAGGAAGAGGCTCATTTCTATCTAATTTTTATATATGTAGGAGAAAAGATGTATCTGATATGTAATAAGCGCTTGATAGATGGACACCGAACGTGCCACCAAGTGTCTTTGAGGTCTCCTCCTGATTTCCAGCAGAGGGAAAATAAACATTACCAACATGATGTTTGCTACTTGTTTGCTCTTTCTTTAAACAACCAATGGTAAAACTGTGTCTCTTGAACTTTGTCATCTTCTATTGTCACCTTTCTTTCTATCCAAAAATACCTTATTATTTGTCTACTGCTGTGTCACAAATCACCCCTAAATTCAGTGATTTAGCCAAGAAACACTTATAATTGCAGGTTCTGTGGTTCAGGAATTTGGGAGTACCTTAAGCCTTGAGTTGAAACCACTCAGCTCCTGTTGGGTTGTAGTCAAGACATCATCTGAAGTCACAACTAGGGATTCAGGAATTGCTTCCAAGAACCAGGTTTATTCACATGAACCACTCTGTTCCTGGTCTTATGGGCCTCTCCACAGGGCTACTGAGTCTTCAAAAGCTGGCAGATGACTCCCTCATGATCAAGTGATCCAAGAGAGAGCAATGCCAGAATGTCTTTCACAATCCAGTGTTGGAAATCACCTAACATCACTTCTACCACATTCTGCTCAATAGAAGTGAGTCATTAAGTGAAGCCTCTCCTGAAGGGGAGGCAGTTGGGCTCTACCCTTTGAGAAGGGCATCAAAGAATTTGCAGACATCTTTTTTAAGCTATCACAGTCACCATATTTGTTAAACTTTCTCTGGCTGCTCTAAATCTAACTAGACTAAGTCCTGAAGCTTCTCTTCCATTTTGAAACATCTACTTTCAATTCCTATTGCTGAGCTTCCTCCCACTATCCACATTTTCTTCCCTTTTCTTCTCCAAAGGCTATGCTTATTGGTATCATTTCTCTTCACTGAACACTGTGTAACTTTTCAAATTTTCTAACATGAGACCATGACTTCTTGTACTCTCTTTCTCTGTTCCTTAAAGGAATGATTTTTCTATTCTCATAGCTTTTGAACCGGAGATTATGAAGAATTAGCAATTGGGATAACCTGTTTATTCTACTCCTCCTTCTCCTTTTAAGGAAGTCATTTTCCAAGTGGAATGGGAGGACAATTAATAGATTGGCAGACAATCAACCTTTCTTAGGGCTTTTACTAACACATCATTTTGTTTAGGTTTTAGATCTTCTATTTGAATGTAATCCCTCTAAGTATAAGAACTTGATTTAACCCTGCATGTCCACACTGGGATCAGAGTAGGTGTTCAATGAATGTACTAACTTATGAATTTCCCACTCGGACCGTCTCTTCCATTGTTCATTCCTTTAGGTAATTCTGACATCTTTGCAATTTCTGTTCACAAGTGACACTTTTAAAAGAGAAAATCAAAGAACACCCTCTCTGATAGTATTTCTATAGCTTCACCTACTTGATCCACTGTTATAAATACTGCTGTAAAGCACCTTTTCATTTTTAAAAACAGATGACTTGGTCAAATATTTCTCTCCTTTCCTCAAGATTTAATCACTATCTTCTCATTGATGGGGGAAAATGGATGCCGAGAACAGTCTGTAATGTCCTTTATTTCTTCTTCTATCCCTGATAGCTTAAGTATTAATATGATTTTCTTCTAAGCACATGGCTGGGAAGAAATAACAGGAGAGGGTGGGACCTTGCTCCCAGGCACTCCTGATTCTTCAAACTTCTACTTATCTTTCACTTTGGAGAGTAGAAATGTCGTTTGTGTGGTTTGCCCAGCATCCCGGGTAGACTGGATGGATTTCCAGTCTTGCAGGTTTTTGAACATCAACTATTTATGCATATGTATTTTTCTTTTAAAAACATATTTTATTTAAATTCAATTTGCCAACATATACAATTTATGCATATATTTAACACTCCCTCTACTTCCAAATAGAGGTCACCTTGTTGGTTTCTTGTCAGTAGCTGAATCATTCTTTCCTTTTGTTTGGTAAAATGAATGTCTCTCTTTTTTTACTTAAGGAAGGGGCTCTTTGTCTAGAAGTAGTTCCTTTACCAGAAAAAAAAAAAAAATTCTGAGAACCAATGATCAGAGGCAAATTGTATTCCACTGATAAATACTCTCTCTGTTCTTATCTCAAAAATGCTGCTTCTTGGTTTTATCATCCTTAGATCACCTGCCCTAGTTGTCCAATATGGCCTTCTTTTAATCAAAATTGACTCATTGTCTATACTTAGGCCACTAGCTGTCAGCTGATACTATTCTCTTTGTTTCTACATCAGATCTCTTCACTGGCATTTTCTCTTCTTCTACATATGTGTCTTTGAACTATTTCTTCCACAGGCCTAAAGCCAATTCATATATGACATCATCAAATATTATCATTCTTATTATTTTCTGAAATGAACTTTTTTACGTAACTCACCTGTCAACCACAGAACAGTCCCATCTATTAATCTTCAAATGACAGTGTTTACTGTCCATTTCCAAATTGGTAGGTGCATGTGTGTTTATGCCTCCCTGCCTTCCAAAATGCATTTCCTAAAGTTAAATGTAAATACCTCACAGACTAGACTTTAGAATACCTTTCTGCCATGGCATGCCCAGTGCAAATGATCAATAATAAATGATAGTAATTCAACTCAGAATCTTACCATAAAACATGGTGCTGTTCAAAAGGGCTGGAACCAATTTTATATGCCACAGTTCAGTGGTTCCCAAATCTCAATATCTGAATTGCTGGGAGACCTTGCTCACACTCAGGATGCAGGGCACCACCCCAGAGACTCAGATTCAGCAGGTCTGGGGAGAGGCCTGATAATCTGCATTTCTAGCAAGTTCTGGTGACACTGATGCTTGTCCAACAACCACACTTTGAGAATTACTTCCATGAGGCTAAGGAAAATTTTACATGTGTCTTTTCCCATTTGCTTGCAGAACTAGTTAGATTTGTTTCTGTCATATTTCCAGTGACTATAATCTAGTGGGAACTTTCAAAAAAGGTGAAACAAGGGATGCCTGGGTGGCTCAGTGGTTGAGCGTCTGCCTTCGGCTCAGGTTGTAATCCCAGGTCCCGGGATCAAGTGCTGCATCGGGCTCCCCAAAGGGAGCCTGCTTCTCCCTCTACCTATGTCTCTGCCTCTATCTGTCTCTCATGAATAAATAAAAATAAAATCCCTTAAAAAAATGAAACAATACAGTAAGGAAGAAGGGGGTGAGCAGGCCGTTCACATACAATTCCACTCATAGTTACTACCTGCGGACCTAATTCATAACTGCTTTCTGTGTTATACACTCTGCGGGGGTAACTATATTGTTACTCTACCCAGCTCTTGCCACGCTACAGAGGCTATGGGGAGGAGTTGCTTAGTAATAGTGCCACATGAAACATCCTCAGACAAGCAAACAGTGAAGCTGAGAGTAAGAGATTACGTGCTGATGCAAATCAAAACCACAGTGAGCTGTCACTTCGCACCCATTAGGATGGTTTTCGTGAAAAACAAAACCCCCCAAAAAACAGAAAGTAACAACTGTCAGCGTAGATGTGGAGAGACTCTGTGCATCACTGGTAGGAATGTGCTATGTGCAGCCGCTGTGGCAAACTGATGGCAGGTCCCCCCAAAATTAACCAGTGATTACCATCTGACCCAGGCATCCACTTCTGGGTATACATCTAAAAAACAGATGGCAGGGACTCGAAAAGATATTTGCACAACTATATTCACAGCAGCATTACGCACAACGGCCAAAAGGTGGAAGCAACCCAAGTATCCATCAACAGAAGAATGGATAAGCAAAATACAGTCTATACATACAACAGACTCTCTTTCAGCTTTGAAAAAGGAAGGACATCCTGTCACATGCTGTAATATGAATGAACCTTGAGGACATTATGCTACATGATATAAGATAGACTACAAAAGAACCCATATAAGATTCTCAGAGTAGTCAGATTCACAGACAGAGAAAGCAGAAGAAAGTCACCAGGGGCTGGGGGAAGGGGGAAATGGGTAGTGCTTAGTGGTTATACAATCCCAATTAGGGAAACTGAAAGTTATGGAGATGGATGGTCGTGATGGTTGCACAACAGTGTGAATGCTTGTAATGCCACTGAACTTAAAAAGATAGTTAAAACAGTAAATTTTATATGATGTACATTTTGCCACTATAAAAAACATCTCTTAAGTAAGGTTTCTGTGTTGGTCTAAAAAGCTTTGTGAAGTTCTGGTGGAAAAAGGAATGTGACAGAGGGAGCCAAGGCATCAGGACGGGCAAGAACATGTGTTCTTCCTGCCATGGAAGCTAACATGCAGTAGTCTGGGGGCACGGGGTGCAGTCTCAAGCTGCAGGGGATACTGAAGGGGGTGGGGAGGCCACAGGGTCCAGTGCACTGCCTCCTAGTGAGGGCACAATGGTGGTACACCGAACTCGACATTTCCTTTAGATCACCTCCAACACCTGGTGACCCTAGTTAACAGCTTCTCCTGGGAGCAGGGGGATGGGGCAGTGGGAGACATGGCTCGGATACAGTTCCTGAACTAAAAACGGTTGCTTTCCTTTGGCTTGTGGTCAGGTGACAACGATTCCCTAAAGTTTACTTTTTTTCTATGAATCACTTTTTCTCAACCTCCCCAAAATGATACTGTGATACTGCCTGGCTTAGGCTGGGACCCCCACTGGGCTCTCTTGGAATATTTCAACATTGGTGGTATTAGTAAGATACCTTTGAAATCACACGTGCCGGGCAAGTGCTTATCTTGCACACATCTTAAAACTAACGTATCCACTTCTTATGGAATTCCTTCTATAGGTTGCAAAGGAATGGTTTTCAAGGGACACCTGGCAAAGACTCCTGGCCGGCAGTATAGGGTACTCAGTTTAAGAAGAAAAGACATGTGAGCTTGCCTTCCAGGTGTTTCCTTACATACAAGAATATCATGTTTATGTTTACCAAGTGTCAACCAGAGCCAAATTTAAACACTTCTCCATCTGTCCCGGCTCCTTGGCATCTGTCACTCCATAATCTTGAAGGCTGGAGATGGAACTCATAATCGTTCTTCCCTAGCTCAGAAACCACATCTACAGCAGGAAGCACCCCGCTGGACTGGCCAGTGTACACCTGCTGGGGCCTGCAGCCTCACCTGCCCCTCAGTCTGTGTCTACGCACGCATGGGTTGTGAAAAACAAAACAGAAATGCACAGTTCAAAAAGATCCTAATAATTCCTATGATTTTCTTTCATTGCTAATTTAGGGGAGCAATCGTTGGATTACTGGGAAGGTAAGCCTAACTTCTTTCTACCTCTTGTAGAAACCAAACAGAAGTCTCAGTCTAGAAGACAACCACATTTAGTTATTTCTGTAGCCACAGCTAAATTTTGAAATTGGGTTTAAAAAAAAAATACCCAAAAAACCCAGAGGCCTATACTGGTACTGCACATGTTTGCCATATAAGCCTTTCTAATAGATTAAGTGCTAAAAAACTTCCCTGACCCAGTTTTTAAAAATTGCCATTACACCTTTAAATGGTTTTTGGGAAAACCATTTCTTACAGGTACTTGTGATTTTCTATGAGAGCAAATATTTAGATAAGTGGTAGCTCATGATCCAAGAGATTTTTATGAAAATTTTCTGAATATGGTCATGGATAAATTATTTACTTGAACATATTTTTTTGTTTTGCTTTGAAAGACTTGTTCTTCTGTTGCCAGTGGTTACTGGATGAGCATTTCTTTCCTCATTGTGTTTGCAGGCCTGAAGACAGGGTGTCTGGACCCCTCTCGTGGCAGCAAAAAATAAGCCAGAGGCACGGTTCTGATTCAAGCTCAACAGTGCGTTTAGCACAAGCCCAGGAGAACAGAGGCAAAGAGAGAGAACTTAGGAATCTCCAGCATGCTGCACTGGTTGGCTGCTGATTCCCTTAATCTATCATGCACATTCTGGAGAGTCAATTCATTAGTTAACACAAATACTATTTCTTGGAGTCCCACCAAGATAGTAGGATTCAATGGCCAACAACATGTCACAACATGCACGCTCTACGCTGATGTGGCCTTTGAAGGGGGCAACATAGCCAGGTTCAGGAGGAATG
Organism: Canis lupus baileyi; assembly: GCF_048164855.1. Lineage (NCBI taxonomy): Eukaryota > Metazoa > Chordata > Mammalia > Carnivora > Canidae > Canis > Canis lupus. Next base: position 40,315,896 of record NC_132848.1, read on the forward strand.
CTACCCTAGCACCAGACTGCCCAATGCTCCCAGCAGCATGTGGGGAGCACGTGGCCCAGGCCTGCCTGTCAGAAAAGGCTTTGTAGGCACAAAGGTGGCTGGAATGAGACTTGAAGGAAGTGTGCACATTACATTGGTGAGGGGTGCAGTGGAGGGGAGCTGTATTCTAGAATTTTCTAGATCTGTACAAAGGTCTGGAGGAAGAGATGGCCCAGTCTAAGAACCCAACAGCAGGAACAAAGGTGCTAGGACCTGGAGAGACACGAGGCACAAAGAGCAGGGAGGCCACTCAGCAACTCTCAGTGACACGATGGGAAGTGGGCCCTTGCAGCTTCGCCTCCCAGGTTCATTCAGGTCAGGGTCAGCATCAGGAGCTCTATGGGTGGGGCCCGACACTCTATTTTACCAGGGCCTCAAAGAGATGCTGACACAGAGCAGATTTTGAGCATCACTGATCTACAGCGATAAAGGGATATGACCCAAAAACAGAGTTTTGGTACACAAACACACAAAAAGATGATTTCTATAAGAAATAGAATTCAGAAACTGTAACAAGGAACTATACTAATTTTTTTCTTCTGCCTCTCCCTGGCCAAATAATCTTAATGGATTTTTCTTAAAAAAGAGTGAGGATTGGAACACATGACTGTTAGTGTGGCCAACACGTACGTTAACATTATCTTTAGCGAGGTAGTTTGTCTCCATCAGAAACAAATGAATGAACAGAAATTAGTATCCACATCCTACTGTGGAACATAAAACATGTGAGGCAAAAGGAGATCTCTCTGGACTTTTAAAGTCCTGCAGAGGAAAAGATGGAGACTGTACAGCTAGCCCCTTGGCAGACTGCACCCCAGGTGAAAGCTGTCTCTATCCGAATGATCTTTTCAAGGACGAGGAGGGCAGAGCAACTGAAAAACTAAAATACTGCCAACTTCCACTGCTTACCAGAAACCTCGTTGCTGGTTCTTCTTAACTGTGAGCATAGCTTTCCCACCATATCCACGGAATAAATGTGGACAAATATATAAGCAGGTATGATGAGCACAAAGAGGGCAGGTAAGAACTTCGAATTTTCTAAATTTAATGAGCTAGGGGTTTGCAGGTGTAGGCAGGATAAGGTAATATGGAGAGTGAGAAATGGTGCTTCACCTTGAGTTTGCTAAGGATAAACGACAATTACAGAATGGGGAGGAAGGGAGAGAAGAGGGTAGGTATTGAGATTCAGGACAGGAAAGAGAGCCCAAACAGGATCATGGGGTTCGTCCGGTCATTCCTTGAAAACACATGCCTGCCAGATACCTCCCCAAAATACCCAGGACATCACTGACACTGGATAGCGGATAGCACAGGATGCGGCAATGTTTGTGTTTGTTTTTCCAAAATATGCACTTCTCCTGCAAAAGCACACATGTCCTAAGGCTCAGCGCTGGGTATATTTTTATTTTTCAAAACAAAAAAATACTGAGTATTTTTAAATGCAGGATAATGTCAAGCAAGAGCCTAGCTTATTTACATTGGAATCACTCAGGATATCTTAACAAGATATATCTTGAAGCGGGGCTCTAAAAACGCTACTGTGCTTATTTAGAAGTCAGGCGTCCCGTGGTAACCTCGATCAGAGGACGGTCCCAGGCCCAAAGATGGCAAGAGAGAAAGAGGAAGTGAAATGAAGATGCCTCTGAGTCCTGCAGGAATGCAGACCCCCTCAGCAACCTTTCTGGGCCTAGCATGAGACGATGTGCTGCAAGATTACAGCTGCTAGATGAGGGCTCCCATCGGTCTGGTGGTTACTTTGAAAGCCAGGCTCTCATCCCAGAAAGGCCATCTTCAGAGATGAATAGGAAAAGAGACAAAGAAGGAGAGCAAAGGACAGGAGAGCACTGGCAAGAGGCAGAGGCAGTCAGTGGATGGTGGAAAATGAATACGGAATGGATCTGTCTGCCTGTCCATCTACATAGTTCCGCAATGACCCGGATGTGAGTGAGAAAAGCAGACCTAGGTCTGCTGTTGGAAGAAATAGAGCAACATGCCTTGGAGACTCCAAGAGCATCCCTTTGGCACAAGGCAGGCATCCCAACAGCAGAACAGCAGAGTTTACGCGTAATGGCACAAGCCACCAGGAGGCAGCTGTGCATATGGTCAGGTCACACGGTGCTCTGTGGCTGAGCTAGTGCTAGTGAGGGTGCAGAGCTGATGCAGGTCCTCCCGTCTCCATTCCCCTATGACACACCATGAGTGTGTCATAGCTTGGTTTTCTGAGTTAAAATCCAAAAAATTTGTAATGGGTCCTATCAAAGTAGTTAAAATAGAATGTAAACAATTAATGTTTCAATTATTTAGAAAGTCAGTATATTCTGTAATAATCTGAGACAAACAAGACCCTGGAGCTTATTCAAGGGTTAAGATGGAACCCAGATAACATAAGCTCAGGTGTACCCCAGAGATACTTTAGACCACTGCAAAAAAACCCAAATCGAGTCAAATGAATTCTTTGGTTTCCCAGTGCATCTACAGGTTATGTTTACACTATCCTGCAGTCCGCTAAGTGTGCGATAGCATTATGTCTAAATAAATGATGTACCTGCCTCAATTAAAAAATACTTTATTGCTAAAAAATGCTAACCATCACCTGAGCTTTCAGGGAGTCAAAAATCACTGATCACAGATCACCGTAACAAATACAAACATAATGAAAAAGTTTCAAATACCTAGAGAATGACCAAAATGGGACAGGGACCCGAAGTGAGCAAATACTGGAAGATAATGGTGCCAATTAGACTGGAAACAGTATCTGTGAACCTCAATAAAGAGAAGCACAATGAAAAGCGGTATGCCTGTATCTCTACCCATCCAAAATGATTTGGTCTCTGAGTCCAGAGAGTGATCCCAGCTGGGTGTGTTTTTCCTACAGAAAAGCAGTAGTAGATCTACTCCAAGGCCAGCAATCTGGAGGGTGCTTTACTTACCTACCCTGTCCTCAAGCCCTAGACAAGAAGAACAGTGAATGGGGCTGAGGTGTACGCGCTGTGGGGATTGCTCTAGCCCCTCTCCATTCTAGAAGTATCTTCAAATTCAAAATCAAAATTTGTTTTAAAATTTTAAGTAGTCTCTACACCCAGTGTGCGGCTTGCTTGAACCCACGACCCCACAATCAAGAATCGCACAGTTCACCAACTGGGCCAGTCAGGCACCCTTCAAATTTAAAATTTCTAAATCAAGATTTTACTTTCTAGTGCTGGATTACATTTATCCCCTAAGTACTCTGGACCAATCACCTTATGCTATAATTGGTTTTCCAGTGATTTCTCTACGTTTCTGCTCAAAAGAGTTAAAAGTGAGGCATACTGCATTCTCCTAAGCCTCCAGCAGCACGATCTAAAGGAAGCTATGCACAGAACTTACGTCACGTGAGACCGATTCAATCTGATGTCCTGCCAGAAATGATAAGCTCTGGCGGCTGGATAAGAAAATCTCAGCATTCAGATTTCAGATGTAGTTAATACCCAGGTCTGGTGTGCTAGCCCCAGCAGGTCTAAGGCAGCCGCCAACTCTGTGACTTGCTGACACCGTGAGGGGTCTGGTTTCTACCACCAGGATGCTTCTCCTGTGTCTAAGAAGAACAGATCACAGCTGCCTTTCTCTCAGAAGAGCAAAAACATTTCTTGTGGCCTGGAATTGCTCTCAGATCAGTCTGCAAGAGTCTTGAATATGCACTTATTGTGGTATCAACCTTCCCAGAGGATACCAATTATGGTACAGATCACATATTTACCAGTCTTACAGTATGCATTTAAAAAATTAAACTGAAACCTGCCAGAACCAATACAACGTAACCACCGTGGATTCTATCTGCAGAAGTCATGTTTTTTTTTGGGGGGGTGGGGGGTGGGGGGTGGGGTGGGGATCTTATTATATGGAAGGCATATCTGCAAAGAGATCAACAAAATCCATAACGTACTCATGAAAAGGTTACCGTGCGTGACAACCGGCTCAGTTCTTCCAGACAGGCTCAGCATACCCAAAAATTCAAACCCCCAATCCGCCTATCCCTGGAAAAGGATCTGCTGCAAGTCAGGCGGCCTCATACCTCTGATGCAGTTCACACACACACAAACTCATCTCTTTCAAGCCCTGTCTTTTTCTTTTCGATTCCGTTCCTAAGTGCTTTAAAAGCTTCTTGGAGATGAACTCCCTGATGCCGTCTGCGGTCGCCGTGCCCTTAGGATCGTCTGGTTTCAAAAGAAAAACAAACCGACCAACAAAAGGCTGTGTCAGAAACCAGGTGCCCCTCCCGCTGTGACCAGGAGACATGCCTGGGACCTAGAGAGGAAACAAAGTCAACCAGCAGGGCCTGGGTTGCGGGAAGTGGGGTCACTCACAGAATGGGAAACCTGGAGAGAAACTGATGTCGGAGTGTGCAGAAGAACATCGAGGGGAGAATCTCAGGAGAGCGGCACGACCGCCTTCGGCAGCTGCAGGGCCATTCTACCTGCCGTCCCCCCTGCCAGATAGGTCCCCGGGTGGGTTTCTACACCCACGGGGGACTGCAGTCCATCACGGTCCGTTGCAGCAACCCCAAGCAGGCTTGCGGGCCGTGGGATTCCCCTAGCTGACCTGGAGCCGCAAATACGTGGGGCTCTATGTGAACAGGAGCTGCAAGCATCCTCCGGCTACTCGCCGTGCGCGTGGAGAGGGATCGGAGAAGAGCAGCGCGCCTGCCCTTGCACCCCTCCCCCCCACCCACACTCGCACACACGCACCCACGCAGCCCGGCAGGGCCCGGCCCCCGGCGCCTCCGGCAGGCACTCACCGAAGACTCGCTGTCCCGAATGAGGAAGTCGCCCTCCACGCCCCGCTCGTTGAGCGCGCACTCGGCCTGGTGCCGGGTCACGTTGCCGTAGTACCACTCGCGGCCCGCGAAGCGTCCGCTGCACGCGGGGCCCGCGTAGCTGATCTGCGGCGCGTGGGCGGGGTGCAGGGCCGGCCCGTCGCTCAGGACCACCACGTAGTTTTTGGGGACCAGGCCGACCTGCCCCCGGGCGTTTTTGCACTTCCACCACTCGGGGTCGTTCTCGGGCTTCTCGATCACCTCCATGGTCTCGCCCTTCTCGAAGTTGAGCTCCTCCTCGGTGACCGAGCTGAACGGGTAGAGCGTCTGCACCACGTGCAGCACCCGGGCGCCCTGGCCGTTGCTCAGGGACGCGCCCTTCCGCAGGCTCAGGAACCTGGGGGACTCGGCGGCCGCTTCGTCCATCTCCTCCAGGACGTAGTTGGAGGGAAACCAGCCGATCTGCCCGTTGTAGCTGCCTCGCCACCAGCCGTCGCTGCACTTCTCCATGACGGTGACGCGCGACCCCTTCACCAGGGACAGCTCGTCCTCCCTCTCGGCCACGTAGGCGAACTTGACGAAGGCGGGGATGTTGAGGTCGTAGATGCGGTCGGCGCCGCCCCCGTTGGCCGGGAACTCGGCGTCCGTGCTGGGCGTCGGGGACGCGTCGCGCGCGCTCGTCTTCCTCTTGGTCTTGCCGAGGCCTGCGGAGACACAGCGGGGCTGAGCGCTCAGGGCCGCCGCCCCGCCCCCGCCCCCCCACTGCCAGGCCACCGGCGCCCCCCAGGGTGGTACTCCCGAGGGCTGCCGCGCCCTCGGAGAGGAGGGCACGGGAGGGCTCAGCCCGGAGGTCTTCCGCCTGCTTGCAGGGGCGGGCGGACGGCCTGCTGGACTCAGACCTGTCCAAGGCCAGCCCGGGGCACAGGTCAGAGCTGCGTGCCTGGGCCACTCGGGGGACACCCGCGACCCTCCGCTGGCTACAAACCAACACCCTCCCCTCCTTTATTTTCTTCCTGCGCTGCTTCTGTCCTTCCAAAACGGGGGAGGGGGGGGCCTGAGCGCTCACTTCCCACACGTTGCAATGAGCCAATTGGAAGCAATCAGCTGATCTGTTAGGTCTAAGGCAGAATTTCTTGTATTGTGCCTCAAAACCCATTAGTGGATCATAAAATCAATTTACTGGGTTGTGACCATCTTTGTGTGTGTGTGTGTGTGTGTGTGTGTGTGTGTGTGTGTGTGTGTGTTGTTCTGGTTTTATTTAAGTTAGTAAGATAGAAAAACCTCCCAAGTGCATCAAGCATAGTGTGTTGCTTCAGTTATGTAAGGGAGCGAGTGCTGAGCTGCAGTGTGAAACTTATTTCTTCCTGTGTGTGGGGAAACCAGGGTGAAAAGCCCTAAGGTAAAAATGTTGCAGCCTGGGTGGAATGCAGAGGATTCTGGAGCCTTCTTGAGAGGGGAGCCTACGGAGAAGGCACATCAGCGCTCAGAGCTGTGGTGTGCCACTAGACCAGTAGGGCGGGCCATGCTCCCCAGCTTTTCCTGAGATGGCTGCCTGCCCACCAGCTCCACACAAGCTCCTAACTTGGTCAATGTGCAGGCTTTGATGGTACGGAGACGCCATTTGCAGATTCCCCACCCTTGCAAAATGACACCAAAGCACTTTTATGGTAGCTTATTTTATTTCTTCAAATAAAATACCTCTCTCTCATTTTATTTCTTCAAATGGAGTAAAGACAGAATGATCCCAAGAATTACCTTTGCTTCTACTCCTTTGTTGAGGGGGCCAGGAGTTCAAGGGGAACAAAACATTGCCTTGTGATCATCCTCTACTGTGGAGTGCTGTGCACTGCCTTCTAGAGCAGACCCATCCCTGGCCTAAGACTCTGCTCCCCTTGGATACATGCCCAGCTCAGCACCACCAGTGTGGCTCCGCACACTAAAAGGCACTTGGATAGCAGACATGAGGGGACAGCACACGGGTGTGAAGTGACTGTTCACAAGGTTTTCAAGTGAACATACCAATTCTTCAAATGAATGGCTTCTGTGTGTTTTTTTTTTTTAATACACATTTTATTCAAGCATATAGGAAATAGGAAAGTAAACCAGGATACTAAACCAAGTTAAAATTTTAGACTTCTTCCAAGTTAACTCACTTTACATGAAAACACAAACCTCTAAATCTTTGAACGAATCCTTTCATGCGATTTCAAGCCTACGTTAGTTTAGCTATGCGTGAGAGAGCTAGCTCACTAGCTTCAGAATCCAGAAGGTGATTCACTAGCTTCAGAATCCAGAAGGCAGACCGTACATGAAAATACACTTCTGTCCTGAAGGCTCAGGCACCAGGGTATTCTAAGCCTCATCAAGGAGTCGGCATGCTAACGCAACAGGCAGAGGACAATTTCTACTGGTAACAAGACTTCAAGAAATAACACAAATAACTTTTTAAAAAGATTTATTTATTTATTTTAGGAGACAGAAGGCACATGCGAGAGGAGGGGCAGAGGGAGATAATCTTTCAAGCTGACTCCCTGCTGAGCATGGAACCCAGTGTGGGGGCTCCATCTCATGACCCTGAGATCATGACCTGAGCCAAAACCAAGAGTCAGACGCTTAACCCACTGAGCCCCTCAGGCACTCCTACAAATAACCTTCTAATAGACCTTTTCAAGTTTGAGTAACGAAAGGTACTTGAGAAAATACCTACAGAAGAGCAGGATTTAGACTACTCATGGGCACAGAAAGATGTCAAGATCAGCAGAAAAGACAGTAGACCTTAGACCTCATAAAACTTTGTTGAAGACACTTCACAACTGACTTACGAATAGGCCACTTTGCTGACTCTTCAAGAACAAAATTACATTAGCCACTGAGTTTTTACACCAGGCACTTTTCTAGACTTTGGGGGAGACCAAGAAAAACAAGATAGGCACACTCCTTGCCTGTATGGAACTTAAATTTCTCTGTCAAGACTGGAACATTCCACATAGCAAACACACCACAGAAAATTCACCTGTTTTGCTTGAATGGGATCCAAATAGTCTTTGAGGCAACTCTGTAAAGGGAGGGGGTCATGGAATACAGCAGAACAACTGAATCCCAAGGAGGCCACTCATTAGCTATATGCTCTTGGGCAAGTTACTCAATTTGCGTCTTAGCTCTCTTACCCATAAAATGTGGACAACTGTGGCACTGTATCAGTGTGCTAGGGCTGCCAGGACAAAGTACCATAAACTTCAGGGCTTCAACAACAGAAATTTATATTCTCATAGTCCTGGGGGCTGGAAGTAAAAAAAGATCAAGGTGTGGGCAGGGCTGGTCCCTCCTGAGGCCTCCCTCACTAGCTGGCACATGGCTACCTTCTTGCTGTGTCTTCACACGGGCTTCCTTTCATTGTAGGTCTGTGTCCTAATTTCCTCTTCTTATAGGACATCAATCACATTGGATTAAGACCCACCCTAAAGACCTCATTGTAACTCAATTACCTCTTTAAAGGGACCTTTACCACGTCCAGTCACACACTGACTTTCTGGGGGTTAAGACTTCGACATACGCATTCTAGGGGACATAATTCAGATTGTAATATAAAACAGGAAGCACTCTATGAATAACTATTACTACTCTGTCGAAGTCAGGCCTTTGAATTTCTTTTTTCTCAGACAGGTATTTTACCAGGAGAGGGCCAAAGTCCTTTCAACAGTCTTGGCAACAATGTTACCAGTGCCAGATGGCCACCAAAATAGAAAGCTTGCCTGTCAAGCTTTTGGCACCTGAGAAACATTATTCCAAGGGAGCAATGTCACATGTAGCTGCTGATGCAGTGAAATTCAAGAGACAGGTGTCTGGGAAGAGGAAGGAACTTGACTGTACTGACATTCATGTGATCTGAACACAACAGTCCTGTGACAAAGTGAGCACCTCCCTATTTCTGCAGATGGGGAAACTGAGGCTGAGATCAGGGAACTGACTTAACATATACAGCCAGTAAAGTGGCAAAGACTTGGCACACCAATAAAGGCCTATTTAATCCAGAAGAGTCAAGAAACACAGTTCCATGAAGAGGCTGATACGTAGCAGGCTTTCCATGGCTAACACATCATGATTTGTACCATGATTACTTTTTTAATCTTATTTTATGTATTTGACAGCAAGTAAGAGAGCACAAGCAGGGGCAGAGGCAGAGGGAGAAGCAGACTCTCCGCTGTGCAGGGAGACCAGTGCAGGCTCGATCCCAGGACCACGACATGAGCTGAAGGCAGATGCCTAACTGACTGAGCCACCCAGGCACCCCTAGGCCATGGTTTCTATGAGAAATGTATGAGGACCATAGAGTGTCAAAAGTCCATCCTCACTTTCCATTCCAACCCTCCAAAGCAGTGAGAAATGCTTCCTCTAATCCTAGGAAATGGAAATGGCCCGTGTCTCCAGGCGGAAGTGGGGCTGGGGTTCAGGGAGTGAAGATCTGGGATAAGAAATGTATCATGAGTGAGCATGAGGCCACGTGGCCACTGCCATGTGGCAGTTATGAGATCTCGAAGGCTCCCAGGGTCATCTCTGAATGCAAAACATGCAGATACTTCACGGGCGTATCAGAGGATGGCCATGCTACTGTATCTGCCAGCCCCAAGCCCCACGCCACCCCGAAACATCCAGGCTCCAAGCAACGTTTCTAATTTCAAGGCAAATGTGTTATCCCTTCGAGGGAAGCAGGTAGGATGGGAATTCCACAGTCTCCCCTCCATTCTCTGGGGCTATTTTTCCCACACATCTGTTCCATCACTTCTTCTTTCATTAAAGTCATACCACCTACATCTCCCAGTTGTAGCAAAAGCTCCTTGAACTCCAATGTGTGTTTTTGATTTTCTAACAAAGATACCGTGATTTTTTTTTTTCTTTCTCTTAAAAGTTTACATATTTCCTCAGCAGGAGAGGCAAATCCTCACATTCTTTTGCAGAGTCTCAGGCAATTTTTACCTACTATAAATGAACAGTAACCAACCAAATGTGGCAGACCGGAAGCCCTCGTTAACCAGTGTTTCTGCTCACACTCTCTCCCTGCCATGTTTTGGAAGACACACTTTCCCATGGGGCCTGCTCACCAGGGCCCAATCGTGAATTCCTGGAGCAGCCTGGGTTGTGGACAGGAAGAGCCCAAAAGCAGCACCATGCCCATCCTCACACAACCCTCCCCCCTGCCACACTCCTCCCCACCCACCCCTCTTAGGTAGGGGAGCTGGATATGTGCAGGATACCAGGCAGTTCCAGACCCTGCCAGGTGAGACCTGAAGCATGGGGGAGTACTGCTGTGTTATCAGCAAGATCTGGCATGACTTCAAATGATGGATGGCTCTTCTTTCCGTTGTCAATCATAAATTCCAAATGCACAGAATTTATCTGGTGCATAAGCGTTTTGGTTGGAGGTTTTGCTGCACTGTGCTCTGCATGAACCATATTATGGATGAGAATATCTAGAATGGGATCATCAGAACATCTCTACAATTGCTGGCATGCTGTATTAGGTGATGTTAACATTTTTTTGCAAGGTAATGACTCTCTACAGCTTGTTCAATAATGTATAACCTGCAACACCTTTGCACAATGAAAGAACAAAGAACTGAAATCACTGTTAAAAAAGGAAAAAGATGGTGTCTCACGTGGCACGTGCTCCAGAGTGACCAGGTTTTAACTTCTACCGTAAAGATTAGGCTCTCAGAACAACTGTGGTCCACCCCCTCCCCGCGCCCCCTGCCTAGTCGCTCAATCTCCCCCTGCCCCTGCCCCCACCCAGCAGCTTCAGAGCTCTTCTTGCTCCACCAGGGGTCCTGGGCAAGTCGGTGCTGGACAATGTGCTCCACATATCAAGATGGGTAAAAGCCTTGGAGAGAGCCTGAACACTGGCCGGGGCTCCGGGTCAGTTAGCAAACCGGCTGGACAGAAGGGCACGGAACCCTGAGCACGGGGCTGCCTCGGATGGATTGGGTTTATAGCTAAGGAAGGATGTGAACAAGCTCCTTGACAGAGCTGCCTCCACAGCTGTCATGTTAAAGACCAGGCACAATTTGTTCAATGAGCTTTATCTGCATCTAAAAATAGTAATAAAAATATTATTTGAAGTGGCAAATAGGGGAGTTGGATCTAAACATAAACCACACTTTTTAGCTTTTGTGATGATTTTCTTGCACCAAACCCTGGATCTCTGTTCCTGAGTTACATTTTCATTGACAATGAGCACATTTTAACTTTCTTGAATAAAATTACATACATTAAAGGCGGAGTTCTAATAAAAGCTTAAATATGTCATACATTATTAATGTTGGTGATTTTCAAGTCAAAATCTTTTAAATACTCCTTTTAAGATAAAGAGATGTTATAACAGATGACTTCAAAATATGCTGTAACTGTCACCTGCCAGCTGGAGATCTGGAGATGTAAGACAAAATGTCAAACAAATTTGATAGTTCAGAAATATATTCAAGTCAATTCATTTAGATGGTGTGCACTCAAGTTTTAGGGGGTCTATGGCAAAGACATTTTATTTTTGTTACTTATCAGATCCGCAACATAAACCAGATTTAACTAGAAAGTTTCTTTGTACCTAGAATGCCATTTACAATAAGACTGGAGGTCAATAATTTGTGGGGATTTCCCCCATTAGGGTTAGGACCTATTATAAGAGTGAACTAAAAATTATGAAGGGTTTTTATCATTAAATGCTAAGGAGCTCTGACAAGGTTTGATTAAGGTATAAAGTGTCCAAAGTAACTTTTCATAGAAGGTGAGGATCTATTTAATGTTTGGCTTCTAATAGCTTCCTGTGCTGTTATGTATGCATTCACAATTTGTGTCTAGTGTTCTAGCTATGCCAGATTAGCTTTCGCCATTCAAAGAGTAGCCAGTGCTGAAATTTATGATCAAAATATTTGATATATAAAGGGGAAAAACCCCACAAATTTATTAAACTTCTGATGTTTTGATGGGTGACCATTTAAAAATCAATGCAGTGGTCATCTGTTGTTACTTTAAATTGTTCAGTATCCTTTGATCCCTTCTCTTATTCAACAGAACTCCTCTTCTTGTGGCTTCTGCGGAGCCATCCCCACCTCATGGTGCCATCTGTGGAAGACCCAGGACTCACATCTGCTGCAATTACAAGGGGGTACCAGCTCTCACCATCTGGAGCTGCCCAAGTTTGTAGAAGTCTGTAAGAATGAAGGCCAGAGCAGGGATAAGGCCCAGAATGAGAGAAAGAACCCCTGGATCCAACCATACTTCCCAGTGATGTGAGCCAACTGATTCCCTTTTGAAATTTTCCTCTTCTTTTGTTCTTTTTTTTTTTCACCTTGTCTACTTTATGGTTTGTCTTTGTCACTTCAATTAAGAGTGCTGAAAAATACTACTGCCCATCCCCTGCTCTCACTCCTTTCCCAACCTACCTTCTTCAGTATGCCAAGCTGTCGATTCCCACTTAGCAAAGTGGTAAGTCAAAGAGAATACAGTTGTAGACTGGGAGCACCCAGGTTTAGGTATGGGAGTGGAGGTGGGATGGTGGAGATGGGGACCGGCATCTCTACCGTGTCAGGGTTAACTGCCGGGCTGGTGTGCCTGCTTCCTAAGCCCAGAGAATCCTGGGCTGAAAATACTTAACTGTAAGAAATCACGAGAAATCTGTGACACTGGTGGCCGTAGACATTGGGCTTAACCGGCCCACACAACTGAACCTCCATCTGATGAAGGCCAGCATATCTGACTTGGGATGAATGAATTCAGTGTGGCCAGTATCTTAGGCATGGGCTGTCAGAGAAACCCCAAGGGCAGCTCAAGAGACGGGGACAGGCTCTCCAGTGCAGCTCAAGAGAGGGGGACAGGCTCTCCAGTGCAACTTATTTCAGACAAGGCCAAATCTAAGTCAAAATAGACTGAAGCATAAATGCTCTTACTCAGCTGTTTCAGTTAGTTAGCATCTGTCCCTTTTGTCATACAGAGGCTCAAACATGTCACCAACTGCTGATCATGGATGAGCTCGGGAGAGGAGAGGCAGGGTGGGGGCAGAGGAGACAGGCTTCCCGGGGCTGTGAGCAAGGCGTGAAGGTTGGGGCCATGCTCTGGAAAACGAGCGGGATGTGGGACGAAGCCAGAGGGCTGGGCTGGGCTGGAGTGAAGACATGCACAGTTGAGGTGGGCAGAACTGTGTTGGGCAAAGCAAAAAGCTTATTAACCCCATTCTCTTCTTAGTGTCCCACTGGCAGAAAAAATTCCACCTGGCCATTAGGGATTGGATATGCTGAAAGAAGGGGAAACCCTAGGTCTCTAACCACTTCTGGGACAAAGGACTAAATGCATCCTTGGTGGCTTTTGTCTCTTTTTGGGCAACAGCTTCATTTGCAAAAACTCCCAGCTTCACTGTCACTGCTGTTGGGTGCCACAGTTCCACGCTTCTATAAGGTTTGACAATAGGAGAGAATATAACCTTCTGACAGCTGGGCTATGCTAGAAGCAAAGGAGGCTGCACTAGAGTTGGCCAGGGAACTTTCTTCCTCTAGTTGTTGGAATGTAGCTTTTAAAAATGAAAACCAAGGTTTTTTCCAGACGCTTAGTCAGTCTGCATGGCCAGACCACAGGCAATATGACCCACGGGCTCGTGGGCAGGACTCAGGGTCGGTGAGTAAGTAACTTCCCATGGGCCTTTCCCCCTCAATAAAGCAAGGGCTGATCACAAACACCTGCTCAGCAGTAAGATCTGTAAACACTAAAATAATGTCACGTCACCCTTACACCCTCCTTATAGTGCTCACCCACCTCGATTTCAGTGCCCACCTCACTGTGCTGAGAAAGACGGTGTTTAGTTATTTTGTGGCCTCAGGGCCTGATATTCAGTGTTTGCTCAGCTAATAAGCTCCACTTCCCATCTCCCCACCAGTACTCCGTATGTACTGGTAAGTCGATGATACACTCCCATGTTGCCAGGAGTGTTAACACATTACTGAGAAGCAGGACATGATCACAATGAGCAAGCTTCCCAACGTGTAGATGGAAGGGGGCTGTTACACCCGAGGTAAACCCCCACCGGCCTGGGTAGGGCTTGCCAGCTGAGGGAGAAACAGAGTTACTACCAGCCATCCCTCCATCCCGGTGGTCTCTCTTCCAATGGGCGGCCACCCCAGGAGCCAGCTTAGAGACAGGTGCCAGGGCAAAGGGCCTAGCATCACCCGGGGCCATGCGTCCAGGGCTCTGAACTGGAATTTCCATCTTTGGGCATAAGCAAGCCTGCCCATGTGTGAGCAGCCAGGCAAATAACATGATGGAACACTGAAGCCTGAAAAAACAAATCACTTAGAGCATAGGATTTTCTATCAAATGTGAAAGTCGGATGGTAACACAGATGCCCATGAAAAGAATTTTTAAAAATTTTAATTATAATTTTTAATTAAAAATACATATGTAGTACCTCTCAACACATACTCCCGACCCATTAGCACGAGCATTTCTGAATATGCAAAGGGGTGTACGAGACGTGGCATGGCTCAGCTGCGGCAGGCTGCCACGTTACTGAGAGCGTCAATCCCCTGGCAGAAGCCCGGCACGCGTGCAACTTTTTAGGACCGTACCTGCTAAGTAAAATGAAGTATGATAAATAAATGCAAACGAGTAAAGGGATGGCGCATTCGTGGGGGAACACGAAGGTGGCAAGTGGCTGGCAAAGATACTGAGCCATACTTCACACCACCTTCCAAGCCTGGCTCTCACACCAGCTAGCTTTCAACCTCTAGCATCTACATTCTACAGCATCGCGCTATCCTCGGTTTCTTCATCTGTGATACGAGGGTATCGGCGGCCCCTGTGGGCTGGTAGGAGGCTCCAGTACCTGGGGAGGCACATGAAGCACACGCAGCGTCTAAGACATCACAAGAGACCAAGCAATGGCTGTCACTGTGTTTATCGCTATTATTAAACATCTGTTTCCCTTCCTGGTTGAGGACAAAGGAACAAGTGGAGAAGAGCAGAGGTGGTGCTTTCTCAACAGCGGTGTACACATACCTGGTTTTTTCCTAAAATGCTCTGTGGGGACCAGGCCTCATACTCGCTCCTGCTCTCCAGGTCAGGAGCAGCTATGTCATGAGGGCCCCCGTGATCAGTCAGAGAGAGGATGTGCAATCAGTGCAAAATGGACCTTCGCAGAGGGTGAAAAAGGAGCCCCGTTTTCTAAGTAGGGATGAGCAGAAAGGCTCAGCATCTCACATGCCGCTCTGGACAGGACAGGCACCAGTTACTAACATGCCAGGTGGTACCTGCCTGTGCTCCAAGAAGAGATCTTTGAGGCTCTTGGGCTCTGGCCTCCAGGCCCTCCCTCATCTCTGGCTTCCATCTCAGTGCCCCACCTGAACCTGGAGAGACCTGGCTTTGCTGTGAAGAAGCCTCCCAACATTGGGCAACTTGTTTGAGTTGCCTGATTTTCGTAGAAAAGCTTAGGCCAGGCTATCTCAAGCCTCAGGCTGGTGTTCAAGCCCAAAATCTTCAACAAACGCCACTTTTTAAACTTAACTATATGCACTAGGATAAGAAAAAATAAACCCACAGAAGAACCACAAGGGGTTCAAATGGTCACCACAGCATTTTTCTTAGCACCTCAGGTTAAGAATTATGGATTTAGCCAAGTTAAATTACCAGCATAAGAGCAACCACAGTTTTACTACTAGTTCATGCTCTTCTTATAAACACCCCAATTTTCTAAGTCAGACAATCAACTGCGTTGCTCCTTGAGAAACCCAAAATACAAAATCAAGCGAGATTCCCTGCAAACAGCCACCACAGACTGTTTGGCTCTGAGGAAACACGTTGTCCCCAACCTTAAAAGCGAATGAAGAGCTGCCCTCCAGGTGGCTTCCCAGCTGCAAGAACCACTGGGGCGACCGGGGGTGTTTGCGGAGTCTGTGAGTTTACTGCAGAGTGGAGGAGGCGTGGAGAGAGGGCATCAACAGCATGGAGGGCTGCCCGAAGCCCACCAATTACACTCCAGCCTCGTGTGGGTCAGGCAGGAGCCCTACAGGGGTCACTGCAGTGGGGCGGGGGAGGTCAGCAGGAGAAGGCACCAGGAGGAGATGAGCCTGGGCCTTGCCGGGATCCAAGGGGCTCAGCATCAAGCACTGCAGCACATGGGAGTAAACAAATACCCTCTTCTGCACTCCATGCCTGCCCCCAGGGGACAGACTCAAAAATGTAAGAGAGAAGAAACACTTGAGACATATGGAGAGGATCTAAAAAAGAGAGCATGCCATATGGGGAAACGCAGTTGGAAACATGCTTAAGAAGATTTTACTTTAATTCCTCGGCATTTTTAGTTCGTGTTTCTCCGTTCTGAAATTTAAGGCTCCCACACGAAGAACTCTATAGTCAAGAAGGAGTTCTCTATGTTCTTTAGAAAACCCAAAGCAGAAAAATGGTCATTTTAACAAGGAGCAAATGAGACGTCGGTTTCTGGGAACTACTTCACCTGTGTTCCTGTCCTGCCTCAGGACACGAGGGGGCAACGGCTGGCCCAAGAGACAGAGCAGTGTGACTCTCACACACCTGCCTGGGGCCTACACATGCCAATGCTACTCCTGATTTTCTGGGGGTACAGACCCCTCATTTCCCATCCCCTCTCCTGGTTTTTCTCTCGTTAGCGTTCTTTTTCACAATCTGTCTCAGCTCTAATTAGCCTCCCACTAATCTGTTGTGAGTTGTTTTACATTTTTGGTTCTAAATACTTGGACGCTTATGAGATACAAAAACAAATCCAAGTTTATTTTGGGTCACTGGCACCACATTTGCCGTAGAAGCTTCCATATTATGTGGGCAATACGTTTGGCAGGTCACTTCGATTGGGAACGAGCTCACAAGACAGAATCCTAAAGAATTCCAAATTATGAGATGTTATAGGTGACTCAGGTTCATAACTGGTAGATTATGCACCAGAGACCAGAGAGGTAAACCTGATGATGTGTTACCTGTAACTCTGAAAACCCAGACTCCATGTTTTATTACTATGAGGGGATGATAATTGGCTGGAGGCATCGAATGTTCAAAATCCAAAGGAGCTACTACGTGACGGGGATTCAGGAGCACACCTGTCATGATGAGCACTGGGTGACATGTGGAAGTGCTCAATCACTATACTGCAGACCAGAAATGAATACAACACTGGATTTTAGCTATACCAAGATTTAAAAAAAAAAAAAAAAAAAAAAGCAAAAGGAGTTACCCTGAACTTTTCATGTGTTACGTACAAACTTTTCATGGGGAATGGTTTGGCTTTGCATTTTCTCGAAATGAAGAACTAGTTCCTCATGACATACAGACATAACTTAGGAACCATGTTTCAGTGACTTCCAGGAACGTTAACAGTGATTTTCTTTACTCTTGAAGAACATTCCATCCAGGAAACACACTACTTCTATGACAGATGTGCCATAAAGAATCAGCTTCTCCTCTTGCAGGGTTGATAGGATATCCAGAACTCAGTGAGCATCCCCTCCACCAACCAGCCAGGAAGTAGACGTCAAAACTCACTTGGCCAATCTCCTTTCCAGCATGTGCTGGGACCAGGAATATAAACCTTGGAGAAAGAGCTCGCCACCTCTGGACTAAGAGCAGGGTGATAGCTAGTATTAGTGATGGCAAGAAGCCACCCACGCCATGTGATTTTGATTACAGACGTGTCTCAATTCTGAGAAAACAGACACACATGATTACAGACCCAGGGACGGGTTCTGGCTGAGGAGGTCAGGGGTGATTTGTATTTTCTCATATTTTCCAGGCTTTTAAAAATAAGTATGTGGCGTCAAATGGTAGTTGTAGAAAGTCTCGGCATCTCCGAGGTCACAGGGGCGAGGAATACCTGCGTCCAGTGAGATCGTGAGTGGCCAGGACGGCTGAAACTTGCGTGCGCAGCGTTGGCGGCACGGGCCTGCTGCTGGCCAGCCGCTCCCGAAATAAAAATCAATGTACAGACAAGGAGACATGTTCCCGTGACATTCTGCCTCTAAATCATTTTAGTTAATGGCTCTTGCTCACCTCAACATGAAGGAACCGGGCAGAATTACTACGTGACTCCCTGGGGGTCAGGGAGAAAACGGTGCTCACCGAAGGGAGCTGGTCCCGAGCACTTGAGAGGCGGGAGCAGGAGCCGCAGGAAGCCACAGAGCCGGGCGGGTGGGGCCGGGGAGAGGGGACTGCACGGGCACCGACGCCAGGCACGCGCGCGTGTCCCCCAGCCCTGCCCGATCGGAATCCCCCATTCTAGCAGCCGACGGGCGGTAACAGAGGTGGGAGTCAGGCAGACGTGGTTTCAGTTCCAACCCCGTCCCTCACTGCAGGCTCCTGGGCATGTCGCTGAACTTTTCAGTGTCTGTGTTTTCACAGGGGAAACCAGGATATCATCAGGTCCCTCTTCGGGTTATCGTGAAAATGAAAACAGAAACGCGTGCAGGCACCTAGCGAGGTACCGGGGTACAGCGAGGCACTCAGAGGGAGATGGTTACTACTGTCCGCTCGCTGGAAGCACGCACACAAAATCCATTTGGGGGCAGCCCGGGTGGCTCAGCGGTTTAGCGCCGCCTTCAGCCCAGGGCCTGATCCTGGAGACCCGGGATCGAGTCCCACATCGGGCTCCCTACGAGGAGCCTGCTTCTCCCTCTGCCTGTGTCTCTCTGCCTCTCCTTCTCTCTGTGTCTCTCATGAATAAATAAATACAATCTTAAAAAAAAAATCCATTTGGGATCCTGGTTTGAATTTTTTGCGGCATTCGCTTTTGGTTTGGCTGCAGGGTGTGGGGGTGACACCTCTTTGCAGGGACTGTCGGGAGCCGGGGGAATGTTGGCTCAGGGAGCCTGCAGGCTCGGGCCAGCTATCACAGGGCCTTCCGTGGGCCCTCTCGTCATGGCAGAGCTGTGGTGACAGCTTTCCAAAGGGGACCGGAGGCCTGGGACCAGTCCTTGAGACAACATAAATGCTAAAAGCCTACCTGAGGTCCCTATTACATTGGCTGCAGACACGTCAGGTCTCCACTGTGGGCCCTACATAAAAATATCAATATATTAGTCCAAAACTAAAATGCACTTAAAAATAGGAAGCACTGGGACGCTTGGGTGGCTCAGCAGTTGAGTGTCTGCCTTTGGCTCAGGTCGTGGTCCTGGGGTCCTGGGATCAAGTCCCATATTGGGCTCCCTGTAGGAAGCCTGCTTCTCCCTCGCCTATGTCACTGCTTTTCTCTCTCTCTCTCTCTTTCTGTGTCTCTCATGCATAAATAAATAAAATCTTTAAAATAAAAATAAAAAAAGGAAGCATGTTATCCCAAACATCTGGATTTTGTCTCCTGATGTGGACATTCATGCCTGAAGCACGCTACTGAATGCTTCCATGGATGTCCTGCCAACACCTCAAACTCTCAAAAGGGTGTTGCCTTCACGGCCCCATTTCTCTTTCTACTGCCTGAATTCTCTACTGGACATTCATTCAGGCTCAGAACCCTGGAGTTGTCTGTGGCTAATACTACTACTTCTAGCTGCTCCATACCCAGTCAACAGAGAGTCCTGGGGTTTTCCTGCAAAATCCCCCTCCGCAGCTCAGCTCAGGACATACGACCTCATTCCTGGGATGCTCTGAAGCCTCATTCCCAGCCTCCTATGGACAGATATACCCTTGCCAGTCTTTTCCTGAGGACCAGGATCAGGTTGCTTCCTGTACGCCCTGATGGTCATCTGTGTGCACCATATGTAAACTCTTGGGGGTTCCCTTTTCAAATGGTTGCAGGCCTGGTGTTCAGGGCCTGCTGTGTGGGGTACCCGGATCCCTCAGGGAGGCTCTCCCTCACTCCAGTCCAGCTTGTTCCCTGAACGTCCTCCAACACAATGTGGCTCCAGCCTCCAAATCTTGGCTTATGTTCTCCCTTTGCTCATCTGAAGCTCCAGCTGCTCTCCCAAGGGTCCACTCAGCCTGGGTATTCTTTACCCAGTGACTTCATTCAATTCTCAACAGGAGAGAAGGAGTCACTCATCCCATTTTACAGATGACGCATTTGAGGCTCAGAAAGTTCAGCAGTTTGGCAAAGACGGGATCTGAACGTAGTGGAGTCTCTCTCCTAACCACTATTCATCCTGCCTTGTGAAGGGTAGGACAGAGGCCCTCACTGCACAAACCAGCCCAGTTTCCAACGAGACAGGCAGAGACAGTGCCACTGCTCAACTGAGAACTGCTTATTTGTGCCTGCTTATTTGTGTCATGTTCCCAGTTGTCACAAGCTTCAGAAAGTCAGGGACTAAACTTTGTCCTGTCTTCATATCCCACTGGATGACAGGATGTCTAGCCAGGCTCCCCCTCCTGATCCAGACAGACCCTGTTACACCACACTGATCCTCACAGCGTGTTTACATCCCTCTTTCAAAGGCTTTGTTATTGTTTTCAAAGGTCATCCAACAGGGGATGAGGCTGAGGGCTCAGAAGGGATCTTCCAGGGACAGACAAGGAAGGGACAGCCCAGACTCACCTTGGCTCCCGCCTCCACAGGCTGTGGCGTTTGTTACTGCTCAGTTTTTACTGACCACCAGGCCTGGCTCACGCCCGCCGAGCACATTTATAAGCACAATCCTATGGCTTCTAAACAGAAATTCCCTCATATTCCACACAATCCCAGAGGCGGTGAGCCCAGGAGATCCCTTGCGACCATCACTCTCCCTGCCTCCAACAGAAAAGCATTCATTGAACTGGCTCAAAACAGTCTGGGCTGATCCAGTAAGCAGCAGGGATCTCCTTACTTGCAAGCTAGCGATAAGGAGAAGACTCTGGATAATCACAGAAGTATTCTGGGAAACTATTCTTATGAAGAATCAGTTGGACACGTTTCCACCCAGTGTTATCCTCATGTTTTAGGTCCAATGGCAGCAGGTGCTCAGTGATACTCTGATCTCTGAAAGGCTAATGCAGAATGTAGGGTAAACAGATGCCTAGACGAAGGTGGAGGAACCTGAGTTATATCTCCTCTGCTACGAGCCTACTTCAGAGCCCTGGGGTGGCACCTAAGCCACTCGTCTGTCCATTCATTTGAAGGTAAAGTTACAACAACAGCACAAAAATATTCTTTTCCCTGAGACACTGGACAGCCACTTCCCTGTCTATATGATGTTCCACCAACCGAAATACTCCGTGTACATTGCTCCTTGCAGACATTCTCCTCCACAACCGCGATACAGCCATCAAATCAGGAAGTTAACATCAGTACGTTATTACTGCCCGATTCTCTGAGCCCATTTAAGTTTTGCTGGTAAGTTTTTCATCTCTAAATTCAAGGACTTGGTACCAGTAAAATCTCCTCTAACATTCTGACTGCCTGTCTCTGTTAACAGAATTCTATCAAATGCCTACCCACTAAACCAGGATATTGGACTTGGTATAGAAAAAACAAAACCCCAAGTTTGTGTTGAAGTCCCATTTCCGTCACACACCAGGACCAGAAGTGTGTTCCTGTGGAAGTCACTTAGCCACTGAAGTCAATCCCAGTGACTCTGCCTCTGAGCCTTGGGAATTTCACCCATGGGAACCACCTCCTTCCTAGCTGGAAGCATTAGCTCAAAAGGGCACAGGGGCTATTTTACAGATTGTTAGCATCAGGGAGTCTCCCTCTGCTCCCAGGTCTGGCTTGGAATCAGAAGTGGGAGTCCTGGTACTAACCCCTGGCAGGCTGCTAACTGGCCTCAGGTGTGGTCACAGTGAGACAAATGCTAAACAAACAACGGCAGGGGGTGGGTGGCTTCTGGCTCCAGAACCCAGGAAGGTGGTCAGCAAAGGACCATGCACCTTGGAAAAAACTCTCTTGAGGAGCTTATGAATAGCTTGTAAGTGGAGCTACGTCGTTTTCCGTAACCTGAGTCAGCACATGGACTCAAGTGAGCTACTGAGAAGGGAGCTAACCTCGGGGGGCTTTGTGGGTCCCCAGGGCTGTCATGAAGTTGTAACAAAAACTGCTCTTCAGTATTCTGAAGGAAAATCTTTGAAAAATACCTCCCTGGAAGCAGCTTCCCTCATCTTAAAAGATGTGGCTCAGTAAACACCTAACCTGCGTGACTTAATAAGTCAGGCTGCAATGTCAAGGCCAGACTGTAGACCAGGAATGCTCTTCACCGCTGAGCCAAGAGCTGCACGGTTTGAGCCCTTCAAAATATCAACTGGGCTCTGCCAGCAGAAAGAGTTCTTAACAATTGCCCCTTGTTATCTGCGGGAAAGTTCTCTTTGACTATTCATGATCATAAGTTGAATATGAGAGGAGATCCAGTATATAAATGTTTTGCTCATGTGCAAATAAGAGCCCATATTGTTTTATTCGATTATAAATTATTAGAGAAAAAGAAAGAACGTTAATCCTTTCCTAACAGAGATCTTTTTGTCAAAGGTACTGCTTTCTAGAAGTTACTGTAACAAAGTATTGCATGTGACTAAACTGAATTTTCCACTGACCTCAACAGAGCAACTGAGTATAAGAAAGCAGGAGGGAGCCCCACAGAGTTGCAATTCTCTGCTTTGGAGACGGAAACACATTCATAACACTGTGACTTTGCTGGGGAGTCCAGTGCTATTTTACTCCAAGCCAGGCATCTGCCAGGGAAATCCTACTCTGGATTTAGGAATCAGGTGGATTTCCATAGCGTAAAAATCACAAATGTGCAGGGCACCATGAGTAGCTACTGGAAGGTCGACACATTGCCCTGTAGGTTTCAACATAATTTCCACTCCTAATATGCAGCAGAGAGCATTCCTGCCGGCTGCATAACCAACTAAAGTGACACTGTAATCGTGACAGCATGCTGGGGACAATCAGTTAAGCAGGGAGCCACAAACACTTGGCTCCAATCTTTGTAGCCACAAGGACGGTGGGAGGCAGGCTGGGCTGCACAAAGTTTTCTCACCTTCCTCGATGACAATGATGCTGTGTCAGGCCTGGCTGTGGGGGACTAAGAAGTCACGCCACTGTGGTGATTTCTTGTCAGGGGTGCCTGCCTTCAAGAGGGCAATGGAAAGCTCACGCTGGAATACCAAGGTCTCCCTTTTTGCAAGAAAAGCAAGCTCTGGGTCAGCGTGGTGAGCACAAAATAAGAAGATACACAAAAACATGGGGGAGGCATTGCCCCACAGATACGGATGGTGAAAACAACTGTATTCGAGCTTTTAGCCGCTGGAAAGGTCAGCACAATGCTTCCGCCTGAGCTGTGCGTGCGGCCTGGCGGCGGGGGCACACCTGGCGGCTGCCAGGAGGGGGCCCGGGCGCTCAGCAGCTCTCAGGGCGCGAGGAGGGCCAGAGGGAGAAAGTTAAAGAAAAGCAAACTTTGATTCTATTTAAGGAAGAGCTTTCGAGCAATCTGTGTTCTCTGAAAATGGAACTGGCTGACTGTTGAGGCAGAAGTGTTCTGGCGGAGCTGGTGGCCATCTGGGAGGGGGGCCAGAGAGCCCAGGGCCCCGCGGCACCCAGCACCCGGAGGGCTCCCCTGGGCTGAGGGCCCACAGTATACCCGGCACCCAGGGAGACTCCCCTGGGCTGAGGGCCCACAGTACCCCCAGCACCTGGGGGCTCCCCTGGGCTGAAGGCCCACAGTATACCTGGCACCCAGGGAGACTCCCCTGGGCTGAGGGCCCACAGTATCCCCAGCACCCGGGGGCCCCCCTGGGCTGAGCGCCCACAGTACACCCGGCACCCAGGTAGGCTCCCCTGGGCTGAGGGCCCACAGTACCCCCAGCACCTGGCACCCGGAGGGCTCCCCTGGGCTGAGGGCCTATAGTACGCCCAGCACCCAGAACCCAAAGAGGCTCCCCTAAGCCTAGAGCCCACAGTATCCCCGGCACCCAGCATCTAGCACCCGGAGAGGCTCCCCTAGGCTGAGAGCCCACAGTACCCCCGGCACCCAGCACCCAGAGAGGGTTCCCTAAGTCTAGAGCCCACAGTATCCCTGGTACCCAGCACCCGGGGAGGCTCCCCTAGGGCAGAGAGCCCACAGTACCCCAGCACACTGGGCAGATTACAGCTCAGGAAAAAGTAAACACCGAGTGAGACACCTGGTTAATAGTTTCAATTTGAGGCTTTGTCTTTTCTCTTTCTACCAAGTAAAGGAGGGGAAAAAAAGACAAGGTATTCAAGAGAATTTCTAGATGGTTCAGAGCAGAGTGCTTGCTTTGTCTCATTTCCCTTCTGATCAACTCATTCAATTTCTCAGTATTTCATTCTTTGCTATGGTATCAAGAATACATTTAAAATGGACAAGAAATAAAATAAAACTAGTCAGGAATCTGTAGTCTCTCCCAAAAAAAGGCACTTTGGTGGGCAAGAGGCTGATACTGGAAGAAAATAAATAAAAGTAAGCTCAGGTATTTATCTGTTCACATACCTGTGTTTCTACAACAGTCAATTAAGAGTTATAGGTAAAGGACAATAATGTTTCTTTCAAGTGACTTGTTTGGAGGAAAAATAAAATGACAGGGGTATCAGGTTAGTGGAAAAAGAATCAGACTGCTCATGCAAAATGAAATTTCTACATCAGCCTCAGAATCTGTGAAGGCTGGTGTGATTCATACTCAGGCCTGTGTCTCATTTCTCTTTCTCCATCGCCCTGATATCAAAACACTACCCAATAAATGAAGTCTTTAAATGGGTCTGAAGAGAGATGTAATAGACTTTTCAAGATTGCATGAAATGTAAGACAAATATTTGGCAACACCCACTTCATTCAGTGTATCATTTTCTTTCCAGTTTTCCCACCTGCTTCCCTCCCACCCGACGTAGAACAAATTCTCCTGTTAAAAATAAAATGGAAAAAGTCAAGTAAATGTAACACAGGTGATAATACTGACTTATTTCATAGCAAACTCTTAAGTGATAATCAGCATCTCAGGTACAGCCCACACGATACTCATAGAAGGAGGCAACACTCACGTTTATAAACGGCAGCGTGGCTCATCCTGCAACAGCAAGGCCCTCACAGTTACTTCCCCGCATAATCTGAAGCAGTGATTACCATAAGTAGGTCAGATATGCAAGAGGGGACACCATTAACTTTAGATGATCCAAGGTGGCCTGTCTCACATTGGGATACTGGGTGTGCGGGAAGAAAACCGGGTGACGAACCCACTGCACTGAACTCCCAACAGTCCCCACCTGTGTGACCGCCAACAGCCCCTGATGTCACACTGTGACATGTGCACGTCTGTGGCCACTTGAGCAAACACTGGCCAGGACCATGGGATGGACGTCATCAATCGAGGAGAGGGAAAAAAGTCCACCTGGCTCAAAGTGCTTGTCACTCCTTCCCACTCTGCATGAAGGCCAGGTGGACAGGGTTGTGGAAGACACAGAAGGCCTGGGCAGGGAGGAGGGTGATGCAGGCCGTGCGGCAGACACTTTTGGACGTGGTGACTCCCCTTTGGGAACAGACTACTGATGCCAGGAGACAGAAAACATGGGCAGGGATCCCCAACATGCAGAAGTATCAACTTACATAAGACTCTAGACTCTTAAGATCTCTAGGAAATGACAAGCATGGTATTTCTCCATCTTGGTCTCTTCATTTCCAGAGATCAAAAATAAAAAGACAACTAGAAAGATGGCAACGTAGAACAGACCTTAAAAAAAAAAAAAAAAAAAAAAGACACACACACACACACACACACACACACACACGAACTAAAAAGATGAACACTTGCCCCTCCAAAAACACAAGGCTTCCTCGCCTTCATAACAGGAAGTGGTTCAGCTCTAACCTGGGTCCGAGGGCAGGGGCACACTCACCTAGTGTGTCCTTCAGATTCTTCACGAGGGAGCCTTTCTTCAGGCTGTTCTTCCTCTCCACATAGTTGGACGGCACGTAGCCCGTCCTGTTGGCCGCGTTCCTCACCCGCCACCACGTCTTGGAGTCATCCAGTAGCCATAGGCGCTCGTTTTTCTTGATGTCCAGCTCCTGGTCCTGTTGGGCAGTGTAGTCCCACTTTGCTATCACAATAACTTCCTCTGTCATCTTTCATGGAGTCCTTCTGCCAGCAAAACATTTGGAGATGCTCATTAGAGAACCAACCAAACACTTCATCCTGTGCATCAACTTGAAAAATTATGCATTGACAGCTTTTATTACAACTTGGCAACCGGTTTTCCTCTTGGGTCTTGAAATAACCTCAAAATGACCTTCTTTCAACAAGCTTTAGCATTTTGTTTAGAAACAGCAACCTAGTAAAACAGATCCTCATTTTGTACACTGGGAAATCTGCATGCTGTGCCAAAACCAGAAACAAACTTTCAAAAAAATTCTAAGTAACAATGTCATAATTAAATGTGTTCACTTGATTAAGTAACAGCAGCTCCTTGTAGCTGCTATGTTTGTATCCACCGTCTCAAGATATGCTGAGTTTTATGAACGCATTTAACGAACACACACACCCAAACTGTTCTTCTAAATTAAAACTAAAATAAATCTAGTATCCCGGATCAGCTCCTGAAACAGAAAAAGGAAATTAGCGGAAGCAATGGTGAAATCTGAATAATGGCTAGTTAACAGTAACATATACCAAGGTTCAACTCTTAGTTTTGACAACAGTACCATGGCCGTGTGACACGTTAACACCACAGGTTAAACTGAGTAAAGGAGATATGGGAATGCTCTGTACTATCTTTGCAACTTTTCTATACATATAAAATTACTCTTGAGGGGCGCCTGGATGGTTCAGTCTTGGTTAAGCATCTGCTTTCAGCTCAGGTCATGATCTCAGGGTCCTGGGATCGAGCCCCACATTGGGCTCCCTGCTCAGTGGGGAGTCTGCTTCTCCCTCTCCATCTGCCCCTTTCCCTGCTCCTTCTCTCTCCCAAATAAATAAAATCTTTAAAAAAAATAAAATAGAATTACTCTTGAATCCTGCACAGTGTTTAAAACAGCTTCATTCACACTTGGAACAATTTGGAAGTGATCAAGATGTTCTTCAGGGGGTGAATGGATAAACTGTGGTATATCCAGGTACTGGAGTATTTATTACTCAGTGATAAAAAGGAAATGAGCTATCAAGCCAGAAAAAGGGATGGAGAAACCTTACTTAAATCCTCTTCCCAGACTAGGCCTCAACACCTGTACTTCCACATTTGTCTCTGCGTGTCCCAATTTTAGCAGGAACCCTGCTGGGCTGGTTTAGCCAGAACCCTCCGCTCTTGCCCAGGCCATGTGCCCAGTCGCCTGGCCTGCCTTCCGGGAGGATCCCGTCAGGTCAGTTTAGTCAGAGTCCCTCCTTTACCCGATGTTCGCTCTCAGTGACTGCATTCATCTGTGGCCTACCTTACTCCTTGGCTATAAACTCCCATTTTTCCTTCTTCTATTTAGAATTGAGCCCAAATGCAACCCCACCGTAGTCACGCCTTTCAGTTAAGTCTGCCTTACCCTTCTTTAAACAATGTCATGAATAATTTTTTTCTTTAACAATGCCAACTATATGACATTCTGCAAAAAGCAAAACTATGGAGACAGTAAAAAGATCAGTGGTTGCCAGGGGCAGGGGAGGAGGGTGGGATGAACAGGTGGAGCATAAGATTTTTAAAGTAGTGAAACTGCTCTGGATGATACTTTAATAGTGGATACACGTCATTACACATTTGTTGAGACCCATAAAATATCAAGAGTGAACCATATATAAAATCATCCCAAAATATCAAGTTTATTAAAACAACAAGAAATAAATATAGTATATTATACATCTAGTTAAGTCAGTTTTTGAAGTAATATATAGCAAAGGCGTATCTGAATGACTAAACTGAATACAGTTATCAACAACGTCAGCAGCTCCATACTTTTTAGGTACAAGATGGCTCAGTATTTTTTCCAGCAGAAAAATTCGATATCCAGTCCTTCAACTGAGTCAGTTTCCTTAAAACTTGAAAGGAAGGGATACTGGAAAGACTCTTGACTAACACCCTCTTTCTTCCCCTCTGACAGAGACGATTTCTCACTACTTTCTAGGGATGACTTCAGGATTATAGAGAGAACCAATGCACGCTGATGCCATGGAGGCATGAATACCATTTTTAAATAACATGACACTTTCTACTAGATGCTAAAGAGACTTATAAATAATACATGTTCTCCTGTTTCTTGAATTAACTTCCAACTGTAGAGATAACAAACCTTTTGGGAAGGAGGAAATATTTAATAAACCTCATGCATAATGTATGCAACATCTAAGAGGACAGAGTTTATACAATGCTCATTTTCAAACTGTAGACCATTTTGTTACATACTATTGGAGATCTCCAGTCCATACTTGTATCTCTCTCTCTCCAGACTTTTCTGTTAGGGTTAAACTTTTCAAAGTCATAAAGGCCATTTTTCTTTTCTTTTTTTAATAATAATGAGAGCAGTAATAGGACTGGGGCTCAGAGAATATTCCATTTGAATACCAGGTTTATTTCTTAATTACAGAGTTTTCAAGACTTTTTAACAAGACCAGCCCATCGCATAAGACCAATCGGAGCAATTTATTACTTTCCTGCGTGACTTAACTGCATGAACAGTTGTTAGGTAAGGAGCTAGCTGGGCAGGGTGTGCTTCAGAGTACATCATGTGGGAACATCATGTGGGAGCTTAAACAAATATGGTGCCTAGGCTCTACCACAGACCAAATATATCACAATCTTAAGGAGTGAGGTCTGAGCAGCAGGTGTTTACAGTTCATCTTTCTGACAGGCCTTAGGAGGGAAAAACCAAGTAAGGGGGATCTGAGTCACAGAATGCCACCTCAGGATGCTTTCCTTGGGTCCTTAGACCTTGGACTATAATGAAAATTTTGAGTGTGTCTTGGGTACCTGAACATGTCAACCTGTTTAATCTCCAGAACATTCACCTTTCAGGGAGGTGTTATCTTTTAGGAAACTGAGGATCACAGAGATTAAGCGACGAGCTGAATGACAGAATCAGGATTTGGGCCCAGATCTGTTGACTCCCAAATCTATGCTTATGTGCCCACTTCTGTGGGTGCCTAGGTGAGGGTCTACTGTGTGATCTATATTTTGATGGGCTTATTCCAACCTAAGAAACTTAGGATTCTAGGCCCGGTTTAAATAAAAAGTTCCCTTGCACCTAGGAAATGACAGCTATGGGTTTCAAACCTATTCTAACTGATTTGTGACAGCTTTTCATCAATATAAAAACTTCACAAGGCCAGCCAGTCAATACCTGCCTCTTTCCAGTGAAGTCTGCCAATCAACAGGTGCTTCGCCTCAGTGCTTCAGAGGGCTAGCCAATCAACAACTGCCTCACCCCAATGAAGTCCACCAATCAACAACTACTTCACTCCAGTGCTTCTGAATGCCAGCCAATGAATGGCAGCCCCACTGGAAAGAGGCTGAGAAGGGAGTAAAAGTAAGGGGATGGAAGGAGGTGATGCTGAACTGGGTCTAGGGCAGTGAGCGTTGAGAAAGGTGAGGAAAGCAGGATGGGGGGAAAGGGAAAAGAGACTGATTTTCATCTTAGAAAATGGGTGGGACTGGGGGGGAGTGGGGCAGTGGAGTCAGAGGTGGGCTCGCCAGGCCTGAAAGGTGTTAAGAACCAGAGGACAGGAACACATCACTAAGGAAAAGAATTAATAATAAATGACTCCAGTAAGTCATTCAAAGTAAAAAGTAAATAGAATATATATCTCTGATATCTTTAAGTTTTTTTATTACAGTTAGTTTAACATACAGTGTAATAGTAGTTTCAGATGTATGATACAGTGATTCAATACGTCCATACAAAACACTATGCTCACAAAAAGTGCCCTCCTTGATCCCCATCCCCTATTTCACCCATCCCCCCATCCACCTCCCCTCTGGTGACAATCTGTTTGTTCTCTACAGTTAAGAGTCTGTTTCTTGCTTTATCTCTTTTGTCTCCTTGTTCGTTTTGTGAAATCATTTGGTATTTGTCTTTCTCTTTCACTTAGCATTATACTCTTTTGATCCAGCCATGTCATTGCAAATGGCAAGATTTCACTCTTTTTTGTGGCTGAATAATGTTCCATGGTGTATATATACACCACATCTTCCTTATCTATTCACCAGTTGATGGACCCTTGGGCTGCTCCTGTAAGTTGGCTACTGTAAATAATGCTGCTATAAACCTAGGGGTGCATGTATCCCTCTGAATTAATGTTTCTGTACTCTTTGGGTAAATACCCAGTAGTGTGATTGCTAGATCCCAGAATAGTTCTATTTTTAAGTTTTTGAGGTCCCTCCATACTCTTTTCCACAGTGGCTACACCAGTTTGCGTTCCCACTAACAGTGCACGAGTGTTCCTCAGGATATCCTCTGGTTTTGCTTTGTTTTGTTTTAAGCCATTTCAATGTGAAATTGAGTACCCTTCCCCCACCCAACACATCACCCTAGATCTTCCTTCTCTTTGCCAACACAGGTTGGAAAAGCCACCTGGAGGTCCATCTGGAATGGCAAGAGTTCTGATTCTACCTCTTTTTCTCAGGGGCCCAACAGGAGGACACATTAGTTTCAGTGAAGGGCCAGGTACTACAGCATGTGGGGATACATTGGAATAGAAAGAGATGCAGCTGAATCAAGATTATTCCATAATAAAATTAGATTTAATTTCCTAATAGTGAAAAGCCTTAACAGAAGAAAGTATGAAAAAGTATACTCCAACTGCTGAATGTTAAGTGAGAGACAGTGTTCTTATTTAATCTAAGAATCACAGAGGTCAGATCCCAAGAATAATGCACATTTATCACTCCAGCCTAGGTGGTTCAAGAAAATCTCATCTTTGCCTTTGTTAACTACAGCTAATTATGTTATCATGTAGGTCTAACCCAGAGAAAAAAGAGCCACATACTTGATATTATACAGCCAGATCCTATCTTAAATGTCACGTGGCCATTCTAGAATGAAGCTTAGCAAGAACCTCATGTTATACTGTATAAGAGAAACCCTCAAAGAACCTAGCAAATGAAGATACTTTTTCAAGATTTAGGTGGGAGAAGATTAAAAAAAAAAAAAGTCTAAAATAGCTAAAAAAGTTTCTTGGCGTAAAAGTTTTCACTAATTCCAAAAATAAATTGATCCTATTCTAGGACCCTATTTTCTTTCTAAAAACGATCCTGTTAACTGCATCCTCCTGGGTTATGGCGGGGTTACACACTATTCATAATAGCCCAGGTTCCTCCAACACCCAAAAATGAACATAGATGTTTCTGAAGAGGTCTCCAGGACCAAGGTGAGTCATGATAACAAAGACATGAGTCAAGGGGCTGTGATGCTAAGCTTAGCCGAACCATGTGTAGGTCCACCTCAGACTTTAGCTTATTCTGTAAAATGGGAATAATAGCACTTCCCATGTCTCATGAGATATTCTTGATGCTCAGGAGAAACACAATAACGTAGTGTTTGAGAGGGTGAGGTTTGGCGTCAGACAGACATGGGCTGGGGTCCCACTATGCCACATTACCCCAGCTGCTTCATGTGCAACATTGAATAATAACAGCGCCTCACTTGGGAGCTTGCAAAGAAAGCCGTAAACACACTGCCCAGCAGAGAAAAGACTCAAGGATAGGAGCCACAGGATACAGAAGATGTATTTATCTACAATAGGATATTTCTCAGCCGTAGAAAAGAATGAGATCTTGCCATCTGCGACAACACGGATGGGCCCAGGGGGTATTCAGCTAAGTAAAATAAGTCAGGGAAAGACAAAAACCATATGATTTTGTGAAATCTATAAAACAAAACAAAAAAAATCCAGACTCTTGAATACAGAGATCAAACTGGTGGTTGCCAGCGGGGACATCAGTGGGGAAATGAACAAAATAGATTAAGGGGATTAAGTGGTACAAACATGCAGTTATAAAATAAACAAGTCACGTTTAAGTACAGCATGGGAATACAGTCGATAATACTCTAATACTGTTTTATGGTGACAGATGGTGACTACTTCTCATGGTGAGCACTGAGTAATGTACAGAACCATCAAATCACGATGTTGTACCCCAGAAATGAACAGAACATTGTAAGTTAATTATACTTCAAAAAAATGAGAATTACAGTCATGATTAAAATCTTCTGTACACTGCAGCATACTTTACAAAGGTAAGGTGGGGCTGTGTTCTAATGACTCCTTCCTTCAGTCAAGATTCACTATGCACTTCCAACACAGTAGATGTTCTTCCAAGGCATCAGGGCTCCTTGCTGAGTAAGACAAATCTAGGTGTCTGCTCTTTTGTGGTTTCAGCTCTGATTCAAGGAGCACCTCCACAGAGACACATCCCCTGGCCTCCCCATCTAAGGCAGGATCACTGTTGGGGCATCTCCTCTCCAGGAGTCAGTTAGTGGACAATTTACTGCTTTCTTCCTCAAGAGCACCACCTGAGATTGCCTGTTTGCCCATTTCCTGTCTGGGAGGTCCCACTGTGTGACAGGAGCTTAAATTTGGGCTTCAGCCACCTAGTTTGATGGGGAGCTCAAAGATAAGGCAGGCTGATGATTCCATGTTAAAATACATCTGCCTCATGGGACGTTTGGGTGGCATAGTAGGCTGGATGAGCATCCAACTCTTGGCTTTGGCTCGGGTCATGATCTCGGGTTGTGAGATGGAGCCCTGAGTCAGGCTTCACCCTCAGGGCAGAGACTACTTGGGATTCTCTCTCTCCTCCCTCTGCCCTTCCCCCCCATATTATCTTTCTCTATATATAAAAGAAAAATAAATCTTAAAAAAATTAAAAGAAATATATATACACATCTGCCTCATTTACCCTTCTACCAACAAACCAATTTAGTCCACTGCAGAAAAGACCAGAGTCATAGAACTTTAAAAAAAACTGCCAATCCCCCTTTGCAATGTAAACCTTACACAGACAGAATAGGATTCCTTGAACTTAAGTAAAAAAACATAGATAAATAAGTAGACAGGCCAGAAAGGTGTAACTTTTTACCTCTTGAATATTGGAATTTCAGAAAAATACATATGTGCAACACATGGATACAGACCTATCGAAATCCATGTGTCTACGGGCAAAATAACTGGTCTAGAGAGTAATCATGTAGGAAAAGAAACCAAGACTACATGAAAAAAATTATTGCCTCCCTACCTTGATGTTCAACATATAGTCTGACTCAAATAATACAACCAGCTTCACTACGGGTATAAAGTTTTTTTTTTTTTTAATATTTCATGCCTTCAACACAGTCAACCAATTATTATAGAAATTCACTCAACTATAGGCTTTTGGCAGATGGGGTAAGAGAACAGCAGCCCCCCAAAGGTATCCCGAACCTAACATCTACAAACCTGCAAATGTGCTAGATTATGTGGCAGAGGGTAACCGAGGGTGCTCATCGGCTCATTTTGAGAGGGGGAGATTATTCTGGATTATCTGAGTGGGTCCAATGCAATCACAAGGGTCCCTATCAGCAGGAGAGAGAGGCGGAACAGCCAGAAATGTGGAGATACTGCAGTGCTTCATTTGAAAACACAACTCTTCCCTGTAAGCCAAAGGAAGAGGACCTCTCCAGAAGCTGGAGAAAGCAAGGAACAGATTCTACCCTAGAGCCTCCAGAAGGAACATAGCCTTGCTGAAACCCAGATGTTAGCCCTGTGAGCTCAGGTATCAGATTTCTGACTTCCAGAAATGTTTAAGTGGCTAAACCTGGGCTGTGTTAAGCCACTGAGTTTGTGGCAGGTTGCCATAGCAGCCAATAGGACAGCCGTGCAATGAGTAGTTATGTGAAGGTTGGTCCAAAAAGGGAACACCGTCATATGTTCCAGAGCCTTCCTCCGTTGGTGTCTACCGGCAACTATTTAAAAATAGTACATTTGCATTAAGAAGATCTACTCAAAGAAACTGCCCCAGAAAGCAACCAAAATACCTTCTAACTTCCTTATTAAAGTTTCAAGTTGGGTTGTAGCTAAAAGACTTGCCGGATGCCAACTCATTTGACAGGAGTTGGCGGGAACCTGTGGTCTCCTGTGGGGGAAGAGAAAGGGCAGTTGGTGGCTTTTTCCAAGCAAGATCACTAATTACAGCTAATATGCTTCAACTTTAAGTAGGACAAAATATGGAATCTGGTGGCTGTTCCAACTCTCGGTAATTAAGCCACAACGAGAGTCAAGGTCTTACTACTTCCCCAAGGCACAAAAATGCATCACATGTAAAAGAGAAAATAAACAGGAGTGCTAGGCTCACTGCACCTTTTTGCCACAGAGGAGGAGAGATGCCAGTATAAGCTGCCAACTGAGTGCTTGAGGGGTGCACGGCTGTACATGAGCAACCACATTCACCTGGTCCCCCCATGACACCGTTTTGTCAGTACTATCTTGGCCGGCATTTACAGTGACCATCTGAAATACGAGTTCTCTACAGATAAAGCTAATGAATGATAATCCTGGGGTATAATTAAATAACTTGTCCAAATCCACAGAGCTGTAAAGGGCCCGGGTGGGAAGCTGAAGCCCCTGGAATAGTCTCACAACAAAGCCCAAGCTTTATATCCATTATGCCCTACAACCTGGGAGCAATTCCTGGTAGAATGTTACAGCATGGCTGAAGAAGGAAATCCCAAAGGTCAATGCTGATAAAAGAGTCTTGAATTTTGAGTTCTTTTTGATGATGTGGTAAGTGAGAATCCTCAGGGAGAGACAGACAGCAGGAGCTCCCAGTCTTCCAGGTGAGACCTGGGAAGGCCTTGTGGGCTTTTTAATATCCCAGTGGAGGAGGGGTAAAGGAAGACTGGACCAGCGGCAAGGGACGTTCCCCAATTCCAAAACACAAAGCTGGAGTTCTGTTCCCCTCTGAGGCAGGAGCTGGCCCATCGATCGGTACTGTCATTACCCTGAGCAGACTGCCACCACCTGCAGTTGCTCCTGCTAAGTGTGGCTGAACGGGACTGGGCATAGGCTTCCGAGGCACAAAGAGCCTGGTGGCCTTTCCTCCATAGGTTATTTTGGAGAGGATTTTTTAATGATTTGTTTGCTCATTTTATTGGATGATAGTCAAAGCCTGTAACCTGTAAAGTCTCTTCATCTTTGAATTTGCAAAGGTTTCCTTTGTGATATTCCTCTCCGGCTAGAGAAGGCCAGGGTGTGAAATCCAGTCTTAGCATCAACCAGGCGGGTGACGTTGGGGAACGTTGCCTAACCTCTCTGACCTCCACCGCTGTGCTTGTCGGTGGGCTTGGGGCTTCTGTGAAGATGAGATGAAATAATCCACAGGAAGTAGCCCCTACCTGGTCCGTGCAGGGTAAATGTTAGACATTTTTGCTTCCCCAGTACCATGTGACGCCAAATCACAAGACTTGCTAGACTTCGATGTAGCTTTTACAGGGATTAAAAAATTTATTGCTCTGGATTATGAGAGTGTCATTTAAAAAGAATGAGAGAATTTAAAATAACAATAAGACCAATGCTCTAGGGTAGTGTCATAAAATTGAGATGCCATAGCACCATCGATCTTATTTTAGAAGTCTTACCGAGAGGTCCCAATGGGTCTTGGGTACACCCCAGTTCCCGCTATGGCTAATAGGAATGATATCTGCCTGTGTTCAGCCTAGGGAGAATTTTCATGTGTCCACAGCACTTACTACAATACATTTTATAGACAAGTAGACATAGCCAAGATATTTCTAAAACATAAATTTAAAGTATTTGTTGATGTTTATTCCAGAGAGCCAAGGTGAAAAAATACCCAAGAGTGGGGGGGATTGTTGGATTTTCTTCTTCTTTGAGGCCTGCTCTTTCCTGGTGCTCCTGGCCCCTTTCCCACCCCTGGGGCTCTGCAATGGAGTTTGCTTCCCACTGCTGGCTCCAGGGCTCTTGTTCCCAGGCCTCTGTTCCTCGGGGTGCTGGCTCTGTTGCACATCGGCACTTAGCCCTGCTGATGGCACTTACCCTCATGAGCCAGAGAAGCATTTACCACTTTTTAAAAACTGATATTAGCAAAAGCTCAAGCACACAATATGCCACACAATTTCTTTTTTAAAATTGTGTTAAAATACACCTAACATTAAAGTTACCATTTTAACTAATTTTAAGGATACACTTTAGTAGCATTAAGTACGTTTTCACTGTTGTGCAACCTCCACCTCCAGAACTTTTTCATCTTCTAAATTTAAAACCAGGTATCCATTACACATGAAATTCCCATCCCTCCCTACCTCACCCCACCCGAAGCCAGGAACCACCATTCTTTCGGCTTCTATGAATGTGACTACTGGTGTAAGTAGAATCATACAGTGTTCCTTCTGTGCCCAGCTTACTTCACTCAGCATCAAATCCTCAAGGTTCATCTACATTGTAGCACATGTCAGAGTTTCCTTCCTTTTTAAGCCTGAAAAATATTCCATTCTGTATATAGACCACATTTTGTTTATCTATTCATCCATCGAATGGCCATAGTAGTTTACTTCCGTCTCTTAATTATTATGGATAACACAGCTGTGAATGTGGATGTGCAAATACTTCCCTAAGATTCTGTTTTCAATTCTTTAGGGTACATATCTCAAAGTGGATGGGATCATTCTATTTTAATTTTTTTGAGGAACCTCCATACTGTTTTCCATAATAGCTGGCACTATTTTACATTCCCATCAGCAGTTACATGAGGGTTCCAACTTCTCCACATCCTCAACAGCCATTTGTTATTTTCGTTTTTTTGATAGTAGCCATCTTACTGGGTGTGAGGTACACATAATTTCTTGAGGGAACCTTCTTTGTACTAGATCCTTTGAACAGGATTTGTTAGTGGATGGCAATTCTCAAAAAAGAGAAAGTTTTATACTTTATAATGCATCTCGGGTTTTCTGTTATATCCCCTCCCCATCTTTTTTTTTTTTCTTTTTAAGTGAACGTTATTAATTTATCTCTATGACAAAGATCAGACTCTTCCCCAAATTGAATCATATTAAGAAAAATACTTCAAAATGTGAATCTGCAAAGTTCATCACCAAGCAGCTAACTTTACTATGTGAATTCCAAAGACTAGACTAGTATGTCAATTGGACTCGTTAGTGCCTAGGAAATTTTCCAGAGGAAATATAATACTGGGAGCTCTGCTGCTTCAGTAGAATCTGGGAAATGCTATTTTTTATGGTATTTTTATCCATAATTTACCACTCAGGCCCCAAAAGTATCCAAGTTGCTAACATTTGCTAACCGTTCTCAGCTTATGAGTGTCCTAGACATTCGTAATGCTGAGAAGCAGGTTATGAATGTTTAGGCCTGAGTACATCATTTTGGAGACTGTCAATGTAATAAGCCAATTTCATTATACAGTATTAATTGTAAAACACAGAATTCCAAACACCTGCACTTCACTTGGAACCAACAGACACTACCTTACACTGACCTAGAAGACATCACAGTAATAGGGTCATGAGACAAAGGAGAACAATGGAAAAATACTGCCCCCTCCCCACCAAAAGGGCAAACTCATAGAAGCAGAGCAGGAAAGTGGTTGCCAGTCACTGGGAAGGCCTGAGAAATGGGGAGTGGTTAGGAGAAAGTTAAAGGCTTTTAACTGTGAGATGAATATGCTCTGACATCTCCTCAAAAACACAGTGACTACAGTTGATAACACTGTATTGGATAACTGAAATTTGCTAAGAGAAAACTTACTTTTTAAAGATTTTATTTATTCATTCGTGAGAGACACAGAGAGAGGCAGAGACACAGAGGGAGAAGCAGGCTCCTTGCAGGGAGCCTGATGCAGGACTCAATCCCAGGACCTCAGGATCACATCCTGGGCTGAAGTCACCCAGGTGCCCCAGTAAGACAGAAACTAAATGTTCTAACCAAAACAATAAGTAAATGATGTGATGGATCACATCTAGGTGGGAAGAACCCTTCCACCATGTATACAGTAAGTCACCATGATGCATACTTTATATCTTACAATTTTATTTGCCAATTACACCTCAATAAAGCTGAAATGAAAAAAAGAAAAAAGAGAAATACTCATCTATGAAAATGGACATTGATCGCTTTGGTGAAATGCGACCTTCCTTCCCCATGCTGAGAGAGCGTGAAGTATTTTCAGACAACGCATACCCACTGCTCCCAAAGTAGACACATTGCCACCAGTCTCCATTTTTAGGAGTTTATTAGGCATTGCTAATTTCTTCCCCAGAAAAGTGATTTTTAACTGTCATAATTTCAGTATCTATTTCATAAACCTATCAAAATGTAAATGTCATGAGCGTCCTTGGTTTACTAATGAATTCAGCTACACTAATCGATACTTGACCTTCTTCCTGACCACCTTATTATTCAAAATCCTCTGCCTAATTCTGAAACAAACACGAGTGAAACAAGAAGCACAGTGATTTCGAAAACACTCCATATTATCAAGGTCTCATAATGTTCAAATATAATTAAGTTGCCAAAGTTATTTTAGTTCTTCAGGTATACAAGGCTTATGCCCACATTCCTAAGTATTCTCTGCTTTCAATTTTCCTATTTAATGGGGAAAGAAAAATTATAGAAAGCCCCTCCATACCTGGCCACAGGATGGGGACCCTCACCCTTCATGCTAAGGACCAAGCCTGGCCCAGGACAGGGACCCAGTACACGAGAGGGTACCAGGCTACTCTGGGTTTACTCACTACACAGTTGTGCCTACAAATGGTTTTATAAAGATAAACACTGATGTTTATTCCAAATGTGCAACTCTTTTAAGGATGTCTTTCCCATTAAGAAAACAGAAGGAGGAAATAAGATTTTCTAATGTCCATGCCTGATTTTTTGAAATAAATTTTATTTTTTAGAACAGCTTCAGCTTCCCCTACTATGAACATATTACATTAGGATGGTACATTTGGACAATTAATAAACCAATATTGGTACATTATTAACCAGAGTCCATATTTTATTGGGATGTCCTTGGCTTTTTATCTAGTTATCATTCTTCTTTAAAATCTGCAATCCTGCCCAGAAGACCACATTATTCAGTTCTCATGTCTCCCCAGGCTCCTCTTGGCAGTTGCAATTTCTTAGATGTGGCTCATCTTCATGACCTTTCCAGTTTTGAGGGATACTTGTCAGATCTTCTGTAGAATGTTCCTCAGCTGGGATGCACCTGGAGTGTTTCTCCTCATACGAGTGGTGTTAGGGGTTTGGGGAGAAACAGCACAGAGGCAGAGTGCCGTTTTCATCACGTGACATCAAGGACAGTTACTATGCACCTGACTCATCACTGGCGATGCTGACCTGGCTCAGGGGTGTGTGTCTGTCAGGTTTCCCCACTCCTGCATCATTCTGTCCCTTCTCCATGCTGGGCTGTTTGGAAGGACACACGGGGGTGGGGGGCTTCCACTCCGTCTCCCTCAGAGAGGGGGGGTCCACAGACATTATCTGGCACCCACACAGGAGATTTGTCTCTTCCCCTGTTTTATTTATTTTTCTTCCCGTTTTAAAATGTATTCACTTATTTATATCAATGTAGACTTATATTTAT
Source organism: Canis lupus baileyi (assembly GCF_048164855.1). Classification (NCBI taxonomy): domain Eukaryota; kingdom Metazoa; phylum Chordata; class Mammalia; order Carnivora; family Canidae; genus Canis; species Canis lupus. The sequence continues at coordinate 40,355,192 of NC_132848.1, forward strand.
TTTATACTTTGGGCCACAATCCAGTATTATTTATTTTGTGGCTCAAACTGTTCTAACTTTGGCTGTTGGGAACTCTTACAGCTGGCTCCGAGTTCCTTTGACACTCCACCATCGTTGAGTGCGTGTGTGTGTGTGTGTGTGTGTGTGTGTGTGTGAGAGAGAGAGAACATGTGTACTGTGAGTACATCCTTATGTTCTGGCCTCACCAGATACTCTAGGTTGTCCCTGTACATCTCCTGCCTCAGCTCCAGAATCAAGATTTCTGACCTGAGAGTAACCAGCAGGACCTGCATCCCACTGCATGTGCATTTTGCACACGAGCGTTCTCCCGTGCTGCCTCTAGCCCAGCTCCTGGGTTACAGTATTGTCCAAGAAAGTAAAGCAGCCACTCTGTGGGACTCCTGCTCTCGGGCTCTGGGCCTTCCTGCCTGTGCAGCAGTGCTGTTAGGAATGCCTCTCCTGCTTCCCAACATGCCCTCACTGCGGCTGCAGCCAGTTACCATCTTCCCCCGCAGCCTCCCCCAGTAAGCAGGCCTCCCCGACCCCACCTGTAGGCCGCTGCACATACTTCACACTACCACAAGCACAATTATTTTCCTCCTTGGTTTAGGTGAGCCAAAACTCCGTGATGTATGTATGTCAGGAGCACCTCAGGAGATCTCAGCTGCTGTAAACCAGGGGTGTGACATGGCCACCCAAAGTCCCAAGGGGGCATTTAGAAAAGCCTGGTAGCACCCAGCCGCTGCTGCCCCAGGGCAGTGGAATGTGCTGCCGCCCAGTCCCACTGTATACTTCTGATCACTGGCCCAAATGAGCCCTGGGTGCTGCCCAGCAGCTCGCTCCACGCCCCAGGTGAACTCCCCACCCCGTAAGGGGTCTCACTCAGATCGTCCCTCTCCCTCCACTAACGTCCCCCACCCCTTCTGCAGTCTCAGGTGATGAATGACCTTGGCTCTTATTTCACGGAGAGAAACAGAAGCAGTCAGAAGGAGACGCCTACCTGTGCCTACGAACACACCACTGTCCCTTTGGTTCCCGAGGCAAGCACCTGGGCCCCCTCCTGAGGCCGGCCCTCCTCTGTGCCCTGGATGCCACCCCCCTGTGCCTCTAGTGAGCTCCCACTATACTGTGTCATAAATACTCCTCTCCTTTCTCGATCATCTTACCTGCACGCTGACAGCTGACACTGTCCATCAGCCCTTTCTTGAACACACCCCTCACTTGGCTTCCAGCCAATCACACGGCCTTGCTTTTCTTCCTCCCCGACTACCTCTTCTCCTGCTGCCCGCTCCTTTGTTTCGGACACAGGGATGCAGCAGTAGCCGGCTGTCTGGAGCCCCTACTCTGTCTGCTTGCTGCCTGGAGGCTTCCATCCATCCTCCTGGCTCTGAGCGCTATCTCCATGCATGTCGCTTCCAAAAGTTAAGTCTTCACTTGTGTTTGATTTTTTAATAGATATAATATAGATTATTTTATTTTATTTTATTTTATTTTATTTTATTTTATTTTATTTTATTTCCTTCCTTCCTTCCTTCCTTCCTTCCTTCCTTCCTTCCTTCCTTCCTTCCTTCCTTCCTTCCTTCCTTTCTGAGGGACACAGAGAGCAAGGCAGAGACACAGGCAGAGGCAGAAGCAGGCTCCCCACAAGGAGCCTGATGCGGGACTTGATCCCAAGACCCAGGATCACGCCCGGGATCACACCCTGAGCCAAAGGCAGATGCTTAACCACTGAGCAACTCAGGCTCCCCTTCACCCCTGCTCTTAGCCCTAAATGCCAGAATGTTCCAGCCAAGTGCCTACTGAATGCGTCCACCTGAATGTCTAATGTGGTTCTCAAACTGCACAAGCCCAGGGACAACTCTTCATTCTCCCCAAGTCAACAACAACAAAACCCTCCTGTTTCCCAACATCTTCCCTTCTGAGTAAATGACATAAAAGATATCCATTCATCCAGTCACTCGTCAAGTCAAAAATGTTGGAGCCATCCTACAGCCTCTTCTCCCATACCACCCACCCAACTCAGCAGACACCAAGGGCTCACTTTCAAAAAATGTCTCCAACCCACCCACTCCTCGTCCCCTCCACTGCCCTGCTCAAGCCAGCAGCCCCTCTGGCCTGGACTGTCTGACTTTCTCCTAAATGGTCTCTCTGGGTCCACCCCTCCCCCCAACCCCACTGGTTCCCTAAGTGGCCTTGCAGGCCTGTACACAACACATGGCGATCTTTGTAACTCCTTTGTCCAAACCTCACTACAGCTTCTCATCACATTATAACAGAATCCGGAACCTTTACAAAGGCCTCAGATCCCTTGACCTTGGGCTCTTTTTCTTGGCGCTCATATCCTCCTGCTCCTCACACTTTGCTGTTTCTCAGAACAACCCAACAGGTGAGCTCATGCCTTGGGGCCTCTGCAGGGTGCCCAATGCCTACAAGGCTGTCACCCTGCTATCTGCAGACTCTTTGTCCCCTCACTTTGCTCAAACCTCTGTCCAAATGTCATCATCTCCCTCACTGTGCTATACAAGCCCTGCTTGCCCCACCTTATCTAAAATAGCTGCCGTGGGGGTGCCTGGGTGGCTCAGTGGTTGAGCATCTGCCTTCACCTCCTGTCGTGATCCTGGCGTCCTGGGATCGAGTCCCACTTCTCCCTCTATGTCTTTGCCTCTCTCTCTGTATCTCTCATCAGTCAATAAATAAAATCTTAAAAAAGATTTTTTTGAAATAGCTACTGCATTCCCTCCATCCCCTCGGTCTGTTTTCTCGTTTCCAAGGCACTTGCCAGTAGTACTTCATGAATGTCTTTACTGATTGTTTTCTCCCATTGAATATAATTTGTTGAGGACAAGGACTTTGTGTCCTTGTAAACAGAGCACTTAGGAGGGCCTGAGCCTATGCGTGGAGCCAGCATGCATCTGAAGGAGTGAGTGGATGAATGGCCCATGGATGCTCTTTATCAGCAGCTGTCGACGGCCTCCACCAGAAGAATCCACTCGTGGGTATGAGGTACTGAAAGGCGGCTGTGTCCCATACCGAAGTCCTGGTTTGCAGTTGGATTCAAATTTAAGATGCCTCATCTAAAACAATCTCACTTTTTGAGACAGCCATTGTTATTCCACATAATACAGGCTCTTTACTCATGATGGAAGCCATAGAAGAATTCCAATTAAAATTTCAAATTTTAGACTATTCAGCTACTTTGAGGAAAAGGATAAAAGTACATGGAATAGACATAAATATTCATGAAATGCAGATCAATAATGAAGAGTGAATCTTCCAACTCTTTCTAGCAACTGATTAGAGCAGCAACAGATAATGAAAGATGCCAGTTGAGGCAAGCCCAGGAAACGTCTGAGAATGCACAGTCCAAGACCAGATTACACACTTGGCTAAGATAATGTGAGTACCGGTAATCAAATTCTAGACCGGAAAAACTCTGTATTTATCCTTTTCAACCCCCAATTTTAAAATAGACAGTTGGACACTGAAACAACACAAAATGTATGTGGCCCTTTCAGCGGAACTAGAAGAATATAAGGTTCCCTTTTACATGTAAGCATTAAAGTTTATAACTAGAGGTATCCATTGCTGGCACCAATAAAGACTCTATTCTAGTTTTAAAAACGTCTGGATTTTCAAGTAGGAATTCTTGATTTCCACATATTAAAATCTGATGAAATATACTTGTAAAGAAAGTGTTGTAAGTACCGCACATAATGACAAAGGACTGGCATTTAGAATACATAAAAACCCTTACAATTCCAGAAGGAAAAGACTAACAGCTCGATTGACAAGCAGGCAAAGGACACTGTCATTGCACAGAAGGGCGGCACAAATGGTGAATACATACACACAAAAAGCTCTGTTGCATTCATAATTTGAGATCATAGTTAGTAAGACGCTGTTTGAGTCCAGATGGATAAAAATGAAACAGGTTGATGATACAGGTGTTAGGAAGGCTGGAGAGACAAAAATGGAATGATCACTATGAAAGATGATTTGGACTTTCCCTTGAAGCTCAACTGGGCATACTGTACAAGGTGGCAATGCCACTCCAAGTCACAGGTGGTAGAGAAACTAGCACGTGTATGTCAATGCTCACAGCAGCACTGCTACAACAGGTAGGGAAGAGAAATAAAGAGCCTGATCAAGGGGAAAAGGGAGAAGTGAGTGTGCAGTCACCAAACTCTGTATTACACAGCAGTGACACGGAAGCAAGCCTTCCCAAACCACGTAGATGACTCCCAAAACCATGCTGAGTAGGGAAAACAGTCAAAGGACATCCTACATGGTACCATTTTTGGAAAGCCCTGAAACCAGCAGACTAAACAGTGTTGTTTAGGCTTATGGTGTGTAGTGAAATGAGCTTTAAAAAGCAAGGGAATGGGGGACCCTGGTGGGCGCAATCAGCAGAACATGCAACTCTTGATTTCAGGATCAGGAGTTTGAGCCCCAAAGTCAGCGTAGAGATTACTTAAAAAAAAGAATTTAAAAAAAGAATAAAAAAGCAGGAGAACAAGAGAACAGGCAATGGAGTAAATAAATGAGAGATGGGCAGCCCAGGTGGCTCAGCAGTTTAGCGCCAGCTTCAGCCCAGGTTGTAATCCTGGAGACCCGGGATCGAGTCCCACGTCGGGCTCCCTGCATGGAGCCTGCTTCTCCCTCTGCCTGTGTCTCTGCCTCTCTCTCTCTCTCTCGCACTCTGTGTCTCTCATGAATGAATGAATGAATGAATGAATGAGCAAGTAAGCAAGTGAGAAAAGACAAATATCAGGCAGCCCCAGTGGCACAGCGGTTTGGCGCCGCCTGCAGCCTGGGGTGTGATCCTGGAGACCCAGGATCGAGTCCCACATTGGGCTCTCTGCGTGGAGCCTGCTTCTCCCTCTGCCTGTGTCTCTGCCTCTCTCTCTCTGTGTCTATGAATAAATAAATAAAATATTTTTTAAAAAAAGACAAATATCCCTAGAAGATTTCCAAATAAATAATGTAGCTCCTCCCCCTCAAGGAGGGGGAGCTTAACTCCACTCACTTAAGTGTGAGCTGTACTCAGACCTCCTTCCAAGGAGGACAGCGTGTGAAGGGCATGAGGAAGAACTCTGGAGCCAGCAGGTCAAGGCCTCCGTCATGCTGAGGAGAAGGATGGACAGTACTTACCCTGGATATTATGTGATGAAAAATGGCACTTTCCCCCTATGGTCTTCCTCCAAAAACCCATGACCCCAGTCTACCAATGAGGATAAATGTCAGCTAAATCCTAACGGAGGGATGCCTGACAAGTGCTCAAAACTGTCCAGATCACCAAGACTGGCAAGTCTGAGGAAACAGCATAGCCTTAGGACACATGACAACTAAATGTAACATGCTCTCCTGAATGGGACCCTCTGTGCCTGGGATTTTCCATAGTCTGAAGTGTACTTTGATATTAATAGTCATTCCTTCTTTTCTTTTGATAATGATTAATGCTTGCATGGTATAGATTTTTCCATCCTTTTATTGTCAGCATATACACATACACATAAGCAGTCTCTAAAGTGTTCCAGGATATGACAGGAGAGACAGAAGCTCCGCAGAGGTTAGACACATGCCTGGTTGGTTTGTGCTAAGAATGGAGGGGGTACTGCAGGGATAAGTCAGGAATGGGCCAAACCCAGGGGTCCTAGGACCACACAAAAGAGGTCAGAACCCTATACTAGGTAATCCAGGTGGAATCTGGCTCTGTGGGAATAAGAAATTTCTGGTTTCTTTAGTTCTATTTTTGCAGGGGAAAAACCCCAAGTAATCAGGTGTTCTCTACAGTAGCCTCTTTGATTTTTCTGTTCCTGAGACAGTCAAAATGACAAGCTTCCCCACAAGCATCCTCCATACTGCCAGCAAAACAGCCAGGGGGTCAGAATTGGGCCTCATGGGGTCAGCCTCCAAGGCACACAGAACATCTTCAAACTCAGCTCTAGAGTCACAAAGGACATAACGCAATCATCTGGTTTATCAGCCGATCTGTAGGGATCCTGTAGTACCAAGAGCTCCAATCCTGGTCACCAGGACACCGAGATGTACGGGACTTTGATCCTAAGGCTGGAGGGCGTGGGTCGGGAGCCAAACATGTCGTGTGCCATCACTGACAGCAGAACCTACTTTGGGTAAGCTGCCTCTTATAAAGTGGTAACTATTTCACACGTCTCCCGGGTTCTGCAGGTAACCCAGATATTGGTTCCACTGAGCAAAAGGGCGGGCTCCGTAAAAAGCCCCTAGAAAAAAATAAACTATTTTCTTTCAAACTAAATAATATAGGCTCTGCTGTGTGATTTCTCCACTGACCCTGAACCACATTTTGCAGGAACCCATCATCCCTCAGGCTGAAATCTCCAAAGTAGAGAACATAATAAGGCATGGAGAGCAAGTACTAACACTCCTATTTCTGGTATGTTCTAAAGAATCAAGGTGCCCCGTGCCTGCTCCCTGTATCTTTGTTATATTCTGCTAGATTTCTGCGCAGAAGACCAGTTTCCCTCGAGGGACAGCTCATCTACATTCAGAACGGCCAATAAACAGTGTAATCAGTCATGGAATGGATTCTTTTTTTAAGGTTCACGAATTATCTACAATGTGAATACATGAAAATTCTCAAATGGAGGACTTCAAAGTAGAAGGTCTCTTGTAGGAAGATGGATGCAAAAACATACAGACACGCACGCCCAGCTCATTCTGGGTTGGTTTAGTCAAGTCTGAGCATCCCAGTGGCTCTTCGAGGAAAATGCACATTCCAAAGTGTCCCAGAGCATACAGGGGGCAAGCCTGGCATGAATGCAAGTCCGGCTCATCTAGGAAACAGGAACACTGTACTGGGACACCCACCTTACCCCTCTTTTCTTGCTTTCACTATGCTCTCAATCCCAAATTTGCCCTTTAGCTCTCTAGGGCTAAAATAAAATCCAGAGTCCAAATTAGCAGTTTCCAAACTGGCTGTCAGAATGACTTAAGAAGTTTTAAAATAAAGCAAAAAAAAAAAAAAAAAAAAAAAAAAGTCCAGTCTTCCCGAAATCGAAGCACCAGAGCTAGAACCTGGGCCTGGGGTCTGTGTTCTTTAAAAGTGCCTCCATGAGGGGGAAGCAGGTTTGGGAAGAGTTCTGCTGAAAACATTTGCACCAGCGATTCTCCCCTGTGTCAGCACATCTGAATCCCTGGAAAGCTTGCAGCATGAGATGCCCAGGCCGGTCTGGCCCTCCAGGTTGGTGGCTCCCTTATGCACCCAGCAGGCACTGACTCAGAGCTCCCTGAGGCCTGCGTGCTTGCTTCTGGAAAGAAAGTAGTGAGGCAGAGGCCGTGGCACACCTTCTCCTCCTATCTCCAAGCACCTTTCAGGTTACCAGCCCCCTCTATGCCTGGCCCACTCAGCCAGCGAAAGTCAGCAGCATGAGCAGCCTGTACTCCTCGGGAATCCCTGGTCCCCTGTCCTGGAGGTGAAAGGCACATGCGAGATGATTAAGAAGCTTTTCCTGCCAGATGGGGCCAGAAGAGGGCCTATGGTGGCTCACACACCATGAATATTTCTTCCCACAGAATTCTGTGGGGTACTGGCCAGGATTGTAGTACAAAACTATCCACGTGGTACTGTCCCTGGACTCCAAAATCACAGCCCCACACTCCTCTGGTCCCTCCATGTCACTGACCCAGAAACTAAGGCCTAGATGTGAACACACGCCTGTGAAAAGCACAACTGAAGAGATGTCAGTCCCTCTACCATACGCCCGAGCACACACCACTTTCTCCAGAGGCCTTTGGTTGGAGCACAGGTCAAAGAGGTTTGGAATCTAACCACCAAGAGAATATGAACATTTAACAAAACCGTGCTCAATATGGAATTTTGGAATTATACGATGTAGTCATTTGAAGATGGCCAGCATGCAGCTTTTCCCACATAAGAGGTGGCCACTAGAGCCAGGCTGCTGCCAGGAAAGACGTCTTACCTCAGGCTCCTGGGATCAACAGCTCTCCCGAGCCCAGCTGATCTTGCTGTGGAAAGGCTCTCGTAGTCTTTGTAAGCACTACAAAACCTACACAAAACCTCCAGGTAAGATCATAGGAGGTAGGTCCCCAAACCTTTTAAATAAAAAAAAGTCTGAAGGGGGCGGTGTCTCAGATCAGATGGGCAGCCTTCTGCAGAAACACTCCACCTGCACACTAAGCATTCTGCTTCCCCTCTGGGCGTCTGTCTGGCCGGGGTCCATGGTGGCCCTGGGATACACCTGACTAGGGCCTGCCCACACTGCGGCTGGCACGGCGTTCCACGCAGGAAGCTCGGAGAGCCCAGGGCTCTGGGTAAGGAACTGCCACGAGGGATTCGACAATTAGGATCTCCCTTACTTCTTCCAGAAAGCAGTCAAACTCAAATCTCACCAATTAACTTGTCAGTGTTTGGTCAAGTTCAACTCTCAGAGAGGCCAAGAAGACAAATATAATTTCACAGTGAGAGGCAGGGTGGGCTCCCAGGGCCATAGAGCTGGCAGGTGGACAGTTACCCACTGCCCTCAACAAGCACTGGGTGATCCTACTGCTTTTGTTACTATCTTGCTCATTAACACTGTACCAAAAATCGTTCCCCTTAAACTGTGATCTTCTATGGTCTGATGTAAAGTTTTTTTTTTTTTTTTTTTTTAAGATTTTATTTATTTATTCAGAAGCAGAGACACAGGCAGAGGGAGAAGCAGACTCCCTGTGGGAAGCCCAATGTGGGACTCAATCACAGGACCTGGGATCACGACCTGAGCCACAGGCAGACACTCAACCACTGAGCCACCCAGGTTCCCCAGTTGTAAAGTTTTTACTTAACTTCTTGGAGCCAGAACTGTTTGCAAAGAAAACTTTTACAACGTTATAATAAAAGTCAATAGGAGAAACCATTTTGACAGGCAGAAATCTTAAAACTCGGGTTGCATTTGTACTCTCTACACTGAAGCACACCAGTGACACAAGAAGGTGGAAGTTCAGAGATCCCTAGGATCGTCCCCGCCGCCCCAATCAAGTGTTCCAGGACCAGACACACTTCCTGTGCGAAACAGCTCTGCAGTCTCCATACCCCTTCAGATCACCACACAATTCTCATAATGACACAGCAACTTATTTTTCAACTTTACTAAGGGATACTTAATGTATTTAAAAAGTCACACATATTTAATGTGTACAATTTGATGAGTTTGTACTTATGCATACACTTTGGTATCATCACTACCAACAAGGTAATAAACATATCCACCACCCTCCAACAGATTTACCTGTTCCAGGTCTACACATGGTCCCCAACTTCCAACAGTTCAACATAGGATTTTTTGACTTTATGATGGCATGAAAGTGACATGCATTCAGTAGAAACTGTACTCCAGGGTTTGAATTTGGATCTTTCCCTGGGCTGGCGGTATGTGCTACAATCCTCTCTCATGATTCTGGGCAGCGGCCACAGCCCCTGTCAGCCATGCAATCATGAGGATCAACAACCAGTACACTGACAACCATTCTAGCTTTCACTTTCAGTATAGTAGTCAATAAGGCACATGGGTATTCAACACTTTATTAGAAAATAAGCTTTGTGTTAGATGATTCTACCCAAGTGTGGGCTAATGTATGCGTTCTAAGCATGTTCAACATAGACAAGGCTAAACTATGACGTTCACAGGTGCATTAAATGCCTTTAGGCTTAATAATATTTTCCACTCATATAGGTTTATTGGGATGTAAATGCATGTAAGTTATGGATGATCTGTAATTTGCTAAAAGCCTACATCCTCCTCCCCTGTGACACATGTACATAGCAGCAATGTGCTTTTTGTTTTTCTGCAGGAAGGTCAAGAAAGAACACTTTCCTAATTTTGGAACCTTGCCTACAGCAATGTTCTCATTTAAAGCTCCGTGTGATCTGTTTCTTAGTATATTGATAGTTCTACTCTATCGACATTCCCGATCCAGTGGCTCTTAAAGGAAGTGTGTCGCTAGGTCACTGTACAATCCAGCATGCAAACAAGCTACAGGACACTATACAATGCTGTGCCATATTTGGCAAGTAATTATAACCCACAATCTCCTGGCTCATTTCCTTCTTCTATAAAATGGTGGTGGTGTGGGGAGAGAAGGGGGAGCCCCATCACCTGGTTTTAAGGAGAATTTATGAATGTTTATATGAAAATTCCTTTGTAAACTGTAAGGTACAATTCAGAGAATAGTGGAAAAATGACAGGAATGCCACGAATTCAGCTTCTACAATCTGTCAGAGAGAAAAGAAAGGGTGTGTGGGGAGCAAGGACTTTTTTTGTGTTTTTAATTGGTTTGTCCAGCTTTCTAAGAAGCCACACTGCTAGGGCATGTGAGGCAAAACAGAAAAGAAAAATGCTTGGTTAAATTTTGATCATCACTTCAACCACTAGAAAATGATGATTTCATTAACTACATAAAAAAACATTAAATTGCAATTTTGTGAAGCTTCTCTCTGTACAAAAGCACTGTGGAAGTTGAACAGACCATGGGCAGGGCCTAACACACAGCAAGTATTTGAGGTCCTCTTGCTCCTACACATAACTTTTTTCAAAGGTCTGTTCATAAGTTAGGAGTCACCAGTACAAGGTGACTCTGAATGCCATCTACGAACAGCACAAATGGAAGTTCAAGGCGCATTCTGGCCTCAGCTTGGTCCTGAGCGACTGAGCTCACCCTGGGGACTTCAGGAGGTACAAGGACCTCCATGGGATTCTGGTTCTTGTCTCCCACCCCTCCAATCCTCCCCAAAGCTTTTCTTCATGTTCCCTTCCTTAAATTTCCAGAAGAAACTTGCTTTCAAACTATACTTAGTTGCTGGGAACTCTTCTATGGGAAAAAATTAAGTAAATAAATAAAGCTCATGGTCTAATAAGAATGAAAAGCTTTGGGTCAGGAAGATGTGGGTGCACAGCCTGCTCTGCCCTTACAAGCACTGAGCTTTGGCCAAGCTGTTTAATTTCTCAGAGCATCAAGTAGTCCCTGGTTCAGGTGCTCAGACAACAGGTGGTTACTATGTCATTGTCAGGGTATGTCAGGACATGGGGAAGAGAAAGAACATGGACTTCTAAACCATGACCTTGGTCAAAATGCTATTATCCAAGTTCAACTCTATAAACACAGGGAATCCTTTTAACCTCTCCTGAGGGTTAGTGTCTCTTCCTATAAAATGGAGGTAGTAAGATCTGGATTTCAGATTAGAGATAACAATAGAGATGGCATGCCCTGTGCCAAGTACCAGGCAAGTGTCTTCACTAGCTATATTACCAGCTTAATTGTGGTAGAATCAACAATGCAATATTTTTAGCAACTGCCAATACTTACTGGGTATTTATTTGATCAATTATCACACATCTAGCTGCTATAAAAACTAGAACATCAAAGGCTATGGCTAGCCCACTCAATATCCCTTAAGGAAGACCCAACTAGTTCAGCTATAGAATCCCTACCTCAGATTCCTCAAGAGTCCCAGTGAAGGGGAGAGTAGCAGTAAGGGTCCAGGATGATCCCTTCTATTTTGGCATAAATCAACAAGCTACTTCCAGATATCTCCACCTCCCAATATCAGCCATAGCCCTTAAAACTTAAAGACTGAGAGATGGGTCTTGTATGTAAAAGGTCTTTCTAAATAATCCCTGTGGGGACCAAGTGAGTTATCAGCCATCTCTAAAATATTTTTTTAAAAATGCTGGGATATGGTAAAAAGTGACCGGAAAAGTTAAGGGAACTTTACAAAATATATAAACTCAGAAAAAAAATATTATACAAATTGAGGTTGATATAAAGAGAAGAAATAAAAACATCCCTTTACTAAAAGAAGTATTACTGGATAGGATTTTTATGAAAGTAAGAGTGACTAATATGGTTGGCTTTTAATTTTCTTCTGCCCAATGTGTGATTAAACAAATCATTGCTGCTTCTGTAGTAGACTAGAAAATAATGCATACAGGGGGACCCCTGGGTGGCGCAGTGGTTTGGCACCTGCCTTTGGCTCAGGGCGCGATCCTGGAGACCCGGGATCGAATCCCACGTCAGGCTCCCGGTGCATGGAGCCTGCTTCTCCCTCTGCCTGTGTCTCTGCCTCTCTCTCTCTTTCTCTCTCTGTGACTATCATAAATAAATAAAATTAAAAAAAAATAATGCATACAGACTTGTTATCAGATGCTTAAAGTAAGCTGTTTACTTTACTGAAGATGTTTTATATAAGCCTCATGGTAACCACAAAGCACAAACCTCTAATAGATACACAAAAGAAAGACAAAGCAATCTAAGCATACCACTCGAGAAAATCAATTCACAAAGGAATAGACAAAGAGAAGAAATAAAAGAATTACAAGAAGCAAGACAGTTTTTAAAAATGACAATAGTAAGTCCATAATTATCAATAATTACATGAAATATAAATGGACTAAAATTTTCCAATCAAAAGATGGGCTAAAGAGTGGCTGAATAGATAAGAACTATAAGACACATCTACGTGCTACCTGCAAAGAACACTTTTCAGATGTAAGGACATACACAGACTGAAAATAAAGGGATGAAAAGCTATTCTATGCAAATGGAAACCAAAAAAAGGCAGGAGTACTTATACTTATTACCAGACAAAATAGAATTTCAGCCAATAGAATTTTCAGACAGAAAGTGTGATGATGTAATGATAAAGGGGTCAATCCAATAAAATATATCACCCTGTAAATATTTATGCAACCAATATAGAAATACCTAAAACATATAAGGCAAATATTAACAAACAAAAAGGGAGAAATACAGAACAATACAGTAATGGTGGGGGGCTTAAATACCTCACCGACATTAATGAATAGATTATCCAGACAGAAAATCAATAAGGAAATTTGTACATAAAATACATAGACTAGACCAGATGGACTTAATATTTACAAAATATTTCACCTAACAGCAACAGAATATTTTTTTCAAGCACATACAGAACATTCTCAAGAATCTATCATATGTTATGCCACAAACAAGTCTTAATAAATTTAAGATGGCTGAAATCATATCAAGCATCTTTTGTAACTTACAATGGTATGAAACTAGGAATAAATTGTAAGACAAAAACTGAAAAAATCTACAAGTTATGTGAAGACTAAACAATGTGCTATTGCACAACTAATGGCTGGAAGAAGAAATCAAAAGATAAATAAAAAATTATCTTGAGGCAAATGAAAATGGAAATACCATGTATCAAAAGTTATGGGATGCAGCAAAAGCATCTAAAAGGTAAGTTTATAGTGATAAAAACCTATATTAAGAAAAAATAAAGATTCCCAAATAACATAACTTTACACCTCAGGGAACTAGAAAAAGAACAAATGAAACCCAAAGTTAGTACAAGGAAGGAAATAAACAAAATAGAGATTAAAAAGACAGTAGAAAAGATCAATGACGCTAAGAGAAGGTTGAAAAGATAAAATACATAAACCTTTTGTAGACTCATCAAATAGATAAAATCAGAAATGAAAGAGGGGACATTATAACTGATACCACAGAAATAAAAGATCATAAGAGGTAACAATGAAAAACTGCACACCAAGAATTGAATAACCTAAAAGAAAGGGACAAATTCCTAGAAATACATAACCTATCAAGCTAAAATTTACAGAAATAGGAAAATCTAAACAGACTGATTATTAGTAAGAAGATTGAATCAAGAATCAAAAACCTCCCAACGAACAAAAGTCCATGACCAGACGGCTTCACTGGTGACACTGGTGAGGTCATAAAGCACTTAAAGAAAAATTAGTACCAATCCTTCTCAAACTCTTCTAAAAAACAGAAGAGGAGAGAACACTTCTAAACTCATTTCACAAGGCCAGCATCACCCTAAAATCTAAACCAGACAAGGACATTACAAGAAAATTACAGCCCAATATCACTGACAAGTATAGAAAATCTCTCTACAAAATACTAACAAATTCAATAGCATATTAAAAGAGCAGATACCATGATCAAATGGAATGTATTCCAGGGATGCAAGAATAATTCAACATGCACTAATCCATGTGACGTGCTACATTAAGAACATGAAGAATAAAAATATGATAATCTCAAGAGATGCAGCAAAAGCATTTGAAAAAATTCAACATTCACTAATAAAAACTCTCAACAAGCTGGGTATAGAGGAAATAATAATAATAATTAATATCTAAATAATAATAAAGCCCACAGTTAACATCATAGCTAATAGCTTTTCCTCAAAGATTAGGAAAAAGGATAGGATGCCCACTCTTACCACTTTTATTCAACATAGTACTAGAAGTCCTAGCCAGAGCAATTAGACAAGAAAAAGAAACAAAAGGCATCCGAATCAGAAAGGAAAAGGTAAAACTGTCATTCTTTGCAAATGACATATTATATATAGAAAACCTTAAAGACTCTTCCAAAAAACCGTCAGAACTAATAAATGAATTCAATGAAGCTTCAAGATACAATATTAATATACAAATATCAGTTGTGTTTCTGAACATTAACAATGAACTATCAGGATGGGGAAATTAAGAAAACAATCTTATTTGCAATTACATCAAAAAGAATAAAATACCAAAAAAAAAAAAAAGAATAAAATACCTAACAATAAATTTAACCAAGGAAGCAAAACATCTGTACCCTGAAAACTGTAAGACATTGATGAAAGTGAAGAAAACACAAATAGGCTATCCACTGGAAGAAAGACAGTCTCTTCAATAAATGGGGCTGGGAAAATTGGACATCCACATGCAGAAGAATGAAACTAGACCACTCTCTTGCACCATACACAAAGATAAACTCAAAATGGTTGAAAGATCTAAATGTGAGACAAGATTCTAGAGGAGAACACAGGCAACACCCTTTTTGAACTCGGCCACAGTAACTTCTTGCAAGATACATCCACGAAGGCAAAAGAAACAAAAGCAAAAATGAACTATTGGGACTTCATCAAGATAAGAAGCTTTTGATGGAATCTTGTCTCACATTTAGATCTTTCATCCATTTTGAGTTTATCTTTGTGTATGGTGAAAGAGAGTGGTCTAGTTTCATTCTTCTGCATGTGGATGTCCAATTTTCCCAGCACCATTTATTGAAGAGACTGTCTTTCTTCCAATGGATAGTCTTTCCTCCTTTATCGAATATTAGTTGCCCATAAAGTTCAGGGTCCACTTCTGGATTCTCTATTCTGTTCCACTGATCTATGTGTCTGTTTTTGTGCCAGTACCACACTGTCTTGATGACCACAGCTTTGTAGTACAACCTGAAATCTGGCATTGTGATGCCCCCAGATATGGTTTTCTTTTTTAAAATTCCCCTGGCTATTCGGGGTCTTTTCTGATTCCACACAAATCTTAAAATAATTTGTTCTAACTCTCTGAAGCAATGGCCACTATAGCCAAACTGTGGAAGGAGCCTCGGTGATCAACGAAAGATGAATGGATAAAGAAGATGTGGTTTATGTATACAATGGAATATTACTCAGCTATTAGAAATGACAAATACCCACCATTTGCTTCAATGTGGATGGAACTGGAGGGTATTATGCTGAGTGAAGTAAGTCAGTTGGAGAAGGACAAACATTATATGTTCTCATTCATTTGGGGAATATAAATAATAGTGAAAGGGAAAATAAGGGAAGGGAGAAGAAATGTGTGGGAAATATCAGAAAGGGAGACAGAACGTAAAGACTGCTAACTCTGGGAAACGAACTAGGGGTGGTAGAAGGGGAGGAGGGCGGGGGGTGGGAGTGAATGGGTGACGGGCACTGGGTGTTATTCTGTATGTTAGTAAATTGAACACCAATAAAAAAAAAAAAAAGATAAGAAGCTTTTGCACAGCAAAGGATACAATCAACAAAATTAAAAGACAACCTACAGAATGGGAGAAGATATTTGCAAATGACCTATCAGAGAAAGGGCTAGTTTCCAAGATCTATAAAGAACTTCTTAAACTCAACACCAAAGAAATAAACAATCCAATCATGAAATGGGCAAAAGACATGAACAGAAATCTCACAGAGGAAGACATAGACATGGCCAACATGCACATGAGAAAATGCTCTGCATCACTTGCCATCAGGGAAATACAAATCAAAACCACAATGAGATACCACCTCACACCAGTGAGAATGGGGAAAATTAACAAGGCAGGAAACAACAAATGTTGGAGAGGATGCGGAGAAAAGGGAACCCTCATACACTGTTGGTGGGAATGTGAACTGGTGCAGCCACTCTGGAAAACTGTGTGGAGGTTCCCCAAAGGGTTAAAAATAGACATGCCCTGCGACCCAGCAATTGCACTGCTGGGGATTTACCCCAAAGATACAGATGCAATGAAACGCCGGGACACCTGCACCCCGATGTTTCTAGCAGCAATGTCCACAATAGCCAAACTGTGGAAGGAGCCTCGGTGTCCATCGAAAGATGAATGGATAAAGAAGATGTGGTTTATGTATACAATGGAATATTACTGAGCCATTAGAAATGACAAATACCCACCATTTGCTTCCACGTGGATGGAACTGGAGGGTATTATGCTGAGTGAAGTAAGTCAATCGGAGAAGGACAAACATTATATGTTCTCATTCATTTGGGGAATATAAATAATAGTGAAAGGGAATATAAGGGAAGGGAGAAGAAATGTGTGGGAAATATCAGAAAGGGAGACAGAACATAAAGACTCCTAACTCTAGGAAACGAACTAGGGGTGGTGGAAGGGGAGGAGGGCGGGGGGTGGGGGTGAATGGGTGACGGGCACTGAGGGGGGCGCTTGACGGGATGAGTACTGGGTGTTATTCTGTATGTTGGCAAATTGAACACCAATAAAAAATACATTTATTATAAAAAAAAATAAAAATAAGAAATAAAATTTGTATGGAACCGGAACCTGGATGGCTCAGTGGGTTAAGTGTCTGCTTTGGCTCAGGTCATCCCAGGGTCCTGGGATCAAGCTCTGTGTCAGGCTCCCCACTCAGCAGGGAGTTTGCTTCTCCCTCTCCCTCTCCCTGCCACTTGTGCTCTCCCTCTCTCTCAAATAAATAAACACACACAAAAAATCGTATGATAGCAAAGCAACCTTGAGAAAACAAACAAAAGCCAGAAGCATCACACTTTTGATTTCAAGCTATACTACAAAGCTATAATAATCAAAATAGTATGGTATCTATATAGAAAGAGACATACAGGGGATGCCTGGGTGGCTCAGCGGTTGAGTGTCTGCCTTTGGCTCAGGGTGTGATCCTGGAGTCCCGGGATAGAGTCCCACGTCGGGCTCCCTGCAGGGAGCCTGCTCCTCCCTCTGCCTATGTCTCTGCCTTCTGTGTCTTTCATGAATAAATAAAATCATTAAAAAAGAGAGAGAGAGAGAGAGAGACATACAGGCCAATGGAACAGAACAAAGAGCCCAGAATTAAACATATATATATATGATGAATTATCATATATATGATCAAATATATATATATATATATATATCAATTAATTTCCAACAAAGTAGCTAAGAATACACAATGAGGAAAGGATAGTCTCTTTAATAAATGGTGCTGGAAAAACTGGACAACCACAGGTAAAAGAATAGCTTATACTATAGATATAATTAACTCAAAATGGGTTAAAGGCTTAGTAAGACCTGAAACCATAAAACTCTTAAAAGAAAACTCAAGCAGTAAGCTCCTTGACATAAGCGTTGGCAACAACTTTTTGGATTTGACACCAGAAGCAAAGGCAATGAAAGCAAAAATAAGCAAGTGGGATGACATCAAACTCAAAAGCTTCTATACAGCAAAGGAAACCAACAAGAGTGAAAAGTAACCTATGAAATGGAGAAAACTATCTATAAATCACATGTCTGATAAAGGGCTAATATTCAAAATATACAAAGAACCCATATAATTCATAGCAAAAACACAAAGAAAAAATGGGCAGAGGATCTGAACAGTTTTCCAAAGAAGACATCCAATTGCTCAATAGGTACATGAAAAGGCACTCGACATCACTCATCATCAGGGAAGTGCAAATCAAAGCCACAATGAGATATCACTGCACACTTGCTAGAATGGCTATTAGCAAAAATACAAGAGATAACAAGTATTGGCAACTATGTGTACAAAAGGGAGCACTTTCTCACTCTTGATGGAAAGGTAAGTTGGTGAAGCCACTATGGAAAACAGCATGGAAGTTGCTCAAAAAATTAAAAACAGAACTATCATATGATCCAGCAATTCCACTTCTAGATTTATATCCAAAGGAAATGAAAATGGGATCTCGAAGAGATATCTGCACCCCGTGCTCACTGCATTATCCCAACAGCCGAGATAGAACACCCTAAGTGTTTGTCCAGGGATGAATACCCACGACAGAATATTATTCAGCTATGAGAAAAAAGGAAATCCTGCCATTCTTGACAACACAGATGGACCTCAAGGCATTATGTTAAGTGAAATAAGCCAGCCAAAGAAAGGCACATACTGTGTGGGACCACTCATATGTGGAACTGAAGGAAAAAAAAAAAAAAACAAAAAACAGAGTAGCGAAGTGATTGCCAGGGGCTGAAGGTGGAGGAAATAGGCAGAAGTTGATAAAAGGGTACAAAATTTCAGCTGTAAGATGAAAAAGGCAAAGGATCTAATGTATAACATGGTGACTACAGTGGATAGCACTGTATTATTTAATTGCAATCTGCTAAGAGGAGTAAATTTAAATGTTCTCACATACACAGACATGAAGATAAATAGGTGAGGTGATGGATGTGTTAATTAGATGGTCAGGATTCTTTCATGGTGTAAATGGTGTATCAAAATCACCACAACATACACGTCCAGTATGCTACAATTTTGTCCATCATACCTCCATGAAGCCAAAAAAGGATCCTTTGCTTCCCTTTTGCTCCTAATTCTTCAACTAAGCCATGGTCTTTCCTCCCCCATAACATCCTCCTACCCCTTGGGCTTCCATCCTGAAAATGTCTCCAAATAGTTTTTCAAAAGAGAAGAGATTTTTGGCCTGGCGTACAACACCCTTCACATCTTCCACCCCCAGGAAACACTACCCAGCCTCCAATGACAGTGAATTACAGTCACTTTTCAATTATACATGGGAAGAATTAAGTGCAGGCTCTACATTCACTGACGTGGCAGTGTAAATGGAAGGACTTTGCCACCATGCTTCTCTTGTGGTCTCCACACCCCACAGCAGGCAGGGTAGGGCTGGGGAATTCCCAAGAATACAGGGCAGGCAGGTGCACCACCTGGAAGCAGTGTCCTGGGCCCTGTGAGATGCAGCTTGGACACTCCACTCTCCTCAAACTGCTCTCTTCAGCCCAGCCCTCGGGGCAGGTCTCAGCTGGAACAGGGCAAACTACAAGTCCCAGTAACTGGGAAATGCATCCGAGGCTAACGTCCGATGTACCACTTCACTGCACTAGTGCAGCTTTCATTTCTTTCCAAAATATACCCTTCGATAAAATCACTTTTCCCACTAGTGCTTGAAAGACCACTGACCAAAGAGCATGCTGGGTCTCCGCTCACTATTGCTTAAATGATCTGGAGACTCTGAGATCCATTACCCAGTGAATTGCCTCACCTGTCCTTGCCATGGGGACCCACTATGTCTCTGCACAACACTCCCTCATTCTCTAAAACCCACTCCAGACATAGCATCTCATGGTTTTTCCAGACTCCTCTCTAAGGGTCAGTTCACCCCGACTTAGGCACCAGGGACTCACTGTAAGAACCTCAACCAGAGCTGTCAGGGCCCTGCCCCATCCCACAAGGCCAAGAAGAAGGCTGATAAGAACTTATTTTATCTATTTTTGTAGCTGCTAAAACTCAGTGCTAAAACTGTAAGAAAAATAGTCTAGAATCCAGTTGGTGTTCATAATAAATAGTTATTATATGAATGGATACATCTAATGATTTTCCCACTGGACATTTATCTAACCACAAAAGTAACTTTAATAAGTTAATCAGGATTTTGGCCATGGATGTCATGAGCTTATAAAAATTAATTATTTGAAATGAGTATGGATATTTTTTAAAGTATCTTTTCATGGTTAAGAATGATTCTCTACCTAATTGTACATAGGAATCAACCATTTGCCTAACAGTACTGGACACCTGCCCAGCACTTGTGCAGAATACACTGCTGGGAGTAAGCATGTTACTTCCCTGCCTTACCACTCTCCGAAAGAGAAACTTTCAGAAAATAGGAATGATAAAGTGTGTTACTATCATTAAGTGTCAGATGCTGATACTGATGAATTCTGATGATCAGATTGGAGGATTTGCACTAATTTCTTGCTTATTGCCATGAAATACGTGACTGCGTTTATAAAAAGACTAAGTCTTAAAAGGTTCCACTTCAATGAGTATTAAAAAAATTGATTTGCGACGGGTAAGAGCTTTCCTGTGTAATGGAAATCTCCTAGGACTGGATGTCTAATACCCCAATAGTGTTCATCCTACATGAGGTCAGCGAGAGAGACATGGGAGTGCCCCATCAATGCAGGAGAGGCTGTAAAGCTGGGAAGAGACATGTCCAGGATGCAGAGTCAGGATAACTCTGAGCATGGCGAGAGAAAGAAAGAAGGGTGTAGAATCAGGCTGCACAATACGACCTCCAAACTCTCAATTCCAAACCAGGGCCTAGATCTGGAAATCACAATTAACAACACTCTAAAATAAATGAGATGTGTCATTTCCTCCAAATGAAACCATAAAGGATAATAAGGTGAAGACACCCAGCCACTTAATCCTACCCTTATGAAATACCTCATATTATTTCTGTGCTGTTCTGCTTACCACACATCAAAAAGGAACATCAGTGAAGAAGCTTCCAAAAAAAGAAAAAAAGGTGGGTAGAGGGGAAAAAAAACCCCACACTTATAGGAAGTTTAATAGTAATTTTAGAGCAAATGAAAGACAATTTTAATTTCTTTTTTTATTTTAATTTCTATTACACTAATAAACTTACAGATATCATATCAAGAGATTTATAGTCCAAAGTTACAGATCTGAGATAGTTTAAAATGATTTGTGAATAACACAAGCCACATAAGGGTTTGAAGGACAGCTGATGAACTGGGTACTGTCTCTGCTGGAGATGAAATCATACCTTCTCATAAAGCACTCACCACCACCCAGCCAGATAGAACACCAGACCAACCAGACTGCAAACTGCAACTCTTATATTTAAATCAAATGTCCCAAACGATTTGTTAGGGCTGAGAAACATTTCCGTCCTATGGACACACGTTTTTATCCAGCATCTGTTATTACAGGACCCCTGGATGCGGTATTAGCGGGTACAGTTTTAACACTCATGAGTAGACTTCTCATACAGACAAGCCCAACATTCCCCAGAATCCTTTTATCTGTTTGCATATCTTCACATAGACTTATCTTCCCAACAGCAAAGTCGGAATGAACCTTTACTAGACTATAAGTAGCCTGAAGGCAGTTCTTGTGTATCTCATCCTTGCAAAGCAGCACATAAGAAGGCTCGGCTCCAGGCGACCCGCTGGGCCGCAGAGCCGGGTCACAGGGGCATTTTACAAGTCCAGGACATCCACCAATCTGCTTCCTACCTAGTCAATGTCACCACGTGCTGATGCAGGGACGGCAATCTCATTTTTGAACCAGAGCCTTTGAAAACTCAAGTCTGATGTGGCTCAAGCAATCAGGGCCACACTTACTGCCGTTTTACTAATGTAAAACCTACCCAGCAAATCGAGCATTTGAGGCAAAAGCACCAACTTCTCCCACCGGTTTTGAGCAGGAGCCTGCAGACTCACCTTTGGCACTCAGTTATAAGAGATGATGGGCAAAATGCAGAACTCTTCAAAAGGTGACGATCTCAGCTGGTCACACTCCTGAAGTTACACAGCTGCAAGAATTCTCCAAATTCTCGAATCCAACCCAAATCTCAGCAGAGAATGATGATCTGGGAAATCACTTGTATACAAGGGAACATAGGAAATCTGAAAGCGAACAGGAAAAAAAACAAAACAAAACAAGTCATGTATTAGGGCCGCTTGCTTGCTTTTAAGTAACTGCACGATTAGTTATTTGTCTGAAACCAGTATCTTTAATACATCCCAGAAGAAAATTGCTTTGTACCTACTGACCTCTACCCAAACAAAGCTTCTCCTCCTCTACCTTGGGGTCCCTGTTACTAGCTCTGGGGCAGGCAGGTACCTCTGCGGGGAGAAGAGATAGGGAAGGTGGGGACAGGTGGTCATCAACAAGGCACCTGTGTTCCCAAGATTCTTCTAGCCCTCCCCCCACAACAATTCCTCCCCACATCCCTGCCAAAAACAAAAGAAAGGGGTGCGAAGTAGAAAGGAAGCAAGTCTGAGAGCCTAATTAAGGGAGCCAGGTTGCAGAGAGCAGGATATTTACATTTAGAGACTCATTCCTCTTTTGGAGGTTTCTTATGCTATTTATTGAGAGGCCCCCTACTGGACCCATAGCATCCTCCTAAAAAATCAGAGAAAAATATTCCAAAACTACAAAGAAGTTGAGACAAGAGAAGCCTGACAGATGAAGCCAGCAGCCTCTCCCTCCTGCTTGCCAAGAGTTTGCTGCTGCCTTAGGTTCTCTGTATTTGGGTGACTATTTCCTGTCCTTGCCCAGCATTGCTGAGGGGACCCTGAAGCTCCGTGGGCCTCCAAGAGTTCACTGACATTTTTAATTACATTTCAAACCCAGAGGGGATCTGTCCTTACAGTTCACTCAGAGAAGATCTATTAATTCATCCCTGGCATGATTATGACCCAAAACGTTAAATACCCCATAGAAAAATCAAATTCTATTTTAGTCAAATAGAAAAAGATAATTCAAGTAGGACTTTCATAAAAATGTTATACAGCAAGTTCATAAATTTTGATTAAAAAATTAATTCCTCTTTGTGCATTCCTAGCATTATTTTAAAGGCTGCATGACTTTTTTTTTTTTTTTTCCAAAGATTTATCTATTTGACAGAGAGAGAGAGAGAGAAAGGGGGACAGGGGCAAAGGGAGAGAAAGTCTCAAGCAGACTCTACGCTGAGTGTGGAACCCAATGAGGGGCTTGATCTCCCAAGCCTGAGATCCAGACCCAAGCCAAAACCAAGAGTCAGATGTTTAATGGACTGAGCCACCCAGGAGATCCAAAGGCTGCATGACTTTTAAAAAATACACGACCTAATGCAGGGGAAAGGTTATACCCAAACACAACAGGAAGACTAGACTGGGGCAAGACAGTAAATGTGTACTAGGATAATTACAGCCCTCTCTCTGCTAAATGTTTACAATAAAATGACAGGGTTTCCAGAAATAGAAGTTTTGGTGTCTGGACTCAGTTCCTGACCATATATTCTTATTTCATTTTATGCACCTACTGAAGAAAGCCACCAACTAATAAACACAGCCATGCCCACAAATACCACTTCCATATTAGTATTTTCAGGAGTATAAGCTGGACTTTTAAAATTTTAATTGAAAAGTGAATTTTCCTGGAGTTGGATCCCCCTAGAGCACTGTTTGGGGGTGTCCATGCAGCTACCGGAGCTACCTGCATATGGGCCTTCCCTCTGGACCCACCGGGTTCTCTCACCAGTGAGATTTTTAAATTCTCACAATAACCTTCTACGAGTGTTACTAACACCCACTTTTTTCATGAGTTAACTTTCTCAGGGAGGTGAAGGGTTTTCCTTAACAGGCTTTACTTAGGAACACAGGCTTCCCAAATTCTAGACCAACCACAGCAATGGTAAGCTTGATGCCACAGCAACTTATTTACTAGCCCAGAGCTAAAGGACAATGGGTGGATCTGGAAGCCCAGTCCTTTGATACTGAGAGTAGTGGGCAAGGTGGAAAAGCCGGATGAAACAGAGCAGAATTTGAACTGATAGAGGAGCTCCAATCAAAGGGAGACGATTTTATGTTCATTTAAACATGCCCGTGGCTGTCTAGGATTTAAGCACAACAATGAGGTGTTTGCTTGGAGAAAAGCATTTTGTGGACAAACTCTCAATGGACTAAGCATACACCTCAAGTGGAAATAAACAGAAGGATCAAAATTTGTCCAGCCTGGGGGTTAAACATAGCCTGCCTACTGCCCATGTTTAATGTAGTGGAGTTATAGGCATACTCAAAACCTCTGTTAAGGACAAACATTTCAAATCAGATCTTAAGTACAAAGATCTAAACTCCAGCACCTGGGTGGCTCAGGTCATGATCCTGGCGTCTTGGGATTGAGTCCTGCATGGGGCTCCCCCGCTCTGAGGGGTCTGCTTTTCCCTCTGCCCCTCCCCCCACTTGTTTTCTCTCTCTCAAAAAAAAAAAAAAAAAAGTAAAAATAATTAAAAAACAAAGAAGATCTAAACTCACCAGGAAAGCAGACACTCTTGTGCAAAAACCACCTCAGACCGCAAACACTACTAGGTACAAGGTCAGCTGGAGTGCAGAAGGCTCTCACCCAAGAATTCACTCAAGGATGGTCTACGCTGTGCACTTCGGCAGATGCAAGGGTACGAAACGGGTCTATGTTTGTTTTTGAAAATATTTATCCACTAGCTCCCTATGCTTCCACCTTTAGAAATAAGAGGAGAGGTAGGACTAAAAAGGAATTAACACTATTGCCAAATAGATCTCCTTCCCTGCATTACTGTAGACCTCTAATAACCACAAAATTTTATCATTGCGAAATCCACGGGATTATCTGAATTCTCTGTAACGCTGACATTTTCTTCAACTATGTCTTGAAACACTCAAGCCACAACTGGGGGCTCCTCCCCATCTTTTAGGGGTGGCTGGCTGCAGCATTTGCTTTAGCTGTGAGGGCATGCTCTGGGCTCGAGGGCCTCCATGGCACCCTGCAAATCTGGGAGCGCTACAGGTCCTGGGGCCAGGGCCTAAGCACTAAGATGCCCCAAGTGGCTATCTCAGTTGAACTTGAAACTTCCAGTGCCTGCTGCAGCACCAGATGCATCCTCTGGGAGGTCCCAGGCAGCTTCCTGGGCACCTTAGTCTGCAAGGAGACCCCGTGGTGATGTGATTACGTCTGTCACTGATGCGTTTCACTCCAGAGGAGTCATTAAGGGGTAATAAGGGTGTGTGCCAGTTCTGCTGATGGCCCATCAGCTAGTGCCAGACACTATAGCTCTACCCACTTTATGTTGGGTGATGTTCCCGGATAACTCAAATCTCCCAAAGGCTCAGTGCCTTGGGTGCTCAGGTCATACTGCCTCTCCTTCTCCTGGATTCACAGAGTAGAGTAACAGGCAGGGAGAAGAGCTGATGGTGGTCCCAGTGAGACACTGCACTTTGCTCCACCCTCACAGCAACTCTGAGATAAATCTTACCATTCAGCTCAGAAACTAAACCACCAGATGCCCCATAGCCAGAATCTGAACTTACCCCAGTCTGGTTTCAAAGCCCAGCCTTCATTTTTCTTCTTAAAAAAAAGATGGCCACTAGCAGGTCAAACCTTGAGACTCAGGCAAATATTGTCTGTGGTTGCCACCTGTCTGGAGTACCTGCTACCCTGGGAAGCCGGCTTCAGCCCCTCAAGTAGGGGAAGGACAGCATAATGCTGCAGCAAGGAAACAAGCCATGAAGGCATAAGACACTTTATTTTTAAAGGAACGGTTTCTCTTAGATGTTAAAGCAGCAAAAACAGAATTACTGGAAAACATCATCTGACTGGGTTGGGTACTGACACAACCTGAAGACGCACAGGCCACATCAGGCATGCACTATAACCTAATCTTACATATGCCAAGCACACCGAGAGAACCCCCCTCCAACCCCTAATCCATAGGTAGTGTCTTTTTTTCTTTTATTTCAAAAGTAAAAAACGGGGGCCCTTGGGTGGCTCAGTGGTTGAGCATCTGCCTTTGGCTCAGGTTGTGACCCCAGAGTCCTAGTATTGAGTCCTGCATCGGGTTCCCTACATGGAGCCTCTTTCTCCCTCTGCCTATGTCTCTTTGCCTCTCTCTTTCTGCCTCTCTCATGAATGAATAAATAAATTCTTTAAAGAAAACAAAACACCCACATGACCATCCTAGGCCTCTAGGCTCACAAATGCCCCAGTGTCATCTCTTCCTTTCTTTCCCTCCTCGTTGTCCCCACAAGACCCCCTTCAGAGCACGTAGCCCCACCACGGCCTCTGTGGATATCCAGGGCAGAATGAACACGCAGGGCCATTGCCTGACCAGAACAACACGGGGCTGGGCTGCCTTGTTGACTTCTGGCAGAACTAGCTAGATTTCATTCCTCCTGAACTACTTGGTGGAACACTTTATTCCGGTGGGAAAGTGCTAGTTTCAGACGCTGAACAAAGCTACACACAGGTCTCCTTGAATGGCCTGGCTAAAGTTCAAGCCTGGTTTCTTCCCATGTGGCCTGACACCACGTGCTGTGGTTCCCAGTCAGGGCCCAGAGAGCACCGAAGGCTGTAAGCTAGTTTCCAAATTTCAGAAAGTCCCACGAAATGAGGATTTTTTACTCAAGATGAAACAGTCCTGAGCAGGACAAATACCAAGTTCCTCTGCAGTGGGCTAGATTTCTACCAGTTCTAAATGGTAATGCTAAAAAATAAATAAATAAATAAATAAATAAATAAATAAATAAATAAATAGATAGATAGATAGATAGATAGTAATGCTGATTCTCAATTATATCTATTAACTAAAAGTTGGTTAATGAAAATAGAAAAAAATAAAAAAGGACTGATTTATAAATCTCTGAACAGCCTCCAAGAGACATCACATGTGGCTAAGGCAGGTGTTTGGGGAAGAGAGTAAATGGTGAGATTTTCAGCTCTGAGGTTCCTATGTTCTAAAATGACAGAGATTTCTGCCTTCCGGGACTGAGGAAAAGAACAAAACTATAGGCAGTGAGGTCAACCACATATAGAGAGACCAGAAAAAATGGTATGAGGCCACGGATCAGGAGAACGGGGTTCCAGGCCCAGTTCAGCGAGCCAAACGCCCTGTGTGACTCTGTGCCTGTTTCCTCCTCCATGACAAGGGTTCCTCCGCCCCAATTCTGCAGCTTTGACATGCAAATGGCTTTAAGAATTATCAAAAATTGATGATGCGGTACCAAAAAAATTATTAAAGCTTATCTAAAACACCATGACAAAAAAGTCCTAATGTAAATTTTAATATGAATTTAAATTTTACAGTCCGCTGCCGAAAAATTCTGATAGATAGGAATGTGATTAGTAATGCCATTTCTGATGGTTTGTAAAGACTTTTGTTTATAAAGTTGATGGTAGCCTCTTCAATACAACAATACTCCACTCTCCAAAAGGTCTGATAAGATGTTACTCTTAAGATCTTCCCACTAGTCCAAATCAGTTTTCGAAATCAGCAGAAGCCTGGCTATACATCTCAATGCCATAATGAGACAATCTAATTACATATATGAGTATAGCTTGGAAATACGGTGACTCCAGGTCCAGATCACTGCAATAAAGTGAATATTGCAAAAAAGAAAGTCATGAATCTTTTGGCTTTCCAGTGCATTTAAAGGTATGTTTACACTAGAATGCAGTCTATCAAGTGTGCAATAACATTAGGTCTCAAAAAACAAGGTACATGTCTTAATTAAAAAATACTTTATTGGTTAAAAATGCTAACCATCTTCTGAGCTCTCAGTGAGTCATGATCACTGATCCCAGATCACCATAACAAATGTGATCATAACGCAAGAGTTGGAAATACTGCAAGTCTCACCAAAATGTGACACAAAGACACGAAGTGAGCAAATGCCGTTGGATAATTGGCACCAATAGGGTTGCCGCACACCTTTCAATTTGTACGAAACCCAGTATGAGTCAAGCACAACAAAATGAGGTATGGGTGTAACAGGTTTAGAAGGCTCGCTAGCATCCTTCATGACATGGGGTTTAGCTGTTGTTCAGGTAGTTACAATGCCAATAAAATGCATACTGACAAAAGTAAATGCTAAGATGCACTACTGAATAAAACTTGCGTAAACCCCTCTTTTGTTTAAAAAGAAGGAAAGAAGGAAGGAAGGAATGAACGAACGAACGGCAGGCAGATACACACATAGGTTCCAAAATCTCATTGAGATAATTCAAGTACGCTCAGTGATTCAAAAGATTTAACTATGAATATGTGTAAGAATTACTTTGATTATTTTGCTGAAGTTCATATCCCTTACCTTTTGGGAATAAAGGATTGGAAGAATGAGGGAAAAGCCAAGGGCAACAGATAGGGTAGGGGTGAGCAAATCCTCTTTCTCTCTCCCAACCCCCCGCCTCTTCACTCTCGCGCTCACTGGCATGTGTGTACACACACTAACATTTCACTTTTTTTTTTTTTTTTTTTTTTTTGGTAGAATCTTAAAAAGGAGGCAAGGCCAAGCACAGGCTGTTGGTGGAGTAGAAACAGGGATGAAAAGTATGATTTTACTATTAACTTTATTCTTTTCTGTAACATGTTTACAACTGTGTCTTACTTTCTTGATTCTCTTCACTGCCTGGTCTTCTGAGAAGCATAGTCTGGTCACCCTAGGGCAAAGGCTCTTTCCCTCCCTCTCATCCATGCCCCACCAGGCACTAAACCAGTCCTCACCATCCTTCTTGGTGCTGCCATTCAGATCCCCATTGCTATAATGGCTGCTCACCCTCTTGATCTGCAAAGCTCTCTCCCACCTTCACCTCATCTTTGGGAACTCCCAGTAAACTCTTGGCTCCCTCCCATCCTGACCCCAGCACTCAGCAAGGGGGTGAGATCCTACCCTCTTTCAAGAGATTCCAGGCACCTCCTCTGGGAAGAGTTTCTAGATGCCTCCAGGGTCAGTTAAACACTCTCCCTCTGGGTTTGAATTTTATCCAACTCCCCCAATTCATATGTTAAAGTCCTAAACCCCAGTACCTCAGAATGTAACAGAATTTAGAGATGGGATCTTCAATGAGGTCATTAGGTTAAATGCCGACTGGTGCTAATCCAATAAAACTGGTGTCCTTATAAGAAGAGGAAGAAACACGAGGGATGTGCAAGCACAGGGAGACGGCCATGTTAGAAGGCAGCAAGATGGCAGCCATCGACAAGACAAAAAGAGAAGCCTCAGGAGAAACCAAATGGGCCAGCACCTCCATCTTGGACTTCCAGCTTTCAGAACTGTGAGAAAATAAATTTCTGTTGTTTTATTCCCCAGTCTGTGGTGTTTTGTTATGGAAGCCTCAGCAAACCAATTTACCATCTCCTTCACCAGACTGTCAACCCATGAATTCTCACCACATACAACAGGAACCTGAAAAATATGCCCTAAATGAATGCAGGAATGAACGAATGGAAGGAACCAGCCAGTAACCAGTCCACCAGAAAATCCACAGACCATCTCCTTGCCTCCTTCCTTCCGGGCACAAAAGAACAGATTCTCCAGTTTTCATACTTTCTTTAAAATCCAGTTTAAATACTGCTACCTCTGGGAACACACTCCCGATTCTCCTACAAAGAGACACAGAACACACGTCTACACAGAACATGCTTCCTTTCCTCCTCAGTGCAAAGTCTTATTGCAGCATTCACCACACTGTACCATCATCATTATACTTTGTATTTTAACATAGATATTTAACCATTGACAAAAATAACCAGGATATGTCTCCCCAGGTACCTTAACATTCAACCTTGGCATTTATGGACCTATAGCCAATCACCCGGTCCCAACTCTAAGTGATTTTAAAGCAAATCCCATAGAAAAATTATTTTCTCTGCACATACTTCAGTGTGTATCACCAACAGATAAGTACAACTCCATTATTACACCTAAAATAATCATTAATTCCTTAATATAAACCTCTTATTTAGTGTTCTAATTCTCCCAAGTTTCTTGTAAGTGTCATTTTATAGCTGATTTATTTGACTCAGGATCCAAATAATGTCCATAAATTACAATGTCTTGTATGTCTTTTAAGTCACTTTTAATCTATTTTATTTGAAGAATGATTTGTTGAAGAAATTGGGGCATTTGTCCCGTAGAATAAGTATCCAGCATTCTGGACGTTGTAAATTTCATCTCCCTGATGCTGTTTTACATGTTCCTCCACCCCGGCATTTCCAGTGAATGGGCAGTTAGCACAAGGGACTCATCTGATGGGAGAAGACTTTCTCAAGGGCAGAGATTCAGCGCTGACCCCATACTTGGTACCAGATAGCAACCCAATGAATCAATGATTCAGTAAATAACAAAACAAATTGGTACTAATGTATCAGTGCAGTTCTCCGCTTTTATCCTTTCTGCTGGTCCCATTTTTACACATGATCCTCCCTGGGATCAAGGGTATGACGCTTCCCCTCCATTTCTGGCCCCTGCAGAAAGAAAAGGTGCCACTCCACTTCTTCAACTGAGAATAGGTATCTAATATTTGAGACTAAAAGTTAAAAAAAAAAAAAGTCTAAGCATTGAATGAGATGTTCTGCTGGGTTTTAAGAAATTGGTTTAAAAAGAAAAATCATCTGTGGAGCAGATGGGTCCTGAACAGTGGCTCAAGGTGTCATGGTTTCACTGATGGACATTCTTACACAACCCCAGAAAGGCATTCATGCCACCAAACTACCCTATTGAAAATACTGCCCCTGTATTTCTCCAAAACAAGAGTCCTTTTTTTTCCCTACAAGGAACATTTCAATTGTTTTATATAAAAATCTAAGCCCAGAATCAAATTAGAAACTGTCAAGTTCAACACCTCGGCATTGTTTTAGCACCACACATTAATTTTAGGAGAACAACAAATCCTCCAAGCCTGCAGCTGATATGCGTGGGCATCACGAGACAAAAACATCCAGAGAGAGCTGTTCAGGTGAGGGCCTGGGTTCTAATTAACTCAGGATTAAATTGCTGCATCCCGAGTGAATGAGCTACATGTACGGAGGCCGACTTCAGTATTTCAGGGATTTGAAGTGTTTATGCAAGACCCTATCTTTGTTCAAGGTCACATCATCGGGCTTTTAAGAAATCCAAACAGGACTGTCAATATGAGGGTGAGGGGCATGGTTTTTACTGCTACCTGATGAAGGTAATGACTTAAAAAAGACTGGGAACTGTCCATGACCTTTGGCATCTGAGAAGTCCCTGGAAGCACAGAGAACAATTAAGTTCTGGAGAAAGATTTTGTGGGAAGGTTGTTTGTTTTAATTTTGTAAATTACTGGTAACTGAGAAGCCTCCCACAGAATGAATTTGCTACTAAGAAACTGCAGGGAAAAACATTTCACTGCATATTATCCTATTTTACTTCTGATGAATACTAAATAAACTTGTTTTCCCCACTTTTAAGTAGAGGTGATGTTCATATAGATATTATAGTATCCCTTAAATGTAGTCCATAGAATTTCATAAAATATGGAATGAAAAGGAAACTAAGTTAAGTTTTCCCAACAACAAAAAAGGTCTGGGCGCCTAGGTGTCTCAGTAGGTTGTGTCTGCCTTGGACTCAGGTCATGATCCCGGGTTCCTGGAGTCAAGCCCACAACAGGCTCCTTGCTCAGCTGGGAACCTACTTCTCCCTCAGCCTCTCCCTCTGCTCGTGCTCTCTCTCTCTCTCTCTCTCTCAAAAATAATAAATATTTTTAAAGGGCTAATAGTTAATAAAGTTTAACCTGTAGAGAACAAATTTATGATTATTCCAAATTAATAGAAATTTTAATACTACTGTATTCTGAAAGTATACTTAGCTACTTTTAAATATTCCTACAACAGTGAGAGTATGTTTCACCCACATTTTCCCCAAATGCCAGATGCTTTCACAATTCTGTGACTTATGTATACTATTTCTTCCCCCATATTGAGGTAACTTTATCGCTCCAGCTTCCCAAAGTCATTGTCCAGCTAAATCAGCTCATTTTTCAGAAATGAACTCAAACAGTTCCCTTTTGGGGGACATTCTATAAGAATGGAAGACATTCCTATAGAAACCATTCTTATATAATCATAAACTCCCCTATTTAAAGGCTATCTAGACCGGAAGAGCCTCCAGGAAGGGACCTCCACATGCTGAGGTCCATATGGCTTGGCCACATGGCAGGCGCTCAGTAAAATGATAATATCAGACATTTATCATCCAATAAACTTTCACTTCTTTAATTATATTTGTAAGATCTGTTGCAATTGTCTAATACCCTACAGCATTCAGTGCCATCTGGCCCAGAATCCTCTCCTCCCAAATTGCAAACCAAGCGACCCTGAATCCCTTATACAACTGTCCATGAGCCAGAGTATAACGGTCAACACAGAGCTTTAAATACAGAAAATGACATAACTATGCCAAAACCAAATGATGGTTCTACTTATAAACCATATTTGATTGTATTGCTCTAAATTATTTTTTTCCTGAGATTCTCATTTGTTAAATAAATTACCAATGAACCAATGAGAGGGTATGAATCAAAGAGTACTTTGAAATTCTAGAGCTCAAAAAATATATATATATGACTTCCTATGGCAGCTGCCCAATTAATGCCATCCATAAAGCCATTCAAATACTGTGTGTGGGCTGAAATCCAATTAAGTCATTTCTGTCTGAATATCCCCAAAGAGCCTCCTGGTGAGCTGGAAGTGGAAATAATCACAAATGCCAGATTAGCTGTGTAAGCACTTCCAAGGCTGAAACCAGACGAGAGCGTGAAAATCTACATGCCCAGCCTTTCAACTGGGCACAAAGAAAAAAAAAAAAACATTTCAATGACCACCTGGCAGAAAGTCAAGCCCATTTCCTTGGTTTGCCAGGTCTTCTCAGATAATCCGCACCCAGTGGGAGTATCAAAAAAAAAAAAAAAAAAAAAGCTTGATCCCTTCATTTACACACATTATGAAATGACAACCTTCCACTCCACAATGCAATTTTGTGTACAGAGGAAAGAGAGTCAGGAAGAGATTTCAAACTTTCTCTGAATTCACCATTTTATTCAACCAACCCCTTATGGAGTATGTCTTGAAATTAATAAACTCTGAAATTCACAACTGCCTCTATGCTGTGATTTGTCCCATTAAAACATGCAAGCAAAGCCAAACCTTTTGAGTGGCTGAGGAACAAAACAGACTCAGCTCATGAGTTCAAGTTCTCCTTCACCTTACAATCTATTACTTTTAAAACTCTGCAGAGTACACAGTATCTTCAGCTTATGCACAATAGCTCAAATCTTGAGCGTTCTAGCCATGCTCCAGAAATACAAAGGGTCCTGGCTTGCCAATTCATTCCAAACAGATCCCACCTGAGACCTACTGAATTAGAGTATCTACAGTTTATGAAAGCTTCTAGGCGTTTAAAACGCCAGCTCCAGGTAAAAACCACTACCATAGAGAAAAGAACAGAAAGTATAAAAGGCCAGTTCAAGAAGCCCTATTCTCTTAATCTCTTAATCCTAAATATTTGAATAAAGGGTTATCTGAAAGAAAATTAATCCAGGTAATGAAGTTTGCCATGCCTCTGTGCATGATGTAAAGGATGCAAGGACTTTGTTTTAAACTAGATGCCAATTCCCACTCTACGTCTTACTAACTATAGGATGCTGAGGCTGCTACTTCACCCCAAGCCTCGGTTTCCTTGGAGGCAGTACCAGTCACCTCGCTAGGAGAATCAAAGTCACACTTACTCAATGAAAATGTGTTGCACATCTGCTATGTGCAAACACTGTACATAAATAAGGCACAGCACAGATGCTGTCCTTCCTAAGGAACTGGGTCTGGTCATGGACCAAAGTCAAATAAGAGATGACACAGCAGTGCTTCTTTATTTCATTTGCAACAAGAAAACTCACCTATTTAAAAAAAAAAAAAAATCGCCTGAACTGTGCTAGGCACCTTCTAAAACAGATGTCTGCTATTCAAAATATTTGCTTTAAAATAAAATTCTAAGGAGACAAGCAAATTGAGTATATGTGTGTGTATGTATGTATGTATATAACATACATATAATAGCTTTAGGTAAAAAATAATTTTTGGTGGAAGAGAAAGTAAGTCTCATCTCACTACGGTGTCTCTTAGGAGTCTCTTCTCCAAGCAAAACCTTCCTCACTGGAACAATGCTGAGGTGCTCTGAAACCTACCATCCCAACACCATCCTCACTTCTAGACAGACTTCATGTTAATTCATCCAACAAGTATATTTTGAACCCCTACCAGTACTGTGCCAGGTCCTAGACACACAACATACAAGGCAGATTATGCTTTGCCCCATGAGGCACATACAAGAGACACTGGGAGAGCCAAAATGTGGATTCTGGATGCTACCAATCATTATCAATCACCTCTGTAAGAGACACGCAAACTGAGATGAGGAAGTCACGTGGGAAAGGGAAGTGCTGGGCTACCTTGCAGAGTAACCATGCCTGACCCTGCCAGGCTTCTCGGGCAGCATCACACCCACACCGTAGCCCCAGCAGGTATATTCTGAGTGGCATCTGCTACCTCACTAATCCTCTTGTTCCACCTCAGCATGCCAGTTTTCAGTTCCAGCTCTGCAAGTGTTCTAGATTCTAATTCAGTCATGGACGATCTCAATCACTCCATCCGATTACCATCTGAAAATTTGAAACACAAGCTTACAACCATGCTCTGGCACAGATCATGGCCAAGGACATACACATCTGAGACCTGAACTCAGGGAAGGTCAAGCTAGCAGTCCACACGTTCTGCGGGTATGGCCCTCCAAAGAGCTACTTCCTGACCCCGGGGAAGATCAAGCTGGCAGTCCACATACTCTGTGGGTACAGCCCTCCAAAGAGCTACTTCCCCTGACCCCAGGGAAGATCAAGCTGGCAGTCCACACGTTCTGTGGGTATGGCCCTCCAAAGAGCTACTTCCCTTAACCCCGGGGAAGGTCAAGCTGGCAGTCCACACACTCTGTGGGTATGGCCCTCCAAAGAGCTACTTCCCCTGACCCCAGGGAAGGTCAAGCCGGCAGTCCACACGTTCTGTGGGTATGGCCCTCCAAAGAGCTACTTCCCCTGACCCCAGGGAAGGTCAAGCTGGCAGTTCACACATTCTGTGGGATGGACCCCCAAAGATCACTAATCTGCATAATAGTCCAATAGGAAAGGAGAAAGGCCTGCTACCCGATTTGGTCAAGGAGCTTCGGCTTTGGAATGAAATATAAGCTCCACTCCTTCTTGGCTCTTTCGGCCAGATGGCTTACTGTGTCTAAAGCTTAAGTTTTCTCATCTATAGAGGATAGAGAGATAGGATTACCTTACAGATGTTTTGTACATACTAAACAGCATAACAAGCACCCAGCAACACTCCAGGTACGTAGTAGGCACTCAGAGAAAACACCACTTTGTTCCCCTTACGAGACACTGAAATGCCCCTCCTCATAGCGGGGGAGCGAACTGGGGACCATCCTGCCCCTAACCCCCAACCTCTGAATTGGGCCAGCCAGAGAACACCACGAACAATCCTAGCAGCTGGTATCAGAGGAGATAAGCTGAGCCAACTGGGAGATGAGAGGATGACAGATGGAGTTGAGAAATGTCCTTTCTCTCCTTTGGTCCTGGCACTTCCTACCGTTCCTCTGTGCCATGAGCCACTCCCCTCCACGCCACTGAGTGTGACAAAGTATCTCTGTCTCATGTGCCCTGTCCCTCAGGTTGTCTCCTCTTCTTTCTGCTGATGTTGTGCACCCTTTCTTTCTTGTGGAAACAGACTCTGAATGTAAAAACCACACGACTGTCCCCCAGCCATGTCTGATGTGCGCAAGATGCTACAGGAAGTCAAGGCACTGGTCAGCGGATCGGATTTGGGGGAACAGAGCAGGTGACCACAGACCAATCCTCAAGAAGACAATGTCCCAGAAAGGCTCCTCTACAGTGACCAGGGTCCGAGGGGAGGGCCCCAGGGGAGAAGGTATGTTAACACTAAAGACGTAAGTGGGTCTGACTTTATCCAGACACCCTGCTGACATCCAGCCACACAGCATCAGGGAGAAGAGATGCCGACAGGCTCCCCGTTGCCAGCTTTCATCTCCATTCTGTAATCTGTTTAAAGGTCCCTTTCCTGATTCTGCTTTTTTTGTTTCCATTTAGAAAATTAGAACATTTGCAATCTGTAGCCTCCTGGTCGTTCTCTCCTTCAAGGCCACGCCAAGAATATCCACAGGGATTCTGCTGTCCACCTGTGAGCGCGCATACTTCATTGGAACCTCGGTGTAGGAACGCAACACGGCCAAGTACTCTCCTCCCAGATGAACTTATCTCTTTGAGAGCTTTAATTCCTTCTCAGCGATATTTGTTGTGTACTCTCTGTTTTGAGGATAATTCTTTTTGCCAAAAAACAGCAACCAATACATACATGAAAGTTGATGCATCCCGTTCCTGCTACTGGTCATATATGACACCAGGCACCACGCCTCCACTCTGGGTCCCTCTCTCAGGCAGACCAAGGGCAGAAAGGGCATCCTCTTGCTCTAGACCTTCGAATGTTAAGGCTCACTTGACCTCACCTGGGGTTCGGCCTGCCATGTGCTACTCACACATGTACATGCCACTCTCTCATTTACTCCAGAATCATATCCTATCTTCCCACAGCTTGCAAATCCAGGAACTGCATGCCTCGGAGTTTCCCCACTAACAAGGAACGGAAACAGACCAGTGCAACAGTAATCCTTTACTCGGTGTTTACTGGGTGTCACACACTAGGCTGAGCACTTGTCCTACATTATCACATTCACTGCTGACACCAGGATGCTCCATTGACCCCCTGTGCAGCAGAGGAGTTAGGGGATGCACTGAGGATCTCTGAGTGCACAGGTGCTGAGACAATTTGGAGTCCGCTAACCTGAGAGACCTTGCCCTTGACCTTGTGCATGCTGCCCCTGGAGCTGGAAACCAAGGACAGCCTGACTCAATAGTGCACCTGAGCAGAAACCTACACTGAATCCCCTTCCAAAGGAGCGTGTGCTAAGGGAGGAACTGGTTATGATCTCTGTCAAACACTGGTGGAAAGAGAGGCTTAACTATGTCCTAGGAGCACCGTGGTTCTAAATGATACAGATTTCCCAAAGACCAGAAGCTAAACTTATCCAGGAAAGCTCTTCAAGGAACTCCTATGCTTTCCCTCTCTCTCTTTAAAAAAAAAAAGTCATTAACTATTTTCAATCACAATTCTCCCCGTTCATCCTTAACCTGTCTCCCACATCCAAGAACACAGCTGGTGAGACTACAGAAGGGCCTGCCAGGTAAGGATCATCAAGATGCCTTCTTGCAATGGATTATTATTTTACCCACTTCTGGACACAATAGAAGGTACCATCTGCCTTCTACCCAAGGCCAAAACAACTCGGTGATCTTTGGGCCTCTGCTGTCTCATTTACTAATATGCAAGCACAGTAATTAGCTTTTTAGAGACTTTCACAGAATGCTATTTTGTTTTGTTTATTTAAGATAAGAGAAAGTTTTCAAAAAACTCATCTCTTCCAGTTTGGCATGGCATATATTGCAACTAGCAAACAGGAACATAGAAATAGACCCAACTGCTTCTGGGAATTTAGTAGATCATAAAGGGTGCTAGCTCTAGTCACTGCAGGAAAGACAAGCCTTCTCAATAAACAGTGATGGGATACTTTGGTAGTCATCTGGAAGAAGATGGAGCCACACTTCACATCCTACAACAGGCTGAA
The DNA here is from genome assembly GCF_048164855.1 of Canis lupus baileyi. NCBI lineage: Eukaryota > Metazoa > Chordata > Mammalia > Carnivora > Canidae > Canis > Canis lupus. The sequence goes on from NC_132848.1 coordinate 40,392,821, forward strand.
TTCCAAATGCATCTAAGGTTTACCATGAAAAAATAAAAGTATACAAGGACATATGGAAGAAATTCTTTATAACCTTGAAGGAAAAACTTTTTTAAATCTACAACTAGAAATCCAGAAACCACAAAATATGTTTGAATTCATCTACATAAAAATAAAAACTTTTTTTTTTAACATGGCAAAATACACCCCAGGCAAATTCAAAAGACAAATAAAAAGAAAAGAGATTTTTGCTTTTCGTGACACAGACCAATACCTACTCTTCCTGATTTGGGGAGATCTCTTTAAAACTGCTTAGAAGACCAGCAAATCAAGAAAAAGGCAAGGAAACTGGGTAGGAAAACATCTTGCTTTCAGATAAATGCTGGACTTCAATAAAATAAAGTCATATGAAGATACCATCTTGCTTCTATCAGACTGTCAGAGAACAGAATATATGGTAACAACTCGGTGTCAATGTGAACTTCCCATTTTGCCCACTGTCTTATGGTTATTTAAATGTTAACATTTGAGAAAGCTGAATGAAGAGTATACAGAAATTTTTTGTGCCATTTTTGTAATTTTTGGTAAGCTAAAGTGTGTTTCAAAAGAAAAGTGAAGACTTTCTTTATTTTCGTGTGATAAAATGGCACATGGGTGAGGCTACAGGGAAGCAAGTATGCTTGTGCACAGTTGACAAAAACGCAAAATTGCACAACTCTGTGAAAAGCAAGCAATTGGGTAAGATGTATCAAAAGAGCCACAGCCTAAATGTCCATCACTAGGTAAACAGTAAAATATATTACATCTGCATACAAAGTATTATTCACGAGGAATGTCTCTAAGTTCTAAATAGGAAAGAGTTCAAAAATTGATAGTTAATTCAGAAAAATATGGTAAGAACACTTCAGATTATTTTCCCCAAATGCATTTGTCTGTAAAGAAACTTAACTACCACTTGGCTGCCTAGTTAAGCTGCCTCAAGTATATCCCGGCAGTTTATTCTCATTATATTGAAATTCATGACCCATTTGAACTTAATTATCAGTAACCTTGGTGAGCTCACTACAGGCTTCTCCATTGAAATAACCCATAAAAATATGTTTTTAATCCAAGCTACAGGGATCTCTGAGGAACCTCACTATTTGTATCTGATGATATGAAGATGAAAGCATTTCACCCTTCATTTCTTCCCTCTAAAATCAGTCTCCAAACTCTAAGGTAACTTTCTATTAAATTGAGATATAATTCACACACCATAAAAATTCACCAATTAAAATGTACTATTTAATGGTTTTACTTATTTTTAAAAGTAATAATGAAATTTATATTATAAGATGGAAATGGGGGGGGGGGACAGAGGGAAACTAATGAGTTGAGTACCTATTATTTAGATACTTTCAAAACGTTGTGGACATACAAGAAACCATAAACCTTGCCTCTGGTGAGCTGGTGAGGCCATCTGGCGCCTGGGATAGGAGGTGGGCTTCCCTCCATGTTAGATTTCAGCTGCCTTTTGCTTGTTTGGGATTTGTTTGTTTTCCTATGTATTACTCTCTCAAATAAAAACTTCTTTCAACAAAATGATAGCAGATAGAAAACAAATCTTACAACAAGCTAACCTTAACGCCTACTCCTTTCACAGAATACTAAATCCTATAGATACTTATGTTCAACAACACATCTTCTGGAGCTGGGAAATAATTTAATATTCACCCTGAAATAGATGGATCACACCCGTAAATTAACGAAAATGTAGTTATAATTTTGTTCTCTTCGGAAATGAACTGAATCAGATTAATGCAGCTAGTCATCCTCCAGTCAGACCTTCCTTAGGATGATTAAACTCTTTAAAAATCTGCAGTTAGTGCCAGTAGCTTTAAAAAAGTTATGAAACCATAAATTAATGAGTCTACACCAAAGTGCTCAGAGTTCTCAGTGCCAAATTTATGAACTGGTTTTGTTTTCTAGAAGCATCCTGCTTCCACGGAGAGGCAGAGGCTGATTGGCATCCACAATATAAGGTGCTTTGTTTTAACTGGGGTTACAAAACCCCAGCTGCTGGCTGCAGCTCCCTCATTCTAACTATGGGAGAATCATAATGCATTTCATCTTGGTTGGGAGTTGCTGCAAACCCAAGGACTTACTGACTGTGACTATGTACCCCTCTCCCAAGGGCCTGGCAGGAACCCTAACAAGACCCACGCTAAACTCCCTCCCCACCGACCCCGAAGTCCTTAAATCCTCAAGCCCCTGTCCTGTGCGTGGTTTCCTGCAGTGTGCACAGGACTATTTAAAGACTTCCTTCCACTTGCCCACGCAGACTGGTAGCTTGCTGCTCAAGCACGCCAACTTTTCTTCCTTCGAAGATGCAAACCATCTTTTGCCCTTTACATCGAACAACACGGACTTATATGCTGGTGGTACCTTCATTCATGCTCTAGAACTGTGAGTGCAACACTCAACACTCAGAATAGCACAAAATCTTTTTTTATTTCTGTGCAGGGGGAAAAAAATTGACCCAAGCTTCAGAACCCTATCAATATTTAAGGGCTGCCCCCTAAAAACTAGTAGGAAGGCTGAAATAGGGGTATTTTGTAAGGTTCTGAATTTAGCAAAGGAAAAAGGCTTATAAATCAATGTCAGCTTTTCTCCTGTGGGGGCCAAAGATGCAGACAGAGAAGGGTTAGTGGTATAGGATGGGAGTCAAAGGCCTAAAAAGGATAATAAGCGTTTTTATTTTCGGGCCACAAAGTTAAAACCAAAAAGGAGTTTGATGACTCAATTTATTTCTGAAAGACCACCCTCCTAACAATCCAAACACTCTTTCACACCTGCCAGGAGCATCGAAATCCACGTTCACAAAGAAGTGTTAAAGCTCACAGGTAAAATGTTAATAAAATTTATCCTAGAAAACCAACTCCTAAGAGGGCTGCCAAACCTGTGAACTGTCATTGTTAATGTCTTAGCTATTCTAGTGATATATATTTGCTTTCCCGGAATCGAATTTGTATCATATTTACTTGTGTCAAGGAGTAATACTGATGTGTTCCCCCCCCCACACACACACACACAAATCATTTAATTTATGGGATACAAAAGTGGGGAAGTGTTAAGGGGAAAGAACAGTGATATTAGGAACTCCTGGAATAACACTAAACTCCTGGATACTCTTCATCGCCAAAGGCAAAAGGTGGACAAGGCTCTGAAACCATCAAGGACTGGACAATGTCCACTTTCAACATCAAAACATCAAAAGGCCCCTACACCCTGTGCTCTGACTCCAGGCCCTCTCTGGGAACAACCAAGTGCAAATTACCCCACTGTGCCTTTGAATGACAATCTTTTTTTAAGATATTATTTTTATTGAGAGAGTGACAGAGCATGAACAGGGTAAGGGACAGAGGGAGAAGAAGCAGACTTCCCGCTGAGCAGGGAGCCCAACTCAGGGCTCAATCCCAGGACCCTGAAGTCAAGACAGGAGCCAAAGGCAGGTGCTTAATTAACTGAGCCACCCAGGTGCCCCAGACAACAATCTTTCATAAATGGATAGTACGGCAAGACCAACCTAGAACCCACAGTGCCCAGTACACTGTCACCTCACCAAAATCTCAACTTCGATCACTTTCAAACACTTGGTTGGTGTTCCACATGCCTACACCTGCCATCCCCCAAAATACTTGGTTACACATATGATTTATACCAGAGAAAACTAAACTAGAGCTTTCAAGTACTAAGTTATATTTCTTTATACAAGCCTTGTCAGGTACATGTCATTAATATTCTCACGTCTTGTCTTTTTTTTTTAAGTTTGTTTGTTTATATACTTATGGGGGGGCAGAGGGACAGAATCTCAAGCAGATTCCCCACTGAGCACAGAGCCCCACACAAGGCTGGGTCTTAATTAAGACCCTGAGATTATGACCTGAGCCAAAACTAAGACTCAGATACCTAACCAACTGAATCACCCAGGAGCCTCTTGTGCCCCTCATGTCTTTTCATTTTAAATGACTTCTGGGGGCCCCTGGGTGGCTCAGCGGTTGAGTTTGTCTGTCTTTGGCTCAGGGTGTGATTCCAGGGTCCTGGGATCAAGTCCCACATCGGGCTCCTTACAGGGAGCCTGCTTCTCCCTCTGTCTCTGCCTCTCTCTCTCTCTGTGACTCTCATGAATAAATAAAATCTTTTAAAAAATAAAATTTTTAAAAACTGACTTTTGTTTTCCTAAAGTCCTAGACATATCTATTCAAGAAGAAGAGCTAGAAAAGAGAAAGGGAGGATGAGTAAGGTGACACAAGCTCTCAGAAGCACTACTGAAATAGAGCATTTCTCACCAGTGGCACAGTGACATGTGGGGGCAGATCAATCTTTGTTGCAAAGTCCTCCGGAGCACCGTAGGATGGTTTAGCATCAATCCCCATCCTCCCTGGGGTGGTGACAATCAAAAATGTCTCCAGACACTGAAGACATTGCCAAATGTCCCCTGAGGGACGATATCACCGTGCTGAGAACCACTGAACTAGAATATATGTAAATTAAATAGACCAAGTGGCAGTGGTGCTGTTGTTTTTAAACAGCAAAAATAAGAAGGAATATTCATGTATTTTCTAACTATTTCAGAATGTGATTAAAATATTTAGATGGCAGTTGCTATAATTACCCCTTCCAAAATCACTGAATAAGTAGGCACATTCAGTTAAACTCAGTGTCATGATTAACTAAGTCATAGTATGCCATATAATTAGAAGACAACCTCTCAACTCTAGTTTGGGAGAAGTGGGTGATGTATGCTATTGCTTATTTAAGAAAATGAGAAATATTAAAAACAAATACACAACTGTGAATTGTATGATGAATATATGTCTGTGCTTGCATTAAAAAGCAATAGGTAATAGGGGGAAGGAAAAAGTCATCCTTTTACAAACAGCAATGAAAAGGGCTGGAGAGAAAAGAGCCTCAAGACCCAGAACGAGACTTCTCTGAGCACACTTCCTCTAGCTCTGGAACCATCTACATGGTTTACATAACTAAAAGCCAATGTTAACTTTTTTTTAAGTCCTAAATATCAAAAAGCAAATGGAAACCAATTAGCTAAATTACATATTGAGTTGGTGGCATGAACAGAAAGAAAAATTATTCCAAAAGACTTAGAAACATGGTAATTTGACTCTATTTCTTTAGTAGGATAAACTCTAAGGACAAAGACATCTTCTGCTGTTTCCACTACTCACATGGTTGGTAAAAATGTTGGTAGTTACTCTAAACATGTGTTGTCGATAAATAAGATAATCAAGTAAATAAATGTTCATGCCAATGTTCCTAGGGATGAAATTTTCAGCATAAGACAAAAACGATACAAATATAAAACCACATAAGTTGGAGATCCCTGGGTGGCTCAGGGGTTTAGTGCCTGCCTTCAGCCCAGGGCGTGATCCTGGAGTCCCGGGATCAAATCCCACTTCAGGCTTACTGCATGGAGCCTGCTTTTCCCTCTGCCTCTCTCTCTCTCTCTCTCTCTCTCTCTCTCTCTCTCTCTGTCTCTCATGAATAAGTAAATAAAATCTTAAAAAAAAAAAACAAAAAACAAAGAAGTGAGATAGCTAGTACTTCTAATTTTGAATTAGAAATATCTATGTGAGTTTACAGAGGATTATGTCAGAAACACACCAAATCAAACAAATGAACAGACCCACCTCTGTCCACTGAAAAGGCCCAGATCCAACCACCAGCCTGGAAGCAAAGATTCCCTAACTCCAAAACCCCCGTCCCCAAATTCCACTTCCTCCTAACGGGACCACGGTCTTTGAAATGTGGGGCCCCCGCCAGGGGAGGGCCCGGCTGGAAGGACCCGAAGCACAGCAGCCCCTTGCCTTGGGTGGCGATGTCCCGGGCTCTGGGCACGAGAGCGGAACATGGAGCAACCCCAAGCAGCCCAGGAGGCTGCGGCCGGGCCTCTGAGTGCAACAAGGATGTCAGCTGCAGTGATGAAAATACTCCAGAAATGCCTTACATCATGAGCTCCCAACGCCTCTAAAAACATACAAGCAAACCACCTCGCTGGTGCCTTCTGGAACCAGAACTATTTATTCTAAAAACTACCGAAGAAAAGGCAAGACTTTCCTGTGTCAGCGGACCTCGGGATAACAGCTGCGCGTTCTCCTCGTCTGGCTAGGAGCGGGGAAGGGATGACATGATCAGGATGGCATCATTTTGCAAGCCTGGTGAATTCTGGACGGAGGCGGTGATCACCAGGGCTGCCTGTTCTCATGCCCTCCTCCTGAAGCGCACACACCACCCACGATGTAGTCTTGCCCGAAAATCAGAGCCGAATGGGCTCCAGACCTGACCAGCAGTTTACAGGAAACGCGGGCTGAGGGGTGTGTCAGGGAGGGGCGGGTTGGCGAGCTGCAGCCCTGGAAACCCGAAAGACTGGCTTTCTCCCACAAATCAATCCCCATGGGGAGGCGGGGGTGAGGGATGGGAGGGTGGAGAAATCACACAGACTACTCAACAGCAGTAAGTTTTTAAGATAGTTGGGGAGATCTGAACGCGGTGATAGGTGTGGCAATAGTACGGAATTAGTTCCTAGAGGACCTACTATGATATTTACAGATGAACCGGTATGTCGGATTTGCTTCAAAAAGAAGCCACTGGGGTGTGCAGGAGTTCAGATGGACCGACGTTGGCCATTAACGGGTAACCGTGTACTGAAGTTCTGATAACGGGTATTCATGAGGGTTCATGCTCTGATTTCTACCTTTAAAATCCACATGGACTATGATTATCCTGTAAACTAAGAAGTCACAGCTTAGGGTGCCTGGGTGGCTCAGCTGGTTAAGCATCTGCCTTTGTCTCAGGTCATATGCCTCGAGTCCCAGGATCAAGCCCGGGGCCAGCTCCTGGACTCGGGGAAGTTTGCTTCTCTTTCTGCCCCAGCCCCACTCGTGCTTGCGTGCTCACTCATGCTCTTTCTCAAATAAAGTATTAAAAAGGCCAGTAAAACAACCCCAGAGCCTATCGCGAGGAGCCAATGAGGCCACCACAGGCCTCGTTCCTGTAATCTCCTTGGTCTCTCCGTGGAACATGGCAGGACTGAGTAGAGGAAGGGACACCAGCAGGTCACAGGTGAATCTGGACACACTCATAAGCCTTATTTTTTTTTTTTTTTTTTAATTTGAGTGAGAAAGAGAAAGGGAACAAGAGAGAGTGCTCCTCACTGAGCAGGGAGCCCAACACAGGGCTCAATCCCAGGACTCCTGAGCCAAAGGCAGACACTTAACCAACTGAGACACCCAGACGCCCTGTAAGCCTGCTTTTTACAATCAACTGCTAAGATATTAAGGCTCTTCCTTTTTGTTTGTGAAGATACTTCAAAAAAAAAATTAAGTTTTTGGTAATTTGAATTCCATCTCCCACAAAGAAAAAGAACAATCAATTCATTCAATTAAATTGAGAATTTATTCAGACGTGGAATATACAACAGGCAATAACACCTTTAGTGTCCCGTGAAAGCACAGCAACAGCTGCTGAGTCATCCTCACACTGATCAAACTACAGACACTCTTCCCAGCTCACAGGCTGCAGTGAGAATGCGTGGCACTGGTTTGTCTGAATTGTGAAATTATAAAAATTACGGTATTTATCAAAGCACCCACTTCGCCAGGTCACCGTAATCCGTCGTTATAAAGTGAGTCCATCAGAAATGTCCCTTACTCTGAAGAAGTTAAGCCCATCAGAGAAACTCTATAAACACATAATAAACTGCTGACATACAAGTAAAGAGTAAGGACATCCCAAGGACATTAAGCCAAGATAAAACTGCTGGGAAATGCTGGCTGGTGAGGACAGAGGGAGGAGAGAAGGTACATTCACTGAATCGGTATTTTAAGCACCCATATCTCATACAACCCCAAACAGCAGCACCCTGAAATTCACAGAGCCTCCATCTGTGCCCGTTCATTGTTCTGTGGGGCAAGGACAAAGAAATGAAGGCATAAGAGATTAAGTGAGGGAGATGAGAAATGACCAAATTCTTATCAGCGTGGCTATAATTGACATCACTTCCCCAGGGTTCTCCAGATGAAATGCTCTTACATTCTCTTACAGATCATTCTCTTACAGATCACTAGAATTTAAATCCTAGTGGGGGAAGGATTACAGATGGGCTCTAAGCCCTTCACTTAACAAATGAGAAAAGAAAGGTATAGAACAGCTGAGCCCTGGGATTTCAGGGTGTTTCTGAGGATTTTACCCGGGTTTTGAGGTGACTCAAGCACCCTTCCAGTTGTGTTACTCTAGGGCATTTCCAGAGCCCCAAAGGTTTCCTGGCTGGAGGAGACAGCACCCAAGCTATGTCATTCCAATTCTTGTCAAGTTCCAGTGACAAGAGAACTATGCTAGTGGTTTCTGTGTGTCAGCAAGAAAGGGAGCACACGTTCATTCTGGTTGATTCCTTCTGAAGTCCTGCGGGCGAGAGCTCTCCTCGTCGGCCACATGGGGCCCGGGCTGACCATCCAGACTCTTGCTCTGGTAAGAGTCAGAGAGGAGAGCACAGGGCTGAAAGTGCCTCCCATAACTTGCCTGTGCACATCGGCTGGTGGCAAGAGGCCCACTCGGACAGCAGCCTTAAAAACAGGTGGAGCCCACCAAAGACAAGCTCTACCTATTTACACTTCTTGGCAGGTGTGCTGAGAACAGAGCCAAAGACCAGGGGTTCCAGCAGACCACCCTGGTGCTGACCCCTCTGCCCGAGACTAAAATGGGCCAGAAGGTGAGAGGCGGTAAGATGTCCCATCAGATGGTGAGATGCTTGGTACAGCACCTTGCACAGTTCCCAAGCCCCCAGACTTGGGACTCCATCTATAGCTCCTCTCAGGTATGTGAAGTAGCAAGAAGGGGCCAGGGCAGGTGGTCAGGACCCACTTAGTAGCACACCACCTGACCTGGTGCCCAGGCGTATAACCTCACCCATTCTATGAGCCTGGCTACCTGCCAGCCCACAGCACCGAGCAGCACAGGCCGTGGCACTGGGTACCACTCTGAGTCAGCAGTGCAAGACCTACTAAAAATAGGCGGCAAGCAGTTACACAAGCTGCAGGAAGTGAAGAAATAGAGTCTGCAACTGTAATCCGATCAACAAATTCTAAGGACACGAGCACTGTTTCTTCATGGTTTGCTTTTATGTCTAAATGTGCAGGCCTATTTATGGGCTTTGACAAAGACGTAGCTTACCATATTTTTAGCTCACAAATCAACTTTTAATTCTTCCCATTCTACAAATGGGAAATAACATTTCACATAGCACAAGCAATAAAAATTAAGATGTTTTGAAGATAAACCACTTCTGTGCATTTGCATTTAACACATGACTGATTCTACTATGCATTAGACTGTGATTCTCTGCTCCTCCTCCAAGCCATGAGTGAAAGGCAGAAGTCGACATCCATTTGTGGAAATGTAGTTAACTGCTGTTTGTGGCCAATACTTTCTGGGCCAGGGCAGTGGTTCTCCCCATGTGCCCTGATCAGCAGCAGTAGTAGCACTTGGAAGCTTCTTAGAAATGTAAATTACTGGAGCCCACTCCAGACTGCAGAGGCAAAAACTGGGGCTTGAGGGCAGCGGTCCGTCTCAACAAGCCCCCTAGTTAATTTGGAACAAACTCAAGTTTCAGAACCACGAACCACAGGGCAAGATCCTCATAAGAGATCATAATAGGCAATAAACGTTTTACAATGCGTGTCGCAGACATGTTTTATTGCCCATATTAGAATGTTATCTAGCAAGAGAATCATTTTCATCAAAAAGACTCTGCAAAACAGTTCTTCAATTGCAAAGAACTCTCTCATTTGGATCATAAGAAACAGGATAATTTTCTCTCATTGAAAAAAGTTAAGAAACTTTTTTTTGTGCACATGGGTCAAGTGCACGTTCGAAGGCAACCTTGGCCTGGGCACACACCCACCCCCACAAGGTCGCGGTCAATCCACTGAGGAAGGAAGGCGAATAAATGGGAGAATCTGACAGCTTCCTCCCAACCTGAGCACAGGAGATGGGCCCGAAGAAGGAAAGCCTGGCAGAGACACGTGCATTAGATACATCACAGTCGTCATATATTTTAAGTTGGAGCTTGTCTACATCTGCTTAGCATTCTGAGATTAATGCAACAAGAATACATTTTTAAGAACTCAAGGCAATAAATAAGAGATCCACTGCCCTGACTGCCGTCTCCCTCTGTCAAAAACACATGAAATTAATACAGATGGCTTCTGTCTTGAAGCACACAGCAGTGAATTACAATGGCTCATAATTGATTCAAAGCTATTTAAGAATGAAAAGAAGGAATAGAGGGAAAGTAGAAAAAGGATGTATTTTACAGATAAAGAACTTTTAAAGAAAAGAAACAAAATCTAAAAACTAGGGAAGAGGAGGTGTCTCGGGGAAGGTAAGATCTGCCCTGGCCAACAAAAGATCTCATACGACGTATACAGTTCTCGAACAACCTGAGATAACACCCTCCCATAGAATGAGACGATATACACGTACATGTAAATACTACTCAGAATACTTGTTAAGAGATAAACACGAGCAAGTTTCAGAATATCTATCCCCACTGATGTGAAAAGTTAACTTGGACAGAGGATGAGTCTGCGTCTATGAACCAGAGAAGAAACTGGAGCACCAGGCCAAACGGTCATAATCTAAATGGTGCGGACAGAAATGGTGGCCAGCAGAAGAACTTCCCTCTTTTTTGAACCTACTTTTAGGCCGTGGCTTATTCCACCACAGGAATAACCAATGACAGCGATAGCGTCTCACTTTGACCTCCAACTCACATAGCTGATGAGAGACACTTGCTATATTCAGATCTGTTCTCCTTCCTCCCCCTTCTAAACCCCCAAAATTCCAATCAGCTAAAGTGGAAAGAAAGGCAGCATTTTGCAGCTTTCACAATCCTGGTCCTCATTTCTGCACCCCAGTGCGGCAGGTGCACCCGAGAAGGGTGGGGTCCCAGCAGAATCTGCCCCTGGGGAGCAGGATTCCACTCAGCCCCCGGGGGCCTGCAGGTGGCCAGCGAGTGACCTGGGAGCCAGAGGTCCGCACGCCTGCCTCATCACGGAGAAGCCGGGCTCACACAGGAGGACAGATTTCCTCCTACAGAACAGCTAGGGGTCCAGAGTAAAGAAAAAAAACCAATAACCAAAAAAACCATCATCCTTGATCTTCCCATTCCCACCCCTCACTGCTATCCAGGCCAGAGAGCAAGGCCTCACCTGTCGCCCAAGGGAAGCTGCGGGCATGTGAAGGGGCTGGGGGCAGTGGTCTCCCCAGCAGTGCAGGGCCCGGTGAGGCTCACTGTGTTACTCTGCTGGGACGAACGTAAGAAAAGACCACAGAGTGGGTGGTTTAAACAACAGAAATATACTTTCTCATAGTTCTGGAGGCTGGAAGTCCCGGATCAAAGTGTGGGCTAATCTGGTTCCTGAGAACTCTGTTCCTGGCTTGCCGACAGCCGCCTTCTCGCTGTGTCCTCACATGGCGCAGAGACGGTTCCGGATGCTCTCATGGGGAGGACAAGCATCCCATCCGTTCAGGGTTCTACCCTCAGGAACTTACTTAACCTTGATTCCTTCCTTACACGTTCTATCCCAAAAGAGCCACGCTGGGTGCACATGGGGTGGGGGTGCACACTTCAGCCCAGGTTGGGGAGCTGTCCTGAGCAACAGCAGCAACTGGATCAGAGCTGGGATTGAGGTGTCCACACCTTCCACAGCCCTGAGCTGATCCTCCTTCCAGATGAAGGAAAGGACCCAGGGAAGGGAAAGATGGCTGAGTGGTGCACGGCCATGGGCTTCACAGATCAGGAGGGCAGAAGGACCAGGCAGCTGTGTGGCTGCCACCACCCCTCAGTAGGGCAAGAACCAGATCCCAGGCACAGTGTAAGCAAAACACAGAGCAGATGCAAGAGGCAAATCGTAAACCACCACGCTCATGAGGCTGAGGGCCTCCGAGCTCTAGCAGTGTGCCAGGCCCCACTGAGGCCTGGCGGGGTCACCTCCTCTGCATCTGATGACAGTAGTCTAGGGCCGGCACTCAGAGTATCACTCATGAGAAATGAGAGGCTGAGGGGCAGAGGTCAGGAAAGCTGCCCAAGGCCACTCAGCTATACGACCAGGCAGGAGCTGGCACCAAGGCAGCGGGCCCAGAGGGCAGCCCTCCTGGTCTCCGTGACAAGTGGGAAGGGAGCAGACCCAGGAGGGGGTGACGCTGGTATGCAGGGAGGGTGGAAGGAAGGAGGGGCAGAGGTCAGGACTAGAGGACACAAAAATGAGAGACAGTGGTAGAGACAGGAATCAGAAGGGCTGTGAGCTGACACACATCATATCCCTTACGGCCTGGTGAGAGTGGCAATTCTTCCTTTTCCTAAACACAGATGCAGGCCTTGAGCTGAAGGAACCTCCCAGCAGCCCATGCCGGAGAGGAGCAGATGCCAGACACAAGCGGGAGTTCAAGGCCAACCCCAAGGCTGGAGACAAAGTGTCCAGACCCAGAGACCTTCCCGACATGCCTGACCCCACTGCCTACTAGCTATTCCCAGGGCCAGGTGAACCGAGCGAGCGCTTACAGCCAGGCCTGGCACACAGCAAGTGCTGCGTGGTTAATGGTAACGGTTGCTATTACACAGACTCAAAATAAGTGTTTTGTTTGGTATCAGAGCCATCTGTATATATTTCTCCATCTTCCCTGTATCAGGTGCGGAGGCTGTCTACTAATCGTGGAGCCTTCCACAGAACAGATGATCGATAAAAGCCTGGAAAAGGGAATTAATTAACTGATAGGGAAATTGTACAATGGTAGGGACATGAGAATAAGGCAAATAAGGCAGAAGGCAAATGAGAAATTCGACAGATGGGTGAAGAGTGGACACACATAGATGAAAAGATGAAAAAAATAGGCAAAAGATAATAAGTGTAGGGGACAGAATGGTCTGGGTTAAATGATTAGTGTCTCCCTGGAGTGTCTTTCTAGACCAGAAGGATTTCACCACTACCAGCTATGATCATCTATTTTCTTCAGCACGCCAGATAAGAATGAATAAATAAACAGACATGCACTTACTAGGAGGAATTAAGCACCCTACAGCTAACCTCCTGCTAGCCTGGGGGGGACATCCGGCATGGGACTGAGTCCTCCCTGGCTTCTTCAAACGAAGCACAATAGCAAAGTTCACCGTGCACCTGGCAGGGTGATCCCAGCCATGGCAGGAAGGCTACTAACACCTGAGCTGACAGCGACACAGGCTGGTCCGACGAGCTTGGTGGCCTCCCCTCTATGCCGGCTGTTTTACACTCTCCCCCATGTTTCATGGCAGGGAGACTCATCGGGGGGTCCATTTCGGTTAAGGACATACATAAACCATGCAGAATGAGAATTCAGCTTCCTACTGGATGTCTTTGGATTGAGTCACTTTTACTCCATTTTAATTTTATCTTTGTGATTAATAGGAATTACACCGCTATGTCCCTCCACCCTGACAACACCATGACTGTTTTATCCTGTGGCTACAGACGTCATAGGAGAAGGAAGCTTCTAAATGGGCTCCTCTGATGGGGAGCAGGGACCGTCCTCTGCTCTGTACCCACCGGCACACAAACACCACGGCCCCCTCGGGCTCTTGGTGATAGCCATGCCTGCCCCAGAAAACATTTTGAATTGTGAGACAGTTAATCTGCATTGACAATTTCTTACCTGTAGCCATATATCTTATACAATCAGTTCTATAGGATGAAATACCTATGTATATCACCAGAATGCTGAAATGGGAAATGTCGGAAACCAGTGACCCAGAGGGCTCACCCTGCCCACCGCCCTGGGGCCTGAAACAGCAGCTGGACAACCTGACCCAGAGCAAAGAGACAGATGTTCCCTCCAGAGGCCAAATTTTCATGCCCTTTGTTCACAATTTTGAAGGTGCTATAGCTTTCACTAGATTAAGTGAGACTCTTATGGAAAGCACTTACAATGGCCTGACCCATACATGTGCTGCACATAAACCTTAGTGATTAGCATTACTATAAATGAATGATAATTGTGCATTCATGCTCACTTAATGCTGTAAAAACCCGAAAACCTCTTCATATTGTATACTTCTTGACCCTTCCCCGCTGGGACGTGGGAAGGCAAGAGTGATGTGCATTCCTCCAGGCATTCCTAGCACAGCTCCTGGTACACAGTAGAAACGCATGTAGGAATGGTCTGTGCCTGTCACATGCCCCTTCATTTCAGTGGAAGCAGGACCCACAATTCCTGGCATGAAAAGGAAATCAAATAATTTGCTATGTAAGCAAGTGAATCTCCTCTTCTCTTCACCCAAGCTCAATCTGCAGGGGGAAGCACTTCTCACTGGCTATACAAATTAGCACGTACCATTCGGCAAGCATAGTTTACAGCCAGCGAGTAAGGCCAGCTCAGAGCCAACTTTCTACCCTGGAGAGCATGCTCTATGTGAGCGACACAGCAGGACCCCACACAGGGGCATCATTCAACCACTAGCTCTGCCCTGTACCTAAAGTTCTACCAAAGGCAACTCACATGGACCTGCAGGGCAGTTACCATCTAGGTAAAATCTGACAAGGCACAAATTAATACAGAGACTGCTAACCATGCCTCCATCCAGGTGATCATAAGAAGGTCAGCCCTTGTGCACTGGGTTACTTTTGCAATTACAACAACAACAACAACAACAACAACAACAACAAAAACCTCACTAATTAAAAATGGAAAACCAACCAACCAACTAAATGATCACAAGGCCCCCTGTGGCTCCTAAGTATGTCACTTAGCACACTGTGACTAGCCAGGAAGTTCTGACATCAGCTAGAGAAAAGACGGAAACTCAAAAGTCATGTTTTCCTAAGAGGAGAGTTACATTTTCAATAGAATCAATGAGCAAAGTACTAGTTCAGAGCTAAAACTGCTTTTTACAAAACCTGTAACAAGGATGACTTCAGTTCTGTTCACGCACATGTGCTGCAAAGTCCTGATGCACAAGAACATATATTTCTGTTCTTTGTCAAAGAGGAAACAGGGCTGATGTGGTAAAATGCATGGCCCGCAAGTAACGGAGTTCTCTGTAAACCTCTGTTACCCAAACCATGATCAGATGAAGGGGACGCAGCATTCAAGGCGGTGGGTCGTGGAATATATGTCAACTTTTACACTCTGCATTTTGCTTCTGGAAAGTAAAATAAGACAAAGTTGCCTTTTGCTAAGTGTGATATTTTAATTTATAGGAAAGGGATTTATCTCGAGAAACTTTGCAAAAGGTTCATGAATTGTTAAACGTCTTCTTGTCTCTTAGATAGGTGGCTAGTCTTCCACAGATGCCACCATGTTCCACCTGGAGTGGCCCAGCATGGTGGTGGTGTCCTGACTTACCTGTCACACGGCAGCTGGACAAGCCCCTTCCAGCGACAGGCCAGCACCTAACAAGTGAGCCAAGGCAGAGCCAAGACAGCCACTGATGAAGCTCGCGTTCATGTCCTTTTCCACCTCCCAACAGCACATGTCACAACAGAGTGCGGTGGGCAGGCCCCTGGCCCAAAAGGACTAGTGTCCCCATGAGAAGGCAGAGACTCCTGTGGGCCACCACATGATGACGAGGGCAGGGATGGAAGCTCCACAGCACCAAGCCAAGCAACGCTGAAGCCTGAGGTGACCAGAAGCCACAAGAGGCCAGGAAGGGTTCTCTCTTCCAGGTGCAGAGGGAGTGTGGCCTGCTGACCTGGGCTTCACACTTCTAGCCTCCAGAACTGTGAGAAAATAAACTTCTGTTGCTTCAGGCCACTGAGTCTGTGGCACTTGGTGGCGGCAGCCCCAGGAAAGGTATACAGTCTGCTTCTGGGAACATGGGGGCTGCACAGCTCAGGCCAGACAGCCGCCACCCTTCCCACAGGATCCGGCCTGCACCATCCACATACACCCCCGTGGCCGGGTGGCTTGTAAGACTCAGCGGGGAGCCAAACCCAGGATAAGGAACCAAATTTCTCTTCAACGTTAGCCATTTGAGGGCTTTTAAAATGGTTGCAAAGTCATATACAAAGCAAGAAAAGTCTCTTCTAGAGCATGATCAAAGACAAACACCTCTGACAACTGCTTGTGTATCTCTAAGGAAAGAAACATAGTGCAATCATCAGTAGACTCAGTGACCACAAAACAAGGCTCTTCAGAACTTAAAATGCTCTGAAGAAAGAACAAAGGAAATTACTTAATCATTTACATAAAATTTAAAAGCTTCAATGGAGAAAAGTCAACAAAAAGTCACTCCCAGGGGGTATGGGTTTGTATTAAAATCCAAGCATCAACACCACCAAAACAATATATATATAACGAAACATTATAGCACCGAAACAGTTACAAACACACAAAACAGTTTCATACATGAACACTTTACAAAGTACCAAGTGCCCTTCAGAAATGGTTAGCAGTTGAGGCAAACTCAGTGCATCTTACTAAGTCTGGTATCAGACTGGTATCAGCACTCGGTCATATGACAGCAAAGGGCAGCCAAGAGTAGCATTACCTGTGATGCCACGCTGTGCCCCTTCCCACCCCCACCCCCAGCTCCTTCCACCTGTGCAGAAGGGAGACTCTGCTGGGGACTCAGATGCCCCAGGATGTTGCAGATCTTAGTAAACCACTTGTATCCCACAGCCCTCATCCTCCACAGGTAGAAAAGTACCTAGTGCATGACCAGGTCATTGAATTGTAATAAAGATACTAATGCAAGGCACAGACCTAGGCTCTTCGTTTCAAAAGAACCTATCAAGGCCCCCAGCCAGCTGCTCCCCGACATGGCCATCAGCATTTCCGAGCACATGCTACACAAAGCAGGGCTAACCAGGCACGAGCTCAAGTCTGTAGGGGGAGGCTGTGCTTCTCCCTGGTTTTAGGAAGGCCTGGTCTTCAAAGCACACGTATGCAAGAGGAAAGTTCAGGAAAGCCTCTTTCCTAGTGGCAATCTATGAGGTTCCCCAAGGGGATGGGGACCAACCAAGCCCAGGCTAAGTTACAAATGGCCCTTTGGGCACTTAGAAGTTTAAAAACACCACTCAGCATTTTCGTTACCATCACTGTTCAGTTTTCAATCATTGCATATTTTAAAGAAAAGGGCCCGCTAAGGCCTGCCACAAGCCCTTTTGGCACTAATTCAGCAGGCGCTAAGACTCCGGCTCACTCTGCTTCCCCCGCTGCTTCAGCAGAAAGCACAGCACATCTTGAGAGGATTTTAAAACCACCTTCCAGGGAATTTTAATGCCACCTGTTTTACTCTCCAACCCAGTAAAAAGAAAAGTTCAAAAGCTAGACACTAGCTACTAGCAGAATCCAAGAGCGGGGTGATGGGAACATACAACATGATGTGTGGCCAGCAATCCCCGAGTAGAAACTCATGTGGAACTTAAATTAACTTTCACAGTTAAGAGTGCTGAGTATGTAGGCCATGTCCCTTCAAGTGCTCAAAAGGCCTTCAGCCCAACCATCACCTAAGGCAGAGAGATGGAAGGCACGGACTGGTCTGAAGGGAACACTGGAGGCAAGGGGATGATCAGCACCCACTCTGGTCTGCGGGAGGCCCCTAGGGATGTACCTGGCCCCCTGTGCCAGAACGAGAGCCCATCACTAGTTCCCAGGCCTGTGCATCCTGTCTGCCGATGATCAGACCAGGAAAGTCATCCTCCCACTCAAACCATTCAAAACCAGTGATGGGAGGGGCAAGAAACCATCTAGTGAAAGGCTCCCACTCAGGGAGAAACCTGATAACAACTTCTTTCAGTTGGGGAGGGGGACGCTTACAACCTGCATCTCTAAGCTACAGGCTTCTTCTCTTTAAAATAGTCATAGTTACAGGGTAGCATGTGGCCATCCTTCCCTTCCCTTGGCTTTTCTTTTCTGTGGCAAGAACAGAATAAGGAAGGGGACAGGCCCAGGGGGCAACTGGGTCTTTATCCTGGAGCCCTTCCCTTGGCTTAAGGGACCTGCGGGGCTCCAGGTCTTCACTGTCACACTGATACCAATGAAACTAGCAGCTCTAAGTATTTAATCTCAATCCAAAGCATTATAGCAAGAAATCAGCAGGGTCAAGTGTATACTCACAGGCACCGATCTAGTTGGCAAACACCCAGTGACCCCAACTACACAGCCAGAGTCCTTCTACTTATGGACTCAGATGCCAGCTGGAGAAAGAGACATGGGTACAGAGAGCGGACAGCGACCACCGGTCACAGACAACCACAAGGTCATCACACATCAAGGGAGGGGCTCCTTTCAGGCACTGCTCTTTCTAAACCTTACAACTATCCTAGGAGATAACTATTTCTAGGGTCCCCATTTCTTAGATGGGAAAACTGAGGTACGAGGAGCCCTACCAAACCAAAGTCACGCAGTGCCGAGCAGAAGGCCACGATCTATATCAGGGGATCAGATCTGTATGACCACGTTGTATTGCCTCTCGGGGTAGGGGGAATGAGTGTTCAAAGACAGATGTACAGGAGAGGCCAGGAGACCTCCTAGGAAGGAGCCTACTAGTTCTAGTTCTGGGAATCCAGACTCACCAAAGGAGAGATGCCCCTGCAGTCCTGCCATGTGCAAGGAGGTGAGTAGTGGTGGTGGTGGGGGAGGCAGGCCAAACATTGGCACCAGCATGGACAAAGAAAGGCACGGTGTGTGAAAGCTCATGGCCTTGTTAGAAGTAAACAGTGTAATTATGTCCATAAAACTTAAACATTACGAGATGGTGGCAGATGAAGCAAAGATCAGATTTTTAGGGCCCTTTAATAACACTAAGGAGCCCAGACATCATGAAATGGGGACCCCAGACCTCACAAAGAGAAAGTGAAACAAGTAGATCTGTGTATTAGAAAATCAACCCTGGTACCAATAAAAGAGGATGATGAGAGAGAGAAAAATCCAGAAGCAGGAGGACGAAAGGACTATGGCCAGGTGAGGGAGAAAGGCTAGATCCCGGCAATGCAAAGAGAGGAGGTCAATTTTTCAAGGCTTGGTGACCACACGGTACCTTCTGATCTGTGACTGTTGGCTCAGCGTCATTATTAATAGCACCCCTTTCCACTCACAGAGGCATCCTGGTGTAGCCAGAACTATGGTCACTTTATTCCACACCCATTTGGACACAATGTAGGGCTTGAGGGAGAACCAGGTTTGAGGATGAATGTAAGAATGTTAGCCCAAAAAAAGAAAAAAAAAGAAAAAAAAAGAAAAAAAAAGAAAAAAAAAAAAAAGAATGTTAGCCCAGATACCAATTAAAAATAAGGGTGTGTGTCTTTTAGATACATTTACATAAATGAAAACCATGTTATGGAAATACGGTGACAGATCTAGATATTTATGACAATCCTGCCCCCACTTAACCTACACACTGTGAATGAAACTTTTTGCACTGATAATTTCACTTCAAAAACCTTTCAAATATTCTACGTTTATTATTCTTGATTAATCTCACAATCAATTTTTTTTCTAGTAAGAAATGTATGCCATGTTTCCAGTGCATCCTAAATACTCATTAAAGTAATGCCAGACCACAAGGGGAAAAAAAAACAAAACACCTAAATAAATGGGAGGAGGAAGAGTTTATGAAGAGGGTAGAACTGAATTAAATGATCGAGGAACAGCAAAGTCCAGAGAATTCAGTCAGTTGTAGAGTGTGTGGGCGCATGTATGATATTATGTAAGACGGCAGAAGGGAGTCTGATCGCACCCACCCACGTAGGCCACGGTGTCCCCGCGCTGCTTTCCTCATGTCAGCTCCTCCTTTCGGTACAGCTAAGAAAATTAATCCCATGAACTCCCCCAAATAAATCCACTGCTAGGGATGTATGTGTGCATGTGTGGGAGTGTGGGCTTTAAACCACAGATGAACCAAGAGGTCCAATTCAAACGCTGCATTATTAGTGGAATACATCTATACATCTAGCTTCCTTTACACACACCCTCCACTCACCCACCGGTGGGTCCTCTACACTGTCTGGACTCACGGTCTCTATTCTGCGCCAGGAAGCCACGTTTTGCTGTCACGCTGCAACCTCTCACTTAATAGGTGGTAAAGGGAAACGCTGCGATTCTCTGATAGGTCATGGACTAAAAGGTTGATGCAATCAACCCTGTACATCCCCTTTAATTAAATTAATGCAAAAAGATGAAAAGTTCTGAGTGTTGTCTTCTTGGTGCTCTTCAGGAGTGATTCTAATAACAAACACATGTACTAGCCATTCCTAATCAAATTATTCTCAATAATTTCTCAATTTTGATATTTCATGAAAACCGAATTTCTGACTTTAAAAAAATACATTCTAAAGGCAAGTTCCTAAGGCTCTTTCTTAAATAGCCCTTAGACCAACTGATGCCCACACCGGCAGTTCTAAGGGCATTATTTCGCACAGTCCAAGGAGACATGAGCAGGGGCTCCAGCAGACGATGCCCGTCACCTGCTGTGGCCACAGCACTGGCATAACTCTGGGGAAGCCTGCCCTGGATGAGCCCCACCAGGAGGCTGCCCAGAACCAATGACTTCCCCTCCGCCCTCAGCAGCCCTTCTCCCCATGCCCAGGTGCATACAGTAAGGGCAGTCGTGTTCTCCAGGCCACCTCCTCCTCCCCCACAGGGGATGACCCTCTGCCTGGCTCAGGGTGGGTATCTGGCCAACGTGGACCAAAGTGCCCTCCTGAGAGGGGGACACAGAGCAGCACCTCTGCCAGTCACGCAGCCTGGTGCTGTTGCTGGTGACTGCCCAGCCCCGGCCCTGGGGGAAGGACAGCCAGTCTGTAGGGTGTGGGGAGGGGGCAGAGCACAGAGACAGGGGGGCTCTCCAGGACCCCGACGTGTCCCCAAAGCCCTGCAGACACCCCTTCCTAGGACAGCCTGTCCTCAGGACAACTACGTCTCTTGCTTCAGGGAGCTCCTGAGGGCTTCCGGCCCTGCCACCCTGGCCCTGCCACCCTCCCATTCTCTGAGCTCGATGGGGTGCATGGGGTGGGGAGGGGCAGGGAGGAGCTGTTTGCTGATGCAAACAGTAAGTGTGAGGAGCTGCATAAAGTCACGATCTAAAACAAGAAAGCTTCCTGTTCCTGGCAGACGGAAATGGGCTGAAAGGGTGAGCAAAAGCACCATGCAGTTGTGTGCACCCCATTACCATCACCAGCGCCCAGCTGCCCTGCAGCCGGGCTGTGCGGGAGGGGCCACTGTCACTTCCTGCTCCTACTCCGTAGGAGCTCAACAGTCTGTCCCAGGGCTTCAGATGGGTCCTCCCCCCGCCCCGCCCGACACAATACCCCAGAGGGAACCGCAGTGCCTCACTTGTCTTTGCACAGCAGCACCTGGACGTGCAGTGCACACGTGGACGGCTGGTAACTTCCCCGCCGTGCAGCTGCGATGGAATCATCTATATTCATTTCTAGTAGTCAAAGTGGTCATGTTCAACTTTTTGTTTTGGTTTCCCTCCCATCCCGAAAGTAAAGTCTGCATGATGCACAGCTGGTGGATTATCAATAGTCTGTTTCTACTGATCCCCACAGAGATGAAACAGCAGCCCCCGCTCCATCCCACATGTGCCAGGTGGCACCGGGGCAGCTCACTGTGTCCGTCCTCTGGGGAGTCCTGTGCCCAATGCGCCCTGGGACCACCACCCGGCCATGCTCTCCTCTGTACCACGGGAGTACGTTTCCCAGGCCCTTGCCAGCTGGATTCTCAGGTTCTGCGAAAGACAGGCCCTGGCACAAAATTAAAAGTCAGGAGGAGGGCGCCAGGGTGGCACCGTCGGTGAAGCATCTAACTCGATTTCTGCTCCAGTCATGATCTCAGGGTCCTGGGATCAAGCCCTGCAGCATCACAGCACTGCCTCCCTGCTCAGCAGGAAATCTGCTCGAGATTCTCTCTCCCCCTCCTTCTGCCCACAGTCCTCCCCCCTGAGCTCATGCTCTTTCCCCCTAAATAGATAGATAGATAGATAGATAGATAGATAGATAAAATCTTTTAAAAATTAAAAAAAAATAAAGGCAGGAGGGAGTGGGGAAGACTTGCCCACCCCCCACCCCAAGGCAGCAGCAGGAGCGCTAAAACAGCATCGGCACAGCAGCAGCAAGTGGCTGAGGCTCAGCCTGTGCCTTAGCTCCTAGGGCGGGACCAGCAGTTCAGGCTTCCTGCTGGCGTGGGGGGGGAGGGGGTTGGGGGGGGTGGGCGGCGGTGGAGAGCACCTGCTCCTGGGCCCTGGGGGACTCCCATGTCCTTGTTTCGTTCCTGCAGACCCAGATGCTTGCTCCGTTTCTCATCTTTGGGTAACATGCCTTCCTTTTTGGTTCCTTCAGCCTTTGTACACTTTTGTAACCATTCCCTGGACGAGACCTTGTGCATCTGAAATACCTAAGAGGTTTCTATTTTGCTAATGGAGAGGCCCCGAAGAAGAAGGAAAGAACCCCACAGCAGAGTGAAGCAGAAGCCATCTGAAAAATTATGGCTGGCAGTTAAGGCAAAACAGAAAGAAACCAGAGGGCGGTGTCACTCCTCACTGTCACCTGTGGTCTGACTACTAAAGGTCCCCACAGCTTGGGCAGAACTGACATCACTCAGTTGGCACCACGGAGCTCAAACCAGCTGGGCAGGCTGGAGGAGGAACAGCCAGTCAGCCTGCATCAGCCACTCAAGCATCCAAACCGAGAAGAAAATCCACAAGTTCTTTTTTCTGGTCATGCTCAAAATGTCATAAAGGTTTTGGATATGCTGGGCCAGGGCATAACCTGGGACTTGTGTGGTGCAGCAGCCCTCCATGCATGGGGAGCCGAGGCACAGGGAGCAGCCCTGACCACAGCTGGGTGACCCTTTACCAGCCAGCCAGATGGCCCACCTGTCATACACCTGGTGACACAGAGCCCCAAAGCCCTCCCCCCAGCTTTCTTTGGCTGCTTAATACTGAAATATCAAGATATTTGCAATGCTTCAAAAAGTAAGGGACAAAAGGCAAGTAGCTGATTTTGTTGGAGAAAATCCAGGGGGTACGACGACTGTGGCTGGAACAAAAGTTGGGGATCTTCCACCACCGCCCCCTTCAGGACACAAAAGGGAAGCAAGTGACATGAGACAGCAGAGCTCTGAGATTCCCTGAGGAGGACCTGAGGGCCACAGAGGGCCTGTCCATACCACTTCTGCCCAGAGGTGGCCCACGGTAATGGACACAAATGGTACTATGCCAAAACAGACCAAACCAAAAGTACAACAGGTACATTTTCTTCAACTTATTCCTTAGGTGGAAGTCATTGACTCCCTAAGCAACTGATGGTCAACAATTATTGCCTTCTGCTAGATTTGGGGTTTTTTTTTATAACCACAAAACCAAAAGAGAACTCTGACAAGCAGCAATTCCAACCCTACCGATGAGGAAATTATGAGCATGATTAGTGCATTAAAAAAAAAAAGTTCCATATTAAAAGAATCCAAGTGAACCAACATAGCTCCTAAAACTTACACTCAGGGAAACATGGTGCCTTCGGTTAAGTGAACCAGGCAGAGAGGTCAAGAAGGAAAAAAAAAACCTCTTACTTTCAAAAGGGTATAATTAGCTGGATTATTCTTCATGTAAAGGTAGGGTGAGACAGCAACTTTACCTACAGCAGAGGTAACTAAGGTCCAACCATAAACTCATAAATAATGTTTAAAACCCAAAAGAGACAAGAAAGAACTTACATATAAAGGTCCGATAATGACAATGAGAAAAATAAGCAAGTCGGAGGAAAAGCAAGTTCTAACACACCAATTTAAAGTTAAATTTGGGGACATCTGGGTGACTCAGAGGTTGAGTGTCTTGCCTTTGGCTCAGGGTGTGATCCCACAGTCTCATGATCGAGTCCCACATTGGGCTTCCTACAGGGAGCTTCTCCCTCTGCCTGTCTCTGCCTCTCTCTCTGTGTCTCTCATGAAAAAGTAAATACAAATTTTTAATTAATAAATAAATAAAGTTAAATTTGAACATTACATCCTGGTTAAAAATAGTCCCAAGAAATGATATATATCTGGAATTCACTTTACAATCATCTAGCGGGGCACATAGGGGAGGGAAGGGAGGGGAGCAAAGATGAGTCCTGAGCTGCTAAAGCTGAGTGATGGGCTATATAGTATTCTCTGTGCTTCAGAATTTTCCATTGTGAGTTTAACATATAGATAAAACTGACAAATTCTCATCAGATATGCACCCCTGTGTCACACACAGTACAAATTATTTAGGGTAGGACTGGGAGATCAACACCACTTATTATTATTTGTTACAAAATAAAGTTAAGCCAAAATCAGATCACAAGGTATTCAGAGGATATGACATTAATTTCTAAACAAATCAATCTAGTAATGATGTTTAAAAGCATTTTTTTCAATTATACATCACATATGACTTCTTTAGCCTGATTTCATTAAATAAGCCTATAACTCAAAAGGTTGCTTTAGAGATGATATATATTAATCAGTGTCTCAGAGATGCCTCCCACAAGTTGCTAAATAAATGTGAGTTAAAACTGGGTCTGCCTGTGGACCTAGATTTTCATGATGCCCGGGCCCCAGGCAAGCTGAGACCTGCCCCTACCTTGCCTATGAGGGAGGACAGGTCCTGCAGTCAGGTTGGTAAGTGGCCACGGCTGACCAGTCCAGCAGTGGACACCTGCCCTCAAAGGCAAATGAATGGGCTCCAAGACCCAGAAACACCACCGCAGAGACTCAAACAGAAAACAGTGAGCATCGGTCAGACCATCATCACACTGCATAGAGGCCAGGGTCCTGAGGCCAAAGAGAACTCAAGTACCTAAAACATCCCTCCCTAAGACACCTCTCATGCCAGATTTCTAGAGGCACACTTCATTTGATGTCTCTGGTATCTTCCTTATGATGGAGGCTCTATTTCTTTTTTAAGCAAAATAAATCAGTTACACAAATGATTACTCAACTACTCAAAAGAGTACATAAGAGCAAAGCAAAAGGCCACACTACTGTCACTCCCTAAAAAGCCACGGGGCACACGTTCATGGGAGCAGAGGTTTGCACCCACTTTTTCCACTGCAGGAGCACCAGGGCCTAAATCATCATGTGACACTGAGTAGGCCCTCAAATACTTGTTGAGGGAGTGACTGATGCTTGAAATCTTTCAAGGAAAAGATACACACCCTAGAAGCTACAGCATTCATGTTTGTGTCAAAGGGATGCCACTGTGGCTGAGTGATTGTGTCCCACTCCAAATTCTTATCTTGAAATCCTAACCTCCAAGGAGATGTATCAGGTGGAGAGGCTTCTGGGAGGGGATTAGGTCATGAGCGGGGAGCTCCCTTGAGTGGGATTAGACTCCTTATACAGAGACCCTGGAGAGCATCTTTGCTCCATTAGGATCCAAGAAATCTGCAACCCAGAAGACAGCCCTCACCCGAGCAGCCCTGATGGCACCCGGACCTTGGATTTGCAGCCTCCGGTCCTGTGAGCAACAGATGTCTGCTGTTTCTAAGCCACCCAGTCACAGGTATTATGGGACACCAGCCTTAACAAATTCACATACATTATGGCCATGGTACTGGGGATGATTATAGGAGAGATTTCTTTTTTAATTTTATTTATTCATGAGACACACACAGAGAGGGGCAGAAACATAGGCAGAGGGAAAAGCAGGCTCCTCACAGGGACCCTGATACAGAACTAGATCCCAGGACCCTGGGATCACAAACCTGAGCCAAAGGCAGACGCTCAACCACTGAGCCATCCAGGTGCCCCTAGGAGAGATTTTACATGAAATGGCACAGATTAAAAACACCACAGGAATCTTTCTACTGAACTTGAAGTTCCCTGTTCAGCAGGTTACACATACATTGTACATGGTCACAAACACCACAAGAAACAAGGGAGAGTTCCAGGGAGGAAGTGGCATGACCAAGACAGGATGCATTCGGGCCTATGGCTGGAGGTCGAGGGATAGGGGACTAATGCCACTGAAAGATACAAGAAACTGCTGCGTTTAGTGGCAGGGAAATGACCAGGACAGTCCTTGGCTTGATTCAGGAGGACGGCAGAGGGCACATGGCAGGACCAGGAGACCAGGGACAGGAAGCACACAAGGAGGGCTGCTGGCTCCAACAGGACACTGCTGTACCTGCTGTGTGAATGGAATGGGGACAAGCGGCCACCTCCAGAAAGAAGCACTTAGACACAAAACGTGAGCAGGAGGCTCTAATGCCTCAAGCTCCCTGAAGTCAGAGGCAACACAGCTTTGCTGTGTCCTTCCATGTCCGCTACAACGACCCCATGCCGACCTGCAGGGACACTCAAGTCCTGGCTCAGTGCAGCCGTGTGTCACAACACGAGGGTGACCCCAAGCTGGGCTAGTGGGGGTGCCGGTGGGGATGGGAGGAGAACTGGAGACCCAGTTACTTCTAGAGACTCTGAGACTGGACCAGCTGCCTGCAGTGGGGCTCAAGGGCACCCAGGTTGGTGCCCACACCCACTGGGAAGGAGGCAAGCCGTGTTTCCCTCGTCCTAGGCCCTGCCCTCACTAAACACAGGCACATGCATAAGATCTTTAGTGCTATTCATTCCATGAGGTTGGAAGGTTCTCTCCGGAGACTAAATAAGTGAACTGCGTGTTTTAGCTGATCCTTGAGAAAATGCAAACCAACAGTCCAAATCCATGGTTCTCAGACTCAGGGCCAGGAAGGTGAAGAGTTCCCAAGAGTCTCAGGGAGGCCGATGGGAGGATCCTGAAAAGAAACCGCTAACCAACCAGTGCTCCCAACTCTCCACTACTGTTTTGAGGCCGACCATCTGCCTCCGGGAGGCCAAGACTCCCCGACCCTCTCCACCACGGGCAGCCTGGCAGACGAGGGGCAGCTTCCCTGCTCGAGTCCCCAGAGCCTGCAAGCCTTCTCTGACACCTCATCTTCGCCAGTGGGAGATCCAAGGGAGGGAACGGAAGATTAGGCCCTCCAACTGTACCAGGAGGGGGGAGGCCGCCTGAGAAAGCTTCTGGGAACAGCTGTAGGGGAAAAATATACATGTGAGTGACAGGCAGGCCCTCACATAGGAAAGGAGGCTTTGATGCCAGAAGGGTTTTTTTTTTTTTTTTTTTTAAAGATTCTATTTATTTATTCATGAGAGACAAAGAGAAAGAGGCAGAGACATAGGCGGCATAGAGAGAAGCAGGCTCCATGCAGGGAGCCCGATGTGGACTCTATCCCAGGACTCCAGGATTATGCCCTGGGCCAAAAGCAAGTACTCAACTGCTGAGCCCCCAGGCGTCCCATGCCCAGAAGGGTTTTTTTTTTTTTTTTCCAGAAGGGTTTTTAATTCAGATGGAGAAAAAGAAGAAATAGTGGCAAGTAGTTTTCAGCCAAAGTACATGCTATTTCTAAAAAGGTTTATGAAGTCAAAGGAAGTCTCAAAGCTTCTGTTACTGAATAAGTCTTCTCAAAATTCCTACTGGCCAGGGTCATGGTATTGAGAGGTGATTATAGGTCTATCTATATGAGATCATGAGGGAGGGGACCCATGCTGAGATAAATGTCCTTATCAGAAGAAGAAGGGTCATGGTTCTGGGGTTCTGGGATGGAGTCCCTCACTGGGATCCCCATGGGGGGTCTGCTTCTCCTTCTGCCTGTGTCTCTGACTCTCTCTGTGTCTCTCATGAATAAACAAAATCTTTTAAAAAGTGGGGGGGGGGGGGGAACAGACCAGAACCCCTTTCTCTCTCCACGACTCGAGGACTGCAAGAAGGCAGCTGTCTCCAAGCCAGAAAGCAGACCTCTGAATCAGCTGGCACCTGGATCTCAGACTCCCACCCTCCAGAATCGTAAGGAACAAGTATCTGTTGTTGAAACCCATCAGTCTATGGTATTTAGTTAGAGCTGCTTGAGCTAAGATAAAAGATAGCCTCTGTTTAAGAAACATGGGCTTTTAAAAAAATATCCTCTAGTCATTAAGAAAAGAACATAGTTCTCACTTAAGCCATATGATGAGAATGAGAAACCAGTCTTGAAAGATCTGTCCAAAATACAACTTAGATTCCGGTTTCCTACTGTAAAGTCAAAATGAAAAATAGGGAGAGGGCAGAAATGATATTAATGTCAGGACTGTCAACAATGAAAACTGAAGTTATAAAGAATTTAAAAAAAACAATGTAATGTAATAGAGCTTACTTCCCTGAAATGACTTTCTTGAATATTTTAAATATTTTAAAAGGCTAAAACTACTTTTTCAAAAATGTTTTTCTTGACCTGTTAAAATAAAGATATCTACATGAAAATTAATAAACACACCTCAGACTACTATCAAGGTCCACATCCTTGGCAAGACAGCTTCCTATGACTGACCACACGAATCAAACTCGGAATCACGACCTCACTGTTTTTAAAGACAACGGCCGGGATCCCTGGGTGGCGCAGCGGTTTAGCGCCTGCCTTTGGACCAGGGCGCGATCCTGGAGACCCGGGATCGAATCCCACGTCGGGCTCCGGGTGCATGGAGCCTGCTTCTCCCTCTGCCTGTGTCTCTGCCTCTCTCTCTCGCTCTCTCTCTCTGTGACTATCATAAATAAATAAAAATTTAAAAAAATAAATAAAAAATAAAGACAATGGCCTATGTTTCTGGAGCACAACTATGACCCCTTAAAAATGACATCCTGTAGCCTTCTATTCCTAAAATATATATATATATATTTTAAATGTGATCATTTGTGATCACACACACACACACCCCTTACAGTAAGCTTCAGCATTCACAGAGAAGCACAGTATTCTGATACCTCTTATCACATATATCTCTCAGAAAGATAAAAGCCAGAAGCAAACACCACCCTTTAAAAAGATCTTTAACATCAGATAGAGCTGCTGACCCTACTTCCAAGTGAGTCACACTAACAGAAATTCTAATCACGCCCTTAAAGTTAAAAGAATGTTGAGTGAGCCATGTCCAAAAAATTACATTTTAAAAAATTCTGATTCTTAGAAATTCCTCTAGCAACCATGCCCCCCTTACAACGGCTCCCATTCTGTCACCGTCTCCTTATTCCTGCAATATACCTTTTCTTTACTAGTGCTTTATGTGATGAAATTAAACAAATGCAAAAATACTTATGTAATGTCACATGTCAGACACTGTTCTCAGTGTTTTTGCACATTTTAATCCTCATAACAGTCCATTTGCCAGTGAAAGCAACTGAGGCACCAGAAGGTGAGGTTACTTGTCCAAGTCCCAGTCCTATTGATGGACCAAGATCTGCCCCCACCACTCTCATTCCAGAACCCTGGATTTAAAATTTCAAGAGCAAGCTGAATTAGTAAACATTAAGAATATAGACACATCATGCAAGCAAGGGAGACCAAAGACTACATGAGGAACAAAAATCCTAGTTTTTTCTAGTCTTCCTCCTGAACCAGTTCTTTCAGTGATGCCTCAATGCACATGGGCTACACTATGGAGGTGCCTGAATAGCCCATCTCCTTAGGACGGGAGCTGTGTGGACTGGTGGGCCTTCTCGGCCAGATCTAATTTACCCTGTGCTTCCACATGGCAGCAGGTGGTGTGGTGGCTTCACCCACACATCCCACTTCTTAGAAAACCTGCACCCTAGATGCCTATTTGCTACAGTGGAGTTATTCTTCTGTAAGTTATTGTAAGTAGAGTCACCATTTTCGTGCTACATTTAATCAGTTTGTGTCTCTAAGCTTCCCTAGAAATGTTACTGTATCTTTCCTACATTTGCTTCCTGAGAACCAAGAACTGGGGGAGTTAGCACAGTCATGATTAGTCAAGAGAGGATAGAGAAGAATGTAAAATAAGAATGCATCAGCTGTTTTAGAGAGGAGGAGTGTTCTTAAATAGGGCACAGCCAGCTGGGGAGGAAGAAGGGAGGGAAGGCATTCTAGGGCTGTCCTGGTGTGGTATAATAAAAAATATATTTGGTCTTGCTCCGAGGTTCTGGCACAGAGCTGCTCCTAAAACCCCTGGAATTTCCTGATAGGGACATCTTATTATTCAGATCAGCCCCTTACGACCACACCCCAGTTTATGCTAATGAAGTGACTCAGGGTAGCCCTCCACTATCTTCAGGATGGGAGCTAGCCACAGAAAGACCAACCACTCCATTAGGATGGTGGGAACTTTCAGTCCCAGCCCCCAACAACTGAAGGAATAGGGCTAGAGACCAGGTTATAAAAACTCTAGAGCAAGATTCAGGGAGCTCCAGGGTTGGGGGACACACTGATGTGCTAGGAGAGGATGGCAGGCCTGGAGAAGGTATACCTCACCCTGCCCATCTTTCCCTATGCACCTCTTCCATCTGGCTGTTCCTGGATCCTTTGTAATAAACTAATATATGCAATCCTTGCATCAAATTACCCTTGCATCAAATTATCCTTGTGTATCCTTGCATCAAATTATCAAACCTAATGAAGGGGTTATGGGAACCCCCAATTTTCAGCCTGTCGGTCAAAAGTACGGGAGGCTCAGAACTTGAGACTACCATCTGAAGCGAAAGGGAGCCTTATAGGAGTGAGCCCTTCATCTCTGGGATTTGAGCTAACTCCAAGGAGTTGGTATCAGAATTGAACTGAATTAAAGGATGCCTAGTTGGTGTCAGAGAAGCAGAGAGCTGTGCAGTTCAGTAGCCCCTAGCCACATGTGGATGCTGAACACTTGAGATGCAGCAGGTCCATCTGCATCCTTCTATTAGGGTAAAACATTCTGGATTCCATAGACTCATGCAAAACATAAAAAAGGGGAAAAAATCAAATATCTTATTAATGATTTTTTAAAAGATTTTATTTACTTGATAAAGAGATCAAGAGACTACAAAAGCAGGGGCAAGGAGCAGAGGGACAGGGAGAAAGAGACTCCCTGCTGAGTAGGGAGCCTGACACTGGGACTCCATCCCATGACCTGAGCCCAAGGCAGACACTTAGACTGAGCCACCCAGGCACCCGAGCATTAGTGATTTTTTATATTGATTATAAGTTGAAATGATTTTGAGCTAAAGAAAATACATTACTAAAAATAATTTCATCTACTTTTTCAATGAGATTAAATAGGAAATTCCAAGTTACACATTTAGCTCACATTGGTGGCTTGCATAATCGTTCTACGGGATAGTGCTGTTTTAAATGCTTTCATTTCAGAACACACAGGGCCTGAAAGGCACTTTTCATCTCAAATTTTCACAGGCAAAGAAAGCAACTACCTGAGAAAGGGAGTGAGGGATGTGCATAATCAAGGGGAGAAGGAATCAATATTCATCAAGTGCTTCATTTGTGCTGGAAACCACCCAGTACCTGGTACAATTTCACCCTAAATCCCATGGATGATGCGAATCCTCTTCCTACCAGAGAAAAAGGCACCAAGCCTCACTTGCACCCATGAAGTCACAGAGCAAGGACTCTGCTGCACTCCCATCCTTCCTGCACAGCAGGGCTGGCAGACTTTTTCTGGAAAAGGACCAGGTAAGTATTTTAGGCTTTGCAAGTCATACAGTCACTGCCGTAATGACTCAACGCTGCCCTTGTATCATGAAGGCAACCACAGACCCTGTGTAAATAAAAGGGGCCTGGCTGTGTTCTAATAAAACGGTCTTCACAAAAACAGGCTGCCAGATTTGGCCACGGGCCAGCATTGGCCAACTCTGCTCTGCACAGTTAAAAACAAGACAACAGGGGCTCCTGGGTGGCTCAGTGGCTGATCGGCTGCCTTGGGCTCAGGGCATGATCCCGGGGTCTGGGATGGGTTCCACAGCTGGGTCCCTGCAGGGAGTCTGCTTCTCCCTCTGTCTGTGTCTCTGCCTCTCTCTGTGTCTCTCATGAATAAAATAAATCTTTTAAAAAAACAAGACAACAGGTCCAAAATGTAGTCACGCTAAATCTGGGGTCACCAAACCGAGATTTAGCTGATAGTTTCCACTCTCCTAGAAACGGAATCTTAACCAGTCAGTGAGGAATTGCCTAAGAAGCACTCCTTAGGTAATCTGCCTGCCGGCCCCCTGTCCACCGCCCCTGCCCTGCCATCCCCTAAAGGAAAGTGACCTTGTCAGGACCGACCTGCTTTTTTGTCTGGTATAACTTCTTGTTCCCATCCTTCCCACCTACAAAAGCCTTTCATTTTGTACAGCTTCTCAGAGCTCCTTTCTAGCTGCTAAGTGGGATGCGGCCCAATTCACGAATCGCTGAATAAAGCAAACAGGATCTTTTCACTTTACTCAGTTGAGCTTTGTTTTTTCAAGAGCCTGGTGGCAGTGGTAGGATACAAGAGACTTCTTCAGGGAGCCAACCCTTTGAGTTCTCTTTCTTGCCATTTCCAGGGTCTGTGGATAAGGTCCTCTGAGCTCCAAGCTCCGCTCCGGAAGAATTCCCGAGGTAATCGGCTTTTCAATCCAGGGCTGGCAGGTCAGTCTAAACTGGCCTTGACGGGATCCCTGGGTGGCGCAACGGTTTGGCGCCTGCCTTTGGCCCAGGGCACGATCCTGGAGACCCGGGATCGAATCCCATGTCGGGCTCCCGGTGCATGGAGCCTGCTTCTCCCTCTGCCTGTGTCTCTGCCTCTCTCTCTCTCTCTCTGTGTGTGACTATCATAAATAATAAATAAAAATTAAAAAAAATAAGTAAATAAACTGGCCTTGACTGGTCCCCTGGTTGGTCCATGGTCCCAGTCCAAGGCTTAGCAGATCAGCTTGAGCTAGCAGATAGATGCCCCCTGGATCCCTAGCCCCTGGTTAGTTCCTAGTCCCCATCTGTTGGGATCTGCTCATTTGGCCTAGAGATCCACACTGGGAGCTGCTGGTGCTGCACACCGAAGGTCTTCCCTTGGCCGGTCCACGGTACCATCTCTCTGGTTACTGCTAAAGTCCTGAGCTGTTTCCTTGGTTACTGCTGGTCTGTATTACTGTGCAAGTGAAGTAAAGGAGTAATAGATCCACTTTTAACAGGAATCCCAGAAGCCAAAGCTGCAAAATTGGTGGGCACAGCAGGCCAAGCAGTGAACAGCTGTAGGAGTGCTTGCCACGTAACTCTAAGGCTCTTGTGCTAGGATAAGCTGGTCACAACATGGGTTAGATGGACTCCAGGACACCTGCCCACCTCAAGAAAATTTCCATGCAACAAGGTACAAGGTAAAGAGCACCATCCAATCCCCAACCCAGTGGCACATTGCTCTTAGGTATTAATTTGGCTCCAAGGGACCAAAGGCTTAGCTAAGGAATGGTATCCCTCTAGTCTCAAAGACTTGAGCATGCCAACTTCTGGTAGACCTGCTTGTTTTATACCTAAGAACTATGGTCTTGAAAGCTGTAGATACCTCCAAGAAATGACAAAAATCTCATGAAGACAAGCTAGAAGTACAATGGCCATCATGGAGAAGACAACATCATTCAAGATTTCATTTGAAAGCAAGGGTTCCCAAATCAAACAGAATAGGATACCTATTTTGATTGGCATGCAGAAGCCTCCAAAATTGCTTCATTGAAAGATTGTTTGCAAAAGGTTAATAAAAAATCAAAGACATAAGAGGTACCTAAAACAAAAGACTAAGATGTCACTCCTACTGCTCCCCTCTAACCTTTATCTGAAATACTCGGTCTGCAGATCCTCTGCCTGAATTGCCTTTTCACTAGGCAGAGTTGGCCTGGGACCCTGGGTGGCTCAGTTGGTTAAATGTCTGCCTTCAGCTCAGATCACGATCCTTGGGTCCTGCACCGAGCCCTTCATCCTGCTCCCTGCTCAGCAAACAGCCTGTTTCTCCCTCTATCCCTCCCCCTGCTCATACTTTCTCTTTCACATGTTCTCTCAAATAAATACATGAAATCTTAACAAAAAAACCGAGGTCAGCCAAACTAGTGGCCTTACAGACACCCCCATATCTATCCTTACAGACCTTTCATATGGGCCCCTCCCAGGGTTAGCGGGACTCTGAGAGATTTCTCTGGTAAATTACTACCGGAAAATAACTACCAGTTATTCCCTTCAACAACCAAGGGGAAACTAAAATTGAAATTAATGGAAATCCTTACCAAATTGTAGTAGATACTAGAGCTATACTCCTCTCTACTTTAAACCCTACTCTGGAGCCTCTAGATAAACTGTGGGAAAACTGGCAGAAGTTGGCAAAGGGTGATCTGTGTGTCTCATTCTGTGTCCTGAGAATTGTCTAAGTCTTCTCCCTTTTGGCTGGGGGCGGGGTGGGGTGGGGGGTGCCAGTAGCATCCTTTGCAAGCCCCCCCTGGGAATGCCTCTTGTATCCAAGGGTGGAGAGGGATGGTTCAGGACTGCCAGGACTATTCTTTCCAGCTGTTTTTCCCAGCTGAAACCTGACAAGCTATTTAAAAGGATTTTTTAAGTAGCTCTGTGGTCAGAAGTTGGCCAAATCGGAAGATATTCAGACCTGATAGTAACGGTTTTTAGCTCCCTCCTCTCAGCTAAGCTTACCCAAAGAGGGGAAGGAACACATCGGGAAGACAAACCTCTAAATCTAGAACATAGGAATCTTTTTAAAGATTTCCATCTTATTTGAATATCTCCTCCCTGTATAAAAAGACACGAATTGACAATAAGGTAGTTGGGCAGGAGGGTCAGCCCTTTTGACTTTAAGTCACAACCCCATCCTTCGAGGAATTAAAGCCTTTGTCTTCCAAACTGAGTCTTTACAAGAATGCAAATACAGCTCTGGAGGCAATTCAAAATCCACTTATCCTTTTAACCAATCCCCAAAACTCACCCATTCATCTCAAAAGGCTCACAAAATTCAAGATTTAGGAAACAGAAATCCTTAGAAGGAGGAGCTTGCATTCTCTCCCTGTGCTTTTGAGATGTAAATGTTCTACATGGTCTCTCTAGGAACTGAGGTAATTCTTATCAGAAGGGGGGGGGAAGTTGCGGCAAGGATATTCGAAAAGGAGGGAAATGAAAAATCCTGAAAGTCTTCTCTACAAATATTGGTAAAAAGTTTAAACCATCAGAATGGGTAACCTTAACTTATTGCAACTTCTAGAAACACAATTTGGATCTAGCTGTTCTTTTAGAAACTAGTGAGTTACTGTACCCATCTTGTGCTTAAAATTATAAAACAACAGCTGTAAGGTCTGTTTGTGTCTGTGTGTATGTTACATATGCTGTAGATGTGTGATTTAAAAAAAAAAAAACCTCTGGATGGTACTGCCAAAATTAATTTTAAAAAAGAGTAATTAAAGAGAAATAAGCATTTACCAAATTAAATATTCTTAGACTCTTAGAAATAAAAGAACTAACCCGAATATTTTTCAGGTTTACCTGATTGGGGATAGTCTTTGGCTTAAAAAAAAGCAAGTCTCAGCTTGTTGGTTTAATTAAAACAGGCATGTATTTAGAGCCACCAGCATTAAATATACGACCTGTATTCTACCTGGGTTTTCTACTCAGATAGACTGTTCCCTCTGTTACAAAGTCTGTCAGCAAGAAAAATATCTTAGTATAATATTAGAGTTAACTTTGTTTAATGTTTGTAAAATTTTCATGGGTAATTTAAATGTTAAAAACAGGGGTGCCTGGGTGGCTCAGTTGGTTATACGCAGCTGCCTTTGGTTCAGGACCTGGGATGGAGCCCCAGATCAGGCTCCCTGCTCAGTGGGGAGTTGGCATCTCCCTCCCCCTACCCCCCAACTCATGTTCTTTCTTTCTCTCTCTAGCAAATAAATAAAATCTTTAATAATAAATATATTAAAGACAAGTGATTTAGATTGATGTAAGTAGGATAAAAGTTTTTAGAATTTTGCTATATTAAATGATGTATAGTCACTGAGTATCTAGATCATTTTCAAATAAAATATAATAACACATTAATTCTTGATCATAGGTGTATCTAATTTTACTTTTGGCTTAATATAGAGAAACTTAAGGTATGTGGGTATGTTAGTAAAGATGTTTCATGCAACACTGAGAAATCCACTATGAGAAAGAATATACCCCTTCAAGTTATGAAATATCTTTTACGTTTGTTGATCCACAGAATGGTAGCGTAGGAGACAGTCTGTGATTGCTTACTTCTTAGTTTTTGCTAGGAAATAGGATTCTGTGGATTAAGAATCCTAATAAATAGAAGTACCTGAACCTCCTTAGAAATAGCAAGGGTGAAGGAAAACAACACTATGTATTAAGAGTAGGTAAGGAAAGTAAAATGACTGGTTGTTTCAGAAGGAGAAAAAACATACATATGGGACAAGATATGAATGGATATAAAAACAGTTGTAGGTTTGTGGAAATGGAATCCTGCAGAGGGATTTTACATGTGATCAAATAGGCTAAGATTGGAATGGATTTATTTATTAAGTTTTTCTAATGAGTTTTAATAGCAAAAGTGCACTGGTACAAAATTAGAATTTGATTCTCTCCCTGCTAAAAGGACCGTGTTCTCTTGGACCTTTGGTATGCTTTAGATCAGAGATGGTGAAAGTTGCCTTATCTTTTAAGTAACCTGCCTGGGGATCCCTGGGTGGCGCAGTGTGCCCTGCCTTTGGCCCAGGGCACGATCCTGGAGACCAGGGATCGAATCCCACATCAGGCTCCTGGTGCATGGAGCCTGCTTCTCCCTCTGCCTGCTTCTCCCTCTGCCTGCGTCTCTGCCTCTCTCTCTCTCTCTCTCTCTCTCTCTGTGACTATCATAAGTTAAAAAAAAAAAATTAAGTAACCTGCCTGGGCAGCAAAGATTTCACGTTTTAACCAAAATAACTTCCTATGCTTCACATTGTCATCAGCTCTTGGGTTACTTAAGAAAATCCAATCTTCTCAAAACTAAAAGAGCTAAATTTTGTTCACAGCTATGTAACCATCTGCATTTGCCTTTAACATCATTTTCTACTGTCATTTTGGTTAAACAGATAATGAAGTATTATTTCATAATGATCTGTGATCCTATTTAGTCAAACATTCAAACTGCTTGACGTTTTGACAACTTCCTAAAATCAAATTCTAAATGGGGGTTTTTCTCCATCTTCAAGTAACTCTGAAATTTCCCAGAGGGTCCCTGGAAAATCTCAAAGGATTTATCTCTCATCTGGTAAAATATCAAACTAATTAGGTTTATTTGCTATTAAATTATGTGGGAAGCATTATCAAGTAAGAGATACTAAACCTCCTTAGCCTATACCTGTATGAGCAAAGGTCATTAATACAAGTGTTCTAGAAAATGTGTGATACTCTTAGAAATCTGATATGTCCCAGTATAATTTTATCAGTCATAAATGCAATTATTACCTTAAAATGTTGTGCATCGCACAAATAACCAAATTTCCTTGTCATTTCCATTACGAAGAACCCTAACGATGAGCATCTTTTAAGTCTTTTGACATTTACAGACTACTTACTGTTTTACTCTGATGCTTTTGCAGAAGTGAGACTCATGACAAGGACCCTACCAGGAACTCCGGATCACTGACACGGCTGCCATATTACAAGGTATTGAAACGTGGGGTGCATATTTCACAGCTGAAGAAGGCCCCACCTGACATCTGGTCCTGTGCAAATGCTAGAGACCTCAAAATCAAATTGGCTATGAAGAGAAACAGCCAACATCAAGGTAGACTGCTTCTGCCCAAGACATCAGACCAAGTGAGTTCCTCTCTATTCCTCCTTCCCTCCCTGACCATCCTTTTCCTAATTCTTAAACAGGCCTTTATGATTCATTTGCCCATATTTTGCTCTGTTCTGGCCTGAAAGATAATGCCACTGTTCATATGCTCAGGGTGCTGCAAACAGCGATAGCCCTATCCCCAAACTACTGCTGGACTGGCCCCAGTGCTGCCGATCCTGTAGTTCTGCCAATCACATACTTCTCTGATTGCCAAACACCTTGATTTCTCTGGAACTAAGTAAGTTCCCTCTCTATGAGGTCAGGTCCCTTTCCCCTGCCTCAGTTTAACAAGCCCAAACCCAGGGAACCCTGTATCTGAGCTCTGTACCAAGAAGGGGACATGAGAGTAACCAGAACAAAACTGCCTGTGTGGTCTACACAGACTTATATTTAACTGGCCTCCTCGCTGTCACCTTCCCAGCCCTGAGCCACAAACTCAAGCAGGAATTACCAGGGGGCATTCGTGACTACCTAGATAGCTTCCTTTGGTAGATCACTGGCTCTTGGCAAGGGTGAGTGCAAAAGAAGCTATTGCCAGGACCTCACCTTAACCCTTAAAGTTACGTACTGCAGAATTCCCTGTGAAAGTCATAGCTGCCAACAAAAAATCCCTGGACTCTCTAGCCAAAGTTGTTCTTGATTGTTGTTTCAGCAGAGCAAGGAAGTGTCTGCACTGTGGTCAATGTTACTTGCTGCACTGAATGGACACTTTGGGGGAAGCTGAGCTCAGCTGCATAAGACCACTGTACACAGCCAGCGGGCTAAAGAAAGGGACTCCTTCAATGGGATTTGATCTTGATGGCTATGGGTTTTGGGGACTATGGCTCTGAGGTACTCCAGACATTGGGAATTGTCCTGCTTATAATAATCATAGGGGCATCTGGGTGGCACAGTGGAGTAAGCAGCCAGCTCTTGGTTTTGGCTTGGGTCATGTTCCCGGGGTCCTGGGATCAAGGCCCTCACTGGGCTCTGTGCTTAGCAGGGAGTCTGCTTGGGATTCTCTCTCTCCCTCTGTCCTTCCTTCCACCTGCGCCCCCCCAAAGTGTGCTCCATAATAAATAAATAAATCTTTTAAAAAATCGTAATAATCTTCCTGGTTCACCGTATTCTCTCACAAGCTTTAAATGCATGTTCATGTTCACAGTCTCTCACAAGCTTTAAATGCACGTTCATGTTCACAGCCACTACCCACCAAGCAACTGATCTCATTGAGAATGGAACGTCGGGATGCCTGGGTGGTTCAGCAGTTGAGCGCCTACCCTTGGCCCAGGGCATGATCCTGGAGACCCGGGATTGAGTCCCACATCGGGCTCCTGCATGGAGCCTGCTTCTCTCTCTGCCTATGTCTCTGCCTCTCTCTCTCTCTGTGTCTCCCATGAATAAATAAAATATTTTTAAAAAGAGAGAGACAGAATGGAACGTCAGAAAGAAATGAAGAGAGGGACTGAATGTGAACATGAACCTATAGTCATGACTTGTGAATAACACACCAAAAGTCAGCAAAAAAACACCATCACCTGTGAATATCAACAGATTTGGCAAAACTCAACTTCCAAGTGGTGACTGTGAGTAGCGCTAATGTCATAAACTTTGATCACATCTCTCAGGTTTATTAGCGTCTGACCAAAACAGGGAATTGATAAAAATAAAAAATAATGAAATAAAAATTAAAACAAAACAGGCCCATGTCACCAAACTTCACAGTTTCCACTCTCCCAGAAATGGAATCTTAAGCCAGTCAATGAAGAATTGCCTCATCAGCGCTAATTAGGTAAACAGACCCCTGCCATCCCTTAAAGGAGAGTGACCTTGTCACTAATCGGCTTTTTTGTCTACTATAACTTGATTGTTCCTTCTCCCTTCTTCCATTTTCTACAGCTCCTTGGAGCTCCTTTCTCTACGCAGGATGGAATGCTTCCTTGTTCACAAATCATTGAATGGAGCCAGTAAGATCTTTAGAAAATTGACCCAGTTGAGCTTTGTTTTTTAACAACACCATGAAGGGAAATAGCTACTCCTAAATGATTCTATCAGTGCACCAAAATATAACATTATAAAGGATCCTTTTCACAAAATAGTAATTAGGTTATTGTAACAAGGTTGACCCAGGGAAGTCAAATTCTGTAAGTTACTTTACCAGTCAGCATCTAAGCTTTTCTTAGACACCACAAGTAGGCCATTTGGGCACTGGCACTAGAGGTATCTAGTTAATACCAAATTACAGGGCAGCCCAGGTGGCTCAGCAGTTTAGCGCCGCCTTCAACCCAGGGCCTGATCCTGGAGACCTGGGATCGAGACCCACGTCAGGCTCCCTGCATGGAGCCTGCTTCTCCCTCTACCTGTCTCTCTGCCTTTCTCTGTGTGTCTCTCATGAATAAATAAATAAAATCTTTAAAAAAATTACATTTGATTCAATGTATATGATGAATGTGGCAAAACTCTCAAGGGAATGAAGATATAGATATACAGAGATATAGATATATGGATATGGATATAGATAGATATAGATATAGATATAGATATAGATATAGATATAGATATAGATAGATATAGATAGATATAGATAGTGGAGGACATGAGATGAAACACAGGGAGGGTCTGGGCATCCGGGTCAAAGTCAGCCCTATTTCTGACCAGGAAGGGGTAAACACCATAATCCTGGCACCGATGTGTGTGTATCTGACCTGGCTAACTTCACACATACAGGTGATCCGCACCTGGGCAAATACTCCCTGACATGGGAGGAGTCATACTTGACCATGTCAGGGTTCTCTGTGAGACCTACTTCACCCCCTCTCTGACTCCAGGTTTTGACCATTGTTCTATAGGCAAAATCAAAATGGAAGAAGGCAGCTCAAGTCAGTCATTAAACTTATGTGAACACTTTTAAAAATATTAACTAATAAATCATTACTCACTACAAATGGAAATAGTCTGTGGGGTGCCTGGGTGGCTCAGTCAGTTAAGAGTCCAACACTTGATCTCAGCTCAGGTCTTGATCTTGTGTTGTGAGTTCTGGTCCCCATGTTGGGCTCCACTGTGTGTGGAGGCTACTTAAAAAAAAGGTGGGAAAAAAATCCCTGCATGCCTGTCAGGTGGAAGGAAGGCCAAGAAAAGCATAGGTTTGGAAATTAAACTGAGGTTAGCCAGGCTGTTCACCTGGAGAGCCCCCTGCTCCCTGGTTTCTGACCACCCTGAACGGTGCCTGATACATAAATATAAAGGGGAATATAGCACTAGAAAAAATAACATCTAAATGAAATAAGAGAGAAAGACATCTATTAAGTCTGTCCCACATTATGGTCAATCCCAGTACCACCCATAGCAAAGACATCTCCCAGGTGGAAAGGAGCACCCACATTCCGTGTCTCACGCTATGATCCCCACACATACCTTGCTCACCTTTCCCCACTTAACTCCTGCCAACCCCCCCTTCATTCTTTCATCTTCTTTAAAAAATCTTTTTAATGGGCTTACCATAAAGTGAGTTCTACTATATCTTGAGCCAATTAGGAGAAATGTCATTAAAACCTAATAAAGAAGCAGAGTTTTAGTTTTGCGGAGTCCCACTTGGCAGCCAGAAAGTCTTAAGGAAGTCTGACTGTGGAGGAGTCAGGACAGCTCACACTTATATACTGTTTTAGTCACCTACAAGTAGGTATCCAATCACCACAGACTTAGCAGATTAAAACTACACGTTTATTATCTCTGTTTCTGTAGTTCTGGAGTCTGATGAGTATGGCTTACCTGGGCTCTTAATTTGTTACTCAACCACACACAGCTGATATGCATAATAATAATATGCACACGCGTGCACGCGCACACACACACGCTGGACTGGACCCTTGGGAACTGATCTGCCTGTTTGAAGTGTGGCAAATTCACTAAAAATATTTGCAACTCCTGAAAATGTCTTCAGAGATAACAGAAGTCTCATTCCCTCGGGCCCAAGTGGCCAGGGACCAAAGCAGGATAATCCACTTCTGTCACCCACTTCATGCCCCAAACAAGGCTCCAATCTATTATTCACAAAAACTAAATTCACCCTCAAAGGGAAAAGACGTGCTACAGCTAAACAGCCCACCAGCTAAAAAGTCCAGTCCAAGAGCCAGTGGCAGGGCTGAGCCTTGAGAATGACCGCGTGGGTGTTCTCAAATCCATGAGCGCCTGCGGAGCCCCTGACATTCAAGAACTGTGTTTACACCAGGCCTGTTTGAAAGGACATGGTAGTCACTGTATTAACAAATTCTAGTCAACCTGTTTTTAAACAGAAGCAACATTGTTTTAGGATCTCTCAGAGATAAGGTTCTCTAGACTACATGAACTCAAAATGCCTTTATGGAGGGGCCACTGACACGCTTTCAAAAGCAGTCTAGTTTGAGTGACACTGACACTTTCCCACTGTTGAAAACTGACACAGGATGCCACTGGGTGGCTCAGTGGTTGTGCATCTACCTTTGGCTCAAGGTGTGATCCCAGGGTTCTGTGATTGAGTCCTGCATTGGGCTCCCCACAGGGAGCCTGCTTCTCCCTCTGTCTCTGTCTGTGTCTCTCACAAATAAATAAAACCTTTGGGAAAAAAAAAGAAAAGAAAGAAAACTGGCACAAGCCTTTAGAAGGGCATTATGGTGACATATATCAAGAACCAGAACGATGTCCCTACCATTTAACTCTGTAACCCCTCTCTCAGGAATGGATTCTCTAGAAACAACTCAGTGGAAGAAAAGAAATATGCTCATATGCACAGAAGCACCTTATCTCCTGGAGCAAACACTCAAATGACCAGGTCAATAGGCTGCTTTTCCAACTGACAAAACTCTCAACTCTTTGGGATATCACTCAACAAGCAAACAGTACAAAGATAACTAATAAAGGCAGGAAATGATCATATTAAGAAAAATATGAAATTATACATAACATGTACAATTTACAGAAATTGCAAATACTTCCAAGGACTAACTACAAATATGAACTTTCTCTCTTGGGATAAGACTGCAGGAGGCATCTTCATCTTCAAATACCATCTTTAAGAGTTAGTATGTTGTTATCATGAAAAGAAACTTCACCAAAGAAACAAAAAGAAAAGAAAAATTAAGAGAAAACACGGCAGTGCCAAAAAAGAGAGGTCTCAGGAAGCTAGTCTCAGTAGGGCATGTGAACGTTGGTTCACCTCTTCTCAGACCTGGCGGGAGCTGCAAAGCCCCCCTGGGAGGAGCAGAGAGCAAGGGAGGAGGCCCAGTGTGCTTCCTGGAGCCTTTGCCTGGAGGGGAGGGCCCCTGAGTCTGGAGGCAGCTCTGTGACTGTGCCTTCAGGCCCAGCAGGACTCAGGTGCAGATGCAGGAGGCAGCAGGGAAGGAGGTTCAAGTCCCCGTGAGCGTGGAGACCGTCAGGAACGTGGACCACGGCCTGCCTGCACTGCACCCACCTGCACACGTGTGCCAGGAGAACACGGGCCCACACGAAGACAGAGAGCTGTCGGGACTCACACTCGGATGATCCTTAGCTTCTCTAAATGCCTTGCTTCACCTGTTACACAGGATGAAGGTCAGCCTGTAAGGTGGTGGTGAAGATGGAACGGGAGCCTGTGTCTGAAATGTAAAGTGTTCGATAAATAGTAGCCTCGGTCATATTAACACTTCAGGCATGTTCCTCCACACCGTCCGTCATTTTACAGGAATTTCCAGCAGCTTGTATTTATAATCCTATGTACAGGGAAGCACAGTGCAAGCCATGTGCACATTGACTCTTCTTCCAAACTACTTTTTATGGCATTTTTCTGTGAAACATGGGGTCAAAACTCTGGAAACCATTCTGCCACAACGCTGCTGAGAACCACAAAGTCCAACTCTTTTATGTGAGAGATTTTTAAAAGTCATTGACATTTTCCTGATGCTGGGAGTTACTAGAAACCCACAGGTACCAAATCCACAACCCACTCCCATCGTTCTACTAAATGATCAAAAATCCCAGAGCACTATTTATATTCGTTTTTCTTTTCACTAGTAAACCGAATATATATATATATATATATATTTTTTTTTTCCTACCTTGACAATTTAAATGACTAAATCTACAAAACATGATTAGGCTTTTTATCTAATTGAAATAAAATTCTTTTTAGTTTGTTTTTGTTTTTTGTTTGGTTGGTTGGTTGGTTGGTTTTGGCTTTTTGCAGAAAAGATCCTTTTTTTTTTTTTTTTTAAAGCCCACTGGGGAGGTGTCCTGTCATCTCCCAGGTGGAAATGGGACTGGAAAGTGCTCTACCAGGCAACAAAATTAAATCACTTTTTTGCAGGGCCTGTGCAGACCACCTCTGGCCTAGGGCTATGAGACAGAAGTGAGAGACGCTGCCTCCTATGCGAGCCGCCTACCCCCAGTCAGAGCGCTGAGGCCTCGGGACTCCTTCTCACAATGCTTCCAAATGGTTTTCAATTTATGCAACTGTATTAAAACACAGTTATTAAAATATTATTTAAAAAAACACATTTGAGATATTGTAATATATGTGCTTCTTTATTAACTCACTGAACAAAAGGGTGTCGCAGCAGATCTAATAACTACCATAATTTCAAGTAAGAGTAGCTCAAATTTCAAAGTATCTGCAACCACTTTGATGCAGTTATGAAAATCCCAGTCATTTCTGGGAGACTGTGAATGTCAAGGATTGTGTTACCTGCATCCACAATGGAAGGAAATACTAAATTTCAGTTAAAAACTAGTGAACATAAAAATGTTACCTTTCTCCCCACCTCATGTGCTTGGATACCCCCCACACACACACACTGCAAAGTCCATTCACTCACAAAGTGGGACCCTAGGTTCAAGATTCCCACTTTGGGGAGTCACTTGTTACTTCATATTATGCCATGAACCTGGGCCATCAGATCCAGGAAATCCCTAGACTTGGCACAAGGAGGCTACAGGAGGGACCTTCTGTTGCTGTAAATAACGGGAAGCCTACAGATGTGGGGAGGGGGAGCAGCCCATGGCCTTGACACAGCCCCCAGTCCGATGCTCTGCCTACTACGTAGGACCCATTTCCTAGGGCAAGGCCTCTGCCAGCTTGAGAAATGGAAAAAGAGAGATCACTTTGTTCAACTCTACTCTTACATATGGAAACTATGCTCTCAAAAATCTCATATGTTATAAGGAAAACCCAAGGCCAGCCAATTCCAGAAATATTGCCCTTAAATGTTTTCCAACAAAGTGCG
This sequence comes from Canis lupus baileyi, assembly GCF_048164855.1. NCBI lineage: Eukaryota > Metazoa > Chordata > Mammalia > Carnivora > Canidae > Canis > Canis lupus. Next base: position 40,437,664 of record NC_132848.1, read on the forward strand.
AGTCCTTGTTTTCATATCAAGTGATTCTTGTACAAATGGCCACCAAAACTTCACAAAAATTGGATCAAAACAAAAATGCAGATAAAAAGACAAGATTTTTTAAAAATTAGAAATCTGCAGGTCAAAATAGAAATTGTAAATTATACTTTGAACACAAAGGCATGGATTTTAAAGGAAATCATGTTCAAAGAAGCCACTGCAGATGCTCACATCCAGTCAATTTTAATGAACAAATGCACTAATACAAATTATATTTGTGTAAATGAGTACAACCGAACCTCTCTTGTCCATGTAGCTCTGGGGAGAGTGGAAAAGTAAGGAAGCCTTCCACCCCCTACCCTCAAAATCCTACCACTGCCATGAGAGAGAAGAGGTATAAAAAGGAAAGTGAAATGGGCTCCTGGCCTTAATTCTGACGCTTTCTGCACCCAAGAGAAAGTCAACCACTCTACTCACTCTGGAGAAAGATTCTCTAGAACTTTCAGTCAGCCACTAGAGAAAAAGGGGCCCTCCCAAGCCCTCCTCCCACATCAAGCCAGCTGCTGAGCCAGCTCCAACCTGGGCCCAGATCTCTGCTCCTACATACACCTAGAGCTGTGTCATAGCACCTGGGCAGGTGGTAGGGACCACCAGCACATGCTTGGGGCAGCAGACTCTGGCCTGTGTCTACAGGAGCTCCCTCTCACCAAGCACCTCCTTCAACAGGAGAAACCACTTCAGGCCACTGCCTTCCCCCTGCAATCAGGGATTGCCTAAGAGATAGATGGTCATTGCACAGCAAGAGGCATGGGTAATACGAGGAATCATGAGCAGCTGCTGGCCGTTCTTACTGCCCAAACCTGCATAGTGTCCACAGGCTTCCCCCACTGTCACACAGTCTCTTGCTTATTCTCATGTGCACACACATAGGACAAAACCATTTAAGACAGGCCTGAGCATTTGAGGGCCTCCCTACTGCCACCCAGACTGGCCCTGCCCATTGGGCTCTCAGTTGCAACTCCACTACTTCCCCTCTGCTGGAGCTCTGAGGGCACTGCACTGAGGCAAGAATGATCTTGTGTTGACACAGGGAACCACTTACATAGAATATCCAGAAGGGGTTAAAACTGTGGGGGTGGTCAGGACAGAGGCCCTTTGCAGGTGAGCCATGGGACTAGATGCTACTGGCAGAAGAGAGGGTTCCAATGGAAATACAGAGCATGGTTCTTGGGCAACTGGTTCAACAGGAAGAATTCCAAACCAGTACTTCCTGGAAGACTAAGGCAGTAGGGCCAAAGCAGGCCCCAGGAATCTGTGTTCCTAATATGTACCCTACGACCATACTCTACAGAGTGGCTCCTAACTTCCCTCCTCTGGAACAGCACCAAGGGCAGTGCTACAAAGCCCCTGTGACCAGCTGAAAACCTTCCCCACTCAGAGAAAATAAATAAATAAATAAATCTCCCATGCAGAATTCCTCTCAAGGATGTAGAATGTAACTCCTCCTTGTTTAAGTGACTTTTTCCCAAAATTTTCTATATGGACAGAGGAACAACCAGTTAACTTTATGGTGGGGAAGCCTGCAAACAGATGATCAAGGTCAAGAGTAACAGTGACAAGTCACATTGACAATATGTGCCACTGAGACAATGCACTGCAAATGGCACTTGACTTCTATGATCTTCCTCCCCAAAACTTGGAACTCCAGTCCAAGCATGAGAAAAACATCAGACAAATCTCAATTGCAGAATGTTCCATAAAACACCTGATTGGTATTTCTCAAAATTGTATGGGTCATCGATCCAAGGTGACCTCGAGATGCTGTCACAGCCAAGAGGAACCAAAGTGACATGATGACTGAGTATCACATGGAAATCTGGGTGGGACCCAGAAAAAGGACAGGAGATAAAAATTAAGAAAATCCAAATAAACTATGGGATTTAGTTAACAATAATGTAACAACAGGACCTTTAGAATAGTAAATCTAGGGGGATCCCTGGGTGGCTCAGCAGTTTAGCACCTGCCTTTGGCCGGGGTCATGGTCCTGGAGTCCCAGGATCGAGTCCTGCGTCGGGCTCCCGGCATGGAGCCTGCTTCTCCCTCTGCCTGTGCCTGTGCGCCTCTCTCTCTCTCTCTCTCTCTCTATCATGAATAAATAAATAAAATCTTTTAAAAATATATAGTAAATCTAAAACTATTCTAAAATCAGGGGCACATGGCTAGCTCCATCAGAATAGCATGTGACTCTTGATATGGGGGCTGTGAGTTCAAGCCCCAGGTGGGTGTACAGATTACTCAAATTTTTAAAAACTTTAAAAAAGTTAAAACTATTCTAAAATTAAAGGTTGATTTGAAAATATAAACGTACTATGCATATGATACTAAATACACATATGGAAAGCATTAATGTGGATGACTTTCAAAAATGACAAATTGTACTCTGGAAAAGTGGGTAAAAACTGAAATAAACAAAGGAGATAAATATACCCAATTAGCTTAACACAATAAAATAAGGTTATTACATGGTTGGAATGCAGTACAATTTTTGTGCTGTTCTTTGAACAGAGAGCACACTATATGTACTTGAATATGTAAAATAATAGACTGCATTAGTTTGTAAACAACAACAAAAACTTCCTCCCTTGAATGAGATCCAGAACAAACTAATTGAACATATGTTAAACTCTCTCCTACTCAGGCCCCCAAGAGCCAGGAATCAATGTATTCCAACCAATTTTTAAAATTGCATCACGTAACTCATATCTCAAGCTACATTCTCATTATTCTCAAATTAAGTTAATTCGAGCACTAAGCATTAATTACAGTGTATCACAAATTAATTACAGTATATCATAAAAACTATTTTACACTAATCCACATCATCAAAAGTGAAACATAAACTGGTTCCATATGAAATGGAAGACAAATCACTAATTATGATTTTAATTGTTTGGAATGCCAGCATTAAGTTATTTCCAGATGCTAACCAGGGCTAAACAGAAACACCAAAATTGGCCCACCTTTAGAAATTAGTTTCATACCAACGTGCTGTCATATGGCACAATGATTTGAGTAGTAGAAAAAGCAGAAGTCAACAATCTGAAACACTGTATTTAAAATACTCTAAAAGGAACCTATGACAAAATAACAAAGAGTTTAACCTTCAAAGGAAACACACTTCAAACTAGACTATCAGTAGGATACAAAATAAACCTGGGAAATGTCTGGACAGGAGTGGTTTACAATATTCACTACTAACCCAAGTGAAGTAATAGTTTGGCTAAATAAATCTTTTCTAGGTTAAAATATAATGGTACAAAGCATTTATGCCATTATCAATTTAAAAAAGGGATAAGGAGGGCAGCCCGGGTGGCTCAGTGGTTTAGTGCTGCCTTCAGCCCAGGGCGTGATCGTGGAGACCCTGGATCGAGTCCCACGTTGGGCTCCCTGCATGGAGACTGCTTCTCTCTCTGCCTGTGTCTCTGCCTCTCTCTCTCTCTCTGTGTCTCTCATGAATAATCTTTAAAAAAAAAAAAGGGAGAGGATTAGGAGCTAGTAGTGTGCTACCTAATGCCATCATTCCCTTAAAAGCACCAAGAAGTAGCTTTACTAATTTTTAAGCTCTAAAAGTCTCAGGCAAATAAATAACACAGAAGTAGAGTTTACATTCTCTGGAAATGATGGATTAGTTGCCCCCAAATTCAAGTGTTCATCCTAAGCAAACGGCCGGCTAGAGCCTCAGCCAGGCCCTAGGAGAACAGTGGCAATCCTGGGAAGAGGGGGCTGGCCCAGCTGTGGTGGTGACAGAGGTTGACTCCTGGCAGGTGAGACCATCTCTGCTCAGCTGGCATGTCACGGGCTCTTTGATTTCCTGAAGATCTCAAAGGAAACATGATCCTTCCCTGGAATATGTGAAATGAGTTCCACCTGGCCTTGGGGACTTCCCCTGCATCTTTCCCTGTATTCCCTACAGGTCCCCCCACAGAGGTAACGAGCCATCCTTTTATACACTAGCTAACTGGGATGAGAGCTGGGTGGGCGCCTGTTGCACCACCTGGTACTGGGTTACAAGCTCCGGGAGGGCGGGCTTCTGTACCAGAGCACCTGGCAGGGTGCCTCTCACGTAGTTGGTGCTCGAAAGTACTAGGTGTATGACAACAGAGCTACAGCCAAACTGGGCCAGCGGTCCAATTTGTAGGTCAGAGCAGGATGAGTAACACAGCCTTTTCTACCTTTGCACACACGTGCCTTTTCCATCCTCAAACCTGATTCACAAAAAAATGAAGAGCAACAAAACGGGCCACAGAAGTCGGCTCACGCCACCCTCCTTTGAAGAAACTTCTCTGAAAAGGCGCGGTACGGTTCAAATTTTTAAACAGGGAACAGCAGGCCCATACAAGGTCTTCAAAAACAGGAGCGCTGAGGCCTCGTTGCAGGGAAGACAAAACAGAGGTCAGGAGGTTACAGACGCGCTGCCCAACCTATGCCAAGTTAGCAGCAGGGGGAAAGGCGTCTGCACCCCCACTCCTCAGACGCAGCAGTGCTATTTTTGCAGTTCGAATCTAGACTAGCTGCTAATGAAGTTCAGAATGATACTGTATTATTTCAGCTCTTATTCTAATTAAAAGTCAAGATGTCACTGCAGAAGGGCCAACATTTTATTTTGAGGGAGGAGACAGCCTACAAAGTCCGAAGGAAGTCCAGGGTTTGACGGCTCTGGAGGAGAGCAGCTCATGCACACCCCAGGCCCAAAGCATTGCTAACAGCGTGGGGCTGGGGCGGCTCCTGGGCCAGTCACTGCCCTGTGTCCTGCACTTTCCTCATTCACACAGGGCTTCCTGATAATACTGGCCTCCCTCCACACCCAGGCTGTGAGAACCAAAGGATACTAAGCCTGGGCAAAGAACAAGGAGATATGTTACATTGTTTTAGACCTAGAATGTTCCAGTCTGTCCAAAGAGTGACTATGAACTTTGCAGAGGCCCTTCTCCAACCACTGAGGATGGGACCATTTTGGAAAAGAAAACACTGTGCTTTTTAATGATCTTCACCAAGAGAAATTCAAAAACTGAAAAAAGTGCTGATTTTGTGTTTATCCCCCTAACTGAACAGGAAGAAAGAAGAAGCCACGAAGTAAAAAAGGAAGAGCTGTACAGCAGGAAGTGATTTATACAAAATAGACCTAGATAAAGTCAAGGAAACTTTTAATTGATAGCCCTCTTAATTTCAGGGCTCAATATCGGACTTTGTCAAGTGGGAGACTATGTCTAAAGAAAAAAGGCACGGATATCTACGTCATATTCCAGGCCGGCTAATAGGCAGCCCTGCCACTAACCTAGGCAGAGACTGGCGGCCAAATTAGAATTTTCTCTTTCCGATTCCTTGGATAAGGTCTAATTTGTGGTATTTTCATGCGCTCTCCCCTGAAGTGTTTATTTTTTGGAGCTATACAAAGATGGGAGTGAAGCACTTGAAAGCTAACAGATGTGACCAGCTCAAAGATTATCAGGTTGAACCTAGAGTCTTGTGAACTTTAGTAATAACTTTTTTTCTTCCTATGCACAATCACCAATTGAAAGGATTCTGAGCTACACAAACAGGTTGTGAATGGACCAAATTCTGAAAACTAGTTACTTATTAAAAGCAATTAAGGGGCACCTGGGTGCCTCAGTTAAGTGACTGACTCTTGATATGGACTCAGGTCATGAACCCAGGGTCCTGAGATCAAGCCCCAGGTCAGGCCCCATGCTCTGCGGGGAGTCTGCTTGAGATTCTCCCCCTCTGCCCCTGCCCCCACTTGCTCACTTGCTCTCTTACATACATACATACATACATGCAACTGAGAAGTGACCCCATTACTTCTTTGTAAGTGGACATTCTAAGGGGCGTTTGTTTTTATCACAGTTCAGCCAGATTTCAAAATATTTCCTACAAAATGACATTTTATACTTACAGGATCTAAATATGTAGACGTAGAAAATTTGAAAAAGCAATGTATGCCATATTTTACCATAAAAAGTATTGCAGATAAACCATGGTTAAGTCAGTTATATTAAAGTAGGTTTCCCCTTTATATAACTGTAGGATGTATAAATAGTGTCTCTCTAAATAGATATTTTTCATGTTTATAAAAATGGATGAAAAAAATGATCTCCATATGGGCAACTGTGTGAAAGAATATATGTGCCATTAATTTAAGGGTTTAAGTAAAGTAGAGAAGCATTCACTGCCATCAAGGTTGCTGAAATACTGAAATTCTGGGCCAGTTAATTTTCTGTGATGGGGGCTGTCCTGTTGCACGGAAGCATGGTTGAGCAGCACCCTTGGCCTCTCCACCCACTAGAATCCAGGAGCACTCCCCAGTCAAGATAGTTCAAAAATGTCTCCAGAAATTGCCAAACATCCACACTGGCAAAATCACCCCAGTTTAGAACCCCTCATCTATACATAGGACTGCAGGGTTTTTTTGGTTTTTATTTAAAGATTTTTATTTATTTATTCATGAGAGACAGAGAGTGAGGGAGAGAGGCAGAGACACAGGCAGAGGGAGAAGCAGGCCCCATTCAGGGAGCCTGACGTGGGACTCGATCCGGGTCTCTAGGATCACACCCTGCGCTGAAGGCAGCGCTAAACCGCTGGGCCACCGGGGCTGGCCAGGACTGCAGGTGTAAGTCTCAATTAAGTTTTTAAAAATATTAACAATTAAAAAGGCATTTCTATATTTGCAAACATAATTGCTTTTATTTCTTAATCCATACCTAACAGCCGGTAAGATCCAAAAATGGATGGGAATTTGCACGTAGTAACGTGCATTATGCTGAAAACATATCTTCTTCCTTCAACATGTAACTCTCACCAGCCTGAGACACCGAGGAAAGGACAATCTACCTCCCTTGTTTGGAAGGTGCAATCCGCTTTCCTGGCCAGTGCTGCGCGTGGGGCACAATCAAGTTTCAGCAGCGATGTAGTGAACACCTGAGCCTTCATCTGTGATGCATCAAGTGAGCTTCGGACCTACCCATGCATGCTCCAAAATGGAAATTATGGCAGCCAAGTGTGTGTGATCCCTGGTCCCCTTTTTTCTTTGAGAGGATAACTGCAAAGTTTGTTTACAGTCACCCCTGGGTCTTATCTCCAAACCATATAAAACAGACCAAGAAAAGTCTGGGAAGGCGTGAATACAGGAGGATGGCTCAGTGAAGAGGCAGCAGGGACAGCTTCTAACTATAAAGTAGGGGAGGCCAAGGGAGGCTGCACAAGAAGCATATGAAGGAAAAACCATGAGTGTAGGTACTGGAGACAGATGGAAAACAGACTTTAAGATAAATGGTCAGGGTGGCGGCGTACGTTAAGTAAATCACATGCAAAGGTGAAACACGGATGGGAGAACCAAAAGAATAGAAAAACCGGCTTTTCTATCTGTCTTGCCAGATTCTGTTCCTAAATAGGTTTTAAGTGGTTTGAAAAAAATTCACTACTCACCTACATCAAATTTCCTGAAACTGTGTCTAAAATAACTCCCAGAACCCCTTCTTCTTTCTTGATCTCTTAAAAATTCTCAGTTTGCATTATGTCCAAGCTGGCTTCCAACACTCAGAGCAGCAGAAGGGCTGTTTATCACCGATTCAGACCTCTCCTCACCATTCCCACCCAACACAGACTTGTAAACCAGGAAATAAGCTTTTAGAGAGATTGTCCTTAAAATGGACACAGCTGGCACAAGAGAAGGGGACAAAGCAACTGTTCTCTTCCACAGCCAGACTCATAAGTGGCATAATTAAAATATTTGTTGACTTGCAGACATCCTTAAATATTCAGCCAAAATTCATAAGATATTAAACTCAGGCACATCCTCTAAGGAAAATCAATGTTGACACTGATGGGCTTTGTCTGCGAAGACAGCCACGGGCACTTTCTAGGCATCTCCCTGTGACCTCGGCTTCTTGTACCATTTCTTACTAGCTGGCCACCCCCACCCCATGCCCACCCCCACCGGGAGAATTACTAAACTTGTGTAAGTAAATAAATCTTTGCTGCTACTCCTGCCAGAACAGGCTCCATACAGAGCTGGCCCTAGGAGAAACACTTGACAGCAAATCTAAGCCTGTGGATTCAAAGCAGCTGCCCAAGGTGTATTCCATCCCAAACCACTGTGTTCCCGAGTCCTGGAACAGACATACAGACGCCTCCCCCAACAGAGATGCCAGACTCTTGGTTCTACCTCAGTTCTATGTGCTCTGGGAGAAGGCTACCCAACAGTCCTAAGGGTCTCCCAAAAACAGAAGGGTAAGTTAAGAATCTCACTTGAAGTGGCAACCAACATCAATGCTCCCAAAGGAAGCCTGTAACAGAAGCCTTCTGGAAATCCAGACTGATACCCGACCTGGCCTATTCTCATGATCCGAGCAGTGGATTTTCAAAGCCATGTGGGGATTCTTTAAGACCTGCACAGACAGCATAAAAGCACGAAAGAAAAGGGTTTGGTATGTTGGGCTCCAGGGCTTCAAGCACCTCCCTCCCTCCCTTCTCTTTATGACACAGGAACTCACTGAGCAGCAGCTAACAACAGCCTCCCAAAAGGTATCCAACAATACAAGGTCTTAGGCCCTAGGTGGAAGAGCAAGAAAATCCTCAGTCCCCCTTCCTCAATCCCCACGGTGGTAGAAACTGGGTGAGGACCCGCCACACAGCCACTTAGGAAGGGGCCAGTTGAGCAGACCTGCACAACAGGGCCTACAGGCAGGCTGGCGGGCTACTCTCGAATTACAATGCTGTTACTACCCAAGAGAGAAACCTTCTCACTCTCCTGGTGTCACAGAGCAAAGTCCTTGGCAGTGGTTCTCAATATGTGGTACCCATCCCAACACACGTAACCTGGGAACTCAGCAGAAGTGGGCATCCTCACTCCAGACTTCCACGGTGGGTCCAGCCATTTGAGTTTTAAGGTAAGCCCTCCAGGGATGCTGATGGCCACCTGAGGAGCACTGGCCTACAGGATACAGCAAGGAGAGACTGAGAGGAGAAGCAAGGCCAAGGCCAAGAACCAAGGCCATCATCAGTAATGCTCCCCTGTGATGCCACACAGCTAGCCTTCCAGGACCATGTGAGCGGCTCTAACTACTAAATCCATCCTTCCCAAGCTCAGGGCTTCCTCCATTGCTTGGCTGCTAAAAGAAGTTCCAGAAGTTCTATTGCTGCCCAAGCTCCACTCTTTATTGATGGTTGTCCATCAATGTTTCTCAAATATTTGCCTAATAAAAGTTTATGGTTCTGTTTATGTATTTTCAGATACATCTTAATGAAGAGACGGTGGCCTAGGTTCGTGGATGAGAGCAGACTCAGAAGTGAGAAAGTCTGACTCTGAGTTCCAGATCTGCCACATGCTAGCTATGGAACACGTAGGCAAGGTAACCTGCTATTTCTCCGAACTCTTATCAGTAAGGACAAAAACAGGAAGTATCTACACTTAATTTTTGAGAGGATTCAATGTGTTATTACTTTGTATGAAGTGCTTAGAACAGTAATTATAATATGTGATTTTGTAAGTCTTAATGATAAACTCATGATCACTACAGAAAATATTTTAGCTTTTGTACTTATAAATCAAGTACTTAACATACATCAGTATTATGTTAAATACTAATACCCAAAAGTTATTTTAAATTGGTAATTTAACCTCTAGAATCCAAAACACATCTTAAAATCTTAGTAAATGTCCAAAGTATTTTAATTACATGTAATCGAATGTGATTTTTGTACTCTAAAACCGAGTGCATGAAATATTATATTACTGTCTGTGACTACGCAGATCGTATCTGTCCCACTAAGGAATAATAATAATTGCCATTACTATTATTCTAAATTGTTTCCACTCAGTCTTTTTAGCTATCTCAACTCTGGAACCTACAGAATAAATGAAGCTGACATCATAAAAAGTGTATCAACCTGCATTCTGCAATAAGGCAGCCGCTAGCCTCACAGGGCTCCTGGACACTTGCAAAGAAAAAAAGCAACGTGGTGGGCTCGGGGCGGGGGGGCATGTTTAGAAGCAGGGAGAAACAGTAAAGGAGCTCCATTGTGCAGACCCACCCATGCCACAGTAAGGACTTGGGACACTGATCTGATGTGGACCACAGCCAGTCTGGAATGTAATAGCACAGTGAGCTGGTCGGATTGGCAAGAGTGGTCAAACAGGTATTCTGAGAGTCCATTAAGAAGAGGAAATCAAGTATAGCAGAGCTAAGCGATCTTTTGGAGGCAAAATCACTAAGTTCAGGATATGAAAGAAAGGGAGAATTCAGGGATGATCAAGTGAGTCAATGATGGGGATAAACTGAGAAGGCAGGCAGGTTAGGAGATGGTGACATTAAGATGTCAGCTTGTGGCATTCAAGAGTTTTAGGCAGGCATGACGGGTAAGAAGTTGGATAATTCATATAAAAGATAGACCAAATGAATAAATGAATGAACCATACAGATTTGGAGCTAGAGGGCTGCCCATCCCATAGACATCCCCCCTGCCTTACATAATCATCTTTCATAACCCAAACTGGCCTAAGTCATGGCCACAGAGAATGCATACAGAGCTCAGGGTGGACCTTACCAGACTCTGTCCTGTATAAGCACTAAAGGGACCCTTGCTCACATCGCAGAGACCACAGGGTCACAGCAACAGCAGACCCAGAGTGGATGGCCTTCCCTCCCACTTTGCTCTTCACCCAGGGCCAGGAAACACTTTCTTTGCCATACAAAACCCAGTGGGCGCTTTCCCTATATCTGATATTTTATCATGACCCTAATCCAAAAAAACATACCTACACTGAGGAGAAGCATCCATAAATGCATCAAGTCAGCACTGATTTCTCTCCTTAATCATCCTACCTAGAACCCAATCAGCATCTGGAAGCCCAGTGCCAAGGATCCTTCCCCATTTTGAGGCTGTATGACAACTAATGAGCTGCCATCCCCTCCTTACCTCTGCCCTCTAACCATCCCTGGCAGGTGTCCTCAAATAAGCAGTTGCTAGATCTGGGTGAAGGAAGCAAAAGGACTTCCTACAACAATCAGCCTTGTTTCTGAACACAGAGTTACACACTGGTATGAACTGAACTCCCCCTCCCCCCCAATATGTTGAAGTTCTAACCCCCAATGTGACTGTATTTGGAGACAGAGCTTTTAAGGAAGTAATTAAGAGTCAGTGAGGTCATAAGGATGGGGCCAAAATCGCACAGGACTGGTGACCTTGTAAGAAGAGGAAAAGCCACCAGAGTCTCTGCAGGCAGAAAAGAGAGGACACACAAGGACACAGCGAGAAGGTGCCCTTCTATAAGCCGGGACGAGAGACTCACCAAGACCTGAATCTGCCAGCACTCTGATCTTGGACTTTCCAGTTTCTAGAACTGTGGGAAAGAAATTTCTGCTTTACGGACTGTGCGGTACCGTTACAGCATCCAGAGCAGACTGATACACATAATAAGCAAGAGTAAGCACCCTGTTGCAGACTTCCACAGCCATGCCAGCTCCTGGCAATGAGGCAAAGACAAAAGTTCACGGAAACTGCTCACCGAAATGGTCTCCTCTGAAACGGCTCATCTTCAAAGAATCAACTCACACCAAGAATCTGCTCCCAAGCACTATTTGTTCACATCTGCAAATGGCAAAGGGATCCACGGCTGCGCTACATGCCTGTGGATCAGGAGCCTCACAAAAACGTCGATGCAGCACCTTCTGGTGTTCCTTATCTACCTCCTGCTTAGCAGGGCCACAGGGCTCAGATGGCAAGGACTTACCTCAATTTCAAGCTCTGGTCTCCTCACACAGAAATAAGGACTAGAGCCCATTTTACCTTGTTATTTTTTCAAATATTAAATAGGACAGCACTGCTGGAAAGCAAACTGTAAACTATAAATTAATGCACGAGTATTAATATCGATTATTTTTATCTGACTATGGCACTTTGGATCTTCACTAACCACTAACCAGCCGAGCTATCAAGAGGAAACTGCAGTATTTAAATTGTTAATATACTTGAAGTTTCTTCCCTTAAAAACATTAAAAATATGAAGGGGATGAAAGAGTAAGGTGGCGCTAACGAACTAAGCCAGGGTAACAAATGCTTTGCCCCAAGTTTCCAGTTGGTGTTGACACCCACAATCTACTGAAAAGTACTATATAGAGCCAAGCCACCAGGTGGTTTATGCAACTGGATTTGTTTTTTGTTTTGCTTTTTGTTTGTTTCGTTAAGTTTAGCTTCAGGACTATAAATGATTCATGTGATTGAGAATTTACTCAAGAGAGAGGCCATCAGACCACATTTGCCCATCCTAGGGACAACACCTTCCACCATGTCACAGGTTCTGAGCAGAATGTACAAAGATTCTGGCTTTATATCTCAGTGGGAACCTAGAGCCCTAATAACTCAATAGGCTCAGAACTCAGCATTCATGTGTTCGGTAAGAATTTACGGCAAACCACGTGTTTAAGATACAAACACAGAAACCACAGGGCAGATTGTGACACGTGTGTGTGTGTGTGTGCGCGCGTGAGAGGGAGAGAGTGAGTGTGCGCATGTTGGGGGGGGTGATATAACTTGCTAATGTTGATTACACCTTCAGAAGTATACATACGTTTGGATCTGTTCAACGTAAAATGTAGGAAAGGAAAGAACAGTCTAATTGTTAAAACTGTGTTACTAAAGTGACCTAAAGAAATTGGAAACTATTTTTACTTTAGCTGCATACTTTTGATAACCGGTTAGAGGGCTGTCTTGGCCTCCTTCTAAGTCACCTGAATTCAAGCACTGAACATACATGACAGCATTTTTAGCTTAGGCCCTTTGAAAATATGTCATGAAGGGTTTCCATCACTCATCTGAGAAAAGAGAAACAATTTGGAAGTGCCATTTGCTATCCCTCTGGACGGGAAAACTAATTCCCTAAGCCTCTGGGGTGAGTGGTGGGGAGTTTCCAGTTCATTTGTGAAATAAAGTTCAGCTTACTAGTTTTCCCGAACACTGTACACTGCCCTCCCCCTGCAGATCCAGCAATTTTCAGCTCCTCAGCTAGCCAGCCTTGTTCTGAATGATGGAGAACCCTCTCTCCCCCAGCACACGCTGCAAGTCAGTCTGGGCAGTTAGAAGCATGTGTATCCCGGAGAGCAAAACAGCCTCATTTAGCCAGGGCAAATTAAGCTAATGCAAGTTATCAAGTAAAGGACTCCAGTTATTCCAGGCAATCAGGGAGTCTTTGGGGTATTTCAAAAGGTTATCTAGTTTGTGCACACGCAAAGAAGATTTCCGGTGTATTTAATATGGATGATAGTGCCTTTCTCAAATACTGTGTACATAAGATCGGCTGTCAGTTGGAAAACCTCAATAATCCCCCAATGCAAATGACAGGGCAGGGTCACAGATTTCAGGGATGAAGAGACGTAACCATGGACCATGTCACAAAGCAAAACCCAAAGCCTGGAAACTGAGCACAGCTATTAGAAATGCATCTTACGCAAGCCCTACCCATTTAAAAAGGGCCAGTTTTGGGGCGCCTGGCTGGCTCTGTCCAAGGAGCATGGGACTTTTGATCTCAGCGTTGTGAGTTCCAGCCCCACATTGGGTGTAGAGATTACTTACAAACAGAATCTTTTAAAAAATCAACCAATCAATCAATCAATCGGGGCCAGCTTTCCCACGAGTGGGCAGAGGTGGGTGATAGAGCACTCAGTTCTACGGGTGGCAGTTTGTCACCCAATTTCATCCACAGTTCCCATGATCAATACTGTTGTGTGTTTAGGTAGCAGCTGAGAAGCTCCGAGCTGAGCCCAGGTGAGGCCTAACGGAGAGGAAGCGGAGCCAAGCACCTCCACAAGCTCCCCGCCGCTTAAAGTTTTCAATTTCAGCCTCCAAGTAGCTGCAGCCAGAAGACCACAAACATCCGGTCTTTTCCTGCCATCCAAAGTACATCTAAGTAACCTCAAAAGGAGAAATAATTAAGGGAGGATTTTCCCATGTTGGTCACTGCTTCACTAGCCTGATTAACACCCATTTCTCGGGAAATCCCTGTTCCAAACACCGAAAAACCTCCATCAACAGCCCCACCTCCCCAGCCAGTCAAGCCCATCTCTTCTCTGCGCGTCCGCTGGCGACCATTATTTTCATAAAACGCGGCACATGCCTGAATCCTGTTCACTCACCCACCCACCCAGGAACGCCTGGTAGGTGCGTTAAGAGAGTGTTCAGAAGCAAAGTTTAGATCTGTTTTGATTAAGTTATAGTAGCCCTGGTTAATTTCATTTTCAGTCGTTTTAAGACTTGCAGAGCAGGGCTGCTAACGATATACCAGCAGTGGTATGAAACACACCCGAATTACTCTCATTCCTACCCAAATCCCTTCCCAGAAGCCAGGGCCTGAACCAGGGAGGGCCTCTCCTACCTGCAGGTCTGGGGCTAGGCCGTGCCCGCTGGCCTCCGTGGTTCAGTTTCTGTTTGGTTCAACGGAAGGAGGGGGCCCAGCGCTGGGGCCTGCTCATCCCCTTATACAGACACAAAGTTGGCAGATTCAGCCTTAAACCTGTTGGCAAAATAAACGAAAACAAATAAAGGGGAAACTGCCAACCGCAATTGTCTGAAGTGACAGAGGCCTACTGTCCCCGTCCCTGCCCCGTCCCTGAAGCCCTTACAAAGCTCGTGAAGAGTCAGGTGCCCGGTGTTCACCAGCCGCCGCGCCCCGCATCCCCCGCAGACCTTCCAAGGCGATCGTTACTGTCCACGCACGAAGGCGTTTCTGCAAAGTAGACGCCTCCACGCAACGCCACACTCGGTGCGCTCACGGGGGAGGTGCCTTCAGTGCCTTAAAACCCAACCACACGCCGGTTTCTTCCAGAACCACTTGGTGGTTAGATCGCCCCGAACACACCGGGAGGCCAGAGCGTCGTGAGAAACTTTCTTCCAGGTGCGGGAGGTCCTGCCCATGCGGGACGCGGCGCGGAGCCTGGCACCGTCCCCGGGCCCCGCGGCCCCGCGCCCAGGCGAGGGCCTCCCCCACGCGGCGTGACAGCAGCTTTGTGCGGGGTCAGGAGAGTTGCCATAAGCACAGCAAGTTCTCGGGCCTCCCGCGGCCTCCCGCGGCCTCCCGCGGCCCCGCGAGCCGCGGCGCTTCCTCCCGGGGCCGCTCGTCCCCGCGCCCCCGCGCCCCCGGCCCCCGCCCGCCGCCCCCGCAGGCCGGGCCCCCGCCCCCGCGCGCCCGGGGTCCCCGGTCCCGGCAGCGCCGCCCTGCCCCCGCGCCCCCGCGCCCCCGCCCGGCCCGGCCCGGCCCGCACAGGGGGGCCCGGAAGGCGGGCGCGGAGGTGCGCAGCCGGGAGCGGGGGGCAGGCCGCGGCGGGGCCCAGGGCGGTGCGGGGCGCCCAGGGCACGGCCCCCGCCCCCGCCCCGCCCCCGCCCCCGGGCGCGCGCCGCCCCCCGCGCGGCCCAACTTGGCGGCCCCCGCCCCGCGCCCGCCCGCCCGCCGGCACCGCCTTACCTCCTGCGCCGCCCGCCGAGCGGAGGGCAGCGGCGCGGGTCCCGGGGCGGCGGCCGCACCGCGCCCGCCCAGGCGCCGCTCTTTGTCTGCGCCGCTCCCTCCTCCCGCCGCGCGGCGGACGCTGCCGGCCCGGGCGGACCCCGCCGCCGCCGCCGCCGCGAGCCTCCCGCCGCTCCCGCCTCCCGCCGCCCGCCGCCCGCCGCCCGCTCGGCCGCGCGGCTCCGGCCTGACGATCCCGGCGGCGGCGGCGGCGACCCTCCCCCGGCGCTGCGCCCGCCCCTCCGCGCGCTTCCTCCTCCTCCTCCTCGCGCCGCTCCTCCCCGGCCGCGCGCGACCCCGCCCAGGGCCGGCCCGGGCCGAGGGGGGCGGGGGGCGGGGGCCCGGCTCCCACCTGGGGCGGCGCGGGCGGCGGGCGGCGGGCGGCGCGGGGACCCGGGGCTCGGCCGGGGCGCGCGGGGGGCGCGGGGGGCGCGGGGCGCGGGGAGGGCGGGGGTCCCGGCTGCCCGCTGCCCGCTGCCCGCTGCCGGCTGCCGGCTGCCCGCGCGGGGACTGGGGCAGCGCTGGCGGCGAGCGGACGGCAGGGGAGAGAAAGGCAGCAACTTCCAGCCCCCAGTGACTGCCGCGCGGCCTTTCCATCCTCTTTTTGTTTGATTTTCTTATCGCGACGCTCTAGTTGTTTGGCGGCCGGCCCCCTCCCGGAAGCATTCCCACGGCACCCTCGGCAAGGCAGGCCTGGGGTCCATCAGAAAAGTGACTTACATAAAAATGTCACTTCCTCTCTGTAATTGCCTCTGGGCATTTTTATTTATTTGCCTTGTATCTATTTACTTTCCCAAACAGACACTTTTGTACTCCATCATTCCCGTCGGAAGCACTTCTTGAGAGCAGAGAGGACACGCGGCCCCGCGCCGCCCCGCCTGCGGCCCAGCCCCCCGCGCCCACCCGGCAGAACCTGGCAGGAGCTGCCAGCGGCTGGGCCCCTCCCCGCACCCCCCCCCCCCAGGCCTTGTCACTACTAGTGGGACTGGTCCGGTCACCTGGCCACACGCAGGGACTTACCTGTAAACAAATTCGGAAGATTAAAACCCTGGAGGAAGGGGAAACACAAGTTGTCCTCTAACAGGCACATGCATCCAGCTGCCTGTGCTCCAGTCTCCTTCCCACACGGCTTCCCAAAAGGAAACCCGACTATTCAAGTGATTCTGATTTCCTGGCGGAATAGCCTGGATCCATGTTAATGAGATTCTTTCTTAGGCTCCTGGCTTCTCATTACTATTAAAGCAATAATAACTTACCCAAGGTGACAAGGCTGAACCATTGATCCTCTGCTTTGTTCACAAAAGGAAGTATCCAGGTTGGGTAACCAGAACCAGTATACCTTTGAAGTCACAGTACAGCCTTTGACTATCTGCTTTTTCAACTGCGGAACCTTGCACAGGTGTTTCTTAACCGATCTAAAATTTAACAAATGGAGAGATCGTGTTTACCTAGCTCCCATGTCAGTCCCTGGCACCCTTCCTGCCTGTAGGGCACACTCTGTAGGTCACTAGCTGGGAGTAGGTACAGTGTACTGAGCAGGGACGGATCCAAGATCAGGGAATCTGGATAGCCTCCTTCTCTTTGCCCTTGGGGAAAGAGCTGCCTCAGTTCATCCTTTTGTCTTACTAATAAGGAAGGCAGAATTATAATAAATGGTCTGACCCAATTTTAAATTAGTTTACCCAAAATCCATATAATAACATTGACCCAGTTTTTAACTTGTCTGCTTTGTAAACCATCACTGAATCACCGTTCTTGAATTCCTCTTCCTTCTTCCTTCCTTTACAAAGGTAGAGTCCCCAAGGACATTCTCTATCTAAAATCCAATGTCGCTTTCTTAATCTTTATCCTATGCAGTCTTCAGAAGCACGTGGCATTTCTGCTATTACCTGAAATTCAGTTATTTTCATTTATCTAACACAGCTACCCTTCTGAACTTCCTACATCATTCTCTTGGAGGGCATATTGACCTCTAACAGTAATATTCCTGATGCAGAATTGGGCCCCTTGTTTTCATAATGATTTGTGCCTTTTTTGTTTTTTTTAAGAGAGTTGATCATTTTTTTGTATGCCTCCAGTCTGGATGTTCAGTGATTAACTCTCAGATCTGTAGCCTTAGAGAATTCCCCAGATTGTCTGCAGTCTCTCTGGGCAGCTCATCATCTCTTCAATATCACCAGGTTCAGAATGAAATTTATCCTCTTCCCAAAGTAGCTCCTCCTCCCACGGTCTCAGGCTTGGCCAAGAATCCACCAGACATCTCAGCTCCTTGGAGAAACTTCACTGCAATCTCATTTCTTCCTTCCTTCCCTCTCTCCAAGATCTCCCCAAAGGCAGTGAGGAGAGAGTGCAAGATGACCTTGGGATCCCTCTCAGTCTAAATCCTCATGATTCTGAGTCCTGGTGCTGTTGAAACAGCTCTTTGTATCTTCTTTTCTCTTTCCAGTGACACCATCCAAATTTTTACATGGTTACTGATGACACTTATGAAACTTCTTTTATATGTGTGTGTGTGTGTATCTGTGTGTGTATAAAATAATTATATATAATATATATAATAGTATCATGTGTGAGTTACAGGTATACATATACAGAGTATTATCCTCATATACATATAAAAAAAATGGAAACAGTAAGTGAAGGAACTGGGGTCAGAACTAAACATACTTGACTTCGAAACTCGTGTTTTTTCCAGTACACCCCATTGCCTTCCAAGTAGCCTCCTGTCGCTCACTTTCACCCACCTCCCAAATTTTGGGTATCATTGTCATAGTAATCTTCCTAAAAATTGCTTCTATTTTGTCCTGCCCCTGCTCAAGAAATAACCATGACTCCCCATGGCCTACCACAGTTCCTCAAGAGTTCTCTGACAGCAGAAGATGAGCATTTGCTCCTGAGAAGGCTGAGGAACTGAGCCTAAGAGGCCTATATTCATTTCTTGGAGCTGTCTTTTTTTGTTTGTTTGTTTCATGAGAGGCAGAGACACAGGCAGAGGGAGAAGTAAGCTCCCTGCGGGGAGGCCTATGCAGGCCTCCATCCCAGGATTCCGGGATCATGACCTGAGCCAAAGGCAGACACTCAACCACTGAGCCACCCAGGTGCCCCTCCTGAAGCTGTCTTAATAAATTACCTCAAATTGTATGGCTTAAAATAGAGGAGTTTATTCTCTCAGTCTTCTGGAAGCCAGAGTCTAAAATCAAGGAGTCAGCATATTCTCTCAGAAGGCTCTAGTGGAGAATCCTTCCTTGCCTCTCCCAGCTTCTGGTATCTCCAGGCCTGCCCTGACCTGTGGAAACATTACTTCAATATCTGCCTCTGTCTTCCCATAGCCTGATCCCCTTCTCTCTTGCCATTGGATTTAGAACACACACACACACACACACACACACACACACACACACACACATGCACGCACTCATACCCTGCCACCATCTAGGATGATCTTAAGATCCTTACCTGATAACAGCTACTAATACCCATTTTCCAAATAAGATCACATTCACAATTTCCACATGAACATATCTTTGGGGGCCACCATTTGACCCACTGTGAGACCCAACATGGGGGAGACGTTTCTTTTCAGCTGATGCTGTGTCTGAAAATGTATGTCTCCGCATTCCACTCTGTTAGTATGCTGTTAATATTGAAATGTCTTCCATAATGAAATATTGAAAGTGAAAAAGTACAAACCTTGGGAGCCTGGGTGGCTTAATCAGTTAAGCTTCCATCTCTTGGTTTTGGCTCAGGTCATGATCTCAGGGTTGTGAGGTCAAGCCCTGCACAGGGCTCTGCGCTGAGTATGGAGCCTGCTTAAAATTATCTCTCATCCTTTCCCTCTTCCTCTCCCTTCCTCTCCCTGTCTAACAAAAAGAGAAAAGAAAAAGTATAAACCTTTCCCTCCAAATCATTTCAACGTTAAATCCTAAGACTTGTCTTTCTAATGGTTCTTAAACTTAGTCCTACCACAACAATCTCATTGTTGACTCTGTCACAATCTAAGCTATTTACTCTGGTCACTCTGCTCCCCACCCTGTGTCCCACTTAGTCACACCAATTTCTACTTTGACCATATAGACATAGGAAGACATTTCTCACCCCACTCTTTCTTCAGAGCTCCATTCAGAGACCCCTCGTTAGACTCGTGGGAAATCCAAGGTAAAGTTGAGGGTGTTGGGTCAGACTTCAGAGGCATGCAGCCTGACTACAAGCCCATGACTTAAGATCATTTAACCTCTTTGGGCCTCAAATAGTAATAACACTACTCTTACAAAAAGCTGTGAGAATAAGTGAGATAATGTAAACATGTTTCAACTGTCTGTCGGCACATGGTAAACACTTGTATCAGCTTTTTTATGACCTTCTATCTTAACATTCAATTTAATTAAACATATCTTGTATATGTCTATTTGCATTATAAGAGATAATTCAGGAGAAATAAAAATAAGTGGAGATTTTAATCTCAGAGGAAGGATAAGACCAGGATACAAATAACTCTAATATAAAACTAAATATGAAAAACCCCAAGCAAAATATGTTCTGGGAGTCAGAGGAGTCTTTAGATTTCATGAAAGGTGGTAGCATCAGGAATGGACCTTGAGAGACCTTGGTGGCCCTCTAGACAGCCCCCTTCCTGGTTTTAAGGCAACCCCTGGCTGACTGTGGAGGGGAGCAGAGTGGGTTTCTCCATCTCTTCCCTCCCCAAAGCCCTGTAAGAATGAATGGTCTGAAATTGACCAGTAGAACCTTCTCCCTCAAGACTTTGAAACTGAAGAGGGTGACAGAGGGGAGGAAGAGGAGATACAGTTTGCTTTTACAGGAAGGGGTCCTGGAACCTCCTTACAGAGGCGTTAAGCTGCTTGGTTCTCACCCCTTCTCCCAGCATCTCCAGCCCCACTGCAAGCTACTTGATATTCTTACCATAAATCCCTGTTCTGTTTAAGGCCACCAGAGGCACTTCCCCTTCCTGTTACCCAAACCCCTAAATGACACAAACTATAAGAAATTTTTAAAGATTTTTTAAAATTTTATTTATTTGAGAGAGAGAGAACACAAGCAAACGGGAGAGGCAGAGGGAGAGGGAGAAGCAGACTCCCCACCAAGCAGGGAGTCCAACATGGAGCTCCATTCCAGGACCCTAGGATCATGATCTGAGCTGAAGGCACCATTTATCTGACTGAGCCACCCAGGCATCCACAAACTATGAGATTTTGAAAGTTAGAGACAGGGAGGAAATTCCAGATGGAGGAAACTTAGAACCCTGAGCACAGAGGGGAAATGTGGCAAGATTCCATGGCAACAGGGAATGCCCCTATTTGCCTCAGTGGAATGGAGGATGCCAGCCAAGGATCCAGGGGAGGTAAGACCAAGGAGATATGGTAATTAAGTGTGGACATCATGGGAGCTTGGTCGCAGGACAACTCATTTGGCATGCAAACCAAGGAACACCTGGAGGTAGGAAGAGTGGTGTTATGTTTGCATTACTCAGATGTAATAATTCAAATTAGGGTGGAGTCAATGGAGGGGCATCAGTGCAGGGGAAATTAAGGGGAAAGACAAGGAATTGACAAGTGATCAGATATGGGGAGGCAGAGGGGGAGAGGCATCAAATATAACCTGAGGGTTCAGACATGAATGTGTACAAAGATGATGGTATCAATATCAGTAATCGGAAAGCAGGATAAACTGATCTATTAGGGATAAACAGTTCTGGTTTTGTCCATTTACTTAAATTTAATGCACATTATTGCCAACTTACTACGCAGAGATTGTTCTACAGAAATGAGCAAAGCACAGTTCCTACCCTTGAGTGACCTGTGGCTGGGAGAGTAGCTATTAGTGCTCTCGATCTAGAATATTCCACTGGGGTAACGAACCACACTGCTTAATTGTGACATCCATTTTAGCACAGATGGAAACACCCTGAGGGCAGGGACTGAGTCTGATTTTCTTCTGCAGCTCTAGCACCTTATTCTCTGTACCCAGTAGGATCAGACACTTAATAGATCTGTAATGATGGATGAAAATTCCACACCTCTGTGAGTTTGCCAAAGGCAACACAGGACTGTGAGCATTAGTGAGGAGATCTAAAAAAGAGGCCTTTATGATCTCACCATAAGAATTTCAGAACAAATACTGTGGACTTACAGATTTCGGTATTTCATTTTACCTACATTAGCAGGGGCAAGGGGGGGGGGTGGAACAGAAACATGAGTCTGAAGATAGTGTGGTAATTTCTTACCCAAACTCCTGAGTATTCTCATTACCTCTTCAGATTCAAGAGGAGACAGGCTAGAAACCCATGAAATTCATCTCTCAGCAACTGGCAGAATTAAGTTTCTTAAAACACACACACACACACACAAAGAGTTCTTACTCTTTGAAACCCTCCCTGTCAAAGGTTCTTACTCTTTGAAACCCTCCCTGTCCCCCTCCCCAAAAAAATGTTTTCTGTGTCTTGTCAATGCAGTTATCCTGCTTCTAGCTCCAAATTATGATCTGGACTTCAGGAAGTGGTGATGCCTTGGATAATTGTTCAAATAAAAGAAAACAGGTGAGGCGATAGTATAAAGGTGGGTATGATTTAGGGTAAAAGGAAAATTAAAAACAAGTAAGTGTGCTCACACACTGCCCAGTCTGTTCTATGCAGTTTGTCCAGGAAAGCTTACTATAGTAATAGATCTATACAGTATAACTTTCAAACTTGAAGTTGGCTTGCTCTGAAATATAAAAATGATCAAAGTTCAAATTGTTTGTGATTCTTAGCAGCAGGGAAGAATTCATTTTGATAGGAAAACTTTTAAGAGAGCCCCATAACTTTAGAAAAGCTAAGAGGATTTTACTCAAATTTCCATTTTGAAATCTGCCTTGAGGGGAACATCCCATATGAAACATTTCTGTTAGATACAATAAACCCTCAATTAATCAGAATGCCTCAGGAGGGAGGTGTTCTGCTAAATTAAATTTTCATTTTGGGTAAGGATTAACCAGAAAGCCCCTTCAGCTGGAACATAAGTTGAAATTAAAAAAAAAAAAATACTTGCAAGCTGATATCTTACCTTAAAAAATGCAGTCAAGTATGTGAAATGAGTCTTGTCTTTGATGTTAGGGTGCACACGGTGCCTCAGAGTCATCATTCTGAGCATGCATCCTCATTTTCCAGTGCTAAATGTAGGGAGTACTGGGTGGAATCTACACAAAGTCAGAGCCATGTGCCAAAATGACTTTAAAAATTTGATGAAATTCATGTGTTTTCCTGCATTTGTTACTTTTTTTCCCAAAAGAGGGTGCTTTCCAGTTAATGAGAGGTCCAGTTACCTCTAGTCTAGTTACTCAGTGTGTTACCTGCGTATTTTAAAAGAGGAAGCTTCTAAAATATAAAGCAATTCTCAACTAGAGTTTTGGTGAAGAGAATGGTGCTTTTATTAATCATATTCTTTACTGAAACACTAATAAGTTAACAAGAAAGTATGTTCTGGAAATGCTATGATGTAATACCTCTTTTGTTTTGTTGTGTGTGCTGCACCGCTCAGCGCAGCTCTATGGTCTGTGCATTTGATGGAACATTTCACGGAAATGGCTGTTTGAGAAATGATCCTGAGTAGTTTGATACCTGGCAGTCTGGGACGCCCACCCTTCCCGAAGCATTCTCCATTCAGGATTCTGTAAACTCTCTGCTTGGAGTGTCCCTCATCCCCACACTGCTCCTGGGCCACTTAGCCACAAATGCCTTGATTTATAATCACTTATGTCCTTATGATACTTAAACATGACAAATCGATTAAAAGCAAGAGAGATTTCTTTGACTTCCCCAGAGTATCTCCTACAAAGTCAGCAGTTAATAATGGTTTTTTGAAGGAATGCTGTGGGATAAAACCATTTCAAAGTATTGTTTTTAATGCAAATGTTTACCTATGTATATGGTGAGTAATTATTAATGCTATGATTATTCATTTATTGTGTTTTTACCACTGGCCAAGCACATTGTCTGATCCTCACAACCCAGTGAAGGAAGCATGATGACCCCCATCTTATAGATAAGGCTTAAAAAAGCAAAGGTAACAGGTGGTTGTGAAATTTTTTTTTTTGTGACCTCTTGTACAAATATTGGCTCACAGGATGCCTGTGAAATACAACCAATATTAATAAACTATACTCATTTTATTTTCTCATTAAACCACTTGCATGGTGAATTGCTTCCCCCCCACCCCATGACTTGTTTATTTTATAACTCATGTTTGTATCCTTGGTTCTCTTCAACCACTTTACACACACACACACACACACACACACACACACCACCGTCTGCCTCTGTCAACTACCAATCTGTTCTCTGTGTCTCTGAGCTTGTTTTGTTTGTTTTGTTTTTAGGAGTCCACATATAAGTGAGGTCATACAATATTTGTCTTTCTCTGTCTGACTTATTTCACTTAGCATAATGCCCTCAAGTTCCATCCATGTTGTTGTAAATATCAAGATTTCATTTTTTTATATGGCTGAATAATATTCCATGATACACACACACACACACACACACACACACACACACACACACACACACATCACCGTTTCTTTATCCATTCATCTATTGATGAACACTTAGGTTATTTCCAGATCTCAGCTTTTGTCAATAATGCCACAATGAACATGAAGATTCACATATTTTTGTTATTGTTTTTTGTTCTTGTTGGATAAATACCCAGAATTGGAATTACTGAATCACCTGTTATTTCTATTTTTAATTTTTTGAGGACTTCCCATGCTATTTTCCCTAGTGGCTGTGCCAGTTTACATCTCTATCAACAGTGCACAAGGGTTGCCTTTCTCCACATCCTCACCAACAATTGTTATTTCTTGTCTTTTTGATAACAGCCATTCTAACAGGTTGAGGTGATATCTCATTATGGTTTTGATTTGCATTTCCCCAGTGATGAATGATATTGAACATCTTTTCAAGTACCTGTTGGCCATATGTATGTCTTCTTTGGGAAAATGTCTATTCAGGTCTTCTGCCCATTTTTAAAATCAAATTGGTTTTTTGCTATTGAGTTGTATGAGTTCTTTATATATTTTAGATATTAACTCCTCATCAGATAATTTGCAAGTTATTTTTTCCCATTTAGTCAGTTGCTTTTCCATTTTGTCTTTGGCTTCTCTGGCTGTTCAGAAGCTTTTGAGTTTGGGGCACCTGAATGTCTCAGTGGTGGAGTGTCTCCCTTTGGCTCAGGGCATGATTCCGGGGTCCTGGGATCGAGTCCCACATCGGGCTCCCCACAGGGAGCTTGCTTCTCCCTCTGCCTGTGTCTCTGCCTCTCTCTGTGTGTCCCTCATGAACAAATAAATAAGATCTTTTTTTAAAAAACGAAGCTTTTGAGTTTGAAGTGGACCCATTTGTTTATTTTTTCTGTTGTTGCCTTTGCTTTTGGTGTCAAATCCAAAAAGTTATTGCCAAGACAGAAATGTCGAGGAGCTTACTGCCTATGTTTTCTTATAGGAATTTTATCGTGTCAGGTCTTACATGCAAATATTTAACCTAATTTGACTTGATTTTGGGGTATAATGTAAGATAGTGGTCCAGTTTTATTTATTTGCATGTGGTTGTCCAGTTTTCCCAACACCATTTATTGAAAAGACTGTCTGTTCCCCATTCTACATTCTACATTCTACATTCTTGGCTTTTGTGTCATCAATAAAGTCACCATAGGTGAGTGGGTTGACTTCTAGGCTCTCCATTCTGTTCTATTATCTATATGGCTGTTTTTGTGCCAGTACTGTTATGATTTGTAATATTAGTTCCTAATCAGGGGGCATAATGCCTCCAGTTCTGTTCTTATTTCTCAAGCTTGTTTTGGCTATTCAGGGTCTTTTGTGGCTCATACAAATTTTAGGTTGTATTTTTTTTTTCTGTAGAAAATGTCACTGGAATTTTGATAGGAATTGCATTGAATCTTTAGATTGCTTTGGGTAGTATGGACATCTGAACAATATTAGTTCCTCCAATCCATAAGCATGTAATGTTTTTCCATTTATTTCTTGTCTTCCTCAATTTCTTTTGTCAATGTCTTATAGTTTTCAGTATACAGAAGTTTTACCTCCTTGATCAAATTTATTCCTTGGTATTTTATTCACTTTGATACAATTGTAGTGGAATTGTTTTCTTAAGTTATCTTTCTGATAGTTTGTTATTAGTGTGTAGAAATGCAACAGATTTCTGCAATTGATTTTGTATCTGCAATTCTACTGAATTCATTTATTAGTTCTAATAGCTTTTGGTTGGAGTCTTTAAGGTTTTCTATGTAAAATATTATGTCATCTGCAAATAGTGGCAATTTTACTTTTTCCTTTCTAAGCTGGATGACTTGTATTCCTTTTTCTTGCCTAATTGTTCTGGCTAGGACTCCCAATACTATGCTGAATAAAAGTGGTAAGAGTGGACATCCATGTGTTGTTCTTGATCTTGGAGGAAAACCTTTCAGCTTTTTACCATTAAATATGATAACTGTGGGCTTGTCATGTATTGCCTTTATTATATTGAGGTATGCTCCTTCTATAATACTTTGTTGAGGGTTTTTTTTTTATCATAAATGGATATTGAATTTTGTCAAATTTTTTTCTGCATCTATTTTGATGACCATATAATTTTTACCCTTCATTTTGTTAATGTAATGTATGACATTGATTAAGTTACATGTGTTGAACCATACTGTCATTCCTGGAATAAGTCCCATTTGATCATGGTATAAGACCATTTTCATTTATTGTTGAATTCAGTTTGCTAATATTTTGTTGAGGATTTTTTAAAAATCTATGTTCATCAGGGATATTGGCCTATAATTTTCTCTTCTTAGGACAACATTGTCTTGTTTCAGTATCAGGGTAATGCAGCCTCATAAAATGAGTTTGGAAGAGTTCCTCCTCTTCTATTTTTTGGAGGAATTTGAGAAAGACTGGTATAAATTCTTCTTTGAATGTTTGGTAGAATGCACCAGTGAATTGATTTGGTTCTGGACTTTTCTTTGTTGGGAAATTTTTGATTATTGATTTAATCCTTACTAGTAATTAGTCTGTTCAGATTATCTATTTCATCATGACACAGACATGGAGGATTGTTGTTTCTAGGAATTTATTCATTTCTCTCAGTCGTCCTATTTGTTGACATTTAATTATTCAAAGTAGTCTCTTATGATCCTTTGTATTTCTGTGATCAGTTGTTGCTTCTACTTTTTCATTTCTGATTTTATTTATTTGAGTTCATGTTGAATTCTTAGCAGAGTTCCTGATTCTCCCCCACCTCACTGATTTTATTAAACACTTTCGATGTCTGCAGTGGACCAGGATTGGGGAGTGTGTGATACCTTCACCTATATGGGCTCAGGCTAGAGGGAAATACAGGTTCACCAAAGTGCCCCTCTAAGTCAAACTGGCTGGGGAATTAATTTCTTATTGCTGCCGTAGCAAATTACCACGATGTCAGAGGTTTAAACTATGCACATTTATTACCTACAGTTTTGTGAGACAGGTCTCATTAGACTAAATTCAAGGCATTGGCAGAGCTGTGTTACCTGTAGGCTACAGGAGATAATTTGTTTCCTTAATTTTTCGATTTCTAGAAGCTTCCCACATTCCTTAGCTTGTGGTCCCTTCCCCATCTTCAAATCTACCTCAAAAACTATCTCTATTAAGCCTTACCTAAGGCTAAGGCTGACCTTTTAAAATGTTTTCCAAACTACCCTTGAAGACCATTTAAACCTTACTTCACGAATACACACATATTTCCAGTGTGATTTGCCTTAGACCTCAAAACCTCTCAATTTCTGTTATTCATAGGTTGATTCTCAAGATTCAGTAGGAAGCAGGGTGCACTCCAAACCACTTTTCCTAACCACTTAGTATAGGTGGGAGAAAAAAATGTGATGTTATTGAAAAAGTTGGTGTAAAACCTGTACTAATTTTATAAACACCAGGGCAACCTAAAAGTAGGTACTACTCTTTAATCCAAATGACTGTGGTAGATGCCACTATGGCCTCTCCAAAGCCCAGTGGCAGTTTCATTGGACAGATCCCCTTCTTCCCTATAGGCTGGTGTCTTCCTATGTCAAGTGAGGGCAAGGCAGAGTTCTAGGGAGTTAATCCCCTCAAGCAACCCAAGCAATGGGGAGGTACATATGTAAGTAGATACCCTACCTTACTTAACTCTTGGTAGTTCTACAAGGAAGCCCCCATTGCTCATAGCAGTGACCCATTGGTTATGTTCCTTTCTTACCCATATCACATCCCTATTCCCTCTCTGTACTTCCAGAAACACCAACTCATTTAGTCTTCTAAAACTGCCATAATAATAGGTGGCTTTCTCACAGCTTTGAGGACTAGAAGTCTAATATCATGATGCCCACAGAGCTCTTGAGGCTCCTTTCCTTGGCTTGCAGATAGCCACTTTCTCAGCATGTCCTCCCATGGCCTTTTCTCTGTGCATGCATCCCTGTTGTCTCTTCCTCTTCTTACAAGGACACCAGTTGTATTGGATTAGGGCCTTACCCTTATGACTTCATTTAACCTTAATTACTCCTTTAAAGGCCTTCTTTCCAAATACATTCACATTGGGGGTTAGTACTTTATCATATGAGTTTAGGGGGATATTTAGTTACAAACATCTACCAAATAAATTACTTGCACTCAAATCCTTATCTCAGGATATGAGCCAAAATTAAGGGAGTAATATGCCCATTTGCCTTAGATCCTGAAAAAAGTTGTTATAAAGAATAACACACATGCGCATACACACACACATGCAACTGACTTGACAAAACAGGCATTCTTGCAGAGAATGCCACTGAGCATCCCAAGCCAGATTCCATGTAGGCTTGGATTGCATAACCCAAGAATAAAAGTTGCATTTATGTAAGGATACTCCTTAAAAAAATGCACTTGTGGATTTATGGGATTTTGCTTTCTCTGCACCAATTCCTTTCTACCATGCCATTTACTATTGTTCTGCATGAAGGTAGGTTGGGTGCACAGCTAATCTTGACTCTTAGGACGAAATTCAAGAGACAGATTTCTCAGCAGTGTGGGGTGAGTCTCATCTCAGGAAGGCCTCATGCAGTGTATTGCCTGGGCACTTATCTAAAACAATTTCATGGTAGACTTTTCAGGGACCTCCCATTATGACCTCTTTTCAGACCTGGCTCACCTTCATCTAGAGGGTCACCGTGGTTTGTCCCTGAGCCAACCAGTGGTCTGAGCAAACCTCATGTCTTGCACATCTTGCACATGCATAAACTACTATTTTTCAAATGCATACACTGTGGTGATGAATAAAACACATGTTCATTTTGCAGTGCTACCGAATTCATTGTAACTTTCCATCACGTGGTTTTCTAATCGAAAGGATATTTAAACTACTACCACTAACACATGAAGATATTTATAAAAAAATATGTAAAAAGGAACCTTCCTACCCCAAATTTTGGAGTCATTGTTCTAATCTGTAATAAAGACGTTTCTAACTCAGCTGCCCCTCCATGGACATGGTCTAAGAAGAGAGTCTGTAATCTACTGCCTGTTTACAGCCCTTTGTCCCTTGAAGAGCTCCCTTAACCAGAATTGCCCAGGCCTGTGGGTCTTCTGTTCTGGCTATCTTTGTCTTCTAATTCCTTTTGTTTGTCTTGCTATCTTCTTCTGCCAATATTTTTAATTCTATTCAGATAGGCTTTCCTCCTCACCCTGATCAATACTTTCTGTATTCTTTAATCCCTTCTTTTAATCACCAGTTCATTGATAAGGCTTCTTAACCCCATCCAGAAGTATTTCCATCAGGCCTGAAGAACTTCACCCAAATGCAGAGAGGGAGAATTTAGACCATAGCAGAATCACTCAAATTCACACCGTTACTTAAAGGTTGGCTGCACACAGTGTAGCAGATGCAGCTGGTATCCAGCCACATCCCCTTGGAAGACAGCATTTCCCTGCCCACAGGCCTGGCTTCCAAATGCCAGTACCCACCATGTTTTGCCTTTAGGCTCTCTCTGGCCAATAGTGTCTGTTCTACCCCAGTGCAGGGCAAGGAATAAGTGCTAGGACGTTAACACCATCCAGAGTTCTGGCAGCCAATGACTGATGGGAATTCATTGACAAATACCCAGCTTCCTCACCCCTCTGGAGGGATAACTGAAGTGCACGTCCTACACCAGTTCCCAGGGTTCTCTGGGTGATTAAGCCCCAGATGTCCATAGTAGTCACTAGATTCCTAACAAATCTCTTATGTCTTTCTTCCTTATCTTATAACACTCCCCTGCTCCCCAGCGCTGTTTCCTGGGATCTCTTCTTGCACTGCAGTCCTGTCTCTATCTTAATGGGAAAACCAAATCAGGATGCCCTGGGATGTTCTCTACCCTTATATATTTTAAACAATCTATTTTTTTAGATTGAAGAAAAATATAATCTGGCTGTCATCTATTCCTGCTTGGATTTGTAGTTTCATTACCTGGAGTTGACACTTAAAGAACTATGACTTGGATAAGTCACTTTTGTGCCTCACTCCCCTGATGGTAGAATAAGGGTTTGGACTGTGATTTTCAAAGTGCAGGATTCCTATGAAATAACTTTGAAGATTCTCCAGAAAAAAAGCAAAATCTGGAAATGAAAAGGCACTCATAGAATCATTTAAGTTAAATTACAAAACTTCAGGGAAGGGGGAGAATATGCTGTTGGGTATTGAGAGACAATTCTCCATGGGTTTCTCACGTTTTTGCCTATCTCACAAACAGAGGCCCTGACAACTTTTATTTCAGACAGTTTTTTCTTTGTCATATAGCAAAGACCTTTGGAAATAAAGACAGTGTCGCCCAATAGCCAGCAGCAGGTTTGTTGACCATCCAGTATAATAAAGATAATGCTTCCCTCCATGGCCATGGTCGGGCAGATTCATTGACTCGTAGCCCATTGTAAGAATTCAAGTTCCCCGAGCTTTGGGTTTCTGGGCACTGATGAACATCCACTGCACACATAACATCTTCTGGGCCAAGTGATATTCATCCAAGGAGACTTGAGAGGGAAGGGGAACATGAAGCAGACATGAAGCTCATGCCACTAGCTATCTGGGAATATGAAAGCCCTGATCCGGGAATTTCCTGTCTTCTGCCAGCATTCATGAAACTATGGCATGATAACTTTTTAGCTTACAAGTTGGGTAAAATCTCAGACCCCTCACCATACTTAACATGTGGAAAGTGTTACTGAATCTTCTGTTTGTTGGTATTACCAATGAAATGTAGGCTGATAGAAGGTTTGTATGACACAATAATTACCATTGTCCAACAACATAGTCTAAAATAGAATCCAAGAGTACAGACCCAAGATTCTGAAATAATTGGCTTAAAATCTGAGCTTTGTAAAATCTTTACATTTGAAATAGGCAAGTGTGTGGATGTTGGTGATCTCTTTATTTTGATTGTTTTTTATATGTTTTTACAGGCAAATAAAAGGGATATTTATCGCTTTATAAAACACCACAGACAATTCAGAGAAGAAAATTGTAACTGCTTAGAACTCAAATAACACACCACAAATAACCTCATAAAAAATATAGCAATGTCTGTATAATGAGTGATAGAAAAAGTATTTGCATAAAAATTATTGCCGATATGTATGCAAGTAGTATATTTGCATAACAAGCCCTGGCTGTTAACAAAAAGGCAACTTTGTTATTTAAGTGTTGGATAACGTCCTATAAATTGACAACTTTATTAAAGGATTGTCTTCCCATCGCAAACTTTTCAGTTATTTAGAGTGATAAATGCGATGAATTCCAGAATTTACTTTTCATATTGAAGTTCACTGGTTATACTGAAGAGAGGCATCAGGGCATGTAAATACTTCAAATGAGAGAGAAAATTACTATTGTGTAATAGAAGCATCTTTAGCTGAAACTCTCAAATATAGCATGACAGTGCTGTTTGCATCCCTTGTGGATATTTTTAAAGAACTAAATTTGGCAATGCGAGGCCCCTATGTTACCATGCCTAAAATTACAGTTAAAATGTCAGCAGCGAAACTGAAAGCTAATGTTTTTACTCAACATGCAAAACAAAGTAAATTAGACTATTTAGAAACCTCAAATTCTTATCTGACAAAGAGCTGTGCTACTGTGACTGATTTTTAAAATATTAATATGGTTTTATATTGTTTGTGGTTATGTTTGAAAAGGATTTTCTGCTCAGTGATAATTAAAATTGCCTTACTATTTCTCTGTTCTCTTACCGTTCATCACATTTCTGAATTAGCTTAATTGATGTGTATCCTAGGTTGCAAGAAAGTGATTTTTAAAACTTGTACAGCTTGGAACTAGTTGTGTTTGTGAATTTTAACTGTTTTAGTTCTGTACACCTAAAAGCAGGGGAGGCAGCCAAAAGACTGCACCTGACATCCCTAAGTCCCAACTCCCAAATTTTGTGTTCATATTATTGTTCTTGATGATTTACTTTTTAAGTACATGTTATGGATTTAAATGTGTAAAATAAATTTATGTTGACAAAATGCCATACTTTCTGTTTTACGCATGAGAGCTTTACCTAAGATCTTATTTTTGTGAGAAGTTTGGAGGAGTAAAGAATTTGGTAAATCACTAGACTAATTGGTTTTTCAGTTTCTTTTCTTTCTAAAGACTTTGTTCCTCTAACTTGAATTCAAAAACAACTTTTCTATTTTTCAAAATTATTGAAACAGAAGACTGAAATGCTATCCAAATTAGACATACACACCCCCACAAGCATATTCTTGTCTCACTGTCCCAGCATTTCCTTCTCTGGTGCAATCCAATTGCCTTCCCTCGTCATTGTCTGGATCAGATGTGCCAACTTTTCTGATTATTTGGTTTGTAAGTCCTCATTTGTCTTCCTTCAAGCTGGTTTCTTTTGGTCTCATTCACTGCTCATCTATACTTTTGCAGAAAGATGGATGGAATAATTTACATATAACAACAAAAATGGAAAGCAGGTCATTTTGGTATTTTGTCAACTCTGATAAAAAGCTTTTAGTGGAGTAAATATTTAGACTTATTGGCTGGGACAATATTTTAGTCTTTTATGCTGCCATATGAAGATGTCTGTATGATGAAAGATTCTGGAGAAAACCTTGTATCACACAATTGAAATACTCTTTATCTCAGATTATGGTGATGTGCCTCAGGCTATATATTAGTTCTCTTGCTGTGTAACAAATTACCCCATAATTTAACATGTAGAGCAACATACAAAGGTGATCTCATGTTTCCTATGGATCCAAATTCCTAGTGCAGTTTAACTGGATGCTTCTGTCAAGGTCTCTCATGAGGTTACAGTCACACTATTTGTCCAGGGCTGTGGTCTCATCTGAAGGCTCTAGGAGGGGATGGAGAGTTTGTGTCTGCACTGACCAGTATGGTTGTTGGCAGGATTCAGTTCCACAGAGGATGTTGGACAGAGGCTTATGTTACTCACTGGCTCTTGGCTGGAGCCTCCCTCAATTTTTTTCCACATGGGCCTTTCCATAGGTTAGTTTACAACCTAGCAGCTGTCTCCTGTCAGTTTGAGCAGGAGAAAGACCAAGAGAGGGAGCAATACACAAGCCACAGCTGTCTTGTGGCCATCTCAAAAGTGGC
Organism: Canis lupus baileyi; assembly: GCF_048164855.1. Taxonomy (NCBI): domain Eukaryota; kingdom Metazoa; phylum Chordata; class Mammalia; order Carnivora; family Canidae; genus Canis; species Canis lupus. The sequence continues at coordinate 40,470,825 of NC_132848.1, forward strand.
ATCCTATAGTTGTTTCCATATTCTGTTTATTAGAAGCAAGTGACTGGGTCTTGCCCACAATCAAGAGGGAGGGTATTGCATGAGTATTACACCAGGATGTGGATCTCTGGATGTGCTCTCTGAGCCAGCTGACCACAGGGTACTCTGTAGAAACCTCATGCCTCTCCCACAACCTAAGTCATCCCAAATCACACAGTGAGTAGGACTATGTGGCTGACATCACTCTGTTCCTGAAATTAAAAAGAAATGACAGCTTCCCTACCCTTATGTGGCCAGCATTTTGTAACCATACAATTCAGAACAGGAGGATATTGGTGGCAGTGGTGGAAGGCACACTCACTCCATCATCACAGATACTGAGGGTCTCATAGTGTGCCCACCAGAACAGGAATTGGCCAGCCAAACTTTTCCATGAGAACCACAGGACACACCACACAAGCCCACCATGCCTCTCTTCCTCTGTAATCATACCTTGTCACTACCTGCCAGCTTGCCACCATGCCTCACTGCATATAAAGTGACTTTTTAAGGTTAAAATAATTCTTCCCCCAAATTGGGGTTGACATACAACAGGTATACTGCAGCTGAGCCTTTGCTGCCCTGACTAGCTGCTGTGGCAGTTTCTGGAACTTGCTAATTGGCGTGTGCCCCGATTTCAGTACTGTGCCTGTTTTAGCTGCTACTCAAAGTAGGAGCCAACGGTGCCAAGGTCTCTGCATGGCCCAAGTCCCTGCATCACTCATAGCGACAGCTGCACGGAGAACTACCTGGGTGGAAGCTCGATTGCCTGTCATTTGCTGCTGCTAATAAGAAAGAATTTGTGTGATAGGTTAAATAAAGCATTGGATATATGTGTGAAAAATTTATATTTACACAGAGAAATTTGTATGAAGGATTAACTCATATCCTGAAATGCAGAGTAGACAAGAGGAGATAATAATCCCAAATTGAGGACAAAATGGAGTGTCACTCCTCTTGAGAAACACCCAAAAGAAGATGATCTAGAACAATGAGCAAGGAAAGCTCTAGTTTTCATCAATTAGTACTATAACTCAAGATATATATGATTCCACAGTCATTCCAAGTGCAGATCGTGTTTGGGTAAAAGTTATTTTGGGGTGCATTCTTGTCTAACCTTGACGGAACCTAACTGTTGGAATGTTCTGAGCTCTGCAGGAATGCTAGGGATTGCAGTGGCAATAACAATTTGATTTCCTGAGATCTCAGCTGCCCCACCTCTCCTCAGTAAGATTGCCGAGGGAGGAAGGAGTTATGCCAAAAACTATTTTAAGGCTCTGTACATTAACTAAAGAGGCATATCTATTTTTAGCCCAAATGTATAGACATTTACCATCTTAACCCTAAGACTGAAGATGAGGATAAGTTAGTGGGTCTTCCTCTTCCATCTCAAGCATTCTTTTTATGTCTTTAGAAATCATTCTTGACCTAGAATGTGATGAATTCTGAAATATGGTAATTATCTGTTTATAATGCAAACAATTGGCAGTACATCCTTGATCAGATCCTCAGTAGGGATCCTCAGAGATATTAGAATTCTTCCCCAAGCAGCTCTTGAAACACATATCAGTTTTGACTTATAAACTTTGGCAGTGCATAGGAGACACCCAACTCTCCTGTTCCTTGCCATAAGTTCAGGGGATTTGTCTTCCACTTTGAATGAAGGCTGGATTGACACAAGCTCAAGGAAAAAGCTTAGCGGTAAAACCAAAGAGAGAATTAAAGAGCAGGTCCGTGATAAAGGGAGTTAGGGCAACCAGAAGGTAGGCACAGAATTCAGATGGGCTACTGGCATCTGGGTTGCTTCCTTTATGCCTAAAAATGATTCCTAAGTGTCTCTATTTTCTATCATCAAATTTAAAATAAATAAATGGTACGGCCACAGAAAATTTTCATTTAATACAACTATCTTTCTTCTTAAGTGAATGCTATGCACCAAACTTCAAATTTTCAGAATTGGCAAGATAAAGAATTATTATTTTTTTAACTGACATTTCTGACTTACATAATTTTTAGGGTAGTCTATTGTTATGTGTTTACATTGTTTCCCATCAAATGTCTTTCAATCAATATTTCTGTAGATCTTTCTTTCTGTGGGAACCTATCTTAATGTGACTTGATGATGAAGATCAATGTAGTTTAGTATATGGACATTTGCTCTCAAAGCTATTGAAGTAAAATTTATCTGTTCCATAGCATGAAAGAGGCATGGAAAAGCACATGCATTCAACTGTTTATCACAAGTTAATATTGTGAAATACCACCCAGGCTCCTGTGATCCCTCTCCCCAGGAGGTGCCAAGACCTTCCATTTAGGGACAATCGAATGGAGCTTTAGATCACTTCTAGATCCTCCCTAGAGCCTGAAGGAGTGCTAGAGTGTCCAATTAGCCCACCAGCAGAGGACAGCATGGCCAGTGCAGCCAGACGCAATGTGACCCTGTGGAGGTTGAGGTGGGACTCCATGGGAACCCATGGCAGTCTGGCTTGACCAGAGAAGATTGACATCCCTGGAGTACCAGCCAGGATAGATGTCATTACCCAGAAAGGTCTCCTGTCTGTTCCCCTGTCCTGCCACTGTGGTCTGACACTACATATGCAGATCAACCTCAGGAAAAGTGTTAAATGAATATGTTTGTGTGTCTGAGATGACACTGAAGTCATTAGGGTTAAGTTTCTGTCACCAGGGGGTAGGGAGGGGGTTGTACTCCCCAAAGAAAAGAGTTATAGATGAATAAAGACGCCCTTGGGTTCTGGAATGCAGGTTTTTTTTACCTTCAGTTCCTATAGACTTCAATATGAAGCTCAATTTACCTGTTTACCAACTTTCTCTGTCTCTCTCTCTTTTTTTTTTTAAGATTTTATTTATTTATTCATGAGAGACACAGAGAGAGAGAGAGGCAAAGACACAGGCAGAGGGAGAAGCAGGCTCCATGCAGGGAGCCCGACGTGGGACTTGATCCCGGGTCTCCAGGGTCACGCCCTAGGCTGAAGGCAGCGCTAAACCGCTGAGCCACCCAGGGATCCCCTGTTTCCCAACTTTCTAAAATAATCCAAAACTAATTCCAAATGGACATTTTCAAGTTTGCTCAGAGAATGCTCATCATGTAGGCTGCAGTGGACTTTATTTTTAACAGTTTTATTGAGGTATTATAATTGACATTTTGCAAATGACACTTGTTTAAACGATACAATTTGATGGATTTTGACAAACTTGTATACCAAAGAAACCATCAACATTGTTAAGAAAAGTCAACACATTCATCATGGACTATAGTTCTTAATTCTTCAACATCTACAATGGCAAGACACAGTCAGGCTGAGTGATGGCCACCAAGACTACCTTTATCTTACATGGAAAAAGGGTCTTTGCAAATGTGATTAAATTAAGGGTCGAGTTGGAGAGATACCCTGGATTATCCAGGTGGGCTTTGAATGCAATCACACGTACTCTTTCAAGAGGGAAGTGGAGGGTGGCAATTTGGGCAGAGAGAAGAGAAGGCCAGGCAACAGAAGCAGAGTCAGAGAGAGGATGCTGTGTGCTGGCTTTGGAAAGGAAGGAAGGGACAAGTAGCCAAAGAATGGAGAATGAAGCTCTAGATGATGCAAAAGGGAAGGAAACATTCTCTCCCTGGGCTACCAAAAGGGAACTCAGCGCTACTGACAGCATGGTTTCAGCACCATAATCCACCTTGCTAGCTTCCAGAACTGAAAGAGAATACATTTCTGTTGCTTCAAACCACTAAGTTCATGGTAATTATTATGGCATCCATGGGAAATAATGCAGGTGTCTTTTGACTTGGACTGGATCTGAAGATAGAATGGATCAAAGACATGGGTTTAGGGTCACTTGAGATGTTCAGGTTGTCCTTCTCAGTGCCAGCATATGCTCTGATTACCCTCATAATCAGCACCTGGAATTTCTTCCCTGGAAGAAATTTCCCTGGAATTTCCAGAAATTTTAAGGAATCTATGACATAAGTCTGTTTTTAAAAATTAGATGTCTTATAAATCTTACCCCCCCCCCCAATTTTTTTAAATAAAGAAATTTCACATCATTCCATAACCACAAACCAGATATGATTACCTTTTTGGCGTATTTCCTTCCAGGCTTTTTTTCAAATGTACATTTTACTTTCATGGTTGGTTGTGTTTTTTTATTGCCCATACAATTTTTCACAGCTTATTTTATTCAATAATATTTTCTCCATGTCGCATTATAATTTTTATAATTACTGCTTGCAATGTACAGCATACCACTAGTGAGCTTGCAGAATCCAGCTGTTGGTTTTTTGACTTTTTCATGGGAAGTCTTCAGTAATTGCCTTCCTGTATATTTTTCCATATTTAGGGATATTTCCTTAAACTAGAATTTTACAAGTAGTGTTGTTGGAGCAAAAGAAATGAACCTTTTTTTTTTTTTACCCTTTGTACACATTTCTAAATTCTTTTTAAGAAATATAATACAGTAACAGTGAATGAACAAGTTTCACTACACTCTGATTAAAATTGGGTAGTATTTTTAATTCAACTTAAAAAGTGAAAACTGTGGCCACTTTGTTGTTTTCATCTACATAATTTCAATTACAAGTGAGAATCATTGGTGGGGATCGTATTTTGGTCATTAATTCTATTTCCCTGATCTTAAATGACCTGCTCGTGTTCAAGGTTTTAATGTTCTTATTTACTCACATGAGCTCCTCAGCTAATAAATATATCGAGCATTTTTCTACTAAATTTGTCCTAGTCTACAGATTCCCATTTACGTGCTAAATATTTATTCAGTCATATCTTTCTTTTATGACTTGCTGTGCTACTTCTGTGCTTCAGAAACTATCCCTCCTCAGGGTTTTGACAAATATATTATTTATTTTATACATAAGGTTTTTCTGTGTTTAGGTGTTGAAATTTTCTGGCATCGCAGATAAAATCTCAAATAAATGAAAACACAATGATTCTTTCTCAGACTATAATTCCAGTTCCCTCCCTCGCCCATCCGGCTGGGCCTCCAGCAGCCACACTGCTCTTCACCTCCTCCACGTCTTTGAGCAGAAAGTGGAACCATCTTGTGGCAGCAAAGCCCAGGGCTCACTGGGGCACCATCCCTTCCTCTGACTGCCTTCCTGATCTCTGAGAAAACGGAGCCACTCACCTCAGCCTGGTTACACCAGAAACCACTGAGCAGCTGAGATGTGCCAAGCCTTGAGATTGCCTTCTGATTTGACGTTAGGAGAACGTCAGCTGCCTGCTGTGAGCATCCCCCTCGTGGACCTGCGGCGCCAGGGGCCGGGTGGCCCTTTCACTTGAGGGAAGGATACAGCAGGAAAGTCTTCCTGAGGCCATTCAGATGTCTCAGGACTTTCCTACAGCTCTTTTTCCTGCCTGTCTCTCACTCCAGCTGCCTGGAACCTTATGCATTCCTAAGTGTGGAGCTGATACATCAAGATTTCCTGAATTCCCAGGGACAGTGTACCCCCACCCCCCACCCCATGCAAAGATGCTCGGAGTCCACAGGGATGAAGTTTTTCCTGAGCTGAAGAAACCACTCCCACAAGAGATAGATGTGGGTCCTCAAACCTCAGGAGAAACACGATTTTCATTTTCTATTAATTTTTTATCATTCTTGACCACTTTGCCCCAGAAATTTCAAATCTTATCAATCCTCCACCATTCACTCTGTAGCATTTTCAGCACAGAAGGAAATGAGATTGCCATTCTCTCACATTATAAAAATTATGTTAGCCTGTTTGTATCGTGTCTCTGTTTTGATTCCAATACACTAAGGTTGTGTTTTGTTTTGTTTTGTTTTTGTCTTTTATTAAGACTTGCATAGAGAATCTAACGCCCACCCTAAACATGGTCCTACATGTATTTTATGAATGTTATTCTTTTCTTGGCAAGATGGATTTGGAATCTTAAGATGTCTTTCGAGCTTGTATTACTACCCTTGAGCATATAATCATGCTTTACTTTTATTAATGCAAGAAGGGGTAAATGTTTTCTCCTTGTAAACCTAAATCATTTCATTTAGGTGACTTAATTGACAAACAATATGCCCTTTTAGTTGATAAATATTAACGAATAATTACAACAGCATAATGAAGATAAGTAATGAAGATTCCTATCTAAGGAAACAATACTTTTATTGGAATAAATGTTATATCAAGAGGGGCATCATCCCTAAACAATGGGGACAGGTGTGTCTTATTTAATAAATGGTGTCTACATAGATCAATGGAACAGAATAGAGAACCCAGAAGTGGACTCTGAACTTTATGGTCAACTAATATTCGATAAAGGAGGAAAGACTATCCATTGGAAGAAAGACAGTCTCTTCAATAAATGGTGCTGGGAAAATTGGACATCCACATGCAGAAGAATGAAACTAGACCACTCTCTTTCACCATACACAAAGATAAACTCAAAATGGATGAAAGATCTAAATGTGAGACAAGATTCCATCAAAATCCTAGAGGAGAACACAGGCAACACCCTTTTTGAACTCGGCCACAGTAACTTCTTGCAAGATACATCCACGAAGGCAAAAGAAACAAAAGCAAAAATGAACTATTGGGACTTCATCAAGATAAGAAGCTTTTGCACAGCAAAGGATACAGTCAACAAAATTAAAAGACAACCTACAGAATGGGATAAGATATTTGCAAATGACGTATCAGATAAAGGGCTAGTTTCCAAGATCTATAAAGAACTTCTTAAACTCAACACCAAAGAAACAAACAATCCAATCATGAAATGGGCAAAAGACATGAACAGAAATCTCACAGAGGAAGACATAGACATGGCCAACATGCACATGAGAAAATGCTCTGCATCACTTGCCATCAGGGAAATACAAATCAAAACCACAATGAGATACCACCTCACACCAGTGAGAATGGGGAAAATTAACAAGGCAGGAAACCACAAATGTTGGAGAGGATGCGGAGAAAAGGGAACCCTCTTACACTGTTGGTGGGAATGTGAACTGGTGCAGCCACTCTGGAAAACTGTGTGGAGGTTCCTCAAAGAGTTAAAAATAGACCTGTCCTGCGACCTAGCAATTGCACTGCTGGGGATTTACCCCAAAGATACAGATGCAATGAAACGCTGGGACACCTGCACCCCGATGTTTCTAGCAGCAATGGCCACAATAGCCAAACTGTGGAAGGAGCCTCGGTGTCCATCGAAAGGTGAATGGATAAAGAAGATGTGGTTTATGTATACAATGGAATATTACTCAGCCATTAGAAATGACAAATACCCACCATTTGCATCAATGTGGATGGAACTGGAGGGTATTATGCTGAGTGAAGTAAGTCAATCGGAGAAGGACAAACAGTGTATGTTCTCATTCATTTGGGAAATATAAATAATAGTGAAAGGGAATATAAGGGAAGGGAGAAGAAATGTGTGGGAAATATCAGAAAGGGAGACAGAACGTAAAGACACCTAACTCTGAGTAATGAACTAGGGGTGGTGGAAGGGGAGGAGGGCGGGGGGTGGGGGTGAATGGGTGACGGGCACTGAGGGGAGGGGGCACTTGACGGGATGAACACTGGGTGTTATTCTGTATGTTGGTAAATTGAATACCAATAAAAAATAAATTTATTATAACAAAAATAAATGGTGTCTGGATAAGTGTTTGGCAGGTTTTGGCAGAAAAAAAAAATCTCCTTAGTCCCTATAGCACTGATTGGTCATTTCCCTATGGATCCATTCCCTTCTTCCTCTTTATTAATAACCACCCTGAGCTTTAGAGGAGCACCTCCATCACTGCCTGGCTGTGTTCCCCAGCTCCCTGGCAAGTATGTAAATGGTACAACTTCCAGGGCACTTTCTTTACCCAGAACACTGCATGCCCTTCATCCTTTCTCCCTTCCTGCAGACCAGAATTCAGACTTGCTGGTGGCAAATCATCGGTGTCTGCAGGAGAGAAAAACAGCCTGGGGACTACTGCAATTGGAGGGAAGAAGTGTGGGTCCCAGGGTCCCCACATGATCTCATGAACAGAGTGTCCTATACTCATTGGCCCTGGACCCTTGACAACCATTGGTTATCATATAAGAGACTAATTATCAAATTGAATGAATAATTGAATATTTAAAACACAGGTAAAGACAAAAGATATAAAATATTCATAGGACAGGAAATATGAATAGCTCTTGGACATATGAAACAATGCTTAATTTACTCCTAATAGGAAAAAGCAAATTAAAATAGCATTTTTAAGCCTCTCAGCTTGGCAAATCATTAATACAAAGTGATAAAAACAGTAAGCTTCAAGTGAATAAATAAGGAAAGGATGCAAATAAAAAATCATACAGAAAAAGAAATATATGTTGAAGACAACAAGCCAACTTTTCCATATATTAATTGGCAACATTGCCAATATTATGGTGTAATGAGTACATTCCAACAATGCTGAGATGAGGAAATTGGGTACAGTTCTTATGGGGAATCATAAAACTGTTTTTTGCTAGGCTTTGTCAGTCTATTCAGCGAAATGACTCAAAATGCATATAGCAAAGGCTGAATACATGAAGATATTCATTGCATTATCATTAATAATAGTGAAAAATTAAAATCAAGATGCCCACAGAAGGGAGATAGTTATTATGTAACCACTCAGTGGAATAGTGTAATCATTTCAAATGATGCTTATGAAAACTGCAACATATGACAAGAGGATTGGTATATTTTTTAAGTGGAAGAAGCAAGAGTCAAAACTGCATATACATTACTTTTGCTGTTGCATTTTCTATGCCTACGTTGTCAGGCTCGGTATCTTCAGCCCATATCTGTCTCTTCAGCATAATCCTGAATTTCAGATGGCTATCTCCACCTGTCTACTCCTTATCCCTCTCCAATAAATCTTCCTCGCTTCTGCCAAATTAATTCATCCACTGTTTATTCAACAAATATTTATTGAGTGCTAATCACTAGGCAGGAATAGTTCCAGGAGCAGGGGATACATCACTGAACAAAACAAAGAACGCTGATCTCACAGGGATTATGTTCTAGTCAGGGGAGACAAACAATAAAAATAAGTCAATAACTATACAGTGCATTAGAAGGTGGTTAGTGCCACGGGGGAAGAGATAAAGGGAAATAGAGCACTGCAAGGTGGTTGACTGCAAGATGGGGACAGGTCACAGGGTGACATAGAGCTCTTGGAATAGGAGCTCATTGAGAAGGGAGATAGGATCAAACACCAAAAGGAAAGGATGCAGTGAGCTGAGTGGATATTTGAGGCAAAAGCATTCCAAGCAGAGAGGACAGCTGGAGCTGGAGCTCTGAGGCGGGTTTGGTGTGCACCACGTTGGAGGCCCAGTGGCTGTTGTGATGGACCGATTGGGTGGGGGATGTGGTGGGAGAAGGGCCAGATCACACGGGCCCCTATGAGCATCACAGCTCTGGTTTGAGTGAGACCTGGCAGCACCACAAGGTCTGAGCAGGTGAAGGCACATGCTCCGATTTGGATTTTAGAAGAGTTCCTGCCTGGGCTGGGAATGGAAAGAAGGGGCAAAGGGGGGAAAGAAGCAGACCTCAATTTAGGGGACTCTTCCAGTCATCGGGTGAAAGATGAGAGGATGGAAAGAAGTGATAGGATTGCTGGCATCTGTTGATGGTAGAACTACAGGATTTCCTGACAAAGTATTAAAAATGGAAGGGAAAAGCCAGGGTGCTTCCAAGCCCTGGGCTGGATCCACTGGAGAGATATAACTGCACCATTGGTGGTGGACGTGCGGCATTTGAGATGTTTGCAGAACCTCCTAGTGTTGGTGCTGAAAAGAGAATGTAGGAGTCTACAGCATGGAAGACACAACCATGAGGCATTTAAAATAAAACTTAATATGAATATTTGCCTGTTGGGAAATGGAGCTCGAGTTGCTGTAAAATCGCATGAAGTTATGCTGTTCGCTTCCTTTGCAGGTGTTATTTTATTTTATTTTATTTTATTTTATTTTATTTTATTTATATTTATATTTTTAAAGATTAATTAATTTATTTAGGAGAGAGAGAGCGAGAGAGAAAGTTAGTGTGAATGAGGTCAGGGGCAGAGGGAGAGGACCTCAAGCAGACTCCCTGCTGAGCACAGAGCCTGATGAGGGGTTTGATCCCATGACCCATGAGATCATGAGCTGAGCTGAAACCAAGTAGTGGATGCTCAACCACCTGAGCTACCCAGGTACCCCACTGTCCCCTTATTTTAGAGCTAATGATTTTTGTTCAGATCTCAAAGGGCCTGATGGGTCTGTAGGCCTCTGGCACTGTGTCTATGGCCCTGACACTTTCAGCGGGCCAGCAGGGTGGACAGTGCCCCTCGCCCATGAGCCCGGAGCTACCTTTCTAGTTCAGTTTCTGCCACTGTCCTCCCCAACCCCTCCACAGCTCATCCAGACCCATCTGTATTTCTTCTAAACAGCTTCTCACTTTGCGTCTCTGGTGCTTCTGCTCAGGCTCCTCCTGATGCTGGGTCTCACCTCCCCCTTCCCATTACATGTCTGTTGATGGAAGTACTAAAGATTCAAGAAGGCAAATAGCCCCAGATGATCAGAGCTATGCTCTGGCGATGGGCTTCTGACAATTTTCCCTGTACTTTTGAGAGAAATTCCATAGAGTTATGTTCTTCAAATGACTTTTAAATTTTGTCCATTATTTTTCTCTCCTTCAAAATTAACTGCAGAAAGATTGATTATAAGAAAAATCCCATGGATGTTGGCATTTTAGTTTACATGCCACTGTGTACATGCCACCTTTATTAATAAAGGTACTGCTGTGATTGTCATCCTACCCCGACTTCCGTGCTTGTGACTCAAAGTTCTTGGTGCATTTGAAATGAGCCAGTTCACAAATGAATCCCTAAAGGAAGCAGTATGCTTTCTGCAGAGCACAAGTAGTACCTGAGCAGGGACTTTCAGTTCTTAGACAAGAAACTCCATCCAAGTCGGGCTTGAAAGGTCACGGGCAAGTTTGTTTCTGGTGAAAACAGAAGTTTTGGTTCCAGTTTCCATATGAGGGGCTGTGGGCCCTCACATGGGGACCTGGGGTGGCAATAGTGGGCCCGGGGGAAAAGCTGGACACCGGCACGTTTTAGAAGTTCTGGATTTTCTAACATGACAGGACCTGGAAGTGCCAGCACGAGGGAGCTGTGAGCAGAGCAGGACCGCAGGCATCCTGGCCTCCCGCTCTCATCCTCTGTGAATCCTGACACATGTCTGAAGGCTCGCATCTCTGTTGCTTTATTTATAACCCGAGACACTAAAAACTATGCCATCGGCTTTATTTATTTATTTATTTATTTATTTATTTATTATTATTTTTTTTTTATGCCATCGGCTTTAGTGCGTGTGTAAGGACTTGGCAGTTTGGAACGCACGAGTGCTCCAGGTGCTCTGTTCTCAGCAAATATGAATTTCTCTTCTTTTTCCTGGGATGTAATACCTGAGGTGGCATTGATCTAATACATCCGCAAGTTGAAGAGGCTTGCAAAGGTTTTGTTGAGATCCAACATGTCTTAACCCTACCCGGGCTCCCCAGTAAGCACGAGGATTATTTATATAATAATCGCTGGAGAGCCAGCCAGGGGCCTGGGCATTTATGTCTATTTACACACCAGCCGTGTGAGGCAGGACCTGCGACCATGAGAGCACGGAGAGGGGAGGCAGGGCCCCCTAAGGTCACAGACAGCAGCAGGGAGGGGCAGGTTTTGACCCGGGGCCCCCGGGGTCCTATCAGCTGAGCGCAGGCTGGGAGCAGCCCTATCCAGGGGCTCCCGCATCCCACATCCACAAGTAGCTCCTGCTGAGTCAATCCTGCTGACGCGGCTCGCACAAAGATCTTAATTCACTGTGACTCCAGCGCGGCTATTTTCACTCTTCCTGTGTGCTGATGCTGCTCACAATGACATTGGCAAAGGCGTGACACGGAGTGAGACAAAGCATTCCTGGAAGCTAGATTTCCAGAAAGACCGTCATTGTCCTCCAGCTTCTCTCATCTACACGCCCCCCCCCCCCCACCCGGGAAGCCCCCAACCCTGGGGCAGTGACTCCTTCAAATTGCATCATTTACACTCTCTGCCGAGCATCTGCTCAACTCGCTCCCCTCTTGCATTTTCTTTTAAAGATTTTATTTATTTATTCATGAGACACGCGCACACACATACACAGAGAGAGAGAGAGAAGCAGAGACACAGGCAGAGGGAGAAGCAGGCTCCATGCAGGGAGCCGGATGTGGGACTCGATCCCGGGTCTGCAGGATCAGGCCCTGGGCCGAAGGCCGCGCTAAACCGCTGAGCCGAAGTAGGCAGGTCAGTGCCTCGAATCCTTCAACTGAGGAGTGCCGGGTGGCAGGGTCTGGGCTGGAAGGTGTTACATTTCAGTGCATTCCTGCAAGGACTCCCGTCAGAGCTTTGCGCTTTGAAATGTCAAGGCCCCATTTTCATCTGTTTTACCACTGTTGACATCTGACTGGCTGAAAATTGCCTGTGAATCTTGTTCAAACATTTGAACTGTTCCGTCTTATTGTTTCTGGTGCTCACCGGAGTGTCAACAAAATAGCGTGCAAATCAGATGGCTGGATTGTAAGCTCCTGTGCATCGTCTCCTTTGCTACGACTCCGCCTTAAGCTCCATGCATAGAAAGAACCAAAATCTTGGGGTAAAACTGCAGCATGCACGAGCACAGGAAAAGACAGCAGGGAAGTGTTTGCTGATGAAATTCCTCAAAGATGGAAGGTAGTATCTGTTCAATAAATGCCAGGCGCCTGAGGTAGTTCACTGCAGGAAGTGACAGCTGGGGCGTGGAAAGAGAGAAGGGTAATTGGCTAAATTAAAATTGAGATCAGAGTTAACACTCTTACATGTGTGAAACTCACAATGCAATCTAAAATGAGCTAAAACTTGTTGGGATCAAAATATTGTCTGGCCTGTATTTGAATTTCACTACCCACTTCTAATCCTTGCCATTTCCATGTACCTCTTCATTCTGTTACCTGGATGATGTGAAAGAACAGATAACCCCCTGCTCCCCTTGACTGGGAATCATCTGTCCAGGGGCTCTCACACTGGAAGGGACATTGGAAATACCCTCTCCCCCCACACACAAGGGGCTTTTAATTAAGCACAGAATGTTCTGTATACCCCCCCCCCCCCAAGCATCTGAAATAAGCCTAGAGGATGGACCTAAGAATTTATATCTTTCAAATTTCCTGGTGATGCTGATGCTGCTGGGCCACAGACCACACTTCAAAAACCACTGGTCTATCTAATGTGGACTATGAGTTTTTCTCAATTTCTGTAAATCCAGTAGAACTGGATTAAGGATGGGAAAGGAATTGGTTTTGGATTAAGACAAACCTGGACTAGACTTCTAGTTCTGCCAATTACTGGCTGTGTGAACTTGGAGATACTGCTTTAACCTTCAGGAGCTTCAGTTTCCTACTATGCAAAATATGGATAGTAAGAACTGCCTGATAGTCACTGCCAGGATACAGGGCTGTATAGATTTCACAAATAAATTAGCTAATAGGATCTCTGTCCCCCAGACCTTACTCTCTACACAAGCCTTGATTGCATGTAATAAAATCTTCTAAAACACTAATGTGCTATGCATTAATCCACACCCCAGTAAACAAGAATCTTGGCTCTGGAACATTTTGGCTTCTTATTTACATTAATATTGCCTTTTTGCTTGACCAGCCCACAACATGGGAGGCTCCAGTTCTGCATCGACTTTGTTTTTTTCAAAGAGAGTATCAATGCAAATGATAATGGTAAATGGCCTAGAATCACAAGACAGACACACTGAGAATCTCATGTCAAATATGTCATGTGTTAAAATGTTGGTCTAAAAGTTCTCAGGATCTCACAGGTGGCAAATATGACCATGCCTCTCCACTGTGTTTCCAGCTGATTCTGGCATTTGCTAGTGTGGGAGCCTCCTGAACAGACCTGCGATCCAGCCTCCCCCATAATTCCCGCCTATGATAATTTCCAAGAGAAAACTGGGACCAGGCCAGTGATGAGTCACCCACAGTGACTAAGAACAGAGGCTCAGAGATCTGAATCCCTTCCCACCGGTCCTGTGAGCTCATTCATTTCCAGATCCCATTTGGCTAAGTACTGGTCACTCGAAAGAGTTTTTTAAATGTTATTCAGTTTCACTCATAACTCAGATGACATGTTCATAGCAACATTACTCAAAATAGCCAAATCGTGGAAGCAACGCAATGTGTCCATCAATGGATGAATGGATAAACAATGTGGCAGATACACACAATGGACTGTTATTATACCACCTTAAAAGAGAAGGAGGCTGACACCTCCCATAATACAGATGAACTTTGAGGACACTATGCCAGTGTAATAAGCCAGTCACAAAAAGACAAATACTGTATGATTGGACTTATATGATGTACCTTGTAGTCAAATTAGGAGACAGAAAGTAGGACGATGGCTGCCAGGGGTTGGGAGGAAGTGAGGAGATAGTGTTTATTTTTATTTTTATTTATTTATTTTTATTTTTTTTATTTTTTTATTTTTTGGAGATAGTGTTTAACAGGGAGAGAGTTTGTTTGGGATGATGAAGAGTTCTGGAGCTGGATGGTGGTGATGGTTGCACAACAAAGTGAATATTCTGAATGTCACCAGACTGTACACTTAAAAATAGTTAAACTGGTTAATCTTATGTGTATTTTACTATAATAAAAAAATTAAATAACAACAAAAAACCTCAGTGAGTTCAGCTCAGCACTGGGGCTGTCACTCGAGGAATTCTGAAAATGAATGGAGGCTGGATCTACCAGCTTCTAAGTGACTTTCTAACATGAAGGTTAAGCCGTCCTGGCATCTGGAGGCTGCCTTGACACCCCCCTTCCACCTCTAAATTTATACCACAACCGAATTGCAGAAAGAAATAACTTAAGGAAAGGGTACTCTTCTTATGAAACCAAAGGGCTTATGAGTATGTCAAATAAGAGTGCCAGAATATTCTCCAGTGTCACTGACATGAGGTAGCCGTTGGGAGGCCATGGGAATTAAATCATGCATTTCCCACCATGCAGCTGGGGCAACACTTTTCTTATATTCACCAGCAGATTCTATTCCACATAATTGAATCTATCAGGAGTCTTGGGACGTTCTATAAAATGACTTTTACTGACAAATTCATTTTGCAAAAGCAATGAGAGAGAGTCTGCTTTCAACTCTCCCCTCTGCTCCTCTAGGCGGACTGAGCTTTTGAGCAGAGGCAGTGAGACCTCTGAATCCCTCCCATAGTTCTCAGCCATGATTTCCCTTCGGCTTAGCCCTGTCTGCACAGGCTTTTCTTTTCTTATACATGCTCTAACTTCCACAGATCTGGGCACAAATGAAAGCATATGGAAATGTGTTAAGCACCTAAAGCATTGCAGAGGCATGACGATGCACAAAGGGGCATTTATGAGGGAGCACACATCAGGCGCCGTACCCAGAGTTATTCTCATCAATTCTTTACAACATTCTAGTTTTGTTACCCTTATTCTATAACTGAGTAAATCAAGGCTCAGAAAAATAAAAACAAAACAAAGCCAAAAATAACAATAATCCAAAGAAGATCCTGCAGCTAGTAAACAGACAAAGGTGAATTCGAAATCAGATCCGTTGCATTTCTTATTACCGCTCATGGAAACAAAACAAAGTGAAACAGGGTCTTTGGTTGGTCTCCCTTTACCATCTCTGATCAACTTTGAAGACTGAGCAATTGAGAAGCATAGACTGGTCAGTCTTGCCCTCACTTCAGTATTTGTATTTAAATGTAATGAGGCAAATAGGAAAGGTGGAGGGAATTGTTGGTATGACTTAGTATTCAGAGAGGAATGGGCAAATATGGGACATGGACTGACAATGAGGAACCAAACAAATTATAGCCAGATTACCTGTAATGTTTGAGTGGTACAAAAGTAGAAATAGTAATAAAGGGTGAACTCTTGGGAAGAAAAGTAATGTAAAGACCAAGATACACTCTTTGGATATAATATTTTTTTCTATAAAACACAGAATGGCAGCAAGTTGTAAGATGATGTTAAAGATATATATCTCTGCCCCACTTTCCTCTTGGAAATCTTCCCAAAAGGACAAGAAACAATATATAAAAAAGTAGGAAACACTAATAAATCCCACTTAAAATTTATGATCAAGAACTACAAGATACACTAAAGGCACACAAGGGGGTGGGATAAGAGTGAGGCATGATGCCTGGCATTGGGTCTTTAGGCAAAGTCAACAGAACATAATTCCCCAAAGAGACACACATAGAAAGGGAACTGACCATTTCTTGCTTGAACCGCATTTGTTCCAGATGGAGGCAGTGACAGAAAAAACACATAAACATACCATCTTTGTGGGGAGCAATCTGACAGTGACACTGGAGCTCTCCCATAAGACTCTTCTGCAAATAACTTATAAAATATAATTTTAAAAAAGGAGAGAGAGACAGAGAGAGAGAGAGAGAGAGAGAGAGGCAACACATTAGTCTGTTCAGGACATAATATATGCTCATAACAGAATATCACAGACTGGTGGCTAAAACAACAAAAATTGATTTTCTGACAATTCTGGAGGTCGAAGTCCAAGATCAAGATGTCATCAGGGTAGATTTCTGGCAAGATCACTCTTCCTACCTTGCAGATGCCCCTCTTGTTGCTATGTTCTCACTTGGCCTTTTCTCTCTGCGTGCACACCCCTGGTATCTTTCCTTCTTGTTTGTTGGACACTAGTACCACTGGATTAGATTCCCATTCTACTGACCTCATTTAACTTTAAAGGCGAATGCAATACAGTTCAGTACCATCTCCAGGACAGTCACACTGAGGGTAAGGCTTCAACACATGAATTTGGAGGCGTAAATTCAGTCTGTAACAGATAATAAAAATATAAATTCACCAAAAGCTGACCTATAGAAAACTAGAATGATCTTATTAAAGAAACGGAAGCAGCAGTTAAAAATGTTCCCATAAAATAAACATTAATTCCATATTTTTTTCTTTAAAGATTTTTATTTATTTATTCGTGAGAGACACACAGAGAGAAGCAGAGACATAGGCAGAGGAGAAGCAGGCTCCCTGTGGGGAGCCCAATGCAGGACTCGGTCCCAGGACCCTGGGATCACGGACTGAGCCAAAGGCAGATGCTCAACCACTGAGCCACCCAGGTGCCCCTGATGATTTTTACAGTTAGGTCCTACCATGAATGGAATTATAATCTTATATAAACTTTTCCTGAAAATTGAAAACCAAAACAGAACAAACGACCCCTAATTCATTTTTGAGGTAAGCATAAAATTGATACTAAAATTTTACAAAGATAGTACAAGAAAGGGGAATTATAAGCCAAACTGATTTATTAACATAGATGGTGTTATTTTACTATGCTAAAAAGCGATGATCTTAATACATGAATACAAAAGCATACATTTAGTATTTTCCTAGAAAGTATAAAAGTGATTTACCTGAGTATTCGGTTTAATAGCATTTAAGGTCTAGGGACTGTTGAGAGAAAAAGGAATCTGGTATTGCGGGAACTTGCAGTCATACATCATTGCAAGGGAAATCCAATGAATCAGAGCCACTTATAGATTTCAAAACTAACAAGCACCCAAACTTTGAAAGGATACGCAGGCTACCATAATAAGCATGTATCAGTCATCTATTTTGTCAAATATATGTCATAACTTTTCACAATGGCCCTGGAATTTAGGCATTTTTACCATGTTTAATATACGAGAACACTGAGATTTGACAAAGTTACCCCTACGAGGCCTCAAAGGAAATAACAGCTCTCAGGGCCCCTGGCATAGGTGTTCTGGGGCACCCACTCATTGGTGGTGGAGGGTCTGTGGGCTCACGACCGACAGTTCTCTTTATGTTGTCTGGTTTCTCAGTCATATCACTCCCAGGCTACTTCCCTCTTCCTTCTCAGAGTCTCCGTCTAGCCCACATGTGTCCCCTGTGTGACTCTCATCCAGGTCTTCTATTTTTCCATCCAGTTTATTGAGGCACTCTCAAGGCCTTACTCTCCTTGGGCCTTCCCTTTTGCTTCCCAAGAATATTTTCTTGAACAAAAGCCAGTGTGGTAAATCAGAAGTTCTGGCTTTGTTTTATCTAGAAAATGAAGAGGCGGCATATTACATGGGAGAAAATACTTGCAAATGATATATATGACGAAGGGGCTAATATTCAAATAAGTAAAGAACGGACACAATTCAAGAACAAAAAATCTGATTTAAAAATGGGCAGTAGATCTGAATAGACATCTTTCCAAAAAAGACATGCAGATGACCAACAGACACATGAGAAGATGCTCAATGTCAGGAAAATGCAAATCGAAGCCTCAGTGAGCTATAACCTCACACCTGTCAGATGCCTATCATCAAAAATTAGAAACAAGTGTCGGCAAGGATGTGGAGAGAAAAGAACCCTTGTGCACTGTTGGTGGGAATGGAAACTAGTACAGCCACCGTGGAAAACAGTATGGAGGTTCCACAAAAAGTTAAAAACGAAAGGACCATATGATTCAACAATTCCACTTCTGGGTATTTAACCAAAGAAAACACAAACTAATTCAAAAAGGTATATGCACCTGCATGTTCACTGCAGCATTATTTACAATAGCCAAGATATGGAAGCGACTTAAGTGCCCATTGATGAATGGATAAAGAAGATGCGGTATAATATACATTAAGATGGGGACGCCTGGGTGGCTCAGTGGCTGAGGATCTGCCCTGGCTCAGGTCTTGATCTCAGGGTCCCAGGATCGAGTCCTATCGTGCTCCCCGCAGGGAACCTGCTTCTCCCTCTGCCTATGTCTCTGCCTCTCTCTCTCTGTGTCTCTCATGAATAAATAAATAAAATCTTAAAAAAAAATCTTAAAAAATATATACATTAAGATGAGAAATACACACACAACACGTATATATATGTACACACATATATTACACAGCAATAAAAAAGAATAACATCTTGCCATTTACAACAACATGGATGGATCTTGAGGCTATTATATTATGCTAATTGAGATAAGTCAATACACGCTGAAATAAGTCAGAGAAAGATAAATACAGTATTATTTCACTTACATGTGAAATCTAAAAAAAATAAAATAAAATAAACCAAAGTCATAGATACAGATAAGAGCAGGTTGATGGTGGACGGAGGGGAGGGATGGAGTAGGTGAAATGAGTGAAGAGGATCTACAGGTAGAAACTTCCAGTTATAAAATAAATAAGTCACAGGATGGAATGTAGAGCATGGTGACTGTAGTCAATAATATTGTATTGCGTACTTGAGAGTTGCTGAGAGAGTGAATCTTAACAGTTCTGTCAAAGAGAAAAAATCTGTAATCTTGTATAGTGTTAGAGGGTAACTAGACTTACTGCGGTGATTATTTCACAAAGCATGCGAATAACAAATCAACATGTTGTACATCTGAAACTGATACAAAGTTATATGTCAGTTAGGCTTCAATAAAAAATAAACAACTTTTGTGAGAAAGAAAAACACAAAGATTAATATTTCAAAGCAGTGTCTTCGCTACACAAAGAGCAAGATATTTTTCTCCCCAGAAGGAATCATGTTAAATTTCGGTGTTTTAGGCATGGGGCTACACCAGGGGAGCAAACCAGACCAACCTCTCCGCCTGTCCTTCTAGAGTTTATGTTCCAGTGGGAGACACAGAGCAAAAACCAGTTAATAAAACATTTAATGACAATTGTGACACATGCCTCAAAGGGGGCACATGAAATGAAGCAAGCATGTGAAATCAGGGAGCTTTTCTGGATTGTCTGGATTTTTTTCCCCCTGGAATCTCAAGGGATGGACTCCAAGACCTCAAAGAGGAGGAAGGGCTCAGATGGAGAGAAGAAAGAGGAAGCAAAGAGGCAGGGGAATGCCCTCTAGCTGAGGCCACAATTACAGATTTGTAAACTGCTGTGTTTCTTTTTTCTTTCTTTGTTTTATTTTATTTTATATTTTTAGCTAAAATGGGGTTGACACACTGTTACATTAGTCTCAGGTGTACAGCACAGAGATGCCATTTCTCTGCACATAATGCCATGCTCCCCACGAATGCAGCTGCCACCCGTCACTGCACGGCACTATTACACCATTGATGACGTTCCCTGGGCTGTACCTTTCCTCCCCGGGCCTTGTTCATCCCAATCCTGGAAGCTCATGCCCCCCCTCCCCTTCATTCAGTTCGCCCATCCCCCCACTACACCCCACCTCTGACAACCACCAGTTTCACTCTGTGTATTTACAGGTCTGTTTCTACTTTTTGTTGTTGTTGCTTTGCTTCCCCCCCCCAACCCCCCAACTAACACATTGTGACTTTTTTTCCACTGCCAAATACTTTCTGTAGCAGGATCTTTTTAAGTGGCTGAATAGTGTTTCTATATAATTTATTGAACCAATTTCTTTTTATTGTTGCAAATTTAAATTGTTTCCTGTCCCCCCTCCTATTTTCAACACTGTTTCAAGGTCCTCAGGTCTCTGGGTACATATGTATTTATTTCCTTGGGGTACATTTCTAGAAGAGGAACTGTTTTGTCAGAGGGAGTGCAGAGGGTAAGGTGTTTGATACATGTTGTTAAATACACTCTAGAGGGGGCGCCTGGGTGGCTTAGTCTAGTTAAGTGTCTGCCTTTGGCTCAGGTCATGATCTCTGGGTCAGGGTCCTGGGACCAAGCCCCACATCAGGCTCCCTGATCAGCAGGGAGTCTGCTTCATCCTCTCCCTCTGCCCTTCCCCTCCACTCATGTTCTATCACTCACTTTCTTACTCTCAAATAAATACATAAAATCTTAAAATAAAATATACTCTAGAAAGTTTGGATGATTTACATGCCCATCAGAGCACAGGAAGTGTATTTCCACATGCCTAATGCTATTATTATCTCTAAAAATCTTGCCAGTTTCATGATGGACACATGGCAGGTATTAATTTTATTTTATACTGCATGTTTTATTTCTGGTGAATGTTAACATATATTTGCATGGCTAGCATCTCTAAATTGCTTCTTAATTGGATATTTCTATTCTTCACCCATTCTTTTTTTTTTTTTTGTAAGATGTATTTATTTATATTTAAGGGGGTCAGAGGGAGAGAATATCAAGCAGACTCTCAGCTGAGCACAGAACCCAATGTGGGGCTAGATCTCACAACCCTGAGATGATGACCTGAGCCAAAACCAAGAGTTTGGAACTTAACCGACTGAGCCACTCAGTCACCCTTCACCTATTCTTATAATATGGTATTCTTTCCTTGATTAAATTTAAATTTAATTTAAAATAACACTCCTATATTAAGGCTATTCAATCACTTGCATCACATTGTATTGCCTTAGATTTTCTCTCTAGTGCTTTTTTCCTCATACATAAGTACATGAAGTATTTCCATATGGTAGGCATATATACACTTGCATATATGTGCAATTGCACCAGTATATCTGTAATATAAATCCCTACAAAGTTACAGGGTCAAAGAGCAGATGCATTTAAAATATTGATAGCCGTTACTAATCACCCAGCACATTTAACGCCCATCGCAACCCTCTGAGATGGCTGTTCCTGTCACGATTGCAAAGATCAGGAAAAGGAGGCTCTGAGGGTAACTTGCTCAGTGGTGCACAGCTAGTAATTGGAAGAGCTCAGAATGGAAGACACATTCTCTGATTCAGCCAATATGCTCACTGTCCCTGGTATATTACACACACACACACACACACACACACACACACACACACACACACAGAGGAAGGACTTTATTTCCAATTTCTCAGACTTCTCCCTTACCAGAAATTAGGATTGTAGAGACTAAATTAAACAGTTTATTTTAAACATCAAAAGAGAACATGACCTAAGTTAGGAAAGGAAAATCTAAATTTGCTGCCAAGTGATGGTCTCAGCCCTGAAGCTTGCTCCAGAATCTTCTGCATCATGTTGCTTAGAATAGGCAGCGAGGTCTATTTTTATAGGGGTGGCCCCTCTATGTCAAATCACTGAAAACACATTCCTATGTCCTCAGTTCTTTTGTTTTAATGTCTCTGGGTTATTTTAGAGCTGATGGGAAATCTAAGGAAAAAAATCGCAGGTATTGAAAAGAATAGATTTTTCTATTATATGCTGCACAGTAGAAAAGTTTAGATGAAAACGGTTGAACCTAAAAAATGATTTCAGCTCGTGGGTGAAATGAAAATATATACAACATTATTTATTACTCTTTTTCGACTGAGAAACAATGTGGAATTTCAAAATGGTGTAATGTAATGAACTTTTCTGGCACAGTAAATAACTTTAGCTACTGTCATTGAAGTAATTGACTGTTTCAGAAAAGGCTCCCAGAAGGATTGACGGAGGATACCAATGAACTTGACTATTTGCAAGACAATGTCTTCTGGTTCTTTACTGTGCTCTAGCTGTACACGAGAAAAGCTTCTTATGCCTATAAAGTCTCCCCTCCTAAAGAATGGAACTGCCTGTTTGAATGCAAAGGAATCTAATAAGAAACGATAGTGGTAAGAGAGGAAGGGATGTAGCCACGAATAAGGATCATTGATCTGCTATCCTGAGCCACTCTGGACAATCACAGGTGGTGGAATTGGGATCGATGGGCAGCTCACAGTGAAGCCAGGATTGGCGAGGAACATCCTGTTTCACACACCCTATGGTGCACAGCTTTTCATATTTTAACACCTCTCTCATCAGGATGTGGGGCACAGTCAGTGGCATCTTACCACTGATAGCTTGCCTGTATATTTATCTTTGGTGGTACAGCAAATAATGGTGCACCTCTCCTCGGTCCCCCAAGGCTGTCCTAGAGTCACTGAAGTAGGGCTGCTGATGTACAAATAAGCAAAGCATGGAGGAGGTGGCCGTCATTTGCACCCACGGTTGGCAGTTAATTGCAATTACGGTATTAGGGGCTAGCACACAAGACTTTAAGCAAGGTTAAAGGGATACGATGTGTTGTGGGAAAGAAGGACAGCAAAGAAGTGTGATGAGGCTGCTCATTTACCTAAGTAAGACGACAGCCAGAGCCCCGTGTGGGAAATTGCCACATTACTTCATCTCCCAGGGGCAAAGAAGCAGTTTATTTTTAAAGCATGTATTCTAGGTATTAGCATTAGAGCCTGAAAGCCAAGTAAATTAAGGTTTTTATAGAAAATATTGGATTGTTTTGAACACAGTGTTTGTAACTATTGATTGTGGTTTGTAACAATTAATTAATACTCAGATGTAATAACCAAACAAAACACTTCTGTTCTACGTGATTATAGCATTGATTTTATACAGAACATTTTCAGGTGAGGTGGAGTTACATAGCAAGGGAGGTGTAAGGAAAGTAGGCTTAGAATTTGAATTGAAATCGATTCTAGCCTTTTACATTTGGAAACATGATAACAGGACACCAGGCTGTGATACTAAGACCCCAGACCCAGTATGGTCTGGGCCTTGCTTCGTCACTGAGGGCAAAGTTGGATGATCTCATCTTGGACCTTGAGGCCCTTTCCAAACACATGCGGTCATTGTGTGAACAAGGCCACTTGGCCCAACAACTGTCATTTAAGGCCCAAGAGGAAGAATAAATACCACGAGTGTTCAAAGGACTGAGATGTTAGCCCTGGTTGGGTGGAGATGAAGAAAGACTCCATGGAAAAAGCCCACTTGAGATGGGCTTTAAAGGTGGGATTTCATGATGTGATGAGAAGGCAGATGGGGTGTGTCCCATGGAGAACAGAGGGCATGTGCTAAGGCAAAGTGGCACAGTGGATCTCAGGCCTGGCTGCATATTAGAATCCCCAGAACACTTCCACCAAGCAGTGCCTGGCCTAGCGCTATTCCTGCCCAACCACCTACCTATGCTCACCACCTACCTCCGCTCTCCCTGGTACATGGCCACACCAATCTACCTCACCAGGCCAACAGAACCAGAATCTCTGAGAGTGGATGTCTCAAAACATTTTCTTAAAGATTTTATTTATTTATTCATGAGAGACATAGAGAAAGAGGCAGATACACCGGCAGAGGGAGAAGTAGACTCCCTGTGGGGAGCCTGATGTGGGACTCAATCCCAGGACCCCGGGATCGTGACCTGAACTGAAGGCAGATGCTCAACTACTGAGCCACCCAGGTGGCCCTCAAAACATTTTTTTTAAGTAATTATGATGTTCAGTCTGAGTTGAAGTCCTTGGATTTTTGGTATAGCAGGTGGAAGAGTTTTATTAAACTTCAGGGTAGGAGTCAGGAAGGTCAGAGAGAATGGAGAAACAGGTCAGGATCTTTTCCAGAAGACACATGGTGTTAGCAGGAAAGAGAATCCAAGTGAGACAGGTAAAGAGGCTTCAGGCAGTGGTAAGGGGATCAGCGAGAGATGTGAAGACATTGATCGAGATCATTCCCAGATCTGGGGAAAGAAGGAGCCCAGGGAAAGCCAGACCCTGGAGGAGGGCAAGTCAGCAAGGGGCTGGGGTCTTGGAGTGGCCCTAAGCAGGCAGGGAGTGGGGAGGAAAACCACCACCCCTCTCTCCCCATCTTCCAGTCTCTTTCTGCTTCCTCCCATTGTCCAGACCCAACCAGAAGCCACTAGGCCAGCATCCTGGAGTGAGGAGCCTGGAGTGAGATGGTGGGGATGGAGAGGCAGATGACACATGGAATATAAGTGGCACAGGGTTAAAGACATTTCTACAAGTTTTACCTGAATTTGCTAGGCAGTGGTGAGACACTCGAGGCTTTGGACCAGGAAAGACATAAATTAGAACTGTATCTTTAAAATGCTTAAGCTGCTATGATATTAAAACTTCACATGAATGGGGAAAATATTAACGCATAGGTTGGTTATGGCCAAAAGAAAGCAGGAGATGTCCTGCACGGGTGCTGGCCTTGCCCCCCTCCCCTGCCCCCCTCCCCCCGCCGGGTCAGAGGCTCCCCCCGGGGCTGCTGATCACCGCCAAGAGCAGTGGGTGATCTGCTGGCAGCTGCCCTGACCTTGGCCTGCCTGTACAATTTTCGCTTGCTGCAAGTATTCCATTCTGAAGAACAAAGGCCTGTCTGTTCATAAACCAAATTTACGGGATTGGTTCATCCCGTGTCAACATTAAAGAACTATGAAAATGTTGGCAAACCCACGGGAGCATGTCGATTCTGAATTCCTGCGTGGAACTGAGGCCTCGATAGTTCCTTGGTGGATGTGTGGGAGGGAGTGGAGCCATTTCCAACTGTAGCCACCCTGGGAAAATACAGTGCGGAGAGAAGGATCTCTACCTAATAACTTGGCTCTGCACTCTGACGTGAGAAAGGACCTCTCCAGGCTGTTCACTCTCCCGCAGCTCTGACTTGGGAATGAGATTGTTCAAACTGAGTGCTTCAGCTGGGGTCCAATAGAGGCATCTCCTTCTGCGTGCTGTGGGTGAGCAGCAAAGTTGAGTCTGTCTGTAAATGGAGAGCTCACCCGTGGCAGAGAGAGCAGACCTGCTGCCTCTTGCTAAGGAGACATTTAAAGGATGATTATTTTAGTTCAACATGTGCAAAAACTCTACCAAAAGGATTGGGCTTCCCTGTGACGCGGTGAGTCTCAGCTTCACAAGTACTCCAGCAGGGCTCTGGTGGTACAATGATGACTGATGTTTTGGAGGATTTTCCTCAAAAGGACCAGAACAGAGGTTAGATCAGGCGACGCTCTGCTATGGGCTGAATTGTGTTGCTCTCACCAACCCCCAATTGTATGTTCAAGTACTAACTCCCATATTTCAGAATGTGATTTATCCGAAGATGGGGTATTTAAAGAAGCAGGTAAGTTGAAATGAGGCCATTAGGGTGGGCCCTAACCTGATATGACTGGTCTCCTTACAAGATGAGAATATTTGGAAGCAAATATTTGGCCTACAGAGAGATAAGGCCACGTGAGAAGGTGGCCATCTGCAAACCAAGGAGAGAGGTCTCAGGACATACTAATCCTGACAGCACCTTGATCTTGAACTTGAACTTGCTCTAGGATTTCTAGCCTTCAGGACTGTGAGAAAAGAAATTCCTGTTGTGTAAGCCATCCAGTCTGTGGTCACTGGTTATAGCAGCCTTAGAAACGAATACGCCCTTAATCTTTCTGAGACTCTACTATTTGATGTGAAAATTTGAAGAAGAAAAAAGGTTCACTGGAATGCAGAGTAACAGTCAGGATAACAAGTCTTGGCATTTAGTAAAGCAGCAGGGGTCTCAAGCTGCAGTTGCACATTACTTAGCTTAAATAATTGAAATAGGAGGGTATCAAGAGGAGGAATTACAGGCAGGATATATTCATTCATTAATGAATATCTGTTGAGGGCTTTCTGTGTGCCAAGAACATCAAATCAAACCTAAAAGCAGTCAGCCAGCATGGTTGCAGAACGCAGGCTACTGCAGAGGCGACTAGGACTTTCCCACTAGCTGGGTAGGTAGGAAGCGTCCAGGTGGGTAGACACTGGGTATCTGGGTTCTAGAATGTAGGGCCAGATGGCTCTTGGGTGGGAGAGAGAATTGACTTTCTCTGCGCTCCCATGACTAAGAGCAAAGGGTGGAAGTTTCCGAGAAGTAGATTTTAGTGCAACTTTTGGAGACTTGTCAGACTCTCAGTTTCCCTGAAGGTGAAATAGGTTTCCACTAGAAGTAAAGAATGTTTGTAGGAATGTTCCAGCAGGGTTCAAGCACCAGATGAACTGGAACATGGGCAAGAATTTTCCAACCTTGACCTCCCACTGTTTTAGGAAGGCTGAAGTGGGAAAGCCATCGGAATAATTCAGTATCGAGAGGCTGAATCTTTGTGAGGCTGTCAGGGGATGATCTTTGTGAGGCTGTCAGGAGATGGGAAGGAAGAGCTAGACGTAGTGAAAGCAAGTATCCAGAAAACTTCTGTTTGCTCCTCTGGTTCTAGCTCCACAATCACCCTGGCTCATCCCCATCAAGGATGATATGTTTGGATTTTATCAGCCGACTTGCTTGTCTTCTGGAGACTGGTTGAGTTTAATCAGCAGGAGATGGGAGGGAGGGAATAGGAGGATGGGGGTCAGAGTATTTCCTGGTTCCTCCTTAGGCCTCAACAGAGAGTCACTGGCCTTCTCAAAGTAGGCTACCCTATCCCATTCTCTCTCTCTCTCCATGTTGCGATAACCATTCCCTTCTCTCTTCCTTCCAGACGTAGGCACAGTGGCAGTTCCCTGCTGTTGGCCTGAATTCCTGCACGCCCCTTTATGATTCCCTGCACTGTGCCATACCTTTGTAAATAAAACCCCTTCAAATTATCCAAAGTCCTGTGTGCCATCTATTCCCTTTCTTCTTTTCCCTGACCACACAAACTGCATACCTGGATTTAGTCAGTGGTAAGTTTTCTGTGAATTAGGGCATCTCCGAGTGTGCTGTGAAGGTGGGGGGAAGTGTTTTGTACATGGCCAATCAGCAATGTTTACCTCTCCAGCTTCTCTCTAAAATTTTATTTGTATAAAGGATTTCACAAATAAGACTCAGTTTGAAAACCTCTGGGAAAAAAAAGAAAACAATGCCCTAATTTTGAGCATGGATCATGAACTAAAGCTCTCATACAATCCTTGCTACAGACCTCAAGCAACCCACGATCTCGTCCAAGTCTCGGGCTGTAACTTCTCAGTACAACATCGGACAGAGTCTTGGCATTTTTCCATTTAATTTGATAAATGTACACCACTAGCAAGGTGGAGTGGCTTAGTGTCTAAAGGAATCCACTTTGCAGTCTAAATTATTCAGGTAACCTGTCTATATTAATCAAACCAGCTGGATCACTGCCAAATCTCCACTCCTTTTTGTATTATTTAGGGCCAAGACAAGATGACAAAGAAGGGTGGAGAGGGCAGGGAAGTCGGTGCTACCTATATCTTCATAGAAATGCTGTAAGATAAAGTCTACTTTGCTGTGTCTAACCCGCCATGAGACTCTGGCAGCAAATACTTGTTTCCAAGGTGGCTCTAAAATGTGAGCCTCAAGACAAGCTGTGCGTCCTCAAGAATAGACACTTTGGTAAGAATGTACTCTAGACATCCGTGAGGTACCAAGTTATGGAGACCAAAAAATGTCTTCCCCCCAGTACAGGTGCTCTGTCAAGTGTAATGTAGACAGTGCCTGTCAGCCCAGCACCTGCACTCAATGAAGAAGCCAGAACAGAAGTGAAAACTAATTGGAGAGGCAGATGTCAAGAGTCGTGAAATGAAATACTCTGACACCAATTGCTTCGGGACAATGTCAAGAATTGTGGAGTATTTGCAACTGTTCGGTTCCATTTGAGATTTCAAATTTCTAGAAAATGGAGATGTTTCCATCTTACAAGGTACAAGGCTGGTGAAATGTGGAGGTCAAGGGAGGGAGCATGCTGTCCCATGGCAGCAGATGTAATTGCTCCCTTTGAGGTCTCCTGGCAGTTTATGGGACAGGGAGCCCAGTGTGGCTCTTTAGAAAGAAGGCCTTCACTTGTTGAAGTTCTGCTCATGTCTGTTTACTATTTTTTTTCTCAGCAAAATGGCAGTTTGGATAAAGCTTTGAAGGGAGCCTCAGAATTGCTGGATGAAAATCCCACCGAGCATACTAACCAAGAGTGAGATGTTAATGGCGCATTGCTCTGGCAGGATCTGTGAGAGGGGAAGCTGATGGGCCATGGTGGGGAGTCTCTGATCTGGAGAGAACTTAGTTTGTAAGCCAATTTGAGCATGGAGGCGGGGTGAGTCCTCTTCACAAGGACTGATCCTCTTTGGATGGGTTCCAGGATGGGCCTGAGAGTGGAAATATGTTGGTCCACGGAAGAGGGGTGTTGTGTGGGAGAACCAGTCTCACTGGGCTTCAGTCCCTCTGCTGGAGAAAAGGGCTTGGATAGAAGATTTTGTCATTTCTTCCATTCCTGATGCCCTATAATTTCATATCTACTCATCCATGAAGCACCAACTCTTCTCTCTGAACTAATTGCCCAGAAAAAATTGAGTTCTTAGCATACTAAGTAATCTTTCCTCTTCTTTCATAGAAAATAGTAGAAAATTAAGGCATAGATGACTGGTCTTCATATATAGCTGCTCTCGATTTAGACAGTTTTTTTCTAACCAAACTTAGTGTGTAACTTTGTGTTGTGGTCTATACAGAAAGCAGGTTTGCTTGTTTGTTTGATGGATGGTATTTATCCAGATAAGCTAGAAGGATTATCTTCTATGCTTTAGCAATTCCGAGGACATTGGAAAAGTTTCTAGTCTGTTGGGCTGATCTGATCAAGAAATTTGAAGATCAAAATTCACTCAGAATCCTCAAATCTGGATATCCTCTTCTAAGGTAAAAAAAAAAAAAAAATACTACCAGGTGGGACTGTCAAAAAGATAAAGACAGGGGCACCTGGGTGGCTCAGTTGGTTAAGCATCTGCCTTCAGCTCAGGTCATGATCCCAGGCACTGGGCTCCCCACTCAGCAGGGAGTCTTCTTCTCCCTCACCCTTTCCCTCTCCCCCTCCCCCATGCTCAAACATGCCCTCTCTCTCTAGCTCTGTCTCTCTGAAATAAATAAAATCTTAAAAAAAAAAGATAAAGACTGTTTTGCTTCCTTTCTTACAAGAATCTTTCAAGGTCAGTCTGACAGAATGCTAGTCAAGAGCTGATTTGCTGACTCAGAAGCTTATGTTTTCTGCTTTCTAGGATCAAACGCCAAAGGTGAGAGGGAAAATTTAACATGATAAAGAGGCACAAGACTGATGTTAGAATTTCAGTATCTAAATTAAAGGCCAAATCAGGAAATTCAGAAATTTCTTCAAAAATAGTCTTTATAAGGCTAAGCAGATTCTTAAGTAGTAAAAGTCTGTAACTCCAAGAATTTAAGGCATCTGGGTGGCTCAGTCAGTTAAGTGACTGACTCTTGACTTGAGCTCAGGTCATGGTGAGATCAAGCCCAGCCTTGGGCTCCCTGCTGAGCAGGGAGTCTGCTTGAGATTCTCGCCTTCTCTTTCTGTCCTTCCCGGCTGCTCTCTCTAATACATAAATCTTTAAAATAAGAATAAAACTCATCCCCAGATCTGTAGCATCTGTTTTTTTTTTTTTTTTTTTTTTTAATTCCTTGAAATTTAGATCTTTCCTGGGCTGGTTTCTCAACGTGATCATGTGAAGACTAATGTCTCTCGAGCTGGAGCAATGTGTCATCAACCTGGTAGAGCAATCTAAAGGACATCAGAAATTTGCAAACCCAGGACATCTGGGTGGCTCAGTGGTAGAGCATCTGCCTTTGGCTCAGGTTGTGATCCCAGGGTCCTGAGATCGAGTCCCACGTTGGGCTCCCTGCAGGGAGCCTGCTTTTCCCTCTGCCTATGTCTCTGCCTCTCTCTATGTGTCTCTCAAGAATAAATAAATAAAATTAAAAAAAAAAAAAAAGGAAATTTGTAAACCCAACAACACAGGGACATGTTGGGTGTTGCGGTATTAATGACGAACACTGAGTTGGGAGGGGTCCCCAAGTCCCACAGGGCGACCTATCATTATTTCAAGTGAACAGCTAAGGTCAAGGCTATGTCAAGTTATTAAAAGATGTCATGATTAAATTGTCTTTTAAAGGATGGTTTATTGTGACAACATGACATAATTGGAAGTAACTCCTTCTGACATGGAACATTTTTAGAGTGGTGACTTGCATAAAAACAAGGGGTGGTTGAAACACACTGTATCCACAGAATGCACTGTATCAGATTTGGAGGACAAATGAAATGCACCCCAGAAAGTCATACATTTATTTATAAGTATACCTGATTATAAGTATACCTGATAATAATATTAATTTTACCTTTTTATTGCTAACACTGAGGCAATGTTTTGTTGTGTTTCGTTTTGTTCAACACAAAGGAACTGAGGGAAGTCCTAAAACTTATTAAGCCTCAGGGACGAGTCTGGCTTAACACATGCATTTGTTTTCGTGGGAGAAGCTGCATGGCTTTGTCAAGGTGAATGGATCCCTAGGGCTGCTCAGTCATAGGCAAGACCCCTTTCCTCAGGCTGCAGATCCTTGTTGCTTTCTTCCCAAAGGGAAGAAGTCATATAGAAGGTCATCCCTATGGGCTCCAGGCTGGGCAGTCAGTAATGTAACTGAGCACTTCACATAACCCTGAATCCTGACTTCCCACTGCTAACACAGAGGAGTGGACAGATGTGCTTGCTCCCTGGTCAAAGGCTGATATTTCTTCACAAACAGAGGCCAGCATCATTCACTCCATGTTCTGACCACAACTTCCTGTCTTTGCAGGTTTCTCTTCTAGTCCCTGAAAAATTTCAGATACCTTCTGAGCCCACCAGGACCCGCACCATTGATTCTAACCCCCCCTCCTCCATTGTCCTTTACCCTACATGTCCTCCTTCCAATTTAGGGTTTTATTACTGACTGTTCCTCCCACCTGAACCATTCTTTTCTTGGATAGCCATATACTCACTTTATTCAAGCTGCTGCGCCAATGTCACCCTGAAGCCTATGGTAACCCCTTTTAAATAATTACAACCTACATCTATGTCTCCATTCCTAATCTCCTTTCTGACCCACTATAAAAAAAGGTTCTCCTACTGCTCACCACCCTTTATAATTGTTGTTTATCCTCCTTCCCCAACCAAAAGGAATGTTGCATGAATGACAGGGAACTTATGTCTGCACTGAAATACACGGGACATCAAGGACAGTCCCAGTCACTCAGCCAGTACTTGTTGAACTAAATGCATAATGGGATCCCACAGCGATGCAGTAACACTATAGTTCTTCTTTTAGAGTAAGACTCTTGGATGTATCCAAACTCTGAACTGGAAAACGTGTGAATTTATTCAGTTTTTAGTGAACACATTTTGACTCTCCTATTTCAGAGTGTCAATCACATCACTTTTTAAATTTTTAATTTATTTAAACTAGAAAAACCAAAAACCATGAAGAGTTCACACTTTCTCTCCCCCTCCCCCTCCCTCTCCCCTACCTCTAGGAACCATTAATCTGTTCTTAGTATCTATTAGCTTGGTTTTTGTTTTTGTTTTAGGTTCCGCACATAATTGAGATCACGTGGTATTTGTCTTTCTGTCTGGCTTATTTCACTTAACATAATGCCCTCAAGGTCCATTCATCTTGTTACAAAAGACAAGACTTCATTCTTTTTTATGGTTGAATAATATTCCTGTGTGTGTGTGTGTATGTGTGTGTGTGATTTATCCATTCATCCATTAGTGGACACTAGTTTGTTTTCCATATCTTGGCTATTATAAATAATTCTGCAATAAACGTGGAGACGCATATATATTTTTGAGTTAGTGTTTTTGTTTCCTTTAGGTGAATACTCAGAAGTGGAACTGCTGGGTCATGTAATAGTTCTATTTTTGATTTCTTGAGAAACCTCCACACTGTTTTCCACAGAGGCTTTAATGCACAATATCCTTACCAACACTTGTTGTTTCTTGTGTTGTTGATATTAGCCATTCTAACAGATGTGAGGTGATATCTTATTGTGGTTTTGATTTGCAATTTCCTGATGATGAATGAGGTTGAACATCTTGTCGTGTGTCTCTTGGCCATCTGGATGTCTTCTTTGGAGAGATGTCTGTTCAGGTCTTCTTCCCATTTTTAAATCAGATTGTTTGTGTTTTTGTTATTTAGTTGTATGAATTCTTTATATAGTTTGGATATTAGCCAGTTATATATGTTTTGGAAATATTGTCTCTCATTGTCTTTTCATTCTGTTGGTGATTTTCCTTGCTGTGCAGAAACTTTTTAGCAGATGTAGTCCTACTTGTTGTGTTTACTTTTCTTGGTTTTGCTTTTGGTGTCAGATTTTAAAAAAATCATTGTTGGGATCCATGTCAAGGTGATCACTACTTATGTCTTCTTCCAGGAGTTTTACAGGTTTTATGTTCAAATCTTTCATGACTTTGAGTTGATTTTTGTGTATGGTATAAGAAAGTGGTCCAATGTCATTCTTTTACATGTAACCGTCCAGTTTCCTAATACCATTTATTGAAAGACTGTCCTATCCCCATTGTGTATTCTTATCTCCTTTTGTTCCAATTAATTGGCCATATAAGTGTGGGTTTATTTCTGGGCTCTCTATTCCATTCCATTGATCTATGTGTCTGTTTTTGTGCTAGTACCACATTGTTTTAATTACTATAGCTTTGTAATATAGTTTGCAATGCTTCCAGCTTTGTTCTTGTTTCTCAAGATTGCTTTAGCAATTCAGTGTCTTTTATGGTAGATACAATTTTAGAATTGTGAAAAATGTGAAGTGTCATTGGAATTTTGATAAGAATTGTATTGAATCTTCAGATCATTTTGGGTATGGAAGTTTTAAAAATATTAATTCTTCCAATTCATAAGCATGAAATATCCTTCCATTATTTGTGTGTTCTTTGATTTCTTTCATTAATGTCTTGTAGTTTTCAATATGCAGATCTTTCACTGCCTTGATTAAATTTATTTCTAGGTATCTTATTCTTTATGAGGTAATTGTATAGGATTGTTTTTCTTAATTTCTCTTTCTGATACTTCATTAATAATGTATAGAAACAACAAATTTTTGTGTATTGATTTCTTATTTTACAACATTACTGAATTCATTTACTAGTTCCAGTAGTTTTTTTAAAAGATATTTTATTTATTTATTTATTCATGAGAGACAGAGAGAGTCATAGACATAGGCAGAGGGAGAAGCAGGCTCCCTGCAAGGAGACTGATGTGGGACTTGATCCCCATACTCGAGATTATGCCCTTAGCCAAAGGCAGACACTCAAACGCTGAGCCACCCAGGGTCCCTAGTTCCAATAGTTTTTGATGGGACCTTTAGGATTTTCTATAAATTATATCCTGTCATCTGTTTGTCCTCTATATCTACAGTGACAGTGTTACTCCTTCCTTTCCAATTTGGATGCCCTTATTTTGTTTTCTTGCATAGTTGCTCTGGCTAAGATTTCTTAAAAAAAAAAAAAAAAAAAAGAACTTATTTATTTCTTTGAAAGAGAGAGAGCACATGAGAAGGGAGGAGGGCCAGAGGAAGAAGAAGACTCCTTGCTGATGCTGGGCTCGATCTCAGTACCCCAGGATCATGACCTAAGCCAAAGGCTGATGCCTAACTGTCTGAGCCACCCAGGTATCCCATGGGGAGAAATAATATTTATTTATTTTTAAATAAAATCCTTAAAAAATTAAAATAAAAAAATAAAATATCAAAAGTTTATAGAAAGGAGATAAAAAGCAGCAAGAGAAAAACAACTTGTTTCATACAAGGGAACCCTCAGAAGACTATTAGCAGACTACTCAACAGATATTTTACAGGCCAGAAGAGAGTGGCCTAATACATTCAAGGTACTGAGAAAGAAAAACACTTTCAACTTGGCAAAATGATCATTCAGAAGTAAAGGAGAGGCACGGAGTTTTCCAGACAAGTAGCTAAAGGAGTTCATCACCGCTAAGCTGGCTGTAGAAGAAACATTAAAGGAATTTCTTTAAACTGAAAAGAAAGGACATTAATTAGTAACAAAAGCACAATGAAAAAAACCTCACTGGAAAGGTAAATATCTAGTAAAGGTAATGCATTAATCACTTATAAAGTTAGTATGAGGGTTAAAAATGAAAATAGTAAAAATAACTACGATTACAGTAACGAGCCAATGGACATATAAGATTAAAAAACATAAAATATGACATCAAAAACATAAATTATGGCAAGGAGCATCATAATGTTGAGCTATACAGTGGGACCAAATTTAACTCATTACCAACTTAAATAAACTCGAATAGATAATAGTTCTTTATGTAAGTCTCATAGTAACCATAAAGCAAAAACCTATCATCAATACACAAAAGATAAAGAGAAGGGAATATAAGCATACCACTAAAGAAAGTCATAGAACTCCAAAAGGAAGAAAGTAAGAAAAGAAGAAAGAAACAGAGAAGAACTACAAAAGCATCTGGAAAACAATAAAATGTTAGTAAGTACATACCTATCAATAATTACTTTAAAAAAAAATGGACTCAATTCTCCAATCCAAAGACAGACTGCCTGAATTGTTAAAAAACAAGACCCATCTATATGCTTCCTACAAGAGGCTCACTTTATTTAGAGATTTGTTTATTTGAGAGGGAGACAGAGAGAGAGAATGATAATGTGAGTGAGAGGGGCAGAGAGAGAGGAAGGGAGAATCTCAGGCAGACCCAGGCAGAGTGTGAAGCCCCACACAGGGCTCAAGCACACTACCCTAAGATCATGACTTGAGTGGAAACCAAGAGTCAGATGCTTAGCTGACTTCCACTCAGGCGCCCAAGAGACTCATTTTTAGATATAAGGAAATACACACGCTGACAGCAAAGAGTCGGAAAAAGATATTCCATGCAAATGGAAATCAAAAGAAAGTCAGAGTAGTGATACTTCCATCAGACAAAATAGACTTTAAAACAAAGACTCTAATAAGAGATAAAGAAGAGTGTTAAAGAATGATGAAGAGGTCAATCTAATAAGAAGATATAACATTCGTAAATACCTATGCACCCAACAGAGGAGTACCTAAATAT
The DNA here is from genome assembly GCF_048164855.1 of Canis lupus baileyi. NCBI lineage: Eukaryota > Metazoa > Chordata > Mammalia > Carnivora > Canidae > Canis > Canis lupus. The sequence continues at coordinate 40,506,412 of NC_132848.1, forward strand.
ATAAAGCAAATATTAGCAGACTTAAAGGGAGAAATAGATAGCAATTTTATCTGCAATACAATAATAGCAGATTTTAATATCCCACTTCATCAGTGGGTAGCTCATTCAGACAGAAAATCAATAGGGAATCATTGACCTTAAATGACACATTAAACCAGATGAACTTAACAGATATATACAAGACATTCCGCCCCAAAGCAGCAGAACACACATCATTGTCAAGTGCACATAGGATGTTTTTCAGCATAGATCACATGTTAGGCAACAAAACAAGTCTTAATACATTTAAGAGGACTGAAATTCTGTCAAGCATCTTTTCTCACTTCAGTGGTATGAAATTAGAAATTAATTACATGAAGAAAACTGGAAAATTCACAGATATGTGGAGATTAAACAGCATGCTACCAAATAACCAATGGATCAAGGAAGAAATTGAGAAGTTAAAAGTGCTTTGAGACGAATGGAAATGGAAATATAACATCCCAAAATGGATGAGATGCAGCAAAAGCAGTTCTAAGAGGGAAGTTTATAGAAATATAAAGGCCTAACTTGGGTGGGGGGAGGGCGGGGCGGGGAACAGCTCAAATAAACAACCTTACTTTACATCTGAAGGAACTGGAAAAAGGAGAACCAATGAAGCCCAAAGTTAGTAGAAGACAAAAAAAAATAGCAAAGATTAGAGCAGAAACAAATGAGAGATTTAAAAGACAATAGAAAAGTTCAGTGAAACTAAGAGCTGATTCTTTGCAAAGATAACAAAATTGGGCTAGGCTCACCAAGAAATAAAAGGAAAAACTCAAATAAAATCAGAAAAGGAAAGAGGAGATGCTACAACTGATGACATAGAAATACAAAGGATCATTGGAGACAGCCATGAACAATCATACACTGACAAATTGGAAAACCTAGAGGAAATGGATGCATTCCTAGGAACATACAATCCACTAAGACTGAATCATGAAGAAATGAAAAATCTGAACAGATGGTTGACTAGTAAGGAGATTGAACCGATCATCAAAAACCTCCCAACAAACAAAAGTAGCAGGACCAGGCAGTTTCACTGGTGAATTCTACCAACCATTCAGAGAATGGAATGTCAACTCTTCTGAATCTCTTCCGAAAAATAGAAGAGGAAGGAATTCTTCCAAACTAATTTTATAAGGCCAGCATTACTCTGATACCAAAACCAGACAAGGATATCATGAGAAAATTATAAGCCAAAATCTCTGATGAACATAGATGCAAAGGTCTTCAACAAAATATTAGCAAACTCAATCTAATAATATACTGAAAGCATCATATAAGACAATCAAATGGGATTTATTCCAGATCTGCAAGGGTGGTTCAACATCGGCAAATTAATCAGGGTTGTACAATACATTAACAAAAGGAAGGACAAAAAAATCAAACAATCATCACAATAGATGCAGTAAAAGTATTTGAAAAAAATTCAACATCCATTTATGATAAAACCCTCAACAATGCAGGTGGAGACACAATATACTACAGCATAATAAAGGCCATATATGCTAATCACTTTTTTTGTGTGTCCCAGTTTCTGTTTATTTATTTATTTATTTATTTTTTTAAAGTATGGAAGCTTAAGTATAAGATGTAGATTTTTTTTAAGCTTTACAAAAAAACAAAATAAAACAAAAAACTCCTTTTGCATTCCATAAAAATTGACAGAAAAAGCACCTGGCCAGAAGAGCAGATGGTCAGCAGGCCCCACTCCACGCCCCCACCAAATGGGCTCTGGGAGACAGGGGCCAGTCTGTGCAGGACGACTCTGAGGGCTACCTCCTTTCTCTGGGAGTTGTCCCCTGTCCCCCCAGTCCCAACCCCAAGCAACTCCCAAACACACGTGGAATCAGATCAGTCATTTCAAATCAGTTTTGCTATAGATAATGGGTTAGCACTATCAGATGTTATATAGCATGTGTACAATTTCTATTAAGAAATGTGCTTAACATAAAGTTCCTTTATGTTAGATAGTTTTGGGAGACATGAGACAAATTACATATTTAGTCATTAATTTTATGTATACAGTCCCCTTGAATAGGCTCATCTTCCTGGGCGAGTCTTATCCCATTGCTTTAGACTTGTAAAATGAGGGAAAGATCTCTCCTTTCAATCTCTCTCTCTCTCTTTTTTTGATTTATTCACTTACTTGAAGTAGGAAGGGGCGGAGGGAGAGAATCTTCAAGCAGACTCCCTGATGAACATGGAACCCAATTCAGGGCTTGATCTCACGACCCTGAAATCATGACCTGAGCAGAAACCAGGAGTTGGACCACTTAACTGACTGAGCCACCTAGGTGCCCCACACTCCGTTTTCTCTTAAGCACAGATGTGGGAGTCACAAAAGCAGCACCTTGTCATGAGGATCATGGCGGAGCATCTAGGCCCCCAGCTCCCGGGACATGTAGAAGAAATTGAGTCTGTGCTAACAGTTCTTGGCCACAGAAGTCCTAGCTGATTTGGCATCATCTACACAGGCATGTGTGTTAGGCCTGGGGCTGAGAAATTTGGATCTGATAAGAATCAATCTGAATTTGTTCTGAAGACACATGGTGAAAGACGAGCACAGACGCTCCGAAGGCTTTTAGAAAACCATACGCAGCTCTCATCTACTGCACTGCGATGTAGTAATTTTGGCATGTCATTTAAAAGATTTTTTTTAATGAGAATAACTCACTCTTGTCTACATCAGAGACATACTGAAGTAAAAATCAACACTTCTGATGTTCTAAAAACAGTCTCGAATAAGCAGTGCTTAATGCCTATTAAGTGAGAATGATATTAAAATTTTCTTTCCTCAACAATGATTGAGTTAAAAAATAAATATACTCAGCAGGGATAAAAGCATGTAGTGTCTACCTACAAAGCCATATACAGAGTTCATTAATTTATCCATGCATTCATTCATGGGTAATCAAGTGTTGGGCACTGTGTGGAGTGGGAGCATCCAGTGGGGGAGAAACTGGCTGCTGTTCTTATCCTCTTGCAACAAATGGGGGGAATATGCCCAACAAATTAACATACAAAGCGACACACAACTACCAAGTGTGATAAAGAAAGTGAAGACGTTTCAAGGGGATGTGAGCTGCCTGGTGTCAGAGTTAGAGCTGAAAGCTGAATAAGAGGCAGGACACCCTCAATCCCCTCTACACACACTCCTGCACACACACAACACACACGCACAACACATACAACAAACACCACACATACAGCATACAGAGAACACACATATAAAGTATGCACGGCATACACACAACATACACATACAACACAATATACACACACAGCATGTACAATATACACAACACACGACATACACTTATACAGGATGCACACAACACACACACACAGCACACACACACACACACACACACACACACACATACCAGGACCCTTTGGGAGTGCTGGGCTTGTCTTGAGAGACTTGTTCCCAGTCTCCCTATGGGGATGTGCTTCCAGAAAATCTCAGGTAAGATTGGAGGGGGCCTTTGAGGGGGATCCAAGGGCCTTGTTCCCTGTGTGGAGTGTTTACGGGAGCTGCTGTGGAGGCCACCCTCTCAGAACAGCTCGGTGCGTGTCCTCTGGCAGAGAGCCCAGAAAGAGCTGGAAACCACTCCCCTCGGAGGACTCACACACCAGTGCTCTGCGACTCACTGCTGCTCTTACACGTTCCTCTTCCTTTTGCATCAAGTGGAATAGCCGCTAAGAAGGCGATTCCCAGCCCCCGTCAGTATTGGCTTTTAAAGTGAGCTGTCACCTCACTCTCTTAAACACATCCGGTGGAATTTCAATGCACTGTGATTTGACAGCTACTTTTATTCATTACAAAAGCGCATGGGCAAGCTCTTAATTAATACGCTGAAATGTAAAGCCTTTCCCACATTTCCTCCGATTTCCATTCCACTTTCCTTAAGGAATATTATTGTCTGTGGTGGTATATGCTCCCAAGGCTTTTATTGCTATCTCCATCATATTTATCTGCAAAAAAATAAATAAGAAATAAAAGCACGTAAATTGAATTCATTTGACTTCACTTAAGTGTTAAAAAGATCCTTCTGGATTGTGCTGTTGTCGCAACATTTGTTAGCAAGGATTTGTTTACAAGAGCAAAACATATAAACTTTATTACCTTATATATTAAATGGAAGCAGTAATATTTTGAGGGGAAACAGTAATATTTTATTAAGCATGCATCTAAATGAGGTGTTTGTACCCCGGGAAACAGAGATTCTGCAAGACATGAGTGATCAGAGGGACAGTGTAGACCCGCTACCAAGGCTGGAACAGAGACTGATCTAGGTGGGATAGGCCAGCCAGCCCCTGGGAGGCGTGGGCAGGTACCTGAAGGGGGAGGCGGACGTGTGGGGAGAGGCCTAGCCGTTACCTCTTGGGACTCCTGGGAGCCTCCTTAAGGGATTTAGTTTTGCTCCTTGCACCATGGAAAGTCTGGAGGTTTGAAACAGAAGTGGGGAGGCACAGTTGGGTCCTCAGATAAAGAGGAGAGATCAAGAAGGAGCCCCCAAGACATGTCATGATTAAGTCCCTGGGTGGCTTCTACACTATCACACATCAAATTGTTTTTGTGTGTGTTTTTGTGTGTGTTCTTCAAACGATTTACAAACTGGAAATAAATATGAACACTGTTCTAATCACCCCATGAGAGTCATGTTCTACTTTCACGGAATCCAGCAAATATGTTCTATCAGGCAATAGAAATTTAATTTTCCTGCTTTTGCGGAGTTAGTTTAGTGATAACATACCTGTTTAAATCTCCATCATCCTATATCTGGGGTAGGCTTTGAGTTAGAGCTGATTGGAAAGAGATATGAGGGACGCCTGGGTGGCTCAGCGATTGAGCATCTGCCTTCATCTCAGGGCCTGATCCAGGGTCTGGGGATCAAGTCCCGCATGGGGCTCCCCGCAGGGAGCCTGCTTCTCCCTCTGACTATGTCTCTGCCTCTCTCTCTCTGTGTCTCTCATGAATAAATAAAATCTTTTTTTAAAAAAAGAAAGAGATATGAATGAATGTACAAATCTAAAGCCTGCCGTTACCACTATGACCAGGATTTTTCTGGAGAAAAGAATCCAAACCATTTTTCCACCCACAAAAACAGATTAACTACTATGTGACTTCATTCAGATTCAATGTGAGTTAGTCACTAAGGCAGTTGAAGCATATTTTATCAGAATGTATCATAAAACATTTATTCCAACTATGCAATTGTATCTTTGAGTCGTCGTGGAATATATGAAGGTTAGGGCTTTTTCAATAATAATAAAAAAATTCAACAGACTACCTGAGTTCAAAATAAAATAGAATAAAGAGCTGGTAAAAAATAAAAAAAGATATCATTTTCCTGCTCAACTTTTTCTAACAGAAGATTTAGACCTTTATAAATTTTAGGTACAATTATTTTTAGAATTCATAACATATATAAAAAGTATTGATAAAATAAGTCATGGGGATGTAATGTACAGCTTGGTGAAGATAATTAACAATATTGTATTTTATATTTGAAAGTTGCTAAGAGAGGAGATCTTAAAAGTTCTCATCATAAGAAAAAAAATTTGTACCTATGTATGATGATAGATTTAACGGGATTTACTGTGTGATTATTTCTCAATATATACAAACACTGAAGCATTATACTGTATGCCTAAAACTAATATAATGTTAAGTGTCAATTATATCTCAATAAAAAAATAAAATTGAATTCACATGTCTAGAAAATTAATTTTTTGGCTCTAAAATTTGAAATAATTTTGTCATTCTACTCTTGAAATTATTTGCCTTCAAGTGACTCCGCAATCACGGTACCTGCTAGGGGATTTTTACAAAGGGTCAAATCTACAAATTGTTTTCAAGTGTCTTAAAACATTCATATATTTTGAATTTAATAACTAATGAAGTTGATATAATACGTTTGGTAGACATTTACAGAGTCATGTAAAACTTTAATTTGCTTGCTTGCTTTCTGATTTTTGTTTTGTTTCATTTGAAAGCAGAGCTCAGGGTCTGGCATCCTCGACTCAAATCCTGGCTCCTTCTCCCCCTACGGTTGTGACCTTGGACACTCTGAGTGGGTTCCTAAAAACCCAGAGTCCAGTTCTCTCTCTCTCTCTCCCAGCCACACTGCCCCCTTGAATTACTCTCTTTGCATTTTTATGTGGCTATCAACACATCTCTAAATCATCGGCTTTGACCAGAATTTCTTTAACTACTAACTTAACTATTCACGACTGTGACGAGCAAGGGTTGCGCTCGCTTACACCACAACCTGCCTCCCTCTTTCCTCTGTTGGCATATTTCTTGTTCACCAGCTGCAGGCACTGTGTCCAGTCTCCCACTTTGTAAGATGAGGGATTGGTGCTGTGCTGCCTTCATCTTTTCTCCAGTCTTTCACCTCCCCTAAGGCGGGGCTGGGGGTTTAAGGGTGAAATGTGGGCTTTGTGTGACTAGCTGGTATTTTACTTCTCAACAAAGCAGTATACATTAATTTTAACTGTGTCTCTATCAGAACAATGGTGAGACACTAGTGTGTGTATGAGATGCGGAAAGACCAGACATCATGAAGAAGGGCTGCGTCACCACAGGCGATTCCAGTAGCTGTGACACATTCAGGCTCCTAATGAAAATGAATCATGTGGTTTTTGAAGCAGAAGTAACCACTTTTGTCCTGTAGACGAGAAAACTGAAGTTCAAGGGAGTAAATTGAGGTGACGTGAGTCACGTAACCAAAAGTCTTTGGTAAGAGTGGACCTGGGGCTGGATGCTATGTCTCCTAAAGGCCAGTTGTAACAACCCCAGCACCATCCTTCCTCTTCCCACTGGCAAGAACAATGCTTGTTCAGCTGGTAAGCAGATCTTAGGGATTGTGATGCATTTTCTGGTGTAATTGTCCTTCAAAATATAACTGCCATGCAACTACTTTTTATGATCTTTCTGGACACACTCTGGTGCAAGCCACTCTCTTTGTCTTGCAGGGAATTAATTTTTTAAAAGATTTATTTATTTATTTTTGAGAGAGAGAGAGAGAGAGAGGATGTGATGACTTGCATGAGCGGGGAGAGGGGCAGATTGAGAGAGTGAGAGAGAGAATCTCCAGCAGACTTCCTGCTGAGCACAGAGCTTGATGCAAGGCTTGATCCCAGGATTCTGAAACCATGACCTGAGTTGAAATCAAGAATTGGCTGCTTACCTGAAAGTCACCTGGGCATCCCTTGCAGGGAATTATTATGATAGATTCCTCAGTGGTCTCTTTGACCCTTGTTCCCTAAGGCATATTCTCAATGCAGGTGGTCCCTGTAAATTGTGCATCAGAACATTTCTCTGTTGTTCTCAAAGTCTTAAAGTGACTTCTCTTTACTCAGCATGCAAAGCCAGGGTCTCTTCTGTGTCCCATGAGCCTCTATTCCCAGTTCCACCTGACCTGTTTTCCTACAATGCTTGCCCTTGCTCACCAGATGCCCCCTGCACTGATGTCTCACTTTCCACTATCCCTTTCAAGGGGAAGTATAGCAAACTCCACAGTTGGCCTGACCCATTCCCTGGGGCTTATCATGGGCACCTTTGGTGGCCAATTATGATACCTCCATCTCCCAGCCTGAGGACTTCCTCTGAACTCCAGAGCCCTGGCAATCAGAAGACCTAGAGAATGAACACCCTACCACTCAGCAACCGTCAACCACTGATCTGAATTGGTAGATAAATATCCCAACTCCCTTGTGAGGCACATGTTCCAGAATGTCTCTCAGAGGCCCCTAGAATGGACTGAGTACAGCAGTTGCCCTCAATGGGAACTTGCTGGATAGTAAGGTACAGTTTTAGTTAGCTCCGGCTGCTATATCAAAACTATCATAGATTGCAGGGCTTAAACAACAGACACTTCTTTCTCACAGTTCTGGAGGCTGGGGAGTCCAAGATCAAGATGCCAGCCAACTTGGTTCCTGGTGAGAGCTCACTTCCTGGTTTGTTGATAGCTGCCTTCTTACTGTGTTCTCACACGGTAAGGAGAGAGTCATCTCTCTCATATCTCTTTTTACAAGGCACTAATCCCATCATGAGGGCTCTACCCTCATGATCTAATCACCTCCAAATGTCCCATCTCTATGCCATCACATTGGGAGTTAGGACTTCCACATAATGAATTTGGGGAATGCAAACATAGACAACATCCATCCATCCCATATAAGTCCATAGATAACATCCTTTGTTGACTTTCTTTTCTCCCTGCCCTATTTCTCTAGATCTCCCTTGGGACAGCCTTGTATATAGATTACTCACCCTAGACATTTCAAGAGTCTACTCTGGGGAAACCTGAAAAGACAGGGTAGCCAGGATGACTTCCAAAGTTCCATTTACTAAAGCCAAGGATTCTAGAAAAATGTTAAAACATAAAAGGCCATGTTTTAGTGGGATGCTCTTCTCTTTCATAATGATAAAGCAATTGTCTATGAATTAGTTGCATTTACAGGATCATTGGTGGAGAACCTTCTCAAAGGAAGTGCTTAAGAGTTGGTTGAATGATCTGTCCCAGGAGAAGGCTGCCCAACAGCATCAGCAGTGAATATGAGGGCTCAGGGTGGCAAAGCTATGAGGTAAAGCTGGCACATTGTGAAGTGCTGTGGATTCCTCCCCCCTACGACAGCCATGAGCTCCCCCATGAGCAGCTTGGGAGGTGTCACATGGGCTCAGGAAATGCTTCTGCTATTAGCTTTCAGATCCCTGGTTGGTTTTCTTGATGTTTGAAGCAAGAGACTACAGGATCCTGTTTTCAGAACCTCCCTGACCCACCCTGTTCAGAGTGACTGCAGCCTTGGAATATGCTCCCTGTTCTCAGATTTCCTTCATATGAAACTAAAGACCACTCTTTAGTCTGTCAAGACACAGACACTTACCTTCCAGCTGGAGAGTTAGCAAGCTGTTTTTTGATTCATGAAAAACATCCTTCAACTATTAGAAGTTCAGGGATTATCCTGACTAGAGCATTCAAGTACAATCCCTAAAAGAGTTTCCACGCTAACAGCTTGGGAGGCAAAACACAGGCTCAGGAAATGCTTCTGGTGTTAGCATTCAGAAGCCAGGTCAGTTTTCCTGATGTTTCTTTTCAAAGAAAAGAAAGGGGGAAAACTCAGTGTCTGTGCACCAGACAAAGCATTTATTCACTCTGGTGGGGGCTAGAAGACTGCAGCTGGCACAGGCAGGGGTTTCGTGGCCAGAGCCCAGGCCTCGTGCTGGGTGGCCGGGGTTAGCTCATGTGGATGGTACCCTGTACACTACAGCAGAAATAAAATGACAGGATGGCAGGTGATCAGAGTTGTAATGTCCTTCAAATGCTCCCCAGGAGTCCCTCTGGCCACTGGCCGTCTTGACTATCTCCTTGCAAATCGGAAAGGAAAAGTCGGCAGAAAAGAAACAGCTGGGGTTCTAGATTTATTAATGTTGGTGATAAGGAGTAAGACCTATTTACACTCCTCTCCCTGGCATTTAGATAATGATTAGTTGAATATTCAAGAGGAAGCTAAAGTTAAATGGAAATGTGTTTTTTAAAATGCCTCGGAGGAGCAAGGAGAAAATCCTAGGACTTAACAGACTTTTGCTGCTTATTCCTATTCTAGAATGAGTGATTTAAAAAAAAAAAATGTCTCTTCAGGAATGAGGATCATTCTGTGGTTAACAATGAAATGGTGGGTGATTTGAGCAACATCCCACCCTCTCCACTGGGGGCTTGCATGGAAGCAAGGGGTGAGGTCAACACCCAAGGGGATCCTGCTCTGGGAACAGGACAATTGTGGGCTGGAGAGTTCAGAAGATCTGACTGGGAGATGTGTTGCTCCACGTGTACATTGTAAAATACCAAGTGGCAAATCCAACATGACCAGAAAAGGAATGGTTGCTCATACTCTCCTGCAAACCCCGAGTGGCCATCACAACCAAGTGCAGCAAGACCTGTGAGAAGTTATGGATGGATGGCAGGTGGGTGACGTGGTGTCCTGGGTCACCGTGGAGCGAGCGGAACACAAAGGTGGGTGAAGGAGTGGTGGGGGCCAGAAGGTGGGTGTTGTTCAATACAAAGAGGCCATGGCATTGTGGGAGAGAGGGAATTAGGCAGGAAGGACATGCGTAGCAGTAAAGAACGGGGAGAGATGGAGACTACAACACACATATGCAAAACTTGCCCAGGGCCCCCATACTCTAGGGGCCACCCCGGTAACACCATCATCCAAACTCAAGGTACCCCAAAGTGGGTTTCATTATCTTCTCTCTGACAAAATTTACTTCCCCTCCAGTTACTTAGGGATGTTGCTATTCACTGGCTCTAGGAACCTTGAAAATAAATTCGATTTCTTTGTCACCCCTAATGCCTTTCCCCATCACCATGCACACACACACAGGACCCCTGACTTCCCTTGCCCCCCTCTCTCCTCACCTTCACTTCCACTGCCTTGGTTCAGGGACACATTACCTCTTGTCTCGAAAGAGCCAGCTGGATGGTCCTCTGGCCTGGGAACCTGAATGGTTCCCTGCTCCCTCCCCATATTTATTTTTTCTCTTTATCCGTAATGAACTGTTTGTAGCGGTAGGATGAAAAGTGTTTCTGTGCCCTGGTGCCTTTGTGCTCACTGCTCTATCTGGACAGAATCAGGATGCCTTCCTCACTTGGCCCCCTCAATGGCCCCCTCTGCTCATCTTTTAAAACTACACGTCCTCGATGCGTCTTCCTACAATAGCCCAGGCAAAGGACATGCTGAATCCTGTCTCCAACTACCTCCTGATCCCATAATAGTATTTATCACAAACTACAGTACCCGTTTGCTCACCCATCTACCCCACCCCCACCCCCCACTGACCCTGCAAGGGAGACCATGTTTTACATTGAAAATACAATTTGGGAGACAGATTGACCTTGGCATTATTTTTTTTCTTTTCATCAAAAGAATAAAATATTACTATGTAAATAAAGGTAGATGATGCATGATAAAGGTGAGTAAAGTTTTGGGTACCATGCTTAGCCCATTTAGATGCACTGTGCATAGTAGTTGTCATTCTGATCTTTTCTTTCTTGGTTCCTAGCCCAGTGTCCACACAAAGAATTCTCTCGGTAAAAAGAGAGTGCACAGGGAGTGACTGTTGGGTCAGACTCTGCCCGCTGGGGGCAGTGAGGGTAGCAGGGGCACCAAGTTCTGATGACATGGAAGACCACAGGATGGGGTTTCAGGGAAAGCCAGTGGTTAGGCTCTGGCATATGCCTTTTGTCTTTGCCTTCCTTCTTGTTCCACTTGCTCTGTGGTTGAGAAGCCAGGGCTTGAGTAGCCATCTAGTGAACTATGAGAACAAGAGTGTGGAGCGAGAGACAGTCTTGAACAGCAGCCCTGGACTACTGACATTTGGATTCTTTGTTTTCTGAAAGAAATAAACCCCTCATTTGTTTAAGCTGCCATTTGTGGGCTTCTTTTTGAGTTAACTCCCCCCTGAGTTCCATTCATCCAGCATCTCAGACTCATTATGGACCCAGTTGAATTCACCATTTTTATCATCACCTCCCTGCCCTGGGCCTATTTCCTGTATTTGTGTGGGGGCAACTGGGATACAGACCATGGTCATTCCATGGTTTCATATGCTCCCCCTTCTGTCTTTGATTCCCTCCATCTCTATCATGTCGACCCCTCTCGCCTAGAATGAGCTTTCCACTCTGAATTCCCATGGCACTTCAGGTCATATTGTCCACACTTGAGTAGGTAACATTTCATATTATTATTTTTGTATATGGACAGCTTGGTTTTATATATATTCTACACTTGCCAGACAAAGAGCATGTCTAAAACTTCTGAATCCCTGCCACGAAGGTTTCACTCTGAGCTGGGCATGGAGTTGGCACGTTGTAATATCCTCTGGCTGATTCTGCAGTGTCTTTTCAATTAACGAGTGCAGTGGATGTCATGGCTTGGGGCTTCTTCATGCGCATTGATCAGTGAGATGATCAGAACGGAAGCCAGTGCCAGGCAGTATCACATCAAGGGACACTTCCTTTGTTTTAGAAACTTCTCACCTTTTTTCGCCATTGTCACTGTGGTTGGGATCTTCCTTGGATACAAACGTGTTTCCTCAGGTCTCCTTCCTGGCTGGCATGTTGCAAATGCTCAAGCCGTGCAAAACCAAAGTGCTCTCAGGGATGAAATCTCTGTGCTCCCACATAGCCTGCAACAAAAACTGCAGCTCTGGGCGCCTACCATCATGGATGGCGAGGCAAAAGCAACAATGATTCCTCACTACTCCAGGAAATGACTTCAGGAGAGGATGAAAGGAGAACATTCACTGCAGGACAAAAAGCTGTAACTTACACAACAAACTGAGTGTCAGCAAGAGGAAAGACAACAGGCAGGATGGGGATAAAAAGGTAACCACATTCACTTTCTAGGATGGCATATTTGGGAAGATCTTCTTGCATGAGGCGCCTCTCAGAGCCACCTATTTTGAGCACCCCCACACCATCTGACACAGGAGTGGTCGCGGTAGAGTCTTCGGAATGATGTGACCAAGGAAACACGAGCCACCATGAACCAAGTTGGCAATTTCTTCTGTTAGCCTATATATATTGCCAAGTCATAAGTTTTAGGGCAAAAACACACTGAATAACCCCTATTTTCAGAGTGAGAACAAGGAGCCAGTGCAGCCGGGGTCAGAATATTGGTCAGAATATGTTGTATGGGAATATGGTAATCCCTGAATTGGATTTTGACTGTCTCTCTGAAGTTTACGCAAGTTCTGGCTGTCAGACATTTGCCTTATAATTACCGAGAGTGTCTAAGGTGCCCATTTCTAGGCACCCACCCACTCCTCTTTTATGGGATCTCTAGAGGTGGGGCCACGAAACAGGCCTTTATAAACAAACCGTTTGGGGATCTGGCAACACATGCAGGGTGAAGAAACACTTTTTCAGATGTGTACATCACAGCTTTTGAATTCACTTAGGAACATAAAATAAGAGTATATCAGGAGGCTCTGATGGACAGATGGAGATCTGGGGACGGCAAAAGTTGGCAGATGAGGGAAACAGAAAGAACAAAAGTCAAATTCCCACAGCATTTCCTTTCAAACAGAGTATCTTCTATCACACTGAACCTTTGAACATGCACTGCCTCCCCCGCCTCCTGCCCCCCATCAGCCAATGCATAGCTCCTGCAGATGTTCTGGAATGTTCCAGCCTTGGTATAGGTGGGCTCGTCGTGCAGAACATTTGCCTGAGGTTTGCTTCCAGGCTCTCCCCTCCCTTCTCACCACTGAGATGCACACACAGCTGAGCCAAGAAGCAGGAGGCCCGGGGAGCACTGGCTCCGAACAATCCCTGGCAATCTGGGGTCCTGAGCCACCAGCACATGTCAGAGGGAAACTCTGCATGCCCTACTAAATGCATTGTTAAATTTTTAAGAATTTGTAATGTTAATATGATTATTGTAAAGAAAAAAAAATCAAGCAATACAGAATGATATTAGCCACATACATTCCCTGTTCTTTCCTCTCTGATGTCCAGGGAAGGCATTCTTAGCATGGCGCACATACCCTTCTGATCATTTCCTATGTATGTGGAGTCGATACAGAGCCAGCTTATACATATGTCAGTGTGACGGGAGAGCTTGTGGTGCCTCCCCTCCATCCTTGCACACATGATCATGGAGACAGTCACATTAGCTTTCATTCTAAGCTGCCCTCATGTCTACCATGCTGGTTCCTTTGCCAAATGTCCCTCAGTTCCAAGCCCAGCCTTTGCTCTGTGATACTGTAACGGGGACTCAGCGAGTGACATTCTCCAGACGCTCTTCCAAACACACATTCTTAACTTTCTCAAAAATTTCTTTGGCAAACTAAGGAGCCTGCTGGTGGAAGTGTGGTTGGAGGGTATACTAGGGATCCTATAAAAGAATTGAATTTTTTTTTAAGTAGAAGTTTTGAAATCAGACATAACCCCTCCCGAGACATCGGTCTAGATTCTCTAGTGATATGGGATGTTTTCTGGGCAGAGCTGTCTGGCCCGGCTCTGTCTGCAGAGGTTGGAGTGCCCTGGGGTTCTCATTTCCCTCTCACTGGTTTGGGATGCCTGCTGTCTTCGGTGCTAATGCAGCCTCGCAAACTCCCGTGACAGGGGCCATGGATGGGGCACATTGCCTGAGATGGACACCCCTGATTCATAGTGAAGTGCTGGCCTTTGAGATAAACATCACTCTGGGTCCTTGAGGAAGACTGAGTTAGCAACTTTTGCATACCAATTTTTCCACTATAGCCAATATTCAATTTCCTTGGGAAGGAAGATGGACTTTGTATTTTGTCTAGTGCATCTGTTTATCTGGTGATTTTGAGAATAAATGCTGGCTTTCAGCAAACCTGCTAAGGAGCTGTGTCTTGGTGATTTCTACCTTGCTGTTCATCCAGTTTTCCTCCTTGCCTTTTAGGAGAGCGAAGACCTACTCTGAGCAAAGCTGCGTGCTAAGTCCCTCAGACAGCATTTTGAATTGTCCGCAGAACAACCTTAAGGGAGAGGTATAGTATTGTCCTGCATTCCGTAATGAAACAGGGTATGAGCATTTGAAGTGCCTGAGCCCAAGATGATGGTAGGCATCTGGCTTTAACCCCCTTAAGTACTGCTCCATCCTGCCTCCACTTCCCGCAGTATCCCATTCCCACCTAACTGTGGGGATGTAGCAAATATTTATTGAGCAACCTTTGTGTTCAAGCCACTATATTGGGTGCAAAGATGAATAATACAAAGCTCCTTCACATATGGAGTTCAAAATCCTAGACTAGCAGCATTGATATCATGTGAGAACTTGTTAGAAATGCAGATTCGCAGCCCTATCCTCTGGACCCACTGAATCAGAAGCCAACAGGGGGCGGGGGGAGGGAATGACCCTGCATTTTTACAAGGACTCCCCTCCACCTCCCTGTGATTCCAATGTCTGCTAAAGCTTGAGAACCACTGTGCTGGACTATTTGGTTGTCCCTCTGGGATGCTGGACTCCTGGATCATTCATCAGTTTAATGAATCTTTACTGTGTGCAAAGCACTTTACTTTTCCCATTTTATAACCATAAGTTGGAGGTTTGAGGGACATTTCATGTTGCTGGCAGAATGTGGGGAGGCCCAGTCAGGAGCAGACCCTGGAAGCCGTTGCTCTAAGTAATTCTAATCATTTGGCACCAGTGGCTCTCTTATTGTCCCTGGGGCAGACCTGAAATTCAACAGTTTAGGACCTCAAATAAATGAGAACCACACTTGCTCCAAACAGACCAGTCAAGCTCCCCACCTAAGCACAAATTTCATTAGTCTGAGAATGTGTCAC
This sequence comes from Canis lupus baileyi, assembly GCF_048164855.1. NCBI lineage: Eukaryota > Metazoa > Chordata > Mammalia > Carnivora > Canidae > Canis > Canis lupus. Next base: position 40,521,768 of record NC_132848.1, read on the forward strand.
AGCTCACTCCCACCCATGTTTCCTTCTGAGCCTTGGGTCTGGGCACTCACCTTGTGACCACTCCTAGTTCCTCTGGACTGGGTGTTTGGACTCTTCCTTCAGGCACTGGGTTATCCTCTTTATTCTGGGTCCCTAGTGCTCTGGCCCCTGCCTCCTCCCAGCCGCCTCAGTAACATATCCCAAACCAGGCTCCAGAGGACAGAACTCAACCCTCACACCCAAACTCTAAAAGCACACTTAGGAAGAACTTCTGGTAAACTGTAAAGTAAAAAAAAAAAAAAAAGGTGATACCCACAATGTAGGTACCTTGGGATTAGAACTCTAAAATTACATGCATTCAATGAAAAAGATTGGAAGGGAGAATATACAAAATAAAATCTGGGATAACTGACTTCATGTTGATCCATTATAAGGACACCTGGGTGGCTCAGTCTGTTAAGCATCGGACTCTTGATTTTGGCTCAGGCCATGACCTCAAGATCATGGGACTGAGCCCCAAGACAGGCTCTACGCTCAATGGGGAGTCTACTTGAGTAGACTCTCCTGTTGCCCCCCAGGAGAGAAACACATCCTTTAAAAAAAAATCCATTCTATATACAATGCATGTTTTAAAGTTGCATTGTTAAAAATTGTGGTAAAATACATGTAGCATAATATTCACCATCTTGACCCTTTTTAAATGTACAGTTTAGCACTGTTAAGTGCACCAAACTGTTGTGCACTTGATCTCCAGAGCTCTTTTCATCCTGCAAAAAGAAAACTCTGTACCCAATAAACAACTTCTCATTTCCCCCTCTTCCTGGCCCCTGGCAACCACCATTATTCTTTCTGTCTATAAATTTGATTACTCTAAATACCTTATACAAGTGAAATTATACAGTATTTGTCTTATTATGAGAAGCTTATTTCATGGAGCATAATGGCCTCGAGGTTCATCCATGTTGTGGCAGGTGGCAAAATTTCCTTCCTTTTTAAAGGCTGAATAATATTCCATTGTGTGTATGTATATGCCATATTTTGTTTATCTGTTCATCTCTTTCTGGCCACTTGTTTTTTTTTTTCACCTTGCAACTACTGTGAATAATGCTCCTGTGTATTCACTCAGAAGTAAAATAACTAGATCATATGGTAATTTTACATTTAATGTTTTGAGGAAGCATTATACTATTTTCCCTAGCAGTTGCACCATTTATATCCCACCAACAGGGCATGAGAACTCCAATGTCTCCACGTTTTCACCAATACTGGTTATATTCTGTTTCTTTGACAGTAGGCATCCTAGCTGGTGTGCAGTGGTATCCCATTATGGTTGTGCTTTGCATTTCCTTAATGATTAATGATATTGAGCATCTTTTCCTGTATTTATTGGTTGCATATATATCTTCTTTGGAGAAATATCTATTTAAGTCCTCTGTTTGACTGCGTTGTCAGGTTTTGGCTATTTTTATTGAGTTATAGGAGTTTTTCCTATTTTTTGGATATTAGCCCCTTATCAGCTGTTGGCTTTTCATATATGACCTGTATTATGTTGAGGTAGATTTTTTTTCTAAGATTTTCTTTATTTATTCATGAAAGGCACAGAGATAGAGGCAGAGACATAGGCAGAGGGAGAAGCAAAGAGAGAAGCAGGCTCCCTGAGAGGAGCATGATGTGGGACTCAATCTCAGAGACTGCAGGATTATGACCTGAGCCAAAGGCGAATGCTCAAACACTGAGTCATCCAGGTGTCCTCATTTTTTTCTATTCCTAGCTTGTTCCGTGTTTTGTTTTGTTTTTTTTTAATCATGAAAGTTTGTTGAGTTTTGTCACATGTTTCTTCTGCATCAATTGAAACGATCATGTGAGTTTTGTCCTTCATTCTGTTAATACAGTATATCACATCCATTGATTTATATATGCTGACTCATATTTGCATTCCACGAATAAATCCCACTTGGTCACGGTGCATACTACTTTTAAAATTGTATTTTTTAAAGAGAGAAACTCGTTGTTGAAGACAGTGGTTACTGAGAAAACACTTTTGAAACTGTAGAAAAACAAATCTACTTCCCTGCTAACTAAAAGGTTACAGTGAAGTGGATGGTGAAGACACATATTCCATCCCAAAAATATGGGATGCAGGACCTCTGACCCTAACATCTGGGGGTGCTGGTTGACTTCTTTAGCTTTCTTGGTACAATACATCCTTCCTCGCATTGACTCTTGGTCTTTCAACTTTCACCTTGGGTTGGGAAGGTTAACCTCTAACACATTTATCATAGATATAAATTAATAGCTTAGAACTTCTTGTTCAGTTGTAGGTTGGTTTGCAACTAGATTCACTCTATTGGTTGTGGTGATTTCAGATTTTGTCTATTTTGAAGTAGAATAGAACTTTACCACTGGAAAGACCCTCGGGGACCATCTACATGTGTTACCTCATCCTCCAGATTAAAAAAAAAAAAAAAGATTCCCAAGGAGTTAAGTTCTTGCCCAAAGTCATGTAGATAATTAAACATGAGAAAAGGAACTAGAATTCGGGTCTTCCAGCTGGACACTGTCCATATGCAGATTCAGGGCTCGATTACCTCCTGCCATAAAACAAGAAGCTGTCTAGGACCTCAACAGATTTGTAGAGATTTGGGATTATGGTCCAACCAGTTCTTCCAGAGGCAACTCCCTGCCCTCTGCATTGGCTGGGGCTGATAGTCAGAATACCACACAGTGTCTTCTCACCTCCGCCACAGCCCAGACCACAGCAATGACACACACAGGCTGTGCCTTGTTGATTGTTGTGTTCCACCATTTCATAAATGAAAACTTCCAAGTCCTTGCCTGGGGATGGGGAGATTGGGGATGATGCCATTTGATGCCATCTTACACATTTTCCAACTTTTTCTTGAAAAGACAAAGGTCTCTCAAGCAAGTCATTCCAGAGAACATGGACTTGGATTTTCTTTCCTTTCCCGACCTAATCAATATACCAGTACTCACCACCCATTTCTATTTACATGATATTGTGGAAAAATGTTAAATTAGAATACTGTCCTATCTGTCATGGCTGCCAAAGCAAAATACATAGACTAGGTCACTTACCAGCAACAGAAATGTATTTCTTACATTTCTGGAGGTCAGAAGTCCAAGATCAAGGTGCCATCAGATTCAGCATCTGGTAAGATCCACTTCCTGGTTCATAGATAGCTCTCTTTTCATAGTGTCCTCACATGGCAGAAGGAGAAAAAGAACTCTCTAGGGTCTCTTTTATAAGGGCAATAATCCCATTCATGAAGACCCCACCCTCATGACCTAATCACCTCCCAGAGGACTCTACTTCCAAATACTATCTCACTGGGGATTAGGATTTCAACATATAATTGTAGGGAGACACAAATATCCAGTTCATTGCAAATACAGTTTTAATGCCATCCATCGAGTCATCCAATTGTTTTTTACCTTAAAAGTGTTAGTCATTTTTTCTGTGGCAATAATTTTCTGTAATTATAAGATTTCTGCTTCCTAACAGTCTTAATTATAATGTTCAGGTAAATTTCTTTTTCATGAGAAGAAAAAAGACTAGACTCTCCATGTTATTATGATATTTTACTGGCACCGAATTCAAGTAAAGTAGATTTAAGTTGTTTTGAAAAATATGTTATTCTCGATCTCAGAGATTTATTTTATTTAAATGCATTCTATATTTATTTCCTTACTGAATTAAAACATGGCATTCCATTTTTAACTGCCCTTCAAGGAAAATGTGGCAGGAAATTTATGAAGGCAATTTTACTTCATATACATATTTCCAAATATTTAATTATATGCTCATACCAAATCCCATATGTAATTGATCTTTTAAGGCATATATGAAAGTGTTCAGAAAATAAATGGGACATGCTATAGAAAACATTATTTATCAAATACTTAGTTAAAATGCAATATGGGGAGCCTGGATGGCTCAGTCGATTGGGTGTTGACTCTTGACTTCAGCTCAGGTCATGATCTCAGGGTCATGAAATTGAGTTCTGCAGGGAGTCTGTTTGAGATTCTCCCTCTCTCTGCTCCTCCTTCTGCATTTAAAAATGCAATACAACTTGAGAAGGGAGGCTAAGTTTTTAAGGTTAGAGAAAATAGAAGTCAAACTGAGATGAGGTCCTTCTCTCCTTAGGACAGATGCTAAAAGTCCATGGAAATTTTTACATCGAAATTCCCATAGCCACAATGAAAGCAAAGGGACTCTCTTCTTTGATCATATAATCACAAAGACCTTCTCTAAATATTAAGATTTGCACAGAGGAGACATCTTACAAATTCAGTTTGCAGCTCTACTGATAGTGTCACATGACTCTCTCATAAGCCAGTTACGTTTGTGTATACAGAAAGCTGGGTTCTAGTGTCTTCCTCAAGGCAGGTCCTCTCACTTCCCAACCAACAGCCTAGTGTCAGCACCCAGATTTTTCTGATATTAGTCACCAAGAATAGATTTGGCTTTTGTAGACTTTCCCTTTGGAAATCAAGGGGAATCTCTATAAATACACATTACAAAAAAAGTACAGTCATAAACAAAATATCTTCTCACTCATTGTGTGAATTTCTATCACCACAGGGGTATTCTTGCAATTTAACTATGGAGTTTTATTTTTGATAACATTTTACTTTTGAATGATGAGAGTACCATCTAAAACTTGACTAAAAAAAAAGTGGGGAGAGGGGGCCTGGGTGGCTCAGTCAGTTAAGCATCTGCCTTCCACTGGGTATCCCAGGATACGGAATTGAGCCCCACACAGCAGGGAGCCTGCTTCTCCATCTTCTTCTGGTCCTCCCCCTGCTCTCTCTAGTAAATAAATAAAATCTTTTTAAAAAAATTAAGAAAAAAAGAGGTTCAGACATTTTACTCCTGCTTTGGCACGGTGGATGTGTGTGCATGTGTGTGTGCCCGCAAACTCAGGACATCTTTGCCTGTTTCTCCTTGTGGTTTTTTTTTTTTTTTTTTTTTCCAACCATCTTCCTCCTGTGCAGATTATCTCACAGAGATCATCTTGTCAGGATCTGGTTTCATTTATCCACAGAAACCGCATCTGCTTCCATGTGATTGGCTACCTCAAGAGCATATTCAATTTGACACCTTATCTTTTTAGGCCTAAGGCCATTGCAACTTTCTGGCAGACAAAGGTCTCAGGTTCCAGCAGGGAATCTGCTCTCAATTACAGAAACCCATTTCCCAGGAGACACGACACCAATCCTATATCCCACGACCCAACTATCCACATCACGCACACACATCACACACTCTATAAACCATATAACACACACATACACGCACACTTACACACACTATGTAACCTATAACACACACACACACACACACACACACAGTATGAAACTAAGATCCATATGTAGAACACCCTTCCCAAGTGCTGCAAACATAATAGTAATCCTCAAGTCACCTTTGGAATGTAATTTGGAATCTACCCACTCCTTGCCTTTTAAATTAAAATAGCACTTAAGAGTAACTCAGAGTGTACATGAGTCATGAACTTGTCTCCCTTAATGGGCCATGAGTCTTTCCTCAATGTTTAGTCTTAGGACGTGCATCTCCAATAAGTTGAAACTTGGCAGAAATAAACCAGTGAAGGCATCAAGGTGCAGCAGGAGGTGGGAGATCCAAGGGGTGTAACCACAATGACAGAAGTCGGCTGTGGTCAAATGGCCAAACTTTGGTGACAGAGGAACAGGGACTTCAGCAGAAAGGCCTTTAAAGAATTAATATTTCTGCCATAGAGAGATTCACACTGAGATAGGGCTGATGGGACCCACCATACCGGATATGTTGGGAGAGGGGTGGGGGGTCTGGTGAGAGGGAGGAGCTAGAGATCCAACTCACATCAGATCCCTCAAGTGGGTGGGAGGCTCTTCGGGGTATTCTAGGGGAGAGCCAGGCTTGGGGGGCAGGTGGACCAGACCAAACCACCCCTGGGAACTAGGGATCCCTGACACCGGCTCTGCTTAGCTGATACTTCAGTGCACAGAGGTACCTCACGAGTCCTTGTGTGGCTCCCGGGCCGCAGTGGTCCCAATCCATATCCCCAGCAGGCCTGCTTGCTGCTGTCGCTTTATGTCTCATATGAAGGAGAGATTTTCAATCAAGGGAATGACACTATTTTTTAAATTTTTTAAAAAAATTTATTTATGATAGTCACACACACAGAGAGAGAGAGAGAGAGGCAGAGACATAGGCAGAAGGAGAAGCAGGCTCCATGCACCGGGAGCCCGACATGGGATTCAATCCCGGGTCTCCAGGATCACGCCCTGGGCCAAAGACAGGCGCCAAACCGCTGCGCCACCCAGGAATCCTAAGGGAATGCCACTTTTTAAGACATGTCAGATTTCTGGGTGGCTCAGTCAATGAAGTGTCTGCCTTTGGGTCCTGGGATTGAGCCCCACATGGGGGGCTCCCTGCTCAGTAAGGAGCCTGCTTCTCCCTCTCCCTCTGCCTGCCACTCCCCCTGTTTGTGCTCTCTCCCTCTCTTTCTCTCTGTCAAATAAATAAAAATAAAATCTTAAAAAAAAAAAGACACATCAGATATGTTTATGCTGACATTTTATAGGAACTCTTTTCTCTCCAAGTTGAGTAAACCACCCCCTCCTTGGATTTGTGGTGGGAGGAAGACCAGAAGCAAGTATTCTAGCCAGGACGGCCTGTCCACTGCGCAGTGTCACTTGTCTGGGATGAGCGTGGAGCGCTCTCTGGGTGCCCAGCACTCCCTGGTCAGGGCCGAGAAGCTGGAAATGTCCACCTTAAGCCAGAGGGCTGGAGACAGGAAGCTGGGCTGAGGCCGGCAGGGGCAGGCCCCAGGCTGCACCACAGAGGGTGCCCAGGTGGAGGCCCAGGCTCAGGGTTTCAGCTCACCTGGTGGATGGAGAGAAGTGGGGCAGACCCAGAGGATAACTTGGGGGCAGGGTGGAGACTGGGAGTTGGGAGCCCTGCCTACTTAACTTGTCTCTGTTCCAGAAGTCAGGGGGCCCCCTGCAAGTAAGAAAACCTCCCTGGGGCCCTGAGTCTGCTTTGAGAAGGAAAAAGCTCAGACCAGACCCACCTCATAGGCCCTTCCATCCTGGGCCTGTGAAGGCTGCCGGGAGACCGTGGAGCCTCACTTAACACCCCTGTTGCCCTCCTTCGGCCTTGGGCCCAGCCGCTTGCCACTTTCTACTGCAACTGAAAGTGAACACGATGGTACACTCTATAGACCACGTTTTCATGACAAAAAACTAAAAATAAAAACTGGGAAAGAACTTTCCAGAACAATGCAAGGACAAAATCCAAATGCCAAAATGTACCAGCTAAGACACCTCTCAAAAAGTATCAGGAGTTGGCTAAACCACCCGAGACGCTGTTTACCCAAACCACAAGAGAGAGGCAGACAGACAGCACAAGAAAATACAGGTTAGGTCTGGTGGGAATAGACCTTCTAGCTCTCTGCTCCAGCGGAATCATTGTCACGGCCGGAGGAGACACTCTGTTTACAGAGAGGTGCCTGGCGACCTCATTTCCATCGGGCTCCAGCCAGTGACTCACTGTCTGTTTACTCAGTGCTCTGTCATAAGCCTCGGCTGCATCCCACGGAGACAGCACTTGCCGTACACACGGGGCAGCGGCAAATGCTTCTGGATCTTCCGCTCTCCCACCCGGGCCCAGATGCCTTTCTGGAACAGAGGGCTGCTTTTTCTAGCCTGCGGAGCTACACCTCTGTGTCACCTTGAGCACGTTTCTAACCCTGTCTGGGCCCCAGTTTCCATATTTGTCAAATGGACTCATATGACATCCCCTTCATGGAGTCCTTGTCGTGATTAAATGAGATAATACATGCGGAGGGCTTTCAATGGGAACACAGGAAAGTCCACCATACATGTTAGCTATTATACATCGTCTTTAAAAATACACTTTATTTTTTAGGGTAGTCTTGGAATCACAGCAAATTGAGCGGGAGGCACAGATTTCCCATATACTCCTGCTTCCACAGGTCCCCCATGATCAAAATCCCCTGCCTGAAATGCTACGTTTGTTAAAATAGATGCCCTACACTGACACATCACTCTCACCCCAAATCCACCATTTAATTAGTGTTCATTCTTGGTACATTCTATGGGTTTTGGTAAATATATAAATATGTTATCTGCCATGCTAGTCATATGGAATAGTTTCACTGCACTAACATCCTGTCCCCTGTGTCCACCTCTCCATCCCTCTTTCCCCCCCACCACTTGCCATCACTGATCACTTTATCGTCTCCATAGTTTTGCCTTTTCCAGAATGTCGTACAGTTGGGCTCTCACAGCGCGTGGCCTTTGCAGACTGGCTTCTTTCACTTAGTAAAATGCTTTTTAAGATTCCTCCATGTTTCTTCATTGCTTGATGGTTCATTTCTTTTTTAGCACAGAATGATACACCATGGCCCGGATGTACCACAGTTGATTTATCCAGCCATTATTATTATTATTAATTATTATTCTTCACACCTGTTGTAGCTCTTAGAAAGTATAGCCCTGGAGGAGCCCCTAAACCAGGTGTGAAGTGAGACATACACCCATGTAAGAAGCCCAGAGTTGTTGTTGTTGTTGTTGTTGTTGTTGTTTTGTCTACTCTGGTGACTTTATTTCAACTTGATTCCCTCTGTAAAGACCCAAGGTTACATTCTGACACACTAGGGGTTAGAGATTGAACACATCTTGGGGATAGGGACACAATTCAACCTGTAACACATACCTACCACATAGGGTTACTGGATGATTAGATGAGATAATCCACCAAAAGGGTTTTTAACTCAGTGCCTGGCAGGTAGCAAGCCCTCAGTATATTGTTTATTGTTCGTCAGGGAATTTATCACGCCCAGAGTAAGATGGCACACCATGCGTCTGCCTTGACCTGACCTCAGTGGAATTAGCTCGACCGGGCAGCTCAGAGATTGGCCATGAACCAGGAAGAACTAAGGGGGAGCTCCTGGGGACGCAGGCAGAGGGGCGGCACAGGTGGTGCCCAATGAGGCAATGAGCTATGAACCCAAGGCAGGCCCGAGCCGTGGAGCTTTGGAGGCTGGGAGGCCGGGGAGGCCCTGCACACACAGTCCAGGCCGCTTCACCCAAACCCTCAGAAACAGGGACGCTGAGCCCGGGGAGCCTCATGAGGGCCTGGCTGAAGGCACTGAGGCCCATCTGGAAGACAGGCTGGGCCTTGCAGGGGTGCTGGGGGCGGGGCGGGGAGGAGGAGAGAGGCCTGAAGAGGAGGCCAGGTGGAAAATGTCTATTCCAGAACACTAACGAGAGGGATGGGACAGAGGGAGTTGAATGGATATTTTACAAAACTGATGAATTGGATTTAGTTTTAGACACTTTGAGATGGAATCCCATGTGACAAATTATTCTGAAGTATTTCTTTAAAAAAAAAATTTATTCATGAGAGACACAGAGAGAGGCAGAGACACAAGCAGAGGGAGAAGCAGGCTCCCTGTGGGGAACCCCATGCAGGACTCAACCCCAGGACCCCCAGATCACGTCCTGAGCAGAAGGCAGATGTTCAACCACTGAGTCACCCAGGTGTCCCTAGTCTAAAATATTTCTAAATCAGGACTTGGTGCTCTAGAAGGAACAGGAACAGAGGTGAAAGTTAGGGGGTGGTCCCCACTGCAGACAGATAATCAATAGATCAATGGATAGATGATAGATAAGTCGACAGAGATACAGGGTAGTTATATATATACACCTACATATACACATATACATAATACGCACATGTACACACTCCAGATCCTTCCATCCAGGAAGGCAGGCTGATTGCAAAGCCTAACGCAGGGAGGATGATTTCTGAGCTTGTTTGCGGGCTGAGAGCTTAGCCCTGGGAGCTCTAGACAGGGGCGGCTTCCTGGCACTGCAGCACACCTGGCCCCACCTGCTGCCACTTCCTATCCTGGTGGGCTCTTGACCTTCCCACCCGCTGAAGGTTAACCCAGGGAGCAGGGAGGCAGGTTGAGGCTTCCTCCCTGGTTTTTCTTTGCCACTCATTAACAAAGCCTCTCTCTTTAATTTGCTTACTGTAGGCACATGATTAAGTAAAGATACTGATTTATTTACTTTTTATCTATTTTTAAAGATTTTATTTATTTACAGAGGGAGAGGGGCAGTGACAGAGACAGAGGGAGAAGCAGGCTCCTCATAGGAAGCCCAATGTGGGACTCGATCCCAGGACCCCAGGATCATGCCCTGAGCCGAGGCAGACGCTCACCTGCTGAGCCACCCAGGCATCCCAATTTATTTACTTTTTAATTGTTGCCCTCGCCCCCCCCGCACTAGGTTTTCTAAGTGCTCTGGCTCTGAGCGGACTCCCCTGACAGCTCCACCTTTGGTAAACAGGAAGAAAGATTTGTAACCAAGTGGCTAGGTGTGGAAAGCTAGCTTCACCTCCGGATAATTCCGAGGATACACACTGTCAAGTTCATCACAAGTACCTCACAGGGGGGCTTCCTTATCACTGAGGGTCAAGAGGGGAGGGGACAGGTCAAAACCATAAGTGTCTCTCTCTTCTCTACAGGCTACTGCTGAGCGCCCCCCACCCCACCCCTGCTTCGTGGCCGGCTGCAGGCAGCCTACTGTGAAGGACAGTCTAGCTTGGTAGTAAAAGCAGAGGCTTGGGAGCCAGGCTTCTTGTGCTACTACAGACTGGGACAGGTCACCTCGCCTCTCTGTATCCCCATTTCCTTGGAATGGAGTCTGGATCATAAAGATGGGGCTCCTTTGAGAGGCTGCTGAGCTGCTTATAAGTAGATGATAGCACATGAAAGATAAGCCATCGTTCTCAAATGAGGGTTGGTCCTGAGTGGGCTGCAGCGGCAAAGGCTAGGAAGATCCCCTTCCCTGTTCTGACATTCCCTTCACCCGCAGCTCTGGTTTCACAGCTCTGGTTGCCCTCCTGCGCATCCCTATGTCCCATCCGTGGCCTTGTTAGAAGCACTATCAGGTACCCTGCCTTTCCCCATCCTTCCCCTTTCCCCTCTGGGTAAAAGGGTCCTTCAGTCCACCATGAGGCCTTCCCCAGTTGAAGCTCCAGGATGAAGCCCTCAGTCCAATGGGAGACTGGTTTCCTTTTGCAGTAGAAGGAAATATTTTTTTTTAAAAAAAGATCTTATTTATTCATGAGAGAAACAGAGAGAGAGGCAGACAAAGGCAGAGGGAGAAGCAGGCTCCCTGCGGTGAGCCTGATGCACAATTTGATCCCAGGACCCCGGGATGGGATCATGAGCCAAAGGCTCAACCACTGAGCCACCCAGACATTCCTGCAGTAGAAGGAAATCTTACTGTAGTCCTTCTGCATTCTCAAAGATCCCTCCTTATCATCTACCTGTGACTTTCTTTATATTTAAGGGCAAAGAGTTGCTAGTAGTAACGTTAGAGCCCTTTGGATCTCAACCCATTGGAAAACCGTGGCTCATGCATATATTAGCATGTCATGTTGTCTGCTCTCCTCCATCAGAAACAAAAACAAATTGAAACCTTCAGAGGGATATTTCTCAAAAAACTCAGTGTTTCAGTAGTTCTTTAAAGACCAGCGATGTTCTCTGAGCACACATTTACCTGGGTCTTTAGGGACCACACACAGCACTGAGGACCACAGGAACCTTGTCTTTGCTCTTTTTCTTTCAGGACAAAGACAGCTCTCTGTGACATTGGCCTCGATGTGTGTGTGGTCTCTGTGGCCCCTCTCATTTCCCAGTAGTTTCCAGGATCCTATTCTTCCTGGGTGTAGCTACACCAGCAGGCTTCAGCACCCACCAAAGTTGGAAGCTACTTGCAGAGTTCAGTCCAATCAGACATGAGACGGTGCTCCTTTCTTCCTCCCTGGAATCTGTGTTCTGGTGGGAGGCGCCTGGGCGAATTTGGAAGGAAGCTTCCCCTTCCCTGTCCCTCCCTTCCCTCCTCAGGCCCTGGCCCTGCCTCCTAGCCCTCTCCCTCCATCGCTCAAGAATTGCTCCTGTCCCGGCAGGCATTACACTTGCCGCTCAAGCAGGGACTCTCAGTGTTTGATTCTTAGAAGTTTGGAGGCCCAAGAGGTCATCCGATTTAACCTCCTTATTTTGTGAATGAGATAGGGGGTCAGTAGGTCAGAGGGAGACTTTAAGGGGAGACAAGAGCACACAGTCAGCCCATGTGGGGCAGGGACCAGAGCCCAGGCCTCCTGACCCCGGGAGTCAAGGTCCCTTGCCAACACATGACTCCATCACCAGAACTCTACCATTCACCTTGCCAGGCTCTGGGGGAAGGGAGCCTTCCTTGTTTTGTCATTCTGCCTGGCAAGTGACCTTCTGCTTATCCTAAGCAATCACAGAGACCCCGAATTTGGGTCTGTCACACTCACTCTTTAAGCACAGAATTCTTGTAAGCAATATACTTAAGGGACACCTGGGTGGCTCAGTGGTTGAGCATCTGCCTTTGACTCAGGTCATGATCCCGGAGTCCTGGGACTGTGGCCCACATCAGGCTCCCCGCAGGGAATCTGCTTTTCCCTCTGCCTGTGTGTCTGCCTCTCCCTGTGTCTCTCATGAATAAATTTAAAAAAAATCTTTTTTAAAAAGTAATACTCAAACTCAGTTGTCGGCATGAACGTTGTTAAAATTCTCTAGGTTTCTAACCTTTAGTTGGGATGGGAGATAAGAGCAACACATGATAGCGACCTCTGATTATGTACTGGGCTCTGGGCTCTGCTCACAATTCTTCGTTTATTCTCAAAACCATCCTACCATCCACTGGCTATTCCCCCTGTTTTACAGATGGGGAAACTGAGCCTTGGAGACGATAAGGTAGTTGGCCAAGATCACACCACCAGGAAGTAGAGGAGCTGGATTTCACCATCTGATTATCCAACTCATGCCACTAAATCCACTAGCTCTAAAGGTGAGGTCCCTGGACCAGCTGGAAATCTGTTAAAAATGCAGATTCTCAGCCCCACCCCAGACCCGATGATTCAGAAATCTTAGGGTGAGGGGTTGGCACCTGTTTTTACAAGTCTCCATGTGATTCCAACAGGTTCACACCAAAGCCCAATAATCACTGTACTAGATACTGGGATGTACTAGACTTCCCAGCTGTCCCTCTGGGATACTGGATACCCCCAGGATCGTTGCAATTCACGAATCTGTACTATGTGCATAATACTTTACCCTTCTCATTTTACAACTATAAATCTGGAGGTCTGAGAGACTTTCCAACTTGTAAGTAGAGGATGGGGAGGCTCACTGTGGGGCAGACCCCAGAAGCCCTCACCCCAAGAAATTTTTCTAATCATTAGATACCAGTTCCCCTCTTACTGGTCCTGAGCCAGATCTGAAGATAAATAGCTAAGGGTCTAAGATAAATGAAAGCCACACTCTGTCCAAATAGATCAATAATGTTCTCTACTCTAACATGGATCTTCTCAGTTGACTGAGAACAGGTCCCTGCCAGCACTTATTTTAGCAAAGCTGTAGATTCTTTCCGCCCATCTTAAACATCCCAGTTTTTATCCATCACCTGGGCACCAGAGATCAATGATCTCACAGGTGTGGGGAGACGTTAGCGGTCACTGCAGCTATTAATATACCGATGGAAGAGAAACAATTTATTGTGGGATTTGTCATGCCATTGATCTGTTTACATACATGTTGCTGGAATAACAGGGTATGTGGCTATGTCTCCATGGGGAACAAATCTGACACCCTCACGATGAGAGGAAAGAGCAGGCAATGTTCATTTCGCATAACAAATCAGGTGAGCTAAGAGCTTAATGAGAGCCCGCCTCATTTAATCCACCAGAGGCTTATGAGTGACATTCCAATGTCTCTCTCCTCACTGCCTCCCTCCTATCCCTCACACACACATTACAGAGACACCTTCTCCTGGGCCACAGCGAGAAACTGATGTGAGAGAAATGCCTTAGAAAATTGATTTTTGGAAAACTTATGTCCAAACTATGCAAGAGGAACCTGGTGAAGCCACTTCCTTTTTTTGCAACATGTTCTGCATACAGTAGGTGCACAATTAGTAAGGCATATTGACGACTGCAATGTGTCCTGTCTCTCTTGATTGTCAAGGATGTCAGCTTGCTCCTGTTTGGATGCTGTCTGTATTTTACAAAAACAGTCCTATTTATTCATGTATCCCATTATTTATTCATTCATTCTTTATTCCTATGTACCAGGAATGTGCTAGAAAATGAAAGTCCAAAGAGGAATGAGTCCTCCATCTAGGCTAGGAGATCTAGAGATGGAGACTGACCAGCAACCCTGTAGAATGCCTCGCGGGCTCCAGAATACCCTCCAGACTCCCACTGGACATGACAGCACCTTGTGAGGGACACAGTTCAGACCGTAATGCTGATTTTAAGGACAAGGAACAACTGAAGGCTCTCTGATTAAAAGACATCTTCTCTCAATGAGATTCCTCCAGGAGCTTCTACAGATTGTGACAATGGAGTTTTGCTTTCTGAGCAAACATACCCCCCATCTCTTGCTAAGATATGGGTCACAGAAGACATGACTGTCACAGGGGTGACAAGTGTGCTCTGTGGAGCAGGTGACTGAAGGTGTCAACCATTGGGACAGGCTTTCTGCTTCCCGAATAGAGCCTGTTGGGACTTGGAAGTGATACTGCGGCTTCTACTAAAGTAGATGTAGCATTGCCTGAGTGGGGAGGGGGGGGCAGGAAGCCAGGCACCCCTCACTCCAATTCCCTGGGGGGTCAAAGTGGATGTGAGTGAGGGATGTCAAAGCCATCAGTGGCTTGTCAGTGGCTGCCTAGGCAGCAGCACACATGTCCCCAAGCCCTTGCAAGGAAGGTTGGTTTGGATGCTTAGGCACTGCAGGTAGAAGATCTCAGTACGAAGGTGTGGGGAGGCTGAGAAGGAAGCTGTCTCCCCAGCTCCCTGTCTTCTTGAGAGGCCCATGGGCAGGAGTAACCGTGTGGCTTTTCTTGTGCTCAGAGGAGACTGCTGCACGTGAGCAACAGGTGCGCCTGTCTTTCCTCCTTCTGGTCCACATTTCATCACGTCACAGAAGAGCTCCTTACATGTGCGCAGCAGGTCAGGCCTCAGAAGGCACCGCTTCCCACGTGGAGCCTGTGGCCCTTCGCATGCCTCTCTGATGGGGGTTTTTATCCACATTTTAGCAAGGAGGGAGAGGGACCAGAAAGTCCCAAGTCTCACAGCTGGAAAGTGGTGGAATCAGCTTTGGATGCAGGTGTATTTCTAACGAAACCAAAGCGAGGGCAGACAGAAGCCACAGGAGCCCAGGCTGATGAGCCCGGGAGGGGAAAGGCCCGCGGCGGGTGAGTGCTGTGTGCTCCAGGTCTGGGAAAGCCCAACGAAAAGGAAACCCTTCTTAGGAAGGAAGCAGAATCTTCGAGTCATCTGGTTAGGTATTTTGTTTGTTTTTCCCTAAAAAGAAAAAAAAAAGTGAGTTTTTCTGCCTTCTTTGTTGACATTATTTTGTTTGAATTAAACATCTGCTGTGTGCCAGGCACTGTTTTGCACGCAGGTTTCCTGACGCCAAGTCTGGTGAATTTTTCATCCGGCGCAGCTGCCTTACCCCACCGCCTGGCTCCTTACCCTCCCCTCCAATCCCTGATGCTCTAAGTCATTCCCAACAATAAAGGACGTGGGGTTTGCAGGAGCTCCTGAGTGTGATCTTTCAGCACACCGGGTCTCCGCAGCCACGGGAGCTCAGCATGGCAAGACAGAATGCAACACTGCAAATACTCAGGCAAGCAAACCTCCTCTCCTTTGCCTGTCCCGGGCTGGGTAAAGTAGCATCCCTGAGGCAGAATGGTTTCATTTGCAATCGAGCAATCTCATGCCAGAGCTTTCTGATCAGCAAAAAACAGGCAATGCTCCTTTTCTCAGGAGCTTGCAGACATGTCAGTCTCCAAAGTCATTAATTTTCTCTCAAAGCAGCCAGGCATGTGGACAGAGGACTACAATAGAGCTCTCTCTTCCTGGAGTCGGGACCCTTGCGAAACTGCAATTTTGATTGTCACCGAATAAATCACCACTGTGTCATTTGGGGATACATACAAACAAGTGCATTGAAACAGGGAGAAAAGTGCCCTTCTCAAGAAACTCCCGTGTCCTAACAGGGTGGTTTCCATAGGCCCCCGTTCTTCCTCAGAGTCAACAGCAATGGATGAGGGTATAAACAAGACCTGCATCTTTCAAATGTTTGTTCCCAGAACTAAAAATCCCTACTTTGCATAGAGAGAAACCAAACCTGAGCTCGTCTGGCCTGGTAGCATCTGAGGGAATGCTCCTCATTTGACACCTGCAGCTGCTCATTGCTCATTTGGGAGAATTTCCTCCTGGCTCACAGCTATGTCAGGGACACCCTGCATCATCTCTTCTGAAAATCAAGTGTTTACAGAACCTGTTCATCCTGCTGTGACTTCCCGATGACCCATTGTGGGTGATCACCCCACCCCCACCCCTTTTGAAAAAAAGAGAACGTGACACCTAAGAGCAGCCGGTCAGGCTGTCTCAAACTCTTGCTCCCATTCTACAAATACTCAGGGTAAGAGAAAAACTGGCAAGAAAGGAATCTAGCAGTTCTCAGTCATTCTGTTTGCCTTGAGTGTCATTTATTCTCTGCCTTGACAGTAAGAGAAAGACACAGGAGTTGCCTTCCCTGGCTGTGCCTGGTTGCTGAGGATTAGCAACCTTGTGTCCCAGTTGGCTCTATATTTTTGCTAGGAATAGACAAAGCTGTAAATTCAAGTTTCTGAAGCCCCGTAAAAATCCCTGCAGAAATCCCTGTTGGGGGCACCTGGGTGGCTCAGTGGTTAAGCAACTGCCTTTGGCTCAAGTCGTGATCCA
Organism: Canis lupus baileyi; assembly: GCF_048164855.1. Taxonomy (NCBI): domain Eukaryota; kingdom Metazoa; phylum Chordata; class Mammalia; order Carnivora; family Canidae; genus Canis; species Canis lupus. The sequence continues at coordinate 40,538,626 of NC_132848.1, forward strand.
GGAGTCCCAGGACTGAGTCGCACATCAGGCTCCCCAGGGGGAGCCTGCTTCTCCCTCTGCTTATATCTCTGCCTCTCTCTGTGTGTCTCTCATGAGTAAATAAATGAAATCTTAAAAAAAAGAAAAAAAAAAAGAAATCCCTGTTGAGATGGCCATAAACCCTTAATAAATCTCCTGCCTATTCTCCACACATCAGCTCTTTCTCTGATAGGCTGCTCTGGGCCATGGGGACACAGCTGCACATAGGACCCTGGTAAGAGTGGGGGGAAAGGGGGGTGATGACAGGCTGTATAAACCCTCCTGGTGAAAGATGTGCAGCCCCTGAGCCTGAGGAGGCCTACCAAGGGTGTCATCAGTACGATCCTTAAACATGGAGCTGGGGTAGGACACATGCTGTGAGGGTACCTTCACGGCTTTCCATACCGTGCTAAATCAACTACTTGGTTATGAGCACTGCTAACTATGGCCCCAGGATCCTGAGAGCAGTGAAGAAGGCGCACGGAGGCTGTCTCCCTTGGCTTCTCCCCTGAAAACCCCTCTTCCTCCTACCTACTCTGTATCTTACTGGGCCTTCAACTCCTTCACCTTCCCTGTTCCAGCCCAGCCTCCCTTCCCCAGAATTCCTGGATGACTGGGCATCCATACCAAATTTTCACTCAGAGATTGCCTTGTGATGAGATTATTTCCACTTGTATATAATATCTTCTTTTCTTTTTTTAAATTTTAAATCAGATGACAAACTCTTTAGTGCCGGGGGTTAGTACCATTTCCCTCCACTCACTTTTTATGGCTGAGCCATCATGCATTCATTGCAAACACTAGAAACATAATAGAATTTATTGGTCATCTATTCAACTCATGTCTCAATCAGCATGTGAGGTAGAGATACAGACAATGTTCATGTGCAGTGAAAATAAATTACTCGGGCCATGTGGTCAGGTAAGGCCACCACGTGGTCAGGAAAGAGGCCCCTCCCCACTCCACCTCTGTGATGACATGTGTGATTTCATCATCAGCTGGCCTCGTGGTTCCTTTATGTGAAGGGAGGAGATTATTTCAGACCACCTGTGAAGGTCCCTTCCAGCACAAAAATTCTGCCAATCAACACTGGCAAATTTGCAGGATGGAAGCCCAGTGGCTGCCCAGGCTGCCTCCCAGAACAGCACTGTTCTTCTCTCTAAGGGGGGAGCCTCACACCTTCCTCCTTGTCAATCCCATCAGTTGGTCCTCAGTTCTGCCTTTTGAAGTCCCAAAGTCAGTTGAATCGCCTTTCCCATGATGGCTCCTCAGATGCTGGAATACCTGTGTCACATGCCACCCTGCTTCCCCATTAGCCTGTTCCCTCCACCCATCTGCTCATCCTCTGACATGCTTCCCAGGCTGCCCAGCGCATGAGTCCTGCGTCGGGCAGGCCTCACTGGTGGAGCTGCCTACAGTACCCCAGATGGGCCGTCCTCCGCAAATGTGCTGAACAATGGGTCTATTATCCCCCTTGTAATGGACACTGTACTTTTATTAATGCAGCTTAAAATTTCACTAGCTTTTTTTGGCAGCCGTGAGCCATTTTTAGATCCAAATGAATATGTGGATATCTAAAACCTCCTTGCCCTTTCCAGAAAAAAAGCCAAGTTTTCTCCCCAGTTCTCTTAACAGGCATTATTTCATCGAATTTAATTGATTAAATCAAAGTTACTAGCTTCTACTGCTTATTCTATTTAAAAGGGTGGTTATTCATAATAGGAAATTTTGTTAAGAATGTTTTTATACTTTGACTATGTGGCTTGAATAATAACTTAATAGAAAAAAGGACAATTTTTAGTAGTTCCTTTCTTCGGAAAACACTGTTTTCTTTGTGGATAAGTGAGAGTTCTGATCTTTGGAACTCTGAACTAAAGATGAATCTGTTTTCTATGCACCCATTTGTCATTCTGTAGCATGTAGATTATTCCAAATGTATCACACTGGGGTTTGGAAAAACTAGGATAATCTGAAAAAAGGAACTCTGAGTCATTGAGTGATGTTTCTGGGGAGAGCATTCAGCTGCTTTCTAGGCTGCTTACTTGGAAACAAAATTAATTATAAGATTCACAGATGAAGTTTTGCAGTTATTGAATTTGTATACATTTTTCAAATTCATCTGTACTTTTTAAGTAAATTTATTGCTTAGGGGTTTGTTGGGACTTAAATAGAAACAAATCATCCTAGCCCTTTACAATAGTAACTCTAGGCTGGATTTAATTTGAGAAGCATGCCAAAAACTTCTTACTCCAGTTTGCTAATTAATATCTTTACAGATGCAGTGGTGTCATTACAAGTAAAAGTCTTGAGGCCAAGAGGGTCCAACCTGGACAATTTGATGAAAATGTAAGGCCTTCATGCCAATGAAATATGAGGATGCCATCAAATTATTCAACCATCAAATAATTAGGTTTCAACCTGTTGTTCTATAATCCCAGTGATATATATTTTTCTTTGTAGAAAGTGAAATTAATCTGGAAAAACCTCCTTGGAAATGTTTGTGAAATCTTGTGGTCACCCAGATTAGAGCTGTTCTCCCCAGGACAAAATGAGCCTTTTCTCTGACACCTGTCATTTTAAGCTACCAGGGCTATATCTTGGATTAGGAAACATCACCAGCTGTTCCTGGAATGCTTGTGTGTGTGTGTGTGTGTGTGTGTGTGTGTGAGTGTGTGTGTGTGACATTTTGATTCTTGTTAGTACCGTTTTGAAAATAACATGTTTTTCTTATAAATGTTATATACATAAAATCTTCACTGCAGAAAATTAGAAAAGTAAATAAAATATAAAAGAAGAAAAATCATCTCAGCATCATAGTCAACATTCTGGTATATTTTCTTATTACTTTTTTTTCTATTCATGAAACATGTAGGGTAATTTTGAAATAAGACATCATTTTGTATATACAAAATACAAGGCTGTGAGTTTCTTATTTTCTTTTCAAATTATAAAGTAGGCAATTCTACGTATCATTTACTATTGTTCAAGTATCTGATGTTCAATGGCTATATAATTTCCATATATATGCACATAAATATATAAATATACATATACATATATCTCCTAATTTAGCACATTTGGGTGTCTTCAAACCGTTTGCTGTAATAATGCTGTGAGGAATATCTTTGTGCATCCATCTTTGACCAAGTATCTGACTATTTAGAATAAGTCCAAGAAGTAGAGTCATTAAGTTTAAAGGAATTAGTGGTTTTTTTTTTTATGGCTCTTGATATATATGAACCTAATGCTTTTAAGGAAACTTTCCTCAGTACAAACTCATTTCAAGACTGAACAGGAATGCCTTCTCACTTTATACTTTGCAGCACTGAGTCTTATTTTCCATCTGTCAATTTTATATGAAACAGTCAATTCTCATTTTAATTTGCATAGCTTTGATAATGACTTGTGAGAAACTTTTCTATGTGATATGTACATAGGTTTTTTTATGAACTGACTTTTCTTGTCACTTGCCTAGGCTGTGAATCTTATTAACCTTTACCCCTTTTTAAGAGATCTTAACAGTTGACATTTTAAAAGCCAACTTTGGACTGCATCTGTTCAGGATATATTGCACTTGTAAACATAAGTTCATTGTGGCTCAAGGAGGGTTCAGGCTAGTGATTCTTTCCAAAGCACTCAATGTACTGGCCATTCAAGCAACAATTATTTCTTCTTTTGTCCTCACATCTCATTGGCTTAGATAGTATTCAAGCAAATTATACAATGTTAAGAATGAATTTGGAAACAAAGAAAACTTGCTTACAGAGCAATGATTCAAGGAGCAGAGCAGACCTGGATGGGCCTGGGTATATGTTAGAGAGGTCTTCAAGCCCAAAGAAGGATGCGGTGCACTGGCCCCAGCCAGTTTATCTCACAGGGGAATGGGGAGTAAGGGCTGATGCATCCAGCCAGTTTGGTGAGTGGAGCCAGGCCAAGAGGGTCTCCTGGACTTCATATGCCCAGAGGAAATTGACCCTAGGTTTCTCTTCATTTCTTCTTTCCTCCCTTTCACTCTCTGGTTCACCCCTAAGCTTTGAGAAGGTGAGTCATTCACACTCCCTTTTATTTTGCTACCAGCTCTTTGATGCTATTCTCCAGCAAGACTTCTTGCAATTTTTGACAGCCATTAGCAAAGTCTAATAATGACATGCAGCAAACTCATAAAGTTCTGTTGCATGAATAAGTAAGCAAATGAATAAATGAATGAGCTGCCAAATATGTTAATCATAAAAACACAACAATTACTACCCAAAGACTAATGTTCAGTCTCTAACAAGGGAAAAAAATACGCTTCTAGAAGATGCACACTGACAATCTATGGAGTGACAACTGAGGACATTTATGTCCCCCAAAAAGGGACATAAAGCAATGGCCCTGTCACCATGGCATTTTGGTGGTGAAAAAAGCCAAGTGGCTGTCCATATTTGGGGTTGTCATATAGTAAGTTTATGTACTTTCAAAATGAAGACAATTTGTGATCCAGCTATCAGATCATGAGCAGAATTGATAGGAGAAAAAAATAGTGCGAAAATAAGTTGAGTAAAGAGAATGATGGAAAAAAAATCACTTGGAAGTACTGAAGGAAATCCTTTTTTGCATTGTAAACTGGGACATATTTACAAAACAAAAGGCAAAACAAATACTTTCCAAGGGTAATGTGTTCCCAGTTACATAGCAAACACTCCCAGCCACTTGGACAAGCAGGTGGGACACTCACCTCCAAACAGTAAGTGTAGATGCTGGGGATGCAGTGTTTGATGTCACATTACCTCCCCAAATGGCTTGCTCCATGAAAAATCAACTGTTAGCAGATATCAGGAAATGTGTCACATGCATTCTCATAAAAACATTTAGAAGGGATTTGCTATAAAACCTCAGTATAAACAGTCAACAGGAAGTTTCCAAGCATAAAATCATGGTAGAGATTATTTGCTTACCAAAGTGCATTTTATTGGCCTCTGAAATCTTGCTTCCCCTATACTTGCACCTTCTCTCTAGGTTCAAAATGATCAAAAAATGATCTCAGTTGTAAACAGAGGCATCAGGCATCAGAGTACTTGCCAATGGGATGAGCAGAAGTGAGGCATGTCATTTCTAGGCCACCTGGTATGCTCCTCTCTGGCTCTTTCTCCCCATCTGCCACCGTCAAGACCAGAGCTGCTTGAAAGCTTTGTGCTGAAGGTGACAGGGTCTCCATTAGCCCAAATCCCTGGATGATTGCATGGACCCGAGCCCCTGCATCCCCATTGGCTGGACTTTCTGTGACAAGGAAGTAAACTTCTGTTGGTTGTTAAGCCACAGGTGTGGAGCAGAGGGCCATGCCCACTCCGACATATCTTCTTTTTCTAGCCAACAGAGTGGGTATATCCCTGAACTATGGACAAGGAGCAGTGGTGGGCAGGAGAATGAGTCCACTAGATTATCACAGGCGCTAGGGAGGTAGGGCCTGGTGAGAAACCACTCAGAGAGCAGACCCAGCACTCTGCTACCCACTCCTGGCACACACCTCCTCTCTATTCATCAGTGGGGGATCTTTCTCAATGAGCTAATATAGATGACAGAGAACACAAATTTTTTCTCCAGTATTGAGGGACTTTGAGTTATTCCTCAGAAGACAGCTTGGTTCAAATGATTATATGGGTAATACGTTTCTCCTTTTTCCTAAATCACATGTTTTATAATTTTGTCTCAAAGTAGCATTTTCATGAAAATCATCAAGAAAGTAACACTAGCAGTGTTCCTTAGATTGAACTGTGGCTCAAGATCAAGTGCCACCCTGCAATACATAGGAACTTGTTTCCTTTCTGAGTTTCATGAATCAAGGTGAAGCATTAAGAATATTTATGTGGATCCAAAATGATACTATCTTAGTTTGAGTTCCTCAGAAGCAGACCATGAGAGACATCAGAGGGATTCCTTAGTATTCCCAGGAAAGGCCCATGGTTGGGGAGTAGAAGAGAGGAGGGAAGAAAGCCAAACAAAGCTACAGTATCCACTAGAGACCCCTGGCAGCCAGTGTCCACTCAATGCCACAGGGAGTTTGGGGCAGTGGGGTCACATGGCAGAGTTGCCCTGAGGGTAAGAAAGCTCCAGTGTTTATAGACTCTCATACTGTCAGTCCTTTTATGAAGAGTGGACACCTCAGGGCAGCCCTTGTGTCCGGGGCTAGGGGAGGCCTTTGGGGAGCCAGGATTGAGGGGATAAAGGCAGAGCACTCCCAGTATCCCCTATAGACAACATGAATAGAGTGGGCAGAGGATTGTCCCACCCCAGTACTCCACCACCTTGTGCTGCTGTCCCTGGGTGGCTGCTACACACAAATTAGGTCACCCCACTCATCATTTTGTTCTCTCCAGCCACTCCAAGCCAAAGCTGAAGTGGAGGAGGGCAGCTGAGACATAGAGGGTGGCTATGGTTGGCCACCAGAAACCCCACTCATGGGGGCTGTGGGATCTGCCGGGTGGCAAGCCCTCCCCCCACCCCCCCCGTAGCTGGCTTGGCGTTCAGTGTCAGTACTCTACAGAGAACACTTTTATGGATATTTTCATACAGGCTGAGCTTCCTAGGACTAACAGTCCTCTGTTTTACTTTGTTTTCTGCTCTGACTTCTGTTCCCTGGGCATGATTTTAAGGAGTCTGTATTTTTACATGAAGAAAAAAGAAAAGAAAGACAAGTTACCGACTTATCTACATATATTTTCATTTAAACCCTAGTGCCACCTTGTGAAAATTTATCAAATGGTGTATCCATGGTTTGTGCAATTGTCTGTTTTAGTTATAGTTCCATCAAATGCTGAAAAATAAGTATAATTTTACATTTTACCTTCAGAGCATGACCAGCATTCACGGAAAATTTTCCCCTTGCCTCACACTTTAGCTGGAGCTCTTAAGTGACAAGGTGGATATCCTTCTGCCAGTCTAGATGTTCAGATCTGGGCTCTTTGACTTGTCCTGGAGACCTTGACACCAGGTGAATCGAAGAGATGGCTTGCCAGGTTCCTAGCAGCCACTGCCTGGGTCAACCTGGCTGCCAGCAGAACTTAGGTCATAGAGAAGGTGGAAAAACCCAGAATGATAAAAAGGAAAATACTATCAATTTTCCAAGAAGATGATTCTCAGATATCGCAAGAGTGGATCTGAAAACAAAGTAGCACTCATTCAATTATTTATGGGACATATTTAGCTCGCTGGAAATATTTTGCAGTTTATAAGCAGAGCTAACTGAACCCTATTATTCTGTTTGTTTGCATGGCCTACATATTCTGGAAGAGAATTCTGAAGGAAGATTCTATTGCTGAACAAGCAGATGGGAAAGATACTACTTAATCTTTCTGAGTCCTGGCCTCTATGTGTCATTCCTCTCAACTCCCCACATCTGACCGAAAATAATGCTTAGGACCTAGGGTTCTAGACCTCTTCTCACCCAACATAGCATGCATGCCTTGAGCAATTCCTCTCTGTTCTAAAATTCCCTCATGTCTGAAAGCCTTTTGAAGAAGAAATGTTAAAGGAAAACAGAAACCAGGTCGAAAAAAACGATGTGATTGTTTTTTTCAGTTGGTCGAGTACCAACTACTAACCACTCCAAGTGCATTTTTCTAAAACTGTCACCCATTCTTTCTCAGGGACATGTGAAGGGATTTAAAATAAATGAAATCAGCGTTCTTTCTCTCCCACTGACACACGTGTTCCTTTTCTCAATGGATGGCTTTTCCAGGACCAATAACTACTAATAGAGGTCTATCACCAATTCTGACTGCTATGATTATTTTTGTCTCCAAGGGGAATATTACTTTGTAATTCAGAGCCTTCTGAAATTGCATCTGGCTCTACTGAAAAAAGACATTTATTGAGGGCTCCCAAGAAGCCTGCAACTTAATCTGAAACTATGATTAAAACATACACCAATCAAAGGTCCAATAGGATACAAGCGTGACATTCAAAACATTTCAATAAAAATGATTTTTTCAGTAATAGAAATAGCATATTTAATTTTGAGGGGCATAAATGTGAGAAGCAAATGAACATCACTCACGACCCCCATACTTAAGAGGTAATGACTACGTTGTATGTGTGTACTATATACGTATATATGCACACATATACAGAATTCCATTGAATGCAATTTCATATTTGCCTTTTCAGTTTATATGAAACTAAATCTTCTCATACCATCACATATTCCTTTAAAAAATGTGCATTTTTAGGGAGTGCACTTGTCATGAAGAGCTCACAGTCATGTGTGGCAATGTTGAATCACTATATTGTACACCTGAAACTAATATAACATTATGTTAACATAGTGGAATTTAAATAAAAACTTAAAATAAAAGAAAGGTGCATTATTTACCACTGACAGAATGACAGGAAGAGCATCTTTGTAGCCATCTCTCAGCCAAAGAAAGAAAATATTTGGATCCTGCTGAATTCCTTTGTGCACCTCTATCAGTCGTAAATCATTTTCCCCCACTGAGAGGCAACTGTCTTGCAGATTTTGGTGAATACTATCTTGTCCATTTCTTTATATCTTCCCCTCATGTATTTTGGTTCCTAAGCAAGATACAATGGGATTTTTTTTTGTACTTTTAAACTGAAAAAAAAAATGCCTTAGTTTTCTTTATTTTGCTTTTTATCTTCTCATTATTTTGCAGAGATAATATTTTGTTTGGAGGTTCATGAATGTGGATTTGTGCCACTTAGGCTGTTCACACTCACTACTACCTGGTGAGCTGTGAAGTATATCCACCAGCCCTCTAGTGCACTGCTGTTTCCTGTGTGTTTCCTTTAGAAGCATCATTGCTATTACCATTCTTGGCTGTGGAGCGTTTCTCTAGGAAACTATACCTGGAGTGGAATTGTGGGGCACTAGACGTTGCCCATTGTGCATAGATTTCATATAGCTTCGTGGACTTATTGTCAGACTCTCAGATTTTTACCAGGTTGATGGGTATAAAATATTATTTCACTGTGGTTTTAATTAACCTTGCCTGTTACCTAAAAACACAGTTTTCATAGATGCATAATACTCTGTCTTAAAAAGAGATCAAAACTTATTCATTTTCCCCTTATTACTGGATATACAGTGTGTTCTCAATTTTTCACTATATCAACAATGCTTCTCTGAATATCATTGTACATCAAATATCCTTTAATGGAGGAGAAGCTGATCACTATTCCTTAGGATAAATTTAGGAGGACACATTACTCCAAGTGCTTACACTGGCTGCCCAATTCCCTTTCATGAGGACACACCCGTTTCCTCACCATGGAGCCACTTCTGAGTGTGCCCATCTGCTTGCACTTCCATAAATACTGGTTTTTAAATTATTTAATAAACAGTATTTATCAATATGTGAACAATTGTAACTTGTTTAAATTTGCATGTTACTCCCTCACTGGTGAGTTCAGTCTTACCATTATATGTTTGTTGATTATCTTTATTTTTTATTTTGTGAATTATTAACACATTCTCACTGCCTATTTTTACACTGACTGTCTAAAGAAAGAGATAGCTTGACCCTTGAAGATATTGTCGTTTAAAACTGATTTTCGATCAACACAATTGCAGGATAAGTTCCCCTAAGCAAATGAGCTATTTTGTAAAATGGTGTATGTCCAGAGTGGATATTATTAATCAAGTCACATGGTACCATTAGGAGGATAATTATTATATGGACGCGGAACTTTCAGACTTTGGTTTTGATTTTAGTTTGAGCCAGGTTACCTGATAATGTTTCCTACGGACTATAAACCTGGCATTAATAAGTTCAATGTTAAAGGTAAAGTATGTTAAAAGAATATTTTCTACAAATCCAGGGTGTGTGTTTAGCTGAGAGAAATCTCACTGGACCAAGATAGCTCCTTCCAATATACTCACACACAGCCTTGTGGCAAACTTCATAATTAAGTGTGATTATAGATGAGAATATAATTCAAAGCCTTGGCAATTTTCTACTAGGACCCAGAGCCATAAGAAAGAAGTTCACTCTAGCTAAGAGAAAAGTCATAAAACAAGCTGGTAATGAAGCTCATTTGCAAGGGAAATGCAGCATTTGTGTGAGCTGAGCTGATTGCTTTCCTTAAATGGGAAAAAGATTGTCATCTTTTCAACCTGATAGGAAGGCTCTGATATCTGTTTCAGGAAGACTCTGCCTGTCTCCCCAGTCTTCTTTCCCTCCCTACACTGGGGTGAGAAGGCCCAAGATGTTGACATGGCACATAATTAAATGGCAATCAACTCATAAATATGCAAGAATGGGGAGAAAATCATTAGTTTGAAGTCAAATGAAGTAACTATAAATCTGAGAGAAATGTAATGAAGCAATTAGAAGTCTGAAGACCAAGTATCTTAATATATCTAGAGTCTAACCTTGTTATTCACAGGATTGTCGACCCTCACACAACACAGGGACTAGGGGCACTGGCCCCCACATAGCCAAAAATCCACGTATAACTTTGGACTCCCCCCCAAATTAACTAACAGCCTACTGTTGACCAGAACAGAATAGTGCATTAACACATATTTTGTATGTTATATTTATTGTACACTGTTTTCTTACAATTATGTAAGCCAGAGAAAAGAAATTGTTAAGAAAATCATAAGGAGGAGAAAATACATTTATAGGGCTCTATTTTAGAAAAAAATCTGAGTGGATCCAGGTAGTCCAAAGTCACGTTGTTCATGGGTTCATTGTAGTTATACTCTATAAAGTCACCTCAAACACTAATTTAGTGAATACTGAACCTCTGCTGCTAGAAGAAATACAGAATTAGGTTTCTGCAAGCTTCTGGTCAACAGATCAATACATCAACTTATTTTCTGTGTGCTTCGTTTTAAGGACACCTTATTTAATATACACTGTTGAATCATTGACATTGAACTCATGGCTAACAGCACTCTAACTCATGCGGGAGCGAAGCACATCTCACACTCCTGTGTTCTTCATAAGGCATCTCTCAGCCCCCCTGTGCTTGGGAACACAGGCACCACTTCAGCACAGCCCCGAGGGCCATTTTAAACACAACGTCACCAACAAAGAGTTCAAAGATGCAAACAATTTCATAGTATGAAATAGCCTGGGAAGAAGATGCTTTTTTACAGCATGAGGGTTGGAACAAGAAGGCAGACCAGTGCCTTGTCCCACCTGGATTTGGAATGAGCACATGAGTCAACTCAAATCCCCTGCACCCTGTAACATGTCTGTGAACCACCAGGAAAGCACCCAGAGTATTGATTTGGTGACTGCAAATAAACTTCAGTGAGTGGGTGAATTCACAAATACAGAGTCCATGAAAGATGAAAGATAAGGACCGACTGTATTTTTACTGTACCGTTCCATCATGGCAGACATTAGTTGTTTCAGCCTCTGTTCCTCATTTTTTCCTGATAATGTTACTTAGTTTTTCCTGAGATGCTCGCCTTCCTCCACAGTGAGCATTCCCGACAATATTTCAATTAGTAATCCGGTTCTCTTATGACCAAAGGATGGACATGCCATTCAAGCCAGACCAGTAAGAATATCCATTCTGGGCATGTGAATCTTGAGTTGAGTGATACCTGGAAAATGGTTGAAGCTGATTCATGCAGACAGTGGCACCTACAGGACTTGGTCCTTTGGTTCCTACGCTCTTGAGCCCCACATGTCCTTTTAGTTTCTTCCTTGACTGTGAGCTACCTCTCCTATCCTTCCATTAGACTCCTCTTCTGTTTAGTTAGCCAGAGTGAGTTTCTATTGATTCTGCCTAAAGGGTCTTGACTAATACACATCCTGAAAAAGGGTGGGTGGGAAGGCACCTGTCTTGTTTTGTCTCCTTCCACACAACTGTACCAATTTCTGCTCAAGGAAGCAGGCTCCTATTATTTGCATATTTTAGGGCCAGGGAAAGTGGCCTTCAAATGAAATTGTGCGTAATTACAATATACAATACATTTTTAGTGCATATGTTTGGCATTTTTTTAAAACAACAAAATACCCATTGATGGAAAAGGACACAAAGTATGCACATCAATCTGGCCATCTTCAGTGACATCTGTTGATGGGTAAACCTCAAGAACCTCAGAGAGCCTGTCCTCTGGTTTCTTTCAAGAGTATTGAGGGCATTGGGCAGCAGCTGGTGGAAAATAGAAGGTTCTGGAAAACAAGGACTCCTATCCTCTTCTTTCTTAATGCCTTACCTCTGGTGAGTAAAGCAAGACCTCTATTATTACTTCCCATTTAAATGAATGGCAAAATTCAATATATCCAAAATTGCTTTAGTTAAATGATTGGCCTTATCATTATTGTTGTTGAAATGGAAAGTTAGGTTTATAACATGAAAGGGTACTCCCAGATATTTTTATATGAAAGGTGATGATAAAATTAAGCCAACTGTTTTGAAGGCACATGTCCCTAAAATCCTTGTGAATCTATTCATCCATTTAATGACCATTTAACAAGTATCTGCTGTGTTATAGGCACTGAGCTAATCATTAAGGACACCAAGATTCATTCCTTGAATTCATTCCACTCAGTACTGGCTGAGTGCTTCTGCACTCAGGAAATCCAAGCTTCTGCCTATAGGGGATTGCTCATTCTGGTGCAAGAGGTTTACATGTAAACAAATGACTGGAAAACACTCCATTCATGTTACTTTTGTGGGCCTTGGCTACTCAGAGTGTGTGTTGAACTAGCAACACATCACCTGAGAGCTTGTTAGCAATTGCAGGAGGTGATGAGGAAAGAGGTAGTTTAAAAGTAAGTCTGGAGGGACAAGTAGAATTATCAAGCCAGGCCAAGAGTTTTGCCTTTAGGAGTGAAGAGCTTTGCTTTTCAGAAAAACAAGTCCGGCAACTACACTGAGAATTAATGGTAGTATGGAAATTTGGGGTGACAAGAAAACTATAAACTAGACAAAAGACAGGAAGACTAGGTCCATCAATCCCAAGGCCTTTCTTATTTCTATCACACTGTAAGTGACTGTACTTTCCAGATACAGTCCTTTTGAGCTCCTTCATTGACAATTAACATGGTTCTAGAACCTACCATGCTGGCTGTGTTACCAGGCTGTGCGGGGGGCTTAGGATGAACAGTTTATAGATTTGCCTTTCCAAACACCTCCAGTCAAATTGGCAAGGTTGGAATGTTGAGTGTGTACCTGTAAAAGATGACTGTAATACAAGAGTACATACACCTAGTGCCAAATAAAAGGTGGAGTTGGTAAATGCTATGGGAAGAAGGTGATGTCCCTTGGCCACAGATGTTGAGGGGAGTCTTTAAAGAAGGTGGGGCTGGAGGTGGATCTTGAATGACCTCTCCACTCCTGTCAGGAGAAAAAAACTCACAGGCTAATTCTTACTTGTTCATTCAAGGGCAGTTCTAAGACTATAGGAAGAAACATGAATGAGGCACAATTATAGACTGAGGATCTCTACACTCTGGTGAAGAAATATTGCATTATTTAATTTTTCTAAAACATATGAAAATCCTGCCCAAGTCTCATTTTCCAGGAGGTAGAGGAACTTCAACTAAGCTCTGGCATTCTTCGAAGGGAGTGTATATTGCTTCCATGCCAAACTTGGGATTAGGTGGAAAGCTACGGACCTAGGGTTCCACTCCACCTGGAGGGATGGACCATCCAGCATCTCCAGGCTGACGCCCTGCCTCTTTCTGGGATACTGAAGTGGTGCTTCAGCTGCTCCCATGCCTGCAAATCTGTCTTCTATCTCCTCACCCCAGGTCTGCGTGGTGCTCCTTCACCTTGCCTTTTAAACAGGGTTGAACTTCTATAGTAAGTGGAAAAAAGACCCCAAAGATGTCCAAATCCCAATCCCTGGAACTGGGAATATGCTACCTTATGGGCTGAAAGGGACTTTGCAGATGTGATTAAGGATTTTGAGGTTGGGAGATTATCCTGGGTTGTCTGGGTGGGTCACTATAATCACAGAGTACTTGCAGGTAAAGGGGGAGGGGAAGGTGGGAGAATCAGAGAGATTTGAAGATGCTACGCTGCTTCTTTTGAAGATGGAGGAAGGGCCATGAGCCAAGGACAGAAGGTAGCCTCTAAAAGTTGGCAAAAGAAAAGGAACAGATTTTCTCCTAGAACCTCCAGAAGGAACGTAGCTCGACTGGCACCTTAATTTTAGTCCAGTGAAACCCATTTTGGACTTCAGACATCCAGAACTCTTAAGTTAGTGGATTTGTGTTGTTTTAAATCACCAAATTTGTGTGAATTTGTTATAGCAGCCATAGGAGACTAATACAGGCCTCCTTTCCTGAGGAGGAGCAGAGCGGAGGAAAAAGGGAATCAAACCTCCCCATTCTGTTTCTTGCTAGAGTGTTAAAACATGAGTCAGGGACTTAGCCCACTGTCACACGATGTGGAGCCCAGCCGCCTCGGGAGGGAAGCCTGTTCTGTCACAGAAGGAGCTAAAGGCTGTTTCTCAGAGATGTTTTGGAAGGAGTTCCTGCTTTTGTGTGTGTAGGAGGTGGAGTGAGGGGGAAGGGTTAGTCTAGAATGTCCTCTTCTGTGTTTTCCATACCTGAGTTTCCATTATTTTGAATTAGAAAAGAAAGACTGCTTTTCTTCTTTATGCTCAAATAACAAATCCCTTGTTCTAAAAGCTGGATCTTTTTTTGGTTCTTTTTGCATTTGGAGATGGTAATGTAAGCTGCCAAGATGGCTTATAATCCTTTATTTGAATAACATTCAAATAGCAAAAGGGGCTTACTTACACCACACGTGGTATATGTGCTAATCGGGTTCATTTTGCATTTTCTACAAGAAGGATTTTTTGAGCATTCCAAAGCAAGCCAGCATCCTGAGATCCAATGAACCCCATGAGTCCAGCTGCATTGGGTCTGGAGCCCCAGAGTGAGATCTGAGGAATTTTTCAGCCTCCTGAATTGTAGGATGCTCTCTGAGAACACCGGGAACTCGGGTTCATTCCCCACATATGCCAGGCGTGGAGCTGGGACAGAAGTGGGAAATACGCCTCGTGTGTGCTGGGGGCCTTGTGAGCCTCCCTTCTCTCATCTGTCAAACTGGAATAACAACACCTGGGAACGTAGGGTTGTTGATAGGACCAAATGAGTGTGCAAAGCACAGCGCCTGGCAGAAACCGAGTTTCCTGGATCCGCCTTGTCCAGCTTTTGGTGCTTGTTTCCCATTTCCAGTGACTAAGTGTCCATCTCCTTTCCAGGCAGGGCCAAGGCCTTCAAATTAATTGAGTATAGCTCGTTTTAATTTTTCTTCCTCAGAGAACTTGAACATTAAATGTGCTGCCCAGAGAGGGGCATGATTAACCCAGAGGAAAGCGGGTCAAATGATGGTGGTCTGGGTGCAGAGCGGCAGGGTAAAGAGGACACTGGCCTGGGGAGATGGGGCTGGGATCGGAGGACATCCCTGGACAGCTCACTCAGCACCACACAGAGAGTGTACGTAACTACCTTCTGTCTCCTGGGGGGTGGCCTTCAGGCACAAGGGAGCTGAACAAACAGGCCTGGCTCCGTCCAGCTTTCCCTTGAGAAGAACCAGGGCCTGCCCTACTAATGGCAGCCTGCTGGCACCCTTTTCTTGGCATATATGGCACCCCAAAACAAAATAAAAACCAATGACCTGAAAATGGAATTGTATTTCTTCTTATTCTGGGTAGCTGCTTCTAACTGACACAATGATCCCCACACCTTTCCCTAAACACAAAAGCCCCCCTGTCTGCCGGTCAAACATGCTGGTAGGCCTTCCAGTTCAACTCAAGCACACTCCAGAGTCATTTCCCAGCTCTCAGGAGCTTATGTTGCCTCTCTCAGCCTTGATTTTCCCAAGCGAGGCTGTTAGGCTGGGGTCACAACGTTTTGGGGGGACTCCACTGTTTTTTGTTTGTTTGTTTTTTTTTACCTATAATCTTTAGACTATATGTAAAAACTGAGGGCTCTATAAGGAGCATTCTTGAGCTAAGGACTTTTTCTGACTCTCCTGGGCTAATGAGATGTGTGGAAGGTTGCCCAGACTCAGAAAAATGTCACGTCCTCTGTTTGCAGGAGTGCCTGGACTAGAATCACCACATTTTTAGCCCCTTGAGCTACTGACCTGTCCTTTTTTTCCCACGATCACTCCCCACTCAACACCAGATTGGACCACCGGTAATAAAGTAGTCAATCCACAATCTCCCACTTTTAACAGGCAGGAATTCCAAGGATATCATTTCTACATCTCTCTGCATGCCCCGAGAAAATTCTAAGCTTCCCCATAAGCCTGTGTTTGTGCGCTTACCCCTTACTCCTTCCTGGTAGACAGACTGATGCCCTGCCCACTCACCCACCCCCAAAGATATCTATGTCCCAGTTCCCAGAATCTGTGAATTTGTACCTTCCATGGCATAGGGGATTTCACAGGTGTGATGAAGTGAAAGCACCGGGATGGGGAGATGATCGTCCCTGAGCCTGATGTCATCACAAGAGTCCTGATCAGGGAAAGCGGGAGGCAGGTCAGAGTCAGAGAGAGAGAAAGAGTCAGAGAGAGAGAGAGAGAGAGAGAGAGGTGACAAGAAAGCACACAAAGAGACAGCAACTTGGAAAGGACTTGCCCACAGGGAGTCGGCTTGGAAACTGGGGAAAGGGCCTATGAGCCTGGGAACATGGTGGGGGGTGGGGTGTCTCTAGAAGCCAGGATAGGCAAGGGATGGCCTCTCCCCTCGGGGCCCCGGAAGGAAGTGTCAGCAACTTTCTCTTAGCCTGGTAATACCGGAGTCAGACTTCCACCTACAGTAGTGTAAGATAATAAACTTGTGTCATCTGACACACTCAGCTTGTGGTGACTTGTGCCAGTAGCCGTAGGACACCACTATGCTCCTCCAAAGTAAAATCAATACATTCCATTCAATAAGAAGATATTTTTTTTCAAATAGCTATGGCTTTTGAAAAATTTGGGTTCATAGTAATCAAGCCCAAGCAGTGTAACGTGTCTATTCTGAAACCACTTTTTTTTTTTTTAATTTTTATTTATTTATGATAGTCACAGAGAGAGAGAGAGGCAGAGACACAGGCAGAGGGAGAAGCAGGCTCCATGCACCGGGAGCCCGACGTGGGATTCGATCCCGGGTCTCCAGGATCGCGCCCTGGGCCAAAGGCAGGCGCCAAACCGCTGCGCCACCCAGGGATCCCTGAAACCACTTTTTAAGGAAGGATGGAGGACAGCGCTTGCTCCAGGTCCCACGGTTAACGAGGTGGCACACCAGCTCCAAAGGTTGAGCCTGTGGGTTCCTCTGACTGTTTCTGGGAAAGGTGACTCAGTCCCTTCTTCCTACTACATCTTGTCCCATGGCTTTTCCTGCATCTGCTCTAGTAATGTTGTAACTCCCAAGCCCACCCCACATGCGCCCAGGCACACACACACACACACACACACACACACAAAGAGGGAGTTTTCTTTAATGTCACCCCTCAATTGAAATCACCTTTCCAGATAGAATGATGCCTAAATTATCTCAGTTTCAACGTAATTCAGTTAAAAGTCATTTCTTGAATTATGCATTGTGTTGGCTCCATACGTACAAAGATGTGCAGGAGCTATATGCACCTTGAGTATATCAACCAGATGGGGTGAGAAGAGAAAGGAGAGGCTGATCTTAGTTTTATTTATTTATTTAGAAATATTTTGCTTATTTATTAATGAGAGACACAGAGAGGGACACAGGCATAGGGAGGAGAAGCAGGCTCCATGCAAGGAGCCCGATGCGGGACTTGATCCCAGGACCCCGGGATCACGCCCTGAGCCAAAGGCAGATGCTCAACCGCTGAGCCACCCAGGCGTCCCTGATCTTAGTTTTATTACAAAGGTGCTCAGATAACAAAATGCTACAACCTCCCTAGATGAGGGCTTTGCTGTCGCCTTCTAGAAGCCTCCTTCTCTTGGGTTCTATGAACAACCATCTATCTCTGAGGCCCTCAGGATCTCCTTCCCTAGGGTCGCCTTCCTCTGGCCCCTAATGGAGTCCAGCCTGGGGCAACCTTCACTGTTCGTTTCACACATTCTCTCTCAGAGGTAACCCACCCTCCAGACCCAACCTCACAGCTCTGGGCCAAGATGACTGCTCTTGGATGTGGATGCAGACAGACATACACAAGTCTGTCCTTTTCTCATCCAGGCGGCCATGCACCTGCACCCCACCTCTGTCAGTAGCTCTGTCATTTTCTGAAGCTTGAAAGTACGAGTTGTACAGGACTTGTTGCTCCTTACCTCCACTCAGGTCCTAGCCCACTGCTTTGTTGCTCATTTTTACTGTAGCTCTCATGTGCTGAATACTTGCCAAGGGAGCCGAACATTGTAGTCCATCATCTTATCATTTCCAGAAAACCCTACGGGATACGAGTATTAATTCCATTTTAAAGAGGAAGAAACAGACACCGAGTCAAGTCTACACAAGCTGCCACACAGCAAGCCTGAGAGTCAGCCCAGGTGTGTCTGACTTGATTTCTGTGTTAATTATGTTTTTAATTTTTTTTCTATTTTATGATATTTTGACATCTCAGGGCCTTGTGGGCCTGGGGAGGACAGCCCCTCCCAGGGTTAGCTATTTCCTAGAGATAGCAAACAACCAGCCTCAGAACATTTCTTTGATATGCAAACTAACCAGTCTGGAGCCTGGAGGCCCCCCCATTCACTTCCTTTAGCAAACTGTCACACACTCAGACAATATACCACCCCCACCCCTCCCTAATGCACCCCTGAGCCAGATACCAGACAACTGGGGACCACCCCTATGGCCAGGTCCTACTGAAATTACTCAGGCTATGCCATCCTGAGTTTATTCAGCATGCCACCCCTGCATCACCCATTTCTTACCAGGAAAACCACAACAAAGGCCCTGGCCCCTGCCTCCCCCTCACTTCTGCCTCCAGACCCACCCTGGTACTTCCCCTGGCAACCTTGCAACACAGGCATGCCCCCACCCTCTTGGGAACTTTGAGTGATGACTCTCCTTTCAAGGCCTTATCTCCCTGTCATCTTACCACATCCGATTAAAACAAAATCCTGGGGACATTTTAAAACAACTTCCTGTTTTACCCTGCTTCTCTCCATGTCCCCTGTGCTGATCTCTTAACCCTGACCATTCTCCTTAATTTGTATGTCTAGTAGCCGCCTTCATTTCAAAGCAGGATCAGAACCAGCTCAACCTTCATTGCATGTTAGAATCACCAGATGAACTTGTAACAAAGCCACACCTCCCTCACTTCACCCAGAGATCCCGAATTACTTGCTGTGCAGTGGGGAAGTCTCATACTTGGGAGGGCATCTCACTCACCCGAAGGACTGATTAATACAGACCGTGGCCAAGTACTGCGGCATACTTCTGGAGGACAAGGCACTGGCATGCTGAATGAAGCAGGAGTGGGGATCTCGGCTTCAATGTCCCCTGCTGTCATTTACTAGCAAGGACCCCCCAGTCCCTGGGAATCTTCTCTCTGCTGTAAAATAAGGAGACCACCTGCCAGACTTACCTTGCTGGGAGCCATGAAAAGCCCATGAAATCCTCATTCCATTCTGCCCAGAGGAGGGATGGGGGAGGCAGGGACACACAAAGTATCAGCAGAAACTGAATTGTCCCATAATCAGAGCCCTCGCTCACCAATTTCTCCTGTTTATAAAAGGCCATTTTTAGTTCTTTTTCTTTTTCTTTCTTTTTTCTTTCTTTCTTTCTTTTTTTTTTTTACCAACCCTTTATAGTTTCTTTAAAATAATGCTATGAGGGATCCCTGGATGGCGCAGCGGTTTGGCGCCTGCCTTTGGCCCAGGGCGCGATCCTGGAGACCCGGGATCGAATCCCACGTCGGGCTCCCGGTGCATGGAGCCTGCTTCTCCCTCTGCCTGTGTCTCTGCCTCTCTCTCTCTCTGTGACTATCACAAATAAATAAATAAATACCTTAAAAAAAATTAAAAAAAAAAAAAAAATAATGCTATGAAAAAGCCATGTATAACATTGACCTGAGGACATCGTTAACTACCCCAAGGGAATAGATTTCTCTGCTTGCTGAATATCCAGGGCATCTCCACTCTCAATTTTTCATATATTCCTGTGAGTTGTCTCTCCACTGCTGCCCGGGAGGCAGACGGATCGCACGCTCAGTGGGGACTCCGCTTGTTTTCCCACACTCTCCGGGATGAAATACAGACACGCTGTTCTCAGCTCCCCCAATTTTCCTGACTGAGTATGTTCCAAATCATCCCAGACCATCTGTGAATTGGCTCACACTAAATCACTCTGTCTCCTTATCTCCATGGAAGCCTTCTCTTTCAACCCCTTCCTTCCCGGGACAGCGTGTCCCCAGCTCCTCCTCTGCACAGCACTCAGGGAACCACAGGATGCAGAGAATGGA
Source organism: Canis lupus baileyi (assembly GCF_048164855.1). Taxonomy (NCBI): domain Eukaryota; kingdom Metazoa; phylum Chordata; class Mammalia; order Carnivora; family Canidae; genus Canis; species Canis lupus. The sequence continues at coordinate 40,558,995 of NC_132848.1, forward strand.
AAATCCCGAGAGCAGTGTCCTGAAGTGTTTCCAGCACTTCTGCCTGAAGCTAGGAGACTGTCTTTGATAGGTTTGGAAGAAGGCTCCAGAATGTAACAAACCCTACAAGAATCTTAAGGGTCTCTACTCTTATGAATCTTTCTAGGATGTGCTTTTCCTTTTAACTTGGGTCCCTAAGGCTGCTGGGACCTGCAAATTCAAATCCAGCTAACCTGATGCCCAGGATCCTGCCAGGGTCAGGAAATGGTAACCCACCCTCTTCTGAAAGGGACACAAGCACTTGAAGGCAGATTAGTTCTCATAGTTTATCCCATGGTTTTCAAACTTCAGTCCCTGGAGTCCCCGGGGGGTTCCCACAGAGCTGTCTGAATCCAGCCGTTAAGAGAGCAACTCCCTCCCTCTCTACTGAGTGGTGGTCATCTTTCATACAGTCTGTTTGAGATCTTGTCTGACCAAACGGAGTGCAAGGAGGAGTGAAAAGTGATCCTCTTCAAAATAGTCCCCTTTCTCCACTTAAAATATTGTTTCATTGTTTTTAACTGGAATATACGCAGATGATTAAAGAAGTTAAATAGCAGTGGAAACATGTAAAGAAAAGTGACAGTGGGGTTGACAGGCCTATTCAAAACCATGAGACCATCTCCCGTGTTCAGCCCCATGTCCTGAGCCTGCTCCAGAGCTGTGGTTCACACCTGAACCACAGGGTTGGCCAGGCTCACTGAACTCCTTCATCTGCTGTTCTCCCTCGAAACCAGGCCAACCTGCACATTCTCCCCCCTCTTATCTACTTTCCTTCTCCCATCATTCTGTTGAAGTGTCTTGTCTATTAGTGACTCTCTTCATTAAATTTGCATTTATGTGTTATTTATTCCTTTCCTATAATTTTATTGGGATCTCTGGAAGAAGAGGAGATAAAATGTGTTGGTTCAACCTGTTGTCTTTAACCATCTCAATCTAGAAAGCGTTTTCGATGTCAAATTTCAAATATCTTCAAATTTAGTGCCAGTATGTTTTCTTTACATCATGGCTTTGTTGACCAGAGATAAGTCTGGTTCCATTGTTTTAATCTGATGTTTTTGATTATGGAAGATGTGGCAGTGACTGTGTTGGGGCTCAGGTATAGTGTATGCCAGAATTAGTGGTTGTAACAGGTCAGGATCCCTGAAAATAGACCCCGAGACTCTGAGATTTTTGTGAAGGTTTTGTGGGAGTGCTCTGAGGATCAATATCCATGGGGAGAGAAAGTGGAATTGGGCAGCAGAGGCTCCAGTCCATCCCACAGGGAACTCTACGCCTGGGGCATCTTTTTGAGATGTTTCAAGTCAAGGTAAGGGACTGGGACCTTGCACCTCCACAACGACCATTTTCAGGATGCCTGCTCTCCCTAGGAAGGAGTATGACCTTGGGTAAGGCAGCTTCCTTAGGCCAAGGGCAAGTCCCAGAGATGTGAGTGGTCAGCAGCAAAGCCTGCCAATGGGGTCTGGGTGCACAGTGCAGTATCCACTACATTTGTCATTTCTCCAGATCTGAAGGACTGAGGTGGGGCCTCAGAAAACATCACCAAGAGGCCTGGTAAACATGAGCGTCAGCAGGCCAGTGGATGTTCAAACTCTGCTCCAGGAAGTCCTGAGGCTGCTGTCAGTCCTCTTTGCTACTCCTAGACACCTGGATTTAATTCTTTGTGCTTATTCGGCTTTCTGGTGTGGTTGGAAGCCTCATCAGAGAATCATCTGTGAGAGTCTCCCCTTACTCCTTCAGGCAGAGTGAGTCACAGAAGGCAACCCTGCCCAAAATGAGGGGAGTGCCTTTGGAGGGTGGGAGAGTAGCTCTGTAGTCTAGAGAAAGGGGTCTGGGAAGCTACCTCTCATGTTTTGTAGGCCTAAAAGGAAAAACTGCCTGAATCTTTGGGGTAGAGCCCCAGGTGGGAAAAGGACGTTAGTCCTGAGACCTTGTAAGTGGTCCTGGTGCCAACTGTTTTTGAGGATCGTGAAGTCAGAACACTGACTGCAGGAGTCCAGCTGGGAGGGTGTCCTTGGGTGAGGGGATCCTCTTGTCCTGAAATCCTGGTTGGTCCTTGGAGAGCTCTGTCCTTGGGAAGGTTCCTGGCTGCAGTGGGTAAGTGTCTGCTGTATTCTTCAAGACCTGTGTACAATGGCCAGGCTGAAGGCCAGCAAGTCACCAGGACCCAATCTTGGATGGCTACCCCTAGGGTTCCTGAAAACTATATTGGGGTGTGTGTGTGTGTGTGCATGTGCACACATTTTCTTTTGGAAGGGAGATTTCATGAGACATATACTGAATTTTTTTTTTTTTTAGTTAATATGTGAGGTGAAGGTTTAAACAATTAGAAAAATAACAATTGCTACTCTATTTGCTTCCTGCATTAATAAAGCAATTCATCTGGTTTATATACACCATGTTCCATTTGAACAGAAGCCTCTGGGGCTGAAATGATTTTTGAGAGCACTGTCCCAACATGAAGGCATCCTCACAGCAGGGGTTATCAGGGAGCAGGAGCAAAGGCCAACACTAATTCTGGAACTGCTTGTACTACCTCAATAATCCCCTTACGCAGCAACTGCACCAGCAAGGAAAGGCCTGGCTCCTTCCTCCAAGGGGCCACAGCTCTGGAGAGCAAAGTAAATCATCTCAATATGTCCATCGTGATTGACTGACTTTACAAGTGAACACCCACAAGCTTAAATCGTAATGCTCCAAGGTGGTGTGAACCTTGCTGTGGATTGAACTGGGTCTCTGAAAATCTCGTATGTTGAACCCCCTAATTCCCAATGTGACGATATTTGGAGATGGACCCTTTGGAAGGCAATTAGTGTTGGACGCGATCACGAGGGTGGGCCCCTGTGATGGGATTAGTGCCCTTGTAAGAAGAGACACCAGAGAGCTTGCTGAGTCTCTCTCTGCCATTTGAGGACACAGCAAACAGTCCTCTGCAAAGCAGGAAGAGAGCTTTCACCAGGAACAAAATCTGCCAGCACCTTGATGTAAGATTTCTCAGCCTCCAGATCTGTGAAAAACAAATTTCTGTTGTTTAAGCCACCCACTTTATGGTATTTTGTTATGGCAGCCTGAACAGATTAAGACAAGTCTTAAAGGAAAAGCAGTCTAAATGGCATCTTGGTGTCTGCTCAGCTTCGAGCTGTTAAAAGCGGGGGAAAACCCCAAAACTTCTATCAGAGTGGTAGACTGGCCCTGGAAAATATCAGGCTGATATGATGCTGAAGCCGAAAAGCACAAGAAATTGTTGGAGATGAAGCACCGGAGCCTAACCTCTCGCAGCACAACATTTTCCCCGTGATCATTGGTGCTGCCGTGTGGGTGCCCGGCTGCACCCCAGGAAAGGTACAAAGATGCAAGTGATCCAGATACGCACCAGGAAATGGGCAGACTGCCATGTGAAGGCAGATGAAGCATTCTCCTCCTCCCTCCCTCCCCCGCAGACAACAGGGAACGAAACCCAGACACCACAAAGCAATATTCAGCCAGCACAGGTCTGACTCTGCTCCTTCAGGTGGGTGAGAAAGCTGACCCTCACCGCCATCAGCTGTCTTAAAGGTGCTCCTGCAGTTTTGGGACTCTGTTGAAGGGTCTTTTTTTTTTTTTTTTTTTCCTAAAGAGCTTTTTGGCTTTATTCAATGATTCTTGGGCATGGTCCTTTTAAGAAACAAAGAGCCAGGCCATGAAACAGTCACTCTAGACAAGGTCAGAAGGGAGCAGAAGACATATGTGCTGTTGTTTTAATTCATTTCATGAAAGAGTATTTGTGGGTCCCAAGTAGACATGGCATAAGCAGAAAATGCGCGGCACCACCCAGCAGCGGTGGAGGCAGCTGGGATCAGAAGTGCTCTCCTGGCAGCAGATAGAGGCAGGAGCAAGCATAAGACAGAGTCGAGAATGCTAAGAAGGCAAAACAATGTCTTTAAAAAAAAAAAAAGCAACAAAAAAGCATATATTATGGATACTTGAGACACAAACATGAGGGAAAGGATAATAAATACAGTGCATACCTGTATATTTATCACAACATTTTAAAAATGCATAACTGCCAACAGGCTTGATCCTGTGATCTTGAGTAGGTGAAATGGTGCCAGGCCCACCTGTGCCTCCTTTAATGATCGACTTTTTCACACAGGATTGTGATTGCCAGATTAATGGTCTTTAGCCAGCTCCTTGCAGGCAGGCACTTATTCATTGTAGGGGCTACTGCAGGTTTGCAGAAGACAATCAGAAAATACTTGAGGAATTAATGAAAGTGTATATCACAGAGATAGTAGGTTCCAAAGCCCGAAGTAGGGGTTTTTATGGCCAGATTGAGAAGTCTGTCTTTTTTTCACATGCAGGCATCAGATCGACAATGACAGTAACGTACAGAATGAACAGTGAGTGTAATAATGGCCAGCTAGGAAGCTCCCCAATTTAGTTGTTTGAACAATTATTGAACACTAGCTATGGGCCAGGCACTGTATTAGTCTTCAGAATGTGGACCTCATTCAAAAAAGCATAGCCCAGCCTTCCTGTCCATGTCCGAGGGCAATGTCTTGGAAAGGTCAACTTAGAAATCTTACACATTTGCTATAGGATGATGGCCTTGCTCATTGCTGGGATGTATAAACATTAAGTATATATATATTTGCAAATAGTATTGAAAAATATAAACCATGATTTTTATATGATTCATGCCTGTGGTTTCCTACAAAAAGCCTGCTTGATACAATTGCATTGCCTCATTCCTGATGACTGCCATTAGTGCCTGGGATTTGCTTCCCACCAGGCAGGATCTCAAGTGCTCAGCATCTGTAAACATATTGACTAAAGATCTAGGGTTCCAAGCTGCATCCCATTTTTTTCTAAGTTGGAAGCTGAGCCATCTGTGGGGAGAAGAATGAAACTATCAGGGGAAGGTGGTGGGTCCATGGGTCCAATATCCACCGTAGGGGATGTGGGAAATCTTAGGGCACATTACACAGGATGGCCTCTGTCTCTGTAAGCTCATCCCCCACTGTCTTCCATAGATGCTTTAGGAAGGTTCTGGAATTAGGAGAATTTGATCAGTTTAAGAATAATTTTCTCCAAAGGAAATCCTGCATAACAAGGATTGTGTGGTTCCTGCTCAGCTTTTAAATGTCCTGTGTACAGCATTTGAAAAACTGTCTGCTGGTGATTTCTACTTCCACTTCCTTAACACACAATTGCCTAATAAGCAAAATAACAAAGACAAGGCAGCCACATTTTAGATTCTAAAACCAGATTTTAAAAGCCTGGTTTGGGGATCCCTGCGTGGCGCAGCGGTTTGGCGCCTGCCTTTGGCCCAGGGCGCGATCCTGGAGATCCGGGATCAAATCCCACGTCAGGCTCCCGGTGCATGGAGCCTGCTTCTCCCTCTGCCTGTGTCTCTGCCTCTCTCTCTCTCTCTCTCTCTCTCTCTCTCTCTCTCTGTGTGTGACTGTCATAAATAAATAAAAAAAATATTAAAATAAAATAAAATAAAAGCCTGGTTTGGAGTTATGTTCCTATGGGACCCCAGCTCTCGAATTTTAAATCTGAAAACACTCGTACAAATGTCACTGTACATTTAAAGGAGTGGTTCAGAGTGGTGAACTTTCTCCCTTTCTAGTGTTGTGGGTCAGCAAGTGGACCAATGCAGGACTCAGCATGGGCAGGCGCTTTAGAGGTGGCAAGCTTTGGCAGGCAGAGAGCCCCATCCTTACAACCGATAGACTTAGAGGCTGAAAATTAACCATCACAATATTGTTTGGCAAACTTACATGTTTATTTAAAACTCTGAATCCTGAGATGCTTGGGTGGCTCAGGGGTTGAGCGTCTGCCTTCAGTGCAGGTCGTGATCCCAGATCCCGGGATTGACTCCCACCGCGGGCTCCCCCCAGGGAGCCTGCTTCTCCCTCTGCCTGTGTTTCTGCCTCTCTCTCTGTGTCTCTCATGAGTAAATAAATAAAGTATTTTAAATAAATAAATAAATAAAATAAAAGTAAAACTCTGAATACTGTATTTCAGAGTCTTACTTCAAGGGATTCAGTATCACGATTGCTAGAACACACTGAAATTTTATAAGTGAAACATGAAATTTCATGTTTTCATTTCATGAAAATGAAAGGCATTCTATTTCCTTTTAAAAGGACTGTTTTCACACACCATGCTTCACAAACATCACCTGGGTTAAAAATTTGGGTCTGCCCTTCATTGGGTGGGGTTTGGAAATATTTTGGCAGCTCTGCCTAATTTCCAACAACAAAGAAATATTTTTAAAACATGTTAAGAAGTTTTAAATCTTTGATAATTCATAAAGTGTCGACCTATGCAATTATTTTGACTATCTCTGATGTGTCATTCCCTTGGCTACAGTAATGAGATTTTTCTGTAATTTTCTTGCCACATTATCTTCCTGCTTCTCTGTAGCTTTCTTTGACCGAGCAACCAGATTTCCCACACTTTCTTGCCTCCCTTGGCTGTCATCTCTGCAGACACTTTTTCTTGTCTATATTTTCCCTTTATTTCAAATTTCCATATTTCTCTTTATCTCTGATCTGTTTCTTGGGAAATGCAAGTGATAGAATCAGCGAAGTCTGACGGGTTGATTTAGACACAACACCTTTCTCAGGCGTCAAAGGGGCGGTCTCAGAGGGTCGGCACTTCCATGGTGCCAACCACAAGCAGGGAGGGAGGAACAGACCACTGAGGGCTGGGACAGACCAGGGCACAGACAGTACTGAGGGACAACACGAGGACACCAACTGAGTGTCCTCTTTGCTCAGAGAGCTTGTGTCTCCTCCCTAACTTCATATTCCAGGTGATGCATGACTGGGTGGATGATTCCTTCTTACCTGGTGTCAACTTCCCTTTGGGGAGAGTCCACCTCACAGTCAGGAAGAGGCAAAGAATACTTGGTGATTGCCCAATAGACTGGGGCCCGTGTGCCCCAAATGTAAGGCAGACAAATAACAAAATCAGCCAAATGCTCTCTGCAAATAAAAAGTCATCCCTCCAGCGTTTGGCCTGAGAACAGGCAGGCTTGCCTGAGAAGAGCTGTGTCTTTGTCTGTGGAACTTCTCCTACCGACCGTGACAAATACTTCCAGAGATTTCCACTTCCAGAACTGGCTTCAGCCCTTTGACAGAGGCCTGATTTTATTCCTCAGTTCCTATTCCTGAAAGCTTAGCTAGCCCCTCAGCAAATTAAAAATGGAAACCTTTGGTTTTGCATTTGGGGTCTTTTAGTCAGAGGATGATGTCATGAGTTCACATCTGTGCTCTGTGGTGTCTGAGGCAAAACTGCTGTGTGCCAGAGGGCCCTGGTGCCTTCTAGAAGGACCTAGTGGCTCCCTGTCTTCCCCTTTTGCATGTTGCTCTAGCAGAGGTCAGACCAAGGTTGTTCATTTTCAGACTGAAGCCCTCCTCTTTCCATATGAGTCTACCATCTTTTTGCCATGACAGGGATCCCCACTTTTCCAAAGTTTGCATCACACCACTTCTGTTTATGAAAGACCTACATCATCCCTGTTTGCACTAAACTGAAAGAAACCCTAAGAGGATTTTTGCTTTTAAGAAAAAAGATAAGAAGTGACAATAGCGTGTAGGGTTGGTTTTGCAGTAAGCTGTTGCACAGGAGCACACCCCAAGTTCCTTCCTGGGGAGCCACACTCAGCATCTCAGCTTTGCTCCAGAGATCAGAGCTCTGGACTGTGTCTGTGAGCACCTGGGCTTTATCGCCATTTATTTCCCACCTTCTGTAGCAAGATATGTCCTAAGGTAACAGAAAAGCCTAAGAGAGGCTTTATTTTGGGCCTGGGAAAACTCAAAAAATTTCCATGGAAATTGATGTAATTGCTTCTTTGCTTTATTCCATTTTGGCTCATGAAAGGTTTCATGGGAACGGTCCGCCTCCGGATATGGGGGGACACCTGTACTTGTCACCTACATGGGTCCACGGCTCCCTCTGCTCCTCCCTCTCCTTCATGCCCACTAGGGTAAAAACTTTGTCCTTCAGAAACCTTACCGTGGTGAGTTAGTGCGCGGTTAGCCTGCGCCGTGTGGGGATGCGCTGCGTTCTGGAGAGCCACCAAGCCCGCCTCCCACATCTGCTGTTTTCCTCACCATGTGCGGAGCCTGAGCAGCCAGCAAACATTCATCACAGAGGTTGAGCTATGCACTGTTCCTGATGAACAATGATGAAAATGATTCTGAATTTTCCAAAATCACATCACAGAAGGTTTCGTGCATCAAGTGTTGCAGCATATCTAAAATCTAAAAGCGCAAATGGAAAGACCTGGAAACCCTGTTGAGATGTAGGAGGAGAGACAGGCCTGGAAGTGAGGCAGCTGGTCACACAGAGGGGATAGAATCCTCCAGTTTCGGGATCTGGCCAGATAAAAGTCCTCTTCTGTCAGAAAGTTAACATAAATAGGAAGCATGCATGAAGCCATAAATAAAATGAAAGAGGAGTGTGAGCTTTCCCAGGGGCTTGGGTCAAAGGTCAGGTAAGTCAGCCAAACACTGTCCACTCAGATTTTGGCTCCATCCCAGACCTCTCTTCTCCCAAACTTCAGCTTTTGCATGTTTCCAACATCCTCTTTTCAGGCCTCTCGGGGGTTAGAGTCACCAGCACTGAAGAGGCAGTTGCCTGATAAGAGTCGGCTGTGGGGAGACAGGGAGGGAAGGGGGCAGAGGGAGTGATGACAGGAGCAGCACATCCTCCTCCTGGGGCAGCCTGAGCTGGAAGACCGTGTACCCCAGGACAGGGGCTGGTGGGTCAACCCCTCAGAGGGCTCCAGACTGTGTACTGAGGATGGAGGCGTGAGTGGGTAACCCCCTCAGGGGACTGGGAGACTGTGCACCCCAGGAAGGAGGGCCCCAGTGGGTAAACCTGTCACAGAGGGCTCCAACCTGTGCACCCCAGGACAGAGGGGCTGGTGGATAACCCTCCTCAGAAGGCTCCAGAATACCTTGAAAAGGTCTTGCAGACTGTCAGCTGGCAGGCCAGTTCATTCCCAGGCTGCCTGTCTGGAGGCAGGACTGGGTCCCCGGATTCCCAGAGAGGCCCAGGGGTGCGTCCCATGTATGTGGAGACAGAACCACTTCTGAGGGCACAGAGGGAACCGCTAAGGGGACTCAGCCGGCTCAAAACTTTTGCAAGCAGAATAGGTTCCTGAGTTGAGAGAATCCTATGCTGTACCCACTAGCCTAGGAGAAAGAGAAGCGAGTGGAGAATGGCTCTGTGGGCAGTGCTCTCCAGGGGTAGCATGGTCGGGTCAGCCCAGGGCTTAGAGATCCAGGGGCACAGAAGCTACTGGTTGCTATTGCTACCCTAACTCAATGAGTTTTACGGGTCCTTCCAACAGTGTAGTGGCTGAAAGATGCAGGACAGGCTGATCTGGTGGAAAGATGAAGAGAGAAGAGCAAATCTCCAGTACCAGGGGAAAGAGGGGCCAGGGTGTAAATAAGAGAAGGAAAATACTCATGGCCAACAAGCACATGAGAAAATGCTCTGCATCACTTGCCATCAGGGAAATACAAATCAAAACCACAATGAGACACCACCTCACACCAGTGAGAATGGGGAAAATCAACAAGACAGGAAACAATGGAGAAGATGTGAAGATGGAGAACCCTCTTGCACTGTTTGTGGGAATGTGAACTGGTGCAGCCACTCTTGAAAACAGTGTGGAGGTTCCTCAAGAAGTTAAAAATAGAAATTCCCTACAACCCAGCAATTGCACTACTGGGTATTTACCCCAAAGATACAGATGTAGTGAATCGCTGGGTCACCTGCACCCCAGTGTTCACAGTAGCTACATCCACAATAGCCAAACTGTGGAAGGAGCCTCGATGTCCTTTGACAGATGAATGGATAAAGAACATATGGTCTATATATACAATGGAATATTACTCAGCCATTAAAAAGGACGAATATCCCCACTTGCTTCAACGTGGTTGGAACTGGAGGGTAGTATGCTGAGTGAAGTAAGTCAATCAGAGAAGGACAATCATCATATCGTTTCACTCATATGGAGAATACAGAAATAATGGAAGGGATTATAAGGGAAAGGAGGGAAACTGAGTGGGGAAAAATTAGAGAGGGAGACAAACCATGAGAGACTCCTAACTCTGGAAAACAAACAAAGGGTTGTAGAAGGGGAAGTCGGTGGGGGAATGGCGTGACTAGGTGATAGGCACTGAGGAGGGCACTTGATGGGATGAGCACTGGGTGTTATACTATATGTTGGCAAATCGAATCTAAATTTTAAAAATTAAAAAAAAAAAGAAGAGAAGGAAGAAAAGAAGAGGGTCAAGACAGATCCTCACTCTCCCCTGCGGCCCAGCAAGTTTGAAATGCAAGAGATCTCATCATGACATGATGCTGTTGTCAACAACCTGGTACGAAGCAAAGGACCCCAGGGATTAATAAGTTTCCATTCGTGAATATATATATATATTTTTTTTTTTTTTACTGATTTTTATTTATTTACTCATGAGAGACACAGAGAGAGGCAGAGACACAGGCAGAGGGAGAAGCAGACTCCCTGTAGGGAGCCCGATACTGGACTTGATCCCAGGACCTTGGGACCACAACCTGAGCCTGTGTTCAACCACTGAGCCCCCCAGGTGCTCCCATTCTGTGAATATTTTAATACTATTGTTGGGACCTGGGAAGGTCATGGTGTTTTAGGGTTCCCTTCTTGCCACTGAATCATCTATCTGCTTCTTACTGCGTCACAGGAGGTTCTTCTGAGAAAGCGCAGCCCCATGAAAACAGATCTGGGTGAGAGTGGCCCCTCTGGCCCAGTGTTCTGCAGGAGCTCCTGCCCAAAAGGAAAGCCATTTGCACAAGTCACACAACAAGAAGAGGAAGAAGACCCAAAAGGCTGTTATTAGAAATGATATCTAGCCATTCCCATCCATGCCATCCTAGAGTAATCAGCCCTAGAAAGACAGGAATGACGATGGCCCTGAAAAAACAAACAAACAAACAAACAAAAAGCAAGTAAGGCAGCACGGGAGAGTTAAGGACACCAGAGGATGGGAGAGCAGACCTGGCGAGGTGAGTTGTGGGCAGGCCATCCAAACTTGCTGAACCTCAAAACTACCTTCTGTATGAAAAGAAGAAAAGCAACTGTCCTTTGGGTGAAACCATGGGTCTATTTGGGTGAAACCATGGGTCTATTTGAAAACTCTTCATGACCTGTAAGGTGTGATTCCAGTACAGGTATTCCAAAACAGGGTGGTTCTTCAATCTGTGAATCTGAATGTTGACACTAGAAACCAATGAATTGCTACTCAGTTTGCAAATATTGCCAGAGAACCGGTTGCACAAAGATTACATACACGAGGGTGCAGGTCTACCCTTAGTATTTGCCAATCTAGGGGAAGACAAATGGGAGGCTTACCAAGCACATGTCTAGTATTTAATTTCCCACTCAAGCTAACAAAATGTGAAATAAGTTCTACCTTTCTACCTTGATAAGAGCCTGGGAGATCAGTTTTGGATGAAGCTCCTCAGCATCCCATGCTAGAGTGTGCTGGTGCAGGGAGAGCTTCCCCATCGGCTTCTCCCCTCCCAGCCCTGCCTCAGCCTGAACCAAAGCCTTGAGCACCTTGCACAGATGCTTGGTCTGTGGGTCTGAACCCTGTTCGCACCACTCACAGGCTGTTGCTGCCCCAAACCAGCCAGGAATACTGAGAGGAGGCTGCCTGGGAGGCCTGTCTGTGACAAGGGATGCCAGATGCCATCTTTGGAGCCCACCAGCCACTTCCAGCTCGCAAGTGCTGCTGGGAATACTGTGGCTCAAGGTCATCGACCTGGAAAAGATGTTTGGAATAAATTATGCAGGGAAAAAAGCAGGTTTGAAGGTACTCTACAATATCTGTTGAGGAAAAAAATAGCCCTAAATCTGGGAATGTATATATATATATATATATATATATATATATATATATATATATACACACACACACCAAAATGTGTGACTTTTATTATGCTTTAAATAAAACCATTTCTATTACCTGTCCCTCCTCAGGAACAATTAACTTTTGATCACTACTGTGGTGTGACACTGAAATAGATGGATACATAGATGGATGGGTAGATGGATGGATGGAAGGATGGATGGACAGACAGACAGGTGGCAGGGATTTAAATACAGCAATATAGGTGTTTCACAACACACATGATCGACACGTTTGAGGAATATTCTCAATAGGTGATTAGTGACCTGTGGTTGGGGAGGTTGGGGATGGAGAAGGAGTCTCATAGATGTCCGTTCTCTCTCTCTCTCTGTCTCTCTCTTTTTAAAGATTTTATTTATTTATTCGTGAGAGACAGAGAGAGAGAGAGAGAGAGAGAGGCAGAGACAAGGCAGAGGGAGAAGCAGGCTCCACGCAGGAGCCGGACGTGGGACTTGATCCCGGGTCTCCAGAATCACACCCTGGGCCAAAGGCGGCGCAAAACCACTGAGCCACCCGGGCTGCCCAGATGTCCGTTCTCTACCCTGTTAGGAACAGCCCCATCCCTGACGGGGATAATACAGCCCACAGTGTTCATAAAGTCGGTGGCTGGAGAGCAGGATGCCGGGAAAGAGGCTCCAAATGCTGGAAGGTCAAGTGCAGACTAATAGAAGAGTCTGTGCAAACAAAGGGCACAAACGTGAGCTGACAGCACGTGGAGCTGTGCGGAGGGGCAGGCAGAGGTGGCAGGGCAGAGCAAACGTGGGTGGGTCATGAGAGAGCAACAGGCTACAGGTGACACAAGGGCACATGCACACACATCTGTTGACTACCAGGAGGAGGAAAGAGGCTGGTAACTGCACGACGGCCTTCTGCCCTCACAGCAGCTCAGCCTGGGGTTACCAGGGCCTGCAGGCTGGGGCTTCATACGGGAAATCACGTGGGTGAAGATCCTCAGGGCAGGTAACTAAAATAATTACCTGTTTGGGCATGACAAATACCAAAGCCATCTCTCAGTTGAAAGGGAAACAAGCTAAGTTGGGCTTTCATTAACAAAAGTACTTAAAATATAACAAACTAGGGTAGAAAATAACAGCACCATACCACCACCCAGATTGGAACCGAAACTGCGGGTGATTCCATGGCCTTTGGCTCCCTCACCTCATTCCCCTCCGCCCTTTTCTAGAGGTAAGGTAAACATGACCCCCAAGTCAGGGAGGGTTCTTCCTGACAATGTGTTTGCATTTTTTTCTATAGATACTATTGTTTGGAGTAATTTAAAATTGATATTGATTTGATCAGCCCAACTCGCTTTCTCCCCACTAACTTGGCAGAGTCTGTTTGGCCAATTCGTTCGTGATGAAGTATGCTTCCTTGAGCTCATCAACTTTCACTCTCAGATAGTCTACCTAGCATTCCACCCATAAATACATTGCAATTTACCCGTTTACCATCGATTGACTTTTTTTTTATTGTTCTTTTCATTTGCTGATACAAACAATGTACAACAAGCACCTTTACGCATCTTCTGTCCTGCGTATATAAGTTTCTCCAGGACAGAACCGTAAACGTGCCCCTGCTGAGTGGTACAACGTATGCACACCTTCACTTTCATCAAATGCTGCCAAGTTGCTCTCTAAAGTTGCTGAAACAATTTATACTTCTGCCAGCAGTTTGAGAGTTTCCATTTCTCTACATCCCTGTCAATACTTGTTGGCTCTACAATAACTCACTGCCATTTAATTGACATTTTCCTGATTACTCGTGAATGATCACATCTTCGTTATATTTTGAGCTATGCAGTTGTCCTTTTCTGTGTTTTGCCCATTCATATCCTTTGCCTGTTCTTCTCTTGGTCTGTTTATATCTTATTGATTTGTAGAAATTGCTTATGTTACTATTGTCCTAGTCTTTTTTTGGTTCTATGAATTACAAGCCTTTTCCTAACAATGGCTTGTCCTTTAAATTACTTTATAGTGTCTTTTCCTGGAAAACTTTTCACCTAATAGTTTTTTGTTTTGTTTGAAGATTTTATTTATTTATTTGAGAGAGAGTGAGTGAACTAGCCACAAGCAGGAGGGGAGGGGCAGAGGGAAGGAGCAAGAGACAACCTGCTCAGGGAGCCCAATATGGGACTCAAAACCAGGACCCTGAGATCATGACAAGAGCTGAAGGCAGACATTTATCCAACTGAGCCACCCAGGAGCCCCACTTTTCACCTGATTGTAATCAAGTATATAAGTCCTTCCCACTCAGTATCAGGTGTGTTTGTTCTCACTTGAAAATATCCTTTCCTACCCTAATAGTATACAAGTATTTTCCTATATTTTCTTCCAAATGTTTTAGTTTTGTTGTTTGCATTCACAATTTTTTAATGCATCTGGAAATAATCTATTGTCCCTACCTTGATAGCTAATTTTCCCAAGTACTCTTTATTAAGTAGCCCATTCTTTCTCCAGTGTCTGATGCTATATTTGCTCCACCCCGGAGTTTCCATATGTTTGAGTCTGCTTTTAGAGTCTCGGTTCTATTCCACTGATCTTTTTGTACATACTTCATAATATTTTTTTTTTTTGTAGAGCAAGTATTCCAACTTTTATTCTTCTTGAATTTTCATGTTCTTAGGCTTAGAATTGTTTACAAAAATGAGTTACATTTCTCTGCTTCCTTTAAGGGTATGACAAAGCATCAGTTAGGAATCCTTTCTCCTGCAAGGAACAAAATATGCCTCTGACTATTTTAAGCAAAAACAAGGGGGGGGGGAGTTTTTGGGTTTTGTTTGTTTTTCTTTTTTTGAAAGACACAGGTCTCACAAAATTGGTAGGAAAAACTCAGATCTGGCTTAGAAAATGGGTCAGTCCCAAGACACTGATAGGATACCAAGCAGAATGAAGCATAATCATCACAGAGTGGCCTGGAAGGTGGTGAGGGTGCAAAACAGACCCTTTCAACATTGGAGGTTGTCTAACAAACCCAGGGATCCTATTTGATATCATTCCTGTAGAACCACTCCAATTTTCAGTAACTGGAAGACATGGACATAATGTCGTCATAGAGGAGGAGCATATCTGACTTGCTCCCCCTAAGTATCAGATGGACAAATAGCAAATTCACATCAACTCTGTCAAATGATTTTTATAGAGGTTCAATTAGTGGTACTTAATCCTCCATGTATATTAAAATCACCTGGAAAGAATCCCTCTCCCCAACCTTTCACAACTTAATGATGCCCTTGACCCTTCTCAGACTAATTAAAGCAGAATCTCTGGAGATGAGGTCTAGACTTCAGTACTTCTTGAAGCCTTCCTGCCCTACTCGCCCCCCATCCAGTGATGCTGATAGACAAGCCAAGGCTGAGAGGCACTGAGTTCTGGAGAAACTGCTGTGCTGATGTGAGTTCCCAGTCACAGTGCCTCCATCTTTGATTTGCATGGAAGTATCATCACACTAATTCAAAAGAGGCACAGACAGCTTGCACTCTACTTCAAAATTTCAGTTTATGGATGGAAGCAAAGGCTAGTAGAAGGTAGACACATTCTTCAGACACATTTAAATAATCTTGATGAGATGAACCACAATATAATAGTGTTTGTGGTGAAATAATGGGGCCTGCAACCACCTCCTCTTATGGGTGATATTCTTTATTTTTTAAGTCCTTCATTTTTTTTTCTTCATATTTTTTTAAGTGGGATCCACACATAGCTTGGAGCCCAGCGCAGGGCTTAAACTCACGACCCTGAGATAATGACCTGAGCTGAGATCAAGAGACGCTTAACCAACAGAACCACTCAGGTACCCCTAAGTCCTTCATATCTTTGAGAAGAAAAAAATCATATTTTGTAGAGAACTCTTATTGAATCATAAATTTATAATATAAAGGGGATAAAAGACTCCATTTGCAAAAGATGTAATATACCAGATATTTTCATCAGGAGCAAACCATGTTGATAGACTTAATTATAGTAAACAGTTTGGCAATTAAGTTCTATCACTCAGAACAAGATCTCCGTAATTCTGATGGCAAGAGAGCTACTCCCGAGGCATATTTTTCTTCTTCAAATTTGAGTGATCTAATTCTTGAGATTGGTTGGAGTCCCTGGCTTCCAGAAAAGGGAATCCTTGGAACCATTTTAAAGAGCACTTGGATGACTTTAGAGTGAATCACTTAGTTTAATCATATATGAAGATCTATGTCTGTAATCTTTTCCCAAGAGCTCTACCTCGATCAACATCCTCAGCTGTGTATGTGTTATTGATCCTATTATCTGAGTCCAGTAACTACACAGTATTGGTGGTGTGCCATAGATTTTTTAATAACCAACTCTCTTGGGGGAAAGGTCCTGTATGTAGTGATTTCCATTGTGTACATACTCCCACCATGGCTGATTTCATTCCAGGCTACCAAATTGAGACCACTTAACATAGAGTTGGGAAGATTAGCACAGCAGCACACCCCTGCACTGTAATTCCACTATATAGGTGCGATAGAGAGAGGAAAACTTAGTAACATAGATACTAGCAATATGTAACAAGGAGGAAATGAGGAGTTTTGTGATTATTACCTCTGTTTTTAGGATATTTCATTTAGTTGAAATTTATACTGTTCAATTTTTTAACAAGCTCTATTTTTAGAACACTTTTAGATTTATAGCAAAATTGAGTGGGAAGCACAGAGATTTCTCATATACCCTGTGCCCCTGCACATGCACGGCACTCCCATTATCCACATCCCCCACCAAAGCGGTACACCTGTTACAACTGAAGAACCTTACACTGACACATCATCACTCAAAATCCAAAGTTTACATTAGGTTCACTCTTGGTGTTGTACATTCTCTAGGTTTTCATAAGTACATAATGGCATGAATGCATCATTATAGTATCATACGGAATCACTTCACTGCCTAAAAATCCTCTGTACTTGGCCTATTAATCCTTCTCTCTCCCCTGACTCCTGACAACCACTGATATTTTTATTGCATCCATAGTTTTGCCTTTTCCAGAATGTCATATAGTTGGAATCATACAGTGTGTGGCCTTTTCAGACGGTTTCTCTCACCTGCTGATATGCTTTGAAGTTCTTTCCATGCATTTTCATGGCTTAATAACCCATTTCTAGTTAGTGCTGAATACTATTCCACTGTCCAGATGTACCACAGTTTACTTATCCATTATCCATTCATCTACTGAAGGACATCCTGGTGGCTTCCAATTTTTGGCAAGTATAGTAAAGCTTCTATAAACATCTGTGTGCGGGCTTTTGTATGGACATAGGTTCTCTACTCACTTGGATAAACACCAAGGAGTGTGATTGCTGAATACATAGTTTAATCTTTAATAATGGAAGTGTTTAACAATCATCTTGGGAAGTTCCTGGAAATTTAACAGCTTTCATTAGCCTGTGTGAGCCAGCTTTGACACATCACTGCATTACAACTGTATCCTTACTCTTCCTCCAAGTTATACTTAATAAAAATTTCAACTTAAGTTTTTAAAATGTTCCTTTTGTTTCTGTATTCCTGTGTATTAAATTAAAAATAAAACTGGTTAGTTCTCAGATTTCCAACAAAAGTGAATCAAAGCTAGTACCATTCTTTTTGCTGCCCTGAAGGCCTAAAAGGGGCAGAAAGTGATGAACTCCTATGATCAGAGATCATTCAAACCACTCACAGTATCTCAGGCTTGTAGAAGCGCCCCAGGGAACAAACCAAATTCAAGTAAATCTCTCCCTCTCCCCAACTTTGGCTGTTCTCCCTGAGGTTCCTCCAACCAGAGCTTCTCCACTTGTCTATTTGATGTCCAGGGTTTCTGCACTAGATTGTGTTTGAAGAAGGATTTTGTGGACTAAAAATGTTTTCAAATCACTGCTTTGGAACTCACAATGTTAATCAAGGAATTGGCTCACACCTCACAGTGTTATTCCCTGACTCGTCAACCATACTGTTTGAACTGTGTTTGCCATTCGCTTCAAAACAATTGCTCTCAGGATCAGAAGGCAGGCAGAGAGGAGAAGCCTCTGGCACTGGGGTTCAAGATGTCCTTCTCCATAACAATGTTACAAAACGGAGAACCAATTGCTAAGTAGGCAAAAGTGCTGTCTATGTCATTATAGTTATGTGTGGAATTATTCTAGATTCATACCTGGGGCTACCACTTAACACTGTAAAGTTGCAAATAGAAACAAGTGTGATCAATTTTTATTTTCCTCTTTGACTCAATCAGGTCTTTCTAGAGGAATGACCCATTAAGACACAGCTTTGGCAATCGAGACTCCAGACAAAGTCTTGGCAGACATGTTTGCCAGTTGCGTTAGGTAAGCCTCCCTGAAATTTATGTTGTCCAGTGCAGATTTCTTTACTGTCATGTGAAGAGTTTATCACATTGATCCTAGGCATTACATATTTATATTTTATACATAATTAATTGGTGAGTGCTGTGGACCATAAAATACACTCTGGAAGCTAGATCAGAAGTGGAAGAAATGAACACAGAAGGTAGGCTCTTTGATATCTCAACTGCTGGTTATGATCATGCTATTTGCTGACTCCTCAGTTCTCTGACAGAGGCAGAAAATGGGGCAAAACTTCTTGCAGGTATGCCTCATGGGGAAGAATCTATTCATTTGGAGCTATTTCAGAGGCAAGATAGAAGGAAATTCTCCCACGTACAGTTCCCTTTTGCAAGCAGTCTTCTAGAAAGATCAATAAATCTCCTTTACTTTCTGTTCTTTTCCTTCATTTGCTTTTCTGGAAGGACTCCATCTGGGTCTCTCCCTGGGTATGGCATAGTAACTATCATATTCTTAGGTTTCATGTTGGACTGATTAGAAGACTGGAGAAGGTTATATAAATGGTATACCATGAAAGAAGCTGGATCAGATGTCATTTGGCAGGTGGCAGGCTCTGTATTGAAGGAACAATATGTTTCCAGAGGCTCTCTTCCATCCATCTGGGGATGGGTTTCATTGTTATTTGGAAAGGACCAGATCTGAAGCTCTGTTGTACTCCCCAAATATTAGAATCCAAAATTTCAAATCTTGAGATAACCTTGCACTGCATCTTCCATTTTATATAACAAAATCGGAGACCAGAGAGTTTAGCCAGGCTGAAGGAGGCCACACAGCTCAGAATCGGCTGAGGTAATATGTCACTTCATGTCTAGTGTTTTTTTTTTTTTTTTTTCTTTTACTTTTATTTGATTTTATCTTTCTGAAACTTTTTGTTAAAAGAGGGCAGACCTTTAAACAAAAGGTGAATGGATCGGGGCTCTGGTCAGGAAGCTAAAAATGCCTGTGAAGAAAGAGGAATCTGGCCTTATTCGGGTACGGAGAGGATGGTTTCTCCTCTTCCCCTTTCAGAGAAAATTTTAAAAAACGTAAAGAGATGAATTAGCAGAATCCTCAACAGTAAAAAAGGCTCACTGAGGTCTAAGCAAGTCCCAAAAGGTAGAAGCTACAGAAGCCTTTGTATCTCTGGGAATGTGCTAAATTGCTCACATGCTCAAGATGAGGGAATTCAGCTGGAAATTCATTTGTTACCTAGAGCCACAGGCTCGGGCTCACGGCTGCCCTGCCTGCAGCCCACCACCCCCAAGCCTGAGGCATTTTTCACCTGAGAGGGGAGGTGACATGTAGGCCAAAAGGTCTAGCCACAGCACAGGGGCTTTTGCAAACCCCAGCAAATACAAACAGCCCTTGCCTGCTTTGCTGACAGGTTTATTTCTGGGAAAGTTAAATGCAGGGCTGGCTCTAGGCAAAACCGTAAGTAGGTGAGTCCGCTTCCGGCACCTTCTCTTCCTCCCCATTAACAGCACCCTGTTATCCCTGCACCACCCACTGCTGGCTGCCACTCACGCCTTTCCATCCCTTCCTCATTCTGGTCCAGCTGTCCTGGGGGCAGCCCTGTCCTCCCTCGTCCCAGCCCCAACTCCCTGACAAACACACTGGGGCCAATGCATTGGTGTCGCTAATGGGTTCCTTCGTTCACTCCTTCCTGGGCAATACGCTTTCACATTAATGTTAGCTGGCTGGAGGCAATGTAATCAGATTTTTCAGTGGTAGAAATTTCCAGAGCTATAAAGTAGGGGGACGTTGAGAGAGGGAGTGGGGGAGGGCTTTGACCTCTGGCCGTCAGTCGCTCACTTTGGTTTGGAGAAACTAAAAAGTAGTGCAGGACATGGCATCTTTTTGTTTTTTGTTTTTTGTTTTTTAAGACTTTATTTATTTGTTCATGAGAGACACAGAGAGAGGCAGAGACACAGGCAGAGGGAGAAGCAGGCTCCCTGCAGGGAGCTCCATGTGGGACTCGGCCCCAGGGCCCCGGATCAGGCCCTGAGACCAAGGCAGACACTCAACTACTGAGCCACCCAGGCGTCCCAGGACATGGCATCTTAAAAGCTTTTCCCAGGCACCGGATTTTCTGAAACTTTTGCACCACACAGACCTGGTTTTTTTGGCATTCCCTAAATCACCAAATAAATGCTAACAGTGGGCTGCCGGTGGCTCTTCCATAATTGGGCCTTACTCAAGGAGCCTCTCCCCAAGCTCAGTCTTACAGGACACGGGTTCTCTGGGGCTGGCCCTGGCTCTGGGCACCCGGGTTGGGAATAGACACTTATTCTAATGACGAGGTCTCGGCTCCTCTTCATCAGCCGCCTGATGCCCAGTTTGTGGGGGCATTCTGCGTTGTTCTTCCACCTTTCTTTCTCCTTGCATTTGTTTCTTGGTCCCCAACTTTGCTTTGCTAGGAAAGGTCAGATGAGGTAAGGCCAGGGTGTCTGGGACTCAGAACTCTTGTTCACCCTCACATTGTGGTTTTGGTGTAAACACACTGGTTTAAAACGAGGAGGAAAATCAATCAATCAATCAATCAATCAAGGAGGATGGGGCACCTGGGTGGCTCAGTGGTTGAGCATCTGCCTTTGTCTCAGGTCGTGATCCCGGGGTCCTGGGATCCAGTTCCATATCGGGCTCCCTGCAGGGGAGCTCCCTCTGCCTCTGTCTCTACCTCTCCCTGTGTGTCTCTCATGAATGAATAAATAAAATCTTTAAAAAATAAAATAAAATAATAAAAAAATAAAAATGAGGAGGACATCATGGGAAATTTTTTAAACAGATATCCCTGGGAAGGAGGGACCTTGGTACTGGTGTCAAAGGTCTGCCCATGTTCCTCTGAGAGAGCCCTGGAAGTATCACTGCACGGTCATTAGCACTTGGGATAGCCACAAGGCCGCGGAAATGAGTCCTTCATTGTGTTACCCTGTGTGCTGCCTGACTTGAGTCACACGCTCTGTCTCATCTGTTCAACTCTGTCACAGCATATTGCCACCTGAGATTGGTGGCCCCGTTGCCCATGGCCAGCTGCACTGTGGGCTGATGTCAGGGAAAAGTGGCCTAAACAGATCCTGCCTTTCTCCTCCTGAACCTGCGTGAGCATTTTCCCGAGACAATGCCAGCAGCGGTTAACATTGCTCTAGGTCAGGTGCTTGGTGACCAAGGGGTGGAAGAAGTCTTGGGAAGCAGACAGTGGTGCTGGGAGACAACACCCCCCATTCCAGGGCTGCAAAGCTATTTTGTCTCCAAGAGTGACAACCTGAAGCCTGTGTTCCTTGGCAGTTGACATCAAATGCATGCGCTGGACTCCCCCAGACACAGTCACTCGTGCTCCCTCTCTGCAATAAGCATCCTCAGGAAGAAAGCATCTCCTCTTCTGTTGAGCTCTGTAATTATCTTTCGATAAGCCAACTTCATAAAACAAGACAGGCAGCCTTGTGGGCCATCCGCGCGTGCACACACACACACACACACGCACACACAAATAATCACAAGACTTTATTTTAGAAGCAGCCAGAATAATAGCTGAAGCATCCAGGAACAGTTTTGAGGAGTGTCTGTGAGTGATAATTAAATGTGAGTGCTTCCCACGTCGATGACAGCTTCTCCTTGGAGTGACAACTTCAAAGTCAATGTTAGCAACACAGTTCATGACTTCTTCAGTGCCAGTGAAGTGTGGGGATTTCTCAGGGCGGTATGCCAAGCACTTAAAAATGGACTTTCATAAAAGTAGGCGTTTGTGCCATGGCTGCTCAGTGATCAAAGAAGTGGTTTCTGATGCTCCAGGAAAGGGGAGCCTCTAGCACATTTAGAAGAAAGCTCCCTGTGAGGTTAAAGCTTTCAAGGACAGTCAACCAGGAAGTCACAATCTCTTCTCAGACTTCTTTTTGGAAGGGGGTTGGTGTTATGCTTCACAGCACTTAGCCACTGGGAAGTGTGACCTTGGTGGCCTTGGCCAGGGCCCCTGGAGCATTTCTAGAAGGTGATGCTGCTGCCTGAGCCCCACCATCTCAGGAGGATGTCACTGATTAGCCCCACCTTCACATCACAGCCACCTATCATTCATCAGCTTGTCCCCCTAAAGAGATCTTTGCTTGGTCACTTCTTTCTCCCTCTTTTTCTCAGCTGACCTGTCATTGTCCTTTACACACTTTGGTACACAATCCAAACCCTACTATTCCTTCAAGGCCAAGTTCACGTTCCACTTCCTCTACAAAATCTTTATTGCCAGAGGTAATAATAATAATGTAATACTGCCTTACCAACACATAATTATTTTATAGCTTTCATATACATTATTTCATTAGAATATCCTACAGTTTTGGAGCTGGAAAGCCTGAAAGGCCATCACACCATGATTTTATCGAGAAGGAAGCTAAGGTCCAGGAGGCTGAGGATACAAGATGCCAGTGCTGGTTGCAGAGTGAGAAGGAGATCCAAGGTCTCTAGACCAACCCAACCTGTGTTCTGTCCCTTAGTAACTCTGGAGGAGCCGCCCTGCCTGGAGCCTGCTTCTCCCTCTGCCTGTGTCTCTGCCTCTCTCTCTCTCTCTATGTGACTATCATAAATAAATAAAAAAATAAAAAATATTTTATTTATTTATTTGTTTGAGGGAGAGCATGAGCTGGGGGGAGGGAGGGATAAGTGGACTCCCACTGAGCAGGGAGCTTGAGGCAGGGCTCTATCCTCAAGGCTCCGTCCCAGGACCTGGAGATCAGAAACCCCAGAGGTAGGCAGAGGCTTAACTGACTGAGCCTCCCAGGTGCCCCAGGCAGGTATTTCTGCCTCACAGCTGTGTGAGTCCCATGAGGAGGCCCAGCCCAAAGGCCTGAAGGCCAGATACCAGGGGTATCTGAAGATGTCTTTGGCCTAATCTTGGTAGAATCTTGTGCTGGTTCCCTCGCAGCGATTTCTCTCCTCTTATGGTCTTTCTCAATATCAATGACCTTTCTTCACATTCTGAGCTCCAGTTCCTCTCTGGGATCTGCCAAAAGTAGGTACTCAGGTGAATTCTCTTCTGGATCCCCTTCTTGACAGCGTCCCAAGCTACAGCAGCTGGGGGTGGCACCCACACAGTCATGACTGGGTCCCTTAATAACCTGCCTGAGAGGCTGATGTGCTCCAGCTGTCTATTTTGCTCAGACATTTCTCTAGAAGGTTCCTACTAAATGCATATTATCTGGGAAACTTTAAACTCATTGATTTGTGTGGCAAATCATAATTATCCCTAAAAAAACACAAGGGCCTGTAGAAACAAGACTTAGGAGAACCAATATTGGATTGCAGGTACTGATTAGTTGGGGTTTTGTTGTTGTTGTTGTTGTTGTTGTTTTTACCTGCAACACAAATGAGTTGGACTAGTCTCCTAAGATTGTTGTTACTTTTAACAACAAATATGTGCTTTTGGCATCTAGAGTCCTGTGGTAGAAGGATTAAAGAAGAGTCTCGATTCTGTACATCTGTGTAGCAGACTCATGGAACTGTGTGAGGCCTATACCACCACAGTGGAAGGCAGGCCCCAAGGTTCCCAACCAGGGGGAATAGAGGGGCTTCTCTCTTTGGGGCTTATATCTGAGCCCCAGGAAGGTTGAAGTGTTCTTTGCCAGAGTCCTGATCAGGCCAGATGGGTGGTGGGCTTGGAGAGACTGGATCTACAATGATTGTACCCATTACTGTTGTGAGGACAGCCCCATTGGATTTCCCCAGCTGAGGGGGAGGGGGAAGGAGAGGGATAGGGTCTGAATAAAGGCCAGTCTGTGTATTCCCTATGTCACTGGCAGGCAAGTGTTCTTGCCCTTTTGTTTTTTTTTTTTTTTGTTTTTGTTTGTTTGTTTTTTATTTTTATTTATTTATTTATTTATTTTTAAATTTTTATTTATTTATGATAGTCACACAGAGAGAGAGAGAGAGGCAGAGACATAGGCAGAGAGAGAAGCAGGCTCCATGCACCGGGAGCCCAATGTGGGATTCAATCCCGGGTCTCCAGGATTGCGCCCTGGGCCAAAGGCAGGCGCCAAACCGCTGCGCCACCCAGGGATCCCTGTTTTGTTTTGTTTTTAAAGATTTTATTTATTTATTCATGAGAGACACAGAAAGAGAGGCAGAGACACAGGCAGAGGGAGAAGCAGGCTCCCTGCAGAGAGCCTGATTCAGGGCTGATCCCAGGACCCTGGGATCATGACCTGAGCTGAAGGCTGAGCCACCCAGGTGCCCCACCTTGTTACTTTGTTACAGATTAGAATGAAGCTCCACGGAAGGAACTTGCCTGGGGCCATGCTACTTTCCCTTTTAAGGCATCCTCTTCCAGGGCCCTGTGGCCCTGCTAGCTGCTTACCAGTGGTCTGTTGTCTCACTTTGGGGACAAGTGAGGCTGGCTTCCTCCTAGCCCCGGACCACCTGGCCTTCATTTGCCTTCAGACTCCTAGCGGCATCTCCTGACACTTCTTGGGAGTCTGCCCTCCTTCTCAGTCCATAGCCAGCCCACAGGAAGGGCGGTGTCACAGACACCTGGGAGGCACACAGCCTGTGCCATTACAAACACACCATGTGGTCCTTTTTCTTTTTGAAGCAAATTACCCCAACTGGAATGGTCCAGAATTCCTGTGTCTATCAAGCCCAAGCCTGTAGCAGTGCTATAGGTAGCAAGAATGTCTGTGTGTATGGTCACATGTCTGATGTGTCTTAACATAGAGATTGCTTCTTAGCATGACAAGACTAATAATGAGTTGTGAAAACAAAACTTAATTGTCGACAATGAAAGGAATTTCCAATTCACCACACTAGAGGAAGGATGGCTCTCTCTTCTGTTCCCTTTATAGAACAATGGATCAGTGCCAGTTAACAAGGCTCTCAGACTATGAAAGGTATGCCACAGAGTTAATTCACAAAAAGACGATCTTAGGTTCTGGACATTCTAAGGCTTTTAAAAATGTGTAATTCATTATGACTGTTTATTGTTGTAACACACATTGATTTTGTGTAGGATATCTGCACTAGTAGTTTTATATTCATCTTCTTGGAGAACCCCTCCCCTGCCCTGATGGTCTAAGTTTCCAGCCCCATGGAAGCTCAATCTGCTCCAGCCTGATGGCTACCAAAGGTGAGGAAGACTGGTGAGGAAGACTAGTGAGGGTGGAGGCAGAGAGGTTGGACAGAGGCATGGGTGGGAGGGGAAGGTAGGCCAGGGCCAGCTCCTGAGAGGGCTCAGGGGCCATGCTAAAGAAGCTGAACTCTTGTTGGGGGCCAAAGGATCTTTTAGACAGGGAAATGACAGAATGAGATTTGTGTCTTTAGATAATCCTGATGGAAGGATGTCCCTCCGGAGCATCAGCTAGCGATAAGAAGACCAATGTCTCAGATAGGGAGGGTCAGGAGAAGGGAGGGAGTTTCAGAGACTTCCAGAGAGCAGAGGAGGAATGTGTTTGGATGTGCTGGGGTGTGGGGACCAGGGGCAGAGATAGGGCTAAGGTGAGGGAAGGGGTTGGCCGAGAAGAAACTGAAGTGTGACCTGGGGTGGCTGGGAGAGTACAGATGCCTGCCATTTGAAGAGAGCCCAGAGGGAGCAGCATCTCTGAGCAGACAGTTAAGCAATGTTGAGGCCAAACAGCCTAAGTATTGACCTGCAGAGCTAAAAGAATTAAATGATTTGGGTCAACAAACTGTAAGTTTAATGAGCCCGATTACATGCTGGGTGGGGATAAGGTGGAGGGACGGTGCACCCTGAACGGTGGTGATGACATGGCCTTGGGCCCAGGGAAAGGGTCACAAAACAGACTGCCCCCCTTTCATTTGACCTACACAGTATTTTATTTCATTATTTAAAAACAGGAAATGTATTCAGTGGTTCAAAAGCCAAAACATGTCAAAGGATATTTATGAAAAGAATCTCTCCCTGCTGGTAATTGGTGACCAGTTTCTTGCACATTAGAGATATTCCATAAACGTGCAGGCAAATATGTACACTTCTGCACAAATGCTTTCTGCACTTTGCTATATATCTTGAAGATAGTACAGTAAAAACTATGTCATTTTTAATAGCTGCGTATTTATCCTTTGTACAGATAGAGCAACATTTATCTTACCAGTCAGGATTGATGGTCATTGGGCTGTTTCACACACTTCCTGGGAGTGGCATCACCGAGTCAAAGGGCGTGTGTGTTTGTAATCTCGGCATACATCCACAGAACAGTTTCTAAAATTTGGGTGAGAATCTGTATTTATTATCTTCAGGCTCCTGCTCATCATGGTCCTCACTGTGCTGCATGGCCTGATGGTCATTTCATACCTTTGTGTTATCTGTCTGGCTGCAAAGACACTGGGGAAAAGAAACAAAGGTGTAAGAATGGGGGGACCATATTCCAGTCCCAGCTTCATTAGTTACTGACTGTTTTTGTGGGTAAAGCAAAAATAAGAACCATGTCCAAGTGGTTTCGAGAGAATTAAACAGGGTAATGTGCATTAAGAGTGTTATATGAAATGCTAGGTGGGTTGTGGCCAGGTGTGATGATGATGGTTGGTCTCTATCCTGGACCAGCACGAAGGAGAAGAGGATCCTGTGGGGGAAATCTTGCCCTAGCTTACACCTGCTCACACAGGTCACCTGACCCATTAGCACTGGAAGGTAGGGCAACAAAGCACAGAACAGATAAGGAAGCCGAGGAGGCCAGGGACCCTCTCTGTGTTGTTCACTGTTGGATTCCTATGCTTAGAAAACCTAGTAGGTGCTCAGTAGGCATTTGTTGAAAGAATTGGAAGACCAGATGTCACTCTGCCTTTTCTAGATGTTTCCTGACTGCTCATATGCCAGGTAGAAGTCAAATTCTTTCAATTTCTCAGTTACTCAAAGCTCATCATACTGAGTCGAACGGTAACCTCCTCCAAAAAAACCCATGCCCCTCCCCCTAGAACCTCAGGATGTAGCCTTATTTGGAAATAGTTCTTTGCAGATATAATTATTGTCATTAGGATGGGTCATAAGAGATTAGAGTAGACCCTAAATCCAATGACTAGTGTCCTCAGGGGAGGGGAGGCTGCTCAGAGGGGACAAGGTCATGTGAATCCTGAGGCAGAGACCAGAGTGACATGTCTTCAAACCAAGGGATTCTGAGAATTGCTGGCCACTACGAGAAGCCAGGAAAAGGTCTGGAACAGATCCTATTTTCAGAGCCTCCAGAAAGAACTGACTGAGCTGATATCTTGATTTTGAACCTCTGGCCTCCAGAACTGAGAAAGAACAAATTTCTGTTGTTTTAAGCCATTCAGGTTGTGGTGCTTTGTTATAGCAGCCTTAGCAAATTGATCCACCTACCCTTGATTCTGGGCCTCAGTCTTATTAGGGACTCCAAATCTCTGACAGAATGTCACACAGCCATTGAACCAGCCATACCACATGGGGAGTGGGCAGGATGGGGTTGTAAGAAATCATGGATAAACCTGGCTTGAACCTGGGCTTTACCACTAATGAACAATGCACACTATCCTGAGCATCAGCGCCCTCACTGTACAAAGCAGATAGCAATATGCACACACAGACACATCACCTGCATGTACATGTCTCCCCCAACACACCACCTACACATACATGCCACACACACACACACACACCACTTGCACATAAACATCACATGCATATAATATCTGTACATATGTTCCACACACACACACCATCTATACATACCACACACATCACCTGCACATACACACCACAGGCACGAAATACCACACACCACACACACAAACTTCATACCACACACATATAATAAACACCACACATACTAACCATATACCACACACACCACACACACCACTCACACAAACACACATATACCCCCTACGTAAATATCCCAAATGATACACATACATATCCCATATGTCACACACTCACAACACACATACACACAGTTGTTGTGAGGGTCCATGAGGTTACATGCAAGACATACAACATATAGAGGGACCTTGATAAATGTTTTCTCTGTCCTCTTTCAAACAATGAATGACGTTTATATTTCTTCTTTAACTGAAAAAGAATAATAGCACCTTATCCTTTATAATATTTTACTGTAAGCTTTAACGCAAGACAACTTTTATTGTTTAAGCAATTATTGGGACCTACAGCAGAATTTCTGAGAAACAATTTTTTGGTCTGTCAGATATCATTATTATAAAATGCAAGTACATTTAATAAACCAGGAAAGTATAACTGGGAATAAAGAGAATTCAGTACAAAGAGGTGTGTGCGCGCTCAGGGTTTGTGACAGATTTTGTGTGCAGATTGCATAATGCCCTTATAAATATTAACTGTCGGTATCAGGTTCATGTCACAGAAGAGACAGACTGACATCATCACTATTTCTGCCCCCTCAAGTAAATAAGGCAACCTATACAAAGAACAGAAATAGTTTATAGATAAAATAATCTTCTCAATTAAGTGTATTTGGAACCCTTGGCAGTTTTGTCATCTCGGCTCTTCTGTTTCTCTGAGTTATGCTATGAGTTATACTCTTTTTTTTTTAAAGATTTATTTATTTATTTATTTATTTATTTATTTATTTATTTATTTATGATAGACATAGAGAGAGAGAGAGAGGCAGAGACACAGGAGGAGGGAGAACCAGGCTCCATGCCGGGAGCCCGACGTGGGACTCGATCCCAGGACTCCAGGATTGCGCCTTGGGCCAAAGGCAGGTGCTAAACCACTGAGCCACCCAGGGATCCCCAGTTATGAGTTATACTCTTGGTGGTTCATCCAACAGTTCTCTCCTCTGCTCCTTCTTTCTTGCTAGTAGACACTGCCTTCCACTGCAGATGTTGAAAACACCAGATAGTCATTCCTAGCCTCTCTTGCAGCTAGCTCATGGGTCTGAGAGCCAACCAAGGCCAATGGACAGTAGTGGGAACCTGCTAAAGGCCTCACTAAGGAAACAAACAAGTGGAAAGAATTTCCTTGTCTGCTTTTATTGGACTTGTGGGAAGCTAGTGCCTGGGAAGAGGCCACCATTTTATGGCTTTGAAAGAGGGAGGGGTGGCCAACAGTCAGCCTTATGAGGAGCCAGAGAAGGACCTGAAACCTCTAGAATTTTTGTTATGTGAGATAATAATGAACTTTATTTTTTTCATCCCTAGAAATGGAATATTCTGTTCATGTCTGAATGCATCTAAAATCGCAGACTTAGTGTCCAAAAACATTCCATGTTTTTTGTATATGAGCTTCTGTTTTATACCTTTATCCAATATCTTCAAATGAAACAGTCTGTTTTATAGGCCTATAATCTTAAGATTTATATAAGGTAAGGTAGGGAGGCTTGACCTAAACAATTAATGACTGTAAACCATCGACAATAGTGCATGTTTCTATTCCAAATGTACAACCTCCACTCTTATCTCCTGGTCTAGATATGTTAAATAACCTTGACTTTTTCTCTGAAATAAAACATCACATTAAGGAAGAATTAAAACTTGCATTACTTGCAGATGACATGATACAATGTACAGAAAACTCTAAAGACTCCACCAGAAAAAGTACTGGAACTGATAAATGAATTTGGTGAAGTTGTAGGATACAAAATTAATATACAAAAATTGGTTGCATTTCTACACACTAATAATAAAGCAGAATAAAGAGAATTTTAAAAAACAATACCATTTACAATTGCACCCAAAATAATAACATGCCTAAGAATAAAAACAACCAAGGAAGTAAACAACCTGTACTCTGAAAACTATATGACATTGACGAAAGAAATTGGACACAGCACAAACAAATGGAAAGATATTCCATGCTCATGGACTGGAAAAACCAATACTGTTTAAATTTCGATTAAAAAAAAAAAACCCACGTAGAGGAATTCATTAATGGGTACATTGTTTCATCCATCAAGCATATATTGAATGCCTACAACACACCAGGGCATGTACTAGACCTTGGGAAAGCAAAGATGAATGAGAGCGAGCCATCGCCCTTAGGAACTCATTAGTTACTGAGGGAGACTGGGAGACAAATAGATGACATAGCCGAAAACCACACTCTTCTCAGGCAAGGTCTCGGCAGAAAACAGACGGCATCATCAGAAAGTCTAATTGAAATGAATTTAACTAACCAACTATTCAGAGTGTGGATGGCTTTCACGGAACCATCAAGAGAGGGTGCCTAGTATCTGTGAGAACTGTCACCACTCTTGGACCTGAAGGGACAGAGGGAGGTGCCATGTAGTGGAGCCCAGAGAAAGCTACAGCACCCCACCCCCAACGGGGCTTCCCCTGCCAAACCTGCATCCCTAACCAGAAGTCAAAGGGCCAAGAAGCCAAGGGAAGGTGCAAATACAAGTCAGAGTCCTGGGACACACAGGACAGGGAAAAGCAGAAAATGAGGGAGTGGTGGGGCTAGTGGAAATAACCAGTGCAATACTAAAACGTGGCTTTGTCCCAGAGCTCTTGTTTCTCTTGTTACTGACATCGATAATTTCCTATTTTAATTCTTCTAAAAGTGAGCACCCCTTTGTACTTCCATTTTTCAGAGCTTTATCTTGAGTTTTATTACAAAGGTCATCCCAATGGGAGCAGGAAAAACCTTTTCAATCTTAGAAAATATAGAACTGTGCATAGACAGCATCAACTCTAGCTTAATTACAAATTCAAGTACCCAGTGCGTGCGGCAGGCCCGAGGGGAAATGGTAAGAATTAAAGACATTCTACCAGCAGTGTGTGCATGGAAATGAGATGTGACCCCTATGACAGGGGCATGAGGAACTGGGAAAGAGGGTACTTAACCTGTTTTAGCTTTCACTCAGGGACCTTGGGCAAGACCCACTCAAAAACAGCAAACTTCATTTTACTGACATCAACAATTCTGAGGAATAAGAACACTTAACTTTTAATGAACCTGAATCTCTTTAATCAAATCTATAATTAATTCTCATGCTACCCAGGCTTACACTGGAATCTTTAATCATTAATTCAAATTATCATCCATACGTCCTACCCTGGAAACACACTCAGACACTTGCCATGTTTTTATGGCAATATAGCAGCAGTGCAATTGGAGATCCCTTCTCTCCCAGAGAGACTGTTGACTTCTCTGAAGAAGAAGGTGTGGATGAAATTGGCCACCCACCTTTTGCCACTGCATCTGTGAAACTGTGCACCTCTGAATCACCTGCCCCCTTTCCTAGTCCTTATCATGACTCTGTGAACTGCTCTTAAAGATCAAAGTTCTTCCTTTTCTAATTTGTGGGTTTTTTCCTATCAAAATTATATATGCACATATTTTAAAGTCAAATTGTTCCACAAGGCTTTTTATGAAAAACAGCAGAACCTCCTTAGCATGTTTCGCTCCCCCAGAGGCAACCCACTGGCCACGAGTTTAGCACATCCCTTTGTACTTCCTTTCCTATCTACAAATAACATGCCCGCGTTCCTCTTCCTGGAGCCTTCCATTTTAGGCCCTATCTGTTAACTTCCCTTTATGGAAGATGACAAGCCTGTTCTCAGAAACCCCATAACCATGGTACCCTACTTTATCCACGCAGGTTTCTCGACTTTTCATCCTCTCAATATCAATACAGTTACAACATAGTTTGGTTGTAGCAGTATTTGGTGTTTATATAATTATGCTTGCAAATGCTATTTACAGCTGAGTCACAGTATACTGTTACTTTTTCTTTCTTGCACAATACTATGTTTTCCCCAGAGCTTTTCACTGTACTGTGTGTATGCGCACATGCACTTAACTCCCTGCATATTTATTACCACCATACACCCAAACAGTATCCTTGTGTAAATCTCCTTTCTATATATCCAAACATGTGAGGATATCAGGTCATTTTTTCCAAAGAAATGTCTCTGCCATGTCCTTTGTTTTCTATATTCCAATTCTTCCTCTTCTGTGGTTTTTTGGAGGATATGTAGCAGCTTCCTCAGTAATTTCTTCATGAAGTGAATTTCTTGAAATTTTGTATATCCTCAAAGGTCTTTGTTCTACCCTCACATTTAGTGGATTTTTCTGGCAAGGGATAGGATTCTAGGACAGAAATAATTTCTTCTTGGAATTTGGAAAGCATTGCTTCATTGTCTTCTAGCTTCTGAGATTGATACCAAGAAGTCTAATTAATGTCATTCTGATTTTTTTTTGTTTTTTCCAAAGCAGTTCCTTTTATTATCTTTTTAAATATAATGTCATTCTGATTCTTGATTCTTTACCTGTGAGCCACATGTTTGTCTCTGCAAGTGCTTTGAGTCTTCTCTTTGTCCCCAACACTCTGAAATTCTGATGTACTTTCGTTGGTGTAGACCATTTTCATACTTTGGACAGGATATATGGTGGGCCCTTTTCATCTAGAAAATAGCCTTCTTTGGTTTTAGGAAGGGTTCCTCTGTTATTTCTAACTAATTTCCTTCCCACTGCTTCTTGTTTTTGTTCCTATGATTCACTCATTGATTTCCTGTTACCAGGATTGATTCTCTAATTTTCTTATTTTTTCCTATCTTTAATTTTTTAAAATCTTTTTACTCTACTTTCTGGAAGATTTCTTCTACATTACCCTTCAACTTTCTTACTGGGTTTTAAGTTTCAGTTTTCATATTTTTATTTTCTCAGATTTATTTTGTACCTTCCATATTCCTTTTATACAAGATGCTCTTCTTGTTTTATGGATGTAGTGTCTTCTCTTACCTCCTCGAAGTTGTTCTTTTCTTCTGTTTGAGTGGTCTCTGCCTCTACAAGATGCTCTTTTCCTGTTGCTTTGCTTTTCATTATTGCTGGGATATACTTGACCCTGTGTATCTTGCCTGATGATCCTTGTCAGCCAATGTGTAAGAGGGGGCTGCTAAGGGTTTACTGGAAGACTTGTGGTGCTTATGGCCCACAGTCTTTCCTATAGGATGGTCAGGCTGGCCCATGTCCTTAGGAGCTCCTGGGGTCAGTGTCTTAGGTATTTCTCATCACCTGGTGAGGTTTCCCAGAAAAGATGCTTTGAATCTACCCGAAGGGTATATGGCCAGTTCCTATCCTAAGATGGGAAGGAGTCTGGAGTTTTGAACATTTATTTGTAAACTACCTCTTACTCTCCTGTCTCCATATCCTTCCTTCAATTGCACTTGGTGCTCCCAGACTAGATAACCTCAGTTTAGTCTCTTCAGAAAATACCTCCAGGCCACTGCTGAATCTAGCCACTTTTTAAAGAAGACTTTATCCAGTCCTCCCTCACTACCAGTCACAGGAGCACTTGCTTCCACCAGTTTTGAAGAGTTTGTGTGTGGAGAAAGTGGATCTTATAATGTAAATAAGGTTGTTTCTCAGTGTTTGACACTGCCAGCTGGGGGCATCATTTTCTCCAATCCACTAAGCCAAGTGCCACTTTTCCATTCCATTCGAACCTTCTAAGGTCTTCTCTGATTCTCTTTGCCTTTGTGGGTTTATGACTTTGAAAGACCCAGTACAGTCATCTCAGTGGGGCTTCAGGAGGGGATGGAGCCAACCTCTGGCTCAGCACTAAGACTAAGGTGACTCATTTGCCTTGGCAGCAAAATTAAAGGGGACACCAAAAAATTCAGTCATCAAGATAAATAATGTTTACTGCAATCTTTTAACAAATCAGAATTAATTCAAAAAAAATCCAGCATGAACAAAATGTCACTATTTTAAATAAAGACAAGATCAGTACGATTGGTTTTTCCTTGTGCATCGTGTTCCAATGTGGTTGAGCATGGCATTCGTGCAATTCATCCCATTTAACCAGTCCTCATGGTCTTGATATTCTTTATGACCATAACAGGCTATAAAGCTTACAAGGGGCCGCAAATTATATTTTCATTTGTCCACCATGCTTGTTACTTGAACATCCAAAGACTAAGGGCTTATCTAGCCTGGTCTGAAAGATTTTTAGGCTGAATGCTACGCTAGCATGTGGCAGAGGAACTTGGTCAGCACTGGTGTCCAGCAGGTGGAAATTCCTTCATAATAAACATCTCTTTGAAAAAATTTGGTGAGTTAAAAGCTATATACATATGTTAACGAGACAAAGAAGCCCCAGAACTGGTGTTTTTAGATCTACCAGGACATTTGGAGCATATTTGAGGCATTAGCCAATAGCAAGGCAGCCCCCACACCTAGAAGAAAGACAACATAAATTCAGGTTTTTTACCATAATTTACTTCAGGAGTTTTTTCACAACACCCCAACCACAGGAGATTAGTGTAACCCATGCCAGGCTAAACTCAGACACCTCAATTTTTGTTTGGAAACTTCCGTGCGAATCCAAACCCTCCTCTTTCACTTAACCCTGAGG
The DNA here is from genome assembly GCF_048164855.1 of Canis lupus baileyi. NCBI lineage: Eukaryota > Metazoa > Chordata > Mammalia > Carnivora > Canidae > Canis > Canis lupus. Next base: position 40,593,578 of record NC_132848.1, read on the forward strand.
CTGTTCAACTGCATGTTTCTGGATGGTGGTAAGTGGTGAGCTCCAACTGACACCAAAACATCCTAAGAGTTCAGAAAACTCTCATTATCTGATATTATTCAGTAATTATTTGATTCTTCTAGAAAAATTACATTCTCCTTCAAATAAACTGCAGTTAAATCTCCCTCCCTGGCAGCCACATTCCTGAATACTCTTTCGCTGATATCACTCTGGATACTCTTTCAGAAGCCCCACCCTCTGGGTAGATTTTTCCCAAAAGCTTCCCACCTTACACTCAAGCAAAATAATGGGTCACATTTAAAAGCAGAGGTGCTGTTCCCAGAGGGATGTTATAAAGGTAAACTTACGTTTCTCCTGGTTCTTTGACACTCAAGAGGACAGGTATTCTAAAATTTCAAGATAATATTATTAACTTTCATCAGAAACACATTGTGCTATTAAGTGGATCCCTTGAAAAAATATGGAGGCACCTAGCTGGCAGTTCTCTGTTTTCTGAAGGAGCCGATAACCTACTTTTGCCCAGCTTTTGGAAGTGAGCGAGTGTGTGTGTGTGTACACGTGCGCACGCGCGTGGGCGCACACACATACTCTCTTCACCAGCAGTGAAATTTATTCGTAAGGTGCCAGGTAAGAACAAGGTATCATTATGAAGAGAAGCATTACCTCACAGTTCAGAGACTAAAATGAGACCACACCTGGAGTACTTTGTTCTGTTTCAGGAAGCTTAGTTACAGAAAGATGAGGTGGTGACTGGAGGGACGCCAGGAGAACAGAAAACAATAAAAAGATACAGGAAATCAAAGCTTCCAGAACACAAGTAAACATCTCCAGAAAACAACTATCCCCAGCTTCGATAATTCATCATTATTTAGTAAAAGTCTCAGATGTATAAGGCTTTGGAGAATGCAAAGACCTAGTCTCTTCCCTCAAAGCACAAACAATATAGAGAATAAGTGGCCAGCATAGTTGTAATATAAACAACTCAAACCTTCCAAGCCATTGTGCACACTGAGGAGGAGGGTGTTGTTTCATCACAAATATTGATTAACTTCCTGAGCTCCTGTTATACAAACATGGCGTCATCAGGCTAGATAAACAGACCTTAAGCAAGCAAGCACTCCTTCTATCTTCTACCAACAAAAGATTTTAATTGAAAAACAAAGCAAAGCCTAATGTAAAGCAGTGCTGTGATTCCAGTCACCTTAAAGTGGTGCCATGAAATGCAAGACTGCAAATAAGGTAAAAAGAGGGATGCAAAGAGAATTCCTTCTTTCTGAGATTCTGAAATAGTTATAGACATAAATTGTGGATTATAAATGGCAAACAATGATATATGAAAGATATTTAATTTGTGCCATACAGGACAATGTGGAAAATAGCTTGGGAAATGAACTTGTATCCCAGCTGTGATCGATGTTGCTAGCATTTCCTAGGCTGCTGTAACAAATGCTGGGAAAACTGGGTGGATCAGTGGTTGAGCGTCTGCCTTCGGCTCAGGTTGTGATCCCAGGATCCTGGAATAGACGGAGTTCCACATTGGGCTTCCCTGCAGGGAACCTGCTTCTCCCTCTGCCTATGTCTCTGCCTCTCTGTGTCTCTCATGAATAAATAAATAAAATCTTTAAAAACAACAAAAAACCCTCAAAAAACAAATGGCCACAAACTTGGTGGACCAAAACAACACGTATTTATTACCTTACATTTCTGTAAGTTGGTAGTCCTCACTGGGTAGAAATCAAGCTGTCAGCAAGGCTGAGCATCTTTCTGGAGGCTCTAGGGGAGAATCTGACACCTGGTGTTTTCCCACATCTAGAGGCTGCCCACATTCCTTGGTTGCTGATCCCCTCTCTGTCTTCAAAGCCGGCAGTGGTGAGTTGAGTCCTTCTCCTATTTCATCACTCTGATCGGCTGTTTCACTTGCCTCTTCCACTTCTAAGGAATATTGTGATTACCTTGGGTCCACCCAAATAATCCAGGATAATCGGCTTATTTTAAAGTCGATTTGATTGGCAACGTGAAGTCCTCTGTGTCATGTGTTATGAATTTTTTTATGTGTTATGAATTGAATTGTGTGCCCCCCAATCAAAAATGGTACATTGAAGTTCCAACTTCCAGTACCTGAGAATGTGACTTTGTTTGGAAACAGGGTCATTGAAGATGTAGTTAGTTAAAATGAAGTCACAGTAAAGTAGAGTGGGCTTCTCATCCAATATGACTGGTGTCATATAAGAAGACACAACATACAGGGAGCACACTGTGGAAATGGAAGCAAAGTGCTGTATCTACAAGCCGAGGAATGCCAGGAGCCATCACAAGTTAGAAGAGGCAAGAGAGGGTCCTCCCTTACAAGCTTCAGAGGGACTGTGGCCCTGCCAACACCTTGACTTTAGACTTCTAGCCTCCAAAAGTCCAATAAAATTAGTGCCTAATGTTTTCAGCTTATGATATTTTGTTATGGGAGCCCCTAGAGACTATTACACCATGTCAGGTAATATATTCATAGGTTCTAGGGAGGAGAATGTGAATGCCTTGGGGTGGGGTAGGCATTATTCTGCCTACCATTGTGGCCTTCAAGGAATTTTGGCTCTTGGCAATTTTCAAAAAGAAGTGTTGGTAGGAGTGCAAGTGTGTTTGGAGACGATTCTTCATTGGCCTTTTAGGTTTCTGCACATCTTGAGAGAAGAGGCACAGGATGCCTTTGTTCCAGACCCTGGTTTTCAGAATGTTTGTATGGCAAACAGCCTTGATATATGAGAACAGTGTCTACCCTTGGAGCAAGTGTGTTTTTTAGTGTCAGTAGAATAAAGAAGTATCTCCCTCCTAGGCAAAAGTCAGGTAGGCTTACTGCCCATTACAAAAGATTCAGGTTCCCTAAGTGCAGGGCGCCTCTCCTGTGCCACAGCCCATCATGGGGCCAAGCATCCTCCAGCCCTCTTGGCATCACTCTGTGGGAACTGGCACTGGGAGAACTGGTGGAAATGCTGATACTCTGGCTGCTGCTCTGGCTGGAATCTATAACCTGTCCTTTGTCTCTGACCCAGGTATCTCACATCCTCTGCCAGCACCTGGGAATCTGTGGTAGTCTAACAGGTTAGTCTGCAAGTAGGGTAAGCCTTAGACCCTTCAGTACTCGACAAAGGAAGACTCAGATAGATAACCTGGCATGTGTGGGAGAGAAGCTGCAGTGAATGGCTGTCAAAGAACAACTCTACGTAGAGGTCCAACAACCTGGCATGTGGCTCACTCTACTTCTGGCATCACTGGCTTGTGTCAACAGTTCTCTCAGTGAGGTCCCTACATCTACAGCATCAGCATCAGAATGTTGGCATCACTTGGTAATGGGTTAGCAATACAGATATTTGAGCCACATCCCAGACTCATGGCATGAGAAACAGGCTGCCTGCCCTCCTGCCATGTGGGCTTCCACAAACCCTCCAGGGATGCTGCTGTGTGCAGTTTGGGAAGCACTGGCCCTCCCTGTGGTCAGCTGTCTAGCTGCACAGCCCTCGTGTGCACACAAGGGATGTTTGCATGGGGGACACTGAAGCCTGGACTGGGGCAGGAGAAAGACTTCACATGTCCACCCTCTGGGGCTCCTCCACCTCCGTGTCGGTGGGACAGGATGCTGTCTTCTGCATTTCCCATAATGTTTGCCCTCCCCATCCTCACCTCTGGAGATCAGACCTTTAACTAAGGGAACATCCTGAAGTCATGCTGTGAAAGTTGGTCAACAGTAGCAACCATTCTCAAGGGTGCACACGGGGCTTGTCTACTTGACTGTCCCCTTGGAAAAGAAGGGTCAAGAAAAAAAAGAGGGGGGCAGGAAGAAGTGTTTCAGAGGTCTCATGGAGGCAAGGTTGGCCCCAAAGTGAAAACCGCCTGACCCGGGGTGCTGTGTGCATGCCCCATGTTGGTCCTTGCACACTGAGGCAATGAGATCCCAGGCAAAAGAGGGTGAGATGTTCTTTGTACACCTGAAGTTACCACGTGCAGGCCAGGATCCTACAGGAATCACTTACAGACTTCATGTGGACGGGCAGGGACAAACAGATTCAACAATGCCTAGGATAAAAAATGACCATCTGGATGTCCAAGTGACTAATAGAATTTTCTTTTTCTGTCCTTGGGTACAAATTACCTTGAAAATGCTCCTTAGTTCTGTAGCTCCAGAACAGAGTGAAGGATGAACAAGATTCTTCCTGCAAAAAATAGTACAGGGGAAAAAAGAAAAAAAAAAAAAGAAAAAAGAAAAAAACGTGACAGGGATCTTAGGGGATTTTTTTCTAACCATGCTTTTCTTCCTCCCTCATTGCCAGATAAATCCCAGCCTCAAAACTATTCTATTCACTACACATGAAGAGCTTTCAAATAGACTGGTTAATAAAACGCTGAATGCAGGAGCAACGACAACAAAAAAACCCACTTCAGTACCAAAACTAGTTTATCTATACCCTTTTGTTAGATTATCATAAATGGTTTACAACAATCGCACCTTGGCTCGAATGGGCCGCCACCCCAGAGAGATGAGCATCAGGGTGCCGTGAGCACCCCGCCCTGCAGTCTTCCCACTGGCTACATGGGTCCTGTAGCTTCCCATGAGGGGCCACAGACCACCTGGTGATGCCCAGTGGACACCTCTCATGGAATATTTAGGGAACATTTTATTAGTTTATTACCAATGGGCTTCACCACACTCCTTCCACGTGAACAGCTTTTTTTCGGGCTTAATTCTCCTGACTAGGTCAGAGTCATGTGTACGCGTTTCGAGCTACTCTTGTGGGCTGAGGTGATTCTCCCCGTGAAAGGGAAGAGCTGGGCTCCGCCAAGGTGAGTGCATTAGCTCCCACCGTGAAGAAACTGAAGACACCCGTGCCTTGGCGGGGCAGGCGGCCTGCATACAGGACAAGGCGGCGGCGGCGGCGGCGGCGGCGGCGGGCGGCGGGCGGCTCGTCTCAGGGCTGCAGGCCTGGCACCGAGTGGGGGCCCGGAGCAGCTGGCCCAGGTCTGTTAGCGTCCCACGGCGGAAATCCAGCGAAGCGGCCCACGAGGCCTGACAGAAGGTGTGGCGGGAGGCCCGGGTCTGCACCAGGGCCCGGGCGGGCAGAGCCTCGGAGGACAGAGGCCGCCCCTTCTCCGGGCTTGCAGTTGGGGTGAGGTGTCTGCGGAGAGCTGGGTCTCCAGACAGGGTGTCGTCAGGGTGTGTGGAAACCCGGGGGGAGGGGACCCCGACCCCTGAAGGGGCCCAGCAGCTCGGGTGCGGGGGGGGGGGGGGGGCTGCAAGGGGTGGGGGCGTGAGAGCCCGGCCTCACCCAGGGCGCGCCGCGGGCCTCTGTGACCTGCAGCAGGCCGCGCCCCTCGCGCTCGCACGGGCTCCTCGGAGGTGGTCCCCCGTCGCCGTCCTCGCGGAGGTGAGAACCGCGTCCAGCAAACCAAACCGGTCCCCGGCTCCAGTGGGGGGGGGGGGCGGGGCGGGGCGGGGCCCCCACGTGCGGGGGGAGGGGCAGCCGTTCACACTCCACGTACGCACGCGTCTGTGAGGCGCGACGCAGGCCCTTTCACACGCGTTTAGGAGACTGTGAAGCTCACGCTTTGGTGCCTGAGACACACGCACGAACAGACGTTGGAGCTCTCGGCCCGAAGACGACTCCCGGAACCCCCTGCGCCGGCTCCGCGCCCCCTGGCGGCGGCGCAGGGCTCGCTCCCCCCGACCCGCTCGGCTCCCCGGACTAGCCCCCGCGCGCGCGGCCCCCGCCCGCCTCCCCGTCACCCCGCGGCCCCCGCAGCACCCGAGCCGCCTTCGGGAGGAGCCTCCCCCCCCCCCGTCCCCCGGGAGCACAGCGCCCCTCCCCCCTGCACACAGCGACCTCGGCCCCCGGAGGAGCCCCGCACGGTGGGAGCCGGTCAGGGCATCATCCCTGGAGCGGGAGCGCCCGGGCAGCTCCTGCAGAGCCGCTGAGTCTGGGGCGCTGCTACAGTCGCTATTGTCAAAACCCAAAACATCCTAAACTCCAAAATACAGCAGGCCCCCTGGGTGCGTGTTAAGGGATTGGGGGTGGGGGGGCGCTGCCTTATGGGAAGTTTCGGTTTCCTGCCCGGCACTCCTCTTCCAAATCCTCATCAGTCCATTTGGGAAGAATTTTCGAGTGTTCAGAGAAGTTATCTCCCTCCCCCTCGCCCTCTCTCCCACCCTCCCTCCCCTCTGCCCCCACTGCCTCTCTCCTCCCCTCCCCCTCCCCCCTCCCTCCCTTTCCCCGACCTCTACTATTGGATGCATATAGGACAGCGTATGGCCCCCTTGGCCGCAGGCAGCAGTCCTGTGACCCCAGGGCAGCCAGACTTTGGTTGAAGCCCACAGACGACACGACGACAGGGCAGAGAAACAGAAGGGGATCAAGTCCCCCGGGGCCTCTTTGAGCTCCCATCTTGCCAAGCCGGGCTCACCCTCCCTCTGAGCTCAGTTATATAAGATTTTGAACTTCCTGGATTGCTTAGGCCGGCTGGAGTCAGGCTTTTTAGTTTTCTTTTTAAAAATGCAGATCTTATCATGCCACACCCGGCTGAGAATCATTCCCCTCCCCCGCGACGTTCAGAATAAAGGGCCACCTCCTCCCCTGGGCTCAGGGCAGAGATCAGCGGCCCCTCCGTGCCCCGCATACCTCACTCATATTCCCTCAACTGAACTCTCTCCTCTGGCAGCACCAAACTCTCTGCACCCCCACACGCTCCAGGAGCTTCACTTTTTCACGCCTTTCAAGATATTCTCTGCTGGAATGTGCTTCCCTTGTTGTCAATTCAATGCATATTCTGTCTTCAAATTTCAATGCGTTATTTTTTTGGTACCTATTCCTGATCCCCAGGGAGCAGGAGAGTAGAAGGGTTGGAAGTACAGCTGGGGCAAGAGGAAGGGGGAGGACACTGCCAAGAATGGGGAAGATATGGGGGCACCTCTGTGGCTCAGTTAAGCGTCTGCCTTTGGCTCAGACCATGATCTCAGCATCCTGGGATTGAGCCCAAAGTCCAGCTCTCTGCTCGGCAGGGAGTCTGCTTCACCCTTTCTCTCTGCCCCTCCCCACCCTCACCCTTGCACACACACACACACACACACACACACTACTCTCTCTCTCCAATAAATAAAACCTTTTTAAAACGGAGAACGTATGAAAAGATAAAGGAAACATAGAAAGAAACTGAATCCTGGTCAGAGCATGTGACGTCCTGAATCAGGCTTAACCTGAAGGTGAAACTACCTTAAGACTTTAAGTCTTCTGAGCTCGTAAACTTCTGGTATAGTATAAGTTAACTGAGTTAGACTTTTGTTTGTTTGTTTGTTTGTTTCTTGAATCCAAAAGCCTACTAAAATTCCTTCCCAAAGGCCTTAGCATTCTTTGCCATGGACTGGCAGCTTTTCAGGGGCAAGAGTCATAGGTTATTTGCTTTGCCCTTCTCTAACCATTCCTTATCCATTAGAAGATACTCAGTAACAGTTCACTGAAGTTAAATAAGCTCTTCACTCTTGCAAGTTCTATATTATATTTCAACAATGCTGTCTATTAATGTTGGCAGTTCAAAAACATGCTGGATTCTAGTGAGACACAAGATTGGTTTTTTCTTTTAAGAACAAAATTGAGTGCATGCTTGACATGTCATATCTAAATTGCATTGAGGGCACAGAATAGAAATAGTAAAATTACACACTTTACAAAAACACCAATTTTTTATTTAAAATATGTAGTCCCCGATGATTTAATCTTTTTTTTTCCAGTAGGATCCAGCGTTACCCTCTATTAAGATAATTTGTTTCCTTCTCACAGCAGACCTAATTGCCACCCTGGGAGTGAGGTATGGAAAGGTTGATTCGAGATAGAGCTTCCATTCCCCTCACTGTGCCATCGTCTGCACTCACATGAAGTTCTAGCCCAGAGAAGCAGCATGGAGCTTCCTCTGAAAGGTGTTGAAGCTCAGACACTTCTCCCTCTGGCCTGCCATCCTTCCTTGGTCCTGCTGAATAAACCAGCCAACACACAGAGGTGCCATCCTCATGACCCTGCTTGGGAAAATGTATAAGGAAAAAGACATCAAGCTGTTCCAAGAGGCTAATATTTTTGGGAACACTACTAAACAGTTATTTAGCTTGGTGGCTCGGCAGTAGAAGCTTCCAGTAGCCCTTCCCATGCTCAGGGGGTCTCATGGGCAGAGCTGAGGAAAGATGGCTGGCAGGTCAGACACCAGGCACAAAGCTGCAATAACAATGTGGACCATTTGACATAATCACTCTATGGTTACTGGCTCAAGAGAAAAAAAGAGCTTGTGGCTTATGTTACTAAAATGGCAATGACTTCAGTTATGGGTGGATCCAGGTGATCAGCAGACATGCCAAGCCAGCATTGACAGCCAAGGGATTTGTCAGAAAAAAAAATACCTTTCCTTCCCTATAGTTATAGCAAATGCTGCGATGCTCCTCATTAACCCAGTGTGGATCCCTTGCTCTTCCCTGAGCCGTGATCATGATGCACAGAGGGTTGTTAGGGGGTTTTGTTTGGCCACGCCTGGGTCACTTGATAATTCCTGGTCACAGAGTATATTCATCTGCTGTGGCTGCGGTAACCAAATACCCAAAGCTGGGTGGCTTCAAACAGCAGAAATGAATGTGCGAAGTCATTGTTTTGGCAGAGTCACGTTCCTTCTAAAGCCTACAGGCAAGCATCCTGCTTTGCCTCTTTCTTGCTTCTGGTGGATGGCTGCCACTTCTTCTTGCATTCCTTGGTTTGCAGCCGCAGCAGTCTAATCCTCTGTCGTAACACGGCCTTCCCCGTGTGTTCCTTCACAGTTGTCCCTGTGTGCGTCTGTGTCTGAATGTCACCTCCCTATAAGGACCCCAGTCCTAATGATCTCCTCTTATTACCTCTGTAAAGACTCTCCTTCCAAATAAGGTCACTTTCTGAGGTAACTGAGGGTCAGGATTTCAACGTAGCATTTGCAGGGCCTGGAGGTGAATAATTCAACTTATAAACAGTAGGAAGAGTTAAAATGACTCTTGCCAATTTCCCCAAGTGTAAACTGGTTCAATAATAGCCTCCTCCTCCCTGAGCTGATGTGATGAGTCAATGACAAAATCCATGGAAAGTTATGATCCCAGGCCTGGTTCATGGTGGACACATGGTTTTTACTTTCAATACCTCTATCATGGAGCAAAATCATGCTCTACTTTTAACTTGTGTGATTTCAACTGTATATCGGGGGAGAGAGAGAGAGAGAGAATGTAAATAAATGAAAGGCATTTAGTAACAGGGGCACGTCACCCACCGTTCTACCCAGAGATTGTGGAGTGGAAGAGAAAGCTGAGCTAACTTTTGTTTCTTCAGATGGCCTGGGTCCCAGCATCACTCACAGGAATCATCTTGAAGGAATGGCTGTGCTTTTCTTCACCTTCGACACAACCACATTTGGCCAGACTTTGCTTTGTTTCCTCAAGTTAAGAAGGAACTTGTTTGTTCCTTCATTTGGCACTCAGATCCTGATGCACAGGGCTGGGAGGTGAGTGGGGGAGAGGGCTGGCATGAGGAGGCGGCCAGGCAGCCAGCGAGGACAGCCAGGAGAGCTTCTCAGGCTATCAGAGAAGCACCTTAGCCCCAAACCGAAGGACATGAAGGCCAGGAGTTCTCCCTATTACTTGAAATCTCCAGCTTCTCAGAAGTTCTATGGTAGTAATTAGAAGTTAAGGTTGGGGTTCTGGGTAGCTCAATTGGTTAACTATCTCAGCTCAGGTTTTGATCTCAGGGTCTTGAGCTCAAGCTGTGTGTTAGGCTCCATACTAGGCATGAAGAAGAAGAAGAAGAAGGAGAAGGAGAAGAAGAAGGAGGAGGGGGAGGGGGGGGAGGAGGAGGAGGGGAAGGGGAAGGGGGAGAAGGAGAAGGAGAAGGAGAAGGAGAAGGAGAAGAAGAAGAAGAAGAAGAAGAAGAAGAAGAAGAAGAAGAAGAAGAAGAAGAAGAAGAAACTATTGTTATTAATTACTAAGTACAATGTTGATGCTGAAATAAGTCGTTCTGTGCCTGAACACTTCCAGGCCACTCAGGTCCAGCCACGACTCCCCAAAAGCTGCCCTGGGGGTCCAGGAAACACCCTGCTTGGCTGTCCTTCTGGATGCATGGGCCATAGATTATACTAGACGGTATACTTCTGCCCCCCATACCTCACATGTGGCGAGCACTGTTGCCACAGAATTGTATCTAAAAGTTAAATGAGCACAACCCTAATGGCCATTGATGAAGGGACAAACAAAACGTGGTACATACACACAATGGGATAATGTTCAGCTTTAAAGGGAAGGAACTTCTAACACATGTTCAACTGGATGAATCTTGAGGATTTATGCTCAGCGAAAGAAGCCGGACACAGAAAGATAACTGTTATGGGTTTCCATCTCTCTGAGGGGCCTGAAGTAGTCAAACTCATGGATTTAGGAAGTGGAATAGTGGTCGGCTGGGGCTGGAGGAAGGGGAGTCAGGAGCTATGGTTTTATAGGTACAGTTTCCATCTAGAAAGATGAACAAGTTCTAAAGATGGGTGGTGGTGATGGTTGTGCAACAATGTGAATTTTTTTTAAAGATTTTATTTATTTATTCACGAGAGAGAGAGAGAGGCAGAGACACAGACCAAGGGAGAAGCAGGCTCCATGCAGGGAGCCTGATTTGGGACTCGATCCTGGGACACCAGGATCACACCCTGGGCTGAAGGCGGCGCTAAACCACTGAGCCACCCAGGGATCCCTAACAACGTGAATGTTAATGCCATCAAACTATACACTTAAAAAACCACTTCACATGTTAAATTTTATGTTATGTATATTTCACACTATAAATTATTTTACATTTTACAATTAAGGGGAACCTGGTGGCGAAGTAGATTTGGCATCCGACCCTTTATTTTGGCTGAAATCATCATCTCAGGGTGGTGAGATCGAGTCCCAAATCTGACTCTGCACTCAGCAGGGAGTCTGCTTGAGATTCTCTCTCCCTCTCCCTCCCCGCCTCATCCACCTCCTCATGTGCCCTCTCTCTCTTGCTCTGTCTTTCTAAAAAAATAAATTTAAAAATAATTTTAAGATATATAATTTAAAAATGTCGGACAAGCAAGCACATAGTTCTGTGACAGCAGCTGGTAACGAAGACTCACTCAGTCAAGGAACACTGAGCACCTGCTGTGCCAGTGTTCATGGGACCACGTTCTAGGAGGTGGCAGGAGAGCCACGAGCAACAGAGACAATCCCTGCCCTCTCTCCAGGTGCTTCCTTCCCAGTGGAGGACCTGGGAGGAGGCAAATAAAAGCAAGCAGTCATTTCTGGCAGTTATTAGCTTAGCACTGCGTAGAAAGCAAGGCCAGGTCGGGACTCAGGAGAGATACTGGTAGGGGAGGGAGATGGCTCCTTGACTGAGATCTAAGAGGCCAGCAAAGGACCCTCAAGGAGGACATTTGAGAAGAGACCCAGGTGAGGGCACAAGGTAGGGAGTGTGACCTAGTGCAGAAGCTCCAGGGCAGGGAATGTACAAGTGTACGGAGAGGCCCGCGGGAAGGTCTGCAAAGGAAGGAGGGGCCAGCAGGAGATGAGTCTGGAAGGGAGGGTTAAGGATGCTGTTCGAAGGGGCGCAGGGGGCTGCTGGGGGGTTTTGAGCATGGAATGGTGGGAAGGGACAGCTGTGCTGACACGTTTCTTCCCGCTGTGGGTTGCAGCCTCTGCAGCCGGGAGGAAGGGGGGCGCTGCGGGAGAGTTCAGAGGGCCAGGCTGGTCCCGGGGAGGTAAGACATGGCCACGCGGAGCCCCCTCGTGCGGGCAGAGCCAGCAGAAGGGGGCAGGAAAGGAGTCTGTCCGCTCCTGACAGCATCGGCTGGAGCAGCAGGCCAGTGGTGCTGCTGCATCTGGAATCGGGGAGTCAGGGGGAGAGGAGAGGTCCAGGGGTGGCTGTCTCCAATGAGGGCTGATGGGAGGTCCACGCAGGAACCACGTGCAGGGGGTTGGAAACCAGATCTGCAGTCAGGGATGGAGGCCAAAGGTCCCCAGTCACTGTACGGAGATGCCACCACTGATTTAAAGCCAGAGTGGGGGAGGGATGACTCCCGCGGAGACTGGAACCCAGCCTGGGCCTTGCAGAGTTCAGACGCCCTGTTCCTCTGCGCCAGGGGCCAGGCTGAGGGAGCCAGCACTGGGGGCGCTGATGCCGCTCTGCAGCGTCCCGGGGCTGGGTATTCTTCTCTGCCTTGTCCTCAGCCCAGATGTTCTCAAACCTGGCACACGAGACAACCACCAGGGCAGCTTTTCAAAAACCCCATTGCTTTGGGCTCATTCCGGACAAATTGACCTCGAGTCTTTGGGATGAACTCCACATCTAGATTTAGGTATCCACACAACTGAGGCTGAGAACAGAGGATTCCATGTTACTTGCTGCACACGGGTGGGTGGGTGTGCACATTTGTGCATTTTTGACTTCTCCCTGCAACCTGCTAGAAAAGGCCTCTGGGCTCCTTAGAAGGAGTATCTAACAGCTCATCTACCGGTTCTCTGGCTCCTTTGGTCTCAGATATCAGACTCAGGTGGATTTACCATGATAACTAGACCACAGAGAGATAACTCCAGGTATATCTGGCAAGAAAGCCAGGGGACACCTGGGTGGCTCTGTGGTTGAGCGTCTGCCTTTGGCTCAGGTCATGATCCCCGGGGTCCTGGGGTTGAGTCTCACATCGGGCTCCCTGCAGGGAGCCTGCTTCTCCCTCTGCCTGTGTCTCTGCCCCTCTCTCTGTGTCTCTCGTGAATAAATAAATAAAATCTTTAAAAAAAGAAAGCATTTTTAAAATGTTCTTCTTTCTCATATTGCATCATACAAATCATACATTAATACATTTTCATTTTAAAAAATTTAAACAAAGCTGATTAAACAACAGACCTCATTGGTCTCTCATCTTTCCTCCTCCTTGGAGTGGTCAGCTGGGTATAATTTCAGCCATTTTCCAATGCATTTCAAAGCATTTACATGCACAAATGTAAGTGTATTATTTTGTTTTGGGTGACTGTATTTTCACAAAGGGGATTGCCTTAAATGTATAACACTACCATTTGCTGTTGCTATCCCCCGCCCCCCTCTTTGACAGCATAAAACTAAGAATCTTTTGATCCAGTGTGTTTTGGTCTGGTCTGTGGCCCCTAGATACATGTGGCTAAGCTTTAATTCATTAAAATTAAATAAAATTTAAAATTCAGTTCCTCGGTCATGCTAGCAGCCCTATTTCGAGTGTTCAGCAGACACATGTGGCTAGTGGCTGTCGTACTAGATAGCACAGATATAGGACATCCTGTCATCGTGGCAAATTCTCTAGGACCGCCCTCCATAGGGATGAGTCCTATCCCATAGTATAGCCATGTCAGAGCTTGAAAAAGAAGGATTTAAAAAGAAAAAAAAAAAAAAAAAAACCCATCCAGCTAAGGGAGAAGAACACTTCAGTGTGTATATCTTTCATGTGAAAAGTAGGTCAGTCCACAGCAAATAGTTTCTCCAAGGGGAGGAAATCCATTCTGTGAGAGTCTGAGGTGGCAGCGAGGCATTCAGGATTCAAAGACGTCTCTGCAAATGATTGTTTTGCTTTTGCTTCCAATTTCTTGGGTTCCCTTGCCACCTTTCTCATCACCAAACAGTAGAATCACCTCCCAGATCCTGGCGTTTCCTGGACTCTGCCTCAAAGACTCCCTTTGCCTGCCTGCGTGGCACCATCCCCACTGTGGCTGCTGGTTTCCGTATTCATCTCTTGGTGGTTTGGGAACATAGTCCATGGGCTGTCGTTAATTCTAAGGTTAGAGAATTAATATTCATGACAGCACCTCATCAAGAGAGCACAAAGGCATGGTCATCTATATCTCATGCCAGCCTTGATAGCATTTAAAGTTCCCTGGGAGGGGACAGTGTTTTTAAAATATTCCAGATGCCCTTTAATACTGTTGGTTGAGTCCCTAGGATTAGAATCGACAGGTTCTTATCTACAGGTATCGAACACTAAGGGACACAGGGGCAGAGGGGAGGGGGGAAGCAGTGGGAAATAGAAAAGACACAAATGAGGCCAACATAACTAAATGTTAAAATATTTATGATAAAAATTCAAAGAGTTTTGTGTGGATACTGCATTGAATTTTTGGTTATATTCGTCATGCTTATGTATTTTAACTACTCCAATTTGTTCTTAAAGTGATTCCCTTATTCATTCCATAAATATTTATTGATTGCCTACCCCAGACCAGGTGCCAAGGACACCATAGGGAATAGGACAGATATGTCCCTGACCCTCAGAGGGAGACGGATAAGCAGCCAGGCAAATGCCCCCTGGAGAGCTCATTGCTATGGCAGGGCTAGCCCAGAACCCTCTGGGAACATTTGAGGGTGGCACGTCACTGCAGTTGGGAAGCCCTCCTAATAAACATTTTTCTTGTACCTCTCCTTCATGTAGAGGTCAAGTACAAGGGACTCTAAGCTCCTTTCCATCTCCTGCCTTTGTAAAGGGCAGGGTAAAATGAGTCCTTAGTACCAGTTGAAATGGGATAGAGATTCTGAATTTTCTTCCTGACTCTACCACTGCCTCAAATCTGACCAGGAAAAAAACATTGCTTTGTGATTCCTTTTTTTCAATTTAGGAACAGCATTGAGTTCATTCAGATCTGGTGCTTTCAACACGGGCTCAGTGGCTCAATATTCATCCTTGAGCCGTATTCAAACTGCTTTGGATGTGCCTAAGAACATTTTTGAGAAGATCATCAGAATATTGAAGGTCTATGACCCCAAGGAGATAAAGAACCAGAGACTTGGTTCTAAGTACTTGAGGTGTTTGGAAATAACAAACTTATATCCTTCAAAATATTTCATCTTTTCCCAGCGCATGATGGGTGATGCAAATTGTACAGGTGGTATCGAACGCCTGGCATAACCTGGAGGTGGAGCAGTTAGCAGTGGGTGGGAGTGGAGGGAGAAGCCATAGGACATGGCCTCGCCTGTAGGCTCCAATCTGATATGCTGAGGGCTCTCCTGAGGGTGCACATCTTCCCTAAGACCTGTCACTCACTCATCCAGGTGCCTGTGTGGAGGCTGTAATTTTGCAGGCACACCTGCTGTGTTAGGCAGTCACTTCCTATACCTTTCTTATTCTATCCTCAAGACAAGGCTCTGGGATCAATACTCCATCCATCCTTTCACAGAGGAGGAATTGAAGTTCAGAGAAGTTTATTGACTACCAAGATTCCACACCTTGTCATTGACGAGAGATGTGCACTGAGGTCCCTCTAAAGCACTGGTTCTCAGCTTGGCCTTCACTTTAGAAACCCTGGGGAACATGTAAAGCTCCCAGTGCTAAAGCCAACCTGGACCAATTAAATGAGAATGTCCGTGGGTGGGACCCAGCCACCAGGCAGCATTGTGCATGCACTGTATTCTGTATTTTTCACTACAACACAACAAATATTCCTAGAAACCGCTTAAGACAATGAGAAGCCTTCAGCAAATTAATTTTCCAGGTAGAGATTCAGATACAGAACTGTCAGTTCCTTTAGAATGGCAGCGCCCCGATGGATATGAATAACCTTGGACAAGACTCATAGGGAGCAGAGGAGTGCACAGACTCAGATGCCTTTCCTGAGGTCTGAGCAATAAGACATCATGGAAGGAGTTGTTGCATTTATGAGCAACAGCCTGTTGTCATATTTTCACGGCCTGAGTGCCCAGCGAGTCTGAAGCTGCCCAGGGAAGAACAATGCTCAGTAGGTGTCATGCGAAGGAAGTGTTTGCTAGCCCCAGACAGAGGTCACTTCCCTGACATCAGCTGGTGAATGATGCTGACCAGGGGTGTGGGGCGGGAGAAAGGAGCCTTCCCTACAGGGCCTGCTCTCTGCACAAGTAGGCTAACACCTGTCGGCTGGGGTACAGGGTGCGGATTGGATCAGAAAGATGATTCAAGTCAGTTCCCAGCCCAGAAGCACTAGGAATGGCTTGAATGAATTCCAGTTCCATTTATATCACTCCAGAGCACTCTCAGATGCTGTGTCTGTCACCAAGAGGGAGCGTTCGCTGTCAGGCAGCCAGAATAAAGGAGTGGACGTACCCGAAGGGGGAATGGAAAGGGCTGGATACACCCAGCGGCTGCCCATGAGGCACTGAGCCTCCACGAGGTGCCAGCACTGTCCTAGGGGCCACAGAGTCCTTATCCATAGAATGAATGCTCACAAACACCCCCACGGGGCAGGGACTGTGCTCCTCACCTTACAGATGAGCAAGCCAACATTCAGAAAGGTCCATACAGAGCCCAAAGTGCTGGAACTGTGGCTTCCCTGTGCTTCCACGCTTCTAAGGTAATGGGGCTGGAGCACAGCCCACCATTGCCAAACTGTGGGCTGTTCCCGGCTAGGGTGAGCTGTCCTGTCACCAGGGCAATGGGCTTCTGTGCTACTGGGCGTCACCCATGAGCCACACGCAGCGGCCTGCACTGCCCCATCTCAGTCTCTCTTGACTGATCACCTTCTCACAATCGGTTCCATTTCATCTTCAATTGCTCAAAATAAGGCCAGAGTTATCTGACAGGGAAAATAAGAGAAATCCCTACATTGCAGATTTCCATCTCGATGCTACCAAGAGCTAGGATGCATAGATAAGCAATGAGGCAATCTGGGGCACAATTATTGTTTTCCCTAATAAGTAGACACGAGTTCCAATACTGATTTTCAGCTGAACCACTTAGACCTTACTGCCACCTTCCCAGAAAAAGATCTGCAATCCTGGCCAGAGATGCAGTGTGGACAAATTGTCACAGCTCAAAGTACGTGAGAGGGGACACAGAGTGTGGGGGGATGGCATCCGCCACCAGCACGGTTTGCCATGTTTCACACCCAGAAGCTTGGGAAGGTGGGGGCAGCTAGCCCAGGCTGTGGATTGGACACCGAGGCTTCCGTGGGCTAAGTCATCTGCCAAAGATCACCCAGCTGGTTCTGACACAGGGAGACTCAAGTCAAGCCTGCTCTACGCCTTTGCAACTGGCCTCACAAGGATGGGAAGCCTAGGGCTGGGAGGGGCCGAGTCTTCTCAGGAGCCCATGGATGGCTGTTCAGGGGATGGAAGAGGCAGTAAGACTCAGAGAGTTACCTCTGCAACCGCAAGCTAAGTTGCAGGGTCACCTGTTACGTCACAGCTTTCAGAGGAGACCAGAGCCCATCATCTTGACTGCCCTGGCTGTGTATACAGACAAAACCTCATGCTGTCTGTGGAATCCACCTTCAGCCCATGGGAGGTCACCTCCTATTTGATGATAGAGAAGGTTTGCTTCTACCGCCCCTCCCCTTTTTTGACATCTACATTTTAGAGTGTAGGACTTCAGGGTTTCAGCACAGGCTCTACTTTGGATTAGCCATGTGACCTGGGGTGAGTCAATTGACCTCTGTTTCCACATCTGTAAAATGGGTTATGGGGGAAATGAAATGAGATCATTAGAATAAATGAGGTGGGAAAGCAGAGCTGTGGGGAACATGGTTCTAGAGCCTGACTTACCGGTTCTCACCCAGCCCTGCCACTCACAAGCTGTACAACCTTGAGTTTATTACCTAATCCTTCATAGCCTCAGTTTCCCCATTTTGCAGATGGGGGAAGTAGTAACCCTTACTGCATGATATGAGCCACCCACGCGCCCCCATGAAGGCATTTTAGGATACCCTTTCAGTCCCAGGTCTTCAAGAGAGAGGTCATTCTGTCCTGCGATCCCATCCTCTATGGCACCATCTCTGTGCCCTGTGCCCAGTCAAGAGAGGGACACCCTAGGCTTCCTTTTTCTGGTCTCTTTCTGTGCCTCAGGGGCTGGAATGTCGCTGAGGTTGTGTGGGAGCCTGGAACTGGGCACAGTGTGCCCTCTGTGTCCTTGGCTTCATTGCACAGGGTGTACACCCCATGGAAGTCCTGCCCCTGGCCTGCTGGACATGGCCCCAGGAGACCATCCAAAAGAGGCTTGGAGTGTGTGATTGATTACCAATGGGCCCCAGACTGCCACCATAGCAGGTGCTCAGTATTTCTGCCCCATCTCAACCTACTCCAGAGGGACAGGTGGCCTTTTTCTCCCAAGACAGCCTTGTCACTGACCAGTTCTCAGTCGGGACAGTGCTGGATGGCTGCTTTACCAGGTGGAGGGACTTGGCGATGGAGGTGCTGAGTTTCTATCCAGCAGACAATAATCAGGTTGTTCACCACCCTCCACTGGGCTGCGTGGGGCCCACAGATGGGCAGTATGCCCAGTGCCCCCAGTCTGGTCCTGCTCCCTCTCTGTCTGGTAGAGGTGGGGACCGCAGATTGGCAGCGCTCCAGGTCTGGGAGATTCTAACGGTCACCAAAGGGGAAAAGTGGGTGCCTGGCAGGGAGAGTGCAAGCCTTCTCTAAAGCACGAACAGCTGGGCACTGCGGGAAGCTGTCTCTAATCAACGGGACATTGTATGAGCTGTCACCAAGGGCTTCATATAGGAGGGTCAAGCCTCTCAGAAATAACATCACAGGATTCTCCCGGCAACACAGGGCCTCCTGTGACATTCCTGGCAAGGAAGCAGTTATGAGAATAGAGCAGGGAGCACTTCTTCCCACCACCCGGCAAAGGGCATTTGGACAAATTAAGAGCACTTTCACCTGCAGACCTCAGGGATCGCGTGACTAGCAGAGGTCTCTAGAATGAGTGTGCTTTGTGTTCTCTGTGGGAGAAGAGCTTACTTGTCTAGTTGTCGCTAGATCTACACAACTGAAACCTCTCCCACAAACTTGAACCATCAGACCTGATTTACTTGAGTCCACTCATGGCTCTGGGGCTCCTGTGTTACCGGGAAAGTTCTTTTCTAGTTGCGGATTCATGAGCCACCCATTCGGATCCATTCTGATCAATAGATACCAAGAGAAGTTCTTTGATTGGCAGGCCTCGAAAAGCCAACCGCCAAGCTCATGAAGCATTATTCATAATAGCCAAGAGGTGGAAGCTCTCGGACTCAGGGCCCGTCGATGGGTAGATGGAAAAACAAAATGTGGTGTATACACACCATGGAATATCTTTCAGCCTTGAAAAGAAAGAAAATTCTGACACATGCTGCAACAGGGATGAATTTTGAGGACACGCCCAGTGAAACAGGTTAGACATAAAAGGACAAATAACGTGTGATTCCACTTACATGAGATTCCTAGAGTGGTTAAGTTCATAGAGACAAAGTAGAATAAGCGGGTGTCAGGGGTTGGGGTAGGGAGAAGGAATAGGGGGTTAGTGTTTAACCGGGATGAGTTTCAGTCAGGGAGGATGAAAGAGCTTTGGAGATGCCTGGTGGGGACAGTCGCACAACAACGCAAATGCATTTAACACTACTGAACTGTGCACTTGAAAAACACTAAGATGATAAATTTTATGTTACGTGTTTGTAAAATAAATAAATCTAAATAAATAAATAAATAAATAAATAAATAAATAAATAAATAACTCCTCCGGGCCCACAGCCCAAACTGCATGGCAGGATAAATAGGTCTAATGTGGTGCCATTCGTTTCAGACTAGGATGGATCTGAATGTGAGGGCCCCCTTTTTAAGAATTTAGGGGTTAGGATCTTGCCAGTTTTTAAGGAAACAGCGGCTGGGTCGAGATGGTGATGGCAGCATAGTCCTCCCTGGGGGGCCGTGGGTGGGGAGGAAGGGAGGGGCAGGTGTCTTCAGATGGCAGGACACCAACTTTAACCCCACAGTGAAACTGGCAGGCAGTGCCCCAAGTGGGGTTCAAATGCTGTACGCCTTCTCAACACAGTGAGGAGCAGGACGGAAAGGGGCCTGGCAACCTCCTGGGGGTCCAATGAGCCCTAGTCCTCATGAGCAGAGAGACACCTGCTAACTCGTGAGGCAAAGACGGTGGCACAGCCTGGTCTCAATCTGGAGCAGCAATGTTTGAGCTCGAGGGCCTGATGCCTGCCGTCACAAGGCTTTGCTGAGGAAGGTGTGTGGAGGGGGCTGCTGCTCAATTTCTGAGTCAGGAAAGCACTGGAGAACTCCCTCAGAGGCATCCAGAAAACCCAAGCAATCCCTCAAACTAGCGGGTGGGGCGTCAGGCTCTCCCACATCCCAGGGGTGCCTGACGCAGCCCTGTTCCCATCTCTCCAGGTCCAGTACCTGCTCTGGAAGGGCTGAAGATGGAGAGGCAGGGGAGCCTCACCTCCACCTGAAAGGCCTCACAGAACACGAAGTAAGACAGGGACGAACAAAATCACACATTTGAGTGAGTGTTCACAGGCACAGAAAAGTCTAATGGAAAAGAGAAACCTGCTGAACGTGCCAGACTGAAGAAGCAGGTTACCTGCAAGGGTCCGTACCCAGGCTCTTCCCTGAAAGCTTGAGAGAGATCTAAAAAACTGGTCATCACCTTACACTGTAGAAGGAGGAAGGGTGAGCCAGACTTCTCCTGGATCCTTTGCCCACGTCCAAGCCCCAAGACAAACGTGGACTCTGACAAAGTTGGGTCTGTTGGCTCCTTGCAAGGAGGGAGAGGTGCCCAGAACCACAGATACCACCAAGAGGAAGGACAGAGGCGCCCAGGATTTAGGGGGGCCGAGGAGGCAGGGGAAATGTACAGGCAAACAGGGTTTTCCTCAACTCAGAGCAAAGCGGGGCCAGATGTGGGTGGGTTGGCTTTGGGTCTGAACTGCAGAGTCTTGTGTTCTTGGAAGTCATAAAAGTAAGATGGATGTGGAATTCGTGTCTAGAATCCCCTCATCTGAAATTCTGCTCCTGGAGTGGAAATGGAGGCGTCTCATCAGTGACCTAGGTCCGGCGTGGGATGCCTCCTCCCAACACTCGAGCTTCAGAGAGCTTCTGTGTTCTGAGACAACACAGTTTTTCTGTGTTCTCTGACATGGCAGGGGCTCAGTCAGCATGTCCCAGGGAGGGGCCCTGGTCACTCGTCAGTGGGCTGGTCTGTATCTACTATCCCAGACTAAGGCAATGCCAGGCACATTTTTACCACGTGGGTCTGAGCTAATTTTTACTCCTCACCCTTCAGATCCTGCCCTTCTCTGCCCTATTCTGTGCCCAGGGCTGACCTCCAAGTGCCATATCAAGGGTCCCTTGCCCCCTGGCTTCTGCTCAGGATGGTCTGGAGGGACTGGGAGGGAGTGAGAGAGGGAGCCGGGGGGACCATGGCAGGGGAGTAGTTCCTCCCCACAGGGACACCTGGACACGACTATGTCCCTCCTCTGCAAACAGCTGCTCTGTGCAGCTCTCCTCCTGGGCCCGGGCAGCCACTCTCACCTCCTCTTCCAGGAGCCTAACAGCTTGGCTGCTACCAAATGATACTAGGCTCACCCACAACTTCATCAGTAGTCTCAGAGTAAAGAAATCTCCTTGAATTACCCTATTTTTGAGTATGCCATCTGTTTCCGTTTCCTGATATAGGTAGTATAATCAGTAGAAATAAACATGATTTAATAGATGAAGCTTATTAATATGTCATTTAAACTTCATACTTCCTTGGGCAAGTCATACTGTGTCTCTGAGCCTTAGTTTCCCTGGCACGGAACAGAGAGGAGTTGAGGCACCGTGGTGTGGATTATATGAGATAAAATACATCAATTGATGGTGTGTTCACTCTGTAAGCCCAGGCCATGGCTTCCTTGAGAAAGAACCATGGAACAGAGCACGCACACGGGGCAGAGCCCACAAGCATCCTCCCTCCTCACTGCCCTCCTTCTGCCGCCCAGTGCAGGGGGGATCTCCCCAGAACCCTGTATCCTGTCAGCGTCTTGGCTCTGCTCTTCGAAGAGCACATTTTCCACTCAACACTTCAGTGTTCCCACTGAGCCTCAGCCTCTATGTGGAGCCACTTTGATATAGAAGACTTGTCAGGGGAAATGCTGTCTTTTCTGTTGCACATTTCTGGAAAAGAGCCTTGATCTGTCAGTTTTTGCTTCCCTGGGGCAATGGGACAAGATATGATGGCTGAGTTCTGCGTTTGGAAATTCTCATGATGCTGCAGCTGGGCTGTGTGCTCATCACAGGCTTTAATTCAGCTCCAAATTGTTGGTTCTCTGCCTTCAACAACTAATGTCACCTTGCGAGCAAATTGTGAAGAACTCATTCGTGATTCCTCATGTCAGTAACTAGGACTATGGAGCATGAACTGGAGCCCCACTGTTACAGTGTTTAAAATTCCTGGATTGGGTAAACATTGCATCCCAGTGTCTAGAACTGTGCCTGGCATACACGAAAGTGATGTGTAACATTAGATGGTACGGTGGATTTTTACCTTCATTTTTCAGAGGAGACTCAAAAAAGCTTAGGCTTTTTTGCCCAAGATCAGAAAGCTGATGAAAGGCACCTTAGTGTTGCTAATTCAGGCCTCTGGACTCTAAGACACTGCCTTGTTCCCCTCTGGATCCTCCTCCTTCCTGTGGGTCCCATTGCAATGAGCATGCTCAGCCACAGGCTGGGGACTAAACCACACGCGGCATCATGTGTGGGAAGGGAGACAGTGCAGGCTGCTGCAGGCCCAGCAACACAGACACGGCACTGGCAGAAAGGAAGATCTGTCTCAGCCCCTCAGCTCTGAACTTAGGAAATGCCTTGTTTTACAGGTTCTGGGTACACAGGTCTTTTGGGTCATCTAGCTGAGGACTCCTATGTCAAAGCACATTGCAGGTAGGTACTTCCTAAGGACACTAGGCTAAGATATGATGCATGAAAAGTGGATTTTAATCAACTAAATTTGGGAAGGGCAACAGACTGTACTCCCCTTAGGGCTTTACAATGCACATTGATGTGTCAAAGACTAAGTCCTACAGCAAAGTAAACGGTCTCCATTGTCCAACCCAGCATTGCTCAAGCTTGTTTGACTCAGAAAATATTTCCCCATCTTTATAACACATTTTGGGAAACACTAATATTAGATCTGCGGGGAAGGAAAACATATCCCTTCTTCCCTTTGAAGGTCTTTGGCCGGTCTAATAATTAAAATGACATAAAGCAGATTAACAGGAGAAAAATAAACGCATTTCATACATTTAGGAGCTCTATAAAGTGTGAAACCCAAAGGCAGCCAAGCAGTTGAGGCTCATATAACATCTTATACTAAGGAAAGGGGTAAGGGCCTAGGGGTACGATGGAAAGGAAGGCTACTCACAGGAAAGCAGAGGAGATGTTTGGAAAATACAAGTTGCCCTGTTAGGGAGATAAGTTAGACAGAGAGGTATCTGCTGGTAATAGTGGCTCATTCAGGTGTAGGAGTGGCAAAGTGATTTTCCTGAATCTGCTGGGGTTTGAATGCCTTTGGCTCAAAATAATCCTTATGCCAAAGAGACTGATTTTGGGGTGGCAAAATCTGTTCCCCTTGAGGTCAATTTCAGAAGCTCAGATCTAATGAAGAGCATGAAGTAGAGTCACCATTATTCCTCCATGTTGGCACAATGACCAAGCAACTGAGCAGGAAATTTACAGGCAGAGTCTTCAGTGGAAAACTATGGACTGTAGGAAAGTTTTGGTCTGAAGAGCTTTCCTCTTCCATCATTTCAAAGTACCAAGTCATGCATACCCAGCATGTCCCCAGATAAGGGGCTCTAGCAATGAGCACTTCGGACGTCTCCAAAGATTCCAGTTCTGAAAGTAGATCAGGTCAACTGCCCTGTCCACAAATTTCTGAAAATGCAAAAATAAAGCGATCACTAATAATTCCCTATAATGCCACATAGCTAGAAAAGACAGAGCAGTGACACATTTAGAGAAGAAAATGCAAAAGTTTGGAAATATCTATTGGGAAGCCTCTTCCCCTTGTACCAGGACCGTGCACAGGAAAGGACTCTCCTCTGATCTAAACTGGCAAAAAACAAGAAACAACCCCCCCCCAAATCTGCATCATCAGATTATATTCTAAAGCTCCCTCCTCTCTTGTTCCCACACCAAACAATTGCCCCGCTCTCTGCATTCCCATCACCTCTATTCTTGTTCAGAGCTTCACTGACTCTCACCTCGACATTCCTGACCACCACGGGCTGTCTCCCTCCTCCATGCTCCACCTTGCATTCTCTTGCAGAATAATTGTCCTGACCATTGAAAGATCAAGTCACACTCTGGTTCAAAAGCTTCAGTGACGCCCCTTTATCATTTAAATTAAACCTTTTCAACTTGTTTTGCTAAGACTCCTTTCCGGACTGTACACCACAAGCTGAACTTGCCATTCCCAATGTGGGGTTCGAAGTTCTGGTAGCTCTGCCATGTTCTTCCTGTTTCTATGTTAATGTGTTGAAATCACTCTGTGGCAAATATTTATTTGGTTTTTGTCCCCAGGTCCTGGCACAGATCCCTTAAAACCCTTGGGATTTCGTGAGTGCTAGTGATAAGGGGAGATTCCCTTGCTACTTAGAGCAAGCCACACCTGAATTTAGCTAATGAATTGACTCTAGGTGGAGGGGAGGTTGTTTGCCAAAGAAATCTATCTTGTGGCTAGAAAGTTGGACTCTTCAGCTCCACCCCTTGATCACTAGGGAGGTGACAAGGGCTAGATGGTTTCAATCGCAACCGATAATCTAATCAATCATGCCTATGTAATGGAACCTCAGAAAAACGCCTAAACGACAGGGTTCAAGGATCCCCTGGGTTGAGTATGTGGATGTGCTAGGAGGGTGGCGTGACCTGAGAGGGTGTGGGAGCTCTATGGCCTCCTACCCCATTCCCTGCCCTGTGCATCTCTTCCATCTGATTGCTCCTGAGTTGTATCCTTTATGATAAGCCAATAATAGCAAAGTGTTTCCTGAGTTTTGTGAGTCAGTCCAGAAAATTCTTAAACCTGAGGAGGGGATTGTGGGAGCTCTCAAATTTATAGCCAGTTGTTCAGAAATCCTGAGACTCTCGACTGAACTCTAAAGTGAAGTAGTTTTGTGGGACTGACCCCCTAACCTATGGGGTCTGTGCTAACTCAAGCTCATTAATGTCAGAATTGAATGGAATTGGAGAACATCCAGTCGGTGTCAGAGAATCGGAAAACCAGTTGGTGTTTAGAAACACACTATGCCTGTGGTATGAGAAAACACCCTACAGACACTCCATCTTTCAGACCCAGCATAAGCTCTGGCTCCTCTGTGAAGCCCTTCTGAATCCCTGTAGACAGAAACAATCTCTTTTCTAAACACCAGCAATACCTCATACTACCTGCTTTATGACTCTTATCACTTTCTTTCATCATTTTTATTTACCTTCAGGCATCATCTCCTGCGTTGTATTGTAACACCCTAGAATCGGACTATCCTTGCCTGGTTTTGTTTTCCATTCCCCACAGTGCCACTTACGTTAAAAAAAAAATAAATAAAGGAGTAAATCTTAGTGAGACTCAGACATAAAAATATTTGTGTTTCTATCAACATCCCTGTAAACTATGGGTGCGATTATTCTAAAAGGCATAGCAGCTATATCTTTTGAAATCCTCACTGCCTTGAAAATAAAATCAATTTTACAGGTCAGAACTGTAGTCATTTTGACTGCAGATGCTGAAGATGACTTGAAGAAAACAAGCATGAATGGGTCCCTTGGATCCCCTCCCTCATGGAGCCACATACAAAGAGAATAGCACCTTCTATCCGACTTTGACAAATGCCGGGGGAAGATTTACCAGTAGCAGCAGCTGTACCTGTAGACAGGTAGACAGACACTGGTTTCATACCTGAGCAAGTTTACTGAATGACTTTGCAGAGCTTCACTGATGCTGAGGACAGCTTTTCCCACCCTCCTATTGCACCTGGGTTTTTGCCAAGATTTCCCAGGATCCAGAGCATTAAACACCACCCTGCTGACATACTTCAGCTGTGAACCAGAGGCACACCAAGGGGCTGTGTGAGAAGCTTGGTGCAAAAAGGGAAGGGAAATGACAGGTAGGAGATGGCGCTCACCCCTTACTAGTCATGTTCTACAAAAGGGCAATGTTGGCAAGATACTAACACACCATTGTCTTTTAGACATGTCAGAAACAATACTTACTATAAATCCCCGAGTGGTCCTTAAAGTGAATTACTTGTCCTGGTTAGAAAGAAAAGGTTCTCAGTTCACCTAAAGAGGAATAGGGCATTTCAGATTCTGGTGTGATTAACTAAATCTCTAAAAGGTATTTGGCTCTCCTCTGAAAGCAGTTTCTGCAGGTGTCCAGAGCAGTTCTTGATAACAGCTGGTGGAAGTTCCCACACAATCTGTGCAGACCTGCTTTTCTCCTTTGGCTAATGTTCTGTCCATAGCATTCAGCAGGGGGAAAATGAGAATTTTCCCTTTGCCCGTGAAATGTCAATAGGTAAGGATTTTTTTTTCTTCCTTCATTAACAGAAATAATTTTGCCTTATAAAAAGTTCTTATTTCTCTTAGAACAGAGATAAAAGAACTGAGGTCTTTTATTTTCTAAAAATCTGCAACTTACACTTTAGTCATGTGTGTTGTGGTGTTGCGTTTTTCAGGAGTGTTCATGTTTTTCCTTAGAAGACTAATATCATTTTCAACAATTCAAGAGAAATCTGTTTTAAAGTTGCAGTCTTAAAGTAAGGTTTAATTTTTAATGTGAGTTTTAAAAAAATCAGATCAGAGAAAAAGCAATGATATAAGCCCACCTTTATTTTTGATAACAAGCTTTATAATCTTGCTATTTAAGGCACTGGTCATATAATGAAATTATGCAAGAAGAGAATAATAAAATGGGATATATTACCATTTTTGTTGTTCATTTTGTCTCATTTTAGGAAATGCTTTGAGCAAATTTTAGGTCACAAAAGAAATTGGCAAATAATTGACATGACAAGTTACCATCACCTTAACATCTAACTAGCATTGATTTGGCTGTAGTAGAATTACTCAGTTGAAGGTCATCATGAATCTTGGTCTGATCTGTTGAAAGTAGTAAATTTCTCTCTACCATTTTCCTGCACTGCGCAAATCATGTTGACTGGCTCCACGGGCAGGTGACCCCTGCCAGGGAGGGTCGCGTGCTCAGAATGTCCCATGAGGACAGAATTCTCGTGGACCCACTCATGGGAGTTCAGCAAGACTCAAAGAAGTACAAGTTGAATGTATCTACCATTGACTGAGGGGGGGGGGGGGTGTCCCGAGAGCCCCCAGCAGCCCGCCTCTCTGTTTGAATCTGAACTACCTTCTAATGCGAATTGAGGGCAATTAGCATTCTCAGAAACACAATCAACAAACCCTACCACTTCCTTTCTTACTGTTGTCCCACTTGTGATGAAAATAACCCAGGAGGGAAAGACAACTTACAGCTCCTCTTTCTTCTGGTCTTTCCTTACTTTAAAAATAGTGTTGGTAGGGTGTGCCTGGGTGGCTCAGTGGTTGAGCATCTGCCTTTGCTCAGGTCATGCCTGACCCTGGGGTCCTGCGATCAAGTCCAACCATGGTGCTCCCCACAGGGAGCCTGCTTCTGTCTCTGCCTTTCTGTGTCTCTGTGTCTCTCATGAATAAATAAATCAGTAATATCTTTAAAAATATATAGTGTTGGTAGAATGAATATTCATGTAGGAAGAAGTGAAATAAAACCCAGTAGATTTAGGTTTGTATAGCATTTCCATTGTTCTGTTATGAAGGAAATATACATGTATGAGCTATGTAATCTGAATTGGATTATTTTGGAGATTTCAAATATGAGTTAAATCCTTATATTTGCATTTAAAACCAGCATTGTACAATATAAGTATGAACAGTAAAATTCATGCTAATAATGTAATATTGCCATCTTCCTTTACAATGACATTATATAGCAGATGATACCATGACAAGTTGAGAGACCACAAAAAAAAAGGAAAAAACTCTATATTTATTTTAATACTGTCAACAGGACCTTATTCCTCTCTTTTGAACAAGAAGTTCTACATTTTCATTTTTGTACTGGACCCACAAATTCTGTAGCCAGCTGCTCTCAGCCCCAGGGTAGAAAAATTCATTCAAGCAATCACTCCCAACAGCTTATTTGCAGTAGAAAATAGGCTGATGTTGATTAGAAGGGAGTATTTGGTCCTTTAAAAGTTGAAGTTGTAGAATAACTAGGAGTCAGCCCAGGAAGTGGAGTCCTGTGGGGGCGGGAGGGGGCGGTTTGCAGTGGGCCAAGTTCAGACCCAGTTCCCAAATGCCTGCCAGCTGCAGAGGCACATGTGACATTGACACTAAGGCCCCTAATTCCTGTTCTGTCCCTCCCTGCGCACCCAGAACCTCCCTGCCTCCCCGCAGAGAGCCCCCAGGGGCCCTGGGCATTGCCAAAGAGGGGAGTGTCCTTGTGATCCCACAAGCGGCTGCCAGCTTTTGCTCCCCTGTGGCATCCACCAAACTCTTTCTCACCAGCTCCAGATCTCTCTCTGTCCAGGCCAGCTGCTCCTGATGCTGCTTGGACAAGCCTCACTATTTACTATAGCAATACTGTTTCTGTTGCAAATTAAAGACACATTAAGGAACGAGATTCATTGGGTCTTGCTCCCGTGGTTCAAAGGACATTACAAGAACTCCATGGGTCTCCACCTCCCATATCTGTTCTCCTCTGGGCTGGCTTTACTGTGGCCCCAGTTCTTGTCAAATCACCTGGGCCCACTCCAGAATGATGGATGGCATCAGAGTTTCTAGAAGTAGCTCCTCCCAAACTCTGCACGTTAGCAAGCTCCCCTGGACATGCTTGGGCCCACTAAGTTTGGGAGCCTCTGCCTTATGGGCTCCTGCCACTCTGACAGCTTTGACTGCCAGCCTTTCCAGCCAGACCACGTTGGTCTCTCCTCCTTCCTCAGCATCCTTGGTAAATCCACCCAGGTGGAAACACGAGGTGAGTGGTGCTGGCCTGTGCTTGCCAGGATATGATCTACAGCTCTGAAACATCAACAAGTGATTGACTTCTCTGCATTCTGGAAGGTTTGCCTAAAGAATGTAGGCACTCACATCTTACCCAAAAGCAAGACCTTCTGAGTCATTGTGGCTTCTAAAATACATAACCCAAGAGGGGTGCCTGGGTGGCTCAGTGGGTTAAGCATCTGACTCTTGATTTCAGCTCAGCTTGTGATCTTGGGATCATAAGATGGAGCCCCACTTCTGGCTCTGTGCTCAGGGGGAGTATGCTTGGGATTCTCTCTCTCCCTCTTCTTCTGCCCCTCCCCTCTGCTCTCTTGCTCTCTCTTTAATAAATAAATAAATGTTTAAAAAATAAAATGTAGAACTCAAGAAAGTCAAATGACTTTGTAACTGCAGCACATTTGATTAAACAATGCATTAAGGAAAGCACAACGTGGCGTCATAGCATCCCCCAACTTCTGAGACACCAGCACTGTGAGGCATCCAGTGTGTGTGAATGCTGTTTTGTTTTCTATCTCAGGGTGAAGGAGCAGATGCGCCTTTTGTTGTTATTAGAAGAAAATGAAAGCAACGGACTGGAGCTAGAAGGAGCTGAAGGCCTAATTTGTCATGAGTGGCCTGGGAAAAGGCAACCCGATGCACACCCTTCAGGGTGGAGGGCTAAGATAATCTGTATGTTGAAACTCTCGCCTCGCAGAGCATGCTTTGAAACCTCTTTTTATTTTATCAGCCCTCACTGTCCAAGGCTTTGATCTCATGAAATCATCAAGTCTTTCCAGGAAGAAAATACAAATTCCTTCATTTCCCTTTCCTCCCAGGAATGGTTCCCAATGGTCTAGGCCCTTTACCTTGTACTTGGCTGCTGTAGTTCCCCAAACTTTCCTTTCCTTCCATTGCATGAATCATTTAAACTCCCCTGTAGGCTTTAGTCATGGCAGTTCTAAGCCCCCAGTGAGACCCTAGAGAATGTGCTGTATCCTATTAAGAGCAATAGGCATGGCCAGAAACTTAGGCCAGCTTCAGCCCCTAGCTTCCTTGCCTTGAATCAGGCTGGGCCATCATGAATGCAGCAGGACCTGAGAGCCCAAGCTCTGGCACCAGGCTGCTGGGGTTGGGACCTCAACTCCTCCTGGTGTTCACTTGGGTGAACAACTGAAATGCTTGAGGCCTTACATTTTTCTTTCTAAAAAGTGGAGGCAGTAAGGATAACTTCCCGCCCCCTGGCTTCCGGTTTGCAGGGAGCCCACTGCACTGGTGGCCCACTGAAGTTTGGAGGGGGCAGGGCTAGTCTAGAGGCTGTAATGGAGTTAAGTGCCTGGCACATAGTAAATGCTCTTTACTTGCTAGCTATGATAGGTTAAGCACCTAGCAAAAGTGTCCAGCATATATAGCACATTTTAAGTGCTTTGTTTAAAAAGTTCATTTATTTCTTTTAGTAATCTCTACACCCAACATGGGGATCAAACTCACAACCCCAAGATCAAGAGTTGCACATGCTTTACCACCTGAATCAGCCAGGTGCCCCATATATAGCACATTTTAAATAAACATTATCTGTTTGTTGACTGTGTTATTTACATTTAAATGATATTTGGATATTGTTTATATTAATACTATTAATATCAATTAATATTAAATATTTAAGTTTTATATTTGTTCCTCTAATTGAGGGTGACAAAAGATGGGATCACTTGATAAGATGGGATCAGAAAGGCATGCTGTGGAGAAGTGAGGAGGAGGCTGCTTTTGTATGATTTCACATGCACTAGATTTTTTTTTTTTTTTACTGTGTCTGACATCTTTCATTCTCTTTTATGAGGTTTTTTTTTTTTTTTAGTCCTTTTTTCCTTTTTTCTCTCTTCTGAACTGTTTAATACAAATTTGTCTGATCTATTGTTAAATACATCCATTAAGTTTTTCATTTTAGTTATTGTCCCTTTTATTTCAAGTATTTCCATTTGATTCTATTTTACAGTTTCTACTTGTCTGTTTACAGTCTTCACCCTGTCATCTAATTTCATGACATTTTAATCATAGTTATTTTTAAATCTCTGTCAGGGTAACTCTGATATTTGAATCTCCCTTGGCTCCATAATTATTGCCTGATTTTTTTTTAACTTTTTATTTGAAATAATTGTAGACCTAGAATTGCAAAGATAAAACAGAAAATTCCTATAACCCCTCCAATCAGCTTCCAGTGTTAACACCTTGAACAACCACAGTACAAGTTTCAAATCTAAGAAATTAACATCAGCACAATCCTGTTAACTAAATGATAGGCATCTTCTGGATTCCCCCCTAGTTTTTGTCCTACTGGCCTTTTTTATTCTAGGATCCAACCAGGATTGGCCCCTGTGTGGGGTCCTCCTGTCTCCTGAGTCTCCTACAGTCTGTGACAGCCTTTGATTCTGTCCTTGTCTTTCGTGACCTTACACTTTAAAATGTACTGGCCAGGCATTTTATTTATTTATTTTTAAAAGATTTTATTTATTTATTCATGAGAGACAGAGAGAGAGAGACAGAGAGAGAGAGAGGCAGAGACATAGGCTGAGGGAGAAGTAGGCTCCCGGCAAGGAGCCTGATGTGGGACTCCATCCCAGATCCTGGGATCATGCCCTGGGCCAAAGGTAGATGCTCAACAGCTGAGCCACACAGATGTCCTTGGCCAGGTGTTTTATAGAATCCCCCAGTTTGGATTGGTCTGATATTTCGTCATGATAAGACTGAAGATTCCGGGGAGAAGATCACAGAAGTGGTGGGCCTTTCTCAAGGCATCATATTGGAAGTACACGCTGGCAAAACATCTTATTACCAATGACACTAGAACTTTGATAATGCAGCTAAGGTGATGCATGCCAGGTTTTCCTAATGTAAAATTACTATTTCCTTTTTTCAAACTCATATTTACAAGTGAATAAGTCCTGACTACACTGAGGCTGAGGAGAGTTAAGATCCATGGAGGGAGGAGTATCAAAGAATATGTCAAGTATAATAATTAATTACTGTTAACTACAGTTATTAGTAAATGTTTGGGGAGTGATACTTAAAGGCTATGCCAAATCCTGCTTCTCCTTAAAATTATGTCTACTAATTTTAGCATTTGTTGAGGATCTTTCCTGCAAGCAATTACTACTATGGTATTCTAGTGGTGATTTTTTATTTCTCTGAATCCTTCTACATTTATTAGTTATTAATTAATAATTATTTATTATTATTCATTAATCATTATATTATTCATATTTTGCATTGTATAAACAATGCATTGTGTATTATTTATATTACTAATTAATTTTCTGTATTAATAATTAATTGTTTATTTATTAATCTTCTTTTTTTTTTTTTATTAATCTTCTATAAGGAAGAGTTGTCCCTAATGCCTACTATTTAATAACATATTGATATCAATGTGGACTTAGAGATGTTTATTTTATTCTTTGTGTTATAATCCAATACTTTAAACTTAATTTTTTTCCCTCAGATTGTTCCAATTTGTTCCTCCTTCTCCTCCTCCCTCATCCTCTCCTCTCCTCTTTTAGTTCCTCCTCCTCCCTCTTCTTCCTCCTTGTATCATCTATGCCCCAATCCTGGAGTCAACCAGGCACTCCTAAGGGGCCCTATTCCTCTTGTTGGAGATGGTGAGCCAAGACCAAGACATGGCCCTAGCTGTGCTGTTGCTGCTGGAGGTGTCACTGCTTCTATACCCTACAGAATACAAAGTATCAATGCAAGAAGCTAAAGAAGTCCTACATAAAAACAGTCATATATTATGTCATCAACTGGAGCACTCCATATTATCAAGATACAATTCTCCGCAAGTTGATTTCCCCCCAAATCATCAACTTGATCTATGTAGACTCTACACAGTCCTAATCAACATTCCAGCAGTTTTTTTTTAATAGAAATTGACAAGCTAATTCTAAAATTATATTGAAATAGAAAAGACTCACAACAGCAAGAGTTTTAGTAATCAGAACTGTGAAATATATGTATGGATAGACATAAAGGTCAATGTATCAAAATAGAGCTCAGAGGCAGAAATAGAGATCCATATAGAGATCGATACAGAGAGAGGTAGAGCTAATAGGTTTTAGACAACAGTGTAAGGCAGTTCAATGAGGGGAAAGAGTCTTTTTCAACAAATGGTGCTGGGACAATGGACACCTGAAAGGAAAAATGATTACTCTGGCTGTAGAGTAAAGATCACAGGAGGTCAAGAGTAAATGAGGGAAGGGGGTTTAGCTGGTTCAGTTAGAAGAGCACATGACTCTTGATCTCCGGGTTGTAAGTTCATGCCCCATGTTAGATGTAGAGATTACTTAAAAATAAAACCCTAAGAAAAAAAAAAGAAAGAGTAGATAAGAGTACCAGCTAGAAAGCTATTGCTTCCAGGAGAAATGATGGTGGCTTTATTCTTAGTTAATCTTAGTAACTTCACTGCTGGGAATTTACTTCATAGATACGGAAAAATTGGCAATGACCTAAATGCCTGTCAATAACAGACTAGTTTAACTGCGGTTTATTTCTTAATAGGATGACATGCAATTGTTCAAAGACAAAAGAAGCTCTTTGTGGAACGAGCATCAAATAAATTCCTTAATTAGAATAAGCCAAGATGCATAGTAGAGTAATTGGATATGTTACACTCTCTGGAAGGACACACAGGGACGAGGTAGCATGAGTTGCATGAGGGACAGTTACAGATTGGCTAGAGAACTGGGGGGAAGGAATTTTTTCAGTGCAGATGGTTCTATACCTTCTGATTTGGGGTATTATCAATTAAAATATGTGCTAAAAATTGGGGGACCTGGGTGGCTCAGTGGTTGAGTGTCTGTCTTTGCCTCAGGTCGTGATCCCAGGGTCCTGGGATCGAGTCCCACATCCGGCTCCCCACAAGGAGCCTGCTTCTCCCTCTGCCTATGTCTCTGCCTCTCTCTCTGTGTCTCTCATGAATAAATAAAATCTTTTTAAAAATATGTGCTAAAAATTAAAATTACATTTAAAAACCAAGAAATGATAGGACTGGGATACCTAGCTGGGTCAGTCGGTTAAGCATCTGACTTCAGCTCAGGTCATGATCCCGGGGTCCTGGAATCAACCCCATGTCGCTGCCTGCTCAGCGGGGAGCCTTCTTCTCCTTCTCTCCCTGCCACTCATTTATTTATCTCTTTTAAAGCTTCCTTTATGGAGATTATTTATCCCTGCTTGTGCTCTCTCTCTCAAATAAGTAAGTAAAGTTCTTTTAAAAATGATAATTTAAAAAACCCAAGTGATAGAACTAGGGTAATGGTCATGGAGCTGGAGAAAAAAGAGTGAACTGAAGATTCAAATGCACAGCCAAGGGACCTGACCTGAAGCTGAGGTTTTACAAGAGGGTGGAGCCTAGGGAGGCCTGCTGGTTCTCAGCTTCTGCCACTTCCTGGTGAGATAGGAACACAAGTTTGGTGTGTAAGGTGCGTGGGAGGGGAGGTGCATGAAGGGGAGGAAAAACCATGAAAATGGTGTTGAGTTTGCAAAATCCACTGATGCTGAGGCGGCAGTCTAATGTTCGGGTGGCTCTGCTGCTCAGGACAGGCCTGGGCTGGAGAAGCAGAGCAAAGTTTCCATGTGAATAGGTAAGAATTGCTGCCAGGGTGTGGAGGCAAGGATCTATAGCCCTAGGGGATACAGTCTTGGCTGGAAGGATTTTATCCAAAAAAGAAATATAGGGATCCCTGGATGGCTCAGCGGTTTAGCGCCTGCCTTCAGCTGGGGGCGTGGTCCTGGAGTCCTGGGATCAAGTCCCATGTTGGGCTCCCTGCATGGAGCCTGCTTCTCCCTCTGCCTGTGCCTCTGCCTCTCTCTCCTTTGTGCCTCTCATGAATAAATAAATTTTTAAAAAATCTTAAAAAAAAAAAAAAGAAAAGAAATGTAAATTAAGAAAATAAAAAACTGGCTTCAGCCATTAAACAAACACATAAACAAAAATTCAATTGAAAATGCCCATAGAGAAGTGCCTGGGTGGCTCAGTCTTTTAAGAATCAGATTCTTGATTTTGCTCAGGTCATGATCCAAGGGTCATGAGCTCGAGCCCAGCGTGGGGCACCACCCTCAGTGGCCAGAGGGGAGACTTGTGGAGATTCTCTCCCTCTGCCCCTCCTCCCGCCCCGCCCACGAGCACACGCGTGTGCACTCTCTTTCTCTCTCTCTCTGTCTCAAAAAAAAAAAAAAAACAGTGCCTAGAAAGCCTTGCTTTGTCCATTCTAGTTCATAGTGTAATGGCCAATATGGATTAATACTGAAATGTACATTTAAAACAAACTGAATGAAGTAAATTGCCTTAGGAACTGCGAAAAATAAAACAGTTGAGAACATTTCGTCAAAATTGTGAGGTTTACATGACAATACTTATTTATTAGTATCTTTCTGTTAATGAATTAACGTGATCATAGACCTTTATTATTTGCACATAAGGGAGAAATGCCTTCCGGTTCCTATCAGGAAGTTGTGTGCGCACCACAGTGCAATGTGGTATGCTGACTTCAAAGGACATTTAAGGAGGGGCTCAGGTACCCAAAAATGCATCTTTGGTTTAAGACACAAATTTAGCTGTATCGTACAACTATAACAAGCTGCGGTGAGTGATGGGAGGTCAGGGTCTGGGCAGGGGTGACACATCCTACGCTTCACGTAGTTAAAATTATAGGGACTTTCTCAACGCTCCCACCTGTCTCACTTGCTAGTGGCAGCTTGATTTCACAGGCAGGCCTAGGGGACTTCTTGCTGTGTCATTCCCAAGACAGGCTTCCCTCACCACACGCATTTCTGGAGGCCGTTCCTTTCTGCATCCTTGCCTCGATTGCTCTCTGCACAAAGGTGTCCTCCCCTTGAAAAGGATTCCTCTCCTTGGTGCTTTGCTGGGGGAAAAGTGTCTGTTTCATGGTTACCCTACGTTATTGGAATGGCTGGGCCAGCTTTTTCCTGAAGTGAGAGGTGGTGGCATCTGAAGACGGTGCCCAGTGAGTGCGTTCCCCATACACATACCACCCGGTTCATGAAGAAATGCATTGTTTAGGGAGGCAACATCATCACTGCTCAGAAAGCCCTACTACATCGAAGACTGGTTCTGCTTTGCTTTGGGCGCAGGGAGTAGATTGGGGAGTAGGAGAAGTAAACCTCATTCAACACCACTCACGAGCCCATCTGATCCAAAACACCCATATTAATTACAGGCTCCCCGTGGAATCATCATTTGCTGTTTTCTACAACATTTTAACACTAAAACAAACAAACAAACAAAAAGACACCCTCACCTCTTCAGATAGAGGTCATTTTGTTAGACAAAGAATTCTATCATTTCGCCTGTCCTCCACGGTATTGCCATACATTTAAACAAAGATGCCAAGACACAAAGAAGCTGAGAGCTCTTTGACTTGCTACCCTGCCCAGCTCTCTTTAATGTGTGCAGTAACAGTCCTTGACTTCCGCGGTTCCGGCGGTTCGAAAACCCTGAGAAACTACGTGTGTTCGTCCCGGAGGTGACCAGGAGATGGCGCGCGCGTCATCGCGGGGAACCTGCCTCCTGCGGGGCGGGGGGAGGCGGGGCGAGGGGAATCCGAGGGCCTCCAGGGGCGGGAGGGCGTCAGGACAGCAGTCGCGGGGCGCCCTCCACGTGTCGCTGGCTTCTGTCCGGGGGGACCGCTAGAATAACGAGAACAGCAAAATAGGAGGAGGCAGAGAGCCGCGCAAAGGAACTGATGGGATCATTTTAGGGGCGTGCTGTGCAGGGGCTGTGCTAGGAGCTTCGCAGGGGGACCCGCCCCGGCCATCAGGCTGCGCTGCAGACGGGGTGCGGGGGCCGAGGCAGAGCTCCCTGAGGTCACACGAGCTGCCCGAATGCTCATAGCTCGGGGGAAATCACAAAGACAGCGATCCACGTTCTGTCTGGGGCCACCGTCCATTCACGGAAAGACATGCAGAGGGATAGGGGCCCATCTGGAACATTCTTGGGTACTCCATAAAGGAAGCTTTAAAAGAGATCATAAAAAAACTAACGTCCTGTGTCATATTTTCAGCAGTATTTCACATCAGATACACTAAATATAAAATGTCCCAACCCATGAGGAGTTACCACCTCATCTAGCAACGAGAACTTACACAGAAGGAGAGGCGGAACGCGTATGGCTAAGAGGAACACAATTTGGATGCTGAGTGTAGTGAAAACTCTCAGCGTCCCCCAACAGGCAGTGTTTTGTTAATTAAACACAAGCTTCAGTGACTTTCCTCCCAGCGGAGGAGAAAAGCTCACCACCTTTGAAAATGCAAGGTGGGGGGGCCCTGTGGTCCCAGCCCCAGCCCTCCCCACGCTCTCAAGGGGGCTCTATGTACTTGGATGTCTTGAACCACCAGAGGTTTGTGAACGAATCTGACATGAGGTGTATCTTTCTACTCGTCAGTTGAGCCCGAATCTATCAACCGTTGTTTAGAAGTTATAACAAATACTGGTTACCAAGTCCACTCTGTGCCTGGCACTGCTCTAGGCACTTTCCCAGGACACTCTTTCCACGCTGACTGCACAGGAGCCAAGGCTCTAGGTCTCGCCGTCTTGGATCCCTGAAGCCTGACTCCGCAGCTGGGTGCTGGGTTGTTGAACCTCAGGGGCCACACCTCCTCATTTGTCAGCTGTGATTTCATGTCTGGTTTGTGGGTGTGATGACTGAACAAGCTAAGATTTCAGGGACAGAAGTTACAGGTTTGTGCTTCCAACAACTTTAAGTAACATAGAATAGCCTGGAAGAAACTTAACGGTAAAGGAAAATTTCTTCCCCAACAGTGCATTTATGGTAGGTAATTCTGTCCTCGTTTTCCATCCTGCTTTTCAAAGTGTCTTGGTTGGGCCTCGTCATACATGAGTGAGGTCATGGAACCTTGATTCATAGGACTGGTGCTTGGACACTGGCTGTCTACGCTCTAATCTCTTCAGATGGCTGGAGAGGACAATGTGGACCAAAGACAGGAACTGGTGTTGGGTGGGATGTGACGGATGAGGACACAAGGGTGGTTTCCAGCCTGCACACCAGCGTGGATGATGAGGTAGCAAATCAGCAAATGCAGCCTGTGGCAGATCCCACCAGCAAGCATGGCATGTCAATAGATAGCTCTTCTTCCATAAATACTTTAGCCACAGACTGAATTGTAACCGCATCCTCTGGCTCTTGTAAATTTTGCTTTAGGTGATTTCTGTGCCCAAATGACTCTTTGTACCAGCTACCACATATAATGGGGAGGATGTTGGAGGAGTGTGGCTACCAAGCACACTGAAAAATATCTTCCCTGATCCTGAAGGCAGAGATGCAGCCGCAAGAGAATCAAAACAAACAGACAAACAAACAGCAACAGTGATGGTCCAGGATATAGCAGAGCTCTGGGAGGAAGGCGCATGCTACTTGCTCTGTTGGTAGCTCCTACGCCCAGGTTTCCAGGTGTGAATTAAGAAATGACTTTTCAGGGCACCTGGGTGGCTGAGTTGGTTAAACACCTGCCTTTGGCTCAGGCCACGATCCTAGGATCCTGAGATCGAGCCCCTCTTGGGGCTCCCTGCTCAATGGGGAGTCTACTTCTGGCTCCCCTCCTCCCTCTCCCACTCCTGCTTTCTCCTTCACTCTCTCTCTCTCTAATAAATAAATAAACTCTTAAAAAAAAAAGAAAAAGAAAAGAGAGATGCATGGCTAGCTCAGTGGTTGAACATCTGCCTTAGGCTTGGGTCATGATCCCAGAGTCCTGAGATTAAGTCCTATATCAGGCTCCCCACAGGGAGCCTACTTCTCCCTCTGACTGTGTCTCTGCCTCTCTCTCTCTCTCTCTCTCTCTCTCTCTCTCTGTATCTCTCATGAATAAATAAATAAAATCTTTAGGAAAAAAAAAAAAAGAAATGAAATGACTTCTCCCCTACCTCAGTTCTCAGCACACTATGGAAGCGTGTCATTGGAACATTTTCCAGGAGTCCAAGCCCAGACAATTACCTGGACCCCTGCCAGCCCGCTGACACACTGCCAACCTCAAAGGTTACTCCTTCTGCTCTTCTCCAGCTGATGTCAGAGCTCTGACATCTGGATTGGCTTACTGATCCACTTATTCATTCATTCACTAATCAAATATTACCTGAGGCCAGTGCACTATGGTCTTGTTCTGTCCATCTAGAGTTTTTTTCTGGGCGATATTAAGGATTTCCAAAACTCCTCCATACCCTGGATTTGTATACCCCACCTGGATCAGATGCATTCTCCCAATTGCAGAAAATGAATCTATCAACTAGCTGGAGTGCATTACAAAATTATGGTTCTAGTCTCTCAGGCCAAAAACGAGAGAGAAGGGGCCAGGATCTGGAACAGGAGGCTAACTATGCTTGCTGTTCCCTTTCTCCTCCTCCTCCTCCTCCTCCTCCTCCTCCTCCTCCTCCTTCTGTATTTATTTATTCATGAGAGACACACAGAGAGGCAGAGACACAGGCAGAGGGAGAAGCAGGCTCCCTGTGGGGAACCTGATACAGGACTCGATCCCAGGAATCCAGGATCATGCCCTGAGTCAATGGCAGACGCTCAACCGCTGAGCCACCCAGACGTCTCTGTTCCCTTTCTCTTCTAAATTCTACTTGGGCAGCCCGCAAACTTTAGAACTACTAGGGAGAGTGTTGCATTTGGAAATACCAAGAGCGTGACGATGTTGTGTTTGATCTCTCCATGGAGGAATGATTTTAGATTCGCCTATGCTTACGATGTCATTGGGGAATGCAAGGTGACCTCTCAGAGGACAGGGGGACCCCATCAGAACCTGGTTCTGTGTCCCTGACAGGTGAAGGTGTGTCTTGATTTTGGCCTTGGTGTTGCCACCCGTAAAACCAGTCTTCGGTAATCATCTGCCCCTTCTGTGACGTCATTCAGTCGCCTTGTGGCAATAAGCTCAAAGCACCCAGCGACCCTTCAATATAGAGTTTAGGACTTTCCCCAGTTTGGGGGCACGTTCCTCTTTGAGTCAGGAAGCCATTTTTTTATTAAAATATTTTTATTGTTTTTTAAAATATTTTTCTTGCAATTTTCTTGAGTTGAAAACATCTATGATTTTACATATGTGTGTATATGTGTGTTTGTTTATTTATATGTTTTTGTATTTCGGTACTTCATCACACTGTGGAACTATGACATGGCACACTGATTATAACCCTACCACAGAGACTAAAGGTTTTGTGATGATTCAGTACAGGACTCCGCAAACTTTTCTCAGTAAGGAACCAGATACTAACTACTTCAGCTTTATGTGCTATGTGGTCTCTGTCCCAATTACTCAGTTTTGTCAAGTAGTACAAAAGCAGCCAAAGACTATATATAACAGAAAAGGTGTGTTCCAATAAAACTTTATGAACACTGATAACTGAACTTCATAATATATTCATAAAAAGTATTTTCTTTGCTTTTTTCCCCCCCAACTTTAAAAATGTAAAATCCTCTCTTGCAAGAGGACGTACAAAAACAAGAGGCATGCTAGATTTGGTCCACGAGCCAGTCAGCTGACCTCAGGTTTAAAGTTTTGGCACAAGTTGTTAAATGTAATTTCTCTATGGCTCTCAAGTCCTTGAGACTTGAGACTTCTAAAACCTATAAGGGAACCAAAGGCTTAATCACTCTTTTTGTAGTTCAAGGTCATATTAAGGTACCCAGAGATTTATTTATTTATTATTTCTTTATTTTAAAAGATTTTATTTATTTATTCATGAGAGGCACAGAGAGAGAGAGAGAGAGAGAGAGAGGCAGAGACACAGGCAGGGGGAGAAGCAGGCCCCATGCTAGGAGCCCAACGTGGAACTCAATCCTGGGACTCCAGGATCACACCCTGGGCTGAAGGCGGCACTAAACTGCTTAGCCACCCAGGCTGCCCCAGAGATTTATTTTTATCCACTGGCCTCCTCCCTCCCCCTGGCCAGTGACAAGATGGCATTGAGTCTCTGAACTCACTGAGGGTCATCGAGTCCCCTCAAAGCCTGGAGTCTCTCCAGCCCAGAGCCACTCAGGATGGGCTGTTCTGGCCTTGTTGAATTTCTCTACAGGGAGGCACTAACCTGCCAAGCCCCCTCTGTCCTCTGTCATTGGACACACTTTTCTCCTCATCCCTCAGGGACTCTCCAGGTGATGCTAGGAATTGACCTGGAAGCTTCCTCCAGATTTGACCACACCCAGGGTTTAATGACTGAACCACTTCCGTTAGCAGAAATGCCAGATCCTTCATCCCTCCCCCAGGACTGCCTGATTTGTCCATTGCATCAGCCAGGGGTCTCCCAAGAAACAGAATTTGTAGGAGATCTATAAAAAGAGATTTATTTTAAGAAATTGGCTCCTGTGATTGTGGGGACTGGCAAGTCTGAAATCCGTAGAGCAAGCCAGCAGGCTAGAAACACACTCAGGATTCCTATGTTATAGTCTGGAGGCAGAATTCCTCTTCTGAAAAAACAAAACAAAACAAAACACAAACCCAACCCCCAAAAAACAAGGAAACCTCAGTTTTTGCCTCAATGCCTCCTGCTGATGGCACGAGACCCACCCGGTTATGGAGGGTTATATGCTTTACTCAGTCAATTGATTATAGATTTTTTAAAAAAAAGATTTTATTTATTTTATTTTTAAAGAGGGAGAGTATGTGCGAGTGGAGGAAGGGGGAGAGGGAGAGAGGGAGAATCTCAAGCAGACTCCATGCAGAGCGCAGAGCCTAGTGTGGAGCCTGTCGGAGGGGGCAGTGCTCACTCCTCCAACCCTGAGATCATGACCTGAGCCAAACCCAAGAGTCAGACTCTTAACTGTCTGAGCCACCCAGGTGCCTCTTAACTGACAGATGTTAACCAGGTCTACAAAACACCTCCATGGCAACACCTATATTACTGTTCGTCCAAACAACTGGACACCATAGCCTAGGCAAGTTACGCGTAAAATTAACCATCAAATTCATGTGTTGCAACTTAACCCCAACTGTAACTGTATTAAGAAGTAGAGACTTTGGGAGGTGATTAGGTCATGAGGGTAGAGCCCCCATGAATAGGATTAGTGCCCCCGTAAGAAGAGCCACAAGAAACGATTTCTCTCAGCTGTGTGGGTGTGCAACAAGAAGACTGCGGTCAGCAAGCCATTTCTGCTGGCTCCCTGAGCTCGGACAATCCAGCCCCCAGAACCGTGAACCACGATGAAGAAATGCTTGTTATTTAAGCTTCTGGACTACGGTATTCTTGCTGGAGCAGCTGGAGCAGACATACAACCCACAACCCCAAAATACTGAGCAAAGCAAGGAGCGTGGATATGGTGTTCCTGTGAGGAGCTAGACGTGCCTGTTCCTTTCCTCAGAAATTCTCTCCTGCTACTGACTTGGGGGAGAAATGAAGAGATGTTATTTAATAAATGTGTTTGAATGGATACACGAACAATTGGAGAGTTAGCAGCCTGAAGGGCA
This sequence comes from Canis lupus baileyi, assembly GCF_048164855.1. Classification (NCBI taxonomy): domain Eukaryota; kingdom Metazoa; phylum Chordata; class Mammalia; order Carnivora; family Canidae; genus Canis; species Canis lupus. The sequence continues at coordinate 40,635,907 of NC_132848.1, forward strand.
AGACTTTGCATCCCAGTGACCCAGTCATACTCTTGGGGAACCCACCCACATATATTATCCAATTTAACTATGCAGATAAATAAAAAAGGATGTCACCCCTTAGGAGTACCATCCGCATAACTCAGACACCAGTGAGGCACTCCGAGCCCAACAGGGCTCACTTACAGTTTGCTCTGTGCAAGGGGGACCTCCAGTTGAGGGGAGTCTCAGATTAAGGGTGACCAGAGCTGAGTGGCTTTTATCACATCTGTAGATTTCTTTGAGCTTCAGTTTTTTCACGTGAAAATGAACCATACCTGCTTTCTAGGGTGTATCAGCCTGGGTCCAATCAGGACACAGGACTGACCACACAGTAATCTAAACCAGGGATTTTTTTTTAAAGATTTTATTTATTTATTCATGAGAGACACACAGAGAGAGAGGCAGAGACACAGGCAGAGGGAGAAGCAGGCTCCATGCACCAGGAGCCCGATGTGGGATTCGATCCCGGGTCTCCAGGATCGCGCCCTGGGCCAAAGGCAGGCGCCAAACCGCTGCGCCACCCAGGGATCCCATAAACCAGGGATGTTTAATTGAAGGAATTGTTAAGTTATGATTGCACAAAGTAAACATAAGATGCAGACAGATTTCTTGGTGGTTCCACACGGCTGCAGGAGAGTGCCCAAGGAAGGATGAACTTGGCCTGGGGAGTCCCCTCCCTGGGTTGGGTACAGACCTCCATGGGGGACATATGGATGGCAGAGCAGTTGGCGGGGTTGCCCAGGGAGGAGCTGGTGTACAATCCCCGGATAAGCAGGGAATAACTGGGGTGCAGGAGAGCCACAGCCAATGAGCAGATTTACAGGCTTATGGGCGTGGAGGTGGTACTGTGGCTGGGAGGCCAGAGTCCCCAGCACCGAGTAGCAGGAGGCACAAAGAGGGGGTCAGCCAGCCAGGTGGGGCTGCAAGGTCACATTCTGGCATGTGGCTGGGGCGGAGCATCACCGATGTTCCTGCAGGCTTGTCACTGACCATGAGTGCAGCCCCCCGGGGCCAGCAAGGGAAGCCCCTGCCTCTGTGCCCTCCTACTTCTCTCTGGAGCCCTTACTAAGAAAGCTGAATGTTGTGCTCACTGTCAGGAGAGATGCTTAATAGGATTCTTCCCATTGCTGCCGAGCAGCCACTAAAGGGTGAATTTGGAGCTGAGAGGCAGGCCATCCATCACTAGCACCCAGGGTGTGGCGGGAGGTGGAGGAGATGAGGAGCGCCCAGCTCTTGCACTGACCTGCCAAGCCTAAACCTCTTCGGTTATGATAAATGCCACTTGGTCAGTTTCTGGAGGTCTGAAGGATACTTTCCAGAAACCAGTGTGTGGACAGAAGGGGCACATGAGGCCAGCCCCCAGGTCATCCTGCTGCATTCTGCCAAACACACTTCCCTCTGTGGCCCTGGCCTGCCCCGACATGCTTGCGGGTTGAGTCTGGTCAACAGGAGTGTGCACAGAGCAAGGGACAAGAGGAGCTTATAGTTCCCTGTGTCATGACCTCCCTCCCGACCCCGCCGGCCCCCGTCTGTCTGCTAGGGCTGCTGTAACAAGAAGCACAAGGCAGGGACCTTAAACAACAGGAATATATTGTCTCACTGTTCTGGAAGCTAGGAGTCTGAAGTCAAGGTGTGTGCAGGGTCGGGGCCTTCTTTTTTTCTTTTTTTTAAAAGACTTTTAGTTATTTATTCCTGAGAGAGACACATAGAGAGGGGCAGACACAGGCAGAGGGAGAAGCAGGCTCCCTGCAGGGAGCCTGATGCGGGACTCGATCCCAGGACCCCAGGATCATGCCCTGAGCCCAAGACAGACGCTCAACCGCTGAGCCCCCCAGGTGCCCCTGGATTGGCGCCTTCAGGGCCTGGGAGGGAGAACCTGTTGCTGCCGCTCCTCCAGCTCCTGGTGGTTTGCTGGGAATATTTTGGCGAGCCTTGGCCGGTAGACAACGCCCTGATCTCTGCCCTCATGCTCACTTCGTGTCCTCCCCATCAGCCTGTTTGAGTCCAAAGTTCTCCTTTTTTTCTGAGGAAACTGGTCACATTGGATTAGGGACCTACCTGACTCTGGGATGACCTCATCTTAACCAAACTAGAATTTACCTTTGCTTCTGGTAGGCAGGTGGGGTAAGTGAATACTACTGTATCTCTTCGGGATTATTTAGATTCAAATCTGGGCTTTTTAAAAGCTCTTCTCGTTTAGGACCATGATGGTTCTAGGGTACAATCTTTCAAGGGTCCTGCATGAAAAGAGTATTAGGTTCTCCCCTCCCCAGTAGGTCCTGACCTGACTCCCCCACTCCCAGCACTCTGATGGACTCACGAGCTCCACATGGTCCCCAGCGCCCCCGTGGGAAGGGGCAGGCAGGTGTCTTGACGGGAGAAAGCAGAGCCCAATGACAGTCCTGTCTTTCTGGGTGTGCCTTTCACCTGGAGTAGTGGTTTCTCACATTCTTACTGCCTGGTAGTTAAGTATTGTTTTCAAACTTATTTTTGTTAAGCTCGGCTATTTTATTTCTACAACTAGAGGGTTCTAGGGGGTGGGTTGTCTATAAAAACTGCCAGAAGTAGAATTTCCCAAAAAGCTGTATTTTAGAATGCTTTTTCCAAAGTTATATAGAAAGAAGTGTCTATTTCTTTTCCTTTCTTTCTTTCTTTCTTTCTTTCTTTCTTTCTTTCTTTCTTTCTACAAAACATACTCAATTTAAGATGTTCCATTTAAATAAAAAAGAGCATTTTTTTACAAGAAAAGTGAAAGTTGCATCAAATCTGAAGAATAGAATACTATTTACTTCTGAATTGATACTATTTTTTGAATTCCAGTGTAGTTAAGATACAGTGTGATATTAGTTTCAGTGTACAATTCAGTGATTCAACCCTTCCATACAGCACCTGGTGCTCAGCAAGACCAGTGCCCTCCTTAATCCCCATCACCTGTTTCACCCATTTCCCCACCCCCCACCTCACCTCTGATAACCATCCATTCATCTGTTTGTTCTCTATGGTTAAAAGTCCAGTTTTTGGGTTGTCTCTCTTTTTTTCCCCTTTGTTTGCTGTGAGTTGATACTATTTACCTAATTCTAGGTAAACATATGACTTTTCATTCAAACAGATTCTTTTTTTTTTTTTTTTTTGCCAATGAATGGAGCATTAATTATACAGAACACCAGGACAACAGGTGTAAACTACTATTTCCCTAGGGGGAAAAACGGAATGCATGATCACCCTACCTGTAGCCACCAATTTTTAAGAATTTCAGCAAAACTTTACTTGAAGAAACAAAAACTCTAAATGTAATCTGTTTTGAGGCTATCCTATTAATGAATGATTCACAAGCAATCGTTAAGGAGAAAAGAACTACTGATTTCTCTTCCTCATTATATGAAATGTGTTCTTTCAGTGGGAAAAAAATGTTAGGAAAAATCATTCTGCATTGTCAGATTCCATACAATGATAAAAATGGACAGGTCTTAAACACACTTCAAAAGTTGTTAAAATTAAGTTAGGTTTACGGACTGGCTGGCTAAGATAGGCAAAAACACATTGTTTTACAGAATTTGGTAAATTTGCAAGCAGGCACTAGTCCTTAAGCTGAATATCAGAAAGTAAACTTCTAATGTCTGAATCAATTTCCTAGATTCCAATCGTCTATTTTGCAAACTTACCCCTAGTATCAGAGCAATTAAGGGTAATTTCACCATTATGTTTCTTCATTTGGGGGAAAAGTGTCATGCTTTACTTCGTTTATTTTTAAAGAAATATTTCCCCCCAAAAGAGAAATATTTCATTTTTTAAGAGAAATATTTCAAATAAATATTACCCAACCAGCATCACTGGAGCTCTGTATGTATTAATGAGGTTTGTGAGAACAGGGTTCTAGATAAAGAGGTCAATATGTGTGAGAAACCATACATAACTTTTGTGTTGCAGATCTGTTACTTGTTCAATTCAGGCATGGGGCAGAGAACATTGAATATGGGATTTTAGGAAGTGAGGTTCTCCGCTTGGGGCCTTTGTACCATCTGGATCTATGTTGTCTGCAGGTTTTATTAAAAATGGGAAGACCTGGAGGCCCCATCCCAGGCCTTCTAGTGCACTATCCTAGGAAAGCCTGGCCAGGGGATTTGCCTTTGTAAGCTGCTCCTGGCTGGTGACCCTTCCAACAAAGTTTGGGAGCCCCTGTGCTGGCAGCGATGAAGGAGGTAACCAGATCTGGAACAAGCCCAGGACAGGTGACCTGGGACCCCCGTCAAGAAAACGGACAAATTTCTTCTGGGCTACAATCCTTAAAGTGAAGACAGAGTTCTCTTGTCTCCACTTCAACTTTCTCCCTATTTTCCTTTTTCTGGTGTCTCGCTTGCTTCTGGCCACTCACTGTTCGCTGCTGATTTGACCTGTTGACATTCTACCTTCCTTTTCAGGTTTGACTCTGTATCTGGAGTCCTGTTTCCTGTCCAACCCATCTCTGCCTGTGGCTTCAGGTTTCTGGGTACCCTGGTCCCAGTGCCTGGCCAGCTTCCAGAGCAGGGCAGGGACGGGCACAGGGCAAGAATCCAAACAGTGTGTGCAGCAAACGAGGAGAGTACTATCCATGGGCCCCCTAGGGTAGGGACAGATCTCATTCAGTCCCAAGGTTATCTCTGAATTGCAGACAGTGAGGTAATTAATGTTCATAATGAGCCAGCTGAGTCACCAAAGGAAGATGGGGTTGGTTTACTGTAGGCACTAGATGAGTGATTCTTTTAGAAAAATTCCCAAAAAGAGTTTTGGAAAAATCTGGAATAGGCTTCAGCTACCTGGTGAAACCACTCAGCTGGAAGATCACCAGATCATGAGGATCCTTCAGAAACCAAGAGTAACTGGATTAGGCGGGGTTTTTTTGTTGAAAGGAAAAAGAAGTTGCAATCACCGGTTTGTACACCAGATGGCAGAGTTGATTTTCCTTTGGATATTTATTTATTTATTTATTTATTTATTTATTTATTTATTTATTTATTGTAGGCTTGGGTGGGGGAGGATGCTTGAAATCACCCCCCAGAGATCAAGAGTCCCTCACTCTACCAACCGAACCAGCCAGGCACCCGCCTTTGGTTTTTTTAAAAGCTGACTTTCCAAAATTCCTGCCTGCCTATTTTGTATCTGCAGCTTATTATCAGCAATCTACATCAGGTTGATATAATTTGGTGACACCTTCTCATGCAAGGACACAGCAGACTAGCATTACTTTACCCTGAGCCTTTTCCTGAAGCGGTGGAGTTCCAGGCACTCTATGTGATTGGCTAGTTCATACCTATTCTGTTGAATGACGCCTGTGGTTACTATTAAACTGACACTATTTCTCATGTAGTTTTATAGTTTTAATACACAATTAAATAATCTATTGTCCAAACATTCCAATAGTTTATAGAATTCAACTATATGGTTCTCCAAATGCATTAATATGTATCTATCTATGTCTACCACTATTTTTTATGTCTACCACTATTAATAATTATAAGGAATTAATTTGTACACTTGCTCCTCCTTTTGTGCATTACTTATGGTTATCATTTTATTTTCTCCCTGTTAAAGTTGAAGAGCAAAAACTGAAATTCCTTTTTAACATCTAGTAAACATTCAATATGCCTACTATAATAAAACAGACCTACAAATGGACAACAGATACATGAAAAAATTCTCCACAGCACTTGGCATCAGGGAAATACAAATCAAAACCACAATGAGATACCACCTCACACCAGTGAGAATGGGGAAAATTAACAAGACAGGAAACAACAAATGTTGGAGAGGATGTGGAGAAAGGGGAACCCTCTTGCACTGTTGGTGGGAATGAAAGCTGGTGCAGCCACTCTGGAAAACTGAGGTTCCTCAAGAAGTTAAAAATAGAGCTACCGTATGACCCAGCGATTGCACTACTGGGTATTTACCCCAAAGATACTGATGTAGTGACACGTCCGGACACCTGCACCCCAATGTTCATAGCAGCGATGTCCACAACAGCCAAACTGTGGAAGGAGCCGAGATGGACTGATAAATGGATAAAGAAGATGTGATATATATATATATAATGGAATATTACTCAGCCATCAGAAAGGATGAATACCTAAACCATTTACATCAACATGGATGGAACTGGAGAGTATTATATGGAGTGAAATAACTCAATCAGAGAAAGAGAATTATCATATGGTTGCACTTATACGTGCAAAATAAGAAACAGCACAGAGGATCATAGGGTAAGGGAGGGAAAACTGAATAGGAAGTCATCAGAGAGGGAGAAAAACCATGAGAGACTCTTAACTAAAGGATACAGACAGGGGTGCTGGAGAGGAGGTGGTGGGGGGATGGAGTAATTGGGTGATGGACATTAAGGAGGGCAAATGATGTGATGAGCCCTGGGTGTTATATGCAACTGATAATTATTGAACACCACATCTGAAATTAATGATGTACTATATGTCAGCTAATTGAATTCAAATAAAAAAAACAGAACTTCTCTTCAGTTCTAGCAATAAATGACTATTTGACAGACACAATATCCACGTGGGATACACTGTCGTACAAATCTAAGAATTTAGCCCTGAATATATCCAGATATATTCTGGATATTCAGATATTTGGATATTCAGATATCCAAAGTGTAATTATAACCAAACTTTTGGACTCTGAAATGTCTTAGTTCACATGTCATACGTTGCTACTTGGACTACCTGTGAATGGGTCTTAGCATCGCTCTCGTGTATAAACTGCTTTGAGCACGGAGATCAATTTCACCATCTTGTTCTCCTTGAAACACTGGGCTGTGCTATGCCACAGATACCCTCTGCACTGAAGCTTGCATGAATGCCCAAGGGGTGGCAGAGACCACAGAGACCACGGTTGGTTGCATTACAGATTGCTGAAATATTTCAATTGCATCCCGCATCTTTAACAGTTCCATTCGAATTTCTCCCACATTCCAGATGAGATCATCTAAACCCAGAGCACACTGCCTGGCACGGGATCAGAACTCAATAAATGTTAATGTCCTTCTGGTCTGTTCTTTTTCTCAGTCTAGGACAAGAGCCCTTGAGAGCTCTGAAACCCAGTGGATATAAAATAAATGATGTAGTAATGTGTCCCTACATGACTGCAAAGCAAGTGCAACTCTGAGCTCACCAAAACTGAATCTAATTTGGTTAAAACAAACCCAAGGAATACTCAAGGGACAGTTTTCTCTGACTTCACACCGGCATCAAACTTGCTATTTTTTCCAATGCTGGTTCTTTATTGTCAGTTAAGAATCAAAGATTTTTATTTAAAGACAAACTACCGTTTAATGGGTGCATATGGGGTTTGAATGCCTGAGTCTTCCAGTAAGCAATGCTGTGTGACTTGCATGCTAATTTTTTTCTGTGATGTTTAAACCAGTGCATTCTTTGCATTCAGTAGATTTTGAACAGCCACTTTGGGCAGAAATTTTTTTTTTTAAAGATATGGAAGGAAGGAAATCAAACATCTATGCGAGACAAAAGGCTAAATTGGGTTCCTTTTCCTTCTATTTTCCTATATAATTTAACATCTACTGTGAGTATACTATTAATAGCAGAAAGCCCTTATAAGGTCTTACTGGGAGCCAAGCATTATTCTAAGTACTGTATCTATATTAACTCATTTAATTTTTATTAAAAACCTCGTAAAAATACTTTTAGCCCCATTGTATAAAGGAGGGCCAGTAAATTTTGGTGGAGCTGAATTTCCTTTAATATTTCAGAACATGGGGCACCTGGGTGGCTTAGTGGTTGAGCATCTGCCTTTAGCTCAGGGCATGATACTGGGGTCCTGGGATCAAGTCCCACATTGGGCTCCCCGTAGGGAGCCTGCTTCTCCCTCTGCCTATGTTTCTGCCTCTCTCAGTCTCTCATGAATAAATAAATAAAATATTTAAAAAATATATTTCAGAGCATACCTCTGCAAACCATGCATTTCAGTGGCCTAAATTGCTGGCAATGAAGCGACAAGAGCTCCATGTGGGGAGTGACGCAGAGCTTCCCCAGAGAGGTTGCACTTAAATGGGGCATGGCAAGAGGAGAAGGAGGAAGGTCCTGGGGAACCTGCGAGCCCACAAGTGGGTACAGCCTGAGGTGGGGAGTGGAGGGTCCGTCTCCTGGGCTGGACTAAAGGCCCAGAATTCAACCTATAGAGACCTTCAGCGGGAAGTACCTCAGTGGGACAACAGGTGAGGTGACAAAACTCAGCAGTGTGTAAAAGGAGCTAACATGTTGAGCAAGAGGGTCTTTGGGGCCTCCTGGAGGTGCACCTGAAGAGGGGGCACACACGTGACGGCTGGCATCTGCTCTCTGAGGATTTACTCCGTCGGGTGTGACCTGAGCAGGAGCAAACCCAACGCCCAAGTGTTGGGGGTGGGGAGGGAATGAGCACAGTAGTTGCGCAGTGCTGTGTGCCAGCGTCAGAGCCCGTCCTCCCCACGGACCCGCTGCCAGCCTTCCTCTACTCCAGCCCCAGGTCCTCGGGCCCAGGGCAGTGATACTAATGGGAGCGGCCATTACTGAAGATGGAGACAGGCCAGGCTCTGTGCCGGCCTTCTCTCCACCAACCCCCAACACCCTGGGAGACAGGACCACTGTTGTCACCGTTCCCCTGTGAAGACTTCGGCCCGGGGAGCCAGTCACCTACCAGGGCACGCGGGTGTCAGGGTTCAAACCCAGGTCCTTCCGGCTAATTCCAGCCTCACACTCCGGCTCTCTACACAAGCACGGATCGTGCCTCCTGGCAGCCTGCAGGGCAGAGTCCAGATCCCTCTCCCCCCACCTGCTTGCTTGGGAGAAAGGGACCCCGAAGGACAGGAGGGACCTCTCTGGAGCCAGCATGCAGCCAGTTGGGCCAGTCTGCTCGGGCACCTCGGCCTGCGGAGCTGTCCCGCCGGGCCTGCTCACACCGGCCGGAGGCAGCCGGCAGCAAGTCCCCGGGGACTGTCTCAAGCCCACAGCATTCCGCAGAGGGCAGGGGTCAGTTATAGAAGGCTGCATGGCCAGGGCCCCGAAACCTGGCCGCGAGCCCCAGGCACACGTCCCACATGCTCCCGGTCCCTGGCCGGCCAAGTCTGTGGGCACCTGCCAGCTCTGTAGTAGGGAGACTGGGGTGCCAGGGCTTGTGCCGTCAAAGGACATCTGAAGTGCTCAGAGAGAACAACACAGCGACACCAAGGCAGATCTCAGGCAGGTCCCCAAAGCAGGAGACTTCTCTGTTTGAAACTGCCTTGCTGCATTATGATCTAGAAATCGAAGTTAACAAAGCAAGGGGAGCTTTTAGTCCGACACTAAAGAATAGATATGTGCGTATATGCTCTGTAAGGAAACAAGCGTGTGTCCGATTGCCGCAACGGGACCCACTGAGCCGAGGTCTGGTTAATCCATCCCTTTCTCTCCCAGCCAAGTTTCTTTGCAGAATTCATTGTCCCCAGTTTCTAGGGGCTGCCCCGTCTACAGAACAATTGATCCAAGGGTTCTCACTTGCCCCTGGATTTGCCAAAGGCCCTGCTGGGCCCACTGCAGCCCCATCTTGCCCCTGCCAAATGTATGCTCCTATTTCCATCCCACCAGGGCCTCGTGTTTTGCTCATTTGCTTGCTAATTGATTCATGCTAAGGTGACAACTCACTACTGTGGATTAATAAATCTCTTTGAGATAGTCCAATTTGGCCTGCTTTCTCTTATCAAATTTTAATGTTGGTAACCTTGAATGCCTTAAACTGGAAAGGGCCAGCTGGGGGAGTTTGGCTGCAGGGCACCTCAGTGGAGGAACGAGTGGGTGTTAATCCTTTCATGAGAAACATGTTTCTAGTGCAAGCATCCTGACCCTGTCTCCCGGAGCAGAGGGCCACTGACTTCAAGCCTCCTGAGGACCTGCTCTGCCACTTCCTCTGCCTGACTCTGCTCTATCAATTAAACAAGATTGGCTACAGATCACACACAAAACACCTCATCCCTATAAAATTCTGCTCCAAATTCTGCTTTCGGCCCTCTCCTAACAGGGAGATGACTGTGATGCATGGTAGGAAGCGTACTGTTCAGAGCACTAGGGGATGTAGACGCCAACTCTGCTGGAGGTGAGTCTTCCCTTGAATTGAGTATTGGAAAGTGAATAGGAACTTTCTCAGGTGGGAAAACAATTTCCTAAGTGTGTGTGTACATGCACATGAACGGGGGAGAGTAGTAAATAAATAATTAACATTTAATATGCACTAAGTCTAGTCATAAATGACCCCAAATTCGGTGGCTTACAATAGCAAGCACTTTCCAGCCTACGGGTTGGCTGGGGCTTTGCTGGGCTCAGCTGGACGTGGCTCCAGGCTGTAGACTAGATTTTATCGTGCTGTCCATATCTCCTGGCTTGGGGGCCAACAGTCACTCAGCACGTTCTCCTCATGATGGATAGGAAAAGTGCAAGAGGAGTGAGCAGAATGGGCACACTGAAGTCCTGTCCCCTTTCCCTTGGACGGAGCAAGGCTCATGGCCAGGTCCAACACCAGGAGACAGAGAGCATCCACTTCACCCCCAGTGACTGTGACGAGGGAGGGAAGGACTGTGAGCAGACAATACAATGGGCCATGGGGTGACATGTGCAAAAGCAGAGGTACAAAGGAACATGGCAGGTGTTCAAAGGTGTGTTTGGGAGCAGAGAAAGGTGGGCAGGAGATGGCAGGTGGTGATTTTAGAGACAAAAGCTGGGGGGTGGTTAATGAAAGTCATGGATCCCTTGCCAAGGAGCATGGCTTTTATCCTGTAGGCAGGAGAAGGCATTCAGGGCTGTGGACTTCTCAGCCCAAGCTGCCGTTCCTGCTCTGGGGCACACAGGACATTGTGGGGCTGGATGGAAACTGCTACCTGCTGCCAGGGACAGAGCAGAAGAGTTTGGGCACAGGCCTAGGCTGATTGCCAAAGTCACCCTGGGTATGCAGTGTCAACACATACGCTTAGCGCTGATTGACAGCTTGCAAAGTACAACTGAGTCCTCTGAAAGCATTTGGTAACTAAAGGACACAAGCCTTAAAGCTTTTGCTCTGAAAATAAATGGTTGGTTAGGAAGAAATTGAAGAAAGAATCAGAAATACTTATATTCAAACCCAGTGCCATTTATTACAAGTGTATTACTAAACCCAAGGTTCTGTTCCCATATCTATAAAATGCTTTGGTTAATTCTCATGCTTTGCAGAATTTTTAAGACTCTAATGAAGTAACATGTATAAAGTAATACAAACAGAATATATATAAAATCGCTATATAAACACCACCTACTATATTCCTAAGGTAGCTTCAGCAAAGGAAATAGCCACACATCCAATGAACCGAACACTGAATTTCCTGGGTGGCCCCTGGTGCCATCAGAAATGTGGGTAACACGAGAGAATGCATGGCGATGAGGGTCTTCTTAATGGAACGCATGTTTGATGGAGCAAATGGCACCAGGAGAAAAGCATCAACACTGACCTGGTGTCCAAGAAGTGATGTGGTGATAAAACTGGCAAACACAGCTTCTACTCTGGGTAGGTCATTTCAACCGATAGGAAGCATTGCTCTGAACCCATCTCTGCAGGTCTCTTTTGGAACCAGGTGAAACCCAATATTTACTCTCATCCTTGCACTTGAGAAATGAGAGAATGGAAGACCATAAACTGCTTTGGCAGTGAATCTTGAAAAGGGACAAGGAAGAGAGGCCAGAAGGAGCGACAGAAGATGAATCAGTGCCTTACAGATATAAAAAATTGGGGGCGGTGCTGGTTTCAACTAAAAATAATCCCTGGAAATAAGACACCCTGAAGGGCAATTTGTTTGTTTCCTACTTGACAACAGTCAGAGCCATGGGAGGAGGCACGATGGATGCAGCCAGGAGATTTCATTCTGAATCTAATGGTGGGGGAAAACCTGGAGTGGCTTCATTCTGAGGCCAGACGTAGGCTGGAAGCCAACTTTGTAAAGGAAAACCAATAAAAGTCAGTGGGATTTTATTCCCAGGCTTTGGGCACTGTTCATGAGGTCTGTCTGACCCACAGGGGCAGTGAGAGCAGAGGGCTGCCTCTGGAAGGTCCAGCCTCATCTCAGGGAGGCCAGTCTCGAAGAAATCCTGATATGTCCTTGGCCAGTTATCTACATAAGATGTAGGTTGCTGGGATTATGAGAACAAGAGTGAGAAAACAGATTCCTGGTGTTGTATGTTGATGGCTTAGTGGGACTCAGTAGGTGGGCAGATTCACCATATGGAAAGCCAATAATCAATTTTTCCTCATATTATCAGCAAAGTGGGAAGTATGTTGAGCATTAAAGCTCTTATATTCAGCAGAGTCTGTACTGTACAAAACTGCCATATTAAATTGGCTGACTTTTTATCAGGCCCCAAAATATTTGTATAAATTAATAATGACATATTAAAAATAAAGACATATATCTTTATCTGACTGATTTCTACAAAGACTACTTGACCTAAGAAGTTAATTTACATATTCAGGTTTGATAAAATGAGATATGTGTAACAAGCAGGGACACAGCAGGGGTTTCATTCGTCAGGCATGATCTCCCCAGATTCACGTTCTCTAGCGTGTAGACCTAATTTTGCATGTCACATTCATATACATCAAAGAATGAGACATAGCAATTTGATGGAAGGTAACTGAGTCAAACCAGCCATGACTCTGGAAAAGAGATCACAACACCAAGATTCTGGAATATGTCAACAGAACCATAGCCTTGTTTCCCCTATAGGGAAGTTTCCAGGGGAAGATGCATTGTACATGCATCCTAGAAAGTATGTTCTTGTAAAGTGCCGCCCAACTGGGGTTCTGTGGGAGAAGGAGGATAAGCGTGTGCCATAGAATGAAGAGAAGTCAGATAAAATTGAATATCTTTATTTTAATATAGACAAGAGAAAGAGTAGACAAGGCTGGGAAGCCCACAGGACCAGAAGATAAGAAGATCCTTTGACGTGAGCAGTAGGAACCTAGAGGCAGGGAGGTGTCGGTGACCATCTGTTTCTTGCCTTTCTGTTCCTTTCTCCGTTCTTCTTCTTCACCTTCTTGCTGTGTTGCTCTCCCTCTTTGTATTTTCTTTTTTCTTTTACTAAATGTGTTCTAATTATACAAAGAGATTCCAGTGCTGCTCCCTTCCTATGAAATGACTTGAGGCAAAATTACTAAAATACAATACACTTACAGTTAAACTTTAAACCCAGGAAAATTTCCTTCTTATCTCAAAAGTCTTCCTCTTCCATGGAAATTTGAAATGTCCATCAAGTCCTATAATACATGGAAATGTCTCCCAAATGAAAGATGGGAGGAGTAACGTCTTATTCTTAAACTTCCTGGACATGCTTCCCTAATAATTGAATACAATGACCCCACATAATGACTTCCATGGTCTCTTCCACCATTGTGGCTCATCCTAAAGCTCTGGCTGGAAATAATGGAAGGGGGCTCATGAGGCTCTACTGCAGGAAGTCTAGGCTGGCTGGGGGTGGACAGTGGTGGTGCCTTTGGTCAAGGATGAATATAAGGACCCTGGGTCCTTTTTTTTTTTTTAAGATTTTATTTATTTATTCATGAGACACACACACACACACACAGAGGCAGAGACACAGACAGAGGAGAAGCAGGCTCCATGCAGGAAGCCTGATGTGAAACTCAATCCCAGGACTCCAGGATCACACCCTGGGCCAAAGGCAGGCGCCAAACTGCTGAGCCACCCAGGGATCGCCAGACCCTGGGTCTTGAGAAGAGAAGTGGTGCTTCTAACAGAGGGATATGGCATGGATAATGATATGAAAGGGACTACCTATTTCCATTTCTCATTTCAAAATATTGATATTAAAGATGACTAGGCTTAGAGATGATTAAAAAATAATGGTACTGTGGTTGAAACCATTAACAACAGATTTGAAACAGTAAAAATAATTCAGAAAAAATGTGGTGAAGAAGTAGGAGGCACAGACTGGGAATGCTTCATAGTAAGTCTGTGAAACATACTGTTTCTTTTCCTGTCTTCTTGTCTTCCAGGTCACATCAGAGGTTGATGGTTATTATTATTATTGTTATTATTATTATTATTATAAATGTCATGCTTTGGCAACCCTACATAAACTTTCTGTTCTATAATTTCTGCTTCTGATAATGTCAGGACAAACAATCTGGACGAATCTTCCTTCTGAATGCAACTAGAGAAATTGCACAAAAAATTAAAAACCATCTATTAATTGGTATTGGAAAGCTAACAAGACAGTGAAGATGTGTGAGCCAGGATCCTGGGAGTTACAGAAACTCAAGAGGATAAGCCTGGGCGTTGCTTTTTTTCCTAATAGTATTGACCCATCCCTCAGGGGGTAGCTGAGAAACTGACCAGGTATTTTAGCAACCTCTCAGCAAAGTTAAGAGGATAGTTGTTGGAGTCTGGAGCTTGCAAGTACAGTGAGAAGGCCATTGCTGCTGGTGAATACCTCTCACTCTAGGTTATATACTAAGAATGAAGGTGAAATAGAAGTGGATGGGCCCTTGTAGATTATTAGATAACTTCAACCCATTGCAAAGCGTTGAAGGATACTTGAGGATCTGAGGTTTTTAAATGCCTTACAGAGGTAATGTAAAATCTTCTCTGGAAAAAGCATCATCCTTGGCTTCAACTTATTTTTACAATTTTACAAATAAAATATCTGATACACAAGCAATAAATTACAAGGTACATGGGAAACAAGACAACAGAAACCAAGAGGAACAACAGATAATGGAAATAGGACTATCGGGGCTCCAGATTTTGGCGTTATCAAACATGGATTTTAAAATAACTTTACTTACCAGAAAAGTAAATTATTTTAAAAACAAACCATTCACCATTTGTGAATGAAAACAAAATTGAGAATTTCAGCAGAAAAGAAGTAGAAACTATTTTAAAAAGAATGAAAGTAAATCCTAGAACAAAATAATACAATAACCAAAATCAATAACTAGAACTTAGTGGCTGAATTTAACAGCCAAATGGAGACAGCTATGGAGAGAATAATAAACTGGAAGAATGGTTAGGAAAAAATTACCCAGAAATAAGCATGAAAAGAAAAAAAGATATAAAGCACAAAAGAAGAAGCAGGAGAGGGCTCGGTAAGATGTGGATTCAGCTGACATCTACCTTCATCCTGATAGAGACCCCCGTAGGGAGCTCTGGAGTATGAATGGCATCACAGAGTTGTCTCCCTTAGTGGCAAAGAGCCCAGATTTTGTATCCGGTATCAGCCAGTCATTGGCTGAGGGCCATCGCAGGGGAGGGCAAAATCTCCCAGGTGTCACAGGGCCAGACAGCTCCCATTGACCAAGGGCAATTGTCTGAAGGGGGTATCTGTGAGCCTTTTGCAGGCAATGCTCGTAGTAGTGTGGGGTGAGTGGTCTGGACAGTAAAGGGGATGTAGGCAGGGCACTCACAGCCCTGACTTCAGATGCCAAGAACACTCCAAACAGTCCCTGTTACCAATGTCACTTAGGGTTAATCCATACAAAAATTATCTTTTTTCACACCTCTCTTCACCCTCTCAATGCCATGACTGAGAAGCAACTAGCCCTATAATTCAGTGATAATAAGGGTTTAGTGTTGAATTTTGTGGACTACTTCAACAACTTCTCTGGTTACAGAATTTCTCCAATGAGAAGTCTTACTAATTTTTTGAGACAAATGGACGAAATGTTTGGAACTGGATTATTCTTGGAAAACCTAGAACACGTCATCCTCCTAATGTAGTTAAGTGAATTCACAAAGGCATTGGTCTGACAGGCATATAATGCTGTGGAATTATTACTCTGCTACATGAAACAGATACACAAGAAGTAAAGAGTTTATATATGTAAAATTAACATTACTTCTATTAAACTAAATCAAAATTTTCAGATTTTTCTCACTTTTTTTCTCCAATACCTATAGCAGTATCAATATTAATAAATCAGCCTAATGTTCCCAAAGCCACATCACCACCACTTTCACATGGGAAGGTACAAGGAATTTGGATATACTTTTCTTCTACCCGTGCCCCACTCTAGTTCTTTGCCAATGTCAACACTCCACACCACTCCCACTAGATTCCAGGCATTGATGAACTGACATCAGGATTTTGGAGGCTAACATAAGGTACTACGGCTATCATAGACATCTTCCAACACAAGTCCTAAGAGGAAAACAGCACTCTTTTCTTTGTTGATGCTTTAAGACTCTTGCTTTCTCAATTTTATGAGAAAGTGAAAACATTGTAGAAGTTCTACTTCCTTTGATGATAGGAAACAAACTAAGTTTTAAAAAAAATTTTATTTATTCATGAGAGACACAGAGAGAGAGAGAGAGAGGCAGAGACACAGGCAGAGGGAGAAGCAGGGTCCATGCAGGGAGCCTGATGTGGGACTCGATCCCTGGTCTCTAGGACCACACCCTGGGTTGAAGGCAGGCACTAAACTGTTGAGCCAGCCAGGTGTCCCACAAACTAAGTTTTTTAAAAAATATAAAGATTGTTTCAAAGATATTTATTAAAGACTAATTAGAAAGATGGGTCATTAAAGACAAAATGGAAAAGTGGGCTCAGCAAGAAAACAGCCTCTCATTGAAAAGGAGAATCTACTTCAGTGCACTGGCAAGAGATTGGTGGGCATAACTTGCACACGTGTCAAGTTCTCATTACCTGAAAATTGTAATTTGCTCAGTTTCTATGCTCTAGGATGGTTTTATCCAACACCCAAGCAATGAAACTCGCTGAGGTTTTTGCTGATGAGTTTTTCATACGAAGCATCCATGTAACTGTGCTTTTTCCTCATTGCTGACCTCTTCTCTCTGAGTACCAATGCTTTGGTCAAGAGACCCTCCAACCTGCTCTGGTAAAATTCCAACTGGAATTGGAACAGAAAAAAAGGAAACACCTAAGGAAATTATAAAATATTATTCTATGGGAAAAAGGAGGTGACAGATGTTCTATTACACAAAGATGAGGTAATCCTCAAGAGCAAAGGTTGGGAAGGGGAATGGGCATAATTCTCAGGGTTGCACATATGCACCAATAGTCACAATGTGATTCATAAATGAGGGCCTAAAGTTTGCTCTTGAAATAGGTATAATACCAAAGACACTACCACAACATTAAAGCATATAATTGTAAGTAAGGTCAATTAAGAGAGAGACAGAGACACGTAAAAAAAAAACAATGTGGCAGTTCAAGATAATCTCTGATTATATTATACTTAAAATAGAAATGAAGGAAGCAAGGACGAATAGAAAATAGCATGAACTCATAAGAGTAGGCAGGCTAAAGTCCAGTATGAAATGATCTAAGAAAATGCTGAATAGCCGAAAATATTATTTGATGCTGTTCTAAGATTTGTGCTCTCAACATATATTCACTTCTCAGAGCTTCAGTTTCTCCTGGAAAGGTAGTGATACTAGTACAAAGATTAAGTAAATAATACATGCAAAATACTAAGCACAATGTCTGACATATGATAAGGATTCAATCAGTGTTATTATTAGCTATTATTGGCACTCTGCTAGTGACATCCATCCAGCTTGTTGCTGGTCTATTATTCATTTATCTTCCATAATAAATTACTTTCTTCACTGGCAAGAAGGTTGTGATAGGTGACCTCCAAAGTTCTTCTTCAACTTTTAATGTTCTATACATGGTTTCATGGCACCTCTCTATACATTCTGTCTCTCATGCTAGATTATTTGTTCTTTAAGATCACATATCTGTGTTTAATTCCCCAAAATGCCCAGCACAGAGCTGGGTACACAGCAGATATTCATTAAATAGTGATTTGAGAACATATTAATTACTGCAGCCCATGTGTAAGTTCAAAAACTGAAGAAGGTGAGTAAAGAGCTGTGTCCAACAAAATAATTTATTAAAAATTTATTAAAAATAATTACTACTTTTCTGGGTCACAAAAATCTCTCTCATGAGGATGGTGTGGGTGCTTTACGTGAATTATATCATTAAATTGTCTAACAAATTTAGGAGTTAAGTATTATCCCCATTTGTCAATTAATAAAACTGAGGATCACAAAGATTAGGTAATTTGTCCAAATGCTCACAGCTGATGTGAAATGAAACTGAAATCAGATCTCAAGCCTGTCTGATGACAAGCCCGTGTTTTTACCCACTAGCTTACACTATATCGATTTATAATGTGGTAAAAACACGCAGGTATAATCTCTAGTCTCAAATAAAAAGAAATCAGCGTCATAGGAAAAAGATCACTCTGTTATTTTATGTTAATAAAAATAAAACTGATGTCTGAGACTTCTGGTATCCTATTTCAAGTTGTTAATGCTCATGGGGATGTGGTAGGTTTCCCTCCAGATCACGGACAAGGCCTGTAACTGTCTGAACTTGAGCTCATTGACTCTGCTGCTCAGGTCAGTAAGTACTAAGGGATTCAAACCATGGCACTGCAATTTCAGAGATCCCAAAACAGACCTTGAAATCTGAGCCAGGATCAGAAAGGATCTCATTAATGGGACAATGTCGTCACATGTAGCATCAGCAAAGATTATAAGAAAAGAAAGTAAATTGGTACGTTGTATGATGCTGGCTGTTAGCAAAATAGTTTCAAAGCAGAGAGCAGGAAACTTCACAATTTGCCAATTCTTTACACTACCTCGGTTCCCCAACTGAACAGGTAAGTTCTATGATGGTACAGGCACTGTTCTTCAGTGTCTCCCTGGCACTCAACTGGGCACATGGGTGTTCATTGTATTCTTTCCATTGAATGGATTCAGGTGTGAAAGATGATGGAAATGTTCTAACACCCATCCAATCCTCTGGTCTTCTTTTGCCCTTCTGTTCTCAAAGCATTGTCTGCAGGTCCCTGACGATCCCCAATACTCTTTCAAGGAGTCCTCAAGGTCAAAGCAGTTTTTATAATAATACTAAAATGTGATTGCAAAAGAAGGAGTAGCTAAAACTACTGGTACCTTGGCACAAATTAAAGCAGTCATATTTATCCATAGCAGAGGTCATTCTATTCTTCACTTCTATTCACACATTATGTTTGCATTCACGGGAAAACAAACTACTTAATTTAAAAGTGTCCCCATTAACCCAGTAAAAATTATTAATTGTATAAAATATGCTTCTTTTTAATACTCTGTGTGATTGAATGGGAATTGTGCAAAAAGTCACTCCTGCTGCCTATCAAAGCAAGATCGTTGTCCTAAGGAAAAAGCACTTGTGAGATTCTATGAGTTACAAGCTGAACTAACCACTTTTTCAGAAAAACCATGTTTACCTGAAAGAATACCTGACAGCCTGTGGCTATTCACACTAGATATTTGACAGACATTTTCTTGAAAATGTATGGAATTAGCATTTGTTGGCAATGATAAAATTATAAATTTCAAGCAAAACTTGAACTTTTATAAAATCTGTATCCATGACCATGAGCTTGACAGCTTCCTTATAAATAAGGGCTTTTCTCATGAGTTCAGTGGTGATATTAGCAAATGTTATTTTATATGATGTGATAATCATCTTTTGATATTATATATATCTTCATAGCTCATAAACCAATATCTTTTCAAATGGCCAACACATGAAGTTAGAAATTGCACATAGCTAAAAGATCTATTTAAAGTGCATGACAGGCCAATAGATTTTAATGTACTAGTGTACAAAAGCTCACTAATATGGTTTTTATTTCCACACTGTAGCTAACTGTAACAAACTGACACTTGTCAAGTTTTAATGTAGAATCAGAGCATATTATCTACAGTTATGTGAAAAGACTGGCGTCCCTTCTCTCTGGATGCCTGGGTGGCTCAGTGGTTGAGCATCTGCCTTTGGCTCAGGTTGTGATTCTGGGGTCTTGGGGTGGAGTCCTGCATCGGATCCCCACAAGGAGCCTGCTTCTCCTTCTGCCTGTGTCTCTGCCTCTCCCTCTGTGTCTCTCATGAATAAATAAATAAAATCTTTTAAAAAAAAAACCTCTTCTCTCTTCCAACCTAAATATCCATGTGAGCCCAGATTTTCTTTATTCACTTCAACCAAACAACATATCACAACAGACTAAATGTAGAACCAGATATGAAAATTTATCTGTGTTCTCTTAAGTCAGACATTGCAAAAAGTGGAGAACAATGCCACTCCTTCAATTAAATATTTTTGTTTTGAAAAATATATTTAGGGGTACCTGGGTGGCTCAGTCAGTTAGGCCTCTGATTCTTGATTTTGGCTCAGGTGATGATCTTAATGTCGTGAGATCAAGCCCCACATTGGACACCATGCTGAGCATGGAGCCTGCTTAAGATTCTCTCTCTCCCTCTCCTCTGCCCATCTTCACCACTCTACCTCAGCTCAAGCACATACATGCTCTCTCTCTCTCTCAAAATAGGTAAATACATACATACATAAAATATGTCATTTTTGAAAAAATATTTATGTAATATAAACACACAATGAGGTTATTATTTTAAATGAATTAATATTTTTAAAACACTTCTCATTTTAAATTTGAAATACATTAAATATAATAGATATAAAGCAAACAAATTTAAGATATTTGAGTGGTTCTAGATTAATGCTTATTCCAAGGCTAAATTCATCTGGCTCAAATGTCACTTTTGTGAAACAACCTTAGGATAAATTTGTTCACCATTTAATTTTGGGACCTAGATCAGTGCCTATAACATAGAAGTTCAATAAATATTTGTCAAACATCTGGATGATTTGTATTAAATTCCCACCAACAGAAAGTAATGCAATTATCCAATAAGCTTTATTTCCATATCTAGGCATTTAAGCACTAACCTTTGGTTTAACTATTTTTAAAATCTTAAAATATTCATAAAGAATTTGTCATATGTATAGTCCAAGTTAGATATAATACTATCCTTGGGGGCACATGGGTGGCTCAGTTGGTTGAGTGTTCAACTCTTGGTTTCAGCTCAGGCTATGATCTCATGAAGGTCTTAGGATCAAGCCCTGTGTCAGTCTCCATGCTCACCAAGAAGTTTGCTCACAGATTTTCTCACTCCCTCTCCCTGTGTCCCTCGCCCTGCTTGTTCTCTCTTTTTCTCAAATAAGTAAATAAATCTTAAAAAAACACCATCTTTAGCCTGAAGGAGCTTCTAGAGTGGCTCTACCATTTTACACTACACTGGAACTGTATGAAAGATCCAGTTTTTCCATATCCTCACCACCATTTGGTATTTTCTTTTTGTTTTTTCATTTAGGTTTTCATAGATTCAATGCTAGGATAAAGAAATATAATTGATTTTTGTATGTCAATATTATAAACTGAAACCTTGCTAAATTCTTATTAGTTTCAGGAGTTTTTTTATTTGTTTTTCTGTAGATTTCTTGGGATTTCCTACATAGACAATCATGTCATCTGCAAATAAGAATAATTTTATTTCTTCCTTCTTGATCTGCGTGCTTTTTCTTTCTTTTGTTAGTCTTACTTGTCTCATTGCACTGTTTAGAACTTTCAGTACTATGTTGAATAGCAGTGGTGGGAGAGGTCATTCTTGCCTTGTTTTTTAGGAGGATTACCATCTTTCCCCACTAAGAACAATATTAACTCTAGGTTTTTTTATAAATGTTCTTTACCAAGTTGAGGAAATTACCCATTATTCCTAGTTTTCTGAGGATCTTTATCCTGAATAGGTGTTGGATTTTGTCAGATTCTTTTTAATCAATTAACATTAAATGGCTTTGATCATTAGCCTGTAAATTTGATGAATTATGTTAATGGATTTGCAAATGTTCACCCTGCCTTCCATCTTTAGAATAAATTCCACTTGATCATGATATATAATTCTTTTTATATAGTATAAATTCTATAAACTAATATTTTGTTGAAGTTTTTAATGTCTTTTCCCCTCCTTTCTCTCTCTTCCTTTTGTAATGTCTTTTTCTGGTTTGGGTATCAGAATAAGACTGGCTTCACGAAATGAGTTGGGAAAGGCTTTTACCCCCTTGTGTTTTCGGGAAGATACTGTGGTAGAATTTGTGTTAATTCTTTTTTTTTTTTTTTTTTTTAACATTTGGTAGAATTCTTCAGTGAAACCATCTGGGTCTAGAGATTTTGGAGTTTAAATGACAAACTCAATTTCCTTAAGTTTTATGAGGCTATTCAAGTTATCTATTTCATATTGGGTGATCTGGGGTATTTGTGTTTATTGAGGAGTTTGTCCATTTTTTCTAAGTTGTTCAATTTATGTGTAGAGTTTTTTTTTGTAGTGTTCCTTTATTATTCTTTTGATGTCTGCAAGGTCTGTAGTGACACCCCCAATTTCATTTCTGATATGAGTAATTTGTGTCTTCTTTCTTTTTGTCACTGTCAGTCTTGCTAGAGGTTTTTCCATTGTATTGATCTTTAAAAAAAAAAACCCTATTTTTTTTATAAAGACTTTGTTTCACTGATTTTTTTCTATTGTTTGTGTTTTCAATTTAATTGATTTCTGCCATTATCTTTATTATTTCCTTCCTTCTCCTTGCTTTTGGTTTATTTGGCTCTTCCTTTTCTAGTCTGTTGAGATAGAAACTTATTATTCATTTGAGACTTTTCCTTTTTTTTAATGTATGCATTTAGTGCTATAAATTTCTCTCTCTTCACTGGGTTAGCAGTGTTTCACAAATGTTGATATGTTGTATTTTCATTTTTATTTAGTTCAATGGATTTTTCATTTCTCTCAAGACTTACTCTTTGACCCGTGGATTATCAAGAAGTATGATATTTAGTTTCCAAGATTTGGGAAATTTTTCTGTTGTATTTCTGTAAGTAGTATCTAGTTTGATTCCATTGAGGTCAGACCATTCTCTATATGATTTTAATTATTTTAAACATGTTAGGATTTATTTATGGCCCAGGGTATGATCTGTCTTGGCATACCTTCTATGTATGTTTAAAAAAATTGTATTTGACTGTTGTTGGGTGGAATGTTCTATAAATGCCAATGTTCTATAAATGTCAATGTGTTCTGACTGGTTTTCTTTCTAGTTGTTCTTTCAATTGTTGAAAGAGAGGTGTTGAAGTCTCCCACTATAATTATGGATTTATCCATTTCTTATTTTCAATTTTATCTATTTTTGCTTCACATATTTTGCAGCATTACTATTTGGTGCATGCATACTTAAGATTATTATGTTCTCAGTGGACTGACTTTTCTATCATGATCCTTTTATCTCCCTGGTCCTTATAATTTTCTATGCTCTGAAATCTATATTATCTAAGATTAATGTGACCACCCCTGCCTTTCAAATTGATGCTTGCATTGTACATCTTTTTTTTTTTTTTATCCTTCTCCTTTGCTAGGTTGACTCTTTACTGGTCCTTTTGCTAGAGAAAACAGGCTTTTCTTAAGGCATTTTTGTCCTCATTCATCAGTATTTCTGGACTGCCAGCTTCTCCAGCACCTGCTTTGGGGTAAAACATGTCAAAAGAAAATTTAAGACCTCACTGCTGTGTTATTCTTCAGGTCTTGAAGTCTCTAGTAGGAGCTGAGAAAATACTGAGTAGTCCAGAGACATCACCAAGTCCTATCTGAAAAACAGATCACAGGTTGTACCACCATGGACAAAATAATGAACATCCACAGGGTATGCTGTAATCAGGTGCAAGATACGTCTTCTAACAACCAGAGGGCAAAACAAGCATGTCCAAGGCTTCCAACACCTTGGCTTCCTCTCATGCCATGAGGTTGCTACAAAAGCCACCTCCCACTTTTGTAGAGAAGCAGAAGAGGAATGGAGAAGCTATATGAGAGGATGTGAATTTTACAAAGACTGAGTGAACACTTCCTAAATGGACTGATTAAAATTGGATCAGACTAATCTTTAACCCAATTTGATATTGGAAAAGCTGAGTCTCGCTGTAAGTGTGAGTGCAGGAGAAACCCAGATTTCATGTAGGCAAATTAATGACTTTACATTTTTTGGTACATTCTCGATCCAAATCATACTTTGTAGGTGTCTATTATCTAGTTCGTATAGGTGCCTACGTGGTGGTGTGACTGCCTTACCTATTTTCTGTAATAGTTTTGTGGTTTTACTTCCATTTGTTTGTTTCGTAGGTAGTTCCCATTCTTGTGTTTTTCTTTCTTTCCTTTTTTTTTTTTTTAAATTCTAAGCCTCCTAGATTCTTTAGCCTCCCCTAATTCCCTTTAACTATAAGAGTATGAACATGACATCTGAGAGACATTTCAAACTATTAGCTCAGAGGATCCCTTAAACTATAAAAAATGTCTCTTGTTTCCAAGCAAAGTGAACTGAGAAATTTCTAAGTTTTGGCTGCGTCAAGGAGTAGATACAAGTGCTATTCTAATTGAATCTTGATTCAAGAAGCCTTTAAAATCAATGTAGCAGGCACTGTGTCAAATGCTTCCTATATTATGTCAACATCATAATAGCCCTGTGGCAATTGTATTATCAACTGGAATCTCAGACAAACTGAAAAGTGGGGCACCTGGGTGGTTCAGTCAGTTGGGTGTCTGCCTTCAGCTCCAGTCATGATGCCAGGGTTCTGGAATCAAGTCCCATGTCAGGCTCCCTGCTCTGAGAGGAACCTGCTTCTCCCTCTCCCTCTACCTGCCACTCCCCCTGCTTCTTCTCTCTCCCTCTCTCTCTCTCTCAGTCAAATAAATAAATAAATAAATAACAATCTTTAAAAAATGGGAAATAGGCAGGAAGGGGACAGAGGGAGGAAGAGGAAGAGGAGTAAGGGAAGACAGGGACCACAAAGTTGGAAGTGTTAATGGTCACTCCACTCAGACAGCCCAGGGCTGAGCAGTGGAGCATTATTATGTCCTCATAATAATGGTAATGTCAGTTTAGAAATTTTATGGAAACTTACTCAGGAAACCCAAAAGGAGTGAAAATATAAATGAGTTTCAGGAGAGTCATTTACTCCTGAAATTGAAGGGTGGATCTGGGACCCTGTGGGAAAAATTTCCTATGAATATGGTGACCTTGGGGGTTGAGAGAAGTATCTAAACTTCAAGAGTGGGGAGTGTTGAAGGAAAAACACCACTCCCTAAGGGGTCAAGTAGACGATGAAGGTCAACAGGGCCTTTGAACATACACACATACACGCACACACACACACACACATCCAATGTCCCAGATAACATGTAACTGGGGCCAAGTAGCTTACCAGTAAATAAACTATGTCTCAAGATTCCCTCCCTTCAGTGGAAGGCTGTCAGTGTGTGTCTGCGGGTCAAAGGACAGGCTGGCTCAGACTAAAAGAGCAAGTGAAAGGGAACAGAGCAAAAATCATAGCTGTGGGCTTTGAAGGAGATCTCCTTACCCCTTCTGCCTCTGAGGATCCAACTCCCCATCTGACTCAAAGTTGGATGGTCATACAGGTACTGACTGAAACTGCTAGCTGGATCCCACTTTATCACCCCTGAGAACTGAACTAGATGGTGCCTCTCACTGTGGGCACCAGTACAGACAGATGGCCCTGGACTCGCTCAAAATATCTCCCCCAGGGTCCCTCAGGCAGCAGTCTACCCTTTCCAAGAATGTGTTTATCAAAACGGCAACTGGAAACTTTGCTTTCTCTAGAACTCTGTTAACATGCAACTTGAGATAGCCACACATGCCTCTATTTGGAGAGTGAGACTGACTATTTATAATAATAACAACCCCTGAGTTCATAACCTCCCTGGGGGCCTGCCCTGGCAGCAAGGTCAGGATGCATGCATTTGCCCCTCCAGACAGAGTGAGAGGTTTTGGCTGTCCTGGCTGCAAAAGAATGAGGGACAGATTCTCCCTGCAAACACTTCCCTGGAAGTAGGGGCCTGTTGGCTCAGATTTTTTTTTCTCTCTTTTTTTTAAAAGGAGAGATTTCATTTATTTATTCATGAGATACTCAGAGAGAGGCAGAGACATAGGCAGAGGGAGAAGCAGGCTTCTTTGGGGGACCCCAATGTGGGACTCGATCCCATGATGCCAGGATCACGACCTGAGCCAAAGACAGACGCTTAACCACTGACAGGCAACCCAGCTCAGATTTTCTTGAGAAAAACTGAGTTTTTAGGAAGAAAGAGTCAGTGGGCCACTGAGGGGCAGCAGTGCTATTTACCTCCCTCTACCCTTCGGGGGAGCCCTGCTATTTACCTCCCTCATGCTTTCTTGACCTTTCCAGGCCTAAGGGTCGGAACAGGGCTGGTTTCTGCAGCAAATCCTGGCAGAATGCAATAGGACAATGAGGACCAGTCTCTGGTGGAATTTAAAACTTTAAACTAAGACTTTAGTTGTGTGTTTAAATATTCTAGTCCAAGGAAGGGACTGGAAGAGGGATATCATGCTTTCCTTCACCAGCTGATCACCTGCTATTCATGATTCAGGGATTCTGACCTCAGTTCCACATACCCTAGTAAAGACAATACGATTACAAAAATGCAAAGCAATTTAAAACAGTGCACATTTGCCATTCTCCTTTGGTCGCTCCAAATTGCAAGCACTTTGAGTAACAGGGGTTTTCATTTCCATACATTACTTCCTTGAGTAGAGCATGTATCCTTGAAAAGTTTCTAACTACCACATCCACGCCTTAGTTGGTAATAACCTTGTTGGACCAGGGTCTGAAGGTGGCCTTCAGGCACCTGTCATCACCTCAATGATCCAGCAGGAAAGCACCCAATGAGAACTCCCAGGATTCTGCTGCCTGTGCAGGGTCCATGGGGTGTGGATTTGTGAAAACAACACCCTAGATAAGAGGCAATAAAAGCCTACTGCCTGTCTCAGGAGAGAGCTGAAGTATAATTATAATTAAAACTGCATCTTAAATAGAAAGGTACATGTTTCAGTAGACTCGATGAACAGCTGGTATGGCCTGATGGGGACTAAAAGCCCAGAAGTAAAAAGTATGAAAATGTTATTTTCTGAGTAAGAAATCATACTGAAAACTACAGGTCCATTTCTAGTTCTTTCTGAGGTCAACAGCATAGAGACCCATTTTATCTTGCAGTCCACAGGCTAGGCATGTTCCAGATCATGGGTGTTGGGCTCAGGCAAAACTTAGGTTTGACTGCCAATTCTATCTTGCTACCTCTCAGGTAAAAAGTAAGCATTTTACTTCATCTCCCGGAACCTGAGATTTCCCCATCTGCAAAATAAGAAAAAATGTATCATAAAATTATAAAAAATAAATAACATAATCTCTGTAAGAAGTGTATTGTACATCGTGCTGGGCGCATAATAAATGTCTCATGATCCAGCCATTACCCCAGTTTTACGTGGGGATTAAGTCTTCCAATCCAGGTAAATCACTTCCTTTCGTCATTCTTACAGAGAGTTTCTAAGCCTCCTCCCCTCCCAGACTCCTTCTCCTCTCTCTCATTTCCCATTATATACTTCTTTTCCAGAGTGACCAACACCCTGCTTTCTTACAAGATGACATCCGGCAATTGAGACTAACATGTTAAAGTTCAACCAGGAATATTTATTTTGTTTTAAGGCTTATTTATTTATTTTAGGGAATGAGACACTCGAAGAGAGGCAGAGACATAGGCAGAGGCAGAAGCAGGCTTCTTTGGGGGAGCAGACTCCCCACCAAGCACAGATCCTAGGCATAGGACTCACCACCCCCAATCTCATCACCCTGAGATCATGACCTGAGCCAAAATCAAGAATCAGGTGCTTAACTGACTGAGCTATCCAGGTGTCCCAGGAATACTTATTTTTAAGAACAGTTTAGAGTCTGGTACCAGAAATGCAGATTCAGACTTTTACAAATGGAAGCTATGATTCTTAAAATGCTTTTTAAATGTAGTACCGGACATTGAATATTTAATTAAAATTGAATTAAAATAGATCAGAAATGTGACGTGATTTTTGTCAATGCTAATTTTTGCTAATTAAAATAAGTAATAGCTGCTTATGTAATGAGGAATACAGGGGATTTACCTAAGGCTTCAGAAATCTTATAATTTATGGGTATACAGCCAAAGATATGAGATTTAAGAAAATCTCTGACAAGAAAAGCAATGAGTAAAACAAGCAACAGTAAACAAGCTCCTAAGAAATAGGGAAAATGCAGAAGTATAAAGACATTTAAAAATAACTAGAGTTAGGGAGGCCTGGTTGGCTTAGTGGTTGAGTGTCTGCCTTCAGCTCAGGTCATGGTCTTGGGGTCCTGGGATCGGGTCCCACAAGGGACTCCCTTTGGGGAGCCTGCTTCCTCCTCTCCCTGTGTCTCTGCATCTCTCTCTGTGTCTTTCATGAATAAAT
This sequence comes from Canis lupus baileyi, assembly GCF_048164855.1. Lineage (NCBI taxonomy): Eukaryota > Metazoa > Chordata > Mammalia > Carnivora > Canidae > Canis > Canis lupus. Next base: position 40,664,163 of record NC_132848.1, read on the forward strand.
AAAAAAACTTTAAAAAATAATAATAACTGAAGTTAATATTCCAAAACATAAAGGAAGATATTATTTCATGAAACAAGAACAGATTTCAATAAAAAAGAGCACTCAAAGATCAAAACAGAGCTCTAAAAAATAAATTTATGATAGCAAAAATGAAATTCAGTTAGAACAGTTGAAAGCTAAAATTTTAAGAAATCTCCTTTAAAAAAAAAAAACAGACTAAAAGTGAAAAGGAAGAAAAATAGAAAAGAAAAAAATAAGAAAAGTAATGGATCCATTCAAGATAATAGATGTGCCAGATAGAATGAATGGAGAAAATGGAGGTGTAAATCAAAGAGACAACCCAGGATAAATTCCCAGAACTGAAGGAGACACATTTCAAGACAAAAAAGCCTCAAATGATCAGGACAAAGAAAACCCTAAAAGTCTCTGGGGAAAAACAAAACAAGTCAACCAGGTAATATTTCAGGGATACAAATGAGAATAATGTATTTCTCAATGGAAAACATCTTAGAATTCCATACCTAGCCAAATGGCAGTGATACATGTTCCTAGAATAAAGCACTCAGGCATTCAAGATCTCAAAGATTTGACTGCCCATACACCCCTTCTCAAGAAGCTATGTGAGACTATGTTCCACCAAAATGGATAAGTATTCCAAGAAAGAGGAGGATGTGGAAAACAGGGATCAGAAGATCCAACCCAGGAGAGAAGAATAAGAATTCTCAAGATGATGGTGAAGGGAAATCCTTCTACAGCTAGAGTGTGATCAATGTAGATTGGAGTAGAGCAATAGAGGCTGGGATGCCTGGGTGACTCAGTCTATTAAGCTAAGCATCTGCCTTCTGCTCAGGTCATGATCCCGGATCTTGGGATCAAGCCCCAGGTTGGGCTTCCCATTGGAGCGGGGGGGGGGGGGGGGTCCTGCTTCTCTCCCTCTCTCTATCCCTCCCCCTGCTTGTGCTCTCTCAAATAAATAAATAAAATCTTAAAAAAAAATGACAGACAGCTATTGCATGGATGAAAAAGGGGAAAAAAAGACAAAGTAATAGAGTTTTGTAAGGAGCTGTACATTTTCGGGGGAGAATTTACAAATGAATTCACTATAGGTAATAGGAAACAAATGGGGGAAAATGAGGCAATTGTTAAATCCATGAAAAGAAAAAGAAAGATGTAACTACAGTCCCCCCAAAATAGCTCAGTTTTAGAGTCATAATGATAGTCAACATATATTTATTTACCAAAAAATTTTTTTAAGATTTATTTATTTGTTTATTTATTTGAGAGAGAGAGAGAGCAGGCAAGTAGGGAGAGGAGCAGAGTGAGAGGGTGAGGGAGGGGGAAAGAATGTCAACAGACTCCTCTCTGAGTGTCAAGCCCAACCTGGGGCTCGATTCACAACCCTGAGATCATGACCCGAGCTGAAACCAGGAGTTGGATGCTTAACCAAATAAGCCAGCCTAGCACCCCTATCTAATAAAAATGTTTGATAAAACTACATTGAAAGGATGAGAAGGCAAAATAAAGAGGTGAGTGCAGGGGAGGTAGTAAGGTTTAAATTAATTGATACCTCGTCTTCCATAGGAACAATACAGTAGTAGGCAAGACTAAAAAAATTTAAAAATCAAGAAATGTTTGAAAATCAAAAAAGGGGGATCCCTGGGTGGCGCAGCGGTTTAGCGCCTGCCTTTGGCCCAGGGCGCGATCCTGGAGACCCAGGATCGAATCCCACGTCGGGCTCCCGGTGCATGGAGCCTGCTTCTCCCTCTGCCTGTGTCTCTGCCTCTCTCTCTCTCACTGTGTGCCTATCATAAAAATAAATAATAAAAAAATTTTTAAAAAAAAGAAAATCAAAAAAGGAAAGTGGCAGAAACGAGTTATATGATAATATGAACCTAAGTACCAGAAGAAACAGGTGAAAGAGTTGAAGTTTTTGTCTCTGGGAAGTGAGATTATGTATGAGTGAAGCATAGGTTGTCCTTTTTTATTATAACCCATGTAAAATTATATAATTTCTATAATGTATATTACCTTATGAAAAAGAAAAAGTTAACTGAATTTTACAAATGAAGAACATAACTAGCAAATTATAAGGAATGCAAACTTTAGCTGGGAAAGGTCTTTATATTTTTAAAGTCACATCAGAACAAATGTCTTTTTTTCCAACAGTGTCACTGAGTTAAATCAGAAGCTGTGATATCTACCAAGTAACATTAGATTCGCAACTCAGTTATGAAGGTCCCTAGGAAAGTGTCGCGGTAATAAGAATGGTAGGACCCAAGTTCTAAACCCGAAGGCACTTGGATTCCTCCCTGGTAAGTACTGAACAACTCAAGGCCACTGTAATGCAGCAGAAAGTGCCAAGCAGAGGTGATCAGTTCATTCTAAACCACTCTAATGTAAAAAAATAAGTAACATCCCAGAGTTAGCTGTTGATCCCATATATATATATATATATATATATATATATATATATATATATATATATATTCTTATACTTTAGAGATCATCATTTGGTGGTCAAAACCCAAGCCCAAGAGACCATCAAATGATGATCTCTAAAGTATAAGAATGTACTCGATGGTTGCATTATTAGAACATCAAGATCATGGGAAATAATGATGCCCAGCATGCTGCCCCCATTGGATCACACACGAACACCGCACTGGTTTGGAGTGTAACATTTCCAAAGAAATGTAGATGGGAAAACTTCTGTGATAAGAAAATTCCTTGTTGATGGCAGTAAGGATGTCAACCTTGGAGACAAAAATATGGTTTGATGCAATCATTACATTAAACAATTATGGAGCTGTTAAGTCAACAAAGAATAACTTGGGATGAGTGTTTACAGAAAACAAGAAGTTCAAAACCTAGTTCAGGCACCTGCAGAACTGGAGGCCAAGTGAGAGACCTTGCCCTGTGCTCCTCTAGTTCTCTGCCCATGTCACTGTGATCACTCTATCATTATCATCTTCTGCAAGACAACTTACTCACCTTCATGTCCCATATCTTGAAGTCCTCACCACTCCTACCTTCCAAATCACCATATCAGAATCTGAAGAAGAGAAAGAACTGGGGGAAAGAGATCAAAGAAATTATGGGTAGGAGGGTTGCCACTTTATACAACCCCAGGAGACCACCACGAACCTCACAGTCATGAGGAATGGTCCCCTCTGTCTTGAACAGTGTTAAACCTGCACATGAGGTCCTGGTGGTCCTGGTGAGACCTGATGCTGGCCAGATGAGGGTGTTTAATACTTGCTCAGAAGGGAGAAAGGAAAGATTGGTATCAAAATCCCAGGGAAACAACACCAATAACCACAACCAGTTACCTGGGAATGTATTCAAATTTAACATCAACCTATTTGCTGGACTGTCCTAGATTATATTGTACTATTCTGATTTGGGAGTTGACTCTACATGTAGATGACTAACTACATACCTATAACAAGTTTTTAATGAATAAATATGTAACTTGAGGTGCCTTAGTCTCCCAAATGCTAGCCACTCAGAGATCTGATGGCTACGTTTATTGTCCCCTGACCATGAGGAGGAGAGCAAGTGGAGTTAAGAGGGGAGTGGATAATAGGGAGTAGGTGGGAAATCAGAGGACAGAGGTGCTGACAGCTGAGAGGAGTTGGTGAGCATGCGTCAGGGGCCAGTGCAGCCCACTCACACCTGTCTATTTTTATAGGAACACTTAGCTGCCTGTGTCACTGAGCTTTAAGGGCATCGGTACCCAGCGTCCCAAAAGCCTATTTTAAGAGACTTCACTTCAGTGACTGATACCAACAACATGCAAATTCTGCCAAATGACTTCACGAAAAGAGGGTCTGCAGCAGCTTTCATAACTGGAAAGCAGAATATTGCCTCACTACAAGTGTGTAGACCTCAGGAGAACTAGTGAGAAAAACCATCGGAAAGAGGCCCCAGGGAGAAGGTTCACTATGTGTTGTGATATATTTTACACCCTCTACTCCTTCCCCAAAATGGCTTAACTATCTATGGTTTTCATTTTCCTGTTACCTCTTAAGCCCTTTTAAATAAGTGGTATGTCTCCCTTTGAGGCAAAGGTTTTGTATTTACCAGAAAAAATGAAGGTGAGAGAAAAACCCTCGCCCTCCCTCCTGACCTTCTCCCAGAAGGATGACGGGGTGATGGTTCTGAAGGGTCGGGGGGCTTGGAGGGGGTGTAGTCAGCATAAGGAAGAGGACACTGGATTCTCTTCCTGGAATAGGCCACACGCCAAAATGTTCCTCTTATCCACTAATAGTTTCTCACGTCCACTCACAAAACCGAGTTTGCCAGGTTCACTTCAGACTTGGAAACAGGGCACACTTCTTATCAAAGCACAAACGAAGCACAGGGGTGTCATCTCCCTCTCCTGTTGCAGGGGCTGACTTTGGAGTGTTCTGTCCACGCAAGGTCTCTCCAGTAACAATGATGTCTCATGCACAGTAAACCCTGAAGGTTCGGGGAGGCATTCTGTGGCCACACTGGAAAGAACCATGGGAGTGTTTGCACTGAGTGACCCGACAGGAGATGGAAGAGTCTGGTTTTCCTCTCCATACTGCACCAGGCAGATCCTTGGGATGAGGTAAGGAGTAAGGTGGTTGGTGCTAGCAGGTGGTCTCGTAGGTGCAAAATGTCAAAGCAGTTGACTAACCTCTTCCCTCACTGGGTGGCCTCCAAGGAAAATGCTCCTGACCCTAAAAGGCCCTGCTGCCCTGCACCAAACCTAAGTGACTTAAATTGAATACTGAGAAAAAGAAGAGAAAAGTGAACAGGATTTAGATAACTGTGGTTAGAAAAATTGCTTCAGGATCATTGGGTCTGAGTATTTAGAAGACTCAGAGGACTCCGGAGCGGTGGACATGAACACGCATACCTCTACAACACCCAATCCCCAAGTTTTCATTTGTTTTCTGGGAACCAATAATGTTTGAAGAGAGGTCATCCTCTCTGAGGCTGGGGAGCACAAAAGTCTTGAGGGTCCCAGTTAGACAACACAAACAGGGAAATGAAAGAAGATCAAATAATCATTAGATGATCATTTCTAGCAAAGTGTAATTCTAAGACAACAAGAGGCAAGGCGATGAATACTTTACTGAAGGAGTCTTCACAGGGACCCCACTAGGTACCCCAGCCCCACAGTAGCATATATATATATGCTGGCAAGGGCCTGCCCTGGCTTAAGGAGCAGCCCTCTTCAGCTCCAACAACTGCAGGAATGCTTCAAGCAAGTCCATGGTGCCAGAGCTCCTGTTGTTTCCAGAGCCACTCAATCTATAACTTTATGTAAAATCTCATATTGCAAAACACTTTTAAAATACTATTATTGAGACTAAAAACACGTCTACTTGCTGGACTCTGTCCACAGACCTCTGTTTTACAATTTCTGACCTATAAAAATAATCTACAGAAAAAGAAGAACAAAACTAGAGGCACCACACTGATTTCAAACTGTATTACAGAGCTGTAGCAATCAAAACAGTGTGGTATCAGCATACAAAGAGATGCATAGATCCATGCAACAAAATAGAAAACCCAGAAACAAACCCATTCATATATTATCAATTAATTTGCAGCAAAGCAGGCAAGAATATACAATGGGGAAAAGACATTTTCTTCAATAAATGGTGTTGGAAAAACTGCAAATCCGCATACAAGAGAATGAAACTGGACCACTATCTATGCTATGCACAAAAATTAACTCCAAGTGGACTAAAGACCTGAATCCAAGACCTGGAACCACACAACTAGAAGAAAACATAAGTAGCAAACTCCTTGACATCAGTCTAGGTGATAAGTTTTTTTATTCTGACACTAAAAGCAAAGGCAACAAAAGCAAAAATAAACAGACGGGACTACATCAAACTGAAAAGCTTCTGCACAGTAAAGGAAACCATCAACAAAATGGAAAGGCAACCTATGGAATGGGAGGAAATATTTTGCAAAGCATATATCTGATAAGGAATTAATATCTAAAATACATAAAGAACTCGTACAAGTCAATAATGGAAAACAATCCAATTAAAAAATGAGACCTAAATAGATATTTTTCCAAAGGAAACATATAAATGGGGACACGTGGGTGGCTCAGTGGTTGGGCAGCTGCCTCGGCTCAGGTTGTGATCCCGGGATCCAGGATCAAGTCCCACATCGGGCTCCTGTGAAGAGCCTGCTTCTCCCTCTGCCTATGTCTCTGCCTCTCTCTCTCTGTCTCTCATGAATAAATAATCTTAAAAAAAAAAAAAAAGGAAACATAAATGGCCAACAGGTACATTAAAAAAATGCTCAACATCACTTATCATCAGGGAAATGCAAATCAAAACCACAAGGAGATGTCACTTCACACCTATTCAAATGCCTGTTATCAAAAAGACAAGAAATAAGCATTGGCCAGCATGGAGAGAAAGGAGAACCCTCGTGCCCATTGGTGGGAATGCAAACTGGTGCAACCACTCTGGAAAATAGTATAGAAGTTCCTCAAAAAGCTAAAAATACAACTACCCTATGATCCTGCAGTTCCACTTCTGAGGATATAACAAAGGAAATGAAAACATTCACTCAAAAACACATATGAATCAGTATGTTCACTGCAGCATTGTGTACAATAGCCAAGATACAGAAATAACCTAAGTGTCCATTAATAGATGAATAGATAAAGAAAATGTATGTGTATATATATATTTATATTATATTTATAATATAATCTATATTATATATTAATATGTAAACACATCTGCTGTATTTATTATATTATATAATTATATAATATATATGATCATGTTATGTATACATATATTTATTATATAAATTATAACATAATATGAGTTATATATTTATAAATTATACATAAATATAAATATATAAAATTACATATATGTTATATAAATTATAATATAATATATTCATGTATTTATTTTAAAATTATGTATAGATATATACATTATACATTTGTGTATATCTCATATTCTTTATCAAATCATATATTACATATAATAATGTAATGTATATTTATATATTTATATATGATAAAAGATTATTTTATGTATATTTATATATTTATATATAATAAAATATTATTACACCATTAAAAAGAATGAAATCTTGCCATTTGCAACAACATGGATGGAACTTGGGGTCACTACACTAAGTGAAATAAGTTAGCCAGAGAAAGGTAAATATCATATGATCTCACTTATACTTAAAATCTAAAAATAAGCAAAAGAAAAACCAACAGTAACCCAAACTCATAGATACAGAGAACAGATGGTGTCTGCCAGAGGCTGGGAGATGGTGGATGAAATGGATGAAAGGAGATAACAAGGTATAAAATACCTTTCAGTTGTAAAATAAATAAGCCATAGGGATGAAACACATATGTGAAAGTTATTAAGAGAGTAGATCTTAAAAGTTCTTTTTATAAGAAAAAAAAATTCTGTAAGCATGGTGACGGATGTTAACTGGACACATTGTGGTGATCATTTTGCAAGACACAAATATCAAATTACTATGCTGTACGTCTGACACTAGTGTAATGTTGGATGTCAATTATACCTCAATTTAAAAAAAAGCTATAACTTTATAAGACAACATATACATCCAAGAAATGACACTCAAATGATTCGATTATAGCCTTTTTGGAAATGGAAAATCACTTAGAGATCAAATCAATCCAATTTTTGGATGAGAAACACAGACCCTAGGGAATGGAGAGAGCACCATTCTAGTTCTAGCAAGAACTAGAGACTCCGTCTTCTGTCCAGTGTTCCTTCCTCCTCAGAAACTACCCAGCCAGGCACCTCCACCCAAGACCTGAGAGCCTTTCCTCTTCTCTTCTCAAAGCCAGCTGGTGGCTAAGTCCTTCATTCTATCCCTCATACTCTTTATTATATCTTCATTATGAAGGCAAGGAGGGATTGCACTGACTGATGAGAGAATAAGGAAGTTGGCCAGGGAGGATGTGGACACCACTTCTGGCCTGTGGGACCAGCTCTTGGGCCACATGATGCCCTTTCTGGTAATGCTGTTAGACTGTGTGTTTGATCCCTGCCCGTACACTCCAATTGGGCTCCATTTCTCCTACAAAAGCCCTTGAACCACCTGGCTGAAAGTGATCTCCCCAACCTCTAAGCACTCCAGATGTTTTGCAAACCAGTCACTTGGCACTTTCTGCCCAACTCAGTCATTACCAGCTGGGGTTCAGTCTTGGAATCAGGCAGGAGCTCAGACACTCCCAATGCTTAGGCTTCACCCCCATCCCATTTACTCAGAATCTCCAGCACCCAGGTTGTTCTAATGTGCAGCCAAGTTTGAAAATCTCTGACCTTTCTTCTATTTAGAGCCTTGATTTTTTTTTTTTACATTTCTGTTTTTTAAATATATATAGATTCAATCCCAGGCATTTTGGGTTTATGTTTGATGTTTATTTCAAGCTTCTTCTTTTTTTTTTTTTAAAGATTCTATTTACTTATTTGAGAGAGAAATAGCAAGAGCAAGCATGAGCAAGGCAGAGAGGGAAAAGTAGACTCGCCACTGAGCAGGGAGTCTGATGTGGGGCTTGATCCCAGGACCCGAGCCAAAAGTAGACGCTTAGCCAGCTGATCCACCCAGGCACCCCTGTCCAAGCCTCTTGAGAGAAAGGGTTAGATTGTTCATTTTCAGTCTTCTTTCTAATACCTGCAGTTAAGGCTGTGTATTTTCATTGAAACACTGCTTTAGCTGAAACTTGTAGGTTTTGATATGTCGTATTTTCATTATGAGTCAGTTCAAAGTATCTCTAATTTCCTTTCTGGTCGTTTTTCAGCATATTTAGCGCCTTTAAAGTTGACATTTCCTAGGTTTTATTGTGCCCATAGGTTATTTAGAAACGTGTTTCCCAACTTACAAATATGTGTAGATCTTTCAGTTATCTTTCTTTTCTAATTTAATTCCACTGTGGTCAGAGAACATATTGTGTATGATTTCAGTCTTTTGAAATTCGTGGAGGATTCCTGCATGACTCATAGAATATGGTCTACATTGGTACATGTTCCTTGTGTCCATGAAGAAATATGTAGTCTGCTCAATCTTCTGTGCATTGCTATATATCAAGATCAAATAGATGAAGTCATTTTTTTCTATTGTTAGTCTTTTACATCCTTTACTGATTTCTTGTTTGCTTATAACAGTCCTTGAGAGATGTGTGTTAAAGTCTCCAACTATAATTACGTTTCTCTATTTCTCCTTTCAATTGTCACCTTTTCTTTATATATTTTCATTCTATATAGTTTTGTACTTAAAATGTGTCTTTTATCATCAACATATAATAATGCTTTTAATACAATCTGATATTTGTGTCTTTTAAGTATTAGTCCATTGATAGTGAATGAAATTACTGATATATTTAGTTTTAAATCTATCATCTTGTTAATTTTTTCTACTTGTTCCCTCTCTTCTTTACTTTTCCCTTATTGTTTTACTTATTAATCAAGCATTTTTATTATTCTACTTTAATCTATCAGCCTATTACTTATACATTCTTTTGTTATTATTTTAGTGATAATCCATTAGATTAAAAATACATCCTTGGGATCCCTGGGTGGCTCAGCAGTTGAGTTGTCTGCCTTTGGCTCAGGGCCTGATCCCAAAGTTCCAGGATCAAGTCCCACATCAGATCCCTGCAGGAGCCTGCTTCTCCCTCTGCTTATGTCTCTGCTGCCTTTCTCTCTGTGTCTCTCATGAACAATAATAATAAAAAAAATCCTTGACTTAGTGCAGCCTATCTTAATTTAGTACTTTTACCACTTTCTGAACGGTGCATGGAATTTTTTTTTTTTTTTTTTAGTGCATGGAACTTAAAACAGTTTAACTTCATTTACACTGCTCCTGTTTTGTTTTGTTTTGTTTTGTTTTAATTTGGTGCTACTGTTTTCATTCATACATACTAACTATATTTTATTTTATTTTTTAAAGATTTATTTCCTTCTTTTAGAGAGAGTGGAGGAAAGAGCAGAGGGAGAGAGAGAATCTTCAAGCAGACTCTCCAGAAAGCGAGTGCAGAGCACATTGGGGGCTCAATCCCAGGGCCCCGAGACCATGACCTGAACTGAAATCAAGAGTCTGACACTCAGCTGACTGAGCCACTCAGATGTCCCATTATATATGTTAACTATATTTTAAACCCCATAATCCATTATTAATTATTATCTACCTTCATATTTACCCTTTGGGGTGTTCTTCATTTCTTTCTATGTGTCTGTACTTCCATCTGAGATCATTTTCCTTCTTTTTGAACAGTTACTCTCTTTAGTACTTTTTAAATAAGAATTTCTGTTTGTCTGAAAGCATCCTGTAAGTTCTTTCAACACTATGCAGATGTCATTCCATTGTTCTCTGACTATTAGACAATCAGTCATCAGTCTTACTGTTGTTGCGTTGAAGACAATCCATCTTTTTATTCTGCTTGCTATTAAAATGTTCTCATCTGTCACTTTCAATTCTTTGGCTGTGATGTGACTCAGTATGGGTATCTTTAAATTTATCTGCTGACATTATCTAACACTTTGAACCTACGGTTTGATGTCTTTTATTAATTGTGTAGACCTTATTTTTAAAAACATTACTTTCAAAAATATTACTCCCACTCTTTTTCTCTTTCTCTGTCCTCTTTTCCCGGGAACCCAATTCATACATTAGACCTTTATAGTATGTGTTCTGCTTTTGTGTCCATTTTGTTACTTTCTACCTTTTTTTCCATTCTGTACTTTAATCTGGATATTTGTATTGTCCTTTCTTTAGTCTACCAATCCTTTCTTCTGCTAAGTCTAATCTTACACTAAAATCATTCATTTAACTATTAATTTACCTGGAGTATTTTTTCATATGAATTATCATTTTTTTATGAATAATCATTTGAGATCTATGGAAATGATATACACACAACACATTGGTAAAATTGTCTTTCCACTGTCTCCTTGAGGATGTCAATCATAGTTATATTTAAATCTCTGTCTGCTTACTAATATCTAAGTAACTCATGAGACTTTTCATTTTGATAATTTTTCTTAGTTTCAGTTACTTGATCTTAATTTTAATATGGCTTGTGGTTTATTTCAAGTTCTGGACATGGCCTATCAAAGACTGGAAGATGTTTTCCTGTAGGTTGCATTAATGTTCCATCTGGCAGGCAGGAGGCATGCCCACTGATCATCATGATCCTATCATGGGCTAACTTTATGCTATTAGGTCTGTTAGGTCTGTTTAAACTTCACTCTTTCTTCTGTGACATAGCCTTTATCCCTAAGACTGGGCCCTTCTGGGAGCTCAATCAATATTCTATACTATTGAGCAATGCCTCTCCTCTTTCATGGGTCTTAAACTCTGATCTCTCTCTCCCCCATACCTTATGGCTGCTGAAATCTCTGGTCGTCTCTTTATACACCAAGCTGCAACTTTCTGCTGGTTTCTTAGGTTAGCCTGATGCATGCTCACCTTAAGAGTGGGCAGATGTTTCCAGGGAAAATGTATGTAAAATTTTCAGTTCATTTCTCTACAGGTCCTTTCTTTATGCAATTTTGCCTCTCAAGCAGCCACTTCTGTAGACCTGAAATCCAGCTCTGTCTCCTCAACCCAGTGGGACACTCACTGAATGCTGTGACCCTCTGTGTCCATGCAGAGAGCTAGCAGATGCTGTCAGGACAGAGCTGGACAACTGCGGAACTCACCCCCATGTGCTCCATTCTCTCAGGGACTGCCCCACCTCTCTAGTCCTACCTGCACTGGTTGCATTCCAAAGCCTTCAAAGAGTTTCTATTTTTTCCAGCCTTTATTCTTTCAGCAAGAGACTTAGTCCAATATCAGCTATACTATTATGGCTGGAAGTGGTATTCTCTCTCTCATCCCAAACCTCCCTGACACTTCTATTTATATAGATATTTGTTATCGGTGATATTTGTTGCCTCCTTCTGCGGCACTTTAGCTGCGTATTCACAAAGAGAGAAAAGATGCGATCTCTTTTTTTTTTTTTTAGGTTATTTTTTAAGATTTTATTTCTTTATTCATGAGAGTACAGAAAGAGAGAGAGAGAGGCAGAGACACAGGCAGAGGGAGAAACAGGCTCCATGCAGGGAGCCCAACGTGGGACTTGATCCCAGGTCTCCAGGATCACACCCTGGGCTGAAGGTGGCACTAAACCGCTGAGCCACCTGGGCTGCCCAATGAGATCTCTTCTTATCAATGATCTCTGATGTTCTTAAATGGACAATTATTTAATTTAAGGAAATCCTCAACAACTGCATAGCCACAATTTGCATCCCAAGAATTACAAATATCTGTAATATAATATAATATATATGTATATAATATATAGAATATCTGTATCAGTGTGTAATGCTACGTTCACCAGCGATGGTAGACTAGGATGGTCCAGGACTACTTCTGATACAAAAAAGGCTGGAAAAAATATAGGAAAATGTATCCGGAGTCAGTAGAGAGCTGCCCAGACAGTGAGGGCTTAAAACAACAAAACTCAGGGGCTGCAGGTAGAGAGGAAGGAAGCCACAGGGCGAGCCTGATGTTCTGAGCCACTTTGCCCTTCAAGCACATGCTGATTCCAAAGTGAATGGACAGGACTCAGTAGCCAGTCTTTGTTGATCATCAGTGGAAAAAATCAACGAAACTTTAAGTACCAGACTCTGGGACCCAAACTCATGCCTCATGACTCATGTCATCAGAAATCCAGAGCCCAGAGAATTTATCCTCTAATTCACTAAAAAAATATCTGGGGTTAGAAGAGGCAGCCTGCCTGCTCCTCGCCTAGCAATCCCCAGTAAGGAGCAGCTCAGTCAGAGACAAATGAGCTGTCTATACCGCCAAGGGACTCTGAGGATGAGCTTTTTACTGGGACTAAGCATGGCATTGCAGCAGTTTGTTTTGTTTCTTAAATTCCACATGTGAGTGAAATTGTATGGTATTTGTCTTTCTCTGGCTGACTTATTTCACTCAGCATAATACTCTCTCTCTATCCACGTCCTTATATCTATATTTCAATTGTGCTATGGGCTGAATTGTTCCCCCCCACAACCCAGATTCATATGTTGAACTCCTGACTTTAGTCGCAGTACCCCAGAATATGATTGTATTTGTAGATAAGATCTTTCAAGAGGTCATTAAAGTTAAATGGGGTCATTAGGTGGGCCCATGATCCAATATGACTAGAATCTGTATAAAAAGAAGTTAGGTGTTATGGACTGAATGTTTTGGATGCCTGGATGGCTCAGTGGTTGATCACTGCTTTTGGTGTGATCCTGGAGTCCCAGGATTGAGTCTCACATCAGGCTCCCTGCATGGAGCCTGCTTCTCTCTCTGCCTATGTCTCTGCCTCTCTCTCGGTGTGTCTCTCATGAATAAATGAATAAAATCTTTAAAAACAAACAAAGAAACAATATGATATGTTTTTACTTGATTGAGCTTCTAGGCTTTGCTTATCTAGACTTAAGATGAAATGACACACCTGCACCTGTGTCAGGATAGGCAGGAAGGAAATGTGACTATGGAGAGTGGGGCCTCTGAGACTACTCAGGGTTTAAAACTAACCTTTAAATAATAGATCACCTGTTTTAGGTATAGTATGTGTTTTAAAAAGAAGGCCTGTTCCATTATCTCAGGAATTTTACAATAGCTGAAGCAGCTAAAAGTTAAATGGCTTAATTTAAACAATTTTAATTTTTAAATTTTTTGAAAGATTTTATTTATTTATTTATTCATGAGAAACACACAGAGAGAGGCAGAGACATAGGCAGAGGGAGAAGCAGACTCCTTGCAGGGAGCCTGATGTGGGACTCAATCCCGGGACTCTAGGATCGCATCCTGAGCAGAAGGCAGACGCCCAAACACTGAGCCACACAGGTATCCCTAATTTAAACTATTTTAAAACCTAATTAATGGTAACAAAGTAAGTGTGGATTTGATGCAGAAAGAACTGGCTCGGGCAGCCCTGGTGGCTCAGCAGTTTGGCGCCTGCCTTGGGCCCAGGGTGTGATTGTGGAGACCCTAGATCAAGTCTGGCATGGGGCTCCCTACGTGGAGCCTGCTTCTCCCTCCGCCTGTGTCTCTGCCTCTCTGTGTGTCTCTCATGAATAAACAAATAAAATTTTAAAAGAACTGGCTCTGTAGACCAATTTGACGTAAATGACCAGTGCCAATTCTTTAAGCCCCATTGGCATCACATTCAGTATTCTTAGATACAGTCACATAAATTTCTTGAGACAAATGTCTGTGTTGTCTTCTGACTCGGAGCTACTACACTCAAGTTCAGAGGCAAAACTGGAGCACGAACCTTAGAGATCTAGGGTAGGGCAGGAGTTTGTTTGGTTCCCAAGATGAACATTGTACCCTTTCAGCTTCACTCATCACTCAAGGCAAACCAGCAGAACAAAACTCAGCTCCATTGTGCTGTCTGGGTCACCTCCTGGGTTACTTTACCTCTTTGAGCCCCACTTCCCACAGTGACAGTGCCGGGGATATGATAGAGAGCACTCACTATTGGTTAACACTCTGTTTTAGGAAGCTGGGAGGAACAAGAGGTAGACAGGAAGGTGTTGGCTCCTGTAAGTACACATGTCCTGTAAATGCCTTCCCTTCTGTGTGTGCCCTGCAATTCCTCACAGTATAGCTAAGGAGTAGCTTCCCCTCAATTAGGCATTCTGGATGCAGTGCTATTAACGATCCTCCCTGGAGGTGTGCCTTGAACAAGAGAGGGAGAGGATTTCATCTCCAAGCCACTGCTGAGAGAGGGCACCCACTCAATCTTGGGAAGTGACAACTGATAATTCAAAATCCATCAAAATTCATCAAAATCTTCCTGGTGTTGGGGTTACTGTGAAGTTTCTCCGAAGCCACCTCTGATCCAGGTGTGTGAATCACTAGATAAGCCACCATTGTGTCTTTTTTTTTTTTTAATTTCGTCTTCCTAATTGTTTTTATTTCTTCATTCTATTTTCATCTATCATTTAAGTTTTGTTTCCAGTTTTGTTATTTATAAAACACGTTCCTAAGGTTCAGTGACTTGAACTAGAAAAGTCCTTCAAAATCCAGATAAAATGATCACCTCATTTTTAAGCACATCCTAACTTGTGCCTCTGTTAAAAGACAAAAGTGGGGAGTAACTGCAGCCCTGTGTGTTGCTGAGGTGAGTGTAAAATGGTCAGCCTCAATGGAAAACAATATGGTGGGTCCTCAAAACAAGTTAAACATAAAATTACCACATTATTCAGCAATTCCACTTTAGGTATATGCCCCCAAAGAATCAAAAGCAGAGATTCAAATAGATATGTGTACACCCATGTTGATAGCAGCATTATTCGCAACAGCCAAAGATGGAAGCAATGCAAATCTCCATCTGCAGATGCATGGAGCAACATAATGGCCTATAATTATTCAGTCCTAAAAAGAAAGGATATTTTTACACAAGTTGCAGCATGGATGAACTTTGAAGACATCACGCTTGGTGAATAAGCCAGTCATAAAAGCACAAACTTTTTTAAAAGATTTTATTTATTTATTCATGAGAGACACACAGAGAGAGGCAGAGACATAGGCAGAGGGAGAAGCAGGCTCCCCGCGGGAAACCCGATGTGGAACTCGATCCCAGGACCCTGGGATCACGACCTGAGCCAAAGGCTGACAGACGCTCAACCACTGAGCCACCCAGGTGTCCCTAAAGGACAAATATTTGATATGATTCCACTTATATGAGGCACCTAAAGTTGTCAAGTTTGTAAAAGCAGAAGGTAGAATGGGGGTTGCTGGGGCTGAGGGGAGAAGAGGAATGGAGAGTTGTTGTTTAAAGGGTACAGACTTTCAGTTTTGTAAGATGAACAAGTTCTGGAGAAGGATGGTGGTGATGGCTGCATGACACCACGAGTATACTTACTACACTGATTGTACGCTTGGAAAGGTAAGTTTTATGTTATGTATATTTTACCATAATTTGGAAAAGGCACAAATTGGAAGCAGATTGGGGGGGGGTGTTTAATTGATGAGATGCTGATTCAGTTGGTACCCAGATGTTGTGTGGCCCTCATAGATGAGGGCAGGTACCATGGATGGATCTACTGGGAAGTCCATATTCTTCTGAATGCTCTTCACATCAAGCAAGCAAAGCAAAAAAGGCAATAGATTTTTTTCTTGCAGTATCTTAAAAATAGAGAAGAGAATCTAGGTCGATGTTCTTGATAGCTCTATTTATTTTCCATCTCAAAGAATTCCTTCCTGTTCTGGGAAAAACTAATGAATGTTTTGCACACGTTTCCATGTTTTCTGAGCGGGAGGAATGTGATTGATGATGGCCAGAATGGAAACTGCCAAGTTCTTAGAAAAGGTATGTCTTTAAACTAAACCTCCCTCCACCCCACCCAAAGTCCTTTTCCAAAGATGTAACTAAATTTAACCATCCAGAAATCATCAAGAGCATCATATTTGTAGCTTGGCAGTTCTTTCACACCCTGCCCCATGTCATGATTTCTGTGTTCACACCCCTCAGTGACAGAAAACATTGACTATGACTCAACTTCATCATGTTCTTTTCATAAAAATTAAAATCTCCGGACCACTTCAATGAACTTGGAAGTAAGAGTTTCCATGCCAGGACTTCGGAAAAAAGTATTTGGTGACCAAATATTTTTGTGCGGTTTTGTGGTTCGAATTTTACTCACAAGCCCTAAGAGCTATTTTCATCTCATTTTATTGATGCAAGTGTGAATACTGGATGGTGGAACAGACACTGAGTACAAGCTGCTTCTGAACCATGGAAATGCCCTCGAGCTGCTTGGCCAAAACGCAAAGTGAACAAGATTTGGGAATCATCTCCTTTCTGTTGAGTTTGGAAGTTGAGATGTCAAAGGAGCTTCTAATGTGAGGTAAAGCAGAGAGTCAGCGTGGAGAATGGCCAGTTCCAGTCTGGGAAGAGCTCAGGCAGGGACCTTGAGAAGATATTAATGGGCCCTCTGGTTTCATGCTGGTTGCACTGCCCATGAGACTGGGCAAGGTCAAGTGGGAGGAAGGGAGGCAGCCTACACAGACAAGAATGTTGGACAAGAGCTGTTATTCCCCTCGCCAGTATAGACACTTGTGAACTCAGATTCTTTTGCTTTCATTAATGTGGCCTGTTAAAGCACCCCACATGACAGATTAGTTCACTGAAATGACCACCTTTAATACTGGGGCCTGGGGACAGTCACCAAAGGGAAAGGGCAGAAAGGCAGAAGAAACATTAAGAAACTGGGTTGCAGTCTCTTGCTATTTATGACTGTGGGACTATTAGCAAGTTGCCGGACTTTGCCAAAGCCAAGTTTCTTGATCCATAAAATGGGGGCTGCCTAACTCAAGAGCTCTTTATAGGAGGGACTGGAATAAGGTAGGTACGCACAGTAGAGCAGCTGGTGTGTGGCAAGGTGTGTGCTCCTTATTATGTCCAGGCATTCTTTCTGTTGCCGGGGCCGTGGGCAAACCATCTGTTAGTCAGTGAGCTGGCATTCACGGAGCACCTGTTGTGCACTGAGCACCCTGGGAGGTGCTGAGAGGTCTATCCCTGCAAGGCAAGTGGTCTTGGACTCTACAGGCCAAAGAAAGAAGACATATTTCAAAAGTGTGCCATGATGAGTTACATCAGCATTCAGAGAGGACTTTGGGCTACATCTTGAAGCACAGCTGGATTTTGGGGGGAGCTTCTGAGCAGGTGCATAAGTCCCCCCAGTCCACCAAACCTGCTCCTTCCTGGCCTCATGCCTACATTCCACCTCCAGATATGTCAGAGCAGCTTTGACATCAGGACAAATAGGGTCATCTTTAGGGTGAAGATCTGTGATTAGGAGGTGAGGACAGTGAGGCCAGAGAACAATTGCTTCTTGGCTTGATATTGGGCTGCTCCCAGGATATAACCATGGTAGCAAACTTAGTCCAGCGGTTAATTTGTTGCCAAAGGAATGATACTCAAAAAATGTGATCTTGTTCCTTTCATTCCTTAAGTTTTGCTTGCTCTGTATGTCTATGAATTCAAGTTAAGTAAAAACTTGTACCCAAATAGGTGGCTTACTTTCTTCTTATGCCTAGCTTCCGATGCGGTACATGTCCTGGAGTGTCCAGTTTTACATTTGGTGGAACTCCTGCCCCAAAGCAAAGCATGTGTGTTGATGGACCTGGTCCAGACTCCAGAGGAGCACAGATAGGAAGACTAGGGGCTGGGCACTCGATGGACTGAGCCAGTCAGGGGCCAGGCAGGAAGAAGACAGCACCCCAAAGGAGAGTAATGTGTAGTGAATTTAATAAAGGGACCACTTTTAGAAGGATGTCCGAAAGAGACAGTGAGGGTCCTCAGGGTCAGCAACAAGGGAAAGCGCTGACCACCCCAGGACTTGAGGGCACGAGGGAAGAAGTGATCGCCAGATTCCAGAGAGAGCCGAGAGTGGCAGAGGCAGCCACCTGGCAGGAGCTGTAGCTTTCCATAAAGAAATACAGAATGAACAACAGCAACCTGGCAAGGGGAGGGAAATAAACACCACAATTTCACTCTCTCTGATGTCCTGCCAGGGTTCCCCATTGGCCAAACCCAACTGGCAGCCAGGTTTGTGGAGTCCATTGATTCAGTCCACGATGGTCAGCCTCCTGGATACAGACCAGGCCGGGGACCAGGGGTGGCAGGGGTCTGGAGGGGGAAAGGGAAAACATTCAGCACAGTAAGCTTCTATACATTCTTTGTTGCAGGAACATGATGCAACTCCTATTAAAAACTTACCTCAAGTAATATTTATTATGGAATAGAATTCAGTATATAAATGGGCCCATCTTTACTTCCAGTAAAGAACAAATAATGAGATGTTCTTGAAATTCTTTCATTATTCCTGTTGACATCCATGAAAATGTATATAATGATAATGCATACCTATTCTTTAAGTTTTTTATCATATAAATAGCAAATATTCTGAAGGAAATAAAAAAATTATGACAAAAATTAAATTACCTGCAACCGTACCATCCAAGGATGACATTTTAAAGATCCTCCTGCAAATCCATTCAGTCTCTTTTCTGAGCACACGTACAAGGGTTTTCATACAACAACTATCAGATTGTGTTCTGTGTCCATTTTTATCTCCAGCTTTTTCAGCTTAATGTAACCGACGAACATATTCGCGTGTGGCTGGCCACATGGCTCCTATCTTCAGGGTATATCATAATTTACTTAGACATTTAATTTACTTAGACATTTTCTATTATTGGATATTATTAAATGTTCAATTTAAGCTCTTTCCCATTTTTTTGCTGTTGTAGTTACACCACAAAGATAGTACATGCCACTTTGAAAAAGATGACTCTGGCTTCTTGTGCTTGCTACCCACACCTTCCCAAGTAGACAAAGGCACAGGTTTTAAACCCATCTTCAAAGTACACAAAGCAAACCGGCATTTGCCCTCCTTCATGGATGGCGGCTACGTTATTCTCGCATATAGATTAAAGCAGGTGTCCTACCGAGCTCTCCTAGAACCTCTGTGTTCAGAGGTCTCTGGACACACAGCAGGAGAGGTGACACTGAAGGCCCGCATCCCCCTGGAGGCTCTGAGGGGCAGCAGGGAGTGTCACGGGCTCCCCATCACCCAGCAGGACAAATAAGCAGATGGGGACGCTCTGCAGAGCAGCAGATGAGCAGGTCATCGACCTGGAAGATCAAGCTCTGCCTTTCTACTCACCGCTGTGCTTGACCTTCACTGTCTCTCTTAAAGCAGCGCTGCTGAGACAGGGCCGATTCTTTCTTTCTTTTTCTTTCTTTCTTCCTTCCTTTCTTCCTTTATTCTTTCTTTCTTTCTTTTTAAATATTTTGTTTATTTATTTATTCATGAGAGACACAGAGAGAGAGAGGCAGAGACACAGGCAGAGGGAGAAGCAGGCTCCCTGCAGGGAACCTGATGCGGGACTTGATCCCAGGACCCCGGGAGCACGACCTGAGCCAAAGGCAGATGCTCAACTGCTGAGCCACTCAGGTGCCACCAATTTTTGCCCACAATTACCAATGACCATGGGCACCCCCCCAAACCCGACGTGTAGGGCACCTTTGGAATGATCCCGCAGATGACCCCTCCAGCCACTGCTCATCAGTCTCCCTGCTTCTGTTGATGGAGATTGTTCTCTTGGCAAAGTTTTAGAAACAATTTATGTTTGCTGGGGGGAGAGGAAGAGAACCAGAACCAAAATAGAACCATTAGCACAAAAATTTTTTCCTACCGTGTGTTGTCTGACTTCGGGTTATCTGGAATCCATCTGCTCCCAAAAGAATTGTAAAAATGTTAGGAGGGCAGGGGGGTGGGAGTTCAGTTGGAGAAGTTTTGCAAGTCTGATCTGAGGTGAGAGAACCTGCCCGGCTGCCGTATGACAGAGGGCAGAAAACAGCAAAGGGACACTTTAATGCTCAGTCCTGTGGGGAGTTCAGAAAGCACGTCCCAGGTGAGCTCCGGGGGTCACATGAAATCCTCCACCCAACATCATGTGGCCCCTTGGGCGAGTCTCAGGGATTCACAATCAGATAAGCCTGGGCCCGGCATTCTGGGCCTGAGGGTCTGGTTGGCCTATAGTCTCCACCACTCCGTAAACGAAGACATGCTACTCCATGTCAGAGATGCCACAGAAAGTTATGTCCAGTGTTCAAAAGGGGCCCAAAGGAGGGGGCAAGAGGTCATGTCCACCAGGAGATGGGCTAAGCCCTCCCCTGCAGATGAGTCACCATCCCAAGCTTGGAAGGATAGTGAGAAGGGTGATGACTGTTAAAAGTGTTTGCTGGGCACTTCCAGGTGCCGTCACTGTGCTCACCGCAGCCAGGGTCCAGTTAGGAGGCCAGCTAGGGGTGTGGGGGCACAGGCTGAAGGACGCAGTCCTCCTGAGCTCACACCAGGGTAAGGTTGGCACCTGAGGGGGAGCACCCCCTTTCACTGCCGTTCAGCGTGGCCCCCCTGGTCCTCCCAACACTGCATTCAGACCTCACTGATCACCTCCCAGCTAGCTTAGAAAGCAGCTCTGTGGGCACCCGGGTGGCTCAGTGGTTGAGTGTCTGCCTTTGGCTCAGGTCATGATCCCGGGGTCCTGGAGTAGAGTCCCTCGGCCTATGTCTCTGCCTCTCTCTCTGTGTGTCTCTCATGAATAAATGTTTAAAAATCTTTTAAAAAGAGAGAAAGAAAAAAAAGGAAAGCAGATCCTCCATTCCCACTTGTCTATGAGAGAAATCTGTAAGGGTGGGTTAGTGCTCACAGCAAGCAGAGCTGGTACCGGCACCTGAGTCCTCTCCCTGCAGAACTGGGCTGCTGACAACACCTTCACCAGACAGTCGTGGGGTATTGGGGTGTCTTCCGGGCATGAAGAGAACATTCAAGGCCTGATGGGGAGACAGCAGCTCCCACCCAGAGGCAGTAAACCTTTGGCTCAGAGCTTAAATCCAGCCTGCAGATGGCTTTGCTTTTGCTTATGGAGCATTTTTGCAAAATTTGGGCCACTGTTTAAAAATGAGTGACTTCCACAACACTCTGGAAGTCGAGATTCCCTCGACCTGTGAGAAGAGCTAGCAGCACTGGGCCCGTGTATCTGCAAGGAGGAGCCAGAAGGGAGGAGAGGCTGCCGGGCCTGCTGCCCTGCACCTCCAGCACCCCTTGCCCAGGTCTGTGCCTTCCTTGAGGCAGTGACAGAGTTGTCCTGGGTACTGCATCTAAACGGTGTGGGTGCACTTCTGACCGGGTAGAGGATACAGGCCTGAGGTCGAGGGCCAGAGGTTTTTGAAAGTGTCTTCCTTCTACAGTTTCCTGCTCGGCAACATGAGAGGACATGGGACAGTCTGCACACTGCGCGCTGGTCACAGAGAGCATCTAACCCAAACCCGGGAACCTAGAACCATCTGTGGAGGCAACCAAGAACCATCTGAAGATTTTTTGTAAAATATTTTATTTTTATTTATTTGAGAGAGAGAGAGAGAACAAGCAGGAGGGCCAGACACAGACGGAGAGAATCTCAAGCAGACTCCCCACTGAGTGCAGAGCTCCATGTGGGGCTCGATCTCAAGATCCTGAAATCATGACCTGAGTTGAAACTCAAAAGTTGGACGCCCAACCAACCCAACCACCAGGCGCCACTTTCTGAGAGTTTTAAACAAAGGAATGACAGACTCTGAAGGAAGCCCTATAGGATGCATAGGGTTCCTGGACCACCTTTCCGTCGTTCAGCATCTGTCTCTCTTCCACTGTGTTCCACGCTGCACCTCTGGAGTCCTGCAGAGTGCCCCAGCACAGTGGGGCGGCAGTGAGATGCCTCCTCTCCTTGTTCTCCAGTTTCCCTCTCCTTGTCCTCAGCTGATCACCCTACCCTGACTCTCATTTCAGTGAGAAAGAGAAGCCATTGAGAGGGAGCCACCACACCTTCCCACCACTGGCCTCTTGAGCCTCGCTGCTAGAAAGCAGCCCTGCTCTAATGCTAGCCAGCCCCTGGGGTGGTGGCCTCAGCCCCTCTGCTCTGCTCCAGGACTTCACCCTGCTTTCTCCTCCTCCTCCCTGGAATCATCCTGTCTTTCCTCTCCACTGGCTCTGCTCACCAGCATGCTTAAATATAAAAATAAGTAAACTAATCAAAAAGTCCCCTTTTCCATTTTTTTGCTCCCCTTGATGGTAGAACTCCTCAGGGGGCTTGACTCTACCCATTTTGTCACTTCCTTACCTGCAAGTTTGACTAGACCGTCATCAGTACATTTCTACTGGGCTTTGTCAAGGTCACAATGCCTTCAATTTTGCTATATTACACGTCTTGTCTTCTCTCCCCTCTCTGTAGCATTGGACACCTGATCCATCCCTCCCCTGGAAATTCTTCCTTTGCTAGGCTTTAAGGGCACCATGCTTTCCTGGGGGGTTTGGTCTCTCCAATTAAGCTTTGAGGTCCATGGAGATGGAGAGTGATCTGGGCCATTTCCTCCTTTCTCCTGAGCATTCATATGTGTGCCTGGCACTCAAGAAAGGTTTACTGAAAGATGGAATGAGTAAATGGGTCATCCTTCCTGCAGTGCCCCACAGAGCACAGAAGCCATGCAGGTGAACACTTAATGAGGGCAATCATTTCCTAAGGCGGCTGTAATAAATATCCATACATTTACTTAAAAGGACAGAAGAGAATTCTCTCCAATTTTTGAAATCAGTCCAACATCAAGATGCCAGCAGATCCACACTTCCTTCCAAGGCTCTCAGGGAGAACCTTACCTTGGCTTCTTCTAGCATTTGGTGGCTCCTGGCCATCCTTGGCTTGGGAATGCACAAGTCCAATCTTTGCCTCCACTGCCCTTTCCCATGGGTCCTTCTGTGTCTCTCCTTCCTCTTATTAAGATACCATTGGATTTGGAGTTGTCCCTAAATCCAGGATCTCAGAATCCTTAGCTAATTACACGTGTGAAGACCTTGTTTCCAAACAAAGCTGCATTCTGAGGTTCCTGGTAGACATGAATGAGGAGCTGGGGTAGACACTATTCAATAACTGTACATCTCCCTTGAAATTTAAATTGTTTGAGTACCCACAACAGCTAAGAGATTCATCTACTGGGGCCCATAGAGTTTGTAGTCCTTCAGGTGTCTCTTAGAAAGATAATGTTCCTAAAGTGGTGGAACTGACAGCCGAATGCTATTTTTTCTTTTCTTTTCTTTTCTTTTCTTTTCTTTTCTTTTCTTTTCTTTTCTTTTCTTTTCTTTCTTTTCTTTTTTTAAAAGATTTTATTTATTTATTCTTGAAAGAAGAGAGAGAGAGAGATAGAGAGAGGCAGGACACAGGTGAGGGAGAAGCAGGCTCCCTGTGGGGAGACCGATGTGGGATTCCATCCCAGGACCCTGGGATCATGACCTGAGGCAAAGGCAAACGCAACCACTGAGCCACCCATGTGCCCCAGAATGCTATTTTTAATCTTTAAACACAAACATGTGAAAATGTATCCTCCTTTATTTTCTTATATGTGATTTTAAATTTTGACCTTGAGTTCCCCTTCTACCCAATGGAGAAAATGTAGGAAATCATGTCCAGGTAAATTCAGGTCTTTTCCTCAGTACTTCAGGTTGGAATACTCTGGGTTAGAACTCCCAAGTGCAGCACCATCCTTCCCACGTCTACTCTCCTCCAGAGTCCTAGTGGGCTCTGCCAAATGGTCTCTGGGGTCTTGTCTTCACTCCTGAGATATCCCTCAGGACTCAGTGCGAAGGGCCCCTGAGCACAGATCTGCTGATCTATTGTCACTCTGCCCCATGTGGTGACTTACCAAGGACTCCGCACCAGCATCTAACTTCCTTGTCTACTCTCCTCTCTGGTCCTTCCTTCACTTCCCTTAGATCTGGGGAATGGAGGGCCCTGTGTGGATAGGAGACAGGCTAGTTTTGCCTGACTGCTCTGTGCACAGATTTTCCTTTCTCAAACATGGATGGAAATAATTTTGGATTGGTTTAGTTTGGTTTGGTTATCATTTTTTAACTGAAAATCAAGAATTGTCTTTCTTTGATTTAGGCTTCCAGCACGCCTGCTTTTCTGAGATGGTGACTCATGTTTGGCAATCTGTTTATGTGAGGCAAAGGCCCTGGGGCACAAGTGAGGAAGTTCACTAAAGCAAAGGTGAGGACCTGTCTTAGGGCCAGGACATCCCCTTACATTATGCCATCCATACATGAAGAGATGATTGCCTATGAGACTACACCCAAATATTCTCCATTCATAGCACCTTCAGAGTCCCAGAAATCATTCCATGGTGGCTCTAGACCAAAGAAATACCAAAGAAATACAAAAATTTCTTAAATAATTAGGTTAAAAAACTTGATAAGTATTCATGCCCTAACAACATAGTAGGCAGTTGCAAAAAAAAAAAAAATGGAACACAAAAAACAAAAACAAATAAAACCAACCTACACTGAGCAACTTTTCAAACATTGGAATCAGATTGGACACCATCTGTTATGCACTGGGTCCCCAAAATACATGTATTAAAACCTTACCCGTCCTCCCCCCTCCCCCCACCCCATCCCGGGCACCGGGGTGGCTCAGTCAGGTAAATATCTGCCCTTGGCTCAGGTCATGATCTCAGAGTCCTGGGGTCAAGCCCCTCATCTGGTTCCCTGCTCAGTAGGGAGTCTGCTTCTCCTTCTCCTCCCCCTGCTCATGCTTGTTTTCTCTCTCTCTCTCTGTCTCACACACACACACACACACACACACACACACACCAAAAAAAAGCAAACCAAAAAACCTACCCCCCAATTCGTCTATATTTGGAGGCAGGACATTCAAAGAGGTAGAATCAAATGAGGTCATATGAGTAAGGTCCTAATTCACTAGGACTGGGGTCCTTATAATAACAAGAAAAGACACCAGGGATGTGTATACACAGAATAAAGGTCATGGGAGGACATAGAGAGGAGACAGTGTCAGAGAAGAAAAACCTTTCCTCTACCCTGTTTTGTTGAGTGATTGAGGCCTGCAAATTAAATGAGCAAAAAACAGATTAACAGGGGAAAAAGCTATGCAGTTTTTATCATAATTTACATTCAGAGAAAGGTTTATAGAAAAGAAATAAAACTCAAAAAAGTAGTTTGGAGCTTATATGCCGTCTTAATAAAGGAAGGGGCATTTTGGCTTTAAGGGTGATAAATAGTGGGGCAGTAACTAGGAAATATATGAAGGAGCTAATGGGTTATGGTAACAAGATCTGTTTATGGAGACTCATGTTGACTCCCTATCTGTGGTGTCAAGAGGGCCCTTCCCTCCTAGTGGGCACGGGGTGCCCTTTCACAGAGAGACATGTAGGCCCTGCTTTGGGGAATAAAGGAGGGCAGACAGCTCTTCCTGCATCTGCTCCTTCTCAATTGCCCTCATCTTAAAATAGTCCATGAGCCGAAGTGGCGTATTTATTTATTTTTTTTATGATAGTCACACAGAGAGAGAGAGAGAGAGGCAGAGACATAGGCAGAGGGAGAAGCAGGCTCCATGCACCGGGAGCCCGACGTGGGATTTGATCCCGGGTCTCCAGGATCGCGCCCTGGGCCAAAGGCAGGTGCCAAACGACTGCACCACCCAGGGATCCCCCGAAGTGGTGTATTTTGGGGTGACATATCCTGATCCCCTTCAACTGTCATCTGCAAGCCAAGGGGAGAGGCCTCCGGAGAAGTCAATTTTGCTGACCTCTTGATCTCAGACTTTCAGCTTCCAGAATGGTGAAAAGATAGACTTCTGCTGGTTAAACCACCCAGACTATGGTATCGTATTATAGTAGCCTTTGCAAACTAATACACCATCATTCACTTTCCTTTCTTTTAATTTTATTTTATTACAGACACTTTGACAAAGAACAGGACTCCATCTGGCACCAAGACTATACATGTCCTTGAGCTAACTGTCCGCATCGGCTGGGCCAGATGTCAAGCGTGCTTTCTTCCCCAGGAAAGGCTGAAAGAGCCCAAGGGCTCTGTGAGGCTGCTTTGGCACACATGGGCAAGTCATCCAGAGTTGGAGAACTATTACTTCAGATCAGAAAACGTCAGTCTTTCTCCTTCAAGAGGCACAAGTGTAGCGGCCTAGGTTGCCCACTCTGTTCTTTTGATTGACAATTTTTCATCTACATAGTATTATAAAACTTTAGAGGTTCAGTATTTTATAGCAACCTATAGGCCAAACACAGATGTACCAATTCGAAATAGTGAAAAGAGAATGTAAATGATCCCCCAAAGAGAAGTAAGACTTCTTACTTCGCTGAAAAGTTGAGCAGTGAAGGGCAGACCGAGGTGGAAGGTGGCATGTGGTATTTATTTTCCTCTGCTTACCTCATGGAAAACCAGGAGGAAATGAGGAAATGTAATGAAATAAGGACTTGAAGCTTAAGTACATTGCTGAAGTTATAAAAGTAGAATGGATACTTATTTAAAAATAACTATTTTTAAAATGGAGGAGGGCAGGAAACGTGGGGGAAATGTTACAGAGCTGGATTCCTTATCCACGCTCTGGAGAGTGAACAGATACAGGCTAAATCCAATAAATCACCAAACAGAGGAATAAACATGTGCTTTCTCATTGTTTTAGAAGAACAACAAACAGGTAAACGCGTCTCTCCCTGGGGAGGGCTGCTGTGTCTGTACCTGGGTTTCAAGTGAAAGCAAGATGCCTTATCTTTTTCTTTAATCAGCATTCTATTTTATCGGAGTTTTAAAAATGATTTGCCCTTATTGCTTTCATAATTAAAGTTTTGTTTTCTAAGAAGAAAATGTTCACCAAATGTCATGTGGAAAGAACAGTGTTTAAAACAATATAGTTGCCTTTGAACAGAATGGGTTTGAACTCACAGGCTCCACTTAAACACAGATTTTTTTTTTTCCAATAAATGTAGTACAGCACTGTAAATGCATTTTCTCTTCCTTATGATTTTCTTTAAAATTTTTCTTTCCTCTAGCCTACTTTATTGTAAGAATACAATGTGCAATACATATAACATCCAAAATATGTGCTAATTGACTATGTTATCAGTAAGGTTTCTGGTCACCAGTAGGCTGTTATTAGGTAAGTTTTAGGAGTCAAAGTTCTTTTTTTTTTATTTTAAAAGGTTTTATTTATTTATTTGACAGAGAAAGAGAGAGAGAGAGAGAACAAGCAGAAGGAGCAACAGAGGAGAAGCAGAATCCATGCTGTGCAGGGACCCCCGAAGGGGCTTGATCCCAGGACCCCAGGACCATGACCTGAGCCGAAGGCAAACAGTTAGCCAATAGAGCTACTCAGGCGCCCCTAGGAATCAAAAGTTATATATGAATTTCTTACTGCATTGGGGCATCTGCACCCCTAATGCCCTGTGTTGTTTAGCAGTCAACTGTACTGTATAGTATGACTCCAGGATACTTCATATATCTAATTATAATATATGTTACAAAAATATTTGAAAGAAATAAACCACACTGCTAATAATGGCTACATCTGGATGGGAGAACATTGGTATGTAAAATCAGAAAAATACCACTTTTATAATCAGAAAAAAGTTTTTATCTGAAGCACTGGTACCAAAATTTTTCTCAGGGAGAGAAATTTTCAGTATACGAGATTTTTAAATTAGGTTTTTCATTTTAATTCCAATGTAGTTAACATACAGTGTTATATTAGTTTCAGATATACAATTTAGTGATTCAGCAATTCTGTACATTACTATGCTCATCATGACCAGTGCTCCGCTTGATGCTCATCCCCTATTTCACCCCCCACTCCAACCTCTGCTCTAGTGACCATCAGTGTTCTCTAGGGTTTTTGGATGGGAGTAATGGGTGATAACAGCCAAGGCACGGATATCTGCCAACACTCAGGTAGTGGTGAGAAATCGCTCTAGACCCCCTCTCAAGCTGCAGAGCCAGCTCATGCTTGAAGACCATGCCCTGGTCACAGAGACAAGTCAAAGCTCTGAATAACAACTTACCCATAAGCTGCTTTTCTATCAATTTCCTAGATAATATGGTCCCCACAGTGGGGACCTGTATCTCTGTAAGAGTATGAAACCACCCCTGACTAGAAGGATGGGTGTCATGGAAGGTCTCCATGAGTGATAGGACAGAAATCAAGGTGTTTAGATTGATATTCAGAATATATGTGTAACTGTGGCAGGTGGGATGGAAGGTGTTGATTATAGTTCACAAGAAAATCTCTAGTTCAAGACTCTTGTGTCCAAGGAGTCTCCAGAGGACCCTAAAAATTCTCATGCCATGAGGGTGGAGTAGGCTAGGAGACACTGGTGGATAGACATGCATGGTTTGATCAACTGGGCAAAATTAAAGCTGTGTGTGCAAGAAACACTGCCGGCAAGGTGCCCAAGTAGCTGTGGGCTGTGTTGGAGGCCGCTAACTTTCTGTCCCCATTTTTGTGTCCCTTTGGAAGCTTCTCAGATTGAATTCATCGCTGAGTTTACAGCCTTTAAGAGCTTCCAGGGATTGCAAACTCATATGCCTCCAGCAGCCAGGCAGATGCATGAATATGCAAAGCAGACTGCTTATGGCAAGCCCCTGAGTTGGGCAGATAGAATTACAGAAACCATGTGCATCAGGACTCAGCCTTCTAGCTGCAGATAGGCAGCTTTGGAGAAGAATCCAAGGCCAGTCTGATCAACTCAGATCATGAAGTCACTGGAGAATCATGCCAGGACTGGAGGCATTGGCTCCAGCAATGCTGGTCAAGATTTCCAGACAAAACTTAAGGCCGCATACTAGCTCCACCAAATCAGATTACATCCACCAGCCTTTTGCTCAATTGTTTGCTCAATTCTTTTCCCCTTTTCCCCTCCCTCTTACATTTTTCCTTTCAGTTTAAGCAAAACAGACCTTGAGTTTCTTGTTTCTGGAATGTTACAGAAAACAGCTTACTCAGAAAAGCTTACTTTCCATAAATACACTGCTTGCCAAATGAGAGAAGATAACTGGAAAGCTGCAGACATTCCTAATTTGTTTTTCTTTGCTTGCTTGACTTTCTTGGGGACATGATCATCTAATGCACACATTCTTTTCAGATCTGCACATTAGTTATACAGAAATGAGCAGAATTCCTTAAGCCAAAGGAGTTTGCAATCCACAATCCTTCCAGAGGCCAATGACAAAGGAAAGAAGAAAGATTATTATTCACATAAAGAACATGGAGTCAATGACACTCAGGATTAAAATTCCTCTTTTTGGTTATGCCTAAATAGGACAGAACAAGAGATTAAAGCAAGAAGAATGACTTATCTTGATACCTCACCTAACCATCTAAAATGTGCTAGCATGGTTGGAGAATAGAAAATTTCTAGAATAAGAAACTAATTGATAGAATTCACATGATAGCACCTAGTCCTGGGCTTTTCTTGGTTGGGAAGTTTTTGATTATTGATTCAATCAATAATTGATTTTTTTTTAATTCAATCATCAATCCCCACACTAGTTACAGGTCTGTTCTTACTTTGTACTTCTTTTATGATTCAGTCTTGGTAGATTGTGTATTTCTGGGAATTTATCCATTTCTTCTAGCTTTCTAATTTGTTGGCATATACTTGTCTATAGTACTCTTTTATGATCCTCTTTATCACTAACACTACTCTTCCAAAAAATTGAAGAGAAGAAAACATTTCCAAACTCATCTTACAAGGCCATCATTACCCTGACACCAAAGTCAGAGAAAAATATGCCACAAAAAAATCTAAAGGCCAATATCTCTGATGAATATAAGTGCAAAAATTCTCAACAAAATATTAGCAAATCTAATTCAAGAGCACATTAAAAGGATCATACACCATGACAAAGTAGGATTTATCCCTGGAATGCAAGAATGGCTCAATAGATGAAAATCCATTAATGTGATACACAGCATTAAGAGAATAAGGATAAAAAACATATGATCCTTTAAAAACATGCAAAAAGGCCACTTGACAAAATTCAATACATTTTTATGATTAAAAACTCTCAACAAATTAGAAATAAAAAGGAATATCTCAATAAAATGAAGGACCTATTTAAAAGACTACTAACATCATACTTATTAGTGAAAACTGAGAGTTTGTCCTCTAAAATTAGGAATAAGGCAAGGATACCCCCCTCTCACCATGTTTATTTGACATAGTACTAGAAGTCCTAGCCAGAGCAATTAGGCAAGAAAAAGGATCAAAAGGCATTCAAATCAGAAAAAAATAAATTAAAATTCTTCCTGTTTGCAGACAACATGATTTTATATATAGAAAATCCTAAAGATTCAATTTTAAAAAGCTGTCAGAAGTAATAAAAAAAATTTAGTAAGATTGCCAGATGCAAAATCAACATACAAAAACCAGTTGTTTTTCTATAGAGGTGGCCCCCAACAGTCCTTCAATTTATGATTTTAAATTTTGTGATGATGTGAAAGTGATATGCATTCAGTAGAAACTGTACTTTGAATTTTGATATTTTCCCAAACTAGTGATACATGGTATGATTCTTTCTCATGCAGCTGGGCAGCAGCAGTGGCCAGCCACAACTCCCAGTCAGCCACACCATCACAGGGGTAAGTGCTCGATACATTTACAACTATTCTGTATCCATATAACCATTCTGTTTTTCACTTCCAGTGCAGTATTAAATAAATTACATGAGATATTCAACACCTTATTAAATATGGATTTTGTGTGAGATGGCTTTGCCCAATGTAGGCTAATGGAAGTGTTCTGAGTGCACTTAAGGTAGGCTAGATTAAATTATGATGTTCAGTAGTTTGGATGTATTAAATGCATTTTTGACTTACAACTTAACTACATTTGGACTTATTGGGACATAACTCCATTGGAAGTCAAGAAGGATCTGTACACTAATGATGAACTATCTGAAAAGGAAATTAGGAAAACAATTCCATTTAAAATAGCACCCACTGCCTGTGTCACTGCCTCTCTCTCTCTCTCTGTCTCTGTCTCTCATAAATAAACAAATAAATAAAAATTTAAAATAGCACCCCAAAATGATAAACTATCTAGGAATAAACGTAACTGAGAAAATAAAAGACCCATATACCAAAAACTACAAAACATTGATGAAAGAAATTAAACAAGACATAAATAAATGGAAAGACATTGCATTTTCATAGATTGGAAGACTTAGTATTATTAAAATGTCCACATTATTCAAAGCAATCCACAGATTTAATGCAACCCCTATCAAAATCACAGCATTTTAAAAAATTAAAGCATTTTTTAAATAAAAAAAACAATTCAAAAATTTGTACAAAAGATAACGAATGGCCAAATCAACCTGGAGAAAGAAAACAAAGCTAGAGGTATCACATTTCTTGGTTTCAAACTATATTACAAAGCTGAAGTAATCAAAACAGTGTGGCACTGACATAAAACAGGCACATCAATCAATGGAACATAATTTAGAGCCCAGAAATAAACCCACGCATATATGGTCAACTAATATTGTACAAGGGAGTAAAAGTACTCACTGGAGA
Organism: Canis lupus baileyi; assembly: GCF_048164855.1. Lineage (NCBI taxonomy): Eukaryota > Metazoa > Chordata > Mammalia > Carnivora > Canidae > Canis > Canis lupus. The sequence continues at coordinate 40,696,143 of NC_132848.1, forward strand.
AAGGTAGTCTCCTCAATAAATAATATTGGGAAAACTGGATATTCACTTGCAGAAGGAAACTGGACACCTATTTTAACCACTCACAAAAAATGAATTCATAATGGTTTAAAGACTTGAACGCAAGATTTGAAATTGTGAAACTCCTAGAGGAAAACAAAGAAAAAGCTCCTTGGGCTATATCAAACTAAAAGGCATCTGTACAGGGGTACCCAGATGGCTCAGTTGATTAAGCATCTGCCTTCCGCTCAAGTCAAGATCCCAGTTCTGGGATCAAGCACCACGTGGGGCTCTGCTCAGTGGGGAAGCTGCTTTTCCCTCTTCCTCTGTGTCTTCTCTGGCTTGGACTCTCTCTCTCTTAAATAAATAAATAAATAAATAAATAGATAAATAAATAAATAAATAAATAAAATCTTTAAAAATACAAATAAAAAGTAAATTAAAATAAAAGGCTTCTATACAGCAAAGGAAACCATCAATAAAGTGATAAGGCAACCTATAGAACGGGAGAAAATATTTACAGGTCATTGTTAAAAAACAAAATCTGACGACGTTTGAAGATCTAACCAGTTTTACTAAATGACTCACAAATCAGGCTGCATCTCATCTAGAAAGTAAAGGGGAGCTCCAAGGAGCTATACACAATGGAAGGTTTTTAAAGGAAGAGAGGTGGCAGAGAAAAGGAATTTATTAGCAAGGAATGCATTGTTTCAGGCAAGGTTGCCTTCCTAAGGAGAATGGAAGGGGTCTCTTGGGGAATTGCCTTCTAGTGTTGACCAGGAAATTCCAGTTTGGCTGGTTAGAGATTATGTTCCTGGCTGAAGGGGGGTGGGGGGTGCTGGCGAGGGTGGGGCGCAGGGTAAGGGAGGAGGTTGAAACTGAAGTTATGTTAGGTAGTAAGTCTTGGTTTACTGCCATGGGACCTTAACATAAGCGACACCATTTGGGGACTGTGGCTTTCTTTTTAAATACCATATATCTAATGAGGGGTTCATTTTCAAAATATAAAAGAACTCTTGCAATTTGGTAGTAAACAAACAAAAGAACTGAATTAAAAAATAGGCCACAGAGGGGAGCCTAGGTGGCTCAGTCAGTGAAGCAACCAATTCTTGGTTTCGGTTCATGTCATGATCTCCGGGTTATGAGGTCGAGCCCCAAGTCAGGCTCTGTGCTAAGCATGGAGCATACTTAAGATTCTCTCTCTCTCTCTCTGCCCCTCCCGCCCCCCCCCAAAAAAAATGGGCTACAGACTTGAATAGATATTTTTTCCAAAGAAGATACACAAATAGCCAATAGGTATATGAAAAAACAATCAATGTCACTACTCATGAGGGAAACACAAACAAAACCATAATGATGGTTATTATTTTAAAAAGAGAGAGAAAGAGTGTTGACAAGAAATGTGGAGAAATTGGAATCCTTGAATACTGTTGGTAGATACAGCTACCAAGAAAAACATCATGCAGAGTCCTCAAACAAAAATAGAATTACTGTGTGATGCAGCATTTCACTTCTCAGTATTTATTTAAAAGAATTAAAATCAGTAACTTGAAGAAATATCAGTTCTCCTCTATCTATTGCAATACTATTCACAATAGTCAATGCGTGGAAACAACCTAAATGTTCACAACGGATGGATAAAGAAATTGTGAGATTTACACACACAGGAATATTATTCAGCCTTAATAAAAGAAGAGAATCCTGCCGTATGTGACAATGTAGATGAGCTTTGGAGACTCTATGCTAAGTGAAATAAGCCAGTCACAGAAACACAAATACTGCATGATTTTGCTTACATGAGGTAGCTAAAATAGTCAAATTCATAGAAACAATAAGTGGAATGGTGGATGTCAGGGCCTGGGAGGAGGGGTTACTTACAAGCAGGCACAAAGTTTCAGTCAAGCAAGATGAATAAGCTCTAGAATCTTCTGTACAACATTGTACCTACAGGCAACAATACTGTGTTGTACACTTAGAAATTTGTTAAGAGGGTGGGTCTCATGTTACATATTCTTACCACAATGAAATTAAAAAAAAAAAAAAAGCCTAACTGAACATCCAGCTTATCATTGTAAGGTACATGGCTTGATATCAAACAGGTAAAGCCTCACTTTTCTATGGATTAGCTGGCTTCTCTATCCTGTTTTTTTTTTTTTTTTAAGATTTTAATTATTCGTGAGAGACACAGAGAGAAAGAGAGGCAGAGACACAGGCAGAGGGAGAAGCAGGCTCCATGCGGGGAGCTCGATGGGGGACTCAATCCTGAGACTCCAGGATCATGCCCTGGGCCGAAGGCGGAGCTAAGGACCCCCCACCCCCCCCACCCCCCCACCCCCCCACCCCCCCACCCCCCCACCCCCCCACCCCCCCACCCCCCTCCCCGGCTGGCTGCCCTCCATCCTGGATTTTAGAGCACACGGGAGTGGGGAGTGACCCTCAGCAGCACTGCTCAACCTCTCCAACCACCGGCTGCCCGACCCTTTCCGCAGAAACTGGCTTTCGAAAGAAAGAAATGGGATGATTTCATCTTGTTGTTTTGCTTTTATCTGATTTCCTTCTTCTACATCCTGCCAACTGAAGGGTTTTAAAACCAATGAATTGCTTCACAACAGCAGACAAATTTTGACTCTTGCTCAGTCTTTCTGATTCCTGGCCAAAGTAAAAGAGTAATTTGGGATGCTTCTTTCCTCATGATTTTTTAGGATAAAAACTAGATGATGGTGGAAACACAGGGTAAAATGTTGTGCATTTTTTTTTAATATTGTGCATTTTAAGAGTATGTGTGTCATAATAGATAGCTATCACTTGTTAAATCGCTGCCTGTTTTTTGACACAATACAAAATCTGTATGTCAAAAAACAAGGGCATGTGGAGAAAAGGAGACCTCTTGGGTTAGTTCTTTACCATCTCCTTAGTTAGAAAGGTTCACTATTTCCTTTATCTTTTTTGACTTTTTCTTTGAGAAGCAGCCTCATCTTCTCACCAGGTTAATGGTTGGGGAGTTTAATAGAATTTTCTTGATACATTTCATGTTGTGGCTGTCTTGTAAATCAGGAAAAGATGGCTCTGGTCTCACTTCCACCTGGCTGTGCATCTTTCATTGCTTTTTTTTATCCCCTCAGCTCCCTCCCTCTGTTCTCTCCCCATCCTCTTCCCCTGCATTCCCACTTCCTCCCTCACATCCTTTGCACTCCCCCCTCCACACTTCCTCTCCCCCTCTTAGACCTTAGCCTGCAGATCCCTTCCAGATGGTGGGGGTCCAGCCCAATGTGACTGCTAACCTCTTCTCACCACCCAGTCCTCACTACCCTGGGTTAAGTATCAGCCCTCTGGGCCTCTGATAAAATGTCTTCGCTGCAGTACCAATTAAATGCTGAAGAGTCAGTCAATGCCAAAGTCACATCCTGTGTGTCTGGAGAGTTTCACTGGTGAATTTGTGTTGCTTTAAAACCTTCTATGTTTTCATAAATCACACTGATCCAGCACCATAAAGTGAGTTAGAGATTAAGGCCTCTTGTTTTACATAGATAAGAGGTTCAGTCCAAGGGGAAGTACACAAATATGGTAATATCTTGATTTTGTCAAATGTCACCAATTATTTTTCAACTATTTTAGTTGAACCACATCTCTCCCTTCCTAGACTTTTTAATTCATGTGTACTTTAGGTGAAATATAACCCCTATGTTTCTAGTACATTTGTACTTAATACAAGCAACTGTGTTTTTTTTTAAATGTTCAACAACACTTTCAGAGATTTTTTTTTTTTAAGATTTTATTTATTCATCATAGACATAGAAAGAGAGAGAGAGGCAGAGACACAACACAGGCAGAGGGAGAAGCAGGCTCCATGCCCAGAGCCCGATGCAGGACTCGATCCCAGGTCTCCAAGATCGCACCCTGGGCCAAAGGCAGGCGCCAAACCACTGAGCCACGCAGGGATCCCCACTTTCAGAGATTTTAATAAGCCTCTTTTAAAAGTCTTTCCTCCTCTCAGGCCCGCAAACAGGAAATTGTATTTTACTAAGGGCAAACAGATTTTATCATCTCTAAAGTTTAAGTGTGGCTTCACACCAACCACCCAACATGATTCAAGAGGCTTCTGAATTTGGCCAAATGTGCTCTGTTCCCTCCCTCTAGTTCAAAAGTGTGCATATGTGAAATTCCTAAACAAGTTTATAATTAGCTAGGTTATTTATTATACATTTATACATAATTACATCTTATATATACATAATAGGTACACACATACAGCATATAAATAATTGTATATGTAATATATACATTATAATCCTCTCTATATACATAAATATATTACATATATTAAATGATCAATATATTATACATAATATATGCTACTTGATGGGGACCATTCCTTTAGAGCTTGCATGCTGAGAGGCCTAATGATTCTAAAATTCTGTTAACATGTTAATATTACTCAAGACCCAGGAACCTAAAAACTCAAATTAACAATTTTCATGCATAGAAATACAAACCTTTGTCAAAAACCATCGACCCTCTCTTCGCCTTTAATGGTGTCTCTGAAGAATATAAAAAGCATAGCTAAGAAAAGCCAGATGGATCATCAAACACACATACCTTAAGAAAATCCCTGTGGCATTCCATCAAGCCTGTTTCCTAATGGCCCTTGGCTCCCTTAAATAACGTGATTGAATTGGAAATCTTTGTGCATCTAATCAAGTGGAGGTGGTTGTTGCCATGTACATGTACTCAAAGGCCTGAATCGAATCTTTACAATCCTTTAACAATCCAGCTGACTGGCTAGCTCCTGCCTTTGCAGCTCATCTCTGAGCTAGGACAGGATACAGGATCCTCAGTTCAGCCCGGCTGGAAAGTGAGGCTCCTCCAGCAAAGGTATTTTTCTGCCAGAGTCCCTTGGCTGACAGGTTCATGGAAAGTGATTCTGGTCAAAATGCTCCCTTCTTATGTGTGCCAACAGCACACTTAGGAAAGAGTTCACACTTGGTTCCTGAACATTCCTTTGTATTCTGGAGGTGTGTGTGCTTAGACACACGTACACACCCATCATACGCACATACACACACAAAAGTACGTGCATACACACGCAGCACATGGAACTTTTTCTATCCATTCCCACACGTCCGTGAACCCAACATGCCTTTCACCCCATCCCACGAAAGGGCCAAAAGCTGACTTCAAAATTTTAGCACAATTATTCCAATCTTAAGAAAGAGGAATGTCACTGTGTGACCTGGAGCCCAGGACTAACTCCTGGTAGTTCGAATTTAGTAATCCCAGATAGGATTTTGTTCTCCAGTCCTCCAAGAATCTAATTCTTGTCCTCTTATCTCCCCTTTCTGGTATGGGCTAGCAGCCAGATCTCTGTCCTCTGACGCAGTTATCAAAAAGGACAAGCGAGGCAAAGGTTGGAGAGGAGTGGTGTTTGTTCACTGATTCCAAGGAAAATCATTCACACTCATGCTTCATTATTGACATTAGTTTCCTGAAAATCCTGAGAGCCTTTTCCTGGTGTTTGGCAGCTTCCTACCTCCTATGTATCTTGCCCATGATGCCACCCTGAAGATACATACCTTTCTTGGAAATGGCAGGGATGGAAATATAAGAAGAGAGTGAATGGCCCTCATGATAGTTGTCTGAGGATAAGAGAATAAAAATGAAGTGAAGAAATGCAACTCTTTTTTATATTTATTTTGTATTCTACAGCTTGACTTCTTTATTATTTTGAACAGATTTTTGATGGAGTCTTTAGGGTTTTCCATAATATCATGGCATCTGCAAACAGAGACAATTTTATTTCTATCTCTGCAATTCAGATGCCTTCTATTTTTCTTGCCTAGGAAGTCCCAGGCAGACCAATTGGGCAAGAAAAATGTTGAGTTTCTATACACAAACTATCTGAAAAAGAAATAAAACAATACAATTTACATTAGTCAAAAACAATAAAATAATTCAAGTAGATTCAATCAAAGAAGTCAAGGATCTACATTGAAAACTTTATGACATTGATGAAAGAAATTAAAGACTGAAAATGGAGAGGTATCTTGTGGTCATGGATAGAAAGAATTGGTGTTGTTAAAATGTCCATACTACCCAAAGCTATCTATAAATTCAATGCAATCTCCATCAAAATCCTTATGACATTTTTCACAGAAGTAGAAAAAACAACTGTAAAATTAGTATGAAACCACAAAAGACCTCAAATAGCCAAAGGGATACAGTGAAAAAAGCTAGAAGCATCACACTTCCTGGCTTCAAATTACATTACAAAGTTAAAGTAATCAAAATAGTATGGTACTAACATAAAAACAGAGCCATGGACCAACGAAATAGAATTGAGAGCCCAGAAATAAATCCATGCATATACAGTCAGCTCATATTTGATAAGGGATCTAAGAACACTCAATGGAGGAAGGGTAGTCTCTTCAATAAATGGTGCTGGGAGAACTGGATATGCTCATGCAGAAGAATGAAAGTGGACCCCTATCTGACACTCACAAAAATTATAATAGCTTCAAGACTTAGAAGTAAGACTTGATGGGTTCCTGGGTGGTTCAGTCATTTAGGCACCAGACTCTTGGTTTGGGCTCAGGTCATCATCGTATGGGTCATGGGATCCAGCCCTGCATTGGGCTTCACGCTCAGTGGGGAGTCTGCTTGAGAGTCTCTGCCTCTGCCCATCCCCCCACTCTCATGTGCATGCTTTCTCTCTCTCTTTCTGTCATATTAATAAGTAAATCTTAAAAAAAAAAAAAAAAAAAAACTAAAGACCTAAAACTATAAAACTCTTAGAAAAAAACACAGGAAAAAAAACTATTTGACATTGGTTATGGGATTTTTTTTTTTTTTTTTAACTAAAAGGCTCCCATACAACAAAGGATACCATCAACAAAATGAAAAGGCAACCTGGGGAATGGGAGAAAATATTTGTAAGTCATATATCTGATAAGGAGTTAATATCCTAAATATATAAGGAATTCATACAACTCAATAGCAAGAAAACAAATAATCTGATTTTAAAATGGACAAGGAACTGAATAGACATTTTTCCAGAGAAGACATACATACAAATGTACACGAATATAAAGACAACATAAAAATGACCAACAGCTACATGACTAGCTGCTCAACATCTTTAATCATTAGGGAAATGCAAACCCAAACTACAGTGAGAGATCACATCAGCTAGAGTAGCATTATCAAAAAGAAAAGAAATAACGAATGTTGGTGAGAATGTGAAGAAAGGAGAACCCTCTTACACATTGGGGGGAATGCAAACTGGTGTAGCACTGTGGAAAACAGTATGGAAGTTCCTCAAAAAACTAAAAGTAGAGGGGTGCCTGGGTGGCTCATTTTGCTAAACATCAGATTCTTGGTTTCTGCTCAGGTTACGATCTCATATGTCATGAGACTGAGGCCCGTGTGGGCTCCATGCACATCAGGGAGTCTGCTTGAAGATTTTCTCCTTCTGCCCCTCCCCTGACTCATGCTTGCTCTCTTTCTCTCTCTCAAATAAATAAATAAATCGTTAAAAGAAAAAAACTAAACTAAACTAAAACCAAAGCTTCTAGACAATTCAATGATCTCATTTATGGATATGTATCCCAAGGAAATGAAATCACTATCTCAAATTGATATCTGCACCGCCATGTTCGTTGAAGCATTATTCACAATAGCCAACATATGGAAACAATCTAACTTTGATTTGTCCATCGATGAATGAATGGATAAAGAAAATCAGCACAAATGACCCTGAGGGCATTATGCTAAACGGAATGGGTCAGACCAAAAAAGACAAATACTGTATGATCTCACTTATAAGTGAAATCTAAAAAAGCTAAACTCATAGAAACAAGAGTAGATAAATTGGTGGTTGACAGGGGCTGGAAGTGGGGGAAATGGGGGGATTCTGGTCAAAGGGTACAAACTTCCTGTCATAAGATGAATAAGTTCTGGGGATCTAATATCCAACAGGGCAACTATAGTTAACAATACTATATTTTATATTTGAAAACTGCTAATAGAATGGATTGTAGGTATTCTTACCACACACAAAAAAGGCAATTTTTGAAGTGATGGATGGGTAACTGATCTTAACATGGTCATCATTTTGTAGTATATCAAATCATCACGTTGTATACCTTAAACTTACACAATGTATATATATCAATTATATCTCAATAAAGCTGGGGGCGAAGATGAAGTGTAGGTTCAAAATTTTAAAAAGAAATGAGCAAAACTAGAAACTGACATGGAATCATACGCTGAACAAATCAAGACATACATTTCTTAATAGAAACTTCTTTATTCAATCCATAATCTTTGGGGTTGTTGGAGATCAGATGACGCACAGTTCCAGGGATGGATCATAGATTCAATTGTCTTTAATAGGTTTTTGTGTGTCAGAACTTGAAACAAATATATTGTGTGTTTAGATTAGTGACTATAATTAGAGGAGTGGTTTCAAGTTTGCAATTAATGATCCAAGTTGCTGGGACCCATTTGACCCACACTCTCTGAAATACTGGTTCTATTTGACTAGATCCTCCATGGAGTACTCAGTGAGAAATCTGAATTAGAAATATAGTTTTCAGGGTGCCTAGGTGGAGCAGTTGATTAATCATCTGACTCTTTGTTTTAGCTCAGGTCCTGATCTTATGATTGAGCCCCACATCAGACTCTCTGGCGGAGTGTCTGCTTGGGATTCTCTCTCCCTGTCTTCCTCTGCCCCTCTCACTCATGCTCTTGCCTTCTCTCTCTCCCTCTCTCGTCTCTCTCTCAGATAAATAAAATTTAAAAAAAGTTGTCATTATTGAAATGCAGCTTGGTGACAGTACAATTATGACAGGAAGAGAGAAAACAGCATCCAAACACAAAATCAAGGCATACCACCTGGGTGTTCAAATATTGAAATTCCTTATCCATTGGTGGCAGCAACTTTTCTAGTTCCCCAAGTGTCCCCTACTGCCTTCAGAAGCCTAGGTGCTCCCCAGGAACCTCCTGACTGCCACATTATCCAGTCACCTGGGGACCCAGCATCTAGCATGGCAGGAGCCTCTGGACACACTCCTATCTTAGTTGAGCAGCCATTACCGTTAGCTGTGCAATTCTTTGAGCATCACTCCCACACAAATGGTGGTGAATTCTGTCTTTGGGAATTGAAGCTGCTACAATTCAAAAAAGGCTCCTTAGAACTGGAATCAGACACGGCAAGGTTGCCACATGAAGCAGAATATAACAATTGAGAATTTTCATCAAGAGAGATAAAAGTCATTAAAAAAAGATTGAGTTTTGGGACACCTGGGTGGCTCAGCAGTTGAGTATCTGCCTTCGGCTCAGGATGTGATCCTGAAAAAAAAAAAAAAAAAAAGGATGTGATCCTGGAGTTCCGGGATTGAGTCCCACATCGGGCTCCTGTGTGGAGCCTGCTTCTACACCCTCTTCCTGTGTCTCTGCCTCTCTCTCTGTGTGTCTCTCATGAATAAATAAACAAAATCTTAAAAAAAAGAAAAAAGATTGAGTTTTTAAAATACGGGCATCTGGAAGCTTGAACATGGATCATTAAGGGAAAACTGGATGCTGGGCAACATGATTGTAACCAGTTTTTTGGCTGATGTCGAGGAAGATGGCCACACCCTCCCGTATTAGCTTGCTACTTCTGTGAAAACAGAGTTTTGAGCTGGAAATGAATGATGTGTACACTTGGATGGCACATGCCTTTTGTCATTGTCGTCATTGTTGACATGGCCGTGTTCGGAAGAGGATGGGAAGTTTTCCACAAACTGATGGAGAGGGACCCCGGCAACCATCCTATTTTTCAGTATGGGAGCCCCAGAAGTTTCTGGTGTACCATCCCTTGTCACCCACCATACTAACCACTCAGAGGCAGGACCTAAGATTTTGGATTATTGATGGAAGGTAAAGCAGCAGCACAAGAATGTGAGGGAAAGATTGGACAGAGAATCCAGGAAGTACAGTTTATGTTCTAGTTCAGCCACTGAATCTCTAAGAGGATTTATTTTATTAAAATAATTTTCCTTTTTTTCTGGTCAAAAATCATATGTGCTCTTTATGAAAAATCATAATGCAGGAAAGTATAAAGCATAAAATTAAAAACTACCCAATTTTCCATCCGTTACAGAAAACCCACTGGATTTAATGTTCACATTGTACTGGACCCATCTCTGGACAGCTATCTCCACTGGACATGTGTAAACACACAGCACATAATGCGCTATCTCATATCAGAATCATGCTTTTCATGCTATTTTATAATATGCTTTCTTTTACTTAACATATGTTGTAGATATTTTGGTCAGTCAATATACATAGCTCTATTTCATCTTAAGAACTGAATTGTGTTCAAGGTATTATATTGTTAATGTGTAGTAACTCATTTTGGTAAAACTCTAGATGAGCTTTTAGGTTGTTCCATTTTTTATACTGTGGGTAAGCCTATGATGAAAATCCTTGCATCTAAATCTTTTCAAAATTATCAAACATCTCCTTAGAACACAGTTCTAGAAAAGGAGTATCTACATCAAATGGCATGCTTGTGTTAAATGTTAACATTGTTAAACTGCTTTCCAAAACTCTGACCTGATTTATACTCCCACACACAATGTGGAGAGGTTGTCATTTCATTGTGGTGCCATAGATGTTGAGTAATGCCAACATTTTTTTAAAAAGATTTTATTTTTAAGAAAAATATGCCCAACATAGGGCTCGAACTCACAACCCTGACATTAAGAGTTGCATGCTCTACTGACTGAGCCAGTCAGGCACCCAGAGTAATGCCAACTTTGGATTTTTTCCCATTCTGATAGAAAAATGTGCCGTCTCAATTGTAGTTGTATTTGCATTTCTTTTATGACGAGTGAGGTCAGGCACATTTTAATAATGCCATCGGCTCTTCCTTTGTTGTTGCGTGGTCAGTTACCAACCTTATGAAGTTGATCTGCTCTCTATTGGATTGTTAACCTTTATTATACTAATCTATACAAAATCTATTTTAAGGACATTAATACTTTATCATATCAATTGTAAATATTTCCTCATTTTGTGCTTACCTTTCAACCTCTGGATATGGTATTTTCGGCCACTCAATGTTTTATTTTACAGTCTCAATTTCTCATGTTTTCCCTTATCTCAATAGTATGAAGAATCCACTGGATGAGTTTTAGCACCTGACAATTAATTGGACATCCAGCTTCCAAATTCAGAAATTCTGCTTTACTCGGTACCTCACCACCCATTCTATTCTTTGCTTCTTGAACCAATCTCTGCTCCGGTTCGTAAATTCTCTTCATAGTGCTAAGCAGATCAAAATAAACCTATTCCTCTTGCCATAGTTCTAGAAGCTCGCCATCAGCACTTGGCCGGGCTGGTGCCAGAGCCTGGGGTCACAGGTGCCAAGAGTGACTCCGACATGGTCACAGAAAATAAACACCAGTTATCACAGCGACAGCTGTTGAGTTGTGCTGCCAAGACTTCTTCCTCACTTGGGTCCACATGTCTTGAACTGTGCAAATGTGCTGAGCACAAGCTAATATCCGTGACGACAGTCTGAAAGGTTAGCCCTCCTGAGACTAAAGCTGCTAGCTTCAAGCTGTCTGTTTCTTCGTTAACAGTTTCAGCTACATGAGATAATAGTTTCCAAACAGTACCAGACTCAACTTTTAATTGTACTCCACCGAAACTAAAGAGTGAATAAAGATAAAACGAGGTGGTCAAAAGTCAATCAGAGGAGGTCAGGAACAAACCACTAGACATGGATTTCATCTGGAACTGTCTCCTTAATGTGGCAAAAAACAGAGGTTTTATAAACTAAGGAGAAGCCACTGTGTGAAATGAATACTGAGGGTGGTCATAACGTAGCTCCTTGCACTTACTTACAAGGCAATCTGAACAGAATGCCTTCAAGGAATGAATGAATGAATGAATGACCAAAGGAACAAAACTCTCAAAGTACATTACTGTTAGATGGAGTAAGGCTTTAATAATGTACCTATGGCAGGTCAAGATAAAGGAACACAAGGAATTCTGCTCTCGAGTTGTTTCTAAAGCAGGGATTTTTTTTTTCATGATAGTCACACAGAGAGAGAGAGAGAGAGAGAGAGGCAGAGACATAGGGAGAAGCAGGCTCCATGCACCAGGAGCCCGACGTGGGATTCGATCCCGGGTCTCCAGGATCGCGCCCTGGGCCAAAGGCAGGCGCTAAACCGCTGTGCCACCCAGGGATCCCGCGGGGATTGTTTTAAATGCCTTTGAGAGTAGTTATCAGGTGGAGAAGTCAGATGTGGAAGCAAAAATTCACCAGAACCACCTGAGTAGCCTTTTTCAATTAAACATACTCTTGCTCCATCCAGATTGTATCTGGACATTAGCTTGCGCTCAGCACATTGTGGTCCCACCTGCCGGTTCCTCCCTCATTTGAGATAACGTTTAGCTAATCCTGCCTGCAACATACTAGTCGCTGATTAGGGCTAAGGGAGGAACTGGCCTTCTGGAAGCCTCTCTCTCCTGCTCTTGGAGGGCGGGGAGCTCACTTAAACAAGAAAAGATAAATTAGGTCAGCTCAGAGGACTGGGATACATTTTTAGTTAATTTATCCAGACATTTGTATATAATGAGACTTCAGTTAGCATAAAATCTGTGTCCTCCTAAAAACAGTTTAAAAGGTCTAACTAGGAAAACAGAATCTACATTAAGTAATTTCAGCAGAGGGAATGTAATGCAGAGGGCGCCGGAGCAGCAGCGACTGAAGGACGAGGAGGAGGAGGCCTCCGTGGGCCTCAGTGGGAGGCAGCACTCAGGGGCTGGGGACCCCAGGGGACCCCAGGGGACCCGGGGACACGGAGCAAGAGACGCAGCTGCTGCCTGAGACCTGCCATAGGCAAAGGGGAGACGTGCCCGCCCTCCCTTCCCGCAGCCGGCTCCCCCAGCCCCAGCCCAGCCCTGGAAGCCCCTCCGCAGAGCCTGGAAAGGCCCCTGCAGAGCGAGCGAGAGCATCGTGGCCCTGGTGCTGCAGAGCAGGGCGGGGGGCGCAGGGTGAGGAGCGGGCCTGGGGCATCCAGCCTCCCCACTCTGCCCGGCTGTGGCCCTGGGGCCCCTGCAAGCTCCCGGAGCGTGGCCAGTGCTCCTCCCGGGCGCTGCCACTGGGCCCGCTAGGTTTCAACCCTCCGTGTCTGTGGGACTGAAAAACTCGTCTCCTCTCCCCTTACGGAGTGCTTACCTAGGCCAGGTCTCAGAGATAATTCCCCTCACGGTAGATCTGTCAACAAACTGGTTTAGGTCCCCTGACTGGTCTTGGAGATTTTAAAGTTGAGAAATATTCAGGAAACACTAGCTCTTCTGACATTTGTCCTAACTGAGCTACAAAGGCCTGACCTCCTCCGATTCTTTTTTTTTTTAAAGCTAGCATTTTTTTTTTTTTTTTAATTTACGATAATCACACACACACACACACACACAGAGGCAGAGACATAAGCAGAGGGAGAAGCAGAGGGAGAAGCAGGCTCCATGCACCGGGATGCCCGACGTGGGATTCGATCCCGGGTCTCCAGAATCGCGCCCTGAGCCAAAGGCAGGTGCTAAAGCGCTGCGCCACCCAGGGATCCCCTCCTCCGATTCTTAAATTATATTGAGACATGCTTATTCTAAAGCCTATGAGATCAGAGCGCCTGAGTGGCTCAGTTAAGCACCTGCCTCTTGGTTTCAGCTCAGGTCACAATCTCAGGACCCTAAGATAAGGCTCCACAGCGGGTTCCATGCTCAGCAGGGAGTCTGCTTGAGATTCTCCCTCCCCCTCTCCTTCTTAAATAAACAAATAAACAAATAAACAAACAAACAAATAAATAAATAAATAAATAAAGTATGAGATGACTTAATGAAGAAAGCAAATATTTACTTTGTGCCAGCCAAGTGTCCAACCAAGTGTCCACCCAAGTATCCATCCACCAGTGAGTGGGTAAACAAAAAGTCCTCTGCGCATACAATGAAATATTATTCAGCCTTAAGAAGGAGAAGGACAAAGATGAACCTTGAAGACATTATGCTACACAAAATAAGCCAGTGTGTTTGTCCCCAGCTCTTTGTTTCCTAAAACCCTTGGAATTTCTAAGGGCAAAAGGAGCATCTTTTGTTATAATTGGTTTTCATCCTCAGTTCCTGAAATAGCTCCTCTGAAGCATCTTCTGTTATTCATAACCACCCCTTTCAACCACACCTGAATTCAAGTTGAAGAGGTGGCTTTTGGAAAGTCCCTAAGGCTGATGGAGGGGAACTGGTTGCCAGGGGAACCCACCATGGGTTTAGCCCCAATCCCCAACCTCTAAGGAGGAGAGAAGGAGTCTGGACCTAAGTCCCTATGGTCAGTGATTTAATCAGTTGTGTTTACATAACAAAGCCTCCAGAAAAGTCCCAAAAGGTTGCAGTTCGGAGAGCTTCTGGGTTGAGGTACACATGGAGGTACTTGGAGGGTGATGCCCCTGGAGCAGGAGCACATGAAGATCTGTGCCCCTTGCCATATACTCTGCCCTATGCATCTCTCCCATCTGGCTGTTCCTGAGTTGAATCCTTTATAAGAAAAGTGTGAACATAAAGTGTTTTCTTGAGTTCTGTGAGCTATTCTAGCAAATTGTAGGGCCCAAGGAGAAGTGCATAGGAATCTGATTTATAGCCTATTGGTTGGAAGTCAGAAGGAAGGCCCAGCCTAGTGATTGGCATCTTACATAAGGACAGTCTGGTGGGAATGAGCCCTTAACCTATGGGATCTGGCATTAACTCCAGGTGTACAGTGTCAGAACTGAATTGGATTGCGGGGCAGTTGTCACAATTGTTGGTGTCCCAGAGAATTGGAGAACTGGTTGGTGTGAAGAAAACCCCACACATTTGGTGTCAAAGTGAAGTGTTGTGAAGATATAAAGGAGAAAAAAACCCTTTCTTCCTTCTAGGCTGTCACAAGAGAACAAATCCTATAGTATTCTGTTTGCATAAGGTCCCAAGTGTCTTCAAATTCAGAGACGGAAAGAACAGTAGTGGCCAGGGTCGGCAGACGGGAGCACGGGGTGGGAGTGGGGTCACTACTCTGCAGGCACAGAGTTTCAGTTTGGAAAGGCCAAAAGTTCCAGAGGTAAATGGTGGTGATGCTTGCACAACATTGTGAGAATTGTCCACATTTAAAATGGTTAAAATGGTAAATAAATTTCATGTTATGTATATTTTACTACATTAAAAATTAAGATAAAAAATACATATTTACCATGTGGTTTTCCCTGCGGAACTTTACCCATAAGTCAGAGCATTGGGTACATTTCAAAATAACCTTTGGAAGTCCAATATGAGTCAATATGAGTCAAAGCATCATGAGGGTCATCACGCTATGAGTGACTCATAAAACAGTCTTGCTTTACAATTGGTTGGACACTTGGGTCTTTGGAAATAGGTGACATTACCTTGGATCCTAAGGAAATCAGGCCCAAGTCAGTGGATCTAGGCTGGGAGAGCTGGGCGCAGATAGGGTGACGGGCTGCATTAATACACTAATAGCACCTGAGTCACCTGGGAAAGGAACGAGGAAGGCCTCTCACCTGATGGTGTGGGAAACAAGAGAAATGATTCTCTTCCTCACTTCCTTCGTGCTGTTTAGTTTCCATTTTTACGAGTGAGCGCCTCTGAAGCATAGCCTTGCTCAGTGGTGGGAGGTGTCCATCCTCGGAAGGGCAGGTTGGCTGACGGTCTGTTGTGTCTCCCCTCTGCCTCTTCCGCCCACTCATCAGGCGTTAGGATGTCAGTGCCTGGAGGAAAGCACCGGCGCTCAAGAAAACAGAACATTTCCAGCAACTTGTGTAGTGCCTGTGACCTGGCCAGCCTCCAGCTCTCGGAAGCCCCTGTCTTTGGGGACAA
This sequence comes from Canis lupus baileyi, assembly GCF_048164855.1. NCBI lineage: Eukaryota > Metazoa > Chordata > Mammalia > Carnivora > Canidae > Canis > Canis lupus. Next base: position 40,712,043 of record NC_132848.1, read on the forward strand.
GCTGGATCTGCCTCCAGACTCTCAGACTCCCATAGCTTCGAGGTCCCCACCTCTGCCTCGGTAGGAAGAAGAATAAACAGAGCAGAATAACTGTATAATAATAACATTGAACATTAACCCCAAGCTTTCCCAAAGAGTAGTTTACCACAAAAATTATGTCTGTTCCACATGTCCACCGAGAGAAAGGGACAGACAGCATGGCATTTGCAATCAGTAGATGTGGGTTTCAAGGCCATGTGTTACCTGCCTTGTTTCTATCACATGCCAGCTGTCATCTCCCCGCCCCAGACAGGGTCTCACACATCATAAGGGCTCAATAAATGGCAGGTGTGTTGTTATTAAAGCATGTGTGTATCTCAGTCTAGAAAGGCAGGTTACAGGAAATATTGCTTGAACTCCCCTAAAAACAGCTTCATTAGGATGCTGGGTACCCACTGTCACCAGCATGGAAGAAAGTTCCTCCCCTGGCATTACAGGGTTGTCTTCTGACCCTCGTGACACCAGAATCTAGAGGGCATGTGACCATCCCATCATCCAAGGCAATCTCTCGGCCACATTGGTGGCAGCAGCACAGAGGTTCCCTACCCCTCAGAGAACCGACACCCCTCCTTTTCATTCACGGCTCCGTTGGGTGTTGGGTGAGGGCTAAGGGTGGAATATGGAAGCAATTCTCTGACTTTAAAGGCTTCCAAAGACCTTTGTCCTTAGTCAGAGCCTGGGCAGGACAGAGATGCTACCCCAACCCAGGTAATTGGAGGAAAGTCTTAACAAGAGAATTATTTACAAAAGTATGAGCAGCACTTAGAGAACCAATGAGGGACGTACAGAACCCTGGAGCTGGCAACTTTAGGAAGTCATTATGCCCTTCATCTTTAGGTCAAGGAGAAGGAACTGCTACTAGAGCCCAGAGAGGGGGCCCTAACTGGTGCTATGGCCTTGCCCAGAGGGAGACCACTAACCTGCAGCCTCCCTACAGAGAAGATCCAAGCACCAAGGACCTGGCTTCACTGTCCTGTCTTCTGATCTCTTGCTGATTCCTTCTATTGGCTAACCCCAAGCAAAAGCCATAGAACAAAGAAACCCTTTGATGCTTGTCCACATCAGCCACCTGGGCACGGAGCAAAGGGTGAGAGGACCAACAGAAGATGTCCCTTGGCATTACCCCTCTGGGGGTGGGACAAGGAGGGTAAGGTTTTTCCAATGGTTCCACCACATGGTACTTGTAAATGGTTCTAGAATTATAGGCTTGCTGACCAGATTATAGCCCATTATCTGCAGCAACAGATGGAACACATCTGGGAGTGGCTTCTTGTGTGGATGCAGGGGCTAGGGAGGTACCCAAATTCTCCTTCCATCTACTTCGAAGGAAGGCTCGACATGTCACTGGTTAAAGTTTTGTCCCTTCGATCGAAAATGTTGATTCCTATGGAGCACAAGTTACTTTAGGCAGAGTCACCAAGCTGTTACTAACAATGTGAACCATGGAATAAAGATTCCAAGAGCAGATCTGATAGGAATTTGAGGGAGAGAAAGAAACTGAAAGGCAGGGGCAATGCCAACCTGCTGGCATACTGTTATGCTGCATTTTTTGTGTATTTTTGTCATGTGTCTTGAAGCAGAGTGATGTGTTGGATCCAGGGGATCTTAGCTGAGGAAAACTCAGGCTGGTTCTAGGGCCCCCACGTGCTTTCTTCTTGCACATGTGCTAGCTAACAGGACCCTGAGACCCCGGTCATTACGGAGTTAGCTTCCTGACTGGATAACTTGGTTTCTTTCAACACCCAAACTCATTCAGTGTAAGTCAAGTTCAAAAAAGAAGACAGGCCTGGAGTCTATCACACCAACAAATGGTGATGCTATTTTACAGGTTGAAACTTTCCAGAGCTGTTTGCAGACATATTTACACTATGGGACATTTCTTCAGCCCTTCTTGCCTGTTTATGACTCGGGGAAGTGCAGAGGGAATGTTTATGTAGAGATTTCTGTGATAGCAAATGGAGTAGTTAGATCACAAAAGGTATTCATTTGAAAACAAGGACACGGAAGCAAGTATCAGGCTCGTCGTCTCAGCTTCTGTGGATAAACACTGCGGAGGCAGCACATGTCATAAAGCACCGTCTGGTGCACCCGGACACACGCTGCCTCTGCGTCTGAGGACTTCTCAGTACAGAAAAACAGGCTCCGCTTCCCCCTTGCTCTTCCCAGCCTACAAGAGTTGATTCTGTTCTATCTTCCTTCTGGAAACTGTTCTCTCCAGATTTCTGGCCTCAGCACTCAGAGCTGATCTACTCCTGATCTACTCGTCCTTCTCTGGCTCCCTGAGTAGCTCATCTTCCTCTGTCACAGAATCTACTAATCCAACAGGGGAAAAAATCTGTGTGGGGTGAAAGAGACTAGCTCCCTCAGGCTAGGGGCAGGTGCAGAGACTCCCTGTGCCTTCCCATCCCAGGGAGGGTGGTAGGTGCCAAGAGTAGCAGAATCAGCTTCACAGAGAGATTAAGCTTGTCCAAAGCAAAGCAAGAAGCACTGGTGACAGTGATGACTGTGAGGCAGCAATAGTAAATGGCATCTACAGTGACAGGGAGGGCAAGATGCTCCAGATTCAAGGTCAGGGGCTTAGGCTCGCACAATGTTGTGAGTACAACACACAGACTGTCAGCTCCTCGACGTGAGGTTCTTCTATTTTGTTCAGAGCTGAGGCTCCAGGATCTAGCCATGGTGTTTGCAACATGAAAGAACCTCAGCGAATTTTTTTTAAATGAATAATACTGATGGATGAATGAGATTTCATGACCCCGTGGGCAAAAGCCTTGTGATGGGCCTGGGAGCTGAGATGCCGGCACTGGTGGGGTGCCCTCAACAAGGCTGGTGGCCAGGGACAAGCTCCTAGAGCTCACAGGTTATCTGGGGGTCTCCGTCTTCTTGCTATCCTGTGCCTACCAGTTTCTGGGTTCTGGGGTCAACTCAATGCCTATTTGCTGAATTGAATTGAAATGTCTGTTCCAGACCTACATGTCCCTTGGGAAACAGGTTCAAGAAAACTTGTCAGCCTTTTCTCTGTGATATTGTGGAAGAGAAGCCAGTGCCACATCCACATCCCATACGGCATGTCACATCTAGTCCTGACCACAGCCCGGATTGTGGGTCACAGCCCCCAAAGCAGATGCTGTTCCCTCCCACACATGCCTGCTCCGGGGGTGACTGTCAGCAGGCATGGTGCGTCATGTCCCACCCACCCCAAGGCTGTGTGCCTGCAGCGTGCCCCTCTGAAGCGGGGGTAGTGAGTCAGCGCGGAGGAGGGAGAACAGCACAGGGGATGCTTCCAACAGCTCTCACTGGAGTTCAAGGGAGAGCCCCTGGGCTGCTGAGCCCATACACCAGCCTTGACTCCCGTGCCTTGCCCCAGGCGCGGCTTTCTCCAAGAGGAGGCCCCTCCAGCCCTTCCTGCACTGGCCTCTTCCCCTGTGTAGGGAACCTGTGCCCCATACAGGGGCTGACCCGAGGTGAAGCTACCCTTCTCACCAGATGTCTGCAGGACACATGCCAGCTGAGATCTGGTTAGAGCTAACACAGATGAGGCTTTAGGGAGACCATCCAAGAAAAGTTTTGGCACCTAAAGATCCAAAGAAGAGTCCAGAGCATTGCTCAGCCTCAGACTCCAGGCTCTGTCCCTGGGTGGTGTGTGATACAGAGCCTATTCCTGGAACAGCAACTCAACACAAAAGCTTTGAGATTACCCCACTGCGGGCTATCCACCAGGTCCTATTCATGGAGGGGACCCCCCTCTACTGTTTACACGTGGAAGAGAAGCCATTAGAGCATTAGGGTCTTTCTGTACCTGTAACCCTGGGAGTCCAGTGGGAGGGGAGCCCCTCTTCCAATTACACATCTCAGTGGTGGGTGCTTCCCTATCACATGGTCAGGGGTGGAGATCATTGCCCAAGTCAAATATAATCAAAAAGGAAGGCATCTTCAGGACACATAGAGCCTTTGTTATGTCCTGGCCAGAGTATAAATTAGGATATGTTAGGTTAGATAAAGGCGATCTGAGTGTATAGGCATTTTCTGTTGCCTCTAGTACATAAATTTTCTTTGTTTTGGACTCCTCTTTCTCTCTATGCAGTTTTTTTTTCTCTCTTCCTGACTTACCTTTGCCTTGACAGGGGCATTCAGGGACTCTATTAGCATTCTACGTCATATTGCTGGTATTGGCATGAAAAAAAAAAAGGCTGCTGACTCCAACATAGGTCTTTCTAAAGTGAAGAGACCCCAAGGAATTCTGTGATCCTAAAACAAATTTGGGACCATTAATGCAGAAATACAGAAAACTCTCTTCTGATTTTCAGAAACTTAAGTTTTATTTATTTATTATTTTTTTTAAAGATTTTAAAAATTTATTTATTCATGAGAGACACAGAGAGAGAGAGAAGTAGAGACACAGGCAGAGGGAGAAGTAGGGTCCCTGCAGGAGCCCGATGTGGGCTCTATCCCAGGAGCCTGGGATCATGACCTGAGCCAAAGACAGATGCTCAATCAGAGTCACCCAGGCGCCCCCAGAAACTTAAGTTTTAAGTGAAATCAATGTTTTTATTATAAAAGCAATAAAAGATCATTGTGTACATTTTAGAGATGTCATATAAGCCAAGGAAAAAACATCAGCCATAATCTTATCACCCTGCTATAAGCACATTTCCTCATTGGATGCCTATCCTTTCAGCATATGTGCAATAGTAACTTCTCGCACATACACCAAGTTTCCCTTAAAGTGACCTGCATTTTCACTACCAACATGTCATCATATTGTTTCTATGTTATTAAATATTCTTCTATGACATTTCCAAAGGTTGCAGTGTTTCCTTCATGGCTATACTATTCCTCATTTTACCAGTCTCGGTTGTTAGTCATTTTGGTTGTTTCCAACTTTCCCCAATTATTAAAAAACCTGCAAGAAATGTCCCTGGAGCTGTATCTCTGCTGACATCCACGATCCTTTCCTTAGGATAAATTCCCAGATGTGGAATGTCTGTCATATGGCAGACAGCTGCTGCCAAACAGCTGACCTCAGTTGTCCTTCACCTGACCCCAGCCATGGCTGAAAAGCCTCCCAGAATTAAGAAATTTAGGGGTGAATCAGGAATTATTGCTACCCCAGATTAGTCCTCTCTGACCTCTTCTAGCATATGGTTTTTTTAAAAGCCCTGGGTGGCTCAGTGGTTGGGTGCCTTTGGCTCAGGGCATGATCCTGGGATCCCAGACTGAGTCCCACATTGGGCTCCCTGCAGGGAGCCTGCTTCTCCCTCTGCTTGTGTCTCTGCCTCTCTTTCTGTGTCTCTCATGAATAAATAAATAAAATCTTAAAACATAAAAATAAAAAAGCTCCATAAGATTTCTGCATTAGTTCTATAAAGAAAATGATTTGTGGCCCAAGAATCCCCCCAATCATGCATGAGTGGGGGGTGGGAATGGGGAGAGAGGGCCTTTATAAGTAGACTGCATTCCCGGCCTCCCACGTGCCCAGTATGAAGCCGATCCCTTAGAATCTCCCCTAGAATCTTTTTCACCCAAACCAATACCCCTGAAGCCAGGGAAGAGGGTCCGTGTGCTCCTAGCAAGAGGCAGCGCTGACAACCCACAGCACACCCCAGGGCACTGTGTGGCCTGGATGACTTTCCTCCCCCTTCTGTACCACAGCGCCGGCCCTGATCTCGGGGTGGGGGGGTCTCCCAGCATCCGAGCCCCTGCAGCCCCCCAGGGACTCCACCACTTGTCTGACCAAGCGAGATCCCTCCCAGCGCTCGGCTTTCCCCTCTCACTCCTCCTTGGGTTGCTGGACTGTGTGCAAGGCCCAGGGTGTCCTTGAGGTGGGCAGGCCAAATGGGGAGCTGGCACCCCTTCCCATCTGGGGGCCGAGGCTCCTTTAATTTGGATACCTTAAAAGGCTCGCGGGAGCGAGGGGCTGGGTTCTTATCTCTCGGCTCTGGACAGCACCTTATTTATAGCCCTGCTGACACGAGGCGGCAGCTGGCCAGCAGCTGCACACACAGTTGCAGGAGCAGCCCACGAGCGTGGGCCCTGCCTCCCCGCTGGCCCCTGGGCTCGCCGAGGGCAGACGACAGGACAGGTAAGCTTCCTCCTCCCGGGGCCCCTTCCTTCCCTGTGCCCTGTGTCCTCCCAGGCTTCGCTGCCAGCTGTGCGGCCTCCTGCCCCGGGAGGGAGCTCTCTGGCACTGTGCACCTGCAGACCCCAAACCCAGCCCCAGTGGCCTGGCAGCGGGCCCCCGCCTGCAGCCAGCTCCTGCCCGGGGCTGCGGGGCTGTGGGGAAGGAACAGAACCTGGCCCTGGCCGCTGCTCCAAACCCACGGCAGGTGCCTCCGGGAGTAGAAAGAACACGGAGGGAACCCTCCGTTCATCTTACCCTCTCAGACGGGGAAACAGGAACTACACGGAGTTTTGAACACCAGGAAGCTTTTTGTAAAAGAAAAAAGAAAAAAAAAAAAGTATAAAATAAACATTGGGAGGGGGGAAACCACAGTGCCCTGGAGCTTTTTCTCCTTGACAGAATTTCCGGATGGCCTGGGGTGAGGAGGCAAATTACTGAGGAGTCTGATTAGGCTGGGAAAGTATGTTTATACAAGATGACTTGTTACGGCTGACGGTTCCAAAGTACAGATAGCTGTTGTGTGCTTAAAGGAAATGCATTCACATTTTACTAATTTACTAATTTCTAGAGCAGGATGTGAGCAAATGCACAGTATTGAGTAATGCTTGGGCCAATTGTGTAATAATGTTAACACTGATAAGATGGCATATTCTGATAATAGGTGTCATACATGTTAACATCCTCTAGTCATACTCCATGCAAGGCACCTTATCAGGTCTAATCTAATAAAAAGAGATATTACCAGGCCATTTTTTAAAAATAATTCTGAGGTCAAAAGATAGTATTAACACTTGCGTTATTGGCTGATGTTATTTTATCATGGACTTGCTCTATATAGGTTTGTTCTGGTTTTATTTTATTTATTTGTTTCTTGAGGAATGCTATTTGAATTTTGTTTTATTGCTAGGTTTATAACATGATGTGCTGTAATCAAACCTATTACATTTTGAGATCCATCCAATCTTAGGAGAGTTTTTGTCTTTAAAGCAGTAGCCAGCTACTCAACTCACACAATTACATTTTCGAGGCCTTTTCTGATATTAAGAAAATGCTTCAATGTATAACCTTCATGAAGAGTTGCATAGTTTCCCCTAAAATATTCCCTGACTGCTCACTCAATCTTGCCTGTTTTTGAATGCATTTTGCACTATTAGATTTCTTCATCCCACTTAGTGCTTCTGGAGTTCTCCATTGGTTCCAGATCCTGAGGCTAGGCCACGTCATATTTCTCTCTGTAATCTGATAGCTCTTAACACAGGGACCTACATAGTCTACTGGTGTCTAAAATACTTCAGATTTAAAATAGATGGCCAAGAAACTGAGTTTAAATTGTCCTGTCCCCACCGTCAAAAAAATTTTTTTTCAACCGAATAAATTATAAAGATCTTATTGGTTTTACTCAATGATTCATCAATTGGGCAGTATCCCACCCAGCAGACAGAAAAGGGCTGTGCAGTGTGTACAAAATTGAAGACCTTTACAGACAGAAAGGAACAGGAACTAGGAAGGTACATGCGGAAAAAAAAGTGGACTGTTTATTCCAACGTTACTTTCCTTTAGAGGATGACAGGGCTGTATCAGGCAGATGACCTAACTAATGCTCATCAGGTGAGTTCTGACTGCTTTAAAATTCCATTACCGGAAAAGGCCAAAATTGTACTTAGGTTAAGTGTGTTTGGTGACGTGGAGCTTAATATAAGTGACTCCATTTGGGGCCTGTTGTCCTGTTTTTAACACCACCAAAGAAAGAGGTGAAATTATATTCATAGTGTTTATATTTTCTTTCATTGTATCTTACTGTACAAATATATGCCAGAAAATACAGACCAGCAGAGAGAAGAAAATGAAAAATTATGTGTGGTCTTACTACATTTATTGTTTATCCTATTTCTTGATTCTAAGAAGTCTTTGATTTTGAGATGAGCCACTAATTTAACACTAGCTTTACAAGAGAGGGAAGGAAAGAACACCTGGGTGGCTCAGTGGTTGAGCGTCTGCCTTTGGCTCATGGTGTGATCCCAGAATCCCAAGTCCCACATTGGGCTCCTTGCATGGAGCCTGCTTCTCCCTCTGCCTGTATCCCTGCCTCTCTCTCTCTGTCTCTCATGAATAAATAAAATTAAAAAAAAAAAGAGGGGGGGAAATTCTCACTATATACCACTCCACATTGATGTATTTTAGGATGCATCTGAAAACAATAAATTATATGGAGAACTATAACTTCTAATTAAGAAAAAAATAAAAAAAAATAAATAAAAAAAGAAAAAAAAAAGAAAAAATATATCATCAGGTCATTTGGTAATCTGCTTTTTGTTAAATTTATGATCAATGTCCTTTTACCAAGCATTCAAACTTTATTTCTTTGAAATTAATTATCTTTATATGACAGTGTGATTTCTTTCATTTAGCCAGAATATTCAAATACTTATAATGATTGGGAATTAGAATGATGGAAACTTTAAAAAAAAACATAAATTGAGCTTTAGATAAGCAATTTTATCAGGATATAACTAGTTGGGTTTTTTAAGATTTTATTTATTTATTCACGAGAGACACAGAGAGGCAGAGACACAGGCAGAGGGAGAAGCAGGCTCCCTGCAGGAGCTAATGAGCAATATGCTAATTTCTACACTACTAATGCAACCCACTGAATAGTAAAAATACACAACCATCTTGTGCCTTGATCTACATGACCCCTAAAAGCTTATTTGGCTGATTTCTTCCTCATTATCACTGATTCATCAGCCTTTTATCATTTAGTCTCCAATATACCAAATAAGGATGAAAAATAGAAAGGAACTAACATAAGTTCTGAGCAATTTGATATTTGACAGATGTATTTCATAAATATCATTAATTATCTTAAGTGTAAGCTTGCAAAGATCAATTTTAACTTTGAGTACGTTTTTATAGTTTGGGGCTTTGTTGAATTTAAAAGATAAATTTTGGATACAGAGAAGAGGAATAAAAATTCATTTTAACAGAATACTTTTACAGTAAAAAGGAAATACTGAAAAGTTACACTGAAAGCAAACCATACCAAGCCAAAGACTCATAAAATACACTCCACGGGTTTCACTAAGAAGGCATGTATAATTAGATTTTAAGGGGAAAGTGAGAATTTCGTTTTGGTCTTTAGTAAGTGAGCCTTCTTTCCCTGCCTGGGACCCATCTAATCAGCAGGAAGGGGGGTAGGGGTGTATGAAGAGGCAGGAGGAACTGATTATTTTAATGTGAAGCAAGAGGCACCAGAGCACTTTCTGCCTGGTCTCAGACTAATTTCAAGATGTCAGTCTATGGTTTAGCATGAACACAAAAAAAGAAAAATCCATGATGTTGATTATTCTACTTCTAATTCATATCCCTTGTAGTAAAACAAAGTGGATAGTATGAAAGCAGACAGGGCTATATGACAACATATATGTATCCATTAAAATGATTAGTGCAACTGCTCGAATACAGTTTGGTTAAAAAAATTGTGATACAGCCATTGTATTAAATATATACAATAATTGAAAATAAAATTTGCAAAGAATTTTTAATTTTTAAACACAAACCTATATGTATAATATATGCTCTTAACTGTGTAATATACATCCTGAAAAAATATACTAAAATATACAAAGTTATTGTTTCTTGTAAGATTATTTGTAATTTTATATTTTCTCTACATTTTAAATAGCTTGCTAAATTCCTACACGGATACTAATCATGGGATTTTTTTTTTTAAATTGCAAAATCCATGCAAAAATAAAGCACTTTAATTACTGCTGCTTATTACAAAAACTATAAATAAACAGCCACTAGGGTCAGCTTTTTAAAAAACAATTGCTATAATTTATTGACTGAGCACTTTGTCTGGGAACTAGTATTAGTTCATATAACATTCCCAGCCACCCTACAGGCATTATTATTATTTATTATTATTATTATTATTATTTTCAGGTAAGGAAACTGACTTAGAACAGTGTTATCCCCTGCAGAAGGTTCAACCAAGTTCAAACTGGCCTGGCTTCAAGGACCTTCTGGTTGGCATTAGAATCATAAAAAAAGCAATCTTCAGGCCATATGCAATGAATAGTGTGTTTGAATGGCACGCATGCATCCTGTAGGAATGGTGGGCGATATTCCTGTAGGAAAGACATGGATGGGTAAAGTTTACACCGACAAAGGTATGGAGCTGAAAGGAAGTAAGGAATTATGAAAGCACAGACAGGTGGGGAAGAATGTGAACGATACAGGGATGGGAGCAAATGGGATTCAACCGCAGACTGAAGGTGTGTCCTACGGGTACGAGATGAGCTAAATGTGTATGCATCGGGCAGGGAGGGGTAGCAGTAATAATCTAGGGACAATGCTGCTCTTTGTTCTCTTTGAACATTCCTATAAGCCCACATTTTGTAAGAGGAAATGAAGAGGTGTCCTGGCTCTCCAAAGTAAAAAAAAAAAAAAGGAAAAACAAACCTCTGTAAAGAATCTGAATTGGGACTAATTTCAATTCCAAATTTAGAATGGAATTTTAATTCCATTTGGAATTAAATGGAATTTCTTCTTTGAATGAAACTCTGGGCCAGAGAGGTCACAGTAGCTGATGTCTGAGCACTTGCCTGGGCCAGCACTGTAGTGAATACTACTCGTGTGTGCACACGTGCATACACATGCACACGCTCTTGTGATCCATGTAGCAGCTCTTTAAGGAGTGCTCCTGGTTTCCTGGCTTATAGATAAGGACAGCCAGGTGCTGAGAAGCGAAGTGCTCAGAACCAGCAGATGGGGAAGCCGAACCCAGGCAGGATGGGGCCAGGGCTGCCAGGAATCTGATCAGAGATTGCTGGAAAAGTCTCCACCATTGAGAAAGAACCTCATCTTAAAAATGAGAGTAAAAGGGGTGCCTGAGTGGCTCAGTTACAAGGCGTCTGCCTTCAGCTCAGGTCATGATCCCAGGGTCCTGGGATCAAGTCCCACAACAAGCTCCCTGCTCAGCGGGGACTCTGCTGCTTCCTCTGCTGCTGCGCTCTCTCTCTCTTGCTCTCTCTTTCTCTCAAATAAATAAATAAAATCCTTTTGAAAAATAAAAGTGATTGCTTCCCACTTACCCTTTATTTTTCTTTTTAAAACTCTTCCCTTACTTCCAGCACCTTCTCAAGAGCACGGGCAAAGTGGTAACCTTCTTGATCATACCCTGAACATAAGCATGGTGCCTTGCACACGGCAGCTGCCTAGTAAATATTTCCTGGACTGAACTGGTGTGTTTAATTCAGGCATAAGAAGTGTTAAGATGCTTAGGAAAGAGCCAGAAGTTTTCCCTGTTGATAGTACTTTTCCCTTCTGTGATACTGGCTTGGAAACAGGTTTAATAGTCCTTTTCTATCCTTGATATGTGGCATAGGGGCATAATTAATTATTGTAATAATTACTTTTTAAATGGGAGTTTCATTGGCAATAAACACTAATATTTGATGGTAATATATCCTTAAGGAGTAAATTTTTGACTCGGAAGTTCTTATTCCCCACAGTCAGCGTGGTGTGTGTGTGTGTGTGTGTGTGTGTGTGTGTTCACGCGCGTGCATGTAAGTTTGGGAGGTGTGTGTTAAGGGAAGAGGAAGAGAGTTGGAGATGCTGAATAAATCCTAGACATGAGGTTCCTTCTTCAAAATCTCTCTAGCTTTGTTCAGAATCTCTTGATTAATTTATTAGGAAACAACAACAACAATTCTGTTTTCCTTAAATATAATTTAGTGAACAAAACAGCAGGCAAGAGAGAACAGTCTCCTTATTTCAGAGCCCTGACTTTAATTACACTGTGTAATGAAACAAATATTATTCGCTTCCAATTCCTACATCAAGACAGGTCAACAAGACTTTCCAGTGGGAGTCTGTGAAAAAAGAGTGATGTGCACACAATGTCAAGGAAACCAAGAGATTTTGAAAGTGCCTAAGACAGACTCCTGTTGAGGCGCCCTTCTCTCTAGTCCTGCAAATTGAAAGTGTAAAAATTCAATGAACAGTTGCAAATGCATCGTCACTCAAACTCACCAGCCTGGCAATCTTCCAAGAGAGGGGAGAAATGTTCACAACCACAACGCCACGTCTACTCTCAGATGGAAAAACTCGGGGCAGTGAGAAGGGCAGACTGAGGATCTTCTATGTAAAATAGAATTCTCAATAGGCCAGAAGGTTTGGAAATTCAGTGGCATGTTCAACATCATTTAAATAATGAAATTTGGCTAGAAGTACTGATAAACCCTTCAGACACCATTATTAAGAAGCCACAGTAGCCAATCCTCCAGTCCGCTCTGAATTAGCTCTGGCAGGACCCTGGCACCCTGCCCTGGGCTGCTTCTACTTTCGTACAGGGCACTTCACTGTTTCCTGGGAAGCGTCTGCAAACCTCCGCCAGCCTCAGGCAGGGGCAGCTAAGGCAGCTCCCGAGGCCAACATGAGCTCATTGAACCACAAGTCTCTTTTTAAAACTTGTATTATCTTTTTTTTTGTAACTTAAATTAGACCATGTGTCTTGCCTGCTCAAAACCCTCCAATGGCAAATCAAAATAAAATCCTAACGCCACATAACCTACAGAGCCTGACATGATCCAGGCCCTGAAATCTGACCTCATCTCCTCCCTCTCTCCCCTCCAATGAGGATGCTCCAGTTACACTGCCTTTCCCCAACTGTGCCAAGCAGCTGCCCTGCCCCAGGGCCTTTGCACTTACTGGTGCCACCAAGTGATCAGGCTCTCCTCTAAGAAAATCACATACCTCCTTCCCACCAATTCTAGCACCGCCCTTGAACATCCCATCTAAAATTACAATGTCTGCCGCTCTCTAGCTCCTTGCCCTGATTTACTCCTTACTCTGATATTTTTTAAGACTTATCATCTCATACATATACACACCCATAAAGTGCCATGTATAGTGGTGTCTGTCTCTCCCCTAATAACATGTGAGCTCCAATTAAAGCAGAGGCTCTCTGTTTTGTTCACTGAGGTATCCCCATCACCTGCAACTGTAAGTGATGGGTAGTAGGCACCATGTAAGTATGTGTTGGAGGATAACCCATTTTTAAGTACTTGATTTGAATTCTCAGAAACTCTTTCACTGTAATTCACATGTCATCAGCCATTGCAAAGTGCTCATGTTGGGGTCTCAGTCCAGTGTTCTGTGTTTTTGCAAGGACACAAAACAAAAACTCCCAGTACACCTGCAGTTTGTTAAGGGAGGAGAGTGGGCACTGGGGATCTGGGCTGCCTGTGCTTGGATTGTCACTCTGCCACTTACAAGGAACTGAGGCAAGATTGCAACTTCCCAGGACCCCACCTGTAAAATGGGGCTAATAGCAGTAACTTCTTAAAGTACTTGTAAGGATTGAACAAGGCAATAAGAATAGTAAGAGTAATCATTAATTGAGCACTCATCATGTGCCGGGAAGCAGACTGTGCATTTGACTTGCCTAATGTTGTCCTGTCTTCACAACAGCTAACGTGGTGTAGGCACTAATATTACCCCAGTTTACAGAGGATGAAACAAATTGAACTCCAGAAAAGTGCCTTAGCAGAGGAGATAGAGTCAATCAATGTATGAGTTTCTCCTCGCTGCTGTAACAAATAAGTTTATTGTCTGAAAGCAACACAAATTTATGATCTCACAGTTCTGGAGGTCAAGTGTCTGACATGGGTCTCACTGGGCTAAAATCTGGGGTTGTGCAGGGCTGTATTCCTTCTGGAGGCCTGAGGGGAGGAATCTGTTCCTTGGCCTCTGCCAGCTTCTGGAGGCCTCCTATGTCCGTCGGCTCATGGTGCTTTGCTCCACCTTCAAACCCAAAATTGTAACATCTTCAATCTCTCTTTGATTCTGACTCTCTTGCATCTTCTTCCCCTTATGAGGACCCTTATGATTACATTGAGCCCACCTGGATAAGCCAGGATAATCTCTTCATCTCAAAACCCTAAACTTAATCACATCCTGGACATTAGGACATGAACAGCTTTGAGTCCACCTAGCAGTTACAAAGAGGCAGATTTGAGATCAGAGTCCCAGCTGACTTCCTGACCACTACACCTCTGTAGTACACAGCAAGGCCATCGGCAGGTAGCAAATCTTTCTCCTTTGCTGTAATGAAGGGAAAATTGAAAGCTTGGGGCCCAGATTCAGGTTTTGTATAGGACATTAAACAAGAAGGTTCACGGTGCAGCCTTCTACCCTGTTCTCCCGTAACATAGGATGCCAAAGATCCACAGTTAACTATAAAAGTCATTTTATCTTTACAATAATCAGTCTCACCCCCTCCTCAAACATATTATTGGCTTTCAAGAAACCACAAACATTCAATAAAAGTAGGTTGCAAAGTGGAAATGAAAGCCCTGCTTGGAGTCAGGGTGCCCCTCCCACAGGGGTGAAGGGTCCAGGCAGTCCAGGGCAGACCTGGAGCCAGGACACCCCACGGTAAGACAGCAGGTGATGAAGAGCCTATTGATGCCCCAGGGGTGCTTGGCCAGCCTGGGGTGACCTAGCTCAGGGTGCTGCTCCAGTGGGGCACACATGGCCCTGTGACAAGGGTGACCTAGGACAGGAAGGGAGGTGGGCCAGGTCTCAACTACAAGGACTGTAGAAATGTCAGCCAGCAGCAGAGCAATCTCAGGCACCAGGAGCAAAGGGACTGACTCAGTGAGATCACGTGTCAGCCACACAATGGGATGATGGGCAGGTCCCCAAATTGTGCTGGTGGCCTATGATGGTTTCAACCTCTCTGGGTCTGGAAGGAGCTGGGAGGCAGTTCCATGACCCAGCAGATGAGATAGTTCAGGACAGAGCCCTACTCCAGCAGGGAGGCAAGGGCACAGGCAGAAGCCTCACATGGGTACAGAAGCAGCAGCATTGCGGGAGACCAGAAGTAGGGGATGGATCGCAGGTTGGGGAAGATGAGGCATCCATAGCTCTGAAGGCCCTGACCCCCAAATCTGTGGTGGTTGAACTATGTCCAGACCTCACCTCGAGTGGCACGGGGCTGTCCCTAAATATACACACGTTCCCTCCTTCCCCTTGAGGACACCTCAGGAGCCATGGTAGACAGGGCTCAGTGCCTCCGGGTGTGCAGGACTGAGGAAAAAGCTACAAGCATGCTTCTGCATGACCTGCCATGCCCTTGAATTTTAGAAGTAGGTACCCATATGCATCATTCCGACTTACCTTAAAGTCTACATCATAGGTTAGAAATTAGAGATGAATAAACACATGGGCTCATGTTTTTGCAACAAAGCAATAATAATAATAATATAGACTGTGTGCTATAGACCTACTTTCCTTAATTACCCATTTTAAGGTTACCACAGAATTTACGGTCCACACTGGGGCACTCTGAAAGGGAAAGAGAGTGCTTTTACTAAGTACTTCAGGTCAACAGGCATAATAGGCAGATCTAGCCCCTGAGAACCAAGCTTTAATCACAGATACCATGGTGGAGGTGCCTTTGCTGGAAACATCACCATCTAGAAGGATTATTCGATGCAGATAAGCTTCCTGCAACCTCAGACAATTTTACTCCTTTCTCCAGAAAGATAAGAAACTTCAAAGCAGGATTTCTTTTTCTTCTTCTTTTTTTAAAAGATTTTATTTATTCATTTGAGGCACAGAGAGAGAGGAAGAGATAGTGAGAGAGAAGCAGGGGTAGAGAGGGAGAAGCAGGCTTCCTGCTGAGCAGGGAGCCCGATGTTGGGCTCAATCCCAGGACTCTGAACTCGCGGCCTGAGCCGAAGGCAGAAGCCTAACCCACTGAGCCACTCAGGCGCCCCAGGATTTCTTATAAGGTACTAGGATGTGATGCTTATACACTGGCCACCAAGTTAAAGCCACTCGTGTTTCCTTTTCTAAGAGATGGTTGACACTTGAAAGCTGCAGGCCTCACCTCAAGTTCAACTTACCTTTGTGATGTTTTCTTAAATCAGGTGCCTATCTTCTCTGTTGTCACTCCACAAGTTCACACAGGAGCCATGAGTTCACAAGAAATTCTCCCTCGCCTGAGTCTGCCCCAAATGCAAGTTGTTCAAATGAGGGGTCCGTCTCATAATTTCATAGTGAGCCACGAGACCTGTGTAGTGGATTGTGCCTTGTGTATTTCTAACAATAAAATAACGTTGACTTAGATTTTCTAAAAAAGAAAGAAAAGGAACAAAATGCATCACACACGGTAAGGATAAGAATTATTTCATGACATATTTTGTCAGCACTGTGCATGGGGCACTGTGATGTGGTTATGACTTAAAAATGCACTTCCTAGTGTGGGTTGCTACCAAACTCTTAGAGATTCACCGCCGTAAACCATATTTGCAGATTTCCTTTCTCCTTTCTCCTAAATCCTAACAGTGCCCAGGGCACTTCACTTCCTCCTACAAGCCCCTCAAACGTCTTTCTCTCTCTGCAGATAGAGCTACTTGATCCCTTAGGCTAGAAACAATGAAATGGTTTCCTACTAGATCAGTTGTACAAATGCGAATCATTGTGAAAAATAAAAGAAAAATGAGGGGCGCCTGGGTGGCTCAGTCGGTTAAGCATCTGTCTCTTAATTTTGGCTCAGGTCATGATCTCAAGGCTTTGAGATCGAACCCCGTTATCAGACTCCTCGCTGAGGAGGAGCAGATTATTCATGTAGTGTGGTCTAATCCACCTCCCTTCTGTGCCACAGAATATGGAAAAGATATCACAGCCTGAGGACCTGGCCCCTTCTGCATTGTTTCAGGGTCTCTGCAGCAAGCACTGGGCTTCCAGCCTAGTCCTATAATTTGGCAGACATGCTGGGGGTGTTTAAGTAGTTACCCCCACATCAAAGGCTGCCTTTCATGACTCTGCCTAGGGAAAGGGGGAAAAGGGGATGTTGGTGCAGAGCAGAGGGGAGCCACTCTAGGCAGGATGTCTGCAAGGGGAGATAAAGCAAGTTGCAAAGGTATTTTAATAGACCTGCTGTTTCCATGCTTTAGCATGTGTTTGTCATTCTGTCTTCAGTTACTTGTAACTTGAATCCTGGAACTCTGTCTCTTGGTTAAGGTAACCACGATGCGGTTGCTTTAGTACATCACAAATGAATACTGACTCTTTTGGGTGGGGATGATGGTAAGTGGCCAAGACAGAAAACATGTTGCCTTTCAGAAAACTGGGAATGTTTTCCTTTCCTCTTCCTTAAGGGAGTGGAGAATGTCAACTTCCAAGAGCCCGGAGCACCTAGCATCCCTATGCAAAGGCAGGCCCAAGGATAAAATGGTGTGGCCATGAGACTGCCAAGGAGGGAGCAGATAGAGGGACAGGCCGCTGGTTACCAGTCTTCTTGCTATAGAAACAGAGTGGATTCCTCTGAGGTCTGAAGCAAGTACTTCCTCTCTTTGTACGGCAATCTCCTCTCCTCTAAAATGCAGATAATTATATTAGGAAAAAGGCTATTGGAAATCTTTGGAAATCTTCCAGTGGCTTTGGAAATCTTCCAGTGGCTTCTAAATAACTGAAAGTCAGGTTCCACTTTCCCATTATTCAAAAGCTGCCCCTGGCCTTCGTTGGAGTCATGTTGCTCTGTTGGCCATTCTTAACACCTGGGCACCACTGGAAGTGGTAAAATACAGAAGAGTCCTCATTCCTCTGTTGGCAGAGATCAGAGAGAGAAGGGGAAGAGAGCTCTCAGGACCACTTGATGTGGCTGCATGAGTCTGGCCCAGTGCAAAACCTCACCTTGTCCCCAATTTGGGGCAGCCTTCAGGGGGACTCTGCTGGTTTCTGGTGTCATCCAGGCTGCAGGAAAAGGCAGAGAGAGTAAAAAAAATTAGTGCTCTGACATTGCTGATGAAACTTTTATTCTGGTTTCTAGTTGTCTGGGAGACATGGCTATCTATGGAGTGAGAAAAATCAGAATGAAAAAGAGTTCTTTGGCAACAGTTTTGGTATCTTGCCCCTGGCCACCCATAGTCTAACTGATCCAGACAATTGTTTTCTCAATCAATCCATCAGTCGATCAAGTAAAGAGGACACACACAGCAACCTAAAGATGGAATTTGGTGGCAATATCAAACAGCAGACTGTATTTAATTTCCTTGAGATTTCTTTCATCTGGAGCATGAGATTGTCAAAGATAAGTTGCATCCATCAAGAGGGAAAAAAAATTGGCAGAAAATGTATTTTAATAGTCCTGATGTTTTTAAGTGGCTTGTGGTTCGGTCTGTAGATTCATGACTACTCTAGAGTTACAGTCCTATAATAAAAAAGTAAATCAAGCCATGAGGAAACTATAAATAAAAAAAAAATTGCTTGTATATGACCCCTCGTTCCTATCATAGTATTCCTCCCTTGGTAGCTTTATCTTATCTGAAAAGCACCAACTATCCATCTACACTGGGCCCCAGCAATCCTTATGCACGTGGCCATACATGACCTTCATCTCCACATCCATTTGGCCACCAACTCAGGAAAGCCAGGAATTAGTGATAACTCAGAGGACTTCTTGTTATTCCCACAGTGACACAGGTGTCTGAAAAACCCAAAGGAGAAAAAAAAAAAAAAAGGCAAACAAGTCACAAACATGAGTGTACCAGCACAACTTTAAACCAAAACAGCCATTTCTTACTATGGCCTCTTTTTTCGATCCTCCTCTCAGGCCTGGCTCACTGCTGGGCCAGCATGGGGCCGGAGGACCTGCACATGTGCTGGGAAGAGCCGCACTGTCGTTCTGTGTTGGGGCAGGTCCTCTGGCTGACCCTCACTCAGCCACAGGACTCGGGTAGAAGCAAAAAGCTGATGGGAACAAGAAGATTGAGTACCTAACTCTGGTCCAGATATAAAAATAGTGAGGTGAGGAAATAGAAATGTATTTTCCATTAAATCAAAGAAACAAATCTGGAAAAGTAGATCCTAGCACGTTTGAGTCCCTGATGGCAGGGACTATGACTCATGAGGCAAGCAGAGAGCCCTGCCTTCTGCATGGTGGGTATGTCTTGATTTAACAGCACCGTATCCATGTAATGAGGAGTGGAAACATTTGTCTCACTGCTCAGAGGCATTGGCTTTCTGTGAAGTAGCTGTGAGTATTCTCACCCTACACCCCACATCCAGTGACCAGGCATGCTGGCCACCTCATGGTGGTGTTCTGGGGAGCAGAACTACAGTCTGGGGAGCAGAACACCACCATGAAGCCCCAGATCACTAGCACCAATCAAATTTATGAGGACTCTGTCCTAGGCATTTCATGGGAAGCTGGCCATCGTTCCAAGCTGGTCACATGCTAATCACTCTGGGACAGGGACTATACTGATTCCCACTTGAGAGCCTTGACCACATGGGGTGTAACCAGAATCCACAACTCTCCCATGAGTCTGACCTACATAGAACACAGGGCCACCAGGCCACTGGGCCACCACTGGCTCTGCCCAGCCCCAAGGGCCCCATACTTGGGTATGGATGAGCCTGTGCAGCTGGATGGCTTGGTAGCTCTGGGAGAGACCTGCCTTCCCCCTTTCTTCCAAACCTTGTCCTTCTATCTCCTCCTCAGTCACCCCTCTTTCTGCGCATGTGCCTCCAATTCTTTCTCATGTTACTATTAGTTATGAACAATTTGCTCCTATTATTAGTGAAGGTGTTATCAGTTGAAGGATGTCCCTCCAGAATTCATATGTCAAAGTCCTAACTGCTGTCCCTTAGAATATGACCTTGTTTAGAAATATATTTGTTGTAGACGTGATTAGATAAGTTAAGGGTGGGCCCTAATCGAGTACGACTGGTGTCCTTATGTAAAAAAAAAAAAGGGTGGGGGGATATTTGGACACAAACACATACACACAGAATGTCACGTGAGCACAAAGACAGAAATGAAGGCAATGTGTCTACAAACCAAGGAACACCAAAGATTGCCAGCAAAGCACCAGAAGTCAGGGGAGAGGTAAGGGACGGATTGTCCTTTGGAGCTCTCAGAAGGACCCCACCCTGCTAGCACCTTGATCCTGGACTTCCAGTCTCTAGAATTGTGAGACACTAAGTTTCTGTTGTTTAAGCCCCACCCCCAGTCCATGACACATGGCACTATGTTCCTATGGTCCTAGCAAAAGAATTCAGGGGGCATCTCTCTCAGAATGTAAGGCATGCTCCTCTGGGAACCTGAACCAGTGCACCCCTGTCACCCTCCCCGGATACTCTCCCCTGCGGACCGTGTGCATCCAGGAAGTTGGACTCCGTAGCCTTCTGCAGGTCCACAAGTCGGGTATAGAACAACCTGCTTTGTAGACATGCATTCAGCTAAAAAACAAAATACCCAGAGACGTGTACACCAGGGAACTACATGTGTAAATATACTTTTAGAGGGATGAGTCCTTAAAGAAGACACAGAGCTCTGTACATCGACACAAACCTTATCTGCAGTAATAGCCATAAACCTGGAAGTGCACAACTGCAAAGTGCATTCTAACTAAAATGAACAGATAATGGTATCTGGTCTTACGGGCCATTCTCTTGATACTTGCCACCCTGACCTACTTGATGATCAGATCATATTGCTCTCTTGCTTCTTGTTGGTGGTGCTTAACCCATGGATCTCTATGGCTTATTTTTAGTTGGAAAAAAATAGGTGATTTCTGTCAGGGGGGATGTAACCCTATGGTCCAGGCAGCTCGTTCAAGTGCTCACCTGCCTGGCTATCTCACCTTTCACACTAGAAGGCCAGGGATTCGAAAAGGTCAGCTCATTTAGCCCAACACCATCTCCATGATGAGCCGTGAGCAGCCCTCCTTGGCCAGTCACGGAGTCAAAAATGAGAACAGACATGAGACACGAGCAATACATAACAACACAAGCTACACATCCCCACCATTCACTTGCATGAATGAAATGATTCTGCTCTCGCCTCTATGACAAAAACTGCCCAGCATATAGTAGCTTAATTCAGTGGTTCTCAATATGTGATCCCTGCACCCTGCATCCCTTTCAAAGGGTTTGCAAAGCCAAAACTACTTTCTTCACACTTGTTTACTGTGCAGGCAAGTATATTGGGCACAAAAGCAGTGGTGAGGGATCTCCTGTGCCTAAGCAGGAACCGAGGTGGTGACTCCTGCAAGAGAGAAAACTTTACCTCTACCCTTGTAGGATCTCCAGCTGTGCCTGAGAATGAAGTCGACATAAGACATCAACAGAGGAAAGGACATAGTTTCTTACATGCATGTGGGAGCCTCCATAGAACAATGAAGACACAAAAGCATGCTGGGCCTGTGTCTCTGTACCAGGTTGAACAAAGAGAGGCAATTGTGGAAAAGTAACAAAATATATGGGGAGCTTAAAGGGAGATAAGAGGCATGTAACACAGTATCTTTGAATAGACTTCTCTCCACCTTGACTCCCCATCTGGTGATGAAGAGTGTTCCTTTCCTCCTGGCATAGGGAGAAAACCTTTCACAAGGGGGTGCATCTCCTGCTTTCAGGAAGAAAACAGATCAGAGCATTCTTCTCGCACTTGCTGTTTTTCAAGTGCCTTGGGCTTAAAATAATCCTTATGCCAAAGTGGCATATTTTGAGTGACCTATTCAGCCACTCGTCAGATATTAGGTCTAATCATGAAATGTGCCACCCTTATCCTCACCCAAAATCTAGGTATTTTGGCTGATGGTGAGAATGCACCATATACTGGAAGCTGGTTCAGTGCATATTTTGTACCCACAGGATAGCATCTCAAACTTGCAAGCTATTTTCTCCTTTCTGGGGTCAAAATTAAATCTTTACATGAGAAGATGCTCAACATCACTAATCATCAGGGAAATGCAAATCAAACCCACAGTGAGATAATGCCTCACACCTTTTAGAATGGCTATTCTGAAAAAGATAAGCAATAAGTGTTGGTGAAGATGTGGAGAAAGGGGAATGCAAACTGTGCCACCACTCTGGAAAATAGTAGGGCAGTTCCTCAAAAAATTAAAAACTGAATTACCCTACAATCCAGTAATTCTATTTCTGGGTATTTATCTGAAGCCAACAAAAACACTAATTCAAAAAGATATATTCACACCCGTGCTTATTGCAGGATTATTTACAATAGCCAAAATATGGAAACAACCTAAGTGTCCATCGATGGATGAGTGGATAAAAAACTACAGTTTATATACACAACTGAATATTATGTATCTATAGAAAAGAAAGAAATTTGGACATTTGCAGCAACATGGATGGAATTTGAGGGCATTATACTAAGTGAAATAAGCCAAAGCAAGACAAATACCATATGATCTTTCCTATATGTGGCATCTAAATATATATATTTATAATTATATACATACCAAGTTTATACATACAGAGAATAGACTGGTGGTTGTCAGAGGTGGGGAGTAAGAGAAATAGGTGAATTGCTTTGGGTTTTTTTTTTTTTTTTCTAGTTTAAATAAATAGAATTTAAAAATCTTTGTGCATTTGGTTTTACGTACAAAAAATATATACCAGTGCAGCCTTCAGGTATAAGGTATGTAATAGGACATCGCTTGAACTACAGTTGTCTCATGGAAAATCATAAGCTACAGGTTACTGAGCACTTAAGAAGCTATAGTGAACAGCATTTAGCTAGTTGCTAACTGCTAGAGTAGCTCGAGGGAGACATGGTGTACTTCTTTTCTTTATAAAATGAGTGGAAATTTTTTAGAAAGACTGGAAAGTTTCCTTCTGACAAGGAAAAAAATTCAGATTTTATGCTTCTTGATCTTGGAAAATTTCGGTCCATTTTTGTCAAAGGGTGAGGCAAGAGGGAGAGCCTGGAGAGAAGGGACAATGGAGAGGCTTTGCCTTTCACTTTTGAGAGTGTATTTCTTGTGCTAGTTGAAAAGGAGAGACTCGAAGGAGAGGCAGTCAGTGTTCAGAAACTGGTAAAGGCCAAATGATTTGCTTGGGAGGCAGCCAGATGGAAGTGAGAGGACAGGCAGGCCTGAGTCAAACACGCCCCCAATCTGAAGGCTGGCTACACCATTACCTTGGACTTTGGGTACATTAATTAGCTTCTGGGCCTCAGTTTCCTCATCTGTGAAACTCACTGATGTTGTTTCCTTTAGTTCCATCAGGCTTATTGACACTGACATCTCCACATCCTCAATGGCCACTGACTCAACTTACTAGCTTTCCTGTTACCCCCTGGATATGGATTTCTGAAGTCACCAACAGCTTCCATATGGCCTCATCCGCTGGAACCCCAGCAGTCCCTAGCTTATTCAACACTACCGGCACTCCTCCTAGAATTAGTTCAGTGTGCAGCCTACCCATCCTCTCAAGGACCACCCCCCGCCCCACCTCCCTAGGATCCTTTCTCAATCTTTTTTTTCGTATATTTTTTTATTGGGGTTCGATTTGCCGACATATAGTATAACAACCAGTGCCCATCCCCTCAAGTGCCCCCCAGTGCCCGTCACTCAGTCAGCCCATCCCGCCCACCTCTCCCCTTCCACTACCCCTTGTTGGTTTCCCAGAGTTAGGAGTCTCTCATGCTTTGTCACCCTCTCTCAGTCTTTATAGACTTCTTCCTCTGCCTGCCCCTTAAACCAAGAGGCTGCGGGAACTTGACCTTCAACCCACTCCTCACAAGCCATAAGCCTTGAATGACTTACTCATTCTGCTTTGCTTGTTTGTTTGCTTTAAATGACCTTTTGACTCATGGTTCTTTTGTCCACATCTCCGGTTCTCCCCTTTCTTCTTGAATCTCATGTCCTTACAAGTTTGAAAAAACTCTTGGTATGGCTGTCCCCCAGGTGCTTCAGTTTCCATAGGTCAAAAAGGAATTCATCAAATTTGACTTTTTCTATTTTCCTAAAGATGGTGGTAGCTTATAGTTGCCTAAGTCAGGAGGCTGAAATCATCATAGGCTCATCCTATCTAATCTTCTATATTAATTTCTACTTGTTTTACATCTTTACAAAAATTCTTGAAACTGATTCCATCTCCCCATTCCTACTCCTACCACCCTGCCTTCTTTTAAAGAACCAGCACAACAGCCTGCCCTCCTAGGTTGCATTTCCCAGGAGCAGAGTGAGGGAGGAAGTGGGAAAATGGGACAGGGATGGGGAAGAAGGGACAGAAGGACAAGGTATCAGGGCAAATGCCAGCCTCAGCCTGACTGTCACCACAGAGTTGCTTCTGAGTGTAGACTCTGCCTCGGGTTTGACCCAATCTGAGGAAGGGAGCTGGGCTTTTCACATTCCCACACTAGTCAGTGGTTGCCAAGGACATACCAGGAGAAGGAATGAAGAAGCCCTAGTAGCCCAAGGGCAGTCCACACAGAAACAGCAAGAGGGATCCAAAGGAATCTAACGGGGTCTATGCTGAAAGCTGACAACATCTTCATACACCGAAGTATAGATTTCGATTTATTTATTCATGAGCGACACAGAGAGAGGTAAAGACACAGGCAAAGGGAGAAGCAGGCTCCCTGCAGGGAACTCGATGCGGGATTTGATCCTGGACCCTGGGATCACGACCTGAGCGGAAGGCAGATGCTCAACCACTGAGCCACCCAGGCGTCCCTACTTCAGCCAAATTTATCTACCAAAATCAATGAACTGGCCAGGTCAGTTTCCCACTTAAACCCTTCAGTGACTTCCAGGTCTCTGCAGCACTCTGTGGAAACTGGCTTTCTTTACCATCCCAATAGGTATCAGAATTAGACAGGGGGAGGGAGTCTGTGTTAAAACATAGTGTGGTCTCTTGAAGATTCATGCTACACATCAGCTCATTAAAGCCTCGAAAAAGTCTTGCAGTAAAGGAACCTGTTCAGCTGGGGAATTCCTAGCCCTATCTGGCTTTAATTTGAGAGCTGGCTTGTGTGTGTCTTGTGGGAGGTACCTCCTACACACCTCTGTCTGCAGACCTGGGTGGGAAGTGCCGGCCTATAGGATAAAGTCCCTCGGCATAGCACAGAAGTCTCTCTGTGGGCTGGCCCCACCTCCTCTCAGCCTCATCCTGGGCTCTAGTAACACCGAACTACCTTGACATAGACCTCGACGTGTCACACGGGCCTCTGTGTCCCATTTGTGCTGTACAATTGAGCTTTCTGACAAAGCTCGGGTCTGTTGAACTTCCCTTCCAGGAATCTTCCTAAGACCCTGTACCAGACTGGGTTCTACAGAGAAACCAAATCAGATTATGCAGACTGAAAAATCCCAAGTTCTGTAGGGTGAGCAGGCAAGCCAGACACTTAGGAGAGCCAATGTGTCAGTCTGAGTCCTAAAGCAGGGAAAAAAACCCTGACATCCTAGCCTGAAGGTAAGGAGGCAGAAAAAAATCTCTCTTATTCTGCAGAGAGTCAGCCTTTCTGTCCTCTGGAGGCCTTCAACCGATTGAATGGGGCCCATCCCATCAGGGATGACAATCTGCTTTACTCAATCTACTGACTCACATGTCAATCTCATTCAGAAACACCGTTACAAAAATGCCCAGAATAACGTCTGACCAACTGGGTGGGCACCCAGTGGCCCAGTCAACCTGAAATTAACCATCACATACCTAAGTGCATTTCTTATGTTCCCATCACTTTCTACACATACAATATCTATGTCTTTCTTTTTTTACCAT
Organism: Canis lupus baileyi; assembly: GCF_048164855.1. NCBI lineage: Eukaryota > Metazoa > Chordata > Mammalia > Carnivora > Canidae > Canis > Canis lupus. The sequence goes on from NC_132848.1 coordinate 40,737,754, forward strand.
CCCAACAATTTTTTTAAAGATTATATTTATTCATTCATGAGAGACACAGAGAGAGGCAGAGACACAGGCAGAGGGAGAAGCAGGCTCCCTGCAGGGAGCCCGATGTAGGACTCGATCCCAGGACCCCGGATCACGACCGGAGCCAAAGGCAGACACTCAACCGCTGAGCCACCCAGGTGCCCCCATCCCAAAGATTTTTAAGTGTACAGTTCAATAATGTTAAGTGTATTGACATTGTTGTGCAACATCTCCAGAACATTTTCATCTTGTAAAACTGAAACCCTGGACCCATTCAACAATAACTCCCCACATTCCCTCTTCCATCTGCTCCCAGCCCTGGCAACATCCATTGTATTTTTATTTTCTCTATGGATTCAATGACTCCAAGAACCTCAGGTAGGTGAAATTATCTAGTATTTGCCTTCTGCGACTGGCTTATTTCCTGCAACTTTAATGTCTTCAAGGTTCATCCGTGTAGTAGGACATGTCCCCTTTTCTTTTTAAGGCTGTGTATTCCATATTGTGCATACACCACATTTTGTTTATCTGTTCATCCACTGATAGACATGCGTGCGGGCTGCTTCCACATTTTGGCGGTTATGAACAACGCTGCTGTGAACATGCATGTGCACACATTCCTTCGTGACGTGGTTTTCAATCCCTTTGGATACTTACCCAGAATTGGGATATACTTTCCTTATCTTAACTCAGACCAGCTCTTATCGGACTCTCATCTCAACCAAGCTGGCACCCTCCCTTTCAGTCACACTGGACTTTAAGGTTTGGGAGGGAGAGGCCAAGCTTGATTCATGCTGGCAGCATCGTGAGGGTGAATCACACAGCAAACAGCAACTTCCTGCCCAGTGGTTTCCTTGCACTTACCCTCCCCAACCTGATGGCTCTGGGGTCGACATCGTGAGCTTTTAATGTCAAAATAAGCCCATGTTCCAGGGCCGTGCACGAATTCTCTGTTTCAAAAATTAGGATGCTGGGTGAGCTGGCAAAAAAAGATTCTAACTAAAACCATGAGTGAGAGACAGGGGCCATTAAGATGTGCTTGAAAAGAATTGAGGGGAAAAAATGTTTTCTTTAAAAAGTTGCTGCAAATGAGACAGCATTGATCTTTGATCATACTTCTAAAGTTATGTTTTTAGTTTTTTTTAAAGATTTTATGTATTTATTTGAGAGCGTGAGCATGAGAGAGAGCACAAATGGGAGAGGGGCAGAAGGAGAGGGAGAAGCAGACTCCCCAATAATCAGGGGGCCTCACTCGGGGCTCCGTCCCAGGACCCCAGGATCATGACCTGAGCCAAAGGCAGACCCCAAGACCAACTGAGCCATCCAGGCACCCCTATGTTTTTATTTTTAAAAGTTCCATCTCAAGGGGCGCCTGGGTGGCTCAGTTGATCTTGGGGTCTGCCTTCGGCTCAGATCATGATCTCGGGGTCCAGGGATGGAGCCCCACATCAGGCTCCCTGCTCCGGGGAACCAGCTTCTCCCTCTCCTTCTGCCCCTCCCCACTCCTAGCCCTCTCACACACACTCCCCACCCTTGCTCATGAGCAATCTCTCTCTCATTCTCTCTCTCTCATAAATAAATAAAATCCTTAAATTCATCTCTGGGCTCTGCCTCCCGAATCACACACATGCAGCTCCCAGCTCCACCGGGGTGCACGTGGTCATCCTGGGGTCCCCACCGCAGCCCAGTCACCAGGCCAGGGATCCTGGTATTCCTCTTTCTCCATCTCTCTCTCTCACAAACCCATAAATAAAGAAAACCTTAAAAAAATAAAAGTTACATCTTAAGACTTTAACCCACAGACAGTCCCAGGAAATTATGCTGACGGCCTTTAATCTCATCTCGGGTTTGGGATAAGATGGTATAGCAGTCTGCCTTGATTGTGGGGTCAGTTGCTGTGACCAAAGTGAGAATGAATGAGTCTGAACCTCTGTGGTGATGATGCCAATGTGCACACCTGTGCTCACGAAGGTGCATTTGTAATTCTTTCACCCAGACGCTCACCTCACTGACCTCCCTGCTTTAAATTTCATGAGGATTTCATCAAGACACAGGTTCAGGACCAAAACGGTGGACATTTTGGAAATGAAATGGAATCTGGAATAAAAATCTTCTTTGTGTGGTCTTGCAACATCTTACCTGAGGTTGGCTTACTATGGTAGCGCGCCGCTTCCCAAGAGGACAGGGCATATTTCCATCGTGTCACTTCAAGGGCTGGAAGCTGTGGCTGCTGTGTCCTGTGCCGGGCTTTGAGCACGGTGGGTTTCTACCCCACAGCGTTATTCACTTCACTGCTCACTCCTGAGTGCTTCAGCGTGGCCTTTGTCCTGCGTGGACCCCTCGAATTGCCAGCATCGCAGAAGCACAAGCTGTTACAAGAAGACCTGAGTGCCATAAACTTCCCTCTGCTTATCTGTGCCAAGGAATCCTTCTGGTCTGAGTAAGACAACCCAGCATGTTGGTTGTAGACACCAACATCATCTAGCAGTGTCATATGTGACATATTTCCCGGAGATGGGCAGTGAGAATAGACCGCAAAGGGCCTCGCCCTAATAAATCCGCTGGCAGGCACCTTCCCAGCATCCAGAGCACTAGCTGTTGATGGACTAGCCCTACACACTCACTTAGGCTGTGTGGCCCCAGGCCTAGTTGGGGTTATTTTTCTCATCAAGGCACATGCCCCATTATCGTCAGGACCATGAAAGGAGGTGGACAGGCGGGCTTCTAGAAGGTGGAGTTTTTGCTGGATTTAAAACCCCTCAGGTCTCCTTCTAGCTGGCGAGCTGCTTCTGCCTGGGAGACAAAGCTCTTCCACTGCCCTCCCGCTTTCCTGTGTCCTAACCTTGGTGTGAGCTCTTGGTGGGCTCTGCCACCCGAATCACACGCGGCTCCCAGCTCCACCGGGGTGCACGTGGTCATCCCGGGGTCCCCACCACAGCCTGGTAGCCAGGCCGGGGATCCTGGTATTCCTCATCCTCTGGAATGTCCCTCAGTCTGGTTAACTTGGCCTTAAGCCAAGGAATGAGGCAGGAGTCGGCTTGTTCTGCCCAGGAGGCTCCTGCCCAGCTGTAGCTTTGTTACCTGCTCCCATGGAAAAGTGCAGCCATGTGCTTTTCCAGACTGACTCACCAGGCAGCTCTGGGACACCAGAGGAGTCCACCAGGGACCAGAGGCAGCTCCAGGGTGACTCTGGCATCCCCCTCTGCCTCCTCTCTCTGGGACCAGGAGGCTCGATAGGCATTTGAACAACAGCATCGCATTATCTACTGCGCATCATAAATAGTGGCAGACCGAATGGTGACTTCTGCTGGTCACACAATCACTTGAACAACTCTTGAACAAAATGTGCGATTTACCACTACCTCAGGAGCTGACCTAAGGAGCTGATAAATGCCCTCTCCCTTCCCAGGTTTGCTCACTTGCTGGGCTTATACTGCTGTGGCCTCACTTGGAACAGCTGAAGCTAAGTGTGCAGCTAGGTCATGGGGTAACTCTAGCTTCTTCCTCTGAAACCATTCCCAACTTCCAGGGAATAGTAGCCAGGTACAGGCCCCTTACCTATTTCCCAGGTGGAAGGAAGCCTGCTTTACCATCTTTTTCTTCTTCTCTTCCTCATGTCTCTGTTTTCTTACAGACAGTGTCCCTTTGTTCTCATAGGGATGGTTCTTCCCAGCAGGCCTCTGGGGCCCCTTCTCTCTGCCCCAAAGCTTTGTCGCAGAGACATTGTCTTCTTTTGAGCCACAGTCTTCCTCTGCCCTCCCTGCCACCACCTCTCGCTGCCTCTGTGGCCCTCGGGGAGGTGCCCTGCATTACTGGGGGCTGCCACAGGCTCCCCCTGCCTCCCCTGCACCAGTGCTCTGTTCCCCTGCCACCCACACGACTCCCGCTAGAGTCTGAGACAGAAGAAATGAGTCTTCCAAAGACTACATCTAAATTCACATCCACCTCTTTCCTACATGAAAAAGTGCCACTGTATCAGCAGTCAAAAAAAAAAGAAAAGAAAAGAAAAAAGAAGGAAAGAAAACATTTGTTGTAAGAATGATAATGAATGATAGCTTCCCTGAACTTTGCATTCCAGAGTCAGGGATGTCAAGTTTACATTCACTATCAGCCCGATTAGTTGTGCCCAGGCAAGGAGACTCAGTCCTCCCTCTGCCTACGCATGCCCCTTGCAAGGGAGCAAGAGACACCTGTCCAAAGTAAAGGAGCCCTCACGGCAAGCCCAACTGGCCGTGTGAAAGGCTACTTCTCACAAGTGGAAGCCGTGATTCTGCACGTACAGGATGCTGGTCCCACCTCGACTGGGAGGTGTCCAATCCTACTGCCCGGTGATGTGCAAGTCAAAGTTAGGACCACAGGACTTGGAAATCCGACAAATACTTGTCTCTGGGAGTGTGGATGGCAACAGTAAGGGGGGCTTACAAATCTAGTCTACCTTTGGGAAGGATTATATCTCGAAAATATGAGCCAATGGGGGCAGTACACACCAGTTTTTCTTTCTGAGTGACTTTTCCATGAGACAGTATGGTTAGAAAGCAATGAGCCGGGTGCTCCTATTTGGGCTCATTTCTGCAGCCTGCCAATCAAAAAGCCTGCTTCAGGGGTGAGGACGCTCCTCTTGAAAGCTATAGCAGAGCTGTTATCACTACATAGGCCACTGCAATTAGACCTGCTTGGACAAACGGCCTGCCCCACAGGCGGACTCAGCCGCAGCGGACAGAACCGTTACCCATTCTGGGAAATTACCCATTTCCCTGGGAGACAGAACCCTTGTTTTGTCCATTCCTGTTTGTATAGACAGACGGCCTTAAAGCACTTCCTAGCCAATCAAGCATGCCCCAACCACAGTTTTAAGACAAGGATTCACTGCATTTGGTTGCTGAAAGTGAAGGCTGTGCTTTCTTGTGCATGACCAACTTAAGGTCATCCCTCAGAGAGCTGCTTTCTTCACAGTTGGGTCGGGCCCAGGCAGGAGGTGGCAGGGGCAGGTCAGGAGAAGCAGCCCCCTCCTCAGGAAGAGCCAGACACTTGGAGGCAGAAGGACCATCACAAGAGCGTCCACATGTTGACCCCCCACAGCCTGATTTCAGGGGCTCACAGTCCCCGTGGAAGATGCAGCTGGGGTCACTCCAGCGAATGCAGGGAGATCCTGGCTCCCATCCACCGCTGCCCCAGAGGACAGGCCCTCCTTTTCGCTTTACTGCGAGTGCTCGAAAGTCAGATCCCCAAGCAAAGCTCAGATAATGGAACTACCCAAATGAGCAATGGGATTGATTTGTTTGGTTCAAGTAGGCCCAGATGAGCCCTTCTACGGCAGCCCTGCATTGGTTTAAGTATTTTCAGGATACCTGAATTGAATTCAGTAAATACTGCCCGAGTTGCAGAGAATACAAAAATGAATGCGTCCATCCCTTCCCATAGGGGCTCACCCTCTTTCCTTTGTTGTTATGAAGAAGGGAAAGATGAGACGGTATGGAATGGTCAAAAACATGGATGGGTACCGCATGCCGCCTTTCCAGGGGAGATAGTCCCTCCGAGTTTCATGAGTTTGTCGGCAAAACAGAGAGCAGAAAGCGGTCTTTTCCCAGGGGTGGAGGTGGAGCAGGTGGGAACCAAGAGACCGGGTGGGAAGGGGTCTCAAGGACCTCCTGACATAGGCGGGAAGCCCCTGTTCTCCTGACTTGATGACTTTCAAAAAAACCTCTTCAAAATAGAAACCCTCCAAGCCTTTCCCTCGTCTGCTTTCAGCCTGACCTGGAACCTCAAGGTAGCGGTGACGATACAGGGAGATAGGCAGGCCACACAGGCAGGGTGGGAGACAAAGCCTCAAATGGTAACAAGGTCAGGGAGCCAGCTGTGGTAAGGGGATCTGCAGAGGAAAGCGTAATTTCAGATTTTTGAAAGGAAAGTAGGAAAAGACAGGACGAGGACAGGAGGGAAGAAAGAAGGAAGGAGAGAGAGAACCGGAGAGAGGGACAGAAGGAGAGAGGAAGGAAGGGAAAGGAAGAGGCATTCACTGAGTTTAAGGACAGCTAAGGAGGGATTTGGGTATCTGACAATGATTTGCCACTGGAGCCCCTCCATCCCTGCAGGAGGCGATGACTAATCTGGAACTGTTTCAGAGTCATTCCTCGGCATCTCTAACTGTGCAGAAGTATCCAAAAATATTTGTGCGGTTAGGATGGCCCAGAATCTGAAAAGATTCTTTGGGGGGCAAATAGGAACTGCCAGGATCCTCCCAAGGTCAGACATTTTAGGAAATCTTTTCCTGGTTTTCCAGCAGTCAAGGACCATTGCAAAGATGTAGGACAAAGCCTGGCTGTCCCAGAAAGCCCCATCGTGACTCCCAGGCCCAATGTTAAAGCACTCTCTGAAATAGGTGGAAGACAGCCCTCCAGCAACGTAAAACACAGCTCTCTGTCACACAAAAGTCACACAGCACGCTGCTCACAATCATTTCTGTGATAAGAGACGTTTTAGAAAATGCTCAGTGATTAACCATAAAAATAACTTGAAGAAGGACTAAATAATTTCAAATAAGCCTTTAAGGTGAGAAGAGAGGTCATCCTTTGTTTCAGAGGCTAAGAGGACACACCAAGGTCATGGGTGGCACACATCCAGCTCCAGTTCCACAGGAGCACCCAGGCTGGAGCCCAGTCCTTCCCTCCCTTCCTGGCAGCCCAGGCTCCCCCTAGCTAGACCACTGGATTTTTTGCTAATGATCCTGCTCAAAGTGGAAATAGTACATAAAGGACTTTGGTGGCAGGGAGAGCGGGCAGGGCAGGGGATTTTAAAGTTGCAGCCCTGCCTCATAAAGTTAATCCACAAAGAATAATTGTGACTTCAGTGTGGTCCAAAATCAACATTCTGAGAAATAAGTGGGCACGAGATGCTCCCATTTCAGGAACTCCAGAAGAACTGTCAGAGGCCCCCCAGAAAAGCGCTTCAGAGAATTTAGGGAAGCAAACATGGTTCATTCAAAATGGGATTTTGCTACGTTTGCGCGGACCTTGGGCATTTACACTTCTTTTACACGTGTTTTGGAAGAATGGATAGAGGAAAAAAGAATAAAACAGCAGAGAAGTGCTTCAGTTATTGCAGAAAAGGGCTGAAATCAGAGACAAAAAAGATCTCAAATAAGAAGCAAGCGTTTCCAGGGCCACATTAGAAATAGTTTTCATCTGAAACAGTCCAGCAACATTTCCTGATCCCCAACTGCCCTCTGAGCCTGACAGAAATGAACCGTAGTGTGAATGGTTTCATTTTATTGGCCATTAGGCTGCCGAATAGGATCTTTCTTAAATGACTTATCAAAGCCACAGTGGAAACTTGTATGAAATGCTATGAATCAGCTTTAACCAATGATAGCAAACTCAGAAAATCATGGAGTTGTTTGTGGATTTGGCCTGAAGTCAGACATGTTTTGAGGTTTTGAACACTGACTACTTGCATCTATTAAATCAGTTTGCAAAAAAGAGAGAACAAAGAAATGGGATACGGAAACCTCAGTCTTAAGGAAGAGCCAAGCTCCCCCCTAACCAGAGCATGGCAGGGTGGGAGGGAAGGGAAAAGAGTTTGCCTCTTCTGAAGCGCTGGGCTTTCCCTGAAATCCTTTTTTTTTTTAGATTTTATTTATTTATTCATGAGAGACACAGAGAGAGAGGCAGAAACACAGGCAGAGGGCTAAGCAGGCTCCCTGTGGGGGGCCTGATGTGGGACTCGATCCCAGGACCCGGGATCATGACCTGAGCCAAAGGCTGACGCTCAGCCACTGAGCCACCCAGGCATCCCTTCCTTGAAAGTCTTAACAGGCAATGTTTGGGTGCCTACAAGAAGGAAGCTGTAACCAGACCAAATTCCTCTGGTTTGCTCCAGGGGACATAGGTACCAAGCTCAGGGGTACAGGCAGGAGAGCGCCCGGCCTGCATGGTCATCTTTGATAGAAGTATTCCTGCTCCATCCAGGCACATTGTGCTTTTAGAAAAAGTGAGCCCAGGAGTCTGAGCCAGTGTACTCAGGTGGTGCTGTGTCATGGGGAGGCATGCCCAGACCTGCGCCCCACCCCGCTCCCTTCCCCCGGAACATAGCAAGAGCTCAGGGCTTAAGGCCAGCTTTTATGATCTTAGACACTCACCCTCCAACCATCCGAGGAAATTAAGAATGATTACCTCTGAATCAAGGGCAAATCATCCAACAGCTTCCTGCCCAGGGTTTGAGAGGGCAGACTGCCCAGGAGGCGTCCTGCTTCTGAAATGGGAGGAGTGCTATAAAAATCCTCATGGAAATGGTCAGTTAGGGTAAGGGACCTAGGGAGGTCTGAGCTTCCGCCCATGTTTTCACGTGTTCCTTTCCTCCCCATGCTGGTGATGTCTCCTAGCACCTTCAAGGTGGCCCAGGTAAGGAGGAAACCCCGCCTGCTCCCCCTTACAGGGTCTACAGGCCTGACCACACTTCCAGAAGCTGTGCCTTCCTCTCTTGGCCTCTGGGAGGAGAGAATTAGGTTTCAGCATTTCTATCACTGAGACACAGGCTGTAAGCAGTTGCCTTCTAAGTTTTCTACTTTGTGCTTCCCTCCCATGAAGTACATGACAGAGTAAGTACTGCTTGTGATTGGATTGGAGAGTTCCAGAGCCCAGTCTGTGTTTAGAGTATCTGTTTCCACTCCCCCTCCCCCCCTGAAACTAACATCTGGGTTTCTGGTAAATTACTGAGTCCAGAGTTGGAATCCCCAGGGAGTATTTTACCTTAAGGCACTGTTAGTCATCAGAATTACCTGGAGGGCTTGTTAAAACACGGGATGTTTTACTTCTAATCAGGTTCTGAGTGATCCCCGCGCTGCTGGTCCCAGATCATACTTTGGGACCACGGGCCACTGGGCGCAGCTTTCCCTTTCTTTCCCCGCTTCCTAGCTACCCCATCCCTGAAACTGCCCCCCATGAGAGAAGTCAGAGTGATGATACTGGCTGGTGAGGGAATTACAGAATTGTAATTAACAAGAGAAGCTTGAATTATTTGAATTACCTATCAGAGTTGCCTCTATGCCTTTCCCGGGAAATGTAATTCCTTAATTTTTTTTCTTCCACGAATTAAACTTTTATCCACAGCAGAGCATTTTTCTGTCAAAAAAGACAATCTTTTATCTTTACAATAACAACCTCAACTTCCTTCCTTCCTTCTGGTGAGAATTAGGTCTGTTTTCCTTCTTTTCTATTGAGATATAATGGACAAATAATATTATGTTAGTTTCAGATGCACGGCATGATGATTTGATAATTGTAGATACTGCTGATGATCACCACAGTAAGTCTAGTTAACATCTACCACAGTTACATTTTTTTTTCTTGTGATGAGAGCTTTTCTGATCCACTCTCTTAGTAACTTTCAAATATACAATATTATTAGCTATAGTCACCATGCTGTCTATTACCTCCCCAGGACTCATTTATTTTATAACTGGAAAATTGTACCTTTTCACCACCTTTGCATTTCCCTCTTATTCTCAATTCATCTCCCCTTTACCGTCAAATAAAATACCATGAAATAAATGTCCATTTTTACTGAGGACCTACTATGTGCCAAGGACTCCACTAATACTGCTTAGTGATTTATAGGAGTCATCTCAAAGGATCTCCCCAACAATTTAGCAAAGTAATCTGTTATTCACCCATTTTACATATGAATAGATTGAGGGTTAGGGAGGTTTGGTGGTTGCCCAAGGCCACAGAACCTCAGTAAGTCCTAGGTAGGACAGGGATTCAAATCCAGACCTTGATCCAGAGATCAAGTTATATTGTCATAGCATTCTATTTTCTATAATATTCTATCTGCTATACTATAAAATAATCAATTACAAAATGAAAGACTTGCCACATATTAAACAAGTCTTCTGTGATCCATCCATTCATTCAATATGTTTTAATTAAGGCACATACTGTGTGCCATCCCCTATAGTTAGGCCCTGCAAATACAACCGTAGAAAAGATAGAACCAAAAAAAAAAAAAAAAAGAAAAAAAAGAAAAGATAGAACCTTTCAAAAAACATTTTACCAGACTGTCTTATAAAAATTTATTTTATTATTTTTTTAAGATTTTATTTATTTATTTGAAAGAGTAAGCACAATCAGGGAAAGGGGCAGAGTGAGAGGAAGAGAGAATACTGGAGCAGATTCCCTGCTGAGAAACCCCATACGAGGTTTATCCCAGGACACCAAGATCAGGACCTGAGCCGAAGGCAGACAACCAATTGAGCCACCCAGGCACCCCCAAAATTTACTTTTAAAATAGTTTGTCCGTTGATTAAAATTGTTCCAGAAAGTACATACCATTCAACTCAGAATTATATTCCTCCTGCCTCTATTTCTAGCAAACCTCCTTGATTTTCTATAGTTAGTTTAACAAGTTTGTCTCGTGTTTGTCTTAAAGGAGCATGTGTTGCTTTAATTTTTAAAAATATTTTTATTTTTTTATGAATAATATATTTTTTATAGCACAAAATTTAGAAGAAACAAAAGTATATAGAGTAAAACTTAAGCTCCCTTCTATTCCTGGCCCCCACCTCCCCAGATCTCCCCAGAGGCAAACACTATTACATGCATACATTGTCTTCCTCCCTTTATTTCTTAACACAAATGGTTGCTTAATATCCACTTTTCTTTCCATGGACATAACTTGGAGATCATGCCAAATCAATAAATATAGCTACCTTGTTCTTTTCAACAGCTATATATAGAAATGACTCTAACATGTACCATACAATATTTAACTAGTCCCTGTTGATGAACATATGACATGGTCCAATATCTTACTATTATGAAGAATTCCACAAGGAGTACTGCTCTATGTGTATCAGTTTACACATGAGCAAGTCTATCTGTAAGATAATTTCCTGTAAGAGGAAACGTTGGGTCAAAGTCAAATGGTATGTGCATTTGTAATTTAAAAAATGTTCCATTACAGAATTTTTCAAGCATTACCAAAGGAAAGAGACTAGTATAATGAACCCCACACACCCATCACCCAACTTCCAGTTATTAATCCATGGCTGATACTATTTCATATATATATTGGCCGTATTCATTCCCACCTCAAATTATTTTGCAACGATTTCGGACATAATGTTATTTCATTGGTAAATATTCTGGCACTATTTCTGAAAGCTAAGGGCCTTAAGAATCTCTCTCTGTGTGTATCGTTTCAGTATCACACCTAAAATAAATTCATAATAATTATTTATGTCATCCACTATCTTGTTAGTGTCACACTTCCCCAAATTGTCTCATGAGAATTTATTTTTGAAATAGTGTATTCTTTGTTTCAAAATCATTCAAGCCCATCTTATTCATTGCAGCTAGTTAAGTCTTTTCATTTTCCCCTCATCTTTCCCTTCCTCCCTCCCTCTCTCTCTCTCTCTCTCTCTCTCTCTCTCTCTCTCTCTCTGGGAGATGATTCTGTAACTTGCAACTCTACAGACAACACATCTAAATAACTGTCAGCGGGGAAGAGGCTTGTCTGCACACACTTCGCTCAAGATACTGGCCCGCTTTGCCTATCAGCGGGAATGCAGGTCTGGAACGCAAGCTTCTGTTCCGGTGAGAACCTGTCAGGTTCAGGGAGGAGTGGGGGAAGGCAGGCTGGCCTCACTGATGTGGCCAGTCTCAGCCCTCTGGAAGCTTGGTGGGAACAGGGGCATTTCCTGCCTGCAAGCTACTTGCAGGGCTTTGCCATCTGACAGACTCTAGGTCGAATCTCAGCTGGCATGATTATTCTCAGGAGGCCTGGAGCAAATCTCTCTGAGCTGAAATGTCCTCCCCATCAAACTGGGGTATTAATCCTTATCTTCAAGGGGTGAGGATCAAGCGATAGAACACGCAGAGCTACTGCTCAGGAAGGGTAGCTAATAGGACTCTCCAGTTCTGTGATTGCTTGATGGAGACCCACGGAGAGTCTGAAACAGCAGCAGACATGGAGCGTCAACCGGGAGAAGAGAACCCCACAGCTCTTCCTTCTCGGAGGCCCGCTGCCGGTTGAATGTAACACGCCTGCCCACGGTACCCTGCTCTCCCTCTGCCGTCCTCCCATCAGCTCCTCTTCCCTCGGCTGCTCGGCGGTTGGCCACCCCCTCCAGGGCAAACCCTTCCACCGTGACGCCCTTCCTGCAGGTTGAGGGGTGCCGGCCGTCCCCAGGACAGGGCTGGGCTTTCGGGGCGGGCGGCGCTCCCTCCAGCTCACCTTTGTTTCCTCGCCCCGGAGGAGCAGCCGAGCAGAGCGTCCCTCCGGCCCCTCGCCCCCGCCTGGCGGAACAAAGAACCTGGCGCCGCCCGGGCCGCGGCCCTCTGCTAGGCTCCCCCGACGCGGGGACCCGTCTGCGCCAGAAGCCCAGGACGCCCAGGTGCGGGTACACCCCAGGCTGGCCTCCGGCGGGCCGCACCGACCCGTGGCCCCGTGCGCACCCCGCACCCCCTCCTCGGGCTCCCGCTGCCGTCGCGTTCCCCGGACCCGGGCGGGGAGGCCCCTGCCTCTGCGCCCCGAAGGGGGAGACCCGAGCGCGGCCCTGGCCCCCCACTCGGCCCTTTGAGCCTGCCCCGGAGCGCCGGTGACCCCGCGCGCTAGAGACCGGGGACCGCGGGCCGAAGCACACAAAGAGAGTCGGGGTCCGCGCGCCCCGGGCCGCGGGAGGCCGCCGGGACCCCCCCCCGCGCCCCCGCGCCCCCGCGCCCCCGCGCAGCTGCCCGCGCGCAGAGCCCGCGTGGCCGGCCCCCGGGAGGCGTGCGTCTCCTTATATGGTCAAATGACACGGCGGGGGTTCTCTCGGGCGGGAGCCGCTCGCTCCACCCGGTCGGCCGCCCGCCGCAGCCCGGGACTCCGCCGCCGCCCCCGCCGCCCGCCGCGTCCCCAGAGCCCGCGCCGCGGTGAGTGCCCCCCGCCCGCGCCGCCGGCGGCGACCCCACACCTCGGGGGGCGGGGGCGGAGACCTGCGGGGACACCCGGGGAGGGGGCGCAGATGCGGGGGAGACCCCGGAGAGGGGGGCCGAGCCGAGGGGGAGACCCGGGCAGAGGGGGCAGAACCGTGGGGATACCCGGGAGGGGGAGCCAGGCATCGGGCCTCGGGCGTGCCAGACGGGAGAGAGATGCGGGGCAGACCCGGGACGCAGAGGCTGAACCTTGGAGACCGGGCGGGAAGAGGGGGGAGTAGCTGCGGGCTGACCCCGGGACAGGGGTGCAGAAGCCTGGGCAGCCCCGGGGACAGGGGGGAGTAGCTGCGGGGTGACCCCGGGGAGAAGGGAGCAGAAGCCTGGGCAAACCCGGGTAGAGGGGAGAGTAGCTGCGGGGTGACCCCGGGGACAGGGGGGCAGAAGCCTGGGCAGCCCCGGGGACAGGGGGGAGTAGCTGCGGGGTGACCCCGGGGACAGGGGCGCAGAAGCCTGAGCAGCCCCGGGGACAGGGGGGAGTAGCTGTGGGGTGACCCCAGGAGAGGGGAGCAGAAGCCTGGGCAAACCCGGGTAGAGGGGAGAGTAGCTGCGGGGTGACCCCGGGGACAGGGGGGCAGAAGCCTGGCAAACCCGGGTAGAGGGGGGAGTAGCTGCGGGGTGACCCCGGGGACAGAGGGACAGAAGCCTGGGCAAACCCGGGGAGAAGGGGGAGTAGCTGCGGGGTGACCCCGGGACTGGCAGACTAAAGGGGAGCAGAACTATGAGGACACCTGGGCGAGGGAGGGGAGCCGAGCCTTGGGGGACCCGGGCAGAGGGGCGCCGAATGGTGAGGAGAGCGGGGCTGGGGTGCGCTGTAGGCGCGGGAGGGAAGCCCGCAGGCGTCGCAGCCCTGGCCAGGGTCGCCGCCGGTGGGAGCAGGGCCACCGCCACCCACGGGAGAGCCCGGCACTGCGAGCCACTCGTCCAGCTGGCGGGCGCGCTGCCTGCCACCGCCGGTGGGGGTGTCCCGGCACTTCCCTTCAGTCCAAAGACGTGGAGCTCGGGAGGCAGCCTCAGGCATTGATTTGTGTGGAACTTAAAAGACTGAACTATCAGATTTTAAAATCTGGGCTTATTTTAAACTAGAAAAATTCTGATCTTAAGCTATGCTCGTATGATATTTTAGCATACCTGAAATCTTGGAAAGAAAGTGTTGAATGTCCTTTCGTATTTAAATCAAGAATCAATCATGCTTATTTTCAGATCCCAGTCTGGGTTTCCATTGGAGCTAGCCTAACCCAGGCTAAATGAAATGTATCCGGCTGCCCTACATGATGTGCTCCTATGGTGTGCACTCCCCTGCATTTATTTCCGGAGGTAGTAAATCAGGGCTGGGGCTTATAATCAAAAGAACTGTGTTGGGAACACAAGGCCATATACTTCTTGCAGCTTTGGCTTTAGCTCTGCTTACCTGTGTTTTCTAATAATATGTTAGCGGGGGAAGCTCTGATACCCTGAAGGTGATTTACACCAAACAACATTTGAGGCAAGTCTTAGAAATACAGGGATTTCTAGCCTGACATTTAAACTTCCATAGAATCAGACTCAAGGGAGAACATTTCATTGTACATTTATGTAAAAAATTTTTTCATAGTGTTTTCCTCTGAATTTGTTCACTCTGAATTTTTAAAGATTATCAGTTAATATATTTGACGCTGGAATGACGTGGCGGTTAGGGGTGCAGCCCCCCCCCCCCCACGCAGTTGAATATCCAAATATAACTTTTTACTCCCCAGAAATTAAATTACTGTTGACTGGAAGCCTTACTGATTGCATAAAGTTAGTCAAGACATATTTCGTATGTATCATACACTGTATTTTTACAATAAAGTAAGGTAGAGAAAACATTTAGAAAATCATAAGAGAAAATACATTCACGGTGCTGTATTTATGCAAAAAAAAATCTACATATAGAGCATGGTTCAAACCCATGTTGTTCAAGGGCCAAGTATATACAGAATTGAATTCATTAGCATGCCATCCTTTACACTGTTTTTACACAGTAGCATATTAATAAGGCCTAAATTGGCTTATTCTAGATCAGGCTTTGTTCTAGGCACTGCCATTCAGTCTCATTTAATCTTCATAAATATGCTATATGACAGGTGTGAAAGGGCAGCCCAGTGGCGTAGCAGTTTAGTGCCACCTTTGGCTCAGGGTGTGTTCCTGGAGTCCCAGGATCCAGTCCCATGTTGCACTCCCTGCGTGGAGCCTGCTTCTCCCTCTACCTGTGTCTCTGCCTCTCTCTCTCTCTCTGTGTCTCTCATGAATAAATAAATAAAATCTTAAAAAAAAAAAAAAGACAGGTGTGAGAGACCAGTGGGCTAGAGCCTGGCTAGAGCAAGACTGCTTTACATCACACTCCTCAACTTGAGCTGTACAATCTTCACTAAGTCACCTCATCTCTGAGTACCCCAGTTTCTTCAGCTGGGAGACAGGGAGGTGATCGTGGCCTGATTGAAGGGTTGTTGTCAAGCCTGCACGTCATAAGTAGTATCCATATTGATACCATCCTTGACTTGGCAGAGAAACTAAAGCACAGTGAGATCAAAATAACTTTTATTCCAGATGTTCCAGCCAGTAAATGGTGACCCTTTGATCTGACCTCAGGCAGCTCAACTGTAGAGCCTGAGTTCTAATCACTAAAGTGCTGGGGGCATACCTGAATGTTTCCATGAGGCCTTCTGCTGCCTCGTTTGACTCACTATTGCTTGTGAAACCACTTCCGGTACTGAAAGAAATCTGAGTGGTGGACAAACAAAGCCCTATAGGTATTGAAAAATAATTAGGCTAGACATCAGGAGGCCCGGGTTGTTGTTGTTGTTCTTCTTCTTCTTAAGATTTATTTATTTATTTATTTGAGAGAGAGAGAGAGAGAGAGAGAGAGAGAGAGAGAGAATGTGCAGGAGGAGGGGCAAAGAGAAAAAAAGGAGAGAATCTTAAGCCGTCTCCCCACTGAGCAAGGACGTGGGGTTGATCTTGTGACCCATGAGATCATGACCTGAGACAAAATCAGGATGCTTAACAGATTGAGCCACCTGGGTGCCCTAGGAGGCCTGGGTTCTGTTCCTGTTCTGCACCTAAGGATGCATTACCCAGCCTCTGAGGCTAGGGCTGCTTCATTTGTCAACAAGAGGGCTGGAGTAGGCAAGCTTCTCTTTGCCGCAGATGCCACGAGATACAAAGTTCCTTGAGCTTGAATGAACAAAAAGAGATATTGAATACTTCCTGTGTCGTTTTATTATGAGAATTCTATCAAAGCCCATTTATCATGTGGACTTCAACTGAGAAGCCACTTCCTGAACATGACCACCTGGATCAAAATGCCCAGGCTCTTCTCTAGAAGACCAAGAGCTTGGTCTTCCAGGAGAACAAGCTGGCATAGTGACTTTGGGGTGAATCACCAGGTGCCTCTGTTGTCCTGAATTGTGGACTTTTACTTTGGCCCCTTTGTTGGCTGATTCTTTGTCAGCTTGACTGGGCCACAGGATGTCTAGATAATTGTTCAGACATTACTTCTGGGTATATCTGTGAGGGTGTTTCTGAATGAGACTAATATTTGAATCTGTAGACTGAGTGAAGCAGATTGCTCTTCCCAATATGGGTGGGCCTCATTCAATCAGTTGAAGACCTGAACATAAAGGCTAAGTGGGAATTCCTCTTGCCTGACTCTTGAGACCCAGACTGAAGAGAAGACTAAGTAAGAGGGCACTCTACCTGCCTGACTGCAGAGCTGGGACATTGGTCCTTTTCTGCCTTTAAGCTCAAACTCAGCTCTCCTTGAGTCTTGGGCCCAATGACTCTTTTTTTTAAGATTTTATTTATTTATTCATGAGAGACACACAGAAAGAGAGAGAGAGGGGTAGAGACACAGGCAGAGGGTGAAGCAGGCTCCATGCAGGGAGCCCGATGTGGGACTCAATCCCAGGGCCCGAAGATCCTCTGCCCTGGGCCAAAGGCAGGTGCTAAACTGCTGAGCCACCCAGGGATCCCCAGGCCCAATGACTTTTGAACTGTAATTTACACCATTGACTCCCCTGGTTCTCAGACCTTCTACAGATCTTGGGACTTCTTAGCTTCCATAATAGTGTGAATCAGTGCCTTGTAACAAATCTCTTTACCTATGTGGTGTATACATGTATATTATAGACATATAATATGTATGTGTGTATATATATGTGTATATATCCTGTTGGTTTTGTTTCTCTGGAGAACCTAATACAACTCTTTAATAACTTTGCTTAAAAATTCTTCCACCAGTGGGGCACCCGAGTGGCTCAGTCAGGTGTCTGATTCTTGGTTTCAATTCAGGTCATGATCTCAGGGTCATGAGATCAAGCCCCATGTCAGGCTCCACATTCAGTGGGGAGTCTGCTTGAGATTCTCTGCCTCTGCCCCTGACTCGTTTGCTCTCTTGCTCTTTCTCTCATGAATAAATAAATAAATAAATAAATAAATAAATAAAATCTTAAAAAAAATTCTCCCATAAGCCATCACTCATGTTGTTTAAAGATTCCATGACTACCTTGCTACTGGTGGTGTGAATTTTCTTTTTGCTGTAAAATATGGCCCCCCTCCTGGAGATCTAAGGAAAGATCTGGGGCGGGATCTGATGTCTCAACCTTTAGTTCAGTTCTCCTGAGTTATTTGCACACCTAGTCTGAACTTGGACATCATGTGTCATCACACTTGTCCTCGGCTTTTGTAATTCGTATGTTCACAACCCTGAGTTAGTCTGTGGCTTAAAGATCTTTAGGCTTATGGTACTGAGTGAGGCAAGTGATTTCTGTGCCAGTAAGAGAAGCAGCTGTCCATTTTTTATGGGTAATAAAATGAATATCACAGGGCATCCTCGGAGTCTGGACATATTTAGGTTCTCAGTCAAAAAGAAAATGGATCTGTCTGTGTGTGTTGATACAACTTTTGGAACCAATGAGAATTAATCAGCCCATGAAGAAGGGAGCAGAAGATGTGCAAGCCTGTCCTGACAGGATCCCACTGCAGTGTGCTAAAGAAACACCATGAAGGAAGACGACCTGGAGAAGGAAGAGACCAGTTGGGGCTCATAGCAGATGGAAGGCTGGGTAGACGGAAAGTAAACAATGGGCTGCCTTTTGGAGATTGGGGGAGACTGATGAGAGAGAATAAGTGGATTTCCTTGTGTTCCTGTGGGAACAAAGCCTAAATAATGTGTTCACATGTTCCCAGGAAGGTGGTGACAGAACCATAGGGTGGGGCCTCCCCAGAGCCCCCACACAGGGCTGATTTATGAGCCTGAGTCAGCCCGCCATTCTAGCTGACCTAATTATACTTGTCTTGCGTTGACTGAACTGACATGTTTTCAGATTAAATGACAAGATAGTATCTTCAAGGTGATTTAAATTCTTTGGAGCTAGAACTATTCTGGAACTCTTTAGTGATCATGTGTTTTTTACCCCAGTCTCTCAAATGCCTAAAACAGTACGTGGAGAAAAGTGGTTACTCAAGATATTCTTATTGACTGGTCTTAAAAGCCTGTAGAACATCAAACCAGTCTCACAACTCTTATATTCAGACTTAAATCAGAAACTTGGCATTTGTCATTTTCTCATTTCTTTTCTTTATTCAGTATTGCAAAGATAACCCAGAAGATAGCGGTTTACCTTAGTCAAGCATTGTCTGTCACATAAAACATTTCCTTTCTTTTTTCCCCAAAGATCAATTTATTTATTTCAGAAAGCTGCAGGGCAGGGGGTGGAGGGCTGGATGCTTGAGCAGGGGAGGAGCAGAAGGAGAGGGAGAGAGAATCCCCAGTCAGACTCCCTGCTGAGTGCAGAACCCTGACATGGGCCTCAGTCCCAGGACGCAGAGATCATGACCTCAGGCGAAATCAAGAGCTAGCTACCCAATAGACTGAGCCGCCGGCACCCCTAACACAAAATGTTTTCTTAAAATTATCAGAGAAAAATCAAGATTTTTTTTTTAAGTTTTTGAAAGTTACCTGTTTCTGTACCAAATTATAAAACATCCCTGACCCCTGCCCATGTACTCGGTAAAGTCTCATTAAATTAATCCAGACCTATATCACATAGTGATAGGCCTAGTCAATCTTACACCTTACCAACCCTCTAAAAATCAATTTCAGGGGCACCTGGGCAGCTCAGTCAGTTAAGCATCTGCCTTTGGCTCAGGTCATGATCTCGGGGCCTGGGATCAAGCCCCACATTGGGCTCTCTACTCAGCAGGGAGTCTGCTTTTTCCTCTCCGTCTGCCCCTCCCCCACTCATGCTCTCTCTTGTCAATAAATAGATAAAATTTTGAAAAATGAACTTCAAATTGATTCTAAATACATAATTATGTTCTTTCAAATAGCAAATTCCTTGAATTTGCATCTCTCTTTTTTTCCTCAGAATTTTTATTTAAAAGAAACAGTTCAGCTAGATTGGTAAAGCGTGTTAGAGGTGAGCCACATTTGTGTGTCAATACTTCTGTCCATAGGAAAGCCTACTGGTGCGGGATGTTCTCTAGCTATTATTGGAGGTGTGAGAGCTGCTGCTCTTGGACAAAGGATCTTGGATTTATAGGCAAGCTGCATCTGTGGAGAACATCCAGGGCCTTTCCCTGGTGTCTGGAGCCTATAGCAGGGGATCTAGCACATTCTTCACAGAGATGCTGGGAAGTGTCTCCTGGTTGGTTTTTGCTTCTTGACCTGTCCTGGGCTGTGCATCTGTGTGTTCACATGAGTGTAGAGTCCAAACACAATAAGTAAAATTCTACCCGCTGTGGAAGCAGCAGTTTATCTGGAAGGGGGAAGAGAGGCCAGAGACAGAGGAGAAAGAATGAAGCCCGCGGTCTGTTACATTAGAAATTTTAATAGCATCAGATGCCAAACCACATTACATTTTGGGTTTGGTATGCAAAGGGAATTGTTCACACAAAACATTCCTCATTTTCATTCTTGATTTTTGCCCACATGTTTGTACTCTCCATCCATTTGTTCATTCATTCCACAAGTATTAATCAAGCGGCTGACTGTGTTTATCACCTGGGGGTGAGGCCCCAGCAATAGGCCTACCTTCACTGGTTTGGTGGGGGACACAGGTGGTCACAGTGTTGCATGGTGTCATGAAAACAGTGCATTTTAAAATACATTCTTTGAAAAGAGCCTACATACAACAGACTGATTTTCTGAATTCTGTCCAAAAAGACTTGATAAGCAATGGAATTTCCCACCTGGGTCATTTAAAGACAGACATGGTTTCAGCAGAGGCTAACTTGCAGACCCAGCTGCTTGTGTTCTGGGAAGGATTTGGGAATATTTGCGGATTTCTCTTTAAGAACTGATGACATCCGAAAAGTCTTATAAAGCAGGGTTGATACAGGTTGATACCCTCAATTGGGTCTTGAGGAAGAGGGATATGGCACCTCTGGGTCGGATTGAAGTCGGTAGCTGAATAAGGGGAGCTTTGGAGACAATGCTTGAGGGAGACCTCTTTTGCAAATCTGGCCTTTTTTAGGCAAGCCCCTGCGGCCCAGAAGGTGCCCTTCTGGGAAGGACAGGCCCAGTACCTGGCACTCTTGGGCTGGCCAGCTCACCAGCCTCCTCCTTCTATTCCCAAGACATAACTCCTGTTAAAAAAAAAAAAAAAAAAAAAAGTGCATGAGCTACCTGGCTCTTTGTGTCCTAGTGTCTTTTTACCTTCTTCCTTTTTCTTTTCTTTTTTAAGATTTTATTTATTCATGAGAGACAGAGAGAGAGGCAGAAACAGGCAGAGGGAGAAGCAGGTTCCATGCAGGAAGCCTGATGCGGGACTCGATCCCAGGACCCCACGATCACGATCTGAAGGCAGATGCTCAACCACTGAGCCACCCAAGTGTCCCTCTTTCTACCATTTTTCTTGGTAGAAAAATGCCTCTTCCCATCTCTCTACTTCTCTTTCCTTGCCTCTTCCCATCTCTTGCCTCTTCCCATCTCTATACTTCTCTTTCCTCTCTCTGTCCCTCTCCCCTTCTCTGTGTTTCTCTTCTGTGTTCTCTGACACTGGCCGTCCCGCCAAACTTTTGTTTCCCAGTTTTAAAATCTGCAGAGATAAAAATACCCCACATTTCTAAGCATGGGGACTTTTAAAATAATAGTAAGGTTTGTGGTAAGGGAGCCTGTGCATCACTGCTCCCCTGCTCTCAGAGCCTTGGTTTTTTTCCACCCGCCCCAAAGCTGGGCCCGTGGGAGACCCCCCAGGGCCAGGTGCCTCCCCACCTGCAGCCAGGCCTGCGGTGCCCCCGGGGCCCGCTTCACTCAGAGCAATTAGCAGGCCGAGCCACACCTGTCCCCTGCCAGCCAGCTTTTCCAAATATCCTGCTTGCTCAGAGCCGAAGAGGGAATGACGTCAGAGGATGAGTTGCCCCTGGCAAGGGGCGAGAACTCCAGGACGCTGTAATTTGGAGTTGGTTCAATGAAATAGCAAGTCAGCAGCCACACCTCTGCTCGGGCGCCTCCTTGCAGGCTGCTGCTAACCCCTCTCAGCAGGTCTGTGTCCCCGGGCGGGGCAGGAGCTTGGTCTAAGCCGCCAGGACAATGCGGAGCTTTAGACACAGGAGGCAATAGTAACCCGTAGGTTGAAAGAATCCTTACAGACCCAAGATCGTCCTATTTTTATTCAGAGAAATGACTCAGAAGTAGACCTGAACACCCTGGAAACATTTTTAAACAGTCAGTGCCACTGGGGTTTGTCTTCATCACCCCCCACCCCTACCACCAGTGGCAAGGTCGGGCCTTCACACGGTAAGCCCTCGGCTGGGCCTCGTGAAGCCGTTGCCTACAAGGCGAAGCCAAGTTCATGGTCAAGACTACAGGCCTTCCTTCCTTTGAACTTTGACTACCTTCTCAGTTCCTGTGCTCGTCCTCCCCTCTGCACATCACGCCTCAGCCCTGCCATCGGCCCCCTGCCCTGCAGTACCACCTGGTTTACCCTTTTCCAGCACGAAGAGACCTCTCCGGGCTTCCCATAGTACCCGCTGTGTCTCCCCATCACTGTCCTGAGCGTGGAGCTTGGTAATCTGTCTGATGCACAGTAGACTGTTGAGCAACAGGGGTTTGAGCTGCACGGGGCCACTTTTACATATTTTTTTCCATTAAATACTGTACACTACAGTAAATGTATTTTCTTTTCCTTGTGATTTGCTAAATAATATTTTTTTAAGATTTTATTTATTTATTCATGAGAGAGACAGAGAGAGAGGGGGGCAGAGACATAGGCAGAGGGAGAAGCAGGCTCCGTGCAGGGAGCCTGACGTGGGACTCGATCCAGGGTCTCCAGGATCACACCCTGGGCTGAAGGCGGCACTAAACTGCTGAGCCACCTGGGCTTCCCAATATTTCTTTCTTTTTCTTTCTTTTTTTTTTTTTTAGAGAGATTTAATATATTTATTCATGAGAGACAGAGAGAGACACAGGCAGAGGGAGAAGCAGGCTCCATGTGGGGAGCCCCATATGGGACCATCCCAGGACCCTGGGGATCACACCCTGAGCCAAATGAAGATGCTCAAGCACTGAGCCACCCAGGTGCCCCACTAAGTGACATTTTCTTTAACTTACTTCATTGTAAAAATGCAGTATGTATAATTCATATAATATACAAATACATGTTACTTGACTGCTGGCATTATTGGCAAGGCTGTTAGTAGTTAGGGTTTGGAGGGGGGTCAACAGTTACACGTGGATTTCTGATGCTTCAGGTTGTTGGTGTCCCAACCACCACATTGTTCAAGGGTCAACTGGATATCTGTTTTCCTCCTAGGCTGCACGTACCTTCAGGGAATGCCTGTATTGTATTCATCTCTGTATCTCCAGCACTTTGTATACCTTCTGACAACAGTTCCAGCTCAGCTGATGCTTTTGGAAAGAATAAATAATCAGAGCATGTATAGGATTAAAAAATGCAAAGTTATGGGGACATTCTAATGTAGGTCTATAGATACATGTTTCCCATTTAAAGGAAGCTTAAGATTGGTAGTGTAGGTTTAAATACTCACTTTTTAATGTATTTTATTTTATTTTTAAATATTTTATGTATTTATTTGGTAGAGAGAGAGCAGCAGAGGGAGAGGGAAAGGCAGAGTCCCCGATGAGCAGGGCCCCAGCATGGGGCTCGATTCCAGGACCCTGGGATCATGACCTGAGCTGAAGGCAGATGCTTAACCAACTGAGCCACTGAGGTGCCCAATACACACTTTTTTAAAAAGAATATTCTATCTGGTAGTATCTAATTAAAGGAGACCTGGAATTAAATACTTGGTAATAGAAGGGAAGTCTTTGGTTTTCTCATTAGCTTGTGGTCTACTTACTTTGACTCCCAGGGTCTGTGCTTCCTATCATTCTCTGGGAACCCATAAGGGGACCTTCTCAGACTGAGTGTATCCTGCTCTGTCCCTCATCGGTGATGGGTGCTCATTTTATGCCTTAACCCACTGGTTTGACAGAAGTGCTTTCCTAATCCCTAAAATTGTAGTGACTTCATAGCAAAGATAAGGAACAAGGTGGGAGAGAGAGCCACTGTCATGAGAGTCCCTCTCAGCCCCTCTGGGCAGGTGGCAGCCGCTCTGCTAGTCCTGCTGGGAGTAGGCGTCAGTGCTGGTGACACTTGTCTCCCTAGAGCCTCAGTCCTGCTTTGAGCAGAGGCAGGGCCTCACGTGTCCTCAGAGTTTACTTCCGTAGATTATTTCTGTCCCGGGCCCGTGGAACTGGAGGAGGTGAAACACATATGCCAGGTACATGAGCAACATCATGATCATTACGCTGATGGAAAAAGTTCATCCCTTTCATTGGCTTGAGAACGTCAAAACGGCCTCTGGGGAGATGACCAGTACAGCCCGTATCCTTACCCTAGCAGGATCCCACTGTGTTTCGTCCCAGCCCACATAGAACCACTTTTTGATTTAGATCGCGAGTTTGTGTTTTCTAACACAGGTGGCTTTTTTGGGAAAAAAAAAAAAGCCCATGTGAATCCTCCTTTTTCACTACTATTCCTGGGCTCTGGTTTCTCCGTCCATACAATGAGGTAGTTGTCACAGATAATCTCGGGAATTGTGTCCAGCTTTTAAAATTCTACTTTATAGTTCTGTCTCCTTTTGTTGTTCGTATTTCAGATCCTCAAATCGTTACTCTTATATTTTTGTGAGAAGAACAGGCAATCAGCCTTTAATTCCCCACAGGTAAATGGCAACCTTTATGGGAAAAATATATACGTTGAAAAGACAGCTCTCGATTGTGATGACATAAACGATTGCCATTTTCAAGGGCCGATAACTAAGAAATTACAGGAAAGCATTGAATCTTCTGCCAACATTGCTGCCGCAACCTGAGAAGGCCTGAGTACAGAGGATATTTATACATTGGGTTTCAGAAGAATAATTCAAATGCACAAGAGCCTCATCTTGTAATGTTATCACAAGAATGTCCAGACAATGTTTTCTTTAACTTTGGGAAGAGCAATTTAGAAGGCTGGATTCTGCCACATGGGTCCAGCTGCATGTTTAATACTCTTGGAAAAAAAAGTTCTATAAACACAGAAATCACCAAGCATGGATGCTTGAAGGATATTTCTTTCTTTGCTTACCGTTGTCAGGACCATGTATACACAAGAGCACGAAATTAATAAACACGATCAAATTTACTGTTATTATAAACCAGGCAGCAATATTTGATTTGCACCACAGGCTTTTCTGGAATTTCACTCTTCGATGGTTCAAAGCACTGGACATCGAACCAAGCGTAATTAGAGTTCTCGAAACGTGGCTCAGAGTTACATAGTCAGTCTGCCTAGGTAACAATTTGTAAAACTTTTTACTTTTAGCCAGTGAAATACTGCCACATGGGAAAATATTCCTAAAGGCGACTGAGTCTGTGTTTTTAATGCCCAGGAGCAAATCTCTGCACCACGCTTGCCCACAGTGGCTTGAGAAGCTCCTCCCCCCTCCCTCTGCCCGGTCTTGTCCCCCCTCTGCCCCTGCACACTCTCTGCTCACCCTGGAAAAAAATGCAGGGTGACTGGCACGGAGCTGCATTCCTGTTCCTCTCTGAAAGTCTCAAGGTATTGTCTGGAGAGCCACTGACTGCATTTCCCACGGTGTGATCATCTCTGTTCTTGGAAGCCAGCCTCCCCCTTTACCCTGCTGTCTGGATACCTGGGCAGCCCAAGGGTAACCTTTTCATAGGGGAGAAGTGACTCGCCCCCCGGAACACATGATAGTTTTTCTAGTGCAATGACAGGTTGTGCTTCCCAGTGCCACATCACGGTTAAGGGTAATGGTCCTTTGGCATCTCCGGTTTATCAGCTCCCATCCCCCCTCCCTCTGGACACTGTGGTTTCTTACTCTTCAAAATTTATGCATTAGAAAGGGGAGCTCATGGAAAATACTTTTATAGAAATGAACATATTGTTTCTATCCCGACCTTTCTATTTTGGGGGTAGGGAGAAAGGGAGGATGTAAGGCCGCGTTGCACGTTTGAAGCACACAGCCAGCCTTGCCAGGGTGAGAGCTCTGATGCTGGCTCTCCCTGTGTCCAAAGTTGACATAGCTTTTTGTGACACTATCAACAATGGTGGGGACTTTTAAGGAAGTGGAATGCGTTCAAACAACAGAACTGCCCCCAGGCTGTGTGTGTGTGTGTGTGTGTGTGTGTGTATCACTGAAAATCGCAACTGTTGAAAGGCTGAGTTTCAGTTCTTTACCCGGAGGGGATCCCATCCCTTGGTCAAAGATGACAAGAGACAGCAGGACTGCATCGTGAGTGTGCTCACAGGGACCTGTACTCTCTCCTTTCTGATAGGTTGCTGAAGGGCCAGGAGTCACCATGACCGAGCGCTTTGACTGTCACCATTGCGAAAAATCCCTCTTTGGCAAGAAGTACATCCTGAGGGAGGAGAGCCCCTACTGCGTGGCATGCTTTGAGGCCCTCTATGCCAGCACTTGCGAGGAGTGTGGGAAGCCCATCGGCTGTGACTGCAAGGTACCCCTGGGTCTCCCCAGTCCCCGGCAGCGCCCACACTACTCTTGGATCCCTTGAAGCTCCCCAGAAACCATGGGCTTCTGTGTGGTTCGTGCTGGAGCTCTGAACCTTAGTGCCTATTGAAATTCTGTCTCTTGAGCCCCCTCTGATGGGCTCGTTCCCTCCAGGCAGCCTTTCCAAACCTCCTCCCTGCGGCTGGTCTGTGCCCACGCCTAACTCACCTGGCTCATCCGGGGCAGAATGCAGAGGGCTCTGTGCCGTGCATCCAGCCTGGACCACAGAGAATTGCCCCTGGAGGTCCCCCCCTGGTGGCTGGGATCTCTGATAGCTCCACCTGCTTATCAGTTGCTAAAACCCACTTGACAGGACTTTAAGTGATTGTCCTCCTTGGAGCCACAGAACTGGTACAGAATGGGGGCACTTGGGGAACTCCCAAGGAATCCCCATCTTCATGGACTTCAGGGTCATTCGTGGCATCTTGGTGTCTCTTTTCTGCTCTCCCCCCTTGAACCCCACAAGGGCCCCTCTCCTCCATGGTCATGAACGTCAGGACGTAGCTGCTGCCTGATTGGGTCAGGCTGGGTCTGCAGCTGGGCAGCTCCAGCCAAGCCAGTGCACGTTCCTGACGTTTCTGTCCTCTAGCATGTCATTCCCAGGAAAGGCAGGAAGCAGAGGGCCGCACCATCACTTTCTGCTGCTGGGTATTTGGTGACAGTTGGGAAACAGCTCCCATCCTGTGTGGAGAGAAGCCTTTGCTCCAACAGAGATGAAGGCTCTGCAGCCTGGGCCACTTGAAACCAGGCCACAGCCACGTAACTTCTGGCTAGGGACAGGGGAGCCCTGCACAAAAGAAACCAAACAGCAGAAGTCCTGCGTAAACTTCAAAATGTGCAGAGGGTGGGCTGCTGTGAGCAAAAAAGTGGCTGATCTTGCTAGTCTGAAAAGCTAGGTTCTAAGAACCTCGTGGGTTCTTAGAAGGCTTTATTCTTTATTGACCAGGCCAGACATAAACATAAACTGCCCAGTTCCAGTCCTGGCTCTAACTATCTGTGTGAGCTTGGGCTGATTTCTTGACCCTTCTGTGCTTGTCTTCCCCTTTATGAAATGCAGATAAAACAGGTGCCAACTTGGTGGGGTTACTACAGCATGTGGCTACGAAGCCCCAGCACCCCAAATAGCAGCTCATGGTTTTGTAAACTCCATCTGACTACTTACTCATTACTCTTCCTGCAATGCAGTCCCTCCACGCACCCTCTGGAAGCTTCGCCCTCTCTCTCTCGATCCATTTCCAGAGTAGAAACATCAATAAAAATGTCCAGTAGGAGGAAGAACTAAGAGAGAGAGAAAAAAATAATTCATTTATAAAAATTTAATAGGCTTAAGTAGGTGAGAGGTCCAGATATTTTGACAGAAAACAACTCTGGTTTAGAGGAAACGTTTTGGATATTTGGGACTAGTCATCCTTGACCGGGGGCTAAAGTAAAAACAAAACAAAAGTCCCCTCTCAGTTCTCCAACATGATTTAGTGCAAAGACCCTTAAAACTAGTTTCCCTTCGGCACATACTTGATGCACAGATAAACAAGAATCCCCCAAATGGGGCCAAAATCAACAAGACTGCTGCAAAGCCAGGAGTTAATCATGCTGAACTTTTCAACCCAGATTCACGGTTTACAATACATGGAGTTCCGCCGTGTGGTTGTCTACATTTTGGAAGGAAAAAGGATGCCTACTTGAAGTTTGACTTGGCTATTTGGGGCTCTTGAATATTTGGAATTGTTTGCTTGACTTTCAGAAGTAATTATGTAGTTGACTTTGTGGAGGAAGCAATGATAGGAAAAACATTCCTGTTATTTCAGGAAGTAGACCCGAAAGTCCTGGCTTGATAGAGCCACTGAGCTCACAGATGTGGGGGCTCTTCCCTTTTCTTAAAACAGCAGAGTCACCTGGAGCCCCACTCACCTCCTCCTCTGAAGGACACACTTGCACGTGTATATAGATTTGAAACACTGGCACACCGATGGGTGTTGAGTGACTTTTATGTGATATAGATGAGATTTCAGGACCTGTCTCTGTAGTTAGCTCCCATACGTTTGAAAACGTTTCTGTTTCTCAGATGTATTTGCTATTTATGTTTAGTTGCTCTGAGGAAATGGTGTGCTCTCCAAGGAGAGAAATCATTCACTTCAGGACCAGGGGAATAGGTGAGAGCGGGTAATGCAAACAAAATTTCATGATCCTCTAACGTTACCCTGTTCCTGACATTTTTCTTGGACATCTGTGGATACTAGCAAAAAAAGTTTTTTGGCCTGATTACAGATATTTTTGGATGGATCTCCTTAGATTCGGAGCTTCAAAAAATCAAGAAACTAAGGAAAACGTAGGTGGGGCCCGTAACTCTAGAGACAGCTGCCAGTGCTGGGCACTTCACAAATCAGGGACTTGAACAACCTCTGGGCCACATGGCTAGCTCAGTTTGTTTCTAGAACACACTTTCTAGCTTCTGAGTAATTAGGTGGGAAACACCAAACTGATAATCAATTTGGCGCAAGTCCACCCACCAAACTGTTTCTCAGCGAACATCTGGAAAGCTTTCAAGGATCAGAAAGTCTCTGGGGTCCTTGGGCAGAAAGCAGCCAGGCAGCTGAACCGGGAGGCGGAGGCTCTTACCTGTCCACGTGAAATCTCGATGTCTCTGCCATGCTTCCAGAAGGCTCCTGACCACGGCTGGTGTAGGAGGCATGAGGTCAGATTGGAAACGCCCGTTCTTCCCACCCTGGAGCAGGACTCAGGCCTCCCCCCGCCCGCCCTCCTGGGCCTTTGTGGGAAAGGCTACTATTCCAGACACGTTCCAGACACGTCCTCACCGTCCAACTCCCACACGCAGCACTTTTTTATTTGTTGAGGTGATTTTTAAGTGCTTGGTGAGTGAATCATCTTTTTAGAGTTTCCATGTAATTTGTCCGCAAAGGTTGTCATGAGCGGTGAAACTATGCTGATTTATTTAGAGATCCTCCCGTCAGGGAAAAATCTGTTTCTTTCTTTTCTTTTTTAAATATTTTTTTTAATTTTTATTTATTTATGATAGTCAGAGAGAAAGAGAGAGAGAGAGAGAGAGGCAGAGACATAGGCAGAGGGAGAAGCAGGCTCCATGCACCAGGAGCCCGATGTGGGACTCGATCCCAGGCCTCCAGGATCGCGCCCTGGGCCAAAGGCAGGCGCCAAACCACTGCGCCACCCAGGGATCCCGAAAAATCTGTTTCTAAGGGGAAATGAACGAAGCAGGATCCTCAGAGCCGGGAACGAGGCTGACCAGGTGGGGAACCTCTCAGGCCCCGAGAAACCAGAGGGGCCCCTGGCAGGCAGGCCACCAAAGGCACGCCACGTTCGGCGGTGACGTCCCCCCCGGGGGCCTCGAGCCTCCGTGCCTGGGTTCCCTGCAGCCAGTGTACGTGTGGGGACTTAGGTCGCCCAGGAGCCTCCGTGTCCACATCTGAAAACGGGCTGCCCGCCTCACAACTGTCACGGGAACTAAGTTCGCCACCACGGCCGGGACCCCTGCGACGGCCACGCAGAGCCAGTGCTGTCCTTTCTGCCACCGTCTGTGCTCCAGGACCTTCGTTCTTAAGTATTTGGAGGTACATGCAGTTAGAAATGTGATGCCCTGACAGTCTCAAAGGACATCTTTCCAAAGTGCAGAGCGTGAAGGACTCTGAGAATCTGTCAAGTGAAATCGTGTGGATTTAAGGCAGGATGGGTTTGGGAAAACCTCGTCTGAACCCGCCCCCCCCCGCCCCATCCAGGCAGAAGGGGGTGAGGGAGGGGTGTTGCCAGCAGTAGCCTGGGTTTGGAGCGACCCTGTTGCCTGGGGCCACCTTGGGCCAGCGGAGGGGCCACTGTCCTGCCTGGCCACCTGCCGGTCCCCTGGTTCAGCTGGTGTCTCAATCAGGGCAAGTTCCAGAGCCAGGCAACGAATGCTTCCCATATTAGGAATGATTCTGAAGTGGAAAAATATGAAATCTGAAAGGAAGCGTTTGGGCCTAATCTTACATTGTTTATCAACATTTTACTGCACTTTGTGACATTTCCGTAAGCACAAAATTAGCCTTGGTATTTTTTCTGGGACGTGTAAAAGATCTTTCTTCCTGCTTTTCTTTTCTTTTCTTTTTTCTTTTCTTTTCTTTTCTTTTCTTTTCTTTTCTTTTCTTTTCTTCTTTTCTTTTCTTTTCTTTTCTTTTTTTCCTTTCCTTTCTTTGTTTCTTTCTTTTCTCTCTCTCTCTCCCCCCACCCCTTTCCTTTTCTTTCACCCTCTCTAAAGGACTTTAAAACTATGATAGTTCCAGGACATTTTGATGTTCTTCAAAGTCAGTGAGTCTGTACCTCTTAACCTTGTACCTCCAGCATCTAAACCGTGCCCTTTGGGGACTTCACGGTGTACTTGATTCGTAACAGAATCAAGCTGGATGCACTAGGTCGGTCCTAAGAACGAAAACTAACCATCTTTTTGGAGCTGCAGGTGCAAGAAAGGAGAGGGCCTCCAGGTACCAAGACTTTGAGAGAAGGACTCAGGGTGTGACATGAAGCGCGGGTCCAGACACACAGGTGTGGTCCATTGTAACAGCTTCTGGGCCCTTGGGTGGTAGGTTCCAGCCCATCGCTCGGCTCCGGGGAATCCTGTGCCAAAAATCTTTCCCCATGCCGAGACTAATGTCATCTTGGCCAGAAGCCTCAGTGTGCCCTCAGAAAGCGAAGCTGGCGGTGTCTCATTACCTTTCTCTTGCCATAAAGTCTTTTCTCACTTCCTATGCATTGTGGGCTTTCTTAAGAAGTGAGTCCAAGAGGAAGCTGTGACATAAATTTATTAGCTTCACCCAACTTCCAAAGAGAGCACGCAGAAAGAGACTTACAGGGAAGCCTGGTAGCGTAATGACTTAGATAAGGGCTACCATGCAGGGTTTGGAGAAAGATGTTGACATGGCTCGCTGCCGTGGTGTGGTAGGTGGGGGCGGTGCACGACTTCCCTCTGGTCGGGGCAGCTCCCAGAGCAGGTGGCCTGCCAGCTGGGCCTCGCAGCTGAGCTGGATTCTGCTTGTTGAAGAGGAGGCAAAGGGCCTCCCAAGGCAAAGCATGGCATGGGCCGGGGTGCAGAGGTGTGATAGGCCGGGACCTGGGCTTTGGAAAGTCTAGAAGCCTTGTGTTGATGCCCAAGTCCAGTCAAGTTGCATGGATGATATCCCAAGCAGGAAGGAGCACTTTCTAGGGCCTAAGGTCTGCTGGCACATCGGCTTAACCTGTAGCTGCTGTGTTTTCAGGTTAACTGTGTGTAAAATGGGTTTCTGCAGTGCTCCTGACCCATGGGAGCATTTAAACAAACTTTTCCAGGACTGTCCATGCACATCGGCCCCTCCGCTGCTCTTTCCTCCTGTCTGGGGGCTCCCTCAGCAGGGAGGAGACTGTGGGGGGCATCTGGTGGCTTTGTTGTCACGTTTCACAGAGAGGTTCCTCCCTCAGTTTTTTGAAGATCAGCCCTGAAAGGCAAGTTTCCTTGAACCCGTATTTCCTTTCCCTCTTGTTTCACTAACAAGCTGTGTGGCCCGGCCATTGAGGCTGATGCCCTGGGCAGAGCTCACGCGAGCGCTGGGCCTGGGACTGCCTCCCCTCTGCCCTCATGCATTCGTGCGTGCGGCCAACGTCCAGGACTCTTCATCTTGGAAAATTTGAAACTGTGTCCCCATGAAACACTACGTCCTGTCCCTGCATTTGACTACTGGGACATTATCTAAGTGGAATCGTATTTGCCCTTTGGCATCTGGCTTATTTGCTGAGCATAATGTCCTCAGGGCTCCTCTGTGTTGTAGCATGCATCAGAATTTCCTTTTTGAGGCTAAATAATAGTCCCTGGTGCAAATGAACCACATTTTTCTTCTTCATGCATCTGTTGATGGACTCTTGAGTGGCTTCCACTTTCTGGTGACAGGGGATAATGCTGCTATGGATACAGGTCTACAAATTCCTGTTTTTGATTCTTTATGCATATACCCAGATGTGGAATTGCTGTATCACATGGTAATCCTATTTTTGATTTTTTTGAGGAACTGCCAATACTGTTTTCCATAACAACAACAACAACAACAAAAAAACATTAAATGCATTTATTCCATAGTCAGCATTTGCACAGTGATAATGATTAAAAACTCCTGACTCTTCTTAAATTAGGCTAACTCCCATTCGTAGTGGACAGGGCTGTAATGGCTTGTTCGACGTTATTCAAAATCTCAACAAAGGCAGTGCTGAGCTGTATTCATTTGTGTACAAAATATGGCATTATTTGTGGATGTTTTCAGTGGATACATACGGATCTCATCAAAGAAAGCAAAGAGTAACACAGGCTCTACCAGGAGTTTACCTGGGATGGTTCACTGCAAATAGCTTTCGAATCAGAGGGACATGAGCTTGAACCGTGCTTGGCTCTGCTGTGTGACTGTGAGGTCTGCTCACATAGCTGCTCTGAGCTTCTGCAATAATATTTACCTTGCAGGGATGCATGGTGCCTGAGCTCACCACCTGGCAATGAGCAGCATTGACTGGTGTCCCTGGAAAAGAAAAATTATGATTTCTTCCTGGAGAAATACGGGCTTCACAATTTATAATGAGTTTGCCTATTTGGCCGTCGACTCAAATTATAGCAGTTTATACTTTGTTTCATTTGTCCAAATAACCAGTGGAGCACCCTCTCATTTAAACGGTTTCCCCTCTTATTTAAATGGTTCATCCCCTCTCCAGTGCCTTCAGGAGCATCTTAACCTCTGTGCAGAATTAAAAGGGCCCCCCTGCCCACCTCTATCTCGCCTCTGCTATGCTTATGAACTGTCTCTGCCTGAAAGCCCCTCTCTAACCCCCTCTGCCCATGTCCCACTGTCCACTGATCATCCACACTCAGCTGGTGGCACCTGCACCAGACATCTCTCTGTCCCCCTTCCCTCCAAGTGAAACCAGGGCCCTGTCCTTGTGGCTGCTTCTCTGAAATTCCCTGTACCCGGGCTTCTCTATCCCATCCGGTGTCCCTGTCATCCCACCATCACACGCAGGCCCACATCTCTGTCCCATGTCCGTGTGATCCCGCTGTCACATGTGATTTTGCTGAGCTCCCTCAGAGCTAAGGGCTATGCTGTGTCTCACTAGTTGTCAGTGAGAAGCAGTGATGAATTCTATGCTCTCTGCTCCTCTTCCCTGCAGACGATATATAAGGGAAATCCATGTGTTTTGGGAAAGCATCTCTTTCTCACACACAGACACACCCTGCGCACACGTGCACATACACACACACACACAGTTGCCCTGAAATGCAACAGGAGGAAAGTAGCCCTGCTCTCCTGGTTTCACCAGCAAGGACATGGGCCAGGAACATGTACAGACATCTGCCCCTCTTCACTCCCCGTCTGCCCCGGGATGTGAATGGCTCTCCCAGGCTGTGGTTGGGGCAGAGCAGCCCAGACCCCCTGACCTCTCATTGTGTCACATGCTCTGGGTCTGCAGGACTTGTCCTACAAGGACCGACACTGGCATGAGGCCTGTTTCCACTGCTCGCGGTGCAAGAGCTCCCTTGTGGACAAGCCCTTCGCTGCCAAGGAGGACCAGCTGCTCTGCACGGACTGCTACTCCCATGAGTACTCCTCCAAGTGCCAGGAATGCAAGAAGACCATCATGCCAGGTCAGGAGCACGCCCTTCACCCTCGCGATGCCGCAGAGCGTGCTTGCACTTTTCTTGCCTTACCGTTGCTGACTTCGTCCACAAGAGCATTGTGCCCTGCTGTGTGCCAGGCGCTGGCCTGGTTGCTGGGTGCTCATGGAGTAGTGAGTCGAGAGGCATACCCCATCCTCTGTCCTCCCCGCATGCTCAACAGACGTTCGTTCTCAGTAGACTCAGACTTGATCACAGCTGGGTCAAGGGTTAAGAAGAGTAATAAGGTGACTTGTCTGTTATGAGGAGGATGGGACTGTGTACCGTTTCTTGGGGAATGTTCCTTTGCTTTGTGGAACAGAGGAAGCTTTTATCTTAAAACCTTCAATGTATAGAATTCTTAAATACAGAACCAAAAAAGTCTTGATAGTCACATACAGAAGGAGAGTAGCCACCAAGGGAAGAGCCTGAGATGTGGACCCTGGGTGAGTGAAAGGCACACCTGTCGGCTGGGGCTAGCTCACAAGCCACATGCCACCTGTGGTGTCATCTGCATGACCGGTAAATGTTACCAGAGGGTAGATTTGGTGGGATCAGCAAAGAAAAATACAGATTCCTGGTTCAGTCTGAGTTGTAGGTAATTTTTTAGTATCTGACCCATTTGGGACATCTTTTTAAAAAACTTTTACTTATTTATTCATGAGACACAGAGAGAGAGAGAGAGAGGCAGAGACACAGGCAGAGGGAGAAGGAGAAGCAGGCTCCTGCAGGGAGCCCCATGAGGGACTCAATCCCAGGACCCCGGGATCACGTCCTGAGCTAAAGACAGATGCTCAACCACCGAGTCATCTAGGTGCCCCCCATTTGGGCCATCTTGAACCTGGCATCCCTACCAGGGAGTCCCAGGAACCCAGGAGAGAGCTCTGTGCTCTGAATGTCTGCTGGAGATGTACCCCCATGGAAGGACTAGCGTGAAGCAGTGGCTAGGCCCCTGGAATCCAGTCAAGTGGAGGTGCTCACTGGCTGGGGACCCAGCCTGCCGTGAGCCATGGAAGTTTTGGAGAGATGTAGCCCTGAGGCCTCCTGTTGGCAGAGCTTCTCTTAAATCAGGCTTAGGGTGGCAGGAGGGGTGCCAATCCTGCTGAGAATCTCCAGCCAGCTGTCCCTTGCACCCACATTGCCTGGGGTGTGCCCACCCTCAAGACAGCCTCTGAAGCGGGTATGCATCTTTTATCCCAGGGAAGTTTAGGATTAATGGCAGAGGTAAAAAAAAAAAAAAAAAAAAAAAAAAAAAAAAAAATTCTAACCCACCATAATGTATTCAATCTGATAAAGTAGGTGTGAAGTTTCCAAAAAATGTGGTCTAAAGAGGAAATTAAAGTGTATAACTGAATATGTGATTTAGGCTCATGGTTTCAAATTGGAATTTTCTTAATTTATCCCCTGTTGTGACGTTCAAGGTGTTTTATGATTCGTCATGTTTAGAAGCCTAATTCATTTCAACAACAATCACTTAACTTGAGGTTGGGTTTGTTGGTTGAGGTTCTTAAAAGAGATGCTGTATGTGTGAAACTCTCAAGTGTAGTTTTAGAGGAGCTGAGGTCTAGGAGTACCTGGGTGGCTCAGTTGATTAAGTGTCCAACTTTTAATTTTGGCTCAGGTCATGATTTCAGCCCCGTGTGTCTCTGCACGCTGCTTGAGATTCTCTCTCTCTCTCCCCTCTCCCTCTGCCCCTCTGCTGCTTGTGTGGGCGCATGGGCTCTCTCTGTCTCTAAAAAAATTAGATAAGGGGCCGCTGGGTGTCTCAGTTGGTTAAGCATCTGCCTTTAACTGAGATCATGATCCCAGGGTCCTGGGATCTAGCCCCGCACTGGGCTCCCTGGTCATGGGGGAGTCTGCTTCTCCCTCTGCCTCTGCCCCTGCTTGTGCTCTCTTGCTCTCTGACTCAAATAAATAAATAAAATCTTAAAAAAAAAAAAAAAGGAGTTGAGGTCTGTGCCTTAATAAATAGAAGTAAACACAAAGGTCCCTTAGAAGTAATTTTTAAAAATTCACCATGTTCATTAATGCTGTGATAAGCTGTGTCCGATGAATGGAGGTCAAAGGTTTTGAGTTGGTTGCATCAACAGATTGTTAATTTTCAAAAACCCCAGTAGCCTGCTGAGTCACAGGATATCACACAGGAGCTGGGTTCACTCTGACATGTGATGGGAATTAGGGCCCCCACGTTCATTTAGAGCCAGACTCTTCGGTGGAAGACTGCTTGCTGTGGCGCAGTTTTCCTTTTTATTTTTGGTTTGCTTTGTTTTTGGCAACAAAGAGCTACTGAAGAGTGAGCGAGAGACTGACGTGCGGAAAGTGTTATTTTAGGGAGACAGATCGGATAAGAAGGAATACATTTTAAAAAAAGGCAAGGGCATAATCAGGCCTTTGGTGAGATGGTTTCTTATGGCTGCTACATTTCTCTGGTTAATACATCTTAAAAATAACTGACTCCGTGCTATTAGAAGGAACAAAACCCCCAGAGCAAGGCTGCTTCCAGAGCTGCGTCAGCACAGCAGATGTGGGAGCAGGGCCCAGCATGGGGGCTGTGAAATGAAGACCGAAGCCCACATAAGGCTGGGCCGACCCACAGGGAACTCCTGTCCCACAGGGGGTCACACATGGAGACAGCGGTCCCGGCACGGTGGCAACCACGAAATTTAATGAGAAACAAATGAAATCTTTACTGAGTGTTCGTGACAAGAGCCCATGGAAGTTTCCATTCTGCCTGACAGCGAGTGGACTGTCGCCATCCCCTTCCCCACCCCGCTGCCCGCCCCTGCCCCAGCTGCGGAGACTCCTGCTCCCCTACAGCGGGCTCTGGGGTCCCACGTTCTTCTTGTTCATCATGCGCACCGTTTGTTTGCTTTGCTTTGCTTGCTTGTTTGCTCCTCCTCAGCAGAACTCCTGCTGGCCTGACGGGGACAGGCTCCTGCCGCACCAGGGCTTAGGGTGCCGTGTGAGGTCACACGGACACCTGGCACCTACGGCTGGCCACGGACCCTTCAGACAGCCTAGGGAGTTTACCGTTAGGATAGTGCACTGTGTGGGTGCTAGAGAACCCCCCTCCCCGACCCAGCTCAGGCACTTGCACTGAGAGGCAGCTCCGTCCCACGACAGGGAATTGTGAGGGCATTGACACGCTAAAATGACCTGAAGGTGCACCTGGTCTTGTCTCCCAGCGAAGAGAGCAGAAGTTTCAGTGGCGTGCCCCCGGCTGTGGTCAGCCTGGATCAGGACCTTGTGCGGGGCTCTGGCCTCAGAGCTCTGATCTCCCTGTCGGCCAGATCGGAGGGCGGCCTGGAGCCCGCAGGTGTGGACGACCACTGACTTCCTGCCACCTGGGCAGCGGTGGCTAATGCAGAAGGTGGAGGGACAGAGGACACGCAGGAGAAAACTGCCCGGAATGGGGTGCTTACCGCCCGGCTAGAAGGAAGGCAAAACAGCAGCATCGGCCTCCTCTCCGATTCAGGGCCTTGGCATAGTCCATGTGCGTTGGGCGCAGGGCCGGTACCGGGGGCAGGGGTCCCTGCTTGGCTGCGCAGGAGCAGGCGGCCCTAGCCCCTTGCAGCGAGGGGGACCCTTGGTCTCCCCGCCCCCACGCCTGCCACTCGGAGTCACTTTAAATTCTCAAGCAGTCCTGCCAGTGTCCTCGGCCCACCATAGTGTCTGTCCCGGCTTCCCTCTCGCTTTGGGGCTCCTTCCCCAAACTGTCAGTCCTCAGGGCAAATCTAGAAACTGCCAGGTTTGGGTTTCAGCCTCCCTGCTCTCCGGCTCTGACTGCACAGGTCAGTGCCCCTCACCGAGATGTCACTAGGGCAGCCGGGCTCTTCCAGGCCAGCATGGGAAGGGGCCCCGGGGAGGTCACACTAGAGCATCAAAGGGTGAGCTGGGTTTCACCTGGTAGAGGCGTCCCAAAAGGACACTTGTGGCGGAGGACATGGGCTCAGCGCCAGAGGCTGAGTGTCCAGAAGAAGCTTGGTGAGACAGACTGAGAAAGAGAGAGAGAGGAGAGGGCCAGGGGAGGGATGGGAAAGAAGAAAGGGAAGGGAAAGAAAAAAAAGTGCTAAATCCTAGCATGTACTTCCTTTCTGTGGTCTGATTTTTGAACGTGCTACAACTAAATCCAGATGAATGGGAGCGCGGTTCATCCGAGTAGCTCTGACAGTGCATTTAGGGTTTTAGAACAGGAGGCTGGTCCTGGCTGACAAACGCGCCCCTTGGCCCCCTACCTGACACAGGTCCCGCCCCCGAAGTAGTCAGGAAACCAGGAGTCCACTGGCCCCGATGCCCCCGATGCCCCCAGCCTGACGCCCCCGCTCCGCAGCTGCTCAGCTGCAAGGCGGCCTCCGCCTGCAGAGCAGTCGTGCAGATGCACTGCTTCCTCCGAGCAGCCTCCCAGGCACTGGCCCTTCACCACCTTTCAGGATCCTCACTTGTTCCTTTCAATCAGAAAGAGACACCCCTTCCTCAGGACCCCAATCCACCTGCGGGAGAAGCCACGGTGGTTAGAAGGCCCCTTGCTGCCACCTGCTGGCAGTGCGTCCGGCACAC
Organism: Canis lupus baileyi; assembly: GCF_048164855.1. NCBI lineage: Eukaryota > Metazoa > Chordata > Mammalia > Carnivora > Canidae > Canis > Canis lupus. The sequence continues at coordinate 40,776,004 of NC_132848.1, forward strand.
GAGGCAGCCCCAGCAGCTGCGGCTAACGGTGCGGCTCACAGGCGCCCCCCACCCTGTGGGCTGCAGGTGCCCCTGGGCTCCCCACCAGAGACCAGGCAGGCCTCTGACCCTGGCCTGGCTGTTAGAGGGCGGCTCCCGCACACCGGGAACGCACGGATCCCAGCCTGCGTGTGGTCTTCAGGGAGCAAGCTGTTGCCCTGTGTTCGCTGACAGGATCCTTTGGCTATTTGAGCTGCTCTATGAGCAGAAGGCCAGAGATTAAAAGAGCCAGTGGCAAAAATACACGTGGAAGGATGAACCCCTGGAGGCAGAATCATTCCAGATGTAGATCCCAATTCTCCCACTACTTTTATCCGAAGTTCGGGTGCTCGGTCTATTCTCCTAGTATAAGGTTTCGGGAGCCCACGAAGACCATCAGGTGCCCCACCTTGAATTTCCTCACACGCCTCCCCACCTTGCAGCACCTACACTCACCCTGAGTGTTTTATGTACTTATGGGAGGTGGTGCCACATGTCCTGTCTTGGACGTACAGGAAGCTGACACATTAACCCGAAAATGACCTTGAATAAGATAATCTTGCAGCAATTCTCCGCACATCTCCTAATTTCTTCAGAGATGGAGATCCCCCTGTCACGTCAACCTTGCAGGCAGTCCGCATGCAGCCCTCAGCCTGTCATTTTGGCCATATTAGCTTTGGATGGGAGTTTCCAGATGCTCGCATCTCACCGCCCGCGTGATGCCAGCTTGCGGCCACCCTGGACCAAAGTGGGAGCCCCTGCTCGCTGCCTAATAACCACCCCGGATCCTGCTTTGAAGTCTAACTGGTGTGTCCTTCATGCCACAGCCCCTGGATGCCCAGTGAGCCCCCGGGCTGCCTAACATGTTTCCAGAAAAAAACAGGCCACTACCTGGGGCCTTGAAGGCCGCGGGGTCTGTCTCAGCAACCCTTTCCTGCCAATGTAGTGTGAACGCAGCCGCAGACCATTGAAGGAAGTGAGCAGGTGCGGCTGCGCTCCAGGAAAAGCCCAGCTGCAAAACGGGGGTGGCACAGACTGTGCGCAGCCACAGCACCCCCGTCCTCCCCGGCTGGCTCAGGTATTCAGAGCACGTTTCTTTTTTTTCACTTCTTACCCTCCTTTCCCCGCAAAATGTACCTTGTTGCTGCCTGCAAAGCGTGCTTGCATACGCATCTGTCTTGAACACATCTGTCACCTCTTTCTGTAAAATACACATACTTTTATTCTCTTGGAAAAGTATTGGAAAATGTCCACAAATCCTGAGCATTTGCTGTGACTCCGGCTCAGGGGCGGGTTCAAGGGTGGGTGGGGATGGGGGTGGGGGTGAACCAAACAGCATTTCCGTTCTCTAGGACTTCTTCATTACTTGAAGAAATCACATAAACATAGCACACGACAACAGTTATTCGAAAGGAAATGCAATGTCACAAGATTAGAATCAGAAAATTGCTAAATTGGCCATCCGGGCATCACTTGTGGCTTTTAACAGCTGCATTCAGTGCAGCGGGGAGAGCGTGGAGACCCCGCAGCTTGGTTTACACCTCGGGCCATATAAGGTGATCGGTCGGTGTGGAGGCTCCTCATGGGATCAGGCTTGACACTCTAGGTTCGTGTACAGCACCACCACTTTCCATCCGGTGTTTTTTTTTTTTTTTTTTTTTTTAAGATTTTATTTATGTTCATGAGAGACACAGAGAGGGAGGCAGAGACGCAGCAGAGGGAGAAGCAGAAGCAGGCTTCCTGCAGGGAGCCCAGTGCAGGACTCGATCCCAGGATCCCGGGGTCCAACCTGAGCCAAAGGCAGATGCTCAACCACTGAGCCACCCAGGTGTCCCTCACCCTGTGCTCATTAACTGGCTGCAGGGCTGTGTCCCACTCCGTTGGGACTGGTCTGAGCTAGGCCAGCTTGCTCTTTCTGCTTTGCCTACTGAGACATGGAGTGACAGATCCTTTTCCCACCTAACGTTCATTACCTCCCTGCTGGACAAATAAACCTCGAGTATGCACAGAGACTGTTCTGGGAGCAAGGTGTACAGCAGTGAACCCCCAAAAATACACAATCCCTGCCCACTCCCAAACAGTCCCGTTTGGAGGCCAGCCTCTGAGAGCCACAGTGATGCCACAGTCACAAAACTAGGTGGTGGCAGGTTCTTGACGAGGGGCGCTGGGAGTGCAGGCCTGTCATGTCGTCAGCTCTGCTCTTTGCCGTCTTCTTGCCCCTTGTGCCAGGTACCCGCAAGATGGAGTACAAAGACAGCAGCTGGCACGAGACCTGCTTCACCTGCCACCGCTGCCAGCAGCCCATCGGTACCAAGAGCTTCATCCCTAAGGACAACCAGAACTTCTGTGTGCCCTGCTATGAGAAACAGTACGCCTTGCAGTGTGTTCAGTGTAAAAAGGTAGCTCTCACCTCCCCCGGGACCTCGTGTATTCCAGTCTGTTTGCCTTGGCTGTCAGCCCCCTTTCCCCGGGGACAACACCCTTGGTACTGGGATGGCACAAGAGTCTCACCTGTCCGGCCCCGCATCCCAAAATTCTCATGTGCACGTGTGCATTTTATCCACTGGAAGGACCCCCATCCCAGGCCTTCTTTTGACCGCACAAGGGCCACTGGGACCTGAGATGGGAGCCTGTAGCCCTCCCTCCTAGAGCACTGCCGAGTTTTTGCTCCTATTCATGACATGACGTTAAAGGGGAGGAAAACTTACTATCCCAGAGCTCCTGTTACACTGTCCTCCATCAGTAGACAAGAAACGAGCTGCTGAACCTCGTGGGAGGGAGGGACGTGAGAAGCAAAGGAAAGTTGTGGCTGGGACAGGGGACAGGTCACTCGTTGCACCCAGCCCGCTCATCTCGTGCCGTGCTGTCACGGCCATTAGTCAAAGACAGAAAAGGAGCACCACGCCTGCCGTCCTTTGCCCTGGCAGGGCCTGCTGGGGAGCGATCGCAGAGCCTGTTTGGCTCCGGCCTGTTCACTGACGCTGCTGTTGGGCCTCCGTCTGCGGAAGAGCCCGGCTGCTGTTCCCTCTGCTGGTCGGCCTGACCTCGAATGCCCGACCTGCTGGCGCCTTTCCAAAGGGCAGAGTATTGCTCACTCGCCTTCATGCTCTCTCGTCTCCCTCGGCCTCGTGTCCGTCTCATTTTTTAAACTACGATTTTAAATTCCACATCTTCCAACTTCTACTCGTAAGATTATATTACTTTTCTGCTGTTTTTCGCTTCCTCCTTAGATGAATCGCTCCTTCCTGTGTTTATGTCAGGAAGCCTCTTTCTTCTCTGCTCACTCCCTTTTTGTTTGGTTTGCTCTTTCTCATCAAGATCCACGGAAAGTTCACGTCATTTGCTTTTCTTGCATTATTTTCCTCCCAACCTTATTGCTACTGTGTTCGGTGGCAGAAGTGAAGGTAATGCATCCTCCGGGAAGCACAGCCCTGTGGGTGTTCATCAGGACTGGTGGAAGCATTCACACCAGTAACATCCACCCTCCCGCAGCGCAGGAGGCGCTCAGGGCTACTAGGGCCTGGGGGGAAACACACTTCGGTGGCAAACGTTCAAGTGCTTATCGACAAGCGTGATTTGGAGGAAAACAGTCGTAACAGAGCGTACACAGGGGCCAGCTGAACCAGTCGGAGGAGTGGGAGCCAAGCTGGTGTTTAGGGAGGGCTGCTCTGGGACAGTGACACCCACGAGCATGTCTGACCCAGCTGGGCCATGCGGGGTGCGGGTGGGCATGTGGGTGCAGAGAGGACAAGAGTGTGGATTCCACGTAGAGCAAACCTCTTACTACACCCACCTTCTCTGTCCACACAGACACCTTGCCACTGAATGTATTTTGCATAAATTCTGTTCCAAGGCGGGAATTTATAGGAAGATCATTAATACATTATAGTTTAATGAAAAGAATATACGGTGCTCACTTCGGCAGCACATATACTAAAATTGGAACAACACAGAGAAGATTAGCGTGGCTCCCGCACAAGGATGACAGGCAAATTTGTGAAGCTGTTCCATATTTTTTATGTTGGCAAATTGAATTTAAATTCTAAAAAAATTAAAAATAAATAAATAAAAAGAAAAGAATATATGATAGACTCCTGAATCCAAGTACCTGCTTTGTCTTTAGCTAGCAAATTCTCAGGCAAGTCCCTTAATTTCTCTGGGTCTCAGTTTACTCACTTGTAAAATGGATATAATGTCTGTAGTATGTAAGGGCCTTTATATAGTTGACCTTTGAACAACACAGAGTTGAAAGGGACCAACCCCCCTGCACAGTTGAAAAACCACATAGAACTTTTGAGTCCCTAAAAACTTACCTAGTAGCCTGCTGGTGACCAGAAGCCTTCCCGGTGGCATAAATAATCGATGCACACAGCTGTTGTATGTTATACGTATCCTAAACTGTATTCCTACAATAAAGTAAGTAGAGCAAAAAAAAAAAATATTCAGAAAGTTACAAGAAAAAAAGCATTGACAGTATGGTACTGGGTTAATTGAAAGAAGCCCATGTACAAGTGGACCTGCGCGGTTCAAACCTATGTTGTTCGAGGGCCAGAGCTGTGCTTTCTGTAAGGACTAGAGGCAGCGCTGGATGCTAGGGCGGGTGACAGACGGGTCTATCGAGCTGAGACTCACCGTCCTTCATCCACTGTTGAAGTATATATATGAAAAGAGAAACACGATAAAGTTGAGGTATCGATGACCAGTTCTGTCCCATCTGGCTCCCCGCTCCCTGGGCCCGGGGGGCACCAGGCCCAGGGGGCCAGGCCTCCTCCTTCCACCACTAGGAACTGAGTTGTAAGCGGGGTTCTCCAGGTTAGCACCCGGAGGGAGGCATGGGGATTGTCACGCGTGACCCGTGCACAGCCCAGGGCTGGTTCGCCGTAGGGTTGGCATTCACCTCCGGGTCTCCCTGACGTGGCGCCGTCTTCACCCGCCCCGCACCATGGGGAAGGACGCTGCCACCGGGCACTTGCACTTGCAGATGCCTCAACCTCCCAAGGGGCCGAGGACACACGTTGTGGTGCCGAGGTCACGGCTGGGAAAGCCAGGGTCCACGGCAGGGCCCTGAGAGGAGATGGGGACTCAAAGGGACTGACAGCTTGGGGAAGCCGTTTCTCGGTGACTTTTAACAAACACCGGACGTGTTCCGGACGGGGATCTGGCGTCGTCCAGAGGCCACCCTGCCTCGGGAAACTGAGCCTGGCCCTCTTGCCTCCTCCAGCCCATCACCACCGGGGGCGTCACGTACCGGGAGCAGCCCTGGCACCGGGAGTGCTTCGTGTGCACCGCCTGCAAGAAGCCGCTGTCGGGGCAGCGCTTCACGTCCCGGGATGAGTTCGCCTACTGCCTGAGCTGCTTCTGCGACTTGTACGCCAAGAAGTGCGCCGGCTGCACCAACCCCATCAGTGGTGAGTGTCTCAAGGGGCCCCCTGAGCACACCATGGCCGCCCCGAGGTTAGATGAGGTACAGGACCTCAGCCCTTGGAATTGTTTCTGTGCCGAGACCCTGGGCCTCACCGAGGTTCCGAACAGAGGCGGTGTCTCTGCCTCTGTGCTTCCTGCCCTTGTTACACGGGGAACACGTCAGCACGTGACACTTCCCCTCTAGCTTGCCTGATCCCTGAAAACCACATGTCCTGTTCTTAGGGGTCTGTGCTTTCTGCTTTCAGTGGGGTCATCCCCGAAGCCGCAGTCCGTGAGTGTATGGCACGTGGAGCAGCACAGTCAAACTGGCATTTCCAGGCTGAGCCACTGCACTGTTTTTAAAGGTGCTCCCCAAGGGCACCTGGGTGGTGCAGTCGGTGAAGTGTCTGACACTTGGTTTTGACTCGAGTCATGAGATCAAGCCCCACGTCGGGCTCCGCGCTCAGTGTGGAGTCTGCTTGTGATTCTCTCTCCCTCCCCTGCTCATGCTCCCTCTCTAAATAATGAATTAGTTAGTTAAAAATTAATAATAACGGTGCTCCCTAGCATCCTAGGGGGACTTATCTACCACAAGGCCCTGACTACGTGAGGGCAGAGGACAACGTTTTAGGTGGTTCTTTCTTATTCCCCGAAGGCTCTGGCAGTGTAAGAGCCCAGAGCCTGGTTGGCTGTAGACTAGCATTGCATTAAACTATTAGATATGCCAAGAAATTGAGTGTGGAGGACAGATGGCTGTCCTCAAGTCCTGCACATGTGCACCACGCATCACCACACAAACCTGTGACTGGGCTGGAGGGAAAAGAGAATTCTGTAGTGACACAGGAAAAGTTCTGGGATGTGGGATTCCCAGTTCTGCCACATTCAGGTGACTCGTCATCGGCAGATGGTAGGCATGTGTGACATAAACATAGTGGCCTGGCCAAGTGCCATCCCTGTGTAGCGTTGCAGTGTAATCACACGGATGTTTATAACCTCTGTGTGCTTGTCTGTGACTTTCTTTACCCTTAGATCTAGAACTGAGTGCACCTAACTCAACCAACTCACCTGATGTAGGAAGCCCAGGTCACTAAAATAATCCTTTCGTGTGTAATCCAGAGCTCATATTTCCATATAAAACTAATATATGGGGAAAAGAAGCACAGCACTTAAAATTTTCTGTTAACCTACAGATTGGAATCATTAGAGGGAGGAAATGCAGTCTTCCCTCTAACATATTAATCTTGAATGCTGTTTTCATGGTAACTTCTATGGAAGTAAATGTTTATAAAACTAAACTTTATAAAGCAATATAAAGTATCAGATATGTAATGTTATTCTCATGGTAGCACTAGAAAAGGAAAACAACACTAGGAAAGCAACGGATACTTTCCTCCAAAAGGAGGATTACTTCTCTGAAATGCAGAGACTAATGTTCTGGAACCTACAGAGGAATTTTGAAATTGCAGCTAGAATGTACTCGAGGTCAAATCCCCAAACAATTATAAGAAATTGTGACTTTAGATTTGATGTTTAATAGATCCTTACTTGGCACTTTCTCTCTTCAGCAAAATTTATATGATTTTTGTCAAAAAAAACAAAAAAACCTTAAGTCTTACTTTCCAGTGTTGTGGCCAGTGATACAAAATGTACACATAAATACAGTCGGTCCTCAGTATTCAGAGCCCATATCTGCAAGTTTGCCCACTCACTGACATTTGTAACTCTAAAATCAACACTCGAGTTGCTTTCATGATCATTCCCAGATACCCAGAGAGAGGTGAAACATTGGAATCATCTGACAGGTACACTCCTGGTGGAGGTGGGATGAGGTGACACTGCCTCCTTGTTTCAATTCTCATCTTATAACCAAGGTTCCTTTTCATGGTCCGGTAGTGCCATATTGTTTGCATTTTTGTGCATCTTTTTTGGCAATTTCACTGCTGAAAATGGCTCTCCAGGGGCAGTGCAGACATGCGGTCTGTGTTGCTATGCACAGGCAGGCTGTGAGGTGCCTTGTGGAGAAGATGCATGTTAGATGAGCTCTGTTCAGGCTGGCTGGAGTTCTGGTGCCGTGGGCTGTAAACCTCAAAGAACAATAATTGACTGCCTCTCGCCTTAGGAGGATTCATCCTCCTTAGCCTGCTTTTGGCTCTCATTTCTGTAACTTGCCCCATTGGTTGGCATTTCAAAGAAACTGAAGTTTCTAAAAGGAGGTGGTCCCCTGGGACAGCACCTGACACAGCACCTTCCCCGACATCCTTCTTCATCCTCTTCCTTCAAGTGCTTCTCCTGGCCCCAGATCTCCAGTACAGCAGGACTTATCAGAGGTGAGAGAGGAGAAACACAGTAATGGCGGAAATTCGGGGTCATCCCAGCAGCTTCTTGCGGCTTTTCAGTTGGCTCAGTGCTGGGAAGAAAAACCACTACCTCTCAACTGTTTGGCTTTCCCTGCCCCTAAATCAAATGTTGCCTAAACCTCTGGTTTTCAAACTTGGCTACACATCGGAAACACCTGGGAAGTTTAAAAATTGACTGCTACCTGGGTCATGACTTACTTGGTAGAGGCCACAACCTGGGTGATTGTTGAAGTTTGAAAAGCTTTGGTCTCTAACTAGCTGAAGGGGATTAGCTAGAAGGTCTCCCCCCGCTGGAAGACTTAATGCCCCACAACAGCCTAGCCAATTCAGTTACAGAAGGAATGAGCTGTTCTCATGCTAGTCTGAGACTTCAAGCCATTATAAATGGGGTGGTCAGTGTGGTTACTTTCTTTTGACTGTGGTAGATCTAACCATTATTTCTGGAAAGAACACTTTGTAATTGGAATTCATGATTCAGATTTCACCAGAATAACCGTGTGTACTTGATTTCAATTTATTTCAGGTGGCTCAATGGCAGGACAAAGCAACCATATTGTAATAGGCAGCCAAGGTACCTTAAACATTTGATAAGAATTAGTCACCAAACAAGAGTCAGGCACTGAACCTAGTTACTACTTTCTTTTTTTTGTTGTTACTACTTTTCTTATTTAAAATATAAAATGGCCTTCTCTGCTGCCCATGCATCATAACGCATTCCTGCCCACCTTAACGGCCTGCCTTCCCCCCTTACACCTATGTTCATGCTTCTGTAGCTTATTTTGATATTCCCTCTGCGAGAATGTGCATACCCCCTCCCCCCCACATTCACATGCCATTTCTTTGGTGAGGCCTTTCCTGGCCATTCTGGAGAATATTTGTATTTTCCTTTTCCCCCCTCCCTTCAGCACCTTATTCATTAAATCATGACATATTCGAGCACCAGATGTGAGTGAAGTGAAGGAATAAGAGAAATCAGCTCCATTTCTCCTGGAGTTTCATTCTGGGGGAACGAACAAATAGACCCTCTCATCCCTCCATAATGGTAGCACTGATCATGGAGATTGGGAGCCAGTGATATATGTGTTCCTGCTGACACTTATGAACTCCTCACTGCAGTCCAGGGAATCTGATTTACAGGCGGATCCCCAGAACCCAGCCATTGGAAACTCAACACTCTCCAGGCCACACAGTCTAGCTTGGAAATGGATCAACCTGCTTCAGTCCTGGGGGTCTGGTTCTAAGTAGTTGTGCTCCCTTTCTCTCTCTACCTCGGTGTCTTTTTTTCTCTGTTAACAGGACTTGGTGGCACAAAGTACATCTCCTTTGAGGAACGGCAGTGGCATAATGATTGTTTTAATTGTAAGAAGTGCTCCCTCTCCCTGGTGGGGCGAGGCTTCCTCACAGAAAGAGATGACATCCTGTGCCCTGACTGTGGGAAAGACATCTGAAGCCCACGCAGCTGCTTGCAACACACATGGATTTATACACTCTCGTTGTCAACCAGGCAGTATTGTGTCTGGTCTCCACCGACCACATTGAGACTTTCTTCTCGTGCTTCTCAGTGATACTCACGTTTGTTTAAACCCTTGAATCCTTTGTACTAGTTCAATCCCAGGGAAGGAGGAAACCCTTATGTAAACCCTCAGTGGGAAGATGGTTTTGAATTTTTTGTAATCAAGCAAGGTAAAAATCCCTTTTGAATGACATCTTTATAAATGTATCTTTCTTTTGCTGCGTATTTAATTTTTAAGTGCAATTAACATGTCGCGAATTTGAGTTTTTTAAACTACATGAGATAATGAAGAATGGGCATTTACAACTATGTAACTTCCTGTCATGTAAGACCTGGAGCAAGATTATATAGCTTGCAATAAAGTTATCCAGAACAAAATCCTTGGCCACACACAGTGTGCGAAGTAATGATTAAACACTGAAGTTCTGCGCATTGTGGTAAAAAGCACTTTATCGTATGTTCCACTGATCACTGTATGAAGTGCAAGTTCAGACGGGCTGGGTTGGCATTCACGGAGGTCCACCACACCTTTTCTTTCAAAGAAAGCCTTCTGTCAGCACCACAACCTCTTCCTTGCTTTTCATTCCTCTCTCCCAAACCTTTTTTTTCTCTCAATGCTCTGCATTGGATGCAGTGACATAGGCTCCAGAATATGAGCAGCAGAATATGAACTAATGACAGTGAGGACAGTTGTGGGTGTCACTTTTCTTAATATTGCTCGACGCTTTCCCCTTACCATGGGTCCTTACCCTACCCTGACCTGCCTTCTCATCCATAAAGTGAAGGACCGCAAAAGAATACGAGCACCTCAAGGCCAGAGATGACCTCTTGTTCGTCTGTGTGTGCTCAATACCCTAGCAATTTAGGGCATGCTTTGGAAGCCTTCAGTCTTTCTGAAAGGAGAGAAAGGAAAGAGAAAATCACAGCTATAAAGATGCGAGCTCCTAGTTTGACATTGGTCTGCCAAACCATCTGTGAAAGCATATACGATTGGAAAGCACTGAGCCAATTTATGACCTAGGGCATTGCATATTTCTCTTTTCAGAATGCTAACAATAGTGACTTCTGTCCTTAGTTTTCTAAGTGCAGTACCAAAAGCGATAGGCCGTGCAGCAGAAGAATCTGGTGGACATCAGGTCTCACCCATGCTGAGCACGCTTGAAGTCAGTTTCTCAATCTGAGTACTGGACCATGTGACAGGTGTCTGACGATGTCTGAGACGGGCCTTCTGAGAACTCCATGGCTCATTAGTTATTTTGCCTTGTCCTACCTTGTATTATAAAAGTGAAAGCATTCAAAACAAAAAGGTAAACACTTTGTAAATTTCACTGTGGAACACCTTACCTGTTCTCGTTAGATCCTCAGATACACTGGATGCACCCAACCTTAAATTAATGGTAGGGGGAGTTCCACTTCTAGTAACCAGCTCCTACTGGACTCCAGTAACCTTCTGGACAAAATATTTTTAAAACTTTTGAAAACACTGGAGCATGACCCGAAGCAGGAATATTTGGGGGGGGGGGTAGGTTTCCCATTTTTGTTGCTTTTATACAAGGGCAGGCCCTAAAAAGGGAGCTAAAACTCTGTTACAAAGCCTGCAGTCTGGGGGCACCTGGTGGTTGAGTGTCTGCCTTTGGCTCAGGTCATGATCCTGGGGCCCTGGGATGGAGTACCAGATCGGGTTCCTGGCAGGGAGGCTGCCTCTCTCTGTCTCTCATGAATAAATAAATAAAATCTTTATTAAAAAAAAAAAAAAAAAAAAAAAGGAAAGAAAGAAAATCTGCAATCTTCCTGGCTTGAAGAACCAGAGGCCAGAGCTTGGGACAAATAACCTTTGGAAAGTTAAGAGGGAAAATTGTATGAAAAAGAACCCCAAGGGGGATCCCTGGGTGGCTCAGCAGTTTGGTGCCTGCCTTTGGCCCAGGGCGTGATCCTGGCATCCCAGGATGGAGTCCCATATTGGGATCCCTGCATGGAGCCTGCTTCTCCCTCTGCCTGTGTCTCTGCCCCTCTATCTCTCTGTGTCTCTCATGAATAAATAAAATCTTAAAAAAAAAAAAAAAGAAAGAAAAAGAACCCCAAGTTCTTTGTATGAAAGCCCTACCAATCCCTGGCTGACAACTTAACCACACACACAGAGGCTAGACTCCAAGCAGTCCAGCCAAGGCTCACAAAACAGTGGGTGGGACTTCAGGATGGTGGTGTGCAGAGCTCAGTGACTGTCTTCCCAGTGTGACAACCATTTAACTGGGAAAATTGTGTGTGTGTGTGTGTGTGTGTATAGACATACCAAATAAATACCTTCAAATCTTGGAAACTTACCCTAAAGGCATGCAGCAAATGGAGAAACATTCAGGAAAATCCACATGTTAATAAGAAGAATGACAGTCTGTGGCCCTTGAGCCATGGACCTCCAGTTTCACGGGACAGAAGCTCTACTCTGGCAAGTGCAGTCAAGAAGGAAAGACCTACTGGTCTAGGGCTGTGCCCCAGGCATGACAGTCTGAAAATTCTGGGGCTCTGATCACTCCTGTTCCAGCCTGCCCATAGGGAGGAGGCTCCACATAAAGAGGGCAATCTGAGAAGACTAGAGGCTACCATGCTCCCAGGAATAGGCCTGTGTGAAAACATTTATTAGGATATTGGCACACTCTGCTGAGAAGAATCCCAGTCTTCCCTATCCAGCACCTACTTATACAGGAGGGCTCCTCCAGGGGAAGCAGGACATTGACCAGCGCCCAGGTGTGGGTGGGAGTGGCAGCTCTGAACTAATACATCAGCAGCTCTGCAGGAAGGGACTGTTTGGTACCAAGAATGGAGGAATCTGTGCCTAAGGGGATTATCAGAAATAATTAAGATCTTGGTGGCAAGCAGTTGAGAGGGGGCTGCTAGCTATGTGATACTAGCAGCAAAAAGCAAAATGACAGACTAGTCCAAAGCTTCACAGAACCAGGTGAAGAGATGGCTAGGAGGAGCCGCCTGGGAGTCCAGGAGACTGTGGGCATGGACTGGACAACACCCACTCAGAAGTAAACAGAGAGGGACACGGAGTGGACTTGAAAGCATTGTCTAAGCCGCACACACACCATCAGCAAAGGGCAGAAGTCTTATTAGCTCAAAGTGCTTAAGCAGAACCTCTCACCACACACTGGCCAAACATATAAACATCTTCAAGGAATTTTTTTTTTCTTCAAGGAATTAAAGGAACATGTATGATAGTAATTCTCATCAAATAGAGAACACCAATAGAGGAATAAATGTTATAAAAGAATCAGATGGAAATTCTGGAATTTAAAAGTATAATCACCAAAATGGCAAATTCACTGGAGAGGATCAATAGTACAATTGAGAGAAGAAAAAAAAAAAAATCAGTTCACAAAAAAATCAGTGAACATTATTTCAACACAGAAATTATGAAATTTGAAAAATGAGGAAAATGAAAAATTAACAACCTTAGAGCACTGTGAGATGCCATTAAGTGAATCAACATATGCCTAATGGGAGCATCAGGAGAGGAGACAGAAAAGGGACAGAAAAAATTATTTTTTAAGAATGTCTGAAAACTTCCAATTTGATGAAAATTTTTTGTAGTTTAAAAACACATTCCAGGGGATCCCTGGGTGGCAGCGGTTTAGCGCCTGCCTTTGGCCCAGGGCGCAATCCTGGAGGCCTGGGATCGAGTCCCACATCGGGCTCCGGGTACATGGAGCCTGCTTCTCCCTCTGCCTATGTCTCTGCCTCTCTCTCTCTCTCTCTGTGACTATCATAAATAAATAAAAATTAAAAAAAAATTAAAAACACATTCCAAGAGCACCCGGGTGGCTCAGTGAGCTAAGCATCTGCCTTCAGTCCTGGGAAGTTCCCTGCTCAGCCAGATACTTGCTTCTCCCTCTCCCTTTGCCACTCCACCTTCATGCTCTCTCTCAAATAAATAAATAGAAATCTTAAACACACAAACATCCAAGAAACTGGACAAGCTTGGAGAAGAGAGTTTGAAGTTTGAGTCCAACCACACACAAAAGCCTAGTCTTATCTCCAGCCTGGCCCTACTGAGCTCTCTATCAGTCGGGAATCATGACACTGCATGGTATTTCTGACTGGCTGTATGACAATCGTTTTTATTAAGCAAGACTTTTTATTAAATTGCGAAATAAAACATACATAGAAGCTCATAATAAAAGGTGTTAGCAGGTAAAACTATAGAGATAGAAGTCAGAATAGTGGTTACCTCTCTAGGAAGGGACATGAGAGAAGCTTCTGGAATGCTGGAAATAGTCTGTACTGTGGTTGGTAAACTATGGTTCATGGCCAAAACCTGCACACTGCCTGTTTTCCTAAACAGTTTTATTGGAACACGGCCATCCATGCCTATTCATTTACCCATCATGGCCAAAAGACATTCTTACTATCTGGCTTTTTACACAAAGTTTGCACCCTTGCTCTATTTCTTGATTGGGATAGTGGTTACATATTTAGGCATACAGATTTTTAAAACTTTACAGTATTTTATGATACCTCAATAAAAATTAAAATATGTATGTTATGTAGTGCCGTGCACTGGACAGTTATTTTAAAACTTACCTTTTTCTTGAAACAAAGCAAACTTGCTTGCTCTTTATGTGGCTATTTTAATACATGAAAGCTCTGAGGGTCTGTTTGTACCACCTGGTGTTTCTATTGACCGTCATGCTTGGTACCATGTTTCCTTGGATGGTTGGATAATTTTAACTAGTGCTAGTCACTGACTCTGACAAATGATCTGTGGGGATTTCCTCAGGCTCAGGATGAGCCTGTCTTCCCTCAAGATGATTTCTACCTGCCCCTGCCACACGCCTTCTCCAGGAACAACTTCCAGGTCACTTCCTGTGTGTCTCTCACCATCCTGGGGTATCAAGAGTGGCCACGAATCTGAGAGCCGGCTCACATGTTTCTAGCCTCCACCACATCTCTTCCTATTTTCCTGTCCTTTCTTCTTTTCCTTTCCTCTTGTCTTCCCTCCCTCAGCAGGGCAGGTTTACTTCTAACTTACCTTGACCACAAGGGATTGCTCTTTGGGTAAACCTAATAGCTCTGACCCCAAACAAAGCAAATAAAATAAACATCGTTAATTCCTGTCTTGGAAACACAGTCTACAATACTGAGACTTACATTGATCTTACCTCCTATTTTAGTACCTTGGAGCTTTGATTTAAAATGCCTACCTATCTTGTAGAACAGATTATATATTTATTAGAATTATATACTTAAACTTTACGGTAATAATATTTAGGATATTGCAAAAAAATTTTTTAAAGATTTTATTTATTCATTCATGAGAGATACACACACAGAGAGAGGCAGAGACACAGGCAGAGGGAGAAGCAGGCTCCATGCCGGGAGCCCGATGTGGGACTCAGTCCTGGAACTCCAGGATCACACCCTGGGCTGAAGGCAGGCACTAAACCACTGAACCGCCCAGGCATCCCAGGATATTGTAGAACTCATAATAAACTAGTCTACTTTCAACCCAAACCATAAAAACCCAGTCACCACAGTAACTGAAAGCAAACAGTTTTCCTTATGAGGCAGTCAGTCACCTCTTGGGGGAAGTCGTCAAAAAGAAGGGCCTGCCAATTGACACAGGAGCTGGACCCAGGCACTTGGAGGCTCCTCACCCTCTCCTCTGTCCCTGGAATGTGGAAACTAGCTGGCCTTCCCGCACCTGGAGGCTGCTCCAAGGACACAGCCTTGAGCTAGTGAGGTGGTTGAGAACACCTACACACTATATGTGAATGAACCCAGTTAAGGTCTCTTTATGAACTTTTAAGGTTTGGAGGGTAGATACAGGGATCCATTTATCCTGCTGCCACCCAAAAGAAGCCTCATATGTAACTAAAACTGCCACCTCCAAACCTGGAGTGGCCTGCCTCTCCTCAGGCTCTCCCAACCCTTCTGTAAGGGAGACGATTTCAGATTACACCCGGGCAGCTCCCACTCCCACACTCTTGAGATGGTTACCACTCACATCACCTCGCATTGACCTTGAACATCGCAAGCAGCTCAGTCAATGTATCTGCTCTGATACAAAGAGCCAGGAACGAGGCTGATTACAGTACCGTCTCAACATTGTCCTTAGTGACAGCTTAATCTCTGGGAAAACCTCAAAAGAAGTGTCTGTGAAAGGCCTCAGTGTTGTTGGTAAAGCAGAACTCAGGAGACAGGAGCAGAGAGAGCCTTGTGGTCAACACAGGTGAAGCCAGAGTATATTTAGAACACATCACTGACTCCCCACAAATGGACGCCACCCAATCTCTCAGCAGACAGCTGCCCTCAAGTCACAAATCAGCCTAATTAATAAGCCCTCATTCCCTTTGAGAAGATTTTTTTTTTAATTAGCTACACTAAAGCAGAATAAAAGTGAAATTAACTTGTGCCTCAGTGAATCATATTCCTTTGGGAAATGGAAATATATAAAATACTAAGTCAATTCTCAATTATCACTAGTGATGCCCATTCACACTTGAGGGCACCTCTTATCTGCCACCTGGCCACTAAGTGACAGACCAAGGGCTCTGGGATCAGTTGAAGGTAGAAATAGAGGGAAATCCGATCTGTAAGAGACTTGAGGGTCAGAGAGAAATCTGCCTCCTGACAGAGGAGGAAATAGGAGTGCAGAAAGAATAAAGCTTACTCAAGACTACACAGAGGCCAATCTGCTAGAACCCAGGTCTCGACTCATAGCTCACTGTCCATTCTGAGAATTTTCTGATGGCAGCAAAAAAACAGCTGCCACACATTTTTATAATACTTCCATCTCTTCTTTCCAGCAGCCAAGTTGACTGCACTTTTGAATAACTGCTTTTCTAAAAGCTGGCACTGTTGTACACTTTATTCCCAGGATGAGGTGGGAGGTGGCTTCCAGAAAGGGACCTACCTCTGGTTTCATGCAGAAGAGCAAGAGATCTAGGTTTCAGTTGCTGTTCTACCACCGACAAACTGCATGCCTTTAGAGGAGTCACTCTTCCTACAGGCCTCAGCTTCCTCTTTTGTAAAATCAGAATGTTGGATTAGATTGTATTTACAGATGAATAACCTCCGCTAGAGAAGAATTAGAAAAATCTGTAATAGGATTTACTTGATGAATTTCAGGGAGGGCATTCTATCTAAAATAAAACAGAAATTATTTTCTTACATGTAGAGATGATTATGGGGGAAATGCCACCTCTGACTACATGTTTTTTTCTGAAACACTGAGAAAATATCTAGGTAACGCATATGCCAAAATGTACATAAACTGAGAAACTGACCTTTTTAAGAGTGGCAAAGAAACAAATAAAAGCCTTTCACAAAAATAAAAGCAGTGTAACTTCATCTCCAGACACCTATTAGCAGTTACACAATTAGAAGCAGATGAATAAAAAAATTTCCCAGGACCAAAACAAATGGACAAACAGCGACAACAAAAAAACATAAACAGGCTCATAGATACAGAGAACAAATAGATAGTTGCCAGTGGGGAGATGGGGAAAACAGGTGAAGGGGACTAAGAGGTACAAACTTAGTCCATCGTGCAGGTGTAATTACAGCACAGGGAATACGGTCAATAATATTGTAGTAACGTTGTATGGTAACTATACTCACTGTGAGCATCTCCTAATATACATAATTTCTTAGCACTGCTGTACACTTGAAACTAATTTAGGTCAACTATTTGAAAAGAAACAAAACCCGAGCCTCTCTTGCTTCTGCCCTACTTTCTCCTCCCCATCAGAGGTAGCAAGGAGGTCAGAACACAGGAGAGGCTCCTGCTCAGGCGCCCCCCACCATGCAAGGCCACATCCACACATGTGAGGCCTTCAACTACCCAATCCAACACCACCCTGTTTTGATTTGTTTCAAATAAACAGAGGTCGTGTTAAATAGTTTTTTTTTTTTTTAAGATTTTATTTATTTATTAGTGAAAGACACAGAGAGAGAGAGGGAGAGGCAGAGACACAGGCAGAGGGAGAAGCAGGCTCCACACAGGGAGCCCGGCGTGGGCTTTGATCCCGGGTCTCCAGGATCAGGCCCTGGGCTAAAGGCGGTGCTAAACCGCTGAGCCACCGGGCTGCCCCGTGTTAAATAATTCTTTAAAAAAAAAATCCCCCTGGTTCCAACTAAGAGAAAAATCCATTCTGTTTTGAGTGGGCTTCTTCAGGTTTCAAGGAATTAAAAACATTAACGAGCAAACTAGTACACAGATTACTGTTGACTTTAATTATTAAACGTTCTTGAGATTCCTTCTCAAGTTACTTGAATATTTAGACCGAAATAATTGGGATTAATAAAAGGATAAAGCCCCTTGAGAGCAGGGACCATGTCTTATTCCGACTCCTTGAGTGTGAAAATACAGTACACACCTATTGAATGAATGATATGTTTTTCCAGGGAGTTTATTTCGTTTGTGATTTAAAAAACAGAGAAGTTATCTTGACATTCTCTTTTTCATTAAAATGGTAAAACTGCAAACATATTTTTTAAGCCAGATGACTTAAATGACACTAGAAATGAGAAGAATCTGTAAGAATAAAGGCGAAAAGAATTACACATATAAGTACTGCACTCTAGTTGATCAAAGCGGTCTTGTGCCCAGGTCCAGGTTAACAACTCTGCAGCTGCTATACGTATGTCCTGGAATTGGACAATGAAATAAATGGACAGTGGACAGTGGGAGCCAGATTTGTCACTGTTGGGGTGGGAAGTTACAGACAAGCAAAGGAAGTCTAGAATGACCCACAGGGCAATGGATTCAAGTTGGAGACACTAGTATGAACTCACATTTGGCTTACTGTCAATAGTTATATATAGAAATATTTATAGACCTGTATATACAGGGTTAGTATACACACATACATATTTCCTTGCTCTGTCACCCCACTTGCTTTCTAATATCATTCTTCAGTAAAAGGAACCAAGGCTCCGTGGAGAAGTGGCTGAGTTTAGACTGGGGCAGGAAACACACAGGATGAACCTAGAGCACCTGGAAGTGTAGAAAGTAAGGAAGTGCTCAGAAGAAACCACAATGATGAGGTAAGTCAAAGGGACATAGGAGCCAACTGGAAATGTTTCCCATGGCCAAAGCTGGAACAATATATGAAAAAAAGGCATTGGATTATAAAATAACCCAAAGAATAAGTTCCGAGTCCACACTGACATAAATTATTAAATAAACAAAGAACAAATATGCACAGAATTACAAGTAATTTATGTAGCTACGTTGCCCATAAGGTGGAGCCTAATTCCCTACTCAAGTCTTCCTTCCAAAGAGTAGTGTGAGAGGAGGAAAAAGAGTAGCTCTATGTTAACCTGACTGACATACAGTATGTCAGCCAGGTGACCAAGAATAACCTCAAAAGCAGTAAGTCATGTTGACAGTATATACGCTTCATATGGGATGAAAGTTGCACTTCACCTCTGTGAGGTTCTCTCCAAAATCCATAACCCCAGTCTGATCATTAGAAAAACATAAGTCATATTCAAACTGATATCTAACCAGCATGCCTAGATTCGAGATATCTAACCAGTATGCCTCAGAACTGCTAAGGTCATCAAAAATTCAAGGGGAGTCTGGGAAACTGTCACAGCCAAGAGGAGTCCAGAGTACTAAAATATAAGGTGGTGTCCTGGATGGCATCATGGGATAGGAAAAGCAACATTACGTAAAAACTTAGCAAATATGAGTAAAGTTATGGACTTAGCCGACAAAAATGTGCCAGTATGATTCACTTCCATGAACGTACCATACCAGTGTGTATCAGTAATGGGGGAAACCCAGTGTGTGGTATATGAGAACTCTCTATACTATCTTCCGTAAAATAAATCGTCTATTTTTTTAGTTTATTTTTAAAAATTATATAGGATACAACAAAGTTTAACCAGATGTGGTATTTTTAGTTATTATTTTGAATATTATATGAAAATATTTTCATGTTATTTTATGAAAAGTATCTTTTGCCATGATTGGTATTTTAGTCTCCTAACATTTGTTAGTCAAAGAAATATAAATATTTTAGTTAAACTGAAAAACAAAAAAACTTGGATAATTTTATCAGAAGAAGAATAGTTCAGAGCTATTCTATATTACTTAGCTAGTCTTATTTGTTTTTTGGTTAAACTAAATGCTTGGTTAAGTCTGAACATAGTTAACAGCTTCCAACTGGTTACAGAATCAAATCAAAAGTCCTTACCATGGCCCAGGTAAGATCCTACATAATCTGGGCTGCTGCCTACCTGCTTTGGCCTCATTTAATATACACTTCCCTGCTCTATTCACTGATCGGAGCCGTACGTTTTTTTCTGGTCTAAAAATCCTCTTAAGCGTCAGGGCTTTCACTCTGCTCTTGTCTGGTATGTTAGATAATGCTGGGTAGCAAACCATCCCCAACACTTAATGTGGCTTAATGCAATTCCTATTCTGTTCAGTGAGGATTCCCTGAGTCAGTTATTTAGGCTGGTCTCACTGGGGACACTCATGGAGCTGTGGTGTGCTGGCAGCTGGAATGGGAATGGGGGGCTAAGTCCTATCTGGAGGTTAGAGCTGCTTGCTGGATGGTTTTCTAGCAGGCTTTTTCAGGTGGCTGCAGCAGCGGTCCCAGAGAGCATTTGATGAAAGCAAATTACAAGGCCAGTCCATATTCAAGCAGTGGGAAAGAGACTCCATCTCTGATGGAAGGAGCAACGAAGAATATGTAGACATTTAACATCTACCATATGTAAGATGCTTTTCCTGAAAGCTTTCCGAAACTGTCTCCCCTTAAAAATCATCTTTTCACAGAGGCCGTTCCTAACCACTATTACATTTAAGGTAGCTCTTCAACCTCCATTCCCCATCTCTCATTATTTCATTTCTCGGTTTGATTTTCTGTCATTACAATTATCCATTATTTCATTGAGCAGAAACGTAATTGACTCACATCTTTATTTTTTCTGCCACAATAGGATAGACAACTAGGTTTAAGAACTGAAGAGCAGGGCAACCCTGGTGGCTCAGTGGTTTAGCACTGCCTTCGGCCCTGGGTGTGATCCTGGAGACCTGGGATCAAGTCCCACAAGGGCTCCCTGCATGGAGCCTGCTTCTCCCTCTGCCTGTGTCTCTTCCTCTCTCTCTCTCTGTGTCTTTCATGAATAAATTAGAGCAAATCTTAAAAAAAAAAAAAAAAAAAGAAAGAAAGAACAAGAGCAAAGCACTTCAGTAAAAAGCACTTTAGTAAAAACAATGTCAACGAAAATAAATTTTGTCTCTTCTGTCCAAATGGCCTTTTTTTTTTTTTTAAGATTTTATTCATTTACCCCTGAGAAACACACACAGAGAGAGGCAGGGACATAGGCAGAAGGAGAAGCAAGCTCTTTGCAAGGAGCATGATAAGGGGCTCAATCCCCAGACCTGGGATCACGCCCGAGCCGAAGGCAGGCGCTCAACTGCTGGAAGTGTAGAAAGTAAGGAAGTGCTCAGAAGAAACCACAATGGTGGTTGGACCCAGGTATCCCCATTTTGTTTTTTTTTTTAATTCAAGGTAGAAAGTAACCTGAAATGTTTCCAACGGTTAGAGTTTCAGTCTCCAAAATTAACATACCAGTTTAGAAGTTTACTTTTTAAAGACCACCTCAGACATGAATAAATAATCCTTTAACTGAACCTCTGGTTTGTTCCAGTTTATAAGAAAGCTTACTCAGGATAAAGTTTGAGGGACTTGTTTCCATGCATCAAAGCATAGTGGCAGTCAGCGTGGCAGTCCCTGTGGCATCAGGATATCCCAAATACTGGGCCACTCTGGCCCACCACCACTTCAAAAGGGCACCCTGAGATGTGGCCGGACAACTGGCATCAAGCCTGATCCCAATCAATCCTGGTACAGAAGGTTTTACTATAAAGCATAACACTTTCCCACCATATAGTTTGTTCAAATAAAATGAGATCAAGTCATTACAGAATGTTTTTCCACTTTATTTTTTTATGAATGACAGACCTACTCAGTAATTTTATTCCATTTATTAAATAAGGATAAAGCTACTTAAAAGACCTTTTACATACAAAAATGTACATTACAAGGTTAAACTTTCTGTACTGAATTACAAAACCTGCACAAGCATTTTAATAAAAGAGCACACTTAAAAACATTTTGACCATTTTGTAGCCTCTAAAAATTACTGAAGTGGCACAGTAGTAAATAGAGGAAGCTCTTACATACATATGATTTAAACTACTGGCAGTTTTACTTAATGTAAGTTTTTAAAAAGGTCATTGCTATTCAATGAGTCTCTACACCAGTTTTAGAATCCTCTCTCAAAACTTAAGTCAACCAAAATATTATTTCAAATAATAATTACAATTCTGAAGAATTTCAATACTAGCAAAAATATTATGGCCTCATAGTAGTAGTTGAACAACTTTCCAAAGTGCCTGGTAGCTGTCTAGATTAATAAAGCTATTTTGGTAAACTGTACTGCCTTTACAGCCACTGGGAAGCAATTTAGGGCCCTTGGTGCTGCAGGGGCTTGAGATTTCCAGAATTCACGCAGCAGTCTATGATCCCTCAAATACAGGACTGGGGGTCATCCTATCTTCACTCCTCAATGAATGCATAGGGCCAAGCATTATGAGATGCAAACCTAAGCCTGACGCTTAGGGTCTGCAGAAAGAAGGATGGAAAATGGAAGCAAAGAGTTAAAACATGGGAAAGGAGAGTAAGAAAAAGGAAAACGGGACAAAGAAGAAGGGGAAGAAAACGACAGGACCACCTGCCAATGACAGGAAGTGGTAAAGTGCCTGTAACTACACCTCGAAAGCCAGTCACTGACTCAAACCATTCATTTGCCTACCCCAATAATAAAAAAAAAAAGGGTGGCTCTGTTGGAATATGAAATCAATAGAAACAATATTAACCCATGTAAGTGAGTCAAGGGTATTCCAAAGTTGTTTGCCATTCAAATCAAGTCCTAAACTTTAAAGCACACCAAAGCAACCCTTCAAAACCTAAGATTCCCGACACGTGCTTCAGATTCCCATCATTCGGTAGGCTTCACTGCTTGGAGGAAGACATTTCAAGACAAGCTATATCTACACACCTTGAGAAGGCACAGTGCTCTAAGATGTTGCTATTATGTAATACACAGTACATGGTTTAGCACTTCTCCACATTTCAAACTCAAAATAGCTCAATAATATGCTTCTATATGAGCATTGATTCTGAATGTTCATAATATAAACTTCAATTTGAAGCAACAATGTTACACAGTTCAGCTGTTATTACCAACCTACTCTGTAAGTTAAATATACAAATTAAAAATTAATTTTATTGAGTAACTAGAAAGTTTCCATTGACTTAAAACTGTCAAATGGCTAACTCTCTCCTAACTAAGAGAGAAATGCAGGTGTAAGCAGAAGGGACAACTGAATTATCAAATATAATTTGTCATTCTACCCTAAAATCTGTACTTTGAAAATCTCCTCTAACATACAGTAATGTAGAAGGTGACAGCTGTCCTTCAACAGTATTACAGGTATCAGCCCTGCAGATAACTATGTATTCACTACTTTGCCATAACGTCAATAGCTTATGCAACACATACTGTATTCAATTTTGTCTTATCTGTACAGATTTATAGTTTGGATAAAGGCAGAATGGCTAGAAACTGTAGGGTTCTAGTTTTAGTACAGTACTTACCTGCCAGGCTGAATGAATTTTTTCTAAGGCTATTTAATAGCTGAACTAAAATACTTGCTTTAACAAACCAAAAGAAGAATGAGACTGCTGTAAAAAGTTAATGAAAAGGCGAACCCCCAATTTGAAGATCAGTCATATAAGGAGAAAAGTATGAAGTATCTATCCTCTGTACTTGCTTAGAAATACAAGGCAAAAAAGTGGACAGAGGAATGCATGGGTATAAGGTATACCCTATGTTCCCACGGATTTCCATTGTACAATTGGGATGGTAACACTGCTTTAACACGAACACAAAACCTCAGTGGATAATGTGCGTGTGACAGCCCTGTGGGAAGTTGCCCGTTAGCCCAGCAGGGAGCCCCATCCGGCTGGTACTCGCCTCCTACGCTGTCACTTTGTGGTGACTTCTGGCTTTACCATCTTCTCTTCTGTTTACACCAGGTCATATTAAGCTTCCAGCCTCAGCACTATCCCTCCTGGACTCTCTGAAGTGCTGGAATTTCATCCCCCGCCCCGCCATTCTCTAAACCTTCTGCCATCAGGTACCACCTCGAATAGGACTATGTCACCTGAAGATCTTAAAAGTTTCTTTTAAGATCTTTTTGAAAGGATGAAGCTCCCAAGAAGGAGTGACACCTGAGCTCCCAGAGATCACAGACTGCTCATGATAATAGTGAGGACTGCTGCATGACAAAGACATCTAAAGGGTGGACCAGCTCTGAGACTAACCAGTCAACTCCTAACAGACCAATTCTGTTATGACTTCAAGGGAAGGAGCAGCAGCAAGCACTGAGTTCTCTTTTGATGTTTATGGGAAAGAGTAATGTAAGCACTTAAGAACAGCAATTTCATCTGTATATTCTGAATAGTTTATTGGCAGCACTACAAATATGCTTTTCTTGGTGAACCTTGAGGAGGAGTTTGGCAGTATTTACTAAAATACTGGGATAAACTGTTAAATTCTTTTGCTACGGAAACAAAATAAAAATTGTGAACTTCTAAAATATTTTGAATTTAAACAAAATCTCAAATTTCCCCAAACACTGAAACAGAGTAATGAAAATAATTCCTAAAATTCATCAGATGCTTTATATCAGACTTGCAGCTAATGACTGACTAGGATCAATATAAATGACTTACACTAAGCCATCTGTTTAAAAAGAAATTCTTTCCTAATCAGGGCACAAAAGGCAAAAATTTTAAAAAGGAAAAAAAAAAAAAGGAATGGGAAAGGAAGACTTTTTCAACCTAATTTTAAACCTCTTAAGAAAATTCCACAATAATCAGGATCTCTGTAAATACTGTCAATATATGTGAACTTGCTTGAAAAACTACAGTTAGTTATATTTACATTTTTGGAAACTTTCCTTCAGGGCCATGTAACATGCTGTATCTTCCTCTTTGCTTCTGGAGGCTTCAGGTTATTCTGAAAAGACATGAATAGAAATCAGTTTAAATCTGCAGAAATGCCAGAGGATAGCTTGAAATGAGCACTTAAAACCACCAGTTTACTACTAATATACAAATGGTAAATCACTGCTGCCATCTGGTGGGAGAAGATCATTAGGAAATTAAGGAAAAAAAGCAAGTCTCCCTTGCCACCCATTTTTTTTCAGCTGTGGTTCTCAAACCTTTGCATATTAGAATCACCCACAGTACTTACAAACACGCCCAGACCTGGGCCTTATCCCAGAACCAATTAAGTCAGAATCCACAGAAGGTAGCAGGGATGAGGCTCTGACTTCTGTCTGGGTTCTGTGGAAGCTCTTCCAGGTAATCCTAAAATGTATTCAGAATTGAAAACCACTGACAGCTCCAGACTTGCTTCCTCCCTGCCTACTCCACTGCCTTCCTCAAAATCTCACAGTCCAAGATCTTAATACTAGTAAATTTAGAGATAAAATAAAATCACATCTCTGAAAGAGTAAATTTTTTCTGAGTAGAAAGATGTGTTTTAAGAAAAAAAGATCCTCGAGACTCTTTATTATATTATTTGAGGTCTAAGTTCTTTTTCCTACTTTTTTTTTTTCTATCCTTCTCATTCTTATCTGTTTTTCCCACAAAAGTAACTGAAATAAGTAGGCAGCTCGGTGTCTTTAGAAGTTCATGCACTGAGGTCAAACAGGCCTATATTCTGCAGCCTGTCCACTTACTAACTCTTGAACCCTGGACAAGTTCGTTTAAACTGAGCTTCTAGGGAGCCTGGGTGGCTCAGTTGGTAGAGTGTCTGCCTTCGGCTCAGGTCATGATCTCGGAGTCCTGGGATCAAACTCCACATGGGGCTCCCTGCTCAGCAGGGAGTCTGCTTCTCCCTCTCCCTTTTCCCCCCACCCTTGTGCTCACTCTTTCATACAAACATACACGTGTGCGCGTGCATGCACCTAAGTAAATAAACAAACAAACAAATGAATAAATAAAATTTTCAAAAAATTTAAAATGAACTTCTATTTCCTCATCTATTCAACAAGAAAAAGAACTGTGCTATGTCACAGGATGGCTGAAGCGATGAACTAATGTAAGAACAGCTGGTCATATTTACACTAGTTATCTTCTTTCTACTACTATTTTAGAATGTTTGACCTACTCTGAGTTTTCACCCCTTTGACACACAATTCAAAGAGCATAATAAAGACAAATGTGTGTGTCTGAATGTGTAGGTGCCCTCAAAATTCTTATGTTGAAACCTAATTCCCAACATGTATTCTAGAATTAAGGGGAAGGGCCTTTGGCAGGTGCTTAAGACACAAAGGAGGCACTCTCATGAGTGGGCCCTTAAAAGAGACCTCAGACAGCTTACTTGCCCTTCTGCTACATGAAGAAAACAGCCAACTATGAACCAGGAAGTGGGCCCTCATCGGACACTGAACCTGCCAGCACCTTGATTCTGGACTTCCCAGCCTCCAAAACTGTGAGAAATACATGTCTGTTGTGTAAGTCATCTAGTCAGTATTATTTTTTTGTTATAGCAGTCTAAATAGACTAAGACAAGAAATAAAGCCTGTAAAGCTGCTGGATGTTTAGAAATAATTTTCTGAGGACCCTAGGGAAGAATCAAGTGTGTGTGTATACCATCTCATAAATTAAACTCTAAAATAATACATTACCAATCTGTACCAAATTTGCCAGTATATGAAATCGAAGCATCCAAATGCTTAATTAAAATACAGACCAACACAGTAGATTCCCCTAAACTTCCTATATCCCTCTAAGGATAGGTACATTTGAGGAAAAGGGGGAGGGGGGGCACTATAAATCCTGAACACTGTAGTGTGGTTTTAAGGTAAGTGCAAAACAGACACACTGAACGACAAGCTCTCAAATGCTACTTAATATGTGACCTTGGACAAATCACTTAACATTTTGAGCTCTACTAATAAAGGAATATATTTCTCTTTTAGTTCCAAAATGGTTAAAGGATTGAAATGAGAAAAATCTAGGAAAAGTGCCTAAGAGACGTGCTTTATACATTTTAAACAGAAATAAGTTGAGTAGACTTAATTAGCTTATCTTCATGGATTTTAGGATTTCAGGAGTCAACATGAGAAAGGACATGTAAGTCAGACCATTTCAGAGTTCAAGAACTGCCTATGGCCTGGCTTGCCCAGCCCGCCCCGCCCACCCTGGCTACAGGAGGCCCACGCACTTAGAACCTTCATCCCGCTCTTACTAGCACAGAAGCCACCCCACACTTACCACAGCCTCAGCTTCTTCTTTAGGGGCCGCTCGCTTTAACTTCACTGGAGTAGCTCCAACAGGGGACAAAGGTGGGGACTTCACAGGACCCAAAGGACTTTTCCTATGCGTTAAGTCATGGTTCTGTTTAGTGTCATTATTATTGTGTTCCATTTTATTGTTCATAGGCAAATTGGAAGACAGAATTAGGGGTGAAACATTTGAAGAGGAATTTGACAATTTTCGAAAGGCATTACTGGTAAAGCTTGCCTGAGGAGGAGGCCTGAGTCGATCATTATCTCCATTCTCTGTCTTTCTCACTTTGATGCTTGTACTTGTTGAACTTCCATCAAACACAATAAGAGGTCTTTTCCTTAACCCATCTACAGTGCTAGTCCTGAAATCAAAGAGACATATTCTTGAAAAATACCATCTGCAATGGCAAACCTTTGCAGGAACTCAAAGCTAAAACAACGACCAAAAATATTTATCGGTAAGACTAATCTATTTTAAATAGGACCCCTGGGAATGAAGTTTTCTATTATCACCCTAAATGAAATGATCAATTTTCTAATGCTTGAAAGTTTACAATATTTATTGACAAGAAACATAAGTTAGCTGTAATGTACACACAAGATACAGGTATTTTTAAAACATCAACCACTTAACCCTAGAACTTAAAGAAGATTCCCTGGTGATTAAAAAAAAAAAAAAAAAAAAAAAATTCAGTTTTAAAAATCACCCTACCCCACCTAATTGATAAGATTATCTTGACTATGTAATAATTATTATTTAAAAAGAATAATGAACTATAAAATTACAGCAAGAGTACCTCAGTAGCTGTCTACAAACAGTGAGAACATTCTATTAATCAAAGGTTTCTAAAGCCAAGACGCTTTCTAAATTATAACTATAATATTTGTGTAATTTTGATTTTAAAATTTGGCAAATCTTGATGTTTAGCTTCTGAAAACCTAATTTCCACTCTGAATGATAAAGATTAAGTAATAAAAGCATTCATTTGTCCATTATCCACTATATCTCAAGTGAAATAACAAATTTATGGGGAAAAAAAACCTTTTAATTAAACATGTAAAAGAATTTGAGCAGCTAGTTATTAGGAAGAACACTTCCGCCTTGCTACTCAAAGTGTGGTGGATGGACCAACAGCATAAGCATCACCTTGCGAGCCTGTTAAGAAATGCAGAATCTGGGGCCTTAACCTGTACTGATCTGAATCTGAATTTTAACCAGATTCTAGGTGATTGGCTAAATTCACTAATTCTTAGGTCACTGATGATCATCATCTGTTTGTGTTCCTACATAGAGAACTCAAAATAAGTTTCCTGCATATCCACTGCTGCTGCAGAATGGAAACAGAGGGCTCATCAGAGAAAACAGGGCTCATCAGCTTGTGAGAGTTCAACTGAAGATCCCAGAGGCATGCTGAAGTTTGAGAAGCACTGCACTGTTGATCTGGACCTAGCTCTGTGTGACCTGGGGAACATCACAACATTTCTCTGGAGCTCATTTCCTCCACAGAAAAATAAGCAATTCAACAATACCTGGATCTCTTAGATCCTTCCAGCTTTAATGTTCTGATTCAAGAGTCAAATTTGTGACTTTTTTTTTTTTTACAAAGTCACAATCCCTTCCAAAAGGATATTGAAGGACTTAAAGGGATCATCATTTGAAGTAACAGTATTGAAAGCTTTGCTTAGGACAATATGCCTGAATGCGCAGATCAAGAAGAAAATACTTTCTTATTAAGAATCAACAAAAATAAGAGGTGCCTGGGTGGCACAGCTCGTTAAGCAGACAACTCATGATTTCGGCTCAGGTCATGATCTCAGGATCCTGGGACAGAGCCCTATAGTGGGCTCTGGGCTCTGCACTCAGCACAGGGTCTGCTTCAGGATTCTCTCCCTCTCTCTCCCTCTCCTCCTCCCGCTTACTCATGCTCTCTAAAATAAACACATAAATCTTTTCCAAAAAAAAAAAAATGACTCAACAAAAGTAAATTGAAGATATATTTGGCCTAATCTATAGATTTACAAAAGCTAACACTAATATGTAGCCTGTACCAACATATAACCATCAAGCTAAAATGAAACTCAACCTGAATTGAATGTGTCCCTGATCAAAAGAAAGACTATTCCTTTTCCAAAAAACTAAGAGCACGCATGTTATATTCTTCAACTGTTTTCATACTTGGAGAATACTCTATCAATAATGACTCTTTGTAACTAGAGATTAACACCCCTCATCAACTCAGAGCTAGCATTCTCCTTCACCCTCAGCCCTCATTCCACCTTCTCCCACAATCACTGACGATGATAGTACCTTACAAAGAGAAAGCTCTAAAAATGAATTCAGTAATTAATCCATAGCACCCACTTGTGATAAAATAGACATAGGAAAAGAAATAACTCACTTTGTCTTCATTAAACTATCACTATCAAAGAAGTGTAACCTTCTTTTATTTATTTTTTTTTTTTTAAGATCTTATTTATTTATTTCTGAGAGACACACAGAGAGAGAGAGAGGCAGAGACACAGGCAGAGGGAGAAGCAGGCTCCATACAGGGAGCCTGACGCGGGACTCGATCCCGGGTCTCCAGGATCATGCCCTGGGCTGAAGGCAGCACTAAACCGCTGAGCCACCCGGGCTGCCCTGTAACCTTCCTTTAAAAAGGAAATTCATTTGCTTGTGGTTTTATGAAAAACTTCTTGAAATTTAAAAATTTCAGTGTCCTTGAAGCAATACCACAGCTCCTTCATTTCTGTATTATTCAAAGACCTTAAAATCTTATTTGACTTCACTTTTTTCTCACAACTCAGCAAATCTTGGCTCTACCTCCAAAATACATCCAAGACTCCAACCACTTCTTATGAAGTTCACGACTTTAGTCGAAGTCACCATCTATGAAGTTACCATATCCATTGCCTGGATCACAGTATAGCCTCCTGACTGACTTCCCTGTTCCCCTCCCCACATCTTAAATCACTTCTCAGTACAGCAGCCAGAGTGATGCTGTGAAAATGCGTATCAGATGGTGTCATCACTCTGCTCAAAATCCTTCAATGGCTTCTTATCTCAGAGCAAAGCCAAAGTTCTTATAACTTACAAAGCTTTACGCGATCTAACCAACAAGCTCCCCTACTTACCTCCAATAAGGCTCTTTACTCTCCCCTTGATTCTCTCTACTTTAGCCTTGATGGCCTCTTTATTGTTCTTAGTTTATGATGGGCACACTCCTGACCCAGACTCTCGTAGTCTGTTTCGAATGCTAGCTTGCACTCTACCTTCTACAGGTTTCTCTCCTGACATGTCATTTCTCAGTGAGGTTGCTCCTGGCCAGTGTACCTAAAACGGTACTCTCTCTCCATTTTACTTTTCTCCTTAGCACTTGTCACTATGTAACACAGCATATGTTCTACCTGATTTTTTAAATTATGTTTCTCCCAATTAAAATAAGAGCAGGGAATTCTGTCAGTTTCACTCATGCTATAAGCACAGTGCCTGGTGCTTAATAGTTATTGAGTACACAAATGTTTCTTACCTAAGTTTACCTGGAGGAAAAAAAAAAAAAGAAAAGCGAAGTTGTTAAGTCATGTAAGATAAAAACCAGAACCGCTAAGAAGTACCTTCTAGTCTCGTTTTTCATCTCATGTTGCTCTCTTTTCTTTTCCATCATTTTCCCCCATCTATTCTTTGGCAACTCTCTCTGAGGCAACGGTATTGCGTGCTGAACATAAAGATCAGTGAGATTGTCTTTGTTTATTCTTATGTCATTTTCAACAGCTATGTTCTTCTGTGGAAAAGAAAAGTAATTTCAAAATAGCATTCTTCATGGTAATTACTACCTACCTAACAGGGTAGAACATTTCTGCTTAAGTAACAAACTTCATGAAGTTTAATAATGATGTAATTTGCAATTTATTTACCATCATAAAATTTAAGCTGTATAACTTATTTACTTAGAATTTATAACACAAGATTATAATACATAAAATTTAATGTAACACAACTCATAATTTATAATTTTTTTTATAATTATTACATATTTACTATAATTATAGAATTTGTTATTTAAGCCTGTTATTTAAGTCATACAGGTACTTTTTTTTTTTTTTAAGATTTTATTTATTCATGAGAGACACAGAGAGAGAGAGAGAGGCAGAGACACAGGCAGTGGGAGAAGCAGGCTCCATGCAGGGAGCCCGACGTGGGGCTTGATCCCAGGTCTCCAGGATCAGGCCCTGGACTGACGGCAGTGCTAAACCACTGCGCCCCCGGGCTGCCCTCATATAGGGACTTATAGGGACTTTACTATACTGCAGACCCACAGAGTATACTGTAAGTATTATAGAGTTACGCTCTGCAAATATTAGGCTCAGCCTCATCTTAAAAGACAATGGTCACATGATCCCAGTGTGACAAGGACTGCAGTCCACCACAGGTCAGTCAGCATACCAGGCATGGAGACCATTTACAGTAGCATCTCTTAGTCTATGAAGTAAACTGAAGATGGGAGACTGCCTGGAGAAATCAACGCCGCCCCCCCCCCCCACCCAAAGGCAACAACAATCACTACATGCTGAGTTACACAGTGTGTTACTCTCATGATCAAAGTAGTGGGCTGCAGGTCTCACCCTGTATTTTGTTTCCCATGTCTCCCTAAAAATGCTTCTTAAATTGGCGTCAACAACCAAGATTTCAAATGGCCCTACAGATGGACACTGCAGTCCCCTTACTGATGCCTGTTTTGGTAACAGTGCATCATGTTGTCACCAGTCCTTTCAAGTAGCTTCCAGTCACTGTCCAACCACCCATCTAAACTGCCTCATTCTTCCTCACTTTTCAATTTCCTCTCAACATCATGGAAAATGTGGCAAAAGGAAAAGGAGTAGTTATGGATAGAGAGTTTGGATTCAGGAAGAAAAATGAGGATACACGCTTCATCTGCAATTCAGAAAGGCCTGGGAACATTGGTGTTCAGTATAAATGGCAAAACAAGCCCAATCTGTGTCCTCTGATAACCTTACCCCGATTACTTTTTTCTTCAATATTTAAAAGCACAAATATTACTTTTCTCTCTTATACCTGACCACCCTTTGTTATCAGTTTTCACCCTCTACTCGCTCAGAGATACGGAAAAACCCAGGAGACTGTCTTGGATAACATTCCCAGAGGATTCCCCGGCACCTTAGTTTGGGCAGCACTGCTCCAGGGGCGGTGCTCAAGCTATGGGCCCCGGGCTAACAGCAGGAACTTGCTGAAAATGTCCACTCTTAGGACACACCCCGGACCTCCCGAATCCGACACTGTGGGGGTGGAGCCCGGTAATCCGTGTTCTAACAGGCCCTGACGGGGGGGGCGGGGAATGCACCTAAAAAGCGTGAGAACCGTGTTTGAAAGGTTAAGTCCCGTCAATAAATACACTCAGCAGGGCTTGAGGAAATCTGAGTACTGAGGGGCAAACAAGGAAAGCAACAAAACGTGATATTTCAAGCCACTTTCAGCAATTCTCTACCACTCATATTCATCACTTTCCTGGCCCTATTTTTTGTTGACTATCTCAGGCCATATTTCATTAGCTCGAAAAGAAGAAATGCTGCCGTGAGAGCCAGGGGTCCCGAGTTCTCCTGCCTGCACCACGTAGCGACCTTTGAAATAAGTCGCTTCACTTCTCCGAGGCTGAGTTTCGTCTTTAACGAGGTGAGAGATGAACAAAGGGCGATTCCAGCCCTGACAGGCCCTGACCACCGCCCTTCATTTCTACTTCGATTCCCCCCTCACCCCCGCTGGGGGCCGCAGGGGTCGCCTACGGTTCCTCCGTCGGAGCCATCAAAGACCCAAAAAGGTAAGTCCTCCTTCCGAGGAATTCCTGATATTCCAAACACGTGTCTTCCCGGACCGGGGTGTGAGGAGACGCGGTCAGCCCGCGTGGAGTCGTCAGAGACACACACCGGGCGGGAGGGGCGCCGGCGGCGGGCGTGTCCGCTCCCACCGAGGGTTACCCGGGCCGGCTCAAGTCCGGATCCCGCTCCCAAACAGGCCCACCCCGACCGGCGCACCCGACCTGCTCCAGGGTGAGGAGAAGAAACTCCTGAGACAGCAGCTCCGGGTGCAGCAGCAGCTCCGAATCCGTGCAGCTGCGACCGCCCACATCCCCCGCCATCGTCGTCGCCAGGAGACCCCGGCCAGCTACCCACAAGGCTCCACGAAGGAAGCGTCCCGGAAGTGACGTCACGCTCGGGGCCTTGCACGTGACGTCATCCCGGGTGCGCCGCGCGCCCCGCTCCGCCTCTGGTGGCTTGCAGGGGTGCTGGGAGAGATCTGGCGGAGGGGAGACTCCCGGGGCCGAAAGAAGTGGAAGGGACTTCTGCAGAGGGAATGATTGGCGTTTGACGTCTTGCAAGAAGGGACGGGAAAAACGAAGTTCCCGGAGCGGGCCACGGTTGGGCGCGCTTCCTGTGACGTCCAAAGGCAGAGGCCAAAGGGATTCCTAAAAACAGTCTCGCGGGAAAGCAGCGGGGCGGCCGGGAAGTCGGTTGACCTAAATATGGCGCCGCTCGTGGCTGCCGTCGTTTTGGTTCCTTTTCAACCTACTTCCCTTAAACCTTTTTCAGTAGGATGATGTAAGGCCAGATACCTTAATTCCTTGTAAGCCCATGGCTCCGCACATCGTAGGTGCTCAAGAATTCTCTGAAGTAATACTCCGAATAAACTTGCTCACGTGTGAAAATAATAATAAATTTGCTAGACGTTTACGGTGGGCCAGGTACTGGGTTCTCCTCAGAAGAGCCCTGCGACGTATGTGTTAGGAGAGTGCTCCTCTTCCAGGCAGGGAAACCGAGACCTAGGGTCGTTCGCTGAGAATAGGGAGTGAGGAGGTGGCAAGGCGGGCGCTCAAGTTCACTGCACTTACAACTACGCTCCAAGAAGTCTCTTCTACTTGTTTTTCATCTTTTGTGCAAGACTGATAACATCCCAAAACATTAAGCACATCTAAAACTTGCGGAAGTGTTCTAAGTGCTGTTTGCATCTTCTATGATGTGTCATTTTATTGGACATTACTGCTTTAAGACACAGGAATGACTCTGAGGATGCTAAAAGATAAACCTTGAAAAAAAAAATTGGGAAATAAGTGAGATGCTAAATCAAAAAGATAAAGGAAAGCTGAGGACAGGTGTTTTTGCAATTTTTCTTCATCATTTATGTAGACGATACTTTATCTAGAAATTGAATTTCGGAGCTGGGCAGAAACTTAAGTTAGGCCACTTCTTTCATTTTAGTGTCGAGGAAGCTGACCTGAAGGACATTGGAATGACTTGCCCAAACTAGAACAGAGTTTTAGAGCCTAGCTGAGGCAGGTATTTGGATGTTCTAATCTGGGGTTAAGTGTATTAACTTCAGGGTATTAGGATGGTAGTATTTTATATCTAAAGTCTGATTACATTTTCATGACAATAGTGAAATTAGTATTCTCATTTCCTTTGCCGGAAGGCACGTTGTTTTAATGGCAAAAGCAGTTCTCTTGGAAGAAGCCTGGGCTTGAAAACTAGACCTTAGTTCAAATTTTGTTCGGCTGCAAAACAAGACCTTGAGTCCCTCAGCCTCAATCTTATCAGAAAAAAAATGCTGTGCTAACATCTGTGAAGAATTATCAAAGGAGTACAGATTATATAACTTGCTTGGCACAGAGCAGATGCTTATTAACCGGTAGCTGGTTTTTAGAAAGCATTCAACTATAATTAAGTCTAGAGAAGTGCAGAAAGCGCAGGCTTTGGGTGGCTCCAGCACTCACCTAGCACAAATATGTCCTGTCTCCCCACTGCAGTGTGCTCAGTTGTGAAGTGGACATTTTAGGGCCATCCTACAGTGTTGTGAGGTTGGAACTAGAGTTTGTAAAGTGCCTCCTCTGTTGCCACTACCTGGAGATAGTGACAGGTAGTCAGTAACAGCCTCCTGACCGTCATCAAAGGAGGCAAGTGGCAGGATGGTGGTGTGGGTGGGGAAAAATGAGTTGAAGACTCTGAAAGTATGATTATACATCCTTGCTGTGTGATCTTTTTCCTTGTGGTTTTCTAGACCAATCGCCTCACCTAAAGCCCCAAGCTTCTTATCAGCAAAAATGTTTTGTGACAGGTAAGCTCTGTCTAGTTTTCTTAATTTCCCAGAAGTACTTCTCTGCTTTAAAACTAAATCCGTTAAGATATTTCCAGTTGCCTCTGAACCAAAAATCTCTAGACGGAGCATTCCCTGGGGCAGGAAAAAAACATCAAGATTCAGAGAAGAGGCAGTAGAATGAGATTGTAATACTCCGCAAAGGAGAGACTATTTGGTAAAGCCTGCCCCTGCTCCATCCTGGGCAGAGCCTGGGAGAGTGGAGGCTCAGAGAACTTGTGGTCAGGTGATTGGCTTTAATCGGAGTCCTGGTGTAGGAAGTTGGATTGGGGGAGAATTTGCATTTCTAACAAATTCTGAGGTGATGTTTCAAATATATCTAGACAGGGGATCCCTGGGTGGTGCAGCGGTTTAGCGCCTGCCTTTGGCCCAGGGCGCGATCCTGGAGACCCGGGATCGAATCCCACGTCGGGCTCCCGGTGCATGGAGCCTGCTTCTCTCTCTGCCTGTGTCTCTGCCTCTCTCTCTCTCTCTCTCTCTCTCTCTCTCTCTGTGTGACTATCATAAATAAAAAAAAAATTAAAAAAACAAAAACAAAAACAAATATATCTAGACAGAAGGGCCATCTCACACGAGATTCTGTCCCCATCACAGGGCAAGGAAGACAGACATTCCCCGACCCTCAAGCCAGGCTGTCACCTTGATTGGAAGAACCAGGCCTCTCAGCACCAAAACCATGAGACAGAACACCAAACACCAGAGTGGACAAGGAACATCTCCAAACCCCTGTGGGGGACCAGTGATGCTAGGACCTGAATATCCTGCTTCCCATCTTGGCTCTTCAGAAATTCCCCGACCCAATTAACACAGCCCTGGGGAAGAGACAAGGCTTCCATTGGTGAGATTATTGTCACTGCAGCTGGGTGGAGGCTTGAAAAAGAAATAATTCATAACTGAGAAATAACTTTTTCTCAGTTATAGAAAAAAGTCTTTTTGTTAATACATTTCAGAAGTTCATTCCTGCTACGCTGTTATCTGTGAGCATTCTATAGTAACCAACAATTTTTAAGATCATGAGGTTTCATTCTTTAACATTTTTATTTGGTGTCTATCGTTGACAAAAACAAACTGAGGTGTACCAACAAACACTGCCATGCCTGGCATCATTACCTCACAGGGTTGTGAGTTCCTGTAGGATGGGGTCCGTACATTCCCTTTGACTCTCCCACCTGGTCAGTAGCACACACGATGCTTACATTTAGTAAGTACACAATAAATGTTGAATGAGTGAATCACGAATGAAATACGTACCAAAAATTTTAAGTGTTGATTCTTCTTATTGGTAGCATGATATTTAAGATACTTGTTACAAATATTTTTGTATTTGGAACCACTGTTCAGCTTTGAGTTCCAAATAACTACTTTCAGTACCATAATAGTAATTAATGGTGATATTTTTATTGTCCTTTCTTATTCCTTTCATGATCAGATCATAATAAAGATGCATTCAGAGACTTCAACTACTCATCCCATAGATCACCCCTTCATGAGCTCCTTGAAACAGTGTTTAGTCTTTGGTTTCTCGGCACCCAGTGCAGTGCCTTGCACACAGTATAAGACCAATAATGCACTGAATGAATAGGAGCAAAAAGCTTTCCAAATTCTCAGGCACTTCCTAACTGAGCTTTCCTATGACCAAACTTCTAGAGCATGTTATTTATTTATTTATTTATTTATTTATTTATTTATTTATTTATTTTTGCCTTAGTGTCTGATTAGGTAGGTCGGTATTTCTTCCACATATTCCACTAAATCACGGGTTCTCAAAATCGAGTATTAGAGTCACATGGAGAAATTATGAAAAACTTTGCTGGGCCCCACCCCATAGTTTCTGATTTAGGAAGTTTGGAGTAGGGACATGGGAATTTGCATTTGCAGGTTCTGAGCTGATGTTGATACTGTTGATTACTGACCATACTTTATAAAGCACTACACTAAATTAAGCTGTTTGAGGGCAGGAGCTGTGTCTTTCTCATTTCAGGATCCCCAGCAGCCTCTGCCATAGTACCTGGTACATAGGAGTAGCTACTGGATCTAGATTGCAGGTAAATGAATATATGTACATATATAGTTAAATCAGCTAATACACATGAAAGCTCTTAAAACATGGCATATAGTGAGTTAAATTTGCTTTAAAAAATTACAAATGTAACCTTTCTTTGCTTAACTTCACCTTCTAAAATGATATCCAAACATTCAAAAGGTGTCTTAACAAGGATATATGTTATCCTTGTTTATAATCGAGAGTTTATAAATGAGAGTAACAGAATCTTAGTATTAAAAACCTGTTTTAAAGATGACCTGGTTTATTAATATTGAGCATCAGGAATTTTCAAAATTGGTTGTGTGCTTCCTAAATGCAGATAGACACAGCAAGAACATGGTAGACACACTCGTTGCCCTCAGGAGCTTACAGCCAGTGAGGAAGGAAGGAGCCAGAGGAAGTGTGAGGAGGTGGAAGTAGAGGAAATTGAGTTTGGGGAACAGTTAGCAACTATGAAAGGATTCACTGGTATCAATTCAACTCCTAATCATCATTAATCTGTTAGAACTCCTCTTTTGCACATTCTTTAAAATACTCTTAAAATGTTTAGTATGGGCCCAAGGGATATTTACTAAATATTAATAAATGAAGTTAAAAATGTCTTTGAAAAACATGACTTTGATAGTTCTTCTTCAGTGTAACCAAATAAAACAACAGGAGGAATTTAGAATTAGCCTGATGCAGATATTTGCATGTTTATGGAATAGTTACTTACATGGTGTCATATGTGATACAGGCTTCTCAGAAAGTTCCAGGAAGAAAAAAATGTTTCTAGGTGGAATAGTGTGCACATGTGGAACTTGCCATTTTAAGAATCCTATGGTAAATCCTTTCACAAAGGAAATAATTATTTCTGAATTACCCCTTTCCCCTCTTTTTTGTTAATATACATTTTTTACTTCTAGACTGTTTAAAGCAGAACACAAATGCTCTATCAATTAAATTCACTGTGCTGAATTCTGTATTCTTATTCCTGCTCTATTCTTACCACCATGGATTTTGGGACAAATCATTCAGTTTTCTTTGCCTCAGTCAACTCACCTATAAAATGGAGACATTACTAATGTCCACTTCATAAGGATATGGCAAGGCTCAAATGAGATCATTTCTGTAAGCCCAATGTTGGGCATTTAGGAGATTGTCACCTCTGCAAGCAGTTTTGTGCAGCTCTCCATCT
The DNA here is from genome assembly GCF_048164855.1 of Canis lupus baileyi. Taxonomy (NCBI): domain Eukaryota; kingdom Metazoa; phylum Chordata; class Mammalia; order Carnivora; family Canidae; genus Canis; species Canis lupus. The sequence continues at coordinate 40,814,063 of NC_132848.1, forward strand.
GATGATACAGTAGAGCACTAAAATGAAAGACCACAAATTCTAGGCCCAGCTCTGTCAGTGATTAGCTGATGACCACTCACATGTTCTCCCTGAGCCTGGGCAAAATGAGACTGGGCTGGATTTGCTTGCGTGCCTTTCTGCTCCTTGGCTCTGCTGGCTGCTGGCCTCCTTAGACTTGAGTCCTTTCACTGAGCTAGGCCTCGAAGTGCGACTGCTAGTCATAGCTCTCTACACTTTGGGAAACCAGTTCCCAGTCAGAGGTTAAGCTGGTTCCACTGGGCAGAACTGAAGCACTGTTTGGGGGTAGGTCATGTGTGTGGCCATGAACTCACGGGGTGGGGGTGGGGGTTGGTTGGGGGGGTGAAGGACAAGCCACACAAGAAGATTGCTTCTTGATGGTTATTTCCTTCATTTACCTTTGTCGTAGTGGTGGGGGTGTCACTTGTTCTCCCTTTGAAACAAGACCACAGAGTAGAATGCAGTGTGTTTGCCTCCTGGTTCAGGATAATATCTTTGTTTTACAGTCCCTGCGGGGCCAGAAGAAAGCTGAGGCCATCTGTCACGTCACTGGTGGATTCTAAAGTCAGGGAAAACCATTGAGAAAATGTGCCTTTTCTATGCTAATAATTGAATGCTGACCACGATGGAGGGAGCTTCCTAATTGTTTCATCTCAACATTGGATTTGGACTATATATTGAAGAGACAGGTTCATGGATTTCTGGTACCCCAGGATTCTTCACTGTGGCTGGTGACACAGAGGAACAGGTACTGATAGGCTTTAGTAAAAAGAGTGGGTAAGATAGACCCAGGACTCCCTTTTAAAATAAACACGTCATTCAAATATACAGCTCTCTCTGGGGATTCCTTTCCGGATTCGCTGGGCCAGCGGTCGGCCTGGGGCTGGTGGGCCTGGGGGTGGGCGGCGGCCGCCCCACCGGACATTTCAGCCCCACCGTGAGCACCACGAGCGAGTCAACCCTGCAAGCCCCACTTTGTGAGACGGCAGCGTGGTCAGGCTTTTCCCGGACTGGTTGGCTGGTTCATTCATTCATCCAGCAGGGATTCCCGAGAGCCCGCACTGCCCAGCGCTGCGTCGGGTTGGAAATTGGGGGTGAACAGACCAGGCGGGGCCCGTGCGCTCCTGAAGCTGTGCGCGCCGGCTGGGGAGCAGCCACGCCGTGCAGGCGACGCTGTAGGTGCTCTACACGGCCCCGCGGCGGGCCGGCGGGGGAAGAAACTGAGGCCGGGGCGCAGGCGGGGCGCAGGCGGGGCTCGGGGGGCTCCGGGAGCGCAGGCGGGGCGCAGGCGGGGCTCGGGGGGCTCCCGGGGCGGCGGGGCGCAGGCGGGGCTCGGGGGGCTCCCGGGGCGGCGGGGCGCAGGCGGGGCTCGGGGGGCTCCCGGGGCGGCGGGGCGCAGGCCCGGCTGGACTGCGCGGGGCCCGCCGCTCCCGCCCTCCGCGGGCCCACGTGACGGGAAGCGGCGGCGGCGGCGGCGGCGGCGGCGGCGGCGGCGGCGGCGGCGGCGGGGCCGGGCCAGCCCAGGAGCGGCGGGCCGGGAGCGGCGGGCGGCGCGGGGCCCCAGGCCGCAGGGCCGCGCGGGACGGCGGAGGGCGGCGGGCGCCGCGCGGGTGAGTGCGGGGGGCGGTGGCGGGGCCGGGCGGGGCGCGGGGGGCGCGGGGGGCGGCGAGGGAGGGGCGCCTGGGGTGGGGGCGGGGCGCGGCCGGCAGGTGTGTCGGCGGGGGCGGGGGGCTCGTTGGCGAGGGCAAGTGTGCACGTGCGCGTGGCTGGGACAGGTGCGCCCGCGCGGGGGTCAGCGGGGGCGGAGGGTGCGGGGCGTGTGCGAGCTTAGGGCGGGCGAGGCGGGGAAGACCCAGCCCCCGGTTTGGGGGAGGCTTTCGGTTTTCTGGGGGGAGGAGCCCCGGACTCCGCCCCTGCGCCCGGAGCCCCGCCGCCCCGTGTCAGGACTGGTTCTGTCGCTGGAGCTCCTGGGATTTCAGAGTTGAGATTCCGGGTCACGGTGGGGCCCGAGTCGTGGCCCCTGAACTGGGGGACAGGGCAGGGGTGTGGGGCGGAGGAGGAGCGCGGCTTCGGGCCCTGGAATCTTCCTTTCCGCGGCCTCCTGGTGCAGGTGCGAGTCGGGCGCTCCCGCTCGCCTCCTGGGTGTTGCAGGGGTCCGACTCTAAAGACGGGCGCTGTGCTCCCCGCTTGTTTGTTTGCACCTGCCGTTGCTTCTGCCCCGGGCTGTTGGGCGATCTTCAGACCCCCCCCGCCCCCCCCGCTGGCTGCCGGGAACGGGGGTGCACGCCGCTGCTTGCCAGTGGCCTGCGTGGGGCGCTGGGGTCGGAACCTGTCGGAGCGGGTCGAATCCCTGACCGAGCGCCCGTGGGTAGGCGCCCGCCCATCCGAGGTGAGGGCCGGCCGCCGCCTGCGTGCCTCCAGCCGCGCGGGAAGGCAGTGGCCGAAGCGCTGAGGAGGGCGTGCGCAGGGCGCGCTGGCTGACCTGTCGGGGCCCCCTCCCGGTGGGCTCCCTCGCCCTCCCTCTGTCCGGCCCAGGAAGCTCCCGGCCTGTGGGCCTGTGGTCGGATAGGAAGGAACTCGGGGCTGGCTGCTTCCTCTGCATTTCTGCCAGCCCAGCAGATTCAGCGGTCCTCGAAGTGGCGTCTTTGATGCGTGCCACCAGAAAGAGCACCGACCAGAATCCCTTGGAATTCTCCGCAACGTGCCTTCCCGGGCTCCAGTTCCTCTGTCTAAGGGGGACAGTGCTGCTCCGCGTGGAGCTCAGGGTCCACACCCTGCCCCTGCCGCCTCCTAACTGTGAGCCTTGGGCCTTCTACTGGATGCTCTGCGTTCCGATTTCCCCCATCAAAGTAGTGGAAAGATGCACGTGTTCCAGTAAGAAAATGTGCATTTGGCGCAGGGCCTGGGACTTAGTAGGCGCTCGGTAGATTTTTAATAAATGTAAATGAGAATATAGTGCTGTATCCCAGCTCTGAAAAATCAGTAGTTTTATGCTCTGAGAAATTGCTAACTTAATGAATATTTTGCTCTGCAGTTAGACTGTTTGGGTTCAGGGTTTCAATTTGCTGTACACATCACAGCGTACATTTTACAAAAAAATCGTGTGAGAGGTGTGGCAGTCCCCCTCACCCTCAGATCCCTTGCCTTTTCTCCTCTGCTCAGGACTGTGAAGAGCAGCCCTTGGTCCAAGAGCTTCTTCCTCTAGTTTTAAAAGCACAGAGCTCACAATTTTAAAAACGCTAAATTTTCTAGGCCTGATTGGCAGCTAGCATTTCTGATCAGGGAGAAAGGGAAAAAAAAAAGTGAGTATTATAATTTCTTCCTTCACACTAATATTAAAAAAATGTGTGATCCTTTAAGAAAACTTGAGGAACTTTTCCTTACTGGGTTAAGCATCTTCATCTTGGTCTGAATCCAGTCCTCATTAGAAATACATTAATCATTTGTGGCGGCCAGGTGTTTGGATACTGCTGGAATAATTTGGCTGGGGCTCTACAACTCATCTCCTCTGTGGCAAACCTGACCTGTTTTTCTTTATTAAAAAACATGTAACTACTAAATGAACGTAGAAGTAACAAGTTAATTCGGGGCTGCCCCAGACAAGCTTGAGTGTTTCACCCAAAAGAACAGGAGCACTCATTGAGTATGTTGTGAAATCTTGCAGATAATTGGAAAGCAAGATCTTTTCTCGATCGTCAAGTAACTGCTATTGAGGAAATCAAAGACTCAAAAAAAATACCGAATGTAAAGTAAGACCATTGCCTAGCTTCCAGCAGGCACTGGGTAATTCTTTGTAGCTCTTTGAAGGTCCAGTATTGAGGAGATGCTCTAAAGGAGATGCCCTTAAGACCCAAGCCCCACTCTGGTCCTCTTCTGCTCTTCTTTCACTTCCCAAATCCCTTTAGTTATAACTGTTGACAGTAATATTCTAGGATATATGTGATATATACATGCATAGACATAACATGTACATACATGTGTGTGTTTGTACCTGTATACCTAAATGTTTATATATACCTAGGATATGTACACATATAGACATCTGTATACCGTAAACATGCAAATAGGGTGTGTGTGTGTATATATATATATATGTAGTGTGTATAAGTAGTGAATATATATTATGTATACACTTACGTATATATTTACATGTATTTGAATAATTTTGATGAGTGTCGCCAAGGAAATGGATACCAACTATGAATAGTTACATATAGGAATGCGCCAGGATAATATCAAGATGACAGAGTAGATGTTAGACATTAGCTGTGTTTTTTTCTTCTTTTATAAGATATACTTTTGGGTCACTGGAGCAGGTTTATTGTGCTGTAGCTAGTCTCACATTATCTCTGTCACATGAGTGCAAAGATAACCTGAAGTGGTTGTCAGGCAGTGCCCTAATCAAAAGACAGAAACGTTGTCTGTGGTGCACGTCAATACATTTGCTGTTGATTCCTGGCAACTTTCAAGATTGAGTCAGGAAGCAGATGGCTGTGAGAACTTAGTGAAGAACCCAGGGACCAGCATGGGGTACTCTCCTGTAAGAACTATTTATGTCACGTGAACATATATCCTGTTTTGATAAAATTACTAGCTAGTGGGGAAAAGTGTGAACATATCTATCATTTCTGTATCTGAAATTTAGTAAGGCAGTGCTGACACTGAATTCCACATGGTCAGAGGCATTTATTTATGACTAGCGTTGTTTAGGGGGCCACAGAGCAGGGGTAGGCCGTGTGGCAGCAAGGGGTAAGCTGAGGGATGATAATAGCGTTTCTCTTCTGGACTCATGATGGCAAAGGTAGGGCTGTGCTGAGAACAGGTGTTCCTGAGGAGGAACTTACTGCAGGACATCTAAAGACCTGGTACCTTAGTGGCCTCATGTTTGGAGTAGTCGGTTCCTTCAGGAGGACTGAATTCTAAGACCGGTTTGAAATCAACGTGCCCCCTTCTGTCATCAGAGTGGAAGGAATACAACCATGGAGTCAGAAATAGGCACTGGGGTTGAAGCTGATATCATTACCTTGTAGCTGAGTAACCTTGACTGAGCCACTGAAAAATATCTGCATGTCCATAATAGTATCCACCTGTCAGAGAACCATGGGTATGAAAGAAAATAATTTCTATCCAATATGCAGTAACCACCCGAACCCAGTGCTTGGGGCTCTCAAGAGGTGGCTGTCAAGGCATCCGCCAGGGCTGTGGGTGGTTGGTGCCCAAACTCAGCCCATACTTGGAGCAGTCTTTACCTCTGGGCAGGCTGTGTGCTCCGTGCTTAAGGGTGTGGGTGCTTGAGTCGAACTACCTTGGTTGGAATCAGCTCTCATGGTCGTTTAGCCTTTCTAAGCTCGTTCCCCTCTCTGCAGAGTGGAATAATGGTAGTACTTTCTGACAGGCTCCTTGTGAGCATGGAGATAGCTCTTAATACTGAGTCTGGTACACAGTGAGCCTTCCAGAAGTCTTCAGTCCTCTCTGGTACTATTACTACTACTCTTCCTGCAAAGGAGCTAGAAAAATAGTGTGGGCGAAGCATGTAGTGCAGTCTAAATTACTATTTTACAAGGAGGTATCAGGCCCAGAGGCTCTAAGTGACTTGCCTAAACTCAAGCAGGTGCCCAAGCCATGAGAGCTCAAGGTCCCCAGATTAATATTGAGAATGCCTGCTGTGGCCCATACCTGCTTTAGCACCGCTTGCCAGGTTGGCTCTGGGGCCTGAATCCTTACAGAGGGCACTGGAAGCCTTCATCCCTTTCCTCTGCTGACGCAGAGCCCCACGGCTCTTCATCCGAGTCCTATACTGGCCTGCTTCTCCTGAAGCTCAGAGTATATCAGATTTTGGGCCCAGTGGGAATCCGTTCACATTTATCCTAACTTCAAAAAAAAAAAAAAAAACAAAAAGCTTGCTTCCTAGGTATTATTCATACTTGTCATTTTAAGCTAGGACACCAAACTTGAGACAAATCACCTTGGAAAGTAACTCCATAAAGCAGCTGATCAAACCGCTCCCGGAGCCTGTGGCAGTGAGGGCATGGTGGGCTACCCTCCATCTTTCTCGGTTACTGACACAGATCATTCTGAGCATCTCCTTTCCTGCTCACAAAGGAGAGTCTAGGAGCTCCATTCTCTTCGATTACTCTAAGGCAAGATGATAAACTAATAAACTATGATTACATTTATCTTTTTAACTCTCTGTTCTGAAGTCACTCTGGGTTTACTGAAGAGTCAGAAGAGTCCAGAGCTCACATATACGTCTACTCCAGCTTCCCCTTTTGTGAACACCTTGCATGGCCATGGTAGAGCGATCAAGACTAATACATTAACAGCAGTACTATAACCAGACTACACACTTTATTCGTCTTCACCGATTTTTCCACTCACATACCTGTTTTCTGTTCTGTGATCTTGCTTCTGATCCAATTTCACCACATTACATTTAGGTGTCATGTCTTCTTGGCTTCTGATCTGTGACACTTCCTCAGACTTCGTTTTTCATGACCTTTATAACTCATGAAAGAGAGTCGGGGATGTTGTAGACTGTCCTTTAGCTGGGGCTTGTCCGGTGTTTCCTCATGATGAGGTTGCAGTGAGTATGATGGGTTTTTGTCTTGAACACCACAGTGGTGACATACCTCAATTCCATTTTAATTTTAGGGTGCAGTGCTTTTCATAGCTTTGCCTTTCACCCCCGAAACAGCAGGGGAAACTGCTGGAACTTTGCTGGATCCCTCTGCCCGAGCCCCAGTACTGATACCCCTGCCAGACCCCTGCGGAGCCAGGACAGAGATGTTCTCTTCTTCTCCATCAGGTCTCTCTTGCTTTCCTATGCCCAGTCCCCTAACTCCCCTGCTATATTCCCTCAAGGATTTAGGGGAGATTTTTCAGAAGACCCAGTCACAGTTTAAGAAACAAAAATGTCAAGTTTTCTTATCATTAAAAATTGTTTGTGACCACTGAGCCCTTAAGTCCTATCAACTCTCATCTAACTTTCGAGTGGTTACTAAGATAAGTCATGTTTTTTTTCTTGACCTCGAGATTATGTTGATTCTAGTTATAGTCAATTTATATCCTAAGAAGAGAGCCGATAGGCCCACAAAGACCATCATAATTCATCTTTAAGGTGTGAACTAAAACTTTAAGATGCTGGTGTGTTTTATTAAAGACTGAAGACTTTAATAAACTTAATAAACTTCAGACTTCTGCAGACTGAAGTCACTTGTCAGTACTCATAGGAATTGGGGATATTTAGCACTTTGTTTTAGTAAAGGACTTTGATTAACATTTTATTTTGTTAATTTAGCACAAAGGAAGCATCTGAAGGTAGCTTGCAGTGGAAGAACTTTGGCTAGCAAGATTTGCCTCTTCCCACCCGAGAGAGAGTTTTGAGTCTGTGACTTGGCTATTCATTCAGTCAGGAACATAGCAAAGGAAATAGAGGTTTCCAGGCCAAAGGAAAAAATGGGTGTCCAATCCCAACTTCCTGCCCAGCCTGATGCCCAGGATGAGCGTGCAGTGGGAGGGAGGAGGATGGGCAGGTCAGAGTGGTGCTCAGGGCCAGCAGGTACAGAGACAGAGGCTGGACACCGGGCAGCAGGTCCCAAGCCACTGCCCATACTGTTTCTGCTTTATGTAGTAAGCTGACCCGAGCTGGGCTGATACCAGTACATGCCCTCCACCTGGCCAAGTCTATCATCTAATGTTCCTGGCTGGCCCAGGGCAGGCATCAGGTCAGCCTCCATGGCTGGGACCACAGAATGTGGGCCCTCTCGAGGGCTTTTAACTTACCTACCCAAAATGTCCCTCAGGACTAGCCTGAAACAACTTGGGAGTCAGGCAGAAGGTTGTGCTGTGTTGTGGAACACTCCCTTCTGGACCCTTCCTCCTCCTCCATGATGATGTACTATCAGCTGCACCCTCTGCGTTTCCACTGTCCCTCCTGATCACAGGGGACCAATGTAAAAACCCATTGGCATGCAGCTGAAAATAGCTGATGGAGCCCAGGAGGCTCTGTATTCCCTCCCACCCCTTTCCCAGGGTGTGAGGCTGGATGATGGCTTGGCTTAACTCCCCTCTACGTTTGGTTTTTAGAGCTGGTGTTTTCAGTTTTCACAAAGATTTTCCCCTGAAATGGGTATTGGTATCTGGTTATGGCTTCGTATTCTCAATAAGTATGTTTACCCAGGATAAGTGAGAAACTTCTTAAGAAACTTTTTTTTACATAAAAGGAAAGTCCTTTATTAATATGGCAAGTCAAAACTTTCTAAAAGTCCATGTAAAGAAATACTGCAAATCACAGGAAGATTTAGGAATGCAGGCACACTTCTACCCAATGCCTGAATTCCCATGATGAACCCGTGAATGGTTAGGGGTAAGTCTGCAGTCCCCCATGCCCACTTCCAGCCCTAGCTTTGACCCTCACACATTACTTCTTTCTGTGTGTACAGGTGACAACAGTTGGCAGATGTGGATGAGGCAGGGTCTTTTACGTTAGAGATTCTTATGTTGTTAAATTCAAACAAACCATCATGGTTAATGATAACTATTTTCTAACTAATGGTTTCAGACTCTTGAAAAGGTACTGGGAGAATAGTTTTGGCTCAGGACCCCTCTTCACCACTGGTTGGTTTGCGACATTCGCAGGTACTGGCACTTTCAAACTCAAGCAACTAGTGGACTCAAGAATTCAGAACTGAATGTAGCTGAATAATAACGAAGCAAGGGACTAATAATGAGGGACTGATATGAATAGATCAATAGCTGTAACTTGTCTTTATACACAGGAGCATAAAGATTGGCCGGGATTGGATTTTTAAGGGCTGCATAACTTCTGCTGAGTTCAGAGTCTAGCTGTTAGGCAGTGGCATCCTTTCTGAAGCATTTTAAGGATAGTGACAACATAATGTTTAAGGCATGAGGTCCATGTTCCTGCTCATCCTCACCTATGGCTTTGAACCTGGCCTGACTTAGGCCCAAACATTAGGATAACTGTTTGATCTCTATTCATTTAAAATGGACTATCAGAAACTCAGAAGAAATTAATGTAAAGTGAGAAAAATAGTAAATCTAACTTTAGGTAGAGTATCCTTTTTAAGTGTAGAGGAAGAATTAATCCCTTATCCTTTTTAAAATGTAGATGAAGAATTCATCCCTAGCTTGTCATAGGAGGTCACCTCCTGTTAGAGGGCTGTCAAATGCATTGATGAGTTTTTGAGTTTTTACCCTCCAAGGTGATGAATCTCTGGTGCACGTAGAGCTGATAGGGCTCTAAAGAGTCTGTTTCATTTTAAAGCGTTGATGTCATTCTCCAATGTGAGAGTTTTTGCAGACACATAGGACACTGTGTCTATCTTGAGGTTGTTCTCATACTCTGTGCACATTCTGTGACAGGAGCTAACAGAGCATCATTCTGTTGGTTCAAGAATAATAATTACTGGTAAAGATTTCATCTTAATGTCACTTTGTCATAGCATTCTTAGAGCAGAATGTATTTCTGTCCCAGATCAAGGGTATATGTTTTTTACATATATATGTATATATTTTTAATCTTGTAATTTTGGATCTACAAGCCTCTTTCCACATGCAGATAATCTCTTTCAAACATTGTCGTAGTCCATGTTTATTCTTTCTCTATGACTTTTTAAAAATGAGGCCTGGCCTTGGTGGGAGTTAGTACTGAGAAAATGAAGAGGGGAACAAGACACTTACTAATACCAGTCTCGAACTGGTTGAAAAATAAGAGTGGAGATACAGTTGACCCTTGAAAAACACAGGTTTGAACTGCACGAGTCCATTTACACTTGGATATTTTCCATAGATACAGTACTGTAAATGTATTTTCTCTTCCTTATGATTTTCTTAGTAATATTTTCTTTAACCTACTTTATTGTGAGAATACGATATAAAATACATAAACCTACAAATATGTACTAATCTGCTGCTTATATTATCAGTAAAGCTTCTGGTTAATAGCAGGTTATTAGTAAGTTAAGCTCTCAGGGGAATCAAAAGTTATACATGGATTTTGGATTGTGCTGGGGGTTGGCATCCATTGGCATCCATTACCCCCAGGGTTATTCAAGGGTCAACTGTACTTATATGGAAGGGGAAGCTGGGGAGAGTTCCCGGAGGGAAGAGGCTGGCCTTGTGGGAGCTGGGACCCCAGAACGTGCAGGGCATTTACCTTCTTGGGCACCTCATGTTAGTATTACATGTTAGTATTTTCCTCTGTCTTCCAAGAATCTAGGGGGATTTGTGGAAATAACTGATAGGCTGCCCTATATTGAACTTTGTAAATATGGATACACTGTAAAGTAAGCTCTGGGTTTAGATGAACTAAGAAATTATGAGTAAACCACTTATATCAATGATAACTGTTTTCATTAAATAAATGAAATTTTAGACCAGGAACGTGGATTTTGTGACTTTCTTCAGGTTTATTAAGCTGAGGTTCTGTATCTATTTCTACAGTAAGCTGGTTTGGGGAAATGAGTAGAATTTGTGTGTGTGTATGCGTGTGTGTACATATAACTTAATTGCTATTCAGTACACTTAAAAGAATATAGTCTACATTAAGATATAAGGAATAATAACAAAAGCAGCCTCCGTTTGGGGTGTCTGGGTGGCTCAGTTGGTTAAGCGTCTGTTGATTTCAGCTCAGGTCATGATCTCAGGCTCCTGGGATTGAGCCCTGCATCGGGCTCCATGATCAGCAGGGATTCTGCTTCACAATTCTCTCTCTCCCTCTGGCCCTTTCCCCCAGTAAATAAATAAATCTTAAATAAATCTTAAAAAAAAAAAAAAAAAAAAAAAGCAACCTGAGCTAAAGAAACAGAACATTACTAATACATTTGGAATCCAGCCTATATTATTCTCCATCCTGCCTCCCTGGATTTGTGTTTATCATTCCCTTACTTTGCTTTATGATCTTAGTACATATGGCTGAAGCCCTAAACATTATATTAGATAGATGGTCATGTTTTTGAGTCTTACGGAGCCTTATATACCCATCATTTAGCATAGCGTGCTCTGCAACTTGCCCCTTAGCTTGAGATCCATCCTTGTTTGTAGCTGCAGCTCTTTTGCTGTTTAGTGCTCCGTCTGGCCAGGAACATGAGCTGTTCCCAGTTTCCTCTGTCTCAAACAAGATTGTTGTTGATGTTCTTGCTTATGGCCCAGTGAACGTAAAATCTGAAGAACATATGCCTAGAAGTAGGATTGCTGGCTTGCTCCTGATGTCCAGGGCTTCTGCATAGCGCCGGAAAGGTCTTGACAGGTTGGAAGCTTCCACCAGCAGTGGAGAGTTCTCATTGCTCCATGTTCTTGCAATTAGCCGATGTCATGGGACTTCAGATGTTTTGTCGGTTTCATGGTATAAGATGAAGTTTCACTGTAGTTACAATTTGCAATTCTAGATGATGAAATCAGCTTGAGCATTCTTTCATGTCTGTTGGCCGTTCACCTTTCCTCTTCTACGAGACGCCTGCTCACATATTTTGCCCATTCTTCTATGAGATCATTGTTATTTTCTTTCTGTAGCAGTTCGCTGCATCATCCAGGGATCTTTTTTTTTTTTTAAATCAGATATGTGATGTCAGTGTCCTTTCCCATCTTATCACTTTCTTCACAGTGTCTTCTGAAGAACAGAGATTTTACATTTTAATGTGAATGAACTTATCTCTTTTCCTGGCATTTATACTTTTTTATATATATATATACCTTATTTTAGAAATTCTCCCCTACCCGAAGGTCATAAGCATTTTTTCCATATTTTCCTCTCAAAGTTTTAAAGTTATGCCTTCCATACTTAAGGATCTTGATCCACCTGGAATAATTTTGAAAATGGTAAAAGGAGTCGTTTCTTTTTTTTCTTCTTCATGGCATCCAGTTGTCTTGCACTGATTATTGAACATGTATAGGTTCTCTGTACGCCCCATGATATACAGTACCACCCTGTCATAGTTTGAGGTTCTATCCATGCACATCTGTTTCCTGGAGCTGGACGTGTTCTCTTGGGTTTGCCTCATACCTGTACCCCGTTATCTTAATAGCCATACCTTTATGTTACCTTTTATCTGTTGAGTCAAGTTTCCTTACTTATCTTTTCCAGAAGTGTCTTGCTTACTTGGCCCTTCTCTGCCATATGAATTTTATAATCTGCATGTTCAGTTACACACACGTATATTCCTGTGAGAATTTTTCCTGATTGCATGTACAGACCCTACGTGCGCAGCTCAGTAAATTTTGCCAGATCTAACACACCTGCGTAACCAATACCCCAAACAAGGTCTAGAATATTTCTGTCACCCCCGATATTTCCTTGTGTCCCTTTCCATTTGGTCACCCCCTTCCCTCCAAGGTCTACACCATTCTGATTTCTGTCGCTAGAGAGGAGCGTTGCCTACTTTTGAACTTCATCTAAATGAACATATACCGTAGGTGTATCTTTTTTTTCATTCAGTGTTTTTTATTTCATTCATATTGGTGTTTACCAGTAATTTATTCCTTTTTTACTTCCAAGTCATGTGAATACCCCACATTGAAATGAATACAAGTGAATAAAACTGAGCTGTTTCCTATTTGGGGCTATTATGAATAAAGCTGCTGTGCACATTCTGGTAAAGGTCTTTCTGTGGACATTGATATGTGCTCAAGAGAACTGGAAACATTCAGAGTGGAATTGTGGAGGAACAGGAAAAATGCATGCTTAACTTTATAAAAAAACCATCAGATTTCCACAGTGATGACATCATTTTTTTTTAAAGTTGAAATGTACTTGACATACTGTGTGATTAGTTTTAGGTGTACAATGTAATGATTTCACAATTCTCTACATTACTCGGTGCTCACTATAGCAAGTGTAGTCACCATCTTTCACCACACAGTGTTATCACAATATTATTTTTTTAAAAAAAGATTATATGTATTTATTTGAGAAGGAACAAGAGAGAGTAGAGGGAGGAGCAAAAGGGGAAGGAGAGGGACAAGTGAACTTGGTGGTGAGCAGGGAGCCTGACGCAGTGCTCAATCTCAGGACCCTGAGATCATGACCTGAGCCAAAGGCAGACACTTAACCAACTGAACCACCCAGGTGCCCCTACAATATTATTGACTATATTTCCTACATTGTACTTTTCATCCACATGACTAATTTATTTTATTTTATAACTGTAGATTTGTATCTCTTAATCCCCTTCAACTATTTCACCCCTCGCTCCAATCTCCTCCCCTCGGACAACCATCAGTTTGTTTTATGGTTCTATCTCTGCTTTTTTGTGTTTTGGGGGAGGGGGTGGTTGTCTTTTGTTCTTCGGTTTTTGTTTTTTAGATTCCATATGTAAGTGAAATATTTGTCTTTCTCTGACTTATTTCACTTAGCATAATACTCTATAGGTCCATCCATGTTTATATGGCTGACTAATATTGCAAAATATTTATATGTATACACATACACATGTATATGTAACATATACATCATATCTTCTTTATCCATTCATCTGTCAGTGGGCTCTTGAGTTGCTTTCATATCTTTGCTGTTGTCAGTAAACATAAGGGTGCATTAATCTTTTTGAATTACTGTTTTCATTTTCTTTGGGTAAATACCCAGTAATAGAATTACTAGGTTGTACGGTATTTTAAAATTTTTTTGAAGAACCTCCATACTGTTTTCCATAGTAGTTGCATCAATGTACATTCCCGCCAACAATCTGTGAGGGTTCCTGTTTCTGCACATCCTCACCAACATTTGTTATTTCTTGCCATTTGGATACCAGCCATTCTGATAAGTGTAAAGTGACATCTCATCGTGCCATGATTAGTGATGTTGATCGTCTTGTCATGTGTCTGTTGGCCATCTGTATGTCTACTTTGGAAAAATGTCTATTTAGTCCTCTGCTCATTTTTCAATCATATTATTTGTTATTTTGTTGTTGAATTATATAAGTTGTTTATGTATTTTGGATATTAACCTTTTACTAGATATATATTATATTGTTACAAATATCTTCTCCTATTCAGTAGGTTGCCTTTTCATTTTTTTTTTTTTTGATGGTTTCCTTCACTGTAAAAGCTTTTTATTTGGCATAGTTACAATAGCTTATTTTTGTGTCTCTTGCCTGAGAAGACCTATCTAGACAATAGTTGCTGATGTCTAAGAGGTTACTGCCTATGTTTCCTTCTAGGAGTTTTATGGTTTTAGGTCTTATATTTTAGGTCCTTAATCCATTTTTGAGTTAATTTTTGTGTATGGTGTAAGAAAGTGGTCCAGTTTCATTCTTTTGGATGTAGCAGTCCAGTTTTCCCGGCACCATTTGTTGAAGAGACTGTCTTTTCTCTATTGTATGTTCTTGTCTCTTTTGTCATAGATTAATTGACCATGTAAGTGTGGTTTTATTCCTGGGCTGTGTCCTGTTCTGTTGGTCTATGTGTCTGTTTCTGTGCCAGCATCATACTGTTCTGATTACTGCAGCTTTGTGGTGTATCTTGAAACCTGGGATTGTGATGCCTGCAGCTTTGTTCTTTCTCAAGATTGTTTTGGCTCTTCAAAGTCATTTGTGGTTCCATACAAATTCTGGTGTATTTAGGATTATTATAGTTCCATGGAAAATACTATTGGTATTTGATAGGGATTGACGTGAATCTGAGACGGATTTGGAAAGTATGGACATTTTAACGATATTAATTATTTTAATCCATAAGCATGGTATATCTTTCCATTTGTGTTGTCTTCAGTGTCTTCTATCAGTGTTTTGTAGTTTTCAGAGTACAGGGCTTTTATCTCCTCAGTTAAATTTACTTTTCAGTATTTCATTTATGATGCATTTGTAAATGATACATTTTTTGAAATTTCTCCTTCTGCTACTTGATTATTAATGTATAGAACTACAGCAGATTTCTCTGTTTACTTTTGTTCCCTGTGGCTTTACAGAATTCACTTATTCTAACGGTTTGTTTCAGTGGAGTCTTTAGGGTTTTCTGCATATAGTATCACGTCATCTGCAAACTCTGACACTTTTACCTCTTCCTTACCAATCTGGATGATTTTTATTTCCTTTTCTTGTCTGATTGCTGCAGCTAGGTCTTCCAGGAGTATGTTGAATAAAAGTGATGAGAGCGAACATCCTTGTTTTGTTCCTGTCTTAGAGGAAAAGCTTTTAAGTTTTCAGCTTTGAGTATGATGTCAGCTGTGGGGATGATACCATTTTATACATATTTCAAAGAAGTATGAGATTTTTAGTTGTTCTTCATCCTCATTAATGTTTAGCATTGCCATTAACATTTAATCCTTTTCATTGTAACCATTCTAAGAGATGTGAAATGTTATTTCGTTATGGCTTAAAATAAATTTCTCTTATGACTAATGATGGTGAACATCTCTTTTCATGTTCTTATTGGTCACTAATATACCCTCTTTTTTTTTTCAAGTTTATTTATTTTAAGTAATCTCTACACCCAACATGGGGTTTGAACTCAACCCCAAGAATAAGAGTCACTCACATGCTCCTCCAAGTGAGCCAGCCAGGAGCCTCTTGTATACCTTCCTTTTTCGCATATTTAAAAAAAAATAAGTTCGTCTTTTTATTATTAGTTTGTAGAAGTTTTTATGGATTCTACATATGAGCCCTTTGCTGGATATATAATACTGCAAATTTTTCTCCCAGTCTGAGGCTTCCATGTTCACTTCCCTAACGATGCCTTTCAGTGGACACAGTTTTTAATTTTTATAAAATCCAGTTTATCAACTTTTTATGGTTAGTGCTTTCTGTATCCTAGGAAATCTTTATATACCTCAAGGTCTCAAAGATATTCTTCGATATTTTCTTCTAGAAACCTAATAGTTTTGGCCTTTGCTTTTAAAATAATTTGATTCATCTCAAATTAATTTCTGTATATGGTGTGAGGCAGAAATGTTTAAAGTAAATTTTTCCCCTCATTAGGTTATCCAGTTGTTTCAGTACCATTTATCCATGACTTTTGGTATTTGGTATTGGCACTTTTGTGAAAAACCAATTTCATGCATATGTGTAGGTCTGATTTGATCTTCTGTTCCATGGACCTGTTTGTCTTTCGTGTTATCTTAATTATTGCAATTTTATAGCAGTTTCTGAAATCAGTTAATGTATGTTCTTCATGTTTGTTTTTCATTTTCAGGATGGTTTTGACGATATAGGTACTTTAATTGCCATTTCAATTTTTAAAACCAGCTTGTCAATTTTTGCAGGAAAATCTGGGATTATAATTTAGTCTTTCTTAATGCTGAACAGTAAGATTTTGTGTTTTTTTTCCATAAAGATCTACATCTTTGTTAGATAATTCCTTCATAATTAATTTTTTAATACTGTTGAAATATCTTTTTTTAAAGATTAAAGTGTCTGTGGATGAAAATGCAGATTACTTTAATATGTTGATTTTTAAAATTAAACAATATTTCTAAAATTTTAGTAATTCTAGTAGTTTATTTGTGAATTTCCATGTAAACAGTAATAGTAACTGTAAATAATTAGTTTTATGTTTCTGTTTTCAGTTTCATAACTGTTCTTTATTTTTTTTTTAATTTTTTATTTATTTATAATAGTCACAGAGAGAGAGAGAGAGACAGAGACACAGGCAGAGGGAGAAGCAGGCTCCATGTACCGGGAGCCTGATGTGGGATTCGATCCCGGGTCTCCAGGATCGCGCCCTGGGCCAAAGGCAGGCGCCAAACCGCTGCGCCACCCAGGGATCCCCTCATAACTGTTCTTTAGCTGGCAGAAACTTCCAATATGATGTTGGATAGAGATGGTGCTTAGTGTGCTGGGGCTTCCATAACAGAGTGCCATAAACTGGGTAGCTTAAACAATATAAATTTAAAAAATAAATAAACACCAAAAATGTATTGCCTTATGGTTCTGGAGCATAGAAGTCTGAGGACAGGGTGTCAGCAGGACAAAGTTAGCTTCTCTTGAGGGACACTCTGTTGCAGTCCTCTTGGCCAGCCTTCCGGTAGCCTCATGCATTCCTTGGCTGGTAGATGGCCGTCTCCCGGTCTTTGCACTATGTGTGTCTGTCTTGTCTCCAGATCTCTCCCGTTGTATAATGACACCTGTCATATGGGGTTAGGGCTCACCCTAATGACCTCATCTTAAGTTGATCATCTTCAGTGACCCTGTTTCCACATAAGATCCTATTTGCAAGTAGTAGGGAGTTAGGACTTTAACATATTTGGGGGGACATAATCTACCCATAACAGATGGCAATAGTCTTGTTCCTTGTTTTACGCTTTTTCTCTTTTATTTTGTAAATGTGATAAACCAACAGATTTTATTACCTTAAGCCAATATCACATGCCAGCTTATTCATACTGTGTGTGTGTGTGTGTGTGTGTGTGTGTGTGTTCAGGGTGCTAATATTTAATACTTTTCCATGTGATTTATAAGTAAGAATGATTAGGATTTTCTTTTTTCCTATATCATTATTGGGTTTGGATATTAAAGTTATATTTTATACTGGCTTTATAAAAGGAAGTGGGATATGTGCCCCCTCCTCTTTTTTTTTTTTTTTTTAATTCTCCGGAAGCTTTATTATTTAGACTTGGTACTATCTGATTCCTGAATGTTTGGTAGAACTTGATAGGAGAGCCATGTGGACATGGTGCTTGTTTTCTGGGACAGTGTCCATGAAAGCAGAGTATAGGGCAGTCCTGGTGGCCCAGCGGTTTAGCACCGCCTTCAGCCCAGGGCCTGATCCTGGAGACCCGGGATTGAGTCCCACATCGGGCTCCTGGTGCATGGAGCCTGCTTCTCCCTCTGCCTGTGTCTCTGCCTCTCTCTCTCTCTCTCTCTCTCTCTCTCTCTCTCTCTCTCTGCCTCTCATGAATAAATAAATAAAATTAAAAAAAAAAGAAAAGAAAAGAAAGCAGAATATAGCCAGTGCCCTTGCATTGCTTATAAATTCATCTGAATCTGCTCTCTCCTGGGCCTGTAGAAGCCTATATAACTGTTGTTACAGATCTTAAGTCAAGAACATGGAAAAACATTTTTGAAGCTTATGGGTAACCTAAGAATCTCCACTGCCCAGCTCGGGATATAGCGGAAAGAATGAAATCGTCATACTTGAGTTGAGATTTAAGAAACATAAAGAATCTGAGGGAAGATGCTAAGCAACAAGAGCCTTTCACAGTGGCTACGGGTGTGAACTAGAAGATAATGTTTCTGTGTACACCTGCAAAAGAAAATTAATATTTTTCCATTAGCATTTTCAAAGATGCTCACTTAGATTCTAATGTTACCAGCAGGGTGTGTAGGCTCTCAATGTGGTGGAAAGTCATTACTAATATTTTAACTTTGGTCCTTAGTACATATTGTTTTACATACTTGCTTATTTTTCTAGTCCTTTTTCCTTAATGTGTTTGGGATACTCTTGGGAAATGGAGCAGTGGGTTTTTTTTTTTTTTCACACTTAAAAGTGTTTATTGTGTTTGTAGTGTTATTCTTATTTGAACTACTGTCTGTGAGTGTACTAATATTTTTCAGTCTCTTTCCCTCACTAGCTCTGAATTTTGCAGTTTTGAGAAATATATTAAAATGTTGCTCTTTCAAATGATAGCCATGCTTTTAAGGTGATATTCTATCAAAAAGTTAGTCTAAATTTCAGATCAATTTGAGATCACAATATGAATTGTACATCTTAGAGAAAGTTTCAGTTTTGTTACCATGTTGAAACCTCTCTGACTTCAGACCCCCAGTAACTTGGACTTAATGATAATACAGAGTGGTTTGGCCTACAGTTTACCTTTTTATGATTCATACTGTCTCAGAGTGGGTTTATCCTATGAATTAGATCATGGAGAAAATCTCCCTGCTGCTTGAAGGAGTAAACCACTTTTAGGTACCAGAATGTTATTGCGTCAGCTTTCTGTTACCCTTGTGTGATCCTGATTTAGCAACTGTAAAGTTTATAACACATTGCTGATAATTGGGAGGCTGTATTATCTATCCCCTAGTTCCAAGTTTGTGCCCTAGACAACATCTCCCCAGTATCCCCACCCCCAGCCTCTGCTAAGCACCATTTAACTCTATTTGTATGAGTTTGACTCTTTTAGGTACCACATATAATTGAGATCGTGCAGTGTTTGTCTTCCTGTGTCTGAATGATCTCGCTTAGCATAATGCCCTCCAGACCCATCCATGTTGTCACAAATGGCAGCATTTCTTTCTTTCAGCTGAATAATATTCCATTGCCTATACACACACACACCTTTACCCATTTCTCAGTTGAAAGGCTCTCCTGGCCTGTGAGGGAAAAATTCAAAATCCCTGGATAGCCTAATGGGGTTCCTTTGAAGGTCACAATGTTTCTTCCCCTGGCTGCTTTTAGAATTCTTTCTTTATCCTTGATTTCTGACAGTTTGATGATAATGCGTCTTTTTTGCATTGAGATAATAGGGTGACCTGTTGGCTCAGTAACCTTGGATGTCCATTTCCCTCCCCAGGTTTGGGACACTCTCAGCTATTATTTCTGTAAATAATTTTCTGCCCCATTCTCTCTTCTGAAAACTGCAGGTGTTCCAGCATCTGTTCTTTTGGTGGAATCCTGTTGATCTCTCTCCGGCTTCCTTCACTCTTTATTCCCTTCTCCTCATCCTCCTCCAATCTCTAACCACTTCTGTCCTCCATACACTTTACCCTACTGCAGATGCCCTATTGCATTTTTCATTTTACTCATTGAGTTCTTCAGCCTCAGAATTTCCATTGGGGTCTTTTTTTTTTATGATTTCTTTTTCTTTAGTAAAATCTCGTTTGGATCATGTAATTTTTTTCAAAGCTTCACTGAACTGGCTGAGTTTTCTTGTAGCTCAGAGTTTCTTCAGAGCAGCTACTTTGAATTTCTTAATCAGCTAGATCACAAATTTCATGCCTTTGAATTCAGTTTTGGAGGAGTTACTTCTGTCTTTGTGATGGCACGTGTTCTTGGTTTATCATGTTCCTTGTGGCTGTGCGTTGCCGCACTCCTATTTATGGTAGGGGACACCTCCCTCAATCCCTGCAAGTTGCCTTGAGAGAGGGTGTTTGAGCTGAGAACCAGTGGGGGCCAGTGGGGGCGGTAGAGGTAGGAGGGGATCAGTGGGGGCCGGTGGGGGTGGTAGAGGTAGGAGGGAAGGAAAGGGTAGATGGGGGTAGGAGGGGGTGAGTGGGAGTAGGTGTGGGTAGGTGGAGGTTGGTGGGGGTAGGAGGGGGTAGGTGGGAGTTGATGGAGGTAGGAGGGAAGGAGGGGATAGATGGGGGTAGGAGGTGGTGAGTGGGAGTAGGAGGGAGTAGGTGGGGGTCGGTGGGGGTAGGAGGGGGTAGGTGGGGGTTGATGGAGGTAGGAGAGAAGGAGGGGGTAGATGGGGGTAGGAAGGGGTGAGTGGGAGTAGGAGGGGGTAGGTGGGGGTAGGTGGAAGTCGGTGGGAGTAGAAAGGGGTAGGTGGGGGTTGGTGGAGGTAGGTGGGGGTAGCTGGGCGCTTGTGGGGATAGGAGGGGGCAGATGGGGGGGCGTTGGGGGTAGGGGGGCTGCAGGGGGGGGGAGCGGGGGGGGGGGCGGGTAGGCTGGTTGGTGCTTGGTCCTGGACCCGGCAGCTCTGCTCCCTTGCTCCTCCTGGTGGCGGGTTTCTTAAATGACGACGTCTTCTCTGGTTCCTGGACTCCTGTGGCTGCTGGAAGGCCGGCCTCTGTTTTCCTGAAGGTGGCTCTGAGGCTCCTCTGGTTTCTCCCTCCCTGCACACTGTGGCCTGCTGTCCTGGCTCTCTCTGCAGGGAAGCGTGCTGGGGCAGCTGCACCCTGGGAGGAGGTGTGGGTCCATTGGGGGTGCCTGGAGCACACCGGTGAGGTCCCCAGCTGGGGTGCTCCCACAGCTCCTGGTTGACTTCCTGCTACACACAACCCCCTTAAGGCCGTTTGCATTTCTCATGGGCCTCTCTCCCAGTCTTCTCTCCCCAGGCAGGGACATCCAGCCTCAGTACTGTGGTTCCTCCTGGAGAGCCATGGGATTGTGCAGACGCCTCCCACACAGCTGGGGTAGCCGCACTCCTGCCCTGCTGTCCCCCATCTTCCCCTGTCTTCCCCCGTCCTTCCCTGTCCTCCTCCGTCTTCCCCCTGTCCTCTCCTGTCCTCCCTCATCCTCCCCGTCCTCCTCCGCCCTCTCTCTGTCCTCCCCATCCTCTCCCTGTCCTCCCCCTGTCCTCTCCCATCCTCCCCATGTCCTCTCCCTGTCCTCCCCATCCTCCCCCTGTCCTCCCTCTGTCCTCCCTCGTCCTCCCCTATCCTCCCTCGTCTTCCCCATCTTCCCCCATCCTCTCCATCCTCCTCCATACTCTCCTGTCCTTCCTCATCCTCCCCCTGTTCTCCTTCATCTTCCCCCATCCTCCCCCGTCCTCCCCCATCCTCCTCATTCTCCCTCATCTCCCCCCTCTCCCCGTCCTCTCCCCGTTCTTCTCCATCCTCTTCCCATCTTCCCATCCGCCCTCTGCTGCAGGGGCTGTACCCGCCCCCAGATGAGCCCCCCACCCCCCCGCAGTGCTTCCTTGCAGGCCCAGCCCGGGAAGGTTTCTCTTCAGGCTGCCCCTGCTGTGACCAGACCTGGATTGTCTTGTTTTCTGGTTCTGTGGGCTCCAGTGGCCCGCTGGGACCGCCCCCTTGGGATGACTGGACACTCCTGTCTCCTGTGTGCTCCCGCCCAGGTCAGCGCCCCGCAGGTTCTCTGCAGCCTCAGCAGGGGTTTGGGGGGTGGCTCCGGGCTCCACAGCAGGGGCCTGTGTGCCTGTTGCTGGACCTGCCCATGGGTGAGGCCCCTTGGGGCCCAGATCCCGACCCCCCGCCGGGGCTCAGTGTGTGGGTGGATGTCTAACTTGTTGTGAAGAGGGTGGAGAGAAGGAGCAACATCTTAGCTGCTGTGAGGCTGACGTGGTGCTGCTTATAAACTACATTGAACTTTTGTTTTTAAGTCCTGTCCTGGGGAACTTGAGCAAGACTGGGGTCGCCTTGCTTACCATGTAGTGAAACAGTGTTGCACGTCTTCTTAAATACTCATCCTGTCACTGTTTAATAAACCAGTTGCTTTTCTTACAGCCCTAGCTCTCCCCTCTCTCCTTCTCCCTCCATCCAGGATTTAGACTAAATATGGGTGTTTTCTGTATTTTCACCACGAACATGTCTAGTTTATCTCTTGTGCGACAGGAAGACCCTACACCTTGGGAGAGTGACGTAGGGGAGTTCACTGGCGAGGGCCCGAAGCCTGTACCTCTGTGCCTTCTGCAGAGGGAAGGGTACGCTTCACACCCCAATCGCAGCCTCGCTCTCCGGAGCTCCTGAAGGGCAGCCTGTACTGTACTGATCAAGCGGGGAAGGCAGTAGTGTTTCGTGATACCTTGCTTTAAGGCACTTAGGATGTCTTAGACATAGGACATTTCAATACCTGTGTTTAACTCATTGGCATTTAAGTGGAAAATAAAAAAGTATTGTCTAAGTTGGGTTTTGTGGTTCTATGCGGTCATGACAAATAGACGGTCGTCTTTCCAAACGGCTGGTGTCAGACACCAAAGCTTTTCTCCCAACGTCGGGCTTTCCCTGGGACCCTCAAGTTCCCGCGGTCCCACATAGATGGACACGGTTCCTTCTCTGTGGTGCCTTAGTTCTGAGCCTCACACCAGACTTTCTTGCTCCTTCCTGTAGTCTCTGTGAAGAGGAGCTCACATAAGTGAGTCTGACGATGCCTGGGCCAGGGGAGAGCGTGTGCGAGCCCGTGTCTGGCTCACGGTTCAGTCTGCCCTTCAGTGGCAACACGGTGGATGCAGCCTCCTCGGCTAAGGGCAGAAGACAGCGTTATTTCATCCCCCAGTGCTCAGCTGGGGAAATGAAGACTGAAAGTAGGCTGGGGCTTTGAGAGGAATATATCCAAGATTAGATCAGGTTTATCAGGTAGTCACCACGGGCCAGATATTAAGCATTTCATGTGAGCTGACGTACTTATTCCTCAAGGCAATGTTATGAAGTAGGTGCCATGATTCTGTTCACTTTGCAGATGAGGAAACTGAGGCACAGAGGAGTTGAGTGACTTTCCCAAGGTCACAGAGTTTATAAGTGCTGGGAAGGAACTCCGATGGTGTCCGGCAGAAGTACCTCATCCCCAGACCTGATACCCTCCTTCCTGGGGATTTTATTGACTCAGGGAAGGAGACTGATGTTTTCCTCATGTAGGTGTGGCTGCCCCAATAGGCAGGGGGAGATAAGAAGTTACAAAATTCTATATTCTCTCTTGAATATTTCCAAGAGGTCTTCTACCCTTGGCTAGAGTGCCTCAAAGGATTAAGGAATTTAGTCTCTCTTGAGGCCACCCTGCTTCTGGACAGCCTGAAGTGATGAAGAGTCCATCTGGCCTTCCCTGACTTCTGTCTGACTTCTGCAGACCTCTTTGGGGCTCCATTTCTCCCTCCTGTGTGGGTGGGTTAGGGAGCCTATGTGGATTGCCTTCCTGCAGGCTGGGACATCATGGAAAGGCCATCTTGCTCGTTTCTGCTGCCTCTGACTTTGTCGAGTGTGAAACCAGAGTCCTCAGAGGAGGACTTCAGAGGAGGAGGTAGGAAGGTAAGGGCCCCAGGTTGGGGCAGTCGGCCTCCCAGTGGAGGTCATCCATTAACTGATGTGTCAGTGACCTTCTCCTAAGTGCACCGGACACCTCAGCTCCTTACCTGACAGATGTAGAGATCTGAGGCACGTCTTTACCATGAACACATTTACTTGGAGAGCCAAGTATGATGCTGGAAGGAACACAGGGTTCAAGGTGTGGTCCCTGCCTCAGTGTTCGTGACAAGATCCAGGGGTAATACTTAACCACCTGATGCAGTCGTGACCCACTTCACTTAAATGCTAAGTCAGGTGGCCAGAGAAGCTCAGGGAAAGATCAGGGGGGATCATTTTTGCCTTTTTCCATAACATTTCTGTTCTGTCGTCTCTGGGTGAATATGCGTGGTTGTCTTCTGCTAACAGGTACGTCTCCCAAGAACAACCTGAGAAGGCTCCGTGTAAATCTCAGCTCTGTTAAGAACGGGCAAGTTGGCCCTAATTAAAAGTGCATGCCAAATAAATAAACAAACAAACAAATAAATAAATAAATAAATAAAAGCGTGTGTCTATGCTATCCTGGGGTGTAGTGGGGGGGGTCTTCCATTTGCCTGGTGGAAGGAGACCCAGAGGGAGAGCTTTTCTTCCCCGTACTATTTCCTAACAGGGTCGAATGGTTTCCCTCCACTGAAATCATAACTGAGGAATTGGGCATATCCACTGAGACCCGACGTGGTCCTGCTTTGTGGTTGGCTACCCTGCATTAACCTTCCTGTCCCCATCCCCACAGATCACCGCAGACATGATGAGCACCAAGGCCTTCACGCTGGTCTCCGCCGTGGAGTGGGAGCTGCTGGCGGGCGACAAGGAGCGGGTGCACATCGAGTGCGTGGAGTGCTGCGGAAAGAACCTGTACGTGGGCACTGGGGACTGCGTGGTTTACCACTTCCTGTTAGAGGAGCGGGCGCTGCCCACGGGGACGGCCACATTCTCTGCCACCAAGCAGCTGCACCGACACCTGGGCTTCCGGAAGCCCGTGAGCGAGCTGCGAGCGGCCTCGGCCCTCAACAGGCTGCTGGTGCTGTGTGACAACTCCATCACCCTGCTCAACATGATGAGCCTGGAGCCCGTCCCCTCAGGGGCACGCATCAAAGGGGCCGTGGCGTTGGCCTTGAACGAGAACCCCGTGAGCGGGGACCCATTCTGCGTGGAAGTCTGCATCATCTCGGTCAAGCGCCGGACCATCCAGCTGTTCCTGGTGTACGAGGACCGGGTTCAGATTGTCAGGGAGGTGTCGACGCCGGAGCAGCCGCTGGCTGTGGCCGTGGACGGCCACTTCCTGTGCCTGGCTCTGACCACGCAGTACATCATCCTCAACTACAACACGGGCTTCTCCCAGGACCTGTTTCCTTACTGCAGCGAGGAGAAGCGGCCCATCGTCAAGAGGATCGGGAGACAGGAGTTCCTCCTGGCGGGCCCCGGAGGACTGGGTGAGCCTCCGCCGGCCCCTGCCTCCCGTCGGTCCATTCCCTCGGCCTGGCCTCCGGGAACCCATGCCCGGACCCGACAGGGAGGATGTAGCTGTGAAAGGAGATCCCCGGGAAGGGCATCCGCCAGCGCCGAGGCTGGGTGGCACGGTGGCCGCAGAGGGCCTTGCTGGCATTGGCCCATGTCCCCTGGCTCACCCCGCAGCTGTAGGGCTGGCGCAGCAAACGCAGGGCGGCTTCGGGCTGCGCTAAAGAGGAACCCCAAGGTAGCTCTGGGCAGACAATTCCTTCAAGTAAATAACAGCAAAATAAAAAAGTCCTGTAGGACTTCCTTGGAAGATTTTCTCATGTGGGTGGGCTGGTCAGTTGATTGTTTTTAGCCTCCACTGTCAGTCCCAGTGGAGATCCTGAGACGTCTTTTCTGGGCCGGAGACGTCAGTGTTCTGGCCATAATAGTACCCACTGCGGTTCCATCCCACCGTGCTTTCTTGCCACCAGCCTCCTGAAAGGCCTTTCTTTGGCTCTGTCATCCCGCCTTGCGAATTCTCTGTGCCACCTTCTTGAAATTAAGACTCAGAGCTGCTCGTGGTGGGCAACTTGTACTTTCTTGCGGTTGCCGATGGCTCAGTTTAGGGCTCGCGTGTATCTGTGACCTGTGGGTGCTGGGGAGGGTGAGTCCTCACCGCCGGTACTCCTTAACCGTGGTCTGTGTGTAGGCATCTCATCTCAGAGTGATGGGTACAAACATATTTTCTGGTAATAACATAAGTTGAAGTCATGAACTAGTTGGTGTACACTTAGTGGTTTTTACATTTTTTTAAAGATTTTATTTATTTGACAGAGAGCACAAGCAGAGGGGAGCAGCAGAGGGAGGGGGAGAAGCA
The DNA here is from genome assembly GCF_048164855.1 of Canis lupus baileyi. Taxonomy (NCBI): domain Eukaryota; kingdom Metazoa; phylum Chordata; class Mammalia; order Carnivora; family Canidae; genus Canis; species Canis lupus. Next base: position 40,840,019 of record NC_132848.1, read on the forward strand.
GGCTTCCTGCTGAGCAGGGAACCTGATGTGGGGCTCAATCCCAGGACCCTGGGATCATGACCTGAACTGAAGGCAGATGTTTAACCCACTGAGCCACCCAGGCATCCTGGTTTTCACTTTTTAAAATTGATTTTAATTTTCAGAGCAATTTTGGGTTCATAGCACGGTTGAGCAGGAAGTCCAGAGTTCCCCTACACCCACTGTCCCCAAACACACGCATGTCCTCCTGCACTAACCATATCCCCCCACCCCCACCCCAGAGTGGCACATTCATGATAATGACTGAATCAACGTTGATATGTTACAGTCACCCAAGGTCTGTGGTTTCCGTCAGGGTCACTCATAGAGTTGTACATTCTGTGGGTCTGGACAAATGTATGATGACGTGTATCTATCATTGTGCCATAGAGAGTATGTTCACTGCCTTTATTTTTTATTTATTTTTTTTTGTTTTTATAAGTATTTTTTTTTAATTTATTTATTCAGAGAGAGAGAGAGACTGAGAGGCAGAGACACAGGCAGAGGGAGAAGCAGGCTCCATGCAGGGAGCCCGACGCGGGACTTGATCCTGGGTCTCCAGGATCAGACCCTGGGCTGCAGGCGGCGCTAAACCGCTGCGCCACCGGAGGTGCCCTGTTCACTGCCTTTAAAATCGTCCATGTTCCTCTGTTCATCCCCTGCACCTCAACCTGTGGCAACTGCTGATCTTTCCAGATTGTCTTGTCGTAGGCTACCTTTTCGCACTGACGGCTTTCACCTAGTAACATGCATTTAAGGTTCCTCTACACCTCTTCGTGGCTTGATAGCTCAGATTTTTACCTTTGGGGGAAAAAAAAATTCTTTATTTCAACTGCTTTTTTTCTTTAGCAAAAATTCACAATTTTAATGAAAAGCTTGTCTTATGGAAAACATACATGTATATAGTAAAGAGAACATTCTAATGAACTCAAATGTATCTATCACTCAATTCCAGGCGTAACTAGTTCCTCGCCAGTTGTTTGATTTATCATTTATCACAGCATCATGGACATCATAGTACTTTTTCTATAAACTAATTGTTCAGTATGTAGTTCTAAGTTCCTTAAAATGAAAAAAAGAAAACCACAATACCATTGCTTTCCTAAAAAAAAAAAAACCTTAACAGTGATTCCTTAATATCATCAAATATCAAGGCATGTTGTATTTCTCCTATTATTACACGTATACAGAGAGATGTATGCAAATGCCTATCCATATACATTTATGTCTAAGGATTTGTATATTTATTTTCCAATTTGTTTGAGTCAGTTCCCAACTGCCTGTACATTGCAGTTGATGGATCTGTTAAGCTTCTCTGGGTCAGTAAATCCTCTTAAGGTTCCTTCTCCTTCTCTTTTTATTTTTCCCTAATGTTTTGTTGAAGGGGTTTGACCATTTCACCTATAGCTTCCCACGGCCTGAATTTTGATTATTATATCCCCTTTTATTGTTTACTGTGTCAGGCTGACCTTTATGATTCCTGCCAACTGGTAATTAGGATGCCAGGTTTGTCAGATTCCTTTAAAAAAAAAAAAGATTTTATATATTTATTCATAGACACAGAGAGGCAGAGACACAGGCAGAGGGAGAAGCAGGCTCCATGCAGGGAGCCCGACGTGGGACTCGATCCGGGATCTCCAGGATCACACCCCATGCTGCAGGCGGCGCCAAACCGCTGCGCCACTGGGACTGCCCTTTTTTTTTTTTTTTTTTTTTTAAAGATTTGATTCATTTATTCATGAGAAACACAGAGAAGAGGCAGAGACACAAGCAGAGGGAGAAGCAGGCTCCATCCAGGGAACCTGATGCGGGAATCGATCCAGAACTCTAGGATCATGCCCTGAGTCAAAGGCAGACGCTCAACCACTGAGCCACCCAGGGATCCCGGTTTGTCAGATTCTAATGTAGGGTTTGTGAGGGTTTTGTTTTGTTTTGTTTTTGCTTATTTTGAGGAGAGACAATTCCTCATAGGCGGTGGAGGACTTCCACTGAGGTTGTGTAATTTCTTTTTCTCTCTCTGTGATGTCAATAGCCACTGATGAGTGATACGTGATGCGTGGACCCTTTGAATCATGGGGGGCTGCCAAATGGCAGCATTCTGTTTCTGTCCTTTCCTCCTTCGTACATTAACTGGACTGCTTCAGTGAAGAGAAACTTATACTTTATTTCATTGCTTCCCAGTACATTGTATAAGAAAGGCAGAACAAGAGGGTTTTCAATAAGGTGATTCCTCTGTCTTCCGAAAGTGATAGTTTTTTAGAAACTATCATTTACACATCATGGATGCAGACATATATGGTGTGTTTCCATCTATTTGTGCTGGGGGTGGGGAGGGGAGTTAATCCAGGTTGACTGCCAAGCCCCTTTCACATGACCCTGGGACGTTGATGGCCTTCTGGCGTGACAAGGTGTTCTAGGCTCATCTTGTGCATTTCCTGCCCTTGATCTGGTTGCAGCTGTTTCTCTAAGGACCCCTGATGTTTAGAGACCACAGTTGGGTGCTAGAGCTGCTTGCTGTCCATTGTTTTTAGGCCTCTTCAGGGACAGAGTTGGGAAGGATGCGTTTCTGTAAAGGTAAAATCCGTCGTGAGGTCATACAGATGGAACCAATTCAGGGCTGCAGGGCATTGACCTCATCTGTCTCTGTGCTCGTATCTGCTTTCAGCTGCATGGCAAGTCTTCGTAAACCACTACGTAGTTGTTCCTTTGGTGAATCCCACAGTACGCAGAACGATGCTATCACCATCATTCCCACAACGTAATGACTGAAGAGAGTTTGGTTGTTTAGAGTTCTTTTTGTCTTTAAGGCAGGGTGTGGACGTAAAACCCATCAGGGATGTACAGTCACGTTGCTGTGTCTTAAAGTCACTTGGAAGAGTTCCCCTCTGTCTGGTTATGCCACCACCCAGGTATGCAGTTCATTTATTTTATTTTACTTCTGATTTTTAGGGATGGCTTTATTTAATTTTGTATTTTTACTATGTAAACATTTACAAGGCTCCAAGTTAGGCAAGCTCCAGCAAGGTATACTCAGAGAGCTGGTATCCTGTCTCCTTCACTTATTCTCTTCTTCCCCCATAGGCAACCTCTATTTTTATGGTTTATCCTTTCATTTTTTAATAAAAAATACAAATAAATATGTAGATATTTACATCTCTTTCTCAGTGCCTCTTTTTTTTTTTTAATTAACAGTGTATTATGGTGATCCCTTTACAATATAATCCAAAGATATTTCTTATTTCATAGCTGCATGCTACTCTGTTGTGTGGAGTCACCATGGTTATCTCAATCAGGCCCCTATTGGTGGTCATGTGAGTTTTTTTCTAGTATTAACAGGGATTTTGTATGTGTGTGTGTGTTTTCCTGGTGCATCCATGGGAAAGCCTTCTGTAGGTGGGATTGTTGAGTCAAAGTACAAACGCATGTGAATTTTGCTAGGTATTGCCATATTCTTTTGATAGAAGTTGTATGTTTTCTGTTTTCCCCAGCAACATAGGACAATGCTATCCAAACTCCCATGTTGTTCCCAGTCCCATACATGAGAAATGGTATCAGTGTAGTTAGTTGCATTTCTCCTGTCATGAACAAGAGTAAACATTTTTAAAAATGATTTATTCATTTATTTGGGGGGGCATAGAGGGAGAGAGAATCTTATGCAGACTCCTCTTGGAGCCCAATTTGGGCTCAGTCTCACAACCCCGAGATCACGACCTGAGTGGAAAATGAGCCAGTACCTTACTATTTCAGTTATAAAGGCTTTATAGTGAAAACATTTTACTCCAGTATCACTTGTATGCTCTCTTATACTTTACTCGTATACAGATTCTGTATGCAGCATAGTAGTCACCAGCATTATTACATGGGACGCTCAGGCAATGAGGCATCTGCCTTTGGCTCGGATCATAATCCCAGGGTCCTGGGATGGAGCCCCCTGCCCAATGTTGCTCAGCCGGCAATCTGCTTCTCCCTCTGCACCTCTGCCTCCCCCTGTTCTTTCTCTCTCTCTCTCTCTCTCTCTCTCTCATTCTTTCAAATAAGTAAAATCTTTATAAAAATATAGAACTAAGTTCAAATAAATTATTGTCAGGAATGCAAATGTACCTTTAAACATATGAAAGCTCTATATTTTCATTCTGCTCCTGTTTCTCTCTGAAGATTATACACACTCAGTCCCATGTCATGAGAAACCACTCTTAGCTTTTTGCCTGAGCTTGAATTTTCCTATTCTCAGCAATACTTTGTTGAAATTTTCATAACGTGATGGAGTCTTGTGACTTTAAACTCTATCCTTTGATAATTACTTCTTGAGAAATGCAGATAATTCAGCTTTTCCTGACTCACACAGCCCCCTGGCCCTCTCCCCGGCTCCTAGTTCAGATAAGGAGACCTCTAATCTTTAAAGGGTGCCTGATTGAAAATAATGCTTTTTAAGGATGTACCATTTACATATTTATTACATTTGCACGTTGACAGCACTTTACTGGACAATATAGAAACAATAGTTTGTCACTTGCTCAGCAGACATATAATTAATTTGTGGGTGTTAATAACAGTTACCTCCTGTTCCTAAGTGGTTCTGTGGCCCCTTCTACTGCCTGCCCTGGGCCTATCAGCTGGCAGTTACTGCTCCGCTCTTTTATTCCAGTGTCATCTTCTGCTTTCTGGGTGTATAGAAGCCTTAGTTCTTGACCTCTGGTTTCTGCTTATTTTACTATGAGAACATTCATGTCAGGCCCTCTGCACTGTACACTTCCTGGCCCACATGCTACCCAGCCTTGAGTGGGGGAAATGCGGTCACCTGGATTTAATTCCAGGATGAGACTGGACAACATCTTACCATCCATGTCCCCATGAGAGTGAGCTATCCACTCTCACATGGTTACTTGACCCAAAGTGTCACAGCATCTTCTGCCTTAATGTGTGCTTGTCCTCCCAGGGCTTTACGATTGCCAACTGCCTGGGTGAGTGGCATGTAGGCACCTGTCCCCTCAGCTTCTTTTTAGCTGGCTGGCTCTAAACGCACAGGACATTTAGTGCTAACAGAATTTCCTCCAAAGCTAAGCCCTCATTCCACATTCTTGATACTTCTCAAAACTCTAGCCCTCGGTTTCTCTCCAGCAGTTCTTAATGCTGTCTGAATACTTTGGTGATGCAGTTGGCAGGCTAGTTCAGGTTGTGCTTATGTCCTCATCCTCTCTGTTACCGTAAAACACTGGAAATGCCACACCTGGGGCCTTCAGCCCCTTGCGCTGTCCAGCCGCCGGTATCGTTCCGTCTTGCCTTCCAGCTCTGAGTCATGTGGTTGGACTTTTCCGTGTTTTCTTTGAACTCCTGACTTCATACCTGCTTTGGAAAGAGACGGGAACAAAGGCCCTGCCAGCCTCAGGAGCAGTTCTCGGTTGCGCTTACAGACACCCTGTATTGTGCTGTGCCTTTGGTGTGCTACATGGAACAACCTGCCCCTTTCTGGAAGCATGCCACCACCACCCCACGAGAAAGCCCTGGAATGCCAGACTCCCCTCTCCTGGAAGTCTGTGACATCCATTTCTGGGAAGTGCAAACACTGCCTCTTGACCAGCCCTGCATCCTACTCCCTGTTCTGTGTTAGACTCCCTGAGGGGCTGTTAATCCTGAGGCTAACAGCTGTGTGGTGGCCCTTGATTTACCCCCTCTCCCACTCCCACTGAGTCAGCTGCCAGGCTCCTGGCTTCACCCCCCCGGAAGTTCAACCCCCACCCCCCACCCCACCCCTGCTGCTCTGCTCCAGCCCTGGCCTGGCCAGGGCCTCCCCTTGTGTGGCCCCTGGCACACAGCCTCCACACTTGTGGCAGGCGGGCCTTCGGACACACCTGTGAGCTGTCACAGACACAGGCGGCACTCCTTAGCCTGACTAGAGGCCAGTGCTCCCTGTTCCAGCGCCAACTTGACTTTCTGACGGGTTTTGCCCTGTTCAGGGACACATGCCCTCCCCACTGCTGTGCCCTCCCTGGGCCCTCTTCCTTGTGCCAGCTGGAGGCTGATCACTCAGCTCTGTCTGGGCTTGACCTCCATCAGAGCTGCCATCAGCACTCCAACAGCATTTTACACCTTTCTGTGCCCTGGTCTTTATCTCTCAAGTGGTCATTATTTACGTATTTCCTTTAACCCCTTCACCACTCATGAACTGTTGAATCCTTGGTCTGTCTCTTGGTCATTAACTCCGAGCTCCACACAGCGAATGTTCACTGAACTGAAATCACTGCCCAGTGTGCTCATTTGTAGTAGTTCCTTTTGTCTGTACTCATTTAATAGGTGAGCTAGCTTTCTCTCCTGTTCGTGGTGCGTTCACCCAGGACCACATATTCTTTTAGTGTATTATACTCAGTTTTACACTGTTACTAAAAATATCACTGTGATCATCCTTGTACTTGCCAGCTGGCAAGTAGAATCAATTGAAGAGGGTAAATTTATGTTCAGTTTTGGTAGATAACACCCAAATTATTCTTCAAAGAGTGTTTCCTTACGCGATACTGATATTTAGAATTATCGATCTATCATCTTTGGCCAATCATTGGATAAAAGTTGTGGTTTTTACTGGGCCTATTTTTTCATTTAAATTTATGCCCTTGGTTACTAATGAATATGAGAATCTTCAGGGATTTATTAGCTATTTGCACTTTGCCTTTTGTGAATTACTAATTTATAGCCCCTCTCTCTGTGTTGTTAGTCTTTTTCCTAATGATTTTTGGAGACTTTGAAGGGTCAATGAGAAATACTTATGATGAGAATGGTTTGTGTTAGGTAATTGTGACTCCTTAGGGGACACATGCGTGTGCACACACGCATATGAGCACGCACACACACACACACACACTCTCTGGGCTTATTGTTCTTTTTTTTTTTTTTTTTTTTTTGATTCAAGGTAGCTAACATATAGTATAGTATTGGTTTCAGGAGTAGAATTTAGTGATCGTCACTTGCATATAACACCCACTGCTCATTCCAACAAGTGCCCTCCTTAATGTCCATTACCCATTTGGCCCATCCACTCCCCCCAGCTCACTTCGAGCAACCCTCAGATTGAGAGTTCCAGTTGTTTCTCACATGCTGAGAGCCCGTATGTGAAGTGTTAAGCAGGACCTAACAGTGTTCTGAGCACAGGGCTGTTCTTCAGGGGGGCTTGAGTGTGTTACATTAAGAGCAGGGCATGTACACGTGTGTGAGGTCCCTGTAATACCCAGTTTCAGAAACAGCCTGATTTAGAGGAAAAGAGCTCTATTTACAAATGATTGATTGCAGCATATTTCATCTTTATAACTACAGAAAATTTAGGCAGGTTGATGATTTCATGGGTTTAGGAATTTTGCTCATGATATAGTTGAGATACGTTCCCTTGTTTTAATCTTGAAGTTCTCTCCTTGTCTCTGTCTCCCCGCTCCGCATTCTGCATCCTATGTGGTAAAAAAAAAAAAAAAAAAAACATTTATTGCAGTAATAGCTGATGGTTTGCAGGCAATAGCCTGCTGTTTTTTTAAAGGTGTTTTAAGTCAACTAGTTTGAAAACCAAGTTAAAATGGATTGACTTTGTGACTATCTTAATTTTGGTAAACCCCAGTATCTGTGGACTATATGTAGCTCATTGGGAAATGGCTAGTTTGGTACTTTATGCATGTGACAGATAAGCTGTCATTTGGTATGGATATTATTGACAAACACTCAACAGCAGTGTGTCTTGAAGGGCTAAACTGGTTCTATGCCTGCATTATAGAGTTCCCATGTCCAATATTAGACTTCAGTTCTGAGCAGGGACAGTTCCCGATAGGATGCTTTGTGAAGTGTCTGGTACATAGTAGGAGCTCAGTAAATGTTTGAGGGAATGTATTCAATATCCATTCAACAAGGAAGAGCCGTAAGTTAGAGACACTAACCAGTTGCAGGACTGGATATGAGAGACAGCTGGCAAAGCTGCTTCAGTTGTTTGGAAATCATTTTTTTCCCCACAGGTGAGGACATGTGCTTTATAAACCTTTGGGGGGGTACATGTAAATCTTTTTTGTAAGCTCATTTATACTTGGAAGTAAATGAAAGGTACACATTCGGGGGGGGGGGGAATAGTTCTTTTCACAAAAAAATTAAGTCATGGAAGGTTCTCCACACCTGCAGCATAATAAATTATCTTTCCAATCTTGAAATATAAGGAAGAAGGGGGTGGTATTCTGTATCCAGACACATCTACAGTAAGGAAAAGTGCCATGGTCCTTTGGGGGCCCACCTAACGCTTCCTATTTTTGCAGGCATGTTTGCCACAGTTGCTGGCATATCTCAGCGAGCCCCCGTGCACTGGTCGGAGAATGTGATTGGGGCGGCCATTTGCTTTCCATACGTCATAGCGCTCGATGATGAGTTCATCACAGTGCACAGCATGTTGGATCAGCAGCAGAAGCAGACCCTGCCCTTTAAGGAAGGCCACATTCTACAGGACTTTGAAGGTACCTCTTTGACAAGAATCTTAATGAAACTTAGTTCTCAACCCTTTTGTGACGTTTCTTCAGTAAATGTTATTAAGGCCCCTTTCAGAGCTGGACCTCATGCTAAACTTAGAAGCTACATGGGTGATGGTGATACGGAGTCTGTGCTGCAGGGGCTCCAAGGTTAAAGGGGAAATAGACATTTGGACAGATAACTAGCAGTTTAGGAGCTTGATAGGCATGAAACAAGGCCAGTGAGGAGAGTGGGGGGCGGGAGGGGGGAATGTTTCCTGGAAATATTGCAGAGGGCTTCCTGAAGGAGATGGTATTGAGCCAAACCTTGAAGGATGTGTAGGAGTCAACCCAACAGATTTGGTGTGAAAGAACCTCAGGTAGAGAGAAAGGTACTTGCAGATTTGCACAAGAGGGAGCCCTGACACTAGGAGGGCCAGGCTGGTATGAGCTGAGGCTGCAAGAGACCAGGGCCTCCAGGAGTAACCTCCCCTTGTGTGCAGTGGTGAGCCAGGCAAGGGGTTTCTTTTACTTTCTTAAAGTTTATTACGAACATTTTCAAACGTACTGAAAAGTCGAAAGAAAAACAAAATGAAGCACCATATACCATTCACCTTGGCTCAGCACTTGTAAACATTTCACTGAGCCATTCAAAAGTAAGTAAAAGACATCATGACATTTAATCTGAAATACTGCAACATGCATCTCCTAAGAGTTAGAGCATTTTCCTATATAACCACAAAGCCCTTTCACCCCTTAGAAAATCAACTCTAATATCCTGTCCGTGTTCAGATTTCCCCAGTTGTCCCAAGAAGGTCTTTTATGCTATTTTCTTCCAACCGGGAATTGATCTAGATTTACACGTTGTATTTGCCATTTAAGGATTTTAGCTCACCAAACATCCCCCTTCCTGTTATAGATGCAAGGGATATAAACTTACTGAGACTCTTGGCCCCCACACTAAGCATGTCACATTCCAGTTGGGGTCCCAACACACATATCAGAAGCACATGTCTTGTAACAATATCATAGTGCCACAGACATTGAGTGGTAGAGGTGGGCACAGGGTCATGAGCACATAGAGACTGCCAACATAATACCCCCCTGCCCCCCAGGTGCAGACAAGGAAGAGGGACACCAGTGCAGAGAAGGGACAGGATCTCATCTGAGTATGAAAAAAATTACTTCGCTTGTGATATAGAAGGCAGATAATGTGGACAAGAGAGCAGAATAGGAAGACCAAAAAGAAGATGTACAGGCAAGGAGAGAAGAGGCCTGTTAGACCAGACAGTGGGCTGGAGTGAAACAATGGGTTCCCAGGAGAGAAGAGCAGAGGAGTGGGAAGGCTTGGCTGGCACTGAGTCATCTTTCAGACAGGAAGGAAAGATCATCCCATTGCTTCCTATGCACAGTAATAGTTTGCTTAAAGAATGTCTCCAGAGGGGAGCAGAACTCAAAGCTTTGTAGCAGGAGCGTCTTGGATTGCAGCTCCAGTTCTGTGGGCTATCGACACGGGGTCTCATAAGTAACATGAGGGTGATGGTGTTGGCCGCAGGTCAGGTGAACTCACAGGGCTATGGGGAAGTCAATAAAGTCAGGCCAAGACTTGGGTATTTGGATGGTAGGTGAGTATGAAATATCTAATGGTTCAGAATGTAGTATTATAATCTTAGGTTCCTATAAACTATCGTGGAAAGAAAAGGAAGTATATCATAATTCCCATAAATCATTTGCCATAATTGATCTGTACAACTTCTTTGGACTATATGTTATGTATCTACTCAACTGATTTTATTTTATTTTATTTTTTAAAGATTGTATTTATTTATTTTAGACGCAGAGCATGAGCAGGGGGAGAGGGAGAGGGAGGAGCAGGCTCCCTCCACTGAGGACGGAGCCTGACAGGATCCATCCGAGGACCCCTGGGATCGTGACCTGAGCCGAAGTCGGATGCTTAACTGACTGAGCTACCCAGGTGCCCCACTGCTCAACTGATTTTAAATTTATCAGCACTTTCAAACAAACAGCAAAAAAGCATATTTTGTACTTTGGAAATGTGGTATTAGCATCCCACCCTTTTTCTGACAGTTGACAATATGGGAAGAAGAAAATAAAAGCATTGTAATTTATAATTTCTGTAGGAATTCTGTGTTGGGAGAACTACAACGAAATCAGCCATCAAGGGTGCCTGGGTGGCTCAGTCTAAGCGTGTGCCTTTTGCTCAAGTCATGATCTCAGGGTCCTAGGATTGAGCCCTGTGTCAGGCTCTGCTCAGCGAGGAGCCTGCTTCTCCCTTTCCCTCTGCCTCTGTGTTCTCTCTCTCTTTCTAAAATAAATAAATAAAATCTTAAAAAAAAAAAAAGACAAATCAGTCATCAGATCGGATGACAATCCTATTTGGGGGAAACAGCGTGTGTCTGTGCGGTGTGTTCTCTTTCCAATATTGTTGAATTTTTTTCCCAGGAAGAGTGATTGTTGCTACAAGTAAAGGAGTTTACATCTTGGTACCATTGCCCCTGGAAAAGCAAATACAGGATCTTCTAGCAAGCCATAGAGTGGAAGAGGCTTTGGTTTTAGCAAAAGGAGCCCGGAGGAACATTCCAAAAGAAAAATTTCAGGTTTGTAATTAGTTGGTCACAGGAAACCGTGACACCAAGCCACCAGCTACATGACATTCAGATTTCACTTAGGTACGTTGGCCCTTCTTGTGTGCCATGATCCTGCAGACTGCTTCTGTATCTGTGGTTTAACTTCCTCAAGCCCATCCCCATTACACAGATACGGAGGCAGGTTGCAGAGCAGCTGGAGAGCTGGACTGAGGCCTCGCTGCCAGCTGAGGCCAGGTCAAACTGTGAAGCTCTGACTTGATACCAAGTGGTATTTCTAATCAACTCTCTTTTCACTGGGCCTTCAGAGAAGAGTCAGGAGCATAGTGCTCATAAACCTCAAGAGTAACATCAGCTTAATTTGTCTTCTAATTTAGAATTTGCATTTCTTGGGACAGGATTCAATGCTAAAAGTTTAGACGTTCAGTATCTACAGGAAAAGCTTTGTTAGCCATACTGGTAAATGATCTAATTCTGCAGGAATTCATCTAATTAATTTCCATAGGAGAAAACTTTTAATGCACTTGAGACACCAACTTTAATATAGTTGGAATGATAAATAAAATGGATCCAAGAATCATGGGTTATTCTTATGTCCATTGAAATCAGGTTCCCTAAAAATTACTGCTCAATTGGTTGTTAGGTTAGTTCACATTATTCTACGTATTTGAAAGTAATGAAACATTCTACTTCACTGATTATAGAAACCAATCATGAAAAGTTCTGTGACTTCGTCATGATCCCTCGATAGTGCCAATCAGCCAGATTGGCACCAGACTCAGTGATTGTTGTGCAATGAAGTAATGCCTTCTGACCTCAGCTGCTTTATGCTGCCAAATGAAAGAAGACCGGACGTGTAACTTACTGTTATAAGTGTGAAAGTGGGCATCTTTTTCTGTAATTTTTTTTTTATTTGAGTAGAGTTGAGACACCATGTTACATAAATCTCAGGTGCACGACATAGGGATTCAGCTTCTCTATATGTTATGCGGGGCTCACTACATGTGAAGAGGGCATCTTTTCTATATTTAAAGAATGATAAACTGTTCCTCCGGGGTCCTAGTTATTTAAAGTGGAACTGATCTATTAGCGTTCAGCAGGGGGCAGCAGAGGCAAAGGAAGAGCAGCAGCTCCTGTGGGTTCAGGAGCAGCGGTGAGCCACTTCCCCCTGCAGCCCTGAGGCTGTCCCAGAGGGGTGGCTGTGCCTTCCACAGGGTCTGAGGCCGCCCCACCCTGCTGGCTCCACCCCTGAGCTGCCTCCTGTGGACGTGTGGATGCCTTGGGGGGCCCCCTCCTTGCATGCTCACATACACGTGCACGCTTTAGATGCAGGAAATGTTCTTCCAGAAACATCCAGTGTTCCTTGTCTGATCTTTGCTCCCTTGCTTCTCCTTTTACTGAGTAGAGAAATGCAGTCAATATCGACTCATATTAGTTCTCATCTTGCTCAGATGTCACCTAAGTGTCATCCTATCTCAGGTATAGTTTTTTCTTTCTCACATGCTCCTGCCTTCTCCCACTTGTGACAAAATCATATATCCAGACCTGGAAATAGATCTTCAGAATGGTCTCGAATTTGGCCCTCATTTCCAGTGCCTGTTGCTTTTGCTGGTGTGCAGACGCATCTGTTTTGCCTGAGTTGTTACTTTAACAACGTGTGTGTGTGTGTGTGTGTGTGTGTGTGTGTGTGTGTGTATGTGTTCCATTCTCCGTGCCATTGTGGGAATGTTCTTTTTTCTGCATTCTAGTAGACTCGTTTGCTCAGAGTATCATGGCGGGTGCCTCATGCACACTCTTGAAGAGCTTTGTGGTCTGGCCCATGCCACTTCCATGACCCATGCTACGCCTCAAAGGGTGGAGGGCAAAGGAGTCGACAACTCTTGAGCCCTGAAACATGTAAGCGTTCTGTGAGGCACCTCAAGACATTTTTTAATCCTCAAAATAATTAAGAAGTAGCCAGCACCACTGTCCAAAGATGAGAAGGCAGGCCAGCTGAGATGGTTTCACATGGGGACACCTGTCCAGCTGCATCGTGCCAGCCCTGTGAAGTGGCACTTCACCCCATGTGTCTTGCCTGCCCGTTTGCAGAAGGCGCCGTGTGCTTTCACACACCTCTCTGTCCTCCCCCCTTGCCTGACTTGTTATTTACGCTGGCTTCCATTACTGGGGAATGCTTCTGTACTCGATGATACAGTACTTTGCTTATCCCTCTCCTCTGAGTCCTCCCCATCCCTCCAGGAAGAACCAATCCCTCCCCTGTGCTTTGTGTGTTAACACTTAATACATCTGTTTGCACTACATGGCTCAAGTTTTGGCCTCCTGAGTTCCTAGGTAGACTCTGCCCTCTTTCTGTCCTTTGGTAGCCTGGTCACACCTGGGGCCAAAATGCCACACAGTGGGTGATGGTAACCCACTCCTCTTCAAACACAGCTGGGATATAGTGGATTGCAGAGCAGAAGTTTTGTGTTAAAAACAGAACCATAAGGGAAGAGTAATATTGACAGAAAAGGTTTAGAGAGAACTTTTCCTGAACATGTCTGTGTTTTTGAGGATGAGATGTGACTCTTAGATGATGAAGCACGTTACTTATTTTAACCTGAGGGTGTTTGCCACCAAATGCTGGACTGTGGGCTTAGAGAAGCCAGAAAGGGAGAGGAATAGGGACAACTATCTAGTGGACAAGCTTGTCACTGTTTCATCAGTTTTGTTTCACTGACTTCTGGACTAGGGAGGGATTTATCAAGAAGTTTAATTCTGGGACCAGGATTAAAAGAATAATGCTCCTAGAGATCCCAAAGGGCCAGAGAGTTTAGATCTTTAAGAAAACTGGGCTTAAATTATCTTAAGGTTTAAGACATTGTAAAGAAAGCAGCAGTAAGGAGACCTCTTGTGTTACACACAAAGGCTTGTGTCAGAAAGTTCTCTTGGTTTGTGTTGAGTACTACGGACAGTTTTCGTATTTAAGCTTGAACTCCAATACCTGTATTTCTTTTTCTGTCTCATCTAAAACTAGTTGAGTATATATCTTTAAAAGTCAAGATGTCCCCTTTTAAGTGTAACCACAGTACGGTCTACTACAGTACTCCCCAAAGTCATTACAAAGTCCTTCAGAGAACAGAGTCCCAGCAGTGTTTGCATTCCCATTGTCCCGTAAGTGCCGTGTCTTGTTATTCTCTCTGTCCTTTGGGGAACTCCCAAGCGGGCTGTGAAGTCAGGGGACTGTGCTAGAGCCCCCACCCCCCATCCCCTCCCACCCCCCCTCCCGGAGCTAGCTCTGTGCAGGCCCGCCACTGCATCTCTCATGTATGTAGTTAGGGTCCTTTGTTTGCACTTTTGTCTTCTAGGGATTGCTTTTTGGAATTTAATTTTGTCTTACAGTTATGTAAAATATTTACAGAATTTAGAAGTCAAATCAACAAAACCGTTCATTCACAGAACGCTGTTCTCCCTTCACCTGTCCACCCCCACCTCCAGCACTCTTCCTTCCTCCTCATTCCCAGGTCTTCTTTTGGCATGAAGCTTGCAATTTCTGTTCTAATGGTTCCCCTAATAGTATTAACTTTATAAAAGTCCTTTGGTTTTTCTTTTTCTTTCTGGGGAGAGCTCCTATTGTCTGTCGATTCCCCACTTTGAGCAGCATTTGGAATTAGCTGGTAAGCCCTTAGCACCTTTCCCTCCTAGCCCCCAGCATCTGTGTTCAAGTCACATTCCTTAATCCTCAGAGAGCACATTGTACTTCTGCATCTCTCTGTTGCCCCCTGTGTTTCGATGGTCATGATGTCTCTGCTGTTTGAATGCATCTCCTGCCTCCCTTGTATTTGTCTGTCTTTGTTCAGGGCAGATGTGTACTAAATGCTCACTGGCACATTTTATGCCACTGACTCCAGTCCTCTGGCTTCCTGCAGCAGTCGATCCCCCATCAGGTATCCCAGCATGGGGGTTTGAGAACACTGTCCCTACACATTGATAACAGTTCATCCACAGCCTTTATGCCTGAAGACCACTGTGGTTGGCCCTAAAATCATTGACTCACACTCTTTCAATGAGAAACTTAAATAAGTTGCACCATTATTTTTTGCCATCAAGCATCGACAAAAATCAGATGACAATCTGAATTCCTCTCCCTTTCAGTGAGTTAGCCTTTTGTCTTAGATGCCCAAGGAGGTTTTCCTTGGTTTAAAGCTCCCTTTCTCATTGTTGCCACTTACTGGCAGATTGTTACTGGCGAAGGCCCCTTTCCCTCCCAGGCTTTCCAGTGGTTCCTGACAGAGGTTTGGAAACTCTGGCTTTCATGACCGTACAACCCCCTTGGCCTCTCTCCGCGGCTCCCCACAGTCTCATAATGTATATTGGCTTCCCATATAGTTGGTGCTGGTTTGTCCCCAACAGCTCGCACTTCTGGGTTTGTGGGATGCTGTCACTTGATGCTGTTGTCAGTGTTGTCGGTGAGTTTTTGGTTTTGTTATTCCAATAGTTTGTTTGACTTGTGGTAAAATACACATTAACATAAAATGTACCATCCTAACCATTCTTAAGTCTACAGTTTGGTGGCATTGAGCATGTTCACATTGTTGGTCAACCATCACTACCATGCATTTCTAGAACTTGTCATCTTGCAAAACTGAAACTTTGTCTTCATTAAGTGCCGACTGCCCCTCCTCCTCCCTGTGGCAATGTCATACTTTCTGTGGTCTATGATTTTGGCTGGTCCGAGTACCTCCTGTAAGTGGACTCATGCAGGATTTGTCCATGGCTTACATCACTTAGCATAATGTCATCAAGGCTCATCTATAGTATAGTGCCTATGTGTCGGAATTTCCTTCCTCTCTAAGGCTGAATAGTGTATTCCATTTATGGATATACCACATTTTGTTTATCCATTCATCCACTGACACTTGGGTTGCTTCTGCCTTTTGGCTCTTGTGAACTGCTATGAACTAATTGTTCTGTTTTTATGCGGAAGCTGCAAGATTAAAAAGACTGCATGCCACTATCTTCCCAGATACTTTGGTTTGGGAACATTTTAAAGTAATTTTTAAAAATTTAATAAATTTGCATACATACACTTACAAACATATTCTACATGTAAAACCTACTATAAATAAGTTTAAAAAGTAAGTAGCAAAAAAGTACTTGCAACTTAAAGCACAGAAGGTAAGCTGATTTCTGTAAAATGTTAGGACCTCCTTCAAATAAATAAGAAAGAAAACGAATAGCCCAATAGAAAAATGGATATGAACAGATATTTCATAGAAACTGAAATCACCTGTCTTACAAATGTATGAAAAGATATTTTGTCTCACTCATAGAGATGTGCAAATTCAAAGCTCACTAATATGTTTTCCATTCAGATTGTTAAGGATTAGAGGGCTCAAGGATACTCTGTTGAGGGTGTGGGGAAATGGACATTCACAGATAGCACTTCTGCGAATGTAAATTGCCTATGGGAGGACAATTTGAGAATCTCTCCCCAAGTTACAGATCTGTGTCTAGAGGGGTATTCTATGGATCTAACCACAAAAATGCAAAATAACTAATGGAGAAGATGCTTCACGATCACACTGTTTACTTAAAAAGAAAACCAGTGACTCAGATGCTGTTGGTGGAGGAATGGTTGAATGCGCTGTGGTCTAGAGGGCTGTCGGGATGCTGCAGAGCCATGAATGAGAACCAGGGACTTTGTGTGTCAAGGCAGAAGGATTTCTGAAAGACACTGGGTTAAATATGTACAGAGAGTACAGACAGTACTCTGTCTTTAGTGCTTTAGTCTTTATTAAATGGGGGGAGTTTGCTTATAAACACATAACGTATTTCTGTGGCTACCCCAGAAATTGATAGCATCGGATTATCTCTGGAGCAGTACTGGCAGTGGGAGGGATTAAATCCCTTTGAATGTTTTGAAATTTGAGCTATATGAATGCATCACTTACATTGTAAATCTTAAAAAATACATGTATGTTGGTAAAGAAAAAAATATCGAAGAGCAAGGGGGCTTTTGCCTTCAGAACATCATTTTTCTTCTAAACAGCCGTGTGTTCCTATCTCTTAGTGTATCCTTTGCAAGGGTTTGGACCTGTGCTTTGGGTAGGTTTCGTTATGCATGCTGAGTTCCTCAGGCCCTCTTCTCTTGCCTCTTCTCATGCTGGCCCCCACCATCCGCACCTTTGGAACTGACCATTTTTCCTGCTTTGCATGCTTCCCCATTACATGGCTGCCTTCTGGAGCATGGCTGCCAGTTTGCATGTCACCAGACCCTTGCTCTGGGATGGTGATGGGTGCAAGGTGGAAAGGTTCTGTTTTGTACAGTTGCATTAATTGGGTTTCTTAATTGGAGGATTTCTCAGAGCTTCTAATATACTAATATCCATGTATTATATTTTTATTGCTATCTTTCTATGAATTCCCAAAAAGGGACATATGTAAAATACATTATTTTATACATTATGGATTTGTTTTATATATGTAGGTGTGTGTATATATGGCATGTAAATACTTTTTACATATATATTTTACATATCATTTACTTATTTATTTTAAGATTGCTTGATTTGAGACAGAGAGAGAACACAAGTGGGGAGGAGGACCAGAGGGAGAGGGAGAAGCAGACTCCCTGCTGAGCAGGGAACCCAATATGGGGCTCCATCCCAGGACCATGGGATCAATGACCTGAGCCAAAGGCAGATGTTTAACTGACTGACCCCACCCAGACACCCCATATCAACATTTACAGTAATACACACACATATATACACGTAGACATCTGTTTCCAAACTTAATCAGGATGGATTGCCTTTTGAACAAGGAGAGAATATCATGCCTGCTTAGGTGGGATTACTGTTTCACCCAGTGTGTTTTGGGAAAAGTGTTTCTATTTAGGCAATAATTAAGTAAGAAGAGTTTTTAAAAGGCCCAAAACCCACCACTGAAGTATGTATTATAGGAAAAGGTATGAATACAGTTTAAAGTATAACATTTGTACCAATTTTTATTTAAAGTGTTAGTTGTACTCTTTTACAGGAATGATATGTAGGTACCATATATCCCAAGTCTTCTTCTTATAGAGCATTATAACCAGAAGCTTATGGGTAGTCTCATGTCAAGAGTAGGCTGTCCTCTGGGTTTGTATCTGGTTGGTAATAACTGCACCTGGTGATTTGTTAACAACAGATACACAGTTATTCTCAGTAGGAAAGGGGTATGCCCACCTACCCTGCTGTCCTGAAAATGAGCCCACTGGCAAAGCGGAAGTGCTAAACCCCTGAGGTGGGAATTGGGGGATCCAAGCCTGATCCTAGAAGTTGGCTTTTCTGCCCTTAAAAAAACCTCATTCTAAATCAAATAGAATAGAATGTTCTGTTTCAGAACATTTCTAGTTACCCAAAGCATGAAATTTAGAAATCTCAATTCAGAAATAGGATAGTAGAAACAGAGGTTTTGACTTCAGTTTCACTTTGCTCCCAGAATATACATGACCTCTTACACCTGGCTTGTAGGAGCCCCCCATCTCTGTGCTGAGTGAGTGGCATGACTTAAACTTAGAGCTCTATTTTGCTAATTTACTCTCTTGGCCTGGGACTTCTAATAGCTACCTTACGCCAAGGGACAAATTAGTAAGTTAAAAAGACAGCTAAAGAGTCCATTGAATTAATTCTGATGCTGGGAAGATAAACAGACTTTCTTGTTCTTTTTCCTCACATGGCCATCCTCCTTGTCCTGCTGGCCAACCTGGCCCCAGGTTTATAGTCTGCATCACCTGAGTGGAGTGCCAAAGGAGCGGTCAGTCATAGCAGGCAGTCTGGAAAGGAGACAGACTTTCAGAGCACTGGGAATTGGCTATGCTTGCTAAGGTTTTTGATCAGGTGTTTTTAGGTCTGTCAATGGTTTTATGTATCATCCATGGTTTTGCCTCTAGATGCTTATGTTCAGGATGATGGGATCTCTTTGCATGCTGCTTCTAAGTCTACCTAGAGTGTTTGTGGACTAGAATGCAAAAAGTAACTCCATATTCTTAAAGATTGGGAGTGTTTGCATAAGTGTTTTTTATTTCCCTTTAGGAAGGGAAACAGTAGATGGCATTTGAATACTGCAACCACGAGGAGTAAATTGTAGTTTGGCTGATTTCTCATCACAAGGCCAGGCGGTGATCAAGAATTCTTCTACTGGAGCTGCTGGGTCCTTTTGATCCTTTTTGCTAAGTGGATAGTCTTTATCACATCTATTTCTGGAAATGGAGCTGGCATTCCTGTATAACAGAACCTTGACCCACCCCTGTCTGCTTATTGTTGGGTGTATATTGTTAGGCCACAAATGGCTGCTGTCAGGGAAGAAAGGTAAAGGTAAGGAGATGAAAAAGCAACCTGCCTTTCTGACTTCTCTCAAGGAATTTCTATGGGGACAGGGAAGGAATGCTACATTTTGAGAACTCTTCAAAAGTACAGCAAAAATTCCTTTAAAAGCTGATGTGAGGAAACAGGATTCTTAGCCTCTAGGTTCCAAGTCTCCTCTTCCCTCACTTCTTCAGTGAGTAACAGTATTAACTGCTTGCTGTATAACTGTGCGACTCAGTGAGTGGAAAGAATTGGGCTCTAGACTCCGAAAGATCTATTTTTTAAACCCGGCTCTACCACTTATGACTTCACTAACTTTGGGCTAAGATCTTAATATCTCTGAGCAGCAGTATTGTCTCAATACCAAGACAACAGCTCTTCAGATCCAGAAGCACTTCCTGAATGGCAGGTGCTATGCTGGGGTGTGGGGCTACAAAGAGGAGTAACATATGCACTGTGCTTCCAAGGAATTCATGGCTCATACAGCAGCACAGTGGCTGGAAGGTGGAGGAATTGAACTCTCAGGGTCTGAATCATGAGTAGAATCTTTGATCGTGTGAGGGTGACAGCCTGGCTGTAGGATGGTGCCAGTATGAACAGAGCGAAGAGACATGTCCTAGGGCTACTTCAGGCAAAGGATGGATGCCTGCATGTCCAGAACTGACCACGTTGGACAGCAACAGGGTGGAATCGAGACACCACAGGAGAGCTTTCTGTAGCGCGCTTTGCTGTTACAGGATGTCACAAGAAAGAAGTTCTGTGGTCAAGGAAACCTTGGTGGTACTGGCTGAAACAAAGAATACCCAGCACCTTGACAGCAGGAATTCTGACTGTGGTGTGCGACTATGGATCATGCAGCTCCAGGAGAGGGAATGCACTGCATTTTCCCAGCGTGGGCTGGGAAAGCATGAGGGTTTATCTATTTTGATTAAATGGCATTGACCCTGTGCTCTGAAGGATACTCAGAAGTGAAGTGTCAATTCCAGAGGAGTTGGAAGCAGGGTGAGCAGCTTCTGGACCTCCAGAAACACTGGAGCTGTTGATATTCATCTGAGCATCCAGAGGTAGAAGCCCTCACTGCTGCCCTGTGAGTTAAGGAGGAGGAGGAAGATCAAAGAACACATTTGGGAAGGAAATGAGATTTAGGGGGAAGATCTGAGGAGAAAGTGAGGGAGAATAGTCAAATAGGGAACAGCATTATTTCAGGAATGAGGGGGTTGATTGACACACACACGCCCACAAATATATTTGTCTATATTGAAAATAATTTCATATATGCCATTTTTTGCTTTACCTTGGTTGGAACTTCCAGTTCCTGTGTAACCATGAACATTTGACTTGGGTTCTGATCAGAAAGCTCCTCCTGTTGTGTTGGTTTTAGGGTGTGTCTAAGAGATGGGTTAAACCTGTCTTTCCTTGCAGGTAATGTACAGAAGGATTCTGCAGCAGGCGGGGTTTATACAGTTTGCACAGCTTCAGTTCCTGGAAGCTAAGGAGCTCTTCAGGTAATTTGAGGTGCTGGTGGCGAGCCTCCCCTCATGTCCCTCTGTTGCCCAAACCTTCATCTCGATTGGGATGCCATGATTAGAGCGTGCTCAGGGGTGATGGGGAGGCTTGTTGACAGCAGCATCCGCCACCGGTGCTCATTCCCCACCCCCACCCCTTACCCTCAGTTTACCTGCCCTGTGTCTTGAGGAGGGTAGAAGCTAATGAGGAGGTGCCCATAGCAGGCCCGTGAGAGAGGAGAAGGGAATCCTGGAGTGAATTCACTAACATGGAGGATTCCTAGGAAAATGCTATTATTTGCTCACCTTCCTTTTCTTCAGATATTTTACAGGAAATTAGAAGTTTAGGAAAAGAGCTGGTGCCTCTGGGAAGACCGGTAGAAACTGCTCCTTCCAAAGACTTTGCACAGAAACCTTCATAAGGACAACTTAGGATATAATTTTTCAGACTAACCAGACTAGATTCCACACAGTTTAGAGGGTAAAGTGTATAACAAAGGGTCCGAACAGAACCTTCACATCCAAGTAGCAAGCAGAGCAGAGCACGACTATAGCATGCCATCGGCAGTCCATTCTGTGGGGCGTGGACTCAGCCCAGGCCCGGCCTCCTGCTCTGGTTGGAGGAGCACACTTCTGAGTATAGTCACTTAGCAAGGAGTGATGCCCTGTATAACTTACATGTATGTGAATTCTGTGTGCTATCATCATCTGTTCCTGGCAGGGTCAGCAGTAACTTGGGGACTGAGGTAGATTCTTTGTCCCCGTGGACCTAGCTCCTTTCTGCCCTACCTGTTTTAGCCAGGTGGTGTCAAAACCCTCCTCCTCGGGGTCACGGGACTGTCTTCTTCTCGTGAGTTAATTTGTAACAGTGGGCAAATGGTCATCATGCATTCCTAGAAGAGTTCAGACTGTGTGACAGAGTAAGTGAAGGGCCTGCTGGTCATTAACATGAGGTTCCTGTTTCTCATGCTTCGGCCCCTTAATAGCTTAAATTGATGGCTGCTCAGTTTTTGTCAAAAATGTGACGGACACTTAATATTTGAAGTAGGCATGCCAAAGACAAGCGTGATTCCACTTTCCCTTCCTGTGCCCACGGCAGATCTTGCTAATAACTTGTGATTTTTTTTTTTTTTCTTACTGATTTGAGACCTATCCTCGGATTCTTTCTCAGTTCAGAGCTAGAAGCCACAACTGCCAACTAATCCTGGTCGGCAGCCTGGAGAGAACCTGTTTATGATGCACAGTGTGGGCCACACGGTCTGTGCCTCTTCCTCTAGATGTCCTTGTGTCCGGTCAGGTCAGCACGTCTCCCATGAAGCTGACTTGGCCCCAGTGTCACAGCCAGAATATCAGGGTCACACTGCACCCTGCTTTTATGGCGTGCCCGTGTGGGTCTGGACTCTGGCTGTGTGTCCGTTGGGCAGCAACGTGGGTGCCGCTCCACGGTGGGGGTGGAGTGCTTTGGGGGCAATGCACAGCATGGGCTTAGATCAGGATTTGGCTGGAAGCTTCCAAAATTGAGAATCATACCTGTCATCACCTTTTGGGCTGGATAATCTGTTATGGGCACCCTCTTGTGCATCCTAGGAACTGTGGCCTCTCCCCACTCAGTGCCAGTAGTACCCTCCAGTGGTGACCAGAAGTATCTCCAGACATGGAGAAAAGTCCCCCGGGGAGCAAAACTGCTTCCGTGGAAGGCCGAGGCTTTAAGCAGAAGAAGCAAGGCAGCAAAACCTAAGGCATGAAATGTGTAAACTAGGGAAATGATGAGTGGCGCAGAAGCATCGTAGAGTGGGCAGGATGGTGGAAGCCAAAGCTGTAAGGTCACTGGGAGCAACAAGG
The DNA here is from genome assembly GCF_048164855.1 of Canis lupus baileyi. NCBI lineage: Eukaryota > Metazoa > Chordata > Mammalia > Carnivora > Canidae > Canis > Canis lupus. The sequence continues at coordinate 40,862,776 of NC_132848.1, forward strand.
AAGAACGCTGTGCTCAGAGGTCTGAGGTTTGTCCTCGAGAGGCCCAGCAGCAGCAAGGAAGGTGGAGTGGGGAGGCGGCAGGAGTGGAAGCAAGGAGAACCAGAGGCCGGAAGCTGGGGAGGAGGAGGAGGAGAGGCTGTCAGAACTTGCAGGGAGGCGGGTGCAGTGAAAGTTGCAGGATGTGTAGACCCCAAGCCCTACCTTGGGTTCCCATTCATGTCGGGGGCCCCGCAGCTGTTTCCATAAGAGGGGCCCACAGGTGGGGCTGCTCCTGGGCCAGGGTTGAGGTCTGCAGCCCTGTGATGCTGCCGTTGACATCACGGTGGACAGGATGAGCAGGCCTGTGGAGCACGGCGGGGCCTACAGGCAATAGAGGTAGGACATCACCACATGGGTTCCCTGGCCTTCTAAGGTTAGGACACCACGCGGCTGTTTGAGTTGTGGCCTAACCTTATGCTCTGAGAGGCCATCAAGAGTCAGCAGAGCAACAGCCTCATGAACGCTCCCATGGCTCCTGTCCTAAGATCTTTGATGAGGCAGTTGTAAGTCACGTCTGGCAAAGTCCCTTTGTGGGCCATTGAGCAGACCTGCTTATAATTTGGTGCCAGGACAAATGTTGGTTTCAGAAGGACTGTACTTTGCCTTTGACCAGACAGTGCTGTGTTCCTTCCACATTCCTTTCTTGGCCTTGGTTTCCAGGGAGTCTGATGCTCACTTGGTGTTCAGACCACCTCAGGTCTTGATACTGGGCATCAGCACTGGCAGTGTGTGTATCTTTCTCTGTGGTCCCCTCATGCGTTCTTGGGATCACGTGCTCTGCTGGGCTTGCCAATTAGGACTCACCCACACATCAGCTCCCCGTTACTGTGTGCGGATGTGCACGCCCCCCCTCCCCCATGTCGTTTTGTGTGCCTATGTGTAGTCTTTCTCTCTTTTTGCTTCATTTAGTTTGACACTGTAATTGCAGAAGCGGCCAGCTTGACGTCCGGGAGCTGATCTCTCTGTACCCCTTCCTGTTGCCCACCTCTTCCTCATTCACACGGTCCCACCCTCCTCTCCACGAGTATGCAGACCTGAACCAGCTGACACAGGGGGACCAGGAGAAGATGGCCAAGTGTAAGCGCTTCCTCATGAGCTACCTGAATGAGGTCCGCAGCACAGAGGTAGCCAATGGCTACAAAGAGGATATCGACACGGCCTTGCTCAAGCTGTACGCAGAGGCTGACCATGACAGTCTGCTGGACCTCCTGGTCACTGAGAACTCTTGTCTCCTAACAGACAGCGCTGCCTGGCTAGAGAAGCACAAAAAGTGAGTGTTCCTTTCCCACATGTGGCCAGGAGCATCGTGAAGGGGGGTGGGCCGTTGTGAAGCCAACACAGCTGGTGGGTGTGAGTCCCCCGGACACTCATCAGGTGACTTCCATGATGCCATAGTGACATCCCAGCACCCCTAAAGTTAGATCACCCTTGGCACGGTCTGCAAACAACTAGAGAGGTCTTGGAAGGCATTAGCTCTCATAGCAACTCTTTTTTTGTTGTTGTTTTATAAGATTTTATTTATTTGAGAAAGAAAGAGAGATCAGGAGAAGAGGGAGGGGCAGAGGGAGAGGGAGAAGTAGACTCCCTGCTGAGCAGGGAGCCCAATGCAGGGCTTGATCCCAAGATCCTGAGATAATGACCTGAGCCGAAGGCAGACGCTTAACCAACTGAGCCATCCAAGTGCCCCTCATAGCAACTCTTTAAGGTTGGTAATTACAACCAGTCAGAGGCCCAGTTAGTAAATGAAGGGATTCTTAGTATTCATATCCATACTTTTCCATGTAAAACTCTCCCGTGGAAGATGCCACATGCATGTTGGTGAAATTAATAGCACACTTTAGTCATCGATAGGCCAAATCACACAGATAGATAGCTGTCTGAATAAATAGATTAAAAGGGAGACTTCTTGATCTTGTTGATAAAAGTTTATGGCTTTGAACTCTGCCTTCATAATGAGCACGAGTTGGTAGACAGCCGCCCCCTTGCCTGACACACAAGGGCAGTTGGCCATAGCACCTGGCTGGGTAAGAGCCGGTAGCTTCTCCATCCTGGGCAGGTACCAGGTGAGGGGGGATTTTTTCAGAAGTGTCAGATGATCTCTAGACTCCCTTAAGCAGTAAGGTTCTTCATCTGTGATTTTTGTTATGTATTTGAAATGTAGAAGGACGGATGCAGTCCCACGAGAATCTTAGGGGTTACAGTATAAATCCTGTTCAAATGGAACAGGGGCTCAGGATTGGTCTCCACGTGGGTGTTGGCCTTTCCCAGCACTTTCCCTCCGTTTCCCAGACATGCTATAGAAGGGAATTACTTTGCTTAGGAACCAGAAAACCTCACTGATGCCTCATAATCGTGGCTTGGACTGGTAGGGTCCAGAGAGTCAGTATAACTTCCTGAAAGGCTGAGGATAAGAGGAGAGCATGAATAGTTGGATACCTTGAGAGTTCGCTCTCGGAGGGAGGCAATCCAGCATCCCCCCTGGCTCAGCTTGGTCTGTCACCGGCTGGGGAGGAACTGGACAGGGAGCAGGACGCTCCTGTGGAACTTGGGAGGCTGGAGCAGCTCATGCCTAGGCCCACCCTTCCCACTCACCACTGAGGAAATGGGGGGCCAGGCAGGCTTTCCACTTGCTCAAGGCCATACAGTCCTCAAGTAACAGAACCTAAATTGAACCTTGGGCCTAGATACCCAGGTGCCCTCCCCGACCCTTCCGGACCTTCTGTTCTCTGTGACAGATGGGCCCCCTGGGCCTGCATTGCTGTCGTTCTTCAGGCTCCTGACCCGCCCCCCCCCCTTTCAGTAACAGCTCTGACGACACACCCGCCAAATATTCTTTGACACTTCGTGATGGGTTGACGGTGATCATCTGAAAAGATACGAGATTAGATTAATATTTGAGGAAATTATAAAACAATTCCAATTTTGATTCTCTGTAATATAATTATTTTATTTTTTGGCTCATCCTAGACTTGAATATGATCCTTTTTGGAAATTGATAGGGCAGATTTTTTTTTTAAGATTTTATGTATTTATTTATGAGAGACACACAGAGGCAGAGACATAGGCAGAGGGAGAAACAGGCTCCCTACAGGGAGTCCGATATGGGACTCAATTCCAGGACCCCGGGATCACGACCTGAGCCGGATGTAGATCCTCAGCCACTGAGCCACCCAGGTGCCCCAAAAGGGCATACAGTTTAATACCAGAGTAAATAAACAGAAATGAAGATCTTGTTGTCCTTGGAAATCTGTTGTTGAACTCCTCGAACACAGGCGATCGGGGGCTGTCGCTGGGCGGGTGCCATCCACAGCAGGTGGTGGAGAGAGGGTGTACTTACCACCTTGTCTCCTTTCAGGTATTTTGCACTCGGACTGCTCTATCATTATAATAACCAAGATGCGGCTGCTGTTCAGGTTAGTTCAAAAGCATCTTAGCATGACTTAAAAATCATTATCATTTAACTTGGAAAAAAAATGTACAAGTTGACAGAGACCATTTTTGCCCAACCCACAACTTTTTTTTACTGAACAAAAATAATACTGTTTTAGAAAGTGTATTGCTTGAGAAAAGTCACTCAGCGGTTTTGTCTTTACATCTTCTTTCAAGGACATTATCAATATTGAGGTTTTGAAATTTTAAGAAACAAAAGTAAATGATTTCTTACTGAGCCACATGGCATATGACATCACTACCTTACTGGGAAAATAGCCCTGCAGATAACAGTTTGTTTGTGATTTCCACTATCAATGACAATAACCATTGCCAGTGAGCAGGGTAAATCATTCTCCCTCATCACCTGGGACAGAACGAAAGCTGATGAAGGCCACTCGCTTGCCTGGGGTCACAGCCCTGCTCAGCAATAGAACGGGGATGTGAACCACTGTTCCGGTGGCCCTGGCCATTCGTTTCTAGGCTCATATCTCGTCTCTCCTCCCAAGTCTTGTGACTCCTCAGGAGACACTGTCCCCTTCTGTTACTTGTTAGCCACTGGTATCGCTCTGTATTATAGTTTCCTCATGGGCCTTTTTTATTTTGTTCTATGAGTGGCCAAGAACATTAGCAGTGGTCACAAAGCTAAGGTCAGCCTCATGACTTTGGCAAAGCCACACATACAGTCACTGTCATGGTAATGATATGATTGCAGATGAAGTTAAAAAAAAATGGGTTTCCATCAATACATACCCAGGGGCTGAGTAGACTTGAGTGTCAGGGGCAACATTTTTATACTGTAAAATGCACAACCCTAGGAATTACAGCTTGATGTGAGCATAATAGTAACATCAGCAGAGCTACATAGGAGGGATTTGCAAAATCGAAGTGGTACGAAAGATATCTTCATATATGGTGGGATTCTACTGGTTAAAAAAAAAAAAAAAGACATATATCTGTGTGTGATTAGCTTATTTGGTTTGAGGAATTCAGTGTTAAAGAAACTGGTATCATGAGAAAGGTTCACATGCTGATACCAGAATCACAGAGTTGACCCCGCCAGCCCTGTTTCTTGGGTTTCGTGCCGGTGGTGGTATGGTCCGGAAGTGCAACGCAGCAGGCAGGCGGGTGGGCGGGCAAGGTACAGGGGATGCGGTATGGCTGTGGGGCAGCCTCCCTCCCCCACCCCCACGTGATGCAGCCTCACTCTGGGTCTCTGGCAGGAAGCTTGGGTTGACACGGCAGGGAAGTTTCTGGATGATATAGCGAGGGACTGTTACTATTAGCAGCTGCCATGAGCCCTGGGGACACAGTAAGGGACAGAATCACTAGTATTTTGGAAAGCACAGTGTCTGCCTGTGACAGTCCACAGGGACCTCAACGGCGAGGATTCCCAAGGTGGGGAAGGTGGAAACAGCCCCACTGGTGGAGGCTGGTGAGTTTCCTCTTCTGGGTTGAGATGCTGTCAGTGATCGTTCTATTTCATGGAGAAACCTTTTTAATACATCTACCGCTTCCTGTGTGTTGTGTTTCCTATTTGCATTACTGCAAGACCGTTAGGATGAAAAGAAAAAGAATCTGGCCCTTTATCTCCTTGGTTTCCTGGGCCACGTCTTCCCCATCATTCTGTTTCTCTGAAAACTTTAAAATTGACACAAGCATTCAAAATGTGTCCTACTACTTTCAAGTCTCAGAAGGCCAAATGAGTGAGCGTATGCTCTTGCTTAGATAATCCTAGAAGGTATGTAACCTTCCATTTCTCTTTCTAATTTTCTCCCCCCCAGCTGTGGGTGAACATCGTGAATGGCGACATTCATGACTCCACTCGCTCAGACCTGTATGAATATGTCGTTGACTTCCTCACCTACAGCTTAGACCAGGAACTTGTCTGGAAGTATGCCGATTGGGTCCTGCAGAAAAGTGAAGAGGTTTGTGCCTTATAAATGCCTTTTTCTTTTGGGAGGAGGGGGTGGCTGGCAAAAATAGAAAGCTTTGTTTCCAGTGAGACACAAGCCATCATGCTATAGCCTCAGCCTGCCTGTCATTTGCTCCCCTTCTAATACATCTCAGTGTGCCCCTGGCGTGCCAGCCCTTAGGAAAGTCTTGCATCTCAGTCCTGAGATGTGCTGTTTGGCATATCTGTCTGGGACAGGCCACTTTTACAGAAAAGCAGAAAGCAGAGCCAGGTCACCTTCTTAGCGTCTTTTGAAAAGCGTGTGTGTGTGTCTGTGTGTATGTGTCTGTGTGAATCCCCCTGCCTGACCAAGTGTGGCACCTCCATTTTTGGTGGGCCGAAGCAGTATCAGACTGTCCCCTCGCAGGACGTGGTGCCCCTGCCTGGGCCATAGCAGGCCACCCCTTGTCCTGTCTCTGCGCCACCACAGCCCCTGGCATGGAAGCTGTGGGTCTGGAGGAGGGAAGGAAGCTGCACAGGACTTGCTGTCTTCGAGGCTAAGAAGGGACAGTAGAGAGGGGGTGCTGGTGGCTGGTGGCTGCTCACTCCTGGGGGCAGGGGGCGGTGTGCAGCAAGCTCAAGACTCCTTAGGGAAGCCCCAGAATGACTGGAAAAGAGATAATAATAGCATCTCAGTTCTCACCGTTAAAAACACACGTTTCCTTGGCTCCCCTTGGAGAGACAAACTTAGCTTTCTGATGCAGGACCTTCGTCATAAACGTAGAATTTTCTGTGTGTCACATCTGCCTTTCTAAAATCTCAGCTAGGGTCTGTGTTCCACGGTGCCATCTGAACAGGAAGGTCCAAGCCCTTGTGCCTCGTGTACTTTTTCCTTCATCTTTACCTTGTCTCTGTGCACACGCATAGATAATGTACCCGGACACACTCATGCACACCTGCAACGCAGACTCAAAGCTGTGGGAAACTTTGGACTCTTCACAGTGCTGACGGATGGCGTCAGCAGATCAACCCCAGAATTCTGTGTGCCTGATGAGGTGCCAGCCACTCAATGCACATCACCTCTTAAATGCCACAGCAACGTCAGGAGGTGGCAGCTACAGACAAGGGAACTGAAGCTCAGCTTTGGAGACTTCCCCCAGGTCGTGTCATTGGTATAGCACAGACAGTTCCAGGCTTACAGAACTGAGATCCAGTCTAACAGAACTGAGATCAGGCTTACAGAACTGAGATGCAGGCTTATAGAACTGAGAATTCATACTCAGGGGAGCTGTGCTGTATTGCCCATGAGGGGGGTGGTGTGTGTGTGTGTCTGTGTGAGATAGAGTGACCACACATCAGTGCCCGGAGAGGAGCAGGATGCATTTACTTCCCTGCTTGACCCATTAGCATTTCCCTGGGAGATGGAACAATGAGCTCCACTCGACAGGTACAGAAAGGCAGTCTGGAAACTTGCTCCAGACTGGCCTTGGATCTGCACAGATGAACCACACCACAGATACTAGTGTGCAGAGTACTGAGTTTACAGGATACTCAGTACTGTACATACTCTGTCACTTACTGTTCAGTAAGTGGCCATCCTTGTTTTCGGACGATCTTAATAGCACAAAGCCAAAGCTTCTTGGGTCAAAACCTGCTACCAGTAAATGTTTCTTTAATTTATGACCCTTTGGGAAGAAGTTCCGGCTAGGTGTATGAGTAGGTTTCAGAGTTTAGGTCATCTTTCCTGCCTTTGTGTCGTGCTCTTTGGTCTCTGTCAGAGTCCCATCCTGCACTGATTTTCTGTATCCCCATGTTTTTGTTTTTTGTGGGGTTTTAAAAGATTTATTTAGGGGATCCCTGGGTGGCTTGGCAGTTTAGCGCCTGCCTTTGACCCAGGGCACAGTCCTGGAGTCCTGGGATTGAGTCCTGCTTCGGGGTCCCAGCATGGAGCCTGCTTGTCCCTCTGCCTGTGTCTCTGCATCTCTCTCTCTCTCTCTCTCTCTCTCTCTCTCTCTCTCTATGTCTATCATGAATAAATAAATAAAACCTTTTAAAAAAATAAAGAAATAAGATTTATTTGTTTGTTTGTTGGGGGCGCTGCAGAGAAAGAGAGAGAGAGAATCCCAAGCAGGCTCTGTGCTGAGCATGGAGCCCATGCAGGGCTTGGCTCAGTCCCACGGCCCTGAGATCACAACCTGAGCCAAAATCAAGAGTTGGCCACTTAACCAACTGAGGCATCCAGGTGCCCTTCCGTATCCTCTATATCCCCTGTATTGACAATAATATTACCCAAACATAAATGGGCAGTGCTCAGAATAAAGAAAAAGTGGTGTCTTGGAAAAAAGCCATAACAAAATTGCCATTCTTCTTTCAGGTTGGAGTTCAAGTTTTCACCAAGAGACCTTTGGATGAACAGCAGAACAGTTTTAATCCAGACAGTATAATCACTTGCCTTAAGAAATACCCTAAAGCCCTTGTCAAGTACCTGGAACATCTAGTCATAGACAGAAGACTGCAGGTGAGCACCTCCAAACTTAGACTAACATGTGCAGGGCTGCCTGGTCATAGTAGTGACCTAAGAGATAGAGTTGGACTAGAAGGCTTGTTGGCAGATGGCTCTAATGCAATATTTTAGGTGTAGGTTTTTTTTTTTTTTTTTTAAAGATTTTTATGTAGTTATTCATGAGAGACACAGAGAGAAGCAGAGACACAGGCAGAGGGAGAAGCAGGCTCCATGCAGGGAGCCTGATGTGAGACTCAATCCCGGGTCTCCAGGATCACACCCTAGGCTGAAGGCGGCGCTAAACCGCTGAGCCACCGGGGCTGCCCAGGTGTAGGTGTTTTAAATGTTCTAATGTAGTATTTTAAATGCCCTGTTCCCAGGATGCTCAGCCTGTATTTGTGGATGGCCTAGGGCGCTGGAGGTTTCTGCAGCCTGGAGTGCATGGCTTTGTCTCTATCTTCCTTTGTTATTATCCTTAGGGAAATGAGGGAAGCTTCACCTTTCTGGAAAATACCTAAATCCGGTGGCCCTCACTTCTCAAATGAGAAGCGACCCTTTTGCATTTTTTCTCATAGATTTTTCTCCGTATTGTGGTTTCTGGGATGTTTTCACTCAGTGAGCATGTCCTGTTAACTGCCCCAGAGACCCTGCCCTGGCTTGCCTTGGCGCAGTCCTGAGCTGGGGAGCTCCCACTTCCCGCCTACAAACACTATATCTGTCTGCTTGGATTCCCGTCTCCTGCAGAAGGAAGAGTACCACACGCACCTGGCCCTCCTTTACCTGGACAAGGTGCTGCAGGAGAGGTCTGGTGCCAACAGCAAGGGTGTGGAAGCGACAGAGACACAGGTGAAGCTCCAGCACCTGCTCCAGAAGTCCGATCTGTACCGAGTCCACATCCTGATAGGTGAGGAGTAGCCCACTAGTCTCTCCCTGATCCACTGCACCCAGCAGGGAGGGTGGGAACAAATGAAGGCTCTGGCACAGCTCCTTGTCCTGAGTCCATGGGGTGATTCCTTGAGCCTCCTTTGGCACAAAGTGAGCCTTCCTGGAGGGCAGAGTGAAGAAACGGACATTGGCCCTTTGGTCGGTGACATAAAGCTGCCCCACTGGGTTTGGAAGTCTGTGTTACTTGTTGAGCATCACATCATTTAGATTGCCTTATTTGGCTTTGGTGTGCTTAAATCACAGTTCCTTCTGATGGCACCAGTGTTTGGGAGAGACCGTGCCAGCTGGCACTGCCCCCAGCAGCCCACTCAGGCTGCGTGAGGCTCCGAGCCCTGAGCCGTAGGAAGGTAGGCAGGTATCTTGGACGGGAGCCTGGTTTTCATTCCTTAGGGTGCACAGCCCATGGTTTTTGTGTTGTGGAAAGCGCCACAGAGCAGCACAGTGCCCATGCCTGGTACAATTGACGAGTTTCTTAATGTATTTGACATCATAGAATTTTCAGATTTGTTCTTGCTGAGATTAATAGTGTATTTCTGCTTAACAGCATTGACATTGTTTTTTGACCATTAACCATAGTCACTTGTCATTATTTACCATAGTTATATTCTAAAAAGTCTCCACGGACACTGAACCTTTCTCCCAGGGAAACATAGAGGCAGGTTCCTGCAAACTGCTGATCACAACATTTTCATCAGCCAAGCAGTACATACCCTTGTTTTATGAGTGTTTCTGTGTAAAGACACCTTATTTAATAGGTATTGTTGATCCATGAACATGGAACTCAGAGCCAACAGAACTCTAGCTCAGGCCTGAATGAAGCTTAGCTAACACACACGCTTTCTGCACAAGGCACATCACAACCTGCCCGTGCTTGGAAACATTAGGCCACACTTCAACACTGTGCTGAAGGCCCATTTTAAGGGGCAGTATTACCAAGAAAAAAGCACAAAAATGCAAAAATTGTGGCACTGAGTAAACCATGGAGAGGACTGTTTGCAGAATAAGGGCTGCAACTAGAAGACAGAACATTGATTGCCTGACGGGACCTTAGTGGGAAACATGCGTAGCAGGTGGCTCAAATTGTGTGCCACCCTGCACATGTCTGCAAATAATCATAAAAGCACCACAACTGCTGATTTTGGAGTTATGGAGGAATTTAGACAAGCAGGCAAATTCATGAATATAGGATCTGTGAATAGCGAGGACTGGTTGTAGTGCCAGGCCCAAGTCGGCATGTTTACTGTGATAGGTGACTTGGGGGTGGCCAGCCTGGGCACAGTGTGATGATAATTCTTGTGCAGCCTGCCCTTTCGGGGTGGCTAAGAATCTCATATAAACAGGATGACAGATGTGAGAACGGGATGAGAGATGGCAGATGTGGTTTCTTAACCATCTTTGCACCTGTCCCGTGCCTTAAACATGGTAGCCACTTAGTAATTATTTGGTGACCGTTCCCCATGCGTCTGACAAGCATGCACACTGCAGCTTCTGTGTTTAGTTCCCTGGGCGGCGTACATGGTACAACCAGTTCTTTGCTGCACATGTCCGCCATGCGCTTCCGGCCTGAGTATGGTCAAGCTCCAAAGGCGGGAGGCCTATAATCTGAGTATTAATGTTGGCCCCTGAAATATCTTTCACAGCAGGAAAAGATGTCCCATTATCTTCCTATGTTACAGGGGGAGTGGAAAGCAAAGGGCCTCTTTCTCCATGAGACACAGCCCACGACGGGCAGGGCCTTGGGCAGAACTTTCTGTGATGGTGCCATTTTACTTATAGCCTAAAAACTTGAATGCAGGAGAAACAAAAGAAGAGCTGTAGAGTAACGTAGATAGGGATTTTTGACAACATGAACCCATACTACTTTATGTGAAATATAGTTTAAATTGGAATAAAGGAGTTCACCACACATTTTTTGCCAGGGATGGTTAGTGTCTGAATTTAAATCAGTATAGTGCCTTTCTGCTGTCATTGAAAGTTCCCAGACTGGGAAAATAGGAACAATGCTGGATTAATTGGAAGCCTGGAGCCGTGATGCTCATGTGTCACTTGGGCCTGCTGAGATGACAGGTCATTTGTTTTGTTCAGTCGCTAAGCATTATTAAAAATATGTATTCTGTAATTAGACCTACCCAGAAGTAGGGCCTGGCTGCCCCACTGGGAGCACCCCGATCTGCAGCATGGGGGTACCTGCGAGCCTTGTGTGAACCGTGTAGGTAGCCAGGTGCGCTTTGCCCTTTCTCAAGAGGAGGGCATGGGGCGGGCAGGCTGGGACTGGCTCTGACCACAGGCTGCTGCTGCACAGACAGGATCCGGGGTGCTGGCCTCCCCATGGAGAGCGCCATCCTGCATGGGAAGCTGGAGGAGCACGAGGAGGCCCTGCGCATCCTGGTGCATGAGCTGCAGGACTTCTCCGCGGCTGAGGACTACTGCCTGTGGCGCTCCGAGGGCCGGGACCCGCCGTACCGGCAGCGTCTCTTCCACACGCTGCTGGCCATGTACCTGCAGCCTGGCCCCGCCGCACCTGAGCTGGCTGTGGCCGCCGCCGACCTGCTGAACCGCCATGCAGCCAACTTTGACGCCGCCCGGGTCCTGCAGCTGCTGCCGGGTGGCTGGTCGGTACAGCTCCTGCGCCCGTTCCTGACCGGGGCTGTGCGGAACAGTGTGCATGCCCGCAGGACCACACAGGTGGCTCTGGGACTGGCCAGGTCTGAAAACCTGATCTATAAATACGACAAGGTGAGTGCCAGGCCCTGATGGCCAAGCCAGCCTTCTTGACATCCCCCCCCACCCCACCGCTCCTGGGGTATTTCAGGTAGTTACCTGGGAAGGTTATTCTTTGTCAGTTTTTTTTTTTCTGCATCTTCAACACCTTGGACACATGATTCACCTCACGTAGAAACTGGGGTGCATAGAAGCAGAGGTGGGAGCTGGGCTGTAGGGTGCCATTCTTCTCCCCTGTTAGAGAAGGACATGCTGGACAGCATGCACCCAGCAGAGGGATCTTTCCTGAGTGAGAACCTGACATGGTTCTCCCATGTAGAAGCCTTTATGACTCCAGGGGAGGAGTTGAGGCCTGGAAGGTCCCCTCTCCTCTCCTTTGGCCTGGCCCTCTCCACCCCTCCCTGCTTCCCCAGGACGTGTGGAATCTCCCTGATGTGATGTGTTGTTTCACATACACAGCCTTTGTACCTGCAGTTCCCTCTGAGATATTCTTAACCTTTCTTTTTGGGCCTGGTGACTGCCCACTTAAAACCCAGTCTTAGTAGTTTTTCCTTTGTGAAGCCTTCATGTCCCTTCAAGCAGGTAAATTCCCCCCTTTGTCTACCTGCATGTTCCGTGCCCGTGTCCATAACCGTTTCCCTTCACTCTTAGACTCTGGGGTCTTTGAGGGCAGGGAACTTCTTCTGTTTATCTTGGTATCCCTAGAGCCAAACCTGGCGTCTCAAAGGTGTTTAAGAAATGCTTGTTGAAGGACAGATGAAACCAAGTACAGGGTGCTTGTCTGGGCTGACACCAGTGAACTGTGCGAAAAGGCTTTTTAACTTGCTGAACTACTGTCCTGGTTATCAAACAGTGTCTGAGAGAGGTACAGCCCAGTTTTGTTAGTTACCTTTAAACAGATGAGAGTATATTTCCCAGGACCAGGGAGGACCGTGCCAGTCATCGACCATGTGGCTTTGACTTCGTTTGCAAATGAGCGGACCAGAGAATTAGATGATCTGTCCGGCCTTCCTCAGCTCTGACACAGTGGGACTTTGCACCAGATGTTTGAGAGAGGGTCTGGTCTGGTTAGCAATGCCTTGACCAAGCAAGTAGGAAGTACATTTGTAAAATAAGAAAGCAGTTTTATAGCTGGTTTTTTTTTTTTTTTTAACTTCTCCAGTTACTTGGGACATTTTTATTAATTTTCACCTCCAGTGTTCTGTTTTGAGAGATTGATGTGAAAGCAGTCCTCACGAGTAGTAACAATCCACAGGGTAACGCAGATGTGCTCTGGTGTCACTTAGATGACAGGGTCCTCGGTGTTTATTTCTCTCTCCTTTATTTTATGTATTTACTTATTTTTTGCAGATGAAGTTGAAGGGAAGCTCAGTTCAGCTCTCGGACAAAAAGCTCTGCCAGATGTGCCAAAACCCCTTTTGTGAGCCTGTATTTGTTAGATATCCAAATGGTGGGCTCGTCCACACCCATTGTGCCGCCAGCAGACACACGAACCCCAGCTCCCCCGGCCCTGGCACTCGGACCTGAAAAGGCCCACCGAGGGCGTGAGGAGGACGCTGAGTTCTTTACCAAGCCTGCTGGGTGCAGAGAGCGGAAAGCCACTGCACTAGTGTCAGCCAAGATGAAGGAGTGACACCTGGGCGCTGGGGAGACTTGAGTCAACGTGAAACAGGGGCTCTTCACTGCTGACCACTCCACATTGAATGTACGCGGAAAACCTCGGAAACAGAGACATGTCAGGGTTCACCCACCCCGGGACATGGTCACCCCAAAGAAATGTCTGCTTCGAGAGACAAATGAGCCTTCCCTGCGCCGTCCAGACCGGCTGGATTCCCCCTCCCCGGCGCCCCAGTCTTCAGACATGCTTTGGCACTGGAAACGTTTGCTTCAGGGTGGCACGGAGATGCTCTCTCGGCAGGGTGAGGAGCACAGCCTCAGGGGGCGGGGCGCTGTCTGTGTTCGGATCACCTCGGGGGCTTTGCCTTTGCCCTTAGAAATGGCTCACCTTGGGGAAAGACTTTTCGTTCTTTCCCAGTTCCCACCTGGCCACCAACCCCTGAAGGGTCTGCCTTGTTTCCCGAGCACCCTCACCCGGGGATATCCGTGCTTCTGGCTGCTGCACCAGCAAGGACCCACTGGAAAGTGCGAGAGCCCCAGGAGGGAAGCTGCTCGCCCCACATGTGAGAGGACAGCAGACAGGAGCCCCTGGGAGGCAGGCGGGGGCCCGGGTATCTTCTGTCTGTCCCTGTGCTGTCCTGCCACCTGCTGATTCGAGACACCGCGATTGACACGTTTAACTAATGGTTTTTATTTGAAGTTCCGTCATCTCTGCAGTTTTTCTCGCATTTAGAAATTCATCTGTCATATCCATTAGGGACATTTTTTTCTTGTTAAAATGTACCTCCAACTGACCACTCGGGAAATGAAAAGGGAAATGTTATGAGCACAAGCCGAGCAGCATTTCACGAGAGGCCAGTTTTAACCTTGCACCCTTAGCGGGGCAGGCCATGGGTGGCAGCTGCCCCCGCCCATGACCACGGCGTCACCCCTTCCTGCCGGGTGCTTCTGCACACCCCGATGAGGAAGTCCAGTCAGGCTGCCTTACCTCCCAGCACTTTAACGCCTGCTCTGAGGTTTCCTGAACACACAGGAGTCCCTCTTGCCCACCACAGACCGGGGATTCGCTATGTGTTTCTGCCAAACATCGCAGAGAAGCTGAAGCTATTCTTATTTCACTGCCCTCTCTTGAAATTTCTTCATTGGGATGAATGATTCTATTACGAACTAACACTAAACACTGTGCCCCTCACCCCTGCAGTGATGCTGGGAAAGCAAGCACCTGCTTGTTATGTGTCACAGGAGAGGACCCTGGAATATGGCCTCTCTCCATCGGCCCCAGCCTTGCCGAACAGGGGCAGGAAAGCTCATGGTCCATTCTCAAAACCATGTTTGTCTGTACTAATAATGGTCAGTATTCTTCTTCCTTCTGTGATTCTAAGTGACTCAAGAAAGCGAAGGCACCCCTGCATTCTTCCCTGTGTCTCCATCTAAAGAATAAATGATGAAGAACTTCTCCTGGTAACTCAACCCCATACTATGTCAACAGGGATGAAGTCGCAGCCCAGTCATGAGTTTGACCCTGTGGATGACTGTTAGGGAATGGTCGTATTACTGTGCACGTTATCATTATACCTGACGAGATTGCATTACTTCCTCAAAGAAGTCCCTGGCACATGCAGTATCACACTTCTGAAAGCACTGTTTCACTGGACACAAAATGGGTAAAATCTGGAGAGCGCCTTGTGATTGCTCATTCCTAACTTGGGGACACTAGTCTCTGCTCTCTCTGAACATTGGTCATTTTTTTGAAATGTTTGTCATCCTTTAGAATGATGGGGATTAAAGTTGAGTCATCTCCCGTGTTCAAAATCATACCTTGCTCCCATCTTTCTCTGACTCCCACAGGCCCTTTTCGCAAATCAGATTTTTAAAATAAATACATGGTTCTTTCTAAAGGCCTGCTGTTTTGTGACTGTGACATTGAATAGAACAATTAGAACATTGCTCAGCCTTTTTCTCCCCTCATTAGGTCCTATGTAACCATTCTAGTTAAAACAGCATGAACTGAACCCAGTTGACATTAATATTCTATGGGCAATACTATTGAATTTTATGAACTGTTTCTCCACTGTTGCCTGTCAGATATTAATGTGGGAGTGTCCTGTAGGGTGTGGAGCATATGGCCTGAGGTCAGAGCCAAAAAGCTCATGCCCACAAGCTTGGTAAATGTGCTTGCTTATGTCAGGAGTCCAGAGCAGCTCAGGTGGCCATGGGGTTGCACCGTCAAATTGATACCCATCACACAACTAGGGTAGCCCTTCCTTTTTGCTTGCTCTCCTGTGGAAACCTGTGTCCTTGCAACTTTATCCTTCACCCCTGGTCGGGTCCCAAATACATAAGATGTACAAATGTAAACTTGTTGATTTTATTAAAATTCTTTTAATTCTTTGTTCTTTCTGTAATTTTTTTTTTTAATAAAAATTATCTTGGTGAAGTGATGGTTTCCACTTGCACAGTACCTAGCCAAAGGTGTTCTGGAACTTACCTGGACCTTATGGCTCCTCCCAACACGGGCAGGGGACTTGCATTGGCCGCCCCTTAAATTCTTTGTTATTACTTTACTGAATTTTAAACGATCTACTTCTGAATTTATCTCCTGTATATTTTCAAGGTGCCCCTTGACATTTGTTACCTTCGCATCCATCATACCCTAAGGAATTTAGCAGAGGAGATTTCTGATAACTTCTCACATCCTTCATCTTTAGCCAAATGCCCTTTAAGTAAGACTATGACCCTTGTATTTCTAACCCTGAACATATTCAAGGAATAGAACTTTTTTATTTCTTTGTTTCACCTTTTAAATTTTACTTCATCCCTAGAATTTTGTTTATAGCAAGTCTTTGAGAAACCCTGTGGAATGAATTTAACCATGTGTTCCCTGGTTGCTCTTTTTCATTCCAGGCGCTGTGCCAGCCCTGAGGAGAGGCTGTGCTCTAACCCTATTCTGCATGCCGGCTAGGCTGGTAAATTCCAAATACGTGTGGCTGATAGTAGAGGTGAGATGTTAGGTGTCATCTGTATCTCAGATTGAAGGAACTGAGACAGGTTGGTGGGTGATTTTGTTGCGAGGACAAAATCAAGAACTCTAGTCCCTGCTGACAGCATTACCCTCCCAGTGTTCCACCAACCACAAAACCCATAATCAACCCAGGGTTAACTGGGGTATTCAAACAGTGGTGCTGCCGCTTTCAGAAAGTCATGAAGCAACAAGTTTAATATCCTCTTTTTTCTGTATTATTGGGATCCTGTGGCTCTTAGCATATTGAAGATTAAAAGTGGGGTGCATAGGGGCGCCTGAGGGGCTCAGTCGGTTAAACATCCTACTCTTGATTTTGGCTCAGGTCATGATCTCAGGGTCGTGAGACCGAGCCCTGCATTGGGCTCCATGCTGGATGTGGAGCTTGCTTGGGATTCTCTCTCTCCCTCTCTGCTCCTCCCTGCCCTGATCATATGCTCTCTCTGAATGAATGAATGAATGAATGAATGAATGGGTCCTTAAGCTTACAAACCTGACTAGAAAGGGCAAAGTGGTAGATTCACACTGCCTACCAGAATATTACAAGGCCAAGTGGCTGAGAGAGAAAAAGAGTGTAAACTGTTGTCCTAAATGTGGCTGTTGGTAGAAGCAAAGACTGGTGCCTGACTCCGTGAAATGGGCTGTGACTTGTGTTAGATTAATTAGATACCAACTAACACCCCATTTGCTCGTAGCAGATCTGTCAGCCTTAGCATCTGAAATGAAAATGTACAAGAATCTAGACCATATGGACTAGAGGCCCTTTCACCTCAAAAACGTTAAATGGCTGGAGTGCCATCTAAAAGCTTGTTAATACCTTGTTCAGTGATAAGCATGGGAATTAATGAAGCCTGCATTTCTTTAGCTTGCAGCCAGAGAAGGGAAACAAATAGCTATAATTCAGTCTGGACTGCAGACTGAATTGCAGACTGTAGATTAGTTAAATGAGACATGTGGCAAGTGGGCCCAGAAGCATCACGTGCAGCTCAACAGGCCAGGTGCGAAAGGAAGATGTCATCACTGGACTCCAGGGACCCTGGGTCTCGTTGGGCTCTGACACACCCAGCTGAGGGCCTTGGCTGGTCACATCCCCTAGACCTTGGTGGCATCATCTGTAGACTGGAGCTGGAGCTGGGTGGTATCTGGGGATCCTTCGGGAAATCAGGGCAGAGGAGTGAAGTGGAAATGGTCCAGCCTTTGAGGCCAAATGTGGCCCCAGAGGCTCTTGGATCTCAGGCTGTGCCCTAGCTCTCCCACAGTCCTTTACAGTTAGGGTCATCTTCCTCTAGTGAATGTAGTCCATTTGTCTCACTTGACTAGTTTTTCATTTAGTGTCCCCAACTAAGCTAGGGAGGCAGATACCCAGCCTCATCTCAGTAGCCTTGTAAGCTTCAATACATAGTGTGTGGCACCATTGGTACCCATCTGACTGACTCATCCCTGCCTCTACCTTTTTCATCCGCATGTGTCAGAGATTTACCTAGAGCACTAAGTGTGTACAATAAAATTAGCATAGCGGGGCTGCCCACTACCCCTCCCACCTCTGCTGCCAGCACGGTGTCAACTCCCACAACTGTTTCTAAAGTATTTTTCAATACATTGCTGATTTACAGTCAACTGTTCACTTAAGCTTGCAAATAAACCAAAATGCTAAACTTTGGCTTTCTTTAGAATTAGCAGGTTCCTTCCTAGTTGTACACATCTAAAGTCATTTGAATTTTTTTTTTTTTTTGCTTTCACTTAATTTACAGGAATGTGTTTGCTTTTTTATTATGAGTGATAATCAAACTCAATTTCCTATCAAAAAAAGTTACCATATAACTAATAATGGCTGTATGTCAATATATTTTTCATGTCTTAGTCTTCTTGCCATTTTCATGGATTTTTTAAATTATAAAATATACATAACAGAATTTGCCATTTTATCATTATTTTTCAGTGTATGGTCCAGTGGCATTAAGTACATTCACAGATCCCTCACCACCATCTCCAGAACGCTTTTCTCTTCCCAAACTGTAACTCTGTGCCCATTAAACACTAACTCTCCACCCTCTTTCCCCAGCCCCTCAGAACCCCCATTCTACTTTCTGGCTCTATGAACTGGACTACTAGGGACCTCCTATAAGCACAGTATTTGTCCTTTTGTGACTGGTGTATCGCACTTAGCATAAAGTCCCCAAAATCCACCCATGTACCACAGTGCCTCCTTCCTTTTTAAGGCTGAGTAGTAATCAGTTTCATGGCTTTTAAGTAGCATATGTAGTTACACAAAGTGTGTGTACAGAAGACCATTTACTGATACTGATTTTATATGAAATTAGAATTGTCACTTTATATATCCTTATCAACATGTAAGGTAGAACCCTATGCCAAGCATCTAAAGGTCATCCATTTACTGTCCTAACCTCTTTGGCTGGGTTAAAACAGACCTACAAACAAGGCTCACAAGTCCCCTTATGTGGGCCCTTTGAAAATGGGTTCAACATCAGCACAGCTCTTTGTCCACAAGCAAGACACAAACCTTCCCCATCACAAAGTGACGCTCTTCATCTGCAAGGGTCAGCATAGAGCTGATTCAGAAACAGGGCTGACTAGCCTATAGGAGAAAGTGGCCAAAGCCAGAGCAACTTCCCGACAGGCCAGAGCATCTGACAGCAGGCGAGTGGGGACACGGGGGCTTCCTTAGCAGGCCTTCTACTGAAGGTGTGCACGGCATCCACGGTTTTCCCAAGTATTCCTTACACAAACCTCTGGAACATCGGGAAGGAAGGAGGGTTGGTGGCTCCCAGACCCCTGGTCAGGCCCCTTCTTAGGCTGTTGTTCCAGATACTATGGGTCCAGTTCCTTTTCCCAGTAGGTCCCAGGAGTGTGGAGCCTGATGAAGCCAAACACTGGGTTGGAAGGGGGCATTTTCTTCCTCACTTTCCTGCAAGAGAAAGAAAGCGACAGGCAGTGTGGACAGTGTGTGTCGTATGTGTCCGTGTCTGGGATGGTGAGCGGTGGCATTCTCTACTTCCTCCAAACATGGGAAGCAGGGAAGCTCCCACAGCAAGTGGCAACCAGCCTATTCACTTCAGTCCAACTCCTTCCGCTGCCACGAGGAGTCTTGGGGCCAGGGAATTCTAGCACGTTTCTGCAGCTGCACTGCACACCTACATTCTGGGTCATCCACAGCAAAGGCTATGTCATCACTGGGGAAGGCACATGGAGTGCGCGAGCATCATCTTTGCTCCCGTAACTGCAATCTCATACAGTGGAACATTGGCAACGTGTGGGCGATGGGCCAAATTCGGATTTGTGCACCTACTGGTGTAATTTCCAGATACCTCATGTTTATGGAAAATAGTAGAAAATGAGCTTCTAAAAAAAAAAAAAAGAAAAGACAAGAAAATGAGCTGCTTCATCGCAGCTGACAGGGAAACTCAGCTCTTCCTAACCCACCAGGGCTGTGCCTGGACGCACATCCAGTGGGCCCGGAGGATGGAAGGCTCTCTGCGTGGGAGCTGTGCAGGGCTGTCCTCAGTGGGGAGCGGCTAGGGTCCCTTCTCTGGCAATCACAGCCATGGTGACTGCAAGTTACTGTCCTGCTCAAGCACGTGCAGAAACAGAACCAACCTTGCCAGAGGAAGGCACGGAGGGGATAAAGGCCTCACGTTACCAGGAACTGTATTTAATGACGTTTTAATGCCAATTTAATGAGGTTTTCCTGTTTCGATTCATGTTTTCATTTAGTCATATATTCAATCATTCATTCATCCCTCAAGCCTATGTTGGAAGACTGCTATGCGCCAGGTATTGTGCTAAGCTCTGTGGATAAAACAGTGATAAAAGGGGCACCTGGGTGGCTCAGTTAATTAAGCATCCAATTCTTGGTTTGGGCTCAGGTCAGGATCTCAGCGTCCTGGGATGGAGCTCCGCATTGGGCTCCACATTCAGTGGGGAGTCTGCTTGGTCTTCTCTCTGCCCCTCTTACTCCACCTCAAATAAATAAATCTTTAAAAAACAAAACAGTGAAAGAGACACATCTGGTCTCGGCCCTGCTAGAGTTCACCTTAGGGATACTTAGAACACAGCGGGACAAATGCCAAGAGGAGGCAGGTACACCCGCAGCACCTGTGAACCCTCAGTCAGAAAGGAAGTGCTCCTGCCAGAGGGAAGAGCAAAGCCAAGCTGGAAGGTAAGTGGGATGGTCCAGCACCTTGAAAATAGAGACTCCGTTTGACTGCAGCCTGGAAAGCAGGCAGGGAAGGGTGACAGATGACGCTGGGGCTGAGGCTTCAGCCTGCTTCTCAGCAGAAGGAAACATGCCAGTGTTTGTGCTGAGAAATGACCAACTGTCCCAATACACCAGGGTATCCACTGCCAACATCTGCATCTAGGATTTTGCCTCTTCATCTTTACATAGTTTTTAATGACACTAGGAAGAGCTCCCAAAAGACCACAACACAAACTGTTTTAGCCAGTTTATTTGGAGAATCCTTTATTTTAAAATGTGTATTAATAGACAACTAGAGGTAGAGGAAAGCCAGCAGACCAGGAGATGATGGCAATTGAAAAGGTAGTTTTTATACTCGGTCCCCAAGAGGAGGGGCCGTGCCGTGGCCTAGGGTTGCACAAGGAGTCCCCAGGGTAGTCACGATGCTCCAGAAGAGGGTGGGTGCGGCGGGCAAGGGTCTTTCTTGTGGTCTCCCAGGGAAGGAATGGGTGAGGCAGGGGAAACAGGCTTGAATGATTTGAGGAGGCTCTGGGGTGTAGAGGCTGTCCCTGGTTGTCTAGTCCCAGGCCCGGGGGTAAGCAGCGGAGGTAGAAAGTGGCTGGGGGCGTGGGAGCCTCAAGGAGGTGATGTGGGGTTTTGCATTAAGGAGATTTAAGATCTGGATTGCTGTTTTGCATTTAAGAGATGCCCGATAGGCAATTTGGGTACTCTGGGAATTAGCTAGCCCTGGGAGTGGCAGTGTCTCCACTGGCAGTAAGGCCACAATGTCAAAGCATCAGAAGATAGAAAATAAGAGATGTGGTTAACACATCCTTTGCATGCGGCCACCCGGGCAGTCTCAATTGTATTCTACTCTGCCTCCCAGCTCAGAGAATTGAACTTAAATACTTAATATGCTTTGTACAGCGGGGTAGAAAAGGTTGCCTCAGAGTCACATAAAGGTGGGGAACGGAAAATAGAATGGTCTGGACATGCTTCCTAGGCCCAGCCTGCCAGCCAGCCAGACTTCTCTGTGTTCGAAGGGTCTCTTGAGTCTGGCTGACTCGAGTTGGCCTGCACTTGCTACAAATAATCCTCTCAGCCCAAATTGGTTTCTGGAGAGGTAGAATGGCTTTAACAGTTATTTCTGTGACTCCATTCTATATGGAATCAGTGAATACATATTAATTGGCCTTAACTATCGCACAACTGCAGTGTTCTTGTACATGCCTCCTCAGTCACGACAGACGCCTGTTGGCTCTGCCAGCTACCTCCACGCCCCAATTTATGATCGAGCTGATGCCCAAAGGAGCCTCTGCCCAGCTCGTAGGCATAGGGCCCATTGGTGGTTAATGAGAAGTGTTTCATGACCTGCCCATACACTCTTTCAGGTTGTTGGTAATTCTTTTTTTTTTTTAATATTTTATTTATTTATCCATGAGAAACACAGAGAGAGAGGCAGAGACACAGGCAGAGGGAGAAGCAGGCTCCCTGTGGGGAGCCCGATGTGGGACTTGATCCCAGGACTCCAGAATCATGACCTGAGCCGAAGGCAGATGCTCAACCACTGAGCCACCCAGGCGTCCCAGTTGTTGGTAATTCTTAAGCACAATGGGTGAGAAAATAAATTGCCACACACTTTCTAAAAATATATATATAATTATATATATTATAATACATATATTTACATAATGTAATATATAATGAAATTATATATATATTATTGCACAAAAAGCCACCCATTCCACTTTTAGAATTTATTTTAAGAAAATAGTAGCTTGGCAGAGAAATTTATGCCAAAGATGTTCATTACAACATTTTTTTAAAATAATGAAAAATGTAAAAAATGCACAAAAAAAGAGTACATCAGTTACTTAGCTTGTGGTGCATCCACACAATGGGAAACTTCCAGTCAGTAGAAAGCACTTTGAAAAAACAAAAACAAACAAACAAACAAACAAAAACCCACAAGAAAAAACTAGGCTGTGAAGTTGTAGTGTGGTATTGCATGATCTGAACTTTGCAAAAGAAAATACACATTTTTTACATTCCTTTAAAAAATTTTTTTTAAAGATTCTATTTATTTATTCATGAGAGACACAGAGAAAGGCAGAGACATAGGCAGAGGGAGAAGCAGGTTCCCTACGGGGAGCCCGATGTACGACTTTATCCCAGGACCCCAGGATCACAACCTGAGCCAAAGGCAGATGCTCAACCACTGAGCCACCCAGGTGCCCTCTATTTTTTTCTATTTCTTACATAAAAATACAATTGTGGATTTTTATTATGCAAGTTTAGAAAATGTTTAATTTTCTTTGTGTTGGAGTAAAAAAAATCCAAGTTTCATTTTCATTTCTATAAGCAGAAAATTATAATTGAAAAATCTATAATTGAAAAAATTAATAGATATGATCTTTGTAACTTTTTTACTTAATTCTTTTAGAGAGAGAAATAGAAAGTGAACAGGAGTGGAAAGGAGGGAGAGAGGGAAAGAGAGAGAGAATCTTAAGCAGGTTCCACACCCAGTGCAGAGCCTGAACTGGGGCTCAGTGTCACAACCCTGAGATCATGACCTGAGCCAAAATCAAGAGTTAGACCCTTAACTGACTGAGCCAACCCGGGCCCTGATCTTTTATAATTTTCCTAAAACTAGAGAAATTTATTCCTAAGGATGGAGAATATATAATTCTTCTACAGAATATAAATCTAAACTTTAATAAATTAGGATCCCCTCTTGTCTAATTAAAAGCTTACTCATATCTCCTTATTGCATTATCAGAAGATCCAAGAAAACCAGAGGAGCAGGCCAGGGAATGAAGAGGACCTGTAGGCAGAAGAGGCTCACGGGAAGTGTAACAGAGATCTAACTCCTTGTGACAAAGTCTTGTGGGACATTGTCACTATGTAAGGGGAATGGGGAAACAGCCAGAGTGAAGGCCAGAAGTGCCCACAACCACCGTGCAGGCCTGAGGTGGCTGCGTATCAGAAGCCCCAGGGCTCCCCACAAAGGGGGAGGTGCCTTCTGAATAGCCTGGACTGCTTCCAGAGAGGCCCAGCAAATTCCAGAAAGTATGGAAAGCCTTGTGGAGAAAGAGCTTTCCATTTCTCATGTTTCCCTGTTGCCTTTGTTCATGCTTTGAAAGCAAATTCAGCTTCCCATTTTTCCCTATGCATATTTTAAATTGTTCCATCTTGTTTGTCTTTTATGGTAATCCTTTCTTCATGGTTTAATACAACATTGGAAGACATTGTGACACTACAGCAAAATAGTGTGACAGGGGGCTAGGACGGCAGCCCTTTAATGAAAGGAGAAATGAGACATATAGTCCCCCAAAGGACAATTAGGAAGGAGCAGCAAACCTGTCTTTAAAAATGCTTCCAGAAGTGAGCTTGGCTATTTTTCCCCTCCACTGCCATGATCGGCAAAGGGCTAGCAGTTGCCAGAGGCAGCAGGAAAGAGTGCAGGGAGGCTGGAAGGCCCAGATCCAGTGCAAGGGATCTGTCTTACCTACTGGACCTCAAGGGATCTTCAGGCATTCATGGGAGCACCTCAGAAGGCTCAACTTGCCTCAGATTTCTGATGGCAAGAAGGTCAAGTTCTGGTCATACAGGTAAGTTTTTTCTGTTCCTATCAGAAAAATTAGAAAAAAAAAATCTGCTGCAGCCCCTCCTGTTTCGTTCTCTGACCCAGGCAATGTTGGGCATTCCTCTTGTTCCTAGAACACCTGTCCCCTGCTTTTCCAGGATGAAAGATGAGAGAGCAGAAGGCAGACTGCTAAAGTAACCTTGGATGCCTGCCCAATATAACACAGGGGCACACGCATGTGCACGCACACACACAGACACGCTATACTTTTGCATCCCAACCTCTTTATTCTTGCAGGATCCAGATGTGAAACTCCCAACTGGGGTCCCCAGGCCCTCCCTTTTTGTGAGTAGTTACATTGGGTCATCCTGGCCTGAGCGCCCGCCCACACTGCCTGTTGGTCCACCTTGCCCTAGTGGAGCTAGTCTCCACCATACACTAGGCAAAACTTTGATATTATACTTTTGCCTTGAACATAATTAAATTCTTAAGCAGAGTTGTTCTCAATCACTGTTGACTGTTGTTTATTTATTTTTAAAGATTTTATTTATCTATTCATGAAGGACAGAGAGAGAAGGCAGGCTCCCTGTGGGGAGCCCAATGTGGGCCTCCATCCCAGGACCCTGGGATTATAACCTGAGTTGAAGGCAGATGCTCAACCACTGAGCCACCCAGGTGCCCCTTGACTGTTGTTTTAAATAGTAATTTTTTTTTATCTTGACCAAAATTTATTCCCCTTTGTGGCTGCAAATTTTCAAATAGTTTAGCTTTCCTGTCTCCCTTCTGTGTCTGAAAGATTAAATGTGGCAGCTTTATCTTCTTAGGCCAGGCATAAATTCGAGCAGTACTTCTCAGTGGATGTAGGTCCCTATGTGTTGAGGGCTAGACGTAGAGAGGCACCTTCTTGGGTGGATGGGATAGAGGTGTGTTTATTTTACAACTTCACCTGTGAAATTTGTGCTGAGGATTTCAGAATTGGTATGTCAGCTAGGATCCCTTGTTTTTCAAAATTGTGTGACATTTTTGCAGAAACTGCTAAAAATCCACCGAATCCTCTCCCCTTCCATGCTAAGAAAGCTATAGCTGGGCACAGGTCCTCTGACCAGGGACTCCATTTCCTAGCCTCCTTTGCAGCTGGCTGTGGTCATTTGACTTGGCTCCTGGCAGCTGAAAACCAGGGGTCTTATCCCACCATTCCTTTCCTCAGGAGCCAAACAGAGCCCTGGCTCCAACCAAAATTCACCACAAAGATGAGGACAGTGCCATAGAAGGAACCTGAGTTGAGCAACTCCATGAGCAGGGAACCCACCCAGCTGCCCTGGACCTCAAGGAGAGGGAAACAAGGTTATTGTTTTAAAGATTTTATTTATGTATGTATTTATGAGAGAGAGAGAGGAGAGTGGGAGGAGGAGCAGAGGGAGAGGAGAAGAGAATCTCAAGGAGACTCTGAGCCCAGCATGGAGCCTGATGGGGAGGCTTGATCCAGAGACCCTGAGATCATGACATGAGCCGAAATCAAGTCAGATGCTCAATGGACTGAGCCATCCAGGTGCCCCAAGAAGTTTGCTCTCTGACGTTAAGCCCACCCATGCTCCCAGCTCTCGTGGATGCTGTGTTCTTGTCAGCTGAACCCTGAAATCGTAGGACGTGGACTGAACAGCCAAGCCTCTGAAACAGATTTCTACCCTTGCCCAAAAAGGACAAACCTTAGCCATAGAGCAAGTTAGCAGAACAACTGTGACCGCTATTGCCACCATATAATCAGCCTCTCCGTGGACCAGGCCTGTGCTAAATCCTTTATATACATTATTTCCTTTATTCTTCAGAGAGGCCCCCTGGCTGGAGGATCCTGCCATGTAGGACATGAGGAAGCTGAGGTGCGCAAATGCTCTACATCTTGCCCCGAATCACATGGAGAGCAAGGCGGCCCTGGGTTTGGACTGTCCCATTCCAGAAAACATGTCCTTCCCCCTCCACTGCCCATGTGTTTCCATAAGAGTAAAAACCCAACCTCTGGGCACTCCTGCTATTTCAGAGGTTCAGAGATGGCGCCCATACCCTACCTATCACTATCTGCTCAGGCAAGCAGGGCAATGTAGGAAAGTCTTAACATAGTGGGTTTGTTTGCTTTTAATTTGAGAGAATGAGAGAGAGAGCATGAGCAGAGGGAGGGCAGAGGGAGGGCAGAGGGAGAGGGAGAAGCAGACTCTCTGCTGAGCAGGGAGTCCTACATGGGGCTCAATCCCAGGACCCTGAGATCATGGCCTGAGCCAAAGGCAGATGCTTAACTGACTGAGCCACCCAGGTGCTCCCCATAGTAGGTTTTTTAGTCCAAAACAACATGTGCTGTAATTCACGTTGGGGAAAATATTCCCAGGGGTCAGAATAGCAAAGGAGGAATTGATCTAGACTTTTGTTGCTTGGCTTGGTTGTCAGAATGTCAAAGAGAAACTTCGCTTTCATTTCACGCCAGCAACAGGCATCAAGACTCAAGAGAAAAAGGTAGTGGATTTTTCGGGGTAGCAAGAATTAGGATGACACTTCTGAGGTGTATTTGTGTTTCATTTTCTGAGGTGAGGCCCTCCCAAGGAGCTTCTGAGATAGGTATTCAGTTGCTGCGCAGGCCCCACAGAAAAAAATTCAGGTGCCTCAGGGCTAAAGAGAAGATGTAAACTAAAAGTCCATAAGCACCACTTGCCCTTGCCCTGCATGTCTGGGGGAAGGAGATAAGAACTTGGTCCTCATGCACTGTTTTAGGAAAGCAAAGTTCATTAAAAGTTCAGCGAGGCTGGAGAGAATTCTGAAGGTGGCAGACTGGAGGTGAAGACTGACCAGCTGGAGTTACTTAGTGGGGCTATGATTTGTTTTAAAAAAATGGGAACCCAGGTTATGACCCCCATTGTTCAAATAGTCTCCCCATTGTCATCTTATTGTTAACTTCCTTTAGTCATTCCAGCTTGGTTAGTAACCTTGACTTGGTTAGTCAAGGTTCTAGATTTCCTGAAGCTGTTTCGTCCTAGGAGGTGTTAGACACCAGATGGTGGCTTACTATTCACAGCCGTGGTGCTAATTCTAGTAAGAACACAGTCTTGTACACTGAAAGAGCAATAATACTTTATTTAAAATATAACAAAATTATTACTTTAAAACATATGTTACTGTACAACATACATCATAGAACACTGATATATAAATTTTGATACCTTCATTCAGTTTGTGATATCTCTTTTGCTCCTGAAAAACATTCCCTTGAATGCCCACCAGAGGAGAGGGCCCTGTGCCTGTGACCCTGGGTGTGCTGGCTGTGCTCTTGGATACCACTAAGGCCATGCAACTCATCTTGTGGGAACTGAAGGCAAACTCCCCAACCCTGCCTGGTGCACTAGAGTTGACAGGATCCACCTCATTCAATCACAGGCCAACTGCAAGTCTTCAGAAGTCTCTCTCTCTCTCTCTCTCTCTCTCTCTCTTTATCTGCATATAGACAGATGGGGGAGTTGGTGAGAAAGTGGCAATTATTTCCTCAACAGACCTTCCTCTGGGCTTAGATTAATGTAAATCATGTTCTCTCTTTGCCTCTGGCACGAGTATCACAGGAAGAGAGCGTTAGAATGCAGAGTTGGCCTCTTAACACAATCTTGGAAAGGAAATGAGGAAAGAGACAAAAAGAGAGCTTCTGTGCTGTTAGACCAAATTCAAGTGACAATTATCCTGAAATAAACCGGACAACTGTTTTTCATCACAGCCCATGCCTTATTCATCCCTATTCCCTACAGTGCCTTGCATCTAGTAGGCACTTAATAAATGCTCATTGCATGGGCAAATAAACAAATGCAGGGGATCTGGTGACTCCAGGTAGGAAACATAAACACTTAGAATCCGAGCGTCTGTGAAATGGCAGGGGACGTTGGAGATCATCTAGGTCTCCTTCCTTACTGGGCAAACAGGGAAACTGAGACCCAGAGAAGTGTGGTGAAATGAACACGTTCACAGGACTAGCTCCTGGCAGAGTTAGACTTGGAATCAGATTTCCTGAACTCTCCTTAAATTCCCACTCTCTTCAGATCTGAAACTATAACAAGAACTCTGTGGCCTCAGTGGCCTGCCTGAACTTGGAAATCAGCCCCTGGCATCAGAAGCTCCTGGTGGTGATGGGTGGCCCTGGGCACAGCGGCCAAGTGTATGGCACAAGCAGAAAGGTCCCCTCCAGGCAGCGTTAGTCCTGGGGTCCCAGTCCCACGTGGGGTCAGAGGCCCCAGGCTCGGGTAGGTAGCCCCGACAGCAGCAGTCAGACTGCAGGTCTGAATGAGGTAGGAGGAAGGCAGGGCTCAACAGGGACCCACTCAGCAGGGCGGGTGTTTATGATGCCACCCACCCGCCCCAGCACTGAAATCCTTGTGGCAGCTCACAGAGACTGCAGCCTCAGGCATGGAGAGGAAACACCAACCAAGCCCACTGACCGCTTCTGAAACTGAAAACAAGTCACTGCAGATACTTGCTGAAAAGATGGATTACAGGAGGAGTGGGTTTTTTCTGTGCAGCAGGTGGATGGCATGAAACAAAGGGAGGCACGGGGGACAGTGAGGGAAAAGAGAGAAGGGGCAGAGGGGCTGTCACGGCCCCACAGAGAGGGCGAAGGGCCTCCAGGCTGGGGACAGCACTGGCGGGGCCAGGTAGGCCAGGAGAGCTGCGGTAGAAGCCCCGGCTGAACACGCACAGGAGCCTGTAGACGGAGCGTGGCAGCCGGCAGAGCGAGAAGCCCACAAAGAGGATGAGGACGGGTCCATGCAGGACCACTTGGGTGGGCTGCTCATTTCCCGCTGAACTACCCCTGATCATGCCCTGGGCTTTGAGCCGCTGAGGCCTCCCACGTGTCACACGGGGGAACTGAAAACACACAGGGGCTCACTCTGCTTCCCCGCGCGATTTTGGTTTATAGAAAGGATGATTCGGCGTGATCAGAAATGCATTCTGCGTATTTCCTATGCTCCACAGACATAAATCCGTGTAAAGAACGCTGGCGTCAAGTGAAATGGAACCCGTGAGATGATCCCTACTGTGTTCCCCGCCTCAGAGCGGGGCACCCGCTCCGAAGCAGGTGAACTGGGAGCTCTTTGGACAGAGCCTTCCTCCTCGCCCCCCTCCCTGACTTTCTGCCCCACGTGCCCACCCCACTCCCACTCTGTCTCGACTATCCTCCTGTTTCCATCAGACTCAAATCCTGCTCTTCCCCTGCGAGAAACAAAAATCATTCATCTTGCAAAGCTGGGAGCTGCAGCTTATCCAGCAACAAATGAGTGCCCCAGTGCTTCCAAAGCCACCCCAGACGCTGACTACACCCAAGGCGCCCGGCCACCGAGCGGAGGGACGCATGATGTGCCCTGGGACCAGTCCGCGGCGCTCCACCTGCAGGTTTCCTTTTACACCGCCGACTGGTTTTCATTGCACACGTAGACTGTGCTTGGCTGGATTCTCCTTCGGATCCGCTCAGGCACTTTGGGGAGGATTTGGACGGTCTGGGGCAGCAGCTCAATGCAGGCCTCGCGGAATTTTTTGATTCTCCAGCAGTAGACGATGGGGTTGAAGACAGACTTGAGGTAGCTGAGCCACAGGACGCAGGAGCTGGTGGTGTAGAAGGAGGAGCTGCAGTAGAAGCCCCGGCTGAACACCGACAGGAGGCTGTAGACGGAGTGTGGCAGCCAGCAGAGCGAGAAGCCCACAAAGAGGATGAGGATGGTGGTGCACGCCTTGGTCTTGAAGCTCAAGTCCAGGCTGACCTGCTGTTGGCGCTGCAGCCGCCGCAGGCCGGCCCGGGTGAGTTGTCTGAGGTCCAGGCTGTCCGACTGGTTGTGCACGCGAATGGCGTTCTTGCGGACCGTGTGCAGGATGCACAGGTAGGAGCACAGCATGACCCCGAAGGGCACGAAGAACACGGCCACCACCAGCGCCACCACGTAGGCGCGCTGGGCCGGGAGCTCCGTGTAGCCCAGCACGCACTGGGGGGCCCGCGCCGGCACCTCCACGAACGTCCGGCCGGCCAGCGAGGGCGCCGCCACGCAGAAGGACAGCGCCCAGGAGACGGCGATGATCCGCTTGGCCCGCCGCGGGTTCAGCTTGTCCTGGCGCTGCACGATGATGAGAAAGCGGTCCACGCTGATGATGAGCAGGATGGCCACGCCCTCCAGGACGAAAAACCAGTACAGGGTGGCCGAGAGGCGGCAGAAGTAATCGCCGAAGTGCCAGTGGACGGTGATGAGGGTGACAGCGGTGAAGGGCATGCAGCACAGGGACAGCATGATGTCGGAGAAGGCCAGCGTGGCCAGCAGCAGGTTGATGGCCGAGCGCATGGCTGGCCGCTGGTACACGATGATGCAGACCACGGCGTTGCCAAGGAATCCCACCACGATCATCAGCATCATGATTATTGCCAAGGATATCCTGAGGGGGGCAGGTGCCAGGGGGACCCCAGAGTCGGACACATTGCTCCCGTTCAGCAGCAAGTCCTGGTAGGTCTCAATGGTGGAGCTGTTGCAGGCCATCATGGAAAACAACTTGGAGCTGGGACAGAAAGGACTGGAAGGACTCCCCTCAGCCCTTCGGTGGCTGCCATTTTCAGTGTGCCGGTTGCATTCTTGGATCCCTAGGGCCTTGGAATGGTCGCGAAGCGTCTTTCTTTGGAAGCACTAGCCAGGATTTGCAATCAATCACAGTCTCATCATCTGCATGACCGCCGACTGTGTCTGCAGCTTCCTATTTGGATGCTCTCTGTAGCCTAGAGCAAAGCAGGGGGGAGAAGGAAGTGAGACTTTCCAAGCAGGTTTGCATACAGCAGTGTTTAGATTTTGCAGGTATTATAAACAGGGTGGAGAGAAATGCCTCGTTGATTTAGCATATTCAGAACAAGGCTTGGTATTCACAAGAGATTAGGAGCCTTGTCAAGTAGCCCCAGGAAATCTCATCAGACCTATTTTGTGTGGGATGAGAAAGTGAATACTTTGTGGTCAGTATCTATGTAATGAGCATGCATTTAATACGTTTTATTGTAAGCAACCTGGCCAAATGAAGCTTTGGACAAGCCTGCTTCCTTTAGAATGCCAGCTTCGTGAGGACCGATGTGTGTGTGTGTGTGTGTGTGTGTGTGTGTGTGTGTGTGTGTGTGTTCTCTCTGCTGGAACCCCAGCACTGAGAACAGGACGGGCACAGAGAAGATGCCCAATGTTGAGCTGAGGTTAATGAATACATGGTAGTTGAGGCTGTTGCTACAGTATTTGTTTAAATTTATTTTGAGATAAGTGTAGGTTCACATGCAGTTATGGGGAAGAAAATGCAGCCAGATCTTATATGCCCTTCACCTACTTGTACCTGATGGTAACATCTAAAGTAACTGTAGTGCTGCCACACACAAAGGATTACTTTTGGAAATGCTGATAGAAAGGAGGAAACTGTCCCTAAACATAAGTTCTTTTATTTATTTTTGGTTTTAGAATATTTTATTATTTATTCATGAGA
The DNA here is from genome assembly GCF_048164855.1 of Canis lupus baileyi. Taxonomy (NCBI): domain Eukaryota; kingdom Metazoa; phylum Chordata; class Mammalia; order Carnivora; family Canidae; genus Canis; species Canis lupus. The sequence goes on from NC_132848.1 coordinate 40,894,233, forward strand.
GACACAGAGAGAGGCAGAGACATAGGCAGAGGGAGGAGCAGGCTGCCTGCAAGGGAGACTGATGCAGGACTCAATCCCGGGATCCTGGGATCACGACCTGAGCTGAAGGCAGATGCTCAACCATGGAGCCACCCAGGGGCCCCAAGATAAGTTCTTTTAAAAGAGAATGTTAATTTTTATTTCATATCTCATAGGTGTGCTAAGAACAGTGTCCAGTAGCTCACAGAGTCAGATTGCCTGGGCTGGGTAAAGTCTGCATCCACTACTTATCTCTCACTGGGCACCCGCTGGCAGGCTGCTTAGACTCTGCTGACATGACCTCCTCCACTGCAACGTGTGAGTAATAATTTGGCCTACTACAGACGAGCTGCAAAGATTAAATGAGAGAATGCCCAAAGAATGATTTAAGCACACCTAGATGGGGGCACCTGGGTGGCTCAGTGGTTGAGCGTCTGCCTTCGGCTCAGGGTGTGATCCTGGGGTCCTAGGATGAGTCCTGCATCGGGCCCCCTGCAGGGAGACTGCTTCTCCCTATGCCTGTGTCTCTGCCTCTCTCTCTGTGCCTCTCATCAATAAATAAATAAAATCTTTAAAAATAATAAAGCACGCCTAGATCATAGATGGCATTTAATAAATGTTAACTATTATCATGGAGCCCCGAGGAAAACCAATCACAATGTTACAATGGCTATTGCTTCATTTATATGTTATACACATGGGCGCATTGGCACGTGTTCTAGACCTGCTAGCCCGTGAAGCGGCTCGATCCAGAGTGAGGATGTTCCCAGCACATTTCCAGTTACCTCACCCCTCACCATTTTCAATACAGGCATTCTTTGTTTTATGGCCTTCTCTTTATTGTGCTTTGCAGATGATTGCGTCTTGTTTATTTGTTGGTTTACAAATTGAAGGTTTGTGGCAACCCTGTGTCAAACGAGTCTATCAGCACCCTTTTTCCAACAGCATTTGCTTGCTTTGTGTCTGTGTCACATTTTGGTAATTTTTCCAATATCTTAAAGTTTTTCATTATTATTCTATTTGAATTGCTGCAATCTCATGTTAAAACGTAAATGGTTGAGCAGTTGCTTCTAAAACGTAAAAGGATGAGCAAAGAAAGTGGTTTCTTGAGATGGAATCTACTCCTGGTGAAGATGCTGTGAAGATTGTTGAAATGACAACAAAGCATTCGGACTATGACATGAACTTAATTGATAAAGCAGTGGCAGGGTTTGAGAGGATGGACTCCAATTTTGAAAGAAGTTCTACTTGGCTAAACTGCTACCAAACAGCATCGTCTGCTGCAGAGAAATCGTTCGTGAAAGGAAGAGTTGATCAGTGGGGCCAACTTCATCTTTGACTCGTTTTAAGAAATTGCTACAGGCGTAGTGTGGCAGTGATGGGGGACAAGGAGAGAGAGAAAAGACTAAAGAAATTGCCACAGCCACCCCAACCTTCAGCAGCCATCAACATGGAGGCGAGACCCTCCACCAGCGAAAAGATTACAAATTGCTGCAAGCTCAGATGATGGCTAGCATTTTTTAGCAATAGTTTAAAATTAAGATATATAATTGTCTTTTTTAAAAAAGATATAATGCTGTTGCACACTTAATAGACTACAGTTTAGTGTAAGCATAACTTTTTATATGTGCTGGGAAGCCAAAAAACATCATTTGATTCACTTTATTGCAATATTTGCTTTGTTCAGTGGCCTGGAACCAAACCTACAGTATCTCCGAGGTGTGCTTGGATAGCTGATTGGATGGGCAGCGGCCCCAAGGGCAGCGAATCCATAGCCTGGCCAGTGATGGCAGAGCTGAAATGCTCTCACTCCACTCCCTCAGCTGGAAATCTGAACTGGGAAATACTGAGCCACTGAAGCAATTGCCCTGAGATGTCACAAAGAGTATAGAGAGAAGTCTCAAGGTCCCAAGGGTATGGTGGACACTCTGTGTTCGCTTCTCCAGATCTCCTGGCCACTCTCTCCCCTCCCCTGCCTCTCCCCTCCCCTGCCACTGTCTGGGAGACTGGGCCCCCTGGGCCTCTGGTGGGAGGGGAGGGGGAAGGTTTTCTTGCTCTGGCTCCCTCCCACCTGGGTGTGGCTGGCAGTGGTCTATTCCTCTCCAAGCTCTCAGTGCCTCCAGGAAGCCTCTCTGCAGATTCCCTCCTGCTCCCTGCCTCTCCCCGCAGGCAAAGAGGTGACGGGGCTTCCCGCGGCTGCCACCCTCCTGGTTTCCCTTGACCCGGCCTCTCCTTTGACAAGAATCCCTTATTTTTTTTTTTTTTTTAATTTATGATAGTCACAGAGAGAGAAAGAGAGAGAGGCAGAGACACAGGCAGAGGGAGAAGCAGGCTCCATGCACCGGGAGCCCGACGTGGGACTCGATCCCGGGTCTCCAGGATCGCGCCCTGGGCCAAAGGCAGGCGCCAAACCGCTGCGCCACCCAGGGATCCCAAGAATCCCTTATTAATCAGGGGCTGAGCTCTTTCCTATTTACACTCTGATACAAGGGGTCCTGGCAAACAAACCCTAGCTCTGAGGAAGTGGAAACTAAGTCCATAAGTAGCTATTCGGGGGCAGAGGGAAGTGACGTAGCTGTATGTATAAAGAAACAGAAACACGGGGAAATCCACCTTGGTTCTGGCAGATTTCCAATTAAAGTTGCATTTCCAAACATGTATTAATATTTACACCTTTCTTTTTAATTGCATTCTTAGCTTTTCACTTCCATGTACCTATTGGTCATTCATATGTCTTCTTTGGGGAAATGTGAAATCACGTCCTTTTTTTTTTTCATGTGTAATCAAGTCTATTGTTTTCAGGGATCCCTGGGTGGCGCGGCGGTTTGGCGCCTGCCTTTGGCCCAGGGTGTGATCCTGGAGACCCGGGATCGAATCCCACATCGGGCTCCCAGTGCATGGGGCCTGCTTCTCCCTCTGCCTGTGTCTCTGCCTCTCTCTCTCTCTCTCTGTGACTATCATAAATAAATAAATTTTAAAAAAATTTTTTTAAAAGTCTATTGTTTTCATTGGTTTGTTTTTCACTCTTGGGTTGTACTTCCCTTATATATTTTGGATATTAACCCCTTATCAAATACATGGCTTGCAAATATTTTCTCCCATTCTGTAGGTTGCTCTTTCATTTTTCTGATTGTTTCTTTTGCTGTGCAGAAGCTTTTTAGTTTGACATCATCCTGCTTCTTTATTTTTGCTTTTTGTTGCTTGTTGGTGTCATATCCAAAAAGTCACTGCCAAGACCAGTGTCGAGGAACCATTTTCCAATGTTTTCTTCTAGTGGTTTTTTGTTTTTTTTTTTTTAGATTATTTATTTATTCACGAGAGACACAGAGAGAGAGGCAGAGACACAGGCAGAGGGAGAAGCAGGCTCTACACAGGGAGCCCAATGCAGGACTCAATCCCGGGACTTCAAGAGCACGCCCTGAGCCAAAGGCAGACAGAACCACCCAGGCATCCCAGTAGTTTGGGGGCTTATATTTAAGTCTTTAATTCATTTCAGGTTAATTTTTTGTGAGTGGTGTGAGACAGGGGTCCAATTTCATTCTTTTGTTTGTGAGTATCCGGTTTCCCCAGCATCATTTATTGGACAGTATCCTTTTCCCACTGAGTATCTCTTGTCAAATATCAGTTGACCCTACATGCATGGGCTTATTTCTGGGCTCTTAATTCTGTTCCATTGATGTACGTATCTGGTTTTATGCCAGGACCATACCGTTGTGATTACTACAGCTTTGCAATAAAGTTTGAAATCAGGAATTGTGTTGCCCTTTAGCCTTGACTATCTTTCTCAGGATGGCTTTGGCTATTTAAAGTCTTTATTAGTTTCCTTTGTTGGTGATATGTTTCCTTGAATATTTATGATCCTATGGTCTTGGATTGGTTCTGCCCATTTGAGGAAGTAGGCACCACATCTAGTCTTTACAGACTATATTCAGCAGGGGCAAGCTGGTCCAGAGATTCTGGGTGGGTCATCTGGTGGTGTTAGCGGGTATACTTGCTGGTGGAGCCCCTGGAGAGGTGCCTGGGTCAACAGTGGTGCAGGCTGGGGCTTGAGCTTGCAGTTATAGGTCTAAGACAAGGTCTATGTGGGTGGACCTGGGTCCTGGGTCCACTGGGCCCAACCCAGCTCTAGGGACCACTATCTGGGTACACAGGGCTCAGTCCAGAGACTCGGGCCATGGGGGTGGCCTATAACCTGGGGCCTCAGGGGCAGACCTGGAGATGGTGCTAGAGTAAGTCAGGAATCTAAGTCCGTGGAAGCTGGTTTAGAGCATGAGTCTATGGGGGCTGGTTGGTGCTGGGGTGTGCCAGGGGCCGGGGTCAGTCCCTAGTAGTTGGCCTGGAACTAGGGCTGATTGAGAGCTAGAAAGAAGCCACAGGATCTGCTGGGTCAGCAGGAGCCAGGTGACACTGGGGTGAGCAGGGAGCCTGGGTTCACAGGAGACTGCTAGGAGCTTGGAGCCCTGGGAGCCACCTAGGGCCATAGAAACTGGCCTGGTATTGGCTTGGACTGATGCTGGGGTCTCTGGTGAAGTCAGATGCTCACTTTTCTTCTCCCATGGAGAGACATGGGAGAAGAGAGACAGTGTCTTTCTCTGCGCTGGGCTGCTGGATTTCCAGTGGGGGGTGACAGAGGGAAGGTGGATCTGTCTTTCCTTCCTTCCTTTGTTATTTCTAGGATAGAGGATTCATTTACCTTGGCAAAAGTTTTCTTAAGATGGAATGCAGTTTCGAATTGTTAAACAATATATCATACCTTATATACTTCTTAAAATCACCTGATAGTAATATAAAATAAACACACGGGAGTTTTTTTGCGTTTCTGTACACTAACAATGAGGCAACAGAAAGAGAAATCAAGGAATCGATCCTGTTTATAATTGTACCCCAAACCATAAGATACTTAGGAATAAATAGGACCAAAGAGGCAAAAGATCTGTACTCTGGAAACTATAGAACACTTATAAAAGAAATTGAGGAAGATATAAGGAAATGGAAAAACTTTCCATGCTCATGGATTAGAAGAACAAATGCGTTAAAATGTCTATGCTACTGAAAGCAATCTACACATTCAATGCAATCCCTATCAAAATACCATCAGCAATTTTCACAGAGCCAAAATAAACAATCCTAAAATATGTATGGAACTAGAAAAGACCCTGAATAGCCAAAGTAATGTTGAAAAAGAAAACAAAGTTAGAGGCATCTCTGGACTTCAAGCTGTATTACAAAGCTGTAATCATCAAGACAACAATTTGACCAATTGTTCTTTTTACAGGAGCAGGTTTTTTTTTTTTTTTTTAATTTTGGGAAATAAATATATAATAATTTCAATACAAAGAATGTTGTTATGCAAGGTGAATCTGCCAGAGAGCCATCAGGGAGGGGAGGCAGCAGCTTCTGGCCCCACCAGGTCACCTGCAATCTCCGTTGGCCGTGGCAAAGGATCACATGGCAGCTCTTCCTTGGGCCTGGTGGAGGCAAGGCCTGCAGATGAGCCCTAAGAACACACTTGACCGCCGAGAGCATCCTACCATGGATAAGGGCACCAGAGTGAAAGCAGTAAAAGGAAACTTGAATTGTTTCTTCATCCTTCTACTTTCTACCAGAAACAAAACATGGGAATCGGATAAGAATTAGACTTGACAAAGGCTTCCAGAGACTCCCGCAGGGACACACTTGACCTGCTTTTCTTCTTCGGAAGCTTCCATCCTGCTTTCCACTTAACAAGTCCCACTTCATCCCCTGTGCTTCCAGAAGTGTCTTTTTCCTAAGCTCCTTATGGTTGATATTATAGATAAATGGATCACCTGCTTTTTGAAAGTTTTCTGTATGCCACTTAGCTTTTCTGTCAAACCTACATTAGTCCTGGTTTTCCCTAACTGAAAGAAATCCAAAGAGGATTTTTTTCCAATAAAATAAAATAAAATAAAATAAAATAAAATAAATAAAAAAGGCAAAAAGCAACACTAGTGTTCAATGTCAGTTTTGCAGCGAGCACTCCAGAGGCAGCATGCACCCAAGCTCTTTTCAGGGGAGCTGCACTCAGCATCTCAGCATCACACCGCCAGAGCTCTGACCTGTGTCTGTGAGCATCTGCACTTTTTTATCTCCATTTATTCTGTGCATCCACTAGCAAGATATGTCTATGAGTATCAGAAAAGTCCAACAACAACAAAAAAAAAAGTCCAACAGTGGTTATCTTTTAGGTCTGAGGGGGTCCCGAAAAATTTTTCCCATCTAAATTAATCGCTTCATTGCAGGGACACCACTTCAGCTTATAAGAGGTTTCACAGGAACACTTTAATTCAGATAGTGGGGAACACCTGTACCTGGAATTGAAGGGATATGGTAAAGTAAAAGGTCAGGAGACCCAACACCAGGCCAGCAAGGATAAAGCTTCTGCAAGTGGTAGTATCTTAGTGATGTTACCTCAGTTTAGATACAACCTAGAACCTGATTTGGCCAAGCATGCCTAGGATGGGCTCATCTTTCAGTGGTGGGTCCAGTTACCCAACTTCTGGAGATTGAGCTGTATAATCAGAGGTCCAGGGTGTTATTCTACAAGTGAGGGATATCCCTTGTGCAGAACTCAGATGCTTGTGTTAGCGTGATACAGTACCTTCATGCCTCAGTTTTATGATCTGTGAAATGGGAATAATTACCTATCTCTTCCCAGAGTTTTCAAATACATATGCAATGCCTGGTACAAAGAAGGGAGTAAGATAAATAATTATTAAAATTTAAAAATTAAAATTAAAAAAATAAAAAACTAATGATAAATCAACTCCACATCTCACTATTTCATTCATGGATTTCTTTCTCTTGGATCAAAGAGTAGAAACTGTGACATGCAGATATGAAGCCCTCATGGATTAAGCTCTTCCTGGAACACAAAATAAGGGGCACTGAATAGAAAACATGCTCTTCCGTATCCGTGTGCCTGTTGATCCTAACTGGTGGGGAGTCCTTTACCTGCACCCTTGTGATGCTGTAAGATTGGATTGTCCCTACCGTAATAGTTACAGAGAGTGGTTTCCTGTTTCACCAAAGGAACAGATAGTGCAGAGAATTTTTCAAAAAATGTGTTGTATCCTGAGGTTGAATCAGATGAAAATTGTTTGGGCTTCTAGGCAACAACTTGTCTTAGATATTTAATTTAGCGTTTTGGTCACAGTCCTGTTGTTAATATCCAAATCGACAACACATTTATTACCAGACATTTTGGCAAGTTAAAGATCAAAGTAAAAGGTGACAAGTTGCACAGGGAATGTTCCACTACCGATCTTTCAGTTTGAAACAGCTCTCTCTCTCTCTGGTGGTTTTCACTCTGAGGAATGGGAGCCACGGTGTGAATTATAAGCCGAGAAAGAAGACAGCTGGGAATGGAACCGTTTCAAGGTACTTATCATAGTTTTTCCAATCCAAATCATCTCACTCCGGAATGGGGGTGGGGAGTGTCACATAGGTGTCAGAAGATCAATAAGCTAAGGAGAGGACAACCAGCCTGTGCATTGCCTGTGTGCTCAGGGGTGAGCACAAGCAGGCTGATGATGTCCTCATGAGCTGGATCTGTGCAAAGGATAGAAGGTGCTTTCGACCTTGAGCAAAGAGGAAACACTGCTATCCACATGCCGAATTTGCTGTGACGTTTTCTAAAGCTCCTTCAACCGCCCCACCCTCACTGTCCTGCCACCTTGCTTCTGCACAGTGAGGACTCCTTCCCAAGCCCCCAGCTATGCCCTGTCCTGCCATCCTCACAACTGGGGGAGGGAGGGCGGGAGATGAAAGGGATGCTCTGATACAGTCATGAGAGCTCAACGTCATAAAAGCAGTAAAAACATGGAGCCAGGGCTGGAAGCCAGGTTTCTGGTACTGAGAGGCCCCAAAAGGGAAACCAGTGTTGGTTAGGACCATAGCGAGAGTGAGGAAGGCCTTAGGTCGATGAGGCTCACAAGCATGGGGAAAAGGAAAGCACTCTCCCACCCCAAACCATCCAAGATGAGGGGGAGAAAACTTTGAGATGAGATCACACCCTGCTCTCCTTTCCAGGAGGTGAAGAATGGATGTTTACACACAGAGCTTCGGTGGCTGATAACCACGAGGATGAGGGAAGGAAACTTCTCCTCTGCTTTCCATTTTGACAGGCCAGTGTGGGACCACCAGCTGGCACCCTGAGGGATCTCTGAGGGCAAGGGCCAGCCCCAGGTTGCCCGGAAGCGCTGCTGGTGACTCCTGCTTGCCTGCCTTTCTTCCTCCCTCCCCAGTCCCATCCCCTTCTTCCTTTCTCTTTGTCTCTCTCTTTCCTTGATAACTTCTAAAAACTTTTTATAATATTACATTTCAAACCTCTAGAAACAGAAAAACTAGAATCTCAAAGCCCCATTTGACCAAGTTTTGAGATCTATTTTTCCCACTTCCTTCCATTTTTGTGGGCAGCAGCTCTATAATTCCTCGTCCCTATCACCTCCTCGTCAGGCTTTTGTTCCCAGCCGGGCAAGGGGATTCTGCTAGGTTTTCTTGGAGAGAGAGGAGGCCAGGCTATGAGGTACCTGCAGTTATAGGTCTAAGACAAGGAAGACAATGGACAAGCCTGATGGACAAGCGGAGAAATACAAACCAAGGAGAAGATCCTAGAAGACAGGAGGGCTGCAGGGAGAGTAAGATTCCCAGCAGGCACCTCTCCAAGCCCTTCCAAGTGTTTGACCCAATCTAATAGTGATGGACCTAAACCAGAGAAGAGTCCGATGGGCTATTTCCTCTCTGTTTCGCAAACCTCTAGTTTCAGACAGCAAACCTCGACTTTAGCTGGGTATATGTTTGGCTTTAAATTGATGGGAAAGGCGGAGTCCCAAACCTCTTCTTTCTTCATCGTCGAGGTCAGATAAGGAAAAATCAGTCAAGCTGTACACTGGAAACCTGGAGAGCCGCAAGGCCTGGAGGGAAGAGGGGAAAGCAGTGAAGGGTGGAATGCAAGGACGGAGCAGAGGAGGGGGAGGCAGGGCAGGGAGGCTGGGAGGGCCGCGGAGCCTGGCTGCTGGGGTGAGCTAGCACCAGCGTGGGTTTTCTTTTTTCTTTTTTTTTTTTTAATAATAAATTTATTTTTTATTGGTGTTCAATTTGCCAACATACAGAATAACACCCAGTGCTCATCCCGTCAAGTGCCCCCCTCAGTGCCTGTCACCCATTCACCCCCACTCCCCGCTCTCCTCCCCTTCCACCACCCCTAGTTCCTTTCCCAGAGTTAGGAGTCTTCATGTTCTGTCTCCCTTTCTGATATTTCTTACCCATTTCTTCTCCCTTCCCTTCTATTCCCTTTCACTATTATTTATATTCCCCAAATGAATGGGACCATATAATGTTTGTCCTTCTCCGATTGACTTATTTCACTCAGCATAATACCCTCCAGTTCCATCCACATGGAAGAAAGTCTCTTCAATAAATGGTGCTGGGAAAATTGGACATCCACAAGCAGAAGAATGAAACTAGACCACTCTCCTGCACCATACACAAAGATAAACTCAAAATGGATGAAAGATCTAAATGTGAGACAAGATTCCATCAAAATCTTAGAGGAGAACACAGGCAACACCTTTTTTGAACTTGGCCACAGCAACTTCTTGCAAGATACATCCACGAAGGCAAAAGAAACAAAAGCAAAAATGAACTATTGGGATTTCATCAAGTTAAGAAGCTTTTGCACAGCAAAGGATACAGTCAACAAAACTAAAAGACAACCTACAGAATGGGAGAAGATATTTGCAAATGACTATCAGATAAAGGGCTAGTTTCCAAGATCTAAAAAGAACTTATTAAACTCAACAGCAAAGAAACAAACAATCCAATCATGAAATGGGCAAAAGACATGAAGAGAAATCTCACAGAGGAAGACATAGACATGGCCAACACGCACATGAGAAAATGCTCTGCATCACTGGCCATCAGGGAAATACAAATCAAAACCACAATGAGATCCCACCTCACACCAGTGAGAATGGGGAAAATTAACAAGGCAGGAAACCACAAATGTTGGAGAGGATGCGGAGAAAGGGGAACCCTCTTGCACTGTTGGTGGGAATGTGAACTGGTCTGGAAAACTGTGTGGAGGTTCCTCAAAAAGTTGAAAATAGACCTGCCCTACGACCCAGCAATTGCACTGTTGGGGATTTACCCCAAAGATACAGATGCAATGAAACGCCGGGACACCTGCACCCCGATGTTTCTAGCAGCAATGTCCACAATAGCCAAAGTGTGGAAGGAGCCTCGGTGCCATCGAAAGATGAATGGATAAAGAAGATGTGGTTTATGTATACAATGGAATATTCCTCAGCCATTAGAAACGACAAATACCCCCCATTTGCTTCAGTGTGGGTTTTCTATGGAGGGCTCAGATCGCCTTCTCCGACGCCTCTAAACAGAATGGCCGCAACACAAGTCTGCGTGCAGACAGTGGAGAGCATTAAGTGAAAAGTGAGTCCAGGCCAATCCAGAAAGCCCGTGTTACTGCCGTTAGGGTGTCAGGAAAATGAGTGAATTTTCCTAGGCGACAATGGCTCTGAACTCCAGGAGTGAGCTCCTTTGCGACACCTGCCTGTCCTCAAGCAGAGCAGTCCTCGGCCCTTCCCTCTCCCCATGTGGCTCTGTACCTGTACCTAATGGAATATCCCTGGCTGCAAGCTCCTGCAGGGTGTGCGGAGCACCCGCGCGTCCCCGTGCACCGCGCGTCTCCGTGCACCCGCGCGTCCCTGTGCGTCCCCATGCACCGCGCGCCCCCGTGCACCCGCGCGTCCCCGTGCACCGCGCGCCCCTGTGCACCCGCGCGTCTCCGTGCGCCCGCGCGTCCTCGTGTGCCCGCGCGCCCCTGTGCACCCACCGTCCCCATGCACCGCGCGTCCCCGTGCACTCGCGCGCCCCTGAGAGGAGATTGTTCGGTTGAGGCCCCGCCCGCCGTGTGTTCCTGGGCGGGGGCCACGACCTACTAGGAACAAAGGGCCCCTTGTGCCCTGCCAGGGAGTCACAGTTCTTTTGGAACTATTTTACACAAACAGTAAAGAAGTCAGGTACTCACTATATGCACAAGTACATCTACATTTTAATTCACAGATTTAGAAATACACACCCATTGACATATATGTACATGTATGTATTGTGAATATAGTGCAGACTATAGCAGGTATACAGGTCGCCAAAAGAACTTGCTGTTTTTGCTGGTTCTGATCAAGCCAAATGGCGGGAAATTTGGTGAGCCCTTTCTCCGGAGTGGTTAATATTGCTTTAAGTAACCAATGGGTGTTTGTAATATTGGATTTTTAATTCCTACACCAGAAGAACATATCGGTTCACAAATGCCAACTCTAAGGAATGAAGTCAATTTTGGCAGATGGGTAAGTTTGCTGTTGAAACAGCTTGACTCTGTCATTACCTGCAACCCTGTCACCTGTCTCTTTGATACAAATTCTCAAACAGATGGTGTATTTCAATTTCAACAACTTTATTGGCAATGAGAAAATATGCAAGAGCTGCCAAAAGTAATACGTCAAGTAGCTGTGTTTAGAAACAGGTGTTACCCCCACGTGTCTGAATTTCTAAGAAAAGTGAACTGAAAGAGACCAGAGTTTTTATTTCTCAACTCAGGCAGGACTCTTGGGGGGAAATTTTCAGATAGAACAGAATTGGGAAGCTTTAAGGGAGCAAATCTTTATTGGTTATTTTTCTTAGTAGTACCTAAATTTTTTTTACGTCCAGGCTAAGCCTTTTTCATAGCGCAGGGGCTCTCTGGATTTGCACTATCATCACCAAGGAACGTGTTTCACGTGCAGATTATCAGGGCCAGCAAGACCCACTGATCTGAGCTCCAGCAGTGGGGGGTGGGGGTGAGGGGAGCTCCACCATCTGTTTCAACAAAGGGTCCAGGGAGGTAGATGTTCTCGGAACATCTCAGAACCACAACCATAGCTTATCTCATTGAACCTGGCCAATGACCCAGTTTTATGGATGAGGAAACCAATGAGCTGTTCTTTACCTAGAAAGTAGTAGATTCACCTGCATTGGAACCCAGGAGTTCCGGTTTAATCCCTGGCTGTGCCACTTCCGTTATGATGTAAGTGGTGGTTCACTTAAGACTTTTTTTGTTTGCTGGGGTGCCTGGGCGGCTCACTTGGTTAAATGTCTGTCTTCGCTCACGTCGTGATCCCGAGGCCCAGGGGTCCTGGCATTGAGCCCCAGGTTCAGCTCCCTACTCGGTGGGGAGCCTGCTTCTCTCTCTGCCGCTCCCCCTGCTTGTGCTTGCTCTCTCACTGTCAAATAAATAAATAAATAAATAAATAAATAAATAAATAAATATCTTTTTAAAAAAGACTTTTATATTTGTCATGGGTTAGGATTGCAGAGCAAGAGCAAGGACGTCTTTTGGCAGGAGCAGAGAAGAGACAAGGGGAGAGGATGCAGGGACCCTTTGTAGGACTGGCAAAGGCTGAAGCTCAGCAGGGCCTCCGCAGTCATGAACACCAGGCTGCCCTCGGACCTCAGTTCCATTCTGTGCCCCAGATGGACCAGCTCGCACAGATGCCTTTGGAGCCAATGTGGATGGAACCTACTTGTCCACCACTTTAAAATCTGCTGGCTGTAGAGGAGGTAAGATTTATTTTTTTTTAAATATTTTTATTTATGATAGTCACAGAGAGAGAGAGAGAGAGAGAGAGGCAGAGACACAGGCAGAGGGAGAAGCAGGCTCCATGCCAGGAGCCCGACGTGGGATTCGATCCCGGGTCTCCAGGATCGCGCCCCGGGCCAAAGGCAGGCGCCAAACCGCTGCGCCACCCAGGGATCCCGGAGGTAAGATTTAATGCCAGATCCACAGAGACACAGTGTAGCATGGGGATTCGGCCACTAACCAGTGTCTGTTCAATCCTCACTTCTTCCCCAGGACACATACAAAAAATATTTGTATGGTAGACTAGAATGACAGAGGGCTGAGAGAGTTAATTCCTTGGACACACCGGTAGTCCATTCGCTGCTCCAGGGCCATGCACCCTGGTTGGGAAGCCTAATCCTGAGTAGCCAACTTGGTAGACTAAATTTTTCCTCTGACCAAAGACACAATAATAGTATCTAGTATTTGGATAAGATTTTGAAATATACAAAATGTTGCCCAAAAAATGTGTTCTTCTTTCTTTCTCATGGCCATCTGATGATATATTCTTACTTCCATTTACAGATGAGACAACAATACGGATTCAGTGATTTGCTTAAGATGGTACAAGTGGAAGAGGACATTCTTCTCTTTTACTTGTAGGCTTTTATCCCCTTTCCTCTGTCCTGGGTAGGGCCCAGGTCAGGGATTCCTACTACTGTACTCAGGATGTTGTTGTGTGCACAAAATCCTCTCTACAGGTTCAGATTATGATTCTGGTCAACTAACTGGCTACCCTTGATATAGTTATGAGAAAGAATGATTGGTATTTTAAGTATTTCTGAAAAGTCCAGAATAACCCACCCAATACTCACAAAATGTCTGTTTTTATGTCTGCATGTGTTACTACCTTTCTTTAGAGGAGGTTACAGTGTATTACTTTCTCAGAGTCATTAGTTTCCAAGCACATCTTTCAGAGTTTTATTTGTGCATTTAACTGTTAAAAGCCAACTTATTCATTTATTTATTTATTTTTCCTTTCTGAACCAATTTAGAGGTGTTGCATCTAAGATAGGGTTTTTTAACTCCCTGAACCATGTATGAAGATTTGCTAGAGGCACAAAGCATATGGCGCTTATTTAAAAATGGATATAGCTTGATATTTTAATGAAATCTGAGACTTAGCGTTTTTCAAGATGCTAGAAGAGCTGCCAATGCCAAGTTCCTCCAGGTAGAATATGTGACGTCCCAAGTAGCCTGTACCCGGGGGCTCCCAGGACAGCTGTGACTTACTCATGTCAGAAGAACCTGATGCTGGCACCTCCGACTTCTCAGGTTGCAGCCGGGCTGCTTTGCAAAAACTTTTCCCTTCTCGAAAATCACAGCTACTAGGCGCCCTTCCCCTACTTTTATTTGGCTTCCTCAAAAACCAATTTTAAACTCCTTTCTGTATCGTTTGCAATTTTTCTAACATTTCATGCCTCTGTTCTGAAAAAAAATAAAAAGAAAACCTAAATCTGGTTAAAAATATGCTTCTTGGTTTATAATAAAGACAGATACAGCTTATCTATTTGGTTAAAATTATTTTGATGATGTTTTAATGTTTTCAACAGCTTTATTGGGACATAGTGTACATATCATAACATTTGCTCATTGTAAGTTTATAATGCAGTGATCTTTAGTCAATTTATAGCATTGTACAACTGTCCCCGTCTATCCACGTAGAGCATTGCCACTCCCCCCCAAAAAAGATCCCTTATGTCTATTTGCAGTCATCTGATTTAATTGTTTAATAGTGATTTCAGTTTATTTTCCAAAAATGAGTTCCCCAAACCCCCAAGAATTGGACAATTCTAATGGAAGGCTGGTCACTCCAGAAGCCCCTGCCCTTACATTCTTGCCCTGACCCACGACATATGAAAGAAAGTAGCACTGAAGAGGCTACCTTCCTCATAAAGAGGGAAAATCATTTAAATCACTTTAGTCCCTCAGTCCTGGCCCATGGTGACATTCATGAGCCTGACTTAACAAGTGTTAGCTGGGTAGGGAGCAGGGCAAGCTTAACTTATTCACTCATGCCTCCACCAAAATACTAACCCACTAACATAAAGTCAAGATGAATGAATGAAGTCCAGGAGGCAGCGGGGCCTGGGTGACTCGCAGGGCAACTCCAGAAGATCTAAACTATGGTCTCTGCTCCTTAGCCTTGTCACCTGGGGAGCAATTCCCAACATTCCAGCCTCTGATTCACAACACTGTTGTGAACAGTAAATATTTATGAAAGCACCTTTCGAATCACAAGGCATTCGGCAAGGTCAAGGGGGGCCTCTATCAGGGCAGATGGCTAGTATAGTCCCATCAATAACATGCCAGATCTGGGGACACCTGGGTGGCTCAGTGGTTGAGAGTCTTCCTTGGGCTCAGGACATGATCCCGGGGTCCTGAGATCAAGTCCTGTATTTGCCTGTTCTCTCTGTGTCTCTCATGAATGAATAAATAAAGCCTTAAATAAAACACACACATACACACACACACAACATGCTAGATCTGACGGACAGTTCCAGACCATCATGGGTATGTGGGTCCCTGGCGGTGTCACCCTGAGGTTCTCCTGACGGTTTTCCTTAAATAAATTTAATTTTAAATGTTTAGTATTTCTGCTTTGCAAAAATGGTTCATGACCCTATTACTAGTGCCACTGAACTAGTGCCACAAGGTCACAGAGTGTGTGCAGAGCAAAGCTGGCACCAGTTCCTCCAAGCTGGACGTCTGTGATTCTTCTCCCACAGAGGCTGAGAATCCCCCACTGGCAGAAAGAATGGCTCCAGAATTTCAACCCTCTTTCTTAGCAGAGCTTGAGCCCACTGGCATTTAAGGGGCTACTGTGACATGAGCCAATTTGTCCATGACCTTGCTCATTGTTAATGAGCTAAGAGGGTCTATTTAAAAGTAAAACAACCATAGAAGAGTTGATTTGGTCCATTATATGGAAAACGTAAAATCTAAGGGGAAAATGTGTTCACTTTCACTTCTTGGAGTTGTACGTTAAAAGGAAATCTTAAATCTTAAGAGAAGTATTCATTGAATTCTTGGGTTACAAAAAATTATTAAAATATTTAGGGGTGCCCGGTGGCTCAGTTGGTTAAATGTCTGCCTTCTGCTCAGGTCATGATCTAAGGGTCCTGGAATGGAGTCCCACATCGGGCTCCCTGCTCAGCGGAGAGTCTTTCTCCGTTTCCCTCTGCCCCTCCTGCCGCACCCCCACTCATGTTCTCTCTCTCTAGCTTGCTCTCTTTCTCAAGGAAATAAATAAAATCTTTTAAAAAAAATTATTAGAACACTTAAAAAGGGATTTGTTAATTTGTAAGTTTTGTAAGCCCTATGGAAATTTTCCAGCTTGCATATGACTCTCCCACTGTTATACAAACTTAAATTAGTTAACCAGTGGTTGTGAATACAAAGGCGATGTTTCAAGGCTTCCTGGGTTGAATGCATGTGACAGCAAATGCCAAATTTGAAATGTTCCTGCTCAAGTGATGCGTTGGGTAGAAATGCAGGGTCTCCTGAGAAGCAAAGCTGGGGGAGTGACATGGGGATAGGATGGGGAGACCTCAGGGTGGGTTAGACTCTCCATTCAGTCTTCCTGCAAAGTCATTTGTCAGTAGCTCAAAGTATTTATATTTTATGAGCCTCAACAAAATTATCTGTGAAATGGGTATTATTATACCCATTAGCTTGTAAGAACCAAATGAGAAAAAGTCTGGAAAATATACACATTTAGTCTTTCACTGACTCTAAGGGCCACTGATTTTAAGATGCTTCATTATTTTACATACACTAAGGAAGTAAGAACACTTCCAAATAAACCCTGACTCGGCGTCTTGACAGTGGTCCTGTGCCAAGCAGGAATGGCCACCAGCACATCTCCTTGCTTTGTGATTTCTGTACTCCACCCTGAGGTATTGGGCAACTGCATCACTTTGGTGTATAATGGCTTTTTTTCCCCATATGTCTTGATAGCAAAACAACATAGCTTCATATGTATATTTCAAATATTTAAAATTTTCTATATATTGTGATGTTTTGACATCTTTTTTTTTTTTAACTTACTGTCTGATTTTTTTTTTCTCCCAAATTTTCATTTAAATTCTAGTTAGTTCTTAAAAGACCTTCCTGGCTGTGGAGATCTGCCTCTCCGGGGCTACCCAATTCTTAGAAATAGCAGAGCCAGGCAGCAGGGTCCCTTTGATACACAAACTAGCCAGTCCAGAGCTGGAGCTCTTCTCTGTGGCCCTATGGTCCAGGGAGCAATAGGCTTCTGCCTTAATCGTCCCAGAGCCAGGTGCCAGACAACTGGAGATGACCGCTAGAGCCCAAAGCCCACCAAAATTATCCCAACTAGCTAATCCTATGGTGTTCACCCTGCCCTGCCTTGCCCTTCCCAGGAAACCCTAATAAAGGCCATGGTCTAAGCCTTCCTGTCCTCTGTCTGCCGACCTGCTGTCTTCTCCAGGTCACCCGGCCTGGTGTGCCTCCAAACTCTAGGACCCCTGAGCTGCTCCTCTATCCCCTTCTGTGGCCACACCTGACTGAACAACTCACAAAGAATACAAAGCAATCCGTGTAGGTTTTTTCTTTCCATAGGTCCTGTAAAGTATCTGGTTTCTGTGTTATGAGAAAATGTGGAATTCAAAGAATTCCTGGGATGACCAATCTTCCTTTTACTCATGTAAAATGTACGCCTCACTGTGCTGTTTTTGTTTGTGATGTGTGTGCCAGGAACTTTCTATTTTGGCACAGAATTAGGATATATTCTTTTTGAAGACAGTTTCTTTTTTTACTTTTTTTTTAAGACTTTATTTATTAATGAGAGTCACACAGAGAGAGGCAGAGACACAGGCAGAGGGAGAAGCAGGCTCCCTGCGGGGAGCCCGATGCAGGACTCGATCCTAGGACCCCAGGATCATGCCCTGAGCCACAGGCAGATGCTCAACCACTGAGCCACCCAGGTGCCCCTCCTTATGATTTTGTTAATAACATTTTTTTCTCCAGTTTATTTATTGTAAGGATACAGTATATAATACATATAACATATGTATATATGTTAATTGACTAATTATCAGTAAGGCTTCTGGTCAATAGCAGACTATTAGTAGTCAAGTTTTTTGCTGGAGTCAAAGTTATATGTGTATTTTTGAGTACATGGGGGCCAGGGTCATCTCCCCTAACCACTTGGTTCTTCAAGGGTCAAATGCATGTCAGTTTTGTCAGTACAAATGAGCTACCTTAGTAAGTGCTCTGTGCATGTTAGAAAAAGACAAGAAAACCCTCACAATATGCTGTTTTCTTTTTCTGTCATTTCACTCACACACACACACACACACTCACACACATGAACTTGTATGTAAAATCCTGGCTTTGGTCAAATTTCTAAACCCATGGGCGAGAAATTAATGTATTCATTTATTCAAGAAATACTTAGTAAGTGGTTACCATGGGCAGGTGTGAGGATTCAATGGTGATCTCTGTCTTTTAGGAATTTATAGTTTAGTCTGGTTTTCTCCAGATGTGGTCAGAGGATGAGCTGCACAAAGCTGGCATGGGCTACTTACTGAAAGACCCACTAGACCCACTAGAGCAAAATCTCTGGTTGGGGGCTGGAAATCTGCTCCCAGGGGACTTTTAGTGCCCCAATCTGTGAGACTGGCAGTGGATCGTAACAGATAATACTAGAGAAGCAGATGATGGGCTTGGCTCTGCTGCACGTCGCACCATCTGCCTCCCTCTCGGGGCCAAGGGAATCTGTGATCGATGATACAGCCACATACCTGTGCCAGACTCCCAAGAAAATGAGAAGCTTTGAAAGATCATAACTCACAAGGTTATGCTGGGGTATCCATCACCTGTTCCTCCTGCACTGAGACAGGTGTGCCAAATTCTACTGTGCACACTATCACTTGTTAAATACAAAATGTTAGCTAGAGAGTGCTCCCAGTGCACTGACAGAGGAGGCACGACATTTGGGTGTTGCTAATGGTGGGAGGACTATACCCGCCAGGGAGCTCCTCCCTGGGTCCGACTCTCCAGACACACCACAGCTGGAGGCGGGATGCCCCATGGTTTAACTTGTCAGATGGTCATCTAAAGTCACCCAGAAGCACCCCTAGTTACAATATTTGCTACTCCAGGGGTTAGGATTGGCGGGATGCTCTGGAAAGCCTCCAGAAGTGTTGCGCACTGGTTAGTGCCAAGGTGGGCTTTGGAATTGGTTCTTTCAAAGCTGAGTGACTGCAGGAAAATCTTTCATTTCCCCAACCTCATTTCATGCTGTATAAAATATGGGCAATTATATTCATTACCCAGAATGTTATAAGGAATCGATTTAATAAAGCAGACTATAACATGCATAAAAGAGCAAATGGGGAACCCTGAGTGGCGCAGTGGTTTAGCGCCTGCCTTTGGCCCAGGGCGTGATCCTGGAGACCCGGGATCGAATCCCACGTCAGGCTCCCTGCATGGGGCCTGCTTCTTCCTCTGCCTGTGTCTCTGCCTCTCTCTCTCTGTGTGACTATCATGAATAAATAAATACAATCTTTAAAAAAAAAAAAAAAAGAGCAAATGATGTTGTTACTGCCATTGTTATTATGATATAATTTTCTCCATCTCCTCCTGTCTTGTTCTCCTCCTCCTCTTCATCCCAGGCTCTGAGGTCCATAAAGACTTGGTCTCAACCCAGCAGGCCTTGGGGCTGCTTCACTTGGAGCACCTACTGCTTGACTTGAAGCTTTGTCGATGCTGGGCCCTTTGGTTTTGGGGACTCTGTTAATTTCTGTGGCCACTGTAGCAAATTACCACAAGCTCTGGTGGTTTTAAAACAATAGAAAGTCACCCTCTCACGGTTCTAGAGGCCAGAAGTCCAAAATCAAGTTGCCAGCTGGGCCATGCTGTCCCTCCAAAGGCTCTAGGGAAGACTCCTTCCTCAGTTCTGCAGTTTCTGGTGGCAGTCTCCTGGTTGTGGCTGTGTTGCTCTAGGCTCTCCCAGTCCTGAGGTTATGTCTTTTTAAATTTTTAAAAAGATTTTATTTATTCGAGAGAGAGAGAGAGAGAGCGAGAGCGATCACAGAAGGAGAAGAAGAGGGAGAAGCAGATTCCCCATTGAGCAAGGAGCCCAACGTGACACTTGATCCCAGGACCCTGAGATCACAACCTGAGCTGAAGGCAGATGCTTAACCGACTGAGCCACCCAGGTACCCCAAGGCTACATCTTTAAATATATGTCACTCTGTTTGGGGCTTAAACTTCTGTGTTTGCTACAAGTACTAATCAGTATTTGTTTTTTTGTTTTATGAAGTTTTTAGCAAAACATTTGATCTCCTGGAGGACGTTGATTCCATCAGGAAGAAAGCAGAAAGCACACTACAGAATGAGGGGCCTCATGGAACAAAGGATGTGCTATTTATTTTCTTTATTTAGTGAGATATGCTTGATATATAACAAGCCAAAATAATGTATAGCTCAGAAGTATTTATCATTAATTTATATGGAAAAAAATGTTGAGCATGCCTAGACTCCCCCAAAATAGCCTCTTTTAGGCTTTTCTGACACCTTAGGGACACATCCTGATAATGAAGGCAGAAAATAAATTGAGATAAAGCACAGATGCTCACAGACACAGTTCAAAACTCTGGCCCCTTGATGCTGAGATGCTAAGTGTAGTTCTGGGGAAGAAAGTGGGAGGTGCCACTCTCCCCTAGAGGGGTGATTGCTGTCTCTATGGTGGCTGCAAAACAAACACTGTCCACTCTCACCACTTTTATTCAACAAAGTACTGGAAGTCCTGGCCACAGCAATCAGACAAGAAAAAGAAATAAAAGGCATCCACATTGGTAAGGAAGAAGTAAAACTGTGACTATTTGCAGGTGATGTGATAGTCTATATAGAAAACCCTAAAGACTCCACCAAAAAAAACCCAGTGGAACTGATGAATCCAGTAAAGTTGCAGGATACAAAAATCAAAGTACAAAAATCGCTTGCATTCCTAGACACTCCTAATGAAGACGCAGAAAGAGAAATTAGGAAAACAATCCCATTTACAAATGTACCAAAAATAATAAGATATCTAGAAACATACCTAACCAAAGAGGTGAAAGACCTGTACTCTGAAAACTATAAAACACAGATGAAAGAAATTAAAGATGACACAAAGGAATGGAAAGACATTCCACACCCATGGGTTGGAAGAATATTGTTAAAATGTCCATACTACCCAAAGCAATCTACAGATTTAATGAATGCTATTTTTGCTTTTCACCTTTACTTTGTAAAGTGGAAAATTGCCTTCACATTTCTTTTGGTTAATGAAAACAGACTAATGCAGATCTTTTGTAAAAGAAGCAGCATACCGCAAACTTGAAAAGCAGGGGATCTCTGTATACAGTATGGTATTATTAACTAGAGTCACTATGCTGTACATGACATCTCCAGGACTTATTCTGGGTAGTTTTATAAAAGTGCATGCGGAGCAAGCCCCAACCTCTGGGATCAGCACTTGGGGTGGGCAGCAGGGGCTGTATTTCCAGCCCCCACCCAAATGCCCCAATGAGGTCTCCTGGCCCCTATTATTTCTGCAGTTCCTGTAGCAAATCTGCAGTTTGTGCTGCACCAGAGCTGACACCTGCCTTCTGGGAGGGAGCAGCCTGAGAGTTATGGGAAGAGAAGCAAAATGGGAGGAGGGGGTGAAGTTCAATATTGGCATTGGCCAGAGGTGAGGCCTGGACTCTGGGATTTTTAAATCCACCCCCACACCCGTGATGTCCTGGGGGGCAACCAGAAATGAGAACCCCTGGGACAGCAGATATCAAATAAGTTAAAGGGTGGAAGAAGATGATGGATTTGTCCTCAGGAAGCAACACAGCTCCGCGAGAGAGGGCACTCAGTGCAATGAGAAAAAGGCTGGACGTATTAGCTAGATTTACCTATTTCCTATATTCTGATGCTCTGGCTCCTGGGGCCTTCCTGGCTGACCCAGGGAGACTGCTGCTCCCAAGGTTGGCCAATTCCCAGTGATAGTAAACAACACACCCATGAGCATGCTTTTCAAATACAAATGACCAATTCAGAACCCACATCCCTGCTACCTCCTTAATGGGGATCTCACACTCTGGGCTACTGTCCACTTGCTCTGATTACCCTGGGCCACATCCTGGACAACCAGGGACAGCCCTCGTGTCCCAGAGCCCAATCCTAAACCTGCTCACCCTGCCTCTCCCATTTCTCCCTATGGAAACCACAGCAAAAGCTCTTGTCCACCTCCGCCCCCTTTCCCTCGCCCTCCTAGCTGTTCCTGGTACTTTCCCTCCCAGCTTGGTGCAGTGTGCTCTGGCCTCTTGGGAACTGGGAGCAATAAGCTGTCTTTTTCTTCTTTCTTAAAGATTTTATTTATTCATGAGAGACACAGAGAGAGAGGCAGAGACACAGGCAGAGGGAGAAGCAGGCTCCATGCACGGAGCCCAATGTGGGACTTGATCCCAGGACCCCGGGATCACGACCTGAGCCAAAAGCAGGTGCTCAAACACTAAGCCACCCAGGTGCTCCTGAACTATCTTTTCAATGGTGGTCATCTCTTAATCTGTTGGCCTGGGCACACCTGATAATAAAACACCCCTACATTTTAAAACAGGGGGATGCAGGCTAAGTTCTCAGCACTGCCTTTTCCCCAGACACAAAATGAGGGGAGTGTGACCCTTGTCTCCTGTGGTTGTTGTGGGACCACAAAGAAGATGGCCACGAAGGAGCTTTGGAAATTAGAACCAGAAAATGTAAAGTACACACATGCCTTGACCATCAAAACTGGGAAAAGTATGACATTAAGAGCATTATTTCCTTTTAAAAATACGGTAAAATACACAAAACATAAATGTTACCATCTTACACATTTTTAAGTGTATAGTTCAGTAATGTCACCTACACCCACATTGTTGTACAATCTCCAAAATATCTGCATAAACCTGACACTCTGTACCCACCTCTCCATTCTCCACTCCTCTCAGCCTTTGGCAACCACCATTCTACTTTCCATTTCTATGAATCGGACTGCTCTAGGTGCTCCATATTAGCACAGTATTTCCTTTCAACACATATTTATGTTCTGGTAGGAATGGGTTGGGTGAAGGAAAACAAGCCTGAGCAGAGGAGAGAGGGGCTCAGGATTTAAATCTGAATGAGGCTGCTGGCACTATTGCTACAATTTCCCCAGAGCCTGGTAGACTGTCTCATTTAGCCCTTACCACAAGCCACCAGGTAGGAGTTATTTCTACTTAAAGAGATTTAATAACTTGCCTGCCCAGAGTGGCAGGGCTGATTATGGCTGAGTGGGTCCTTGAATGCCCCTCCAGTTTACATCCTTTCATCCCTGGACTGGGGGGCACCTAGGACGTCACAACCCCTTTCTTCCCAGCTCACTGGCATCATGCAGTGTAGCCACTCAGGAAATGCCTGCCTGGATCTCCAAGAGATAGCCCTGGTATGAACATCTGCTGAAGACCACTGCCAACAATCTACTGTGGCCCCCTTGGAGCAAAGGTCTGAATCTCGAGAAACGCCTGCTAATGCTTGTCCAAGCTCTTGTTCTGGAGAAACCATGTATTCAGAGAGTCACACTTCAAAGAAATCACATCAGACCAATGGTAATTACTGCTTTGAAAGGGACTACCATCCGTGGTGTTCAATATCATACATGGTCCCTCTGAGCATCTGGAACAGGTTGGTCCTACTTGCTTAATTTACAAAACAAATATAACCTGTTGTCACCTTAAAAGAATTGGCTAGAAATTCCTCCTCTAGGAATCGATGCTAGGGGAACAATTATTGATACTTGCAAAGATTTAGCCACAGGAATGCTTATGGCGATGGTATTCATAAAAGCAGAAGTGGGTTCTAAGTTCAAGGACAGTAAGGGAGTCAGAGGGGCAGGACCTGGACTCTCGGCGCTTGGGTTAGGTATTAACTCTGCCACTTGAGAGCCAAACTGTGATGAAGCTGGGTGAGTCACGTGCCCTTGGTCTCCTGGTCTGAAAGTGTGCATAATGAGATTCCCGGCCTCCCAGTGCTCTTGGCAGGGACACCACAGAGCCTAGAATATGGTGAGTGCGAGGTCAGGCCAGCTTTTATTACTTCTGCTCTGCCACATAAGGTCTTAAAACAGAATTGCTTTAGGCATCAGCAATCACACTGGAGACAGATGCTCAATGGAGTGGAAAGGAAAGCTGTTCGTGAAATATCAAGTGAGAAATGAAGGTTAAAGAATAGTTTATAGAGTTTGATCTTTCATTTATAAACGTGTGCGTTAAAAACAAAGACCGTTCACAATGGTTCTCTCTGGCCATCTCCCTGCCTCTCCTCCTCACTTCCCACAGCCCCGCTTCGGCACAGGCCTGGGGGCTCCTGCTAAAACGTAAGTCGGACCAAGTCCCTTTTGTGCTTCAAGTGTTCCACTGACTCCAAACTCACTCAAATCAGAGTGAAGGCCAAGCTTGTTACTTAATCTAGAAACACCAACCTCCAGCCCCAGCTTCCTTCATGTCAGCACCTCCCCTCATCTCCCTCCTCTCTTACTCTGCTCCTCCACTCTTATTTCCTTGCTGTGCTGCCAACAAATGGGGTATGCTCCTGCCTCCGTGCCTTTGCACTTTTTAAAAAAAGATTTTATTTATTCATGAGAGACACAGAGAGAGAGAGAGAGAGAGACAGGCAGAGACACAGACAGAAGGAGAAGCAGACTGCCTGTGGGGAGCCTGATGCAGGACTCAATCCCAGGACCCCCATGATCATGACCTGACCCAAAGGCAGATGCTCAACTACTGAGCCACCAGGTGCTGCAGGGTCTTTGCACTTGCCTTTCCCTCTATGTGAAAAACTTTTGCTCCAACTACCCTCATGTCTCATTCCCTCACTTTTTTTTAAATAAATTTTTATTTATTTATGATAGTCACAGAGAGAGAGAGAGAGAGAGAGAGAGAGAGAGAGAGGCAGAGACACAGGCAGAGGGAGAAGCAGGCTCCATGCACTGGGAGCCCGACGTGGGATTCGATCCCGGGTCTCCAGGATCACGCCCTGAGCCAAAGGCAGGCGCCAAACTGCTGCGCCACCCAGGGATCCCTCCCTCACTTTCTTTGAAAGTCACTTTGGCACAGGGTTCTGTCCACCATATCTACAATGTTAACAACCATCCCACCAACAGCTCACATCCTGTCTAAACACTTACCACAAGAAGACAGGGAACCTGTAGGTGTGGGTTACTCTTGTATCTCCAGTACCTATTCCAGTTTCTATAACTTAGTAGCTGCTCAGTAAATGTTCATTGAATGGATGAATAATTTCCTTTTCTTCCATTGCTAATCTATATCCTTGAAGCTTTCTGCAGGTAACACACCTTATTTCTTCTAACAAGAAGAATGACCATTTGAAAATTGAGTAGCATTGCATCTGTGGGGGTCAATTTTACCCTGTTTCTGTTTTGAACTCCAGGTATGTAGATGTGATGAGCAGGGATGGAAGACAAGGATTGTGAGATGGAGGGAAGGAGAGGGAGACTGGCACAACCTGCGACTTCAGGCTACTTCCTTGACAGCGACCAAGTCCTTTGCTAAATCAAGGGGCTGGAATAGAATACTGCTCTTTATCAAGAAAGCCAACTCACTGATTTAAACCTAGGGCAAAAATATTTCAATACCAGCTGCTCCAACTTCTAATAATTTTCAACATATTTTTATTGTTCAGGTTTCTAATAACATCAAACACATGCCTTCTCCAGCATGAGGAATACATTTAGTTCAAAAGCAGCCAAGATGGAAAACATTTGAAGTTACGTGGCCAAGCCACAGGGCTGAGCCAACCCCCAGGTTAGCAATTCCATGTGGGCTTCTCCCACATTCAGCCAGGAGAAGAGGTTCATTTGCTATAATGGAGGCTCGGTTCAAATTTCTTGAGATAATGTTTAACCATCAGCTCGAACACAGAAACCTGTTCTGTGTTAACCTCATCTGAGTAGTATTATCCAAAGTCTGGAGTGTGTAAGAGATGATGACTTGATTCTTACTTGGAGACAAAGGTTATTTTCTTCTAGAAAAGAAATGGTGAATGTCCCAGGGTCTGTCTTTGCTTTCCTCATATATCTTCCCTAACAGATCTCCTCTCTTCCAAGATTTCAAACACTCTCAAGATACTGCTCAGTCTCAAGTCCACAAACCCAATCCAACAGTGCTCCTTGAGCAATAAAGTCCATGGAAAAATCAACTGTTGGGTGTCCCATACTGAACATATCCAAACCAAAACTTGGAACCCTCACTGCCAAATGGGATTCTCCCCCAGTGCTCTGTATCTCAACAGCCAGTACCATTGTCCTTCCAATTACCAAAGTAGAATCCTGGAGTCCTCCTTGAGGACATTTCATGTGGCCAACCAATGATTCTCCATCATAAGAATCTCAAAAATCAATCCACTTCCCCCTACCCATACTGCTACTGCTTGTATTTGGGGTGCCCTCATCTCTCAACCAGGTCACAGCAACCAACCAGCTTTAGGGTGCCCCTCCTCACTCCTACCACAGCCTACCCTCTGCTCCAGCTAGAGCATCATTCCACAAAGGAAACTAGACCGGCTTGCTCTTGGCTTAAAGCTCATCGCCAGTTTCCTACTAACCTTGGGATAAAGTCAAATTCCCAACCATGATTTACAAGGGGGTGAAGAGACTCGTTGGAAAGTTGTAAAATCAACTTTGGGGGTCATAACCAGCATTGAAAAAATAGAATAGAAATATAATACTTTGGGGTCATAACCAGCTTTGAAAAAAATAGAATAGAAATAGAATACTTTGTTCATGATAAGTGTAAGTGCTTTGTGACCATTTTTTCTGGCACACGTGTGTCCTGAGTTACAACCTCAGATGTATTTCTTGCTATGTGTTGCAGTGAAGAAAAGTTTGAAAAACACTAGTAGACAAGACCTTTCATGATCCGGCCTTGGACCAACTCTCCAGATTCCCCTCTGCCTTCTCCTTCTGCTTGCAACTTTCTCTGTACACACAGTAGTCTTCCTGAAGTTCTTTGCTTGTCCTGCATCTACCTATCCGCCCCTCTCTGGCCTTGAATGACTAATTCTTACTCTTTCAATCTCAGCTTAAATGTCCCTTATTCATGGAAGACGTCCTGATCCCTAGGCAGGGATAGGTCATCTGTCATATGTCCCCCAACGTTTCGTCCTTCCCCTTTGTAGCACACATCACACTGTAGTGCAATCCATCCCTTGCATTGTGTCTGCTTTCCTGCCATTGACCCCATTGAAGTAAGAATTACATCCTTTTTCACGTCTGTGTCTCCAGCCACAGCAGAGTTCTCAATATCTAACAGGTACTCAATGACTACGTGTAGAATGAACAAACAAGAGAACCCACTCATTAATTTAAGGGCTATTTATCAAAGGTCGCTTGGGCCCCTCAGATGTCCAAGACCCTGTAGACACATAGAAGCAAATATGGCAGCATTACTGCCTTGAATTCAAAGAGAATACAGGCCTGACATCTACAGCAGGGCCACATCTCCCCTAGAGAATGGCTCACAGACAAGTTCATGAGTAAAGTGTCCTACAGGGTGCTGCTAGAGGATGAAGGAGGATTCTTTTGAGCCCCACATAGAAGGCAAACTTCCTCCATATGATTTCAGCATGATTTCCAGCATGAAAATAGTTTATTTTATATGAAATTTTTATATGGAAATTATCTCGGTGGTCCATAAAAAATTACATATGAAATAAATATGAAACCCCTGGTTTACATTGAAGTTTAATATTTTGGAGGCAATAAGAAGGTGTCATTAGGCCTGAGCCAGACAAAGGGGCTTTGCCAAGCTTCTAATGCATCTACCCAGGGAGAAAAAAATACGCTATAAATAGCAGTTATTCATGCTTCATTAATTCATTAATTCACATTCATTCCTTATTAATTCTGAAGTCAAATGGTGTTGAGCAGAAGGGGAAGAGACTACAGAATTCTAGCATCTGAAGCTGGGAGTCTGAGATTGGAGGCAGAGCAGGAAGCAGGGCTGGAAGGACATTCTCCAACTTCTACCTCCACAAAGTGGAGACGGGGCTGGGGGCAGGAGGGCTTTGGGGTCAGCCGGCTGCAGTCATGAGCCTCATCCTGTCCTGCTGTCTGGGTCACCCCAGTCAAGGCACTGAATTTGCCCAAATCACATTTACTTACTTGTACAGGGGCGATAAGGTCTGTGACTAAACTTGCTGGGAGAATGAAAAGAGGTTAAGACTTTGAGGCTAACTGTAGTCTAGGTTCTCAATGTGGGTGCCCATCATAGGCAGGGTGGCTGGGAAAGTACCCCTAGTCATGATGAGGCAGGGTAAGTGGGCTCTCTAAATCGGAGACGGCGCCCCCCTCCCGCCCCAGCTCCCCAGAAAGCTTTGCCAAGTGGGGCCCCAGGTAGAGGTGTGTCCTGAAGCAGGATCAGGCCACTATCACACCCCAGGGCTAAGGCAGGGGTCAGAGCACTGTCCGTTACAATAAAAATCACACTGCCCAGGATTAAGGAATGAAAGAGAACTTTTGTAAACCATTAAACCATTTGTTTCTTTTTCTTTTTCCTTTTATATATATTATGAGTTTCTGTGTCTGGTAAACACACACACACACACACACCCAGTAATAATAGTTTTCTTCAGTGGCCACATCAGCTTGAGGAAATAATTAAGGAGTGAATAAACTCCTGCTTTATTATTCCCTGTCAGCCCTCCAGTCAAACTGCTTATCTGATGTAAATGCACCCCAGGAGCATCCCAGGACGGTGTGTTCTCCATTTCCTGACGTGCTGGAAGCAGGGAAGGAAATGAGAGGGGGAGGCCAGGCCAGCTGGACCCAGGGAAATTGAATACCCATTGCCTTTGTTGAAAATAATTTTAGCCAGTACCTTTGAGAAAGCTAATATAAACCATGCGAGGGAGTCTTTGCATCTCTTTAAACATCTAATATAAAACATGTACAAAATGGTCAGTGGGCTTTGAAAGAAAAGTGGTTTGTTTTCCTCAGAAGAGTCTGGAGGTCAGATTTGTAGGGAGTTTCTCTAAGAAATCTGTGAAAGTGAGAAAAGTGAGGGGCCCACTTGGCCATTCCAGTTTGAGGTGAAGATTGGTGAAAGGTGAGGCCGATTGTAGTGAGGGGAGTACAATGGGTGGGTGGGTCTTCCCTTCAGTTCACCAAAGTGGGTGTGATAGTAAATATTATGTGTCAGTTTGACTAGGCCACGCTACCCAGATATTGGCTGAACATTATTAGGTGTCTCTGTGACAGTATTTTTCAGATGAGATTGACATTGAATCCAGTAGGCTTTGACTAAAGCAGATTATGCTCCATTATGTGGGTGGGCCTCATCCAATCAATTGAAGGCCCTAAGAGAAAAAGACTGACCTTCCTGAATAAGAGGGATTTCTGCCTCCAGGCTGCCTTCAGACTTAAGCTTCACCCTCAGCTCTTCCCTGGGTCTCCAAGCTGCCATCATGCCCTACAGAATTCACACTGATCAGCCCTCACGTTGTGTGGAAGACATGGCCTCCATGCTTCCCCACAGCTGCAACCCTCCTCAGGCCTTCCCTTTAGGGAACATTAGTGCCCCTCTGAAGCCCTCCCCACTGGGCTCTGAGGGGTTCTGTCTTGGCTCAGACAATCTCTGGGCTCTGCTTCCTGAAGTCTTTACTTATTCAGTTAATCCAGACCAGAAAGCTGCCTCCTTCCTGGATTTGGATGCACGTAAGTCTGCACTATTTCTAGTCAAGGATGTAAGAAACATTTCTGTCCTATACAGAAAAGCCCTAGGTCCATTCAGGAGAACCTAAAGTTGGAGCTCCAGCAGGGAGGGAAACTCGGGCTGGGTTTCCACCTGCAGAAACCAGGTAGTTAAACTCCTGTGGTCTCTGTGGTCTACGCAGAAATCACCAGAGGAGAGCCTGGGGCCGGCTCTGCAGCAGCAGGACTTCGGAGCTAAACAGAGAGTGTTCTCTATTGCCAATGACTTAATGGAAATAAAGACTGCCCACACTGAGTAGAAAGTGATGGCCCTTCTCTGCCATCATTAACTGTTCCTGAAAGGTGAGGCTTCACCCAGCATTAGTAACATTTGTAATTTGTGTCTTCTTCAGAGTCCTTTCATTTTGCTCAAGTGCCTGATGGAAATGTCCTCTTAATTGCTGGAGTTAGAGTAGTAATAAGGCACCTCTGCATCTCACACAAAATGGCTGTGGAGGAAGCCCAGCTGGAAACAAGGGAAGCATTAGTAACAGTGGCAAATGGAATTAATGATTGCACCCTAGCCAGAGCAGAGCCTGCGAGTGAGCAAAGAGGTGGCATTGAGAATATTTTATCTTCTGGACTAGACATTATCTGAGAGGAAGGGGTCACATCTTTCTACTTTTATATCCCAGCCATTGGAGTCAGCAGAGAGATTTATATGCGAGTAAGCACAATCAGTATTAGATTGATATGCATGATAGTGAGCTCTTAATTTTCCACGTCGGTGGCAGGAACATTTGTGGATAGCAGGAGCAGAAGTAGTAACAATAATATAAATAATAACTACACCCTAAAGACCTAAACATAAGACCTGAGACCATAAAATTCCTAAAAGAAAACATAGGGGGCAATGTTTATGACATTGGATTGGGTGATGAGTTTGTGGATTTGACACCACAGCACAGGCAACAAAACCCAAAATAGACAAATAGGACTACACTGAACTTTAAAATTCTGCACAGCAAAGGTTACAATCAACAGTGACAAGGCAACCAATGAACCAGAAGAAGATATTTGCAAATCGTTTATCTGACAAGGTTTTAATATCCAAAATATATGAGGAACTCCCACAACTCAATACAACAACAAAAAATATGTTAAAAAGATTAAAAAGTGAGCAAAGTATTTGAATAGACCTTTCTCTTAAGAAATACGAAAATGGCCAACAAGCTTATGAGGAAATGCATAATACCACTAACCACCAGGGAAATGAGAATCAAAACTACATTGAGATATCACCTCACGCTCATTAGGATGGTTATTATCAAAAATGAACACCAAAACCAAACAAAACAGAAAATACAAAGTGTTAATGAGAATGTGGAAAGATCAGGACCCTCCTGCACTACTGGTAAATGGAATTGTAATGGGAATCAGGATGGAGAGTCCTCAAAAAGTTAAAAATAGAATTA
This sequence comes from Canis lupus baileyi, assembly GCF_048164855.1. Taxonomy (NCBI): domain Eukaryota; kingdom Metazoa; phylum Chordata; class Mammalia; order Carnivora; family Canidae; genus Canis; species Canis lupus. The sequence continues at coordinate 40,925,137 of NC_132848.1, forward strand.
TCATGTGACTCAGCAACCCTATATCTGGAAATACATCCAAAAGACTTGAAAGTAAGATCTCAAAGGGATAATTGCACACCCATGTCCACTGCAGCATTAGTCACAATAATCAAGAGATGAAAGCAACGCAAATGTCCATCCAGGGGTGAATGGATACACAAACTGTGGTCTACACGTACAATGGGCTATTATTCAGCCTTAAAAGATAAGGAAATCCTGTCATGCCACAACATGGGTGAACCTTGGAGATATCACGATACCTGGGATAAGAAAGTCACAAGAAGACGAGTACTGTATGATTCCACTCCTATGAAGTCTCTAAAATAATCAAACTGAGAGAAACAGAAAGTACAACGGTCGTTCCAGAAGGTGGGAGGGAGGAAATGGAAAGCCGTTGGGTGGTTACGGAATTTCAGTTTTGCAAGATGAAAGAGTTCTAGGAGTCTACTGTGGAAAATGTGAAATGCAAATAAATAAATAAATAAATAAATAAATAAATAAATAAAGGGGAGTAGGATGGCAAAGTTCAAGTTACGTGATGTTACAATGAAAAATGGGAATACTTTATAATTAAGAGAATACTACCATTCGTTGACTTGGCCACTGTGTAGCAAGCACGTGACCAAACTCCCGATGTATTATTTCGCATCAGTCACTGCTCAACACCGCGGCGCCGGGTCTGCCGTCACCTCGTTCTGCAGGAGGAGCCACAGCCCAGGGTGCCTGCTCCCGACCGCACCGCTTAGGCAGCCGGGAGCGGGCCCCACAGATGCTGGGCCGGATGAGGCCTCGCCCCAAGCCCACGCCCCCACGACCTGCTGCACGGGCGGCTCCGGAGACGCCCCCCGGGACGTGGGGTCGGGGTGCGGAAGGAGGCAGGCTTGTTTGCAAGAAGGAATGAGTGACGGTGCTGGCAAACCCAGTACACGTAAAGAAAAAAAAAATTTTTTTGAGGTATAATGGACAGTATCATATTAGTTTCGGTCTTCACACCGTGATCTGACATCTGCAGGGAGCGTACGTTTCAAAGTGAGAGTCTGCGGGAGGGAGGAGGAGGCGCCACGTTTCTCGGGCCCACCCAGAGTCCCTCTCCCAGCATCCTTTGCTCCCCGCATCCCGGTACTTCGTGTGACGTCACTTCCGGCTTCCTGCGGCCTGTCCGCGGAAGTAAGGGGAACAGAACCTCCCCCCTGACTGCGCCTGCGCAGACCCTCGTCCTGCCCCACGGGCTGCACGTCCTGGGCCTGGAGCCCAAGCGGCCGCTGTAGGAGGGCTTCGCCGGCCGTGTTCCTCTCTGTCCCCTGCAGTGGCCGGGCTCCTTCACTCTCGAATCCTCCCCGCTTGAGCAGAACTGCTTCCCTCTCTCCCCCCACACCCGGTGAGATGTACAGCAAGGTGTGCGAGCACGTTTCATGGGCAGATGAATCGTTTCAGCAGCCCTACTCTATGTCACAGAATTATAGTTCGCGATGATCACTGTTTTCTTGATTCATTCTCTAGTTTTAAAGCAATTAGCAATTAAAAATGTTTGCTTTATAAAGCTCTTGGAATTCAGTGTGTTTCGTGGCTGGAATCTGCCCTTGCCAAACCAAGATGTTACACCTTGCAGTTTGCGTGCGATTGCACTGTTTTGTACATTTTAGACACAAAAACTTCAGTTGGGCTCACAAAAGCGGCAGAAGTAAGTCAAGTTCTGTTTACACGGCTATGCGTTTCTAAGTCATCGCAGATTCGTTTTGACGCACCTCCCTGCCGCTCTCTGAGCTCAGGGGGCACCTGGAGCCGCTGCAGAAAAATCGCTCCTTAAAAGCAACAGAAGGCTCCCAGTGCTCCCAAGGCACTAGACTTTGCTCCGTTTCATCATGGGAAATGGCCAGGAATGTGCCCGATTGCTTGGCTGAAGACCTCCCACAAGGCCCAGGCCCAGGATGGCACGTTTGTGTCACAGGCTCTTTCCACCCTGCCCTTCCGAGAGCCGCGCAGAGGTGACTCACTCTTCAGTCACGGCCCTGGGTATGGTCTCGGAGGTGTCCACGACTCACCGGGCGGCTACTGGTGACTAATAGCCGTGGCATGCGAAATGACATTTATTGGCCATCCTTTGTTTAAAATAGTTCAGTGTATATATTTTGATCCTGTGCTAAAGTCTGAAGCTTAGCTTGTAATTTATCTGAAGGCTCAGGAGACTTAGATGGGGTGAGATGAGGGGAGGTGGCAGCTCTGGAGCCCCTAAGCGGCCCCCTCCAGAGATTGCTGGCAGTCCTGGGTTCCCCGGCGACCTTCAGGGCAGCCCGGCCCGCATTCATCCCAACTCTGCGGAAGAGCACTCTCCCTGGAGTTCAGAATCTCCATTTCTTTGAATTAATCAGCTAGTTAATTAATTACTTTTTAAATTAAGAATCATCCTGCCTAAAATGTCAACAAAATCTCCACTTCTGATTGTTTTTTCTGCTTGGTTCTCTCAAAGCTTTCCTTAGTCAATATGCCTAAACTAAAGCCGTTGCTATTCCCTTCTAAACAAGGGCCTTTGCTGCCCAGTCTTGGCACATGGTCCCACCATCCACCCACTGTGTGAGCCAGACACCTTGCAGGGAGGCTGGACACCATATTCCCTTCTAATTCATCACCAGTGCCTGTTGATATTATCCCCCCGGGCTCTGTTTCACTGCCTGTTTCTCTCTAGACCACAACCATGGGGTGAATCACATCTGAATTCACATACTAAAGCCCTGGGGAGTTCTGTATAGAAGAAAACTTTCTACCTTGGTTGACTGAGGCTTTCTAAATTATGTTTGACCCTGAAGCACTTGATATCTGCAGCCCATCTCCCCAGACTGTGCTGTGGAAGGTTCTTTGGGAGACCTACCCCCTTGACTTCTCTCTGGGGAGACCCTATTGCATTTCCACTCTGTCCCGATGAGGAGCGAGGCCATCCGACTACTGGCGCTGAAGCTGTGTCACCTGGCCTCAGCATGCTTCCTGTGCTCCCTTTTCTCCCCCCTTCTCCATAGAAGGAATGAAGGCATTGAATCCCTCGTGCATGGGGCATATTCTGGGACCACTTGCCATGATGAAGGTGAAGCAACATCAAGTGTTTGGGAGCTTCTTGTTGTTAATCAACAACATTTCAGCAGTGGCACCAGGAACTTATATTTAGACTCACAAGAGAGCAGGCCTGAGCACTTTTCTGGACAGTATGAGCAGCAACGACACGTGGCCAAAAAGAGACAATGTACTCTCTGGGGCTTCAGAACACACCTGTCCGACCGTTTACTCAGAGGCTTTTGCCTATGTTTTTTTTTTTTTTTTTTAAGATTTTATTTATTTATTCATGAGAGACACACACAGAGAGGCAGAGGAAGAAGCAGGCTCCCTGTGGGGAGCCCGATGTTGCACTTCATCCCAGGACCCTGGGATCATGACCTGAGCCAAAGACAGATGCTCAGTCACTGAGCCACCCAGATGTCCCTTGCCTATGTTTTCTTTCCCTTCTTGCCTACATTGCTTTTTCTTGTCAGGATACATTTAATAAGGCCCACGCCAATCCTCAGGCCAGGGAGATGTCCTTGCCCTCCCACATTCTTCCTTGCGCTGTGCAAAATTTTTGATGTTCAATCTCTAAACATCACTCACTCGTTCAGTGATTGTCAACTAGCATGTTCATTAAGGTTTCTGTTTACACACAAGTTTATTTATTCAACAAGTGGTTATCGTGCCAGACACTATTTTAGATGCTGGGAGTTCAGTGGTGAACAAAACCATCAAAATCCCTGCATTCAAGTAGCAGGGAGATAGACTATAAACAGTCACACAACAAAAACTATGGAAACCGAGTCCGATGGTGTTAAGTGTTATGAAGAAAAATAAAACAGGGCTGCTGGCTGATGGAAGGGCCTGAATCTTTTGAATCAGGTAGTTGTCTAGAAAGGCTGTGTAAGTTGGTTGTTTGGGGTTGGGTAAGGATCTCACAAGGGAACTGGAGGCCCATGCAGGCTGATGGACTGCAGGTGCATGGAAATGGGCCAGGGTCTTAGGATTGGCCCTTTAACAGTTAGCTGGCCACTACCAAGTGGCCTCTATCTCTTTTGTAAGTAAGCATATGAACAAATGTGGGTCAGGACTCTTCCATGTGCGCAGAAAAAGAATCACGTACCTGAAAAAAATTGCTACATTAGCTACATTAGATAAACTAAAATCACTGCTTACTTAAATCATTACCGGTGCCTAAAAATGTGCATGTTCTCTTGAAATAAGCACTTCAAGAAATGTTTACTTCATCTTTGAGTTTAAATGTAGAAAATGCTTCTTGGAGACAGGCTTTTTCTAACTTTGGCTACAAGACAGCTTTGAGAGAGACATGAGAATGGACAAGTAAGTGGATGACTCCTTAGTACCCCTCCTTCAAAGTAGGATTTGACACAGCAGCACAGATGGCCTTTGTACCAGCATGGCTGGGAGACAGTCTCCCTCCTGTCACCTGGGCTGTCTTCACAACCGAGTACTGCTTTCCTATGCAGGCAGTCACTACATCATGGATAAAATGTTGAGCTCCAGGAAAACATGGCACATGGGGTAGCTTAGAGACCTCAGAGCTTCCGTGTATGGAGATAGTGGGGTGCACGTTCATTAAGATGAGGGATGTTCCTATAAAAAATTTTTTAAGTGTTAATGGGTTTGAATCCTACTATTCCTTACAGGTTCGACCTCCTTTAGGGAGATTTCCCTGACCATCCCAGCCCTCAACGCCAGTTTCCTTCTCTAGAATTCCAGGCCTTCTCTGGCATCTCTTATGTCACTCCCATTATGCCCTGTGGCACACACTCCCCTCTCAGTGGTGCTTGGCTGAGTGGGTGGAGAACAGAGCCTCTCCAGCTTCCCTTGGCACCACCTGGGGTCTGATTACAAGGCAGTCTCTAGGTCTGGGGTGGGGCCTGAGATGGTGGGCTGCTACCAGGCTCTCAAGTGAAAGAGCCGCACTACTCAGAGCCCATGCTTTGAGTAGTGAGGGGGCAGGATTTGAGTGTGGCTTGCAGACAGACAAACCGAGGCTCAAATTCTACTCTTCATTAACAAACTATGCAGGCTCAAGCTCTTTACTAGTCAGATTTCTTAAAATGGGCATAAGCACCTGGTAAGTTTGTGGATAGTGGCTATTCCCCACAGTGTTGCCTATTCTTTTATGAGATGTCAGTTGGGTGTGGCCACAAGATGAGACAAAGGGAGGCTCAGGGAAACAAAGTTTACTATACTCACAGGTCCTAGAGACAGAAGGCATGCCGATCAAGGTCACACGGGAAAGACACCAGTGTGGGCAGGAGGCAGAAGGGAATAAAGGTTTAGGACACTGCCTTTATTGGGGTTTCCACAGGAGGGACAAACAGGGATGGGCAAACAGCATAGAATGGCTAATTTGAATAATTTGGGCAGACTCTGGGATCTAGGGGTGGTCTCTAGTTGCCTGGCACTTGGCCCTGGGATGATTAAGGCAGAGGCCTATTGCCTGCTGGGCTGTGTGCAGCCCCGTGGAGGGGGTCTGGCTCTGGATTGGTTAGCTTGCATGTCGGAGCACACCTCTGTCTGGCCTTTTGCTGTCTCTGAGACTGGCCAAGGCTGGGATACGCAGCTCTCTCCAGCCACAAAGATCTTTTAAGATCACAAAACATCATAATATAAATAAAAAGAAAGTAAAATATATACAATTCATGCATAAACGGAACTTCTAGATCACGAGTTCCTTACAGCTTTCATTGCTTCCTTTTATCATGCTCATACAACAGGCCAATCTGCCGTCTTCTGACCCTCCACACAGGGCCCGTCGGGGGGACCAGCTGACGTGAGGATGTACTGGTTTACTTCACTGCCTGGCACACAGCACTCCATAAATGGCTGCATTGCTCTGATTATTTTTTTATTATTCTTGCTCAAAGCTTTACCCAGACCCATGTGATTAACCGAAAAGAACTACTTCGTAAGCCGCACCACCGTTACTTACCAGAGCAAAATAATGAGGAACTTTATGTGCCGACTTTGAGGATGAGCAGGACATCTGCCACAATCTATGTGTATTCCTAGGAGCGCGAACTGAGCATCGGCTGCTCACTTCTCCCTTGTATCTTATCCCTGAGCCGATCCATCAAGACCCTCCACCGAAAGGAACAAATTATAATGATCTTGGTACGAGGCAGTTTAAACTTGCCTTCCTGTTGCTCATGAGCTAACCTGCAACCCAAACTGCTGAGAAATCCCTGCCTGTCAGATATTTTTCTCCTAATTGATAAGAAAGTGCTCAAAAATAGAACTGTCATCTGACAAATTCTGGAACTAATTGCCTTACACATAGCAGGCTGCTAGATGTGACCGGCATTCTCTCCTCTGTTCAGTGGTTCCCAAGGAAACGAGGTTAATACATTCACGACTAACATTTGCCTTGTGAATCCCAGTTCACTGCAGTAGGCACATAGCATGCAGGAAAAGTGCTGAGGGCATCGCTTGTGCATTTTCCCCCTTCTGCTTGAAGTGCAACACATCTCAACCAAAGATTAAACAAATGCTCAGTCAACCATCAAAAATTAATCAGCATCTACGCTGGCCCCATACTTTAAATGCCTGCCTGGGTGTTCTACTGCTACCAAAACATGGAGGCCTTCAAAATCCCAAGGGTAGTTAACCCTTTAGTTGTGAGTGGTTAAATTTTTTCTCTGGTACATTTTGGTAATTTCTTCATTTTCTTCCCTGGATCTGTGTTACTTTAATTTTTAAAAATACTACAAAATACCAGTCTTCAGAAAAGTATAGATATTATTAAGAAGAGCACTCATGTATGTTACCTAGATCTTGTTTCATATTTATTATCAGGAACAACAGTACTAATGACAACAACAAAGTCCCTACATTCATCTACATTTCTTCCAAATCTGTCTTTCCTGACTTCTGATTTTTGATATTGACAGCACCATGGTTCAGGCAGTCAACATGAAAACCCTAGAACTCTGGTTGAAGGTTACCTATTTTTAAAATTATAAGTCCACTTGATGAAACCACCAAATTTCTTGAAAAAAATCCATTTGTTCATTCTTATTGCTACTGCATTTCAATAGCTTTAATTGCCACCCTCTAGTAATTTCTAGGTCAACAGTTTTAAGACTTTGAAGAGATCATCTCCTTGCTTCATTACAATCTGAGAAGTCAGTGGAAAGTCTAACTATAATTTCTTTGCGTATAATCTGTTTTTCAAAAAAAATCTGTTTCTCTGGACAATTTTAAGATCTGTTTAAATTAAATTAAAAAAATTTAAAGTAAGCCCTATGCCCAATGTGGGGCTCAAACTCATGACCCTGAGATCAAGAGTCTCACGCCCCACCAACCGAGTCAGCCAGGTATCCCAATGATTTTAAGATCTTTTGTCCTCGGCATTTCTCTGCTGTGACGTTGCAGATGTGCCTACCCTTTTTTTTTTTTTTAAGATGTATTTATTTTAGAGAGAGAGCGAAATAGAAAGCACATGTGAGGAATGGGGAGGGGCAGAGAGAGAAGGAGAGAGGGAGAATCTCAAATAGATTCCCGCTGAGCATGTAGACTAACTCAGGGTTTGACCCCAAGACCCTGAAATCCTGACCTGAATTGAAATCAAGGGCAGCCTGGGTGGCTCAGCGGCTTAGCACCACCTTCAGCCCAGGGCGTGATCCTGGAGACCTGGGATCGAGTCTCATGTCGGGGTCCCTGCATGGAGCCTAATTCTCCCTCTGGCTGTGTCTCTGCCTCTCTCTCTCTCTCTCTGTGTCTCTCATGAATAAATAAATAAAATCTTAAAAAAAAAAAAGAAAAAGAAATCAAGAGTCAGATGCTCAACCGACTGAGCTCCCCAGGCACCCCGATGTCTTTTTAAATATCCTACTTGACATTACTTGGGCTTCCTGAGACCAAACTAGTTTTCTTATCATTTGTAGAAATTCTACAATTTCCACATCCAATGTCCCTTCTCTCTCATTGTTTTTTCTTCTTTCTCCAACTTTAGACATTTGAGAGGAATTCTCTCTCTTTTTAAAATATTTTATTTATTTATTTGAGAGAGAAAGAGAGCATACATGGGCAGGGGGAGGGCCAAGCAGACTCCCACTGAACACAGAGCTGAACATGGGGCTCAATCCCACAACCGTGAGATCATGATCTGAGCTGAAGTCAGACACTTAACTGATTGAGCTACCCAGAAGCCACAAGAGGAGTTCTCTTTATTCTCTGGTCTCATAACATCTTATTTTCCATTTCATTATCTCCTAGTTGTGCTTCCCTAGTGACTTCTTCAGGTTTCTCCTCCAGTTCAGAAAGTTTTCCTTTTGCTGAGTCCATTCTGCTATTTGATCTGTCTAGGGATGTTTCAATTATTCCTTTTTTTTCATTCACATATTCCTGGCACAGAGCTTTAGAACCCCTTGGAGTTTCTGATGGGAGTGTCTTTGTTATGCTAAAAAGCTCAGAATGGGGACTGGTCACCAGAAAGACAACCCTGTGATTAAAGGGTTGGGACTTTCAGCTGACATCCAGAGAGGAAAGGGGGCACAACAGGTTGAGTTCAGCTACATGGCTAATGATTCTACCAATCATGCCTACCTACTGAATCCCTGATAAAAAGGGGACACCAAGGTTTCCTAGTTGGTGAACACTCTGATGTGCTGGTAGAACGATGTGTCCTGATTTCAAAAGGAGAGAGTTCAGAAGCTCTGTATCCTTCAGAACAGAGGGATTGTATTGTCCTCCCAATTAGTATCTTTATTAACCTGTAAACATAAATATAGCACTTCCCTGATTCTGTGAGTTATTCTAGCAAATTACTGAACCCGAGGGGGTCACTAAAAAGTCCTGGATTTATAGCCAGCAGTCAGATGTGCCAGTAGTGTGTGCATCCCCAAATGATAGCTGGCATCTGAAATAAGGGCAGTCTTGTTGGGGCCATGTCCTTGAACTTATAGTGTCTGTGCTAACACCAGTCTTGTTGGGGTCATGTCCTTGAACTTATAGTGTCTGTGCTTGAACTTATAGTGTCTGTGCTAACACCAGGTAGTTAGTGCCAGACTGCACTGCAGTAGATCAAGTTACAGTTGAAATAGAATAGAATCTCAGTCTTCCCACCTGCTGTGGGTGAGACCATGGAAAGTCACAAAATCTCTCTGTGTCTAAGTTTCCTTATCTTAAAATATGATAGCTTTGGCCAGGCTCCTGGGTGGCTCAGTCATTTGAGCATCCAACTCTTGATTTCGGCTCAAGTCATGACCTCAGGGTCTTTAGATTGAACCTTCTGTTGGGCTCCAGGCTCAGTGCAGAGTCTACTTGGGATTCTTTCTCTCCCTCTGCTCCTCCCCTCACTCTCTTGTGCTCTCTCTCTCTTTCAAATAAAAATAAATAAATCTTTAAAAAGTGATGGCATTAGCAGTACCTACCACATAACATGTTTGACCAATAAATGAGACAATTCAGTTGTCTGGCACATATAACTGGTCAACAAATATGAATGCCACAAGTTCCTGCTCAAATGTCATCATGGCCAGGGAGCTTGAACTGCTATCCTAAGGAAAATACTACTCCTCTTTCCTTGCCATGGGTACTTTCTGTCCCTTACTCAGCTCTATTTTTCTTCTAGCCTTTACCATCCCTTCTATTCGTTGGCTCTTTCAGTGATACTGCTTTGTAACAAATCATCCCTTGAATTTCTTCACCGCTAGTAGCAAGTCTCTCCTGCTCACAGATCTGCAGGTATACTGGATTGGTGGATCTGGGTGGGGCTTGGCTGACTGCCTCTGCTTCTGTCTTTAGTCTGCTGGGCTCATCTCCATGCTGTGGGTGGGGTTCAAGTCAGTTCTATGGTGTCTCATTATTCTTTGTTCAGAAGCTACCCAGAGCATGTTCTCATAGCAATAGCAGAAGCAGTAGAAGCAGGCCTAATCCCACAAGCATGTTCCAGGCCTCTGCTTACATCATGGCTGTAAATATCCCATAGGCTAAAGTGATTCATGTGACCAAGTCAACAAGAATAGAAAGGTATCTATCTACCTTCTGTCAGAGAACCTTCACTATCAATGGTGTAATTCACTCTGATGCGTAATTCTAATAGGAACAGGGTGTGAAGAATTGGGGAATGATGTGCCATCCTGGCATACCACTTGACATAGTATATTTTCATTTGTTTTTATCTCTAGAACTTTCCCTGCTCCTGTAATACACATTTCATGAGAGCAAGGATCTGTTGATTGAATATATGAATGACCCAGTGCATAAGTCAAGGAAGAATAGCAGTGACGTAGTTGTAGCCCTAACTGTTCCATGGTACACCCGGAAATAAGCTGTGAAATGGCCAAAAGAAGGGAGAGGTGGGTAGATGGAGCTCCCTTGATGCTGAAGGGAAGGGCCATTGCCAAGGCTGATGGCCAAGTGCCTCCTTATTCCAGCAACCTGCACCAAGACAAAGGAGATACAGGTTCTGAAGCAGGCTGTCAATTATGCATGTGGATTCATCTTCATGACAAGATTCTTTTTTTTTTTTTTTTTTTTAGATTTTATTTATTTATTTGAGAAAGAGAGAGAGCAAGAGAGAGAGCGGGCATACATGTGAGCAGGGGGAGGGGCACAAGCAGACTCTGTGCTGACCCTAGAGCCCAACTCAGACCTTGATCCCAGGACCCTGAGATCATGACCTGAGCCGTAATCAAGAGTCAGATGGCTAACCAACTGGGCCACCCAGGTGCCCCTTCAAAGCAAGATTCTAAAGCAGGAGACACTTCAGTATCTCACTTCCCTTGGTTTTTCCACCATCCATTCTAAGAAAAAGCTGTAGTTCTAGGTTGACTTTACTAAAGCAATGCTCATAAGCTGGCTGACAACAGAATTAACCAACTTTGATTCAATAAATAGAAATCTACCTGAATTGGAAATATTAAACCTCCTGTTATATATACATATGACATATATGAGATATATAATATATATTATAATATAACATATATAACACATACAGACACACACACACATATATATGTGTATATATATACATTACTTTGCTCAAGTAATAACACCATGAATGGAAAGAGCCCTAAAAATACAAATTCTCTGCAATTTACCAAATGCAGGGACAATGCAAGGTCTAATAATAAACTTGAGACAGACTAAATACTGCATAATTACCACACTTGAACCAAAGGCAGAAGAAAAACATATAATTAAATCTGAATACTTTAGGAAGAAATAAAGATGGTCTTATAATAGCTAAATCAACCAGAATGAGAGAGATTATAAAAAGCAACCTCCGATTGATTTCCCCAATAAGAAGATTTGAGACCAAATAGGCCCAATTGGAAGAAACAGGGGAAAACACACCTACTGATACAAAAGAATGAAGATGATGTCATTCCAAAAAGTAAATGGTTGCTTTTCCCACAGCACCCTGGAAGGCCGAGCTCCCTTGTGGCTGGTAAGAACAAATTAACAAAAATGTGTGAAGTTCGGTTTACGTGTGCTTGTTAAACAGTAATTGTGCACAGAACCCGACGTTAAGAGCTTTGGGGACAAAGGTGTGAGGAGCTTGGTCCCTGCTCTGTGCACTTAAGACCCCTGAGGACAGCCCCTCCAGTGAGAGAAAGCCAAATGGGAACTAGCAGAATGTCCAAGTTACTCTGCGTCACACAAGGTCGGAGCAAAAGCTGAGATAGGGGCTCACCACGAGGTCTGCTGAAGGGCAATGAAGGGTGGTCCCAGTGGGACACCTGGCTTAGCCTCCTTTTCACTCTACAGCTACCACCACCCAGGCCCTCTGTTCCAATTCAGTTGCTGTTAGACTAGAGTAAGGTACAGAACCCCGTGAGCCTGAGTTACTTTCATTATGATCTTATTGTTATTATTATTATCATTTAGAGAGGCGGTGAGGGGGAGAGGCAGAGGGAGAGGAAGAGAGAGACTCTTAAGCAGGCTCCACGCCCAGCACGGGGCCCACACAGGACTCGATCCCAGGGCCCTGAGGTCACCACCTGAGTTGAAATCAAGAGTTGGACGCTCACCCGACTGAGCACCCCGGGCACTCCAGTTATGATCTTATTTAAATAGGCACAAATATAGACCTCGGGGCAAACTACTTATGCTGTGGCTCTTATGCAGCCAGAAAATCCAAGCAAACTACAAATTCAATATAGATCAAATGACAACATTTTAGAAAGCCAAAGGAGGAGCAATGAGCTTTCTGCCAGCACAGACTGGGTGGCTGGGGAACAGCAGAGATTTCTTCTTCAGCGTTCTGGAAGCTGGGAGTCTGAGATCCGGTCCCAGCCTGACAGGATGCTGAGAGTCCTCCCCTGGTTTACAGACTCTTCCTTTATCCTCATAGAGTAGAAAGGGAGAAAGCTGTTGGGGGTCTCTTTTCAGAAGATGAGTAATCCCATTCGTGAGGATTCCTCCTTCATGACCTAATCACCTCCCAAAGGCCCCATCTTCTGATACATCACGTTGGGGGTTCGGATTTGAGGTATGAATTTGAGTGCAGATGGGTACACACAAACTTTCAGACACAGCCTGACGCAGGTGGGAAATGCTTCTGAGCCTCCTGTGCCCGAGGCACCAGCCCTCATTCCTGGGCCTGCACTCGAAGCTTCCAGAGACTGTCACCCAGCCTCCCTGGCACCCTGCAGCCATCCTGACCCCGGCGTGTGTGCCGACTGGCATGTATCAGAAGAGAGAGCGGCTGTGGCAGGTGGGGGGAAGACCCAGAATCAACACAGGATGGGAGGCCCCAGGCGCGGGGGGCACTTCACCGGCTGTCTGAACACCCAGAGGAAAGGGGCGTCCCTTGCCTGAAGCTCAGGCACCCGAAGAAGTGGTATCTTGCACACTGAGGTCATTTCAATAATCTACTGGTTTGGAAATTTTGCTTCTAAGTCCTCTGGCTTCTTGTCTTTCGTATGACAGAGGACCTGGAGAAGCTAACTCCTGGCAGGCCCCCGACGCTGGGAGCAAAGACCACGTTGGCCAAGGCTCAGCGAGCGGCTCCGGCCGCCTGCTCGTACCAGCGTCCAGCCCTGGCCTCACAGCGGGCCCGACACGGTCAGGCAGGTGTGCTCAAGGTGCTGTTCCTTCCGGGGCGGGAGGAGGAGAAGGGGGTGGGCAGAAGGTTTCTGTGGCTGGGCCAGAGCCCCCGGGCCCCTCGGTAGGGCCCCTCCACCACCACCACCCCTGCCCTCCCCGTGCACACACAGTTCACAAGACTTTATTAGACCTTTTTATCTCCAGTGAGTATGTGCTACCTCCACTTCCTTCGAAATCTTCCAAGGCTTCCCACTGCACTCAGAATAAACCTCCAGAACCCGACGTCCTGCCATGTTCAGCCCCACCTCCCCTCACTTCTCGGCGGCCACGTGGCCCTATGTTTTTACCCCAGGGCCTTTGCACTGTGGCTCCTTACCTGGAATATTCTCCAAATGATGCCCTGAGTCACTCATTCCCAGCCCTGCTCACATTTCACCTCCACCACCCCCTGGCCAAAATCACGTTCCTGCGAGCGTGCTCTCTCTCTCCTCTTCTGCTTTCTTTTTCCTCAAAGCACACACCTCTACTTAACCTCACATCATACATTTGTTTGTTCTTTGACTTCTCTCCACATGCACTCCAAGGGGTGGGGCTTGATCTTTTTTACTACCCACTGTGGTCCCTGGTGCCTAGAATAGTGCATGGCTAGAAGTGCAGGAATAATAAATGTATGTTGACTGACCGGATAAACATAGCTTCGCAGAGGACAACACGGTGCATCTACCCAACAGCATTTACCACATGCTTCTGCAGAATTTGTTGCCTTAGCTAGAGGAACGCACATGTTCATCTTCATATCGCTGTTATAAAAATTAGCATCAAGTAACAGCAGCCACCCTTTGTGGAGGACTTAGCACAAACCAGGCACTAGGAATGCTGTTTGCATGAGATTTGTTTCTCATGAACACCTTCCTCAGGAGGTATCCCATCTCTGGGAGATGAGGGGGCCACTGAAGCCCCACAATCTTAATGACCTGCCGTGGAGAAGCAGGACTCAGGACTATCTGGGTGGGCAGCCGGGGGAGCTGAGGATGAGCTGGGGATGAGCCAGCAGGCAGCCTGTTTCTGCAAGGAGCCTCTCCAGGAACCAGTAAATCTCGGATTGGCAGAAAGATTCCTAGCATGTTGGCTCTTCTCCAGTGTCTGCGCAGAAAAAACTAAAAGTATAATTACTTGCTTCCTGCTCTCTCCACTTAAGAGAGCCCCCAGAGGAGGGATGGCTGGCTTTCCAGGGAACCCACCAGGCTCTGTCTGGCGGTCGCGGTGATTCCCAACCAGGGTTGTACCACAGAGTCATCTGGGGAATTTAAAAAATACCGATGCTCAGGCCCCACGCCCTGACATTCTGTTTGGGTTGGCCTGAGGGTAGGTCTTGGCATTCTCATTTTTTAAAAAGTGCAACCGTTGTTTCCAGTGTGCAGGAGGGAACCACCAGAACCCCAGAGAGGGTGGGATGGAGGGGAGACCGGGGACAGGGGATTGAGGCCTTCATTTTTAACTAAAGGCAGGGTCAGAATTACTGATTTTTTCCTTTTGCCTCAGGCCCTAATTTGACCCAGGCGTGTTAACAAGCCTGTCTTTATTTAAACATTTGGATATTTTGCTCATTGTGGACTTTTTGTTTTCATTTTGCATGAAAATATTATTTATGTTGATCGTTTTTAGGGGGACACCACGTTAAATTTTGTGGTCCCACCCAAGGGAAGGGTGAGGCCATTTATAGACAGCCTGCCACCCCTGGGCACTTGGCGAGGCCTCTGTACATTTCCTTTCAACAATCATTCATTCATTCATTCGTTCATTTACAGCAACAGGTACTGTTAATTAGGAACTCATTATGTGCCAGGTTCACTCTGGATACTTTTAACACCATTTTGGCTACTCTTCTCGAGAGACATAGCGTCAGGCCATTCTGCAGATGCTCAGAGAAGGTTGTTGAGTGACCTGCCAGCCCCAGAACAGGATGTAACTTAGTCTCTCTTGCCCTAAAGTTGTGCTTTTTCGGTTATAGGATACTGACTCTCAAGCTAGAAATGTTTCTGTTATCTTGGCCTTGCACGTGTCCGAGGCTTTAACATTATCTATAATCTACATACAAGGTGTCGTTAGCTCCATTTTACAGATGAGGAAATTGAGGCTCATAGAAATTAGGCCACTTGCCCCAAATCACATGAGTAATAAATGCCAGAGCCAGGGTTACTGGCATCCTCCTCCTGGGGCGGTCCACACAGCAGGCTGCCTCGCATGCATCGCCTTGCTGGAACTCTACACACTTTTTAATAGATCATTTTAACCCTTCCTGCATCTGTGAGCCATTTATGTCTCTTCTGTCTGACAGACTGTCCTGAAGCACAGCACCTTCGCTTCTTCCTTCTCGCCTCTGCTCCTCATGTCATTGGCCTAGGCTCTGGAGTCAGCACTAGGCCAGGGACGGGGTAATTGCTTCGACAGGGGAATCAAGAAGAGCAAGAAGGCCTTTGGGAGAATACGGTGGAAACAGGAAGAAGTTTTCTGTCAGCAGCCAGGCCCGGGTTGGAGGGGCCACAGCAGGTGCTTTTTGTCAGGCCAGCTGGTGCACTGAGTTCCTAGAAGTTTCTACAGAGATGCCTCTGCTGCTTTCTCTGTTTCGCTCACCTAAGCGGCAAAGCTCAGGACACCGGCTCCCACTAGGAATGGTTTTGTAAGAGAAGATTGTCCTAAAGCGAATTTTCTTTCCCAAGGGAATGATCCTATTATTAATGTTGTGACTCTGTCTCAGGGAAGCCGTGGATACAACCGATGTGGGCCAGTGAGCCGGCACCTCCTCACCAGGTGTCTCTTCTTCTGGCAACAGAATTTGGGTTTGGTCCAGATATACCTGGGCATCTGGGCTGGTGAGCCAGGCCCCGGTCTAGGGGACGCATGACCCAGTCCTGGCCAATGCGGCGTGAGGGGAGTTGGCCGGGGTGCACTTGGGAAAGATATGAGCTCCCATATAAACATCAAGCACAGGAAGGGCAGGAACAAGGCCATTTTGTGTTCTTGTGGCTCCACAGGACTGAAAAACCAGACAAGCACCGAGGAGAAGAGAGATGTGATGTCCTGGGGGATGCTAATCAGCGGCCAGTCTAGCCCTGGATCCTGGACCTTTTGTTTCCTGAGTTAATCAAGTGTCTTTATTGCTAAAACCACCTTTAGCTCGGGTTTCTCTTCCTTGAAGTCACGTAAACAAGTAATGGATCAGCCAACATCCAGCTGAAAAGAAGCCAGGTTAGAGCTCTAGTTAGTGATGTGTAGCTGCTGCAGCCCAGAGGGGTCTCTGGTCTCTTAGTCCAGCCCGATGCCCTCGTTTGACACCTGAGGAATCTGAGGTCATGGAGGTGGAATGCTTTGCACAGGTGCCCTGGCTGGAAAGCAGAGGAGCCAGGAGGAAGAACTACACTTCGAAGGGTCAGAGCGTAGACACTGCCCAAATCCGGTCTTGCAGCCCATCCCATTAGCTTTGTGCTTCGATCAGCCACCAGCACTCTGCACGGGACAGGAGAGCCTCTGGGGACCTGTCTGTCTGAACTGACCCCTCCTTCTGGCTCCCTTGGTGCCTTTACACCATGCAGGGCCCTCCAGTCTTAGAGGGGAGTACCCTAATAAATTAATTCTCTCTAGGGTGAGGAGGACTTACTGAGTTACCACTTAACATTTTGGAAGATGCAAGTGCAAAGCTCAGGTTAAAGGAATAACTTTCCTACAGTAGGATTTCAGGACATTTGTTTAGAATCCCTTCCTGACACCACATCAGGCCCCGAGCACTCTGCCCCCGGCCAATCAAGGGGCAGCTTCTCAAAGCCAGCTCATTTCCTTCCTGAACTTGGAGAAGACAGGACCGTTCCATGCTCTCTGAGCGCAGATCCGGCAGCTGTTGCAATACTTTGAGAAAACCAAGAGATTCAGCAACCTGGGCTCTCCTTCTCACTTTGGTGACTCAAAGCAGAAACAAGGCTTTGATGCACCGGGCACTGGGCCCAGCATTCTCATAAACCTTTCCATTGATTCCCAAGGTAAGAGTTTGGAATATAAAGGGTTAATCCTCTTGTACAATTGGGTGAACCAGGCTCAGATGGGAGAACCAAGTCCCCAGAAGCCACATGCACTGGCTGAAGTGGCGTTGCCAGGGAGGGAATCCTGGACTGTCTGGGGCCAAAGCCCCATGGGCTCTTTCCCTACAACTCGAGCCTCCTATTCTAGAACACATGATGGTGGCTGGGTTCTCCCAACTGGGTCCAGGCTACAATTGCTTGCAGAGGGTTGTATGACCTGAGGGGGGAAAGGACACCAGGATGACAGACTCAGCACTATTGATGGTCCTCTGTTTTTATGACGTAGAAAATAATAACTCCACACACGACTGGAAGCGTTAACAAGCTCACGACGGATGAGAGCTAATGCATGAGAGGAGAGGAAATACCTAATTTTCAACTTAAAATAGAGTGTTTCTTGGATGGTGTGCTCATTTCCCAGGGCCTGCCTTCACAAGTTCCCACAAACGGGTGTCTCAGAACAACAGAAACGTAGTCTCTCGTGGTTCTGGAGGCTGCAAATCTGAAATCAAGCTGTTGCTGGGATTGGTTCCTTCTGGAGGCCCGAGGGGGAAACTTTCTTGTGCCTTTTTCCCAGCCTCTGGTGCTTGTCTGTAATCCTTGGTGTTCCACGTTGTGTACACACCTCACTCCAGTCTCTGCCTCCACCATCACGTGGCCTCCTCCCTTTGTGTCTGTGTGTCTCTGTGTCCAAATTCCTCTCCTCTTACACATGAGTCAGTGGGTCACCCTAATCCAGGATCACCTCATCTTCACTTGATTCTATCCACGAAGGCCTTATTTCCAAGTAAGACTGTGTTCAGGGGCACTGGGGTTAGGACATCAGCACATCTTTCTGGAGGATGCATTGCAACCCACAACTGACAGTATTGTGAGTAAAAGTATATTTAGAGTCAATATCTTTAGATGAAAGGATGTGACGAGACGGGGCGGGGGGGTTATTCCCAAATATTTTGAAATGGGGGAACTGGCTGGAGTTCTAGACTGGCCAAGAGTTGATCATTATTGAAGGTGAGTGATGTTGTACATGGGGTTTGTTATACGTGTCACGGTTACCTGTTGCTGTGTGACCTGTCACCACGAGACTTAGAGGCTTAGAACAACAACACTTGTTTTAATACTCTCTTTCAAGGTGCTAGAGGCTGGCTGAGCTCCACTAAGATGTGTACTTGCTCTGTGTCTCTCGCACAATTACAGTTTTCAGATGGTGGTAAGGCTGGAAACAGTTCAATGTCCACCCAAGCCCATGCCTGGTACTGGGCTGCGAAGACTCCAGCATCTGGGCCTCCTTGGGCTCTTCTGACTATTCTGTCTCTCTCTCTCTTTCTGTCTGTCTGTCTCTCTGTGTGTAAGATTCTCCCAGGACAGGGAAGCGAAGCAAAATATGCCACTCCCATTTGCCAAATTGGCATAAGAATTATTTTGAGCTGAAAACAATGAAGAAAGAGCAGATACAAGAAAAGCACTTTGCCCTCCTCCGATTTGCCTCAAAGCAGGACAGAAATTTGTAAAGGAGCCTTCCCTACCCTCACTAGCAGGAAGGGCAGAAACCAATCACCAGAGACAACTCCAGACCCTTACTATCCAAAGATGGCACAAGAGGAATCTATGTAAACTTTGCTAAAACTAGTCCTTATTTATTATCGGTTTCCCCAGAAATTTGCTCTCCCACAATTTGCTGCCCTTCGAAGCTCCAGATCCTTTTTCTTTGTCTTGCCACCTCTCTATGAAATTATTGGTCTATCCTGGGATGCTACAGAAGCCCACGTTGAAGCACCCCTTCAGTGACTCCTCCCTGAGTGGTCCCGTGTGTGTGCGTGTGTGAGTGTGAGTGTGCACTGAACATGTTAATAAACTTCTGTTTGCTTTTCTCTTGCTAATCTGTCTTTTGTCAGCCTAATTTATAGGGTGCCAGCCAATGAACCGAAGATGGGTAGAGGGAAAACTAACTTTTTCCCAACCCTACAACAGCTCTTAGGATTCCTTTTACAATAGCCAGGGGTCCCAAGGTGCATGTCCCAAGAGAGAACCCCAGGCAGATTCTGTACTGCCCTCCTTAATCTAGCTTCGGAGTCACACAGCATTATTTCCATCATACTAGTCGGTGGAGGCAATCACGAATGTACACATGGGTATAAGGGGACAGAGACATAGATAATGAGAGGGATGTCAAATGACTTGCAGACACGTTTTAAACAACTGCAATACTCTTCTATTTTTGTCTATGTTAAAAATATTTCCAAAATAACACACACACACACACACACACACAGAGATTTATGAAATACTACTTGGGAAATCCCTTTACTTTGTTAAATTAATTTCAAATTAAAGTAATGTAAAAGTTTTACATGTAGTTTGGAGGCCAGAGAAAGGAGAGGGGAAAGAAATAGCCTAAGAAAGAATATATTTTTCCACCACTATATATTATGCAGGAAAATAAACATTAATATCAAGACTTGGGGAAACCCAAACACTGTTTTCTTATTTCTTATAGTCTATAATTTTAGTTCTCTTTGCGTATCATCTTTCAGCTCTGGGGTCTGGTAATGTTTGCCAACATATTTATATTCATATAAACTGCCATAGAAGAAAGAATAAAAACTTTGCTCTTTCTTAGCCAGGCAGATGGCGGTACCCTGGGGAAGCAAAAAGTGCCGTGTGCAAGAAATGAATGAAAAGGCTCTACCATGGAGGGGCTGTGTCATCCAGGGGATCCCTCAGTGCTCCACTGGGGGAGTTGGGGGTGAGTGAACAGAGAATGGGTGGTGTTTATTGGTGGAGCCCACCACGTATATCTTGTAGGTTTCCAGCTGCACTGTAGGGTTGCCTTCTCTGCTCTCTTGAGGTTGGGGGTGGCAAGCAATTTGTGTTGTCCAGCCAACTGTGAATTGCACACTTCTGGGCTGATTTTAAGGGCAATGTGGGTTGATATCCTCCTTCTCTTGGCCCTTGGCAGTGGAGCCTCGCTCAGTCTGGGTCCCTCCTTCATCCCTAAATGAAAGTGACAAAAAGAAGAGCCCTGACCAATCTGTGGTGAACATGGAGCACGAAGAGTAGGAACTCTTTGTTGCTCTATGGGGTCATTACCACAGCATAACTTCGCTCCTCCTGACTGACGCAGCAGGCATAAATTCAGGGTTTGGATCAAAATCCTATCCCCAACTAAGGGTTTGGGCAAGTTAGTTGCCCTCACTGAGTAATACATATATACACATATATATATCAATGCTTCCAACAAGCTACAGAAAATATTTATGAGGCTTCAGTGAAGGACATATGGAGAAGCAGATAGCACAGTGCTGGGCACACAGTAGGTGCTCAGTAAAAGCTCATTCTCTGATATGCTGGTTCCCTTCAAGGCCTTGGTTTCCTAATCATTAAGATGAGGTCATGAGCTTAGATTGGATGGTCTCCAAGGGCTGTTCCTGCTCCTGTTCTATGGTAGACTTAAAATTTTTTATGCAGTCACATTGTAGAGTCTGACACTGGATTTGTCTTGACAATGATGGATTATTTGGAGGAGGACACCAAGTGCCCAGTTGCGCCTTTCTCCTTCTTGGAAGAGACTTAGGGTTGCTTCTCTGCCCTGAGAATCATTTATTATATTCATAAAACACTTGGCAGTCCCTTGCAAATAAATAAGTGCTCAGAATCACTGGATGTCCCCGGGAGCCTTCAAGGATACGCACCCAGAAGGTGACTGACTGTCAGACCTCGAGGGAATCACATACGTTCTTTTTTTCAGCTTCTGATTAGCCATTCCAGACATTGGCTGTTTATTTTTCACTTGCTTATGTGATTAGATCTGCTTGGCTGACTGCATTTTAAAGCTTCATTCTCAGTAAAACCATTCTGCCATTTAATAAGCCTAAGGGTAGAGGATGGTTGCTGTAAATCGTAGGATGCCAAGTTAAAGTTGACCCCGCTCCTCTCCTCAACCCCTACGTAACATTTCTTCTCCATCAAGCGCTCTCCCATGGCAACAGAAATATTTGCAGACTCTTCCCCCAGCACATCTTACTCCCCCACATGATTCCTTTAAACAACAAGTAATTACTGAGCATCTAATTTGCGCTGGGCTCAGCATTAGGGGCTGGGGTTCAGGGAGGCGCCTACCCTCATGGGATATGATGGGAAACAGACTTTTAATGGAACAATCAGCTAACTAATGGAAAGTGACAAGGCTGGGAAGGCCTGAGAAAGCCATATCTATGGTGCAGAGGCCACAGCTGCCCGGGGACAGTGGGGCCAGGGGAAGTATCCCTCCCCACATGTGCGTGTTCTCCAAGTGCGTGCTTACACTTTCCTGCTTCTCCTTGGGGGATCTTACATGTTCCCACCTTGTTGCTAATATTCCCAAACTTTACCCTTAGCCCCCATGGGTAAAACCCTAAGCAGTTTTTCTGCTTGCATTTTCCAACTGCTGGTTACCTAACTTATTATTTCTTGTAATAATCAAACCAAACATACATCAGGCACTTACTATGTGCAGATTTTACATCTATTTACGCCATTCTCTATGAGTCCTCTTACTACTCCCTCTTCGTTTTTGAGGACACAAGAGTGCAAAGTTGTTATAACATCCAGTCAGGGCTGCATGACCTACAAGTGGCAGAATTCAAATTTGAACTCTGAGCTCTGATACCACGCCTGGGTCCTTCTCTACCTTCCATTCCTTTGCCCCCTGCATGGCTCTGAGCAGCTCCTATCAAATTGTCTGAAGCCAGTC
The DNA here is from genome assembly GCF_048164855.1 of Canis lupus baileyi. Classification (NCBI taxonomy): domain Eukaryota; kingdom Metazoa; phylum Chordata; class Mammalia; order Carnivora; family Canidae; genus Canis; species Canis lupus. Next base: position 40,947,001 of record NC_132848.1, read on the forward strand.
TCTTCCTTCTCCTCTTATCCACTCACCCCATCTGAGGTCTGTCCTTCTTTCTGTTTTTCCTATACATGACATTTTCACTCTCTCAGGTACTTGCACTTGACACCTTGAGTCATCTTTGATTCTCCCCTTGCCTCCTCCATCTTATCTAATCACTTGCTGAGTTCTGTGACTATTCTCTTGCAAAGTCTTCTAGATCATTGCAACAGCTCCCATGTGACCCACTTTCAGCCTCACTTCTTTCCAAGTGATCCCACAAATGACATGCAACATTTGCCCTTAAATGCTGGGGCTATTGGGTTCCTCTCTTGATCAAATGCCTATGGCTTCCTAATGAAAGTCATGAATCCTAAGTCCACCCACCCTACAGCCAGACCTCTCTTCTGAGTTGCCCTGGAATTCACCCATGGGCACCCAAAGCTCAAAATGCCTCAAACTAAACCACACCTTCCACTACGAAGATTCTCCTCTCACCCTATTGATTCTCCTTTTTTCTGTCCCCAAAATATTAGTTGGGCATAAGACAATGTTGCCCCTTTTCCCAGCAGTGAGGTATTGCCATGTGACTAAGGTCTAATCAAAGAGACATGAGCAAAAGGGATCTGGAAACCTATGAGTCATGACCCGAAGGAAAGAGATATGTTCTCCTCCCATTTCACTGGAGCCAGGGGGACTTGGTGGTGAGCTGTCATGGACCATGTAGATCACAAACCAAGGTAGAAGGAGCCTGTGTCCCCACACCATGGAGCTATCATATTAGTTCTAAACTGCTTACACTTCCATATCTGTGCGGAAAATAAATAAGCTTTCCTTTTAAGTCATTTTGTGTGTGTCTTATATGCAAGAGAAATATCTTTTTCTTCTATCCTTCTAGGCTCTTAACTGGGACCCCTAAAACAAAAGACAGATTAACAAGAGAAGAGCATACACATTTATTTAACAAAAGTTTCACAGGACATGGGAGCCTTTATAAGGAAATGAAGACCCAAAGAAATGGTTAAATCTGAGTGTTTTTACGGTTCGATGAAGAGTGGAAGGTTATAGAAAAATATGATCGGACAAAGGGTATGAGCCAAGTGTACTGAGCCAAGCGTACTGAGCCAAGGCCTGTTCATTCAGATTCCTGTGTCTGTCCCTTTATCATCCAAGATGAAGATGCTCTTCTCCTCTGAGTAGAGGGAGGGTACTTCTCACATGATGATTTTATGACCTGTTTCAGGGAAAGGTCAGAAGGTCCTGGTACATATCATTTCTTAACTTCTGTTTGAAATATTCAATATGTCAAGGAGCTATATTTTGGGGGTAGTGTCCTGAACCCCATCACTGTGTATATGTGTGTTTCATTTTGGTCTTTGTTTAAATATCCAAATTTGTATTCTAATAATACATCATCCCTTCCCTCTCCTCATCCAAATCCCTCCCTCTGATAATGATACCCTGTGCTCCAACCTACTTAAACTAGAAATCTGGGTGCCACCAGCTGACCCCTTTTCCTCACCTTATACCTCCAATTCCACTTCTAAGACCTGTCTCTCTTTTTTTGCTTTATTGACCTTAGCACATCCAGTCTTTTCCAGATTCTGCAGGCACCCAGATTGTCAGGTCCTCTTCAGTCCACCTGCCCCAGGCTGCCAGATTGTTCTAGTAAGCACCCTGTGCTGTGACATGCTTCTGCTCAAATCCCCTCAATGACCAAAGTGAGAATGGAGGACATATCCCCTGTTCTTCTTAACAAATAAGTGCCAGGGACAAGAAGATACAGGAGTAACTCTTACAGATTTAACAAGACTTAGGGCTTATCAACTAAGTGCAATGTGTAGATTCTGTGTGGATCCAACACACCACCCTTAAAAGATGTCTTGGAGCCAATTGGGGAAATTTGAAAACTGGCTGAATATTAGATGATATTGTTACCATTAATTTTTGAATTGTAATAATGGTATTATGCTGTGTTCTTTTTTTTTTTTTTTTTTTTTAAGAGCCTTTTGGGGCACCTGGGTGGCTCAGTGATTGAGTGTCTGCTTTCAGCTCATGGAGTGATCCTGGGGTCCTGGATCCAGTCCCTCTTTGGGCTCCCTGCAGGGAGCCTACTTGTTCCTCGGCCCATGCCCCTGCCTCTTTCTGTGTCTCTCATGAATAAATAAATAAATATTTTTTTAAAAAAGTCTTTTTCTCTGAGGGATACATACTGAATATGGGCTAAAATGAAATATCTGGGGTTTAGTTTAAAATAATCTAGGGGGTGGAGGATGGGGCAGTGGAAAAATGTTAAATAAGACAAAATTGGCTATATATTGATACTGTCCAAGGTCAATAAGGGGTATAAGGACAGTTTGTTATACTATTCTATTTTTTTGTGTGTGTTTTAACATTTCTATAGTACTCTTTTGTTTTAATTAAAAAAGCAAGTGTGCAATGAAATCTGTTGCCTTCATGGTTAAGTACTGCCCCACAAGTAAAGTGCTGTAGGCTGTCATGCCTCATTCCTAACCTCTGGACTCCTGTCACTCTGCCCATACTCATCTGGGCCTCCAGCCTTGCCAAGCCCATTGCTTCTCCCAGGACTTTGCAGACCTTCTCACACTTACTAGAAACATTCTTTCCTGCCTGCTGTCCTGGTGCTCACTCAGTGGCTCTGTTGGACTTTGTGTGCCTTTCTATGACCCGCCCCCCCTCTCCAGTGTTTAGGGCTTCATCCTTTCCTCCCAGAGTATCCCAACACACCTTAAAGACAACCCCCTCCACACAGTTCTGAGTCCATTTTCTTGCTTCAGTCTCTCCTCCTAGAGCCTCAGTTCCTTGGACATGGCAATTACTTCTGAATGTTGTCCCCAGAGGGCTAGCTCTGTGTTGGTCTATGCTGGCTGTTCAATACATGAACAGAATGAGTTCAGAAGAAAAAGTCCGAGCCAAGTAAACAGTTGTTTTCACCATGGATAAGTTCACAGGGTGTGTGATGTTGCTCACTCTGAAGAAATGGAGGACAACAAGGTAGAGAAAGGCTTCCTGGTTGTAAGTTAATCACCTCTGGCAACCACAAAGTTGGGGGAAAGGGGGTTCCAATCTGGTGTTAAAAACAGGCCCAAAATAGAGTCATTTATGCTAATCTCCACACCACCAACCAAGATTTAACTTCATTACAGTTTTCAGCCTCTTCCAGAAATGGAATCTTAAACCAGTCAGTCAGGACTAGTGAAGTAATCTGTCTGATAGACCCTTGTCATTGCCTAAGGAAAGGTGACCTTACCACAGCCAATCTACTTTTTGCTAGTGTTAACTTCTTTGTTCCTGCTCCCTTCTGCCTCATTTTTTTTTTTTTTTAAAGATTTTCATTCATTTATTCGAGAAACAGAGAGAGAGGCAGAGACACAGGCAGAGGGAGAAACAGGCTCCATGCCCGAAGCCCAGTGCGGGACTCGATCCCGGGTCTCCAGGATCATGCCCTGGGCTGAAGGCGGGGGCACTAAACCGCTGAGCCCCCCCCCTCCCCGCCGGACTGCCCCCTTCTGCCTCATTTTGTACAGTTCCTCAGAGCTCCTTTCTATCTGCTAGTAGGAATGCTGCCTTATTCATGAATTTCTGAATAAAGCCAATGAGATCTTTATTTTTTTCCTTAGTTGAATTTTGGGTTTTAATAATGGGGACATTGTTTTTAAAAAGACGCTAATCAGAGTGCCTGGGTGGCTCAGTCAGTTAAGCCTCCAAATTTGGTCTGGGGTCAGGTCATGATCTCAGGGTCATGAGATAAGCCTGCCCCTGGCTCCAGGCTCAGTGTGTGCTCAGTGCTGAGTTGGCTTGGGATTCTTTCCCTCTTCTCTCCCTCCTCTTCTGTTCCTCCCCCTGTGTGCTCACCCATACTCTCTAAAATAAATAATAAAATAAATAAAATATTTTTAAAAGAAATTAATCTTGGTTGTCAAACTTCTTTATAAGTGAGAACAGACCACCCACCGAAGTGTCTCTGCTGAGAATATGTTTTTCCAAAATGAAGACTAGCAACTTTCCCTCCTCCCAGAAGCCCTGCATGGGAGGCCTTGGAATAGGCAAGTGGCCTGTCTGTCCTCTTTAACATGAGCCCTCCAGACAGGGTGAGCACCTCTATTCTGTTTTGTCAGCAGAAGAAAATTTTTGAGGAGCAAGGATAGGAGGCTTCCACCCTCTGGGAGTCTGAACTATAAATATCTGTGGAGACAGATTCTCCATACGGAATCAAAGTGGAGAAATTTGTGATTAAAAAATATGGAAGGGTGTCATATCTCTTTGGTGAACAGGATTCCAATTATCCTCAGTTGCCTCTGGGCTCCACAGGGCAGTCTATCATTTCCTACAAATCTTTTAAGTCTGCAAAGTTCTCCCCAAATAGGTTGCCACATCCCTTTGCTTTCATGAGGGTGGAAATAGCACCTAGAGGAAGCCACTCCATTCACTCCCTGCCCTACTAAAAGGAAACAAAAAAAACTAAGCGACCAAACATGCCTTGCCTCAGTCTCTTCTTGGATTTAGTACTTGAGAAAGAGGAGATTCTATTGAATTAAATGAGGCAGAAATGTTATTTCCTGGATGCAGGTCAGTGACCAGTTGTGACCAGTGAGGGCCCTCCTGGTGGTGTGCTGGGTGCTGGGTGCTGGGATGCAGCCCTGAATGAAACCCACAGAGCCCATCCTTGGAACTTACAGTAACATGGGGAATTCAGACATCCGTCAGTGCGGCTACAACAGCTCTGCCAAACCAACCCAAGTATCTGGGGACAATCTGTGAAACTGATGTGTTGACACATGCCTGACCATCCTACCCCAAGAACACTCTGTCCAACCTAGTTAATTTATGAACCTGTCCTGCAGAAAGCTGACCTGCTGCCACAAGACCAAGATTTGAACAAACCGAGAACAAGCCCTGCAGCTGCACAGAGGGACCGTGAATGAACAAAAGTAGTCTCCGTGACGACACATGCAAAATCTCCCCATGATGGTCTGCTCCTGCTGCCATCTTTTGCACAAATGACCTAAGTGCCTGGATGTCACTGGGTGGTGCCTACACAGAAGCAGTGAGGTCTTTCCCCTTACCTCACCTTTCCCAACAGCCAATCACCTCCATCCACCTTTCAGATGCCTACCCCCTAGTAAATTATCATAGATGCTCAGTTCCCCTTATGCTCAAGGAGGCCAATTTTAGAAATTTCCTCCCTGCCCCTTGCTTGGTGCCCTGCAAAAAGGCCCCTTCTCTCTGCCACAAGAACTGCTGTTGGTGTTTGGTTTAGTGTGCATCAAAAAAGAGACCCTTGTCTGGTGACATTTGGAAATTAGTCAGGGCAGAAAAAGGAAACGACAAATCAAGCCAAGCTTCCAGGGACAAGCCCGGTCTTCAGTCCTTCCCTGCCACCAGCTCCGTTTTCAAGGTGCACATAGTGTTTGGTAAAGAAATACTTGGATAAAGGAGATGATGTCTTGCAAAAAATCAGAATGATTTTTCTGTACATAGGCCCTTGGTCATGGGGTGTTCCACTAGTCTGTTCTCTAAATTAGTAATCCCCTAATAAGTAACTTCACCCATAAACTGCTATGTCCACAACAAATGTCACACACAGTACGAGGGAATGTAAGGGGTGATTTATGGAGCATCCACTACATGTCTTACACATGCTGTTTCATTTAACCTTACAACAGCTCTGTAAAGCATCTCCCATTTTATCCCTCTTCTACAGATGAGCAGATAGAGGCTAAAACTGGCTACATAACTCGTGCAAATCACACAGAGACAAGAGGAGAAGGGTGGCAAATCACACAGAGACAAGAGGAGGAGGGTGGCAAGGATTCACATCCAGGTTTGTCTAGTTCAACACCCTGCTTCTTTCTAGAATGTCATGACTTCTCAAACTTGCTGCAGCAGGACAAGAAAGACAAGCTGGATTGGGATGTTCCTCTGCTAAAATCAAATAATAATTTATAATGATAGTCTTTTTCCAATTTGCACAAAAAGTCAATTGAGAGAATTTTCTTAATTTCATGTTTTTCTCCTACTATTATTTCCCAAGCTTTGGTGCCTGCTACCCCCTTATGGGAGAGTAACATCAGCAATCCTAAAAGGAATGAAAAATTAGAAAAGGATAATTAACAACTATTCATGCTTCATTCAGTAGATTTTCTTTTAATTTGGAATGAATGGTCCCAATTTTGATTTTATATTGAATTTGTGTTCAAGAGCCTTGGGGGCTCACAGGAGAGTTACGTGCACAAAGTTCATTATAAAGGTGTTTGGATTGGATGTCCTGAGGAGGGCTGTCCATCTGAGGGAGAACATCAGGATGAACCCAGCTCCAAATTAGCAAGGACACACCAGGGGCAATGAAATTAATTTCCTATTCAGAAATAGCTGGTCATGTTCCTTCCTCACCTTCAGCAAGTAGCTTATCTACACTGGTTTTTATTAGGAAAAGAAACAGTCTTTGGTCACTCAATAAATCACCGATTTCCCACAGAAGACATGTCCCTTTCATTAAAGAAGAAGGGGAAATTAGGCCACTGCCTTAGAGCTATAGAACAGTATTGTTATGCTGCAAACACATATATAAAAGTCAAGTCCCACTGAGAAGCAGCCTCCCAGGACAATAAGAAAGGAAAGAAATAAAGACTTTTGAAAACAGTCAGGTCTGAGGCTCTGTAGCCCTGCTGAGAAGCCAATTTCTTCCTTTCTACAGCCATTTATTCAGTTACCCTGGTATTTACTGATCCAACATTCTTTCAGCTCCTCACGGTGCCATGTAGTACTTTACTTGATCCCAGGATGAATAGAAACTTCCTACCATCAGGAGTTTTGTAGTCTGGTGGGATACAAGAGTGGTAGAGAGAATTTACACAGCACTGTACCCCCATAGGCTCTGCTCAGTGGTAAAGGGTGCTGTGTGGGGGTCACAAAGAACTGTGGGTCCCACTGAGAAAAGATGTCATATTTCTACATAGTAGTGATGCTCCTCCAAATCTCCAGATTTGATACAAACAACAAAAGAAAAAACAGACTGGACTTCACTGAAGTTTAAAACTTTTTTGCATCAAAGGACACTATCAACAGAGTGAAAAGGCCACCAGTGGAAAACATTTGCAAAACATATATCAACCAAGGAATTAATATCCTGAATATGTAAAGAACTCCTACAAGTCAACAACAGAAAAAATCTGATTAAAAAATGGGCAATGGACTTGAATAGACATTTCTCTAGAGAACATACACAGATGGGCAATAAGCATATGAAAACGTGCTCAACATCACTAATCATTAGCGAAATGAAAAATCAAAACCACAATGAGATGCCACTTCACACCCATTAGGATGGCTACTACCAAGAAAGAAAAAGAGAAAACCCTTGTGCATTGCTCATGGGATATAAAATGGTACAGCTGCTACAGAAAGCAGTACAGAGGTTCCTCAAAAAGTTAAACATGGAATTATCATAAGTTCCAGCAATCCCGCTTGTAGGTATAGATCCCCAAAACTTGAGAGCAGAAACTCAAGCAGATATTTTTATACCCACATTCATGGCAACCTTATTCACGATAGCTCAGAGATGGAAGAACCCAGTGTCCGTTGGTGGATGAATGAATAAACGTGGCATATCCATACAATGGAATATTACTCGGTCTTCCAAAGGAAGGACATTTTAGCACGGGTTACAACGTGGGTGAAACTTGAGGGCATTTGCTCAGTGAAATAAGTCAGACAAAAGGAAAAAATTATTGTCTGATTTTACTTACATGAGATATCTGAATTTGTCAAGTTCATTGAGGCAAAAAAGTAGAATGATGGTTGCCAAAGCTGGGGCAGGGGGAATTAGTGTTTAATAGGCACAGAGTTTCAGTCTGAGAAGATAAAAAAAGTCCTCATGATGGATGGTGGTGATGGATGCACAGTGATTGAATGTACTTGCTGCCACTGAAAATAGACTGCTAAATTTGATCTTATGTAGGTTTTGCTGCAATTTAATTTTTTAAAATATTTAATTTATTTATTCATGAGCCACCCAGAGAGAGGCAGAGACACAGGCAGAGGGAGAAGCAGGCTCCCTGTGGGGAGCCCGATATGGGACTTGATCCCAGGACCCCAGGATCACGACCTGAGCCAAAGGCAGATGCTCAACCACTGAGCCACCCAGGTGCCCCTGTTTTGTCACAACTTAAAAAAGAAAAAAAAAGACTCTCCAACCCCAAAATAGTGCTCCTCTCAGTTATTTTACCCTTTCCCACCTTGAAGAGCACAGTACTCTTTTCTCATTCAGATAAACAAAAGCAAACGAATTCTGTGTGAGATGTAGTGCTCATTTTTCTTCATTTATTCAAGAACCATTGAGATATTGGGACACCAGGGCGGCTCAGTGGTTGAACATCTGCCCCCCTGCTCAGGTTGTGATCCCGGGGTCCTGGGATCGAGTCCCACATCGGGTTCCCCGCAGGGAGCCTGCTTCTCCCTCTGCATGTGCCTCTGTCTCTCCCTCTGTGTCTCTCATGAATAAATATAAAAAATCTTTAAAAAAGAATCATTGAGATATTTATTGAGCATCTTCTATGTGCCAGGCGCTTTCCTAGGCACTAGGGTTATGGCAATGAGGTGAGCAAAAGCTGGCAGAAATCCTGGCACTCTCGTGGACCAGACTGGAATCTAAGGTTATATCAGTTAGGGTCTCAGCAAAAGGTTCATGACAGACTCAAGTTAGGGTCATTTGGGGAGAGGTGAATAAAGGGATGCTTGACAAAGATATGAACAGATAGAAGGAATCCACTTGGGGCAAGTTCAGAAACCCAGAAACAGTAGAGTTGCTACCACCTACAGGCTGAATAGCAGAGGGGAGGAAGCAGATACTGGAACTCTAGAGAGGAAGGAAATGGTAAAAAAAAAAAAAAAAAAAAAAAAAAAAAGCTGTCATGAGAGCAGCAGTGAATTTAGTGGGGCCCCAAGGCTACTCCACCATCAGTCCAGAGCTACCCCATGGTTAGCTCAGTGCTATCCCACAGTTACCCAAGGCTACCCCATGGTTGGCCCAGGGCTATCTCACAAGGAGTAAATACCCAACCTCATTCTCCTCCCCACTCTGATCCCCTGCTAGTTCCTTAGGGGGCAAACCCCAGCACACGCAGAATGCAAAAGAGCCCCTTGCTCTAGGGTCTAAATTCGGCAGGATGGAAGATGGGGAAGCGGATCTGGAGGGGAAGACAAAAAATATGTTCCATACTGTAAAGAAAACATCAGGTTGGTGACCATCCTGAGCCTCCTCTTCAGAAAGCTAACTCGAGGCCAGGTGAGCTCCTAGGAAGCAGGTGATGCCCATCCAGGGGGAATCTGAGAATCTTTCTTCCCAGCTTGAAGCCATCCCAGAAAATCAGGCTCAGCTGAGGTTTGATGAAGAGACTGACGCAACTGTAGTATCAATCCGAGCAGGCCGAGTTAGGTTGTTCTAAGTATCCTGAACCCAAGTTTGACCTAACACAAAGCTCAGACCACATCAAGGTTGAACTACTCAGCAAATACTCACTTCCTCTCCCCATCCCCTAGGAGTGGGGCACTCTTCCCCCGCTAGGTGTTGTCATTTGTTTTGCAAGAGAATTTTAGCAGACATGAGCAAGCAGAGGCTTAAAACCTGCTTTAAGGGAAGGAGTTCTGGGGGGCTCAGTGGGTTGAGTGTCCTACTCTGGATTTCAGCTCAGGTCATCATCTCAGGGTCCTGAGACTGAGCCCTGCATTGGGTTCCCCACTCAGCATGGAGTCCGCTTCTCTCCTTCCCCACCGCCCCCGCCCCCCGGCCTCTCCTCCCCACTCTGAAATAAATAAATAAAACTTAAAAACAACAACAACAGAAAATGTGCTCTGGAAATCTGCCTGGAGATGTGTCCAGGGTCGCTATGGCCCTCTACCTTGGCCGCCAGATGAACACAGGTGGGGCAGATCCAAACCCCAAGCTACCTGATTACAAACATTGACGTGTGCCATTGTGCTAAAGAAATGAGACTCAGAAATGAAGAGCTTTACCTAACATATCTAATTGATGGCAGATCTGGTTCTAGAATCCAGTTGTTTTAATGGGCAATCCAATAGTTCGAAAACGCTTGCTTTTGCTGGTGGAATAAAAGGCTCCAGGAGCTGTGTGCCTATCAGTTCTGCACCACTGACAGCCCAGAGCCCACCTTCTTCCTGCCAGCAACCTTCCTCCTCTTCCTACCTCATAAATATCCTTATTTTCTCTTTTCTTTCCCCTCTCTCCCTTAGCAACCACACTACGGCCTGCAGCTTAGTTTAGTCTCATCTTGGGTTCAGACGCTCTCAACATTCAGACCAGTGGAGACCTCTCCATCTGGTGATCACACCACTCCCCCAGGTCAGTGTGCTCTCCATCAAGTGCTGTCTTCTTCTCCAAACAGCTCTTCTCCAGACTTTTATATTTCTTTAAAATATCTTTTCACAGCATGCCTGGGTGGCTCAGTCGGTTAAGCACCAACTCTTTGATTTCAGCTCAGGTCATGATCTCAGGGTCATGAGATGGAGCCTTGCATGGGCTCCATACTGGGCGTGGAGTCTGCTTAGGATTCTCTCTCTCCATCTTCTTCTGCCCTCCCCATCTCCACTTATATATATATATATATATCTTCACTTTTTATTTTTGAAAAATTACATGTAGATTCACAAGAAGTTACAAAGATAGTACACAGAAGTCCTTCGTGACTTTTACCCAGTCTCCCCTAGTGGTTACATCTCACGTGGCTGTAGTACCCTGTCAAAACCAGGAAACTGACATTGAAGCAGTGGATGTGTGTGGTTCCCTGTCATTTCCTCACATGTGTAGATTCCTGTAACCATCACTGGAATCAAGATACAAAACTGTTCCAATGACACAAAGATCTTACTCCTTTGTAATCACACCCATCTTTCTTCCATCCCCATCCCTAATCCCAGCAACCATAAAATTATTCCCCATTTCTGTACTTTGCTGAAAATATTATTCAAATGGCATCATATAGTATATGATATATGGAGATTGGCTTTTTATGTTTGCAGCATGCAAGTCGCTAGGACAATGCTATGAACAGTGGTGTACAGGTTGTTGTGTGGACTTGCTTTAATCACTCTGAGACAAAGGTCCAGGAGTGAGGTTGTAGGGATGTGATTAAGCATATGTTTAATTTTTTGTTTTTTAAAATTTTTTCTTTCAGTTTTATTGAGATATAGTTGTCCTACAGCTCTCTATAAGTTTAAGGTGTACAGCATAATGACTTACAAACATTGCAAGATGATCACACAATAAATTTCATTAACATTCTTCATCTAATGTAGATACAAAAAATAGTTTTTTCTTTGTGATTAGAACATTTAAGGTTTATTCTCTTACCAACTTTCAAATAGACCACATAGTAGTGTTGACTATAGTCATCATTTTGCACATTACATCCCTAATAGTTATTCATCTTATAACTGGACATTTGTACTTTTTGACTACCTCATCCAATTTCCTTCCCCCTCAAATCCTCACCTCTGATAATCACAGATCTGATCTCTTTTCTTTTAAAGATGTATTTATTTTTAGAGAGAGAGAGAAAGCACACGTACACAGTGGGAAGGGCAGAGGGAGAAGGAGATAGAATCTCAAGCAGACCCTCCACTGAGTACAGAGCTTGATACCATGACCCTGAGATCATGACCTGAGCTGAAACCAAGAGTTGGATGCCCAAATGACTGTACCACCCAGGCGACCCCTGATCTCCTTTCTGAGAGTAAATACATAAATACACATTCACTGAAGAGAGTATATTTATGGCAGATAAGCACATAAAAAAACTATATATATATATGTGTGTGTCATATGTAGGTTAGATCATAGAGTATCATACAGAATTTTTGTCTTTCTTTGTCTGGCTTATTTCACTTACATTTAGTAATTAAAGAGACTACAAAACTCTTTTCCAGAGTGGCTGTAACATTTCACATTCCCATCAGCAATATATGAGATACATTTTCTCCACCTCTTGCCAGAATTTGATACTGTTAATATATTTTATTTATCTGTTTTGATAAGTGTGTGGTGATATCTCATCAGGGTCTTAATTTGCATTTCCCTGATGGTTTGTGATGCTGAATATTTTTTCATGCACTTATGTGCCATAAATATAGCCTCTTCAGTGAAATGTCTCTTCATGCAGCTTGTTTCCTAGCAAGATTGTTTTTATACTGTTGACTTTTGAGAGATCTTTATACATGCTAGATAAGAGTCCTTTGTCAAACGTATGGTTGCAAATATATTTTTCCTATCTGTAGCCTGTCTTTTCAACTGTTTGACAAGGTCTTTTGCAAAGCAAACATTTCAAATTTTGACATAGTAAAAGTTATTGATTTTTGTCTTTTTTTTTAGATTCAAAAAAAATTTATTTATCAGAGACACACAGAGGGAGAGAGAGAGGCAGAGACACAGGCTCCATGCAGGGAGCCCGACATGGGACTCAATCCCGGGTCTCCAGGATCACGCCCTGGGCTGAAGGCAATGCTAAACCACTGAGCCACTGGGGCTGCCCTGATTTTTGTGTTTTATGCATTGTGCTTTTGGTGTCATAGCTAAAAATGCTTCACCGAGATCTCCTATGTTTTCCTCTAAAGGTTTTACATAATTTGATGTTTTACATTGAAATCTGTGATCTATATTGAGATAAATTTTGTGCAAAGTGTGAGTTTTAAGCCAAGATTCTTTTAAAAAAATATTCAATTGTCCTAGCACCATTTGTTGAAAAGACTATCCTTCATTGCATTGTTTTTGAATCTGTCAAAAAACAGTGCTGTATGCGATGTCTGGATGGCTCAGTTGGTTAAGGTCTAACACTTGATTTTGGCTCAGGTCATGATCTCAGGGTCCTGAGATCGAGTCCCATGTCAGGCTCGACAGTCAGTGTGGTGTTTGCTTGAGATTTTCAGTCTCTCTCCCTTCCTCTGTCCCTACCTGCCATGTGCACTCTCTTGCTCTCTCAATAAACAAAGATAAACTTTAAAAAAAAATCAGTGCTGTACTTGTGTAGGTCTTTTTCTGGGTCTTCTAGTCTATGCTACTGATCTATGAGTCCATCTCTCTGTGAATATCACACAGGCTTAAATAGTCACATCTGTATCCGTACTAGACTTCAAATTGGGAAAATGAATTATACCCATTTTATTGTGGTTTCTTTTCCTCAAAATTGTTTTAGTTATCATAGTTTCTTAGCCTTTCTGTATAAATTTTAGAATGACTCTGTCTAAATTCACAGAAAATCTTTCTGGGATTTTGACAGAAATTGTATTCAACATGCATCTCAATTTAGAAAATATAATCATTGTTACTAAGTTGAATCTTCCAATACATGAACACAGCATGCCTCTCCATTTATTTAGATTTTTAAAAATGGCTTTCATGGCTTCGCAGTTTTCAGCATATAAGGCTGGTATATATATATATATATATATATATATATATATTTAGGATTGATACCTAAGTATTTTATTTTTTGAGTGACTATAAATAGTCTTGTATTTTTTATTTTAGTTTCTTTGCTACTGCATAGAAATATAAATGACTTTGGTTTGTTAATTTTATATCCTGTGATGTCACTTACTAGTTCCAGAAAAATTTTTGGAGAATTTTTTGGGATTTTTTTTTTTAATGCAGCAAATGATGTCATCTATAAATTAAGGCAATTTTATTTCTTCCTTTATGATCTGTATGACTTCAATTCCTTTTCTTGCCTTATTGCATTGGCTAGAACTCTCACTACTGTGTTGAATAGGGGGACATCCTTGTTCCCAAACTTAGGGCAAAAGCACTCATTCTTTTACCATTAAGTGTGATGTTAGCTATAGAGTTTTTGTAGATTGTCAGGTTGAGGATGTTCCCTTCTACTGTTTGTTTTCTCAGAGTTTTCATTGTGAATGGTTATTAGACTTTGTCAAACATCTTTTCTGCATTAATTGATACCATTATTGTGATGTTTCTTCTTTAGCCTGTTATGTTAATACGGCAGGTTACATTGATTGGTTTTCATAAATTGAACTAGCTTTGCATATCTGGAATAAATCCTACTTAGTCATGATACATAATTCTTTTTTATGTATAATTGAATTCTATTTGCTAATACCCTATAAAGGAATTCTGATCCTGTATTCATAGTGTTTCATTTTCCTTTTTTGTACTATTGTTTTCTGGGTTTTTTTTTTTTTTTTTTTTTTAAGATTTTACTTCAGAGAGAGAGAGAAAGAGCAGAAGCAGGGAGAGGGGCAGAGAGAGAAGAAGCAGGCTCCCCACTAAGCAGGGAGCCAGATATAGGGCTTGATTCTAGGACCCTGAGATCATAACCTGAGCTGTTGGCAGACACTTAATCCATTGAACCACCCAGGAGCCCCTGCTTTCTGATTTTGATACTGGAGTAATAATAAATTCATTAAAAGAACTGGGACATGTTCAGTTCTCTTCTGTTTTTTGGAAGACATTGGCCCCTAATCCTCTCTTTCTCTCTTTCTTTAGTCTATTTTCTCCATTATTCAGATTGGGGAATATCTATTTCCCTATCTTCAGGTTCAAGATTCTCTCCTCCCTTTTCCCCATTTTGCTATTAAGTGCGTCCACTGACATTTGTCTTTTATTTCTAATATTTTTTAGTTCTAGAATTTCCTTTCATTTAATAACTTCTATTTTATCATTGAGACTTTCTTCTTTTTCATTTGTGCCAAATGCATTCACAACTGCTCAGACCATTTTTATGATGACTGTTTTAAAATCCTTGTCCAGTAATTCTATGTATCATCTTAGTGTAAGTATCTGTTGCTTGATTTCTTTCACTCAACTTGAGATTTTTTTTTATTCTTTATATTATGAGTGATTTTTGATTGAAGCCTAGACATTTTGAGTATGATGTTATGAGACTCTGGGATACCAGAGGCAAGAAGAAATTCAGGGAACTCACCACCATGCCATTCTCAAGCTCTAAGATCCCTAGTGGATCTTCCTCCTTCTCTCTGCTTTTCAGTCTTCTTATGTTTGTTTTACACATTATGTCAGTGAGTTTTATCTCTACTTAGCAGAAAAGATAAGGATAGTTAATTATAGTGTCTTTCTAGAAGCTGAAACTTATTTTTCTTTTAACTAAGCCATCTGTCTTCTTGTTTTAGGAGTCCATTTCTGATACTGGAAGAATATTTGAGGATTACATCCCTCAAAACTCCTTGAGTTAAAAGTATAGTCTTTTCCATGTTCCCTGCCTTTGTCCTGATCAGAAACTGTTCATTATCTCTTGCTTGAATTATTTAAATGGCTTCCTAATTAGTCCCTAAATTGACAATCTCTCCCTTTCTTGCAGTCTGCTGTTCTACAGATTGTGGGCAGTTCTATTTCCTTAGGCATAAATCACTGTGCTTCCTTTCTCTTCCTCCATGACCTAAGACAGCTCATCACTGGCTACTTAGTAAAATTCAATCCTTAGCTTGGAGTTCAAAGTCATCAATGTTATGGCTCATCTTCCTATTGACAGCCTTATCATCCTCTGCTGTTGCATGCAATTTGATGCTGCAACGCAAGGGCATCACTTCCAGATCCCACACACATGTTATGCAGTTTGATCCAGGGCCTGCACTCATACTTGCCCTCTGCTTGGAATGTACCCCCTTACCCACTCAGGTCAGGGCCCATTGCCTCAAGGAAAACATTCTTGATCACCCAAGTCAGAATTGATACTTTTCCCTATCAACAACCATAGCTTCTTGCTCACATCTCTCTTTAAACATATTTCCAATCCATTTCATAGTTACAAGACATAATGTATAGTTTTTGCAGATTCTCTCCTTTTGTACAAAACCAGGCCTTCTTGGCTTAGTGGTCCCAGGAGGAGAGCAAGCCCATCATTGGATGGCAAGACTGGAGCTGGCTTCATCTGGGGCAGGAGGTAAGTCAGTGAAACATTTGCTTACTTCTAGAAAATGTGCCAATTTTAGGAGATTCTGTTCTGTCTCAGGATTCTCTGGAAGTCCAGGGAAGGAAACCTTAGAGATCTATCCACCATGCTTGGCATGAAGTCAGTTTTGGAGATGTTCTAGATCAAAGCTCCCTTGCCCTTCATTACCTCTACCTGTAATATGGACAGTTCACCCTATGGGGTACTGATGCTTTCTCTGTTCAGAGTGTGGTAGCAGCAAAAGGAGCAAGTGAAAATAGGAGCTGCTTAAGTCTTAGCTCCGCTCCTTACTAGCTGTGTAAACTCTGGACATACTATTTAACTTTTTTGTACCTCACATTCCTCATCTGCAAAGTGGGGATAATTATAGAATATACAGAGAATCACATAAAAATGCTTAGAACTCTGTTTGGCACTCCATAAACATTAGTAATGACCATTTTCAATGTTTTCCACCCCAGTACCCCGAAGAGTAGAATATTTGCAAGGCCTGGGATAGTATCCCAAAGTAGCCTCTATTTTCTTGAAAAATTTTGGGGCATTCTATTTCATGTTAAATTTTTGTCCAAGTTGTGCATTTTCCTCCATTAGTAGAGCTTCTTTGTTGAGTTTAATACTGAATATTTCTGGGGCACCTGGGTGGCTCAGTGGTTGAGCATCTGCCTTCGGTTCAGGTCGTGATCCTTGGGGTCCTGGGATTGAGTCCTGAATCAGGCTGCTCACAGGGAGCCTGCTTCTTCCTCTGCCTATGTGTCTGCCTCTCTCTCTGTGTCTCTCATGAATAAATAAATAAAATCTTAAAAAAAATCTGGATATTCCTTCTGCAAAAATATTTAAGAAGGTATACTCTAGAAAGATAATTCTATGTTATTCCCTTGGCACAGGGGGGTGCCTCTCAGTGGCATGCTCTTAAAGGTTGAGGTGCACAGTCCCAGCAGGCTTTGCTTGAGCCACAGACACAGAAGACTGAAGCCCAGACCAGCACCATAAAGTGCTCCTCACTGATGAGTTCTGTGTGGGGCCAATGCAGCCTCCATACCCTCCTTTATTGACCCTTCCTTACACTGAGATTTACCACCTCAGTCCTTCTTTCCTCATTTGAGAGAGCTGGCCCCTTGTTGGATGTGTGAAATGTGAGCACAGAGATAAAAATCTTGGCTTGTATTTCCTGGACTATGATCATCAATAAAATAGGGCAGAAGAGAGCTATAATCTAATACACCATATTACTGTAATTAGAGCTTCATGCATAGAGCTCTCTCCCGCCCTCCCTCCAAAATAATGAAACCATTTAAAATAAATAGTGGTGACTTTATTCTCCATCATGTGGTGTTCAGTGATTGGGTAATTATGGTGACAGCATATAGCTAGTGGATGTTGAGTTCAGAATGTAAGAAAAAAGATTTGGGGGGAAAAACACACATAGGATAGAGCCATAGAATCGTAGCACTGTGGAACTGGCAGGCATACTGGCAATTGTGTACCTTGCACCCCCACTCACAAAAGAAGTGAAAGAGACTGAGAGATTGCAAATGTGAGAAGCTTAGGCAGAGGTGGAATCAGACCTAAAACCCAGGCTCCTCTCTTTTATTCGATATTCTTTTCAACCCATGTGTTGTTTCTGGGAAACCTCCTAAGACAGAATATTCTATAAAGCTTTCCACATGGCAAGTAGACTTTGCCCCCCACATCTGCTGAGGGAGAGGACAACATTTCTGTGACATAAACTGTTGTCTGTCCCTTCATTGTCTGTGGACTCTGAAAAGTCATGGCCACTGAATGTCACCAGCAACCTGCCCTGAATGTTTGAGACATTTTTTTTTTGTTTTATCCATTTTGTTCCTTTGACATAGCAGAGAGAAAAAATTAGCGAGTGCACAAATTGAGATTTTGTTTAACTTACTCTTGATGAGGCTAATTGTTTATTTTCAGTTAGATTTTATTTCTGTTATTACATTGGGAACATCAGGTAAATGGTAAACTTTCCCATAAAAAATGTTTACATTTCTTAGTCCTGCTCTACATGTAAGAAATTCAGGAAAAGTCAGTGCTTTTTGTAATGAAGGCACAGGGGTTTCCAAAGAAAATAAGCTAAAGGTCCTCATGGAACAAAAAGGCAATGGACTTCAGCCTGCAGATGTGTAACACAGGATTAGAATGGCACAAACGTGCACTGTTTCTATCCCTGATGTGTTGAACTTATGTTCAGTCATGTCACTCGTATGACCCTCCCTCTCCTCTTCTCCTCCGTCCTGTACAAAATGAGAGACTGATGTAGCCAGAGGGAAGGGCATGAGCTCATCCCTGCCATAAATTGCCACTGGCTCTGTCATTTGCTACTCAACCCCAGAAAAGCCACACCTAGGGCCTGGGGTAAGGTGTCTTCCTCCTTCCTACCCTGTCCAGTAACCGTCCTGTGACACGCATGCCCCACCACTGCTAGAAGCTAAGCCCACCCTGGCTGAGGTGGACATAGAAACTCCTACTCTGCCTATGATGGGAACACACACCACCCCAGAAAGAGCAATGCAGGTCACTGGTGGTCACTGGGCAGGAAGCAGCAATGCAGTTGGGAAACATTCTCTACAGAATTAAGATTCATGCCACTACATCTACAGAGAGATACAGATGCCACTAAGAAGCAAATTTCTCAGGCAGCCCGGGTGGCTCGGTGGTTTAGCGCCTGCCTTCAGCCCAGGGCGTGATTCTGGAGACCTGGGATCCTGTCCCACGTCATGCTCCCTGCATGGAGCCTGCTTCTCCCTCTCCCTGTGTCTCTGCCCCTCTCTCTCTCTTTTTCTCTCTCTCTCTCTGTGTCTCTCATGAATAAATAAATAAAAATCTTAAAAAAAAAAAAGAAGCAAATTTCTCATCAAAGATAACGTTCTCTATGTTCTTTCTTGCTCCAATTCCAACCCTCCCTGAACTCTGAAATGTAGCTAGGGCTCATATATCTTGATTAACAGAGTCATTCGGATGTCAAGGTGAGATTAGGAAGATGTCAAGATGGCTGCTGAGACCAAGGACATAAGCATGGGAAGGCTCCTCTTTGGGGGCACCTCTGCCTTCTCCTTAGGGCCATCAGTTGGTGTCACCAGCATGTGGCTCATATGGGAGGTAGGTGAACCCAGGTGACATACAATGTCCATCTGTGTTTCCACAGTACTTTCCCAACACAAAGTGTTTTGTCAGCCAAAATTTTGTCAACTGTCCAGTGATAAGGCAAGGTGCCATGTCTTCACTCACTTGTGAGGAAACTGAAGCCCAGGGAGGCTAGCACACATCAGGGAGGGCATAGAAAAGACAATTCTAATGTGTGCTAAATTTCTGAAGGCTGTTCTGTTCCAGACACTTGACAGTACCTTACCTAAATGGTTTTCTTATCTGTAAAATGAATCTAAGAATGGCATCTCCCTCATATGATGTCTTAAGGATTAAATGAAATAATGTCACAGAAATGTTTAGCATGATGCCTGATGCACAGGATGTCTTTGAATTAGGTGTTGGCAGGTCCCTACAATATCCTTAAGGGTGTCTGTTATAATCTCCACTTTGCGAGTCACAGTAAGGAAAATGACTCACTCAGTTAACCAGCATGTTAGGTGGCCTGGTGAGGCCTCAAATGCAGATTTGTATGACCCCAAAACCTTCCCACTCAAAGAACACAATTACTCCAGAGCTTGGGTTGCCTCTTGCCAAGTTCTATGCACTTTCGCAGACCTGTTCATCCAGATCTGAGACAGTCTCATACAGAAAGTGCTGTGACCTGGTTTGACAAGCAA
This sequence comes from Canis lupus baileyi, assembly GCF_048164855.1. NCBI lineage: Eukaryota > Metazoa > Chordata > Mammalia > Carnivora > Canidae > Canis > Canis lupus. The sequence goes on from NC_132848.1 coordinate 40,966,715, forward strand.
ACAGAAAGCCTTCTGTCTCAGAAAATACATAACAATTTGTCATCATTCACACAGACATCTGAGCATCATGTTCCATGAAGACTTTGATGGCATCCACAAAGAGGCCCTCACCAGAGTCCCCAGAGGGGCTCAGCACTTCTGAAGTAGAGTTGAGTGTCTGAGGCCAATAATTAACATGCAAGTCACAAGACTATTCTCATTAGTATTCCTATGATTTCAAAAATTCTTTGTCTTTATTACATAATTTCAACTCAGTTCCTATTTTTTTTTTTATAAAATGTCAAGTAGATATAACAAAAAAAAAAAAAATAGAAAAAAAAAAAACCCTTCTTATAGCTATGGCTTCCCGCATGCAATAGGCATTCCACAAACACTTGTACAATGTATGAATAAGCTGATTATGAATGAATGCATTTATTTTCTTTTTGTGAATTGGCTCAAAGAGCCAGTTCGATAGGGGTTGACCAAAAAGTATATTCCTGAGAGGCCACAAGTACCCAGTAATGCTTTGCCAAAAAGCCCACTGTCTACCTTTTAGATGCCTCTGACTCAAGGACGTTCCCCACAAATGTGGCCGGAGACACGTGGCTGTGCTGGAGCAGCTAGCATTTACACCTACTTTGTAAGCATTCAACCTGAGCTTGAGTAGGAGGCGCCCACACTCATCTGGGACCCACACCAGAGGCAGGGAACATACCTTCCTTTGATGTTATATCCATCAGATGCCATTTGCTGGGACTGGCCAGTTCTGAAACCATTCCCACCCACCTGATGATTCTTCAAAAGAATCAACATGTTAACAAGATCAAAGGCTGGCACCTCTGCGACCTGACACACGCTTTGCCAGGAGCTCCATTACTGAGAAGTTCTCAAGAGAAAAGAACTGCTCTTGTGGGAACACCTGAGTCAGAGTCTTGGCTCTGGGGTCTCAACAGAGAACACTTCTCCTCCCTCCTTATCTGTAAACGTGGCAATGGTGATGCCACTTAAGTGGAACCTGGTGCCCAAAAAACTTTGTGAAAGCACTTCGTAAACAACTAAGAGATAAGCTAGCCTATCTCCGAAGACCATTATCACCAACAGAGGGGCAGAAGAAAGCTCATTGTGTGCAACTGGATGGCCCTTGGCTTGGAAAGAAGAATAGCTCATGATATGTTCTCAATAGCTAGTAACTTCAGATTGCTTTTATGCACCCCACTCTCAGATATATTGAGCTGGAGTTGCCCCAAAGTTAGTCATTTGTGTGCCTGCCACCTTCACAATTTTTTTTTTTTTTTTGCCACAGACAGCTGAATCTCGCCTGTGTTATAATTTACCTAATATGTCTTTTCACATCAAATTTAGGTTAACTTTATTGCTGTACATTTATTTTCATCTCGTTTCAATCAATAAGTCACAGCTTTGACATGCTGGTGACACGTGCTTCTGTGCTGCATACCATATTTGGGGAGACACTGTATTAAGCAAAAAAAAAAAAAAAAAAAAAAATCATTGCACCACCTAATCCAGACAGGAGGAGGAAAGGGAGCCTGCCAAAATCTCGTGTGAGTTGGCACAAAGAATGACTTGGATTTCCTCAAAGATGAGCAAAAGAACAGTCCTAGCACACTGGAAAGCAACCTCAAACTATAATCCATTATCTATCCACATATAATAAGGATTATTTACATTACTATAGCACTTTACAATTTTAACAACACATTCATGATCATTTTACATGGGGTCCTGACCCCAAATCTGGCAGCAGGTAGCGTGGCTGATACCATCCTTTTGCACAAGGAACTCAACAGTGTTAGGGGGTTTGTATGAGATCATGTTAGAAATAAAGAGCAGCAACAATAATGCCTCTGTCTTCAGCTCATTTCACTGCACCCTCCTCAGGGGGGGACAATATTTTTACAAGGACTGCTTTTCCCTCTTTCGGCAAGACAATTCTCTCATGCCACTTTTTATCAATCTACTCTTCCAAACTGTACATCCATTTGTCCATCCATCCATCGATCTATCCATTAATCCATCCATCTATCCACCCACCTATCTACTTACCCATCCATCCACTGCTCCATCCATTCATTGTTTTATCTGTCCTTCCAAACACGTACCCCAATCTATCCATTCATCTACTTATCCATCCTCTGATCCAGTCACCTACTTAGCCACTTCCCCATCCACCCACTTGATATTTGGGGACCTTCTTTGTGCTTGTTACTCACTATACAGAATACTGGAACTACCTACCAGCTTTTATTCTTATAAACTGAAAAGTATTCCTTGTGAACTAGAATGGCAATAAGAGTAGTATCTGCATCAATTTCTTCTGATTTGAAAATCTACCATAGATTTTCCCTGATGTTAGCAAAACATAGTAATATGCTCTACTTCTTCCTGTCAAGTGAAACAAAAACACTTGGGAGTGTGATAACAAAAGAAGCAGGAAAAGACCTAGTTAATAAGAGTCCTCTCCTCCATAAGTACATTGGAAGTACAATAATTACGGTTATGTTGTTGGATCACTTCAGATGAAAAGGGCACACTTCCAATTACTTCACATGAGTATCAAGTCCAAATAATTAGAAATACGTCCCTGATAGAGTCTTGGAACTTTTTGGAAGAGCTAATTTAAGCATCTAGGTGTTTTCTCGGCTGCCATTCAGAGTCGAGACTCACTTATCTTCATGATTGCAGTCTGTTTTGGTATTTTAATTCCTCCATTTCAGAGTTGAGGACAGCAAACCAATGATCAATGATGCAGGTGGCCTAACATATTGAGAGCCCATAAAGGGATGTGTCTCAAAGCAGATAAAAATAGAGAACAGAATGAGACAAAATGGGAATCAATTATCAACTAGCATAAAAAAGAAAGAAAAAATTCAAACAGGCCAAAAATATAAATAAAACATTGGAAATTTCTAGATAAAAAATAAAACAAAGCTTGAACCCTCCTACTAATTTTTTTTTTTAGTTTACCCCAACAGGCTGTAACTTCAATGAAGTTGTTTTTGTCATCCTTTCCCATCAGTGATGACTTCCTTGTCAATGAACACGGTAGAGCAATGGTTCTTGAACCTCAGTGTACATCAGAATTACCTGGAAGGCTGGTTAAAGCACAGATGCCTGGGACCCACTCTCAGAGTTTCAGATTTAGTAGGTCTGGGGTGGAACCCAAGAATGTGCTTTCTAAACCCCTGGGTAATGCTACTGCTGTGGTTAGTCTGGGGACCCCACTTTGAGAAGCACAACAGACCACCTCTAGTCCTCGTCTTCTTTTTCAGCTGTGTGTGACACTGGGCACCACTCCCCAGATCTCTGAATGCCACACATCTCTTGCTTTCCCAGCCATCTCTCTCCTCTTCTCCATTTTAGCACCCTAGTGTTCCTCGAGATGCTATGCTAAGCTTCTATCCTTTCCCTGAAATCTTCCTTTCCCTGAAATCTTGTCCACTCTGAAGCTTTTAGTTAACCATGTACACCTGGTAGCCTCCAGGCTGCAGCTCCAGCCTGATAAAATGTGAGCTTCATGGAGCACATATCCCAAGTGACTGGGGTGTGCCTGGCATATAGAATGTGCCCGATAAATATCCGTTACAACTTCCTAGTACATATTTCTACCTCAAAGTCCCACAAACTAACTGGCAACTGACATCAAATGTATTTGGAAAGAAATATGTCAGAGAAGGGCATTACACAAACTAGATTCATTCCCCGTATTTCCAACGGTACCATCATCTACCCATTCCGTAAGACCTAAGAAATCTGTAGGTCATTCCAGAAACCTTGCATGCCAAACACCAAGTTGTGCTGATTTCACTTCCTAAATCTCTTTCAGGTCCATCCACTTACCCCCATTCCCATTGCCACATCAAGGCCACCCCAGCCTCCAACCCGGCCCCTCCTGTAGTCTCTGCACCACACAGTCGGCTGAGAGATCTGATCTCATTCTATGCACTAAATGCACTCAATCTCATTCTATGCATTAAAACCTAACCAGTGACTCTACCTGCCCTTAGAGCCCCACCCTCCCCAGGGCCTTAAACTTTCTGACTGGGACCCCATGGCCTCTCCAACTATATCTCACGTGCTTTTCCTCAGCCCTGGACCTCTGACCTCCCCAACTTATTTTTGTTCCTCATTCCATGTGCTCTCATTTCTGATCCATGGCTTGCGATATTCTTTCCACCTGGAATACTCTTTCCTTTTCTTCCTGTGACATGTTGTAGCCGACTGCCTTCTATGCATTTCTCAGTTCCCAACTCAAACATTTATATCCTTCAAAAAGCCTTCCCTTCCTCTCTAATAAAAACAAAACAAAACACTCCTTAAGACTGGGATATGGCTTGCTTTGAGTTTCTATGACCTTCTGTATCTACATATACAGTATTACCCCTGCTTGTTTAATTATCAGTCTCATTTGCTCTTCGGGGGAAGGCTCATGTCTACACAGTGTTGGGGCCAGGGCCTGGACTTGGTCATATCTGCTGAAGGAATAGGCCAACCAGATTCAACAGGGGAAACTTAAAAGAAATTATTTTTCTATGTTGAAAGCAGTCTGAGAAGCAGTATGTCTGGAATGGGCACAGGGGAGCACTCTAGAATGATGGAAGTATTTTGTATTTGGTTCTGGGTGGAGGCAATATGAGGGTGTACATAGATAAAAATTCATCAAGCTGTACACTGAAGCGTGGTGCATTTTACATATGTAAGTCATACTTCCATAAAAGAAATGAATTATTTTAAAATTTTGGTATAACTCATATGGGGATATAAAAGTGCATATGGGTTAAAACAATTCATGTGGGTTTCACACTAGAATTTAGTAACAACCCAAGGCACAGAAGTTCCTTAAGATGCTAATTATTTCCCAAAGATCCAGAACAAAAACATGCTGAAGCAATTCTTTAAGTTCCCCCCCCCCCTTTTTTTTTTTCCAGAGGGAGGCAAGAGAATGGTGGGGAGGGGCAGAGGGAGAGGGGGAAAGAGAATCCCAAGGAGGCTCCACACCCAGGGTGGAGTAGAAGTGGGGCTTGATCCCACAATCCTGAGATCATGACCTGAGGGGAAATTGAGTAGGACACCTAACAGACTGACCTACCCTGGTGCCCCTTCTTTAGATCTTTGTTCTTAAATAAATAGATAAGTAATTAATCTCTGAGGGATTTGAGATAATGATGTATACTTATGTTTTCAATGTTTGAGGTATCTTCACTCGTGCAATGACAACTGCGGCTCTCCTGGGTCCCCATTATTTTTAATACTATCACTTTTCTTTTTCTCCTAGTAGGTACAGGACACAGGACCATACCGCAAGGTGCATTACCCCATTGAAAAGCAACACTGCTGTATCGACTGTTGCGATCATGTCAAGCGCTTTAGGATGTCTGGCTGTCTCTTAGACTAAAATGTAAAACATGGAGTGTTCAAGATTCATTTTCTAAGGAATAGGCAAAAATGCAGAGCATTTAGGCTCTTTTGTTCTGTAAGTTACTTTTGGTAAGAAGATCCCTGTGCTTTGTCATGCTGGGCTTCCTGGCAGCCCCTCTGGCCCCCCTGCTGTTAGCTCTGAGTGCTCAGCAGGCCTTTGGACCAGGTAAAGGCCAGTTCTGAAACAGCAATTAAAACATTCTTCAGCGAGGGTGACAAGCACCCAGGGGACACACGTGCATCCAAAATAATGACATCTAAGGCCACTAACCACTGAAAGGGCACTTTTTACACTTGAGACCAAAGTCAGTGCCTTCAGCCCTCTCCGGTGATTCTTCTATAAACGTACCTGTTTTGCTTCTGTTTTTGGTAGTATTTTTGTCAAAGTTCCATTTTCCTTACGCCTCTATTTGCTACCGGTATTGTGACATTCAAAATCAAAGGAGACAAAAATTTAAAATTCCTGATGAATTTAGTGGCGATACTACTTTCTCACCATGATCATCATTATTCCCAAGTGAGAGAAGAAAAAAAAAATGTTTAATATCTATGTAAAACCCTTTCCAGTACCAGACTAGAAAAACTGGAAGCTTGCCAGCCATCACAGGGACTGGGGGGAACGGAGCACCGCCGTGGTCCTTGTCCTGGTGAACGCGGGGCGGCTACCTGGCCAAGCCGAGGGGACCCAGGGTCCCAGCCAGAGGGACTTACTCCGGATTCGGAGCGCTCTGCCGCGGTTTCAAAGTATCACCCAGGAAAAGGAAATAATCCGATAAAGTTGACGTTACCCGGGGCAATGAGAGGGGAGGGGGGGGTCGGGGTGCCGCTGGGACGGGCGGCGGGCAGGGATGGGGATGGCGATGGTGGTGACGGTGACGGTGGAGGCGGTGGTGGCGGGGATGGTGATGGTGATGGTGGTGGTGGCGACGCTCGCCGGCTCCTCTCCCGTTTCTCCATCACTGCCTGGCCTCTGCCTCCTCTGTCCCCGCGTGGCCTCTGCCCGGAGAAACAAGCCGCCAGGATTTGCACCCAAGCCGCACGTCCTGGGGCGCAAGCCTGCGGCGCCGGGCCCCGGCCCCCGCGCCCCCCGCGCCCCCCGCGGCCGCCCCCCCCGGCTCCCCCTGCGCCCCGCCCGCCCCCGCCCCCGCCCCCGCCGGCGCCCCCCGTCCCCCGCCCCCCGCGCCCCGGCCGCGGTCACTTACGCCAGCGCCGGGCCCCGCTGCCCCGCGGCCCCGAGACAAAGGCTGCGCGGCCGCTGCGCCGCCGGCGGCTCCTCCGGCCGCTGCCAGGGACCCGAGGAGCGGGGGGAAGGGGGAGGGGGAGGGGGAGACAGGGGGAGGCGGAGGGGGCGGCGGGCAGGGGCCGCCCCGCTGCAGCGCCCGACCCCGCTCCTGCGCCCCGGGCCGGCCGCCCTCCTCGCCCGCAAACCTCCCCCCAGGGACCGGGTACCGCCCCTCGGGGGGGGCGGGGAGGAAGAGGAAGGGAGACGTGCGTGTGCGGGAGTGTGTGCGCGGGTGTGCGCGCGCGCGTGCCTTCCTCCCCGGCGGGATCCTCTCCCTCCACCCCCGCGGCCCGGGCCCTCTCCGGAAATGCCAGCCCCCGCCGCACCTGTACGTGTCTGGGCGCGCCCCCGCCGGGACCCGCTCCCCGTCCACGCACCCCTCCTCCTGACCGCCAACCGTTTTGGGAAGCGCAAAACTGAGACCTGAAGGTGAAGTGCCCAAAGACGCCAGGTGGGGGGAGGATGCCGGGACGAGGAACCCTCTTGGAGTGGGACCCACATCTCCCCCGTTTACCCTCCCTCGCTCGGCCCCACTTGCTGGCCCCCCGCGGGATCCGGCAGGCCAGAGGGTGGGGACCCGCGCAGGCGACTCCCACCCCCACCAACCAGGCGCCCCCGGGGACCCCCACCCCCACCAACCAGGCGCCCCGGGAACCCCCCACCACCAACCAGGCGCCCCCGGAGACCCCCACCAACAACAACCAGGCGCCCGCCCCCCCCCCCCCCCGCAGTCTTTCGCTTGGCCCAGTCATTTGCATCTTGCTAAGAATAGTGGCTTTGATTTATTTTTATTTTTAAAACTTTTCATTATGTGATTTAAAAAAAAAAATCAAAAGTAGAATAGTATAGGGAAGCCCTGAGTGCTCGGCTGCAGCTTCAAAGATCGTAGTAATATTATTTCCCGTCCTTTCCTTTATTCCCCACCCTTCTCCATCCCAGAGGCTAAGGACTTTAAAGGAACACAGGCAGTATCATTGCCCCACCTTACCAAATTAAGACTAATTCCTTAGGCTCGGCTGACTTTGATTTGTTAACAGCTGGTGGTTATTCATTGAGTAGTTCTCCTCAGGTCTGTGTTTAGTGCCTTAGGGATGCTGCTCAGCTGTGATGCGGGCCCTAGCTGTGTCCAAAGCTGGTGATAGACAACCGTTGTATACGTTGTTGACTGATGGAGCAGGAATTAGGAAGCTCTGACCTAGGAAAGGGCCAGATACTTCTGAGTGTGTCCCAGACCCTGGAAAATTTTCATTGCAGCCTGTCCTTCCAGAAAAATGCACACTTGAATTTGGATTTAAATTCTGGAGGACTTCTCACGGGCTGCCTGAACCCAACTGCAGGTTACAAACTACAGAGCTGGGCTCTGGACATGTCCCTTGCGGCCCCATGGATGGGGCTCTGGACATGTCCCTTGCGGCCCCAGAGATGAGAACCTGCGTATTCTGCTGGGTTCCCCTCTTGTTTGCTGAGAGCTCTGGGGCCCAAGGACAGCAGGGGAGTCACACTCGGACATCGGGCCTTTTTCCCTGGGAGGAAGCTCTGTGTTTAAGCCCTCGCAAGTGTGGCAATGGCGGTGGATTCTCAGCTGGACCGCAGAAGAGCATCCTTCCAGGATGAAGAGACGTGAGCTGTGCCAAGAGCAACTAAACCCTCAGTTCATCTGGATTCCCCAAGGCAGAGCTGGAGCACACCCATGAATGTATGGCTTTCGGGGGCATGTTAAGAGGCAGCCCAGCAGAGCAGTCAGGATTCCGCCTGGCTTTGAACCCAGTACCTCTTGCTAGTGACCTTGGGCAAGTCACTTGACATCTCTGTGCCTGTTTTCTCAGGGTTGTTGTTCAAACCTGCCTCATTGGGCTGCCAGGGGGCATTTTGCGCCATCAGTGCCTACTTCAAAAAGGTCGAAAAGGTGCTCAGAGCATTTGTGCTGCTTGTGCCCGCTAAGTGGGAGAATGGGCGGTTGAAACCTAGGGGACCTCTGCTGCTCCCAAGGATTCGCAGCCTCAGCGGAAGCAGGGCCAGAGCCCGCTTTCTGCGGCAGTAGAAGCAGAGCATACCTTGACAGAGTGGCTCTTCTCTTTTTGACAGAGGGCCTGGGGAGGGAGTGCAGGTGCTTACTGGCGGGCCTCGGTGCGGTTCCTAAATACTGTGGGTTTCCTTACTGACGGGGCTCTGGGAAATGGTCTCTGAGCTGCTGAAGGGACGCGTTCATTCTCTAGCCAGCCACCCCAGCCAGACGGTGTCGGCCAGTGGAACTTGGCAGTTCCTCTCCTGCCTTCCCAAGCCTTACCTCGCCTGCCAAGTGGCTCTGACAACCCCAGGCAGCGGGAAATCTCCCCAGGCCGAGCTCTTGGGCCTGCCCTACGTTCGTGATTAGTGATGTCAGTTGCTCTGCATGTCGTGTGGGCCCATCCAGACTGTAAATGTGTTGAGAGCAGAGATCGTCATCAACCGTCTCAGCGTTGCCGTAACATCCTGCTCATGGCCCACCCAGCATCGGTGCAAAAAGCACTTCCTGTAATGTACACAGATTATTATTCTCCGGATAGGGTTCAACCCAGGCCAGGATTTCCATGTCCCCTCATCAGCCCAGCAACTAGCAAGTAACTCAGACCTGCTCACCTGCCAGCCCTTGCCCAGGGCAGGGCCGGGCCTAAGGAGGAAGGGACACGCCCCCCGGGCTGGGGGGTCTCAGTCACCCTGATCATGACACTGTGATTCTGAATCTTCATCTGCTGGTTGCTCTGTAATCTCACCCCCGAGCTGGGAAGCATAGCTACCTCCCCTGGCGCCGCTCTGGATTTCAGTAACATCTTCTGAAGTCTGACTTTCTCTTCGCCCTGTACCTTCCCCTTTCTCTCTCTCATTTCTCCTCCTTCCCTTCCCTCGCTTATACATCTCTTCCTTTTCTATCTCATAATATGGATCATGTTGATTTTTCAAACCGTATTTTGCCTGCATCAATTAGGGAGGAGGTAGGTGAGTAGAATCAAGACTAAAGTTTTTGTAGAATGCGATGGACAAATGACATGTAGGATCTAGTTGTACTCAGGGGAGAACCACCAAACTTTAGGTCTTCTTACAGGATGTAGAATACTTTAGGGATACTCAGACTTTATGGGTCTTCTTGGGAATAAACTGACCAAAGAGCCCCTGGGGCTAAGATGATACCCAACAAAGAGTATTAATAGCATCCATTTGTTCCATGTGGACAATCTGACACTCAGTGCCAGCTCTAAGAGAAAGCTCTCAAAACTATTAAAATGACAAAGAACTTTAGTCCTGATAAAGAAATGGAGTTTGGTTTAGCTAAATGGAACGCCATACAAATGTGAAGGACAGCTTGGGGTGATGAATGGATTTACAGCTATAAAGACGAACTCCCAGAAGATTAATAGAAGGAGAGATGTATATTATCGGGGCTTCCAGCTGTTGATGAATGCTAAACTTATTGACAGTGAAGATAAGCTCAGATAAAAGACATTTCAGTCCAAATGGAGAGAAAATACTTCAAAATAAGCCTAATGCCAGCAACCAAATTAAGGCAGTAAATATATCTGCGGTTCCAGCCCATTTGTTATGATAGAGACTACAGATCATTATAATGAACAGCAGATTATTAACCACGAAGTGCCCCGTGCATCACAAGGAATTTGAGCCACTCACTCCCCTACATCAAAGGAAATCCACTTATCCCGACAAGAAGGCTTGCACGCACTAGTAGGAAACTAAGAAAGTTGAGAACATCATATGGGGCGGTTTTAAAATATCAAGAGGTGTGATCCATGTCCCCTCCCACCAAATATGGATGGGCTTGATTCTGCTTCATTTTCCATCTATAGAGAAATATGGAAGAGTCGATATATATGATTTTCAGATCATAAAAGGCATGCAGCTCCCATGTGGCTTGATTGGAATGCTTGCCCTCCAGTGCCCCCTCTTGGGATATGACTACTCAGGACTTCCAGATGATTCTAGTATCCAGCCTTCAAGTTACCTCCAGCTGTTTGTCTTTCCAGCTGAGAGCTCAGACATCATGGAGAAGAGACTAGTCATCCCCTCCGTGCCCTACCCAAGTTCCTGACCAAAGAAACTGTGAGCATAATAAAATGCTTGTTTAATGCCTCTAAATTTGGGTATTTTTTGTGTAGCAATAGATAACAGATAGATCTATTGTTAAATAGATATTTAACAATAAACACAAATGTGCCAGATGCGGTGGAACACAATTTTGCCTTCAAAAGGCTTACAGTCTTAGCAGAGATCAGTGGGATATAAGCTGAGCAAGATTGGGGTCTCATTGAATTCCAGCCTGTGCTCTGCCCTTTCCAGCTACACGGCATGGGAAAGTGATCATCTTTGTGCCCAGTGTCCCCACCTGTAAGATGAGGAGGTCATGAAGACTGAATACACAAGAGGCATTTAGAACACGTTGAGTGGCCCGTAAGTGCCAGCCATAGTTAAGGTCATCGTGTACCAGGACACACTTACTCTGTGACATGAAGCAGAGAAAGGGCTCCTGAGCCTGGTCATATCAGGTGATTTATTTTTCGAGAAAAGTAGATTTGTGTGATGGATTTGATGAATAGGCTCTCTGATTTTTTTTTAAAAAAGATTTTACTTATTTATTTCAGAGAGAGAAAGAGTGCACAAGCAGGGGTAGGGGCAGAGTGAGAAGCCAACTTCCCACTGAGCAGGGAGCTGGATGCAGGACTCCATCCATCCCAGGACCCTGAGATCATGACCTGATCTGAAGGCAGATGCTCAAATAGCTGAGCCATCCAGGTGCCCCTAGGCTGTTTGATTTTATAGCCAGTTCACAACAGCTCCCTTTAAATCCAAGTTTTACCATTTTTTTTTTGGAACCATGATAAGAAATACATTTCCTATTGTCATCTAATCCACACAAGAATCCACCTCTATAAAACCATATTAAAAATTTCATTGAGCAATACTTGCCCTATGTGCAATCACTCTGAATTTTCTATTCTGTCCTATTTAATTTTTCAAAATCCACTGTCTTGATTCCATAACCCATGAAATAGATTGGAATCTGCAATTTGAAAAGCAGTGCCTTCAGTAATAATCTTTATATGGTTTCCTTGCCCTAAACTTTTCACTGTTTTTCCCTTTGTTTGCCCAACTCTTCTCTACTTTCCGGAAGTCACACTTCTCCAGGATGACCGGTCTACTGATGGGCAGTCCCCATCCTGATGGGCAGTCATGAGGAAGCTGGACCCACATGTTCTAGCACAGGGCTGGCACATGGCAGGTGTCAGACAAGGATTTTTGAATTGACCTTAGCACAGGGATTCTATTTTTCTGCTGAGGTTTTTATAGGCGCTAAGTACTTAGTCGGTTCTCAGATGATTTCTAATTTGATGATAATGTGATATAAGTGTCAGGGAGAAGAGATTTGGCTAGCATTCCAAGCAAACATGCACGCAGTTCTAAAACCTTGCCCTGGTCACTATGCCCATTTTTCTTGAAAGCTGTTTTCACTTTATAACCACAGGATATTTCAAATCAAATTCCAGAAAATGCCTTGCAATTAAAATTTTACACTTCCTGTTACTGCATGCCAGCTTTGCTACTGCCTTTTTGTCACTGCCCATTATAAATAATGACCCTGGCATGCGTTTTGTTACTAGAGTCATTAACCCAGCACACTGTTCTGCTACATGGAACAAGCCATACTTCTGCTAAGGTGACTTGGTGGGTAGTTTGTTTGTTTGTTTGTTTTTTCCTTCTGCAGAACCTGATAATAGACAATAAAATGAGCAAATGGAAACTTTAGGGAAATGTGCATTAGTGCTACTGATCCTGCATGGGCTATCTACAGTTGGCTTATAGTACAAAACATGCTTGGGGCTGCTGTATCAACTAAATGGGATTGTGTTTGCACTGGGATGTCCCACCTCACTTTCATTTTATCTGCAGATAAAAGGAATTACCTTCTCTTCATGGAGAGCCTGTGACAGAGCAGAGAGAAGGTGGGGTTTGGTGTCAGACTAGGGTGTTGACTCAACAGCTCTGACATTCATTAATTGAGCAACTGGAAGCCAGCTGCTTTAGATCTTTGAGCCTCATTTCCGTCATCTGTGAAATGGGAACAATATTGGGGATGATAATACACCTCTCAAGGTCATGAGAAAAGTCCATGCAATGCAAAGTGGTCGAAAGCCGTTCGTCATGTGAGTGATGCATGTCTTATATTGTGGCTTTCTGCCTTCCTGGCCAAAATTGAAGGGGCCAAGGAATGATGGTCAAATCAAAAGCAGCTCACTATAGGCTGGCCAGTGACCATGCCATGGCCTAACCAAAGAGTCACTAGATAGCAATGAACAGCCCAATTAATTGATTTTAAAAACAGCTTTATTTGAAGAAATGATTACCTAAGAAGTCCAGATAGTGGGTGTGGTGGACAGAATAACAGCTCCCAGAGATATCCATGTCCTAATCCCTGGAACTTGCTAATATGTTACATTCCCTGGCAAAGGGGACTTTGCAGATATGGTTAAATTAAGGGTTCTGGGATAGGGTGATCACCCTGGGTTATTCAGGTGGGCCCCATGTCATCTACAAGAGTCCTTATAAAAGGGAATCAGGGGGCTCAAGGTCAGAGAAGGGGATATGAGGACAGAAGCAGAGGTCAGGGTGACAGAGCCATGGGCCAAGGGTGGGCCCTGGGAGAGGCTCCAAGCCTCTAGGAGCTGCAAAGGCAAGGGACTGATTATCTCCTAGAGCCTCAAGAAGGAATGCAGTCCTGCTATCACCTTGATTTTAATGATATATACCTTTAAGACTTTTGATCGTTGGAACTGTAAGGTAATATGTTTGTGTTGTTTTAAGCCACTAAAATTATGGTTATTTGTCATGGCAAAAATTAATCTGTAAAGGGAAGAAGGGGGTTGTCATAGGGAAGAAATGTACAAGATCATGTGGGCTTCTGGAGGGCAGGCCTCATTCTAGTTCTTGACTTGGTGGGGGTAGCCCTAACAAATGGGCGTTCAACTTATAACTACATGTTAAATGTTTAGATTTGTGTTATGTACACTTTTCTTTGGGGAAGTTATATTTCATAATTTAAACATAGCTCCAATGGCTTATTTTACTTGGGAAAATCTGGGATCTAGCAGGCAATAGATGAGACCCTCAAACCCAGTCATTGAGGGGAGTTTAAAGGAGCAGATATTTACTAAGTTGTGGCCAAGGTTAGGGAAAGAAACAAAGGTCAGTGCAGTGGTCTGAGACTAACAATGGAGGGAAGCCATTACCGGGAGGTGCTGGAGGAGGCCAAAGGGGAAGGCATTCCCAAGCTAGGGAGGAGTAGCTCATGGAGAGGAGTGCCAGACAGGAGCTGTCAGGGGAGGGACCACCCAGTGGGAAAAGGAGGGGGCAATTTGCAGCCTACCCTCCAGTCTCCAGCTGGGCAGCCCATTGGCTGGTCCCATCCAGGATCCCAAGCACAGGGGCCTGGTTGATGCCTCCTCACACAAGAAGCAGGGTGGAGAAGGTTGGAAAATGGGTCTATAGGGCCAAAGGAAAATATCCTTCATGGTCTATCCCCTCTTGTCATTTGTTCGTGTAAAAAAATTCATGGTCTCCACAGAGAGGACACAATGAATTTCATCAGATGTGATAGCACCATAGGTGATGTCAATTCAGCCATATGCCCACAAGAAACCTACCGTTTTAGCCCTAACAGTGCTCTTCCTATACTGAAACATACGTGGTGGGGAAGAAGGAGAAGGCAAACAATAAACAGAAACACATCTGCTGCGTACTCTTCTTTTATAACTGGTGATGAGGCTACCTGGCATTATGACCCGGCTCCTCCCTCCTCCGACACCGTGTCCCTCTTCCTCCCTCTCTGCCTGTGTCTCAGCTGGGTGACGGGCTTCTCTGATGCATGATGCTGACCCAAACCTTCATTCCTGAATGACTGGGGTCCTTGACTTTACTGCCGTTTTACATGGATGAGGAGAGTTGGGAAAAAGTACCAAGAGGCTCTCCCCAGGAATCCCTTGAGCAAACTCCCAATCCTACTTCACCCGCTGTGTAGCGACGATCTGGTTTTCTCCTAGTAATTAAGATCCATCGCTCTGTTCAGTCCCATGACCTTTTCTAGGCTTTTGGCTTAACAGCATGAGGAGACCCAAATGGGCCAGGCCCAGCTTCTAATTTAACAGTGCTGTGACTAAGTTCCCTGGTGACATGGGCCCCTGTCAGGCTCTAGGACTTCCAAACTTACTTACCAGTTCCAAGATCACAGGATGAGAAGGAAAAAGTCCCCCAATTGGTTTTGGGGGGATTAGGTATGAGAGACTTAGGGACACTGACACCTCCGCCCCTTGATTCCTAGACCCATGGATCTGGCTACTAGGAGAATGCACCAAACATCAGCCATCGGTTGGAAGCTAAATCCTATAGGACAGATTCCAACAATTTTCAGGGTGTCCCTCCCTTCTGCTATCATGACTTCGAAAGGCCATTCCACCATTCCCTTGACGCTGCTCCTGGCTGGTGGTGGCCCATGGAGTAAGACCAGCCCATCCCCTGAACTTCCATCATCAGAACATGTGTCCTGTGGGTGGAGTGAAAGTTGTAAGGGATATTATGGCTACAACTGAGGAATTCTTTAAGTCCGCATTTGGGGACTTGGCAGAGCACTGGGGACAAAAAAGGTAAACCCACACCCAGATTATAATCATTCTGAAGCCAGGCTGCTACTTCCTCCATCATGAATGAAGCCCAATGTAGTGAATCTCTTACTCCCCACCGCCCAAGAAAGAATGGAGCCATATCAGGCCCCCTCGTGTTGCCTCTGCTGTTGGAAGTAGCTCCTTGCTGGTGAGGGGAAGGCTTCGTGCTGCACAAGCCAATGCCTGCCACCCAGCCACACGGTGACTGATGAGGTGGTGGGGCAAGTACTGCCTGGCAGCTACAGAGTGCGTCGTCTCCCACGTCTGATGATGGAGAGCCTTGCTCTGGGTGGCTGGCTGTTGGGAGGGAGCACATGGAATGCAGATTGCATCACATTCCGGGGACATTCCGAGAGGTTAACCACAGTCCCCTGAGAGCTCCTACTACCAGTTTTCCAATTTCACTCTTTCCAAATCCCTCCCTGGCAACTCATCTGTGAGTCACAGCTCATGAGTCAGTGTTGATCCAGATCTCTTCTTCCACACAGATGGACAAACTGAAGTTTTGCCCATGGGGGCAGGGAGGGGAGTTCCCTTTGCCAGGGATTTTTAGGACCACCCCTGAGTATGATTGCAGCATCATCTGCCTCTAGCTGCCCAGGTCCCCGTTATTCCCATGGAGATCAGGAAACCTATTCCATTGCAGCATCTCCCGCCCTGACCTTTAGCCTACAAAGGATGTAATCACGGGTCCTTTGGTGGTGCTGGTGGCCCATTTATTTTTTATTTTTTAAAAATTTATTTATTTATTCATGAGAGACACACACAGAGAGAGAGGCAGAGACACAGGCAGAGGGAGAAGCAGGCTCCCTGCGGGAAGCCTGATGCGGGAGTCCATCCCAGGACTCCAGGATCACGTCCTTAGCCGAAGGCAGACGCTCAACCACTGAGCCCCCAGGTGCCCGGTGGTGGCCCACTTATTAATGCTCTGGTGAGGGGACACATAATCCATCCATTCCGATTTATGCACTTCCCTGGACCTACGAATATCTTCCTCCCTGGGATAGCTGGGGGCATTCGGAGACGTGGCCTTCGTTCACTTGCAGGCATTTCTGAGTCCCTGGAGGAGAGATGCTGGTGGGAAGTACCGCGCGGCTCCTCCCGTCTTCCAAGCTGCTTCTCGGAGACAGAGGCCAGTAGACTTCTGCAAGACACTCCTGCCTGGATACATGGAGAGCGTGTGTCTGTGCCAGGCAAGGCTTGGATGGTGACAGACGTGGAGAATGCCATCTGCGCCCAGTGCGAATAGCCTCCACCCGCCGGCTCCTGGATGGTCCACCTCCGCCGAGGAGAGCCACGTAGCCTGAGCTCACAGCCACACGAGGGCAGCCCTCATCCGGTGACTGAGCGAGGCAGAGCGTGAGGGCACAGCTATGCCGTGATTATGAACTGTCTTGCCCCAGAGCTTCCTGCCAACTTAGCTAAGGCTTTGGGGGCTCACATAGCAGTTGAGCTTCTCCTCTGCCGCATACTTGGTCCTCCCCTTCACAGGCCTTGACCTCCTTATAAGTCAGTTCAGGTTGCCATAACAAAGTATCCCAGACCAAATGGCTTGAACAACAGAGAAATTTCTCACAGTCCTTGAGGGTGGACGTCTAAGATCAAGATGTTGGCGGGGTTGGTTTCTCAGGAGGCCTCTCTCCTTGGCTGTAGGTGGTCATCTTCTCTCTGTGTGTGTCTGTGTCCTAATCTTGTTTTACAGGGACACCAGTCATATGGGATTAGGTCCCACCCTCAGAGCCTCATTTTAACCCAGTTGCTTCTTTCCAGACCCTATGTCCAAATACAGTTGAATTCTGTGGTACCTGGATTCAAGGCTTCAACATGGGAATTGAGGAGGTAGGGACACAATCCAGCCAATAAAAATCTTCATGGAATGTCTTGTGCCCCAAGCCCCTGGCATCTGCTTCTGGGAAATTCAGCCTGGGAGTCAACACATTAAGTCCTAGTTCCCCAATGTTCATAGAATCTTAGATTCCTTCCATTTGATCTACAACCCTTGGGGTGTGCCAGCCATGCTCTTGCTCATGCCCCTTCCCTCATCCATGTGAAAACTTCCTCCTCCTGGAACAAACAACCGCAGGTGAAGCCTCACTATGTCAATCGTAATATTAATATCTCAATGCCTCTTGAATGTGTCTCTTCCATTCCATGGTCACAGCCTTGGTTAAATCCATTGTCATTCTTTGCTCGGGTTTTTGCAACAGCATCCTAAATAGCCTGTCTCCTGTCTTGTCCATGTTTAATTCATTTCTTGCACTGCATTCTGAGTGATCGTCCCAAAGAATTCTGCAGGCATAATGACTGCGTGATATTAAACAGATGCATTTTTCCTTTCTCATAGGTGACGTAGGCTTCCCTTCCACTGGATCAGTGGCATTCCGAGCCTGAGAGGGAGGCTGCAAATTCCCTAGGAAGGGGGTTTGTGCTCAGGTCTGCCCAACAAATGAGATATTTTAAATCTATGGCAAGAATGTGTTCTTAGAAACCTGGTTGAAATGAGAAAGAAAAATGTTACTTGTTTTTTTAAATTCATTTCTGTGTTGCAAATCATATTCCCTTGCAAACCAAGGCCCAACTGAGAGTTGTGAGCGGAGTTTTCCGAGAACACAGAGTAGGGACAGCGCAGGGGAGCCCTCTGGGAGCTCAGGGCAGGTGGGGGAGCTGCAGGGGACGGGGCAGGGCAGGGGCTCAGAGGTAGGGATTCTGATTAAGACTGGAGTTAATTCACCCACACCTGAAACTTCTAGACAGCTCTAGGGGAAAGCAGACCCAAAAGGTCTCTTCCTCATCCCCTAGGCACAGGCCCAGAGGGTGGCAGTCTGCAGTCCCAGTCCAGAGGAGGGCTGGCCCCTGGGTCCCACTCATAGTGGGTGGGGGTGGAGAAGCCTGAAGGAACTGAGAACGCAGGACAGGAAGAGCCCCAGGGCCCAGGGAAGAAGGTCTCTATGCCAGTGTCCCAGAGAGGAGGCTGAATCAGCCTGTGGATTTGGGTGGCTCTACTGGCTGGGTAGCCAGGGGTTGGCCCCGGGAGGCCTGCTTGGGGCCAGCAGCCTGGGCCACACATGGCAGAGCAATGTGCTGGTGAAACCCTGTGGGGAAGTGCATGGACCTCAGGCTTCTCCTGCCAGCCCTGGGGACGGGACCTCAGCTCCTCCCTGCGCCTGGACTCCATCTTCAGGAGCAGGAGGGATGAGGGCGACGCCCTAAGAGGAGAGGAACTGCTAGAAGGCCACTGTCAGCTCAGACACAGCTCCCCTGTGGTCTCTCCATCAGCTGGAAGAGAGACCACAGGAGGTTGGTTACGGAAAATGTCCTTCCTCCCTCCCTCCCACCCTCCATCCTTCTTTCCTTCCCTTCTCCCTCCTCCCTCTGCCTCCCCCTTCCCTCCCTCCCTCCCCTTTCCCTTCCTGCCCCCCCTCACTCCCCCTTCCTCTCTTCCCCGTCTCCCTCCCTCTTCCCTCCTTCCCCCCTCCTTCCCGCCCTCCCTCTCTGGAACACTTCTGATCCATCACTTACTTGCCAGGCTCCCCAGTTCTCCCCGTGGTAAAACCCCAACACAAACCTTTGCTACAAAGAAAGTGACTAAGGGCTCTGGGGCTTCTGCAAGGGGCGGTGCCTAGCAGGGGAGGAAGCTGGGAGACCATGGGGAGTGTCCTCACAGAGATCCCCGGTTGCCAGCCAGGTGGAGGGCAGGGCGAGGGTGCACAAGGTGGTTAGACTCCAGGAGGGAAGGCCCAGGGATGCCGCTCAGGGCAGGCTGCTTCCCACCGCGTGCTTGCACCTGTGCGGGTTTTACCCATTTGGTTAGAATTTGCCCCTTACGGTGGACAGATTGGTTCTAAATATAATCATTGCAGCGGTCAGACTCTCGGGTGCCCTCCTCATCCTTGCCTTGTGGGGTCTAATTTACCCCCCTCGAGTGTGGGCGGGACCCCTACCAAGAACTGACAACTCAGGGTTACCTGGGACACTAACCAGCTGGAAAGACCAGCAAAGCAATTCTTCGCACCCGTGGGTGGAAAGTCATCTCTTGGTGGTGAAGCCTCCTTTCTAGACCTTAGCAGCACGGATGGCCCTTGCTCTGCAACAATGGGCAGCATGGGGCAGCATGGGGGGTGAGCAGAACCCCGGGAACATCAGGGAAGCCAGAGCTTCCCGAGCCCAGCAGCCGCTGCTACATCTGCACCTTTACTTATTTATTTTTTTAAGGATTTATTTATTGATTCATTCAGAGAGAGAGAGAGACAGAGACAGAGACAGAGACAGAGACACAAGCAGAGGGAGAAGCGGGCTCCATGCAGGGAGCCCGACATGGGACTCGATCCGGGGTCTCCAGGATCACGCCCTGGGCTGCAGGCCTATCCCTGGGTGGCTCAGCGGTTAAGCATCTGCCATCTGCGCCTTTAGACGGGTCTCCATCTGTCTTCTGTCCAGAGTCCTACCACCTGTCCCCTGGGGCTAGATTTTGGCTAAGGAACGGGGCTCAGAACCCAAGGAACGCCTCACACCTTTTCCAGTTAGATGCTTATCCTGCGACTCATTTATTTTATCTGAATTGAATTCCTAGAATATTAAACATACGCATAATGAAACGTAAGTACAAGCCCACATTTGAAAGTCAAATATAAAAGGTTTCTGGATTTGTATCATTTTGCATTATCCAGGCTTCTGCTTTCATCCACGAGAAGGAATAAATAAGAGT
Source organism: Canis lupus baileyi (assembly GCF_048164855.1). Taxonomy (NCBI): domain Eukaryota; kingdom Metazoa; phylum Chordata; class Mammalia; order Carnivora; family Canidae; genus Canis; species Canis lupus. The sequence continues at coordinate 40,986,822 of NC_132848.1, forward strand.
TGTCTGAGACCGAAATAATTTTCTGGGCAAAGCGGAATAAATGTATTAAAATGAAGGGGAGGGGGGAAAAAGTAGCCTGAAGATGAAAAGGTTTGCACCCAAGACTGAGCGAGGAGAGATGGAATCTGCCTGTTATTGTCAACTTTGATCACCCGGCCTTTTGTTATCCGGGTAATGCCAGGGGAGTACAAGCACCCTACCCAGGGGGAAGGAGCTGCGGTGACCGGGGTCTTCATCAATTAGCCCCCAGAAGGCGCTGCTGGAGCCGCTGACACCAACCTCCGGAGTCGGAGGCTCTAATCAGTTCTCCTCGAGGTCCTAATCAAATCCCTTTTTTATGAAAATCAAATGGCTTTTGATAACTTAATTAATATTTTGCAGAGGGAGCTTGAGAAAGCAAGCCAGGGAAGCCCCTAAGTTAGGGGGGCCATTCTTTCCGAGGAAGGAGGCCCTCCATTCTGTTTCTTCCATTCTTAAGAGCAGCTGGAGGAATTTGGGGAGCCTTCTCGAATGACGATAGATCATTTATTATTGAGCTATTGCTCTTCTGGCAACTTGTTATTTCTCATCTTGGCTTATTCAAGAAGCTCTGTCTCTGTTGAAAGATGGCTTTCTTGATAACATTAGTGTAGGAATTAGGTCTATTTTTAATTATGCATGCATTTCCCCCTTGTTAAATTTAATCGGCAACTTTGATGAGAGAAATGGAGTCAATGGATTGAAATGGAATTTTTAGAAGGGTTACTTGGAGTTTTGCTGCTTCTCTGAACACAGAAGGTGCACTTTTTTTTGTGAAATATAATATCCACACAGACATGTGCCATTTAATGGATAATTCTAAAGTGAACACCAGATATAGTCACTACCTAGGAAATAGAGCATGATCGGCACCCCAAAAGCCCACCCTGGGCTCCCTCACCCACAACCACTGACTTCGCTGACACATGCTTCTATACTTTTCTTTGAATGTTTACTTCCTACATAGGGATCCCTAAGTAAAGACAAGCTTCTCTCTGTCCCTGTCTCTCTTGCACACCCACGCACGCACACACACACATACATTGTGGCCCCCTAGTATTTATTTACTCTTTTTTTTTTACAGTAACTATTCTTTTTGTTATTCAAACTGTCCAAGTTTGACCAGAGAAAGTATTGTTTTTTTTTTTGTTTTTGTTTTTTTTTTTTTTAAATTTTTATTTATTTATGATAGTCACACAGAGAGAGAGAGAGGCATAGACACAGGCAGAGGGAGAAGCAGGCTCCATGCACCGGGAGCCCGACGTGGGATTCGATCCCGGGTCTCCAGGATCGCGCCCTGGGCCAAAGGCAGGCGCCAAACCGCTGCGCCACCCAGGGTTCCCCAGAGAAAGTATTGAAGTGGTTTCTGTGTCTTTTTGATTTCCCTATTTGGTTTCAAAAAAGTCAACTTCACTGTAATATTATTTATAGAAAATGAACTACATCCATTGTCACTGAGGATTCTGGTAGCTTCGAGAAAGACATATGCCTGTGTCACGTACACCACCAGCACCCACAGACTTCTCCTGTGCCTGCATTCATTCAGCATTATCTCCTTTCATCACTATTGGCCAGTTTTGTCTCTCTCGAATTTCATGTAAGAGGAGGAATACCATATGGGTTCGGTGTTTGTTAGTTTTTTGGTTTTTTTTCCCCTCAGCAGTGTTTTTGGGATTTATTTCAGTTGCTGGATGCACTGTGGCCAATTCCTCACTATTTCTGAGTAGCACTATCCTGCAGGGTGTACAACACACTTTATCTCTTCACCTGTTGCTGGACATTCGAGTTGTTTCCAGTTTGGGGTGAGTGAGATTACAGCTCTATGAAATTTGCATACAAACAAGTCTTTCTTTGGACATAGTTTTCATTTCTCTTGGGCACGGGATTGCTGGTTCGATTATTTGGTTAATAAAACTCTGGCATGAGACAACCCATGTTCACCTTGTCCATTCCCTGCTCTAAACAGAGCAGCTATTTCTCCAAGGAGTGTGATTCTTTTTTAGTAAGAGCAGTATTTGGAAGTCAGGACCAGGAGCTTGGCACACTGATTGCCACCAGCAGTGCATTGCTCTGGTGGGGAAGTTTCCTAAAATACTGATTCACTTTGTCTTGACCATGGCAGGTCACCCTACATCCCTGGCTTCTATGCAGTAAATGCCAGTATTATCCCTCAGCCACTAAGAAAGTGCAGACACACACACACACACACACACACACACACACACAAGAAAGCCCCTGCACAATTCCCACAAGGAGGTACTATTGAGATTCCCCCGTTACTGTTAAGAGCCCCCATTCTATGCAGCCTTCTACCAGCGAATGGATGTATTGATCTGCATGGACACCGATGCGTTCTTTGGTCCTTCCTGTTACAATAGAAGAGTGGAGGTGATTCCGCCTCCTGTCCTCTCCTCTCTTGCATCCCCGGGTCTTCTTTCCAGCATCTTCACCTCCTTTCCTAACATCCACTTTATCCCCCATCTTCATTGACCCATTCCATCAGAATTTAAACACACTCAGGCAGAGGCATCTTGACACAGGACCAAACCCTCCTGGGGACCCACCTTTCCCTCTTGCTTCTCTCTGCGTGGCCCCCGACTCATGCTCTCCCCCACGTAGTGTGGCTTTCTGCCCACCACCCACTGAGCCTGTTCTTGCCAAGGTCACCGATGATCTCACTTGTGCTGAATCCAGTGGACACTCTTGAGTCTCTACCTGACATCTATCAGCACTGGGTTGACCCGGTTGACCCCCCTCACCCCTTCCATGGAGGGCTGCATTTCCTTGATCTCTGAGACTGCTGCTTTATTCTTTTTGTCTCTCTGTCTGGTCCTTTGAAACCTTCATTTTCCTCTCTCTCTCTCTCTCTTTCCTTGTCCTTTGAATGTCACTGGACCTCATAAGGCTTTTTCTTTTTCATTCAACATTATCCATTCACTCTCATGGCTTCAGATACCAGCCATAGGCCCCCCAATCCAGGTATCTCTCTCTGTCCCTTCTTCTGGGTTCTAGACTCTTCCCCTCTCTGCCCATCAGACACCTGCATGTGGATGGCTCATCAAGTGGCCTTCATTCCTGACTCCTCTTTCTCCACTCTAATCAAATTGCCAGGTTTGGGAGAGTCTATTGTCTAACTCAACCCCCTAGTCCATTTACTTCATTCCGCCACTACTACTCCAGGCTGTGCCACTTCCTCTAGGACACATGTTGATACTGTGATTTATAATAAATATGTATTTGGTCTTCTCCCTGTATCTGTGCCAGATCCTAAAACCCATAGGATTTCCTGAGAGATAAGAGTGATAAGGGGGTCTTCTGTTATCCGTAGGAGCTCCCTTTTGAGGACACCTCAGTTTATGCTAATGAGGTGACAGAGTGGGGCCCCTAGATCACCTCACGATGGAGCTGGTCATTAGAGAGACCAACTGGCTGGAAGGTTGGAACTTCCAGCTTCATCTGCCAACCTCTGGGAAGGACTGGGGGGCTGCATATCAAACTTTATAAAAACTCTTGAATGATGTGATCTGTTGAGTTTCTGGGTTGCTAAATACATCCACATGCTGGGAGGGTGGTGTGCCCTACTTCCATGGGGGCAGCAGCTCCTATGTCTGCCACCTTTCCAGACCTCACCCTATGTACTTTTCACCTGGCTATTCATCTGTATCCCTTATAATATCCTTTATAAAGAACTGAGAAACGTAAGCAAGTATTTCTCTGAGCTTTGTGAGCCATTCTACAAAATTATCAGACCCAAGATGGGGGTCGCAAAAATCCTGATTTCAACCAGTTATTTAGAAGTACAGGTGGCAAACTGGACTTGAGACTGATGTTTGAAGTGGGGGCAGTCTTGTGGCGCTGAGCACTTACCTGTGAGATCCAATGTATCTTCAGGTAGCTGATGTCAGAATTGAGTTAAATCTGTAAGACATCCATTCAGCGTCCGATGGAATTGGGGAATTGCTGGCAGTATCACAAAACACACAAGAATACGCCAAATCTTGAGACAAGCTGCTAATCACAGTATTTAGTAGTATTTACATCACCATATTTATTTTTGAGCTATTTTGTTTTATTTTTAATATTTAGTTTTAAAGATTTTATTTATTTATTCGTGAGACACACACACACACACACACAGAGAGAGAGAGAGAGAGAGAGAGAGGCAGAGACACAGGCAGAGGGAGAAGCAGGCTCCATGCAGGGAGCCCGACGTGGGACTCGATCCCAGGCCTCCAGGATCATGCCCTGGGCTGAAGGTGGCGCTAAACCGCTGAGCCACCCGGGCTGCCCATATTTTTAATATTTTTTTTATTTATTCATTTGAAAGAGAGAGAGCATGAGCAGGGGGGAGGGGCAGAGGAAGAGGACGAAGCAGACTTTCTGCTGAGCAGGGAGCCCCATGTGGGGCTCGATCCCAGGACCTTGAGATCATGACCTGAGCTGCAGGCGTATGTTTAACCAACTGAGTCACCCAGGTGCCCCTTATGACCTATTTTAAGAAGCATTGATGGTTTCTCTCCACGATTAAAATATAGGCTCCATGGGAGAGGGATCTTGCCTGGTTTACTGATTTAGCTTCAGTGCCAAGCATACTACCTGGCATGGAGGAAAGGAGAGCGGGAAGGATGAGGAAATACAGAATGATGTCTGGTTGAATTTCTTAGGAAAAAAAAGGAAAGGCTGAATGTTTCTTCCAGATCTGACGCAGAAGAATATGAAGAAGTTAAGTGTGGAAACTGAGTGATGGGTTTGAGCTGCCAGGCCCTGGACCTCAGACTAGGCTAGATCTACATCTCTGAGGGACAGAGCAGAGAACTTCACCAGGTTACATGTGTGCCCTTTGTTGGGTGAAGGATGTTCCCCCGTTCGCCCACCTCCCCCAGTCACACCCAAGCCAGTACCTACTCATCCGTTTCTTCCTGGTGGTATGTATCACTCACCATAATTGTCAGCACCCTGCCAGCTCATAGGCTCTCCAAGGAACATATCCCACCCCCTTGTTCTCTGCAACATCTCCCTGCTAGTCCTGTGCTGGGCCCAGACTAGATGCTAGTTAAGATGAATAAATAAATGAAAAGCTTTTACTTGCAAGGAAACTGACCATGAGAGGTTAAAGTTCTTATCAGAGTCAAAATAGCTATAGATATTTGAACCTTTGTCTGAAAATCTGTGCACTTTCTTCTCTATGTGGCTGACACTCCTGTGCTACATTTGAAACATTCAGCCATTCCCTACATTTCACCAGCCCCATCGCCAGTGGACTTATTGCCACCACCTATTTTTCGCCCTCTATGCCTCTATGATGAATGAATGGATCAGAGAAATCATGTAAAAATACAATTTACATTATTTGGAATTCTCGTATTCCTTTTGATGTTTTTTTTTTTTTTTTATGATCTGATTTAAGATGTAAGATATCAAGGCAAAACCAAAGTAGTTTTTGGCTGTTACTTTACCATTTATGTTAGATTATATTATTTTTCGGTACGTTCACCATCCCTCCCCAGGGGAGAATTACACGTTCCCACCCTACTGAGGTCAGACCTGCTCATATGACATGCTTTGACGTATAAAATCTGCATCAGGTGTTGTGCTTCTGAGCAGAAGCACAGAATTGCCATGTGGTCCTGCCATCTTTTTCCTTCCCTCTGCCCCAAGACCAGCCACATCCCAGACAGGAGCGGCTCCAACAGCTGGGGTCTGCAGTAAATAAATCTTGGAGCAGAGCCATGGCTGACCCTGTGATGTGAGTGAGTTGCTGCAAACCACTGAGATTTATGCTTGTTAATTATGCTTGCAGCGTGATTTAGTGTGAATTCACTGATAACCCGTCTACAATGCATCTTATCGGTGGCCAGCAAAAATAAATTTTGTTGAGTATTTTTGTCTCCTACTTCAAAGCATTTTACCTTTAGACAATGGATTAGAACAACAATCACAGCTTAGTACTCATGAATTTCAACTGCTTCAATCAATTGGATGTTTTCCTCTATCAGTGGCCTTGGTAAACTAGGAAGGATTTGAGGTCGAGTCCGCTCCTGCATTCACATATGGTGTGACTTTGAGCTTTCAGTTTTCTCATCTCCAGTGAGGAAGAGGGTGAAGGCCTCCAGCATGCTATTGACACAGAATATGAACTCAGTGTATTCTGGGGATTTTTGAAGGTGGGGGGGGAATGTACAAAAATTCCACCAGAAACTTTAATTTTTCATTTGGTTCATTCCATCATTAAATTACATTTTTCATAACTCAAAGATTTACCTCTTGCAACAAACTTTCCTTGATGCATATTAACCACATTTGAAACTTACCTGGTCCTCCAATGTCCATTAAGCCCTCTCAGCATGTGTGCAGATTATGTATTTGTTTTTTTCTTACTTGGCAGCAGAAATTTAATGGAAATGTGTGGAACTAAACTGATTTTTGTGTTTTGCACATCTATGAATATTACATATATGTGTATCAGATATGACTATAACTCTGAGACAAATTTTTAAATGAATTTATTGTGTAGCATTGGATTTAAAAGAATTTGGGTGCCTGTGGCTCAGTTGGTTGAGCATCCAACTCTTGATTTCAGCTCAGGTTATGATCTCAGGGTCCTGGGATTGAGCCCTGCATCTGGCTCCGTGCTCAGTATGTAGAGTCTGCTTGTCCCTCTCCCTCTGCTCTTCCCACAGCTTGTGTGCTCTCTCTCTCTATCTCTCTCTAAAATAAATAAATAGATAATTTTTTTAAAAAAGGATTTGTGTCATATGTATTAATAAAACAAACACCTGTCACCTCACCACCCTGCCTCGCCAACATATTTCCAGTACTGTCAAACTTCTTGTCTGCCCCTGACCTGTCCCATCATCTTGCTCTCCCTAGAAGTGATCACTACCTTGAAAATACTTTATTGACAATCATGCCAAACATCACCTAACCCATGAGAGTTCACCCCTTCAAAGTAGTCAGTGCACTGCTCAGAATATTTTTGATTGGCCCTCATGGAATTACCTTCGGAGCTTCAGCATGTACTTCAAATATCATCACTTACAAGGATTTATTTTTCAAAACAGTAAAGTGCTAACAGCACTCCCTATCATGTATTCAATATTTATTATATACCAGGCACTGTTCTATGATCCCTGGATTTATAGCTTCCTTAGTCCTCACTATGCCCCCGAGTCTATTTTACATCTAAGCAATGGAGACTTAGCAAGGTAACTCATCCTGAGTCACCTGGTTCGTAAGTAGCAAAGCTAGGTAAGTCTGTCATTGTTGAAACCTCATCCTACTTACTGCTGTGTAACCCTGAAAAAGTCAGCTTGTGATCAAGGGGAAAAGTGGGGTTCATCAGGACAGGAAATACCACCTGTGATTAAAAAATAAAAGCAAAAGGCACCTGGGTGGCTCAGTCGTTAAGCAGCTGCCTTTGGCTCAGGTTGTGATCCCGGGGTCCTGGGAAGTTCATGGAAAGGGTTTGGGGTTTGAATTGGATAAAGAGTCCCAGGGCGACTGTCTTGGAAAGGCTCAGCAAGGTTTGGAAATGTGAGCTTCAGGCTTGTTAAATTGTTAACACCATGCGTACATACCTGTCCTATCGCCTTTCCTACACAGGCGCTCCCCTGCTACATGAATCACTCTCGCTGCCAGTACACCACAGCATGTGAACCTTCTGTGTTGATAAAGAGGAAGACACAGAAGGTGATAAGGTGATACCCAATATTTGATTCCACTAATCTTGCATTTCTCTTTAGAAACAAACACTGCTATGCATGTCTGTGATCAAAAGATCCAACTAATTTTGACAAAAGTACAAAAATAATTCAATGGAGGACGATGGCGCTGAGCAGTGGAATAGCCATAGGCAAAAAAAAAAAAAAAAGTGAACCTTGACTTCACATCATACCTCATGCAAAGAAACCTTATTCAAAATGGGTCGCAGATTTTTAAAAATGTAAATGTTAAGAATGTAAATCTGTGAAGTTTTTAGGAAAAAATAGGAGAATATCTTTGGGACCTAGAGCTAGGAGAGGCATTCTTAGACTTGACATCAAAAAAAGGATCCATAAAAGGAAAACTTGATCTTCCTGAAGTGCACTTGGTCATCTGCTTTGCTCCTCAAAAGATCCCATTGTATATAAAATATCCCATATTACAGGATGAGAAGCTACAGAGGAACAGCAAACCACACATCTTATAAAGGACTTGTAACGCAATATGTAAAGAACTCTCAAGAGTCAACAGTAAAAAGCCAACAATCCAACTAGAAAATGGGCAAAAGACATGAATGGAAACATGACATGTCTTTGCAGAGGGGGATGCACAGATGGCCAATGAGCATGCAAGAAAGTGTCATCTGCTATTCAGGAAATGCAAGTTAAAACCACAATAAGACATCAATATGTACCCACCAGAATGGCTAAAATTTAAAATGGTGACAACACCAAATGCTAGCAAGGATGTAGAGAAACTGGATCGCTCACACATTGCTGGGGGGAATGCAAAATGATGCAGCCACTCTGGCCAGCAGTTTGGCAGATTCTTATAAAACCAAACATGCAGCTGACACAGCAATTGCGCTCCTAGGCCTCTGCCCCAGAAAAATGAAGACTTAGGTACACATAAAAACATGTGCACAGACGCTCATCGCATTTTAATGCAGCCTCAAATTGCAGTAAGAGATATTTTAAGTTGGAGAGAAAATTTAAAATCAGCCATATTCATCAGTGCTTGCAAAAATAACTCCCTCCCCCCCTTAACACAATACAGTCAGTAGCTTAAAAATGCCTTTTATGAAATTCTTTTCTGCTTTGTAGATGATAAAAATCAATGAATAATCAGGAAAAATTCTTATATGAAAAGAAGGGAAATTTTCCATTTAATTTATTAATATTCCAAGAAGAATTTCTAACACCTGAACTGGCTTTTGATAAAAGAGAAATAGAAAACCCCGTGGTTTAAAGGCAGAGCCACTTTCAGACCTTGGTCAAGAGCAGCAGTGTCTCCCCCCACAACATCCTAATTCCGCTTGTCATCTAAATGAATCATCAGAAATTCCCATTTGGCTTTATTTCTTGCCTTTCTCATTAGAAAAGCCCATAAACTTTAAACTTTACTTGTGCTAATGTTTAAAAACAAACCTTGCTATCTTATTTGCATAATATCCGAATATTGTTTGAAATCTTGCGTTTATCTTAGTTAACTTTGAGCTCAGAGACACGTGAGCACTAACATGAGTTAAGCCTCCTGGGACTCCCCCTCCACTCTGAAATCCAGGCCCCCCTGCCTGATGCTTTTGTCATCATCACTGCTGGCCTGCGATGCCTGCCATGAGGGGAGAAGGGTCTCAACGGACCAGCCTATGCATTACAGCTTCCAGAATTGGAGGGATTCCTCCCTCAGTTTGGTGCCGAGTCCAAGCCTTAGCTTACTATGTGCCAGGCACTGTACTGAGCATCCTACATATGTTCATTTATTCCTTATAGCCACCTTATGAAGTAACTAGTATTTTCCCCCATTTTACAGATAAGAAAAGTGATGCACAGGAAGGCAAATAAACTGCTCAAAATCTGCCAAACAGGTGGCAGAGGTAGGTTTCAGACTAAGCAACTCATAGTTCTTAGCTATGCTGTCTCCCAGATGAATTAATGAGTGGATGGATGGATGGATGGATGGGGGGATGGATGGATGGATGGGCGGATGGATGGATGGATGGATGGGGGGATGGATGGATGGATGGGGGGATGGATGGATATACAAATGATTGAATGGACAAATGAACAAGTTTGTCCCAACAAACAGAATCCCCATTAGTCTGGGAGCTCTATGGTTCTCAGGGACTATCTGTGGCCTCCACATGTCAGCATTTAGCCTTGTTCTGGCTCAGGACTAGCTTTCTCATGAATGCCATGGCTGCCAAGGTATAATATCATGAGTCCATGGTTGGGAGGCAGGAAACATGGGTTCTTATTTTGGCTGTACCACCAACTTGTTATATATTTTCAAGTAAATCAATGACCTATTTTCCCCACCTATAAAGGAGAGTGTTTAACTAGAATAGTCTCTAATATTTCACAATTCCAAGTGAAAGTCCATCAGCAAGACCAGAAATATAGGAGATGGGCATGAATCAAACCTCACAGACACAGAGGGTGAGGCACTGGAGATCCCTGCAGAGGCTGTATGTTGTTCAAAGTCATGGTCCAAGAGACCACAGTAGTGTTGTGTGGCTGCAGCTCAGGAAGAGGTAGCAGATGAGGCCAGAAAAGGTGAGCTGAGACTGATCCTCAAGGACTTACAGCACATGCTGTGGTGTTGCAACTTTGTAGACAATGGGAGACACTAAGTTTTTTTAAACTCTGGCAAAAAATGCATAAAATATTTTTAAACCATTTTTATGTGAACTGTCCAGTGGCAGTAAATACATTCACATTGTTGTACAATCATCACCCCCAACCATCTCCAGAACTTTTCCATTTTCCCAAACTGAAATTCTGTGCCCATGAGACAGTAATTCTCCATTTGCCCTTCCATCCTCCATCCCCTGGCAGCCACCTTATGACCTGTTTCTATGGATTTGACTATTCTGGATGCCTGAAAGTGGAATCACACAGTATTTGTCCTTTTGTGACTGGTCTATTTCACTTACATAATGTCCTCAAGACTTATCCATTCTATAGGACGCATCAGAATTTCCTTCCTTTTGAAGGCTTAATAATATTCTATTGCAGGATGCCTGGGTGGCTCAGTGGTTGAGCACCTACCTTCGACCCAGGGTGTGATCCCGGAGACCAGGGATCGAGTCCTGCATCAGGCTCCCTTCTGGGAGCCTGCTTCTCCCTTTGCCTGTGTCTCTGCCTCTCTCTCTCTCTCTGTCTTTCATGAATAAATAGATAAAATCTTTAAAAAAATAATATTCTATTGCATGTACACACCACCTTTTGTTTATCCATTCATCCATCCATGGACACTGGATTGTTTTCACCCTCTGGCTATTGCAAAGAACACTTCTATAAGGATGGATGTACAAATGTGTTTGAATTGAAAGATTTTGAGTAGCATACAGGCTGGACCAGATTTTTCTTTTAGAAAGTTCCACCTGGTGGTGCAGAAGAAGAGGATGATGATGATGATAACAGCAATGAACATTTAATGAGTGCCTACAATATGCCAGGTGCTGTCTCAGGTGCCACACATGTACGCACACGTAGTCCCCATCCTGTCTCACGCCTACTCCCTTGAGGTAGATGCTGTTATTGTTTCCCTCAAAAAGAAAGAAGTTAAAGAATCTGCCCAAAGCTGCAGAAGATAGAGTATGTAATTGAATCAGGAAAGTCTGCCCTAGAACCTACCTGCTCTCTTGATGGCTGGGAGAACAGGCTACAGAATGGAGGCCATTTGTGGGGCCGTTGGAATAACCCAGGCAGGAGTTGACAAGAGTTGTGAGGTGAACTCAGGAAGCAGTGAAGGATGGACATGAGGGGAGAGATTGGAGAGCTTTAGGAGGTTGGATGGACAAGCTCCTAGTGAATAAGTGGCCCTGGATGTGAGGAAGGGGAAGAAGTCTGTAGTGATACACAGCTTTTGAACTTGATCACAGAGGTGGAGAGTGGTGTCATTCATTAATGCAACATGAGTAAACTGTCAGGTAAGTTTGGGGGCGGGATTCTATTGAGCACCTGCTGGATCTGACATACCTACAGGACCTTAGATAAGAGTCAAATTCAATAGAAAAACCGTGTTGGAGGCACAGATGGAAAAGCCATTGACAAAGGGAAGATTATGATCTTGGAAGCAGATGAGCTTGTTCATGAATCACGTGTGTAGAACTAAAAGAAGGGGGAGGTTGAATCCAGGATTGAGAGTCACAAAGCCAGGATAGAAGACACACTAGGGTTTGTAAATTTTAGAACCCACATGGCAGCATGGAGATAGGGCATGAGGCCCCATTGCATTACGTTCCATTTATCCCATTTGGGGGAACACCAAGGGTTAAGGGCTGAGTCTTCAAAGAGAAAACAGCAGACATCTGCAGAGAAACATCAGAAGGATAGGAAGACATGGAAGCCAAGGCAGGAGGAAGTTTCCAGAAGAGAGGTGTCATTTGCTTCACAGAGAGCAAATGCAAAGTGCCTCACAATGTCCCCTGACTTTTGCAGTTAACGTCACTGGTGGCTCTGGAAAGAGCCATTCCATTGAAGAGGTGGAAGCAGCAGCCAGATTGCCTGGAGTGAGGCAGGAAGGGGAAGTTGGAGCATCCATGGGGTGCGGAAGCACACCTGGGGAGGAGAGGAACTGACCCCGGGCCACTGGAGGGCCCCTGAGGAACTGTGGGCACATTCGCAGCATGGGGTGGGGGGACTCTGTTGAGGGTGCCCAGAGGATAACCATGGGCCCAGGCCCAGTGGGGGCAGGGTATGGGGGCTGGGATACGGTGCATGCACACAATCATCTACCTTCAGTAGGAAGGCCACCCCGGAACAGAGAGGGACAGTAAAGAATGTGCGTCTAAGGGACAGACTGTGGGAAAGCTGGAGGCTTCCAAAAATGAAAATGCCCAGTGCCCGTGTGGATGCAGGGAGACGCAAGTTCTTCTTGGGAAGTCATTTGGGAAAGTCATGAGGTATAAAGTCATAGCTGGGGCCCATCGACTCGATGAAGCCAGTTTGGAGAATTCACCCTAGGGACAAATGAAAAGAAAAGCATGCACCCAAATGTGCTTGTGGCATGTTGTTTACAATATTATTTTTTAAAAAGCCCATGTGGCTAACGGTATGAAAACTAGTTAATTATGGAACATATGCTCAATGGGTGGAATATTATGAGGTCATTAAAATCATAATTATGACGCTTAGAGCTGCACCGAAAACTGATTATGACAGTAAATGGAAAACCCATTGGGAAATCGTATGTATACTCTAATTGCAACCACATGAAATACGCCTTCACGTGAAAACACACCACAATAGAATTCCTAAAAATGATACTAGCTGTTGGCTGGGGATAATGGTTAGATGATTTGTTTTCTTTCTCCACGTGGTAGGCTCCTTCTGAATCCTAATGCTACAGGTGCTGGTTAGAAAGATAAAAAACTAGCGTTGCATGTTCTGAGGCATTACCTCACCCAAAAGGGACCAGGGCTGATGCTCCCCGGGCTGTACTCCGATGGTACTGAGGTCCGCTGAGATGGATTTCATGGGGTGCAGTGATTCTGTCAGGCCCCCCTCCCATGGGATGTCGGCGCTGAGTGTGCAGAGTAACCGACCGGGCCTCCTGCGATCGGTGGTCAGCAGCACGCGGTGCACTGGGTGCTTCGGCAGGAGACACGCGGCCAAGCTCTGAACCACATTAGCAGCCCAGGGGGGCTTGGCAGGGGGGAGAGGCCTCTGCCGAGCCTGGACCCATGAGCCAGGGAGGTTCTCCCTCGGCAGGGGCTAGTCCTCACTCAGCCAATGCTCGGCTGCCCCCCAGCCTCTCTCCCCGAAGGCTCGCAGGGAATGTGGCCCAACACCTTATTTCTGGGTCTCAGGCTCTTATTATTGGTCTTCTTCTTTTTTTTTTTTTTGGTCTTCTTTTCTTTTAAGTCCTCCCTTTTCTTTTCTTTTCTTTTCTTTTCTTTTCTTTTCTTTTTTTCTTTTCTTTTTTTTCTTTTCTTTTTTTCTACATTAACATTTAGAGAGCTTATTAGAGGTTCAAAACATTGATGTAAATACATGTTTTGAAATGAAGTCAAACACTTGCAGGTCCATGTTGGGCCGCAGGGCAGCTTGAGGCGGAGCCTTGGGGACCCGTCCTCCTCCTGCGCGTGCATGGGTTTTCCTTCATTAGAAGAAGCTGCTGTAAGTACAGTTTCGGCTTCTAGTCTTCTCTAACAGTTCACCTTTCATTCAAAGAAATCAAGGTAATAAGAGGGAATTCTACGTTCAGAATGTAAGCGTCGGAAAAATCAGAATTTGGAAATTCATTTGCAATAGGTGGACTTTAAAATACAATTAGTGCCTGATGTTCTCAAGAGGCCCTACAAGGCACTGAGTCACCGAGAGGAAATTCTGGAAGGGGGCAGGAATCCCACTCCTCCGGCCTCTGCCGGCACTGAGCTGCTTATTCGATTGTAAACTACCCCATCTTGTGGCTGAACGGGGGAACTCAGCGCTGGAAACCTGGACACTCGTCACAGCCCAATCACTGTTCTCTCCTATCAAAGTTACGAATGAGCTGTAAAAAACCGAAACCACACTTAAAAGAAAAAAGTAAAATGTATCAATACTTTCATTGTCTAGAGCTATCGAGACACATATTTTATAAGTCGAGTGTAGGTACTTGACATTGGCACTTTCTTCTATGTAAGAAATAGTGGTTACCATGTGCCTGTTTTCACTTCAAATGAATCACCCCCATCCCAATACAGTTCAGGAGACAGCTGATTGGTGTTTGGTTTGCAGGTTGGAATAAAAATGGAGTATTTTCATATCAGTTAGGGTAACCACGGCCTCCGTGGGCCTCAGTTTCCCGATCTGTTGCAGGGGGAAGGGGTGGGTGTAGAGTCCCACCGGGGAATCCTGATCCTGCCCCCAGCCCTTCTGGTGCCCGTGGTCTCACACCGGTTCCGTACATTTATGGTGCCGCCCCGGGGAAGCATTTGGTCTGCAACAGTTAGTAAATGATTCTTTCTTTTCTTAAAATATTTTATTTATTTGAGAGAGAGCGAGCATATGAGCAGGGGAAAGGGGTAGAGGGAGATGCAGACTCCCCATGGAGCGGGGATCCCGACAAGGGGCTCGATCCCAGGACCCTGGGATCACCATCTGAGCCCAAGGCAGACAATTAGCCGAATGAGCCCTGCAGGCGCCCCAGTAAATGAGTCTTAGGTTCTCCTCTGCTTGAGACAGTCAAAGATTCTGTTCCTATCCTGAGAGCCAGTGGTTCTCAAAGTGTGGTCCTTGGACACTGGTAGCATCAGCCTCCGAAAAACAAACTCCCGGGGCCTTTCCGACCCCCTGAATCAGAAACTCAGGGAGGCAGGACCTGGATGTGGCCTAACAAGCCTCCCAGGTGACTCTGATGAACGCTTAAGTTTGCCATCAATGACACATCCCACCCGTTCTTACTCGCTTATCTCTCACCTCACTATTAATTTTCAAAGTTTCCCCTCCATGCAGGACTGGGGTACTGCAGTCCATCGGGTCATAATACGTGTTATAATATTAATTGGTCCTGCAGTTAGTGGCAAGGGTGCCACTGATAAAGGAACAGGGCAGAGTAACATCAGCTTTAGATGAATCAAGAATGACTTGAATCAGGACCTGGCTTTCCAAGTCGAGTCTGAACCTTTTCTCTACCTCCACTGTTAGCACTGGGTCCAATAGCATCGCGCCACCTAATTTGGCACAGGAGCCCCCTGTCTGGCCTCCCTGCTCTCCCACCCCACTTCCTACAGTCACTGCCGGGCACATCAGCCTCTGCTTAGAACGATCGTGACTCCCCTGAACCTCCAAGACAAATTACTGCCTAAGTAACTTGAGGGCCCTATATCCGCCCCCTACCATCTCTCTGGCCTCATCTTCTACTATTTCTACCCACGCTCCCACCCTCTGCTCCAGCCACATCTGCCTGTTCCTGGTCTCACCTCAGGGCCTTTGCATAAACCAGCCCTTGCCTGCAGCCCTCTGGTCCCGGATGTACCTGTTGCTCACTGTCCCGCTGCCTCCACATCCCCTCTTAAACTGGCTCCCTGTGACTTCACTGTTAAAGCTGCAGCCTCTCTGCCTCCTCCTCGATACCCCCTTCTTCCCTGCTTCCTGGCACTTTCCACACCAGGTACCTGACTTAGTTTACTGTTTGTGTCCTGGGTGGAGTGGGAGCCCCGAGAGCGTCAGAATTTTGTTTTCTTCTCTGGGACATCCTCAGCCACTTCACACGGGGCTGCAGGGAGTAGTTGTCACTTGCTGGGTAAGTGAAGGAGCATCTGGGCATCTCTGGCTTGGAGGGACCCTACTCCTCTTGGAGGGGCGTCAGCCCGTGAACAACAGGAAGATGGAACTCCACTGGGGAAGGAAGTGCTAGTGTGACCCAGGGGGGGCTTTAGTCTCCCGTGTGGTCGGGCTCTTTCCTGTCCAGCTGAACTTGGATTCAGAATCCTCCCGGTACAGAGATCCTCAGTCCTGCACCCAGTCGATCCATCCATGCGCTGTGCCCAAGGCTTTGGCTCAAAGGGGCTCATAAGGCAATATGTGTTAAAAGGAACTTTCTTTTTTTGCTGTTGTTTTTTAGTTTTGGGTTAAAAGTTGCACATCACAGACTCAAATCCCTCCTTCTGGAAGTGAGCTTTTATGGCAGAGCCTCGGGGAGGTGCAAAATTATCCCACACAAGCTCTTCTTCAGGCCCGGCCTGCCATGGAAACAGCTCAAGAGAAGGCTGGGTTGCATTTGGGAATTCAATTTACAGATCTCGCCCAGAAGTCCTTGCCTCCTGTGACTCCGTGATATGCTTGGAACAGCTCCCTGGGACCTCTGCCCGGCACCTCGAGGGCTGGCGCCAGCTTGATCTCATTCTTTCCAAGACTCTGGTATAAAAGTAACAGCAAAGTAGATTCAATACACACCTGTATTAGTTTTCTATGTCCGCTGTGACAAACCAGAAGTTTAATGGCTACAAATAGCCCAAATGTATTATCTTTACGGTTCTGTAGATGAGAAATCCACCTGTGAAGGTTTAGTCTCACCGGGCTAAAGCCAGGGTGTGGGTAGTCTGTGTTCCTTTCTGGACATACATCCCACCTTATCATTAAGGCTAGGAATTCATTTGCTGGTTAGATTAAAAATAGGGAATATGACATCGATTATTCAATGTTTAAATTTTCCTTTATAATTTTCCTAACTGAAAGGAAATATATAGATTTACTGAGCCATGAGCAAGTTTTTGTTACTTTGCTAATTCAGCTCAGAAGTTAAGCAAACGGTTGGACAATGTTTGGAAAGACTCCAGTACTATAATGAAATAATGATAGGTATATACTAGGTATGTTAAAAAAATTTTTTTATTGAAGTATAGTTGACACACAATGCTATATCACTCTCAAGGGTACAACACAGTGACCCGAGTCTATACGTCATGCTATGCTCACCACGAAGGTAGCTCCCGTGTCTCACCATACATGCTATTATACCCTTGACTCAATCCCCTATACCGTACCTTTCATCCTGGTGACCAAGTCTTTCCTATAACAGGAAGGCTGTAGCTCCCCCGCCCTTTCTCCCATTCTGCCCAGCCCCTGCCACCCCTCTGGGAACCACCAGTTTGTTCTCTGTATTTATGGGCCTGTTTCTGCTTTTTGTTTGTTTTATTTTGTTTTTTAGATTCCGCATATAAGTGAAATCGCGTGGTATTTGTCTTTCTCTGTCTGACTCATCTCACTTAGCACAATACCTTCTAGGTCCATCTGTGTTGTAGAAAATGATAAGTTCTCCTCCTTTTTTATAGCTGAGTAATATTCCATTATGTGTGTGTATAAATATATAAAATGTGTCATAAATTTAAAACACCCATCGATTTACTCCGAAGCCACTAGAGTCCTCAAGCCTAACAAGCACTGGGTCATGCTCCACACATAGTATGACATCTCAGCTCCCATTCCAGTCTTACCCATGAGTAGGCTCCATTTTGTGGAAGGAGCTAAGTTTGTAGTTTAAAGATCTGCTTCAGAGTTTTGGGTGGCTTATTGTTGGCCTCCAGATTCTCCCTTCAAGCCCTCTGAGGTCTGAAAGGATTTCTACCCATCAGCCAGGAAGTTCTAGAGAAGGAGCAGCGTGTGCAGACAAGGAAGGGTAAGATGCTGATCGTGAGCTGCCACTTTTCTTAACATACCACCTTTCCTCCATTCAGATCCCAAGTTCAGAGGCAGGCTGGGTGGAAGGCAGGTGGAGGGAGGGAATTCAGGAAGGTTTGGACCGGGAGAGATCTCAGATGGTGGTGCCTTGCAGACAGTCAGAAACACCTATCACATACGTGTGACAATAACTGGGGCTTATATTTAGGGAGCGTCTAGGCAAAGGCCAAAATTAATCCATTGTGCTTTTTAAAACATGCATTTCAAAGGTAGGAACAAGAAAATCAGAAATTAAGTAAGTTGACTGGACGATTTTGAATTTGTCTCATCTCAGTAAACTCAATGGGAATTCTTAGCTTGGTGGCAAGTAGAAGCCCCAGCCCACGGATTAACTTTAGGGGTACTGTGAACCCCTCAATGTGATTGTATGATATTGCCAGTACAGGACGCTTCTCTAGGGCGAGAGAGTCCTTTGCTTTCATCTGATTCCATTTGGCCACCATGGACTAGTAGAATTGTTATATGGTTTAAATTAGCATCATCTGGAAAGAAAGCAAGTGCCAACGGTGTGCCTGATGGCCTCTAGCCTGGATGATATTTGTTTGCAAACATGTCTGTAGAGAAAACCCCCAGCATCTGTGTGTTGGGCCACAACTAACGAAGCCTTTGTCATAGTCTGTGAGCAAGGTCAAGGCAAAGAGAAACGGGAGGACCCCTAGAAACCACGAATCTCAAACAAGATAATTAAAGCCAAGCCAACTTACAGATAAAGAAATAATCGTAGCGTCATCCTCAGGGACCCTGTGACACATCCAGTTAGTGTTGTTTTCCTATTGATTCTGTTCGCAGAAGAAAAGTCCTGGGGAGAATGACCATCCATGTCACCTGCCTCTCTAAACCCGGGAACGCTCGATAAACTTGTCGCCACATATGATAAAAAGACCCATGTGATTCAAAGATAAGATCAGAGTGGGCTCTGTAATATCCCATACCTGGGGCTTGCCATCACCTCTGCTACCAGCAATGTTAGCATCCGCACATCTGCACTCTCTGTTCGTAGGAGCAGGCCAGGTTGCAAAGCATCTGACACAGGAAACCTGCCCTCTGGCTTTGGGAGCCATAAATCTTGGTTTTGTCACCTGGCCAAATTAGTCCAGATTTCTTGGTCCATTCATATACAGTTTGGGGTGCTGGGTAGTCTAATCAGGGAGCAGCCGAGATACCCCAAATCACACAAGGGTGGCCCATGAACCATCAAAAACATAGCGGTTTGGCAAACATCTGTGTCCATGGGAGGTAGTGCTAGAGTCACCTTTAATTTCCTTGACATGTTTGAAGATGCCATCTACAGACTCAACCCACAACGATATTGTCTGCAATATCGTCCTGGTGTGTCACCCAAGAAGGTTTTCAATATAAAGGGAAACATTTCCACCTATTGTCTTTATCTGGGCAAGGGATAGTCTTTGACCTTCTATAGAGGTTTTCCCAGGCCCAGTAACTCACCTGAAGAAGAGGCAGAGGGACAGTTCTCTAGGAGCGGACACCATACCCTGCCATTCAGCCGTTTCCCATACTTAGTCCACTGCGTGTTCACATTGGCAGGAAAGAAAACCAGTTCAGATTCTTTTGCACTATTTTGGATGTTGACATAGTCAACAGTCATATTCATTAGCCAACACAGCCAGCGTTTGGTAAACTGACAAGAGGGGCTGTTGGGTCTGTGCCCAACCTGTTGGAAAGGTTACATTGGTGAGAACAAGATACAGGTTGAAAGAGAGCCATTGTGGAAACTCAGAGGGAGCAGGGGACACGCTGCTCAGCCTTCTAACAAATGATTAATAAATGTGGGGGGTTATGTTCACTAATAACAAAAGAGATGTGTGTGTGTGTGTGTGTGTGTATGTGTGTGTAGGGGGGCCTTAAAAGAGAGGGGAAGGGATGGGTGGAAGCAAGTTTAATAACCAATGATCTTGGGAACGGTGGTCTACTTGGTGACACGGCCTCTAGGAGTGCGGACAGCACTGAGTCCATCTTTGGCGCTCCACCTTGGTCACGCCCTGGGGTGACCTGCCTCAGGGCCACATGCTCCAGGTGGTGCAGAGGGTTAATATAAGCCCTGCCCCAGGTGTGGGAAGGCTTGTTCTGATCTTCCCTAAGGTGGCACCCAGAAGGCTCCACTTTAGGTAACTAGTGGTGATCCCCTGGTGCACAGACGGCCACAATTTAGGCAACTACCTTGTGACCGCACCGCCAAGATCCTCATCCTATAAAAGTTGGGGATTAAGGTCTGGACTGGAGAGATAATAGATGAAGGGGGTCCTGGATTCCCCCCGTTTTGGTGAGTTACCCCAAATAAGACTCTGTAAACGGTATGGAGTGGCTTGCTTATGTTGTGGTCTCAAAGTGCCTTCTCAGCGGGAAGGATATTTTGCTGATCTTTCTCCACCCTCTGCCAAGTGGCGAGCTAGGCACAGAGCAGAAATGAAACAAGCACGAATAAAGGGGTGGTGCTGGGGGCAGCTTGCCGTCCTCACTGAGGGCGGGACAGCCAGGGGATTGCGCAGGAAACCCCAAACTGGCCAGACACCACACATGGGGAGACTCGGCCAGGTGTTCTGGATCAGTGTGTGAGAATGGGGCTGGGGGCACCCTGCCAAGGCCCAGGAAATTATACGTGAACTGGGAATGAAGCGTGCCATTTACACCCAGCACTTCAGAGGCCCAGACGCAGAATGGTTTTCCTCTGGTGGGAAGGACTGTGTCGTACAGTCAGGCCTAGAGGCCATGGTGTGGGACTTGAGTATCTGTCCTTGTCCCTGTGTTTCATCGGCTCACAGCTATAGTAGCTGCTCTGGTGGCAGATTTATGTGAAATTCAAAGATTCTGTCACAAGGAAAAACGGTTGGGTTGAAAACCAGGGAAAAACAAAGGACATTGTGAAGGACAAAATGGCAGACAGGGGGCACCTTCACCGTCTCTCCTAAGCAGCTGTGGCAAGATCTAATATTATCTGGGACCCTGGGAGAAAATATGGACAAACAACCCAATCTGGTCTTGCAAAGCCTATGGAAGGTGTTGCCTAAGGACTGGCAGTCTAGTCCCTTGGAGGAGGGCTCAGAAAAGCCACGTGTGTCCCTGAGAGCCCTTCCACTAACAGAGTTTCAGGGGTGGATCCGCCTTACCCCTACAGACAAGGGCGTTAGGCCAACATTGCCCTCTAGTGCACGCACTGAGGGGCGACCAGAGGCCCCATGTAGAATTAACCGTTTATTGGTCTTGCACTAACAAACAGTGTAAGACTGTACCAGCTCTAATATTCACTGGCTGAATGTATACTTATTTATAGAAGCCCCTCAAAATTTCCGGGAGAAATAAAAGCTCTTGATGGTTATGGGAGACAAATCGTTACCAACTCAAGTCCTTGGGCTCTCCAAGCAGTAGAAATTGGCTGGGGCCAATAGGAATTTCCAGGTAAAACTTTTGTTGGGGCTTATCCTCAAGCATAGGGAGAGGATCCTTCATGTTGGGCTCCTAAACAAAGACCAGGGAAAGTTCTTGAAAAGACTGAGGCCAGAAAGGATTGGTATCTAAGCATGTAGGGGTGGGGAGAGATACAGGAAGTTGGGCACATAGGCAGAGCGGACAGAAAATGGTTGTCATACATCGAATGGCTCATCAGCATGTTAAATCTCTGTTCCTGGGTGTGATTTTTAGTAGTGTAATGTGGACAAAAGATCATGGCAGGTCAATGCTGGGGTCCATCTTGATGCAGACTGGTTCGGTGTGGTCTTCACCAGTCTTTGTAGTTGAGTACTTCCTTTGGTAAGCATCTTGCTTCCACCTTCCTGCAACACCTGCTGCTCAAGAGACATAGAGTGTTATTTATCAAGGAACACTGGATTTTGTGGTCAGGATTGAGGGGACCTGAGTCCAGTCCCTACTCCATTTCAAAATTAGTAAGGTCAGACAAACTAGTCTCTACCTACAGCCCAGCAGGCTTCCTCCCCACTCTTTTCTAGTGTGTATTTCCCCCATTCCTGAGTGTGTTTGGGGTATAGATGTTTTACAGGATCTGGATCCAACTACAACAGCAGGGGAATTCGAATTGTGTATCTGAATAGTGAAACCCGCCACAGTGGATATGCAAAACGAGAACCTATATATCTGCGGGTTCCCAGAGAGTGACAAATATAAAACACTATAAGCTACCAGGGGTGTGCTATGAGATTACTGTCACCATGACAGAATTGGAGAAGGTGGGGGTCATCAGGCCCACTCAAAACCCATTCAATAGTCTTGTTTGGCCTGTAAAGAAATCTAAGGGAACCTGGCAAATGGTGATAGCTTATAGGGAACTCAATAAAGTTACTTTGCCCATCCATGCTGTGGTGCCTAATATAGTCTTATATTTAGAAAAAAATCATTGCGTCCATTAAGACCTACCATTTTGTACCGAGCCTATCTAATGCCTTTTTAGCATGCCATTAGGACTTGAATCCCAAGACCAATTCGAAGTCACTTGGAAGGGGTGACAGTGGGCCTTCCAGGTATTGCCCCAAGGGAATCTCTATAGTCCCACAGTTTGTCATGGGATTGTAGGCAGAGATTTGGAAGAATGGATATTCCCAGAGGAGATAGTGCTTTCTCATGATATAGATGATGTCAAGTTAACTTGTGATGATTTAGCCTCCCTATTTCAAGCAGTCACATCTGGCATAAAATCACAAAGATGGGAGGTAAATGGCAGCAAGATCCAAGGGCCAGGTCAATCAGTACAGTGCCTGGGTGCCATCAGGTTGAGCAAGACACAGGTGATGAGGGAGGTGGTCATCAAAGGATCCAAGCCTTCCCAATCCCTAACATGGTAAAGGAATTACAGGCTTTTGTTGGTTTATTGGGTTACTAGAGACCTTTCATTTCCCATCTAGAGCAGATATTAAGCCCTTTATCAACAAGAACCTTTTTTTTTAAGATTTTTAATTTATTTATTCATGAGAGACAGAGAGACAGGCAGAGACATAAACAGAGGGAGAAGCAGGCTCATCACAGGGAGCCCGATGTAGAGCAGTGGAGTTGTGTGCCAAAGGCAGATGCTCAACCGCTGAGCCACCAGGCGTCCCAACAAGAGGCTTTCTTAAAGGCAAAAATGGTAGTGAAACCAATGTAGGCCCTGGGGGTATCAATGCCCAGTGATGTGTGCATTCATATCCAGAGGGCTTGGCTAGGGCTTGAGGCAATGGCAAAATGGGAAATGAATCCCATTAGGATTCTGGTCTCCATTATGCCAGGGTATAGTCCCATCAAGAAACAAACATGAGCTGTATATCTCCTACTGCGATAGATGCAGGACTGATAGTTGACCTGCCTCTGAAGGTAGAACCTCTCTGCAGATGGGAGAGTGGATTTAGGACACGTTCAGCAAACCCGAGACTGCCTATGCCCAGGGAAGCACCTTACAGCAATGGCACCCTTATCTACAGCAGACCTTATGCCTCCCTACCCTCAGATAAAGGAAGGGGTAGGCGGGCCTCTGGCAGACACGTGGTATGCTGATACTAGTTGCTGGCGAAACCCACCTATTTGGTGTTCCTCTGCCATCCTGCTGGATTCTGATGGACTTGGTTCGAGGAAAGCTATTTGGGAAGGATGCACTAAACCCGATGTAGCTGACCAAGTGCAGCATGTGTCTGCTCAGAACCCATCCACACCAGCACCACCAGGCATGAGGCAGAGCCACAAGCTGCAGTCAAGAATGCTCCTGATGCCACCTCAGGTGACAGTGGGCACATTGGTTAGATAACACACCCTCTTTCTCACAGGCAAATAGATGGCATAGGCCCTCTGCCAGGACTGGAGGACACCATCATGCACTGACCTGTGTGGATGTCTCCACAGGACTTGTACAGACCTTTACCTGTAAAAGAGCCAGTCAGGCTGCCACTACAAAGAGATTAACAAATGAGAGGGCAGGTGTGGAACCTGATTTGGTTAGTGACAAGGGACTCACTGGACCAGCTCTGAGTGTCAAGAATGGGGAGGGGCCTGGGACATCCTGTGGACTTGTCATCGGTCACACACTCCACTGCTGCAGGCCTAATTGAAAGGATGAATGGACTAATGACAAACATGTTTAAGACTTTGTCATCAAATGGCTTCCACAGAGGATGGTCTCCACAATGAACTGAGGCAGTTCCATTCTTTGATGTCTCACCCACAGCAGGACAGACGTCAGCCTATAATGTGTAACCAACAGCATCCTCGTAGCTTGGGTACTCGGGTGTGGGATTGTCAGGAGGTAGAGGCCTATCCAACAGAAGAAGGGACTCATTTTGCAATGGCCACAGGACCTCCCACCTGGTAAGACTTTCGTTCATTGGAAATTAGCTTGGAGTGCACCTCCAAGTAGCTTGGTTTCCTAAGGCCTGCAGGCCAAGGGCTCACATCCAGTATTAGTATTATTATTTATTTTTTTAGAGAGACAGAGAGTGTGCAAGTGGGGTGCAGGAGAGGGAGAGAAAATCTCAGACTCCCCACTCAGCGTGGAGCCTGACTCAGGGCTCAGTCTTCACAACCCTGACATCATGACCTGAGCTGAAACCAAGAGTCAGACACTTAACTGACTGAGCCACCCAGGCACCCCTCCGGTATTATTCTTAACACTTTGACATTGGTCAGGGCGTAACACATGCCTATAACTTCTGGCCTCCAAACTTTTTGCTGAGGTAGAGATGTTCTTACGGGTACCAACTAAGACAACTGTGTACAAAACAGACACACTGATGATATTAAGGAACAAAGTATGTGGTATCATCCCCCAGGGAAAATATCTAAGCCAACAATGGTGTTGAGTCATGGGGACCATGACCATCAGTTTCAAGATCCTGGAAATCCATTCTAGAAATCCTTCCTTTAAGGTCATCTGTAGAGATTGTCTTCCAATTATCTCAGAAGTGATGAGCTGGGTCTTTTTTGGCATAGCTTGCATGAATCCAAGAGGATTCTTCTTTTATTTTCATTGCAGTGCAGGTGGTCAGCAGTAGCCCACAAGGTCCTTTCCAGGGAGGGGACAGTGTGTGTTTTCTTCTAAAGACCTTGAGGTATATGGGTCTCCTGGTTGAGAGGGATGGCAAGGCTTATCCATCAGTGGAGCTCATGCCCCTTTTACCTGTTGGTGGTACACTTCACTTCAAGTGGACTTGTTAGTGCTTGCATATAGCCGGTCACAGTGTTAAATGGTTCACTTAAGTTCCATGATGTTCACTTAATCCGGGAATGGAGGGTGTTTTGTTGTTGTTGTGTGTTTTTTTTTGTTGTTGTTTTTTTTTTTTTTTTTTAGAGAGAGTGTGTGTGAGTGAGGGGAGGAGCAGAGAGAGAAGGACAAGCAGACTCTGCTCAGCACAGAGCCTGATGTAGGACTTGATCCCACAACTCTGAGATCATGACCTGAGCTGAAATCAAGAGTCTGACGCTTAACTGACTGAGCCACCCAGGTGCCCCCAGGGTGGAGGGTTTTAAATGCCAGGAGGCAATTGGGTGTCCAAACACTATTTCCAGAAGGATCAATTCCATGATCCTATTTGGAGTACTCTGGATCTTTATAAGGGGCAGGGGTAATGCATCTGGTCATTTAAGCCTAGTTTCTTGGCCAGTCTCTCCTACAGTCCTTCTTACGTCTAAATTTTATGTTCTACTTGCCCTGATGATTGAGGATGGCATAGAGTCTGAAACTGTGATGAATATCCCAAGTCTCTGCAAGCAGGTAGTTTATCTCTGCTGTAAAATGAATCCCTTGGTCTGACTCAATCCACAACACAACAATGAAACGTGGAATAATCTGTTAATTTCTTTACCTATTTTGGCATCAGCACATCTGGTCAGCTAGCATTCAGTCCATCCACTGAGCACACTGCAAAAAGTGAGGGGAGTCCAAGCCTGGAGGCAAATCTGTAGAATCCATTTGGAACACCGCTACTGTGTAGGCCCAGGAGGACTTCCTAGGGTATGTCAATTTCTTCTAGAAATTTGGTGAGACTGATAAGTGGGCCCACTGGGTGATCACCTGGTCAGCAATTCTGTGGATGTCAGCAATTGGGCAGAACCAATTGTCTTTTAGTTCCTTACCTATCTCCTGTCTGTACATATGTCCCATTTGGTGGGAGATAAGTGAAAGCCAACAAGGCCAAAGGAAAGTGGCCGCGGAAGTCTGTTTGGCCCAACGTGGAGTCCATCTGCTAACTTGTTTGGCACCTTTCAGTATCCATGTGTCTGTTTCAGACTGGGGTGGGCGAGCATTTGCCTGATAGTCGTACCAGTCAAGGATAAAGGCAGGCTTAGAAGTTGGGTGGAGAAAGGAAGAGGGTTCTGTTTGGGGCTGCACTCTTACCAGCCCTGGCTTCCCACTGCTTCCTTAGGACGTAACATCCGTTTCCTCAATGTGGGCTGAGCAGGGAACGTTGGAGATTTTAGGAGGAGGAGAGTAGCTTGTAATAGGGCAGCAATCATATGCACATTGGCAATGAGAGTACTGCAGAGGTTCCAGGGCCGAGGGATTCCTGGATTGCGCCAATAGCATGGCAGGCCCCAAAAGCCTATCTGGAGTCAGTGTAAAAAGCAGCAATTTTCCCTTCCACCAACAGACAAGCTGTGGTGACAGCCAGCGTTCAGCTGCTGGGGCTGATTTTATAGCGAGCAAGGAAGGAGTTGGCCACCAGTGTTTCACTTGGGGATGCTATGGCATAGCCAGTTTTTACATTTCCCTGGAAATTCCATTTATAGGAGCCACTACAAATGAGAAGGAAATCTGGGTTATCTAAGGGGGTGTCTAGGAGCTCCTCTTGTGGCTTTGAGCCTATCCCTAGAGTTGCAAGGCGACCATCATGGGGTGTCTGGGGAAGGGGACCACTGGTGGTGCAGGTGCAGGGTAGGTGATTGAAAGCATAACGATATAAGATGATGGAACTTTGGTCGAAGAACTTCGATGTAGGTGGTCTGTCACCGTGTGGAGACATACCGTGTCTATGAACTTGTCAGAGGGCAGATACCTCATGGGGAGCATAGGTGAAAGGGGGAGCCTGACGAGAGGCTATGTCCAGCAGTGGTGGCTGTAGCACACAAAGACGAGGGCCATGCCTGATGCCACAGGGTCTGACTGACAGGAGCTATGCCACAGGATAAATCTCAGAGGCAGAGGCTGTTCTGGGACCCTGTTATTTTCAT
The DNA here is from genome assembly GCF_048164855.1 of Canis lupus baileyi. NCBI lineage: Eukaryota > Metazoa > Chordata > Mammalia > Carnivora > Canidae > Canis > Canis lupus. The sequence goes on from NC_132848.1 coordinate 41,013,872, forward strand.
GGCAGTACAGATAAAAAGGTTTGTCAAAATTAGATAAGCCAAGAGCCAGGGATGTGGACAATGTTTATTTTAAGGCTTCAAAGGAGGTTAATGCCTTCGAAGGCTGGCCAGGAAATGGGCTCTGGGATGTTCTCTGGGAGGACACACAGAGGTTTAGCAGGGGCAGCATAATTAGGAATCCGTCGGCTATAGTAACTGGTTGGTCTAGAAGTTTATGTAACTTTTTTGGTTTGAGGGTGAGGGGTGGGCAAAAGTGATTCAAAATGTTTTGGGATGAGCCTTTGAACATCCTGAGGACATCTCATGCCCTAAGTAGGTAACAGTTGTTTGCACCCACTGAAATTTAGATGGGCAGGTCTTATGGCCTCACTCAGCTGGTGCCTTTAGGAAGGTGAGGGTTTTTTTTTTTTAAGATTTTATTTCTTTATTCATGAGAGACACAGAGGCAGAGACACAGGCAGAGGGAGAAGCAGGCTCCCTGTGGGGACCCTGATGCGGGATTTGACCCCAGGATCACCACCTGAGCTGAAGGCAGATGCTCAACCACTGAGCCACCAGGGCGCCCCAAGGTGAGGGGTTCTGTAAGAGCGGCAGGCCTATGTGGTTCTCGCTTTAAAGCTCATCAACATAGTGAATGAGAGTGGAGCCTTATGCGGAGCCTACGCCCACGTACGTCGGCTGTAGGGACTTGGGAAAGTAGCGAGGGCGAGGGCGAGCCGCAGGTCTTGGAGGTAGGCGAGCGGGCCCACGTTAAGGGCGTCCGACGGCGCGGGGATGCGGCTGCAGTGGGATCGCGGGGAAGCCGAGCAGAGGGCCGCTGCTCTGAGCCACACGGCGTTCCCGGGAACTGAGGCAAGAACAGTAGCTGGATTAGGGACACAGGGCGACGAGGCAGTGCAAGAGTTTATGGCTCTTAGGTCTTGCACAAATGGACAGATTTGGGTCCTGTCCCAGTCAAATGTACCTTCTTTCTTTACTGGCAACATTGAGGTGTTAAAGGGGAGGCAGTAAAGACCAGCGTGATCTTTGCCACCAAATCTCTTCGGGGCTCAGCGCCCTGCTCTGTGAGGCTGCGGACGGGGCGCTGGGTTGCTGATGGGAAGTGCTCATTCCTTTCCAAGAAATACACCCACCTGCTCAGCGCTCAGGAACCAGCCAACCTGGCTCACGTGCGTAGCCCAGAGACAACCCCGGGGCATCTTGGTCGGAGGGCTGGGAGGCCTACCCCTTTCTCGTTACATTTGACAGTGGCATTAAACTTACACATCTGCACCAGAAAGGTTTGCTGATGAGGAGCTGGATCCTAGAAGGGCATGAGGATTATGGGGGTGGTTGGGAAGGGGCCATGGAATAGGTGCCCGGGGTCTCCAGCGGTTTGAATAGAATCAGGCGCCAGGCAGAGAGAAATCCTCCAAGCGGATGGTAGAGAAAGTCACATCAAGGTCGATGTAAACATCCTGTTCTAGGTCCTCTATCTCCAATATTTTTTAAAAAAGATTTTATTTATTTATTAATGAGAGACACACACACACAGAGAGGCAGAGACACAGGCAGAGGGAGAAGCAGGGAGCCCAACGTGGGACTCGATCCCAGGACCCCAGGATCACACCCTGAGCCAAAGGCAGGCGCTCAACCACTGAGCCGCCCGGTGCCCCCTCTATTTCCAATGCACGGTGGGCTTGGATGTGACTGCGGATCAGCTGCCCCTGCCCGTGGATGGCGGGCTTTCCCACAGGAGACAAACCGGGGACGCCCGGGGCCCCCAGGGGATGGTTTCTTTGACTTTTCTCTCTGAAGTGCAGGACAGTTATTCTTCCAATATTGTTTTTTTATAATATCCTCAAATGTCTGGAGGCAAATTGGAAGGATCACAGTGGCCTTGGAGTAGCTTTGAGAGTTACAAATTGCAGAGAAAGAATAGTTGATTTTAACTTTTTTTTCCCCCCTTCCAAGCTATTTTCAAAGAATTTAGTAGCTGTTTCATTTATAGGCTGGCCGGCCCATTCCACATTATTTTGAAGGTGCCGCTTTATATCAGGGCGAGAGTTTCCTACTAAGGTAGAAGTTAAAAGATTTTTACATTCTGGAGTTTCTGAGCTCAGCACAATCCCACATTTGAAAAGTTGGTATAAAGCACTCAGCAAAGGCCTTGGATGTTCTCCTTGCCTCTGAGTTCACAATTCAGCCTTGGACCAATTCACTTCAGGGAGAAAAGCCTCAACTATTGTTCTCATCAAGTCTTGATTATTAGCCTCCGGCTGAGCCTTCTCCTGGTCGTTTGCAGAAGGGCCTTGGAGAATTTTGGGCCATCCGTGTCCTCTGCAAGGGTTTTTTTTCAGGGGGCTGTCTGGCCTGCCTAGTAACCACAGTAGGATCACGGGAGGGAAGAACTCTCCAGCAGCCAGTCGAGGTCTCTGGGAGCAGGGTTGTGAATGGCCACTAATCTAATTCCTCTCTGGGTTTGGTAGGAGCTTCTGAAAGTGGAGGTAAGGGCTTTGTAATTTCACAGGTCTGCTGCGGTCCAGGGGCCACGGATCCTCTGTGGTGGGGAGTCCAGGATGCATCTGTAAGGGGCGTTGCTTAGGAAGGCCTGAGGCTGGCAGGCTCTGGAAGTAGGAGGAGCCATAGGGGCCAGTAAGGCAGCCTCACCACCTGCCATAGGGGCCTGACGTGCAATGTTTCCACAGGCAGCCCGGCCTGGGCTGGGAAGTCCGGCCAGAGTGCCCTCTGTAATGCTCGTGGGGGAATGGAAGTTAAAACAGGTATCTGGGCATTGAAGGGATTTTTCAGGGGCAGGTAGGAGAGTTTGGTGAGCCATGAGAATTTGCTGAGGATGGAAGCTGGCTTCTGAGAAGGGGGATTTTGACCCTAGGCGTGGAAATCCAAAAGATTTGGAGGGTAGGGGACAGGGAGGTGAGGGTAGCGTGGTACACGAGAAGGTGGAGACAGGGAATTTATGCTGAGTGTGGATTTTAACCTTTGTTCCCAGTCTAATTTCTGTTCCATCTTGTTAAGGGTGCTCCTAAGGTTACCTGTGGTGTCCCTGTTTTCAATCCAATCTTCCCAGAGATACCAATAAGGTAGCTCTGTAGCAGGAGAGCTCATTAATTTTTTTTTTAATAGAGAAAATTTTCCCATTCAGAAGATTCATCATCTGCTCATTGATGAGTGGGGTCTCCATTAATATATTTATTCCAAATGTGACTCGATCCAATAATCCCCCCCCCCTTTTTTAATGAGAGACACAGAGAAGCCGAGACATATATAGTGGGAGAAGCAGGGAGCCTGATGCAGGACTCAATCCCAGGACCCAGGATCATGCCCTGAGCCAAAGGCCCAACCGCTGAGCCACCCAGGTGCCCCCCAGTACACCCGTTTAATGGAAAGACCTGGAGACCACTTCCCAGCCTTAGAATAAATTAATAAATCTTAACCATGGGTGTAAGAGGCATCTCCAAAGTGGGTGCAGAAGATGGAACCCCTGCAATCCAAGGTTTACTGGAGTTACTCTATGAAAACAGACTTTGGTCATCACAAGCCAATGGTGTAGTGAAATGGGTGTCTCCTGTCTGTCTGGGAACGTGAGACACCTGCAGTCACAGGTGCAAATCTGTGACACCAGGCAGGTGCTACTGGACTGGGGCTTCTGAGGCTTTTCTAACATTAGCAGGACAAAGAACGTTGGGATGACAAAGGCCCCTCATGAGCTGGGACCCCTTATGACAAAGTCCCCTGGGCGCAGGTGTGGAAGGACAAGGAGAGCTCCGCCCATGCCTCTGGGTCTCGGCTCCCCGGTAGCTTGGAGTGGCCACCAGATGCACACTGGCACATGCCCCTCCTAAATGCTGGGCACCAGAAGGAAGACTCTGTCACTGGTCACAGAGCCAAGCTCTCGGGTCACAGAACATGGCAGAGGAAAACCTCATCCAGTTTCTACGTAGAAGACCCACAGCAAAGTCGGCGCAAACGGGCCGTGGTCTCCCCAGTGCGGGGCCGCTGGAACGGCAGGCTGATGGGGCCCATGCCTGCGTTCTTCCCTTTGGGTTTCTTCCCTGTGACAAACGACACAAAAGACGACAGAAGAAAACAGTGAGCATCTGCAGGAGGAACAGGATGAGTTCAGGACCAAAGCACCCTGGCAAAGCTTTAGCAGAGGTGCTGTAGCCAAGGAGCCGGCCCACGCGGTACTTCTCCTGCTGGGAACAGGGCTCTCCGCATGTGGCTCCTGGGGCCCCCGCGGGCAGGGCCCTGGGGGGGGGTGGCGGGGGCTCCCCGTGGAGCAGGCAGGGTCCCGCCAGGCCCGGCCCGCACCTGCCGCCAGGGCTGCACGGGGCTTCCTGTGGGCGGCCGGAGACCCGCCTGGCGCGGCTCACCTGTGCTGCCTTCTGGGGACGGGACCTGCTTCTGTGTCCCTCTGCGTGGGCCCGTGTGTGGTCTCCTGGCGTCGCCGGGAAGCACCTTGAGGACTGGGCCAGACGTGACGTTTGAGAGCTGGTGGGAGTGTTTCTCGCCCGCAGGAGCAGCCGTTGTACACGAGCGAAGGAGGCAGGGGTGCTGGCACAGCATCCGGGGCCCCCAGGTGCCGCCCGCTTCCTCGGGGTGGCTGTGTACCTCCTCTCGCAAGGGGGCCAGGTACCCGACAGCTTCCCGAGAAAGCCCCTTCGCGGTTGAAAATGGCCCAAGTTTGGGGCTCTTGCAACCAGCAACCAGGAGATCCTGGTATGACCTAATCCTAACGGAGTAGCACCACAGGCTGGCACAAATGCTCAGCTCCTTAACTTCGTCCGCCAACCACCACTCTGAAAACCTACCTGCCCTCAGCCATGCCCTCCCCTCCCTTCAGGGAAGCCGTGCTCCAAAATTACAAAAGAGAAGTTCCACTTAATAGTGGGGGACACGCTGGGGAAACAGTTGCCTCCAGAAGCTATGATGGGGACGGCTTATGGGAAGGTTACATACAATGTGCAGAGCTAGGTATGAATTTTCCTTTTTTTTTTAAAAAAAAAAGATATTTAAAAACTTATTTATTCATGAGAGACACAGAGAGAGGCAGAGACATAGGCAGAGGGAGAAGCAGGCTCCTTACTAGGAGCCAGCACGGGACTCGATCCCAGGACCCTGGGATCATGACCTGAGCTGAAGGCAGACGCGCAAGTAGTGGGCCACCTGGGTGCCGCCTTGGTATGCTTTCATCCCTGGATGGAGGGAGAGATCTCACTGGCTCCCCTGGAGAGGTTTCAATCTTTTTTTCAATCTTTTTTTTTTTTTTAAGAAATACAACCAGGTGCTGGGAAAATGAAAAAAATACCTTTGGACTTCTCTCATGAACAGTTTCCATAGAGGATTCCAAAGGGGTCCTAACTTTTGTTAAAGCTTAAGCAGCAGTGATTTAATGAAAAGTAATATGAATTTACCGCCCTAGTAAAGGGGTGTCCTCCCTTCTCTTACAAGCATTTCCTGGAAGGAGCTTATCTGGTTGATGCTAATGACCGTGGTAACTAAACGGCGAACAAAAATCGAGTAACAAAAAGCACTGGCGTAGAACAATTACGGCAGTCCTAGCACAGAGTGTCACAGTGTGACGGTGTCTGCCAAGTTTCAGGCCTTGTTTAAAACGTAGGTTTTACCATGATTCAGGTGTGGGGAGGCCAGCGCATCAGGAGGTGACTGCCACTGGAGAGATCGTCTGTTGTGATTCTCAAGAGAGGGGGGACACACCAACCACACTGGGCCCTGCAGGGAAGGGCCAGGGTTGGCTAGGAGACCAAGCAGGTGGAAAACCTGGTTTTTATTGTAGTTTTAAGGGATGGAATGCATGAAGCAGTGTAAGCAGGCTTGGGGGTGACTAGCTTCAGAGGGCTCTGGGACACAGCGGCTGTCCTTGCTGTAAGGTACACGGCCTGGAGATATTAGGACAGGTGGACGCAGGGGCGGCTGGAGGTGTGGATTGGTTTGCACGTGGAAGGCGTACTGGCAGGCAGGTCCGGCTCCCGTTGGCAAGGCCCAGGGTGTCAAGGCATCAGAAACATGCTTGATACAGGTCTCTGTTCCATGGATCACATTATGTGACTTACATGATGAAACTTTAAGTGTTTTCTAATCCTATGAAATACTCGATCCGCGTGGTTCCTTTTTTTTTTTTTTTTTAATATACATAACACTAATTGATTTGGTTTAAAAAGCTACCGTTTGTGGCTCAAGGGAAAGTAATATGACAGGACTTGAATTCTTCTTTTCAAATCTTTTTCACACTTTGTTCCTCGGGTAATAATTTGCGATCTATTTTCTGTGAATTGGCAGCAAAAATTCTTTGATGAGACTGCACACAGTGTTGACGTTCAGTAGTTTTTACAGGTTAGTGTTCAAAGATTACTTGTATTTCTTAGTAATGTGTTGTTGTAGTCACAGGCTTAGAAACTTGTTGTTTTTCACAAGGTTGTTCACCAAAGGGGAGATCATTTCCATGAGGTGATGATGAATTTTTATTTTGATGGTTCCTTGCCTGTTAATTCTGGGGACTGTTACAGCCCATTAAAGGCACTTGACTTCACTATTTGTAAGACACAACCTACTGATCCTTGCTTGTAAACGCCTGTAGTGCCTGCGGGTTGTTACCCACTGTGGCTCTGAGGGCTTCCCGAGGCTGGACACACCATCTGAGGGGTTCTGTTTCCTGAATCGAGCCTGGCCTCGATAGGCTCACAGCACGGAGACCCTGGTCTGCCACCTCAGGTCACCCCATTTGTGCCATCGTGCTTTAGTTCTTTCTGGGTAGTCCGTGAACTCTGCAACAACAGGAGGGAACTCTTGCCAAATGACCTGGTCCTCCATTTCCAAGACCGCTCCGTTGCCCGCCACCTCTCCTCGTGCCCTTCTCCAAGCTTGCAGATCACCACGCGTTTTGTTGAACTAAATGACAGAAGGTCAAAGGGATTTTTTTTTTTTTTTAATAATCCACATTTACAAGCTCTTCCTGTGGGCTTTGTGACTCCTCGTGATCTTCGGAGGGATGGTGGTGTTCTCCCCACTTCACGAATGAGCAATCAAGGCGTGAGGAGGCCAGCGTGCCCGGGGTCACGCATGACCTCCAGAGATGGTCTTCTGAAGCCTCCACGAACCATTGCAGGGTGGCCTTGTACCTTTATTGTATAACCGTTCATAACGAAAATCCTGGAAGGTATATTAAGTGGACATCCAGGGACCCACCTCCCCAACCCCCTGCCCTCTCCTGCTGCAGCGCCTCTCACCAGCGGCCTATCTGCCCTGCCTCACCCGCTACATTCAGTGCTGCACACAAACCCAGGCTTATTTTCCTTAAAAACAAAACAAAGCCAAAAACCAAAAGCCTCCTTATGCCTGTGGTTATTAACATTACGGACCCTCTGGGCATCTTGTGGGAGTGATGGACCAATGCCCAGGAAGAATTACACACCCATAAAACCTTGGGAAGGACTCTTAAGCTTTAACATGTGCCCTGAAGTGTGGGGAGCTAAACCCAGAGCTACTTAAGTGTCACAGAGATAACCCAGTGATACTGAGGGGTGCAGGCTGGGCAAATTGGAGGAGTCCTCACCTTCCTCAGGCTTCATCCCTAGACTCGTATTGCTGTTCATGCCTCACCTGGAACCTTCTCCCACAGCATCTGGCCCACCCACTTTCCTCCTAGCACTGCCGTCTTGGTGGTGTGGCAGTAACAACCCTCTCTGGATGTGATGAAGGCTCCAGGTTGGTTATAGGGCACAGTGTAAATCCTAAGTAATTGATGCTCACCCTTCCATTAGGATCTGCCTGAAACTCCGCCCCCTTTCAAATCTTCTAACTGCACCAAACACCACACATGTGAGCACGGGGCAGTCTGCACGGGCTCACGTGCTGAATCGTGTCCTGCCTCGATGTTCCAGACAGTTCAGAGCACATGTGCTGGAGCCAAGATTCCAGGTTCCAACCTGGCTTGGCCACACCCTCAACAAGCAACTTCAGGAAGTCACGTAACCTCCCTGGGCACTGATTTTTTCTCAGTGTCTACCTGCAAAGATTGCTGTGAGGATTGAGTACCTTGTTATTTGTAAAGTATTTAGAACAGTACTTGGCACCGAGTAGGAACGACAGAAGCATTAGCTCTTACCATGTTCTGAAGGCAGTAATCTTGTCAAATGCCTATTAAAAAAAAAATAGGGGCACCTCAGTAGCTTAGGTAATGGTCCCAGGGTCCTGTGATGGAGCCTCTTATCGGGCTCCCTGCTCATGAGGAGCCTGCTTCTCCCTCTCCCTCTGCAGCTCCCTCTGCCTGCTTGTCAAAATCTTATTTTTGTCAAATAAGTCTTTATTTTTAAATTATTTTAAATAGCGCCTATCAGCCCTTCCCAGAGCCGTGTACACAGTGGGCATTCAGAACACACTCCCCATGTTTCTGACCAAGGTGGTGAGAGGGTCAAGCATCAGAGGCTGGAGAGTCAAGTGCCCTTTGGCTCCTGCTCTAACCACTTGTTTGCAAAAGAGCCTGATTCAAGCTGAACAAAGAAACAAGGCCGGATCTGCTCTAATCCTCTCCGTTGGCTGCCTCGTGCCCGCTCTGACGGCCCGGTTCCTGGGCAGACGGTCAGCGCTGTCCCACCCAACCTTATTTGATCCTCACAAAAGGGCAGGTGGAGCTGCCAGGGCAGACAGTGACCCCAATATGAAGGGAGGAAACTGGGACTGGGAGGGCAGCAAGACCTGCTGAGCACACAGGGCCCAGATGTCTGCCCGCACGGGGAAGGCACCTGCAGCTTCCTTCTCCAGTGTCCCCGGGCACCCCAACTTCCTCCCTCCTCCACCATCATTGCTGTCTCTCAAGAGCAGAGGCTTGGCCTTCTTCCTGCCGTACATCCCTCCGTGCTGATTCCAGCCGTGTTTCAAATGTCCCCCCCCCCCCCGCCCCAGGGAGGAGCCAACCAAGCCAGCCCCCTGCATGACCCACCCTTCAGATTACAGCCCCTCCTTTCCAGCTGTGTGCCAGGCAGCTTGACTCTGGTCCCCAAATACCAGAAGCTTCCAGCCAGCCCCTCTTGTATCACCAGCCCCTCTGTGGCCAATTGCCCTTCCCGTGCTGGCAGTTCTCTGCGTTACCAGCTGCCTGCTAGCTCTCCTCCTTGGCATGTGCCCCTGACTCTTGCAGCCGGCCAGTCCCCTGGCCCTGCTCAGGGCCGCTCTGGAACATTCCGCACACCCACCCCTGCTCTGGTCACCTTGCCCAGTCCTTGAGTGTAACTGTAGTTGAGTCCCTCCTGTTTAGCAATAGCTGTGATCTTCCAGAGGTAGAGATTTTCCCTTGGAGCCTGTGGGCTCTCACAGGAGGCTGGACGCACCACTCAGATTCTGTTGTTACAGGCTGACCCTCGTACAACGTGGGGATTTGGGGGGTGCCGATCCCTGTGCAGGAGAAAATCCATGCAGAACTTCTGACCCGCCCCAAACTTAACTACTAATAGCCTACTGTTGACCGGAAGCCTTACCCATGACAGTTTAACACATACTTTGTATACTACATTTATTATATATTCTTATTAAAAAAGCTAGAGAAAATGTTAAGAAAATCATAACATACATTTACTGTACTGTACTTACTGGAAAAGACATCCACATGTAAGTAGACCTGTGCAGCTCAAAGGTCCACTGTATAACCTAATAGCTAAAACATTTGGGTCCCAACCCTCACTGGAGGACACACACCAACTCAGAGGCTCCTGGTGGGCAGCAAGCACCGACACACCTCCATGACCCAGCGGGCTGCCACAAACCCGCGCAGCACCTTCCCACCCCGCCCTGCCACAGGCTTCTGGTCCCCTGAACACTCTCAGGCTTGCCTTCTGCTGGTCTCTCTCCTGCTGCCGGAGTCTGCACCCCCACCTCCTACCCCACTCCTGTCTCAGCCACATCTCCCGTCCTTCAGGGTCCTGGCCTGTGGCCTGATTCCTGGCTTTCCCACGAGGCTTCCTCCGTGTCGGCTCTTCCAGAGAAGCCCCGGCGGCACTCGCTCGGTTCGCCCTGTTCTGCCTGATCCAGAGAACACGGCAGGTGCTTGCCAGATGCTGGTGGACCAGCGTGCCCACCCACGAGACCGCAGCGGCCCCGCTGCACAGGGCAGGACCACTTGGCTGCTCTCCATCAGGGGGATGGAGAGCACACTCTGACAGGGGCCAAAAAGAACCTGCCCGACTCCACAAGAGTGTCTGCCATGTAGAAAAAAACCAGAGCACACGTTTTCTATGATTTTGTCTGAGATGAATAATGCACTGGGCATGATGCAGTGACATGTGTGCTCTCCTATTCATCATGTTACTGTGTGGTTTAAAGTGTGAAGTGTATGCACGTTTCAGAACTTAGTAAATTTAAAAATCTAGACTAAGAAATCGGTACTAGAGAACTCCCTACGGAAAGGTCAGCTGAACAGAGGGTCTAATTCTTGAAGTATTGCATTTATTAAGACAACTGTATTAAAATGGACTTAAAGCACCCGTCGCCAATTACCCTTTTCCCCTCAAAAACCTACTGCAAAATTAGAATAAAGTTAAAATCGAAGTTTCTTAAAGAACTTTAGAAACCCTGTAAGCAACTCAATTTAACACTTAGCTATGACTGAGGAGACCAGCTGTTGGCTAAAAACCCGTGTGTGGTCTTTCAGACCTGGTGCAGACAACTTGATGCTGTCCCCACTGCTGCCAGGCACACGGCTAGTGCATGGCAGTCTCTGGGGGACCTGTAGTCCAGGACTCCGCACCTTGGCCCCACCCTCGCTCTTCTGCCTGTGTGAACTCCCGGCCTGCCCACCTTCATTCAGAGCCTCATAGCTCCTTGCTCAGGCACCTCTGCTGAGCCCTCCGTGGGCTGGGGAGCTCTTCGCCTGGGTTAGTCTCTTGTTTATACTACAGCAGTATGCGATGACAGACTTAACTATTAATTTCATTTGGCTTTCTTCCCAGCTTTCTTGAGGTAGAATTGACAAAGTTGTAATATATTTAAAATGTGTAATTTGATGATTTGATATACAGTAGTCCCCCCCGCCCCCCCTTATCTATGGTTTCAGATACCCACGGTCAACCGCAGTCTGGAAGTAAATGATCCTCCTCCTGGTCTATCAGAGGGTCAGCAGTGGCCTGCCGTCTCACCTTTCCTCTCATCTCATCACGTGGGCATTTAATCATCTCCCACCATCATGAGAAGGGTGAGTCCAGCACAATAAGGGATTTTGAGATACCACATTCACATAACATTTATTGCAGTATACTGTTAAAACTATTCTTTATTATCATTGTTAATCTCTTACAATGCCTGATTCATAAATTCGATATCATAGATATCTACATATAGAAAAAAGGCCCCGTGATGTACAGGGTATGGTACTATCTATGGTTTCAGGCACCCACCGCGATCTTGGAACAGGTGCCATGGATGGGGGTAGGGGAACTACTGTATATACTCAGGTTGTGAAAGGGTTCCTACCACCAAGTTAATGAACTCATCCATCACCCCGCCTTTTTGGGGTGAGAATGCTCCATTTCTACCCTCTGAGCAAATTTCCGTTATACAATACAGTATCATCAACCATAATCACCACATTAGATCCTCAGAACTAATTCATCTTCTAGTTGAAAGCCTGTACCTAACTTGGAGGGCATTATACTCAGGGAAATAAGCTGGATGAAGACAAATGCCACATGGTATCCCTTCTATGTAGTGCCTTAAAGCTGAACTCCTAGAAACAGTAGCATGGTGGCTGCCAGGGACTGGGGGAGATTGGCCAGTTGTCTGAATCCACTCCTTGGACACTTGGCAGCTCAGCCTTCTCTGGCTCTTGACAAAGACACTCACACCTTACTTGATTATTCTGAACAAGCATTCTCTCCTCTCATTTTGAAAAGTATTTGTAATAGCGGCCGTGTGGGAAAACAAGAGAATCCAGAGAAAGGAGTTCTCTCACTGGGATTAGTAACGTAGCTCTGGGAGGTCCCTTCGCTTTGGAGGCTGGGCCTTCTGGTCTGCAAAACGAGGTTACTTGACTAGATGTTGTTGAATGTTTCTTTCAGATCTAATATGCCAAGATTCTATGAATCATACTTCTAAAACTACCTTCTGAAAAAGTTTAAAAAATAAAGAATGAAGTTAAACATGTTTTTAAAATTATGTTTACAAGGTAACCTTTACAAAGCAGCATTTAAAAATAAATCATCTCACAACTCAAGTGCCTGATGGTGCTGCCCTTACACTGGCCAGCAAATATTTATTGTATGCTTTCTGCATGCCAGGTACATATACACTGCGTTTCCTCTCCTCGCCTGTGAAAGAACACTCAGCGCTTCTTCCAGGTAAACTTTCTGCGGGCTCCCTCTTGGCCTGGCTTCTTCCGTTCTTTGACGCGTGGATCGGCAGTCAGCAGTCCAGCTGTGGTGCAGAAAAGAAGCCTTTATGAACCATGAAAAATGCACGCAGCCTAGCAGGAAAGCAAGCAGACCTGTAATAATTTACCAGCCTGGTATAAATCTCATGACAGCACTTTGCTCTCACTCTTTTAGGAGTGTTCCCCCATTTCGGAGACAAACACCAGCTACACTGTTTGAGTCTGTTCTTCTCCTATGAGGGCTGTGGTTCCTTATAGGTTTTTAAGCCTGTTCCACTTAAGATAAGTCTGCTCTTGTGTGGGCAGCCACTATTCATTGAGACTGTACTTACACTGCCTGCTTATTATTAAAGGTATGAAAGTTCTAACGGAGACTCAAGGTAGAAAAGAAACAGTATCTGGTGGAGTAAGAGAAAGTGTAAGGACACTGTAGATTAAGAACATGAACATACAAACATAGACATACAGTATGATTTATCAAACCCATCTGAGGAAAGAAATTTCTGGAAGCTTTCACTCTCCTAATCATCAAGAGCGATTATGATTTCTAGGCAACTGATGAGTTACTCCAGCATATGCCCCGAAATAACATGCCCCCGTGGTGGCTGGAACCACAGATTTCAAGAATATCAGTGATGAGAAACCTCTTACACTGCTTTTATAAATATGTAAACAGACCATAGTTTTTCCTTGTCTTTTTTACTCTTCCAACACTAGCACTTCTTTTCCCTGCAGACAAGGTGTGGGTATCTTATTAGGAATATCCGAATGGGCATAAAGCAAGGGCAAACTTCAATCACTCATATACCCATTAAGTTCTTGAACTTACTTGTCTTTAAAAAGGCACAGAATAAATATTTTGGACAAAATGCTGACTAGACTTGTCTAAATTCTCATTTAAATTACAAGAAGAGTTTACTATGTTTCAATATGCACACTAGCAATATTGTGAAGGTCCTACAAGTTATCAGAATGACTAGACATGAATCCTACCAAATGGTGAGTTATCTATAAGCAAATGGATTTTTAAGTGACTTAAAGAATCAACCAGCCTCAGCTGCAAGTGGTGCCCACCTGCAGCATGGTGTCAGGATGATAGCGGCTCCCATGGGAGGGCAGGGAGCTCAGAGGTGCTAAGTGACTCGCCCAGTCACAGCTGGTTAGTAGCACCCGTGGAGCTTTCTTCCCTCCGGAAACAGTTCAAAGAGTCTTCACTACAACTCCCGTGCTTTATAATAAGTGCTTAAAGCAGTGCCCTAACAGACAAACCGATTGTATATTCTTGCAGACTCCTGTAGTCATGAAGAGATGACAGAGTCACCCAGCAAATAAGACAACATACAATTAATTTAAAGTCACATCACACTAGAAAAATGGAAATCGCCAATGTTGGAAAGCTACAATATGGACTTCATCATCACATCGAATCGTTCCAGGTTTCTGTGATAAAACAATCACTGACTGAGCTGTTACACACAACAGAGCAGCGCTGGTTAAACTGGCCAAGAGGTTAGGCTGTAAAGGGCCAAAAGAAACCTTCCCTGACGCTGGGAGGGCCTCCTTTTCTTTTTCTAATTCAAATTCACTTCACAGAAATGAAAACTGAAAAGCACTGTTACGGTTCTGGGGCATAAAAAGGGAAGCCAGCACACTGCAATGCTATGTATTTAACTGAGTATGTTCTGATTTCGCTGCGGGAACCAGCGAACACTCACAGATCGTGCAAAGACAACCCTCCCACACCCCTGCAACTCGTACCTTGTCTCATCCACTCAACCTCTTCCTCCGTGACGAAACTGCACAAGGCTCTCGCCACTGCCAAGCGAATGGCTCCAGCCTGCGACGACCGCCCGCCCCCCGAGACAGTACAGGTCGTGTCATGTTTTCCAAGCCGGTCGAGGAAGTGGAAGGGGAACATCAACTGTTCTCTAAAACAGGTCACACGGAAAGGTAGTTTACTATAGAGATTTATAAACTGTTCACACTCTCAACAATTATAGAAAGCATATCAGGCATGCCAGCACTCAGACTTCGCAGTGCTGCTGGTACTGGGAAGGCTCTGCGGACAGCCACGTTTCTTCTTCTTCCTCTTCTTGGAGAAAGCAATACAGACTCTCTCACTGTTGATCCAATAGCTTTTCTCTTATGAGAACCCTGTGAAGCTTGAAAATAACCTTGTAAAGAAGTCTCAAAGCTGGGAAATGCCACTATAACCAGCTGAACCTCCCTGGATTCAGTGATCAATTATCAAATGCCATTAGACTCACTAAACAAAGTGTACCATAATGTATGATGTTCATCCTGACATGGTTTTTACAGTTCCTAGAACCACATGCAACTCCTACCCGACCCCTGCCCCCTGAAACACCTATTCTTATTACTGGTTCTTGGCAGTAGTGGCAGGGTCCCACTACTGGTCTGGCACCAGGAGACACACTGCACAACCCCAGCCAGGCCTGCTCCCCTCAGCAGCCTATGCCTGCATGGGCCCCACGGGCACCCAAGGATTAGAGAATGGAACACAGAATGTGGCCCTGGACCTTCTCTTGCTCAACCCAGCAAGTGTCTGTTGAACACCATTTATGTACCAGGTACAAGCACCACTGCCTTTGTCAAGTATATTGATCTTGCTATTTTGCCCTAATATCTCTACTGAATATTTAAAAGCCGATTCATACTGGATTTACTTGCTTTATCTGACAGTGTAGCTTTCTAGACCCCAAATAAAATTTATTACACCACAGCGATGCTGAAAGATAGATATGGACAGGATATAAAAGTGTTATTCCTCAGGATACACAGGCAAAATAATCACATGCAGACAGATGGAGAGAACCTTTTCTCTGAACGAGACCTTCCAAGAACACAGTAACTTGAATCTGCAATAGTGCTATTTCAACAGGGAAGTTGTTTCAACAGGGATGAAACAACATCCCTGGGTGGCGCAGCGGTTTGGCGCCTGCCTTTGGCCCAGGGCGTGATCCTGGAGACCCGGGATCGAATCCCACGTTGGGCTCCTGGTGCATGTGTCTCTGCCTCTCTCTCTCTCTCTGTGACTATCATAAATAAAAAAAAAAAAAAACAAAAACAAAAAACAAAAAACAAAAAAAACACAGGCCTGAAACAACATAAATCTATATCGCTTTGAATAAAGCAACGAAATAAAAAATAGGAATGTTATAAAAATAGTGCTATTTAAAGTAATAGCCATATTATCATAATAACTAAAGAAAACTTAGAGAATGATAATATAATTCCAGCATTTCACTTTTCTAGCAGGGAAAGACAGCCCAAGACAGAATCTATGGGATTATCTCACAGACTTGTGTGTGTGTGTGTGGGGTGTCTCTGTGTTTTCTGACATTGTTAAGTGGTTAGTGACGTAAGTGACATTACTGAGTAGCTCTAGTCACCCACTTGTTTGGGAGCTTAAACACTTACCCGTCTTAATTCCTAAAATTCTAAGATTCCTTAACAAATGCTTATATAAAGAACTATAGACAAATTCAGGAAAAAACACATTCTATAATCTACTCCAGATACACTAGAGTGACTGAGCCAGGGTGGTCAAGGCATGATAGGACCACCAAGAAGGGTCTGGACAGTTGGAAAGTCGGTGCATACTAAGGAAGAAAACTTAGTTTATAGGTAGGTGTGACCCGAAGAATAACAGTCAAAAATGGTTATATAGAGCTAACAATTTTAATTAAACTGGACTACAAACAAATATGTACAAAAAACATTCTTAATCTGCTCTCAGGCATCTCAGATCGAATCCTGAGTTTAAAGAATCAAATTTATTTTACTCTTTGTTATCTAATCAAAGTTATTTTGGAAAAAAAAAAAAAGTCTCCTTTCTATCTTCTCTGAACACAACTCCTTATGATAGCATTTGAAAAGCAAGTAACTTAGCGTACATACAAATGCATACTCTTTTTGATTCTCAGTTCAGCTATCTTCCGACTGGTCAGTGGTCACCTTGCTGCTGAATCTGTAAGCTCCTGAGCTGCTCCTGCATGATGAAAGGCCAGCCCAGGGCAAGCACAGCTACCACCAATCCCTACAACCACTTTAAGATGATGAGATGGCCTGGGTGCCCATTCCCACACCAAGACTCTCCTTAGGCTTCCCATTCAGAGAGGAAGTTTCTAGATGATAGAAACAGTATCTTACATAGCTCTGATATCTTCACAATGGTCAGAACAAGACTGTGCACACAGTCCTTAGTAAACACCTGATGAATTCAAACTGAAAAGTTCTAAGGATACCGTTTAATTATGAGATCAAGCCATAATGAGATTTATGGTTAAATCAAGAGTTATATCTGAAAGCAAACTAACAAGTTATTGGTCAAATGTCATTCCTCCAAGCAATTTCCAGTGCTGAAGTTCTGGGTCTCTCTCTGGCTGTTCTTAAGGGAAAGAAGAACTTCCTCTACCCATTTCCCTGTGAGAAGGATGGCAGGATTTGTCCACTGCATTTGAATGGAGTTAATTCCTTGACACAGACACACATACCAATAATATAAACATATATTTTCTGAAGTCATTTTTCAGTCCAGAAACTTGCCCATTAACAGGGTCCCCTTTTCTTACATAAGCACTGGGATCAGCAGAGCTTCGGCCCCTTTTCAGCTTAAATAGCACACTACACATTCAGCAAACAGGATTAAGAAGGAGGGCATAATCATGCAGAACCTGTGTTACCCATGGATCATGACAGTAACTACTAGAAAAAGAACTGTCTCTAAAAAAGGCCTGCAGATAGTGCCTCACAGAGATCGAAGATGAGTGTATTCAGAGGACTTGAATTAGTAATACCTACTTATGATTAATGTCGATTTCTCCATGGGTTACAAAGTCCAAAAAATAAAACTGCCATATTTGACTCTGGGAACTAAAGCCTGATGAGCTCTTATTTTAACACATCAATGTCAGGTTTCTTTGCTTGTTCAATATGTAATCAATTTCCTCTGAGGAGGAAAATATCCAGAGTGTAAAGCAGACTTTTTCTAATATTTATGGTGGTAAGGGCCAAAGTAGGTTTTAGTTGTTCTGTGCACGTCCACCTCCCAACTAGGGAAACAGAAGATGTGGTAATCTACTTTTCTTTCATTTCGGCATAGTATGCATTTTAGAATGTAAGCTACATCTAAAATATTCAACTTCTAGTAGGATCTGATGAAAAGAAAAGGAAGATTCAATTAATGAGGAATTCCAAAAGCTGCTTTTTCAAAATCTGGAGAACCAAAGAGAGTTTAAAAAAAGAGAGATAGCTTCCTTCCAGCTAGTTTGATTTAAATGAATTATACTGGTAAAGAGAAACAATCATTCAGACATATATAATCAGAAAAATCACAAACCTTTTTAACATCAAGTATAAAGACAAAGAGCAAATGCGAAACCAGAAACTAACCGGTCTTGTGTCACTGGGAAGTAAAGAAGATAGTCAATTCCATTTACTTTTATTCTTCCACTTCCATGCCCATAAACAATTGCTTCTGCTTTTGCACTCTTTCTTTTACCTTTGTAAATATAAAATTTATATTAGTCAAAATCTTAAAGGCCAATGTTCTGAGATAGGTAAAACTACACATTAGATTCTTTCCCTAGAATGACTGTATCATTACACTGTACGTAGGAAAGTTCTGTGAGTATTACAAGTCAAAGAAATAAAACAGGTAAACTAAACCATAATTTGATGTAATAGAGCTTATTATGGGGTAATTCTGTTCCTCAACTCCATTTTAGGAAAACCACAATGATTTAAAATTAGTTTCAAGGCATCTGGGTGGCATAGTCAGTTGAGCGTTTGCCTTCAGTTCGGGTCATGGTCCCAGGTCATGGGATCAAGCCCTGAGTCCAGCTCCTGGCTTGGCGGGGAGTCTGCTCCTCCCTCTGCCCCGCCCCCTGTTCATGCTTGTGCTCTATCTCTCTCCAAAATAAGTAAATAAGATCTTTAAAAAAAAAAAATTAGCTTCAATGAGCAATGACGTAATTCATATTTATTTACATTACTTTAGGAAAACAACCAATAGTGTTTTTTTTATTTTTTTAAAAGATTTTATTTATTTATTCATGAGAGACAGAGAGAAGCAGAGACACAGGTAGAGGGAGAAGCAGGCTCCATGCAAGGAGCTCAATGTGGGACTCAATCCCGGGACTCCAGGAACACGCCCTGGGCCGAAGGCAGGCACTAAACTGCTGAGCCACTCAGGGATCCCTGTGTTCATCTTTTATAATCAATAAGAATATATCTAATCATCAAGTAACTTTTAAAAATATATGAATAGTATGATAAAATTGGTAGAAATGGAAGGAATCCCCAGGAGAGGTCTCATTTGTTTGAAAACATTAGTTGAAATGCCAAAGGAAGGATGATCAATTGTTAAGAGTTGCAGGTTTATCATTTAATAGGTCAGGCCTTAAAAGCTGCATCACAAGGAATGTCTGCATGGCTTTAAGGAAGATGTGAGGTTGAGGACTTAGAAGTTTTCACATTTCGGAGTTCCAGTATCTGACAAGCAGATTCCCTGAGCATTTTCATTTTACGTAGGAAATCTTTTTTTTTTTTTTTTTAAAGATTTTATTTATTTTTGCATGAGAGACATGGGTGGGTGGGGCAGAGACACAGGCAGAGGGAGAAGCAGGCCCCATGCAGGAAGCCCGACATGGGACTCAATCCCGAGTCTCCAGGATCCCACCCTGGGCCAAAGGCGGCGCTAAACCGCTGAGCCACCAGGGCTGCCCGGAAATCTTTATTATAAACACTTTTTGTTTCTGCCAGTTGAAAATGTGAAAATGAAAATAAAAAGATTTAACATAAATCTGTAAAAATAAAAAGTGCTAGCAAGATGGTGTATGCACACATCCACATTTTTTCTTGGGACATGAGAAGGTTCAGATTTTTAAAACTTTCAACAGAGTCTTAAAAATCAGAAAATCCAACGTAGCAGTAGCAAAAAAAAAAAAAAATCAAATGAATATCAGGGAGTGAGAGCAAATAAAAATAATTGTCATTTCTCAGTTCTCCCTATATTTATCTTCTCTCCACAGAATGTCATTACCTTCGCTGGTGCTGAAGGCCATTCCTTGCTCGTCATACTGCACAGGTTCAATCAGTTGTTTTTTTGATTGAATAGTTACACTCCTACGAAATCTCTGCACAAATTCTTCTTCAGAACCACAGTGCAGTGTCAATAACCTTTCTAGCAGCCGAATAAACTGTGCATACTGCAGACAATAAAATAAAAATTCATTAGAAGATGCAAGTGTAATTGCATTTGCTAAATTTTTTCTATTTTTGTATACTTGATCTTTCCAATGTTGCTTTTCTTGATGAATTTTGACAGGATGACACTCCTGCACCTTCATGCTGCTTTTATAACAGCATGCAGATGCTGTACTTCCCCTGTGTATCCCTCAGTGCCCAATCTTTTCTTTTGAGAAACAAAAGGGACTTACCAAGCAAAGAAAAATCTGCTTCTCTGTATTGTCATTACAAGAAATTGAGATTTAAGTTCATTTTTAAAAAATATTTAGATGATCTTCAAGTGTAATTTCTACTCTTTTATTAACTGGATCGAGAGGAGGTTTAAAAATAATTTCCTGTTAAGTTATGTATAGTAAAATGGGAAGAGTTTGATTTTGAGAAAATGTACCTCTTAAATTATATTTCATAATACATTTGGCAAATATATCTTTAGCTGTTCAAGCTGTGTTACTTTAATGTTTATGATTTCCTTTAAAACCGAACAATCAAGCTATTTAAAAATTCAAGAGATACTTGACTTAAAGGGCAACCTCTTGAAATAAATTATCCCTGCTACTCTGTGCGTTTTTTTTAATAGTTCTCGAACATGTGATTAGAAAGTAAACAACTTGGTATTAACCCCTTAAAATTAGACACCAGAGTAATCATTCTAAAGTGTTTATGCAGAAGGAGACAACTAATACTCAAGATCCTTAGTTAATGTGGAGTGTGAAACCCAATTTTTGATAACCTTATTTGTGTTTTTGTCAATCTTGAAAATCATACTCCTCTTTGTCACCTCTGACTTTATCGTGAACATCTGCCATTAATAATTTGAAATGTGGAAACATCTCCACAGTAAGTTTAAAAAAGCCTGCTTTGGTTACTCTTCTTTGTGCTGTTACAATAGAAGAGAAGGGCATTTTCTAAGTAAGGGTGACAAGACTTCGCCACCTACAGTACCTGGACTGATAACAGCTCTGTTCTTGCCCTCTGTTTACAGGCCTGTGCCCTCTGCTGTCAGTGGTTCTCTCAATTCCACCGCACACTTGACTATGAACGTATGGATGGGTACTTACTAGTAGGGCATGGCCTTTCTGATAGGCTAGAGGTAAGGTTTAAGAAGTCTCTGCCTCCTTCATCTTGATACCAGTCAGTAGCTTCAGGATTTCTTCTGCTATCCAGTACCCCAAAGTACAGATGACTATCATCTACACATCTACTGTCAATGTATATGACATATATGTATCATTGTGTGTATGTACAGAAAATGTATATATTTGGTCTTCCCAGCAGCACACTTGTAAAAAAGTCTTTGGGCTACGTTTTTTTTTTTTTTTTTTTTCCATTTTGAAAACAACAACCAAAAGCAAAAAAGGCAAACTTGTATTATAAAAATCAAAGTAGCCAGAAAACATAGGAAACAATGAAATGATGGGTTCAATGAAGAAGCAAAGAGAGATTTTTTCAGTTAGATCCAAATGCAGCAATAGAGACTTGGCAGTTAGGATATTAGAAATTAACTCCAGATCTACCGCTCACCAAATGCCTGACACCTTGTTAAGCAAATTGCAACGTTTCCAAATCATTAATTTATCCAATATGTTAAATGAGAAAAAGAGCAATTTAAGTACGTGACTTAAAATCAACACGGGTGGCAAGGTACTAACAATGTTAGCCAGTGCCATGGAAGAAAAAAACCCTTTTTGGAACAATTTGTGAAATTTACACTCAAATCTTCTAGAAATAATCTAAATTTAGAACATCAACATGTTTAAAACATCAAATTTCCTCTGATGATATTGGCATATATTAGAGCATTTAGCAAAAGAACACTCCAATTAAAACCTAAAGCAGGGGGCACAAACTTTATAGGGTATAAGACTCACCTTGGGAGCTTGTTAAAAATACGAATTCCTGGGTGACAACCAGGTCTGAATCTTAGGAAACTACATTTTCAAAGCAGTTTTCTGGCTGTATTTCAAGTGATTCTGACATGGGTGGGTCTGCAGATTCTAAGACGAAAAATGCTGCCCTTCTAGATACTACACACAAGCAAGCCAGCGAGCAGCAAATTGCATAAAGACGACCATGTGCTCCATTCTTTTTCTACTTAACCTCCTTATACTCGTCATTATTAGCTTGTAAAATTAGCTATCTGCTTTACTGAAGGAGATGAAAAATGACATCTGCCACACTTCCCTAGAACAACTGGCAGAGGACACAAGGGCACTTACATAGGAGGATCTGGAGACTAGGCATGTCACCCTCCTGACCGCAATTCGGCCCTATGGCAGAGATCAACTATAAATATGTTTTAGAAAGGAACACCTGCCTCTAAGAAACATTACTGTGACGATCCTAAATACAGCAATTGTCTGCATTCCTGTGGCACAAGGTCCCCTTAAATTTAAAAGATTAATTACTCACATCTTGATCTGACAGTTTTTCCACTAACATTTCTTCTAGTTCCTCCTTAATCAGCCATCTGCTGTCAATCAGGTCTCTGTTAAAATATCACATATATTCTCTTTTAAATTAACCATGCAATTAGAGTTCTAGCACAGAAGATCCCACATATAGTAGCGATTCTTGATTGGGAAACAAATTTTTGTATTCTAGAGCATTAAGATTTCACCCAAATAAACTATTTTTGAGAAGTGTTATTTAATTCCCTCATCCTACTTTAGAAAAGACACCCAGTGTAGCAAACGTTTTGTTGGAGAACTTAAACACATTACTGTGGAACTCATTTGATACACAAAGCTACCAGGTTTCTTAAAAATGAACACTGCGCTTATTTTTTGTTATTTACTTCAAAGGAGATGTTATGGACACAAAGTTGTTCTGTCAGTGGACTAAAGTAATAATAAAATCCAAATAAAGAGCTAGCAGTTGTTATGTATGACCTCACCAAGAGATTCTTGAAGACCTGTGTCTTCTGAGTAAGAAGTTGAGTGCATTACCAGGCCAGGCTGACAGATCTAACCTATCACTATGTGTCCACTGGAAGTCCAAATCTTAACAATTACATGGCTTAATTATTTCTGCCATTTCAGTTAATAAGCAGTTATATAAACAAAAATTCTGAGGACATCTTCAAATAAGTGCCATTTAATACATCAATCTGGAATGAAGTAACATAAAGATAACACCTGTAACATCTACTTCCTCCCAAACAAAAAACTCAACTGTTATTTGACCCATAACTTTAATCATCAATGCTGAAATAAGGAACACATTTCTAGGCTTTAAGTATGCCTAAAAAACACGAATGATAAGTGGCATGTTTTTCGTTCAAATTTTTCACATATTTTAATGCGAGAGAAGAACTTACTTGGTTTTAGTTTTTTCTGAAAATAGACCTTTGGCTTGCAACTGATTCTGACGTTTTTCTACTTCTAGTAGCTTTCCATATGCTTCCTGTGGCAAATAAAATATACACGCTAAAATAAGAGCTATGGCACATTATGACTTCTACTTCCTATTTTCCCTGTGAGCATCCCACATTTCAGAAGGGACCTCCTTACAGAATCTAGCTGCACAGCAAATAATACTGAAAATAGTTTTTAATTATACTACTTCTCACTCAAACAAAAGGATGGTAGAGAGATGCCTGTGTGGCTCAGCGGTTGAGTGTCTGCCTTTGGCTCAGGGTGTGATCCCGGGGTCCCGGGATCAAGTCCTGCATCTGGCTCCCTGCATGGAGCTGCTTCTCTCCCTCTGCCTGTGTCTCGACCTCTCTTTCTCTGTGTCTCTCATGAATAAATAAATAAAATCTTAAAAAAAAAAGGATGATAGAGTAATTTCAATGAGAATTTAGTATATGTAATGGTACAGGTTAACTGATTTTTAAATAACTCTGTAAGAAATTTACTCTATAATGAACTCTACAAAAACACTCCAGTGAGGTTGGTAAAAACAAAAGAAAGCTATGAACTATTTTCCTTTAAGTTCCATAAACAGGACCAAAAATTTTCCTGTCATAATTCATATAGCAATATATACTTTAAATTTAGGGAATTAACCAGCAAAGTTATGTTCCTCACACCATATTAGTCTATATCTTAAAAAGTTTTCTATTATATTTATTTTTTATTATTTGATTTCTTCCCATTAATTTACTTTCTAACAAAGTCTGTAAATGTATGCCACTTGTTAAATTGTAACATAAACAGGGGGGAAAACTGCCATTTTGTTAGAACTTGTAAAAAGCAATAATCTGGCAATGAAGAGTATCAATAAAATACGTTTTGCAGGAAATAATTACAAAAGTAGAAGCATGCAAATTGTCTCCCAGTTTTTTGACTGAGCAAGTTTTAATTGAGGACTCACATCCAGTATGTATGAATTAACTTATAATTTAACATAATCTACCATACTGGTACCTAATGAGTAGACATTTTCAAAGGATGAACCAGAGATGATATAAATAACATTTTTTCTTGCTGATCATGCCACCTTCCCGTCTCATTAGCTACTGTCAGATAATGAAGACACAACTTGTTACTGTAGCCATGTCCATCCATATCTCAAACAGTCTTAATAATTTCAAATTTCTGAGGGGCAACTTCTTGTGGGCTTTGATTAAACTACCATATATATCACAGGGTCTATGACAATAGTTTTTCTAAGAAAGGTGAAGTGTCCCTTTGCACCAGTCTCTGTATGCACCAGTATGTATACATTAACAGCATGCATGAGTATCTCAAAGTGAAACCATTACCAGTTCAGTAACTGTAAAGGGAAGTTTCCAGGGCAGCGGTAGCGGCGGCAGCAGCAGCAGCAGCAGCAGCAGCACCATAGAAGTGTAGAACTGGTTTGAAATGTAATTTCTCAGGCCCCAAACCAGACTTTCAGATGAGGAACCTTTGGGGTGGGGTGGGGTGGGGGGGCAGTGATCTGTTTTAATGATGACCCCAAGTGACATACACTAAAGTTTGGATCTAAACATCAGAAGTAGGGCAATCCCTGGGTGGCTCAGAGGTTTAGCGCCTGCCTTTGGCTCAGGGCATGATCCTGGAGTCCCGGGATCAAGTCCCACATCAGGCTCCCTGCGTGGAGCCTGCTTCTCCCTCTGCCTGTGTCTCTGCCTCTGCCTCTCTCTCTCTCTCTCTCTCCCCCCCGTCTTAAATGAATGAATGAATGAATGAATGAATAAATAAATAAATAAATAAATAAATAAATAAATAAATAAATAAATTACCAAAAAAAAAACACAACACATCAGCAGTACCAAGAATCTAGTTCAACATAATATAGCAAAGGGAAAATTCAGTTAATTCTATTCTAGTGTCCATATTAAGTGTAACAATCTCTATAACGATATTCCAAGTACATCCATTGCCTGTAGAAAACTACAACTAGGGATCCCTGGGTGGTGCAGCGGTTTGGCGCCTGCCTTTGGCCCAAGGCGTGATCCTGGAGACCCGGGATCGAATCCCACATCGGGCTCCCGGTGCATGGAGCCTGCTTCTCCCTCTGCCTGTGTCTCTGCCTCTCCCTCTCTCTCTCTCTCTGTGTGACTATCATAAATAAATAAAAATTAAAAAAAAAAAAAAGAAAGAAAACTACAACTGTCTACCCAAAGAAAACAAACATGAATGTGAACCATCCACATGTGGTATGTATATCTGCTACTCAACTTAAAATTTTACAATTTATCTCCCAAGAATTGGCAAGCCTCATTTGACTTTTAACTCATTTTAAAAGGCTAAGTAAGATACTGGATTGTGACTCCAACTGAATACCATATCAGAACAATTTCTGTGTCTGTTTCTAGAAAGCAATTGTCAAATGCTCTGAACAGGTAAAATAAAGGAAGAAATAACAATCCACAAGACGAATCCTGCCCTACTTGTACAAAGCAGACCGACACAGCACAAGTGGCATCTCTCTTGCACCTGGCACCAAGCTGTCAGCAGGTCGACCTCAACCACATTGCTATACCTTGGGGCTCTGGTGAAGGAATAGCACCAGTCTCTCTGGTCTGCTCCAGAGCCTGGACGTTCTGAGGGTACGTAAATCAGAGATGTCGTATCTTTCAAATCCAGCTAAAAAAAATATGAATCTAAGAGAACACCACCAGCAGTAATAAGATGCCTTCCCCAGCTTGTAAGGCTGTTATTTTCTGGAACAACTATGGCAAGTAGAAAATAATAGTAATAACAGACCTGCCTCATAGTCCATTTTAGTCCATGTGTGGACTACTAAAGTCATCATCATTTTCTAGTGACTCTGGACAGACTTTTAAGTCCATACACTTCTTCACACATTTTTTTTTTAAATCATGCTATTACCTTCCATTGTTATATTTAGCTCCATAATCATTTTTAAACAGTGGAAGTGAAATAATCAGGAAAAAATGTGTACCATGAAAAACCCAACCATGAATAGTACATGTCAAATTTTAAACATGGTCAATTCTATTCATTTACAGCAGATGCTTACACTTTGGTGGTTGTAATCCATCGAATTACATAATTCTCATTAAGATACCCTAACCATTTCTTTAAATAGGAAAACGTGTCAAGTATTTAGCACAGTACCTGACCTATAGTAATGGTCAAGAAATGACAGCAGGGGGGAGATATGGCTTTCAAGAGTCTAACAACTGAAACAATTTTACTGGTGTACCGTTTCTACTTATTCTTTCTCTTTTATATAATAAAACCACTCTAGAGATTCTATCTTGGTTAGTTAAGGACAACAGTTCTCTAGAAAGTAGATTCTATAGCTTCAGCTCCTTGAAGGGATGTGTACTAACCTGCATCAAAAAAATCCCTGAGGGTATAAAATATGCCAGGAACTGTCAACATCACAGATTATCACTGGTAGCTTCTGGTATATTGTTAAGTTTCCACTTAATTTTTAAAGGACACTAGAGAATTAGTGTGACCCCACCTACACTAAGTTTATATACTGTATTTAATAGTGTAATTTTCAAATATGACAGGAATAACCCAGATGTGAAATGCTGAATCATTAATCACAGCTATGATTAATATTTCATAAAATCAAAGCAAGCCTATCCACCCCTCGTGTCATCAGATTTCCATAATGTATGAGTCAAATTTAGAAGGTGCCTAATTTGAAAATACCAGATGCTCAGGTTGCAGAAAAGGGATGCTTAAACTAAACCCTTCCAAGAGCATGAGCAATATGATTTTTGGTATCTTTCTAAAATCTGTTTTGGCTATATTAATCATGCAGAAATTCCAATTTTAGGAAGGGTAAACAAATAACATTTCTTGTGGGGGTGGTACAGGAAAAGTCAACTATATTTTGATACTCAAAACATACAATAATAAACGAATAGTAATTATCATCTTAGATACTAGTTAAATAACAGAAAACTAACGGACTTAAAATACGTATTTGTCAAAAAAAAAAATCACAGAAAATCATATTTCCTAAGTAGTAATCTTCTCAATTGTTTAGCTATTGGCATATACAATGAAATAAAATGAAATAAACATAATATATAATTTACTTATCATGGTTATTGTTATTTATCTAATGTTTCAAGAGACATACTGCTATCACAGACCCTTGCTATCACTTAGTGAAAACAATATGCTATATATATAGTTTTAAAAGAGCATGCAAAGATTTGTCAGTACTGCTCTGTACCTTTTTAAAAATCAGCATTTTGCAGTTTTAAAGGAGTTATTTCGTAATACCTCATTGTGAGAAGGGTTACTATTTAAAATTTCATTTTTAAAGATAAAGGCACTAAACTGAAAGTTTTCAATATTCACTACAAGGTTACAAAGACAATGCAAACTATATAAGGATTTTGTGGCACTAAGTCCCCAGGACTTTTGCTTACTGGAGTCTGGAATCTTCACATAGTCAAGATGCTTCTGGGGTTGCTGTTCTCATGCTTTATGAACATAGAAGGTTACTTAAGTCATTTAAAACAAACCAGAGAATTTCTAAATAAGCCAGCCTTCTTTCAAAAGGCAAATGAATGCTGTTTATGTGTAAATTATCAGGATTAGAATTAACTTGGGTTTTCTTTCAAATTTTAACTTTTCACTTCAGCAGTATAGTTTAAATAATATATAATGATCTACTTATTTAATTTCAAACTTCTTTGGGTACAGATTTCATCTGTGGCCATGTAATTCCTTCAATTTACAGAAATACTTTGAAAATATTCCATTGTTTACTGTAAAACGAGTCCTAAAAATGAGGCTTTTATATGATAATCACGGATGCAGTAAAAACTGCATCTATAAAGAGATGCACAACCATATCATAGAAATTGGGGTGAGGGAGTTTGTGTAAAATTTCAGCAAATGCCTATGGTATCTGAAAACTGATTTTTTCAATGTCTGTACAGCCTTTCACAAGCATTAGTCTCACGGAAGATTAAAAGGTGCCCTGGAGGGGCACTTGGATACATCAGTGGTTGAGTGTCTGCCTTTGGCTCAGGTCGTGATCCAGAGGTCCGGGGACTGAGTCCCGTATCAGGCTTCTGCTTCTCCTTCTGCTTATGAATCTGCCTTTCTCTCTGTGTCTCTCATGAATAAATTAATACAATCTTAAAGAAATTAAATAAGATAAAATAAAATAAAAGGTGCCCTGGGTACAAAGGGTTCTGTGACTGGATGCAGTAGGTTACTGCAACAGGCTTCTTTACTGCTGAACTTTATCATGCTATCACATAGCTCCTAGGACATGTTTTCCTAGGACACAATGGGTGGCACTGCCAGCTCACTTTGTGGCAGAACCTTTTTCATGAAAAGTATTTTATAACCTGTGTTTCTTAGCAAACACTTTGGGAAAGGCTGCAGTGGACATGACTGGACTTCACGAATCATAGTTTACAAAGGGTTCCCACTTCAGAGTCAAACTATCACCTCTTGTAATGAACTTTAATCTTCAATTCGCTTTTAGTGAATGACTTTAAAAATTTTCAAAAACATGTATATAACGAGTAAACCTGAATTAACGTTTTTCCTACAATTAAAGGCCCTGCCTATACTCAACCATGACTAGCCAGGTTGTAAATGTCTTGCTCATGGGTATAGCCTTCTTCATCACCAGCATAGCCAGCTTGGACAGGCTCCGGATGTGGACAAGGGGTATCCCCCCCAATCAAGCTGGCAGGCCCTAAGGGCAGACAGACCACCCCTCAGGCCTGTCCCTTGACTACACACACACAGTTTTCTCCCTCATCTAGACCAAGGCTATTCACAGCTCACTTGTGCCATGGCATAGCGTTTTCTTTTCTGCACATACACATATTATCCTCTTTAAAAATTCTTTCCATTCCTTTACACTTTGACTCAGTTGTTTCAAGAAACTTCTCTTCTTCTGCCTCTGTTTCCTCCTTCTGCTCCTGAAATCCTAAGCTGAAACTCTAAATCATGCCTGAAAAGTATACAAGTTCTACTTGTCACATGGCTCTTAAGGAAATGGAAGCCATCCATTTTGGATGAGAAAAGACAGATGAGCCAGTACCATCAAAATTGGGAGCTCCCTTTCAGTACTCAACAATCCGATCCTTCGAGAAACTCCTTAAGTGTCTTATTTCTCCTTAAACTACTTTTTACTGTTTAAGACACTCCTTGTTTACACTATCCTATACTTTTTACATTATGTATGCACACCATATTCACTCACTACAGTGTAAAATAAGTGGGTTTTTTCACTTTCCCAGAAACCTGAAGACATACATTGTATCCACAGGAAAAAGGGAGTTCCAAGGAAGGTGGTAACAACCTTTGGAAAGTAACACATTTACAAAGTCTGAGACAACATGGATCAGCACGTTTCTTCCACTTCAGGCTTTCCTATTATGCTTCACCTCTGGGCAGGAACAATAAATTGCTTCTTTCTTCTTGTCCTCATCTCCCCTGAAATGCTTCTCCACAAAGACCGGATGGGCTGATGATAGGCCAATTGGAACCAGTGTTCACTAAAGCACTGTATGTTATCCTTAACTGCAAGCCACATCAGGACTCTCTTGTATTAGTTTCTGTGAGGTAATATATAAGCTTATTATACAAACAGTGACCAAATACTAAAAAGAGGAATTGGCATTATTACAGAAGAGAAGAAGGTTAATTGATGTCAGAAAGGTCTCTTGGGCAAAACTGCACACATGCTTTAGATCTGTGAGTTGTTTGTCAAAAAGCTTGGCTCATGACTGCCATGCTTCACACAATTACAGGTGGCCAATGATAAAAACCTAGTTTGGTTTAGGGTCTTTTTACCCCTTCACATGGTCAGAAACGGTAACAACAAACATATATTTCTAAGCATTTGAGGCCTGCCACAGTCTTTGGGGGCTGACTCCTTGCTGCAGTGGGACAGTAGGAGGGGGCGATCACCCTCCCACAGAACAGAAGGGTATCCGCCCTTCATCCCAAGAGAATGCAGAACAAAGGAGTGAGCAAACACACGAAGCAATTTCCAGTTTTATTCTTTTTCTTTATACCCAATGCCTGACTTCCCTACAAAATTGCCTGTTAAGTGACCAGTGGATATTTAGTCACACGCTATTGCAAAGTAACAGTCTCTAGGAGGACGTTCACCTGCATGACCTAGGAAATGTGCCTGGTAGGACTGCAGTTGTTAATTAATAATACTGGCCAGACAGGACACTAAAGTGATCGGCATAAGTAGTTTTGGAAACACAAGGTTTTATTAATTATCTGAATTAAAATGCTCCAGGTAAACCAAAAGATCTACAATTCATACGTGTAAACTGTTCTGATGAGCAATACAACCAATGCTAAGCCCCATACTGCTTGGGGAGTCAAAACTCCCAACAAAATAAACAGACCTAAATTACTGAGTTTGACTAAAATCGAAAAGCCCAAAGAATTCTGCTCTACGTAACAGAAACTATTACTCAAAAAGGAAAACCAAAACAAAACCCCAAACCTTTATTAATCAGATGTAATTTGACATTTCAGTCAGCGTACAGTCGTATTTTATCCACTGAGAAACCGACTGGTTTCTCTAGCAGTACCTTTCTAAAACACATAAACCAACCCAAATAGAAGTTAGGCCTCTTCTACAATGTGTAATTTCTTCATTATGATGGAATGCAACAAAATATCTTGCCCTTGGGTTGCTCAGTTTCAGCCCAAACAAATGCAAATGGCTTGTCAGATGACAGCTGTTTGATAAGGCTCCTCTACAAGACCTGCATGCTTTACTTTTTTCCGTGAAACTCGGGATGAAAGGCAGAAGGCAGGAAGAGAATTAATGTAGCATACAGTCTAAAGGCAATGCTACAACCGTGATTAAGTAGAAAAGTTAAAAGGCACAGATTTTCCACAGCTTCGCTGCGTGCAACCCATCCGTGTAACAAGTTGACAGGCCTAGCGCGTCAGCTCCATCATCCCCTCCGACAGCTAAAACGCAGCACTGCATCCCTTTTCAGAGAAAATTTGCGTCTGCACCATGAAGCGTTGTACATTATTTCTTAGCACTGCAGGGGGCTCAAGTCCATATGGAACCTTCACAAATATTACCACAGATCAAACCGGCGGCATTGGGAGGCAGATTTGACATACCTATTTAAATGAACAGCAGGGGTCCTCGGGCAGCCTCGGGCTGCGGAGAAGCTCGGCGGAGAGCCAGCCCGGCTCCATTAGTCAGCAAAGACACACTCTACATTTATCATTCATTTCATTTCTGCCAGGGCAAGAAGCTCATTTGCCCAAGGTCAACAAAAAGCGAAAAGAAGGTTTTCTTTTTTTTTTTTTTCCCCAAGAAATAAATGTACCTGACAAGTGAGGATTTTGTCCTTTGGGTGTGTGGAGCACAAATAAACACCAGAGAGTTCTAAAAGTGCCGAGTGAATGTGTGCCTGGGATTCAGGCAACCTGAAAGCTGACTGAGGACGTGGGGGGAGGGGGAGGGGGAAAGCCTGCTGAATGTTTTTGCAACTTTCAAAAATCATGTAATGAAGAAATAAAATCCGACATCGTGTTCTTAAAGGAAAATGGGGTCTGTTGTAAAAAACTGGGTATTAGCAATCTAGCCGTTTTGTTCACAGTACCCGAGGGAACCCCCAAATTTGCACACTATCAAACACTTAGAGCTCTGAAACAAAATAAAAGCCGTTCCCAAGGACACTTGAACCCAGTTGCAAGTCAAAGTGTAATAAAACCATTTCTTAGGTCTTTCGGAGGCACAGATTCTAGACTCATAAGGCTGCATTCGTTTCTGAAAAGCTAAAACTGTGTATGAATAAACAAAAAGTACAGAGGACAATCTGACTCTCTCCATGGTAAATGCCTCACAGCCCATGACAGCAGCATATCCTCGCCCCTTTCCTGCTTCGTGCCTTACCTTCAATACACACACATGCATTATTACTGAGTGGGGCATCTATCTCCTACAATGATCTCAATCTGTAAGTAGCAGCATTTTAAGGCCAAACCATCCTGATATAAATTCTATGATGCTTATTTACCTTCAGCAAAAATGAACAAATAAAATAGTCTTTTGACATACTGCCTTATCTCTAGAGGTCTTAGTTCCATTCAATATGAAACATACTAGGTGATCCTGAAGCTGAGCAAAATGTCTGGTACACTTAGCTTACAGTTCATATTATTAATCATCGATATAATATACTTACATGCATTAATGAATAATACGCCTGTTTGCCAGTATAAAAGAGAAAATGAAATGGACGGCCATCTTCTCCCCATTGGATTGCTAATAAAAAGCCAGATGAAAACAAAAAATAAAAATGTATACAGAGACCAAATAGCTATACTTAACAGAAGTTAAAAGACATGTCTACAATTCTGATTAACTTTTAAAATGACAAAACAGCTTTAATATTTAGGTCAGCATGTTTAACATGTAAATATTTAGAATATTTAATATTCCATATCATTAACATAAAACAATGTTTATGCCTGATAAAATATTCCTATATATTTCATTATGAGAATTTCTAGAACCTGTTTTAAATAAACACATAAAACAGCAAAAATCATCTTGTTAGAACAAAGAAATTAGGTTTGGCTGTAAATATAACACGGTCTCATATTCTTAAAAAGGGAAACTGATAGAGTTAATGTTGTTACACATTCAGAAAATTAGGAAAAGGCATAATATAACAAAGAAAAAAACTAAATGGATTTTTCCATGCCACATTGTTTGTTCCAACTCTGTGGTGACATACCTCAGAGAGTTTCAATGTCTAAAACAGAAGGGGCCCCCACAAGGTGTTATGTGTAATTCCTTTTGAAATACAGATGGTCATTCACATCTAATAAACACCAAATGAACAGGAATGGAGTCACTGTAGTAAATAAACCAAACCTGACTCCACATCCTTTGCCCTTATTTCTACCGAGTTGTTTCTGTTAACCATTTGTGGAAACTCCAATACATTAAAAGTACACTTCTCTGTCAATTACAGAAATTGAAAACTCTTTTCTCTCAATCTGTCATTTACTTTTTTTTTTTTTTTGTTTAAGAGACAGCATCTTTCTTCTTCTTCTTTTTTTTTTTTTTTTTTAAAGGAACAAGGTACTTTATCTTTTGGGCAGGTGGACAAACACCAAGAGCTTCAATGTGTTTAAATCCTGTGTCACCTTTTAATTTGGTTTACAGTGTCTTTCATAATCAAGAAGTTTAAAATATATGTGTACTGTAGAATCTGTCATTGTCCTCTTGGCTGATTTCCACTATCACCCCTACTAAGGAGCCTTGTTAGACATCTTTTCCCTAACTGCCTCCCTCCTCAAGAACTTTTAATATCACACATATACTGTGTATCTGTTGATGTACACAGTGGCCCTTTGAAGGTCCATAAACATTCTAACAGCTCAGACTTTTCTCACCTCCTATGGATTCATTTATGCCCTCTCCCGGACAACACCACTCCTATGGAGAGAGCATGCTTTAAGACTTTGGGCTTTCTAAAAACTATTTTTCTATATTTTCTTCTGGAATTTGAATTTTTTTCATGTTCAGAAATTTCACCTATCTGAAATCTATGTTCATCAGGCAGAAACCCAAGTTATCAATTACCTTGTCCAGCAAAGAGTC
The DNA here is from genome assembly GCF_048164855.1 of Canis lupus baileyi. Classification (NCBI taxonomy): domain Eukaryota; kingdom Metazoa; phylum Chordata; class Mammalia; order Carnivora; family Canidae; genus Canis; species Canis lupus. The sequence goes on from NC_132848.1 coordinate 41,047,536, forward strand.
ATTATCCCATTATCTTGTATCATTATTACAAGAGCAAGAATGAGCAGAGGGAAGGGCCAAGGGAGAAGAAAGTATCTCAAGCCGACTCCACATGGGGCTTGATCTCATGACCCAAGATCACGAACTGAACCAAAACCAAGAGTCAGACACTTAAGAGTGCACCACCCAGATGCTCCACTACGCTCTTCTGTTGAAATACCATCTGTACAGTGAGTAGGATATTTTTGTCTTCTGAGGATAACTGACATTACACATAGGCCACTTTAAGTGAATATATTTAAAACAAAGCCCAAAATTTCATAATAAACTACGAAGAAAAATCAATTTTGATAGGGATTTTTGCTTAAAAAAGGAAACCAGATTCTTATATGCCATTGGCTATGGATGAATTAAATACTTCAGGGGATCCCTGGGTGGCTCAGCGGTTTGGTACCTGCCTGTGGCCCAGGGCGCGATCCTGGGGTCCTGGGATCGAGTCCCGTGTTGGGCTCCCGGCATGGAGCCTGCTTCTCCCACCTCCTGTGTCTCTGCCTCTCTCTCTCTCATGAATAAATAAATACATCTTTTTTAAAAAAATAAATACCTTGCCAACATCGTTTTCATAGACTTCATGAAATCCTGTATATCTTCCAAATAACTTCACTATGTAATTCATTTTCATTGTATTGCTAAGGCAGTTAGACAAATAACATGGTTGCAGGTAAGAGACTACCTTAAAACTTGGGAGGTGATGTTGAGCTGGGTCTCATTGCACGTCTGAGTATGTGAGTATGTAGTGATGTATGAGTATGTATATACTTGACTTCATAATATTTCATTCAATCTAAGATATTACAGATTTAAGATGCCCCATCATGCATCTTATACAAAGGAAAAAATGTTGATCATTATAGTTTACATTAATTGTAAAATGAATCCAGTTGTCAAATGTTAAAACTGAAAAAACTCAGAATTCACAAAATATGGCATAAACAAACATGCTGATGCTGAATACTCTAATCTGACCCACTGGTCTGTCAGAATACTGCACCACTGCCATCATTTGATTAAAATAAGATTTTTACTGCATTTTGATAGCTGGTAGGGTGTTTCCTACATTATTCTTATTTCTCTTTAAAAAATGTCTTGCTGCTTCTTGAACATTTACTCTCTCAAATAAAGTGCAGAAGTTTTTTCCAAAAGTCCTAGCGGGACTTTGATAAAAAATTTATTACAGTTATTAATAGTTTTTAAAGAAGCAACCTTGCAGTATCTTTCCTTAGAGGAACATGAAATCTTTTCTCTAGCTATTAGAGTTTCACTTATGAGCTTTAAGTGAGCTTTAAGTAATTTTCTACATAAAACTCTTGCATATTTTTATAAGTTTTATCTGTATTTTTGTTTTTCTTGACACTGCCCTCATTTAATTATTTTCTATAAAATTAACTTTATTACACAATATATACCCTTCTTTCACTACTTTTTCAACAGACTTTTTTAACAGTTCACAGCAGAGTTGAGAGTAAAGTAGAGATTTCCTATATACCATCTTTGCCCCCACATATGCATAGCCACCTCCCCTACCCTTGTGGTACTTTTGTTATAAGTGATGAAACTACTCTGGCACATCATTATCACTCTAAGTCCAGAGTTCACATTACGGTTTACTTGTGCTGCATACTCGGTGGGTTTGGATCCATCACTATAATATCACAGAGTAGTTTCAGAGCCCTAAGAATCCTGTGTTCGGAGTGCCTGGGTGGCTCAGTGGTTGAGCATCTGCCTTCAGCTCAGGTTGGATACCAGGGAAGTACCACATCAGGCTCCTCACAGAGAGCCTGCTTCTCCCTCTACCTGTGTCTCTGCCTCTGTGTCTCTCATGAATAAATAAAATCTTAAAAAAAAAAAAAAAAAAAAAGAATTCTCTGTGTTCCACCTACTCCCCTTCACCGCTGGCAACCACTAATGTTTCCACTGCTTCCATAGTTTAGCCTTTTCCAGAATGTCATATACTTAGAACCATACGGTAGGTACCCATTGCAGATTGGCTTCTTTCACTTGGTCATTTGCATTTAAGTCTCTTCCCTGTCTTCTCATGGCTTGATAGCACCTTTCTTTCTAGTGCTAAAGAATATTCCACTGTCTATTGATACCACAGTTTAATTACCCATTCATATGCCAAAGGACACCTTGGTTACTTCCAAGTTTCGGCAATAATGAACAGAGCTGCTATAAACATCTGTCTGCAGGTTTCTGTGTGGATTTAAGAGTTCAATCCCTCTGGATAAATACCAAGGAACACAAATGCTGGATTGTATGGAAGAGTATGTTTAGAAATCGCCAAACTATCTTTCCAAGTGTTTGTAGCATTTTTGCATTTCCATCAGTGATGAATGAGAACTCCTGTTGATCAACATCCTTGGACAATTTGGTGGTATCAGTGTTGTGGATTTTGGCCATTCTAATAGGTGTGTAGTGGTACCTCACTGTTGCTTTAATTGGTATTTCCCTGATGTGAAGCATCTTTTCATATGCTTGTTTGCCATGTATACACGTTCTGTGGTATCTAATAAGAACTTCGGCCAATTTTTAAATTGGTCACTGGTTTTCTCACTGTTGAGTTTAAGAGTTCCTTGTGTATTTTGGATAACAGTCTTTTATCAGGTATGCCTTTTCCAAATATTTTCTACAACCTGTGGCTTGTCTTTTCATTCTCTTGACAGTGTCTTTCTCACAGCAGAAAGTTTTAATTTTAATGAAATCCAGCTTCTCCTTTGGTGTTGTATATAAAAAGCCATGGCCAAACCCAAGGTCTTCTGGGTTATTAATTATTGATTCAATTTCTTTAATTGATATAGGCCTATTCAAATTGTCTATTTCTGCTGTAAGTTGTGGCAGATTGTATCTAATCTACAAGGAATTGGTCCACTTCACGTAGGTTATCAAATCTATAGGCACAGAGTTGTTCACAGTATTCCTTGATTATCCTTTTAATGTCTCTGGGATCTGCAGCGGTATCCCCTCTTTCATTTCTGGTACTAGTAATCTGTGTCCTTGCTCCTTTCTTTCAAGTAGGACACTAGAGGCTCATCGATTTTACTGATAAAATAAAACTGACATATAAAATCTATTATCAAAGAACCAGCTTTTGTTGATTTTCTCCACTGCTTTCCTGTTTTTAACTTCACTGACTTTTGCTGTAATTTTTATCAATTCTTTCTTCTACTTCCTTTGGATTTAATTTGCTCTTCTTTGTCTAGTTTCCTAAGATGGAAGCTTAGATAAGTGATTTCAGATAGTCTTTTCTACTACACACATTCAATGCTATAAATTTCCCTCTGAACGCTTCTTTTGCTCACTCTTTTTATAAAGATTAAATATTAGAATTCACTTGCCAGAGGCAAAGCTGAAGTTTATTGTTCTAAACTCTTTCAGTACATTTACCTATGTCTATCTACTGAAATACAGAGGACTGTCTGCATGTTTTTTAAAAACACAAATGGTATTAGGCTGTATTTACTTCCTATAGATTATTTGTTTTCCCCTCCCCCAAAATTCATTTTGGAACCTAATCCCTGATGTGCTGGTATTTTGGTGTGGGGCCTCTGGGAGGTGATCAGGTCATAGGGGCAAAGCCCTCATAAACAGGATGAGTGACTTCACAGAAGGAACCCCAGAGATCCTGGGTCCCTTCACCATGTGAGGACACAGGGAAAGATAGTGGTCTATGAGCCAAGAAGCAGGCTCTCACCTGGTGTCTTGATTTTGGACTTTCCAGCCTCTAGGACTAGGAAAAATAAATTTCTGGGGTTTATACACCACCCAGTGTATGGTAGCTTGAATGGACTAAGACAACACTACACCATTTTCACTTCCTTTTCTCACCTAACAGCGTGTCTTATCTGTACTAATACAACTAGAACTACTTCTTTCTTTTTTTTTGGAGAGCAAGAGGTGAGAGAGACAGGGTGCACACGTGAGCAAGCATCAATGAGTCTGGGCAGGGAGTAGGGGCAGAGGGAGAGGGAGAGGGAGAATCTTAAGTAGGCTCCAGTATCAGTGCAGAGCCCAACACAAGGCTGGATCTCAAAACTCTGAGATCATGGCCTAAACTGAAATTAAGAGTCAGACACTTAAAAAAGACTAAGCCACTCAGGCACCCCTGGAACTACCTCTCTTGATCATCAGTATACTACTCTATAGTAGAATTCTCTGATGGTTTAGTTAGCTACCCTAAATTTTTGCTGATATATAATATTTACAATTTTTAATCTGATAAGTGATAATGACCACCTGTCATTTTAATAGAACACTGTTTCTGATCTGATAATTTCCTATGTTTACTACTTGTATTTTCGTTTATGAATAACCTACTTTGTTGGATACTTAACTGACTGTGCCCCTGTTGCTTTTTAAATTTATGCTTTTTCCCAAAGAGAATTTGAATTTTAAAATAGATAATTTATTGATCTTTGTCCTCTGCATTTTTGTATGACTTAAGGGTATAACATTATCCATTATTTGACAGTTATATGTTTATCCTCCAACTAGCCATTTTATTAAATTCTATTTTAGAATGTAAATTTCTTAATTCCAAAATCATAATGAACTTTTAAGGAATGGTAGTGGTACCACCTGGGCTGCCCTATTCAAATTCTTTAGAGCCTTATTTAACAGCTTTTCCTATGAACATCTCAATGTTAAATGCATGGTACAAAAAGGCTCATCATGGTCGTCAAATCCATTTAAAAGATATTAGATTCCATTAATATAAATTAACATTCTTGTCTCATCAAACCACTCTTCAACTTCCTCGAATTCTATTTCATCTAGTGTTAGGTGCTATTCCTTGTGTGTGTCATCAATCTGGTATATATCTTTGTTTTTTCTGATATTTTTATCACTTGTCTTAAACAATGGAGCAGGATTTTTATGTTAACTCAATCTGGAAGCTTCTATCTTTTAAGAAAGGAAGTAACAGCACTTTACAACAATTATAAACTATTCAAATCTAAATTTCACTGATATTTCTTAACACGAAAATTAGTTTGTCACATGTTTACAAAGTACAAAATTGGTAGGTAGGTGGCAAAAAATATTTTGCTAATTCTAAAGGAATCCCGTCTAAATACAGTTAACTACAATGTAATAAAATCCTACGATACTAACATAGTTCCAAAAAAACAGGAGCATTTTGCAGGGATGTCTAGGAGTTTCAGTTGTTACATTCCAGCTGATAGTAATAAACTTCTAAGAAGCTGGTATGATTTGAAAGAAATAGTTTCAGAGGGGCAGATGTACAATAGATGCAACTAGTAGATAGAGATACACAAAGAGAAGACATGTAAATGAGGAGCCTGTGAAGCTGAAAAATAGGGAAGCCACTAACAATAATTTTTTAAAAGTCAGTTATAACATTTACAGAAATCCACTAAATTTAAGTTTCTATGCCTTGTATATAGTTTTGTTTCAATAAGCCTGAGCTGCATCTTTAAAGTGACATACCCTTGTAATACAGCCTTCATTTATTATCTCCCCAAGAGCTATCAACTGAAATGATATTATAGTTTATAATCAACTATGTCAAAGAATTCAGGAAAATATAAAACACAATACAGTTATGAAAAGACCCTTAATTTTTATAACAAGATTCAAAATAAAAGTTCAAAGAGTGAAATGGAGCAGCAGAATGAAAGCAGGCCTAGCTCTGGGGACGCCCATGTGGCTCAGCCTGTTAAACATCTACCTTCGGCTCGGGTCATGGTCCAAGGGTCCTGAGATCGAGCCCCACAATCAATCGCTCTACTCAGCGGGGTGTCTGCTTCTCCCTCTCCTCTTTGCCCTTCCTCATACTCTCTCTCAAATAAATAAATAAAATCTTAAAAAAAAAAAAAAATAATCCCTAGCTCTGAACACAGACTTAGCAGAAATATCAATGTAAAAACAAATACATTTTTTTATTGAAATACCTGCTCTCTAATCAATCTCTACCAAATCGGCTCTAAAAGATACTGAGTAATGCTGCCTGCACAATGAGTATCTGTGGCTACCATGATCTTCTCTAGGATATCCACACATTTTGCTGCTGAGTTACATGCTTACTAAGAGTCAGCTGTGTCAATTCTCAAACCTGTTTATTACAATAGTACTTATTTCTATAATTACATGAATTAAGTATTACATAAACAGATGAAATAAGAGTGGAAACAGAAGAGAGAGTTTTTGCTTCTATGAAACTAGGTTAAATGCTTTTTAAAAACTGAAAGGCAAATTACTTAAAAAAAAAAAAAAGGTTTATTTCACTTCAGTGTGGCTAGAGGAAAAATCTGTAGAAATACAGAAACATTCTGCACTCAGATCTCTTAGGAACTTTAAGTTCTTTGCTCCACTGTGAGGAAACCAAAATAAAAAAACTTTGATGATTCCTCAGTGACAGCAGGGGTATGCAAAATAAATAGGAAAAAGCAGATACCTACTCAAAGAAAAAAAAAAAATCCTCTACAATTGTAGCAAAAGATGAACATATATAAATTTATGCTGAATGTTTTTAAGAAGTAATTTCTAGCTTTAGTACTTTAAAAAAATTTTTTTTAGTACTAAAAAAAAAAAATGTTTTTCAAAATAGGCTTGACACCCAGTGTGGAGCCCAATGAGTGGCTTGAACTCATGACCCAGAGATTAAGACCTGAACTGAGATCAAGAGTTGGATGCTTAACCCACTGAGTCACCCAGGCCACCTCCTAGCTTTAGTACTTTTTAAATTACCAGACAACTACCACCAGTCCATACTGGCTAACAGGCTTTTAATGTAAATTAGGAAAGAGTAAATATATTATTTCCTTGAAAGCTTAAAGCCTGCTGTATGTTTCTGTCAAAATTTAATTTTACACATTTAAGAGACAAAGAGAAAATTTTAAAAGAAGCAAGGAAAACAGAAGGCTATGCAAGAACAATGGCTACCTGCTCATTAGAAACAGTGTGAGGCAAAAGACAATGGAATTATATCAATAAAGGAAAGACCAAAAAAGGGGGGGGGGGGAGGAACCTATATTCAGTGAAAATGCTTCCGAAATGAACAAAAATTTTAAATTTTCAAATAAAAAAAGGCAAATCAGTTTCCAGCAGATCTGTACCAAACTCAAAAAAGGCATGTTAGGGGATCCCTGGGTGGCGCAGCGGTTTGGCGCCTGCCTTTGGCCCAGGGCGTGATCCTGGAGACCCGGGATCGAATCCCATGTCAGGCTCCCGGTGCATGCAGCCTGCTTCTCCCTCGGCCTGTGTCTCTGCCTCTCTCTCTCTCTCTGTGTGACTATCATAAAATAAAAAAATAAAAAAATAAAAAATTTAAAAATTAAAAAAAAAAAAAAAAGGCATGTTAGAATGCAAATAAATCAGTCTAATAGTACAGGCATAAACTCTATCCTGATCTAATTATGGTATTATTTAATTAAAAAGAAATAATTTGTAAATTCCAGTCATTTATTATTAGTTATAAAATATCACTGACTGACTTCACAACTGCCAAGATACAGGAATATGTCTCCACCTTTTGTGGGCAACTGCTAATATGTAATGTAACACTGTAACACTATAGTAAAGAAAGAACTGTTCATTCATTCTTGAGCAAACTCACCTCTTTGTTTTGGAAAAATCTGTTCAGGATGCTGTAAAATAAATTACAGTGCATTAGATAATTACTGTAAGATATTATAAATCTAAGTGAAATTTTAAAAAATATTAATGAAGATAACTACCTTCATTATTGGCCTGGCTTGCTTCTCAAACAAACCACTTGGAAAAAGGTAAGCAATAGCTTTCTGAAAATATACACAAAGGTTAATTAATGACTGTTATAAACACAAGTTAATGTTATGACAAACAGTTACTGAGTACTCAGTATCAAACTAAGGATATCAAACTAAGAATTTCATATACATTGTCTCATCTTATAATCCTTTAAATGGGTAATAAAATAACCACATATACATCCCCCCAAAGAAAAATTATTTGTAACTCTTAAACTGGTTATTAACAATTTCCAAGTGTCAGTTTCAAACATGAATATGACACCACAAATCTCTCTTTTTTAAAAGCAAATGGAGGTGTTCCTATACAACCTCCACAGTAATGTGCTCAAGAGCACCCCTTCTAACTTCTCTTTGGCAGTGCAAATATCAAAGACCGAATACTGAGAAGAGCAGGCTCCAAGCCTCATCCACCGTGACAGCCCTAACGTTTTTAGATGCTCTTTGAACTCTTCCCTAGGAAGTTGTGAGAGGTTTTTAAACTACATTTTTCCAACCAAGTTCTCTTAAATGTCTATTTCTCAATGGGGATGCTATTGGCATTCTGAGTGTGACAGCTCTGTTGCAGGCAGCCTTCCCCTTCTCCTATACTGCAGGGTGCTTAACACCCCTGGTCCTTCTCTACAATCAATGCCAGGAACATCCTAGTGCCTGTGAAAAATCTTGCCCCCACACATTGCCTAAAGCCCCTCACCTCCTAGTACTGCCACCAACTTGAGAACCACCGTGTAAGCCATGACAGCGTCTTCTCCAACACGCTCCTCACAATTAAAAGCAAACCATATGCATTTTCATTTCCCTTGCATGGTGTCAGATGAGATGTCTGTGGCCTTGGATCTTATTAGCACTACATCTGAACTCTGAAGGAACTGGTAGTTCATGTAAACACAGTGCTGCTCCTTTAGAGAGGCTGCTCTTTGGACAGGCCTTTCTGCCTTCCCACACAGTAAATGTGCTAGATCAGATTCCGCTGCTCAAAGTAGGGACCTACAACTTGGGGCTTATAAAATCAATTCTATTAGGGAGCCCATCTGTGTTTCTGGGTCAACCTCATTCTTCCATTCAGCCTTTGGGCAATAGAACGGACATTAAAGGAACCCTTAGATCAAACATCAGAGTGCTAATTTTGTGAACATTTTTTAAAAAAACAGGGACTCCTCTGCCTTCCTTATCTGAGGGAGAAAAGGTGGACTTTTTAAGAAGTGATGTTGAGACAACTCATTGCCACTTGGAAAAAGATAAAAGTGGATGCAAGCCCAACAACGTACAGGAGAATAACCTGCAGATGGGGCAGACAGCTAAATAGCAGAAATCAAATCAAACAAGAACTACAAGAAAACATAGCATATTCCTTTATATAACCTATATCCCCACAGGCAAAACCAACATCATTACAGGTTATTCACCGATTTATAACAAAATTTAGAATACCGCCCCCCTCCCCAACAAGGTTGGTTGCATAAATGATGGCATATCCATCCCACTCTAGTCATTTTAAAAAAGACTGATAAAAGCAAGATGCAAAGGAAATGTACTTAGAGTGTGACCTTTGGTGTAAGAAAAGGAAGAAAACACAAACAGGAATAGGGGAAAATATACACAGGTTTCTTTCCACAAGGGAAAGTACAGTAGAAACTAATAAAAGTCATGCTTTATAAAGGAGTGTGTGGCAGCAGGGTGAGGGACACAGAGATGAGTAAAGCTTCCCTGGGCATGCCTTTAATTCAGCTTAACTTTGAAGCACGAATAGGTTGTACATATTAAAGACTAAAATTTTCAAAAGAAACTCTAAAATTTAATATAAACAAATAAACCTAATTTCTAATGACAAAAGAAAAACAGCAAAATCTTCAACTTTACTTGGAAGGTTTATGGCCAGTAACATTAATGTTAAAATTAATATTAAAATTCAGAAACATTTTGTGTATATTATACCATAAAGTAAATGAATGTATTAATTTCACGGTGACCAAAATGTTACTGTAGGAGAAGAGATACAAATATAAAAGAAGAAATGTAATGTTAAATTTGAATTGGACAAATCAATGCATACTTGTGATCTTTTAAAAATACTATTCCCTGGATTATTCCTACAATTTAAACGATAATACTTTTTAGTTCTGTCCCCTGAAGGAGCATAGAAGCAATGAAACTCTAGGAGCAATGAGTGGCCCCTAGCATCCAAATCTTGGTTTCTAAATACAATTTCCTAGTATATGCAACAGAGTATCTTAGAAAAATGGTTAATTCTAGGCCCAAGGCAGGGAAAGTACAAAATAAGTCTGAGACACCTTCCCATGCCAGAAAGCAAGAAAGTGTATGAAAGGACAGAGAAGCCTGCTTCAAGGAGCTCCCACTGGCCACACTTGGGACAATGTGAACATCAAAAAGAAAACGGCAATGCCTTATAATACACTCAATATGTACATGTTGAAGAATGTGCCTCTACAGACACACACACACTCTCTCTCACTCTCCAGGGTTCTGAGGTAGGAGGCAAAGAGAAAAGGAAAGCCTCTTTATGAAACAATACCTCTTTATGAAATAATACCCGTTAATAAAAGAAGGAGGAATGGCAGAAGGAGAAAAATCACTGTTTTATAACTTCCAAAGTAAACACCAATTTCAGGAAAGCATCAGTAGTGGATGCCAAAGTCATCTTCTTAGCTACAAGAGGAAAAAGTTCCTTTTACAATGAAGAGGTCTACTGGTCACCACATTAAATAAGGGATAAGACATACAATCAATAGTGGGACAAACTCATTATGTACCTCCTGGTATGAAGGAATAAGAAGTATACAGAATCATGTAAGTATTACCCTTTATACATTCTAGATCTAATCACAAGGAAGCAAGTAGAAAGCCAGAATGTGGACAACTGCAGAAGCCAGACAAGTGGTCTGGATTCTACAAAAAAACTAGCCAGCTATAGAGACATCTTGGGGAAAACTGAGGAAATTTAAGTATAGACTATATAATACATGGCATTATAGAATTATTATAATTGTATTAAATATAATAGTGGTATCGTGGAAAAATGATATAAAGGATGTACGTATTTAGGGGTACATGCTGATATGTTTATTTAGGGGTTAGGTGTTATGCTATGTGCATTTTCAATGGCTCACTCAAACTTTTATATATACAGAGACAAGGGAAATGTGGCAAAATGCTAAAAACTGGCAAATCTACGTGAAAGATGTATATATGTGTGTGTGTTTGTATTCACTGAATATTCAAGTCTTCTGGAAATTTGAAAAATATTCAAGTCTTCTGGAAATTTGAAAAATAAAAAGCTGAGGAAAATGTTAAAAATTAAAAAGTCATTTAAATCTTTCCAAACCTAACCTGTCTCAGCAGGGCCACCATGAGCCTATAGCACCTGTGGACCAGATGGACATCAGGCCTGGTTCCCACAGTCAGACACAGTAGCCCCAAGGCTGGTCACACATCGTAGCCAAGAGGCTACTGACCCCAGGGCTTGCATAAGACTATTAGCGTGAACACTGAAGTACAACCTGCAGCCTGAGGTGAGCGTGCCAGAGTTATGGGGGATAGGGGACAGAGCTGCAACCAACTTTCAAGTCACATTCAAGCTGTCACTGGCATTCATCTTCAAATATAAAAATTACTAGTAACCTAGGTGAGAGTCCATGAGGGTAGTGAAAATGTAAAGGATTCTAGCCTGCAGTTAGATTTCTCATGAAAACTAAGATGCAGACAAGTCACCAGGAAGTTAACTGGTAGAACGTGAAAATAAAGCCTCGATTGCAAAGGCTGTCTAGGTCTTACAAATAAAAAACAAGTTAATAAAGAATTTGCTGGAAATTTCCTGATTTCCTAAAGGAATCCGGAAAAGTAGCACTGCCTCAAAAACAAAAACAAAACTTTTCAGCTAAGAATAAATTAACAGATATTTACTAATTCAGAATTCCTCACTATATTAAGTGATTATATTTTATTTATTTATTTTAGAGAGGGCATGCAATTGGGGCGGGGGGCGGGAAGAAGGGGAGGGACAAGCTAACTTGGCACTGAGCATGACACAGAACTCAATACGATGACCCTGAGATCAAAATCTGAGCCAGACACAAGACAGATGCTTAACCAACTGAGCCACTCAGGCGCTCCTAAGTGAGAATAATAACACAACCAACTATACTGTATTGTACTATTTTATACTATACTACACACTATATACTCTATTACTAATTATTGATATGGCATATACAATGTACTACGCTTATATATTGTACCAAGTATTATTACATTTGTACCAAACTACATTAGTTTTGTACTAAGTACTATGGAAAAGGACCACAGAGCAAGATACCATGGTAGAGAAATAACCAAATCACAAATTCAGTAAAAACAATGAAAAACCAAGGATGGCAGAAAAAGGAACAAAGGAAGAAACAGCACATAAGGTAAACTTTTTTTTTTTCAAAATCTGTATTATATCTTTTCTACCAGATTATGAGGAATATGCTTCCTAATTCCAGTGTTCTATTGGTCATACACTGGTTACTGTTTTCAACCAAAGAGAAGATACAAAACAGGAAAGTCACACTCCTGAGTGGTCTGTCATCTGTTCAGCAGACCTAACCTATTATTTCCATTTATCTCCTATGGGCACTCTAAATAGATTTCTTACAAGTTCTGAGGCAAATAGACCTGGATTTTATGAAAAAATAATTTTGTTGGCTTTCTGGGTCTGTATAACTTGTTTTAATAGTTGTTAAAACTCAAGTCAGTGAATATCGTTTGGAAAAAAATAGTACTCACAGGAAAAGAATTTTGAGTGTTAGGATGAAGTTGAGTAGCCCACTGATGTGTTCTGGGCACAGCATCATGTGCTGTACCACAGTAAAACCCTTACTTTCACTGCACTTCAGAATTCAGAACAGAGGGAGTGGTGAATGTGTAAATAACCTAAGACCCTTACTATGTCCTATAACCATAAAAATATCCTCTGGTAACACCATTCCCAGTGATTCTAACTTGTAAGGACATCAGCTTTATCTAGTTGTTGTGGGGATTAAATAAGGTACTGGCAAAAGTACAGCACCCAGTAGGCACTAGATAAATGTTAGCTATACAAAAATGTTCTATGTGAAATACTTCCTCACAGTATTTTAAGACTTAAAGTGGCAAAGCTAGAACTTGAACCTTCTGATATTTGATTTCTGAATGTGCTCTTCCCTGCTGAGGTTAGGGAACCAACCTAAGTCTCTCAGAAAACAGATTTACTTCTCCACTGGTATCAAGGACATTCAGCTATTTAGCAATAAAATTAGGAGAAAGCCCAACTGTGCTCAAAGGAAAAAACAGTGACCATTCACCGTGAATCAATTTTACTCAACAAATACTCATCACACCGAAGTTCTAGGTACTCTGCTAGTTTAGGAAGATATAGTTCCTGATCGCATTCTAGCAGTGGAGACAGAGTCACACATAATCTCAAATACGGGGGTCACTGTCACAGTGTATATTGCTTAGTAAAATATACCCAGGACCTGTGCTGGAACTATTTCTAGGTTACATGGCAGGAACTAAGGGAAGTGGTCACTTACTTTTCTCAACAATATTTTTCATCTGGCTCTTCTTAGCAGTTCTTGCCAAGTAAGGTTACCTTTACATTGTTTTCTTTGCCTACAATACCATTGTTCCATTTCTCCATTAAACATATTGTCTTCTGAGACCTAGATCAAATACCAGCCCTCCTGAGGGATCTCTCCTAACTTCCTGGGGGCTCTGTGATTTCCCCTCTTTGTCTATACCTACTGGGGCAATCTCCAGACTTGCCTGCGCCCTATCACCTCAAACAAACTGGAGAGACAGAGGTCTTAGGTGTCTCCAGACCCACACCATTTGGCCAGTCTATTCTCTCCCTCGTCCTTCCTGGCTTGAATTTCCATACTTCTTGCAGCAACCACAAAGGCTGATGCTCACCTTTCCTTTACATACGAATTCCTGCCCTATTTGTGAGCCACCTACACAAGACTCCTCATGTCATCCAGGCCAATAAGCCACCCTTAATTTCCATTCTTATTTCCGTTCTTAGAAGGACACACTCACTTCCTCAACTACCTCAATTCTTTCACCCACAGATTTCAATTTGGCCTCACAAGAATTCTGATCCTGCAATTTTGGCTCACCAAGACTTCCTTCCGAATCTCATGACTGACAGCCAGGTCTCTTCCATAGGAGGCTTCAGTCTTTGCCTCACTTCCAGCCATGTTCCCCTCCTACCTCTCTCCAAGTTCTTCCCTGGTCTCGTTTTTTTGTTTGTTTGTTTGTTTTTGTTTTTAAGAGATAGTATTTTTTTTTAAGATTTTACTTATTTATTCATGAGAGACACACCCACAGAGAGAGAGAGAGAGAGAGAGAGAGAGAGAGGCAGAGACACAGGCAGAGGGAGAAGAAGCAGGCTCCATGCAAGGAGCCCGACGTGGGACTTGATCCTGGGTCTTCAGGATCACACTCTGGGCTGCAGGCGGCGCTAAACCGCCGCGCCACCGGGGCTGCCCTTCCCTGGTCTCTTGTAAACACATCTCTGCTTCTCCCTGAAATGCTAGTTCCCTCAGAGTGCCATCTCTGATTCTCTAGAGCGAACTGAGATAGGCTAAATCTATTTCTGTAGTTTCCAAACCATTCCCAACTGTCAACTGTCTTACGGCTATTCCACTGAAGTATCCTTTTTTTTTTTTTAAATAGAATTCTTTTTTAATTTTTTATTTATTTTTTTATTTATGATAGTCACACACACACACACAGAGAGAGAGAGAGAGAGAGAGAGAGGCAGAGACATAGGCAGAGGGAGAAGCAGGCTCCATGCACCGGGAGCCCGACGTGGGATTCGATCCCCGGTCTCCAGGATCGCGCCCTGGGCCAAAGGCAGGCACTAAACTGCTGCGCCACCCAGGTATCCCCCACTGAAGTATCCTAAGAGCACGTTCAAAGCTGCTCCTCAGATAACTTGCTTTTGCCTTCTCACTGTTCTTCCTCCCAGGCCGGTTACCAAGTTTTTGGATCTTAGCTTGGTCACATGCAGAGGGTGCTCTGGAAGGCAAAGGGCCTTGGTTTCTTAGTCACCGTTTTCCCACCCTAGATGGAGAATATTGGCAGATACCACAGTCCGTCTCATTCATAGGAGATACATTCCAAGACCCTCAGCAGCCTAAAGCCGCAAACAGTACTGACCCTTATATATGTACTACACTTTTTCCTATACACACATGCCTATGATAAAGTCTAATTTATAAATTAGATACAGTAGGAGATTAACAATAAAACAATTAAAAAACAATTTTTAAAATTAAAAAAAAACAAAACAATTAAAAATAAAATATACTGTAATAAAAGTTATGCAAATATGGTCTCTCAAAATACCTGATTGTACTGTACTCATATTTTGTGACAGTATGAGATGATAAAATGCCTACGTGATAAGATAATGTGAGGTGAATGATGTAGGCACTGTGACATAATGTTAGGCTCCTACTGACCTTCTGATATGTCAGAAGGGGGGGTCATCTGCTTCTGGACAGACAGGTAGCAGAGGAATACAGTACTCAAAGGATAAATGGAGAAGGAAATTGACAGCAGAGTCTTTGAGTGACTCAACTAGAAAATACAACACTTTATAAATAATTGGCAAAATTTAAATACTGATCAATATCCTGCTACAGACTATATTCAAATTAATTTTGTTAAATGTGATAATGGTATTGTGGTTATATGGGAAAATATCCTGATTTTTTTGGAAATATATACTCAAGTATAAAGGGATAAAGTGTCATAACATTTGTAACTGATTTTATTTTTTAAAGATTTATTTATTTATTTGACGGGGGGGGGAAGAGAGAGAGAGAGAGAGAGAGCATGCGCACACGCACACACAAGCAGGGGGAGCAGCAGAAGGAGAGGGAGAAGCAGGCTCGACACTGAGCAGGGAACCGGACATGGGGCTCCATCCCAGGACTCTGGGATCATGACCTGACTGAAGGCAGATTTTAAAAGAAAATAGTTCAGAGGTGTCTGGGTGGCTCAGTCAGTTAGGCTCAGGTCATGATCTCCAGGTCCTGGGATCAAGCCCAGGTCAGGCTTCCTGCTCAGCAGGGAGTCTGCTTCTCCCTCTCCCTTCCCCATCCCACTCATGCTCTCTCTCACGCTCTTTCTCAAATAAATAAATATATAAAAACCCTTAAAAAAAAAAAAAGAAAATAGTTCAGCTATAAAATACACAGGGGGGGATCCCTGGGTGGAGCAGCGGTTTAGCGCCTGCCTTTGGCCCAGGGCACGATCCTGGAGACCCAGGATCAAATCCCACATCGGGCTCCCGGTATAGGGAACCTGCTTCTCCCTCTGCCTATGTCTCTGCCTCTCTCTCTCTCTCTCTCTGTGTGACTATCATAAATAAATAAAAATTAAAAAAATAAATAAATAAAATACACAGGGGAAGCAAATATAGCAAAATGCTATTTAAACTAGGTGATGGTCATAGGGTATACATTATCTAATTATTTCTCCTTTTCTGTATGACCGAAATTTTCACAAGAAATAGTATACAAACTAAGGTTTAATGCTATTGCTATTAGCCTAGAATATTTTCACTTTTTCAATTCTGGTTCCTACCCCCATGTAATATACATACATAAATATGTATATGTATGTATGTGTACACACACTCACACACATATTTATATATACACACAAGTCATGAATCTTTTGCTCTTCTATAATTGAATAACCAAATAACTGAACTTGTTTTAGTAAACCTGTTGTTTCACTCAGATAAAAGCAACCGTTTTCTACCTTCTAAATTTCTATTTATTCCTACAGTGTATTTCTGAACTGTTTTCAAAGCCCAATTCTTCAGGGATTTTGAATTGTTTCAATGAAAGCAATTTTAAAAATGAAATTGCAAAATGATATTACTTATACTTCTAAAGTGTTCTCTTTCTTTTAAATAACACAAGGCAGACTAAAAATTCTTACTTGGGAGGAAATGACAGAGCAATCCTCTGGTCAACACAGTCCAAAAACACTTTCTCTGATGATGGAAATATTCTATAATCGCTGCTGGCTGGTATGACAGCCTGTAGTCCATGTGGTTATTGTGTACTTCACATGTGGCTAGTGTGACTGCAGAACTAAACTTTAATGTTAATTAATATTAACTAACTTTAAACAACCACACATTAGGTAGTGGCAACCACACAGCTTTAGATGATTTTAACCAAAGCCTTCAAGCAGTATGGACAGCACTGCACTGACATTACTATTGTGAACCTCAGCATGGTTTTCAAACCTCATTAAACTGTTACAGAGTTATAAAGTCTATAATTTAATTTTACTGGTCTAACTTAACAAATACCCACGTTCACGAGAGAATATTAACTACCAAATAGTCTTTGAATAGAAGATCTCTATGATGAATTTGGTAATGACAGCCATTCCTCATATTCTCTTCTGTGAGGTGAAAGCATTTTAATACTCAGATCTGTGATTTGATTCCTTGGGGATTTTTTTTTAAAGATTTTATTTATTATGAGAGACACAAAGAGAGAGAGAGAGACGGAGACAGAGACACAGACAGAGGGAGAAGCAGGCTCCATGCAGGGAGCCTGATATGGGACTCGATCCCAGGTCTCCAGGATCAGGCCCTGTGCCAAAGGGGGCGCTAAACCCCTGAGCCATCCAAGCTGCCCTCCTTGGGGATTTGAATGGGGAACTTAGTATCATGGAAACCATGTGGAAAGTCGAATTTCCTGACATCTCACCATTGAGGCTGTCTGCTACTAACCTGAATGACTTTGACTTACTGTATCTAAGGCAAGAGCACTTGGATTTTATACTTCTTTTCAGCCTAGATTTCAATGCTGGGGCAGAAGGTAGAAACATTTATAAGACTCCAGAAACCTCATTAGTCTCCTCGTAATGTCTATTAATTCAGGAGAGCTCCCACTGTCCTCCCCACTGCCTCTATCCTCTGTTGTTCCTTTTCCATAGTTAATCTTAACTTGCGACTGGAAAGAAAAAGATATAAATATCAAGTTGTGACCAATACTGAAAACTCCTGGTTTTGCACCTCTTTCTTCCTAGAACAAAGGAAAGGGAAGAAAAACCCAACCAAACATAATGACAAAAATGAAAAGCATCCACCTCTTTCTTGCAGACTCAGAACGCCTACCTGAAGCAACAAGGTTATCCTCCAGAGCCCAGGAGGACACAGCCATATCTGCAATGTACTCTCTAGGGAACACTCCACCCAGAGTGCAAGGCTTTCAGTCCAGGTCCACAGTAATGTCCCTACCACCATATTATAGACAGGAATGGTGAAGGGAAGAAAGTATGTATCACCTTCCTCTCTAAAGCCTGCTGGTAATGACACAGCTCCCGGACATTCTACACGTTTGCAAAATATGAGAACATGTGTACTGCAGTATGCTGTTCCGGCACCAATCTCATCAGCATGGTCTCCCTGAAGTCACTGCCATTCTGTTACTAGAAGCCCTGCCTCTATGAGGGCACTGGATCCACCAGAGAACCCAACAGCTTTCCTGCTTCTTGCCTCTCACACTTCTTACGCTGCAAGCACTTATGATAAGATTTCACCTTCTCTGGCCAGGATCATTTGGTTGTAAACCAAATGAGAAACAAAGGCAAAGAAAGTGTTGAAAAACTTCAGCTGTTTTTCAGTTTTCCTGATGTTATTCAGAAATATCTGTATTGGCATGGTAAAAATGCAGAATTTAAATATTGTAAGGGAAAATTAAGTCAATCAGAAAACCAGTGGAAGAAGGTGGTGAGGGAAATACTGGACTTTCTGCTAATGTTAACCTACCTATAATGTTCTAGGATTCCCTGGTGCATGTGGCACTGACTAGGCACTAGAGAAGATGTACCAGCAGGACATGACCTAGGTCTTAAATTAGAGGACACTTGGCATTTCACATGTGAATTGTAGTTTGGCCAACTTGGGCCACATTTATTAACCACGAGAGAATTAACTGAAATTTCCTAATTTTTTTTTAAGATTTTATTTATTTATTTATGAGAGACCGACAGAGGCACAGACATAGGCAGAGGGAGAAGCAGGCTCCCTGCAAGGAGCCTGATTCGGGACTCAATTCCAGGACCCTGGGATCACGACCTGAGCCAAAGGCAGATGCTCAACCACTGAGCCACCCAGGTGCCCCCTTAATTTTCTGGAATAAGCACTTTTTCACTTCTAAACAATCTACATAAAACAGATATATAAACTGAGAAACACCCAATTCTTCTACAAAAACAAAAATATAGGGACGCGTGGGTGGCTCAGGATGTGATCCTAGAGTCCCGGGATCAAGTCTCACACTGGACTCCCTGCATGGAGCCTGCTTCTCTTTCTGCCTATGTCTCTGCCTCTCTCTCTGTCTCTCATGAATAAATAAAATCTTAAAAAAACAGAACACAAAAATATATGCATTTGACCCGTGAAGAACAAAGGTCTGAACTTCTACAGGTCCATGTAGGCGATGATTTTTGTTTTTGATAAACAGAGTATTGCTGTAAATGTATTTTCCTTATGAGTTTCTTAACATTTTTCTCTCACTTGCTTTATTGTAATCATACGATATATAATACACATCACATACGAAATATGTTAATCAACTATGTTACTAGTAAGGCATTCAAACAACAGTAGGCTATTAGTAGTTAAGTTTTGGGGGAGTCAAAAGGCATATGTGGATTTTTTACTCTACAGGAGGGCAACACCCCTAACTCCTGTGTTGTACAAGGGCCAAGTGTATATCAGTTGGGACTCAATTCTTCAAGAAGCTTGAAAAAAATATTACTAGCCTAATATTGTTATTTGTTTTAGGCTAGCATTTGTGTTTCAAGAAAACCCTTTCCCAATCCAGGAGCCAGATTCTGGATGTAGCCTGTAGTTCACAATGGTATTTAACATCACCAATATCCATGAACACACAACAAATCATTGCCTTACTCTGATTTTGAGGCTGTTGATGACTTAGCCTTTCAGTTTTATGTTCCCTCAGAAAAAGCTCTGAGCCATGGGTATAGGGAGGGGGAAAAAAGCACTTTCCTATAATAAATTCTAGCTTAATAGTTCTTATAATGAAGTTCTGGAATTTGTATGGAATTCAGCTTGGCAAAGTTCTTAGTGTTTTAAACTTATGTTACATTTGAAAAAATAGCTTCAAGTTAGGGACAAACAGGGCTAGGTAGAGAGAGACAGGTAGGGGGCCACGGAATCAGGCTCACAAAAAACTCCAAAAATGCTGAGGTGTAAGGAAACCAGAGATGAGGAAACAAGCCAGACTACCCTGCCCTAGGTGTGGGCAGGGAAGGTAAGATGTCTTTTTATGACAGTCACCTGTGACCAACAAAGAATAACCAGATCCCAAAGTAGTAAGCCATTAAAGATGTTATCACTAGTCCCTACTCAACGGTGGTATCAAGAGATAATATTAAAAGGATTTAGGTTCCCTGGTTAGCTTTCAATAAAAGACCAACCCTACAAGCCCTCAGTGGTAACCCTGTGAGGATTATCAGTTGGGACTCAATTTTTCAAGAAGCTTGAAAATAATATTACTAGCCTAATATTGTTATTTGTTTTAGGCTAGCATTTGTTTCAAGAGAACCCTTTTCCTATCCAGGAACCAGATTCTGGATGTAACCTGTAGTTCATACTGGTATGTAAACCTCACCAATATCCATGAACATACACCTGAAAGAGATAACAAATCATTGCCTTACTCTGATTTTGAGGCAATCAGAAAATCTCATTCACTTCTGAGAGCTTGCTCTGTATCTTTACTTAATAAATTTCTAAAGCTTTACTAACTCTTCTTTGCGAGATTCATTCTTTGACTCTGTGAGACAAGAACCAAGCTCTTCCACATTAGTTTCATATATGAAGTAGGTTCAATGGTTGGTTGTCACAGTAACAAAAAAAAAAAACAAAAAAAAAACACAAAAACCATGCTTCTTTTGGAAACAAAAAAGTGGAGTATACATTTAATGGCAAGTATAGAAACCTTTAAAAATGTATTGGACCGTAGCCCTGTTTACCTGAATCAAAAAGAAGTGCTGACAAAAATAAAGAATGTAAATTTTTAAAAAGTTAACCTTTTGGGGGGTTGATTTTTTTAAATCACGGAGTAAGGCAATTCCCCTTTGAAAATATGTCTCTTACATTTTTAGATGTTTAAAATGCTGGGAGTACTGGTAATTCAAGGGTTCCCTAAAATGAAGGCAAAGTATTTAACTACCTTCTTAGGCTTAAATCAAAGTATAAAAGGATTGCACGCTCAACCCAGGAGGAGCACTGGGTCAGGAATGCAATCTCTATTAATTAGGTATCCCAGCTGGGCAGTGGGTTTGCAGCTGTTAACTTGATCAATGACTTACCTAAATGTCATCTCTACTGATTCGCTTATAAATTACCAGCAAGTGAGACTAATGTACAGGTGCTAATTTATTTAAACTGTTCTCTACAGCTCTACATAGCTTTACAAACTGCATCTGGCACCTAATGTTAGCTGTCAGTTGTACTTAGACATGCCTGTCCTAACGACTCTGTTCATTAGAAGTGAGCACAAATTAGGAAATATTGTGAAAAATGATACATCAAATGGAATGGGCACAGCAAATCAATTAGAGAAACTTCATACAGCATATTCACACTGAGGAGAATAAAACATTCTGGTTTCAGAATGAGGTCTATAATACCAATTAAAAAGTAATTGGTAGACTTCAGCAGTGTTATATATCAATTTGCTGGCTTTTTTCCTGAATTTCTATAGTAATGTAGAACTTAACTTTTAATTCCCAAGTAAAGACATTAGTAAATGCAAGTGCAATTTTGTGTCCATAATATCTGATATAACTGAGATGTCTCCAACTTAACATTGATAACTGATACCACTTTATTCAAAAAGGAAAATGCAAAGAGCAGTGGTCCTCAACTTTTTTTGTGTGCAGACAGCCTGATTTTGAAATTACTGTAACTCAATATCTGCTCCAGCATAACAATGTGTTAGTGTCATGGACCAGGCTTTCCCTTTGGGTCACTGAGGGCAAATGCTGCAGCCTTGGCTTCCATCACACGTCCTGAGGCTCATTTCTTTACAGTCTCCATACACAGAGAATCTTCCCTTGGCCAAACTGTCACTGCTTTAAGCTAAATTACAGAACCCACTCAGCTCAGTGTTCAATCTGACAGTTCAATCCTCCTCATACTAACTATACAGTGAAAGCCAAAAATATTTCTTAGGTGCTGATCAACATTTGGCAGTAACCTGTGAAAGGCTTGAGGAATGGGAGTTGAGAACTACAGCACTAAGATATATTTTCAAAACATTTAACATGCTTATAAGTACTTGCAGCAAGTCACCATATATGCTACTACTATGAAAGAGGACCCATTTTTTCCTCCTGTCAGATCTACGATCACCTGTCACTGATAGGTGATCAGTGGCATCATAGTGGTTCAGTCAGGAGGTGCATTGGGTGGTTTCTTTTTAAAAGAACTTAAAATACTAGGCAAAAATTAAACTATCTCGATGTGGAGAAAACCCGTATATGCCAATAACTCATTTCTTTCCAGTTAATTTCTTATTTTACAAACCAAAAATAATTTTTTCATATAAATGCAATACCAAGATTGAGCATTAAATATAGCAAAGTAATTTTGCAAAAACAATTCTGGCAGATATACGATGATGTAGCTTTAATAATAAACTTCTAAATCACAGAACTTTAAGTAAATATTAAAAGCTACAAGTAGAATTATCTTTATTCATAAAATTTTATCTGTCACATCCTTTCTATTTAACTAACTCACATTTGTACTCTTAAAAGTCTTTATAACTCAGGGACGCCTGAGTGGCTCAGCGGTTAAAGCATCTGCCTTTGGCTCAGGGCATGATCCCGGGGTCCAGGGATGAAGTCCCCCATCGGGCTCCCTGCATGGAGCCTGCTTCTCCCTCTGCCTCTGTCTCTGCCTCTCTCTCGAATAAATAAAATCTTAAAAAAAAAGTCTTTATAACTCAAAGAAACAGTAGCATGTAAGATTAGCTAGGTATAATTTTCACATGTTCTGTATGTTGTACTCAGTAAGGCCAGGGACTAGATTTCTATTCAAGTTCAGCGTTCTAGAATAAAGTTCTAAACCCAGAAATCCCCAAAAGATGCCTATGAAGAGCTGAAATAGGTGACATAAATTCACTATTTTACTTAGAAGGGCACACAGGTTCTCACACCAAGTCCAAGTTTTAATTCACAAGCCTAACAAGTTTAGTTATGCCAGAAGGCTGGAGGGTGAGAGTGGGCAGAGGCGGGTACTCGCACATGCAGACGTCCTGACAGGAAAGGAGATGGCAGGAATCAGTACTAAGGCAAGGCCAGGCCATTCACTACAGGGACAAAGAGGAACTACAAGCTTCAGGCAAGGTATTACAGCTAAACAATCATATTAAAAGGAAAATCCTGAGGCACTGTGAGGTTAAATTATACTCACTACACTCCACTAAATAAGGGGGGGGGGGGAGCACAATTTATTTTAGAAAATGTTACCCAAAAAATTAGTATCTGAAAGTGTGGAAAAGCAGACTTTGCATATAGGAAGGCCTTGTACAGCTTTGGATTCCTCAACAATAAATCCTGACCCCATGAGGTTTTTCTAAAGACTGAATGTGGTAATATAAATCAGGCTCCCAGGCAGCATCTTGAGCATATATAGGAGGTTTTTAATAATTGGTGGTATTTTTCATTACAAATAACAATTAAAAATAGATTTATCTGAGAACTTCATTTCTATGAAATATCTGATTTTCTGATTATATAAGAGAAAAATTACTATACCTGGTTTTAAATTCTGTATTAAAAGCCAAACACATTACAAAAAGCATTATAGTTTCTAAATATATATATAAAAAATTATCTGGAAGCTTAAAATATTTTCCTGATTTTAGATATCAAATTATTTGGTTTTGTCTTTAGAAATAACTAACCATTTTGTCAATATGGAAATGCTGGATAAGACTCATTAGCTATATACTTTCTTTTAGGTTATATTTACAGCCAAATCTCAAACAAAAATAAATTTCAAAAGCATACACAAAACCAGGAATCACAATAGTATGTAATTTTTATGCTTTGGTAACAATTATCACTGTCCTCTTTTGCTTTTACATTTACTTAGATGCCAAAGAGAGTCCACTAAATTTAATAAAATGCTCAGAGTTAACTGATGTAAAATGTGAGCCTTACTGAAGCAGATCAATCACTTGCAGGAAACTCTAACACAGCAGGATTACATCACTGGCAGCAAGGAAAAGGGCTAACACTTCCACACAGGCATTTCAGCAGTGTGCCAGGTGAGACACAATCCCTCAATCATATATCAATACACTCAACAATACTTCCTATTATTCTCTTCAACATGGTGTCTTTGGTGGGATGAAGATTCATGTGACAAAGGCGGAGAACTAGTAAATGATTCAAATTATGGTAGATTTTACTTATTGCATTTAATAGTAATGAGAACAATAACATGTTGCATTAATCTCATGCTCTTCAGTTATATTCTAAGATAGGCAAACAGGTATTATTTTAGAGATGAGAAAATCAAGTGACAGAGCACTGTGACTTGGTGAACATTACACTAGTTAGTGACACTGCAAGGAATCTTCCAATCCCAGGTTCTGCATCTTTGGATATTTCAACTATAATGAATTTATTTAAAAAAAAATTAACAAAGTCCTCTGTGTTCTGCAAATATACGTATTCCTCACAAGAAATTCTGCTTCATTTCAGAAAAATCTATTTTATTTTTCAGATGGTGGGAGGGGCAGAAGGAGAGAGAGAATCTTAAGCAGGCTCCATGCCCAGCACGGGGCTTGTTCTCAAGACCCTGAGATCATGACCTGAGCCAAAATCAAGAGTCTGATGCTGAACTAACTGAGCCACTCAAGTGCCCCAAACATTCTACATATTTTAAATGAGCAACTGGATGTTTTTCATATTAATTCAGGACTTTATTACTCTATTGGCTAAATCTAAGGGAGATTTTCATCATATTCTATTAGCAAAATGACACAAAATAGCATCAACTTACTTTCACCATCTATATACACATGCAGTTTTAAAAGTACAGAAAAGCCATCATCTCTCACATTCATACACTAATATTACACATCTTCTCTCTGGAATTCTATATTTTAAGAACCAGAACAAAATATATTGTTTCATTTGACTGAATGATAGGATCTTTTTAGATTTATCTAAATAATATAAAAAGAATATTCAAAATGGAGACCCTGATATGTGTCTGTGTAAACACCTTAATATTTTTTTAAGTAGGCTCCATACCCAGTGTGGAGCTCAATGCAGGGCTTGAACTCACAACCCTGAGATCAAGACCTGAGTGGAGATCAAGGGTCGGACGCTCAACAACTGAGCCAAGCAGGTGCCCCAAAACTTTGACAAATTTTAAATATATTTTAATGTATGAAAAAAGTTGTTTTAAATATTTTTTTGAAGATTTATTTATTTATTCATGAGAGACACAAAGAGAGAGCGACAGAGACACAGGAAAAGGGAGAAGCAAGCTCCCTGTAGGGTGCCTGATGTGGGACTGATCCTGGATCCCCAGATCACATCTGAGCCAAAGGCAGACACTCAACCACTGAGTCACCCAGGCATCTCAAAGTTGTTTTAAATCTTAAGTATTTTTGCTTAAATACATTTTAGAAATAGTTTCAGATATCATTATTTTATAAACAAAAGGCATCCAGACTGGAAAGAAAGAAGTTAAACTATTTATATTTGCAACTGACAGTATCTTGTGTACAGAAAACTACAAAAACCATGAAACAAAGTAACAAATGGGCAACAAATATGTATCTACCAATAATTACTTTGAATGTAAATAGACTAAATGCTCCAATCAAAAGACAGAGGGTGACAGAATGGGTAACAAAACATGACCCAACTAAATGCTGTCTACAAGAGACTCATTTCAGGCCTAAGACACCTACAGATTGAAAGTGAGGGGATGGAGAAACTTCATTCAAATGTATATCAACAACAAGCTGGAGTAGTAATAGTGAGATTGGACAAAAATAGATTTTAAAACAAAGTTTGTAAAAAGATACAAAAAAAGACATTGTCTAACAATAAAGGGGAACAGTCCAACAAGAAAATATAACAACTATAAATATTTTGCACCCAACATGGGAGCACCCAAATACACAAAATGCTTAATAACAAACATAAAAGAACTAATTGATAATAATACAGTAATATTAGAGGACTTTAATACCCCACTTATGTCAATGAACAGGTCATCCAAACAGAAAATCAACAAGAAAAGAGTGGCTTTGAATAACACACTGGAACAGAAGGATTTAACAGATACAGTCAGAATATTCCATCCTAAATTAGCAGAATACATATTCTTTTCAAGTGCACATGGAATATTCTCCAGAACAGATCACGTATTAGGCCACAAAAGAAGCTTCAGCAAATTCAAAAAGATCAAAGTCATACCATACATCTTTTCTACCACAACACTATAAATTTAGAAATCAATCACAAGAAAAAAAACTAGAAAGACCACAAATACATGGAAGTTAAATAACATGCTACTAAACAATGAATGGGTCAGCCAAGAAATCAAAGAAAGCAAAAAGTACATGGAAACAAATGAAAAGGAAACCACAATGGCCCACCTTTGGGATGCAGCAAAAGCAGTTCTAAGAGGAAAGTTTATAGCAACACAGGCCTACCTCAAGAAACAAGAAAAATCATAAATAACCTACCCTTACCTATAAAGGAACTAGAACATGAAGAACAAACAAAACCCCAAACCAAGAGAAGTACGGATATAATGAAGTAGAGAGCAGAACTAAATGATATAGAAACTTAAAAAGCAATGGAACATAAAAATGACAACAGGAGTTGGTTCTTTGAAAAGATACAATAAAATTGATAAACCTCTCCCTAGACTCACAAAAAAAAAAAAAAAAAGAAACGGACTCAAATAAATAATACGAAAGGGGAGAAATAACAATCAACACCATAGAAATACAAACAATTATAAAAGAATATTATGAAAAACTACATGCCAACAAATTAGACAACCTAGAAGAAAGAAATGGACAAATTCCTAGAAACATATAGCCTACCAAAAGTGAAAGTAGTAGTGGAGAATTTGAGTGGACCAATAACCAGCAAAAAAATTGATTATGTAACCCAAAACTCCAAACAAACAAGAGCCCAGGACCAGAGAGCTCAAGAGGCCAATTCTACCAAACATTTATAGAGTTAATAATACCTATTCTACTCAAACTATTCCAAAAAATAGAAGGAAATTTCCAAATTCATTCTATATCACCCTGATACCAAACCAGAGAAAGACATCACAAAAAAGGAGAACTGCATGCAAATATATCTGATAAATGTGGATACAAAAATCCTCAAAAAAATACTAGTAAACAGAATCCAACAATACATTAAAAAAAAATCATTCACCACAATTAAGTGAGATTTATTTCCAGATGCAAGGGTGGTTCAGTATTCGCAAATCAATCAATATGATACATCACATCAATAAGAGAAAGGATTAAAGCCATATGATTATCTTAATAGATGCAGAAAAAGCATTTAACAAAGCACAACATCCAGTCAGGAAAAAAGTCCTTAACAAGGTAGGTTTAAGGGATATACCTCAACATAATAAAGGCCATAAATGAAAACCCACAGCTACCATCATTCTCAATTGGGAAAAACTGAGAGCTTTTCTCCTAAGGTCAGGAACAAGATAAGGATGTCCACTCTCACCACTTGTATTCAATACAGTACTAGAAGTTGTAGCCACAGCAATTAGACAACAGAGAGAAATAAAAAACTATAATAAGATATCACCTCACACCTGTCAGAATGTTGACACATTGTTTTTTGACACAAAAACAACAGATGTTGACAAGGATGTAGAGAAAAAGGACCCCTTCTGCACTGTTGGTGGGAATGCAATGTAGTGTAGCCAGTGTGGACACAGGACAGAGGTTCCTCAAAAAGTTAAAAATAGAACTATCCTATGATCCAGCAATCACACTACTAAGTATTTACCCCCCCCAAAAAAAATCCAAAAATGCTAATTCAAAGGGATACATGCAACCCTATGTTTATAGCAGCTTTACTTACAATAGCCAAATCATGGAAGCAGCCCAAATGTCAATGGATATAGATGAATGGATAAAGAAGATATCACACACACACACTCACACACACACAGAGGAGTATTATTCAGCCATAAAAAAAGAATGAAATCTTGCCATGTGCACTGACACGGATGGAGCTAGAGAGTATAATGCTAAGTGAAACATGTCAGTCACAGAAAAACAAATACCATTTGATTTCACTCATTTGTGGAATTTAGGAAACCAGCTAACAAAAAAACGAGCAAAGGGAAAAAGAGACAAACCAAGAAGCTGACTCTAAACTATAGAGAACACACTGATGGTTCCCGGTGGGGGGGAGGGGTATATGGGGGATATAGGTGACGGGGGATTAAGGAAGGCAGTTGTGATGAGCACTGAGTGTTGTATGAAGTGCTGAATCACTATATTGTATACCCAAAACTAACACAACATTGTACATTAACTATAATGGAATTCAAAATAAAATTTTAAAAAGTTAGAACAAACTTCAAATTGGTTAAATTTTAAGTACCTTTGCTAGCTATGTTGTGATGTCTAGCAAAAAAGTATTATTTATTATTACTACTTTTATCAGGGTCAGAACAACTCAAGAGTGGAACAATAACACAGTTCTAACTCTCTCAAATCATTTAGAACATGCCCTGACTGAAAATTCAAATGTATAGCTAAGATAATAATAAAAAAACACTAAACTCAGGTTTACTTATGGGACTTTCTATAAACTTGACTCTATTTCCATCATCATCTGTTTTACTATTTGTAAGAAAGCTGAGTTTAAAACTACAATAGGATAAATATTTCTACATTGTTCTAAATATTCACATTGGCTCCTAGGACCTTGAATCAAGACATTTATCCATTTCACATTAAAATCTAACACTCACTATGCTTCACAATGCTCCAAATACAGGGTAGCATTTCTCTTTGAAACCTGGGTTCCAACTTGCAATGCAGAGTGGTATTTCCCCTTATTCTTACAGTTTGATTAAAACTGACAGAGCTAGTGATGCCTGGGTGGCACAGTCGATTAAGTGTTGGATTCTTGGTTTTGTCTCAGGTCGTCCATGATCTCAGGGTCATGAGATGGAGGCCTGTATCAGGCTCTGAGCTCAGCACAGAGTCTGCTTACGTTTCTTTTTCCTTCTGCCTCTACCCTTCACTCTCTCCCTCACCTTGGCTAGTGCTCTCTCTCTCTCAAATAAATAAATAAATAAATCATAACAAACAAACTCTACAGCAATTACTTTCCCAACCGAGTAACTGTACTTACGTCAATATCCTCTTGCGTAAAAGTTTCTGGATCTTCTCCCATCATGTTGGCTAAATGTCTCTTTCCTATGTTGAACTCTTCAATCTGCTTTTTAATAAAATCCACTGTGTAAGTTTCACGTCTTAAGGCTGCAACATTTTTCTTTGTTGATACACCTGTGGTGTGCCTTAGCCTTAATATCTAGCAGAAAATATAAATGAAAAGAGAAAAGATTTTAAATTAATGTAATTATTTACATTATATTTACCTTACAATGTAATTAAACTGTGATTAACTTAGATTTTAAATTAAATAATGTAATTATTTACATTTACATTACAATGTAATGTCTTGTAGGCTATTGTCTCTACATAAAACAGGGTGTTCAAACAATTGTTTTTATTATAGTACTCAGTTGGCAAGAGTCTGGAAACAGGTAAAAGGCCTGTTAAGAAAGCTGTTAGGAAAAAAAAAAAAAAAAAGAAAGAAAGCTGTTAGAAATCTTCCTCCACTCAAGGGACACCTGGGTGCCTCAGCGGTTGAGTCAGCCTTCGGCTCAGGGCGTGATCTGGGAGTACCAGGATCAAGTCCCACATCGGGCTCCTTGTGTGGAGCCTGCTTCTCCCTCTGCTTGTGTGTCTGCCTCTCTTTCTTCCTGTTGATCATAGAAAAGAAAAAGAAAAAGAAAGAAAAAGAAAAAGAAAAAGAAAAAGAAAAAGAAAAAGAAAAAAAGAAATCGTCCTCCACTCAAAAGCTAGCTTTTAAAAGCCTCTACTTACACAGTAGTTTAAACTACTAGCATTTCACACAGTTAAACCCAAAATACCTAGAAGTGATATGAAAACATCCTTGTCTAATGCAAATATCCACATTTCATACTGATTGGTCAATGTCAACTACTTGTGATATTTGACACACAGGTAATGAAGAGATGACACTCCCTTTGAAAAGAAGTAAATGCCCTTGCAGACAGACAGCAAGCAGAGGACAAAGGAGAAAAGAGGCAGGTACTGCAGAATAGCACACTTAGGCTATAGGTAGTCATCTTGCTTTAGGGTACAAATACAGCTCATCTTTCAAGGCTTTAAAATAACAGTTTAGCTTAGCTTGAGACTATTTTAAGCTGATGCAGTGAAGAAACTGCTTCAGTAAGCACTGACAAGCTTTATCATTAATTTGGTTCAATACACTAACTTACAGAAATAAGGGCTTTCCCATCCTTCTAAATTATCAGTAATGGTATCACTTGCCGCTGTTGATCCTTCTATGCTATAGCACTAGGAATTTCCCCCCAAGGCATAAATAGTTCACCTGCAATAAAAGGTGCTAAGGAACCAGAAAAATGTTTTCAAATGACTATTTAGCCACATTCAGTAGATGGATATAACTAGAATAGATATTCTTGGTCCTGGTTTTTCTCAAAATCTTAATCTGTGGTTCTCGACCATTATCCCAGCCTCAACAATGTTAAGCACTCTTAAGCAATTCAGACCTTAACTATAATTTTTAGTAACTCCCTCACTTACCTCTTCATCAACAAACAAACCTCTCTCGCACATACCACCACCACCATCATCTCTCACTCATCCATTCCCTAACCCTTTGAGAATCAGAGATTCAAATAACTATAATAATTTGTCACTGTAGTTACAATAAAAAGTAAAAGAAAAAATACAGGACAAATATTACAAATATTACAATGCTCTATTAATAGTAAAAATTATGTTCTTAAACTCTCACAAATCAAAATAGTGATAAAATTATTTCTTGCAACTCCTTAATGAGTAAAATAAGGCAATTTAAAATCCCATGAAACTTTATAGTTTATTTTTCCTTGGGGAGCACAAAGGAGTTTCTTCTCTCTTCATATTATTAATCAAGAATCTTAAGATGTTTTTATAAAGATACAGTGTCACTATCAATGAGTAAAAACATGACCCAAACTTGCTTACGTATAGCCTCTTTGTACACTCCTAATCCTGCTCCCTCTCCCCACAGTTAGTGCCAACAGCATCAAATCCTTGTCTCAGGAGTTTTTCCATCTTGTTTTTACTTTTCCCAGGGTTCTGCTTCTGTGTGTGTGTTTCAATGATTTCATGTTTTCTTTGAACACTGGAAGATGTTGCTTCCTGTATTCAAAATGAAGAGAAAATACTGATCTGGATTTGGAGAAAGTAGCTGTCACGCAATAGAGGTGATTTTCCCCAATGTTCCACTGCCAAAAGGATGATTACACTGCTGGTTTTCTAAGTCACGTGACAAAATGTTTTTGTCCATAACCAAAACGATTTGTAATACAGGTGACCCCACTACACTTGCCACCAACCACCAATCACAGCCCTCAGGAGAAATGAGTCTCCCAGTGAATATGAGACTTCCATTCACTGAAGTAATGAGTTCTAAAGGAACAGTAAGATAGGGAGGAAAGTGATGAGTTCAATTTGGGGCATGACAAGTTTGAGATGCTTGATGGGCATCTCCAGAGAGATAGGTGTCCTGGAGGCAGATGGCTCTGTGGGTATGTACACAGGAGAGATCTGAGCTAGAGATGCCGTCTGTTAATAATCAGCAAGGGACATGACATGACACCATCAAAGTAGGGGGAATGGCAGGCATTAGTGTTAGGATAAGAAACATCTATTTTACTATGCAAAGAAACAACATAGTTTGTGAGGGAAAAAGACGGAAAGGTAAGATTACTTATGTGTTATGGCCATTATTTTTATGAAACAGGACATGAGATGGGTCTGCAGAGTAAGAGGTGACAGGTTTGATGAACTGAATACTTCATGTTCAAAAAGCAATGATACAGTGGTTATAAAGTAGACAATAAAATTAAAGAAAGAATATTAGAAAAAAATTTTAAGCACTCCTTTATACTGGATGTGAGCCAGAAAAAAATACCAAAGAAACAGTTATGAATCTATATCCATACAATAGCTTTAATCTTAATTATCTTTTCGTTTCTTGTATTTTTCCTTTGTATGTTTCAGTGGTATATCCAGTGTACTCTCTGAAGAGAGTTCTATCTTAAGGCAGATTGTACCCTTCAAATTATAAAGTGTTGCACTCCTAGGCAATACTTTTACCTTGAATTTCATTCTGTTGGATCGTAATATTGCAACCCTTTCAGACTTCCATTTGCCTTTCCCTGGAATATCACTGACCGTATTTTTTTTTTTTAATTTTTATTTATTTATGATAGTCACACAGAGAGAGAGAGAGGCAGAGACACAGGCAGAGGGAGAAGAAGGTTCCATGCACCGGGAGCCCAATGTGGGATTCAATCCTGGGTCTCCAGGATCGCGCCCTGGGCCAAAGGCAGGCGCCTAACCGCTGCGCCACCCAGGGATCCCACTGACCGTATTTTTCATTTAAATTTTAAATCACTTTAGGTTTTGTTTTTTGGGCCAATCTGAGTTTTTTACAAATATGAGAATACCTTATTTAAATGGATTTAATAGATACTGTCACATTTTCCATCTTATTTTATTTTTGTATGCTTCCATTCCTGTTTTCTTTCTTTTGCTAAATGGTCTGCAGTTTTTTATATTTGTCTTTTTTTTGATCCAGCAATTTGGACATCACACAGCCTTTTATTTTAGTAGTGATTACCTATATGTCTCCAAATAAAATGCTTAGATTATTTCTCCTATCAACCTCAGAAAGTAATACTCACCAACTCTCACCTTACTATTCTCTTCTCCGACCACAGAGGTGATCTGGTTTCCTGTCCTCTATCTCCGTTCTCTCAGTCTTATTTATCCCTTTGTTCTGCATTATGAATGATGTTTAAATTTTTACTCCTGGGTTTTTTTTTGTTTTGTTTTCTGCGGTGTCAATTCTGCAGCCACTCCGAATTTTTAGCTTTTTCAATCACTGGTCTATCTCCAAATATCTTCCCTTAACCATTTTTTCAATCGTATTTTCTTGTCTTATCTACTATTTCATATAGCTCTCCCTTACCCAATCTTTTAAGAATGTCCTTGACAGTGTGAAGCAGTTATAGAAAAATAATTCTTCCATTTTGTTGAGTAAATATTCCTTTGTGTTTTCTTCATCTCTCTCTCCCACAGTTCCTTTTCTTCTTTTGTTCTGACAACATTTGAGTATTACCTCCAGCAAAAGAGTTGATTATTAGCCTGAAGATTCATTTCTTCACTTGAATTAAAATTATCTTGTGTCTAGATTCTTAAGACTCTGTGACATGTTGCAGCTTTCTTAGTTTTAACATAAATGATGCTTTAAAAACTAAAATTTAAAAAAAATATAAAAAAAAAAAACTAA
The DNA here is from genome assembly GCF_048164855.1 of Canis lupus baileyi. Lineage (NCBI taxonomy): Eukaryota > Metazoa > Chordata > Mammalia > Carnivora > Canidae > Canis > Canis lupus. Next base: position 41,081,093 of record NC_132848.1, read on the forward strand.
AATTTTTTATTGTTCATTTAGAAAGGGCTTTTTTAAAAAGTCCACACTTTGCTATTTTTCAATCTCCTTAGGATCTTTTCAAAGACATTTGTATACACTGCCTAAGAATGTGACATTCTGGAATTCATATTTTTCTAAAACCATCACAGCATCAGTACCAGACTACTGAATATATTTATAAATATTCTAAATTATTCCAGCAGTGATTCACACAAAAATATTTACATTCAATAGAGTCCATTATTCATTAGCACAATCCATTAAGTAAGATAAGGCTGAATGTGAATCGACTAGATCTTTAGCTATAAACAGCTAGAATTCCTGGAGAGAACATGCTTCACTACTGTTAAGTACAAATCCCCAACAAAATTTTCTACAGGTTCTGTTTCCAACTGAAAAGCTATGACAGAGAATTTTCCTCACACTTTGTTTTTATGGACTGGTATAGATACAACTTGACAGATTTGTTTCTTTTTTAAGATAATCAGTGGGTCAGACAACTATAATTTCAATCAAGCGGGTTGCCAAAGAAGCAGACACATCCTGACAGAGCAGTGATGTCCCAAATCTGGCCAAATGCCAGTGCCACACACTACTTTAATGATATTACGAGTATTCAGGAGTTTCCTTTTTGTTCAATTGGATAAAAATGGAACAAAGAAGAAGCTGCTGCTAATCTGAATAGAAAAGGCAAAAGAAAAAATACTTGGAGGACTCAAAGAAAAGGTAAAGACTAAAGTCATATTAGAGAAAACATGGATAGAAAGAAACATTAGAAGGACACCAAGAGAGAGAGAGGACAGTAAGTTTTTTTGAATGAGTTTATATTTTTATCAACTAGAGATCTCTGGATGCAAGCAAAAGAATATGATTTTGCTTAAGCAAAAGAGACATTTCTTAGAAGAGTAACAGGGGCCCAGGACTATACTTGAAGCAGGAAGCTAAGAAGCAGGAACTCCAATGAGCCACGGCATGTGCAATGAAGTCTATGGCCATTAAGATAAAACGGTATTGCAACTGTCATTAGCTTTCTGCTCAAGATCTCATGGGAGGGACTATCTAATGGGGCTACTTTGGGTCAGATGCCCCAGATTATAGTCCTTCTAGATTGTATCCAGTGGTGAAGAACTCATCCCTCCTGAGAAAGCAGCAGTGCCCTGGTGAAAGGGAAGTGGACACCAGGTTAAACAAACATGGAAATCTACTACACTACTTGAGCAAAATTCACAATTTATATTCTTTCCACAAACTTATAAATTTAGAGCCTTAACACACTTACAAATCAAATAAAATATATGGGCTTTGTCTGAATCGTGCTTTAGACAAACTATAAAAAATTATTGCTAACACAACCAGGGAAATTTGAACATGGATGGAATAAGTAGCAGATATATTAAGAAATTATTGTTCATTCTGCCTGATATATCCATAGTGGCATGGAAGCCTTTTTTTTTTTTTTTTTAAGATTTTACTTATTTATTTGAGAGCAAGAAGACACACGCAGGCAGTAGGGGGAGAGGGAGAGGGAGAAGCAGACTTCCTGCTTAAGCAGGAAGCCCAACATGGCGCCTGATCCCAGAACCCTGAGATCATGACTTGACCCAAAGGCAAGGAGGGACACTTAACTGACTGAGCCACCCAGGCACCCCCATGTTTTTGTTTTTCTTTTTTTCTATTTTAAAAGCAACTTGGTGGCACCCGGGTGGCTCAGTGGTTGAGTGTCTGCCTTTGGCTCAGGTCGTGATCCCGGGGTCCTGGGACTGAGTCCCTCATCGGGCTCCCTGGATGGAGCCAGCTTCTCCCTCTGCCTGTGTCTCTGCCTCCCTCTCCCTCTCTCTCATGAATAAATAATTTTTAAAAACAAAAAATCTACTTGTTAGAGATGCACATTCAAGTATATATACAAGTAATATAATGGAAAGCCTGAGATTTACATAAAAGCTTCTAGAAAAAAAAAAGGTAGGGAGACAGATGAAACAGAATTCAGAAAACAGTAGTAACTATTGAAGCCTGCTGACATATACAGGGAGTTCATTACAGTATTCTATTTTTGTAAATGCTTGAACATGCTTTATTTTTCATAAAATTCCAAGAAGTAAACTATTTTACAAGTTAATTTAACAAAATTTAAGCAATTATTATGAGCCAGGCTATCTCCTGAGTTTTGACAGAAATAACTGTCAAGCAGAAGTGACTGATGTTAAAATGAGAATGTTGCCACAGTGAGAGAAGGAAGTATGAAACATGGTCAAAATGCAGTTTTCTTAAGTTACTAATCTATCTGGCAAAAAGGAGCATGGCAGGTGCTCACACACATGTGCATACACAACATGTGCACACACATATATCCCTACACGTAAGAACTCTTCACATGTTTAATTCAGGAAATGATCAGTGAGCATCTAGGAGGTGTCTGTGGGTCCTGTAATAGGCATCAGAGTAGGGATACAAAAGTTATGCTATTTTTCTCAAGAGGTTTACAAACCAAATGTAAGGGAAAGACCTATAAACACACAAGTCACTTAAGTAATAAAAAAGAACATAGTTGCAGGCAGCTTACAGGATGGTTCCCATGATTCTACCAGTTGGTATTCATCCTGTTGTTCAATCTCCTCCCCTTGAATGTGGGCTTCTGCAAATTGCTTGAGAAACTTGCTTCCCACGAATAGAATACTACTAAAGTGACAGAATGTCACCACTCAGATTAAGTTATAAAAAGACTGTCTTCCCTCTTGCCCCTCCCCCTTGATCAACCTGATAGAAGCCAGATGTGGTGAGGTGTCCTACAGAGGCCCATGTGACAAGAACGGAGGGTGGCCTCCAGCCAACGGCCAGTCCAATAACCTGCTAACACCCACATGAGCGAACTGAGAGACAGATTTCCACCCTCCAGCCTTGAGATAACAGGAGCCACAGCCACCACCTGGACTACTAAATTATGGGAGGCCCAAAGGGAAAACCCAGTAAAGCTGTGCCTACAAACTCGACCCGCAGAAACCATGAGATAACAAATGTCTGCTGTTTTAAGCTGCTCAGTTTGGGGGTACAGCAATAAGTAACTAATTAATTCATCATCCTAATTACAACAATGAAGCATAGTACAAGTAGATTTAGATCCATCCTTAAAAGGATGGATTTCAAAAGAAACAACTTATCCCATCAAAAAGGTTTTCATTTCCATTGCTAATAAAATAGGCTTTTTAAAAAAATCAAGTTATCTGGAGGAAAACATAACGAATTTACAGAGCTACATACAGCATTTGATACAAATGCAAGTCAATTTTTAATTTCAAAGAGTTTTTAAGCAATTTATCAATAAAGTTTATTTAGACCCTACTATAAACCAACTGGATGTCATGATAAATATACAATATTATAATCCCTAGGAGCCCGTTAAGATTAAAGAATAGATACTTAAGACAAAAATAACACTGTTTTTACAATAAAATCAAAATATACAGGGCCAACCCACCAAATGCCATTGAGCATTCTTCAGCAAACAGACCAATTCAATAAGGGGTGTACTGACTCAATAAAAATGTAAAGTTTAAGCACTGAGTGTTTAATAGAAAATAAAATTAAGAGGACATATCATTGATATTTGGTAATTCTAGCTTTCAAAATAGAAAATTAGTCTACTGTTTTTCCTTAATATAAGCCATAAGGGCTCAGTGGGTACAACATGCAACTCTTGATCTCAAGGACTTAGGTTCAAGCCCCCACTGGGTATACAGATTACTTAAAAATAATATCTTAAAAAATACATACATATATATACATACATATATATATATAGGGGTGCTTGGATGTCACAGTCAGTTAAGCATCTGACTCCTGGTTTCAGCTCAGGTTACAAGCTCAGGGTCCTAGGATCCAACCTGAAGCAGGGCTCCATGTTCAACGGGGAGTCTACTTGAGGATTCTCTCTCCCTCTCCCTCTGTACCTCCCCGTTAGCATGCACATGCACTCCTCTCTCTATATATAAAATAAATAAATCTTTCTTAAGAAGTCATAAGTATTTCAGAAAGCTAAATTAGCATTCTTACATTATATTGATAGAGGATTTAAGAATCCATGGGTAACCTTTGTAGTATACCATGACTGTCAACTGCTTATAATAATGCCAGTGAGATTTTCATTAGTGAAAGATTAAAAAAAAAAAAAAAAAAAAAAAGGCATGTACATTAGTATAGCAACACAGACCATAATCTGGGTCCCATCAAACTTTCCCACCTCTCACCATTCTTGCACTAATTATTATACCAATTATAACAGCTATAACCAATTAGTCGTTGCCAGATCAACTGACTATATATCTTCCTAGAACAGAGTATCTTTCTTTTTTATCTAACTCCTAATTGCTCCAGAAAACTCTATCATCTCCTTGGAGAAGGGGCCCATCCCACCACTCTACCCATTTCAACTCAATTGCATTAGGCACTGCACTTTTGTGTTCTTCTGTATTCACCTCTGTAAACCTTATGATAAACTGTGAATAGGTAGGTACCTGATAACCAGGGGTTTATAATCTGAAGTTTCGCCATTCACAAGTTAAGATTCCCTCCTCTATCCCAAATTTGGTACACTTAGATATTTGCAATTGTAGAGGCATTAATATGAAACGTATATACCACAAGATTGGTACACAAGAGGGAGTCTGTTAGTGAGGGTCCCAACTGGGCACAAAAGAGTCACAATTTTTAGCAAAACTTGTTTCTTTTTCCTTGTGGCATCAGTGTTTCTCAAGCGTTTTTGACTGTGATCCACAGTAATAGGTACTATTTGTATCACAACCTAGGACACACTCATACGTATAAACAAAATGCAAAAAAAATCTTGTACAAGATGGATTTATTATTATTATATTGTTTTATGAAACACGGCCTTTAAGAAAATGTAACTTTTTTTTTTTTTTCTGAGAGACAGAGGATAGTATGTGCAAGTGTGCAGGAGAGGGGACAGAGAGGGAGACAGAGAGAATTCCAAGCAGGCTCCACCCACAGTGCAGAGTCCCAGGCCGGGCTTGCTCTCACCTACCCTGAGATCAAGATGTGAGACCAAATCAAGATCCAACCGACTGAGCCACCTACATGGCCTGAGAAAAATGTAATACTAACATTAGAGATGGGATATGCAGAAGTATTAATACTTAAGACAGACAAACTCTGTGCCAGAAAAAAGCTTTATAAATGTCTTTAACCATATATGTGGTAATAGTAAGGGTCTGACGGGGGTCAGTTAAATCTTTCAGTTATATATCTTAGTTGTACTTCATATGGTAAAACATAGGCTGTTACAATACTAAGGAATTTAGGGATGCAGCAGTTTCAGGATCATCCCTGGAGAGGGTAAGGGTCAATACTGTCTGGTAATTATTTGATAATGATTTGTTTACTTCACAGTGCCTGACTCAAGTAAAGTGCTCAGTAAACATTTGCCATATGGAGGGGGAAAAAAGCTTTATTTCAAGTCGGGGAGATGAAAATTAAAGAAGCAAGGAGGAATCACTGTTTACCATCTTATTGAAAAAAAAATACCTAATGCTAGTTGAAAAGGGGGCACTTTCATACATCAATGATGGAGTGTGATTGCCACAGCCTTCCTGGAAAGCTATGTGGAAATATCTTTTAAAATTTAAGATGTACACACACTTTGCAGCAATAAACTCACAACTTTCCTACAGAAATAAAAGCAATGTAAGTACCTAAGAATTATTACAGGATGTTTACTAAACATTTTATTAATGGTTAGAAAATGGAAACAAAATAAATGGCCATCAACTATTAGCACTGACATAGATGCACGCTTATGATAAAAAGAACGTAAAGACAGAGAAGGATACATAGATTCTGGAGGTTGAGAGAGGGAGAGAAAATTAGTAGCCCCTTCCCCCATACACACACACAGTGTCAGCAATTAAAACATTCCATACGCTATAGCTAACTAAGCATATATAGGGAAAATATACTCAAAAGAGATGCATGAAAAAAATAAAAACTTCCAACGTATTCTGTAATAAAAAAGTAGTAAAGAGCACTTGGATACCTCAGTCATTTAAACATCTATCTGACTCTTGGTTTCAGCTCAGGTCATGATCTCAGGATCCTGGGAAAGAGCCCTGAGTAGGGCTCCCCACTGAGCCAGGAGAATGCTTAGGCTTCCGCTTCTCCTTCTACCTTTGCCTCTCCCCATGCTTGTGCACTTGCGCACACACACTCTCTCTCTCACAAATAAACAAATAAAATCTTTAAAAAAAAAAAAAGAATGAATGAAAAATAAGTGATGGATAAAAGAATAGATGGACTGGTCGATTTAGGTTAAAATATAAAAACGATGTTTAAAAATACACAGTATTCCTTTTTTCAATAGTTTTTATATCATAATATTTGGCCTCTATACAATATTTGGTACTTGTTTATCACTTTGCCTACTTAAAACATTCACTTGTTTTCCATGACACCACACTGGTTTCCCCCGTTTCTTTGGCACTTCATTCTCAATCTCTGGGAGGCTCTTCTTCGCCGTTGTCCTTCAGGGCCCTGTCCCTCTACTCATTCCAATTCGGTACACCATCATTAGGTGTTTGAATTCACTTCCAAGGCCTCGATTACCATCTACAAGTTGACAGAGGGCTTGTAGAGAAGTTCTTCTTGAACTATAAACTTGTCAATCTTTGGGCCTACTGGAAATCTCCACGTGGACAACCCAATTATTACTGTATAATAACTATAATTATATCCAAAACTAAGCTCGTTTTCTTCCCTCTCAAAACTTTCCCCTCCTTTCGAGATCCCAAGTCAGCATCACCAAAACAGCTGTGAAGCTAGAATACTGGCTTCTCACCGCCCTCGGGGGAGTAAAGGAAATGTACAAGTTCTGGTCTCCATCTCTCCGGAGAACCGGCGTTGGGGGAAATTAAGAAAACAGAAGCCGCACAGATGCAAGGCACTTTTAAGGCCGCTATGAATCCTATCCACTGTGTGACTTTATCCACTGAGTCTTCCAGCCCACTGCAGGAGTCCAGTCCTTCACCTCCTCGGGTGAATGGACCGCAGGGCGAGCGGGGAGCTCCAGACCCTACACACCTGGGCACCGACTCCCCTTAGCTCCGCAGACAACTCAAGGAAGGGGGTCGCTCTAGGTCCGTCTGCAGAACACTTCCTCCCTCACTGCACCCTGCAAAACCCAGAAACCACCTCGAGTGGCCGCTGCAAACCAACACCCACTCCTCCTCTCTCAACCACAGGCCTCTCCGAAACACCCCAGACCCTTTTCAGTCCCGGCCCGGGCGCACGCGAGACGCCAGGAGAAAGCAGCGGCGCCGGCTCCACATCCTCGCGCTACACGGACCCGTGCATCCACTTCTGCCTCACCTGAGATCCGGTACCTGTCTGCAACTCCGCAGCTGCGGCTTTCCAGACGCCTTGTTTCTGGGAGAGGCTAACCCTACCTCCGAGAAAGAGTCGGCAGGAAAGTGCGGCGTAGCAGGACACACAGGGAGCCGCCATGTTGGCCGCCGGAGGGCCAGGCGGGAGGGCGAGGGGGCGGGGCCTCAGGGCTGCGCAGGCGCCGGAGGGAGCTAGGTTCCGGGGGCTGTCGGGAAGGGGCGGGGGCGTGTCCCGCGGTCGGGGCGGCTCGTCGCTGGTTGGGTGTGTGAGTCCGCGGGGCGGGCCCGACTCCGCCCCCTGGCGCTCCGCGGCGCCCTCTCGGCCCCTGTCTCCTCCTGCGGGTGCTGAAGCCTGTCCTCGTCCAGGTCTTAGTAACGACTCTCCCGTGGGCCTTCCTTCCCTTGCCGGGGGCTGCACGTCCAACTGCAGAACCCGCGCCGCCCGCCCGCCCGACTCCTGCGGTCTGACTTCGCGCGCCCCGAGCGACGCTGCGCTCCTTGCTCACCGAGGAACGGACTCCAAACCTTGGCTCCTGTGCGTCTTTCAGCGACGGGTCTCCGCTTCTCTCTGCCTTTCCACAGTTTCCAGGAGCCAGGGTCTGCACCCCCTCCAGCAGCCTTCCCGGCGCTCACATGTCCCTCGTGTATCAGTGTAACGCACAGGCTACACCACTCACAGGTGAGAATGAAACAGTCTTACCAGGTTTGCATGCCTCCTCCCGTGTGTTAGCGCCCAGACTTAGCTGAAACCCGATCAGAATTAAATGCACCGTCACGAAATAGAAGCGAGTATAGCTTGGTTTCTGAGCCTTGTGTGCTCTTGAGAGGAACTCCCAAGGTGCTGTCTACAAAATCCACTTTAAGTGATGCACTAAGCCGCTCTGAAAGGATTTCCAAACACTTAGAATTGAAGGATAAGTGAAATTAAAACACAAATACAAAGTTGTCAAGCAAATGAATACACCAGCATTTCTTAAAACACATTTAGTCATTAAAAAGGTAGAGATGACATATTCCCAGAAAAAAAAAAAAAGAAAGAAAAAGGGTTCCTTTAAATGGAATTCACTTCGTTGTACTGAAAAGCTCATTCTGTTGTTCTGTCACTTATCTTTTAGGCTAGTAAAACTTTCATCAGAGATTGGCATAGGTTCTCGGACCAGCATTTGGGAACCAAAACTTTATAGCCCATCAAAATAGATGCCTTTAGGGGCGCCTGGGTGGCTCAGTTGGTTGGACGTTGGCTCAGGTCATGATCTCAGGATTTTGGGATGGAGCCCCACATCAGGCTCCTTGCTCAGCGGGGAGCCTGCTTCTCCCTCTCCCTCTGCCTGCCTCTCCCTCTGCTTGTGTTTTCTCTTCTGTGTGTCAAATGAATAAATAAAATCTTAAAAAAAATAAAATAGATGCCTTTAAAAAGTGGTTCCTATACATTGTCACAAAAATGTTTTTAACTTAATTGTGGAAATTTAAATGGAAAACAACCAAATAAGTATGTGAAAGTGGGATTTTTACTATTTCTTTTTAAAAAAATGACATGTTGGAATATATAAGAACTAAGTAAGTTCTGAAATTAAGGTTAGGAATTTTGGAGGTTTTTCTTTTTTCCTTTTCTCTAAAATTCATGTTACAGGCTTTTACTAGATTACAGTAAAACGAGTGTAATATATTTCCTACCTCTAGGGGCAACACTTGGACGGCTGCATGAAATTTCCTGTGTAGACTTTGAGTTTGGAAAAAATATACCACTATAGGTTGGCATTAGGTACATAATCTGAAGTCAGGAGGAAAGATTGGAATCAAGAACATGCTGATAGACATTTAAAATATGAGAAAAATGTACTTTTACCAAAAAGCCACAGCTTAGACTCATTTTATTTTCCTCTCATTTACTGAGCACCTGTTATGTCAGAGACATCAGGTCTCCTAGGCAGGAGGATCATAAAATCCCCAAAGTCCAATACGGTAGAGTGACATCTAATGTGAGAGTTTGGTTCTAAGGTCAGCCTTTTGGGTAAATATCAGGAGAGTCAAAATGTTGAACTAACAACAAGTGCTGCTGAGATGTGAGATAGTGATAACTTCTAGATGCTTCTTGTGGGAGTGTACTAGTATTGCCCTCCTGAAATCAACCAACCAATCAATGCTGTTAAGGGGAGTATACCCTCCAATCCAGCAGTTACATTCCTAGGTGTATACCCTGCAGAAATTCTTGCACAGCATACCAGACGACTTGTATCTGTCATCAGGGAGACCCCTGAACTCAGGAAACTCCATAGAAGCTTCTGCCAAACTATGTTATCTTTTAGAAACTAACAAATTGCTGGAACAAGAAAAGAAATATTTGAATATGACCTCCCAGGACAGACACCTGTGCAAGTGAATCATAAAGTGTCTGATAGTTACCTGAGCTTCATTATAATGTTAAAATCCCCATCCTGAAAGGGATATAAGCCTCATTAGCATAACATGCAACATACGTAATGGCATGTTTTATGAGTGGGAATGTGTAATTCTATACCTGCCCATTACATGTGATGATGATGCCTCTCCCTCTGAATATTCACCCCAAACCCTAATAAAAGAAACCTGCTCATTCCTGCTTTGGCAGACATGGCTTTGGAAATTATTCCTGTGATCTCCTTATTTGCTTACAAATCTCAATGACCTTCTGAAGCAACTCAACCTGGTGTAGTCTCTGTCTAACTCACTAAGGAGCAGACACACATCAGCACACAAACATAAGAATGTTCATAACATTTTTTTAATGACAAAAGTAACCTGCCTATTAGTCAGAGGATGGGTAGACATCAATGACAATGAGTGAACCACAATCACACAGTATGGATGGGTTTCACCAGGTTGAGGAAAAAATAGAAAGTCACATAGGCTTGCCAAGTCTGATTCCATTTACATGAAGTTCAAAACCAGGTAAAGTTAAGGAAGATATTGTTTAAGGTTCTATCCCTCTGTAGTAAAACCATAAAGAAAAGCAAAAGAGCGATAAACACAGACTTGGGAATAGAAAATAACCCAGGAAAGAGGGAGAGGATGCTGTGAGCAGGACATCAGAGGTGTCCGTGCTCCTGCCAATGTTCTTTGTCTTTAGGTGGCTGGTGGATACACAGGTGTTCATTTCATCCTTGAAAAATATAGATATATATAACAGGGAAAGTTAATTTCATCTCACTTCCCACCATGACTCACATTGGAAGATGTGGCAGGCTATGGTGGGAGTGTAAATTGATACAGTTTTTATTTCTTTTTCCTGTATTTCTCATATCCCATTTCCTTACTCCTCTCTCTTTCATTATCTCCTCTTCATCTCCTACCCTCTCTCTTCTCCTTCCCAGTGTAGATGGCTTACGTGATGAATGATGTAGTTTCCAGAAAATTCACACATACACACACACTCACACACACCTCTTAAAAGGATTCCTGAACTACAGAACTTTGTGAGGCAACCTTAACCTAGAAAAAGCACAGAGGCTCAATGAGTCCACAGATAATTGAGATCTTCAGAGAACTTTGGTCAAAGATGACCAAATACTCTGTGGCTCTGGGAAGTGCACTGAACGTGGATCAAGAAATATGTGTTATCATCTGAACTCGGCCACAAACTCACTCTTTGACATTGATGGTTTTGGTTAGCTTATGGAAAACTTACATTTCTCATTAGTGTAACCGAGGGGTGGATTAGAACAGTGATTCTCAAAAGTATGGTACCCAGAGCAGGAACCTCAGCATTACCTAATTATACTAAGTGTTAAACTGGATTCAATTCAAAAGATGTTGAGGTCCTAATACTTAGTACCTCATAATGTGAACTTACTTGGAAATAAGGGTTGTTCCAGAGGTAATCAGGTAAAATAAAAAAAGGTCATTTGAGTGGGCCCTAATCCAATATGACCATTACAGGGAAATTTTGATTTATAGATAGATGTGTACAGAGGGAAACCAATGTAAATACACAGGAAGATGGGCATCTGTAAGCTGTAAGCCATAGAACAGGTGAGGCTACTGGAAGCACGGAAAGAGATCTGGAACAAATTTTCCCTCACAGGCCTCGGGAGAAACCAGCCCTACTTACACCTTGATCTTGGACTTCCAGACTCTAGAATTGTGAGACAATAAATTTCTGTTGTTTAAGTCACCCAGTTTATGGCCCTTTCTTACAGCAGCCCCAAGAATATACCCAGTGTGTTCGTTTTTTAAAACATCTACAATTTTTCAGTACTCCTCCTTTTTTCTTTTTAAAGATTTTATTTATTTATTTGAGAGAGAAAGAGCATACAAGAGAGAGCATGAGCAGTGGGGAGGGATAGAGGGAAAAGCAGACTCCCAAGTGAGCAGGAAGCCCGATCTAGGGCTCAATCCCAGGACCCTGGGATCATGACCCAAGCTAAAGGCAGATGCTTAACCAACTGAGCCATGCAGGCACCCCAGTACCCCTCCTTTTAAAAGGTAGGTCCCTCCTTTTGAATATGAGCTAGATTTAATGACTTGTCTCTGAAGAATAGAGTTTGGATATTAGTTGCAAAAGCTGGCTTCCTGCTTGCTCTCTCTTTCTTGAAGCACCCACTCTGAGGAACTCAGATGCCCTGAGGTGAGACAGCCATACGGAAAGATCTGTCTAGTAAAGAACTAAAGCCTCCTGCTAACAGCAGTGGGAGTGAGCCATCCTAAAAGTGGGTCCTCCAGCCAAGTCTTCACACGATTTCAGCCCTCCAATCAACAGCTTGATTGCCACTCCAGGAGAGATCCTGAACCAGAGCCACTAATCTCAGACTCCTGGGCCACAGAAATCATGAGATAATAAATGCGTGTTCTTTTAAGCTACTAACATATGACGTAATTTGTTATGCAGCGATAGATGACAAGTATACCTGGGAATTTGTTAGAAATGGAAATTCTTGGGGTCCCAGCCCAGACCTACTACATTTCGGAGTGAGACCCAGCATGAAACCCTACAAATCACTCATGGTTCTTGTTAGGTCAGATTCCATGACATTTCAACCAGCGTCAATACTCTTTCATCTGGACCATCTGGTCTGACCATGCAGATTCCTACATGTCTTTTATGTACACATGTGGTTAAACAATACATCACATGAATTTTACCATTTTAACACTTTTTAAGTATACAGTTCAGTGGCATGAAATATATTCACGTTGTGCAACTATTACCACCATCCAGCTACAGAACACGTCAATCTTCCCAAATTGAAACTCTGTCCCCATTAAATACTTCCCAATCACCCTCTTCCCAACCCCTATAACCACCATTCCACTTTCTGTCTTTATGAGTTTGATTATTTTAAGTACTGCACATGAGTAGAATCTCACAATATTTGTCCATTTGGGCCTGACTTATTTTACTTAGCATCACATTTTCAAGTTTCACCCACGTGGTAGCATATTTCAGAATTTCATTCCTTTTTAAGGATAAATAATATTCCATTGTGTGTATATGCCACATTTGTTTATCCATCCATCCATTGGGGGACACACGAGTTGTTTCCACTTTCTGGCTATCACGAATAATGGTGCTATGAGCATGAGCTCCAAAGTATCTGTTTGCATACCTGCTTTCAATTCTTTGGGGTATATACCCAGAAGGGGCATTACAGGATTCTCGTTTTTAATGGGGCCAGGTTTTTAACTTAACTTACACAGGCAGGTAGGTGCCCACACAACTTCAGTTGCATTTAAATCTACACCTTAAAGACTTGTTATTATCGAGACCACTCCCAGCTAAATAAGCAATGTACATGGAGGAAGGACATGAGTAATGTAAATTACACCGAAGTGTAAAAATATTTATGAGAGGTAATTTTAGTACATAATCGCTATACATGAAGCTTCTATAACAGTTTAAAAACTGAATCTGAAAAAAAAACTCAATCTGTCTCAGCCTACAAGTAAATCTATTCTCCTAAAATGCATATATTTTACCATATTAATTGAATTTTAATTAATAACAAATAGAACAAATATCTTCTTTGGTGTTTTCCCCCACTGTGTTCAACGTGGACCCAATCCATCTACATATGCTCTTTACCTATGAGCTGTCAATTATGGTTGCTATAAAAGACACAGCACTTAGGGGGCTGTCAATCAATGCTGTTACGATGCTTCAAGAATTATTTCTCTAGACCTCGTTATCAAAAATAAAACAAATTTACATGGAACATAAAGGTGGATCAATCACACCATTTGCTGTGCACGGAAAATTGTCTCCAACATACATAGCTTCAGGGGCAGCGTGCTTAGGGCCAGAGCCTTCTTGACCATATTTGTAATTATTTTGCATAGATTAAGTCATTTTTTTTTTTTTTGAGTGCATGTGGATGGTAGAAGTAGTTACTCTGTGTGGTAGAATTAGAAGTTGTTTCCTATCAGGAATAGCGGCATGTACAAAATGTCCTGTGACACTATGGGTGTTTCTTTCATCCATGCCCTCCCTACCCATGGATTTGGGCTCGACCCAGTTCTCCCTTGTGATGAACTCTGAACAGAGATAAAGTAGGTCTAGAGAAAGGTACCTAAATGGCCAAGATTACACACTGAATATAGTCAAGGTGCTAGGATTTCAGAGCAAAAACAAACAAACAACAACAACTAAAGAATTTTAAGAAGGAATATAATTGAAATCAATAACATTAGTGAGGGCCTGGCCTAAATAAATACAGACTTAAAAACTAAATTTCAGAAAACTAGAGCCAAAATAAACTGCTTGAGGCATAAAAGAGACTATTTTAGGACAAAGAAAGGAGGTACCACTTTACACAGCAGGGAGGCAACTTAAAAAGTACATTGAGGGGAAGAAATTGATGCAGCCTGAAAATGTAAATAAGTAGAAGATTGTCATCTGGACCTGAAAAAAAAAAAGAGATATTCTGAAGTATAATCTTCATTCTTATGCTTTTGAGGAAGTGAAGGTAAGAGCAACATATGTGTCTCTATCAGAGAAAGTGTATTATGCATTTAGATGGACCATGAGATACAATTCCAAGAAATGTGAAAGAGAGTTATAGAAATGATATATACAAGTGAACATACACAAACTATTAATTGAAAGAGCATCATATAACATTATATGCCACTAACTGAGGGCTTTTCTAAGTTTTGCCTCATTGAATCATAACATCCTTATGAGGGAGACACTATTATTATCCTCATCTTAGACATAAGGAAGTTGAAGCATGGATGTGTTAAATAACTTGCATTGGGTCCCACAACTAGGAAGGGATGGCGCCTCGCAACATCCTAACCACTCTTCCACATTTTGTCCAGTCCCAGGAGAACTGTGAGTTAGTTAACAAGGGTGTCTTTAAGAAGCTCACTCTCCCCTTTATACATAGTATCTGCTTGCTGTTAACCATTCTCTTCCAGGACCCAGCTCACTTGTCCTCTTCTGTTAGCCTCCAACTCCCCTTGATTCTGTCTGCTGCCCTCACACTTCTCATCCATCCCAGCTCCTCTGTAAGGACATGAGAATACATCTGTCTACGCTGCTCTTTAGAGGTCAAAAACTGGCTGCCCTTCAGATACGTTTTCTTTTGTCTACACAGTGGTGTGTGTGTGTGTGAAGTTGAAATGAGGATACTTTAAGTTAACCACATTCACCATATCCCCTCCACTCTTGGGGTCCCACTTCAGGCAGTTCCCACACATGCCCATATTCCATCCTGCTTTCTGTAGTGCCCACCATGAGTGCAACACATATGAATTTGAAAAATGCTTCCTGGCATAAACATGAACCCCAGAACTACTCAGATTGTGCCAACTCAGAGATTTCTAGGAATGCTAAGGCTCTAGGTCTCAAAGGATTCTTCCAGAAAGGCCAACCAAGAAACTGGTTATTTCATAATTTGGAGACCTAGATAAATCTGCCTAGTATCTCTGGTGTCTTCACTGCCCAACTGAAAAGTAGAAATTTGGTACTTTAGGATTGAAGTAAGAATTTACTCTATGCAAAACTGTTGTATCTTTATCACCCAATATTTGTTGATACTACTTTGCAATGCTCTGTGACAGAAACCATCTAAGTATTAATATGATACCTGTCTTTCAGTAGCTTAAGAACTTTTAGGCAGAAAAAGATATTTACACAAACATCATTCTAGAAAGATTGTGATATAGTCATGAAAGAATTGCAAAGTAATTTGGGAGTTTAAGAAGGAAAACATTACTTCCTGCCAAATGGATCAAGATGGTTTTATTTCCTAAATGTTTTATAGAGCTGCAAATCAAAATAAGAAAACCATCTAACTCATTTCTTTACCATTATGCAGAACCACTTCCAAACCCTCTCTGAAAGCAATTAACCTACCCCATTTTATAATACCTACAAAGTAGAATTTTCTACCTCAATTTATCAAATCAGGCGATTAAAAATTATTCTTCACTATCCTTAAATGACTCTTCAGCATTTGCATGCACCTTTCCGATTTCCACTGAAGATACATTGCTGGCCCATTTTCCAAGTGTTTTCCAAAATCAAGTATCGTATCTGAAATCTGAAATTGTGTCCAATTTCAAGAAGCACATCAGAGCCTAGCGTCTGATTAAACTATCTCATCTCTTTATGAATAGTTTGCTGTGATTAGATTGTAAACACCTGCATGGAGTTATTTTGACTTTAGACTCAAAGGAACATTTTATCCTGGGAAATACAGATTCCTGAAATAAGCAAGTCAGTTTCAAACCACGCTTTTAGAGTTACATTCTTAATGACCTTTGAAACTTACAAATATTTATGCTTATGTGGTAAATCCATGATTTCCTGTCATATGTACTTATTAGATATAAGTTGCCTACCTTAAGGCACACATTCATCAAATACTCATATTTCTTTTAATTTCTTATCCAATCAGGGCAAGGTGTTTCTTTCTGTAGTCAGAATCAAGAGTTCAATGTAAGAATTCAACAACTCATGGAGTTATGCCAGGGAAGATAAAATTGGTAGTATGAAGTAGCACAGCTTCCAGATTTTTTTTTTTAATGTATACATTTGGCCTATTGTTGCAAAGAGACAATGTGAGAAAAGAAACAAGATTTTGGTTTTGACCGTCTGTCTTTTGTGTGTCCATAATCACACAAACCAGACAAAAGTATTGTAGATTTGCAGCTTCCCAGCAGGGGGTAGGGATTCCTTCTAGACAATAGGTACTTTGGGTTAAAAACACTGTGTGAGTTTGTGTTCACTTTCAGGCGATAGTATCCACTCTAACTGGTTTCAGTAGAAAGGGATTTATTACCAGGTATTCAAAAATCATTGAAAGGGACAGTGGATCGAGCTACAGCTGCACTTTGAGGAACATCTCCCAGAGGACTACACAGCTATTATGTGCACCAGCCAAGTGGATATGCCTCACGCTCTGTTCATCTTTTCCTACTTAAACCAGTTATAAATTCAAGTCTCACATGGATACCTCTGATCAGCAGAAATGAAACCATACCTGGGACTCAAGCTGCAAGGGAGTCTTTGACGTTCCTGCTTTGGCAGTACAGGAGGGAAATAATTTTCTAATTATTTTGGTCGCTGCACTACCCCTAACAGTTTTTCAGATAGTACCCAGGACCTGGAATACACCCAGTCGAAGGAAGGAAATTGAAAAGGATGCTGAGCAAGCTAATCCACGGTTTTTGCAACAACCACTTATTAGGGATATTACAAAGGGGGCTTAAGCCTCTAGTAGATGCTTACATGAGATGAATCTGAAGTCCTTTTCAAATCCCTTGAGCACAGAGTCCATGTCTGTTTTGCTCATTTTGTAACCCCAGCTGGACTATGCCTGGCACAATACTAGGCAATCAATAAATGCGTGTTGGTTAAATGAATGAATACATGAAACATAAAATTGTCCTTTTTCCCTATCTCCACAATCCTTCAGTGGTCAAGGTTCATATACAGATTATTCTCCAATTTTTGTTTGATGTCACATAGATATCTTTGCTAATTTTTCATTTGATTTCCTTTTCCTAAGTTAAGGATGTGTACAAACTGAGAATTTGTGAGCACGTTTGGATGGATGTACCTTCTCTTTATCCTGGCAGTTACATTCATTTTGATGCCTAGGCAGCTCAGTGTAAGTATAATGGCCATTACAGTAACAGTGTGGTTACCCAATGGGTCCATTTCCACTTTTATTATACAGAAAAGGTCCACTGATGATTTTTACTCCTCAGAAAATGCCTTCTTTCTAACCTTAGAAAGTGGCATCTTAGATATTGAAACAAGGCAAATACAACACTATTAGTTAGAAAATGATCATCAGAACAGTTTTCCAAACAGCATGTCCTCCATGTGGCTTTGTTTCTGTGATTTGGGGTGAAAGATAACAAGGAAAACTGCCAGTTTCTTGGCAAATGCTTCTCTCCTTTGTTTTATATTCATAATACTTTTTTTAACTTATTTTTTTACTCCTTATATTGCAAACCTTGACTTTTTTCATTTCCTAAAATACTTCACTGGTATTTCATTTCTGTCCAGACATCTCCATTATCTTCTCTATGCAGACCCAGTGTACATATCTCCATAAATGAGTTATGTAATGATTATTTAATTGAGGTACCCAAAGTTCAGCACCTTTAGGAATTAATTAAAGTGAATGTATCACACATTATACACAACTCCATGTTTTATTTTCCAAATTTTCACTTTGTAAGATTTGTCTTTCTCCAAAACTAGATTTATAATCATATCCAGACCAAAATGCATACCTTAACTTTACTCAATAATTTATATTTTTCAAAGTGTTTTTATATATTTTATCTCAATTGATTCTCACAACAACCAATTAGATTTTAAGCATACCAGAAACTGTCAAGTTAGATACACTGGCTTACATATTTCAAATGTCAAAAGCACATATTAACATTGGAAATGTGTTATTTGATCTTTAGAAAGAAAAAAACATATTAAACACTATGAAAATAAAATACTTCAAAGGAAAAATAAAATTATTTTCTATCTAGGTAGATTGTGAAAATGGAATTGCGTCTTAAATTTCTTAGATGTTTTTAATTTCTTCACACACACACACACACACACACACACACAGAATGAACATACCCTGAATAATGAGAAAAAATCCTTTAATGATTTTTGAAATAATTTCATGACCCCAAACACTAATTCAGCCTAAATATTGGTATCCAGGTTTCATGAAATACTCCCTTGGCCAGGGATTCAAGCTTATTCTCCAACTTCAGAGTAAGAGTGAGTGAATAAGGATTTAGAAAAACAATGGGCTGAGATATCCCTTCTATTTTTTCCTCACCAGTTTCCTTCTTTGACTTATCATCCTTTCCACATAACCCTTTCTCTCTTAGCTTGATATTAATCTCTCTCTTTTTTTCTTGTGGTAAAATACACATAATGTAATATTTACCATCCTAATTATTTGAAGTGTACAGTCTAGCGGCGTTAAGTATTTCTTTCTTCTTTTTTAAGATTTAATTTATTTATTCATGAGAGAAACAGAGAGAGAAGCAGAGACATAGGCAGAGGGAGGAGCAGGCTCCATGCGGGGAGCCCGATATGGGACTTGATTCTGGGACTTTAGGATCATGCCCTGAGCTGAAGGCAGACGCTTAACTGCTGAGCCACCCACGCGGCCAGGCATTAAGTATTTCTATGCTGTTGTGTGACCATCACCACCATCCATCTCCAGAATTCTTTCTGTCTTGCAAACCTGAAACTGTGAACCTATATAAAAAAAAAAAAAATCCCCCTCTCTCCCAAACCTTGACAACCACCATTCTCTTTTTTGTCCTTACAAATTTGATGACTTAAGGAAACATATAAGTAGAATCTGATAGTATATACCTTTTGGTTACCTGCTTATCTCACTTAGGATATCCTCAATGTTAATCCATGGTATAGCATGTGCCAGAATTTCCTTTCTTTTTTAAGGCTGAATAACATTCCATTTTATGAATGTGCCACATTTTGCTTATCCCTTCATCTGCCAACTTGGGTTGCTTCCACATTCTTGCTATTGTGAATAATGCTGCTATTTGGTTACTATTTGCACAGAATATCTTTTTCCATACTTTCACTTCTAACTTATTTGTCTTTTATCTAAATGAATCTCTTGCAGACAACAGATAGATCATGTTCTTAAAGCTATTCTGCCAATCTCTGTCTTTTGACTCTAGAGTTTAATCCATTTACCTTTAAAGTGATTACTGAGGAGAGGGACTTATTTCTGTCACTTTGCCATTTGTTTTTTTTTTTTTTTTTTTTTGATTTTTTTTTTGCCATTTGTTTTCTATATGCCTTATCACCTTTTGTCACTCATTGCCCACATTACTATCTTTTTTTGTGTTTAGTTGATGTTTTCATGATGAAATGTATTAGTTTCCTTCTCATTTCCCTTTTTGCATATTCCATATATATTTTCTTTGTGATTACCACGAGGATTACATTTGATAGTCTAAAGTCATAACACTTTAATTTGAACTTATACCAACTTAACTTCAACAACACAGAAAACTTTCCTATACAGCTCCATCCCCACCACTTTCAGTTGTCAGTGTCTTGAAATTACATCTTTACACATTGTGTGTCCAAAACATAAACTAAAATCATATTTTTTATGCATTAGTCTCTTCAATTATGCACAAAACAAAATGTAGAGTTATGAACCAAAGTTAAAGTAATACTAGCTTTTAGACTGGTAAGTTTTAAAAACATGTTTGGTCTCTTAAATCATGCATAGAACAAAAAGTGGAGTTACCAATTAAAATAACATTAATACTAGCTTTTATAATTGCCAGTTATTTAATTTTCCCGAGATCTTTATTTCTTCATATGGCTTTGAGTTTTCTGGTGTCCAAGCATTTCAACCTGCAGGATTCCCTTTGCATTTCCTATGGGGCAGGTCTAGCAGTCACAGATGCCCTCAGCTTTTGTTGATCTGGGAATGTCTTAATATCTCCCTCACTTCTGAAGGACAGTTTTGCTGAATCTAGGATTCCCGATTGACAGTTGTTGTTTTTTTTTTTTTTTCCATCACTTTGAATGTCTCAGTGTACTGCCTCTGGTTCCAAAGTTTCTGAAGACAAGTCTGCCGATTATTTTATTGAGGATTCTTGTTTGTTAAAAACCACTTCTCTTGCTATTGTTAAGATTCACTCTTCATCTTTGGCTGTCAACAGCTTGACTGTAATGTGTCTTGGTATGGATCCCTTCAAGTTCATTCTGCTCGGAGTTCATCAAACTTCTTGTTTATATTCATGTCTTTCATCACATTTGGGGAGTTGGGGGCCATTATTTCTTTAAATAATCTCTCTCCCCCTTTCTCTCTCTTCCCTCTTTTGAGATGCCCACAATGTGTGTGTTGATTGGTTTATGCTGTCCCACCAGGCCCTTAGACTCCCTTCAATTTTCTTCAATCTTTTTTCCTTTCCTCAGGCTTGATCTTTTCAATTTTTCCATATTCACACTCACTGATTCTTTCTTCTGCCTCAGATCTGCCTCTGTATCCCTCTAGTGAATTTTTCATTTCAGTTACTGTACTTTTCAGCTTCAGAATTTCTGTTTCTTTAATTTTTTAGATTTTCAAATTTCTTTATTGTGATTCTCATTTTGTTTAGACGTCATTTCCTTTATTTCCTCTAAGTCTGTCTTAAGTTCTTTAAGCATCTTTAAAACAGATGTTTTAGAGTCTTTGTCTAGTAGGTCCATCCTGTGGTCTTTCTCAGGGACAGTGTCTATTGTTTTCCCCCTCTCTGTTTCATTGAATGCCTTGTGATTTTGTTTTATTAAAAACTGGGCCTTTGAATCAAATAATGAGGTAACTCTCGAAATCAGATTTTCCCTATACCCAGGGTTTCCTGATTTTTGTTTTTGTTTTTATTTTTTGATTGTTGTAGGCTGCTCTGTGCTGGGGATCAGACTCACGTATAAACTAAAGATCTTCTCAAGTTTTTTTCTGAGCCTGCATTTTTCCCTGGGAATGCATCATGACTTTCTAAATTCCTTCCATATATGTGGTTGCTTTTGAATATCTAAAGCTTAACTATCTGGCTCCTCAAAGAGGAAAATGGTTGGGCAGGGAGGGTATATAAAAGAAAATTTTAAAGGACACTGGCCCTTTAAATCCTCTGACAGTCATTTCAGCCTGAAAAGGAAAGAAAGGCTTGTAACAGTGGAAGGGTGAAGGCAACAATGCCTCTCTGTGTCTGCACTCTGTGCCTGTTCTTCTGTGATCAGAAACAGCAATCAGTGATCAGAGCACAGATCCCTGATATTTGGAGGCAGAGTCCTTATTATCCACCCTGGCTCCCTCAAGCTGTATGCAAGCTGCTCCTGAAACATGTGCACAGCTGTCTATTGTGGGGCCAGAGGATGGAGATGGGTAGTTGCTACAATGAAATTGACTGAAATTAAGTGCAATTTACCATCCAGAATATTTACTTCCCCTGGAAGTAGCAAGCCTTCAATAGACTCCAGAGTTCCAAAATAGTTATAGCAGACAGAGTCTGCCAGTGCAATTACTGTCTAGGTGGGGATTCAGATTCCTTGTGCTTCCTACTCTGCCATCTTCCCAGAATCCTTCATTTTTATAAGATAAAAAGGTAGTTTTCTTATTATTTCTTAAAATAGTTTTCTTTGTTTTGTATTCTTAAGACAATAAAATGTTTCCCTGTAGATTTCTGCAAAACTCTGAATAACTTGTCCCTGCACCAATTAAACAATTTTTAAATAAGTACCAAATAATATATTAATAAGGGAAATAGGCTGATATTTTTACCCAAGGCAAGATACTTTCCCACTAACATGCTATCATATTATGAAGCAGATTTTTGTTTGCTTGTTTGTTTGTTTGTTGTTTTTTACAGACTCTGAACAGAAACCATTTTAGGAAAGGCAACATCATCCTTTTGCAAATGCCAACAATATTGAGACCATATCCTATGCCAAAGGTTCTTAACACTGACTACATGTTGAAAAGACACTGCTGTCTGGCCCCAGGCCCAGAGATTGTGATTGAATGGTCTGGGGTATGTCCTGGGCTTTGGGAGTTCTAAAAGCTCCCAGGTGATTGTAATGAGCATGGGGGTCTCTGGTCTGTGCTTTCTTTCTCTTGCGGCAATGAGCATGCTACTCAAAATATGACTGCTCAGACATTATTGTACTCTTCCAGGACGGAGCTCATGATTTCTGAATGAGCACTCTCCTCACTTTACAATTCCAAGCATATTGTCTAATGTTCCTGTGTGTATTGGACACTGCTGGGGCTCAGCCAGATTCAGTCGAATCTCTTTTATTCTTATGCATCCCTCCTTTGGCTTCTGTATGCTTTTGCTTGTAACTGTCCACACCTGCGTCTTTCTTTGGAGGTCTGCCCAAGGTCTACTGAAGTCACTTTGGGCACAAGTACAGAAAGCAGGAAATGCCTGGGAGGTCTTGTCTCCTCGGGGAAGCCCCTAGCCAATAGCTGACACATGCAGCCAATGAAAGCCCAGCTCTCTTGCCTGCAGTTGGGATAAACTGAGGCAAAGCTTGTAATCCCCTGCTAGGTCAGGCTAGGTCTTCTCTGCAGCAAACTTCACCTGAGATCATACCCTTGCTTGCCTCTTCCCTTTCCATGTCTTGCTTCCCCAGTCTTTTATTAGTTTCTCCTGGGAGCACTTCCTGAATAAATCATTTGCACAACATATCTTTGTCTCAGTATCTGCTTCTGTTGGCTCCATGGTAACTAACCCTAGAAGTAGGTTAGTTGAGAGAGGAAAGAGAAAGTAAGAAAGAGTGAAACATCGATTGGAAACAAACAAACTTATTCAGCAATGCTTGAAGAAATTTCAGAGTCAACAAAAAGGACTTCCTATGTTTAATCATTTGAAAGTTAAAAGACTGTTTTGAGTGTTTTTACAAACCGCCTGGGGCCCATCAGGCCATGACTGCTGATGTTTTCATCTCTTAGGGAACAGCACCAACAGCAAAATGCTTTTGTATTATATGAGCATAAGTATCAAATTTGTAGAGGTGAGTGTATGTATGCTGCCTGCATGACTTAACCGGGCAGACTTTTGCAAACTTACATATCCTCTTTATGTTCTTTGGTTACTGGTGTGAGAATTATGACATGCCTGTGAAGGGACATGGATTCCATGAAAAGTCAAAGCAGACAGGGTTTCTCTTCCACTCATGCAAAGGAAACACTGGATTACTTTTAAATAGGTTGTGATAGTGCAAGAATCATTTTGGACCAGTTGCAGGTGGAAAAACATAGTGGACTTCAATTTTCTTTCTGACACATGAGGCTCCAGAAAGCCCTGCTGTAACAGATGCTCATTCCACCCCCCACCCCAAAGACTGTAACCTTAGCAAAGAAGCAAATGGAAGCTGAAGGTTAAAAGTGACCTTAGCCTTCAAGTCCCACTATGGAATGGAGGCCAACAGCAGCGTGAAGGTAGTTCTTTTCTGAAGACACAGATTCTGAGCCTGAATAAAAGGCTTCATTTTCCAGAGTTGTCAGTCTGATGCATATCTCAACAATTAGATTTACTAAAGAATTTTATAGGGAATAAAAAAGAGAGAAATTAAGCAAAATGTCCAGATGTCATCTGTTAAAAATGTTTTATTGAGACAATAAACAAATAACATCAACAAGTACTAAAATTTTAATTAAAATATGATTTACAATGTTGCTATACACCACTAGAAGCGTTCTTATTGATAGGAAATAAGATTGCATTGCTTGTATCCTTAGGACACTCAAACATCCCATTTGACTTTGTGGGTCTCCCCCCAAGTAGGGTGCTCTTATGATGTACTTTCCATGCCCATGAGCATGAAAATTTTCTCCAACGCTTTAAAACACAATGGCAGTATCAATCGTTCCCTTTCATTGCTGGCTACATCACTAAATAGATGTATATTATGTTCTCGTGCCTTCTGCTCAGAAAAATCTAAGTATTGCATTTCTGTCAATTCATTGATTGAAGAGCTTCCCCCTCAGAATGTTGACAGCTGTTTCAGACATTTATAAAATAACTTGGATAACAGCTGCAAACGGATTGGCTAAAGAAGATTTGGAAGCATGTAATTAGCATTCATCAAATGCACACATTTCCATTGAAAACCCTCTTCAGCCCAAAAGTTGACTACCAGGAAGCTGATGACTCTTGTTCAATCTGGGAACAGGCCTTGCTAACACTTAACTTTCCATTAGCTGATTTTAAAAGGAGCTTATTAATATAGTTACTATTGAATACTATTGAATAAGTTATTGGTGAATGCTGTCTGTAACCGACACTGCTTTAATTTTTGTCCTGTATCCTTCAGACAAGCATCCATGTGAGAGTGGCAGGCCGTCTCTTGGTAATGTAATTCACTGATAAATTCCTCATACTTGAGCACATATAATTCCCAGATATAAAGTAGAAATACACCCAGCTAATTAATTACCTTTAGGGACAAAAAATACTTGTCATGAGAAGCAACAATGTATATATCTGATAGTCACCCCTGTGTTAAAAATTGCATTAAAAGCTTCAAGGTAAGGGAACCTGGGTGGCTCAGTTGGTTAAGTGTCTGCTTTCAGCTCACATCACGATCCCAGGGGCCTGGGATCGATCAGTCCCCATGTTGAGCCCCGTATAGGGCTCCCTGCTCAGCAGGGAGTCTGCTTCTTCCTCTTCCTCTGCCCCTTACCCTGCTTGTGCATTCTCTGTCTGTCTCTCAAATAAAGAAAAGCTTTAAAAAGTAAAAAAACAAACAACAAAAGCCTCAAAGTAAACGCCAACACATTAACAGCAGATTAGTGTGGCATGACTGTGAGAGGTTTTCCCTTCTTCCTGTATATGGTTAGGTATTTTATTTGAATACATGATTCGTATATGATTGATTGAAAAAAATCAACTTTATATGAAAAGGCTTTGAGTACTTCAAGGACACTACAAGTGTACTTCCAGAGCCAAAAGGAGCACCAGTCTTCCTTAACTATCTTGAAAGGACCTTTAACTTAAAAAGAACTTCCCCAGGCCCTGGGTTCCTGCAGATATATGAGTAGATACTACAGTGCTTACAACACAAACAATGAGGTGCTTATAAAAGGGCCAGAGTCCTAAAACACTGAGGACATTCAGACAGGTCTCATATTAAGAAAGAAACTATTTTATCTTATTTATAATATGACTACAGATCTGAATAACTGTATAGCAAAACATATGCTATCTAGAGGAGGCGATATTGCTCTTAAGCCCTGTTCAAAAGCATATCTAAATCTGTACATTTGTTAAGACTGTTCAGTCTATATGGCGTTCATTCCTTCTTTCTCACTCAGTGTGAATTCTTCAGGGTTCATCTGGAATGTTGGTATCTTCCCTGGGCTCTTCCCTCATTCCTGGACTAGGTGTGCATTCTCTTCCTTGACCTCATCTTCTCTCTTCTCTAATACACTGATTGGCTCTGGCATCATTCTTGTAGACCATGCATAGCTCTCTCACCAAGGCCACCATGAGATATTATTTTGTTTTTGTGTATGATGCATGTATTTATTTTAATTTTTACTTGATAATTGACTAGTAATTTTTTACAGCTTCATTGAGGTATAATTGACATATGTAAAATGCATGTCTTTGAAGTATACAACTTAATAAATTATTATATATGTATACATCTGTGAAACCATCACCACAACCATAATAGTGAACAGAGCCACATGCCCAAAAGTTTCTTTGTGCCCCTTTGTCATCCTTCCATTCAGCTCCAGTCCCAGCAAGCAGTCCCAGGTGACCACTGAGCTGCTTTCTGTCACTTAGAGTTGGGTTTGAACTTTCTAGAATTTTAGGTAGAACTATGATTGTTTTAACCCATACAAGTCTTTAAACATTCATCCATGTACTTTTGTATCAGTAGTTCATTTGTTTCTATTTTATTTCTAAGTGATATTCCTTGGTATAGATTAATCACAACTGGATTATCCATTCACTGGTTAATGGACACTTAGGTTGTATCCTGTTTTGGGTTATTTATAAATAAAGTGCAAGTTCTTTTACATACATATGCTTCCATTTCCCCTGATTAGATAAATATCTAAGAGTGGAATAGCTGGGTCCTAGGATAGATGTATGCTTAACTTTTTAAGGAAGTGAATGTTGCTTTGGATCCTTGCCAACACTTGGTGTGGTCAGTCTTTTTATGGTTGGCTATGTAGTGGATATGAAGGTGTGACTCGTGGTTTTAATTTGCAATTCTCTGATAACTAAGGATACCAAGCATCTTTTCATGTGCTTATTTGCCATCTGTATATCTTCTTTGGCTAAGTATCTGTTCAAATCTTTGCCCACTTAAAAATTGGCTTGTCTTATTCTTGGGTTATAAGTTCTTTATCCTTTTAGGATATATGTTTTGCAAATAATTTCTTCTAGTATGTGGCTTGCCTTTTGTTTTCTTAATATTGTTTTTAGAAGAACAAAAGCTTTTCATGACAATTGTTTTGATTATTCCTTTTATAATTCATACTTTTAGTGTCATATTTAAGAACTCCTTGTTGAACCCAAGGTTTTCTCTTATTTTTTATTCTGGATGTGTTTTAGTTTTTGCTTTTATGTGTAGATAAAAGATTTCAAGTTCATATTTTTATATGGTGTAACATAAAGGTTGAGGCTATTTTCTGCATATGGCTATCCAATTACTCTAACACCATTTGGTGAAAAGATTATCTTTTAGTTGATGAGTTGCTTTGCCACTTTTGTTGACAATTAATTTACCATATACTGTAATTCTATTTCTAGAATCTCTATTTTATGGATCTGTTTGTCTAAAACTAATAAACTATATTCTACTATGATTTTATTTTAAAGATTAAAAACAAAAAATTTAATGGGCACCTGGATAGATTAGTCAGTTGGGCAACTGACTCTTGATTTTGACTCAGGTCATTATCTCAGGGTTGTGAAATTGAACCTCATGTCTGGCTTTGCATTGAGCATAGAATCTGCTTGGGATTCTCTCTCCCTCTTCCTCTGCTCCTCCTTGCTCATGCTCACTCTCTCTCTCTCTCTAAAAAAAAAAAAAAATAATAGTTAAAAAACCAGTTTAAGTCTTTTATCTTTGCTCATCTTTTCCAATATCATTCCAATGAATTCTAGGGAACCCACTTGAGCTTCAATATCCAGGATCTTTATTGGACCTTTATCACATAGGCATGACGGATGATTGTTTGCCATGTGGTTGACCTCAATTTTCAGGCCAACTGTGTGACCATGATCTAGAAGGAAGGAGGCAAATAAAAGAAATGCTAGTTGGAGGGTAGAAATCTGGACACGACTTGGGAAACAGAGACTGATTAAAACCCAGAGTCGCAGAGTGGTCAATAAAAGGCTTTTAGCCTCTTATACTGTTGGTGGGAATTCTAATTGGTGTAGCCACTATAGAAAACAGTCTGGAGCTTCCTCAAAAAGTTAAAAATAGAACTACCCTACAATGTGGTCCTACTAGATATTTACTCGGAGAATACAAAATACTAATTTGGGGTGCCTGGGCGGCTTAGTTGGTTAAGTGTCCAACTCTTGGTTTCAGCTCAGGTCACGATCTCAGGGTCTTGAGATTGAGCCCCACATCAGGCAACCTGCTCACTGTGGAGTCTGCTTGTCTCTCTCCCTCTACTCTTCTCTCTGATTTCTCCCTCTCTCTCTAGAATAAATAAAATCTTTCTAATAAATAATACAAAAATACTAATTCAAACAGATACATGCACCCTGATGCTTATAGCAACATTATCTATAATAGCCAAATTATGGAAGCAGCCCAAGTATCTATCAACAGATGATTAGATAAAGATGTGGTCCTGTCTGCCCATGGTTGCTACTAAGTAAGTATTGTTAAAGTCTCCCCTCCCACCACAGTCACATTGAAGTCAGAGTCTCTCAAAGAGCCTAAACAGCTGTGGAGGCTCTTCATCAGAGGTTTAAACTTTGAAACAACCAATGAGAGTCTGAGGGGCCATTTTAAGCAATGGGGAATACTAATGGACTGCGTGGTAATGATTGATCCAAACACCAGACACTCCAGACGCTTTGGGTTTGTCATGTATGCCACTGTGGAAAAGGTGGATGCAGCTGTGAATGTAAGGCCACACAAAGTGAATGAAGGATTGGGAAGCCAAAGATGGCTGTCTCTAGAGAAGATTCTCAAAGACCTGGTGCCCACTTAACTGGGAAAAAGACTTTTGTCGGTGGCATTAAAGAAGACACTGAGGAACATCATCTAAGACATTATTTTGAACAGTATGGGGAAATTAGAATGATTGAAATCATGACTGACCAAGGCAGTGACAAGAAGAGAGGCTTTGCTTTTGTAACATGTGATGACCATGACTCTATTGATAAGATTGTCATTCAAAAACAGCATACTGTGAATGGCCACAACTATGAAGTAAGGAGAGCCCTATCTAAGCAAGAAATGGCTAGTGCTTCAACCAGCCGGAGGTCGAAGTGGTGGTTCTGGAAACTTTGATGGTGGTTGTGGAGGTAACTTCAGTGGGTGAAGTGGATTTGGTGGCAGTTGAGTTGGTGGTAGATATGGTGGCAGTGGGAATGGTTATATTGGATTTGGTAATGATGGAAGCAATTTTGGTGAATTTGTTAACTCAGCCAAGCGCAGTGGGAGCAGGACCTAGCTGCTACAAAGGAGACAGGTTTTATTTATTTATTTTTTAAAAATTATTTATTTATTCATGAGAGACACAGAGAGAGAGGCAGAGACACAGGCAGAGGGAGAAGCAGGCTCCCTATGGGGAGCCTGATGCAGGACTTGATCCCAGGACCCTGGAATCATGACATGATCCAAAGGCAGATACTCAGGCAGCCCTGGTGGCTCAGCGGTTTAGTGCCGCCTTAAGTCCAGGGCATGATCCTGGAGACCTGGGATCGAGTCCCACATCAGGCTCCCTGCATGGAACCTGTTCCTCCCTCTGCCTGTCTCTGCCTCTCTCTCTCTCTCTGTGTCTCTCATGAGTAAATAAATAAAATCTTTAAAAAGAACAAAGAACAACAACAACAAAAAAGCAAAGGCAGATGCTCAACCACTGAGCTACCCAGGTGCCCCAAGAAGATAGATTTTTAGACAATACTCATATGCATAGGCAAAAAACTCGAAGACTGGATTTATGACTAATTGTATAACAAGTTATTTTAGTTTCTGTTCTGTGGAAAGTATAATGCATTCCAACAAAGGGTTTTAATGTAGATTTTTTTTCTTTTTGCACCCATGCTGTTGATTGCTAATATAACAGATCATGAAACCGAATAAATGTCTTTAAAAAGAAGCCTGGGTGGTTCAGTGGTTGAGTGTCTGCCTTTGGCTTAGGTCATGATCCCAGGGTCCTGGAATTGAGTCCCACATCAGGCTTCCCAGAGGGAGCCTGCTTCTCCCTCTTCCTATGTCTCTGCCTCTCTCTCCATGTCTCTCATGAATAAATAAAATCTTTAATATATACATATAGATAGATATACATAATAGAATATTACTCAGTTATGAAAAAGAATGACATCTTGCTACTTGCAATGATGCGGATGGAGCTAAGGAGTATTATGCTAAGGAAATAAGTCAATAAGAGAAAAAATACCATATGATTTCACTCATATGTGGAATTTAAGGAACAAACAAAATGAGCGAAGGAAAAAAATGTAGAGACAAACCAAACCAAGAAGTAGATTCTTAACTACAGAGAACAAACTGATAGTTACCAGAGGGGATGTGTGTGTGTGGGGGGGGGGGGGGGGGAATGATGAAACAGGTGATGGGGATTAAGAAGGGAGCTTGTGATGAGCACCGGCTATTGCATGGCAGTGTTGAATCACTAAATGTACACCTGAAACTAATATTACACTGTATGTTAACTAACTGGAATTTAAATAAAAACTTTTTAAAAAGACTTTTAACAATAGGAATGGTTAACAAGGAATTTAAACTTTGCTATGTAATACATATGGACACTCCTTCCTATAAATAAGACTTTATAAAATTTATATTCTCATAAATTTGGGCTCCATTATGTTATCCCTAAATTCATATTGGAGGGAGAGTTGAAGTTCTAATGCTCCATTACCTCAGGATGTGACTGTATTTGGATCAGGATCTTTTATTTATATATATATTTTAAAGATTTTATTTTTATTTATTCATGAGAGACACACACAGAGAGAGGCAGAGACAGGCAGAGGGAGAAGTAGGCTCCATGCAGGAACCCCGACATGGGACTCAAACCCCGGTCTCCGGGATCACACCCTGGGCTGAAGGCGGCGCTAAACCACTGAGCCACCTGGAGTGCCCTGGATCAAGATCTTTTAAAAGGTAAATGAAAATGGGGTCATTAGGGTGGGCTCTAGTCCAATATGACTGGTGTCTTTTTAAGAAGAGGAGATTAGGACACAGATGCACAGAGAGGGAAGGCCATGAAAGACTCAGGGAGAAGATGGCCATCCACAAGCCAACGAGAGAGGCCTCAGGAGAATTGAACCCTGCCGGCACCCTGACCTAGGACTTCCAGCCTCCAGAATTTTGAGAAAATAAATCTCATTGTTGAAGCCACCCTGTGTGTGGTACTTTGTCGTAATAGCCTTAGCAAAATGATAGAGTCACCAAAATATAGTGTAAATAGTTTAATAAGTATATAAATCAATGAATACCTTATGTACATAAACTAGGGCAGACCAGGTACAGAACAGAAGCAACCCATGCAAAGCCAAAGTCTAGAGCTAAAATTCACCTTGAGAAATCTTGAAATCCATGAAAACCTTGGGAGAAGGATTGGACACCCATGGGGACATAAGGCCAATATTACCCAGATCCAGCCCTCTATAGGGGACTGGTGTTCATTTTGGCAAATGCTTGCTTACATCTAACTCAGACCTGTTAGCCAACTCCTTCCCACTGCCTGTTTTGGTAAATAAAATGTCACTGGCACCCAGCCATAACTATTTGTTTACATATCGTCTATGGCTGCTTTCCTGCAAAATGGCAGAACCGCACCGTTGCTACGGAGGCCATATGGCCTGTGAAATCTAAAATAGTCACTAAACTTTGCAGAAAAAGTTTGGAAAGTTTGAAATGAAGTGAGTATTACAACAACGTAATTTCCAAACACATAATGAACTTGCAGCCATTCGGGCCTCTCTCGTTTAAGGCGATTCATGTGTACCTCAAATGGAACTCGGTGAGCCCTGGCTTCTGGGTGACCTCGTGGATCGGTGAACTGCAGAAAGCAGGAGAGGTGTGTTCAGGGCATTTTGGAAAATGCCGTTTGGACAAAAGTTAGGAAGTAAAGGCGAGCGAAAAAAGACAGACTGAGGACAGGGGAGTGAACTGAGAAAGTTTTGAGGACCCAGGGCTATGGGAGACATTTGTCAGGGGATTTATACAGGGAAACCCCAAGGTGCAGGAACCACCCTGGAGAACACTGTTTTGTTCTGGAGGTGGAAGTGCTAGTCACCCAGATGTCAGCTGGAATGAAATCTCCCGGACCCTGGCTGTCCAGATGGACTTGACTCAGAGCTTTGTGGATGTCCTATCCTCTCTGCCTCCTAAGATTTCTAAAAATATTGGGAGTTTACATCCTTTTGGTGATCTTTGTCTCCAAGCTCCTCATCTCAATGAGGCTGTCTTTTCTACTACACATCAATCCAGATAGCATATCCAGCCTCTTCTGTTGAGTTTGTTACAACACAACACACACACACACACACACACACACACACACACACACACTCATAGCATTCAGCAGAAGAAAATATTTTACTGTAAATTTCTGAACCATGGCTCAGGTAATTCTTCAAAACTATTGTCCTTAAATATTCTTTGCCTATTTCACCAATTGAGACATTTCTTTTGGCTGTGTTTCCTGGCATCCTCTCCAGCCTCAGACCAGCTTGCTCTCCCCTACTATCTTTTTGGTCCATGTCTTTCCCCTCTTTTCTTGTCTCTCAGAGACAGGAAGGAATGCAGTCCCATTTAGCTATCCCCTTTAGGCATGTTTCATGTGTTACCACTGTCTTCTGGTTGCCAGTGATATTGAAAGTCTGTTTTATTTTGGTTCTTTGTATGTGATTTGCTTTTTTCTCTAAAGTTCGGAGAATTTTGAGGCATAATTTTTTTCAAATGCTTCTTCTCCTCTGTTTCTCTCTGCCCTGTTTGGCACTCCTGTTATTAGTACACTGAGTTTCTTTTCTTTCTTTCTTTCTTTCTTTCTTTCTTTCTTTCTTTCTTTCTTTCTTTCTTTCTTTCTTTCTCTTTCCTTTCCTCTTTCTTAAATTAGTTTCTGAGGTAGAATTACTACTTTCTGATGAGAGGGTTCCTCGACCCGATCTTCTGCTCATAAAGTCTACTTTCGGTGGAATCCATGTTGACATTCACCCTACCCATTCAATTCTTTATGTTGGCAGGTACAGTTTTCAATTATTATTTCCACTTGGCTTCTTTTTTAAAATAACTGCCTGTTGTTAAATAGAATTTAATATTCCATTTTCTAAAAGGAAAGGAATAATAAAAGATTTCAGGTTGGAAAAGTTAACAGGCTAGGTAATAAAATCAATTCTACCTCCAAGTATGGTATGGTCAAATTGAGAATCTCAAAGATAAGGAGAAAGTTTAGTGTGTTTTCTTAGTTTCCTTTCAAATGGGAGTAATCTGTAGATAGCAGCCATCTTTGACCTCTTCTTTATTTAATAATGATCATCTTTTGGATGACTTGTGTAAGTATGGTATTGGCTATTGTTTTACGTTAGTTAGATAATCTTTTTCATAAAAAGTTCTATTTATTTATTTTTAGTCATCTCTGCACCCAGTGTGGGGCTCAAACTCATGACCCCTAAGACAAAGGGTCTCATGCTCTTTCAACCAGGCCAGGCAGGCGCCCCTTAAATTAGATATTCTTTATCATGTCCAGGTGATAGTGCTGTATTTTTAGTTTTCCAAGAGGTTTTTTTTTCCATTATAATTCTATTTTTTAAAGATGTTATTTATTTAT
This sequence comes from Canis lupus baileyi, assembly GCF_048164855.1. Lineage (NCBI taxonomy): Eukaryota > Metazoa > Chordata > Mammalia > Carnivora > Canidae > Canis > Canis lupus. The sequence continues at coordinate 41,114,469 of NC_132848.1, forward strand.
TCATGAGAGACACACAGAGAGAGGCACAGACACAGGCAGAGAGAAGCAGGCTCCATGCAGGGAGCCCGACTTGGGACTTGATCTCAGGTCTCCAGGACCACACCCTGGGCTGAAGGCAGCACTAAACCGCTGAGCCACCTGGGCTGCACTCCATTATAATTAGATGTTAGTTTTAACCATATACTTTCTAAAGCGTATAAAATCTGCACAGTTTTGCTGTTTGTAAGGACTATTGGTACGGATTGCTTGCCATAAGCAACTTTTAATTTACACTCTTCAATTTACTAGACAGTCAATGTCTTGAATTCTCTTGTAGGAAAAGTGCGAAGACTTTTACTTAGTCTACCTTTTGCCTTGAAGTCTGATTGAAATTTGACATTTTGGGGCACCTGGGTGTCTCAGTCAGTTAAGTGACTGCCTTTGGCTCAGGTCATGATCCCTAGTATGGAGTCCTGAGTCTGGCTCTTTGCTCAGCGGGGAGCCTGCTTCTCCCTCTCCCTCTGCCTTTCTCCCTGCTCGTGCTTTCCCTCAAATAAATAAATAAAATTGTTTTTTAAAGAAAGCAATTTAACAGTTCTCACATTAATTTCTTAAAAAACAATGTAAATATAAGATTACTCTACCCTAGTGACCTCAGCTGAACCCAGTATTTTTAACAGTCTATTCAGACCCTCTGCTCATCTGGTGTGGGGAGAAGCCTCTCTGGCTGTGTGCTCCTTTTAGAAAATGCTGCCACAGGCTCACATGCCCACCTTTTTACCTTTGCCCTTTGCCCTACTATCCTTTAATGGATGATAATGGTCTGAAGGCCATATTTTTCCCAGGTGACTGTAGTCTCTCCAACTCTGTTCCCTGGGGCAGGGTTCTTACAATTTTGAACGTCTCCATGGGGTACAGAGCTTAGTGTGTATACATTAATTGGCTTGTATTCATTATACATGTCATTCGAGCATTTTATTTTATTTTTTAAAAATATTTTATTTATTTATTCATGAGAGAGAGAGACAGAGACACAGGAAGAGGGAGAAGCAGGCTCCACATAGGGAGCCTGACATGGGACTCGATCCTGGGATCTCCAAGATCAAACTCTGCCGAAGGTGGCTTAACCCCTAAGCCACCCGGGCTGCCCCTCATTTGGGCATTTTAAAATGTGTCCTTTACATCATGAAATATAGAAGACATGCATATTCACTCAATGCTTCATGTCTTTTAACCTGTGTCTCATACTTTATCTCCTTCATGTCTCTGTAAATTTTCCATACTATCTCTTTGCTTCTAGCTTTCAGGTAAGTCTTTCCTCAGCCCTGTCCATCTGGTCTGCTGCTAAATGGATCAGCTGAATTTTAAATTCTGTTTACTGTATTTTTCACTTCTGAAAGCCCTCATTGGCTTCATTCAGAATTGTTTGCCCTTTTGTCATGTTTCCAAGCCTCTCTTGAGGAACGCATCTAACATAGTTGCACCACACACTGGTTCTTTACATTTAATATTTAGAGCAGTGGTTCCTAAATTTGAGTGTACGTCAGAATGACCTGAGAACCCCTTAAATCGCACATGGCTGGGCCTCACCCTTAGAGTTTGTGATTAGCAGGAATTTCTATGTCCAACAAATTGCCACATGATGCTGATGCTGCTTAGTTTAGGGACTGTATTTTGAGAATGAGTCATCTAAAGTATTTGTAGGTCAGAATTTTCTAGCTCTGGTTGGTGCTATCTCTCATGGTGCTTGTGTTTTCTTGTGTTTCATGGTTTGGTTTGGTTTTGACTGAAAGCTACTCATTTTCCTTGTTTTTTTTTTTTTTTGTTTTTTGTTTTTTGTTTTTTGTTTTGATTTTTGGAAGGGGTGGGGGGAATACTTGGGACCTGGGATAAAGGTGCATTTCTGAAAAAAAGGATTTTTTTTTTTTTTTACTTTTGCTAGATTTCTGGGGACATTCCCAGACATTCTAGATTAAATTCTTGCCTTGAGGCTTTTGGAACCCCCTGGTTAAGTCAAATTCAGGCTGTTTCATTGCCTTAAGGATGGGTGATAGTTTTGCTATTCAACCACCAGCTTTGAGATCGGCCATGTCTTTCCAGTCCAATGGAGTAGGGGAAGTGTTATTTCTAGTTTGACTTTACTGTGAGATTGTTGCCCCTTGATGTTTCAGGTTTGTGGGGTGGGTAACACCCTTAGCTCCCTCCTAGTTCCCTCTTTGGGCCTTTTCTTCTACCCCTACTCCGCTGAGCTGTTGAAAATTAATGATTAGGCTCACCAGGTCACCATGCCTCTCAGGTTGAAAGGAGAATGCAGCGCCCTGCTGTCCCCTCTGTGTTCTCTGAGTTGTAAACATTGTCTCTTAATCTGTTTCATCTTTTCACTTTGTCTATGGTATTTTAAAAAATATTTTATTTATTTATTCGTGAGAGACACACACAGAGAGGCAAAGACACAGGCAGAGGGAGAAGCAGGGTCCATGCAGAGAACCTGATGCGGAACTCGATCCCAGGACTCCAGGATCACACCCTGGGCTGAAGGCAGACTCTAAACCACTGAGCCACCCAGGGATGCCCTGTCTTTGGCAGTTTTTTTCAACATAGAACAAGTTTAAATTTTAGTAGGAAAATCTAGGAATTATGTCCAATTTTCTCTGGCTTCTGGAAATTATGTAGAAGGTCATTATCCAATAAAGATTAAAAAAAAACTTTTCTTTAAAATTTTCTCTAATAGTTTTGTAAACTACCACTGATACATATCTCACAATATAGTTCTCACAATATTATATATATACATATACATATATATATCTCACAATATATATCCTCACTGATATATCTATGTATATCTCACAATGTAGTAATCTAAATTTGATTTACTCAAAATGGATATTCAGTTGTTCCATATCCATATATTGAATAATTCATTTTTTACCTACTGATTTAAAATGTTATATATTTCATGTATCAAATGGATATGATATGTGTTTCTGGATTATATTCTGATATAATATACAGTTGTCTTTTCCTGACATAATTACATGCTACTTTAATTATAATAGTTTTTAAGGACATCTTCACATCTGATAAGACACATCTCTACTCGTTATTCTATTTTTCAAACATTTCTAGGCAGTTCTTATGGAGTGACTGTTCCAGATGAAATTTAATATCAATTTATTAAGTCTCTACAAAATTCCATTGATATTCTGATTGAAAAAGCATGATGCTTATATATGGCACTGGGAAGATTGACATCTTTATGTTATTTGAGTCTTCCTGTCTAAAAGTATGGTGGGTTTTCCCAATCAACAGAGCCTTATTTCATGTTTATCAGTAAAGCTACATAGTTTTTTTTTTTTTGTACAGGTGTATATATATTTTTTTCTTATTGAAAATTTTTTTGGTTCTTCATTTTACAAATGGGATTTTGTTTTAAATTCCTTCCTAACTAGTTATGGTTAGTTAGAAACAAAGATATTAACTTGTAAATGCTTATTTTTTTAAATTGAGATACAATTGACATGTAACATTATATTCATTTCAGGTAGTTTTTGTCTATGTAGACAGTCATATCTTATGTAAATATTGCCTCCTTATCTATTCTCCTCATCTTGTCTTCTAGACTTATTCCATTAAATAGACTACCCAATGTACTTCAGTATTGAATAATGCAGATACTGAGCATACTTGTCTTGTTCCTGACATTAGTCAGAATACCTTTAATTTTTCAGAATTATTTACTACTGACTTCTGATAAATGCTGTTTAAAATATTGAAGAAAATTTTCTTTTGTTAAACATTTTTTATGATAAATATATAATTTTATTCATATTTTGTACCTATAAAAATCACCACCAGTTATTTGGCTTTTATTTTTGATTCATTAATGTAACATTTAATTTAAAACAATTTTTTCTCTTTTTAAAGACAGAGAGACAGAGAGTTCCAGAGATAGGGGCAGAGGGAGAGGGAGAGAGAGAATATTTTTTTCTAAAGATTTTATTTTATTTATCCATGAGACACACAGAGAGAGGCAGAGACATAAGCAGAGAGAAGCAGGCTCCATGCAGGGAGCCTGATGGGACTCATGCCCTGGGCTGAAGGCAGATGCTTAACTGCTGAGCCACCGAGGTGTCCCAGTGAGAGATAAAATCTTAAGCAGCTCTGTCCCAATGCAGAATGGATGTGGGCTCAATCTGAGGACCCTGAAATCATAACCTGAGCAGAAATCAAGAGTCCAGATGCTTAACCAACTGAGCCATCTAGGCGCCTTACAGTTGAAATTTTTAATGCTGAAGGATTTTTTTTAAAAAGATTTTTATTTATTTATTTGAGAAAGAATGAGAGTGAGAGCAAGAGAGATCACAGAGGGAGAAGGAGAAGCAAAATTGTCATTGAGCAGGGAGCCCAATGTGGGTCTTGATCCCAGGACCCCGAGATCATGACCCTAGCCAAAGGCAAATGCTTAACCGAGTGAACTACCCAGGTGCCCTAATGCTGAAGTATCTTACCAATGCAAAAAAATAAATCCTTTTTAGTCATTTTATATTATTGTAAAACTTGCTGCTTGACTGTATGTGTTGATATTTTAGAATTCTTAGAATTTTGGTTATTTATTCTTATGCTATTGTTTTCTCATGTAGAACATGGTATGTATCTGCATAAAATTTATGGAAAGTTCATTTGGGATTATTGTTCACCTTTGAATGAGATGAGTTCTTCCCAGACCAGTTATATCTATGGGAGGTGTGTGTAGATAGCAGGCGAGGTCATGCTCCAGGCTGGAAAGAATTCCTGTGACAGGAGGCTGTGTGAGTGTTCTCTTGGCTCTGACTTCTCCCTGGATATGGGACATAAGCCCTACAGACAGTTCATGAGGCTGAGCCCCTGACCTCCCCTTCCATTACACCAAGACACCTCTTTCTGCAACGGTGATCTATATGATGGTTTATCCAGCATCACCCTCCTTGCTTCTGAAAGCTTCCTAATAAACCAATAAATTGCATCAACCAGCCCTCGAGAATGATTAATTTTACCCCTTGAGTGTATTTCTTACTTCTGAGGATGGTGCTTTCTTATCACTCAGAGTCCAGTTGGAAAACAGAACTCCACATTATTGTAGAAGAGTGAGTTTAGTATAAGAGCTTGATACTGGAACAGATACTGGAAGATGGAAAATGGGAAAAGGAACACTGACCTAACATAGCAATAAGAACTGCAGGAGGCAGCTACTACTCCTAGCACTGGAGAAGTCAGGGGAGAGCCTGGAAACATCACAACAGGGGAGCTTGGTGGGTGGGGAACACAGGCCTCTGCAAGGATGTTAGCCAGTTGGTTGCTATTTCAGAGGGGATCAGATTATGTTCTAGGAGAAAAAACTGGAAACCGAAATCAGCTGTTTGTGGACCCGACTGCCACTACTGGGATGAACCCCAGCCCTGAACACACTCCTCTCCCCCCTCCTCCTGGTCCTCTTCTAGCAACCTCTACTGGCAGACTCCAGCAGGATACATGTGGTTTGCCAGCAGCAGCACACAGCAAGGGAAGGGTGCTTGGGCTGGAGGCTAAGAGGAGCTTCACCATCCACTTGTTTTTTTTTTTTTTTAAGATTTTATTTATTAATTCATGAGAGACACAGATTGAGAGAGAGAGAGGCAGAGACACAGGCAGAGGGAGAAACATGCTCCATGTAGGGAGCCCGATGTGGGACTCGATCCTTGATTCTGGGATCACACCCTGGGCCGAAGGCAGACACTCAACCACTGAACCATCTAGGTGTCCCCATCCGCTTGTGTCTCTGGAGACCTGGGACACCTCCCACTTCTGTTTGACCTTCCCCACTTTTACCAGCCCCTCCTCACAGGTTGCAGTTGTCTCCTTATCCCAGTGGGATCGGATTTTGCTTCTGTTTTTTTGTTCTTTTAATATTCTTTTTTTTTTTTAAGATTTTATTTATTTATTCATGATAGTCACACACACACAGAGAGAGAGAGAGAGGTAGAGACACAGGCAGAGGGAGAAGCAGGCTCCATGCAGGGAGCCCGACGTGGGACTCGATCCTGGGTCTCCAGGATCGCGCCCTGGGCCAAAGGCAGGTGCCAAACCGCTGAGCCACCCAGGGATCCCCTGTTCTTTTAGTATTCTTGTATGTACTTTCTCTTTTAGCGGTCCAGCATGATTTTTGAGGAGGAGGCAAGGCAATCCTCTTTACCCCACCATTTAAAAACTTGAAGTCTTAAATGTGCTATTGGCTGTTTAAGCTCCTTTAACAAATCCTTATCTCTCCCAGCCTTCTGGATAGCATTTTATTACTTTCTTTTTCTTGAGTCATTGAGAACACAGTTGTCTTTTCTCGCCCTAATAAGATGCCTACTTACATACTTTAAACTTTCTTCTGATTTCTATAGTCATTATCAGAAATAAGTTTTCCTTCTATACTTTGAGAAGGATGATCTATTCCCCTAATGAGCAATAAAAACAGATGTATAGACAGACAGATAGACACACACACACACACACACACACACACACACACACACACACTAAACTAGAATGGGAAAGAAGCCATCCAAGACTTGGTTTCTACCAGTTAACAGGGTGTGTAGATTTCCCTAGACCCCAGACATTGGTCATTTTTATTTTGCTAGAATCTCATTCTCATTTATTTTCTGGAGTTCAGATTGAATTCACCACACAGCCCAGACCAGTTCTGAGTGTTTGGCAGCTATCTGTAAATGTCACTGTGTGGTATTGCAATGGTAAAAGGATGGGGAACAGCCACTGGTGTGGCTTTTCCTCTAGCTTCCCCTAGGGACACCAGAGGTGTTGATTGAACGCCCTTTCCAATACAGATAAGAATCCATCAAGAGGATCCCTATGTGAGATCCAAGATAAATAGAATTCAGCCTAGGTCTATGTACCAGCGCTAGCACCCGGGCCTTATTGTTGAGATTGCTTACTGAGTGATGAGAAACCAGTATTGGTTAAATGGAGAATGGGAGGCACAGGTCTAACCAGCTGAAGGCTTCCGTGAGCCACCCCTGCTCAGCCCCATCTCTGGTGACCCATCCTGAATGAATGACCAGGATATGGGAACCTGTGCCTGGCAATCATGAGACTTCATGTTGGCTGTTATTGTGTGTGCTCTATTCCCATCCTGCAGCCTTCTTCGTTTTGTTCAAAGCTTTTATTTTGGGGGATGCCTGGATAGCTCAGTCAGTTTAGCATCTGACTCTTGATTTTGGCTCAGGTCATGATCTCAGGGTTGTGAGATCAAGGCCCACGCTGGGCTCCAGTGCTGGGGCATAGAGTCTGCTTTGGATTCTACCTCTGCCTCTCTTTTTGCCTCTTGCTTGAGCGCTCTCTCTCTCTCTTTCTACCTCTCTTACTCCTCCTCTCTAAAAACAGCACAACAACAAAACCACAAAAACTGAAAATTTTTATTCTGAAATCATTAGAGAGTGGCCAAAATTTAAGGTATGATTATATATTAAACATTTAAAAATTCAAAATAATTATAGATTAAAGAGTTGCAAAAAGCATACTTGCAAGTTTCATGTACCTTTCACCCAGTTCCTCTCAAGCATGGGAACATCTTGCATAACTATAGAATAATGTCACATCAGGAAATCAATAATTTACAGAGCCTATCAGATTTTACCAGTTCTATATGCCCTTTAAGGGATGAGGATCTTGGAGGGAGAGGAAGAGAGAGAGAGAGAGAGAGAGAGAGAGAGAGAGAGAATGTCCAAATGTATCTCCTGTGTAGATTCATGTACTCGCCACCACAGTCAAGATACACAAGAGTTCCATAACCACAAAGCTTCTCTTGTGCTATCTTTTTATAGCATCCCCTCACAACTACCACCCCCAAACCTCTGGTGACTGCCAATCTAGTCTGTCTCTATAATTATGTTATTTTAAGAATGTTATATAAATGGAATGATGCAAAGATTTGAGATTTTTTTTCATCAGCATAATTCCCTGGAGATTTATGCAAGTAGTTATGTGGGTCAAAAGTCTGCTCCTTGCTACTGGTGAGTAGTATTCCATGGCATGGATATACCACAGGTTGTCTACCCTTTGCTCCTTGAAGGTCATCTGGTTTGTTTCCAGTTTTCAGCTATTATGAACAAAACAGCTACAAATATTTATGTACAGGTTTTTGTATGCACGTAAATTTTTCTCTTTCTGGGATAATTGCCCAGGAATGTCATTACTGGTTGCATGATAGTTACAAGTTTAGTTTTAGTGAAAACTGCCAGACTGTTTTCTGGAGCAGTGGTACCATTTTACATTATCACTGGTAATGTCTGAGTGATCCAGTTTCTCTACATCTTCACCAGCATTGGGTGTTAACACTATTTTAAAAAAATTATTATTCTAGCCATCTAATCAGTGTGTAATGGTATTTCATGGTGATTTTAATTTGTATTTCCCTGATGACTAATGAAATTGAAGAGTTTACTACGTGCTTATTTGCCATCTGTGTATCTTCATGTATTTTGCCTATTTTCTAACAAGAATTTTTTTAAAAGATGACTTTGGGACTTCCTTACATATTCCAGATATAAGTCCTTTGTTAGATACATGGTTTTCAGATATTTTCTTCTACTGTGTAGTTTGTCTTTTCATATTTTTTGTTTTTAAAGATTTATTTATTTTAGAGAGAGAGAGTAAACAGGAGAGGGTGAGGGGCAAAGGGAGACAGAGACAGGCAGACTCCCCACTGAGTGGGGAGCCCACACAGTGCTCGATCCCAGGCCCCTGAGAGCATGACTTGAGCCAAAAAGACCAAGAGATGGAGGCACCTAGGTACTTTTGTCTTTTCATACTCTTAATGGGGTCTTTCATAGAGCAAATGTTTTTAATTCTGTTGAGTTCTAATCTATTACATTTTCCTTTTATAGATCACACTTAAAAATTTTTTTATTGGAGTTCAATTTGCCAACATATAGCATATCATCCAGTGTTCTTCCCATCAAATGCCCCCCTCAGTTCCCATCACCCAGTCACCCCAACCACCCGTCCACCTCCCTTTCCACTACCCCTTGTTCATTTTCCAGAGTTAGGAGTCTCTCATGTTCTGTCTCCCTCACTGATATTTTCACTCATTTTCTCTCCTTTCCCCTTTATTCCCTTTCACTATTATTTATATTCCCTGTATGAGTGAACCCATGTGATGAGTGTCTTTCTCTGATTGACTTACTTCACTCAGTATAATACCCTCCAGTTCTATCCACGTTGAAGCAAATGGTGGGTATTTGTCATTTCTAATGGCTGAGTAATATCCCATTGTATACATAGACCACATCTCCTTTATCCATTGATCTTTCAATGGACACTGAGGCTCATTCCACAGTTTGGCTACTGTGGACATTGCTGCTCTAAACATTGGAGTGTAGGTGTCCTGCCATTTCACAGCATCTATATCTTTGGGGTAAATCCCCAACAGTGCAATTGCTGGGTCGTAGGGCAGGTCTATTTTTAACTCTTTGAGGAACCTCCACACAGTTTTCCAGAGTGGCTGCACCAGTTCACATTCCCACCAACAGTGCAAGAGGGTTCCCCTTTCTCCACATCCTCTCCAACATTTGTGGTTTCCTGCCTTGTTAATTTTCCCCATTCTCACTGGTGTGAGGTGGGATCTCATTGTGGTTTTGATTTGTATTTCCCTGATGGCCAGTGATGCAGAGCATTTTCTCATGTGCGTGTTGGCCACATCTATGTCTTCCTCTGTGAAATTTCTGTTCATGTCTTTTGCCCATTTCATGATTGGATTGTTTGTTTCTTTGCATATAGATCACACTTTTGATGTCCAGAGTAAAAACTTAAAGATTTTGCCCTGTGTTATTTTTTTTCTCAAAGTTTCATATTTTACATTCTCAACTGTAAAATGATCGTATGGTCTGTGATCCATTTGTATTTTTTTCATAAAGAACTAAATTTGCTGCTAAGTGAAGACTATTGCGTCTTGTAAGTTATATCACCAACACCAGCCCACGATTGTTACTGCTAGTAGAATATACTGGGCATCCACACTATCTTCTCTTTCCTTTTACTGTCTAGTTCTCTAAAATATAGGATTGATCTGATATATGGAGACATATAGCTCCTGGGAATTTTTAAAAATTATTTATATTAAGTAATCTCTACACCCAACATGGGGCTTGAACTCATGATCCTGTGATAAAGAGTCGCATGCTCCTCTGACCAAGTCAGCCAGGTATACCACTCCTAGGAACATTTTAGAGACTACTAAGCTTAGAAATAATTTGCCACCTCTGAGCCAGGCAATTTTCTGATTCCTTTTAAATTGTATATTTAGGACACCAGAAGGAAAAGTGGTTAAGTCAAAACCACTCAAAAGTGGTTAAGTCAAAACCAACTCAAAAGTGGTTGAGTCAAAGTGGTTAACACACCAGTTTTTCCCTTCTGAATGTAATATTGCAGGAGGACCTGATTATCACCTACACAAATTCTGGCCCTTTACGGGGAAGCTACAAGCTTCAAGGTGAGGATTAGATCCCTCTGATGTACCATCCTATCTACAATGAACAAATCTTTAAACTTGACTTAGCTGAAAACTGCTCCCCTGCCCAGCTGGTGACTTCTGTAGGAGGACCAAGGAAGTGGAGTGTGGTCCTTTCTCTCTTCCTTTGGGTGTGCTCCCCATTTGCTCACCAAAGCAGTGTGGAGCAGAAAGCAGGAGAGAGGTAAGTGAGGAGAAACATCTGCCTGCTACTTTCCTAGGACAGTATTGTGCCCTCTTATCCTGCCAGAGTTGTCGTATTTAGTCTTTATTTTGGAGGTACTTCTGTTGATTCTTTGGAGATTCTTGTCATTGAGAACCTTTAATCTATAGCTCTTTCAACCCAGGGGAATGCTTTTCTTTTGGCTTAATTTGTTTAATAGACTAGAATTAATTTCTTTGTTGCCCAACATACCTTATCTAGGAAACCTTTTGATTTTCACAATTAAGCTTGTCTTCTTCAGGCATATAAACTAGTTGCTGATATAATCACCTTTGGCAGATAAAGATCTGTTAGAAACAATGTCCTTTCAGTGGAAAGGATTGAGGACAGGGAATCACTGTTAAGAGGGCTGTGATGGCCTATAGTTTTTGTAACAGTTACCTATCACTGTGTAACAAATACCTCAAACTTGGACAATTTGGGCTGAGCTCGCTGGGGTGCCTCTCTGGTCTGTTCTCAGCTTGACTTTTCTTGCCAAGTCTCCCTCACATGTCTGGGCCTCAGCTGGGAAGCCTGGGACAGCTGTAAGGTCAGCCCCAAGTGGTTTCATTGTCTAGCACACCAGGCTGGGCTTGTCCACATGTGGCAAAAGGGTTCCCAGCAGCAAGAGAAGTGGCAGCAAGGCCTCTTGACACCTGCACTTGGAATTCATACAACCTCACTTCCACAGGATTTTTTTGTTCGGAGCAGGTCACAGAGGCTGGAGAAATAGACTTTAGGTTTTGATGGCAGAGTTACAAATTGTGACTACATTTAGTAATCTCCCATAATGCTTAATCTGTATGCCTCCTTCTTATCTCTCTCAAAAGAATAAGCCAAGGGACAGAAAATAGGGAACCAAGTGGCCAAGCCAGTCAATAAGACAGGTCATTCAATCTGTCTTTGACCATTTACAACCATCCTGAGTAAGAGTGCCCAGATCATGAAGACAAGGGAGTCAGAATAGAAAGATGGGAGATTAATGCAATTTATATCTTCTCTTTTTGATGCACAATATCAAATAAATAGGCCCTTTGTTTCCTTTTATAAGTACCACATTCTAAGACTGTTTAATTTGGGCTAAGGAGAACTGAAATAGGCTTTCTGTAAATAGCCCAAGCTGCGACCAAAGCCATTTTGCAATGAAATTCAAGTTCAACTACTGATACTGTATGCAGATGCTATATACTACTTCCCATTTGTCTGACACTCAGTGTGGGAAGAGGAGGCATACATAGCTTGACTGCCATCTCCCATCCAGGTTTTTAGAAATTCTTTGGTTGCCACAGATTTGTTACACTTGAGTTTAAGAAGATATTTGGGGGTGCCTGGGTGGCTCAGTCTGTTGGGCAACTACATTCAGTCAGGCCATGATCCCATGATCCTGGCATCAGGCCCCGAGTTGGGTTCCCTGCTCAGCAGGATGTCTGCTTCTCCCTCTGCCCCTCCCCCCTGCTGTGTTCTCTCTCATTTTCTCAAATGAATAAAAAATCTTAAAAAAAGAGACATTTGCTTTTTCCTTGCATCCACAGCAAGTAACTTTTTGAAAAGACAAGTCCCAGATGTACTGAAATGGTCTTGATCTAATTGTCCTGTGTGCAAGTGAAGGTTCAATGCAAAACAATAAGTATGATAAACATTTCAGCCTATGAGCCTAACTATTTAGGGCTGTTTATTTTGAACTGTTTTCAAGGTTTCAATAACATAAATAAATCAGCTGGAAATGATACATTTCTACCAATTTCCATCCACCCACTCAGATGGAAAAGCCAGTATATTTTTATAACTTAAAAAGTCAGTTATTTTCCCGGGCAAATGCACGAGTGGAATTTTCAAGGCATTTTCCAACATTACACCTGCATTCTGGAGAGCAGAATAAGTTTCTTTGTGTCTCAGGAAAGGGGAAAACACCAACTACTGAATACCTCTTGGCTTTGCACAATGACACTATTTAGTATGATACGTATTTAAATTATAGATGCAAACCAGGATTTAGGCACTTAGCCAATATCTAATTACTGACATTATTGCTGAAATGGCAATATAATATGGTTTAACATGATGATGGAAACTTGACCCATTCTGTCTAGATTTTTTGGTCTGCTGCGGAATATTAACGAGGCCTGGTTCTCTGGGTAGATGACAGAATTATGCAAAGTGTTAAAAATATGTATAGCAAGGGCGTACTTTGCTCCTTTAGGTCCAACATGGCCACACTTAAGAGTAATCTTAGGATGAAACTGCTCAAATATCTACAATCTTACCAGCTGAGTTCATAAAGTGTTTGAACATCTCTTGTGGACCACTGTGTGAGGGACCTCTTTTGAGCTATCTTGTATTCTCCAGAAGGAACAGGATGCATTCAGGGCTACAGAGTGCTGAATTACCCTTGTCCATTTTCCTGTAGGTAGTATTTTATTCTTAAATGTGCAATTCTCATTTTCCCCAGGAAGTTTTTTGTGAGACATGAGCAGAAAGTTATTTATTTCTGGTTTTGTTTTTTTTTGTTGTTTGTTTGTTTGTTGTTGGTTTTTTTTTTTTTTTGGTAAGGGTGCAAGGGTAAAAACACGAACTTTGCTGTCAGACACCAAGAATTCAGTCGGCATCCACTATGGCCCCTTTCTAGCTCCTTTAGCTTCAGCCTCTGCATCTGCATCATTGGGATGATAGCCTCAGCAATGCAGGTGGTTGGTGATAATTAACGAAAAGGAATAAATTTCTTAGCAGACGGTATGTCACAAATAGTGGGTGTTGTTATAATTGTACTTTGCACAGAATATGCCTGTACTTATACGTGTAGTTCATCTTTTAGTTGTGTGATCTGAAATTTTCTTTTGCTATATGAAACTTCTGTTTATACATTCGACTAATTCCCACATTCTGTTAGGCTCATTAGTATTCCTGATGACTGTTTAGCCAGCAGCACTTTGTTTCTGCTCAACACCTAAGTGGGTGCTGTGGGGACAGAGCGTGGTTAACTGCATTGTCTGCTCACTGTATGGCATCAAGGGAAAAGCACTGCCTCTGGAGGTAGGACACTTATACTTTGTTTTTGAAATTATAAACTCTGGTTGATGGCATTTGTCCCGATTAGCCCACAGAACAGTGCATGATAAAAATATGACCACTTTTTAAAATGTAATTATTTTATTTTAAAGATTTCATTTATTTATTAGAGAGAGAGAGAGAGAAAGAGCTAGTGAATGGGGGGAAGAACAGAGGGAGAGAATCCTCAAGCAGACTCCCTGCTGCGTGTGGAGCCTGATGCAGAACACAGAGCCTGGGGCAGGGCTTGATCCCGTGACCCTGAGATCACAACCTGAGCTGAAGCCAAGAGTCTGACACTTAATGGACTGAGTCACACAAGAGCCCCTAAAATGTTATTATTTTAAATGGAAACTTAAATTATTTAAAAATGTTTTTAATTATTTAAAAATGATACTTTGAATATTACTACTTTAGAATCCTGTCGTGGAATTACATAGCATTTGTCTTTTTGTAACTGGCTTATTTTACTTAGCACAGTGTCCTCAAGGTTTGTCTACATTGTTGCAAATGGAAAAATTTCCATTTTTAAGGCTAAATAGTTATTCACTGCATGTATATACTGCTATTTTCTTTATCCATTCATCCATCAATGGACATTTAGGTTTTCTCCACATCTTGGCTTGCTGCAATGGACATAGAAGTGCTACCTCGTAGAGATCCTGATTTCAGTTGGGGGGGATATAAACCCAAAAGTGGAATTACTGGATCATATGGAAATTCTATTTTTAATTTTTTGGGAAGCCTCCATACCGTCCTCCATGGAGGCTGTGCCTTTTTACATTCCCACCAACAGTGTACAAGGATTTCAATTTCTCCACATCCTCGCCAATACTTGTTATCTTTTGTTTGTTGATAATAGCCAAAGTCACAGTAACAGAGTAAAATGGTGGTTGCCCTGGCTGAGGGGAAGAGGGAAGGAGGGGTTGTCGTACAATAGGTGTAAAGTTTGTTATGCAAGGAGAATAAGTTCTAGAGCTCTGCTCTACAACATTGTACAACATACTGTACCGTGTACTTATAATTTAAGAGGACAGAGCTCATGTTAAGTGTTTTTACCATAGTAAAAAATGTCATTGCCACATAAATTTATTTTAAATTCTGTCAATTGTTACTACATTTGTGAAAAACCCACAGAATGTCAACACCGGGAGCAAACCCTGATGTCAACTAGGGATTTGGGTGATAATGTGTCAGGGTCAGGGCATTGGTTGTAATAAATCTACCACAGGGTGGGCATTGCTAATAGTGGGGAGGGTCTGCGTGTGGGGCAGGAATATGTGGAAACTCTGTTTGGTCTTGTTGTGAACCTAAACCTGCTCCAAAAAAAAAAAGTCTATATTTAAAAAATGTTATTAGTACATCAACTCCTTGATTCCACTCATGTCAGAGTATCATACTGAAATCTACGTGAAGTTCTCAAGGAGGCCTAATGAGGCAGTATTATGTGTATCATCCCTTGCCTTGGTCCTCTTCCCTATGAGCCACTGTGCCATTTTTCTGCTCTCTTTCACTGGATATCTTGCTGACTGCTCTCCTGCTCTCTATCTTAAACCCATTCTACAGACAAAACCAATAATGATTTCCACTTGGCTGAAATCAAGAACTGGATGCTTAACCGACTGGCCCTCCCAGCCACCCCTATCATCTTCTTATTATATACTTATTTGTTTTGTTTATTTCCTGTCTCCCCATCTAGAATGTAGGGCACAAGACTGAATATACATGGTTTTTTTCCCCCACTGCCATAGCCTTAGCCCCTAGAAGGCATAGTAGACACTCAACTAATGCATGAATGGGTGGATTAGTGAATGAGAAAGCATGTTTCCTTTGACTGAAGTGACAGCTCCGCCTCATGCAAATGAGGAATAAGTACCTGACTGTGCTCTTGAAAATGTTTCCAATGCTAGAAAAAGGTTAGTCAAAATCTTTAGAATGATTGTTGCTGTAAATATAACTGACATATTATGCTACAGCTTGAAATGTAAACATTATTTTCATCAGAAAGAAAGGTAGTTATTTGCACTAAACCCTGCTCACCTAGGTGTTGAAGGGTAATTAAAGAAGCACATGCATTATGTTGGTAGAGCCTGAAAGGCAAGTCTTATTTTTGAGTTTATGGCTTGATTATATCAATTTGTCTTCCTTCCACTTTTATTACTTAATGAATGAAAAAGGAGCGAAAACATTTTTTACAATTTTTTGCATTTAGGAAGATTTTAAGTTTAGTGAGAAATGTGTCTTAATTTTTCAAAGCTCTCCCTAAGCGTAGACTTCTTAATTTTATGTTAACTTGAGTTTGGAATGGAATTTCAATGATGCTATTAGTGTTGAAGGCAAGGTGTTCTGGTGGAAAGGAATTTTTGTTTGTTTGGTTTGGGTTTTACCTGCTCCCACCTTTGTCAATAATATGCTCTGAAATTTCAAGGAACCCCCATCACTTTTTAGTTTTCAGCCTGCAAAATATGAAGCAGAAAAAAATACAGCTCTTTTATAAGGGCTCTGCCATGTTTTATAAACTGATGTTAAGAAAGGTAAAAATACTTTAAAATCTGAGAAAGAAATTTACAATCTAATGTAAAGTGTACTTCACATGTATTATATGTTCAAGACATGCATGAAAAGGTGTGGTCAAGACTTCTGCTGGGACCATCTCCACAAGATGCCACCCTGTCCACACTGACGCTCAGATCCACCTCTACGGGTTCACTAGGATGATCTGGCTTCACCCCAAAGGGCCAACTTTCCATGAATGATGAAACATAATAAAAGCCCAAATTCCAGGTCTCCATATTTTGACATAATTTAGAAATGGGTAGAAAATTAAATCATCAATAAAGGAAGCACACTGACAAAAGTATTATTTTTAGAATTTTATTTATTTATTCATTAGAGACACACACAGAGAGGCAGAGACATAGGTAGAGGAAGAAGCAGACTCCATGCAGGGAGCCCGATGTTGGACTTGATTCCAGGACCCCAGGATCATGACCGGAGCCTCCTTTGGCTCCGGTGTCCCGGACAAAAGTATTTTTAAATGACTTTTCAAGGGTACTGGGGTGGCTCAGTCATTTAGGTGTCTAACTCTTGATTTCAGCTCAGGTCATCATCTCAGGGTCGTGATCTCAGAGTCGGGATCTCACAGTTGTGAGATAGACCCCTGTTTCGGGCTCCGTGCTCAGCGGGGAGTCTGCTTCTTCCTCTCCCTCTCCCTCTGCTCCTTTCCCTGCTCACTCTCTCTCTCTAAAATAAATAAATAAAATCTTTTTTAAAAAATGACTTTTTAAAATGGACTAAATTATCTAAACTAATTGGAAGTTTCTGAATAATGAAGACATGCTTCATAGTTGACACCAGTGGGCTGCTTTTCTACATCCCAGTTTGTTGCTTTTTCTCTCTCTCATTTCCTTTGCTTACCCTCCTTTTCTCTCATTTACCGAGTAATAAGAAATAAACTGATGTGGATAAAATTTGCTTCTTATCTCATCTGCTTGATCAGTATGTGTTCTTCCCTGCTCAGTGAGTCTTGCGGGTTTTTAGCTGTAAAAAGCCCTTTCCCATCCATCTGTTCTGAAATGCTTCACTCTTCTGTGCTTAGGCCAAGATGTGGATATTATTTAAGTTGATATAGACTGAGAAGTAGCTATTATCTCAATCTGGCAGTATAACAGTTGATTACTTCCTGAAGTACCTCTTTAGATCAAGAATCCTCCTAATAAAAAAATCTTTAAAAATGCTCTTAAATTGCAGAATGTGGAATTAACCAGCCTCCGTGTACCACTCAGGCCTCTCTCGGGCCCAATTGAGAAAGGCCCCCTTTCTCCTCCCAGAATGCCACAGAATTGGGGATGGCAGGTGTAGTGAATAATGGCCACAGTGTTTGCTTAAAGATGACAAGGCACAGGTTCAGCCTGTAACCAATAACCAGGGAGAAAGACCACTGGCTTTCTCTCTTTTATTTTTTTTTAAGATTTTATTTATTTATTCATGAGAGACACACAGAGAGAGGCAGAGACATGGGCAGAGGGAGAAGCAGGCTTCTCACAGGGAGCCCTATGCGGGACTGGATCCCAGGACCCCGGGATTACGACCTGAGCCAAAGACAGACCCTCAACCCCTGAGCCACCCAGGCGCCCCCACTGGCTTTCTCTCTCTCATCTTTTCGACATAGAGCTCAGAATAGCGTAAAGAAAGCAAAAAGCCTTGAAAAAAGGTGCTTATGGAAGCTCCAACTATGATTATCCCATTCAGATAATATTTCTCTGTTTTAAGTATTTCAGCTTAAAAAAGAAAGCCAAACTGCTTACATTGGGTAGGAGTGAAAACTTCCTGGCTTTTTTTATGTTGCTGCACCAAACGTTTCTATTTTATAGTGGCTTCATGATGGCACATCCTTTTTCTGTTTTGAGGTGTTGCAGATTGCACTGCTGTCTGTGCGGCACTTGGGATCCGAGACCACGGCCGCCCCCCTGGCGGCTTTCCCACGGGGACTTGCTCCTCTCACCGCAGGAAGGACTGCATTCCACCTGCTACCTGCTTGCGGCCAGCACAGCAGTGCATGTCTGTACTGGCTGAAGTGATTATTAACTCGTTTAATGTTAGGTAATACTGGGGTGTTAGTTTGGTCTTGGCTACTAATTTATAAAACCTTATTTTTAAAAAAGATTTTTTTATTCATGAGAGACAGAGAGAGAGGCAGAGACACAGGCAGAGGGAGAAGCAGGCTCCCTGCGGGGAGCCCAATGCAGGACTCGATCCCAGGACCCTGGGATCACAACCCGAGCCAAAGGCAGATGCTCAACCATGGACCCACCCAGGCTCCCCTAATTTATAAAACCTTAAACTCATGACCTTAGCCTCTTCTTTGTGGAGACATAGTCATCCTGCCACCCACCCACAGAACCAGACATGTTGCTATCACCTTAACAGGTGATAAAGGCTCTCTTGGGTATTTTGGGTATTTTTTTCTTGATGTGTATTCATGGAAATGTAAATCTCCTTATCTGGTGTCAAATATTCTCATATTTATAGGAGATAATATAGCATCTCCATAGCTAATTATAGCTCCTATAATATAGCATCTATATTAACTAGAATATTTGGAAATAAGTAAAATATTCATGACATAAACCATCAGGCCCTTAAATTTTTTAATATTTTGGCATGTTTTAGGGAATTTTGACAATGAGATCAGTTCCTTGCTGAAACCCAGAATTTTCATTTTTATCAGGTCCCCAAGGGAGGGAAGCTTCTCTTTTCACGCCATCATCCACTAGAACACATGGCGCATGTGGCAGTGGTCAGGTCTGTGTGGTTCATCAGCATTGTGCCTGTCGCCTTGAATGAGTGAACCTAGACTCCACCTTCAAATGGGCTGAGCTTTTCTCAGGTCACAGACAAAATCCCTGTCCTCTGACCAGCATCTAGCTGACTAGACACCACCCATCGAGCATATGTGTAATGGGAAGTAAAAATTTTTTCATGACTTCAAGAGGTTGCTCTGGGGATTGAGAAAGGGAAAGATCTTTAAAAAAATAAAAAATCCCAAAACAATAACCAGTCTCCCTTTTACTTACAGACATCAGTATTAGAGAAGCTCCACTGGAGGACAGCCTCAGTGTGGGGGTTCTCCTGGAGCTGATAATGGATGGAGGCCAGAAGAGTCAGCTCTTAACTTGGAGGATCACCTTCATCAATTTTTTCATGTGAAAAGGTAGGCTGGGTGCTTCGTGTAGGCTCCGCTTAAGCTCAGAGAATAAATTAGTCTGATTTTGGATGTCAGCAGCCAGCTGCCAATGAGACGAGGATGGCATTAGGAATGCCTGAGAGGGCAAGTGGTTTGAAAAGACACCGACAAGATGCGGCCAGAGTCCATCCAAACTCGGCCTTCTCCACATTAGTGGATGACAAGACTCTCGAGGACAGCAAAGTCAGGCTATAGGTCATTACAGCAATAGTTTGTTCTGTAAGCATTTATTGAGCACCTGTTGCATGCTGGGTCCTGGGTTAGACACCAGGGAAACAATCATTAATTTAAAAAAAGAAAAAGACAAGGTCTTTACCTTGCTGAGACCTACCATCTAGTGGGAAACAGGATATTCGCTAGATACATGCTTTTGGATTACGAGTTATAATTAAGATCTGGAAGGAAATGAACAATGGGGGAGATCTTCTCTAAATTGGGTAAAAGGTGGAACGAGGGAAGCTTTTCTGGGGAAGTGACTTATGAGCTCAGGGATAAAAAATGTGTAAGAGTCATATGTGCAAACCATGGGAGAAAGAACATTTTGGAAAGCTGGGAAGGGGGAGGAGCAAGAGGCACACAGCTAGAGCCAACTGAACAGGCAGGAGGATGGCACCAAATAAAGTCATCAGGTTTAGCAGCGATGAGATCATGCGGGGCCTTGGAAGTTCTGCTAAAAATTTTTTATTTCAGTCTAGATGAAATGGAAACTTTTGAAGGCTTTTAAATAAGAGAAGGGCACGATCCAACTAGAGCTTTCAAAAGCTCACTCTGGGTGCATTATTGAGAATAACTGGAAGGGGATGAGAACAGGATGATGATGCAATAAGCAAGTGTAATGACACACGACTGGGTCGTGGCAATGTACACAGACAGATGGCTTGGGGGTGCGTGTGTTCCCGCATGGCGGACTAGAAGCAAGTGAGAAGAGCCGTCTACACCTTTACCTTGCCCTGCAGATCTCCTGTGATCTGAGGACGTATGCAGACACCCACCACCAACATGCTGAGCAGAGGAGAAACAGCAGGCACTGGGCCAGGCATTGAGTGGTGAGTGAGACGAGACAGTTGACTTCCTTTTGGATGAGCCAT
Organism: Canis lupus baileyi; assembly: GCF_048164855.1. Classification (NCBI taxonomy): domain Eukaryota; kingdom Metazoa; phylum Chordata; class Mammalia; order Carnivora; family Canidae; genus Canis; species Canis lupus. The sequence goes on from NC_132848.1 coordinate 41,135,060, forward strand.
TGCCCATGGGCATCACTGCCCTCATGCCCATGTTCCTTTTAGAACAGATGCACCCAGACAATGCCTGTGGTTGGTAGATCCATTTCAACGTGGCACTGTTTTAGCTGCTCTTCAGGCCCACAGCTTTCCCCTAACACCTTTTCAGGAGCCACCCACCTTTGATCACACTTGCCAGGCTGGCATGGTGTGTGTGTGTGTGTGTGTGTGTGTGTGATTCCCACTGTGTGGCCCAGCTCCATTCCCATCATGCCTCAGGGTTCCCTCACAGTGCTGACCCAGAGAGGACCAAAAGATTCCACAGTAAGAATCTGGGGTTGAAGCAGGGAGAAGTCAGAGCGAGGCTGTGAAAATACCCTGCTAATAGTAGGAGAAATGTAAATGAAAACCACTTACCAAAAGATGCCTTTTATAGCATCTACATTATTATACTAACAGAAGTAAATTGTATTTTGATTGTGGCCGGTTGAAAACCACATCCTACATGTATGAGGTATATAATCAGCTTAATCAGTTGCTGATCCCAGGACAATTTCATCCCAGTGTATTGGGAGAGTGCAAATAACATAGAGTTTATTCCATTCTTCTTAGTAATTTAAATGTCACTTTGTTAAATGAACTTGAAGACAGATTTGCATTACTTCAATGCAGGGTTTCCAATAATAATGTAACACTTTTTTCCCCCTTCCAGTACCAAGGCAATGGCTTAATGTAAAAAGCAAGTGGTTAAATGAAAAACATTTTCCCGAATGAGTGTCTTTTAGTGCTGTGATTTGGAGGGGGGAGGGAGGTGGGATTCTGAGGTCAACTGTATTTTCAAAGTCTCACCAAATGCACCAGATATTAAGCTATTGCGTCTTGATCCATTTCTCTCAAGCCCACTTGCATAATATTTTATGACACCGGGGCTGGGACTCTGCACGTCACACTATCGCTCGGCCAGCCACTGTTGGGATAGACTCTGCCAATCTGGGGCTCCCAAGGAGGGGAAGGCGAGCTCGGGAGGTGGAGGGGGTTGCTGATCCCTTGGGGTTTGCCTCCTGCTCCTGTCGCCTGGCTCAGGCTCTGCTCACACAGCAGCTTCATTGGAATGGGAGCAGTGGAATCAGGTTGGTGGTGGGGCTGGGCTCTCCCAGGCCCAGCTGCATCTCCCCACCAGCTGGCGATGCCAGCACCTCCTCAGACCACCAGGTGCCAGCTTTGCGCAGCCTCTTCCCGGAGCCTCTAACTTTAAGTCATCTCCACCCCCAGCTACAACCGTCCAGCTGACGGTTCTTTGTTAAATGATCTCTGTTAGTGTGAAATGATCTCGAAGGAGTTTCTCTCCCCTCGCTGGACACCGAGTGACACATAAGGTACCGTGAAGCCACCAGGAGTGATTGCGCTCCGTGGGGCTTGGAGATTTCTGCCTCCTTCTGAATCTGAACACTACACTGGACCAGGACGTGGCGTCGCTGAGATGTGACCTGCATGGATCCCTGACGATAGAGACCCTGCAGCCAGGTGCAGTTCGCTGCTGGCTGAGAACCTCTGGCCCTTCCAAGCTTTGCTTTTTATTTAACAGGCTGGGAAAGTCCATGCAAAAGGAGTCCAGTAGAAAGGATAGAGAAGTAGCACTTGCTGAGTTTTCCGACTGGACACGGTTGAGAATTCTTAAATAGTAGAATTGAGAGATCTCTTTTCCTAAAGGGAGCTGATATAAAAGAGTTTTTAGCTCTGGGTTGGAGTGACTGCAGCATAAAGCCAGTCACTTTTTAGAAGCCAGATGACTTTTCGGAAGCCGTTACTATACTTGTGGCCAGACTTACATCTGGAACTCAGGGGGCTACGGCCAGCTGTTAAGTCCTTTTCTTCTTCATTTAGAAACGCTCTGGCAACAGCTTGCTGGTGAGGAGCTTATAAAAAACCATACAATCCGTAGCGTGGAGGTGGGGCCAGAAAGCCGTGGGCTCTATCTTTGGCTCCAGTGTTTATGAGATGTGTGATCTTTGGTGAGTTGTGTTCTGGCTTCCTCATCTCCAAAAACACAACAGTGACTCCAGCCTCAGATGACTGTCTGAAAATTAAATCGGACAATGTCTGTAAGGAGGTGAGCCAAGGCTTGGCAGCGAGTGCACGCACGGCGTTGTTGGCAGCCTTCCTCCCCACCCGAGCATCCGCTCCTCCAGAACAAAACCCACCAGGCTGGTGTGAGGATGGGGTGGACTCTTGCCGTGCGATCGGAGCTGCAATTACCCCTTGCTTTCCATGTTTAGCTTAGCTCCCCCACCCCCAGCCCTGGCCCCCATAATTATGGTGTTGGCACTAGCCAGCGACAACGGAAACCAAGACATGCCTTTTACACTTTATGTCGCTGATTCCACATCCCATTTTGTTTCCAACTGTTATCCATTTCTTGGCTTCCTCTGGGACCTTAGGACGTTACATTGCAATGTGGCAGAAAGAATTTAATCATATGGAGGCTTCTCTATCCGGGGAGCTCTGACTGCCCAATTTACATGGGCCGAGACTTTCTGCCTTGGGGGTTGTGGGATTTCCAGCCCTGTATGTACCTTCTGTAGGCATTTCAGAGGTCTCCAAGCCACCGTGTCACCTAAAAGAGAAACAGGTCATGCCCTCCTGATCTAGTCCACTGGTCCCAGAATCAGTGCTTTGTTTTTTTTTTTTTTGGTTTTTTAAAGATTGATTTATTTATTTGAAGGGGAGGAGGTGTGAGTGGGGGGAGGGGCAGAGGGAGAGAGAATCTGAAGCAGATTGTCCTGAGCACAGAGCCCGATGCAGGGCTCGATCTCACAACCCTGAGATCACAATCTGAGCCAAAATCAATAGCCAGATGCTCAACCGACCCAAGTGCCACCCAGGCATTACCCACCATCCCTCAATCAGTGTTTTAAACAAAACTCAAATCCCTCTCTTGGTTAAATGCCTTCAATGACTCCCTATTATTTGTAAGGTAGCATCTAGGCTGCCATCTGACCTCCAAAGATGTCACCCACAATCAGCCATATCTCCTGAGAGTCATGCCCTTTTGTGGTCCTTTTGGTACCAACTCTGGGCTTACCTTTTAAGCCTCAGTCATAAGATGCCTTGCAACTTCTATCTTATTCTCTTGGAACTCCCACTCTGGGGGAAAGATAACTGCCATGTGAAAAGTTCAACTGCCATCTGACACCGCCACCCTATGAGGAAGGCAAAGGATGCTGCATGGAAAGGCCCCGAGACTATAAAGAGAGGGAGAGAGGCCAGCCACCCCAGCGCTCCCTGTCAAGCCTTCAGATGTCCGCAGCCTCAGCAAGCTACTGACAGCGGTGGCAGACAAACTCTAGTGAGACCAGCAGAAGAACTTCCTGCTGGAACCCAGTCAGACAGTGGTTGGAGCTGGAAAGTGAGGGGCAGAGAGGTGGGCACTGGCCAACATCAGGGCCACACCACATGTTCTCTCCAGGGGAGCTACTTCCCTATCAATTATGTAGTCACAGAGCCCAGGTTCAAGGGCAGGGGACACAGGTACCCTCTCTCCTGAAAAGAAGTCTCAGGATTGAGGGCCACATTTACAAACTGCCACAGTTGGACCTGTGGCCACAAGTTGTTTCTATCTCTCTTATGTGCAAAATACACCCCCCTCCTTCTTTTGCATACACACTCTCATTGCAAGCATCACACTGTTTTAATTAGTTGTTTACATGTTTGCCTGCCCTCTGAACTTCCTTCAAGACAGATAGGGTGTCTAATTCATCTTTGGATCCCTTGTGGCTGATATGCTTATTACCCAGCATATAATATATATCCAGTAAAGGTTGAACCACCATAAATTACACTGTACACACATACAGTAAGTGGATTGTAATCAACATAAATTGAGAAAGGAGAATATCAGCTAATGGTTAGATTAAATCCTGTATTTAATTACATATTTCCCAAACAGATATCTCCCTCTTTTCAACTCATTAGGATCATCTCAAAAATTAAAAGTAAATTTGAAAAAAAAATGGGGAGTATAAATGGAAGCTGCATAAGGCTGTTCTTCGGTCTTGCTAGGGGAAGAAATAATTATATTAATAATCACTCTCCTGCTCTAACTGCTCATGTTTCATCTTTATTTTTGCCTTCCTTTCCTACTGAGCAGGGTCAGGGAAAGAGCAGGAGTCAGAAAGGTCCAACTGCCTGGTGTGACTTGACTCAGTAGGCAGGTAATTCACCAGCTCCTTCAACCTCTCCTATCAAAAGCACTTCGATCTAACACATCCGAAGTACACGGAAGGCAGCAGGTCAGTCCTGGCCCTGAGCCATCGTGGACAAGGGGGAGGAAAGCACTGAGTGAGTAGAAGTGGGGGTGAGGGAGAAGCTTTGATGGAGCTTTAAAAAAAACCCAACCTAACCCAACCCAGGAGGATGTCCCCATTGGCACTGGGTCTTTTCTAAATTGGGAGCAGAGAGGACTCAGGGAGAACTTTTAAGATCCAAATGTTGTGATGTTGGCCCCACATCTGCATCTGGAAGGAAACCCATCCCTTCCTTATTAGTCAGCACAGAAGTTTCCAGGAGGATCTCCTGGAAAGGGGTAAGGGTTTGGTGGTGAGGGCATAGAGAGAGCTTGGAGAAAGAACCATTATTCATTCACGCATTCTCTCTCAAAAGGGTATCTCTGTACAGCCTGCTCTGTGCCAGGCACAGAGCTAGTCCCTTGGAATAAGACAGAGTGCAATTCAGTCAGGGTTGCCACTCCCGGGGAACTTGCTTGCCTTGGGGCACCCAGGTGGCTCAGTCAGTTAAGTGTCTGCCTTCGGCTCAGGTCATGATCTCAGGATCCTAAGAGTGAGCCCCACGTCGGACCCTCTGCTCAATGGCGAGTCTGCTTCTCCCTCTTCTGTGCTCTCTCTTGAGCTCTCTCTCAAGGAAATAAAATCTTTTTTTTTTTTTGCCATTTCAATTTATTTTTTATTGGTGTTCAATTTGCCAACATATAGAATAATACCCAGTGCTCATCCTATCAAGTGCCCCCCTCAGTGCCCGTCACCCAGTCACCCCAACCCCCCGCCCACCTCCCTTTCTACCACCCCTTGTTCATTTCCCAGAGTTAGGAGTCTCTCATGTTCTGTCTCCCTTTCTGATATTTCACACTCATTTTTTCTCCTTTCCCCTTTATTCCCTTTCACTATTTTTTATATTCCCCAAATGGATGAGACCATATAATGTTTGTCCTTCTCTGATTGAAGGAAATAAAATCTTAAAAAAAAAAACACAATTAACCAAAAAAATCCACAGGCTGCTTGTGTTGTGATGAGCTCCAGAAAGGAAATCAACAAGAGGATATTATGGAAGGGAAGTGGAGGGGTAGTATTTTAGGCAAGGTGGTCAAGGAAGATTCTTCTGAAGAGAAAAATGTTTCAGTTAACAATAAGGAGCAAGAAGGAGTCAGCCATATACAGCTTTGGGAGGAGACACTGAAGCTAGAAAGAGATCTAGCCGTAGGTCTAGGATCTGACGGCGGTGGGCAGGGCTAGATCCCGCAGCCCTCATAAGGCAGGCTGGACAGTGCAGGGTTTCCTTTAAAGTGCAATGAGCAATCATTAGAGGATTATTACCTGGGAAGCACAATAATTATGTTTTATTTATTTATTTTAATAATTATGTTTTAATAGCATCAGCCTGGATGCCATATGGAGAATAGACTAGAATTGGAGAGGCCCGTTGTCAGACTGTTCCAGTGGTCCAGACAGGATAGGCAGGTGGCTTAGACACAAGAGTAACAACGAGTATGGAGAGACATGAGTGGGCTCAAGGTGTACTTTGGCAGTGGAACCGGCAGGACCCACTGATAGATTGAATGGGGGTGGGAGACTGAGGCAGAACTGAAAGAAGCCTCTCAGGTTTCTTCTTGGGTGGGATAATCTTCAAATGCTTGTGAACATCCAAGGGGAAATGTCAAGGTCATGGGATGATGAGCTGGCACACAGAGGAGAGTTCTGGAGAAACCAGCATGGAGGTTTAAATGCATGAGATCAGATGAGCCTACTGATGAGAACATGTGACAGAGGAGAGAAGAAAAGCAGGCCCTCAGCCCAAGGCCCAAGGGCCTCTGGTGTTTAGAGGTTATAGAGGACAAGGACTCGGGGTGGGTTGGCTGATGGGAATCTTTATGCCTTTGTTCATGATGTTCCCTTGGTCCAGAATGTTCTGGCCTCCTTTCTTTGTCTGGTAAAATCCCACGCATCTTTTAAGACCCAGTTAAAATATCACCACTTCTGAGAGCCTTTTCTGACTCCCTGTCCCGGTCTTCACCATAGCAGAATCAGTTGCTCCCTCTCCTGTCCTCCCATTGCTCTTCATTCCCAGGCTCTCTGGGTCCTGAGAACACTGTGTTCCAGGCAATTGTTGACTTTTCCATTTCCCCGAACAGAGTTGGAGCTCTTTCGGGCACATACCGTGGCTTTATTTATACTTATAAACAAGAACAGTTCCAGTACCTAGCAAACCATAAATATTTGTCAAGTGAGTGAATGAGTGGAAGAATGGTCACCACAGAATTAAATTAAAATAATCCCTGAAATCACCTGGTGGATCGGGGCCACCTGAAGAGACTGCCTGTTTGAGGTTAGAGAGAGGGGACTGGCATCTTTCAACCAGACCTTTGAGAGCTAAGTTGCTTGCAGAACCATCTCCTGGATGTTGCTTGTAAGAGAAAGCTCAAGGAATATCTGTTGATGAATGCTCACCACCGAGTCATTGATCCCATCTAAGAGCACCAAGGTGTCTTGTGCAATCAGCGCAGAGGCACTGGAGAGTCTTGTTGAAGATGAGGGAGTCAGGGTGTGCTGACCTCCTGTAGATCCAGATTCTAGAATGTAAAGATGTGGAAGGATGCGGGAAGAGATTGGCCTTTTCTGGCCTACAATTCCTTTTCACTGAGCTGAGCTTCTGCGTACAGGTGACTGCTGGCAGCGGGGAAGCCACTCTCCCAGTAAGGGGGAGAAGAGTTTTGCCAAATGGGCTCAGACAGGTTGTACAAAAGGAGCAACAGGTGATGTCTCTGTTCACTCTTAAGTTGTTGCTGTTTTCCGCACTTCCTGCAAAACGGGAGGCCCCCATGGCCTGGCTGCAGCCATCCTATTGACACTGCATTGGGGCAGGAATGGACCTGTCTGGCCATGGGTGGTGTGCTTGCACACTTCCTGGAGATGTGTCTCCGGGGTGATTTTTCTTGTTATCATTGTGGTGTGGTGAAAAGGTGGGGGTCCCAATTCTCTGCTCAACCTTCAATCATTGCCACCCACTGACTCCCACAAGGGGGTCTTCTTGACCTTTCTTTTTCCTCACAAGCAGGGAGATTGTTTTACCAACTCCTCTTAAGAATTCATTCTGCAAGCACAGAAACAAAACAAAACAAAACAAAACAAGTTTGTTGACAATGGTGAGTTTATTCCATGTATCGGTAAGAATCCTGGGTAATGGTGCAACCAGACCTGAGACATGGAACAAAGCTTAATAAAGGGATTCATTACAACCATGTGGGCCAGGTTGAGGAAAGACAATAAGGGATGGTGCAGTATCTGTGTTTACTAACAGCAAGAGCTTCATCACGCCTGAACTTGACCAGGGATGTGTTTATGTGTGTGTGTGTGTGTGTGTGTGTGTGTGTGTGTGTGTGTGATGGGGGCTCATGGGAAGTATGGGTGTGAGTTGGCTGAAAGAACTGTGCTGAGACAAGCTGTGGCCCTTCTCAGAAGACAGTGACCTAGGGAAGATAGCGAGGGAATAAATGCCTGCCCTCTACTCTCTGCTTTTCCTCTGACCTCCTACCAGCACCTGCTAATGGATGAATCAACCAGAAGCCAGAAGCCAATGGACCCCATTGATGCAGACCATACAAGTGAACCTCCCTGGCCATTGAGCAGGTTGGAGAAAGATGAGCAGTGGATCTGGAGGGGCACGCGGGAGATTTCCTAGCCCCGACCAAGGCAGATACTTTGTCACATTTGCCAGGATTTTCATAGGCCGATCCCATGCATGTTCTTTGCCATAAGGATTTGAAGGTGAAACACACCGATTACTCTTGTCAAAGTCCAGGACTTTAAGATGGACAGAGAGTACCATGCCTTCATAGAGGTCCTCTGGCAAATAGGCCTCCATAGCACTTTCCTGTCCTGACTGAGGAAATACTGGTCCTTGCCTTTTTCCTTGTTGTACCCAATGACCTTGATACTAGCATTCCCCTGGACCTTGTCTTAAGATTATTCTTATAAGAATTTGGCTTTCTCTGGTTGATCATGTGAGCCTTGCTGGCATCACATCTGTCACTGAACTTTGGTTGCTATCTTGCTCTCCTGGTATATGACACAAGCACTCTCACCTCCATCCCCTAAATGATATGACTCCACTAAACAGTGAGACAGGACCTTTCCATTCACAGACTTCATGCTTTGGAAGCCTTAACTCATTTATCCCAGGCTTCCCCCATGCCTACACTGACCACCTTTTCTAGGTCATGCTGGGCCCAAGTCCTGGAAAGTAGGGCCATTTTCTTTGGTGTCCAGGATCATCACACTGGTGTAGAGTGAAATCTATACCAGTCCGAGAACCACTCCCTCATCTTTTCTGGGCCTCCCTCCATTTCCCTCTTTTTATGTAACTGTTAACCACACTAACCCTATCTCCCTGGACCAAACATGAACCCTCTATTTTCTTTCAGGACATCTTAGATGATGTATCCTACATTCAGTCTTTGATTTGTTCTGAGGTTGCTGTGGTCCACTTTTTGCTTCATCTATGGAGTCACAGCCCAGTTCCTACCCTTCATTTTCCCTCCCATTTTTTGGCATTCACGTCCACAACTCTTTCCTGGTTTGACCCTTTCTCTTCATTTGGGTGAGGTGTCTCCTAGCAAGAAGATTAACTGTAATATTTTCTGCTAGGCGGTGTTTCCAGCACACTACCTACCACACCCAAATGGACCCTAACAGTGAGGCCTCATAATAGTATTTTGAAGATCTAAGAATTTCCTAAAGTACATTCTCTCCCATTTGCCCAAATACATAATTTTACATTGCAATTCAAGATGAGAAGATGTTGCATGTAAGTCAGGTGCAAGGTTTTGTGCATATAGGATATTTCTAGGATTTAAGGAGATACATTATTTTGTGTTCTAAAAGGAAATTATTTTTCAAATGATAAAGACATTGTATGTCTTAAAGTGCCTTTGACAGTGTCTTATGAACTGTGGGTGGGAAGTCATAATTTGGCGATGTCACCTAGAACTTACCTAAGGTGCGAGTGAATTTAAGCCTTTCTTTACTCATAGATGTTAGTATTCTTCAAGGAGATTTCAAGATGGTTCCCCATTAAAGAGGAAACCAAATTCAAGAAGGACCATGCAGTCATAGGCTTCAGAAATCCTGATTTCTTTGAATTATGTATAGATCATTTCTTGAAATCTCCCTGTGTAAAATTACATTAGCATTTCATATAAGGCTTTTTACAGAGTATATACACAATAAGTGTTGGCTAACATTGAATGTTTATGTGTTTAAATTCTATTCAACACCTCTAATACTGGCTTTTGCTTGGTGTTTTTTTATAATGCTATATTCATCACCGTCACCACCAGGGTCATTCCTGACCTCCTTTACTAGTTAGGATGGTTGTCATTACAACAGAAACCCAACTCACATTAGCTGTCAACAATACATATGATATGTCTCATCAGAAGATTCTGAAGATAAGCTGCAGAGTTGATTGATTGAGCAAATTAATAGTGTCGCCAAGGATCCAGGCACGCACCATCTCTCCTCAGTGGGGTAGCAAGGCTGGTAGCAAATAACAGTACTCATTCCAGGTGACATTCCAGGTGACAGATATGACCCTGTTTAGGGGAAAGAAGACCTACTGTCTCTTCATGTGGTGCCACTGAGAAGAAAGGACCCTTTCCCAGAAGCTTCTTGGGAAGCTTCTCCTCATGGCTCACCCATAAGGATGGAGTGGCAATCCTATTCCCAAGTCCGTGACTAGCATGACTTGTTTGTGCTTCCTCTAAAGTGGAATGGGTCTTGGAGGATCAACCATGATGTCTATCATGCATTTGTATAGGGACTTCAGTTTAGCAAATGCTTCCTGTGCCTACCCAATAGTAGGTAAAGCAGATCTCACTGTTCCCACTTTATATATGAGATATTAGATGCTCATAGAAGAGTACCTTGATTTTTTAAAAATTTATTTATTCATGATAGACAGAGAGAGAGAGAGAGAGAGGCAGAGACATAGGCAGAGGGAGAAGCAGGCTCCATGCCGGGAGCCCGATGTGGGACTCGATCCTGGGACTCCAGGATCATGCCCTGGGCCAAAGGCAGGCGCCGAACCCCTGAGCCACCCAGGGATCCCCCGAGTACCTTTTCTTTTTTTTAAAGAAATGTGTTTTTGCAGTGGTGCCTGGGTGGCTCAGTCGGTTGAGCATCTGACTCTTGCTTTTGGTTCAGGTTATGATCTCAGGGTTTTGAGTTTGTCAGGCTCCATGCTCAGCAGGGAGTCCACATGTCCCTCTCCCTCCACCTCTACCCCTCCTCCTGCTTGCGTGCTCTCTCTCTCATAAATAAATAAATAAATAAATAAATAAATAAATAAATAAAATCTTTAAAAAATATGTTTTCACAAGAGATGATAGAAATAAAATATCACTATTTTAAAAGCCCAAATAAATGAATGGATTTAACTAATAGTCACTAATGGTGGCTAAATCATTAGGTGAACAGCTGGTGACAAACATTACAATGGACAGAACGTTTTGACAATGCCTGAACCTATTAATCATTCTTAATATCACAGAAAAGAGAAGCAGCCAGATTTTAGCACCTCCTGATGTGATATAATAGGAAATACACAATGTAAACCTGAGTCCCACCAAGCCTCCTATTCTACTCACCAGTTTATGGGAAATACAGGAGACAGAAGAATATGTTAAAGATATCATGGGAATGCAGTGAAACCCCAGATGTGGGAAACTCTACAAAACAATCTGCTGTCTTCAACAGATAAATTGTAAGAAAAAGGAAAAAAAGAGGAAGCAGGTACTTATAGAATAAAAGAAATTTAAGAGACATATCAGTTAAATGAAGATTGCATCTTGTTTCAATCCTAATTTAAAAAAGTTTTGGGGGCCCCTAGACGGTCCTCAGTCAGTTAAGCATCTGCCTGCAGCTCAGGTCATGATCTCAGGGTCCTGGGATTGAGCCCTGTGACAGGACTCCCTGCTCAGTGGTGAGCCTGTTTCTCCCTCTCCCTCTGCTGCTCCACTTACTCGTGGTCTCTCTCTCTCAAATAAAATCTTAAAAAAAAAAAAAAAGTTTTTAAAAAGTTAAATGTTTTATTTTTTCCTTTAGTTCAAGTACAATGAACATACAGTGTTTTTTTTTCTTAAAGATTTTATTTATTTATTTGAGAGAGAGAGCACAAGAGGGGGTGGGAGCTGCAGAGGGAGAGAAGAAGCAGGCTCCCCACTGAGCAGGGAGCCTAATGCAGGGCTCCATCCCAGGACCCTGAGATCATGACCTGAGCCGAAGGCAGATGTTTAACCAGGCTGAGCTACCCAGGCGCTCCAACATATAGTGTTATATTAGTTTCAGATACACAGTACAGTGATTCAACAATTCTATACATTTTATAACATTACATGAACAAAGTTTTAATAAAAATTATGAGACTATGTGGAAAATCTTAATGTTGTTTGAGAATTTGATGATGTAAAAGGATTTTTATTAATTTTGTTGTATATAATAATAGTAACAGGGATATATTCTGAACTATTTATAGATAAAATTATACAATGTCTGGGATTTGCCTTCAAATAATCCAGCACAGGTTGAGGGGTGGTGAGTGAGTGGGGAACAGATGTTGGTCTTGTGTAAATAATCATTGAGGCTGGGTGATGTGTATATTGGGGGCTCATCACATTATTTTTTCTACTTTTGTATGTATTTAAATATTTCCATAAGAAAAAGTGAAATTTATAAAAAGAAAAGAAAAGAAACATTCTCCTACAAATATTCTTCTATCCACTGTCAGCAAGGCAGATGCACTGCAAGTTTGTTCTTTTTCTTAATAGCATTTGCAGATCTGAATTTATGAACTGACTGGCATAGAAAGGGTGCAGCTCTTCGAATAGTTTTTTCTTTGTGTGACTTACTCGCTTTGTATGTAGATCTCATCGTTTTTTACCCTTCTCTTCACGTGTAGATTTATTCATTTACGAAATAAATATTTGCTGAGTCTCTCCTGTGTTCCAGTTAAATACTAATCACTGGGCATATAGTAGTGAGCTAAATAGGCAAGGGCTGAGCCCTCTTAAAATCTACTACAGTCCCAAACCTAAACAATGAGTGGGTGAAGAGTGCATAGCAGGGTCCCGTGTGGTGCTGGGAAGTTCCAATTTCAACAGTCTCCCAAAACAGTCCCATGATTCGTCTTCCTACCTGTAGCCCTATCTCAACTCAAATACCAGATAGAAATTGTCAATCAGGCCTGAGTTTCCAACATCACGTATCTATTGAGGATTAGAGAGTAGATGATATAAAGAAGTCCTCTACAGTTTGTCCGGAATTAGATGTTTCCTCATTATAATCCCTCACCATAGGCTAGAGGTTAACTCCTATAACGTAAGGAAAGGGTTTTTTTCATTATTATTATTTTTTCCCCTAGGCTAGGATATTATAGTAAATTTTTTTGATGAGTACATAAGTTTCTCTCTGCTCTTTTTCTCCCCACCTGGTCACCATCCCTCCCCATGTGGAGTGATCTGTCAGAAAGTTTTGGTAGGAAACTCTTGTGAATTGGGGAGATAAGGATCTTCAGATACAGAAACCATAGGAGTTATGAGGGTCAGCAGTGATGAGAGTGAAGGGAGCCCATCAACAGCAAAAGATCAAACCTCCATCCTGTTTCTCTTCTCTCCACATTCCTCCCTTCCCTGTCCCCAAATATCCAAAGGTCCCCATTTATGAGCCTTTCTGTGACTAAGGCTTGAGATGTATGGGCAGTTGTCCTAAAAAAAGTCAGGCGTTCCATGGATTAAATAGAAGAAGTAACTCTTGGAGGGTTTTCTGTTTCAAAACTTTTCCAGCCCTCTGATAGGTCTCTAGGGAGCCTGTCTGGGGATAACTTGGAATCTCATGAGCATGCTAATGACCCAACTGATTTGTCACACACCTACTCTAGACACATCCTACTCCAGGATGATTTTCACCACTGCACAGATTTAATTTTTATTCGTGGTTGCACATTATGTTGTTTAAACTTTTATTTGGCCACTTGACTAGAAAGAGAGGCATAATGGACGTTGACATTGCAAAATAGTTACTAATAAGCATAAAATGGCAAGGGGCCTGCAAATTCTCTTAATACGACTTATAGAATGTCTCATACGACACACAACTATGTCACTGGCACTTCAAAATTCAATGTTAAAAAGATAAAATATATCCAATTTGGCTTTTAATTTATTGAGAATAAAAAATGTGAAATTATTTATATAGTCAAAGTGTTGTTTGCCATGTTTCTACAAATATTAGTGTGAGATGTTCTTTATCTTGTCATGGATAGACAAGAAAGTGCAAGTGATAAACACGAACCAGTTAATTTTTAAGAGCAACATGCAAGATTTTTAAATATTGGGCCATGGGATAGATTTTTAGTCCATTTGACACCATAATGTGTTGTTAAATTTCAATCTATATTTAAATATACATTCAGTCTCCAGGAATGAGAAAATACATCATTTGAAAATTAATTCATCAGTCAGTTCCTAAATTGGTAAAGTGAAACATCCTGTCATTCGCATCTTGATAAACCTATGTAATAATGTATAAAATGTAATATGTTTCATAGGTAATAAGATTTAAAGATTGTAACATATGAACCCTAAGATCACACTGATATAAAATTTTTTTAACTGGAAAATCACAAGACAGTGAAATTATTTGGAAAAATATTTCCAGGATATAAGGGATTATATATCACTATTAAAGGAGTTTGTAGGAAAAAGGAAAAAGGCAAGAACCACTGCTTGGTAGGAGCCCCACCAAATGCCCCCTCTTTGAATGTCCTTGTGCTACTACCCTTTGAGATTTTTCCTTGGGGTCTGGAGATTCTCTGCGAAGCATCAATACTCCACAGCCAGAATCGATTGATTGCCAGTGAATTAACAGCTGCTCCTTGGAGCTGGCTTTCTGGCCCCCTCCCAGCTCAAGGAATGGCTGAGCAGAAACTATCCTCCTCTGGGATTCCAGGAAGGATGTAGGGCACGTGTAGGGCTCTGATGACCTGGTCAGCTTTGTGGGGAGTGTGCTTTCCACCCTGATCAGCCCAAAGGTCAAGCAGGACCATCAATTTGCAAAAAGGAATCAAGAATGATTTTCTCTGGTGGTGAAAAATCACCCAGATGGGTGTGTGATGACGCATCTCCTTCAAAATGCATAAAGTGACATTAGTCACTGGGAAGAACTGGGAGGTCCAGAGTCTACAGTTTGGGTAACGGGACCAGGTACTAAATGTACTATGTGATATGTTGACATGAGGGGAGGGGAGGTGAAGGGTCTCTGGGGGCTGTGTATAGTACTTGCCTGTCAATGTAAAATCATGTAAAAATGTACGGTTAAAAAATTGGGATCCCTGGGTGGCGCAGCGGTTTGGTGCCTGCCTTTGGCCCAGGGCGCGACCCTAGAGACCCGGGATCGAATCCCATGTCGGGCTCCCTGCAGGGAGCCTGCTTCTCCCTCTGCCTGTGTCTCTGCCTCTCTCTCTCTCTCTCTCTCTCTCTCTCTCTCTGTGACTATCATAAATTTAAAAAAAAATTAACAAAGTGCTGAAAAGATCCCTTTTACGAGAGGCCCAAAATCTCAGAGAGATTCTGATGCCGCACGGAGAGTGTCTGTTTGCCCAGCTCAAACACAGCACCTCACCTGAAAAATATTTTGAGAAGAAGTGCCTCGAACAATGCATTTCAGATGCCGAGCACACACAGTTTATTCTTCTGGAGCGTTCTCCGTCCTGCAGATCAGTTTGAGTGTCCTATTGTAGTCTCTTTGCACCTGGAGCTGGGGAGGCAGGGCCCTGCTCAGGCGTTTCCATCCTCATAATGCTCCCATCCTGGCCACCCATTGAATCGGCCCCTACTGCATTTCACACTTGGATTAACTCAATCATGCAAATTATGTCAAGCCTAAAAGAAATCAGGCTGTGGGCAAATAAGAAATGTTAATAAAAATTGAAAATACGGCTCACAGCCGTGATGCTCCTTTATGGCCCTGCTCTCCCCAGGCCTTCAGTGTGCAGGCTCTGTCTGGCAGGAAAAGAGAGGGGCAGACAGGGTATAATGTAAATAAAAACCACAGGGCTAATGGGATGCCCACATCTTGATTCACCTCTTTGGGTGGAATAACCTGGTTCTGACAAGATTAGCAGGATAAAGTTGCGTCCACCAAGCATTGCCTGAAATATCTTCATTTGCTCTTACCAAGCAGATTGCCAGAGGATATTCTGGAGGTTTCCTGACATCCTTCTTGTATAAACGGCCTCATGTCCTGGCCTGGGTTTCTGCTCTGATGTCCTTCCTGTAGATACTGTATCACCCTGCCCAGTGGTAATTGTCCCTTCCAAGGGCCAGGCTGAAACAGAATCTCAGTTCAGAAGGCCTTCCTGGTGGCTTTTTCTGCTGTGTCCTGTTCTGCTGGCTCCCATGAGTCACAAACCCACTGGTGTACGTTGTACTCTTTTGTGTATGGGAGGCTCCTTTCTGCCTGGCAGGCAGGTCCCCTGATGGAAGAGCCATGCCCTCTGGATGTCTCCCCCCAGATCTGGTCCTGTGGTTTTGACTCGCCATTGTGGGTGTTGGGTAACTATTTTAAAAAGATTTACTTAGTGTTTAGGTTACAGACAAAGGAGGTACCACAATGAAAGTTGTCATTAGAACTTCTGACTTCTATCTCTGACCTGCTTCTCGCTCAGACAATTTGGTTTCAATTCTCTATTGGCAGAGAACCTTAGCCAAAAAGACGGACCCACCATGTACATTTCTAAACAAAAGCCAAATTTAAAGGGACCAGGAACACACAAGGAGCTGCTGGGCCCTACTGGAAACCCTTGAGCACACGATTCCAGCTTGTCCTTGGCTCCCAGGGGGTGAACCCAAATGAGTAGCAGGTGCTAGGTTTGACCCCCTGCTCCCTCCGGAATTCTTGCTCTGTTTAGCCCTGAGCCCCCTTCAGGGGCTTCATCTACTTTGCTTTAAAGCTATTGACTTAAGATTGCCTGCACAGAAAACTTCCTGTATCCACGAACATGGATTAGATTTAAGTTTATTGAATGCAGAAACTACATTTACAACTTTTCTGTATAGGTCACAGCACTTAATTCAGACTGTAGTTCAAAATTATTAGCTTCATAATCATCCCAACCAGTAGAATAAGGTGCCCTGGCAGGACCTTTCTCCAAACTCACCCTTATTCCACATCACCTGCTCCTCCTGCCACGTTGTGTGGGGGAGGCGCAATTGAGCACAAAGGATGCTGTCCATGCTAATGATGATGGTGTCACTGTTGATCATTTCAGGGACAACTTTTACTGAGTGCTTAGATGAGCCAGGTGTTGTGTTTAAGGGACACAAACTCATTATCTCATTTATTTTTTTCCTTTGGAAAACTTCTGGGGCAGATGCTCGATGATGGTCCTTAAGTATCTTTACACACGAGGGATCTGAGGCTTTGGGAGATTCAGAGCCCGAACCCCAGATCAGCAGGAAAAGCAACATTTCTCCTGTTCCTGTGGTCTTTCTGAGTCTCCGGGTGCATCGGACACAGAGTGAAGGCCGTGAGACATATGTTTTCTTATAAATGAACGTTGTTCTCCAGAGAAGGACTGGACCGCTGCTGGTTCTTTCTTTTGGGTTGATGTAAACAGGTCTGGATTGACCAGTCTCACCTCCGTGTCCAGTGGGGAGGCTGATGCCTGCAGATTAGTTCATGGAAGACTGTACTTCAATGACCATATGCAGACAGAAGGAGCCTACAAAGTTCCCCCAAGGATCTTTCTCCCCAACCTGTGCTTTTTATAAAAGAGCCATAATGTTGGCCTTTATTCGGCATTCATCTTTACATTCCTGCTTCTCCTGGAGAAAGCTCTGTGACAAATATTGGTGAGAAAATGATCCACTATAATCATTTTTCTCTTAAGCCAGCTCACTCATACTTAATGTCCACCAAAGTAGGTGGAGTAAAAATAACCTCCCATTTTCTCCCCTTGGACGTGATTGGCATCTCTTTTTCTGTTCAAAATTAGAGAGAGTACCAAGCTCAGCAGCGATTTTACTCCTAGCGGCTGGTTGGAACGCCACACACATACCCCTGACAGATACAACAGGGACTAATGAGCCATGGCCAGAAGTTTGATTTTTCTGTCAAGTGCTCCCATCCGTTTTTAATAAACAGAAGAACAACATAAACTCCATTGCCTGCTCTCCACAGCTTAAACCAAGCCGGTAGCTCCTGGTACCCTGAGTGTTGAGCTGAGTTATGATTCTAAACGACTGACAAATGCTTTTACGAGCCCCTTTGGTAGGCTACTCTGGCGACTGGGTTTGCTCCCCAGCTCCATCGCTCTGCCTCTCTTCAATATGGGCCGCTCAGTGCTTTGCCAGGGGAAACCGTCAAGTGTAATATCACATTTACAACTAAATGGCTTCAATTTATTGTCACTGGTGTAAAATGCCAACACACCCACTGTTTTCCCTTTAAGCCACGCTGTGTGCTCTTTTGCAGAAGGCTGTCTCCTGCAAAGACTGGCAGTCGAGCCAAGGTACCAAGGTCTTAGCATAGCAGATGGTGAGAACCAGGTAGGGTCGCAGAAGGACACCTGCCATCGCGGCACTGGTCGGTCCTCCGTCCTGATGAAGCTATATTCTTTCCATGAAATTTCTATCTTTACCAAAACACTCATCGCCAGAACCTACTTTGTCCACATTCACTGGAAAATTGCATTGCTCAAAATAAATAAATAAATAAATAAATAAATAAATAAATAAATAAATAAATCGAGAATATGAATGTCTTCTTTTCCTTTTGGTTTTGCAAAACAAAGTGGCATTTATGTGGGACATTTACTTCTTTATTCCCCAAGATAGTCGCTGCCTTAAACCAAACTGACCACAGGATGTCACCAGTGTTCCATGAAAATCCCCTCGAAAGGGCATTTACCTGGTAATGCAAAACTTGTTTCTTAAAGAAGAAAGGTCAGAGCGCAGACATGTGGTCACACCTACGATTTCAAATAAAATCTGGTTTTGCAGAGACGGCCCCAGCTTGAGCACGTACAATCGAAGCAGATCTGCACCGAAGTTGTCCTTGAAGAAAGAGGTGCCACTAAACTTAACAGCCCAGAGCTGCTATTTAATTGCCCCTGAAGAGAAGTCACCCTGAGGTGGAGTTAATAACCAATACCAGATCTTTTTTTTTTCCACTTTAATTTTCTTTGAAAGCTTCATGCTCAAGCAATGTGGTGACCAATATCTCATGGAATTATACGCTGCTCAAATACCTTCCTTGTACCAATGTATTTAGCAAATCCCAAAATGAGAGTCTAAACAGATAAAAGGCACATGACCAGACATCTAAACCTATTGAGGGAAAGAGATTTAAAAAGAGAAATTAGTTACATAATGAGCTCCTCCTCTCTTTCACTATGACAGGGGTCACACAGCCATGGTGCAAAAGGGCAGGGGTGGAGGAGATGTTTAAGGGGTCATGCCCAGGGGAGAACGCGATGGGAAGCTGAGGGCCCACCAGTCACCCAAAATTAGAGAGACAAAGTTTGAGACTGTGTAAAACATTTCTCCCGTCTCTTCATAAATTGATAGGCTGGGGTTTTCTATAAAAAAAAAAAAAAAAACCAACAAACCAG
Organism: Canis lupus baileyi; assembly: GCF_048164855.1. Lineage (NCBI taxonomy): Eukaryota > Metazoa > Chordata > Mammalia > Carnivora > Canidae > Canis > Canis lupus. The sequence goes on from NC_132848.1 coordinate 41,153,990, forward strand.
AGTGACTTTTCAAAGTTCTCTCTAAAAAAACACAGGAGTCAAGCCAGGCCAAGAGCAAGGCAGCTTGTCAGCTTCCTTCTTGGCCTGGATGAACCCAGTTCCAGAAGATTCCTGTTGGTTTATGTTACCAGAGCTTCATGGGTCGAGACAACAAGTGTATTGCCTTTATCAATTCCCCTGGAGTTATCAGAGTCCTCATTTTTGCTTGATTGTAGCATGTCTGCTGACTGTGGAAGCCTATTCTTTATAGGCAGTCAGAGAGCCCATGCTGGTTCATCTTCAGAAGAGCGTATTGGGAAGGAGTCTGAACCAAGGCTGTTTGCCTGTTTTTTCACCCGTCAGTCCATGTATACAAATCTGAACACTCTGTTATTTATAAAAACTTCACATAAGCAACGCTTTTATTGGTATGGTTGCTGATATGTGCTGAGCTGACCCATCCCGTATGTTGAATTTCTAACCTCCAGTGTCTTAGACTAGTACCGTATTTGGAGATAAGGTCTTTAAGGAGGGAATTAAGTTCAAATGAGGTCATATGGGTAGGCCCTAATCCACTCATATGACCAGCGTCCTCATATGAAGAGATTAGGATGCAGACCCACACAGCATGAGGGAAAACCACGCGAAGACACAGGGAGAAAAGGTGGCCACCCACAAGCCGAGGAGAGAGGCCTCAGAAGAGACCAACCCTACCCACACCTTGAGCTCCAACTTCCAACCTCCAGGTTTGTAGGAAAACAAATTTCTGTTGTTGAAGGCACCCAATCTGGGCTACTTTGTTCTGGAAGCCCTAGGGAACTAGCACAGAGGCAAAAAGATCTCAGCTTGGTAATACAAATTCTGTAATACTAATCACATGCTCTTTGGTTAAACACAGCTCCTGTCTTAATAGTAATGGGTGACACCAGCTGAGAACTCGCTGAGTGTGAGTGTGCTCGGTGGTGGGAGACTCAGCCCACAACACTAGTGAACCCCTAAGTCACATGGAATCAGACAACTGTGGGGCTGGCTGGGCCTCATAAACCCTCTGGCTCATCCAATTTAACTCACGGCTCTGCTATACTCAGAGCAGTCTGGACGGATGGAGCAGGTGAGTGTCTTTCCCCCCACCCCCGCCCCCCGGAGATGGGGTTCCCCGCTGCACCCGTGCCCTCGGCTGTGCACCCGGCACAGCCAACACCAGGTGCTCCTCAGAAGTGTGGGAACTCCTTCAGCTGTGTGGAAACCGCCACATGCACTTTGAACTTGAGTTAGTAACTTGCTGCATTTATGCTGTTAGTGGCTGGACCAACCCAGAGGCTAGCTTGGCTCAGCCTAGTGTTCTTTCCACTACAACACGCTGCCTCATACAAATTCCTGGTTTATTAAAAAACAAATAAGTAAAAGAAGAAGAAGAAAGAAAGAAAGAGAAAAAGAAAAAGAAAAAGAAAAAGAAAAAGAAAAAGAAAAAAAAAACATAAGCTGGCAGAGAATCGTTCTCACCACAGAGGCTCCTTTCAATGGGAAGTTCCCCTCATGTACTGGAAAGATGATCGGCTTTATAGAAATTCAGTCTCCCACTCTTTAAAACTCACCTATTTTGTAAAGTCGCAGGGAGCACACAGGGACTCAGAACATACCAAGTGGAATCAAAACTCAAGTGCAAACCCCAGGGAGGGTTAGCAAAGGGAAGGGGTCACGGGCAGGCGAGGAAGGGATGCCCTTCACTGCCCTTGAATTCAAAGTGAGCTCTGTGGGCCGCAAGCTCCGTGCGCCAGGCTCCACGCGCATTTTGCCGCTGGTTGCTTTTCACAGCAAGAGCCATGTTCATCCCCACTTCACAGGTCAAGAAACTGAGGCACAGAAAGATGCAATGACTTGCTCGACGTCATGTTCCTCACTGGCCCAAACTGCCACCAGCATCGCAAGGAAGCAGGGACTTTAGCTTGAACCTGGACATTGGAAACTAAAAAAGAGCAGCGAGACTTTTCACTAGATTCAAAAATAGAGAACACATATTGACCTTCTGGTTTTGAAATTGTTTAATAACTGGAAACTCCCTTCAACCTGGAGTTTGGCACAGTTTTGAGGGGTCAGTTGAGAGGGATACCGGGCTTATTTTCAAAAGAGAGTCGCTACATTTTCGAGGCAAGGCTTTCCTATGAGATGATAGGAAACAGACACGAGGGAGGTGTAATTGGCACATTTTAGAGCTAACTTATGTGTAAAGGGAAATCTGAAGATAGCCCTTATAGTTTTGACAATTGTAGAATATTAAAAGCCTTCCTTTTTAAGGATTAGGGAAAATATTCAGGTCATTATTTGTTTAACTCAAGCGTTTAATTACGCGAATGTCTTCTTCAAAATACCCTCCTATGGTCTCAGAGGATATGTGTGAGTGTTCTGTGCCCTGTCTTCCTTACAATAATAATAAGCAAAAAGTAAATACAATTTGGTGTTTAAATAGCTTTCCTCTTTTCTTCGGCCACCCGGGTCTTCATTTCGTTTAATTAATCTGTTCACCGCTGGCGCGCACCAGCCCTCTGCGGCGCCCTGGGAGGCTTCGGGTCCACGCGCACGAGAAGGAGCGGCGCGGCCTGCGCCTGGATCGCGCGTGGGCCTGCGTGCACCGCGGCACCGCTCCTCCTCGCTGCCGAGAGAAGGGCTCCGGGAGCTGTCGGTGCCTTCTGTCTTGAGCGTCCACGGCGTGTTGCTTTCGGTGCCGGTGCCGGAGTCACTAGCTTAGAGCAAGCAAGTGATGCTCGCCCTCCCCAAGGCGCGATGCAGGGGACCCCCTGGAGGTCTGGCTCCTTTTTTGCACTTACTGGGTGTTAACTTCTGTAAGGGAATAGTTGTCCGGGCACTTGCCTGCTTTTCCGCATCGTATTTTTAATACACGGGGGATCTACCATTTCCTCCGTGTGTGTGTCTTCATTTCCCTCCGTGGCTGCCCCTCATCAGGGCATTCCTTGGCCATCCCCTGGTAGGAGAATGGTGGGGCGGGAGGTGGGGGGGCGGTGGAGGGTGGGGGGGGGCAGGCAGGAATGACTGCCTACCTTTGCTGCCTTTTCCAGGGTGATGCTCTGACTAATGAGCAGAGGCCACTAATGAAGAGCGAGGCTGGGTCTCTCCTTTTCCAGAGACTGAGCCCATTACCCTCTGGGTCCTCACTAGCCTGCGGGCACCCAGCCTGCTCCCCGAACGGATGACTTCTGGCTCACTGTGCCGCTCGCAGTCCCGGTGCCAGTGGCCGGGAATAACCTTGCTTTTGTGCGTATTTATTTTATTTCGAATTTCTCCACCCTGGTTCTTTCCACCTCCAACCACCCCCCCCACCCCCTTCACTGGCCCCATGTGGTGATGTTTCTTGAAATGTTAGATTCTTTCTTCCTCTGTCCCCCCTCCAGCTCTGGAAGCATTTTGTTTCTGTACTGCTTTGTGAAGCTGGTGCTGAGTCCAGATCCTTGGGGCTTTAAAGTTGAATTAATTATTAAACAGGAAGGGAGCGGTACTTTCAGCAGGCGCCAAGTAACTATACTTAAACTGCAACCTGGCACTGTTTTTCCCACCCTGGTGCTGTGGTTTGCTGAAGGCAACTGGAGATTTTTATTCTAGTTTTAATCAAGCATCTCTGTAAGTTTTCAGGCAGTTAAGATTTGGCAGCGAAGGGCTGGGAAGTCAGTCTTCATCACCTCCTGACCATTTTGGCCAAAAAAAAAAAAAAAATTTTTTTTTAAATTTTTTAAAAAATTAGAAGTACTTCCCCAGTTCATAAATCAACCTGGGATCACCGGTTCCCTACTGTTCTCCCTTCCTGAGAACAGGGTGGGCTTTTCTCTCAAATGCATGTGGGTGTGTGTCTTCTATTTGTATCAGCCGGCTCCGGGGCGAGGATGGTGATGCTCTCTGGATACAACCTGCAGAACCTTGGTCTTGTCGCCTCCTGGTTGTTAGATTAGCGGCTTCCCTTTGGGGGGCTAAGTTGATGATACCACCCCGGCTCCTGAAAACTGCTAATGACCACGATAGGTAGAATTTCCTCATTTCCTGAATCCAGGCATTCATATTTTGAGAAATCGCAACCCCTCGGAGAGGCTGGGCCCACCGGGCCGCGCTGGCCCCGGGCGTCCTGTCCCCGCACCGAGGGCCAGGCGGTGCCAGTGTTTCCCAGGGAAACCCAAGCCCCTATCAAAGGTATCAAAGTAAGGCCTGAAAGGGCCGGCGGCCCCCATGCGGGGCTCCCCTGTTGGATTTCCACGGGGCTCTGGCTTTCCGGGTCTCAGCCACCCGGCTTTCCACAGGAAGCTGGAGAGGAAGCGTGCTCAGGCTGCTCCATTAAGTCTCCCCTGTGGCTGAGCAGCTTGGCGGCGGGAGCAGGGGCGCGGGGGTGCAGCGGGGCGCGGAGGTGGGAGCGGGGGGCGTCCTCCGGGGAAAGGGAACAAAGATGTGGTTGACAATTTAGATTCAGGCCTGTGCGTTTGGAACAGGGCAGAAATCCAGCCAGCGCAGCACACACGAGCCTCCTGCTGTCCTGCCGGCCGGCCTGTGACACGAGGGCTGGGTCATGACCCCGCAAGGTACACCCTTCCCACCCTCACCGTGTGCGGGGAAGCTGTCACTTGTCACCGCGGGCACCCCTTCTGCAGGAGACCTGGGTGGAAACGAGGGACCGTCCGGGAGGCTTGCTAGCTAATATTCTTTTTAAATTCTTGTTTCCCTTTAGTGATAGATATATGTGTGCACGCACATATACACACACATATATTTATTTGGGCTGACAATTCTTATTTTTAAAAATACATAAAATTCCCACCTTCATGCACATGGATAATTTCCATCAGCCAGTAAGTTGAATAACGCTAAGCAAAAAGTGTGGTCCTGTGGCTCATTTAAAAAGACCGGTTAGAAGGAGCCAGAAAAATTCACACTCCCGAGAATTTCACTAAACTCCAGATTTCAACCACCTTCCCCAGATTTCCCTGAATCACCACCTTTCCCACCAGGCTGACCTTTTCCCACTGTGTCACGCTGTCCCCCTCACCCCGTGACAATGCTGTTTTCTGATGCCCGTTTTCACGTTTGGTCCAGGTATTTAGGATTCTACAATGGTCGCACTGTAATCATTGGGCTTCTGATTCCGGTAAGTAAGTAAGTTATTTATTTATTTATTTATTTATTTATTTATTTATTTATTTATTTATAAGATTTAATTTATTCATGAGAGACAGAGGGAAAGAGAGAGACAGACACAGGCAGAGGGGGAAGCAGGCTCCATGCAGGGAGCCTGACGTGGGACTTGATCCCCAGACTCCAGGATCACACCCTGGGCTGAAGGTGGTGCTAAACTGCTGAGCCACCCGGGCTGCCCCCGGTAAGTAATTTAAAAACTCAGATGAAAAATGACGTGTTCCTCATCGAGCAGTATTTGGAAGATACACTTATTAAATAGACGACTTTGTATAATTTCAACCTGTTCTTCATGTCCCATCCTCCCCCAGCCCAAAAATATATTAAAAGCTGGTTTTAAAATGAAATCAGATTTCTGATCTTTGACTAAACAAAGATCTTAGTCTTTTTGGTTTAAAAATGGGCTGTTACTCTGATCCCTCACCCATGGAGAGTTTGCAATACAATGATTTCAGAAATACTTTATTTAAAATAATCTCCGAGGGGCTGCCCGAAGTCTTCTAGGTTTAGATATCAGAGCACACTAGAAAAGTGAGTTCACTTAGTTGGAAAGGAAAAAAGGAAAACCGGCCAATCATAATAACAACACTGTAAATGAAAACAAACACAAAAAAGAATATGGGGAATATAAAATACACACGCATTGCTTTTTTTGACACTTTTATTCCCCCGAGCTTTCAAGATAACTCTAGAAATATTGTAAAGACCTAGAGTTTCCTGAAGACTTTCTCCCCTTGACTGCCAAAAAGAAATAGTTAAGGAAATGTGTATTTCTGTCTGATTTGTGCCAACTATGTTCCAAAAGAATAATGAGGCTATATTGTTGTTATGAGGAAGATTTACGTTAAAAGAGGTCTTCTGGGCAATTGTCACCCGTCGGTACTTGCTATTGGGGACCGCCAGTGCCGGCAGGGCGGCTGCCGTGCTGTGTGACAGGCTCCGATCCTCGGGTGAGTCCAGCCGCCTGCCGAGGTGTAGGCCATCTCTGCAGGTGTATGGGCCGCAGCCCTAGGCAAGCCTGTCCTTGCCTTCCCCCAGAGGTCTCCGAGCCCTTCTGCAGCCCAGCTGGTTCCAATTTGAGGCCTACACTCAGTGCTGGAGCTGTATTGAGTTTCTTCCCTGAAACCAACAAAACCTGCTTCAGCATTTTGCTTGGATTAAAATATTTGTCCCTTTTTTCACAGGGCAGAAGGAGGACTCCTGAAGCCTCCGAAGGAAGGAAATCATTACAGGGCCCTACAGAAGTAGGTCATGTGCTACAGCTGCTCATAGTTTAAGAGGAAGAAACATGGGACCTCAAACCTGGAACACAACTCTTTCAAAATGCTTGAGAGCAGCCCAAGAAAAACATCCTCCCGAGGCTTATCTAATAACCATGATCTATAATCGTCTCAATGTGTGCTTGCATTTCCTTCGGAGTTTGCACCTACTTCCCAGAGCTAACGAGATGCTGAAACAGAACACAGAAAAATTTAATGAAGGGGATTTAATAGTTTGTGTTAAAGCTAATATGGTCCATTAGGAGCTGTCATTTTTATAAACAATGAAGATATGTTACCCTCTCCTTTGGTGTAAAGTCATTCCATGCAGGACCTGTAAACATTCAGTAATGATCTGTAGAACTTGCATGAAAGACAATTAAGACACCACTTGAAAAGTCTCTTTTCCTCACATATTTGGTTTCTTGCTAAATAAACTCGTAAAGATCATACATGTGTCGGCGTATGCTCACGTCGTACAGAATAACACGTGTGCGCACTGCCTTAACACAAAAAATAGACATCTTATAAGTGAGTTTGGTTTCTATGAGCTCGGGAAATATCAGAGGCGATTAGTTAAATTAGGATCACAGTTTCTGTTCTTTGGTTGGTGCTATAATAATAGAACAACCGCTATGCTATGGTAGGGCAGGGAACATAAAATTAACAGTTCACAATGCCATTAAAGGCGCAATGACAACCTTTGAAAGTTGTAAATAAAACAGTTCCATAAAATCTATTTATTCCAAAGATAGTAGGTTCTGGTAGGATCCAAATAATACCTTTCGGAATTTATTTTTTAATTGCAGCCGGCACCGGGCAGGGGCAGGGCTTTAGGAGCCGTATACCTTTTTGGGGACTGGCTGAATGTACTTGAGAAAATGAAATCTACTTGACTCTCTCTGACTTCGTAAATAGAATTTGCTTCCTTGCTCTCCGTTTTCTTAAAGACAAACGGTTCCTTCTTATAGGTTTTAGGTCTGGCAGGGTTTGCTGAAAAATTCTTCTAGCTCCTTTACGTTTCCTTCTGTGGATAAGAGGGAAAGGTGGGGGGAGGAGGGAGTGGGGAGGTCCAGATTAAAATTATTCTAGTTATTCACATAGACTTGAAAGCTCCGGTGAAGAGTTTTGAGGAGTAGCCTCGGGCAGAACTTGCTATCAATGAAGGCCAGGAACAAAAAACATTTAAAAGCAGATTACAAATCCCTCCTAACAAAGCAAAATCAAATCACTGATCGATAAGTGCAGCTGGGTTTAAATTGTTTCCTTAAAAAGGCTTTAAAAACTTTTTTGAACGAGAAGCTGGAGGCTGAACCTTTTATGCGTTAGAGCAAGTTCCTTCTGGAAAAGTCTTTCCCCTCTTTTCCAGGGAGGCCTCTCCTGGGACCAGCCAGATCTCCTCTCTTCTTGCTAAACATGGCCCTGTGGCTGGAAAAGGCTGGCAACAGGGTTTCCAAGAAAGGGAAAGATGTTCTTTGATGTATGTCAAGTGCTCTAAGATATTTTAGCTTCTTCCCAACAGCCTCGCTGGCTTCCTCATGGTCATCCCTGAACTGTGTGCGAAATGCCCAGACCGGGGTGTCTCCTGTTGCTATAAAATGAACCTGAAGCCTAAAAAAAAAAAAATTTTTGACAAAGAAAGGCCCCAGACAGTAGGTCACTCAAGCCACAAAAATGTGCCGGATAGACTGTGGCTTGCTGTCTAGATCAAGGCCATGTGGGGGATGTTGAGACCTACCTCCCAGATCCATACTGAAACTCAGATGCCTAGCTCTTTTGGTGACTGAATTCCAACAGAGTTTTTGAAAAACAAGGGGAGAGAGAAAAGAAAGGAAACCAATGAGCAAGTGGTGTTCAATTTATTCACATATGTTCCAAATGGCACAGAGATAAGCAAAAAAGGGTTCTGGTACATTTTTTTAATGATTTCATTATCACCAGACAAGAATTGAAAGATTGTCCAGATGCTATTGGAAAGATAGAAAGATGAGATTAAAATTTAAAAATAATAATAACACCATGAATGGCTCCCTGCCCCTGGGAACGGCCAAGGCCGACCTGATGTGATCTTTGAAGTTCGGCCTGTTTGCAAATCAGTTTATAAAAAGGGAAGGTGGAGATTAGGTAGAAAAATTTGATTCTGGCCTGGCCCCTCTCTTGGCTCCATGAGCATCATTTGATGGTGAGGGGGTTGGGGGGTGGACTGTGATTTTAGCCCAATAATCAGTGGAGGCAAAAGGTAAAGGGAGGCTCCGTTGTTCATATGGGCCTAGCCAGGCTGAGCGGTGGGCCGCTGGCCTCAGAGAGCCCCTGTCTCACATACAAGGATCTACGAAGGACAGGAATTAGCCTGCTGCAAGAGCCACGGCTTGGGTCACAGACTTATTCCTTCCTTTCTCCTGGGCTCCTCCTCTCCCATAATGTTCACCTGGAAGCAATGCCTCCTGCCCTGTTACAAAGTGTCCTGGCCACTCTGGTCTGAAGAAAGCTTTCCCTTTCCTAGGGACTCCTCTCCTGCTCACGTGGAAATGATTTACCGCCTAGCAAATGGATTTTTTGTCTCCACACGGGTGTGCATGTCATCTAAGAAGACTGTAAGCTTCCAGAAGGTGAGGACAGCGGTGTTTTTATTCCTGCTCTGGGCTCTATTGTCCCAATTGCTCAGTAAAAATCGTTCTATCACTTGATTGATACGGAAGCTGAAAATAGGTGGCCAATCACCATGTCCAGGAAAAGTACAGGAAGGTTAAAATCTTACCCAAGGGGACACCTGGGTGGCTCAGTGGTTAAATGTCTGCCTTTGGCTCAGGCTGTGATCCTGGGTCCTGGGATCAAGTCGCATCAGGCTCCCCACAAGGAGCCTGCTTCTCCCTCTGCTTATGTCTCTACCTCTCTTTCTGTGTCTCTCATGAAAAAATAAATAAAATCTTAAAAAAAAATCTTACCCAAGGACTCCAAGCCTGTTTAGCGGTAAGACTTGGCAAGTATCACTCGAAGCATCCTACCTGTGGAAGGATGGAAGCAAAAAGCCTCTTTGAGAAGAAAACCTCCCTTTAATAGCACTGCCTGTCCCCAGAGTTTTCTTCCAGAAATCCTCTGAGAGCAAGAACTTCGACTCCAGAGTCTGGATTCCAGGCAACAGGGGCCTCCCTGCTGCCCTTTTATTCCATTAAGCTAAGACCTTCCATTACCCAGCAAAAGGAGCAATACTCTCATCTCCCTGAAAATATTTGAGTTGTATATGCAGCGTGGCTCACTGTCATCTACTTTTGGCAAGACCATTACTTTTGGTTGTTCCACTTTTATTGTTCTGCATGACAAATGCAGGACACGGGTGTTTTACAGCTTCTAGAGCACTCTCTGACCTATCTTGCAACCCCAAGAAAGTTTCTCCAGCAACAGAGTTGTTGTCTAATGTTGGAAATCACCTCTCTCTGCAAAATATTACCTGAACATGATAAAAATCAGTATGGCTATCTGGGTTCTGTAGTTGACACATTTTAAAGGATGCTTATAAAGTAGGTTCTCAAAATTCTAACAGTATCTATTTGTCTTTTCTCTTAGGATTAACTTTTTTTTTAGGTTTTATTTTTAAGTAATCTCTATTGCCAACGTGGGGCTTGAACTCACAGTCCTGAGATCAAGAGTCGCTTACACTACATACTGAGTCAGGCAGGTGCCCCTATAATTCTTTAATTTTTACCAAAAGCATCTATTTCTTGTTCCCAGGAATGGAAACAAACAATATATAGACGAGTGTTTATTCTGTTAAAGGTTGATCGCTGGCCTGCCTGTGCCACTCAAAACTTTTGCTTTTGCTCTCAGTGTGGCTTGAAGGATGAGTCTCTCAGCTGTTAACTGTCTTCATTAGTTGATGTGCCACTGAAATTCTTTTTGCATATAGCAGAAATCTCATTGTAAGGAGCAAGTTAATCTCTTTAGTTCAAAAGTCATCTATTGAGTTCCTCATATGTACAAATACAAGTGGCAGCAAAACTGCACATAAAGCGCATGAGTCGGGAATGTGATTGTGTTCTGCTTTTCTGCTCATGTCAGTAACTGGAAACAGAGTCAGTGGCTCCTGTTTACACAACTGGGGTGCTGTTTCCTTCAATGGTTCATCAGGTATTTAAAGGCAAGATCATCCCCAGATTACAGTGGTCTTAGGCAGTACAGTGATGCTCACAGGGGGATGGGAACTCAAAATGTAAATTTGAGCATGGGTTTTCAGTCTATTTGTGTCAGATAACTGCTTATTTTCCACTAAATTGACAGGCTTTAAGATCCTGGAGGCAGCCGCTGGACACCTATCATGATGGTATGTCTCATTTTTTACTACTCGGGTGGCCAGCTTAAAGATGTAAGTGAGAACATCCATAAAGGGAGCGTGACCAGGATGTGAAAATGCCAGTGAGGTCCCTAAGCCCCCAGTGGCCCATTGGAGCAGTTCCACCTAAATTTAAAAGTCTCCCTCTTCCTCCATCAGTGATCCTCATGGAATTATCCATCTCGTTTGTCAGTAGTCCTATACAGATGATTCGGTGTTTTCACCAAACTTGGCATCCATTTTTGCTCTTGGACTTGCTCATTCTGGCCTGGAAACTATTTCTTGTGTCTGTAGGTCACCCTGGAGTCTCCCCAACCAGTAACCTTTACCTCTTCCAAAACTAACTTTTTAAAGTTTTCATGTAAGTGAAAACTCTAGTAAAGCACTGGGAAGCATTGGTTAAACACCCCTTGTGAAATAAATACTGTTCAGTCAGACTTGGGATGATGTCACCTGATGACAAGCATGCACTTGTTTTGGGTAAGTAGGAGAATACAGTAAAAGCTGAAGAACTGAGTATTGAAGAACCAAGAGAAGCTCAGAAAGCAGAGGAAGAACCAGATTTACACTGGAGTTCATTTGGAGAGTGAAATATGTTCATTTGAAACATAGTAAAGTAAGGAAAAGCTTGTTCAATGTTTCTAATTTCAAATAGATTTTGAGGTGGATACTAGCATAGTTTGTCATCAGAGGACATAGTCTCAAGTAGAGCTAAAGCACTGTTTGCACCTATCCTGTGAAGGTTATTCAACCAATGTCTACCAAAGATACCATTTGATTATTTTCTTTTATAAGTAGGGGTAAGATTTTTAATTCCATTTGTTTTTCAGTTCAAACTTTCTTTTCTAGGAATTGGACTATCACACCAAAAAAAAAAAAGAAACAGCATCACCATTTGTCTGACATTCGAGAAAACTTAACTATATTCAGGAAATAAAGAATTTCTGCCTACATGCATAAGAGATCTGGAAAAAAATAGTGGAGTTGTCCATAAGGATAAAGGGCAGATAATATGTTCCCATCAGATGTCCTGGGATGGCTTTTAAATTTTATTTTTGAAATTCATTCAGATATACAAAAGCCCAGTGGAGAATCCATAGACCACTGGGACTTAGTGATCCAAGCTACAGTTCAGTTTCTAGCTTGGGAAGAAAGAAACTTACAAGGTCCGCATGGCGGAAGGAATGGGTTACCATTAATCCACTAAGAGATTTCTGTAGGGTAATTTCTGCAAGCTTCAGTTCATTATAAAGAAGTAGGAAATGCAGTTCTGCAGGGGTACTTAGTAAAATTCTCTATGAACTAGTAACAAACCCAGCTCCTTGTACATCTGATGCCATTGTATTTACCTAGTAGTCAGCAAAAGAAAAAAACAACAACAATGTATTATTATTTTCCTAAGTAAAAGTGAATGAATGAAAATCTAAATCATCCAAATTGTGCCTTAAAAAGGCATACTTGGATAGAGAGTAACAGTGGGAACTGCCTCGTTTGTTGTCTGAATTAAATACAAATTTACACACCCAAATGACTAAAATAATGAAAGTGATAGATTAGTGTATTGATGCATAATCACTGTCTAGAATGCAGAACTTATGAGCAGCCTGATTTTGAGAACAATTACTTGTAATTAAAGCTGTGCTAGTTACAAAAAAAAAAAAAAAACAGAAAAAAACCAAAAAACCAACAAAAAAACAAAACAAAAAAACCCTAGAGAAGTCCTTTGTGTATAACACCAATTAATTACTTTTTTTTTTTTTCAGGGAGGACAGCTTTTAAATATCTGTGCTGCTATTTATATCTGAGTACATTCAGGAGAGATAGTGATATGAATATGGATCGCTTATCAGTGTTCTTAGAATGCGATTTGCAACTCATGCTTTTCAGTCAGTCTTCCTTAAACACCTTTATAATATAAGAACATCCTTAAGACCATAATATAAGAAGGCTATTAAGATTTCTTCTTTCTTCATCATTAATAAAAACAAGTATCTAGGTGCCTAGGTGGCTCAGTTGGTTAAGCATCTGCCTACAGCTCAGGTCATGATCTCGGGGTTCTGGGATCCAGCCTCACATTGGGCTCCCTGTTCAGTGCGGAGTCTGCTTCTCCCTCTCTCTCTGCCCTCCCTCTGCTCATGCTCTCTCTCTCTCTCTAATAAATAAATAAATCTTAAAAACAAAAACAAACAAATATGTAGACCCAGCCAGGCAGTTTGAAAATCAATTTTTCTAGCTATGTCTTCCCTATCTGAAGAATGATTCATGGTAAATACAGTGATGATCCTGTGTGGTGATACTCTTTCCTTGTGAGGCCCCCAAATATGATTATATTTTATCTAGCCTCATGACAATCCTGAAGTTCTGTGTCAATCTAGCATAAAAGGTTGTGGTGGCTGGTGTCCATGGCACCCAGGTCCCCTTCCTTGTCTTGTCTGGGCTGCGGGGGTGGTTCTGTCACTGGTGTCCAGCCACCTGCCAGGCCGCCAGCCGCCTTCCAGGATTTCCCTTATCGGAAGACCCAGGACAGTGACATCACTTATTCCCCCCTCTACCCTAAATACAGAGCCAGATCTGGATTTTCTAGGACAGTTCTTGCAGACACGTTCATCATTCAGAGTATAAGCAACAGCAGCTGGATTCCTTTCCCCTTGTAGAATTTTCTGCATGCGAATATCCTCGTGAATATCAGGGGGTCTAGGTTTTGAGTGCAGGGGGAAAGTCACTGTAGGAAACACCAAAATAAATGAGAATATGGATTCTATTCAGGAGGCTGACCTCTGAGTGGCGTTTCTCTTATTTTCTGTTACCCGAGATGCTTGTGGCATTTCTGGAATAAATGGTGATCTGTGGTGCTTAACAAGGCAAGGAGGGAGGTGACACTGTCCGGAGGGCAACTCCTGGCTTCAGCCGTTAATGCTGTAAGACTGTAGGAGACTTACTTTCTCCCAGGTCTTCACGGGTCCTGTGGAGAAACCACAGTACTATCTACGTTATATGCTGTTTTGAAGATGAGGTGGGATCCAGTAAGGTCCTTTCCAGGTCCTAATCCAAAAGAATTATGAATCACCTTAGCTGTTGTCATTAATTAATCATATGCAAAAAATTAATAAAAATGCAAAAATTAATTATTACTTCATAATTACTTTACCTCAAATTCTCATAATAATGATCACTCCTTTGGGTTAAGGTATTATAGCAGAAAGTCCTTATTGGATATAGACCTGGTTAGACGCTGAGTACATTTTTCCAGGAGGGCACACCCAAAACTGTTACTAGCAATTTCCTCAGTGGAAAGGATAGGTCAGGAGAGGGAAGAAAAACTCTTTGTCATCTTTTACGTGTTTCTGTAGCATTTGAATTCTTAATGTGCTCAGGAATATATTTTATTTCATGATAACAGACATTAACACCTCAGTGGAAATGCACTTTTCAGATGAACTAATGTGGCACAGGATTCTGGGAAGCAAGAACAGTGTAAACAAAAGGCTCACCACAGGGGACCATGGGGACACGTGGGGGCTTCACGCCTCAGTACTGACCTCAGCACACCCTGAAACAGGGATTATGGGCCATAGGATCTGGGCTTGGTCAGACCTCATGTTGAATGAACATTGGTCTGGACACTGGTGAGCTGTGTGCCCTTTGGGAGTTACTTAACCTCTCTGGGCGACAGTTCCCTTACCTGATATATTTTAAAAGGTTGATCATAATGTCGAATTCTCCATTTCCCCCCTTCCACATGTATTGTGGATATTGACAAGCCTACTGCCATAGGATAGGGAGGAGAAAGTTGGTAAATCTTTTTTTTTAAAAAAAGGTTTTATTTATTTATTTTATTTAAGAGAGAGGGGGCAGATTGTGCCTGAGCAGAGAGGGGGCAGAGGGAAAGAGAGAAAATCTCAAGCAGACTCCATGCCAAGTGTGGAACCCAATGTGGGGCTCAATATCATGACTTTGAGATCATGACCTGAACTGAAGCCGAGAGTTGGGTTCTTAAGCAACTGAGCCACCCAGGAACCACGAAAGTTGATAAACCTTAGCTTCTTCTTTCTCTTCCCTGATTCCTTGTCTGGTTGACTCATGAATAATTTTTTTCAAAAACATGGTATTTTTAATGAACTATTGGGACTTCATCAAGATAAAAAGCATCCACACAGCAAAGGAAACAACAAAACTAAAAGGCAACCTACAGAAAGGGAAAAGATATTTGCAAATGACTGATATCTGATAAAGGGTTAGTATCTAAAATCTATAAAGAACTTGTTAAACTCAACACCCCCAAAACAAATAATCAGTTAAGAAATGGGCAGAAGACACGAATAGACACTTTTCCAAAGAACACATCCAGATGGCTAATAGACACATGAAAAGATGCTCAACATCACTCATCATCAGGGAAATGCAAATCAAATGTACGATTAGATATCACCTCACACCTATCAGAATGGCTAAAATTAACAACACAGGAAACAACAGATATCAGCAAGGATGCAGAGAAAAGAAGAACCCTCTTATACTGTTGGTGGGAATGCAAACTGTGGAGCCACTCTGGAAAACAGTATGCAGCTTCCTCAGAAAGTTAAAAATAGAGCTACCCTATGACCCAGCAGTTGCCCTACTGGGTATTTACCCATAAGATACAAAAACACAGATTTAAGGGGTTACATACACCCCGATATTTATAGCAACATTATCAACAATAGCCAAACTATGGAAAGAGCCCAAGTGTTTATCAACTGATGAATGGATAAAGAAGAGGTGGTCTATATACACAACGGAATATCACTCAGCCATCAAAAAGAATGAAATTTCACCATTTGCAATGATGTGGTTGGATCTAGAGGATATTATGCTCAGCACAATAAGTCCATAAGAGAGGGACAAATACCATATGATTTCACTCATGTAGAATTTAAGAAACAAAACAGATGAACATAGGGGAAGGGGTGAGGGGAAAGAGAAAGGAGAGAGGGGAAAGCAAACCATAAAAGACTCTTAACTATAGAGAACAAACTGAGGGTTGATGGAGGGAGATGGGTGGGAAACGGGCTAGATGAGTGGTGGGCATTAAGGGGGGCACTTGTTGGGATGAGCACTGGGCATTACATGTAAGTGATGAATCACTGAATTTTACTTCTGATCCAATATTGCACTATGTATCACCTAAATGGAATCTAAATAAACATTTGAAAAAGTGTGTATATCTAATGCCTGTTCCTTCTACAAATCATATTAAGTATTATATATTGATTTAGAAGTAATCGAACATAGTATTTTTAGAAGAATTCCCTTCCCTTCTCTTTCTCCTCTTTTTCTTTATCTCTCTCTGTCCTCTCATCACTGTGTTCATGTGGCTTTAAAAAACTACCCAAAGGAAGCATTCCCAGCCTAGTCCAAAATATTTTTTTAAACAAACAAACAGGGACGCCTGGATGGCTCAGTGGTTGATGGTTGAGCGTCTGCCTTTGGCTCAGGACCTGCTCCTGGGATCCGGGATCGAGTCCCACATCGGGCTCCCTGCGAGGGGCCTGCTTCTCCCTCTGCCTGTGTCTCTACCTCTCTCTCTGCATCTCTCATGAATAAATAAATAAATAAATGAATAACCTTAAAAAACAAACAAACAAACAAACAAAGGACTCCCCATCAAGAAACTCTACCTCAGAGCTGAATCCCATTGTGGCCTGGCGAAAGTTCTCTGATTCTGCCTGAGGGGAGCCTCGGAACTGGGCCAGAAACTCCTTCCTCTTCCCTCTAAGTCTGAGGAAAACAAGTAGTCTCTTCTCTTTAACCTCCATTATAGGCTAAATCATCCTTAACCATTTAGCATTCCTTTGTGGCCTTACTTTTGGCAGTTTTAAAATTTTGGGGGGGTTTGGGGACTTTTCTCCTACGCCTTCTCTGGCCTCCGCTGGGAGCACAGCTGGAGCACTCAATTCTGCGTATTCAGCAAGAGAGTCTCGTTGGTAGAGTCCATCCTCCCTGCCCTCTTTTGCTTCTCTTTTGAGGATTAGAATACGTGCAAGTCCAGGGAGCCAGAGGAAACTTGGCTTCTTTTTTCCTTTCTTTAATTTCTAATCTCTCCAGCACATCCTTCTGATACCCAGGATCGATTCTGTGTCTATCCTGTTGAAGACTCTTCTCAACCTATTATCACGTAGTCATCTGGCATGCAAATTATTAAGTGTTCTCTGGTGAAGATATACAGGCTTACCTGTCCCAGCTCAAGTGATACCCAAAACTACCCAAGAAAATAAAAAGTGATTGACCTGGGGAGAAGTTGATCCTCTGGTTGCTCCAATCACTTGTATACACATGACTATGAAACGCAAAGCAAGACAACTTACACTACTCCAAAGTA
Source organism: Canis lupus baileyi (assembly GCF_048164855.1). Lineage (NCBI taxonomy): Eukaryota > Metazoa > Chordata > Mammalia > Carnivora > Canidae > Canis > Canis lupus. The sequence continues at coordinate 41,171,100 of NC_132848.1, forward strand.
GGTCAGGAGTAAATATGCACTCTTTCAGGAATTACTTTCATATCAAAAGGTTTCACAGTAAAACCTATAAAGCAAGTTTCCTCCATCCACTTAAAGTTGCTGGATAAAAATATCTCTGTGGGCAAAAGTTGCCACGTCTGTTATGTTCCATTCTTTATACAAGTGTGCTGCACTTAACAGATACACAGGGCTATGTTCACAATACCCTAGGTTTATGGAGCAAAGTATGTAGAATCAATCACCTTTTCCACACTGGCAAGCTTTGGCTATGGTCTGTGGAGCTACTGAGTAGCACCAGGGGCTGCATTTCATAGGCAAACAGCAGCTCGAAAGTGGGACTGATGAATGTGCAAGGAAGACGTGGTACATATGCACAATGGACTATTGCTCAGCCATAAAAAAGAATGACGTTTTGCTATTTGCAACAATATGGATGAAACTAAAGAGTATTATGCTAAGAGAAATAAGTCCGAGAAAGACAAGTACCATAAGATTTCACTCATATGTGGAATTTAAAAAAAAATTAGCAAAGAGGGAAAAAAGAGAGAAGCAAACCAAGAAACAGATTCTTAACTATAGAGAACAAACTGGGAGTGCCTGGATGGCTCAGTCGGTTGGGCATCTGTCATCGGCTTAGATCGTGATCCTGGGGTCCAGGGATGGGGCCCTGCCTTGGGTTCCCTGCTCAGTGGGGAACCTGCTTCTCCCTCTCCCTTTGCCCCTGGCTCCCCTGCTTGTACTCTCTTGTTCTATTAAATAAATTATATATATATATATACATTGAACAAAGTGTGTTTACCAGAGGTGAAGTTGGCCAGGGGATGGGTGAAATAGGTGATGGGGATTAAGGAGAGCACTTGTTGAGATGAGTGCTGGGTGCTCTATGGAAGTGTTGAATCGCTCTACTGTACACCTGAAGCTAATATTACACTGTTTGTTAATTAACTGGAATTTAAATAAAAACTTTTAAAAAACAGTACCACAGACGCAAGACTCAAATTCAATTCAGAGAAAGAGATGAATGGTTCAAAATTCAGAGAGATGAAGTTCTGAAGAATTGGAAGTGGGAGGTGAAAGATTTTAAGGAAAGATCAATGATTATTTCATATTGTTGAAGCATGGCACTTCTTGGAAACAAAGCTTCCTCTTAAACCAACGTGATGAGAACAAAGGCATTCACAAAGGCATTCGAGTAGCTGCAGGGAGGGCTTGTTGGAGGCAAATGAGCCTTTCTATATCCCTTTAAAAAATTCTTTTTTTAAAGTATAGTTGACACACAATGTTACATTAGTTTCAGGTATGCAACATAGTGATTCGACTTCTCTATACCTTATGCTGCGCTCACCACAAATGTAGCTGCCATCTGTCATCGTCAACGCTATTTCAACATCATTGGCTATCATCCCTAGGCTGTGCCTTTCATCCCTGCGACTTATTTGTTCCATAACTGGAAACCCAGATCTCCCACCCCCTTCACCCATTGTGCTCTTTCTCCACGTCCCTTCCCTCTGGCCACCATCAGTTTGTTCTCTGTATTTAAAGGTCTGATTCAGCTTTTTTGTTTGCTTATTCATTTTTTTTACATTCTGTATATGAGTAAACTCATATGGTATTTGTCTTTCTTTGTCTGACTTATTTCACTTAGAATACTACCTTCTAGGTCCATTTGCATTGTCACAAATGACATGATCGCATTCCTTTTTATGACTGCGTAATATTCCATTATGGATATATATATATTATATATACATTATATATGTAATATATGTAATATATATATTTCTTTCTTATCCATTCATTTACTGATGGACTTTTTTTTAAAGATTTTATTTGTTTATTGGAGAGAGAGAGAGAGTCTCTGTGTGTGTGTGAGAGAGAGAGAGAGAGAGAGAGAGTGGAGGAGCGGAGGAAGGAAATGCCAGTCCAGTGTCAAACAGTGGGTAGAGGGTTTGACCTCCCTCTCAAGCTCACCATTTCAGAGGGTCTCAGATTGCTGTCATCAGGCTGGGAGCAGGAGGGGCCAGGACATGGGGCCATTGAGCACAGACCCGAGGCTTGGGCTCAGAAACTCTGGGTAATTGACTGAGGTTGCACACACACGGCACTGACCAGAAGCAAATAGACCAGGAAATGACCGAATTTTTGAGGTCACTGTGTTGCCCAAGAAGCCAGATGTTTGGTTTGCCAAGACCTGTGACCGCCCAACCCCTAAAGCCCTGAGCCCCCCGGATGGCTCTGGCAGAAAGTAGGCTGTGGAAGCTGAACAGCTGTCCAGAAGGACAGACTCCCCAGCGCTCATCTCAGATGCCCCCAAAGCAGGGAGGGGGTAAAGTGCAGAAGACAGAGCCCCGGAACTGGATCGCAGTGCACAGGCTGCCTTCTGGGGAATGGGAGCGGGTTCCGGGTGCATCGACCATATCTGTACCTGAGCACGTGTGCACGTGCACACACAGGAAAGCACACGGGCTCTCCTCCAGGGCCAGGGCAGGTGGCTGTAAACTGCTTTATGAGTAGGGGCACCTGGGTGGCACGTCGGTTGAGCACCCGACTCTTGATTTTGGCTCAGGTCAAGATCTCAGGGTGGTGGGATCAGGCCCCACCTCAGGCTGAGCACTCAGTGGGGAGTCTGCTTCTCTAACTCTCCCTCTGCCCCTCCTCCTAATTAATTAATTAATTAACATTTCATGAATAAGCAATCACTGCAAATTTCCCATCTTTCTCTTTCAAATTTGAGTGGAGGGCATAGTGTTACTCTGCATATTAGTTTGGAGGGCTGCCTGAAAAGCAGCACAACAGATATTTACTGTGTCACAGTTCTGGAGGCCAGGAGTCTGAGATCAAGGTGTGGGCAGGATTGGTTTCTTCTGAGAGCTCAGATGGAGGGAAGGCTCTATTCCAGGCCTCTTGCCCAGCCTCTGGTGGTTTGCTGGCAACCTGTGGCATCCTTGGCATACAGGCTCACCACCCTGTCTCCACCTTCATAGTCACACGGTATTCTGTGAATTCTTAGGCACCCGCGTTACGCAGGCCATACTCTTACAACATCCTATGCTTCTTCATAGCACATACATCAATTCTAACTACATATATATGGAATTGTAAGTGGATGGAGTTACTTGAATAATAGTTGTTTCTGGGGTCCTATTGTAAGCTCCTGCATGGAGGGCGGTGTATGACTTGTGTTGTCGGGTGGCCTCTGTAACAGCTCCAGTCATTCCTGCTCTCAGGGACTTACGGTCTTGTGGAATGCCCTCTTCTTGAGCCTGGGCAGAGCTTATTGACTAATTTAACAGAATGTGACAAAGGAGGTCAGAAGGCATTTCTGAGATGAAGTAATGAGAAGGCTGTGGCTTCTGTCTTGGGTGCTCTGTCTTGGGTCATTCCTTCCGGGGGAAGCCAAGTGCCACATTGTGACCCAACTCACACTGGGTACACACTCTATCACATTGCCCACCATATCGCCTGTGTGGTAATAACTTTAAATACTTCTCTATCAACCATGTACGGGCATGTGTGCACATTTGCTTTAAATGAAAACCCTAGGGGAGCCTGTTCAGCATTTGAAAGACGCTAATCAGGTGATAAGGTGGAGAACTTTTACCGGGAACTCACACCCCAGAGGCAAGTGCTTCAAATATCATTCCCTAAACCTGCTGGCGAGAGTCTGCCAACTAGCACAATAGATGTTGGAAACAACTTTTTCTTGGTTGTTTCTACTGAGTGACACTTCAGTTTGTGGTTGAAACAAACTGAATTTGGGGGCCTCTCCATTGTCATGTCAATCAAGATCTGGAGCAGTTTGGGCCCTGGTTGTGCTCAAAGGAGGACACTGTCTGCTGAGCTGCCCTGGAGGACCAAGGGGCTGCATGAACACTATGTGCCAGTCACAGAGTGAACCTCCACTCAGAGTTGAGGACAGAGAAGCAGGGACTTCCCTAAGCTGATCAGAACGGGCCTGTATGCTTCTTTTTCAGCTTGTGTTTTCATAAGCATTGGTGGGGCATGATTTTGCCTGAGACTCGATTTCTCTGTAACAAAGGGTAGGGCAGGAGGCAAATAGCTTTAATCACTCCACATGACTGTAATTCCCCCAAAGGACCTGACATTGCTGGGCCACTGAAACATCTTAGGTTAGTTCACCAAAAGCAGCTTGGGTATGGCCCTCCTGAACCATACATGTCACTTTGGCCTCATGGTCCACTACCTGAAGCAGGACCCTCTGTCAAAACTAATTCAAAAAGATAGATGCACCCCTATTTTTGCTGCAGCATTATTCACAACAGCCAAGATATGGAAGCAGCTTTAGAATCCCTCAGTAGGTGCCTGGGTGGCTCAGCCCATTAAGCGACCAACTCTTGATTTTGGCTCAGATCATGAGTTCAAGGTCGAGAACTGATGCCCTGTGTAGGGCTCTCTGTTTAGGGCAGAGTCTGCTTGAGATTCTCTCCCTCCCCCTTTGCCTCTCCTCCTGCTCAAGTTGGAAATGAATGCATTATAGTTTACTCAACCCCCACTTGCCCTCGGTCTTAGACGGGGAATCCTGCTGCGAATTTATTTGCTAGAAATAACTCAGACTTCCATAGCTCCTGCCTCTGCCTTTCTGCAAGACCTCCACTTGTGGGCTTGCTGACAATCAGCACTCGTGGCCCGTTGACCTCCTGGTGCTGCTGGGCCACGTCCGCCACACCTCACATCCCCTGGCCACAGGCCGGGTCCACTCCCCCGTAGGCACAGGCTGTGCGGGCACCTCCCCACGCTCGAGGGGCTCAGGGCCCCACAGAGAGGTTGGCGGGCTGTCCCGTGCCCCACCTCGTGTTGCTCCTCCGTGACCCAGGCCTGGAAAGAGCCGTGCTTTTACTGCGGTCTCAGGGATTCATGGCTTATGCGTCCAGCCACGCTTTCGTGGGGGATCGCAACTGGTCTTGGGGTGGGGAAAGGGGCAGGGGACAGACACGGTCTCCTTCCCTCCTTTTCCACTCCCTCCTCCGGGAACTTCACACCAGACGGCTGTGCCTCCTCCTTTGGCAGCAGCCACGTCCCATCCACGTCCACGTCCACGGGCAGCCTGGCTGCCGTCAGCCCGCCTTCCCTCTGATCCCCAGACTAAGCCAGACACTCCGACCCCTCACTGTGGGCACAGCCTGGGCTCAAGGTGAAATCTCTGCTCTTTCACTACTGGGATTTGATAGACAATACTTTAAAAACATCGGGTCCAGAGGGGTCCTTGGTTATGCAAAGCTAGAGAATTTTTGACCTAGTTTTTCCTCCCCAAAAAAGAAGCTTTGCTTCTCAGTTGCTTCTCCTTTTAACTTTCACGGCATAGGCTTCTGAAGCTTGGGAAGAAATGATCAGCTCCCGTCATGAACCAACCCCACACAGGAGTCAGGAAATAGAGTAAAGGAAGTTCTTCAGAAACATAAATAACACACAGCACCGTGGCAATAAGATCTGACGTCAATAATTAGCCCTCTGTTCAGTTAACAAGTGGATTAACACCATTTACAAGTATGAACCCAAGAATGTGTTGGAAAACAGCCTCTCCAAGATGTATTGGGACAGAGCCGTTACTGACAGATTAACAAATTCTGGCCAACAGACCAGATATTCTGTTGTTTGACAAACTTAATAAAACAGAGATGCTCACTGATCCTGCTTCCCTGCTAAATAGAAATATCCCAAGAACATATGCAGAGAGGATAAATAAGTATGTGGCTTTGACGGAAGACTCGGAATGAAAGCAAAATATGAGGGACAATAGAAAATCCAGCTAGCATTTCTGTACCATAGATTAAAAAATTGGACATTCACTGTAAGGAGACTTCGTTGAAAGACAGAGGTTACGCATGTAAATATACAGGAATTTTTATCCTGTGTTAATGATGGATAATCAAAATGTGCCTGGTTTCTGTTCATTTTCGAAGTACATAAAGATCTATTAATACAAATAGCAAGAATAAAATAATGATGTGAAAATTTATACCCATTTAAGATATATATACGTGGATGTGTTTTGGTAGTACGTTATGCCTCAATTAAAAGTTTTCGAACAGTGCTAATGCTGGAGATCTCCACCTTCATTTAAGCCTTGGTAAACCAACATGATTCACATATGTTTCTGTAAAATGCTTTTTTCAGGACTAACATCCTGCAGCAGTGCTCCTAATTGTTTAATTCCCAGACTAATCGACTATTTCAGAGCTAGCAGCCTAAATGTTCTGATAGTACATGCTTTCCAGACTCCAACAGGTATGGAAAAAGTGACAGTAACATTAATGGCAGCCGAAGACTCTGTACTTTAAAAACAAACAAAAACAGGCCCATCATTGCTCTGCTTGTCATAAAGTCACAAAGCTCCACTTCTGGCCTGTTGGGAACAAAGCCAAATAAAGTCTCATTTGCCTTGCATAACACCTGGGTTGTTTACATTCCTTTGGAAGGCACATCTTCCTTATCCATTCATCTATTGATGGACATGGGCTGTGCCAAATTTTGGAAGCAGTCCAAGTGTCTTTCAATAGATGAGTGGATTAAGAAAATATGGTATATATATGTGCGTGAACACACACACACACACTGGAATATTACTCAGCCATGAAAAGGAATGAAATCTTGCCATTTGCAGTGACATGGATGGAGAATAATGCTGAGTGAAATAAGTCAGTCAGGAAAAGACAAGTACCAAGTTATTTCACTCATATGTGGAGTTTAAGAAACAAAATAAATGAACAAAGGGGGGGAAAGAGAGGGAGGTAAGCCAAGAAACAGAATCTAATCTATAGAGAACGAACTGATGGTTGCCAGAGGGGAGATGGGTGAGGGGTGGGTGAAATAGGTGATGAGGATTAAGGAGGGCACTAGTAATGAGCACTGGGTGTTCTATGGAAGTGCTGAATCACTACACTGTACACCTGAAACTAATAATACACTGTATGTTAACTCTACTGGAATTAAAATAAAATAATAAACAATTTCTTTGGAAGGCTACTCACTAAGCCCTTCACCTCTTTTCCATTAAGGTAAGTGAAATAAACATGAATCTTGGGAGTAATAATTCAAGTATTTGAAGTATTGAGTGAAAAAAGTCTGAAGATGAGTAATACTTGAACATATTCCAGAATCTTCTGTCCAAAGCAAATACAGACGAGTCTGCAAGGTGATGATGGCATTGACGCTGTGAATGTCATATAGCTCTGGACCAGACGGGAGGCTGACATCATCGCATCTTTGTCCTGTGGAGCGGCAGGACAATTCCTCACGCAGTGTGTACTCACTCTGGCTGGCAATGATCGTCCTCGGCAAGCTAGATGGTTTCACATTTATGCCTGTGATATTGTGGATACAATGTAGGTCATAGATCAGTGTTCAGTGGTGCCAAATAATTTATTTATTTAAAAAATAATTTATTTATTTCATCACCAAATAATTTAAAAGATAAAATAATAAAATAAATAAAAGACACATCTCGAGTCTTCTATTCAAATCCTAAAGGGTAGGATGAAAAATGATCCTTTGGAATTATAAGGGAAAGACAGGGTGAGTGGTCAAGCTGCCGTGTGCTTGACTTGAGTAGAGGACCCCTGTAGAGGTCACCCCCACCATACACTTTTTAAAATCACCTTTTAAATGGCACTCACCAGCATTGGCATGGGAACACAAGGGCTGGTCAAGAGCGGGCAGAGGGCCAACCTTCCATGAAGACAGAACGGTCAGTGATGTAGGTGAAGAGATGTGAGCTCCGGTGAAGGTTTCCCAGCCCCCAGTCCCGTCCTTTAGTCCAAAAGCAGGCTTTGAGCTGCTACACTGTGCAGGGCACTTGCTCTACCAGCCTGAGCAAACACTCCTCTGTGCAGTGCCGACCATCAGACACACCACCCCAGCTCCCTGGGAGGGGTGGCTTCCCTGGCTGGGTGTGCCCTGGGTGCTGTGGGGCCCAAGGCGCTGATGCTGAGGCCCAGGGGGAGAGAGCCTGTGGGCAGCAGGAGCATCCCCAAGGGCTGAGGATGGGAATTTCTCCATCACGTGTATGTTGATCAGTTTGGTTGCAGTGTGAAGATTTCCTGAAAGTTGACTCTTAAATTCTCAATATAATAATATTATAGAACAGCTTCCACTAATACAGTGATTTTTAAAAAAAATTCTTATCCAGGAATGCCTGGGTGGCTCAGGTTGCGCTTGTGCCTTTGGCTCAGGTCATGATCCTGGGATCCTGGGATCAAGTCCCACTTTGGGCTCCCTGCAGGAAGCCTGCTTCTCCCTCTGCCTGTGTCTTTGCGTCTCTCTGTGTGTCTTTCATGAATAAATTTTTTAAAAGTCCTATCCATTTTTAGTCCTTTTTAGGGCTAAAAAGTCCTAAAAACTTTTCTAATATGTTGATTGTAGCTTTTCCCTTCCCTCTCTCCCTCCCACCTTCCCTCCCTTCCTTCCTTCCTTCCTTCCTTCCTTCCTTCCTTCCTTCCTTCCTTCCTTCCTTCCTTCCTTCCCTCCTTCCTTCCTTTTTCTTCCTTCCCCAAAGGTAGAAGAGATAACATGCCCTAACCTAAAATGGCCGAGCACCCACTTGTTGGGGTGTCTGGCGAGGCCATGTCCCCTGAATCAGCACTTCCTGCTCCCAAGCTTGGAGTGGCTCCTCTTTCTGTGGCCCACACCCCAGCTTCCTCTTCCACTTTTTTCCTTCCATTTTCCTCCTGACCTTCATTTTCAGCCTGACTTGAAACACTGGGGATACGTTCAGGTTCCCCAGTCCTTAAAGCTAGCTGCCACCTGCTGGGAAATGCTATCTCACGCACTTACACGACGTGGGGCCCACCATACACCTCACCCCAGCGTCCCCGTCCTGTCTCTTCTGTCCCTCTGCATCCCTTGACCAGCATGGAGCATGGGCCTTTCATGGACTCACAGCCAGCAACTCCCTTTCAAACCATACGTGGCTGCTCAGCACATTTTAAACATGTAGAGTTGTATTGTTTCTTAAAGTCAGTAGGATCCCGTTTTTTTGCAAAAAAAATAAAAAATAGCCATTTGCTAAACTCTGAATGAATCTGAAATCCTCCCTCCATTGGGAGAGGTTTAGCCTCTCCTTCAGGTGCAATAGTAGTATTCGCTAAGGTTTTTGGAATACTGACTATTTTCAGTATTTGGCAGTCTCAGGAATTAAGCACTTCCCCACGTCGAGAGTTGATAAGTAACCTCTCATTTAATCCTTACAGTGGTCCTATGAGGCAGGGACTGTCATTGTAAAGATGAGTGGAATAAGACCCAAAAAGTTGAAGTGACTTGCCCATATCACCTGTCTCTAAGTGAAAATGGAGAGGGGCCTGCTGGGTGGGGAAGATAGGAGGGTGGGTGGGGGGCTGAGGGTGTTTTCCCTTCCTGTCTACTTCTTTCATACCATAGAGAAGACACTTGCTTGTAGAAGACACTTTTGTTCCTTTAACTCTTAGAGAAGTCTGAGAGCTGGAACAATCACCATTACCTAACCTTGACCTTGACCTTGACTTTGGCTGAAGCCCCAAAGAAAGCAGAAGAGCCCAAGGAAGAAAAGGGCTTCGACCCCACAAAGAACATCGCAGTCTCTTTTACAACTATTTTTTAGCCTTTTATTCTCTCATAATAATACTATGATATTATTTTCCTCAGATACTTTATTATTACTGAAACCAAGGCTTTTGTTGCAATTAATGTCATTTTTAAGACCATCCATACAGTAACAAAAATACACCGTGAAAAATTCAGTCAAGCGCTTGGTCGGACCTTTCTTCTTGTGTGTGTAATGTCCAGTAATGTCAAATCTAATTTTTACAGAATGAGTTGGGCCCAAGTTCTCCTATAAAAATAGATTTTTCAGGGAAAATGGGAAATTGACAATTTCCCTAAGAATCTTATATGAAGAAGTACTCTCTTCTATTTGAATAACGACATGAGATTAAGCACTCCTGTATTCTTTCTTTTCCCCTTTATTAATGAATTAGAATACACAATTGATTTAAAATTAAATAAAATTCTCATCAGCATCATTCACGTCTTCATTACTGGTCACTTGTGCTTTGTAAAACTGGATTTCCATTTAAATGGTTTCATGTCAAAATGGGATTTGGCTGTGGCTGCCGGGGGCCCAGCTGGGCAGCAGCCTGACCCAGTCCAGCCTGCAGCCAGGGCAGCCAGGGCAGGGGGTGGCTGCAGGCAACCGGCCAGGGCAGCTGTAACAGGGTGCGGCCAGGCAGGGCCAAGTGGTCAAAGGATGAGCACAGACATAGTAGGCCATGAGGGTCAGTGAGGTGGTCAACCACTCGGGGACTCCCGATCAAGGGCTTCCGAGACAGTCCATCTCATGGCACCCGGCTTGAATCGATTCACCCAGCAGTCAACTGGTCCTCCTTTTGCATCCCAGGCTAGCATCTGGGGGGCGTTTCCCACTTGTCTCCTGGGCTCTCATCCAGATTTTCAGGAGATCCTCTGGACAGTGGAGGCCTTAGTCACCCCCTCAACAGGTGGTTTGGGAATTCTCTCTCACGTGGAAGATGGAAACCTGGACTCAGAGTAGGGCTCAGGAACCACCGTTTGAAGGGATTTTTGCCTCGTGATTCACCACTTGTGTTGAAAATGTGAGGACACAATGTCACATGGTTAATTCTTTTCTAATTCTGATGTTGTTTTCCCAAAGTGACAGATTTCAGAATAACTAAATAATTTTTAGCGTCACTTTTTTTTCTCCCAATATTAGTATTACATGTGAAACCTGGTATTTTGATACTTTCCGTCACCCATCTGGTTCTCTAGGAATCTTTAAAAAGTACAAGTCCTGAAAAAAGAAAGCAGAAAAAAAGAGAGAAAAGAGTGTTTTAAGGGCTATACGCTTGTTCATTTGGCCAAACAGTATTTTCCAGTATTATCAGCAGGCCATAAGGGACTCAAGCATCATTACCTAGTCTTAACAACTTTAGGAAAGAAGTTAAATATTGTAGCATAGTTGATGTCTCCATGCATTGCTCAGATTAGGGATTGATTCTTGCACTCTTTGTCGCAGACTTTGCAAAGTCTTAGTGAAACTACATTTTAACTAGATTGAAGCAAACCTGACTGGTTATTGCCGCAGGGTAAAAGGGAAATCCTCCTTCTTCTTGCTTGATTATAATCAGTCTGAGCTTCCACTCTGCTTGGGCACCGCCATTAGCTTATAGAGGATCATGTGATCACAGTGGACCCAGATTATTACTGAGAGAGTTATGCCCCTAGAGACTCCTTCTGCTCCTTTCTCCTTAGGGCGGTCATGTGCTCTTAAGGTCACTCCAGCCTGTCTTCTGGAATCTTGTACTTTTTCTGTTAAAGAATGACTGTACCATCTCACCTTCTGACCCAGAGTTTTGAAATGAACATACTAATTCTGCAGGACATTTTATCAGTTGTGATTGAGCTCTACATATTTCTACAAAACTATCAAACTTTCACCATGTTATAAACCTATGTGATGATACGATTCTGAATCCTGGGGTTTTTTCCTCCTTTCCCTATTTCAACTGCATTTCTAGAGATGATGTTCCTTCTCCAAAGTGTATTCATCAATGACAGCCCTGGACAGTGAGCTGTATACGAGGAACCACCCACATGTATGGGTACTCATGCAGATTGCTGTGAAGATTCTGAATAAAATATTAGCAAATAGAAAGGGCAGTCGATTAAAAAAATCAAGTGGAGATCACTCCAGAATGCAATAATAGTTCAATATTAAGAAATCTGTTAATATAAATCACCACTTAAATAAATTAATCACCAATCATATATCAAGCTGAATAAATGCTAAAATGTGTTTTAGAAGTAACATCTGATCCTGATTTTTTAAAAACCCTTCCTGTAACTGGTCTAGATTCATACTTCCTAAACATGATAAACCATACACATTCATTTTGATGTTAGTGTTACAGTGCTGTGTGGTAAAACCCTAAAAGAGAAGTGTTTCTGTTCAAGTCAATAGCAGGTCAAGGGTCTTTATTATCACCAATGTCACCTAAAATTATTGCAGAAGTACTAGTTGAAGGAACTGAAATCACAGAATAAGAGGTGTAAATAATGCATGTAGAGAGGAGGCAACATTTTTATTATTTGCAGATGATATGATATAATTGTATACCTTGGAAACCCAATGGGAATTAAATAAAATATTTAAAAGTTGGGGCACATGGATACCTCAGGAGGTTGAGCATTTGACTCTTTTTCAAAAAGATTTTATTTATTTATTCATGAGAGACACAGAGAGAGAGGCAGAGACAAAGACAGAGGGAGAAACAGGCTCTTTGCAGGGAACCCTATGCGAGACTTGATCCCCTGGCCCTGGGATCATGACGTGAGCCAAAGGCAGACGCTCAACCACTGAGCCACCCAGGGGTTCCGAGCATTTGACTCTTGATCTCAGCTCAGTTCAGGCCTTTTTTTAAAAAATGATTTTATTTATTCATGAGAGGCAGAGACACAGGTAGAGGGAGAAGCAGGCTCCCTGTGGGGAGCCCGATGTGGGACTCGATCCCAGGACCCCAGGATCACGACCTGAGCCAAAGGCAGCCGCTCAACCACTGAGCCACACAGGTACCCTTAGTTCAGGTCTTGATCTCAGGGTCATGAGTTTAAGCCTCACATTGGGCTTTGGGTTGGTCATGGAGCCTACTTTTATTTTTTTTAAAGATTTTATTTATTTATTCATTCTCGAGAAGCAGAGAGAGAGAGAGGCAGGGACTCAGGCAGAGAGAGAAGCAGGGTCCATGTGGGGAGCCCAACGTGGGACTCCATCCCAGGTCTCCAGGATCAGGCCCTGGGCTGAAGGTGGTGCCAAACCGCTGAGCCACCCAGGCTGCCCTGGAGCCTACTTAAAAAAAAAAATCTTATTTAAGCAAAAAAAGAAGCAGAAGCACCTGAGTGGCTCAGTTGGTTAAGCATCTGCCTTCAGCTCAGGTCATCATCCTAGGCTCTAGGGATAGAGCCCTGATTATGCTTATCTCTCTGCCCCTCCCCCTGCTCGTGCTCTCTCTCTTTCTCTCAAATAAATAAATAAAATTTATAAAAAATAAAAGCAAAACAAATAGGTGGTCACTTACTGAAAAAATTTAATAGCTTTTTAGAAATATTTTATTTATTTATTCATGAGACACACACACACACAGAGAGAGAGAGAGAGAGAGAGAGGCAGACACAGGCAGAGGGAGAAGCAGGCTCCATGCAGGGAGCCTGATATGGGACTCGATCCCAGGACTCCAGGATCACGCCCTGGGCCGAAGGCAGGTGCTAAACCCCTGAGCCACCCAGGGATCTCCAAAATTAATAGTTTTTAACCAAACAGAAGACAGAAGGAAAAAAGGGGAGACATTTATTCAACATTTTTTCTGAGGGGCTCCCTTTGTGCGGATGGGACCCAGCTATGACAAAACAGAGTCCTTGTTCTCCAATACCTGCCTTGTCATTAGAGGAGATAAACGATACAAAAACAAGCAAAGACATAAAGAGACAAATCAGACTTCTTAGACAGCGGTAAGTGCTATGAAGGAATCCAGGAAAATGATCGGATGGGACAAAGGAATTAGGGACAGGGAGGGGGAAAGGTGTCCCCTATGAGGTGGAATGTGAGCTGACACATGAAGGCTGAGAAGAAGCTGATCATGCAAAGAGCTAGGGAAGGAAACCACGAGGTGGAGAGAGGAAGAAGCTGTAAGCAAAGAGCTCCCTGTGTTTGAGGGACAGTCCAGATCCAGCATGGTGAGCAGGAGCATGCCGGACAGCTTCAGGACAAGGGGCTTATTTAATGACAACAGGACATCATTGAAGGACGGGCTTTCAGGAGGAATAGCGGTGATGTCATTCAGAGTCCCCTTGAGAAGTCAGCTCTGGCTGGTAGGTAGAGAATGGATGGCAGAGAGTATGGGTAGAAAGAGGATCACCTCCCACCCAGATGAGAGGAGATGGCGGTGGGGTGGCAACAGGGACACACGTGTAGCTTTGCCATATATCTCAGATGCAGAACGAATTGCCAGTACTTGCGAACAGATTGATGTGGAGAATGAGTAGGAGGAGAAATCAGGGTGTAATTCAAAGATCCCATTCACAACAGAAAACAAACAAAACATGAAATGTCTAAAAATAAATTACACGAGAAATGTCCAAAACCTATGTGAAGAAAACTATAAAAAAATCTGCTGAGGGATTACGGAAAAAAGGGAAAAAGGATTTGCATAATGGAGAAACAACTTTGTTCTCACAGAGGACATCAGTGCAACCTCAATGAAAGTTTTTGTTTATTGTTTTGTTTTGTTTTGTTTTTTTTACTATGACAAAATGATACCAAAGATCATCAGAAGGCAAAATCGTTTTTGGGGGAATAGCCACTATATTTGGGGAGGAGGATTAAGGTCAGTGATAGGAAAGGGTCTCTACCAGCTATGAAAATGTGAACAAAGCCACAGTGATGAAAACAGAGAGATCCTGTAGGTAGAGAAATAGACAAGCACATGAAAGGATCTAATGGCTAGTCAAGAAATTGACCCAAATGGGATGTCTGGGTGGCTCAGCGGTTGAGTGCCTGCCTTCGGGCTCAGGGCCTGATCTCGGGTCTGGGGATCAAGTCCAATGCCTGCCCACCTCGGGCTCCCCGTTGGGAGCCTGCTTCTCCCTCTGCCTATGTCTCTACCTCTCTCTCTGTGTCTCTCATGAATAAATAAATAAAATCTTAAAGAAGAAAAAAGAAATTGACCCAAATATACCTGCATATTTTCTATATCATAAACATGGCACAACCGTGCAGAAAATTTGGATTATTAAATACCTTTTGGTAGGCCAGTTAACTGGGCCTTTGAAAAAATAAAGTGGTATCTCTGTTCTACTTTTGACAAAAATAAATTCGAACGAACCAAAGCGCTAAAGGGGAAGTGGTGAATTTGCAATCTTAGAGTGAGGAAGATCTTTCTATGTATGCTACAATATTTGAAAGGAGTGTTTGTAAATTCAAACTACATAAACCTAAAAAGTTGTTTGCATGTCAAAGAAGTAAGAAGGCAACCAAAGTTAAAATTTAAAATATAATTGAACTCATTTAATGCTGTGGGTTTAAATCCTATCTATTGCTTGCGACTTCCAAAGGATAGCTCCAGCCAAGAATTCCCACATTGTTGTGGGCTGAATTGTGTCCCTCCAAAATTATGTTCAAGCTCTAACCCCAGGAATCTGTGATTGTAACGATATTTGGAAACAGGGTCTTTGCAGATCAAGTCGAGGTGAGGTCATCCTGGATGAGGATTGGCCCTAATTCAGTGACTGGTGGTGTCCCTACAAGAAGAGGAAAATATAGTCACAGTTGTCCACAAGGAAAGACAGCCATGCAAAAGCAGAGGCAGAAATGTAGTGAAAAAACTATATACCAAGGAATGCCAAGAATTGCTGGAAGCCTCCAGAAGGAGCTAGCACAAGACATGGAACCATTTCTTCTCTGGAACCTCAGAGGGCATGTGGCCCTGCTGACATCTTGATTGCAAACTTCTGACCTCTAGAACTCAAGAGAAAAATAATTCTACTATTGTAAGCCACCTGGTTTCATAATTTGTTACAGCAGCCCTAGGAAATGGATACACTTATTATTGTCTAATATTAGGGCATACTGAGCTTTGTTGAAACAAAACTTAACCTGCATAAAAAAAAAGTCGGAAGTAACATACATCCAATAGTAACAGTGGTTAACTCTGGAGGGTGAGAATAAAGGCAATAAAGGGAGTTTCACTTTATACATACTTGGATGGTCTATTTTACAAGCCACATTTTTTTTTTATAGGAAGAGATTTTCAGAGAAAGATAATGTACAGGAAAAGCCTGCCATAATGCCATGAATGGAATCCAAAAATTCAATTGTGTAAAATGAAAGGTCATGTTATTGGGGGATTAATAGACCAGGATGGGCATGAGCTGCCAGCCAGCTAAGAGTTCCAGGTGTCCAGCTGCTTGTTCCAAACCCATCTTGGTCCCAGCTGGGCCTTGTGGCTGTGATGGTGGTTGTCTGGATATATTGCTTAAATATCCGTGGGGTTGATTTGAGGGCTTGGGGCTGGCTGGGATTTCTGGAATAATGGCTCCATTCCTGGAATCTCCCAGTTAGTTAGCACCTGTTTCATGCGCCCAACTGGAGAGGATGAGCCTGAGGACCTCAGTGGACACAGAGACTCAGACTCTGCCTCTCTCCTCCCCAAATTTCATGCCTTGCCATTACCCATTGGGCTGGCTCCTCGATCCCTCCATGCCTCTCTGTGGAATGCATCAAAGTTAGGAACCAATAGCCAATCTCAATCCATATCTGAGTTTGCACTTCTACACGATATACTAAGGAAGTGTGTGTACTGTGTTATATATTGTACTATGACTTGGAAAAGGAATAATATAAAATAATAATAAACTATTGTGTCTCACATGATTCTAAGCCCCAGTTCCCTATCTTCATATTTTAGTATTCTTGTTTTAGACTCACTTTTCTTTTTTTTTAAATTTTATTTATTTATTCATGAGAGACAGAGAGAGAGAGAGAGAGAGAGAGAGAGGCAGAGACACAGGCAGAGGGAGAAGCAGGCTGCACGCAGGGAGCCCGACGTGGGACTCCATCCCGTGTCTCTAGGATCAGGCCCTAGGCTGAAGGCGGCGCTAAACCACTGAGCCACTCAGGCTGCCCTAGACTCACTTTTAATAAATCATCAGTTATTAACTGGATTAATTCTACTGGATTGCCATTGTATTATGTGCTCATTAATATTTTACCATTTGAATTTTTGGTCAGTTTATATCAACATGTGTATATATATGTGTGTGTGTGTGTGTGTGTGTGTGTGTGTGTGTGTGTGGATATATATATGTATATATAAATACAATCTCATGTTCTAGAATTTTTTTTGTTTATCTATTACTTTTTTAAAGATTATTTATTTGACAGAGAACAAGAGAGTACAAGCATGGGGAGCAGCAGACGGAGAGGGAGGAGCAGGCTCCCCACTGAGCAGGGAGCCCATGACCCTGGGATCATGACCTGAACCAAAGGCAGACACTTTATGGTCTGATCCACCCAGGAGCCCCATTGTTTATTTCAGTTTTGACACCTTACTTACATTGGGCCTGTCAGAGGCATCCGATAGACTATATGGTTTGAACAGTAATAAGTTTGGATAATTGTTCAGCCTACTATAATTAGCCCTAAGTAACCGACACTCCAACAGCCCCTCAACAGCAGCAGAATAAGGGGTATTTCTTTAATGCGCCTCTTCAGGCTACCTAAAACCCCGAGAATTCCAACTGCTGACAACTCACTCTTCTTCTGATGGAAATACCAGCTTTGTAAAGTTCTGTGAATGCTTTCCGGCCACAGTGTTCCATGACATTACATTTCACATAGCAGGCCCTCTGGAATCTTCTGGCCTCTAGAAAGCTAAGGATATTTGTGCTGGTTAATTTTATGTGTCAATTTGACTGGGCCATCGGATGACCAGAGAGCTGGTAAGACATAATTTCTGGATGTGTCTGTGAGGTTGTTTCTGGATGTGATTAGCTTTTGAATTAGTGAACTGGGTAAAGCAGATGGCCTTCCCCAGTGTGGGTGGGCAACATCCAATCCAGAGAGGGCATGAAGGGAACCAAAAGGTGGAGGGAGAATTCATGTTCTCTCTCTGCCTGAGAGCTTGAGCTAGGACATCAGTTTTCTGCACTCAGACTGGGAAACACACCATTGGCTTCCCTAGTTGTCAGGCCTTCAGACTCAGACTGGAGTGACTTCATTGGCTTTCCTGGGTCTCCAGCTTGCAGATGGCAGACCGTGGGACTTCTCAGCCTCCATGTTGCATGAGTCAATTCCTTATGACTCTATTTATCTATCTATCTTCCACTGGGTCTGTTTCTCTGGAGAACCGTGACTAATACACCACCATTCCATAGCTATGGGGCCAATCCTTCCTAAAAGTTTCAATCATTCCAACCCTCCTCAGCCTTTCCCCATAGTCCTTGAGCAAGAGGGAACGAGAAATACTGGTTCTACCATTCACCAGGTCAACCTGAGTGTCGCTGCCAAATCAGAATCACCAGAACATCTTTCAAAGCTGATGTAGGCGCAAGCCAAAGAATGGAAAAGAACCCGCCAAGTCCCCAGCAGACAACCGTTTTCCTAACAGAGAGGTTATGGAAGGGAGAGACTGCATTTATTAACTGTCTCCTTGGCCTGCTGCTGCCTGACTTCCTTTGGGCTCACCAGACGTGGTTTAGGCGCCAGACACATATGCATGCATGCTGCCATTTGCGTGTCTGTGTTAAAGTTGACTTAATTAGGAGGGCTTACCTCAAATAAATGCTTAAATGAATTCTCTTAGTGGTGTAACATTTTTGTCTACTGCCTATTGCTGTGCCTTGTGGCTGAAAAAGGACAGGACATATGAAGAGTGCAGCCGCTATGAAGTCATGTTTACACGCATTGATGTGCAGTAGGAAGAGAAAATGGGACTGGGGTCGAGCGAACTCCTGTAGGATAAATAGAGATAAATAATTCAGATTCTCATTATAATAGAGGCATATAGCTCTGGTGCATGGGAGCGCCCTGCCTTTGTGTGAATTGGTATGCAGTGGCTGTTCAGAGGCCATAGCATGTAATCTAGCATTAATATTAACATAAATCAGAGGCAGGAATTAGCAATATTTCCAAAGTCTTATAGGATAACTGAATTCACACTATATTGTTTAGTCCTCCTGGGCATTTTAGTAATCGTGTAATAGAAATGTTGAGGTAGTTGAGATATTCTTTATATTACTCCATGAAAGGATCTTTAACACAATGTCTTTCGTAGACAGTTTTGATAGAATGCATTGAACAAAAAGAAATATGCCTATTTTGGTAATATGGGTATGTTTCATTAGCTCAGCCTGCAGCGATATGACATTACATTCTAAAAGGAATACAATTAATAACAATGAGAGATTTTTAGCTCTCAGAATGTAGCTGGAGGAACTAAGCACGGTGTCAGGGCAATTAAGCGGAGGCACTGCATTACCTTTGTCTGCACACCCTTAACATCACCCTGTCTCAATGTGTTGAATAGTTATTTCTTTAGCGTAGAATTTGTAATTTATTTTGATGTTTCCTATAATTCAGGCCACCATTGTAAAAAAATGATTTTCCCCCTCCTTTTTATTCAGGTAAGGAAAAAATCTTTTAAAATAACTAGCTTGGAGAAACGAACATTTCTTTGGATTGGCACAGCGTCCATTTTTCCATAAGGGAATAAATGACTGCAAGGAAGACATACCCAGTAACTGCTGGGGACGAACCAGAATGGAGGTACCCTATTGGTGCAGCAGAAAAGTATAGAAACACTTTAGAAGCAGGTATAGTCCGTGCCTTATATAATAGCAATCCAGGGGAAAAAAAGTTGTTCTTTGAGATGATTAAAATAATCAGCCAGGATATTATTTTATTCAGCGTTAACCTTTATGTTTTATGTTAAATGACAGTGAAGGTTCTGGAACACGGTGATTCCCCAGAGTCTCAGTAGCCGAGATTTCTTTTATTTCTAAAGAGGTTTCATTTCACTCTGCAATGCTGAAACTGCTCTTGGCTCCATTCACTGGTCAGTTTTAATAGGCATAGCAAAAGATAAAATGCTTTGAAACATGAAAACTCTGGTTTTTAAAAACAGATGATGAAGAGGCTGGTTTAAAAATCCCATTTCTGTGCGTCCTGTCTACTTCAAGCTTTTGGAGTCAAGGCTCTGTTTGGGCAAGGGGGAGGTTGCAGGTAATTGGTGCTGAGGAGAGAGTGTGGGGAGAGGCAGAGGGAGAGAGAGAGAGAGAGAGAGAGAGAAAGAGAGAGAAAGAGACCCCCACCGATCATTCTCGCTACCCCAAATTTATCCTGACGGACTTTTCTTGGCGAACATCTACAGTCTGTAAGCAGGTGTCTAGAAATGCTGCTGCTGAGTCTAAGCCTTGGGGGGATTAATACGCAACTCCATTTCCACTCATGAGTAATGTATTAAAATTTTGTAGCTAATAAATTCTTAATCTGAGAGGCTCCAGGTTATTTCTTACTTACACAGCGGCTTGGTTAATGTAACACCAACCTGGCCATGGCTCCGGCTACCTGTTATTCTCTTGTGCTGTTTTCCCAAGGCTTCCGAACGCAGTCGGCCGGACCGCCGATTCCCCCTTCCTGTGACCACTGCTTAGTTCCTACATATATGCAGAAGCACACACCTCTTCAGACAATTAAATCACACCAAACTGCTCAGGGACTGTAGACCTGCGAGGGTTATGTGAGCAGTCCCCCTCCCCTGCTAAGTATTATTGACAAATCCATCAAGGGTAGTGATGCATTGGTTTCCACCTTACCTAGAAGGACACTAGGGCACCGGTGACATGCTGTCACCGTGGTAACTGCAGCTGAAGTGAACAGCCTGTTAGGATAGGTGACCTCTGCTGGCACCGCGCCTAGAGATGGAGCACTCGCCTGGCTGCCATGTCATGGGGACCCCAAGGAGTGGCCCAGTGCCCTCAAATTGATTCATTAGGCCCTAAACGTATCGATCGCTCCAATTTGCAGGAATTTATTATATTGATATTGGACTGATTAACATTTTGTGCCAGACTGGTTCGATATGTGCTTGTAACAGCTTTTAATGATTAATTGACTTTTATGATTCCATCTCAGGGCTGTCAGTGAGCTGTGAACTGTGGGCAGGCTCGCTTCTGGGCTGTCTCTCAAGTGGCACAGGGCAGTGATTGAATACCTCGGAAATTAGTGTCCTTGCTGTCTCATTTTATGAAAGATAAATGCTATGACATTTAATGCAGACCTTAATTTAGAACAGAACTAAGCAGATCATTTTGCAATTTAATCATAAACAGGTAAATATCAAAACTTGTTTAGCATTTTACAAGTAAAGCACACAGAAAACAGAGGCAAAGCAGAGCAGGCGAGTGGGGAGCCAGCAAAAGGCAGAATAAAATCATATGGGCCGGAGCTGCTCAGCATTTTAATAATCATGTAATTTATTAGGACCAACATCCGAGCCCATTTTTCAGTCCAGGATATACTGCTTTCGCGCACCCGGCGGCGAGCCCGGGCCGTGCTATTTGGGCACAGGCTGCGAAGTTAGCATTTACCTTCACGGCCGCAGGCGGCCCTGCAATATTGCCTGGTGAGTCGAGGAAAATACATTGACGGGTTGGCCACGAAAGTAAATAGCAAGACTAAGGACAGGCTCTGGCTGAGTATGTGCCCCTGACATGTAATAAGGGGAATATCACATTCAGCATGGTTTATGTGTTACCTAAAACAACCATAAACATTATGAAAAGGCAGCCCGGGAAGATGAGGTTTTATTGTGCTCTCTAACAACGGTGAGAGAGGAGCGCGTAGACTGGGGCTGCCAACTCACACCTTCTCGCATTCATATTTAAAGCATATTTCCTTCCTTTCATTTTAATTAAAAGACTTAAGTTAGGGAGAAACTGTCTAAACATCACGTCAAATTATTCATGTTTGTACATATAAGGAATAAAATAAAATGGTTCTGTGCACGGTTCTCCTTTCTTCTCTCCCCAACCCGTATTTTTCTATCAGGTGGCACAGAGTGAGGACACCTCTACCTGACGTGCAGGCGCCAGTTGCTAACGCGTGACCTCGTCTGCCGTATACATATTTTATGGCCCTATTCGGAGCTGCACGCTCAAACCACAGCCTTGCTGTTTGACCCGCCCTTCTGGCGCCCGAGCAGCAGTGGGGGGCGGGAGCCAGGTACCGCCTGGACCCGGGAAACTGCATCTTGTTGCTCTGCTCGCCTCCCACAAAGGCCAAGGCCATCCCTCGTCCTGGCCTTGCAGACAGACTACCTGACATCATTTCCACTTGTGCGTGGAGCTATGGTTTTGTTTCCTGATTCTTTTGTGTGATGGAAAGCAGAGCTTAATTGGGCTTCTTGATACGTGCGGATCCACACGCACACACAGCCACTCGGGCGATCCTCACCTCCGTGGCCTGGAGTGGCTCCCCTCACTGTCCCAAATTCTGAGCCTTGCTTGTCACCCGCGGCCGGGGGCTACGCGTGGCCTCCCGCTCCCCCCGTCCAGTGCCCCAAGTGCAGACAGGACCGGGGCATGGGAAAACCTCAAAGTGCCTCTCTCCTGTTTGGAAATTGAGAAAGCAGAAACATAATTGCTTTTGTTGGATCACAGTCCTGAATAGCAAAAGACGTTTTAAACATCTGCCCTTCCTTTGATTGGCTTTACGTCTTCTCTCTTTTTTGGCTACTGTTCATTATTCTGCATTATATTCATTACCGAGAAATCTTTTTCCGAGCCAGTATTTTCATATGCCGAAGGACGACTTGGATTCGGGTATTTAATCCGATCCAGCCCCACACAAACTCATAATAGACTATGACACACCACATATAGATAAATTCTATAGTGAGGGCTGTGTTTCGTGCTTACGGATCTGGTTCTCTCCATTGTGCCAGAAATACCGTATCCTCAGGCACAGAGGGGGGGAATGGATCTCTTTCCAGTTTCTCCCTTTTATTGGAAAGGGGAGAAGGAAGAGTGTGGCATGGTCCCAAAGCCCCGCTCCGGGTTCACGCTACCCTGCTCTGCAGCGGGGTTTCCTCCGAGTGTGTAAACACACACACACACACGCCTGGGCACACACTTCAATACCTCTGATCCGTCACTTGTGTTGCTTTTGCCAATCCCCCCCCCCCACCT
Organism: Canis lupus baileyi; assembly: GCF_048164855.1. Classification (NCBI taxonomy): domain Eukaryota; kingdom Metazoa; phylum Chordata; class Mammalia; order Carnivora; family Canidae; genus Canis; species Canis lupus. The sequence continues at coordinate 41,193,846 of NC_132848.1, forward strand.
CCCGTCGGCGGGGGGTTTGTCCTTTTGGTGTCTCATCGGCATCATATGCTCACTATGCTTCTCAAATTAGAACTCAGATTTCTTAACTTGGTCAAAACCCACTGGTTTCATCAGACTTCCATTCGTTCCGCAAGGAGAATTTGCAGGAGTCGCTCACTACGCCCTTGCCTCTTTCCTTCCAATCACTAATCGAATAACTTTCTGTGTCTATTTTATCTTCTGTTTCTGCTGTCAGATACCTGTCATACTATTAGCAGGAATTCCATGAAAAATTTAACAGGAAAAAAAATGTTGATTCCCCCACGTGGACTGCTAGAACACATTCTCTCCATATCCTGTGGTTATTAGCCTTCAAAATGCTTACCTTTTAGTGAGCATTTTAACTCAGGCAGAGGAAGGTACAAAAAGCGTGGGCAATGGTCTTATGCTAAATCTAACAGCTATGGAAAATATTCACAAGTAGAACACATTCAAAGTTTCTTATTAAAAAAAACAAACCCACATATACATTTTTTTTTCTCCCTACGGTTTTTTAGTGAGAGTTACCAAAGCACCCCTATGGATGCTTTCCTTCACAGTCATACAATTTGCAAACGACCTGTATTAGACTCCTTGTATGTAATAGAGGTTCCAGTAGCAATTATTTTACATTGTTGATACTAGAATTCCAACGAGATATTGGCATTTTACTTAGCCATCATTGCCTTTAAAATTGACGGCCCAATCCATCACAGTGGTATGAAGATTTATTGTTTTATTCTATTTTGTAATCGTATTTGTGTGTCTCTCACGTATGCCAACAACACCCCCAGTGAAATGTGCACATATAGATATATCTTCACTCAGGGCCTCAGTTAGTCTGGGCTGCTATAACCAAGTCCCTGAGACTGGGAGGCTTTTAAACAATAGAAATTTCTTTCTCACACGAGGCAGGAAGTCTGCCATCAGCATGCCCACCTGGTTGGGTTCCAGTGAAGTGAGGGCCTTCGTCCATGTTGTGGATGGCCAGCTTCCTGTTCTCCCGTGTGGTAGAAAGAGGGTGACCCAGCTCTGTCCTCTTCTGGGAGGGGCACTAATCCCATCCATGAGGGATCCATCCTCATGACCCAACTAATGATCTCCTGATGCCGCCCCCCGCCCCCCGCCCCAAATAGCATCACAGTGGGGATTGGGTTTCAAAGTTGGAATCTGGGGGGAAAGAGACACAGCCTCTCAGCCCACAGCACTTAGGAAAACATACTTTCCCTGAGATAGCTCAGCTGGAGTTTTAAACCCGGCTAAGTCAATCTCTTCATCCGCATAGGCCTCAAGACGGAAGCCTTAGTTGGCTTCCATGTTTTGCTGTTTGGAGGAATACTGAAATGTCAGTACACATCTGGTGTTGCTGAATGTCTACATTGAGTTGCATACAGAACATCTGGTTTGAGGTGACATTTCACATTTTATCTAAGTGGAGACAAGAAAACCCACTTCTGAGGTGTCACTGACTGACCCTCTACTCCTTGCTAGCACCAGGGCCTGCTTTGCCTAAGGCCTCAGAGCGCCTGTGTTACCTGGCATTGGCAGGGCCAGGTCACCCGGGCTCTGAGTTAGTGCTGCTCACCACCAAGTGGGTTTGTGCGATGATGTGTGGCACTGTGGGTAGGTTTGGTGGCTGTGTGGTAGTTTGCCCCCCTCGGCTCTCTCAGCCTTTCTCTCTTCCAGGTGGGAAAAGAAGAATAGGTGAGCCAAGGGGGGAGTGGAGGTGCCCCTCTTTCAGGGGTGTCTCTAAGAAAATGAAAAAAATCCTAAGCTTCCTCTCCTTCAGCCATGAAGTGGAGTCTGGCCAGCCCCAAGTGCCCTGGCAGTCTTGTCATCATGCTGCTGCTGTGATAGCTAAGCTCTCCCTTCCGCCTCCCCTTGGGTATCATCTGGAGTTTCTGACACAGGGATGCTGGGATGTGAATGGCAAGCCTGTAAAGAGAAAGGAAGAAATGGGATCTTGAGGGCAGGGAGTCAGAAGTCCAATAGAGATGTAGATCTGGCCCTAAAAGAAGGGTGGTCGCGAGTCAGAGTCCAGGAGGCCTGATGCTCCTAGGTCCATGCCTGCACCCTGGCAAGAGAGTTCGGGCACCTGCATTTTGTGGGCCCTGTAGTCAGGGATGAGACTGCCATAATTCCACCCAAGTCCACTTTAGTTGAAGCAGGCCTCCTTCCAGGATGTTTTGGGCACAGAGCAGTTTTAAGGAGGAGGTGAGGTGAAGAGGGGGAAAGAGCAGAGCACCGAGAGCAAAGTGAGCACAGGGGCTGGGGCACCCACTGCTGCCTGTAAGCCAGGCGCTGTGCCAGGTGATCCTCTGACATAATTCAGGGTTTCCCAAGCTGTGCTTCTCGTGTCACTGATGGATGAGCTTGAAAGGTAATCAAAAAATTAAGTGAAATACAGTTAATACAACGACGTAGGGAGAAAGATGCGGGTGTTAGGCAACTGGCTGAATTTCAGGAGCCACTGCGTTAGTTCATATCACCATGAAAGCTGTTGGGGCCCAGGGGTCTTTAGTTTAGGATCATATGGGAATCCTCAGTCCAGCTGGAATCTGACCCTGTCTGGCCTCCACCCACATCCCTGGGACCATACCGTGCCACCTGGGCAGCACACAGACTGGGAAGAGCACATGTGGTGAATGTGCCTGTGATGGGGCCCAGCATTCCCACAGGACATAAAGCTGAGGTAATGATGAATTCAGGGACTCCTTACCCAGCTGTTTTTGGGTCTGGCATGAGGACCAGGGAGGGCCAAGCGACATACAGCCAGAAAATCCTGAGCCTTAGGTCACCGACGTCCTGCCTGCTTCCCTGCAGAGCAGCTTATCACTTGTTCTTGCCCGACTCTTGGAATGGGCTTGAGGGCTCCTGTCCCCGGCTGTCCAGTCTTCCTAATGCTGTCCATCTACCAAGCTCACCTATGCTGAAAGCCAGCATCCCTGATAACACATCCTAGCCATCTATCTGCCAGAGGTCAGAGCTGACCCCCTGGAGACTGTTCTGGAAGCTGCCTAGAGATGCATCCATACTCCCCAAGATTACCTGGCCTTCAGCCCCGAGTTCTGGGTCAGAGGCTTCACAGTCCAGCCAGTGCCATTTCTGACACGGCCAGCCCTATGTGGTTAAAAAATGCTCAAGACCCCCAAACAGACAAGCTTTCTCTCCAATGTGTTTATCCAATGGACCCAACCTTTGCCTCTGAGGTTAAAAGGAAGTGGGAATTGACATGAACAGTGGCAGGAGCCGAGTAGCAGAATTTCTCATTTGAGTTTGTTTGTCTCCCGTGGCTCTGCTGCTTTTCCCTGTGTTTGGATATCTGGGAATAAATTCTTCAAATTGCATGTTAATTACCGCATATGTGGCTTCCGTAGTATCAGACATTTGCAGGAAATATTACAGTTATAATTTCCAGATTAATAAAACTGAAGACAAAGTTGACCCAGTGGACATAATTTACTGTACTTTTCAGAAAGCCTCTGATAAGACCCCTCATAAAAGGCTATTAAGGAAAATAAACAACCATAAGGTAGAGAGTAAAATCCTATAAATTACAGCATCTGAAGGAACTAAACCAAGTGAAGGGATTCACAGTGACCTGGTTGTATGTATTGTGTTGTTTATCGAAAGTGCATGGGCGATTGCTAGTGAAGAAATAAAACAAAACTAAACTAAACTAAACAGAAAAACAACCTTGAATTTCCATCGAGTCTGATTGGCTTTGAAATTGTCAGACCCTGTAGAGAAATAAACAAAACAGAGGCTCTGAGAACAGCTTGGTAGAGAGGTGTGTGTGAAGTAAGGAAGATGCCTGAGGGATGGGGCCAGGGGAGAAAGCGTGCACGGAGACACACACACACACACACACACACACACACACACACACACTCACACCGTGAAATAACTGTAGTCTGTGCTGGTGGGTTTACTTTATTAGGATTTTTTGGTAACACTCTCAAGTCGCTCAATAAAATAGCATTTGCAGAAAAAGAAAATAGCATTCGTAGGGGTAAAGATGAGCACGTGCACAGAAAACAGAAAACTTGAGTCTCACAGACTAACAGCGGTGGGGGGGCGCGGGAGCCCCCATGCCCCTGGTCCTGCGCACACCTGGTGGGGTGTTGCTGAGGCCGTCTCTCGGACGACACAAGAGAAGGCTGCCCCCCCATCAGCTCATCAACTATGGTAGGACGTTTGAAACCACATCTCTGTAAATGTTTTGGACCGTCTGCTTTTTACAGAAATGGCCAGATACTCGATTTTATGGTCTATACGTGTTAATTCTGCCCAGCGGCCCGGCCAGCTCCTTGGCGGGCCTGGATCAGGAAGTGACCCAGGGACTGAGCAGGGCTAACCCCTCTTTCTTGCCTCAGATGGATGCAGATCCAGCCGGTGGCCAACGCAGAGTGCTGGGGAGGAGGCCGGAACTGCCCTATGAGCTGTGTGATCAGAGAACTCTCTGGAACACACCAGCGTGGGCTGTTTTCACCTGTAGGTGGAAACTGTCGTTCCATGTATCTCACAAAAGGGATGGGGAAAAAGCAATCTGATCCTTTCCTAATGGAACATGAAAGCTTTTTTAAAAGTTTATTAAAACAATGTGACAGTATGGCAGATGCAGAGAAGAGTATCTATGTAGAATTTTTTATTCAATAACGGTGCCTAACATTTACTGGGGACTTGCTGTGTACCAAGAGCTGGTGTGCTGTACATATCTGATCTCATTAAAACCTCAGAGATTTCCCCCAAGTTCCATTGGGCATGCAAGGATAACGAGGCCCCAAGGCCATGGAGTTAATTGGCAGAGGGAGAATCCCAACTCGACAGTCAGATTCGGGAGCCCACCAGGTGACCCACCATCCTCCACCACAAACATCCAGCAAGATCGATGTTGTCATACCTATGTCCATGCGATATATATAACATGTCCTCCATAGTGTATATGTAACTATGCCATAGGAGCCAACATCAATTAAGCATTTGCAATTTACCTACTTGATGTAAATTCCTTTCCGTACACACTTTTCAATCTTCGTTCAACTTAGTGAAGTCAGTGCAATTATCATTATTGAGAACTGTGCAGACAGTCTGTTTGGATAAATCTGGTCCAAGACATTTTCTTTTCCCCAGGTGGAAGGCCAACCATTGTCCCTTGCAGCTTACCCAGAGACTACTTGATTTCCTTGTGGTGGTCATACCCCAGCAGCTCTGTTCTGGGCCTGGTGTTTTCTCTACAGTCCAAAGGGCTGGTCTGAGCAGCACTGTCTTCTGGATATTGGTCCAGGCCTTTTAAGGGTAAAATCCAGAGCAAGAGTGAGTGCAAGGGCAAGCCATTCCACTAATGCCACCGTTGCTGACAATTATGACCATTCTAGGAGTATTTCCAACTCATCTTTGCCAACCTGTGTTTACTTCATTTTCAGAAAGCAAGTGTGAGCATGCAGACCTGTTACCAAGTACCAGACTCCTGAGCATACCACTGAGTGCCTCAAAGGGCCCTCAAATTCAAGCTGTAAGCTAGCTCCTGTGGGAATTGTGTATACATTGCCCTTCATCTATAAAATGTAAATCTTCAGAGCCACCCTCTCCTTACACATTTGGAATTTCCTACGAATAAACATACCATTTAAATGTAATGACATTGCGCTAATGTCAATGACTAAGCCCTGGATCCAATCAGAGAGTGAAGATTACTTCATGCAGGTAAACTTCTCAGAAACAGCTGTCCTCTTCAGTCTTCATTGTCCTCTTCCATAACCACAGTCTAAATCATCATGACTGAGGGTATTAAATGCTGAAATGACTTGAAAGACTCAATAGTGTAGCTCCTCCCTAATTCTGGCACTGGCTACACCAACAAGCGGGAGGAAGCCATCTTGGTGCAGTGCAGTTGGCTCTTCTGGTGGCCCAGAGAGGTGAGCAGGCATTTCCCAGTTCCTCCTCTCTCAGAGGGGCCATCTTCACCTAGGACCTGGTGATAAAGTCATAGAGCCAAAATGTTAGAACACATGACTTGCTCCTCTTAATCTTGTCATTGGGTAGGTCCATGGCCCAGGAATCTATAGGAAGTGCCAGATACAGTGGGGTGTCCATCCCACATCCCCAGCTTGGCCTCGCAGAGTCCAGGCTTGACCTGAGCCCAGACATGTGCTTCGTTTAGTTGCCCAATGGAGAAACGTTGCTGGGGATATTTCTCTTTACAGCTCAAGAATGCTGTGTTCCTCGGTGAGCCATGTGCATAATGTGCTTCAGGCTGTGTCTAAATGATGTATTTCTCCAACCAAAAAGTGAAAAATTCAGATGGTTTGTACCATATTTTTGTATATTTAGAAACAGCTGGTTGATTGACTGAATTTTTAATTTTTCACAGAAATGTTTGATGTTTGAAAGACTGTGCCTTTAAAGTCCTCTGAGGAAAGAAAAGATTTATATGAAAGTTTCTTTTTCCATAAATATTTTATACTTCACTGAATGACTATGAACAGAAGTTCATTGCCTGAAAAGATGATCCTTCCTCCCCCACCATCGAAAGGTTTGTTTTCCAAAGTCATGACCACCTATTCCCACTTTGGGAATTTGCTCCTGAACCCTTCCTCTGTATTCAGTTGACATCAAACCCTTCTATCACATTTTGGAATTGGCTTTTCAATTGTTGCTACTGTAATTTTGAATAAAAAAGCTTGAATATTCTGTCAAAATGCTTAAGTCACCTGGGCTCCAAAAAATAGGCCATTATTGATCTTCACACTTTGCACATAAAAGACACTCAATATATATTAGGTATATATATTGGATCAATATTAAATATTTACTAATTTGGAGGGGGGGCACCTGAGTGGCTCGGTCCTTTCAGCATCAGATTCTTGGTTTTGGCTCAGGTCATGATCTCAGGGTCCTGAGATTGAGCCCTGCCTCCAGCTCCATGCTCAGTGGGGAGTTAGCTTGGGATTCTCTCCCTTCCCCTTTCTTACCCCCTCTGCCCTTCCCTCCATCTTGCGCTCACACATGTATGTTCTCTCTCTCTAGTTAATAAATTAAATCTTAACAATAATAAATAAATATTTACTAATGTTTAACATACTAGGATATTAACATAATTACTTGTATAGAGTACTCCAATATTCATTTATATTAATATATAATTAATAACATAAACTATATTAAACTGAATCTAATTGCATCCCTCAGGGCTAATATATATGGATAAGTGAAATGATTCAAAAGCTACAAAGTCCTGAATGGCATGGAGTTCATATTTACTGAATTTGTAAGTAGACACTGAGTATGGTGCTAAATGCTTCATAAATGATCTCATTTAATCTTCACAAAAACCTAGGGGGTAGAGCCTACTGTCTCCAGCTTTACCCATTGGGAAACTCAAAGCTCAGAGAAAGGTAAGAAACTCACCCAAGACTGCACAGCTAGCAGCTGAAGTAGCCTAAAAATTAATGTAGGCCAGTCTGGTTCTAAAGACTATATCTCTACATCTTTAATGCTGCCTGGAACCAGCCCTCTCATAGGTCTTCAGTATGGATTTGTCCCCTGGTCTGGAGGCTTTACATTATGCTCACCTGGCTGGATTCGAAAGCAGAGCATGGACCAGGCGTCCAGAAGTCCCTGAGGAACATGTACCCCTGTGGCCTGTGAATAGAACAGGTGGGGTGGGGATCTCTCTGCCTTTTGCACCCTGGTTGTGGAGGAACATATTGGATTGGCTGGCTGTCCTTGTACACTTGCCAACACCCAGCAGGTTTGAGCTGATGAGATCATAACTTCCCAGAGTAATTTAAAAAGACAGACTCATCGATCACGAGACCCAGGCCAGCTAGAGTGAGGGAAGAGTGAAATATCCAAGTGTCCTACACCCACTACTATGTATTTAGAAGTCTTAGGGTGGTAGAGGCACCTGGGTGGCTCAGTGGGTTAAGTGTCCGACTCTTGATTTCAGCTCAAGTCATGATCTCAGAGTCATGGGACTGAGTCCCACACCAGGCTCCACGTTCAGCTGGGAGTCTGCTTGATATTCCCCCTCCCTCTGCTCCTCCACCCACTCTTTCTCCCTCTTTCAAATAAATAAATAAATAAATAAATGTTTAAAAGAAATCTTTGGGTGGTGGCACTTCTTTTCCACAGGGATGCTTGATGTCACTTCTCCCTCTCTTGTGAGACTCAGGCTGTTCCTCAGACAGGGAGTTGGGCTAACGAAACCCTCTCCTCTATTATTTTAGTGTGGCCATGGAGAGGACAGGGAAGGGAAGAAGTATAAGCCCCGAGGTGTGAGAGCCACCCAAGAGTCAGCCACTAGTATAACACGTGCAAGGGGGGCCCCTCACAAAACAGGGAGGGTGCTCAACACAGTGAGGAGAGATGCTGAGATGACGTGTCTCCTTGTCATACCTGGATAGCCACCTAGGTCCAATTTCTGATCTTCCTTTGGGCCTCTGATAAGTCAATGATTAAAAATCAAAACTCACAAGAAAAGACGATTTAAGATGAAAAGTTGACCCTTGAACAAGGTGAGGGTTAGGGGCAGTTGAAAATCCACATATAACTTTTGATTCCCCTAGAACTTGACCATGAATACCTATTGCAGGCTGGAAACCTTACCTATCGCATAAACAGTTGATTAATGCGTATTTTATATGTTATACGTATTATATACCACATTCCCATAATAAAGTAAGCTACAGAAAAAAATATTTTTAAAAGATTTTATTTATTTATTTATTTATTTATTTATTTATTTATTTATTTATGAGAGAGAAAGCATGCATGTGAGAGAGAGTGAATGGGAGGAGGGGCAGAGGGAGAGAGAATCTCAAGCAGACTCCACACTGAGCATGGAGCCCCACATGGGGGTCGATCCTGGGACCCTGACATCATGACCGAAGCTGAAATCAAGAGTCAGATGCTCAACTGACTGAGCCACCCAGGTGCCCCTAGAGAAAACAAAATATTAAGAAAATCGTAAGGAAGAGAAAATACATTTACAGTACCATATTATATTCATTGAAAAAAAATCCGTTCCCTGTTGTTCTCAGATCAACTTTATATTTGCTGTACGTTAGAATTCTCTACTAGTTCGACATTTCAATCTTCTCCCTCACACTGAAGGCTTAGTAGTTATTACAAAAGTTACAGGCCGATTCAATCTAACATTCCTTTCCCACTTGTAATGGGCACTTGTGATGTGCCCTCCTGCATGGTACCAGGGAGAGCCGGGAAGGTGAGAAGGACCACTTGGCCACCGGGCAGTTTCGCCACAGCGGTGTCCTCTTTCCGTGTGGGTTTTGGGTTCAGGAGTGTGGATCATCTCGTTAGAGGGGAGGGGTCCCCTATGGAAAGGGTCCTGGCTTCAGAGGCACAGGCCTGCACCACTAGCTCTGGGACCTCGGTCCCAGTCACTTAATTTCTGACTTTGAGTTTTCTCATTTAGAAAGTATCCAGATATGATTTCTTTCTGGCACGTGCATTTGAGGATTTGTTGCAATCTTGAGTGAAAAACATTTAGTGGCGCGGTCTCTGGCTCCTAGTAGGTGTTCTTATTGTCACAGCTCAGCAAAGTGGGGTCCTCTTGTGCTGAGTTCCACCCGTATCAGACTGAGCGAGGCTTCAACGCATTTATTAGAAGCCAGTTCGGTGGATTTTCCAGAGCGTTACCAGAGTTTGATTAAAGGTTACCAGCGAGGACATCGGAAAACAAACATTTCAGGCCTTTGCAGCATCGATGCGGAGTATCCTCCCCTCCCCCGCCTTTTCAGTGGCATAATTTGGGAAGCGCTGACTCAAAGTGTTTGGATCCGTGAGAGGGAGGGCGGCATTGGGGGAGAAAAGAGGGAGGTCTCTTAGCCAAGATTTGCAGGTGTTAAATATAAACCCCAAATTGGTTACTGTGACTCTCCTGAGATTGGAGAAGGAAGTGGGTGGGTGGACGGGTGGGTAAGGAGTGGCAGAAACAGGCTGGGAACCAAGGAACTCCATATGATGAATCTTAACAGATATTCCTTTCATATTTCCTTCCTTCTCCTGGGGGTGGGATTTACATAAGCATTTTCTTGAGTCCGGATCACAAAACCATGCCTTAAAAGACATTTCACTTCTCCTGCCCATCATCAAGGCCAGTACCTTCCAAGATGCAGAAATCCCGAATCGACAACAACAAATGCGCTCGCTCGCCATGTCCTGAAAGCCTTCCAATTCACGGCACAAAAAACAACGAGGCGGTGGCGAACCCCACTGCCAGCCTGGCATCCGAGCTGCCCTTTTATCCAGGAGGGTTTTTATCCTACCGTGGAGAGGTTCACACGCATCCTATTCAAACCCCACATCAGCTTCTTGATTTCTTGCACAACAGAAAGGGATCCGTTAAGCCTTCCAAATAAACCTCAACCTTTTGAAAAGTGTTTAATGTTTGCCCCCTGAGAGCCTGTAAAAATATGCCCATTTCACACGCGTAGCAGGACTGCCCGTGGAAAGGCTGAAGGGTGTGCTTTTCAGATGAACGGTGTCTTTTTCAAGTGCAGCGTTGTTACCAAAAGCATATTATATCTGAAATGGATGCACTTTTGGTACATAATGAGTGATAGCACTTCCTTATTGTTGGTACCCACTCTCCACTCTTATGAAAAGCGGGTGCTGTACAGCTTTTGCAGTGATCTTACAAAAGAAAAATTTTAGATGATTTAAATACCTAACTGTTCCTAATTGTTATTCAGAATAAAAGGTTGTACTTCTTAAGTGTTCCCCCTTTTAACATGGTTTTTAGTTCCTCCATTTAAAGCCTGAAAATAAGAAATGCTTTTGCATGTGAATGCGAACTATATGTTCCTGGGGTGTCTGTCTTGGGGGCTGGGGGCAAACGGTGGAGGGGTGGGTAGGAATACTGTGCATCAAGCTCAATGAAGCGCATAGGTCTGACGAAGGCCTTCAGGGACCAGGCACTTCAGCCCACATTTCCACATTTCCTGGGCATCTATTATGCACTGGATGTTTTTGAGGCTCTGCGGGGCATCCAGATAATGTGAGATTTCTCTGTGTCAATTTGATGTTTCACAGGCAGGTTCTGGTGGACCCATTCCCTAGTTGTGCCATCTGATCCGGGCTGGAGGCACGGATTGTAGAACAATTCTACACCTCAACAGGGCCCCACCCCGGTGGTTCCAGCCTACATTGAAAGCTCTTAGATGAAACCTTCTAGAGATGTCTCACCTTACGTGGATTCTTCCCATTGCCTTATGATGCACGCCTGCCCTCAGCCTCTGGAGGGAAGGTGGACTGAGTTACTCCAGCCCATACAGATAGTAGCTTCAACAAAAGTGGTTGGATCAATCAACAGCAGAGAATGTACTACCATGTAGGTCCCTGGACTGCCAGTATTTAGTAATATAACTTTTACTCTGAACCCCTTATGCTAAATGCTTACATCAGTTTTCCTGCCTTAATTAAGGATAGAAACTCATGCTTTGTTTTGTTTTGCTCTCTAACAGCCTAGATGTGCATTCCCCCTGCATTTGGTGTCTGCCTTGCTGCCCCTCCTACCTCTTACTCAGGGTCCCCCATTCTAACACACACTAGGAGTTTCATAAACGTTATTAGGTGCCCTGAATTACCCACTTTTCAGTGACCCCTCACTTCCTTGTTCTACACTGGACAAGCTCCGTTTCTGGTTTATTCACCTTTCTGTCCCTTGGAATACCTTTAGGTTTCCTCTCCTTCTGGAGTTCTGACTTCCAGGAGGGAAAACCCTCCACCATGAGACAATGATGAAGATTTCCTACCTGCAACCCTTCTAATACGTCCTAGAATGGGGCTGGGTCTTTCTGCCAACATGCAGGGCAGTGTGGCCATGTCCTGTCAGCAATTCTGAATCAGAGAGGAGTTCAGTGTTAGTGTAAGGCCCCAAATCCTTGTGAGGTTTTCCAGGGCTAGACGGTTTTGTTTAATTCAGGTGAGACACGTGTGTCCCGAAATGATCTCCATTAGCTACAGTGTCGGGTATGTTGAAGCCAGAAGGTGCATTCTGACTTCCTCAGCAAGCGAATGAGTTTCCAAAAGACTTCAAGGGCTGGTTTTAGGCTCAGAGAAGCTCTTGTTCAGTTGGCCCACAGTCATCAGTGGGATGCTTGGAGAACAGCAGAGTGGCTGGTTCCCTGTGGTGGCAAGATGAGCCCCACCACCTTCGGGAATCAACAGGAGACACACAGAGAGAAGCTGCCCTGCTGGCCACTCAGACTCAAGAGGGTCTCTGCAAGCAGTTTCAAGGTTTAGCAGCATTAAATTCCACAAGTTCTCACTTGACCAGGCATTCTCTACCATTGGGTATTTTTATCCTCTGGCATAGCCCTGAATTGGCTCCCAGGGGATTTCGGATATCACCTTCAAGTAAATGTGTTTGGGTTTTCATCACTCTTCCGAACTAATTTTGAATTTAATTGTATACCATCTTTTGTATTCTCACGTACTTCTCTGTCACCCCTTTCAGAATCCTACCAGATTGGTGTTATCCCTAACTTAATGAGCATGATCTCTATTCTAATCAGCTCCTACGAATGAGAGCGATTCGACATCATCTGCAGTGATTTGAAACGGACCACTGAGGAGTCACCTAGGGAAGCGAGAGCTACAGGAAATGTTCTTTCCACCTTCCTCTCATGCCCTGTTTTTTTTTTTCCTTAGTTTTGTCCATCAGCTGCTGACAAGCTTAGGGATTCTGAGAAAGGGTCTCTTTAAGAACTGGGCTTCTTCAGTAGCTCAAGTATATTCTGACTTCTTATCAGTAAAGGGGCAAACATCCCCCCTACCCCTCCTCCCCTCCATCTCCTTCCCGACAGTGAGAACCCGGATGATATTCATTCTCAAATGTTTACAACTTTACAACACAACATGCCGATTTTCTGACAAGAAACATACGGTTGGTACGGGAGGTCCTGGAAATATGTTTCCCCTCTGTATTGGTAGTAGGGAATTGCATTCGTTAGAGTCTCCCAGGTGCTAAAAGAAGAGAGCTGGGCTGAGAATGGAAAGCTGGACAGAATCCAAAGCTGCTGTGTTATCTTCCTGACTCTCCTTTGCCAGATCTTCCCCAAGCGATAGCACCGTGTACAAAGCCCCCACCGAGGGCAGACCTGTTCCCTCCAGCCCTGCCTAATGATAGACCAACGTGCGTTCATGCCCAATTTGAAGGGAAAGAAAAAAAAAAAAAACCAACAACCCAAAGCTGTCAGTGTGTGGTTTCTATGGCCCAAAGCTAATCCAGCATCTTAAACTGTTTCACAAAACCCCAAGGCCAAGGCTGCCGCAGCCCAGGGACAATGCTTCTCATACATGATGCTGCATTGCTGGGGCATCACACACCAAGGGAATGCCTCCTCACTAATGGCCCCGGGCCCCTTGGGGTGCACCTCTCACTGCATGCAGGTCAGAGAATACAGGCTCTTTTTCTCCACTACTTCCTCTTAATCCATTTTGGGGTCTTCCCTGCTATTCGCCACAGCAAAGACCTGCTTTCCAGAAAGAAGTCGAGCTGGTCCTTCCCTCCTCCCTGTGAGGGCTTTGCCTTGGAAACTGATATGGGGATAACTTTCCCCCTAGGACCTACCTAGGTACAAAATTACATTTCGATGGCTATTATTTTCCAGATATTCAATAGTCTTCTTGCTTACTGCTGCTTGTCATTTTCACCTGTTGTTCTGTTATCCAATCCTTATCCTAATCCACTTTGCAAAGCCTTCCCTTTATTCTGTGATATTTCTTCTGGGTTCTTTCCTAGAGGGAGAGAGCTAACTTAAAATTTAAAAAAAAGAGAGAGAGAGAAAAGAATCCTGTGAGAAGGTGTATACGCCTCTCAAGGCATTTAGCATGTTTCTGGATTCAGATTTCGAGTGTTTAAGTCACACTGTGTCAGATGAAGATGGTGAGCTCGCTCCCCTGGATTACTCAGACAATCAGAGAGTATGATTTCAAAAGTTAGTGCGAACAACATCTTAGTTCCAATATCCACTCTACAGAGACTAGGCAAGGCTGAAGGAAGAAAAGGGTAAATAAGACCATCCATGTCTTCTTTCCAACCAGAAAGATAGTGTTTATTAAGTCAGGCCAATATCTGAAATTTTAAACTCAGGTAAGACTTAAAAAACATACAAACAACCTTTCACTTTGAGATGCGCATAATTCCTAGAAACCCATTCTCTAACAGTAGATTTTATCTGCTCTAATAATCTTTTGCTGAGTCAATCACTCTACCAATTGAACAATCAGCAAGGTATCAACTTGCTTCATTATTTCCCTTATAAGTGTGGATTTTATTTCTTCTTCTCCCATTTTCAAAGGGAGAAGAAAAGAACAGCAACCTTGAGAGGTAGGGGAGTGAGGGGGAATGATGATTATCCAGTGAAAAATATCCCAGGTTTGAGAATCGTCCTAAGTCCACAGACTTAGGGGTACCCAGACAAGGGACTGTTCTTTCTTCCTTGGGATATGTGCATGCAGCACCAACTCAGAGCACATTGATTCCTGAGAATGATGGGGAACCCTCCACTTGAACCCTCCTAGCAAATCACTATAGTTAAAACTATAAATCAAGATTATTTTTACTGAATTCAGACCAACTTATTGGTTTTTATAGACACACCCAAGGCTATGTCAGAAGAAAGTCAAGGCAAATGGTTGAAGAGCCAGCGTGAATTTTACGTATACGCTGTTATATGCATATGGTGGCGGTGGTGGTGGCATACAGCACTTCCGTGTAACCATTTTTTATGGAGAAAGAAAATTAGATATGAATAGAAGGTATGTGAGTATCTTTTATGTAAAATAAACTAGATGTGCTTCATCTTCTGAGAGTCCAAAGTACACAAGAAAAAGTATTTTCGCTCTATTAGTGTAATACATTGTTTTTGATACACACTCTTTGCCTCATTGACTTTTCAGAGCACTTAAGTGCTGATAAAATCCCCCAGTCTCTGCTGAGGGTAAGGGGTGGGCCTGTTCCGGGTTATCAAATAGAACAGCACATAGCCCACTCTTGCCCAGAACAGATAAATCCTGTCCCAAAAGCTTGGCTCAGGGAAGAGGCAGGTATCCTGCTCACAGGTATCACTCTGGGGCACCATGGTAGTCACAGAGTTCTCCGAGGACTGGGCCAGCCAAACACACTCCGATTTTTAGGAGACAAGAGGAAGGCAGAGTGAAGAGGTTTTCTGTCTTTTGTGGGCTCCGGCACCCACCCCTTGGTATGGGGAAGTGAACGAATCAGAATGGTTTTGATGGCACCACCTTGAAGAAGTAATGGTAGACTTATTCTTATAGGGAAGAAGTCAAGGGCATTACCCGCAAATACAAATGCAGCAACAGATCTTGAATCTCTGGGGGGTGGGGAGTGAAGTCAGGTGCAGAGTATATCTAGAAGCCAGCAGGAAATGGGAAGGAGCTGGGGGCCCTCAGCTACTCCCCCTAGAACAACAGGTAACAGGGCCCTTACGGCGTTCATGGTCTCCCTCCAGCCAGCCCCGCTGAGATAATCGTGCAGACTGCACTCCGTCCAAGCACAGAACCTGGAAGCAGAGCCAAGGGAGGGCTTTCTCCTCCCATAACGTTGGAGAGGGCATTGTTGTAGACAACGCAGGATGAAGGAGAGAATCTGGCAGGAGGAAATCTTTTCCATCCTCCTGGCTGTGGAGTGAACAGGTGGCCCCAAATCTGTCTATGTGGTGGGGGGTGGAGGCGGGTGGGGAGAGGATGAATCTGAAAATATAATGTCCTGAAACTGAAATCCGAACCACAGAAAGGAGGGGGAATAAGTTAGAAGGTAGTATTCTCAAATTTTTCCACCAAAATATCACTAATGTCAGAAGAAACTGCTTGTGCTTGGACGAGAAGGGGCAGGTATTGGTCCAAAGCCACCATCTCTAGCCACAAAATGTGCTTGACGTCTTGGTTTTGAGTTTTCAATGATATGATGATGTTGCATGCTATTGTATGATAATAGATCCATGCTCATTTTAATATAAATGTTTATTTTGAAATTATCTGTCAGTTAAATTACTTGACTTGTCCCCCAAAGAATCGTCCATGGCTGCTCCAGGAAGACATAGTGTGCTTGTCTGTGACTTGCTTTCTGTAACCAGGACACACCACCTGCACAGGTCAGTAGGTGTGAATCGAATGAGTCCAGCAGCCACGGGACAGGGGTTCCGGGGGCCACGTAGACAGGAGCAGGGTACTCGCTCTGTAGAGGTGGGAGACGGCGCCCTCTTCCCCATGGCCTCCTCTGATGTCACCACCCCTGTTCTGCTCACAGGAGGATAATCTTTAAATGTCAGGTCCCAAATGCGAGAACAACTTGCTTCATTAGAAACAAGAGAATCTGATGATTTCTCTTAGCCTCGCTGAGATGGGTAATTTGTTTTTCAAAAAGACTTCAAAAAGGGTGCCTGGGGGGCTTAGTCAGTTAGGCGGCTGGCTTCAGCTTGGGTCATGATCCCAGGGTCCTGGGACTGAGCCCTGCATCGGGCTCCCTGCTCGGCGGGGAGTCTGCTTCTCCCTCTCTCTCTGCCTCTATCACCCCACTCCTGCTCTCTCTCTCTCTCTCTCTCTCTCTGTCAAATAAAGAAATAAAATTTTAAAAAAGAACACAAACAAAAGGCTTGGGGGAAAAAAGGGAGAACAAATAGGAAATTAAGGATAAGAAATACAAGAAGCCAGCTCTCTTGCCCCTTCCTCATGCTCTCGCCTGGCACAACCACACTTCACCTCAGAGGACTGACCGGGGCTCAGCAGCCACGGTACCCCTGTGTCAGTTCATGGTCCCCTTCTGGCACCTGGTCTCCCGGACACCCAGAGGAGAAGGAACTGGGCCAGAGCCCACTTAAGACATGTGTGCGTATTATGTCGCCTATCGTCTGTGCAGTGTGTGTTCTGGGTCCTCTGTGTGTGTGTGTGTGTGTGTGTGTGTGTGTGTGTGTGTGTGGTGTATGTGATGTAGACACACAAATTTAGAGACATAGTGCAGTGAATCTGGAGATCAAACAGAACTCAAGCCTGATCCTCTCCACCCACCTAGAACCCTCCCGCTTAGTCATGCAATCTGAGAGGTCTATTTTTCAGCAGGAGATGGTGAGGAGGGGGTGAGTGGCAGATTTAAGAATCCCTACTCTTAGCCGAGATGCCAACTCCTATATACACAGGATCTGTCTCAGCTCTGGATCCTATCAAGTAGTAAATAGTACTAGGTGCATGGAATAAATATGACACTCACATAAGAATTCTAACGGTTGAGTGGTAAGAGTGCAGCCTTGTTACAAAAGCACAATGCAGAATCAAAGTACTGAGCTGCCAGTGAGAATATGGAGGGAGTTGAGAATCGTTTGACTTAATTATTTCATTACAGTCTGTACCATGGAATATGCACGGGCACAATATTTATATAACAATATTGATGATATTTCTTGGGCTTTCCTTATATCACAGTAAAAAAAAAAGGCAGAGAGGAAAAAGAATCCACTTAGTTGGAAATAACTCATCCTTATTTCCAGACCAAACCCTACAATTGAATTCAGTCTCTGAAATTTGGGTAAATTGCATGATTTCGTTTCCACTCTGACCTTTGGAATCTGGCTGATTAAGGCTCAGTCTGCAAGTGCAGCTGGTCTGTCCTTATACAAAACTGACCCACTAGAGACCCGGCAACCAGCTACTAATCATCCAGTTTCTGGTTAATCTTTACTGATTACGAGTTCCCAGATTTTTCCAACTGCCTGCATTCAGGTGTGTGAAGGAGCTTTTCCCTCTCGCCTTTGTCCTGCCGCATGAGGACGTGAGGGACAGTTTTGCGTGGGAAGGGTCTCTGTACAGCTTACGGAAGACTCATGGACAGCGAGTAAGCCCTGAGGCTGGGGCCTCCAGGCCAAGCCACAAGCCGAGGGCCCACACCAGCTTGCCTCTGATCCTACTTCTTCCTCCTGTGACCAGAATGGAACCGTGGGAATCCGGGTGGCCTTAGCACACACCACACCATCAGGGAGAGCCTCCTTGCCGGCTATAAAAGGAAGACACCGAGATTAACCTCAGGGTCCTGTCTGTGGTCTCCGGGTTTATGGGCAGGACATTTCGCAGGGTAACTGTGTGTTAAGGATATACTTTGGCTATCTCCCCTGGCAGGGTCAGTTGGAGGGAGAGCTAATCACTCAGTAAACAGAGAGAAGAGAGATGCTTATACTTAATAAGCCATTGCAAATGGAAAAAGCCGGCTCCTACCCAATGTGATTCTCTCTAGAAACAAATGGCTTGGATCCAAACACTACAAAGCCCTTTCAGAACGCTGAGGGGTCTCCTGGTCCCAGCGCCCCCAGGACGTAATCCCTCTGCCTCATCCCTTTCCCAGGGAAGTAGCTTTAACAAGGGAAGAGGAAATAATTGTGTGTGTGTGTGTGTGTGTGTGTGTGTGTGCTGCGCGCATGTGTCACGGTCAGGATTTTTTTCTTTTGTCTTAAGTTACGGAGCTCCTGATGTGCAGCACATCCTTCTCTCTGGGGAGCAGACACAGCAATTAAAGGGGAGGGCCAGACGAAGGCTGGAGCTGTGGTGCTGGGAACTGCCTTGGCAGCACCCTTCCCCAAGGGGTGCCCAGCCCCCTCCCCTGCACCCCCTGAGCCCCGGAGAGCTACCGCACCGCCACCACCGAGCCCTAGCTGTTCAGCAAGCGGCAAAGTTGGCCTGGTGGCAGAAGGGAGGTCGAGGTCCCTGCCAAGGCTTGCTGCTCTGGTTTCTCTCATCTCCATCCTGTGCCAACCCTCCTGTCAGATGGAAGGAAGAGTGTGCTTCAGTGGGCCAAGGAAATTTCAGGCTAAGAGCTTCGGCCACCACCATCCTCTCCGTGTAGCCTCTTGGGCCTGCTCTAGATATTTCCACTGAAAATGTGGGCAATAAAAACACTAACCTGGGGGTTCCAGGCTGGCTCAGTTGGTAAAGCAGACGGCTCTTCATCTCAGGGTCCTAAGCTTGAGCCCCACACAGGGGAGGGGGGAGAGGTAGAGTTCACTTAAAAAAAAAAAAAAAAAAACCAAGCCAAAACAAAACCACTAGCCTGTTTCCCCAGGCACTACTGTAAAAAAAGAAGAAAGGATAATAGAGCGCTTTGTAAATACACTACACATAAGTACTAAATAAGACTGGCATGAGGTTACTGGCAGACAGGGCCATGGAAGGAAGTGGAAGGATGCTTTGTACGAGACAGAGCGTCCAAGCAAGGGATTCTGGGAGTACAATGGCAGTCCCCCCTGCTTGCACACTTGCTTTTTTTTCTCCCCTCCTAGAAAAAAAGGACTTCAAAGATTTCCAGAAGTCCACATGGCCGATGTCTGGGACACTAGCATGTCTTTCAATCCAAACAAATCAAAGAATCCAGGAAGAAGACAAGCACCATTCCCCACCCCACCCCCACTAAGAGAGGGTGAATCTCTGGTCTCCTTCTGGAAACAAAGAAAGGAACAAGGCTTATTAATCCAAATCCACTCCATGTTCCAGCTCGTGATTAGAAAGTGGTGCCAAAACATGGTCATCAAGCAGTGTTAGTTTTGTGTGCTCCTCTCTCTTGGCCATTTCTCTTCTTCCTCTCTTTCTAGAACTGGATGCAATACAAAAGAGCAGAGATTTGAACTACTTACCAGGATATCTCCACTCTGCTAAAAATCTGTGGTTAAATTGCCTTATTAGTTATTATTTCATTATGTTTGTACATTTACACTTGAAACAAAGATTTAAAACTACAGTGAGTTACCAGTTCATGCCCATTAGGATGGCTAGTATAAAAAAGAAGAAGAGGAGGAGGAGGAAGAAGAAAAACCCAGAACACAGCAAGTGCTGGTGAGGATGTGGAGAAATCGGAACGCTTATTCACTGCTGGCAGGAATGAAAAATGGTGCAGCTACTATGGAGAATGGCATGACTGCTCCTCAGAAAATTAGATGTAGACTTACCAGATGATCCAGCAATTCCACTTCTAGGTATAGACCCCAAAGAATCAAAAGGGAAGAGCTCAAAGAGCTATTTGTTTGTTTGGGTTTTTTTAGAACTTAAAAAATTTTAATATAGTTCAAATCAGTGGGCCAGGTTCATTTTAGCTCCTTCACTGCCAAACCTGGGGGCAGAGACTGCTTGAGTTTCTCTGCCTTCTCTTTGTCTGTGATGACCAAAGTATAAAGATATTGGCTGCATCGAACTTTAAACTTCACATTATCCTTATTCTTCTTGATCTTGACGGATTTGGTGTCCTTTCGGCCGGGCCATCAGCAAGAAGTCCTTGATTTCCTCGATTTTGCAAGGCATGGCAACGGGGCGCGCGGGGGTAGCGCGTGGCCGGCACCCACTTGCGGATTACCCCGGATTCTCAAAGAGCTATTTGTAGGCCCAAGTTCATAGCTTTATTCACAATAAGCAAAGGGTGGACACAGCTCAAGTGTCCACTGATGGATGAATGGATAAACAAAATGTGGTCTTCCCATACAACAGAATACTATTCAGCCTTAAAAAGGAAGTAAATTCTGACACATGCTACGACACCGATGAACCTGGAGGATACTGAACTGAGTGAAGTAAGCCAGTCACAAAAGGATAAACAGTGGATGATTCCACTTCCATAAGGTACCTAGAGTAGTTAAATCCATAGAGACAGAAAGTAGAATGGTTCCCCCGGAGCCAGGGGGAAAGGGAAATGTGGAGTTCGTGTTTCATGGGTAGAGAGTTTCAGTTTAAAAGATGAAAATGTTCTGCAGATGGATGGTGGTGATGGTTGTACACAATGGTAATGTCCTTAATGCCACTGAACTACACACCTCAAAATGGTTAACATGATAAATGTATGTGTATTGTACCATAACAAAAAATATTAGTCCATCTGACAGCATGTTCTAGCCTCATAACATTTGAGGGAGGAAAAGGCTTTCTGATCTCCATTCTATAGCCCCGAGGAAGGGAGGACAGAGGGTCATCACCGAGATCCAACACTTCCTCCTGGAATCTGGACTCCAGCCTGGCCACCTCTGATCACATGGCCAACTTCAACCCCCCCCTCCCCCAAAGGCTGTCCACAGGCCTTCCTGCCTCTGGCCCTTTACTGGGAGGCATCGGAGACTGGTCACCCCCACTGTTAACCGGAAGGACAGCTGGCAGCCCTGGGATCTCCTGAGATCCCAGGTGATTAGGCCTGACCGGCACCTCTCCTCCTTGTCCGCCTTGATTCATAGC
This sequence comes from Canis lupus baileyi, assembly GCF_048164855.1. Taxonomy (NCBI): domain Eukaryota; kingdom Metazoa; phylum Chordata; class Mammalia; order Carnivora; family Canidae; genus Canis; species Canis lupus. The sequence continues at coordinate 41,215,107 of NC_132848.1, forward strand.
AGGTCAGAGATACCAGCCTCTCTACTGCCTTCCCAGACCCTGCAGATCTCCTGACCTGACAGGAGTGCATTGTTCCAGTTTCTATCTCCTGTGACCAAGTGCCTTGCAGTGTCCTGGAACCTTTAGGAGAGGCCTGGAACTCCTCAAACGGAGGTGGGTGCCTCTCTCCCATTCCCCTCCTTTGCCCTCTTCAGAGACCCTTCTGTCCTGGACTTCACCATTTGCAAATTCCGCGCACTTACCAGGACTGCTCTTCAGAACCCAATCCCTCCCTCCCTGGGGACATTAAAGCTCTCCTGAGGCCACCGCAGGACTAAACTCTCCTCAGTTGAGCACTTCTCTTCTGTTTCTTTTTTTTTTTTTTTTCTTTTCTGTTTCCTTATCGTTATCCTCTTTCACCTCCTTTCCCGATCCCCCTGGAAGCGTCTCTGGCCGCTCTTCATTATATGGTCGTTCCTTTTGGAAAACAGGTGTGCTCTCCCCGGGCTTCTTGGGACTTTCCCTCAAGGCCCAAAAGGAAAAAGAGAGAACTCGAGCAACAGCAGGACCCTGTCAAGGCAGGTGCAGGGCGATCCGTCCTCCTCTGTGGCCTGGGGGAACTCGGAAGGGAGGCGAGGGCAGGGCGCCTGGGACAGTCCCAGGCGGGCGGCGGGCAGGCGGGCAGGCGGGCAGGCGGGCACCGCTTTCCTGGGAAAGTGGCCTTCGGAGGGGGGCTCCGGAGTTCCAGGGCGTGTCTGTCCGTGCGTGCCGGGGATGGGGTGGGGGAGCGTGGCCCCGCTGCACGGGGAGGGCGGGGCACAGGACCCTCCACCGCCGGGCCCCGCGCCTCGTGGGTCCTAACCTCCACCCAGCGCCAACTTTTTGCTGCTCCCGTTAGATGGCGCTCGAGACTTTCTAACCACTTGTGAAAGTGAGCCTGGCCCGGAACAAAAAGCACCGCGGGGTGTGAGTGTGAGTGTGAGTGAGTGTGATTGGGAGGGCGCGCGCGAGGCCGGGCACCTGGCGGGGCCCCGTCGCGGGTCAGCCGGGCCGGACGGGAGCGCGCTCCCGGGGAGGGGGGGGGCGCACCGCCCGCCGAGAACTTTGGCCTTTCTCCTCGCCCGAGTGGGGAACACTTGGGGTGGCTGCCCGGCCCCCGGCTGCGCTCCCCGGAGGAGGCGGGCGCCCGGCCGCAGCCTGGGGAGGCCGGCGCGGCCGGCGGGGGAGCCCCGGGCCTGGGTGCGCGCGAGGAGAGGGTCCGAGCGGGGCCGCGTCCTGGGGCGCAGACACCGGCCCCGGGACGCGCTCACCGCCACCCCTCCCTCCGCCTGGGCTCACCGCCCCGGCTCTGCGAGAAGGGGGCAGGTGCGGGGTTTGTTGCCTTAACCGTTCAAAGAAAACTGCTGAGTGCAAGGTTTAATAAACTTCGTGCGTGCGTGCGTGCGTCTCCAGCACCCGGGGGCAAACTTTCTTGCTGACCCCAACGCAGGTTGAGCCCGAGGGGTGCAGTCTAACAGCCTCCTTTTTTCAAGAGCCCCTAGGTACCCTAGGACGTAAGATGCGATCGCTGATCTTAAACGAAGCGATCAGGGATCCAGGTGGGAGCTTTGTCTCCGCCACCAAGTGCATCTCTCCTTCCTTGCCCTGCGAGAAAAGTGGCTCGACGAGAAGGCGCTGCCGTCCCCGATCTCTCCTTCACAGCAGCCAGAGCGGACCCCGCGGCGGACGGGCGACGCGTCGCCCCAACCTCGGGAGCACACGGGAGCCCAGACCCTCCTTTGTGCCTCCCCGCGGCGGCGAACTTTGCCGCGCGGTCGGTTCTCCTTTAAGAAAGTCGCGATCTCGGAATATTCCAGGCCTGGGGCGGCCGGCGGGGCGGAGGGGAGCCCAGCGGCCAGGGTCCCCGCGCGCGCAGGGCCCGGGCGCACGGCGAGCGCGTCCACACCCGCGGGCCCCGGCGAGAACCCGGGGCTGGGAGGGCGGGGGCTGAAGAGAGCAAAGGGCTAGGAGCAAGGGGGCTGGGGCCGGGAGCTGGGCGCGGGGCGAGCGGGCCGTCGCGTTCATTTCCATAAGAAAGCTGAAATCGCGGTTGGAGGGAGGATTTCTCGCCCCTACCGCCCTCCCTCTAGACCCGGGTTTCTGCAAGAAGCGGGCTCGGGAGCTCAGAGCCCTCCGCGTGCGAGCCGGTCTTTGCTGGTATTGATAAAACGTGGTTTCAAATGTTGCCCGGACTGAGGCCGGTTTCCTGCCTGTGCGGAGTGGAAGGACCGCGCGGGGTGAGTCCAGAGCGCGGCGGAGCGGGCAGGAGCAGAGGGCGGGCGGCCCGAGGCGCAGAGCAAGTTCTCCGGTGGGGTCCTCAAGAGGAGAGCCTGGGCGATCGAAGGCCCCGGGGACAGGAGAGAGAGAGAGAGAGAGAGAGAGAGAGAGAGAGAGAGGGAGAGGAGGGGGTGGCGTGGGGGGCATGATCTGCCAAGAAGGGTCCCCAAGCCCCCAGCCCAACCGCCTGGCTAGTGGGAAGGTCTGGCCCGCCCCGCGCGGTGTCCCGCTTCAAAGACCTGGGCAAACTTTTCCTCGCTGCCGCAGACCCTCTTCCTGAGAAGGAATAAAGTGAACTTGCCCAGATACTGGATTCCACGGACAGTTCAGTTGTTCTTGCTTTTGCCTGGAGTCTCTATTCGGCTTTCAATGTGAACAACAGCCATGTGTCCTCAATTCTATTATATATATATAAAATCTCTCCTAGGTACTTTATGATCCCATCTGGAGGAATTAAAACCCAGATCTGTAATGTTTATTCTTAGATAGTTTACAAAAAGCAGGGGGAAAAATGTGTGAGACACATGTCTGCAAATATAACAAAAGTACTTTCCCTTCTGCTTGAAAAAGTTGCCTGCAAATGGCTTCCCCTTACTGCTTCTGGACCACCTGTACTTCCCCCCCCTCCACCCCAAGAAACCAAATGGGGTCAGGAAGAAAGCCACCAATCAGATCAAGCAATTAAAAACCAATTACGACTATTAGTGACTTTATTACTCATGATTGGAGTGGAGGACTCCAAACCTGCTCAAGGTAATCAAGCTGTTTTGAGAAGCCTGCTACCTAAGATTTTTACAGCACTCCACCCCAATAAAGGAGGTAAGAAGGTAGAGGGGATGTTTCCAAAGAGTTCTCCAGTAGGTAGCCCATAGTCAATGCTGACTCTATTTCTTTCAGTAAAGTTTATTGCTACTTCTGATAAATAATGGAGTCCACGTTTCCACCAGGCATCGAGTTATGCGATGTATGACTGCTGATGGTGGTTACAAGGTTTGGAGGCAGAGGTGGGGTGAGCAGGGTGTGTTCTCTCACCGGTTACTCTGGGAATACTTAAGCCCTAGAAAATTTTAAGGAGCGAGTGTCTATAAACCTTCGGATGGAGAGTAGTGGATATAGAGATGGCTGGGAGGTGAGGAAGTGAGGAATGGTGAGCTCAGGGAGCAAAGGAGGAAGAAGGAAATTGGCCTAGGTTTTACATTTTCTTTTTGCTCCTGGGGTGAAATGGTGTGGGCCTGTCAAAAGCTGAGCGACTGTTTGAAAAGTAAAGGTTAGTGAGAAGCGTCTGTTGGTGCAAAGGCTGCTGTGGCTGGGTTTCTTTATTTCTGAAGATGGTTTGTCACTCCTGCTTGCCTCTTTATTGACACCCTTTCTATCCCCAATGCATAGGTTCTGGGATGGGAGGAGGCAGCATGGAGGGCACAAGGGAATGGACTGCTGGTGGGGATTCCGTAGCAAGAAGAGAAGATGGGGCAGCTTGCAGGGGCTCTGGTCCTTGCAGGGGGTGGAAGGTGGAGCTGGCCCTCTGGTCCTCTCTGGCTGTACTACCAGGAGTTCTAGGGCTCTATGCTAGGAAAAAAGAGAGAGAGAAAGAAAAAAGAAAAAAGAAAAAGACCAGAGCTCTTCCCAAGTGCCCACGAAGCAGGTGGGCTAAGCAGCCAGACAGTTGGATGAGCCAGCAGTTCATTTTGGTGCAGGTCACCTCCGCTCCGTGCCCCAGAGTTCAGCCCTTCATTTGGGCCCGTCAGGACGCTGAGTGAGTCGGGGGCAGTGAGTGTCAAGTCCGTCTGGTTTGGGACTTTGCCCCCGCACCTTGGCTCCCGGGTGGAGGCCCAGAGCAGCAGCGTGCATCTGGTTCTGATGTGTTTACCAGGCTGGTATGGAGATGCCCGGGCTCTGGCTGGCAGAAATCTGAGCTGCTTGTGAGAAGCAAACTCCTCTGCTAAGCGGCGGCGTGAAAGTTTGGATGGTTTCAGAGTGCCGGGTGGCCCCTTCTCCTGATGTGAAGCACATGATCACCCCCTCCCCGTTCTATTTTGTTAGAGTTAATTGCCCAGCAGAGAGGGATCTCACACCTCAGCCAAGGAACACAGCAGAGGAGGACTCCTCCATAGGTAACAGGAGAGGCTGGAACCATCCAGGATGCCCGAAAGGTCCAAACCCCTCACCTGAATGAAATGGGCCTGGGCTAGTCTCCTTCCTCTGGCCCCTGGGTACTTGCCTCTTCTGCCTGGCCCCAGCTGCGAGCAACTTCAGAAGAGCCTGAGGCCTCAGAGTAAAACTACCCTAGCTTCCTTGAGTGGGCAGCCGAACCCCAGAGGCAGATCTTCACAGGACAGCTTCATATGTCAGCAACAAATTCCCTGCTGACCCTGGGAACACCATGAAAGAGGGGGCAAGAGCTGGCATGAAGCTCCCCTTACTCTCAGCCATTTGGGCCCTGCCTACCACTGAGCCTGGCAGGGGGGAGAGGGGCAGGGCTTGGGAACAGGGCTAAGAAAACCCATTGTTCCCGGGCCTTGGGTCAGCTGCAGACAAGCCAGAGACACAATTCCTATGAGGAGGGGTGGGGGTGGAAGGTGGAGCTGACCCTCTGGTCCTCTCTGGCTGTACTACCAGGAGTTCTAGGGCTCTATGCTAGGAAAAAAGAAAGAGAGAGAGAAAGAAAAAAGAAAAAGAAAAAAGAAAAAGACCACAGCTCTTCCCAAGTGCCCATGTGAACTATTTGAGGTGGCCTGGGGCCAGATACCAGAGGGCCCTTTGGTCCCTCTGACCTGCCCTGCACACCCCCACCCCCCAAATTTACGCTACAGGAAGCTCACATCACCTAGGTCTGGCCAGACTTGCTTTCTCAGAAAACCTGGCAACCTGGTGGGGGAGTCTGGTCAGAGGTGGAGGCAGTTGTTCAAGATGTGAGGTAAGCTGGCAGAAGGAGTTTGATCTGTCCCCGGCACCCCAGTAAACACAAATAAATTTTGTTCCTTAAAAAGAAAGATTAGAACTTTAAACTTTTCCCAGCCAGAAACCCACCTCATTTCATCAGGGTCTCTTGTCCGCAGCCATATCCCATCCTGCCTCTTTTTTCTTTCTCTGTGGCCTAAGGTTGCATTTTAGGGGGCTTTCTCTAGCGCTGCTCACGTCAGCAAGCCTCCCTGTCTCCAGCCTCACCCCATCTCCCCGCATGGAATTGTAGTCGGAAACCACACGCACACACAAGTTCTCGTTAAAATTTTCTGCTATTCTTCTTGACTGGAAGAGTTGACAAGACATAGACATTAAGTTGCATAAAATACAGTGGACTGATCAGCCAGAAAGCATCTCATTTGCACTTGTACGGAGCCAGGGGCAGGAGCCGGTGTCACTCACGGCCTCCAGCCCTCCCCGCGCTGCTGCAGGGCTGCCTGGCTGGAATTTCCTAGCGGGCCCCACTGCCGAGGCCATTTGTGAGGTCGGAGCCCCCAGCCGCCCAGGCCAGCCAAGGGTGTGGGGGGGGCAAGTTGGGGAGGCAGAGGCCTCTGGAGTCCTGGCCTGAGGGCTGGAGCCAGCTTGGGCCGACCTTCCTCTTGGGGCTGCTGGGAGGGCCGTGGGGGCTGAGAGGCCCAACTGGGTGGGCACAGGCAGCTGGATGCCCCAGGTCTGCAGCCATTCTGAGGGGCTCCCTCTGAGTTGAATGGAAGAAAGGGGACACCATGAAGGAGAGAGATGGTCACTGAGCACAGTTTGTACCCACCTCTACCTCTCTCCCCGGGTTTTGTTCTCATTCCCTCCTCTGTCATATGTGGAGGGGTACCTGGATCTCAGCGGTTCCTTCACTTCGTCCTCTTGACCTCAGAGGCTGAGGGCTTCTCTCATTTCTCTTGTCTCCCCGAGCTCTGCTCCTGGGCCCAGCAATCCCTGAAAAATGCTCCTCACTTCAGCTCCCAGAGGCATGTGGGAGCTGCTCTGGGTGCCTAGGGATCCTGGCTGGAGGCACTGAGGGTGAAGTTTTGGGGTCCTTAGGCTGTACCCTCTCACCACTCACAATCACTATCTGGCTTTGCTGTTAAGTTTTTCCTCCCCAGATGCTAGGGCTTCAGTGCTTATCCACCGATGGTGCTGGGTGCCTACCAGGTTCCGGTGGCGGTAGCAGGAGGCCTGGAGGCAGTGGTGATAGAGGGGCCAGAGGACATCAGGTTCCCCTCCCCCGCCGCCACCTGGTGGGGGGTGGTGGGAGGGCCGGGCGACCAAGCCTAGGCTCTGTGAGCACACCAAAAGCGCGTCCTGGGTGTATCTTTTCCACCGTGTCCTGCTGGCTCTCCTTGCAAAGGCCAAGGTGACTCAGATAGCTGCCACTCCCAGGAGCTCCCCTTTTCTCCAGCGCTCTTCTTGCCCAGCAGGGAGGCATAGGGATTGCTGGATTGCAGCCCTTCACCTTCCAGGGGCCAATCCAGGGCAAGGGATGTTGTCCAACAAGACCACTGCCTCACCGGGCCGCCAGGGAACGGCCACCGACAGGCCCAGGGGACCCAGGCACAGCCCCCCACCCGTGCCCGGGTGGCCTGCAGTAGTGCAAGGGCCGAGGCTGTGAGGCCAGTCAGCCAGCCCCACACCACTGATAGCTGGGGCACGTCTGCCGAGCCCCGGGGAACAACCAACGGACTCTGTGTCCCGGAAGCCGGGGACACGCCTGTAAGGTGTGTGATAATTTAAAGATCCTTGATACTACTTTTGCAGGAATCCTTTGTTATAGCTTTGTCAGCCTGCGCGCCTTTAGCAGCTCCCCCTCCTCGACCCTCCTCCCCCTCACCCCCCCAACCCTGTCCCCCTGCGAAGAGGGCCTGGTGCTGGGGATCTGCCCAGATCAACTGCCCTGCTCCAGATCCCCTCCTGTGAAAGGCTTGTCCCTTGGTTCCAATCTCCCCTACGTGCTTGGGGCAAATGAACACGGTTCCAACCGCCTTTGCCTTGGGAGGCTCTTCTGGAAGAACAGGCTTTCTGAATGTGACCTCGGACTGCTGCAGTGGTGGACTCCTGCTGCTGGCAAATGAGTGGCTCACCTGCAACCAGCACCTGGGACTGCGATGGGCACAGCGGGGTGCATGGAGGAAGGGGTAACTTTCCCTCCCAGATAAGGGTTTGAGGATTCCTTCAGAAAGAGCTGGGTGAGGATAATACAGAGCTCGGAACTAACTTGGCTTCTACTGGCTTTAGGGCCACCAGGTCCCAGCAATCCTTGAATATGATTTGTCCTCCCCTCCAAAGCCCAAATTAGACATGACTCCTCTTTTGGTCAAAGCACAGCTCTAGGTAGGGTGTTTAAAGGACGCTGGGGCACAGAAGAGATGCAAGTAAACTTACATGCTTCGCCATATATGGCTATGCATTTCCCCATAGACTTCCTATCTAATTTGTCTTCATTCCTCCTTTCTAGGCCTTAATGCCTGTGTAGAGTCACTGGGAGAAAAATCAGACGGAAGCACCTCTCCCTGTAGAAAGTTCTGTATGTTATGTAACACTCACACGGGGTTCCTCAAGTTACCATTTTGCTGCAAATCAGCCGGCACACGGGTTTTCTGGCCACGAGGTGGGGGTGAGAGTGTCAGGGTGATCCTAATAGAGGCGGGGGGAGGTGGGGGTGAGAGTGTCAGGGTGATCCTAATAGAGGCGGGGGGGCTTCATTCCCTGGAGACTTTTATTCCCCTCCTTGAAGCCGAGTTCAAGGCCCAGGAACAAAGTGGGCAAGTAACTGATCTGTCCTTTGGTCTCTCTCTTCCCTTTTACGGCCTCGCCTGGCTAGCAAGGTCCCCCTCTTTGATAAATAGAGGAAAGCCGGTGGGATCAGGTACATATGTAAATAGTGCGGACCCCGGTGGCCCCTCCTCATTGAAAAGCTCCATCTCAGGTGCAGGTTGCTCAGTACCACCACCTCCACTCCCCCAGGCTTCGTTGGACCCAAGACTACTTACTCTGCATCCTTCTCTTGTTGAAAACATCCAGGACAACTATTAAATAGTTCTTGGAAGAATTAAGGACATTTCTCGGGTCGAGATGTTTCTAAACCTCGGGAAGAATCTTCAAGGAGTACAAAGTATAATCAGTAGGGCCGCCTGAGCAAGTTTGAAAGACTTCTTCCCCCTCCAAAATGTTAATTAAAAATACTTTGTAGACGTTATTGTGTTCACTAATGGGTTTTTCCCCACATTGTAACCTACAGATTCTTCTCCAGACCAAGCTAGGAAGGCATTTATTTTCATTTTGTTAGTTTCTGGGTGATACCAGTCCTCTGATTAGGCTTTTTAATTTATTTTTAAAAAACTCTGCTGGGGAGTTTTCAACCTCGGAAGTGTAAATGAAAAATAGACTCTCTGCCTCCCAGATTCTTACAGGGGTGGAGGAGTAGAACAAACCTGCCCAGCCCCAGCTCACACCTCCAAGTTGCCCTGCCTGAACCCCGGGTAGAGTGAGGGTAGCAGGTTTTGGCACCTTTTATTTCAGTGCTGGCACAAAGTGAGCTCTTTGAAATGAATATCTATTCTATTTCAGTGTGCAGTGTTCCAGCCGACTAAATGGGCTTGCCTTCTGCCGGGAGGCAGTCCTGGAGGACACAACTAATGTGCAATCTCCCAGGAAGCTCTTCATCAGAACATCCCTTGTCCTTTTGTTTTTGTTTTTGTATTAAAAAGATGTTTTTGCTTTCCTCTCAGCGTCCGGCCTGTTGTTTTGTAGCTACAACAATAAAACACGAACAGTTTATCACTCTTTTTGTCCTTTGTAAACATGTCATGTCTTGGGATGTCACAAAGCCCCAGACACACCTCGGCATGTCCCGTGCTTCTGATGTTTACTTGCTACTCACCAGGTCACCCAGAGACCCACACTTCATTCTGCCTTTCCCCAGATGGTTCTCTCCCAAACAAGGTCCCTCTTCCCAACTTGCAAGGACAGGTGATTCACTTCAAGGTAGCTTCTCAGATTAGGGAACACCACACTCAGGTTCTCTAGGTAACTGGTACTGGCCTATACTGGTGACTAGGGAGCCCGGTGCTAGCATCTCCCCAGGATCACGCCTCTCAAGAAGGAGAGAGAATGACAGGCACGTTTCCACAGACATTTCTAAAACTATGGCAACTAATGACTTTTATGGATAAAATTCTGGTATATTCCCAGCCAGCTCAAGTTATTTAAATTTTAGCTTTGTTCACATGTATAGGCGCACACACGCCAACTAGGATTACATTCCCAGCACATTTCCACTGGTCAACTCCAGTGACAGCAACCATGGACCAACAAACTCATTTTCTGAAGAGTGAAAAAGAAGAAAAAAAAAAGTTCTCCACGCCTCGTAAATGGTTATTTTATACTGTTTAACACCCCCACAGACAAGAATTGGCTAGACATCCCTGCTTCTTTTTCTAGGAACAGGTAACCACGCTGTTTCCCCTCCCCCAAGACCCAGCTATTTTTAAAAGCTAAAATTTCTCTTTCCAAAGGGAGGAAAAGGAACGAATTCTATTAATGAATTACGTACATGGAATGTGGCTTGTCTGGGGCAATTGTATTTGTAAATAAATGGCTTCCTGTTTATTATGTACATTTTACTGAAAAACGAACTCGAATGCCTCTGAGCACTTAATACAGCAAATATTTCAACTTCTGGTATGATTTCCACTTTTTTTTTTCCTGTTCACTATAAAGAAATCGGATAAAATTGAGGCAGTTGATGGTGGTGGGGGGGGGGTTGGATACAGAATCCTTGAGCGTCCAGACTGACCCCGGGGTGGGGGGGGAAGAGCCACCTCTAAAGTTCTCACGTTTGCCAAAGTGCAAAGGAAGGGGCTTGGCTCCCTGGGAAGGTTACTGGAACCCATCTGGAGAGTTTCAGTTTTGCCCCTGGATCTTTCTAGAGCGGACCGCGGCCTCCTGTGACCGCTCCAAGAGCCGGGCCGGCGCGCGGTCACCCCGGCGGGGGACGGCCCCGCGCTGCCGCTGGCACCCCTGCCTTCCCCGCGGCCCGCGCCCGTCCGCAGCGGGCTCTGTGTCGCCGCGCAGGCCCGGGGCGCCGGGGCCGGGGCCGGGGCGCGAGGAGGTGGCCAGGCCGGGGCCGGGCACACGCAGCCTCCTCCGGGGTTCCCCCCGGGGCTCGAGCTCCCCCACCCGCCGAAGCCGAGTGCGCGGGGCTCCCCGAGCACTGCACTCCCGAGTGCGGCGCGCAGGGCCTGGAGGCCCCAAACTTCACAAAGCCGCCGGCCTCCTCCTCCCTGCCCCCGCTGCACAGCTCGGGCCTCCTAGATCTCGGCGCACTCCCGAACAATGCGACCTCCCCGCGCACGAGGCCAGTCCTCTCTGACCCCTGCTCCCCCCACGGGCGGGCTGCGTAGAGCAAAGGGTTAGCCCCTCATTCTGAGCCCGCGCGTCCCCGTCCCGGAGCCGCACCCTTCGGGAGGACACACAAAGTGCCCGCCTTCTGTAAATCCCAGGCTCCGGGCTGGGCCAGAGTCTTTGAAGACCCAGGGGGTCCAGCTCCGTCTGTACGTTTCCTCCGGGGCTCCACGGCTTGGGGCAGCAGGGAGGTGGGTCTCCGGGAGAGCCGGAGTCAGCAGGCCCTGAACCCAGCCCCTCTGAACTCTGCGGTCCGCGGAAGGGGAGGTGGCAACCGAATTCCGGGGAGAGGAGGCTGGGCCCCAGCACGGAAAATCCGCAAACGTGCCACAGAGGTCGACAGGCATCTCTACCTTTCATTCCCCTCTGCGTTCCACAAAGTGTTCGCCGGAACCTCTGGAACCTGAGCCGACCGACCTTCCAAGGAAACTTTCGCAAGTTTTCATTTCTCTGTCTCTCTCTCTCCTCAACGTCTTAGTGTTTCTCCAGCCACCGGCCTTGTCGATTGCTCCACCAGCTGCCCTGTAGTCTCTAGGGCTCCCAAGGCCCGAGTACTTCCAGAATTAGGGTAAGAACTGTTACTGGCTGGGGAACGAGCGCAGGATCAGAGCACGGGGCACTGAGGGGGAGAGCAGAGATGCTGATGAAAAGGAGTATCTCAACCTGTGTTTCAAAAAAGTTTCAGTTGACAATTATCAGTAACCCCGATAGACAACTCCATTAAAGAAAAAAAAAATTACTACTGCTCTTGAAAAGCCGTTATTTTTTTTACATCGCTTTTAGGAAGATAGATGAACAAAACATCGCGTTTCAAGCCATTTTGATCTGTAATTAAATGGCAGGATCGGTTTGTATTCTCCTACGGCTTTTACAGAAGTTGCAGTGATCCAAAGTCGGGTTGCTGTGTCAGAGTGGCATTTTATTAATGAGAATACAAAAAGCTTGCATATTCTTAGGCCTGCTTGAATTTAGTTGCTAAGCAACCGGTGTATGGTAATTCATCCGCGAAATTTAAATCTTTGAGAAAGGATCGTGCGTTTTGCTGAATGGTCGCCACGAGGAAAACAACTTGTGGGACTGGCAGCAGCTGTTAGGGCCGGGCCGCCGGCCGGGCCGGGCCGGGCAGGGGGAGGCCACCCCGCCGCGACCGCCACCGCCCCGCCTCGGTGCCCGGCCGGCCCTGCGTCCCGGGGAGAGGCTGGGTTGCCGCCGCCCGCTGCCCCGGCGCTGTCCTGCTCCGCTCCTCGGGTCCCCATGGCACTCGAGGCAGGCCCTGCACCTGAGCAAGCCATCTGCATCCCTGGGGCTGGAGAGTCCAGGCCGCGAATATCTGCAGCCCCCTCCCCTCCCCGGCACCCAGGCGCGCGCGCGCGCACACACGCGCGCGCGCGCGCGCGCACACACACACACACACACACACACACTAGCGCGCACACCGGGCGGCCGCAAGAATGCCAGTTGCCCTCTTCCCAGACCCCTCTGAGGTCACTTCCAGAGCCAACTCTTCCTCGAGGAAGACCCGACTCGTAAGACTCATAAAGAACGCAGCCCACAGCTCTCCAGAAGGCCAGGCGGCCGCCGCTGGCCGGCAGTGACATCATAGGCTCCTGCTCGCCACGCTCGCGCCCACATTTTAGGATACAGGAACAAACACGGATGTGAAATCAAGAATGAAAGAGAGAGTAATCTAATTAATAGGCCATGAGCCAGGCTAACAAAATCAAAGAATCTGATTACACAAGTACCCCTCTTGCTATCTCCGCTCCCCCACCCCCACCCAGGTCTTCCAGCCTCTGCACTATTTCCTTTCCTAGACTGGAAAGTTCAGGCAAACCCAGTGCCCTCTGATTTCCTTACTGAAATCAAGATCAAGCCCACGGTGGGGCTCCTGCAGTCGGGAGGTCACGTGGGTGACCTTCAGGCCCTCGGAACAGCCGCCCTGAGGAACTGAGATGACCAAGTGACCTACAGAACTCTGAAAGCTGGAGAGGTGGCCCCCACACCTCTGACGCGCCTCACTCTTACCAACATCAGCAACAGCAACACCTGTACTGATTGCTCATGCTGTCAGTAACAGGACTAGCAGAGAAAGGTTCTTCACTCACAGCCATTTCAAGGACTATTTTTAAAAAGCAAACATAACACAACTCTTTTTTTTTTCCCAATCACCTTGCTTCTGAGTCACTGAGAGCCTCCAAGTCTTAACTCTCAACACCTTTCCCCTAGCATAGATGTCTGAGCACAGCCAGGTATTAGGTTTTTATCACCGATAAATAGCATCCTGTTCTAATCAGTCCAGTCAGCCACGTGCATTTCATGAAAGAAGAGAATTCTTTCATTTCTATCCTTCTGCCTTGAAAAAAACCAGGTCCACCTCCTAAATAATTAATTTCAAGTCTGCATCCAGTGCCAATACTTGTTGCATCCATTTTAGAGTTTGATTAATTACCCTGGAACTTGGGCAAACTAAACTCCATGTGGAGAGAATGTTTCTTCCTTCAATTTAGTTCTGAAAGCTACAAGTTATTGATGGCTCTGACTCTATTTACATACAAATTGGTGCAAATATGCCCATATCTTAAAATGCATTTTGTATAAATATATAAAAGTGTCATTTTTGATTTAGCTTGAAGAGGTTGATCATTTATTACAAAAATAAACGAATAAATACAACAATATATTGTTGCTTCCAACAGGATAAATACTTTACAAATATATAATTTAAAAAACAAATTTAATTGTTAAAATTATTTAAAATATTACACTTATCGATAAAACTATCAATAGTATATACTGCATTTAATATTAGAACCAATTATTCTCTGAATGTTGAAAACCATTCATACAAAACAGATTATGAGCATGGTAATAAGCAAACACTGGAGGCTACAGGGAAGCAGAGGGAATCTCTAAGATCAATAATGAACAGTTCTATTTTGGAACAAAGAAGTAGTCCTTGGCTAAGTACTTAAAAAAAAAAAAAAAAGGCAGAGCAACAACAGCAAAGTGACTATTTTAAATACACCTTGAATGATTTATCGCCCAGACTTGCAGGGGAAGATGGTTGGGTGAATGAGGTGACAGGGGCTTGGACGACTGATCAGGAAGCCACAGGACACTGCAAACTATAAATGGGCCCAGCTCGGGATTAGCCAGATTGATGGAACAGAACTTTGTCACTTTCCTTTGGGTTGGAAGGGGAGGAGGGGGTGGATTGAAATGGAGGAAACAAATGGGCACTTTACGAAGCACAAGACACTTGCGCTGCAAAGGAACACAATGACCAAATTCATTAAAAAGATCTGGTGATATATAACAATATTTTCATTATTTACATGTGTAACAATATAAGCCTTAGCACAAAACCTCTCAGTTATAGCTGCCCTCTTTTGTTTTTCAACCATGAATTTCATTTTGTAAATACATTCAAAGGGTTGATTTAAAAAAAAAAATATGGAGTGCAAGCACCAGCTCACTTTTAAAAATGCAAAATGATGAAATAAAATGGGCTTTCTTTCCCATCTTCTCCAGTGAAAAGTTACTCTGCTACCCCTAAATCTGGGCTTCTTCCAAAGTAATCAGCAAAGGTTGCTTTTTAGTAGAAAACAGTGTGAAATCTAATGTTAGTTCTTTTGTCGTCAGCCAAATCAAGTAAGCAAATACCTCCTAAAATTTTAAATAGACACATTCTCTGTCTAATCAACCACTGCCATTCCTGTAGGGAAAATAGGATTTCACCTCACGTGCCAGTAGTATCCACCATATAAAAACCACCACACCCAATCCTCAGCTTTCTCATAAGGCCTTCTTTGCTTGCCCCTGTAGACCTTCAAAAAAATGATGAAGCTTGTCCCCACCCCCGGCCCCCACTCCAGGTTGTAAATCTGCTGGGCAGAGAGATTACAATAGCAAGAGAAATAGGAAACAAGAAGGCAAAGAAAAGTAAATTGTGGTTTCTTGTTTTCATTTTTTCCTTCTCTCTGTTTAATAAATATGGCCTTTTTCAGATTTCACAAATCAAAATGATTGTGATTTTTTAGTACGATTTGGTGTTTAAAATAATGCAACCCAATACATGGCCATCTGGCTGGGCTTGATTTATGAAAGTGACACAGGGTCTGTCTAGAAGAAATGACTGTTCCTTGTTGATCTCACAGTTTTCCGGATTTTTTAACCCCTGCATCGATGTCAGAGGAAGAGAGAGGAAGATGAGAGAAGGTAGAAAGTGTGACAGCTAAATGAGATTAAATTAATCCATAAAATCATTGCTTTATCACTCCCAAATACTTTTTTAAAGTACAATACGAAAGGACTCTACTGAGCAGAGCTTTTTGCATCTGTAGTACTCACAACCTGAGGCATTATACTTTCATTTTCCCACATTGTAAATATTGATACATTAACTTGATAAATGTGACCGCTCTGCAGGGTGTATCTAGAGTGATCAAAAAAACCAAAAACCAAAAAACAAAAAAAACAAAACTCAAAGCCCCAGCACCAGTAAAGAAGATATGGAATCATACTGGGGAAAGACCGGAACATAGAAATGTAGAATAGACTCTTAAGTCTGAGCTGGTCATCACACTGAGGGTAATGTAGTGTGTGGCCCAGCATCAGGATTTCAGAACTGCATTCTTTCAGCACAAGAAAAACAAACAAAACAAAACAAAACACCAGAACAGCTTAATAATTTAAACTGAATTGCATATAGTTATTAATGGGCAGTAATTAATACAAAAATATTTTATAGACTTGACAGCTATTCTTTATAAGTATTAGTCTTCAGAAAAAGAGGAAAGAAACTTAGCAGTATGGCGAGGTTGACGGGAAGGGAAAGAGAGGCTAAACTTAGGGGGGAAGCTCTGTATTAACCATTAATAACCAGGTGGCACATTTTTACTGGTGATGTAGTCCAATCTTCTGGTAAAGATGATAAAGGACACAGGTATCTCCAAGAAAAGGACTAGTCTTTAGGCAATCTCACCTATAAACACACTAAAAACACCCACTGAAACCAAGGGAGAGAATAATGTTGTGAGCTTTATGGATTAACGAGGAGTGACAACTCTGTTAAAGTACTAGCACTTTCTGTCATGACTGTCCTTTACTCTATATTTCCAAATATACCTTAGGTGGAGCAGACTCTCCTTCCTCAGTGCTATCATTTAAGGATTGGCATTAGTTAAAAAAATATTTTCTAAAGAACTCTTGTCTTCCCACATAGCGCTTATGCATCAGACACAGACTATTTCATTCTAACAAATTTATTTTCTCGATCAGCTCTTACGGAATCACTACTCAAATTAAATTACAATCAAATGATCACATCAAAAGATACCCTTACTACCTAGCAACTGTCCATATTTTCATTTCATTTTGATTTGTGCTCGTCTGAAAAAAACACGTAATACAAGATCTGGGGAAAAATAAATTACCGTTTTGCAGCAGTTCATAAGTATTCTGAATAAAATATTAAAAGAAGTCATTTAATGAAAATATAAAGCAAATATTTTTAGATCAACAACGGATCTAACAATTCTATATTGCCGTCTTTTGAAAAGTCTGTTTATTAAAACCTACCAAAAACACTGCTTGGAAATGGCAGTATTATATAATCACATCCACAGCACCCATTCAATCAAAGTTGGCAACGGATTGAGGAGAGAAGTCCAGAGAAGTGCATCGGCTGGTGCTCAGTCCTTCTAAATCTCTTTATCTGAGTCAGTCCAGAAATAAAAAATAAAAAATATTAATAAAAAAAATATTAGCGGTGGAATCTTTAGGCCTCATCCACCCGAGTGACCGCCGTTAAAGCCGGGGTTGGTGGCAGGGCCTCGCTCCGCGCCCAGTCCGCCCGCCCTGCCCGACTTGGCCTGCCGGGCCCTCTCCCACTCCTCGGAGGACATCCCTTCCTCCCTCGCCCATCCCTCTGCTCTTTCGTGATGCTTTATTTCCAAGGTTACTTTGAGGATACTTTGACTTTTGGCTTTGCTACTCAGTCTGTTAATTTCAGAAGCTGTGAATATTTCCTTTTTATTTATGTTTTATTTCCTGAAGACCGTTCTTTGTGTTCTCCTTCCCATTTCATAGTCAATTTGTCCCCAAATGACTTTAACATGGCCAAGAAAAACAGGGCCCCGGAGCACAGAGTCCACCCCTGATTTAAACCCGGTGCCTCTGCTTTCTTTCAGGTCGCTCCCAGGAAAGAAAGTTTCCATAGATCGCTTTAGGCAGCCCTTTGGAGGGGGTAGTGAAAAGGAGAGAGGGGTGCTTTTTTTGTTTTTTGTTTTTTCTTTCTTTTTTTTCTTTTCTTTTTTAAGAGGAGAGGACGAGGCAGGTGCTGCTGGGTGCTGTCCACCGTTGCCGTGTAGGACTTCCCAGGGTGGGAAAACCCTCGCAAGGAGTGCAGTTTCGGTGCGCTAGGCATCTTCACCCTTCTTGAGAAAGAAAAAGAGAAACAAAAAGGAAACACCACCACAGTATAAACGAGATCTCATGATCGCCTCCTTTTTCTCTTGCGGTTTTGTGTGTTATATATACGTATATAAAACAGTCTGGGTATTGATTACGCTTTTGCTTTGTGTCGCCCCTCCTTCCTCGGACTCCAGCAACGTCTCCTTGGCCCGTGTCTCTCTCCCGTTTCCCTCCAAGGGCGCGCGTGCTTGTCTCTGGGCGGAGGGGAGGGCGGCGGCGCGGCCCGGGCCCGGAGCGGCCCCGGTGTGGGGTCTGCGCGGCTGCGGCGGCTGCGGCGGCGGCGGCGGCGGCGGCGGCGGCGGCGGCGGGGGTGGGTGGCGGTGCAGGCGGCTGCGGCGGCGGCTGCGGCGGCGGCGGCGGCGGGGGCGGCGGCGGGGGCGGCCCTCTGAGCGCGGCGCCCCTCGCCCTCACTGCACGCTCGTCTGCAGCCCGTGGTGCGGCGGCGGCGTGTCGGCGCTCACGGTGCCCACCTGCGAGTACACGTCGTCGGGCGTCTGCTGTTGGATGCCGGGCGGCGTCATGCGCTTCTCCTTCTGGCGCCGGTTGCAGAACCACACCCGCACCACCTCCTTCTCGAGCTGCAGGCTGTCGGCCAGGTTGGTGATCTCCTGCGCCGAGGGCTTGGGACACTTGAGGAAGTGGCTCTCGAGCGCGCCCTTGACGCTCACCTCGATGGAGGTCCGCTTCTTGCGCTTGCGGCCCTGCGCCGCGATCTTGTCGATGCTCGTGGGGCTGCCGGTGCTCGAGTCCGCCTCCTCCAGCCACTTGTTCAGCAGCGGCTTGAGCTTGCACATGTTCTTGAAGCTCAGCTGCAGGGCCTCGAAGCGGCAGATGGTGGTCTGCGAGAACACGTTGCCGTACAGCGTGCCCAGCGCCAGCCCCACGTCGGCCTGCGTGAAGCCCAGCTTGATGCGCCGCTGCTTGAACTGCTTGGCGAACTGCTCCAGGTCGTCGGACGTCGGCGTGTCCTCGTCCGAGTGCGGGTCGTGGCTGTTGAGTCCGGGCCCCGCGCCGCCGCCGCCGTGGTGCGGGGGGCCCTGCGCGTGGTGCGGGTGGGGCGGGTGCGGGTGCGCGTGGTGGTGGTGGTGGTGGTGGTGCTCGGCCAGCTCGGGCGTGTCCCCGCGCACCAGCCCCGGGTGCACCAGGCTCTGGGCGCCGCCGCCCGCGCCGCCGCCGCCGCCGCCCGGGCCCGGGGGCGCGCTCAGCATGCCGTTCACCGTGAAGCCCCCGGGCTGCGAGTAGAGCAGGCTCTGGGGCGGCGGCTGCTGGCCCCCGGCCATGGACGGGAGGTGCGCGGCGGCGGCGGCGGCGGCGGCGGCGGCGGCTGCGGCGGCGGCGGCGCCCCAGCCCCCCGGGTGGCCCTGGTGCGGGGGCGGCGGCGGCGGCCCGAGGTGCGGCGGCCCGCGGTGGTGCAGCGCGGTGCCCGCGTGCAGGTCGTCGCGCCCGGAGCCGCCCTTCACGTCGGGGCCCTGCGGCGGCGGCGGCGGCGGCGGCTGCGGCGGCTGCTGGGGGCTGCCGGCCATGCCCACGGCGCTGCCGGACCACGGCGAGCTCGCCTCCACGGCGGCGGCGGCGGCAGCGGCGGCGGCGGCGGCGGCGTGGGGCAGGGCCGTGACCCACTGGTGCGCGTGGCTCAGCATGTGGCCGCCGTTGCTGGCGGCCATGGCCCCCTGCATGAAGTCGCTCTGGACCATCTTGACGGAGGACGGGTCCCCTCGGTAGGCGCCCGAGGTCACGGCGGCGCTGCCGGGCTGCATGCCGCCCCCGCCGCCGCCCGCGCCGCCGCCGCCGCCGCCCCCGCCGCCGCCGCCCCCGCCGCCGCCGGCTCCCGCCGCGTCCGAGTGCACGATGGAGCCGGCCGCCAGCAGGCTGTTCCCCGGCAGGTAGGGGTTAGAAGCCGCCGTGGCCATGCCGCTCCGCTCCCGCCACCCCACCGCCGCCACCACCGCCGCCGCCGCAGCAGCAGCAGCCGCGGCCGCCGCCGCCGCCGCCGCCGCGCCCCCCCGCCGCCCGCCTCCTCCTCCTCCTCCTCCTCCTCCTCCTCCCCCCCCTCCTCCCCCGCCCCCGCCCCGGGCCCCGGCCGGCCCCGCCGCCTCCGCCGCCGCCGCCGCCGCCGCCGCCTCCTCCTCCGCCGCCTCCGCCCCCGCCGCCGCCGCCGCCGCCGCGGCCCCCGGCTGCAGCTGCAAGGCCGCTCGGCAGGGCGCGGGGGTCGCCGGCCGGCCTCGGTCAGCAGCAGCAGCAGCAGCAGCAGCAGGAGCAGCGCTCTGGGGAGGGGGGCTCGCTTCTCGGGGCGCGCTCCGTGGCCGCCCCCTTCAGGGGGGGTCGTGGCCGCCCCCCAGCCCCGGCGCGTTCCGCTCGCTCCAGCGGGGCTCGCCGGGCGGGGCGCGGGCCTGCGCTGCGGGCTCTGCGGCGGGGCGCGCCGGCTCCCGCGGCTCCCGCGGCTCCCGCGGCTCCCGCGGCTCCCGCTGGCCTCGGCCCGGGCGCGGGGCTCAGTCCACCTGCTAAGTGAAGACTTCACGGGAGACAACAAAGAAAGCAGCCGCTCCTTTCTTCCTCGGCCAGACCGCGGGTGCTGCCCAGCAGCCGGAGCGCTCCTCGCCTCGCCCGCTCTCTGCTCTCCTCCTCAGGAACACATTTCTCTCGCTTTCCTTTGGAGTAGTAAAACTTTTTGTCGTCCTTGAAGGCGTGGTGATGCTGGCGGCTCGCGTGTGCGGAGAGGAGAGGCTGGCTCCTGCTCTCCTCCTCTGGTCCTTGCGTTTCAAGTTTTGTTCTGTCCTAGGAAAACTTCTTGCGATGGTGCATTTCTCTGAAGTTGCTATTGCCGGAGCTCTTGGTTGCCTCTGAAACAAGAGTCCTTTTTCATTCTCCTCGCAACAGTCACAGTCTGATGCGACATCTTTCCTTTTGGGCAGAAATTAGGAAACAAATATAACAAGGAGAAAAATTGAACAGGAGAAAAATGAGGTCGAATGGCTCTGTTACCTTGTTGCTGGCGGTTGGGGCTGGTGTTTTATTTTTTTCCCAGCAGTTGTCTGGAGGAGGAGGAGGAAGAAGAGTGCATTGGTGGAGGTGGAGGTGTGTGTGTGCATATAGGGGATCCTTGATACACAACCCACTCCAGTGGGCACGTTGCACGGCTCGCAGGGTGCACCGACGGCGCTGGCGCTGGCCGAGCCGGAGCGGAGTTGCAGCGGGAGCTCGCTCTGCGCCCTCGTTCGCGCTCTCGCTCCCTCGCTCACTTTCCCTCTCCCTCCCTCTCTCTCTCCCTCGCTCTCTCACTCCCTCTCCCTCGCTCGCCCGCCCGCTCTCGCCGGGATCTGACAGTTCGCTCTCTGTCCCTCCCTCTCAGAGCAGGGACTGTCGAATGTTTACCCTCCGCCGCGAGCGCGCACCCACCACCACACTTTCCCAAATACAAGGAAGTCGAGCACCAGGGCCCCCGCTGATTGGCTACCCGCTGGGTGATTGGCAGGCCCGGAATGACTGGCTCAGGGCGCGCGGCCCCCCTTCCGGCCGTTCCGATTGGTTGCTTTTTAATTTAGGCAGAGCGTCGTAGAAGCTGGAAATCTGTCGTCCCCCCCCGCGCCCCCGCCCGGCCTCCCTCCCCCTCGCCACTTTCTCCTCTCCGCCCCTCCCCCGCCACCCCCTCCGCCACATCTTAACTCTTAGTGTCCGGCCGAGGGGTTGGCGTTCTCTCCGCGGCTCCCGGCGTTCGCTACCAGTCTGAGAAGCGGGGATGAAAGGGGAGAGGAAGGAGGGGAGAGGAGAGGAGAGGAGAGGGAGGGAGGGAGGGAGGAGGAGGGAGGAGGAGGGAGAGGGAGGGGGGGGGTTAGGACCAGGAGGAAAATGAAGAGAGGAGAGAGAGGGAAAAAAAAAAAAAAAGAAAAGAAAAGAAAGCATGAAAAATAGCCACCTACCCACTTCACCTAGTGCTGCGTCGCGTGGCCGCCCGCCCCGCCCCTCCCCCACCCGAGGTTTGTAGCGCGCGCGGCGCGGATGCACCCTTCACGCTGATACCTAGAGGCAGACGGATCCCCAGTGGTTTCAAAGTTTCCCCTTTCCTTCACCAGCCGGCCCCCGTCTCTGCCTCGGCGGGGGTGGAAAGGGAGAGCTCGCATCGCCCAGGGCTCGGGTCGCGGCCGCGCTCCCTGGAAATCCGCCACCGCAACTTTCCGCAGCCGCCGCGCGCCGGCGGCGGCCCCCTTTGTTTAAGTTCTCGGATGCCATCATCTGGGGAACCTGCAGCCCAGGACCAGCGCGGTGCCCGCGCGTGCGAGACGGACCGCTCGCCGCCGCGGCTCGCTCGCTCCCCACCCCCCTGCCTCCGCGCTCTCCCTCCCTCCTTCTCTCCCCCCTCCTCTGGGATTCGAGCGAGTAGCGAGCGTGTCCTTGTGTGTTTGGAGGGTGCCGGCCAGCGGAGCCCTGCGATGTATTTGAAAAGCAATCAGCTCGACCTTTCCCCATAGATCCATCGTAAGTGTATTCCGCCCCAACGGCTCCAGGAATTCCCATTGCAGCGGGAGCCGGCCTAGAGGACCAGGATCCACTAGCCTAGCCGCGCCCTCCATCGTTTATATTGTGCGTGTGTGTGCATATGTGTGTGTGTATGTATATATATATATATATATATTTTTTTTTTCTCCTCTGTGGTTATTAGTGGGGTTTTGCTTGCTCGCTATTCTTAGACACAGCGGTGCTTTTCCTTTCTTTTCTGTTTTCAGATGGCTTTGCGTAGTGGATGGGCTGGCGGCGACAAACGCATTCTCAGCCCCAGCCCGGCTGAAAGAGTTAAGGGGGACGGGAGGGGGCGCGCGCAGGGTAGGCGGGAGAAGCGGGGGTGGGGGGACGCGGCCAAGCGGAAACGCTGCACAGAGGAACCTCAGCGAACCAAGAAAAAAGAGAAAGTGGCAACGAAAACAAGGGCAAATTGAACCCTCCTCGGGGATTTCCAATGAACTAACCCAACTCGGACATTCAATAAACGCAAGGTTCCTAATGAGTGTGCGTGGGCGTGCAGCCCGCACCCCGGCCGCGGGTGCGCCCGCCCCGCGCCCGCCCCGCGCCCGCCCCAGCCCGCCGCCCCAGCCCGCTCCTGCAGCCGGCAGTCCTGAGCTCCAGCGGCCCCGGAGGTAGATGCGGAGCCGCCGGGGTGCTCCGGGTAGCCCGCGGACCCGGCCGCCCGCTCCCGATGAATAATGCCTCCGGCTGGACGCAGTTAGGTGAACTCCATTTAAGCCAGAGCCCAGCCGCAAGCTACGCCTTTGCGTGATCTCAAGATTAACGGTAGACGCGTAGGATTTATGTAGGATCTGGTCCAGCTCCTGCTTGCCGGCTGAGAGATACCGCCGTAGGTAGGTAGGTTTTTAGCAAAGCCATTATTGCTAAGGTGCAGCTCTCTGAGAGGCAGCGGTAACCAAACCCCAAACAGAACGGATTTTTTTCCCTCGACGTCCCCCTAAGGTTCCTTTTTATATTTATGTATGTGTATATGTATATAGAAAAGATGGAACACAGATTTCATTGAATAAATCTGAGATCTCCAGGTGCAGACGTTTGAATAGTCGGTGCCAGCACCCCGTGTTTTCCTTTCCTGCCGATTTTGCTTGGATCCGGCTCAAAAACCGAGAGAGTCTCGTGGTTTTGTTTACACTGAATGGGGAGGATAGGAACAGAGCCATGGGGCCGCCTTTCATTAATATACAGTGAGGATTTTGTCTAAATTACTGCTATGAATTTCACAGTACACGCTTTCAAAAGCAGTCTCAGGTGGCCTGATGAAACGTGATAGCGCCTCTGCAAACAGATCCACTTTCTTTCTTTTCAAGGAGGGTGTGTGCGCGCGTATGGGAAGCCCCCCAAAACGCTGTGCTCCTCGATAACAGAAATACAGTTCTGTTCCGAGGTCTGTCCTCCCCCCTCTCCGCGTACTTAGTTCTCGAGTAGCTCCCCAGCCTCCCCCCACCCAGCCCCACCCCATCCGCCCCCTCCCTTTGCCTAGTGTGATTGTTTTGTCTGGAAAAAAAAAATCCAAAGTATATAACAAGGGGAGAACAGTTAGTGCTGATTTTCATTTGCATACATTTTCATATATTTTGGTGAAAATAATAGACTGGTGGAGAGCTGGGTTTAGAGGAGTCAGTGTAAAGGGAAGACTAAGGATGCATCGGTTCTGGGGAGTTGAGAATATGCCTTCCCCCCCCCAGGCACCTTTAAAAAAATAATAAAACATCTTCTTTTATTTTAAAATCTAAGCCGGGAAGTTTGCTCGGTAAGTCCTTTTTCATTTTCTTTACCTGCTTTCTCCCTTTTCCCCCCTCCTTTCCGGTTTATTTATGCTCTTGTAGGTTTGGGAGCTTATTTTCATTGCTTGGGACAAGAGAGGGTTCACAGAGCAACTGTTTTGAAGGAAGGAAGGGAAAGTGTGCTGGGGGAGAGTAAAAAAACCCAACCCTGCTAAAATATTACATAAAAAGATGGACTCACTCCAAAGCTCCCCACAGTGAGGCATTTCACTTTTTTTGGGGTGGGGGAGGAGAGTGCTATTAATTTTAATTGTTGATTGTGAGGTGGGGGGAAGCCCTAGAAAAATGATTATAAAGCACGCAGTATTATACATATTTCTTTTTTTTTTTCCTAGAGAATCATAACTAGAGGGGAAGACACCCCCTTTCTGTAGCCAGAACTGATGTGGTGACCCGTGTGTGCTTGTCTGGGATTGCAGTGTGAGGGGGGGGGGGGATTCCTGCTGGGAGCAGGGGGGTGGGGTGGGCTTGGCAAAGGAAGGGCTGAGCGACTGCAGTGGAAGGAAGCAGGGGAGGAAGAGGAGGCAGGAAGTCAGTGCACCCCTGGTTAATGCGGAGTCTGGGGAGCAGCCTTAGTTCCTGCCTCCCAGCTCGGGAGTGAAAGTCCATCAGAAAAGAGGGTGATCAATCAAAACTAACCAGGACATCCTACACTTTATTCCCAAAGGACGTTGGAGCTTTATTATCGAAAACTAGATTTTTACTTTGTTGTCCATTTTGACAGCGGTTCTTGCCCCCCCCCACCCTACCCCCCACCGCCACTGTCCCTGGGTTTTGTAAAAATTGAGGGGGAAGTTACTTGCTAGGTGCAGTTAATTAGATAAATCTGGCTGGAGGAAATAGCTAGGCCAAGGCCAAGCCTGTGTGGGCACCTTACCTTCGTGAAATAGGCTGGAGAGGATTGTAAAAGCGTCTTGGTTTTGTTCTTTTTAAAGGAAGCCGCGTCTGGTGTGATGAGGGGTAGAATCGAATGAATGGCCAGAATTTTATTGCACTTTCGCATCCGGAACACCTTGCAATTTAAAATTTGTAATTTCTTTGGAAACAGTTGATGCCAAATCAGTGAAATGGTTTGTAAGGAGGGAGGAAGAGGTTTCAGTTGGGGAGGGGGGTAAGAATCGCCAGTTTTCCACTCCTTGTTTACGTGCTTGGCAGCCTTGCTTTTGACTGGGGTTAACTCTCTGTGCTCCATTGGACCAGATGCCATATAGAGCTGCTCCCTGAAGATCATTTGTTTCCTTGATGGGGAACATTTCTGAGCAGAGCATATTGGTTGCCATAGAGAAAGAAATAAAAGGAAGAACACTAGTCACATTAAGCTATATGTTTGTGCACTGGGCTTTAGATAAAAGGACCTTGGTTCAGCCAAAGAGAAGAAGCCAAACTAGAGATTTCTAGCGCCACTAAAACTAGCTTTATTTTGTTTTGGACTTTTACAGTTGAAACATATAAGCTAATTTTATTGGTTGTTGTTAATTTTATATGACACGGTTTACTGAACAAAATAAACTTTGGAAGTGCTCAGGAGT
Source organism: Canis lupus baileyi (assembly GCF_048164855.1). Lineage (NCBI taxonomy): Eukaryota > Metazoa > Chordata > Mammalia > Carnivora > Canidae > Canis > Canis lupus. Next base: position 41,240,062 of record NC_132848.1, read on the forward strand.
CCCACTATTGACTTGTCAGCAGGGGGCGCACTGACTCATCTTAGCAGGTACTGAGTAAAATGTAGCTGTTTCAAAAGCAAATCTGCTCCTCCAAACTTGCCAAAGGAACAAACACCCCTACCTTTCTATTCATATTCACAATGAGGAGCGAATTCATTACACAACGCGGGGTTTTAAATATGAGGACCGTGACCTCTCCGTCTCCCACCCATCCCGGTCTGTGAAATGGCCCTGAAGGAAATACAGTTAAAAAAAAAAAAAAAAAAAAAAAAAGAAAGAAAGAAAGAAAGAAAAGAAAAAAAGAAATTGTCCATTCCTCTCAGTGGTGTGTATGTAGGGCTGGAAAGCAGAAATTGGGCTGTGAAAGCAAAAACATTAAACAAATTATCAAGGGTACAGAATAAGTTGCTTAAGAAGCCACGTTTCGGGTTGTATTTTTGGGGGAAGCAGGCAAGAGAGCAAAAATGCGTTCTAAGGCATTATCTGTTAAATAATAAACGTTCTTCAACTTGATACATGCCTTGACTTCTAAGTAAAACCCAAGCTCTTGGAGATTTAGTCAAGGCTACCAGGATCTCTTTTAGTCCATTTGACACTTAATGGCTACTTCAATTCTTGGGACTTCCTACAGTTGTAGAAAGATTTTTGGATTTATCCTGGAAAGCCCTGTTAGGAAAAAGAAAATATAAAATAGCCAGAGGTGAGAGGTAACTGTGGGCTTGAAACTTTTTTTAGGACAATATTAACACAGTTGAAGAGAAGTTTTAACAGAGCACCAGCTTTCTGCCTCAGAGAGTTTTCGATACTGCCAATGAAGACTGGACTTTATTGTGGCAAAGGATGAAAAAGATGTGCGGAAAACTTCCTAAAATGGTGAAGGGCAAATCCTGACCGGTTCCGAGGAATTAGTTTGTCACTAACAATTTTCCCAAGGAGATTTAGAGACCATGACTAAGGAAGGGAAGCCATGAGTGACTGGAAGTGAGAAGCTGGCTTCCACGGTTCAGTGGTTCAGCACACCTGTGAATGTGTCACAGAGCCTGTTAGGAAGGGGACACGTCTCGTGAGAGCTCTAATGTCCCTCTGGAAGAGGGGAAAGGACACCGTATTCTTTCAGACTCAACTCCAAGTCAACCAGGTTTCAGCCCCGAGAAGTTTTTCTTTGAAACTAACTTGAAAGAGTCGAGGTTTGCATGTACAAATGGCATTTAATTCCAGGAGAGCTGAGAGATTATGGGAATCATATAAGCAAAGCATACTCTGAACAACATTTCTAGTTCCACGATTTTCGACCGAGAGCTCTCACATCTAGAGTCAGGAAATGTACTGTCAGGTTTGTGCTAATAAAACAAGGTGGAAATTTGAGGAAACTGTGTAATCTGAGTCCAAACATTGCTTTTTCTTCAGCTCTCTGGACTTTTCAGACAAAAGACTTCTGGGGGAGATTCACGTGAACTGGACGATTGCCTCAAAGCTCTAGTTTACTCTGTGTGCCCAGGGTCGCTAAATGCATTTAAAAATTATTAAGGAGAAAGGAAACTTTTTCTCTTTAGCCAGAGAGTTTGAGGGGGAAAAAAAAACACTAGTTAAGCAATAATTGTACATATTTAGAGCTTGATTTTTTTTTTTTTTTTTTTTTTTTTGGTGTCAGGAGATCTGTGATTGTAACTATCTTGGCTGCTACTTACTTTCCTTTCTTGCAAAGGTACTTAAAGACACACACACACACACACACACACACACACCCAATGAAAGAGAATGCTTGCTCCTCATGAAATCTATAGTCTTAGGTTACCTAAAGTAAAAGAAACAAAATAATAATTCTGGGTAAAGCAACAAGTTAAATTGAAAACTGACATATAGAATCGTGTTAGGATTCTATAATGATTTGGAGGTGGAAACGATCAAACTGAGTATGAATTAAGATCCCAAGTGCTGGGCAAAGCTACAGACTTTTAATTGTTGGGGATGGTGAAATTGCTTTTGCCAAAAGAGAATGAAGAACATTACCTGGGTCAAACGTACAAAACACAAAATGGGTATTTACTCATTTGCTTCCGTTTGAGAATGGTAAGGTGCTTTGATACCTTAGCGGTGTAGAATCACATTTGCCATTACTATTTACAAATTAAAATGTTAAACATACAGCCCACACTGTGTGCCATATACAAAGGAAAGGGCTCTTCAACAGCAGCTTTTGGGTGGAAATGAGCGTTTGTCGTCTTGGCAGTGGATGAGTTATTTCTTGGTCTTGCGAAGTTTTTTTGAAGCCTGCGGATACCCCCCTACCCAGCCCAGTTCTTTGTACCACTTTGATAACTGATTTATCTGATCTGTAGGAAAGGAGCAAACACTTAGCTTTTTTTTTTTTTTTTAAGATGGGTTTGGAGGAGCAATTATAAATTCAGACAATAAATTCTCACCCTAAATAGTAAGAAGCTTCACTTCTGATGCTCGTAGGACTGCTTTAAACTACAGGCCATTTCGGATCGTGGAATCTAAATGAAAAAGGCACGATAAGTTGGTTATCGAGAGTATGCTTTTAAAACAACCCATTTCCAAGTGTTTGCCCACTCTAGCTGCGTGTATGCACCTGACAAGTCTGGTAATGAAAACTACCAATCGCTAGGGAAGCCGTAGCTGACACAATGTGATGGACTATTCTTGCCTGCCCCCCTCACCTCCCCACCCCAGCCCCCAACACAATGGTCTTCTTCGAATTTAAATTCACAGGGCTAGGTAACATAGAACCCAGCTGATTGACCGGAGTGATGATGATGATTTATTAACCAAAACATGTGGGTATGTCCTAGCTAGAAAAAATATTCCAAGGTCAACTTGGTGTGTGTGTGTGTGTGTGTGTGTGTGTATGTGCGCGCGCGCACACATGCACGCGTGCGCGTATGTATTTGTGTCTGTGTTTTAAAAAACAAAACCCAGAAATATTAACTCAGCCCTGCCAGAGGGCTGGTTGGATTTTTGATGCTTGTGGTTCTAACAGAATTGAACTCCCTTCTCCTTTGGAGACACACTATCCAAACCGTTCCCCATACGTTATACAAGCGTCTCCTTTCTGGCTTGGAACTGGGTAGTTTTGTAATGGATAAGAGTCATTGTGGCACACCAGAAAACAATTCTTGCACTTTAGTGTCTCTGTTTTTTATTATTAGCTCTTTTCTTTTCTCTTTTCTTTTCTTTCTTTTTTTTTTTTCTTTTGGCATTTGAACTCCGCTATTGTCTGGGTGCAGGCTGCAGCTTACCAGGCTGAAGGCTGCTCTTTCGGACATGTCCTCCAAATGGTGCTTCTATGAGGTGTCTCTTCTGTGAATGCTAAGTTTCTCACTCCTTGTCTGGCTCCCTCCTTAGGCCCACCCTGGACCCGTCAGCCACGGAGAGTCTTCAAGAAAGTGTGGCTATTTCGCTCACCTTTAAAATACATTACCAATTTTTATTGATATTTGATACTTCAACCACTACATGGTTTGCAGCAATATAATTTCAGCCCTCTATCTGGCAAAGAGACTTTGATAGGAGAACTAAGTGACCCTGCTCACCATAGCTTCTTGTCCTGGGGTTAGTCCCAAGTTGAAAGTTACATATCCCCTATTGCTTTGAAGGCTCCCCTTCTCTCAAATTTTCTGTAGGGAGACTGCTTACTCAATAAAGCCCAAGGGGAGGATCCCAGGCTTACAGTGATGCTTGGCAGACCTCACATCCTAATTTAGTATTATATCAGGGTGCAAAAATCCCCATAAGTCCTGGCACATATTGTCCAAATGGCCTAGGCTGTTCTCTTTATTTTTCCGCTCACATTGCAAAACAAACAAGTGAAACTTCACTTGGACAAACACTGATGATTGAAGTATCATAAGTTCAAAAACACTGCGACTTCACTGCAGAGGGCTGATAGGCGATTCCTTGCCAGGGTTATAAAGTCCGACTGGAACTTTCCCTAGAAAGTGGGTTTGCCTTGGGGCACACCAAACGCTCAAGGGCTCAATTCCACAGCCATGAGGTCTCGCACCCCCTGACCCCCCCATTTGTGGCTGTCAGAAACGACTTCTCCCGAATAGGTGGCGACTTGTGGGGGTCCCAGGGCCAAGATCCGCTTTCTTAGGCTGCATTTTATTTTATTTAGATCACAGTTTGCGTAATAAAATTAAGAGGATCCCATTACTCCTTTTCTCCCTAAGCACTGCCCTGGAAGGTCTTTCAAACTGTCGTTTGAACGCCCACAGCGGCTTTCAGAAGTCAAATTAGCATTGCTTTTCTATGGAAAAGAGAAATGGAAAGAGGTTTTTTTTTTTAAAAAAAAAGGCAAAAGGGGAAGGAGAAAAGGTAAAAAGAGTCAGGTGGAGAGAAAGGCAGGGAGACTGGGGACGGAAGGGGACAAGAGGGAGAGAGGGGTGCGGGACAACGAAGAGGTGAACGCTGAGTCACCCTAGAAGGTCACTGGGTACACAAGAGCAAGTGGGAGCAGCCCAGGAAAGACAGGGTGCAAATCGCTCCCCACCTTCCAGGCCTCCTTCCCGCTCCGCCGCAGGAGCGAAGACTCGGAGCTCGGCGCGCCCGCCCGCCTTTGTCACCGGCTCGGTGCGCGGCCGCGGGCTCCCGCGGTGGGCTTTGTTCCGGCGGAGCAGGGCAGGACCCCTTCGCACCGCCGCATCCCCGCCCTCCCCGAGCTGGGGACGGTGGGGGTGGGGACGGGGCGTCAGGGAAGGGGACCGAAGGAGCAGCAGCGGGCGCCTCCGAGCCTGGGACTTCTTTCCTTCGCTTCTTTCCGTAATTGAGCTGTTGTTCTCCCTTCGGGAGGGGGCCAGGGCTGCGCGGGAGGAGGGAGAGCGGGAAAGGGGGCGCCTGTTCTCAACCCGAAGCCGGGGCGAGGTGCAGCTCTCCGTGCCTGCGTCCGCAGATTTGTCTGGTATGCATGGATGCATGGATGCATGGAAGCATGCATGTGTGCATGAGGAGAACCACTGAATTTGGTCCCACCTTCTAGGTTTCTAGCCGAGGTTTTGGCAGCTGCAGGGCACCTCAGGTCGGCGCCTGCTTATCTCCTAAGATCTGCTCTCGAGGTGCTTTGGGGCCGCGGGTGGGCGCTGTGGACGCGCCCTGGGTCCGGGGACTGCCCACGCAGAGCGCGCAGATCCCTGTGGCGGAGGCCTGTGGCGGGGGACAAAGAGGCAGACACTGGGAGCGAGGAGAGGGCAGGCGCGCACATGCACCCACGCGCGCACCCCACCGGGAGGCCCTCCCCATGAGCCCCCGCGCCTCGATGCCCAGGGCTTTGCGTCTGGAAAGTTCGCTCCTTGCAGAGCCCGCTCCCTTCTCTCACCATTGCATTTAGCAAACGGCATTTGAACGTGTGTCACCCTCTCCCCAGCCACCCCCAAAGGTGTGGGCAGATTGCAAGAGTTACTGCTCTGTTATTGTTTGTCAAACAGGCCCTTTCTCTTGGGAGAGGGGCGAGGGGCATGTGGCGGATCCCGGGCCAGGATTACATTAATCAAAGCATTATTTCCCTAGAGAAGTGGAGCACAAATGAGAGTAAATCCTAATAAAATTGGATCGCGAAGAAATGGTACGCTTTAAGTAATCTGTACTGCCTGATAAAAAAAAAAAATCTCACATTTATAAGATGTGGGTCTTTAAAATAAAAAAATTCGCACACCTCTGGCCCTGGCTTGCCTGCTGGGTCCCCATCAGGACGGGGGACAGTCACTACCCAAAGCTCAGATGAAGTTCTGGAATGAGAAAGGGACGTAGATACCCTCAGAGTTCGAGGTTTCACCAAGTCAAGTTTACTCCAAAGGTACTTTTGATCCTGGGCGCCCCCGTGAGGTGTGTGTGGAGGCCCTGGGACGGATCAAACCCCCGTCGGTGGCCTGTGAGGACTCGAACTCTATACCTGGGGAGCGTGGCCCCTACTCTCCTCCCGCGATGCTGCAAGGTGGGCATGTCCCCGGGGGGCGGGGGCGCAGAGCCCCGCCGGGCGGGAAAGAGGGCATGGCCCGCGAGCTGGGGCGGGGGCAGGGGCAGGGGCAGGGGCAGGGGCAGGGGCAGGGGCAGGGGTGGGCGCGGCGCCGGCGGCAGGTTCCCGGGTCTCCGGGTCCCCCAGCGCTGGACCCGCCGCATCCGCGCTCGGCCAGGGGAAGGGGCGTGCATTTGAGGGTGGCTGCTGGGGAAGCCCAGGGCGCAGCTCGCCGGCCAGACTTCTGGCACTTTCGGGGCGGCCCAGCCAGGAAGCGAGGCTCGAACTTGATCCGCCTCCGTGCCCCGAGTAGCAGGAAACTTTGCGCCGCTTGGCGCGGCTGTGCGAGGAGAGAAAAGAAAGGCGCCCCCTCCCTACCCCAGAGCAAGGACTAAGTCGCGCCAAGCAAAGGGCCAGGTGGCGAGCTCCCCCTGCCAGCTCGTGGCCTCCCGCGGCCGCGGCGAGCGGAGGGCGGACAGAAGCCCCGCGGCCTCTCGCTGGTGATCGGCGCGCAAACCCCGGCCCCGGCCGGCGGCAGGTGAGCCCCGGCCCCGGGACTCCGCCCGACCGTTCCCGCCAGGCGCGGGGGAAGCCCGCTTCCGTCGGGGTGCTCCGGCCGGCCCCTCCTCTGCGCCGGGAGGCTCGCAGCGCCCCTCCGCCCCCAGCCCCGGGTGCCGAAGGCGCGGCGCCCCCTGCAGGCCAGCGCCGGGGCAGCCGGCGCGTCGCTCGCGGGGGCGCCCGGGCCGCGTGGGTTCTCCGCGCTGCCCACGGCCACGCCCACCCGCGCGCGCACCCGCGGCGCCAGCGCCTCCCCGGAGCGCCCGCTCCCTGCGGCGGAGGAGCGGCGCGGCGCGGCGCGGCGGGGCGGGAGGGGGGCGAGGGCGCGCAGGAGGCGCGGGGAGGAGGCGGCCGGCGTCACCCCTCCGCGGCCTGCTCCCGCCCGCTCTCCGGTCCGCGCCCGGCCGCGCCTCGTAGGGGCCCCGTGGGCGCGGGAGCCCCGAGAACCGCGCGGTGCGCCGGCGGCGGCAGTGCCCGGCTGGGCCGCCTCACCCCCGGCGAGCGCGCCTGGAGGGGCGCCACCTGGGCGGCCCGGCGAGCGCAGCGGCTCGGAGCCGTGTGCGTGTGCGAGGGGGTGCGTGTGCGAGGGCGTGCGTGTGAGTGCGGGGTGCGCGCCGGGCAGGGCAGGGCAGGGCAGGGGCGGTGCGGGAGGCTCCGGTGCAAGCGTGACCTCTTGAGCCTTGAGATCTACATCAGCAAGCCTGGAATTCACCCGCAACTCCCCCGCCCCGACACACACCCCGCCTTTACACGTGCGTCTCCTCCTCTTGCCTTGGTCCCGTCTGACTCCCCGAGAGACCCCTCCTGGGGTCCGGGGATACTCGAGGACGCCCGGACTCACGTGAGCGCGGGTCCGGAAAGGGACAGCGTTGGCTGAGCAGGGCCGCCAGAGCCCTTGCATCCATCCTCCAGCCTGCTCCCAACCCTGGAGTTCACTCACCGGGAAGCCACGTTTCACAGGGTTCTGTGTATCTGCTTCCTCTCTGTCTCGGCCTTAAAAACTGCTTGGAGGTGGTTTTTATTTTTGGACGTTTAGGAAGGAGGTAGCAATCAATTGAAAAGCGCGTTCTGGCTGTCTCCTTGGCGGACTTGTTGTGCTCCTGTTATGTGCCACTGTCCTCAGCCCCTTTGCAGTTTACTGGCTCCTTTCCAGTGATGGGCAATTTTTGGGGGGGAAGTTGAAGACACCCACACCTTTTCAGTTCTGAAATAATGGCTCTCCTTTCCTGCAGCCTGTGATTTCCATAATTTCATACAAAACAGGGCTGTCAGTTATCTCTCATTAGAGAAGAGAAGAGCAGACTAGCAGAAGAAAACTTGGGCCAGATGCACTCCCTCCTTCTGAAAACAACCAGTCCCATCCAGATTGTTCAGCTCTCAAAGGGAAGACAGGGCAGAGAGGATCCAGAAAAAGGCTAAATATTCTCTCCATTACTGAGAATATGAACCCAGTCGCCATACTGTATTTTAATAGCGTGAGATTCAGAGGACCCTAAAGAGAAACTTTGTAAATACTTTTGATTGTCCTCTTTTTGCCCTCATGTTTGCATCTGAGGATTTTCAGGATTTTGGAGATACCAGTTATATATATAATATATATATGTAATATATATGTAAAATAATTTCTTGTAATTATTAATATTAGATGTTTTTACTATTAACCACGGTTCTAATTATAAGACCTTCTGTCCTGGAGAAGGGCTGTAAGTAAAATTTACAGATGCTCAACTCAATAGACCTAACCGGCTAGTGTCTTGATAGAATTTCCATCGCTCCTTATCACAGGATAATTTATAGACAGCTAAATTTTAATCAAGAACGTTCATGGTGAGATGTTAATGTTTAATGAGATGAGTTTTTGTTTTTGGAAAAATCAGAATTTAGCTCTTCTTTGAATTTTTTATCGAGCTGTTTGCCCATAGGCTTTTCTAAGAGAAGGGGAAGGTGCAGGGGAGGGTATCACTAATTTATTTAAAGCTCATGTTGACATACGATTATCCAACTAGCCTTTTGGAAAACAGTAAATATCTAAACCATGTCTATAAACACCCACCTTTGGGACTGTGAAAAAAAGGAAAACCTAATTACTTCCATAGAAAACAGCACTCAGTTAACAGTTAACTAAAATATTGTTTGGCAATCCTTAGAAGCTCCTCCTCCTCCTTCAGTATAGTACCCTTTGGTAATATACACATATTTATACATGATGTAAATATACATATGCACATGGGTAGATGTTTATGTACATAACATAACAACATATATACATACCCCAACTGAATACATTTGCATATAACATGTCCATGTGTAATATAGCAAACTTCTACGATTAACAATACATTCTACAACAGATAGTCTTAAAATAGCTGGGAGAGTGGGTAAACCGTATTCCCATTGAAAAAAAAGTTCAGAATTTATTTTGAAATCTGAATTGTGCTAACTGTAGATGACACCACGGAAATCAGTAAATAATACATGCATGGTATTAATATTTTAAGCACACTCCATTTAAAAGTACTGTGAACTTAAATAACTTGTTTTATGTAAAATAAAGAGGCATCGTACTTTAGAATGCATATTTCAAATATAAATATTCTATCTAAATTCAGGTATTTTTTTCCCTGCAAATTAAATACTGTTGTTTTAGAACAAAAATTACATTCTGGATGCAATGAAAAAGAGCATTCGTTTATTTTTCCATCCTACTGTAAGGAAAACATTTTTTAAGTATTTTAATTTTATGGGCCTTTTTATTATCAAAAGCCTTTCAGTAGTCTAGTGATAACTCAGAGTGTAAACAGGAAATTTGAAGCATATATTTATACTTGAAATGATTTGTATAACATGGGATGACATGTTACCTATTTGCTTCTTGCTTGATAATATTCTGAACCTTGGCATTTTCAAAAGTTTTTTTGGAGGTGTGTGTGTTTTTCTGCTTAAAATAAGAATTACAGTTAAAATGACTACATTGGCAAGAATCCAAATACACTTTTGTGCGGAGCAAATGTAAAGAAATGTGATGCCCGAATGTTATGCTTTAAAAGCTATTTGTCCTAGTTAATAAAGGAATCAAAATGGTAAAGTTTTGAAACTTTCTTGCAGACCACGATAGGAGGAGCTTTCTCACATAATGAGAGTTGCTTTTACTGATATTATAAAATATTATTTTGGTTTTTCTATGTTTATTTAAATGTGTATTTCTTTACTGAAAAACATTGATGGTGGTGTTCCCATGTGTAATTTGTTATTACGTATTTATTTCAGAGAGAGTATTTCAAAGACTGGTAACTCATCAGTGGTATCTAAATATTAGTGGTGAGCTTGTGAAAACAAAAAATCAGTTTAGCAAGCTGCTTTGCCAGGTTTGTTTCTTAATCTCTTTATTAAAAAGTTTCCAGTTAAAATGATGGAAATACCACAAGTGAAAATTTTTAAAAAGGAATATTGGTTGGGAAGAGGCAAAAACATTTTACTCTAGATGGGGTTTTGAATCAACTGCAAAAATAAGTTAGTCTTTTATTTTAGAAAGTTTTCTGTGTGATGGTGTGGCGTGATATAAGTAGACACAGGCTACGTAGTGATTTTAAAATGCGCAACATTCATTCAAAAATTTGGACCAAGAGTCATTCACTACCAAAATGTAAAAGAATCTTTTCTGTCGACTTAATTAATGAAGTGGGTAAAGGACTATTTTAGTAGGCTCAAGTTACACATATAGAAAGATTTGTAAGAATAAATACTTTGGCATTCTGTGGCCTAACAGCAGACAGAACTATAATATAGCAAATAAAACTCCCCAGAATGTAGGCATCCAAGATTCAATTTTATTAAAAAATTTGGCAGTTAAAGAAAAGAAGGAAAAATGCTTATTACATCGGGGCAACTATAAAATGTTGACAGATCTCAAGTTTCATATCCAACGAGGCTCTTAGGAAACAGCCAGGATGTTGGTGGACTACAAGTTGTTCAGTCGAACCATTTTCCCCAGCAAATCACCTTTTCAGTGCCCTCAAATTTAAACTCTACTTCACAGACTAATCATTTTCTCTCTCTCCGTCCCCCTTTCCCTCTCTCTTTCCCCTTCTCAAGCCTGCAAGCCTTTGGGTGAAGCTAATTCAGTAAAGGTTCAGAGAGACACCCGAGAGGAATTTCAGGTAGTCAGCCTCAGTGTTTAGACGTTACCAGTGACACACAGCGAGGGGAGATGTATATTCCTGCTCCCTCAAAACATTTATTTATTTTTTTCCTCCTCCAACTACCAGCGTCTTTTCAAGAGAGAACCAGGCGAGGTCTACCGAAGGCAAAATAAATCAGAGAGTTGAATTAATTATCTAGAGAATTCAGGCTACCCTCCCTTCTGCCTAGCTAGTAAGAAAAAAAAGAGAAGACATAGCGAAATTTCAGCAATCTAGATTGGCTATCTGTAGTGATTAAATTTGTGAGATCGCAGCTAATGCTGTGAGATACTGCTTGCTGCTTCATCCTACCAATGTAACGAGAGATGCAGTGCACACCTGAACGGATCTCTGGTTGAGATACTTACCGGATTTAAATAAAAATTGTTGGGGGGGCGGACTTGCCAGGTTTGGCTGAGTACATTGATTGGATAATTGTTCACCTTTCTACTTAGCCCCATGAGAGGAACCACACACACATATTATAAGATACTTTAAATTAATGTTAAATAGTCCAACTGGGATCGCTAAAGTTATTTACATCTAGCAATGGATTAAAATGTTAGCATTATACATGTAATGAACTAGAATCTTAGTCTCCTCGTCTGCTCTGACTTGGAAACATTTGCTGAACGCATTTGCAAAGGTCTTGAAGGGAGGGCAATTTTCTCGGTGTCATTTGAAAGGTGGTCCCCTTTTACTTTCTTACTTTTTCGAGGGGAGATGGGGGACAAAAATCGAAAAAATACGACAGGGCAATGTTATGTATTGGTAATGTAGGTGGTAATTAGGTCCACAGACTATTTTAAAGTAGTCTTTGGTCGAGTAGGTTAAGATGGAGATGGATTTGGGTTTAATCTAAAGAACATTAATAAACATTAATTACTGGTAATTTAAGAAAAGATATCTGGTTGCAAATATGATTTTAAAAATAGCACCTAAGAATCTCTATTAATTAGCTTTGCTGTCTCAAAAATTTCTGGAAAATTATGTCACTACATTTTGCATTCATGTAATTAAACACACTGAAGTATTGTTCTAACACATGAGGCATGAATACTCCAAGAACAAATAAAAAATGTAGGCTAGAAAATAATAAAATGTTGCTGATTTCATATTTGGTATATGAAAGGGAGTGGGAGGGAGGGAGTGGCCAGGTAAATATTATGGGCTAATAATGCTTTATATTTATTCTTAAAGTTTTATTACCCTGACTGAAATGATACTCTTTGTTTTACTCTTAGAAAAGTGAGATCATCTTTTGAAATTTTTTAATGATTCCTATTTCTAATTCACATAAAAAGAGGGAAACAATAGCTTTCATGTTTGCTTGCACGGAAATTAAGCATATAGAAAGATTTAGCAAGTAAATGAATGATGTTTAATAGCTGGGCAGTTAGACCTAAGATTGTACTTTTGTTGTTTACAGCTATTAATCATCCTACCCTATTTTGTTCCCTTGAGCCTCCAAGAACTTACATAATGTGAAATTATTACAGAATCACTAATTATTCCTCACCTCAGACCCTTTTCAATAAAATGATGCTATCCGCTAAAGACTTATGGCAAAACAGGATGATGAACTTATTATTAGGGAGCTCTCCTGTCATAAGAATTTACAAGATTTTTTTAGAAATAATACCTGTAGGGACATGTATTTTGCTTCTTTCCTTTCTCATTTAAGAGTTAGGGCCCAATGCTCCATGTTGGCCGTTGATCACGGTGGAGGCTGTTGCGAGGTAGGCATGTAATTTCTTTATCTTTCACCTGCAAATTACACACATTATTTTGCAGCTCAAAATAAGCATTCCCAATGAGTTGCATTCAGTAAATGTCTTTCACGGCATTAGTACAGAACTGAGGTACAAAAGAATATTAATCTAATACATTCCAAAATTCAAATACTTGTGATTAATAAGCATTATTATCTATAAATAAGGCCCTAATGATACTTTGGCAGTGTTGTAAACACAAGAATCAGAGGCAATTATTGTCATTATTGTTCAGCAAGTACTTCCCATGAATACCAAATGGGTTTTGCTGTCCAGCTACTTGGCAAGAAAGGTTCCTATAAAGAAACAGATGTTGGCCAATCAGGACTGGCTACTATTAACGGCCCTTAGACCAAAATGCAGAGTCCTTAAAGAAAGGAGAAAAAAACCCCCAAAACCTCATGACATCAAAACTGTTTTGTCATGGTTTTATAAAAAATACACTTCTATAATAAATATAAAAGCATCTTGAAAAATAATGCTGTTTTCCAAAACTGACTTTGGTGAATTGGATACATTAGCAGCCATTGTGCTAGCCGGAAGTAGAGGTCTCATTTGGGAGGCCCTAGACCCAGGGTGATGAGGCGCCCTTGAAGTAAAATCAGTGGACAACAAAAAATAAATTGCAACAACATGAATAACCCTTCAAAGAGCACAGGCAAGGCCATGTTTCTCTTATTCCCCTTCCTCAGGTTACACTGAGCCCATTCTCTCACTCTTCTGTTAAACAGGACCAGCTCAGCAGGCCTAGCTCCAACAGCTTGTGTGTGTGTGTGTGTGTGTGTGTGTGTGTGTGTGTGTGTGTGTTGGGTGGGGTGGGGAGGCTGCCTTGGTACGGCACATTTCTCATGCTCACAGAGAAGTCCACACAAGCCCCTTGCCATCCATTCTCTCTGCACTCTGGGTCTTATAAGCCAACACAGGACAGCCTTGGCTCTGCCAAGGAGTTGATTTTAGCTTGCAGTCAATGGCACCCGGTAACAGCTAGATTCGTTTTTGTGGAGATGAAAAGAGGATTCTATGTACGTTTTCCCAAGGTACCTTAAACATTAGGCAATATTGATTTATTGTCTATTTTAAAGTTTTCCTGTGCCAAGCCTTACGTGGTAGAGATGTGATAGGTCTGTGTGGCGGGCGTTGAGAAAGCATTGACTTGGCTCCCCTGCGACGCTGGAGAAACTTTGAGAAGGGTGGGATGGCGAAGGGGTAGGTGATTTTGCAACGTGTTTGTCAACCATCCTCTTCAGCTCTTAGTTTGAGTGTGAGCTTATTGTTTGTGGAGAATACGTGATGGGATGGGATGCTAACCCACTGGAGGGGAGAGAGAGTGTTTTGTACGGACCCTCTTCTTCCCCAAGCCCCCAACAGATGCCTCTTTATCATCACTTCTAGTTTGATGGGATCTTCCCTTTTTTGCCCTCAGGAAACTGAAACAAGGGATTCCACTGTCCTCACAATGAACTGGATGGGGAACCAGGGAAGGTGTCAACCTGAGATTTTCCTCTGGCTCCTACAGAGAATGTTCTTGCCACCCTAAGTCCCCTTAGCCTGGACCTTTGTCGTGAGAACAAGGTCGCCATGTCCAGGGATGCAAGTGGCTGGACTCCAGAGCCGTTGCTGACAGGAGGCCCTGGGCACTGAGTCCTCTCTTCTATTTTCAACTCCTCTAAATGGGCTGGAGGGAGAATGATCCACCAGAATTCAGCAGCCTGTGCTCACTCTTTGAATGAGCAGCAATAATAATAATGACCCAATTTTACTAAGGACTTAACACAAGCCCAATGTGTGTTGTCCTACTTACGCGTCTAAGTGCCTGTTTGTATTCAGGTTTGACAGAGGAGCTGAGGGGGGCATGGAGGGGGGCTAGATCACCTGCCCAAGGTCACGTGCTGATAGTACCCGGTTTGGGTCCTCTTAGAGACAGAGTGTTTTTAACAGCAGTGCTTTACTGCTTTCCAAATTCTGGGGGACCTTGCTGCTTTGTCCCCTTTTTGGAGCTCCCCAGATGTCCCTGCTGGCAGAGCGTTCCTGTGACATTTTTGAGTGCAACTTACCACCCCCACTCCTGCCCCGCAGGCTCATATCAAAACAAGGCTGGTGAAGGCTCTTAAGGTTTCCTAACACAGCATGGGACACTCAACCACATCTCCCAGTCCTGTGTCGTATGGGAACAGAGTAAGGCTCAGCCTGTTAACCTGGGATGATGATCCCAATGTGGTTTGGATTGTCCATTTACACCGAAGTATAGCTAGTTATGATGAGGGTCTCAGAAAGTGCGTGTGTGTCTGCTATAAATTCCTGCGCTGGATATACATGGAGTGGTGTATCAGCTTCTCTGTGTATGAACACCCTAGGGAAGAAAACCTGCTGATGGGAGGCCTGTACCCAAACACGATGCTGCCTATGACTCTGGAGACTGTCTCTGCTTCCAGGCTGATGGAAGAGCCCATTGGGCTGTTTTGGCTTGTCTGTTCCTCACTGTGCACAGCTTACCAACACCTTCGTGGGGACAGGGTGGATGCCTCGCTGCCCCAGGCAGAGCCCCTGCCTTAAGCCTCCTCACTGGTCTTGGCATCGTTTGGGAGACAGTGGAACTGTTGCAGATGAGCCCAGGATAAATTGGGGCTGGGCGGGGGAGCGGTGCTGGACTGTGTGCCCCTCAAGGCAGTGCTGTGAATCTGGGCATTGATCCTCATAACACTGACCAGGGAGCAGGGTGTGCAGATGCTGGTTCCTGGCAGGAGGGAAATGCATGCTTTGGTACGGGGTCGAAGAGGAAGACCCGTCAGCTGTGGAACTTTGAGAAGCACCCGTGCTCTCCTCACAGCAACAGTGACATAAAAGGTTGAAAAAAAAAAACCCTCTATAATGATTTCGTCCTAAATGAAATCCTCATTGCTGCCACTGGCCCCCAAAGGGCAAAATGCTATCTCTAAAGGTCAGAGTGAAAAGGTTACTTGGCTGTTGGAAAATGACTTTCACCAATTAATTAATTATCTATTAGTTAGTTAATATTCTGCCTCATTCTCAGAAAGAGTTTGACGCAATTTGTAAAAATACAGGGCAGGTGGAAACTAAGGTCAGAAAAGTGAGCTGGGACAAAGTCCGCACAAACTAACGTATACCCTCTAATTCTGTGCTCCGCTTAGAGATGCTTGAAAGTCACATAAAATGACACGAGCTAGAGGTAGGGCTTGCTTTCTCCATAGCAAAAAAAGAAAAAATAAATAAAGAAAAAAAGAAAAAGCGCATTTTACAATAAGCTATCAATCTATGTTAACTTTTATTTGAAAAGATACTGCTTTCAAGATCAACTATCAATTACATATGACTAGAATATATTTCCTAAACATCTTTGCTGTGTTTAACCTCAAAGACAGTGTTTTGGGAGGAATTTACGACGATCGCTTTTGTGTTCAAAAACAAAAAAGCGAATCTTGAGTCCATTCGAAATTTATATTGGAGAAATAGCATTATGATACTCCTCTGGCAACTTCTGATGTTAGCAATTGGCATCTTCTTTCCTGTATTTACTTCCCATAAGATAATGTGACAGTTTGCAAAATACAGATCATGTCTGCTTCTTCCCAGTGAATTCCAGGGAATCAATGAATGAGATATGTTTTACTGTTTCTTCTGGTTTTTTGTTTTGTTTTAGTTTGTTTTATTTATTTATTTATTTTTGTTTAGGTGGTCAAGAGGCAGATAGTAAAAAGAGCTCAGCGAAGTTCCTTAGATTTTGGAGTATCTAAATTCATGTACTAAGCCACAACTAGTTTAGCGATTTGGTTGCCTCACGTAACTCCTTTGCTCTCTGATTTCTCATCTGTTAAACCAGGGTAAGGGATTTAGTTGGTCTTTACTCGCCTTCTCTAGTCATAAAATTCTGTTGTTTTGAATTTTCTGTCATCTAGAGAATCTATTAATGTAAGCGTGATTTTTAAATATCTAGTTATATTTCAATTGCTATAGAACTTGCATGTAAAGAAGAATACAGGGCATTCTATTATGTGGTGTAAATCAATAAAATGAAAATGTATCCATTGACAACGTTTGTATTTTCACCTATTACAGAGCTGTGCCATCTCTTTGAATACAATACACTTTTATGCCCCATTAAAGCATGCTTGACATAGCTTTCAACTACTTGCAAATGCTGAGAAGTTGAAAAACATAACATTTACAAAAGATACATCTGGTGCATATTTATATGACTTGGAATAAGGAATCATTTAAATACTGCTGAGCCATCTCCATATTAGGAGAAAAGATATTCCATGTCCATATGTGAAATCGGTAGTAAAATACATGTAGGTTTAAATTTCTCTTACGCTTTTTTTTTTTTTTTTTTTTTACTTGACACGTGTTAAAAATAGGGCTTAATTCATCTATTTGAGTTGCTGGAATTGCTTTTCCCTTGAATTTACAGATCACATCATTGAATCTAGTTTATATTCCAGAGAAGATGAGTTTTGAAAGGGGTTAAAAGTAGCACTTTCTACTTAGAAAAGTTGCTTCTTCAGGGGCAGAAATTCTTAATTTGGGAACCATGGACAAGTTCAACATCCAGAGATAAGCTTCAGGGCTCTCTCAACCTCCTGAATTTATTTGCAAATATTTGTGTGTGTGTGTAGATGCATATGATTTTTTTTTTTCCTGGTAAAAGTCTAATTCAAAATAGTATCTTAAAGAAGTCTATGATCCTGGTGTAGGGGAAAGACTTGAACTCATAAGGAATACTTGAGGTTACCTCTTACTAGTTGTTTAACCTACCGTCTGTAGCCACCTGTCTTCTGTAGGTCTTATCTGTAAAATAAAAGAGTTGCACTAGATAATCTCGGATGCCCTTTTTGGCACTCAGCACCCACATTCTGTAGTTCTAAGTGGGAGAGTTACCTCCATCCACCTAAATACTTAAGCTCTAATGCCATCAGCATTTCTTCTACCCTGTGCACTTATTTTTAGATTGTTACTGTGGAGTTTCTGGGTGGAGTAAAGGTGAGTTATGCTGAATAGTATGCAGGGCCGCATACATATCAAGTTGGGAAAAAAGAACACCTAGATTGTACAGCTTTTCTGGAATGCCATGTGGTACAGCATATGAAATATAACTTGTACCCTCCAGCTCACACACACTTTAATTAATGTTATGGGCTGTGCTTTAAACGGAGAGAAGAGCGAAAATCAAGGTTAAGGACGCTCTGTTCTTTACTATGTAGAAGGAAAAAAGAGACAGCTATGTAAATTAAGGATTGCATATCTCCTTGTCAATTTCTTATCTGTTGTCAGTTTGAATGATTTCTAAATCAGAAGAATGCTGAAGATCTATTTTCCCATCAATTTTGAGCCTAAGGAATTTGGAGCTGGAGTTCTGAGCCAGGAAACAGTCCTGTTTTGAATTCAGAGGCTCTACTGCTAAGCACAGATGCCAGGCTGATGATAAATTCCAAAAGGTTCAGCTTGATATTTCAACCCCAGAGGTCAGAGAGGATTCTTGGAGTGGGCAAAGGGAGAATAGCAAATGTGGAAGGGAATCTGTAGTTGTAGCCCTTGGGAGAATATCACCTCAGCCAGCTTTGGGGATGTGGCTGGTGAGGAGAGACCCACCTTTCCTAAGTGCAAGGCTGTAGTGGGCCACTGCTGGCCTCAGGCTAGAAGGCATCTCTACATTTTTATATATTTGACTTGGTGCATCTCCAACATCTAGAAAGCTTTCAAAATTTTTCACTTTACAGTTAGTTATTATGGTGTTACATAGACCAAACCTCCAAAGCTGATGTGGTCTATTGTGCAAAATTTCTTAATTTGAGAGGTATTGATTGGACAAATCCTCTCACATTATTATTTTGTTGAGCCCTTAAGATCAGGCGTGTCAGCGTGGCAGCTGTGTGTGTAGACTAACTCCACAGGCACACCATGAACCGGATTCTAATCTCAGAGGCAAGCACTCACTCCAGCCTTTTTTTCCTCGTCTCTTTCCTCAGATATTTTTCTCTATCGCCGATCTATTAAAACTCTTTCAGTATAACAAGGAGCAATATAACTTTTCCTGAGTTCAAAGCCTTACGGGAACTGTTTTTTCTGGGAGGAAGGCCTGAAAGGGCCTGGGAGAACCGAGATGTCTGCTGTCATGAACTTCATATGAAGTATGATTTAGGTCATATACATTATGATGTATCCTGATGACACTAGGAAACCGGACATTTAGTTATTATTAATTTGTAGTTCTCCTGGTTGACAGAACTTTTCACGACCAGTTGAAATGACAAAAAAAAAGATGTGATGAAGGATTGAAATATCACAGACCAAATTTTGTCGGGGAAGGAAACAAAAATATGTTGTTTTTCTAACGGACCATAACTCTAATGCTCCAAGCATTGTCAAAACCAGAAATACATCCTGCACTGAATGTTTCCTTAAGCAATTAAGTTATTGATCTGCCTCTTATGGTTATTTACCTTGGTGGAAAGATGCATTGACTCAACCTGAGTACCAGGCAACCCTGCAAGGTGGGAGGGAGGTCAGAGTAAATTTGGCTAATGATGTTGTGTTTTCATCTTTGGAAGGAAGGGAAATAAAAGAGTGATGCTTACTACTGATG
Source organism: Canis lupus baileyi (assembly GCF_048164855.1). Taxonomy (NCBI): domain Eukaryota; kingdom Metazoa; phylum Chordata; class Mammalia; order Carnivora; family Canidae; genus Canis; species Canis lupus. Next base: position 41,259,142 of record NC_132848.1, read on the forward strand.
CCAGTTTGTCTCCACTGGAAGAGATCTGAATGACTGAAGCTGTCTTGACCAAAAGCTCTGTATTCTCTCCTCTCTGCTTGTCCCCAGCCCTGTCCCCAGCCTGGTACAGCAACTCTGTGTTTTGGTAAATGACACTTGAGCTCTCAACCTAGGACTCTTATCCCGGGAGCCTCTTTGAGCATATCGGTAAAGCAACCACAATAAAATCGAATGACATGCTTTTGATAATATTAGCTGGTTTAGGTTTAACTATAACTCATTCAATCAGTATAATACCTGTTTATTCGTGTGCATAGACACAGGGTAAATAGTATTTTACTTCAGTGTCATAAGGACCTTGGGAGATGAAGTGTGTCCACAGCACCTTACGAAAAGCTGCTTTACAGGTCAAAAGTATCCTTACCTTCACAGTGACTCGGTGTCACTGTGCAGTGGGAGGTCATAAGACATCCCATGAAATGGAAAGTGACAGAGAAGCAAACAGAAAGAAAGATCTCTGGCACTCTTTTGCCACAAACTTTTTCAAGTCCGTTCCCTGTATGTGTGTATGTAATTAACATACATTATTTTGATTTGGAAACACCATTGGTTTATCACGATTTTTTTTATTGGATAGTATTATTCAGGGGGATGTAATTCCATCTTGGAGAGGTTATGATTTGCAAAGGTGAGACTTGAAATCCTTCGACTCGGATTTCATAGATTGGTGTCCACCTAGGGAATATTTTCTTATGTCTCTTGAACTTTATATTCATTTAATTAATTGATGACATGGCTCACAGGGCAGTTTTTTTCCTCATCTCCCCCTCCAGTTTTATTGGGAAGTAATTGACACGCATCTGTGTCTAAGTTTAAGGCATACAGCATGACGCTTTGATTTACGTACATGGTAAAATGACTATCACAATCGCTTCAGCTAACATCCATTTTCTCATATAGATACAATAAAAAGGAAAAAAGAAGGAAAAAGGGAAAACGTGTTTTTTCTCTTCGTGCTGAGAACTCTTAGGATCTACTCTCTTACCTTTCTTACACATCATACAGCAGTGTTAGCTGTAGTCACCTTGTTGTGCATTCCATCCTTAGTACTTATTTGTCTTATAACTGGAAGTCTGCCTTTGACCACCTCATCTGATCCCTGCGCCCCCCCACCAGCCTCCAGTAACCACCAGTAGGATCTTTTTTTCTATGAGTGCTTTTCTTCCCCCTTTTAGATTCCACAGGTAAGGGAGATTGTAGAGTATTTGTCATTCTCTGCCTGACGTCCTTCACTTAGCATAATGCCCTCAGGATCCATTCACGTTGTCACAAGTGGTAGGATTTCCTCAATTTTTTTTAAGTCTGAATAATATTTCATTGTGTCTATATCCCAGAATTTCTTTATGCATTGTTGTTTCCATGTCTGAACTATTGTACATAATGCTGCTATGAGCATGGTGTGTGTGGGGGTGCAGATATCTTTTTGAGTTAGCATTCTTGTTTCCTTTGGGTGTATTCTCAGAAGTAGAATTGCTGGATCATATGGTAGTTCTGTTTTTAATTTTCTGAGGATGCTCCATACTGTTTCCCAGAGTGGCTGCACCAATTTACAATCATACCAGCAGTGTACAGAGGTTCCCTTTGTTCCACATCAATGCTAGCATTTGTTATCTTTTGTCTTTTAGATGATGGCCATTCTAATAAGCATGAGGTGATATCTCCTTGTGGTTTTAATTTGCATTTCCCTAATGACAATTAGGGAAATGCTCAAAATATTGAGCATTTTTTGTGCACTTGTTGGCCTTTTATATTTCTTTGGAGAAATGTCTATTCAGATCCTCTGCCCATTAAAAAAATTTTTTTTTGTTTGCTTGGTTTTGTTGAGTTGTATGAGTTCTTTATATATTGTGGATATTAACCCTTTATCAGATATATGGTTTATCAATGTTTTTTCCCCCACTCCATAGGTTGTCGTTTCACTTTGTTATGGCCTCTTTTGCTGTGCAGAAGCTTTTTAATTTGATGTAGTCCCGCTTGTTTATTTTTGATTTTGTTGCTTGTGCTTTTGGTGTCATATGCCAAAAACCCTTGCCAAGACCCATGTCAAGGAGCTTTGTTCCTATGTTTTCTGTTAGGAACCTCATGGTTTCAGATCTTACATTTTATGTTTTTAACTTATTTTGAATAAATTTTTGTGGGTGACATAAAATATGGGTCCAGTTTCAGGACATGTGAATATCCACTCTCTGGCACCATTTATTGAAGAGACTGCCTTTTTCCAATGGACTATTCTTGGCCCTTTTGTCAAATTTTAGTTGACTGTATATGTTTGGGTTTATTTCTGGGCTCTCTAATCTATTCTACTGGTCTACTTCGTTTTTGTGATAGTACCCTACTGTTTTGATGACTATAGTTCTAAAGTATAGCTTGAAATTAGGTAGTATTATCCCCCCTACTTTGTTCTTCTTTCTCAGAATTTTGTTGTTGTTGCTACCTGGGATCTTTCATGGTTCCATACAAATTTAATTTAATTTAATTTAATTTAATTAATTTTTTAAAGATTTTATTTATTTATTCATGATAGACATAGAAAGAGAGAGAGAGAGGGGTAGAGACACAGGCAGAGGGAGAAGCAGGCTCCATGCAGGGAGCCCAATATGGGACTCGATCCCGGGTCTCCAGGATCATGCCCTGGGCCAAAGGCAGGCACTGAACCACTGAGCTACCCAGGGATCCCCCTCCATACAAATTTTAGGAGTGTTTTTTTCTACTTATGTAAAAGATGCCTTTGTAATCTTGATAGAGATCACATTGGATCTATAGATAGCTTTTGGTAGTATTGACGTTGTAACAATATTAATTCTTCCAATCTGTGAATACAGGATACCTTTTTATTTATTCGTGTCTTTGATTTCTTTCATCAATGTCTGACAGTTTTCAGAGTAGAGATATTTTACCTCCCCAGTGAAACTTACTGTGGAATATATTATTGTTTTCAATGTTATTGTTAATGGAATTGATTTCCTTATTTCTCTCCCGGAAAATTCATTGCCAGTGTATAGAAATGCTACAGATTTTTGTATGTTAATTTTATATCCTGTAACTTTACTGAATTCACTGACTAGATCTAACAGTTTTTTGGTTGACTCAAGATTTTCTATATATAAAATTATGTCATCTGTAAATACAGACACTTTTGCTCCTTTGATACCTTTTATTTCTTTTTCTTGCCAAAGTGCTCTAGGCACTTGAACACGAGTAGAGGGAGTGGGTACTCTTGTATTGTTTCACATCTTAGAGGAAAAGCTCTCAACATTTTACTGTTGTGTATGATGTTAGCTGTGGGCTTGTCATATGTGGCCTTTAGTATAATGAGAGATATTTCTATTATACCTAATTAAGAGTTTTTATCATGAATGGATGTTGAATTTTGTCAAATGCTTTTTTTTTTGCATCTATTCAGATGATCATATGATTCTTTTCTTTCATTTTATAAATGTGATGAGTTGCATTAATTGATTTGTGTATGTTGAACCATCCTGCATCCTAGAGGTAAATCCTACTTGACCATGGTGAAGGTGCTGCTAAATTCGGTTTCCTAGTATTTTACTGAGAATTTTGCATTTATATTCACCAGGGATATTGGCCTGTCATTTTCTTTTGTAGTTGTATCCTTTTCTGGTTTTGGAATTATGATCATACTGGCCTCATAAAATGAGTTTGGGAGTGTTCTCTCCTTTTTGAAATTTTTGGAAAAGGCTGACAAATATTGATGTTAATTCTTCTTTAAATGCTTGGTATAAATCACCAGTGAAGCCATCTAGTCCTGGACTTTTTGTTGAGAGATTTTTTATTACTGATTCACTCTCATTACTAGTAATTGATCCGTTCAGATTTCCTATTTCTTCTGATTCAGTCTTGGTAAGTTGTATGTTCCTAAGAGTTTTTCTATTTCTTTTAGGTTGTTTGGTTTGCTGGCATATAGTTGTTCATAGCAGCCTCTTATGATCCTTTGAATTTCTGAGCTATCATTTATAATGCCTCCTTTTTCATTTATGATTTTGTTGATTTGGGTCTTTTCTCTCTTCTTCTTGGTTAGTCTAGCTAAGGACTTGCCAATTTTGTTTATCTTTTCAAAGAACAGAGTCTTAGTTCATTAATCTTTTGTACTGTTTTTCGGTTCTCTATTTTATTTATTCCTGCTATAATCGTTATTATTTCCTGTCTTTTGCTAACTTTGGGCTGAGTTTGTTTTTCTTTTTCTAGTTTCTTAAGACAGAGAGTTAGGTTAATTTGGGATCTTTTTATTTTTATTTTTAAAGATTTTATGTGTTTATTAATGAGAGACACACACAGAGAGAGAAAGGCAGAGACACAGGCAGAGGGAGAAGCAGGCTCCATGCAGGGAGCCCGATGAAGGACTCAAATCTGGGAATCTGGGATCACACCTGAGCCAAAGGCAGGCGCTCAACCACTGAGCCACTCAGGCGTCCCTATTTGGGATCTTTCTTGTTTCTTAGTGTAGGTGTTTATTGCTATGAACTTCCCTCTTAGAACTGCTTTTGCTATATCCCACAAGTTCTGACATGTGCTTCCATTTTCATTTGCCTCAAGAAACTTTTTTTATTTCCCCTTTAATTCTTTTTTGGCCCATTGGTTGATCAGGAGAGTGTTGTTTAGTGTTCATGTGCTCATGAATTTTTTAGTTCTCTTCTTGTTCTTGGTTTCTAGTTTTATGCCATTGTGGTCAGAGGAGATGCTTCATATGATTTCAGTCTTCTTGCTTTTGCTAAGATTTGTTTTTTGGCCTAACGCATGGTCTGTCATAGAAAATGTTCCATATAAGGTTGAGAAGAATGTGTATTGTGCTATTGTTGAATAAAATGTTCTATATATGTCCATTCGGTCCATTTGTTTTGTATTATTATTCAAATCCTCTGTTTTATTATTGATTCTCGGTCTCGATGATCTATTATTCAGAGTGGGCTATTAAAGTTTCTAAATGTTACTGTATTACTATTTATTTCTACTTTTAATTCTGTTACTTTTTGCCTTATATATTTAGATGCTTCTAAATATATGTTGGGTGCATATATATTTATACTTTTTATATCCTCTTTGATATTGACTCCCTTATTATGTAATAACCTTCTTTATCTCTTTTTGCCATTTGTAGTTTAAAGTATATTTTGTTTTCTATAAGTATAGCTGCCCTGCTTTTATTTTGGGGGGGGTGTCATTATTTGAAATGACTTTTTCTATCCCTTCACTCTCAATCTCACTCTAGCTTAAGGCTAAAGTGAGTCTCTTGTAGGCAGCATATTGTTGGATCTTGTTTCTCTTTATGCTCTAAGCCATTCTATGCATTTTATTTCATATATTTATATTTAGAGTAATTACAGCTTGAACAATGTAGGGGTTGGGGCACTGGCCCTCTGAGCAGTTGAAGGTTAGTGAATAATTTTAGAATCCCCTAAACTTTACTAACAGCCCACTATTACCTAGAAATCTTGCTGATAATGTAAGCATTTGATGAACACATACTTCATATGTTATATGTATTACATAGTGTATTCTTACTATACAGTAAGCTAGAGAAAAGAATATGCTGTTAAGAAAATCATAAGGAAGAGAAAATACACTTACAGTATTGTATTTATTGAAAAAAAATTATGTATAAGTGGATCCTTGAAGTTCAACCTGTGTTGGTCAAGGACCAATTGTATTGATAAATAAAGACTTACTATTGCCATTTTGTTAAATATTTTCTGGATGTTTTTTAGATCTGTTGTTCTTTGTATTTATCCTGCTGTCTTTTTTTTTTTTAATATTTTATTTATTTATTCATGAGAGACATAGGGAGAGGGAGAGAGAGAGAGAGAGAGAGAGAGAGGCAGAGACACAGGTAGAGGGAGAAACAGGCTCCCTGCAGGGAGACCGACGTGGGACTCAATCCCCGGTCTCCAGGATCACACCCTGGATGGAAGGTGGCGCTAAACCGCTGAGCCACCAGGGCTGCCTCTATCCTGCTGTCTTTTATTTTTTAATTTAATTTATTTTATTTTATTTTATTTTATTTTATTTTAGCAAGAGTCCCTGCTGTCTTTTAAAAAAATATTTACTTTATTAGACAGAATGAGTGAAGAGAGAGTACAGCAGGGAGAGAGGGAGAGGGAGAAGCAGACTCCCTGCTGAGTAGGAAGCCTGACACAAGGCTCAATCCCAGGACTCCAGGATCATGTCCTGAGCTGAAGGCAGGCCCTGAATGAACTGAGCCACCCAGGTGCCCCTATCCTGCAGTCTTATTTGTGTTTTGATGTCTTTTAGATCATGCTTTGACTTTTTTACTGTGTTCCTTTGTGTAGTTATGTCAGGATTTTTCCTAGTGGTTACGTGATGCTTACATGTAATATATTACACTTATATAACACCTTATTTTAAACTTATAACAGCTTAGGGGTGCCTGGGTGGCTGAGCTGGTTAAATGTTCCATTCTTGGTTTCAGCTCAGGTCATGATCTCAGGGTCATGAGATTGAGCTCCATGTTGAGCTCTGTGCTCAGTGCAGAGTCTGCTTGAGATTCTCTCTCTCCCTTTCCCTCTGACCCTCCCCCTGCTCATGCTCTCTCTCTCTCTCTCAAATAAGTAAGTAAATATATAAAAAATAAACTCATAACAACTTAACTTTAATGGAATTGATAAACTTCATAGTTTTATTTTCCTCTCCCTTACATATTGCTGTCCTAATTTATGTGTTTTTTTTTCATATTGTATAACTAATAACATACTGTAGTTATGGTCACTTTTACTATATTCTTTTTTAAAAAACTTTTAACCTACATTTTTTGTGGGGAGGGTTAGGGAGAGAAGGAGTAGAAGATCTTAAGCACGCTAGGCATGGAACACTATTGTAGGGCTTGATCTCACAACCCTGAGATCATGACCTGAGCCAAAATGAAGAGTTGGATACTTAACCAACTGAACCACCCAGGTGTCCCTAACCTACAGTTGTAAGTAAATAATGCACCACTATTACCATATTGCAGAATCTAACTATGACTATATGTTTACAATTACCAGTGATATTTACAATACCTTTTTATGTTTTTATGTTGTTAGTGTTCTTTCACTTCCACTCAAAGAACTCCCTTTAGTATTTATTGTAAGGCAGGTTTGGTGGTGATGAATTCCTTCAGCTTTTTTGTTTTTTTCTGTTTCTTTATTTTTTATTTTTATTTATTGGAGTTCAATTTGCCAACATATAGCATAACACCCAGTGCTCATCCTGCCAAATGCCCCCCTCAGTGCCCATCACCCAATCACCCCAACCCCCTCCCACTTCCCCTTCCACTACCCCTTGTTCATTTCCCAGAGTTAGATGTCTCTCATTGTTTTGTCACCCTCACTGATATTTTCACTCATTTTCTCTCCTTTCCCTTTATTCCCTTTCACTAATTTTTATATTCTCCAAATGAATGAGACCATATAATGTTTGTCCTTTTCCAATTGACTTATTTCACTCAGCACAATACCCTCCAGGTCCCTCCACATCAAAGAAAATGGTGGGTATTTGTCGTTTTTAATGGCTGAGTAATATTCCATTGTATACATATACCACATCTTCTTTATCCATTCATCTTTCAATGGACACCGAGGCTCCTTCCACAGTTTGGCTATTGTGGACATTGCTGCTATAAACATTGGAAAGCATTTGACTGCAGCTTTTGTTTGTTTAGAAAAGTCTTTATCTCTCTTTTGTTTCTGAAGAACAGCTTTATTTGGCATAGAATTCTTGGTTGACAGTTATTTTTTTTCAGTATTTTGAATGTCATTCTGTTCTGTCCTGGTGTGAAAAGTTTCTGTTGAGAAATCTACTGATAGTCTAATGGGGGTTTCCTTGTATGTAACCTCTCTCTCTTCTTTATTGCTCTTAAAATTCTTTTTTTTTGTGTGTGTGTGTTTGAATTTTAACACTTTACTTATAACATGTCTTGGGGTAGCCCTATTTAGGTTCAACCTACTTGGGATCCTTTGGGCCTTATGGATCTGGATGTCCTTTTCTCCACCCAGGTTTGGGAAGTTTTTAGACATCATTGCTTTAATTACACTTTCTGTCCCTTTCTCCTTCACTAATCCTTCAGAATTCCCATAATGGGAATGGTTTCTTTTCATTGTGTTCCATAATTCATGTAGACATTCCTCATTCTTTTTTATTCTTTTATCTTTTTCTCCTCTGATGGGTAATAGCCAGTGTCTTATCCTCCAGGTCACTGATTCTTCTGCAAGGTCAAGTCTGCTTTTGAAACTCTCTATTAAATTCTTTAGTTGTTATTGTTTTTTCAACTCTAGAGTCTCCCTCTCTCTTTTGATAGTTGCAATTTCCTATTGGACTACTTTTTTTCTTCATGCTTTGTGTTCCTAATTTTGTTTAGTTGTCTGCCTGTAATTTCTTGTAGTTCACTAAACTTCCTTAAGAGGGTTATTCTGAATTCTTTGTGAGACAGTTCATAGATTTCTATTTCTTTAGGGTCAGTTATTGGAACTTGATCTAGGTTTTTTTTTTTTTTTTTTTTTTGGTGAGATTATTTACTCAATTCTTCATGATCCTTGGTTCCTTAGGTTGGGATCATCACATTAAGTGATTGTGCTATTATTCCAGACTTTTGAGTAATTCTGCTCTTGTTTCAGATTTTACAGGTTTGCTTTGGTAGACATAGTTCTCCACTAGTTAGCTCAGTTTGGGTTTCTGGATGTGTTTACTGGTAATGTCCTTGGAAGTGTGGGGCATGCTATTATGATCTATTTTTGGGTGACACAACTGTGCAAGCTCTTAGGAAATGGATGAGGTTGTATGCCCCTGGCTAAGAACAGTTGTCTAGGTCTGTTATCTCCATTTCCTACTCAAGTGAGGCTGTAGGATGGGCTTCATGGTTGTTAGGATTCTCAGGTCAGGTTTACTAGATGGTCAAGACTGTATTCAGTAACAGATGAGACTATGAATTAGCTTCCCTGCACTGGCAGGGAAGCAGAACTGAACCTAGAGCCTGTATCATTCATTATTTGGGTGCCCAAAGCAGGTTAGAATGTACGGTGAACTCCGTGAGAATGTGGGGCCACCAGTTTTGCTCTGCTGAGAGGGGAAGCCAAGACTCTGCCTTCTGTACAAGTGCCACCCTAGGTTGGGCTGCTGAATGGACCCTGCTGCTTCCTGTTTGCTTTGGTTAGGTTCCTCAGTCGAAAAGATTGAAGGCTGTTTTCAGCGATGAGTGGGGCTATGAGTGGGGCTATGAGCTAGATTCCCTACCCCGGTGCAGCAGGAGCAGCAGCTCTAAAGCTGGTAAAGCTCTTTGTTTGTTGTCTCAACTCAAGCCATTCGGCACCCCAAGTTCCCTGACCGAACAAGGTCACTGGCTTTTTTCTGCAAGAGATTGGCTCTGTCAGGGCAGTTCTGCTAAGTAAATATGAAACAGGCATCTGGATGAAAACAAAACAAAACACTGATAGATGTTCAGTCACCTGCAGTGAAAGCACTGAAACCAGAAATCTAAATGATTCTTCTATAGACATTATGTAGAAAACATGACCATGACATTGCAAAAATGACCCAGGACAGTTTTGTAAGCTGTAAAGTGTTACCATTTAAAATATTGAAACTTTTTTTTTTTTTTTTACTATTTGTTCTAAGAATACTATACACTGTCAGAAATTTCCTCTTTTCCTCATATTATCAACCAGGAAGATTTTTTTTTTTCATGGAGAGGATTACAAAGAGATCAGGAAATGTGCTTTTTCAAGGTATAATTCTCCATAAGAAAAAGCATAGACTACTAAATTATCCAAATAAAGTGGCATGGGCTATTAAATTAGCCCTTCAGTGTTGGGAATTTAGGGGTGAACATTCACTATACAATACTGAATGTTCATACTGAAGATCCAGAATTTTTTAAAAAACCATTTTGCCACTAATATGCTGTGAGGAAGCAGTGCAAATTCATTAAAATTGAGGAAAGTATGTAATGTATTTATATCCTTAAATGGCTGGCCTGTTTGGACTGAAATGAGTGGTAATTTAGATACAAATTCCAGTTAAGTTGGTGAACCAGTTAACACAGTAAGTAAATTAAGTGGGCTAAATTTTAAAAAATAGATTGAATGATTAAAGTAGATAGATCAAAATCAAGGAATACTATAAAGGAATATGCACATATCCTCCAAAATGCGATATTTCTTGTGTTGCCACTTCTAAAGAAGGAAGAGACGACAAACGTATTCTGTGATTATTTGAGATGAATGTGTAGCTTTTTGAGTATGTAAAGTAGGGAAATAGAGAAAAACACTTGAATAAAAATCTAGAGGTTTACAACAAAAAATATATTTTAAAAACCTGCGTATATTTTGAATATTAAAAGGTTTCCTTTCTCTTATTTTGGTTTTGCCTTTTTAAATAACTAATGGATTTATTAGTATTCTTCACCTGAGTCAGATGACTTGGCTCCTTGGTGATTTTTCTAGTGCCTCTGATACCTATTTCCACTTGTTTTCTAAGGAGACAGTGTGTATTTAGATTTTGCAGAAATAATTTGGAGCTTTTCAAACTCCTGGGGTTAGTATTTTACATTTTGTTCCTGGGATTTTCTTCCCCTTTGCCTTTTATCCTCCCTCTTAAAGTTTAAAATTAATCTCCCATTCCCACTTTTTTTTCTTCTTGTTTTCCTCTGTGGTTCACTTCTTTCTGAGTGATATTGCTGGAATTTCTCTGCTCCACTATCGAGTTTCTTTTTCAATTATCTTTTTATACATCTATTGACTATCTTTTATCACATAGAATCCTTATCTGTCCCTGTTCTTTTTACTTTTATGGACATAACATGTTATCATCTTTCTATGGGGATCCCTCCAGCTACTGGAAATTTTGAACCAATATAAGCTGACGGACAACTGATTTTTCATACAGTATTGAATTTCTAATTGGTCTTCCTCTGTAACTTCTTGTCCACAGTTGCACCGGCTTGTTCTATCTCTTCCTAATGGATGCCAGCCCTGCCTTCTTCACTTGCGTGTTGGAATCCTCCTTTGTCTGGCAGGCTTTGGTCATATCTGAGAACCTTTAGGTGGAAAGTTCTGCTTAGCCAACTTAACATGGGCATTTTACTTTATTGTTATTTTTGTAGATCATTCTTTTAAAAAAAAAAAAAAGTTTGGGCAGCCTGGTGGCTCAGTGGTTTAGTGCCGCCTTCAACCTAGGGCCTGATCCTAGAGACCCGGGATGGGGTCCCACGTCAGGCTCCCTGCATGGAGCCTGCTTCTCCCTCTGTCTGTGTCTCTGCCTCTCTCTCTCTCTCTCTGCCTCTCATGAATAAATACATAAAAATCTTAAAAAATAAAAATAAAGAAGTTTATATTTTAATTCCTGTTAGTTAACATATGTTATATTAGTTTCAGATGTACAGTAAACAGGCATTTTAGTACCTTTTTCTCATCAGCTAAATACATGCTACATCCACACCCAACCTTTTTTTGGAACAGACCTGGCTGGTAGCAAGAGGAGCCCTTGGATGAAAGGTGGCACAGCATTCATGTGAGTCAATGGCCAGACAGACAGGGTTCTGACCGGGGCCCTCCCCTTACACTGTGTGTATGTCACCCTGGGTAAGCCACTGGATTCCCTGCACCCCTCTGCATTCTTGGAGATAAGGGTTTTTGTGTGAATTTCGTGCTTGGCACATTTCCAGTAAGTTTTAATTCTCTCTGTACTCACCTGTGGTTGAGACCTCAGAAAACTCCAGGCAATACAAGTTACACACAGTAGGCACGTTAGATGTTCCAGAAGCTAGGCGTGGTGGAAATAATACCATTACCATAGCACTCTCAGTGTGTCAACGCGGTATTATTGTCCATTTCCTTTTATCTTTACAATGACCCTGAAGTCTGGTGAAGCTCCCTGGCCCCTCAGCAGGGAACTGGGCATCTCTTTGGGCCACAGCTGCCGTGTGATTAATTTGCGAGGGAAGAAAGGCCCACTAAAAAGCCACGTGGAAATTATGAAGGTAATGGCTAGTAAGAGATCATCCTGAGTGTGGAAAATTGGAGCCATTCAGCCTGTAGAAAAGAGGAGTTTTATGTTTCATTCCCAAGTTCAGAGAAAAGAAAACCTTTCCTTTTCTTTTCCTCCTTGTTGTTGTTGGCAAGACTCTGTAAGACTGCAACTCACATATAAGACACACTGGGCCAACTTTTCAAAGAGCCTCTATACTTTGCATGTGTTAGATTTTTCATGCATAGCTACAGCTCTGGGTGGTGGTAGAGCTTGTGGGGTGGAGGGGAGGGTGGGCACAGATGGGTTTTTCACATTTGCCACCTCACTTTGAATGTGTAAATGTACTAATTTTGTGAGATTTGGTTTTCTTAAAAGTAGAGTTCCTTAAGCAGGCTTGTATCTAGAGCAGTGTAGTCTTTAAATGAACAGTTCTGAAAATGATAGGGGATCTGTGCCTGTCTGCCTGGACAGTGGTAAGAAGGTGGTGGTGTATTGTTTGAAATTGAACCAAGACAAATGAGAGACACAATTTGTGTGGGCTGGACTAGTGACTTGCAGTTGCGTACAGGGCATGCCATGCCTTTTTAAAACCTAGGCACTTTTTGTCTCAAGTGGACCTTCACTAGGGAATGATTAAATGGCTCAGAGTTAGTGATTTGATAACAGAAAGCCTGGAAAGTTCGGTTTATTCTCAGAAAGATTGCTTAGATTCCTTCTTTCTGATGTGACACCCCCTCCCCCCAACCCGGTAACTTTAAACTCCCTCCTTTTGTCTGTTTGCTGTTGACGACTGTTAGGATAGAGAAGGTTATGTTATGGTAGAAAATACCCATCAAAACCTCAGTGGCTTAAAACTACAGAAGTTTGTTTCTTTTTCTGTTTTTGTTGGTTCTGTGTCTTTGGTATATTATTTATTTATTTTACCTTTAATTCCAGCGTAATTTCTAAAATTTTAATTGCACTGTAGTTAACGTGCAGTGTTACATTAGTTTCAGGTGTACGATACAGTGATTCGACACTTCTCTCCGTCGCCCCATGCTCGTGACGACAAGTGCACTCCTTAATCCTTGTCATCTATCCCCCCACCCCCAGAAGTTTAGTTCTTGATCCCATTGCATGTCCATCGTGGGACAGAAGGGGAGCCTGCCAGCTGCAGACAATTAGGGACTCCGAATGATGGAAGCTCCTCTCTGCACCTGTTTCCACACACACTGTAGCAGGAGGAAGGGGACACGGTGAGGTTTGTCCTAGCTAAGGCTTCTGCTCAGAGGTGACACCTGCCACTTCTCACATTTCATTGGTCAAAAAGTTGTACACGATCATGTTTAACTTCAAAGCAGTGGAAGGGACATTCAATCCTACGCTGAGCCTAGGAGGAGAAGAGAAATTAATAACCTGCCTATGACTACCTCATCAGCCATTAGACATCATCACACAGGGAAGGGATTTGTCTTGAGTTTATGGTAATTAGCACTGCCAATGCTAATTTCTCTGCCCCGGACATTTCTGAGCGTTGGTTAAAAAAGTGTTGTCACATATTTCCACAGTAGTCCCATGAAATGAATGTTCTGCATCCTTGGAACCTTATAATACAGCAGCTTCAAGGACTATTGATACTTTGAAATGCTTTCGGTGACAATGATTATGATGAAAATAATAGTGAAGAGTAAAAACTTGCCCACAGAGAGAAATCTACCCCTTAAATAGTGCTTTAACTCAGTTCTTTCTTTTGAAAGTACCTTTCAAGTCTTAATCAAAGGACAACATCTTCATAACCAAACTAATCAACATTTGATGGATAAGGAAGTTAAGGATCAGAGAAGATAGAGTAGACTTCTCAGGTCTCTAAGATAGAAGTTTGAAGTGTTGAATTCATGTTGGGGGATTTTACTGTAATCACCAAAACCACCTACAATGCCACGCTCACTACAGACCACCCCCCCCACGCCGACACCACCACCGTCCCCACCACCACCATCACCACCACCTCACCACTACCGCTACTATCACCATTTAATGTTAGAACACAAACCGTATGATCCAAATCATGTTTCTTTTCAGGCCCATCAGGGGAACCATAAAATTAGGTAAGATTTTTAGCAATTATGTTTTTTTCCCTATACATTTCATAATCCAGGAATTAAAAAGGTCATGGAAGAGGATTAGCAACTCAGAACTACCTTGGGGGCTGGGTTTGGACTAAACTTATCTTTCTCCCTCTTGAATTTGTCCTTTTCTTTTTTCTTTATAATTTTCTTCCTGGAGTACTTTTTCTCCCTCCTTTAAACCTGGAAGAGAACCAGCGCTAAAAAAAATGCCACACTTGGGTCCCAGAAAGGGGTGGTGTATTACGGTAGCACTTACTTTAGCTCCTTTATCACATACACCACTTAAATATAGCCCTTTGAGGAGCACAGATGTGGCCAGGATCATCAAAGTTGGGGCTATTTTTTTTTTTCCTGCCAAACTCTGCTTAGAAACCAGCATGAGGAAACTGGAAGGAGCTGTCCCAAGTGACATGGCACGACTGCCCAGTGCATCGGAGGGGTTTGGCAGAGTCATTGCAATCAGCAGGTCTCACTTCATGAATTCACCTGTTTGCACTGATTTGAATGTGATGCTTCAGGCCTCTGCAATAGAGTTCAGAGTGGGCTTTCTTTGGAGGTGGTTTTCATTGGCCACTGAACTATGGAGATAAAGGTTCTGTCTTAGCCTGTTGGCTAGTGTGGGGAAGGATGGCATCTTGGACTCTTGCCCATAGTGTGTGTAGTGTTACCAACCTTCTGCAAGGCCTAAGGCATTTGTGTCTTTAAATACCCTTGCCAGCAGAGGTAATGATGGAGGGTAGAGAGGTTCTGGCCCAAAGATAACACCCTAGAGCTTTACTAAACCCTTACCCCCACCCCCAAATATTAACAAAACAAGGACGTTATCACATTACCAATCTGGGCCGCAGTTGACTATTTGCCAAGAATTCCACGTTTCCACCTCACATAATACATTTTATTTTTCTTTTGGGGATTTGTTTTCTGAGTCAGTTTACTTCTTCGTGGTCCAATAATCACCAAATGGAATTCTCTCCATCTTTCATCCTTCATCATTAGGGGAAAAATACAGTATCATTTTCTGGCAAGAAATAAATATCTCAAAATGAAAGACAATATTTAGTGACCAAAAAAAAAAAAAATCCCTCAAGAGCACTACTTTTCTGATGAATCAGAGCTGGAAGTGATTAAGGGCTCAGTGCATTAAAACAATGAGTACTCACGTCCATTCCTTCATTTTCATAAGAAAATCAAACATCCTCTTTTAAGGAAGTGGGGGGTTGTTTAACAAATCTTTCAAGTGAGCCCTAGATAAGTGCATTGGCATGGTTTGAGGAAACGCATAGAGGAAATTAAAAATATTTATTTTATTGAACTAATATTCCCAGCTGGAGATTAAAGTAGCAAATGGAGCCCACAACTGTAAGGTGGATGCTATCCGCCCATTTAGTTTCTATTTGTTTTGTTCCTAACTGTCAACCTGAACTTGAGTAGAAGTTTTAAATTGTAATTTACTAAGTGCTTATAAGAGTGTTCCTTGTATATAAAATGGGGTAGTCTGAGATTGTATTTTTGGATAAAAATATGTGTAGTTTGATTGCACTTGAATTGGTGAATTTTTTTTTTATATGTTCAGAATGTGAAATTCCTGGTTTTCTTTAGGTTGACTACAATTTTGCTGTGTTGTAGAGAATTATGATTTCATGATTGTGCAAGTTTGGAATGTTTCTCATGCCATTTTATTATGGATTTCAAAAAACATTTTTAAAAGCTATATTTAGGGGGCCTGTCAGTGGCATGGTTGGTTAGGTGTAAGATTGGTGGCTTAAGCTCAGGTCATGACCTCAGGGTCCTGGGGTCAAGCCCTGTGTCAATTCCACAATCAGCTTGGAGTCTGCTTGAGATTCTCTCTCCTTCCTCTGCTCCTCCCTCTTGTGCGTGCTCTGTCTCTCTAAAATAAATAAAATAAATCTTTATATATATATATATATATATATATATATATATATATAAGTAGTAGTTACTCTCTCTATATATATGGCATTATTTAGGAATCAGGGCTAGCTATTTTCATTTCAGAGTGTTAACTCTTAGCTATTGGATCTGAACATCCTATTTAAGCCTGGCTGTGGTCAGGTCTTCTTCTTGGATGGACAACTGTAAGGACTTTTTATTTTAGATTTATAAGGGAAGAGATATGTGGAAAGTAGGCATGTCACATGCATGTTTGCTTGAGTGGCACATAGTAGCTACAATAGTTAAGCTTCCATCAGTAGTTACTATGTTCCAGGCAATAGACCAAAGAATTTATGTCCCTTATTTCTTGTGGAGACAGTTACTGTTTTGCAGTAACTATAATTATCATTATTTTCCAGGTGAGGAAATTGACCTCTCAGAGAGGATACCTCACTTTCTCAGGAGCTCCTAGCGGGCAAGTGCCAGAGGTAGGGTGCTCCTGGTACGTGCCCTGTTGACTCCCCACCAGGTGTTGTGGGGCTTCTCTTACAATGGCAGAGACCCAGGTGTTTAAAGATGGTCTTTTTCAAGCTCTTGGGGCAAAAACTGATAAATGCAAAAGCAGGGCTGCATTCCCATCCCTTTCCAGTTCGTAGACATTCTCTTGCAGAACAAGCATGCATTTGCAGGCCAGCTTTTCCATGGAAAAGCTAGAGTGGGCACACGTTCAATTCAATTCCCACTGTGCTTTCTCACAGAGGTTCTTCCACAAGATTACAAAGACTGGGAACCTAGCCTATTATTATTAATAATTTTTAAAAGTTATTCTGGTTTCTTTTAGGGCCATATCAGTTTCAAAGATCGCTGTCAGGGTGGGAGCAACTGAAGTTGAAATGGCCTGAATGCTAAATGTAGCCTGAGAGCGGAAACTTTGTTCTTCAGAGTTGAAAAGTCGGTGGAATATTCATAGAAATGTAATACGAGCACAGGATACCGAGTCAGTGTCAAAACTTTGTTCCAAACCATATTTGCTGTTTGTAAAACTGGCTCCTCAGAGCCCGGCTGGGGGATGAGAGGGCAAATGGATTACAGCATGCCCTGAGACAGGGCTGCGGGTCCGGGGCTCCCTTTCCCACAGAGGGTAGGTCTTTTCTCCACAGGAATCAGGGTTCTGGGCAGGGGCAGGGAGTGGAGGCAAAGGGACTGGGGTCCCTTCCAAGAGGACCATCTCTGCCTCAGTTATGGAAACCTTTCCTTCTTATTCCTACCCAAGGTTTGTTCCTGAAGTTTGAAATAGAAACTCTGGAGGGATCTATGTAGTGTTCTGCACATGCAGAAGTGACACCATTTGCTTTTTCCTTGAAGTTCTCCTGATCATGGTATTGATAAAAAAATGATAGTGGCATAGATCCCAATGAATATCATCTTCAGATGCTGGAATTGGATCTTAAAACTAACCAGAGGAATCATCTACTGATGACCCAAATTTCCTTTCAAGAATTAACAAATTCTCTCTCATTTTTCCCCCCATGGAACTCTACTCATCTGTAGTTAATCTAAGAATTAACATTTAGCAAATTACTGCCTTAAATGAGGTATGTGCCTGGTGGCTCAGTTGATTAGAACCCTGTGCTAATGAGATCACGAGTTCAGTCCTCAGGAGGGCTGGTTCCCTTCACCGTGGTCCCTCTCTGAACCTCAGCCAGGCCTCCAAATGAACACTGCTCACAAGTGGCCTTTTGGGGGAAGAATCAACACAAATTCTTCATCATTTGTGGGGGGAAAAAAAAACCAACCCAAAGCAGATGCCCTGCGTTAACTTAGAGTATGACAGTGATCCCGTGGGGGTAACGAAATGGTACCCACGAGGCTGCAAAGACTTCTTGCAGACTGTGGAAGTGCCACACTTCCTGGGGATGGCTTCCGGGCTGGGAAAACAGATATGATGTGTGTACAAGGCTCCAGTCTTGCACAGTGAAAGGGGGAGTGTCATCTAGGAACAGTAGGAGGCTGGATGTTTCTCTGTAGGGCAGACTCAAAGGGAGTCTCGTGCAGGGAGTTTTGTTCAACTTTCACTAATCACTTATTTAAAAGACAGATCATTCTGGGCCTTCTCTTTATAAATGTCAGCAGTCATGCAACCCATGGGACCATTTCTTCCCCAGCCAGGCCACTCCAGCCATTTTTCTCAGGCTGGCAGGAGACACAGTAGCTGAGAGCTTGAAGAGCAGGAGAGGTTCTCACTCTCTTGCTTTCTCTCCATTTTCCACTCTCAGAAACCACTTTTTTTTCAGAGCCAGGTCCAGTTCTGAGGCTCAGTCTCACCCAAGCATGACCGGATGCATTAATATCCTCTGAGGCCATTTCTTGGGTTTCGGGAAGAATAATGCCTAATGAGCTCCAGCTGTGCCCGGTGGCATTCCCTGTTGCAACCAGCAACCCCCACTGGCTTTCTTCCATTTTCCAAGAATACCTTCTTCAGGGCAGCAGCCACCTCTCTCTCTCTCTCTCTCTCTCTTTAAAAAAACTTTAACCACTGCATCCTTATCACCTAGCAGATTGCTTTGTGTATAGAAGTTCAATAAATATTTGCTGAATATTCAATTGTGGAACTGGTTCCGTTTAGACAAAGGCAATTTTTTAAATGTTATCACCTTATTTTTCTCTTTACAGAATTATATGTGCTTACTGGAAAAAAATTAGAAAATAGAGAATAAATATCACCCATAATGTCATCACTTGGAGATAGCCTTTCTTGACATTTTGGGGTGCATGATATTTACATCTGTATGCATATCTATCATTTGTACGGGACTCCGACAATTCATATTATTATGCAATCATTTTTTATTTACATAAAAATCTTCGCATGGTATTATATATTGATATTATATATTCTTCTACCTTAGTATCTTTAATTTTTTTTCAGAGCATTTTATTGCATGACTGGGCTTCAGCTTAATCAGTCACATATTAAAACCGCCTCGTAGCTTAAACTTTCTGCATAGTTTTGTTTATTTCCTTGGGACAAATTCCGGCAGGAAGAATTGCATGGTCCCACGGTTTTCTAATTCACTATGTGTTGGCAAGTTATGGGTCAGAGAGGTGCCACCGATCTGAACTCCTGCCTGCAACCATGTCCTCCCTTGCTGGACGGTATTAATCATTCTTTTGTATATTTGCTAACTCCTAGGCCAGACGATATCAGCGTGCATTTCCTGTAACAGTAGTGAAGCTGAATATTTTGTGTGTGGCTATATTGATACTTGCTTTGCAAGGTGCCTGCTAACTTCTTTGAAGACCCAGGTATTCTGAGGACCAGTAGATTCATTCCTCTCTGTTTCATAGGGTTATTGTAAGAATTAGTTGATGCAACCTATTTGAATAAGTTTGCAAGCTACAAAGCAATACACCAATGTGTTGATCGAATTTGTGATCTGGTAGGGCGAGGGTCAGGAGGAATCGTCACCTGAGGGCAAATGGGCTGAGTAAATGGGTTCCAAGCAAAGACCTGGGTGAGCTTTCCTGGAGGAGGTATGCGGAGGGACACCTGTGAAGAAAGGGAAAGAGGACGTGCCCTGAAGATCTGTTACTTTGAGAAGGTCACTGGAAAAGAGACAAGGTCAGAGATAGCACAGGGGCTGGCAGCTCCAGACAGGAGCTGAGTAGGCACAGAGGGGAGCAAGATGGGCCAAGGAGTGATAGGAAACAAATGGGATCGTGCTGAGGGTGGTCTGTGATCTCCCTGGGGGGTGAGGTGAAGGCGTCTTCTCACATGTCTCTAAACCAGCCACGGAAAAGAGAAAACACCAGCAGAGCCCGCTTCTCTGAAGACTGGTCTGAAGCCCAGTGTGACCAAGGCAGGTGTGTTTAAGAGCAGACAGGGAGATTGGTGCCACTGCACACAAGTGTGGTCACCTGGCTGGAGCACACCTGTGCTTTCCTGTCAATCCTGGGAATAACCACACCCGGGAGGGGAAAAGAAATGCATAAAGCAGTGGTAATTAAATAAAATCCCACACTAAAATTGTCCCAGCAAGTATGGGATCCCAGGTATATAGAAGTATAAATAAATATATGTACTATGTAATAAACGTGATGCGTATTTACTATATATAGCGTGTGTCTCTCTCCATTACTATATACATAAAATACATGGATATAGGCATATGCATGCTTGCCCGTGGTCATCTCCAGGGAGAGGGAATTACCTTTGCTTGTCCTCACTTGTTTCAGTGTCATTTCACTTATTACAAGAAATATGTATTCTCTAATTTGTAAATGATTGGGTAAAGAAAAAAATGGTTAAGGCTAGGAAGAGGTGTGCTGTGAGGGTGGCCTGCCACTGTCCCTGTGACAGCGTGGGCGGGGATTGGTTAGGGCAGCAGAAGCTGAGGTCCCAGGGCTGTCACCAGAGCCCCTGCTAACTCGGACAGAGGAACCCCTGGAAGCACCTGAGAGTCACACCTGGGCCCCTCAGGGCACTGGGCTCATTGGCATGTCACACTGAGATGACAGGAGAAGCCGTGCCTTCTTGGCAGGCAGGACTCTAGCCAACAGGTAAGACGTTTCCAGGCTGGGAGTCAACATAGGCCGCCTGTTTCCAGATTGGGCAAGCATTGCCACCTGGCAGGGAGGAGGCCTGGGTTCATTGCAGGGAAGAGAACTTGAGCTTGGTGCAGGAGGAAACGTGAGAGCTTTTCTCCTTCAGTTCAAGGGCTGTCACCCCAGCCATGAAACAGAGTATCTGACTGGGACTTTTTGTGATTTTACATCAGGTGCAGCTGCTTTAAGGCAACACAGTTTCTCATGTCCTTTATGTCTGGCTGTCCCATGGTCTGGAGACAGAGTCGGGGGAACAAGCCTGAGCTGGTCTCTGACTTCCTGGAGTTACACTCGATTTGGGGAGATGGATGGATGGATGGCACACAAGGGACCGACCAGAGAGCGTCACACATGGTAAGATTGCTCTGAAGGAAACCAAAAGAAGTGGGAAGATCAGGGCTGGGCTACTTTGGATCCAAAGGCAATGGAAGGTCTTTTGGAGGAGAGGATGTTTAAACTGAGTCAGGAACAAAGAGAAGGGGGCAGCAGGTGAGTAGCCAGCCGGTAGAAGGGGGACCCAGGAGGCAGGACTCCAGCTCAGCCTGTTGGCCCTGTGTCTGGAGAGCAGCGAG
The DNA here is from genome assembly GCF_048164855.1 of Canis lupus baileyi. Taxonomy (NCBI): domain Eukaryota; kingdom Metazoa; phylum Chordata; class Mammalia; order Carnivora; family Canidae; genus Canis; species Canis lupus. The sequence continues at coordinate 41,280,335 of NC_132848.1, forward strand.
TGCAGGATGCTGCTCAGGAGGAGGCTTGAGAGGCCAGCAGGCATCAGATCACATCACACCTGGCCCTGTAGGTGGGTCCTATCTGGATGTTTGATTTTACCCTCAGTGCAAAGGCAAGGTAAAATCTGACGTGATGATGCAACATCTAAGCTTCAACTCAGCGTATGTAAAGATTGTTGAATGAGTATAAACTAAATCAACGGATTGATATTCCGGGGTCAGAAAATGTCCCGTGTGTCTTTTATTTTATTTTCTATCATTATTTATGTTATATATTTTATTGTATTTTATTTTTAAGCTATGGTTTTGACTTCTACATTACATGAAAAATCACTCCCATTTAGATTTATTTTCACAAAAAGACCAAGCTACAGTGATGCGAATAAAGTTTGATGCTGCAGAGTGTGCCTGAAATCGAAGGCAAGGTGAATGAGACACTGTGTCCAGAGTGTGGGGTGTACGAAGCTCTTCCACACTCGGATGCCCTCCGTCTTTGTCATCCTCCAGCATGCTGGGCTGCGCAGGTGCTCCTGCTGTCTCCGTGGTATCTCCAGATGAGGAGACCAGCTCAGAGAGGTGAGAAAAGACCGGGCAGGGCTGTATCCCTCTAAAACCAGCAGGCACCTGGAGTTAGTGTGAGGTAGAGACCAGACATGGACTTTGAGGTTGGGTAGATCTGGTTTCCCTCTCTGCACTCAACCGTTGTGGGACTTTGGAATAGACACCCTACTGTCCGATCTCCGTGTGGCTCATTTTCCATTTTTAAAATGGGGATAATACAATTTACCTCCTAATATATTGGTGTGGATTAAAAGAGAAGAATTAGAACATCTGGCACACAAGAGACGCTCAAGGAATATTAGTTTCTTTGTTCCTTTACCTGCAAAAAATCCACGAATCCGTCCAAAAAAATAGACCATCCTTTAGAATAGAACCTTACCCATTTCTTTTTTGTTTTTGTTATTGACGGGACGTCCGAAAGGATGTTAGTTTTCTTGTTGTTGTAGTTGGGTTTGTGGTAAGCTGACTTTGCACTTTAAAAGGGAAAAGAAGGAAATCTGTAGTACCTCAAACAATGAGCCTTTTTAAAACCTGCATTGGACTCCAATTTCAAAGAATATTCTTATTAACATACTTTCTTATAAATGGGACGCTACTCATCAAATATTTATAAGTAGTAGCCCGAGAAGCCAGCGCAGTGCTTGGCAAGCCTGGGGACATTTCCCACGTGCGCTGTGGGATGGCGTAGGCAGGGGAGACCCTTTAATTTTGTGACATGGTTTGGGGGCTCCAGTGTGAGCTAGTCTTGGCATGGTTTCTCCCTGCTCTGGGCCTGTTCTGGAGTCTTTCAGGACTCCCACGTAGACTGTCCTTGCAGGCAACTCCCTTTGAAGTCCCCGGGAGCTCTTTGAATGGAAAACATACACAACGGGGTGTTGATGCAAATAAGCATCAGACCTGATGTACGTGGGGGAATAAAGGTGCTTCTCACACCAAATATTAGCTCTTTAGCCCAGAAACTATGGTTTGATCATTAAATAGAAAAATCAGCTCCCCCCCCCAAAAAAAACCCAGAATCTATCACCAAAGCTCCACCATATCCATTCTCTCAGGAAATGATAAACCTGCTAATTACCCGAGAGTTTTAATTAAGTAACAGATATAGACAGTGCCGGGCTCTGTTTTTACTTTAAACATATCAATAAAATAAAATTCTCAATTTCAGGGCAACTTGCTAAATGAAAAAAAAATTACTATCTTTTGAAATATCACTCATCGAGTGCGATAATTTAGAAAAATATCTCTATTAGAGATAGTTAGAGATATTTTTTGGTTGGAAATGCAGTCACCGATGTAGCACAAAGCTGCAATTTGTAGACAGGTTAAGTAAATTAAATCACTCACTGTCTTTTTTTTCAATGGCTTTAAAAGTTAAAGGTAATTTGCAAAGAAAACGCTCAGTTTGAATTGGTTTGTAATATCTGTTAATGATCTTTAAAAAAATCCACTTATTCACAATCCTGTCCCTGAGGGAATTCCAGCATGCTATCAGAAAAATTTCTTAAGTCTGAAATGTCATTAGCTAGTGATTCCTTTGAAGTAAAAAGCCCTGAAAAAATAAATTATATAAGGTATACAAGTGCGCAGGACAATCACTTTGATGAATAATATCTGTGTTTTTCGTACCTAAAAACGCAACAATTGCAATCCAAGCTGTTAAATTATAGAGCTGTCTTCGGAATTACCTTGGTGTAGGTACGCGTGCTCTGTTTATTTCACACGTATATTGAGTTCTTCCATATATTTATAGATTGTTGATGTAAAAACAGTAGTGTTGAAACAATTTTGATTATATTCATTGTGTTTACCTTTTGGAAACACAAGGTGTTGCCTAAATACAGCTCTACAGGTGTTGCCATCCAGAACTAAAACAATAGCCTGTTTCAGGGCCACATCCTGGATCCCTGAGCCGGGCGCCCTGAACAGGGGTGCGAATACTGCGCAGCCCCTCGAATTGTCCAATATTAGATAACAAGAGCTGTGCAATACTACACCAAAGGGGCAATTTTCTTCCTGACCCTGGCTGGCTATCAGTTTTTGCCTGGAAGCAGGGGAGTCTTTGTAATACGATATTAGTCAGTGAAACTACAGATGCTGGTTTGGCTGCTATAAATAGCTAATCTATCTTTCTTTCTTTCTTTCTTTCTTTCTTTCTTTCTTTCTTTCTTTCTTTTTTTTTTAGTTGGATTTTAGTAAACCATTGGCTACAGGTTAATTACACATTTCGTAAGAAAGCATTTCCTTGTAGCCAGCCTAAATTTGTTACCCTTTAATCCCGCTGTATAGAAGGCTAGCAGTGTATGAGCCTCCAGGAGGACCTTCAGTGTGTCTTTATTTTACATACTGGGGCTTTAACTTTTTGTTCTCCTCACACACTACTTACCTTTTAGCGAAACTGCCAAGGACCTGGTTTTATTCATTTTTCCTCCAGGGGAAGGCATTCTGTTCTTCTTGATCCAGCTGATTTGTGACTGTAGGTGTGGTTCATTGGTTCGTCCTGTTTTCTGCTCTGTAGCTGACATCCGGAGAGCACACTGACATAGGTGAGAATAAGCCACTGATGGATTTTGATCAAAATATTCTACAATATTTAGTGCTTTCATTTACTGCATCTGAAAATGGAAATCAACACTTGAAATTTTGGGCGGGAAGCTTTATTGGAGTTCCATCTATCGAAGATTACAAAGAGCAGAGCATGGGACTCAGTGTGTTATCCTGGAGTGTGTTCTCCTGGAGAGAACACATCCTGTAACCACCTCCTGGGACAAGAAAGAGAATATAGCCAACATTCCTGCCTGCCCCTAGGCTGAGACTCTCCTTTTCTCCTCAAAAATAACCACTCTGCTGACTGTTTTTTATTTTTTTGTTTTTGTTTTTGTCTCCGCTTCATATGAATGGACTCCTTTGGTAAGTGTTCTTTTGCATCTGGTTTCATCCTTTCAACATAGTGTCTGTGAGCTGTGTCTGTGTTGCTGCGGTGCAATTATATTCTCCTTGTTTTATCTCATTCCACTGTATCAATAATATACCACAGTTAACCATTTTGCCCCTGATGCACATCGGGGTTGTTGTTGATTTTTGGCTATTTCGGAGAACTGCCAAATGCTTGCTCATGCACATCTTGGTGGGTGTGCATGCATATCTGTTGCGTATGTAGACTAAGAGGGAAGTTACTGAGGTGTAGGGCATGACCATGCTGGGCTTTAATGACGTCACTTTTCCAAAGAGGTTGTATTAGTTTCTAGTCCCACCAGCGGTGGGTGAGAGAGAACGCTTGTTAACATTTGGTATTCTTCATCTTTTTAATTTTGGTCATTCTGGTGATATGGTGAATCTCATTATGGTTTTGATTCCCCAGATTATTAAGAAGTTGAGCATCTTTTCATGTACATTGGCCATTTGGATATTTTGTGAATGGACTTTTCAAGGGTCTTGCTAATGTTTCCAATGCACTGATCTTCTTTTCTTATTGTCTTGTAGGAAATATTTATATATTTTGGATATGATCCTTTTTTTTAAGAGAGAAAGAGCGAGAATGTGTATGTAGGGGCAAGGGGGTAAGGATAAGAGGGAGAGAGAGAATCCAAAGCAGGCTCCATGCCCAGAGCGGAGCCCAATGCAGGGCTCTATTTCACGATCCTGAGATCATGACCTGAGCCAAAACCAAGAGCTGGATGCTTACCTGACTGAGCAACCCAGATGCCCGAAGGATAGGATCCTTTTTTGATTTATATATTGAAAATATCATATACCACTCTGAATTTGACTTTTTACTCCCTTTATGGTATCTTTGGATGGATAGAACATTTTTATTTTTATGTAGCCTAATTTTGCAATATTTTCCTTTGTAGCTAGTGCTTTCTGTGTCTTATTTAAGAGAGCTTTGCTTATCCCAAGGCCATGAAAAATATCCTTTCATATTGTTTTCTGGAAGCTTTATTGTTTTACCTTTCATATTCAGAGTTATAATCCATATGTCATTGATTTTTTGCATATGGTGTGAAGTTGGGATCAAATTTGTTTTTTTTCTCCACAATATCTACTTACCCTATACCATGAATGAAAAAGATTTCTTTCTCCAGGCCTCTGAAAGGATAGATTTGTCATAAACTAGGTACTTATTTATAGAATGATCCTGTAGACACCCCCCCACACACACTTTATTCTGCTAGTACGGTGAGTTATTTAATAGGTTTTTTAATGTTAAACCAATCTTCCATTTCTGGACTAAACCCAACCTGGTTATGATATATTATTTATTTGAAGTATTGCAGCGTGTTTTGATAGTTTTTACAACAAGGCACAAGCATGAGACTCACCTGTAGCTTTCTTTTAGTGTAATATCCTTGTCAGGTGAGTTATCAAGGCTTAGCTGGCTCATAAAATGAGTTGGAGAAGTGTCCTCTGTATCTTATTTAATACATTAAAACATAAATAAGTCTAATGTAATATAGTTATTTAAAATATATGTAGGTTGCCTTAAGTATATTATTAGTCAAGGTTCTCCAGAGAAGCAGAACCAAGTGTAAGCATGTGTGTGTATTTATTCATTATAGGAACTGACTAGCACAATTATGGAGGCCAAGAAGTTCCACAGTCTGCTCTCTGCAAGCTGGAGACCCAGGAAAGCTGGTCACATAACTCACTTCAAGTCTGAAGACCTCAGAATCACAGAGCGTTTGTGGGGAGCAATTGTGTAAATTCTAGGTGGATTCTGAAGGCCCAAGAACCAGAAGCTCTGAAGCCTGAGGGCAGGAGAAGATAGATGTCTCAGCTGAGGCATAGAGAAAACTCACCCTTCGTCTGACTTTATGTTCTATTCAGGCCCTCAATGGATTGGATGATGCCCACTGCTTTGGTGAGGGTGGTCTTCCTTAGTCATCTACTGGTTCAAAATCTAATCCCTTCCTGAAACACTTTCACAGACACTTCCAGAAATGATGTTTTACCAGTGATCTGGGTGTCCCTTGGCCCAATCAAGCTGACACATAAAAGTAACCAGCACTGTAAGTATTCATTACAATTTCTTTCATTCCAGGCTTCTGGAATGAATTTTAATGGAGACTTGTGGCAGGAGACTGGTTTCTGTGTTTGCCTGGGGAAGAGAAGGGAAGTTACACTACCTTCCGGGACTCACAATCTGCTTGTGTGCCCAAGGCTGACATTTGTTACTGCATCTCAATCCTGGAACCATGATCAGGGCTCATCCTGGATTTAAAGGAGGACCTGTAAGATGAGAAGCTTTCTGGACATACATGACAAGCACTCAGATAAAACACCTGCTCCCCACTAAGAAACTTCAAAGCCAACTTCATCCACTTTGACCCTTCAGGTACTGTTCCATAGAGTGTTTTTTTTTTTTTTTTTTTTTTTTAACTCAAATCCCCTTCAGTACTATCTCCATCTCTCCATAGTACAAGGCCTTACCACCTCTTGCTTGGGCTATGGCATTTGTGGGACACTTAGTGTCCATTTCATCCCCTTCCCAGCCATCCAAGTGCTCACTCTAGAATGGGCAGCTGGCCATGATAGTCTCTGTTGAAAACTGCTTGGTGGCTCTCCATTGTTCTATGAGAGGCAGTCCAGGCTCTTAAACATAGAACACGAATTCTCCCACCACCTGGCTCTCGCTTACCTTTCCGGCAGCTCTCTTGCTCCTCTTGGGTCTTTGCTGCACACTCTAGCAACTCTATCTGCTTGCAGTCCCCAGTGTTTACTCTGGGGTTCTTTATGTCTCAGCTTTTTGTATGCTGATCTTTCCCCTGGGAAGGGACTCTCCATGTCTTTCTCCTGGGCAATCCATTCTTTAACAATCAACTGAGGTCAGAGACCCTCCATCCCACCCAGCTGGGGTGGCATGGTCTCCTTTGCATCCATGCCTCTGTGTCTGATGATTAGATTCTGGACTTCTTGAAGGCTGGTTCAGATCTTGGTCATACCTACATCTATAACTTGCTGCATACTCAAAGGTAACAGGTGTTCAATAAAACATGTACAGACTTAAACGGAAGGAGCAACACTTAAGAATTGACTAGTTTGGGTTTCATTTCATCTTTTTTTTGGAAGCCTGAGAGGGAGTGACACAGCCCTAATGCTGTGACCAGAAGGGAGGAAGGAAGGCAAAGACTACGGAAAATCTGCAGATAGCAATCTCTTCCTGAATGACAGTTCGGTTCAAATGATTAAAACCCTTACGGTGGGATTCACTTTCTGTAGAATGGATTAGTAACAAGGATTTTCTATAAAGATAGATTTTTTTTTCCAGAGAAACAAATTTGGACACCTTGCTCCAAGAATTTAAATGAGAAAAATAATCCTCCTTAAAAGGCAAATTGACCAATATCCTTCCCCTTTTCTCTTATTAATAAAAGAGTTTACACAGAAACCCTATAAGAAGTTGTGTAAGAGATTCACAAGGATCATTAAAGTCTCTACTAGACATTCACTTTCACTTTGTAAAATTGGCTGTACCCTCAAAATGGTATCACATAAAAATAGACTTTCTGGGGCTCTTATATATGAATGGGTTTTAGTTGCACAGTGGTGCCATTCATTTTATTTGGCCCATTTATTGCAAGTACATTCTAAATTTGGCCTTAATTATTTTTCCTTTCACAAAAATATTTTGTGGGATCTTTTTGAACCCCGACTACTTCCTTCTTGCCCCCTTAAGACAGAATCCAGGAGTGTTACTTTTGTTCTCTTCTAATTAAAATAATTGCTTGGTTCCTTTTAACTAGATTCATGCAGTTATTAGCCTAATACATGGATGGGTGCCATGGGGTGCTTGAGAAACAAAATGAAAAGTGATCATGTAGCTTCACATGAAAAAGATTCTGTGGTGCCAAGGAGCATTATTCCTTTCAGCCGGCATTTTATAAGGGCCTTTAGTAAACCTGGCCTCCCCTCCCACCCCTACCCCCATACCCTTACTAAAAGACTATTAAGTGAAAGAATGGTTCTATTTTCTCCATTAGGTAGACAGTGAACTCAGTACAATTTGAAGAGGGGCACTTGATATGCTGGGTATGGCACAAAGACCGGGGGGCTGGTTTTAATCTCTGCCCTTGCTTTGTCTTCCAGAATAACTGCAGTCGAAGGATAAATGCTCCATGTCCTCTCTGCCAGTCGGTGTTTATCAGAGGACATTGGAAGAAGAGGGACAAAGGTGCCTGGATGTATGTGTTCATCAAGAGTCATCAGGACCCTGGTTCTGAAAGGAAGTTTTAAAATAATGTTTTTGACATCAAGATGTTTCTGGAAGTTGATGCGGTTCAAGAGTTTGGCAAACACAGGCCTGCAGGCTAAGTCCGATCTATTGCCTGTTTTTGTAAATAAAGATTTATTGGAACACAGCCACACCCATTTGTGGATGGGTTGTCTGCTGCTGCTTTTGCGTTGCAGTGTGGAGCAGTAGCGACAGAGACCATATGCCTACAAAATCTGAAAGATTTACCAACTAGTTTTTTAACAGAGAAAGTGTGCTGACTCTTGATAGAGCCTATCCCATTCACGGAGTATCTATGTATCTATACATTTCCCTGCTGAGAAATGTATTTATGGGAATTTCGATGACAGTCCACATTTGGTGAGATGCTGAGGGCTTTTGGTAATGTACTTACGTAATGGGTGTTCAGGACTGGTGTATAGACAGCAGGAGGTGAGGCAGATCAGGTGCAGGAGATCATGGTGTGAGAAAGAGGCTCTGCCATTACTGTCTCAGTGGAAGTCACTGGTTGTGGCTCGGGTCTTCTTTTGTCAACTGTACAGAGGAGAAGGTGCCAAGACTTCTGACTTGGAGCGCACCTCGATTTACTACCTTAAGACCTTATGGTCAACATTGTGGACGTCTGCTTCCATGCCAAAAGATGGGCATCCTTTGTCACCAGTTGGTAGTTGGATGGATCAAGTAAGAAGAGAACATGAGTCCCAAGTGTTTTCTAAACCATCAGATGCTATATTTGTGACATATGAAAACATCAGGATAAGTGTTCTCTTTGGCACGTGAAGAAATGAGACAGCTTACCCAAGATCAAGTAGTCAGCCAGCAGAAGAGCTGGAGGCTAGCTCTCCTGCTTTAAGCCACCATTCTTTTCCAGTATACCATATGCTTCTTTACATCACGCTTCTTCCACGGTTTCAGAAATGCTCAGTTCTTTAGTTCATTTTTTGTTCACTCATTCATTACTGAACGTTATTTAAGAGCCTGCTATGAATGTAAAAGGAGCAGAATGTCTCAGGGAGAGTGAGGGCTGTGTGAAGAAGAGTTGGAAAATAGAGTAATTTTGTTTTTGGACCCCTGTGGCTGGAATCCTCCAGAACAACATAGATTCTGGATCTATATCAACGATATTGATTTCCCCCATCCTGCCCAAGGAGTTAGCCCTTATTTGTGATATGGAGAACAAGAGAATAGATGGGATGGGAAAGAGAGAGCAATCCTGTCACCCAACAGTGTTGCCTGCCATGTTGTTTTATGTAGTGTGTGTGTGTGTGTGTGTGTGTGTGTACTGTTTATGTGTGTGTACATACCATGAGAGCAAAGAGAAAGAGGGATGCTGAAGTGTTGATGGCAGATTGTACCAGCAGCTAAAGGATGGAGACAATCTAGGTCTGGATTGCAAGGATTTGCAAGTTAGGATTTTGTATATAAATAAAGTCCAAGGGAATCCATATCAGAGGAATTTTCAAATATGGATTGTCCAATTAAATGGCATAAATTAAACATACCAGATGTGGACTTATTTTATTTACCACACTGTTAAATACAGCCTTCATTCAGATTGTATTCGTTCAATGATGTGTCCTGTAAGTTTTGAAATGATGATTATCAAATGTGCCTGGAGGAAGCAGCTTCCACCAAAATATTAAATTTGCCTTGTCATGGTAGGAGAAGTGAAAAACTTGAAAGTTTTTGTGTTTGACACTTGTTATTTTAACAGGGAAGTTTGCCAATATTTTCTTCATATTCAGTGTTGTTGGCTACTTTTTTTTTCCAGGTTTATCTGTGAGTGCAAGTCTATGATTCTCTGAAGCAAAGGTGCCAGTGAAGTTGCCTCATAAACAAGCAGACCTTCCAGAATCTTCCATCGGAGAATTATCACCTGCAAAGACCTCTGAGAGGTACAGTAGAAAATTCTGCCTTAAGCTCCTCTGCCTCCCTTACAACAAGTCAGTCAGGTGAATTTGGAGGTGCTGCTGTCTGATTGTGCAATTCATTAATAAAGCCATGTTACTTCTCGGATATTCCCAGGACCCAGGACGCTGCTGTTTTAAGAAACATAATTTGGTTTAGCACCGAGAAAGCCTATTCACAGCAGGTCTTAGCGGTGATACAGATAACACTTTTCATCTGTAAGAAATTTGTAAGCATTAACTAATTTATTTAACTTCCCTGTAATTGAGCGAATCTTCTTCTGTTTGCTGTGGGAAAACCCTTCCTTTTCTAATTCTAATCTTTTAGCAGGTATTCTCCTGAAGCCTTGTCACCGTGCTGGAAATGTTTTGTAGAGGGGAAATAAATCTTTCAACACAGTGTAAAATTTCACCGAAATAGATGACCTCCATTTCCTCAGTGGAGAGCCTATTTTTAAGTGATTAGACAATGCTCTGGGAAAAAAAAAAAGTGAAATCTCCTTGAAAACTCTGGGAACTTATTGCATTATTCCAGCCACTGTTACTGCCACTACTGTGGGCAGTGTTCTCGATGGCTTACAGGTATTACTTTGGGTTTCCTAGAAAGGAGAACTGTAGGAAAAGCTCAGGCGCTGTCTCTTTTGCGGAGTTCAGTCCCAGAGTAGGGAGTTGGGGAGAATGATGGTCAGGCTGAGGCCAAAGGAGCAAATAACAATGGTGCGTTATCGATGTGGCCCCAACTTGGCGTGAGTCGTAAGCGACTGCTCTGTCCTTGGGATGGTGGTAGGCTAGACACCAGCCCTCCAAAAAATCGTCTGCATCTTAATTCCTAGAACCTGAGTATGCAAGCTTCTGTGCCAAAGTCTTTGCAGATGTGATTAAGGATCTTGGGATGGAGAGATGGCCTGGGATTATCTGGGTAGGTTCGAAATCCAGTTGCAGATGTCTTTAGAAGATGGAGGCATGGATGGAGGTGGAGTGACACAAGAGAGGGCAGGGGGACAATGGAGGTAGGATTTGGAGTCATGTGGTCACAAGCTAAGGAATGTGGGCTGTCACTGGAAGCTGGAAGAGGTGAGGATGGGAGCCTTCCCTGGCACCTCCACCATGCTGCCTGCAGACTTCTGCAGTAATACATCTCTGTTGTTTTCAGTCACCAAGTTTGTGGTGATTTGTGATAGCAGCCATGGGAAACGAATACAGAGACTGTCCTCCCAGAGCAGAATTGGTTAGATTTCAGGATAGATTAATAGAGAAAGGATGGCAATAAGCAAATATAGAATTTGTTTGCCACTTCTGATTGGTGAATAGTTTTTCTCATGATATTAACGTCGCTCTACTTTCCCCTCTTACCTCTGGGTTGATCACAGTTGGGTATGGAGTTTCACTGGAGTGTCTCATGTTTCAGGGGTAATGGGGAAGCTCCAGGAAGGGAGGGCAGGGCCAGCTTCCTTCCAGCTAAGTGGGCATGAGAGGGGCTCCATTGGGTTGTGCATAATAAAGTCTATAGCCTGGAAGCTTGGGGGAAGCAAGCTGCTGACAGGCCAGAGCCTGTCACCACCTGAGTCACCACCTGAGAGGTGGCATATAGGGGGGTTGGAAATAATGATCTTGATTCTCACCATAGCCCCCACGAGGCAGGTCTGGTGTGATCTCCTCAGCAAGCACTCATCCTCCAGTCTTAAAGACCGTTAGCTTCTGAAGCTCACTGTCCACTCAGGGTTGCCCGTCTCATCTTCAAATGCAGTGACTGAAATCCTTTCCTTCAGTTGAGTCAAAGCACGCCTTCATGGACTACTCCACGAGGGGCTCTCGTTTTACTTCTTGAGGCACATACAATAAAGCTCATTCTTGCCCATGAAAGCTCTCTCCAAATATCTGAAGACAGTTTTTACCTTTTCCCCTCTGCCAAGCAGAGCACGTCCTGTTTCCTCGACTCTGGCTTTCTCTCTGTGGCTGGTGGCCACACCCAGCCCTCCTCTGGTTATGGGTCTTTCCTCCTTGGTTCTTATGTTACTTAACATAGCCAGAGATTGATTTTATTTTATTTTATTTTATTTTATTTTATTTTATTTTATTTTATTTTATATTTTATTATTTTATTTTATTTTATTTTTTGCCAAGCATATCATTTTTAGTTGTACCAAACAGCGTTGATTATAGCACTTCTTACACTTGTGTATGGATGACTGGGTGGAAGCACGTGTTAGTCCTAAGGGGGCCCAAGAGCTCCAAAGAATTAATCAGTTTGCAAGTGGTGTTACTGTGTTAGAGATCACATGGCACCTGAGTATCCACAGTTTTATGCAGAATTGAGGTCAGGTGAGAATTCCTACAGGTCCATACCACTTGGCCATGCGAGAATGGAGGGTGTTGTTAGCCAACCTGCCTCACACCATCCTTCTTCCTCAACAGCCAACCCACCAAACCCAATTCTGGAGCACCTCCTGGCCTGGAGGAGATCTGCCCCGGGTGGGCAGGTAGAGTTCTGCTCCTGGTGCAATCCAAGACTCCAGCATCTTCTGCAAGAAGAGCTATTACCATGGGTTAAGAAGGCCAGCGGACAGGGGCTTTACATCCATTACCTGCCATCTTCACAGTAACCCTACAGTCTTTGTTTTACTGATAGACGGTGAAGATTTGGTTCAAAAGAACTTTCCTGAAGTTGTAGTGTAGCAGACCTAAGGTTGAGACTCAGGAGGGTCAGCTGTTCTGTGTAGTGGTTAAAATGATTTTGAAGCTGTACTCGAGAGGGAGGGGGGTCCTTCGGCCTCTACAGGTGCACTGAGCCCTGAACTGACCCTTCCAGACCACCGGAAGGAGCTGGGTAGCAGCTGGCGTTAAATAGCTCAGCCTCTGTGGTTCTCCCTCAGCGACTGGGTCTTGTATCCTACGTCTTAGGAATCACCCCTGCCACATTCTGACCCAGCCTTCCCAGTTCACAGACTTGAGCCTTTCTTTACCCAATATCCATTCACCAAGTGCCTTCTGTGTCTCTTGCACCAGGCCAGGGTGGGGTTGGAGGCACAGTGGCTGTGGCTGACATCATGCAGCCTGGGAGTGCAGGGGTTTGAATGAAGGTCTCAGATGTCTAGGTCACCAAATCGGTCCTGCAGGGGAGCCGGTAGCATTGAACTTCCTCTGGGCATCTACCCAGACCCAAGTACTCTTTAACCAATGAGGTGGGAAATAGCTTCTAAAGCATTAGCAACCTTTGGCCACTAGTATTTTTCTTTTCACTTTTACATCATCCAAGCAATGAGGCCAGTGCCTACTTGTTTCGGCAGGAGGGAAGCGACAGTGAAAAAACGAGTCTTCCCTGGTCGTGGTGGATTCTTTGGGCTGACACCCTCAAGCTCCTCCTAACTGGCTTCTCCTGTAATGGAGGACACCAAAAGCTCACCTTCCCACCATGCTGCAGATTGGAATGGGCAGATGCCTCCCTTGCTCAGTGTGAAACACGGGCCACAGTCTATTGTAGCCACTTCTTTCCTGGAGGACTTTGTCCTGCTCACCCGGCGTGTGATGCCCAGGGGACAGCTGCCATTGTGAAACAAGGGCCCAGCTGGAGGCTAGCAAGAGCCTGCCCCCATTCCTTGACTGCACCTTTGAGCCCAATTGTTTTGTTGTGTCTGACAATAAATTTCTATTTGGCCATGCCTCTGTTGTTGGGTTTCTGTGAAGTCCTTCTAGATGTAAGGCTTACCCTGCATATTGTTTTGTTTTGCTACAGCCTTGGGGGAGCAGAAACCTATAAGGCCCAGCTAAAGAGTGGAGAGAACAAGTCTTGGGGGACATTTAGCACCCATGATGGTGGGGGAAGGGGCATGGAGGAGAAGATCTGTCCTTGGTCTCTTGGACACCTGAAAGGCGCTGGGAGGGTGGAACACAAGGGTGTCCAGAACAGCTTGGGCCAAAGATGTGTGAGGATGAGGAAGGGGGACTGACTGACATATCAGAGAATCAGAGGCTGCCTGCATAGACGCCTGCCATCAGACACTGCCAGCCTCTCCCCTACCACATCTTAGAACTGAGAATCCCCAGAATGTGGCCATGGTTTAGGTGAAGGGGACATCCCATCACTCAGTTTCTGCCACTTTGGAAGAATGAGGCCTCCAAATAGACATGATATTAAGTTATTAAAAACTTATCTTTTTAATGCCTGAGTTGTGGATGGAGATTAGCACCAGCCCTGTGATAAGGTGTAGCAACCCTCTGCAAGGTTGAAATGGATGAGTCACACTGGGTGAGCCCTGGGGTCAGCCTGCCTCCGCTCCTCCAGGGGGGCCCAGGATAGGGTGACACAAGGCTGAGTGGTGGGGTTCAGAGTTCCCGGCATCTCGAGCTGACGTCTGTGATGGGCCCCTGGTTATCTCGCACAGTCTCTGAAGTGCTTCTTAGTGCTGGGTCCGGTTCCACCTGGCAGGTGGATTCAGCCTGGAGGTTCAGGCAGGGGCTACAGAGAGACTGTGTTGTCGTCTCTCTGTCCTCATGGAAGTGTTGCCGAGCACGGCTTGTGAGGTGGAGGGGGAGAATTCAGCAAATCGGTTTTGATTTTGGAGATGATTATAATTAAGCCAAATCGTTTCCTGCCTCCTTTCAAGGCTGCCACTTTTCCAACTTTCCATTCAATTAAATGCAGCTCATTTGAGCAGCAGCAGCACTGCAGTTACTCGGTTCGCTCAGAGCTGGCTGGCTGGTTGAGCGCTTCTCCAGCACCTAGTAACCATGTGACCTTGGGCAAGTCACTTCAGGTATCCCTGCATCATCTGTAAAACTCAGTGGGTGACAGGACCTGCTCACAGGGTTGGGTGAGGGGTGAAGCCCTGGGAACCGGGCTGGTGCATAGCACACAGTCAGTGAGTCCCTGAGCATCAGCTTGCTGGGCTGCCATCTGCCCTGCCCTGGGCTCGGGCTTCCTCACCTGAAGCCCCCTCGTTCCCTCAGCATCCCTAGGGAAGAGCCACATCATCAGATGTAAATCTAATGCTTTCCTTCCGACAAGAGCAGAGAGCAGCAAGTTCACGTTTATAGCTCTGCCTACGTGGCTACTGAATAGAATGCTCTGCCTTCTGTTTGAGAGGAGGACGTTTGCTTCAGTTCACTCCCTTGTACTTCCTGGAACGGTGATTCTCTTTTCTTCTTCTTTCTTCCTCCTCCTCCTCCTCCTCCTCCTCCTCCTCCTCCTCCTCCTCCTTCTTCTTCTTCTTTCTTCCTTCTTCCTCCTCCTCTTCTTCTTTTTCTTCTTCATGCATGCAGCAGGAGCAGAGGGGGAGAGAGAACCCCAAACAGATTCCCTGCTGAGCACAGAGCCCAACGTGGGGCTCAGTCTCCAGACCCTGAGATCATGACTTGCGCCAAAATCAGGAGTCAGATAGATGCTCAACTGCCTGAGGCTCCCGGGTGCCCCAAGAAAGGTAGCAGAGAACTTTCTGTTCTACTCCTGTAGGGGCTTCCAGAGATTGCCGAGTTCTATCGCAGGCTTGAACTCCCCATTGGAAAGTCAAGTAGAGTTGGAATAAACCTTTAAAAATGAAATTCCTAATTGCATCATTTATGGTTACACCGTATTTCCTTTGCTCAAGTCTAACAGTTTCCCTGCTTTGGCTGATGATGATGCCTTGCTCCTCATCCCAGCAAACCCCCCCTAGTGCCCCCCTGGGAATGATGTTCTCCATGATATTTGGTTTCACTCTGTTGCTCAGAAGGACTGTATTCCAATGAGCTCCTTCCCTTCATTCATTATGCCGAAATCATATTTCTAGAGGACAGAGATAAATGCTGTGTACTTATCTGATTAAACTGCCTGTTGTTTTAAATCTATTTTCACAGGCTTTTTTCCTCTGATAGACATTCAATGACACAACACATTAAAAATTATATCTGTATCAGTGGTTTACTCTATTGTATTTATGTAGCGCGTGCACATGTGTGTTCACAGGTGTGAGCAGTGTGAACCCAGTGGTCTCCTGTTATGATCGGTGTGTATTCCACAATTACCAAACAGTTGCAGCTTTGAAAAGAGCAAGGTTGGATCATCTGTTTTATTGATTGGTTAGAAAAATCGCACCGTTGTGGGAACATCAAACATAAATTACATGAAAATGGAAATGTGCAAGGAAAGGCTATTTGCTGAAGGCTTTTTACCAGAGTGTCAGAGTCTCCATTGTTATGGGCAACTCGGCAGGTCTCTCTTCTAGGCCATTTTCTGAATATTTTTGCTGGTCAGCCGGGCCTGGGGATCGGGACTTCGTGTGTTTTAGTCTGCTGGTGTCATCAGAGCCTCCATTCATCTCAGAGTTCTTTGCCCCTGCTTTACCAAAAGAATAATGCCTCCCCCAGAATTATGCAAAAATCAATGGCAAAGTTAATTGAAATCTGGATCTCTTAATGTTTTTCTCTTTCTTAAGTGATGTCTTGGTTTCTGAAAAGTGAGGTTTAACTCAAAGGGCGGCTTTAACTGAGGGTGAGTGAATTGGTAGGAGAGGGAACGTAGAGGTAGAACGTTTTCCAGGAGACGGAGAGATAGTGTTTGCATTTAGGATTTCATTTCCTTTCAAGTTTTACACTGGGGCTTAAGGAATGTTACCAGATGAGAAGAATGACCAGGGCCACTGCTCTGTTGTCTCCTTAGAGGGCTGGAAATGCTTTGATGGAGGCCCGCCTCTTCCCTTTCCTCCCACGGGGCCAGAGAGAGCAAGAGGGGCGCGAGAGAGCGGTGGAGGCCTTCCTGCCACCAGAAGGCGGTCCGCTTCTTTATTTGAAAGATTCTCCACCTTACTGATGATTGAGATATTCACATTATAGAGATTCAGGCCCGTAATTTGGATTAATGCTAGCAATACTTGTTATGTTTAAAACAGCTTATAATCGGCAGAGTAAACTCTTTTGCTGGATTCTCATGGCAATTTGCAGAGGCAAAGGTGATTGCTATTTTAACCTCTGCTTTGTGGAGGAAGACACCAGGACTCCCACGGATTGGAATTTGTCCACCGTGACCCAACCGGTCATCCCCTTACCTTGATGGAGCTCCTGACAATGACGGGGTGGACAAGTCCCCCCTTCAGCCAGTGGGGACACACACGGCATCCCTGTAGTGTGCTCGCTTAGTACCAGTTGAGCCACTGGGGCTTTGTGATCCAGAATACTGGTTCCGACTCACATCAGTATCTTCCAAAATACTCAGACAAAGGCCTCCTCCAAGAGGCATCTGGTCAAGCTTTGCGAGGGGAGAAAACTTATCCTCTGATTCCCGAAGCCCTGAAGTCAGGGATTTGATTATGCTTATCATGATCTCAGCTTCCACCGCTCCAAATGTGATTAGTTTTGTAATTAGTTAATGTCATTACCTGTCATCAAATCCAGACAATGTTGGTCTCTAAAGCCTCCCGTGGCAAAGAAACCCACAACCTGACATCTTTTCACTGTTTAACACTGAGTTTCTTTAAGAATTCTGGCAACTGTCCCCTCTTTCCTAGACCACAGGTCTGAAAGTTAGGGGAAAGATGTATTTCTTGTGTTTCTTTAAGGCAATTTAAAATTCTTCGGTCCGCTTCCCAAAACTTTTCTTCACTCCAAGCAAAGCATAAATATAATCTTTTCAGCAAATCTTATACCCCACCATATTTTCCTTCTTATGTATGTTGGCTATATTTTGCTTTGGGCAGAATGGCCAAAATAAGAACCAGTTTACCGTAGGGAAACACCCCGTTAAGAACTATTTTTACCTTATATAAAATGCTGCTTGTCTTATTACTTACTTGCTGTTAAATACTGGGCAGATGGTTTTTCTTCTTTGCTTCTATTCAGCCATTCAACAAATACTCTCTGAGTGCCTGAGTTGTGTGCAGGTACTTGGGAGAGGACAGACCGGCTAAAATCCCTGCCCTCTGGGAGCTTACATTCTAGTGGGGGGAGGTCGAAGGTAGGAAATGAGTATTTAAAAATAAAGTAGCTAGTATGTGGGTTAGACTTTTCCCATCTGCCCTCTAGACCCCCTCTCTCCCCTTTCCCACCCTGCTCTGTGGAGAGTCCTGGGAAAGTAGGTCACTGAAGGTGGCATCAGTGGCTTCTTTGCCCCCACAGTCTGGCGGGTTCAGGAGCTGGAAACTGAGGCACAGGAGAGTGAGGTCAGGGTACTGATGGCCACTCAGGCCCCCTCCTGGCCCGAGAATGACACAATCATTTTTTCTGTCTGGTGGGAGTCACCCCTCCTCAGTGCTGCTTCAAGCCCAGGGGTGATATCTGCTCACCAAGGTTTGGTTTTCTTGACCCAAATGCCACCTCTGTAAACAGACCCTTCAGTAGCCTCTCCAGAGGCCCCCATTTGAATGAGCCCTCTGTTTCTCTCCGGGACCCTGACTGCCAGGGTAGGTTAGAAGACAATGCCGTGGAACAATGCCATTCATCAGCTATATTGCTTGCTGTCACCTGCACACTTTTGGACTAAATGTCCTCAGACTTCGGGTTGTGTTGCTCCCCTATGACTCAGCACCGCCTGTAGTGTGAGGGGGCCACAGGGACCCGCTCACTCTTAGACCAGTTCAGCAAGCCCCTGAGAACCTACAGGAAAGTATAGGTCCCTGCGATGGGGTCCTTGAATCCCCGACAGCCCTACCCTTTGCTCTGTGCCCTTGCCTACCACGTACTTTTATTCCTCTGTGATAAAGAGCTCCTTCGGGAGTCCTCTTAGAAGGCCTTGCTGGTTTCATCATTTTGAGGAAGGAAATACATATATAAATATATATAATACATATATATTTAAAGCTTGTAATTTAATGAAATTTCCTAATTAGGGAAAAAGCTCACGCTGACCCTAGAGAAGACAAAACCGAGAAGTTAGGAAAATTCACCTTAGTCTTATATGGAGGTATAACAAACATTTTGGATGCACTCAGGGACGCTTCAACTTTAGCTTTGAGGGGAACACATTTACACACTGCCAGGCCACCTCTGTTGACCAATGCCTTTTTGTTTTCTAAAGAACTTTTATAGATTTTTGGACTCTTTGGCCAGCCCAGTTCACACTGGTCTGAACTGTCCACTTCAGCCAAACCAAGTATTTTCCTTGTCTGCATTTAAGCTTATTGCTCAGGTTTGGGGAGTGAGTCTGGGCTCCGTGTTTCACAGTTCATGGCACCTCGTCTTCTTGAAAACAGGGTCCAGGGCTTCAGATGGCCTGGAGTGTGCCCCACATTTGTGGGTGGTTTATATACTTATCACGGTCCTGCTGGAAAACCCTGAAGGATGCTGTCCGGTCA
Organism: Canis lupus baileyi; assembly: GCF_048164855.1. Lineage (NCBI taxonomy): Eukaryota > Metazoa > Chordata > Mammalia > Carnivora > Canidae > Canis > Canis lupus. Next base: position 41,299,291 of record NC_132848.1, read on the forward strand.
GGGAGCTTTGCTCCTTCGTAACTTCTCCCCCTAGAGACTTCAGTGCGTGTTAAGGCCACATTAGGTTTCCTTGTACAAAAAGCCCTTGAAATAAGAAGTTCCCTGCTTCTCTTGATAAACGTGATGCAGAAAGAAAAGCATAACAGCTTTGTTACCTGATGGTACTTATTAGTTAGCTTCCCTCAGAAACAGTACTGAGAGATTTCATGTGGATTTAAGTTATACTCTGGGGGAATTCGTCAACAAAAGCCACTGATTGAATGCCATTCATATGTTCCCTTTTTTTAAAAGTCTAAAATAGATGAAATAAGGATAATATTCTTCATCTGATAATGTACTCAAGAATCATTCAATATAAGTTTTAGTTTAAAATTCCCAGTTTCTAGCAGCCTATTTAAAACATGCGTGTGCGCGCGCGTGCACACACACACACACACACACACACACACACCAGTCTGGCTAAAAAATATCCTCAGGAAACCAGCCTGGAAGAACAGAGGGTGAAACATGAATGAGCTATTTAGCTTTTCTTGGAAAATGGCATAATTCTCAGAGGAATGAAAGGCCAAGCATTCCCCAGATTTTTGTCAGGCACATGTGCCAGTCCACAAAATGCTGGAACCCCAAACAGAATCTGGATGGATTTCAATTTCAGTAATTCAGGTGTTTGTGGCAGAGAATAAACACCACCCAGAAGGCAGCATCCTGAGTTACCAGAAGTTTCAGGGTGCAATAAAATTTTCGGCAACACTTTCAGCTTCTTCCACACAAGGATACTAAGTTAGTCATTCAGTTCACAGAAGCAGAACGTTTTACTATTTGAAAAAGAAATCCCGAATCAACTAACATTTGGGACTAATATGCTGAATTAATTTATTTTTCTAAGGTCATGTAGATCTAGCGTCAATCTGCTGGTATCTTTATTTCGGCAACCCAGTGGAGCGTTTGTTGAGTGTTTGTGTGACTGGTGTTATGTGATCCCCTCATTGTGTTAGATGTCATGAGCTGCGGGAACTTACATTGGGATCTACCGCTTTCAGGGAGCTTGCAATCCAGCCAGCGAGACTGGACAAATACTGATGAAACAATCAGTGGATAGCACAAGGCATTAAATAAAAAATGTGAATAAGCGTGGGACAGGAATTGAGAGAGAACGAGAGACAAAGTGTACTGGACTGTTAAGGCTGTGGGCCCGAGGTATCCGTTGAGGAAGAGAGATAGTTTATCAGGCTGAGATTTAGCAAGAGAAAAGCCAATGAATGAAGGACAAATAAACACCCGGGTGCCAGATATTTCTTAAGAAGAACTAAAATCTTTACATTCATGAGCTAATTCTAACAATAACCACATGACAAGGTATTATAGCTCCCCTTTTGGACATGAGCAAAATGAGTCTTACGGATATTAAATGATTTACTCAAAATTACATTGAAGGAAGCTGCCACACTAGAATTGTCCCAGGGACACCAAAGAGGTCTGCCTATTTTATTTCCCTTGCTTCCTGTTAGAGCAGCAGGTACTCTGGTCAATTGCATTTTGCATCTTCTGGCACAGGGAGTGAGGAAATGGATGGGAAATTTTTGTTTTTGAAAACAAAAACCCATCTGGATGTTCGCTGAGTTTCGGAGTCAAAGAAGAAGGGAAGGATTGAGCATGTTGGCATCTCAGTGCTCAAGGTGGCTGCAACGCCTGCCACCCCCTCCACCAGCTCCCTCGTGGCAGTGGGGGTCCTGGGGGATGGGGCTGAGCTCTCCTTCCTCCAATCAAAGGCAGGCTACCCACAGGTTCTGCTACCCGGGGATAGGCCCCAGAAAGTTTTCTACTCAGAAAAGAGTCGAAGAACATGTGGCAGATGGCTCTTTTCCCTAAATCTGTTCTTTTCTCCCTGGACATGGAAGTCATTCAGCTAGAGTCTCTACTTCTCAACCTTCCTTTCTGGTCTTTTTTTTTTTTTTATCATTTTCTTTTTATTTTATTTATTTATGATAGTCACAGAGAGAGAGAGAGAGAGAGAGAGAGAGAGGCAGAGACACAGGCAGAGGGAGAAGCAGGCTCCATGCACCGGGAGCCCGATGTGGGATTCGATCCTGGGTCTCCAGGATCGCGCCCTAGGCCAAAGGCAGGCGCCAAACCGCTGCGCCACCCAGGGATCCCCCTTTCTGGTCTTAAGACTAACTTATTGCCTATGAAATGTGAGCAGAAGCGATGTGCACAACTTGTTTCACATCTTCATTGCAACTGGCTCTTCTTGGGCTTCCTCTCTCTCTCCCTTCCCATGGGCTGGAACCTGGATGTGCTGGCAACCCCGTTAAACCAAGCAGATGCTCAGGGCCCTGTGGGATTGGGACAAAAAAAGGGAAAAATCTGGATCTCTTCGTCACTGTGTGAAACAGAACATCCTGTCAGCCTGGACTGTCCAACTCCAGAACGTGAAAGAGAATACAGTTCGATCCTAGGAGCCATTGTATTCAGGGGTCTGTTTAACAGAAGAACTAAGGTTTTTCACCCTGAATAATATAGAACATTTTGGGGCTAGAGTGCAGGGAAATGATTTCAAGTCAATATCTTGTCTTTCCTCCTTTTTTCCTTCTTTCCTTCCTCTCACAAATATTACTGAGCACCAATTCTCTACCAGCAATGCTCAAGTAGCAAAAGAGTCGTGTTCCTGTCATGTGGGAGCCTCCATTCTAGCAGGGAAGAGAGACAAAGCACATAGACGGGTGTAAAATGAAAACACCTACAGATGGAATATTTGTTGTGAAGGACATACACTTGGGTTTGGAATACAGGTGAGTGGGCAAGAGAAAGCCACCCCAGACAGCATGGTCTGGGGAAGCCACCACGTGGAGGGAGTGTTTCGGTGGAGCCCAAAAGGAAGACAGGAAGCTGGGCATGCAGAAAGTGGGGGGCGCAGCCTTCTGAGTGGATGGGAGCATGTGCAAAGGCCCCAGATAAGGAAGAACTTTATAAGCACAAGGAACGGGAGACAAGAATGAGAGTGGACGACAGACAGACACAATTCCTATCGGCAGCATGGCTGGAGGCTGGGGTACCACTGCCTATTGAAAAGTTTTAATGAGAGGTGTCTGTGTGTGTGGGAGGAGGGGGAGTGCACCCGATTGCTGTTTAAGATCATCTTTTAGTGCTTTATAGACAAAAGACTGTGAAAAGGTAAGAATTCCTACAGCTGGCACAGCCTATAATGGTCCTAGCAGTGGGGATGGAGACTGGTTATAAAAGAAAAAATTGCATTCACATTGATGAAAAATGCAGCACAGAGGATATTTAAAAAAAAATCACAAAAGAATTTCTTTAATCATATAATATTTGAAATCAGGAAAAATAATAAGTACAGGGGCGCCTGCCTGGCTCAGCCAGTAGAGCATGTGACTCTTGATGTTGAGGTTGTGAGTTCGGGCTCCATGTTGATTGCAGAGACTCCTTAAAAAAAATAAGTACAAGCCAGTAGTTTTAAGCATTAAGTTGGAAGAGGATTTCGTAAGCAATATGCTGTCAATTCCAAACAGGCTGGGAAATGCTGGTTTTGAGTTTAGAGGCACTGTCATCCTCTCAATATTTGTAGTTTGGGGGTGTGGGTAAGGTTGTTGAAAAGGGAGTCTCCCCAGAGATACTGAACTTTGCCGTTTCTGGGGGGTGTAGGAGTTGTTATCATGGTGGGACTTTTGAGAGCTTCTGTATCCTGGCCTTTGGAATTTCTACTCCTGGTTTAGAGACAGTGAAGAAGGAAACCGGCACATTTTAATTTATAAAACTTTGTAGACCATTAAAGCTACCTGTTTTTTCTCAAGCCAGTGAAGGCTGGATTTAAGATCCATCATTTCCTTCAAATATTAATTTTTCTGAGTGAGATTTTGCCTCTTAAAGAGCAATATCCTGACTCCTTTTGAAATAACTATTCACAAGCAGGTTCTTTCAGGAAGGAAATGATATAGTTCCCAGACTTGCAGATGTCAATGCAGTTATTACTGGGTGTTCTTTCTCAGGTTTTATTTTTCCCCAGCCTCATGGAGATATAACTGGCTTATAACATTGTGTAAGTTCAGGTGTACAGTGTGTGGATTTGACACACTTACATACTGCACATTTCTGAGTTTAACAATTGTCTTCAGAAATAGGACATCATTGTTTATCCTGTTTTTGAAGGGGGAGGAGGACAGACAAGTGATATTGGAATCTGAAAGAGACCAAATTAAGCATATTGTGAGGCCCTCTTTTGTTGGGTGAGGTTTTTTTATTTTGTGTGTGCGTATCTAAGAAATCTAACAAGAAAAGAAGTGCAAGTTTCAGCTTCTGCACATCAGGAAATGGTTAGTGTGTCCCAGGCTCGCCTTACAGACCTGCTGGGGAGGAAAACCTTCCTTTCTCTTCCCTGCCCCCCATCCCTTCCCATCTCTTACCCCAAAGGATTCTCCGAGGGAACCGGGGTACGCTTGAATGCCCCTGGAGAATGGCTGCTGTCTGTACAGCTGCTCCCAGAATCGGCCTTGGAACCGGGCTCTCCTGGGGGGCAGGAGGAGGGAAGAGGGATGCAGGGTCAGACATGGCTGGATTTCCTATGGCAAGGCTTCCTTGCGGGTGCTTTCTTACTCTGCTCCAAAAAAAAAGGGGGGGGGCCTGGAAGAGGCCTGGGGAGTCAGATCAAATGTACTGGCTCAGAGCCAAAGCTTGACTTGTCCCAGCCTGAGTCTCAGACCAGGGACTCTACGTTCTCAAGTCTTCATTTCTGTCCTGTTGAAACTGATAGGGAAGGTTAATGAGATTAACGTGGCCAAACACTGCGGGCTTCTGAGAAAAGGAGCCAGATCCATGCGGCCACTGTGAAAATCGCGGTGGGGCTGTTCCCGTTGGGGACATTTTCTTGAGCTCTCCTCCAGTAAAACTTGATTGTTTTGCATCAATTGCAAACACAATCAATTGCACTGACAATTCAGTGGGGCTGGTCGCACCAGTGGCTGCCCAGTAAATGCCTGCTGGGTCCGTGAATGAGCGGACGTCTTATTTTATTTTATTTCGCTTCTGACCTTTCCACCAACTTGGCCCAACCCTTGCCACCTTTGCAAACGTACAGTGATTAATATTTTCCGGGATGGGTCCTTTTATTCCGAACAGCAGTTGGGTCTGTGATGAAATGTGGCCAAATGAAGACCTAGTTGAGAACGAAACCCCCGCGCCGTATGGGGCCCGGAAAGAGGAACTGTCCCTTTGGTTGGAGATTTTCTGAATAAAAGTGTCCCTGAGAAAGGTGGAGAGGATGGAAATGTTTGTGGTGTGTGTGTGCGTGTGTGTATGTGTGTGTGTTTATGAGTATTTTTAAAAGTGAAATAGAAGCAAAAGGAGGAGAAAGAGGAAGAAATTTTGGTAAATCTGTAAAGTCGCCACAATTTATGAGAGTTTAAAAGGCAATTTCTTTTTTAAGGGGCAAATTCCTAATTTCCCACATAAAAGTATGGGAATTGAATGGTAAATCCTTCTGTGCCGACAAGACCCCTGAAAAGAGGTATGAAAAAGAGTTACTGTTCCTCTTCCATTCATGTGTCTTGAAAGCCCGTGGATGTGAAACTGCCCTGGAACACACAGCCCTGGGTTTCAAAGCTGCCCGGATGACTTTTCAGAAATGATCTATTGTGGCGCTTTGTTTTGTCCGGGTCGCCCTCGTTTTGTTCTGCTCGGGCTGTATCACTCTTCTGCCGCTGCCATTAATCCACCCTGTCTACTCCTCCCCATTCAGAGGCACATCTTACCCCCGCCCCGCACGGGAGCCCCGGGACGCCGGCCTGAAAGGCTCAGCGTTGCCGCCGCTGCTGCTGCTGCTGCTGCGGAGCGACCCAGGCGGAAAGGCAAAGGGGGTGGGGGGTGGAAGGGGCAGGTGGGGAGCTGGGTGCACAGGCTCACCTGGGTGGTGAGGCTGTCGGGGAAGAAAAGAACAGGGAGCGGGAGAGAGAGGGGGGCATGTAACGTGAACGGGCTTTATCCATCTGCTGGGAGCCTGCACACACTGGAGAGACCTTTTGCTTTGCACTTGCTGAGCTGCTGGGTGAGGCACTGGGAGAAGGAGCCCCTGTGAACCAAACCGCCCTCCAGATTCAGTTTTGCTCTGGGTAACTTGCTGGCAGTTAAGTAAATAAGCTCCTTGCAGCTCGAGGGTGGTCAGATTGGGATAAAATGGCAAAGGACGCAATGCTTTGTAAAAGACAATCGAATCTGGAAATCTGTTTTCTGGGTAGTAACTCAAATTTGATGCCCATCCTTGTATCCTCCTGGAAATATCACTATATTTAATTACATTCTAAGCAGAGAAGACACCTTTTTTTTTTTTTTTGTCTGCTTCTCTGTCCTCCCCATGGCTCACTTTGAGTGCAAGGGGGCTGCTCCGCAGTCCCGAAGGGTCCTGTGATATGCTGGGTTATAAAGTAGTAACAAACATCCCCCAAGTATCAGCAGCTTGACACATTAGTTTGTTGCTCTCACTATACATCCAGTGGGGGTCAGCAGGGAGCTCTGCTCATCAGAGTTGTTCAGGGACGTGGGGCGGTGGAGACTCAGCATCTATACGTCCATCCGTGATCTCCATGGACAGAAGTAGGTACCTCTCAAGGCTCTCACACTGGCAATTAAATTTCTGGCTCAGACAGTGCTCCTCCTAATAACTAAGTCCAATGGCTGTACGCTACGGTTGGGGCCACGAGGCTCCCTCTCTGGTGTCCAGGAGAAGGAGGAGAACCAGTCATCCGCTAGGACAGATCCTGCCCACATTCTCAGGAATCAGTGGAGGGCTACATAAGAGAACAAAGAACAGGGCAGCAAGCCATTTGCAAAATTTCCCTGAATGATAAAAGTCAGAAATTAAATGTGTCGAACACAAGATGATCCACTCTAGCCTCCATTGTCATTTGAGCTGTGCAACCTTAGGCAACTTACCTAACTCTCATCATTGGTAGGGTGAATTGGTGGGCTCGATCAGTGGTTCTCAAACCCTAGCGGGCTTTAGACCACCAGGATCTTATTAAAGCATTTATGACAGGACCTCACCCCCACGGTCTCTGATCCAGCAGGCCTGGGGTTGGGCCCAAGACTTTGCATTACTGACAAGTTGTCAGATGCTGCTGCGGCTGGTCCAGAGGACACATTCTGAGATGGTCTCCACCTGAACTGTAGAGTCCAACACCATGAGGACATGTAATCTCTCCTATAGGGAGTGAAGTAGAATTAGCCTATGAGTTGACTAATAACTACAGTAAAGTTTTCACGGTGAAATTTGACTGGAAAATGATTCACCGGAGCCTCACCAACCCTTGACCTTTCGCGAGAGCACATTTGCATGTTGGGTTGACACATATAGTTTAAAGACACATCTCAATTACAAGATGTGGTCCAGACAGCTGCCCTTGTGGGGACAGAGGCGGCCACTCAACTCTGAGCAATTACTTAAAATTAGACTTGTCAAATTTGTTTAGGGTGACCAGGCAAGTACATACATTGACCTAATGTCACTCTTCCTGGAGGGACGTTGTAATGATTTTGTATATCAGTCAAACTATTCAAATACTAACGCTGCCTTCATGCCGTAATCAACATTCTGGTCAGATGTCATCTTTAGAAGCCCTTGGGGATTTGCATCCCTTAATTATTCTTCAATACCCAAACCAAGCATTCTTTAATTGGTGTAAATTGAACGGTGTTCCAGTGCAAACAAGGAGAGGGCACGCTGATCAATGATTCCGTGCATGTCTATTGGAAAGCCATTGCCATTAGATCAAGTCACAAATCCTCAACTCCATTTGCTTCAATGGAAACACCAGCTCGTGAAGCCAGCAAATACTATTTCTACTTAAGTCATCATGATTGGCAGGCATGCAGTTAAGTTGTGATTACAAAAATCTCGTCTTTCAGGGAGAGGGTTAAAAAAAATCCATCCTAAAATACTTTTCTGTTCTGATGTCAGAAACTGCATTCCAGAGCCTTTTATTGAGAATTCAACTAGAAAAGGAGTATTTCTATCCTCCTGCGATTTGGTGTCTGTCTCTCTGTTTCTAAATTGGAAACAATATAAAATTTTTGTTAACTTGTCAAGCCGTTCTCTCCCATGATATATACATTTTTTCTTCCTGATAGTGCATGAGCCACCTAATCATACTTCCGAACTGTGGTCGGGTAACATGAAGCAGGTGTTCCCTTCTACTTTTAATATGATTGAAAAAACTCCAGGCACTATACTTAAGAAGCCCAGGAAAAATCCTTCTGGTAAATGTGTCATGCCCACTTTTCACTCTTGTCTCTTTGTATCAGCTCTCTCAAATCGATTATTTATCACTGGGATGGGAAGAAAAAGAAGCAACAGGCCCATCACATGCCCCTGGCTCAGATCTGCCAGTCTTCCGCTCCCTCAGCTCAGAAAGCTGTGTTCTGATACTCGAGGGGTGGTGGCTATGTGTGTTCATTTTTCATCTATCTGGTTTTTGACAAAATGTTCTGGTTCTTGGGCAGGGGGGTGTCTTTCAAGTTGATTTAAGTTTGAGTTTTAGAGTGGCCCAGGGCCGGATGCTTCCAGTGAGTGGAGAGGAGGAGTAGAGAGCTGTCAGCTTCCTTGATGATCTTTGTTCAGCTGCTTAGATGTCACAGGGGCTTCCGGTGGGTAAGCTTGCTTGGGTAGCACACCTCCGTGTAGGGCGTGGTCATTTACACACATCCTAACAGAGAGCATATTGCTTGTTTCATGCAATCTAGCCAAAGGTGATGAGGACCTTGGTGCAGGTATTGTGAGGGTGTCTGAGACTCGGGGGGTTCACCTATTGAGCCCTGCTGGAAAAACACAGATGGGGTAATACCTGATGGCCATCTTCTTGTGCCTCGGTAGGTGTCATGGACCAGAGCATCACCTTAAAATAAAAAAGCGCATTCATGCTGGGAAGCCAAAGGAGGTCAGTGTTCCTTTATTTGGATCAAAAGCAGACTTGAAAATGGGCTACAGAAATGATCTGCCTCCTAACAGTTTTTGAGAAACCCCTCAGAATCTGCCATGGTGTGGCTCCCTGCCATCCTGTTTTGTTTTTGCCCCTTTCCTCCTACAGACACTGTTGCCTGACTTGCTTTCTTTAGCCCTGTGACAGGCGCATGGCACCTGAGAGTAGAATCCTCAGTTCAGGTCCTGGCTCTTTCCTTAGAAGTCATGTGACCTCTTTGGGTTCCGAGTTCATTGCTTACCAAAGGAGGAGATCTTTTGAAGTGGACTCTAACATCCCTTGGAGCTGGAGAGCTCTTCTCTCCAGTACCGACTCCCATGGAAGCCAAGGGAAGGGAGCTCACACTGCATTTCTTGAAGTCCATGGCCTGGCTCCCATTCCTGGCAATGGCCATCATATCGCCTGGAATCACATTTAAAATAGAGACTAGTTCAGTAGGTTGAGGGGATAGTGGTGTTGCGACCTCGCTTTTCTGACAGCTCTCAGGTGATGCAGCGACTTGGAACGGTAAGGCCTCAAACAGTAGGCTAAGTGAGGCTCAGGGACTGGTCTGGTTTGCTCAGCACTGGGTGCCCAGCACAGCCTGGCTCAGGGTGCACGGTTCTGCAGTGTTTGAATAAATGAATGCTGGGTGGTGGTGGTGGTGGGGCCTTCAGAGAGCAGGGTAAGCCTCGGATTGCTGACCCTGGGCTCAGATCTCATCCTTCCCATCTCGCATTTTACTTTCACCTAAACAGGCTGGATGCCTCAGTGGGTGCTGTGCTGTGTGGGGGAGCAGGAGGAAGGCAGACACTTAGGGGAGGCCCGGGTGGGGAGGGGCCGGTCCCTCTGCTTCCTGTCTGTCTGTCTCCTGATCATCACCCAGAGGCCACCGCTCTCAAGCATCTACTCTTAGGTGCTTTCTTTCCCCCCTGTTGGTTTCTCTTTGATGCCCATTTCAACCCCACAAATTATTTAGAAGGAGTGCAGGGTTCCATGCAGTGGACTCTGGCTCCAAGAATCACCGTTTATGGAAAGAGCACTGGTGTGGGAGGCAAAATTAAATGGGTATCATTCTGGGTGCCCCACTAACCAGGGCAGCGAATGATAGTCCGTCGGGTGCTCTGAGCTCTGGAGTAGGAGGAGCCTTTCCAGCCTAACTGTTCACAGGAGATAATGCTTGTGAAGACTGTAAGGAATCCACAGTGTGTAGGGTAATGTGAGTTTGAGTTTTCAGGCTGCTGTACCAGGGAGAGTCCTCTGTGGGGGTCGGAGATCATGCCTCAGACTTCCTTTGCTACCCCAGGCTCTCTCAGGTGTGAACGTAGAGAAGGAGGTTCTCTCTCCCTCCCTTCTCCCCCTCTCCTCTATTCTTAGTGCAGGATTCCCCAAATTTTACTGCTAAACTCCTTCATTGCCAGGGAGCTTCCCTGAATCAGCAGGTCTGGGGTGGGTGGTGGGAATCCATCCTTCCATCCTATTCTCTTTTTTTCTGTTTTTAAAAAGGGTTCCAACAGATTCTTATTTTCAGAGATGTTTTGGAAACTGTTTAGTGCAGGGTACCTGGCATGGCTGCCTTTCGGATCACCTGGGAAGCTTTCAAAAGCCCCTGAGTCCAGGGGCTTTTGAAAGATCAGAAAGTCGGGGGATGGGACCAGGCATCTGTGATGTCTACTATCCCCCAGGGGATTCACAAGTGAAGTCTGGTAGGTTTCTGACTTGGTCGCATAGCGCAAGGGAGATGTCAGGGGAGCCCATCACCTTGTCTGTAGGCCAGTGATTCCCTAACGTGACCACATGTCCAGGCACCTTTTCAAAATCCTGATGCATTTCATATCAATTAAGTCAGAATTTTGGGGGGTAGGAGTCTGGCATCAGGAGTTTTTTAAAAGATGCCAGGTGATCCCTACGTGCAGCAGAGCTTGGAATCTGTGTGGATAGGAGTTTCAGGGATGAACCTTACAACCCGTCCCTCAACCCTGCTGCTGCTGGGGATGTGTTGCCTTTCATCCTTGTGTCTTTAATCACCCCCACATCTTCTAGGGAGTCCTCTCTCATCTCACAGGCACTTCTCAGCAGTGGACCCCCTTAGCACCAAGTAGGAGGAGCATCTGCCTGTTTCTCGCGTTTTCCCCTTGCTGTACATACCCGCATGCTGCCTGGGAGAGGGGCTTTTCTTAGTGTATAGTGTTTTGTTTATTGGTGAAATTTACATAACATGAAATTAACCATTTTAAAGTGTAAGACTCAGTGGCGTTTACTCCAATTCACAGTGATATACAACCACTACCTGTCTCTAATTTCAAAACCTTTTTTATTACCCCAGAAAAACACACCATACCTATCAATTACTCCCCAGTTCCCTCTCCCTCTCTAGTGCCTGGCAACAGCTAATCTGATTTCTGTCCACATGGATACTTATTCTGAATATTTCATATCGATGGAATCATAAAATATGTGACCTTTTGTGTCTGGCTTCTTTCATTTCACATTATTTTTAGGGCTCTTCTATGCAGTAGCAGGTTTTAATAGTTCATTCCTTTTGATGATTGAGTAATATTCCACTGTATCTCTGCCTGTTTTTGGAATGGAGTTTTCACAGGCACAGTCCCATCCCTTTACTTACAGACTATCTGTGGCTGCTTTTGCACTTTCACACCAGAGTCGAGTAATCATGACAGACCGTACGGCCTGCAAAGACTAAAATTTTCACTCTATGACCCTTTGCAGAAAAAAAAAATTGCTGATTCCTGTTCTAAATAATATTTTGGGGGAAACTTTGTTATTAGTCCTGCATATGGAAATTCTGAAGTTTCAACATAGTTTATTTTTTCTCATGACATAATTCACAAGTTCAGCTGGATGAACAAATAGAAAGGCTATGACTATTGTGGAAAAGGTGGGTTGTGGGGGAAGACTTGCCCTACAACATAGTACATATGTCCTGGAGCTATATTAGCCATAAGATGTAGTGCTAGTGCAGAAATAAGCAGGTCATGGAAAAGCCTGGAAGCTAAGAAAGGGACATAAACATATGATTAAGGTAGCTTTTCAGGTCAGCTGGGAGGAGATGAATTAGCCCATAGAGGGTGTTGAGCATGTCTTATTGAGACCAACCATGTAGAAATCATGAAACTGAATCCCCTTCTACTTCTCTGAAATAAATTCCAGAGGAATAAAATATTTAAATGAATAAAAATATATAAAAGTATCAGAAAAAAACATTGGTAACTACCTTAGTAAGTTTGTAGCACAAAGTCCCTTTTAAGCTTTGAAAAGGGACACTGAAGGTAAAAAATTGATTAACTTAGCTAAAATTTGATAACTTTGGCTAAAATGTATGACTTCTGTGTTAGAAAAGTAATGTAAGTAAAGCTTGAAAGATAGAACAAAATTAACCTTGGAAATTTTTTTTTTTTATTATAGACAAATGGTTCATGTCTCTAAGAGTAGAAAAAAATGAATGAGAATCTGAACAGAACAAAATAAATAAGGGGGAAATATACAAACTAGTAATAATGCAGTGAATGCAAATGGGCAGTAAACATGATACTATGAGTGTTCAACTCTGCAAATGATTAACGTCAGTGCAACATTGGTGTAAATAAGATGTCATTTTTGTTGGTATTTATCTGACTGACAAAGATAAGGGTGAGGGGAAAAAGGCTTTGTGATACCTTCTTGGGGTCAGTATTTTTGGAGGAAAACCTGGTGGAATAGATCACATTTGTAAATGTAAATACCTTTTGTAAATAATGCCAGTAACCTGACATCCTGGACATTTAGAATATAGAAGAACAACATAAAGAAGTTCTTTGTGGATCCCACGAGTCAAAATTAGCATGTAAACAACAGAAATAGAAAAAATAAAAGATGGTCTTTGCTGCAGTGAAAACTTGGAGACCATCTTAGTTTTCAGCAGCAGGTTATTTTATTTTATTATTTTATTTTATTTTATTTTATTTTATTTTATTTTATTTTATTTTATTTTATTTTATTATTTTATTTTATTTTTAAATTTATATGATTTAAACAATTTAAAGGTTTTTATTTAAATTCCAGTTAGTTAACATACAGTATATTAGTTTCAGGTGTACAATAAAGTGATTCAACATTACCATACACCACCCTGTGTTCATTAAGCAGGCTTTTTTAAGCCCACTTTATGGAAGCTGACATATAAAATCTTTGCATATTTGGTTTATACAGCTTGATGAGTTTGAGGACAAGTATACTCATGAAGCCATTACCAACATTAGGATCGTGGCCACAGCCACAACCTATAGTTTCCTCCCAAACCCTTTATTATTATTGTTATTATTTTATTTTTTTGTGGTGAGATCACTTAAAGTAATATCTACCCTCTTAATAAGCTTTAAGTGTGCAATAGAGAATTGTTAGCTGTAGGCATTGTGCTGTATGGTAGATCTCCAGAATTTATTTTGCAAAACTGAAACTTTGTACCCTTGCCCATCAGCTCCCTAGTTCCTCCACCCAGTAGGATTTGATAAAATAAGGTGTGATATATCCATATGATGTTTTTTCAAGGAGCCACTGCAGGTAAGGTAGCATTTTCGACATTGCTATAGATTCTAAGTATTCTTTTTAAAATCAAGCCTGTATTTATGGTTGTCTTCATCTTTTCTTAAGAAACCAATCTTCTTAACCCATCCATTACGGTGTAAAACAATGCACCCCATTGCCAACCTTGTAAACGTGATGGCTATTACATACCTTTAAACATGTTATGTATTTATTTCTACCAGAGACGTTACAATTAACATGTAAGACTTGAAATATACAAATCCATGTTTTAGGACTGTGGGCTTATGTGTGTGTGTGTGTGTGTGCACTCCTGTATGCATGTATACATGCATCTGTTTGTGCCTGTGAGTGTGCAGTACAAAGAGCCTAGCATCTAGCTGAGGATGGTCCCATGCCCCAGCTACCTAGAGGGGTTCTGTTCCCTTTTAAGACAGATTCAGGGAATTAATAAACCAAGTGAAGACAGAAACCATCCCTCTGAGGATAAAACCTTTCTACCTGTAGGACTCTTTTATCTTCCAACTGGAGCAGCATGGCTGTGGATGCCAGGGGCAACTGCAGAGACATCTGATAAAACTTGCGGTTTGGCATCAAGCTTGATAATCATTACTCAACACTTTGGAAATTCTCATCTTCCTTTTTGAGTTCTTCTTGGGCCTTGTCCACCTCTTATGGTCCTTTGGAATTAGTGTCACTTGGTAACTACGTCCCTACCTGCCCACTCTTCACATTTTTTCCCCACTCCTTCTGTCCAGTTGGTCTGATACAAAAGGCAGTGGTATGCCCAGATGCATGGGCTCTACGTCCTACTTATACAGGAGGGGTTGCCTAAGAGCAGTGACCAGTGAGCTTTTTAATTGCTTATCCTTATCATGAAAATATTTTGAGTTTAGGCTTCCAATACATACCTGTCTATCTATCTATCTAGCCGCCATCTACTTACCTACCTATCTGTTGTGTGCCTCTGTGATTATACTAATAGATGATATACTTTATAAAATTTACATAAATGTGAAAATTCAAAATGATGGCATTAAAAAATAGAAGTGCCAATATTTGCCTGTCATGTCCCATGACTGGTAGACCAGAGGGGAAAAGTCTAACTTTGAGGGGCCTCAGGGGCACTGCAAACACGTGTTCCAGGCAAGGTTTCCTTCCCTAGTGCTCTGTCGGGTCCAAGCTGCCCACTGGGCTGCTGTGAGCCCAGGAAACAAGGTGCTGCTGCAAGTGACTTGAACGAGTTTGTCTCTTAGAGTTTCTTTCACACCCTCCCCTTACTTCTAAGTCTTCCCCCTGCTCTTGAAGCTATACTTGTGTTCTCTCTCAAGTGCTGTTTCTCAATTAGAACTCATACTTGGCCAACCAATTCCTAAGCCACGTGGGCAGATCCAGCTCCTCTCCTCTGCTTTGTGGGAACAGCCCCGGTTTGGAAGTACCCTGCTTCCTTACCCATCTTGGACTTGGACTTGTTACATCTGGACAAACGCTGGAGTGGGCAGATGGATGGATCCATGGATGGATGGTCTTATAGGATTGGTCCAACGTCTCAAGGAGTTGGAAAAGCAAGGATGCAGAGACACACAACTCGAGCTGGATCTGTGTGATGATGCACAGAGCACAACTGATGGGTGCCTCTGAGATGCAAGTCTCTTGGGCGCAGTTATCCTGACACTGTTCTATCTCTTCTGTCCTCAGCTTCTAGAATAGTGCCCAGCACAGAGGAAAGACTTGAGTGAATGAATGACACAAATGTTATCTTGGAGTAGTATCAATCAGGAGAACTCTTCCATTGCTTGCTTTGGTTTGGGATCTAAAGAAACATCTCAATTCATATGCAGGTTGTTTCTCTTCCTAACTGGGAGAAGTGATGAGGGGAGCCAGGGTTCTGCTTTGGCGGATAATCTCACTGACTTGTTCAAATAGGCAACTGAGACTATTGGGTAAGAAAAGTTTTAATGTCATGTCCAGCAGTTTCTCTAGTCAGCTCAGCTAGTCCCCACTGGGGGTCATAGCTTGCTCTGAGACTTAATTTCATCAATATGCTTTTTTTTCTGTATCTCTGGAAACATTTTTTTTTTCCTGCTGACTTTCCTCCCTCTGTCTCAAAAATCTCTTAGTTCCCCATTTATCCTGTCCCCCATGTATCCTCACAAATGAACTTTTGTTTTGGGCTTTCTTTCTACTGCACTTCCTCTCCTCTTTCTAAAGGAATTAAAAATTAAGCACATTTTTTTATTATGGTAGAAAACATAATATAAGATTTACCCTCAACCATTTTTAATCAGATAATTCAGTAGCGTTAAGTATATTCACATTATTGTGAAACAGATCTCCAGAACTTGCAAATCTGAAATTCTATACCCATTAAGCGATAACTCCATTTCCCCCCCTTTGCCAGTCCCCTAGTAACTGCCATTTTAATATCTGTTTCTATGAATTTGATTACTTTAGGTCCCTCGTATAAGTGGAGTCATACAGTATTTGTCTTTTTGTGACTGGCTTATTTCACCTGGTGTCATGTCCTCAAGGTTTACCTATGTTGTAGCATGTGATAGGATTTCCTCCTTTTATAAGGTTGAATAATAATATTTCATTGTATGTACATATCATATTTTCTTTATCTATTCATCTTTTGATAGACACGTGGGTTTCTTCCACTTCTTGGCTATTGTGAATAATGTTGCCATGAACATGGGTGCGCAAATATCTCTTTGAGATCCTGCTTTGCAGTCTTTTGAATTTATACCTGGAAGTGGGATAGCTAGATTATATAATTTTTTGAGGAACTGCCGTATTGTTTTCCGTTATGTCT
This sequence comes from Canis lupus baileyi, assembly GCF_048164855.1. Taxonomy (NCBI): domain Eukaryota; kingdom Metazoa; phylum Chordata; class Mammalia; order Carnivora; family Canidae; genus Canis; species Canis lupus. The sequence continues at coordinate 41,315,608 of NC_132848.1, forward strand.
GGACCATTTTATAGTCTCATCAAGAGTGCACAGGAGTTCTTTGCCAACACTTATTAATTTCTCTTTTCTTGATAGTAGCCCACTTAATGGGTGTGAGGTGATATCTCATCGTAGTGTTAATTTTTTGAGGCACCTCCATACTCTTTTCCATAGTGATCGGTCTGTTCTACAATCCCATTACTAATACACAAGGATCCCAATTTCTCCACATCTTCACCAATCCTTGCTATTTTCTGTATTTTTTGTTTGATTTTGCTTTGTTTTGATAGTGGCCATCCTATGGGGCATGAGACAATATCCCATTGCAGTTTTGATTCACATTTCTCTGAAGATGCATAGTGTTAAACATTTTTTCGTATGCTTGGTTGGCCATTTGCAAGTCTTCTTCAAAGAAATGTTTATTTAAGTCCTTGTTAATTTTTTATTTGGGTTATTTTTTAAAGATTTATTTATTTGAGAGAGAGAGAGAGAGAGCATGAGCACGCACTCGTGCAAGTTGGGGGAAGAACAGAGGGAGAGAAATAGACTCCATCCACTGAGCACAGAGCCTGATGTGGGGCTCCATCTCACAACCCTGAGATCATGGGCTGAGCCAAAATCACAAGTCTGACAATCAACTGAGCCATCCAAGCAAATCCAGTTAGTTAACTAATACACAGTGTAATATTAATTTCGGGTGTGCAATATAATTGTTGTTGAGTTCCTTATGTATTCTAGCTATTAACTCCTTATCAGATATTTATGATTTATAAATATTTTTCCCATCTTTAGTCTTACTTTTCACTCTGTTGATTGTTTCCTTTAATGTGGAGAAGTTTTAAAGTTTGATGTAGTCCCAATGCTAAATGTAGTCCCATTTGTCTATTTTTGTTTTTGTTATCTATGTTTTTGGTGTCATATCCAAAGAAGCATTGCGAAATCCAATGTCATAAAGCTTTTCCTCTATGTTTTATTCTGGTAGTCTTATAGTTTGAGCTCTTAGATTTAGGTCTTTAATCCATCTTGGGCTAATTTTTGTATATGTTGTAAAACAAGGGTCCAGCTTCCTAATTTTGCATTTGGATATCCAGTTTTCCCATCACCATTTGTTGAAGAAACTTATTTCTACAATGAGTGCTCTAGGCACCCTTGTTAAAGATCATTTGACCATGTACACAGAGTTTATTTCTGGGCTTTTTATTCTATTCCATTTTTCTATATGTCGGTCTTTTTGCCAGTACCGCACTATTACTATAGCTTTGTAATAGTCTTGAAATCAGGAAATGAGAATCCACCAACTTTGTTGGTTTAGGCTATTTGAGATCCATTGAATTTCCATCTGGATTTTAGGATTTCTAAAAATTTAAGTAATGCTTTTGGGATTTGGTAGGAATTGGGTTGAATTGGTAGATTGTTTTGGATAGTATTGACCTCTTACCAATATCATCTTCCAATTCATGAATGTGGGATATCTTTTCATTTATTTGTGTTTTTAATTTCTTTCAACAGTATTTTATAATTTTCAGTGTACAAGTCTTTAACCTCCTTGATTGGGCTTATTCCTAAGTATTTAATTCTTTTTGATTCTATTATAGATGAGATTGTCTTCTTAATTTCTTTTTTGGGTAGTTCATTGTTAGTGTATAGAAACACAACTGATTTTTGTGTGTTGATTTTGTATCCCACCACTTTGCTGAATTTGTTTATTGGTCCTAATAGTCTGAGTGTGTGTGTGTGTGTGTGTGTGTGTGTGTGTGTAGTCTTTAAGGTTTTCTTTTTTGAAAATATTTTATTTATTTATTCATGAAAGACACAGAGAGATAGGCAGAGACATAGGCAGAGGGAGAAGCAGGCTCCTTCAGGGAATCTAATGTGGGACTTGATCTCTGGACCCCAAATTGCGTCGTGAGCCAAAGGCAGATGCTCAACTGCTGAACCACCCAGGTGTCCCATCTTTAAAGTGTTTTACATGTAAGATCATGTCATCTGTGAACAGAGATAATTTTACTTTTCTTTTCTAATTTATATGCTTTTATTTTTTTTTTCTTGCCTGATTGCTCTGGGTAGCACTTCCAGTACTATGTTGAATAGAAATTGTGAGACAGGGTATCCTTCTCTTTTTCCTAATGTTAGATGAAATGTTTTCAGTCTTTAACCATTGAGCTGTGAGCTTTTCATATATGGACTTTATTATGTTGGGGTAGTTTCTTTCTTTGCTAATTTAATTTTTTCATCAGGAAAGTATGCTGATTTTTTTTTCAAATGCTTCTCTGTATCAATTGAGAAAATCATTAATTTTTGTCCTGTATTTTGTTAATGTGGTATATTTATGCCCATCTTTATATAGTTCCTGGATCTTGTTAAATATTTCTTCCCAATCTTCAGCTCTCTGACAAAAACGAGTCTTCAGCAAAACTGTGGGTGAAGACTTTAGTCAATATGTTATATATTGTGATATAGTAATATTTAAAACATATTGGATCCTCTAGCACTCATTATTCTGAGTTTTGTTTAAGAGAACATGACTCTATTCTTATGTGTTCACCTAGCTCTCTATTTATAGAACTTCTCTCTGATTTTCCTTTGGATTCTTCCCTATTTTTTTAATCTCTTCTCAAATCCCTAAGTAACCTCCTGTGCATTCCCCAAAAACCTCATTCTGAAATCTTTTTCTTTTCTGTTAAACTGCTCAGTATGGCGACTTACCACTGAGACAATATTAAAACAACAGTAACTGGAACTAGACATTCCCCTGGATGCCGATATTACCTTCTCATTTTGGGTATTTTCTGAGTCCATGGACTTAGATGCAGGTGTTAAGCATATCCATAGTTACTGGGGCGAAAGAAAAAATCAAACAATAAGACAAAACAGGATTATAACAGGCCTAGCAGAAATTTGGTAAGATAGGAATTTTATTTTTAAAGTCAAGCATACTTTAAAACTTAAGGTCATTTTTATCAATGCTTTATTTATAGATGTAATCAATTCCATTCCTAATATGACATGCCTAGAGACATGCCTAAAGAGCTAGTCATAAATGAACGAAAAACAACATGGAACATAATGTACAAATATAAAGCATGAGAATTATCTTGTACTCTCTGGTATTTGTGATCCCCATTTTTTTTTTTTTTGAGAAGCTACAAGTAGGTAGACATGAGAATAAAAGGGTGTAGCACAGGCTCAATCACAAAATGCTGTCTTATAATTATTTTATATTTTTTAAAAGGTTTTATTTATTTGAGAGAGACAGAAAGAGAGAGAGAGAGAGAGAGAGAGAGAGAGAAGGAGATGGAGAGCACACAAGCAGGGGGGTGGCAGAGGGAGAGGGAGAGGGAAAAACAGACTTCCTGCTGAGCGGGGAGCTGAATGTAGGACTCGATCCCAGGACTCCGGGATCACTACCTGAGCCAAAGGCAGATGCTCAACCAACTGAGCCAGCCACCCAGGTGCCCCTCGAAATTATTTTCTAAATGCTGCTATAATTACACTTATTTTTATTAGTTATATATCACAGTGATGTTAATGAAAATGTCATGTCTAAAAGGGACAGTTTACATAAAGCTTTATATTTTAGGCCCATAAAAGCCAGCTTAAAAAAATTTCAGTACTGCAGTTTGGATATTTTTTAATTAGGTAATTGGTAATTGGATTTTAGATTTTATTTCACCTTTTTGAGAGCTTTTTTTTTTTTTTAAGGATCAAAAGCTTTTGCACCCTCATTAATGTCAAAGAAACCAATGTCTGTCTATAACTGTTGTTTTATGGGTAAAATAGTTCAATTGTTGTACCAGTATTATAAAATTCTGGTTTTAATAATTCAGTTATAGGACCTACATAGAATTTCTTGTGAAAAACATATATAGATAGCCAGTATCTTACAAAATGATTTATATTTCATTCATGCTTTAATTTGATTTTATATTTCATTCATGCTTTAATTTGATTTTTAGTAAAACTAGATCATTAGCAGACACCAGTGGTACCATTAAGCCTCAGTCAGTATGTAATACATGATTTATCATTACCTACAGCCCTAGAAACTCTTCATCCCTTGAAAATTGGGCTGAGAAAGTGAAATATGCAAGGCACCCCAAAATCATGTCTTTTGTGAAATCACCAAGTGAGGGGGAATTGTCTGAGTTCTCTGAAGTGTGATGTTTAACTCATTCTAATCTCCTGTGTGAACTCAGGTTTTGTGCCCTGCAGATGGAGTCGCTGCCAGCACGACATTCTTTGTCATGAGCTTACTGTACTCCTTGTTTCATGCAGCCAAGCTGTAGGAGTATCACATTTACCTTCAAAATCTTGGCTTTGTAACTTCCCCAAACCCCAAGCAGGAATTCTGGAATAGCTCCTTCAGTACTCTTTACTTGGCTGGTTCGGCTCCCAGGGGCTAGTTTGTGACAGGATGATCTCTCATAAGGTATTAGGTCCTGTCTTCTTCCCTGTTACGTCCAAGCTCTTTTCTAGCAACAGATTATGTGTGGCTACAGCCACCACGATCACGTCCAAGGAATGGACGGGGTTTAAGGGTAGTAGATAGAAGAACAAACTAAAGTCCTAAATATACTCCTACTACAAATGCCAGTATCTGAAGAATTATAATAAGTAAAATGAATTTAAAAAGATATGCTGATAATAAATAACACAAGCACATGGGGCCCCATTGTTACTGAAAACCATGGGGCTGTGTTGCTTGGAAAGAGAAGTGGGAGAGTCAGGCCCAAGCCAAAGGGCTTGTCAGGCTCTTGCTCAATATTTGTTTGCTCAGCATCATCCTTTCGGGATTTCTGTTGACTTAGGGAAGTGGGGGTAATTAGCTCCCCGCTGCTTCAGGAACTCTCCATGCACATGTTCTCTGACCATCGCAATTTGGAACAGAGTATAAATCTGAGCCAAAAGGTTTGGTCGATCATTGGTCAATTAACCCAATTCAGGCCCTGGTTAAGTGGCCTGGCAGGGTGGCAAGTGGCTTGCAGGGCTCTCCCGCAGTGGGTGCGACCTTCTCTCTCCTCTCCCTTCCTTGACAGCTGGGTTTCCAGAATGCAGTTGCTGGGCCACCTCCCTGACATACAGTGGTAATTTTGGCTGGAAGGAGAACATCTGGGGAGGCTTCCTGTAGCAATCTCTGGAGGCTGAACGAGATAATCAGGCTTAGCAAATTGGGTTGACTAGACAATGAAATATTTATTGTGATTCCTTTTTTTTTCTTTTTTTGAAGTTCAAAAATCCTTGTCATCCCTGGGCTGAAGTCTGTACATGACAGGAATTCACAATTAGATTAGAAGTGGCCTGCTACCACTTACTGATGACCTCAACCTGCAGCACACAGAAGGCAAGTGATTGTGTCTGCATACGGGCTCCATTTAATGGGGTTTCCCCTAATAAACCAGAAAAGTCCATGAAACAAAAGAAAGCAATCCATAAAACCAGCCTGTGTGATGGTCTTTCATTAGTTTTCAGTGGATGAAATATTTTTTCACATGGGCGAAAAGAGAGGCAAATAACTTTGATGGTGTTTTAAAACAGACTTTTATACATGAATAATGTTTAGTCTAAGTGGAACTTATTTTTAAATCTACCTTGACTTGAATGTGTACCAAAAGGACAAAGAGCATTGTCATTTAGACCAAAATGCTGGTTTCCCTTTAAATGTTTAGATAATGGCAGAAAAATCTAGCTACATCTGCCTTGTGTGGTTCATGACCAAGTACTCTTTTCGAATGAGTTGATTAGGTCTTGGCTGTATCCTAAGCCAAGTCACATATCAATGGAGAAGCATTACAGATTCATCATCAAAGAGGGCTCAGTTTTCTGCCCAAAGTGGACAACTGTGTTTCTTGCATGCTCACCCTAATTAGTAATTTGGTATCTCAAAGTTCCAATCAATCAGCAATCAACACTGATTACAGAGAAAGATGAAGGCTCTTCCTCTGGGTATAAGATGATGTCTGCTTAGGGCTTCCTACCTGTCTCGCCCCAGTTCCTGACATTCCCCAGGGGATCCTATGCTTCAGGGAAACTCCTGTATTCCCACACCTGCCCAGATCACTTCTTCCTACATGACTTTACACCTGCTGTGTGCTCCTGACTTTGCTTGTTGGGCAACCTCCTGAATATCTTCTCTTGGAGACCCCCCTGCTTCCATGCTCACCTCCTCTTTGATACCTTTCTGATCAATCTACTTTCTACCATGCTTTATGCTGAGAAGGCATCTCTCCTTCGGCCTCCCATGTCATCCTCTTCATGGCTCTACAGTATCACATTTTTTCTTTTAATATGCCCAGATATTTACTGAGGGTCTCCCCTGAAGTAAGCACTGCTCATATGGTGAGAATATAGATCTGGTCCTTGCCCTCACAGAGCCCACATTCTAGTTGAGGAGAAAGAGAATAAACAGGAATATAAAATGACACTAGGTAGTCTGATGACAAAATATACAGAGGTTTTTTTTTTTTTTTTCCTGTCTGACTTTCCCAGCTCACTGTGAACCAGAGCAGGTGCTGGTGAATCTAGCATGGAGTGGAGTATTCACATACATGAGGTGTCAGGAAATATCGAATAAATGAACAAAGGAAAGGAGCATTCAGTGGACCTATACCTATGTTCCCAATCTTCCCAGCACTGCAGGATGTAAGATAAATGAAAGCAAATTTTACTCGTGTTTACAGGTGAAAAGTTTTCTCTTCTTAAAGAATATCTTTGTGACCTTTTCAGAGATAATAAGAAATTTTCCCCGCTTACCAGAAAACAGCAGCTGGTCCATATAGAGAGGTAGATTGCTAGAAACGTCTCCTGCCTGTCATTGATTCATCATTCAGATAGATTACATACAAGACACGTAAAAAATGATGGTCTGTACCACAGGTTTTTATTTCTATTAAATTCTACGGCATATGATCTTGAACAAACATTTGTAGTCAATATTTGATAAAAAGTCCGATTCAATCAAGTAAATAAAGCATTAGAAAAAATAATTTCATTCCTTTGCTAAACTAAATCCATTAAGACTCCAACACAAGTAGGACGGAGGACAAAGAATATTTAAAACAAAACAAAACAAAACAGTGAGACCCATTGCGCATTTGCATTTTAAAATTAATTGCTGCCCTAATTATTTGTCAGTAGAAGCATAAATTAAGTAAATATAACTTACAGTAAGCTTTTAGACACCCACAGGATTCTCCCCTCAAGAGTAAATTGTCATAATGGTTCAGTGTGACGGTTTATTATTGAGGAAAGAGTGAAGATGGGAAATGGAGCCATGTGGAAATGAAACAGGGACTCCAGATGAAGATATTGACACAAGTAGGTACTTTTAATTTTCCTCTGTAAGGTGTGAGGAGGTAACAACCAATAAAGAGTGTTGGGGTCAAGGGAAACCTTGGGAAACTCTACAAAGTTGTACCTCCATTAATATTAAGTACAACTCCATGACCCCAACATGGAACCGAAAGGTGAAAAACACAGTTAAGCGTGGTGTTGTTATTCATCGTGCCTTGCATAAATAGGATTGATTGGCTTGGGTATTTGCTCCATCTGCTTTCCCTTACACCATGTCAGTGGAGCGATAGGCATCTAGCACAGCTGGAATATTTTTTCTAGCACACAATCAGGCATACATTGTTGGTGATCTCTCTGAAAAGCTTACGAAACAACACAATGATGCTGAATAACAAACAGCTCCAAATCTCAAGGACTTAGATTCACCACCATTTATGCTCATGCTTCCTGGGCTGCAGGTCAGCTGTGGCCTGGTTGATTGATCCAGGCTGGGGTCAGGTAGGCGACTCTTCCTGTGGGTGTGCTCTGCAGGTGCCTGGAGTCGCTGGAACAACTATTTCACCTGCCTCTCATTCTATAAGGGTTATCTGACAGTTATCTCATGATCTTTGCAAAGTAGAAGTGGAGGCTCTCAGTGGAGTGAGTGTAAATGTTCAGTGCCTTACAACCTAGCTTCTAAATAGGCCTAGGGTCATGTCTGCCCACCTTTCATTGGCCAAAGGAAGTCCCATTGTCAAGCTCAATACCAGTGGGATAAGGCAGTAAATTCTTCCCATGGAGGTCAGTGTGTGCGTATTGGAGGGCAGGGAAGTGAAAATTTGCTGAGAAAAAAAATTTAATCTACTATGACTATCTGTATTTAAAGGAAGACCTTCATTTTCTGATTTGGGTCTTTACACATGAATTACGTAAAGCTTGCCTTTTTACCCCCCTCTGAATTTGTTAATTATAAATATGTTAGATTAGCCAGAAAGATCTTTCAGTAAGATAAATATAAGGACGATTTAGAAGGATATGTGAGTGAACCTCCAGCAACAATGGCCTAATGTGGCCCAACAGAGTCTTACCCTGCTGTTTGAAGATGGGGCCGCTTGGATGTAGGTCTGCAAGGTCCTATTTGGCTTCGAGGCCATGGATTGAGCTGCCTGCTATAGACCAGACAGGCAGAAATTTTGCCTCAGCAGATGTGTGCATGACTTCACTGCTCTGATTACAGCATCACCTCTCCCCTGTCACCAACTGGCAACCCACAGCAAAGGATGTTTTTCTGATCATTTTGCACTCATTAAATGCAGCTGTCACAACAGTGGATGCGAGGATGCATGCAAAACTTTTCTGCCACGTCAAAATAAAGCTGAAAAGCTTTTTAAAAAAGAGCTGAAACCTTTGAAGCCTATTCTCAAGGAATATTGGAAATATTGCCTTTTGTCATTGACAATTGAAAGTGTTCCATCTCAACACAAATTAAATGTTGGCTCAGGCTATGGAAGCAACATCCATCAAAATTTTGCAGCAGAAAGCGTTTGGCCAACCCCTGGGGTTCACTTCCTGGGTCTGAATGACCTAAAGGCTCCATACTTGTTTTAGTGGTTGATCCTTGCTCATGGTTTTAATGGATTCTTGAAAATGTGTTGCAAGAATGAAATCATCAGACGCCTACTACATACCCCATCAGAGGAGTGAGACAAACAACTGGGGTCTGGATCCATAACACAGACCTGCTGATTAGACACTCAGGGTGGAGGTGAGGGCCTTCTTTGGTCTTGGCTCACTTGTCAGAATCCGTTTGACCAATCCACAGACCTGTAAAAAGGACCATATGCTCAGAATGTGCTTCCTGGTGTAGCATCTCCTGAATTTTCCTGTTGTTTTCCAAGCACTGGTTATTCTCCACTGGCTCAAAAGGTGACTCTGACTTTTGCTCTTCCTAGAAGCCTTCCACCTGCCTCCTCCATGGGGCTGGTCATGGGGCCATTGGCCGTGTTCCCTCCATACCCTCTGCCACCTTTATTTTGATCGTAGTAGTGACCACTCTGTCCCTGTTGTGGTGCCGTCTGCTTGTGGATTCCCAATAGACCGAGATTTCGAGAGTCAGGACTGGGTTTGTCATCATATGTGTGGCCCTACTGGTGTAATGTAGGGCTGCCCTCCCCCACCCCCAAATGATGAAGGGCAGAGGGAAGAAAGGTAGGGGAAGGCAGCCAATGGATGGGACAATTTCAAGGGGTGGGTGGGTACATCTTGTAGCCAGACGTTGCCTGTGGACATCAGGTAACAGAGAACAGATGTTTTCGCCTCTCCTCCTCCACCTCTGGGCACACATTACAGGTACCTCTGGGCACATGGGCAGTAATTCTTGGTGAAGTAATAGGAGAGTGGGGTGAGTCTATAAGTCAAGGTCTGGTAGGAAAAACCTACCCCACAAGGTATTTCTTATCTCGGAATCTCCACCTAAGGTCATCTTTAGACAGAGAGAGCCTAAGGGGAGAAGGAGAATGTGTCCCAGACCCAGGACCATGAAACAGGGAGAGAAGAGTGGGGCTTGGTGATGGCACTGTGAGAGCCAAGTGGCCGAGTGTCTGCAAGAGTCCAGTTCACTCTGGCATCCCGAGGTGGGACACACTTAAGTGATCCAGAACCTGCCGCGCCTACTGTGGGGTACGATGACCATGTCCGCCTCTCTCCCCTTCTGCTAGTAGATGTCACAGGTGACGTCCCAGGAACAAAATGTAAGGAATTAACACGCCGTCCTATGTGTGATGTCACACCGGTGAGAAAACCCAAAGACCAGAGAGAAATGACGCGATTAAAGTAATTGTGGATCAGAAACTAGAATTCTCTGGTGTATTGGTCATTGTGCCAGTGCTGCCCAGGGGCCTGGAATAGGAAGTATAGGACAAGGCAGAGGGTAGGCAAGCGTGGAGTCTGGAGTGTATTTTGCTGGCTTAGGGGAGCCCGTGAGTGAAAAGGAGCCCCTTGGCTGTACTGCGCTCTACCTCCTTCTGGAGAGTGAAGAACTCACACTCTGGTTGCTTTGTCTCTCCAAAAGTATATTTTGACTAGATTTTCTTTTTAAAGATTTTTGTTTTATTTATTCATGAGACACACAGAGAGAGGCAGAGACACAGGCAGAGGGAGAAGTAGGCTCCCTGCGGGGAGCCCAATGTGGGACTCGATCCCAGGACCCCGGGATCACGACCTGAACCAAAGGCCAGACGCCCAACCACTGAGCCACCCAGGTGCCCCTTGACTAGATGTTCTTCGAATTTGAATTTATTAGGTCTGATTTATACACATTGGCCAACAAATCGCGAAGCCTGGCTGCACAGCCTCCTCTGCCCTTCCTTCCGCGGCTTACCTCCAACGTCCCCTCCACAGAAGCCGTCCTTAAACACCCACTCCGAAGTTGCTCTTCTCCGTCATTTGCGATCTTAGGCCCTTCCTGGTTATTTTCCCTGCCTAACGCTAATTATAATTTACGATTAGTTCATTTACCTGTTTACTTATTTGTTTGCCTCCTCTAGAAGGGCAAAGTCAGCGTGTATATCCCGGCGCTAGCGCAGTCCTGGGCGTGTCATAGAAGTAGGTGCGCATAGAACGAGCAAAACCAAATAAATATGCAGAATGCGTAGTTGAAAATTAAATAAGATCCACTCCTTTTTTTCTCAAAGACTTCATAACATCGGGAGGAGACGTATATTCTGGGAAGTAACAAAAACGAGGCATTGCAAGACCATCCCCTTTTAGAGAGACGTGGCGATGAATTCTGGTAGGAAGTGCGGCCGGTGATCTTGCGCGAGGTGTGAGTTGCGTTGTTCTGCAGCTGAGAAGGGTAAGAGGAGAAGCAGGGGGGGCTTGTGGCCCGGGGCTCGTGGTAGAAACGGGGCCAGCATCCCCGACTCCTGAACAATGCACTTCTCACTCACTGTGGTTTCTGGTCAGTGTGTGTGTGTGTGTGTGTGGCCTCAGCCTGAACCATCAGGTGATTTTGGTGTCGTGGAGGGTCCAGCCTGTTGGGGGGAAGTTGTCCTAGATATCTATCTTCTGGTCTGTCTCGTTGTGTTTCTGTCTCATCTCCCTAAAGTCAGGCTGGTTGTGCTATGTCCCTCCTCTCTGGTGGTCCATGTGTCTCTGTCGTCCTCGGGGAGTGACAGTAGCTCACACTCATTCCGTGGGCAGCAGACAGTATTTAATTGTATTATTCATGCCTCTTGCCTCTCTTAAACAGTGCTTTCTACACACCTTTCATTTTGATAAGAAAGCACTCACAACTCAGTACCAATAGCAACATTTTGGAGTATTTCCTGAAAACTCTTGAGGACAATTCTGAGGCCTCTGGGGTGAGTCAAAGCCAAGCCTGGAGCTCCGAGGGTTAACAGTGCTTGCCTGGAAGGGGACCTTGGACACTGCAGCTTACTCCAAGGAACTGGCCCAGCCCTGAGAATTCGGGTGGGCAGCCACCTAGGGTGGGGGGGGGGACCACCCGGAACTCGGGAGGCTTTAGAATTTATATTTTCATTAATGAATGCTTCAGAAAGTGTACTGTCCCTAATTCCCTTCCTTGAAAGATGGAAACTTTAATGTGCAGTTAATTAAATGTTGTGTTGATTTGCAAGCCCTGAGCTCTCAGAGGCCTCGGGGAGGTGGAGGCAAGTTTAGAAATCAAACAACGGGAGGACTGGCTGTCCCTGATCTGACCACAGAGCAAGTGGCACTGTTTGCTCCAGACGCCCGGGAGGCGGTGGAGGCGCCCCTGTGGCCAGGACCCGCGTCCTGGGGCCGGTAGTTCCCGCACGGTCTGTTTACCGTGGAGGGGAGCAGACCAGGGCCGGGCTGCTCAGTGCTTTCAGGGGCATTATTATTATTTTATTTTATTTGTCTCTCTGGTGCTCCAGCACTTCTTTGTACTGAGAGGAGCTGTGTCATGCTGGAATGCTTTTCACAACAAACTAAAGCACCCAGCTGTGGCTCTGGATGCAGCCCTGGAAGCTGCGGGCTTCTGCGTGCATTCATTTATGGAGCAGGTTCAGCTGCTCAGGTGGGCTCCGTGTAAAATACAGTGCCAGCCTGGCTGGGGGGCAGGTGGCTGGGGCTCGGCCTTCTGACCAAACCAAGGGCCTGATGGATATTGAGGTTCTGAGGATCAAAGGCTGACCGGGCCGCAGAGCTCACCTTCCTTCACTGCGGTTGATAGACGGGAGTGAGTAAGAAATGTGAGCAGGAAATTCAGTGGCTGGATTGCACAAGCAGAAGTATGGTTTGCTCCAAATAGCTAGCACCTGTTAACAGTGACAACCTTATCATCCATTTGGCCCTGGCTAAAGGCACAACTTACGTAATTACCAAATGACATCTTGCAGGGTTATCTGCCACCAGAGCACGCTTTCCTTGACTCCATGCCTGGCAAGAACAAAGCGCCCATACCTGATTAAGATACACTTGCGTATCATCTTGGCATCGGAATTCCTGACTTGTGACTCTTCCGGGCGGTCATCTCGTTTAGGATGCCCTGAAAAGCTGGCAGAGTTGCCAGGACTGACTTTGGAAAGTGTTGGTGGTGCTACTATATTCTTATTATGAATAAAAATTTGAAACCCAAGCTGATAAACATATTTTTTTTCACACTGAATTCATCAGGAATACATTAACATTTTCTAAAAGGTAAAGACAGGGGGGAAAAAAACCGAAAGAATTAAAAGGAGAACATTAGGATGTATTTGGCCATTAGGATCCCTGTTTCCATCGGCTCCTGTTTATGAGCCAGAACCTCACCCCACAGAACTAACACTCGGGGAATTAGCCTATGGAATAATTATCACTCCTGATGAACGGAATAAGAGCCTGTTTCCGTGTGTGTGCAGAGCCATTCATTCTAGGGAAGAAATCTGGAGTGAAAGCTCACAGCATATTTTGCATAGGTCCTGTAAAAGGATCCAGGCAAAACAGGCTTTGCAACATTAGTTATGATCATATATGGAAAAAGCAGTTACTTTCTGTGGTGACATATGGCTGAGTTGGTACGATGCCCAGGAATCTCAGTGGCCCCCCGCCCCAAGAAGGGTGAGCCCCGGCTTCATCCTCTGCCCTGTTGTCATCGGGACCAAGAGCATAAGCAGCTCGTGGAGACATCACCAGTGAAGTAAAATCGCATCCACGTGTGCCAAGACCAAAGCTGCTGTTGGGCTCTGGCAGTTGGCAGGTGTACTGTCCCCGTCTGTGAAAACGATTTTTCCTAAATCAGGGACATTATGAATGGAGCCCAGACCCATCTGCTTAAAATTCAGGCACGGTGGCATTCCACAGGAAACAACAATGGCCAACAACAATGATGAAAACGCACTCTGCTATTGTAACGGTGATCCTGTCCTTAAATGATGGGCGTCTAGACTCGTTCTGATGATGTTCCATAACCAGTAAACTCACTGCCAAAATTTCTAACGTGGCCAGGCACATAAATTGAATTTTGTTATGGGAGAGACAGAGAAATGTGACCACGTGCAAGCAAGACATTCATAAATCCACTCATTCATTGATCTGACCATTGCTTGATTCAGTTAAGCCTCCGAGAGTCCCCAGCTCTTGCTCAGCACTGGGGACGCAAAATGATCTTTATCTTCAGGACATCCAGTCTTGTGAGAAGGACAGCTACTCCTAAGAAAGCCTCAGGTGTGAGGATGCCTTGATGAGCCCCTTCCCCTTGGTTCTGGGGGCCTGGGAGGGACTTAGACCTTCTGAGTGACCCCACCTGCTGAGGACAGGTGAGGAGGGCAGTGCCCCTGGGACCTGCCCATCGGGTAGAGACCCCTGCTCTGCTACTTCCTAGCTGTCTACACATGAGAGAGACGTCCAAATCTTGGCTTTCTCACTCATGAGACAGCTATGGCAGGGCCCCCTGCCTGCCGATGTGCTGAGGCTTCGCTGGGGAGTTTTATGGAAGGAGCTTCGTGAGACCCTGGTGGTTGTGAGCGCTCGGACAGTGGTAGGGCCCTGTAATGGGGTGGGGGGGTGGAAGCCGGGCCTGGAGAGGCGGCCCTGGGGGCGGTGGGACTCTCTATGGCTGAGTTCACAGCAGGGGGAAAATGCTCTTGGGTTTGTTCTCAGAAGGAACACTTTGGAGACATTTTGGTACATGAGTTAGGAGGAGGAGAGGTGGAGGGGGCTGAGCTGTGATCAGAAGACCCGTATGGAGGGTGCAAGGCAGCTGGACAAGGTGTTGTGAAGGCCTGTCCTGGTGGGTGGGGTTGGACCCAAATAGGGACACACTTGGAAAGTGAAATAGGAGGGACCAGGGAGAGAGACAGAGAGGGGGAGAGGGGAGGGAGAGGCAGGAGAAAATGAGAGACACAGAGACAGATGCACACAGAGAGACACAGAGATATAGAGAGGTAGAGAAATGGAGGGAGAGAGACAGAGCGAGAGACAAGGAGAGAGGGAGGGAGAGGGGATGATGGGAGGAGGTGGATAGGGGCGGGGGGTACCAAGAGAGAGACAGAGACAGAGACAGAGACAGAGAGAGATAAACAGAAAGAGAGATGTGTGGAAAGAGAGACAGGGGGGGCTTGGGGGAGATTCTGGTGATGAGGCTGAGGGCCAGGACCCCAAGATTGAGACTACAGCAGGGAGGACATGGAGTGGAGAGGGCGTGGGGAGGAGGCCACCCCCTCATCCAGAACAGGAGCCGCCCCCTAATGGTGCACAAGTATGTGTGAGCACTTGGCTTACCCCCAGTCCAGAAAGTCCCTGGTCAGGCAGTTCCCGACTGCCTGTTCCAGCACATTCCCAGCTTCCCAAGGCTGACGAGCTCTCAACAACCACTCGCTCCCGCACGGGGCACCCAGATGGGTGCGAACAGGGAGCAATCTGCAGGGCAGAGAATGGGCACTGCGTGGTTTGGGGCTGAACTGAGGCAGGGGATGGAGGGCTCAGCAGCAGGTGCTCCATTCAGACTGCGGGGCTCGCCCTCAGCCCCATGCGGCGCCCCCACTGCACCTGCTGCTTGCCTCGGTGCCCGGGGCTCGCAGGTGCCACCAGCCTGGTTCTTCTGGGCCACACACATTCCTCTGCGCCCTGGGGGCGCCTCCGGGTGCCGGGCTCTGCGTCGGGCACAGGACAGCGCGATGCTCCAAGCGGCGGGGTCTGTCCCCTCTGGGCTCTGGTCAGGACGGGAGCGTGGTGTTCTCGTCCTGTCCTCCTCCGACCACCGCGGCCTGAGGGGTTTACTCTCTAGCGAGAGAATTCCAGGCAGGCAGCAGGTTGTGATTTGAGAACCAGGGGCTCATCCTCCCACTTTGAAGCCACAGCTGCTCTGCCTTCTGGTAGCGCTTCCCTCGGCCTTGGCTTCAGAGGCCCCAAGGAGCTGTTTTCAGGGGAGCAGCTCCAGGTTCTCCCACAAAAAACATGTTCCTGGGGAAATGCAAAGAGTGTGGCCTCAAAGAAGAGATGAGGATATTGCCTGCTCTTCCACAGACCGGGGCCGACTCTTTAGGGGTCTAACCTGCTGATTTCCGAGATGAGCGCTGTGGCTTCAGTAGATGCGCCTCCAGGAGCACCTCATGTGGGGGCAGGGCCTGGGCCCGGGGGTCAAGTGCGTCCTCACCTCATGTAAGCCCCGCCACGAAGTCCTATGAGGGCAGGGAGTCCAGCGGACCCTTGACTAACACAAAATTGAACTGACGTGTGGATTGCTTTCAATAAATGTATTGGAAGTTTTTTGGAGATTTCCAGCAGTTTGAAAAAAGTCATAGACAACTACATAGCCTAGAAATACAGAAAAAAAAAATTAAGGAAGAGGTATTATTGTAAGACCGCAGTATATAATATGTATGATACACAAAATATGTGTCAGTCCACCGTGTAGGTAATCAGGAAGGCTTCCCGTCAGCAGTAGGCCGTCAGTAGCTAAGATTTTGGGGAGTCAAAGGTTACGCATGGATTTTCCACTGCTGGGAGGCAGGTTCCCCCATGCCTGCCTGGGTTTGAGAGTCTCTGTGGTCTAGGCAGGGGCAACTGGAATTCAGAGAGGTTAAATAACTGGTTCCCAGTTACATCACACAGCTAGTCATGGCTGGAAAGTTTTTTTTTTTTTTTTTTTTTTTTTTAGAGAGGGCGAGAGAGCGTTAGCGAGCAAGCGAGCAAGCGTGAGTGCTCAGAGCAAGGGTGGGGGCAGGGGCAGAGGGAGAAAGAGCGAGAGAATCTTAAGCAGATTCCAGGCCAAGCACAGAGCCCAAAGTGGGGCTCCATCTCGTTACCTAGAGATCATGACCTGAGGCGAAATCAAGTGTCAGGCTCTTAACCGACTGAGCCACCCAGATGCCCTGGGAGATGGTTTTTGAACTCTGATCTTGGGATTCTGAGAACAGAATTCATTATATTACAGTCCATTGCCTCTTCCATATTTCTTGATTTTCAATGATTTTATCTTCCGCTCTTGTTGGGCACTTCAGCAGAGGAATAGGAGTTTGGGAGAAGCTCAAGGAAGGAGTACTGGGTAGAGGGAGCGGCTAGTGCTAACTTCCTGGGCTATTTGTAAATCAAATGAACCCTCTTCTTGCATTCAAGTGGGCATACTCCATGCACCTGGAATATCTTTTCTCTAAGACAGTGACGAGCCCACACAGTCCTCAAGCTTTAGCAAGACAACTCTTCGTCTAATAATTTCAGGTTGAATCCTTTGGAACACACACTCCTTCGGAGGTGAGCTGGCCTTCCAGCTGGGGCTGACCCTGGCAGCCTGGGGCCCAGGATGAGCTCTAGAAGAAGCTCACCCTAGAGCTGTGACATCTGAGGCCATGTGCATGCAGCTAGTGCCCCAGGAATGAGTCAGAGGCACAGACTTCTCTCCTGTTCTTACACATCCTTAAGGAAGGGTCAAGCAAGATGTTCCCTTTTCACTATTTGATAGGTAGTTAGTGGAGGAGGAAATCCTGCTTAGAAATTATGTTGCTAGTCCTCCTTCGCTGTGGTGTCATACTCCTTGGGATGCCCTTAAATCCTCAGCCAAGTGATAAATCCCCTCCACATCCTCCCCTTCTCTAGAAACTAGAAGCCCACCATGGATCTCTGCTTTGAGTTCCTGCTCTGGGGTTGGACTTTGGTGCTTACCCATCTCTGCTTTGTTTATTCCTTGATACTTACTGAGTGAGAGATCGTTCTTCTCTAAAATCCTCCTGTCTGCCCTCCCCCTTCACCAGTTCTTAGTGCACAAAAATGTCTTTAAAACACGAAAATGTTTAGATTCTGCATTTCTTACTACTTTTAGCCAAGGTTTCTCTCCCTTTGCCTGCCATCCCTTCCCCCAGCAGAGCAGTCACCAAGTCCTTCATGAATAGGGCAACAGTAAAGGAGTGTTTGAAGCTTGGACATATTCATAGATTCCAAAAAGTATTCTATATATGTGTGTTTATATTTGTAATCCATAAAAATATGCAGACCATACATGCGTCTGCATTGTATTTCATGCAAAAAGCTCAGGAATAAAAAGAGCTACCTATGAAGAAAGGTCACTTCAAATGGCCACCAGGTTTTGTGGAAGTTGGTAGGTTGTGGATTCTAGAAACCAAAGCCTGTACATGGTATAGGAAGTATTGCGAGGGCTGCTTCCTCCACCCAGCATGGAGGTGTGTCTTGTGCCTCCTGTCAATGGGAAAAGGTTCTTTGTCATCTCAGGGTCCTGGGCCTCATGGGACCGGAAGACTCTAGTGGTGGGGACCATGATGGTCAATTGAAGCGACCCAGACCAGCTTCTTCCTGGGTTCCATCCCCAGAAGGGCAGCAACAGGTTTCTGCACCCTCTCTCCTCTGTATCTCTTCTAGATACAATCTTAGCTCTAAGATTATATACGGAAAATATTGTTAGAGAACAAACCCCTGCCACCTTCTACCATTTCTGACAACTGTAGGTTAATAATCTGGACCTGATGTTATCAAGTCAAATTCAAAGGAAAGCCACAGATGACGAGAGACAGCCAGATCTTGTTCTCACTGTGTGTGGCATTCAGTTTACTGAGAGGTGACTGGGAAGGAATCTGAAAAGCGTTTAAAAGGGGAATTGGTGGTGATGTTCACTTGTGAGGTCCAGGTTGCTGGATTAGCCTTATCTGAATTTAGATTTTGAGAGGCTGTTGCATTGGAATTTGCCACGTAAGCCAGGAGATCACTCTGTCCCACCTTTTCTGGGCTTGAAGACCATGATGAGTCTGTTGGGCTTTCTCCCTGAGGAAATGCTACTGCGCAATTCCAGCCACATGGCTGGTCAAGTGAAGCTCATTGATGTGGTTGGGGTGAATGACACTTGGGGTCTTTGGGCCTCTGTATAACAGAATGACAGACACCGAGTCTGTAGCTAACTGAGGATCACTGCTCAAATGGATGCCATGGCCTTTCTTAATAAGAGTTGGGCTGAAGGAAATTGTCATGACTCATGGTCACTCACGATGGGCTTGTGTGCTGCTCTGGCCTTTCCACTGCTTATTTGTCCAATTTAATGCATTTCCTATATGAAGTAAAAGCTGCAATTGAGACACAAAGACCTGGAAACTTTATTATTAGCGCCTCCACAGGATCTTGACCTTCAGTCTCTGTGTTTCATGTAGCATCTAGTGAGGGCCAACATTCGTAGGAAGCTCCACCCTGAGAGGCATCTTCACACTTACTTTTACCTTTACTGTAAGCCTAGGAGGGAGGGATGGCAATTGTCATGTTTATTGGGTGACTGAAACGTTGACACAGTGTGAGTAAGTGACTCTCCTAATATCCCACAACAGGCAAGTGGCTGAGCTGGCTTTTAGCCTTTGAGGACAGTCTCTCTAACATCCCTCTCATGAGGACATTGAGGTGGTCCTGGGGAAGATGCGTGGGATGAGGGATCTTGGGGGATTGTCTTATTGCTTTCCTCTTAAGCTGACTCCTTTGGGAGGATGGCAAGCCTAAGCCCGCCCACAGAGATGAGAAGCTACAGAAATGGTAAAGCCCTCCAGGGAAGGATGGTACAGCCCTCTTTGGCAAACCACCCCTAATGTCCTAACAATCCTCATTGTCAGGACCTCCTTTCTGCCTTTGAACTAAAATTCTTCTCACTCACGTTCAAGCCACTAGTTCCTCACTCCCTACTAGATGGGGATGAGGAGCAGCTGGTTACAATCTTCTGTGTGTAAATCCACAGTTCTTGGAGAAATGAACATACACACACACACATGCACACCCCAGAAAGCTCAGAGTTCTACCTTTAGGATTACATTCTCCCCTCTGGAAAATATTTCCCAGATTAAATATAAAATAACTTTCAATTTCTCAAAAATAATATGTCCTAGCTGATACCATTTCCATACATATGTTGTATAGGAAAATAGGGAATTCTTAAGTTATGGAGTTTTAGAAGTCTTGCCAATAAACTTTGAAAATATGAACTAGGGGTCTTCCCATGGAAAGACATGTCATAAATAATAAATTCTTGGAATGAAAATGTCCATGAACTTAAGGGTTTGTGTGATATTGTCTCCCTGAAACTTACGGCATCAGGAACTAGGTTTTTAAATTTGGAAAAATGTATGTGCCACAGCAGCTTGTTCTGTGTAAGAGGAGAAGCCTCAGTGCTTGGCTCTGCTCTATTTTTATTTCCATTATGGGTTACTTTAGGTATTTTGATGAGATTCTATTGATAGAGGAGCCAGGAACAGCCAGGTAGCCGGTTGGCTTCCAGTTGGACCACACTAGAAGCAAGGTGGGGGGGGGGAGTGAAGAGAGGGCACTGGGACAACGGTGGGAGACACGGGGACAAAACAAGACCTTCTTGCCTCTTCTTGGCTCTCCTTTCCACTCTTGACACTGCCCTTTACTATCGCAGCCACCAGCAACACACAGAAACGAGAGGAACCCCGGAAGATGTTTGGAGAGGCCCACAATGTGGGTGCAAATTTCTTGGGGGACAGGGGACCGCTTCTGCTTTTGCTGTAAAGGACAGAAGGTAAGAATGATAAAAAGAAAGAGAGAAAGGGGGAGTGCGGTGGAGGGAGGGAGGAGGAGAAGAGGGGGAGGGAAGGTGCCAGGGGAAGGGGAGGGAGAGGCAAGGAAACAGCTGTCGGTGTCTGGGAAGAGAAGCCGCAAGTAACCGTGACACCTCAAGGCGCAGCAGCCTCAGGACTGCTCAAAACTTGCTCCTCGGATTTGGCCCCCCAACCATCTGGCAGCTCAGCACCCCTGCCTCTCTGCCACCCACCCCTAGGCCCCAGGGGTGGTAATAGGGTCACATTGGGAAGGCTGTACTTAATGTGTCCTTGACAACTTCCCTGTTCTCTCTCCACTCCCATCCAACAACTAGTTCAGGGCCTCCCCAGGCTTCCCACTGTCTGGCTGCACCCCCATCCTAGAGCCGGGGCAGCTCCCCTGGCTCACAGCAGCACCCCAGACAGCCATGCTCTGGCTTCTAGTTTGCACCTGCCTTGCCAGCTGCCTCTCCCACCCCCAACCTTGGACCTGGTGCTTCTGCCACCCAGAAGGATTGGTGGCTCCCCCAGGCCAGCCACGCTCTTCCTCACAGCCTTGCACATGCTGTGCCTTCAATCTGGAATCAGAACCACCACCCCTGGGGGAGCTCACGTGAGCGCAGGCGTGAGCTAGCCTTTCACCCTTTGAGAGAGGCACCGGGATCGTCTCCACTGTTCCAGAGGAGTAAACTGAGGCCTAGAGGGCTTCATGGGCCGAGGGGCATCTTGCCTCTGTGGGAACACCTATTAGACAAGGAAAGAGAGAGACGAAAAAAAGAACTAGCATACATTTAGCGCCTACTGTGTACCAGGGCTGTGCCAGCGTGGATGTGTCTTTCCAATCTAAGATGCTGCAACACAAATGCCAAGCTGTCACATTTTTCTAGAATAGAGATTTTTTGATCAGTGTTTAGTTAGAGGAGAGACATTCTGTCTTCTGCAGACTTTGTTAGTTTGTTTTTTATCTGGTGTGATAAGGTAAAGGAGTTTCTCTGTCTGCCTCTTCCCTCATTGTCAATCTTTTTTGTTCTTTTGCTTGCAGCTGTTGTCTGTCTTTGAGTCTCCTGAACCACTTGCAGGAAGAGCTCTAGAGAATTTGGGGAGAAGGGGGGTGGGGAGGAGAGACAAAAGGTGCGTTGTTTTTCAAGAAGCAGGAAGACATAGGGAAAATAAAGGTGTTCTCAAGTGTGTCGCCTGCAGCCTTGTCAGGGAACATTTCTTTAGATGGCTTCTTCTTCCCCTCCCTCGTGCCTAGCTGGTTCTTCATCATTTTTTAACATCTCTTTGGGGACAAGACATGAAAGTGAACAGCAGGTCAGAGTCAGGAATTCAGGGTTCTGGGGTGGTCTGGTCTGATAGCCTCCCTTCGTCTGTGGCTGTGCCCTTAGTGGGGGCAGGTGAGGCTGGTTCACAATTCCGGTCACATTACCCTCCCCTGGATGACAGCATCACACCTTCATCCATCCATTTACATTTCAAACCGCCTCCTGCCTGCTCTTGATTAATTATTTAGTAACATTGGTCACTTGTGAGCATTTCTGAGCTCATATTTCACGTAAAAGGTCCATTCCTTTTTTATCCAAATCTTCTTACCCTGAATCCTTGTGTAGTTTTCGAAATGAAATAGTACGTATTCCTTTTGAGCCCCTGGTGCTGATGTATGGGCCCCGCTTCTTTGCAGCGGTACACCTGGATATTCGGTTAATCGGGGGAAATCTCCTGTCGGGCTCCCCCTCTCTGCCTACCTCTGACCTTGGCCAACTCCCCCTCATGGGAGCTTTATTTTTTTAATAAGTAAATAAAGGAGTTTGGAATGCTGAGTCTCAAGGTCTCCTCTATCTTGAATTATGGATGGGATCTATGAGAAGTCATGGAGAGACATGGGTTTTAGAAGTCAAGAGAATCTGAGATGTCTCCACTGGTTTTGGCACTATCTGCTTATTTTTGTGAGACGTTGAATAAGTTAGGTCATCTGTCCATGTCTTACTTTCTTTACCTCTACAATGGGGATAGAAATATATTGGTGTCAGGGGAGTTAATGGGAATGCATGAAGCGACACCAACCACATGTATGAAGTGTGGACTATGAGGAAGATAGTGTATTAAGGAATTAACCCTGACCGTCTCAAACAATGCAAATAAAATGGTTGGCATAGAATCAACCATCAAGAATAAACAGTTTATTATGGGGTTACCTTTACCCTAAGCAAAATTCTTACCCATACCAATGTGGGGTAGTCAGAGCACACATGTCAAAACAACCTCAGTTCTCTGAGTTCAAAACCTGAAGTTTGTCCTCTGGATTTTTGAATTCTGGTTCTAATACTTATTAGTTGCGTGATGTTGGAAAAATTATTTCATTTTCCCCAACCTTAGTTTCATCATTTGCAGGGTGGTTCCAAAGCAACCTACCTCGGAGGGGATATTGTGAAAAAGAATTAAATGCCAAAGGTATGCAAACACCTGGCACATGGTAGGCATTCAACTGATGATTTTTAACTTCATGAGAAATTAAGGCCTGTTCGTAAATGAGTTCTGATCAATTCTCAAGAAAAAGAAGGAAAGTCCAGATTTTTCTATTTTGCCACCAAAAGTATTATTAGGCTTTAGAGAAAACAGAGCACAGAACTTCATCACATAATAAAACAGAGTCTACTATTTTTCTGGCAAGGAAAAAAAAGCATAAATACAACTGACATCAATTCTCTGTGCATATTGCATCTCATCTCCCTGTTTTACAGTTTTCGGAAACCAAAAGTCCATCTGTCTCTAAGACCTTTCTAGTTTCTAGAAAAGAAAACACTGTCTAGATATAGTGGTGCTGTTTCATTTGGCTGCCTCGGAGCCCCCTTGCACGCTTCCCTTCTGCGGGGAGTGTGTGAAGCCAGGATGCTGATTTCCGGTGGCCTCTGCCCCGGCAGGTTAACCCCCGTCACAGGTCACTCTGCTGTGTTAGTTCCATCACAGCCTACCCCCAGCTCTTTGGTGGTGAAAGCACAACAGAAAGCATGCAGCTCGATGAGCACATTGCTCATTTACGTCCGTGTGTAAAGAACAACTAGGATGCCCCGGGTGTCCAGGCCCTTCCTTCCACGGTGTTCAGACAGTCCCCCAATCAATCCGAGAGCTGCCCATCCATCTATTAAGCCCATTAACCCGCACAGCACATCGTATTGCTTGATGGAAAGGCTTGTGCTCGAGAGCATTAAAATCTTGACTTATTTTTCAAGCCAGGCCCCCCCCTTTACTCATTAGTTCTCAACGACACACTTTGTATTTCAGTTCAGATGTCCCCTTACTCTGTAAAAGGCAGACAGAGCAGCCTCCTGCGCTTTGGGCAGTATTTGGCATTTAGCATTCGGACTGTAGTAAAAGACCAACAACCACAAAATGCATCTGTTTCCCATCTCTAATGAAAAAGTGGTCAAACTGTGGAAGTAAGAAAGATACCACTTGATTCTCGAGTCATTTCTGGGCTCACACAGGGGCTGATGTGTCAGGCCCAGGGATTTCTGTCTTGTATAAGGTTGAGTGGTTGCCTGCTGGGAACTCCTATCCTGCTAGGGAGAGACTCTGAGTAGGGTGGGAGGGTCACCAGTGACCTAGGTGGTAGGCGGGTGGGGGAGGCAGAGTGGAGGGAGGAGCCTGGGGAAGTCTTCCTCTGGCCTCCTCCCTGTATGTATTCATGGCAGTCTTCTGAGCCCACCCTCCTAGATCCCCAGCGCCCCCTCTTCCCCGCCCTGGGCCAGTCTCAGCCCGAATCTCCCTACTACTTGGCAGGTGCTTCAGTCATAGAGGTGTGGTTGGCAGCTCTCAGGACCTCATTTCCTCAATTTGAGCTACCAAGAACAAGACTGCCCATACCTACTTTGCACAATTTGTTAAGAAGATGAAATGGAATAATACCTGATGGTGTTCATAAAAGGATAAAACAGCATAAATACACAGGTGTTAAAAAGGAATCCCTGCCAACTGAATAACAGATGAGTTGGAACCCCATGGCCAAACTCTGTGTGGCCACTGGTGGTAGTCATAGGAGGTGGGGTGGTGGCTTGACCCTGTCAGGTGACCTGTCATCAGTCGTGGAGGATACTGGCGTGCGGAACGGCCAGGGTGCCAGGTGCCACCTGGCTGGAGCTGCTTCTCACTGCCATTCTCCCCTTCTGGCTCCTGTCGGTAGCACGAGCCACTGTGCCAGCAGACGGTTATCTCCAAGACTTGGCGTCTGGGGTGGAGGAGCCATCTGAATGTGCGGGGCGGGTGCTGCCTGCATTCAGCAATCACTCTGAAGGAATACCATTTTACACTGGGTGAGTCTTAGACGATGCGGAGTTCACATATGGGATGACTCTTCTGCATAGAAGCAGCCCAGGAGCCTTTTTTGAGTAATCATTACCTTTCATATATCTTCCCATGGCTGCAGAAGATGTTTCTTGGACCAGCGCTAGGCAAATATTGCAAAGCTTTGAAGCTTTGTTGTTGTTCCATTGTTTGTTTGTTTTTTAAATTAAATCTATGAAAACTGTTACAATGTCCAGGCATGATGGACAATAGTCAGACTGACATTCCATCCTCATCTTGAAGCGCTTTTAAATGGGAGTGAGATGATAATACTGTTAAAATAAGATTAATGGCGTCGTAAATGCTAACAGCCCTGACGATGGAAAGAAATATAATGAATAGCCTAGGCTGGTTACGTGGAAATGTCATCGGTAGCCACATAGGTGGAGAAAGTTACTACCATCGCATAAAATGGGATCCAGAGTAACTGTAGCCTCAGCAAGATAGAGTTTATTTTTCTTTTGCATGAAAATCTGGACCTGGATGGTCAAGACTCTGCTAGTCTTACCCTCCACTCTTTTGTGTCTCTCCTCTGGGGTGATGATGGCTTTGCTTGTCTAGACACTAGGCTCCAGGATGCCTATCCTCCATCTCTTGCTGCTTCTTTCTTGTGCTTACATGTGGGCTTCCATTCCCAAGGACATCTCTTGGTCCAAGGTAACGCTCCAGAGCTGTCTAACACATCTGCATCTGAGTAGGGTGGGAGGGTCACCAGTGACCTAGGTGGTAGGCGGGTGGGGGAGGCAGAGTGGAGGGAGCAAGAAAGAGGGATGGGGAGGATGTGGAAAAGGACAGATGCCTGCTGTCATCATATGGAAGGTTCCCAGAAGCTCCTACACAGTACCTTCATCTACACAGTACCTTCATCTACACATCCCTGCCCAGGCCATAGTCATGCGGCCACCCCTAGCTAGCTCTGTCCTTTTGCCAGTGCCCTGCAAAGACGAAGTGCTATGGAAGAAGTGGAGAACACACTGGCATGGGGTGGGGGGAATGCTTGTGATCTCTGCCAATCATGTGATTTCAGGGCTTCTGGAATGTGCCCTGTGCCTTCCCTTCCACTTAGCTGATGCCTAAGTTTTCTCAACAGCACTGAGTCTTTCATGAAGACAAAGTGGACCTTCTTATGCTGTGGCCTTTCCCAGGTCACTTGTAGGGTTTCTGGTGCTAGTTCTTTCCCTGTCAGCAATCCTCCAGCCCAGCTGAGCTGGTATCATGGTCATACCATGTCTTTCTGCTTCCATATAAGTAGAGGGCAAGTTGCTATTATAGCAGCTGGCACTTACAACACATCAGCTCTTAAACTCACAGCTTTAGGGTTTTTTTTTTCTCATTTTTCCCAGCAAAGCCCCAGGAGATAAGTTCTCTTCATAGAGATGCGGCCTTAAAGCCAGGATAGACACTAGCACTGTGTACTGCCTAGCCCAGTGCTCATAATTATGCCACATGGCCTCTCCTCTATCCTGTCTGATCTCCAGGTCGGGCCAGGGACTCTATTGGTTCTAGAGGAGGAGGCACATTTTTCTGGGTCCTGGTTCTCAGTGTGCAAACATGAAGAGTGGAAGTGAGGTGAAAGAAGCTATTCTAAATACCCAAGTGAATGGAAGGCAGTTTGATAAGTTCCCTAAGAGGTGAATGCAGGTGTATTTTTGCTGTAGGTGTTCAAGAGACATATTGTTAAGGCACTAGACGGACACTAAATAAAAAGAAGAGGTAATTGCTTCCTTCCAGCTGCCTCTCCTTTCCTACGGTGTAGCTGGAGGCCTTTACCAGCCCATATTCCCGCACAGGAGAACCTTAAGGTCACATCCCTGTTGGAACCAGCTGTCAGTGGGGCTCTCACCCTTTGGGGTTTGGTCAGAATGGACTAGAATCCTTATTCTTTGTCTTTTTCTTAGTACTTGCTCCCTTAAGTCTTTGCTTCAATACCCAGACGCTACTTTTCCTACATCATTGTTTTTCTTTTTTTTTTAATTTTTTAAAAATTTTTATTTATTTATTTTTTTCAAATTTATTTTTTATTGGTGTTCAATTTAAATACATCATTGTTTTTCATCAAAGGTCACTCTTACCCATTTTTTTTTTTTCTGAGTTTAGTAGATTTATCGGAGACTAGAAGGATTTCCAGGAAAATATTATTCTGGGGTGAAGCCTTCTCTCGCACCACCCTCCTGCCTTTTTTTCTCCCACCTCTGGAGTCACTTCAATTTTATCTGCCGAACACACGATTCCCCAGCATTTGTGAATTTATATCCAACCACTGATTAAAGTGTTTTCCTCACAAAAACTGATTCCTTATGTTATAAGAGATTCTGGAGAATGAAAGGTTCCTTCTCTTGTTACTCTTGATGTTTTGGTGGCTGGATCCATACAGCAGGAATTAATCTATATCTTCAGGTAAGAAAGAGATGACACGACGCTCGTGGATGTTGGTGATGAAAGAGCCTTGGCTCATCATGTGGGCTTGAAGGCAGGGTCTCGGGATTATACTGAGTTTGTTGTCCCTGATGCAGGGGGACTTGTTGCAGTCTTTGGATGTGGCAGTTGCTAACAATTTTGCAGATGGTTGCCATGAAAACATCTGCTCCCTGGTGTATGAGTTTGGCCATTGGTGGAAGTGGTAGAGATGACTAGTGCTTTCCTTATCTGATCTCCCTTCATTCCTAACACATGGAAAGGCTAGAATTGCCCCATGGCCTTTGAGTGAAGAGACATGACATTTTTGGTCTGAGGCAGTTAAGAGTTTTCCATACTCTTCCCTGTGAGCCATGTGTTGAAATAATAGCATAGAAAGGTAAGAGGAGCCTGGATCCCTGAGACAGTAGATGGATGAGCGCTGCTCACCTGCTTTGGACTGGGCATGCACAACATAGAAACTTCTTGCAAGTGATAGGTATTGAGAGAAACACCAACAGACAGAAGAGCTCCTGCTATTTTGGCCTTGGTTACCATAGCATGACATAATATGTGTCAAATACAGATAATGTGGAATTTATAGAGATTGTGCTCAGCTCTACCAGTGACCTATTCCTGGACGTCTAACAGATTCCAAAGTTTTGATGGTCAAGGGATGTTTTGGGATTAGAAGAAGGAAGGATTTTCAGCATCCTTTATTATTTCTGGGTTTTTTTCCTCCTTAAGTGGCCATAATTTCAAAGACGCCGGGTGATAAGGTGGCAGCTACTAAATAGCAACAGCAACAAAGAATTGGAGAGAAGCACTTGGCAGGATAGTTCCCGAAAACCCCCTCAAGCCTCTGCTTACCTAATTGATATGCTGTCCTGGAACAATTCTGTCTGACATGGTGCTCCTGCAGGTTAGTAAAAAGGAGAATGTGGTGCTCAATCCATATGCTGCCATTGCACCTTACACAGCAGCCAAGAATCCAGGCTCTGCTTCCATTAGTAATTACCAAACATAACAATTAAACGCGTATCACACCAGACTAGAAAACCCCAGGAGGATACTCTGCGTCCATTCTGTTCAAGTCTAAAATCTGTTGCTAATACTGGCAAAGTGGCATAAGTGGTTAGAGAGGTGGGAGAGGGGACGGCAACCCTAAAGATGATTAAGGTAGCAGAGAATTCACACGTTCTGCTCCTGGAAGCCCAAAGAGTGCCAAATATAGTGCCTAATACGGCACAAAGTGAATATTTATTTATTCAATGGTGACTCTCAGTTAAGAATAAATGGGTTAATTAGTAGTAGAAATTGTTTAAAAATGCATTCTGTTGTGCAGAAATAGTATGTGAATCCCTGTCCATATTATCTTCTCCAGCACAGAGAAAGGCAAGGGCTGGGACAGCTCAACCTACATACGGTGTGCATGCCTCCCTATGATGAGCCAAGTTTAACTCTCTGTCCTATATTCTCTGATGCTATTCCTGGGGATGGGGACACTCTAGCCACATATAATCAAAGCTGGCAACATCTGCAATCCTTCCTTCTAGTGATGACACCAAACTGTTGGCGAGAGGATTGCACATGAGCGATCCCACTTATGTGTATTATCTGTGCAGCTTCTAGAAAACCCTTTTTTACAGAAAGAGGTACTGAACTAACACAAGGATATAAGAGGATATACTTCCTTAAAGAGGAAATCTCCTTCTAACTCCCAGACAGAGCCAGAGGTTCCGTCTAACTGAACACTTCCTTTCTAACTTTTGCAGTTTCACCTTAGAATATGGAAAAGGGTCTCTTGAGTTTAATACCTCTCAGAGAGAGAAAGGTTTGTCTTGACTCAACAAGGCACTTTGGGTTCTGTCCCTCTGTTCAGTGACCCTGTATCTGATGGTGAATTCTCAAGTTCTCCAGGTGGATGGGTTGCCAACGTTTACTTGTCTTATTGAGAAAAGAGAGACTGAGCAAGTGAAACTTTTCTATTTTTTTCTTTCCAGGATGCTTTCCAGGAGGATTCCTGTGAACCTGACTCAGAAGAACAACAGTCTGTGCATGAACCTGTTGTCCTCGAGAATTTGATCTTCTTTTTGTAGTATCTTGTGATGGTCATGTCTTCCCCTTCTCTTTCTATCAGCTTTTCAAATGGTTGATTTAGAAACCAAATCAGTTTTCTAGTTATTCAAGCATTGATTGTGTGGTCTCAGGTTCTCATAACTAGTTTTCCTCAAGATGAATATTGGGAAAAGTTTGGTAGCAAGCTTCATCGTGAGGGAGGAGCCCTGAAATAGGAGTCCAGAGCTGTTGTAAACTGGGGCAGGTTACTTCACCTCACTGAAACTTGGTTTCATCAACTCTAGATTAGAGGGTGGATTAAAATGCTTCTAATTATTAAAGCCTATAAGACCTAAAAAATGTGCTCCAGAGGAGAAAACACCACCAAATAAATACACCAACAAACGTGTATTTATTCACTCTTCCGCCATGCTTCTGTAGACTGGTTTGAGAGAGCTCTTAATCACCTAGTATTAGCATTATCTTAATTTCATATTGAAGGTAATTCTGGTAACATAACCATAAGACTTGTACACTGGCTGACATCCATCCTTTTCCTAACAAAGTGGATTAATTAATCCAGTCAATTACTGTCAAGCAGAGGAGCAAGGTTGGGCATTCTCTGAGAAATGTGGTAGTTGTACAGCTGATATGGTTAATTTACAAGACCTCAAATGGAACATTTAAATTAATTATTTCAGTTGCTATTATGTTTAGATAGTGCTGGTTGGGTAGAAATCTATTAAAACTATGCAGTTTGGGTCAATTTACCAATGAAAAGGATAAGCATCATTCTACCTTTTCTTTTTTCTTTCTAGAATTATAGCAATTGAAGAAATTATATTGTGATATTGGGCAAATAAATTAGTCAATCCCCGCGCAAAAGTAGTTGAAAAGCAAACCATTAGAACCCTCTTCCAGTCAAACAGAGGCCTCTTGGGAAGCAATGTATAACTAGAGCAAAGCTTATAAAATGAAATAGGCAGGATATAAAATTTTCATATACACACAACCCCTCAACAAGGACTTCTCTTACAAATGTCTCCATTACCTTGATAGGATTGGGAGTTGGCCAGTGGCTTTATAAATTTAAAGCAAATAGTGACAATTAGGTCCTTAGGGTACATCCTCATGCCTCCTTTATTCACTTTAGGTTCATTATTTTGGATTTTTCATTTATATTTTTATGTTTACAGTCCCTGGAGGAGGCTGAGTACTATGTTTTGACAGTGGAATCTGAAAGAGCTACAATTCTAGATTCTGTAAATGCTGCTTGATCATAAAAAGTCTTAGCTTTAACTTTGATTGCTGTCTCATTGGTTAAGCCCTTTGGGTGGGATATACATTCTATTGAAAGGTCAGTCCCTCAAATTCTGGTATTGAGGTCTGCTCTTCAGAGGTTCAAACTGTGGGTGGTTTAGTTCATATCCTTTACCCCAAAATGAAAATTCTGGGATTCTCATTAGCCTTCTCCCAAAGCAAACCTTTAAAGCTTCCCCAACACATGTAAAAACCAAACTTTACGAGGATCCAGGACCAGCCAGGAAATTTTAACAAAGACTAAATTTTAGAACAGCAGATCTCTCGTTGTGCAAAGGACATTGCTAAACTTCTGGGTTGGAAGGTATCCTGATCTACCTAATTCTATTTATGAAACTGCATATGTGCTTTGAAACTCCATTTAGATCCAACTCTTTCAGCTAGAGATGGAAACCATATGTGTGTCTAAGGCCCATATGTTAGGGCTTGGAGAGTCTTAGATTTTGTTTTGATTTCCAACTCAGCATCATTTTCAGATTTGGAGGCATCTGGGTATGTCCTTGACCCTCCGTGTCATGTGGCAATATTTTTGTTATCCATTCTTCTTCTTCTTAGATGATTCCCTTTTCCATATGCTTGGAAAGGTGTTGTGGCCTTTCGTTCTCAAAAGATTGTTCTAAGGAAAACAGAATTGAAGTAAATATATGGAAAAAATCAAGTTCATAGTCTTATACCTGGATGAAATAGTATTCTGTTTATTGTTTATGTACATTCATTAGGGCTTCTTTTTTCCTTCACTCACTGTTTCTTTTGTGTCATGTGGACTTCCATTTCCACTGGACACATACCCAAGGATTGTGGGCATATCCCAGTGTGAAGATGGTTGGCTGACCCCCAAATCTATTTCCCCATTCTTTTGAAGTAATGATCTAGTTGTAGCTGGGCATGTAGCCTCTCAGCTAGGGACTGTCTTCCAAACCTCACTGGTAGGCATGTGTTGAAATTCTTACCGATGAAATGTGAGCAATAGGGATAGGAGACATTTTAAGGCCTATGTCCAAACACATTGCCTTTCCCTTTGGTTGACACTGAAATACAGAATAGTCTAAGACCAGCTTCAAATGCAGATGATAGCAATATCCTGGGGCGTTGATGGACACATGCAATGGAAAGAACTGAACTCTTCTAATTTCTGCAAGGAGCGGAGCCACCTGCTGACTTACCCTACTGCTGGATTGGCAGGAAAAAAGCTTCTTTGTCCTTAAAAGTAGCTTTTACCCTAAAATCATGTGTAGACCTTAGGGCTTATGTATCATAATTAAAGGAAAAGATATCCTTTTCTGCATAGAACCAAGAGAGATTCTTAGGCTGTGGGGACATGGATTCAACAGGAAATCAGTTCTCTGAACAAAACATTTATAGATCCATTTGGGAAAAAATCGCCAGTCTGGTTATTTGGCCTGATAGTACTGAGATCAGAAGGGTTGTTTATCCAACACAGGAATTCATTTTTCTTTGTTGGTTGGTCACTCAAAACTTTACCTATAAAATTTTCAACAATTGAGTTAATGTTGTTACCAATTACTAAAACACCTCTTTAGTGAAAGGGTGCAGACATAAGAATAGCTCAGTTGCCCAAGCCTCTGCCTTCAGGTCATGATGGAGCCCCATGTCAGGCTCTCTGCTCTGCAGAGAGTCTGCTTCTCTTTCTCCTTCTGTGCTCTCTTACTCTCAAATAAATAAATAAATAAATAAATAAGCAAACAAACAAACAAATAAATAAATAAAATCTTTATCAACAAGAATGAAAAGCAAAGTGCGTAAGATTTTCCTGAGGGAAGAAAATGGGAAAACCTCTCTTGGTAGCTCACCTTTCCAGGGTCAGGCTTTGGTGGGCAGCTCTTGGGCTCTGGCAGGTGAAATCTAGTGGCACCTCAGTCTATGATTTTACCTGACTTATCCTCAAGTCCCTAAACTATAACATGGCAATGATGATGCCAATCTCATTTATTTTTACAGTTGGTAGATCATCTTCAGTAATATTTCTATGGTATCTGACACATATCCTGTGTTTAATAAACGATGTTTGGAGGTTCAGGGCAGCTTCTCACAGGTTCCCTTTGCTGATGGTGGTTACCTGGTATAGGATGTGAAGGCAAGGACAAAGATCCGTGTTTTCATGAGATTAAGGAGGGGATGGACTCTAGATTGGCTTCCTTATGATTTATTCAAGATTTTAAGAACCAAAATGTGCCAAGCCTTTTAAAGATCTCAAAAAATTAAGATGTTTTTAAACATAAAAATTATGCTGTGTAGGGCCACCTGGGTAGCTTAGATGGTTAAGTGACTGACTCTTGGTTTTTGCTCAGATCGAGATCTTGTGAGTTTTGAGATAGAGCCCACCTCATCTGGCTCTGCACTCAGCAGGGAGTCTGCTTGAGGATTCTCTCCTTCTGCCTCTCCCCCTACTCATGTACTCTTCCCTAAACTAAATAAATAAATCTTTGAAAATGCGTTATATAGTTTTCATTTTTCATAGCATTTCAGGATTTGCATTTGACTTGTTACATCATACTTGAGTGACAGGGTGGAGTCCAAGGGAATGTTTGAATACACAAACACATCGTTCAATGGGACTGTCATTAGTGCTTGTGTGATGTTTATAATGGTATTGTGTATATAAAAAAAGCACTGTCTGGGTGTTTTGTAGACAGGTGTCACGTGGCTTTTTTTTTTTTTTGCATTGTATTGTTTAATCAGATGGTACAGTGGAGGCTTTATGAAAATGTAGTAAGTGGTAAGAATCAACAGTGTAAGCTCTGATGTAAAGACACTGAGGGCTATGATGCAATTTCTTTTTTATTTTATTTAAAATCAGTTAATTAACATGCAGTCTATTATCAGTTTCAGAGGTAGATTTCAGTGTCAACAGTTGCATATACCACTCAGTGCTCATTATTTCACATGCCCTCCTTAATGCCCATCACCCAGTTTCCCTATCCCCCAACCCAATCCCTCCAGTGACCCTGTTTGTTTCCTAAAGTCAAGGGTCTCTCATGATTTGTATCCTTCTCTGATTTCATCTTATTTTATTTTTCCCTCCCTTCCCCTGTGTTCATCTGTTTTGTTTTTTAAATCCCACATATGAGTGAAATCATATGATAATTGTTTCTCTGATTGACTTATTTCGCTTGGCATAATACCCTCTAGTTCCACTCACATTATTGTAAGTGGTAATATTTCATTTTTTGATGGCTGAGTAATATTTCATTGTCTATATATACCCCATCTTCTTTATCCATTCATCGGTCAATGGGCTCCCGTGCTCTTTCATATTTTAGCTATCGTGGACATTGCTGCTATAAACATTGGGGTATATGTTCTCCTTCAAATCACTACATTTGTATGTTTTGGATAAATACCTAGTAGTACAATTGCTGGGTCATAGAATAGCTCTATTTTTAACTTTTTAAGGAACCCTAATACTATTTTCCAACGCAGCTGTACCAGTTTGTATTCCCGCCAACAGTATAAGAGGGTTTCTCTTTCTCCACATCCTTGCCAACATCTGTTGTTTCATGACTTGTTGATTTTAGCCATTCTGACCGGTGTGAGATGGTATGTGATGCAGTTCTATTCAGTCATCCATGAACTTTGGTTTTGAAGACAAATCATCATGACCAGGCTTATGTCTATCTTAAAGCTGCATTAAGAGTGGTTTTCAATCACAGTCTCTCACTCATCTAAGAATTCGAGAATCACACGTTTGGCCTGGAATGATGTCAGGTACTGTTTTAGAAAATCAGTTGATCGAAAAGATTTGGTTATAGTTGCAATGAGCATTCTCAGAACATAGTGAGTTCAACAATTGATTTTGGCAGTGCAGTGATCAAGGAAGAA
The DNA here is from genome assembly GCF_048164855.1 of Canis lupus baileyi. Classification (NCBI taxonomy): domain Eukaryota; kingdom Metazoa; phylum Chordata; class Mammalia; order Carnivora; family Canidae; genus Canis; species Canis lupus. The sequence continues at coordinate 41,349,810 of NC_132848.1, forward strand.
AAGTTCATGATTGATTTACTACAGTGATCAGAGTCAATTAAAAAGTTGAACAAAATGAATGGACACCAGCGCCCAGTTTGTTGGTCATATGTAGATGCTTTTACCTCTGTGGCTGGTTGTTTTCATGAATTTATATAGTTGTGTTTGTATATAAAATGTAAGTGGTTGAAGCAATTATTCATAGAATCCAAACTGCCCCTGTTTACCAATCAATTGAATAATATATATTAAATGTTTAGAATATTAAATAAAAATTGAGTGCTGAAAAGTTTGAGTACAGGAACAAATACACATGGGTTTACAAATCTACAAGGAGGTACTGTACAATCAGTGACTGATTTGTTCATTTTATAAGATTAAGGCAAATGTTGTTGATTTGTCAACCATGGAGCAATTGGTTTCTTTGGCCTTGTGGCCTACTGTCTGCATCCAAAACCTGACCAACCATGTTGCCCATGTCTGTCATTAGGCTGTAAGGATGAACAGGCATGAGAGAGAGGTGTGGATTGCTGGATTGCTGTTATCATTCCAGGTAAGGCAACTCGATATAACGCTTGTGATGAAGAGGTACGAACTTCAGTTATAAAATCGATAATCACAGAGATGGAAAGTCCATAGGGAATATAGGCAATAATATTATAATAACGTTGTATGGTGACAGATAGTGCCTGCACTTATTATGGTGAACACTGAGTCATGTTGAGAATTGTCGAATCACTATGTTGTATGCCCGAAACTAATATATTACTGTATGTCAGCTCTACTTCAATAAAAAAAGAATGCCATGGACCTATTTGAAGGCTACATCTCCTATTTTCCTCCTACATCTTGGGCTGCCCCTTCTGGGACTCTTTGTCTCTCTCTCTCTTTTTTTTTAATATTGTATTTATTTATTTATTTAAAATTTATTTTTTATTGGTGTTCAATTTGCCAACATACAGAATAACCCCCAGTGCCCGTCCCATTCACTCCCACCCCCCGCCCTACTCCCCTTCTACCACCCCTAGTTTGTTTCCCAGAGTTAGGAGTCTTTATGTTCTGTCTCCCTTTCTGATATTTCCCACACATTTCTTCTCCCTTCCCTTATATTCCCTTTCACTATTATTTATATTCCCCAAATGAATGAGAACATATAATGTTTGTCCTTCTCCAATTGACTTACTTCACTCAGCATAATACCCTCCAGTTCCATCCACGTTGAAGCAAATGGTGGGTATTTGTCATTTCTAATGGCTGAGTAATATTCCATTGTATACATAAACCACATCTTCTTTATCCATTCATCTTTCCATGGACACCAAGGCTCCTTCCACAGTTTGGCTATTGTGGCCATTGCTGCTATAAACATCGGGGTGCAGGTGTCCCGGCGTTTCATTGCATCTGTATCTTTGGGGTAAATCCCCAAATTAATAAAATCATGAATGAGAAAGGAGAGATCACTACCAACACCAAGGAAATACAAGCGATTTTAAAAACATATTATGAACAGATATGCGCCAATAAATTAGGCAATCTAGAAGAAATGGACGCATTCCTGGAAAGCCACAAACTACCAAAACTGGAACAGGAAGAAATAGAAAACCTGAACAGGCCAATAACCAGGGAGGAAATTGAAGCAGTCATCAAAAACCTCCCAAGACACAAAAGTCCAGGGCCAGATGGCTTCCCAGGGGAATTCTATCAAACGTTTCGAGAAGAAACCATACCTATTCTCCTAAAGCTGTTTGGAAAGATAGAAAGAGATGGAGTACTTCCCAATTCGTTCTATGAGGCCAGCATCACCTTAATTCCAAAACCAGACAAAGACCCCACCAAAAAGGAGAATTACAGACCAATATCCCTGATGAACATGGATGCAAAAATTCTCAACAAGATACTTGCCAATAGGATCCAATAGTACATTAAGAAAATTATTCACCATGACCAAGTAAGATTTATCCCCGGGACACAAGGCTGGTTCAACACCGTAAAACAATCAATGTGATTCATCATATCAGCAAGAGAAAAACCAAGAACCATATGATCCTCTCATTAGATGCAGAGAAAGCATTTGACAAAATACAGCATCCATTTCTGATCAAAACTCTTCAGAGTGTAGGGATAGAGGGAACATTCCTCAGCATCTTAAAAGCCATCTATGAAAAGCCCACAGCAAATATCATTCTCAATGGGGAAGCACTGGGAGCCTTTCCCCTAAGATCAGGAATAAGACAGGGATGTCCACTCTCACCACTGCTATTCAACATAGTACTGGAAGTCCTAGCCTCAGCAATCAGACAACAAAAAGACATTAAAGGCATTCAAATTGGCAAAGAAGAAGTCAAACTCCCTCTTTGTCTCTTAAATGAGGATTTCTTCATGACACCTTACAGGCCATCACAATTTTTTTCACTCGACTCTGGTCCTGGGACATCTCATCCATCGCTGGTTTTAGTTTCCTTTCTACTCCATACCTGCACCCTTCAGAGCAGAGTTTTCTACCAAACTTCAGATGCATCTTCAGCCTCACGTACTTATCAACATGCCCATCTGTCTCACCACCCCTCAAATTCAAAATATCTAAATCTCACTTTATCACTTCATCTTCATACTTCCTTCTAAATCTCTGTCTCCACTGGTGCTCCCTCTTTATCTAGTTGCCCAGGATGCCCTTTCCCTCAACTCCAACCCACCATCCATCAATCCATCAATCCATCGGGGATCAAATTGGTATGTTCCCAGGCATTCCCTTATTTCAGGTCCCCATCATTTCTCACCTGGCATTTCTTTCAGACTTCTGGTTTCTTCCTGCTGGAGGATCCATGCCATTCCCCTGCCCATGCTTTTCCTTCACAGCACTTATCTTGGTTTGCAATCATAAATGTGTGTGACTATGTGATGCTTCTCTCTGTCTATAAGTGTGAGCTCCAAGAGAACATGGACTGGGCCCATTTTGGTTTGCCTTGTCTGGTTACCTAGTAGATGGTAGAAGTTTAGTTCATATTTGATATTTGTTGAATGAATAATTGAATTAATCTGGCTTCTTGCTATAGCCTTATCATACTCTCTCTCTTTGGTCTTGATCTTAGATATTTTCCTTACCATCTTGCAAAACATTTTAAAGCACATCTAATTATGTCATGCCCCTCCATATCATCCTTCAATGAATGATAAAGTCTGAGCCTCTCCATATGCCTTAAACTTTAATGATTCATCCCCACCAATATCTCAAGTCCCATTTCATTTACTATTATTATTATTATTTAAAGATTTAATTATTTGAGAGAGAGAGAGAGAGATAGTGAGAGAGTAAGAGAGAGTACTTGAGTAGGGAGAGGGGCAGAAGGAGAGAGATTCCCCAAGAAGACTCTCTACTGAGTATGGAGCCTGATGTGGGGCTCAATCCCAGGACCCCCAGATCATGACCTGAGCAGAAATCAGGAGTTGGATGCCCAACCAACCAAGCCACTCAGACACCCTGCATTTCTTCTATTTTTGCTGCTTGCCTCCTTCCTGTCTCCCATCCCCATTTTCTTCTACTCCCTAATCCTCCTAGTTTTGCTAACTCCTCCTCATCCTCCAGGTCTTGACTTAGATGTCACTTGACAGGAATTTTTTTGTGACCCTCCAAGATGGTTCATGAACCTTCTTAGTGCCTTTGCAGTAATTTGCATATATCACCACACCCTGAATGATAACACTGATCTGTTATGTCTCTTTCTCTCTACTGTACCCTTGAGGATAGAGTCCAGCACCTGGGAAAAAGTAGATGATCAATACATGTTACTAAGTGAATGACAGATGGATGTGTAGCTCAAAGCACCAGGAGCATGGTGGTTTCACAGCCCAGGTCTGTCTCAGAATGATGGTGAGCTAAGACTAGTGTAGACACATGGCCACTTTGTGTCACTGAGCCCTGTAAAGGGCTTCTTCTCAATCTAACTGGATCCTCCTAATCCTCTCTTCCCAGGACCCTCACTTCAATAATTAATAAGAGAGAGGGTGAGGGAGTGAGAGAGAATGGTAAGTGCACAATGAAGAAGGAGGAGTGGAGGTGGAGAATGGATAAAAAATATACAGCAATCACACAAAGACAGTGATGAAGAGCTTAGCGATGTTATCGCTCGTTACAGTCTGAGTGATTTGTGATCTAAATTGTTCTGTAGTGACAACATTACTGTGTGATGGAGTTCCCTGACTTTGTTTTACTGGGATGTTTACTTTGTTGCTCTATGGAAATGGTAAAATTCTTTGGCACTTTGGGTGAATATAAATCTTAATTTTGATGATCATTCTAATTCTTAACTTCTAATTCTGGCCAACCACAGAACTGCCTGTTGTCTTGGTCCCCCTCCCCCCCTTTTAAAAAAATTTCATACTAGTTAATTAGAATTGGATTTTCAGTGATAATTTTCTCTTTTTGGTACCCAGGGTAATTTTTAGAGCAGCTTGAGCCGGGTTAATATTTAAATTTAAAGTAATATGCAGCAGAACTCTTATTTTCATTTATTGGTAACTTTCAAAAAATTGTGCCACTTAATTAAAATTTCCATGCTTAGTCACAACCCAAACTAAAACAGTTTTTTTAGGAAATCAACAGCTAACACATTTCAGGTACTTTTCAGGTAAGTTGACGATAGATAGTATTTGTGCTTTGTGAGTAACATATCAGAATTTTTCTAGTTATTAATGAATCAAAATACCTAAATCTAAAAGTCCAGAGATATATAAACCCAAAGGTCAGAGAATTTAAAAACACTTAATTTAAAAAGAAGCTGGGCACCTGGGTGGCTCAGTTAGTTGAGCATTGGACTCTTGATTTCTGCTCAGGTCATGATCTAAGGATTGTGGGATAGAGCTGGGTGTCAAGCTCTATGCTTAGCCTGGAGTCTGCTTGTCCCTCTCCCTCTGCTCCTCCCCCAGATTGTACATGTGTTTTCTCTCATAAATAAATAAATAAATAAATAAATAAATAAATAAATAAATCTTTTTTTAAAAAGCAAGTATTGTTAACCTACCACTTGGTCATTGCTGATTTTCTGTATACTGGAGACCTATCTTCTTCTTTTTTTTTTTTTCAAGATTTTATTTATTTATTCACAAGAGACACACACACAGAGAGAGGCAGAGACATAGGCAGAGGGAGAAGCAGGCTCCATGCAGGAAGCCTGACGTGGGACTCGATTCCAGGACTCCAGGATCATGCCTTGAGCTGAAGGCAGATGCTCAACCACTGAGCCACCCAGGCATCCCATGGATACCTATCTTTACCCCCAGTTAAGGCTATGTCTGTATTTAAAGTGAGGTATGCAGTGAAAGCAATAAAAATAATTTGTACCATTATGTTCACTTGAGTTCAATTCAGCAGACATTTCTTTTTAAATATATGTTTATATTTCTTAAAGATTGTGTATATTTAAGATGTATGATGTGACGATCTGATATACGTAATATAGTGTAAAGATTACCAGAGTCAAGCTAATTAACATATTTTTTTCATATGGATAAACCTTTTTTTCCCAAAGATTTATTTATTGAGAGAGAGAGAGAAAGTGTGTGAATGGGAGGCGTAGAGGTAGAGAGAGAATCTCAAGTAGACTCCCCACTAAGTGCAGAGCCCTAATGGGAACTCAGTCTCACCTATCTGAGATCATGACCTGAGCTGAAACCAAGAGTTGGAGTCCTAACCAACTGGCCACCCATCACCTCTAACATATTATCTTCTTACATGGTGATCATTTTGCGTGTTTGCGTGTGATGAGACCACCTGAAATCCACTCCCTTAGCAAATTTTCAGTATTCAATAAGGTATTAGTCATCACCCTCTCTATTAGATCTCTGGACTTGTGCATCCTACATAACTGCGACTTTGCACTTTTTGGACAACATCTCCCCATTTCCCCCACCTCCCTGCCCCTGGTAACCATTGTTCTAGTCTCTGCCTCCATATATTTGACTGTTTTAGGTTCCATCTATAAATGAGATTGTGCACTTTTTTTCTTTCTGTGTCTGCCTTATTTTAATTAGTGTTATGGCTTCCAGGTTCATCAATGTTTTTGTAAATGGCAAGATCTCCTAATGGAATTATATATACATGTTATATATATATATATGTATATATATATATATATCATAATATATATGATAATATAATTGTGATAGGTATATATATATATATCACAATTTATTCATTCATCTGTCAATGTCAACATACATAGACTTAGGTAATTTCCATATCTTGGCTATTGTGAATAATCGTACAATAGACATGGGGGTGCAGATATCTCTTTGAGGTACTTATTTCATTTACCTTGGGTATGTACCCCAAAGAGGGATTGCCAGAGTATATAACAGTTCTATTTTTAATTTTTTGAGGAACCTCCATACTGTTTTCCATAACGGCTGTACCAGTTTACGTTCCTGCCAACAATGCACCAGGGTTCCCTTTTCTTGACAACCTCAACAGCTTGTAACTTTTATTTCTTTGATAATAGCCATCCTAACAGGCATGAGGTGATGACTTGTTGTGGTTTCCAGTAAACCTTTCTGAAGTTCTCAGTCTTTGCCAGATACTGAGAGAGTAGCAGGGATTAAAAAAATGGCCATAGCTTATCTTTGCTTTTGAGAAAGCAGCCTCCTGTGTGAGAGACATGGGTTTTCTATGTTTTCTATGGCTGCTGTAACAAATGACCACAAACTTGGTGGTTTACTGAAAACAACACACATTTGTTATCTAACAGTTTTGACAGAAGGGGGTCTGAAATGGGTCTCATAGGGCTAAAAGCAAGGAGCCAGAAAGCCGTGTTTCTTCTGAAGTTTCTAGGGGAAGAATCCACTCATTGTCTTCTCCAGCTTCTAGAGGCTCTCGCATTCTTGCTTCATGGCTTCATCACTGTGATCTCCCCTTTTGTCCTTTCACCTCCCTTTTGACTCTGACCCTGCCATCCTCCTGGAAGGACTCTTTTTGTGGTTACATTGAACCCACCTGGATTAGCAAGGATAATCTCCCTATCTCAAGATCCTTAACTTAGACACATCTGCAATGTTTCCTTTTCCCTGTGAGGGAATATATCCGTAGGTTCCAGGGATTAAGATGTGCACATCTTCGGTGCCATTATTTAGTCTATTGCCACGTGTAAGTCACTAAACTATCATATGCCTATTTACATGTACATAGTCATGCCTTCGCCTTTTGCTAAATAGTGGAGGCAGCTCATATGGTCCTACAGACCATGCCCAAACCACACAAACTAAAGCACAAGATGATGAGCAATGTAAGATAAGCCCTGCCAAGCATTGCTATGGAGAAAACACTGGAAGCAAAAACTTTGAATTGTGGGTCATATAGAAACTTGACCTTGAAGTATAAGTTGATAGAGGACTGCAGGTACAAAGTCATGGAGACATGAGCTGCTTGGTGTTTCTGGAGGATGGCAAGCAGTTGGGTTTGGTGGAAATTAATGTGTGTGTGTGTGTGTGTGTGTGTGTGTGTGTGAGAGAGAGAGAGAGAGAAAGGGAGTGGGGACCAGGTCTGGGAGTCATGGATGACTAGAGACCTCATATTGAGCAAGAGAGAATGGTACCTTGGCTAGATTCTCAGGGCAGACTAACACTTGGGGGATGGCCAGAGAAAGTGTAGGGAGCAAAAGAAACCAGGAATATAAGGAGGAGGACACGCTGGTTTCATAGAACCAAGGAGGAAGTTGCCAATCAGCATACACATTTGCCACTGTATTTCTTTATTCTCTGAGATGAGAATGATGCTTTGCTTTTTTTCTTTTTGTTCTGTAAGAATTTTCCTTATAAGAAACTTTCAAAAGGAATTCAATGAAGAAAAAAATAGCTAGTTTATTCTTGGATCCCAAAACTTGGTTTAGACCAACCAATAGCCATAGCAGGAGCCTAGCGCTCTCCACGAAGGCCCACTTGCTCCAAATACTTTCTCCTCCTCTTCAAATGGTGCTTTGTCCAGGCTAGGTGCAAACCCTAGCCTTCTATCATCATTCTAACAGCTTTATCATTGTCAAACAGAAGGTGATAAAGGATCAGGGATGAAAAAGGCAGCTTCTTGAGAGTCAGAGAAAAGAGGAGCATTGAGGCAATGGCTTGAATACTTCAAGCCAAAAAGAAGTAATTTTTCTTAATTACCTGAACATTTTTAGATGAATGGACAACTTTAGACTCGGATTATTCAGAAAATTGATTCGGGATTTCCGGGTCTATGGGTAAGGGTTTCCAGAAATAAGGGTTTCCAGAAATTAAGTCAGTTCCTCCAAATTGTCCTGTCTCCTGTGATTAACTAATCGTAGCAGTGAAGGGGGATAGCTTTGGAGTCCGCTTGCTTGGGCTCACATCCCTGCTCAGCTCTGCTCACTCACTGTGCGATCTTGGTCAAGCTGCAAATGTTCCTTCACCTGCAAAATGGGAATAATGATAGACGGTCCTAGCCTGGATGTTCTTAGAGGCCGAGTGTGAACGAGAGGATCTGTCTGAGGTGTTTATATGAGAATGGGATCCCGGATAGCAAGGAGGACAGGGGGAGTGATCTACGGGGACAGAGGAGGACCAATCGGAGGATGTACTTGTTGGGACAGCCACCACCGTGGGTGGCAGGTTGCTCCAATGTTGGGGACTCCATCTGTCTAGGAAAGACACCACCAGTGGCATGGCAACTGTTGTTGGTGAATTTGCAGCAGTCCCTGGGCACAGGCCAAGTCCAACTGGTTTTTGCAGGACCCAGAAATGTGGATTGAGTGAGGAGATGGTGGGAACCACCACCTGGCCGTCTTTCATCTTGGACAGTGGTGCTGATTTTGCACTTCCTTCTGGAAGCAGGATTGTTTCTGGTTCTCCTAGATCGTGAGTGTGTATGTTGGGGGGGTAGTGTCAGAGGTGTCCTCTGCTCTTCTTACCACAGTGGCCTTTATTCCACAGGAAATAACTAAGGTCTGTCTGTTGTAAAGACTTTATATCCTCATGATATCTTTGCAGCATGCACAAGTGACCACAGGGCCTGTGCTGTGCGCTCCTGGTGTGGGATGGGTTTGAGCCAGATGGTGGTGGTATGAGGAAGACACCTTGGATGAGATCTTTGCAGATCTACGGGGAAGACGAAGGCTGCCGTCCTCTGGCAAGGAGAAGGACATTGCTCCTGGCAGTGTAGAAGTTTCTCAGGCCCAGAGGCCAAACCCCGAGCCCCCTTCCCGGACTTGGACGCAGGAGACCTGCCCTGGCTGTGCACTCGCATCTCCTCTGGGTTCCCACAACCCTTAATTTGACTGTGAGTCTGATTCTCAGAGGTCTGCTTGCAGCTTTTCCTCCTAATCTGCTGCCATAAAAAGTCACTTGCTTTTAGGCCCATCTTGAGGTAAGAGCTGACCTTCAGAATCTGTTGTTTTATTATTTGATTTGGGACTTTCTCATACCCATTTTTTAAAAAAATTAACACTTCATTTTTTTAGGGCCATTTTAGGTTTATGGATAAATGGAACGGGGACTATAGAGAGTTCCCCTGTACCCCCTCTATCCACAGCAACATCTGCCCCCTCTGTCAGCAACATTTTCATTAGTGTGGCACATCGTTCCCACGAGATGGGCCGGTGTTGATTGGCTCACAACATGCATACTCTCAACAATACCAATAAAATTATATAATTACAGTCCATGGTTTACATCAGGCTTCACTCTTTGTGTTGTACATTCTATCGGTTTTGCCAAATGCACAATGACATATGTTTTCTTTTTTTAAGATTTCCAAAGCAATGAAAAAAACTCCCTCTGCAATAATTACAGCCACCATTGGTCTGCCCCATTGAAGTGCCACACTACTGCTAACCTCTGCTTCACCACCTCCTGCGTCCCTCCTCCCAGTCAGTCTCAGGCAATGGTCCCTGGGACTGTCATCAGCTCACCTCAGTCACCCCCCAGCGATGGCATCCTTCTTGCCATCTGATGGCCAGTGGTCCTGTTCCCATACCTTATTTGGAGCAACTGCTTACTAGAACCATCCTGGTACCAAGCATCCCAGCTCAATGGCCTTAAAGTGGAGGCCAAAGACAAGGCCCAGGTGTGAGCAGTTTATGGGAACAGAAATAGGGAGCTGGGGGAGAGAGGTCTGGAGGCAGGGAGAGCCTGTACTGACGGGTCCCTGAGGAGGCCGTGGTGGTGGCTGACTGCTCGGTCCTGGGGGCTTGGAAGATGCACCTCAGATCCACGCACCTTTGGGGCCAGATGAGCCAGCAGCCTTGCACTTCTGGGTGCGTGTGTGGGAGTGCTGAGCCTGGTTCTGTGGGCCCACCTGCGGCATCAGAGGAGCCCGGGACCCGGGGTTATGGGGTGCAGGGAGCAGAAGCCATGCCCTGTGGCACCTGAACTTGGAGCCCCCATGGGAGCGATCCTGCGGCTGTGCTGGGTTGGGAGTGGGTGGGGGTGGGAGCATCTGAGGTTGTAGCGCTCACAGGGTGGTGTGAAGGCACCACGAAGTTATGTCAAGTACCCAGAATGTTGCTGGTGTATGGCGAGCTCTAAAGAAAAGTTGGCTCTGGAGGTGACGACAATGACGATGACGATGATGGCCTGGTGATGGTGGTGACGGTACCATCATCAACATCAACATCATGATCACATGGAGAAAAAAAGAACCAGTGTACGCCCCGAGCGTGCTCCTCTCTCTCCCGGGAAGCTGCCATATACCCTAGAAGGGTCCCTGATGTTCCCGGACGTCAACAGTTCTGGGCAGTCTGAATCCAGTTTCCTGCACGATTCAGATGTTTAAAGTACATGCCTTTGAACGGCGCCAGGGAGGAGTCGCCCCGTGTTACCCAGCCACGGTGCCCCGTGCTCCAGTCCCTCTGCTCTCCCCGGGGTCACCCTGGAAGGCGACATCCTCTAGTCAGTCCTGACGTTGGTGTGCTCCGAGTCGTTGCTGGTAGTGTAGACATTAAGAGCTTCCATTGTCCGGGTTTGCCACCGTTGTATTCTGAGTATGGCCAGGGGCACCGCGGGTGGGGACAATCTTCCTCGTGGCACTGAATCCGAAGGGGGGGTGCAGGACACGTGGGTGGGGGCATGGATAGCTGCGAGGCAGAGGGGTGGCACGGGTCCCCTAAGGGACAAGCTGTTCCTAAACTTTGCTCCAGGGGGAGCCATTCACACCACACTCCATGGGACCCGGGGCCCTGGAAGGTGAAGACCTGCCTGCTGGGGTGGCCGGTGGCTCTTCTCCTCCTGGGCCAGGGCACAAGGGAGATTTGAAATTTCCTGGGTACGTCTGGTCTTGCCCACAGGCCTCAGCAGTCTGCCTCCGTTACCTGCTTTTGTGTTTTCAAGCTGCTCACTTTGAAGGGTGAGGGGCTCCCCAGACCCCCAGGGATACCCAGGATTTTGTTCCCTTGGGGTGTGTAAGTTCTGGCCTCCCCGGTGGGGGCTCGCTTCCACCAGCTGAAGACCAAGTTTAGAAGTCTACATTGTCACAAATAAGGAGCACAACTCTCATTGAGCCTTTTTATCTTGGTTTCATGACATATAAAAGGCAGTTCATTGGTTAAAGAAATGTTTTTAAGGATGTTTACAAATACTCCAAGCCTTTTCAAGTATTTCAAATACTTTCTCATATCCCTATTATGAACTTATACCAGTTGATATAGCTTTTTTTTTTTTTTTTTTTTTGGTTAAGTTTCCAGAGAAATGAAAAGACATCATGGTTAAACACCAAATACATTATGACTAGGTGGAAAACAAATTACAGGAATTTAAAGCTTAAAGATAAATGACAGGGATTTAAGATGTATGTGCTCACAAAATGGTCTTAAATACAAGACAGTTTGATTCTAGATCACATTAAGCCTAGATCAATTCAACAGAAATCCTTTTGCAATAAGTGAATGTTATAAGAGTTGCCAGGATAATAAATATCTTCTACCTATTTCACCAAAATATTGTTTTTTTGTTGTTATTGCTAACGGAAAGAAAAATACGTTTGTCAGCCATAATGAGTTTTAAAGAGGTTCTATAAACGCGGGTGTGCCTCGAATTAAGAAAGTCAGACATTTAAATAGTTGACCTTACAGAGCACATAAATTAGAGGGTAATTACTTAAATGTTCTTCAGTTTGTGAAAGGATTTACAACAGGGTTCCTCTAAATAGCTAACTCTCTAGTGAATTTAAATTGCTGGTGTGTGTATGTCTTAAAATTGATTCCTTTTTTTTTTTAATTTAAAGAAACACACCTGTTGCATAAACCAAGCTGTGTCCAAATTAAGAAGAGCTGAATGGTTTTTCTCCATGTTAAGCTCATTTTTAAGATTGCATTATAACTCATATGTACCAGGTTGCCTCCGTTTGGGAGGAGGGATCTTTCAGAAACAAACCTCCAAGTCACTACTGAACTCAGACGTTCAAGCCTCTGGGAATTGGGTGGTCTGGGGCTTCCAGGTTCGTCCTGGTGGTAGAAACTTCCATGGCATTCAATTCAGGCTTCGCTCTGAGGGAAAGGTAGATATTTTGTGGAGCTCCAGAGATGTCCTGGGCTGAGCCTTCCTTTCTTGGAGGTGGTGGGAATGGGTAGAGGTGATCCCAGAAAGTGAAGAGTAGTGAAGAACAGGAGGAGAAACTATTGCCCTTGATTGGAACCTAGTTCTGTGACCCTGAGTAAAGGTTTAGCCACCTCTTAGCCATAGTGGCACCACCCCTTAAAAGGACATGGGGATTCAGCTAATGATGAGAAACTCTTCCCTTTAAGACTGCTATTCTTAGTGTCTATACCTATAATAGATCTAAGTTCCATTTAAAGACCGAATATTATTCCTCAGGAGGTTGATCTTTTGAAGTCATAGACAAATTTCTGCCTCTTGAGACCTTGTATCTACAAGGTCTTGTTTTTCTGCCTGTGCCACTTGTCTCCAACTAGGGGCCCTATGATTCCATGATTTGGTGCATAGTGTGTGCATTGGACTGGGCCCATTCTGTCCTTTTGGGCAGAAAGAATAATTTTAGAATTGAGGCCCAAGGTCGTTGTTCCCAAGCTTTGGTCTGCTGCCAATCACCAATCCAAGGTAAAGTGTCTGTCATTCATTTATTCAAGGAAAGTTTCTCTCTCCTACTTGATGTTACCCACTGTTGTCAACACTGGTTATACAGCAGTCAAATGAGACACGAAATACCTGTCCTCATTGGGGCCATAGTGCATAGGCCATAGTGCATAAAGCAAACAAAAATAGAATTCTTGTTGGCAGAATAAGAAAAAATAAGGAGAATGTAGGGGATGCCTGGGTGGCTTAGTGATCAAGCATCTGCCTTTGGCTCAGTCATGATCCTGGGGTCGTGATATTGAGTCCTGCAATGGGATCCCTGCAGGAAGCCTGATTCTCCCTCTGCCTATATGTCTCTGCCTCTCTGTGTGTCTCTCATGAAAAAAAAATCTTAAAAAATATAAGGAGAGGGAATCCTTGGGTGGCTCGGTGGTTTGGCACCTGCCTTTGGCCCAGGGCGTGATCCTGGGGTCCCAGGATCGAGTCCCATGTCGGGGTCCTGTCATGGAGCCTGCTTCTCCCTCTGCCTGTGTCTCTGCCTGCCTCTCTCTCTCTCTCTCTCTCTCTCTGTGTGTCTATCATAAATAAAGAAATAAATCTTTAAAAAAATATAAGGAGAATGTAGTATGTTTGTCATACGGTCATATGAATTTAAGTTAAAATATTGCCTATGTACCAATATTATGTATCCTTAGAATTTTAGAATTAAAATTTCATTTATATTTATGAAATAATTGTGACATCAGATAGTAATTAAAAAATAGTGAAGTGAAAAGTTGGTGTGCTAGTCAGGCTCCTAAGATTGCCTCCCACGATCCCTATGTAGCCATACTCACACACTTGCAGAAGACTGGTGTCAAGGTTGTTCTATGTGAACAACAGAATACAGCAGAAGTGACATCAGTCAGTTCTGAAATTAGTTTCTAAACGACACTGTGCTTTCAATTTTGGTTGTTTATTTTTCTTGGATTGTGGATCTGGGGGAAATCAGCTGCCATATTGCGAACAGTCCGATAAAGAAGGCTGGGTGTTAAGAACAGACAAGAAAGAAATACAGTCTACCACCAACAGCCACAGGTGGGCATGGAAGAAGGTCCTTCATCCCCAGTCAAGCCTTCAGATGACTGTAGCCCCAGCTGATGGAGCAACTGCACTTCATGGGACCGCCTGGACCAGAACCTGCCCCTTCCCCCTCCCCACACCACACACTAAATCAACCCTGGCTTTCTGACACTTAGAAACTGTGAGATGATGTTTGTGTTTTGGGGAAGTTTGTTATGGAGCAATAGCTAACTGATAGAATTAAAACCCCTTGCTGAATTGTTTTCAAATAATGACAACTCAGAAGTATAGCCATTACTATTCTCTAAGAAAACAGGTTTTTTTTTGTAAAGCACTATGGGCAAAATTATACTCCTTTGTATGATACTATTGATCATTTTGTGTGTACAAATATCCTTAGCACTTGTTAGGGTTACTACTGTTTCAACATGTCATACGTAATTATACATCAACTATTACTTCAGCTTGATTGTGTATCTGGCTGATATATCATCCTCTCTGCTTTTCTTTAGCCAAACCCTACCTCTTTTCAAGGTCACAAATAATGCATTTAATAGCAGTTATTAGAGGAAAAAGTAATACAGTTTTTTTTTAAAATCTAGTTTTCACAGGGCATCTGAGAAGTAGAAGGAAGATGATTTTCCACCTGTAATTGCAGTATATTTATTAATGACACTCCTCTTCACTGTTAGAAATGTCCATGTTTGGACAAGTCATATAGCCATGCTAGCTAAAAGCAAAAAACTCATCAATTTATCTTAGTCTTCTCCTTTTGCAGATTTTTTTTTTTTTTGGCAGGGACTTGAGCTCACTTTCGATGGAATGACTGAATATGCCATTATCTCTTCTGTGCAATAATATTTTCCCTCCTGATGCCTGTGTGGTGAGAGACAAGGCTCCCCTGGATTTGCAGAATTTCTAAGCAGACACCATTAGTTTTCAGAGTGGTGGCCGAGGGTCCAGCACCTGCTATAACAGTATTCACCATAGTGATGATAATTAATGAGTTTCTTTCCTTCCTTAAGGGCCCTGGGGAAATCCGGTAAGAGTGATTCTTCCAGGGCAGAAAGGAGGTGTCTCTGAAGGCTGGTGTAGGGCTATTGTGACCCCAACTTCCCCAGCGTGCCCTCAGGGAACAGGCCTAGAAACCAATCAGCTCCCTCATCCGCACATGTGCTGCCTACAAGTTTTGCCTTCAGACAACCTGGATGGTGAGCAGGGTTCCACCATGTGGGCAGAACTGGGCCATTCTAGGAATTAGGATGGATCTGATTTCACCTCTCAGCTGAAAGGGATTCCTCCTGCATGTGGATTTTATGGCATGGGAAGTTAGGCTGCTGTTGGTGAGGCAGTAGGGAGAGGGGGAAAGAGCACAGGATTTGGAGCCAGACCAATCTGGATTTTGGTTATAATGGTAGCCTTTTTGGTTATTGACCTTGTCCAACCTGCTTATGATCTCTGAGCTTCAGTGTCTTCGTCTCTTAATCATGCTAACTTGCTAGGGTCATACAGAGGATTAATTTGGATAAATGTAAGATAGAACCCAAGGACAGGCATCATTACAGCACCCTGGCTGGTTTTTGTATAATGCATGCGGATGACAAATGGTTTGAAGAAACTTTTCAAAGTCGTTCGCTCTCAGCGTGTGCTCCTCTTAGGGTTGCTGCCCCCTTCTACCTGGGACATCTTTCATCTTCTCTTTGCCCATCTCCATCTTATCTATCTTTCCCTTCCCTCCAATCTCTATTGATTTCTCAATCTCTTTCCCTATCTCTTCATCTCTATCTTTGTTCATGCCTACCTTAAGCTCTGCTAGCCTAGAATGTAATGATTATATACACTGATTGAATTTATCTCTTCCTCCTCTCCATGCTGCTAGAGTGCTTTTGAGTATCAGGATCTTGTCTTGGATGTGGTAGGACTTAGGCTATGTGAAAAATAAATACTGGTTGGTTTTTAAAAAGGGAGCTCTGACTGTAAAGGAAATACTTTTATTTCACGCAGCACCCAAATTCCTATGGGCAGTATGTGGAGAGTTGCACTAGTGAATTTCCTGATACATCCCAGCAGTTGAGTGTTGATTTTTAAAAACCCAAAAGCACAGTCGATGACATTGCTCTTTTCTCCATCTCATAAAAATTTGTGAAGCAATGACTAGAGACATCAGGCTCAGGAAGTTTTTAATACCTGAACATGGCAATCGGGCAAAGGAAGGCTTATTTATAGTGGTCCTCTATCCATCAAACACATCCGCGGATTTCAGCGTCTCTTGGCTCAGCTCCAGGCATGGCAGGAAGTCGAGAATGTGTGCCATGGAATACAACAGGGGAGGTGTCAATCACTTGAAGGGAACTTACTCAGGCCAAGGCACGACAACCTGGCAATGATGTGCTGCCGACTGCACCAGCATTTGCTCTGTGCCAAGGAAGCCAGCGTTTGACGTTAGATAAGGTGGCAGCTAGTGTGTTAGAAATAAAATCCATAATTCTAAAAAGAAAGAATAAAGATCTGGAAAATATTTTAAAGTTCTTATGTGACAACCTGCCTAAAATAGCAGAAGGAAGTGATCGAAGACACTTGTCATACATTAGAGTTGAACTGTGACCAACTTCTGATGTCACTAGCTGCTCCCTCATGATGTGTGGAAGGAGCAAGAAAGGGTGACAGTCAAGAGGGAGCACCAGTGTAACAAGGACCAACTTTTGAAATTAATCATCAAGTCCAGTCCCTCCTACTCATTCGAAACTTCTGAAGGGCAGGCTTGTGTCTTTTTCATCTTGGTCTTCTTAGCATTCAATAAACAGCTATGAGGTAAATGATGACCAAAATGTGCACTAGGACTTTATTCTGATCATTTAAATGATAAAAAATGCATATATTACTCCTTAATGGGAAATCTACCAAAATATACAAAGCACTTTAGAGTCTTTTCTACTATTCCTTATTCCTTCCCCTTTTCCCCAACTACATAAACAAACAAACAAACAAACCAACCAATAAGCATCTATGGGAAGTTGAATACTAAGCTACATGTATCCTGGGATTGTGTTTTCTTTGAGACACATATATTCACTCTAAATTCTAGGAGATTTTTCTTCTCTATTGAAAGGTAGACTATCATCCTGAAATTTCTGGGATGATTTTTTTTTTATTCCAGAAATATTTTAATACAATCATAGTACAGTTATGAAGTCACATTCAATCCACTGAATATATTCAAGGTATTAATTAAAATAGTATACATCTTTGCTAATTGTATATACTGTATATACAGTAACTGTATACTTAATATAATTAAAGTATTTGGTTCTTATAGATGAGACTACTGTATTCATTCATATTTGCACTGCTAATCAAACAGTATGTAAGTAAATCCATGGATTATGGTAGTGGGGCTTTTAGTCCATTTTGACCTGAAGTCTAAGTATCAAAATTGGATCTATTTTTTAAAATACCACAATACTTGAATCCTAGAAAGAATAGTTCACCAATTTAAGGCAAGATATTGAAACTTCTATACAACTTTAATTTGAAAAGATAAAAGAATATTTTATCAAAGATCACACATGCCTTAACAGTTAGCTACCTATAGATTTTTATAAAGGCAGTAAAAAAATGTCAGTGCAAGTTCTACATTGGGTTCCTTAGTAGAGAAAATAATAGGTTCTTGGAATAAACCATTATTTCCAAATTCTGGGATGATTTTGATTATGTAGATTGCTCATGTTCATTTATCAATCATATAATTTATTAGAGATTGGGGTTAATGTCAACATTTCCCAGTTGGAAAAGATATTTTTGCTCTCTTGTCCATTTATTTTCTTCAGATCATTCCCTTAGGAGAGAGTTCTGTGACGCAGAGCACAGATATTCAAGGGGTACTTGACATGTTACCAAAATGCACTTCTACTGCTTGACCAGTTTCTGACCAAACAACCAAAACCTACCTAGCTAGTTTAAACAAAAAGGAATTTATTACCAGTTATTTGGTGCTTAGAATCATTGGAGGCCTGGAGGATCCATTCCTAGATTGAGCCTATAGGGAGACAACTAAGCCTTGGAATCTTGTTACCTGTGCCGTGATTAAGAAAGCAGCCCATGCTGTGGTGGGAAGTTGCTGAATTAGGAGGCTGCTGGACATAAGTCCTAACTGCCTCCACTAACATCTATGCTGTCGAAAGGATGTCTCATCATGTTAACCGACAATGGTCAACAGGTGTCCTTGGAGTTGTGGAGAGGCAGCCCACAGATGCAGGCCCAGGAAACAGATAATTATGAGGGTGTGATTTTGTTTTGTTTTGTTTTTAATTTGAGTATAGTTGACCTAGGATGTTACATCTGTCCCAGGTGTACATCTGACAACAACTCTATGTGTCATGCCATGCTCACCACAAGTGTTGCTACCATCTGTCACCATGCAACACTATTATAGGTCCTTGACTATATTCCCTATCCTGTTGAAGGTGCATTATTAAGTGGAAAAGTGAAAAACGTGAGCCTTACTCCCTTCCCTTGCATGCTGGACTGACATTTCCCAGCAAGAAAGAAACAGCACTGCGTGTTGGTTGCTGGTTCAGAGCATGTACTGTAACTGTATACAAACAAGGTCATTGTTTCTCAGTTGATGCCACAACCCAGGCTTTGGTGGGCTATTCTGGTGTTCTTTAAGGCCAGCTGCTTCTGGGAATATAAGACATGGTAAACTTGGTGAATCCTTTGAGTGCCATCCTATCTTCTCACTTTCTTTGCTATAAAATCAGTTCCTTAGTCAGAAGCGATGAATTGGATACTATGTCAATATTGCCTTCAATAATTCCTGGGAGTAGTTGGTAGAAGGAAGGTGAGAAGCAAAGAAAACCTTCATTTCCAGATGTTTCCATGCCAGAGAGGCCACCGAGGCACCTGCCATTTGGAAAGGGGTTCAGTTATAACTAATCTGCTACCTGGTGGCTGGCTGCACTTTGACTTATGAGACTTACCAGCTAGACCAGAAATCCATGATGGCACCCATTTTTGCTACCCTAGATACTTAATTCATGAGTCCATTAAGAAAGCATTTGGGTAATTGGAGAATGAGGCTGACAGATGTCCAGAGAATCCTGTCTTGTTCCTCTGATTGTTGAGAACTTATTCCACAAAAAGACCTTTTGGTGAGCATTCACATCCCACCTTGAGACCATTCTAGCATATTCATTCATATACCTGTCCTCCAAACCATCTTGTTACTAATCCTTTGCTTTTGGTTTTTCTGAACTTTTTGCCATACAGCTAAACCATTACCTATGTCCTGTGATTAGTGCAGATCTGTACCTCTGCTTCTCTTTTTATACAAAGGAAAAAACAAGACAAAATAAGACAGAAACAAACCAACCAGATGCACCACTTGAGGTTCTGCTGAAAAAGGGGGGTTTCTTTTTTCCATTGACTTTCAGGGAGTGCTGATGTGATGTGTTTAAAGTCTACTCATGACTGTTACCAGTATTATCATGTAAGACAGTCCATAAATCAGGCTCCATTTTTTTTATTTTTAAAGCAACTTTCCATAAAGAACTCCCCATGGGACTTGAACTTGACATGCTTGAGTGCTGGGTACATCCAACTTCATGGCTTGGTGACTCAGATAACACCCAGTTCTGATGGTCAGCTAAGGACACATGGTTACTCATTGTCCCATAGTCAAGGATTCAGTCTACCAGGATCCAGCAGTAACCCAAGGTCTGTTTCTCAGAAGGGGAATAATTATATTGTTGGGAACATAACTTTGCTTCAGAGTCTTATGAGTTTGGATTATTATTGTCTTAATTTGGGTCGGTACAGTATCCGACCCTGCCACAGATGCTTTGAACACAACTGGATCTTCTGCATCTCAAGGTCTGAATGTTTGCAGTTACCAGGGCCCTCTGGAAAGCCTTCTCTAGTCCTGGGCCTCCCTAAAGTGTGGTTCCCCTTTGGTTTTTTGATAAATGGATGGAAGCAACACCAGCGAATGTAGTATATATTACCTCCAAAGTTCAAAGAAGTCACTTTCTCAGTTGTAGTGGTTTATGATGTAGTATATTACTTGCACTTTGAAGAGGATTTCCTAGTATGTTCCAGACAACTGGAACTGCTGAACTTCTGATGTAGGGCCAAGTCTTTGAATTTTTATCTCCTATCCTGGTGTTCCTGTGTCTCACCAAGAAATCTAGGGTACCTGTTATCAACTTCTGCCTTAATCAATGCGAGATGGTTAATGTCTCTGTGGAATCAATTGTGACAGAGTCAGATAAGAGGATGCTGTGTACTTTTTCCAGGTGAAGGCAAATTATTTGTAGTGAATTTTGGTTAGTGGGACATAAAAGAAGTTCATCAGACTGATAAGTGAACTATCAGTACTGGGTACCAGGATCTGTTGATTTGTTTCAATAATGAGATTACTTTAGGAACAGCAGAGTCTTTAATATCACAATCTAACAAAGTTTTTGAAAATCCAACATTTTGCAAGACCCACTTTACTTTTACATACACTAAATGGTTGAGTTCAGTAGGCTTGGGATGTGAATGAATTGTCCTGAATCTTTTCAGGTCTTCGGTGGTGAATCTTAACTCCATGATTCCACCTGTGATATGTGGTATTGCTTTTGGTTTACTATTTTGTGTGAGGATAATGGTATGGGAATACAGTCCCAAAGATTTCCACTTGGCCTTCCTCATGCTATGGCTCAATTTCCAACCACATCTTATCTAGCTTAGGAAGGAGGTACCAACCACAGGATGGGTTCACAGATCTCAAAACTTATCTTTCTAACTTGTCACTTGACTGGTGGACCACAGTGGTGTTCTTGTTCCCCAGGAATTGACATTCACTCAGAGTCAGTGTCTAGTAATCTCCAAAAATATGGGTATTTTTCTTTCATCTCTGATTCTCAGTTTCTTCTTCTGTAACAGAGAGAGGAATACTGCAACTACTAAAACATTTCTCTTGAGGATTAATGAGAGGAAAAGCAAAACTCTCAGCGGAGCACCTGAAACAAGGTTCACACTGAAAATACTAGTACTAACCAGGATTCTTGATGATGATGATGATGATGATGATGATGATGATAACAGTGATGATGGTGATGTTGGAGATGATGATGATGGTGATGATATTTCTTTTGAAGCCATGCAATAAACTTTTGCATCTTTCTCCATTTAGGTGACAAGCAATTCTTATTACATGGATTTTTGGTATTTTACTGTTTTTGATGTTGCTATTGTCAAATGGCAAAAAAATTCTACACATGAGAAGACATAACACAGTAAAAATTTGCCAAGCTGGGTTGTGCCAACTTTTTTGGTTTGGAAAATTTGAGGTTTGACTTTTCCTGTACTATGATACCTTAAAGTAACAGGGCATGGCAATGCTGTTCACAATTCAGCTCTCTGGTCAGTGGTTCCTTCAAAGCCTGATTCGCGCACTAGACTTCAGGTTCCCTTGAGGGCCAGAGTGAAGTCTGCTTGTTCACTGCTAGATCTCTATCATGTGCCTGGCTCTAGGATGTGCTCAATAAGTATTTGTTGCTTGAACAAATAAATGGCTTTACCTGTAGATGTCTTTAAAGCATCTTATTTGCTTCTTCCTCCCCACGTTTTCAAGCTTCCAGCTGTATCAAACTTCTTCCTCTTCACTGAATACTCCAGGATATTTATTCCTCCATACCTTTCACATACTTTAAAAAATTTTTTTTATTGCTGTCATGTCTTCCTACCTTTCTGTCAACAGGAAAGTGTCATGTAGACTTCTTGCAAGAAACCTTTCCAGAAGGTTCATGGGCAGTGTGAACAGCTCTCTCACTCAGGCTCCAATAGCCTTCTGCATTTGCTCTTAGAGTAATCCTTCTTATTTTAAACCTTGTTTATATGTGCACACATCTTCCTTCCCATGCAGACTCTGCCCAGCAGTTTCTGGTACGCAGATGTTCAGTAAAGGTAGAATGAAAGCATGAGGCTCAGTTTTGCCCTTCAGTTGGGGGAGAACAGGGAAAATACATTTTCCTGGTTCAGATGGGGGTAAACATTGCCCAAATCACACTTTTCTGTTTTCTTCTAGCTGCAAAACAATCAGGATTCTTTCTGCACAAACTCCTGGACAATTGTTCCTCCCAGTTGCCAGTGGGAAGAAAGGACAACTCCTGGTTTCCAATGATAGTACTGCCTTGTTGAAAAGCCTAAGTTTCAAACAGAATGTTTTTAGACATAGTTTAAATCTTAAGTAAATAATTTCTATATTGGAAGAATGTGGACTAATTATGCAAAGGACAAAATTCTTTGAAAGGAAAGGGTGGATGGATGGAGGAGCCAAAAAAACTTGAGGTGGCACTGAAGGGTTGTTCTGGTAATCTGCTTTGTCACTTTCATCTGGTAGAGTCAGAAGATAAGCATCATGATACACTATATATAGTTTTATTTTAATTAAAGTTATGAAAATAAGGATGGTATTTCATTTCCTGAAACACATCAATGTAGTTTACAGGGCTCATTAAATATAACCTCAGTTTTTTGACAAGGTTTTCAAGAGCAAGACAACCTAATGTGTAATTTTGTTAATTTTGAAACATCCCCTTTCCCAATAGAAGTGAAGAAATGGGTTAATGAAGTCTATGGAAAAAATCTCAGTGACAAATATTAAGTTATTTTAGAGACATAGGAGAAAGAATAGCAGTGCTCCACCTGCTACGTTACATAGTGTAGTTGTGTATTTTGGGGTACATTGCAAAGGAGACAGTACTTTGGGGCAGGTATCTGGCACTGCTGATGGCAGCATTAGAAGAGAAGACGATGCTGAGAGGGTCTTACGTGGGCAGAATAACCAAAATAACAAAGATGGAGGGATGAAGAGCTTAAGGGAGGCAAATGAGGCCTGTGAATGGGTTAGTATTCTCAACTTTTACTCTTTTTTTTTTTTTATAAATTTTTATTTATTTATGATAGTCACAGAGAGAGAGAGAGAGAGCGGCAGAGACACAGGCAGAGGGAGAAGCAGGCTCCATGCACCAGGAGCCCGACGTGGGATTCGATCCCGGGTCTCCAGGATCGCGCCCTGGGCCAAAGGCAGGCGCCAAACCGCTGCGCCACCCAGGGATCCCTCAACTTTTACTCTTAAGATTGGATGAATAAGCCCACAAAACACATACAGGTGTGGCCTATACATATGTAGTCTCGTGCAGTGAAGACAGGAAAATAAGCTCAAAAACTTATTGCTGTTACAACTATCTGGCTGCGAGGTACCATACTGTATTGCATACATATGGAGCCTGACTGCAGGTTTCAAAGCCTGGTCCCACTTCTTCCTTGGACAGGTTACTGGATCTCTCTGTCTCTGTTTTCTTACCGGTGCAATGGGACCGTGAAATCAGGGCTATACCATGGATTAAATGAGTAATATTTCTAAAGCACTGAGCTCATGTAGCTCTTTGCTGTTCTTCTTAGGCAATGTGTAGATAGATAATGCATCATAATTTCCATTAATTTTGTGGTCTACACCAGTATACAGTTATAATTACATAAGGGCTTTTTATATATCCAAATGAATTGACACTGGGCTCCTTTTTAACTTTTCTGTGAAATTTGGTCACTTGAGATTTAAGCTTTGCTCATGGTTACATGCTGAAAATATGAATTTCATAATAAATTAACAGATGATTTTATTTAATTTTTTAAATGCCCTTACATTCATCCAGCTTTTGTTCCACACGTAAAGTTTACTGAGTGCCAATTATGTGTCAGGCAGGCACTGTTCTAGGAAGACAAAGATTCCTGTGCTCCTCAAAGATTTCTGAAAACCAAACAAAAATTTGGTGCCTCATACTTTTTATAAGCAACTTATCAGATGTTGGAACTGACACCATAAAGAAAGATTCTGGAAAAAAATTAAAAATTTAAAATGATATGAGGTAAAAATCAAAATTACATACTCCTAAATGATATGAAGATGTGTGATGAACAAAAATATGTTGTATTTTGTGTCATAAAAAATACCCAGGTTTCTGGGTTGTTACCAGATGCTAAGATTTAGGATATTTTACTATAGAGATGAAATAACAGATGATGGGGAATGAAAGCCAGGCAGACAAAAAATAATCCTGGAAGAGTAATTAAAACTAACAATTGAAAAATACAAAAGACTGAAAATTTATTGCCAATTCAAATGAAACCTTTAATGAAGTCCAGTGCTCCTGATTTCTCAGCATATAAATCAGGGATTGCAATCATCAGAAATCAGGAGAGGAGAAAAAAAATTAAGTCATATATGAGTTTATAATCTCCTAAGAACTGTCCATGATGAATCTCATTGAGTCTTTACATTCAAATCCGAGGAGAATTTTGTTTTCCTCACTTAGGAGGAGAAAACAGAAGATTTGAAAGGATGAGTAGCTTTCCCTGGATCACAGGGTTGGAAGGTGCTGGAGTGAAGCCTTGAACTATTTTCTTCCAGAGGTGAAGCGTATTTTTAACAAATGATGTTCATTTTCATGGGGCTGTTCGAAAATTATATTTAGCTCTTAAAATTATTCATTCTCAATTTATTGTAGTTTCATCTTGTTGATGCAATGTCTAGTGTAATGAACACTCTCCTGTTCTGTTCCTGGTACGGACCAGACTAGTAGTGAGCCAGCACACGCTTGTGCACCCACGCACACATCCCTCAAAGTCAGACTCAGCATCATCACATGAGATTCTTATTTCAACTTTACTGATATTAAGATAAATAAGACAGAATTCCTGTTCTTGAAGGGCTTGCGATGTGGTCTGGAGACAGTTACCTTAGCAGATAATTACGAGATAGCATAATATGTCATGTGATCATTATTAAGCTCCTTTATTCAATACCTTTAAATTAAATGCAAAAGAGACTTACGGATGCAGATGCCGGCAGATTTGACCTTTTCTTTAGAGCAAAACTGGCCGAGCCTGAGACACAGTGCAGCATTTTAGGAAAGCTCACCTAAGGAATTGGTCTATGTAGTTTTTAGCAAGAACAAAATTTCCACCTGAGTTTACCAAAGGCGGATGTGCACAAGCTGAGAGATCAAAGGGGCTATTTCCAATTAGGACAGAAGTGCAGTTTTTTTGACTAACCCAAAATTGTTAGGGCATTATAAGTCAAAGTTATGACTGAAAGTCAAAGTACCTATTGTTTGGCCATCGGTTTAGAATTTAGATGTGTCCAATACATATTTAGTGTATGCTGTTCTAAGAAGATTGTGTACAGGCACCAAACTATTTTGAAACAATACTTGGTATTGAATTGATATATCTTTATTTAATCAGGAGACCAAGTATATCCAGAACGGTTAAATTTGATAACTGCATGCATAGAATTAAGTATAGCTACTAGGAGATCATTGCTCTATTAATTGTGGGTTTTTTTTTTTTCCTGGAAGATTAGTCTTTTGCATCTATTTTGTTTTTTATTTTAATTTAGTTTTTAGTTGTATTAACCTATATATATGCATTGAAGATTATCTGTAGAATTCCAAGTCACATGTCCCCATCGGTTAATCAGAAGAAAATTTATAGGATATATCTATAGAAGATAGATTTATAAATGTCCTGATGTTTTAAGTAAAGCAATATGCACTTTCTATAGGCTGTGAAGACTTATTAAAAGAGACTTTGAAAGCACAGAAAACTCAGCTGCATCTTCATTTCTGAGATCTTAAATTCCATAGAAGTCAACTCTGACATAATTCATTCCGATCAGATTTGCTATCGACACCACCTTGTGCCCCGGGACAGTCTGTCCAGCGAAGGGGCTTCCTTCATTAGTCACCAGGCATCCAGCAAGCCAAATCCAAATCTGTGCCGGAAAAGTAATTAGATATTTTAAGCAGTGATAAGAACATCACAAATAATCAATTTCTGTGGCATTATAGCTACCTAGTCAAGGAAAAGTCTATAAACGCAAGAATTTATTACGGAATATCAGCCAGCCTATCGGCCATTGATTCTTCAGTGTGCACAGATTTGCTGGGCTTAAAGGGAGATCCGTAAAGGTGCTCACCTTTAATTTTTCCCCTCAAATAAAAAAGAGAGTAAGGTGCCTATAAAGCCCTCAGTATAAGCAAATGAGTGTCTTTATGGCTGTAAAGATGTATTGTGAGACTTTTCACCAAAATAGGAAAGCAGCAAACTGCTCAGAGGTAATTAGATACAAACTGATGCCTGCCACTTCATAAAGGGGGACGAGCTAATTACAATCACAATACACCGTGCTTAGAAACATATTTACTGCGCTTATTCCAAAGATGTTTATTTCGCCTGAAAGAAAAGGATCACAAAGGCATTTCCGTGTAATCAAAACAAAGATCATCTTTTACCGACCATATTTATTTCAATTTCTAAAGTTCATGGCAGGCAGCATTTTAATCCACTTTAACCTTTGGGCTCCTCACATGTCTGAAACTAACATTGCTCGAGAAAAAAAAACACACACATATCCACCTCAGGCTTCTCCCTTCCCCCCACTGGAGATGGAGTGAAATATAATAATTTGACACAATAATCTAACCATAGTTTCTCTCTGAGAAAGGAATTCAACACTTATATATTCATTAAAAGATGAAACATGCAGTTAATACTCAAAACTGAAATGAACCGCAGAGATCCAAAAGAACTTTCCCAGCACCATTTTGTACATGCTGCCCTCATAATGAAACGTGGAATATTCATTACCGCAATTAAAATAACACCAATTAGAACCAAAATGTAAGTTGTGACTTAAAGTAGAAAGTGAAGATGGATTAATAATATTCCTATTATTCAGGTTGACTCTGAGTTATTAAGATGGAATATAAGGCAAAAAAATCTTCCATCCTATACCCCCAGTTAATTTTCTTTTAATTCTACCTGGAACGTGACTTCTGTGTTATGTAGAAGATACCTGAAATTAAAGTTTAAGTAGAAGAAGAAGGAAATTAAAGGAGTTAAGGGTAATTGTAAGTTTGTAAGAACTCGGCGGTGATGCATTTCTTTTTGGAGAATGGCTTACCGAGGCCAAGAGCGGGTGGGAGTTGGGTGGTGTGGACACCTTTCTGTGCAGGGAAGGGGGGCGTGTGCACAGAGGTAGGCACTTGGCAGAGAGTCTGTCCCTGGTGGTGGCTGATTTGCTGATCCCCTGATGCGTGGGGTTCTTTGTACAGTTGGGGGGACAGCTCCACCACAGAGTACCAAGGGGCCCCATTTTTGACACTTCATGACCTTCACTGTGACACAGCCTCCAAACCATCAGGGGACCGTGTTAGAATCTGCAGTCCGGAGAGGGAAAATCATAGAACTTGTGTTTACCCTAAAACTGTAGCTTTCACAAAATGTAGTTATAGAATATGCTAAGATACTTCCTCACACTAGAACTTTCTCTTTGCCCCAAAGATTTGTCAAATGGGCTTAAACAGAGGTACACATCCATGTGCACCTTCTTTCCAGAGTAGGTTCATTTCAGTGTGCCCTGTACAGTGGAGGAAATGCCAGCCACGTTGAAAAGAGACGCTGACCAAAAAATTGTGAGCACATTACTACTCCAGGCTTCTTCCCATAGAAGATTTAAGTTTAGAACCCCCTGAATTAATATTTTATTTTGAGGCATGGGGAAAATACACTGCACGTTTCCTCAGTAGCTGGGATGCGATTGGATAATATGTCTCGAGTTTATCAATTACTGAATGAAAGGATAGATAGAATTGCTCCAAAGTTTACATTCTTAAAGATTTTACATGGACAGACATATTTTGGTAACAAAGAGCTTATAACCAAGCTTCAGTTGAGTTTACAGCAATGTCAAGATATGCCACAAAGATGCTTTTCAAAATACGACCAGCCTTATTAAAATATCAGCCAACATTTTTTATGTGATTCTTTGTTTTTTTCCCCCCAATATTTATATTCTCAGAATTGGGAAAATTGCGGAAGCCACGTTGATGGTATCACCGAGTGGCTTTGAGAAAAAAGGGTTTTCTATAAAGTACCAGCACCACCTCAACCTGCTGACTGTGGGTCAAAACTGAAGACTTTGCAGTAAGTCGGAATGCAGGGAGCCAGGCCACACGGCTGAAGGTACAGGCTGAGTAAGGGAGGGCGCCATCCCCACCTGGGCCACCAAGTCTACAGCGAACACATCCAGTGGAGAAGCAGACATGACCACTGACCTTGGAATCTAGTTGTGTTGCCCAAAGCCATGTAAGTGGGAGTTACTGTAATGACACACACACATGCTTTCTGCCCCTCTCTCTGTGTGTTCTCGCAGTGAAAATAGCACACGTATAATACGACAACCTTGAGAGAGCACAAACTGTAGGGAAATGTTACCTTCTGTGCTGCGGAGGATTCATGAGTTTTCACCAGCTGCCTGAATCTGCCCGGACATGTTCCAGTGCTCATCCCGTTAAGACTGGCAATTAAACAGAGTGTGATAGCTACAAGACCCCAAATTTGATTCCATCCTCTTCTCCTCTTTGCGGAGCCCAATTTGATTTTTTGCCACTAAAAAAAAAAAAAAAAAAAAATGCATACACACATATTGCTGATCCGTGTGTGTGTGTGTGTGTGTGCGCATTCCTGATGCACCTAAACAAAAGTGAGAATTTTGAAATAATCAAATATGGATTCCCTACCATGAAAGAAAATGCATTTTGCAAAAGTACAAACTCTCCACGGTTCTTTTAAACAACTGTATGTTTAAAAATACACCTATTTCGACAGCGTCTTTGAACTCTTGTCTTGTCTTGTCTACGTGTGTTGGCACAAAAGTTCCCAGTTGGTTTACCGTTGGATGTATAGAGAAAGGGAACGCAAGGTTTCAAAGGCTCAAAGGCGTAGTAATCTGGAGAGAGGATAAATACAAATAAGTAAATATGAAAGTCTTGCAAGTCCATGACATGCTACAAAGAGGAAATAAAAGAATAATCTGCAAAGTGTTATCAAAATATGAAAAGAACCCTGAAAAGGAGCGCACTGTGTGTTTATTCAAGGCAACTGTGTGTTTGCTGAAATGAAAAATGCATTTCAGCGAGGGACTGGAAGGATGTACAGATCGTCAGGGGAGCTGAAAATGGAGCAAGAATGACCAAAGTTAAGAGACCTAATGACTCGTGACATCCTCCCTTAAAAATAAAACCCCCAAATGGGAAAGGGATAATAAATTTTAAGATCACTCACTGATTGGCAACTCAGATTTTGCTTTATTAGTGAGGACAAGTGAATTTTATGTGATAGTTTGTTGTATTTAAAGACAGTGTAAAACTCTCGTTGCAAACAGTTGTTTACAGTGCGTTTTTCAGCGCCGAGCTGTTTTAAAGCTCAATTGTGCATTTTGCAGATAAAGTGGGAAAACTAACTGAAGGCTGTATTGTAAGCAGTGGTTGCCGTGGAAACCCCAGTTTCAAGAGCTGGTTCTCCATTACCACTTAATTTAGGCTTCCTAATTGCATTCCACTAAATCGGTAGCGACAATATCTGCAGAGCAAAACTGCATGCCCAGTCTAGCGCAAACCTCTTTGAAACAGGCTTTTTGAAAGCCAGGAGCTATAAAAACTCAGCATGACGTGGAGCATATGAGAAACCTGTAGTTCAAATGTACTACTGCCTGCTTTCTCATCCTTGGTAACTTCAGTGCGTTCCACACCAATCTATTAGTTCAGTCTACCTTAAAGATCATAAAGCTCTGCCATGTGGAAACTCATCTGTCCAGCAACACATTGGTGCAAAATAGATTTAATTGTACTCCCAACCCGGTATCATGTCCATCTTATTTTACTACACACCAGCAGGTAGCCATGCACACAGGCTCACTTTCCTTGAACTGCCCTTGCTCCACAATACGAGGAGAACAATACTTTCTCGGCTTAAATTATTTGCCACCGTTGGTCTGAGCGGAGAGCTAGACCGCCCATATGTGACTTGAAGAGAGGCTTGTCAGAACCACTAGACATAAAAGCATTCCAATTATCGACCACACTGCTTTAATAGAGGAGGCAACTAATATGATAGTGTCAGTGACGGTACCAGTGAGGAGCTCTTCGTCACTGTCAGATTAACACTTGAGTTAAACTCTTGTAAATCAGTCACATTATGCGGCTGGTGGAGGAGTAAACACAGCCCTATTATGCTTAGGATTCCAGAGGGCTCTCTCTGCAAAAGGACTTGCACTGGATGCTCTATTAATCTGAATTTGGTCATGTTTATTATTTCGCAATTACTAATGTGGGGGAACGTTGGGAAGATTTAAGTTGGCCTGTGATCAGATCCTGGAACGGCAGCATGGGCGTGGGGTGGCGGGGCAGAGGGCCCACTCGGCTCCCTGGCCCGGCCCGGGCTGGGGGTGCAGGGGGAGCGCGGTGGGCATCCTGCGCAGCGGCCAGGGGGAGAGGAAGCGGGCTCACCCCTGATTGACAACGGGATCCCACAATGCGCGTTTTCTCTTTGCACAACAAACGCTTTCAAGCAAAGTGCCTGGCTGTTCTGGAGTGCATGACTTCATGCCAATCCACGACGAAACTCATCATGTCCTTGCTCAGGTCCCGAGGACTTGGCATCCCCAGGATAGGCGAAGAGACCCTTTTGCTCCAGAGAGACAAGTAAACAACTGCAGCGTTTTATCCTCTCCCTGGCGTCGGTGCGCGTTGCTAAAGCAGCCTGGAAGCGGCTGCCAAGCACTCCACTATTGTCTCCCACCTCCCAAGGTTTTGAATGCCCCTGCTCTCCCAACTGTGGGTCTTCTGCAGGAATGAATGAGGCATTTTCCAGGACAAGACTTTATGAATGAGACAGACTGTGTATTACAAGGCGAGAGGCTCCGTGAATTTCCTCGATGAAGAAAGCCAGTGTGGAGGGAGCCCTGCGTCTCGGTGCCAGTGCTACCGTGGAGGGAAGGGGAATAACGTCGCCCGCCAGCCTTGGCCAGAGAGTCCCTCCCCGGAGTCGGAGTCGCGGTGTAAAGACGCGGGGCGTGCAAGAGCCCCGACCCCGGGGGACTGAGCTGGGGGGGGGGGGGCTCCTGGGGGGCGGGGACGGCTCTGCGGTTGGACACCTGCAGCCTGCGGGCCGCTGAGGGCCGGGCTGCCCGGGGCCCTCGAGCAATGCACGGACTGTCCGTCCTGCCACCCACAGCCTGTTGCTTTGGAGACTGCGAGCCAGTTCTTGGCTTCTGGTTGCCCTCCGTCGAAGAGACCCGATCAGAGGAGTTGTCATGTCCCAGTTCCCTAGAGCTCCCCCAAGAAGGCCTGGGTACCCATCACCTTGGAGTTGCGAAGGCACTTCTCTAATTAGGACGAGGAACCCGGATGCCTCGCCCTGGGGTGTCTGGCCAGGCCCATGTCCCTCCCTTGTTTCGTCCTCACCAAGACACCACGAACAGAGAAGGGAGAACCAGAACGTTTTGCGTAACCACCTTGATGTTGCCATCCTTCACTCAAAGAAAAGCCAATGGCCACCCCCACCTTGCACGCCCACCCCCCAAACTCCAGACCTTGCTGGTGTCCCCCAGTTCTGGCCTGTGAAGCACTCAGAAGCAGCTCCCAGAGGAGCCAGCGGGGACCCAGATCAAGGAGAAGGAGAGGCAACTTTGTTCAAGCATCAGGTTCCTGCTCATTTCCTCTCCTGCAGCCCTTATGGAAACGTCTCTGATTTTATCTGTATTCGCCCACTTTGCCCCTGCTTATCTCTGATCCACCTCACGAAACTAATAAAATAAAAGACTAATGTTTCCTTCTCATCCTGAACAATTAATGCCAATTTTAAAACTTCTTTGATCTCCTCTCCATTATCCTAAAACTAAACCCCAAATCTTCGGGCTTAAAAATCAAGCCTTGTTTCAGTACGCAGCCCAGGGACCCCGTGGAAAGAAAATCACAGCAGCCACAGAAAATGATTACTGCTGAATTACAAATCACAGAGAGTTGCATAAATAGTTATGAGGGAAAATTGCAGGATAATGCTGCTGATAGAATCAATAGCATCCTTGATAGTAATATACCCAGGGGTTCTATATATTATCTATCCACCGAAATGTCAATATAATGAAACCTACAGAGGAATTTATATCAAGATCCATTCTGTGTTAATTCCCAAGTGAATAATAAATCAAATTGGATATCTCAAAGATCTTCTCTAATCGACTTGTTTAAGAAACTGGTTAAACTGGCCATCTTGCTATTCCAACTAATGGATGTTAGTTTATACAGCATTTTAACCTATTGCCCACGATAGTAAAGAACGAAATGGATCTTTTATATATTCCCTAAGTAATTGTGGCCCATGTAATTATATTTACCAGAAAATGTTTTCTATTTGTATTATTATTATTATTATTATTTTTTGGAAGCCCAGTGCTTAGTAAGGAACTCAGAAAAAGTAAGGGTCCCTATAAAATGCTTTTTTGAATAAGCGGCCAGACATCGATTGGGCTTTCTTTATCTTTAGCTATCACTGCTCATTTTCTCTTTTCTTGCCATTTAACATGCCTTATATTAATTACACTGTGAATTTTCAAGTGTTAGATAGCAACCTATAGACATTTCTGTAGAAAAATTAAATATGCATTTCAAGCGGAAGGCTTTTGTGATCCTCGAGTAACACCATAAATAAGACCTCTATGGGTCTCATTGTCACGTCAGGTATTTTTGCAAGGGGCAAAAGGCTCCCAGCTCACTAGGGGTTTGCTGATTAAATCTTATTCACACAAACAAAGCTTTCACATATATCTCTTTACAAAAAGAAAAAATTTGGAGCCTCACATCACAGTCTCCATATTGAATCAAACAAAATTCTACGAAAATAATAATTTTCCTTCTTTCTTTTTTTCTCCATCCCTCCCTTCTTCCCTTCTCCCTCTCTCCCTCTCTCTCTCTCTCTCATTCTTACTTTCTATAAATCTTTGTGCTATGTTTGTTTGTTTTGAAAGATACTCTTATTCAACTAATAAAGCAGTTTTTTTCTATGTGATTTAGGAACCAAAAAATGGTATCAGAAGTGGTCACCAGGTCCCTATCTGCACATAGCCTCATGCTGGTGGCTAAGTCTGATGAAGCAGCTGGAGCTGGATCTGGTGGATGTTAGGATCTTCATAATCTGCCATTTTCTTTAAAGAAAACCTAAATGATTAGGTCTATCTGAAACAAAAAGATGGTCAAGGAGTCTTGTTTCGGTAAGTTTGATTGAATACTTTAATTCTTAGAAGAAAAAATAAAGGAATCTGGGCAGGCCTGGCTATACGATTCGCAAGATCCTGGGAAAAATGAAATGCAGGGCTTCTGTACAAAAATTAAGAACCATAAAATGGCAAGAGCAGAGCGTTGATCCAAGCATGGGCCTTTCTAAGCTCAGCACCCTGTCTGAATGCATGGAGTAACTCACCTGAGATTGGCCTAGGGTTGGCCTCAGTGGGATTCAAATCCCCACGCCTTCACCATCTGTGTGCTATTGACTAAGTTAACCTCATTTAGCTTGGGTTTCCTGGTCTTTCCAGTGGGGTCCTTAAACATGCTTTCCCTCACACTTGCTGTGAGCATACAAGGTGAAAGCACTTTGCAAATTTTATTTTATTTTTATTTTTTTTTTTTTTTTATTTTTATTTTTTTTTTTTTACTTTGCAAATTTTAAAGCATGATATAAAACTACGTCCTGTCATGCAATTATGTTACTATTTTTTCATCATGGGCTTGTGATCAAGGGCTGGGAATGCATAAGATTATGATGTAACCCAATGCAGTCTTCACTTTTCCTTCCCTGCCTTACAGTGACTCGCTATTCCTCCAGCCTCCGTGGGATTTGGATCACATGAATACACCATCTGGTTTCCCCATGAAACAAAACCCAACAACTGCCTTCTGCCTACTGTCTTAGGTTCCCACTCTCGCTAGTCATTGGGGCCCGGGAGTAAGTTAGCTACCAACAACTTGTCATCCTGAGTTGACATGTGTGTTCGGGCATAACATAACGAAGTCCTTCTGAGCCATTTTTCAGAACCCTCATAGCACAAACATCATGCACTCCTGTTGAACCCTCACTAAGTCAGAAGAACATTCTTTCCTCAGGTGCGGCCAAGGAAATGCCCTGTGACATAAGTGTAGGATTTCCCTTGTTGGAAACCACAGCCATTGCTCCCATGTAAGATGAGTAGATGTAGGTGGGAATGGGGGCACCTTGTCTGTCCTAGCCTGTTACTGAAGGTCTCTGAAAAAGCCCCCTGACCAGAGGGCTCCCTGAGGATAGATGTTTCCATTGCATCTCAGGCAAAGGGACCAGGCCCTAGCCTTCCTTTTGCCAAGACACTTCTGGCTGCATTGGCTTATGAAATGGAAACACAAGAGGCTCAGAGCTGAATCCCTTACCAGTTGCTGTGGCATAAGTGAGTCTAAATGGCAGCTTCTTGGACTTCTCCACAGAACTTTGCTTGTGTGCAGCCTTGACCTTATGAGACCCCTAACCATGGAATGTCTTCAAAACATCAGGTGCCATTCCCAGAACCAGTGTGGGCAAAACCTGTCATATATAAATTCAAAAGAAAAACACTGAAACACTTATGTCATAAACGGTGAATACCATTAATAGAAAGAGCTTTGTAAATTTGAGATGGAAATTTGAGGTGAACAATCTGATGGCAAAATGGGCAAAAGATATAAGCAGGTGGTTGACAGGAAAGAATGAAATTAGCATAATCTGTGGGTGAGACTGTGAGGAAACAGGCCCTCTCATTTATTGCTGGTGAAGATGTAATATGGTACATCTAGGGGGAGGAATTAGGAAATGTTTAGAAAAATTATATATGCTTTTATCCTTTGATCCAGAAATCTCACTTCTCTGGAGCTATCCCATAGATAGACTGCCAAAAATACAGGAAGGCATATGCACGAAATATTTCACTCTGATGTATTAGTATTAGTGAAAGATTGTAAATAACCCAGGTGTCTCCATTTATCTGGGACTGTGGGAATAAACAAAAGAGCATCCAATTTACAAAGAAATTTTGCATGGCCCAAAAAATAGGAATGAGAAAGATCTCTATACATAGAGAGAAAGCAGCAAACACAAACCATTTGCATAAAAGAAGCAATATAAATATATTTACCAATTTGCTAATGTTTATTTTCAAAAAGCAAACTGGAGAGATAAACCAAAAATAAATACAAATCATTACCTAAAGGAGAGGGCACACAGGACAAGAGGGAAACGAGATTTCTCTGAATCATGTCAATATTTTGCAGCTTGAAAAAAAACACACAATTTAAATTTCAAAACACACTGAAATGAATGAACCCACTCTGTCCTCGTTTGGTGACATTATCACACAGAGAAAAGAATGATTCAAGTAACTTTAGACGACATTATTTAACTTGCCCATCCATAGTGGAATATTTTATAGGGTCAATAGAGCTGCAATACAAAGTTCAAATTCAATCAGTAATCTCATTGTTAGTAGTAATATTGGTAATATCACTTTGTGCTTGTTTTACGTATTTTGTAGGCTAAAGCAAATGAGTAACTTGAAGCCAATATTTTTGGAGTAAGAACAAAGACATATGAGTATAAATTCAAAGGAGATAAGCAAAGCTCCTGCAAGGCACATTGAATATTTCAGTATTTACTCAATTAAATTATGGATGTGGGGGGTGGAGAGATCAAATTGATGATGTTTCAGGGTACAGACTTGCAATGAGTAGTAAATAAACCATAGCGATCTAATGCACAGTAGAATGAATCTGAGCATCAAAAAATGATGACTAATTAATTGAAGTACATGAAATACGAAAAATGTAAGCTCTCAGTGATCCTAACAGTAAGTGGCGAAAGACAACAAAACAAATCAATGCTCACGTACATATAAAACAGAACAATTCGTTAGTAACCATTCCAGATAACTAAAAATCAAATCACTGGGACCCTGGCAACTAAAGAAAAAGAACTGAACATTTATCCTATTTTTTTGTGTACAGATGTAGCAGCGCTAGTTGATGAAGGAAAATTTTTTTACAAAAAATGTGGGGGCAGGAGGGCACCCGTGTGGCTCAGTCAGTTTACTGTCTGATTTCAGCTAAGGTCATGGTCTCAGGGTCCTGGGATCGAGTCCCAGTTGGGCTCCCTGCTGAGTGAGGGAGTCTGCTTCACCTTCTCTTTCTCTGCCCCTCTTCCTGCTTGTACACACATTCTATTAAATAAATAAATAACGTGTTTAAAAATTTGGAAAATTCAGCTCAATTAGAATGTCACTTTTAAAAATATATATATATTTATTTATTTTTACTATTTCAGAGAGACAGAGTGTGTTTGTGAGCAAGGGAGAGAGAGAAGGAAGGGATCAGACAACCCACTGAGCTCAAAGTCTGACACTAGACTAGATCCCAGGATCCTGAGGTCGTGACTGGAGCTGAAATCAAGAATCCAATGCTTAGGGACACCTCCGTTGCTCAGTGATTGAGCGTCTACCTTTGGCTCAGGTCATGATCCCGGGGTCCTGGGACAGAGTCCTGCATTGAATTCCCTGCAGAGAGCCTGCTTCTTCCTCTGCCTCTCTCTCTCTCTCTCTCTGTGTGTTTCTCATGAATAAATGAATAAAATCTTTAAAAAAAAAAGTCTGATGTTTACCCGACTGACCCATCCAGGCGCACCTAGAATGTCACTTTTTATAGCATGTAATGAGTGATCTGACTAAAGCAAAGGTCATCAGAGGAGGAAAACCATTAGATGGAAGTATGATGGCAGCTTCATGGTGGAAAGATCAGGCTGTCACCACCTGATTCATCAACCTGTAATTATGATTGATTGTGCTTCCAAAGATGGCCCCAGTGACATCTCCCCTCTTCTTTCTTAGTGTGACCTGTGATTGCTCATCAAGAGATAGAGTGTTTTCCCAATAATTTTGATCTAAGCTGACCTTATGGCTTGTTTTGACCAATGGAATGAAGTAGAAGTCATGCTATGTACCTTCCAAGGCTGGGCCTTCAGAGACCTGCAACTTCTGTCTTTATCACTTGGGACACTCCCTCTTCAAATCCAATTGTCTCATAAGACTACCCAGAGACTACCGTGCCATAAGGCAGCCCAAGCTAGCCATGTGAAAAGATAGGCCGCATGGATGAGAGTTGAGGAGCCAAACAGGAAACCTTGTTGAACTTACCAGCCTAGCCCAGCTGCCAGCTGAATGCTGTAGAATGAATGATCTCAGCCAGTGCTATATGAATGATCAGGAAAAACTGCCCAGTCAAGCTCTGAGCAACCATTATGTGTGGAATTGTGAGCAAATGAAATGGTCATTGGTTTAAGCCATTAAGTTTTGGGGTAGTTTGTTATGTAATGGCAACAACATAATTAGAAAGTCACTGTTTTGTGACCTACAATGAAGTATCCAATTCAGGCACAGCTTATTAATGAGGAAATCAATAAATGAGTTTGGAAGAAATTTTTACATTGGAAAGAGCAGGCTGCCACCATTGGAACATCTCCATGGATGGGAGAACCAGATAGTAGGTGCCTCTTAATGTGATGCAAGAGGGAGTACACAGCTTGGGAAATCTCTTCTCTTCCACACCCTTCTCCTTCTCATCATCATCTTTCTTCTCCTTTTGGGAAATATTTTTGTAAGAAAGAAAAAATGCAGAAGACTCAGCATTGAACTTGAATCTAATGGATTATCTTGAGTGAATACCAATTTACAGAAAATATAGAGATAGAACTGCAAGTTAAATGACAATGAGAAGAGATGAACAGATGAATCCAGGGAGAGAGATTTGTACAGGACAACAGATCTGGTTTATCTCCAAAGAGTCAGTAACACTAAAAAAAGTGAAAAAGACAAGTGGCAACTCTAGATTAAAAGAGACTTAATTAAGAGACTATCAGCCATAGAATACATAAGTCTTGTTGTGATCCCGATTCATTTGTGCCACATGGCAGGAGACAAACAGAGATATTCAGTGAAATCTGAATATGGAATGGGTGTTACATGACACCAAGAAATTATTTTTAATTTTTTAAGGATGTGATAATGGCATGATAGTTATGTGAGAAAATGTCTGATTTCCTTTTTTTCCCTTTTTCTTTCTTTCTTTCTTTCTTTCTTTCTTTCTTTCTTTCTTTCTTTCTTTCTTTCTTCTTTCTTTCTTTCTTTCTTTCTTCTTTCTTTCTTTCTTTCTTTCTTTCTTTCTTTCTTTCTTTCTTTCTTTCTTTTTTCTTAAAGTGATATGTGCTCACTATGGAGAGGTGAAATGACATGAAGGTTGACATTTATTTTATAATTTTTTACCTGTTGAAGAATTAGGAAGGGAGGAAGAAAGAGAATAGGGAATAAATGATACAAAGTCTTGATAATAGTTAAGTCTGGTGAGGAAATACAGAAACTCATGATATCAAAAATCTCTCTACTTTTGCTTATGTGTGAAATTTTTCACAATAAGATTTGCATAATGAAAGTCTACAAAATATGAGAATTTATATATCTTTTATACTGTAACTTAAACCATATCAGTATTTGTTTGAATCTAGAACTTTTTTTCCTCCAAAGAAAAATTTATTTTTATTTATTCTTTTTGATCCAGGTAAAATTGGCATATGACACTACATCAGTTTCAGGTGTACAACATAATAACTTCATCTTTATATACACTCCAAAGTGACAAGTCTGGTTACCATCAGTCACCATACAATTGCTCTCCTTTACTCATTTCACCCACCCCCAACCATCTTCCTCTCAGCCACCAATCTATTCTCCATACCTATGAATCTTGTTTTGTTTGTTCATCTGTTTTGCTTTTTAGGTTCCACATATAAGTGAAATCATGCTATATTTGTCTTTCCCTATCTGCCTTATTTAGCATAATATCCTCTAGATCCATCTACTGGTTGTAAATGGCAAAATTTCCTTCTTTTTATGGCCGAGTAGTTTTTATTATAGATATACCCCATCTTTTTTATCCATTAGTCTATTGATGGAGACTTGCATTTAGTCCATCAGAGGCAGGCAGCTCAAAGTCTGATTGGAAGTCCCATTCTCAGTCAAAGGGTTTTAAGGTATGTGTACATATATAGTCCTGTGAGACCATAATTGTAACTTCTGCTAGCCTCTAGAGAAGGTGATTTGGAGGCATCCCTTGGTGACAGTTGCAAAAATTGGGACTCCAGGTGAGTATGTAAGCTTCTTCCTAAGAGGTACCAGGGAGCTGTAAGGATAGAGGCCAAGGGAAAGCCAAGAAGGTGTCTCCTGATCTATATTCCTAGAGAGCTCCTACATAACCTCTAGGTGTGTGGCAAACCTGAAGCTGACCTTCTGGACAAGTAAATAGGCATTTTTCCCAGGAAGACTGCTTTCTGTGCCATGCTTTGGGGGGTGGGAACCTTCCAAGCACTGTCTCTCCAATTGTTTCAGTCCCATAGGGCCCAGCAGTGCAGTACCCCCTGGCCACCGGAGCCAGCACTCATGGAATATCTGCTGCATGGATTGTGGACATCTACTGGTGTTGCCAGGGCTGTGGGGGAGCTCCAGGCAGGGGCAAACCTGCTGGCTGCAATGAGGCCATGGGAGAGTACATGTGCAGGGCAATCTGCTGGTGTGAGCAAGGTAGAGGGAGTGCAAATGGTGCCCGCCCTCCTTTCCATCCCCAGAGAAAGACCCAATAGACCTCTTTGTCTCTGGCAGATACTTTAAGATGAACTAATTAATCATCTTCACATATGATGTAGATGAGTGAGTCTGTATGCGGACCCTTTAAGAGTGACCTTCCCATTCCCTTCAGCCCATGCTTCTACACATAAACCACATTCATTTTCAAAGTCAGATATTTTGGGGGCTCATCTGGTGAAGGTTCCAAGGGTTCGGATGCTAGATATGGGGCATGGATCCCTTGCTCCTCAGGAGGTGCTTTGTATTTGTGAGATACCTCCTGAGTGGGGGCGTCTGCACCAGAGGTGGGGTTTTTGGTGAGACCACGTCTCTGCCTCTTCTACCTCTCTGATGTGGTGCTTTTGTCCTGGTGGAGGAGCCGCTCAGCTAGTTTTCAGGTCTTTTTCACAATCAATTGATCTATGTGTAGCTGCAGATTTGGTGTGTCTGTGGGAAGAGGTGAGTTCAGGATTCTCCTACACCACCATCTTGAACCCAATCCTTCTAGAATTTGGCTTCAAATTACCAGTGAAATAACCTAATGTTTCTTACCAAATATTTACATAGCTAAGTAAAACTGACCTTCCAGAAACACCTGCTACCCCTTACACTCAGTAAGAAACTAAAGCTTCTTATACCTTTATCCTGTAACACATATCTCCTCTTACTTGGTCTTTGCTCATTTTTGTTTTACTGGTTTGGTATTATGTGTTATCTAGTTAATTATTTAGTAAGTTGTAAGTGCTTCTTGGATGTCAATAGGGTACAAAGAAAAAAATTTGATGTAAACATCAGTATTGGGCAACCTGACTTAGCTTGCTTTTAATAGCTGGATCAAAGCACAATATGATGCGTGATGTGGGCACTGGAGCTCATCTTGGGTTCAAATCCTGGCTGCACCACTGTCAGCCATATGACCTTTAGCATGATTTCCTTCTTTGTGTCTGTGTCCTCATTTGTAAAATAAAGAGAACGCCATCAAATCCATTTATAGACCCAAGCTCATAGCAGCATTATTCACAATAACTATTAGTTATTAACTGAATAATTTTATTTAACGTGAGCTACCTGGAATAGTTTGTAAAGTAGAATGATAGTTGCCAGGGGTTTGAGGAGGAGGGATGGTCAGGAGTTAGTGTTTAATGGGCAGAGTTTCAGTTTGAAAGATAAAAGAGTTCCGGAGATAGACTGTAGTGATGGTTGCACAATAATGTGAATGTACTTAATGCCACTGCCTCTCTCTTTCTCTTAAAAAAAAAATATAAGAAAGAATCATTGGCAGTAACAGAGTGGAAATATGTAGATGAATGTCTTACACATAGCGAGTGCTCCATAAGTGGCAACTATGACATTATGAAGTTTATTACTATTACTTTCCTTCCACTCCAAAGCAAGGCATTATTAACTTAACAAACTAATGCATTGTAGGATTGGGACTTTTGGAGGGTGGGCTCAGACTCATCAGAGAACCTAATGAAAATTATGAAGCCTCTCTCCTTCTCATGACCCTGCTTCACATAACCATTTTGCACACATTTGATAGACTTCCCTTCCACAGCAAAATCCACAGACCTCTGGCTAAGAATCCCTGCTGTCATGCATTGGTGACCGCATGCACAAGCTACCATGGGGAAAGTGCTTGTATTGTAATGGAGAAGAAGCCATTACACAAAGGGATGACATGATGGTGGAATCTTCTTTCTTTCTTTTTTTTTAATAGTGGTGAAATATACATAACATAAAACTTACCATTTTAACTATATTTAAGTGTACAATTCAGTGACATTAAGGACATTCACATTGTTGTGCCTCCATCAGCATCACCATTCACAGAACCCCCAGCTAAAATCCTGTCCCCATTCTGCACTAGCTCCTCATTCTTCCACCCCCAACCCCCACTAGCTCTGGCAGCCACTACGGTACAGTCTCCATAAATGGGACTATACTCAGGATCTCATGTGAGTGGCATCATACAGTGTTTGTCTTTTTGTGACCAGCCTATTTCATTTAGTGCAACATCTTCGAGGTTCACTCGTGTTGTAGCATTTCCTTCG
Organism: Canis lupus baileyi; assembly: GCF_048164855.1. NCBI lineage: Eukaryota > Metazoa > Chordata > Mammalia > Carnivora > Canidae > Canis > Canis lupus. The sequence continues at coordinate 41,391,540 of NC_132848.1, forward strand.
TGTTGAAAAAATTTCCTTCTTTCTTGAGTCTGGATAATATTCTAATTGATGGAGTCTTGACAGGTTGGTAAGTCTGTGGGGTGGGGACATAGAGGAGTGTAGGTGAGTATCTGTATGCGGAAAGAACGCTTTCTCGAAGGTTTTTAAATTACACTGTGGAATTTGTTGCCTATTTTGCTGCTCTCTGAAGCCAGTCCAAACTTGGTTTTTCATAAAAAAAGTGTTCACAGAATTTATGAGCCTTGGAAATGGGAAGAATTTACAAGGGGTCCTTGAAACAGCGTAGATTTGGAGCCACTGTATCCAGAGTTCATTCAAGACTGTTCTAGTGGCTGCGGAGACTGAAGACAGCCTCCCAATGTCACACTTGCTTTCTACATCACGGCTTTTCACCGTGTGCCATGTTTTCTTGGCATTCAACATGCTTACATATATTTCAAGATAATTTTTGGTCTTGAGAGCAAATATTTACTGGGTTATTAGCCAAATGAAAAGAAAACAAAACATGACCTTCTCGGCCTGAGCCCATATCTAGAATGTGAGTTTCAGGAACATAAACTCCTCCACATGGAAATCTGCATCAGTTGGGTACAGGCCTGAATGTATAAATTCTGGGGGGATTTTCCTGTCTCTCTCTACATTGCTAATATTCAAGAAAAACAATGATGTGTGTGAAACCCAATGAGATTAGACTAAAACCCAGAATAAATAAGGATTTTGATATCATCCTTTCCTGACTCATGTCTTGCATGTTTTAAATTCTCTTGGCCTCATAAACACATTACAACTAATTATGGCTGAAGCTCAAAAGGCTTGGGGGTTGAGTACATAGTGGATTCCAAGGCATGAAAACCTAGCTCAATTTCTCCATGTTGGCAAGGGCATACTCCTACTCAAGGGCCAAAAACACTGGGGAGGTAGGGAAGTAGTTTGCAGCCAAATACAGAGAAGGAGGAAAGAGAAATAGAAACCAATCATCCATCATCGCGTCGTTAAAATCGCTTGGGGTTTTGGTTTTCCTTTAGTTTGTCCATTTATTGTAACAGCTGGAAGGGTGAGCTCAGCTGACTTAACTATATTTTGTAGTACTCACATATTTGGTGACAACTCAACTGTTGGAAGCTGAGCAAAAGCAGAGAGATTAAAATCATAGCTAGAGATTTGAGAATTCTCTGACATCATAGAGAAGAAATAGAAGATTTTCTTCTTTGATCTGATATATGACACCAGTGTGATCAGTTATCAGTTCTGGAAACTGAAACACAACAGCAAAGAACAAGGGAGAGTGCCCTTAGAGCATGTAACTTGCCAAGGGCTGGGATGGGCTAAATCCCTAGGTAAGGGTGGTGGGGCTGGGGATGTGGTAGGAGCTGGCCACAAATGGTTCAGATTGCTTTGAGGGGTTCACAGAAATGTTTGCATTTCTTTTAAACTCAGAAGAAGAAAAATAAACGAATTTTGGGTCAAAGAATATGTTTTAATATGTGACATCTTTATATCAACACAGTTGGAAGACGTAATTTTTAATGTTATTTTTATGGAGGAAAGGTCCCATGAAGGGCAAGAAAGTCTGGGGCTCACAAAGGCCATAATAAGGTTCTGGGTGCAGTATTGGCATGTGGTTCCATGTCATCCATCCCAGTGCCTCTACTGACATCTAAGTCTTGGAAGAGCCCCGGGGAGGTGAGTGACCTCCCTTAGCCATATGTCTGTTTGCATTTGCTGATTCTATATAGGAGACTGACATGGAATAAGGGGAATTTGGATTTTGACCACTTACCTGCTAGGTTTAGTTCTATGAATGTGTTTGAGTTTCTTTCCCTTGGAGGTCAATAATCTCGTTTCCATCCAACTTTTTGGCCTGTAGTGGGAGGGGTAGACCCTCTTTTCTGAGAGAGGAATAAAGGGATTCCCAGTCCCCAGGGAACTGATGGATAATTCCTTTTGGCATCTGGAGCAGCTGACAGAGAACTCGACTACCTTCGGCCTGTACCTGGTTGTGAAAGAGGAGAGGGATTGAAGGCTACTAAAGTAGCAACTCAATGACTTGTGTTCGTTCTAATTCTGAATTTACCACTTCCCAACTGCGACATTAGCCCTCACAATCATAGGAGTCCAGGTCATCTTCTGTGGTTGTTATGGAAATCAAATGAAATAACAGGTGTGAACATGTAAATTTGGGAAGTACTCTCCCACAGGAGGATCTGTGAGTCACTTTGCACACAGTGCCTTTACAGGTCAAATGAGGAGGATGGACCTGACCTCCAGTTTAGTTCAGAGGAGTGCTTTGTAGAAAAGACTGGTCAGCATGAGGAAGTGTGCTGAAGACATAAAAGCTCCCTGTGGTTGTAAGTCATTGCTAAGCGATTCCCTTTATCTGCATGTTGCTATATAGAAGATAGACTCTAGTTAGAACACCCCAGAAATGTATGTTGGATCTAAATACTAAGCTCAAGAGCAGAACACTTGCATTTAGCCCATCGGAGGCAGGTTTTTTATTTTTTTTAAGATTTTATTTATTTATTTATGAGAGACACAGAGAGATAGAGACACAGGCAGAGGGAGAAGCAGGCTCCCTGCAGGGACCCCAGTGTGGGACTTGATCCCAGGACCCTGGGATCACTACCTGAGCCGAAGGCAGATGCTGGACCACTGAACCGCCCAGGAGCTCCTGGAGGCAGGGTTTTAAATCTTCTCCAGTGGGGATGCTGAGGGGCTCCCCTGCCCATGGGTCTTGGTTGACACTGCTCTGGTGCACGTCTGCTTAACCTTTCCCCTGTGTGTCCAGACACCAGTCTCTCCTCCCTGAGGAGCAGCTCACCCACTCATGCAGATATGATTTTGGAGAGAGCCTGAACTTATTCATAGCAATGACCTCTTCCTCTGACTCAATTTTTAGCGTGCTCTCATGGAAACTCTGGAAGGAATTGCAATCCACCCCCAACCCCGTTAGAAGGGCTCAGCTCTCCAGGGAGAAGACAAATGGCTCCAGGACCACTTTACCCAAAGGGAAGTTAGAACTGCAAAGCCAGAGAAGAGGATGGTCTAAAACAGAACACAACCCATGTGCTGGAGGGGTAAGAAGACAAAAGTAGTTGACTAGGAAAGCAGGTTTGGTCTTGCCTGGATGGAGTCCCATTTAGTGCATCCAGAACATAAGGCCACTGTATAGTCATATCAACTAATAAAGATGCAAACTGCATTCTGATTATCTGGCCAGGTGCACCTTTTTTTTTCTCTTTTTCTAGGAGACACAGACTAAAGATGAATAGTGATTTCATGAGACCATCATCCCTGACTCTTGTTTGCTTTTGCTTCTGACAACTGTTTATACATCCCACCATGAGCCAGACCCGGTGTCTGGGGAGGGAATACAGCACACATCCTCACGGGATGAGAGGGGAAAAACAAATAAACAGGTAAATATAGCAAACACCCACACTGCAGTCAAGTGGTGTGCAGGAAAGCATCCCTTCCTTGTACCACACCTTCCAGCTCTCTCCGGGGACCTGCGGCTTCTCTCTACCTTTTTAAACCCTCTTCCACCTACGTCTTCTGCTGATCTCGGCCACACTTCTCTGTTCCTTGTCAAAGTCAGATGGTGTAAAGGAACTGCCTTCACTAAGGGCTGGCTACGTGAATCTGCAGGCCTTGTGTAAAATAAAAATATATGGCCCGGTCAGAAGCAGGGAAGTCATTGTCCCCTTCCTAAGGTAACTGCCTCAACCACTGGGGAAGCCACTCCTTCAGGGATTGCAGCGTGTGTGCCGAGACATGCTATAGACCTGCGTGGAGGTGAGCAAGGTGATCCCACTGAGGCACCCACCCAATGATCCATGGGGTGGACAGCCAGTACTTGCCCTATCCTGAGAGGCCCAGGCCTGATGATTGACTCCAACCAGCCTTCAAACTACCCCAGGCCCCGGTTTAGGTGGAGAGTGATGATGGAATTCAGCTTTCCTCCTCATCGCCAATGTGATGGAGGCAGAAGGGAGAGGTCTGGAGTGCAGGGGTGGGGGTCAGATGGGGGGAGTGGGGTGTGTGCTGGAGGCAGGAGACTGAGAGCCCATCCCAGGAAGGGTGAGCCAAGCCCCCCACCACACATACTTTACTATCCTGTTGTCCCATAAGATTTCACTTATAAAACCCAAATTCAAAGATAGAGTTAATTTCAAGAGGGTGACCACAGGGCATTCCATTCTAAGCACGGCTGCACTGGTCACATGCTGTCTCCCTTTCTTCCTCCAGCCAGGCTCCTGCTTCCCACTGTGCTGGTGGTCTTCTCAGGTTTGCCAAAAGCAGGGGTGCCCTGTCCTCCACTGCCTCACTCAGGGCAGTTGGGTCAGGAGCTCTGGAAGCTCTAGAAGCTCTTTCCTAGAACGCATGGTTCTTACCTGGATCATCCTGGCTGCTCTGGAGTGAACCCAAGCTGCATCCTGGGCATAACCCTGGGTTTCATGCTGGCCTCACCCCTGGGTTCCATGCTGGCCTCACCCCTGGGGCTCCATGCTGGGTTCACCCCTGGGTTCCATGCTGGCCTCACTTCTGGGACTCCAAGCTAGGTTCATGTTTTCTCACTGGCCTTCTCTCCCAGTGATGTTCTTATTCATCTTCTTGGATCAGACACCACTTTACACATATGACCCCTACATTGGCAAGCTCCTCTGAAAGCTCCACATTTAGTTCGTCATAACTGAGTTTAAGGTGTTTGGGATTGCATTATGTGGTCCCTCTGCTTATGAAGCAACAACTATTATTCTATTCTTTGTGTCTGGAATTAAGTTCAACCTTTTCAGGATTTTTGCAGTTACAGAAATCAAGGATACATTCTGGAATTTATATTTCATGGTGTCCAATATAGTCAGGTAATGGCTCATTGATTCTCTTTTGTAAGTTGGCTTTTTTTTTTTTTTAAGAATTCTGGAAAATGGTTTAATTGAAGATACAGTCAGGAGTCTCAGGAGTATATGGGTTAGGGCTGGAAGGAGCCTGTGTCTCTCAGGGTCCCAGAATGTCATTGTGAAGCCCTGGGGCTGTCCCTTGAGGTGCAGTGGGAGACTGATTGGTAGTTCTAGCAGTTCCTCTGCATTTATTTTCTGTGTTTTAATTTCATATATGATTTCATCAGAGGAGAGACCACTGTAGTCAAGGAAACAAGTAAATTGCTACAGCTACACACTGATGAATGGAGGGGCCTGGACTAGAGCTTTGATTCCAATCGCAGTTTGTTCAAGGGAGGGCTTGAGAATAGCCCCAACTCTACGTACATACATGTGAAGATACACTCATATGTATGTACAAACATGTATACATGCACACACAGACATAAACACATACAACTCTGTAATACTGAAAATCATTTTGAGTTTGGGAAATTAAGCTTTCATTTCTCTTTTCATCATTTCTAATTTTGAGGAGCATTTGTAGGTGTTTTTGTCTCACAGTTTTTTTTTTAAGATTTTTTTTTATTTATTCATGAGACACAGAGAGAGAGAGAGGCTGAGACATAGGCAGAGGGAGAAGCAGGCTCCATGCAGGGAGCCTGACGTAGGACTCAATCCTGGGACTCCAGGATTATGCCCTGAGCCGAAGGCAGGTGCTAAACCGCTGAGCCACCTAGGGATCCCAAGTCTCACAGTTGTTTTTTTTTTTTTTTTGTCTCATAGTTTTTAATGGCCTTTGAGCAAACATGAAATCACCTGGGCACACTGGATCAGTATCAGGGCTCTTTAACAGGTATGGCTTCCAGGGTCCTGGAACTTGCATACAAGGTCAGAGATAGTTCACAGTTCTTTTGCCAAGGGCTGAAATGATCTACTGTCCTAGTGAAGCTTGCTGGGTAAAGCACAGGGACACAGCTATCCTTCTTACAGATCCTCAAATCTTTTGGGATGACCTTGTCGATTGTCAGGACCACATTCCCAAGAAATGTATTTCCTGAGTTCGTTTTCTACTGAAGCAAAACTATTTTTGCATTTCCTAAAATCAATAAAGATGAGGCAGTGCTGGTCAACGGGAAGACTTTGAAGTCAGAGGCACACAGGAACCCTGACTGGGGGCATTTAGCTATGTCATTAGTCCATGTTGCTTTATTTCTTCTAGAATATGCAGAATTGAATGCCTTTCGTATGTTTATGCTAAGAATGAACTTATTAAAAAACATTATGTGAAATATAAAGCATGTGAAATATAGAAATATAGGTCTGTCCATGATCAAAGGATGAATATTTATCTATCTCCCCACACACATATATACTTATATAATTTTCCATATTATATTAGCTTGAGGGATACTCACACTATTTGGCATATACATTTTGAGAAAAAAATAGTTTTAAATCATGATATGACTTTTATTCATATTTTTTATTAAATATTTATTGATCAAGTATCATGTCTAAAGACACCGTATCCAGTATACAAAGATAAGTGAATCTTTATACTTTACTTCTTATCTAGTAACAACACACAATACTTCTTTGTAGCCACACGACTTTTTTATTTATCTTGAAAATTTCAAATGTCAGAAGCAAATTTCTCAGCAAAGTATGAGACAGTTTCTGATGAGTGTTCAAGCATTTTGTCTTGAATTCATATTATCAACTTGATATCTCTGCTGTGTTAAGAGATACTCATGAGACAGCTGAAAGGGATAATATTAAAATAGATTAGGTGATTGTAATTCAGTGTCTATAAAAAGCTATAATCTAAAGGCCTAGAAAGTTTATTTCTAAACTACTAAAATGTAAATGGACATTCAAATGTAGCATTCATATTTTTAGCCAAACATAGCTTTTATCACATATAAACAAACAAGTAATCCAAGATTGTCAAAGAAGTTGTTAGAAGTATAAAGTGACTAATTAAAATAAGAAATACCGGTCTTATTACCCTGCAGTGGTCTGGAACTGAATTGAATGCTGTTTGATTTAGGAATTATAGCAATTCATATCTTAAGGGCTCTGGAGTCTTCATCAAACCATGGAAAATATGGTACATTAACTCTGGAGACCATACACAGAGATGCTAAGCTAAGGAACATTCTAGCCAATGGAAATTTCTAGAGGGGGAGCCATGCTTTTCTTTCTGCATTCCATGTTCAATCTGCTTAGTTTTGGGTAACCATTGTTCAACACCCAACATTTTAGTCAAGTTTTGTTTTTTTACTGAATTGATATCAAATTCTCCTGTTTTAGAAAATCACCTATTCAACAGGCATTTGTTACTTAATATAGGATTTTTTGTGGATCTGAAAAGGGCATGGTGACTAAAAACCTATGAAACTTGATAACAGGGCAACCTAGCAAGTCCAACCTCACTTTTGGGAATTAGGAGTACCAATGTACAAATTTTATCAGAAAGCAAAGGTGAATTAGGAAAAATACTTAGTCTGAAATAAAACAATGAAAAAGTACTGAAGTGTATTTCTTCTGCAAATTCAAGATTTGTATTGGGGTCTTGGAAGTGATTTCTCTCTGCTAGCTCCCACTCTCGAATATGGCTTTTTAAGGTGTGATTTCAATTTTAAATGACCCATCTTACATTGATAATGAGGCTCTGAGATTTTTTATGTGGACTAGAATTAACACCAGATGAAATTTTGGCATGGGTTTTCCACTGTAGTGGGAAGACAAGTGAAAAATGAAAACAGTTCAGCACACATCAACACAATCAGTGCTCTCAGGACACCTCCTTCCTTCTTTGCTGCTTTCCTCTCTCTGTTGCTAGCTCCTCCACCGCCCCCCCCCCTTTTTTTAAAGATTTAATTTATTTATTTGAGAGAGAAAAGCTGACTCCCCACTAAGCAGGGAGCCCCACTAAGGGCTGGATCCCAGGACCCAGAGATCATGATCTGAGCTGAAGGCAGATGCTTAACCGACTGAGCCACCCAGATGCCCCTGTTTCCCTTTTACATGTCTTCTCTCTCCTTCTCTTTCTTTCCTTCCTTCTTTTGTACTGACATCAATGAATGAATATTTCATTTGTAATATTCTTTTTTAAAAATTTTTACTTAAATTCAATTTAGTTAACATATGGTGTATTATTAGTTTCAGGGGTAGAATTTAGTGATTCATCAGTTGTATGCAACACCCGATGCTCATCACATCACATGTTTTCCTTAATGCCCATCATGCAGTTACCTCATTCCTATCCATCTCTCCTCTAGCCACCCTCAGTTTGTTCCCTATTGTCAAGAGTCCCTTATGGTTTGCCTCTGTCTCTATTTTCATCTTATTTTATTCTTCTTTTCCTTCCCCTATGCTCATTTGTTTTGTTGCTTAAATTCCACAGATGAATGAAATCTTATAGAATTTGTCTTTCTCTGACTTATTTCATTTTGCATCGTACCTTCTAGTTCCACCCACATCAATGCAAATGGCAAGATTTTGTTCTTTTTGATGGCTGAGTGAAATTCTTTTTTAACCTAAGAGAATGGTCATTCTGGCTCTTCTTTCTGAAATCAGAATTTTGATTTTTTTTTTTCGTTAAATTGACCTCTTTAAAAATACATCAGTACCCATAGGAAGTTCTCTTATGGGCTGAAAATCTGGGCTTGTGTTGCCAATGGCCTCCAAATTTCAATAATTTGATATATCTATAGCTACAGAATTGGTAAGTGATAATAGATATCAATTTTGGAAAATAGAGAAAAACAGACTATGAGAAAGAACTTTAAAACTCACTTGAAGTCTGTGGATAATAATTCCTTAGGAAATGCTTCTTTGCTCATATTTGACTTGGCATTTGTTTATCAAGTTAATACAATGTATCCAATATTTACTGAATGTTGGCTATGTGATACATGATGAAAAGGAAAAACATGTATCCAAATGAAATTCCTTGGCACATCATTCCAGTAAATAGTGTATGTCTTAGTACCAACATTAACCTAGTGTCATTGAAAAATATTAAACTCAAGGGGCACCTGGGTGGCTCAGTTGTTTAAGTGACCGACTCTTGGTTTCTGTGTCAGGTCAAGGTCTCATGGGTCGGGAGAGGGAGCCTGCATTGGGCTCCGTGCTGTGGTGAGTCTGCTGGAGATTTCTCTCTCTCCCTCTGCTCCTCCCCTGCCCCCCTCAAGTAAATAATAAATCTTTTTTAAAAGAAAAATATTAACCTTGAGTTGTAGAAATGGTCTTTTTTAGAGAGAATGCTATGATGTTTTTCATAGGGCATGGTATCACGTGTCACTGTGAAGAGTGCATGAGGGAAGGCCCTAAGACGCCTCACTGGGTTGAAAGGCCATAGTTCAATGTCTTAATCTTTTCTCTTTATACCTAACAATATCACACAGTTTCCTGGCCAGACATATGGTCCATTTATTACTGAATAAAACCCAGAGGTGATAATCAATGTATCCTGAGTTGAGAGAGTTGATCTTACTTGGTTAGCAATAGTCTATGAGCTATACCCATGGTGAGGATTCTTGGATATTTTATATGTGACTTAAAATTTACCAGATAGTACATTTAAAAAAATAATTTCACTTCTTCCTCAAATTTTTTCTTAATTGATTCACAGGCCATGTTTTACATTTTTAATTCTTGTATTATTTTAAAAGTATCTGCGTATGTTCGTGATGAGAAGAGCACTGTTGGCAAATTGAGTTTAAATAAAAAAATAAATTTAAAAAAAGGATCTGCATATGGTAAAACTTTCCTTACATCCAGGATTCAGTTAGGAGTCAAATATAAGCAGATATATGTGGACAAAGACTGAGCTGTGGAAACATTCAAGCTGTAGCGTTCACCTGCCTGTGTCTGCATCCCGGCTGCATCCCTCAGCAGCTGGACAACACTGGGCGAGTTACTGACCGTCTCTATGCTTCTACAAGACGAGGTTACTACAAACAGAGCTCACTCATAGAGTTGTGAGGGTTCGTACATGGGAAACATTGAAAGCAATTCCTGGGACAGAACAAGCGCTCAAAAATGCTTATTGTTGTTGCTGTTGCCATTATTATATTAAAAGGTATATATAAATTTAAATCTTAATGAGTATAGTCAAACTCAGTCTCACAGGGACACTTTCTTTTGAGTAAAGAGAATGTACTGCCTATGGGGAAAATAGCACGGCCTGAATTAATCATTACCATCAGCAATGATATCTAAATACAGACACTTAGACAACAACAGATGGAGGACAATAGTTCTGTCGTGATTCGCCTATTTTACTGGTGATTTTTCTCATTCTGCACTTACTTCATGGCACTCCGAGGCCCTGAATCTTGAAAGACTCCTTTCTCTCCTTATTTTCAGCATCTCATCCCCTTCCATCGACCTCCCCTTTGGGGGTTAGGCTGGCCGTCTCCTCGCTTCCCTCTCCCTCTTGCAAGCCGTCTGAAGCACATCTAGAGTGTGCACCCCCGGCCCCCCATGTTCTGCGGGGAGGTTGAGGCCCAGCCAAGACCACACTGCAGGGCAGAGCTTGAAGACTCTGAGCTGCAGGTGCTCGGTGAAAGGAAACAGGCCCAGAGAGCCTCTGACCTGCTTCTATTAGCCCCCTGCCCACCCCACCCCCCCGCCAAGCACTTGTTCTTACTTCCAAACTTATACTGAACCGTTGAGACAAAGGACTGAGATGAACCGTGTGGAAAATGGGGCCCGAGCAAGTACCCGATGCCACTTTTCTGAATTCTAACCCAGGGATTTCGACATCAGCTCTTCAGCCCTTGGGAGTGGGCCTGAATGTTCATTTTGCCTTCTCTCGAAATTGCTTAGTGGCAAACACCAGGTACCTATGGCAACCACAGAAGAACGGAGGAGTCTCGAGGATGGCATGCTGCCATAAATCCCAAGGGAAGCCTTGTTTGTCCCTCTAGAGCCACTCGGTAAAATCTCAGCCCTAACATTAGCTGTGTCTCTATTTGCCTTCATGAGAAAGGTACCTTGGTAAGGCAATAGAATTTTGTTCTTTGATGAATCTCCTAAATGCAAAAATTGTATCTCTTAACAGCATTTACATTCTCTATCCAGGCTGCTTTATGAAAAGGAACAATTTCTATGTATTAAACACAGTATAAAAAAAAATCACATTTTAATGGACTGTGCAGACCTAAAGAAATCTATTACCTTAGGGAGTTAACTGAAGACCACACTGAATTGTCTAAGGAGTCCATGCTTATGGTTTCTGTTGTTCTTTTCCCAACGTGTGTAGATACACATTAAAAATCTCATTTATGCTCAGTGTGATTTTGATGCAATGACATAAATATCACGTGGACAAATAACTCAAATTCTTCCCGCCACAGGGGCTGGGGGAAATCGCTGCTCAGATGGATTTGGAAAGAGAGCGAGGCCACACAAACTTTCCAAATCCATACTCAAAGTCTGAAAGTTGATCTGCCCCAGTAATTCAACTGCATGTTGAAATATACAGATCTCCAAGTGCTGAACACATGTCCTGAGTTGTTCACGTGCACTTTCTAAAACAAAACAAAACAAAAGTGCTTGAAAGCTTGGGTGCCCAAAGCAGAAGACAAAAACTGAACAAAAAACCAAACACTTAGGGACACCTGGGTGACTCAGGTCATGATCCCCGGGTCCTGGGATTAAGTCCTGCATTGGTCTCCCTGCAGGGAGCCTGCTTCTCCCTCTGTCTGTGTCTCTGCCTCTCTCTCTGCCTCTCATGAATAAATAAAGTCTAAAAAAAAAAAAGTCAAACACATAGACTCTATCCATTTCTAGGAGAATCGAACTGCTAGGTGTTGAGCCATAACTGTTATGCTGGAAAAATTGATTAAAATGATATTAATTGAACCCTATATTTTTCAAGATATCTGCCACTTGAAAACTGATCAGTTAAGAGTGGGTGCCAGGGTGCAACTAGGCTCCGTGACACTTGTATCAAGACTGAAAGGGAAGAAACCAATACATGGTAACTGGTTATTAGTAAACTAAAATTCAAATTGGAATGTGAGGACCCAGAAGTACATTTGAATGATTCTGAGCTTCTGAGGAAGGAAATCCATTACGATAAATAGTTAGGCTCTTCAACTGGCAGCAAGATTTCTTCTCAGTCTTCTGTGTGCAAATGCAATCATGTTACATCAAATTATCCAACTAGTTAATAAAAACAAATTTCTTTGAAATTGCTTATTATGAAAGTGGCCCAATTAACGGCATCACCTCAATCTGAGTCTGGTGGTTCCCAGGGACAACGGAATCCTCAATGAAGCTGCTCTGTGGGCAGGTGTCCGGGTGCCAGCTGGCTCATGGGGAGCTGGTGGCTTCAGTCACTTACCTTCGAGAATGTCTTGGACTCTTCCTCCTTCAACATGATGAATTCTGGCAAGGTCAACATTGGATACCCTTTACACTTACAGCTTCTTCGAACTTGTCTCACCCACCAGCCCAGAGGTAGTAGCCAAGTTCAAATACATCCCTTAGTCTCTAGATGTTCCTCCACCTAGTATGTGATTGACCTTGAACCAGACATTTTGCCCACAGCTTCCATCTCCAGACACAAAGAGTGAGAGGCTGTTTGCTGGTCCTTGCTGTGGAAACCCTTTACTTTCCTTCCTACTTTGTGCTATGCAGGGAAGCTGCCAAAAATGTGTTTTTTGTTTATTGGTAATGGATCTTGTTGGAATTAAATTACTTAAGAATGTGTCTATTGCAATTAAAAGAGGTATAATGTTTATATTAACATTTTGAAGTTTGGTTACTCTTGGAGCGTCAGTTTACATGAGTATAAATAGGCGATAATGAACATGATGAAGTATTCCCTAGTAAAACTGTAGCTTTCTAGGAAGATGTGAGTGTGGTTAAGTCTCCCCAGTACCAGCTGCAGGACAATGTAAGATATTACTGTTAGGGCTTCGTTTCTGCGTGCCTTAAATAGTAGGTGAAGAAAATTGCTCCATGAAATTTTCCCACTTGAAATCTCTGCGAACACGACTACAGGTTGCTTGTGATCTGATTGTGAAGAAACCAACTTGGAAATGGTTGTGGGAAAATAAGACTAAGTCTTTGGATTTAAATTCTTTGCCAGAAATGTTGATTAAAATCATACTGGTTAGGAGAGGAGCATTCTGGATTCAATAATGCATTCCACTCTGCGTTCTGGGGGCCCCTCTCCACGTACGTGTACATATGTTGACTTAGGGCTCCGTGTTCACAGCACTTATTTTTCTTTCTTTTCAGTGACTTGGTCATCCCCTAAAACTCTACAGGGACCTCTCCCTTCAACCTCTTATTCATTTTCTCCCACTTGTTATTGCCAAGTGATATGTCTTACTGTCCCCTGTCAGAACCCTTGGTCTGTTTTCTGGGATCTCTGTGCTCCACAGTGGGCAGAGCCTATATATTGGAAACACAATTCATATCTCTTCTTTCACATTCTTGACATGACTGGGCCTTGTCTTTCTCCAAAGATCTTAACTTCCCACTCCTCCTGTGGAGGTTGCACCCTCCACACCCAAGAGCACAGGGGCTAAGCTGAAAGAAAGACATCAAACTTCTTGCTCCCCAAGGAATACTTTCAAATCAATTCAATAAATCTTGATGGTGTGCTTACCATATTCCAGATACTAGGTGCCATTGGTGAGGATGGGCAGGGAGAGTAGATCCAGAAATACAAATGGGAAAGGTCCAGCCATTGACAAGGATTGGTAGAGGAAAGATATTTGCACATGTGTATAACGTAGAATGCAGGGGATGCCTGGGTGGCTCAGTCAGTTAAGTGTTCGATTCTTGATTTTGGCTCAGGTTGTGATCAGGGTGGTCAGATTGATCCCCATGTCAGGCTCCCTGCTGGGTGTGGAGCCTGCCTAAGATTCTCTCTTTCTTTTTCTCTTCTCTCCCTCTGCCCTTCCCCTCTGTTTCTCTTAAAAAAAAAAAAGAAAAAAGAAAGAATGCAAAATAGAAAAGAGATGTGAAGTGCTGGAGTTACCAAATTGGTAGCTACATCTTCTCAGTGGAAGGGTGAAGGAAAGAGGGGGTTGAGTGGTTCAGTGGGTTAAGCATCTGCCTTCAGCTCAGGTCATGATGCCAGGATCCTAAGATCGCGTTCCATGTTGAGCTCCCTGCTCAGTGGAGAGCCTGCTTCTCCCCCTGCCTCTCTCTGTGTCAAATAAATAAGTGAAATCTAAAAAAAAAAAAAAAAGAAAGAAAGAAAGAAAGAAAGAAAGAAAGAAAGGGTGGAGGAAAGCTTGAGAGAGAAGTTTGTCGTGCTGATGGGCCTTGAACTAGGGCTGGGGTTTTAGAGTCAGGGGGTGATGCTAGAGGCACAAAGTCCAGGAATCAGAAATGAGTAGGATGGGCACATGGGCACATGGGCACATGGGCACGTCCTGATTTCCTGTGTAGGGGAGGGAGACACAGCATGGGAGAGGGAGGGTAGTGAGGGATGGGCCGGTGTGCTGGGTAGGGATGATTGTGGCAGACCTGCATAGCGTTTATGATCTCAGTCTGAGCCACCAAAGGGTTTTCCAAATATCTCATTTTCTGAAAAAACTTAGAAATTACAGAGAAGCATAAGGAAGAAAAATATCGCTCATAACTTTCCCGCCTAAAGGGAAACAACTACTGAAATTTATGGGGTTTCCTGCTTATTTCCTCTACAAATTTTAGAAAAACAACAACGTCATATTAATGTTCTGAATGATTTTTTATAAAACTTTGTATAAATGCCCTTGTATTTGTTTTTAAAATTCAATCAATATACTCTTAATGGCTCTACAATATCCCCAATTACTATCCCCTTCTCCCTTTCTGTAGGGTGACCTATTGATGCAGTACTACCAGTCAGCGCTAAAGTTGTAAAAGGGGATTGCACATTGTACATATGAAACCTTTGTTTTTATAAGACATCATAATTAAACCTCACTTTCCTCCTTTTCATTATTAGCAATTCACGCCACTTGATTAAAACTCAAGGCAACTCATGGCCACCGAGGCCTCCTGGACCACAGCCAGCTTCCCAGAGGACATCAGAAACTGCGGACTTCTAGGCTTGGGCACCTGAAATCAAGGTGACTCCCTCTAGCAGCAGTTATGCTCCTGCTAGTGGCTTGTCACTGCCTAGCTGGGGCTCCTGGGGCCAGTGGCCTGATGTCATGTGCCCAAATTCTGCATCGCCTTCTTTCTCCCTGTTCACTTATCCTTTGTCATCTTTATTACTAGTGATGATATTTCATCCTTATTTACTTCGAATTGGCTTAGACCACGGTAATTATTCCAGATCTGTTACTCTCCTTAACGCCAATTTTCACCTCTGCCTGACTCACTCAGAGCAGCTTACTTTATCTTCTATTAAGAAGACTGAAAACACCTAGAAAGATCGCTTTTTGTATTTTTCCTCACCCTTTAAACATGTCCCTGGATCAGTGCTTCTCTCCTGCTTCAGGAAACGCCCCATGAAATAGAGAAGTGCCAAAATATAAAAGATGAAACAAGTGGTTCATTTTCAAAATCGAAATAATGAATGAATCGGCAAAAAACCGTAACTAAAACAAAAAGCCTTCTTCTGCTTTTGACAAATAAGAAATACCCAGTTCGGGTCAGCAAGAATATGATGCTGAATTTCAATCATTATGGCAATCGCATCTTGCACAATATCGAAAACCTTTTAGAATCTGGTTGCAAAAGTAAAACATGTATTGCAAAAATCTGGAAAACTACAAAAATAATGTGAAGGAAAAAATAACCCATGGAAAAACACAGTGGACAGTGTTATGTAGGACCAAATCGTCTGGGATTAAACACTGCCTACTTATTAGGTGAATGATTTCAGGTAATTGAATCTCTCTTTGCTCTGGTCGCATCACTGTTACAATAGGGATCAAAATAGGATACTTTCTGTGAATTATTTTGGTGATTAAATAAAATAATTAAAGTTCACAGTCCTTGGCATTTAGGAAAACTCAATCAATGTAGATTTTATCCTTTCTTCCAATGTATATACAAACATGCACATTACATGTCACACATGTACAAGTATTTACGAAACTGGGATCCCATTGCATTTAATGTGCTATGGCCTACTTTTTAACTTGACATTATCTTGTCAGCATTTCCCTGAGCTATTTTGCATTCTTTGAACACATGGTTTTTAATGGCCGAATAGCATTCTGTTCTATGGATTTACTATAATTTTACTTAACTAAATCTCTATTGTTGGTTAATTAGGCAGCGGCAATTTTTTGCTATTATAAATAGCATTGCAGTGAACATCCTTGTACATAATCCTTTGTTTGTTTCTCTGATAATTTCCTTGGGATAAATTCCAAGAAGTGTAATTATTAGGTCAAAGGACCAGAGCATTTGTAAGAATCTTGATCCGGGGGGCCAATCTGCTCTCTAGGAAGTTTGTCCTAATTCGTGTTCTCTGTAGCAATATGTAGGAGTTTTTATTTCAATCACACCTTGACCAATGATGAGTAATGCACAATATCCATTTTGGAGACTGCTGGCCTGTTTGGTAACAGGAAACCTTAGAGTACTACTATTCATTTCATCAGCTTCAGTTATAGGAGTGAGTTTTTGGTGATGTTAGGAGAACAGACCTTGAGGGTAGATTTCTATTAGGCATTTCCTCCCAGAGTGCTAAAATGAAACTCTAAGAGTTTAAGATAAATTAAGTGCAGCTTAATTAACAATAATCAACCGTTAATCAATTACAAATTATTTTGCAGAGGAATCTTAAACTTATTTTTAAATGTCTATAAGACTAATGTTATTTATTTGAGAATTAATCTGTGGTGCTTGACCGTAGCAGTTTTATTGTCCCCATAATTTATGGGATAACAGTGCGTCCCCAGGAACTGAGAGTGAGCGGTGGCTTCTCCCACAGCGAGATCAACTCTGGGTACATGCCATTGGGTACGCCTAAGGGCTTGCTCTTGACATTTAAAGAGGGATCAAAGGGAAATCTTTTTTATTCATAATACACTGCTTCCTGACAATCCATGGTGGAGAAGCATGGGTGATGGGATTAGGTGGGGTAAATGAGTTCAGAAGATGCAGGAGTCACTACTTCTAGATGCCCTAATAGTTTTTGAGTCCTTTTTCTCACTTGTTCTGTAACCAGTAAGGTCAATACAATAAGCTATATCCACCACTGTAATGTGAATTGTGTGTGTGTGTGTGTGTGTGTGCATGCACATGGTGTTCAAACTATAGGTTTTTGCTTGTTTGGAGGAATATGTGCTATTTAGAAAGGAAGGGACTGATTCTTGCCTCCAGGAGATGGGGGTTGTAGTATATGTTGCTTGTCGTGTGTACTGAGTTGAGCAAAAGAGAAAGTCTTTCATTTTGCCTGTGAGTGTGGTGGCAATTACCACGTTTGTCTGAACAAATGAGAAGCAGTTTCTCTGTGCTCTGGGGAGCTGATCGGAGCAAGGCATGCTCAGAGTGAAAAGCGGGTTGGAGAGTGGGAAAGTGGGTGTGAGTAAGCACTGCCAGCCCTTGTGTTGGGTCAGACAGCTGAGAAAAGACTGGAAGAGAAAGCAAACCACTCAGGACGGTGAAAATCCGTGAGACAACCCATAGCCAAGATGTCGAGAAAAAGACAGAGCTTATGTAAATAGAGCTCAGTAACAGACTGGTTTTTACAAAATGATGATTTTTAATTGGATTTAACTGGTTTTCTTCATAACCTGTGTAACTTGTTAATCACATTGTTTTGGCCACAGGTTTGAGTTTGTTTAGTATGTACCTTTTTATTTATTTATTTTTAAAGAGATTTAATTTATTTATTCATGAGACACAGAGACATAGTCAGAGGGAGAAGTAGGCTCCCTGCAGGGAGCCCGATGCCAGCCTGATCCCAGGGTCACACCCTGAGCCACAGGCAGGCAATCAACCACTGAGCCACCCAGGTGCCCCAGTATGTATCTTTTTATTAAAAATATTTTTTAGGGCAGCCTGGGTGGCTCAGTGGTTTGGCACCTGCCTTCGGCACAGGGCGTTATCCTGGGGACCCCGGATCGAGTCCCACATGGGGCTCCCTGCATGGAGCTTGCTTCTCCCTCTGCCTGTGTCTCTGCCTCTCTCTCTGTGAATGAATAAATAATAAATAAATAAAATCTTTAAAAAATATATTTTTTAAAAGGTCCCAGTTAGATATCATCTGTTCTAGCAATAGGGATTAATTTTAAGTTAGATCCTTTGGTGATAGGGGTGCTGTGCTTGTAGACAGTAACTGGTGATTCCATATCACGCTGTTACTGCTGAAGTATAAGGATTGACTAGATTAACACTGTAATTTTTCTAAATCTTTGGTAGCTTTGTTCAGCAAATCCTCCAGATGTGCTGCTTTGCCAAACACCCACTTGGGTTCTGAAGGGGACGACGCTTCGATTCCCCCCGGGGGCTTGGGACAGGGATCTCTGTGAGCAGAGATGCACCACGGGAGGTGCAGGAGAACACATCATGGAGTGGGCTCTGTAACTAGAATTCCAGCGAGTCAGTCCAAGTTGGGACATAGGACTCTGATTTCCTCTCTCAGCCTTGAATTTGTGCTTTTGGCACATGAATCCTTCTTGATTCTTATCTTAGTCTGTAAATAGCACAGAAATTGCACATGGAAAAATAGGACAAATCATACTTTCTTTCAAAGGGCAAATTAAACATTCCATAGAATAAGGGAAGAGTTGTTAGCAGGGGGAAAAATGCACTCTTGCTCAGGCCAGTGTGAAAAAAGAGCGGAGTCAATTGGACTCAGACTCAACCTTAAAGAAAGTTTTGAGTATTTGCACTTTTTTTCTTTAACCACCCTCTTAGCCTTCCTGCCAAATATCAAATCCTGAGTTTTCCGAAGGTTTGAAAGTATTCCCATTAATTTTTTTTCTCTCATAGCCCTGTATTTACCAGGGCTTAAAATGGAAATACTGAAACCCAGTAATAAAGGGCACTATGGTAGTCCCGGTCTGTCTGAGGCCAAGCACTCCTGGCAAGGCTCTTAGGGAGTCCCGTTCCTACCAGGCTCCAGGGGAGTTTTCACTTAGAGACGGTTTTGAAAATTAGAGTTCATTTAGAATAAGCAGTTTACTTCAAGAAATGGAGTGAGCTATTTCTTTGACTAAAAAACAAAACAAAACAAGAAAACGTAAATTGGTGGATGAAACTCAGAAACTATCTTCCCAAAGGGCGAGAAGAAATGAATGAAACTTCCTCTGTGAGAATGACCTTGGAATTAATTAAAGTCTCTTCTTGTGGTTGTGCCCTAGGCCCGGGCTACGTCAACTCTGATTTGGTCAGAGTTCACGAATACACATCTGTTTGAGATGCCGGGGTGGCCTGCCTCCCTGTGCGTGCCAGGCACTCAGCCCGGTACACAGTCCACAGCAAACGTTTGGGTTGTTCAGTGGGTAACTAGACAGATTTGAGGAAGGGAGAAAAGAGTGTGCTTGGAAAAACAACACCTTCTCTTCTTCAAGAAGAAGTTAGAACACAGAGAGGCTGGGTCTTGACCACATGTGCACAGCTGGTCAGTGGTCCAGCTCAGGCCCTGAGTCCAGATGCTGCCTCCCATTCTGCATCCATTCACCAACCTGGCCACCTCAAGCCTTTCCCAAAGAGTGCTCATCTCATCCCCTCTGCTGGTCCACTTTTCCATTTATAACGGCAGCACTGCTCTACAGTGCTGGGCTCCTGATCCACAGGCCCTCCCCATGTCTCTTAGCTTAGGGCAGACACATTTCTGCTACTCCCTCACCCTGTGCCTGTAAGCAGAGTATTTTCACCCATCTGGGTGAGTTTTTTTTCTCCAGGAGGAGCAGCTCTATTTTTTTTTCTGG
The DNA here is from genome assembly GCF_048164855.1 of Canis lupus baileyi. Taxonomy (NCBI): domain Eukaryota; kingdom Metazoa; phylum Chordata; class Mammalia; order Carnivora; family Canidae; genus Canis; species Canis lupus. The sequence goes on from NC_132848.1 coordinate 41,411,281, forward strand.
GGGATGTACCTTCAGCTGGGCTGTCAGGCCCATTTTCTCCCACCCAGCAAGGGTGTAGGCTCTCTCTCTCTCTCTCTCTCTCTCTAATCTCATTGGGCTCCAAGCCATTCTCTGGATAGGCTGTACCCCCGCATGTGGCCAGGGCTATTCAGACGTCCACTCCTCTGCATGGAGAACTCTTCCAGAACTTCCTTCCCCTTTTGCTTGCCTATTATTGCTCATGGATGCTTGCTCTTAATATGCAAATTAATACTTTAAGAAGTTCATTTCAGAAAATATGAAAAAATAAATCATGCAATAAAACAAAAATCACCATAGTTCTATGTGTCATTTTGGTTAGTTTCATTTTTTTCTAGGAATTTTAGAAGCAAATTCAAAATCCCATAGAATAAAAAAACCCCAAGTATATGTGCTATTTATTTGACTTAAAAACGTGTGTGCTCTTTGTAGAATATATGAAAAATATAGAAAAGCCCAGAGAGTGGGAATATCCTGGAATCTCACCCTGCATTTCAGTGTATTTCCTTAGAACCCTTTTATTCCATGCATATATAGAAAGCATACTATATGCTCAAATTTTTCAGAATCACTTGGCGCAGAGAGATTCACAGGTTCCATGTAAAAGAGTATGTTGAGGGGAGTTTGACAACAGATTACGGTTGTCCTGGGTGCCTCAACAGTCTTTACCAATTAAAAGAAAGAAAAAAAAAATCCCACATGGTTTAGGTCATTCTGGTAAAGATGCCATAAATCATTACTCAAGTTTTGGGCAATAAAAATGCTCACTATATTATTTTATTTACAGATAGCATGGAAGAAAAAATACATTTTTAATTTAATAGTCCTGGTGTCTCAATTGTGTAATAAGCTTAGCTGGAATGGAACTTGATCATTTATTAGACTGAGAGGCAGCATAGTTTAGTGGCTAGCCATAGGATGCCCCTGGCTTTATGGCTCAGCTCTGCAACTTATTAGCTGCAACTTATTAGTTGGTGATAGTATGAATTCTTATTTTGTCAGTCTCCATAGTTGTCTTAGTGAGAAGCTGGGTAAATCAATGTTAACAGCCACTGCTGGCCAAATACCTGGTGGTGTTTCCTCCTTCAGAATGTTCTCTGGCATCCCTGATCTGTACCCCACTGCACTGAAATTCATGTCTCTCTTTGTTGTGCTTTTATAGAATAAGTACTCCAGTTCTATCATAATATTTATTTCAACGTGCATTCTAGATATTTGTTTAAGTGTCTGTCATCTCTCTTCCTCTACTTGCCAATACTTGGAGCATGCGAACTTATTAAATATGAAGACTTTTTTTTTTAATGTTTGCATTATCAAGAGAACACTGCCTGGATGGCGTGGGTGCCTAATAAAAGTGACTGTCAAATGTATAAACCCTCCACTTCTGGCACTGATTTCCAAACTTCAGTGTGTGGCTTCATATTTATTCCTTCTGCATTTTACTTTTTGGGCCTCAACTTCTCAGTGGTGTTTATTGGTACTTTATTGGAAGATAGAGCCAGAAAGAAAACAAAAATAAAACAAGACTAAACTGTACATCAATAGAGTGCAGTGACCAGCTCGCTTAGACAGCAAATGAGGTGTCATATTTTCCATATGAGCCAACTGAGGCTCAGAGAGGCTTCACACTTAAGGTCAGCACAGAGAGTTAATGGCAGAAGTAAGCCTATGGCCCACTATATGGTGGAAATAAATGAGATTCTGGGGATACAATGGTGAGTAGAAAATGTCAGGTGAGGAAACTTTATAGAAGTAGCCTCATGCAGTGTATCTGGTAGTGAACATACTAGAAAATAGAATTTTGCGGTGCAGAACCAAAGTAACTGAGAATGACAAGGGTCAAGCCTTGAAGGAAACTGGGATGCCTGAGAGTGACCAGATGTACGGCGCAGAGCTATTTTTCTTTTCTTCTTTAAAAATTTATTTATTTATTTTGAGGGGGGAAGGGGCAGAGAGACAGGGAGAGGGAGAGAATCTGACTCTCCACTGAGCACCGAGCCTGATGTGGGGCTTGATCCCACAACCCTGAGATCATGACCTGAATTTAAACCAAGAGTGGGGCAGTCAACCCACTGAGCCACCCAGGCACCCCCAGAGCTGTTTTTCTTACGTAGCTTGAAATTCCTTCTTCCCCAGACCTCAGCAATCGGCCCATGTATCTGAACAGCCTGCAATTTTACTGTTTCTGAAATCCTCATTGCTATCCTTGTTCATCTCCAAATTCAGAGGGCCTAGAGTATAGCTGCAGGAATAACAGGGGTGATAAAGGCAGTCAGCAGAGAAATCTGGTTGCTCATGGGTACTATGGTCTGAGTTTTAGCAATTCGTGATTAGGCTAACACACGTTGGTGCAAAAGCATGACATACTGGTTAAACACTCTTTAAGAGGTCTGAGAAATAATTGTTTACACATGTAATCATTTTAAGTTGTTTGTTTTGTAGGTATTTGGTGTAGTTGACATGATAGAAACTTCTGACTTTTCAATGAGAGGGAATATGGAAAAAGAACGGTTTCATTAAGGCTGCAAAAATACACATGGTTGGAAGATTTCCATAGTTGAGATAACAAAAGGAATGCAAAGAACTTTCAAAATTGCAGATGAAAAAATCTTTAAGGTTTGTTGTGTCAGAATTGGGCACTTGGTGGGTTTTGTCAGGCACACGTGAGCCACAGTGTGTCATAGCATTTCAGCAAACTTTGATGGCTTTCTCATCCATAATGCACTTTCTAAGTGCTATCAATTAATAAAATATATGGCATCACAAACATTTGGTAAATATTTACCATAACTATTGAATTGTACTTACCTCAAGGTTTTTGTTTTGTTTTGTTTTGTTTCCTTTCACTTCTGAAAAAGCATGATATAGATTGCAGTGGAAGCTGGCAGCCACACAGATGTCGAAGTGTGAATTTTGGATGTTTGCAGGTTGTGAATATGTGGAATTTTGATCTTGAATGGGAATTTAACATTGCAACCTTACATGGTCAGAGAAATTTTGCAATAGCAACAATTTCACATTTGCATAAACAGCTTTATTATAGTTGGAGTAATATATAGGAAGAACACAAATTACTCTGACCAGAGTGAAACCTATAAAGCAATCACATTTGAATGAGGATTTTACTTAAAATCATAGACTCATCAACTTCAAAGTGCTTTTATCTTTCACAAGAGACAAATTAGCCTGTTATGAATAAAATCCCTTAATATCTGCATTTTCTGGTTGGCATATGTGTATTGCCTCAATGGAACTTTAAAATAAGACCACACATACCAAAAAAGTAAAGAGGAGGCGAAGAACCAAAACACTTGACGCAAAAAAATTCTATTTTTCACTCTAAATAGTAAAATAATTAAGTCTAAAGTGTTTATTTTAATTGAACTTGAAGCCTAAAATCCCTTTCAATTCTTGATTTCACTTTGAGGGTGCGGAGGGTACAGAAACAGCTAGAATCTTTTGAAATTTATCCTTCTCTTACCTTCTGTTGGTGTTGGCACCATCTTTCACTCTTGGTTGGTGGAGGTATGGTTTTGGTGGTGCAATTTTACAAGTATTTTGCTAAAATATTCAAGGAGTTGGGTAGCTACATTACACATGTAACAAATTACAAGGTGTTCTTTTTGATTAATCAGAATACCGTTTTAAGCCTAAGGTTCAAAACAATTTGTATATCACCATCAAGGTATGATATTCATTTGAAGAATTATGTAAGTTAGTTCAGCATTTTGGATGAATGTTGGATTAATTATTTGGCTCCTAGCTAATTTCATTCAGGCATGTCTTAGTGGCCTACACTCTGAAAATAAAAAGCAATTGAACTGCGAAATATAAACATGGTATTGCATGATATTGCTATTTTTATGGTAACTCTAAGTCAGTTTTATATAGCAAAACTCCGAACTTCAATTGAAGAAACCTTTATAGTTTTTAATACGTTTTAACTCAACTGGTTATTAACTCCGTCTCTTAAAAATATTAATTTGTAAATTTGAAGGGAATGAGACAAAATTGTGTAATCATTTGAAAACCGGTAAAGCCATTTGAAATGAAAGCACTCATCTACAGAATTTCATTTTTCGGGTCTCATTCAAATTGATGTTAACTTGTCAAAGCCATTCTATTTTTTATATATTTTACTCACTCTTAAAACACTGAACGGTGCTATGGTTCCTTAAATTCAGAAGTGGAGTGCTAATTCAGGAGACAAAGATGCAAAAATGTGAAAGTCTTTTGTATTTTAATCCTGACAAGTCAGTGGCTTGTGCAGATGTAAGGAGGAAAATCACATTTCCAGACTGGAGATCTTTTAAGGGAAAGGATGAGCAAGGATGAAGGGAATTCTGCTAATGCTTCTCCAAATACCAGCTGCAGAGTGGAGTACAGCTCGGCTGATTTTAGTTTTTATTATAAATTTGAAAACTGAAATTTGGTAGCAGAATCGAGCTGGGTGTTCACTTCTTTACACATTTGGATCTTTGCTCACAATCCTATGAAATAAATACAGATATTATCCCCATTTTACAGATAGATTGATGGAGGAAGAGGGCAGTTATGCAACTGCGAGGGGTGGTGCAGCTAGCAATTTGACCCCAGGCAGCCGGCCTCTAGAACACACACTACGTTATCTTGTCTTGCCTTATTGCAATCAGTATGACTGTATATTGCTTTGAGTCCTGAGCAAAGAGTTTGACAAGTAATTTTGAATATCATTAGTTTGTTGAGGATGACCTGACAACAGAAACAAGCAAAGAGAATGAATTTGAAATCACATGGGATCCCATTCCCAGGCGATGAAGATGACAAAGCTTTTGGAGAACAGAATTCAAGGTTTTCCAGTAAGTATGGACATACCTGCACCCACACACACACAGTTGCTGAGTCCTCAGCTTTCCTTGGGAGACAAGTATCCAGGGCTCAGCCAATCCTTATTGCTTCTCTTCCTGGGGACTTGCACAGTGAACAGCTCAAAAGTGAGTTCACATGTCATCTCTGCAAATGTCTGCCCTTGTGTGTGTACGCGAGTAGTGCTGACTTTTTCCTTCTTCAAATTGTTGCTGGTCCTTTGTCTTCTCTGCCTGCAGTGTCCTAATATATGTAACATTTTTCTCCCCATCAGCTGTTACAAGGCCATCAAATAACTTTTTTAGTTGCTCTAGAGGCTGGCCACTTACATCTTGGGGGGAAATTTTCTTATAGCAAGTATCCTGCATTTAATGCAGATTGTCTCAAACTACTCTTCAGAATTTGTGCATTCCCTCTCACTTTCTCTCTTTCTGTGGCACTTATTACGACTACTCACCAAATATTTCCAGTTTGCTGCCTTCTGGGTGCATTGTGGGATTGCACTCTCTGGCCTTCTTTGGATTGTGTGGGTTCATGTGTTTGATTGTAGCCAATGAGGTGATAGAATTGCTAGTTCAAGGCATTCTAGAACACTGTGGCTCACACGACTCTCAGGCACCTGTGTAATTTCAAATTTTCCAGTAGCTACATTAAAAAAGTAAAAGAAACAGGTGAAATGAATTTTCACAAGCTATTTTCTTTAGCCTAAGCTATTCAAAATAGATTCGACATGCAGTCAACCTAATGTTATTGAGATATTTTACATTCTTTTATTATTATTATTTCTACAATGCTTTTGAAATCAGGTGCATATTTTAGACTTAGAACCATCTCAATTTACACAGGCTCCTTTTCATGTTCTCAAAGCTGCATGTGGATAGTGGCTACTGTTTTGGACAGTGGCGCTCTATCCCTCTGCCACAGCGACCTGCCATATTTCAGATGGTGGCCCCTTCACCCCAAATCACAGAGTGAGGACATGTGGAGCAGAGCCCACAGGTGCTCCAGGAAGAACCTGAAATACAAGTGAGGATTAAGCATTTGTTATTATAAGCCACTTAAATCCTGAAGTGTTTGTAATATCACTGCGTAAACTAGCCATCCAGCCTGTTTCTTCTGTCCTCAAAATAGGATCAGACCCTTTATATTGTTTCTCACCTACTTTTGTATCTAGGTATCTTTCTACTTAGTATGCATTCATAGCCACCACAACATCTTTTCTCTTAGTTATATCATAATGCATTTCATGCACATACCACAGTATATTGAACTGGTTGTCCTATTTGCGCATTTAGAGTTGTTTGCAATTATACACTGTAACAAGCAATGCTGTCATCATCATCCTTATGGTTAAGACTTAGGGAACAATGATGATTTTTTTTTTTTAACACAAACTCCTAAAGTGAAGTAGCTGGGATAAAGGGCACAGCACTTTTTATAGTGTTTACTAATTAATGAAACAAGGCACAGGGTATTTTAACTTGAATTTCTTACTGCGGTTAAACACCTCTTTGTGAGTTGGACAATTGTATTTATTATTTTGCTAATTGCTTGCTCATATCAATTCTTTTTTCCTCTGGTTGTTCATTTTTTAAAATTGATTCATAATAATTCTGTTAATAATATTAACCTTTTGTTACCATAAATATTCTGTATGTTCCTCATTTGACATTTTTCTTCAATTTTGAGATTTTAAAAAATAGAAAAAAGACTTGAAATGTGTTTTTAAATATAATTTGTCTTTAAATCTGGTAATTGTTGTTCTTCAGAAACAAACTAAAAAAAGCATTACCAAACATTTAGTTAATCATTATTATCTGCCATCCTCTTACAAAGCCACATGTAAAATCCTCCTGGATCACAGAACAAGACATGCGTTATAAATACTAAATCTCTGAGTTGCCTATAAGTAAATAAATCCCCTCTCTAAATTGTGTATCTTTTTTCTACATGTAAAATATACAACATCTATTATTTCTACAATAATTTTAGATTAACTATACTGAGCGCATCTTCTAGTTTGTTAACGTCTAAATCACTTTTGACAAAATTCATATGAAAAAATGAGAATTGGTTATCCTTTCTCACTTTCCCATTTTGGTCCAATGACTCATCACAAACTCTTTCTAAAGGATTCTCTTGGTTCTAATCTGCTTGGTGGTCCCTGTTATCATTCCATGCTTACAATATCCGCCTGTTGTTCTTGGAAAAGTGTACTGTGAACTACAAGCTTATGCTATTTCTTAGCACTTGTATGTCATTCTTAACACACACAAGATGATTTGCATTCATTTGTAATCATTGTTCTTTGCAAAATACTGGTAAGAGGGTTATTACAATAACCGCCATTTTGCCCACAGGGAAAGTGAGACCCAGAAAGGTTAAGTGACTTACCCAAAGGCATACGGTGAATTGATGGCAGAGCCAGGATTGCAGGCAAGAATCCTTAGGGGTTGTCTGTTGTCAAGAACACTCAGCAACAGGGCCTCTTGGCTGTGTTTTCTTTCTTATTATTCCTTCACTACATGAACAATTCTTCTAGAACACAAGACAGGCTTATAATACAAGGTTGGAATGACAATATCCCTCATTCCGTTTTTGGAATTGGTCTTTCTCTTTTTAATGTATTATTTCAGCAACCTGGAAGTAGATGGGAAAGAAGAAATCATTCAAGCTTTTTGCATGGAACAACTGAGGGGCACCATTGAAGAATCCAGAACTGTATTTGGGCTTTTCCCGTAGGGGCTGGAAAATGCAGTCAAGCCAAAAAGATAACCACGCTCTTTCCTATATCACATATGTTTCAATAATAAGAGGTGAAGAAGAGATATTAGTAGTATCACAAATAAGTGCTGCCGTTTCAAAGGTCTTTTTTAATTGTCTCAATTGATGAACAACGTACAACGGAAAGCCGTAGGACTATTAATATCAACTTATCTCTCAAGTTTATTTTCCACTCAAGCTTTTTTTTTAACCCCTCCAGGTAAAAGCAACACTGTTAAACTGTTAAAACAACAGGTTGTTAATGGAAAAGGGCTTTTCAACTTCAGGTCTCAGGGAATAGAACCCTTTGAAATGTCTTGCTAAAGTGTTGACTTAGTATTGTTTTCAACATGAGACTTTGGGAACAGTTAGGGTATTCTTCACTTGGGTGTGCTTCTGAGGATCAGTATTGTATTCATAAAGAAAAACAGGTTGTAACTTAGAAATGAATATCTCCCATTCCCCCAAAGCCCCATTTCTAGTTGAAAGAAAATTTGTGTTTGTCTTATTCAGAATACTGCTTGTGACTAGTTTTTCCACACTTTGAACGATAAGCTTTTGGCTTCTTCTTTCTAGATAAATTATGAGAAAATGTGATTTTAATAGGAATCTTTGGAGAAAGCACCTGAAGAATGTAAACAAAATTGTTGTCCAATTTAATTTGGAGCTCTAATTTAGAACATGCATACACCTTGCTTTTTGCCTCCAAATGGTTTTTCAGTAACTCTCTGCTCTAAGAAGTTATCAATAATTACCAACCCTCAGGAAGCAAGCCACCTATTCCAAGGTAATCAGATTAAGAGGGAAACTCAATCCGATTTGCTTTAGAAGTAAGTTTTCTCTTTCAGACTTTCAGGGATAACACTTACATGCGTATTTATCAAATTCTGTGGTTCTGTATGAAGAATGTGAGGTCACATTGCTTCCTGGAGAGGCTACCTACGTTTTCTTCTTCCTTATGCCACGGTGCTCCTCCTATATCAGGAAAAAATAGATCAGCATAGCTGATTGGGGCTTGTGAAGTTCTTATGGGATGTGAGTTAGATCTTTGAAGGGAGAAGATAGGGGCTTGGGCAAGTGGGGAGGGACCCGAAGCGCTCAGTGTTGGGTTGAGTCCCTTCTCACTCGGGAGAGGGGTAGACTTGCAGAGTCATCACCTGCCCAGGACTCCACTGACCCTTTGTCCTCTCAAGGGTCATAGTCTCACCTCCAAAAGAATTGAGAAAAAGAGGGGAAACCCCCAACAACCACAGCATGTGTCAAGGTAATTTCGCAGGTAAATAGCTATCATGTCTAGCAATCAACCCTTTGGGCTCATTTGATTGAAACTTGTGAGGTTGGGGAGGTCATGATTGGTGGAGGATTTTGGCAGTCCCAGGCCTGCAACAGACAGAAACTCCTGAATCATCCTATTAAAACCAGATATCTGGCCACATTTGTTGATGTTAGTTTGACAAACATTTTTTTTTTTGATACAATTTTTTTCAAGTTAAAAGTTGACTTAATCCTGCTCATATAAGCTTCCCTCTCTCCCCCTACTAGCTCCCCTTCTTTTTCTCCCTCTGCTCCCTGGAAAGATAAAAAAACAAAAAACAAACCAAAAAAACAAAACAAAACAAAACAAAACAAAAAACACCTTATTCCATACTGATGCTAAATAAAAACCAGAAAGAGCAACCTTATGTCATTAACTTCTCTGGGACTGAACAAAAATTATTGCTCTTCTTGGAAAAATTGTTCTGGTTGAAAATAAAAGACACTTTGCATTACCGTACATCGTCTGGGACAAAAAAAAAAAAGTCCACACCTCCTGATTTTTTTTTTCATCTTGTCCTTATCCGATAAGATCGGTGTCAATATCTTTCAAAAAAAAAAAAAAAAAAGAAAAGAAAAAAGCGAAAAGAAAAGAAAAAGACAAGGCTTCGTGAGCAGCAGCAATCTGTCCTGCAGTCTGGGCTGCTCCTTCTCAGGGGTGGGGAGGGAGGGAGGGGGCTTTCGGGCCAGGCCGGCCCCGCCTGCAGCGCCCACCCCTTGGGTCCTGCTCGCCGCGCCCCCCGCCGGGTCACCCTGGCGCCCTGCCATTGTCCCTCCTGCCTGACCTCTGCTACTCCTGGGTTCCAACAAGGTGATCTGGAGGGAACGCCACCGGCCCCCCGGCGGGCTCCCGGACTCGCCTTTTCGCGCTCCCGGCGGCGGCTCTTTCCTCCCGGGACCACCTAGCGCTCGGCTTTGCGCGGCCAATTTATGGCGCTGTCAGGGGCTGGGGCGCCGGGCCTGACCCCGCCGGCAGCTCCGGGGCGCCCGATTGTTCCCTCATTAGGGCGGCCCGAGCGGCGGAAAGGCTGGCGGAACCTTTCCCACAATCGGCGACAATGTGCGGCCGCAGACGGGTCACTCTCGCGGGCGAGGAGAAATGGAGAGGATGTGCCTCGGAGTGGGCTCCCGGCCCCCCGCTTCCCACGGCCCCGCGGGCTGCACGGGCGCCGCCGGGGCTGGGGGCGCGCGGGGCGGGATGCCCGGGAGTGTGCTGCGGGGAAGCTGCGGGAACGCCTTCCAGGGAACTCGATCAAGGGTCACAGAGAACCAAAAGACAGTCGGTGAACCTGGGCACAGTGGGTCTTTGTGCGCGGGGGCCAGGACTGCCCAGATGTAAACAGAAGGCTGAACCCCGGCCTGCCAGGAGCCGGGCCGGTGGCCACGGGGAGGGAGGCAGGAGCAGGGCCGAGCGGGCAACCAGTCGCTAGGAGATGAGCTCTTGCAAGGGTTCCTTTGGCAAGAGGACACATCCGCTGTGTGCAGCAAGCCCCTCTCCAGCCTGGCCTCCTGAGCCGGTTGCTCTCTGTCCTCTTTGGTGTCGTCTGGTCTGTCCGGAGGGTGTGTGTTGCTGCTGCCCCTTCCCCAGTGAGGGTGTCTCCCAGGGAGGTGAGGGAGCCTCATCTCCAGACTGTCACACTGTCACTTGTCCTCCTGGCCAGCAAAGTGAGGGACGGAGCCCAAACACCCCTTCCCGCTCCCCCGCCCGCCCGCCCGCCTCTTTGGCCTGTTCCATTGAAAAGGCCTTCTCTAAAACTGCAAATAAAGAGCCCAGCTTCAGAGAAACCAGGCAAAGGCTCAAGGGGAAGGGACAAAGAGAACCATCTCTGTCCTCCCCTCTTAGATGTATACAAAAGGCTATGCTCAGATTCTTAGGTCTGTGAAATGCTATTTGAATTGAACACAATACCCGCCTCACAGGACATGCATGGAAAGCTATTTCAGGCAGCCATAACTTAGGGTGATTCTCTCTAGTTTATAAACATCATTAACTCATACTCTGAGATGATGCAAAAATAGTGAACATTTTGCTTTTGCACTTTTCAAAAAAGTGGATTCTGGAGCTAGAGCTCTGCCTCGGCCTCGGGAGGCACCGTATTTTTTAGCAGGTGATTCAACATTGCGCACCCGGAGGAAAGCTGACTGCAAGAAGTTTCAGGAATACTGTGCACAGAGTAGTTGTCACTTTAAAACTCTCCTCAGCACAGTGCTTTCAAACTGCAATTGTGTTCATGTCTTTAGTAGAATATAGAATTGAAAAGAAAGTTTACATTCCAAGATGCTATTTGTGTAAAATGTGTATTCAAGGATATCAATTGTCTGTATTGCAACGACGTTTAAAAATTCTAAGTCCTCCAGAATTTTAAATTACTCTTGCAGTAGAACTGAAGATATTTTCATGATTGCAAAATCATGGGAGTGAAACTTTTTAAAAAAAGATGAAGTCTCATCTCTGAAGTGCATCTTGTTCTATGATTTTTGTCTATGCTACCAAAGCTTTTTTGACCAGACAAAAGGGGCTCTAGGCTCTTGTTTTTAGTCTCATAACAAGAGCTGGGTGGAGGTGTTATCACAAAGCAATTTGTGTAGTTTATAAAATTCATTGCAAAGATTAATTTGATTGTGGCACTTTTCTTTTCTTTCTTTCTTCCTTTTTTTTAGCAGATGGCTTTCTGCTCACTGTTGAGCTTAAAATCAAATGTGTAAAGTTTTTCTTTAAAAAAAAAAGAGTGGTCTTAATTTGAGGCACGTTGTGTGTGTTCTTGCAGTTGGTGATGGTTGCTTTTTGGTGATGGGGGGGCGTGTTTCTTTTGAATTTCTAGTTTTCCCTAAGTCTGTTAAATTTCACTGTTCTTGTAGTTCCGAGCTAGTAAATCTGCACTTGATCTGGGCCCAAACATATTTTGATTGTAAATAAAAAGTCTTCTTTTATGAGGATGTTCACTTCGCAGCTTGAGCAGTGTAATTTTTATACAGGTCTCAGCAATCAATAAAAAAGCCACAGGAGGAATGATTTATCTTGTTGGTTACAGAGACTGTCACCGAGAGAAATTGTAAAAGATCAATTTACACAACCTGGTGTGAGAATGTTATTGATATAACACGGTTGATCAGTTTCTGGTTGTCTATGCACAGGCACCGCGGAGGGAGTATATCCTGCCAGGGGCCCGCTGGCCAAGGTCTTAATAGACTCGGCGCTTCCAAGAAATGGACCCAGAACCAATGGAGCTGAAGGTGGCCGGACCCGGGGCTCAGTGGCCGAGGGGACCAGGCATTGGCTGCGCTCCCATTACTTCGTTAAGCGGTGTCATGCTTCCTCCCCTGTCTCTGTCTCTGTCTCTCTTTTTAATTTTTTCCCTCCTACTGTGAGAACTGTTCACTTGGAGACTCCCTGTCTTAATTACAAAGAGCCCTTTTAACCATAGGTCACAGGACTTGGCTCTCTTGACGGGAAATAAGGAAACAAGCTACCTTCCTGGAAAAAAAAAATCAAACTTCCACTTCTCAAATTAGTTAAATGAAGCTTATCAACGGTTGGGAGTTGAGACTTTGACAGTTGGCTAATTGCAGTTGGTACATTAACTATGTTTTAACCAGAGCTGTTGGGGATGTAAGTAAATAAAAAAATAAAGCCCAGGCTCTTCCAGGGGGAAGGCAAAGTGCCGAAGCAATGAGGAAAAAAATGTTAAAGGGTTTAATCTCAGTCTTTCTGGCTGTAAGTATCATAATACGGAATGGAGTCCAGGCCTTTAACATTTTAATTAAATAGATTCACAAGCATTAACATTTTTAAAAATGACTTTGAGATCACTTTCAATCTGAGGAAGTTCCCTCTCTCTCTCTCTCTCTCTCTTTCTCTCTTTTGATTCTACCTTCAAAATATCCTCTGCCTGTATAGTTTAGTATGAAATATGCTATGGAAGATCTCCCTAGCAAATATCTGGTTCCTCGTCTGTGTACACCAGTCTCAAATACAGAACGTTTTCAAATGAAGATAAATCTTAGTGGAATTGGTTTATTTTCTGATCTGCAATTCTTTAACATTATTACAGAAGATGGAATATCAGTTACGGTGAGGTATAGAACGGCAGCAAGAAACGTCCACTCCAGTGACTTCCTTATGGAAGGGCTATTATAAGGCCAACAGAGAGCAAGCAACCTAGATTTAGGAAAATATAATGGTGTTTCTGTGTACTTAATTTATCATTTGTACTCACACGTAGTGTCAGAGTGGTATTTATAATGTGGCCCGAGTTACAGGAGTATAAAAGAATGAGAAGTCTAAGAAGACATATTATTACATTCTTCCAGCTTAGATTTTAGCTATAATTTTAGTAATGTTCTTTCATGCTGTTTTGTCTTCTAACAGATTCCACAGTTCCTTATGTCTCTCTGGATGTGTGTATGTGTATATATATATGTTTATACATATATACATATATATTTATTGAATATCTGAAGTCTGCTTTTGGTTTTTTTTTTGGCATTTTTGCAACACACACACACACTTACATCTTTCACTTGGAAAGTGGATGAATCTCATGCTTTCCAAACACCTATTTAAAAGGTAAGAATCAACCAGTTCTTTGCATTCTATTAGATCAAATTTTAATTGCTGAACGTCCAATTAGTATTTACTTGCTTTTGTTTACAGAAGAGTGAGTAAATGTGATTTTGCTTTCATATTCCTGTATATTAAAATTCCTTAATAGCTCTCATTGTCTTTTCATTAGCTAAAATTCATCCTCACATCTCTTACCACATTCATTATAAACTGAACACAAACAAAAGGCTGCTCACAAAATCTGCCTTCCCTTCACCCACCCCCCGGCCCCCCCGCCGCCAAGCTCCTTCACGGGTGTGTAGATATTCCTATCTTGATATCAATGATGCCTGTAATCTGGCATCAGACAACTTTGCTGCTTCTTCCCTCTTCAGGGCTATAAATGAATCAGTGCGCATATTACGTAGCTGGTGAGGATGCGCCAACTTTACAGTGAGAGCACTGATCCTCTCTAGATCAGAAAAATAGCTCCTCGGTATCTTCACATCTGGAGAGGACATGCTTGCTCACATCTTCAACCCATGTCTTTTGTTTTCTTTCGTTTTGTTTTAATGCAGTTTCTGTTCCTGCCAAGCTTCTGATGGCCGCAGGCCCCGCAAAGGTCTGGTACTGACTGTTCTCTGCCCTAGCCCTCCTCCCACTTCCACCCTCCTAACCAGATCAACCCCTCCCCGGCAGGATCCCGCAGATCCAAGTTAAAATGCAATTTCCTGCTTTTGATAAGTAGACACTATCCAGCCAGAACAAAACAGAACACTCTGATACAATTGTCTCATGGCCAAGGGGGAAGGCAACTCCCACCCTTCAAGTCTCCCCTCGTTTAAGCCAAGCAGGAAATGCAATTTCTGATCTTTATTCCTGCATTTTTCACCAGACTCTCCAGAAACATATTGACAAGGTCTGCACATGCAAATCATTTGGGGAACTGGGGCTGAGATCTCAGTCAGGGGAAAGTTGCGGACACCCTTACCCACCCTTTTAATTCGAATATTAGTGGATATTTCCAATCCTGAATAGGCAAATGATCAGAAGAGCCCGAGTTCAACAGTTCCAAAATGTATATTCATACCAGACATAGTTGTCTACCGGAGTGTGCCTTATCTTGGGAGGGTGTCAAACTATCTAGAAATATGGCCCAACTTTTACCAAATGACTTTCTATAGCAGCTATCCAGCTGCATTATCTCTCCTGAAGACTATCCGTTCTTATTCAATAATCATTAATATTATTTGGTCCCCCTGCTTTTCCTGGAGTAAAGGACTTACAGTTATGAATAAAGTCTCCTAGCACATACAGTAGGACAAGTGGGAGAGAACTCAGTAATTAATCAACTACATATTTTTTCTACATGCAAAGCACTTTGGGCACCCCCAAAGGAGTTACAGAAGAATGTGAGGTAGAGTCTTATCTGAATGAGCCTATCAGTTGGTGGGCAAGAAATTGTATTCAATGACAAAGAGTAAATATGAAATTGGATTGAACTGACAAGGTGTCTTCCAGGGGAATGTGACATCAATAAAGTTTGGATTTATTAGGAGAGCTTTCCAAGATAGAAATGATTTGGTTTGAAGGCATAAAGAATAAAGGAGAGTGGAGGTGGAGAAAGAACATAAGAGATGGTGTGGAGGCAGGAATGAGTCCAGCCTGGTCTGGAGTCTGTATTATGATGGAGACCATTAGACAGAGTCCGTATTATCTATGGTAGTGACAGTAAGCAGGTTAGGAAGACAAGAAGCCAGGGTATGAAGAGTCTTGATAGATAGATCAGACACTTGATAAATTTACAGTAATTTAGTAAACGAGCTTAGATTTGAGGTGGTATAATGTGAATCAGTGAGTGCTTCTGTGTAGTAGCATGACTTAATGAAAGATAGCCTTTTGAGATATTGCTTAGATATTGGTGGGCTTGGTGTCTGCTGGTATGTGTGTGTGGTGGTTGAGGGGGTGCCTGGGACAGAAGAGACAACTGCAAGATAATCTGCAGTCATCCAAGAGAGAGGTGATGAGAACCTGAACCTGGGGGGTTCAGGAAAAGAAAGGGATGGTTTTGGATACATCAGAGAGAAAAAAGCCTACACCTACCAGACAGTCAGTACAGAATTGATGATAGAATGATGTCATTGGACTAACATTGAAGGTAATGAATAAATCCAAGATGGAACCAGAAAGGGGGACCAGGATCATGGTCTTTCTGCTGGCAGGAATAGGCTTCCTGATTTGCTTAGGGAAGAAATACATGGCTTGGGGTATATATAGGGAAAAAAAATGAAAACCATTTCAAATAAAACACCCAATGGGAAGTTAGACGAGGCACTGGTTGAAGGAGTAGGTCCACATGTGCCGTCATGAGGATTGTCTATGAATCCATAGATCTAACAAGTCACAAATGGAGGCTTCATCTACATGCTTGAAGAGCAATGGGATACCTTTCACCACACACTTTGCAGATTACAGTAGAATAGAATAGCATACAAATACAGTAGAATAGAAATAGCATACAAATATAATGTATGTCATTTAAGAGAAGTCAAATAAAATCACTTTAGATGGAACTATGTGCTCTCTTGTTATATTTTTGAAAGTAAAGAACGCATTCTATTCTGGCTTTTTGTGTGTGTGATAAAACATAAAGATGTGTGTGTGGAGAAACATGAAACATGCAACCTCTCTTCCCGCTAAACAAAGTGCCATATGAATGGAAGCTCTCCACACTGAACTCATGTTTCACAACCAGGAGTTTGTGAACACAGAAAAAAAATCTTTTGAGGGAAAAGGAGTTGTTGAGTGAGTGATTGATGTAATAAAAGCAGGACTCAGGGTCAAATGATCAGGCAACAAATTTCAAGCATGTAACTGGGCACCAGGGCGCTCATCAAAGGCTGGTTTGTTTAGGAGAGCCATGAAGGTTTTTCTTAAATAGTACCTTTAATCTGATCTTTGCCAGAATTAGCTGTAGAAAATAGAAAAAAAAATAAATTACTTATGGAGTAAGCATTTGAATAGCGATGAATTTAATTGTTGATAGTGTTATTGATAGTATTTCATATTATGAAATTATTTTCTGATCACATAAAGGGTATTTTAATTTCAACTCAAATCAACACCACGTAAGATAGACCTAAGTGATGTTGGTTGAACATAATAACTGAGACATATGAACAAACTAGTTATAAAATTTCACTTTGAAACCATTTAAAAAACAAATGCATTGAGTTAGAAGTGCCAGTATCCTCTTTCCCAGAAGGCTTGATCTGACCTTGGGTAACAGAACGTCCAGACATTTGTGAATTAATACGAAGGAAATGAAGGTTATGATAGGCATGCCCTAATGAACATAGGTACAAGAATGAAGAGAAAAAAAGGAAGGAGAAGTATATTTGTGATAAATGCTCAGGGCTCCTTGAAAACTTTGACACTAGAGATGAGGATATCCAACCTGCTGAAATTAACTGGAAGGATGTTCCTATGACTAAACCTACAGCTCATTTTAAGTGCGAGCAAACTAGGTCACGTGAATATCCTAAAAATCTTTGTAATCAAAAACAACATTACGTGAAACCAAAGAACACTGATGTCCCTGAAGAGAAACAAATACATTTGAGTCATCAGTTTGGTAGAATAAACTCTTCCTGCATAATAAGAATTTTTAGTAAATTGAGAACAGATGAAAGTGTCCCAAACTTAAGGAGGACTTGTTAAACCCAAGCCCAAGGACTTACAGAGACATCTTTAGAGTCAAGAAGAAGACCAGAAGCCCTCTCACATGGCTGGATCTAGACAAGGCGACATGACCAGTCTAACACAAAAGAGAATATGAAACAGAATAAGTAGCAAAAATATTAAACAGGGCTTATTGTTTTGGACATGCTTTTTTAAATTGGTTTGAACAGAAAGATCTGCTCACGTTTGATTTCTTGATTTTTATCATGAGATTTTGATGAACAGTGGCACTGTGCGTTTTTTACCATGCCAAAACCTACATAACACAATTTAGAATTTTAGCCATGTTTATATGCACAGTCCACATTGTTGTGTAACCATCATCCCCATTCAACTCTAGAACCACAAACCATCTTCCCAAACTGAAACTCTGTCCCTGTTAAACATTAACCTCCCCAACCTCACACCTCAGCCCCTCGTAGCCACCACTCTCCCTTTTGGCTCTATGAATTTGACTATTCTATGTACATCATATGCATAGAATCATACACTATTTGTCCCTTTGTGTCTGATTTCTTTTACTTCACATAATGTCTTAATGTCAGAGTGTCTTCAAGGTCCATTCATGTGGTAGCACGTGTCAGAATTTCTTTCCTTTTTAAGGCTGAATAATATTCCACTATAAGTATAGACCACATATTGTTTCATCATTCATCTGTTGACAGGACAGTTAGGTTGCTTCCACCTTTTGGCTCTTGTCCATAATGTTAATAAGAAGATGAATGTATTGAGTCTTTGCTTTCAATTCCTTTGGGCATATACCAAGAAGTGGAATTGCTGATTTTATGGTAATTTTGTTTAATATTTTTGAGGAAACATCATAGTATTTCTCACAGTGGCTGCACCCTTTATGTTGCACAAAGCTTCTTATTTCTCCACATGCTCACCAATACTTATTTTCTGACTTTCTGGTGTTTTTTTTTTTGTTTTGTTTTGTTTTTGTTTTTGTTTTTTTCTTGGGTAATCACCATCTTAATCAGTGTGGGCACTGGTCCTTCAGAATCCGCCTTTCCATGTGAATTGGGACACACATCATTTAGTTTTAGCCAATTGGTTCCTAAAGATAAAAATCTAAATATATGTATGCTGAGGAAGCATTCATCCCAGATGATAAAGACAAAGCATGATTCTTTTCTTTTTGAGGGACTGGGATGCAATCATGCAACCATTATGTTTTCATGTAATAGTGCACGGAGGAAGGAGCTGATGGGCAGGGTTGTCCATTGCCTTGAAGGCATTGATGCACTAGAGTCTTACGGTCTTACTGAGTACCAGAGCTTCTTGGAGTACCTCTTTTAAATCCAGGGATATGAGGATATTTATTTTTGTGGATGGCCCCATTTTCTGGCACTCGTTAGACTCTCCTTGGACACTGAGATATGTGCTCACCCTGATTTCTTCAGCTATTTCTCTTCCTTTTGACTCCCAAATCTTCCACCTCTTTATAATCACTGGAGAAATAAGAAAGTTACTTCTTATTTACATGTATTTTTTCTTTGCATCATTCCATATGGATTCCAAATACTCTTTCTGTCAGGCGGCTTCAAAGTCAAGCTGAGGGATGAGCTCTTTGTTGAAGGCCAGTGCATTTCGATCATCTATTGGGCAAAAAAAGGGTAAATTAGGTTCCTAAAAAGAACCTAAAGAACATAATAGAGATCAGATACGATCCTTTGCCTTCCCAAGCCCACAGTATAATAAAATAATGTCCAAACACCATTGCAGCTGTGCTTGGTGTACGTGGGTTGTAGAAACAATTTCAATGCACCTTCTTAAAACGTAGCATTTATAAAGAACTCATAAAAATCCACTTACTTGCGCAATGTAATTTGAGCACATGTCTTACATAAATACGACAATAGAGATGAATTCTTTACTTTCATTTTTTCATTATAGAGAGGAGTTGCGCTTTCAAATATGTATTAATGATATCGATAATAATGTTGTAAGATGTAAATCCTTTGCATTAGTTGCACATTTTTTTCAATGTGGAAAGCCACGTCAGAGAGCATTCACTAAGAGATGCTGGATCGCAAAAGAAAAATAGCTAATAAAATTATTTGTTAAATAAGTGTATTTGAACAAAAAATGTTGCAGTTAGAAATCACTTTACGTAGTCTCTTGCTATTTTTTCTATAAAACAGAATTGCTCTAAAGACGGCCAACAAGAGCTACAGTACTTATCTAAAAAGGAATGTCTTACGTTAGTAGGAAATGCTGATTCTCTTTTCCTTTATTTTAACAGCACAAGCATTGAAGCCTTCTTTCCAGAGAAAAGGGAGAAAGGGAGAATTTGGAGATGGGAGGCAGGCAGAAGGGGCTACCAAAAAAAAAAAAACCATCTTTCACTTCCAATAGGTCTTCATGTTTAAAATCTCTGAAGTTTTCTTGTGTGTTATGAAAAGCAACAAATTTATCTTTTTCCATTTTCCCAAAGGAGGCTGACCCAAATCCAACAGCAGCAGTTGAAAAATTTCTCTAAGCTTTATCAAATGGCCCCTACAGAGCCCAGCTTAAAATTAAAAGCTCCCCCTACCAGAGGGAATATATGTGACTTTAATAACTGAAATGTGTTTTTACTTTCTATTACAGAGGTCAAAAGGTTTCTAAACAAACCAAATTTATCAATTATTTAGAGCTGATTTCTTCTGAAGTGGTATTTCTAAGATATTATTTGGTGGATAAATTCAATGTTCTAGAGCCAACAGCAGCATTTTATTCATAACAAATTCCCCCTAAACTGAATTTGCTGGGGCAACTTAATTTCCACTATCGTGTTTGCACTGTAGAAATATCAACTGAAGTGTTATAGTGCCTAACTAGTAGGCTTTTCAAAGAAAAATTCTATATAAGCATGCTTATTCAGCACCCCTCCCCTGGCTTTCTGTTTATTGCTTAAGAAATGAACTGCCTTTTCTATCTACTGGGATTTAAAAAAATTTTTTTTAAGTTCCTGAAACATTCTTCAAAACCACAGAGACACCTTTAAAGTTAAAAACAATGTCTTAAACTATATTGTCATCCTAGCCAGCAGAGAAAAATGAGATTGTTGTCAAGGTTTTGATTAGGGAGATTTTTTTTTTAAATGAAAGAGACCCAGGTTTAGCGTGCCCCCACATGCGTGCCCACAAACACACACATGTGTGTGTGCACTTCGAATAGGTCAGGGTCTCTTCCCCAAAATTCTTCTGGAATCTTGATGGACTACTTGGTTAGGGCTCTATGTTAGAGAATTCAATAACAGTTTATAGAGCAACTGCTCTTGATTCTTAACACAGTGCATAGCCCATGTAAATATTATGTTTATTATATACTAACTAAACATATATTGGGTTTCTGCCTAAAGTCTGCCATTTGGTGTATGCAGAAAACATTATAGAACAGTTCATAAATTCATTTGAAGCTGTGTTAAATGAAAGCAGCCATCCAGAAGCTGAAATTTTTTCATCTTTAAAATAGCAGGGCTTCCCGGCTCGAAAGCAGGAGGTTTATTTATGCTGGTGAATGCAACACACCAAAGTAATCAAGGAGCCATGCTGCAGATTCTGTTTTAATGAAAGCAAATTTCGTTAAGACGAAAAACCCTTATCAATAAGGGCTTTTTATCTTATTGCTTTATTATTATTATCATCATTATTATTATTATTTTGGTAAATTCAAAAAAAATGGGGGAAGAAAGCTTTTCCCTTTCTGATACCTATTAGCCTGTTCAAGATGGAAATAACAGCAATTAGGTTTTCCAGATATCCACTGATAAAGATAAATGGAAATGAAGGTGGAAAAAAGAAATGTGAGCATAGGCAAGCCATTCTACGTCTCGGAGAACTGAGTGGCTGGGGGAGGAGGGTTTGGTCAGAGGCTAGACCGTTTTCATTTCTGAATGCCTGGCTGACATCCAACCACAGCCCAAAAAGACCCCCAAAGGCTAATTTCCACGCCCGTGTGGGCATGGTCTGCGGGGGTGAGTTGGTGGTCTCAGGTCACATACCAGGAGGGATGGAACGAATGGGTACCGACGTGAAGACCAACTGAAGAGTTTTTGACTCTCACGTGTACCCTTCATTCCTGGAACTGGTTCATGGTAGGTTTGGCTGAATTAAACTCCAAACATAACATTTGGGATTTTCACGAGTTCACTGAGTTGACAATTTCAGCCCTGCAGAAACAGAGGACCAGTGTTCTAGGTCACTGCTGCCATTTTTTTTTTTTTAATCACCACTTCCAAGTGTGTATTAAAGTGCCTTTGATTACAAGCAAAGCTTGGAAACTAACACTGCGCAAAAAAAGGAATCAGGTAGTCTTGGTAAAAATCTTTGTGAAGTCCAAAGGTTGAGGATGTTATTATCAAATCAAATAACCAAGATTTTCTCTTTTTTTTTGCCCCAAGAGAGCGAGGATTTTTGTCTGTTTTGTTGGTGGACATATTTTAAGCATCTGAAACAGTGGCTGGCCTATAGTATGTGCTCAGCAAAGATCTGTTGACTGAAGGCACCAATCATTTGTTTGAAACAGTGATTTTTCAACCTCAAAGCTATGAGCATTCCAATTATTCAATTGCACTAGAAATTTAAGGCTTCTGGTTTAATGTTTTAAAGTAGTTGAGCCTCTTCTTGCCCCTAAAAGGAAACTTGGCCCAATGAAGGCATATCCTATTTTGACCCTGCCTATATAAAATATTCTCTCAGAGGAGCAGGTTCTGTCAGTCGCTGGAGTATCAGGTCGATATTTGATATGTTCTCTCTTGTGGAGAATCAAGTGGTAACAAGAAGACTTCTCTTCTTTCTGACTGTGAACATTTTGGGAATTGATATTTGCAACTGCTCAGATACTCAACTTGGATTCCTAGGCTGGTGCTTCTTTATGAGGTTATAGCAACCATGTTCACAAAAATATCACCACAACTCAGAGAGAGTTGAGAATTTGTACTTCCTTCCCACACATCATTTGAATGCTTTGGTTAGAATAAAAATTTATCCTGAACACTGTAGACTTCAGGTTGCTGATGAGGTAGTTAGGGAGTGAAGAATGCACCCTCTCAAACCCAGAAGGAGTGGCCAGGGACTTGATCCTGAAGGTCTCAAAATATCATGTGAACTTACCCAATCTGAGGGCTTGCAGTGCCTCTCCTATCCAGATGCTTGCTTTTGAGATATGAACAAAGAGCATGAATGCAGTGATTTTTAAAAAATCCTCAACTGTTCTTGCATGGGTGATCATCATGTGTGGGGTAGGGGCCGAGTCAGTGCTTGGCGATCTCAGTAGAAGAACCAGATGTCTGGTCTGCCTTTTCTGCTGCATAGCAGGAGATGGAAATCCCAGACAAGGACAACTAGGGGCAAGAGGAACCCACCTTGGCTCCTGAAACTGCCAGGAAGGCTCTCCTGCACAGCCTGGGACTGGCGGAGAGGCAGAAGAGGAAATTGCAGCTGCCAGGTATGATTCTGCCCCGAAATCCAAAGTTGGTTCTGAGGAAAGGGGGACCAGAGGAGTTTTGATTATTGCTCCCGGCTCAGACCGTAGCAGGTTCAGGTGCCTCCCATGAGCGCTGGCACCTCTGATGTAAATCCCCCAGGTGTGCCCGCTTCCATACCCCACACATGATCTCCTGGAGAATCACCAGCCATCCTCTGGTAGGAACCTCAAACAGAAGTAGAACCTGAAGCTGGAGGCTTTCCTAAGTTCTTGCCGGTTGTCCACTTAGTTCCCATGTTTAGTGTTGATTCTAGGTAAGGAGAGGATGGAGCCCACAAGACTTTGGCTAAACCATGTCATTTTCCGAGCTGGAAAGCTGTGCAAGTGCATACGATCATTTTCAAGGAATGTGATGGTAATAGGACATGGCACTACATGAAGACAAAATTGAGATATCAGCTTTTGGAAAATGATGCTAATTATTTTTATTATTACTGTTAATGCAATTTTCCACTTAAAAGAACAGTTTTCCCAAGCAGCGGGGGAAAAAGTCAATAATTTGTAGCCAATTGGGCTTTAAAAATCATCTTTAGTTTTCTAATCAATAAATAATTAGCCAATTAGTATACTTGTGTCCCAGCATGAATAACGGATACTCCTTTGCCCATCCCCCACCTCACAACCTGCCAGGACAAATATATTGTCACACCTATATATATAAAGAGGTTCACAAAAACATATAGAACCTGTGAATGTGTAAGGCATTGACAGGACAGCTTCTGACAATGTGAATTCTTCATTCCTATTTTTGTTCTCAGACCCAGTTTACCAATCTAGGCTCCAATATTTATAACATAGGAAGACACTACCTTGAATGTAGGTCTTATGCCTAATTCCTACCAGCTTGGAAAAGTGGCTCAGTGAGTGTGTTAGTGTAGTTGGATTCAGTTTTCTATTGATAAATATTTTACCCGGTTGTCATGATTATCTTAACATGGAGACAAGTAGATACTAGATTAATCCAAGTGTTTTTAGAGACAAGCTGATAAATTATAGAGAGAAGTGTTGATTTTATTTGCGACACAGAACTAGCAAGCCATTCCGTTTTCTAAAACTTAGTAGAAACAATAAGCACTTGTTTTCCCACATAAACGTGAGACACTCTATGTTTTACGCATTCCTTAAAAAGAATGGCAGAAGTTCTGGAATAGTGTAAATTTATCTTTTGTTATTCCAATTAGAGAACAAAACATCCCAGTGTGAATGCAATGGAGTGATTGTTTGGGTCCCCACCTGACCCCCCAAAGGAAAAAAATTATACATTGAAACTTAATCCTCAACTTAATCCTCAATGTGATGGTATCTGGAGGTGGGGCTTTTGAGGGGTAATTAGCTCATCAGGGATTAGTGCCCCTATAAGAAGACAGGGACGAGAGATGACCTCTCCTTTCCTACTCTGTGACGATCCAATACGAAGAAAGATGTCTGCAAACAGGAACTGAATCTGTCGCCGCCTTGGTTTTGGATTCTTCCAGCTTCCAGAACTGTGAGAAGTACTTTTGTTGTTTAGGCCACCCTGTCTGTGGTAGTTTGCTGCAGCAGCCCAAGCCAACTAAGACAGGGAATAACCCTGCTATGTAGAAATCCTGGAGGTCGCTCTCATTTCGGTCACTCAAAAAGGAGCGAATTCTCTTTATTGCATTTTATTTGGAAAATGGTCTGTTATGGATCATCATCTTCTTGTTTACTGTCCAGTCCTGAGTACCCAGTAGGTGTCAGGTGCTTGAAACCTCGGTGTGGGTGGTAAAGTGTTCACTACCTGCTTCAGCTGCCAGCTTCCCTGCCCCTGACTCACCAACTTCCAAGAAAGAGCGTCTATTTGTGGATTATATGGCAAAATGCAATTTTTGCAGCAGGTGAGGCCACTGCAAGTTTAATTTCAGACCCATGGATGTCCTTCTGTCTGGTGCTCTGTTCTTTCTCTCCTGCTGGCTGCAGTAGGGGAATCAGGCTGCTTATCTACCTTTCTCTTCTAACAACTCTGCTTCCCTCCATTACACACACACACACACACACACACACCACAGATAGAGAAAGAGAAAAGGGGGAACCTGGTTTAACTTCCTCCTTCCCTCTAGTGTATCCATTACTCTACTTGGAGGCAGGTTAGACAGATTGGTTTGGGCCTGTCACTGCTGTGGCCTCACAGGAGGAGAAGGGTTATCTAATTTTACTTCCTGCTACCACTAGAACATATCCCTCAGGGACTTGGTGTAGAAGGACTGCTGCATTTTGGGCAGGGGTTCTAGCGTTCTGGAGGCTCTTGGACTAGTACTCGTACTTGGCTCATTGTAGCTTTCATCGGACTCTTTTCTTTTTTTTTTAAGATTTTATTTATCTATTATGAGAAACAGAGAGAGAGAGAGAGAGAGAGAGGCAGAGACACAGGAAGAGGGAGAAGCAGGCTCCATACAGGGATCCCGACGCGGGATCCGATCCTGGGACCCCAGGATCATGCCCTGGGCCGAAGGCAGGCGCCAAGCCACTGAGCCACCCAGGGATCCCTCATTGGATTCTTTATCTTCATTATCAATTAATAGCCCTGAAAGGTGTTAATGTCACCATTTGACTGGCGAAGAAACTGAGGTTTGAAGCTCACTCAAGGTCCTCTAGATGGCGAAATAGGAAATAAATTAGTAAACAAAACCCAAAATAGAACTCCAGGATTTACTAATGCTATAAAGATAAGACACGCCAAGGCAGAGTCAGTGATAGGGATGGGGCTATTTAGTTTGGATTGTTGGGGAAGGCTTAGAACACATAAAGGATCATTCTGGCTTGCAGTTGAATGAGTCCTGTGTTGGGGTCATGTCAGACAGAACTTTCAGCTGGGGAGTTCGGTCAGGGAATATTTCTAAAGAGTTTGATTCACTCACTGTATAACCTATGAATGTATAACCTATGGTTTCCATTTGAAAACTTTCTCTCCCCATGCACATTTATAGTCTTGTGAATTAAAAATTCAGTCCATGTTTTCATGGACTAAATAAATTTTAAAAATCATTTTCTTTCGGCAAGACATAAATTTTCAAGGTATTATAGCTTTGTGTCAAAGGCCAATGTCAAATGTAACAGAAGCAAGTGAAAGCTCAAGTACTTACGATTTATGGAAATGCTTAGTGATGGAATGGGTCCAAGAGCTGTTTTGACATACTTTGCACGTTTGTACACACGGTTGCTAGCTCATCTGGTGCATTTGTGCAAATTAGGAAAACGTCTCCCTTTCTTCATGATAGATCCAGCCCCATGTCCAACCACATGGCTTGGTGCCCCAAGAGTGCGCTGTTATTTCAACTCACCCATCTCAGCTCTACCAGGCGCCCTTGGGCGGGACGTGGTGTTCATGACTTTACGACAGTCCCTGACCTGTTAGGCAATAGTAATAATTGCCGGTGTTCTTAAGGCCCATCAATGCAATTGCACAAATGCCATCTTATTAATTCCCCAAATTGGTTGGGGTGATGAATGAGGCAAAGATGTTTATTCTCACTTTATCGTTATGAGATCAACGTACAGAGAAGTTAAGTGACTTCCTCAAAGCCACACTGATCCTAGCTGACTCTGATTAGTGGAGGTAACTGACCTTTGGCCTTATTCCTTCAGATTTATTGAGCATCATCCAAGCCAGAGACACCCATCCATTCATTCATTTAGTCATTAGTCATTCAAGATTGCAAGTTCGTCGGAGAAGGGCTCTGCCTCATTTATCTGTGTGTTCTGCAAACCCATCATAGTATTTGACACATAATAAGTATGCAATGAATGTTTG